>NC_132789.1:55961349-60961349 GCF_048418805.1 Vulpes vulpes
TCACAACCCTGAGATCGAGACTTGAGTTGAAACCATGAGTCGGACACCTAACCAAACCACCCAGGCGCCACAAAGTATGCAGTATTTTTAAAGAACAGATATTCCTATTTTATTTAAACAATTCCACACTACAGGCAAAGAAGAAAGAACTTCGATACATTTTACAAGCCGAGTTTACACTTAATACTAAGACATAATAAAGACAATATAAAAAGACAAAGACCAACTTTATCTTTGAATCCCAAGAGTCTAAATAAAACCCTTGCAAATCAAACTCAACCATCTATTAAAAGAAAATCATTTCACCACCAGGTGGAATTTTAGGAAAATAAAACAGTTTCACGCCAGGAGATATGTGTCTCCGGTTCAGCACAGGAAGGAAACGAAGGAGGAAGATCACACGGTTTCATCCAGAGTCACCGAAAAGCATTTGCAGAACCCAGACGTCACGGCCACTTTCAGTAGCAGGAGCCCGTGTGTGAGCGCTCGCCCGGTGTGGGCGCTGGGCTAGGTGCTTGCCGTTAACCCACTGAATTCTAGCAACAGTTGAATCGCTTCAATTATTATGTTTCCTCCTTCACAAAAGAGAAAACGGAAACTCAGAGAGGTGACGTGATGTCACACATCCCGGAAATGCTGACGCTGGGGTGTGAGCCCATGTGAGCACGTCCTCGGCTGTGCTGCGCCACTCCCGACACCCCTATGGGTGCCACTGAAAGGAAGTCACTGGACTCCAGTGTGATCCACGATGATTATCATGAAAGACCAACAGTAAGCTTCGCAGATCCAAGGCAAAGCTGCCCCTGAAATTTGGGACCAAGTTCAGCATCAGGATCTTTGTGAGGATGTGTCTAACAGGGCACCACCCTCCCCCCTAATTCTGAACCATTTAGATGATGTAGGAAAAGGATGAAGTGTAAGCTAGGCGACTGCCCAGGCTGGATCAGGGCTGGGGGCTGCAGCCGTGGGAAATGACCTTCGAGAAGCTCAGCGCCGGAGTCGGGCGGACTTCAGGGCCCAGTCGGCACTAGACGGATGCGCGGGGTCCAGGATGCACCAGGCCGGGCAGGTGTCCCAGGTGAGGGGACTAGCCGAGCATGCCTGTTGTGTTTTTTTCAAATTTATCAATGAGTACAGACAGCCCAGGAACGTCGTGCTCCATTGAGCTCCCGCCAAGTGGTTCTTCTTATTTTAAAAGGTTTAATTTGGGGGCGCCTGGGTGGCCAGGTCAGTTCAGTGGCTGACTCCCTTTCGGCTCAGGTCATGACCTCAGGGTCTGGGGGTCGGGCCCAGGGTCAGGCTCTGCACTCCGCTAGGTGCCTGCTTTTCCCTCCACCATCCCCACCCCCCACCCCCCACTCCTGCCCCTGGTCCCCTCTCCCCTCTCTTTCAAGTAACTAATGAAAAAGAAAGAAAGCAAGCAGCTTAGTTTAATTCAGTCACGACTTACAAGTCACCATGAGTGGAAAGCCAGCGGAGAGGCAGAGGCAAGCCTGTGAGAACTGCGGCCCGCGCCCCTTAGTCGGCTAGGGCCTGGGGCCTGCTGGGGGGGGGAAGGGCAGGAAGCATCCAGATGCCCCCTCTCCCCCCGGGGGCTGACCAGCCACCTGCAATAGCTCACTGAATCCTTAATTCAAAGCTCGCACCAGGTAAAGGGGAAAGGCCTGTGACTCAGGAAAGTTAAGTAAGTGGCCCAAGTTTATCCCGCCTGGAAGTGACTGGAGTGGCAGTTTGGGGGGGGGGGGTGGACAGAAACAATAAGGCATCATGTGAACTTCTGAAGCAGTCTGGGTCTCACTCCCATGGTCAGACGGGGGGCGGGGGGGGGGCGGTTTCTACAAGAGAAGACTGTATAGAGGAGTGGGGGGAGGGTTCCCACAGCAAAGTCCTCGACCCATAACCAGAGAACCTCCAAGGAGGGTTAAATGCGGCCTCCCCGCGAGTGAAGTGCGCACAAGGCGGAGGCGGGGTGGGGGGGCCACTGACACAGGTCACCCTGCCCCCCAATGGTCGGCCCACAGGGCCTCGGGGCAGGTGGGGGCGGCAGCAGGTGAGAAAAACATTTGGCTCTCCCCCGCCCAGGCCCTTCCCACAGCTTCCTTCACACCCTTACTGCTGAAGGAGGGACGGGGCGTGACACCGGGTGACCGGTGACCGCTCACGGCAGGTGGGCGCAGGGCGGGAGAAGCCTGGTGCCCAGGAAGGGGACACGCGGGGGGGGGGGGGGGGGGGGGGGGCGGTGCAGCGATGGAGCAGGATGCTCAGCCAGGGGTTCCCGCAGGCCGGTGGGCGCCACGGGACTGAGGGGGAGTGTGAGCTCCACAGGCCCTCAGGCCGGACTCAGCAGGGTTGAGGCGACAGGGACATCCCGCACCGCAGGGCCTGGGGACCAGACACGGGGACATCCCACACCACAGGATCCACAGGGACCAGACACGGGGACATCCCACACCTCAGGGCCTGGGGACCAGACATGGGGACATCCCACACTGCAGGGCCTGGGGGACCAGACACGGGGAGACCCCACACGCAGGGCCTGCGGCCCCAGGAAGACACATCCTCTGCCGGGGATGGAGATGTACCGTGTGGGTAGTGCAGGGGCTTGGGGGAGAGCGAGGGGAGAAGAGAGAGAAGAGAGAGAGGGGGAGAAGGGAGGGAGAGCGAGGAGAGAGCGAGGGGAGAGTGCGCGTGGCAGTCCCAGGCCTGGGCGCTCTCTGCGGGCACTGACGGAGCTCTCTGCGGGCAAACCTGCCTAGGAGGACATCTGGGCCACTCAGCCCAAGTAGGCGGTCACCTGCTCTCGGCCCAGAAGGTCGCCACGGTGTGCGGGGCAACTGCGGAGCGGACGCCGAGGTCCAGGCAGGACAGGCTCCTCGGGAGGGAGGCCGGGCTGTGCGCAGAGCGGCGCCCCCGCTGGGTCAGGTGAGTGTGACCTGGTTCCACGGACTGAGGATGCGCGTGCCTGTGCCCGGCAGCACAGGGAGCCCCAAGAACACCAAGAGCACTGCGAGCACCGGGGCATGTGGAGTATCAGGAGCATCGGGAGCACCAGGAGCACCAGGAAGCGCAGCTCAAGACCTGGGGCTCAAGCCGCTGGTTTGGTTGGTGTAGGCATCGCAGCGCTGCAGTGAACACTGGGGAAGGAGGTCGATGTGGTGTGTCCGCAACTTAGGAAGCCAGCGGGATGGAAGAGCCACGGGGAAACACCTGTTGCGCCTCCGAGGGCTGAGCTCCCCTGCGGCGATGCCCGGGGCAGCCTTAGGGCGCGGGCTCCCCGGGGTCCTAGTCGGTGTGAAGCCGCAGGCTGGCGGGCTGCCCAGCTCCCAGCGGGGACCTGGCCCTGACTCGCCCTGCGCCCTCGGGCGCTGCCTCCCCTCCCAGTTCAGCGGTGTCAGAAGCCTGCCCTGCCTGCCGACGTGCTCAGCAGGTTCAGAGCGCCGCTGAGGACCCTCGCCGGGGATAGAGACCTAGAGCAGAACCGAGTATGACAAAGTGAAACCATGACAGACGTTGGCAGGCAACCCCGACAACACAGACAGAGGCCTGGATCCTGAGCCGGGGCGTGTGAACAGCGCTGGGGGATCCTGGTGTTCCAGGGGTGCAGGCTGCTCCACGGGCTCCACGGCAAAGCTCCCCGTGGGCCAGGCCGCGGCTAAGAGCTTGGGTGCTCAGGTCCGGGCTGTGGCCAGATGGCCACCTGTAGGGCCGAGAGGAGCCGGGGAGCCCCTGTTCTTGGGAGCATCCCTCACGAAGCCTCGAGGCCTCCCCAGGGAGCAGGACCACCCCGGACTCGAGGTCCACAGGGCCAGGGCCAGGCAGGGCTCCGCTGCGGGGCCCGGCGTGTCCCCAGCGGGAGGGAACGAGGCTGGGGGCCGCCGCCGAGCAGCACCCTCCTTTCCACTCCGCTGGCTGCTCTGCGCCGGGGCTCCCGGGTCACCCCGGGCTCTGGGGTCATGGAACCCCCAGGCCTCCTCCCCGGGGTGGGGGCCGCCGAGGGAGACGGCAGCCGAAGGAAGCAGCCGGCACGTCTCTTTGAGTAACTGTGACCCCAGCGATGGTCCTCAAGCATGAAGGTGCCCCCCCAAGGTGGGCCCCAGAGCTTCTCATCTGCGCCGCCCCAGGTCCCAACCTCAGGGAGTCCAGCCCAGCGGGCCTGGCCTCGGGCCCCCACATCGGTGACTCTGGAACAAGGGGGCCGCCCTTGGAGAACCAGCGAGCCGGGCTCCCTGCAGCGGCACCCGGGCCTCCCCCGCCACATACCAATACCGGTTTCTAACCTGGTACAACTCCCCGCTCCCTGGAGAGCAGCCAGGGAGCAGGCGGTGCTCCCAGCCCGGCTCTTCTTCCCCGAGTGTCTACCCGAGTGTCTCCCGCGAGCCGACGATTTCCAGAGATCTGGACCCTATGTGATGGCAGTCGAACCGGAGAGCCTCCTCCTTCAAAGGCTGCCAGGCCTGCGCTTGGGCACGTCATCAGGCCCCAGGGTCGCCTGCGACTGGCGGCAAAGCTCCTGCTCCAGGCGCCGGCCGGGCCCCCAGCAGGACAACACTAGTGACCAAGCCGCCGCGTGGGGCCCAAGGACCAGAGACCGCACTGACCTTGACCTCTGTGTGGGTCACGGTGTGTCCTGGGGCGGAGGGAGCACCCCTGCACGGCCGCGGCCCGAGGGCCACATGTTCACCGCTCAGGGCTGAGCGGCCGAGGAAGGAGAATAATCGGCCCCAGGGAGACCCCTTAACGTGCTGCGAGCCGAGCATCTCCAAGGGCCTCTATCCCAAGGACCAATAAGGTGACCGGCAACCTGGGAATGGGGAGAACGGGTCCACATGAGGTCCCAGTCAACATGCTCATCATTGGCCCCAAAGAACTGCCCCCCTTCACCCGAAACTTAACTCTTACATAATGACTATCTGTATTTCTGCTCCGCTGAAAAGCCAGGTTCTCCTAGCTCTTCTTCCCTGTGTGCGTTAGCCCACGTGCACCTAGGACCTCCTGCCCCAGACCAGAGCAAGATTAAAGCCATATACTTGGTTTCCAAATACTTGGGGATTTTCTAGGAATCTTTCTGTTGTTGATTTCTAATTTAATAGCTTGTGGTCTAAGAACATACTTCATATGACTTGAATGCTTGTGAATTTATCGAGACTTGTTTTATGACCCAGATATGTTCCATCTTGGTGAACGCTCCATGTTCACTTAAAAAGAATATTTTTTTTATATTCTGCTCTGGGGTATATTCTGCTCTGGAGTATATTCTGCTCTCCTTGGGTAGAGTGTTCCAGAATCACCAGTTAGGTCACGTTGCTTGAGAGTGTTGTTCCCGTCTACTGTATCTTTTCTGATTTTCCACCTACTTGTCCCATCAAGCATTGAAGGGGGAGTATAGCGAGTCTCTAACTGTAATTGTGAGTTTGTTTGTTTCTCCTTACAGACGTTTACTTTTTGCTTCAGGTATTTTGAACCTTGATTAGGCAAATAAACTTGGGAGATTATGTTCTCTTGATAAATGTACCTACTTCTCATTATAAAATTACTTTCTTTTTAAAAAAAATTTTTACTTATTTATTTGACAGAGAGAGCGGGTGCACAAGTAGAGGGAAAGGCAGTGGAAGAGGGAGAAGCAGGCTCCATGTGGGGATCCCGATGGGGTCTTGATCCCAAGACCCTGGGATCATGACCCGAGCAGAAGGCAGAAGCTTAACCAACTGAGCCAGCCAGGTGCGCCTAGAATTATTTTCCTTATGCCTGCTGATACCTTTTGCTCTGAAATCTACTTTTTCTGATAGCAATACTGTCGCCCTGGTTTTATTGATTACCACTAGCATGCTAGAGCCTTTTCCACTCCTTTACTCTTAACCTTTTATTTTCAACTTTTCTGTGCCATTATGTGTACAGAATTTCCCCAAAGAGACATGAAACCTGGGTTTTTCTAGGATGATGATATGGCCGGAAAACTGATTTCAGATGTACCTTGTCACACACACTGTAACACAATGTAAGCATTCAGGGATGCTCTGAGGCTTTATTAGAAAGACTGGTTTGGACTAGGCAAAAATCAAACAAACCCCATGAAAGGCAACTTTGTGAAGAGTGGGACAAGAGCCTCACCCCCATCAGATGCTATCAGAGGCAGCCAAATACCTTAGTGGAGACCTGAAGGCCGGGGATAATTGTCCCATTGATAGCGTGCTGCTGTGTCTTCTCTATGCAGGTTTCATTATTCAGGTAATTTCTCATCTCCTTTATTGATGGTGAAGGAATCTGCGTCCTTATTTGTGTCTGTTAGCTTGTAACTCACTAAAATCTCAAACACTTTTGAGGACAAACACTACAATTGTTAGGTGTGGCTTTTTGTAAACATCATATATTTGGAATTTTCTCTTTTAGCCAATCAGAGTATCTCCATTTTTATGTTGGAGAGATTTTGGTTTTGGGGTGGCTTGGGTGGCTCAGCAGTTGGGCGTCTGCCTTCAGCTCAGGTCGTGATCCTGGAGGTCCAGGATCAAGCCCCACATCAGGCTTCCTGCGTGGAGCCTGCTTCTCCCTCTGCCTATGTCTCTGCTTCTCTCTGTGTCTCTCATGAATAAATAAATAAAACTTTTAAAAAAAATATTTTGGCTTTTGGTGTTTTTTTTTTCAATTTGGGGAGCTTTTTTGATACATACTGAATTTATTTTTACATCTCACTTTCATTTTTTCCATTTATCATACTTTTCCCGATTATTTTTACATCTCACTTTCATTTTTTCCATTTATCATACTTTTCCCGATTTGCTTCCATCTCCCATTCTCTGACCTTATTTCTATTTCCCTTTGGATCATATTTCCTTTGTTTTTCAATGTGCATTTTTTCCCCTTCTACTGATTCTTGCATTTCTATTAGTAGCTATCTTTAAATATTTAACAATGATATTTAAGTCTTTCAGATGTGCTTAAACCCATGAGTTCATAATGATATATATATATTTTTAAGATTTTATTTATTTATTCATGAGAGACACAGAGAGAGAGAGAGGCAAAGACCCATGCAGAGGGAGAAGCACGCTCCACCCAGGGAGCCTGATGTGGGATTTGATCCCGGGACCCCAGAATCACACCCTGGGCTGAAGGCAGGTGCTTAAATGTTGAGCCACCCAGGGATCCTCGTAATGATGTATTTTTTTAAAAGACTTGTTAATTATTTGAGAGAGAGAGAGAGAGAGAGAGTGTGTGTGTGTGAGAGAGCACAAGCAGGGGGCAGAGGGAGAAGGAGAGAGAGAGTCTCAAGCAGACTCCAAGCTCAGTGTGGAATCCGACACAGGGCTCGATTTCATAGCCCTGAGATCATGACCTGAGTGGAAACCAAGAGTCAGACGCTTAACCTACTGAGCCACCCAGGGGCCCCACGTTCATAAGGATATTTAAGTAATTAATTAGTCACTGGATTAGTTCTCTATTGCCATACAATAAATCCTCCTACAAGTTAGTAGTTTTGGTTTTTTTTTTTAAGATTTTATTTATTTTTTTCATGAGAGATACAGAGAGAGAGGCAGAGACACAGGCAGAGGAAGAAATAGGCTCCCTGCAAGGAGCCTGATGTGGGACTCGATCCTAGATCCTGGGATCACACCCTGAGCTAAAGGCAGACACTCAACCACTGAACCACCCAGGCATCCCCAATTTAGTAATTTAAATCAATAAACATTTATTATCTTATACTCTTTTGAAGTGACATACTATAATTTCCACAATATCCTATTGGTTACACAAGTCGGCCCTATTCACTGTGGGAGTGGACTACAATAATTGTATAAATACCAGGAGGCGAAAATCTTGGGCGCCATCTTGAAGACTGGCTATCACAGCCTGCCCTCTGGCCCTCAGTGATTCATGTCTACCTTACATGCAAAATATGCTCACAGCCTGCCAACGCCCTCCACAGTCACATCCTGTTAGTATCAGCTCAAGTCCATGATCACATCACCTAAATCAGGTACAGGTATGGATGAAATTCATTAGGGATAGTTACATAGCATTTCTCCAGTACAATTCCACTCAATTATTAGACTGATGAGCTAAACACACAAGTTGCATCTGGCTTCTGTGCTCACAACATACAATGGCAGGATAGGTATGGGATAACCACTATAGAATAAAAATGGGTGGATGGGGAAGGTAGGCACACAAAAGTCATGGAGCCATAGAAATTCTGAAACTAGTCAGGCACTTGTTGGCAATTCCTTGATTAGGATTCAAGTCCTGGAAATAATTCTCTGCGGCTCTTGGCCCCACCTCTGCGATCATGGTCCTGCCCACTGATCTCTTTATTTTATATGAAAGCTATGTTGTGTTTGTAGCTGAGTAGTTTTCCCAGTTTGCTTCCTGTCTAGAGAAGTCTGGGGATCAAAACTCTTCCTTTTATTTCCTACTGGCTAATCGTTAAAGCTGGTAGTGGTTCTGCCACTATAATTCTCTTAGAAACTTGAGAGTCTTCTCTGAATTTTCTAGGATTTGTCTGCTAGAAAAAAAATCACATTAATACATGTCTTTGAGATAACTCTGTATCTTGAGCCTCTGTTGGGCCTGCTGAGGAACAACAATACCCTTAAGCTTTCTAGAAGCCCTGTTGTTTGGCTGGACCACTCTCTGAGGTAGCACCTTGGATCTTTCTTTCTTTTTTTTTTTTTCACCTTGGATCTTTCTAAAGTCTTAACAAAATTTGCTGTCATCCTCAACTTCATCTTGAGATAATATTTTCCTGAGAATGCCTTAAGTTTTTTTTTTTCCCATTTGCCATTTGTAGTGTTAGCTCTAAGTTCTAAGTATGTATGCACCAAACAATAGAGGTTCAAATACATAAAGCAAAAACTGATAGAACTGAAAGAAGTAGGGATCCCTGGGTGGCTCAGCTGTTTAGCGCCTGCCTTTGGCCCAGGGCGTGATCCTGGAGTCCCGGGATCAAGTCCCACGTCAGGCTCCCTGTGTGGAGCCTGCTTCTCCCTCTGCCTGTGTCTCTGCCCCTCTCTCTCCCTGTGTCTCTCATGAATAAATAAATTTAAAAATCTTTAAAAAAAAAAACAAAGAACTGAAAGAAGTAGATAAATCCACGATCATAGTTGGAAACTTCAATATGCCTCTCTAAACAATGTATGTAACTACTAGATTATAAACAAAGATATTGAGGGGCACCTGGCTGGCTCAGCTGGTAGAGCATGTGACTCTTGATCTCAAGGTCATGAGTTTATTTTATTTTTTTTTAATTTATTTATTTATTCACTCAGAGAGAGCGAGAGAGAGGCAGAGAGAGAAGCAGGCTCCATGCAGAAAGCCCGATGTGGGACTTGACCCCGGGTCTCCAGGATCACATCCCAGGCTGCAGGCGGCGCTAAACCGCTGCACCACCGGGGCTGCCCAGGGTCATGAGTTTAAGACCCAAGTTGGGCTTGAGGCTACTTAAAAAAAAAGATATGGAATATCTGTACAACACTGTCAACTAACAGGATCTTTTGAAATTTATACAGGACTCCAGTAAACAACACAGCAGAATACAGATACTTTTTAAGCATCCAAGGAACACTCACCAAAATAGACCATATCCTATGTCATAAAACAACTTCAGCAACTTTAAAATAATCGAGGGGCACCTGGGTGGCTCACTCAGTTAAATGGCTGCCTTCGGCTCAGGTCATGATCTCAGGGTCCTGTGATTGAGCCTTGAGTTGGGCTCCCTGTTCAGTGAGTAGCCTAATTCTCCCTCTGCCCCTCCCTTCTGCTTGTATTCTCTTTCTCTCAAAAAATAAATAAAATTTTAAAAATATATATAATTGAGGGTGCCTGGGTGGCTCAGTGGTTGAGCGTCTGCCTTTGGCTCAGGGTGTGGTCCCAGGATCCAGGATCGAGTCCCACATCGGGCTCCCCGCAGAGAGCCTGCTTCTCCCTCTGCCTGTGTCTCTCTCTCTCTTTCGGTGTCTCTCATGAATAAATAAATACAAATCTTAAAAAAAAAAAAAAAAATATATATATATATATATATATATATATATATATATATATAATCGAAATAATACAGATTATGTCCTCTGATCATAATGGCAACAAACTAGAAATCAAAAACAGAATAGGAAGTAGGAAAATATGCAAACACTTGAATATTAAGCAATACAAATCTAAATAACTTATGGGAGAACAAGCAAGTTCCAAGGGGAATCTAAATTACATTGAACTGAATAAAAAATAAATAAAATTACAACATATCAAAATTTGTGAAATACAGCTGAAGCAGAGCAGAAAAATAAATTTATAGCTCTAAATGCTTATATATCAAGAAACCACAAGAGGAAAAAAAGAAAAAGAAAACTACAAAAAGAGCAAAGCAAACCCAAAGCAAGCAGAGAGAGAATAAAAAAGATAAGAGCAGGAAAAAAATGAAATTGAAATTATAAAAATAGAAAAAAACTGAACAAAATGTGGCTCTTTGAATGGATCAACAATCTTGATAAACCTCCAGCAAAACTGACAAAGAAAAAATAGAGAAGACAAGTTACTAATATCAGTGATATCAGTAGATATCACTACAGAGCCCACAGGCATTAAAAGGATAATAAGAACATAGAAAAAAGAAGGATAATAAGAGCATAGGTCAAACAATTCTACCCACATAAATTCAACAACTTTGATAAGATGGATTAATTCCTAAAAAATAAAAACTACTAAAATCATTCAATACAAAATAGATAATAGGAACCGAGGTCTTAGTCTTTTTTTTTTTTTTTTAAGATTTTATTTATTTATTCATAGAGATGCAGGGAGAGAAAGAGAGAGAGGCAGAGACACAAGCAGGCTCCATGCAGAGAGCCTGACATGGGACTCAATCCAGGGTCTCCAGATCATGCCCTGGGCTGCAGGCGGCGCTAAACCACTGCGCCACCAGGGCTGCCCTGAGGTTTTAGTCTTAAAAATAATCTCTAGGTATAGATGGTTTCAGTGGATAGTTGCACCAAATGTTTAAAAAAGAATTACACCACCAGTGGTTTAGCGCCGCCTTCGGCCCAGGGTGTGATCCTGGGGCCCCGGGGTCGAGTCCCACATCGGGCTCCCTGCATGGCGCCTGCTTCTCCCTCCGCCTGTGTCTCTGCCTCTCTCTCTCTCTCTGTGACTATCATAAATAAATAAAAAATTAAAAAAAAAAAAAAAACTACAAAAAAAAAAAAAAAAAAAAAAAAAAAAACAACCAGACCCTCACTTTCATCCCTATTAAAAAAGTGAAAATAAAAACTCGTCGCAATCCGGGTGCACGTGGCTGGCTCAGTCAGTGGAGCAGGACTCGAACTCAGGGCTACGGGTCTGAGCTCCGCATCGGGTGTAGAGATCACATTTAAGAAAACACACAACTAGGGACGATAGCAAAGCTTGCCAAGTACACAGAGAAGCTGGACCACTTGTTCGTGCTGATGGGAATGTACAGTAACACGGCATCTGGGAAATAGTGTGACAATTCCTCATAAAATCAAGCGTCTTCGCAGGCCCGTCCCTCGTGGCCGCACCTTCCCGGGCCCTTACCCCAGGGAAGCGACAGCGTCTGTCCTGCGGGTGCCCACGGTTCAGCTTTACAGTAACGGCCCCAAGGGAGAGACCTCCCTGGTGTCCTTCGACGAGCCACTGGGGACACCCACGGCGGGGGAAGGAGCACAGCACGGTCACCGTGACGGCCTGGCGGGCTCAGGGCGCCGGCTTCTCCCCCTGCAGAGGCCACGCACTGCGTGATGCCACTTGCAGGACCTCCTGACAGGGCCAGACCACGTGCCGACGAGGCCATCGGCGGTTTCCGCGCGTGGGCCCGGTGGCAGGCACGGGGGCGGGGACCGTGGCGGCCGAGGCCCTGGTGTGGGGCCGGTGCAGGGCTTCGCACGCGTGGCAAGATGGTGCAGAAACGCACGTGCACAGGCGTGAACGTGGAAAGTGACGAGGTCCCGGGAAGGCCTGCAGTTTTTTGTTTTTGATTTTTTCCCATTTTTCTTTCTCTCTTTGTCAGAGAGAGAGCGAGAGCGGGGCGGCGGGGGCGCGGGCGGCCGAGCGGGGCCACGACCCGGGCCACGACCTGGTCACGACCTGGGCGGGAGCAGCTGCCCAGGCGCCCTCTGGCCTTCGTGTCTGAGCGGGAGGGAGCCCGTGCCAGGGCGGCAGGCGGCAGGCGGCGAGGGGCGCAGGCCGGGCGGAAGGCCAAGCGGGGCGCTACTGTCAGGACCCGGGGGCGGGGCTCAGGGCCGGGGGCGGGGCTAAGGACCCCTGGAGGTCTGGACCGGAGGCGGGGCTCAGGACCCCCGGCGGGGGCCGCAGTCTCCAACCACGGCAGCCTCCTTAATCTCAACTAATGGGCCGCGGAAGCACGCAGAATGCAAGGACAAGCAGCTGTCCTTACGGTTTCTTTTTTTTTTTTTTAATGATGGGCTTTGTATTTTTATGTATTCATTTACCTAAATTCTAGTTAGTTCAGTGAAACATTGGTTTCAGGAGTAGAACTCGGTGATTCATCACTTACATACTTTCTGTGCTGTCTTTGCAGCTTTGTGAAAATCTCATGTTACTCCAACATTACAAGCTTACTTTTTAAAAAAGTTTTATTTATTTAGGTAATCTCTACATCCAACATGGGGATCGAACTCACAATCCTGAGATCAAGAGTCGCATGCTCTTCTGACTGAGCCAGCCAGGCTCCCCTAGAGGCTGATTTTTTAAAAAGGAAAGAAAAAACATTTTTAAAAAATTTATTTTATTTATTTGAGAGGCGGGGAGTGGAGAGAGAGAGCCTGAGCTGAGGAGGGGCAGACTCCGCGCTGGGCAGACAGCCCGATGCAGGGCTCCATCCTGGGACTCGGAGATCATGACCTGAGCCAAAGGCAGACGCGTTATTGACTGAGCCCCCCAGGCACTCGGGGGGGGGGGGGGAACTTTTTTAAGAAAAAAAAATTTCTTTTAAAGATTTATTCATGTCATGCAAGACACAGAGGGGGAGAGCAGTATAGACACAGGCAGAGGGAGAAGCAGGCTCCATCTAGGGAGCCCAATGCAGGGACTCAATCCTGGATCTCCAGGATCACACCCTGAGCCAAAGGCAGATGTTCAACCTCTGAGCCACCCAGACGTCCCATTAAGAAAATAATTCTCTAAAAAATTTTTTAAAAAGATCTATTGCTTTTAGGGGGTAGAGAAAGCACAAGTCGGGGGTGGTAGAGGGAGAGAATCTCAAGTAGATACCGCACTGAGCATGTTGCCCGTCATGGGGCGTGATCCCATGACCCTGAAATCATCACCTGAGCCAAAATCCAGAGTTGGACTCAACCAACTGAGCCACCCAGAGGCCGCCCCTTAAGAAATGTTTATATGATACCACTAAGATACCTACCAAAATGGCTAAAATTGGAAAATAGTACGTACACAAGGGCATGAGATAATATTCTTTATTCCAGTGATTTCATTCTTAGATTTATACCCAGGAGTGGACACATTTGCTAAAAAAAAAAAAAAGACATGCTCTAGAATGTTCATAGCAGCTTTATTCATAATAGCCAAAACTGAAAACAATCTAAATGCCTATTCACAGAATGAATAAATTGCAGTATATCTGTATAATGTAATACTCTACAACCATATGAATGACCAAACTACAACATGCAACAGTATCGATGAGCTGGAAAAGACATAATGTTGAATCAAAGAAGCTAGACATAAAAAACTACATATTATTTCACTTATTTGAAGTTCAAAACCAGGCAAAAAGAATTTATGGTGTCAGGATAATAGATGTCCTTGGGATGGTGGTGTAAGTGGCTGGAAAAGGGCATGCATGCATGGAACTGCTGCAGTGCTGGTGATTTTCCAATTCTTGATTTCTTGCTAATTTTTGTGAGCATGTTCAGTGTGCGAAAAGTAACAGCTGTACACTTGACTCATGCACTTTTCTGTATGCAAATCATACAATAAAAATTTAAGGAAGAGCAAAAAAAATGAGACACACTCAAACACTCAATAAAAAAAACTCAAATTATAAGAACTGACAATAACAAGGACAAGGATGTGGAGCAACTAAAAAGTTCATTTACAGCTACTGAAAATACAAATCAGTACAATCACTATGGAGAGGTGTTTGGCAATATCAAAGCCTAATATACACATATCCTATGCCCCAACAATTCCACTCGATTATATACACACTCAACAGAAATGTGCACATTTGTTGTCAGAAGACACGTACAAGACTGTTCATGGCAATATTATCTTAAATCAGAAACAATCCAGTGTCCTTCAGTGCTGCCAGAGCTGATTAAGATCAGTTAAAGCCCGAGGTTGCAGGGAAGTGGACCTCTCTGTGGCATCCCTCCACCAGTGGGGAGCAGGAGCCAGTGGGTAAATATTCCAGCCTCCTGTTCCCCTATCCTTCACAATCTCAATAGCACACCTTTATATCGGCTTTTTCTTAACTGCCTCACTCTTCCACTTCCTCAGGAGTATTGAATCCTGGAATCATTGCCCCAGTAAGCTACGTCCAAGTGTTCCTCCCAAGGGGAGCCCGAACACCAATAGTACTTACTATTCCATCTACGTACAGTTCACAAGCAGAGGACACCTATCTGTGATAGAAGTCAGAGTAGTGGTTACTCGGAGCCCATGTGGGGCTCGATCCCAGGACCCGAAGATCATGACCCGAGCTGAAGGCAGATGCTTAACCGACTGAGCCCCCCAAAGAGGTGAATTTCAATGAGCACATCCATCTTTTTTGGTTAATGCACCATCTCTGTCATCCCTGGCAGTCAGAAACGGATTATTAGGGATTTGTTGGAGGCACTGGGAATGGATCATGAAACATTACAGTGAAAGCAGGGGCACCGAAATTCCGGTGCACGAGTGCATCCGCTTGGGACAGGCTGAGGCATATCAGCCTGGCGTCAGTTGTGCTGTGCAGCGGTTCCGGCAGTTTCCAAGACTGCGTCCCCGGGGGCCAACCCTGCCCTACTCCTTCCTTTCCCTTCCGGCCAGTTCCTTTGACGCTTGGGATGTATGGGTGAACAGTAGCAGATGGGGCTGCTGCTCTCAGTTCACTCTGCTAAGGGACCTGGTGTCCTCAAGTGACCCTGCGAGCTGCTGAGTGTGGCTGCAAGCAGGGCTGCCAAGGAGCCCGCCGACCCCAGGAAGCGGGGAGCCTCGAGGAAGCCACAAGTGGGCTGAACTCTTACCGGTGGACCGAGGGTCCACGAGGGCACCGAGGGGGCCAGGGTGGAGGGGCGGCCGAGGGGAGAGAGAGGCACCAGAGAAAAGTGGGGAAAGGCCAGGGACGGGCCTCGTGGTAGCCACTGGACGGAGGGCAAGGACATGCGGGAGGCCCATGTGCTGCGGGGAGAGGTTTTCTTGGCCTTAAGGCGTTGCAGCCACAAGGGCTTCCAGGCGGGAAGGGCCAGCGTCTGTGTTCGGGAGGTGGCGAAGCTCCGCCCTGGAGAGGGGGCTGCGCGGGGTAGGCTGGCGCCCAGGAAAGCTGGCGGAGGGGGGAGTGAGAAAGATGGGGCGCCCAGGAGGCCTTGGGCCCCCACGGGCCGCTCTGGGTCCTGTGGAGCCACAGAACCGCGCAGTCGCAGCGCTAGGTGCGGGGGGCAAGGGCCGGCCTAGGCCTGGCTGCTTCAGGGCGCTGTGAGGAAACCTGCGCGGGGCCGGGCGCGGCTGAAGCACGCCCAGGACCCCCGGGAGAGGGTGCGGGACAGGCTGGTGGGCGGCGGCACGGACCCGGGGCCGCGGACCCCCAGGGCACCACCAGACGGGCATCCCCCGCGGCGGCCAAGCTCCAGCCAAGCTCCAGCTCCTCGGACAACCCCAGCCGGAGACCCCGCCCACCAGGGTCCGACAGGAGGGAAGGGCGGGCTGCACCCGCGTGAAGGCCGCGGACTCCTAGGCCAGGGCCGCGCCACAGGCCAGCGCACGGCCAGAGGAGCCCCGAGGGCGGGGCGATGCGGGCAGGAGAAGCCACCTGGGCGTGCCCGGGTGGGACGGGGCAAGTCGAGGTGCCGGAGCACTCCCGGGGGTGGGAGATGCCCGAAAGGCCGCTCCTCCTCGTGCGCTGGATAGGACACCTAGCGGGATGCCCGGGCGGTGGGTCCGGGTGAGGGGGCTCCGTGCACCCGGGAGCGTCCGGCAGCTGCTGCCGGGCAGCTTCGGTGAAGCCCACACACCGCCTGGGAAGGACAGGTTTTGGAGGACAAACCGGAGCACCAGGGGCTCCCATCAGGGGCTCCCCGGGAGGCTGGACAGGCACCTGGCAGCCCGAGAGGCCTTCCAGATCCCATTCACACCTCCCCCAAGTATCCTTTAGGGCAGGGACATAACAGGCAAAAAACAGATCAGCCCTCGACTTCATGGCCCATAGATTTCTAAGTCTGGATGGGAACTAGTAAAGCTGTTAACCAAGGAGGAAACAGTTCTCGTCACTGAACTTAACACAACTAGATTCTCAGGCTCAAACTTTTTTGGTCACTTCTGTCCCACATTCACACCAGAAACTCATTATTGCGGTTTGTGTAAGCCTACCAAGGTGACCTGTCACTGAACCCCTTTCCCATCAGGTGCTTCTAACAGACCATTATCCTGACAAATGATCTTTGTGAGGAATCTGGAAAGCTGATGTTGTCCGAGACAGAAGCAGTTTGTATAGTGGCCCTGGATTCCTCGAAAATAGGGAGAGGTTAGGTTCTGTATCCTTGCTTCACTTCCCAAGCCCAACTATGCATTTCTGGGGTTAGCCAGACGTTTTACAAGATGAGGTTTACAGCCATTAGGTTAATGAACCACTGTAATATGCAGTGTACAGAATCAAGAGAAAAATGGTAAAAAATAATTTCGTTCTTCTGTTAAAGACAGAAGATGCTGGGATCCCAGTCTTTTTGTGTGCTTTGGAAACAGTTGTGTCATTTTCTGGGATTTAGGATGTAAGCTCAAAGATACCATTTCCTCTCCTGAGGTCCAAAATCCAGGATGAATCCAGGCTGCAATGTTGGCTCTACCATTGAATAACTATAGGGCTTTCAACAAGGTACTCCGCCTGACTCTAAGACTTAGAATTCCTTCCATACGCATGTAATAGGACTGTGTGAAAATTAACTAGGAGTGCCTTAGTTACATGCTTGCCCAGCATCACTCCTGAATGCATATGTAAAGTCCTAGATAGGTAAAGACTCAGGTATGCCTATAGTTGTAGATGTCCTCCTCCTACTAAAGTCTTCAATGTTAGGGTCTATATTCTAAGGACCGTCCATGTCCTAAGAGTCTTCTATGCTGGAATCTAGGGCCCAGAATACATATTTTCAATGAACTCAGGACATGCAACACCTAGGGAAGTCACACTTGTTCATCTAAGTTACAGCTAATAGATCAGTATCTGTACTTTAGTAACTGCTCGGTATTTTGTAGCACTACACTAATCAGTAAGACAGCCACACTATCTGGTTCGGCAACCACAGGGCCAGCACAATTAGTCAACGCTTCCATCACAAAGTCCAACAGTTTAGTAAGAGTGGTGGGTGGATGGGGTGGGGCTTACTTTTAACAGGTCTTTAACCCTCAGAGAACAAACTTTGTTTCTCCTGCAACAGTAGCTTTTCTCCCCTTTTCTCTCTATCCGGGCACCTCCCCTTCAACAGATCTGTTCTTTGGCCAGATTTCAAGGCAGGTATTCTCGCCCTTTCAGTAGATGCTTTCATTTTAAATAAAGTGTCGCCACCATGCTTTTTCTCACTGTAAGGACAGGTCTTAACGCACTTAACATATGACACGAGCATTCTTTGACTAACTAACTTGCTTACTAGCCAGTCCTAGCCACAGACACGGCCTCTGAAAGCCTTAATACCCCCTTCCAAGGGTACTTTTTGCCTCTTGGTGCAGGGGCTCCTTGTGCTGCTAGCAAACTAAAAAACTATTGTGGCTTGAAAATTATGGATGCTAAAGTCCAAACAACAGAGATTTAATTGGTATAAAATGCACACACCTGGGTGTAAGGATTTTAAAAGCTTCCTCAGTAATTCTAATGCACAAAGTTGAGATCCACTGGACAACTAATTTAACATACGAATAATTATTTTTCATCATTACCTTAGGTTTTAAGAGTCATTTTGCAAAAGCCCGTTTTTGTCAAATCTGTAGAACATTTTATTTCTCTCAACTTCTCCTTTGTGTGACACCTAAAAATCTTGAGTTTCTACCCCTAGTTAGCTTTGTCTTTTTGGCATTCACCCCATTACACTACCCCTCTTCTATCGTACTCTGACAACTGGTGGAGGGAAGACCCCGGACCCAGCTCACACTAGGGACTGAATGAACTCCAACTCTCTACATAGGTTCTACTATTCGTAATTGGGAAACAAGATTTTGGATTTGAAAGTTACTAATGCAACTCCATAGTGTTTGGAGGCCTCATTTACTATATTAGGATTAATTTGATGAAAATCAAAACGTGGAATTTTCCAACATTCCTAATAGTCTCCCCTTTAACCTTCCGGAATTGTCATCCCAGTCAGGTATGTAACTAAATTCCAGCTTTTTCTGTACAGTTTAGCTGGTCCAATTACTACTTTATCCCACCATCTTTCCAAATGCTAAAAACTCTCCAATAGAGTGCTCCTTTTTCATCAAATAAACACCATAGGGTGTTTGAGTAGCTCAGTGGTTGAGCGTTTGCCTTCGGCTCAGGTCATGATCCTGGGGTCCTGGGATGAGTCCCATATTAGGCTCCCCACAGGGAGGAGTCTGCTTCTCTCTCTGCCTATGCCTCTGCCTCTCATAAACAAATAAAACCTTAAAAAAAAAAAAAAAAACACACACACACACAAACACCACAGTATAAATACGTGCTCTCTAGGAGCTGTAACACTGATAAAGCAAGTGAGGTTCTTTACAGTTACTTACCAGTCCGTTACATACATATATGTTGCTCATTTACTGGGCCCTCTCCTGTCATATCTTACTATTATTAACTGGCTTCAAGTTATCACAGTACTTTTTGTCTTTAATCCATGTAAAACTCAACTGAAATGCATCTCCTTGGTCAATCTGACCTGAACTAGGGACCAGAAGCTCAAACACCATTTGACAGTGGTGCAGGTGAATTTCCCTCACATTAAATAAAAAAGTCAACTTCTATGGCTAAATCCTTCATTTTCCCAGGCCACAATCAATGATGATGCCTTGTGGTTCTCCTAAAAATAAAACAGTCCATGAATGGTCAGTCAGTGCTGTCACAGGTCAGCCACATTCTCTCAGAACAGAATAGGGCTTTCAATTGATCTCATTAAATACATAGCTATTTCCTATGTCCCAATTACCTTCACAACACATCCTACCATTTCACATCTAGGTTACCTAAAACCACCACTATTTGTGAAATGCGCAGTCCCTATCAGTTCTGTTTCTTTACTTTGCGTATTTTATGTGAGCTTTGCTTCTCCTAGCTTATTCTTCTGAATCAACATACTGCTAAGTCATCAGTAGATGCCTTTACTGATATTTTAGTTACAGTATAGCTGGAATGAAGCTTATTTTTGTTTAGCCCTTCCTTCCATTACATACTCAATACTCAGGGCTTCCATTTATTCCCTTCCAATTTACCATAATCCTGTTGTTCTTTGTTTGCATTTTCCCATTCTGTTACAACTAGTTCCCTCTGCAAGAGGCTTTAAAAAATATGTACTATCACTACTCATCTTGCAGATTTTAGATGTTGGGAGTGACATCTGAACTGAAATCTATTGAGAACCTCTCTACACATTCTAAATTTGTCATCCATTCCAATCCAATAGCTTTAAGTTAGCTCCTTTCACTGGTGAAATAGCAAATTAGAAAAGTACTTTTGCCAGGGAACTCCATATACTTTTCCCCATTACAAATCATGTAGCATCAGAAATGCTCCAAAGGCCTTAAGCCATCTACTTTCTTCATCCAATCCTGGCTGGAAACTATATTCTTGAAAACTTCCAGGCTATTTTCTTACATTTCTTGGTGTATGGATAAACCATCATTCTAAATTTTAAAGTACCCAACAAAATACATCACTGTATTTTACGGTTTTAAGTCTTAGTTCCACTGAATAGCTTAAGACCTGGTCTTTGAGCTTGTTTAGAGGGAATTCTGGGTAACTTGACAATTAGCTGACTCAAACCATCAAGCTTTTCAACCTCACCCTTCACTGCCAACCAAACCCACTGCTTACTCTTCTCTATTTCTCTTGAACCTACTTCAATCTCCTTTCCTGGGGCTAATAATCTAAGAGTCACAAAAGGCCTTCATTAGATCAATGTTAAGACAATGGCTTTAAAAAAAAAAAAAGCTGGTAGTATCTGCATTTGATCAGATTGCAAAATACAGAACTATATGCTATTTCAATGCATGTTTACTTTTCTATAGTTTTGGCCTAGCAGCCTGAATTTCTAGGACTATACAAATCTATAGTATTCTTCTTAGTTTCATGAGGAAATTTAATTCCTAATAACTTGAGAGCTAGAGTGTGAAAGGACTCATCCCCATCAAGACAAACTACGATCTCTTGGCATTTTACCAATAACCTTATGTATATGTGTATGTACATGTTCTAAGACTATAGGACTATTTTTCTAAGCTTTCTAGTTTCTTTCAATACTTGGTTTCATAAGAAATCATAAAGGACACCTTCATACCTGGCCCACCTGGTCTAGTAGCTTTAAAGTACTAATGACTAACATAATAACCTTAAATGGCCTTCATTAACATCTCAGAACCTCAGACTCTTTCTAGGCATTCTTTTCTTTTTGGGATTAATGCTGAAAGTGAGTTTGTGTAACATGAAATCATGTAAGATCAGAAAATAAGGTGGATAGAAAAGTATTTTTGACCAAATTAACCCACAAAACCCACTTTCTATGGGAGGTCCAATGGGTAGGGTAGTCTATAGTTCAGCCTCTTCCTTCTATTCTGTTTTGTCACTTCTTACATAAAAATGATTTATGAGATCCTAATAAATAGGACAGTATTTCTGCTCATAATAGTTTGGGTATATATGCCTTTGCTGCATGTTATGAAACAGCAACTTTCTGGGGAATCCAAGCTTTGTGTGAATGATGATAGTCTATAAACTAACCAAGTTCCTGTGTTGCTCTGCTGGAAACAAATATAAAACAAACGAGACCTTTCAAAACTAGGCAAACATAACAATCTAGAAGCTTTTTAAATAAATCTATCCTTAGAAGTCTGGGTGCTGATTAGTATCATGGTTAAAAATCACTGCAATTTAAAAAAAAAAAATCACTGCAATTAATCACATGGAGAAAGGGAACAAAGATCATTTATATGGATTAAAGTAATTTAAAATAAGTGTTCTCAAGTCACATGGGAAAGGTAAAAACTATAGAAGAACAGGGAAGACAGGGCTTTCCCATTTTTAGAACATGGAGGTATACTCAGACTGCAGAAAGTAAATGAGACACTAAATTGTACTTAAAATGATAAAAGGAAGAAAACAGGTTTCATTCTCCGGTGGTTTCAATTTTCCTAAAATAGTGACATGTTTGAACATCTTCTATTTAAGGACAAAACAATTTAGCACACAACAAAAAAGTGTCAAGAAGAGTGCCAAATGGACCACAAAACATTTATGAAAAAGCTTAATGTAGTTGCCAAACCTTTTCATTAGGACAGAAAAGCCATTCTGCACAAGAATCTCCACTCTATATCCAAGTTACGATCTCCTCAATGCAACACCCACCCCAATGACACATCATTTGAGTAGTGTATGTTGGTATGAGTAATGACTATGATTCAAAGAAAAATACATCTAGTACATTCTAGGTTTTTGTGGAGGCCGCTGCGAAACAAAGAATTTGAAGTAAACAATTATAAAATACAAAAATAAAAAACCAGGGTTTTTTTTTTCTCCAAATTCCTGGTTTAATAAGGACTTGTTTATTTGAGAAAAAAGGGTCCCAAACATCAGGCTGTTCACAAAAATAACCCACAGTATCAACTTTAGAAAACAAATCTTAAGACTATTACACTAATTATTTTTCTAGAGGATGCATTTGACATGCCAACTCTCATTCACAAAAATACATTGTTACATTTGTGTTGAACAGCCCCACATAGCATTCTTATGTGGGGTATAACACACATACCTCTAACTCAAAGCTGCTCTCAGGTGCTACTCAACTAATGCGATTGCCTTTGCAGTTAGGGAAGCAACTACTGAGCTCATGTATGAATGGAAAGAACTGTACTCCCTGCATAACAAGAGATTATTTTGGAGACAGTTGGTAAAAACCACACATCCTTTTTATTGTTAAGTCATAAAGAGGTATCAAAATTAAAAGCAAAAATTACAGGGTAAGACTTAACATAACTACTAGGAGCGTCAAAGGAAGTGAAAATGGGACTAGGCGCAGGGCAATATGAATTAATGAACATGGGAAGGATAAGGATGGGGAGAACAGTGAGCATGTGCTGAAGAAGATACTAGGGGAGAGGATCTGGTGAAAATTTTGATCTTAGACAAGCGCCTAGGTAAAGAAATAATGGGACAAGATTTCTAAACCCCACTATGTGCTTAAGAGTCATCCTCGCCATTGGCGCTGTCTCTGTCATCCTCTCCTTCCTCAGCCTCTTTTTCATCATCCTTGATCAACTCCAGCTGTGAGAAACAGACACAAATAGGATGGAGTTAGAGGCACTCCATGTGTCCCTGTTCCCCCCTCCACCACCTCTTTCTTTCCTTTCCCGTGGTTTTCACCTGGTCATCCCCCCGATCTTCATTATCATCATCATCCAGTAGGTCCCCCTCCTCAGCAGAGTCATCTGCACCCCCCTCAGACTCCATCTTCACATTAGTCTCATCTTTCTTCAGGGAGCTGCTGCTCTGCTCCTCTTCTGACTTATCATTCTTCATCTCTACTGGGGATGAGAAGGACAAGTCTGTCTAGGGGCAAGTAATGTCCACAGGATGTAGACAATCCCCACTAATCACAGAACTGCAGCACAAATCTAAATCCTCCCGCACAAATGCCCTTCCCAATTCAAATTCCGCAAGTTTCTTTCATATTCAGTTGCTTTATATCCCACTATTCCAACATATACCTTCAACTGTCTTAGTAACTAACCCAACTTTACACCCAACAAGTGGCAAGACCATTTACCTCCTTGTTTGCTCTGTTCTTTCTCAATTTTTTCCAGGCTTTCCAGTAGAGAATCCACTTTTTGTTTTATCTGGGTCAATTCCTTCTTAATGGTTTGAAGGTCATCTCCTTTCACTTTAATACAAACAAACCTCTAGATTAGAATCAACTCTAGCAGAATCTACCAGAAGCCAAACACATTTCCAACTAAACCATATGTCAATAGCCAGTAGGAGACTGCTGGGGAGAAACGGAGCCAGGACCGTATTGTGCCAGTCATGGGGCTCCTCATTTTCTCACAGTTGGTAGCTAGAAATAAATCTAATGTGGCTACTCCCTTAGCAGCAGTATTCTTACTTTTTTCTGTAGGCCCACCACAGACCTCAATTATATTTGAAAGCATTTTTTGTACTGTTTCACTGACTTGTACATTTTATAAATCTACAAGTGCCTAGCTCCCTAAAGTCTAATACTATAACTGGCCCCTTAATCACTATCTTCTCCTCTTCCATTATTTGGATTACACTAGGCCATTTGTACAAAACCTGAAAGTTATTAACTAACTGCATTAATTTCCCTATTTCAACAAATAGCAGAATCACAAAGCTGCGATAATACATACACTTTCCAGACTTGGAAGAAGATCCTCGCTGTCCACTCTTAGAATTGAAGCCACTTTTGCCCCTTCGTGAGGTGTTTCCTGATACACGCTGACGTTTTGAGGGAACCACAGCGCGAGCAATTGGAGGAGGAGGGGGTACACGTGCTGGGTAACTGTACATCCTATTGGATAAAAGAAAAACAGAATTCCTTCACAACTAAAATTAAGTCAGCAAGATCCAAAAATGACCTTATAAAATAATAAATGTTCATTATCTCTCAATTTGTTATCTTTTTGCTAATGTCACTCAAAAGGCCAGGATAAATCTTACTTCTTTGCAGTTTTAAATACATCAGCTAGTTCAAGAAAATATCGCGTGCATGCACGCGCGCACACACACACACCCAATGATGGTTGGTTGGCCTTAAGGGATGGACATAAAAGGTTTCTCAGTACTTTGGCAGTACTAATAAAGTATTATACTTTTTACAATAAATAGCACACACACACACATTTTATCTTACTCTTTTAATATACATGCTACATTAATTCATAAATAAAAGAGAAAATATCCCAAATAAAGTACTCACAAAAAGGGATTGCAATTCAGAGTCTGCCAACAGTGGTATTTATTGTGAGCTAAGTTCCTGATCATCTCATCCACAGAAAAATACAATAAATCATTACTACCAGTGATGTTCAATGCCACGTAAAACTGCCAATATTAACCAGTTTTGGCCAATAAAACAAAGAGCCAGTGATGCCTGGGTGGCTCAGCGGCTGAGTGTCTGCCCTCAGCTCAAGGAGTGATCCCGGAGTCTTGGGATTGAGTCCCGTGTAAGGCTCCATGTGTGTAGCCTGCTTCTCCCTACACCGGTCTGCCCCGCCCCCGTCATGAATAAATAAAATCTTTTAAAAAAATAATAAAATAAAACAAAGAGCCATTCACACGTGTTAGCTGTACATAAAAAGCCATGATCAATTCTAAGTATATTCAAGCAGAGGATACACTTATAGTTCCAATTCTAACAAGATGGAGAATATTGTCTGTTAAGTTTGCTATTCACTAGTGCCTAAATCCACTGCCCAGCACACATTCAGCTCTCTGTCAAAACAAACAAAAAAACAAACAAACAAACAAACAAACAAACAAAACCACTGGTTACTCAATGCTGCTTCCACTGGAGAAGTATCCTAGTGAGTATCTTTAGTAAAACATACACTGGGTATCTTCACTGTGTGAAGACTTGGAGTTTACTCTCATGTTTGTAAAGAGAAAATTCAAAGAACAGAAACACTTCGACATACTACTAGGAAAAAAAGAACCTCATAATTCTGTTCTGTACTTTTTTTAGTAACTAATTTAATTCCAAGCCCCAGGTTATTGTTCTATAAAAACTACCCGTAAACTACTGCTCTGCATAGTAAGTTTTAAGGAGCAAAAGTAATGCATGAAAAAGCCTTAAAATTTTGTAAATCATATATATGACTAGTCTCCCTATAATACATCTCGTCAATGGCTAATCTATGAATTTCTAAGTCTCCAATCCTCCAGGTAGTTGTAATTATCTTCTTCTCAACCCCACTTTACTACTACTTTAACACAGTAGTATTTATTTTTAATACTATACCTAGGAGTAGCTATGACAGGAACATTTTCCTAGATTAAGAAAGAGCACACTTACACAGGCCAAACAAGAGGGAGGGTGAAGTCTTCACTTAAGCACTTTTTAGCCAAGATCATGCAGTATGTTTTCTCTTAAAGCACAGTCTTTGTCAAGTGCTAAAGAATCAACGATGTGGTAAAATTACTAAAACACTTGTGATTCTTGTTTTAAGCTCTATTAAGGAAAAAGGAACACTTAAATTTGAGCCCCAGGAAGTAGGAGACTGTAGGACTCAAAGTAGGAAGGTATTAGTATTAGTGCTTGTATAAAGGTTCCTTCACAGTAGACAAATTTTAAATAAACGAGTAATTAAATTATCAGTTTTGGTTGATTACGGAATTAATACAAACAAAAAAGATACGGAGTATAGTAACATTTTATTATCATCACCCCTTTAATACATAAAGCTTTTCTTCTTCTGGCCCAATAATTACCCACAGTATAATTCAACAACTGTAAAATAGAAAAACTCAGAAACCACTATCCTTTGTGCAAGATGATATTTGAAAAGCAATTTCTGGAGGTAAACGAAGGTGAATTATCTTTATCTCTGGACAAGAAACATCTCATTCCCCAATCTTGGCAGATTTAAAGATCTAAACTACCCCTTCCCAACCAAGCCACTCCCTGGCACCTCTCTGGAAACCAATGATCTTGTCATTCCAGATTTCATATACTTGATGGCACTAGAATTTCCTTTTGAACCATACAATTTTCACCGGAGGTAGGTAAAATTGCCACAATGAAAATGAGGCAAGAGATGCAGTTTGTTTTGAATATATGTAATGGTCTCACAAGTACAAATCAAATGCTCTAGTTTTCAGAAAAAAATTTTTCGAAGATTAACTGGTAATGCTCAAGGACTGTTAGTGCCATGAACTTAATTCCTGCTCAAGCAAAAAATGGACTCTTGAAAAACTCACAAAGATTCCTCTAAGGAAGTTTAAGTAGACATTCCTTGTAAAATGTCAAAGTGCATGATTATGGAAACATGAAGGGAAAACCATACCTACACTTCAATAACCCTCAAGGTCAAGGAGATAGAAAATACAAAGCTCAGTACCACAATTTCAGGCAGTAGCTACAAATTAACCATTTTCCACCACAAGAAAATCCTGCTAATCAAGACTAATACAATCCAAGTCATTAAAAAATCTTCATGAAAGTTTCACTATTATCAAAGGAATAAGAACGTAACTCTAATTTTAACTGCACTCTAATCAGAAATCTGGACATTATGTGTTGCCCAAATAAATAAGACCATTTTAAAGAAATTAAAGCACTTTTGGACACACATTAGCTAGCTAATTATCTGAACAGATAAGACAAACTCTCTTAATCTCTAAAGAAAACCATAAGCATTTCAGGTCATTTATTAAAAATTAAAGTTTACAGAGGTGTCAGGCTAGCTCACTTAGTAGAGCATGACTCGATCTTGGGATTTTAAGTTCAAGCCCTATGTTGGATGTAGAGATGAGAAAGGGAGGTTTAGAAAGGAAGCTTAAGTGACTAGCTTTGAATCTCAAAAACCCTGATTCATACTATTAAATTTTGATCGTTACCAAAATAGAAACAACTAGAAACAACTAGAAAACATTTTCAAAAATTTGTATTCTCCTGAATTTATTTAATGTACCATACCCTACTCTGGTCTTAAAAAATTTAGATTAAAAACTATAGGATTTGTCCTGATGTCTTCATTTGAGAAGCTATTTTAACACAAAATCAGGTTTCCAGGAAAGACAACCTGAAAATCCACCTGAAAATTTTCTGAACAAAAAATAATCTGGGCAGCCCCAGTGGCCCAGCAGTTTAGGGCCACCTTCAGCCCATGGTGTGATCCTGGAAACCAGGGATGGAGTCCTGAGTCGGGCTCCCTGCATGGAGCCTGCTTCTCCCTCTGCCTGTGTGTATCTGCCTCTCTGTGTCTCTCACGAATAAATAATTAAAAAAAAAAAAACTTTGAGATTTAAAAAAATACGGACTTAAAATTACGTAGAATGAACTTACAAAAATGTTGGGTTTTATTTAAGTATTTTCCGCATGTTAAAAGGAAGTTTATACCATAATCTTTAATTATACATTTAAGGTAGTATCATGCTACTTTTACCACATGAAAACAAATGACAGGAGTTTAAGGTCTTGAGAGGTTTGTACTATCTATAGTCTAGTAAAGAAAGTTTTAGTAGTTTTAAAAGATAGTGGAAAATAACCCAATGTGTGGCATAGAATTTACTTAAAATGAAAAAAATGGGGTGGAGGGGGTGCCTGACTGGCTCAATCTATTAAATTCATGATCCTGAGGTCCTGGGATTGAGCACCACCATTGGGCTCCCGGCTGATCATGGAGTTCGCATCTCCCTTTCTTTCCCTCTGCCTGCCACTCCCCTGCTTGCTCTCTCAAATAAAATCTTAAAAAAAAAATTTTTTTAAATCACAAGTAAGCACTCTGTCTAGATTTGGTTTTGTTCTTACATCAGTGATTTTTAACTTTATTGTGAATAGGTAGATTTATAGAATTTTAGCAGTTTCAAAGATTATCACTCACCGCTCACCCTAAAGTCCAAACATGGTATTCTATAAAATCAATCCTTATAGGAAAATCAGATAAGCAGGGAGAAACATCATCTTGAAATTCCATTATAGAATTTTAAATAATAAAAGATACTTCCTGATCCTTGAATAAAATTAGAATGGGGTTGGCATGTTTTATTTACTTATTAGAGAGAGAGAGAGAGAGAGAGAGAGAGAGAGATGAAATGAGATAGAACATAGGCAGAGAGGAGAGGGAGAAGCAGGCTCCTGATGAGCAGGGAACTGACCTGGGGGCTCCAACCCAGGACCCTGGGATCATCACCTGGGCCAAAGGCAGATGTTTAACTGAGCCACCTCTCAGCACCCTTGGGATTGCATTAAACTCAATTTGAAAAGTCAGTATTGTACAAGGAGGAGAAAGTAATCTTACTAGATTGCTCATACCTATAAATTGCGTCATGTAGCTTTTTTCATTTTATGATTTATTTTAGAGAATTAGGCCAGGAGCAGAGGGAGAGAAAAGTGCATTCTCCTTGCTTACTAGCACGGAGCTCACAAGCTGAGATCCGGACCTGAGTTGAAATGACGAGTCAGATGTTTAACTGACCAAGCCACTCACGTGGCCCTCGTGGCCTTTAAGATTTTGGGGGGCCTAGAATATCTGACAGTAGGCTTTCAGAATGATCTATTTGATAATTATTATACCTAAAATTAGCTCCATGGAGAAAGCCTGACGCGGGACTCGATCCCCAGTGCCAGGATCACACGATGGGCTGAAGGCAGGTGCTAAACTGCTAAGCCAACTGAGCTGCCCTAAATCTCAAAGACTTATGAGTAGGATACAGATACTGCTTTCTTTATAGAAGAATGGGGGGGGGGGGGGGGGGGCGGGCACGCTTTAAAACATCTATGTAATGTTTAACTCAGGTTTATATTTAAACGTAAATATGAAACTATGTCATTTAAAAAAGGAATCCCAAAAAAATCTACTTTCATGTTGCCAGAATGCTCGCTGTTGTGCTTAAAAATAAACTACCTAAATTTTTACAATTTCTGTGCTTATTTCTAAAATAAGAGACAATTTCTAAACCTTATTTGCAGGTATTTTTCGACAAACATGAGGCCTTGGTGAGCCTTCTTGGGAGAAGCCAAACTGAATATAACTGCAAACTTAAACTTGTTTTGCTAATGCAATTTATGGATACAGTGCCAATCACCAATGAAGTTTGCATAGTTCACTTTATGTTCCTTAAGTCCACATTTTTATCCAACGGTCCAAAGTATCTGTAGGACAATGAAAAACAGCAAGCCCTGTTCATCTTAAGGATAAAGGTACTAAAGAACAAACAACTATGCTGCACAGGATCATTCAAAACATAGTGGGATGCAAACTACTAAATTTTAAAGAAAAAAAATTTTGTAAGTAAAGACAAAAATTACCTAACCAACATTGTGGGTTTAAGAAAACCAGCCAAAGAACAATGATCAAAGCTAGGAACACCACATGCATCTCTGCTTACAAAAAGGAATTAACAACCCTTATACATGTAGAACCAATGCTGTCAATGAATAAATGGTTCTACAATCTTTTCTTTTTTTTTTTAATTTTTTATGATAGGCACACAGTGAGAGAGAGAGGCAGAGACACAGGCAGAGGGAGAAGCAGGCTCCATGCACCGGGAGCCCGACGTGGGATTCCATCCCAGTCTCCAGGATCACACCCTGGGCCAAAGGCAGGTGTTAAACCGCTGCGCCACCCAGGGATCCCTACAATCTTCTTTCAAAAGGAAACAACGGTTTATAGAATTTAGGGGTTATTTTTGCAAATTCAAAGATACATTTGAAATTTTAATACATACAATTGAAAACTGCCTCACTGATTTATTTACAACTCTGCAAGAGAGGGGATAAAAATGAACTGTACCTACTCATTTTAAAGTGCATCCAATTTTATGTATTTTTTTAAAGTTGCATCTAAAATTAAGAAAAAACAGGGTTTGACCTGATGTATTCATTTGGGAAGCTATTTGAACACAAAAATCAGATGTTTCCAAGAAAGACAACCTGAAAATTCATCTGAAATTTTTCTAACCAAAAATAATCTGAGTGATAATATGTGGGTTGCTTTTATCAATTCTTTCAGAAATAGTACGGGTTCCAAGACTATGTTTAGAAAAAAAACTTTTTTGAATCCCTCTCTTCACTTCTGCTTACCAAGCTTCACATTCAGGTGACAATCTAATACACAGAATTTCCTAAGAATTACAACTTTTCTCATTTGTCATAATGTTAAACCACATATACTCCCCAACGTCACTATGAATCTTTTCCAACGATAGTGTCTTAAAAACTGTCAAGTGTGGTCTAATCTTTCTTATAAAGCCAAAACTAGAAAACAGTATTTATTGTGAATATTGTTTACAGACCATATGTTACCACCATGTAAGCCCACTCATTCCTATATTCTCATTTTACCAAGCCAGGCCAGAAGAGTAAACTAATTCCTTACAATAAAATTTCTTTTGATTTGTCTGAGAACACACTTTTGTGGTTGCCAGGGGATAGGGTAGAGAAGATTAGAAAATCACATCATAGTGAATTTTTTGAGAAGTATGGAACTATCTCTATCTTGGTTACACTGTCAGATACACCTTGTTTTTATGATGTATGTTAAAACTGTACAAAAAGTAAATTCTGCTATATATAGGAAAGGATCCTATCTTCTATCTTTCCATTGTTTAATTTCCTTGTTAATTTCTGCCCCTACCATCATCAAAACCTACACTGTTCCGTCAAAGTTACAAATGATCCTCACTTCTAAATCTATTTTTTTTTTAAGATTTTTATTTACTTATTCTTGAGAGAGAGAAAGAGAGAGAGACGCAGAAGGAGAAGCAGACTCCATGCAGGGACTAGATCCCGGGTCTCCAGAACCACATCCTGGGCTGATGGCAGCGCTAAACTGCTGAGCCACCTGGGCTGCCCCCAAATCTTTCTTACTTAACATTTATAGTTTATCCCTCTACTCTTTTATTTTTTAAATATTTATTCATTAAATACAGAGAGAGAAGCAGAGACAGAGGCAGAGAGGCTCCTCGCAGAGAGCCTGATATGGGACTTGATCCCAGGACCCCGGGATCACGCTCTAAACCAAAGGCAGACACTCAACCTCCTGAGCCACCCAGGCATCCCTCTCCCTCTTTTTTTTTTTTTTTTTTTAAAGATTTTATTTACTTATTCATGAGAGACACAGAGAGAGGCAGACACAGGCAGAGGGAGAAGCAGGCTGCATGCAGGGACCCTGACATGGGACTTGATACCCGGCCTCCAGGATCAGGCCCTGGGCTGAAGGGGGCGCTAAACCACTGAGCCACCCAGGCTGCACCCCTCTACTCTTTTAACACATTCACACACCTGGGATATTTCATGCTTCTGGTTTTTCTCCAGCTTTTATCCTTTATGGCCTTCTCAATTACCCAAACTGATTCCCATCTCCTCAAGTCTTTCAAAGTTGCAGTGTACCAGTGATCTCTACTTTCTATCTCTATTCATCTAGTATTTTGGTTTTAAGACCTACAAGCAGACATTACTGTGTCTCCATATAAGCAATCGCATATTTAACATCTCTCAAAGGGTATGTATAATAAATGTGTCCAAAGGGCAATCTGTGACTATTCATTCCCCAAGCTAGTTCCCAAGTTGTTCTCCTCAAACAGATTTTGCAAATTCCAAGTTTCTAGTTGTCCAGGCCAAAATTTTGGTGACATTTGATTTTTCACTCTCAGCCTTCACAGTGATCTGTAAGCAAATGTGTCTGGATAAACTTTAAAATTCAACTACTCATCATTCCCACTACCACATCTCTGGATCCTTCCCCAAATGACTGCTAGTCAAGGTAATTTTATCAGCCACTAATTATCTGTTTTCAGAATAATTCTGTTAAAACACAAGTAAAATTCTCTCATGCCTCAGCTCAAAAGTCTCTAACAGCTTCCCATTATCATTTAGTAAAAGCTAAAGATACCTTAACTTCCTTTTATGTATTCAATCAAGACATCTTTTCTAAGATCGTTTATTTTCCACTAGTGTAGAACCCCTGGTGCCTTTCCTAAGGGCCTTTAGCAAAGAACTTGTCACAAGTCAAACTATCAACAAACCAAACCTATCTTTATAATTGGAAAGCTAGAGTACTGACTGGCTCTTTTCCCTAGCTTCATAAAGACTATGGGGGTTTCCCCCTAAGGAAACCAAACAAAAGTGAGTTGAATAACCTACCACAAACTTGCATCATTTTTGAAGCTATTACAAAATAAAAATCAGATCTTATTCCTATAGACGATGTGTCAAGACTATCATGTCATACTTACTTTAAAGAAATCACGGAAATTTCCACTGATTTCTCCTGCTATTATTTATTTTGTACCCTATTAATCTGCTTTCCTTGCTAAACTCCACTAATCTCACAGTGGTAACACATTTATTATTGTAAAGTAACAAAGGTTCTGGGAAAAAAGGTTATCTGCCTGAATTAGACTCTATTTAGTGGATTTTTTTAAAAAAGATTTTATTTATTTATTCATGAGAGAAGCAGAGACACAGGCAGAGCAGAAAGGAGGCAGCCCATAGGGAGCCTGATGTAGGACTCCATCCCAGGAGTCCTGCGTCCAGGACGCAGGACGCAGGACCACACCCTGAGCCAAGGGCAGATGCTCAACCACTTGGCCATGCAGACTTCCCTTGGTGGACTTTTTTATTTAGATTACAACTCTTACTCTTAAGAGGGTATAATCAAAGTATCACCTTACCAATTTATTAGAGTACCTTCTCAGGACACCTGGGTGGCTCAGCATGAAGGCTCAGGGCGAGACCCTGGGGACGGGGACCCGCATCAGGCTCCCTGCATGGAACCTGCTTCTCCGCCTGCCTGTGTCTCTGCCTCTCTCTTGGTCTCTCATGAATAAACAAAATCTTTAAAAAACCCCAAAACAAAGAATACATTATCTCTTTTTTCTTAAAGACGTTATTTATTTCAAAGAGAGGAGGAGCACAAGCTAAGGAAGCAGCAGGTAGAGGGAGAGAAGCAGGCTCCCCCACAGAGCAGGGAGTTTCACGTGGGGGCTTAACCTCAGCACCCTGAGATTATGACCTGATCTGAAGGCAGATGCTTAATTGGCTAAGCCACAGAGGTGCCTCCCTTCTCTTTCTTTCTAAATTATTTCCTTTTTTTAAAAAAAAGATTTATTTATTCATTCATTCATTCATTCATTCATTCATTCATTGAGACAGAGAGAGAGAGAGAGAGAGAGAGAGATGCAGAGACACAGGGAGAAGCAGGCTCCACACACGGAGCCGGACGTGGGACTCGATCCAGAATCTCCAGGATCACACCCTGGGCTGCAGGCAGCGCCAAACCACTGCACCACCGCCACTGGGGCTGCCCCCTTCTCTTTATTTCCCTGAAAAAGTAGTTTCTTTCATACTCCATCAATACTCTTTGTCAGCTTTGTGCTGAAACTGCAGTTTAAGTTCTCCAACGTCCTGCCTGGAGAGGACTCCAGTCATTACAAACCTCATACTAAAGGATACTCAAAGTTCATTTGACCCAGTGAGACTTAACAACTTTGTAGCATTATAGACCTGCACTGTCCAAATCAATAATAATTAGCCATATGTGGCTATTTAAATTAAAATCTCAGGACAGGGATCCCGGGGTGGCTCAACGGTTTAGCGCTTGCTTTCGGCCCAGGGCGTGATCCTGGAGTCCTGCGTCGGGCTCCCTGCATGAACCCTGCTTCTCTCTCTGCCTGTGTCTCTCTCTCGTGAATAAATAAATATATAAAAAAAAAAAATCTCGGGACGCCTGGATGGCTCAGTGGTTGAGCATCTGCCTTCAGCTCAGGGTGTGGATCCTGGGATCCAGGACAGAGTCTGGCATTGGGCTCCCTGCATGGAGCCTGCTTCTCCCTGTCTGTCTGTCTCTCTCTCTCTGTCTCTCTCATGAATAAATGAATCTTAAAAAAATATTGAAATCTCAGTTCCTCAGTCACATTAACCACATTTCAAGTGCAGAACAACCATATATGACTAATGTACACAACACTAACCACATAGATACAGAATATTTCTATCACCAGAGAAATTTCTAAGACTGTTCTAGCTTGTTGCCTCCACAGGTGTTTACTGCCTACATGTAATTTCCAGATAGCTTAGAATTCTGTAATTTTTCAGTCTGTAACAAAACCATAATCTTTATAAACTAGTAAATGTCCTTAATTATAAACTGATAGTTAACCACATGTCCTGTGATCACAAGGGACAACAGTAACACTATTAAAAAACTGGAAACAGAAATAAACCTCAGAAATATATCGCACGCAGAGACTTGTATCTACAATATACAAAGCATTACACTAAAAAAAAAAAACCCAATATAAAAAATGAGCAAAAGAGTTGAATACATTTCTCCAAAAATAAATATCCAACAAGCACATGCATACTCAACATCATTAGTTTTGGTTTTTTTTTAATTCTCCACCCAGTCATCTCTACATCCAACATGGGGCTTGAACTCACTCTGAGATGGTGCTCTTTGGCCTGAGCCAGCTAGGTGCCCACTCCACATCACTAGTTTTTAAGAAAATGCAAACCAAAACCACAATGGGATAACATTATTTATCTTGAATTAGCATATTAAATAACAAAGGCAGATAATAATAAAACCAGTATCACCAAGGATGTGGAGAAAGTAGAAAAGTCCTATGTGGCTGATAAGAATGTAAAATGCTACAAATGCTTTGAAAGACAGCATAGCATGGACACCTGAGTGGCTCAGTGGTTGGGCATCTGCCTTCCACTCAGGGCATGATCCTAAAGTTCCAGGATCAAGTCCCACATTGGGTTCCTTGCAGGGATCCTGCTTCTCCCTCTGCTTGTCTCTGTCTCTCTGTCTCTCATGAATAAATAAATAATATCTTAAAAAAAAAAATAAAGACAGTATAGCAGTTCTTCAGGTTAAACATGGAAATGTCAGAACCAAAAATTCTTTTTATGTATATATCTCTGAGATGAAAACATAGGATTATGCAAAAATGTGTAAACAAATGTGCATAGTTGGATCATTCAAAATGTGAATGACATCTGCAATATCTGACCAACTAATGGATAAACCAAATGCGGTATTTTTCATACAATAGAATATAATTAAGCAATAAAAAACGAAGCACAAGTGGTGCCTGGTTCCCTGCTCAGCAAGGAGTCTGCTGCTCTCTCTTCACCTCCTTCCTGGCTCATGCTCTCTCAAATAAATAAAATACTTAAAAAAGAAATGAACATGGCGCTAACACATGGTACAACATGTATGAACCACTAAGTATTTAGTGGAAGAAATCAGTTATAAAAGACATGATCCTGGAGGTGCAGGAATCCCTGCTCAGTGGGGAGCCTGCTTCTCCCTCTCTTCGCCTGCTGTTACCCCTCCTTGTGCTTTCTCCCAAATAAATAAAATCTTAAAGAAAAAAAGAGGTAAACTTTATCTTAATGATTTGAGAGAAAGTGCTTGCAAGGTAAGAGAACAAGCAGGGGGAAGGTACAAGGGAGAGGAAGATGACTTCTCACTGGGCAGGTACTGAATCCCAGGACTCTGAGATCAGGACCTGAGGTGAAGGCAGATATTTAATGACTGAACCATACAGACACCCAAGTAAAGCTAAATTTAAAAAAAAGAAAAAATTAAGCTCAAGGAGAATGACAAAATCTAGCTGAATTAAGAGTATCATGAAGCAGAATCCTTTTTTTTTCTTTAAGATTTTATTTATTTATTCATGAGAGAGGCAGAGACACAGGCAGAAGGAAAAGCAGGCTTCCTGCAGAGAGCCTTATGTGAGACTCGATTCTGGGACCAGGGGAACACAACCTGACTCAAGGACTGAGCTACCCAGGTGCCCCCATGAAGTAGAATCCTAAAACAGAAGAAGCCATCTCTGGATTAGAGTTCATAACAAGAATGCCTCTTTAATTCAGAGCCATATAGCAGATTCTCTGATGGAGGGTCAAATGCTTCACCAACAAAGAAGTATTTCCCACCTACTTAACAGCTCAGTACACAACAAAAATAAGCAAACAACCGAAAATGAAAGCTAAGTGAAATGAATATATTGTCAAAATTTAAGTTAATAATCCAAGTATATTTATACTAAACTATGCCTTCAACTAAAATCCTCTCGGCAGCTATCAGTTGCCATGCAAAAGATAAAACCAACAGAAGGCTTCGAAGCAAATATAAAATTTCACCTTATGCTTAAAATGACAGCTAGTGGGATGCCTGAGTAGCTCAGTGGTTTAATGTCTGCCTTCAGCCCAGGGTGTGATCCTGGAGTCCCAGGATCCAGTCCTGCATCAGGGTCCCTGCATCAGGATCCCTGCATGCAGCCTGCTTCTCCCTCTGCCTCTGCCACTTTCTGTGTCTCTCATGAATAAATAAATAAAATCTTAAAAAAAAAAAAAAAAAAAAAGACATCTAGTGAGATTCCCTAAGCTTTTCCAAGTAGTTAAAAAAAACTTTCTTGGACTCTGAATCACATGCCTTTTGAAATAGACGATCTCACCCAATTCTTCAAAACCTCTTCCTCCAGATCCAGTGCTACTCAAGAATGTCAGAAAAACAGAAGAAAAGGAGGCAGGGAAGATGACAGCACCACTAATCCCAGGAACATATAGGGCGGGGGGGGGGGGGGGGGGGGGGGCAGCTTCAATCTATAGCCACTATTTCTCTAATTTATTAATCCAAAACCTAAAGCTTTGTGTGCTTAGAACAAAATAAGCACTTAACTATTAGTTTAATGTGATGGTTAGCGTCTTTCAATTGGCTTGCATTTCAAATGGAGAGTCCTCCTCCACCACTGTACTTCACCTCAACTCCTCACGTGTCTACAAGGACACCTTCCTAGAACAAAGCTTTTATTTATTCTTTTTAAAGATTATTTATTTATTTATTCATGATAGTCACGGAGGAGAGAGAGGCAGATACACAGGCAGAGAGGAGAAGCAGGCTCCATGCAGGAAGCCTGACTCGGGACCTGATACCAGGACTCTGGGATGGCACCCTCGGCCAAAGGCAGGCGCTAAACCGCTGAGCCACCCAGGGATCCCCAGAACAGAGCTTTTAGAGAATTATCAACAATAGTTTCCCAAAATTCAAAAACTCAAATCCTCTAAACCTCCCTTTCACATAACCTTTAAAAAGTATAATCTTACTCATAAAACAATAAATTATGGTCAGACCAGTCCTCCTCAGAAATTCCTATACCTCGTCTCTCCTACATTTACAATGTTAACTACTTAGTACATCTTTTTTCCTTTCAATTTCTTTTAGCCATGAAGCTGTTTCTAAATTATCTCTGCCTACAAGACACATGCCTAATATGCCCTACAAAGCTCTCTACAACCAACATTCTAATACAACTGGCTGTTTGCCCAAATACAACCAAGACTATTTACAACTCTGTACCTTACCTAGCTGTGGCAAAACCTCCTAATAGGTATGAAAAATAAGTTGAAATATAGCACATTGTGAAACTTTCCAGGGCTCTTTAAGCATTAGGATAACTTGGAGCTCCACAGAAGTTAGCACACTCACTTCCTATGACACAATCCTGTATAATGCAGGGCATATAGCTGAGGGTATTATTTCCAATCACTTTATCTACTGTATCATACTAGTGCTTCCTACAATAGTTTCTTCTTTTGATAAATATGGCTTGTCATACATATGCTGTATTTGTTATGTGACTTGATATATTCCATTCTTTCTATTCATGGTATACTGGTATATTTACTTAACATGCTTAGATATGGAATAATAATAGCACTTTGTAACAGCTCTAATGGAAGAACTTTTACAGTCCAGTCACCTATACAATTGTTTATTGATGTACCCTATGCAATGTGTGATATTTACTGTAAAGTCCTCAAAGGATCACTGAACTAAAAATCAGGGTCTTTTTGAACCATCATTTGCATATAATGTGTCTACTGTATCTCAGCTTTCATACTATAGCCTACTGTCAAACCTAATACCTACACACTTATTGTTTCCTGTGCTCCCAAGTTCTCTACAGAAGTATGACTGAGAATTACTTGGCTGTCCATAACTGAGTAACGTATTTTTTTTAACTTAAATTGATATGAATCATATAGTACACAGTAAACTTTTTAAATGTGTACCACCTTGGGCAATCGTTACCACTATGGAATCCCAGAACAATTGCATGGGTTATTTTGTAAGGGCAAGAAAAGTGCCATTACATCTGATAAAAATCTATAGATTTTCAGTATTTTTCTAAAAATGGATGGTTTCATACTTAAGAAAACACTAAGTATTTGTGGCATAAATAGTAAACCTTATAAAACTGATTACAATAATGCCAGTTAAACTATGACAAATCAATTCCAGGAGAATGTCAGCCTAAGAATTTTCAGATCTACTTAAAGTCCTACAGTAACAGTTTTCTTAGAAGCAACTAGATTCTCAATAGGACACAACTGAAATTGAATCTCTGGCAGAAGCTTACAAGTTTTACAACTTTCAACATCAAAAAACCACATTTTGCACACAGGGGTGACTCACACAACTCCCATAGTTTTATATATAGATGCCCATGACTATTCATCCTTAAACAGAAAACTACTTTTGAGGCTGTATCCTACCAAAGAAAATATTTTGGTTAGTGAATCTTAGGGTAATTCAAAATATGTATGACAGAATTTATATCATATCTGAAAAAGAGTTGACAGTGTGTCTTTGATTGTGAGATAAATACGTCTATCTAAAATGGTAATTCCAAAAAAATAAATAAATAAAAAATAAAAAAAATAAATAAAATGGTAATTCCACATGTATCAACAATTTATGCTAACTTCATCCCAAAACTTTGAACACCTATAAAATTAAGAATGGCCTTAAGAACAGAAAGAAAAGACAAGCTTAATTCAGGTAATCGATGAAAAAGATAATTTATGGAAAAAAACCTAGTAATAATCACTTCAATATTTCATCATTAAAATGTTAAAATCTAATTATAATAATGCTAAAATATTAAACACATTTAGTTAACTTTGGAAAAAAGGCATAGAAAATATGTTATGCCATAGTACATATCAACAGCAAAAAAATGTATTAAGAATCCTTTAAGGGCAGCCTTGGTAGCTCAGCGGTTTACCGAGGACTTCAGCCCATGGCGGGGTCCTGGAGACCCGGGATTGAGTACCATGTCAGGCTCCCTGCATTATAGCCTGCTTTTCCCTTGGCCTGTGTCTCTGCCTCTCTGTCTCCCTGTGTCTCTCATGAAAAAATAAATTTAAAAATCTAAAGAAAAAAAAGAATCCTTTCAAAACTACAGTAATCTTGGGCAGCTCGGGTGGCTCAGCAGTTTAGCGCTGCTTTCAGCCCAGGGCCTGATCCTGGAGATCCAGTCCCATGTCAAGCTCCCTACATGGAGCCTGCTTCTCCCTCTGCCTGTGTCTCTCATGAATAAATAAATAAAATATTAAAAAAAAAAACTACAGTAATCTTTAATGACAGCAGGTAACAGTTCTAACTTTCCTATCCACACCCCAAATTAGAATCAAGGCAGGATTATAGCATAAAACTACAGAACCTGATCCGCTATCTCTTCAGGAGACAGTATACTAAAATATAAGTAACTTGGTTAAGTCTTAATATTTCATTACCCTCCAGTTTTATTTTACTTTTTTTATAATTTTTGGTTTTTTTATTTTTTATTTATGATAGTCACACAGAGAGAGAGAGAGAGAGGCAGAGACATAGGCAGAGGGAGAAGCAGGCTCCATGCACCAGGAGCCCGATGTGGGATTCGATCCCGGGTCTCCAGGATCACGCCCTGGGCCAAAGGCAGGCTCTAAACCGCTGAGCCACCCAGGGATCCCTACCCTCCAGTTTTAAAGGTAAAGTATTTATAACCCTTGGGACTTGATCACAAATACCCACTCATCTCCAAACAAAAATACAAGTTATTCTAATTCTCCTAAGAAAACATCGTTAATTACCTACTTCCTAATAACTGTTTCTCCTTATGAAACACCCAATACAGGCAAGCCCAGGTGGCTCAGCAGTTTACCGCCACCTTCAACCAAGGGCCTGATCCTGGAGTCACGGGATCAAGTTCCACATCGGGCTCCCTGCATGAAGCCTGCTTCTCCCTCTGACTGTGTCTCTGCCTCTCTCTCTCTCTGATGAATAATAAATAAAATCTTTAAAACAAACACCCAATGCATCTTAAAACTCCAGTGCAAACTCAAGCTACTGATGATTAAAGTACATAATGACTTTATGAAGTATTCTGGTCTACTTTCTCACATATCCTCATACTCCCTCATCCCTAAAGGGGGGGGGGGGGGGGGGGAAGAACCTGAAATCTAATCAAGCTACAAACCTATCCGCAGGTCAAAGAAACACAGGTGGCAGACAAACGTACTATAAATATATAAAAATAGGGATTCCCTGGGTGGCACAGCGGTTTGGCGCCTGCCTTTGGCCTAGGGCGCGATCCTGGAGACCCGGGATCGAATCCCACGATGGTCTCCAGTTACATGGAGCCTGATTCTCCCTCTGCCTATGTCTCTGTCTCTCTCTGTGTGACTATCATAAATAAATAAAAATTTAAAAAAATATGTAAAAATAAAACCCACAAAACCAAATCTGTGTGAAAAGGATGAGATTAAGAAATATTATTAAGCATAAATGGATAAATGGTACTGGGATTATGTCTATAAAAAAAATTCTTTCTCTTTTACTGTACACTCCTAGTCTCTTTTTTGTATTTAAAGAAAACAAGAAAAAAGAAAACAAGAGAGGAAGAGCAGAGGGAAAGAGAAAATCATAAGGAAGCTACAAGCCCAGTGTGAAACCCCAATGCAGGCCTTGATGTCACAACCCTGATATCATGACCTAAGCCAAAATCAGGAGTCAGATGCTTACCTGACTGAGCCACCCACGTGCCCCCACACTGTTCTCTTTTACATATATTTAAATTGACATGTTCCAGAAGACAGAAAAAGTAAAACAAAAACATTAAAAAGGATGTCCAAAAAACAAATACTAACCACTGTTCATATCACTATGCAGTAGTTGGTAAGACTGTTGTCACACAGAAGAATGAGTTATGCTACAGGTACTAGATTTTTTGGGAAAAGAATTGGTGGGATATCCACAATTCCCTTCATTTTGGTATGTACCAACATAATATATGCCACTGTTAACAGGATTAATAAAATACTAATTCAGAAGCCTAATTTTTAGCAGATTTAGTACATAAAAAATCTCAAGATCTTAATAAACAGGAATGATTCCTCATGCTCTAAAGACTGGGAATTCTTCAATTGATTAGTTGTAAATAGATACAATATTTGGGGGTCACTACATTTATAATACAATTTCTTATGTTTCAGGTTTCCTTTATTTTTCAAAGCCACTCCTATTAGTAAGCATCAGCTGCCTCTCTACCATAAGAATAGTAGAACTCATAATCTCATAATAGTATAAACTCATAATCTCAGGATACTTCCTCAGGAAATGACCTAGGGGTGTCTGAGCAGCTCAGGCAGTTAAGTGTCTCGCTTTGGCTCAGGTAATCTTGGGGCTCTGCTATCAAGCACCATGCCAGGTTCCATGCTCAGCAGGGAGTTTGTTTCTCCCCCTTTGGTCCACCCCTGCTTGTGCAAGCTCTCTAAAAAATAAAATCTTAAAAAAAAAGAAAATGAAAAAGAAAAAGAAAAAAATCTAAGGGAATGCCAAATTTCGGTCTTGAAATATTTAAGTGAATTTTCTATTCTTAAGGATATCTGAAGGAATTGGATACAGATTTACCCCATAAGACTTGGAGCTTTCTTTTCCTCTCAGAACCAACTTTCCATTTCGAAAATGAACCCAACATAGTTGATTGAGGATTGCCATGTTAGTAACTAAGACAGTAACAAAAAAAGTCTTTTGTTACCTTCAGAATGACTTCTGAGTCAAAACAAATGCATTTTTCCTCACTATTTTTATTTTTAACTAAACAATGTTCATTTTCCCATCAAAGACCTCAATACTATACTTGAATCTGCTCTTTACCCGCTATTGCCTGGTTGGTCCATTAGTCATCAGAAGTCTTTTTCTATTGGCTGAGATTAGAATAGAAAGAAAGACATTTTTCAGGGACCCTCTATAAATACATCAGACTTAAATAGGCTCTTGCCTCTTGAAAAACTGAAGAGAAACGCCAATAGTGGTATTGCCACCAATTTTCAGGATAAAATAGCAGTGGCAAAAAATTTGAAAGTATTTCTGAAAACATCGACTTTTCTTTTTATTTTTTAATTTATTTATTTATGAGAGAGAGAGAGACAGAGAGACAGAGAGAGAGAGAGAGAGAGAAAAGCAAAATCACAGGCAGAGGGAGAAGCAGGCTCCACGCACCGGGAGCCCAATTCGGGATTCGATCCCAGGTCTCCAGGATCGCGCCCTGGGCCTTTGCCAAAGGCAGGCACCAAACCGCTGAGCCACCTCAGAGATCCCCTACACCTCTTTTTCAATTAACCCTTTGTAAGTCCTCACGAAACTTATATTTATAGTGGGATGATGATAGGGATGGTCAAAAGTTTTGCTGCCTCTCTTCCTCTGCCTGTGTCTCTGCCTCTCTCTCTCTCTCTCTGTGACTATCATAAATAAATAAAAATTAAAAAAAAAAAAAACAAAAAACTAGGGATCCCTGGGTGGCGCAGCGGTTTGGCGCCTGCCTTTGGCCCAGGGCGCGATCCTGGAGACCTGGGATCGAATCCCACATCAGGCTCCTGGTGCATGGAGCCTGCTTCTTCCTCTGCCTGTGTCTCTGCCTCTCTCTCTCTCTCTGTGACTATCATAAATAAATAAAAAATTAAAAAAAAAAAAAAGTTTTGCTGCCTCAACAAGACAACTAAAACGTTAAATGGCTATTCTCATGAGAAAGTGAGTATTGTACATGTTAAATTCTCTATATGCTCAATTTAAAACAGGAGTTTCAAAAAAAATAAAAATAAATAAAAAAAAAAACAGGAGTTTCTAGTGTGACAGTCCATGATACATCCCAAATTGTTTATATTACATACACATAATACAAATATATGAATATTTTTCTCATTAGGGAGTTATGGACAAAGAAATAAGGTTAAGAATCAGAAATAAAACTATTTCCTCATCCTTTCTCATCAAGGATTTGACTCTCTGACATAAGAATTTCAGAAGCTTTAAAAACATCTATCAAACCTAAAAATCTACCTAGACCATCTATACAAAAATCTCTATAGGTATAATGGGCAGGTTTTTTTTAGCATAGAATGCAGCTATTTCAAACAAACAAGAGTAGAGGTTTCAAATCATGCAAGTCACTCCCCCAATGATCACATTTTCAGTAACAAAGAGATGTTCAGATCTGTGCTTTCAATGTTTTGTATTTTAATATTTTTAAAGTATGAAAATCATCATAGTTTTCAAAATATGTGCTCATGAACATTATATGTTCTCATTCATTTGGGGAATATAAATAATAGTGAAAGGGAATATAAGGGAAGGGAGAAGAAATTTGTGGGAAAAAAAAAAAAGAAATTTGTGGGAAATATCAGAAAGGGAGGCAGAACATAAAGACTCCTAACTCTGGGAAACGAACTAGGGGTGGTAGAAGGGGAGGAGGGCGGGGGGTGGGAGTGAATGGGTGACGGGCACTGGGGATTATTCTGTATGATGGTAAATTGAACACCAATAAAAAATTAAAAAAAAAGAAAAGAAAACAAAAACAAAATATGTGCTCACACAAAAAAATAGTCTGAAGAAATCTCTAAGGACAAATGAAGTAACTATTTGGAAGCATGAATAATTACTCAAATCACACAACCTTCAAATGGCAAAGACCTTAACAATGTAGGCCCAAACTATTTTTCTAGCCCTTTTTTTTTGGCCTATTAATGACTATCTTGCTGTAGTCCAAATACAAAAAATTTACATGTTCAGATCTTTATTCAGTGTTTACTGTCTGACTTGATTCTATTACCCAACTCCCTTGGCATGACTCATCAACTCAGTTCAAGTTTTCCCTTTTTTTTCAAAAGTTTTTCTATTGAGAAACATTCCCAAATCAAGAAAGCTATTACTTTTATTTCCAAAGCAGAAATTGATCTAATTGAAATTCTTATATTAAAAACATACTAATGAAAAAAAAAAAAAAACATACTAATGATAGAAAACTAAAAATCTAAGATGAAAAACAGCAAAAGAAAAATTCATACAAGATCAAGTCCAATGTAGAGGAGAATGCTCCATATATAATTTCATATAATTTAAAAAAGCAGGAAACCAAATAAACCTAGTATTTCCTTAACATTCATAAAAACTACCGGTTTAAAAATGTCACTAGAATACTAACATCTTTTGTGTATTATGTCATTGCCTAATAACTAATTCCTGTATCATCAGGCCTCAATCTATCATTCTTAACCATCCATAAACGATCCCCCCATTCACACATCAAGTCTCTCCAACAAATACTAATGCTCTTCAAAAGGTACCTACACAAAAATCAACCACTGTGTCATCACCATTTAGAATTGGGTCATAACCACTATCCCTAATCTATAAGTCTTCAACTCTTCTTATCTCCTACTGAAATTTATATTGTTAACTCATTTATGTATGCTTACACTATCCTATTTTCTATTAGATGGTTTGCTAAACAGAGAGTTAGGGATCGTTTTTAAAGTAGTTTTGCTCTAATGCCCTCCAATGCAATGTTAAGTATCAAGTAGGCGACAGTGAAATAATGAAGAGAATCTGGAAATGGTAACTAAGTCCTACTTATTCATCTGTTAAATCAATTAGTCCTTACTTTTTGTTGTCATACAAATTCAAACAAAATTTTGGACACATTCCCAATTGCCTTGATACATAAACTCATTCTTTGAAATTAACAGAAACGTCACCCTAGTCTACCTCTGACAATTTGTAGGAAGACATTTTTCGTTTTGTTTATGAAGGTGGGACTTTGACAACTTCTTTGTTGCTCGTTACTATAAGAACATTCATCAAAAAAAATAAATAAATAAATGGTTCTTACTAAATGGCTATTTACCAGAAGAGACAAACAAAACACCTTTAACATACCTGTCATAATAATCTCGTTGAAAGTCATAGTCCAAATCAAAAGAGGAGCTGAAAAATAAATAGCGAAGAAGATTAATTTGGAGCTGTTGATGTAAATTCACAACAGCAGATGGGAAAAACAAAAACAAAAAACCATGCAAAATCAACCATAACAAATAGATCAAGAGATTAGCATGGAATAATCCCCAATCATTCAAACAATAAATCACTAAAATTCCAATCATCTTAGAAGCCACTGGACATGCAGCAGCTAATTTGCAAATTTAGGCATAAAACTGCTATAATTTCAATATACAACGTAATAGCTAATATAAGAATATTGAAAAATACAACAGTAAACCGAACATTCTTATGCTACCCTCCTTCCTTTTCATATTTCCCAGCTTCTTACAAACAGAACAATTTCTCTCAAAAGATTTCATTTTAAGTTACAAATACCAAACTGCTCTTTAGAGTGAGTAAAAAATCTCAGGGAATTCTAATAATTCTCTGGGAAATGGGCGAAAAGGAGGCATATTAATATAAAGTTAATAAAGCATCATTTTTACACAGATAAAATATATTACAATTAACCCTCCCCACATCCAGAAAACAGATAGAGAAGATGCCCACTGATGGACACAATGCAGTTATAAATAATAAAGTTCCGGACCTGAGTAGAGGGGACGGAGAAGGGTGTTCTGGTACTGACCCGTACATCTCCGCTGCAGATCGTTTCACACCTGCTTTTCCTCGGTTCACTTTTGGCTCTGCAGCCAGATTAATATCTGAAAAAACAAAAACAAATACAAACACTTTAATGATAACTCTGTTGAGGCAGCGGTACGGTAGAATCTTAAATCACAGTTTTTATTTTTTATTTTTTATTTTTTTAAATTTTATTTATTTATGATAGGCACACAGTGAGAGAGAGAGAAGCAGAGACATAGGCAGAGGGAGAAGCAGGCTCCATGCACCGGGAGCCCGACGTGGGATTCGATCCCGGGTCTCCAGGATCCCGCCCCGGGCCAAAGGCAGGCGCCAAACCGCTGCGCCACCCAGGGATCCCCCAAATCACAGTTTTTAAATGTGTACGTAGTATTATATAGATCAACAAAGGCGTAACGTTGTATCTCCTCTTACATAAGAAGGGCTCACAATTTTTACAAGGCTAGGACTCAGTCTTTTAATCATTTGTCCTCTTTTCTGTTAATAAAAGTATTCATTATATATATATTACATTTGTCTTTGGTACCTTCTACCCTCAGGCTCCTACTAAAATGAAACGGACTATTCAGAGCACATTAGGAAGGAATGATCTCAGGGAAATAAAACCTGTATCAACTCATGAATTAATGATTGGATTATGATACCTTCAAATTATCCTCAAAAGTGAATTTTCATTCTCTTTACAAATAGGATGAGCTGTAAAGTTGAAGAAAAATAGTTAGGAAGGAGCAGCCTGGGTGGCTCAGCAGCTTAAGCGCCTGCCTTCATCCCAGGGCATGATCCTGGAATTCTGGGATCAAGTCCCATGTCGGGCTCCCTACATGGGGCCTACTTCTCCCTCTGCCTGTCTCTGCCTCTTTCTGTGTATCTATCATGAATAAATAAATAAATAAAATCTTTAAAAAAAAGTTAGGAAATACTATGCAGGGGATCCCGGGGTGGCTCAGTTATTTAGCGTCTGCCTTCGGCCGAGGGCGAAATCATGTGGTCCCGTGATCGAGTTCAGCATCGGGATCCCTGCATGGAGCCTGCTTCTCCCTCTGCCTTGTATCTCATAAATAAATAAAATCTTAAAAAAAAATGGTCAGCTATAAACGTGACACCCACCGATACTCAACAAAATAATCCATGCCCTCTCTAATTCTAACATTTATCAAAATCTAGCTCTCCAAAACATAGTTAATCAAATGACTAACTGAAAAATTTAGTATACTATTTGCTGAACATTTAGGAATAATGTTCAGTTCTTATTCACAAACTCAATTCCAATTATTAACATCTAATCTTAAGAATAAGCTGGCCGGGATCCCTGGGTGGCGCAGCGGTTTAGCGCCTGCCTTTGGCCCACGGCGCGATCCTGGAGACCCGGAATCGAATCCCACGTCGGGCTCCCGGTGCATGGAGCCTGCTTCTCCCTCTGCCTATGTCTCTGCCTCTCTCTCTTTGTGTGTGACTATCATAAATAAATAAAAATTTAAAAAAAAAAAAAAGAACAACCTTACCTTTACAGTTGAGTTTTTATTTTTTAATTTGAATTTATTTTTTTATTTGAGTTTTTATTTGTTTTATTTTTTTAGGTTCCAGGCACAGTGTGGAGCCTGCTTGGTTTTCTTTTTTTTTTTTTTTTTTTTAAGATTTTTATTTATTTATTCATGAGAGACAGAGAGAGAGAGAGAGGCAGAGACACAGGCAGAGGGAGAAGCAGGGTCCATGCAGGGAGCCCGATGTGGGACTTGATCCCGGGTCTCCAGGATCACACCCCGGGCTGAAGGCGGCACCAAACCGCTGGGCCACCAGGGCTGCCCTTGGTTTTCTCTCTAACCTCTCCTGCCCCCACTTCCACCTCACCGTCTCCCCCTTTTGAAAGCAGATCTAAAAGAAAAATAATAGAGCTAAACTATATATAAAGTAGATCACACAACTTTTTAAAAAAACTTATCAGCTGCCCCTTTTTTGAAAAAAAAAAAAAAAAGATTTTACTTATTTATTCATGACACAGAGCGAGAGAGGTAGGCAGAGACACAGGCAGAGGAAGAAGCGGGCTCCACGAAGGGAGCCTGACGTGGGACTCAATCCTGTGTCTCCACGATTACACACCAGGCATAAGGCTGCCCTAAACTGTTTGCCAGCGGGGCTGCCCTGCACAACTTTCTTAAAAAAAGATTCCACTTATTTTTCAAGAGAGTGCAGGAGAGAGAATCAGGCAGGGGGTGGGGGACATGGACAGGACAGAGGGAGGCAGGCAGACTCCTTGCTCAGCAGGGAGCTGGATGCAGGGCTAGATCCCAAGACCCTGGGAATCAAGATCTGAGCCACTCAAACACCCCTGATTACACAATCTTATAAATGAATTATTTCATGTGATTCTAAACTATCAGTACTACATTAATGTCCAGAATAAGAATTATATAATTAAAAGAACCTGAAATTTAAAATGCATTTAATAATGTTAATTTTAGTAAAAAAAAACAAAAAGATATGCTTATTTTGAAACTGTGATACAAATTGTAGCACACATAAAATTGTTTTCTTAGAATTAAAATGCTCCATATTCTGCCTAATGAAACTAGACAGAAACTATTAAAATTCAACAAGCACTCCTGGTGTACAGACAGTGACTTTGATATAATTCTCATTTAAAGAAGCCAAGGCTCTAAGAAAAAGTGGCAAATCAAGATTTAGGTCAAGAAACACATCAGATAGGGGGACACCTGGGGGGCTCAGCGGTTGAGCATCTGCCTTTGGCCCAGGGCGTGACCCCCGGGTCCTGGGATCAAGTCTTGCATCAGGCTCCCCACAGGGAGCCTGCTTCTCCCTCTGCCTGTTTCTCTGCCTCTGTCTCTCATGAACAGATAAAATCTTAAAAAAAAAAAAAAAATACATCAGATAGGAAGGCAAGTGGGATGAAGTGACCTGGTGACAGGCACTTGACAGGAAGAGCACTGTGTGTTATATACTGCATGTTGGCAAATCGAACTTCAATTAAAAGCAATTATACAGATAAAGAAATACATCAGATGACCTGGAAGACCTTGTGCCAGAAAGCAAAGATGCAATGAAATTATTACAAGAGTACAGTCTCAAGGACCCAGAATACACTGGCCACAAATGAAATATTCCAATCTCTGAAGAATGACGTGCGATGAATTAAAACACGTCAATTTAAAATATTACAGTCTATGGGAGCACTTGGCCGGGTCACTCGGTACAGCATGCAATTCTTGATCTTCGGGTTTTGAGTTCAAGCCCCATGTTGGGTGGTGAGCTTGTAGAACTTACCTTAAAAAAGCTAGAATTAAGGTTTTGAAAAATATTTACCTGGTTTTTCCAACATGAACGGTATTTCAGAAAAAGCAAGTATTATTGTTATTTTTTTAAAGATTTTATTTATCTATTCATGAGAGAGAGAGAAAGGCAGAGACACAGGCAGAGGGAGAAATCGACTCCACACAGGGAACCTGATGCAGGACTCGATCCCGGTTCTCCAGGATCATGCCCTGGGCCAAAGACTGGCACTAAACCGCTGAGCCACCGAGGGGTCCAGAAAAAGCAATTATTAATGAGGAATTATTCATTTCAGGAAAGTTATGCAGAAGAAATTAGAAAACCTACCTCTGCAAACTGCTAATGAAGTATCTAAGCAATGATCATCAACAGATGATCAAAAACTGATGGGCAGTTTTATCACAGATGTGTGATATTGGATTTCTATTTCTATTGGATAGCATTGCTCTAGATTTAATAGCATTAACAAAAATAAAGGTAAAGAATAACAAATTAAATGACATAAAATGAAGGAATCAGTACACAGGTTGCAAAACTATGTCTGCCTAATGTCTGCCTTCACTTCAGGTCACAATCCCAATGTTCTAGGATCCAGTCCCTGCTGAGCAGGGAGCCTGTTGTCTCCTTCTCCCTGCCACTTACCCCTGCTTGTGCTGTCAAATTAAAAAAAAAATTTTAAAACAAAGACATCTAAGATGCAGTTAATGAAATGCATATATATGGATATGGACTGGATCTTGATTTGAATGAATCAAGTTATTAAAGTCTTGAGACAATATAAAAAAACCTAAATATGGATCAAATATATAATGGAATTACAAATATGTAAAGGAATTACTACTGAGTTATTTTTTATAGGTGTTAAGGGCAGTGCGGCCTGCATTTTTTTTAAAAGCTTTTATCTGCTGGATATATGCTGGATCTTAAAAATCCTTAAAATTTAAGAGGAAAAAAAAACCAAAACAATAGATGAAAACAATATTGGTCAAATATCAGTTATCTGTTAAACTAGGTAAGCTGTACTTAACTTGTGTGTTCATTAAATTCTTCTACTTTTGTATTAGTAAATTTCCATGACAGTTAAAAAAAAATGCCAAGTATCATAAGGACTGACCTCATTTATGATGCAAAACTCCTTGTTCATTTCTGCCACATCCATTTTACAGACACCAAAGTCTTATACATGTGTTTTCCTATGTTTTGCTATAGGAAAAATGGCTATGAAAATTCCCTATGTATTCTCAATTATAACTGTTCTATATATCTTCCTTGTCAAGGATCACAAGATTCTTTAACTTCAAATATTTTCCCTTCCCAATCCAGGATGGTGGCATTTTCTAAACAGCATTTGAGAAGACTTCATAATACAAATTACAAGGGACGTCTATTAGAATGAAAAGAGTTTTCAAGAAATAGCCACTAAGAAACCATAACCAAACATTCAAAATAGTCTAAAAAGTTGAGGGACACCTGGGTGGTTTAGTTGGTTAAGCATCGGACTGTTGGTTTTGCCTTATGTAGTGATCTCAGGGTGTTGAGATCAATCCCTGCAGGGCATTGTGCTCTGCACTCAAAGAGGAAATCAACTCTGGATTCGCCACAATCCCCGCCCCCACCAGCATGTTCACTCTAAAATAAAATGTTAAAAAAAACAGCTGCTCTTGCTATTAAGCATAAATGCTCTTTGCTCCAAGAACGGAGCTGTCAGTTGTTTAAAAACAAAAAGTGTTGAAACTTTACAATAAATCATGTTATGTATGAAGTATTTATTAAATATTACAAACATTTTGAAATGCTAAAGTTTTGTGTAGTATTTACTATAGGTAAACACCAACATGGAAACACTTATGGTGAAAAAAATTCACTCCAAACTGAAGAGAAAATGCCAAGTAGGAAATAAAACATTTAAGTTGTAATTAAGCTTGCTGAACTCATATTTTAAAAAATTGAATACAAACTCCAGAAAATAAAATGAAAATCTAAATAAGCCACCACTTTTTAGAAAACTAAAGTTTCAATTATGAACTGCTATTAAGTTTATAAATCTTGGGATCACTGGGTGGCTCAAAGGTTTGGCGCCTGCCTTTGGCCCAGGGCGCGATCCTGGAGTCCCAGGATCGAGTCCCACATCCGGCTCCTGGCATGGAGCCTGCTTCTCCCTTCTCCTGTGTTTCTGCCTCTCTATCATGAATAAATAAATAAATCTTTAAAAAAAAAGTTTATAAATCTTAAATAATTTGGCTAAATTGCTGAACAATATATTACCAACAATGAAACTAACCATTCTGTGGCACTGAAAATGTCTGTGTGCTTATTCCCTTTTATTTAGAATAAGCAAAAAGACTTGTGTCTTATAAACCCTTCATCTTCCCTAATATTCATGCCCAAGAAAATATAAACTATATCAAAATTAGGGATCCCTGGGTGGCGCAGCGGTTTGGTGCCTGCCTTTGGCCCAGGGCGCGATCCTGGAGACCCGGGATCGAATCCCACATCAGGCTCCCGGTGCATGGAGCCTGCTTCTCCCTCCGCCTGTGTCTCTGGCTCTCTCTGTGACTATCATAAATAAATAAATAAATAAATAAATAAACAAACAAACAAACTATATCAAATTAACTATGATTCTGACAGTAAATCTAGGCAACTGGTAGTAGTTAGCAAAGTATTCGTGGAGGTGAAATTTTACAATCATCAGGAACGTATTTATGTGCTCTAAATGAGATCTTCTCAATTTTAAAATATATTGAGCAGAGCTCAGATTCATTTCTCCAAACTATTACCAGTGCTTGTAACAGGTAAGAGACTGAGGTACTTACTATACCTCCATTTTAACAGGTGAGAAGGTTCACAGCCATGTTATGTAGACTGCTCAACACACATAATTGTGCCAAGCAACCTGACTCCATAGCCCCTGAGTGACAAAGGTTTACGGTCTTTGCCCAATCTACTGTGAGTGGAAGGACACAGCTTTTTGGCAAGAACTGTACCTTTTTTTAATGTTATTCCCACTCTCCTGACCTTACTCAAAACCACCAAGTGAAAGTTATCCTGTCTTTGCTACACTAAATGGAATAAAAAATCCTTATTTAGCACATTGTATCTATAAACCTAATATATTTTAGATTTAGCTTAATGGAGAGGGAGTAAAAAAAACAAGCATGAATAGAAAAACTCATATCTAAATTAATCAATCAACAAATAAATTAATTCAACCCAGGTCTTACCTAAAACCTGGCCGGCAATCATTCTGCCATCCTCTCCTGCCACAGCAGCCCGGGCATTTCTCTCATTAACATACTGAACGAAGGCAAAGCCTTTATGAACAGAGCAACCCACAATTTTGCCGTATTTTGAGAAGATTGCCTCCACATCAGATTTCTTGACCACAAGAGTATTGAGATTCCCAATGAATACACGGGAGTTCATGGAGCGAGGATCTGTCTTGTTGGTAACATTGCTGGCCATTGTCTTTGATGGTAAGGTTCCTCACAAGCCGAAAACTGGAAGGGAAAAAACAAATGCATTCAGGTGGAGGAAAAAAAGGTAAAACCAAAAAACTCCTCGATAAAACTTTGTTTACTTTGAACCTCTTTGACTAACTAGAATACCACTCTACTTAAAAGGATCTCACAGCACCAAGTATATTACTACTTTAAAGAGAGCTCCTGAATAGATGTATCCTGACAGAAATTTAGGCTCCCTCTTACCTAGTCCACTCCTGCAGTGCTAGACTATTATTTCCAAGATGGTGGGGGTGGGCCTCTAGACTACTAGCAACCCAATTAAGGGTCAAGTGAGCTCTCTCTGTTCTAACATCCTCAAGCAAACTAACCCCTTAAGCTCTCTACTACCAACTTCTCATTATATTTTACCTCTCTCTGTCATACTAACCTAACCATTCCTCACCACCTATCAAGACTTCCACCCTCCTTTTGCACATTGCTATTATTCTGCCCACAAGCCATTCTTTAGCTATCCAAATGTGGACAACACTCTCCCCCCCTTCAAGCATAATTAACCTTATTAAACTAAGGCAGTATATAGACACAATTCATCTAGTCTGGAAATCTTTATTTCCAGGTACTTTCGTTGATTTATAATATGCCAGAGATCTCTTAAATAACAATACAAACATTTTATAAAATGCAATGACTCTTGACCTACTTTTTATGTGATAACCTACAAAATACAGCTGGAATATTTTAATACTAGATGGTGATGATGATAGAACTAGCAAGTAGAACACTGCAGGAATCAGAGGAGGAGAACTAAGAAGACAATACAACTTCCCTCAGGCTGTTTCAAAGAAAAATTATCTTTATGTATATGAAAGTCCAATCATACCGAAATTATTTGGAGATTGATACTATCATCTTAAGTCTTTCTCAAATGAAAATGTTTTGACATTCTTTTAGTTTTTGTATCTGCTGCCCCTTCCCCCTCCGACTACCAAACTCAAACAGGATTTAAGATGGATCCATCCGCATTAGATTTTGAGTACCATTATTAAGATTTATTTCCAATCGTCCTTTTGAAACTCCAGATAACCGTGTCTAGTATATCTTTCCTTTTTTTTTTTTTAATTTTTATTTATTTATGATAGTCACAGAGAGAGAGAGAGGCAGAGACACAGGCAGAGGGAGAAGCAGGCTCCATGCACCGGGAGCCCGACGTGGGATTCGATCCCGGGTCTCCAGGATCGCGCCCTGAGCCAAAGGCAGGCGCTAAGCCGCTGCGCCACCCAGGGATCCCATAGTATATCTTTCCAATCCAAGAGAATGACAAACTAGTTCTCATAGATTATGTAAAAACATCTTCCATATACATATATTAACAAATCAGCATAACATTGCTTATTCAGACCACTAATATTCTGATCCTTTAAATACCTACTTATTTCACAAATAGTACTGATTTTAAAGCTGTAACAACCGCTTATCCCTCCTAGTCTTTAAAAACCAAGAAAATAAATAAGTAAATATGTAAATAAATAAAATTCAAGAAACTGCCTTTACTTGATTTTGATGCCTAAATTAAAGTTTTACAAACAGTAGTTTCTTAATTTTACCTAAGTAATAAATTTTACCAAATGGCACCAAGTCATCAACACTCTTTCAATTTAAAGTAGGACTTCCAGAAAGCCTTAAAACACTGAAAACAACTCCCACTGAAAGGTATAAATGGTTTGAAATGTTACTGTTGGTTTTTAATGTTTGCCATTATTTTAAGTGGAAAGAATTCAAGCCAGCTTTCTGCATAGGTTTGCACACATATTCTCCATATTGTAGTAAATACAGGAAAAATCTTCTGGGGCTTAATTAACAATTACCTGTGAGGGGAAAAAGGATGGTCCTACATGCCACTGGCACGCTGAACAAGACGGAAAAACACCAAATAAAACCTTAATGTTCCCTTAAAATATATTCCTTGGAACCATAGAACAGAAATGGACTTAAATGACAATTTTCTCAATTTTCAAAGAGGGTGCACAGCTAGTACCAATCTAGAAATAGAGAACCCATTAAGGATTCATCCTCTCAAGGATCTCCATTTGAAAAAGACTAATAAAGAAACATCCATATACACAAATAAAAAGGTGCTAACTATGGTTGCCACCTTTGAATTTAATTTTATCTATTTTCCCCAATTATACATGGTTTCTAAATTTGCTACAAGAATCATGAACTGGGGGATCCCTGGGTGGCTCAGCAGTTTAACGCCTGTCTTTGGCCCAGGGTGCAATCCTGGTGTCCCAGGATTCAGTCCCACCCATGTCAGGATCCCTGAATGGAGCGTGCCTCTCTCTCATGAATAAATAAAATCTTTAAAAAAATAAAATAAAAAATTTAAAAAAAAAAAACAGAACCCTCAACTGTTGGGCAGCCCAGGTGGCTCAGCAGTTTGGCGCCTCCCTTCAGCCCAGGGCCTGATCCTGGAGACTGGGGATTGAGTCCCACCTCTGGCTCCCTGCATGGAGCCTGCTTCTCCCTCTGCCTGTGTCTTTGCCTCTCTCTGTGGGTCTCTCATTAATAAATAAAATCTTTTAAAAAATTAAAAAAATTATGAACTGTTCATGGAAAAATGACTTCAAGCTCAATGACACTGGCTAATGTCACTGGAATAGATTTCAATGCCCATACTTACTCTAAGGAGTTAAAACAGAAACAACAGTAAAGACAAGTGAACCCACAAAGGCCCGTTAATCCTGCTCCAAAGAACACTTCTTAAAGAATAAAAGTTAATACAAATTAACACATGTTTTCACTGAACCTTTTTTGAGTATCTAAGAAGTATTAGGTACCAAGGCTGCTTCAGAGGAAAAAAAAAACAGAACAGATAAGATTACTCAGACAATAATGTTCTTTAAAATAGTATTTTAGAGGAAACATATTTCTAAAATTTTACAAATAACCAAATGAGCTCAGGTCACATTTGACCCAAACTCTTATTATTAAGGTAACTCACCAATGAAAATGATAAGAAGGGGAGAAATGGTCAATATCCTACATGCAAAGAACTACTGGGGGAAAAAAAAACCAAAACCCCTGGGTTTCCAAGAAGAAAAACAAGAGCAGAGCATTTTTTTTTAACATTTCTGAATCCCCATATAAAAGCAACTAGATAGACCAAAAAGAAGCTTAGGTACCCAAGGGTTGCATCAAAACTTAATGCAAGCTGTTAAGGGGAAGCCAACAAGTCCTTGTATGCATGGTCATCACTGTGGAAGAAACAAAAGACTGAAAAATAGAATCCGGGCATCCCCGCTGGCCCAGTGGTTTCATGCTGCCTTCGGCCGGGGTGTGATCCTGGAGACCCGGGATCGGGTCCCGCGTTGGGCTCCCTCTATGGAGCCTGCTACTCCCTCTGACTGTTTCTCTCTGCCTCTCTCTCTCTCTCTGTTTCTGTCATGAATAAATAAAATCTTAAAAAAAAAAAAAATTGAAGAATCCCAAAATATCCATTTAGTGGAAAACCAATGGAACTATTTTAAGAAAAGCAGTTCAAACAGGAAGGGTTGGGATCCCTGGGTGGCGAAGCGGTTTGGCGCCTGCCTTTGGCCCAGGGCGTGATCCTGGAGATCGGGGATCGAATCCCACATTGGGCTCCCCGCATGGAGCCTACTTCTCCCTCTGCCTGTGTCTCTGCCTTTCTCGCTCTCTCTGTGACTATCATAAATAAATAAAAATTAAAAAAAAAAAAAAAAACAGGAAGGGTTTTCCCTGCTCCAAGTTTGGGGTAAGTACAAGGTACTGTTATAAAAATGTCAACGTGCCAGACAGCCTTAAAGTCTATAAAAATCTCAAAACTCACTCATAATGCACCATTAAAGTCTTATCCCTTTCCACCCCCGAAAGTAGTTATTATTCTAACTTTAATCATTTTGTTGGAAGAAATATATTTTTTAAAGATTTTTATTTATTTATTCATGAGAGAAACAGAGAGAGGCGCAGAGGCAAAGGAAGAGGGAGAAGCAGGCTCTATGCAGGGATCTGGCTGTGGGAATCCATCCCAGGACTTGGGGATTACACCCTGAGCCAAAGGCAGCTTGAGGCTGTGCCATCCAGGGGTCCTCTTTGAAAAAAATACTTTGTGTGTGTGAGAGAGCTCTTGAGTAGGGAAACAGCAGCAACACACTCCATCTCTGCTGAGCAGGACTTGAGATTATGACCTGAGCCAAAGGAAGACGCTTAACAGACTGAGCTACCCAGGTGCCCCTATAGTAATCACTTTTTATTTTTTTAAAGATTTTATTTATTCATGAAAGAAACAGAGAGAGGCAGACACAAGCAGAGGGAGAAGCAGGCTCCATTCAGGAAGGCTGACGTGGGACTCAATTCCGGGTCTCCAGGATCACACCTTGGGCTGAAGGCGGCGCTAAACCACTGAGCCACCTGCGCTACCCAGTAATCACTTTTTTAAAAACAATTCTATCATCTCATCATATATCCCTAAACAATAGTCTTACCATTAAAGCAAATTTCATCTTTTATGGCTCTTTGAAGATAAGTTCCCCTTCATCTTTACTTAAAACTTATTCTTTGAAGAATACAGACAGGATATTTGACCAGTAAGTTTCCCAGTCTGGATTTTCCACAATTTCATACTCCTATGACAATTCCACATATTCTTGTTTTTCTTAAAATTGGAAGCTGGGGGATCCCTGGGTGGCGCAGTTTAGCGTCTGCCTTTGGCCCAGGGCACGATCCTGGAGACCCGGGATGGAGTCCCACGTCGGGTTCCCGGTGCATGGAGCCTGCTTCTCCCTCTGCCTGTGTCCCTGTGTCTCTGCCTCTCTCTCTCTCTCTCTCTGTGACTATCATAAATAAATAAAAATTGAAAAAAAAATTGAAAAAAAAAAAAAAGAAAAAAGGAAGTTTTATATTTAAAAAAAAAATTGGAAGCTGGGATCAAAGGCTTGATCCAACACATGTGTAAATCCTTGGAAGACTATATATATATCAATAAATATATATATACATATATATGACATTGTCTTTTTCTGGTTATTTATGCTTAAATTCTACTATGTCTTAAGTAATACAGTATTCTCCAGTTTACCTCTGTTACTTAGAACTTAGGATAATTATTTCCCTTGCATGTTAGTAAGTTTCCCTGTGCCCTCTATAGATGTCAGTTTTGCTGGGTATAAAATCTTAGCATTGCATTTTCTTTCTTTGAATGTGTTATTCTTATTTATTTTCGAACTATCACAAAATCATTCCAAAGTTTGAATCTTGCTGGCAAAGTTGTTTTTATTGACTTTAGTAGTTACAGGGTTTTTGCTTCCTTATATGTAATTAAGTTTTTAAAAATAAATCAAAGTCTAGTATAAGCAGATTTTTTTTAAAAGATTTACTTATTCATGAGACACACAGAGTGTGGCAGAGAGACACAGGCAGAGGGAGAAGTAGGCTCCATGCAGGGAGCCCGAAGTGGGACCTGATCCCAGGCCTGCAGGATCAGGCCCTGGGCTGAAGGGAGGTGCTAAACCACGAAGCCAGGACCCAGGGATCCCCGAAACAGAACACATCGAAACAAATGTATTTAAGGCTGCATCATGGGTAATAAATTACCTCAATTTACCTTATATGACAGATCAATTTCTCCTAGGTTTTTAAAACTAAGTACTACGCAGGTAACTTAAGTAGAACTTCTCTAACTAGTTTAAAAATTGGACCCAAATGGTATAGTCTTAAAGACACACACCTCAGATTTCAAGTACAAAAGCAAGCTGCAGAAGAAATGATTTAACTTTTGTTTTTAACAATAGATACATATTACATTCTACATGCACTTTTGTACAACAGATTTTTAGTTAACACTTGGTATTCTGAGTCCCTGGGTGGCTCAGTGGGTTAAATATCAGCCTTTGGCTCGGGTTCTGATTCCAAAGTCCTGAAACAGAATTCTGCATCAGGTCCCTGCTTAGTCGGGAGTCTGCTTCTCCCTCTTCGCTCCACCTGCCCTTGAGTGTGTGTCCAAACTCTCTCAATACATCTTAAAAAAAAGGGGGGGGGGATCCCTGGGTGGCGCAGCGGTTTAGCGCCTGCCTTTGGCCCAGGGCGCGATCCTGGAGACCTGGGATCGAGTTCCACGTCGGGCTCCCGGTGCATGGAGCCTGCTTCTCCCTCTGCCTGTGTCTCTGCCTCTCTCTCTCTCTGTGACTATCATAAGTAAAAAAAAAAAAAAAAAAACAGAAAGCAAACACAACTAGGTATTTTAATTACCAACAACTGCAGTCTTTAGAATAATCTACAAATCACTTTAAGGACACCTGGCTGGCTCAGTCAAAATGTGACTCCTGATTTCAGGGTTTTAAGTCTGAACCCCATGTTGGGTATAGAGACCACTAAAACAAAAAAATCCTTGCAAATCACTTTAAATTGGGAATTATGTCTAAATGTTTAAGTCAAAGGGTGCCTGTGTGGTTGAGCATCGGACTCTTGGGTTTTGGCTTAGGATAAAATCTTGGGGTTATGGGATCAAACCTCTTGGGCTCTGCACTTGGCAGGGAGTCTGCTTGGGATTCCCCCCCCCCCAGCCCCCTGGTCATACACATGCACTAATAAAAGAGATGAATCTTTTAAAACATAAATCTTTTAAATAAATAAAAGCTTAAGTTAAAAAACAGTATTACAGTTACACTGTGACGGGAGGCATATATAAACTATCCATCTACAGGGACGCCAGGGTGGCTCAGCAGTTAAATGTCTGCCTTCAGCCCAAGGTGTGATCCCAGAGACCCAGGATCGAGTCCCACATCAGGCTCCCTGCATGGAGCCTGCTTCTCCCTCTGCCTCTCTCTTATGAATAATAAAATTATAAAAAAATAAAAATAAACTGTCTACATAAAATTTAGACACTTAGGAAAAAAAGAGCATAAAGTTTAAAATATTCTGTGGGAAAAAAATAAAATATTCTGTGGGTACTCTGCTTTTGGTTAATCGTGATGTCCCTCATTGTCCAGTTCCTCAAACTGTAGTTTATAAATCCACAACTTCTTTCATTTTTTGATGACCAGAAGTATCTGGCACAGTTTGTTAATTCTAGTTAACATATAGTGTTTTAGGTCTTATTGGAAAAAAAATTTTTTTAAGTTTATATATGTATATATGTAAGTAATCTCTAAACCCAATGTTAGGTCCAAACTCAAGAGACCCAGATATCAAGAATTATCTTTTTTTTTTTTTTTATATCAAGAATTATCTATTCTTTCAACTGAGCCACTCTACAAAAATAAATAAAATGAATAAATTTTAAGTCAAAATCATTCCACATAAACATGCAAGTAAAGAGAAGTAGACAGAAATAATAAAAATTTTTTTTTACTAAAATTGGTTTCAAAGAGTAAAACCGGGACCCTTAGGTGGCTCAGCGGTTTAGTGTCTGCCTCTGGCTCAAGAAATTTTCCTGGAGTCCCAGGATCAAGTCCTACATCGGGCTCCCTACACAGAGCCTACTTCAACCTCTGCCTCATGAATAAATATAAAAAAAAAAAAAAAAAAAAAAAGAAAAGAAAAGAAAAAGTAAAATGAAGAGGGTAGATTTCTAGGGCACCTGGATGGCTCAGCTGGTTAATAAGCATTTGACTCTGGATTTCAGCTCAGGTTATGATCTCACAGTCCTGGGATCCAGCCCCAGGTCTGGCTCCACGCTGTATATTGGGCCCGCTTCTTTCTCTCTTTTTCCTCCGCTGCCCTTCCCCCACTTGTTTTCGGTCTCTCCAAAAACCAAAACCAAACATTAAAAATCTTATTAAAAAAATAGAGGGTAGACTTCTTAAATGACTGTGTTCCATGGATGCTCTGCATCCCGTTTAGTTCACTGCTGACGATTAAGCGGATCTGCTTTCCAGAAAAGCAGAATTTGAACACAGTAAAATACAACAGTAGGAAACGAACATCTTCCTAAAGGTTATTTGGTTGGTAGCACTCAAAACTCTAGTCCACGGGTTTGTGTGGACACTACACGTTTGTGTGCTATATTATATTCATATAGGCACATATTTTCTATGCTTGGGGCTTGAACTCTTGACTGATCCACCCAGTAGCCTCTCATCTATTTTTGTCATCAAAGGATCACTAAGTTGGGTCTTAGCAGCTCAGTAAATAAAAACTGGGGATACTCCGTTATCTTTATTGCCTTATTACACTAAAGGATCTATGTGTCTAATCACAGGATTTATGTTGAAGCAATAAAATCAAGAGATTCTACGGACAGTGTCAATGCTTAAGATTTGTGTATATAGAAATGTTTCTCTTTTTAAGATTTATTTATTTATTCATGAGAAACACACAGAGAGGCAGAGACACAGGCAGAGGGAGAAGTAGGCTCTGTGCAGAGAGCCTGATGTGGGACTCCATCCTGGGTCGAAGGCAGGCCCTAAGCCGCTGAGCTACCCAGGCATCCGTCTAGAAATGTTTCTATTTCCACTCCTGGCATTCTATCTTAAAACTAATCAATCAAAAAATCTACATCTGGCTGGAATGCAAGTAAGATGTCAAAATTTTATTTTAAACTGTTCACTCTCAAACTCATGCTACTCTGATTCTTTGCCTTCTTGAAACAAACCTATCTTGGATTGTCAGTCTTCCTAAATGTTTGGGATATGTTCGTACCAACTACTTCATTTCTCTTAACTTAGCATTAAATCTTAAGTAAATTCTGCTGGGAAGTGGTACAGCAAGGTGGGAAAGGCACCGGATTATGAGAGGTACAGAGTTCAAATGGTCCAAAAACAATTTATAACTGGAATCAAGTCTTTAGTTTCCTTGCCTTTATGTCTGGGGCAGAACTCCACCTTTATTCAAAAGGGACTGGAAAGACAACTTGACAAAACAGTCTAACTCAGTGTTCCATATCATATATCATATTTAGGCATATTAACTACAAACAAAAAACCTATCGGAGGAAATGAGCCACAAAATATGTTTCTACTGAAATTTGATCCAATCCTCTACCTATTAACCCTGTTCACTAAGCTAATCACATTTATACTTACTCATATCACATGATCTGTTAGTCCAGGAAAAAAAGAAATCAAAGTATCTATATGGCTTGAGATGTCAAAACATACTAACTAGAGAACAGGAGAAATAACTTGCCTCAGACAAGAAAATTCAGAACCTTGCCATACAATTTGTTTTACTACCCCCCCCCCAACTAGCCTAGCTTGTAATTCAATTCACATCAGATACAACTACCATAGGACTACTATTTCCCATCTTTCTTTGAAGAAAATAAAAAGCAAAGCACTAGATGGCAGCAGCGAGTTGGCAATTTTTTTAAAAAGATGACTAAATCTTGAGTCCAAAGATTTTCTAGGTCACACTGGCTTTACAACTGGTCAAAGTTTCTCAATACCTTTTCAATACTATAAATTTCCTTGCCTACGTATAGATCATCATCTGCACTAAATTATTTTCCTTTAACTAACTGAAGTTCTATTTTGCCCATTTAGGCACTCTCACATAACTATCTGGCCCTGCCTCTTTGTTCTCTATGTATCTTTATTGCATTCATCAATTATTTCCCTCTTGCCAACAATAAACTGTCATTTGTCTGCAAAAAGAATAGTGTATTTTAATTTGCTCCATCCCCAAAACTTTTTTATTCATCAAAACACAGGTATGATCAAGATAAAGACTACTAGCATGAGAAAATAGCATATGGTGATATTTTGAGGACACTTTCAGGACACAAAAATCTAAGATGGCCATTTTTACTCATTTACTTATTTTTCTAAGTAAGATCAAGAGTCAGACACTTATAGCCTCCTAAGCCACTCAGAAGCTCTAAAGCTGGCCATTTTTTGATAAGCTATTCAACTGCTAGGTCTAAGAATTAAAAAGAAAGACAATACTCAAGACACAAATTAGGGGGAAGTAGATAACTCAATAAATGGCTGCACACAGCAATAAAAAACCCACCAAAACACTTTCAAAAAAACATTAACTCAGTACACCCAAAACAGATTATAAATGGATCAGCAAAAAATTACATATGCAATGGTCAAAACCTAAACACAAAACATGCAGGTCCCATAAAGTATGAAGAGAAAAAAAAAAAGAAACGTAAAACAAATCATAAATGTGAAAAAAAATTAAAGAAAAACATACTGAAATTAAAATTCTAAGATACTACTTTTTAAAATTTAGATTGAAGAGAGATTCAGTATAAAACTTGATTCAGACAACTGTCGATATATCCTAAAATCCCTGGAGAAAAGCTTGGTGGGCAGAAACAGGATTTACATGATCTCAGAATACTCCCGAAAATACTGATTGTAAGGGCAAAAAAAAACGCACCTTTACAGTGGAAACGTGTCACCACTTAAACTGATTTGACATTACATGCCTCCTGATGTGACAAAATAAGAAACACACATACCCTATGCAAAATTCTTGGTAACATACTTGAACTTATACATAAGGAAACTATTTCAAGTTTGCAGACATACAATATAGGAAAGCCCCGCATGGTGGTTTACTGGTTTAGCACCACCTTTAGAACCACCTTCCGCCCAGGTGTGATCCTGGGGTCCTGAGATAAGAGTCCCACACATCAGGCTCCCTGCAGGGAGCCTGCTTCTCCCTCTGCCTTTGTCTCTGCCTCTGTGTCTCTCATGAATAAATAAAATCTTTAAAAAGTAAAAATAAAAACTGAGACTCCTCAAAAATACATACAAAGTAGGAGCTTTCTCTAGATTAAGAGAGCAATGTGTGAATCTTGATTGGATACCAGATTCTGCCCTCTGCTATGGCCCGGGAGGCCTGACCTGCCCCTTTTTCCATCAGTGCCTGGAGACAGAACCTGGATATTTTTGTATTTACCTGGTGGTGCCCAGTCTCTGCCTCAGACACCTTGGAGCTGGAGGGAGTGACCGGAAGAATTTTCCCTTGGGGCATTGTACATAATGCTTATTTAAATCCTATTTTTTCCTCTCTCCATCTCTAAAGGTGTATATTTTGCATCCAAAAAAAAGGGGGGGGGGGGGAAGCAATGTGTGAATCTTGATCAGATACTAGATTCTGCCCTCTAAGATTGGGATCCCAAGTCTTGGGATCAAGCCCCGCACTGGGCTCCCTGCTCAGTGAGGAGCCTTCTGCTGCTTCTCCCTCTCCTACTCTCCCTGCTCCTGCTCTCTGTCAAATAAATAAAGCATTTAAAAATCATTCTGAAAGGGAAAAACAAAAGAAAAAATTACATATAAGAGCAAACCTAACAATCTACCCAGTAGCTACCAAAACAAGAAGGCTGGAACATAGATGGTATATTTCACATATGTACTGTCACCTGTTCCAAAGTTGTTTTTTCTATTCCAAATGTTTTTCCTCCATCTATTATATATAGTAAATGGCAAAATGATGATTTACCAGGTCACGTGCTTTAACAAGTTCCGAAAAATCGTAAAATTACATTTGTCAGATTTCCTAATATAAGAATGGGGTGAAAGAGACGTGGCATTCCCATGGCTATAACTAAGTAAATCAATACATGTTTTTGTAGGTTCCTTTGAAAATTTTAAGCAGTGCCAAGCAACGGGCAGGCCTATATACTTGCATCAAAACAACTGGCACCCCATCAAAAACAAAACAAAACAAAAAACCACTGGCAAACATTAACTAAATTTCAGGTCATCCTATGTTTGGAATTCAAAAAGAAAACTTTGACCATCTATAAATCCTATGATTCCCCGTAAGAAAGAAACATTACAGAACCACTTAAAAACATGTTGTATAAGACTAAGTGAAAAATGTTTAGAATATAGGGGCTCTAAAACTACATATGGTAATGATTACATATTGCTAAAATCGTATTACAAATATATAAAATGCATAGGTACACCTACATCTAGGAGACAGAGATGAAGCCAAATATTAACAGCAATTTAAAAATATACAAATACTGGCTATCTTTGAGTGTTTATGCTCCAAGTATTTTCTTTTACGTACCTATTTCAAGTTTTCCTTATTAATAGAAGACTGTTCCTGTCAAAGCATAAATGGGTAATGTACTAGGACAAAAAACTTTAAAATAAAGATCTTTAAGAATATATTCCCAGAAAAAAAAAAAAAAGAATATATTCCCAGAATCCCAAGATGGAAAAAACTAAATCATAGACAATTCTTTCTTCAGAAGACGTTAAAATCCTCTTAGGACACCTTGCTCAATAGCTATAATAATGTAACTTCTTGAGAATTGCCACAAAAGTCAAGGAAATCACATGATACTGTTCTAAAACTTTAACTTCTTCCTTTAATGTCTACTCATTAGCATTAAAATTAATTTTTTAACGTAATAATCTTATTCAAACTGTTCCTTATCCTTACCATCTTCAATGAAAATATAAAATGGGGGGCACCTGGATGGCTCAGTAGTTGAGCATCAGCCTTGGCTCAGGTCATGATCCCAGAGTCCTGGGATTGATTTCCACATCAAGCTTCCCATGGGGAGGAGCCTGCTTTTCCTTCTGCCTATGTCTCTGCCTGTGTCTTTCATGAATCAATCAATAAAATCTTAAAAAAATAAAATGGGGAATCCCTGGATGGCTCAGCCGTTCAGTGCCTGCCTTTGGCCCAGGGCGTTATCCTGGAGTTCCAGGACCCAGTCCCACATCGGGCTCCATGTATTAAGCCTGCTTCTCCCTCTGCCTAGGTCTCTTGTGAATGAATGATGAATGAATGAATGAACGAATGAACAAATAAATTGTGCCTTGTAAAAAATACAATTTAATCTGCCAATGTCTCTTTGAACACAATAACAGTGAACACATTCCGGATGCTATCCAGATGGTATTGTTTCTGGTAAGTTTTCCATTGTCACCACAGGCAGAATCCACAAAATAAACCCCTAATTATTATTCATTTATTAATACAATGCTAACTTCCTGTATTGGGACAACTACTTTGTTCTTTACGTCTAGCAGAGCTTTACATTTCAAATACCATCTCATCCTCTTATATCTAGTTCACTGTCCCTAGTTTCAGCCTTTAGAAAAGTTTCAAAGTCTGATTCTGTTAATGAAGTATTAACAATCTCTTACAATTCTGTATATCCTTCATGAACTTGTTCACCATACCCCGTGGAAATCTTGCCCTTATCAATTTAAGAAGTTAATTAGTTGGGCGCCTGGGTGGCTCAGTGGTTGAGCATCTGCCATTGGCTCGGGTAGAGCCCCACATCCCTCTATGTTTCTGCCTCTCTGGTGTGTCTCTCATGAATATGTTTAAAGAAACAAAACTCAATAGTGAAAAATTTTTTTGTCATGTTAAATACTAGTTTTAAAATACAACCAGCAAAGTCAACTCCAAATGTAAAGTCCTTTTGCTTATTTCCTTTATACTGAAAAGCCGTAACCTCGTTTAGTTTTTGAGCAGGATCTGGGTCAATAACTTAAAAAAAAATTGCAACAAAAGTTTAGGTAAAGCCTATTGCAAAAAAAAAAAAAATTCTTTTAAAATTTTATTTACTCACAAGAGACACACAAAGAGAGAGAGAGAGTCAGAGACACAGGCAGAGGGAGAAGCAGGCTCCATGCAGGGAGCCCAATGTGGGACTTGATCCCAGGACAACAGGATCACACCCTGGGCCGAAGGCAGGCGCCAAACCCACTTAGCCATCCAGGCATCCCATAAAAAAATAAATAAATAGATAATTTAAACTAAAAAGGAATATAGAAAAATATCTATCCCCACAAATTCAAACTGTAACTACCATGATCAAAAGTCCCCTAAAGAAAAGAGAACCTCCTAAATAGGCATAAAAATTCAACACCTCTCCACACTAAAATACAAAAAAAAAAAACAAAAACAGAAATAGGTCTGCAATATACCTTTGTTCACTGTTCAAGTTATCAGGACCATATACAAAAATGCATGAAAATAATAATATAAACTTACGATTAACAATTCTGAGACTCAAAGTTTCATTTTTAAGCTCAACTGTGAGCAGCGTACACTACACTTTGGGAAGCCAATCCTTTCAAAATCCTGATTCTTCAACTGCAAAATACCAATGGCAATATTGGCTGAGGCAAGCATGTTATTAGCAAATAATAATAAAGGTCCATGGAGAGACTTTTAAAAGAATTCAACATCACTATAACACAAACTAAAACAATTATCATACTTCACTTACCAAACATGCAAAAATATTTTTAAAATAGTCTTTTTTTTTTTTTTTAAGATTCTATCTATTCATGAGAGACATAGAGAGAGAGAGGCAGAGACACAGGCAGAGGGAAAAGCAGGCTCCATGCAGGGAGCCTGATGTGCGACTGGATCCTGGGTCTCCAGGATCACACTCTGGGCTGAAGGCGGCGCTAAACTGCTGAGCCACCGGGGCTGCCCCTAAAATAGTCATTTTCATATATATTATTTCTGACTATGAATTGGTACCATATTTTCACAGGACAATTGGAATTTTATCAAAAGCCTTAAACCTATGAATATTCTTGGACTCAATTATCTGACTTTTGACAGTTCATTTTAGGAAAACAAGGATGTGGACTTATGAAAAGTGAAAAATTAGAAAAGTGCATGACAATATGGGCTAAATGAACTTCAGTACATCATTCCAACTGAGTAGAAACAGCAACACCTATTTAAAAATGACCATGTATTGCTTCTCAGCCTTTTGGCTAAGATCAAGTGTAACAATGACCATGTATTGTCAGTGAGAAATGTTCAAGATATTAAGTATACACACTACAGAGCTGACCCTTGAACAGCACAGGGGTGCAGGAGCACCAAATTCCCCACTGTGGAGTCAAAAATAAATCCACATGTAACCTGACTTTCCAGAAACTTGACTGAAAGCCTTACCAACAGTTGATTAACACATATTTTGTAAATTTATTTATGTACTACTCTCTCACAATAAAGTTATTAAAATAAACATATGGTAGTCATATTTTTTTAAACTCACAGAAGTGGACTCATGCAGTTCTAACTCGTACTGTTAAAGGGTCAACTGGACAAGTTATCTAAATTAATTTCTGTTAGACATCTCAGGATGGTAGTACTATTAAGTTTTTAAGTACCTTTTCCTCAATTTTTCTTTAACAACCATACTGCTTTCATATTTTTTTAATTTTGCAAAGATAGCTTAATGCTACCTTGGAATTTAAGGATTAGGATACACAGCTCGGCCTAAAATCAGGAAAGATTTCTATAACCCTGTAAACTGAAGTTGGAAAGGTTAAGTGCTCCCCTTCCACAAGAGTTCAAAACTAGTATCAAGAAAATGGGCACCTCCAGGCCAAATTTTTCATTGGACACCATTTCATAAATTTGGGGTCTCTCACTGGCAGTCTCAACAAATTCAGATACTTCTCTCTACAGCCTCAACCTTCATAATCAACTGTGCCATTGTTAAACGATTATTTGTCTGTTTCAGAGTGTCCTATCAGATTTAAAAAGGGTGATGGGAGGGAGGGCCTGGCTGGTTGGGTTGGTAGAACATGACTCTTGGTTTCAAGATTGTAGGATCAAGCCCCATATTCAGTGTAGTGATTACTAATTAAAATAAAATAAAATAAAATAAAATAAAATAAAATAAAATAAAATAAAATAAATAAATAAAATAAAATAAATAAAATAAATAAAATAAAATAAATAAAATAAAATAAAATAAAATATAAAATAAAATTAAAATAAAATAAAATAAATAAAATAAATAAAATAAATAAAAAAAAAATAAAATAAAATAAAATAAATAAAAATAAATAAAAATAAATAAAAAAAATAAAATAAAATAAAATAAAAATAAAATAAAATAAAATAAATAAAATAGGAAAGGAAAGGAAAGGAAAGGAACCCTCCCCCCCCCAACATTTTAGAATCCTATCATATTCTTAATTGGAGCAGCTTCTACATAGCAAAACTCCTCTTCAACAAACATCTATTTACCTTGGGGACATTAAGCCATTTGAAAACAAGGTTCCCCAATCTACAAGTATCAAGCAAGCATTAGAAACATGTAAAATAAAATAAATACAATAAATTAAAAAAATGTAAAATAACACTTTTCAAAAAAAAAAACACTTCACAGGAAAAGAATGAAGATCAACATTTCAGAATTACTTCAGTAGGGTCAACAAATCACTAGGAACTAAAACATCAAAAGCATATGCAATATATAAAAATAAGTTAAAAAATACAGTAAGTACTTATATTTCTAGTATAACTAAAAACCTATATGAATGAGAATTCGGAGCTAAATGTGTATAAACCCCTGGTCATAAACAGTATTCTTATACTTGAGATTCATGCTTTAAATTTTAGGGGTCTGTCTTAAATTAGATATTTCCTTTAAATGGCTTAGCAAATAACATTAAAAAAAAATGGAACCATGTCTATCTATCTAGGTGGAAGGTATACAGAAATTCATTATATTGTTATTTGTATGTTGGAATATTTTCTCTAAAAAGTTGAAGAAAAATTGTTCGCAAATATTATAATCACGGATCTACGGTGACCTGCAAAATTATGGTTTTTAAAATATTATTCTCTTTAGCTATCACTAAGAAATAATTATAGAATGTTCACATTATATCAGATATATGACTTGCCTAAAACCTCCAATAATTCAAAAAACATCTATTTCAGGATGGCATTTATTCCTGATTACTAGCTAACGTGGTATCAACATTTTCCCAGTCTGCCTATTTGAAATTACTGGCTCCTTAATCCTTTGTGGTTTGGGAAGAGTCATTAGAGTTCCAATTTTACACATAAAATGGTTATTTTTTACATTCTATTATTTCAGATTTACATAAAATGGGGCCACATCACAATGAAGTTTCCCACTAAACACCAAAACTCTTGCAAGAAAACCCACCACAAATTTCTAAATCACAAGCAAGCAATAAAAAGGAGTGCAAGTGGTCTAAAACACTGCTTCTCACTAATGTACCGATCACAGTTCTAGAATAAGGCATGAAATTTTGTATTTTATAGAGCTTCCAGATGATGATGATGATGATGATGAGGATGCTGCTGCTGGAGCACAGATCATATTCTGAATAGCAAGGGTCAACAATACTAATTTACAAAAAATTTTATTTCCTTATTATCTTGCATTGAGTTCCAACTAAATATGCTTTTTAAAGTCTATCGTGAAGACATGTGTTGGGAAAATCAGGGATTTCCTTAATTTACCAAGATAATGCTGTGCTTTACTGCTGTGTTATACCCCAGTGGGATCTGGGGAAGCACTCAACTGTCAAGTCAAATATATTAAAATATATTAGTATTTCTGCAGTTATACATAATCATACTCAATGTAACAGATTATCATCTCAAGTCAATTGAAGTCAGGCTTTTGTCACCAATAAGTATCAAGCCAGAGAAAAAAATATGTCATACATTTTTAAATTTCTGAATTGTAAACAAAAGATCTCTACCAGCATAGGAAAATATTTTTTTATAAGGAGATTTGACTTAAAGTTACAACACTCAGACCTAAACAGCTGGAACATAGGAGGATTATACCTAGATTTGAGTATTAACAGTAAAACGTATATATAGAGGAATCTCCTCTTTTGTTATCCTGAACTCAATCTTATCACCAATGAGAACATGCCAAGATTCTCTCAAAACAAAACATATCTCTAACAAAAGAGCTTCTCCAAGTCCAGAAAGGACTAAGCAAAAAACATGTAAGCAAAAATCAGTCATCCTTACACCCCACAGAAGTATTTTAAAGTCTTAACTGTTTTTATTCTTTAAAAGATTTTATTTATATTAGATACAGAGAGAGAAAGGTACAGAGACACAGGCAGAGGGATTAGCAGGCTCCATGCAGGGAGCCCTATGTGGGACTCCTGGGGTCATGCCCTGGGCCAAAGCTGCCGCTAAACCACTGAGCCACCCAGGCTGCCCTGCCTGTCTTCACTGTTTTTTGTGCGACAATGATTGCAGTATTTTTTTTTAAGTCCTTATCCTCCAAAAACACATACTGAAATATCTACAGATGAAATATATAAAGGATTTACTTCAAAATAACATGAAGCAAAGAGGGTAGATGTAGGTATAGTTGAAACAAGATTAGCCAAGGACGGTTAAAGCTGAACAAATTCATGGAGATTGATTATACTCCTCTCTCGTATGTTTGGGAATTTTTCAGAATAAAATGAAAACAAGCACCAAATATATGCATACACAGATGTAAAAATAAAGTAAGGGTACTTGCAAAATTTTGTCCTGCTGTTCAATTATGTATAAAAGGGAAAAATGAGAAGAACCTAAAGGCTCAAGAATTCTATTTAAGTGAAATATTGTACAAGTATGTTCACGTGAAGTAAAATTTTTTTCTACTTGAATATGCTTTTTGAAGCGTATATGCATTCTCACCAGAGAATAACTTATAAAGAAAAAAAGTTCTTTCAAATTTTGTCTACAGACCTGTCACAGGAAACCCAACAGCCTATGCCATCAAATGTCAACTTGATTCATTCCACCACAGCCAAAGTTATTTTAAAGCTATTTTTTTAACTTATCAAACTCCTTACTTACCCCCTACACCACATAGACTGTAGCCATTTACACCCAATCACAAGACTGGAAGCATATCTACATAATGAGTTTCAAGCTTTAAAAAATTTGAAATAATGTGTTAGTCTTCAAGGACAGTTCCCTTCCAACCCTAAAATGCTGTTTTACATCTTTCGATACTTCCCTATACCTTTACAAAGATGATAAAGTTCTATAATACTTGGTGTTCGCAAAATGTGCTAGTATCTAGTGGGGAAGAAGCTTGAAAGGCTAAGGAAGAGAAAACATCAGTGAGGCAACGACTTCTGAGTTAGCAATCAAAATGAAGTGAAGAACCTCATCTTAGGTGGAAAAAAAATTCCAAGGAAAGGCTCTGAGAGACGGACTGACTAGTGTTCAGGACCCAGTAAGGGCATAATGTGGCTAGAGCAGAGTATACTCTAAATATACTATTAGTGAGGAGGAGCCAAAACATCAGGTAGGCTATTTGGTTAGATCACCGTGAATATTTAATCTTAACGTTGAAAATAGGGAGAATTCAGTTTTAAGCAGGAACCTCTCAAAGCAATACAATTTTCAAAAGATCACAATCGAGTAAAACAATCTAGCTACTACACGGTGGTGAAGAATAGCAAAAGAAACCTAAATCTATTCCAATAATGCACAAGAGTCCATTTCAGCTTGAAACTGGAGCAAGCTATGGTAGTGTGGTCAATTCTATTTTAAAGGAAGAGCTGACGCACTCCACAAAACCAAAGGTGAGGTCTAAGAAAAAAAGACAAGGATGGCTCACCAATGTCTGACCTAAATGACATAAAAACTGGAGTTTCATTTATTAACTGAAACAGGTAGCACTGGTTTTGAGAGATCAGTTTTTGACTTTTAAGTTGATGTAGTTAACATCCCAGAGAGTAGTCAGCTAGGTAACTAGAGGGATTGGCATGATATTCAAAATAAATCCACACTGGTGATGCAAGTGTAGGAATCATTAGCTTATCAATGGCATAAAAAAATGAGTGAACGAAAGGACCCAGGGAGTGAGGAAAAAAAGAGAAGTAGAAGGAATGAACACAGAAGCATTCCAACAGAATGGAAGAAAAGCCAGGAACAGAACAAAAACTTAGAAGCTTTATAAAAAATGTTTCAAAGAGAAAAGTGGCTCGATCGGTTAAATCATACCAACCAAACAAGTGTGAGATAAGGATCAGAAAGACTGCTAGATCTGACAATACATCACTCTGGGACTTTTTTTTTAAACCATAAATACTATTATTTATTTCTTTTTTTTTTTTTCTTAAACTAAAACTCACTTTTAAAATGTTTACTTCCTTCAGAAAAAAAATAAATAAATAAAATAAAATAAAATGTTTACTTCCCTAGAATATGTTCACATCCAAAGATTTTATAAAATTATACCACAAAGCTACATCTACTTAATTCATTACCTTGGACTCTATCAATGTCATTTAAAGTGATAGAATTAAAATATATAATGATGATATTTAGCTGGAAATTCTTTAAAAAATAGAAGCCCAAAGCAATTTCTTTTGGGGGGGAGATATGATGGGGGTAACTAACACAATTAAGGATTTGTTTTTCAGAAATACTTCATTATGTCAAGTAAGGAAACCTAGTGTAATCAAGTTAAAATCCGTAGGTTCAACTACCTGGGTTGAATCCCCATGTTACCATTTATTAGATATGTCAAACTTTGGGCAAGTCTTTACTGTTTCAATAGTCTCATCACAAAAGATAATTACACAAAGGTTATGATGAGTAAGAAAGTTACAAGAACTTTAACACTGACACACAGTCGGTAACATGTCCAAATTATTACTTCCAAAAGAAAAAATTCTGGAATTCAAAAATGAATCTGAATTCCCTTCATTTTTCCTTTCAAATAGGGGAGTGATCATATCACGTCTGACTCGATGGGGTTGTTAGATAAGTAATCAGGAGATTCCTAGAGTCCAAACAACAAACTACTGTCCTCTTCAAACTACTTACATCTGCTCATTAATACGAAGAAAACTCTTGAAAAACATGGGCAAGAATCCCCAGGCCTAAAATTACTTTTTTTCTAGAGTAAAAGATAGTGCCCTACTATGATAGGTCTTCTAATTTATTGTCCTCCTTGAACTTTGTCCTCATTACTAACATTCCCCAGACAATAGCCAGAAGGAAATTCCAAAGTAGGATCTCAGCATTCTCCAAGGTCCTTCAAAAGATTCCTTTTGTTCCAAGATAACCTAGATATTAAAATAAGGACTCTGTAAGGACCTGGATACCATGCCTGGTACCTGCTTATCTTCCCAATTTTATCTTATTCCATGCATTCCTATTGATTTTCTCCAGCAATAGTTCTTGCCAAGGATTCCCCCTCATTATCTGTGCTTTCAGGTAAAATAATCCACTTCCAGATCTTAATTTCAACATCAATTAAAGGTCTCTTCACTGGCAGCAGCATCCCACCCCAAACTCTAAACTTTGTTCCCCTTATCATCTCTCTTCCTTCTAAAGTGCTGTCACTCTATTTCTCCCCTTAATGATTTATAATACCCAAGAGGACAAGGGACAATATGTTTTGTTCATCTCTGTATGTCCCAGCCTAACGGTGATTTTCAGAGAAAGAAAAACGTCTAACGCATAAACGTCTCTACTGTCAATGTTCCACAAGCACCTCAAAAACCAATGTTTAAATTGCCTTCTCCTCTTAACCCTAATCTGCTCCCTTTGTTTACCCATCTATCCTAGGAGTTATGCCAAATCCCTTGCTCCTCACAGCAGCCATCAAATCCTCCTAAATTTACCAGCTCCTCTCTAATCCCAATACCAGTGCTTTAAACTGGGCCAGTTAATTATTTTTATGTATATTTTAACTACCTTCCTCATTACCTACTTCCAATCTCATTCTTCTCTAAGTCATTTCCACACGATCAGAATGACATTTATAAAATGAAAATCTGATCTCCCTGCATTAGAACCTTTCAATAGCTCACCAATGGTTTCTCGATACAAAACCATGGCATTAAAATTGTTATCACCTAGGGTGCAGCTGGGTGGCTAAGCAGCTGAGCATCTGTCATTGACTCAGGGCATGATCCCGGGGTCCTGGGATAGTCCCACATCGGGTTCCCTGCAGGAAGCCTGCTTCTCCCACTGCCTGTTTGCCTCACTGTCGTGAATAAATAAAATCTTAAGAAAAAATTTTTTAGAATCTGGCCTTAATTCTAAGGTCCAGTTCCTTTTCCCTTAGAAGCATTTTCTTAGAAGACCTTTTACATGCTTCTCCAGGTTCTATGTTTACCTGTAATCACAGTGACATCTCACTCATCTGCCTCCCTCGCAAGGTTTTAAGTCCCTGAAGAACTACCATACCTTTTTTATCTCCCCAAACCAGAATACGACCCACAATAATTTGTAGAATTAAAGGACCTCTAGTGAACAGTACCCACACAATGACAGAGTAACAAATAAAAATGGCTTTCATATAACAGAGGGCATCATCAATATTTGGACCTAAAGAAAAATTTCCACTCCTCTTCCATATAACCCCAGACATTTAATTTTCTCCCATTCTGTTTCCCTTTGAGGATGTCTTTAGTGTTCACTTTAACTGGACTTTATTCTTTTAGTACAAATAAGGAAGCAGTATATGATTTACCCTATTATCAGACAGTATTGCACATGCCTTTAAAAATCATTTTACTTTCCCCCTCAGCTCAAAATCTACTACAGCAACTCCAAATTGAGTTATCACGATATTCTATGGTTGTCAGTAAAATACTACAGATTGAGGTGCACCTGAGTGGCACAGTTGGTTGGGCACGGTTTGGTTTCAGCTCACGGCACGGGACAGAGCTCTGCACTCAGTGCAGAGTCTGCTTAGGACTCTCCCTCTGCCTCATCCCCTCTAAAATGCATGAATAAATCTTTAAGTAAAATACTACAGGTTGTCAAAAGCTAATTCTTTAGGTTAACTCATTCCATCCTATTACTCCTGGGAACACGTATTACCCAACATTTAACTAGGCCACAAGTCATCACTCAGAGATCAACCCTACATCTTTCATCATTTGGGTACATGTTAAAGAGATTTCATGCTTTTTGGGATTAAAAAGCCTACCTATCCTTTGAAAAACAAAAACCTCCCAGGGAGACAGCATTTTAGTATTGTTTGTTGCGGTTTGATTCATGTTAAATTTTAGTAATAGTCCAAATAAAATACAATCAAAAACTGCCACAAACACAAGGAAGATAAATTCAAACAGGAAGTGTTTAATTTGGAATAATCTAAAAAAAAAATCTAATAGGTCCTTGTCTCTTGCTAATTGCAAGTCAATTTCATTCTGAAGTTTACATAAACTTCAGCTGCTTTTTCCAGTTATCAAAAATTCTCAGTCAGCCCAAGTTAATTACAACCTCGTAATTCCATTAGTTTACAAAAAAAATGAGCTGGCATCACTTGGGAAACATCTGGAGATACACAAAAATCTTAACCCAAACATTTCCAGAAGCTATCCCCTACACTGTATCAACTAGACTTAAGTGGGTGTATTTCCTAGTGCTTGCAATGAAACCAAGTGGACCTCACACCTCTTACCATCACCCAGGAAGGGTGTGCATCTGTTCCGAAGGCCCCCCTGGCTCCAGGTCATCCTGGCTGCTGCTGTTCCAGGCTGGGCATCCGTGTTGCTGCAGCTTGTGGTTTGTGAGGGGGAGTAGTGTACAGGAAAAGCAGGATGGGATTTCAAGGGAAACAGGAGGAAAATGGCTTTCTGGGAAAATGCCATCACCATCATAGGTGTTAAGTAGTACCACACACATTTTATTGCAGCACAGCTTAAAAATTTAACAAATGAAAGATTAAAAATAAAAAAAACAAAAATAAAAAATTAAAAATACAGACGTCCAGAGATGCTCTAATAAAACAGTTAAGTTAAAGATCAGGAAAAATAAGGTCACAGACTTAACAGCCAGTAAAATTCTTTCGAGCGTGGGGAAGGGGATGAGGGCAAGGGTGGGGTTGGGAGAGAAAAGGTTTATGTGATCAATCCACTTAAAAATGCTAATGCCTTCACTTTCTCTCCCAAGATGCAAAACTCCAAAGTCAATCAGGAGGCCGGGAGAAATTCTTATGAACATTCAGAAAAACTCGATTTTAATCCGGTTAAAAATTATCAGTGTCATTATCATCATCATCATCACCATCATAAGTATAATAATAATAAATAATAATAGTAACTAGTAACAACAATAAAAAGGAAATCAGCGGAAAGTCAGGAAAAATGTAAAAAAAAAATTGGAATAACTTACTGTAGCTGAAGATCAAAAAAATCTCACTGTAAAAAAACAAAAATAAAAATAGCCCAGATTAGAAAAACGGGAGGTGCAAAAATGTCAAGTCAGTAAAGTTAATTTCTTTTCTTTTTCCAAAAGCAGTTTCCACAAAAACCGCAAGGGTAAAGTTCTCAGTAGCAGACAAGCAAAGCCCTTTCCACATCATCAATCAATCTTAAAAATACACGAGGAAGTAGAGAGGTCAGTTTATGAGAGGCTAAAAGGCTCCTCCTCCTCTAACCCAACTGCTGCAGAAAAAATAGAAATAGAAATTTTAAAAATTACATCTTAAATCCAAGTCTCGTTTTTGGAAACAATTAAAAAAAAAACACCTGTAAATTTGCCGTAGTGCACACCAAGTTGCATCATTATGTTTAAAATGTCTTTATAAAATCAGTTTTGGAATGGGAATGTGTGTGTTCTGGAAGGGTGGGGAAGGGAGGTTAAAAATCAAAGCTGAGCTCCAGTGAGTAGGGATGGGGTTCGCCTTGCTGCCCTGTGAAAGGAGAAGGGACAGATTGAGTCAGAGTTCCTCAGAAATGTTGTGCCCTAAACCCCCAAGACAGAAACATCTGTCCATTGCATCTAACACATTCTGGTAAAGCATAACATTACACTGGGATGGGAGAGCCTCTATAGAATCATCACTTCTACCAGTGACTGTCTTCACAATTCTTCAATTATCAGTGGCAAAAATTTACTAATGCGTATGTTCCCACAAGGGTCTTAAAAACAAAAATCTGCAAACATGTATCTTGATCATCAGCAGTTTGGACGAAGAAATTATAGAAAAACCAGGCCAACAGAGATGAAGAAGTGAACAAATGTCAAATATCAAGATTATGAAGGAGAATGTTCCATCATGAAGATACATACTAGAGAGAGGACATCTATTCTCAAAACCTGTAAGTGCTCAAACTACAAGACTCGATGGGTTCTGCAGTAAAGGGGGAAGAAGTTTAAGGAGCTCATCATTCCACTCACCGACAGAATGAAAAACCACAAAGGAGAAAAGATTACTAGTTACTGAATATTTAATGTCAAAATAAGTGAAAATTACGGTCCTTAAGGAATTTGATTCTGTGGTCCCACTTTGTAAGTTAGCATACTTAACTGATTTCAAGATAGGAATTCTAAGAATTTGATAAACAAAACCACTAAAAAATAACAACATGCATGACAGATCAGCTTTCACCAGCTAAAAGATTTGTAATCAGATTGTAGGTCTTTTGAGGAAAAAAAGGAAATCACTGCCCTCACATTTCAACATTCAGCCAAAATGTTTTACTCTCCTTTACAAATGTCAGTAAACTAGGGGCACCTGGCCAGCTCAGTTGGGAGAGTACATGACTCTTGATCTCAGGGTCAGGAGTTCAAGCCAGTTGGGTGTAGAGCTTACTTCAAAAAGCAGGAGGAAAACAAGTCAGGGGTGCCTGGGTGGCTCAAACGGTAAAGCATCTGACTCGATATCTGCTCAGATCATAGACTTGAGAGTTTGAGCTCTGCCTTAGCCATGGAGCCTGCTTAAGATTCTCCATCTGCCTCTCCCCCTCTTAAAAAAAAAAAAAAAAGCACATGAGAACTGAGAACTTAATAAAAAGTGCTCCTGGGATCCCTGGGTGGCACAGCAGTTTGGCACCTGCCTTTGGCCCAGGGCGCGATCCTGGAGACCCGGGATCGAGCCCCACGTCGGGCTCCCAGTGCATGGAGCCTGCTTCTCCCTCTGCCTGTGTCTCTGCCTCTCTCTCTCTCTGTGTGACTATCATAAATAATTTTAAAAAATTAAAAAAAAAAGTGCTCCTTAAAAAAAAAAAAGTGCTCCTTGAGTCAACTATGTGTGAATGAATACAGCAATAGAATAGGTACTAAACCTCTAAAATCTCACGGTAAATTTTTTCCAAGTAGCAGATCAGTTTAGGTATGACCTGTAAGTTACTTTTATATTTGGACTGATGGTGTTAAACTGTACAAACTACAGGGGCACCTGCCTAACTCGGTGGAGCATACAACTCTTAATCTAAGGTTTTGTGGGTTCAAACCCCACATTAGGTGTAGGGATTACTTAAAATCTTAAAAAAAAAATGTACGAACTATATATATATTTAAAAAAAAAAAAAAAAAAAGATAGAAAACATACACTCATTTCAATGTTCTATGCCAGTGTTTCTGATGTCCAGTTATGGTTAAACTTTCAATTTTCTTAACCAACAGCTTAAACCTGGATATTTGTCAATTTCTAGGCTATGTTAAGTACCTTTGTAGCTCATCTACAAATAAATCCTTTGCACACTTGTCAGAACACAATGAATATTAAAAGCATTTACATTTCTCAAAGTCATAAAGCCAAAACATTATGTTAAACTGATGAGCTATCAACTCATAAAAAAGACCGAACAACTTTTAGTGCCTAATTATAATTCTTTGCAATTAACAGTATACCCAGATTATAATTTGTCTAACCTCTTTAGAGGTTTGGATCCCTTCTTCTACAGGGTTATTCTTTTTTTTTTCTACAGGGTTATTCTCAAAGGGAGTGTTGCCAACTGGTACCAAGTGGCATTTATTAGAAATGCAAATTTCCAAGGCCTGCACCAGACTTAATTAGAAAGGCTGGTTTTCTGGTGGAGCCCAGCAATCTCTTTGTAACTATTCCCCTTACCAATTCTAATGTCGGTTCACATTTAAGAACCACTATGAGAGTTTAAACGGGGAACCTCTATCTCGTAGTTAACAGTAGTATAAAATAAATCCAAGATCATGACCTATCATGGTAAATGCACCGAGAATTTAAAAACCCTATTGTAGTCCCTCTTCCCCTTACCCCCAAATTTCTAATTATCTAACACGTGTCCTTATACTACACCTATCAGTCCTCAGTCCTTGCTCTCACCAATTCTCTAATATGTATAAAACCATGGTCTTTTCTGACCCAATGAGAATGAATATACGTATGAATATACCTATTAAATATACATATGAATATACATATTAAATATGAGCAAATAATGCCCTTCAAAGACAATTATAAAGTTACTTCAAGATTAAATGTGTTAACATATTTGTTATGTAACTATAAAAACTGCTTTTAATAAAACTTTCCATATACTTTTCAGCCTTCTGATAATACTGGAGTAGAAAACAGAAATTAAAATAGGTTAAGATGTCTAGGCCCCCTTATAAAACTGTTATCGATAACACTTATTTGCCTGACACAACTAATAACGGGGGTGAGGGAAATGGGGATACAGTTCTCAACTCTTCAGCAAGATTCTTTCTTTTTTTTTTTTTTTTTAGCAAGATTCTTTCAACTGCTACTCTCCAGGTAACATCTGGGATAATGATGACTTAACTATAATTTTTAATATTAGGGTATTTTGGATTTATTCCTTGCTTGTTCTTATAGCAATTCCACCTTAAAGTTGCATGCTAAATGAAACCCACTAAAACCCTAACCACAAATAGAAGAAATGTTTAATTTCTCTACAGAAGGAATGGCAACCACCACCAAGCATTCATTCCAGTATAACGAGCATGGGAAACACAAAAGGTCACAGATTACAACTTAGTCATCCTAAAATCCATCCTCTTCAGCCAGATGAAAATGCTACTAAAGCCTACCTACCTAAAAACATCTCTAAAATTGTTTAATTCTGCGGTCAAATCTTTCCAATGGATATTAACCCAAAGGAATGGCTTCCTTGGTACATGGTGATCTCAAGAAACCCATGATTTCTAACAAGTCAAGGCAAGAGAAGTTCCCTTCATTACAATTTTTGTCAATTGTTGTAATTCCTTACGTTTCTCATTTACCAACATTATTAGGTTTCTGACCTAATCACTGCCCTTACCTCATTCCTAGCAGCTTTGCAATGATAAACTTTGGTGCTAAGCTCACGTAATGTGTTTACATTCTTTTCTAAAAAGCAATGCTTTTAATCCCTATTATAGAATCTACATGGTGAGGGAATTGACAGGTGCCTCAACTATTCCGAATATAAGACCTTTTACCTTCTATCAGTTTCCCAAGGGATGAATTTATCCTGCAGTATCGGTTTAAACTTTGCTTAACGTTTTCTGTGAGAACACATTAAAATTAAATCTCCATCTTCCACCAAATATTAAAAAAAAAGGCGATTTCTTAAGTGAATGGGATATTACTTTGAATATGTAATTCATGTAAACTCAGCCAACGTTTTTAATAAGTTTCAGGGCTTCGCCAACAGGTACAAGACTTTAATAATAAAAAATAAAAAAAAATACGTAGCCCAGAAAAGGTAGACCTACGTACTTTTTATATATTTTGGAGAAAAAAAAAATCCATGGCAGAATATCCCGAAAATCGAATTTTAAGGTCAAATCCGAATGCCAAATTAATAACTGTCAATTCTCATAATTAAATATTTTTCCCAAAGGGCAATTTGGAAAAATTTCCAGTTCCCGCTAGTGACTACGGTTTAATTCGGTTCTCGACAAGACTCAAATTCGGTACCGTCGGTACCTCCTATTCCAACAGCTATCGGTAAAAAAAAAAGAAAGAAAGAAAGAAAAAAAATCGCTCGGCGAACGACCCAGTGGTCAAACTGCCCTAGCAGCCCCGCTACCCATAGGATATGTGAGGAGCCTGGCAACCGACACCCTGGGGCCAATCGGTTTCTGTCTGAGGAAAATCCGAGTACCTACCTCAAAGGAAAGCTCCACTAACTTATATTATCTCAAGAGATTTGTAACCTGCAGATAAAAAGCCAGCTTTAATTATCACGGTTAATATGTAAATGAGATCGCAATTATTAAAAGAAAGCAAGCGAAGCAGAAGAGCGTGGGAAAGGGCCGCCGCGAGGCCCGCCGCCGCTCGGAGAGGCGCCCAGGAGGAAGTCCTCGGGAGACGTCAGGCCTATTGTTGTAACGCTCCCCGCTCACGCCCCACGGGGCGCCCCGGAACCCCGGCGCTCGCGGGGCCGTCTCCCCGGGGGGGGGGCCCTTACCCTCCCCCCCCGCCCAATTTTTAAATTTCTCAGGCGGCGTCAGCGCTACGGGAACTTCGACTGTACTCGCGAGCGTCTCGATCTTCCCTTTCTCATCTCGGAGGCCTCGTGGTCGGAGAAAATGAAAGGAAAGCAGCCGTTAACATACCAAAAAAAAAAAAAAAAAAAGCGAAAAACGAGAAATACGTTTCCTGAGGCGATCGCGGGCCCTGAGGACAGCGGGGGGGAACCTGCGCCAGAGCCGAGGCCCCCGAGACGCTCGCCCTCAGGAAACCCAAACCCGGCGCAAGCAGAATAAATGGAGGCCTGCTCGCCCCGAGGGCAGTTCCCCTCGTCTCCGCTCCCACACCCCCTCGCGCTCGCCGAGGAGCCCACGCCTGCCCTGCTTCTGCCCCCTCCACTTACCAGGAGGGGGGAGGGAGAAGGGATTCGATTCTGAATCTCCCACTCCCGGGTTCTACGTGGAGAAGCCAAGTGCTGCTCGAGGGCGACGACGCGGCCGCGACCGCTCTGCCTTCGTCTCTTCACAAAATGGCCCCCGAGTCTCCTCGGCCGCCGAGGCGAAGGCCTAGCCCCGCCCCCCGCTCCCTAGAGCCCTGCTATTGGCTGCGACTTTTCTCGCTCCCGCTGCTGACTCGACAGCGCTACCGCTCTTCACGGCTCTGCCCAATCACCACGCGGAGTGGGCTAGACTACGCAGGAGAATTTCCACATGCGTGAGAGGGGCTGGCTTGTGAATGGCTACGTTTCCTGTCACTTATCACCCGAGACCTGCTCATTGGCCACTGTCCCTGACGGAGCGGGGGTGGAAACGCGCCTTTGTATCGCGCACCGCTTCACATCCGGGTCTCCGGGAGGCCTGATTGGCGGCCGTAGCGTCCTATCGCGGCTCCCGAACGCGCCCGGTGGAAGGCCCGCCCCTATCTCGGAATTCCCGCGGCGCGGGGGCGGGGATGGCCGCCCGGGTTCCCGTTAGGTAGCGGCCTGGAAGGGCGGATACAGCCCGGGCCGCGGGAAGGCGGGCGCGCCCGCAGAGTCTTGCCCCAGCGAGGGTGAAGGAGGGCCTTTCCTTTGGAAGGAGAGGGAGCCGCGAAGGCCGGGCCGCCGCTTCCCTGCCCCCGCATCCCTCTCGGGTGTAGACGGCTTGCGCGGCCAGCCCGCCAAGCCCGTCGCCCCCGCCGTCCCGGGAGGCCGCGGAAGCACGCGGCGGGCCCCGCGGCCGCACCGCCCTGTGTGCCCCCCCCCCCCCGCCCCGCCGGCTCTGCGGCGGCCGCTAGGTGCAAGCGCGCCCGCCTCCGCCTCCGCAGGCACCCGGACGTCGGGGCTGCACGTGTGCGTTGCAGGGGCGAACGTGGAGGTGGACGCGGGAGGAGCCACCGCACAGCCCTCCGTCCCCCGTGAAACGGCAGGACCCGGTGGTAGCTGGCCTGACGCCCGTCCTCGGGGCCTGGAGCTGCGCTCTGCAACCACACGCGGCCCCGGGCGGCTGGGCTGGGCGCCGGGCCGGGCCTGACCCAGGAGGGTCAAGGACTAAAGCTGAGCTGGGGCGGGATCCGCTGTGGGCCCCGGGCGTGACCCCGAGGGCGGGCTCCCTGCGTGGAGCCTGCTTCCCCCTCTGCCTGGGTCTCTGCCTCCGTCTCTCTCTGTTTCTCATGAATAAATAAATGAAATCTTTTTTTTAAAATGGACAAAGGGGAAGGCCTGGGTGGCTCAGCAGTTGAGCATCTTCCCTAGGCCCAGGGTGTGACCCTGGAGACCCCAGATGGAGCCCCACATCCAGCTCCCTGCATGGAAGACCCTGCTTCTCCCTCTGCCTGTGTCTCTGCCTCTCTCTCTGTGTGTCTCTCTCATGAATAAATAAATAAAATCTGAAAAAAAAAAAACGTTGGGAGCCCAGCACCGACTAGGCTTTCAGGCCTTGGCTGACAGCATATACAGCCTTTCTGGTGAAGCAGAGTCTACAGGCCGGGACTCTGGGGCGGGGGACCCCGTCCTGTACCTGGACACTTGTTTCAACAGATCTCTGGGGAGCTCGACCTTTTACCTTTTTCAGTGGTATGCTTTTTTTATACTGCTTGAATTTTTTTTTTTCCCGTATGAATGTATTGCTTTGAAGCTAACCTGTAAAGCAAAAACAAAAGCATGTAAAAAAAGAAAAAAAAAAAGATATATACCAAAATAGAAATAGCGGTTCCCTCTTTGTGAAATGATCACAGGTGCTTTGAGGGATTTTATTTTTATTTTTTATTTTTTGTTGTTTTCTTGTGATTCTCTGTATTTTCCAAATTGTCACCTTTGAACAAGTCCTCAGAGGCAAAACATCCTCCCAGAGCTTAGAGCTTAATGCCTCAGCTCAATAGCCACACTACATTGGAAACTCACAGCTCTGTGGTTAATTTTACACTCACCTCTCCTCCTGGGTGGTAAGGCTTTAAAAAAATAAAATTATTATTGAAGTGTAGTTAACAGCGTTATATTAGTTTCAAATGCACAACCTAGTGATTCAATAGCTCAGTACATTAGACTATGCTCGCCACCCACAATAAGTGTAGTTACTGTACAACGTTATTATAATTATAGGCTGTATTCACTGTTATGCTTTTCAAATCTGTACCTTATTTCTTTTATAACTGGAAGTTTGTACCTCTTAATCCCTTTCACCATTTCCCCTATTCGTCCCACACCTCCCTCTCCAGCAACCACTGGTTCTCTGTCTTTATGTGTCTGTTTATTGTTTTATTTTTTAGATTCCACATATAAGTGAAATCATATGGTATTTGCCTTCTCTGATATATTTCACTTAGCATTATACTGTCTAGGCCCATCAGTGTTCTCATAAATGGCAAGATCTCATCATTTTTAATGGTTTAGAAATATTTCATTGTGTGTATATATACATACATATCATCTTTATTTATTAACGCTTAGGTTGCTTCCATTTCTTAGCCATTATAAATAATGCTGCAATAAACATAGGTGTGCATACATCTTTTCCAGTTACCGTTCTCCTTTTCTCTGCTTAAATACCTAGTCATTCAATCACTGGATCACACTGTTTTTCTATTTTTAATTTTTTAAGCTTCACACATACTGTTTTCAACAGTGATTGCCCAAAAAATTTACATTCCCCGCACCCCCAACTTACATTCCTCCCCCATCAGTGCACAAGGTTTCCTTTCACTTCACATTCCTACCAGTATTTCCTGTTTTCTTGTATTTTTTCATTTTAGCCATTCTGACAGAAGTCAGGTGATACTCATTGTGATTTTGATTTGCATGTCCCTGATGATTAGTGATGTTGGGCATCTTTTCATGTCTGTTGGCCATCTGTATGTCTTCGGAAAAATGTCTATTTAGGCCCTCTGCCCATTTCTGATTGGATTATTTGGTTTTTTGGTGTTGAGCAATATTAAGTGTGTTCTTTTTTAAAGATTTGTGTTTGTTTATTTGACGGAGAGAGCGAGAGGAAAAAGAGCCCAAGTAGGCGGAGAGGCAGGCAGAGGAGAGGGAGGAACAGAATCCCTGCTGGGCCAGCTCCATGCACGGATCCTGGGTTCACACCCAGCCGGAAGGTAGCCACTTAACCAACTGAGCCGCCCAGGCGCCCAGGTTGCTGTGTCCTTTTGTTTATGGTTTCCTTTGCTGTGCAAAAGGTTTGTTTTTTTGTTTTTTTGTTTTGTTTTTTTTGGTGTAGTTCCAATAGTTTATTTTTGCTTTTATTTCCCTTGTCTGAGGAGACATTATCCATAACTATGTTGCTCAGGCTGATGTCCAAGAGATTACTGCCTGTATTTTCTTTTAGGAGTTTTATGGTTTAGGTCTCACATTTAGGTCATTAATCCAGTTTAATTTATTTTTGTTTAAGTAGAGCATACATAAGTGGTCCAGTTTCATTCTTTTGCATGTAGCTGTCCAGTTTCTCCAATACCATTTACTGAAGAGACCCTCTTTTCTCCATTGTATATTCTTGCCTCCTTTGTCATAAATCAATCGACCATGTAAGTGTGACATTATTGCTGGATTTTCTATTCTGTTCCATTTATCTATGCGTCTGTACCATATTTTTTCAATTGCTATAGCTTTGTAGTGTATCTTGAAATCTGAGATAATGATACCTCTAGTTTTGTTCTTCCTTTTTTTTTTAAGATTTTATTTATTTATTCATGAGAGACAGAGAGAGAGAGAGAGGCAGAGACACAGGCAGAGGGAAAAGCAGGCTCCATGCAGGGAGCCCGACGTGGGACTCAATCCCTGGTCTCCAGGATCACGCCCTGGGCCGAAGGCACGTGCTAAACTGCTGAGCCACCCAGGGATCCCCTAGTTTTGTTCTTCTTTCTCAAGATTGCTTTGACTGCTTTGGGTCTTTTGTGGATTATTTGTTCTATTACTATTAATATTTTGACAGAGATTGCATTAAATCTGTAGATTGTTTTGGCCAGTATGGACATTTACAACAATTTAGTAATTCTTCCAATCCACAATCATAGTATATTTTTCCATTTGTTTATGTCTTCAATTTCTTTCATCAGTCTCTTGCAGTTTTTATTATTTTTTATTTTTTTTTAATTTTTATTTATTTATGATAGTCACAGAGAGAGAGAGAGGGGGGCAAAGACACAGGCAGAGGGAGAAGCAGGCTCCATGCACCAGGAGCCCGATGCGGGATTCGATCCCGGGTCTCCAGGATCGCGCCCTGGGCCAAAGGCAGGTGCCAAACCACTGCGCCACCCAGGGATCCCCTCTTGCAGTTTTTAGAGTATAAGTCTTTCACCTCCTTGGTAAGTTTATTCCTAGGTATTTTATTCTTTTTGAAGTAATTGTAAGTAGGATTGTTTTCTTTTTTTTTTTTGGATTGTTTTCTTAATTTCCCTTTCTGCTAGTTCATTATTAGTGTATACAAATGCAACGGATTTCTGTATATTTAGAATCCTGAAGTTTCATTGAATTTATTTATTCTAACAGTTTTTGTTTTTGTTTTTTTTTTTGGTGGAGTCTTAGAGGTTTTCTCTATGTAATATCATGTTATCTGCAAATAGTGACAGCTTTATTTCTTCCTTACAAATGTGGATGCCTTTTATTTCTCTGATTATTGCAGCTAGGATTTCCAGTACAATGTTTCATTAAAGTGGCAAGAGTTGACATTCTTTTTTTTTTTTTAAGATTTTATTTATTTATTCATGAGAGACACGGAGAGAGAGAGGCAGAGACACAGGCAGAGGAAGAAGCAGGCTCCATGCAGGGAGCCCGACGTGGGACCCGATCCCGGGACCCCAGGATCACGCCCTGGGCCAAAGGCAGGCACCAAACCGTCAAGCCACCCAGGGATCCCCAAGAGTTGACATTCTTATCTTGTTCCTAATCTTAGAGAAAAAACTTTTTCAGCATCGTTGATGTTAACTGCAGTTTTGTCAGTTAAATAGTATTATTTTCAGGTGTGCTCCCTCTAAATCGACATTGTTGAGAGATTTATCATGAATGGATGTTGAATTTTCCAAATACTTTTTGGGCATTTTTTGAGATGACATACTGTTTTTGTTCTTCACTTTGTTATTGTGATGTATCATCACATTGATTGATTTGTGGATTTTTTTTAAAAGATGTATTTATTTATTTTAGAGAATGAAAGGGAGCACATTCACACACATGTACATAGTGGGGAAGGGACAGAGGCAGAGGGAGAGAGAAACTTAAGCACATTCTAGATCTCATCACCCTGAAATCCAAAGTCAGACACTTAACTAAGTGTGCCACACAGGGACCCTCGATTTGTGGATATTGAACTTCCTTGTGTCCTGGAGTAAATCCTACTTGATTGTGGTGAATGGTTTTTTAAAATGTATTGTTGAATTTGGTTTGCTAATATTTTGTGGATAACTTTGCATCTGTGCTCATCAGGGATATTGACTTGTAGTTTTTTTCTTTTGTGGAGTCTTTCTCTGGTTTTGGTTTCAGGCTAATGCTGACCTCATAGAACGAATTTGGATGTTTTCCTTTTCTTTTCTTTTCTTTTCTTTTCTTTTCTTACTTTCTTTCTTTCTTTTTTTTTTTTTTGAAAAGTTTGAGAAGAATAGTCATTAACTCTTCTTTAAATGTTTGGTAGAGGGCAGCCCGGGTGACTCAGCAGTTTGGCGCTGCCTGAGGCCTGAGGCCTGATCCTGGAGACCCCACTGTAGGCTCCCTGCATGGTGCCTGCTTCTCCCTCTACCTGTGTCTCTGCCTCTCTCTCTGTCTGTGTGTCTCTCATGAATAAATAAATAAAATCTTTTCAAAAAATTAAAAATAAATGTTTGGAAGGGTTTACCTGTTGACACCATCTGGTCCTGGACTTTTGTTTTGGGGGAGGGTTTTGACTACTGATTCAGTTTCATTACTTGATAATCAGTGTGTTCAGATTTTCTATTTTTTCCTGATTTAGTTTTGCAAAATTATATGTTTCAAGAAATTTATCCATTTCTTCTAGGTTGTGTAGTTTTTCACATACTAGTTTTTGTAGGAGTTGCTTGTAATCCTTTGTAGTTCTGTGGTGTCAGTTGTTGCTTCTATTTCATTTCTGATTTTATTTATTTGAGTGCTCCTTTTTTTTCTTGATGAGTCTGGCTAAGTGTTCATCAATTTTGCTTATCTTTTCAAAGAACCAACTATTGGTTTCATGGATTTTTTTTTTCCAATCTCTAGTTTATTTCCACCTTGATCTTACTATTTCCTTCCTTTTACTAACTCTGGGCTTTATTTGGTTTTGAATGGTAAGTTTTTTGATGGCAGAGTTTAATTCTTATTGCTCTCCATATTCCCTTTGCTTAGGGATATCCCAGGGCCTTACACAGAAAGTATTTGAAATCTGTACTAATCAGTAACTTTTATTTATCAGGAGAAATTGGTATTTTTCTCAGGACACATAAGTAGACTGTCCTTACTTTCTTGTATATTTTATACAGCACTTAGTAAGAGGGACCAGAGGCTGTGAAGCTTGGTTGACCTGTAATTCATGTAACTATTGATTTAAGTAAACAGAAATAATCACTATTTAAAAAGAGTCAACAGGACTCAAATGGAATCATCTGTGTGGAGCCCACACTGAACTGAAACTTAATACTTAACCTAATTGCAGTTTCATTCTCCCCCAGGAGTGTAATCTTAACCAGTCAGTCTGAAATTTCCTGATGAGCACCAGTGAGGTAATCCGCCTAATAGACCCTTTTGTCCTCTATAGGAAGGCGACCTTGCCTGAAATAATCCTCCCCCCTCCCATGTATGTCTTCTTTATCTCCTCTGCCTTTAAAAATCTTTCCTTCCTATAACTCTTTGGAGTTCCTTTCTATTTGCTAGACAGGATGTTGCCTGATTCATGAATCACTGAATGAAGGCAATTACATCTTGAAATTTACTCAATTGAATTTTGTTTTTTAACAACACTAACATGTTTTATTACTCATTGTTCTCATAGAATAAAAAAAATCTATAAACTGATAATGAAACCTACTTCTTTTCTTTTTTTTTTTTTTTAAAGATTTTATTTATTTATTCATGAGAGAGAGACCCAGGCAGAGGGAGAAGCAGGCTCCCTGTGGGGAGCCCCATGTGGGACTCGATCCTGGGATCCCAGGGTTGTCCTCAGGCGATCCCCTGCTGAGCCACCCGGGCATCCCCTACTTATTTTCATTTTACCAGAAATCTGTTTCGCTGCATGATCTTTGTCATGACCTACTTATTAACCAGTGCTGTATTCGATGCAGGAGAAGTACTTAGGAGACCATTTATGTTTTCAGGGAGTTCATCCCTTAGCTGGGTGGGGTGGAAGTGAAAGACACAGGAAGAATTAACAAGTCCCTCTGTCAAATAATTTAGAATTTACTAAGAATGGGAAAACAAGTGAAAAAAAAATAGCATACTTCAAGGCAGAATGCTAAGCACCATATTGGTGACAAATATTTGAGATTCTGGTTTTAAGGCTTTGTAAACCTCGGTGGGGGAGATGGAAAGTAGGAAGTGCCCTTGATCTCTTCTGCTTACTCTAAACACCTTACAGTTCTAAAGTTGAACGCTTCTCCTGAGTGCCTGTATAGGATAGAAGGTGGCTGAGCACCTGCCTTTGGCTCAGGGCCAGATCCCAGGTTCAGGAGGGAGACCTGCATGGGGTCCCCGCAGGGAGCCTGCTTCTCCCTCTGCCTGTGTCCCTGCCTCTCTCTGTGTGTCTCTCATGAATAAATAAATAAATAAATAAATAAAGTCTTTTTTTAAAAGAGAGAGAAACAGAACAAAACTGAACTTTTGTTTTTAATTCAAGAAGTAATTCTCAAAAAAAATAAATAAATAAAAAAGAAGTAATTCTCTAGGGGTGCCAGGGTGGCTCAATCAGTTAAGCATCTGCCTTCTGCTCAGGTCATTGTCCAGGATTCTGGGATTGAGCCCCATCCTGGGCTTCCTGCTCTGCGGGAAGCCTGCTTTTTCCTCTCTCTGACCCTCCCCTCTGCTCATGGTCTCTCTCTCTCTCTTTCTCAAATAAATAAATAAATCTCTTCTTTTTAATGGGATTATACTAGTCAATTGTCATAGCCTCTCTTCCTCTGTATCATCCCATTGTCCAGGGATGTCCTACTGGAGAGTGAAGAGGTGGTCTCTGATGAATCCAGACAAAGCACTTAATTTAATCTTCACAGAGCTCTCTGATTTACCCAACAGTACTTTATAATTCTTTTTTTTCAAAGATTTTGTTTATTTATTCACGAGACACACACACACACACACACACACACACACACACACACACAGGCAGAGAGAGAAGCAGGCTCCTTGCAGGGTGCCGGACATGGGACTCCATCCCAGGACCCCGGGATCACGCCCTCAGCCCAAGGCAGACGCTCAACCACTGAGCCACGCAGGCATCCCTTTATGATTTTTTACAGTAATTTTCCAAATGTTTGCAATCTATCTTCCTTTTTTTTTTTTTTTAAGATTATTTATTTGAGAGAGAGTAGAGAGTGAGAGCTCAAATGCCCACAAGCCAGGGGAGGGGCAGAGGGAGACAGAGAAGCAGACTCCTTGCTGAGCGGGGAGCCCAGCTGAGCCCTGGCTCAATCCCAGGCCTCCAGGACCCTGACCTGAGCCCGAGGCTGACGCCTAACTGGTGGAGCCATCCCCGCACCCCACAGTCTTTCACAGGCAATTTTATTCTGTCTGAAAAACAACATGACAAAGATATTGCACATCATTTTCAAGACCCTTCCTCTTTACTGCATTCTGTTTCTCCCAAACTGAGTCTGTCCCCCAAACTGATTCTGCAAATTACTGCCATGGTAATCATCTGAAAGTATTCACTTTTTTTGCATAACTCCCACACCAGCCCAGCATTTTCATTGTTTCATTCACAGATTGTCAGTGACTTGCCTGCCTTACCTATCAATATTGTCCCCTCCACAAAACCCTGCCTAGGCAACACTTGCCATCCTTGGGCTGCAACAGGCCACATTGCCATTCTCTTTCCCCACAGTCCAACTATTCTTTAAAACCCAACTCAAGTCCCAGTTAATGCTTCTAAAGAATATAGATGATTCATTCAACTGCTTATTCAATCAACCAATACTCCATATGTTTTTTTAACTTTAACTTTAAGTGTTTTCTAGGGGATCCCTGGGTGGCTCAGTGGTTTAGTGCTTGCCTTTGGCCCAGGGTGTGATCCTGGAGGCCCGGATCGAGCCCTGCATCGGGCTCCCTGCATGGAGCCTGCTTCTCCCTCCCTCTCTCTCTCTCTCTCTCTCTCTCTCTCTGTGTCTCATGAATAAATAAATTTTTTTAAAAAGTGTTTTCTATATTCAAGGTATTGGCCTAAGCACTACAAAACTAGATAAAATGTAGTTCCAGTCCGCAAGTGTTGTACCTCTTCTCACTCTCATTTCATAGTTATTATTTACCCTATGATATTATTTACCCTATCACGAGGTAACACTGTTTTGTTCTATAATCCTTTTATTTACAGACCTGTTTTGTACTTGATGTATGTGTGTGAAACACAGAATTTAATAGGTTGATAGTTTGACTCACTACCTGACATGGCATTTCGTTATACCTATTTGTGTTTTCATTCCAAATGCCTCTGGCAATGGGTAAAATCATACTAGGGAAATTCGGAATATAGACTTCAGTAAATAGATTATTGATGATCTGACTTCTAGAGTACAGATTCTACAAAAAAGACTTTATACACTGCTAGTAAAATTATTGGTCCCTTTGGTTGGATACATACCTTCTTAAGCTTCCAGTGTTTTCCCCCCTCATTATTTTAAAGCTTTCGATATGGAAATAAGCTGACTTCCTTTTTCTAATAATATGTGATTTTTGTAAAAATTTTAAATACAGAGAAAGTGGAAGTTTCTAGGTGATTCATCCTCCAAAAGCATCCATTCTTAACTACTTGGTGTACATCCTTACAGATTTTTTAAATGTATATATGGATATATTTTCCCTAAATATTATCATAATTGTAGGCCTTTTTAAAAATCTTTTTTTAAATCTTTTTAAAAAATATTTTGCTTATTTATTTATGACACACACACACACACACACACACACACAGAGGCAGAGACACAGGAAGAAGGAGAAGCAGGCTCCATGCAGGGAGCTCCATGTGGGTCTCAATCCTGGGTCTCCAGGATCACACCCTGAGCTGAAGGCAGACACCCAACCGCTGAGCCACCCAGGCGTCCTTTAAATCTTTTTTAAAAATATTTTATTATTTGAGCCACCTGGGTGGCTCAGCGGTTTAGTGCCGCCTTCAGCCCAGTGCCTGATCCTGGAGACCCGGGATCAAGTCCCACGTGGGGCTTCCTGCATGGAGCCTGCTTCTCCCTCTGCCTGTGTCTGCTCCTCCCCCTGCCTGTGTCTCTGCCTCTCTCTCTCTGTGTCTCTCATGAATAAATAAATAAAATCTTTTAAAAAAATTACTATTTGAGAAAGAGAGAGAGAGAGCCCACATGAGCCGGTAGAGGAACAAAGGGAGAAGCAGACTCCCCACTGAAGAGAAGCTCCCAGGACCCAGGATCATGACCTGAGCCAAAGGCAGATGCCTAACCACCCCAGCCACCCAGATGCCCCTCATCTCTTTTTCTTGATAATCAAAACCCCGAGCTTAAAATTTTAAAAATAATCACAATATGTTTATCCATAAAGCTTGAAAAAGTTAGAGATTAAAGAAATTATGACATCTACTTAGTGGTTTTGAAATTGAGTAGTATTTTACTTTTTAATATTACTGGCCACTTTCAGATTAAAAAAATAAAAATAATAGATAATTTTTATTGAGCAGTTACCTTGTGCCAAGCACTTTTCTAAGTGTTTTACACAAATTAGTTCATTTGGTGATTTTTATTATCCCCATTTTATTTTTTTTTATTTTTATTTATTTATGATAGTCACAGAGAGAGAGAGAGAGGCAGAGACATAGGCAGAGGGAGAAGCAGGCTCCATGCACCGGGAGCCCGATGTGGGATTCGATCCCGGGTCTCCAGGATTGCACCCTGGGCCAAAGGCAGGCGCCAAACCGCTGCGCCACCCAGGGATCCCTATTATCCCCATTTTAAAGATGAGGAAACTAAGCCACAGAGAGCTTAGGTAATTTGCCTAAAGTGACACAGGTTTTCTTGTTTTGTTTTGTTTTTTAGATTTTGTTTATTTATTCATGAGAGATATGGAGAGAGGCAGAGACACAGGCAGAGGGAGAAGCAGGCTCCATGCAGGGAGCCCGGCGTCGGACTCAATCCCGTGACTCCAGGATCACACCCTGGGCTGAAAGTAGCCACTTAACCACTGAGCCACCCAGGCGTCCCATTGATGGAGCTAAGATTCTTTTTTATTTTTTTAAGATTGTATTTATTTATTTATTTATTTGAGCGGGAGAGAGAGAGAGAAAGGACACACAGTGGGAGAGTCAGGGGGAAAAACAGACTCCCTGCTGAGCAGAGAGCCCTATGTGGGGGCACGACCCCAGGGCCCTTAGATCATGACATGAGCCTAAGGCAGATGCTCAAACAGCAGCCACCCAGGCGCCCTCATGGAGCTAAGATTCTGATGCTAGAAAGTGTGATTCTAGAGCATGTGCATATAACCATTGCAGTTATTAATAGTTTGCCGAGATGGAAGATCTGATCCATTTATTCAACACGTTTATGAATTACATGCTACGTAATAAACACTGTGCCAAGTATTATGTCAGGTCGTAAACACAGGAGTAAACAAATAGTTGTGGTCCCTGACGGTCAGAATAGTCAAGTATTAAATGAATAATTAAGTTGAGTAAATTATATTAAGTGCTACTAAAGATAAGTATGGGATGCTACAGAACCTATATAATATACACCCTTAAGCCCATTCAAGTATATTGTGAAAATAAATGACTTAATTTTTAAGAATTCAGGAAAAAAAGCTTTCTGTTTCTTATTTCTTCAGTTTCTTTTCCCCCTTTCCTACTAAATGTTTCTCCATCTTTTCCTTTGTCTTCTTTGCTCCTCTTCCAATTTTCATCCCATCAGTGACCTAAATCTGGTGTCTTCTAGGTTAAGCCTTCTTTAACACACTTGCCATCTGTTCTCCTTCTGGCTCTGAAGCACAAGATTTTATCCTCTGGTAATTTTTCATTAGGCTAATCTTTATACAGCTTACAGAGTGCTTTCAGTTGACAAGGCTTACATTTCATCATTAGTATTTATTTTACTATTAGGGTAGAAATTGCCCTTTTAAGCACACATCTAAATGTTATGAAAATACTATGTGAACTGGCCCAGATCATTTCAAATATGAAATTATATTTTACGTAGTAATTATCTTTCACATGACTGACCACTATAAAGTTTATCCAGGGATTTTTTTTTAAGATTTTATTTATTTATTCATGAGAGACACAGAGAGAGGTAGAGACACAGGCAGAGGGAGAAGCAGGCTCCATGTAGGGAGCCGGATGCGGGACTTGATCCCAGGACCCTGGGGTCACACCCTGGGCTGAAGGCAGGTGCTAAACCACTGAGCCACTCAAGCGTCCTTGAGGATTTTTATTTTTATTTTTTTTTAAAGATTTTTATTTATTTATTCATGAGAGACACAGAGAGAGAGAGGCAGAGACACAGGCAGAGGGAGAAGCAGGCTCCATGCAGGGAGCCAGACGTGGGACTCGATCCCCATACTCCCGGGATCACACTCTGAGTCAAGGCAGACACTCAACCGCTGGGCCACCCAGGCGTCCCGAGGATTTATTTTTATTATTTTTATTTTTTTTAAATATATTTTTTTAATTTTTCTTTATTTATGATAGTCACACAGAGAGAGAGGGAGAGAGGCAGAGACACAGGCAGAGGGAGAAGCAGGCTCCATGCACCGGGAACCCGACGTGGGATTCGATCCCGGGTCTCCAGGATCGCGCCCTGGGCCAAAGGCAGGCGCCAAACCGCTGCGCCACCCAGGGATCCCCCGAGGACTTTTTTTTTAAAACACAATTTGAGAGACCTCTCTTCACGTCTGAGGAACATTTCCGATAGAATGACTTTTATCTTTTCTTACCACCTATTCTACAACCCCACTCCCAGAATACTGCCTTTTTGTCATTTCAATTTATATCCAGATACTGAAAATTCAGAGCATACTCCCCTGCTCACTTCATTGCCAAAGAACCCTGACTACTGTTCCCTTCTTCTTCTTTTTTTTTTTTTTTAATTTTTATTTATGATAGTCACAGAGAGAGAGAGAGAGAGGCAGAGACACAGGCAGAGGGAGAAGCAGGCTCCATGCACTGGGAGCCTGATGTGGGATTCGATCCCGGGTCTCCAGGATCGCGCCCTGGGCCAAAGGCAGGCGCCAAACCGCTGCGCCACCCAGGGATCCCCCCTTCTTTTTTTTTTTAAGATTTTTTAAAATTTTTATTTATTTATTTATTTGACACAGAGAGCACGTGCAAAAGTAGGGGAAGCAGTCTTCTTGCTGAGCAGGGCGCCTAATGTTGGGGCTCAGTCCTAGGACCCTGGGATCGCGACCTGAGCAGAAGGCAGACACTTAACCAACTGAGCTACACAGGCACCCCACTACTGTTCCCTTTTAAGTAGTGGTGAAAGTAGAATAGGAGGAATTTAAAAATGGTAGATTTGGGGACTGAAAAGAAATGCTGAATTGGAGATAATATTACAAAGAAAGGTAGCATGCATTTGAATTGGCCAATTTTGAGCAATGGAGGACAGATCATTTTAATTCCTTTCCTTTTTTATTTTTTGTTTTTTTTTTTTTTAATTTTTATTTATTTTTGATAGTCACACACAGAGAGAGAAAGAGAGAGAGAGGCAGAGACATAGGCAGAGGGAGAAGCAGGCTCCATGCACTGGGAGCCCGATGTGGGATTCGATCCCGGGTCTCCAGGATCGTGCCCTGGGCCAAAGGCAGGCGCTGAACTGCCATGCCACCCAGGGATCCCCCTTTCCTTTTTTAAAAGAATTTTATTTATTTTAATTCTAGTGTAGCTAACATACAGTGTTATATTAGTTTCAGATGTGCAAATAGTGATTCAACTGTTCCACATATTAGTGCTCATCAAGATAAATATACACTTAATCCCCATCACCTATTTCATCCATCCCCTCATCCATCTCCCCTCTGGTAACCATCCATTTGTTCTCTATAGTTAAGAGTCTGTTTTTTGGTTTGTCTTTTTTCCCCCCTTTGTTTGCTGTTTGTTTCTTAAATCCCACATATGAGAGAAATCATATGGTATTTGTCTTTCTAAAATACTTTTTTAGCTAGAGAGAGAGGCAGAGACACAGGCTCCATGCAGGGAGCCTGACGTGGGACTCAATCCTGGGTCTCCAGGATCACACCCTGGGCTGAATGCGGCGCTAAACCGTTAAGCCACCAAGGCTGCCCCATCTTTCTAAAATACTTAAGAATAAACTTAACCAAAGAGGTGAAAGAACCTGTACTCTGAAAGCTATAAAACACTGACGAAATAAATTGAAGACAACACAAAGAAATGGAAAGACATTCCATGCTCATGGATTAGAAGAACAATATTGTTAAAATGTATACAACTCAAAGCAATGTACAGATTTAATGCAACCTCTATTAAAATACCACCAGAATTATTCACAGAACTAGATTTTAGATCCTAAAATTTGTATGGAACCACAAAAGACCCCAAATAGGAATAATGATCTTGAAAAAAAACAACAAATCTGGTGGTATCACAATTTCAGACTTCAAGTTTATTACAAAGCTGTAGTATTCAAAACAGTATGGTACTGGCACAAAATTAGACACACAGAACAATGGAACAGAACAGCCCAGAATTAAACCCACAATTATATGGCCAATCAATTTTTGACAAAGGAGGCAAGAATATACAATAGGAAAAGACAGTCTCGTCAACATGTGTTGGGAAAACTGAACAGCTACATGCAAAAGAATGAAACTGGACCGCTTTCTTACACTATACACAAAAATAAACTCAAAATGGGTGAAAGACCTAAATGTGACACCTAAAATCATAAAAATCCTAGAGGAAAACACAGGCAGTAATCTCTTTGATATTGGCCCTAGCAACTTCTTTCTAGATATGTCTCGTGGGACAAGGGAAACAAAAGCAAAAATAAACCATTGAGACTACATTAGAATATAACTGAAGGCCTAGATTTCTCTGATGACCAATGGCACAAAGTCGACCTTTTGGCCAGTCTTCTCTGTAGGAGACATCGAAAAGTCCACAGGATCCTTCCCAGTCTATGTTCCAAATTTCATCTCTCTTCTGGAAAGAAGGACATCATTGCAAGAGGAGGAAACCAGACAATGCCTATACCTGGCATTCTGTGTCACCCATGTGGCCAGAGCTTACACACGCAAGAAGAAGGCAATCAAGACATGGAACAAGGGGGCAGCCCGGGTGGCTCAGCGGTTTAGTGCCGCCTTCAGCCCAGGGCATGATCCTGGAGACCGGGATCGAGTCCCACCTGGGGCTCCCTGCATGGAGCCTGCTTCTCCCTCTGCCTGTGTCTCTGCCTCTCTCTCTAGAATAAATAAATAAAATATATTTTTAAAAAAAGACACGGAATAAGGGAATCCGAGAGAGAAGCATGTGTCGAAATCCAAGGCCTGAAAAATCATTTTATAATTAAAAAAAAATAACACTGTGAAAAAAAAAACACAAGCAAAGGAAACAAGCAACAACCCTAAAAGGCAACTGACAGAATGGGAGAAAATATTTGCAAATGACATATCCAGGACAGGGTTAGTATCCAAAATGTAAAAACAACACATACAACTCCATACCAAAAAAAACAATCTGATTTATTTATTTATTTAAATTTATTTATTTATGAGCAATATAGAAAGAGAGAGGCAGAGGGAGAAGCAGGCTCCATGTAGGGTGCCTGATGTGAGACCTGATGCTCTTGGCCAATGACACTCAACTGCTGAGCCATCCAGGCCTCTAAGTTTCCAAATTTAAATTTAACGTTCACTTGTTTGTTAAAGTAATCTCTATACCTAATGTGGGGCTTGAATTCAGGATCCCAAGATCAAGAGTCGCACGCTCTTCTGACTGAGCCAGAAATTTAGATTTAAAGTAAATGAACCTAAAACGGATTTATGGTGATGTCTGCATTAGCTAGTGAAGTTACTTAAAAAGAAAAAATTATTTTACACCTGAAATGGCCATGTGTAAAATATACTCAATAAAATTGTTTTTTGAAACTGAAAGGAAAAAAAGGGAATAACATTAAAAATTTAGTCTCATTATGGGCAGCCTGGGTGGCTCAGTGGTTTAGCGCCACCTTCAGCCCGGGGCATGATCCTGGAGACCTGGGATCGAGTCCCACGTCAGGCTCCCGCATGGAGCCTGCTTCTCCCTCTGCCTGTGTCTCTGCCTCTGTGTGTGTGTGTGTGTGTGTGTGTGTCTCATGAATAAATAAATAAATACAATCTTAAAAAAAAATTTAGTCACATTATCTGCATTTCAGGTACCATAAACACCTGTGGCTAGTGAGTACCATTTTGAACAGCATAGGTCTGGTTCATAAATTTTTTCCATGCTGTTATAAAATAATTTCTTAAATCTGTTTCAAAATACTTACAGCAGGGATCCCTGGGTGGCGCAGCGGTTTAGCGCCTGTCTTTGGCCCAGGGCGCGATCCTGGAGACCCGGGATGCATGGAGCCTGCTTCTCCCTCTGCCTGTGTCTCTGCCTCTCTCTCTCACTGTGTGCCTATCATAAATAAATAAAAAATTAAAAAAAAAACAAAGTACTTACAGCAGATATATATATAACATATATAATATATATAATATATATATATATAATAGCCAAAGTAGAAAGCACGCAAAAATTTAGTATCTTAACATATCATAGACTCTTAAAAGAAATATATAATGGGGGAATGGGAGAAATAGGCTTCCAGTTATGGAATGAATAAGTCACAGGAATAGAAGGTACAGTGTAGGGAATGTAGTCAATGGTAGTGTAATAACCTTGCACGATGACAGATGAGAGCTATAATTGTGAACATAGCATAAGGTATAGAGATGTTAAATCACTATTGTACACATGAAACTAATGTAATATTGTATGTCTCTAGACTCAAAAATATGTTTGAAAAGGAAATATACAGTGATAATATTTTTTAAAGTTCAAGTCAAAGAGCAGAGAAATGCAAATTTAAAACAGTGAATTCATATTTTCACTTATGAAGCAGATATTTTTTTAAAAAAGATGTTTCTAGGGATCCCTGGGTGGCGCAGCTGTTTAGCGCTTGCCTTTAGCCCAGGGCGCGATCCTGGAGACCCGGGATCGAATCCCACGTCGGGCTCCTGGTGCATGGAGCCTGCTTCTCCCTCTGCCTCTCTCTCTCTCTGTGACTATCATAAATAAATTTTAAAAAATTAAAAAAAATAAAATAAATAAAAAATAAAAAAGATGTTTCTAATATTAAGAGAAGAAATGGGGCGGCCCAGGTGGCTCAGCGGTTTAGTGCCGCCTTCAGCCCAGGGCCTGATCCTGGAGACCCGGGATCAAGTCCCACATCGGGCTCCCTGCCTGGAGCCTGCTCCTCCCTCTGCCTGTGTCTCTGCCTCTCTCTGTGTCTCTCATGAATAAATAAATAAAATCTTTAAAAAAAAAAAAAAGAGAGAGAGAGAAGAAATGGATCCTACTGATAAACATGTAAACTGGTATGATCTTTCTGAAAGTTGGCTGGACAATTTGAAAATAAGTACCAAATACATTAAAAGGGATGCCTGGGTGGCTCAGCGGTTGAGCACCTGCCTTTGGCTCAGGGCGTGATTCTGGGGTCCTGGGATCGAGTCCCACATCGCGCTCCCTGTGGAGAGCCTACTTTTCCCTCTGCCTCTCTCTCTGTGTCTCTGATGAATAAATAAATAAAATCTTTTTTAAGACCTTAAAAATAGGCATTCTCTTTAACTTAATTCTAATTTTATCAGTTCATCATAGAAAAATAACTATGGATTGTGCAAGGTTTTATCTGTGGGAATTTTTTTAAATTAATTTTTATTGGTGTTCAATTTACCAACATACAGAAAAACACCCAGTGCTCATCCCGTCAAGTGTCCACCTCAGTGCCCGTCACCCATTCCCCTCCAACACCCGCCCTCTTCCCCTTCCACCACCCCTAGTTCGTTTCCCCGAGTTAGGAGTCTTTATGTTCTGTCTCCCTTCCTGATATTTCCCAACATTTCTTTTCCCTTCCTTTATATTCCTTTTCACTATTATTTATATTCCCCAAATGAATGAGAACATACACTGTTTGTCCTTCTCCGATTGACTTATTTCACTCAGCTAAGCAGCCTTTTACAATTATGTAGTAGAATACTTAATACTTATAAAGGTCTATTACTCTTTACATATTGGTATGGAGAAATAATGACTTTTTAAAAATAAAAGATGATAAATTATCTAGAATAGTCAAACCTAAAGAAACAAAGTAGAGGCGTGGTTGCCAAGGTCTGGGGGGAGAGGGAAATGGGGAGTTGTTTAATGGGTAATGAGCTTCAGTTTTGCAAGATGGAAAAGTTCTGGAGATTGGGTTACAACAGTGTTAATATACTGTTAAAGCAGGCCCATAATGGAGCCACTTATGATTAGCACCATGTCACTAAACTTGAGATTTGACTTAATTACAGTTTTGGCTTTCCCAGAAATGGAATCTTTTTTTTTTTTTTTTAATTCATGAGAAACACACAAAGAGAAGCAGAGACACAAGCAGAGGGAGAAGCAGGTTCCATGCAGGGAGCCCAATGTAGGACTCGATCCCAGGATCCTGGGATCACACCCTGAGCCAAAGGCAGACACTCAACCACTGAGCCACCCAGGTGCTCCTCAGAAATGGAATCGTAAACCAATCAGGAATCCTCTAATTAGCACTAGTTAGTTAATTGGCCTAGTAGATCCCTGCCATCCCTGGTAGGAAAGTGACCTTAAAATAACCAACCACCTTTTTTTGTCTAGAATAACTTCCTTGTTCCTGCTTTCTCCTGCCTATAAGTCTTTTGTACAGTTTCTTGGAACTCCTTTCGGTCCTTGAGATAGGATGCAGCTTTGGGTGCCTGGGTGGTTCAGTCAGTTACGTGTCTGACTCTGGATCTCAGCTCAGGTCTTGAACTCAGGGTCATGAATTCAAGCCCCACCTTGGGCTCTATGCTGGGCATGGATGCCACTTAAAACAACAACAACAACAACAACAAAAAAAAAACCAAGCAAAAAGATTGGATGTGGCCTGATTAGTGAGTTGTTGAAAAAAGCCAATAAGGTCTTGATAAGTTACTCAGTTGAGTTTTGTGTTTTAACAATACTTAATGTTACTGAACTGTATACCTAAAAATGGTTAAGATAATAAATTTTATGTTATGTGTATTTTACTACAATTATAATTTTTAATATTAAAAAATAAAATAAATGATCCTGTTTTTATTTTAAATTTTATATATACATCTATGCATACACAAACCAAAATGATAGCATTAGCTATCTCTGTGTGATAGGATTACTAGTATATTTCATTTTATTTTTCTATTCATGTCTACCATGAACATGTATTATTCTTGTAATCAGAAAAATGCATTTATATCTCCCAATTCCTTTGTGATCACTGAGATTCCTTTAACATGGAACAAGGCCTTACATTCCACATTTAAAAGTACATTAAGCCAGGGTGCTTGGGTGGCTCAGCCATTAAGCATCTAACTTTGGCTCAGGTCATGATCTCAGGGTCCTGGGATGGAGCCCAGGGTCAGGCTCCCCACTCAGCAGGGAGTCTGCTTGTCTCTCTGCCCCTCCTCTCTCACCCTCCTCCCAAATAAATAAAATCCTAAAAGAAAAAAAAAAAAAAACTACATTAAGCCTAGTGAAAAGAATATCAAATGGTTTAAATTCAACCTAAGATGTAATGAGGATATCAAGGAGAAAAGCGAGAGGTAACCGGGTTGCCTGAAAGGGGCAGGAGGAAATGTTTTAAAAATTAACAAAAATCAGAGATACAAAAAAGAGAGAGCAAGATCACCAAACACAAACTTGATCTACTTCAAAATTTTGCCCAGCACTATCTCTGGTTAGATCCATCCAAAAAAGGAGAAAAGACCTAAGATTTCTTGTGAAATAGCTTGAGCGGGATCCCTGGGTGGTGCAGCGGTTTGGCGCCTGCCTTTGGCCCAGGGTGCGATCCTGGAGACCCAGGATCAAATCCCACGTCGGGCTCCTGGTGCATGGAGCCTGCTTCTCCCTCTGCCTGTGTCTCTGCCTCTCTGTCTCTCTCTCTGTGACTATCATGAATAAATAAATAAAATCTTAAAAAAAAAAAAAGAAATAGCTTGAGCAAGAAGCAATCTTAGGTGCAGGAAAGACCTCTGTCACTTAAACCTGGGAAAACGTGTTGATTTTCTTATACTGGAAATTTTATGTGTTCTAGGTCATTTCTATACTTCCTATTTGTCTCCCTCATTTTAATTTAATTTAATTTTATTAATTATTTCATAGGATATAGGGGAAGTCACATGAAGCCTATTATTTTTTTTATTTTATTTTTTTACATGAAGCCTAATTAAACATGTGGTCACCCTCTTGGGAATCCCTGCACTTCATGACAGTAATCAGAATGGAGTTTCCCAATGCATACCCTGAGTATGCATTAAAGAGACAATTTCATATGACAGTTGAAACCATCTGCCACTTTATAGATGATGGCATGAATGCAGTGAACACCCATGCAGAATTTTTAAGAACATCTAATTTTCAAATATCAAGTTCTGCTGTTGCATTATTATAGCCCAGTATTTGGTTTGGAAACTGTGGTCACAGTGAATTGGGAGATAAACATTCTTTTACTTTCTGGCACGTGGATTGAGGAGGCACTTTGATTCTACCAGTGAAGCAGGGTCTGTGTCTTCAAAGAGATCTCCGGGCTCAAATCTCCCACTATTGCCCTCAAGAAGAGATTTAAGGATCATTCTCCCAATACCAACAAATTTCTATTAATCTCAAATCAAATAAATATTTTTCAGCTTTGATTTTAGTTGAGAAACTGGTATATTAAGGAATCTTTTGCTGCACTTTCTTCAACTGTAACATGCATGGAGGAAAAGCACAGCCTTCAGGGTCTGATCTAGGAAGAGTTAATATCTTAAGAGCTAAACGGAACTGTATTAATTCCTCTTTTAACGAGCCAGGAGGACAAGAGGATTCTACAGGACCAGAGGACACCAGAACAGTCAGGAAAGAATTAGAGTGAGCTCTCTGGAGGAAACAAGAACTGTAAGTTTATATGTGACACACATAGTCCCCCACTTCTTTCCCTGTTTTTGAGAAGAGTGAAATAAGTTTATTAATTTTGTATTGTGTTGCCTGTCTCCCTGGCATCCAGGCAACACATCCCTAGGTCATCTTTGATACTGTCACTCTCTTGACTCCATTCCATTTTTAACTAGTTGCCAAGGCTTTTCATTCTCCTTCCCCAGTGTCTTTGTGATCCATTCGGATCTTCCATCTTTCATCCTTCCTCATTCAAGGCCACTTGCCTGAACCACAGCAATATCCTTACATTCCTCCTGTCAGTCTCTCTCACTCACTAACGTCAGATAAATCTTCCTGAAGCTCTTCCTTAGCTCTAACTCTAATGCTCTTGTGCTCAAAATATGTCATCGCTGCCAATTATCTGCAGAATGAGTAAGACTCTTCTGACTTACATGCAAGGTCTTTAAAAATATGTCTCCTTTCACTTAAATTCCTACAACTCTCTTTCTCAAACTCAGCATGCCTACCTGCCAATGTCCAGGACCACCCTGCCCTTCTCACACCCTTGACTACATCCAACTGGGCCTCTCTGTGGAATACTCTGTCTCCACCTGCCAATATCCCTGCCACGGATAGTTGCCCCTCCATTAAGCTTTATCTGGTCTTTCAAGTGAATGTGAATCTCAGTCTTCCTTTACACTCTTATTTTGCTTTGTTCTTCTCTGACTTTTTGTATTTTACCTTACAGTTAAGAATGTGTTTTTCTCGTTTCCCTTCTTAATTATTCACCTCCTAAGAGCAATTTTTTTTCATCCTGTAGCAACTGCACAAAATGGGCACACAGTAATACTTGTTAAATTAGGTTCAATCCAAATTCCAGGATTTGGGATCCCTGGGTGGCACAGCGGTTTAGCACCTGCCTTTGGCCCAGGGCACGATCCTGGAGACCCGGGATCAAATCCCACATCGGGCTCCCGGTGCATGGAGCCTGCTTCTCCCTCTGCCTATGTCTCTGCCTCTCTCTCTCTCTCTGTGTGACTATCATAAATAAATAAAAATTAAAAAAAAAATCCAGGATTCCTGTCAGCTTTTCTAAACGTTCATACAACTCATGCTACAATTACGGAGCCTCCACTCTTCTCCACAGCCTCTCCTTCTCTCTATTCCAAGTTTCTCAATACTTATGTCTCTCATTTGCTTCTATCCTCTTACATAAGATCAGCTCCTCCTGGTTCTCTTGCTTACTATAAGAATATTTTTTTAAAGGTCTTTTTATAATTTGTTCCTTCCTGCCCCCAGACCTTCAACTCAAAGTAGCCCAACTGTAGCTCCCCTCTCAGGGACTTGATCTTTTGGGGGCCTTCAAAAGTTAATTTCTTGTACAGTGGGAAGACTTAAATTCCCAATCCATATTCATTTTGAAATAGTTAAAACCCTATTTCTATATTTTGTCATGCAGGCCTACTTAATCCATTCATTTTTAATTGAGGGAAATATTTTTGCAGCATCATTTCCTGTGCACTACTGATATGCTACTGGCATTCCTTTGAACAGATTTTTCACCTGATCTTTGGATTTTTTTTATTCCTCCTCTCTCCTACTCAAATCAGTGACACCCCTATGGCTTTTGTGTTCTTGGATATAGAAGAAAATTTTTAAAAAAACTTTGTAAAATCATTAAAAGGAATTCCAAAAAAGGAAAATACTTTCTGCTACAATCCAATGTCATAATAATGCATCGGCTAAAAATTATTATACATTTGCAGGTACCAGGCACTGTGTTAAGCAGTCTATATACAAAGATATCCTCAAAAGAGCTTATGGACCAAAAAAAAAAAAAAAAAAAAAGAGCTTATGGACTAGTGAGGAGACACGTGATATGTAAGTACTATAGAGAACTGACTCATATATTTTTTCAAAGATTTATTTATTTGTTCATTAGAGACACACACACACACACACAGAGGCAGAGACACAGGCAGAGGGAGAAGCAGGCTCCTTGTTGGAGCCCAATGCAGGACTTAATCCCCGATCCAGGGATTTCAACCTGAGCCGAAGGCAGCTGCCCAACCACTGAGCCACCCAGGCATCCCGAGAACTGACTCATATTAACCAACACACAAGAAAATCATGTATGGCTCATGAATCATGTATGGCTCATAATTTAAATCAGTAACTTATACAGATAAATACAGTGTAAACTTATCAACCAGCCAGAGACTAGTTCGGTGGACACAACAAAAACAACTAGCATTTACCTAATTTGGAACCTGTACTAAATATCAACCATTATGTTGAACTTTTTGTAAGCATTATCTTAATTGATCCTCATCATAACCATATGAGGTTAGTATTTCATCCCTGTTTCATAGATTAAAAAGCTAAGAAAGTGGTTAAGTAACTTGTCTATGGTCACACATGACAGAAAGATGGGAATCCATGTCTTTCTTATTCTTAGGTTCTTGATTATAGTCACGATTTACAGTTCATTCTCTCTAAATTAAATCATAGGGGAGTATAAAATCAGAGATAGAGGAGCTGGCTGTATAATTATTATTACTGGGGTCATCAAGCTGGCTTTATGCATCCATCACTCTTAAAGGGTTATTCTTTGTTCTCCCTCACTCTACGTTTGCCCCAGTGCCCTACAATTCCAAAGATTACTTCAAGGGAATTCTTTTAGTTTTTCATTCCATTGAGTTCAAAATAATTGATAAACCCTCCTTACTTACATCTACTCTCCAATCCTTTTCCCCTGGGAGATTAAATCTGGCCACTCCATTGGATTTGGATGTTCCTTTAATCATGCCTTCACCGGGATCCCTGGGTGGCGCAGCAGTTTGGCGCCTGCCTTTGGCCCAGGGCGCGATCCTGGAGACTCGGGATCGAATCCCACGTCGGGCTCCTGGTGCATGGAGCCTGCTTCTTCCTCTGCCTGTGTCTCTGCCTCTCTCTCTCTCTGTGTGACTATAATAAAAAAGTAAAATTAAAGAAAAAAAATCATGCCTTCACTGACTTTCTTTCTGGGGTTTTCTTTTCTGGAATTCTGAGAACCTCCATGTCTTTACTGGAGCTCCTTTGACTTCAGTTTTAGTACTTTTCGGTCGCTCCATGGCGCTATACAGCTTTAGTGGTGTATTTTGGAATGGTCAGAAATGAGGACAATCTTCTGTGGCCTTAGATAGTAAAAGAACTACAGCATCGGGGATCCCTGGGTGGCTCAGCGGTTTGGCGCCTGCCCTTGGCCCAGGGCACGATCCTGGAGTCCCGGGATAGAGTCCCACGTCGGGCTCCTGGCATGGAGCCTGCTTCTCCTTCCTCCTGTGTCTCTGCCTCTCTCTCTCTGTGACTATCATAAATAAATAGAGAAAAATATATATATTTTTAAAAAAAAGAACTACAGCATCGCTTCTGCTATAGTTCTGTTTTTGCAGATGGCTTGAGGTCCAGAGAACAGGCTTGTAACACTGTCATCTCTCCTTTTCCTTCATGTTACTTCTCCACAATAGGAAGCTGGGAAGATGGGATAATTTAGCAAACTTGCAAAAGCTACCTTATATGTGAGATTTACTTTAAAACAAAATGGTGGGATCCCTGGGTGGCGCAGCGGTTTAGCGCCTGCCTTTGGCCCAGGGCGCGATCCTGGAGACCCGGAATCGAATCCCACGTCGGGCTCCCGGTGCATGGAGCCTGCTTCTCCCTCTGCCTGTGTCTCTGCCGCGTGCTCTCTTTCTCTCTCTCTCTCTCTCTCTGTGTGACTATCATAAAAAAAAAAAAATAAAATAAAACAAAATGGTCAGGGCACCTGAGTGGCTCAGTCAGTTAAGTGTATGTGTTGTGATCTCAGGGTCCTAGGATGAACCCCATGTCAGGCTTTCTGCTCCAGGGGGAACCTGCTTCTTCCTCTCTTCCCCACTCATGTTCTCTCTATCTCTGTTGTTATCTTTGTATCTCTAAATAAATAAAATCTTTTAAAAAATGATTTCCATGATTGCTTCCATTCTGTTCTAATCTTAGGACTATTGTCTAACATGAAAAGACATCCACTTTGGGGTGACTGTTTAGTTTCTTTAAAATAGGTATGTGATAGGGATCCCTGGGTGGCGCGGCGGTTTGGCGCCTGCCTTTGGCCCAGGGCGCGATCCTGGAGACCCGGGATCGAATCCCACGTCGGGCTCCCGGTGCATGGAGCCTGCTTCTCCCTCTGCCTGTGTCTCTGCCTCTCTCTCTCTCTCTCTCTCTGTGACTATCATAAATAAAATAAAATAAATTAAAAAAAATAGGTATGTGATAGGGACACCTGGTTGGCAGCGGTTGAGTGTCTGCCTTCCGCTCATCCTGGATTCTCAGGATCTAGTCCCACATCGGGCTCCCTGTGGGGAGCCTGCTTCTCCCTCTGCCTGTGTCTCTACCTCTCTGTGTCTCTCATGAATAAATAAATAAAATCTTAAAAAAAAATAGACATGCTATAAATTCTGTATAGATCCACTTAAAATTATATCATTAGAAAGATGTCCTCCACTTATTATGGTTTTAAAAAATGAAACATTACAGAAGGAAATATGAAGGATCTAATTCAAGTTAAATTATCTGAAATTATTCAAGTTAAATTATAATCAAGTTAACTTAATTAACCATCAAGTTAAATTAGTGCCGCCTGCAGCCCGGGGTGTTATCTGGAGACCTAGGATCGAGTCCCACATCGGGCTTCCTGCATGGAGCCTGCTTCTCCCTCTGCCTGTGTCTCTGCCTCTCTCTTGCTCTCTCTGAATGAATAAATAAATAAATATTTTAAAAAATTATCTGGAAAGTAGATCAACAGATATTAATATCCTCTCTCAGTGATAGAATGTCTATTATATTTCTCTATTTGTTCAAAGTAAGCTTGTAAACAAGCCTCTTCAGGAGCTGGCTTCTGCAGAAATGGGATATTTGTTATACAGGACATAGGATTCTCCTATAGAACCCGAGAGCAGGAACAGAGACAGTCCTTGGAAAAGACTAGAATCAAGAACAGAAAGCTTCCAGGACTTCTTAACTCATCTCAGCCATTCAGTGTCATTTCTCTCTCTTGATTTGTTTACTTGTTCATCTATTTATTTATTCAATGTATGTTTAGTAGAACCTTCTATGTTCTAAGATCTGGGAAATAGAAAATTAACCAATTTTCTGCCTTCAAAGCCCTTTTATTTTAGTGAGAGAAGACAATAAACAAATATAATAAAAAGTCTTGAGTATGTTAGTAGTGTTACAAGGGAAATAAACAGGGCAACATACAGAGTAAACTGAGGAAGTGCTCACTTTAGTTATGAAGGTCAGAAAAAGTCCTCTTGGCAAATGAAAAGATGCTGAGGGACTGAAGGATGAGATGGAAACTGCCATGTAAAGAGCAAGGGAAAGAGCATTCCCATAAAGTAATTAAGTATTAAGTAATTAAGTATTCCCGTAAAGTACCAAGGCCTTAGGGCAAGGAACTTGATGGTTGGGGGAGCAAAGAGGAGGCCAGTGTCTAGGAGTGTTGTTTGCTGGGGGAGAGGTGTTCAAGGTACGGATCTGAGAAATACGAAGAAGGTCAGATCATGGAGGGCTTTGTCAGCCATGGTAAGGCATTTAGATTTGATTTGATTTAACTGATTGATTGATTGATTGATTGAGGGAACACCTGAGCAGGGGGGTGGGCAGAGGGCAAGTGGGAGAGAGAATCTTAGGCAGGCTTCCTGCTGGGCATGGAACCTAACACAGGCCTTGATCTCATGACCCTGAGATCATGATCTGAGCCAAAATAGAGTCAGATGCTTTACTGCCTGAGCCACCCAGGGTCCCCAGATTTTATTTTATTTTTATTTTTATTTTTTAAAAGATTTTATTTATTCATGAGAGACAGAGAGAGAGAGAGGCAGAAACACAGGCAGAGGGAGAAGCAGGCTCCATGCAGGGAGCCCGATGTGGGACTCGATCCCAGGACCCTGGGGTCACACCCTGAGCTGAAGGCAGAGGTTCATCCGCTGAGCCACCCAGGTGCCCCATCATTACAAACTTTGGGTACTAATCCTTCACCAGGTATATCATTTACAAATCTCTTCTCCCATTCTATAGGCTGACTTTTAGTTTTGCTGATTATTTCCTTTGCTGCACGGAAGCTGTTTATCTTGATGAAGTCCCAGTAGTTCATTTTTGCTTTTGTTTTCCTTGCCCTGGGCAACTTGTCTAACAAGAAGTTGTTACCGCCAAGGTCAAAGAGGTTGCTGCCTGTGTTCTCTAGGATTTTGATGGTTTCCCGTCTCACGTTAAGGTCTTTCATTCATTTTGAGTTTATTTTTGTGTGTGGTGTAAGAAAGCGGTCCAGTTCCAGTCTTCTGCATGTTGCTGTTCAGTTTTCCCAACACATTTGTTGAGGAGACTGTCTTCCTATTGCATATTCTTTCCTGTTTTGTCAAAGATTAGTTGGCCATGAAGCAACAGTATTTCAAGCCAAAGACTGGATACTAAAATCCAGGAAAAGAGTGTTAAGCAAGGTGTGAGGCAACTCTACAGATAGAATTTCAGTCTACAGAGCAGATCATGGCCATACCAGAACTTCCAAGTTTATAGAATAGTTCTAGCTATCCAAAGAGGTTAATTTAACTCTCTCAGTCTCATTTCCAACCATCTGAAAAAGAGAATCTGATTGGCCCAGCTTGGGTCAGTTGTCTATTCCTGGTCTTTTTTTTTTTTTTTTTTTTTTTTTAAGATTTTACCCATTTATTCATGGGAGACACAGAGAGAGAAGCAGACAGGCGGAGTGAGAAGGAGGCTCCCTGCAGGGAGCCCTATGTGGGACTCAGTCCTGAAACTCTGGGACCACGCCCTGAGCCAAAGGCAGCGGCTCAACCACTGAGCCACCCAGGCATCTCCGTCTATTCCTGGTCCAATGAATAATGACTATGGGTCCTGGATCACAAACTATAAACTGGTTACTGGAGGGTCAGTCTCTGCAAATGGAGTGGGGTGTAGGGGTCAAAGGCTTTCTTAGAGAAAGGGATGGTCACTGGCTTCCAGGATGAGCAGACACTAAAAAATGACCCAAAATGCTATGCACCAATTCTATAATCAGAAAAATTGATTTCATTTAAAATAAGTAAGGTCCTTATTCCTGAATGCCTAGTCTTTTTTTTTTTTTTTTTTTTAAAGTAAGCTCCACAACCAGCATGGGGCTTGAACTCAGAACCCTGAGATCAATAGTCACATGCTGGGGATCCCTGGGTGGCTCAGTGGTTTGGCACCTGCCTTTGGCCCAGGGTGCGATCCTGGAGTCCTGGGATTGAGTCCTGCGTCGGGCTCCCAGTGTGGAGCCTGCTTCTCTCTCTCTCTCTCTCATGAATAAATAAATAAATCTTTCCAAAAAAAAAAAAAAATAGTCACATGCTTTATGAGCTGATCCAGCCAGGCACCCCAAAGTATTTCATTTTTCATTTTAAGTAATCCATTCCCCAGTGTGGGGCTTGTACTCACAACCCCGAGATCAAGGGCCACATGCTCTACTGACTGAGCAGGCCAGGCACAACTTAGTCTTTTTTTTTTTTTTTGGCACCACTTAGTCTTAAAAAGTGGTCAATACCACCACAAAAAAAAAATGCTGGTGTGTCATGTCCCATCAAGAATGTATTGATAAGGGATCCCTGGGTGGCGCAGCGGTTTGGCGCCTGCCTTTGGCCCAGGGCGCGATCCTGGAGACCCGGGATCGAATCCCACATCAGGCTCCCGGTGCATGGAGCCTGCTTCTCCCTCCGCCTGTGTCTCTGCCTCTCTCTCTCTCTCTGTGACTATCATAAATAAATAAAAAAAAATTTAAAAAAAAAAAAAAAGAATGTATTGATAAATTCCCCCTACAACTAAATGCAGCCTGCAGAAGATATCCTAAAGTTGGACATAATTGACTGGATTTTTCCTTTATTTCAGTGCCCTCTGGGATCTCCTATAGCTTGGGAACTGATACGACATCACATCTCCTGCGTACAGCACATCAAAGGACCTATTAGGGATATAGACTGATACCTCTGATGGTACCAGTGTCGAAAGGTAAATTGTGTCTGAAGGTGGACATCTTTTAAAATCAAAACAATAGGGCAGCCCCAGTGGTGCAGCGGTTTAGCGCCGCCTGCAGCCTGGGGTGTGATCCTGGAGACCTGGGATCGAGTCCCACGTCAGGCTTCCTGTATGGAGCCTGCTTCTCCCTCTGCCTGTGTCTCTGCCTCTCTCTCTCTCTCTGTCTTTCATGAATAAATAAATAAAATCTTTAAAAAATATAACATCTTTAAAAAAAAATCAAAATAATATTCAGTCTGTCATTGTGGGGCATCTTGCCGGCCTCCACAGTAACTGCTTTGCTCTCAGCTCTCTTCCTCAATCTCCTCAACATTTTATTCCTAAATTCTTATAACACAAGTTTTACTATGTGAATTTAGGAGATAAAGCTAAACACCACCACGACAAAAGCGAAGAACAAGTGAGTGGTCTCGTTCCTCTATCCATGTGATTAGCCCCTCACTCTCACTAAGTAGGGTGGGCAATCTAAGATGAAAGAGCACAACCCCACAAGACCTTCTTCCACACTTACCTTTTTTGTAACTTTGTTCCTAGTCTCCCACCACTCAATCTTAACCATAGCTATTATTGAATCTATGTTCACTTGATTTCACCTTTATAAAATTTTTTCAAGGGTAGGATGCTTTATGCACTGTCCATGGGTGCATAAATGGTGAGATCACTTGGGAAAAAAGCTTGGCATTATCTAGTAAAGTTGAACATGCTACTTTACTGCTGGGCAAAAAATTTGCAGAAATTTTTGCAGTGTGTACCAGGAGACATATACCAGAATGGTCATAGCTGTGTTATTCATAAGACAAAAAATGGAAACAACCATAAATGTCCACAGTTCAGAAAATGAATGCACATTGATATATATTCATACAATGAAATTACACATGTATTTTCTTTATAATAAAATAAATATAATAGTATTTATAAAATTATGAAGAAATATGAGGTAGTAATAATAGAACAATCAAGATGGTAGTCACCTCTGGGGGAAGAAAGAAATAGTATGGGTGGAAACTTACAGAAGGTTCTTCGTGTACTAGTGATGTTCTGTTTCTTTTTTTAATTTATTTTTGATGTTCTGTTTCTTTTTTTTTTTTAATTAATTAATTTATTTATTTACGATAGTCACACAGAGAGAGAAAGAGAGAGAGAGAGAGAGAGGCAGAGACACAGGCAGAGGGAGAAGCAGGCTCCATGCACTGGGAACCCAATGTGGGATTTGATCCCAGGTCTCCAGGATCGCGCCCTGGGCCAAAGGCAGGCACCAAACCGCTGCACCACCCAGGGATCCCCTGATGTTCTGTTTCTTAAGCTAGTATGTGTGTTGGTGTGCACCTTATTCTTCTTCAAACTGTCCATTTATATTTTATTTCCTCATTCATATGTGGGAGATGTATACACTAACATTTTTATAATAATATATATATGTTGTAATAACAGTTTTATTGGGATATAGTTTACATGCCATAAAATTTGCTCATTTAAAGTGTACAATTCAGCAATTTTAAGCATATTCAGAGTTTTTTGCAAATTCACCGCCACTAATTTCAGAAAATTTATTCATTTATCTATTTATTTTTAAAAGATTATTTATTCATTCATTCATTCATTCATTCATCCATTCATTCATGAGAGACACAGAGAGAAAGGCAGAGACATAGGCAGAGGGAGAAGCAGACTCCCTGCAGGGAACCCGATGTGGGACTCGATCCCAGGATCCCGGCATCACAACCTGAGCCAAAGGCAGATGCTCAACCACTGAACCACCCAGGTGACCCAATTTCAGAGCATTTAACTACCCCAAAAACAAACCCCGTAGCAGACATTTCCCGTGTCCCTACATAGGGCCCCTAATAATCTCTTATCTGCTTCTAGGCTCTATCTTTGCCTATTTTGGACATTCTTTGCAAATGAAGTCATATAACATGTTATTTTGTGAGTCTGGCTTCTCTGACTTGGCATAGTGTTTTCAAAGTTCATCCATTTTGTAGCATTTATCAAAACTTTCATTCCTTTTATTGCTGAATAATATCTCATTGTATGATCATACCACATTTTGTTCATCTATTCATCATTTGGGTTGTTTTCACTTCGGGGCTATGATGAATAATGCTGCTGTGAACATTTGTGTATACGTTTTATGTGTGGACATGTTTTCATTTCTCTTAGGTATATACCTAAAAGTGGAAAAGCTAGGTCATATGGTAGCTGTATGTTTGACATTCTGAGGAAATGCCAAACTGTTTTTAAAGCAGTTGTGCCCTTTTATGTACCTACCAACAATGTATGAGAGTTCCAATTTTTTCATATCCTCCCTTGTTATTGAAGTGATATCTCATGTGGTTTTTAAAAATTTCTTTCTTGGGATCCCTGGGTGGCGCAGCAGTTTGGCGCCTGCCATTGGCCCAGGGCGCGATCCTGGAGACCCAGGATCGAATCCCACGTTGGGCTTCCAGTGCATGGAGCCTGCTTCTCCCTCTGCCTGTGTCTCTGCCCCCCTCTCTCTCTCTCTCTCTGTGCGACTATCATAAATAAATTTAAAAAATTTATTTAAAAAAATAATAAAAAATAAAATTTTCTTTCTTTTGTGGTTTTGATTTGCACTTCCCTAATGAATTATCACACTGAACATCTTTCTTGTCTTTATCAGCCACTTGTATAGCTTCTTTGCAGAAAAGTCCCCTTAGATCTTTTGTCCATTTTTATTTTTTAACGATTTTATTTATTTATTCATGAGAAACACAGAGAGACAGAGAGAGGCAGAGACACAGGAAGAGGGAGAAGCAGGCTCCATGCAGGGAGCCAGACACGGGACTGGATCCCGGGGCTCCAGGATCATGCCCTGGGACGAAGGCAGGCACTAAACCACTTGCTGAGTCACTCAGGGATCCCCTTTTGTTCATTTTTATTTTTATTTTTATTTTTTTCCTTTTGTCCATTTTTAAATTGACATGTCTTTTTATTGTTGGTTATAACAGTTCTTTGTGTATTTTGGATACAAATCTCTTACTGGATATATGATTTGCAAATATTTTCCCATGCTGTACATTGTCTTTTCACTTCCTTAATAGTGTTCTCTGAATCACAAAAGTTAATTTTGATGAAGTCCAATTTATATATTTTTTCTTTTGTCACTTGTGCTTTTAGTTTCATGTCTAACTTCATAGTGTCATGTTTAACACTGCCTAATCCAAGATCACAAAGGTTTCCTTCTGTGTTTTCCTCTAATTACATTTTTTTTCATTTAAATTCAATTTGCCAACATATAGTATAACACCCAGTGCTCATCCCGTCAAGTGCCCCCCTCAGGGCCTGTCACCCAGTTACCCCAACCCCTCACCCGCCTCTCCTTCCACAACCCTTTGTTCATTTCCCAGAGTTAAGAGTCTCTCATGGTCTGTCTCTCTCTCTGATTTTTCCCGCCCATTTCCCCTCCTTTTCCTTATAATCCCTTTCACTATTTCTTATATCCCATGTAAGAGTGAAACAATATGATAATTCTCCTTCTCCGACTGACTTATTTCACTCAGCATGATACCCTCCAGTTCCATCCGCATTGCCTTCTGTGTTTTCTTCTAAGAATTTTGTAGTTTTAGCTTTTACGTTTAGGTCTGTGATCCATTTTGAGTTAATTTTTTTTTTTTTTAATGATGTGAGATAAGGATCCAACTTCATTCTATCTAGTCACCCAGTGACCATTTGTTGAAAAAACTATTCTTTCCCCTTTGAATTTTCTTATGTTTGTTGGAAACAAACATGTTGGCATGTTTGTTGGAAAGCATTTAACTGTAAATGTAAGGGTCTACTTCTGGACTCTCAGTTTTATTCCATTTATGGAATTGGATATGTTTCCTATATCAGTACTCTGCTGTCTTGATTATTCTAGCTTTATAATAAGTTTTGAAATCAAGATGTACAAATCCTCCTACTTTGTTATTTTTCAAGGTTATTTTAGCTATTCTGGGTTCCTTGCATTTCCAAATAAACTTTAGGATCACCTTGTCAATGTGTGGGGAAAAAAAGCCAACTGGAATTTTGGTAGGGACTGCGTTGAATTGTGGAAATCTTGGCATCTTATCAATATTAAATCTTGAAATCCATAAACATGGGATGTCTTCCTTTTTTTTTTTTTTTTTTTTTTTAAGATTTTACTTAAGGGCACCTGGGTGGCTCCACTGGTTAAGTGTTTGCCTTTTGGCTCAGGTCATGATCTCAGGGTTCTGTGATCGAGCTCCGCCCCCCCCCTCTGCCATGGGGCTCCCTGCTCAGTGGGACATCTGCTTCTCCCTCTCCCTCTGCCCCTTCCCCTGCTTGTGCACATGCACAGGCTCTCTCTCTTCATCTCTCAAATAAGTAAAGTTTTACTTCTTAATGTGTTAATAAATAAGTAAAAGTAATGTGTTAATAATGTGTTAAAGTTTTACTTATTAACGTGTTAACAAATAAGTAAAGTGTTACTTATTTATTTGACAGAGAGTGAGTGAGGTGGTGGGGAGGAGCAGAGGGAGAGGGACAAGCCGACTCTCTGTTGAGCACAGAACCCAGTGCAGGGCTTGATCTCATAACCCAGAGATCATAACCTGAGCTAAAATCAAAAGTCAAACACTTAACCAACTAAGCCACTCAGGCACCCCACATTGATTGATTTTCATATGTTAAAACCAGCCTGTATTCCTGGGATAAGTTCCCTTTGGTCATGGTGAAAAGCCTTTTTATGTGCTGTTCATTTCAGTTTGCTATTATTTTAATGTTAATTTTTTTCAAATTTTTATTTAAATTCTAGTTAGTTAACATACAGCACAATGTTGGTTTCAGGAGTAAAATTGAGTGATTCATCGCTTACATACAACATTCAGTGTTCATCATATCAAGGGCCCTCCTTAATACCCATCACCCATCTAGCCCATCCCCACCAACCTCCCTCCATCAACCCTCAGTGTATTCTCTATCTGTAAGAGTCCTTATGCTTTGTTTTCCTCTCTCTCTTTTTTCTTTTCTTTTTTTCATAGCACATCTTCTTTATCCATTCACCTATCTTGGGTTGCTTCCATATCTAGACTATTCTAAATAACGCCAAAGTAAACATAGGGGTGCATATATCTTGTCAAATTCGTGTTTTGGGGTTTTTCGGGTAAGTACCCTGTAGTTGAATTAATGGATCGTATGTTAATTCATTTTTAATTTTTTTAAATTTTTATTTATTTATGATAGTCACAGAGAGAGAGAGAGAGAGAGGCAGAGACATAGGCAGAGGGAGAAGCAGGCTCCATGCACCGGGAGCCTGATGTGGGATTCGATCCTGGGTCTCCAGGATCGCACCCTGGGCCAAAGGCAGGCGCCAAACCACTGCGCCACCCAGGGATCCCCTCATTTTTAATTTTTTAAGGAACCTCCATACCTCCACATTTTCCACAGTGGCTACACCAATTTATGTTCCTACCAACAGTGCACGAGGGTTCCTTTTTCTCCACATCTGTGCCAACACTTGATATTTTTTGTCTTTTTGGTACTAACCATTCTGACAGATGTGAGGTGATATCTCTTTGTGGTTTTGATTTGCATTTCCCTGATTATTAGTGATGTTGAATATCTTTTCAGATCTTAGTTGTTGTTGTTTTTATTTTATTTTATTTTTTTAAAGATTTTATTTATTTATTCATGAGAGATACAGAGAGAGAGAGAGGCAGAGACACAGGCAGAGGAAGAAGCAGGCTCCATGCAGGGAGCCCGACACAGGACTCAATCCCAGGTCTCTGGGATCATGCCCTGGGCTGAAGGCGGCACTAAACCTCTCAGCCACCCGGGCTGCCCCTGTTGTTGTTTTTAATTAAGCTCTATACCACATGTGGAACTTGAACTCAAGACCTCAAAATCAAGAGTGGCATGTTCTGCTGACTGAGCTAGCTAGTTTGGGACCCTATAGTTTCTTGGCTTTGTTTTTTCTATTAAGTAGGCTCCATGCCCAACATTAGGCTTGAACTCATGACCCTGAGATCAACAGCTGTGTGCTTTACCGACTAAGCCCGCCAGGCGCCCCACTCATATCTTTGTCTTTTTTTTTTTTTCCTTTTTTCACATCTTAGTTTTTTTTTTTTTTTTTTTTTTTTAATTTATGATAGTCACACAGAGAGAGAGGCAGAGACACAGGCAGAAGGAGAAGCAGGCTCCATGCACTGGGAGCCCGACGTGGGATTCGATCCCGGGTCTCCAGGATCGCGCCCTGGGCCAAAGGCAGGTGCCAAACCGCTGCGCCACCCAGGGATCCCCACATCTTAGTTTTAAATATAATTCTCCACTAGAAGGAACCAGGGGTTTGGGCAAAAAAACGTACAAGGTTAACCTAGAAACATCTTATTATATCCAAAAATGTGGAAATTCTCAAAAACTCATAGAGATATTTCTAAAGGACACCAGAACCAGCTGAAAAGGCTCACACTGGCTGAATCTGGAACAATTTGAGTGTCAACATGAATAATGATATTGATGGATTATTCACCCATTGAATAAAATAGGAATCCATGAGATTGCATACATATAAATAAATATATTAATAAATAAATGTAGTAAAGAGAAATTTTTACCTTATAGTAGAATTCCAATTAATAAATGTAGAAGGAATAATAGAATTAGAATTATACTGTGGTTATGTCCTTATTTTCAGGAGATATACAATGAAGTGTTTAGATGTAATGGAATATCATTACAATTTACAATGTACAATTTACTTCCAAGTGATTCCAAGAAATAATAGAGAATATATGTAATATTACATATTGTGAGATATATATATTTGTAAAACAGTTGGACAGATTTTTTAAAAATATTCTATTTATTTATTCATGAGACAGAGAGAGAGAGAGAGGGAGAGAGAGAAAGGCAGAGGGAGAAGCAGGCTCCATGTGGGGAGCCCGACATGGGAGTCGATCTTGGGTCTCTAGGACCAGGCCCTGGGCTGAAGGCAGCGCTAAACCACCAAGCCATCCGGGCTGCCCAGACTTTTAAAAAGTTAAACATACACCTATCTTATGACCCAGCTATTCCACTCCTATGTATTTACCCAAGAAAAATTAAAACATGTCCACACAAAGACTTATACAAAGATTTTCATAGCTGCTGTATTTGTAACAGCCAAAACCTAGAAGCAATTCAAATATCCACCAACAGTAAATGGATAATAAATTATGGTATATCTGTACAGTGAAATGCTACCAGCAATCAAAAGAAACTACTGATAGAAGAAACACCGTGGATGAATCTCAAAATAATTATACCAAGTGAAAGAAATCAAACCACCCCTCTAAACTAAAAAATAAAACGAGTACATAATGGATGTTTCCACCTATATAAAATTCTAGAAAATCAGAACTGTAGCAACAGAAAACCATCATCAGTGGTTGCCTGGGGACTAACATGGAATTGGTGTTAGGGTAGGGTGGAGAGCAATGGATCACAAAGGGGCACAAGGAAATTTGGCAACGATGGATATAGTCATTATCTTATGTGATGGTTTCACAGTTATATACAGATGTCAAAATTAACCAAATTTTTACACTTTAAGTATATTCAGTGTATTACATGCCAATTACACTTCAATAAAGCTGTTTTTTTTTTTTTTTAAATGTATGATTTCCAAAGTCTAAACCAGAGTGGTGGTAGTGGTGGCTGCAGTGGTTCTGAGACTGAAGTTCTGAACTCTTTCCTCCAGGAAAGGAGCTATATTTTGAGCATTGGAGTCTTAAGATCTTTCTCATGAGATCAGACCTGACTGTGGGTCAGTGAACACTCACACACTGAAAAGGTACTCTACTTTCCTCTGCTTAGACCACGCAGATGCTCTATGTCAAGGAGGCAAATTTGGGGACAGTTTCTCCAAACCACGAAAACAAATGAGATGACTTGGTAATCAAGAAAGGTTTCTATCCTTTTCCTTAGTAAGGGTTTGAAGACAGTTGTGGGCACAACTTTGTCTAGGTCCAAATTATCTAGTAAGGAGAAAAAAACAGAAGAGTAAATTAAAAAGAAAAGTTAAGTAGATTAATAGCTTTGTTCGATATTTTTATTTTTCTATTTTTTGTTTGATATTTTTATTTTTTTAAACATTTTTAAAAAATTTTTATTTATTTATGATAGTCACAGAGACAGAGAGAGGGAGAGAGAGAGAGAGGCAGAGACACAGGCAGAGGGAGAAGCAGGCTCCATGCACCGGGAGCCCGATGTGGGACTCGATTCCGGGTCTCCAGGATCGCGCCCTGGGCCAAAGGCAGGCGCCAAACCGCTGCGCCACCCAAGGATCCCTGTTTGATATTTTTAAAAAGAGAATGTACTTTCTTTCTTTTTTTAAGATTTATTTATTTATTCATGATAGACATAGAGGGAGAGAGAGAGAGAGAGAGAGGCAGAGACACAGGAGGAGGGAGAAGCAGGCTCCATGCAGGGAGCCCGACGCGGGACTCGATCCTGAGACCCCAGGATCGCGCCCTGGGCCAAAGGCAGGCGCTAAACCGCTGAGCCAGCCAGGGATCCCAGAATGTACTTTCTAGACAGGATGTTGAGTCATACCTTATGCTGGAGCAGTATGGAATGATATTCCACATCCAGGAATGATCTGAAATGATAAAGAGATCCATTAGCATGCATTTCATATCCTTCCTGAATTTTCTCTCAAATCAAGATAGACTGAAGCCCTTTGGACAAGATGTGATGAGACACCTGATGGGTTAAAAAAAATTACATGTAAAATAATCCCTATGTACCCTTTCCTGGGACTTTAGGTAAGAATATGAAAGCTCAACCACCCTTGAGCAGAATGAGCCGGGAAGAATTGGAGGACAGCTTGTTTCGTCTTCGTGAAGAGCACATGTTGGTGAAGGAGCTTTCTTGGAAGCAACAGGATGAGATCAAAAGGTACCTTGTATTCTCCTTAAGACTTTTTTTTTGGTAACATTTTATTTATTTATTCACAAGAGATAGAGAGACAGGCAGAGACATAGGCAGAGGGAGAAGCAGGCTCTATGGATCATGGACTCTGGGATCACACCCTGAGCCAAAGGCAAACAAAGCTCAACCACTGAGCCACCCAGGCATCCCCTCCTTAATTCTTTAAAAGCTGGAGAACAAAAGGGCAAGTAAGAGAAGGAGGTTTTTATTTGCAAAACAAAACCAAAAATCATATTGGTCATTTACTGTATGTAAGGCATGTTGTAAGTTCTTTATATATGTTAACTAACTTACTGTTATAAATGCAATTAACTTATTTAATACTAGGAGGGAGGTGTTAGTAAGAGGAAAAGGAAACATAAAGAAGTTAAGTGACTTCTCTAAAGTCAAAGCTAATGGGCAAGTGGCAGTGCTGAAAGCTCTTAACTCTGAAATTATACCATGTACATTACAGTATTGGCTTTCAAAAGTGGATCTCTCAGGTGAGGACCTGGAGAGGAATATGAGATGGATTGTGTCTAGATAAACAAATGGGAAGAATGGGAGTTCTGAAAGTTCAGACTTTATCTCTAGGACATATTTTGAAGATATTGGTATCAATGTCTTTTGGCCAAAGACTAGCAGGAACATACCTGTAGTTGAATAAGTTTGGTTTATTACCCGTTGCAGCTAGAGAAATGCACTCCATGGGGAACTATAGTCATCTCAGTAAGAATGTGTTGGAAAAAATCTATTATAGGATTTGAATTTCATTTGGGTGATTTGTGGGAGGGTCCAAGGAAACAGGAGTTTGCTCCAGATTTGATACCGTTAGAAAGCTGGGACAATCCTGTATTTGGTATCTCAGTAAATTTTTTTGTTTTTTTAGTAAATTTTTTTAAAGGTTTCGTTTGCTTATTTTTTTATTCACTTTAATTTTTTTTAGAGATTTTATTTATTTATTCATGAGAAACACAGAGAGAGAGGCAGAGACACAGGCAGAGGGAGAAGTAGGCTCCCCTTGGGGAGCCCAATGTGGAACCTGATCCATCACCAGGACCCCGGGATCACGGCTTGAGCCAAAGGCAGACACTCAACCGCTGAGCCACCCAGGCTCCCAGATTTTGTTTATTTATTTGAGATTGCACGTGCATGCACACAAGGTTTGGGGGAGGGACAGGGGGAGAGGGAGAAGCAGATTCCCTGCTGAGCACAGAGCCAGACACATGGGGGCTTGATCCCAGGACCCCAAGATCATGATCTAAGCTGAAGTCAGACACTTAACTGACTGAGCTGCCCAGGTGCCCTGATACCTCAGTAAATCTTATCCATGGGGAAGGTAGACTAGAGTGAGGCTAAGCTAATTGGTTAGAATAGCAGTCATTCATTAACTAGGAAAAGACAGTGTTTGGTATTTTGTGTGTAGCACAGTGACCTTGTTTTTGTCTGTGTTTAGACAAAGTGATGCGTTGGCCTTGTTCGGTATCACTCCATCATGATTTCAGTGGCCTTGTCTGATGTCGGTGTTCTGTGGGATTATGTTCAACAGGATAATAACATGGTCTAGCTGTGAGCCCCCAGCCCACTTCAAACAATACTGGGAACTAGTCATGTCAGACCAATTCCCCAATGTCAAGAGCAACTTTTTGCTTTCTCACTGGTAATCCCCAAGAGTGGTTTAGAGCTTCATTTTGAATCTACGGGATACAGGGGCACCTGGGCTCAGTTAGTTAAGCGTCCGACTTTTGATCTTGGCTTGGGTCTTGGTCTCCAGGTTGTAAGTTCAGGCCCTATATTGGGCTCCACATCCAGCATGGAGCCCACTTAAAAAAGAAAAATCTGGGCAGCCGAGGTGCCGCCTGCAGCTCAGGGTCTGATCCTGGAGACCTGGGATCGAGTCCCAGGTCGGGCTCCCTGCATGGAGCCTGCTTCTCCCTCTGCCCCCCTCTCTCTCTATGAATAAATAAATAAAATCTTAAAAAAAAAAAAAAAAAAGAAAAATCTGCAGGATACGGGCTTCCATTGTATGTCAGCACTCTTCAGAGTAGAGATTCTTTTATAATGGGGAGAACTCTAAATCTGGTGAAAGCAGGAGGTTGCATTGGCCAAAAAATCTTGCTTCTTGGTTGATAACTAAAAAGTACTTGAGAGAAAAAAAAAAAAAGTACTTGTGATTATGGATGTTAAGTAGCTAAATTAGATTCCATTCCCCTGACCCCCCTTGCTTTGGGCAAATTACCTGGCTATATTTTATGATTTGTTTTCTCTATCTGGATATAATGATATGTAAGAATAGCTAACTCGTACAGTCCTCACAATGCACAGCACTGTTTTGAACACTTTACATAGATTAATTGATTTAATCCTCATAACAATCTACTGAAGTAAATGTTATTTATTTATTTTTTTAAAGATTTATTTATTTATTCATGAGAGACACAGACTGAGAAAGAGAGGCAGAGACACAGGCAGAGGGAGAAACAGGCTCTTTGCAGGGAGCCTGATTTGGGACTTGATCCTGGATCCTGGGATCATGACCTGAGCCGAAGGCAGGTGCTCAATCGCTGAGCCACCCAGGCGTCCCAGTAAGTGTTATTTTTATCTTTATTCATAGATGAGGAAACTGAGCACAAAAGGTTAATGATATGCCCAAAGCCACATAAACAGTATGTCAGAACTGGCAGGTGTGGGGGACCACAGACTCTAATGGTGAAGGTTGAAAGCATGATTTTAGGTCAAGATGACAAATAGTGAGGGGGGTGCCCAACTGGCTTAGTCTGTAGAGCATGCAACTCTTGATCTTGAGGTTATAAGTTCAAGCCCCACCTTGAGTGTAGAGGTTACTTTAAAAAGATGGGATCCCTGGGTGGCTCAGCGGTTTAGTGCCTGCCTTTGGCCCAGGGCGTGATCCTGGAGTCCCGGGATCAAGTCCCACATCGGGCTCCTGGCATGGAGCCTGCTTCTCCCTCTTCCTGTCTCTGTCCCTCTCTCTCTCTCTCTATGTCTATCATAAATAAATAAATAAATCTTTAGAAAAAATAAAAATAAAAAAAAATAAAAATAAAAAGATGGCAGGGACGCCTGGGTGGCTCAGTGGTTTAGCTCCTGCCTTTGGCTCAGGGCATGATTCCAGGGTCCCTGGATCAAGTCCCACATTGGGCCCCCTGTAGGGGGCCTGCTTCTCCCTCTGCCTGTGTCTCTGCCTCTCTCTCTGTGTGTCTCTCATGAATAAATAAATAAAATATTTAATTAATTAATTCATTAATTAATTTAAAAATAAATAAAAAGATGACAGCGATTGACTATCCACTATAAGTAAGGCTCAGAGTCTACTGGGGGCTGTAGAGGAGTACATGTACTTAAAGTTGGGCACATGTACAGGGGTGTGCAGACAAATGGGATGGGAGAAGTAAATATTAAACTTTGTGCTTATATTTAATTATCTCCCCTTTAAAAATTAGCCTTTTTGTTTATGTTGTAACATGACCACGATTTATTGGGACAGAAGTAAATGCATATAATCTAAAAATAAACGTGCAGGTAAACATCTTGAAGAGTGTCCCCCAACAGTCTTTACTAAGACGATTGTGCGATCACTGCGACAGAATGGACACCACAGTGTCCCTGCCCTCAAAGAGTTAATGGGGGATAGAAAGTCAACTTTTTAAAGTGTGAAGACTAGACCACAGTAGGTAACTGCGTGTCACAGGTTGGTCCACGGTTATGTGCCGCCAAAGCAACTGTAGAAACTGATTCACAGAAGGGGAAGGCTTGCCACCGTCTGTCCCTTTGCTCGCAGGGCGAGGACCGCGCTGCTCCGGTTGACGGCTGCGCGCCGGGACCCCAGGGCCCCCGGGGACCCCAGGAACCCCAGCACCCCGGGGGCAGAGGCGGAGAAGCCTGCGAGGCAGCGGCAGGTGCAGCGCCCCGCGGGGCCCCCTGCTCCGCCCGGCCGCCTGCCCCGGGCCCGCGGGGTGCACCGTGGGCTGCGCTCTACGCGGGGACCCGACCGAGGCCAGAGGGGTGAGCTCCGACCCCCAGCAGCGCCGCCCTGGGGGAGCATCTGCGGCCGGTCGCTCCGCCTCTACCCCTCCAGCCCCTGGCCCCCCCATGCCTCCTGCCTCCTTGACGTCTTTGTCCCGGGTGCTCGTCCAGGGTCCACGTCCCCAGTTCAGCGTCAAGGGCTGCCCAGGAGAGAATCAGACCAAAGAGGAATGTTGCTGGTCACGGTCTGCAGCATCCCCAGAAAGAAGACTAGAATGCACAGTGGTGTCCCCTCCCCGGGAGCACAGTCCTCAGAACAGGGCCCTCTGCAGACACAGGGGGACCCCGCATCCCATGGCCCTGCCTCTAGGGCCCACGGTCTTTAAGGGCACTCCTTTGGAAGCACAGTCAAGGCGAGGCCTCCTCTCAAGAAAAATGCGCGTACACAGAGTGGAAAGTGTGCATGCTGTGCATCCGGGGAGCTGGCGGGTGCCCCAAGCCCACTCCTGAGGTCTAGGCCCAGAGGTCAGGCCGTTTGGACAAGTTGAGCCTCTCTTCCTCAGAATTCCCACTTGCTAGAGTCTCTGGCGGCTGGAAACCCAGCACTGGATTCAGTAAAATAAATACGTTTCAGTTCAGTTTGGCGTCAGCATTAGGGAGCACCAGTTACATACCGGCCACCAGATAAAGATGCACTGGAGTCAGACCCGGGTCCCTTTCTTGTATTCTCCTTCTTCCCGCTTATACTCCTTCACTTGACAATCCGTAGCCTGCGGCTGTAAGCCTGCAGGTGCGCATCTACGCGGAGGAAAGACTGAGAACCTCTGCTCTGCGATCAGAGACCCTTAGGAGGATTCACACACCCCCACCCCCTCACCCCCTACCCCGCGGGTCTCCAGGCTCCCTATTTCTAGCACTGGGTGGTCTGGAGAAATCTGTTGCAGAGTCTACATCTTCTGCTAAACTTTCAGAGCCCAGGGACCGGCCGAGCTACACAGCCCCTCCTACATTCAGGGACCAGGCGACAAGTGAGAAGACCCGAGGTGAAATACCCAGTGAGCCGTGAGTTCTTTTCATTTACCTGTACCGTTTGTTACTCTTTCTTTTCTTTTTTAAAGATTTTATTTATTTATTCATGAGAGACCCAGAGAGAGAGGCAGAGACCCAGGCAGAGGGAGAAGCCTCTTTTGTTACTCTTTCAACTTTTAATTGGAAATACATCATTGGGCAGCCCCGGAGGCTCAGCGGTTTGGCGCCGCCTTCAGCCCAGGGCCTGATCCTGGAGACCTGGGATCGAGTCCCATGTGGGGCTCCCTGCATGGAGCCTGCTTCTCCCTCTGCCTGGGTCTCTGCCTCTCTCTCTCTCTCTCTGTGTCTATCATGGATAAATAAATAAAATCTTAAAAAAAAAGAAAAAATGAAATACATCATTTAGGGAACAGCGAATGGTGCATTTTCAGGTCTTCCCAGCATAATCAGAGAAGATGAAAGCCAGCTTTAGGTCATATTCCAACTTCATTGCTTAAAAATGGGAAATAAACATCTCTCTGTCTTTGAAGGAAAGGCAAAGGCCTTTTCCTTAATTGAGGGTATTACCTCTCTTTCCGTTTCTATTTCCCCCCCTTAGGTTGTAATTCATTTATATTTCTTTCTTTTTCTCATTTATATTTCTGTTTGGCACTTGAAAGCTGTATTTGGTAAGATTATCCATTGCACATACCAAAAATTACCTCCTCTAACTTTCCTTCATATATGCGGGGACTCAGTTCTAAGCCCCTATAACAGCAGTTTCCATTTTTTCTTTTTGTATAATGTTCCTACTTCTAACAGTGCAATTTCTTTCAGCAAAGTCATAATTATGCCTAAAATCATTGGTCTGTATATGCCTAATGCTCTTCATGTTATGACCAGCAATACTCTGCTAGTGGAAGAGCCACCCAAATCTCTGGAGAAAATGTGGTCCAAAGGTGAAGAGTTTGAGCAGAGAAGCTCTTTGGAGTGTGCGCAGAAGGCCGCAGAGCTGCGGTAAGAGCGTGGCAGTCCCCCCCAGACTGTGCGAGCTGAAGAGGTCAGAGCTTCTTATTTGCTTCTTTCCTGTGTCAGAGGAAAGGCGGATGCTCGGGGTTAGTCAGCCTGCGAAATAGCCCTGGCTTCCCACCCGGGTTAGGAAATGGATTCAACCTAAGAGAGGGTTTACGTATCTTAGAAGATTTGCAGTTTCATGTCACAGAAGGAACACTTTTTCATCCTTATCACCAGATAGGCGTTCTCAGTTGGACAGCTTTTTTTTTTTTTTTTTTTTTTTTAAGTAGACTCTTCCTTTTTAGAGAAGTTTTAGATTCACAGTAAAGTTGAGCAGGAAGTACTGAGACTTCCCATATACCCCCACCCCAGCTCCCACTCTAACAACAGCCCATCCCACAGGCATTCTTGTGACAGTGGATGAACCTGCACTGAACATCATTATCACCCAAAGTCCATAGTTTACCTTAGGGCTCACTGTTGGTGCTGCGCCTTCGTGGGCTTGGACAAATGTTGAATGCGTGTATCTCCCACTGTGTATCACACAGAGCGGGTTCAGCCTCCTAAACATCCTCTGTGCTCTGCCCGTTTATCCCTCCCTACCTCCTTACATCTGGCACCACTGATGTTTTTACTGCCTTTATGGTTTTGCCTTGGCCAGAATGTCATATGGTTGGAGCCATACATGATACAGCCTGTTCAGACTGGCTTCTTGCGCTTGGCTCTAAGCATTTCCGTTTCCTCCATTTGTTTCCATGGCTTGACAGCTCATTTCCTTTAGCATGGAGTAGTGTTCCATTGTCTGGATGGACCACAGTTTATTTATCAATTCACCTACAAAAGACGTCTTGGTTGCTTCCAGATTTGGGCAATTATGAATGAAATGGCTGTAAACATCCATGTTCAAACATAGTTTTAAATCTGGAGACTTATTAAAACCACAGAAGCCTGGGGGGAGGTGTGGGGAGGTAGGTTAAATGGGTGATTAGTATTAAGGGAGGCACTTGTGATGAGCACTTGGTGTTGCATGTAAGTGATGAATCACTAAATTCTACACGCGAAACCAGTTTTGCTCTGCATGATAACTAACTGAAATTGAAATTAAAATTTGGAGGAAAAAAAAGAAGTGTTCTATTCCAAAAAAGACAATATTGATTAAGAAACTAAGAAATGACATATGAGGTAATACAATATGGAACATATCCATCCATATGGAACACAAAAATCGATAAATAAGTTAATTAAATAAAATCAAAAGCTTGTACATATTATATAATTTATTTCATATAAACAGATCCTGAAAATTAAAAACAAACAAATGTAGAGAACCTGGGCCCCACCCCAGAGATCCCCTGTCAGTTATTTGGGGGTGGAATTCAGGCAGTATAATTATAAAGATTTCTTCTTCTCTAGATGATTCTAATAAGCAGCTAAGACTGGGAACCACTGAGATAGAGCTAATGAACCCAAATTCACCTCAATACCTTTCAAATAATAAAGAAAATACAATATCCTAGGTTGAGAAATCATCTTCGCTTGGATTTCCCTCCATATCCATACCTTTCTGGTTTCTTTAAGGAAACAGGACTCAGACTCAGCTGGACTTTGCAAAGTTTATGGGAAATTGTGAGCACCATAATTTTAAAAATAGCTATTATGTTTTCTCAGAACAGAGTTTAAGGTGGGAGGTGTCTCTATCGAATGTCAGGCAATGTGAGGAAAAATGGGAGAATGGTTATTTATTGGCGTGTAGATTCGCTTCCTACGTCTGGTGTGTTGTGGCTGAGACAGAGATGCAAGAGGCAAGAGGAAGATATTCTTATTGGGTGCAGTGTTGGGGGGAAAGGTGTTTAATTCTGTCCATTCACAGAATGTTTTAGCAGAGTCTTCTTTTTCCAGAGCTTCCATTAAGGAGAATATAGAGCTGATTCGGCTTAAGAAGCTCTTACATGAAAGGAATACTTCATTAGTAGCAACAAAAGCACAGTTAACAGAAGTTCAAGAGGTGAGGCGCCAGGGCAGGGCAGTGTGGGATGGTCTGGGGTACTCTCAAATCACAGATCCCTGGGGTCCTTGGCTGTTTGAGAAGCCCCAGGCCCAATCAGGCCTCTAGTTTCAACGAGAACTCTCTGTCGCCAATTTGGGGTGGGGGAGAGAGCCAGTTAGTAGTATTTTCTCCATTATATACACAGGAGACCACAACGGAGGGAAATTAAATTATTTGTCACACAACTTAAAGGGGATATTCAAATCCATGCCTTGCAATTCAGAGTCCGTTCTTTTTCCAGTACTTCGCGTTATCTATTAAGAAGGCTCAAGCCCTGCCCTTCTAAAGTGGAATTAAGTGTGGTTAACCTGGGCCAGAGTTAAGGTCCCAGCCAAGGGTTACAACCAAAATGTAATTAAGTTGGGAAGCCAAGAGCAGTCACAGGGGAAGGGAAGGAGACTATCTTCACTGAGCACTTGGTATGTGCTGCACTCTGACCCAGTTGCTTACACTCATGATCTCATTTAAGGCTGACGCAACCCTCCATGTAAGTACGTTTAACAGGTGAGGTCACTGACCCTCAAAGAAGCCAAGTAACTTGCTCAAGTCATAAAAAGAGCAAGGGTAAGAGCAGGCTTTGAGTCCACGTTTAACTGGCACCAAGGCCTATGCTCTTTTCTTATTACCACACAAGGGAAACTCCTGTGTGAATGGCTGGAGTAGGGCAACAAGGGTCTAAGTGATTCTTTTACTGAATATTTACTGAGTACCAGGAACCCTGGAAAGCACCTGGACTCAAAGATTACAAAGTAAAACAGCTCCTGCCTTCAAATAACTTACCAGAGCAAGAGAACCAGATGTGAACAATCCAGCCATCCACACAGAGGGTATTGACAGGCACACACAAGAGCATAGCTCTCCCAGAGAATGGGATGTGGGGTCCATAAAGGATTCCTTTTTTTTTAAGATTTTATTTTTTTTTAAAAAAGATTTTATTTATTCATGAGAGACACAGAGAGAGAGGTGCAGAGACACAGGCAGAGGGAGAAGCAGGCTCCATGCAGGGAGCCCGATGTGGGACTTGATCCCAGGTCCCCAGGATCATGCCCTGGGCCGAAGGCAGCGCTAAACTGCTGAGCCACCTGGGTTGCCCTAAAGATTTTATTTATCTATTCATTAGTCTCTCTCTCTCTCTCTCTCTCTCTCTCTCTCACACACACACACACACACACACGCACACACACACACACATGCACACACACACACACAGGCAGAGACACAGGCAGAGGGAGAAGCAAACTCCAGGCAGGGAACCCAACTCGGAACTCCACCCTGGGACTCAATCCGGGGACTCCAGGATCATGCCCTGGGCCGAAGGCAGCACTAAACCGCTGAGCCACCCAGGACGTCCCGAAAAAGGATTCTTTTTTTTTTTTTTTAAGATTTTTATTTATTTATTCATGAGAGACAGAGAGAGAGAGACCCAAAAAGGATTCTTAAAGGAGTATATTCATGAACCAAATATTGGGATTCTGAATGATTAGCAGGTGTTAATGAGTGTGCAGGAGAGGGGAAGGTTTTCCAGGGGAGGAGAGATTGTAGGTCAGGACATGGAGGTGAGAAACATCAGGGAAGCCTACCAGGATTTTAGACTTTATCCCATAGACAATGGAGAGCTGCAGAAAGGTGTTTTTTTTTTTTTTTTTTTTAAGATTTTATTTATTTACTCATGAGGGGCACAGACACAGGCAGAGGGAGAAGCAGGCTCCATGCAGGGAGCCCGATGTGGGACTCAATCCCGGGGAATCCAAGATCACGCCCTGGGGGCGCTAAACAACTGAGCAACCCGGGCTGCCCAGAACGGTTTTAAGTAAGTTGATAACGTGATCAGTTTTTTCCCCAAAGAGATCACTTTGCGTTTTTCTTTTTTAATGTTTGAATTTTCTTGGAAATACATTTTAATAAGGAAATATGCCTTTAAAAACTATTATAAAACAATAGTAATGATTAACTCTGGGTAGTAGAATTATAGATGACTGATATTGTAGTCTTTATATTTTTCTGAAATTTTCAACTTAATCAAAAATCACAAAACTACAAGGAAGTATCATCTGGCAGTGGAGTGAATGGTATAGGTTGGCTGGCAAAAGTAAAGTGATCGGTGAAAAATGATTGCAGTTGTCCGGGGGAGACAGGATGAGGGTCCCAACCAAGGCAGTGGGAGAGGCCCTCGGAGAAAGGACTGTACTGGGAACTTCCAGGAAGTAGAGGAATGGACTTCATCGCCAAAAAGGAATGAGTGGAAGAAAGGGGGAAGTGAAAGGCAGCTCCTGGGTGGTTAGCATGGGCGAGCAGATGGTGGTGGTGGTGTCATTCATCCGGATTGGGGATTGGCTACAGTTACCTCTGCCCCCGGTACTTCTGTTCTGATGGAGACGAAAGGCATCTTTATCTTTACGAGGTCAACCCCCAGACCTGTGTTTTGGAGAGAACTATGCACATGCTTGTATTTTTTGACTTGGTTAATTTGGGTAGCACTTACCGAATGTGGAAAGAGGAGAAGGAAGGTAATTTTAAATTGTACAGGTAAACAACAATATTTATAGGATTATATTTTTTAAAAACCCCATCTATTCCTCCATTGCATTAGAGGAAGAAAAGGAAGCAAGCCGTTCTAAATCCTTAGCCATGGTAGCGACAGAGTAGAGATGACCTAAGATGGTGAGTAATCACCAATAATTGTTTAAAATGTAGGTTTTATCATTTGTTTTCTCCAGAAGTTTGCCTTTCTAGTCATCCTTTCTTACACATGTACTTGAAAAAGTTTGCCTTTTCCTGCTCCCTTAGCAGTAAACTCTGTTCATCAGTAGCACCGACTCTGGGGTCAGGAGGCTGAGGTAAGGCCCGTGACTCTGAGCAAGTGACTTAGCTCTCTGAGCTTTGGGTCCCTCGTTTTTAAGGTTTTGGTAATAATAACTCCCTCTCGGATATACTGTGAGGGTTAAACGAGATGATGTCTGTAAAATAATTACAACAACCATAGTGTAACAGGTAATTAAACACACAGTTCTGTTCAACCAATAACAGCTGTTGTTGTTAGTTTGCTTAGCGTTGCTTTTTCTGTTTCTAAAACCGGAAAGAAAACTTTTCCGAAGCATGCTGAGTAAGAGCACCTACTCTGAAAATAAGTACTTTTCTTGGATACTCCACCAAACGCGATACAAATGTGAATAAGTGACCCTCCGTGCTTTTTAAAGAAATTGTGTTATCTTGGGATCCCTGGGTGGCGCAGTGGTTTGGCGCCTGCCTTTGGCCCAGGGCGCGATCCTGGAGACCCGGGATCAAATCCCACGTCGGGCTCGGTACATGGAGCCTGCTTCTCCCTCTGCCTGTGTCTCTGCCTCTCTCTCTCTGTGACTATCATTAAAAAAAAAAAAAAGAAATTGTGTTATCTGTTATGTTCACAGACTTCCTGGCAAGCTAGGGCGAGGGAAAAGTAGCAGCAATTAGTAAACAGGGAGTCAAATGGACTTGATTTCTCGGAATTTTTAAATCTTCCTTAAACTAACCATTTAAACATTTGTGTTATAGAGATAAATATCAAAATAAATATCAAGTAAATAAATCAGTAGAATAATATGTATTTCTTTCTTTCAGGCATATGAAACTCTGCTCCAGAAGGTACTTGATAAAGATTCTTTGAATCTCTTTTTCTTAGTAGTAAGAATAATAAAACCCAAAGAAATTTGTATTAATCTTCAAGTCACATAACGCCAGAATTTAGCCAAGTAAATCGAAGTTATTATGACCTCGAATTCCTATTAAGACAAACGTCCTATTACTATGATCAGAAGATATTTATTGTGGTTTTCTCATAAAACCAAAATATGAGGTCTGAAATACATGGGAAAGTATTTTTCAACCTGTTGCTGGAGAGAATTATATAGCATTTGTTCGAAATTCCTGAGTATTCCTCTAGTGTGTATAAGGTGACGAAATATAACAAAGTTGTTGCATAGTTTCTGTGATGTTCTGAAATGTTCGGTGCCATTTAGTCCTGCCAGTGGGGTGCAGGTGGAGCTGGGTGAATGGCCACGATTAAGACAGTCACTAAGGCAGAGTTCCCAGCCTGAAGAGCTGTTCCTCACCAGACATGTCCACCAGAAAGAATGCACACTTCTAAAGTTAGCATGTCACTTTGCTAGGTCAAAGGGAAGAGTGTATCACCCTAAGAAGCATTCAAATAGCTTAGATACTAAAGGCAACTGTGACAGGTGTCACTTCACTTAGAGCCAGGGTTTAATTTGAGCCTCGGGAGAAGGAACGCTCCAATTATGGATTATAGTTTCCTGGAGTGGAAAATCCTCACTAATAGGGAAATGATACTTCCCGAGAAACTCTAGGGTGATAAGCAAGGCCAGTTTATAGTACAAAGGTACCTACCATGTTATCAATCAAAGCCATTCTTCTTGACATCCACTGGGGAACGCTAGGGCTGCTGGTATCTTGAGATCAGGTCTGCTGGGTGATACGACCGTTCCCAGAGTAACTTCCCTTTTGATCCAGAATCAGGGAATCCTGAGTGCTGCCCATGATGCCCTCCTTGGGCAAGTCAGTGAGCTCAGGGCGGAACTGAAGGAAGAGAGCAAGAAGGCTGTGAGCTTGAAGAGCCAACTGGAAGATGTGTCCATCCTGCAGATAACACTGAAGGAGGTAAATAATAATAACTGGAAGGTGGCATCAGTCGTAAGTTACATTTCAACTTCAGAGGTGTTAAAAAGCATGTCTTAGCAACAATACGGCTATTTCATTTTTTCAAATGAGAAAAATAAGACTCCAAGTGATTAAGTAATTTGCTCAAGTTTACACCATTAGGGGGAAAACTGGGATTTACATTTGCGACTGTTCCCCAAAGTTTTTGCTGTATTATAATGTTCTGCTGCTTCCTTAACGGTAGAAACCCAGGCACCATGAAAATTTGCTTCAGTGAATCCTCATTATTTCCAATAAAAGTTTCTATCACACCTTCAGTTGGTTCAAGTCTTTCTAGTTGAGTGGCTCCTCGTAGACATGAGACGTGAACATAGAAAGCCTCCTGCCCAGGCCCCACTCTGCCACAGAAGAGGGGAGACGTGCAAGGCAATAGGTATTACGATACTATCTCAGGCATTCTACTGTCATTCTTAGTTTCAGGACAGAGTTGAAGATTTGGAAAAAGAACGAAAATTGCTGAATGACAATTATGACAAACTCTTAGAAAAGTGAGTACCAAGTTTGGGTCCTGTTATAAAAGACAATTATGGAAAAGTGCCCTTGCATTATAAAACAACGCCTAGTGCTCGCTTTGGCAGCACATATACTAAAAGAATGCCTAGTGTGGGTAAGGATGTAGGGAAGCTGTTACTCGACACTGTTAGTGACAATATTAGTTGGCACAGTCTTTTTGGAAGGGGATTTGATGCTATCTATCAAAATGCTAAACGTGCATATGCATGTATTTGCAAAGATAATGTATAATAAGAATATTAACTACTACATTGTTGCTAATAGAAAAAAAGTGGAAATACCCAAATTTCCTTTGATAGGGATTGATTAAATAAGTAAATCATATTGCGTCCCCACAATAAAATACTATGAATCTATTAAAAATGAGGTAGACTTGGGACACCCAGTGGCTCAGTGGTTGAGCACCTGCCTTGGGCCCAGGGCGTGATCCTGGGGTCCCGGGATCGAGTCCCACGTTGGGGTCCCTGCATGGAGCCTGCTTCTCCCTCTGCCTGTGTCTCTGCCTCTCTCTGTGTCTCTCATGAGTAAACAAATAAATTTTTTTGAAAAAATGAGGTAGACTTATATATATATGATATATTATTAAAAGAAAAGTCAAGTTACAATGGACATGTTAACTTTGACTTACTTTATGGGGAATATGTGTGTGTGTGTGTGTGTGTGTGTGCGTGTGCACGTGCATGCATATGACAGAGAGAGAGAATCTGCAAACTTCTAATGAGATGAAAGAATTCGAGTAGGGCCAAGAGGCACCTTAACTTTTAATCTGTATACCTTTGTATCATTTAAATTTTTCACAAGCATATATTCATTTATTAATTTTGAAATTTAAAATATTGGAAGTTTAGGGGCATCTGGGAGGCACAGTTGGTTAAGTGTCTGACTCTTGGTTTCAGCTCAGGCCATGATCTAAGGGTCATGAGATCCAGCCCCACATCGGGCTCAGCACGCAGTCTGCTTAAGACTCTCTCTCTCTCCTCCCTCTGCCCTCCTTCCTCATGCTCTCTCTTTCTCTCTCTCAAATAGATCTTTAAAAATAAAATAACTAGAAGTTTAAAAAATTTAAATATACCTTCTGACTCAGTTAAAGGCAGCAGGGGATAGTTTGGGGAGGTGGTATTGGGAGCATCCTGGGAATATCTGATGCTCTTCAACTCAGTGAAACAAAGTAGTGTGGGGATTATCACTTTGAAGACTCTGTGTAGCCTCTTCCCTCATCACTCAGAATGTTATCTGCTTGGATTATCATGTAACATGCGGCTAGGAAGTACCAGGAACTTTTTTCTTAAAGTAGGCTCCATGCCAGTGTGCAACCCATTGCCGGGCTTGAACTTACAACATTGAGATCAAGAGTCAGATGCTTAACCAACTGAGCCACCCAGGTGCTCCAATAACTCTTTTTTTTAAAGAGTTTATTATTTTTTTTTATTTATCTGAGAGAGAGTAAGCACGTGAGAGAGAATACGAGTGGGGAGGGGCAGAGGGAGAAGGAGAAGCAGACTTGCTGCTTCCCAAGCAGGGAACCTGACAGGGGGCTAGATCCTGGGACCCCAGGATCATAACCTGAGCTGAAGGCAGATGCATCCCCAACCGAGCCACCGAGGCGCCAGCCCCACCCCTCGCAAGAACTCTTAATACTGGCTTAAGCAAATTGTTTTTATTTTTTAATTACATTTATTTATTTATTTATTTATTTATTTATTTATTTATTTAAGAGAGAGAGTGAGAGCAGAGAGGAGAGGGAGAAGCAGACTTCCCACCAAACAGGGAGCCTACCATGGGGCTTGACCCCAGGACTCTGGGACCATGACCTGAGCTGAAGGCAGATACCTAACCGATTGAGCCACCCAGGCGTCCCTAGCATGTTGTTTTTAGACCACATTTATTCAAATGATAAATAGGAAAAAGACATCTACAGAAGTAATAGCTTGATTATTATCAATGTCCTTTCACTTAGGTAAATAATCAAAAGCAGATTGTGTGTGTTTTACACTCCAAATGGGTCTGGCCTGACAGCCAGTTACAATGGTGTGCAGGGTATTGTCATTGAAAAGGTTAGTCCCGGGGATCCCTGGGTGGCTCAGTGGTTTAGTGCCTCCCTTCAGCTCAGGGCATCATCCTGGAGACCTGGGATCAAGTCCCACATCAGGCTCCCTGCATGGAGCCTGCTTCTCCCTCTGCCTGTGTCTCTGCCTCTCTCTTTCTCTCTGTATCTCTCATGAATAAATAAATAAAACCTTTAGAAAAAAAAAAAAGAAAAAAAAGAAAAGGTTAGTCCCTGCCCTTCTGTGTAGTAATTTATTAATCTGGCTCAAAGGCAAATATTGTCTAAACCAGCCATTGGTGAAGGTAGATAGAGGAAAGGAGTAAGAAAAAGAGGAATATTTTTTTCCTCATTTTTTTGAAAGTCTATTTATATAAGTAACCTCTGCACCCTACATGGGGCTCGAACTTACACCCCCACAATCAAGATTCATGTGCTCTTCCAACTGAGCCAGCCAGCTAGGTGCTCCTGTTCCCCATTTTTAATTCAGCAGGCCTGAGAATGTCCTGGTACACAGTATCATGCCTACAGAAAGCCATCATGCTGGAGGAATTCCTTGGGAACTAGATGTGATTTGGGTGGTTTGCTCAGTGGGGTAGCTGAGACCTGAACAGAAGTGACACTAAGGAACTCTGCCACCAGGCCCAGAAGTTCCGAGGCAGTTGGTAAATGACAGTTACACAGAAAGCAGGGACAGTAAAACCATGTAGGGGAACGAATGATGCACTAGGCCCAGGAGATGCTGAAACTGTGCAATAAAGACGTCACATCACACACCTCTGAGTATTTATCTGACAACTCTCGCCTCGCTTCTTACCTGCTCCCCATTCCCAGCATGCTGGCCAGCAGTAATCAGCCTCACTGGAGCAGTGAGCTCGTGGGGGAACAGCTACAGAAAGTCTCCCAGTTGCAGGACCAGCTGGACGCTGAGCTGGAGGAGAAGACAAACGTCTTACTTCAACTGTCCAGAGAGAAAGGTAGGTCAGGCTGTGAAGACCTTTCTCAAATGAGGCGCCTTCTACGTCTTGTGTGGGACAAGGGAACTCGGGCCAGCAGTTCTCCAATCCCCTCACCTATCCTGTTTTTGTGTAGATCACAGATAACTGCAATAAAAACAGTGGCAATCAGGTCAGATTCACCATCAAGAGAGGTGACACCTACCTCACATGCATACATTTTTACATGTAATGAGTTTTCATTTGAGAGGATGACAACTCTTAAGTTTATTGGTTTAATTTAATTTATTTATTTGGCGGAAGGCAGAGGGAGAGGGAGAGAGAGAATCTTAAACAGGCTCCATGCCCAGTGTGGAGCTCCATGTGGGGCTCGATCTCATGACCCCGAGACCATGACCCATGCCGAAATCAAGAGTCAGGCACCCCTTAAATTTATTATTTTTAAACATTCACTTTATTAAAAGTATTGAAAATGAATTTATCTGCCTTTTTTTTTAAATTTTTTATTTATTTATGATAGTCACACAGAGAGAGAGAGAGAGAGGCAGAGACACAGGCAGAGGGAGAAGCAGGCTCCATGCACCGGGAGCCCGATGTGGGATTCGATCCCGGGTCTCCAGGATCGCGCCCTGGGCCAAAGGCAGGCGCCAAACCGCTGCGCCACCCAGGGATCCCTCTGCCTTTTATTCTTACCCATCATTTTAGAGGTGATCGGGAGTCTTGTTTTTTGCTTTGTTTTGTTTTAGCACCTGCTACCTCAAATTGAGAAGCAGATGCCCGGGCAGCCCGTGTGGCTCAGTGGTTTAGTGCCGCCTTCGGCCCAGGGCCTGATCCTGGAGATCCGGGATCGAGTCCCACGTTGGGCTCCCTGAGTAGAGCCTGCTTCTCCCTCTGCCTGGGTCTCTGCCTCTCTCTTTGTGTGTCTCTCATGAATAAATAAATAAAACTTAAAAAAAAAAAAGAGAGAGAGAAGCAAATGACTGCTCTTGGTCACCACTGCCATTTCCCCCTGTCTTAACTCTGAGATCACAGGAGACAAATCTTCAAATACTATCAAAGAGACCTTTGTTCTCACTTTTTCCAGGCTGGACCTTGATACTTAGTCATCTCAAAGTTAGATTTCATTAGATTCCAGTATATTTGCATAAGAGAGTGAAGGAAAAGAGGTATGACATCAAGAAAAATATGGACCCAGAACCATAAAAGAATAAAGCTGAGGACTGTGTAGTATGTATGAAGTACAGGACAAGTATTGTGAGGACCTTGGGATAATCTAAACTCCCCCCACTATCCGGGAAGATTGGTGCAGCTCCTGCTTCTCCAGGCGGGGCTGTCCTGTTCTGGGGACACTCGCCCCGGCCTTAGCCAGGTTCCTCGGGGGCCCCTCCCCCTTGGATGCCTTTTGTTTATTTGTTTTTCCCCCGTCTTCCTACCTTGATAGAAGCATGAACTCTTCTCACTGTAGCGTTTCAGCTGTTCTCTCTTTAAATCTCAGGCCGAATTCGTAGATTTTCATGATGATTTGAAGGTTATCTAGGTAATTTGGTGGGGACAGGTGACTTGGGGACCCTACTCTTCTGCCACCTTGCCCTGCCTCTAAACTCCCCCCACTAAACACTGATCACCTTCCTTCCCTGAGACGCCCACCCGAACACATGAACACAGAAGTGCCCAAATGCCCAATCTCTCTTCTTTCAGGTCAGGTGGGAGTGGGAGGTGCCACAGGGAGCCAATAGCATAGAAATCAGAATGGAGTTGGGGAGGAGCTGGAGAGATACTGGTTTGGCTGGTGCTATGACAAAGTTTGCACTGTAGGGACACCTGGGTGGCTCAGTCGATTAAACGTCTGTCTTTGGCTCGGGTCATGATCTCCGAGGTCTGGGATTGAGTCCTGTTTCAGGCTCCACACCCAGCAGGGAGTCTGCTTCTCCCTCTCCGTCTGCCCTTTACCCCCAAACTTGTGCTTTCTCTCTCTCTCTCAAAAAAAAAAAAAAAATACATAAAATCTTTTTAAAAAAAATTATGCAGTAAAGGTACCTGGTTGTCTCGGTTAGTAGAGCATACGCCTCTTGGGAGGCCTGGGTGGCTCGGTGGTTGAGCGTCTGCTTTTTTTTTTTAATAATTTTTTTTTTATTTTTATTTATGATAGTCACAGAGAGAGAGAGAGAGAGAGGCAGAGACACAGGCAGAGGGAGAAGCAGGCTCCATGCACCGGGACCCCGACGTGGGATTCGATCCCGGGTCTCCAGGATCGCGCCCTGGGCCAAAGGCAGGCGCCAAACCGCTGCGCCACCCAGGGATCCCCGAGCGACTGCTTTTGACTCAAGTTGTGATGCCTGGGTCCTGGGATCGAGTCCTGCCATTGGGCTCCCTGTGGGGAGCCTGCTCTTCCCTCTGCCTGTGTCTCTACCTCTCTCTGTGTGTCTCATGAATAAATAAATAAATAAATTTTTTATAAATAAAATCTTAAAATAAAAATAGTAGAGCATACAACTCTTAATCTCATGATTATAAGTTCAAGCCCCACATTGGGTGTGGTGGCTTCTTAAATTAAAAAAACAATTTACAGTACCCCAGTCTGTCAAACGGCTATTTGCTGTTAGTGGTGGTGTTTTCTACAGTTCTACGGGTGTTTTTTGTTTTTTGTTTTTTAAAGATTTTATTTATTCATGAGATACACAGAGAGGCAGAGACAGAAGCAGAGGGAAAAGCAGGCTCCATGCAGGGAGGCCCTATGAAGGACTCGAACCCTGGGATGGCAGGATCATGCCCTGAGCCAAGGCAGACGCTCAACCGCTGAGCCACCCAGGTGGCCCTTTGTTTTGTTTTTGGAGTCTAAGTGTCAGCTCAGTTTAGTGGGTCAATATTTCTCTCTTTTTTTCTAAAGACTTATTTATTTCTTCATGAGAGACACAGACTGAGAGAGACACACAGAGACACAGGTAGCAGAGAAGGAGGCTCCTTGCAGGGAGCCTGATGTAGGACTGGATCCGGGATCCTGGGATCTCGCCCTGGGCAGAAGGCAGCGCCCAACCGCTGAGCCATCCAGGGATCTCAACAATATTTCTCTTTGTAGAAATAAGAGGAAATTGCTTCTCTAAAGGCAAATTTATTTATTTATTTATTTATTTATTTATTTATTTATTTATTTATTTTTGAAGACTTTATTTATTCATGAGAGACACCGAGAGACAGAGAGGCAGAGACCCAGGCAGAGGGAGAGGCAGGCCCCCTGCAGGGAGCCCGAGGCGGGACTCGATCCCGGGACCCCGGGTCACGCCCTGGGCAGAAGGCGCCGCTCAGTGCTGAGCCCCCCAGGGGTTCCCAAAGGCAAATTTATAAAGTGAACTAAGCATTGGTGGGAAAATGTAATTCGCACTGGGTGCAGCTTTAAGCCTGGCTGCCACCAAGCCGGGCGTGCACTCCCGGGTGACTTGTCCCCAGCCCAGAGCCAGGGCCTGCGGCTCGAGATCGCCAGCCTGCGCGGGGAGCAGGCGCGGGAAGCGGAGCTCGCGCCCTCGGGGGACAGGCTGTGCAGCGGTCCCCACGGGCCGGCGGGGGTCCAGGACGCCGGCCCGGCCCAGGTAAGAGCTCGTCTACGTGGGCGGGCGGGGCCCCGCATAGAGGCCGCTGCGGGGGGACGGGGGGGGGGGGGGGGGGGGGGGGCAGCGTGTCCCAGGGTCCCCCCCGCCGGGCGCCCCCCTGACCTCGGCCTTCCCGCCGCAGCCCCGGGACCCAGGGGACCAGGGGGACAAGACGCTGGCGCAGGTGGTAAGTGAGCTGCAGGCATCCCAGGCCGAGACGGCGCTGGAGCTGGAGAAGGCCAGGGACATGCTGGCCCTGCAGCGCGCCATCAACGTGTGTTACCAGGTGTGGGGGGGGGCGGGGGGGGCCGGGGGGGGCACCTGGGCGGGCACCTGGGCCTGGGAGCCCGGAGGGGCCCTGATGACAGCCACTGGGGACCGTAATCCTAAGGCTCGATCAGCACAAGTGGTCCAGGAGGAGACTGTGATGAGCCCAAGACCTCTCCTAGCTCAACCTGCCTTGTTTTGTTTTTAAAGATTTTGTTTATTTGTTTGAGAGACGGAGAGTGAGCGAGCCAGAGGGACAGAGAGAGCAAGCGCAAGTGGGGTGAGGGGTGGAGGGGGAGGCAGGCCCCCTATGGAGCAGGGAGCCTGTTGGCTGGGCTGATCCCAGGGCCCCGGGGTCATGACCTGAGCTGAAGGCAGGTGCCCACCCCACCGAGCCCCCCAGGCCGAGTGTCCCTTACGCCCCTAGGGCCCCCTTTCTGTCTGGCTCCTGGATGCTTGCTCCTGAGGCACAGCTCGGACGTGGTTTTGTCTCAGGAGGAACTGGAAGCAGTGATGACGAAAGCGGACAATGACAGTAAGGATCACACAGAGACACTGCAGAGGCTGACCCGCCTCCTGGACCTCAAGAGCCACCGCATCCGTCAGCTGGAAGGTATATTGAGAAGCCGCGGCCTGCCACTACCCGGCAAGTGTTAGTCCCTGCTCTCACCTGGACCCGTCACATAGCTGAGGCCCGTGCACCTGGTGGGAGGCGGCCTTTTGTGTCTCGGCATGGACACGTCCCTCCTGCTCTTTGTCCTGTCGTCCGTGGTGTTGTCATACATGGTCAGCCGCCGCTTTCCCCCCGCGTGTCCGTGTCCTCCTCCAGTTTCTCAGAAGAATGGCAGAGGCCCCGCAAGGCCTGAGCCGGTTTTGAGAATTGAGGGCAGACGGCCGTTGGCCCCCAGAGTGGGGTGACCCCCGCCCCCTCTTGAGCCCAGGCCCATAGAGACGCTTTATCACTTGGCTCTCACCATCCTTTTCTGTGATCCCCGAATTCTTTGCTGTAGTTCGAGGATGTCGAGGCGACAGGGCAGCTGGCCAGACACTTGTGCAGGGTGCGGCGGGCCGTGCTGGCGGTACTTAGCGCGGTGCCTGCCGACCAGGAGCGGGTCTCGGCCTGGCCTGCCCGAACAGGGGCTTTGGTATTAGACCCAGTTGTCAGAGACCTGACCTACACTAGACCAATTCACCAAAGATCATTATTTAAGGAGTAGCATCTTTTTTTTTCAAGATTTATTTATTTTTATTTATTTATGATAGACATAGAAAGAGAGAGAGAGAGAGGCAGAGACACAAGAGGAGGGAGAAGCAGGCTCCATGCCAGGAGCCTGATGCGGGACTCGATCCCGGGACTCCAGGATCGCGCCCTGGACCAAAGGCAGGCGCCAAACCACTGAGCCACCCAGGGATCCCCCAAAGATCATTATTTAAATCAGAATATTCATTAATAAAAAAAAGAATATTCATTAATTACTTTTTGGTAGTGGCTGTTTTGTTGCTGCCATGAGACCTTCTGAAACTGCTCTTCAGGGCAGTGCTCCCCCTGGAAGGCAGAACCAGTGAGCAGGTTACAAAGGAAATCCTCCCTTGGGCTGAAAATTCTCATCAGATTCAGGGTCTTTCTCCTGGGACAGTGGGATAAATAAATACTCTTAACTACTTCTGAAGATTCATTTGCTTTAACTTTTTTTTTTAAGATTTTATTTATTTATTCATGAGACAGAGAGAGAGAGAGAGGCAGAGACCCAGGCAGAGGGAGAAGCAGGCTCCATGCAGGGAGCCCCATGTGGGACTCGATCCCGGGTCCCCAGGATCACGCCCTGGGCCGAAGGCAGGCGCTAAACCGCTGAGCCACCCAGGGATCCCAATTTTTTTTTTTCATTTGCTTTAACTTATAGGTCTTTCATTACTGGTAAGATCAAAGAGTTTTTCAAAAAAAAAAAAAAGAGTTTTTCATATGTTTAGCAGTTATTTGTATTGTGTCTTTTGAGAATTACCTATTTCTGTCCTTTACCTGTTTCTTGATAGCATTTTATTCATTTGTAGAATTCCTTTATATGCTGAGATTATTGGCCCTGTGTCACATAATGCAAACCTTTGAATCTATTTTAGTTATGTTAACCTTATCAATTAAGAAACCATTAGTCTAATCTTTATATTCCATTTATTTTGGGCAGGAAGACGTTCTGATGTGTTCAAAATATTTTTATTCTACAACATTAACTCTTAATATAGGACTTTCGCCAATGACACATTGTGACCATTCAAATACTCCCCAGTTTGAAGCAAACTATATATCATAGTTTCTGATTGGTTGGACATGGCAGGTAATGCACAGATTTGGTACATGTCTATATGTCTACATCCCATGTCTACCTCCCTACATGTCTTTTCATCCCATTGCCAATATTTTCAACCTATTTCCAGTAAGTTTCCTCTCCAAATTTTTATTCCATTACTCTTTGGCTTACAGTGGATTGGTTGATTGATTGATCGATTTTTGCCTTCTTATGTTAAAACCAAATTCTTAACGGAATGAAGATCCTTGTGACTGATCTGGCTGGGAGGGAAACCACTTCTTGGTGGACTCTCATGTAATAGGCACTGTGACTATAACTTGGCATTCTCTTGATGGCCCGTATCCCAAATTTTTGGAAATACTCGTATTTTGTGTATCTAGTGCTTCTCTTGGAATTAACAATTAATTCATAGGACCTTGCTATAAAACAATGACATCTGTAGATGAAACTGTGTCTCCAGTGTTTTCCTGAACTTAGCATTTACTTTCCAATCAGTCATTTTGTACCTTATCTCTAAAGCAGGCCTTGGGTTATTTGGCCCTCAGAATTCATGCTCTTGCTTTTTCCTTTTGAATTACATAGTGTCTCAAAATAATCAACAATTTGGACTTTCATCATGATTTTTATTCTCCTTCTGTCCAACTTATTTTACCCTAAGGAAGAGCTCTCTATGCTTTAATGGATAGGCAGTTTTCTTTTCCCTCTAGAACAGCTCAAAGATGTGGTTTATGGGACTCGACAGTTGTCATTATGTCTGGAAACACGGCCAGCTCATGGAGATGAGGATAACGTGGACATTTCTCTACTGCATAAGAGTGACAATCTTTTTGAACTGCACATCCACCAGGCCTTCCTGACATCTGCTGCCCTGGCTCAGGCTGGAGACACTCAACCTACCACTTTCTGCACCTATTACTTCTATGACTTTGAAACCCACTGTACCCCACTGGCTGTGGGGCCACAGCCCCTCTATGATTTCACCTCCCAGTATGTAGTGGAAACGGATTCCCTTTTTTTGAATTACCTTTATGGGGCTTCAGCTCGGCTTGATCTACATCAGGCTGTAGCCAGTGAGCACCACACCCTTGCAGCTGGCTGGATTTGCTTTGAGAGGGTGCTGGAGACTGTGGAGAGGGTCCATGGCTCTACCATACTTACTGGTAAGTGCTGTCAGCTTCCCACAGCTCCCGGGACTAATGTGGAGTTTCCCAGAGTCTAGAGTTGCTCTTCTGGTGGTTTCCCATCTTCTTCCTCTGCCTTTATTCTTAATCTTCGCCACACCATCTGTATCCTTCTTGCCTTTCCTACTCTGCTATCCAGGAGCTGGTGGAGAAGATTTCGGGGTGTTAGAATACTGGATGAGGCTGCGCTTCCCCGTAGGATCCAGCCTACAAGCATCCAATAAGCGAAAGAAAGCTCAGGCCTATCTGTCAGCCAATGTGCCTGGAGCTTGGGAGGCCCAGGAGGATAAGGTGAGAAAAAGGATGTGCCCATGCACCTCAAAGGAGCCTCAGCCACGAGCTCATGAGAACAGCGCAGTCTTCCATTCTCAATACTTGTTCGTTGAATGTGAATGAAGGAGAAAGCCTGTCATTCCACAACTAATCCAGATTCTTCCCTGGTCAAGCTTGAGTTTGAAATGAAAGCATACCCTTGCAGCCAGCTGCCCACCCCGCTATGAACAACATAGCTTCTCCGTTCCCTTCTCTAAGATAAGGCTTGAGGGCCAGCACCTGTCTGGATGACTCTGCCTGAGCCAGTCTGCAGGCAGGGGAAGGTCCTTAGGTTCCTCTGCGCTCGGTCAGAATTCAGCACTTCCTGGGGTCAGAGCTCGTCCTCCTCGGGGTGCTGGGCTTCACGTGCGGCAGTTCTCTCAGGCTGCCCTTTTCCTTCATCCAAGACCAACATCTTTCCAGTCCAGATTGGAGACTTGGAAGCATCAGAATGAGCTGCGGGTGGAAATCATCAGATGCCACGGCCTCCGGAGTCAACGGCTGGGAACCCAGCCCAGTCCATACGTCATGTACCGCTTCTTCACCTTTTCTGACCACGACACTGCCATCATTCCAGCCAGTAACAATCCCTACTTTAGAGACCAGGCTCGATTCCCAGTGCTTGTGACCTCTGACCTGGATAAATATCTGAGGCGGGAGGCCCTGTCTGTGTATGTTTTTGATGACGAAGACTCAGAGCCTGGCTCGTACCTTGGCCGAGTCCAAGTGCCCTTGCTTCCTCTTGCACAAAACAAATCCATTAAAGGTGGGAGTTCAACGTTATTACATCTTCATGCTCTCCACCCAGTGTTCCCTTCCTGTCCTACTTTTCTTTGATTACTTGCTTGGAACAGTCTCTCTTAAAAAACCTGCTAAGAGGATTTTAGAATATGGTCAAGAGCAATGGAGCAGAAGACTTGGTGCCTCACTAATCCTATGGAAACATTGGCTTCTGCCTTTTTTTTTTTTTTTTAAAGCAAGATTCTTAAGTCCATACATCCATCTCTGAACAAAAAAAATTTTTAGTGCTACTCAGTATTTGTATCTACTTAAGGCCTATTGTTTCTTAGCACCTGACTAGATATCAGATTAAAGCTGTGTCCTTAATACTCTCCCATAATTCTCTTGCTTCTTTGAAGCACAAGTTAAATTTCATGCTGCATCATGACAAAGGCAAATTTCTTGGATCCTTTTTCCTCTTTTCCTCCGCTATGGAGCTGAGGTGAACTTAGGAAGGGTCAACTCTCTGGTTCCAGTATTGGGAGTGTGAGGCAGGGGTGTCTGTGCTCTCATTAGTAAGTATGGATGGGTAGAGCCAGTACCAACCATGTTTAACAAGCTTCTGGATGTGTGAGGCCTCTTTCCTTCCAATACCACAAGAGCTAAAAAAAAAAAAAAAAAAAAAAAAAGCCAACACTTTTGCTCACCTCATTCTTTGCCAAAAAGAAGAGGCAATATGGGCCATCTGTTAATTTAATCAATGTTACAAATCAGAAATCTGGCATTTAGGGATCCCTGGGTGGCGCAGCGGTTTGGCGCCTGCCTTTGGCCTGGGGCGAGATCCTGGAGACCCGGGATCGAATCTCATGTCAGGCTCCCTGCATGGAGCCTGCTTCTCCCTCTGCCTGTGTCTCTGCCTCTCTGTCTCTCTCTGTGTGACTATCATGAATAAATAAATAAAATCTTTAAAAAAAAAAAAAAAAGAAATCTGGCATTTAGAAAAAGCCATTTTGCTGAAGTTTTCTTGGCTTTTGTTATTTTAGAAATAGGGACCACTTCAGTATATATATATTTTGTTTTGTTTTGTTTTTGGTACACCTAAGGCCTAGCAAGCATTAGGTAACAGCAATAATCATGTAATCATGTTTATTGGCCAGGTGACTGATAACAAGCAAGATATACCTTTCCATACATCTTTATCTTTTGACTGTCTCTTCCTGAAACCTGGAGATACCCATCTTCCATCTTCCCCTACAAATATTCTAAGTGAATATTAATATTTACTGCTATTTTATGTTATTTCTGAATATATTATCATCATGCTTATGTAATGGATGTTAATGACAAACAAAATATGGGAAAATTCAAAGTGGGGGAATAGATAAGGTGCTGATAAATACTTACCTACTTCACGTGATCAGATTTTATTAATGTCTGTGTGTCTCTCAGGTGATTTTAACCTCACTGACCCTGCGGGGAACCCCAATGGATTTGTTGAAGCACAACTGGACTGGAAGTCTTTCTACCAACCCCCAGAGAGCTTCCTGAAACCAGAAGCTCAGCCTGAGGAGAACAGCACCAAGGACAGTTTAGAGAGCTCATCTAAAGAGGTAAAGGCTTCCTTTTCTCCCCAGGTAGCAGATTTCCACCGATCCTGTGAAGCATATTTGAGGAAAACAGTATTAAAATTGTAGTATAAGAAATGCCTTCTGTGAATGCCATGTGTTCTGCAAACTTATTCTGCATCCCTCGTAATGCATTAGCCTACTGAAGAAGCAAAATCCTGGGGTTTTTTTGTGGGGAGAAGAGAGAGATGGCATCTCCCAGCTCTGTGGCAGGAGAGGCACAAAGTCTCATGCTAGCTCATAAATCCCTTCCTTGAGTATCAAGGCTGTTAAACTCTTTTTTTTTTTTAATTTTTATTTATTTATGATAGTCACAGAGAGAGAGAGAGAGAGGCAGAGACACAGGCGGAGGGAGAAGCAGGCTCCATGCACCGGGAGCCTGATGTGGGATTCGATCCCGGGCCTCCAAGTTCGCGCCCTGGGCCAAAGGCAGGCGCCAAACCGCCGCGCCACCCAGGGATCCCAAGGCTGTTAAACTCTTATCTGGTAAGGCTGTCTCTGATCCTTCTATATAGGACCAGATGGCATTTGCTGAGATTCCCACCGAAGCTGGCCAGTATCAAGCTAAGCAAAAACCTCCACAGGTGGGAGAAAGAAAGGAAAGGGAACATCAGGTTGCAAGCTACTCAAGAAGAAAACATGGCAAAAGAACAGGCATCCAAGGAAAGAGCAGAATGGAATATCTTAGTCGTAACATCTTAACTGGAAATACATTACAAGTAAGGCCTTAGAAACCCTGCAGAATTAAAATATGGGTTGTAGTGTCTCCAGATATATTATTCTCACGTAGAAGCAGACATCTAAGATAAGCAGTAATCATGGTTCTTTTGTGGCCAACATGTGTTTCAAACATATGTAGTTTAGGGACGCCTGGGTGGCTCAGCGGCTTAGCGCCTGCCTTCAGCCCAGAATGTGATCCTGGAGACCTGGGATCGAGTCCCACATCGGGCTCCCTGTGTGGAGCCTGCTTCTCTCTCTGCCTGTGTCCCTGCTTCTCTCTCTCTCTGTGTGTCTCTCATGAATAAATAAAATCTTAAAAAACAAACAAACATATGTAGTTTAATAAAACTCTGAACTGTTCATTTTATTTATTTATTTTTGTTTACTTCATTTTAGTGTAATTTAGTTCAATAGTTTATGGACTCTGCAATTTATGCTGAGAACTTTACCAGTCCACCTCAACTGTAGTCAAAATAAGTTAAAAAACAAGTATTTATTGAACACTTATGTGTTTAATACTCTCTTTTCTTCATTGGAAACATAGATTAAAGTTACTATGTAGCACCTAAAATTATATATATGAGATTATAAATATATGTAATCATATTATTTAATCATATAATCTTTTACATGGTATTGATTGTATAATAATATTAGCATATAATTATTAATTTTATGAAATTATTATAATTATACTATATATAGAGTTGACTTTTTTTTTGTTTAAGATTTTATTTATTTATTCATGAGAGACACAGAGAGAGGCAGAGACACAGGCAGAGGGAGAAGCAGGCTCCATGCAGGGAGCCTGACGTGGGACCTGATCCTGGGACCTGATCCTGGGACTCCAGGATCATGCTCTGGGCCAAAGGCAGGCACCAAACCGCTAGGCCACCAAGGCGCCCCTAGAGTTGACCTTCGAATAACATGGATTTCAGCTACATAGGGTCAACTTATACATGAGGGTTTTCAATAATACAGTATTATAAATGTATTTTCTCTTCTTTATGATTTTTTTCAAATTTTTATTTAAATTCCAGTTAGTTAACATATAGTGTAATATTAGTTTTCAGGAGTAGAACTTAGTGATTCATCACTTACATATAACACCTAGTGCTCGTCACTACAAGTGGCCTTCTTAATACCTACCACCCGTCTAGCTCATCCCCCTCCTACCTTCCTCCATCAACCTTCATTGTTTCTCTATTGTTTGTTCTCTCCTGGTAAGAGTCTCTTATGGTTTCCTTCCCTCTTTTTTTCCTTCCCAAGTGTTCATCTGTTTGGTTTCTAGAATTCAACATATGAGTGAAATCATATGGTATTTGTCTTCCTCTGACTCATTTCATTTAGCATAATACACTCTAGCTCCATCTACATTGTTGCAAAAGGCAAGATTTCATTCTTTTGATGGCTGAGTAATATTCCATGGTGTGTGTGTGTATATATATATATATATATTTTTTTTTTTTTCTTTTTACCTCTTCTTTTTCCATTCATCAGTCAACGGACATTTCAGCTCTTTCCATAGTTTGGCTATTACTGATAATCCTTATGATTTTCTTTTTCTTTTTTTTTAAGATTTTATTTATTTACTCATGAGAGACAGAGAGAGAGAGAGGCAGAGAGAGACACAGGCAGAAGGAGAAGCAGGCTTCCTGCAGGGAGCCCAATGTGGGACTTGATCCCAGGACTCCAGGATCATGCCCTTGGCAAAAGGCAGATGCCCAACCATTGAGCCACCCAAGCATCCCCTTATGATTTTCTTAATAATTATTTTCTTTTCTCTAGTTTCTTTTATTGCAAGAATATAGTATATAATACATATAACATACAGATGCATTAATCAACTGTTTATATTATTGGTAAGGTTTCTGCTCAACAGTAGGTTATGAGCAGTTCAGTTTGGGGTGGAGGTCAAAAGTCATACACAGATTTTTTTTTTTCATACACAGATTTTTGATGCCCCTAACTCCCATGTTGTTCAAGGGCCAGCTGTAATTATATTTGTTGTCTGTATTCTAAAGCAGGTGAACTACACTGAATGGAAGTTCTCAGGACTGAAGAGCTCCATAGATGATGGTTTAAAAGATCAGCAAAAGGAAAAGGAAATGACGTCATCTCATTCAGTAGCGATCCAGAAAGAAGCCCTAAATCCTGTGAATGGTATTGTCTTTTTAAAATCTCATTTCCTGTTTAATCATTGGATTGTTTTATCAAGCCAGTTATTTACATTTTTTTCTTCTTGCATTGCTAAACTTTTCATGGAAAATTAGTACTGAAGATTCTAGGCTTAGTTTTATGTTACAAGTGCCCTGGTTAGACCAACCAAGGCTGGAATTCTCAGAATAGCTTTCTATGTATTTAAAGCTAGTTAGCGGGATCCCTGGGTGGCGCAGCGGTTTGGCGCCTGCCTTTGGCCCAGGGCGCGATCCTGGGGACCCGGGATCGAATCCCACATCAGGCTCCCAGTGCATGGAGCCTGCTTCTCCCTCCGCCTGTGTCTCTGCCTCTCTCTCTCTCTCTGTGACTATCATAAATAAATAAAAATTAAAAAAAATAAAAAAAAAAATAAAGCTAGTTAGCCTGCCAGTTTGGTTACCTAGCAAGTATATCCTGTGAATTATGGTTACGAAGATATAGGAGAAGGAATGTGATTGGCTTATTTGTGATGTCGATCTAATTTTTTTTTTTTTTTTTTAATTAAGGCAAGGCTTTTTTGTGTTACGGTGAAAGGTAGAAATGATTTCAGGTTATGGTATGGGCAAACCAGATAATTCAGACCAACTCTCTCATTGAGGACAACTAAAAAGCTAAAGTTAATATATTTTTAAAGATCTTAACATTTCTTAAAAAGCATTAAATAGTCGATAAGGAAGAATTACTTACCTTCGATCAGGGACATGATTGAAGCTCAGAGAGGTGAGATGGAACTGCGTCAGCCCTGGGACATTGTCAGTCTGGAAAAAGTGGTGGAGAGGCTGAACCATGCTTTTGCTGGACTTTTGAGGTGGAGAAATAGGCTACAGTGTGAATCTGGTGTCTACCCAGTAGAGGAAGAGGTCCGGGCTGGGCAGAAGGGCCCACTGGTCGAGACCCCTGGAGGCAGCACCATTCTGAGTCTCGTAGGTTCTGGGAGGTAGCACTGCGCTTCAGGTACCTGCAGGGCTAGGTACCTGCAGCCAAGGGCTGACCCAGTGCCCACCAGGACTCAGATATCACAGTTATCAGACATAGCCTGTGTAACAGCTGTGCTCACAAGCTTCACGGAGATAAAAGCTGAACTTTAAAATTTCAACAAAGAATTGGCGCTATGAAAAAATTGAGATCATAAGTTTTAAAAAACATTTTGTCTTAAGATAATTTCTAACTTACATAAGAGCTGCATGACTAGGACAGAAAAATTCATATACACACAAATTCACACATTCACCAACTTTTAGCATTTTCCCACTTTCTGCTTTATCATTTTTTTAAGCATTTGAGAATAAGTTGTCCACCTCATGCCTCATTACTGCTATATATTTCAGTAAGGAAAAGGATATTATATGACCACAGAGTTATCAAGTTTGCAGACTTATCTTGGATACATAGTACCTATTGTACAGTCAGTTTTCAGAATTTGCTGGTTGTCCCAGTAACATCCATTATTAGCAGTCTTTTTTTTTTTCTCTTATCTAATCCAGAATCGTACATTGCATTTGGTCATGTCTCTTTAGTTTCCTTTAACCTGGAACAGTTCCTAATCTTTGTCTTTCCTGATAATTGACATTTTTGAAGAGTATAGGTGGGTTGTTCTGTAGAGTGTTCCTCAATTTGGATTTGTCTGAGGTTTCTTTGTGATTAAATTCAGGTTATGAATTTTTTACAGGAATACCACAAAAGTGACATTGTGTCCTTCTCACTGCATCACATTAGGAGGTACATGGTGTCAGTTTGTCCCATTATTGGTGATGTTAACTTTTATCACTTATTAAGAAAGCATCTGCCAGGTTTTTTCAGAAGTTATCATTTTGCCTTCGTAATTATTAAATAATCCATGAGAAGATATTTTGAGACCACATAAATATCTTGTTCCTCATCAAATTTCACTTGATAATTTTGGCATTCATATATGGGCTTTTTGCTCAAATCACAAAGTCTTTACAAAATACATTGCAACTTTTGGAAGTGAATCAATAGAAATTATAGCACTGTTCAGTAGAGAAATTTATCAGAGGAATAGATGGTTCAAAAACAGATTAGATACAACTGAAGTGAGAATTATTAAGAATAAAGCAAGGAGAGATAGAAAGATGGCAAATAGAAAAGAAGGAGACATAAAGAATAAAATGAAGAGCTCTAGACTACATTTAATTAAATGTAGAAGAGAAGAAGGGGCAGAAGCAGTATTTGAAGTGTTAATGGCTTCGAGTTTTCTAGAATTACTAAAGATATTAATATTCAGTGAAATGAAACTCAAGTAGGGTAAGTTTAAAAAAACAAAAAACAAATATAGGAGTGCCCGGCTGGCTTAGTTGGTGGAGCATGTGATTCTAGATCTTGGGATCGTGGGTTCGAGTCCCATGTTGGGTGCAGGGATTAGTTAAAAATTAAAATTAAAATTAAGAAAATTTAAAAAATTTTTTTAAAATTCAGATCTAAACATATCAGAGTCAAAATGCAGAAAGTAAAATCAAATAGAAAATACAAATAGAAAATATTAAAAACATCCATCTAAAAGTAAAAGATAGGGGCACCTGGGTGGCTCAGTTAGTTTAAGCATCCAACTCTTGATTTCCGCTCAGGTGTTGATCTCAGGGTCACTAGTTCAAGCCCTGTGTTGGGCTCCACCTCCATGCTGGGTGTGGAGCCTATTTAAAAAAATTTTAAAAGAAAAAATAAAAGAAAAAGATAGTCATGAGTCCATTGATAAGATGGATAACCGACTTGTCAACAGCTACAATATAGCCAGAAATCAGCAGCAAGATGCCTTCGGGATGCCAAAAGAAAATAGTTAACCGCCAACGAGGAATTCTCCACACAACAAAAATATTCTTCCAGAATGAACACAGAATAGACAAAGACAAACCAAAATGGAGAGTTTGCTTTCAAGCTACATCTTGAGGTTGCTCTGTAGGCTGAAGGAAAATTATCTCAGAAGGAAACACAAGGATGCAACAAGAAATGAAAAGCGAAGAATATGGGTTAGTTTAAGTGTATAAAGCAAAAATATCAGCTTGTGGGGTTAATGGTGGCCCCCAAAAGCAATATCCATGTTCTTAACTCCAGAATTTGTAAATGTTACCTTATTTGAAAACAGATTTTCTTGCAGATGTAACGAAGCTAAGGATCTTGAGCTTTAGAGATCATCCTGGATTGTCTGAGATGCATCCTGTGCATCTGCACAGACAGAAGCAGAAAAGGAGGCGATGTACACGCAGAGGCAGAGTTTGGAATGACGTGACCACAAGCCAAAGACTGCTGGGAGCCAGGCATTCCAGAAACTGGAAAAGGCAAGGGAAAAAAGGAAAAGGCAGATTATTCCCTAAAGCCTTTGGGGTGAGCATAGACTTCCCAATACTTTGATTTTGGACTTCTAACCTCCAAAACTGTGAGAGAATAAATTTCCAGTTGTTTTTTTTCCCCTTTCCGTGTGAATGTTTTCACCTTTACTTCTCTTAATATTCCGGAGATAGAGATGTTTCATCCAGAACGAGTTTAAGAGACGCGTACATGCTGTATGTACCCCAGAGGCAAAAACCAAGGCTAAAATAATATCTGGCCCAGCAACTAACATCACTGAAAAAGCTCACGGAAAGTTCACTATCATCTTATATATCCGTTACTTTACTGTAGAATGAATGGCTCTACAGAAAAAAGACAGATGAAGGATAAAATGAGGAGGTCTAAGCTACATTTAATTAAATGTAGGAGAAGAGCAAGGACGGAGACAGAGGCAGTGTTTAAAGCGATAAAGAAGTAATTCACATCCGCATTCAGAAAATGGAATCCTGAGAAGAGGCTGTTTTTTCTGGGCTCTCAGTTGTTAGAACAGCTTGTGAAAGGATGCAGTTGCCTTCAAAATAGCCCTCAATAGTTAGTTGCGGATTGCTTTCTTTGATGACTTTCAGGAGCTTCTAGATTTGAGCCTCAGATTCATCTGTCTTCATCCTGTGTGTCTTGAGGGGGCAGTTTTGAAGTTTCAAGGCTTCACACAGCATCTTTACTCTACTAGACCACCAAGGAGTTCTGACCCAGGCCCAGCATGACCAGTTCTGTTGCTGCTGAGGGCAGAGGAGAGGTCTGCACACCTGAAAGAAGCGATGGCACATCCACACAACCACAAGTATCTCAGGTTACGCAGTGGTTTCTTCAAAGCCTTACAAAGAACCATAGTAATTCCCGTGTCCCTTAGCCCCAGATGCAAGGGTATTACCTTGATTTTCTTTGAGAAACTTTGATGATTGCGGCCATCATTGGTTCTGTTGCAGCACCATAGTGCCAGAGTAATGTAGCTTTACGGTGGGGGTAACTCAAGCCCTCACACAGAAGTTTGAGGCTGCCATCCATCCCATTGAGACTTCTTTGTGCAGAACAGGTATGTCAGGCCCATTTGACTTTCATTGACATTTGGAAGTCAAAAGTCATCTCCAACTCCCGGCTCTCTTTTTTGTTTAAATGGTGGACTAAGAAGTCATCACACTTGGGTCAAGTTGGCATTGTTTAGTCTTTCTTGGAGAGTGGCCTCTGCACATCCCTAATGTCCCACCTGAGGCTTTCCCTGTCTTCCTCCTCTTTACTCTCCAGAACATAGAACATGGTGGCAAGAAACTGCTGGACACTGAGGTGGGTGAAGGAGTAGCGGCCCTTACGGTGTTTGCCCTCCTGGAAGATATATTTGTTCAGGAAAGGAGGGAGGTTGGACATTTTTGACACAAGTCTGCAAACGTCATCAAACACAGATACCTGTGTCCACGTGCCCTCAGCAGCCAGAAGACATGGAGCCTCCATTGGAGTTTGGTGGTACTAAGTGGAACAGCTGTTAGGTGCCTGCATGAACTGGCTGCAGAGGAAACAGAAACAGCCATGTGGTTGTTTGGCCAGTCTTCCCCCTTCTCCATCTGCAGGTTCAGACAAGTGTAGATGATCCAGCACAGAGCAGGAAATGAGCTCATATGGAACAAGGTGGCATTGCTCTCATCAGGTCAAAAGCTCACAGCACTTGATCCTTATCTTCAAAGTATTTCAGTGAATGTGCCTTCTTGCCCAGCTCTGAGAACCCTTCCATTTTTATGCAGAAGGATTGATCAACCAAGAGTCCGCACTCTCTCAAGGCCCTGGGTTAGGTGGTGATGAGTAAAGTGGCCTTGGGTAGCATTTTTCTCTTTAGCAAACTACCCAAGAGGAGGACACCAGCTTCTGGTTCTTCCAGTCACCCCAAAATCATGGATAAGTGTCCCCGAGGAGACTCTCAGCTCATCAAAATCATGGATAATGAACAGAATTTTCTGCCCTTGGGCTAGAATCTCTGGGACGGCATCCTGCAGTTCAGGATCCTGGTCCTGGAGACCAGCTCTGCAAAATTGTACAATCCATTGTGGTTGAGTTCTTGGCACCTGAGATAGAAGGCAGAAAGAAATCTTTGTGAGGTTGACCTCCGTATAGTCCAGCATCAGCTTCTTTTCCAGTATGGATTTCCCCTGGCCTGCAGGACTGTGCAGCACCACCATGTGTGGAAATGCCCTGCAGACATTTTAGGATTTCGTAATGGGATCAGCATCTCACATATTGGAAGGATATTGACGTTTTCACTAGCCCCAGGCCAAAAGTTACTCTTAAGCCACTAAGTTTGTGGTGTTTTGTGACAGCAACTGTAGAAAACTAATGTGGGCAATAACAAATATTTGTTAATTAACCAACATATTTCTAAGTAACCCTTGCATCCCAGAAGAGCTGCTAAGGAAAATTAGAAAATATATTACACTGAATGAAAATGAAAATACAACATATCACAATTTGTGAGACGCAGCTAAAGCAGTGCTTATAAGAAAATTGTTATAGCTTTAAATGCTTATCACAAGGAAAAAAAACTATCTAAACTCAATACCCTAAGCTTCTACTTTAAGAAGCTAGTAAAAGAAAGTAAAATCAAACCCAAAGAAAGAAATAGTAAAGATCAGAGCAGAAATCAGTGAAACAGAAACAGAAAAGGGATAGAGAAAATCAGTGACCCCAACTTCGTTCATTTGAAAAGGTCAACATAAAAAAAAAAGGTCAACAAACATGATGAGCCCTGAAAACAAAGCAAAACACTTGATCAGCCTTTATATAAAATGGCTACTGATTAGATCCAACCAGAAATTGCCTAATAATTCGGATAGGAGAAGCTTAATATAAAGAGTTATTAACTATAATAGGAGATTGGACTGGGGGGAGGTAGATGAGGATTGACTAGTAAAAAGTAAAAAGAACTCCAAAAAATACAAAAGCAGATTTATTTATTATTATTTTAAGATTTCATTTATTTATCTATTCCTGAGAGACCCAGAGAGGCAGAGACCCAGGCAGAGGGAGAAGCAGGCTCCCTACAGGCAGCCCTATGCGGGACTCGATCCTGGGACCCGGGGTCACGCCCTGGGCCGAGGGCAGAGCTCAACCCCGGAGCCCCCAAGCGCCCCGGAAGGGCAGGTTTAAGGAGCACCCTTTGGTCCCCAGAGCAGAGACAGTCCCCACAGGAGACGCAGGCCGCATCCCGGACCCGGTGGAGGCAGCGGAGCGGTGCTGCCCGAGGGAGGCCCAGGCACGGCCCGCACATGGGGCTGGGGGCACCGTGAAGCCAACCTCTGGGGCTCACAGGCAAACCATTCACAGGGGCCACGGGGCCTTTCCCCGCAGAGCTGCCTTGCTGGGGGGTGTACCAGGAACTGTGCCCAGGGAGGTGCCCTGTACGGGCCCAGAAACTGCTAGAACTGGATGCTGCAGAGGCCACGTGCTACCAGGGATGTGCTCTGCAGGAACCTGTGCTGCTGGAGCCAGGCCCTAAGCTGCGGAAGCCTGTGTGGGAGCCTGGTCTGCAAAGTCCCTGTCTTCTGCAGGAGTCCACCTTGGTAAGCATATTGGAACCAGGGAGAGATCTTTTTCTTCTCCAGTGATCCTCCTGTGCTCTCTACTGACGGGACAACATGGTGCCAGCTGGCAAAGAGGAAATATTTACAGGGTCCAACCCCATCATTGCAGAGCAGGCAATGGAGCTTTTATTTTGAGCTGAGAAGCAATTAATTGGTGACTGGCTGCTGATCAAGAAAAAAAAAAAAAAAAAGAACGAAGACACAAGATAGCAAAATCAGGAATGAATGTAAGGCCACTACAGACTCTATAATTAGGACTCTAAAAGAATATTATGAACAACTTTATGCAACTTAGATGGAAAAGACAAATCCCTAGAAATACTAGAACTGATTTAAGAAGAAATAGAAGAGCTACATTAACATATAAAAACTACAGATGAAAAAAAATAAAAAATAAAAAAATTAAAAGTACAGATGAGAATTAGTAATTTTAAGTATTCCCCACTGAAAAAGTCCAGTTCCAGATGACTTCAATGATGAATTCTCTCAATTTTTGAGGAAGAAAAAAAAATGCTGATCCTTCATAGTCTCTTTCTGAGAATAGTAGAGCAAGGGAAACTTTCTAACTGATTTGATTACAAAGTGGTATTGTCTTGATACCAAAGCAAGCCAAAAAGACATAAAAATAAAGCAGCTATAGACCACTATTCAACATGGACACAGATGCAGTATCCTAAATGAAATATTAGCAAACCAATCCAGCAAATATAAGAATATGAAAAGGGTTGCTCATCATGATCAACTGAGATTTATTCCTGGAATGCAAGTTTAGTTTAATAGCAGAAAATTGTTTAATACACTTTAATAGAATGAAAGCTTTATGATCATCTCAATAGATAAAAAAGCCTCTCACAAAATCCAACTCCCATTCTTTTTGTTTTAGATTTTTAAAAATTTTATTTAGAGAGAGAAAGAGTATGAACCTGGGGAAGGACAGAAGGAAAGGGAGAGGGACACTTGGGTGGCTCAGCAGTTTAGCACCTGCCTTTGGCCCAGGATGTGATCCTGGAGACCTAGGATCGAGTCCCACGTTGGGCTCCCCACAGGGAGCCTGTTCTCCCTATGCCTGTGTCTCTACCTCTCTCTCTCTCTCTCTCTGTCTCTCATGAATAAATAAGATCTTAAAAAAAAAAAAAAAGGAAAGGGAGAGACAGAATTTCAAGTAAACTCTGTTCTGAGGGCAGAGCATGATATGGGGCTCAATCCCATGATCAGATCATGATCTGAGCCGAAACCAAAAGTTGGTCACTCAACTGACCTAGCCACCCCCACACCCCCCAACTCCCATTCTTGATAGAACTCTCACCAAACTAGGTAGAAGGAAATTACTTCAAACTAATAAAGCATAACAAAACCTGTAGTTAACATCCTACCATGTGGTAAAAGACTGAATGCTTTTCCCTTAAGATTGAGAACAAAGAAAGGATGTCTGCTTTCACCACCATGTTTGAACATTGTAGTAGAGATTTTATTTTATTTTATTTTTAATTTTTTAAAATTTTTATTTATTTATGATAGGCACACACACAGAGAGAGAGAGGCAGAGACACAGGCAGAGGGAGAAGCAGGCTCCATGCACCAGGAGCCCGACGTGGAATTCGATCCCGGGTCTCCAAGATCGCGCCCTGGGCCAAAGGCAGGCGCCAAACCACTGTGCCACCCAGGGATCCCTGTAGTAGAGATTTTAATCATTGCAATAAGACAAGAAAAAAAAATTAAAGTCCTACCAATTGTAAAGAAAGAAGCAGTGCTGTCTTTATTTGCAAATGACATGATTTTATATTTAGAAAATCATGGGCAGCCCCGGTGGCTCAGTGATTTAGCGCTGCCTTCAGTCCAGGGCCTGATCCTGGAGACCTGGGATTGAGTCCCATGTTGGGCTCCCTGCATGGAGCCTGCTTCTCCCTCTGCCTGTGTCCCTGCCTCTCTCTGTGTGTCTCTCATGAATAAAAAAAATATTTTAAAAAATGCAAATAATTTAGAACAACTAAAACAACTTTGTAAAGGAACAAAGTTGAAATTTTTGTACTACCTGATTTCAAACCTTACTATAAAGATAGAATAATTCAGGCAGTGTGGTTTAGCATAAATATAGACTTGCAGATCAGTGGAACCGAATTATGAATCTGGAAATAAACTTTTACATTTATGGTCAATTGATTTTCCACAAATGTCCCAGGACAATTCAATGGGGATATCTAATTCCCATAAATGGTGCTAGGACAATTAGATATCCACATAGAGGAAGAACTTAGACCACTATTTCACACCATACACAAAAATCAACCAAAATACATCATAAATCTAAATATTAGAACCAAAACTATAGCATTTCTAAAAGAAAACATCAGATAATAAACTGTTTGACCTTATTCTATTTCTTAGATATGAATCAGAAGCATGATCCATAAAATTAAAAATTGATAAAGTGGGGATCCCTGGGTGGCGCAGCGGTTTGGCGCTTGCCTTTGGCCCAGGGCGCGATCCTGGAGACCTGGGATCAAATCCCACGTCGGGCTCCCGGTGCATGGAGCTTGCTTCTCCCTCTGCCTGTGTCTCTGCCTCTCTCTCTCTCTCTCTGACTATCATAAAAAAAAAAAAAAAAAAAAAATTTAAAATTGATAAAGTGGACTTTGGCAAAATAAAAATTACATGCTTTTCAAAGGACACAATTAAGAAAATGAAAAAATCAGCTACAGATTAGGAGAAAATATTTGCAAATCACATTTCTGATAAAGGGCTTGTATCCATAATCAGTAAGGAATTCTTACAACTCAGTAAAAAGACAACTCAATTTAACAATAGCCTGATTGTACATTGCTTTTTCTTGGTTTGGTCATTTTCTCCAGCCCATACAAAAGGACCAGCCTTCTATTTTCCTTCCTTCCATTCTTTCTTCTTGCCCTTTCTTTCTTTTTTTTTTTCTCCAAAAGGAAGCTCCTTATTTGTCAGGTTTCTGAATCAGTGAATCTTTGAAAAAGAGGGTTTGAATCTCAGTAAATGAAGCCAAAATCTAGGTACTCAGAACTTGTGCCCAGACAGTGGATCGCAGATGTAGGTACTGGGCAAGATAGGGTGCTTGGAAATAGTTCTGTAACTCCAGCCTCTTCTCTTGCAGATAAAGAATCCTGTGAACAAGCTTCTGAAGCCAGTGAAGCACAAACTACAGATAGTGATGACATAGTGACACCAGTATCTCTGAAATGTCCTAAGGCAGTAAGTACTGGGATAATCACTACGTATGAGACAAGGTTGTAAATAATGACATTGTGCCTAATGGCCACATAGGTGAAAATAATCCAGGGTTAATGAGCCCAATGAGAAATTTAAGCTATTTAGTTAAATTTCCATTGTGAATGAATGGAAGTCTCTCGATACAGTCTCTGTTGGAAGGATCACAGTCTTGATTGGATATAAATGAGGACTTGCCTCAATCCTTCTGTTCTTTATTGGATCCCTTGCCTGGTTCCTTCATTGTGTGCTGTGATCCATGTCCAGCTTGAGTGATGCCCATTTCTTAAATCCACCTAAGGAAAGCAGGCTTACTTTGGGAGGTGGAGGCTAGAAAAGAGGGCAAGCTCAGAGAGAGCATTCAGTTTCCAAAGTTTTAGGCCTAACATTTAAAACCTGTAATTGTAATTATTTATCAAATATTTCAGCCTCAGATCTCTTGTGGAACTAACTGGAATACATACATACACATAAATATATATATGACTAAATATCCACAGATATATTTAACAATCATTGTATTAGAGTCTTGTGGGGGGATCCCTGGGTGGCACAGCGGTTTGGCGCCTGCCTTTGGCCCAGGGCGCGATCTTGGAGACCCGGGATCGAATCCCACGTCGGGCTTCCGGGGCATGGAGCCTGCTTCTCCCTCTGCCTGTGTCTCTGCCTCTTTCTCTCTCTGTGTGTGACTATCATAAATAAATAAAAATTTTAAAAAATTTTAAAAAAATAAAAAATAAAATAAAAAAATATTAAAAAAAATAGAGTCTTGTGGGGTTATAAGTGAGGTAGGAAACAATCACTCTCTTGAGTGCTTTCTGATACATTTGTAGGTGCCCAAAAATATTTGTTGAATGAGTGACTGAAAGATTGAAATCTGACTGAGGATTATGAGCTTCATTAGAAACAATATGAGTATAGTGTGACCTCAAATCCAGTGGTTGGATTATGTAATAGAAACTCTAGGGTTTGTAAGAATTCAGAAAAGTGAAATTATTGCTGCTTTTTGGAAAGGTCAGAAAGCTCTTCCTTGAAAGTCAGAAAGGTTATTGGAGTGAGGAGAAACCACTCAACATCAGTAGACCTGGGACTGAGTCACTCAGTGGTTGAGCTTCTGCTTTTGGCCCAGGGTGTGACCCTGGGGTCCTGGGATCGAGTTGCACATGGGGCTTCCTGCACGGAGCCTGCTTTTCCCTCTGCCTGTGTCTCTACTTCTCTCTCTGTGTCTCTCATGAATAAATAAAATCTTAAAACAAAACAAAACAAAACAAAACAAAACAGTAGACCTAAACAGTTAAGATAGCAAATACTTAAGTGTATTTTCTTCTGAATTTTTACCTGTCTTATTTTTCTTTCGCCATTACATAATTAATATCTTGAGAAATGCTTATAAGATAGATCAGAGCCATAAGATGTTGGAACAGAACTATAACACATTAGAGATCATAAAGGTGAAGAAGATTAACTGATGTGTCCAGGATAGAGAGCTAGCTAGCAGAAGAGCTGATCTGCAAAGTTTCTAAACTAAGCCACCTCTCAGATCACCCTGAAAAGCCGTCAGCTGGTCAGCAAATTTTTTAACTACAAGCCAGACATATTACATTTAAAATATTATTCAGGGATCCCTGGGTAGTGCAGCGGTTTGGCACCTGCCTTTGGCCCAGGGCGCGATCCTGGAGACCCGGGATCGAATCCCACGTCGGGCTCCCGGTGCATGGAGCCTGCTTCTCCCTCTGCCTGTGTCTCTGCCTCTGTCTCTCTCTCTGTATGACTATCATAAAAAAAAAAATATTATTCAAAATTAAAGGCTCCTCAATAAGATCTCTTTTTAGAATACTGTTGTGCATCCAAAAATGCTATTGGAGAAACTAAGTATGAAAACTGAGCTTACTGGGGATCCTGGGTGCTTCAGTTGGTTAAGCATCCGACTTGGTTTCAGCTCAGGTCATGATCTCTCAGGATGGTGAGATGAAGCCCTGCACTGGGCTCTGCGTTCAGCACGATGTGTATTTAAGATTCTCCCCCTCTCCCTCTCCCTCTGCTCCTCCCCTGCTTGCACTTGCTTTCTCTTACTCTCTTAAAAATAAAAAGAAAGAAAACTGAGCTTACTTAGCAAAAACTTAGTGTTATCATCAAATTAGAATCATAGCACAGACACATAGAGTTGACCTTTGAACAACATGGGGGTTAGGAACATGATCCCTGGCACAGTTGACAATCCACATACAATTTTTGATTCCCCCCAAAACTTAACTATTGATAACCTACTGTTGACCAGAAGGCTTACCCATTATATAAACTTTTGATTAACTTGTATTTTGTATGTTATATGTATTGTATGCTGTATTCTTACGATAAAGTCAGCTATAGAAAATGTCATTAAGAAAATCATAGGGAGAAGAAAGATTTACAGTACTGTACTGTATTTTTTTCTTTTCTTTTTTTTTAAATATTTATTCATGAGAGACACACACACACAGAGGCAAAGACACAGAGAGGCAGAGGGAGAAGCAGGCTCCATACAGGGAGCCCAATGTGGGGCTCGATCCCGGAACTCGGGGATCACGACCTGAGCCAAAGGCAGTGGCTCAACCGCTGAGCCACCCAGGCATCCCTGTATTTTTTTTTTCTTAAAGATTGTATTTATTTATTCATGAGAGACACAGAGAGAGGCAGAGACCCAGGCAGAGGGAGAAGCAGGCTGCATGCAGAGAGCCCAACGCGGGACTTGATCCTGGGTCTCTACGATCACGCCCTGGGCCGAAGGCGGCGCTAAACTGCTGAGCCACCCGGGGCTGCCCTGTACTGTATTTTTTAAAAAATATTCAAGAGAGAGAGAGCATGCCTGCAGGAGCAGGAGGAGGAGAGAGGGAGAGGGACAAGCAGACTCAGAGCTGAGCACAGAGCCCACACGGACTCAGTCCCATGACCCTGAGATCACGACCTGAGCTGAAATCAAGGGACTGAGCCCCCGGGTGCTCCTGTACCGATTTATCCCAAAAAATCCACATATAAGAGGACCCATGTCATTCAAACCTCTGTTGTTCAAGAGTCAACTATACTCAATCATTATTATATTTCAGAATAGCTATGCATAAAGATCGAGGGGTTGTAGGACCAGAGATGATACTTGAGCTTTTTTTTTTTTTGCTTTCTTATGAATGATATTAAACAGTACATGTTTTTCTTTTTAAAACCTTCAAAAAAAAAAAACCTTCTTATTTTGGGGCACCTGCTCAGTGGTTGAGCTTCTGCCTTGGACCCAGGGTGTGACCCCGGGGTCCCAGGATTGAGTCCTGGGATCGGCTTCCCCGCAGGGAGCCTGCTTCTCCTCTGCCTGTGTCTCTGCCTTTCTCTCTGTGTCTCTCATGAGTAAATAAATAATATATTTAATAAATAAATAAAAACATCTTATTTTGAGATGACTAAAGATTTGTAAACAGTTGCACAAAAAATGTACAGGCAGGTGCCATGTACCATTCACATAGTTTTTTGAGTGTTTTTTCTTTTTTGGTGTACATTATTCTGAAATGTGCATTTACCATCAGTAACATTTTGGAGTCCATGCATGTTGATATATTCAGCTTTTTCTAGTTCATTTCTCTTAGCTGCTGATCAGTATTTTGTTAAAATAATATGTGACTTTTTATTTAGACAGACCTCAGTGGGCAACGCTGACTGAACTTTAATGCTCTGTACTTGACGTTCATTAACTCACCAAAGCCTCAGGGCAGCGCTGGGAGTTGTTAAGTCCTTAGTAATTGCGGGATGTCTTAGTATTTGCCAGGCTCTGTGGACACAAGATGACGACTAAGCCAGACTTGGTCCCTTCACTCTTGAATCTTACATTCTACTGAGGGAAAACAGATGTAAATCAGTGAACAAAGAAATAAGGTATTTGTTGATTTTAAATACAACAAAGAAAATTTGAATAATAATTAGCAATAGAATGGGTTGTGGCACCTGGCTGGCTAGGGGGTTGTAGGTTTGAGCCCCAGGCCGTGGGAAGAGATTACTCAAAAATAAAGTCTATATAAAAAGAGACTCCTGGGTGGCTCAGGGGGTGATCCCCGGGTCCGGGATCGGTCCCGCTTTGCGGCCCCCCCCTGCCCCCCGCAGGGAACCTGCTCCTCCCTGGGCCTGTGTCTCTGCCTCTGTGTGTGTGTGTGTGTGTATGTGTGTGTGTGTCTCTCCTGAATAAATAAATGAATCTTGGGCAGCCCTGGTAGCTCAGCGGTTTAGCGCTGCCTTCAGCCCAGGGTGGGATCTTGGAGACCCGGGATCAAGTCCCATGTCTGGCTCCCTGCGTGGAGCCTGCTTCTCCCTCTGCCTGTGTCTCTGCCTCTCTCTCTCTATGTCTCTCATGCATAAATAAATAAAATCTTAAAAAAAAAAAAAAAGAATCTTTAAAAAAATCACTAGTGAGACCCACCTAGCTGACCCATAAGTGTCAAAACCCACACTTGGGGAACACTGTGCAGAGCCGGTGTTTCCTGGGCGGGGATGGTAGGAGGGCTGTGCGAGGGTTGCCGAGAGGGCCGCATCATGGTTCTGATGTGAATTTATTGAGAAACACGGCCTCTGAGCTTCCTAGAAGGCCCAAGAGCTCTGCTTGCTTCTCAAGAGAAGAAAAGACTGGGGTGGGGGTAGATCTTTGGAGAAGTGAGGGTATTGGCCCGGCAAGCTGCAGGACCGGAGAGCGCTCCCAGATGACAAGGGCCAGCCGGGGCCATTGGGGCCATCCCGGATGCTCCTTGTGTGTCATGACAGGGCCGTAACCCTGCCCTCCGCTTATTTCTTGGAACTGCAAGGAACTCCCGGTGTTCCTAATACAAAAACGGGCACCGGGCGTGGGGAAAGCGAGGCCAGGGCCGCGGCGGCAACTCCGCAGCGGGGGCGAAGGCCTGGCCCCCTGGCAGGCACCTGTGGGGTGGGAGGCTCTGGGGGCAGCTTTGCCTCTCGCCCATTCCCAAGCTCCGTTAGACGGAATATGTCTAAGGTTGCGTCCGGGAGGGTAGCGTGCTAATCAGATGGAGCATCGCTAATCTATAGGAAATAAGTAAGAGTTTTCCTTGTCAGGACTCGGAGAAGATGTGCGTTGAAGTTATCTCCCTGGCCTTCAACCCAGAGGCCGAAGTGATGGGTGATGAGACTGTGAGGCAGGTGTACGTAGAGTACAAGTTCTGCGATGTGCCCTTGTCAGAGACAGAGACTCCGGTGTCCCTGAGGAAACCGAGGGCAGGAGAAGAGATCCACTTCCACTTCAGCAAAGGTGACGCATCCCTTGTGATTGGCTGGGAGGCGGTTCTGAGGGCTCAGGCCTGCCCAGCCCAGCCAACGGGCTGGAGGCAGCCATTTTCTTTTATTTATCAAAGTGATATATGCATATGGTCTTACTTAATTTTTTGTTTTTAAAATATTTTACTGTTTTTTATTTTAATTCCAGTACAGTTCGCATACAGTGTTATAGTAGCTTTAGGTGCACAACATAAGGTGGGACAAATCTATACCTTATTCAGCGCTCCTCGTGGTGCACACACCCTTGCAATCCATCACCTATTTCACCCATCCCCCTACCCTCCTCTTCTCCATACTTAAGAGTCCGAATTTTTGGTTTGTCTCTTTTTTTTTTCTGGTGTTCATTGTTATTTCACTCACCCTTCTATCCTCTAGATCCATCCACAGTGGCTGCATCAGTTTGCATTCCCACCAACAGTGCAAGAGATTTCCTTTTTCTCCACATCCTCGCCAACACTTGCTGTTGGTTGTGTTTTTAGTTTTAGCCATTCTGACAGGTGTGAGGTGAGATCTCATTGTGCTTTTGATTTGCGTTTCCCCGATGGTGAGTGATTTTAATCATCTTTTTATGTGTCTGCTGGACATCTGGTGAAATGTCTGTTCATGTCTTGTGCCCTTCTTTTATTTTTTTGTTTTTTTATTTTTATTTTTTATTTTTTTTCCTACTTTTAAATAAGATTATTTGTTTTTTGAGTGTTCAGTTATATCAGGTCTTTATATATTTTGGGTACTAACCTGTAAAGGGTGTGTCATTTGCAAATATCTTCTTCCATTCACAAGGTTGCCTTTTAATTTTGTTGATTTTTTCCTTTGCTGTGTAGAAGATTTTTATTTTTATTTATTTTTATTTTATTTTTAAAGATTTTATTTATTTATTAGAGACACAGCGAATGAGAGAGAGAGGGGCAGAGAAACAGGCAGAGGGAGAAGCAGGCTCCATGCACCGGGAGCCCGATGCAGGACTCGATCCCGGGTCTCCAGGATCACGCCCTGGGCCAAAGGCAGGCGCCAAACCGCTGCACCACCCAGGGATCCCCAAAGATTTTTATTTTGATGTAGTTCCAGTAGTTTGTTTTTCTTTTATGTCACTTGCCTTAGGAGACATGTTTAGAAAGAAGTTGCTATGGCCGACGTCTGAGAAGTTACCGTCTGTGCTCTCTTCTAGGATTTTTATGGTTTCAGGTCTCAAATTTAAGACTTTAATCTATGTTGAGTTTATTTGTGTGTGTGATGTAAGAAAGTGGTCCAGTTTCATTCTTTTGCTGTAGCTGTTCAGTTTTCCTGACACCATATGTTGAAGAGACTTTTTTCTGTTGCATATTTTTGCTTCCTTTGTCAAAAATCAATTGACCATGTAATTGTGGTTTTGTTTCTGGGCTCTCTATTCTGCTCCATTGATCTATGTGTCTGTTTCTGTGCCAGCACCACACTGTTTTGATGACTGCACCTTTGTAGTGTATCTTGAAATCTTGGAGATTGTGATCCCTCCAGCTTTTTCTTTTTCAAGATTATTTGGCCTATTTCGGATCTTTTGTGGTTCCGTACAAATTTTAGGAATATTGATTCTAGTAATATTTATTTTACTGTGAAGAATGCTGGTGATATTTTGATAGGGGTTGCAATAAATCTGTAGATTCCTTTGGATAGCATGGACGTTTGAACGATATTTGTTCTTCCAATCAATGCACATGGAATATCTTTCCATTTGTTTGTGTCCTCTTTAATTTCTTTCATCATTGTTTTATAGTTTTCAGAGTACAGGTCTTTCATCTCCTTGGTTAAATTTGTTCCTAAAAAATATTTTATTATTTTTGGTGCAATTGTAAATGAGATTGCTTTCTTAATTTCTTTTTCTGTTACCTCATTATTGTACATAGAAATGCAATGAGGAGTGCCTGGTGGCTCAGTTGGTTAAGCATCTGACTCTTAATCTAAGTTCAGGTCTTGATCTCAGGGTTGTGAGTTCAAGCCCAGTGTGGAGCCTACTGAAAATAATAATAATAAGAAGAATAAGAATAAGAATAAGAAAAGCAGCAGATTTCTGTTTTTCATTTTGTATCCTGCGACCTTACTAAATTCATTTATCAGTTCTAATAGTTTTTTGGTGGAGTCTTTAGGGTTTTCTATACATAGTATCATGTTATCTGCAAATAGTGAAAGTTTTACTCTTCCTTACCAATTTGGATGCTTTCTTTTTTCTTTTTAAGATTTTATTTATTTATTCAGGAGAACACAGGATCAGGATCAAGCCCTGGGCTGAAGGTGGCGCTAAACCACTTAGCCACCTGGGCTGCCCTAATTCTTTTTTCTTATCTGATTCCTGTGGCTACTACTTCCGATACTGTGTTGAATAAAAGTGGTAAGAAAGAACATCCTTGTCTTGTTTCTGGTCTTAGTGGGAGAGCTCTCAGTTTTTCACCATTATGATGTTCGCTGTGGGTTTTCCATTATGGCCTTTTTTATGTTGAAGAATGTCACCTCTAAACCTACTTTGTTGAGGGGTTTTTATCATGAATGGATATTGTACTTTGTCAAATGCTTCCTCTCCATTTATTGAAATGATCTTACTGATGCGATGTATCACATTGACTGATTTGCAAATATTGAAATACCCTTGTATCCTGGAAATAAACCCCACTTGATCGTGGTGAATGATTTTTTAAATGTATTGTTAGATTTGGTTTGCTAATATTTTGTTGAGGATTTTTGCATCTGTGTTCATAAGAGACACTGGCCTGTAGTTCTCTTTTTTGTAGTGTCTTTATCTGGTTTGGTATCAGGATAATGCTGGCCTCATGGAATGAATTTTGAAGTTTTCTTGCTTCTTGTATTTTTAGGAATATTTGAGATATTAGGTATTAACACTTCTTTAAATGTTTGGTAGAGGGATCCCTAGGTGGCTCAGCGGTTTAGCGCCTGCCTTTGGCCCAGGGCGTGATCGTGGAGTCCCGGGATTGAGTCCCATCAGGCTCCCGGCATGGAGCCTGCTTCTCCCTCCTCCTGTGTCTCTGCCTCTCTCTCTCTGTCTATGATAAATAAATAAATAAATCTTAAAAAAAAATAAATGTTTGGTAGAATTTGGGGATCCCTGGGTGGCTCAGTGGTTTAGTGTCTTCACTAAGACACTTCAGCCCAGGGCATGATCCTGGAATCCCGGATTCTAGTCCCACATTGGCTCCCTGCATGGAGCCTGCTTCTCTCTCAGCCTGTGTCTCTGCCTCTCTCTCTCTCTCTGTGTACACTCTCATGAATAAATAAATAAGATCTTTAGAAAAAAAAAATGTTTGGTAGAATTTGCCTGTGAAGCCATCTGGTCCTGGACTTTTGTTTGTTTTTTTGGTAATTGGTCTATTCAAATTTTCTGTTTCTTGTTTCTAGGAATTTGTCTGTTTCTTCTGGGTTGTCCAATTTGTTGGCATATAATTTTTCATAATATTCTCTTACAATCCTTTGTATTTCTGTGGTGTCAATTGCTTTTCATTTCAATTTCCTCTTTCATTTCTGATTTTGTTTATTTGAGTACCGCCGCCCCACCTGTGGATGAGTTCGTCTTTCCAAAGAACTAGTTCCTGGTTTCATTGATCTGTTCTATTATTTTTTTTAAAGTTTCTATTTCTTTTATTTCTGCTTTACTTTTTATTATTTCCTTCCTTCTGCTGGTTTTTGGTCTTGTTTGTTCTTGTTTATTTCATTCCTTTAGGTATAATGTTATAGGTTGTTTTTTTGGAATTTTTCTTGCTTCTCGAGTTAGGCCTGTATTCTTATACACTTCCCTCTTAGAATAGCTTTTGCTGCATCCCAGGTTTTGGACCATTGTATTTTCATTTGTCCCCATGTATCTTTTAATTTCCTTTTTGATTTCTTGGTTGACACATTTGTTGTTTAGTGGTGTGTTATTTAACCTCCATGTATTTGTGCTCTCTCCAGACTTTTACTTGTGGTTGGTTTCTGGTTTCATAACATTATGATCAGAAAAGATAGATGGTGGGGCACCTGGGTGGCACAATTGGTTGGACATCCAACTCTTGGTTTCAGCTCCGGTCATGATCTCAGGGTTGTGGGATCAGGCCCTGAGTTGGGCTCCTCACTGCTTGGAATTCTGTCTTCCTCTGCCCCTCCCACTTCTGTGTGTGTGTTCTCTCTCTCACAAATAAATAAATCTTTAAAAAAAAAAAAAAAGAGGGGATCCCTGGGTGGCTCAGTGGTTTGGCACCTGCCTTCCGCCCAGGTTGTGATCCTGGAGTCCCAGGATCGAGTCCCACGTCAGGCTCCCTGCATGGAGCCTGCTTCTCCCTCTGCCTGTGTCTCTGCCTCTCTCTCTGTGTGTCTCATGAATGAATAAAATCTTTGAAAAAAAAAAAAGAGCAGATACATGGTATGACTCTGATCTTTTTAAATTTTTTGAGACTTGTGGCCTTATATGTGATCTATTCTGGAGACTGTTGCACATACACTTGAAAAGAATGTGTATTCTGCTGTTTTGGGATGGAATGTTCTGAATATATCCGTTAAATCCATCTGGTCCAATGTGTCATTCAAAACCACTGTTTCCTTGTTGATTTTCTGTTTGGATGATCTGTCCATTGATGTAAGTGGGATTGTGCATATGGTTTTAAAATATCAAATAGGCCTAGAAAGATTTTTAATTAAAGTTAAACAGTCCTGTGGTACCTGGGTGGCTCAGTGGTTGAGTGTCTGCCTTTGGCTCGAGTTGTGGTCCCGGGATCCTGGGATCGAGTCCTGCATCATCAGGTTCCTTGTGGGAGGCCTGCTTCTCCCTCTGCCTGTGTCTCTGCCTCTCTCTCTCTCTGTGTCTCTCATGAATAAATAAATAAAATCTTGTAAAAAAAAATAAACAGTCCCTTTTTTCCATTCCTTCTCCACAAATCAATCCGTTGTCATCCCCAGCCTTCTCAGTCCACCAACCTCTTATCACTTTTTCTGCTGTATCTTGTATTTTATTTATTTTATTTTATTTTTTTGTAACTTGTTATTTAACTCCATATTTCTGAGTAATGTTTCTGTTGCAATTTCCTAACACACCAGTTTTAGATATTATCTGCTCACTTCCTGTCATGGCACATAAAATTTGTCTCTTACTCTACATCCATGTTCCCTTCCTCCCATATAGTTGGATCATAACTTTCATTTAATCCAACCCTAGTTGTCTCCATTATTATGGATATGTAAATATTCTTTTTTTAAAAAAAGATTTTATTTATTTATTCATGAGAGACACAGAGAGGCAGAGACACAGGCAGAGGGGGAAGCAGGCTCCATGCAGGGAGCCTGACGTGGGACTGGATCCCAGGTCTCTGGGATCAAGCCCTGAGCTGAATGCAGACGTTTAACCACTGGGCCACCCAGGCATCCCTGGATATGTAAATATTCTTATAGAACCAAGTGGCATGCCATGGTTATATTTCCTTTTTTGTTTATTATTTTGCATGAATTTTTCATTTGCTCCATTTTCATTATGCCTGTTGTAGTTCTTTTCACATCCTCTAACCACTTTCCAAGTTTTCCAATAATCAAACCTGTCAAATGATGCATCAATTGTTTTTCCTTGAAGACCTCTCTTCAGCCCAGCATTCAGCAATTACCGGCTGCTGCCATTTGGAGAATTTGATTTAATTCTCACTATTCTAGATTTCCTGTCTCCTGGGTTCTCTGTAATCCTCTGATTCACTTCTAATGGATCATATTTTGTCTTTTAGAGAAAGAATATATTGGAAGGAAACATTTTGAGAGAATGATGCATGAAATCTCTGTATTCTACTCCTTTATTCAGTTGATTATTAGGCAAGCATAGAAATCTGTTTTTAAAACATTGTTATTCAGAATTTCAAGGCAGTTGGTCAGTGGTCTTCGCCAGGAGTCTAGCCTTTGTATGACAGCTACCTCTACGTGTCCAGAAGGCTTTAACATTTTGTTATCTTTAGTGTTCTTAAATTTCAGAATAATGTGTATATTTTCCTCTAATTGTTCTAGCCGTTCAGGGGGCTCTTTCAATCTGGAAGCTTGTGGCTTTTAATTCTGGGAAATTTTGTTGCATTTCTTTGATAATTTTGTCCCCACGATTTTCTTTTTTTTTTTTCTTTTTTTTTGATTTTCTTTTTTTTAGTAGAGTTTCTGAACTTCCGAATTGATGTTCTGATTTTTTAATTTCCTTCCTATAATCCTACCTCTACCTTTTCTTTGTATTTTGGGTAAATTTCCTTAAGTTTTTTTTAAGATTGTATTTTTAAGTATGGCTCGGCCCGTTAAGCGTCTGACTGTTGGCTTCAGCCGAGGTTGTGAGGTCCACCCGGTCCGCGGGGGCTTGGAGCCTGCTTAGGGTTCCCTCTCTCTCCTTCTGCTCGTCTCCCAAAACAAACAAAAACAACGCACACTGTAAGGAGGGGTGGGGGTGGGGGCTCAGTTCCCACCGGGGTCTTACTCCGTGACCCGCGGGCCCGCACTTCCTCCTTCCTCCATCACCAAGGTCCTGAGGTCGGTCCTGGATGTGCGCGGGCCGCTGGGGAGGCAGCCTGGGGGCGCGGTTCTCCCTCGGCCCCCGCTGCAGGCTGCCCCCCCCGCCCCCCGCCCCCCTGGCCCGCGTGCCCCGCACCCCTGCGGCCCCGGCTGCTGCAGCGGAGGAGGGTCTGGGGCTGCCGCGGTCCTGCGCAGACACGGGGGTGGGGTGGGGGAACTGGGGAGGCGGAGCTGGGGGGGACGGAGTTGGGGGGCCCGGAGCTGGGGGGGCGGAGCTGGGGGGCCCAGAGCTTGGGGGGTCAGAGCTGGGGGCCCGGAGGTGGGGGGCCCGGAGCTGGGGGGGCAGAGCTTGGGGGGCCAGGAGCTGGGGGGCCCGGAGCTGGGGGGGCGGAGCTTGGGGGGGCAGAGCTGGGGGCCCGGAGGTGGGGGTCCCGGAGCTGGGGGGCCAGGAGCTGGGGGGGCGGAGCTTGGGGGGGCAGAGCTGGGGGGCCCGGAGGTGGGGGTCCCGGAGCTGGGGGGCCAGGAGCTGGGGGGGCGGAGCTGGGGGGGCAGAGCTTGGGGGGCCCAGAGGTGGGGGGCCAGGAGCTGGGGGGCCCGGAGCTGGGGGGGCGGAGCTTGGGGGGGCAGAGCTGGGGGCCCGGAGGTGGGGGTCCCGGAGCTGGGGGGGCGGAGCTGGGGGGCCCAGAGCTTGGGGGGTCAGAGCTGGGGGCCCGGAGGTGGGGGGCCCGGAGCTGGGGGGGCAGAGCTTGGGGGGCCAGGAGCTGGGGGGCCCGGAGCTGGGGGGGCGGAGCTTGGGGGGGCAGAGCTGGGGGCCCGGAGGTGGGGGTCCCGGAGCTGGGGGGCCAGGAGCTGGGGGGGCGGAGCTTGGGGGGGCAGAGCTGGGGGGCCCGGAGGTGGGGGTCCCGGAGCTGGGGGGCCAGGAGCTGGGGGGGCGGAGCTGGGGGGGCAGAGCTTGGGGGGCCCAGAGGTGGGGGGCCAGGAGCTGGGGGGCCCGGAGCTGGGGGGGCGGAGCTTGGGGGGGCAGAGCTGGGGGCCCGGAGGTGGGGGTCCCGGAGCTGGGGGGCCAGGAGCTGGGGGGGCGGAGCTTGGGGGGGCAGAGCTGGGGGGCCCGGAGGTGGGGGTCCCGGAGCTGGGGGGCCAGGAGCTGGGGGGGCGGAGCTGGGGGGGCAGAGCTGGGGGGCCCGGAGGTGGGGGGCCAGGAGCTGGGGGGCCAGGAGCTGTGGGGGCGGAGCTGGGGGGGCAGAGCTGGGGGGCCCGGAGGTGGGGGTCCCGGAGCTGTGGGGCCAGGAGCTGTGGGGGCGGAGCTGGGGGGGCAGAGCTGGGGGGCCCGGAGGTGGGGGTCCCGGAGCTGGGGGGCCAGGAGCTGGGGGGGCGGAGCTGGGGGGGCAGAGCTTGGGGGGCCCAGAGGTGGGGGGCCAGGAGCTGGGGGGCCCGGAGCTGGGGGGGCGGAGCTTGGGGGGGCAGAGCTGGGGGGCCCGGAGGTGGGGGTCCCGGAGCTTGGGGGCCAGGAGCTGGGGGGGCGGAGCTGGGGGAGGTCCCGGAGTTGGGGGGCGGAGCTGGGGGGCCCAGGCGGCCCTCGGGTGCCCGCGGCGCGGCGGCGCTGACCCTCGGCTTCCCCTCCCCGAGCCCAGTGATCCACCTGGACCCGCTGACGCACGCGACCCGAAGGCAGTTCCTGCGCGACGCGCTGAGCGGACAGGGCCCCGAGCAAGGACGGTAAGGGCGCCTGCGCGAGGGGGGGGGGATCCCGGCAGCCCCAGCCCGCCGCCCCCTGAGCGCGTCCGCCTCCGGCGACTCCGACCCGGCCTGGGGCCGGACCGCGAGGCGCCCCCACGCATGGCCGCAGGACACAGGCCGCTCGCCGCCCGCTCTCCCGACGGTTCCATGTTTAGGGTCGTCCAGTAGCCTCCACACCCGGCTCGGAGCCCAGCGCGGGGCCTGAACTCACAACCCCGAGATCAAGGTGTGACCTGGGGGCAGCCGGGGGGCGCAGCGGTTGAGCGCCGCCTTCAGCCCGGGGCCTGATCCTGGGGCTCTGGGTTCGAGTCCTGCCGGGCTCCCTGCGGGGAGCCTGCCTCTCCCTCTCCGTCTGTCTCTCTGTCTCTCTTGAATAAATTAAAAAAAAAAAAAAAGGCCGTGCCCCGCCCGAGAGCCGCGCAGGCCCCGAGGCTGGGTCTTCACAGCCCCGTCTGCAGGGTCGCGCTGACCGTGGTGCGGCTGCGCTGAGCTGTGGGCTGGCCCCGTTTCAGGCCGGTGTCCCTGCTACTCCCGCGACCCCAGGAGACCCCCCCCCCCGGAGGTCCCCAGCGAAATGCACGGGACGGTTCCGAACAAACGGGCTCACGGTTTCGCTGACATCTGGAACTCAGATGTGAGTGGGCGTCTGCTTGCGGTTTTCGTTTGGGGCCGGATCAGCGACCGGCGTCCCCCCAGGCGTGTGGCGGGAGCCTGCTGGGCGCCGCCTTGGCCCCGCACGTTCCTGGACTTGCCCGGACTCCGTGTGCCTCCGGCCGGGAAGGGCCCCACGAGCCCCGGGCGCGCAGGGTCTGGGCAGGGTCACCCGCGCAGCCGGCCTCCAGCCCCCGGCCTCCCGCCCCCGGCCCCCGGCCTCGGGCCCCCGGCCTGCAGCTGGCCCCCGGCCTCCATGCCCGACTTACTGTCTCTCTTCCGCCCCCCGTGTTCCTGGGACACTCCCTCCCTTCCCTCTCTCGCAGTGGTAGGCCTTTTTCTGGGGGGCGGGTTTCCTATTCAGTTTTAGGTCCCGATTTCTACCTCCCTTCCTGCCGCCGCCCCCGGGCCAGGTTGTGGGCCTCTAAGGAGGCCGCGTGGCTCCAAGGCCTGACCCCACTCGGGGCCCTCTCGTCCCTGAGCATCACTGGGCGCGGCCTCTGGGCCACACCTGAGACCACGAAGTGTGTCGGAGGCGCCAGGGTCTGGCGCGCTCAGGGAAGCCTCCGACCCTGATCTCAGCGCAGCTCTTGACCTCGGGGCTGTGAGTCGAAAAATACACACACGCACACACACAAGACATTCGCACAGCGGCCTGGACCCAGAAAGGGCGACTCGGCGGCGCCGCGACCCCTCAGCGGCTGACCCCTCACAGACGAGTGTCGCTTGGGGCCCAGCCAGGTCACTCTCAGGATTTCTGCTTTTTGGCTTGATCCTGGCCAGCTGCGATTTTAAGAGCCTGAGGTTTTAGCCACACTCTTGCTTCCTTAGCACTATTAGTGACCAGTATCTGCTTTTAAAAAATTACTAGGGATCCACAGTGTCCAGAATAGGAAACCCAGCAAAGGGCAGGTTGCCTGGGGGCCTCCCAGGGGAGGGGCGTGCCACCGTGAGCACAGCCTGGGGGCAGTCTGAGTTCACCGAACACACCGAATTGTGCACTTTAAAATGGTTGAGATAGTGAACTTATGTGCGAACTTTATCTCAACGAATCTAGTAGGTGCTAGGTGTTAGGTGCTAGAACTCAGTGCCGTTGTTTGCTGGGCCGAATCCAGAGAACAAGGGGGGTGGTCGCCTGCTCACCACGGGTGGAGGTGCCGGCGCCCCAGGGCCCCTGCCTCCAGGCTTGCGGCTTGGAGGAACCCGCTTTTTAACATATATATTTTTTTTTTAATTTTATTTATTTTTTTTTTTAAATTTTTTTTTTTTAATTTTTTATTTATTTATGATAGTCACAGAGAGAGAGAGAGAGAGAGGCAGAGACACAGGCGGAGGGAGAAGCAGGCTCCATGCACCGGGAGCCCGACGCGGGATTCGATCCCGGGTCTCCAGGATCGCGCCCCGGGCCAAAGGCAGGCGCCAAACCGCTGCGCCACCCAGGGATCCCGGAACCCGCTTTTTAAACATTTTGCAATTCTGTATTCCTTCTGTCTTTCTCTGCTCCAGCTTGATACCCAAATTTTCTTTTATTTAGTAATCTAAAACTCTTCTCATTCTCCTATAATCTTGGTTTGTGTGCAGATACCTTCACTGCCCTGGTCAAATCTTTCTTTCTTTCTTTCCTTTTCTTTTTTCTTCCTTTTTGTTCTTAAGATTTTATTTGACACACACACACAGAGAGAGAGAGAGAGAGAGAAAGAGAGAGAGAGCGCACAAGCAGAGGGAACAACAGACTCCCCGCTGAGCAGGGAGCCCTGGACCCTGGGACCATGACCTGAACCTGAACCCCAGGGCAGAGGCTTAACTAACTGAACCCGCGGGGGCTCCTGCTGGCCCCAGATCTTTCTTCAGAGCTGCAGGCTCTCTTGCAAAGCATCTCGTCTAAACAGTTTTGACACAACTTGATCAACTACACCGTCTCAGTCTTCATTCCAGCCTCCCCGGGCCTGGCGTTGCTTCGCACAGGCTCCTTACTCTGGCTATTCGTCATGTAGGATGCAGGCCAGGGAAGAGTGGCTCAGGGGAACATGGTATAACTTGTGACGGCTCTGACCTTCGTGTATGTACTTTAGGCCCTACGGTAGCAGCAGTACCGAGTTACATGGAATTTTCCCCTCTTTAGTTTAAAGTTCACGGTGGTAAGTGATCCTCTGGACGACGAAAAGAAGGAATGTCAAGAGGTGGGATACGCGTTTCTGGAGCTGCGCCAGGTCATGGAATCAGGAGACCTCGTGGAACAAGAGCTAGAGAGTGAGTAATGAGTTCTCATGCTTCTCAGTCTGACTTCTTTCTCAGGCGGTCAGCCTCATCACGAATCCTTTTTCTGTTTTACCTTCATTTTGTGATGATCACTGTGAAGCTGATTATACGAATTGGGTCCAAATCCCTACGGGCATAATTACTTCTGGAGCAAGCGTCAGGGCGCTCTGTTGTCTCGGTTGGCCTGTGTGCATGACATGCGGTTCAGGACAACTGGAATACAGTTTTTTTTTTTTTTTAAAGATGTTATTTATTTACTCGTGAGATGGAGGGAGGCAGAGGGAGACGCAGGCTCCCGCGGAGCTTGGTCTCGGGGCTCTGGGCGTCCGGGGTGCAGGCTTTTAGGACTCTGCAGTGTCTGAAATGGGGATTTTGGAGAGCCGTATATGTAGAGATCAGAATCCCTGATGGCTCTTCAGGATGTGAGGTCCGTAAAGGCGGCCCGTGCGCCTCCTGTAAGGCACAGCCTCGCCCGTCTCTCCCACAGAAGCCGACTCTCCTGCCCCCTTGGGATTTGTTGCCAAATTCGTTTTGGTTCCCAGAGCTTACCGGCCTTGCTCCAGAAGTGGCCGCATCCTCTCACTTCCGCCCCATCTCCACCTGCTACGGTGCTTCTGCAAAGTCTGACCACCACATTCTTCCGAGGCCCATTTTTAACATTATTTGCTGCAAGACTGGTGGGCTTCGGAAACCTCTGCACTGGAATGCCGGCGGGCAGGCTGTTCTGCGCTTGCTGGGGTCTCCCCGTCACCTCCCCGCAAGGCTCTGTAGGCTGGGGGGCTGCCCCCAGCGGCTGCTCTCCAGGGGTCCCGAGGCCGCCCTTGCCCGCCTTCCCCAGCTCCGCTCCCCCGACGCGCCGGCCCTTCGCACTGTGCAGGGATCCCCTCAAACCTTCTCTAGTCAGGACCTCGACATTTCTAAAGCCAATGAGGTTTCGATTCTTTTGATTTTTTTGATCATCAAAAGAGACACTTGTAACTTCCTGGTTGTGGCTGCCCCTTCTCTCCACTCAGGCTTTAAATCCTGTTGGTCTGATTTGAAAACCCAGAGCCTGTTTCCTAGCCTGCTTCTCTCTCAGACTCAGCTCCTTGAACTACTTGCTCAAGTCCGTGCAGTGCTTCAGCTACGATCAAGTGTTTTTTTTTTTAAGATTTTATTTATTCATGAGAGAGAGAGAGAGAGAGAGAGGCAGGCAGACAGGCAGAGGGAGAAGCCGGCTCCATGCAGGGAGCCTGGTGTGGGATTTGATCCTAGGACCTCGGGTCCCGCCCTGAGCCCAATGCAGACGCTCAACTGTCGAGCCCCAGGCATCCCACTCCCAGGATTTTAATTGTGGTCTAAGAATGATCTCAAATCTAGGTTTCCAGTCCAGATTTTTAATAAAACCTAGGCTTATGGTGGACCAACAGTCCCTACCTGTGTCCCTTAGTACATAAAGCTGGACCCTCTCTGCACCTCGTGTCCCCTGACCCACCCCCAGTTCTCCAAATGACAGTGCTTGACAGTGCTGTCCTGGACTCCAACCTACTCCTAACTGCCAACGGTAATCACATTTCAGTACTTTTCTCTCTTCAAGTGCAGAACCCCGTCCTGTCCCTCAGCTGCTTCACAGCGCACTGTAGAGGCTCCTAGTAATGGCTGCTTTTCTGGAACCCAAGTATGAATCCCCACTTCGCTTCCGTTAAAGCCAGATTCCTTAGAAGATAAACAGGGCCCTTTGTGACCTGGCCTGGGCTTATCTATACAGATTCGCTTTTTTTGTTTTTTTAAAAAGATTTTATGCAGTTATTCCTGAGACCCAGAGAGCAGCAGAGGGAGCAGCAGGAAAGCAGAGCCTGACCGCTGGGCCGCATGAGCCACAGCGTCCCCAGATTCACGTTTTAAAACAAAAAATCGTGTCCTGCGGGCGGGGGGCGGGGGGGAAGCGAGCCCTGCCCGGTAGCCGCCTGAGGAGCCGCCGCCTGACTGAACACCCGCCTTTCCTCTCCCGCAGTCGTGAGCCCCACGGAGCGCGCCCCCATCGGGAGGCTGAAGGTGGGCGTGCGCGCGGCCGCCGCCCTGCGGGCCGTGTGCACTGAGACGCGGCCGCCGAGCTGAGGGAGGCCGCGGAGCTAAGGGAGCCGGAGCTGAGGGAGCCGAGGGGGCCGAGCTAGCGATCCGGAAGCAGCGGCCCCGCCGCCAGGGTGCTCTCCCGCAGCCCGGCGACCTGGCGACCCGGCGACCCCGGCCTCTCAGGAGCCGCCCAAGAACGGTCACAAAAGGTGAATTTACAAAAACAAAACAACAACAAAAAAAACCACAGTTTATTTATCTTTTTAGTTCTTCCAAAATTGAAAATATCAAGTCCTACTGCTAAGGAGAAAAAAAACAAACGAACAAATAAAATCCGAGACCCCTCCCCCCCTCCTCTCTTAAAGTCACAGAACATGGAAGGGACTGCAGCGCGGCAGGTGGGGGCAGAGAACCAGGAGGGGAGGACGGCGAGAGAAACTCCCCAAATACTTAAAAGCTGTTCAACAGAAACTGTGATAAATACAGGACAAGGCAAGACAAGTAAAAATAAGGAGCAGCAGTGACGAGGGGCTGTGCTGCAGCCGGGCCTCCCTCCCTCTTCTCTTCTCTCTCCGGGGCATCCCAGACCCAGGGCTGGCCTGCCCCTCTCAGAGCTACGCGGGCTTCCTGAGCTCCTGCTAGGGCCCCTAGAAGTGGCGGGAGGCACAAACATCCTTCCTCGGACACACCGGGAAACACACAGTGGTAGTTCTGCCCCTGAACCATGTGTGGGTCCATGAGGAGGCGGACCTCGGGCAGGCAGGCCGCTGCGACCCAGGTCTTCCAGGGCAGCAGAGGCACCTCTATCTGCATGAGGCAAAAAAAGCAGGAAAACTCAGGCGGAGGTACCAGCCCAATTTGCCTCACTAGCTCAGGTTGTACACTTTGTCACGGCTACTAGCCGATCCCAGGAACCTTCTCTTGAGCACTGCAAAGATGGAGCGTAAAGAGAGGTGAGGAAGGTCATGGCAGGTAGGGTGGGATGGAGGGTCGAATCTGCTGGTCCAGAACCATGGTACAGGTGGTCAGGGGTCACCCGGTACCAGTGTCTTGGAAACACAGCTTTGAGACATCAAAGAATAAGCTGTCCGAAGCCACTGATGTCCCGGCAGAAGGTGGCAGGAAGAGAGAGGAATGAACGGTATTAACAGCGGAAGCCTCTGCCCTTCTTCAAGAACACCTCCTCCCTCGCCATCTGGATGGGGCCACTGGCACGTGTCCTGGTGGGCCTGGAATTCCCCGAGTAGATTGGTCCACACAAATGGCCCCCTAAACCCATAGACTCAAATGGCAAAACTTCAAAAGGGGAAAAAAAAAAAAAAAGGAAAAATACAGTTTCTATGTCATGTAAAATTTGTAGGGGTTGGCTGGATAAAGAATGGAGGTGTGGACCAAAGTTCACAAGTTACTTCCTCTTTTTCTTGGGGGGTGCAGAGCTGTGTCTGGAACCACGGTTAGAGCCACGGCCTGAACTGTGCACAGATGCCTTCCTCTTCCGGCTCATACTTCGACTCTGTTCTTCTTCTTCCTCGTAACGACTTTCTCGGTCCGCTAAGCAGGAGAACGAGGCATTGCTAGTTAACGACAGGTTAGCTGTGATACTAATAGCACGTGATAGCAGAACTACGACAGGCAGCGCACCCTGGAGTCAAACTTAGGTTTTAATCTTTCAAATCTCTAACGCTTCTTAGTTGTGTGATCTTGGGCACGTACTTAACCTGGCCGAGCCTCGGTTTACGTATTCATTCGATGGAAAATTATTTCACGATTCAATGAGGTGATCCCAATGCTTAGGATCCAGTAGGTATTTCCCTTTCATCTTTGATCTGGCGTTTGGTTTCAGTCATTAAACTGATAGTACAAAAACAACCCTAACCCAGAAGAGGCCCAGACAGGACTTAGATTTGGAAACTCACAGCCTAATTCTAGAGACTTCCCAGACTATGTGGCTATCAGCACAGCTGTGAGCCCACATGAAGAAAGCATCAGCTAGTCACGCCACCTGGGAGACTATGCATGCGTTCCAGAGCTCATCTGCTAAAGTCGGAGCTATAGCTCCACAGGAATTTTTATAGTGTTCATTTGTTATTCTTATTAGGCAAATAACATATCAAAATACTAAAAATCTGTTAGAAATCTGTGCCTCAAAACTAACACCACACAATTTACCTTTTCGGGCTTCTTCCTCCAGTTCATCCCAATCCTTTCCACTCTCTTCTTCACTGCCCAAGGATTCCTTGGAATAGTCTAGAATAAAATTAAGTAGGTCATTAGACGGAAATGCAATGCCAAAATTCTTCCCTCCTTTATGGGTTTCCAGAAATGACATTAGATTAAAAAGTCATGGAAAAAAAAAAAAGTCATGAAAAATTTTCCCTATAAAGACAAACCTGATTCTTCGGCTTCTGATGAATAATCTTCATCACTGTCCTCCTCCTCCTCTTCATAATCATCCTCTGAAGGATTAAAAGTCTCATCTTCAATTTCAGACTCTGAATCCCCTTCCTCAGCATCACTCCCCTGGTGAGTCAGAAAGCATAATACTATTTACTGGGTTCTTTTTTTGACATTCACTTGGTTAACTTAATGAATTAATTCAACCCACTTAGCACACCAGCATTATTTCTATTTTACATGAAAAACATAAAACCCCAAAACCTCAACTGACCACAAAAGGACTAATAGATATTTATCTAGTAATTGCACTTCACTAGTAATTTTCAAATTCATATATATATTTTTGATTTTATTTATTCATAGAGACAGAGAGAAAGAGGCAGAGACACAGGCAGAGAGAGAAGCAGGCTCCATGCAGAGAGCCTGATGTGGGACTCGATCCAGGGTCTCCAGGATCATGCCCTGGGCGCAGGTGGCGCTAAACCGCTGCGCCACGGGGGCTGCCCTCAAATTAATATTTCTTAAAGATTCACTTCATCCTTCCTACCCATGAAAATTAACATTAGAAACACTCTTGGTAATAATGCATTATGCAGAAGCGGAAGAAACATTTCTTAGAAAACAAATTTTGCAAAATGCCCTAAAGTTACACCTGAAACTAGTATTATGCTGTAAGTTAATTATACTTAAAAAAAAAAAAAAAAGGTAAAGTGCTCTGAAGTATTTTCCCCAAGTGTAAGACAGAACAATTCTGCAATTTCAAAGCCGTGTGACTGGCCGCCAGGCCCCAATCAATTCCCATCTACCCGCGAAACTAATGGAGACACGACATGGTGTCTCCCTGCCTGCTCCCTCATGTGCCACTTCCCTGGCATTTCCTAGCTGCCCACATAGTAACAGGCACCACTGTGACCAGAAAAGAAACCCCACACTCACGCACCTCACCCTCAGGCTCTAGGAAAGACCAGCCACCTTGTTCGAAGAAGCCCTCGGGGTCGTCGACAATGGTCTTCATGATTTTAGTCCAGTTGAGGGACTGCACTCCTTCCGTGTACTTTAGGTCACAGGAACTGAGAGAGAGGATATTATTATGAAGTCAAAATCATCCTCTGTGCTTTCTGTGAACGTTACTGTGTCATCTTCTCATAAGCATGTCTGAAGAGGAGATAACCTTTCCCGAAATACAGGAGAGCAGACATTCTTTGCGTTATGCCACCAGGATAGCCCCCAACAGCTGGTAACTGGTCTCCGGGACAGCAGCCCCTGGGACAGAGCGGCATTCCAACTGAAGCAAGCTTTGGCCCTCAAACAAAGCTCGTCTCCTTGTTGTATCGTTTTCTTTCTTAAGCATCAATTTCCCTGTTCCTCCTTTAGCCTTTCTCCTTTTCCCCTGCATTTTCCCTTCTCTGACTCCACTCTTATTTGCAAGTAGTTTCAACTTATAAGCACTTCTCTAATTCTTACTTTTCAGCTCTGGATCATTCACACCGCTGCGGTTCAGTATTAGGAACCGGCCCTAGCTTTCTCTCCCCAATCTCCTACTGATTTCTTATGTATTACTTATTTGACGTAAGGTCTATCTGAAAGGAGGGATAAGTTTTTTGTTTGTTTAGTACCTAAAGTGCCCTGTATTAAGATGTTCAAATGACTTTCTGTTATGTACTTCTGTTGAAAAGAGCTCAAATCAATTGAAGTGGGTGGGAAGGAAGAGAAAAGACAACCGAAGAAATGACAATAGTGAGGATCACAAGAAATATGTAACCACTGCCAGAAGTCCAGGACAAGCATTACATCATACACACTGTAACCTCTGCCTCTAGCCCTGGTGGAAAAACAAGAACTAGATACACCTTTTCATTTAAAAAAAAACCCACAAAAAACCAAGTTATGAAACAGCTTTCAAAGACTGGATAAAGGGGGCCCTGTGTGGCTCAGTCAGTTAAGCATCTGCCTTTGGTTCAGGTCATGATCCCGGGGTCCTGGGATCGAACCCCCCCGCCATGGGGCTCCCTGTTCAGTGGGAAGTCTGCTTCTCCCCCCTCGCCCCGCTTGTACTCGCTCGCTCTCATATATCTTTTTTAAATGTCCAAGCTTTTAACTTTTTAAAATTTTTATTTATTTATGATAGTCACACAGAGAGAGAGGCAGAGACATAGGCAGAGGGAGAAGCAGACCCCATGCACCGGGAGCCCGACGTGGGATTCGATCCCGGGTCTCCAGGATCGCGCCCTGGGCTAAAGGCAGGCGCCAAACCGCTGCGCGACCCAGGGATCCCTCAAATAAATATCTTAAACCCACAAAACATTGGATAAAAAGTAGCACAGGATTATAGTCCCCTAAAGAAGGAAACAAACGGGGTTCTGTTTTATGACTCCCCAAGTTCTCTGCCTGGAGGCGGTTCCCAGGCTGCTATGAAGGGAAGGGAACCCAATCAGAACCTGAGAGACAGAGAAGGATTTGAGGAGGCTGAAATAGAATTTGTGAAGCAGAGAGTACTAGAGGAGAGACAGTAATAGGAAATGTTCTGGAAATATGCAGAGGGATCCCTGCCAATCGTAGGCCGAGAATGTATCTGCACACGCATGAGAGGAAGCTCAGGAGAGGTGGGCAAAGCAGCATTGGAAAACAGTAGGCCAGACAATTCCCAGACCTCACACTAAGCTGGAAATAGTTCCTGTTCCTACCAGCCTCAGTAGAAAGACCTTGTAACACACAGGGAATCAAGAGTCCTCAAAAGAGTACTGCCTCAGCAGTGGGGTAAATCCTAGACAAGTTTGAAAAATCAAGTGGTATCCAAGTCCCTAAATTATATCTAGAATGAAATCTAGAAAAAAAAAACTAAAAAAAACTAGCACCCAAAAATGTGTAGTTACAATGTTTGGCAGTTGATCACAAATCACCAGACATGCAAAAAAGCAGAAGAAGGGCAGCCCAGGTGGCTCAGTGGTTTATCGCCATCTGCAGCCCAGGGCCTGATCCTGAAGACCCCGGATCGAATCCCATGTCAGGCTCCCTGCGTGGAGCCTGCTTCTCCCTCTGCCTATGTCTCTGCCTCTCTCTCCCTCTCTCTCATGAATAAATAAAATCTTTAAAAAAAAAAAAAAAGGCAGGAGAAAAACCAATAGAAATAGACCCAGAAAATACAAAGATGGTGGATGCAAGTATCAGATAATGATGTTGAAAGAACTATAATAAATATGCTCCATATGTTCAAGAAGGAAGAAACTGGAAGATGTTGAAAAGTGATGAAATGAAATACATGTAATTAGTCTCAGGGAACAAAAGGGGGGGGGGGGGAAACTAAGCAAGAATATTAGAAGAAAAATGGCCAAAACATTTCTAGATGTGATGAAAACCACATACCCAGCAGATCTGAGGAGCCCAATGCATGCTAAGCAGAATAATTATTAAAAACAAACATACCAAACAAAACACAGCAAAGCATCTAACAAACTGCTAAAAACCAATGATACAAATAGAAAATAAAATATCCTGAGGAGAAAAGACCTATAAAGAGGTACAAAGAACAAGAGCAAACACCTGAGCAGAAACCCAGTAAGCTGGAAGATGGTGAAGCAGTATCTTATAAATATTAAAAAAGACCATCAGCTTACAATTCTACATGCAGCAAAAAACATCTTTCTGAAATGAAAGGGAAATCTTTCAAGAAAAAAGCTGAGAGAATGTGTCACCAGAAAACCTGCCCCTCAAATACTAAAGGAGATTTATGAGGCAAAGAAAAAGCAGATAAAAGGTCAGAACCACACAATGGAATGAAGAGCACCAGGAATGGTAAATACATGAGTAAATATCCAAGACACTTTCTGCAATTTTGTCAATTAAGAGATAACTGCCCAGGGGCATGTGGCTGGCTCAGTCAGAGGAGCGCATGCAACTCTTAATCTTGGGGTCATGAGTTTGAGCCCCATACTGGGTGTAGAGACTACTAAAAAAAAACCGGGAATCCCTGGGTGGCTCAGCAGTTTAGCGCTGCCTTCAGCCCACGGCCTGATCCTGCAGTCCCGGGATTGAGTCCCACATCAGGCTCCCTGCATGGAGCCTGCTTCTACCCTCTGCCTGTGTCTCTGCCTCTCTCTCTCTCTCTGTCTTTCTTGAATTAAAAACAAACAACCAAAACCAACGCCCCCCAAAACACCTTCATATACAATCATAAAATTAATCCGAAAGGTGGCATAAACAGAAGAGAAAAGCAACAAAGAACAGATAAGAAAACGAAGAGCAAGGTGATAGATTTGAACCCAACCATACTGATAGTTAACAATAAATAAATGTAAATGGTCTGTTTTCACCAATCCAATGAAAAGAATAGATTAAAACAAGCGAGACTCAAATGTTGTCTCCAAGGAAGCCACTCTAAACGTAAAGTTTGAAGGACAGAAAAAAGACATGTTATACAAACACTAACCAAAATAAAGCTAGAAGTCCACAGTAATGATATACATCAAGTAGATTTTGAAACAAGGACTGCTATCAGGGATAAGGAAGGACATTTCATAATGATGGGAAAAAAAGTAAAGTTAAACTTCTAGGCAGACTGACCAACAAAAAGATAAAACAAATGATCAATATTAGGAGGAAAGGGAACACCATTATATAAATTATACAAATACTAAAACGGTAAATTAAAAAGACCAGTTTGTTGAAAGACACAAGATGATTCTAGAATTTACAGAGAATAGCCAATGCAATATAGCCAATTGTGAAAAGGAATGAAATTGGAGTTACACCACCTGATTTCAAGAATTACTATAAAGCTACAGTAATTTTGACAGCAGTACAAGGACACACAGATGCCAATGCAACAGAACACCATCCAGAAATAGACCCTCTCCTACATGGTTGATTTCTTTTTTTAAAAAAATATGCCAAGATAATTCAGTAACTAGGGGATAATCCTGTCACAAATGATACTAGAATAATCAGCTATATGTAGGCAAAGTATGAGCCCTGACCCTATGCTACAGTAAAAAAAATTAGCTCCAAATGGATCACAGACCTAAATATGAGACCTGAACCTGTAAAACTCTAGGAAAAAAACAGAAAATGATTTTGGGTTACTCAATTTAATAGATGAGATGTAAAAAGCACAAACTACAAAAGAAAGAGTAGATCTAACAAAGTTCATGAGAATTTTACACATCTAGTCTTTAAAAGACACTCAAGGAAATGAAGAGGCATAGAAACCACTGAAAAGGGCAGTCTGGGTGGCTCAGTGGTTTAGCGCCGCCTTCAGCCCAGGGCGTGATCCTGGGGACCAGGGATTGAATCCCACATCGGGCTCCCTGCATGGAGCCTATTTCTTCCTCTGCCTGGGTCTCTGCCTCTCCCTCTGATGAATAAATAAAATCTTTAAAAAAAAAAAAAAAGAAAGAAGAAACGACTGAAAAAATACATACAAGGGGAGCCTCTTGATTTCAGACGAGATCGAGTGCGTTCAGGGTGGTATGGCCATAGACGCACCTCTTGATTTCAGCTCAAGTCATGATCTTGAGCCCTGCACTGGGTTCTGTGCTCAGCAGAGTCTGCTTAAGGATTCTCTTTCAGGGCACCTGGGTGGCTCAGTCATCTGCCTTTGGCTCAGGTCATGATCCTGGCGTCCTGGGATCGAGTCCCACATCAAGCTACTTGCTCATTGGGGAGCCTGCTTCTCCCTCCACCTGCTGCAACTCTCCCTGCCTGTGTGTGTGCGAGCGCAGATGATTAAAAAAAAAAATCCTGTCTCTCTCACTCCTAGGCTCAAGCTCTAAAAGAAATAATCTTTTTTTTTTTAAAGAAGAAAACATACACAAAACCTATATTTGATTAAGGATTTACATCTAAAGACTTTTTAAAATTTAATTTCTTTTAAAAGATTTTATTTATGCATGAGAGACATAGAGAGAGGCAGAGACACAGGCAGAGGGAGAAGCAGGCTCCACACAGGAACCTGACATGGAACTCGATCCCAGGTCTCCAGGATCACACCCTGGGCTGAAAGCGGCGCTAAACCGCTGAGCCACCAGGACTGCCTTAAATTTAATTTTTGGAAAGATTTTATTTATTTTAGAGATAGAGCGAGTACACGAGGGGGGAGAGGCAAAGAAAAGATCTCAAGTAGACTACAAGCTGAACCCGGAGCCCGATGCAAGGCTCAATCTCATGACCCTGACATCATGACCTGAGGTGAAATCAAGAGTCAAACACTTAACCACCCACGTATCCCTAACCAGTCTGAAGAATTCTTACAACTCAGACAAGCAATCTCCTTTTTAACTTAACATGGGCAAAAAATTCAAAGTTACTCCCTCTCAAGACACGGGATGACACATAAGCATATGAAAAGATGTTCAACATCAACATCAAGGGTCGTCACGGAAATACAAACTGAAGCCACGATGGGACCAGCACTGCACACCTACTCTAATGGTCAACAGCAAGTGTTGATTCGGATGCACGGCAACAATTCTCACACATTGCAGGTTTTTCCAGGTTTTCTGGAAAGTGATTTGATAGTTTCTTGCAAAGATGAACACAGAGACTTAAAAACAAATCATATGACCCAGGAGTGCCACACTTAGGTCATCTACCCAAGAAATGAAAACATACGTTTACACTTTAAAGACCTGTGTGTAATGAAGTGTGGAGTTTCCATGCTCCGGCATGCTCCCCGTAACGAACAGCGGTGATGCACTCAGCAACTTGAACAAATTTCCAAAGTACTGAGTTAAGTGAAGGATGCAAGATACAAAAGATAACATACTGTAGGCTTCCATTTTGTGTGAAATTCTAGAAGCAAGCTGTACAGTGATAGAAACCAGGGATAAGCCTATAGGAAGGAAAATGACTATAAAGGAACTTTTAGGAGTGAAGACATATTATCCTAATTATGATGGTAGATTCCAGACTGTGTTACATTTGTTAGAACTTCTCAAATCAGAACTTAAATTGGCAAATTTTATTACATGTAAGTTTTCCCTCAACGAAACTTGTTTTTCAAAAGTCATATATGCATTTACACATAATGTCTGTGACATTACATCACCTACCTACATGTTTCGCAGGAAAATCCTCAGGGAAACCATAAATTTGTATCTTTCTCCTAATTTACTTTTTTTTTCTTCTACTATTTCTACATTCTCTCAACCCACTTCATAAGAGGAGGTTTATTTTTTTTTTTTTTAAGAGGAGGTTTATACTTACAGCACTTCCCTGTCACAGGTAATTGGGGGGTTGGGGGTGGAGGGCGGAGCAAACTATACTCATGGCTACCCAAGCTCACCCTTTACACCTAGGAAATAACATCTTCCGGATATAGAGTTCTGCTACTTCCACTGAAAAATCCTTTGAGCTGAAATGTGTATATATGGATGTCAAAGGCTAAAATAAAAAGAATTTCTATCTCATCTTTCAGTAAAAATAAGAGAACTAGTAAGAAATATGCCCCCCTTTTTATAACTAAACTATTACATGTGTTTAGATTTTTTATACCCCTCTCAAGTAGAGTTGAAAAAAAAAATCTAAAGATCGTATGTGTGTGTGTGTAAAGATCCATCAACTACTGTTGGAATTTCAGGAAAAAGTTAACTCTTAATCCAATAGATCCCAAATTTTTGAGTCCAAATTTTTAAGTCCTGGGCTATAACTCAACCCAAAGGCAGTTTCACCCTTAAGCACACCAGCAGGTTTTATATACAACACACCACACTTATATTCTGTAAACCAGGCCTCTTGGGGTAAATGGGAGACTGCTGGCTGATTTACTTACTTCAACCATTCCTTGATGGGGTCTAGGGAGGCTACAGGAATGGCGTTGATCATCGTGACTTTCTTGCTGTAGTCCTTGTACACTATCACCATATCAAAGTTCTTCAGGTGAAACTGAACCCGCTCGAAGTGAATCAGCTCCACTTCATCCAAGGTCACCACAAAAGGTGGCTGTCAGGGAGAAACTGGATCACTACCACATAAATCCCCTAAAGCATTAGCATTTTCAAATTGTGCCAGAATCCAAAAATCACTCCTGTTTTTTGGGAAAGACTAAAAGCAATACAATGTATTGAGAAGCGCCAGTAAAAGGATTTGTGAGATCAAAATCTTTCCTCAGGAGAAAAAATTTAAGGAAACTATAAATAAATTCTTCAAAAAATTATTTAAAGAGACCTTTGAAGAATCATCTATTCAATAAGGTATGCCTAAGAAAAGTAACTATCGAGGTACCTGGGGGGTTCAAATGAGTTAAGCAACCCTCCGACTTGATTTTGGCTCAGGTCAGGACCTCGGGGTTGTGAGATCGAGCCTGGCATCGGGCCTTTGCACTGGGTGTGGAGCCTGCTTAATTTTCGCTCTCCCTCTGACCCTTCCCCAAAAGTAACTATCAAAAATGAAAATCATCAGAAATGATGATAGTTTTCAAAACACCTATCCTTCTGCTTTCTTTTCTCTAACAATTTTCTTCCTAAAAGGAGATAAAAAAATACTCACCCACTCTGTAGCGTTTACCAGCGCACTACTAGTGGGCTGAAGGAGGCAAGTACTCCTGTAAGGAGCTCCATTAAATCTGAAAAAGAATAAGAGAAGAGATGCACATAAGGTCGGGCCCAGTGCAAGAGAAACTTGCTGCCAACAACACACTTCTTTCCTTTTCCCTTCTAAATCCAGGTCCAGCACACTCACTGGAGCCTCATTTACAGGGAATCCCCCCAGCCCTAAAAATGTTCAAGGGGAACGGATGTCTCAGAGCTCTTCAAAGAAAGAAAGAAGGGCATGATCTGTTATGTTGCTTTATTATAAAGGAAGAATAACTTTTCTAATAGGGAGACAACACATTAGGCCAAAAAGAGATGTTACCCCAAGTCCCTAAAAGGCACTTCAAATTCCAGTTCCTCTTTAGTTAGAGCCTCTACTTTCTCAATGAAATTTTTAAAGGCTGTTTTCAGTTTGTGCCTCATTTCTCGTTCCATCTGTGGAAGAATAAAATACTAATCAACCATAGCCATCATCTGTTAACAGTACATCCGAGTTCTCACACCCATGCTGCCGACACAGACGCTTTCCTAGAGACCACACCATTGATCACACAGCCACACTCGCAACCGACACGTAGCCCACGAGCCCCTGCCTGGACCATTCGCACACACGCCTGTGGGGTGCTGCAGGAAGATTCAGGGGTTACTTGTAAAATACCATGACCAAACTCCGATCCGAACCGCGAGCCACCTCAATACCCTGCAAATAAAATATGAAACCTCACAGACCTGCTCGGCATAGAGGTCATCTCGGTCATGCATGTGCTGATGTTTGCCCAAGTCCGTGGTGATCTCCCCCACTTCTGTGTAGAACTGCACGTCTGTGTGCCGCTTCTTCCCAAACATGATGGCATTCTGGGGGCGCAGAGCAGAGAGGACAGAAGTCAGAAACCCCACAGGGGCAGGTAATGACAATAAACACCATGGAAACAACATCTATGCTGGAAACTGCATCTGTTATGTAAAGATGGTGAAACCATCCCTGGTATCATCACAAATAACGTGAGACTGTACGAACTTTAAAAGTACTATTTGTTAGGATGGACTTTAGACATGATGCTGGCAATAAACTGCATCCAACGCCACATTTTTCTATTTCAGAAACAGGAATTTGGAGGAAACCTTAGGTTTCAGTGGTCATTAGATATTACAACAAAGGAAGATACACGCTTAGCACCTTCTAGATTTCAGACACTGTGGACTTCATAAACATTATCCTATTTGGTCCTCTTAATAATCTTCTGTGACAAGTGCTATTTTCATCACAATTTTATTTATTTATTTTTAAAATATTTTATTTATTCATGAGAGAGAGAGAGAGGCAGAGACACAAGCAGAGAGAGAAGCAGGCCCCATATAGGGAGCCTGACATGGGACTTGATCCCTAGTCTCCAGGATCAGGCCCCGTGCCAAAGGCAGCGCTAAACCGCTGAGCCACCCGGGCTGCCATCATCACGATTTTAAGGAAAGAGGGTGACAGGAAGATCTTGCCCAAGATCCGACAGCTAGTAAGTGGACAGGCATACCTTGAGGTGAAAGTGCAAGACAATGATCATTTCTCCATCACACGGCTGGAACAAAGCATGCTTGATGTTATTGTACAGGATATCCACTTTGTCTCCTCGAACAGATGTGAAGCGGAAGCCTGAGGACAAAGGAATGACGCTGCTAAGCATCAAGCAGCATCATGAGGGGAGGCCAGAAGACACTGCTTTTCTGGCTGGTTTGAACAGGGTTTAGAGAAAATGCCAAAATCTATACAGTTTTCCTTTCCTTGTGCACATAGAGCAATGTAATAAGCACATTCCTCCCAGCATTTCCCTAACATACTGTATTATCTGATAGGTCATTCCTACAAATGTGCCCCAGAGACAAAGCCCAGTCCCACGAAAGATCATCCGTACCATTGACATGGGCCTCCAGTGAACCCTGCATCCTCTTTTGGGCAATGTTTGGGCGAATGTATAGATCTTTCAGTTTGGGATTACTCCGGTTGAGATTGATGACCAGGGAGTCTTGTTTCACAATGCCCTAAGAAGAATGAGAATGAATGTGAGCCCTCATGCAGCTTTGTGGTATCTCCCAAACCCACACACACCCTGTTGGGTGTCCAGGCGCACCTCCTTCTCCTTCTCTTCTGCTTCCCGGGTCTTATAACGCTTCTGTACTTCTTTTATAATTCGGAAAGCATTCTGGAGGTTCAAGGCTGGTACTGTCTGTTCTCCAGGTGCCTTCATATTTGAAGCTCGGTATGTACTGTTAAAAAGGGGAAGCCACAACTTATGTTACATCATCAGGCCAGGTAACTTGCACTCTTTACTCTATTTTTAACTGACTTAGTAGCTTTCAGGAGAAAAAGGTACCAGTGAATGGCGACGCTGTCTGCAAAGCTGAAAAACATCTCTCTTCTCTCTTAAAGACAGAATCTTATAAATGCCTAATCTATTGGGTGGAAAATCACACTTAGTTTTCACACCTGGCATAGCCAATTATTCCATCCCATCCCATGAAGGGAAGGACTCCAATGAGGCACACATTTCCTTATTTATGATTCTATTGCAAAATACATGTTATCAGTTTAACATATTTTCATGAGGACTCCAAATTGGGTTCCATCCTTAGAACAGTACAAGGCTAGCAGGATGATCCTAAACAGGTGCCACTGAGGGAGGACACAGCACATGGATATGTTTCTGAGAGTACCACTCCAACCAGCAGGGATTTGGGGATGGTTGTTTTCCTGGAACTCACATTTCCTTGACAAAAGTGGCTTCTGGGTTAGGAAAGATGTTGCCCTCATTCCTGCCCAGAGCACTGCCTGGGCAATAGAAGTTGATTCGCAAGTAAGTATAATCTCCTTCCACGGACATGCTTATATTCTGCTCAAAGAAAAGAAAAGAAAAGCATTAACAAAATAAATAAACGGGTTTCTCTCCAAATAAAAGATTAGTAGTTATGGAGACACTAAAGTTAAGATGAGAGTTAAAAGCTGGCTGATAACCCTAACCTGTAACCCTTGATCTAGATCAAATTGTCTGTAGCTTATTATTTTTCTTTTATATGACCAGAAGAACCAGACTTCTCAGAGTACCTGGAGCCACAAGTCCAACAACATGTTAAAAAATGCACAATGCAAATGGTGTTTCTAGACTAGATCACTGAACTTTCTAACAAAGTGAAAACTGGAAAGGAAGGAGAGTGAGGACAGGAGGTAAGGAGAGGGGGACCCTGTAAAGTGAGAAGGGCAGAGTCGGCGAGAGCCGGTGCAGTGGGAGCAAGAATCTGCAGAGAGCACAATTCCCGGCTTGAGCAGTAGTCCGGCCGGAACCCAACGCAGCACTCATACCTTGATTGTGGCAATGTGAAAGGGGGTCGCGATACCGAACACGGGCATTATCACAGTTTCGTATTTCTTGTCAATATAGATCTTCATTTCCCGAATATGCGGCTCTTTAGGCATCAAAGATGGGTTTTTATAGGACACGTTAGATTTGCGAGCTCTGGAGTGGGAATAGAAACATTTTTTTGAGAAATTTCTACCAATGACACACAAGTCCACAACAAACTTGTGGCCCGATGCCGACCCTTACTTCTGAATCTGTTGTTCTCCTTTCTGTTCGGTCAATCGCCTCTTTGCTTCCTCGTTGAGCTGAGCTGCCAGTTCCTTTTGATGCGCTCTTCGTTTCTCTTCTGCAGTCATCTCGTTCTGGAGAAGGGCAAAGCCAAGTCAGCGAACTGCCATCCCTACAAAGGTGCTCCAGACGGACCACAGGACAGGCGGTCATCACTGGAGACTGAAATAGTAAACTCACTCGTGTTCTTTCCGTAAGTAACGCTGCCCGAGAACCTCTCCCCAACAGGTCCTCGGCTTCATCTTTCTCCTCCTCCTCCTCCTCTTCATCCTCATTCTACAGAGGGAAAAAAATCAGACTCAGAAATCCCGGTTTTAATCTGCTTAGCCCTTATGATTTTAGCCTTTTCACAGTTCCAAACTTCCCACACCATTTATTTTTCTTTTTCCTACCTTCAGGAAAATCCCCACATTCTTCACTTTCTTCTTCACAGAAGTAAGAACAGTAGCTGGGCCATCCTGGAATAAAAACAAGAAGCCAGACATTTATAAGATTATTTAAACGAGGCACTTTCACTTTCTAGCCTAGTACATAGGGAGGCAATGCTTTGAAACTTCTAGGTACTAAAATCTTAGACAATGAATACATACAGATTTTATTCTCCCAACCTCATGAGGAACTAAAACTTGGGAGGCAACACTGAGATAACGACTAAGAATACAGGCTGGATTGGAGACCTGGCTTAATCACTTCGTAGTGCTGACATCTGGCTACTTACTGCTACTGTTCTGTGTCCCAGTTTCTTTATCTGAGGGTAGAGTATCTGCTTCGTAGAGTATTATAATTCATTGAATTACTGCATAAATGTCCTTACATAATAAGAATACAGAAGTTGCTATTAACATTTAGAATCAGTTCTAAGTGAAAAAAAAAAAACAAACCAGTTACAAAAGGCCACAAAGGCCTAGAACAAACATATCCTTAGAAAGTGGGTTGGTCATTGCCTAGATTTGGGGGGCTTGGGAGAAAAGTGGGAAATGACAGCTAGCATATAGTGTTTCTTAAGTGATAAAAATGTTCTAAAATTAGATTGTGATGATGGTTGCAAAACTGTGATTATACTAAAAATCACTAAATTATACACTTTCACAGTGGGTGAATCGTGTGGTATATACATAGCTCCATAAAGCCATTATTAAAAAAAAAAAAAAGGAAAAAGGAAGAATCAGTTCCCGATATTATCATTATCAAGGTTCAAGCCACAAGGTGGTGAACGGTTTGGTTTATTTCATTCCCCGTACTTGGAAGACGACCTCTATTCCTGGCTGTATTAGGTCACTGTCACAGACCTCTCCCTTCAGCCAGCATTTAGCAAACAGTTTCAAGATAAAAACCCCACAGCGTACAAAACATACTTCAAATGTCAGTTCATGTGCACTCCAATGCCGAAGCAGCAATACCCACCTCATCCACAAGCACTGTGTCACCAATGAAGAGAGCATAGGTTTTCTCTTCTGGTTTCTTCCCTTCCTTGTTAGTCAGATCTGAGAATCCCAAATTGATGCTGAAAACCATCCCTACAACAGCAAACAGGAATTAGTCTCTGACTGTGGGAGAATGGAGAACGGTAGATTTTACACAGAAAAGGGGGACATAAAGCTACAGAAAATTATTCAAAAAAGGATTAACCTACTGCATGTCTGTAAAACTCACCTTTTTTCAGTTTGTACTGATTTTTACTATTAATTACTAAAGAGCCTTCACGGAATTCAATTCCCATTCCGAACCTAAAAAAGAAATGAAGGGAAACTGCAACAACAGGCTACAATCTCTCTCTCTCTCTTTCTTTTTTTGGCTACAATATCTCTAATGTGGGTCCCGTATGATGAATTCTATTTCAACTTTCGGGATAAGGCAGGCAAGTATGTTGAGTGATTGGTCTCTGCTCTTTAGTCAGTTAAGGAAAACAGGATTCCGGGATAGTCTCCGAACTAACAATAAGTTGAAAAGACTCTCCTAAAATTAAGTACCTCGTGTTAACATTTCTTACATCAAGCCCTCATTTCAGCTTACTCACAGAGAGTTGAATTTTAATATTGTACCATGAAATCAAGTTAAGAGGCTTCCTATAAAAATTGTGGCAGACTGGGGCAGCCTGGGTGGCGCAGTGGCTTAGCGCTGCCTTTGGCTCAGGGCCTGGTCCTGGAGTCCCGGGATCGAGTCCCATGTCGGGCTCCCTGCATGGAGCCTGCTTCTCCCTCTGTGTCTCTGCCTCTCTCTCTCTCTGTGTCTCTCGTGAATAAACAAAATCTTAAAAAAAAAAAAAAAAACAACCGTGGCAGACTGTTAATGGGTACACTACCAAGCCTGTAATAAGCGGATCAAGCAGGGTGACTGTTAGTGGAATACTGATAACTAGGATTCATGAAGTCATCTGGGCCAAGACGTGGTACAGGTTGATAGACTTCCTCTTGTCCACTGGAGAAATCCAGAAAGAAACTATCCCAAACTACTTTCCATCTAAGGAAACTGTCCAGAGCCAGAGCCACTGTTCCCAAAATGTCTTTGGTTCTGTAAGATGTTCTTAAGTATTTGTGGGTGTTCAATGTTCAAATATATTTGAGAAATGTTGAATTAAATAAAAATGGAAAAAAAAGGTTAAGTAGTAAGACATCTCTGAGTATTTCGTTTTGTTTACAAAGTGAGCTGCAGTATTCTGGGAGGGGAAACCTAGTCCACAATGTGTCCCAACACAAGTAGTTTAAGCCTAGAACATCTATTAGGATCCACTATATTGGTCTGGAAAATCTACTCCCCATCCCTGGGAACAGAAATGAAATCTCTCTTACATTCTCTGATAACACTGCATGCCTGGCACGTAAGTTCAGTATTTAGTAGTCCATACACAGGGTTCGGGAGGCTCAGTGGGTTGAGCATCTTTCCCTTGACTCAGGACACGGTCCCGGGGTCCCAGGACCGAGCCCCACATAAGGCTTCTTGCTCAGCAGGGAGCCTGCTTCTCCCCCTCCCTCTGCCTGCTGCTCCCCCTGCTTGTGTTCAATAAATACAGAAATCCTTTAACAGAAATAAAAGCCCACACATGTTGGGTGAATCAATCTAGAATCAATCCAATTCAGCCTGACCACGCCAGTCATGAAAATGGTTTGAGTGACAGTACATCATCACATCTTACCCTAGATTTTTGGTAATTTTGTTCAGCAGCTCTGGCTTCTGCTTTTTAACCACGTCCATGACAGCATTATACACGTCACATATCTTCACACCTAATGACAAGACAGGAAGGAAAGAGTATCTTTCAGAAAAAATAAAACCAAATCAAATCTTTTTAAAAAAGATTTTATTTATTTCTTCATGAGAGACACAGAGAGAGGCAGAGACACAGGCAGAGGGTGAAGCAGGCTCCCTGCAGGGGAGGGACTCGATCCCGGGACCCCAGAATCATGCCCTGGGCTGATGGCAGCCACTCAATCGCTGAGCCACCCAAGTGTCCCAAACTAGCTCTTAGTCAACATTTTCTTACCTTCCCCTAAAAGCAGAATTTCTCAAAGTGTGAAACAAGAAATTCAGCTGTGGGGCGCCTGAGTGGCTCAGTGGAGTGAGCCTCTGATTCTTGATTTCAGCTTAGTTCACGATCTTGGGGTCAGAGGATCAGGCCCCAGGTAGTGCTCCAATTATCCTTGTCCCTCTCCCTCCCCACCTGCCCCTCCCATGTGTGCACACATGTGCTCTTTCTAAAAATATATTAGTAAAAACTTTTAAAGATTTACTTGAGACAGAGAGAGAGAGAACACACGTGTGTACACATGCAAGCAAGAGCACAGGGAGGGGAGGGAGAGGGAAAATGTTAAGCACACTCCGGGCTGAATGCGGAGCCCAATGCAGAGATTGATCTTATGACCCTGAGATCACAACCTGAGCTGAAACCAAGAGGTGGACGCTTAAATGACTGCACCGCCCAGGTGCCCCAAAATAAAAACCTTAAAAAAAAAAAAAAAAATACAGCTCCAGCAGTGGTAGGGCTTAGAAATTTGCATTTTTAATTTTTGAAATTTGTGTTTCTAAAAACAATTCACCTAGTTAGGATGCTAGGTAGTCTCAGTGAAATAATTTAAAATCTGAGAAGTGGTATGACAATAAAGTTATCATACATTTTGAGAAAAAGAAAGGTAGGACCTGAATGGGTAAATTACTATTGAAAGGACTCTGGCCTTAATTTTTCATGATCTAGGATAGGAACAGACATGTCAAGTCAGAATAGTTTAGATATGGTGGCTTCAAAGGTCTATTTTTTTTTTTTAATTTAGGATTTTACTTATTAATTCATGAGAGACAGAGAGAGAGAGAGAGAGAGAGAGGCAGAGACACAGGCAGAGGGAGAAGCAGGCTCCCTGCAGGGATCCTGACGTGGGACTCAATCCCGTGGACTCCAGAATCACACTCTGGACTGAAGGCGGTGCTAAACCGCTGAGCTCCCTGGGGTGCCCTCAAAGAGGTCTTAATCCTAACCAAGCTACCTGTGACTATCACTTCCAATAGGATTTCTCAAGATTGACTTGAGGTCATGAGGAATGTTTCCCAGAAACAAAGGGGAACATGGGTGGGCTTACAGACTGTAGTGGCTTAAATGTATAACACATGAAGTCCCATTTAGCCAACTGGAAGTGTTGAGTTTCAAGACCAAAGAGGTGTGGTATCAAGCACTTTGCCGCCTTTTGAGGTAGGTAATTGCCTGCTTGGCAAAATTGCTACCAGTTCTGCTCTTACACTATGATTCTTTGTATCCAGTTGATGCAGAATTAACAATACACATTCTATTGCCAGAGATCCTAGTTCCTATAACCTTCTAAAGAAAATAAGGCCAGGGTATTTTATGAAGATCTGGACAAAGAGGCCTAACTAGTCACATAAGTTTTTTGTAAACACCAATGTAAAACCACAGTTAACTACGCATGACTAAAAGACGACTGAAGAATGAAATGCTAGGATGATTCAAGGTTAGTAAAATCTGATTCTATTTTTAGTACAAGAGCCTCAGGGAAAGAAATGTACATAAACACTAGAAACATTTATGTTACATCATTTCCAAACCTTCTTTTCTAGGGCACCTCACCATGTCTTAATTCCTTCAGCAGTTCCTCTTGAAGTTGGAGCAAAAAGTTGTAATTTTCTTGGACTTCCTGAGAAGGGTCAACCATCAAAGTGCGAACAAGGTTGGAGCAGTAAGATTTGAAGCGAATACCCATGGCACAAGTGATGGCCCCAAAATGCATGTGATTTTTGTCACTAGAGACCAAAGGAAGAAAGCATTTCATTACACAAACCAGTAAAGTCCTTAGTATCACTGATATATGACATCTGTAATCACCACCTTTCCCTGCTCCATCCCAAAGCTGAAGCAGAAGGACCTAAACTCTTTTTCTAAATAAACAAACCAGCTTATAAGGGAGTAAAGTTACGGACCCTCATAGGATAAACATTCAGTGCAAAGCTGCTGTGGTATCCTAAGTAGACAAACAATATACTAAATTCTGTTCATTATGGTTTGGCAGTTGGGGGTAAAGCATCACTTACCCACCCTACGAACTGTGCATTCGTTATGCATTAGTCCCTTCAGCCCAACCAAGAAAAACAGCATTCTTTACAATATTTTTTAAAAATTAAAAGAATAAAATTATGGCATATCTAATAATATTTTAATGGGCTTTCTCAACACGTTTTACATTTTTTTCTTGGTATTTTTAATCATCTGGAAAAGCCAAATCAAATAAATGCTAAAGTAAGAAACGAGTACCAATGTGAAATAAAACAGAAATAAGCAGGGGCATCTGGCTGGCTCAGTCGGTAGAGCGGGCAACTCTTGATCTCTCGGTTGTGAGTTTGAGCCCCACACTGGGTGTAGAGATTAAAGATAAAATCTTAAAAAAAAAAAAAAAAAAGCATAGAATAATATAAGAAGATAATGGAGAAGGTAAACTAATGGTTATTGTATCTCTTCCCACTTTTCTGAATTCCAGAATGAGTCCAAGAAAAAAAATACGCTAAAAGTTGAAATGCTCTGATTGTTGTTACATTTGAAGTTCTCTCTTTTTTTCCCTAAGATTTTATTTGAGAGAGAGAGAGAGTGAGTGAGAGAGCGCGCGCGAGCGTGCGCGCAGAAGCGTGGGGGGAGGGGCAAAGGGAGAAGCAGACTCCCTGCTGAGTAGGGAGCCTGATGAGGGACTCGATCCCAGGAGCCTGGGATCATGACCTGAGCCAAAGGCAGACACATAATTGACTGAGCCCCCCAGGTGCCCCATATTTTGAAGTTCTCATACTTACCTCACCACACTGAACTTGAGATTATAGTTGCCACCACTCTGAATGATAGGAGGGTAACACATTTCCACAGTAGAAGGGTCTGCCCCGGCTAGGTATTTTTTCTCTTCAATGGCCTTTTCCACAGACTCAGCCAGTTTGCTGTGTCGAACTTTCTGTAAGTATGCCCAGAAATAACACAATATTTATAATATTCATCAGACACTGGCAAAGAGTTTTGGGGTTTTGGACATTATTGTTTGAAGACAACATATATGGGATTCCTGGGTGGCTCAGGGGTTTAGCACCTGCCTTCAGCCCAGGGTGTGATCCTGGAGACCCGGGATCGAGTCTCACATTGGGATCCCTGCAGGGAGCCTGCTTCTCCCTCTGCCTGTCTCTGCTTCTCTCTTTCTCTGTCTCTCTCATGAATAAATACATAAAATCTTTAAAACAAACAAACAAGAAAGAAGACAACATATATCCTGATATCAGGATGTTATAGAAGTATTACAAAACAGTTTACACGTCAGATAATACAGTGGTATACCTGCAAAGCAGATTTTGAGCATGTATGAAATTCACAACTGCGCATGGAATTGTTAAATAAAAATACTGAATAACCTCAAGAAACTACAGTGCAGGTTTATAGTTACTTTGAAAGACAACTGACAGGGCACTGGGTGGCTTAGTCAGTTGAGTTTGGTCAACTCTTGGTTTTAGCTCAGGTCATGTCTCAGGTCATGAGATCAAGCCCTGCAACAGGCTCCCTGCTCAGCAGGGAACTAGCTGGAAATTCTCTCTCTCTCTCTCTCTCTCTCTCTCTCTCTCGCGCGCGCGCACGCTCTGCCCCTCCCCTAATGCAAGCAGGTACATGAGGGTGCTCTCTCTCTCTCAAATGAATCCATACATCTAAAAAAACAACAAACGAAAGAGCTGGCACAATTATACACCACCACCGTTATGTGTCAAATGCCTAATTTCAAAGGAAGCTGAACATACACCAAAAAGCCCTGCATGGCAGGGACTGACTTCTGCTTCATTCCAAAAGTGAAGACTTTCCCCTTCCATTTACCTCATCCGCATCAACTATTTCCATGACTCTTTCCTTGAAGAATTTGTTGAAGACCTCAGAAGTGATGCTGGCTGCTTTCTTCATTAGGTTCAGCTCTCCGTCCTCCTTTACAGCAATGGTATAGGCCACAACCGCACTGATATCTATCTGCAGTCAAAGCGGTAAGAGTTGCCAACGTGCCGGTACAGAACTGCTAAAGAATGCCTCTCTCCCAGTTTGACTGTCATCAGTGAAGATACCTGGTTATTTAACATACTATTCATCAGTAGTTTACAGAATACTGAAACACGTTTTTCTTGGATTGAATAAACATTTTAAATAGCTCTGCACTGGGTCATGGTGTGTATTCTAACAGGTATTAAACTAATGAATCATTTAAATGTAAACCTTCTTCTCTAGAGGATTTTGTATGAACAAGGAAGAGAGGCAGGACAGCAGGGAGAAAATATGTATATACATACACACTTTCTGGATAAGAGATTTTTCTGTTTCCCTCTGAAATAGCAGAACTATCTTCCCAATGCCTCATCCCTGACTGAAAAGTCAAACTGGCTTACTGGCTCAGCCAAGCAGAATGAAAAATGGAAATGTGAAGGAATACACAGTTTCCCCCAAACAAATACTTTACACTATCTGTTATGGAAGCCTGCCACACTTTTGTCTTCTCAACTCTCAATTTGCTGGTTTCCCAGAGTATTCTTACTTTGTCAAAGCCCTCTTTGTTGAGGCAGTCATTCCAGTTCTTCATAAACTCTCCAGGGAATTTGTCTTTGCTGAACACTCCAATCTTCTTGCCATTCTTGCTTTCTTTAATGGCTTCAATCATTTTGTCAAAGCTGCTCTTATTGCTTTCATTCTATTGCCACAAAGAAAAAAAGGGGTTTGTTAATTAGTTTTAGAATTAGATATCTATGTTATACTAGTAACAGGCAGAGATGAATATTTGGAACCAGAGAAAGAATAAATTCTCTCCTTATGTCCCATCTACTTCCTTGGAGTAGACTATAACATACTAAAAGTTAACACAAAATTTCTTTGGATATTTTTACATACTGAAGTGCCACATAAGTTGACATACTATTCTTTTTCTTCAGGAACAGCTAAAACATTCATACAGGTGAACAATATTCTGAGAAAAAATGTCAGACAGAAAGGACGACAGAAAGATCACATGTGGGGTGCCTGGGTGGCACAGTAGGTTACGTGTCCATCAGCTCAGGCCATGCTTTCTGGGTCATGAGATTGAGCCCCGTGTCAGGCTCTGCACTCAGCCTGGAGTCTGCTTAAGACTCTCCTCCCTCCCCGGTGCCAGCACACCCCCCTCCTCTGTACCTCCCTTACATTGCACATCCACACAACACACTCACATGCACTCTCCCTCAAATACATCTTAAAAAAAAAAAATCACATGTGATAAAAACTGAAAATGAGGTAAAGCTCAGTTTCCTTAAGGATATTTAAAGCTGAGACTCCTGGGTGGCTCAGCAGTTGAGCGTATGTCTTCGGCTCAGGGCATGATCCTGTAGCTTTGGGATGGAGTCCCACATCGGGCTCCTTTTGGGAAGCCTGCTTCTCCCTCTGCCTATGTCTCTGTGTCTCTCATGAATAAATAAAATATTAAAAAGAAAAAGATATTTAAAGTTATTTACAAAAAAAAAAAAAAAAAAAAAAGGGATCCCTGGGTGGCGCAGCGGTTTGGCGCCTGTCTTTGGCCTGGGGTGTGATCCTGGAGACCCGGGATCGAATCCTACATCGGGCTCCCTGCATGGAGCCTGCTTCTCCCTCTGCCTGTGTCTCTGCCTCTCTCTGTTGACTATCATGAATAAATAAAATCTTATAAAAAAAAAATAAAGTTATTTACTGTAGGGGCACCTGGCTGGCTAGGGCAACAGAGCATATGACTCTTAATCTCAGGGGTTTGAGTTCCAGCCATATGTTAGAGGTAGAGACTACTTAAAAAAAAATTATAATAAAGTTATTCTGATGAAGGAACTAAGATGAAAACAAGTGGACAGTATTCTCGATAATGCACAGATAAAGTGAATGTTCAACAGACTATCACAGCCTCTATGTTTTGCTGCAGGACAGGGTTATCGAACTTTTTTCTAACAAACACAACAAAGATGTGACTAATTACAACCACAGTCAGCTAAACCCATCCCCTGTATCCTTTTAAATTCCTAGAGGGCATTTCTGTTCATCACTTTTAAACATTCTTTCACATTTATGATACATTCTTTTTTTTTTTTTGATACATTATTAGTTCTGACCTTTTCCCTTATCAGCAGTGTGATCGCAGGGGCTCCGTTAGCATTCTCATTGCCCTTAGTGTTGGCAATCTGTTTTAAAAACTCCACTTTCTTCTTGCTGGCCATAAAGATGATTTTGTCATCACAGAAGACCATGATAGTATCAGTTAGTTCATAACCAAAGAGCCATGTCTATAGGAGACAATAACGGTAACAGTATTTACAGATTTTTAAAAATCAATATATACTTATTCAGAAATATTTATAAAATATCTGGAATGAACTTCAAAATAATGTAGATGTGGGGGCACATGGGAGGCTCAGTAGTTGAGCACCTGTCTTTGGCTCAGGGTGTGATCTCGAGGTCCTAGGATCAAGTCCCACATCAGGTTCCCTGCAGGGAGCCTGCTTCTCTCTCTACCTATGTCTCTGTCTCTGCCTCTCTCTCTCTCTCTCTCTGTCACTTGTGAATAAATAAATAAAACCTTAGGGGAAAAAATGTATATGTGGATACAAATAAAATGAAACTGGCTAAGAGCTGGCAATGGATAATGGGTACATGGGAGTTCAATATAGTCTTTTATCTACTTTGATGTTTGAAATATTCCATAATAGGGATCCCTGGGTGGCGCAGCGGTTCGACGCCTGCCTTTGGCCCAGGGCGCGATCCTGGAGACCCGGGATCGAATCCCACATCGGGCTCCCGGTGCATGGAGCCTGCTTCTCCCTCTGCCTATGTCTCTGCCTCTCTCTCTCTCTCTCTCTCTGTGACTATCATAAATAAATTAAAAAAAAAAAAATTCCATAATAAAGACCATCAATTCATCTGGATGTTTCATGTTTATAGGAACTATATGGTTTAGTAGGACAGAAATGCATAAAACCAGGGACACAGTAGCACATCAGGCAATTGCACATTCTACCTACCCCAAAGACTACTGGTTGCCTACCAATTATTCATTTCTGCTTCCTCAGAAAGATGGGATTGTCAGCTGGGCACAGTTACTCAGCATTAAGACTATTTCTCCTCTTTGGTCACAGCTAAGTATGACCATTAAGTTCTGGCCAATATGTTATAAGTAGAAGTATTTGGTGGGACTTCAAGCAAGTCTCCTTATAAAGAGAAAAAAAGTGTCCATTTTTTCCCGTTTTCCATTCTTTGTTTGGATTGTAGATGTAATGGCTAGAGCTCTTGCACCATGGGCTAGACTCTATTTTTAGCAGAGACCTCAAAAATGCTGCGCCCCTGAAGCATTGGGTTCAGGGCGCCTGGGTCACTCGGTTAGGCTCAGATCATGATCTTGAGGGATCCCTGGGTGGCGCAGCGGTTTGGCGCCTGCCTTTGGCCCAGGGCACGATCCCGGAGACCCGGGATCGAATCCCACATCGGGCTCCCGGTGCATGGAGCCTGCTTCTCCCTCTGCCTATGTCTCTGCCTCTCTCTCTCTCTCTCTCTGTGACTATCATAAAAAAAAAAAAAAAAAAAAAACTTAAAAAAAAAAAAAAACTTTAAAAGAAAAAAAAGATCATGATCTTGGGGTCCAGGGATCAGGCCATGTGTCCTGTCCCACACTCGGAAGGGAGTCTGCTTCTTTCTCCCTCTGCCCCTCCCCCCACTCATGCCTGAGCTCTAATACAATTTTTAAAAATAGGAAACTATTTTGCTTAATTCACTGTTCGATTTTTGTTATATCCCAACTTACAGACTTCTCTGTCCTTATGTTCTAAATCAGCACACTCCAGTAAACTTTTATGTTCCTTTTTTCAGTTGAAATATAGTTGTTTCTTTTTATATAAGGATGTGTTTAAGTTTTTAAATCTTCCTTTTTTCTTCTTTTTTTGGGTCCACTGAACTTTTAGTGAGAATGGAATACTCTCTACCTGCTCTAACATGGTAGCCAGTACCAAGTACTCAAGACTTGGGCTTGAGGAATTACAGTTTTAATGTGGCTAGTGACTACCACACTGAACAGTGCAGGTGATGATTCAATGACTCTCAGGGCTGAGACTGCCATAAACCTCTTACCTGTAAGGCAGTTGATTTGGCATAAACAATTTCTTCATCAACACCCACTGATACAACAATGGCATCAACGTTGGCATATTCATCTTCTCCTTTCTGAAAAGTAAAGAGTGGGTAATTTGGTCATTTTCTTTTTATCCTAGAAAAACTGGAATGCAGAGTTCAGTATTTACCCAGGGTGTATATATATATATTTTTTCCTAATAAAAATTCCAACTTTAAGGTACACATTTCCTTGGCAGCCTCACAGTCATTAGTTACTCTATTTGTTAAATAGCTTTCCTGAGAGATAATTCACACACAATTCATCCATTTAAAGTGTGCGATTCAATGGTTTTAGTGTATTCAGAGTTATGTAACCACCACAATCTAATTTTAGAACATTTTCATCTCCCCAAAATGAAACCCATGAGCAATCACTCTACATCTCCTCCCAGCCATAGGCAACCATTAATCTAATTTGTCTCTATGGATTTGTCTATCTATTCTGGACATTTCATATAAATGGCCTTTGTCTGGCTTTTACTTAACATGCTTTCAAGGCTCACCCATGCTGTAGCATGTGTCAGTACTTTGTCCTCTCTGTCACTGAATAACAATCCACTGTATGGATCTACCACATTGTATCTATTCATCAACTGCTGGACATTTGGGTTGTTGCCATTTTTTGGCTACTATGAATGGTGCTATGAACACTCATGTAAGTTTTTGTGTAGACATACTTGAGTATATACCTAAGTGAAGAACTGCTAGGTCATATGTTTAATTCTATGTTTGACTTTTTGTTTTTTTGTTTTTTATTTTACTTTTTTATTTATGATAGTCACACAGAGAGAGAGAGAGAGAGAGAGAGAGAGGCAGAGACATAGGCAGAGGGAGAAGCAGGCTCCATGCACCGGGAGTCCGACGTGGGATTCGATCCTGGGTCTCCAGGATCGCGCCCTGGGCCAAAGGCAGGCGCTAAACTGCTGCGCCACCCAGGGATCCCTATGTTTGACTTTTTGAAGATAACAGTTTAACCAGACTGTTTTCCAAAGTGACTACACCATTTTATATTCTCAACAGCAATATATTAGGGTTCTAAATTCTCCATATTCTGACCGCTTGACTTTTTTATTAGAGCCATCCATTGGGTGTGAAGTACTATCTCACCATAGTTTTGATTTGCATTTCCCTGACCGCTAATGATGCCAAGCACCTTTTCACATGACTATAGGCCATCTGTATACCTTTACGTGCCTATTCAGATCCTTTGCCCATTCTATAACTGAACTACTGCTTTATTAAATTTTAAGAGTTCCTTTTATATTCCAGATACAAGTCTCTTATCAGATAGGACTTGCAAATTTTTCACCTTTCAGTGGATTCTTTCACTTTCATAATGATGTTGTCCTAAGAAATAAAAATTGAGTCCAAATTATTTTCTTGTGCTCTTTCATCTCATACCTAAGAAGCCTTTGTCTAATCCAGAGACATAAAGATTTACCTGTTATTTCTACAGTTTAGTTTTAGCTCTAATATTTAGATCTAATGATTGATTTTGAGTTAATTTTTGTGAATGGTGTACAGAAAGGTCCTAACTTCCTTTTTTTGAATAAGGATATCCAGTTTGAAAAGACTGTTCTTTCCTTCATTGAACTGTCCTGGGGGGCCTAGGTGGCTCAGCTGGTTTAAGTAAGTGTATGACTCTTGGTTTCAGCTCAGATCAGGATCTCAGGGTCATGAGATCAAGACCTGCCTCAGTCTCTGAGTCCAGTGGGGAGTCTGCTTAATAAGGTTCTTTCTCTCTCCCTCTGCTCCCCTCACTTGCATGCATTCTCTCTCAAATAAACACATAAATCTAAATAAAATAAAAAACAAATGATACAAATGTAAAGGTTTATTTCTGGATTCTCAATTCTATTCCATTATCTATGTGTCTACCTTTACACTAATAGCATGTCATTTTGGTTATTGGAGCTTTGTAATCAGTTTTGAAATTGAGAAGTATGAGTCCTTCAACCATGAGCTACCCTTGAATAGCTCAATAAGATCACGACTGGTAATTATGGGCTAGAAGGTCACATCTTTAACTTCCCCCACAAAGTCAAGAAAAACACATACATAAGATTCTTCACCTGTCAAGGCTTCTGGTTGCCAGTAAGAATCCAAATATAATACCAATTGAGTTTTAAAGACTTTATTTATTTATTTATTTATTTATTTATTTATTTATTTTAAGACTTTATTTATTCATGAGAGACACACACACACACAGAGAGAGAGAGAGAGAGAAGCAGAGACACAGGCAGAGGGAGAAGCAGGGTCCACACAGGGAGCCTGATGCGGGACTCGATCCCTGGACTCCAGGATCACACCCTGGGCTGAAGGCAGGCGCTAAACCGCTGAGCCACCAAGGGATCCCTCCAATTGAGGTTTCTATTGAATTTCTCTACCACAACAAAATATATAACAAAGAAATTGCTATGTAGAAACCATGCATTCACTTACTGATTGTCAGTGAGAAAATGTTTTCTTCAAGTTGGTAAAGTTTTATAATTAGTTCTCAGTGATGATGCAAAAACAATGGTAGTTAAAAATGGCCAGTGCCTTTTCATGAATCTAGGCAGTGGCACCCAAGTAATTCTTCACTACTGCACTCTCATGGAAGGGGGGTGGGTGGGTATGAGCAGCTTCTCTAAGAATGTCCTTGATGCAGCAAAAATGATTATAGTAAGAAATCCTTGAGGATGTATTTTCAACATTCTGTGTAAAGAAATGGGAAGTATACTAAAGCACTTCTGTGTGCAAACTGAAGTATGATGGTTGTCTTAAGGAAAACTTTACAATCACTTGAATAACAAGTTGAAGATGCCATTTAGGCCGACCTGAGTATCTAGCATACATTTACTTGAAAATGAAGTGAGTCTGTTACTTCAAGGAAAATGATGTCTTATGTAGTTGATAAAATTTGAGTTTTTAAGCAAAAATTAGAATTCTGAAATAGCTGATTCACCACTGTGAACTTAGTTTCCCTGTTAGTGGTGATATTAACATACACAATTCTTTGATATCATATAATAAAATGTTTAACATTTAGAACATCTGCACAACTGAGAACCAATGCATGATATTACAAACTCATCCACAGGTAAAGGATCAAAGGTACAGTAACTAGAGTATAAAAAGTAGAAGGTTTTGGTTTCAAATTCCACATTACAACTAACTTTTAAAAGATTACCACTCTGGGGCGCCTGGGTAGCTCAGTTGTTGTTGGGCATGTCTTTGGCTCAGGTCATGATCCTGGGATCCTGGGATTGAGCCCCAAGTGTCAGGCTCCTCACTCAGCAGGGGGTTGGCTTGAGGATTCCCTTTCCTTCTGCCTCCCTCTCCTTGCCTGTGCACGTGCACACTATCTCTCAAGTAAATAAAATCTTTAAAAAATAAAACATTAACACTTCTCGAGTTTTAATGTATCAAAGAATAGTCATAATTATCTAAAAAGGTTATTAAAATATCCTCCCCCTTCCAGCTTGATGTATGTGTGAGGCCAGATTTTCTCTGTATACTTGATGCAACCAATACAAAGAAAGGCTCTTTGGGGTCCTGCTATCAGAGCTTGAGAACCACTGTGTTATATGATTCCTATGACATAGCAGTAATACAGTAATTTTGGCATTCAACATTCTGTCCTCTTCCAATTTTTGCTACATTTGCTTCAGTTTTTCAGTAAACATGGATTTTGTGGCAATACTAGTACCACTACCTTAAATCTCCCCCAAATTTGCAATAGGCACTTGCCTATATTTAATGCTTACATGTTTTAGATACAAATCAATAGATCAATGGTCCACTGATCCCAATTTTTCCTACATATGCTCCAATTTTTCAGTAAACATGGATTTTGTGGCAATACTAGTACCGCTACCTTGAATCTCCAAAAATTAACAGGCACTTGCCTATATTTAATGCTTACACGTTCTAGATACAGATCAATATAATCTCCCCCCCACTGGGATTACAGTATGTGTTTGCAAAAAATGCCACTGAAATTAATTAGAAAGTCCATTTTAGTATTTTTTGATACTTGAAGTCTTACTCCAGTCAAAATTTTTCAACAAGGAAAAAGGTATCAACACATATAAGAATTCAAAATACATAGTAATACATTTCTTAAAAGTATACAAAGAGTGGGATCCCTGGGTGGCGCAGCGGTTTGGCGCCTGCCTTTGGCCCAGGGCACGATCCTGGAGACCCAGGATCGAATCCCACATCAGGCTCCCGGTGCATGGAGCCTGTTTCTCCCTCTGCCTATGTCTCTGCCTCTCTCTCTCTCTCTGTGACTATCATAAAAAAAAAAAAAGAAAAAAAAAAGTATACAAAGAGTATAATCATGTAACTTAATCACTAGTAACATGGGAAAATCATCCAAAGGGATCTCAGTCAGATTGAAAATATGGAGAGAGGGGGTGCCTGGGTGTCTCGGTTGAGCCTCTGCCTTCAACTTAGGTCAAGATCCTGAGGTCCTGGGAGTGAGCCTAGTGGGGAGTCGGCTTCTCCCTGTCCCTCCTCCTGCCTGGGCTCCTACATGTGCACACAGGTAAACTCATAACTCCCACTCTCTCTCTCTCTCTCCTTCCCTCAAATGGATAGAAGGAAGGAAGGTAGGAAGGAAGGAAGGAAAGAAGGAAGGGAGGGAGGGAAGGAGGGAGGGAGGGAGGGAAAAGAAAAGAGAAAAGAAGAGAAGAGAAGAGAAGAGAAGAGAAGAGAAGAGAAGAGAAAAGAAAAGAAAAGAAAAGAAAGAAAAGAAAAGAGAATGAGGAAAAAAAGGCCCACATATTCAGCTTTTTCATGCAGATGCGGAAACAAACTCAACTATCCTATGGATTTCATTGTGTAAAAAATGCCTAGTTTTCTAATGTCAATCACAAAGATGCGAGGGTGAATCCTAATTTCTCTTGGAACCCAGCTGCTCTGACCATTTCACAGAAAGTTCTTGATTGATTCTTCACAAGAACCAGTGGGCTCTAACCCAGGAAAGAAATGTATTAACAGGAGAATTTTAGATATTTAAAGACCATGAATTTAGAAAAATATTTTCTTAAAATGTGATTCAGTGAAAAGGATTACAATAAAACCAAGTATTTTGGACAGCAAAATCTGAGATGTCATTTTGTATTTTCAAACCATATGAATACAAACACCTTGTACAGATCCCATCTGAAACTATGGAAGATTTTGTTATTTGTTTATAAAACTTGCCTAAGTTACCGGAAGTAACGTAATATATAATAATGTAAAATATTTCTATTACATGTTACATATAAAATATATTTTCAGATTAAATTATGTTGGGCTTTGTTTTATTTTTTTTAATTTTTTTTTAAAGATTTTATTTATTTATTCATAGAGACACAGAGAGAAAGATCGAGAGGCAGAGACACAGGCAGGGGGAGAAGCAGGCTCCATGCAGAGAGCCTGACGTGGGACTCATCCCTGGTCTCCAGGATCACACCCTGGGTTGCAGGCGGTGCTAAACCGCTGTGCCACCAGGGCTGCCCGGGCTTTGTTTTAAAATATAAGAGTGGAGGGGATCCCTGGGTGGCGCAGCGGTTTAGTGCCTGCCTTTGGCCCAGGGTGCGATCCTGGAGACCCGGGATGGAGTCCCACGTTGGGCTCCCGGTGCATGGAGCCTGCTTCTCCCTCTGCCTATGTCTCTGCCTCTCTCTCTCTCTCTCTGTGTGACTATCATAAATAAAAAAATAAATAAATAAAAAATAAACAAAAAAAATATAAGAGTGGAGTGAACTGGTTGAAAAAAGGAAAAAGAAAAATACTACAAGGCCACCAGCACCTTGTCCCAGGACCAGCCCACCCCCAATGCCCAGCGCCAGCCTGGCTCTTGGAGGGAGCTGGGGCTCGGCTCCGTGCTGCTTAAATGGCCCCAGATCCCCACACGCTCCCTTCTGCTTGGGCTGATCTGCAGAACTCAGACGCAAGCCTGTCAAATCTGGACCTGTGAGCCCAGTGCCCCCTTCCTAGATGGGCCCACCAGTGGCCCCTGGTGTGCAGATTTTCAAAGTTCACCAAACTCTTTCTGTCTCCAAATTCTGCCGCCTTCCAGTCTGTTTGGTCCACCTGACATCCAAGTCTTGCTGAAATGGGTGTTTCAGAGGGAATGACAGTATTTACTGAGCAGGCCCTTTTTACGTGCCTTGCGTTTATTATTTGTAATCCTCATGATACAACCTGATGTACACTATGCATCACCACATTCAAAACCCCAGTCCCGACCCAGCACAGAACTCCCACACAAAGGATGGAAGCAGTCCTTACACTCATGATCATTTAGACTTTTTATTAAAAAATTTTTTTTTTTATTATTTATTTATGATAGTCACAGAGAGAGAGAGAGAGGCAGAGACACAGGCAGAGGAAGAAGCAGGCTCCATGCACCGGGAGCCCGACGTGGGATTCGATCCCGGGTCTCCAGGATCGCGCCCTGGGCCAAAGGCAGGCGCCAAACCGCTGCGCCACCCAGGGATCCCTCATTTAGACTTTTTAAAAAGTGCTGAAAGCCTAATTAAAATACACATGTTAAATGTAAAATACATACTTTCCATTAGCATACAGTTCTTACAGAGTATCAGATTAAAGTTTTACTTTTCCTACCATCTCTCTTTTTCAGTTAACAAATCAGATGAGGATTTCATTAGGATCCTAAAGATAAAAACGTATCCCTTGGAAGGTTTCTGATTTTTACCTATGAAGAGACTTAGTCTTTTGACAAACTTTTCAGGTAAGATGTTAGCATTGGTGACTTCTTAAAATTAACAGAAAATTCTTCAGCAACTGCAAGCAATATGTATCAAGGTCTGTCTTCTGTATTTAGAGTGGCACCAATGCCTCCTGGTAAGGGGTCACTCTGTAAACAGACTGCCTGGGTTTGAATCGGTGATCTCACCACTCACTGTGATTTAACATCGATATGCTCCACTCTCTTCAATCATAAACAATGCTGCAAGAATTAAATGAGCTAATGTATATAAAGGGCTCTGAACAGTGTGTAGCTCACAGTAATTACTATGTATTTGTCATCATTATTATTACAGACCAAAAGGCTATTTGTTAAAAATTCACTACATACCACACCACTACAGTTACTGGTGTCAAAGATTAGTTTTTGATTGCATTATTAGCACAGAATACGTACAGTACAACAGACTTTCTGAAAGTGTGTGTACACCCCATATAGGAGATGATTTTAGATGATCCAGATGTGGCTCTAAATATTCAATTACAGAGCAAAAAAAGTTACAGATTTTTCTTTTTAAATCCACTCGATCATATCAAGACTATCTGTTGAAAAAGATATTTACAAATGACATATCTGATATAGGTAGGGTTAGTATCCAAAATTAATATAAAGCACTTATTCAACTCAACATAAAAAATAATCTAATTAAAAATGGCAGAAGACATGAACCGACATTTCTCTAAAGGAGACATACAGATGGGCACCAGACATATAAAAAGATGCTCAACATCACTGATCATCACGGAAATGCAAACTGAAATCATAATGAGATACCACCTCACACCTGTCAGAATGACTAAAATAAAAAATACAAGAAACAAGTGTTGGCGGATGTGGAGAAAAAGGAACACTTGTGCACTACTGGTGGGGATGCAAACTGGTACAGCCACTGTGGACAACAGTAGGGAGTTCCTCAAAAAGTTAAAAACAGAAATATCCTACGATCAGTCATCATGCTACTGGGTTTTTAACCCCCCCAAATATGAAAACACCATTTGAAAGGATATATGTACCCCTATGTTTATTGCATTATTTACAATAACCAAATTAGGGAAGCCGCCAAGGGTCCATAGATAGATGAATGGATAAAGATGATGCAGGAGATATATATACATACACAGCTATGAAAAAGAATGAAATCTTACCATTTGCAATGATATGGACAGAGCTAGAGAATATAATACTAAGTGAAATAAGTCAGAGAAAGACAAATACCACATGATTTCACTCCAATGTGGAATGTAAGAAACAAAACAAACAAGTAAAGGAAAAAAGAGACAAACACAGATACAGATTCTTAACTATAGAGGGTCACCAGAAGGGATGTGGGTGGGGGGTTGGTAAAATAAGTGATGGGATGAAGAGTACACTTATGAAGAGTATGGACTAACACAGAATTGCTGAATCACTATACTGTACACCTGAAATTAATATAACACTGTATGTTAACTATACTGGAATTAAAATAAAAACATAAATAAAATTTTAAAGAAGATTGTATATGTTTAATGCTAGTCCTTAACACTTGCTACAATTTAATAACGCTGCTATGATTACATTATCTTTATTTTTTTTAACAGCTACTTTTTATTTTTGGAAAGTGACACAATTTTCCATTCATAGCGATGTAAAGTATCATTTCTGAATATATTTAGGTTTAAAGAGTTCAACAGTTTTTTGGAAGATGAAGAGGACAAAGAGTGGGGAAATGACTAAGCAGAGCTGTGGTAGTTACACTCCAAGAATGCCTGACAAGCATTCTCTCTGGTAAGGTATCAGTAGATATGCATACCTCAAACACTGAACTTAGGAGGCACCAAGTAGCATGGAAAGGGAATGGGGTACACATTGCACTTGGAGGAGTTCAGGACTAAAAACAGGAGGTCTGGTCAGTAAGCTTAAGAGAGGGACCCCCCCACCCCACGCAGTTCTTGGAAGCCCTGACACAACACCTAATCCCTATGCAAAAAGACTTTATTCTCTGAAAAAAATGGGCTCAAAAAGGCTGTAGACTCAAATATTAGGCCTACCAGAAGGCAAGTAATTTTTAGAAAATTAAATGAAAGTCTGTACTTTGAATGACCATAATAGGGAATGACTATCCCAAAGAAAACAATTGAGAGAGTTTTTCTTTGTACATCCTCACTGAGTTCAGAGAGAACACTTGAGATGCTGACATCTGGGGGTCCGTCAAGGAGTGAGTGAGCCTATTCACTCTACAGTTACACCGAACTAGTTGAGAGGCCCCATTCACGCACAGCTGCCAGTTTCTTATCTTATTATTAATACGGATGGGTAGCCAAGCCTTATTTTGGTTTCTGTGAAGCTGTCAATATTTAAGAAAGCAAGGAAACCCAGAGGAAACAGACAAGACAGAGGAGAGAAGATAAAAATAAAAACATCTCCTATAAAATAATAAATATAGCACATCAATGAAACAAAATAGAGGACAAGAGTGAACTTAAAAATATCTAAAATTTTTTGAAAAATCAATAAAAAGTGGGAAAATAAAGTTAAGAAACAATACTGGAAATAGAAAAAGAAATAAACCAACAAAGATAATCACCAAACTTAAGCCAAGAGATCTAAACCTCCTGAATAGGAATTTCGGGGGAAAACAAAAGAGACCACTAAGGAAATGGAGGGAAAAAAGTAACCAATGAATGATTCTATCACTGAGTCCTGAGACTAAATGGGCCCCTGACTTCTCAACTCAATAAGAGGAGGAGAAAAAAAAAAAAAAAAAAAAGACTCCTACCAAGGCAGTGAAATTTCAAAACCCAAGGGATAAGAGATGATTCTAAATGTTTCTGAGAGAGCAGACCATATATACGCCATCAGGAAAGAGACCCATCCGTCTTCTGAAAAGTAATACTTCAAGTCTCAAGACTGAAAAACAGTAGCTTTGCAATTCTGAGGTGAATTCTGAGAGATTTTCAACCTTGAATTTTATTCCCACTGAGCTATATTACCAACCAAAAGTGAAGATAGAGTGAGGCACACAACAGCTCTGGAAAATATATTCTCTATAACCTTTCTTAGGAAGCTCTTGGAGGAAATGCTCTAACACAGAAAAAACAAATCAAGACAAGGGTTGTAGGACACAGAAGACCCAACACTGGAAAGTCCCGAGTTCAAGGGGCTTGGAGGACAACCTGCACAGATAGAACAATATAATGTAATCAGGCTGGGGGTGGTGGTGGATGGTGTTGGTGGTTGAAAAAAAATAAAAAAAGAATTAAGATATCTGACAAGTGTGAGAATTTTAAAAGGAAAGATTGATAAGATTATGACAGAACACGGGCAGCCTGGTGGCTCAACGGTTTAGCGACACCTTCAGCCCAGGGCCTGATCCTGGAGACCTGGGATCGAGTCCCGCGTCGGGCTCCCTGCATGGAGCCTGCTGCTCCCTCTGCCTGTGTCTCTGCCTCTCTGTCTCTCATGAATAAATAAAATCTTAAAAAAAAAAAAAAAAAAAAAAGATTATGACAGAACTGCATGAAAAAGTTAGGGTTAGGGATATTTAAAAAAAAAAAAGGAAAATTTAGGCAGTCACTAGTTAGGAAAAATGAAAAACTGTGTAGAAAAGGAAAGGTAACTGTACTCTATTACTTCATCTACATGAGCATAAAAATGTAAATGGACTACTGATTTTAACAAAAATTGTGAAAAAACTTATCAAGAAGGATGGATGTGATAAAGCAAACATAATAACATGTCAACTTAATCGAGGTGGTGGGTACACAAGGTGTTCACTATAAAATTCTTTCACTTTTCTGTATGTTGGAAGCTCTTCATAATTATGTGTGAGGAAGAGATTTAGAAAGTATTAGGAGGTAGGGAAGTGAAAACAAGTGTGGTGGTACAGAAAAGTCAAATTTAAAACTACCAAAACAACAGTTAATATCTAAAACTGACAACCCAAGAAGTAACAGTATATAGACAGTATTTCAAAACATGAAACAGAAGAACTAAAAGCCATCGCTTCTGGGGCAGGTGACTGGTTTTTAAAAACCTATACTTGCATTACTTTTTTTTTTTTCTTTAAGTAAGCTCCATGCTGGGAGTGGAGATTGAACTCATGAACCCGAGATCAAGACTTGAGACAAAATCAAGAGTAGGATGCTTAACTGACTGAGCCGCCCAGGCGCCCCACTGTGTATGTATTACTTGATTAAAAGCAATTTTTAAAGTACAAGGTACAGCGGCACCTGGGCGGCGCAGTTAAGCACTGGCCTTTGGCTCAGGTCATGATCCCGAGATCCTGGGATGGAGGCGATGGAGGCGACGGAGCCCCAGGTTTAGGCTCCCTGTTCAATGAATAATCTGCCTCTGCCTCTGCCCCTCCCCTGCTTGTACTCTCTCGCTCTCAAATAAATAAATAAAATCTTAAAAAAAAAAAGTGCAAGGTACATATAGTTAACGAGGAAAGAGGAAAAATTGTGAAGGTGACATCAGAATGATAAAAGTTGGGGAAATACTGCAGCATAGGAACTAACTTCTTTGAAACATTTCTGAAGTCCCTTGTTATAGCTAGGATATAATTCATCATCCAACCAAGGCAACCTGGAGAATAATTACATAGGGACAACAGGTGAACAGGTCCAGGAAAAGGACTTACGGCCGCCTATATATAGCCTGGACAGAAGTCTCTTGAGACCAAGAAAGGGATGCATCAAAGCTCAAAAACTGTCACCACTGTTCACTGTGTGCCTACTACATGCCAGGCACCACACTTGGTAACAGAAATAAAAAATAAATCTAAGAAAGTGGGTAAGTACAGTAGACTATAAAAGTTGAACACGCAAGAATAAACAAACCCCAACCAGAGGTTTATTTCCATCTAGCTCTCCTCTTTCAATTTTTTATTTATTTATTTATGATAGTCACACACAGAGATAGAGAGAGAGAGAGAGAGGCAGAGACACAGGCAGAGGGAGAAGCAGGCTCCATGCACCTGGGAGACCGACGTGGGATTCGATCCCGGGTCTCCAGGATCGCGCCCTGGGCCAAAGGCAGGCGCCAAACCGCTGCGCCACCCAGGGATCCCAGCTCTCCTCTTTCTTGAAGTCAAGAGACCTATGCACCACTTAACGCCTTTTTCTATCTCCCTCAAAATAAAAGAGCCATGAAAAATGGGATGGGTAGAAGGGACCCATTATCTTGCTGAAAGCAGCATGGGAATTGCCTGTATCTTAATGAACCTTCTTAAGCCATAGAAGGTAACTGCCTGGTTTTGGAGAGCAATCCAGGACAAGAAACTTGTCCGTGATGAAAATCAGCAGAGCCAGCAAGTGGCAACGGAGAGAAGCACAGACACTACGGCATATAGTTTTCTCCACAGGCACAAACTTTCTGTTTAGGGTTAGAGCCACCCACCACTTCAGTCCCGACCGGTGCCAAACACAAGTGAACGAATGCATCGGATCAGCATTCCTTTTGAAAACAGCTGCACATTCTGACATTTTACGGACTTCTTTTGGGATAATAGACAGATGACTGAAGTCAAGGTTCACTTACAGCAGGATGTCCTAAGAGTTAGGTCTCAAATGGGCTACAGGTATGCCTGGATATCGTTTCCCTTGGTTTTCGAAACGCTGGGACTGCACAACGCTGACTAACCTCCTTCACCTCGTACACCATACATAATAATCATAATATCTGGTTAAAAAGGATCACAATGCTCAAGAGGCTGGGAGCTTTGAATAAGGACCCAGTTAAGAGGCCAGAGGAGCAGCCCACAGCCCCCTCTCATGACCCACCACTAGCACCTGGAGTTTACTAACACAGAAATAGGGGCTGCAAACCCTTTCTGCCCACAGCAGTTCTAATGTAAAAATTTTAGAGGCAGATCTGGACCAGACTCAAACATCCAAGCACAGCCATACAACAGGGTAAGTTCTAGTCACTACGGAGATTTCCTTATTTTTGACTCAGCCTTTTTACTCATCTCTCAAATGACACTATTTCTCATTGATGTTTTAGAAATTTCCCAACATCAGGGGGATCCCTGGGTGGCTCAGCGGTTCAGCGCCTGCCTTTGGCCCAGGGTGTGATCCTGGAGTCCCGGGATCGAGTCCCACATTGGGTTCCCGGGATGGAGCCTGCTTCTCCCTCTGCCTGTGTCTCTGCCTCCTCTCTCTCTCTATGCCTATCATGAATGAATAAATAAATAAAATCTTAAAAAAAAAAAAAAAAAAGAAATCTCCAAACGTCAGTATGTGACGCTACAACTATTTTTAGGGTGTAAGTTATAAAAGTTGTAATTAAGAAATAATATATTACTGGGACCCCTGAGTGGCTCAGTTGGTTAAGCATCTGACTCGATTTCGGCTCAGGTCATGATCTCAGGGTTGTGAGATCAAACTAGGCAGCGGGCTCCACACAGGCTTCACACTAGGCATGGAGTCTCAGATTCTCTCCCTCTCCCTGTTCCCACATGCACGTGCTCTCTCTCAAATAAATAAAGTCTTAAAAGAAAAAAAAAAAGGAAATATTTTACTTGCAGTACCCTCATAATATGTATCTAACCCAGACTCAATTTGCAGATAAGGGAGATTAGGAGCCACATTAACTCCTGTTCTTAAAAATAAAACAATTTAAAGTTAGTAGTTTTTCGGTTCTCTACTACTCTGTGGCTGAAGAGAGTTGGAGCTACCAACTCTGAAAACTCTACGTTTGAAGGTTCTCTAAACTAAAGTTAGTGGCACCAACTAATTTCCTAGTTTGCGAATCTTTGCCATAGTGGCTATTTCTCTGAACAGGAGTGTTGACCACACAAAGCTTGGGACTCATACAGCAAGTTAGTCTCTTATCTCGATGCTAGTTTCATTAAAAAAGGAAAAAAGTGCAAAAAATGAGTATAGTATGCACCTATATATATTTCATTATCTTTCCGCTACAGCCAAGAGAATAAGCAAACAGAATTCACCCCAGACTACCAAGATCTCTGCTTAAGCAGAGGAGAATGGAAGTCCTGTAACTGGGAAAGGCTGTGCACACAGAGAGGAATTCTACAGGTGGGTTCTGGGCATAGTTCTCCAAACTGACAGTTACAAGAAAGCAGAAGGTTTATTCAAATAAGATTTTGGGGGACGCCTGGGTGGCTCGGCGGTTAAGCACCTGACTTCAGCTCAGGGAGTGATCCCGGGGTCCTGGGATCGGGTCCCACGTCGGGCTCCCTGCAGGGAGCCTGCTTCTCCCTCTGCCTATGTCTCTGCCTCTGTGTCTCTCATGAATAAATAAATAAAATATTAAAAAAAAAAAACAAATAAGATTTTGGTAATAATGAGCCACAAGTTTTGCTAGTGAGTACGTTTTTGTATGGACTTGGCTCGAAACTTCATATAACAGCATTAACATCCAATATACCTCTTCAAAGTGATGTAAGTAGGAGGGCCAGTTTAAATTTTAATGATTTTTGAGAAACAGACAAAAAGCAAGGGCCAAGACTGACACTTGCCTACTAGCTTTGTCCGCCTGTCTTCAGGCCTGGAGCTCCTCCCAGTCTCCTGCTGTGCATTTCTCTACCGCCTAAGGGAACCGGGCTCTAGGCTCATCTTGGCTTTTGTGAATGGTCTGTAGCAGGTGAAGAATGACTTGATAAACTCTGTACCACCGGGACTACAAACACCCTCCACATCCAAGGTGTGCAATTTCAGGGGCTGAGGGCAGGGGAGGGGGCTTCTGATTTACTACCGTAGCACCCTTGCGCTTATTAATCTTCAGAAGACGCTGCAGCCGGGCCCGGCGGGCTCAGCAGTTGAGCGTCCGCCTTTCGCCCAGGGCGTGATCCCGGGGTGCCAGGATCCAGTCCCACATCGGGCTCCCTGCATGGAGCCTGCTTCTCCCTCTCCGTCTCAAATAAACAAACAAGTAAAATCTTAAAAAAAAAAAAAAAAAAAAAAAAAAAAGACGCTGTAGCCTTTTAGAGTTTTTTTTTTAACGTGGATCACGTTCGAATTTAAAAATGTCAACAGTGAATCCGAGAGGCCAGACACTCGCCGGAAATTAACCAATAACAGAATCTCTAAGTTAAAACTCACGTTCGGCATCTAACTGGCCTTAAAGCCCTCATCTTTCTCTTATCTTTTCATGAAAAAGCCCACAGGAGAGCCCGTTTTATTTTCGGTGACCTAATGCGATTACCGGCAAAAGATGAAACAGACGGCGCGAGCCCTTGGGATGAATGGCAACGAACCGACCAGCGTGAACCGGCTCGGCTGTCAGCGGAGGATCGCCCTGGAAGGCGACTTGCGGTCGGAACTGGTCATTTCTGCCAGGATGTGTCTCTTTAAGCTTTTAAAGTCTTTCTGAATTTTGGATGACACAGGTCGGAGGCCAGGCTCCGGCCAGGCGGCTCGGCCTGCGCCACGGGATGCAATCAAACGTACGAACCCATCAATCGCTACCGTAAAAGCAAACGTTAACCGCGGGCGCTTTGCAAGCGGCACGAGCGCCGACCTTCAAGGCCCCGGGGCCGCAGCGGCGCTTCTCCTCGACACGTGCCCCGGATGCGCTCCCGGGAGGAAAACTAAGGAGGCTCCAGGCATCGCGTCGTTTCTGCGCTACTGGAGCCGCCCGCTTCTCAGCTCCAGCCTTCCGTGCGACCCACGGCAGGGCCTACAACACACGGTTGCGCGTGATTACTATTTTGCTTGCTTTTTCCCCTTTTTTTTTGAACTCCAGCGAAAGCCCCCCGCAAGCAACACACGCACGCCCTGCGCGCCGTCCCCCCTCCGCGGACGCGGCCGGGTTGGTGGCGGGACGCTGGGCGAGCGCGTGGGTGTGCGGGGGCGCGCCCGCGGGCTGGGGGGCCGTGCCCCTCGCAGGGCGGGAAGCGCGAGCGGGGCGGCCGCGGGCCCGGGGGGGGGCGGGGGCGGCCTGCGGCGACCGGTCCTGCGGCGGCTCCGGGGGCGCGACGCCGAACCCGGGAATTCCCGGCGGAAAGGGGAGAAAAGGGCGCCGAGAAACGGGGCTATTATGGGATGGCACAAGGGGGCTCCCTGGGGAGGGTTCCGAGCGCGCTCTCACCCGCCAGTTGCTGTACAGCCGCTTCACTCGCCGGTAATAAGCGTCTTTGTCCAGAGTCACAGCCATAGCCACGGACGCCGCTCCTGCTCGGGCTCCGAGAATCACGCGAGGTCCCGGATCCACCACCCGCTCTCGGCCCCGGAATCCCGCACTCTCCCAGTGACCCGGAAGTACCGACCTCAAAGATGCCCTTTCCGCTTCCGGGTCCCGACGGCGCTCGGGGGCTTATTTATTTATTAAAAAAAAAATTTTTTTTTTAAGATCTTGTCTCTCCGGAGGTTAGGGGGGAGGCGAGGAAGAAACACAGTGGGAAATCAACAAAATGTGCAACGCAAAAAAGAGTCTAGATTTTCGCGGGGTTTTCTGGTCAACTGAGCAACAGCCGCACGTGAGGCGACGTCATCACGTGACGCAGCACCCCGCCCTTACTCCGCTCCGCCGCGGTTTCCCGGCGCTCCGGCATCTGGCCGCGGGGGGGGGGTAAGGGGGGAAGGGGGGGAAGGGGGCCGGCCTGCCCCGCCCGCCCCGCCCCCGCGCGCCGCCGCAACGGCCCCACCCGCCGACGAGCGGAGGCGAAGCTGGAAGCGCGGGAGCCCGCGGTGCTGGGGCAGCAAGACCCGTGCTGCTCCAGGGCTGCAGGGATCCCTGCTGGCGGGGACGGAGCCCCGGCGGGGCGAGAGGAGCCCACCCTCCCGGTAACACTTCGCCGTAGGAAGGCAAAGAAAACGCCCAGGCTCCGTCTGCGCGCTGGGACGGCAGGTGGCCCCGGTGCTTCCCAGAACCCCACCCCACCCCGCCCCCCCAGGTCGGCACAAGGTTCCTCCTCTCGCCCTCGCGAACGATGACCACTCCCAGGCTTCCCCCAAGCGCTGTTACTTCAGTTGATTCCAAACAGAATGTGCATGGTTCCCTCAAGAAATTGGGAGTTTGAATCTGGAACATCTGCCTACACTTAAGTAATTCCCTTGCTTTTACTTTAGCAAGCTGGACAGACTACACTGACACATACCCTTTAACGGAGTACAGGTGACTCGTCTGCCCTACCCAAGGTAACTGCATGAACCACTTTAGCAAAGTGGTACCGAAATTACCCATCATGAATTCAAAATGAACATTTATACTGGGTTTGAGCAAATATAGAACAAGGGAAGAGTGGAAAAGGATTAACTTAAATTTATTAATGCCAAGGGGAAGGAAGGGAACAGTTCCTGACCCTCCAGCTGTATCCACAGTTCGGCCAGGAACAGGCTCTGCCAGAGGCGAGGGCCAGCGCTACATAGTCTGTGGTTAATGGAGGGGTTTAGGGAGGGGTGAGCACATCAGCTGCTCTAGTCTCCTTTCCTTCCCCAGAAATGAGGAAGTGGTCATGTAGTATTTTAGGAGTTCCCCCTGCCCACCCAATCCTCTCAAATTTGGAAGCAATCAGGTACGAGTTTTCTTTTTCCTTTTCACCTCCTGGAGTCCTGGGTGTCCCCACATCTCCCCCTGCCCCTCCCACTTTTCCATAGTCCAAGGGCCAGAGTAATTGAAAATACAGCAGCCACCCAAGCAATGGGGACCATGCTGGGGCTTCAGTCATCAGCATCGTCGCTTGAGTCTGAGTTGGCTGGCATCATAGGATCATCAATGAGTGAGAAGTCCCTTTCTGAGCTATCATAGCCCTGAGATAAATCATCATCATCATCTTCATCCTCATCGTCCTCATCCTCCTCAGGTTGCAGTGGTGGCAACCTCAAGGCAGTACCAGAGGTGGTAGTGGCTGGTGAAGAAGGGTAGCCAGTGGCTCTCAGGCCTGGATGGTGATGGTGGTGATGGTGGGGGTGGGGGTGGTGGTGGTGGTGATGAAGCATGGTGCTGGAGTCTACATGAGGGGATGATGCTGCACCACCCATCACAAACGGCACAAAAGGCAAAGATGCAGAAGTGGCACTGCTGTGGCCCAGGGAAGACACAGACTGCAGGCCACTACTGCTGTGTTGGAAGGTATTATGCAGAGAGAGGGACCCAGTGCCTCCGCCCTGCATCAGGGCCATCATCTTTGAAAGGTCTGGTCGCATCCTACGGGCCCGCTTCTTGCCGCTGTCTGGTGCAATAGGCCCTGGCAAAACCCGGTTGAACACAGTTTCAGCATGGTGACCCTGGGAGGGAGCAGAAGACAGTAAAAACAAAGGAATTTAGAGCAAACTAGAAGTCAACAGAATCCTAGCTTACAAGTGCTTTTTCACTATCTTCCGGAGGGGCAAAGGAAGCATAGTCAGACAAGGCCAGATGGTAACAGGAGGAGGAAATGCATGTAGCTGCTTGAAGGCTATTGAAGCTAAAATCAAGGAATTGATACTGATACTTCTATGAAACCAGAGTTTTGCTTCTTTTCCATGACTGTTGTACCTTTACTCCATCTAACCATTTCCCAGACGCTTACCTTTGTTAATAAGGAGCTTAAGTAAGCCAGTGAGTGAATCAGTATTTGCACTGTATACTTTACTGACAGCAGGTTGTTCACGTGATTTTACCATGTGAAGTGCAGCATGACTATACTGACATTTACAAACTATTACTCATTAGCACAGCCGGCTGTGGTAACCTAAGGACATGTCAAGACTCCCGAATGTCTAAAACAACAAAAAGATTGTGGGTAGCTCCTCACGAAATTTAATAAAATGTTTTTCACACTGATAAAAAAACCAAATGGTTGAATTTTAAGTTGCTTCTAGATGTTCTGGCTGTAAAATTTTTTATTTTATTTTTATTTTTTAGAGAAAGAATGCAAGCAAGCCGGGAAGGGCAGAGGGAGAGGGAGAGAGAGAAAATCTCAAGCAGGCTCCATGCCCAGCATGAGCCCAACATCATGATCTGAACTGAAATCAAGAGTTGGACACTTAAGTGACTGAGCCACCCAGGCGCCCCTGGATGTTCTGACCGTAAATTTTGATTAAATACACTGAAGCTGGAACGTATCACTTCTAGTGCCTCTGACTGGTACACTGGGATCAAACTCAGACAGTTAATATCTGTGTCTCTGGATTCTATTTACCAATCTAAGCCTAACACCCGACATGGGAATATACCTTTATAATTAGGAAAAATAAACATCTCAATACTCTGTATTTGTATGCAAGTTTTTTTTTCTTTTTTTTTTTTAGTTATTTATGATAGAGAGAGAGAGAGAGGCAGAGACACAGGCAGAGGGAGAAGCAGGCTCCATGCACTGGGAGCCCGATGTGGGATTCGATCCCGGGTCTCCAGGATCGCGCCCTGGGCCAAAGGCAGGTGCCAAACCGCTGCGCTACCCAGGAATCCCTGTATGCAAGCTTTTAAAATATACCGATAATAGCATTTAAACTCCTGCAGGTACCAGTAATAGCACACCATTAATTCTGTCTGCATTAAGAATTCTGTACTGAGGTGACTTGGGTGGCACAAGTTAGTAAAGCATCTGACTCTTGGTTTTGGCTTAAGTCGAGATCTCAGGATCATGAGATCGAGCCCCATGATGGGCTCTGTGCTCAGCAGGGAGTCTGCTTGAGTCTTTCCCCTTTTGCTCTTCCCTCAGCTCACACACTCCCTCTCTCTCAAATAAATTCTTTTTTTTTTTTTAAGATTTTATTTATTTATTTATGAGAGATACAGAGAGAGGCAGAGAGAGAGAGAGAAGCAGGCTCCATGCAGGGAGCCTGACGTGGGACTTGATCCCGGGTCTCTAGGATCACACCCTGGGCCGAAGGCAGGCACCAAACCACTGAGCCACCGAGGCATCCCATCAAATAAATAAATTCTTAAAAAAAAAAAAATTCTGTACTAGTCATGATTTTCTGTGATTCCCAGTGATCTTTTCTTTCTTAGATTTATCAACTGACTCTAAAGAAGTAGCAAAATACTTGAAGAAAAATAGATAATAAGGGAGAAAAACACTGAAGGAACAGTCTTTTTATAGGCTGTTCTATAACATTAAATTCAAGACAGAGAAGGTACCAGCCTTCCAGCCACCAGCCTCCCATATCAACCACTCTCCTTATTACACTCTTGGTCCCATGGAAGGGTATGAGAAAAAGTTAAAATATTCTTCTATGGGGCACCTGGGTGGCTCAGTGGTTGAGTGTCTGCCTTTGGCTCAGGTGGTGATCCCAGGGTCCTGGGGTAGAGTCCCGCATCGGGCTCCTCACAGGGAGCCTGCTTCTCTCTCTGCCTGTGTGTCTGCCTTTCTGTGTCTCTCATGAATAAAACAAACAAAAAGAACTCTTCTATGGTAACAATATTTATATGAAACCACTTTCACCATGCAGCCCAGGTGGCTCAGCGGTTTAGCACTGCCTTCGGCCCAGGGTGTGATCCTGGAGACCTGGGCTCAAGTCCTGCGTCAGGCTCCCTGCATGGAGCCTGCTTCTCCCTCTGCCTGTGTCTCTGCCTCTCTCTCTATCATAAAAAAAAAAAAAAAAAAAAAAAAAACCCTACAATGTGGTTTTACATATATATTTCATATTATGTATAACAGATCTATAACAGATCCAATGGCGGATGATAAGTGCTAATCATTTTAAACAATTGCTTGCCAAACACACCATGATTTAATATGTTTAAAAAATACAACTGACCAAAGTAAGGCAAACATGGCAGAGAGAAATTTTCATTCTCCGATTTTGGTAGAAAATCTACCAAATGGCCTATAACTGGGATAAAAGCATAAGTACATTTAAAAATAATGGAATAACCCAAGTTGTTATTATAAACTATAAAACAGGTTTCCCGTCCTTTTTCCATTACTGGCAATATCAGCGAATCTCAACATCTCCCATGTTGGGAAATGCTGTGACTATTGTCTTTGGTAGCCCCAAGTCACTTCTAAAATATATTGAATCATAACACTTTTAAGAGCTTATCTGCTCCTATATCCTCAACTTTTCAGGATGTGCAAACTGAAAAGGTTAAAGGATTTGCCCAAAATCCCTTAGTCAGTCAGTGGAAGAGGAGAAAGCCTTACTGTCCCAACACATCTTACACATTCACTTTTTAGAATTTTATGCTCTTCTATAGATGACCATGCTAAGGACTGTAAAAATACCAATAAAATTATCCTGGTTTCCTGATTGGTGTACCGAAGATACAGTTTTTCACGCACTGGAAAAGGTTAAAACATGAAATAATTTCTCCAGGCACATCCAGCTTGGGAACAGAGCGGGGATGCCTCGGTCTCACTCACCTTCTTCCCATTCCTAGAGTTAGCCGTCTGTGCTGGTTCCATTCCCAAACAGTTCAGTTCCGCCTTATTATTTTTTTTACATCTCTGCCACTTCTGTTTTCTGCGATCCTCCATATACTGAAATAGAAAACTATGAGTTATCCTGGAAGAATACAAATCTCTGGAGTAATTGTTAAGGTACTAGTGTCTAGTTTGACAAGAAAGGCTGACTGTATGGATAAATAAAGGCTTAGTGCTAGTGGAAAACTGCCAGTTAGCAGATCTCTCCCCCCAAAACTAGGTGGTTATACAACAGTTTAATAGTAAATATTTGCCTACTATTTAGGTTAATAAGTGCTTTAATGTTATTTTATTTTGAGCCTCACAACTACTCTGTGAGTTAGGAAGACTGGGTGGTATTATGGTGGTATCGGGCAGATACAGAAAAAATGACATGATACGGCATGCTTCCTCCCTCTCACACAGCTTACATCCCAAGGGAATGACTTTAAATCTGCTGGATGGAACTGCCACTCACCGCTAGAAATCGGGGATCGACAGCGAACTCTGGATGACCCTGTAACCACATCTCCAGTTCAGCCCGGCGAGGGGCATCCTCACCCACCAGCAAAGTACCATCCACCTTATTGATGACAGGGATCCGGGTCTCCAGGTCCACGTCAAGGTGATTAGGCTCTTCCATGCACTGCACCTCCAGCTGCAAACCCAGAATCCACCCCCATGAGCACATACTCTTCTTTGGGGCAGGGAGGGAGGGGGAGCAGAGCCAATGGTAGCCATAAAACGATTCTATTATCTTCTAGTCCCTTAATCCCAACTGCCTTCATCAATGAGTGAGAATAAAAAACCTAATCATCACGGTAAAGACTTTCTCTCCCACTCACCTCAACTAGCTTCTTTCTGTTTCCCTTCTTCTTATGAAACAAAGGATGTCCATCTCCCATTACTCCATTAGCCATCAACTTGTGCTTCTGGAATGTTAACTTCAGTCCTTCCTCCTAAAAAGACAACCCACCCACCAAAGATGTCATATGGCACACTTTTTTTTTTTAAATTAAAAAAAAAAAAAAACTTTTTTAAAGACTTTATTTATCTATGAGAGACAGAGAGGTAGAGACACAGGCAGAGGGAGAAGCAGGCTCCATGCAGGGAGCCTGACGTGGGACTCGATCCCAGATCCCAGGATCACACCCTGAGCCAAAGGCAGACACCCAACTGCTGAGCCACCCAGGCATCCCTGTTTTTAAAATAAATATTAAGCTCTGGGGATCTTAGGGTAAGGGTCATCTTCTGGCTCAATGATGAGAAGGAAGGCCATCTGACTAAAGGGTAGAAATTAGAAATATATCTAAATTTATATACTTCTAACATAGATTTCATCTCTTTTTTTTTTTTTAATTTTATTTATTTATTTATTTATTTATTTATTTATTTATTTATTTATTTATTTATTTATGATAGTCACAGAGAGAAAGAGAGGCAGAGACACAGGCAGAGGGAGAAGCAGGCTCCATGCACCGGGAGCCCGACGTGGGACTCGATCCTGGGTCTCCAGGATCGCGCCCTGGGCCAAAGGCAGGCGCCAAACCGCTGCGCCACCCAGGGATCCCCATAGATTTCATCTCTTGACCTAGTGCCCCTCAGGTGAATGTAAGAGAAGAATTTATCTCAACAACATCCTGTATCTGGTGTCTTAATATTAGCATGGCTACTCATCACAGGGACAAAATCCTGGTAATTCCCATCACATACTAGTTTAAGAAATTTTTCCTGGAGCACCTGGAGGGCTCTGTCATTTAAACATCCAACTCTTGATCTCAGAGATGTGAGATCAAGTCCTGTGTTGGGCTCCATGCTCAGCATGGAGCCTACTTAAAAGAAAAAAAAAAACCAATATTTTCTTGTTGAATACTTGAGGATCAGCTAATAGGGTTTCAACAGGGAAGATGACCAGGAAAAATAAAATTTCACATCTATAAATAACACTGATATAATTTCACTAAGAATGACTTCTTATTTTTAACTTAATAAGGCCCATAATACCTAGGTGTCCTTTTAACAACTTTCCCACAATTTGATTTCAATTTTTAAAAACTAGGTTTCTAGGATCTAGAAATAAGCCACCCAAAAGAAGCCTTATATCAATTAAATTTTCTTCCAAAAATATGGGTTCCTTTAATCTAGTCCTCAGGAGACACACAATCCCTCCCTTTACTGCAATGACTTTTCCTCAATGGAGCTTTATAAACTAATTTTTATCCCCTCTCATTTTTATTTTTACTTATTTATTTTTAAAAGATTTTAAGTCATCCCCACACCCAATGTGGGGCTCAAAACTTACAACCCGAAGATCAAGAGTTGTGTACTCTACTGACTGAGCCAGTTAGGAAGCCCAATTCCTCTCTCATTGTTAGATTTTATTTATTCATGAAAGACACAGAGAAAGGTAGAGACATAGGCAGAGAGAGAAGCAGGATCCTCAAGGGGAGCCCAATGTAGGATTCGATCCCAGGACCCTGGGATCAGGACCTGAGCTGAAGGCAGACACTCAACCAACCACTGAGCTACCCAGGCGTCCCTCCTCTCTCATTTTTAAAGGTAACTAACCAAATGAGTTCAGTATCCTTTTAGTGAAGTAGTTAGCAAAACGAAAGCCTCCTTCCCCACTTCCCAGTGTCTAAATGGTGAGCTTACATCTTTGATCTGAACTGTAAACTCCTTTTCATCCATGCCTCTGCGAAGTTTTGTGAACTGAGCTGCTGCTGTGGTGACTGCAGACACTTCCTCCTCTGCCATGGAAGCTGCGCTGCTACTTCGTGGTGTGGGGACTGGAGAGTCACCATATTCTCCTGGAGTCAATGAGGGACTATCTAGCAAGTGGTTGCCTGGCCCCAAAATTCCTCCTGTCACCATTTCCTGGCTTCGGCGGCTAGAAGGCCACTTCCCTGAGAGTACAGCCTGGCAGACGAGGTCAATACGGTTTATAAGGACACGATCCTGAGTGGGGGGAAAAGAAATGAACACTGGTTTTAGGGCCTGAATACCAGCTATGTGATTCTGTGACAAACAACAGTGCCATCATTAGCAGGATGGGTAAAAAGAGGAGGAGGGAGGTAAAAGTATCAGATCCCTAAGTCAACTGGGAAGAGTTGCATGACAAAAAGTGTGGCACTAGATACAATTAAAGAAAACCAGAACCATCTGTTCCTTGTTCCCGGTTTTTGTTACACTGTATCTCTAGACCATATTAACCAGGAATGAGGCTGTTACCTTGGGCCACTCAGAAGCTCTTTGTCTTTCTTGTAGCAGCAAAAGCTCAGGGGTCATTTGTTCTCCATCTTCATTTGGGAATCCATCTTGGGACATAGTGAGGGACAGAAGACTCTCTTCATCATAGAGCTTTGAGCGGGACCGGTCAGCACCTAGAGATCATACAGAATGTGAGCAAAGATGGAAGAGTGAGGTTATATATAAATGGAATTATATGCGCTTTAAATAAAGGCCCAAAGTATAACAGATCTCTTTCGGTGTTCTATCAAATCAACGTCCAAATCTCTCCCAGAGGATGCATTTGAAAAAGAAGGTAAAGAGCCTGGTGATGGGGGTGGGGAGTGGGAAATAGGGAAAAGGGCCAACAGCCTGTCACATGCACTCACTTAGCTTTTCTTCCTTCTCGTCCTCACTCTCATCAGTGCTGGAGCTGGAGCTGGATGAGGATGAGGAAGAAGAGGATGATGGTGACAGCTTGCTCAAGTCCAGCTCAGAGTCTGAATCATCCTCATCCTCCAGTTTGACTGGTGGAACATTCCGGGAAACCAGAGGGGTAGTATCAGAGGGGGCTACTCGCATCTCATAGTCTTGTGGGGTTGGTCGGCTCCTGGCCACCACCTCATGCTCTAGTTTTAAAGTCAGACTCTCCAGACTGGGGACCTGGGCAGCTGTCTCCTCAGGTGGCTTTTCAACAGGAGCATCTGGGCGCAGGGGCAGTGGTGAGGCAGTGCGCGAGGTATACTGCTGGTGTAGCAGTGGCGTAGAGCAGCGTGACAGGGATGGAGCTGGTGCTCCTGCCTGATGGTTCTGCATGTAATTCATACGGGCAGCCAGAAAAGAGAAGTCTGGGTCCTGCATGATGTTGCAGTCTGTTTGGCTCACCCCGTGGCGGGCTGCCCCTCGTAGAAGCTCCCCATCATGCCGAACGGGCTCCCACCATTTGGGCAATTCAGGACCTGGAGGCTGACATAACGCTAACCGGTCTTCCAGAAGGGGATGGCATAAAACTTGTTCCCGTAAGCGCCGAAGCAATTCAATACGGTAGAGAGTCCGTGAGGCCCTCTCCTCAGTGATGGGCTCAATGAACAGATTAGGGTCTGGGGGCTCTGCAAGAGACAGGAGTGGAATGAGCCAAGTCAGTTCTGTTGCCATCCAATCCCACTCACCTGAGACTCTCCAGTTTTGCTTACCATCTCCAGCTGCTGGGGGAAGGCGGCACACTTGGCGACACATGGCCACAAAGCCATGGAAGTACTTGGTAAGGCTTTCATCCGTTTTTTTGTCCAGTCGGGCAAAAGTACGGAAGCGATCCCAGTGGAACTGCATGGTATCAGGGTCATACTCCACACCAAAGGTAGATACTACGCGATAGAAATCAGTTTGTTCACGCCTTGTCCATCTAAAGGGAAGAAGAATCAGGCAGCAATGATCAGAAAAACACAGCGAAGGGGCACCTGGGTGGCTCAGTTGGTTAGGCATCTTGCCATCAGCTCAAGTTGTGATCCCAGGGTCTTGGGACCGAGCCCTTCATCGGGCTTCCTGCTCAGTGGGGAGCTTGCTTCTCCCTCTATCCCCATACCCCCTTGCTCATATATATATATACATATATACATATATATATATATATATATATATATATATATATGTATGTATGTATGTATAGGACCCATAGCCAAAGGCAAGCTTACAGTTCATCTCAAATTCTTTTTTTTTGTATGTGTGTGTGTGTTCAGCTCAAATTCTCAGCCACACTTTACCGTTGCTGTTTCTCCCGCCGTGCAATTTCTTTTAGCTTGAAGGCTGCCTCACAACGCCGCCGTCTCCGGTCCCCTCGTTCTGCAGCCTCTATCTTCATCTGTTCTCTCTTGTAGCTGCGTTGATAAGCTGTTACTAGGCGCCGAAGCCTAGCTGTCAGAGCAGAGCCTGGAGGCCAGAAGAGATGGCCTGGCTGCTGGGTTACCTGGGCTGTGGAAAGAAACACAGAATGAATAAGTACAGGAAAGGTAGTATAGATAATACCAGTATTTCAACCCACCCAAAAGCAAAGCTCTTAGAAACCCCAGGAAAGGACAGAATTTAGTTAATAATTCCCCAACCCACCACCCCATACACAAGATTGTACTAGTTGACTTAGAAGTTTACCTTCATCTCCATCAATCACTGAGATCTCCTCATCCATCATCATCAAGGGATCACCCTAGAGAATGAGATCCACCCCACAGGATGGAGGGGGGAGGGAAAGGGGGGGAAGTTGGCACTCTGAAGTCACTTTCTTATGTGTGTCCTTCTATGGCACCCAAGGATCAAGAAAAATGTCTAATGAACCCTCACAAAAAATGGAAGCAACCAACTAAAGGAATAAGAAAGCAGAACCTGAAAAAATCAGTTGTTCTTAAGGGCTTGAAAATAAAAGGACTCAGGAATTTAGCAAATAATATACTTTAATATCCAGCTTGGTCCCACCTCTTCCTCCACAAAGCCATCCCTGGTCTCCCCCAGCTGGTGTTAAAAAATCTTTTTCATTAGTACTTTATATTCTCAAATAGTAATTACTTTCCATTTTGTATTATAAATTAAACAATATACATTAGGATCCAGGGAATGGGAGAAAGCTACATTCAAATGAGAATTCCTCACCTCATCATCTTGGTCCTTTGGAGGACCCTGGAGTGGTTTATATTCAGGGTCTTCACAATCCTTATCAAAATCAACCCTAAAATTATCCAGTCGTTGGGGAAAACAAAAACAAAAACAAGAATGTATCTTCTTTCACTAAGGGGAATTTAGGATAAATACCTGGCCAAACATAAAAATCCAGCATGGAACAGTGGTTTTCTTTAATGCTCAAAGAAACGGCAGGCCAGGTGGTAAGCTCCAAGTAAATTAGGTACAAAATCCAACAGGACGAAGAACAGGAAGAAACTGACAAAGTGCCATTCTAAATTACTTCAATCTGAAATGAAACACTTTGGCCAGCATACTTCTTTTCTCTTGATAGTTCTTTTTGTTTACCATTCTTCCCTACCTTCCTATTTACTTTGATTGTCACATTTGAATAGTCCACGTTTGGACTTTGCTTGTTTTACTCTGCTCTGTTAAGCAGAAGGGTGACATAAATGATTTGCAACGAATAACTGACCCAATTTCCTTTGAGGGCCTTGCACTAAGCAAACTAAAGTTGTGATCATCAAAGAGAAATCTCTCAACAGCAGAAGACTGCATGGGTATATGAATTAAGTCAACTATTTCACATGCCCCTCAGGTCTCCACGTGAGAAGTTTTGTTAAACTCATTGGCACCCAAACTAGGGCAACACTGCCCTACCTGGTGACTCAGTATTAGCATGGCAACTCATCATTGAGGCATTTATCCAGACAGAGTATATACCTGTATGTGTCAGGCACCACTGAGAGATGATAAACCAGGGCTAAAAATCTCCTGAGGCTCTACCACATAAGTGGCATAGGAAAGCTGCATGGCTATTATCTTTCAAGACAACCAGCTGTCCTCTCAGTTACTGTGGCTGTACAGAAAAGCACTGCAGAAAAACCTGAACAGAACATTAAATAAGCCACTTGGGAGTAACCCTGATTTTCATCTTTGGTTGCATCTTATGGCAATGTGTGGTTTTAGCTTAGTTTATGGAGTCCTTTCTGCTGATCCTACTCTTCGTTAAGAATTTATCGTTAATGAGTATAATCACCATTAAGAATACCAATAGGTTCAATCAAGGCTAGAATTATCTCTTTGCACAAACAACTAAGAGCCTTCATGGGGTAGACTCAGAACTTCAGGAGAAACTAAACACCAATCCTTACCCTTCCACTATGTCAGAGAAATTATCCAACACTCGATGTTCTGCTGCAATGGCTTTGTCATCTGGTCGACCGGCCTTTTCCAGGAAGCATAAGGCTGGGTCTGCCCTCATAGTATTGTATTTCTCATAGCCTAGAAATAAAAGGACCAAAAGCTGAAGAAAATAAGAGATTAACTTTGCCCAAAATGTGCTGGAATAATTGAACTATATGGGCTTTTATACTCATAATACAAAATATTAACTTGGACAGCTGTTGGGTTATATTACTGTATTGAGTAGTTCTCTAACAATTACAAAGAGTTTTATCACTAGTTAGGAATGATAGGAATTTGATCAGAATACTTAATATAGAATGCTGACAGATTTACACAGCCATTTAACTGGTAATTTTTGTATTATCATTCTTACTACAGAGATGGGGAAACGAAAAAACTGAAATAATTTAGGGCTAGGTCACACATTTTCAAATGATGGATAAGAAACACCTGCAAACAAATAGGCACTGAATGATGAACAGAGAATGAATGAATGAGGGAATGAACATATTTCAGGATGGTTGGACTGTTCTAAACCTCCTTATCTCACAAGTAAATTTGAGACTAGAAAATGTTTTTTTTTTTTTTAATCCATTAAACTTACTGAAAACATGTGGATAAGTGGCCTTATTTTTATTTTATAGATATAAACAGAAAAGTAGAAATTATATTCTAATCCACTAAATCACTGGGTTGGGAGTTACTCAGCTCTCTCTGCTTTAAATACCTGAGATTTGTTATTAGGCTGGACTGAAAAGGCGGTACTCTGCCTTTTTGTACTCTATTTTTGTTTCTCTGTAGCTCACACCTCCATCAATGACTGCCAAACATTTAGACAAATGGGATGTTATGGAAGTAGAATACTTTCATACAAGTTAAGCCTGAGTATTATTAATGAGTGGGCATATATTACCTCCCGTGATTTGTGGAACCTTAATGGAGATGTGTAACATATAGACGATGACACTGATTAGAGAACAGACGGGAGACCCCCCACCTTAGGATTTACCTATCCATCTAGTCTTTTTGAACATCTATTTGTAGAAACTAATTGCTTGACTCTGGATATTTAAGAACTAGCTTCCTATTCAAATATAATTTCATTGAAGATCAATTAGAAAACTCAGTCATTGGCCATGAGCATTTTGATACATGTTTTTTTTTAATTTATTTTTTATTTTTTTAAAGATTTTATTTATTTATTCATGAGACACACACACACACACACACACACACAGAGAGAGAGAGAGAGAGAGAGAGAGAGAGAGAGAGAGAGGCAGAGACACAGGCAGAGGGAGAAGCAGGCTCCATGCAGGGAGCCCAATGTGGGACTGGATCCCGGGACTCCAGGATCACGCCCTGAGCCAAAGGCAGGCGCCAAACTGCTGAGCCATCCAGGGATCCCCCTTGATACATGTTCTATCTGTAGGAATGAAAGTTCCTACAACAGGAATGGAGTAAACTAAGAAAAGGTACCTACCATGCTTAAAGACTCCAATGAGCAGGGACTTGTCAGCCTCACTGTCCCACCATGTTGTTGGAACCTCTAGCTGATCCACTACTGGGAACCATATGTCAATCTCACTAAAGGTGTAAGACAGCAGAATCAGTACAGCAATGAAGGGAATTAAAATGATAATCCTTGGAAAGTTTATTATAGGTATCTTCTTTTATCCATTAATTTACATGCTCATGGATCTGCCTATTTCTTTCCACTGGTATTAAGCATAGGATCAAAACCTGATATAACACAGCTCTTAATTACCAGTTATCCCAAAGACAGTATAGAATGAAATAAGTACACCAATCTTCTGGAATAAGGCAGGGCATACGTAGAAATACATAAGAAAAATACAGCATAACCGTACCTGGCAATGGCACCCCCTAACACCTTCTCTGCCTGGTCTCCAATAACCTCCTGCCTCAGATAATATAGCATTCGTACCCGCAAGAGCACCCTAGATGAGAGGGAAGAAGAGCTGGCTCAGTAATAATGCAAAAACTTTGAGGTGGAGAATGCTTTAGTCTTTGCTAATTCCCATCCTTACTTGTTACACTGATGTTTTAAATGCTTTTTGTAACTCTCATCTTGAAACAGAGTATCAGGATTATATTTCCGGATCCAATCTGCCTTATGGATATCAAAAGTGCTTTGTGACTTTACTTTTTTCCCCTTGCGTCCACGGGGCACAGGGATAGAAAGACCTGGGAAAGGGGAGACATTGAAGACTTGGATTGAGAAAAAGCCTTGGACCTGAAAAAGACTAGGTAACCTATAGAAATCTGAAAAGCAAAGAGTTGATAATTACCTGAATGATTCTGCAATTCTTTCGTCTTGCCATTTTCAGCGGGGCTAATCAAGTCCCAAATGAAGCCTTTGATATTTTCATCCCCACGATAGTGCAGAAGACAATATACAAGGATGGCCCGGCAAATTGTCTCCACATCTCGTTCAGTCATACGTCGCTTGAAACGTCCATGAGACAAGATATCTCGCCACCGTCCCCAGCTAAAAAACCAGAAAACTGTATTAATATCTTCCTGGGCACTCCCAAAAGGCAGGAGACAAAAACATCTGGGAACAACATGGTAACAGAACAAATAGAATACAGTTTTTTCCCCATTATCCCCTCTTTGGTCACAGCCTCCAATTTGAAAGGCGGAGTGTCTATCAGGATGGAAATACACTACCTATAGGGGAAAAATGGGATCTTACCCATATACCAAGAGGTGCTTTTCCACCCGAAAACAGTCAGTGCGCCCATATGTATGATGACGGTCATGTCGGCGAGACCGTGGCCGCTCATCATCTTCACTTTCCAAATCAGAGAATTCCACTAGGTCATCATCTTTCAGAGTGCTGAAGTGGCGGGTCTGTTTTCGTACTCTAGGTGTGTCAATCACCAAGTTATTCTATACAGAGAACAGAAGTAGAAGAGTAACTCTTTTCATGATATGGCAGTGGGAAAGGAATTAAGACAATTATGGATTGAAACAGACTTGGATATAACATTTATAGATACTCAAAGATAGATTTTTTTTTTAGGACATACAAAATAATCTATAGGGTCTCAGGAAGCAATGTTCAGTGGTAGATATCTAGGTAGTTTTCTGGGGCTTGCCATGCAGAAATTTTTACAATGGCTCTTATACACAATACACCACCATACACCAAGATCAGCATCAAAGAATCAAAGCAGCTACAAAGATTCCTGAAAGTAATGTGTCTTCTATAATACTTTCTAAAAGAAAAGTAAGCTTACCTTGCTATTAAGTAGATCCATGTCTAGGTCAGCCTTCTTGGCCCACTTTTGCCAAAAGTTGGGGTCATCCAGAGAAATATCAGTCCTATTTTCAGAAGCAACAAAGCTTGCCTAGTGAGGAACAAAGGGACAAAGTAGACTACAACACTTTTAAAGCAATGGGAAACCAGTACCTACATTTAAAAAATCTATATAGGGATGCTTGGGTGGCTCAGTGGTTGAGTGTCTGCCTTTGGCTCAGGGTGATCCCGGAGTCCCGGGATGGAGTCCCACATCGGGCTCCCTGCATGGAGCCTGCTTCTCCCTCTGCCTGTGTCTCTGCCTTTTGCTCGCTCACTCTCTCTCTTCTGTGTGTCTTTCATGAATAAATAAAATCTTTAAAAAAATAATTTTAAAAAAATCTATTTTAAATTCTAGAAGATTCCTCTACTGCTGCTTCCTTAGCATTTGGCACAGACAGGACATACCTTGGCGAAAGTTGAACCCTTTCCTTCAGATTCAATGGTGATGGTTGTGGTTCGTCTTAACAAGATCTGGTCAATGTCTTCTTCACAAAACTTGGAGCCCTCATCATCTTCTTCCATTATGGCTGCATATGCTCCTTTTCGTAAGAGATCTTCAATCTCCTTCTTGGAGAACTGTTGGATCTGCAAAATCCAATAGTAAGATGAAAAAACTAACAAGAGAATATTATCGAACCATATCATAATAATTTAGTTCATATTTTAATAATAATTAAGAATCTAAACAAGGTGGTCAGGTTCCTGTGCAAAAAAATAGCTTTCTTTCCCTCTAACACTATGACCAGCCAAAAATATATTATAGACTAAGAGGACTCACTCCAGTAATGTTGCCATCCCGACCACTCATGGACTGAAGCACAGCTTTATCCAATCCCAACTTGAGGCTAGCCTTATCAAACATCTCTCTCTCGTAAGAATTACGAGTGATGAGACGATACACCTTCACAGCTTTGCTCTGCCCAATTCGATGACACCGTGCCTGGGCCTAGTTAAAAAGAAATGGAAAGAAAGAGCAAAGTTAACATAAAATTGGGGCAGAGGCGGGCGGGGGCAGGGGATTCAAAATACCAATTCACGTCTATAAAGCAGCCATAAGATCAATTCAAAACCAAAAGTTAATTTCAAGATGAAATTATCATCCCACCAAGTATACCAGGGGTCAGCAAGCTATGGTCTGCACAGCTACATGTTTCTATAAATAAAAGTTTTTACTGAAATGCAACCCCACTTACTTATATACATATTGTCTATGGCTGCCTTTGTGCTCCAAGAGCAGAGGTGAGTAGTTACAACAGAGACCGTATGGTCCACAAAGCCTAAAACATTTACTACCTAGCCATTTACAGAAAAAGTCTGCTGACCTCTCAATGAAGATTGCCTCCCTTAAACCTCTCAATGGAGACTGCCACCCTTACACTAAGTAAACAATTCCATACTCTTTGAAGGACAAATCTTTCTAAGAGATCCTGATCCTGTTGACAAACCTCTTAGGTTAGGTAGTTAGCCCCTAGGACAATGATTTCCTCTACCTGCAGGTCATTTTGTGGATTCCAGTCTGAATCAAAGATGATGCAGGTATCAGCAGCTGTGAGATTAATACCGAGTCCACCAGCCCGGGTGCACAGCAAGAAGACAAAGCGGTCTGAGTCAGGCTTGCTGAAGCGGTCAATAGCTGCCTGTCGAAGGTTACCTCTGACTCGCCCATCAATTCGCTCATATAGGTACCTGTATGGCAGTTACAGAAAAAAGTTTAATTAGTCAAGCAGAAAGAGAGACCAAAAAAGATGAGCATCATACCAGTATCTCTGTATTTAGTTGACCAAAAACCTTATCAGCAAGTTGAGAGTGAAAACCTTAAATACCTCTTTTATCCCAGTCCTGGCCAACTTTAAATAAACCCGACCTCCTACTTCTGCAGTTTTATAAAGCTACAGAAAACACAAGGCAAGGGATGGATGTCTTTTTTCTCACCTCCTCTGGATTAGATAATCCTCTAGGATATCTAGGCAGCGTACCATCTGGGAGAAGATCAGAACTTTATGGCCACCAGCTTTAAGTTTCGGGAGCAACTTGTCAATAAGAACCAATTTGCCAGCTGAACGAACCATGGCCTGCAAGTGGAAGTCATGAGGTATAATATGGCAAGCTTCTCGAAATTCTGTTAGGATTTTTTCTTCTGCACCTGCCAAAAGAAAAATCAAACTTGATGATGAGATCCAGAGAAACATACTAAGCTATAGTTTACTTAGCAGAGATAAGGAAGCATAGTTACCTAACTTTAGAAAAACATTTTCTCATAGAGAATTTGAGCACCCAAAAATTCCTACTAAATAATCTTCAACTGTGTTATACAAAATACTGCAAATAAGTCAGACTTAAGATTATAATTGGATAAAACATATGTAACAATGAGAACTAGGCTAATACCTGCAAACAACTATTACCATCCTACTGGCATCCAAAACAGAAACTACAAAATAGAGTACCAATGAGGACACTTATCCAAGAACAGAATGACTTGAGGTCTGCTGCATGAAATTCTAAACAGCAAATCCTATATAATTTTGAAGACCAAGGAGGATCAAGGGGGAAGAAACAGAAAAAGACATTCCACATAAGAATTGTTTTAAAAGAGGGGTACTTGGGTGGCTTAGTTGGTTAAGTGTCCAACTCTGAATTTCAGCTCGGGGCAGGACCTCAGGGTGGTAAGACTGAGTCCCGCACTGGGCTCTGCACTCAGCAGGGAGTCTGCTACTTTCCCTCTGCCTGTCTCTTTGCTTCTGTCTCCCTCATGAATTAATGAATAAAATCTTAAAAAAAAGAAAGAAGAAGACCCCCCTCTTCCCTCCCAAAATTAGGCTGGGTCAGTCAATGTATCCACTGTTCCTGAGGAATATCATTAGAGAGTAAACACAGGTGATACAGAAATGCAGGTATTGTCCAGGAACTCCCTCACCATTGATGAGGTAAGGGTGGTTGCAGCACTTGCGCAACTCCATCATTGTATTGAGTAGATTAGGCATGTTAGTATGACCTGCTCCTTTGGAAAGGAAGGAGAAATTCTTCTCCAAAATAGCCCGATAATATTTCTTCTGGATGTTGGTCAACTCTACTTCAATGATAGTTTCCTGTTTGGGGGCTAGGTTTTTTTCAACATCCTCTTTAAGTCTTCTTAGCATCATTGGCTTGAGAATGGCCTGTAGCTTTTGAACCTGTGCCCAGTACAGAGAGAAAAGAAATAAGAACTATGAGGACAAACATTTTTACATTATGTGGGAACATGAAGAAATACAATGAGAGCTTTCCATTATCTGAAAAATGTGGATTTTGCCACAGATGATGTAGGCACAAGGTTATAAGAAGGAGTTGAGAGTTCCTTGCAGCCTATGGCAATAGATGTGTGCCTAGTACAAACTTTACCTTTTTGTCTAGATGGACTTCCTACCTGTTCCTCTGTCTTGAGATCTCCAAAGTCCTTGAGGAATTCTGACTCTGAAGGAAACTGTGATGGTTCCAAGAAATGAAGCAAGCTGAACAGTTCCTCCACAGTATTTTGCAATGGCGTTCCCGTGAGTAGCACTTTGTGTTCCTAGAAATGGAAAAAACAAAACGAAACAAAAGGTAAAACTCAAAAACACAAAGGACTTCTGGGGTTTTCTATCAAGTATATAACTTTAGCTTTAATTTCTTTATCTATACAAATTATGGGAATGGACCAGATTACTATCTTTCACTTGCTCCCTCTTTTGATAAACACAAAACAAAACAAAAAAAACCCACCTGATATTATTTAACAAAAATTTAAATAGTATTACAATTAAATAAATATGCAAAATATTTTTTTTTCCAATTACATATGCCTTTCCACACTCAACTCCCCACAGATATCCTAATATGTCCCCGTCTAGGGAATGTACCTGTGCTGGATTAAATATGGCCATTAATTCTTTGTAGTTCCTCCTATCAAGGTTCACCCCTTGAATCTGGGCTTGCCTTGTGGCTTGCTCTGACAAAGAGAATGTAGCAGAAGTGATATTGTGTGAGTTTCAGAGCCTATACCTCAAAGGCCTTGCAACTTCTGCCTTTGCCCTCTCTGGATACTGCCCTGACTTTATCATGTTAAGAAGCAAAGTCTGGCCTACTGGAGGATGACAGGTCATGTGGAAGATGACCCAGGAGTCCACCAATCGCCAGCTGCAGCCACATTACTGACTACAGACAAGAGTGATGGCCTAGCTGAGTCCAGCCCAAGTTGCTGAACTAGAGAATCATAAAGTAATAGGTGTTGTTTTAAGACATTAAATTTTTGGATATTTGTTATATAGCACCAGGTAACTGAAACAATATCCCACCTCTCCACCTAGGTAAGAACTACTAAATATAATTACCTTTCAATTCTAAAATTTATAGGACTTTAATATGACTTTCAGATGTCCATTCCCATAAGGCCAAACCCACCACCCAATACTAGGATTCTGATTTTCTTTCTTCTAAGTTATATTAATTCCACAGGGAATTAGGGTTATTTTAATTCCAGGTGTTTCTGCCCATAAGTCAATGTAAGGTACTCACCAGGTCCATGTGCTTGAGGCTATCAAGCAGCTTGCAATTACGGTTCTTTAGTCGATGGGCCTCATCAATGATGACACACCGCCATTCAATCTCACGAAGCTCAGGACAGTCTGACAAAATCATCTCAAAAGTGGTGATCAGGGCATCAAACTTGTATGCGCCTGGGATGAGGCGCCCCTAAGCATGAAGGCAATAAAGTTAAGAAAAGGCCTAATATGCACCTAAATGGTGACCTCCTCTGCATTACACATTTTCTTTTCTATATTCAGGCAGGCTCAATAAGAAATATAAACAGCACCATCACCCATCTCTGCTGCTATTTATCTTCCTGATAAGTAGTACCAAATCACTTAATATAAGATACAATGTCTCTTCAAGGTACTCAGTTTCTTGGGAAAATGACAGACCTCAATGCATGAAGCTGGACAATTTTGACTCTGCTGTATGCCTAGCTCATCATGTATCTCAGACCTAGATTTTTTTGTTAGTTAACACTGAAATCCACAAATTTGGGCACTGTTGAAATATACAAGACAAAACTGAAAGTGAAATAGGTAGTATCTGTTCCTGTCTAAAAATGGACAGAATTGAATCAGTTTAACAAAATTAAAAGCAGCAAAATATGATTAAAAGAATGAATAATTCAAATTTTTATTTTCAAATTTGTATAGAAAAAGGAACTAATCTTGATGTAAATTTTAGTAGACGTAAACAAAAAGAAAGAAAATGGCTTAATTTTATCACCTCAATACTTTCTTGATGAAAACTCTATTTAAAACTTAACACGTGTTCATAAATAAAGTCAGAACTTCCACTGGATCAAAATGTCCACTGGATTAAAAGAGCAAAAGTTAAAGAAAAAATTTCCCATGCAACCTAGACAAAATGCCATAAATCACCATAGGAAACCTCAATAAAAGTCTTTTATTTATATAAAAGCCTCTAAAGTATCAAATACCTTGGCCTCTCTAAACCATTACATTCCCATGATCTACAACTCACCCGTGAATCTTTGCAGTACATTTCATATTGCTGAATCATCTGACGGCTTGCCAGACTGCCATGGTATACAATAGTGTTCATTTCTGTCCATGTATTGAATTCTCGCTCCCAGTTAGTAATTGTGGACAGTGGGGCAATGACCAGGAAGGGGCCATGGATGCCCACATTATATACCTCCTGCAAGAAGGCAATGGACTGGATAGTTTTGCCCAGTCCCATCTCATCAGCCAGGATACAGTTCTGCCTGAAGATTCATCATGGAAAAAGAAAAGCATGTCAAAAGATACCATCTTTGAAAAAGTACGTAAAAAGGAAATGTTTCAACAGCGAACAAATAAAGTAATTCCAGACCAAGCCTACATTTCATGGGCCTACTCTTTTCTGTACCTGTTATACCAATTAAAGAGCAGCCAGTTGACCCCTTCCAACTGATATTCCCGTAACTGGTTTCTGTTTTTATACTCATGTGACAGCTCCAACTTCTTCCAGGCACTTGCCTGTGGACGATTCTACAAAACAGAAAATCTGAGTAAGTGGGGTGAAGCCACTAACAAAATGAGGCAAACTTACTAGGTAGTTCTGGTAGTTAAATTTTGATTCAAAACCATGAGTTGAGGGATCCCTGGGTGGCGCAGCGGTTTGGCGCCTGCCTTTGGCCCAGGGCGTGATCCTGGAGACCCAGGATTGAATCCCACGTCAGGCTCCCGGTGCATGGAGCCTGCTTCTCCCTCTGCCTGTGTCTCTGCCTCTCTCTCTCTCTCTCTGTGTGACTATCATAAATAAATAAAAATTAAAAAAAAAAAAAAAACCATGAGTTGAAAACGTCTAAAATATATTCAAATTCATGAGTTCATAATAAAGCTTAAACTAAAATGAAGTTTTAAAAACTAAAAAAGAGGAAAACCAAGAGAGGAAAAACCCACTGGTCACTTTTGGAGCATGCTAGAGTACTTCATTATTTTGAAAACTGAGAATAAAGAGAGAAAAAAAGCATTTATCCTTCTTTCCTATACCATCTGTACCTCAGAGTAACCAAATAGCAGGGGAATATTTCTTTTTATAGAAAATTCTGGCTAATAAATGAAGACATGATACAATTAAAATAACATCTTTGAGATCCTTATAAGAATAGGCTGAGGCAATGGATCATAAATGGCTAATATCACAAAAGAAAACCTGATAGAATCACCCATGAAGTAAATTTAGTGGTCTCCCTTCCCCATTTGATGAAGCCTTTATTTAGGAGAGTGGTAGCTAATGGAACTGTGTCTATGATGATGTTTTAGATCTGCCACTAGCCACATGTGACTACTGAGCATTTGAAATATAGCTAGTGGCTACTGTATTAGCACAATGCTAAAAAGTTCCAGTGGACAGCACTGTTCTGTATCTAAACCATTTACATAAAATATAAGGGACAGAGAACATGTTAGAAGGTTCCAATGGAAAAAATAATAATAATAATAAATAAATAAATAAATAAATAAATAAATAAATAAATAAATAAAAAAAGAAGGTTCCAATGGGGATGCAATTGGTAAACTTCAGACTATGGAAAACTCTAGAGAACAAACCACCTGATTTCTTCAAGAGAAATTATAAAGAAGAGAGAGGAGATGAAGGGGAAAACTAAAATTAAGAGACATTTGAGACACATTAACTGACAGCAATATATAAACCTTTATTCAAAATCCAAGCACTTTAACAAAAATTAGAAGATGATCAGGGAAATATATATAGTATTGGCTATTTCACGATACTTAGAAATGATTAAATTTTCTCAGGTGTAAAAATTGTATTAACCTTTAAACATAGACACTGAAATATTTACAGATGAAATAAAGGAATCTGGGATTTGCTTTAAAATCATCTGGTAAATGGGGCGAGGGGCTGGTGGTGACTACATGGCTCAGTCAGTTAAGCGTCTGCATTCAGCTCAAGTCATGATCCTAGGGTCCCGGGATCGAGCCCCATGTCATGCTCCCTGCTCTGGGGAGCAGATAGATGTGGGGAGTCCACTTCTCCTTCTCCCTTTGCCCTCCCGCACCCATTTGTGCTTGCTCTCTCTCTCAAATAAATAAAATCTTTTAAAATTAATTTATTAATTAATCTGGTAAATAGGAAAATGAGTAAATAGAGAAATATACGAAAAAAGATTGTGTGTCAATTGTTAAAGTTGGGTCGTTGATACATTATTTCTTTTACTTTTGTATACGCTTGAAAATTTCCATAATAAAAAGCTAAACAACATAAACTTCTACAAATAAAAAATTAAATCATTGCCTACACAGGCTTTATACTCTAAATTCAAATGTACTTACCACTCTTTTGAGTTCTGGGTGCCTTGACTGGATCCGTTTAAATTCTCGAATCTTGCCCTCATCAACATCCTCTTTCAGCTCCCACGTACTATCCTCGTAGGGCAGAGAGCACCATTTCACCAGGTAGTAAATCACAGGCTAGGAGAGAAGAAGCTAAAGCCTTAATAAATGGATTCTGTATTCTCTGCTATGATTAAAGAAAGGGTAAGATTTGACTACAGAATCAGATCACAGAGTGTTAATACGTAAAAAATGCTTTAAAAAAAAAAAGGCAGGCTGGAAACACCAACCATAGGCTCATCTGCTGAGACACTGTATACTATTCATGGCTTTGATCATTTTTCCAGGCAATTTATCAGAATTTGTTCTAAAAGGTAGAGTTTTACCCTATAGTTTCTAGAACACTAAGCACTAAAACATCATGCTCATCAACCAAGCAAATGCAAAAAAAATAAAATAAAAATTTTCCTTTATTATGTTGAATTAGGTTGAAACTAAAAGATAAGGGTCTGCTTTGTTCTTCTGCCCTTGCACCAAATTCAATACAGCGGAAGAGTAGAAGCCAGGCTATTTTTCTAAGCGAGGAACAGATTAAACCCGTAAGCTGAGCTTCTGTAACTGTGAATGCAGATGCTACTTCAAAAAGCAGTCATATGGTAACAAAGAGATTTCCCTGTGAGCTAAGAGATAACTAGGAGAGGTGTCACTGAAGACAGGTAACAAGAGGGAAGAGAGGAAAGTGCTGAAGCTTCAGCTAGAGTACTGCGCTCTATGGAGGTGTTCTGCTCCAAGTGATGGCGCAGTGACAAAATGGGTCCTCTTATCACTACTCAAAATGATCACTGCACTGATGGCATTTCTATTTTTCTTTTATATGAAACAAGAAGGATTAGATGGGCCTAGTATAGTCAACAAGAATCTCTATTATCAATTCATAGAATACCCTTAAAACAGCCAACAAGAAATCTAAAGATATAAGCACCTTGACAGAATCACCGATCAAGAAATCCCAAGTATTAATCTAGTTGCTCTTTACTTTTTTCTTTATTATAATGACTCAGGTCAGTTTCTACATAAAGCCATTTGTCCAGGACAGGCATTTCCAGCATCATAACTTACTTTTCCAAGGACTTTATTATTTATAATAATGATTGCCACTATTAGGTCATGTAAAAGGATGACAAATTAAACTTATTTGGGGAGGGAAAAAAATGGGTACACAGAATGTTGTTATCCAATATTGGGAGCACAAGTTATAGTACCAGGAAACTAAAACATTTCGTCTGTCTTGTCATTTCCAACAGTCCAAAGATCAATTATTTTTGGAAGAGTAAAAAGTATGCTGGTAGAGAGCGTAAGATTTTTAAGGCTGAAAAGGCCGAGATCCTGAAAATGATGAGAAGAATTTAAATAATAGTTAACCTGTCCATTCTAATAACTGGTCTATTCCCGACTCAACTCCCTCTAATGAACAATGAACAGTAACTCCTCCCACTCCAACCCAAAAGAGTAGAATATATGTTATCTGAATCATGCCTGTCAAGATTTGAAGACACTGAACTGTAATAGGCCCTGGACATCTAAAGTTCTGAGTGACCCTATTGGCTTATAAAATAAACTTGGAATTGCAGACGGAAGACTTTTGATTCTTAGGTCCTGTAAGGATAATGTATGGAAATGTGCCACTTAGTTTGTAAGTAAGCCTAGCTTACCACCTGGCATGACATTTGAATAAGGCTGTTGTTCTGTATTGGTTATTGGGTAAGCAGTAACCGTCAGAGGTGACAAACACTTAATGAAATGTGGCTCTACCAAGAACTGCTACTTGAAGTGGGAAAAAAAAAAAAGTGAATGATGATGGTTCACAGTCTTAAGTAAGTTTGAAATAAATTTAAAAGAGCCATGTTGAATTCACTATGGCTTAGATCTTCACAACTCTTATTTGGAAAATGAAAGTGATTTATGAAGCTGTATCAGTAGGTGTTTTAGCATGTGTAAAATCTGCTAACAGAGTTTTTAGTGCAGTGATTCTGAAATCAAGCTATGCCTAAGAATCCCTTGGAGAACCAACTTAAAAATACAGATCTCTGGGTCTTACCCAGAGACCAACTGAATCTGAAACTGTGGGAATAGGATCTCACAATCTGCTTAAAAGTACAGTCAAATGCAATAGGTTGGTTTTCATGATAAAGATGCATTTAACTGATGGTAAGTCCAAAAAATAATTCTCAACAATATGGAGAAAGCTAGGAGTCTGTGCAGGCATTTTCTATTTATAAATGCGGAGATTTGTGAAGTATCCCTATGCCTCCCCCCTTCTATCACCCTTAACTGAATGTCGGGGTCTCCTATGTAAAATCTAGAAGAAAACAAGATCAAGGTGAAGAAGTACTTGTTAATACAGCTCCTGGTATTTATAAATGAAGCTCCAGAATGTCTGACTTTATGGGAAGCTTTCCTTTTAGCCTCTCTCCCTATTCTCTTATCTTCCCAATATCATTCTAAGGAGATCTCAGAAAAACTTAAAAATACCTTTTTGTCCAAGGGATTTTTCAGCCATATCTGAAAAATAAAGGATGGGCAAGAAAACCAGTAGAAATCTATGAGACCTTTAGTGTCCTTCCATGCTCCCAACTCACCTCTCCATTGTCCTTGTCAATACTGTGAGACTCATCCAATATCCTATCCACCTCTACATAGTCTGGATTGAAGGGCTCTTCATCCTAGAGGAGTTATGAAACAAACAATAAGATCAAAAGACCACTGTCCAGTAAACCCAATCTTCCACTCCACCTTTACGTGATGATCTTACTTCGAAATTTTTTTTCTTTAAAAGACACCTTCACCAGGGAGTTCCCAATTTCTACAATACCAAATGCTAAAAACTTACCTAAGCCTGCACCCATCTTCTCACCTATTACCAGAGCAAGTGTCTCCTAATAGAGGCTAGTCTCTCCATACATGCTCTGGATTCGATCCCTTCTCACCTTCTAAGGAATCCCTCCCTACTGGAAATTTCCATAAACACACCAATGTACTCTACTATTTCACATCTTAAAAAGACCTCTTTTATTCTTATCTGCTTGCAACTACTTTTTCTGTTCTGCTTCATACGCAAACTGTCCCAACCGTTTTTTTTTTTTTTTTTAAGATTTTATTTATTTATAAATGACAGACACAGGGAGAGAGAGGCAGAGAGACAGGCAGAGGGAGAAGCAGGCTCCATGCAGGGAGACCGACATGGGACTCGATCCCGGATCTCCAGGATCACACCCCAGGCTGAAGGCGGTGCTAAACCGCTGGGCCACCAGGGCTGCCCCCAACAGTTTTAAACACAAGGTAGCTCTCCATGTCATCACCTCCACTGTCCATCCATTCCACTCTTCCTTCTACTTCTTTCACACAACTAAACTATTCTTGTCAAGGTCATTAATGATCTCCAAATTGCCAAATATAATGAAACATTTCTGTCTTCATCTCACTTTACCTCTATAAAGTATTCCACAATTCCTAATTCTCTCCTTTAAGCACTGTCTTCCCTTGGCTTTTCTGATACACTATACTCTCATCAGTAGCCCTGCACCCTTTATTTTGGTTTTAGTCAACTCTTGATCACCTTTGCTGGTTATTTTTCTTCTAAGTCACTGGTATCCAACTTTGGGTGGTATCTGAAAATAACCCAGGCTCCAAAGAAAGGTCTCAAAGAAACTTTAAAGAAAACACTCTTCTTTCTTAAGACATCTTTTCCCCTCATTTTTTGTGATTTATCTTTTTCCTAATCTTTCTCCTGACACTCTGGCATACAGTTCCTTCTCCTTCACCTGGACCTCTAAATTTGGAGAATTCTCAAGCCTTGGTTCTGGGCTTATATCCATTCTATTATAGAAAGACCCCCTTTTTTTTTTTTTTAAAGAACTTTAACAAGAAAATATAGAACTATCAGAATGTATAGAAATTCCTGCCCCTCCCAACTGTGACTTTAGCCATTATTAAGGTTTTAATAATTATTTATATGATAAAATCCAAATTTTAATTGCAGCCTGAAAAATCGAGATTTGTATATGTGTTAGTGTTAAGGAATTTTAAAGTTAACACAGTCTAAACTAAATTCTTGACTTTCCCCATATTGGCTGCTTTTAACATTTTCTACACTTTAATAAATGATCCCATCTCAACTCATTTGCTCTGACCACAAACCTGTTTATATAAGCCATCACACCAAGCCCTGTCAATTCTAATCCATCCATTCTATCCACTTGAAACAACTCTACTCTAAGCCACGATATTTCCTACTTAAAAATCTTCAACTGCTTTCTTACTGCTCATCATACTTTTGTGCTTACTCTTCTTCAATCCATTCTCCAAAGTCTAGGTGATCTTTTAAAAGTGAACACTGGATTATGTTTTTGACCTGTTTTAAGTAATGTAACCATTTTCCTTTGCACCTAGAATAAAAACAAAACTAAAACCAAACTACTTAAAAGGTCTGTATGCACCTGCTTGCCTAAATTTCTGATATCATTTTGGGCCATTCACTCTCTTTTGTTCATCAACTGCACTGTCTTTCAGTTCCTCAGACTGTCTCAGGGCCTTCATATATACTGTCCCCCATGTCAGTGGTATTATTTACATGAGTTCATGGCCTTCCTCCTATTCATAATTCAATTCTCAGAGAAGTCTTCCCTAATTATCCAAAGTACGTGTTTCCTTCCCCTCCCCCTTGTGCTCTTTCTTTTTAGGCACTTACCACAATTTGAATTACTTTTTAATATTTCTCTCTCCAATTAGACAGTGAGCTGCATGAGAACACAGACCATGTCTGGTTTGTTCTCCATAGAGACTAGCACATAATAAAGGATGAATAAATGAATGATTTGGTTAAATGGTCTACCTATATATGGAGATTTAATTGGCACGAGTTAGCAAAGACTGGTTCAACAGTCATGAATTATACATCTAAAATATCAGCTGGAAGGGGATTACAGTTTCATTGTACATTTCACAAATTATGCTTTAAAAGAACATAGATGAAAAAATACAACCCAATTATTTTCATACAAAAAGAAATTATAAAACTACATAGCCCTACTTGCCCTCTCCAGTTTTTTGCTAAAACTATGCATTTAGTTCCTTCCTTCCCTCGATCTTTCTTACTGTACCTTTTCCCCTTTAGCTCTAACATACTTTGAAAAACAATCTGTCTTCTCAAGGCACCCAGTTTTACATTATAATAAAGATGAAAAATCCCTTTGTCTTTGGCAAAGACATATATGTGCACAAAGCCTTCAAAGCAAAATGGACAGTTAAAATATGGCTCAAGAGACCCTTATGCATGCCCTAGTGTTTAATCAGTAGCAAAAATGGATTTGGGAAATTAACACTCCTTTATCACCATCTCTTGTTATACTAGATTAGAAATTTTTGAAAATAAATGTTTTTTCCTAACAATACAATAGCTTATACCTACAGATACCACCAACTGCTACAGACTAACATTAGAAGAAAGCCTCAAGTGGATCAGTGGTCAGTTTAAAAATCCGTCTTGAAAATATTTCCATGAACACTGAGCAAGTCAATACCAAAATATCCTAATAACTTATAAAAAGACCACATTTAGACCTGCTAAAACGAAAGCATGGGTAATTAAGTAAGGAAAGTCCAGTGATCAAAATTAAGACTTCATACCCATATATGCAAAGCAATTACTAATCTTTTTTTTTTTTTTTTTTTTAAGATTTATTTATTCGTGAGAGAGACACAGAGAGAGAGGCAGAGACACAGGCAGAGGGAGAAGCAGGCTCCCTGCAGGGAGCCTGATGTGGGACTCAATCCCAGATTCTGAGATCATGCCCTGAGCCGAAGACAGAGGCTCAACCACTAGCCACCCAGGTGTCCCAATTACAAATCTTGAATAATCAGTCAAGATGGATAACCCCAGTAAATTTATGCTTCTATGAAACAAATGATAGGCGATACCTATTCCTAATTACCTCGTGGAAGAAGTGTCTCATCTGAGCCATTTTGGTTTTGAAGCGCTTTAGTTTCTGATGGATCCTTTTATCCTTCTCTAGTTGGGAGATGGTGGCCCATTCACAGTGTAGATAGGAGCTGAAGGGGATGGAAATAGCCAGTCATGGTGTGAGAAAAAGAACTGGTAGGCTAGATTTGGGGATAAGCCAGAAGCAGGCAAAATGAGTACAACATACTTAAGCGGGGAGACAGACTCCTAGGTTAGTGTTTCTTAAGCTTGATTTTGGATACAAACACCTGATCTGGGGCTGGAATGAAAGTTCACATTTCTAACAAGCACCCAAATGACACTAATTCTGTTGGTTCACTGACCACATTCTGAGAAGCAAAGTCTTAACATTAGACTAAGGTATAGAGAACATCACAAGGGATTTTATCAGGAACCACCCTTTACCCCACCTTCCTGCTGGGAAATAGAAGAGTCATGCCAATTCCTAAACTTCTCTTTGAATAGACATTTTCCTCAATGAAAACAGCAATTTGGGCTAGGAGACTATTAAAAGGGGATACATTCCCACCCGGGATAGACTATACAGGAGAACTTTTTACAACCCTGTGGAATTTAGGGTGAAAAGCTTTTTGCACAGATCACATACTAGTTCTTGTACTTGACAAAGAATTCTTCTGCCTCAGTATACTGTCCAGAAGGAAGCTGAGAAGAAAGAAATTATAGTTATTAATAACCTTATCTGTCAAAGGAAGAACCTTCAATTTTCACTATTCATGGCAGAGCTTCATACCAATGTCCCTAGAGTATATTACTGAGGGGTTAAAGAACTAATCTAGTACTCCGAAATAAGAGATCTGATGGCTGTAGAAAATAAGCCTTTATCTATTTTAAACCAATAAGCAAAACAAGAGACAGTAAGACAGTTCCTATTTTCTAGCTAACTTCCTCCACCATCTCATGATTACACTGTAGTAATCTATCCTGACATCCAAAGATGTTTATTAAATAGAGTGAATGCAGCATTATGGGCTGACATTAAAGGTTATAGCCTCACCTCCTTCTTCACAATCCGCATAGAAAGCACTTTGTCTACTATGGCTGCATCTTCTTCACTGGGATTCTCCTGTAGCAAAAAAATGCAGTCAGTCAACACAGACTGCGAGGAGCAGAACAACCACTCATACTGCTTAAGTTCTCAGCTTACCACAAAGAACTGCATGGAAGGCAGAGTCTCGCCATCTGGTTCCTGCACTGGTTCAGGGAGGATAGGCTCAGTTTTTATTGGACCAGTTACATCCACTTCTTCTTCTTCTTCATCATCTGTGATCTTTATATCCAGATCCTCTGTATATTTTTTTCGCTTAACTTGGCGGTTTGAGCGTCTTTTCTGTAGAGGCAAGAATGGTTAAGATAACTGTGTAGGTTTCTCAGAGAGAAAACCTTCAAAACTATTTGCCTATAGTCATATACTTAGATTTTACTCCAAAATCTCTATGAAAAATCAAGCCAGAAAGATAAAGAGCTTTTTTATCAAATTATGCAATATCAAACCATATAATTTACTTTATGTACCAAATACATATTAACTTGCTGAATTGTTTTATCAAGTATATCTGTTTTATCAAGAACCAGAACCCAGCTGAAAGCAATCTGGGTACTACTGTGAAGAAGCTCTGGTAAAATGAAATAGGACTCAACCTGCAGGGTGCAATGTGCTTTCCAGAAGTTCAAGGGTATAGATATTTTGTTACTAACTTTGGTTTTTTGTTTTAGTTCTAAAGTTTTTTTTTGTTTTAATAAATAGAATCATACTATATGATTACAATATTGTTCTTCTACTACATTTTTTATTAACAATACTTCTTAGGTTTTCCGTATCAACACATTTTAGATTTACATTATTCTTTCAAGTGATTGAGTAAACATTTTTTTAAGGTTTTAATTTAGAGAGAGAGAAAGCAAGTGAGTGTGTGTACATGTGTGCACACCAGTGGGAGGAGGGGCAGAAGGAGAAGGAGAAAATGTCAAGCATACTCCACAGTGAGCACAGAGCTGGACTTGGGGCTCAATCCCACAACCCTGAGATCATGACCTGAGCCAAAACCAAGAATCAGAAGCTCAACCAACTGAGCCACCCTGGCACCCCAAGTAAAATATTTTTTAATTAAGTAATGTAAGGACTACTTTGCAGCTCATGATACAAAACTGGGAAGGATAGGGAGATAAAATTGTTTTTCAATCATGATTATATCCCTGTGAAACCCAAACAAATTAAATGAATTACTAGACACAGAACTATTGAAATTAAACACACTTCCCTGGCATAAAATCAATTGTTAAAAATAGCATTCTTAGGTTGCCTGGGTGGCTCAGTTTGTTGAGGGTCTGCCCTCAGTTCAGATCATGATCCCAGAATCCTGGGACCCAGCCCCTTATCTGGCTCCCTGCTGTACGGGGAGTCTGCTTCTACCTCTCCCTCTGCTGCTCCCCCTTCTTGTGCTCTCTCACTCTCTGTCAAATAAATAAAATCTTAAAAAAACCCTGTTCTTATGTAGACTGAGTCATAAAATAGAAGATTCTATATATGAAAACAAAAAAAATCACTTATCTAAAGAATTAAATTTAGTAAGAAATATATAAAATCTATATGAAGAAAACTTTAAAACACTCCAGAAGGACTTAAAGAAGACTTGACTAAATAATAAAATACATTGTTCTGCAATAAGAAAACTTAGTTCTAGGGGCAGCCCGGGTGGCTAAGCGGTTTAGTGCCGCCTTCAGCCCAGGGAGTGATCCTGGAGACCCGGGATCGAGTCCCACGTCAGGCTACCTGTGCGGGGCCTGCTTCTCTCTCTGCTGGTGTCTCTGCCTCTCTCTTTTCTCTGTGTCTCTCATGAATAAATAAATAAAAGATTTTTTTTTTATAAAAGATCTTTAAAACAACAAAAAAAGAAGACTTAATTCTAATTATATACCTTACATAAGTATGACAAAAGAAAATTAACTTTTTAATTAGATAAGCTAATCCCGAAAATCAAAGAGAGAAATAACATTTAAGAATAACCAAGAAAGGGATCCTTGGGTGGCTCAGCGGTTTGGCGCCTGCCTTTGGCCCAGGGTGTGATCCTGGAGTCTCGGGATCAAGTCCCACATCGGGCTCCCTGCATGGAGCCTGCTTCTCCCTCTGCCTGTGTCTCTGCCTCTCTTTCTCTCTCTCTGTGTCTATCATAAATAAATAAATCTTTAAAAAAAAAAAAAACAAGAAAAATAGGAAAATTGTGCTTGGCCTTACTAGATATTAAGGACCCTAAAGATCTATACTAATTAACAAAGATTGGTACTTCTCCAAGAAAAGATAAACAGGTCAATGAAATAATGTCCAAATATAGACTAAAATACTTATGTAGATATAGAACATGGTAAAAATAGCACTTCTAACCAGTGAAGAAAAAGTAGATTATTCTATAAATGGGATTGGAAACAAATGGCTAGGCACATAGAGGCTGACAGAAACTAAATTACATAAAAGATTTCAAAAATCTTAAAAAGATGTAACATTTTTCCAAAAGCAAGCATGGAAGTACTTTTTATAATCTCATAGTAGGAAAGGAAATTGACCAATTTTACCTCGCAAAAAATTTGAGAGACTTCTATATCATAACAAAGTTGAGACAAATAATAAACTGAGGAGGAAAATACCAAATGATCCATTTCCTAAGCATAGAATTCTTTTGAATAACTAAGAAAAAGCTTCATAACATGTCAAAAAGATGGGCAAATAACATGAATAGACACTTAACACTTAGTGAAGAAAGTGGCTTTAAATGTAAAAAGACACTCACATTCATAATACAGTAAATAATTACAACTGCAAATGAAAAATAAACTGAAATAACTCCCCCCACACACACCTAACAGACTGGTAAAAATCAGAAAGTCTGATCATATATTGAAAGAGGAACTTATACATTGTTGTTCAGAGTATAAACTGGCACAACCTCCATAAAAGAAAATCTGATGATACCCTTTGGGTCCAGAAATTTCACTTCAAAGATATCCTACAGATAAATTTGCACATGTATACAAATCTTTGTAGCATTCATTACCTGTAGTGGCAGAAGACCAGAGAAAACCTAAATCCCCATTAATGGAGGACTGGTTAAAAACAGTATGGTATATATATAAATAAATAAATAACAGTATAGTCTAAATATGGAATACTACAAAACTATTTTGAAAAAATGGGGTCGTTGATAACCCCAAATACTGAAGATGTGGAACTGGAACTCTCATTACTGGCGAAAACGTAAAATGACACAATCACTTTGGAAGTTGGCAGATTCTTACAGAGTTATAATGTTTATATGTGCAACTACCCTATAGTCTATCAATCCTATTCCTTAGATTTAGCTAGGAGAAATGAAAATCTGTGCCCATGAAGTACTACTAAGACTGTTCACTGCAGCTATTTGTAATAGGTCCAAATTGGAAACAACCCAAATGTCCATCAATAGGAGAACGGATTTGCAGTTATTTATTTTATTATTAATTAGTTTTTTAAGTAATTTCTACATCCAATGTGGAGCTTGATCTCACAATCCCAAGATCCAAGAATTGCATCCTCTACTGACTGAGCCAGCTAGGCACCCCTCTGCTTTGTTCTTTTTAACTGCCATGCAGTTTTCTATCCTGTGGATTTTCAGAATTTTGTTATTGCAAATATTGCTGCAATACATTCGCATCATTACATACTTTTGAGAGTTTCCTATGTGCAGAATCACTAAATCCAAGGGTATTAACATTTAAAATTTTATTACATATTGAAATACTGACTTGCCAAAAAGATTGCCTCAATGTTCCCATCAACTGGGTGAAATATCTGGTTCCTTAACTCCACTGTCAACACTGGCATTACTACTTCTTATGGGCTGACTTATGCCCCCTAAAATCATTAGTTTTTAAAGATTTTATTATTTAAGAGTGAACGAGAGAGAGAGAGAGAGAGAGAGAGAGAGAGAGAGCACGCACACACCGGGTGAGGGGTCCAGGGAGGAGAAGCTGACTCCCCGCTGGGCAGGGAACCTAACACTGGGCTCGGTTGCAGGACCTGGGATCATGACCTGAGCTGAAGGCAGACACTTAACCAACTGAGCCACCCAGGTGCCCCAACCCCCCACAAATTCTTATGTTGAAACCCTAATCCCTAGTACCTCAGAATGTGACTGTATTTGGAGACAGAGCATTAGAGAGGTGATGGAGTTAAAATGAGGCTGGTAGGGTGAGCCCTATTTCAACTTGAATGGTATCCTTATAAGAGGACGTTTGGACACACAGAAAGACACCAGGGATGTCTGCACCGAGAAAACACCAATGTAACGCCATAGTAAGAAAGCAGCCATCTACAAGCCAAGGGCAGAGGTCTGAGGTAACCAAATCTGCTGTCCCCCTGATCTTACGCTTCTAGTTTTCAGAATTGTGAGAAGATAAATTTCTGCTGTTTAAGCCACAGTCTGTGGTATTTTATTATGGCAAGCAGCCCTAGCAAACTAATACATCACCTTTTAAAATTTGTATTTCTTCTATTACAAAGATTTGCTTTCAGTTTATCTTTTGATTATTTAACAATTTAACCCTTTATTTCATTTAACATACACATATAAAGCTCTTTCTATACTCACTTACCATGAGCTAAGTACTGTTCTATGTGTTTAATAAATGCTTCCATTTAATCGTCCTAACCACTCTACTTGGTAGGCATTATTATCTGCATTTGAGAGATAAGGAAACTGGGGCACCAAGAGGTTAAATAAACTTGCCTGAAGTGACAACGTTAGTAAATAGTAGAGTTGAGAACCAAGGAATTCTTGCTTCAGAGTTTAAGCTCTTAACCATTATGTTATTTGTAGGTTTTCTGTTATACGTGCAGTATTTTTGTATAGTCAAATGTATCAATTGTTCCATTTATGAATTCCAAATTTTAATACCCTCTTAGAAAGATCTAACCTACCTGATAATTATTTTAAAAATCCATACATGTTTTATAGGAAGTTCATGATTTCAAGATTTATATTTGGATCTTCGATTAAACTAATATTTGTGTAAGGAGTGACACAAGAAATCCAGGGTTTTTTTTTCTAAATGGGTAGCCAGCTGTCCTAACTTATTGAATATTCTTTCCATTAATTTAAAATGCCATTTTAATTCACATACTAAATTCTCATAACTATTTGAATCTATTATCGGTACTAACATTATTTCTTCTCTAATTCCAAATTCCTAGTAATTATTATTTCATACTATAATGTCTGTTAAATCTAATTTTTGCCTCATTTTCAATTGTATCTTGGCTATTCTCACATGCTAATTTCTCCAGAAAAATCCAAGTATCAGTTTGCCAATGTACTGAATGCGTATCAAGAAAGAGGGAATGCATTTCTAAGTATTAACAGCTAGAGAAGCACTTAAGGTTGTGAAGTACAAGCCTCCATTTACCAAGGAAAAATTCAGACACAGTAGCTAAGTAAATTGGTCAGGTTCATAGTGCTACTTAGAAGTACCATGGGTCTCCTGAATCTTAATACCAGGTTCTTTGTGTGGTTGGAAACCAGAGCCAAAGGTGACGCCTTAAAGCAACAATCAGAGACAGAGGACTAAACTTCTGGTCCAGCTTCTTTTATTCTCTTCCAATGTTTCTCATCTTCAAAAGGTTGGAAAAAACAATGTGCCTAAGCACTCAGTTCACAGAGTCAGAACCCTGAAGTGTAGAAAAGGTAAAGCAAAAGGACAGATGGACAGTTCTAAGAGAAACCAAAGTATTGACACAGCCATAAAAACAACCATGCAGTATAATTTCATACTTGCTTAGTTTTTGAAACACTGGGATTTCAGAAAATGACTACTGCTATCGTATAGTATTATTATTGTACAGTAATATGCTTTTTGCCTGAAAACCCCCAAAATTTAAAAGACATATGACCAGGTCTCATTGCTTTTACCTTTTATCCCTACCTTTCTTTTAGAAAAAGTCTTGAAATGTGCATAGCCTTATAGTTTCTTGTATCTATTCCTGGTTTGTCTGTCAGAATTAAACTTGATTTTTCTAATTTCTTTCAGGATCCTTTTACCTGAATGCTGCTTTCTTCATCTTCCCGGGGTGACTGGGCAGGCATGACTTCTACATCTGAATTATCAGATGAGGTATTACGCTTTCTCTTCTTACCCACCACAGGGGTGATGGTACTAAGAAGGAAAAACCAAATTCATTTTCAGTGAGGGCCAAATTCAGTTAGGAAAAGAAAAATATAATTAATCTAAACTATCATATATGAAACTTCCTAACAGAAGTGTTTAGTTTTTCAGTCAGTAGGACACACAGCTATGGAATAAGGTGCTTGAAAAATAGAAGATATTCAGGTTTCTAAGCCACTGGCTGACCTTTACACTAGATTTGACAAACCCTTGCTACTACTGTAACTCACAAATACCTGGAGGAAGGTGGCATAAGACAGCAGAATAGATACTGGCCCAAGAAATACAAGACCTCACTTCAGTTCCAGTTCTGTCACTAGATGGACATTAGCTTCCTTATTTATAATATAAACACCAATGGTAATACCTGGCCTGAGAGTTGTTGAGGATTAACTATGGCAATATGAATTTTTTTTAAAAAAGCTGAAAAATCCCTTCCAAATATAAAGCATGATTATAATTCCACCACAAAGCCTAAAGAATCCTAGGGAGTAGAAGCTAAGGAGAAAGGAGTGAAGCTACACAACATGGAAGGGAAAGAAAAGACACTCAATTGTGATAAGCCCTGGTTCTGTCAACACTGTTTAAAGCTGACAATGGTTGCTAAAATCTCTAATTCACAGATGAGATATAAGAACAGGGCAGCTACATCTCCAGCAGCTCTTTTACTGATGTGGGTGGTAGGGGGATAGTGAGAAATCTTTTTCACACTTTAGTGATACAAAATCAGGAAGATGTATAAAAACATTCAGCTTTTCAACATAACCCCCAATACCATAATTGGCTATCTTTCCTGTGCCTTGTTGTTTCTCTTTCAAAATATGCTAATTTGCAAATTTCGGTTTAACAGACCATATAAACATTGGGACAGAGAAAAGAAAGCCCTTATTATCTTCTATGATAGACAGATCACCTTGAACCATGTAGTTGCTAAATACAAGTAGTCCCTAGGGACCTGGGTGGCGCAGCTGGGTAATAAGCTTGACTCTTGGTTTTGGCTCAGGTCATGATCTCAGGGTCTTGAGATCAAGCCCCATTTCAGGCTCTACAATGAGCATGGAGTTTGCTTGAGACTCTCTTACTCTGCCTCTCCCTCTGCTCTCTCTCAAATAAATAAATCTTTAAAAGCATACACACAAGTAGTTCTTCTCAAAACTAATTTTTTCTTAAAAGATTTTATTCTCTTAAGTAATCTCTACACCCAACATGGGGCTGGAACTCGTAACCCCAAGATCAAGAGTCATATGCTCTACCAACTGAGCCAGCCAGGCACCCCTCAACACTAATCTAAAAACAAGTACGCTGCCCTCAAATGTCCCAACAAAACAGCAAAGGGCTGTACTCACTTCAGCTTACTTTTTCCTTTAGTTTTGGAGGTACCAGATGTTTTGCTCTTCTTTGGCTTTTCTTCCTTGAGCCTCTCCCCACTGTTCTTCTTCCTGCGTTTCTTCTCACCTTCTTCCTCAGGCCGAACACTAGGTAGTTCATCCTCATTTAGGACTCGAGGTATGTTCTGCTCACCCCGGGCACGGGCCCTAGCAATAGCTTCTGCTACAATCCGATTGGCTTTCTCTTGCTTCTTCTGGTGCTCTAGCCTGCGGTTCTCCTCCATTCCTATCTTGCCCCCCGTGTGAGGAGCAGAGCTTGCTGGTGAAGACAGAGCTGCCACTTCACTGGCACTTAGAACTTTCACTACGGAGAGCCCAGAAGAGGCCCCTTGGGAAGAGCCAGCCTACAGAAATAAAGATGCTAAAATTTCAACATGCTTGTGACTAAATGGCCTAAATAAAACCCAGCTCTAAGGCAGATAGGCTAGAAACTTTCCATCTCTAATTCCTCAAGAATGAGATTCAGATCAAGTCTTACTGAACTTGGACACATTAGCGGGAAAAAAGTGTTTTTTTAGTGGGAAAGGGATGAGAAAAGGCAAGAACTGTGCCAAATTAAACTTCAGTATCCTTCAGCCATGCTCCTCATGTCAATACACATCTCCATTATTCTAGAAAATTTTCAAACAATACAATCAACCTTAAACTCCAGGCCAAAAGTAGGGAAAAAAAACCCAAAACATTCTACTCTCGGCCTACCTTTAGCTTCTTGGTGGGGGTAGGGGCGGGAGGAGTGATAATCACTTGATCTCTTTAAGACAACTTCTTTATCTTTCAAATGAAAGAATATTGCCAATCATTTTTACTCCACAACTATATTAGGAACAGAATGTAAATGAAACAGCCCAAAGACAAACCAGATAAATCATCAATCATCTCTTATCCTAAAGCTAACAATAACCCTCAAAACTTTTCATATAATTAATACAAAGTTTCCATGGGTAAAAGAAGTAAAAGCCTGTATTTCAGTTCAGAGGCATGACTCCAGTGACCCCACATTCAACAATGAGTGGTTGCTAAGGGTGACAGCAGAGGGCCCAGGGGTCTATCCTCCTTGCTACCTGTAGAAGTCTCACCTGTGGCTGCAGCACCACCTTGAGTGGTACCGAAAGTCTTTGTCCTGGGCTTTGTCCTGGTCCCATTATCTGAGCTTGCTGCACAGAGGAGAGAGTCACTGGTTGGGTTGAGGGTGGTGGTGGCGGCTGCGGCTGCGATGCTGGCGGCTGTGGTACAATCTGGATCTTCTGCTGTGGCTGTTGCACCTGCAGCTGGATAGTTACTACTTTGGCAGGCTGCCCCTGAGCATTCTTGGCTTGAGTCAGGGCTGCCAGCTGGTTGCCCTGTAACACTATCTTGCCTGGTAGACTCCCTAGTACGACATGCCGGTGTCCTTGGGGACCTCCAGACTGTGGCTGCTGGAGGACCAGGGTGATGCGTTTCGATTCACCCTAGAGTGAAGAAAGGAAATTGCAAGAGAGGTACAACATTAAAGAATGGTATACTCTTAAATATTTGCGCCAGTTTTCCTCATCCTAGAACCATAAAAATTGAGGGTCAAAAGACATAGTACAATTTATTTTGTTCATCGTCCTATCTGTCCTGATTGAGTCTTCTCTGGAACACCTCTGCCCAATGAGTATCAGGCCTATTTTGACAAACTCCTGATGCAAGGCTATCTTCTAAGGTAGTCATTCCATTTCCTGGCAGTCTATTAGAACAAAAGTCTTTATAATCCACCTCCTCATAGCTTCTTTCCACTGGTCCTACTTACTTTTAATACCACCCAAGGCCTTGCAAACTCTTTTGGCCCTTTAATCAGAGGCTAGGACCTCCGTTTTCTTACAATAGAAACTAGACTTTTCAGTGGATAGAGGAGGACAGTCTCAGTAATAAGAACAGGGAAAACATACACATAGCTTCTGTAAGTCTTGCAAATATAAATAAATAATGACTCTTTGTTCCCATAGCATCCAGTATTTCTCATAAAACTTTGTATCATACAGTATTGTGAATTCGTTTAATGTCTGCCTTCTTGGCAGACCATGAGCTCTGTAAGGACAGGGACTGTGTCTGTCTTGTTCACCACCAGCTAGGCACAGTGTAAACATACAGTAAGAGCTCAAAAAATGTCAACATTAACTGCTTCCACCTAGTAAGTAGTAAGCATGTGGCTGTCAACACTAACTGATTTTTTAAAGCAAAGGTAGAATTTAAACAGGATTCCTAGAGATAGGTCTCGTGCTCTCTTCTCACAGAGTTGCTGGGCCCTCTACTAAACCAAAATTCACCTCCCCCTTTCACTCAAGTCACCTGGGTAGGTGTAGAGGTCAGTGTAACTGCAGGCTTCAGTGGGGGCCCTGTGGCCCCAGGGTTTCCAGCAGGAGCTGAACCCTTAACTGGCTGTAGGACCAGCTGCTTTACTGGTCGGCTGGGCTGGACAATGCGCTGAACAGTAGCCTGGTTCCCAGGGACCTTGGCGGCCAACACTGTATTACCAGAGACAATGGAAACACCTGGTCGAAGGGGAGTGCCGGTTAGCACTTTGGTAAAAGTAACTTTTCCACCATTGGCTGTGCCAGCCACTAGGGGCTGAGCTGTGCTGGTGATACCTTGGGCCTGAATTTGTGCCACATGGGCACCAGTGACTGAGGAGCTTGGTGGGGCCTTAAGGATAACGATCTTAGGGGCTGACTGAGGTGGTTGCCCTCCAGCACTACTGGAGGAGACAGCTGTGGCAGAGACACCCATGAAAGGATTCCCTTGGCTCAGGATCTCCTGGCTCTTGGAGACCTGCAAAAGTCCTGATGTTGGCGTCGGTGTCTGTAAGACAGGTTGGGCTGGCTGCTCCTGGCTGACGGGCTGAGTGGTATAATCATGCAAAGTTAAAGATTCTGGAGCTGGAGCTGTTGATTCTTTGGGAAGTTCTGTGGGGGCTGTCTCGTCTGGTGGGGGGACCAGGTCACTTGCTGATGAATTCCCCACATCACCACCTCCACCATCCTGGTTCATCTGATCCAAGGAGTCCAGAGAGCTTGGCAGTCCAAGGGCTTCCTCAATGGGGTCTTGTGTGACCTGGTTGAAGCTGTCATCAGTCAGAGAGTCCAGGCCAAATAAATTTGGGTCATCAAACAGATCCATGATGGGGTCTGCCATCTTGGGAAAGCAATGGAGGGTACTTCCCCAAGGTCTAAGGAGGGAAGGGGAGGGGGGGTACTGGCTCTCCCCTCCCCTCCCCTATTAAGAAAAAAATGTACACAATGGAAGAGGACTACTCTTCAGGTAAAGAGGCAAGAAACAAGTGCATGTCAGATTGTCCTGACCTTCATGGAGCAAGATGGCTAGGTCTTCAGAGGAAGATGGTGAAACTCCTGTTGTGAGAAGACAAATGAAAAATAAGCAAAGTTGGTGACCTCAAGGAAAACTTCTCCTTAGGTACTACCCTTAATATCAACTGGCATCAAAATAACGAGAAGACGGAAATGTGAGGTAATCCGAGGACAGAGACAGAGCAGAAAGCACACGCACATTTTTGCTTCAAACTAAAACTATAAAAGAAATAAACCAAACCCCTTTTTGGACTCTTACACCTACACACTCTGAAGTTTCTGTCTGTCAAGATCTCTCAGTCATCCCTGTCCGTTTCTTTTTACCATTATCATTCTTAGGCAGAAATCAGGGAGTTTAACATTCACTCACCTTCTACTTCAGGTTAAGCTCACAGAACTTAACATTCCAGTAGCATTACAATAACTGGAGATAAAGCTTTCTGAACATACTGCAGTCCATAAATTTCCCTTGTATTTTAGATGCTTTTACTCACTACTGGCAAAAATAACCACTTTTCCCTGCAGTACAATCTCGCTATACTTACTGTGTACCTTTACCCAGGAAGTTTCCTAAACGTTATTCTAGCTAACATATCAATCTATACATACTATTTCTGTGAAGTCCCCTCCCCCTTTCTCGTATTTAAGATCAAAAACTTCCTTTGCAAGAAGTTCAAACAACTGTACATTTTAGTTCCACTTATATTCCCAACTTTCTCTGTCACCGCTTCCTATATATACCCTACATTCCAGGCCAACCAGACCACATGGTGCCCCTAATGTGATTCCTATCTGCATGACTTTGCCTATTATGCTGTAGCTTCAGCCTAGAACACACCCTCCCCCCTCCCAAGCAGCTCTCCCAGCTGAAATGTTTCCCACCCTTTCAAAGGTCTTCCTTCTGTTCCAAAAGGTGAGCCCTGAACCTCTGCCCCTTTAACAGCAAAGCAATTTGTGATGACTGGTCCTATCACCCTCCTTAAGTACTCAGTGTTGTCTCTGCCTTATTTAAAGCACTTAGACCATACTTAATATTTTACTAAAATGACCAGTCTCTTGTCCATATTCTCTGAAGGCCCAAATGGTTCCTTTGTGCAAATCATACAATGCGGCCTGCTCCTTAAGATGCTTGTCTGCCATCTGCTGGAAAATTGTCATACTAAACATATTATTGATGATGATAATAATGAGTATGGGCAATGCACACCCTGCACAACCCTCCACGGTGGCCCAGCTGCTCTTTTCCTAAGAGACAAAAAGTTCCTGGATGGTAGGAACCATCTCTTGTTTATCTGTGGATCCCTAAAGAACCAAGAGGATATTACGTACACAGCAGCTACTCAAAAAAATACTTAATGAGTTAATATATTTGCTTGCAGTATATGGGATGAACCATTCAGTCCTCATAAAAACTAAATGCAGGCTCCTGGGTGGCTCAGTTGGTTAAGCGTCTGCCTTTGGCTCGGGTAGTGATTGAGTCCCACATGGGGCTCCCTGCTCAGCAGGAGCCTGCTTCTCCCTCTCTTCCCCACTCATGCTCTCTCTTGCTGTCTCTCTCTCTTAAATAAATAAATAAATAAATAAATAAATAAATAAATAAATAAATAATCTTAAAAAACAAAACAAAACAAAACCCAAATGGCATTCCCCGATTTTAAGATGAGACAGTAGTTTCCCATCTTGAAAAATTATCCTACAGATAACGGAAAGCATGTTTACTAAAATCCACATTTGAGGATTTAAGTTATGAAAATGTTGGAAAAAGAAAAAACTAAAGCAAGGAATTATAAGTACACCACCATACAACTAAACTATATGAAAATATGAACAGTGCCTGTTCTTTGTAGACGATGTCAGTACTTGACAATTCAGGAAAGCCTAGCTTGACAAGACCTTTTCTCTTAACTTTTAGAAGACATCAGAGAAGAAATCTGCCGGTGACAGAGTACATACAGACTTCACTGAAGACTTTTCCATACAACCCACCAAGTACTTTTACCCTTCTTCAACTTATTCCAGTTATCCTTATGAAACAATTAAATGTGGGTAAATAGCCCAGAAACTCAGATATAAAGAGAACAGACTGATCAGTAGATGGCACAACAAAATTACAAAGTACACATAGCATCTCCACCAATGTTAAACAAGACCTTCCTTGCTTCAGAAATTGTATACCCTTCATACCTCCCCCAGGATCCATATGGCTTCCCGTTTCTGGCTAAACTATTCCACCGGTTCATTCCAGCCTCTCCGATCTAATACTTGCCCCAAAGTTGCTCCAAATGACAATGAGAAAAATTATATGTACTTCTTGATTTAACAAAAATCTACTCAATAATTTTATGAATTTCTTCAACACTACCATCAGCTTTTTCTAGCTATGCCCTATTTGGCTACCTAGTATATCTTTCAGCTATTCACTGCCACATAAGTTATACTAAATATCCAATTAGGTGTCATAGAAAAACCACAATAAGGGCACCTGGGTGGCTCGGTTGGTTAAGCAGCTGTCTTCAGCTCAGGTCATGATCTCAGGATCCTGGGATAGAGCCCCTGCATCAGGCTCCCTGCTCATTGGAGAGCCTGCTTCTCCCTCTTCCTCTACACTCCCCCCACTGCTGGTGTGCACATTCTCTCTCTCTCTCTCTCTTCCTCTCGCTCTCTCTCATGTGTGTGGGTGCTTTCTCAAACAAGTAAATAAAATCTTAAAAATAAAAAAAAAACTACAATAAAAAGTTTCCATTAACTAGAAATTTATGCTGATAATAGTTTATAACCTGCTTCTTCTTCTATGGGAGATTTTGTCCTTTCTACTTATTCTTTTCCTCCATAGCAGCCTGGTATCAGAGAGAAATCTCACCTCACATTTTTCATGGAAAAAACAACGTTAACAGTTTCTGAAATATTTACTTACTCCTATACAATTCAAGTATTAGTTTTCAAAAGTAAATCAATCATTTAACTCCCTTCCCAATTTTTGGGCCAAATTTCTACTTCCTCGGTTCAGTCTGGATTTGTTTGTTTGTTTGTTTATTTTACAGAGAGAAGCAGAGACACAGGCAGAGGGAAAAGCAGGTACCCTGCGGGGAGCCCTATGCGGGACTCGATCCCAGGACCTCGGGGTCACAACCCAAGCCAAAGGCAGACATTCAACCACTGAGCCACCCCGGTGCTGCTGGGCCTGATAATTTAAAAACATCACCAGTGACTTAATGCCACACCACCAAGTTTCACCACTTCTCAGTCCCCTCGCATCAACTCACCTCTACTGACCTAATTCATCCCGTACATATTCATTAATCCTAGTTGCCTGATTATTCTCTAACTGCCATGTTTAAGTTGCCCTTGACTCTCAAAAGATGAAACCTCCCATCATACACCTCTTTCTTTACCCCTACTTCTATTCTTACTTTGTGGGTCATCCTGGCTATATCAACAACTGGCCTATTCTACCAACTTCATCTATCCCATGAATTATCTTTCTATGGTTCAAATCCTGGTAGCAACACTAAATAGATGTTGAAGGGATGCCTGGTGGCTCAGTTACGTGTCTGCCTTCAGCTCAGGTCATGATCTCAGGGTCCTGGGATAAAGCCCCGTGTCCTGTCTGGCTCCCTGCTCAGAGGGAAGTCTGTTTTTCTCTATCCCTCTGTCCCTCCCTCCACTCTCCCTACCTCAACCCCAACCCCAACCCCATAATGCTCTCTTTCAAGTAAATAAAATGTTAATAAATGAATAAACGTTAAGCTTTCAAATACACGAAGCACCTAGAGATCCCTCAGTAAAACTACCTAAAGAAGTCATACCAAGACTTTTCATATTGAGAATGAAAAGCCAGTCATAGTCCACCAGTGCCCCAAAGAGAAACACAAGTATATGCTCAAAAGGAAAGACAGTTTGATGACTGCACTTAATCATTTTCTATAATTTAAAACTAATGACAGAAACCTGGAGGGTTGGGAGCTGTGGAAAGATGAACCATACAAGCCAGTTAAGGTTGGAATCCAAGGCCACCAATCCATAATGTCCATGTAACAAACCAGTTAATGCTAAACAAATACTTTATATAACAGCCTTTCATCTCACCTTCTTTTAAAGAGGAAACTACTCCGTATTCTTCTGCAGATTTACCACCTTTGATATACTTCCTTTAAAAAAAAAAAAAAGCAATCTATAGTATCCCAACTCTCCTGGTTTTTATTTTACCAGTCTCCTTTATTTTGCCCATTTCAACAACAACTTGTATGATCATAAAGGACTTTGTTTTCATGCTACTCTATACTTTTCATTGTAATGTTCCCATACCTTTCAACAGAGTAGTGATTCTCAACTGGGGGATGAAAGGTATGTGTAGTTTGAAAGTACATACTCAGTGTCAAAATTCCACATCTATCAAATGGAAAAGGAAGACACACCTCATTGTTTAGGTTATTTATATTCAATAAAACTAAACAAAATCTTCCTCGCCAGTGAGGATCTGCAAAATACAAGTGGGGGTGGGGAGTGGAGAAGCATGCCTAGATTGGAAGGAAGGGTTATCGACACCTCGTATGGTAAGATTTCTTACGGCTTCTCTAAAGGGAGTTTATTATAGTTTATTGTTTATGATGGACAAGAAACACTGAGATTAGTCCAGCTGTCCAAAAGATGCAATTATATAAACTGAACTATAGACATCCATTTTCCAGACTTCTCTGTACTGCTCATCCTCTTAAAAGACAATGAACTAATGCCATATTGACAAATACTGACTCATTTGGTAATATGCACTTCTGAAAAGTACTACCCATGCCCACTTAACCTCTAACTGCTCAAAGATTCAAAAAAGAACAAACTATTGTACTTCAAAGTATAAATCTTGTTATTGGAAACTGTATCCTTTCAAGAGGATCAGCTGAAGACAGACATAAACACATGTTATTGAAACACAAGATGGGTAGAAGCTGTTTAATCTAAATGAGAAATCCCTTGAAAATAAAATAACAGAAGGCCTAAAATGAAAATCACCAACATAATTTTTAAAAAAAGGAATTTAAACAATGTGCCATGGAGAGACATTCCTAAGACCCAAAGAGTCCCGAATCTTATAAAGAAATGGGAAGTAAGCAGCCAAGGTGAATATAATCACAATTTAGGGTCAGCAAAAGATCAGGATGGAAGGACACAGACCGTAAGAAATAGAGCTATTAACTAGGAGCCCCTCAAGAGATTTCCTCAAGATCAAGATCCTAGGCCATTTTCTCTATCTTCACCATTCTCACTGCCAAGTGTGTGGCTACTGTTTCTGTTTCCCCAGTTACTGAAGGAGAAAGCACTCACGCCTCCATCAGGGGTACGGACATCTGGGGGCAAACATGGCTGGTAAAGTGAGCCTTTCTGAATAAACAGGAAAGTAAAATAAGCAACTAACAAAGCTAAAAGCATGTACGTATGTTTAGGGGGCAGAAGGGAAACTACAGAAATTATGTCCTCACATGAAAGACCAGAAGGGGCAAGGTAAGGAAGTGAGGGGTTGACTGAGAGGGAGACGCTACTGGGGGTGGGGGTGGGGGTGGGGGTGGGGGTGGGAGCGTCGGTGGCGGGGACCCGGGTCCATTACCTGCTCACACTGCCGGGGTTGGTGCCAGGAAGGCCCATACAGCAGAGGGGCGGCGCTTCAGGCAACTGGCGCCCCCCAAACGGCAATGAGGTACATGCACTTGACGGAGGGAGCAAGCGGGGTGCCCTCCTGGGTGGGGATGGCCAAGACGGGAAGATGCGGGGGGAGGGGGGGTGTGGATGCCCGGGTGGGAGCAGTGTGAGGGCGGAAGCCACAGGCCGGAAGGCCCGACGAAGACCCGAAGGAGAAAAGGAGCGGTGCCTCGCCCAGGCGAGCCAAGAGAGGTGCCTTTACCTGCAGCGGCCGTGGGGGGCCGGTTCGCCCCTCTCGCTGTCTCTCCAGCACCAGTTCCCCCCTCCTCCTGCGCAGCCTAACTTGATGCTCCCGCCCGCCCCGCACGCCCATTGGCGGCAGCCCGCTGCCACTCAGCACAGGGGCAGGAACGCGGCACAGCGCAGAGGGCGGGACCACGGAAGGCTTCCCCTCCCCCGCCGCCGTGGGCTTGGTTGAGAGCGCACGGAGAGGCCTATCCGGTTTCTAGGGCCCAGGCGAAGCCTGCAGCTTGCTTGGAAAAAAGGGGCCTGGCCAGAGGCACAGCCTCCTGCTGCGGCAAAGTAGTCCTGGGGATTAAATTCCCCACCACCTACACTGTACTCTGCACACCAGAGCGTGTAAACCGGGAGGGACGGTTCCACACTGCCAACTCCGCCTCCAGTAAACCCCTACCTTCTACAGCCCGGTCTATCCCTCTCCTGTAGTAACTATACCGGATCCCACTCCTCATTAAGAAGGGACAAATCCTCCCTCCCTCATGGGAGTGGGTCAACTTAGTTGCTTACATGGTTTACTCTTAACAGATAAGCACTTTCTGCCACAACCATAATGCTGGTTTGTAGTCTCAATATTCCAACCTCTGGGCAGCAGTATCACTTTCTAGAAAGTAATTCCAGGTGCCCTCTGGCAATTCCCAGACCCCTCCCCTCCAAAACACACATCCACTCCTCACCCCTAAACCTGATCTCTGACCCTCATCACATCACTTCTCTTGAAACTCAGCCTGTCTGACATATTAGCCAGTATCCACTTTGCAGTGCCACTTGAGACCACTCTAATTCCCAATGAAACCAGTCAACCCCCAAATGATGGTACCCAATCTTAAATCCATCAAAGTAAACGACTGCTAAAATCAGCTGCTTACCACTAGTTTCCCCTGAAATGTAACTAGCTTCAACACTGAAATCCTGTTTTCTATACTCTAGGACACAACTGAGGAAGGTCAACTTGGCCTTAGCTTTCCTATTTTTTAAGATTCTAGCTAGCATTATCACTATTGTTAGGAACACCAATACCACTCCTTTAAATTCCCATTCACTCAGACTCAAAAATTCAAAGACATCTCCAAAACCTCCTCCTGAATCCACCATCCACAATCATTTGCCAAATCCCATGGACTATCCTGAGATGTCACAGACAGATCCCGGAGTTGGCAAGGACTTTGACAATTATATCAAGTCAACCCTCTTGTACAGATGAGAAAAAACTGAGGCTTAGAGAGATGAATAATTCAACTATGAAATTAAAAGGAAAGTTAGGTTTTGTATTTCTGACTCTCTTATTTCTGCTGCCACCTCTTTATTTATGCAGTTGCTTGTGAAAAAAAAAACAACCCTCAAAACTGATTCCTTCCCCTATAAATCCATGTGCTACCAGATTAACTTCCTAAAACACACTGAGGTCAAATCAGTTTCCTCCTTAAAACCTTTCAAAAGTTCCCTGTTACTTAAGATACAAATCTTAAGACTACACCTTGCCTTTCCAGACTTATTTACCATTATCCTTCTACATAAACACTTCTATGCTAGCCAAAAAACAAAGAAAAACCACCCCAACTTCCTATTGTCTCAATTTTTCTCATAGCCTAGCTAATGTTACTGTCTTCAAACTACACTCCATCCTTACTTCATTTTTTGCCTCATGAAAATCTTATCCCCTAAGATCAACATCAACTGCCTCTTCATTTTGCTGAGCATATAATACACTAACTAATGTGGAAATATTCAAGAACCAAAAGTGAATAAGACATAATCTCTACCATATATATATATATATATATATATATATATATATATATATATATGTATATGATGAGTTTGGAAAATACGGACTATGAAAATAATAACAAATGTAAACAATTATAATACAAGGTGGTAAGTGTGATGTCACTTCTTAAAAGATGAGAGGAGTTAACTAAGGAAGGTAAAGTGGCCTACAAGAAAGGAGTTTTCAGGCAGCAGGAATAAGAAGAAAGTCAAAGCACAGCAATAGCAAGCAGCATGAGACACGAAGAGGAAACTCTAAGGAACTCTGCTGTTGAGTCTTGCCAAAGTGTAAATCACAAGAAGAAATTAAGATAAGATTGAAAGGATAAGTGAAGGGCCAGGTCGTTCAAAGAAGGCCTTGAGTACCATGCTAAAGCATTTTCTGATAGGTGGATTAGGAGCCACTGAAACATAATGACATGATTAGAACTGTGTTTTGGTTAGCTAAGTCTGGCTATTGAGTGGAGAATACTTCTGGGAAATGAAGGGTCAGAGGACATAGAAGCAGTTAGGAGGCTACTGTGGTAATCCAGAAAAGAGCTATATAATAGAAATTTGATTTTTTTTTTTCTCAGCAACCATAGCCTCTTTCCTATATTGGGGAAACAGCTTAAGGGAGAAGTCTCAATGGAAGGCTGGATCTCACCTCCCACTAAAGGAGATGGAGATGTAGGAGATGGGAAATCAAGAGCAGGGCCTGGAGGGAGCGGTTCCACCTCCTCTTCCTGGCAAAGACAAAGTACACGCATGATCTAAAGTAGTTAGAGTGGACAGTCCTTCAAAGAAATGTGACTGCACAGGTAATGCAAACACCCAGAACCAACCAACAATACTCAGCAGTGGCAGACATTAGAGTTCTACTACAGCATCCTAAGTAGACTACTCAGTAGTATGACCTGGGATGTGTTCTCTGTCTCTAAACTCTTTGTTTCAGATCATTTTCTAATCCAGATTGTCTAGCATTTGTATTGATTTTGTGAGCCACACAGTATCTTTCCAATAAATCCCCTTTCTGCTTAAGTTAGCCAAAAGATGATTTCTGTTGTTTGTAACCAAGAACCCTAACAAGGCAATTAGTGCCTGAATCATGGCAATGTGGGTCAAAAGGTAATGATAAGGAAGGGACAGGGACACCTGGGTGGCTCAACGGTTGAGCATCTGCCTTCAGTTCAGGGAGTGATCCGATGGTCCCCGGATCGAATCCCACATCAGGCTCCCTGCATGGAACCTGCTTCTCCCTCTGCCTATGTCTCTGACTGCCTCTCATGAATGGATAAAATCTTTAAAAAAAAAAAAAAAAGAAGGAAGGGACACAGCAAAGTAACACTTAGGGGATAAAAATGCCTAAAACCCAGAGTTTAGAGAGAAAGATGAGTTCAGCTATGCTGAGTCTGAGTTGCCCAAAGCAAGTTAAGTAGTGATATTTGATAGTTGACTGGATGTATTAATCTAAAAATTGGCTTGATGATACATATAGAATTCTCAGTTTTAACAACGGAGATTACCCTGGGAGTTCACAGAACAGATCAAGTATACAAAAAGCTGCACCAATACTATTGGGGAGTCAACTGAAAATGTTGGGGTCTGTGAAGGATTGAAGAATCCATGACCATTACAAAGAGAGTAGCTGCTAGTCAGCTCTAGTTTAGTGTTGCCATATGGAAATGCACATCCAAGGTTGAGCAAGAACTTCAGATTTTTCAAATGCCAGAAATAGAGTTTTATGTAAATCTAGGTTTTAAATGTAGACAACTAATTAAAAAAAATTTTTTTTGAACACTCTGCAGGCTAAACAAAACACTTAGCTGGAAACCCAAGTGTTGAGATTTCTGATGTAGAGTGAGAAAGTTAAGGAGGAACTCAGGAGAACATCAGGATTTAAGAATCAGGGGTACCTGGCTGATTCAGTTGGGAGAGTGTGCAGCTCTTTGAGGGGTGGAAGGAGAGAAAGAATCAAGCAGGCCCCACACCCTGCGCAGGGCCTGAGGTGGGGCTCAATCTCAAGACCCTGAGATCATGACCTGAACGGAAATCAAGAGTCTGATGCTTAACTGAGTGAACCACCCCAGGCACCCCAGAGCAAGCAATTCTTGATCTCAGGGTCATGAGTTCAAGCCCCACATTGGGAGTAGAGATTACTTTGATAAAACAAAAAAACAAAAAGGATTGAAGGGGATCCCTGGGTGGCGCAGCAGTTTAGCGCCTGCCTTTGGCCCAGGGCGTGATCCTGGAGACCCGGGATCGAGTCCCACATCGGGCTCCCTGCATGGAGCCTGCTTCTCCCTCTGCCTGTGTCTCTGCCTCTCTCTCTCTCTCTCTCTGTGACTATCATAAATAAGTAAGTAAGCAAGTAAATAAATAAATAAATAAAACAAAAAGGATTGAAGAATCAGAATAAGAGGGGCACCTGGCTGGCTCAGTTGGTAGAGCAAGCAACTCTTGATCTTGGGGTTGTGAGTTCAAGCCCCAAGTTGGGCATGGAGCCTATCTAAAGGCGGGGGGGTGGGGAGGGAGGGGGGGAAGCAGAGGGTGTAAAATAGATGATGGGGATTAAGAAGTATACTTGCAGCGATAAGCACTAGGTATCGTATAGAAGTGTTGAATCACTATATTGTACACCTGAGACTAATATTACACTGTATGCTAGCTAACTAAAAAACTTTAACAAGTCAAAAAAACCCAAAACCTACCTACATAAGTAGGTAGAAAAGGAAAAGCTAGAGAAGCAAGCAGTGCAATGTCACAGAGGAGAGCATTGCAGGGGGGAAAGACTGACTGATTATATTGAAAAGCAAAAGTGTCTAACAGTATAATATAATTTAAAATGTCCACTGGATGTAGTAATTGAAAGCTTTCTAATCTCTACTTTTTTTTTTTTAAGATTTTTATTTATTTATTCATGAGAGACACAGAGAGAGGGACAGAGACACAGGCAGAGGGAGAAGCAGGTTCCCTGCAGGGGGCCCGATGCAGGCAGGACCTGACCCCAGGACCAGGGGATCACGCCCTGAGCCAAAGGCTCAACCACTGAGCCACCCAGGAGCCCCTACTCTACTTCCTCGTCAAGCCCAAAGTAGTTTCTTTTGAGCTTTCATGGCATTTTGTTAAGTACTCTTTTAGGGGAAGTATCTTTTACTTTATATTTTAGTTATACTTGTACAGGAAGGTATAATGAGCTTTGAAGTCAGAGGGGGTTCAAATTTCTGTCCCACCAAGTAAATTAACCTTTCTGAGTCTAGTGCATTTGCATTCTTCTGTACAAAGGGGAATCAAGTTACAGGGCCATTAATGAAGATTAATGAAACCATTAACACAGTATTTGGCATATAAACACTATGTCCTAGGAGATACTCAACAAATGTTGCTGGATAGATTGTTGGGAAAACAATTTGGTTTCGCCATTGTCTCCATCTACCTACAAGATGCTAGTCAGCTTGAGAAGGGATCACCACTCAGATTAATGGCCTCTAAAATAATTTGTTAATTTCAGCAGGCTAATATCTATGTACTTGAATGTGCACTCAGGCTCTCTTCCTCTATATTAAATCTAAGGCAAACAAGAATAACTACACTTTAGATTCTGAAGTTTGAACATTATGTTCAACTAACTGGGTTCAGTCAGCCTAAACCTGCTATATGACTTAGATGTTCTAGGTCCCTAGTATGCAACCTTGAATGGTAAGAGACCCAAAGAAGGGTCACAAAGATTTTAGAAAAACCACTCCCACTCACTTTTTTGGGACTGCTTTCAGGACATCAGGATGACTTTTCTGGTTTTCCTTCTCCATCTCTGGCCACTTCTGCTTTGCTACCCTTCTCCTCTACCAGCCTTTAATTGTTGAAGTTCACGAAGGTTTGATTCTAGGCCCTCTTTAATTTTCACATTCTATACTTTTTTTTCAAGAATGTCTAATTTACATACATGGCCTCAACTATTATTATTTCTTTCAACAAATTATCTACATATTTATATCTCACAGCAAGAAGTCAGCCCTGAACTCCAGACCTTTACATCTACTTGCTTACTCAATGGCTTTTCTTGGTAGTGAGTGTCTCTAGTCTCCGTGGCTGACCCACTTGTCCAACTCTCCCTATAACAGGCTTATTAAAAAAAAAAAAGAAGAAGAAGAAGAAGAAGAAGAAGATGTATTTATTTATTTGAGAGAGAAAGAGAGCAAACGTTTTCTTGCAAGTTGGGGGAGGAGCCAAGAGAGAAGAAGAGTGAGAATCTCAAGGGGACTCAGCACTGAGCACAGAGCCTGACTCAGGGCTCAGGCTCAGGACTTGATCTCATGACCTTGAGACCATGACCTGCGGTGGAATCAAGAGTCTGATGCTTAACTGACTGAGCCACCTGGGCACCCCTCTGTACAACAGACTTATTACCTCAAGGAGGCTGATTCCTTGGTAATCTTTCTGGTCTCCTTCATCACCACCACCACCAGTGCACGCACACAAGGAGGGTAATCATTCTTCAGCATCTCCTATTCAGTCACAGCTGCAGAGACCAGAAAACCTCTTCCTTTCAACCCATATCCATTATCTTAAAATCCTACCTTTACCTTCTAAATATCTCTCAAAAGCATCCACTGCTGGGATGCCTGGGGGGGGGGGGGGGGGAGGACCTCAGTGGTTGAGCCTCTGCCTTGGGCTCAGGCGGTAATCCCAGGGTTCTTTTTTTTTTTTTTTTTTAATCCCAGGGTTCTAGGACTGAGTCCTGCATTGGGCTCCCCGCAGGGGAGCCTGCTTCTCCCTCTGCCTGTGTCTCTGCCTCTCACTCTGTGTCTCTCATGAATAAATAAAATTTTTTTAAAAAATGCATCCACTTCTGTTTCTACTGCTATTCTGGATCAATTTACCATCTTCACTGTCCTGAAGTATTTCAAGTGCCTTGTAACTGGTTCCCCTCCATTTTGCCTATTTAACTTACATATCTTGCCACATCATAATTTCAAAGAAAAGCATTCCCTGATGTTGCAGACAAAAAAACAGCCTAATTTCCTGAGTATACGTTACATGGTAAGCACTCTTCTAAACAATGAAAATGCAGTAACATATTTAGTTCTATTAAGCCTGAAATAATTATTTTTTTTTACAGATAAGGAAACTGAGGCACCTAGAGATTAAGTTATTTGCCAAATATCCCACAGCTAGAGAAAAGTGGTGCCAGATTCAAATGTAAGCAGTGTGGCTTCAGAAGTCACTTTTTTTTTTTTTTTTTTTTTAAGATTTCACTTATTTATTTGACAGAGAGAGAGAAAGCGTGCATAAGCAGGGGAACAGCAGAAGGAGAGGGAGAAGCAGACTCCTGTTGAGCAGGGAGCCTAATTTGGGGCTTGATCCCTCCGATCCTGACCTGAGTCGAAGGCAGATGTTTAACCATCTGAGCCACCCAGGCGCCCCCAGAAGTCACACTCTTAATCACCTTACTACACTATTATAAATTCCCCTGTAAAACCCGTAATTCATTTTTGTAGTAGAGATTAAATAACTGCTTATATACTTAACTGTTTGATGTCCCCCCCACCCTTAGAATGTATGTTCCACAAAGGCAAAAACTGTGTATGATTTCACTACAATATTCCCTTTGCTTATCAGGTGGTAATGGGCATTTAATGTACTTTTCTTGGAGGAGCGTATTTTCGACATCCGGCCAAAGGTGTGTGGGAGTGAGGCTGTGGAGAGGTAACGGGGAGGTTTCTGAGCAACAGCAAGGGCTTCTCTCAGACTGCAGAGATAGTAAACGGGCAGAGGCATGTTTCCTACTAGAAAACATTCTTAAAAGGCATTATAAAATCATAAGAATTTTCAATTTTTAGAACCTGGGCTATCTGCAATATACATAAAAAACTATTTTCTATACTGTGATTGATTACTTTTGAAAGTAATGAAATTTTAGTTATCTCCTTTAGGCTTAGGACCACAAAAAACCCTCAGTGGTGGTCAATTTAAAGCTGTGGCAAGAAACAAACAGATGGGGATCCTTGGGTGGCTCAGTAGTTTAGCGTCACCTTCAGCCCAGGGCCTGATCCCAGGGTCCTGGGATCGAGTCCCACGTCGGGCTCCCTGCATGGAGCCTGCTTCTCCCTCTGCCTCTGTCTCTGCTTCCCTCCCTCCCTCTCTCTCTCTCTGTCTCTCATGAATAAATAAATAAAATCTTAAAAAAAAAAAAAGAAAAGAAAAGAAACAAACAGATGACCTATACCTATATGACCCAAAAATAGGGCCTGGATTCATTTTCAAGTCAGCCTCATTGTAGACTTTTTTCCAGTAAAACTCTAGAGTTTTGGCCTAAGTATGAAGACATAAAATAAGACCCTAATCTTTAAGGATCACTGCCCTCAGGCCAAGTTAGCTAGAAAAATTCTTTGCTGGCACATGGTCACCAAGGTAAAAATATTATTTTGGGTTCCAGCTGAGGAATATCTAACTGGATCACTACATGCACCTTGTATGATGCCACTTGTGGGCATCAGGCATAAGTAACAATATATATATACAAACTTCAGTAACAAAGTCCTGATGTCCTCCTTATGCTCCCCTGCCACAACACATTTTAAGTGGGCCAGGTATGCATACATTTGTTCAGCCTAACAGAAAAACATAAAGACTTAATTATTTATGAGGCATTGTTTCATTGCAACATTTATGTTAAAAAAAAGTGTATGGGGCAGCCCGGGTGACTCGGCGCTTTAGCGCTGCCTTCAGCCCAGGGTATGATCTTGGGAGTCACGAGATCGAGTCCCATATGAGGCTCCCTACATGGAGCCTTCTTCTCCCTTTGCCTGTGTCTCTGCCTTTCTCTCTCTCTGTGTCTCTCATGAATAAATAAATAAAATCTTAAAAAAAAAAAAAAAAGTATGTGTTGAAGGGAGGAGAAACATTATAAGGCACTGTTACTATCACAGGTGGTTCCAGGCACAAAAAATGACCCCAGTGAAATGGGCCTGATGAAAATTTAAATTTAGTGGACTAGTCTGACTTGCACTGGCTAAAAAATAGTTATTTGCAAGACTGACCAAGTGAATTCCCTCTGTAGAGCTTAAAGTGTTTCACATAATCTTATCTTCAAAATAAGTTAAATAAAGGAAACAAACGATTATTCTTTTTTTTTCCTTTTAACAGAGATACAAAGACAAAAATAAATCTTACATTCCCAAGGTTCTTCAGCTGCTAAAGGTACAGCTTTAACAGGCTACCGAATGCCTACTGGTACAGTGTGGTCAGAGACAGTTGTTCCACAGGGGTCAGCACTGAACTTTTCAACGGGGGGAGGCTGGGTCATGAATGTGGTTTTTGAAGTTGGACAGACCAGAATCCCACTCCTGGCTAAGTTATGTAACCTCACTAAGTCTTATTTTTTTCTCTTCTGTAAAATGAAGCTAACATCACATGCATTTCAGGGTTACTCTGCAGATTAAAAGATAATGTACAATGTTTGGCACATAGTAGGCAAATGAAAAGGAGTTTATTATTCCCTATCCAATAATTTCAAAGAGTACCATTAAAGGTTTCTCTCAAAGCAAAATCACTCCTTAGAGACTTGGCTGTGCTGGGTCTACTAAGCAGAATGGTGGGATACTGAAATAGATGTAAAAGTTTCACAATTAGAATAGCAGGACTGCTGGGCAAGATGAAAAGACTCTGAGAAAGCAGTACAGCCCTTTAACCTTAAAACCACGGAACAGACTTAAACCAGCCCTGGTGTCTAAGGCAACATCCAGGTAATTCAATTAATCATGTTTTTGGGGTTTGTAGGAATGAAGCCAGTGTCTATCTCATAGTACTCCATTTACTTCACGATGCCTGCTGTGGGAACATATAGGTCTCCAACTGACTAGCCTGCCCCTTGAGAGTTCACACGTCCAGATCCAACTGCCCAGACTTTTGACTCCCATGACTTCCAGATCTGTGGATAGAAGTGACCATTACCTATACACATTTAGAGCCTCATGAAGAAGGTACCCTCCCCTCCACAGGAGACATACCTGAAAAACAGGCAAAAGCATTACATTTTATAGGAGAACTGATGTGTAAATAAACAAAGAGCTGACTAATGTTCTCCACTCCCCAGACAAGGCGAAAAAAAAAAAAAAAAAAAACTAAATACTGACTGGAAGCAATGAAGAAAAAAACACTGAGTGAAAGGTCCACACTCATGAAACATGGTAGCCCTTGTTTAAAAATCCAAAAAAATCTTCCCTTTCAGTTTACTTAGATCGATATTTGCTGTGTATCTGATCTCTGTAATAGAAAATGAAAACTGTATTCTATTAAGAAATTGTTAAAAAAAAAAAAGGAAAAAAAAGAAATTGTTATGATATGGGCTCTAAATAAGCAGCTAAATTACTGAAATCACTGGTTTCTTCTAGAACCAACCAAAATGAAATTCCCATGTCACTAATGGGACAATGTACCTCTGAATATGTCCCAAAGGAATAGTTCCTATGGACATAGTGTATACCCAAAGTAGGTAGGCAGTGGAAAAAAAATGAAAACAGGATATTCCAAAGGTTTCTATAATGACCATGAGAGACAATCTGAGAAACCTATAAAATTTTACAGCTCCTGAATGTCCTTCCTCTTGGATGAAAATAAGAATTCAGTTAATACATATCCTTTCTGGGATCCCTGGGTGGCGCAGTGGTTTGGCGCCTGCCTTTGGCCCAGGGCACGATCCTGGAGACCCGGGATCGAATCCCACGTTGGGGTCCCGGTGCATGGAGCCTGCTTCTCCCTCTGCCTATGTCTCTGCCTCTCTCGCTCTCTCTCTGTGTGACTATCATAAATAAATAAAAATTGAAAAAAAAAAAAAGCTATATAATACATATCCTTTCTCAGAAAGATACTGACATAATTTTAGGAGAATTACAGACTCTCAAAACAAAAAGGTGTTATTACAGAATTACAAATTACTAGATAATATTGGGACATTACCAAAAGGATTGTAACTATTACATTTAAGTTGCTGACATACAGGAGAGAAAAAAAACACAGTCCTATTACCACCTAGTAATTTCAGTAGTATGTCATTTAATTACTTTTTAAAAATGAAATAAACACTAAGATACCAAATGAAATGAAGCCATACAGAATAAATTTCTGTGGAAATATACAGAGGGGATAATTCAGGGATGTCTCATTCTTTTTATTTTTTTTTTTAATTAATCAATTTCAGAGAGAGAGAGTGCACCCAAGCCAGTGGGGGAAGGGGTAGAAGGAGAGAATCCTCAAGAAAACTCCCTGCTGAACAGAGTCTGACTCTGGGCTCAATCTCACCACCCATGATCAAGACCTGCGCTGAAACCAAGGTGCCCACCCCCCCCCGCCCCAGGGATGTTCCATTCTTTCAATGATAAAGCCAATCTTTTCCTAATAATTATGCATAAGCATAAGTAATCTTTAAAATTTGGGGTTGTTTTTGGGACACCTGGGTGGCTCAGCAGTTGAGCCTCTGTCTTTGGCCTAGGGCATGATCCTGGGGTCCTGGAGTCTCCACACTGGGCTCCCTACAGGGAGCCTGCTTCTCCCTCTGCCCGTATCTCTGCCTCTCTCTCTCTTTCTCTCTGTCTCTCATGAATAAATAAATCTTTAAAATCTTTAAATCTTAAAAAAAAAAAAAAAGATTATGAGTGAGTCTGACGTTCTGGAAACTCCTATCAAACTAATGAGAATATACTTAGTCTGAATTTGTAGGGGTTAGATCATCGTCTAGATTCTCTACACCACTCTACTGCTTGGAATGTATTCCAATATATCCGTCCCTGCTGAAGACCAACATAAAGTAATTATCTATGCCAGTCTTTCTGTTTATGCCTGCTGGACTTTTTTTATTATTATTATATCGTAATGACCTACATTGGTGAGTAGAAATGAATTGCTTTATTTTTAAAAGTCTCCCGCTGCATTCTGAAGAATTAAGATATTTTAAAATTAGTCTAAAAGAAACTGAATAAAAGGCACTGAATTATCAGTCTAAAAAAAAAGATATTTTAAAGTTGACCATTTTGCTTCATGTGACAAACAACCGAGTCTAGTGAAGGATAGAAAGCAATGGATAATAAAAAGGGCAAAAGAAATGTTACCTACAGAACAGCTTCATGAGGAATCTCAGAGACTAACACACTTTGTAGTTTAAATTGAAAACAGTAACTACAAAGAGACAGACTTATTTTGCCACACGAATACAATGAAAATCTTAAAGGCTATGTGAAATAGAGTGAGAAAATGCACACAAAAAAGCTTAATTACAACTTGATTGTACAGTTGTACACACAAAACAAAACAGAACTTAAGGTAGGGAAAGGTCATCCAGGATAAAATTTAGAACGTAATAAATGATGAAATAAACCTTCAGGCAAAAGTAAATGGTTGATGCACCAGCTTTGTTACATAAAAATACAACTGTCACTTGAGTACCAGATACCAAAAGAACATATCATTAAAATTAGGGTCTCTTTGCATCTCTTAAAAAGCCTCAACAGGGATGCCTGGGTGGCTCAGCAGGTTGAGCATCTGCCTTTGGCCCAGGGCGTGATCCTGGACTCCCCACATCAAGTCCCACATTGGGCTCCCTGCATGGAGGCTGCTTGTATCTCTGCCTCATTCTCCGTGTCTCTCATGAGTAAATAAATAAAATCTTAAAAAAAAAAAAAAAAGCTTCAGTTAGAAGCAAAGAAAGCCCCAATATCAGTGAATTAAAAACAAAAAGTGAACAAAATTGTAACAGGAGGATGAAAGGAAGACCACCAACTTTGTGAGGAAAAAGAATAAAAAATTAATTGAAGAAAAGATATAAAAAGTTAAGCCAAGAAAAATAAGAAATGATACTGTATTATTGAATCGACTGCTAATGGTAAAACAGTAAATACTAGGTCCGTCACAGTCGTGCAAGGCAGGTCATGCAAAGACCTGCAGATCCGGAACTTGCCCAAATGCAGGTCCAGAAGTGGAGTGACCCTTAAGGTTAAGGATGCCGGGCCAGAAAGTATCTGAATTGTTTATCCTCCAGGTATCAGGTCAATGCAGGCTCAGAAGACAGCTGGACTCTTGCAGGGCGGTGGACAAACAGTATCTTGGAAGCATTAACGATCATCTGCGTGTTCTACAAATGTTACGGTCCTTCCACAGATGATAATATCAAATCTCATTCTTTCAGTAAACAAGTTTAGTTCTCCGCACCCACACAGTAATCTTAAGTGATAGTTTAGCTTAAAAAAAAAAAAAACAAAAAAACTCCCCCTCGTCAAAAGAGATGGGTACAACGGTCTCTTTTAAAGACTGACTTGGGGATCCCTGGGTGGCGCAGCGGTTTGGTGCCTGCCTTTGGCCCAGGGTGCGATCCTGGAGACCCGGGATCGAATCCCACGTCGGGCTCCCGCTGCATGGAGCCTGCCTCCCTCTGCCTGTGTCTCTGCCTCTCTCTCGTTCTCTCTCTGTGTGACTATCATAAATAAATAAAAATTAAAAAAAAAAAAAAAAAAAAGACTGACTTGCCTCGCCATCCTACATTGACTACGGGCAACTATCCTACGCGTCAGCCCCTCATGTTAAGTGTCAAAGCTCTTTCCTCTTATAACCAAACCCCTGCACAAAGCCGAGATTTCCCCACCCAGTCATCTGCTGGCGCCTCTTTCCTCTTATAACCAAACCCCTGCACAAAGCCGAGATTTCCCCACCCAGTCATCTGCTGGCGCTGCAGAGGAGGCTATCCCAGAAAATACATCTACGTTTCCTGGCGATTCACGAGCAGCTCAGATTGCTTTCCATTTCTAGCCTTTTCTATCCACGTCTAAATAGGTGGATTCTGTCAATTTGGGAACGGACAAAATCAAAAGGCCAGATGCACAGGTCGGACCACACCTGCGGGAGGTGTGAGTTGTGCAAGTACCCACACGCTATTACATTGAATCCCTGTTCGGGTGTTACACCTTCCCCGGGGCCTGATGCACCGCACACACCTACCCTCTCTTTGGCCCGCGGCCTTCCTCATGCCTTGCCCCTCTTGGTCTCCTTACACAGAAAAACGTTTTCTTTAGGAACCCGTTTTAAAGGGGGGTGGGATGAGTCCAAAACACCACGATTTGTGCGGAAGCCTGTTTGGTGAGCCCTACCAACGAAATTCCGGGGCAGAAGACGTAGCTCATTAACTGACAGAGCCCTCCGACGTCTCGAGGGTCCCGAACCGGACAGGCCAGGGAATCCCTACCTGAGTTGACAGGCCCAGAGCAACAGAGGAGAGCGATCGTGTGTGGATGCCGGTTGTGAGGGGAGGTTGCAAGGGAGCCTGGCCGCGCTGGGGTCTGGAGCCCTGCGCCAGGACGCCTCATGGAGCTCCAGGTCTCCGACTCCTAGCTCCCTACGCTCAGTCGCTGGGAGAAACGGCCGACCCGCTGGACATGCATGCACCTGCCCTGCACTCCTCGGAAGACCTTCCTCCCTTCGCGACGGCCGCTTAAGGGCAAGAGCTGCTGCTGCTGAGGCTGCTGAGGCTGCAACGGCTGGAAAATTCTCTGCGACACTAGACACAGGTAAACGAAGGTCCAGCATCCGCTCCGAGGCAGGGGGAGGGGTCTCCGGCCTGGAGAGAGTTTACATAACGCCAGGCCAGGCCCCGCGGGCTCTGCGGACCTGTCAACGGAGACGCGAGGCCTGAGCGGCCCTGTCGCCGCCGCCTCTCCACACGCACCCCCGCGGCGCTCGCACCCGGTAACCGGCAACGACGGGCGCCGGCCCGCCCCGAGCTTTCCGACCCACCTCCATCGTCAGAACAAAACCAACAAACAAGCAAGAGAGAAAGGAGAAAAAAAAAAAAGAAAGAAAGAAACGGAAAAAAAACAAAAAACAAAAAACCCACCACAACTACCCTGACCTCCCACTTCTGGGTCCAAAGCGCGGTGACCCGGGGGCCGGGGGGTCTCGTCGCCGCCGCCAGCGCGCACCACGCCCGGGACGCGCTGACAGGCCCCGGCGCCCCGGCGCCCCCCGGCCCCTCACAAAGAGAAGGGGGCGGCCCGGAGCAGCCCCCCGCGCCTAACCCCTCACGCCCCGGCGGCGCGGGGAGCGCGGAGCTGGGAGCGCGGAGCCCGGCGCGGGCGGGCCGGGGGCTCCCAGGGGCCCGCCCCGGGCGCCGCGGCCGCGCAGGGGCCCCCGGCGCAGCGCTGACGAGCCGGCGCGAGCGGGAGCCCTACCTGAGCCAGTCCCGCGGCGTCCCTGCCAGCCAGCGCTTCCCCTCACCGCGTCGGAGAACAAGGCGCCTTCCGGCGGAGCATGGCCAGCCCTCGCCTCAACCTAGCTTGCTGCCAGTCCGTGCGCCGCAGGCCCCGCCCACCTCCGGGACGCCCGCCAATGGCAGGGCCGGCCCCGCCCCCCCAGCAAGGTAGTGTGAGCGCCATCCCGGAAGTCCCCGGAGGCGGGGAGGTCCTGCAGGGCCGATAGGGATACGTAGGCAACCACGGATGTGCCTGAGTGGAAATAAGATCTGGCGGCCGCGGGCCCCGCTGTTCGGCTCGCGGGCGTGCGGGCCCCCGCCGGCTGCGCCCCCGCCCGCCGCCGCTGGGGGCGCTGCGGGCCGCGCGGCCTGGCCCCGGGCGGGGGCGGCCATCTTGGGTCGGGCCGCCGGGACGCGGAACCTGGGGCGGGCCGCGCCGACGTGCTTTGTGCGGTCCGGCCGGGCGGTCGGGAGCGGGGCCCGGTGCGACCGGCGGCGGCCCCCCCACCGTGGAAGGGAGGAGACCCACCGCGTCACGGCAGCAGCAAAAACAGTATTTTTTTTTTTTGGAATGCGAACGGGTTCCCGCGCAGCCGCAGGGTGACCCTCTGTGCCCCCGCCGGCCCGCTGAGCCCCAGGTCACGTGGGGGGTGGCGCGAGCGGGGCCGCCGTCGAGGCAGCGCGCCCCGCGGCCTGGGAGCCCCGGCCACCAGCTCGGGTGGAGGGAGCACCGACCGTGTCTGGTTTGCGTCTTCGGCCCGAACGACACCCGCCGCAGGAAGCCGCGGTGGGCGGTAGGGGAGGGGACGGCCTGCCCAGGAGGCCTCCGCCCGCGGGGACCTGTAAGTACCAGGCCGCACGGCTCGCCCCGAGCGGGACCGCAGCGGCCCCTCCTCCTCCTTTTCCAAGTTTTCCCAAGGTGGGGCCTGAACTCAGGACCCCGAGATCAACAGTCCGTTTTTCGGGACCCCGGGGTCTCGGGATCGAGTCCCGCGTCGGGCCCCCTGCATGGAGCCTGCTTCTCCTTCCGCCTGCGTCTCTGCCTTTCTCTGTGTGTCTCTCATGAATAAATAAATAAATAAAATATATTTTTAAAGAAAGAGTCCGTTTCTCTATCACCTGAGCCGGACATGTGCCGGTGCTGGCCTTTGACAGCCAAGCATGCCCTCATCAGACCTCCCCTTCTTCACACGGGCTGGGGAATCTGCTTCCTATCATGTTTCATGACCATGACCGTGTCTCTCTGATCACCAGCAACGATCAATAGAGGTTATGAATTTGCCCAAATAACTTTTCTCATGCTTCCCTTACATGGATGAAATACCCAAGTATAGAAGGTTAGGAGTGTTCTGGGGTTTTAAGTTTAAATTTTTTTTTTTTTTTGTAAGTAATCTCGGCACCCAACATGGAGATTGAACTCACAACCCTGAGATCGAGTCCCACCCTCTTCCAACTGAGTCAGCCAGGTACCCCTCACTTCCTGAAATTTTAAACTAATGACAGAAACCTTGGAGGTTGGGAGTTTATGTACAGAAACTAGAAAGTTACAGTTTTGCTCCTGGCAGAGGGGACAGGCTAACCCCAAATTCAACAGCCTCAGATCCTTTTTGGAATGAGGTAGGATTTTTTTGTTTTTTTAAAGTATAGTCAAAGCACTACCCTAAATGTCCTCCAACTTTCTGTGGTGTAATGTTAACTAATTATTACTAATACAAGGAGGTAAATCTAGTATAAAATGAATGTATCTGCATTTGTTGTGATGAGCACGAGGTGAAGTACATAAGTACTGAATCTATTACTATATGTTAACTGAAATTTAAATAAAAACTTAAAAGTATCTCAAGAACACTTCTTCCAATACCTTTAATTTCCTAGACGGAGAACATCTATATATGTTTGGGATAAAATCAGAAAGAACACATGAAATATGAGCAGCTTGGATACATGCATATATTTAATAGTGAAACAATTCATCAACAAAAAATTAGAAAAATTCATGAGACCTCAATGCTGTGGAAGAGAACAGGACATCAAGGCAAAAGATACAAAAAACTGACCCAGAAGGCTGCCTGATGAGTTAAGCAAAGGCAAATTTGCTTAGGATAGTATTATATGCCGTTGAAAAGCAAAATGGTTGGAGAGAGGTACCCACTTATTTGCGTGGAAGCTGACAGCCTTACCTTATGCTGCACAGAATGGAGGCGAAGAGCCAGGGAAGGGAGAGGGGTGACAGAGGAAGAGCAATAGGGAATCCAGGGTAAGCAGATGGAAGAGACACAGAGTTAGAAAGAGATGACTCTAAGGCCTTTTGTTTGCAGTCTACAATAAACCTGTTCCAAGTCTTTATGTCAGTCAAGTCCAATGATCACATAAGGAGTAGCACTAGGAGTGCAGTGAAGAACAATGGAGGGAGTGGTTTACAAAAGTAAAGGGATAACATGGTTCCTGCTCTCAAGGAGCTTACAACCTATATGGGAAACAGATTCCACACACAAAACAAATTTACAAAGTAACATAAATATAAATAAATATACATCTGAATAAACAACATATGAAAGCCTAAGGGGCACTGGGTCAATACTTATCTAGAAGTCCATAGGTCAAAGAAGGCTTTCTGAAGGAAAAACTTGGGGACTGAGTATAATGTTAGCAGAGAGTAGGGCATGTGCAAAAGCATAGAAGTGTAAGTAAATATGTCCAGGAAGCAGATTAGCTTGATTAAAGTAGAAAGTCTAAATAGGTCTCGTTGAGAAGTATGGTGAAACAGTAGGGGGTTAATTTGGTGAAAGACACTGCAGTGTTAGGTCTGGTGACTAAAGCAAACAGGGAAAGAGGTTTTTTTTAAGTAATGATGGTAAGTGGCACATGTCCAGGAGTAACTCCACTGCTCTCAAAAGTTTTAGTTACTCGGAGACAGAGAAACTAGCAATGGGATGGTAGAGAAGTATTTAGCATCCTTGAGCAGTTTAAGAGAAGAAACTGCCTTCTGCAAGAACACTTGCAAAGTGGCAAGTGAAAACAATCCATGAAACTCCTAGATTCAGGATCCACCATCCCAAAGGCCAGCCAGATCCCAGTAAAATCAAGTGCTCAAGTAGAATGTCCTAGGCCCTCATTACCAATTCTTAGTGGGGAGCGAATTGTATATGCTTATAAAAGAATTTATTTTTGAGCTACCATGACAATCAAGTTTGATCCTAACATTCTAGAAATTAAAATAGGAGGATGAGAAGAGCCCTAATCTATAGGGAATGCTCACGTCCCTGAAGGAGGACAGGTCAGTAGGGCCCAAATTCTTCCCTGGTCTTTATGTGGAAAGGCAAAACATCTGAGAAAAGAGGCTTTTCTCAGCCAAAGCAAGTTAAGACCTCTTTCTTTAAACCTATTGATCTGAAGTTGTTCCAGGAAGGAAAAAAAGAGTCCAGGCCAGATATTCAGCAGCAGCCAGAATTGGACCCTATTTCATTAGAGCTCCGCTGGGAGGCGCTGGGTCCTACTGATGTTGAAATACACTGCTGAGGACCAATCTTGATGCCATTCGCCTGTAAGAGAAAAGAGGCAAGAGTTCCACCTCAGTGCTAAAGTAAATGGGAGAAAAGGGATAAAAAAAGAAATCATAAGTTACATCTTCTAGAAGCAGATACGGCTTTGGCACTTAACCATGTGCCCTAGGCAAACTGCTGTGGGACAGTAGTCTTCAACCATAAAGATGAGAGGACAAGCTCAGATAAGTGTTATAGATGAGATCCTGACCTGGGCTGAAACCAAGAGTCAGACACTTGAGCAACTGCGCCACCCAGCTGCCCCTCTAGGGCTCAATTTTAAGGTGACTATTGTATTTAGGTTTCATGGCTATGTGTAGAATCAGGATGAGATTAGATAAGAGCAGGAGGAGGTGAAAGACTAGATGTTAGCACAGAATTCTTTTTTGTTTTGTCCCAGAATTTGCTTTATAGAAATGGCCCTGTTGAGCAATTAGGAATTACCTCACCCCTAAACACTGGGATAGTAAAAACTCTTCGCAAAGATAATCTCCTATACTGTGTAAACATCTTAGATCACCAACTAATGACCTCTTTAAGCATTCTGGGCCTCGGACTTGAGAAAAAACAGAAAATGATGACAGATTTGTAAAACATCAAGTATGAATTAGCATAGCTTCAAAAAGCACAGTGTTAGAAAGGAAATGCTCACATTCTAGGGGGTTTCTTGTCCTATTTAACACAAAGCAGCAAAGTTACTTGTCAGCCTCCCCCCACCCTTTCTCACCTCATTGTGGACATCAAATAAACCCTGCTGGATCTTCCTATATATTTCTTTGGCTGTGTTAATGAAGGCCTAAGGGAGACAGAAATCATATTATTAGGCTCAAGTTTAGATAAATTAGAAAAGGGGAATACAAATATTATTCCTACTTGGATTTCTAAGGTAAATTAGGAACCATTAAGAGACCAGAGTAAAAATACAAAAGATCCCCCAAAGTCTCTGTTTCAAAAAGAAAAGGACTATATGGTATTTTGATACTGACCCAAGATGATCCTTGACTGGCCCCTTCTAAAAAATAAAACAAACATGCTCTGTTCTCAATTAATTACTAAAGATAGAATCAACAGCAGGCTTCAGAATGACTACCGTAGAACCCATGAGACCCTGCAACTGAAATATATACAAGTAACAGTAGTGTCTAATCCATACTTGCCAATTAATGTTACACAAGGCAAAAGTAAAACCCTACTGTAGGAACAAAGACAAAAAAAAGGGGACAACTCCCTTAAAGGGAGAGATACGGACATACAGTCAATGTAACCACAGACACCCTTTCCTTACCTACAGTCTTATAGAAGAGAATCCTGAATAAAAGAATAAAGATATGTTGTCATCTCTCAAAAGCTTTCCCTACTTTTTCCCAAGTAGTACCTCTTCAACATTGCAGGCTGTTTTGGCTGAAGTTTCCATGAAGATAAGTCCATGCTCCCGGGCAAAGGCCTCTCCTTCTTCTCTCTTCACATCCCTACGGGATTCTAAGTCACTGCAAGAGATGATTGGGGAGAAAACTAAAAAAAGATCCAAGTGAAAGAAGAAACTCATATTCTAAAAGAATCCCAGGGCTGTTTCAACCACCAGTTAATACATAAAGCATGTAGATCCCACATGACATTCTCTCATATAGGATTACTAATTTCTGTAGCTTCTTGGAAAATGATCCTTTAAATTCACGACAGGTGTTGCATGGCTGAGGACAATAACTTACTCTTACAGAGAAAAAGGTTATTTGACAGAGAGAGTGGCAAGCAAAGGGGGAGGGAGAACCAGACTCCCCACTGAGCAAGGAGCCCAATGTGGGGCCTGAATCCCAGAAACCTGGGATCATGACCTGAGCCAAAGGCAGACGCTTAACTGACTGAGGCACCAAAGTGCCCTGAGAAAAAGGTTTATAAAAGGTTAGGCAAGCCCCATAGTTAGTCAAGGCTTATTGTGTTCCATGCTTCTTTTTTGGAATGAGATCTAGGGAGAACCAAGGAAAGAAAATGAAAGAGAAATTCCAGTTGTTAGAAAGTAGAAAAGTCCTAGATGAGATCTAGGGAGAACCAAGGAAAGAAAATGAAAGAGAAATTCCAGTTGTTAGAAAGTAGAAAAGTCCTAGATGGCCCAAGTTGTAATGAGAAGTGACTTCCTCTTTTACTGGCATCAACCCATAAGAATAGAGGGTGGGGGCAGCCCCAGTGGCGCAGTGGTTTGGCACCGCCTGCAGCCCGGGGTGTGATCCTCGGGACCTGGGATCAAGTCCCACATCGGGCTCCCTGCATGGAGCCTGCTTCTCACTTTGCCTGTATCTCTGCCTCTCTCTCTCTCTTTCTCTCTCTCTGTGTCTCTACGAATAAATAAAATCTTAAAAAAAAAAAAAAAAAAAAGAATAGAGGGTGCCAGGAAAAAGGAGAACACAGTTGCCTTAACTCTCACTAGTCTTACTATTAACATATATAATTGCAGCTTGCCACTAGGGAAATAAAAGACTCAGAGAAAAATATGATGTATAATGTTAGGTGATATGAGGAGGGGAAAGGAGCCACAGACTGAGAAAAGAGAATCCGGTGGCATGGAAAGGCTTCACGACAAGACAGGATAAAAGGCTGTGGACAAAGGTAAGGATGGACTGTCTGATTTTCATTTTTCTAACTGGAAATTTGCATTTCGGAGGTTTCCAGTTTCCCAACATGAAATCAAGGAGCAAGCCCACTGCAACAAATCTATAAAATGTGCAGTTATCACTCACCAGCTGTGTGAAGACCAGGGAAGAGCTATCCATCTAAATGTCTACCTCTAGCCCAGCCTCTCCTCTAAGCTCCAGACCTTCTGTCTGTTTGTCTGTTCTTTACTACAAATCTGATGCATAAAAGTACCTCAAACATACATCAAAATAGAACTTGATCTTTCTGCCCAAACTGCTTCTGACCCAGGCTTCCACATCTCCATAAAGGACACAAACTAAATCCAAGACACTATTATTTTCACAGCTTTTCTTTCTTTACTCCAAATACCTGATCCACCCCAAGGTACTTCCAAAATACACCTTACCACCATTATTTTCCCCTCTCTCCGGTATCATCACCCAAGCCCATGCCACCATTCTCATTTAGACTACTGAAACAGACATCCCACTTCAACCCCTGCCCCCATCCAGAGTGATCTTTTAAAATTGAATCAAGCCACATCTCTGCTTAAAACTCTTAAAAGCTGGGACGCCTGGGTGGCTCAGTGGTTGAGTGTCTGCCTTTGGCTCAGGTCATGATCTTGGGGTTTTGGGATCGAGTCCTGTGTTGGGCCCCTGGTAAGGAGCCTCTGCCCGTGTCTCTCTCTGTATGTCTCTCATGAACAAATAAATAAAATCTTAAAAACAAACAAAAACAAAACTCTTAAAAGCTTCCTACTGTGTTTAGAGTAAAATCCACACTTCTTCCTAAGGCCTGAAAGTGCTAAGAGATCTGGCCCCTGCCTACCTTCCCAACCTCATCTTGTACCATTCCTCCTTGATTTAGCCCAACCATACTGATTTCTTTCAATACTATGACCTTGCCAAGGTTCTTCCCAGTTCAAAGCTTTCAGTTTGTTCCCCTTATCTGATACTTTTCTGAACTCTTTTTTTCTTTTTAAGATTTTATTTACTTATTCATGAGAGACATGGAGAGAGAGGCAGAGACACAGGCAGAGGGAGAAGCAGGCTCCATGCAGGGAGCCCCAGGTGGGACTGGATTCCTGGACCCCGGGGTCACGCCCTGGGCCAAAGGCAGACGCTCAACTGCTGAGCCACCCAGGCGTCCCACTTTTCTTAACTCTTACTTAAATCCTTCAGATTCCAGTTTAACCATCACCCTTAATTAAAAATAAGTATCTTGTTATGCTCTTGTATAGCAGCACCCTTTTTTCCTTCATTGCACTTATTGCAATTTGTAATTAGATACAGATCCTTTTATATTTAACACTTATGTCTCCAATAAACTATAAACTCCATGGGAGCAGGGGCATGACTCCTCTTTTTTTTTTTTTTAAAGATTGTATTTATTTATTCATGAGACACACAGAGAGAGAGGCAGAGAGAGGCGGAGACCCAGGCAGAGGGAGAAGCAGGCTCCCTGTGGGGAGCCGGATGGGGAGAGGCTCAACCACTGAGCCCCCCAGGCATCCCAGGGGCAGGACTCTCCTTTTCTCACCCTGTACACTCAGGATCTGGCAAACAGACACCTAGAAACACAGTTCAAACAAATGAGTACAATAAGTCTGTGATCACAGTTCTCAAATGGTGCACTCTAGGCACTACTACAAATGCACAAGGGTGCCACAGGATATTTTTTTTTTTTGCCACAGGATAAATTTTAAGGGAAACACAGTTAACAACACCAGAGCACCACGTGAATTATAAGCTTAAGACAGTTCACAGTGTCACTGTCAGATCACAATAGATCCTGTTCAATATTTGCATATATTTGTGTAATCTGAGTTTTTGGCAGTTGTTGTGATAAAAAGGAAGTACAAAACTGGGAGGGGAAAAAGGGATGCCTGGGTGGCTCAGTGGTTGAGCGTCTAGACGCCTTTGGCCCAGGGCATGATCTCAGGATCCGGGATCAAGTCTCACATCAGTCTCCCTGCAGGGAGCCTGCTTCTCCCTCTGCCTGTGTCTCTGCCTCTCTCTGTGTGTGTCTCTATGAATAAATAAAAATCTTAAATGAATAAAATAATAAAAATCACTCAGGGGCACCTGAATGGTTAATAAAAATCACTCAGGGGCGCTGAGTGGCTCAGCTGGTTAAACATCTGACTCTTGATTTTGACTCCGAGATCGAACCCCACATTGGGCACCATGCCGGGTGTGGACCCTGCTTAAGAGTCTCACTCTCTAGTGCTAGTGATGCTCAGCACCACAGAGGACAGTGGCTGGGAATCCCCTTTGTTTTCTGGGGTGCAGGGATTGCCCATGGAGCCTGCGCTGCTGCAAGAAGAAACTATTAGTTCTGTGTGTTCCTAAAGGGAGGAAAGATGTGCAGAGAGAGAAGCAGATGAATGCATTTTTTAAGACCTGGGAAAGAGCTCAGCCTTGCATTTACTCTTTACTCTAGAAAGAAGGAGTGAAACTGTGTAAGATGTTAACAGATAATTTTTGCACCCTGTTTGTTTTTTTTGTGTGTGTGTGTGGTTTTTTTTTGTTTTTTTGTTTTGTTTTGTTTTGTTTTGTTTTTTTGTTTTGTTTTGTTTTGTTTTTGTGTTTTTTTTTTTTTTTTTTACTGCTTCTTGTAGCAATTGGTACAAGATTTAGTGTTTACCTATTTTATTTCACTCTTTAATTGTAGGCTGGAGTAGAGTGAGCTGCCCTCTCAGGCAGAACTGACATTGGGGGCAGAAGAGAACAACTAATTTAGCCTTAACATTTTAAATCTGTTTTTTTGATATATTACCTCAGTAAATTTAAGAGTTTTAAAAATGTAAATCTAAAGCAATTAAAAATTTCTCTTTGGGGCGCCTGGGTGCTCAGTTGGCTAAGGTCTGACTTAGGCTTGGGTCATGTTCTCGGGTCCTGGGACTGAGCCCCACATTGGGCTCCCTGCTCGCGGGGACTCTGCTCATCCCTTTCTCTCTGCCCCTCCCCTTGCTTGTGCTCTGTCTCTCTCTCTCAAATAAATAAAGTCTTTTTTAAAAAAAAGTTTCTTTTTAAACTTTTTTTTCAACTCTTTGAATGAGAAGATTGAATTTATACTGTACTACCGAGATTTTTTTTTAATGTGTGAGACAAATCTTTCTAGACAAATCTTTTGTACAGAAAAGATTCCCTCTTTCCTTCTCCTCCCATTCCACTTGCTCTTTTTCTTAAAAAAAAAAAAAAAAAAAAAAGTATAACATCAATTTGGAACAGAAAATGAGAGTGGCAGTATTCAATCTTGATTCCAACTTTGAGAAGCTGTGCAGCACCTGACAAGCACACTCAGGGTATTAGTAAGTAATTATGGACATTTAAAGATGAAAATCAAATTTCTTTATGTTTTTCATTTTTCAAAGTTTATTAAGTTGTTATGACAAGAACACTTATGTTGCTTATATCTATTTAATAACAAACTGTTAGGTATTTCTTTTGGCCTATGAGTGCCATAGAAAATTTACTGAGAATAACAAGTGTTGCTGAGAATGTAAAGAAATTGAAAAAAAAAAAAAGAGAGAGAGAATGTAAAGAAATTGGAACTACTGTGTGTTGCTGGTAGGAATATAAATTATGCAGTTGCAAGGAAAAACAGTATGGTGATGCCTCAAAAAAGTAAACATCTAATTATTATAAGATCCAGCAATTCCAGTTCTGGAATTCAAAGAAATGAATTCCCAAACAGATATTTGGATATTGACGCTGACAGCATTCTTCACAACAACCAAAGAAGGATAGAAGCAATCTGTCTACCAAAAGATGAATAAACAAAATGTGGCAAATACATACAAAGGAATACTATTCATCCTTAAAAAGGAAGGAAATTCTGACATGATCTACATTATGGATGAACCTTGAGGTCATCATGGTAAATGAAATATGCCAGTCACAAAAGGACAAATATTAAGATTCCACTGAAATTAGGTGCCTAGAGTAGTCATATTCATAGAGACAGAAAAGAGAATGGTGATTGCCAGGGGCTGTGGAGATGGAGAATGTGGAGTTAGCATTTAATGCATATAGAGCTTCAGTTTGGGAAAATGAAAAAGTTCTGGAATTGGATGGTGGTGACAGCTACAGAACAACGTCAATAAACTTAATGCCACAGAACTGTACACTTAAAAATGGTTAAAATGGGATCCCTGGGTGGCGCAGCGGTTTAGTGCCTGCCTTTGGCCCAGGGCGCGATCCTGGAGACCCAGGATCAAATCCCACGTCAGGCTCCCGGTGCATGGAGCCTGCTTCTCCCTCTGCCTGTGTCTCTGCCTCTCTCTCTCTCTCTCTCTCTATGTGACTATCATAAATAAATAAAAAATTAAAAAAAAAAAAGGTTAAAATGGGGACAGGGTGTCTGGGTGGCTCAGTCATTTGAGTTTCTGATTCCTGACTTTGACTCATGCATAATCTCACAGTTATGGAGATCAAGCTCTCCATCAGGCTCTGTGCTCAGTATGGAGTCTGCTTAAGATTCTTTCTCTCCCTCTGCCTCTGCCCCTTCCCCCTGTGGACATGTGCACATTCTCTCTCTCTCAAAATAATAAAACCTTATAGAAATGGTTAAAATGGTAAATTCTACATTATGCTTATTTTACCAATCAATTTTTTTCTTTTTTTACTAAGAGCACCCTAAACTAAAAAAGTTTAAGTGATTCAATGTCCATAGAGCACTTAGATGATTTCTTATTTATACAAATAAAATTTTACCTCTTATTCCCAATCAGCATGATAACCATGTTAGAGCTGGAGTGTTGCCGGGCATCCTCTAACCAGGAGGTCAGGTGGTTGAAGGTTTCACGCCTACAGTAGAAAGTTTACAAAGTGGGTCAGAGGCCCATTTCAAAATGTCAAAAGTAATTCCAAATGCATGGGAAAAGGGGGAAAGCTACATATGTAAAGGAAAATATTAGAGACGCCATTCCTCTTTAGCATTCTTACCAAAACCAGAAGACAGCAAAAAAAAAAGATTTTGAGAACATGGGGAAAAGACTCCCTCCTGCCCACCTGATCTGACTCACCTTGTGATGTCATATACTAGCAGTGCTCCAGCTGCTCCCCTGTAGTAGGAACGGGTGATAGAACGGAAGGATTCTTGCCCAGCCTTTCCCACCAACATGGCAACAAAAAATCCCAACAAAACAAGGTTATTTCCACAGAAATGACTTGATCACATGCTACTCTAACACAGACCACTTACTTTAAAAAAAACCTCTATTAAGAAAAGGGAATTCGAGAAAGGAAACCCGACTGCCCAGAGAGATGTCCAGGTGGGAAATAAACATTTTTCAGTGGAAGCACAGTTAACAGTGGGAGTGGGACAACTGTTCCTGTGGGACTGTCCATCAAACAGCTGAATGTTTAGCATCCCTGGTTCCCAGACACTAAATGCCAGTAGCACCCCACTGTCATTGTGACAGTCTAAGACATTCTTATACATTTCCAATATTCCCTAGGAGAGAACTGGAAATAGGACTACAAACTCAAGAGCATTTTCAATCCCCTCATGATGCTGAACACATTACATTAAACTGTTTGTAAAAAAAAAACAAAAACAAAAACAAAAAAACCTGTTTGTATTCTTCTATCTGTAAAAAGGAAACTTCTCTTAGAAGGCCAATACCCTGTCTAAGGAAGTTTCATTCGAATGGGTCAATGTAGAAAAGTAGACAAAGTACTTAAATTGAACATATGCTAATTGACATTTAGGGTTCCACTACTAACAGCACTACTAACAGCAGGACTACCAAAGGATGTTGTCATAGCAAATAAGAATAAGAAACAGGGAAAAACGCTCAGGGCCCAGGACAGAGTTTTCCTTAAAAAACCCAATATTCACACTCTAATCTCATTTCCAAATGGGGCCAAGATATTTATAACTGAGCAATTTATTAATGCCACCATATACTGGGTACTTTTGCTTTTTTAATGCAATAGTGTGGTTTTGTCCTCTTAGGGGAAGCAAAAACATTTTTTAGTATATGTGCTGCCGAAGTGAGCACAAGCAAAAGCATTTTTAAAATAATAACATTATTAATAATAATATCCTGAACACTGAATCTGTCCTATTAGAAAAGTTTTCATATTCTTTGGCTCAGTAGGTGGGACATCTGACTCTTGATCTCGGGGTCATGAGTGTGAGCCCTGCATTGGGTCTGATTACTCAAATAAATACATCTTTAAAAAAAAAGTATTTTTCACACTTTTTTAAAGATTTTATTTATTTATTCATGAGAGACAGAGAGAGAGAGAGAGAGAGAGAGAGAGAGAGGCAGAGACACAGGCAGAGGGAGAAGCAGGCTCCATGCAGGGAGCCCGATGTGGGATTTGATCCCGGGACTCCAGGATCATGCGTTGGGCTGAAGGTGGCACTAAACCGCTGAGCCACCCGGGCTGCCCTATTTTTCACATTCTTGAAATCATTTATCCTCATATTCCTACATAAAGATTAGGAAGCAAAACTACTATTCTTATTTTATTTTATTTTATTTTTTTAAAGATTTTATTTATTTACTCATGAGAGAGAGAGGCAGAGACATAGGCAGAGGGAGAAGCAGGCTCCATGCAGTGAGCCTGATGTGGGATTTGATCCTGGGTCTCCAGGATCATGCCCCGGGCTGAAGGCAGGCACTTAACAGCTGAGCCACCCAGGAATCCCTACTATTCTTATTTTAAAGACAGAAAAACTAAAATGTGGAGATGGGAAGAAAACGGCCTTCTCATAGTATAACAACAGTAAAAGTGAATACTAATAGTAACACAAATGGGAAAATTGAAGCTCAAAGGATTAACTGACCCAAAGTTTTAAATCTATAAATGCTTGGGATGCCTGGGTGGCTCAGCAGTTGAGCGCCTGCCTTCAGCCCAGGGTGTGATCCTGGAGTCCCGGAATCGAGTCCCACATCGGGCTCCCTGCAGGGAGCCTGCCTCTCTCTCTGCCTGTGTCTCTGCCTCTCTGTGTGTGTCTCTCTCATGAATAAATAAATAAAATCTTTTTTAAAAAAATAAATAAATAAAACCAAATCTATAAATGCTTGGGGTGCCTGGGTGGCTAAGTCAATTAAGTGACAGCCTTAGGCTCAGATCATGCTGTGTCAGGATCCCTGCTCAGTGGGAAGTCTGCTTCTCCTTCTCCCTCTGCTTCCCCCCACTTGTTTTCTCTTTATCTCTCTAAAAATAAATAAATAGGGATCCCTGGGTGGCGCAACGGTTTGGCGCCTGCCTTTGGCCCAGGGCGCGATCCCGGAGACCCGGGATCGAATCCCACGTCGGGCTCCCGGTGCATGGAGCCTGCTTCTCCCTCTGCCTGTGTCTCTGCCTCTCTCTCTCTCTGTGACTATCGTAAATAAATAAAAAATTTAAAAAAAAAAATAAAAATAAAAATAAATAAATAAATAAATAAATAAATAAAATAAAAATAAATAAATAAAATATTTTTTTAAAAGTCAAAAAAACAACAAATCTATATCATCATCTCAGTCCAGTTCATGAACCTTTGTTGAATCAATAACCTAGGAAGAGTGATTGGTTCAATTTGGGCTGGTCTGTCTGCATTGGTTTGAGGTATCTTTGTCCAACCCCATTAAACAAATCTGAAGCAGCAAAGAATTAAGATGAAGATATGATAAAGAGAATTAAAACCTTTTGAATTTCTCCCAAGTGGAAGCATCGTATTATGGTTTCAAGATATATACAATTAACCCTCACACAACATGGGCTTGAACAGCTCTGGGCCACTTACATAGATTGTTTTACAGCACAGCACTGTGAATATATTTTCTCTCCCTTATGGTTTTTTTTTTTTCTACTTTATTTTTTTAATTTATTTTTAAACAAAAAAAAATTTTAAACACCAACACAGGGCTTGAACTCCCAACCCTGAGATCAAGACTTGTGCCATGATCAAGACCCAGATAGTTAACCAACTGCGCCACTCAGGCACCCCTTTCTCTTATGTTTTTTTTTTTTTTTTAAATGTTTTATTTTATTTATTCATAGAGACGGGTGGGGGGGCAGAGACACAGGCAGAGGGAGAAGCAGGCACCACACAGAGAGCCTGACGTGGGACTCGATCCTGGGTCTCCAGGACCACGCCCCGGGGCTGCAGGCGGCGCTAAACCGCTGTGACACCGGGGCTGCCCTCTCTTATGGTTTTAATAACATTTTCTTTTTTCCAGCTCACTTTGTTATAAGAATACAGTATATAATACATATAACATACAAAATATGTGCTAATCAATTTTTTGTTATGGGTCAGCCCTTCTGGCCAAATAGTAGGTTATTAGTAGTTAAGTTTTTGGGAGTGCCTAGCTAGCTTAGTCAGAAGAGCAGACGACTCTTGATCTTCAGGTCATAAATTCAAGCCCAAGCCATGGGGTAAAGATTACATAAAATAAATAAAAGTTTTTAAAAAAGTAGTCGAGTTTTTGGGAAGCCAAAAGTCATATGCAAATTTTTGACTGTGCAAGGGTTGATACCCCTAACGCTCACATTAAGGATCCACTGTAGCTTGAAGTATAAATCCCTACAAAGTCAGATGGGCTTATTTCCTCAAGAATCAGAATGCATTTTGAAGTAAAATACAAATGATTTTGCGATTAACCAGTATTTTATATTCACTACAGTATAACACCTCTTCATTTAGTATGGATTATTTGGGCATTTATATATACAAAATGACAAAAGATTAAAAAAAATGACATGGCTCCCTGGGGCACCTGGTTGGCTCACTTGATAGAATATGCAACTCTTGACCTCAAAGTCATGAGTTCAAGCCCCACATTGGGCATGGAGACTGCTAAAATTTAATTAATTAATTAATTAATTAATTAATAAAATAAAATGAAATTTAAGAAAAGGTAACATGGCTCTCTAAGTCCTCATCAATAACCAGAAAAGTGACAACAAAGAACTTGGATAACTTGATCTCTTTAAAAATTCCCTTCATGGTAATCCCTAAATATTTTCACACAGGATGACTTTGGGAGTATATGAGAGGATGAGGTCATCAAAATGGGAAAGCAAGATGAGTAAGCAATGTGTAGATCAGGACTGACAAGGGAAAACGATCAGCTTACCCAGAGGGTGGCAGACAAGAAATGCACTACATTAGAGGCAGCAATCTCTTAAAAATTTTCAAATAGAAAACCCCAGTATTCTGAAACCTGGTATCTTTTTTATGATTCAACAAAGATTAGTCTAATCTAAAAACAATTATTAAAAAGGAACAGAAAAGAACTAGGTCAGTTGCATCACAAGTGACTATCAGGCCATACGGCCCTTGAGGATCCGGTCAACAGAGCAGTGGCTCTCAACTTTCTTATTTTATGATCCACTGTCTCATGGTACCATGTAAGGGGGAAAAAACCCACAAAATCCAGCAAACCAACATTTTAACACAATCATAACTGTGACTATACCACTAACTGGCAGCTATTGGGTCTCCTGACGTGAAAACATCCGTTTTTGGAAACAGCAGAAGTTTAAGTTAAAAAGACAGAATTATGGGATCCCTGGGTGGCGCAGCGGTTTAGCGCCTGCCTTCGGCCCAGGGCGCGATCCTGGAGACCCAGGATCGAATCCCACATCGGGCTCCCGGTGCATGGGGCCTGCTTCTCCCTCTGCCTGTGTCTCTGCCTCTCTCTCTCTCTCTCTATCATAAATTAAAAAAAAAAATTAAAAAAAAAAAAAAAGACAGAATTAGCTACTACTTTTGACATCTATAGGCTTCACTCTGTCACCTACTCACAATTTGTCCCGCAGCCTCTTTAGTTAGCAGGGCAAATCTTTGTGGGAAATATAAAAATCAGGAGATAATAAAAGGAGAGTTACAACATACCTACTTGGGTTAATAGTGACAAAGAACTGCCAAACAACGAAAGGAGAAGGGGACAAGACAGTTGTTTTAAAAAATATATGAACTTAACGTTGGCAGCAGACAGAGTATTATCTCTTAGGCCTAGTTTAGAGAAAAAGACTAGAGACAAAACTAGTCAAAAGAGCAAGTTGGGAAGATTTAGAGGAATGTCACTAGTGCTTCCACTATTAGAAATGTGAAGTCTATTCAGAAGGGCAAAAGGTTATTAAAATACTTGCAAAATACAACCAAATAATGTATAAGAGACTATCATCCTAGTTAAAAGCACTCAATAAATCAGTGCACCCAAAAGTGGGAACCACCTTGGAGGCCACCAGAAAAGGACTCTGCAAAAAGGGCTTAGAGCAGCAAGTTAACTTACAGTTGACTCCGGAACAAGAGAGGAGTTGGGGAGGCTGGCCCCCTCGCAGAGGAAATTCCTCGTGTGACTCTGACTCCTCCAAACCATAACTACCAATAACCTACTGTTGACCAGAAGCCTTGCCCATAACACATCATGTCAACAGCATTTGTTATGTTATTTATATTAAATATTGTATTTTTACAGTAAAAAAGCCAAAGAATAAAAATGTTAAGAGAAAATACATTTACAGTACTGTAGTACGTTCATTGACAAGAAATTCACATATGAGCAGACCTGTGCAATTCAAACACGTTATTCAAGGATCAACTGTACTTTTCAGACAGATAACTACACGTGTTGGGAGACGGAGGATGGAAGGAGGGGAGAGGGAGGAAAAAAAGGAAAAATCACTGTGTACTGCTTACAACTATAAGGGCTTCAGCTCTGAGTTTTGAAAAAAAAAGAAAACAAATAGTAAGTAAACAAAGACAGAAAGAGATTTTAGCTGAGTATTAAGAACTCTGTGCTTGCTTCCCTCAGAGAAAAAAAAAGATATAAATCAAATGAGATAATACACATAAAAGCAATTTATCTAAATAAAACAAAATTATACTAAGTCAAGCTAAATTTTGGGCCAGTCTACCTTTGCCAAATTTTAAAATGTGCATAACCTTTGACCCAGAATTTCCATTTCTGGGAAGGCATTCCACAGAAATTCTCAGACATTTGCATAAAGATGTGGTAATCGAGGATATTCAATGAAACTTTGTAAAAGTGAAAACTGGAAACCTGGATTTCCATCATTGGAGGATAGTTAAGTAAATGACGGGAAGACTTTTTATGAGTCTATACAGTGGTTAAAAGGAATGCAGTAGAGATATATGTATGTACCAACATGGAAGTGTCCAAAACAGAAGTTGTTAAATAAAAAAATTTAGCTCACATAGCTAGGTGTACTCTCTCATGATTCTATACTAACAAGAACAAAACAAGAACACTAGAACTAATAAGAACAAAACCCCTATCCTGTATTTGTACATGTGTACCTATCTGAACACAAAGAAAAAGTCTGAAAGTATAAGCACTGAAACACTCACACCGGTTAGGCAGAAACCAGGAATGGAAGGAAGAAGAGATTTATGTGTGTAAAAGGAGACATTCACATTTTACTCTATACACTTATATAGTTTGCTTTTATTTTTACTAGAACAAACTCATACATTACTTGGGTAATTTAAAAGAAAACTACAAAGATAGGGTGTTCAGAATTTTAACGGTAACAGATCAAAGTGAAAGCTCTTCCCCTACTCTCACTTCCACCAACAACCTCACCCTCATAGCCCTTTGCCCCCACATCAGTCTTTACTGATCTATTTAGATCTCGGTCAGGGACTAAGTCATCCTGTTTTCTCTCACCGTGTCCCAGATTTGCAGTTTGATTTGTTTTCCATCAATGTTGACCATACGGGCCCCAAATTCCACACCTGTCAAGTGAAGAGCAAAAGAAATAATGACCATCACCACACGTTCAGAGGTTCATGTTCTCCCCCAATGCAGCAACTGACTTCTTCTCTGTCAGCACTTAGTACCACTAAGCCCATTACTGCTATTTGCTACAATTATTTTTGTGTTTCTTAAATTTTCATTTTCCTTCTAGAATTAAAAACTGTGATCTAGGTGATAATGACTTTAGGAATGTAACCAAAAGGGATGCCTGGGTGGCTCAGCAGTTGGGTGTCTGCCTTTGGCTCAGGGATGCCTGGGTGGCTCAGCCGTTCGGTGTCTGCCTTTGGCTCAGGGTGTGATCCTGGAGTCCTGGAATCAAGTCCCGCATCGGGCTCCCTGCATGGAGCCTGATTCTCCCTCTGCCTGTGTCTCAGCCTCTCTCTCTCTCTCTCTCTCATGAATAAATAAATAAAATCTAAAAAAAAAAAAAAAAAAAAAGAATGTAACCAAAAAGCAGATACGGAGATGAAACTAATTAAAATGTAAAAAAAGGGGCCAGCCCGGGTGGCTCAACGGTTTAGCACCGCCTTCGGCCCAGAGCATGACTTGGGATCGAGTCTCATGTAGGGCTCTCTGCATGGAGCCTGCTTCTCCTTCTGCCAGTGTCTCTGCCCCTCTCTCTCTCTCTCTGTGTCTCTCATGAATAAACAAAATCTTAAAAAAAAAAAAGAGGAAAGGGGGGAAAACCTCCAGATTCATTCTATGCAGCCAGCATTATCTTGATATCACCTGGATAAAGACACCAGTAAATAAAGAACGACAGTCCAATGTCCCTAATGAAGAGAGATGCAAAAATCCTCAATTAGGGATCCCTGGGTGGCGCAGCGGTTCGGCGCCTGCCTTTGGCCCAGAGCGCGATCCTGGAGACCCGGGATCGAGTCCCACGTCGGGCTCCCGGTGCATGGAGCCTGCTTCTCCCTCTGCCTGTGTCTCTGCCTCTCCCTCTCTCCCCGTGACTATCATAAAAAAAAAAAAAAAAATCCTCAATTAAATGCTAGCAAACTGGGATCCCCGGGTGGCTCAGTGGTTTAGCATCAGCCTTCAGTCCAGGGCGTGACCCCGGGGTCCTGGTATCGAGTCCCGCATCGGGCTCCCTGCATGGAGCCTGCTTCTCCCTCTGCCTGTGTCTCTGCCTCTCTCTCGCTCTCTCTCATGAAAAAATAAATAAAAATCTTTTTAAAAAAGATAAATAAAACGTAAAAAAGGTGAGCACACTTCTAGCAATATTAACGCTCAAATCGCATTAGATGGCACAAGCTGTGCCTTAACACAAACGTGCCGGGAAAGCTCTGGGACTATGCCACACTCTTTCCTCTAAAACCATCAGTTTCATCTTTTAACTCTAACTCAGGGAGGGCCCTTCAGATTAATTTCTTCCTCTCCAACGTACACAAAAACCTGTGTTGTTGGGTGACCACTCTGAAAAACATACGTGAAAACGGCTGGCACTAATTTAACCGCAAAAGCAAGGCGAGCTCTTGCACGAACAGTGAAGCTTTTCCGTGGGGTTTCCCGTCAAGGTACAAATCCTAGTCCGGGGGGGGGGGGGGAACCGCCCCCAGCGATGGGTGCGAGGCCTCGGGCCGATCTTCCGCTGCGTCTCCATCACTTACTCGGCAGCTTTGGGCCACTCGCTCCTCGCCGAGCGTGAGGCCGGACTAAACCCGGCAGCGGGCGGGGGGCGCTTCGGGCAGCGACTTCGGCCGCCGGCGGCCTGTGCGCGGCGGCGCCCGCTCCGGCGCCGCGTCCTCCGACAGGTGCGCCGACTTACCTATGGTGAGGTCGTGCACCGGCTGGAACCGCTTGTCCGTGAACTGCAGGAGGAGACATGACTTGCCCACGCCTGAAAGAGGAGCGCGGACGTCCTCGCGGCGCGGCCCGGGGTGCCGGCGGCCGCGGGAGGGGAGCCCGGAGCCCGAGCCCCGCCCCCGACCGTCCCGCCCCCGCCCGCTCCCGCGCCCCGCTCCGTTGCCCAGCCCACTGCACGAGCCCCGCCCCACGCCCCACGCCCCGAGGTGTGAGCTGCGGCTGCTCGCCCCCGCCGTGCGGGCCGTCGCCCGCGGGCTACCTGTGTCCCCGATGATGATGTACTTGAACAGATAAGCATAAGTCATGGTCCCGTTTCCTCCGATTCCGGGTCCGCCCGACTTCCGCAGCCACTTCCCTCCGGCCTCTCTAGCCGCGCAGGCAGCCGCCCTCCGGCCGCTCTAGCCCGAACAGCGTCTCTATGACTCTCCCTGGAGTCGGCGCTCGGCGGGGGCGGCCGTCCTCCCTCGCGGCGCCGGCGGCTGCCATTGCCCCGCCGGGCTCCAGGGGGCGGTAGCCGCCCCTCCCGTCCGCTCGGCCTTCCCGGCAGCCGCCGCGCGGCGCTCCCGCCAATCAGCGGACAGCGACGCGCCGCCTGGCGGAAGTGACGCGAGGCAGGCGGCGGGGGCGGGGGGGCGATGAGGGGGCTGAGACGGAGGTAACCGTTGTGTGAAGATGGAGGTAGGGGCCTGGGCGGCGGAGCGCGGCCGGCCGGGTGGGAGCGGAGGCGGGGAGGGGCGCGGGGGCGGGGGACAGAACCCTCGCTCCCCGCTGACCGCCCGCCCCGCCTAACTTAGCCCCGCGGCTGTCTTTTGGTTTCCAGTTTCCCGGAGGAAATGACAATTACCTGACGATCACTGGGCCCTCGCACCCCTTCCTGTCGGGGGCCGAGGTGAGCACGGGCTGCGACGCTGTTGGGGGCGGGGGGGCGACCCGACCTGGGGGTCACGGCCGGGAGCACTTCCGCCCGCGCGCGGGGCCAGCGCGGAGCCGCGGGAGCCGGCGGCCGGACCCGCTCCCGGTTGCGGTCCAGGGTCGGGGGTCGCGACGTCTGTCCGCAGGGCTTGTTCTGCCGGTGGCCGGAGGGAGGCGGCAGCTGCCCACGCCGGGCGTGGGGGCGCGCGTGGGGGCGCGCGTGGGGCTCGGCGTCCGGCAGGGCCTCGCCTTGGGCGGCAGCCAGGCGGTGCTGGGAGGGGAGGTGGCGGTGGTGGCAGGCGCTCTACGGGGCGCGCGGAAGCCTCGCCTCGGACCCCGCGACGGGGACGCCCGCCGGGGCGGGGCCAGCGCAGAGGTGGGGAGCAGGCAGATGTCAGTCCCTTGGTCTCGAGCTTTCTGGGGTTTTGGGGTTTTTTTGTTGTTCTTGTTGTATTTTTTGAGAACCTCCTTAATTTTTCCCCCCAAACTAATGTGAACCACTTGTGTCGGGTTTTGTTGTTTTTGTTTTTTTTCGTTTTCGTTTTGTTTTGTTTTGTTGTCCTAAGAATTTTCCGTTGCTGTTGAATCGGGCTTACCCTGTGTGACCCCTTATTATTTTCAGGGATAAGAATTAGATTGAAAAGGGGACAGGTGCTAGTCTGATTCCTTTGCTGCCTGCCATTCACCGGTTACTGGTGTCCTCTTACGGAGGGCAAAGTGTAAACTCAAATGAACAAGGGATTTAGAAATGACACAAAACGAAACCTCTGTGATGCTTTCCAGTCCGTTTTGCCAGTTTCTTGTCAAGTGACATCTCGATGGTTTTAGTTTCGTTATTTGGAGGGTTGTTAAGTCTTCTGTGGGCCCCATTCCCCGTAAAAGTGCATCGTTGCCAATTTCTTCTGAATCAGGTTTAAATCTAGAGTATGGTGAATTTCGCACGGGCCTCTATCCTTTGGTTTTGTTTTTGTGACTTAAATTTAAAAAAAAAAAATTATTTTGCCAAGAAGCTCACAACTAAATTTCAGTGTCTTTTTTTTTTTTTTTTTTTTTTTAGCTTAGGTCTTTGTCATTGCTAACAATTCTTCTCATTACAGCTTCACTTTCCCTTCCCCTCTTTTTTTTTTTTTTTTTTTTGACTTTTATTTCAGTTGGTTTGTGGTTTTTGTTGTATTTGGTCTTATTGTGAACCACCCCTAATAAAACTTAGAACTAGGTTAAAGGTGATGTTTTTACGTTTTTCTTTTAGAAAAAGTGATATTTGGAATTTATTTGCAAGAAAAAAGATAGCTGCCCCAAAAATACTAACCATAAAAAATTTTTGAAAAATTGGACTTTATTGAAGTGAGGAACTCGTTTTCATCAAAAGACATCATTAAGGAGTTAAATAGGTATATCACAGACTGGGAGAAGATATTTTAATACACGTATCTGACACATTCAGGATATATCAAATACTTACATAGAGTAAAATAATCTAATTTAAAAATGGGCAAAAATATTTGACCACACACTTCACAAAAGAGGGTATCCAAATTGATATTAGGCATATGAAAGAGTGTCATCATTCATCAGAGAAATGGCACTTAAAATTATAACAAGCACGACTGTATACCCACTTGAATGGTTAAAATTAAAAACACTGACGATTACAAGATTTTGCAAGGCTATACATAACTTTTTTTTTTTTTTTTTTTTTTTTAAGATTTCTTATTTATTCATCAGAGAGAGAGTGAGAGCATGGGGGCAGGGGCAGGGCTTGAGGGAGGGGAAGAAGTAGACTCCTGGCTGAGCAGGGAGCCAGATGTGGGGCTTGATCCCAGGGCCCCAGGATCATGACCTGAACCAAAGGCAGATGCTTAACCAACTGAGCCACCCAGGGTGCCCGGGATGTAGATAACTCTTAATCATTGCTGACGAAAGTGTAAAATTGATTCAGTCACTTTGGATAACTGGCAATTTCTGCTAAAGATGAACACATACCTACCCTATGACCCCGCAGTTACACTCCTTGATGTATACATGAGAGAAATGAGAAATTCACCAGAAACTGTAACATAGCAACTTTACACATAATAGCTAAGTACTGGAAACAACCTAGATGTCTATAAACTTGTACATTTCTAGAAAGGGACACTACACAGCAATAAAAAAGGACATCAACTACTAAATGTACCTCAAGTGATCTCAAAAATATATGGTGTTTAGTAAAAAGCCTGACATAAAAGAGTAGCCACTATAATAAGTTCATGTTTTTAATGAATATTAGGAATGGACAATGTGAAACTATGGTAATTGAAATCAGAATAATAGTGCCTGTTGTGAAAAGGAGAGAGTATTGATTGGGGAAGAGTATGAAAAAATCTTTTACAGTGATAGAAATGTTCTATATCTTTGATCTGGATGATGGTTAATTGGATATTTACATATATAAAGATTCTTTGAGTTACATACGTTACATCTGCATACTTAATTTTACCTAAATAAAATAAATGATACTAAAGATTTTTAAGGAATAAGTATCCAGAAAGGAAGGTGTAGCATCTATTATATTATAGCATTGCTAGAGACAGGAAAGTTCTGCTATCTGAAGAGAGTTTATTAATCTTTTTGTTTCCCTCATTCAGGTTGCCTCTTCTACAATGATACTGTGCTTTGAGCACTTTTTGGGAAATAATACAAAGATACCTTTTTTTTTTTTTTTAAGATTTTATTTATTCACGAGAGACACACACAGAGAAGCAGAGACACAGGCAGAGGGAGAGGCAGGCTCCAAGCAGGGAGCCTGATGTGCGACTTGAACCTGGGACTCCAGGATCACACCCTGGGCTGAAGGCAGGTGCTCAACCAGTGAGCCACCCAGGGATCCCCCAAAGATACCTATTTTTAATTAGGAAAAGTACTTACGATATTAGAACCAGTTAATTAGGGATCCCTGGGTGGCGCAGTGGTTTGGCACTTGCCTTTGGCCCAGGGCGCGATCCTGGAGACCCGGGATCGAATCCCACGTCAGGCTCCCGGTGCATGGAGCCTGTTTCTCCCTCTGCCTATGTCTCTGCCTCTCTCTCTGTCTCTCTGTGACTATCATAAATAAATAAAAATAAAAAAAAAAAAAAAGAACCAGTTAATTATTTCAGGCTGGATAGTTAAAATTTTCACTACTATAGCATTTTTTGAGAACCATGAATCATCTCAATGATCCATCGTACCGATGTACTGTGAGTAAATACGTATTGGATTAAGGTAAATTTCTTTAAAATGAGTAATCTACACTATTTAAAGAAATACTGGGTTGTATGTTTTGGCATGGGGAAATAGGAAAAGAGAGGAAAATAATATTTTTTATTTTTTGGTTCTCTAAACATCCAGAGCTGAATATTCTTGTTTATAAACTGTAATTCCCAAATCATTTCCTCCCTCAAAAAAGCCCATAAATTTAAGAGAGAAGGAAAAGAAAGCTGAAAGAGACGGTAGCTGCATCATGTTCCTGTTTTCTCCTTCTGGGTTGAAATAATTTATTTTTACCTGAATATTTCCTACAATTTTATCTATGTTTTATATGTAATAGAGTATGCTCTAGCAATGTAGTAGATCCACTAAAATAAAATAATTAGCTTTTCATTATTGTTTTTTCCCCGTAATGTTATAGGTCATTTATGGTAGTAAAAGAGATTTAGAGTGAATCTCTGATGTTATTCTAGCCCGTGGTTTTACGCCTCTGTATTCTTGATCATTTCTATTTACTTTTTTTACTTCAGGAAGAAACAAATAAGCAAATCAACCCCCCCCCCTCAAAAAAACAACAATATTAAAGCTGTGGATACTGAATGACAAAGCTGTTTCCACATTCCAGGGGGTGGTGCATAGAAAGAATGCCTTGTTAATTTGATACAATGGGATCTCTGCTTGTCTGTTCTTTTAGTGTAGTCCATGAGAGCCCTCCAGATGGTTTATGAGGGGTAGTCCTTTTCAGAACACTGGTCTCTTGTTTCAGATATGAAATTTTACTTTTTCAAGTTCTCTTTAATGAATAGTATCATTTTCATACCTTGGCAGAGTTGCCTTTTTATTTGTTCTGTTAAGCAGAAAAGGATAGGCATCTTTTGCTTTCTCAGATCAATCTGTATCTTGTAAAAAAAAAAAATTGAAAACTAGTCGGACGCCTGGGTGGCTCAGCAGTTGAGCATCTGCCTTCAGCTCAGGGCGTGATCCTGGAGACCTGGGATCGTGTCCCACTTCGGGCTCCCCGTAGGGAGCCTGCTTCTCCCTCTGCCTGTGTTTCTGCCTCTCTCTGTGTCTCTCAGGAATAAATACTACTACTGTCATACAGCTATTAATCTCAGTACAGTAAATGTTTCCCCTGATCCTTTTTCCCATAACTTTGCTCGTATGACAATTTGGTAGAAATCTTTGTACTTTCTTCTTGAAAAATCTCACATAAACCTAAACTGAAATTTCAGAGAGTCATGGACCTGAAGTTCAGAACTTTTTCACACAATAACAAGAATTATAAACTGTGTACTGAGAAAAAGTTCAGTTCTTGGGGAGATTTTTATTTTCCCATCAAGAACTGCTTGCTATGTTCCTTGTGCCACTCTTATCTTACATCTCAGACAACTACCAAATTTTTATTATATTAAGTAAAATAGTAAGGATCTTGGAGGAAGAAAATGTAGAAATGAAGCTGTATCCGTATCTTTTTGTCTTCTAGGAAACATTTTTCAGTTTGCTAATGTGATAAGGAGAGATTAGGCATTTCACAGACATACTTTTTTCACCCTAGTTTCTACTAGATGGAAATATTCTTTCCAGCAATGTCTTGTATTTTCTTTTCTTTTCTTTTTTTTTAAGATTTTATTGATTTATTCATGAGAGACACAGAGAGAGGCAGAGGGACACAAGCAGAGGGAGAAGCGGGCTCCATGCCGGGAGCCCAACGCAGGACTTGATCTGGGGACTCCAGGATCACACCCTGGGCCGAGGGCAGGTGCTAAACCGCTGAGCCACCTGGGGATCCCTCCGGCAATGTCTTCATTAAAATAAAAATTGTGGGGCACCTCGCTGGCTCAATCGGAAGAGCAGAAGAGCGAGCAAGTCTTGATCTCAGGGTCTTGAGTTCAAGTTCCACATTGAGTGTAGAGATTACTTAAATAAATAAAACGTAAGAAATAAAATAAAAATGGTGATATTAATGAGGCCCTTTCTGAGGAACTCTTTAAAATGCATCCTTTAGGGCAGCCTGGGTGGCTCAGCAGTTTAGCGCCACTTTCAGCCCAGGGCGCGATCCTGGAGACCCAGAATCGAGTCCCACATCAGGCTTCCTGCATGGAGCCTGCTTCTCCCTATGCCTGTGCCTGTGCCCGCCCCCCCCCCCCCCCCCCGTCTGTCTCTCATGAATAAATAAATAAAGTCTTTAAAAATAATAAAATGCATCATTTAATCATGGGAAAGAAGCATGGATACCTATTCAATTTGATCTGAATGAGTTGATATTTACTATTCCATGTGTTAGGTTAATTGCATTTAAAGTTTCCAAAATTCCAATTATCTATAACTAATTAGCAGATTGGGGCGCCTGGGTGGTTCAGTCAGTTGGGTGTCTGCCTTCAGCTTGGGTTGTGATCCCTGGGTCCTGGGATCAAGCCTGGCATTGGGCTCCCTGCTGAGCGGAGAGCCTGCTTCTCCTTCTCTGCTTGGTCTCTCTCTCTCTCTCTCTCTCTCTCAGCTGAATAAATAAATAGATAAAATCATAGAATAAAAAAAAAAGCAGGTCACAAGTTAATAATTACAATATCATCATTAATAGCAGTGGTTTATAGTTCTTAAACAACTATAGATATGAAATAATGTGATGAGGTTTTGTTACTGAATCCCATTAATTATAATAATATAAGTAGACTGTCATTACAGCTCTTATTTTATAGATGAGGAAAACCCCTTCCAAGTCATATAGTAAGTGGCAAAGCTGGAACCTGAACCCAGGCCTCTCTGACACCAAAGTCTCTTGCAAGTATTTATAATATTGGCATTTCAGGTTTTTAGTGTCAAGAAGGAGCTGTAGCATTTAATGTATCTTAGTTCAGACATTGGTCTGTTGTTCTGGGTCTCTGAAGAGTAGACCCACTCAGTATAGAAAGACTATGTATTACTATAATTGAGTTCAGAGGAAGGAATTGAGGTTTATAGCCAGCTGGAGTAGCCCTTTTCTCCTTCTCTTGCAGAAAGGCTCTGTCAGAGCAAGACTAGGAATGTTAGAGAACCAGTTTGCCTGTTGGCTCTAGCTCTTAAGAAGGTTTTTCTCCTCAGTATTAGACTTACCTTGGCATTGTTGGGTTTTCCAAGAATGCTGTACAAATGGGAATCTTAATTGTTATGATTTCTAAGATGGAACTCTTAAGTGTAGATATTTTAGAAGAGGATATCATTCTCATGACAGTACCTTTTAGGATTTGCTTCAAAGGAACCTAAAAACAATAGTCAAAAGTATAATTATCTGGTTGACAATGAATTTCTGTGGTCTAATAGTTCGAGTAACTGCTATTAGAATCTTTTGGGAGTTTTTGATCACCATAGGCAAAACAATTTATATTAAGACTTGGGTCCTTACCAACAGTGCTGAAAGAGTCACTCATTAGAACAGTAAGCATGATAGGACAACTGAGATGGCAAAAATAAAGGCAGATTTTAAAAACTGGAAACTGGGGATCCCTGGGTGGCGCAGTGGTTTGGCGCCTGTCTTTGGCCCAGAGCGCGATCCTGGAGACCCGGGATCGAGTCCCACATCGGGCTCCCAGTGCATGGAGCCTGCTTCTCCCTCTGCCTTTCTCTCTCTCTCTCTCTCTCTCTGTGACTATCATAAATAAATAAAAATTAAAAAAAAAATTTTTTTTAATTTAGTATTCCCCAAAAAAATAAAAAAATAAAAATTGGAAAATGTGATTGATTTTGGCAGCCTCGTATTTGCCTTATGACCAAGGCTGTGAGGAAGAGAGGTTTATTTATAAAATTAAATAGGTCCTAAGAAATTGATAACAAAAATAGGACCCAGGCTGGAAAAAGGTGCACTGAGAAAGCAGTGCCCAGCTGTTCTTGACTTGGCGGTATGCAGGTCCTCTTTCCACTAATTGTCTTTCCTTTTCTCCCCCTACAGACATTCCATACTCCGAGCTTGGGAGATGAGGAATTTGAAATCCCACCTATCTCCTTGGATTCTGACCCCTCGCTGGCTGTCTCGGATGTGGTCGGCCACTTTGATGACCTAGCAGACCCCTCCTCCTCTCAGGATGGCAGCTTTTCAGCCCAGTATGGGGTCCAGACATTGGACATGCCTGTGGGCATGACCCATGGCTTGATGGAGCAGGGCGGGGGGCTCCTGAGTGGGGGCTTGACCATGGTAAGGGCAAGACATTATCAGGCCTCCCAGGCTTTGGGCACGGTGCTGGGCAGACACGGGCAACTCTCCCCGCTACCACACTTGGGTATTACTTGGTTCTCATCCTGTGGTTAAAGGCTCACCAGCAAAGATTTAATTTCCCCTGACGGACATTTGAGTCAAAACTTGAAAATGATATAAAAATCAGTGTTGACCCTGATGTGAAAATGATTGTGATGGGGGGGGGGGAGGTCGGTGTGTTTTTTTCCCTTCTGCTATTGCCTTCACATCCTAGGATTAAAATGTGAGTGTGATAGCTGGCATGTTCATTATTCAAAACCATCCGAACCAAATGTATTGATTGTGGAGTAGTCTGTGTTACATGTCAGTGTATTGGGTTTCCAGCACACCTTATCAGCACATCTTCACACTATATTTGATGCCAAACATCTCTAACATTGGCCTTATCCACTCTTGATCGTGTTGCAACTTTTAAAACCATTATTATAGAGAGTACAGGGAGGAAGTTTTTCTTTACCCTATGTGTCATCACTACCTCCAGATTACAGAATAACTTATTCTTTAACTTGTCCAAAATTAAGACTTCTCCGGTTATTTTTCATGATTTTGGAACAGGCTTTTAGTACAAAGAAGTGACTTTAATTACATTTCTGTACTTTATTAAAAAGCTTAATATACTTTATATATAATTATTTGATGTTTAGTCTTTTAAAAGATGATACAGTCTGGGTAAGCAAGGGTTTATGAACTGTCCTGAATTCAGTGGGGGGAAAGAGTGGTGTTTTTTATATTTAGTGTTTAATTAGTCCTTCTGCTTCTCTCAGGACTTGGACCATTCTATAGGAACTCAGTATAGTGCCAACCCACCTGTTACAATTGATGTACCAATGGCAGACATGACATCTGGCTTGATGGGGCATAGCCAGTTGACCACCATTGATCAGTCAGAACTGAGTTCTCAACTTGGTTTGAGCTTAGGGGGTGGCACCATCCTGCCACCTGCCCAGTCACCTGAGGATCGTCTTTCAACCACCCCTTCACCTACTAGTTCACTTCATGAGGATGGTGTTGAGGATTTCCGGAGGGTGAGGCATTCCCTGCCAAAATAAATCTGCCATGATATTCTGGGATAAAACTCTTGGCATACAGAGCCTACTCAGTAGTATTTGCTCCTGCCCTGCCATCTCCTCTGCTCTTTTCTGGGTATGGGGTCCTGCCTCTCAGTCTCCAGTTTATAATGCTTTTCCCAATCCCCACTCTAATTGGTCCTCACATACTTTACTAATGTCTTAATCCTATTGCCTCTTTTTAGCATTTCTGAAAATTCCATCCATGTGCCTAGTTAGTTCCCCCCATATAAAAGTCCTTTTTTTACAGTTCTACAGACATGATACTTCCTTCTTCCCTTTTGTAATTCTCTCTTTTCTCCCCTGCAGCAAGTTCCCAGCCAGAAGACCGTTGTGGTGGAAGCAGGAAAAAAGCAGAAGGCCCCAAAGAAGAGAAAAAAGAAAGATCCTAATGAACCCCAGAAGCCAGTTTCAGCATATGCTTTATTCTTTCGTGATACACAGGCTGCCATCAAGGGACAGAATCCCAATGCCACTTTTGGGGAGGTTTCAAAAATTGTGGCCTCCATGTGGGATAGTCTTGGAGAGGAGCAAAAACAGGTGAACAAAACATGGAGAGACTAGTGGGTGGTGAATGTCCTAGAAATTTTTAAGTAGGGGGATAAACTAAGTTTTCTTTTAACTTTTTAAGTTCTTATTTAATATCAACTCTTTGTTAGTAGCATTCACAGATCATTCTGTCTTAGAAGTTGCAGCCACCCACTGAATCCAGAAAGCAAATCTAAAATTACTAATTTAAAAAAATAATAATAATAATAAATAAATAAATAAAATTACTAATTTTTATAAAAACACTGAATCTAATTTTACTAAACTCCATTTTGTCCCCATCTGTAAAATTAGGCCATTCCTTGGTAAATTGCATCTCTAAAATCCACTAGCCTAAACTTGAACTTAAGAGTTTTATTTAGTTTATGGTTTTCTCATTGGCCTAATATAAATTTGAAAACTATAGTTAATTTCTCTAAATTTAATATAGATTTTAAAAAGTAAAGGCCCCTGAATGGCTTTGTTGGCTAAGCATCCGAATCTTGGTTTCAGCTCAGGTTGTGCAGGATCTTAGGGTTGTGAGATTCAGCCCCACATTGGGCTCTGCACTGGGTGTGGAGCCTAAGATTCTCTCTCTCTCTCTGCATCCCCTCCCCTGCTCCATTCCCCTCTCGCTCTCAAAATATGAGTGAAAATTATGATGTAATATATGTACAATTAAATATGTGTAAATATATGATACAATTAACATTGAAGATGGCTAGAATTATCATTGTCCTGTCATTTGCCCCAGATCTTGTGTCAAAGTGAATCTGCTACTTAATACTTGTTTTTAAAGATTTTATTTATTTGAGAGGGAGTGCACACAAGTGGGGTGAGAGGCAAAGGGAAAAGCAGATTCCCTGCTGAACGGAAAGCTTAATGCAGGGGCTTGATCACAGGATCACAACCTGGGCCTAAGGCAGATGCCCAAGAGACTGAGCCACCCACATACCCCATGCTATTTAATATTTGAAAGAAAGGCTGAAATTTATTAACTTCTAGCAATTACTATTGCTGTTCAACAAACCACAAATTTAATAGCTTTAAATAGTGGCAGTTTATTATTTCTCATGATAATGTAAATTGGTTAGATGGTTTTCCTCACGTTGCCTGGGCTCATTCTTTTGGTGGTAGTCAGGTGACCGCTGGTATGGCCGACGGAGGTGACCTTGCTCTCATGTCTGACATTTGGTTTAGATTCCTGCTCATTCACATGGTCTCTCCTTCAAAAGGCTAGACTGGTTTCTTTATAGTATGGCAGACTTAGAGCAAGGTCTCTCTGTCACTTTCTTAGGGTCAAAGCAATTTGTAGAGCTATCCCAGATTCTGAGTAAGGGGAAATAGGTTTCAGCCCTTGATGGGAAAAGTATGCAAGATGGGAGTTCTTGTGGCCATCATATGTTGCAAATAATTTGCCACATTCCTTAAGGGGGAGTATACCCATTAGACACAATCCCAGGCTGAGCAGACTGTTGATCTTATACAATGTTTGGATACAAAATTTTTTTAGTTACAAAAGTGGGCATGAGTTGGTGTTAGCTTTAGAAGTGTTGTTGTTGGGCGTCTAGGTGGCTCAGTAATGGAGCGCCTGCCTTCGGCCCAGGGCGTGACCCCAGGGTCCTGGGATCGAATCCCACATCAGGCTCCCTGCAAGGAGCCTGCTTCTCCCTCTGCCTGTGTCTCTGCCTCTTTCTGTGTGTGTCTCATGAATAAATAAGATCTTAAAGAAAAGAAAATTTGACTTTTTTTTTTTTAAGATTTTATCCATTTATTCCTGAGAGACACAGGCAGATGAAGCAGGCTACCCAGGACTCCAGGATCATGCCCTGAGCTCAAGGCAGACGCCCAACCGCTGAGCCACCCAGGCGTTCCAAAACTTTGACTTTAGGGGGGGAAAAAGTGTAGTTGTTCTGGCAAGATTTCTTGATTGACTTTTAGATGCATGGTCACTTGCAAAGTCTGCCATAGAAGTTGTCTTGGTTATTAGCTTCCAGAAATGTTTTTGCTAAAAAAGAGTTGGCAATATTTAACTGAATTGTCATTCATTGATAAATAACATAGAATTTGTCTTTTCTAGGGACATGCGGACTTTTTAAACAGTCTCTCCTTTTCCGATAGGTGTATAAGAGGAAAACTGAAGCTGCCAAGAAAGAGTATCTGAAGGCTCTGGCTGCGTATAAAGACAATCAAGAGTGTCAGGTAAGAGGGTTATTTAAGCCAATAAAAAGAGGTGCCCAGGTGGCTGTTAGTTAAGCACCTGCCTTCAGCCCAGATCATGATTGCAGGTCCTATGATCAAGCCCCACATGGGGCTCCCTGCTCAGTGGGGAGCCTGCTTCTCCCACTCCTCCAGCTTATGCTCACATACGCGTGCTCTTTCTCTTTGTCAATTAATCTTTAAAAAAAATAAACCAGTAAAAATATGTTCGGAGCTGATTATTAGCAGTTATAAGAAGTAAATACCACTCAAAAATTTGTGGGACTTGGGATCCCTGGGTGGCGCAGCGGTTTGGCGCCTGCCTTTGGCCCAGGGCGCGATCCTGGAGACCCGGGATCGAATCCCATGTCGGGCTCCCGGTGCATGGAGCCTGCTTCTCCCTCTGCTTCTCCCTCTGCCTTTATCTCTGCCTTGTCTCTGCCTCTCTCTCTCTATATATGACATATCATAAATAAATAATAAAAAAAAAAATTTTTTTTAAATTTGTGGGACTTCTTAATACTATGTAATATTAAAAGCTTAAAAGTATAATACGTTTCCTGTTGTCTCCACCATAAATCTTGCCACAATCTGAGTTTATCTCCGTTATTTAGTTACTCCATTATTTACTCCCACAGCTCTTAGATCTTTTCTTGGGAGGTGATTAGTGCAGTGAATGTGTTCTGGGGAGGAGAGTAAATTTCCCAATGACTTGGTGGGTGTTTTTTTTTTTGTTTTTTGTTTTTTTGTTTTTTTTTTTGTCTCTTAGGCCACTGTGGAAACAGTAGAATTGGATCCAGTGCCACCGTCACAGACGCCTTCTCCACCTCCTATGGCTACTGTTGACCCAGCATCTCCAGCACCAGCCACAACAGAGCCCCCTGCCCTGTCCCCTTCCATTGTTGTTAACTCCACTCTTTCCTCATATGTGGCAAACCAGACATCTTCTGGGACCGGTGGTCAGCCCAATATCACCAAGTTGATTATTACTAAACAGATGTTACCTTCTTCTATTACTATGTCTCAAGGAGGGATGGTTACTGTTATCCCAGCCACAGTGGTGACCTCCCGGGGGATCCAACTAGGCCAAACCAGTACAGCCACTATCCAGCCCAGTCAACAAGCCCAAATTGTCACTCGCTCAGTGTTGCAGGCAGCGGCAGCGGCAGCTGCTTCTATGCAACTGCCTCCACCTCGACTGCAACCCCCTCCACTGCAACAGATGCCTCAGCCCCCCACTCAGCAGCAAGTGACCATCCTGCAGCAGCCTCCCCCGCTTCAGGCCATGCAACAGCCTCCACCTCAGAAAGTCCGAATCAATTTACAGCAACAGCCACCTCCTCTGCAGATCAAAATTGTACCTCCACCCACTCTGAAAATGCAGACAACCTTAGTCCCACCAACTGTGGAAAGTAGTCCTGAGCGGCCTGTGAACAACAGCCCTGAGGCCCACACAGTAGAGGAAACTTCTCCTGAGACGATCTGTGAGATGATCACAGATGTAGTTCCTGAGGTGAGCCTGTTTTTCAAGTCTTTCTCCAGATCAGGAGAAAGAATTATTTTGGTTGCCCCAATAAAAGTGGAGGTTGCTACTAGCATTTAATGTCTGGCAATCAGGAATTTTCCTAGGACTTCCCTGTGACTGTGACTTGTCGTATGCATGATAGTATGTAGTGTTTTTGGTGAGAAACATTAAGGAGGATATTCTGTGTCATACTGCAATCCTCTGAGAGAGAATGTCGTCTAACCATAGTGTTATTTTTCAGAGGTGTCTATCCAGTGGAAGAACTTAAATCTCCAAAATTGTGGATTTAAGATCTTGCATTTCTCCTGTTTCCGCTGCTTGGCTTAATGTTTTAAGCAGGGGATGGATAGCTAGAAAAAAATTGGTTTATATCATTGAGTCTTTTCAAAGAGACATAAACAGATGCCACGTACCCTAGTTTTAATTTGTACATCACCAGTAGTCATTAAAAAAAAATACATCTATGGATCTGTTTGGAGACTCTAGGTCCACAATTAAAAATTAAAGAGTACTGGCATGTGGCCAGCATTCCGCCAGTTGGAAGACTCTTATGTCAGTCTGCTTGGCAAAGTTTTATTTTATTTTATTTTATTTTATTTTTTTGCTTGGCAAAGTTTTAAAGCTGCATATAGAAAGGGAGACCAAGAACTCCTCTTTTTTTTTTTTTTTTTTTTTTAAGCACTCCTCTTTTAGAACTCTACCCCCATATGTGAAGGATTGTAATACCTGGTGCTCCATTGACTCCCAGAGTTAATTTGATCAGCTGGCTAGTTAAGTAAGTAGCAATCTGATTCATTTTTGGTGCTCTCTCCCTCTCATAGGTTGAATCTCCTTCTCAAATGGATGTTGAATTGGTGAGTGGGTCTCCTGTGACGCTCTCACCTCAGCCTCGATGTGTGAGGTCCGGCTGTGAGAATCCTCCCGTTGTGAGTAAGGACTGGGACAATGAGTACTGCAGCAATGAATGTGTGGTAAAGCACTGCAGGTGAGTTTACAGTTTGCCTTCTTATAATTCAGGTATTACTAAGTTAACTGTTGGGAAACATGGCAAACCTGAGCGTATAATCAGAATCACCCGACCTTAGGTAGACTAGATTGTTATATATACGTCTGATTATGGGGGCTACTAGAAAAGGTCCCCTGCTTAAGAGCTTACATTTGCCATATAGACAGATGATATAATTAGCAGTTTCTGCTTTTTGGTTACATATGCTCTTGTAAAAAATTATAACACTTTAAGCTGTTAGATTACAGATATTAGCTTAGCCTTTCCTTAGCAGAAATCCAACCACTCAGGGAATTAGAATTCGAGGAGGGGAACACCTGGGTGGCTCAGTGATGGAGCGTCTGCCTTTGGCTCAGGGCATGATCCCAGAGTCCCACGTCGGACATGGAGCCTGCTTTTCCTCCCTCTGCCTGTGTCTCTGACTCTTTCTGTGTTTCTCATGAATAAATAAAATCTTAAAAAAAAAAAAAAAGAATTTGAGGACCATTATGCCAAGTGCTAAGTAGCACAATAAGATGCCAGGTGTGGCAGGAGTAGGGGTGGATGGTAGGGGCAAGAGAAGTTCTGAAGATTTTGCCCATCTCCTCAGTTTTCCGGGGATTTACCTTTATCTATGAAACAAGTATTGGTACTTTCTTAGTCAAATCGTCTTCAGTAAATTAGGACAGCCTAAACTTTCGAGGCCCACTGTCCTTATATTCCTATTGGGTAATATCATTTCATCTTAATGAAGCTATTTAAGAGAGTTTAAAAGAGTATATCAAAAAATAAATAAATAAATAAAATAAAAGAGCACACCTAGGCTGTAATTCTAAATTTATATGTATCTCTCTTCTCTTGTAGGGATGTCTTCTTGGCCTGGGTGGCTTCTAGAAATTCAAACACAGTGGTGTTTGTGAAGTAGTCCTTCCTGTTCTCCAAGCCAGTGAAGATTTATCTGCTGGGAATGTCTAAGAGCCTTTTTATAAAACAAGCTGAGCTTCTGGTAGTGCCTGATCTCAACCCATGACGGTCTTCATGCTTCTCCCCTTTCTGTCTCTTCATCAGGGGCCAGTGTGGAGCAAGGCCGGGGAGTTTGCTATAACCTGGAACTGCTTTTTACTTTCAAGTACAAGTGAGCATTGCAGTGAGCATTGCAGGGGAGAGGTGAAGGGAATATGGACAAGCAGAACATAGGGGTGGTACTGGTGGGGGCTGTCTGAGGAAATGCAATATAATTGTCATAGGACATGCCTCAAGTTATTAAAATGATGGGAGAGACTCAGCTTTGAGCCTAGGATAAAACACTGTGCATCCATTTTAAAGGGGATAAAAGGTTGCATTATAGGTTACCTCTTAAACAGGAATGATTGCTATCACACCTCTACATTGCTTTGAGAACTAAAGTTTTCAACAGAATAGGCACACTGGGCTATAGGGGAACTATCATCACCTAGGAGTTTATTTATTTCTCTTTACAAATAATGTTATTTCTGTAGTCCATGACCATCCTTCTTGCAGTTACCACATTTTATGAGTGTAAGGGGCAGAAGTCTATATCCTTAATATAAGAGGTTTTACGAAAGTCTAAAGAAGTTGTGTTCACTTGTGTTTAATGAAATCTCTCTTTAAAAATGTAGGCTTTCTGTACACTGTAGGAATTCATTTAAATTTAATGTAAGATGGGCTTATTTTTCTTGGAAGTACGTAAAGGAAAAAAAAGATGAGCAAAGCTACATAGCTGTAACACAATAAACTATTTAGAGCATGTTAGCCCTAATAACCTTAAGTGAAATCAGATCTTACCTTGAGAAAAAGCTGTCCTAGAGAACCCCCTTCTTGATTACGATGTTCACGTAGTACTAACTGCTAATCACTTTGATCCTATACAGTATAATCAACATTTTAATGCTTTGTGTCCACTCATTAAATTTGAACCCTTACAACCCAATGAGGTAGATAGTATTCCCAACTTACATATAAGAAATCCTACTGAGAGATAAGTTACACAAGATCACACACTGTTAAGTGGCAGAGCCAGATTTTGACCTTGAAATCCCAACTATGATACAAACTTTTATTTAAATAAGGGGAAAAAAACTATTGTACAAATAGTACTCTTCAGATGCAGCCTGCAGAGCCATGTAAGGAAGTGCTTCTATAGATTTTTAGGTTTAGAGATGATACCATCTGGATACCTTTGCTTGAACCGAGCAACCACATCTGGGTCTAGTAGGTGGATCCCATCCAGTTGGTTTCCAAGGGTGATCCTGAAGCAAGAATAAAGGGGTAAACCAAAAAATCCTAGAATTAAAAGGCTTAATATTGTTAAAAGATACATACCTTTTATTAAGCCTGCCTATCCTCTCATCAGATATTCATGCCAATTTTTTTAAGACCTTAACATTAGAATAGTATTTGGTCGTATGACTGGTTAGGAATTGGGCACAGATTTTGATGTTAAAACAGGCTGGATCTGTATTACTCAAGGGTAACAGACAACTAACCAGGCGTACTTCACAAAGTTGCTGCCAGTCAGTATATTTTTGGATAAATAAAATGCTAGCAGCAGGTCTTTCAAAGCTCTACTAACAGGATGAAAGATACTAAAACTGTTGACAGGATAAGTGGATTCTTAACCACCAGGGAGCAGATTCAATACATCCCATAGAATAACTGACGAAGACCCTTAGTAGAGACCCTAGAGAGCAGAGGTTTGAGTCTTAAAACCTGTTGGGTCTCCAGTGTTACGTTGCAGAACCCCATAGAACAGTTTAAATACAAGCTTGGATGGCTTATGAATCCTCTGAAGCCTGTTTTTAGACTATAATGCGTCTAACATCCATTCTCAACCATAAACGAGGGCTAGTGTGTCTTCTGGTTGCCTACCAGTTGGGCTGCACATTGTGTGGTCGTCCAAATAACTCAATCTTGCGAGTGCCAGGGGACAGTCTCTCAATCATGCCATAGATTTCATCTGGTTTATGACTGGTAGAACGAACCTAGGAGAGCAAGGCTCTAGTTAACTTTTAAGTTACCAAAGACTGCAATTCTAGCCCTTTCCATTTATGTTTATGATCAAATGAGAGAACCCGAAACACACCTGACTTGAGTAATGCAGAAGGTTTGGATGCCTGGGGAAGCACATACCTCAGCTACGATCACATCGCAGTCCAGACCCTGGTTGAAGCCTTGGGGATTTCCTTTGACACCAACCTGCTCACCACAGAGAACAGATTACCTTATGGAACCCCAGCATTTGAACTTTTTCTCAATAAGATGTCCAACAATTCCTCTTTCTGCTCAACCTATTGAACTGGGCCCTGTTGCTGCTCACCAAGCAGTGTTCCTTCCCATGGTTCAACCAGTGACCTGTACGGCCTGTCCGAATGATACGCTGCAGTTGATTTGTCTTCACCCAAATAATTTCATCTACCCGTTCATAACTGTGGGACATAAGAAAGAGAGCTAGAGCTTTAATCAGGCTTTCACAGTTTAGGGGTAGTACCATTTACTCTACGAGGCAAGGACTCAAAGGGAATACTCTGGGAGAAGAGAACACATCTCAACTACAGCAATTCTCTTTTTATTTCCATCAAAAGAAAGCAACACAACAATCACTACTTACCCCCAGAGATTCAGACATTCTCTGCCCAACTCCATGGCCCTAAAAAGAAAAGGGTTAAACAGCTACTTGCATATCCATATTTTTTAATCCCTTCAAAATACTGAAGTGTTTTCAGTAGACATTCCATGAACATTTACATGCAAGACACCATTAGGGCAACAGGATGAATCTAAGAATGGAAACATAGTGTCTAAAAAAAAAAAAAAAAAAGGAAACATAGTGTCTATTCTCAATGGCCTTACCTTTCACAAGGAAAAAAATGGTAAATAGAATTTAGGTATCATTTGTGTTATAAACAGGCATTAGGTCTCAGTAGCAAAAATAATAGCAGGGCTAGGAAAACCCAGGATTTTATCCCCACCCAGTACCTACTCTGTACTATATCTGCCCATACCTACATATCTTTGAACTGCATTACCTGCCTGTGACCCAGAGGAAGAGAAAGCCATCATCCTGCAGTACTGGTATGTTGAGCCTGCGCATCTCATCATCTGTCAGGGTCCCGTAGGGCAGCTCCATGTGAATATCCCAGGGTGGGTCAGCCATCACAACTGCAAACTTGCCCAAGATACTGACGTCCAGGTAGCGGATATCACAACAGATCCACTGCATAAGGTGGTATTTGGTCATCTTTCCTTCCTTGACTCTAAGATTCATGGCCCCAGTCCCTCTTTTCTGTTTGATTTTCCTGTTCCCTTGTAAATATGTATATCCCACATCATTCCCAATCAGCAAAGGTGATTATGATTATGCCTGCTTTCCTACATGTATGGCTGCCCTACTCAGAAGTCCCTAAGCTGAAGTAAGTTTTCTGAGCAGACAGTTACCTGAGGAGGGAAGAGTCGATCTGCATTGGAGTCCCCTCCAACACTCTGTGTAAGGGCAAGCTCCTGGCTAGGTGTATGGTCTTTGCTCCCAGGAGCCTCAGAATCCATGCAAGCATCAATTTCATAGTGAACATATTTGCAGGTATCCATGTGGAAACATGTGTTAAGGAAAGAACAGTCACCTAATGACTCATCAGTGTGTTTATTGATGATTCGTCTGGGAATTTAAGGGAGGGAGAATGAAAATCAAGACGGTGTTCCAGAGTTAGATCCCATAGTTCAAGTTCTAAATTGTTTAAAATTTTTCTTTTTTTTTTTATCCTCTCCTAATTTTATCTTTAGAGCTTGCTCCAAGAGTTTTCACAGAAAGGAGGCAAGTGACATGGAAATCCATAAATAACACTAACTAAAGAATTTAATTCCTCTGTAAGCAAAGACAACTTTCTTAGGACAGGAAAGAAAGGCTTTTTGGTTAGAGCTGATCTAAGAGCCCAGGTTCCTATTTCTTCTAAGATCATCCTCCTTCCAGAGAACCTTAAGTTGTACAGGGCTTCAGAGACAAAGATGCCTTAATACTGCAAGAAAGGGACATTAAAAAGAAAACATCTGTTTGGGAGTGCAGTCTATTTCCTCCCATAGAACACTACTTCTGAAAGTACACCTTCTAAGATAAATCATTAAAACCATTTAATAATAGGATCAAAGACAGAACCCCAGTGACTGGAAGCAATGTGCTAAAAAGGAATGACTGCTTCCAGGAGCCCTGCCCCACCCCCTACCTCTCTCCCTCCCAAGACACCTGAAGTGCAGCTTGCGGCAGGGCCTGTCAGCATCGCTGGCTTTCATGCACTCCTCTTTGGTTCCATAGTCACAGAATTCTTGTACTTGGGCCCGACCTCGTGAGCGAAACTTCTCAACAATGGACTGTTCCTTGGCTGTTGTTGTATTTAATAACTCTAGGATCTCCTGACTGACCTGTGACATAAGAAGTCTTAGGCTTAAAAGGGTTTGCAGATAAAATGAGCCCTAAACCACCTCCCTAAATTCTACGTGACAGTGTCATGTTATAAGTGGTCAATGAGCTAACCTGATATGGAAAAACTGGGAAGGAAGAAAAAAGGAAAACTGGAACCCTAAGAGAAGAGATTGGTCACGGGTTCAGTCCTTTCTCACAAATCTGCATTTGGGATGGTATTAAAATATAAGCAGCTTGGTTCCTACTGCTAAGCATTAAGCTAACCTTCCCTCCCCAGGAAAGCAATCCTTTCTACCAAAACCACTTCTATTTACATAACCAAGACACAGTAAGTACTGTACTGTTTAGCTGTGTCTGTGCAACAGTTCTGTAAGGGAGGGTACTCTGGTTGTCCTCACATTACAGATGAGAAGACTCAGGCTCAGGAGAAGTTAAATTAACTTCTTCATATTTACACAGCTAAAAGTAGCAAATGGATAAGAATTCACGTAGGCCCAATATTTATATTCAGAACCACAGTGAACTGCCAATTCACATTGTTTAATCATCAGTTTCCATAATTAATGGTCCATGTAACTCCCTTCCAGTATCCATCTCCATTCATCTCCTATTTCTATATTTGTGTCCCTCTTCTGTTGACCTAATGATTCTTCCAATGATAAACATTCTCTAAATCAGTTTCTCAACACTGGCATTATTGACATTTGGGGTGAAGTAATTCTTTGTTGTATGGGGATTATTCTATGATTGTAGGACGCTTGGCAGCATCACTTGCCTCTACCCACTAAATGCCTGTAGCACTCCTGTGTTAGGACAACCACAGTATCTCCAGACATTGACAAACGTTTTCTGGGGGTAGGAAAGGGAGCAAAATTATCCCCAGTGGAGGGATGCCTGGGTGGCTCAGTGGTTGAGCAACTGCCTTTGGCTCAGGTCACGATCCCAGGCTGCCAGGATCGAGTCCCGCATCAGGCTACCCATGAGGAGCCTGCTTCTTCCTCTGCCTATGTCTCTCATGAACAAATAATTAAATCTAAAAAAAAAAATGTATATATATATATATATATATATATATATATATATATATATATATATATATTATCCCCAGTTGAGAACCACTATTCTAAACCTTCAACCCTACAGCAAGAACTCCTCTTTGTCCTTAGGGGTAAATCCCTCCCAAAGCTGTAATTAAAAGTATATATGTAAGGATTGCCTGGTTGGCTCAGTTGGTAGAGCATGCAACTCTTGCACTTGGGGCTGTGAAAGTCTGAGCCCCACAATGGGTGTGGAGATTACTTAGAGATCTTAAACACACACACACACACACACACACACACACACAAACCCAAAGCATATGTATACAAGCATTTCCATCTACCCCTACCTTCTTACTCTGTTGTTCCTTAGTAGACTGTTGGTTCAGAAGGCTCTCTATCTCCAGATCAACATCTGAGGCAGCATGTTTCCTTGATTTCTTGGTTGGCTCCTTGGCTGTTTCTGATGCTGAAGAGGCCAGACCAGAGGCCAAAGAGCTCGCAAAGGCAGCTACTGTGGTTGAGTCCTGCTCTGCACGCCGCTTCTGCCCTGTGATAGTCCCTGCTACCTCCCCAGGGCCCTTCTTTTCTGCCACCGCGCCCATCATGGCAGAAAGCTTGGAATGATCAGCATAGGTCACAAGAGTGGGATGCGCGTCATCTTGTAAGAGACCTCGTTTTACCTCAATCAACTCCTGAGCTGCAAACTTCTGTAGGAGGCTTTCCACACCATCTTGAGTGGCAGGGGCATCTGGCTAGGGAAGGAGGGGAGGGGAAGGCAATAAGACACTGGCCATGAACTGAAACAAAGGAGTAGTATCTCCCAACCCCGTCTTTTCAGGTTATTACCGTGGAGATGGCAAGACGGATGGACACAGCATCAGTGGGCAATGTTAAGGCCAGATCAGAGAGGTGGTGTAGCAATTTCTTCTCTAACTCGGGGTCTGTAGCTAGTTCAGGAACTGCGGAAGCTGTGCTGGGCTTAGGGCCCCCAGACGTGGGCACAGTAGGCACTGGGCTATCACTGCGAAAGTTGGGTGACAGCGCTGCCTCTGGATTTCGTAGATCTAGAAGTGAAGAGAAGTGAAGAAAATGACACAGGGCAACCACCGTAGGTCTATATGCTCCTTAGGAGTCAGTTCTCCAGCTCGTACTTTCATTTCATGTAAAGAATATCTGGCCAAAAAAAAAAAAAAAAGAGTATCTGGCCAAATTTAGCACTAGATCACCTTTCCTCAATCATATACAATATACAAGCATTCACTGCTTTGCCGAGATAATCCTGGATTTTCTGTCAACCACTTACCTTTTCTCTATTGGGTATGAGGTATTTTCCTAATTCCTGTGCCTGCTGTGTTTCAAAGGAAATTAGCAGCATGGTAGATTTAAATGTCCATGGGGATCCCTGGATGGCTCAGCAGTTTGGCACCTGCCTTTGACCCAGGGTGCGATCCTGGAGTCCCGGGATCGAGTCCCACATCAGGCTCCTGGCATGGAGCCTGCTTCTCCCTCCTCCTGTGTCTCTGCCTCTCTCTCTCTCTCTCTCTCTCTCTCTCTCTCGTAAATAAATAAATAAATAAATAAATAAATCTTTAAAAAAATAAATAAACGTCCATACCACCTCCCTTCAGTCACTCTAAATGACAACTGAAATAACCCAAATTTAGGGGCACTTGGTGGGAAAGTATGTGAAGCACCTGCCTTTGGCTCACATGTCCCAGAGTCCTGGGATCAAGCCTTGAATCTGGCTCTCTGCTCAACTGCAGTCTGCTTCTCTCCCTTTGCCTGCTGCTCTGCCTACTTGTGCTCTCTGTCAAATACATAAAATCTTTAAAAGTAAAGGTTTGATTTTTAAGTAATCTCTACACCCAACTTACAAGCCTGAGATCAAGAGGCTCACACACTACTGACTGAGCCAGCCAGGTGCCCCTAGACTGCGTCCTTTAACAAACACAAAAATCTTAAAAAACATTGTGGAAACCCTGGTCACCAAATGAGATTTCCTGACCATTTTTCTCACTTACCCTACTACTTTATAAACCAGGTAGCCATCACAACCTTAACAAGACTTAAGAATTCAAATTAGGATAAAATACTACCTTTTAGGAAGCTTAGTATCTATGATCGTTTACTTAAAATACAGATGGGGGCATCTGGTTGGCTCAGTCGGGAGAGCATGCGATTCTTGATCTTGGGGTTGTGAATATAAGCCCCATGCTGGGTGAGATTACTTAAAAGATTACTTAAAAATAAAATCTTTAGGGGCACCTCAGTGGTTCAGTCGGTTAAGCGTCTGCCTTCAGCTCAGGTCATGATCCTGGGGTCCTGGGACTGAGCCCCACATGGGTCCCCCTCCTCAGCGGAAGCCTGCTTCTCCTCTGACATTTCCCTGTTTGTGCCCTCTTTCTCTCTCACATAAATAAAATCTTTAAAAAATCAGGATTTCAGGGACGCCTGGGAGGCTCAGCAGTTGGGCGTCTGTCTGCCTTTGGCTCAGGGTATGATCCGGGTGTTCTGGGATCAAGTCCAGCATCAGGCTCCCTGCGGGGAGCCTGCTTCTCCCTCTGCCTGTGTCTCTCCTTCTCTCTCTCAAGAATAAATAAATAAAATCTTTAAAATATATATATATAATGGGGCTAAAGGAAGATGTAGAGAAGTTTTAAGTCAATACTCAGGATATGGTCATTTGTTAGGCAGCTATGTAATCTTTAATATTTTAGGTAAGCCATAAATTATTATCCATTACCCCTCCCACTTAATTCATATTCAAACTTTGTGCCAAGTATCTTACATATGTTGCTGCCATTAGTATGAGTTTTATTTTGTTTTTTAAAAAAGGCTTAAGGTACCTGGGTGGCTCAGTTGGTTAAGTATCCAACTCTTGGTTTTGGCTCAGGTCCAGATCTCATGGGTCCTGAAATTGAGTCCCCTCATCAGGCTACTTGCTCAGCAGGGAGTCTGCTAGAAGATTCTCTCCCTCTGCCCCTCCCTCCACTCGCCAGTGCACCCTCTCTAAATAAATCTTTTAAAAAAATGAACACCTGGGGATCCCTGGGTGGCTCAGCGGTTTAGCACCTGCCTTTGGCCCAGGATGTGGTCCTGGAGACCTGGGATCAAGTCCCACATCGGGCTCCCTGCATGGGGCCTACTTCTCCCTCTGCCTGTGTCTCTGCCTCTCTCTGTGTGTCTCATGAGTAAATATATAAAATCTTTAAAAAAGAAAATAAATGAACACCTAAAGGGATGCCTGGGTGGCTCAGGGCGTGATCCCGGGGTCCCACCCAGAGTTTCCTTCCAGTCTTTATTATTATTTTTGTGTGTGTTAAGATCATTTAATGTAAGATCTATGTAAGATTTTTTTGTCTTAGAAAAAATTTTTTAGTTTAATTATTTTTTAATTTTAAAAATTAATCTCTACACCTAACACTGGGGTGGAACTGACAACCCTCACCAAGATCAAGAGTAACATGCTCTGAGGCTGACCCAGCCAGGTGTCCCTTACCATCTTATAAAATTTAAAGTATACAATATAGTATAAGTAGATCTCTACAACTTATTTAACTTGCATAAATGAAGCTTTGTACCCTATGACCATCACCTCCCCACTCCCCTCACTCCAGCCCCTAGCAATCAGCATTCTACTATGACTTTACTATTTTAGATTCTGTCTCAAATATGACCTAGTGAGATTATGTAATATTTGTCTTTTTGTATCTGACTTATTTCACTTAGCATAATGTTCTCTTTGTCCACCCATACTGTCACAAGCAGCAGGACTTCCTTTGTTTTAGGGCTGAATAATATTCCACAGTATGCATATTCCATTTTCTTTATCCAATCATCCAATGATAAACAGGTCGTTTCCATACCTTGCCTATTGTAACACCATGAACACCGGTGTAGGTACCTCTTAGAGATCCGGATTTCAATTTCTTTGGATACCTAGAAGTGAGATTGCTGGAAAATATGTATGGTAGTTCTTCTTTTTTTGTTGGTTTTTTTTGAGGAACCACCATACTATTTTCCATAATGTCTATACCAATTTAAGTTCCCACCAACAGTGAATCAGGGTTCCCTTTTCTCCTTGCCAACATGTATCTTTTGATTTTTTTATTTAATAACAGCTGTCTTAACAATTATGAGGGGATATCTCATTATGGTTTTTATTTGCATTTCCTTGATTAGTGATGCTGAAGAACTTTTCATATACCTGTTGGCCATTTGTATGTCTTCCTTGGAGATCTTTTACATCTTGATTTTGCATATTTTGCTTTTTGCCACGTGACTTAAAAGAAAATGAGAGCACGCTCACTGATTAAAATGTCAAGGGGGGGATGCCTGGGTGGCTCAGTGGTTGAGTGTCTGCCTTCGGCTCAGGTCATGATCCCAGGGGCCGGGGATCGAGTCCCGCTGCAGGCTCCCTGCAGGGAGCCTGCTTCTCCCTCTGCCTGTGTCTCTGCCTCTCTCTCTGTGTCTCTCATGAATAAATAAAATCTAATAAATAAATAAATAAATAAATAAATAAATAAAATGTCAAGGGGCCCTGGGTGGCTCAGTCGGTTAAGCATCCAACTCAGTTATCAGGTCAGGTCTTGTTCTCAGAGTCATGAGTTCAAGCCCCACATTGGGCTCCACACCCAGTGTGAAGCCTACTTGAAAATAAGTAAATAAAATAAAGCATTTTCCATGATTTCAAAATTTCAGTCAGTGCTTTAGAAGTGCTCTCGTAAATGTAATTGAACCTAAATTCTGTTTGGGAACATAACTTATTCATTGCCACGTTACTTTTCATTACTGCCACAATAATGGTTCTTAAGGTACTTAGCTTAAATATGTAATATCACATTACTTTTTTGATAAATATTTTCTCTATTAAGTTTATTTGAAATGAAACCCAGAATCTAACAGTTCAAAGAAAAAAAGGAATCTACTTATTATTGTTACATCTGCTTTTACATTTAAAATAATAATATGGGATCCCTGGGTAGCGCAGCGGTTTAGCGCCTGCCTTTGGCCCAGGGCGCGATCCTGGAGACCCGGATCGAATCCCACATCGGGCTCCTGGTGCATGGAGCCTGCTTCTCCCTCTGCCTATGTCTCTGCCTCTCTCTCTCACTGTGTGCCTATCATAAATAAATAAAAATTAAAAATAATAATAATAAAATAAAATAAAATAATAATATGTAGGGCACCTGAGTGGTTGAGCATCAGCAGCCTCTGGTACAGGGCATGACCCTGGGCTCCCTGCATGGAGCCTGCCTCTCCCTCTGCCTGTATCTCTGCCTCTCTGTGTGTCTCGTGAATGAATAAATAAAATCTTTAAAAAATAAAAATAAATGAAATAAATAAAACATCTTTAAAAAATAAAAAAATAATATCTAATTTTGGTTAAATGTTAAAACTCTGGTTTTCCTTCCTACCATCTGAATTATCTACCCAACTTTTCATGCAAATGTTACTTACTATTTCTAAACTAAATATATATTTTAAAGATTTTATTAATTCATTTAAGAGAGACAGAGAGAGAGCACAAGGAGGAAGAGCACCCAAGGGAGAAGGAAGGTACTTACTGAGCAAGGAGCCTGACATGGGGCTCCATCCCAGAACCCTGGGTTCCTGACCTGAGATGAAGGCAGACACCTAACTGACTGAGCCACCCAACCATCCAGGCACCTGCAAAATAGACATTTTTTCATCTAGATTTTGAACACTCTATCGCACATTATCTCAGTGAGAAAAAGTAGTGATTTTGCTCCAATTTTATTGTCAATGAACTGAAATTGTGCTTTATAATTAACCTACTTCTACTATCAAGAATATAATCATATAAACATTTCTTCTTCATATACAGTTTCCACTTTCTCCACTTAGTAAATGAATTTAGCTTTTTTTTAAAAGATTTTAAGTAATCTCTACACCCAATGTGGGGCTCGAACTTAAAACCCCGTGATCAATTGAGCCATCTAGGTACCCCTACATATGTTTTGACTTATGTATAATTTTTCTTTAAGATTTTATTTTATTTATTCATGAGAGACACAGAGAGAGAAAGAGAGGCAGAGACACAGGCAGAGGGAGAAGCAGGCTCCATGCAGGGAGCCTGATGTGGGACTCAATCCTAGGACCCCGGGGTCACGCCCTGGGCCGGAGGCTGCTGATGCTCAACCACTGAGCCACCCATGTGTTCCTAGAGCTTATTCTTTGGTTAAAAGCTCCACTGAAGAGAAACAAAATATTAGCTCAAGAACATAAAAATATGGACAGTCGATTAATATAACACTATATGTTAATTATACTGTAAGTGTATACACACACACATATATAGCCAGTCTACTAATGTGCTTATTCCTAAAATATCAACATCTATGTGCACATCTTCAGTCCCATTGATGAAACATACTGAGCAGTTCACATATTTACCATGTTCTAAGCCTGGCCAACTCTATTTGTTTCAATTAAAATGAAATAAAAATTTATTCACAGTAATCATCTTCATCTGAAAAATCTGTACTTTGGGCACCTGGGTGGTTCAGTCAGTTAACCATCTGACTTTGGCTCAGGTCATGATCTCAGGGTCCTGGGATCGAGCCCCATGTTGGGCTTCCTGCTCAGCGAGTAGTCTGTCCCTCTCCCTGCTTATGCTCTCTCTCTCTCTCTCTCAAATAAATAATCTTTAAAAAAAGCTGTATTTATTTATCTCTATGGAAAAGTTTGGTGAGGGCACCTAGATGGCACAGTGGGTTAAGCATCTGATTCTTGGTTTCAGCTCACATCTCAGTCTCAGGCATGAGACAGAGCCTCACAAGGGGCTCTGTGCTTAGTGTGGAGTCTGCTTCAGGCTCTCCACCACTCCCCCCATCCCCATGTGCACTCACATCCTCTAAAATAAATAAATCCTTTAAAAAAAAATGTTGATTCTTCAAAAAACTGAAAATAGGGGGCACCTGAGTGGCTCAGTTGGTTAAACGACAGACTCTTGGTTTCAGATCAGGTCATGATCCCAGGGTTGTGACATCGAGCCCCATGTTGGGCTCTGTGAGCATGGAGTCTGCTGGAGATTCTGCAGCACCACCTCCCCGTGCCCACCCCCAGCTTCCCCTCCACACCCACTCATACACATTCTAAAATTAATCAGTTAAATCTTTTTAAAAATCAAAAGTAGAATTACCATATGATCCAGCAATTTCACTTCTGGATATACATCCAAAAAATTTGAAGCTGGATTTTTTTTTAAGATTTATTTATTTACTCATGAGAGACGCAAAGAGAGGCAGAGACACAGGCAGAGGGAGAAGCAGGCTCCCTCCAGGGAGCCTGATGCAGAACTCGATCCCAGGACCCCAGGATCACACCCTGAGCCAAACACTCAGCCAAGGATGGACACTCAACCACTGAGCCACCCAGGCACCCCAAAGCTGGATCTTGAAGAGATTTGTACACTGATGCTTATAGATGCATTATTTACAATAGTCAAAAGCTGGAATACACCCACGTGTCCACTGCCAGATAAATGGATAAACAAAATTTAGAATATACAGAGGCAAGGGGGGGGGGGGGCGCCGCCTCAGTTGGTTAAATTGCTACCTTGGCTCAGGTCCTGATCCCAGGGTCCTGGAATCAAGCCCTGCATGGGTGTCCCTGCTCAGCAGGGAGTCTGCTTCCCCCTCTCCCTCTGCCCCTCCTCCTGCTAGTGCTTTCTTTTGCTATTTCTCTCAAATAAATAAAATCTTTTTTGTAAATGTGGTAGAAGCATAAAATGGAATCTTCTTTGGCCTGAAAAAGTGAAGAAACTCTGACACATGATACAACAGGATGAATCTTGAAGACATTATGCTAAGTGAAATAAGCAAGCCACAAAAAGACAAACACATTAGGATTCTGTTTATATGAGGTATATATAGAGTAGACAAACTCATTGAAACAAAAAGTGGGACGATGGTTGCCAGGGACTATGCAGGAAGGGAAAATAGGGAGTTATTGTTTAATGTGTACAGAATTTCAGTTTTGCATGAAAAAGTTCTGGAGACTGGTCGCGCAACAATGTGAATATACTTTAAGTTACTGAACTAGACACTTAAAAATGGTTAAGATGGCAAGTTTTTTGTGTATTTTGCCACAATTGAAAAAAAAAAAAAAAGCTGTACTTTAAAAATGTCAAACTAGGGCACCTGAGTAGCTCAGTGATTGAATGTCTGTCTGCCTTTGGCTCAGGTCATGATCCTGGGTCCTGGGAAGAGAGTCCCGCATCAGGCTCCTCACAGGGAACCTGCTTCTCCCTCTGCTTATGTCTCTGTGTCTCTTAAGAATAAATAAAATCAGGACGCCTGAGTGGCTCAGCAGTTGAGCGTCTGCCTTCAGCTCAGGGCATGACCCCAGACCCTGGGACCATGACCTGAGCAGAAAGGAGATGCTAAACCGCTGAGCCACCCGGGCGGTCCCTGTTCTTTCCTCTAATCAATTTGGTTATTCCCAAGAATCTATTTCTTTGAGACACAGAAAGAGCATGAGCTGGGGTTGGGCAGAGGAAGAAGTTGACTCCTTGCTAAACCAGGGAGCCTGATGTGCGGCTCAGGTCCTGGGATCCTGCCCTGAGCCAAAGGCAGATGCTTAACCTACGGAGCCACACAGGCACCCTCCAAAGAATCTGTATCTTTGAGCATTAGGATTCTTAGGAAAACATGAGACACACTCTGCTGGTTTATTAATCAAGATTTCATGTAAGATATAACCAAAGGTGGGGATCCCTGGGTGGCTCAGCGGTTTGGTGCCTGCCTTTGGCCCAGGACATGATCTTGGAGTCCCAGGATCAAGTCCCGCGTCGGGCTCCCTGCATGGAGCCTGCTTCTCCCTCTGCCTGTGTCTCTGCCTCTCTCTGTCTCTCATGAATAAATACATAATCTTTAAAAAGAAAAAAAAAAAGATATAACCAAAGGCTTGCTAAAAATGTAGGTCATTCAATTCTTTTATCTCAGGAAATAAAAATTTCCATACTACCTCTTGATTTTATAGCATTATTGAAATCTGATACTTAACTGTTTACTATTATGTATTAAGCTCAGTGAGAAAAGTGAAGGATATTAAATGAACTAAAATGTATTCAGATCAGGGGATCCCTGGGTGGCTCAGCGGTTTAGCGCCTGCCTTTAGCCCAGGGCGCCATCCTGCTGGAGTCCCGGGATGGAGTCCCAGGTCGGGCTCTCTGCATGGAGCCTGCTTCTCCCTCCTCCTGTGTCTCTGCCTCTCTCTCTCTATGTTTATCATAAATAAGTAAATAAACAAGTCTATAAATAAATAAATAAATAAATAAATAAATAAATAAATAAATAAAATAGAATGTATTCAGATCATTAATGACTGCAAATACCATGGACAAAAAAATCATTGGGAGACCTTCCTTAGTTTGGCTTTTTTGTTTGTTTTTTGGAGATTTATTTATTCACGAAAGACACATTTTTCCCTTCCCTGTCTGCAGTTATTGTGGATTCATTCAGTCAGCATTTTACATACTATCATAGCATCACTCTGAATTTTTATAAGCATCAATCCTTGATCCCCAACTAAATTCTGACTCCGAGAGCAGGAAGGATGTGTCTACCTTTGTCTATCTACACATATGCCCACACTGCAAATCCTCAAGACATGTTTGTCTATTATGATGTCAGAGTCCTGACAAGACACCTACTTTCAGCCGCCACAACGCAAGCACATGCACCGAGAGGGAGCAAGGCCCGATGTAGCGGGGGACTGCATTCTACTACAGCCCGGGACACACTGCCACAGGGTGGCAGGGATTCACTCTCCTTGCTCAGCCTTCTGGTTGATTTGCCTTAAATGATCCAGAGCTTGTGCTGGGAGAGAGGCGGCTGCAACTGCACAATCTTTTGAGGCTCCTTCAAGTTTTAGGGCTGACAGGCGGCAAAAGGAGGGCAGGAAAAGTTTAAAAACAGGAGAAACACTGTGGCGCCGGGGTGGCTCAGCGGTAGAGCATCTGCCTTGGGCTCAGGGCCTGACCCGGGGTCCTGGGATCGAGTCCCGCGTTGGGCTGCCTGCGTGGAGCCTGTGTCTCTCTGCCTCTGTGTGTATGTCTCTCAGGAATAAATAAATACAATCTTTTAAAAGTCATAATAATAATAAAAACATAAAACATAGGGCAGCCCTGGTGGCCCAGCGGTTGGGCATCTGCCTTCAGCCCAGGTCGCGACCCCGGGTCGCGGGATGGAGTCCCCCGTCGAGCTCCCCACAGGGAGCCTGCTTCTCCCTCTGCCCGCGTCTCCGCCTCTCTCTCTCTGTGTCTCTCGTAGATAAATGAATAAAATCTTTAAAAACAAAACCCATAAATATCCGTTTTCAGGTTTCTGCTCGGGATGCAAACGGCCGGGGCAGCGCGGGGACCCCAGGCCCCCGGCAGGTCTGCGGCCCGAGCCGTCCTCCCCTCACAGCGCCCACGGGGGCCAGGCGGCGGCCGCCGAAAGCCGTCGCCCTCCCGGGGGAGAACGAGGCGCCACAGCAGAAGACAACGGGGACCTTCCCGCTCCGGAGGGCGGGCGCGAGAGGCCCGGCACAGGCGACGCGCGGCGGCCTGGGGGCCCGGGGGCCGAGCGCCGCCCCCGCGCAGCGACCCCGCGGGCATGAAGGCCTCCGGGAGCGCCGCGGCCGAGGGCTCTCTCGCTCCGGGCCCCCGCCCCCGCCCCCGCCCCGGCCCGCGCCCCGCGCCTCACCCAGGTGCCCCGAGTCCTGCTTCCTCCTCCGCTGCAGCCTCTCCCGCAGCGAGTCCAGCTGCTTCTTGTGGGCCTGGATCGAGCTCCACGTGTCCGACATCCTCGTCTCTCGGCCGAAGGCGCCTCGAATCCGGCGCGTGGGCTAGCGCCTCCCGGGGCGGCCACGGGAACCCTAGCGGCCGCGCGCCGACGCCCCCGGGCTCGCCGGAAACGGCCGGGGCCACGCGCTCGCCCGGCACTCACCTTCCGTTTCCCGCCCGCTAGGGAGGAGAATGCAGAGCCACCTGAGGTATTGGCAGCAGGGCGGAAATACTTTCTAGGGGCGCTCTCTGCGTCTTCCGGGCGCCGTGAAGCTGTGGTTGCCATGTCCGTGCCTGGCAGCGCCTCCATGTTGCTTATACAGGCGCGCGGCCATGTTGCATCTGAGGGGCTGAGGCCTTCAGGCAGCTCCGGTAAAGCAGCCCGGGCAGCACACATCTGCATTAATTTTTCTCAGATTGTATTTTTTTTTAAGATTTTACTTATTTATTCATGAGAGACACACAGAGAGAGGCAGAGACACAGGCAGAGGGAGAAGCAGGCTCCATGCAGGAAGCCCGACGCGGGACTCGATGCTGGGTCTCCGGGGTCACACCCTGGGCCCAAGGCAGACGCTCCACCGCTGAGCCCCCCGGGCTGCCCAAATATTTTATTTTTTATGTTTTTATTTTTTCCAAAGATTTTATTTTAAGCAATCTCTACACCCAGAGTGGGGCTCAAACCTCCAACCCCGAGGTCAAGAGTCACCTCCACTCACTGAGCCAGTGGTTGCCCTGGTTGTTTTTAATGGAGCCTTGTGAATGCAAGCTTTGGGAGCCCCTGATTTGTCAAATGTCTACAGTTGGCCCTTGAATGACATGCGTTATTTAAAAAAAAAAAAAAAGAAAAGAAAAAGGCAGTCCGGGTGGGTGGCTCAGCAGTTTAGCGCCTGCCCTCGGCCCAGGGTGTGACCGCGGGGTCCAGGGATCGAGTCCCGCATCGGGCTCCCTGCAGGGAGCCTGCTTTTCCCTCTGCCTGTGTCTCTGCCTCTCTCTTTGTGTTTCTCATTAATAATAAACTTAAAAATTAATTAACTTAAACATTAATAAACTTAAAGACATGCCTTTGAACTGCAGGGGCCCACGTCTATGTGGATTTTTTTTCTCAATAAATACAATTCTGTAATTATATTTTCTTTATGATTTTTTAAAAGGTTTTGTTTATTTATTCATGAGAGACACAGAGAGAGAAAGAGGCAGAGACACAGGCAGAGGGAGAAGCAGGCTCCATGTAGGGAGCCCTATGTGGGATTCCATCCTGGGACTCCAGGATCATGCCCTGGGCCAAAGGCAGACGCTCAACCGCTGGGCCACTCAGGCGTCCCATCTTTTTATGATTTTAATAACATTTTCTTTCCTTTAGCTTACTCTATTGTAAGAGTACAGTATATAATACATACACAAAATAGGTGTTAACTATTTGTGTTATCAGTAAGTCTTCAGTATGCAATTAGTAGGTAATTTTGGGGGAAGTCAAAAGTTACAAATTATGACTGCACAGGGCAGGGGAAGGATTGGCTCCCTTAACCCCTGCATTGTTCCGGGGTCAACTGTACGTGATGCCAAACAGTGTGTCAGAAAGAATAGCTTGAAAAGGCCTGGTTCCTGTTTTCTTTTCTTTTTTTTTTTTAATTTACTTATTTATTCATGAGAGACACACACACAGGCAGAGACACAGGCAGAGGGAGAAGCAGGCTCCATGCAGGGAGCCCGACATGGGACTCAATCCCAGGACTCCAGGACCACGCCTTGAGCCAAAGGCAGGCGCTAAACCTCTGAGCCACCCAGGGATCCCCTGGTTCCTGTTTTTCTTTTTTTTTTTTTATTTTTATTTTTTTATTTTTATTTATTTATGATAGGCACACAGTGAGAGAGAGAGAGAGGCAGAGACACAGGCAGAGGGAGAAGCAGGCTCCATGCACCGGGAGCCTGATGTGGGATTCGATCCCGGGTCTCCAGGATGGCGCCCTGGGCCAAAGGCAGGCGCTAAACCGCTGCGCCACCCAGGGATCCCCCTGGTTCCTGTTTTCAAAGAGTTTTTGGTCTGGTGAAGAAGCTACGATCCAGCTTATTAATACTGAACCATCTTTACAGCACATGGCACCATGAGCGTGAACTCTAAAAAATAAATGTGATTGCAAAGAAGAGGTGGGATCCAAGGCCAGCTGATGCAGGAAGCCATCGGAAAGTCTTGAGGGGCACCTGGCTGGTTCATTTGGTAGAGCATGTGATTCTTGATCTTGGGGTCATGAGTTCAAGTCCCATATTGGGCATGGAGCCTACTTTAAAAAAAAAAAAAAAGGCTCAGGCTTGAAATGACAGATGGGGCTTCAATAGCTGAAGCTTTGGAGAGAATTCCAGGCTGAGGACATGATAAAAAGCAAAAATCTATAGAGTTAGGGAAGCATGATGTGGGTGCCTAGGTGGCTCAGGGGTTGAGCGTCTGTCTTTTTTTTTTTTTTTTTAATATATTTATTTTTTTAAGATTTTATTTATTTATTCATGAGAGACACAGAGAGAGAGGCAGAGACGCAGGCAGAAGGAGAAGCAGGCTCCCTGCAGGGAGCCCGATGCGGGACTCGATCCTATGTCTCCAGGATCACACCCCTGGCTGCAGGCAGCGCTAAACCACTGTGCCACCGGGGCTGCCCAAGCATCTGTCTTTGACTCAGGGTGTGATCCTAGGGTCCCAGGATGGAGTCCCATATCTGGGTCTCAGCAGGGAGCCTGCTTCTCCCTCTGCCTCTGTCTCTGCCTTTCTCTCTGGGTCTCTCATGAATAAATAAGTAAATCTTTAAAAACAACAACAACAACAACAACAAAAAGGAAAGCATGATGTATGTCCTGCCAATCCAGATTGGTTTGCTAGAACAAAGAGAAGTATATTAGAAAATTTGGGAGGATATTCATGTTTCCATATTCAAGGCCAGATGGCAAAGGGTACATGTTACCTTAGTACCTTCTTTACCTTCTTAGTAAAGAAATTGCAATTTATTCAGAATACAGCAGGGAATACTTTAGGGTTTGTGAGTCGGCAGCTCTTTAAAGATTAATCTAGTGTTCTAGTTGGATTGAGATAAGGAGGAAGGAGAGTTTAGAGACAGGGAAAATAATAGCCTTTCTTTTTTAAGTGGGCTCTATGCCCAGTGTGGGATTTGAACCCACAACCCTATGTAAAGGGTCACATGCTTTACCAACAGAGCCAACAAAGCACACCAATTAGTAGCTTATTTTACCTAGTGTTTGGTTATAGGGCCTTTAACTCAGAAGCTGATTATGGATAGTAATCGTAAGGAAGGGATGAATATGGGGGGCGCTATTGAGAAGAAGGATGTATATATGTTGGAATGTGGCAGTTTCATCCATTTACTCAGCAAATATTTGTTCAGTGACTACTATGTGCTAGGAACTGTGCAGATTTAATAGTGATCAAAATATTCGTTTCTATCTTGTTTTCTCAAGAAAACTTACCAAATTACACCATCCTTTGGGATGTGTAACTTTGTTGTTTGTTTGCTTGAGATGCATGGCTTTATTTTTTTAAAGATTTTTATATTTGGGGGCAGCCCGGGTGGCACCGCCTTCAGCCCAGGATGTAATCCTGGAGACCCGTGATCGAGTCCCACATCGGGCACCCTGCATGGAGCCTGCTTCTCCCTCTGCCTGTGTCTCTGCCTCTCTCTCTGTCTCTCATGAATAAATAAATAAAATCTTATTTATTTTTTTAAAAGAATTTTAGGGGATCCCTGGGTGGCGCAGCGGTTTGGTGCCTGCCTTTGGCCCAGGGTGTGATCCTGGAGACCCGGGATCGAGTCCCACATCGGGTTCCTGGTGCATGGAGCCTGCTTCTCCCTCTGCCTGTGTCTCTGCCTCTCTCTCTCTCTCTCTGTGACTATCATAAATAAATAAAAATAAAAAAAAAACATTAAAAAAATAAATTAATTAATTAAAAAAAAAGAATTTTAGTTATTTATTTGAGAGAGAGAGCACAAGCAGGGAGCAGAGCAGAGAGGGAAAGGGAGAAGCAAGCTCCCCACAGAGCAGGGAGCCCAACACGGGGCTCGATCCCAGGACCCTGGGATCATGACCTGAGCTGAAGGCAGACACTCAACCGACTCAGCACCCAGGTGCCCCCCCTTTTAAAATAATTTTATTTATTTATTTGAGAGAGAGAGCACAAGCAGGAGGTGGAGCAGAGAGGGAAAGGGAGAATAAAATGTTTAAAAAAAATTAAAAAACAAGGTAAAGCATGTTTCCTCTCCTCTTGAATCTAAGCAGGCCTTCTGACTAATTTGGCCAACAACATGTGGCATAAGTAATATTCTTTGAATTTCAGAGCCTAGGTCTTCAGAGGCCTTGCAGACTGAAGCTTCTACTTCTACCTTCTTGGAGATCTGGGCCATCATAGAAGTCCATTTATCCTGAGAGAAAGAGAGAGAGAGCCTAGAGATTGAAACACTTTAAAGGGAAAGGGGCTCAGAGGATGCAAGACAATAAGGAAAGAGGCTTCAACATTGCAGCCACTCTGCTTTAGGGCCAGAAGTGAATGAACCACCTTGGATCCTTCAGCCCAAATCAAAGCTGCCCACGTGAGCTCACCCCTCACTACATGGAACACCGATAAGACATCTGATCTGAGGCCTGCCGAAACAGTCCATGGAATCACAGGCAAATACATTATTGTTTAAGATACTAGGTTTTGGGATGATTTGCTTCATATCAATGGGTTACACAATGGGAAACATCCACAATCCTGACCAACTACTATACTTCTTACTTGTCCTTTAGTCAAATAAGTTTTTGTTTGTTTGTTTGTTTTTTTTTTAGATTTTATTTACTTATTCATGAGACACACACAGAGAGGCAGAGACACAGGCAGAGGGGAAAGCAGGCTCCATGCAGGGAGCCTGATGGAAACTCAATCCCGGGACTCCAGGATCATGCCCTGAGCCGAGGACAGGTGCCAAACTGCTGAGCTACCCAGGGATCCCCAGTCAAATGGTTTTTAAAATTTTTTTCTTACTCAATTTTTATTATATGATCAAAAGCAAAATGTCCAGTGAGGTTAGTCAATCTGTTATTAAACATTAGTGGAGTGCCTGGCTACCTCAGTTGAAAGATCACATGACTCTTGATTTCAGGGTTATGAGTTCAAGCCTCACATTGGGTATAGAGATGAATTTTTAAAATCTTAACAAAAAAAAAGGAAGAAAGAAAGAAAAAGAAAGAAAGAAAGAAAGAAAGAAAGAAAGAAAGAAAGAAAGAAAGAAAGAAAGAAAGAAAGAGGCACCTGGGTGGCTCAGTCAATTGAGCGCCTGGCTCTTGATTACATCATGATCTCAGGATCCTGGGATTAAGCCCAGCTTTGGGTTCCCTGCTCAGCGGGGGATGGGGGGAGTTGGCTTGTCTCCCTCACCCTCTGTTCCTCTTCCCACTTGTGCTCACGTGCTCTCGCTCTCTCTCTCCTCTCTCTCTCTCTCTCTCAAATAAAGTGTTAAACAGTAGAAAAAAGGAAGGTCAGAGTTGGTCTAATTGAAGAGTAATGCTAGTGAAGTCTGTCTTGTGGGTCAGGAGACAGACACTCCTTGGTTTACTGACAGGTCCCAGGGATGACAACCAGAGCCTCAGGAGTAGAGCTTGTGAAAGATGAAAATGTGCCGATAGAAGCAGGGCCTTTTGCATGAGTAATACAGGTTGAAAACCCTGAGAAGCGGTGCTGAGGTAGGATTAGGATTTCAAACGTTTTAATGAGGAGTAACACATATGAAAGGGAAAAGGAATGAAAGCAGTTTGGGGCAGGAAGAACTGTCAGACTCCGAGGCAGCCCTGACAATCCTGACAGCCCAAGTTCTAGAGCAAAAACGCTCATGGGAGCCCCACGTTCCATGGAAATGGTTAAGCTCTGGCACCACTCACCATCTTGCTTAGTCTTTGGCCAGAGGGGTGAAGAGTGGAATGGCTGAAGGGTGCCAGTGAACCAGGCTGCTTGCAGCTAGGTAGCCAGTTCTTCCTTAAAGGGGAACCTCTGGGGGCACCTGGGGGGCTCAGCAGTTGAGGGCCTGCCTTCGGCCCAGGGCATGATCCCGGAGTCCCTGGACCGAGCCCCACATCAGGCTCCCTGCATGGAGCCTGCCTCTCTCTCTGTCTCATGAATAAATAAAATCTTTTTTAAAAAAGGGAGGGGGGACCTCTAGAGCAGCACATCTCTGTATCTGCCAAAGAAGACTTAGCCTATCTTATGTAGGTTCTTAAATGACAACTGCGTTGGTCCTTAGGTTGTTGTATGGGTTGTTAATATATTTGAGGGTGGTTATTATGAAAGCTGAATTTGGGATGCCTGAATGGCTCAGTGGTTGAGCGTCTGTCTGCCTGTGACTCAGGCTGTGACCCTGGAATCCCAGGATCAAGTCCCGCATCCGGCTCCCCACAGGGAGCTTGCTTCTCCCTCTGCCTATGTCTCTGATCTGTCTGTCTCTCATGAATGAATAAATAAAATCTTTTTTTTTAAATAAATAAAATCTTAAAAACAAAAAGCTGAATTCAAGAGAATTGTACACCCCTCCCCTCTTCTCCATCTTTGCATTATGAGTTATTTCCCTCTGGGAACCTGCAGGCCATTGTTTGCATCTATCATACTGTTTACATATCATATCAAAATGTTTACATTTTTCTTCATTCTAGGCTGAGCTCCCATAGGGGCAGAAGTATCTTACTTTTGGACCCACCCAACACTTGGTGTCTGAAACAAAATAAATCCTCAGAAATCAACTCAATGAATGAGCAAAGCTGCCTTATGATAGTGATGCTCTGCACCCATCTGATGTGAATTGGATCCACTGTATCTATTTAATGTAAAGTGTTTTGAAAACTGGATTTATTTAGATTCTCAATCCAGCAAATTAGAGTTAAATCGCCTTCCAAAAAGATGATCAACTGAAAAGTGATTGGAGAATTAGAAACGGGGAGGCAGAGGGTAGGGATTGGAGGAGCTACAAGAAGAAACTAAAGGAAAAAAAAAAAAAGAAGAAACTAAAGGCTCCAAGAAGACACAGAATAAATTAAAGGTGAAGAGAAAAAAGAAAAAAATAATAAAACTGCGGGATAAGAGAGGTCAACGAAGGGAGCCCTAGGTCCAGGAATCAAGTCCTGCATCAGACTCCTTGCAGGGAGCCTGCCTCTCCCGCTGCCTATGTCTCTGCCTCTGTGTGTGTGTGTCTCTCATGAATAAAATCTTTAAAGAGAGAAAGATCAACGCAGAAGAAAAAGGAGACAGAAAGGAAAATAGAGCAATGAAGGAGGGATGCGGGGAGTGAGGCGCAGTGCTGACTTGCCCAAAGAGTATCCACGAGTTGAAGCCTTAAGACAACTGTTAGCATAATGGGAACTGGCATGTAAAGAGAGGGCAAGTCTAGTTTAATTAGTTAAATGGCATTACTCATGTCCAATGGGGGTAGGGGAGGTAAATGGAATAGGATTGGTGACCTACCTCCTTCCATAGGCTGAAAGGAGAAAAAGATTTACAAAGCTTTGCTAGGAATTAAAGAGGCAGAAGCTGTTTCTTCCCCAGTTGACTTCACAAGATTGCCATGTATTCCTGTTCACCAGGACCTTTTAATTAGCAATAATTGCACCTCAGATAAACCTCATTGGCTAGGATACTACCCCTGCGCAAAGCTCACCAGGACCTTTTAAAGGGGACCTGTCACTACTCTGGTGGGGACAGCTAGAATCAAACATTGGTTATTTACCTTGAATGGAGTCAAGTATGGGCTTCCTCACCTCCTCCTGTCTTCCAGCCAGCCTCACATCAGGAGTCTCACGGGATGTAGCAGGAAGCAAGCACCACCCCTGATCACTGGTGGTAGTACTAAACTGGGATTCTTAATCCAAGTCTGCCAGTAATTGGCTGAGTGGCTTGGGCAAATCATTTTACCAGCCTCATCCTTTCAGCACTAAGATTCAGTGATACGATGATCTTACAAATGCAGATCAATCAATCAATCAATCAGGGGAATGTTCTCTAAAAAACCAAGATCTTAGAGTCAAATCTAAACCTCACTGTGTTGTGGAGACAAGGTAAAAAAAATGTATATGTTTCGTTTGACACCCCACGTACTTCCACTGTTAAGAATTTTCCTTTAAATGATCCCATTGGTAGAAATTATTAATGTTGAGTTACTTTTTTTTCCTGTTTATAACCTCAGATCTCAAGGATCATAGAGATTTATTCATCTTGGTTCTGCAGGTTAACTGATGTCAGGTAGGCTAGCCTGGGATTCAGGAAATAGGGAAACAGCTTCCAACCTCCAGACAAAGCAAAAAGCAACCCACAAAAGCCTGGTGGTGGAAAGTTCTAGGGATAGAAAAAAATCTAGACAACGACTGCACACAACGGACAAATCCTTTACTTTTTGAGAACATAAACTCCATTTTCAAGGGGAAATTACATTCACTGGAGTTTGTTTTAGGACAAGGCTGAATAAATTAAATATTTTAACACCATATGTTCAGCTTTGGCATGAGATGTAGGTGGGAAGGGAATCTCAATGTTAGGGGAGGCCCATATCACACCCCAGCTGGCTAGTTAGTCATGAAATAAGGAAAAATACACAAATATTTGGTTAAAACACTTTTAATGAACATGGAAAGACACTATTATCTCCCTTGTCTGCTCTTCACATTTTACTATGTTAGGAAGCTCTGGAGCCTATACCTTTGGAGGAGAAACCATCATTCAAGTCAGTCAGTAGCAGAATTCTCACTCTCTCCCCCTCAGAACTCCTGTTCCAAATGATCCTATGTTAAGAGTAAATACTACATCTCATTACAAGACGGAGAGGCAGGGAGCACACCACCTAGAGCTCATCTCCCAAAGTCTGGGACTCTAAGAACCAGACAGTGGCAAAGACATAAGCCCTGGTCCATAGACAGGCAAAATGGGGAGGAAATAGGCCTTGAGAAAGGAAGATGAGGAAAATCCAAGGGGCCAGGGAATTAAAGGAGGGAGTTATCTAAAACTAGAAGCACACTAGTGCTAGGAAATCCCCTATGACCTGTGGCGCACTGTTGCACACTAAGTCACTAATAGTCCAAAAGAACATTCATGAGACTCATCCAGTCAAGAATTCGAGATCCCCTCCCTCACATCATGCCCCTTTCTTAGTCTCATAGGTTCCCAGCAAGCCCTCTGCTTTTGCAACACTCTTCAGCTCTCCATCACTACTCCTTCAACGACCCTCACCAATAACGCTTCTTAAAGGTATGAACTTCACATTTCCCTAAATACCCTGGGGAAGCTCTGTTGGCAAGACACCTGCTTGTTTCCTAACTTTGAGAGGCCATGATGAAGGGACAGGAGAAGCTGAAGGTGTCTTGGCGTATTAACCAGCCAACACCTTGGCCTGAACGGGAGTTTACTGGGAAGACTGTCCCGTATGCCCCTCATTTCTCCCTTTCCCTTAGGGCCGAGACACCAGATGCAGATACTGTCGCGTCTTCATTGCTGGCACCTTTTGGAGCAGGGAAAAGAAAGTAGTGTACAGTCTGCTACTTCTCTTCTATGATGGGCTTCCCAGGCACTGCCTTATATACAGGAGACCGAAATAGGAAGAAGGGGGCTCTCTTCTCCTTGGCCTCTCTGGATGCCATTGCTGGAGGCACATGCCCAGCCACAGTTCCCGGGCCAAAGAGCACGGGTGGTGCCAGGCCTAAAGTGGTAGTGGAGGTGGAGCTGGAACTCCGGGGCTTGGTGGGCAGGTCACTTGACAGGAAAGCTGTGTACTGGTTCCAGAAAGATAGAGGACCTACCCTCACCAGTTGGGCAGGAACGTCCTGGGACAGGAAGTCCTGCAGGTTGACCTGGTCACCAGAAAGGAGTGGCACTGGGCCCTCCAGAGACAGCTGCCGCCCCTTCGGGCTGGGCTGCAATTCCAAATGTGGGTGCTCAGGTGCACCTGCCAAAGGGAAAGGGAGAGGAAGAAAGGAGAGGGGAGGAGGGTCACCCCAGGGAAGGTGGAGAGGGTTCCCCTTGGGAAGCTGAAAGCTGTAGAGAGAGTCTATTTTCCTCAGGTACAACGAGTGAAGAGGGAAGAAAAGTTCACCAGGCGGCCATCCCCTGCGAGCACAACTATTTCCAAGCTCGGGGACTAAAGAAGAGTCACTAGGGATGTATCACCACGGAAGGACTCAGAGAAAAAGACAAACGGGGGGGCGGGGGGCGCATCCGTCTCGGAGGTCCTCCTACAGAGCTCTTGGCTTCTGCTTCCTGCGTCCAGGGGCAGCCGGTGCGGAAAAGCAGGCTCACGGGATCGTGGGGTCATCTTTTCGGGGAAAGGGGGAGAGCCCCGGGGAGGTGACGGAAGGTGAGCAGCCTGGGACCAGGGAAAGAGCAGCAATATTCTGAGGGCCGTGGGGGGCAAAGGGTTGTACCTGGTGGTGAGCCAGCAGCATGTGCTTCTTGAGGATGGCCCGCTCGAGAAAGCTCTGCCTGCAGAAAACACAAGTGAAGAGCGGCCCTTCCCCGGGGTGGGCCTTCTGCGGCTCCTCCAGGGAGGTCTGCGCGCACAGCTCGCACGCCTTCCGGCCACTGCCTTCGCCTGCCTCCTTCCTCCGCGCCTCCGGGGCGCCCAGCTCCTCCCCGGGGGCGCCGCCGCCGCCTTCCCCCTCCCGGGGCCCCTCCCGGGCCGCCGCCGCCGCCTCCGCCTCGCCCCGCTCCGGCTCCTGCGCGCCCAGGGCCGAGGCCGCGCCTCCCTGCTCCGGGGACAGCGTCTCCTCGGGGCGCTCGGGCGGCGGCGGGGCGGCCAGGCAAGGCTGCTGCGCCCCCTGCTCGTCGACCTCCGGCCGCGGCCCGTCCTGCCCGGCCTGCCCCGCCGCCCCCGCCGCCGCGGTGGCCCCCACGTCCTCCTCGGCCCCGGAGGCCTCCTCCGAGTCCCCGCGCACCGAGATGGCCTTCTCGCCGCCGCTCTCCGAGCCTCTCCCCGCCAGGGAGTCTTCGTCAGTCCCGTCCTCGTCGTCGTCCTCGTCGTCGTCCTCGTCCTCCGACAGCTCCTCCTCGGGGGACGGCTGCTGGGACGGCGGCTGCGGGCCGGGGCCGGGCCCGGGGACGGCGGGTAGCTCGGCGCCCTGGTCCGGGGCGGCGGCCCCGTTGGGGATCTGGCCTCCCAGGTGCATGCGGACGTGCTGCTGCAGGCTCACGGCGTTGGTGAACTTCTTCTGGCAGATGGGGCAGGAGTTCTGGGCGCGGGCGGCCGGGCTGGCCTTGTGGCCCACGAAGTGCGCGCGCAGGTTGCCCCGCGTGGAGAAGGCCCGGCCGCACACCTTGCACTTGAAGGGCCGCTCGCCCCCGTGCTGCCCGTAGTGCAGGCGCAGCGCGCGCGGGCAGCTCAGCACCCTCAGGCAGATGACGCACTGGTTGGGGCCCGAGGCGGCCGCCGAGGCCGCGGGCCCCGAGGCGGGGGGCGCCCCCGAGGTCGCGGATGCCGCGGCGCCGGCCCCCTGCCGGTCGATCTTCTCCACCAGCTGCTGCAGCTTGGACGTCTCAGACGGCGAGGCCCCCAGGGGCTCCAGCACGTAGGGGAAGGGAAAGCCGCCTGCGGACTTGAAGTGGCTGGTCAGCAGCGCCCAGCTGGGCAGCGAGGTCACCAGCTTGCTCAGCTGCAGACGGGCCGCCGGGCCCCCCTCCGCCACCCCGGCCGCGCCTGAGCCCTCGGCCCCCGGGGGCGTGTTTTCGTCGGCCTTGCTCTTCGGCTCGACCGCCTTCATGAGCACGAACTTGTTGAAGGCGGGGAGCGCGGGGGCGGCGGCCGCGCCCGCCCCGGTGGACAGCAGCGTGAGGCTCTCGGTGGCGCTGAGCGCTGCGCTGGAGGCCGCCAGGGGCTTGCGCTCCCCGCCGCCGGCCGCCGCGGCCACCTCCTCCTCGGCCTTCTCCGGCGGCACCGACATACCGTAGGGCAGGCCGCTGCTGGTCAGGACGTAGTCCAGGTGCTCGGGCACCGGGTGCGGGTTCATCTGCACGTGCGGGTACTTCTCGCGATGCCGGTGGAAGTGCACCTTGAGGTTGCCGCGCGTGGTAAAGCGGTTGCCACAGACATTACACTTATAGGGCCGCTCACCTGTGTGGGAACGCAGATGGATCTGCAGCGCACTGTCACTACCGAACACTTTGGCACAGAAGCGGCATTTGTGCCGGCCGCCGGGCTTCTCCAGGGGGCCCATCACTTCCCCGTAGCCCAGCTCACCGCTTCCGTTCTTTGGCTTCAGGAGCCCCGGGGAGGCGGCGGCCTCGAGGCCCCGAGCCGCGCCCAGGCACTGCGCCGCCAGCAGCCCCGTGGCGCCGGGGAACGCCAGGTGCGGCGAGGCCATCAGCGGCTCCGCGCTGCCGGGCAGGGCTGCGGAGGCGGCGGCGGCCGGCTTGTGGCTCCGCCCGGCGCCCCCGGCGGGGAAAGCGGGCTGCGCCCCCAGCGGGTGGTACAGATGGAAGAACGCCTGCTTGGGCGCTTCGGCCCCCGAGGACGACGACGACGACGACGAGGACGGCGCCAGCGTCTTGCCGCTTTGCACGGGCTTGATGGGGCTGAAGAGGGGCAGCAGGGGCTTCGCGGAGGCGGCGGGCCCCGTCCCGGGCAGCTCGGAGGGGCTGGCGGGCGTGCCCGCGGCCTGGCCCAGGGAGCCGAGCAGCAGCACCTGGCGGCAGATCTGCTCCGTCATCTGCATCTGGTGGATCTGGCGCTGCTGCAGCACCCGCAGCTCCTCCAGGATCAGCGGGATGTTCAGGTGGCCGCTGCCCACCCCCGGGGGGGGCGGTGGCGGCGGCGGCGGCGGCGGCGGCGGCGGCGCGGGGGCGGATTCGGGAGGCAGCGGGGTCGCTCCCAGCTTGGGACTGGCCAAGATCAGGCCCCCGCCGCCCCCCGCGCCCGTGCCGGTGGCGGCGACCAGGAAGTGGCCCGCGGGCTCCTCCACTCTCCGCTCCGGGCCCCAGCTGGGGTCCGCGGGCGCGGCGCCCCCGGGGGCCGGCGGGGTGCTGTGCTCGGCCTCCATGACCTGGGGGCTCCTCCGACCCTCCGCCCGGGGCTCGGAAGACGTCGCGGAGCTGCTGGGGTTCTCCTGGCCCCCGATTATCACCATGACAGGGGGCTCGGTAGAACACGCATTCTGGTGCGCGAGGAATTCGGCTGGGTCGGTGAACTGCGCGCAGCACTTGGCGCAGACCTGGGGGTGGTCGTCCTCGCTGGCGTCGCCTGGGAGGAGACAAGAGAGCGTGGGTGGCGCGGGCGCGGCGGGCGTGCGGGAGCTCCGACTGGCCCCCGGCCCGGGGGGGGGAGGGTGGCTCGCCATCAGGCCGCGCGGGACGCCGGCTCGCGCTCCACCGGGCGCACGCGGAACAGCCCCGCGTGGGGCGGGTGGGGGAGGGGCGGGCGCGCTGCGGCTCCTGCCCGGCTCCTGCCCGCCCCGGCCGCCCCCCGCCCCCGCCCCCACCCCGGGCACCGCGGGCGCGCGGACGGGGACCTGGGCACAGAATCCAGCATTTCCCCCACCCCGCCGCGAAAGCCGCCCCCCGGGGCAGGGCCCTACCGCACCTCCGGGCTCCGCCGGCTCCCCGCAGGGCCCCCCGAGGCGAGAGCTCCTCCCGGTTTCGTGCGCCATGGCTGCGGGGGGGTGGGGGGCCGGGTGGAGGGGGAGACAATGGGTATCGGGGTTGCGGGAGGCGGCGCTGGCCGCCGGGGCTGCGGCAGCCTCCGCACCCGGGGCCCAGACTGCGGAGACGGAGAGCCGCGGCGGCGGCGGCGGCGGCGGCGGCGGCGGCGGGGCGGGGAGCGCGGGGGAGGGGAGGGGAACGCAGGGGAGGGAGGGGGAGGGGAGCGCCGAGGGGCGGAGCCGGAGCGAGGGCGCCGCGGAGGGGAGAGGGGGGCGGAGCTGCCGGGGCGGCGGGAGCGGGAGCGCGAGCGCGGGGAGGGCGCGGGGGCCGCGGCTTCCCGGGGGCTCCGTGACAGGTGCCTGCGGGGCGTGGTGGGGGTCCGCCCCCCCGCGGGCCCCTCCCCTAGAGGCCTCTGCCCAGACCTGCCCCCGCCCCCTCCGGCTCAGGGGGGCACAGGGGGGCACACGGCGCTGCTCGGTTGAGCAAAGCGCCTGGCTTCTTAGTTCTCTCCGGATAAAGGATCCGCTGAGCCTGGGAAATGTGGACCCAGAGAGGGGGGTCTGAGGGCCCTCGCGGGCCGGGCAGCGCGGCCCCTCCATCGCTCAGCGCAGCGCGCACCCCCAAGCACCCCGACTTTTGTCCAGGCCTCGCCACCTTCATCCCCACCCTCCCCCCATCCCTCTCCACGAAGGACGCTTCCCAGGGTGGGGGGCTGCAAGAAGGAATTTCCGAGGAGGTCCTTCCAGGGCCCCTCTCTGCGGAACGCGGAGCCCCCCTAGCCCCGCCCCTGCTGCCCCAGAAGAGCCGGACGCAAGTTACCCCCCCCCCCCCCCCCGGCTCATCCCCGCCCCGCTCACACCTGATTTATGGGCTGCGTGCCCACTCGGGGAGCCGGCTCCTCCCTTCCCTGCCCGCCCGCCTCCTCCACCGCCCCTCCGCGGCCACCCGCCGCACGCTGTCCCTACCGCGGGCTCTAGCGGTTGGGAAGACGCCGGCCTGCAGGGGCCTACGGAGGCCCACCTAGCTCTAACCTGGGGGGAGGGGAATTCCTGAAACAATGGGGAAAATGCAGGGGGAGCTACCGGCGGCCTCGGGTCTGCTTGGAAGGCCTGGAAAGGCCTGAGCCGCGGCTCCCCTGCAGAGACGGCGGTAGGAGTGAGGGGTCTCAGTAGACCAGAGACTCTTCATTCCCTTTCTACCTTGAAATGTGTCTTCATAGGGTTTCCCATTTCCTACAGGAGTTTATCTCACTTGCAGGAAGCGACCCCAAGTAAAAAAAAAAAAAAAGGAAGCGACCCCAAGTCACTTAGTTTTGTGGACTGCCTGAGCCTCAGCAAACCTACCTTGTGCTAACCCCAGTTCTATCCTGGCCTGGCTGGTAAACGGAGGTCCAGGGGTCAGTGATGCAACCATTCCCGTTTTTGCAAAGTGGCAGTGTTGCAGCTGCGTTATCTTTCTCAGATGAATATTGTGGTGACAAAAACTTGAAAAAATCTTGACAAGTCACGTGAATATGAACATATTATGGGTGAGAGAATTTACACTGTCAATGGCAAAACGGTCCAAGTAACCTGAAATACACATATACTAAAATCAGACCAGTTTTTCATGCTGCTTGTTGGCCTTACTAATTTCTGAGGGTATCATTGGCATTTGCCAACAACAAGGAGCCTTTTTTTGGATGGAGATGCAACAACCTAATGTTGGCAGCACCCACTTCACGGTTCCATGGGAATTTCACCATCTTTAAAGAAATGAAAACCTTTTACGGAATTAGGGTTGGAAACCTCGGATATTGGCAAGGATCTTCACAGTATGAATGATGGCTCTCAAACAGGTGAGCTCTGTGCTCTCAGGTCTGACCCTTACAGGGACAGAGAGGGGAGTGCATTTCGTTTATGGAGAGTCACGGGTTACTGCAGTGCTGTTTATTTTCACACATGTGGAAATTGAAGCTTGGAGAGGTGAAGTGACTTTTCCAAGTTCACACCATATCTCAGTGAAGCGCACATTCGGAATTTTGACTCCTGTCCAAGGCTTTCGCAAGCGCATCAACACCGTAGGGCTTCTCTATGGCTGGAGAAAGGGCCCTGTGTAGCTAGCTCCTACCTGCCATTTGCTCTCTGGCCTCAGTAAGGGAGAGGGAATCAGATGGAGGCTCTCTACCCAGCATTTGTTAATTAGCATTGAACATTTGATATCAAGTTGCTGTTTTGTCAAGTCTTCTGACAAGAAAAGAAATCCTTTTCTTTTCATCTTCTCCTGGGAAACACTGTCCCCTTTCTTGCTCTCTAATGAAACTTGCTTTCTGCTGTGTAATTCGATCTGTGCTCTTCTTTAAGGTAAATTTAGTTCCTGCTGAAAGGTGCCGGATCAACAGCCACCTGTAAGAGGAACCCTCTCTTTCTCAGCACTTTGCACTCACTGCCCATCCTGAAAAGGGGGGCAGGATTCTTAGGCAGACACGAGTGAAGTCATAAACACAGGAATAAACTAAGCTGGGAATGGTGTCCCTAGATAGCAGATAAAGCGAGGTAAGCTCTCCCGGGTCACACACAAAGTCTGGGATGGATGCGGGGACTAGGACCTGTACATGCTTGTGTGAGTTTATAAAGAGCCCTGCACCTGGGTGGCTCAGTAGGCTAGGCGTCTGCCTTTGGCTCAGGTCATGATCCTAAGAGCCTGGATCCAGTCCCGCATCGGGCTCCCTGCTCAGCGGGCAGCCTGCTTCTGCTTCTGCCTCTAAGGAAAAAATAAATAAAATCTTTAAAAAAATATTTATAAAGAGCTGACCTGACAAGGGAAAAGGAAACCAGGTAGCTCTCTAAACTGCTGCTCTAGACTTGGGAGAGAATCGCTAGGGAGAACAAAGGGGAAAATAGCTGGAGAGCTCACAGCAGGAGGGTAGAGTTGAACAAGCTCTTCTCAAACCCAGCTACCCATTAAATTTACTGGCAGAGCTTTTAAAAGTCCCCGACCATGCCCCAGATCAATGACGTTAGAATCCCTGAGGGGGGCATCCAGGTATCATGCTTATAAAATTCCTTAGGTGATCCCAATATCCGGCCCAGGATGAGACCCACAGTACCTTTCAGGCACCTGCTCTTCCCAGCAAACCTTCCACCCTGCTGCTCGCAAATCCTACCTGCCCTCAACCTGGCCAAAACTAGGATGGTGGCAAAACCAGCTGCTCAATGCCAGATCTTGCTGTCAGCTCCCTCTCTCCTCTGCCCACGGCCATAGGTCAGCTCTCTCATATCCAGCTTCCATGTATGGAATTTTCTTTTCTTTTTTTTTTTTTTTTTAAAGATTTTATTTAGTTATTTGAGAGAGGAAGTGAGTGAGAAAGAGCACTCACGAGTAGGGGGCAGAGGGAGAAGGAGAAGCAGACTCCCCTGCTGAGCTCGAGCCGGATACAGGGCTTGATCCCGGGTCTCTAGGATCATGACCCAGCGGAAGGCAGACGCTTAACCGACTGAGCCACCCAGGTACCCCAGAAATATCTCTTAGGAGATAGAAGTTTATTGAATACATTGCAAGGGAGCGGAAGGCAGGACAGGAAAAGAGAGATGGTTGGCCAGACTATGATATGACTTAGACCTGACTGTTAATTTAAGTGACTGTATTGCTTTCCCCAGGGTACGTGCATTTTTTAAAAAAAGATTTTATTTAATTGTTCATGAGAGACATACAGAGAGAGGTAGAGACACAGGCAGAGGGAGAAGCAGGCTCCTCAGGGGACTCCATCCCGGTACCCTGGGGTCACGCCCTGAGCCAAAGGCAGATGCTCAACCGCTGAGCCACCCAGGTGCCCCATGGATACGTACGTGCATCTTGAGCCACATTTCTAATTTTAAGATAAAGGCTTTGTTCTACTCAGAGTTTGAGCATTGTCCAGCCATTAAAGAAACAAAGCACACTAAGTAAGCACCTGCCTAAACTTACTGTTAGAGTTGGCCCAACACTAATAGTTGCCATAATTATCGATTCCGTAATTGCTGCTACTGTTGCTACAGACTAGTTCTAGGGGAGAATGTCTCTTTTCTTCGTTGCTCCTCCTAAAGACATACAGACTCCTTTGCCACCCACACCTAGTGACACACCCATGGCCTATGCAACACTGCAGGCAAACAGGCAGGTGCATGTGTACATGGGGTGCTAAGAGAGAAAAATACATTTGTTTCCAGAACAGGAATATCTTCGATCAAACACCAAAAAGGGTTTTTTAAGAGACATTTTTCTGACATCAAAGGTGGTTGAGCGGCTGCCTTTGGCCCAGGGCGTGACCCCGGGGTCCTGGGATCGAGTCCTGCATTGGGCTCCCTGCAGGAAGCCTCCTTCTCCCTCTGCCTGGGTCTCTGCCTCTCTCTCTCTGTGTCTCTCATGAATAAATAAATTTTAAAATCTTAAAAAAATATATAGGGGTATAGCTTCAAAAGAGAATGAAATTCTTTTTTTCTTTCTTTTCTTTGGGGGGGGGCAGAGGGAGAAGCAGGCTCCATGCAGGGAGCCCCACATGGGACTCCATCGCGGTTCTCCAAGATCACACCCTGGCCTGAAGGCAGCGCTAAACCGCTGAGCCACCCGGGCTGCCCCAAGAATGAAATTCTTATATATGCAATGACACAGAGGAGCCTTGAAAACATGCTAAGTGAAACAAGCCAGACACAAAAGGACAAATCGTGTATGATTCCTTTATATGAGGTCCCTAGAGTTGGGGAATTCATAGTGACAGAAGACAGAATGGTGACTGCTGGGGGCTGCAGAGACAAGGGTACGCGGTGTTCCTGTGTAATGGGCATGGGTTTCAGTTTCGCAGGATGAGAGAATTCTGGAAATGGATGGTGGTAAAGGTTGCATAACACTGAATATACTTCATGTCACTGAGTTATATGCTTAAAGATGCTTATAATGGTAAATTTCGTTATGTACATTTTACCACACACTCAAAAAATATTTTGATGGAGGTAATAATAGTGGAGTTGGGAGGAATAAATAAGAGGAAACATATACAGGCCTAGCATAGTAATTGCTTCCCCCAAATTAGCGAGGAGGGCTATTATTTAAAAGCCAAAAGCTGGGGCACCTAGGTGGCTCAGTCGGTTGAGTGTTTGACTTTGGCTCAGGTCATGATCTCGGGCTCCTGGGACGGAGCCCCACATGGGCTCCCCGTTCAGCAAGGAGCCTGCTACTCTTTCCCCCTCTGCCTCTCCCCCGACTCATGCGTGCTCAAGCTCTCTCTCTCTCTCTCTCAAATAAATAGATAAAATCATGAAAAATAAAAAATAAAGGCCAACAATGAAGGCTTGGGAGAAGAATGGGCTCACTCAAAGTCACATAGCTTCAAGGTACAAGCTGGGTTAAAAATCAAGCTTTCTGCTTCCTGATGCAGTGCTGGATACTGCACCCCACCCGAGTTACTTTCTATCTACCCAGAGATATTTTCTTTTTCATCTAGGGGTACCTAGGGCTACAAGGCTTGGGCTCGATACCCTGAGGGATTATGCTCTCTCCTTCTAGATATAAAGAGAACAGAGCCCTTAAAACTCTTTTTTGCCTTCCTTCTCCTTTTGCTGCTCTTGATGTCTGCCAACTTCCATTTCTCCCTCTAGATCTGTTTGGCTGTTGTCCTGGTTTCTCCTTCTCACTAAATATCTGGGTTTCTGATCATTTCCTTTATTTCCCAGATGTACTAGTTTACATTTTCCCTATTCACATCCCTTATGTTCTCTAATCCAGATTTCTAGACTCTGTAGGGGAGATAGAAATTTTTTTTCTCTCTCCAGAGTTTTTAAGTAAATAGACTATCTCCTTCTCATCACTATTCTGTTAGGTTTTTGGTGTTCTGGTCAGGGAAGCTGAACAAAGACAGGGCTAGAAAACAGGTTTTTCAGACTGTTTCTTGGTGACGTCTTAGGTCACTGCAGAGATGAGGCTTTTACAATGTGCAACAAAGGCTCAGCATTTGCTTGTCACATATAGTAAACATTGCTTGAAAGAAAGCAAAGACTCCTGAAAACCTTGGTGGCACCCTGGCCTGTTAAATACACGGCTGCTGATGTTCATAAGGATGCCCATGGTTTCACAGGGACACCAAAGGACGGACATACAGTCCCCCTGCCTAATTTGGACCCGTGGAGAACAAGAAAATGTCTTCTGGAAAAGTCAGGAGTCTGGAGATCACAGAAGCACCTAGGAACTCTACCAATAGAAAAGCAAAAGGACACCTGGGTAGCTCAGGGGTTGAGTGTCTGACTTTGGCTCAGAGTGTGACCCCGGGGTCCAGGGATCGAGTCCCGCATCAGACATGGAGCCTGCTTCTCCCTCTGCCTGTGTCTCTGCTTCTCTCTCTCTCTCTCTCTCTCTCTCTCTCTCTCTCTCTCTCCATCTTGGTGTCTCTCATGAATACATAAATAAAATCTTAAAAAAGAAAAAAAAAGAAAGAAAGAAAACCCTCCAGCTTGAAGGCAGGCCTTAAGAGGTTACTACTGCCTTCTTGCTCCTTACACTTATTTTTCTGACTTTTATGCCTCAAAGGCAAAGTCCCAGCTGAAATTTGTGGCTGCCATTGGATTGGAGCCCGCACTGTTTCTGTGGGTATGACTCGGTAGCAGCATCCCCATGCCCTGGAGCATTCAAGGCCCCAAGTAGGAGCTGCAGCTCAAGAGGCCTACAAATCCACTCAGGGCAGTGGTGAAAGATTTCTTGTGACTCCCTCACAGTTTCTTCATCAACGGTGGTATGGGGAGCAGGTGAGCAGACTCGGGAGGTGTGGGGAGAGGAGAGGAGAGATTGTCTTTTGGGGGGCAGGGAGGCGAGGGGGGGCATTGTTCCACAATCCAGCCAGCAGGGGAGCAGGACTGCCAGGCAACTCTGAGGCTCTAAGGGAAGTCTCCTGTAGAGCGGGAGGAAGAAACATCCGGCCTGCAGCAGCATTAAGGAGGGCGAATGTGTCCCAGGAGGGAAGGATGCCACCACCACGAGCCTCTAAATATGAGCACAGTGGGATCCCAGCAAGGCAGTGACTTGAGAATGTGTTCTAACCAAAACACGGTGTATCTGTTAAGGCTGTTCCATAGCAAATGGAGTACTGATTTTTTTTTTTTTAAACAACAGGTGGAGAGGTAAATGTAATCCATAACTTAGTTTTAGTCCCTAGAAGAAATACATTATCCTAGAGCTTTCCACGGCACGGATCTCCTGGAGAAATACTGAAGTTCGCCAAGAGATTCCTGAACTTTGGTCATATTTCAGCCCTTGCAGGAAGTGCCACTGTCCTCACATATAAGAATAATAGTCACGCAGTATTAGGTACTTATTTCTGCCAGGGACGACTATATCACCTATACTGAGCACTTACTTGTGCTATTTATTTTTCCAAGTTTCCAAGTGCTTTCCACGTATTAACTCATTCAGATTCTCATGATAACCCAGTGAGGTAGCTAGTGTTTTGCAGATGAGGAAACAGGCGCGGAGGCCAAGGAAACCAAGGCCGTGCAGCTAACCAAGTGCTGGAGCCGGGGTTGGAGTCCTGAAAGTCTGGCTTCAGAACCTTTGTTCTTAGTTCTGCACCACGCCGTCCAGTAAGTCGACTGCTAAATAGTCCATCCCTGAGGCAGCGCTTCCAGACTTTCACAGCATAAGGGTAGAGAGTCCGATCCTAGGAATTACCTGCACACTCGCAAAGTCATAGACACCAGACTCTGGCCCAGATCCACAATTAAGCAAGGTCGGAAACTCCCAATATAGTAGGGTGAGCACCACCAGTCCTGAGCATCAGGACACGTAGGTTTGGGTCAGACAATGCCTCTGTTTCTGAGACTTTGGGCAACATCACTTTTCCACACCCTAGTTGCTCCACTACCTGCCTCTTACTGGACTGTTAGAAGAATACATCAAACTTTCCCCCTATAAAGAAAATCTGTTAATTTATTTGAAGTTTAATTGTCTTTTTGTAATGTCTACACCCAACGTGGGACTCGAACCCATGACCTCAGGAGCAAGAGTTGCATGCTCTTCAGACTGAGCCAGCCAGGGACTCCCGGAAATCTGTTACTTTGAATACTTTGAAAACAGATGAAGTATGTTAACTCCTACTTTTTTTTTTTTTTTTTTTTTTTAAACTTGGCTTCCCTTGAAGCACAAACCTAAGCCCCTCATCCAGCCCGGCTCCCGAGTCTCTACCCCAGGTGACCCGGACCCACACCCCAACCGGCGGCCTCTGACCGACATTAGCCCTGTCCCTCTGGGAGCTCCGTCCCTTCCCAGCGGAGCCCAACAATGAGAAAGTTTTTTCTCTTCTCCCTCAGGGGAACCTCCACGTTTATCCAATTCATTCTCCTGCAACCCAACTCTCCAGAAAGAAGAGGGGGGCAATCCCACCCCGGAGAGCCGGCCTCCAGGTCTGAGCAGGTTACTTAGCAACCGCACAAAGGCTGGCGAGCCTGGGGGGGGGGGGGTCGGGGACAGCGCTCCTGGGTGGGGAGGCGCAGCCAGTTTGAAAACTCATTTCACCCGGAGAAAAACAAGGAAAACACACAGAATCAGCCCTGAGAAAAGCCAAGCGGGGCTTCTCCCCGGCACAGGTCCGCGCCTTCCGACGCCCGGCGTCCGACACCTGCCCGCCCGCGCCCCCCGCGCCCACCCCCCGGCCGGACCCCCGCGTCCCAGTGCCCCCTGCGCCCCCGCCCTGACCCGCGTCCCCGTGCCCCCCGGCCAGACCCGCGGCTCCCCGCGCCCCCTGGGTCCCCCGCGCCCCCTGGGTCTCCCTGGGTCTCCCGTGCCCCCTGGGTCCCCCTGGGTCCCCCGTGCCCCCTGGGTCCCCCGCGCCCCCCGGCGCCCCCTGGATCCCCCGCGCCCCCTGCGCCCTCGCCCTGACCTGCGCCCCCCGCGCCTCCGCCCTGACCCCCGCCCCCCCGGGCCCCCCGCGCCCCTGGGCCCCCGCGCGCCCCGCCCTGACCCGCGCGGGCTGGGCCCCGGGGCTCCCGCACCCCAGGCACCCACCGCTCTCCGGCGCGCTGGGACCTTCGCGGTCCGAGATTAACTGTTGGGGCTTCCGCTGCTTTCGGCGCGACATTCCGGGCGGCGTGGGGGGCCCCGAGTCCTGCCCGCGGCTGCCCGCGGCCGCCCGCGGTGCGGGTGCTGGTCCCGGGCCGAGCGCTCCTCCCGCCCGCGGACCGACGGCCGACGGCCCGCGCTCGCCGCTCTCGCGCCCGACTCGCGCTCTCCCTTTCTCTCTCAACCTCCGCAAGTCTTTAAAGGGGAGACGCCCCCTTTTTTTTCTCCAGCTTCTTCCCTACGCTTCTGCGGCTCCCATTGTAAAAGCAAAAATCCTAATCTTTCCGCACACTCTTTTCTTTTGTACGGCGGAGGGGAGGACTTAACCCTCTCGTCGCTGCGGGCCGGGCCTCCCCGCCGGCCGGGCCTCGCCCCCCCCGCCCCCGCCCCCGCGGGGCCGTGGGTTCCCCCCCGCCGAGGGGCCGTGCGCTGGCCCGGAGCCCCCCGCCGCCCCCAGCAGGCCGAGACGCCCGCGCCGTGGGAGGTGCGCACGCGGGAGGCGGGCGGGACACGGAGACCTCGCCCACGGACGCGGCGCCCGGCGCTCGCAGGATGCCCCCGCGTCCAGGACGTGCTGCGCATCGCGACCCCGGAGCTCGCTCCTGCCGGTGGGGGATCCTCTGCACCGAGAAGCTGACGGCTCGCGGGGGGCCAAGTGACCTCTGCGGGGATGCGCGGCCGGCGGCGGGGGCGGGCCCGAAGCCCCCCGCAGGTGCCCCCGCAGGTGCCCCCCAGCAGGTCCCCCCTCCCCGCAGGTGCCCTCCCCCCGCAGGTGCCCTCCTCTGGCAGGTTCCCTCCCCCGGCAGGTGCCCCCCAGCAGGTTCCCCCCCCTCAGGTGCCCTCCCCTGGCAGGTGCCCTCCCCCGGAAGGTGCCCCCCAGCAGGTGCCCCCCCCCAGCAGGCTGCTAACTTCACCCCCTGGGCCCTCGCGCGGGGCCACCTGGCTGCTGGCGGGAAGCCAAAGTGACTGCGCCTAAGGAGCCTCCGTGAACACAGCTGGAGCCGGGGGCTGCCGGCTCCCCACGCCCGCGCGGCTCCCGGGGCAGAGAGGGGCGGCCCTCTGCCCGGGCAGGACGGAGAGGCCTCGAGGATGCTTCCGGCTGGAGGCGGGGGAGGCCTCCCGGCCTCGGACTCTCGCAAAGCCCCCTCGGAACTTTCTAGTGCAAGGCCGCCTGGGGCACTGGTGGCTCTGGCAGCAAGTCCCCGCCGGGCTGAGGACACTGTGGGGGACCCGTGGGAAGAGTTCCCCTGTGCGGGTCACATGCGGCCCTCCAACAGGCCCCCGGCCCCCAGCCCGGCCTCCAGGGTCATTCACGCACTGCTCCGACTTCTGGTGGCGGCCCCCCAGGCCCCGGGGCTCCCAGCGCCCGCAGGACGGCCAGGTGTCCCGGAGCCCCCGCCTGATGGGAGCCCTGGGCCCCCGACTGAGGGGCCTCCCACCCTCCGGGCTCAGGGGAGCCGCAGCCGGGACCCAGCAGCTAGGGAAGTGGGCCCCCTTCTCCCTCCCGGGGTTCTGGGCAGGGAGAGTTAAGACGAAGCCCACTCACAGCGCTCGGTGCAAAGTGGAAGCTCCTTGGGTCCCAGCGGGACCCAGGTCCTGGCTGGTGTGACAGTACTAAGGAGAGCTGACAACCGATGGCGGCGGTGACAGACAAGGCAGGTGCCCACATCTGCAGGGCTTTGGGAAGCACTCTGACCTCCGCCCTGCAGCTCACCAAATCCCCAGTATGTGTCCCGGCCTTCGGGGTCAGGACCCCGCAGGCTCTCTTGGGTCCCACCCCTGGAGCAACTGGACATTGTCCAGCTCATCCCGTGGACTTCCCGGTACTGGACAGGTGCAGCTCCCTGGGGCCGGCCGTTGGGGGGGAAATGGGCACCCTGGGGCCAGGGGCTCCTAATTTCTCAGTGGAGTAGACTGGGTCCTATCTCTCTCAGGCCACTGTTCCCATCATTTACTCCCTTTTTGAGGCAAAGAAATGAGAGAGAGAGAGAGAGAATACAACTTTCCGCTTTTCTCAGGGGTCCACTTGCAAGGGCAGACTGGGGAGTCCAAGATCCCCGTCCTTCCTGCGTCCTGTCTTGTCTTTTCCTATTCCCCCCCCCCCTTCTTGCCAGCCTTATTGTGAAAGGAAGGGCTCTTTCCCCTCCTCTCTTTTCTTCCGCCCTCCCCCATTTACCATTTTTTTTCCTTTTACCTCTCCACTGTGGCCTCTTGACCTCCCCACAGAGTTACAAAAGTAAAATCCTTGAAGAGATGCTGCTGTGGGAATGTTAATGAGCCTTCCCCACAAAGGGGCAAAGACTTTACTTCACTGAGTTGGAAAAAAGCCCCTTTGAAAAGGGGTTTCTGTGTGTGGTGAAGTAGAGAGGGGAGGGGAAGGAGAGAGAGGGAGGGAAAGAAAGAGCGAGAAAATGAAAGGAGGAGAGAGAGATGAGAGAGAGGCACGGACTTCATAGCAGATGAGAATATTAAAACAACACTTCTCATTCTTCAAATGATGGTTTAATTTTTGGAAAATGTTCCCTGGTCTTTTGACCTTGTAAACTAAGCGCTTACATTCCTGAGAAATGGAAGAGGCACTCAAGGGCACTGAAGATAATAAGGGACAGGAAAAAGGGACTTCTCCTGGCACCCTACCCCGTTCCTTGCCCTGTGTGGGAGCCTGGGAGGCTCTAGGGCCCTACTCTGGGCGGGGCAAGCTGGAAGTGAAGATAGGCTCTCTCTTCTGGCTTTGTGGTTCCCTCTTATGCTATTTCCTAATTTTAGCAACATTTTCTATGTTGGCTTTTCTGTTGGCAATCAGCCCGATAACTTTCTCTCCCTTCAGGAAGAACTTCAAGTACTATTGAGGCGTGCACATCACTGAGCCAATTTTCAAGCCAGACCACCTGAGTGTGATCTCCGTGACCTTCATCTGTGAGCACAGGTTGCTTCTGAATTGGTTAAAATGGACGTGAAGGTATTTTTAGTGTCAAAATTAAGTTCTCAAAAAGAAAAGAAGTGTTGCTGCTCTTTAGAGAGAGCCAGTCATTCTGTTGGACTCTCAGAGGTCTTCCTACACATTGTTTTGTGATGTCAGCGCCACACTCCAGTTAAAGAAGCCCTAGTTCTAGAAGCAAATAAATCCTTCTCTTGTAAAGGAGTGGGGGGTGGGGTAGGGATGGGGGGAGAAGCAGCGGCCCCAAACTGTGAGGAACAAAGGAAAGGTGATTGGAATGAGGTCCCTGGAAGAGACCGAAGGGGCTAGTCGGGGCGGCTAATTCCTAGAGCCGCACACGCCCCCGGACTCACTGTCCTCCATGGCCAGTTACAGAGACTTCGCATTCCTGGTCTCTATCCCTGTCTTCTCAACCCAAATCTCTGAGTTTTAAATGAACTCTTAAATGATTCTTTTGCAGAGTCAAGCTTGCGACATTTGTGCTTGACTGGTGGTTTCTAAAGCCTGGGCTCTAGATTCCTGGGGAACTGCGGTGTTGTTGCGGGAAACCCACGTCCATGAGAAGGGAGCCCAGCCTGCGGCGGGATGGATAACACGCCTCTCAGACGAATGGACTCCTGTTGGCCAAATGTTTGCTTATGTTGTCGGGATTAATACACTTTTAAGTAATTTGAAAGTGTTTCTAAACTTATAGTGGCTTTTGTCCTAAAAATACAACTATAGTCACGTGGGGGTCTAGCAAATTTTTTGGCATTTTATTCAAGGCCTCTTTTCTCAGGACAATATACTGCTCTTAGCGGTCCTCCTTTTTTCTAGTTTGTAGAAGAGCAGGTGTTGTGGAGGCAGATCCTCTACCTTCCAAAGAATTAGAATCCTATGAAGAATTTGATTTTTAATTGCAAGAGAACTAAACTCAGAATCTGGAAAGGAACTTTTTTTTTCTTTTTTAAAAGATTTATTTAGGGACCCTGGCTCAGCGGTTGAGCATCTGCCTTCGGCTCAGGGTGTGATCCCGGGGTCCCAGGATAGAGTCCCACGTCAGGCTCCCTGCATGGAGCCTGCTTCTCCCTCTGCCTGTGTCTCTGCCTCTCTCTGTGTGTCTCTCATGAATAAATAAATAAAATCTTTAAACAAAAACAATTTTAAAAAAAGATTTATTTATTTGTTTTAGAGGCAGGGATGGGCAGAGGGAGAGGGAGAGAGAATCTTAAGCAGACTCCATGCTGAGCGTGGAGCCCAGTGCAGGGCTCCATCCTACAACCCTGAGATCAGGATGTGAGCGGAAACCGAGAGTGGGCTACTTAATTGACTGTGCCACCCTGGTGCCCCTATTTTTTTTTCCTTAAGTAGGCTCCATGCCCAGCCTGGAGCCCAATCTGGGGCTTGAACTCATGACCCAGAAATCAGACCTGAGCTGAGATCAAGAGTTGGACACTTAACCAACTGAACCACCCAGGCGCCCTGAATGGCACATAACATTTCTGTTGATAGCAAGGATCATGGTTTAGGTGCATTCTGTGTGCCACGCCCTTTGAATACATAATCTCATTTAACCCTTAAAATAACTTAAAAAATTAGAGAGAGTGCACATGTGCAACCTATGGGGAGGGGAGGAGGGAGAGAGAAGCCTACTGAGCAAGGAGCTCTAGGTGAGCGGGTGGAAACTGGGGAGCAGGTGAGTGGGTGCAGTTTGAACCTATGACCCTGATATAACAACCTGAGCTGAAACCAAGAATCTGCTTTTAACCGACTGCGCCACCTAGGCGCCCCAACCCTTGAAATAACTTGGTAGAGAAAGCATTATATAATTATCACCTTAGACATGCAGAACACAGCATTTTGCAAATGAGGAAACTGAGGCCTAGTTCATAAATAGCTGATAAACGGCAGGTTGAACCTTCCTCCACCAATGCCTCATTGGCATCACTTATTTTTTGGTTACAGTGACACTTGTTGCCATCCACTGATTTCTGCCTCTGTTACAGACCTCTCTTTCTGGCTGTAGACCCAGGGGATGACTTAAAAGTAAACAAAATGTCAAGACCTATAAGTAAATATCTATAACAAATCATAGTTCCCATAACTATATACTACCACATGTGCTTGGTCTTGCTAGCTTTCGGGGAGTAACACAATAAAGAGCAAGAGAAAAGTACCCTTTGCAAAAATTGACTAACTAAGAAAGCCTCGGCCAACAATCTCTGGTCTTATTAGATTATTTCAGCCTGGCTTCTTTCAGGTGGCAGTTGCCATGGTGTCTCGGGAGGCAAGGGGGGGGGGTGAAGATCAAGGAGGGTCTCTGGTGTTCCTTTTCAGAGTCCATTCCTCAATGGATGGGAGGAACTTAAACATTCATACGAGGAAGGACAGAACTTATTGTTGCTTTCCTTCATTTCTCCATGATACTCACATTAAATAGAGGGGAAATAGAGTTTGTGAAGAGGACAAGGTAGTGGAACAGGAAAGGGAGGTTGTGGGGGAAGGGCCAAGAGCCTCACCGGTAGAGGAAGAAGGCTAGGGTGGGGGCGGGGAAGACTGTGTGAATGTGTGCGTTTTCCAGGGAGAGATTATAGGAACAATTTTCTAAAGTTCTGAAGATCCTGAGGTTGGTCATTTGAAAGAAAATCAACAAAGAGTAGAGATCAAGTAGAAACAGTAGGGCGAGAGGGGAGCATGATGAGAAAGGGGGGAAATATATATATAATCCCAGGCCATAAAAAGGAAAACAAATCAGTGATGGGAAAGAAAGAGTTAAGCTGTAGAGGCAAGTCTTCCGAGGAATAGGCACACAGGGATTGGAGTACCTCAGACAATAGAGGGACTTGATGACCTGTGGTAGAAACGTGGTCAGAGTCCACAGGAAGAACCTGGAAGGAGGGGAGCAAGTTGACTCCCAAGGACTTCGGAGCTGGAAGGGGCCAGAGGCACCATCTTCAAATCTCTCCCTTTTCAGATAAGGAAACTAAGACCAAGGGAAAGGAAGTGACTTTTCAAGAGGTTCTCCAGACCGGATTTTAGCTCAAGGAAGTGCCCTTTCCCCAGCACATGGAGCCAGAGAAGAAAAGAGGCAAGAATGTGTGGGAAGCCAAGCACAAGTGAAATTTGTAAAAGATAGGTTTTAATTTCTACATCCTCTTTAGAAATTATGTACTTTTTTTTTCTTATGGGGACTTGTGTAATTTTAGGACCTAAATCCATTTCGATAACTTCATACTTTAAGTTATTTCAATCAGATAATAACCCCTTCCTCACTTAGGAGGCTATTCCCAGGGAAGGGATCCTTCAGTGACTAAGCACTGAGAAAATTTTTGATGATGTTTAATTGATTTATAATTGTATCTTTTTAAAAAGATTTTATTTATTTATTCAAGAGAGACAGAGACAGAAGCAGAGGGAGCTGGAGAAGCAGGCTCCCTGCAGGGGGCCCACCCAGGACTGGGGGGGGGGGGGGGAAGGGTAGGGGGGATTGCGGGATCGCCCCTGAGCTGAAGGCAGAAGCTCAACTGCTGAGTCACCCAGGCGCCCCTGTAATTATATCTTAAATGCAAATCCTTTAAACCTGCCCTTGGTAGAGTTTATTTATTCACATTTGACAAACACTTTTTAAAGCACCTACTACAGGGCAGCCCCGGGTGGCTCAGCGGTTTAGTACCCCAGGGTGTGATCCTGGAGACCATCCCAGGAGTCCCACGTCAGGCTCCCTGCATGGAGCCTGCTTCTCCCTCTGCCTGTGTCTCTGTGTCTGTCATGGATAAATAAATAAAATCTTAAAAAAAAAAAAAAGCACCTACTATGTGCTAAGTACCTAGGAAATGAAACAAACACAATCCAGTTTATTGTTATGCAGCTGTTTTATAATTGTTTGGATTTAAATTGTTTGGGAATGTCTGTTATTTTTTATGTTATTTCCATTTCTAGATTATGCCACTGTTTTATTTCTCATCTATAATTGGGACAATTGATGTCAGGATTCTTAGGGATTTTCTGATGTGTCTCCTCATCTGTTGTGGAACTACTTATTCTTATGGCCTCAGAATAAGCCAGGACAAATGGTTCACATGGAGTTGATTAGAGCAAGTTTACCACAGAAGATTGTTCAAAGTAAGGAGAGCTGACAAGGCAAATCAAAGCCAGAATCCTTGAGGAACTACGAGTAGCTGACGATTTCACAAACAACCTGCGAGTCCAAAGGGGCTGGAATAGAAGAGCAAATGAGTTAAAGGAGAGAGGAATTTAAGAGGTGGAAGGATTGGGACACCTGGCTGATTCAGTCTGTAGGGCATGTGATGCTTGATCTCGGGGCCATGAGCTCAAGTCCCATGTTGGGTGTGAAGCGTTAAAAAAAAAAAAAGACTTTGGAGGATTGCTGTGAATATTGACTTTACTGGACTTGGAGATTTGAGGTGAATGGCAACTGGCTTATCTTTGGTATGGAGATTAAAGATGCAGAGTTAAGGGCTCTGGTATATATTGCAGAGAATTCTGTAACTTCCTGTACTTGAGCATCTCTATGAGATGCAATGTTGTACTTATATTATTTAATAATCACTATTTTTTGTCCATTTTAAAGTGCATTGTAGGAGTGTCTGGGTGGCTTAGTTGGTTGAGCGTTGGACTCTTGGTTTTGGCTTAGGTCACAATCTCATGGTTGTGAGATTAAGCCTTGGAGTCAGGCTCTGTGCTCAGCAAGAGAGTCTGCTTCAGATTCTCTCTCCCACTCCCTCCTACTCTCTCTCTCTCTCTCTCTCTCAATAAATAAATAAATAAATAAACAAAATCTTAAAAAATTTTAAATTATTTTTTATTTATTTATTAATGACAGAGAGAGAGAGAGAGAGAGAGAGAGAGAGAGAGAGAGAGAGAGGCAGAGACCCAGGCAGAGGGAGAAGCAGGCTCCATGCAGGGAACCTGAGGTGGGATTCATCCCAGGTCTCCAGGATCACACCCCAGACTGAAGGTGGCGCTAAACCACTGAGCCACCGGGGCTGCCCCTATTTTTTATTAAAAAAATATTTTGGGGATCCCTGGGTGGCTCAGCGGTTTAGCACCTGCCCTCGGCCCAGGGCATGATCCTGGAGTCCCAGGATCGAGTCCCACATCAGGCTTCCTGCATGGAGCCTGCTTCTCCCTCTGCCTGTGTCTCTGTCTCTCTCTCTCTCTCTCTGTGTCTCTCATGAATAAATAAATAAAATCCTTTAAAAAATTAAAAAATATTTTATTTACTCATGAGAGATGCACAGAGAAAGAGGCAGACACATAGTCAGAGGGAGAAGCAGGGACTCGATCCCAGGACCCCTGGGATCACGACCTGAGCCAAAGGCAGATGCTCAACCACTGAGCCACCCAGGCACCCAATAAACAAAATCTTAAAAAATGGTTAAAGTGCATTGTACATTTCTTCATTCCACTTCATCCCATGGAATCCATTTGTGTGTATGTGTATCTATATCTCTATCTCCACATTCTACTCCATGAAGTTAAGATTTTTTCTTTGCCCTATCGGGTTCAATGAATCTTTTGATTAAGAGATAAATGTTGCCTGGGTGTACGTGTGTGTTTCCAAAAAACTGGATGGAAGGAAGTCTGAAAGAAAAAGGAATAGGCGTGATGCAGTCGGTTAAGGGTCTGACTCTTGATGCAGCTCAGGTCATGATCTTAGGGTTGTGAGATGGAGCCCCACTCTGCAGCCTCTGCAGAGTCTGCTTGATTCTCTGTCTCCCTCTCCTTCTCCTTCTGCCCCTCCTCCCTCCTCTCTCTAAAATAAATAAATAAATCTTACAAAAAAAAAGAGGGTGAAGTGGGAAACTGGGAGAAATAGGTCTGTTACTCAAGGGGTTACTTCTTCCCTCACCTATCCCCATCTTTACACTACAAACCTTGCCATCCTTTCACACACACACACACACACACACACACACACACACACACACTTCCAAGCTGTCCATCTTTACTCAGTCAGCTTGAAATCCCAGTATTGACTTTTCTTTCTTGAAATGCAAGAAGAAACACACTCCTCTCTCCACCAAGATACCTGAAAAGAGACTTAGGAAATAAACACAATAAACTCACATTACACAATTAAAAATCTTGGAAAACAAACAAGAAACTGTCATTACCATTATGGTGGTATGAGATCCCTTTTAAATTTAAGATATGTTTAAAAGCCATTTAAAATATATAGTACAATTTTCACAATAAGCACACATGAATTTTTAAAAAAGATTTCATTTGTTTATTTGAGAGAGAAAGAGAGCACAAGTAGGAGAAGTGAGAGGCAGAGGGAGAGGGAGAAGCAGACTCCCCGCTGAGCAGGGAGCCCAGTGCTGGGCTCAGTCCCAGGACCTTGGCATCATGACCTGAGCTGAAGGCAGATGCTTAAGTGACTGAGCCACACAGGCACCTCTGAATTTTAAAAAATATTTTATTTATTTATTTTTAAAGATTTTATTTATTTATTCATGAGAGACACATACAGAGAGGGGGGGGGGGCAGAGACCCAGGCAGAGGGAGAAGCAGGCTCCACGTAGGGAGCCTGACGTGGGACTCGATCCGCGGTCCCCAGGATCACGCCATGGGCTGAAGGCGGCACTAAACCACTGAGCCACCTGGGCTGCCCAAAAATATTTTATTTTTAAGTAATCTCTACAACAAACATGGGTTGGTTGAACCTACAAACCTGAGAACCTGAGGTTCTCCCATGGGTTGGGAGAACCTACAAACCTGAGATGGAGAGCTGCACACTACTGACTGGGCCAGCCAGGTACTCCTCCATGAACTTACAGTGTGGCCATTCTGGGAGGCCCCCTGGCTAACCCCTCTATGTTAGCTGGGCATGAGGTACGTGAACATGAGGGTACCCTCTATGCTCCAGGAACTTATATTGAAAGCCTACTTCACAAAAAGCTACCATGACACATATTTCCAGTTTTATTGGAGAAATTGTTGCCATGGATTCTAGTTAGACTCTTCCACTTGCTGGTTAAATTGCCCTGAGGAAATATCTTTATCTACCTAGACCCCAGTTTCCTCATCTGCACTGATGATGTTGGACCGGATGATTTTGTCATCTAGCTCTAACCTCTGTGCTTCATATATAAATAGCTACCTCAGTCAACACACTGTGTCTATGGCAATAATTTCTACATACAGCTTTGCAATAAAAACATTAATAGGAAAAAAAAAACATTAATAGGAGGGCAGCCCCCCCCCAGGGGACTCAGCGGTGGAGTGTCTGCTTTCGGCCCAGGGCATGATCCTGGGGTCCCACGTCGGGCTTCCTGCGTGGAAGCCTGCTTCTCCCTCTCCCTATGTCTCTGCCTCTCTCTCTCTCTCTGTGTCTCTCATGAATAAATAAATAAATACATTTTTTAAAAAAAAGGAAAACCAGAGTTTGAATAATTGCATTCTTTACACAGTTGTTTTTCTCCCTTTCTCTTGCAGACCTTAATGCAGTTGTAATTGAATTTACATATTGAAATTTAATTTGGATTAAGTTAATTTAAAATATTAGAGTCTATCAGCAACTCTCCGACCTGCTGATCTACGCGACCTCCAGGATTTAAGTCCAGTCAAAAACCAAAGCAGCTTCCGGGGTTGTGATTCTGTACCTCCAGTTGGCATTAGAACCACCTCAGGGTTTATATCCAAGCCCAGACCAGAGAGATCCTTTCCTTCTTTTGGGACGTAGGACCAAGCTAGGTCTTTTAACTAATTATATTCTCAACAAACATTTATTAAATGTACTTCTTATTTCACTCACTGGGCCTGCATGTAGGGGGCAAGAAGAATTTAAAAAAATATGCTTTTTTCCACATGGAATCACTCATGACCATGTTAACAGAAGTGCTGGGGTTACAGAGATAATGAAGACCCAGATCCTGCTTCTCCTTGAAAAGGGAGGCAATATTAAGCAAAAAAATATAATACAATGCGAGAAAATTTTGTAGAAGCCTGCATAAAGTTCCATGGGAAGGAAAAGGGAGGCCTGACTTGGAACGATTGTCCACAGGCCAGAAATTATCCCTTCACCCCCTCCTCCATCTATCTCTCCATCCATCCATCCATCCATCCATCCATCCATCCATCCACTGAGCAAACGCCTATGGTTAGTTACTGTATCTAAAGCACTGTGCTGGAGGTTACAAATTCAAAGAAAATAAAAACAGATTCTGAAGGAGTGTCCACTTGGCATAGGAGATGAAACAGGTAAGCACGTAATAATAGGCTCCTCGCGGGCCACTTCTTTATGCTAAGGCTACGCGAGGCTCTCCACCTTGGACTCCCTCTAACAGTAAAATCCTGTGAGGTAGACGTTGGTAGACTCTTTTTAGCAGTTAGGAAACTGAGGTTTAGAGAGGTCAGTAATTTGCTGAGGGTCATGCAGTTGTGGATTATGGAACCGAAGCTCTCACACATTTATCTTCTTTTTTCTTCTCATTAAACTTTTGTTTTAATGGGTCTCAAAAATCCGTGACAGATTTTTGGTCAAGTTGTTTCCATTAAAAAGGACTGATTTTAAAAACTAGTAACTTAAAACTGCCATACACGCAAAAAACAAAAACAAAAAACACTCCAAAAAACCCCCAAATGGTCCACAAAACATTCTCCTTCCTTTCTGAAGGCTTTACGATGCATTGTTCTCATTAACCAGTCTTATACTATTAAACATAAATGCCCAAGGGGATCCCCGGGTGGCTCAGTGGTTTAGCACCTGCCTTTGGCCCAGGGCGTGATCCTGGAGTCCCGGGATCGGATCGAGTCCCACGTCGGGCCCCTGCAGAAGCCTGCTTCTCCTTCTGCCTGTGTCTCCACCTCTCTCTCTTTCTCATGAATAAATAAATAAAATCTTAAAAAAAAAAAAAGACCAATTGACACAAACAGCTCTGAGACGTGCTCACACCCTGATTAAGCCTGGGGTGCCAGGTGTTGGGGATAATATTCATTTAGCCTCTGAGCTTCCTGGGCAGACTAGGTGACCTTGCTGGCTCCAGCTGCCTCTGTCCACTGCTTGGGTGACCCCCACAGCCACCGTCTGTCTCCTGTCACAACAGCAGATGGCCCAGAGGAGGATGGTCGGAGAAGCTCTCAACACACACAGGTTTGACGTAGGTTTGCCAGGAACCATTTCCACGATGGCAGCATCACCAGCTTTCAAGAACTTGGGACCATCTGCCAGCTTTCTTCCAGAACGACGATCTGTCTTCTCCTTCAGCTCAGCAAACCTGTGAGCACTGGGGTAGTGTGACAATCCTTCTCCTTCAGCTCAGCAAACCTGTGAGCACTGGGGTAGTGTGACAATCCCCACGTGCGTGTGCAGCACCGGTTTGGCCTGGAGGGTCAGCCTAATCACCTGAGCCCTGAGGCCAGCTGCTTCCACGGGTGGGTCATTGTTGCTGTCACCTGCCACGTTGCCACCACGAACATTCTTGACAGGTACATTCTAGACACTGAAGCCCACGTTGTCCCCAGGAAGAGCCTCACTCCGAGCTTTGTGGCGCCTTCCGACAGACTTGACTTCAGCTGTCGCAGTGGCCGGAGCGGAGGCCACCAGCAGGCCGGGCTTGCCACCAGTGTCCCTCGGCCCATGGGGATGGTACCCGTAGCACCAATATCGGGGCGTCCAGGAGGGGCAGACGCAGGGCTCACGAGCTGGCGAGCTGGCGGTGGGGTGCAACCCCGAGTTCCAAGCATGTGCTTCCACGGGCACCCCCATCGTCGCGGGGGACCTCCATCCCTGAACCAAGGCAGTTAGCACTTGGCTCCAGCGTGTTGCCGCCGCTCCGGCCTGGAGTTGGCCCACATGCTACGGCGTCGGGGTCGAGCCGATTTCCCCTAATGCAGGCGCCGACTTCCTCGGCGATTCCCTCACATCTCCCCTGGCTGCTCTGTTTACACCAATAGTCCGCTGTTTGACCCGGTGTGTAGCCGAGGGCACGCTTCCCGGGTCGGCGCATCCTTGGGGACACCTGCGTCCCGCTCAGCGAGGCCAGCAGCGCAGTCAGGTCCGCCCGGTCAGCCCCGATGCGCCTCTAACCACGTTTTCCGGGAAGGCTCTGTGTCCCGGGGCATCAGTGAGGGTCCCTAACACTGCTGGCTCGCATTTCCACAGGGGGACAGCAGTGGAGATGCCACGTTCACGTGCAGCCTTCGGTTCCCCCAAGACCCAGGCCTACCTGAAGGAGCCCTTGCGCATCCCAGCAGCCTCCTTCTCCAATTTTTTGGTAGTTGTTTTGTTGATCCCACTGCGTTGGTAGGTCAGATGGCCAGTGGCGGAGACTTGCCCGAATCTATGTGTCCAGGGACGAGGATGTTGACGTGAGTCTTTTCCTTTCCCATTTGGGTTTAGGTTTAGCGGTGGTTTTTACGACACCTGTGTTCTGGCGACAAACCCGTTGCAAAAAAGTCGCACACATTTATCTTATGACAAAGTCTATGCTCCAAAGACTGGATTTTCTGGGTGACTTTTAGGGTTTAAATTGTCTTCACCACCTACCAGCTGCATGGCTTTGGGGGATGTTAACTTCCCTGAGCCTCAGTATCCTCATGAACACCAGGTTGACAGCATCTCGTTCAGAGGACTGGGGTAGGGAGCCAACACCACTCCGATCCGGTGTGCATGTGGCCCAGGGCCTGGGCCAGGCCCACTACATCTGGTGGCTAGCGGTGTCATGCTGTCCTGCACGGGTGGGGAGGTGCAGATCCACAGCGAGCACGGTCTGAGGAAGGAAAGGTCACTTCCAGTGGGACAGTGGGAGGGTGAGTAGACTACGGCTGGAAGAGGAGGGGCTCGCTTACGTTGGGGTCAAGACAACAGATAAGACTTGAACATTTAGACTCTAAAATTTAAAGCAAAAGTCTCAAAAAAAAAATAAAGCAAGTCTCTGTGAGGAAGGAGCTTCCTGTGACCTGTGGGAGGTGACAAAGCAATAGAAATGCAAGCAAATAATAAATAAATAAATTAGATCATTACAGAAAGTGGTAATTGCAAAGGATAATGGGAGCGAAAGTGAGGAGAAAGGGGGAGCCCAGGGGACGAGGAGGGAAGACCCGGTTCCACCTGCAGGTAGAGGCTCTTCACATGTAGATTTACTGCCGCGGCCCAGGGGCACTGCCAAGCGGCCCAAAGGATGGAAATGCAAATACCGCCAGAGCCTGTTAGTAGTGATGCAAATGTGGGAAACCTCTGAGTCAAGCAGAACAACAACAAAACACCCTAATCAATCTTTGAGTCAATCGATCCGTGAGTGAAGACAATTATATCCTCGTGATTTTGATGAGAGAAAGACAATATATGTTTCTTGTCCTTAATTTGTCCTCTTGCCAGCCAGTACTAGGAAAGATTAGTCAAGGTCATCCTATTCTTATTGTCTGTTTATTATTTGAATTTACTTTTTTTTTTTTTTTTTAAGATTTTATTTATTTATGAGAGACACAGAGAGAGGCAGAGACACAGGCAGAGGGAGAAGCAGGCTCCATGCAGGGAGCCCGATGTGGGACTCGATTCCCGGGCGTAGGATCATGCTCTGGGCGGGAGGCAGATGCTAAACCGCTGAGCACCGCCCCCCCACGCCCCGCCCTTACTGTCTGTTTAGTCATCCGTTCAACAAACATATTCCTGGAAGCTTACTATGTGTCATCACCCCCAGGGGGGATGGGGGGGTGGGGAGGGACGGTGGGGGGATGATGGGGGGATGGTGAGGGGACAGGGGGCACGGTGGGGGGACGAGGGAGGACGGGGGGAATGGTGTGGGGACGGGGAGATGGTGGGGGGACGGGGGAGATGGTCGGGGGACGGGGGAGATGGTGGGGGACGGTGGGGGGGAATGGTGGGGGGACGGGGGGAGATGGTGGGGGGACGGGGGGAGATGGTGGGGGACGGTGGGGGGACTGGGGGAGATGGTGGGGGATGGTGGGGGGGAATGGTGGGGGGACGGGGGAGATTGTGGGAGACTGGGGGAGATGGTGGGGGGACGGGGGAGATGGTGGGGGACGGTGGGGGGAATGGTGGGGGAACGGGGGGAGATGGTGGGGGGAGATGGTGGAGGACGGTGGGGGGGAATGGTGGGGGGATGGGGGAGATGGGGAGGAATGGTGGGGGGAGGGGGGGAGATGGTGGAGGATGGTGGGGGGAATCGTGGGGGGACGGGGGAGATGGTGCGGGGATGGGGAGGAGATGGTGCGGGGACGGTGGGACGGTGGGGGACGTTGGGGGGACGGGGTGGGGGACGGGGGGGGCGACGGTGGGGACGGTGGGGACGGCGTGCAGTGTCGCGCTCGCAGGGCTTTGGTGAGGGCCCCGGGAGCGTGCGGCCTCATCTCCTGCCGAGGGGACCGAGGACGCGGCGCGGGGAGGTCGGCGGGGCCCGGACAGGCGCGCCTTCCGCAGCGCGAGCTCGTCCTTGGGACGCTGCTCCCGCACCCCGCGGCGCTGGCCGCCCGGACCCGGGAGCCCTAGACGCTCACCCGCGGGTTCCGCCCGGGCCGGAGGCAGGGCCGGCTCGCGTCACTGGGGCCAGAGCCCCCCAGCGCCACCCACCCCGCCCCAGTTTCTTAGCCTCTCCCGGGCAGAGAGCGGGACAAGCGGCGGGACAGCGCCCCCTGGTGGCCCCCGGCCCAATTACCCGCAAGGAGAGCGCGGCGGCCACCCCGGCGGTGGGAGGCCCGGCGCATGCGCTCCCGGAGGCCTCCGACTGTCAGGACCTTGTACTTGCTCCTTCTCAATATATATATTTTTAAGATTATATTTATTTATTCATGAGAGAGACACACACACAGAGAGAGAGAGAGACAGAGGCAGAGACACAGGCAGAGACACAGGCAGAGAGAGAAGCAGGCTCCCTGCATGGAACCTGAGGTTGGACTCGATCCCGGAACCCCGGGGTCAGGCCCTGGGCCAAAGGCAGGCACTAAACCGCTGAGCCCCCAGGTGTCCCCCTCCTTCCCAATATTTGAAGAATATTTCAGTATCATCTTCATGGTGGTGACTCAGGGTTTTTGTTGTTGTTGTTGTTGTTTGTTTTCCACTCAGTCCAAGCGTGTCTCCTGATTCCACTACAGGTACTTCCTATTCCAGGATCTCGTCACCGCAAATTCAGCAGGGCCCTGGAGTGAGGAAGGTGCCCTGCCCTCCCCTGCGCCTCTAGAGGCAGCCTTAGCCCGCTTACTGGGGAAGGGGAAGCCGGCAGGCCTATGCTAGGTCTCGGCCCTCCCGGGAGTGACCCTTTCTGCGGCCCTCGATCATGGTGTCCCCATCCTCCTTTCCCTGTAGGCTGTCCCCCTTTCTCTTCGGAGCTGCAGGGACGCGGGGAGGGCAGATCCGTTGCTTTCCCCTTGCTTCTTGACTTCCTCAATCGTCCCAAGACGATTATGCTGGAATAACTGTGATATTCTTACCTGGAAAATTAGGGCAATTTCAGGAAGAAATTATGATTTAGGAGAAATAAAAATTGACCTTCTAGGGGCACCTGGGGGACTCAGTTGGCTCAGGTCATGATCCCAGGTCCTGGTATTGAGTCCCTTCTCAGCGGCAGGTCTACTTCTCCCTCTCCCCCCTCTCCCCACCTTCCTTCTACTTGTGCTCTCTCCCTCTCTTACTCTGTCAAATAAAGAAATGAAATCTTAAAAAAAAAAATTGATTTTCTAGGTAGTTGGGATTTTTCCTCTCACTGTGCAAAGAAAAGTACCTCCAGACTTGGATCTCACGTGTCCTCCCTTCCATTCCTGACCCGCCAGTGGACTGAGTCAGGTTCCAGTTTCTGGTGGTTTTAAGGTTTTTTATTTTTTAAAATTATATTTTATTTTTAAAAATTTATTTATTTATTTATTTGAGAGAGAGAAAGGGAGAGAGAGCACAAGCAGTGGCGAGAGGGAAAAGCAGAGTCCCCCTGAACAGGGAGCCCGTGCGGGGGCTCAACCCCAGGACCCTGGGATCATGACCTGAACCAGAGGCAGACGCCCAACTGACTGAACCACCCAGGTGCCCCTAGTTTTAAAGATTTTAAGGAATCTCTACACCCAGCGTGGGGCTCAAATTTACAACCCCGAGATCAAGAGTCACGTGCTCCACCTAGCTGAGCCTGCCGGGCACCCCAAACTTCTGAGTTCTTTAAATCCAGTTTTTCATTCGTGAGAGCTGTGGGCTTGCTTGTTTCTCCACGTTGATCTATTAAGTAAGCACGTGTCTCAGGATCCCTTATTATCAATATTAATTAAGTCAATGTGATGGGGAGCACGGGGCTAGCCAGGGACAAAGCCAGGCCCTTGACTCAGGCAGAGGGACCTTCCTGTAGGGACCCAGTGGCCTCCACGGCATCCTTCCCTCGGGGCAGGAGGCAATCCTAGCCCGGCCCCAGCAGCCTGTGAGTCTACGCTGACCTACAAAAATTCCTTAGAAATCTGCACCCATGAGCCCTGGAGGTCGGCGTTGGCGATCGTCCCCAAACCCACGGCCCACCGGTACACACCTGCAGGTCTCAGACTCAGGTTCTCGGGGACGGTGGTGAGTGGCCCTTCCCAACAAGGGGCAGCCCCTCGAGGTCCTGGGGACCCGGCTCCCAGAATTCCTCAGAGGGCACGCTGCCACACCCCCAGCTCCTGGGTCCCCTGTCGGCCTCCGTCACAGGCCCCAGGCGGCCCGGCCCCGACCCTCGGGTCCCCTGGGCTTCACTATCCTGTCCCCAGGCTTCACTAAAGCCACCGGTTTGCACCAAAGGCGTCTCAAGACTTCTGGGTGGGCGGCTCCGGACCTCACCTACATTCCAGAACTGCTTCAAATACGGTCCAAATCCTCCAGTGTAGTGGAGATACACTGTTGTCACCGAACCAAGGTGACTTTGCTCCTTGGTGAGTCAAAGATACTCCAGATGGGGTTGTCACACAGAGTAAACTGTATTTGCAGCAAATAAGGAGATCACTGGGAATAACTTCCAAAGCCGTGACACCTTGAGCAACAGCGAACAGGTTCCTTTTATTTAGGGTTAGGATGAATATTTAGGTAAGGAAGCCTGCCATCCCATGTAGAGGCGGGCATAGGTCTGCACACGCACCTTAAGGAGACATTCCTGGGGCACCCGAGAGGCTCAGTTGGTTAAGGGGTTAAGTGTCTGCCTTGGACTCAGGTCATAGTCCCCGGGTCTTGGATGGAGCCCCACATTGGGCTCCCTGCTTCTCCCTCTCCCTCTGCCCCTCTCCACCGTTCCTATACTCTCTCTCTCTCTCTTGTTTTCTCTCAAATAAGTAAACAAAATCTTTGAGGAAAAGAAAAAGAAATATTCCTGTACGTACATTGTATATTATGTAAATTATGCTTGTGCCCCTCCCGGTGGAGATTTGTGTTGTAACGAGGTAAAGATAGTTGTCGGTCATTCTAGAGGTTAGTCCGTGGTCCATCTAGAAAGGCCTGAGTTTTGGGGGTTGCACTCAAACTAGCCTGGGTGGCTTGGGCTGGCTGGAGGCCTGGCCAGGATAGCGAGATAGCCAGACCCTGCTATCACTTGAGGGGTGGTTCCTGTTTCCATTTGCCTGAGTCAAGACAGAAGCTGGAAAAGAAGAGCTTAAGGAAGAATGTGGGACACAGACCAGTGAGTATAAACAGGTGGGCAACACAGCTCAGGGCCTGTGGTCTAGCTGGTGACACTACTTTCCTCTTGGCAAGGTTCAGGGTCTTATCTTGAGTCAAGGAATGTATGATGCCTTCTTATTCTTCTGGGAGGGCTTGAGGTTATAAAACACCTCATACCCTTAGTATCTGACTCTTCGTCACAACAGGTGCTAAGCTGGACAAAATTTTTCTTTTTTAAAGATTGTATTTACTTATGAGAGACCCACAGAGAGAGGCAGAGACACAGGCAGAGGGAGAAGCAGGCTCCATGCAGGGAGCCTGATGTGGGTCTCAATCCCAGGTCTTCAGGATCACACCCTGATCAGAAGGCAGTGCTAAACCGCTGAGCCCCCCAGGCGTCCTCAAACTGTATCTTAAGTGTCAGTTCATCATGTCCCTCGTGTGTCACGTCTCTTAGTGGCTCTCAGAGTGCTGCTACCATCGGGAGCACTCCCCGGCATTCCCGAGGCCTCATCCCTGCCGCAGAGCCTTAGCTCCCCTTCCGCTGCAGCTTGGCGGGGCTCCCTCCCACCCCTACCTCTGCCTGCCCCTCCTGGACACTCCAGCCTCTGGGGCCTCAAATAACTTTAGTATCGTGGCCACAGTCTGGCGTGGAACAGCCTCTGCCACTCTTTGCAATGTGTGATAGTTTTGTCCCTCCAGCTAGTCAGGCCTAACTACAATAGCAGCTCTCTGGGTGCAGGGCTGGACACCCTGGAAGTTCCCAACTGACACCTGCCCATTAGTCTGCTGGCAGGTGAGCCACCCCCACCTCCCCTTTCTCCGTGTTGCCACGGCACGTTGTTATACCTGGGTTATACTACGTACCATAGCTTACCTTTTATTAAAGGTGGAGCTCATACCTGTTTCTTGGGCGGCACTGGGCCTTCCTCAAGCATAGAGACCACATTGCAATGTGTTGCCCTGGTCACAGCCTTTAGCAGAGGGCTGTAGAGAGAAGCAGCGCAACACCTTTTTTTTCCCCTGGTGTGAATATTTTTATTCAACTGAAGGAAAACAAACCACATATTTTTAAAGTAAGCTCCACACCCAAGGTGGGGCTTGAACTCCCAACCCCAAGATCAAGAGCACATGCTCTACTGACGGAGCCAGCCAGGCGCCCCTGGAGTCTTTTCTTTCTAAAATTTTACGTACAGACAGTAAGCGTTGTCTCTTTCATCACGTAGATGCTGTGGATAATCTGTTCAGGGGAAACTCACTTAGGCCACCCTGGTGGATCCCACATCCTTCCACTAGTGTCATAAACCCCAAGGCTATATTTCAGCATCAGATCATCCCGGTTTGAGCAGAGGTAGCAAGAGCGAGAAGCCTGGCTAAATTTTCATGGCTGGTTCCAGTAGAGCTGCTGGTGGTCCACCTTGCTTTCAGAGGTATGACAAAGCAAAAGGCCAACAATTTTTATAGCCATATCAAATTTTTCATGATCCTGCGTGGCTCTTCCTCCAGGATTCTCTCCTGATAATGATAATAGTGACAGTAATAATAGTAGCAGCTAATGCCTATCTAGCATTTATAGATCCTTATTCTATGCCAAGCGCTGTTCTAAATGCTTTGCTCATTTAACATTTACAACAACCTTATGAACCGGGGGGGAGAGGGGGACTGGGGCTGAGGCACTGACTCAGGGTCACACATGTGCACGTTGGTGCTCTAGCTGCTTTTCTTGCTCCACCCTAGTCCTGGCCCTGCTTATGAAAGAGTTATTATCTACACTGTTTTTCCAATGAATAAACTGAGGCACTGAGAGATGAAGTAACTTGCCTAAGGTCACACAGGTGGCCAGTGGCAGAATTGGGATTTGAATCCTAGCAGTCCCAGAATCCTTCCAATCTTTTTAGTTTTTATTTTTTAATTTAAATTTTTTATGATTTTATTTATTTCAGAGATAGTGAATGAGAGAATGAGAGAGAGAGAGAGCATGAGTGGAGGAGGGGTAGAGGGAGAAGTAGACTCCCCTCTGAGAGGGGGGCCGGACGTGGGACTCAATCCCAGGATTCCAGGATCATGACCTGAGCCGAAGGCAGACACTCAACCGCTGAGCCACCCAGATGCCCCCTCAAATGTTCATGTTATGGACACGATTATATATGGTATAAACTGTAGATCCAAATAGACTGGAACTATGTGCCTGAAGAGACGTGGACGAGGTAAGTCCATCATGGGATGTGGGAACGTGGGTGTGGTGAGGGGAGGCAGGCTGCAGAGTGTCTGTGACTAAGGAAGCAGACTTAAGTTATCTGATTGCGTGGTCATCTGCCTGAAGAAAGACTCCATAAACATAAGAGGGGCGGCCTTGGAGCCTAAGGAAAAGGGGTCAGAGATCAAGACTCATAGGTGGTACTCTCTGAGGAGACGATCTGTGGCTACTCACCAGGCTCCACCTGGGTCTGGGTAAACAGGCCTGTTGTGGGCTGAGTTGGGTCCCACTCAAATTCATATATTGAAGCCCTAACCCCCAATATCTGTGTTTGGGAGATAGGGCCTTAAAAGGAGAGAGCAGCGTTATTAACAACAGCCAGAGAGTGGAGACACCCAAGTCAACATCAACCGATGAAGGGATAAAGAAAATGCGGCATAGCATGCGGCCTTAAAAGGGAGTGAAATTCTGATATATGCTACAACATGGGTGAACCCTAAAGACATTATGCTGAGTGAGAAACATGACAAATTATAGGATTCCACTTATATGAGGTACCTAGAATGGGCAAATTACTTGATTAAAAATTTTTTTTGATTACTTGATTATATGACACAATTCTGTATATTTCAAGCCTTGACTTTCCTTTACCATCCCACATACTTTTTATTTCCAGGTAGTTTTTCTTTTCTTTTCTTTTTTTTTTTTTTTTAAGATTTTATTTTTAAGTAATCACTATACCCCGTATGGGCCTTGAACTCACAACCCTGAGATCAAGGGTTGCATGCTCTACTGACTGAGCCGGCCAGGTGCCTTGAGGTAAACAGCTCTTTACTTCGGTGCTCCATTCCATGGTGTGGGAATGATGGTCCCTGCCCATCGGCCTGTGGTAGGTCGGTGGGCCCCATATCGCATGAGCGGTTGTGGAGTGTGGAAGGAGGAGACCCAGAGGGGCTGAGAGGTCAGGGTGCTAACAGTCAACATGCAGGAAGCAAAGACAGTGGCCACCACCTGAGGGTGACAAAGGCTGCAGGAGTCAGGCAAGTGGTTCTAGGTGTGGTTCCAGGGCAAACATTTGGAAAAGAAAGCTGTGGCTGCCGATGGAGGGAAGAGAGACCTTGAGTATTAGTGACTGAAGTCAGAGCAGCCAGGAGGCCATCAGAGTTGTTGCCAACATCACCAGCCTCCGCCTCTTCCCTCAGACCCCAGGCCCTGCCCTTTCGCTTCACGGGTCCCTCAGCCCCTCCTCACTTCTTTCTTCCTGCCCTCTGTCTTCTGGAGAACTAAACAAGATCTTCCTCAGGGCCTTTGATTAGTAGGTCCTCTGGGCAGAGAACGTCAAGGCTACTTAGGGGGCGTGGAGGTTGCGGGGAGCTGAGGTGGTGGAGGCTGTCTTGCTGCCTGTGCCGGGTCAAAATTGGTGGAGGGGTTTGCGCTGTTGCAGTTGTGTCAGGCCCTTCAGAACCCCAGAGTGCAAGACAAGTCACCTTGGAGTCTCAGAGTCTAGCCTTTCCCTTTGCTTCTCTTTGCATTTCAGACCACGTGAGGCCTCCGATCCACAGGATAACATCTGTTCTTTTTTATTATTATTATTAAGTTTTAATTTGAACCCCAGGATGGTTAGCATACGGTGTTCTATTAGTTTCAGGTGTACAGTATAGTGATTAAGCAGAAAAATTCTGCCCTTGATGTCTAGTGTCATTAAATGGAGCCTAGAAAGAGGTCTGCCTCGGATGTCCGGCCAGAAAGTCTCAACATCTCGCAGCATCAGAAAGCGATGGGTCGGGACCCAAGTTGCTCAGCCCTGACCTGTCCAGCTCCAGCCCCCTACAGCTACGTGCCGTGGCAACACAGCCTAGAGGAAGGAGATTCCAGGATCTCTCCAGCCAGACTGTCCAGGCCTGGCTCTCGGGAGCAGCAGCTGTGGCTAGGAGACGGGCGCCAGGGATGGAGGCCGCCTGGGTGAGCTACATCGCTGGACGGTAGCGGGGCTGTGCGGCCTTGCTGGGTCCAGAGGGAAAGGTGGGAAAACAGGAGTGTGTGCGGGGCCAGGTGAGGGTCCCACAAGTGATGCAGAATAACGCAAGAGGAGGGAGAGGTGGCGGGGGCTTTCCTTCGTGCAGATCGGAAGCAGGTTTCCAGCGAAGGGCTGTGCTTGTTGCTAACGCCGTAGGCCCGTCCACCTGGCTATGCGGAACTCAGTGGAGACTTCTCTCTGGCTCCAGAAGCTCAGCAACATGATGTTGTATGACTTTGTTTTTTTGTTTTGTTTTTTTAAGATTTTATTTATTTATTTATGAGAGACACACGGAGACATAGAGAGAGAGGCAGAGACACAGGCAGAGGGAGAAGCAGGCTCCATGCAGGGAGCCCGACGCGGGACTCGACCCTGGGACTCCAGGATCAAGCCCTGAGCCAGAGGCAGATGCCCAACTGATGAGCCACCCAGGGGTCCCTGTTGTATGACTTTGGACAGTTTGACACTGTTTTGAAAACCCAGTGATTAAAACTGGGTTACTGGGGCGGCCGGGTGCTCGGTGGCTTAGCACCGCTTCAGCCCAGGGCCTGACCCCAGGGTCCTGGAATTGAGTCTTGCATCGGGCTCCCTGTAGGGAGCCTGCTTCTCCCTCTGCCTGTGGCTCTGCCTCTCTCTCTCTGTGTCTCTCGTGAGTAAATAAATAAAATCATAAAAAAAATTTAAAAACTGGGTTACTGAAATAACTGCCTTATCTGACAGATAAAGAGTGACCTTGGATAAGTGGGAGGTCCTTGTAAACTCTAGAGCCTTGTTATTTGAAGTTTGGCTTATGGACCAACAGTGTCAAAGTTACCCAGTAGCTTGTTACAAGTGAAAATTTCAGGTCCCATTCCCAATCTGCAGAACCACAACCTGCATTTTAACAAGATCCCCAGATATTTGTATGCATATGAAAGTTTAAAAGGCATCACTATAAAACACTCTGTAAATTAGTTTACTGCTTGAGGGAGAACCAAATATCACTTGGGATTCAGTTTTGTTCTCTAATAAAAGACCACAAGGGAGTGGGAGGTGGCTACCTCTATGAGCAACAGATCCCTCTACCCTAATTTCTTTAATAAGTGTAGTTTTAAGAAGGATGGTTAAGAATGTCCTGGATGGACCTAGAGGGTATTATGCTAAGTGAAATAAGTCAGTTGGAAAAAGACAAATGACATATGATTTCACTCATATGTGGAATTTAAGAAACAAAACAGATGAACAGGGATGCCTGGCTGGCTCAGTGGTTGAGCATCTGCTCAGGACGTGATCCCGGGATCGAGTCCCACATCAGGATCCCTGCAGGGAGCTTGCTTCTCCTTCTGCCTGTGTCTCTGCCTCTCTCTCTCTGTGTCTGTCATGAATAAATAAATAAAATCTTTAAAAAAATCAGATAAACATAGGGTAAGGGAAAGAAAAATAAAATAAGATGAAAATAGAGAGGGAGGCAAACCATAAGAGATATTGAACTCTAGGAAACAGACTGAGGGTTGCTGGTGGGGAGGTGGGGGGGGATGGAATAACTGGGTGATGGGCATTAAGGAGGGCATGTGACGTGATGAGCACTGGATGGATATTCTATGCAACTACTGAATTACTAAATTCTACTCCTGAAACTAATAATATAGTATATGCTAGCTCAACTGAATTTAAATAAAGAATTTAAAAAAATATCCTAGCAGTGAGCTAGGAGGAAATGAAGGAAGGAAGACCCTAGAGAGAAGAGAAGGAAGATGGTTTTTGGAAGGAGGATGGCCTAGAATGATTTTCTGGGATGAGTGCAGGGGAGTATTCCTAGAGACAAGCAGAGAGCATTTGTAAATGTGCAGGGCGGGGGCGGGGGAGGCTTTGAGCACATGAAGATTTGGTTTTCTGGGCTAGGAGAGAGGTTTCTCTATTAAGCTACTTTTTCCTTTTTCTAAAAGAAAGTGTGCTTCCAACACGGACACTCCTCTTGCTCCTCTGCTGGACCAGCCAGGCTTCTCTGAGACCGACAGCTTCCATCATCAGGCTCAGGGCGAAGGCCTCTGCCAAGTACAAATGTTGCCGCGATGATGAAGGCTATAGGGCTGCCTGCTGGGAAGAGCTGTAGGGAAAGTAAGACCTCTACCCACCATGTGTTCCCCAGCACAGGGGGCCTCTGTGGGGCCCCAATGGGGAGATGGGTGAGGAAGCCTGACTTTTACAGGTGCTACCTCAGCATCTTTTTTTTTTTTTAATAATATTTTATTTATTTATTCATGAGAGACACAGAGAAAGAGAGGCAGAGACACAGGCAGAGGGAGAAGCAGGCTCCACACAGGGAGCCCGATGTGGCACTCGATCCTGGGACTCCAGGATCACGCCCTGGGCTGAAGGCAGACGCTCAACCGCTGAGCCACCCAGGCGTCCCTACCTCAGCATCTTTTAAGCCACTCAATACCATCTCTACCCAGAGGTTTGCCCCTACACCGTTACTACCTTGGTTGTACCTTCTGGAGGGATGTGAGTATGATCTCTCTGGGGAAACATCCAATTTGCTTGGAAGAGTAGTCTCTGTACCCTGTCATCAAGGTGTCTGCCTGTTCTGCTCCACACCCTTCCCACATTCCCACTGGGAGGGTCTGCTCAATCCTAGCTGGTTTGGATTCTCCCCTAGAGCCTGGAGTACCTCCTTGTTTACTAGGAACCTCCTTGTCCTGACCCGTGCTCTTCCCACCTGCCCTGTGGATATTTGGTAGAGGTGGAGGGGAGACGGGCTTGTCATGAGCCCCCTTTGGGACTGTTAGTGCTTGTCCCAATTGCCTTGCTAGGAGAGAGCATGTTGATGCTAAGTACTTTCCTGAGGTTTGGCCCCCTTTCTTCTTAGGATCTCACTCCAGGGAATCCCTGGGTGGCTCAGTGGTTTAGCGCCTGCCTTCGGCCCAGGGCATGATCCTGGAGTCCCAGGATCAAGTCCCACATTAGGTTCCTTGCATGGAGCCTGCTTCTCCCTCTGCCTGTGTCTCTGCCTTTCTCTCTCTCTCTCTCTCTGTCTTTCATGAATAAATACATAAAATCTTTAAAAAAAAAAAAAGGATCTCACTCCATAGGTTAGTAGAGAAGGTCAGAGGGAGGTTTGTGAGCCTAGTACAGGCAGTTATAACCCAAGGGTCTACTGAGCCATTTTTCCACCAGTGCTTTAATAAACTCACAAGGGCACTGACCATGAGTGGCTCTGAGTGTTTGGGTTTCCGTGACCTTCTCGTTGGAGGGGGAGGTGCAAGTAACAGAGAGGGGTTTGCAGGGGAGACCTTCCTTTATCGAAACAAGTCCCAGAGCTATCAATACCAGCAGTGGGTGGGAGTCTCATTGTCAGGAGGTGGGAATGACTTGGACCCACCCCAAGTGGCACAGTCCCTTGTCTGACATCCCTCCAGCTGTCACAACTCTTCTAAGCTGCGCTGCCCTGAAGACCTGTCTTAGTGGCTTAGCAGAAAATGTAAAGGAATGTTCAAAAGACCAAACTGATTACTGAGACAATAGGAAAATTAACACAGAGGATATAATTAGCATAGAGCTTACAAAGTACAGATTCTCTAATTTGTTCCAATCTGCTGAAATACTTAAACTCTGGTCCAAAAGGATGTGGAAAGATGTCCAATACATCTATCTACTGACCACCCTCAGCATGCCAGAAACATCGTGGCACCCATACTGTGGAAGGCGCAGGAAGGGCAAGAGAGCACAGAAGATGTCTGCCCTGTATTTTATTTCCTCCAAAGAGCTTTCAGCTTTTGGAATCATTTCCTTTCTACCTCAGTGTAATATTTAAAATGCTAATTCTATCATTTCTATGTTGTATGGTCTTTTGGTTATTAGAGTTCTCACAAGGAAACTGGCAAGGAAAAATTCAGGACCCATGAGGTCATTCTTATTTCTTATTTATTCATTTATTTATTTTAAAAATAATCTCTACACCCAATGTGGGGCTGAAACTCATAGCCCTGAGATCAAGAGTTGCATACTTCACCTACTGAACCAGCCAGGTGCATCCCCCAGGAGTTCACTTTTAAATTTCAGGCTAAGGAGGGCAGAGTCTGGGCTGTTTGGCTCTCTTTCTTTTGTCCTTTAAGTAGCAATTGCTTTTCCATCAGAGGAAAGGCAAATCTAGATTCTTTTCTTTTTTTTTTAAAGATTATTTATTTATTTATTCATGATAGAGAGAGAGAGAGAGAGAGAGAGAGAGAAGGAGAGGCAGAGGCAGAGACACACAGGCAGAGGGAGAAGCAGGCTCCATGCCGGGAGGCCGATGTGGAACTCCATGCCTGGACTCCAGGATCGCGCTCTGGGCCAAAGGCAGGCGCCAAACCGCTGAGCCACCCAGGGATCCCCTAGATTCTTACTCTATGCAAAAATAAGTTTCAGGTGAAATAAAGTATAAACAAAAAAAAAAATCCAAAAAACGTATAGAAACATCAGAAGAAAATTTAGGACAATGGAAAATCTTGGGGTTTGGGTAAACTTACAGAGAAGCCCAGAATGCATAAAAGAAAAACAGTACTGGTCAAAAATAAAAATTTTGGAATGAAAAGAAGACAATAAACACGAAAAAGTGGTACAGTTGGAAGAAAATGTACTCATATAAACAGATGACTTTTCAATATACAAAGATCTCTTATGAATTGATAGGAAAAAGTCAACAACCCAATAGAAAAATAGTGATATAAACAGACAGATGATAGAAGGGGAATTCTGAATAGTAAGTAAATCTAATAAAGACACTAAATTTCTCTATTCATCAGAGAAATTAAAACAAAATGAGCTGCCCAACAGACCGGCAAAGATCAGTTGCTATGACCTAGTGTAGGTGAGAATGGGCATTAATTCATATATACACAAACGCACACATTATATATATAGTTGGTATATATAATTTATTATTGTATTTATTCAACACAATAGAAGCATGAATTGCTACAACTTTTGGGGAGTAACACATTAGTATCTTCTAATGTTAAAAGTAATAATAATAATAATTTTATATTATAATAAACTTGTTAAGAGACTTGATCTTAATTATTCCATCTACTAAAAAGAGATGATAATTATGTGACATTAGAGAAGTGCTAATTATCACTGCAGTGGCAGTTATATAATATATAAATGTACCACATCAATATGTTTTATACCTAAAATTTACACAATGTTTCTTGTCAACTATATTTCAGTTACCCCCTTCAAGCCTCGCCCCAAACCCACACCTATTAACGATGGTTATACGTGTTCTGTGCAAGCCACTTTGACAAGAGTGTTACTTTAGGGAGCGGGTGTAATAGCTTTCCTCCTCGAAAGCAATTCGAGGAATATTTAAAAACACAGGTAGGGGCACCTGGGTGGGTCAATCGGTGAAGCGTCTGACTTCGGCTCAGGTCATAATCTCAGGGTCCTGGGATCAAGTCTTGCGCTGGGCTCCCTGCTCTGTGGGCGCCTGCTTGACATTCTCTCTAGCCCTCTGCCCCTCCCCCACTCATGCAAACTCTCTCTCAAATAAATAAAATCTTCTTTTCAAATAAATAAAATCTTAAAAAAACCCAACCGCCCAAAAAGCATATGTAAGAAAATAAAAGCTATGTGTTCCCTTTGATATTAAAAATTCAAACTTCTGGGGGATCCCTGGTGGCTCAGCGGTTTGGCACCTGCCTTTGGCCCAGGGCGCGATCCTGGAGTCCCGGGATCGAGTCCCACGTCGGGCTCCCTGTATGGAGCCTGCTTCTCCCTCCTCCTGTGTCTCTGCCTCTCTCTCTCTCTCTCTCTCTCTCTCTCTCTCTCTCTCTCTCTCTATGTCTATCATAAATAAATAAATAAATCTTTAAAAAAATTCAAACTTCTAAAATCTATTTGAAAAGTACTAATATAAAAAAAAAAAAAAGTACTGGGGATCCTTGGGTGGCGCAGCGGTTTGGCGCCTGCCTTTGGCCCAGGGCGCGATCCTGGAGACTCGGGATCGAATCCCACGTCGGGCTCCCGGTGCATGGAGCCTGCTTCTCCCTCTGCTTGTGTCTCTGCCTCTCTCTCTCACTGTGTGCCTATCATAAATAAAGAAAAATTAAAAAAATATATTAAAAAAAAAGTACTAATATCTGGGATGCCTGGGTGACTCAGGGGTTGAGTCAGGACGTGACCCCGGGGTCCAGGGATTGAGTCCCATGTCGGGCTCCCTGCAGGGAGCCTGCTGCTCCCTCTGCCTCTGTCTCTGCTTCTCTCTCTCTGTGTCTCATGAATAAATAAATAAAATCTTAAAAAAGGTACTAATATCTGAAGATAAAGGCATTTGGATACTTATTTCAGCTTTGTTCTTAGTGGCAAAAACCTAAAACAATCTTAAATATCCACCAAAGATGAATGATTAAATGAATTAGGGAAAACTGCTCTGAAGAATCCGTGTAGGGGATCCTTGGGTGGCTCAGCAGTTTAGCACTGCCTTCAGTCCAGGGCTTGATCCCGGGGACCTGGGATCGAGTCCCACATGGGACTCCCTGCATGGAGCCTGCTTCTCCCTCTGCCTGGGTCTCTGCCTCTCTCTCTCTGTCTCTCATGAATAAATAAATAAAATCTTTAAAAAAAGAATCTGTGCAGCTATTCAGAAAGAATGAGTTGGGTCTATATATATTGACCTGAAGGAGTGTAGATTGTACACCGTAATATGGAGAATGGGATAAGAAATTGTGGAATAATGTATAGAATCTGATTCCAAATTTGAAAAGGAGAAAAATCTATATATGCTTACTGGTATTTCTATATGTTTCTGAACACATAGAGGCTACAATAAGCCTTTAACATCGTTACCTCAAGGGGTGAGATTAGAGGGGGATTAATTTACTTAAAAAAACCCTCTTGTGTTTTTATTTTTTAAAAAGTTTTTATTTATTTACTCATGAGAGACACAGAGAGAGAGGCAGAGACACAGATAGAGGGAGAAGCAGGCTCCATGCAGGGAGCTCGACATGGGACTCAATCTCAGGACCCCGGGGTCACGCCCTGGGCGGAAGGTGGTGCTAATCTGCTGAACCACCCAGGCTGCCCACCTTTTGTGTTTTTAAACATGTTACAAAGAACATGTACTACTTAAAAAAAATTATTTTTAAGTAGTCTGTACACCCAATGTAGGGCTCGAACCTACAACCCTGAGATCAAGAATCCCAAGCTCAACAGACTGAGCCAGCCAGGCACCCCCAAGTATCTACTACTTTTATAATTTAATATGCACAAATGTGAGAGACATTGAGAAAAGTGAAATAAGAGATGGTAAAACTAGAGGATGGATATGTTCATGAGTGTGGAACAAAGGAAGAATTGGCAGTGGTAAAGAAGGGCAAATAAATTATGCAGAGAAAGAATAATCAAATGGAAAAAAATGACCTTGAAGGACATAGAGATTCTATAAACAGAAGAGAATTAAAAATAATTGGCAACTTAACTTTAATTAATACTTTTAGAGAGACCAAGGCATGAAACAAGGATAGTATTATATGATACAGAATAATCAGAGTAAGAAATAGTTCTTTTTTAAAAGATTTTATTCATTCATTTTGAGAGAGAGACAGAGACAGAGAGTGTGTGCGAGCGGAGGTGGGGTGGGGGCAAAGAGAAAGGGAGTGGGACACTCTCACTAGTGTGGAGCCTAGCGTGGGGCTGATTCCACTGCTGAGAGCTCATGACCTGAACCGAAACCATGAGTCTGGTGCTTGATCCACTGAGTCACTCACATGCCCCTAATAGTTTATTTTTTTAATTAAGATTTTATTTATTTATTCATGACAGGCACACAGAGACACAGGCAGAGGGAGAAGCAGGCTCCCTGCAGGGAGCCCGACGTGGGACTCGATCCGGGTCATGACCTGGGCCGAAGGCAGCTGCTGAACCGCTGAGCCACCCCAGGGTCTCTCTCTCTTTTTTTTTTTTTTAGGATGTTATTGATTTATTTGCAAAAGAGAGAATGAGAGAGAGAGAGAGAGAGAGAGAGAGGAAGAGACAGCAGGCACATGACGGGGGGTGGGGGGGGTGGGGAGGTGGAAGGGCAAAGGGAGAGGGAGACCTCCCCCCTTGAACAGGGGGCCTGATGCAGGCCTTGGTCCCAGGGCCCCGGGGTCGAGACCTGAGCCAAAGGCAGACGCTCAACCAACTGAGCTCCCCAGACGCTCTGAGATGTCACATTGAGACACTACATTTTAGATGACAGGATTCGGAAGTTTTACAACCTATTTACTGTTTCTTAGAAAGCTATTCTAAGGGATGCCTGGGTGGCTCAGCAGTTGATCCCGGGGCCTGGGGATCGAGTCCTGCATCGGGCTCCCTGTGGGCAGCCTGCTTCTTTCTCTCCTGTGTCTCTCATGAATAAATAAATAAAATATTAAAAAAAAAAGAAAGAAAGCTGTTCTAAAATCCACTCTGTAAAAATGAACATGAAAAACAAAAAAATGGGATCCCTGGGTGGCTCAGCAATTGAGCGTCTGCCTTCAGCCCAGGGTGTGATCCTGGAGTCCCGGGATCGAGTCCCACGTCGGGCTCCCTGCATGGAGCCTGCTTTTCCCTCTGCCTGTGTCTCTGCCTCTCTTTGTGTCTCTCATGAATAAATAATTTAAATCTTAAAAAAAAATATTTAAGACACAAAATTCAGGTCACAGAGGATCCAATCTATAAGAAAGACCCAGGATGCCAGTTGTGGGAAGACCAGGACAGCCTGAAATTCAGGGCTGAGGACCCAAAGGGCGCTCTCTAGGGCAAAAAAAGAATTCGTTAGAACAGATGTGATTAAGAGTTTGTCAAAATTTGAGGATCAATGAATGGAGAACAAGAAAACAAGAAATGTAAGCAACTAAAATGTGTCGTGCATTCTTCACACAGTCATAATGTGTAAATGCTTTTTTAGAGGTTTTCTATATTTGAATCACCATGAACAGTAACAAAGGTCTACTGAAGGTTAAGGAATAGAATAGAAATATCACCAATTTTGACAACCAAGAACTAGAGAGGACAGAACTTGGGAGATGTAGGGTAAAGAGGAGGTGGAGGGAGGGCAGGGGTTCTTTCTCCTTTACAAAGTGAAGGGGCAAGAGATTTAAGTACATTCATTCACTAGTTCAACAAGTGCCTGCTGTGTTCCACACACTATGATTATTATCATTATTATTATTATTATTTTTTTTTTACCATTTAACTTGTTTTAATGTTTCTTCACAAATGGTGAAAAATACTAAAGTACAGACAAGGAATAATCATAATGTTGTGGCCAACATTATAAATATGGAATTATAAATTTAAAACATTTTCTGGTTTAAAAAATAAATCTGGTAGTCAATGCAGCTCTGCGGGGTCTCTGCGTCTAGTAGGGCCGGTCTCTGCGTTCCTGACGGTGCTCGCCTTTATCCATTTTTCCAGGTCCTCCACGCCCGCCTCTTCTTCCTCCCATCTGTTCCATCAAAGGTCCAGGGGGCCCACCAGGACCGCCTCGTCTTCCTCCGCCAAAGCCACCTCGGTCCATGCCCCGGCCACCACGGAAGCCCCCTCTGTCTCCACCGCGGCCACCTCTGAACATCCCACCGGGACCACCGCGGTCCATGAGGCCACCTCTTCCTCCCCGCATGCCACCAGGGCCGCCTCTGCCACGGTCACCGCCCGGGGGCGGGAAGGGTGGTGGAAGGAAGCCTTCAGGCTTCGGGGCCTTACACTGGTTGCATTCTGTTCTCCAGGCGAAGTTCTGGTTTCCACACCCCGGATTGGGGCACTGCCAGTCCCCAGCTCGGTGCTGGACGTTTCCTCCTTCAGATGGGTTCCCTCGGGAACCCCAGGGTCCTCTTGGGGGAAAGCCACCTCTGTCTCCTCCATGGCCTCCCATGTGACCCATGGGGCCCCCAGGACCTCCTGGGCCCCCTGGACCTCCACGGAGTGGCGGTGGCATCCCTCTGCCCTCACGGGGAGGCATACCACCCCGCATGCTGTTCATTGGAGGTTTCTTCCGAGCAAGAGAAACCTTAAGTTTGCTTCCTTGAAAATCTTTCCCATCAAACCACTCCACAGCAGCCTTGGCAGTTGGTGGGTCTTCATAGGATACTGTAGCATCACCTTTGGGCTTTCCTGTTTCCTTGTCCAAGTAGATATGGATCATGGGTTGTCCGGTTCTCTTGTTCATCTTAACAACTCCACACTGCTTAAAGAAGTCAGCCAGATCATCTAGAGTCACATTGTCATTTAAGCCTTGCACATAAATTGCACTGTTGTCAGAGTCTTCATCTGGATCTACAGGTGGGCCTAGATCAAGATCTGGTCCTTCATCCATGGGTCCACCAGGCTTATTGAAGCCACCTCCGTCTCCAGCGCTGCCCATTCCACCGCGTCCTCCTCCCCGCCCACCTCTGCTCATGCCTCCACGATCAAATCCCCCTCTTCCCCTGCCCCGGTTATCAGGGCCACTCATGCTCCGGTTCTCTCCTGGTCGGGAAAATCCTCCAGACTCCTGCCCATAAACACCCATGCTACTGGGGTGGTCCTGTCGGAATGAACTCTGCTGCCCGTAGCTGCTGCTCTGTTGGCTATATTGACTTGGAGCCTGGCTGTAGGATCCAGTTTGGGGGGGATAACTAGTGGGCGGCTGCTGCCCATAGCTGCTTTGTTGACCATAGCTACTCTGCTGTCCATAGCTGCTCGGCTGCCCATAGGTGTTCTGCTGAGAATAACTGCTCTGATCAGGGATCCCTGGGTGGCGCAGCGGTTTGGCGCCTGCCTTTGGCCCAGGGCGCGATCCTGGAGACCCGGGATCGAATCCCACATCGGGCTCCCGGTGCATGGAGCCTGCTTCTCCCTCTGCCTGTGTCTCTGCCTCTCTCTCTCTCTCTCTCTCTCTCTCTCTCTCTCTCTCTCTGTGACTATCATAAATAAATAAAAAAAATTAAAAAAAAAAAGATTTAAAAAAAAATAACTGCTCTGATCATAACTAGTTGGTTGTGTAGAGGAGTAGCTGGTAGGAGGATAAGATGGTGGTGCTGTGACTGGCTGCATGGGGTAGCTCCCAGGTACCTGGGGATAACTGTAGTTACTCTGTCCATATCCTAGGCTGGGCTGGTTGTAACCCCCTGTGCTAGATTGAGGTTGACTAGTCTCAGCGGGTTTGTTACCATCCTGTGGTCTTGCAGGTGCGGTAGCTGCTGGCTGCTGCCCATAGGCTGGGTAAGCAGGCTGAGTGCCATATGCAGACTGAGCTGCATAGGAGGCCTGGGTGGTAGTGACCATAGCAGTGGTGGTATCATAAGCACCAGTGCCGTACCCCTGGACAGGCTGACTGTATGCCTGGGGGGCAGTTGGAGTAGTATAACCAGCGGGAGGCTGTCCATAAGAAGTTGCATAGGCGGTCTGCCCATAGGTCGCAGCGGTCTGAGCCTGGGTATAGCTGACATCAGTGGGCCGTCCATAGGTTCCATAACTCTGCTGCCCATATGCCTGGGTGGTCTGTGCATATCCTTGAGTTGGCTGGGCGGTGTATGCCCTGTAGCCCTGCTGGGCTGCAGCTTGGCTGTAGGTACTGTAATCCGTGGACGTCATTTTCTCTCCTTCCCTCTCGTTCTCTCAACGTCTGTCTCCCCATTATCATTATTTTTTAAGTAAGCCCTATGCCCAATTCGTCGTGACCTCAAAGCTGAGATCCGGCGGGGCCCTGCAGCCTGGTCTTAGGGCGGGAGATGCAGCGGTGGGCTCGGGGGCCCCCAGTCTTCTGTGCACCGTGCACGGTGCGACGGCGAGCAGGGCACCGCCACATGGCAGAGCGGAGTCTAGCCCAGATGGGGCAGCCACGGAAGTGCCCCTGGGGTTTCTTTCAAGAAAGAACGAAGCTGGGCACTCCCGGGGGGCTCAGTTGGTTCAGGGGCCTCTTAGCTTCAGCTCGGGTCATGACCTCAGGGTCCTGATGCAGCCCCGTCCTGACTCTCCCTCCGCCTCAGTTCCCCCTTCTCTCTTATTCCCCCCATCTCTAAAAATAGGTAAAATCTTTTAAAAAGGGGGTACCAGTGTGGCTCAGTTGGGTGAGCGTCTGCCTTGGGGTCAGGTCATGGCCTCAGGGTCCTCAGATTGAGCCCCAAGGGTCCAGTGTCAAGAGTCGGGCTCTCTGCTCAGCAGGGACTCTGCTTCTCCCTCTTCCTCTCCATCTGTGCTCTCTCTTTTTTTCTCTCTTCAATAAATACAGTCTTTTATTTTTTATTTTTTTTAAAGATTTTATTCATTTATTCATGAGAGACCAGAGAGAGAGAAAGAGGCAGAGACACAGGCAGAGGGAGAAGCAGGCTCCATGCGGGGAGCCGGATGTGGGACTTGATCCCGGGTTTCCAGGATCTCGCCCTGGGCGGGAGGCAGCGCTAAACCGCTGAGCCACCCTGGCTGCCCCCATTTTTTTTTTTTTTTTAAAGTAGTCTCTACCCTCAGTGTAAACTTGAACTCATGGCCCTGAGATCAAGAGTTGCATGCTCTACTGACTGAGCCAGCCAGGTGCCTACATCCATCTTGCTGTGAGCAATGAGGGGATAGGATATAGTTTTATTTATAATACTGCCCTTATTAGGTGTGATCTCATTCCAGTTGTGGTTGTTTTCCTCCATTTCTTTAACAAGTTTTTCCTCATTGAGCTATAAAGATTAATAGGATGACTTCCTTTTTGCCTCCAATCTCTTATGACCATCTTCCTTGTGGTACTGCCATTATCCTAGATCTCCAAGTGTGAAGCTTGGTATTCACTGGATAAATGCCCTTCTACTTACTCTGATTCATTGATATCCCAGATGTAGCTCTGACATGCATTAAATCCTTTTAATAGGGACACCTGTGTGCCTCAGCGGTTTAGAGCCTGCCTTCAGCCCAGGGTGTGATCCCTGCATGGAGCCTGCTTCTCCCTTTGCCTGTGTCTCTACCTCTCTCTCTCTCTCTCTGTCTCTCATGAATAAGTAAATGAAATCTTAAAAAAAAAATCCTTTTAATAATAAAAGTATAGAGAAAGAAGAATGTGGCACAAAGAGAAAGAACAGGACACTGATGAAATCTCTATGGACTAGTGTGATAGGAACTCAGAGAATGATGGCATTTTACATCTATGTAGTGTTCTCATGATCCTTAGAGGTGTTAAATGACAGAAGAGTCCCATGGCTGAATAGTGCTAGAGTGAGACCCCCAACTCGGTTTTATGGTTTCCAGGTCAGTAGTCTTCCTACATTATACTTAACATTCTTTCCCACAAATAAACCAAGATAATTTAATAAATCATGTTATTTCAGAATGCTAAATTATTAGAAGTTTTCAGAATTCATTGGCAATATTAATTCCCAGTGTCCTGAGGTCATAGGTTTATCTGTGATCTAAATAATTATTTTAAAAGTTTGATGGCTCACTCTGTCAACGATTCTACACTGGTGTTGCTGCTCTATTTCTAAACCTAGATATAGAATTAAGTGCAAGTTCTAAAATCAAACAAGAGTCAATAATTGCTACTAGGAATCTGTGAAGTGGACCATCTCCTTTCCTTGTTGGGCATTCTGGCACACTGAGGATTTCTTTGGAAAGTAGACCACTGCCTGGGGGCTTAGCAGTATTTTCATTTTAAAGACACTTAAAATGTGAAGCTATTGATGCAGTATGTTTTTGAATTGTGATAGGATATTGAATATAAAAAGTCATCTAGTACAAGCATGTTTAAAAAAGATATGGAAATCACTAGTGGATCACAAAATCATTATATACACCTATAAAGTTGATCATTTAAAATTTGTTAGTGACTGATTTGCCCAGGGGTTCAGGTACCTTTTCTAATGAGGCAAAGTGCACAGGCTTGACCCCATTTTGACAAATGACTTTTGCTTAAATCTGGTCCCAAATACATACCTAACTGTAGTCACCTATCTCTCAAATGGCCATGAGATAGATAGATAAATAAATAAATAAATAAATAAATAAATAAAACTTTTTTTTTTTTTTTAAATACAATTAACTCAAAAGACTTTCTTTTAATTTATGGAAAGCATCTCAGGGTCACCTGGGTGGCTCAGTCAGTTAAGCATCTGACTTCAGCTCAGGTCATGATCTCAGGGTCCTGGGATTAAGCCCCATTGGGCTCCCTGCTCAGTGGGGAGTTGCTTCTTCTTCTCTTTCTGCCCGTCCCTGCTTATGTTCTCTCTCTCTCTCTCAAATAAATAAATAAAATCTTAAAAAAGCATCTCAAATATTTAGAAGATCTATTACCATTTTCTGAATTTTCCAATAAGACACGTAAATTGGAAAATCATCTAAAGGAATAACATTGGAATGAATATATACAAATACAATGAGATGAGATAATTTACTAAATCTGAGAAATGAGATAAAACATTTCCATTAACATGGTAAACCCTCTTTAGAGCAGTGAATTTGAAGTGTCTAACAATTTCACTAACAGAAATGAGATTACAATTTTACTCACGTTCATCCCTCAAATTTTGAGCAAAGAACCTGTCCTACAGGTAGGAGATGAGACCTGATAAGGAGCAAACCACAAAGAACAGATATGAAACCACCACAGAGTTCAAGATACTCTAAGGTTCTCTGGTTGGTATGCAATCTAGGTAGTGAATAAATCTCCGAAGAAAGATAGCTTTGGATGAATATGTAGCCAATAAAATAGTCTTGTGGAGATAGTGTTATCTTAATATAAAGCAGCTAAACAGTAGCTGTATAATCCTAACAGAGTAGTAAAGACAATTTCTGTGAGAGCAGAAAGAGAAATCTATTGAATAATTATGCAAGGAAAGACATTGAGAGGACTGAAAGTGGAGAAATCCTTTGTACGGTGTTTGAACCCAGCATTTATTTATAGAAACTTACTGTGTTCATCAATATTTGGGAATATTTTCCTCTCTTCTCAGCACTTCTTTGCCATCAGTGACCAAATCCTGTAGGTGATGTTTAATTCTGGAAAATGGGACAGAACAATGCCAGGTGTCACTTGGGGGAGAGAAAATCCCCTTCACCTGGAGATGTCAGTGTCCACAGAAAACCCTCTTTCAGCCTGAGAGAAGGGATATAAATCTGTTCCTAGAGAGATTTCAATGGTTTTGGATCCCACAGGGTCAGCATAACTTGTGAAGAGCTCATGGCAGAAGACCCGATTAGTCAGTTCTGGCTGGACCAAATGATGGACCAAATTACTGAAAGTTGATTTATTTGCTTATTTGTAGACATCCTCTTCCAATTGCCTTTTGGGTGGGGAGAAGAGCTGCGGCCCCCACTGAAGGTAATTGCTAAGGTTGGTCTCTTGTGTCCTGTTACTTCTTTTATTTTCCCTAGAGGCAATTATAGATGTAAGATCTACAGCTTGGGGATTATTATAATGGGGCCCCTGTGATGACACCAGTCCAATATCTACGGTTTGTTTCCTGGGATACTGAGTTTCTATCTTTTTCCAATTTTGTGACATCAGCTGGGACGAAAGCTATGGGGCTCTTAAGGTTAGTTGATGATTTCATATCTGTGATTTATTTTCTCTTCCAAAAAAGAAATTTTGAGAAAAAGACCTAGCATGGTACTGCTCAAGGATGTGTTCTTACTGGCATGTTCACATTTTCTGAAACTCATTTGTTAGAATTTCTAAGGTGCTAACATAGATCTGATAGTGTTAGGAGATAGTGTAGGAGAAACAGAATCTCAGGGTTAGAGGAACAGGAAAAGTCATTCAATCTAGTTACCATCTACAATATTGTAAGTCATGCTTACTGAGCAGTGACTTTTTTTTAACTAGTATTTCTTTGTCCTGTTTCTTTGAATATTTTGAGACTGGTCTGATTCCTTTTCTGCTAGTCTGATCTTTGGAATTTTCTGACACCTTTTCCAATTATTTTTCCTATTTTTTTCAAATGCCTAGAGACGGTCTATGCCTTCAGAGAATACCTTAAATGTGATCTGTTCCACCTGAACACAAACTTTTGTGGTGCTCTATAGCTCCCAAGTCACCTTGATATTGAAGTGTCTGGAGTAGAGGTTCATGAACTTTTTCTGGAAAGGTCAGATAATAAGGCCGAAAATGAAAGGACAGGAAAAACTATTCCACCCAAATAATAATCAAAAGAGAGCAGGAGTAACTCTACTAAGATCAAACAAAATAGATTAAATACAAACAAGTTACAAAAGACAAAGGACATTACACTTGATATAGGGCTTCTGGGTGGCTCAGATGGTTAAGCATCTGTGTTCAGTTCAGGTCATGATCTCCATGTCCTGGGATTGAACCCTGCACATTGGGCTCTCAGTTTAGGAGGGAACCTGCTTCTCTCTTTCTCTCTCCCTCTGCCTCTGCCTCTCCCCTTGATCATGCTCTCTCTCTCTGTCTCAAATAAATAAATAAAATTTAAAAAAATCAATACAAGAAAATGTATCAATGATTAGTATATACTCACCTAATGACAGATCAAGATATATAAAACAAACCCTGATGGAACTGAAGGGAGAAACAGTTCTACAATACTAGTTGGAGACTTCACTATCCCACTCACCATGGATAGAACAGCAGAAGATAAGGAAGTAGAGGACTGAAACAACAATAAAGCAATTAGACCTAATAGACATATATAGAATAGTCTACCCCCAAATAGAATATACATTCTTCTCAAGTGCACATGAGACTTTTTTCAGGATAGACTATATTAGGTCACAGATTAAGTCTCAAATGTATTTAAAAAGATAGACACTACACAGATTATGTTCTCTGAACATAATGAGATTGTTAGACGCTAATAAAAGGAAAACTGTAAACTAGAAAATTCACAACATTTTTGAAATTAAACAAACAACACACTTTCTTTTCTTTAAGCAAGTTCTATGCCCAATGTGGGGCTTGAACTCATGATCCTGAGATCAAGAGTCATGTGCTCTCTGAACTGAGCCAGCCAGGTACCCCCAAACAATACACTAAAAAAAAAAAAAAGATTTTATTTATTTATTTGAGAGAGAGCGAGAGAGCATAGAAAGAATGCAAGTGGGGGGAGGGGCAAAGGGGGAGGGAGTAGGAGAGAGGGAATCTTAAGCAGACTTCCTACTAAGCATGGAACCTGACACAGGGCTCAATCTCATGATCCTGGGATCATGACCTGAGCCGAAATCAAGAGTCTGACACTTAACTGACTGATCCACCCAGGAACCCCTAAACAATACGTTTTTAAACAACCAGTGGACAAAGAAGAAATCACAAAGGAAATTAGAAAATAATTAAAGATGAATGAAAACAACATGACATACCCAAACATACGGGACACAGTGAGGCAGCACTAAGGGGAAACTTAGAGCTATAAATACTTACATTAAAAAATCAAGAAAGATCTTGGGGTGCCTAACTGCTCAGTTGGTAGAGCATGCTACTCTTGTTCGATCTCAATGTTGTGAGTTGGAGTCCTACATTGGGTGTAGAGATTACTTAAAAAAGTAAACACACACACACACACACACACACACACACACACACACACACAAACTAAACCAAACCAAACCAAACCAAATCCAAGAAAGATCTCAATCAACAAATTAACTGGAGTACCTGATTCGCCCAGTCAGTAAAGCATGTGACTCTAGATCTCAGGATTATGAGTTTGAGCCCAATGTTGGGTGTAGAGATCACTTACATAAAGAAAACTTTTAAAAATTATAAAAATAACTTACTTTTAAAACTAAAGGACCTCGGAAAAGAAGAACAAAATAAATCCAAGGTTAGCAGAAGGTAGGGAATAATAAAAAATTAGAACACAGATAAATGAGATAGAGAGTAGAAAAACAATAGATGTCAATGAAATGAAAGATCAAAGAAATTGATAAAGATTTACCTAGGTGAACTAAGAAACAGAGAAGATTCAAATCACTAAAATCAGCAAAGAAAATTGGGGACATTCTACTACCTCCACTCTTATGAGAGAGTACTATGAACAGTTGTATACCAAAAAGGTGGATAATCTAGATGAAATAGACAAATTCCTAGAAATATAAAACCTGCCAGGACTAAATTGTGAAGAAATGGGGAATCTAAAAAAGCCTATAACTAGGGATCCCTGGGTGGCGCAGCGGTTTGGCGCCTGCCTTTGGCCCAGGGCGCGATCCTGGAGACCTGGGATCGAATCCCACGTCAGGCTCCTGGTGCATGGAGCCTGCTTCTCCCTCTGCCTGTGTCTCTGCCTCTCTCTCTCTCTCTCTCTGTGACTATCATAAATAAATAAAAATTTAAAAAAAATGATAGACTCATTTCAAATAATCAGAGATACTTTAAAAAAAAAGCCTATAACTAGTAAAAAATTAATAAGTAATCAAAAAATCTCCCGACAAAAAAAAAAAAGCCCTGGACCTGATGGCTTCACTGGTAAACTCTACCAAACATTTAAAGAAGAACTAATAGTAAACTTTTTCAAACTTTTCCAAAAAAAATTGAAGGGGAGGGAACACTTAATAACTCATTCTATGAGGCCAGTATTATTCTGAAATAAAAGCCAGAAAAAGACTACAAGAAAGTTACAATGTCTTTTGTGAAGACTGATGCAAAAATCCTTTTTAAAAAATTTTTTTTAAACAACTTTATTTATTTTTATTTATTTATGATAGTCACATAGAGAGAGAGAGAGAGAGAGAGAGAGAGAGAGAGAAGCAGGCTTCATGCACCGGGAGCCCGACGTGGGATTCGATCCTGGGACTCCAGGATCGAGCCCTGGGCCAAAGGCAGGCGCCAAACCGCTGTGCCACCCAGGGATCCCCGCAAAAATCCTATTTAATAAAATATTAGCAGCAGAATTCAGCAGCATATTGAAAGGATTAGGGACACCTGGGTGGCTCAGTGGTTGAGCTTCTGCCTTTGACTCAGGACATAATTCCAGGATTCCGGCTTGAGTCCCACATTGGGCTCCCTGCGAGGAGCCTGCATCTCCCTCTGCCTGTGTCTCTGCCTCTCTCTGTGTGTCTCTCATGAATAAATAAATAAAATTAAAAAAAAAAAGAAAGGATTATACACCAAGACCAAATAGAATTTATTTCTGGAATGCAAGAATGATTCCACAAATGAAAATTGATCAATGTATTATGCTACATCGAAAAAAAGAAGGGAAAAAAATCCCACACGATCACCTCAATAGGCACAGAAAAAGCATTTGACAAAATTCAGCACTTTTTCTTGATTAAAAACGTAACAACTGGGAATAGAAAAAACCCACCTCATCATAATAAAAGCCATGTATGAAAAATCCACAGTAAACATATTCAAGGGTGAGAAGCTGAAAGCTTTTCCTCTAAGATCAGGAACGAGGTAAGGGTACTTGTTTTCACCACTTTGATTCAGCAAAGTACTGCAAGTTCTAGCCAGGGAAATTAGTCAAGAAAAAGAAATAAATGGCATCAAAATCAGGAAGAAGTGAAATTATCTGTAGATATGATTTTATATATAGAAAATTCTGGAAATTATACACACACACATACACAAACACACACAAGAAGTTAGAAATAGTAAGAAATGAACTCAGCAAAGTAGCAGGATACAGAGTTAACACATAAAAATCAGTTGCATTTCTATACATGAACCATCTGAAAAAATTATAAAAACAATTCTATTTACAATAGCAACAAAAAGAATGAATATTTAGGATTTAAAACTTAACCAAAGGGCAGTCCGGGTGGCTCAGCAGTTTAGCACTGCCTTCAGCCCAGGGCGTGATTCTGGAGTCCTGGGATCGAGTCCCACATCGGGCTCCCTGCATGGAGCCTGCTTCTCCCTCTGCCTGTGTCTCTGCCTCTCTCTCTCTCTCTCTCTCTCTCATAAATAAATAAAATCTTAAAAAAAAAAAAAAAAAACTTAACCAAGAAGGTGAGAGGTTTGTACAATGAAAACTACAAAACATCTAAGGAAATTAAAGAATTTTTAAAGAAATTTAATTAATCAATTTAATATCACAAATAAATGGAAATACATCCCCTGTTTATGGATTGTCAGATTTAATATCATTAAAATGTCAAAACTTATAAAAACTCAATATTACTCGAAGTGATCTATAGCCTCAATGCAATCCCAATCAAAATCCCAATGACTTTTTTTTTTCCAAAAATAGAGAAACTCATCCCCAAATTCGTATGAAATCTCAAGGAACCCTAAATAGCCAGAGCAATCTTGAAAACTGTTAGAAGGTAGAGGACGGTCTGTAAAATATCCTCCAGACTGAGAAGTTACTTTGAAACTGAAAAGCTCCATAGTGTTTACATGCAGTTTTTTTACTCAGGGTAACTTACTGTCAGGGACAGATTCACAGGTGGGATGGTCTGGGTGGTATGTGATCATTCTCCACCCGCATCTGCTGCTGCTATCCTCTGCCCAGTCCAGAACTTAATCCCCAGCTTTTATGGGGAGGGTATGGCGGTGAGGTCACAGGGTAGTTATCTAAAGTGGAACTATCTGTGTGGCAGAGGACCCCTACTAGTAACCTAAGGTGGAGCCCTCTGTGTCCCCTGTCACGCACGCTTAGAGCAAGCCTTCCTGCATTCCGGTCAGGCCATGCATTAACTTCCAGGCCTCCTGAGAGGTCAACGAGCAAGCATGAAAAAGATGGAATCACTGTGGTCAGCACTCCAACAAAAAAAAAAAAAAAAAAAAAGAATGAACTAGAAGACTCATATTTTCTGATTTTAAAACTTACTATGATGCTACAGTAATCAAAACTGTGATACTGGCCTAAGGACAGACACATAGACCAATGAACTAGACTAAAGATCCCAGAAATAAATCCTTGAAGATATAGTCCCATGGATTTTTTTTAAAAGATTCATTTATTTATTTGAGAGAGATAGAGAGTGGAGAGAGGGAGAGGTAGAAGGATAGGGAGAAAATCCCGAAGCCAACTCAGCCCAATGAGGGCCGATCCCAGCATCCTGAGATCATGACCTGAGCTGAAACCAAGAGTTTGAGGCTCAACTGACTGAGCCATTCAGGTGCTCCCAATTCACATATTTGACAAGGGTACTGAGACCATTCACTTGGGGAAAAGGACAGTCTTTTCAATAACTGGTGCTGGGAAAACTGGACATCCATATATAAAAAAATGAAGTTGGATCCTTACCTAACAATATATACATAAATGAACTCAAAATGTATCAAAAACCTAATTGTAAGACCTAAACCAATAAAACTCTTAGGAGAAAACTTAGGACAAAAACTTTACAATTTTGCATTTGGCAATCATTTCTTGGATATGGCACCAAAGGCACAGGTAACAAAAGAAAACACAGACAAGTTTGGCTTCATGGAAATTAAAAATGTTTTGTGCATTAAAAAACACTGTTAACAGAATAAAAAGGCAATCTATAGAAAGAGAGAAAATATTTGCAGATTATATACCTGATAAACAGTATCCATAACTCCTAAAACTCAACAACAAAAAAATGAACGACTCTATTCAAAAACGGGCAAAGGACTGGAATGGACACTTCAGTAAAGAAGATCTACAAATGGCCAACAGACACATGAAGATGCTCAGCATCACCTGTCATTCAGAAATGCAAACCAAACTGTAATGAGGTTCCAATTCAGACCCAGTAGGATGGTCACTATCAAAGAACCAGAAAACGATAAGTGTCGGTGGTGCTGTGGAGAAAAGGAAATCCTTGTTCACTCTTGGTAGGAAGGTAAAGTGGCGCAGCCACAGTGGAAAACAGTATGGCAGATCCTCGAAAAATTGAAAATGGAATTACCACATGGTCCAGTAACTCCCCTTCTGAGGATATACCCCAAAGACGTGAAAGCAGGGTCTCAAAAGATGTTTGAAATCCATATTCAGAGGCACTGGGTGGCTTAGTCGGTTAAGTGTCTGACTCTTGATCTCAGCTCAGGTCTGGAACTCAGGGTTATGGGTTCAAGCCCTGTGCTACTTAAAAAATAAATAAAAATGGGGACACCTGGGTTGCTCAGTGGTTAAGCACCTGCCTTCAGCTCAGGGTGTGACCCCAGGGTCCTGGGATCGAGTCCTGCCTTGGGCTCCCTGCGAGGAGCCTGCTTCTCCCTCTACCTGTGTCTCTGCCTCTCTCTCTCTGTGTCTCTCATGAATAAATAAATAAATAAAATCTTAAAAAAACAAAAAACCCCCCATAGTATCTTTGTAATTTAAGTGACTATTTTCAGAGAGCAATTAAAATAGTAACAGATTAATTATAAATGACATGTATTAATATGTTTATTTTTTAATTTTTTAATTTTATTTTAAAAATATTTTTATTTATTTATTCATGAAAGACACACACACACACACACAGAGAGAGAGAGAGAGAGAGAGAGGCAGAGACCCAGGCAGAGGGAGAAGCAGGCTCCATGCAGGGAGCCCGACGCGGGACTCGATCCTGGGGCTCCAGGATCACACCCTGGGCTAAACCGCTGAGCCACCTGGGCTGCCCGTATTAATATGTTTAACCCTTTAATCTCCATCAGAAAATTTTCCTGTGAGATTTTTTTTTTCCTGTGAGATTTTATCTCAGTTTTTTTTTTTTTTTTTTAAAGTAACTTAAAGTCAGGGGCACCTGGGTGGCTCAGTTTGGTAAGTGTGGGCCTCCTGATTTCAGCTCAGGTCATGATCTCAGGATCACAAGACTGAGCCCTGTGTTGGCCTCTGTGCTCAGTGGGGAGTCTACTTAAGATTCTCTCTCCCTTTCCTTCTGCCCCTCCCCACTGTTCACGTGTGTAAGTGCTCTCTCTCTCTCTCTTTTTTTTTTGTAAATTTATTTTTTATTGGTGTTCAATTTGCTAACATATAGAATAACATCCAGTGCTCATCCCATCAAGTGCCCCCCTCAGTGCCCGTCACCCAGTCACCCCCACCCCCGCCCACCTCCCCTTCCCCCACCTCTATGTGAGTGCTCTCTCTTTAAAATAAATTAATAAATCTTAAAAAAGTGAAGCCACTTAAATTCATATATTAAAATATAAGAGCTACAAATGGCAATAATAATACTTCATATACCTGGCTCTTTAGGGACCACAGAAAATGGTAAGCATGCCCTCTGCCCACAAAGAAAGAAGAAATACCAGATTTTTACTGCCTGAGTTTTATTTATTTTATTTATTTTATTTTATTTTTTTCTGCCTGAGTTTTAGGAGGACACCTTGATTTATTTGAAAATAGATGGGAAGGCCAGTTTTTGTTTCTTTGGCTAGAATATACGGAAGACATAGAAATAGTTGGGATTAGGATTATGCATAGAACACTAATTATGAGCCAGAGTAATTTTGTTGTCAATACAGACGTATAATATTAGTGTGCTACCACTTAGGCAGACGATATAATCCTGAGATTTTTTTTTATGAAAATAAAATTGTGTACATCAAATTAGGACCATAGCACTGGGGGAATTATTTAAAGGATTTCTATAATGCATATGTATGTACAGTGAATAATTTTCCCTAATTCATCTGCCTTGCCAGCCTGATTTTTCTTGTTTGTTGTGCAGAAATCAGAGCCCACTTTTCCCAGGTGCCCTACTGCAATCTTTTGCTCTCCGGGTTCGGGGTGCCTGCCTTGCTTGGTGGGACCAGGAGGCCGAGGTGGGTTACAGCTGGTGAGTTTGAAAGTGGGTTACTTTTCCAGGCTGATGATGCAGAGGTTGGTGGTCTGACTTGGTGTGTGGTGTTCAGGAGGAGGCCAGTCTGCGGCACAGACAGGTTCCAGAGCAGGTCTCCAGAGGGTGGAATTTTTGAGACATAGGAGGTATGTTTGCCGAAGAATCGGATTTCTTGACAGGAGAGAGGAAAACTGTCCATCCCCCTCCGTGCCACCCAGGTCACCCACCCACTCTTCACCCCGTATCAGCTTTTGTTTTAGGTGTGCTCCTGTTCTCAGCTGTGGAAACTTCAGTTATTTAAAGTCAGGGAAGGGGCAGACTGAAAAATTTGCAAATGCTTCAACACAATTCTGGTGTATCTCCCCTGGCCAATTAGATAACCAAAGTGTTTTAAAATCTCCCCCGTGTTAGACTATTTGATGCTGCTAAAATCATGTTGTAAAATGGTTGGAATTTAGATATAAAAACACATAAAAATAGCATAAGGTTAAAATTTGATATACAAAACATCTGGATATAAGGGCCACGGCATTAGGTAATAAACACCACATCGTCCTGAAAACTCCAGGGAGAGGCTCTGGAGATGGGGGGAAAGAGCTGCATCGAGAAGATAAGGGCAGACGGAGCCAAGACGTCTGTGGGCCATGGGATCCTGGGGGGGCGGGCTGCTTTCTGGATCTACCTGCAGCCCCCCATCGGGCCAGTTCAGTGGGAGCGCACCTTTTACGGTGCCTTTCTGCTTGGAGCAGCTCAGACAGGGGCAGGCATCTATCCAGCTAGGTTTGCGTTTCTTTCTTTCTTTTTCTTTTTTTTTTTTTGATTTTATTTATTTATTCACGGGACAGAGACACAGGCAGAGGGAGAAGTAGGCTCCATGCAGGGAGCCCGATGTGGGACTCGATCCCAGGTCTCCAGGATCATACCCAGGTGCCAAACTGCTGAGCCACCCAGGGATCCCTGGCTTTGGGTTTCTATTGTAGACTTTGGGATTTGGGCCGAAAGCCCACAGTCATGAAAATCCTGCCCACGAGGAGCGCAGGCCTGGTGGTGCCGTGCTAGATATCATTAGGATCCAAGGGCCTCTATCCTCAAGGCAAGGCTGTACCCAAATGTGTTTCTGGAAAGAAGATTCCTCTCCCTTTATTTTCATTCACAGTTAGACTTTCTGGAAGAGCTGGAGCAGCGGAGGGGAATCGCAGAGAGCTGGCGTGGCCTCGACATGTTTTATCTTCTCTCACAGGACTAGATAGATGGCTTCTCGTTCCACCGAAGATATTAAAAGGCGAGCGGATGAGTGAGCTTCAGGACAGCTGCGTCGTGTCCCCGCGCTGAAGAGAAGCAAGGACACAAATCCCGCTGTGTTGGCGCCACCGCCACAGGGCCTTCCTCCTGACCTCTGTGACGGTGGCTCTCCCAGTTGTGCCCTGGGTCACTGGCTGAAAGAAGAGAAAATGAAAAGAAAACAGCATTAAGGTTCTTCTGAGTCTCAACGCAGAAAAGAAACTCCTTGGGTTGACTGGGGGGGCCCAGCGGTTTGGCACCTGCCTTGGCCCAGGGCGTGACCCCGGGTCCCAGGATCGAATCCCATGTGCGGCTCCCTGCATGGAGCCTGCTCCTCCCTCGGCCTGGGTCTCTGCCTCTCTCTCTTTCTCTGTGTCTCTCATGAATAAATAAATACAAGCTTTAAAAGAAAAAAAAAAAAGAAACTCTGTAAGTTTGGCGAGAAGGAACTCAATTCTAGCAGTTTAGGAAAAAGTTAGGGACGAAGGTAAAGAGACTGATGAAATAAACATCTGGATGAGATGCAGGAAATGTTAAGGTTCCAGCATTAGCCGGTGGCCTTATTTTGAGCGCAGCTAGCTTTCCGACTGTTTCCCACGTACGTGGATGCACATGGGCAGAGCTGCAGGGTCGTGGAGGAGGATGGCTGTCCTCGCCACCCCAGAAGCCTTGGGCGCACCGACAGGTGGCCTCTGGGCTCAGTCTAGCCTGCGGTACCAGGCTCTGCGGTGCCGGGAAGGCTCTAGAAACCTTTCAGGAGTTTCGCCCGCCGGTAAGTGTGCAGAGTCCTGAGAGCACCCGTCTTCCAGGGCTCTTTGGTGACTGTCACCTCTATCCCTCGAGTCCTATTTTGCCCTGGCCTTTCATCAGCGGTTGCCTCTGCGGCTTTGATTAAAAAGAAAACAAAGCCCAGACCCAGGCTGTTAGGAGATCCAGGGAGCACTCGACCTCAGGGGAATCCTGCCCCAGGGAGCTTCCCTAAGGAGAGCCTTCCTCCCCAAGTCCTCATTGCGTTATTGAGAGGGAGCAGGAAAGGCTTCTAGGAGGCCTCTGGAAAGCCAGCTGCCAGAATCAGCTTGTGGGTCGAGTTTGGGCTACTCCAATTTCTTTGGGGACTCGTGAAGTCTCAGTTGACCCCCCGCTCCCCAAATATCCATTGGGGGCTCCTGTGATCCCTTCTGGCTTCTGTTGAGATACCGTCTGAGCAGCGAGCCCTCTCGTGGCCCCCCCCACCCCTTCCTGTTGCATTTTTCTCAGTAGCACATCTGACATGCTACATTTATTTGCTTATTTGTGTGTTATTTGTCTTCCTTCCCTAGAACAGAAGCTCCCCGACAGGAGCAAGTTTTGCACAAGGCGGAGCAAGTAAGCACAGGGCAGAGACCTGGTGCTGCTCGCAGGTGCTTTGAAGTGAACGAGAGACATCGCCACCTACTGAATGCTGTGGCCAGACAGAAAAGCCATGCTTTCCACCAGGAACCTCAGATCGAAAGTTACCTGGAGTTGATTTTTTTAAAAAAAGATTTTTATTTGCTTATTTGAGAGAGAGAGAGAGAGAGAGAGAGAAAGAGCACATTGGGGAGGAGATATAGGGGGAGGGAGACGGAAGAGGAGAACACAGGCCTTGATCTCGTGACTCTGAGGTCATGACCTGTGCCAAAGCCAAGAGTTGGCTACCACCCAGGTGCCCACCAGGAGTTGATTTGATATCAGATTGACTCTCACATGCGTGTGCAGGGATAGACGGCACATGCTGGTGCGGGTAACTGCGCATTTATGTATTCATTTTACAAAAGTCAATGTTCATGTGAGTAAAAGTGAAGAATAAAAGCCTGGAGTGGAATATAAGTGAAGAATTGGCTAAAAGGGAAGAAATGAAGCCTGATGGTGGGATATAATCTTCAGGAGCCTCCACTGTGAAAGAATGAGGCTGGACAGAGGCTGGACGATTTCTAAGACTCTTTTTCATTCTAAATTATTAAAGAAGAAAATGTTTAGTGTGTGTGTGTGTGTGTGTGTGTGTGAGAGAGAGAGAGAGAGAGAGAGAGAGAGAGAGAAGTTGCAGTGCTGTCTCTGGCCTCAAGATGACGGCATTCTCTTTATTAAAATCAAGTACTGTGTCAGCTACTCGAGTGAACGGGAATAATTAAAGCAGGAGGCTCCTGAGGCACCACCCTTGGTGTGGGGGAAACTGTGTGTCAGAAGGGATCGCTTTCTTTTGTGACGATTGGGAAATAGTTTGAACTAGAGCTTCTTCCTTCCATCCCTCTTTTCCTTCCTTCTCTCCCTCCTTTCGTCCTAGTCTTCCTCTGTTCTTTCTTTCCTTTCATGTCTTTCAAGTTCTCGCTTTATTACATAAAAATTACACGTGAACAATACATGGATGTGTAAGGAAAGGTTGACATTCTCATCACTTGCTTTTATTCTTTCTTTTTCCACGTGCCATAATTCACATCCTTTTAAATGTGTCCAGTTTGGGGGCTCAGTGGTCGGGCCTCTGCCTCTGGCCCAGGGCGTGACCCCGGGGTCACAGGATCGAGTCCCCCGTCGGGTTCCCTGCGTGGAGCCTGCTTCTCCCTCTGCCTGGGTCTCCGCTTCTCTCTCTCTCTCATGAATGAATAAATAAGATCTTTAAAAAAGCAATGACAGGGCTCCCGAGGGCTCCGTGGGCAGGCTCTGTGGGCGGGGTGGCGAGTGCCCGGGACTGTCCCCCTGGCACCTGTGGGGCCCCTCTGCCGCCATCTGGCCGGGTGCCCTGGGTGCTGGCCCAGGTAGGTGCTCCTCCTGGCCCGGTCACCCTGCTGCACCCAGCGGCCTGGTCCTGGCGGAGCTGCCGGCGACAGGCCCTGTCTGTGAGCCGCGGTGGCCGAGACACCTGCACCCTCGTCCGGAGGCCGCTGGGCTGGGAAGCTGCCTTTGTTGCGGGTGCTTTTGCCGGCCGGGCCCGCGGGGGCCTGCATTTGAGCCTGCCTGTCCTGCTCGGTGGCCTTGAGTGAGTCGCATTCTCTCACCTCGACTTCGTGTCCTCACCTGTAAGACGAGAAGGACCATAGCACCTGGCCTGGACCATAGCACCTGGAACCCGACTGTAAGTCCAGGGTCTGTCGGGCGCACCTGCCTGCAGCCTCGGAACAGGGAACCCGAGCGGGCCTGGCAGCAAGCGGCCGGGCGGGCGTTAGCTGCTCTGCTCCTGGTCTGGAACTGTCACTCGGTGTCATGTGGCAGGGCTCTGGGACCGGCTGGCCGCCCTTCTCTGTCCTCTGGTTGGGGGACAGCTGCAGTCCCGACAGCGGTTTGGATCTCGGGGTGCACGGCTGCAAGATGCCGTCTGTTCGGGGGCTAGGATCTTGGGGCAGGACAGACCACTGCGCTGACACTTGTTCTTTTTAGGGAGACCCTGAACTTCAGAAATCCAAATCCAAATTCTTCAAAATAAAGTGTAAGGTATTCTGATTAATTTTGTAAGGATGTCCATGTTTTAGGAGCTAATAAGGAAGGGTAGAAATGAGGTGCAGGACTTGGGACTTGGGAGCAGGGACGTAATCGCCCATAGAAGATGGGGCGAAAGGTGAGCATCAGCAACCTGCTGCAATTCAAGGCGTTAAGAACTGTAAGCAAAAAAAGCAAAAAACAAAAAACTGTAACCATCTGCACACATACACATAAGAACTGTGAAAATCTGTGGCCGATTTTAAGATTTTCCTTTCCTGCTTTGTAATTCCCCTATATAGTCTTCAAATCTTTTTTTTTTTTTTTTAAGATTTTATTTATTTATTTGACGGGGTTGGGGGAGCGAGGGCACATGCACAAGCAGAGGGAGCAGCAGAGGGAGAAGGAGAAGCAGGCTCCCCACTGCGCAGGGAGCCCGGTGCAGAGCTTGATCCGAGGACCCCGGGATCATGACCTGAGCTGAAGACAGATGTTTAACTGACTGAGCCACTCAGGGGCCCCATAATTCCACTTTTGAGCTCTCACTTAAAAAAGGCACACCCGGGGTGCCCGAGTGGCATCGTCAGTTAAGGACTGGACTCTTGATTTTGGCTCAGGTTGTGACTGGGGCCTGGGGGATGGAGCTCCCTGTCGGGTCTGTACCTTGCGTGGAGTCTGCTTGTGACTCCCCCTCCCTGCTCTCTCTCTCTCAAGTAATAAATAAATAATAAATAAATAATCCAAAAAATAAAGAAGGGCCAGAAATGAGGTCGAGGGGCTTTGGACACAGCAGCATTATTCAGGAGGGCAAAATACACACAATGATCTTAAGTAAGTAATGATGGAGGGAATATTTTATTTTATTTTATTATTTAAAAAAAGATTTTATTTGTTTATTCATGAGACACACAGAGAGAGGCAGAGACACAAGCAGGCTCCCTGCAGGGAGCCCGGGGTGGGACTTGATCCCAGGACCCCAGGGTCATGCCCTGAGCCGAAGGCAGATGCTCAACCTGCCTGGGAGGCTGAGCCCCCCAGGGATCCTGGAGGGAATATTTTATTTATTTTTTATTTATTTTTATTTTTTAAATAAATTCATCTTTTATTGGTGTTCAATGTGCCAACATATAGAATAACACCCAGTGCTCATCCCATCAAGTGCCCCCCTCAGTGCCCGTCACCCAGTCACCCCCACCCTCCACCCACCTCCCCTTCCACCACCCCTAGTTCGCTTCCCAGAGTTAGGAGTCTCTCGTGTTCTGTCTCCCTTTCTGATATTTCCCACTCATTTTTTCTCCTTTCCCCTTAATTCCTTTCACTATTTTTTATATTCCCCAAATGAATGAGACCATATAATGTTTGTCCTTCTCCGATTGACTTATTTCACTCAGCATAATACCTTCCAGTTCCAACCACATCGAAGCAAATGGTGGGTATTTGTCATTTCTAATGGCTCAGGAATATTCCATTGTATACATAAACTACATCTTCTTTATCCATTCATCTTTCGATGGACACCGAGGCTCCTTCCACAGTTTGGCTATTGTGGACATTGCTGCTATTAAACATCAGGGTACAGGTGTCTGGAGGGAATATTTTAAAACTGTGTTAGCTTGTACTGTATGACAAATTCCCCCAGCACCCACGTATTTATAGTTGTGTAGGTCACAGGTTTTGGCAGGTTCAGCCGGTCCTATGCTGAGGCGATCACAAGACCAAAGTCACGGAGTTGGCTGGATGAATTCTCATCTGGAGCTCAGCGTCATCCGCCCTTTGTTTCTGTTTTTGCCAGGATTCTGTTCTTTGCACCTGTGGGACTGAGTTTCCTTGCTGTTTGCTCACCGAGGGCATCTTCGGCTCCTTCACGTCCCCGCGTTCCTTCTCACGGCGATAGCTCTTCAAGTCTTTCTGAGCCCTGGAATCTTCTGGCTTGACCTTCTTCCTTCTTCCTCTGCCACCAGACAAAGCCTGTGCCTGTGAGGTCTCCTGTGATTAGGTTAGACCTCGCCAGATACCTCTCTCCTTTTTAAGATCAGAGTGACACAGGGATTGTGTGTGACAACACAATAATTGGAGAGATATTTCATCATATTCAAGGTTTGGGGGATTAAAGCATGGAATCTTAGAGCCATTCTTTGAAATTCCATCTTCCACACAGCCAATAAAGGACATTCATAGACAGTATAAAAGGTCTGAGTTGCAAAAAAAAAAAAAAAAAAAAAAAAAAAGTCTGAGTTGCTAATGGTATTGTAATTAATTGAGAAGAGCAAGGTACATAATTGAATATATAAATAATTATAACTGTCTAAAAATCTTTAGGAATAAAAAAAAAAGGTGGGAAGAATTAAAATACTCTCTCTCCACTGTATTCCCTTACTCAAAGTCTGAGCATACATAGATTTTCTTCTCTCTGTGATATACATACGTGTATGTATGGAACCCAAAAGGGGTTCCCTGAGGCATGCATTTGACTACAAGTTGTTACTTGAGACGTAATCCCAGGGAACACCAGTTGGAGAGTGGGAAGGTGAGACGGAGGGGGAAGGAAACCACCCAAGTGTACATCATAGTAGGTACTGCCCGGAGAATGAAGAAATGGTGTATCTACCACTGTATTAGTTATCTATTATTGCGTAATAAATTATTCCAAACGTGATGGTGAACCATTTATTTGGCTAACAAATATTTATTGTCTCCTAGTTTCTGTGGATGAGGATATGAGAGCAGCTTAGCTGGGTGGTGTTGGCTCGGGATCTGTCACGAAGTTTTAGACAGGATGTAATCATCTAAAGGGTTGACCAGGCGGGAGGATGCACATCGAGCATAGCTCAATTATATAGCTGCTGGGAAGAGGCCGCATTACCTCATCACAGGGCTCCCTCCATAGTGTCTTTACGACATGGTAGAGAGAAATCTGGGGAAAGAAAGGGCCAGGGGGAGGGAGAGAGAGAGAGAGAGAGAGAGAGGGAGCTTTTTAAAAATTTAATTATTTAGGGGGCACCTGGGTGGCTCAGTTGGTTGAGCGTCCAACTCCTGGTTTGGGCTCAGGTTATGATCGCATGGGTCTAGGGATCTAACCCGAGTCGAGCTCTGTGCTCAGCGGGGAGTCTGCTTGAAGATTCTCCCCCTCTGCCTCTCCCCTGCTTGCACTCTCTAAAATAAATAAATAGAATCTTTAAAAAAGGTTCATTATTTAAAAACTTTTTAAAAAAGGATTTTATTTATTTATTCCTGAGAGACACACAGAGACCCAGGCAGAGGGAGAAGCAGGCTCCATGCAGGGAGCCCAACGTGGGACTCGATCCCAGGTCTGCAGGATCACGCCCTGAGCAGAAGGCAGACACTCAACCACTGAGCCACTCAGGTGTCCCTATTTAAGACCTTTTTTAGACCAGTGCTTGCAGTTTGTTGATAATGATTCTGATATCACTTGTGATGTGTGTGGGTTTTTGACACATCATCAAGCAATTCTCAGACTGCAGCTAGACGTCCTGCAATTCAACGCTCTCCTGACACTACCACACGATCTGCTAGGAGACTCTTAGATTCCACAGGTTGAAGGCTCAGTCCCACAACACTGCCCTACAATTCGGATGCCAATTCTGAGTCCAGGTGGTTACCTGTACTTCTGACTCGCTATCAATCAGAGGTTCCCACGACCCCCTCCTTAGGTTTAATTAATTTGGAAAAGTGGCTCACAGGACTCATCAGATCAGTCTACTTACTAGCTTATGGGTTTATTACAAAAGGATATAACTCAGAAATAGCCAGATGTAAGAGATTCATTGGGCAGACAAAGTGTGGAGAAAGGGTACAGAGCATCCGTGCTCCCTCAGAGTGTGCCATTCTCCCCAAATCTTTACAGGTTCAACAACTGAGAAGCTCTCTGAACCTTGTCCATTTGGATTTTTATGGAGGCTTCACTACATACGCATGATGGATTAAATCTTTGGTCATTGGCAATTAATTCAACCTCCAACCCCTCTCCCCTCTGGCGGGGGGCGGGGGGCATCAAGGAGTGGGACTAAATGTTCCAAACCTTTAATTATAACGTCGATCTTAGGTGTTTTCAAAGCCATCTTTATAACACAAAAAAAGACACCTTTATCATTCTTATCACTCTGGAAATTCCTGGGGTTTTTGGAGCTCTGTGCCAGAAAAGGGGATGAGACCAAATCCGCATTTCTTAGTATAAATCACAATATTATAGTTGACTTAAAAAAATCAAATTAAAAAAAATCAAATTAAAAAATTTTGTTACAGATTAAAAATGAGATGCCTAAAAATGTCAACTTGGCCAGGTAAGAAACAATTTAAAACTCTGTAAAGGTGTATTGAGAAAAACCAGGCATAAAAAAACCAAACACACCCCTGTTTGTCATTACCCAAAAGATAGGTTTTTAGGTAAAAATATGAAAAACCCCAAGCTGCGCAGATAATGCAGATAGTTCTAGTTATCTAGTCAATAGGCAAAAAGCAAGCACTTAAGGTCATCAGCTCTGATATTTTATTAATTCCTTCTTACTGAAATTTCATATGCATTTCTTCTGGTTGGATGACTAAACTGGATGATGGCGGAGGTTAGCTGCCCTTTATTCAGCCCCACCTTGCTCGACCTCAAGAGCAGATGAATTTTCAGCTGGTGGATGGACGGCTTTTGTCTCTTGGCCATGCTATGGTGTAGGGTTTTCTGGGCCTCTGCGGAGGTCATTGATGTGGTAATACAGACGTTGAGGTGGCTGCTGACCTCGGATCTCATCTCCTCTTCATTGCTGTCCACACTGTGCCGTCTTTGGTGAAGAGAGCCCCTGAAGAGTTATGGTCTGCTACCCTGAGCCATGGCCTGCCACACTGGTCTACCTTGCTCTGCTGTACCCTGGTTGTCAGCATCCTCCAGTACTTCCTGCACCAGAGGGTTGGAATAGTCTGGTCAAGGCCCGTGGGGTCTACGCGTGGAATAAGGTGAGACCCATGGCCTCAGGTCTCACCAGAAGTACCTGGTCTTCAGGAGCAGTCTCCCATCCCTTGTACTTTTTTTTATTCTCTCTGTTCTAGTGAATCTGGTAACTGTGTGGAGGACCCCTGCCTGTGTGCAGCATCAGTCACGGCTGGAATCTGCTGTAGGTTTACTGTTTGGCGATGATGGGTGAATGTCTACCAGGGCCGGTGACATTGGCTGCCTCATATCCTTTTCTCCTCAAGATCACCAGACTCCACAGTCTCTTCATCTCCTTCACTGCAAAGGTGGATACACGCATCGTATATCAATTCCTCATTCCTTTTTATTACTGAACAATATTCCACTTCATGGACATACTATATTTTGTTAAACCATTTGTCAATTAATAGACATTTTGGTGGACATCCTGGGTGGCTCAGTGGTTTAGCGCCGCCTTCAGCCCAGGGCGTGATCCTGGAATCTCGGGACTGAGTCCAGCATCGGGCTCCCTGCAGGGAGCCTGTTTCTCCCTCTGCCTGTGTCTCTGAGAGGCACAGAGAGGCACTCTCTCTCTCTCTCTCTTTCTCTTTCTCTCTGTGTCTCTCATGAATAAATAAATAAAATATTTTAAAAAAATAGACGTTTTGGTTGTTTCCACTTTTTGGATAGTGTGAATAATGCTGTGATGAATATGTACAAATTTTAGTGTGGACATATGCTTTCTTTTTTCTTTGAGAGAGAGAGAGAGAGAGAGAGAGAGAGAATGAGTGAAGAGAGAGGCAGAGGGAGAGGAAAAAGAATCTTTTTTAAAAAATTTATTTTTGGGGCACCTGGGTGGCTCGGTGGTTGAGCATCTGCCTTCTGCTCAGTTCATGATCCTGGGGTCCTGGGATCGAGTCCTGTAACAGAATCCTTTCAGGAGCCTGCTTATCCCTCTGTCTATGTCTCTGCCTCTCTCTCTGTGTCTCTCATGAATAAATAAAATATTAAAAAAAAGAAAGAAAAGAAACTTGAGTTTAAATATCATAAATAAAGATATTTATTCATGAGATAAGCCCATGAATTTTCCTGTCCTCTTTGGAAAAATATGTCAATTTAAATCCTTTGCCTAGGAGATCCCTACGTGGCTCAGCAGTTTAGCGCCTGCCTTCAGCCCAGGGCATGATCCTGGAGTCCCGGGATCAAGTCCCACATCGGGATCAAGTCCCACATCGGGCTCCCTGCAGGGAGCCTGCTTCTCCCTCTGCCTGTGTCTCTGTGTCTCTCATGAAAAAATAAATAAAATCTTAAAAAAAAATCCTTTGCCTATTCTTAAGTTGGGCTATTTGTCTTTTTACTGTTGAGTTGTAAGAGTTCTTTATATATTCTGGATACAAGATAGGCCAAATACATTTAATATGATTATTGATGGGGTTTGGTTTAAATCAACTATTTTTCTATTTGTTTTCTATTCTCATTTTCTTCTATTTTTTTTATCATCTGGATTCCCTGAGATTTAAAAAATATTTTATTTCATCTTTACTATTACCTTATTAGCTCAAACACTTGATTTTAGCTATTAGTCAACTGTTTAGAGAATACATCTTAAATACAGATATCATCAAATAATATTATGTCACTGCCTGTATGAAAGAAGAATCTTTCAACTTCCATTTTCTTCCTCCCAGTCTTTTTGTTATTATTTCATATGTTTTATTTCAACATGTTCTAAATTCCACAATGCAGAATTATTGTTTTACTTTATTTATTTTTTTAAATTTTTTTAAATTTTATTTATTTATGATAGTCATACAGAGAGAAAGAGAGAGAGGCAGAGACACAGGCAGAGGGAGAAGCAGGCTCCATGCACCGGGAGCCTGATGTGGGATTCGATCCCGGGTCTCCAGGATCGCGCCCTGGGCCAAAGGCAGGCGCCAAACCGCTGCGCCACCCAGGGATCCCTATTGTTTTGCTTTAGATAGTCAAAACTCTTTTTGGGAGATTGAAAAACCAACTGGTTCTAAACATTTTGATATGTTTGTCTTATATAAAGAGGTTATCTTGTATGGACAATCTATAAAGAGTGGATTATAATTTTTTGCTTTGGACCTTTACAGGCAGTAAAAAAGACAAATGAGGAAGTGTTGAATCAGATATTTCTGGAAACTAAGTGAGTTCCCTGCTGCATATTGGGTATTTTGGGAGCCCATGGATTGATACTAATTTATTTAGGATTCATGGGTGAGGTTCCATTTGTCAGTGGACCTTGAATCTCTGGTGTACATTGAAGTGGTTAGTACAGTGGCTAAACAAACTGATGTCATGCTAATTGCCAAAGACTTGGAACTCTTCCATATTTGGAGGCTACTGGTTTATTGTCCATGAATGAGACTAATAACAAGAAATTCATTGAAATGGAAAACTCATAATAGTACCCATGAGTATTCCTTGATGGCAAGTTCAATTATAGTCATCCAATGATCACTTCAAAATTCTGTGTTGGACAGATAAAGATCCCAAAGCTTTCAAGCCTGAAGTTCACCCTGTGTCAAATTTTGTGCTCTAGGATTTTCCGTCCTGAGCTTCTGTAACAGAGCATAAGGGGACAACTGAATCACGAGGAGATATAGGAGTAGGTGGTAAGTGTTTGATGTCAGTGGAAAATCTATTTTAAATAAGCAGGATGAGTCTATGAACGAATGTTTACTGATTATACACTGAAGAAAATTGCTTTGGCCTTTAAAAGAGAGAGTTTAATAGAGTTTTTTCGTTGATTGATTCAGTTTGATGACACTGAGTTTTCCTGTCCTCTTTCTGCCTCACCTTTATAAGGTGATAATGACTATTTTTGCTTATTTAAGGTAGATGTTGAGGGAGGGAGAGAATATAATAAGATCTTCAGGAGAGGTTTATCTCCTGGGAGTGATAAGTGAACAATGGTCTTCTTATATGCCTAATCTTTCCTAAACCTAAATCACATTTCCATCTTTAAGACAATTGCAAGAGAGGTAACTGTGTTAGTCACGGTTCTACAGAGAAACATAACCAATAAGATATCTATCTTTCTGCCTATCTATCATCTATCTTTCTTTTCTTTTTTTTTAAGATTTTTTATTTATTTATTCATGAGAGACACAGAGAGGCAGAGACACAGGCAGAGGGAGAAGTAGAAGGAGAAGCAGGCTCCATGCAAGGAGCCCAACGTGGGACTCGATCCCAGGACTCCAGGATCATGCCCTGGGCCAAAGGCAGGCGCTGAACCACTGAGCCACCCAGGGATCCCTCATCTATCTTTCTATCATCAAAATAAGTTGCAGATACAGAAAGAGAGAAAGAGAAAGAAAGAATGAGAGATGGGGAAAGAGGGGAAGAGAGAGAGAGAAAGAGAGAGATTTACTTTAAGGAATTGGCTCATGAGATGGGGGGCCGGCAAAACTGAAGTCTGCCAAGCAGGCCAGCAGGCTGGAAGCTGGCAGGAGTCAGTCTTGCGGTCCTGAGTCTGGAAGCAGAATTCTTTATGCTGGGGGCCTCAGTCTTTTCTTTGAAGGCTTGATTGCATGAGGCCCATATTTTTAAAAAGATTTTTATTATTTTTTAAAAAAGATTTTATTTATTTATTCCTGACACACACACACACACACACACACACACACACAGAGAGAGAGAGAGAGAGAGAGAGAGGCAGAGACACAGGCAGAGGGAGAAGCAGGCTACCATGCAGGGAGCCTGACTTGGAACTTGATCCCGGGTCTCCGGGTTCCTGTCCTGGGCTGAAAGCGGTGCTAAACCACTGAGCCACCCAGGCTGCCAGAGGCCCACCCATATTACGGAAGATAATCTACCTAAAGTCTACAGATTTAAATGTTAATCACATCTGAAAAACATCTTCCCAACAATATCTAGACGTGTATTTGACCACACAACTACGTACCACGGCCTAGCCATGTTGACACGTAATATTAACAATCACAGTAAGTAAAGAGATCAGGTTATTACCTACTTTCCAGATAATGAAAATAAAGTCAAGTGACCTGTATAAGTGTACCCTGAGTTATGATAGATCAGTTGGTTAAAGGGGTAAAAAAGAACAGGATCCAAATGTTTTTAAGATTAGTTAGTACTGATTGATCGGTTGATTGATTGACTGATTGACTTGGTCCACACCAAAGGTGGGGCTTGAACTCAGGACCCTGAGATCAGGAGTTACATGCTCTTCTGACTGAATCAGCCAGTGCCCCAGAATCCAAATTTTTAGGTATATTATCTTGCAAAATAGGAATGGTTACTAGTTCAGCAGGACAGCAATAGAACCTAAGACTAACAGGCTTTGACTTGGCACAGCTTCTCAAAAAGCTTTGTATTTTCTTCCCCTGACCCTATCTTAATTGAGGTAGAATTGACAGACGAGTAAAGATTGAATGTAGGGGTGCCTGGGTACCTCAGTCAGTTAAGTGTCTGCCTTGGGCTTAGGTCATGATCCCCAAATCCTGGGATCAAGTCCCATGTCGGGCTCCAGTAGGAAGGCTGCTTCTTCCTCTGCCTCTGCTGCTCCACCTGCCTGAGCTTGCTCTCTCTCTCTCTCCAATAAATAAAATCTATTTAAAAAAAGACTGAATGCATCTCAGGTGGCAATGTGATGGTTTGATATATGTATACGTTGTGACATGATTACCATGACCAAGACACTTCTATATTTTCTTGATATAAAATTTTTTTAAAGATTTTATTTATTTATTCACGAGAGACATGGAGAGAGAGAGAGAGAGAGAGAGAGAGAGAGAGAGAGAGAGAGAAGCAGGCTCCATGCAGGGAGCCTGATGTGGGACTCAATCCCGGGACTCCGGGATCATGACCTGAGCTGAAGGCAGATGCTCAACCGCTGAGCCACCCAAACAACACTTGATATAAAATTTTAAGCTTAAAGTTAGTGTTTGCTTATGCCTCATAAAGTATGCTATTTATTTATATTAACTAAAAATGAGGATTTTCCTTCTACGATAAATGTTTGTTGAGTGAATGAATGGCTTTTGAGTAACAGATTTTGGAACCTGTTCAAATATAGTTCCAATGGTGACTGTGGTAGTTACTGATGAAAAAGGGAAGGGCGAACGGGCTCAGTTCTACCTTACTTGGCTGGGAGAAGGCAGAAGTATTGAAAAGGACAAATGCAAAATTTACAGAGAAGAAGAGACTTTTAAAAACCCAGATACCAAATTAAAAGGGTGAAACTATTTTGGCAGAAAACCAGTTACAACGTGCAAATCACAGTGTTTTAAAATATTCTGCTTTCTGTTTCATTTCAGAAGGGATTCCTGAAGAAGTGGGAGAAAGAACATTAGGACGGTGAGCAAAGTGCCCCCTGTGTAACTGGAGAACATAGGTGAGTCTTTCTACCTCTGTACCTGCGTTGCCCGCCATGCCTCCCGCGGGGCACGCACCTGTATGCACGTGTGTTCGTGGTGTGGGCAAGGCCCTGTATCAAGCACATGTGTGACACGTGCGATGGGCGTGTAGTCCTTCCAACTCATGAGAATTATCTTAACCTCTCCTCTGTCTCAGGACGCAGCACACTTTTTCAAGGTGCTGCTCTCTGCAAAGGCGCCTCACCGAACGCACCACTAATACACATGCCCTCTAAGATTCCTCAGCGTCTAGGGTTATTACTTGTCACCTTTCAGATCTTGCCACAGCACCTGCTCCTTCTTTCTAGTCCTTAACAAAGTCCCAGAATTATGGAGTTTGGGGGTTGGGGAGGATCAAGAGCATCACTCCCCCTCGTCCCCGTGCTTGAGTCTCTAGCACTGTGCCTGCTGGGCACTCATGAGTGTTTGTGGGATGAACATTGACTATGCTACAGTCTTTCCGAGAAAGGGTGAGTCTCTTCTACTGGCAGATGGTCACTTAGTCTTTGCTTGTCAGCGACAGAGAAAGCCTGTCTCTCCTGTGCTCTGAAAACCAGCACACAGATTAAATTTGGGCTGTTCTGGAGAAGAAGTGGAAGAGCTGCAGCTGCAGCATGAGGGCCGCTCCCGGGGCGTCCCGCTGCAGGCCGCCTTCTGAGCTATGACTCACCAGCACTGCATCCCTGTGATAACGGGGTAGTGCTCCTGGTGCTTTCCCAGGAAGCAGAGAGGAGGATGCCATTTGCTTCTACCTGGAGCCCCCACCTTTAAAAACCTCCGGGCAGGGGATCCCTGGGTGGCTCAGGGGTTGAGCGCCTGCCTTCAGCCCAGGGCATGATCCTGGAGACCGGGGATCGGGTCCCACGTCGGGCTCCCTGCATGAAGCCTGCTTCTCCCTCTGCCTGTGTCTCTGCCTCTCTCTCTCTCTGTGTGTCTCTCATGAATAAATAAATAAAATCTTAAAAAAAAAAAAAAAAAGACCTCTCGGCAGGGATGCCTGCGGGGCACCCGTGTTGGTTGAGCATCTGATCTCAGCTCATCTTGATCTCAGGTTGTGAGATCAAGCCCCACCTCAGGCTCTGCACTGGGTGTGCAGTCTGCTTAAGATTCTCTCTCCCTCTCCCTCCCCCCTGCCCCACCCTCCCTCCTGCTCTAAGAAAGTTGGGAACCAAAAAAAATTAAAAAAAAAAAAAAAAAAAAAAAGAAAGTTGGGAACCTCAGAGAAGCTTTCTTTCTCCACCTGTTTCGGTTGGCAAAGAGGTAGATAGTATCATAATGTACTATGAAGAGTAAAACTTTCTTTTTTAAAAAAAAAATATTTATTTATTTACAAGAGGCAGAGAGAGAGAGAGAGAGAGAGAGAGAGGCAGAGACACAGGCAGAGGGAGAAGCAGGCTCCATGCAGGGAGGCCAATGTGGGACTAGATCCCAGGCCTCTAGGATCATGACCCAAGCTGAAGGCAGGTGCTCAACCACTGAGCCACCTGGGCGCCCCTAGAATGATGAGTCTTAAAAAATCAGGCGACTGCTAAGTGTCCTCCTTTCAACATACTTGGTGAATACTTTTTTTAGTTTCTTTTCTTTTTTTTTAGAGAAAGTTAATCATTATTATTTATTATTATTTTTAATATGCTTACTGGTCTTAGTCACACGTGGTTTTGTTTTTGTGGATTCTTTAGGACAGAGCGTGCCTGGCATTTTGCTGAGGGGCTTCATAGTGTTGGAGAGTGGGGGTCTGAATCCCAGTGCTCCACGGTGGGAGCTGGGTTTGGGGACCTCATTCACCCCCGAACACGAGCTCTGGGTACACAGTGGCAAGCACGGCAGGTCTAGTCCTTGCCTTCAAGGGGTTTGTGTTTGGAAAGGCAGACGGTTAGCACTGACGTAGGCCGCTCAGGAGTTCGCAGGTGTTTGTAAGTGTTCACTGGGGTGTCGTGTAAAGGGGGGATGTCCTCTCAGGTGTGGGCGTTGGGGGGCCTTCACGCTGGGCGATATGTGACAGAAGACCTTACACGTGAGAACCGTGAGAAGCCATGGCAAGGCCTGGGGGAGCACTGTTCCCCGGGCTCAGAGCCTGCCGGCGCCCTCGTTGAATATTGTTGATTGGACCAGAGACGCCTCACTGTCTCTCATCGACTCCTTTGTGGTCTTCTTCTCTCTTGGGGAGTTTCTGGGACATTTTCTCACAGAGATCCTTAGTTCTCAGTGAGAGGAATGGACCCGCAAGTCATCTCCACACCTGACGTGGGTCTCCAACCCACAACCCCAGGATCAAGGGGTACCGTGTGCCAGGCCCTGCACCAACCTCTCTCTTTAGAACCAGAGCAAAAACTCTTTTCCGCAGCCCAGTGTTGATTCCTTGGTGCTGGGAAGGTAGCAGCTGCCATCTGTTGCCCCTGGAAACAGCCGAGGGGCATCCAGGGACTTACCCTGGGGTGGATTTCAGCCAATCCCAAGATTCAGTGCTTCTCATTAGATTCTTCTACAGTAAAATGTGCATAGAGCTGCAACTTTTAATGATGCTCTTCTGTGCCACCGGACCCTTAACACCCAGACATTCGTCCCATCCCCCTGCTTCTCAGTCTTTTCCACGGGAGATCTGGGTATTTACTACATCTAATCACGTGGAAGAGATGCGCCTAGCTCCCATTTCATAGCTGGGAAAACTGAGACATAGGGAGGTGAAGGCCAAAGGTCACGGTGCCTTGAATTCCCCGAGAGAGCGACGCCCGCCCTCCTGCTAGCGGAGCGGGGCCGGGGCTGCCCGGAGCTGGCCACACAGGTCCTCCCCGTTTATTTACCACCTGCTCTAGAAGACACCTCGCAGGCTGCACAGTCTCAGATGTGGAGAAGGAAAAGGATAACCCCGTGAAGTCGGCATTTTCATTTCCTTTCCTTTTTTTCTGATATGCAAAATTTTAACACTTTGTTTTTTTTAAACAAAGTAACCTGTGCTTATTATACAAACTTAAACAATCACAGAGTATCATGTAAACATAATAAAATCTACGATTCCTTTCAATTTTATACTTCCACAAGTAAACCAATGTTAAAATAAGTGTGTATTGTTCCACACCTATTATCTATCCTTTTAGGAATAAATACATACACACAGACTTTGTGAATATGTAGGTGTGTGTTTGAACATATGTACACGGGCACCCCTCTCTCTTGATGCTCTCCTTTTGTTCCTTCATTTGCTCCTTCTTTCCTTCTTTCCCCTCCCTCCCTCCTTTCCTGGTTCCTATCCTCACTATGTTATGTATAGATCTCCTAATGTACTCTTTTCACTTAACAAAATGTGGTTGAGATTCCTTGAAGTTAATAGTTTGCCATCTTGGCTATGTGTCGGAAACGCCTGGGAGCTTTAAGAGTACTACTGGGTCCGACCCCCAAAGATCTGAGTTCATTGTCGTGGGTGAGCCCTGGGCAGCAGAATCCACAGCCAGACCTGCAGGTGGTTTTTTTTTTTTTTTCCTGCAGGTGGTTCTAATGTGCAGCCACCTGGACAGTGCGGCGTATGCACACATGCAGCTCGTGCTTGCTCATGGCTATGTAATATTCCAAATTGTGGCTGTACTAAAATGTATTTACTTATTTCTCTATTAATAAACAATTTAGGGCAGCCCGGGTGGCTCAGCAGTTTAGCGCCGCCTTCAGCCCAGGGCCTGATCCTGGAGACCCGGGATCGAGTCCCACGTCGGGCTCCCCGCATGGAGCCTGCTTTTCCCTCTGCCTGTGTCTCTGCCTCTCTCTCTCTCTCTCTGTGTCTCTCATGAATAAATAAATAAAATCGTAAAGAAAAAATAAACGATTTATTTCCCATTCCTAGTTTTGCTAAAAATGCTTCAATAAAGATTTATCCTTAATTATGGATTCCTTTATTTCTAGAAATACAGCCCTAGAAGTGGGCCCCTTGGTTAGAGGGAGGGCCATTTAGGATTTTGATAGGTGCTGCTAGATTATTTCACCAAAACGCCTTTTTAAAAAAAGATTTATATATATTTCTCTATATATTTCTCTATAGAAATATATTTAATATATATACTTAATATATTTAATATATATACTTTATATATTATATATATTTCTAAGAGACGCAGAGACACAGGCAGAGGGAGAAGCAGGCTCCATGCAGGGAGCCCAACGTGGGACTTGATCCCGGGGCTCCAGGATCACGCCATGGGCTGAAGGTAGATTAATGCTCCATCGCTGAGTCCCCCAGGTGTCCTGAAGGCTCAGTTTTTTATATCTTTGCCGATCCAATGAGACAAAAACATTTTGTTTAACCCACTACTGAAGTTGAGAATCTTTTTATTCATACTTATTTGTCATTTTTATTTCTTTTTCCGTGACTTGCCCTTTCACACTTTTTGCCCTTATTTGATTGTTATTTGTCCTTTCTTGTCATATATTTTTTAAAATATGGGATGCCTCACGACTTTGCATGTCATTCTTGCACAGGGGCCATGCCAATCTTCTCTGGATTGTTCCAATTTTAGTATATGTGCTGCCGAAGCGAGCACCTTCCTTGTCATATTTGAAGAGCCCTTTCAGTAATAGGACTATTATCCTTTTTTGGTCATATATGTTGCAATATTTTCTTCTAGTCTACCTTTTGCATTTTGATAATTTATATGGCACTGAATATATTTTAAAATGTTGAGAATGCACAAAAAATTTTTATCTCATTTTATTCTTCATAACATTTCAATAATTTTTTCATATCGGCAGTCCTTTATTATTACTGTTCCTAATAGCTGTGTGTAATTCTATTCGATTTCCACTATATTCATTCAAAGTTGCAGGGGATCCCTGGGTGGCTCAGCGGTTTAGCATCGCCTTCAGCCCAGGACGTGATCCTGGAGACCTGGGGTCGAGTTCCACATCGGGCTCCCTGCATGGAGCCTGCTTCTCCCTCTGGCTGTGTCTCTCTGTGTCTCTCATGAGTGAATAAATAAAATCTTAAAAAATATATATATATATTCATTCAAGCTTCAAAATAAATCCTATAACTGTTGTTTTAAATAATGCTGTAATTAATATCTTCTTGCATTTAGCTTTTTGATAGTTTGGTTGCTTAGGAGACTCCTACAAGTGAAATAGTTGGATCAATAATAGAAATATTTTTTTGTGGTTGTGGTAATTATTTCCTAAATTCTGTTACAGTTTTAGGCTAATGAATCAGTATAGAAAATTAGGGACAGGGGCACCAGGTGCCTCAGGTGGTTAAGCAAGTGACTCTGGACTTGGGCTCTGATCATGATTTCAGGGTCCTAGGATTGAGCCTCGCATCTTCTCTTTCCTTCTGCTTGTCCCTCTGCCTCTCCTCCTACTCATGTTTTTTTTCTCTCTCTCTCTCAAACAAATAAATAAATCTTAAAAAAAAGAAAATTGGGACAAAATAGCTTGAATATTTATAAATAATATCTCCTAGAGGACAAATCCTATCACAGAATTTTAAAAATTAAATTTCTTTTAAAAATATTTTATTTATTTATTTGAGAGAGAGAGAGAGAAAGAAAGAAAGAAAGAAAGAAAGAAAGAAAGAAAAGAGAAAGAAAAAAGAAAGAACGAGCAATCATGAACAGGGGAGAGAGGCAGAGGGGGAAGCAAACTCCTCACTGAGTAGGGAGCCTGACGTGGGGCTTGATCCCAGGGCAGGATCATGATCAGAGCCCAAGGCAGACGTTTAACTGACTGAGCCACCCAGTTGCCCCAAATTTCTTTTCTTTTTTTAAGATTTATTTATTTATTGAGAGCAAGTGCGCCGGCATGCATGCATATGCATGGTTGGGGGGGTGTTAGGGGGAGACTTTTCAAGCCGAGGCCTCATTATTGCAAAGCCTGGTGGAGGGCATGACCCTAGGACCCTGAGGTCGTGATCTGAGGTGAAATCCGGCGTCGGCTGCTTAACCACCTGAGCCACCCAGACGCCCCTATAGTGACCGCTTTTGAGGAACATTTCAATTCCATGGAAAACAGAAAGACATGTCTAATTTTCTTTCTCAGGTCGACACCACGAAACAGGTAGGAAAGCGAGGCGAGGAAATGTGGCCGTGTCAACAGCCCGTCCTTACAGGGGGGCTGGCCCGCTGCAGCAGGGTGCCTGGGGCCTGAGGAGGGCGGCCCCTGGGGGAGAGGATTCCAGACTGGGGAGACAAGGCCCGCGGCCCTGGCAGGCTTGGGGCGCACACTTGACTTGGTTGGGAGTGGAGAGGCGAAGGATCTCAGCTGGAGTCGTCGGTTGGGAGGCCAGTGTGGAGTTATGTGCGGATTAGACTGGACCTGGGGGAGCAGCTGGCCTGTGGCCGGGAGCTTTGGCAGCTCCTGGGTCTCGGTGACTCCTGGGCCTCGGCCGTGGGCCACCTAAGGCCTAGGCCGGCCGCCGGGCAGCAGGCGGTGTGCGTGGGCTTGGGACGGCTCCCGTGGTTACGGGCCTTTGTGATAGTCACCCCTAGGTCGGCCTTCTATTCTGTGTGCCCTGGTTTTGTGTGTGTGTGTGTGTGTGTGTGTGTGTGCGCCCTGGTTATACGTAAGCAGTTCACATGGGGATGTGGAACTACTTCAGTTAGCTGTAACCCTAAACTGGCTTTCATGGTTTTGTCCTCCCCCAAGATCCTTTGGAAACTCGCTGGATGGAGGCTCCAAATCAAACAAGAGTGACTGAGTTTGTCTTCTTGGGGCTCACGGATAACTGGGCACTGGGGACGCTACTTTTTGTGGCATTCTCCCTGGCTTACGTGCTCACCCTTCTGGGGAACACTCTCATCATAGTGACCACAGCCCTTACCCGGCGCCTCCATACCCCCATGTACTTCTTCCTGAGCAACCTGTCCTTCATTGACACCTGCCACTCCTCGGTCACTGTGCCCAAGATGCTGGAGGGCCTGCTTAGGGAGAGAAAGACTATTTCCTTTGATGACTGCATTGCGCAGCTCTTCTTCCTACACCTGTTCGCTTGTGCTGAGATCCTTCTGCTGACCGTCATGGCTTACGACCGCTACGTGGCCATCTGTGCCCCACTGCGCTACCCCAACGTGATGAGCATCCGGGTATGCGTGCAGCTCGTCCTCGCCCTCTGGTGGGGGGGTACCGTTCACTCTCTGGTGCAGACCCTCCTGACCATTCGTTTGCCTTACTGCGGCCCCAACGTTATCGATAGCTACTTCTGCGATGTGCCCCCCGTCATCAAGCTGGCCTGCACAGACACCTACCTCACGGGAGTGCTCATTGTCTCCAACAGTGGAACCATCTCCCTCACCTGTTTCCTGGCTTTGGTCACCTCTTACACAATCATCCTGGTGTCTCTTAGAAAACAGTCTGCTGAAGGGCGCCGGAAAGCTCTGTCTACGTGCTCAGCCCACTTCATGGTCGTCACCTTCTTCTTTGGACCATGCATCTTCATCTACACTCGGCCAGACACCAGCTTCTCCATCGACAAGGTGGTATCTGTCTTCTACACAGTGGTCACCCCTTTGCTAAATCCCCTCATTTACACCTTGAGGAACGAGGAGGTAAAAAGTGCCATAAAGCATCTCAGACAGAAACAGGTTTTCTCATAAAGTCAGGTACATGATGGACTTGGAATTGTAAATGTAATTAGGGCCGAATCTTTAATGAGACAGTGAGAGCAAAAACCAAAATCAAAAGATAAGATGGCCCGGAGCAGGGCAGACTTCTGTATTACAGAGAGGGACTGATGGGGTGGAGCAGTCCATTAGGCACTTGCCTTTGGTTTGGGTCATGATCCTGGGGTCCCGGGATGGAGCCCCAGGTTGGGCTCCCTGCTCCACGGGGAGCCTGCTTCACCTTCTCCCTCTGCCTGCCCACCCCCTGTTCATGCTCGCTCTCCCTCTCTCTCTATCTCAAATGAATAAACAAAATCTTAAAAAAAAACAAAGACTTATTAACTATTACTTCATATAAAGGAAAGGATCATGGTGGAACATAAAGGAAAAAGAATCTGGAAAACTTTTAAGAAGGCTCTGGTTTCACTAGTAAAAGAACACAATTTGGGGCATGGACTCAGTTTCAGGAACAGGTACAGTTGTGAGAGAACATATTTTCTTGATTTGTGGATTCTGTGAGTTATTGCCTCTGGGAAGCTATATATCGCACTTCTGTTTTATAAATTATAGTGGTTTCAATCTTGCTTTCAAATAGACCTTCAAGGTGTTTATTTAAGCCATCACCGATTTATATTGAGTTAAGCTGTGACTTTGAAAGTGATTCTCTCATTATTCCTGGATTTGTTTTGTATTTTTCATAGTACTTTGATAAAATCAAGGTGAAAATGTATAAAGGACTTGTTTTAAAATAAAATTTATTGAGGTAAAATTTAATTACATAAAATGCATGCATTTTAATTGGACAGGTGGAGAAATTTTGACAAAGGTATATATCCATCCACATAACATATACATCTCTCCAATCAAGATATAGAACATTTACAGCACCCCTGAAAGTTCTTCAGTCCCTTCCCAGACAATCCCTCTATCTCCACCCAAGCATCCAAGGGTCTGATTTTTGTCACTATGAGTTAGATTTACCTTTCCTAGAGCTACATGGACATTGAATCATACAGTATGAACTTTTCCGTGCCTGCTTCTTTTGCTCTGCCTGCTGTTGCTGAGATTAAACTATGTCTTTAGTGGGTATTAGTAGTTTCTTGTTATTGTTGAGTAATACCTCGTTGTATGGGTATACGGCAATTGTTTATTCAGTCATTTACTGATGGGCATTTGGGTGTTTTCAGCTTTTGACAGTTATGAATCAAGTAGATATAAGTGCTTACTTACAGGTTATTTTGGCCACATGTCTTCATTTCTCCTGGGTAAGTATCTAGGAGTAGAATTATTGGATCACATAGTAAGTGTATGTTCAACTTATAATGAATTAACTACAAGCCTGTTCCAAAGTGATTGTATGATTTTTTACAATTTATTTATTTATTTGCAAACTTTTTTTTCCCTGTGGGGCTCAAATTCATGACCCCAAGATCAAGAGTCTCATTTTCCACTGACTGAACCAGCTGGGCACCCGCAAAGTGGTTGTATGATTTTATACTCTCAGAAGTATAAGAGTTTAACATCCAATAATTGCTATTGTCAGTATTTAATTTTAGGCATTCTAAGTGCATGTGTGGTGTACTCTTCATTTCCCCAATGACTGATGATGCTGAGAATCTTTTAATTTGCTTATTATCCTTTGTGCTGTGTTGTGTTTATTCAAACATTTTGCTCATTTATTATTTTAATGTTTTGTCTTCTTGTCATTGTAAGAGTATACAACAGTTTTCTTTGTGTATTCTGGATACAAGACCTTTGTTGGATATACGTCTTGGCAATATTTTTCTCACACTGTGGTGTGCAGTTTTATTTTTTGAATGATATATTTTGAAGAGCAGAAATTTATATTTTGATTCAGCCTTACTTATCAATCTTTTACTTATAAGATTGATGCCTTTTGTGTCCTAAGAAACCGTCACCTACTCTGAAGTCTCAAAGATTTTCTCCTGTCTTCATTTAGAAATTTTACAGTTCAGCTTTAAATTTTAGGTTTTTACCCACCATTTGCTTTGATGTGGATGGAACTGGAGGGTATTATGCTGAGTGAAGTAAGTCAGTTGGAGAAGGACAAACATTACATGGTCTCACTCATACGTGGGATATATAAAATAGTGACAGGGATTATAGGGGAAGGAGAGAAAACGAGTGGGAAAAATTAGAGAGGGAGACAAACTATGAGAGACTCCTAACTCTGGTAAACGAACAAGGGGTAGTAGAGGGAGGTGGGCGGGGTGATGGGGTGACTGGGTGTCAGGCACTGAGGGGATGAGTACTGGGTGTTATACTATATGTTGGCAAATCAAAATCCAATAAAAATATACAAAAAAATCAAAACAATATAAAAGTTATAATCTCAAAAAAAAAAAAAACAAATTTAGGTTTGTGATCCATTTTAAGTTTACTATGACATATGGTGTGAGATAAGGGTTGAGATTAATTTTTCCCATCAACCTAGATGATCCAGTACCATTTAAAAAGACTTTCTTCCCCATTGTGTTATCTTGGCACCTTTTTGAAAGTCAGGTTGGCCCTTAAGAGGATGTGAAAGTGTTCTTTTCACGTCTTCAGTGTCATCTCTCACCATTGTCAGCCTTATGATCTAAGCTGTAACCCCATTGCTCTTTCACTGCTTGGACCAAGCCAGAGTCTTCTCCAACAACTGCCATTTCCTTTGCCTAGAACACTGTCTTTTCTCACACGTGGCTCCTTTTCATTTGTCAGTCTCAGCTGCAATGTCATTTGGTCGGAGAGACCCTTCTTGACTACCTACTCTGAAGACTGTCTTTTCTAAAACTTTCATTCAGCGTTCAATGTGTTTTGTCCACAGGATTTGTTATGATTTATAATTGAAATGCATTTGTTTATATTTTGTTTACTATTTTCACTAGACTTTAAACGACATAAAGGAGGGACTACATGTCTTATTTGTGACTGTAAACCAAGTCCCTAGCACATAATAGATGCTTGGTCAATGTTTGTCAAATGAATGAATACTAAGGTATCCCCACTTCATTGCTCTGATGGCAGATTTTTCCTGGATACCTGAGGAAACCAATAACTTCAATGACTCCAAGTCTTCTTTCTACATCACTGAAGTCATAAGCAAACCCACTTGGTCTGATTCGCCAGTGTTTTGCTTAGCCATTTAGGCAAGCATCTGAGTGAATGGTGTAATCAAGTGCTGCCCAGAAATCTGAAGGTTTTGTTTAAACTTTAGTTATCACCCTAAGACGAAAAGCAGGGAGAGGAGGCATGGTGTAATGAAAGTAGCATGACTTTGTGTTGATACACTCGGCTTCATATCCTGCTTCCATCATTTCCCAGCTGGGTGACCTTGGACATACCATTTGCTCTCTTTGAGCTTTAGTTTCATCACTATAAGCAAGCACAGTACCTACCTCACAAGTTGCTGTGAGGACGGAGTAATGCCGAGTGCCTGCAACAATTTCCGGCTTATGGGAGACACTAAACATCATAGCTATGCCACAATTGTCAGATATTAGACCAGAAGACAATTTTATAAGTCATATAAGCTGACAAAATGTCAGGTAACTTATTCTTCACAAGGCTTTTCTTTGATTTGGAGCACCAGGCCCCAAGAGCTTAGACATTGTCATTTTTTACCTTTCCCCTCCAACCTTCCCATTAACTTGTTCAAGGCATTCTTCATGTCTTCATTCCTAAGAGTATAGATGATGGGGTTCAGCAGGGGGGTAACGGCCGTGAAAAACACAGACACCACCTTGTCCTCCGGGAGGCTGGTGGATGGGCGGGAATAGATGAAGATGCAATGTCCCAGGAACAGTGTGACAACGGTGAGGTGGGCCGCACAGGTGGATAAGGCCTTGCGCCTGCCTTCGGAGATTTGCTGCCGCAGGCTCACCAGGATGACCGCGTAGGACACCACGAGGACCACGAAACACACCACGGAGATCAGGCCGCTGTTGGAGACGATGAGGATTTCAATGATGTGGGTATCCGTGCAGGCCAGTTTGATCACCTGAGGCACATCGCAGAAGAAGCTGTCAATCTCATCAGGACCACAGTAGGGCAGCGTGATGGTGAGGGAGGTCAGCGATATGGAGTGGATGGTCCCCCCCACCCACAGGGCTACAGCCAGCAGCACACACACTCTCCAGCTCATCACCGTCAGGTACTGCAGGGGCTTGCAAATGGCCACATATCGGTCGTAGGCCATGACGGTGAGCAGAAAGATCTCGGTGCAGGCGAAGAGGTGCAGGAAAAACATCTGAGTGACGCAGCCGTCAAAGGAGATAAGCTTCTCTTCTGCCCATGTGTCTACCAGCATCTTGGGGACAGTAACAGTGGAGTGGCACACATCGATAAAAGACAGGTTACTGAGGAAGAAATACATGGGGGTATGAAGCCGGCGGTCGTAGATAATAGTTATGACAATGAGGACGTTCCCAGCCAGTGTCAGGACATAGAAAGTGAGGAACATGGCAAACACAGCCATCTGCACCCTCTGATCTACAGATAAGCCTCTAAGCCGAATGTGTGTCACTAAGGTGGTTTGATTGAGTAGGTCCCCTGCTTCCATGCTCTCTGCCGGACACTCTGTCAAGAATTAGGGAAAAAAAAATCAATCATTTGATTAATTAATAAGAAATTAATTGTAATTTCTTCTGTGTTTGACTTTTTCTTCCATCTTGAATTTATGGTCCAGTATCTTATTTTTTTTTTAAGATTTTATTTATTTATTCATGAGAGATACACAGAGAGAGACAGAGACCCAGGTAGGGGGAGAAGCAGGCTCCCTGTGGGAAGCCAGATGCGGGAGTCCATCCTGGATCCTGGGATCACAGCCTGAGTCGAAGGCAGACGTTCAGCTGCTGAGCCACCCAGGTGTTCCTGTTGGATGAGCTTTGACAAATGTCTACACCCATGTCACCAGCAGTACAAGAGGGAAAACACCATCACCGTGAAATGTCCCAGTGTGCCTCCCAGGCCCCAGGCCACCACCGATCTGATTCATATCACTATAGATTCATTCATTTTACCTTCATTGCATCTGATATAAATGGGATCATAGAGTAAGAGCTTTTTAAAAAAATATATTTTATTTATTTTATGTTTTGGGATGCAGGGCAGAGGGAGCAGGAGAGAAAGAATCCCAAGCAAGCTCCACATCCTGGGGGGGGGGTCCTATGCAAGACTAGATCTTACAACCCCGAGGTCGTGACCGGAGCCAAAATCAGGAGTCAGACACTTGACCGACTGAGCCGCACCCATGTTTTCCCCCATTTGCTTCCAGTAAAATCCTCATTCAGCATATTAAATCATGCTGGACACATAGTAGGCACCACACACACACATCTTTTGAAATAATAGTGCGGAGAACCATGATTCACGAAGAGATGGAAAACAACCCTGGAGAGGGGCCTGTTTATATTTAGTTGTACATCTTTAGCAGAGAAGAAACGAAGATTTTTCTGCTCAAAGAGAGTAAAGTGTCCAAAGTCATACAAACCCCGGTCTTGAGCACAGTTTTCTTTATGGCCTGCTGACTGCATTTTCACTTGGCCAAATCCGGGCCCCTCTGCGGCCTCTGCCGTGCCCCCTGTAATGGTGATGACCTGGTTTGCAGCTGGCAGAGGCTTTTCACCAAGCTGCTGGACAAGGGGCAGTGTGGCTGGGATATTTTTGGAACATTTCTTTAGAGGAGGCTGGATAAAACCCTGGAAGCTTTGGAAAATCTGGAGAGGGGCTGGGCGGGAGGCTGGCTTCTGCTGCCCTCAAGGTGAGGGTGGACTTGCTCACTCTGCAGCTGCAGATCAGGGCCCAGGCCTACGAGCTCCCTGTGCAACTAGGTTATTCTCAGCTCGTCATAAAGTCCAGTTCTGTTGTCTCAGCCCCAAGTCGAACAACAGTGGTTATTTTCTTTTAAATTAGCTTCTCTTGGGGGCACCTGGGTGGCTCAATGGTTGCTTGTCTGCCTTTGGCTCAGGTCATGACCCTGGGGTCCTGGGATCGAGTCCTGCATGGGGCTCCCTGCATGAAATCTGCTTCTCCCTCTGCCTGTGTCTCTGCCTCTGTCTCTGTGTGTCTATCATGAATTAATAAATAAAATCTTAAAAAAATAAATCAGCTTTTATTTGACCCAGACCTCACTATTTAAAAAAATTAAAAAAAAATTTTAATCACCCTATACTTACTCATTACAATAAATGCACTCCTCAGTCTTCACCATCTATTTCTTCCACCTCCCCCCAACCTTCCCTCTGGTGACCATCAGTTCGTGCTCTATAGTCACGTCTGTTTCTTGTTTTGTCTCCTTTGCTTCCTTTTCTACCCCCCTTTGCTCGTTTGTTTTGCGGCTTAAATTCCACATAAGACTGAAATCATATGGCAACTGTCTTTCTCTGACTGACTGATTTTGCTTAGCAAGGTACTCTCTGGCTCCATCCGTGTTGTTGCAAATGGCAAGATTTCATTCTTTTCCATGGCTGAATAATCTCTCTCTGTATCACTTTGTCTTTGTCCACCCATCAGTCATTGGACACTTGGGCTGCGTCCGTACCTTGGCCGTTGTAAACAACACTACAGTAAACACAGGGCTGCATGCATTCCTTTGATTGAGTGTTTTTGTATTCTTTGGGGAAATGCCCAGTAGTGTAATTACTGGATCATGGGGTAGTCCTATTTTTAATATTTTTGGGGGAACTCCATGCTGTTTTCCACAGTGGCTGTACCGGTTTGCAATCCCATCAACAGGGCAAGAGGGTTCTCACTATTTTTTTAAATAAGAAATGTATTTATTATATAGAATCAGAAGACCTTAGCTTCTAAAAGGACCTAAGAATTTTCCTGATCTTTTTTTTTTTTTTTTTTCATTTTGCAAAGTAAAGGAAATGAGGCACAGAGAGGTAAAGCAACTGGCCCAAGGTCACAGAGAATTGGAGGCATAGTTCTGTGTGGAGGCATAGTTCACTCTGACCTGCATCATCTATGTGATGGTTGGCATAGTTAGGGCGCTAAGTGGAATGTGTCTTGATGACCTGCCTCTTCCTCTGCTAAGTGCCCCTGGCCAGCTTCGTTGGGCATCTGTGGGGAGTCTCTCTTCTCTCGTTCGTCTTCATGCCACTGCCTTGATACACAGCCTTCCAGGGGCGCCCACCCATGCAAGCTGCCCCCCTGATTCCCTGGGCCCTTTCATCCGGTGCTACCCTCTTCCTATCACTGATCCCTACTGGTGCTTTACCTCACTCCTCAAGGTCAGGCTCTCTGCCAGACAAATGAATCAACTCCACATTGCTTATGAAAAAAAGACCACAGAACTCCTTCTCTTCTGCTCCTAGTTATTTCTTTCTTTTCCAGTATTTCCTATTACTCTTCATGCTGGTCTTCTGCAGACAGTGGCCCTTTTTATAGTGCGTATCAACAGAGGGAAGACTAAGGTATTGTCAAGTTAGGAAACTAGCAAAGTAGAGCTGTGGGAAAAGAAAGTGTTTCTGGGGCAGAAATCTTTCTGGTAACATTTAAATGAAACTCAAGGTGTCTAAAGCTTAGATTAATATTTATTATAATATCTTACTGTAGTTATGGATTGACTTTATAAATTTTTCTTAGAGTGTTAACTTAAAGCTTCTGCTCCAGAAAGCAATTTTATTTTTAAAAAAGATTTATTTATTTAATTTTACAGAGAGAGAGAGAAAAAATGAGAGTGCGTGAGAGACTGGGGAGGGGCAGTGGAGGAGAGAGAGAATCTCAGGGAGGCTCCACACCCCACGCAGAGCCTGATGTGGGGCTCGATTCTACCACCCTGAGATCATGACCTGAGCTGAAACCAAGAGTCAGATGCTTAACCGACTGATCCACTCGGTGACCCCAAGAAGCTATTTTAAGTGTGAATGATTTACATCTGTTATCTTTTTAATTTACTAAGTTCCAAAAGAATGTTGTAAAATTGAAAACTGAAGAACTGAGTGAGAGGCAGAGGTGCCTGGGTGGCTCATTTGGTTAGGTGTCTGCCTTTGGCTCAGCTCATGATTCCAGGGTCCTGGGATCAGCCCCTAGTCAGGCTCCTTGCTCAGTGGGGAGCCTCTTTCTCCCTCTCTCATGCCCTTCCCCTCTACTTGTGTGCTCTTTCTATCATAAATAAATAAATAAATAAAGAAAAAAGAATTCTTTAAAAAAAGAATAGAGTCAAGGGTTTAATTTAAAACAGTCAGGAATTTTAATAAATAAATAAATTTATTTAATATTTATTTTAATAAATAAATAAATAAAGAAAGAAAAAAGAATTCTTTAAAAAAAGAATAGAGTCAAGGGTTTAATTTAAAACAGTCAGGAATTTTAATAAATAAATAAATTTATTTAATATTTATTTTAATAAATAAATAAATAAATAAATAAATAAAGGAAAAAGAATTCTTTAAAAAAAGAATAGAGTCAAGGGTTTAATTTAAAACAGTCAGGAATTTTTTTTTTTTTTTTTTTTTAAAGGGACGCCTGGGTGGCTCAGTTGTTGAGCGTCTGCCTTTGGCTCAGGGCGTTATCCTGGAGACCCGGGATCAAGTCCCACATCGGGCTTCCTGCATGGAGCCTGCTTCTCCATCTGTCTGTCTCTGCCTCTCTCTCCCTCTGTTTCTCATGAATAAATTAAAAAATATATTAAAAAAAATAAAACAGGGGAATTTCACCCTCACACAGAGGTAAGGATGTGCAGATGGAGCACTAAGTCAGAAATGAAGACTTCTGTTGCATCAACATCGCTTCTTTCTTTTCTATTTCTTTGGAGCTGCAGGAAAAAAATGCTTTGAAAAATTAAGATGTGCCAAATTGCAGTAGAAATTTCGTGTCAGTGTATGCTGAGAATATGGTGCACAAAAAAGAAACTCTAATGTCTATTGCATACGTTTCAGAAAAATGGGGGAAAATAATTAAGAGCAAAAATAGCATGAAACAAAATGTCTGTAAAACTTACCCTGGGTTGTTTCTGATGTTCCCAGCACCTCCAAAGAGAACTGAATTGTCACGATCTTGGAGTTTCAATGTCAAGTTTCAAGATAGAATCATTTTCCAGTGGAAATAACAAATTGGACAAATTTAAAGTTGGGCAAATCAAATAATCCCGTTTACCTTGATTTTTCCATAAGGATGACCAGAGCCCTCAAAGTTCCCTTGGATCTTGTTTAGTTTTTGGTGATAAGTCAGTAAGTATATTTGGTGATATTTTACCAGGAGAACTTCAGGATTTCTGCAAAATATTATACTTTAGCACTTATATTATTATCATATTTTTCAATATGTAGAGCATGTAACTCTGCCCTAAGCTTTTCTAGGATTGGTTTCCAGTCAACTGAAGAGGTGGTATAAGAATGGTATATCTTTTGCCCTTTTTCAGATGATACTGGTAGCAGATTGATCAAAAGTCGCTACCAACCACTTTTGCAGGCCATGCTAGTTACCAGAAGACTTCTACACAAATTTGACCTAATTTTTCAGAGCCAGTGTGATGGAGGCATTCTGTTTCTTTGGCAGTACACTCTCTAGGTCCAAGTTTTATATTGCTAGCTTCAGGTGGATTACTCCACCAAGTACTGAAAGGAAATATGTACAGAAAGAAAGCAGCTGGGGCTGGAGCTGCAGTGTTGGTGTTTTTTTTAATCTGAATTATATAGGTTTTATGTCCTTGGGACTTTATAAGCAATGACATCAGCTTGCTCTAGTCACTATTAGAAAAAGTTAATTCTGTGGGGACTAAAGTTACGGACTTTGAAATTGTCACTAGGGGAATTGAATAGGAAAGCAGGGCTTCCACATCTGGACCTTTAGGATGTGTTTATACATGATTAAATGAACTACTATTTAGATTGTGTACTATGTACTAAGCATTAGGTGAGGGGCTTTCATGTTTTCTTATTTAATCCATATAAAAACACAGAGATGAGGGACGGGCCATGGAATGATTTTAATCAGCTCTCTGCCAGAGACGTCAAGTGTTTGGACTTCAGAATCAGATCGTCTGAGTGCAAATTCCAACATCCTAGATGTGTAAGTTTGGGCAATTTATTTAGCGTTTCTGGGCCTTAGCTTCTCAACCATAAAACAAATAACAATGGTAATTAAAAAAAATTTTTTTTCTTAGAACTCTTGAAATCTTTGCAAAGCACGTGGCACTTGGTAAATATGTTGCCTAAGTTAATACAGTTTTATAATATGCAATTCAAACAATCAAAAAAGCCACCACCAAGTAACAGTCAACTAGCGCTGTTAGTAGCCAATAATCACTAGTGAAAATTTAGAACTTTTTGCTCTAATTACCTTTTGCTTTCTCTATTTAGATATAAGAGTTTGGTAGTTTAAGTTGGTGAAAGAATAATCCACAGAAGAAGAATACAGATCATATTTTGAGGGTTTTTTTTTAAATTGTGTATTTAGGTAATCTCTACAGCCAACAGGTGCTTGAACTCATGACCCTGAGATCAAGAACCAAATACTTCCCCACTGGGCCAGTCAGACACCCCTATACTTAGAGTTTAATTTCAACATTGAATAGTTTTGTGGGATGTTAGGATATACAAAATCAAGTGCGTAGAGTTAGAAGTAAGCCTTATAGCTGACTCAATGCAACAGTGTATAGAAGAGAAGATGGTAATGGGGAAAGTGTCAGAAATTGCCAAAATTCTTTCTCTTCAGGCTTGGGCTCCTTTCCCCCAGTTTTCTTGTTGAATGTGTTACCGTTGATCAGAGGCCAGACTTAACTGCACTGAAAAACTCAGCTTCCAGCACTTGCAGATACTGCTACTTGATCAATGTGGGTCTTACATTACACTGTCACTTTGGCGATTAAGGTATCCATTAGGAAGAGGGATACAGGGATCCCTGGGTGGCGCAGCGGTTTGGCGCCTGCCTTTGGCCCAGGGCGCGATCCTGGAGATCCGGGATCGAATCCCACATCGGGCTCCCGGTGCATGGAGCCTGCTTCTCCCTCTACCTATGTCTCTGCCTCTCTCTCTCTCTCTGACTATCATAAATAAAAAAAAAAATTAAAAAAAAAAAAAAAGGAAGAGGGATACACTGACTGGACTCATTCTCAAGTATTTTTGGAATTGAGATACTTTGTCATAGGTATAATATACCAAGGATGATATAGAAAATGATGTTCAATTGATTATAGGCAATCATTACCATCACTGTCACTGATAATATGCAAGACTGAGAGATTAATTTTTGATCTAACATACAGTTTCTGTATTTCCCCCTTCTTCTCAAAAGCCCTCTTTCACTGGCCTACTACTTCCCTCTTTGTATACAGATTGTCTCTTAAATGTTCCACTCAGGCTTTTCCTCCTTGGAAGTCCCTCATGCTCTAAAATTGTGTGTTCCCATTTCCTCTGCAGAGCAAATGAGAACAATTATTTACATTGACTTTGCACTTTAGAGCTTGCAAAGCTCTTTCACACTCATTAATTTATTTGATCTTTACAATATCCCAGTGGGGAGCATTATAGAAAAACTGGACTTGGCATGAAGTGATTTTTCACAGAGCTTGTGTATCAGGTAAGCTCCTGAACCAGGGCTTGAACTCAGGTCTTCTGCTGCTGATTCTGATACTTTATCCCTTCACTTGGATGCTGTACTTCATAGAGGAGTTGCTTGTTGAATCACAGGAAATTTTCACTGGTGTCAGGGAGAGATAAATTTTTGGTATTTTAAAAACTATTATTTATTTATTTATTTATTTATTTATTTATTTATTTATTTATGAGAGAGAGAGAGAGAGAGAGAGAGACCATTAGCAGGGGAGAGGGGCAGAGGGAGAGGGACTAGCAGACTCCCCACTGAAGAGCCCCCATACAGGGCTTGACGTGGGGCTCTGTCCCAGGACCTGAGCTGAAGTCAGATGCTTAACCCACTGAGCCACCCAGGCACCCCACTCTTTGGTGTATTTTGATCCTCCTGATTGACTCCTTCTTCCCATTCCATTCTCTCCATTCCAAAATATCAAAGTGCTACACTCCTTACTTGTGAAAGGTCACTGACTCTGCTAAAAGCAATCAATACACAGTCAATGATCTAAGGTGTGTGCAGTAATCATGCTTATTGCCGTAGGAGATGAAGAGATCCACAAGAATAATGATTTGTTCCTATGCGGTATTTATAATATGGTGAATTAAAGTGACTTCTATTTTAGGAATTTAAGGAAACTCACTGAAAACTTTGAAGTGATGCCAGTGAATGAAATCAGATTTAATGACGTGAAGCGGCCTTCTGTCCCAGCCTTCAACTCAGAACTTGCACGCTCCTAGCAAGACCCTCATTCTGCCCCTCGCACAACTGTGGAAAAATCAGACTCTGAGAGGAAGCTCCCGTTATATCTCATCACCTACTCACCTTCTCTCGAAAGAGACCAGCCAGTCTAATCTTATCAATCCCTGTCTGCCTGTTCATCTCAGTTCACAACATTTTGGAACCTTCTGTTCAACCCTACAGACCCTTATCTCTCTAAGACTTGGTTCTTTTCTGAGTCAAGCTCTTACCCTTCTCTGACCCTGCAAACTCTTCATTCTGCCCTCTGGTTAGCATTTTGCAAGTAGAATCCTCAGCCTCTTGTTTGTACATTACCTTTACATTCCTGCTCCAAGGGGCTGTCTCCTGCAACCTTTCTTCTCTCTCTCTCTCTCCCTCTCTCTCTTTTAAAGTAGGCTCCATGCCCAGTGTGGAGCACAATGTGGGTCTCAAACTCACGACTTGAGATCCAGACCCGAGCTGAGATCAAGAGTCAGATGCCCAACTGACTGAGCCACCCAGCCACCCCTCCTGCAGCCTTCTTAAGTAGTGCAGGTTTTTTCTTCGATGCCAGGCCTCAAGTTTTAGTAGGTACCCCTCCTTTTATTTATTTATTTTTTACAATTGCTGATTCAGATCATATTTCTTTCCTCCTTTGCAATTATCCCTGTCCTTGGAAGAAAATTCAGACAATTCCACGCATAACTCTTTCTTGTTGTGTCCTCAACTGCCCTCTTGGCCATTCCCTCGTCTTCCTAAAGATGTTGGCATTTGTCATCATCCACAGAGATGGTCCATATGACGCTCTTATCTCAGTTCTTTGATCTGTTCTCCACCTCACCTCAACCACACAGCAGTATAGATGGGCTCGCCTTGAAGTTGGGACCACTATCTCAGGTGGGCGATTTTACTACATTTTCCACATTGAGGATACTTTTTTTTTTTACTCAATGATGACTATTTTACATTCTTTACTCAAATCTTTAATAACTTCATCCACTTTTTAAATCTGAGCTGAAGACTTGCTTATTATTTCAGCGAGAAATAGAAGTAAGCAGAAGAGAACTGTCACACCATCCACTGATTTGCATCTGAGCTTGTAGAGTCTGCCTATGCCTCTAAGGGATACCCTGCTACCTACGAGCCCTCCACTTGTACCTTGGATGCCACCCTTCCTGCGTCTCCCAGGCTTTGCTCCTGCGATGCTCTGTCTCTGGCATCATCACATTTCCATCACTGCTGAATCATTCCCGACAGCACAGACATGCACTAATGACTCCAGGACTGAGAAACCCTGCCTCCACTCCATGTGTTTTTCCAACCATCACCTGATTTCTCTGTTCTTTACAACAAAATTCTTCAGAAGCATATCCTATGTTCATTTGCTCCACTCCATCCCTTATCATTTCTTTTTTTTTCCCTTATCATTTCTTTCTTTCTTTATTTTTTTTTATCATTTCTTTATTGAACCTACAGCAATCTGTCTTTGTGCCTCAACCACTCCACTAAAACTGCTTTTATGAAGGTCACCAGTGACATTTATATGCCCCATTCAACAGGCAGCTCTAGGTCCTTGTCTCATTGAACCTTTCAGCATCATGTAACATAGGCAATTACTTTCTCCTTTTCCAGGGAAGACACCACTCTCTCCTGTTAATTTCTCCAACCGTCCTGGTTGCTCCTTCTTTTTTATTTTTATTTTTATTTTTTTAAAGATTATATTTATTTGAGAGAGAGAGAGAGCATGAGTGAGGGTAGACACAGAGGAAAAGGGAGAAGCAGACTCCCTGCTGAGTGTGGAACCTGACATGGGGCTCCATCCCAGGACCCTGAGATTGTAACCTGAGCCAAAGTCAGATGTTCAACTGACTGAGCAACTCAGGTGCCCCTGGTTGCTCCTGCTAGATCTCCTTTGCTGGGCCCCTTTCCTTTCTGACCTGTATATAAAGTGCCCCAGCACTCAGTCCTTGGACTTTTGCTTTTCTCTGATTATGTGTTCTAAGTGACCTCAGTTAAGTTTATTGTTTTAATCCCATCTTTATGCTGACAAGTCCAATTTTTATGTGTACCCTCAACTTCTCTGAGCTATAATTTTATATACCCAGTGGTCTACTGTTTTTTTTTTAAAAGTTACATTTATTTAAATAATCTCTATGTCCAACATGGGGCTTGAACTCATGACCTCAAGATCAAGAGTCACATACTTTTCTGACTGTGCCAGCCAGCTGCCCTATCTACTGGGATTTTTAATGTGTGTCCCAAATTAAAAGAAAAACCCACAAAAAACCCAAACTCTTAATTTTATGCTATTCCAAAGTGATACAGTTATTATCTTCTTCATCTTAAGTAACTGGGTATTATCTTTCGCCTAATTGCTGAAGCAAGAAACTTTGAATATGTTCTTGTATCTCTTTCTCATCTTCCACATTCACCCATTCATGAGCAAATACAGATGTCTTCTGCTTTCCAAATATATTCTGAACCTCATGCTACTCAGCCATAGTCTAAGACACAATTATTTCTCTCTGGAACTACTACAATAGCCTCTTAATATATGTCCTTTTCCATTCTTGCCCTACAACTCGTTCTCCATTCAGCACCCATATTCTTTATTTAAAAACACTTCTCTCTTTTGCTTAAAATCCTCTTTCCATCACAATGGAAGTAAAATTAAGTCTTTGCTTATTTTAGAAGACTCCCCTTATTAGTATTTATATATTATGTATGTTTTCTCTCTAAGGTCATCACTTCATCCCATCCTTCTTTCATGCTATCTCAACTCTAGCTCCACTGGTTTCCCTAGTGTTCTTTGAACACATCAAACATCTTTTCTTATGGCCTTTGCATTAACTATTCTTTTGGCCTGGAATGCCTTTCCACATATGTACATGGCTCTCTGCTTCTTTTTCTTTAGGCTATTGATCAAAAAAATCACCTCTTAAGAGAGGACTGCTTTGATGACATTGCCAACAAGGAATACTCTCCAAATCCTAATTCCGCCATCAACAACCTTGAGCTAATGACCACCAAACAAAACTGGGTTTATTGACTCCTTGCAATGAGAGAGACCACAGATCATAGGTAACATAAGGAGTCTCAGTAAGAGGACTTACTATAGGATTTGGACTTATGTTAGGTGATAATGGGAAAAATCCAAGGAAGCAGGGCTTTTGGAATGAATGCTCTCAGGGAGTGGGAGTAATTTTGTAATTGGATGTCTTGATATTTCTCATCTAGAGAGCCAGAGGAATGGAGAAAATCTAAAGTTTTTTTGTTTTAAAAGATTTATTTATTTATTTATGATAGACATAGAGAGAGAGAGAGAAGCAGAGACACAGGAAGAGGGAGAAACAGGCTCCATGCCGGGAGCCTGACGCGGGACTCTATCCCGGGACTCCAGGACTGTGCCCTAGGCCAAAGGCAGGCGCCAAACCGCTGAGCACCCAGGGATCCCTAAAGTTTTAATTATTTGAAAATCAGCAGTTATTCATATAGTCAAGGTGGAGGAATATTTGGTTATTTTTGTGGTTTGGACATATTTTCATCTTTGTCTGTGTTCAGACATGATTGTGGAATGGTCTTGTTTTTATCTTGTTCCATTATGGTGCAGAGTGGCCTTACCAGCTATTGATGTCTTGGAAAACTGCTTATGTTTAACAGGAAACCACTATGGCTTAACTATGAGTGCTGGACTAGTTCCTAGCCATGTTAAGAGGTTGTTGCTTTGTCTACCAAGAAGTTATCCAGAGAATATTTTCTATAGTTGGACTAGAAGTCATCTCCCTTGTTCCTTCTGTTGAATACCAAGTTGTTGAATATTTTGACATGACAATGTATTTGCAGCAGCATTTAAGAGTATAGACGGTATGCAATGGTTAATGGAAACACAAGCAATTACCAAGAAGGAAATGGTTATTGGTCCTTGAAATAAATCTTGAGGACAGAAGCTTAGCTGCTCAAACTCAGGCAATGAGAATAGAACCCAAAGTCCAGTTGGTCTTTTCCAGAGAACCAGTGGCTTTTCCTTTTAACACAGTCACAAATTATTTTACATCACTTGTACTATTTATGTAGATGCATTGGGAAGTGTTTGCTATAGTATAAAAATTTCCTTGCCTAGCTAAGAAAAAATTGAGTTGTGTGCTTATGCATGAAAACTCTGGCTAATGAATATAAATTGAAACTGCTTTTCGGGCTTCCAGAACATAAGTTGTGTTTTCATAAACAGTATTGATTTAGAGGTGCACAGACTCTATTGAGAATATAAATATTAGTTAACTCAACAGGAACAAGACAGTCATTGGTCTCATCTTAGGATGAGATTTTTAAAACGTAGGAAGATTTTTAAAACTGGAGTTAAACAGTTCCTGCAAAGTAGGCTGGAGGGTCTCTGAAGAAAACAAACCAAGTATTGCAGCAAAGTAGCCCCAATATTAGTTTCCGTATCTGTTGATTTGGGTTCTGTTGTTGTAATGACCTTAGAAGAAGAATTTTGTTGACATAATATCAAAGTCCAATTTTACAAGACTGAAATTTGAGATTAATTTTGTGAGAAAAACTTAAGTACCAGAGCAGATACGTAGAAGGAAATTTACTTTTTAAAGTGTCTAAAGGCACAGTTTGTGCATTTTTGTCAGTAGGATTGGGATTAGGGATTACAAATCTGACGATCAGTTGAATAAGAGTGGGAGCTATGGTCTAAACAAACACACCAGAGAATCTATTTGTTTTTCCAAAGTGGTAAAAGACCATCTCCTATGAAGATAGGAGAGACCATCTTGAAAAACCTTTTAGTCAGCTAATAGAGAGCATTCGAATCCAATAATGGGCAAGACTAGTGGTAGATCAAGGGAAAGAAAAAGAGTGAAGAGTCAGAAATTAATCTGATTTTTCTGTCTTTGGTGGAAGCTGTTTACTTCTGTCTTGTTCCCTAATTTTGGGAAGCAGTTATTCACTTCTGCAGTCATCAGCTTCTGGAGAATCTATAAGAATCCTCAACCTGAGGTCATCCAATTGAATGGATTTCCAGGATCATGAGAAATGGGTGAGTTTTTTAGTTAGGAAGCTTGACTCCAAGCTTTAACACTTTAAGGTTTTATTATCGTGTTGGTTAATATTCTCTGTCAAGGGTTTTTCATGTTAGCTATGGGCTAGTTTTCTCTGACATCTTTTCCAGAAAACTGTATTTCCAGATTTCAGATCATGTAGTGAGTGTTTTGGAAATGCGGTTTGAACCAATTGAATGAACATTTTGTGGTATTTAGTCACATGAATCTGAAACAGGCAAAATCCAGGTGTAGGAGTAAGATTTTCATTGGGGAATATAAAAAATAGTGAAAGGCAATAAAGGAGAAAGGAGAAAAAATGAGTGGGAAATATCAGAAAGAGGGACAGACAGAACATGAAAGACTCCTAACTCTGGGAAACAAACTAGGGGTGGTGGAAGGGGAGGTGGGTGGGGGGTGGGGGTGACTGGGTGATGGGCACTGAGTGGGGCACTGGACGGGATGAGCACTGGGTGTTATTCTATATGTTGGCAAATTGAACACCAATAAAAAATAAATTTGTAAGTAAAAAAAAAGGATGAATGGATAAAGCAGCTGTGATATATATATATATACAATGGAATATTATTCAGCCATTAGAATTTTTTTTTAAGATTTTATTCATGAGAGACACAGAGAGAGAGAGAGAGACAGAGACACAGGCAGAGGGAGATGCAGGCTCCATGCAGGGAGCCTGACGTGGGACTTGATCCCGGGTCTCCAGGATCACACCCTGGGCTGAAGGATATATAAAAAATAGTGAAAGGAAATAAAGGGGAAGGGAGAGAAAATGAGTGGGAAATCTCAGAGAGGGTGATAGAACATGAGGGACTCCTAACTCTGGGAAATGAACAAGGGGTGGTGGAAGGGGAGGTGGGTGGGGGGTGGGGGTGACTGGGTGATGGGCACTGAGGGGGGCACTTCACGGGATGAGCACTGGGTAATATGCTATATGTTGAAAATTGAACTCCAATAAAAAATACAATGTGGGAAGGTAAAAAAAAAAAAAGGAGTAAGATTTTCAGATGAATGGAATAGTCTGTTTTTAGCTCGGAAGGGGGGTGGCCTGTGGGTCCCAGAGAAGGTAGATCTCCATGCCATCAAGGTTAATGGAAGTCCACTGTTTTTGAGAGTTATGTGAATTTTAGTTTTAGAATTTCATTGGTTCTCTTTACTTTCCCTGAAGTTTGTAGTTGATAATGATCATGGAATTTGGAGTTAAAAGTTAAAGCTTTACAATTTTTTAATAATGCTGCAAGTGAAATATGTGACCCTGCTATTAGAAAAATAAGTTGAAATTTCCCAGATAGGAGACTAGAAAATCAAGCAAATTTTGGCCATAATTGGGGCCATAGCTTTTTGGCAAGGAAAACATCAACTCATCCTGAGAACAAATAACAATAAGCAGAATATAGTCATTGGCCAATGCTAGGCATTTATATAAAATCAATTTGGGGGACGCCTGAGTGGCTCAGTGGTTGAGTGTCTGCCTTTGGCTCAGGTCATGATCTGAGGGTCCTGGGATCAAATCCCACATTGGGCTCCCTGCAGGGAGCTTGCTTCTCCCTCTGTCTACGTGTCTGCCACTCTCTCTGTGTCTCTCATAAATACAAAAAAATCTAAAAAAAAAAAATCAATTTGGAGGTGTTCAAAAGGGAACTTGAGGCCTTGATTTATAGCCTGTCCATATACTACCTTGATAATCTTGCCAGAATGATGTCATTGGAATATGGAACATGCATAGGAAACATCTTTGGATATACCTTTAAAATTATTCCATCATGTTGGTTAGATATCCTTGTCAATTTATCTGTTATTTTGGATAATATTGTGAAGCAGTTTTGTGAAATGCACTTTTATTATGGCTATCTTCTTATATAATAGCAACATATCTAAAATTTCTTTACTTCTCTGTTCATTTTTATTTTCCTTCTCTGTTCATTTGATAGAAATTCCTAGAGAGGTCAAGAAAGCTCTTCATTTTAAAATTATTTTGAGATCAGGGATCCCTGGGTGGCTCAGTGGTTGAGCGTCTGCCTTTGGCTCAGGGTATGATCCTGGAATCCTGGGATCGAGTCCTGCATGGAGCCTGCTTCTCCCTCTGCCTGTGTCTCTGCCTCTCTCTCTCTGTGTCTCTCATATTTATTTATAAATAAATAAAATCTTTTAAAAAATTATTTTGAAATCATATACTAACTCAAAATCATCCCTACTAACAATATAAATATTTATTCTTTTATCATTTATTCTTGGGCTGGTCCAGGCAAGGGCAATGAATGTAGTCATCAAAAATGATTTGATTTCTGGGAGAAGTTGATATATTAAGAGGAAATCAAGGCTGAGATAGCATAACCTCCTTTATAATTTTGTTTTCTAAAAACAATATGAAATATTAGCAGATAATTTTGGATCAGGATTATCCAAGGGAGTCACTAGCTCTGTGAAAGTATGGCTAATTTGTTCCCTGATAGCAATAAGCAATCATAGACTACTCCTTTGGGTGAGGGATGGAGGGTGATCGGGGCTGGTGTTGCATTAATGGATAATGATGTGTAAGGGGAAGAAACAATAGCTCGTAGGAAGTTTGGCTACTAGCTGTGAAATGTTGAATGATTTTTGTCAGTTAGAATTTTTATAGTGTGGGGAACCATTAAGTTTAGTATAAACCCTAGAACTAAATTAACTAAAGCTTTTACATTGCTGTCATAGATTTTAGACAAGCTTTTAGACTCACAGGTCACCTCTTTCTTGGCTATTAGGTCAAAAGAAAGATTTAAATAGATAAAAGACCTCTGACAATTCCCTTGTATTTGAAACAACACCACTTCTAATCACTCCTGTCTATTGTGCTGCATCATGAAGTTTGGAATAGATGAACTGATTGATCGGTCCCATTTCTCAGCTCCAGTTATAGGCTTAATTGACCTAAGGCAACAAGCGCAGTCATTGACCTTTATTGTATTAAGCTTTCCCTGAAACCTACTTCTTTTCCAACCACATTAAGTTTTGTGGGTCAACGAATCTCCCTCAATTTGAGTTTGTTTCTGTTTCCTGTAATTGAAACCATCCTGACTGATAAAATATTTGATAAATTTGGACTCACTGACAATTTTATGGTAAGGAATGTATTACAGACAGTGAAAAATAGTGTTACTCTGAGTTTAATTCTGATTGATAAGAAAGAATTTGTTAATGTCATGTGTGGTAGGTAGAATGATCCCCCTAAAGATGTTCATGCTGTAATCAGGGGAATCTGTGAATATGCTATCTTACATGGCCAAAGGGACTTTGCAGATGTGATTAGGTTATGGACCTGGAGGTGGGGAGATTCTCCTGGAATATCTGGGTGGGTCTAATATAATTACAAGGGCCTTCCTGAGTGAAAGAGGGAGAGGCAAGAGAAGCAGAGTCCAAGAAGGAGATGTGACGACAGAAGCAGAGGTAGGAATGATGAGATTGCTAGTCAGGACCACAAGTCAAGGAATGTAGGCTATGTACATTCTAGAGGCTGGAAAATTCAAGCAAACTTATTTTCTCCTAGAGTCTCCAGAAGGAATGGAGCCTTCTTGACATCTTGACTTTAGCCTCATGAAACCCATTTCAAACTTCTGATCTACAGAACTGTAAGATAATAAATTTCTGTTGCTTTAAGCCACTCGTTTTAGGGTAATTTGTTTTAGCAGCAATCAGAAACTAACACTTATGGAAAGTGTCAGAAACTTAGAAGAGATTATATGTTGAATGGAAGGGGAAATTCTTCCTCTACCTCCAAGATCTTCTGGACTAAAAATTAAATTTACATGAGACAGATTAACAGGAGAAAAAAAACCAGTTTTATTACAAGTGCATGGAAGCCAAATTATGAAACTGAGACCTAAAGAGATAACCAAAGCAGGAAGTTTTTAGACTTTTTAGACAAAAAGACAATAAATCTATGAGGAACTAACAGGACATAGAAAACTTTACTTTGGGAGCTTCAATTACTAAGGAATTCTAAACAGAATTTGGGCTGAGGTGATAAATTAGTAAAAAAGAACAAGGGTTGTTTAGGCAGCTTTCTTGGCTCTTAATTTCCTATTTCTGGTGATCAGGGTATTTTTTTCTTTTTACCTCCTTTCACATGGGAAGTTTATTTCCTGCTTTCTTGTAGCTTCCTGAGCTAGGTCACAGGTGATTATGCTGCTGGAGGCCTGGGGAGGACTGAGTAGAAAGAGGTTTTTGTTTTTTTGGGTGTTTTTTTTTTAATCTTTGAAAAATCTTGGAGAATAAGACAAATGTGAGAAGATTGGAATTGGGAAAATATCTCAAAATTCAAAAAAGTTAGGAGTTTTTAACCAGAAAGGTTGACATCAATCCCTTCTGCATATCTATAAATGGATACACTAGATGAAGACTTGTGATATTTAGTAAAGTAGTGACTGCCAGCGAAGAGTAGTGGAGAGGAAGACGCCTGATTATTGTTAGGGTATGTGCTGCAGCTGAGTTCAAATCTTTGCTTTGTTAGTTACCAGCTTTTTCAAAGTACAACAATCTAGAACACTGGCTCTCAAACTGTAGCATGCATTGGAAATCACTTAGAGGACCTATTAAAACACCAAGTTCTAAAAAAACAAAACAAAAAAAGCCCCCCAAAACCCCCCAAAGCACCAAGTTCCGATTTAATAGGTCTAAAGTGGGGTCTGAGAATTTGTATATCTAGCAAGTTCCCAAGTAATGTTCATGCATGTTTGGGGGCCACACTTTAAGAACAACTGATTCAGAACAATTTTGTTAGAATATAGAATTAAAATTCAATTTTCCCACAACTTCCAGAAATCTCTTTAGGAAGGTACTTTGGCATAGTTTGCCTTAATTTGGTGGAGTATGTGCATGGTCCACATCAGTTTGTATTGTCATAAGTTAATCTTTCACAGACCAAAGAAAGAGAGAATTTCTGTTGCTCTATCCCCATGAGTTTACTTCTGCTATATTCACAAATTGTGAAATTCTAGTAGAGGGAAATCAGGAGGATGAAGGGTCTGGAAATGAGGCAATGTGAAAAACGATTGCAAGAAGAAGGAATATTGCCTACAAAGAAGAGAAGAATTAGGGATTCAAGAACATTTGAGGTTTCTCTAATAGAAGGGGGGTTAGACAAAGGGTCAGAGGATCAGATGTGCCAGGGGCCAGACGAGTAGTATAAATGAATCGGGGGAACTGGGTAGGGCTATGGTTAACCAAAGAGTTAATGCATCTTCCAAAATGGGTAGCTACTATATAGGATAAACTACTGGTTTTTTTAAAATATTTTATTTATTTATTCGTGAAAGACACACACACACAGAGGCAAAGACACAGGTAGAGGGAGAAGCAGGCTCCAAGCAGGGAGACTGATATGGAACTCGATCCCAGGACTCTGGGATTATACCCTGGGCAGAAGGCCGACACTAAACCGCTGAGCCACCCAGGGATTCCCTAAACTAACTGTTTGTAGCATCATCTGCTACATCTTCTGATTTTTCAAAGAGAGTGGAAATCCTGAGTTGCTTGAAGAATTACCCAATTTAAAAATGTTGTTTATTGATTCTAAGCATTAAAAGGTTCTCTTTTTTAAAAAATTTTAGAGAGAGGGAGTGTGAGCACGTACCCATGATGGGAAAGGAAGAGAGAGAAAGACTCAAGCAGACTCCTCACTGAGTTTGGAGCCCAATGTAGGGCTTAATCCCATGACTTGATGTCATGATCTGAGCCAAAATCATGAGTCAGATGCTTAACCAACTAAGCCATCCAGGTACTCCATTGATTAAAAACATTTAAAATCCATTATTTGGGGAAAGCAACATACATATGCAGTTTCAATTTGGCCTTCTGTCCTACAGCTTGCTACCTGGGGTTTAGATTTACTCAGTGATAACTCCAGAAGGCAGACAAGTGATGGAACTATAACAAAGTGCAGAGTAACGGGAATTCAGAGAGGCTTTGGAGTCCAGTGCATCCAGGGTCAACCCCTGACCCACTATTTACTATCAGTATAGCCTTGAGCAAATTACTTAATGTCTTTCAGTTTTAGTTTCCTCCTCTGCAAACTGGGTGTAATAACAATGCCCATGTCCTGGGGCTGTAACTAGGATCAATCAGGAACGCATGTAAAATCTTAGCACAGCCATAGCACACAGTAAGCATTCAACCAACGCTAGCTTTGAAAAATTAGAAATGGAAGATGCAGAATAAAGACTGGTTTGCTCATTGTCTTTCTGAGATCAATTGAGTACAAGGACAATTAGAAAAAAGGGGGTAACTTCATCTGTTTTAATTTCAAAAGGAACACTTAAAATGCAAAAATATACAAAGAAATGCTAAGCAGTGTATTTGAAATTGGATCAAGTTAAGGGAGGATGTCAGCTTTATAGAGTTTGGGCAGAGGGAGCAAGGCAGGGATTTCTGCCTTGGCAGAGGCCGCGATTGGCTGATCTTTTGGAACAGAATTAGGAATGCCTGTAAGAGGCTCTGCAGCCCCGCCGGCTTCCCAGTGTGGCCCAGTCAGGGCTGACTGAGAAGACTCCAGATCCTATCTTTGCAACAGTGCTGCCTGTGGAGGAGAATCTGAGTGTGGTAAACAACTCCATAGCTAATCTTTGTTAACTGATCAGAAGGGAAGGTCAGATCACGTTGCAATCTCACAGAAGACATGTGCTATCCAGGACTTCATTGTGTGCAGAGGGAATCCTTGATGCTTAGAACTTTCGTTGAGGCTTTTCTCCTACTATCTTCCAAAAATCACTTGACTAAGTGGAACTCCCTTAATTTAATTTAATATTATTTAAAAAGGAATCAGCACAGGATTTATATAGAACATTTTGATCAGGGGCACTTCGGTGTTTCAGTGGGTTAAGTGTCTGTCTTCAGCTCAGGTCATGATCCCAGGGTTCTGGGAGGGAGCCCTGGGTCAGGCTCCCTGCTCAGTGGGGGGCCTGCTTCTCTCTCTCTCTCTTTCTCTCACTCTCTCTCTCCTTCCTTCTGCTCCCAACCCCCCACTCATAGTCTCTCTCTCAAATAAATAAATACAATCTTTAAACAACAACAACAAACCCAAACACTTTGATCTGAAAATGAAATTAAAAAAATAACTCCATTTACAAGAGCATAAAAGTTACTCAGAAAAATATTTAACGCAGGAGGTATAAGACTTTTATACTGAGGGATCCCTGCATGGAACCTTCTTCTCCCTCTGCCTGTGTCTCTGCCTTTCTCTGTGTGTCTCTCATGACTAAATAAATAAAATATTAAAAAAAAAAAGGAATTGAAAGGGACCCAGAATAGCCAAAACTTTGAAAAAGAAAAATAAACTTGGAAGACTCACATTATCAGATTTCAAAACTTACTACAAAGCTACAGTAATCAAAACTGTGGGCTGGGGTAGTGGCATAAGGTTAGATGGGAAGATCAACAGAATAGATTGAGAGTCCAGAAATAAACCTATTCATCCATAGTGAATTAATTTTCACCAAAGGTGAACCTTTCAATGTCAAAGAGTAGTCTTTCTGACAAATGCTTCTGGGGCAATTGGATATTGATATGCAAAAGAACGCTGTTGGACCACAAACTCATAATAACCATGTATAAGAATTAACTCAAAATTCATTTAAAGACTTAAATGAAAGAGGTAAAACTATAAAACTCTTAGAAGAAAATATAGGAGTGAATCTTTATAATCTTGGATTTGGCAATGAAATCTTAGAAATGACACCACCAGGGTGTGTCAACACAAGGAAAAGAAATAGATTACATTGTACTTCTTCAAAATAAAAAACTTCGGTCTTTCAAAGGACATCACCAATAAGAAAAGACAACCTTAAAAAAAAAAAGAAAGAAAGACAACCTACAGAATGGGAGAAAACACTTCATGCTCCTGTATAATCCCATGTAAATGAATTGTCCAGTGTTATGGACTGAATTGTGTGAATCCCAAAATTCACATGTTGAAGTCCTAACTCTCAGCACCTCAGTCTGACTGTATTTGGACTTAGAATCTTTGAAGAGGCAACTGAGTTAAAATGAGGCCAGAATGATGAGCCCTAATCTAATATGACTGGGGTCCTTATAAGAAGAGGAGAGGGCGCCTGGGTGGCTCAGTCAGTTAAACGTCTGACTTTGGCTTAGGTTATGATCTCAGGGTCCTGGCATCAAGCCCCATGCCAGGCTCTGTGCTCAGCGGGGAGTCTGCTAGTCTGCTTCTCACCCTCTCCCCCCTCCTCTGCCTCTTTCCCTGCCCATGCTGTCTCTCAAATAAATACAGTCTTTTTTTTTTTTTTTTTAAAGAAGAGAAGATTAGGACACAATCATGCAAAGAGAGAAGACCATGGGAAGACATAAGGAGCATACAGCCATCTGTAAGACAAGGAAACAAGCCTCAAAAGAAACAAACCCTAACAACACCTTAATCTTGGATTTCTAGCCTCCAGGATAGTGAGAAAAATTTTCAGTTGACTTACTCAGGCTGTGATACTTTGTTATCCTAGCAAGTGAACGCATTTGTGATGCCTAGCAAATGAACACAGCCAGAACAAACAAATGATACGAACAGGAAGTAGATTAATGGTTGCCAGAAGCTGAGGGAGACCAGAGAATGAGGAGTGACTGCTAATGAGCTGGGGGGGGGGGGGGGGGGGGTTGGGGGTTTTGAGGGGTGATGAAATGTTCTTAAATTAGAAAGTGATGATGGTTGCATCATTCTGTGAATACGCTAAAAACTATCCAATTGTAGACCTTTTAAGGGTAAATGATATGGTATGTGAATCATACCTCAATAAAACTGTTAATTAAAAATTCCCAAATGAATAAAAAGATGTAAGAAGTTAAACCCCTGAAGTACTGGAAGAAAACATGAGAGAATTGCTTTGTAATCTTGGAAGCACAAAGCTTTTCTAGCAACGGCACATAGTTCAGAAGCTACTCAAGAAAAGACTGATAAATTCAGCGACATATAAATAAAATGAGTTCTGCATGGCCAAAACCACTACAAAGTCCGAGAAACAAATATCACACTGGAGAAAATGTTTGTAACTCAAGTCCTAAGACAGAGTTTTAATTTTATATATATAGAGTGACATATATGACATATATATACTATATACGGAGAGATCATATCATTCAAACCATGACCTGTTTGAAAGTGCCAAGGAGCACTACTAATTATTATAGTAGGATAATAGGCATATACGAGGCCTTTTTCAGACAAAGTGGGCTATATGGTCATCCCTCTCTACTTCAGTAATTCTTTTTTTTTTATACTTCAGTAATTCTTACAAAAACAGTAAGATCAACAGCTCAGTAGAAAAGTGGGTAGGGGACATGAAATGATGATGGTGATAATGATGATGATGAGAGCCATCCCTTGTACATGGCACTGGTGATGTTCCAGGCGCTGTGTCTGACACTCTATGCATATGTATTCTATCTTTATAATGGTCCTAGGAGAAGACCTGAGGTACAAACGAAGCAAGGGAGGTAAAAACTTCAATAGTTTATAAAAAGAAATAAAAATGGTACTTAAATATATCAAAAGATACTCATGCGTGGCAACAGCAATGAACAACTACACTGTAATACTATTTTTCACCTGTCATATTTCTTTCTTTTTATTCTGTTTAATTCCTGTTTTGAAAAGGATTGCTAATTAGCCAAAGGATTGCTTTTGTGGGGAATGTTCCACAACTCTTTTGTGAAATGAGCATATTGCATACATAGGTGTTTTCCTTCTTTTTTTTTTTTTTTTTTGAGAGAGAGAGGGCATGAGTGTGGGTGGGATGAGATGGAGAGGGAAAGAGAGAATCTTAAGCAGCCTCCATGCTGGGCATGTGGGGCTCAGTCTTATGACTCTGAGATCCTGACCTAAGCCGAAATCAAGAGTTGATGCTTAACCCATATGAGCCACTCAGGTGCACTTCTTTTCTTTTTTTTCTTTTCTTTTCTTTTCTTTTCTTTTCTTTTCTTTTCTTTTCTTTTCTTTTCTTTCTTTTCTTTTCTTTCTTTTCTTTTCTTTTCCTTCTTTTCTTTTCTTTTTTCTTTTTCTTCCCTTTTCTTTCTTTCTTTCTTTCTTCTTTCTCTTTCTTTCTTTCTTTCTTTCTTTCTTTCTTTCTTTCTTTCTTTCTTTCTTTCTTTTTAAAGTTTATTTACTTAAGCAGTCTCTACACTCATCATGGGGCTTGACTTACAACCCTGAGATCAAGAGTCACATGTTCCACTGACTGAGGCAACCAGGCGTCCTTCACCTGTTAGATTTTGAAAGATGATTGGTTAATACTGCTGAGGATGTAAAAAAAATAGGCACATGGCTTTCTGCTACTGGTGAGAATATAAATTTTTCCATTGCCTTTGAAGAGCAAATTGTTAAAATCTTTCAGAATTACAAATGTCTATATTCTTTGAACCAGCTTCCTCATTTCTAAGAATTTATTCTGTAGCTATGTGCACACATCTAAAAAGTACAAGGTTATTTATTGTGGTACTTTTGTGGTGACAAGGAATTGGCAATAACCTAAATATCCCTCAGTAAGATACTGATTAAAAAAAATTAGTGAACCTGGGGTGCCGGAGTGGCTCAGTTGGTGAAATGTCTGTCTCTTGGTTTTGGCTCAGGTCATGATCTCATGGTTGTGGGATGGAGCCCCACATTGAGCTCTGTGCTCAGGGTGGAGTCTGCTTCAGAGTCTCTCTTTCTCTCCCTCCAACCATGCTCTCTCTCTTTCAGATAAATAAATAGAATCGTTAAAAAAATTAGTGAATATGCATACAGAAGAACATATCATAGCCATAAAAATGAAGAACTATGATTATGTGATTTATAATAAGAAGTATATATTGGCCTTTATTCTCATTTCTGGCACAGAGAATTTGGAATATCTTGGAATTTCAGAAGTTTTGAGACCTATGTGGCCGTCTTGTTATGCCAATGAAGTGACTTTTAGACACCACCCTCCACCTGAGGGTGTGGCCTTGTTGCCAGTGCAGCCAACCACTTGACTCCTGACCTCCAGGACGGGGAGAGGGGTTAGAGGTTGAATCAACTGCCAATGGCCAATGATATAATCAATTGTGACTATGTAATGAAGCCTCCATAAAAACTCCAAGTCTAGGGCTTTGGAGAGCTTTGGGGTTGGTGTACACTTGGAGATATGGGGAGAGTGATACACCTGGAGAGGGCATGGAATCTCTGTGCCCCTTCCCACATATTTTGCACGAAGCATTTTTCCCATTTGGATGTTCCTGAGTTATATCTTCCTTTAATAAACCAGTGAGCTAGTAAGTAAAATGTTTCCTGAGGTCTGTGAGTCATTTTAGCAAATTAATCATACTCAAGGAAGGAGGGTGTTTGGGAACCTCTGACTTCAGCCAGTTAGTCAGAAGTACAGGTACCAACCTGGACGTGTAACTCGCATCTGCAGCCCAAGGAAGGAGTCCTTTGGAACTCCCAATCTATAGCTGGTAGGTCAGAAGCACAGGTGATAACCTGGGCTTGTCATTGGTGTCTGAAGTGGAATGGATTAGTTTTTCAACTTTTAAAAAAATATTTTATTTATTTATTTATTTGAGAGAAAGAGAGAGAGAGAGAGAGAGAGAGAAAACAAGCAGGGGGAGCAGCAGAGGGAGAGGGAGAAGCAGGCTCCCTGCTGAGCTGAGAGCCCAGTGTGGGGCTGGATCCCAGGACCCTGGGATCATGACCTGAGCAGAAGGCGGACACCTAACTGACTGAGGGACCCAGGTGCCCCCAATTTTTCAACTTTTAACAACATCCTGTGATTTTAAGTTGTGATTAGTTCTAGAGATTACATTCCAATCTGCTTTAAAAAAATAGACTAACAATGCGAACATGGTTAAATGTAACTGTTTTCTTCTTTTTCATTTCACAGCAGTAGGAATGGCTTCTATAAAACAAAATCATGACAAATTTCAAAGCCACTGGTTTATTACTTTGAGACACATTTGTCTTATCTCTGAAGGAAATGGTCCATTTGGAATTTTTCTCACTCACTGATGGATAGCATGAACCAGTGAGAGTGGGGAGAGATGATTTTCTCTCCTTTTGTAGCATAAATAAAAGAGCCTTGTATCTCTGTGGCATCGCTTAGCTGGTGTCTTGTGATGAAGGAGTCTGCCTCACTCCAGGAGATGGATGAGCCCCAGATTTGGGAGAAGACGGTATGATGTGGCTGTTGTCTGTGGGGGGGTGGGGGGTGGGGCTGTTGGGACCAAATGAGTTCAGTTGTAGATGTTCATTTTCATGAAATGTGTTAATTACACCATTAAGAAAGATATCATGGCACACAGAAATGCAAATAAAGTGGGGAGTGTTAACAGATAAGCAATGACCATTGTGCTAAATGTTTCTGATCCTGGTTCAGGAGGGAGCTAAACGGGCTAATAACCCATTAATAGAGACCACAAATATCTCCAGAGGAGACATCACTCTGAAGATCATATACATTACTGAATATATACATATATATTATATATATTTTTTAAAGATTTATTTGAGAGAGAGAGACAGAAGTGAAGGGGGTAGGAGTAGAGAATTCAAAGCTGACTCCACATCGAGTGTGGAAACTGACCTAAGGCTTGATCTTACAACCTCGAGATCACAACCTGAGCCGAACCCAAGAGTCCCACACTTAACCCACTATACCGCCCAGGCACCCCTATATTATATATTTTTATCAGCATCTACATTCTTGAAAATATTTGTGAAGGGCTTGTTTGTGGCAACCATAAAAACAGAAGCAAATTAAGATATGATTCTACTCTATCCCCACTCCCATCCTGAGATAGGTTGTCAAACTGATTTGAAAACAAAATCCTTAGCAATTAAAAAAATTTGCTTTCGTTAGTTTCACCACCTGGGCTCTGACAAACATAGAATTGTGGGCACAAATATGCATTCCAACATAAATGGTGTGTTCACAGGTAAGAACCATAATGGTGCTCACACGGGGGAAGACGGCAGTGTGGAAGGGGGATATAGAAATGGAAGCCAGAAAGAGCCAGCTGCAAATCCTGGCTCTGCCTCTTGCTCCGTGATCTTAGAAAATTTGCTTAGCTTTCCAAAGTTCATTTTTCTTACTGAAATTTGAATATGGTAATATTTCTCTTTTATAGGAATGATATAAAGATGAGTACATTAACAAAACCATATGTGTAGTTTGTATATGTAACTAAAATAGATGTATTAAATGGAAATAATTTAGTTAAATAATTCAATAAATTAAATATAAGTAAATATGAAAGCTTGCTCTTTAATCAGTGGTTAGGAGAGTTTACTGTGTGAAATGTTGATGAACAAATGGAAGATTTAGTGAGGAAGTTCCAGTAAGTTCTTTACCTCCGTATATTATTGAATTTAGCCAGGGTTCTCGGGAACGAGGCTAGTGGTAACAAGTAAGGTTGTGGTGTGGACAGATTTCCTGACTGGGGTCGGGCTGTGGAGTCTGGTTATGGTTGAGGGATCTGAGTTCTCGCCTGCTACCCAATACCTGTGTGATTCTGAACAATTGCCTTCACTTTTTTTGCTCTCAATTCCTTCGTTCATAAAATTGGGGGATTATGTTAGAGTCCTCTAGGGTACCTTCCAGCTCTAACATGACTGTTTGGTTGAGGTGCTGAGCGCCGCCGACTTAAATATGGTAACGTTTTTACATTCAGTTTGGCTTTCTTTCAATTCATGAACGTTCTTTTGTATGAAATCCATGTGCCTATCTTTCCATTATTCCTACAACTTTACTTTTCTCTTTCTTCAGTGTGATGCAGACCTGCTGTTTTTCTAGCTATAGAGTCCTCCTGATGATACTTCAGGAAAGGGGAATAATCTAGATCTCCTGCGGCCCCCCTTCCCTCATCCATGATATCATGTCTTGATGCCAGAAACCCAAGGGGAGTTGGAGGACAGGGCTCCATTTTCGTGGGAATTCAACTTACAGAATTACAGTAGCTGGAATTTTTCCTATCACAACTGTAGTGTCCCCTAAGTCTTCTAACCTCTCCTTGGAAGGAGACAGACTATATCAGAGGGGCACGTGGTTCTGTGCTGTCACAAATACTGAGAGGAGAGCTCAGAGACCAGAGCTTTTTGCCTCAGAGCATACAGCAAAGTGAGGTTAGCAGAGCAGGACTCAGAGCTAAGAGAAATTTGAGAGTTAGCATCTTCCAGCTTTAAATTTCCATGATAAGAATTCATTTATTTATTTATTTTTGTTTTTTAGGTTTTATTTACTTGACAGAGAATGAGAAAGAGAGAGCACAAGCAGTGTTTTCCAAACTTCATTTTTCTTACTGAAAATTGAATATGGTCATATTTCTCTTCTATAGGATTGATATGAAGATGAATACATCAATGAAACTACATGTGTAGTTTCTATGTATAAATTAAAATAGATGTATTAAATGGAAATAATTTAGCTATTTAAATAATTGAATAAATTAAATATAATAATTATTTATTTAAAAAAGATTTTATGCATTTATTTGGCAGAGAGAGAGAGAGAGCACAAGCAGGGGGAGCGGCAGGGGGAAGCAAGAAGTAGGTTCCCTGCTGAGCAGAGATCCCAAGACCTTGGGATCATGACCTGAGCTGAAGGCAGACATTTAACCCACTGAGCCACCCAGGTACTCCTATGATAAGAATTTATTATCTTGAATTGCTTGCCTAATTGGACCTAAGATGACAGACCATTTCAGCTGGAAATGAAAAGAGTAAGTGGATTGTATGGAGTAACTACTCACACAGGGTCCTGGTAAGGTACTGAGCTATAACCTAGATAGAAAATTCTCTATGCACCCTGTGTTTTTTCTTCATAATGAAGGAAGCTGTGCACAAAGGAATAGGGTTGTAGGGTACAAATTTGCTTCTGGTCTACTGGGTCAAAAGGCACTCAAGAGGTTAGGTGTTTGTAAGCCAAACAAACACAAAGTTTGGGAAGGGAAGATGCCAAGAGTTTGGTTACTTTTGACAAATTACAGGTGAATAGGGACCACTTCTTAAGCTGACCCAGAGGAAAATCCAACTTTTTAATTAATCTCCTGTGGTCCTCTGGCTCATGCCAAAATCACAGCCAAGACCAGATGATGCCTCTAGCGATTCATTATAACTCTTGTCTCACTGATTACTCTCTGTTTCTAAATGTTTCTCTGTGGTAAGGATAAGTAGTTAACAAAGGCATGCTGGATTCCCCAGTGGATCTTATTAAAACTGTTGTGGTTATGGCGTGATTAACTTATGTAAATGAATCAACGTGGCCAATGAACCGCGCTACGCACACAGGACATATCCAGGGGGCAGAGAATCACGAAGCCTAGTCACACTCAGGAGAACACTGTTTAGTATTTAAAGGTGAATTCCAGAAGGAAAATGAAAACAAAACAAAACAAAACAAAACAACCCTGAGAATTATTTCTTTGATTCAAAAACACTCAACATGAAATGACAGACAAAAGATCATTGCAGAATTTGTACATGTTGCGTTAGAATAGATTCCTGGGACGAAAGTAAACACCCTTGCCATCAGGGGAGGCTGGTCAGCTCCGAGGCCCTATTCAGGCTTCCACTGTGTACCTGGTACCCATCCTATTTGCATCCTATTTGCAGTCAGCAAATGTCACCAACCCCTTATTGTGCCACTTTTATGTCTCAGGGGCAGATTAATTTGACTGTTCTGTAGAATAGATTGGAGGGGTGAGTGAAGCAGCCCAAGATTTCAAATCTATGTGAATATTGGAAACAACTACAGAAATTGAAAGTCAGAAAGAGAGTCAGATTTTGTGTGAAAAGGGTGAGTTAGATTTTGGCTTGTTTCATAATAATCATGCATCTTGAGTAAAGAGAATCAAATTTTTCTGTTGAGAGATCGTTAGTTTCCTTTGTGGTCCTAACTCACTAGGAATATGAAAATCAGGTCATGTGTGGCATTTTTCTGTGAATTACAATTAGTTATAATTTGGTTGTGATTATCGATTTTTGGGAAACAAAGTTGCTTTACTACCATTAGCTGAAAAATTGTAATGGAGATACACGTCTACAGGTCTGTGATGGGATAGTTCTGGGGCTGGGCAGTGCACACCTGCATGAGCACGTACAGAGCTCTGTCAGATATGATGTTATTTAAAAATAAATGGTTTACCACTTCCTCGAAGTTTCATCCTTGAAATGACTACCAGAGATACAGATACGGTTAAGACATAAAGGCAGGAGGTAAAGGTCTGGAAATGAGAACTTAGGAGATGCCCATGAAAAGAGAGAAAGTCAGGGAGGGAGAATAAAAAGGAATAGTTGGTGAAGTTTTAGGGGAATTAGTTTTGGCTGTATCTTGGGAATTCTTAGCATTGCTCCTTCATAATTATAAGATGGAAAGCATTCCCTTCTGTTTTGGTTTTTAGAAGAGTTTGTGCAGGATTAGAATTGATTCTTTAAATATTCAGTCTAGTTCGCCATGAAGCCATTGGGGTCTGGGTTTTTCTTCCTGGAATATACATTTTCTACTGCTAACTTGATCTTTTCACTTGTTATAATGTCTATTCAGATTTTCTATTTCTTTTTTATTTTTTTAAGACTTTGTCCAGTTAAGGGGAAGAGAGAGAATGAATGAGCAAGAATACAAAAGCAGGAGGAGGGAGAAGCAGACTCCCCGCGGAGCAGGGAGCTCCATCCCAGGACCCTGGGATCATGACCTGAGCCAAAGGCAGATGCTAAACCACTGAGCCACCCGGGCGCCCCCAGATTTTCTATTTCTACTTGAGTCAGTTTTGGTAGTTTGTATCTTCCTAAAAATTCATCCATTTCATATAGGTCACCTATTTTGCTGGCAATAATTGTTCAGAGCCTTCCCTTATAATCCTTTCTATTTTTGTAAGGTTGGTAGTAATGCTCCCATTCTAAAATGTAATAATTTTAATGTTCTCAGGGATGCCTGGGCGGCTCAGCGGTTGAGCATCTGCCTTCAGCTCAGGGTGTGACCCTGGGGTCCCGGGATTGAGTCCTTCATCTGGCTCCCTGCATGGAGCCTGCTTCTCCCTCTGCCTGTGTCTCTGCCTCTCTCGGTGTCTCTCATGAGTAAATAAATAAAATATTTTTTAAAAAGCTGTTTTAAAGTCTTTGGTAAGTCTAATATGTAGCCTCCTCTAGCTTTTCTTTTTTCTTTTATTCTTATTTTTCTCTGTATGAACCATATCTCCTTGTTTTTATGCCTGTATTATCAATTTTTAAATAAAAAAACAGGATATTTGAAATAATGTAATATGGCAAAGCTGGAAATAAGATTTTGTTGCTGTTTTTTTGTGTTTGTTATGAGCTTGTCCACTTTCCTGAACTAATTTGTAAAGTCTGTATTTTTTTGTCATTTGTAGTGACTGTGACATTTTTGCTTGGTTAACTTAATAATCAGTTATTGACTGGACAGAGATTTCTTAAATGCCTGGAACCAGTAGGCCTCCTACCCTTTGCCAGTTGGCGGGCTCTGTGTGCATATTTGGGCACTCCTTCAATATTTAGGCTTTACAACTCTTTCTTTGCCTTTACTTCTTGCTTTCATAGAGCTTTCAGATCAGTCCTATGTGAAAGAGTAGGGCCATTTTAGATCTTTCATGGGACTTCAAATGGCCCTTGGCAAGCACACAGCTTTCTCTATGCTTGTGTGTGGTCTTATAGATTCCTAGAAATATGTTGGAGTTTTCAGGGCCCCTTAGGGACATCTGACTTCTTAATTTTTCCCTTCTGGTGTTTTGGTCAGCTTCATGCTTGTCCCATTGTTATCAATTTATCAGGCAGTGGCAATATTAAACAGTCGGTGCTGATTATTTTCAACAAATGCCCTTGAGGAAAAGATTGTTTGCAATGAGCAATCTCTGAGTCAGGTCAAATAAATGCAAGTTCTACCAATGGAAGTTTGAGAGATGTGCCAGAAAGATCAAATAATGACAGTTCTCTGAGGATATGTTTTTGGAGGGTTCCAAACCAGTTTCAAATTCTCCAGGGATTCTAGGCTGCTGTTTGGTTTGTTTGTTTGTTTTTACCACATTGGGAGGGTTGTTGGCTTTCAAGGCAGAGCTGGGGAGAAAGGGATGAGCATAGGGCAAATTAAAATGCCACAAAGTGTTCCCTGTTCTTACAAAAATTCAGCCAGTTTTCTTTAATAAATGCTCTTTCAGTTGTTGTAAGCTTAGATTAATTTCTAGAGTTTTAAAAAAATTCAATTTGACAATTTTTTTTTTTTTTTTTTTTGTAAATGTTCTCATTGCTTTTAGGGAGTGACTTTTTGGAGATCTTTACTTTGCCATTTCTATCAACCTGACTCATACTGTTTTGCTGTGTCTCAATCAGCCTGGGTCATAGAATATAGTCTCCTCAGCATTTTCCACAAAAAATCCAATTACAATAAGTAATTAATTTTTAATAGGCTTTATAAAAGTCTTATAAAAGTCTATTTGAAGAGTCAGGAGAACTCACAGATAAGGTCACATGGAATGTGAGGACTTCATCATTATTTCCCTTTCTTTTTTCCTTTAGTTATCTCTCACTTCATCATCATGTGTTCCCCTCTGTAATAATAAGCATACTTTTTACCCTTTGAAGGCTGCTTGGTTTTTTTTTTTTTCCTCTCTAAGGATTACCCTAAACAATTGAAGTTCTCTTAGGAAGAATTTAACTGGACTATAATTTTATCTTGTTATAATATTATATTTAAGTTAATTCTTGGATAAGATGTATATAAACGTCATAAATCTATTCAATCTATACAAAGGCATTCGGCTGCCTACTATCCATGAAATCAACAACATTTCCCTCTTCTTTCTTTCTTTTTCCTTCTCTTCCACACCTGAATTCCTTTTTCTTCATTCATAAATATGAGACTTTTTTGGTAATTTGGAGAGGAAAGAGGAAATTTTGCTGAGTAAAGAAAGGGGCTAAGGTAAAGAGAAGAGTGGAAGGGGAGGGCATAGCATCTGTTTTTCATGAGTCTTCTTGTACTGATTTTGAGTTCCCTGTAGAGACAGGAGTTTAGAGGTAGAAGCTGACTGAGACATATTCAAAGGGAACTTTCTTAGAGGTACAGAAAGTGCAGTCTTTTCCAACACACACGGAACAGTCTGAAAACCTGAGCATATCCTAAACTATAAAAGAAGTTTCTATAATGGAAACATTTAAATGCATTCTCTTTATGTCATAAGCAAGACAGCAGTGAGCCACTATTACTACTACTGCTCATTATTGTTCTTTAGTAGTAGGTGTGCAGAGATACCCTTTAGTGTGTCTAGCAGGATAGCAATCGAAGAACTTGGATATTCCGTACTGAGTGTCTTCATTGCTGGTTAAGTGAATCTGTAGCTTTGGCGTTGAGCAGTGATGCTATTTGGTTCCTTGATTAGAGTGTTCCCTCTGGTGTGTTTGAGCATTGTTTCTGGCTGTACAGCACTGAGTCCTCATTACATACATTGCCTCTTCTGGAGAGTCGGTGCTCTACTTAATATCTCTTAATATATTCTTTTCCTGCTTCAAATGGCTAGAGTGGATCTCATTGAATTGCATCTAAAATTCCGACTGATTAAAGAGAAATCTTGATAAAGTGCATTGCTTGATAAAACTAAGATAATAAAAACAGTATGGTAATGTTGTCAAAAGAAACAATTAGATCAAGGAAACAAAATATAAAATTCAGGAAGAAACGAAGTTCATAGGTAACTTTATATATAATAAATATGGTACCACAAATCTGAGGGGGAAAGATGGATTATTTGGTAGATAGTGTCAAGAAAACTATCTTGCTCCACAGAGAAAAATAAAGTTGCATGTCCTCTTACATTATATATATGCAAATTTCAGATGAATTAAAATCAAAATATGAAAAAAAAAACCTATGAAGATAGTAAAATAGGCAAAAGTACATTTGTGGCCTTTGGGTAGAGAATGGTATTTTTTTTTTTCTTAAGATTTTATTTATTTACCGGAGAGAGGGAGAACATGAGCAGAGGGGGAAGGGCAAAGGGAGATGGAAAAGCAGACTCCCTGCTGAAAGCCTCAGGCAGGACTCAATCCCAGACTCTGGGTTCATGACAAGATCCAAAGGCAGATGCTTAACCATCTAGGCACCCAAGAGAATGATTTCTAAGTCAAGATCCTTAAAGTTCAAATTCATATGAAAAAAAGTGATAACTTTGATTTCATCAAGATTAAGGATTTTCATTAAAAAAAAAAGGACACCACAGACAAATTAATAGACTAGAGGCGTACTAGAAGAAGGTATTTGGGATGTTGAACACATCAAGGAATTCATCTATAAGGAACTTCTGCAGTTTATTCAGAAAAAACTATAGACCTAATTTAAAAATGGGCAAATCATGAATAGTTAATATTGGAAAGGAAAAGGCAAATGGTTCAGTTTCACTAATAAAGAATAATGTTAATTAAAATTAAACTCTGAACTCAGCTTATAGTAAAATTTAGTTTTTCTCTTTTTTCCCATAATTTTAGAAATACCAAATGTTGAGGATTTGGAAAGACCGGAAGGCTCATGCAACTGCCGGTGGAAATGTAAATGGCTATTGCTGCTTTGAATGATTACTTAGTGAAATGGAGTATGTGTATATACTATGTTTGGACAATCCTTACTGGATTTACTCCCCAAAGAAATTCCTACATAGTTCACAAGGGGAAATATAAAAAATATGTTCATTGCTGTGTTGGTGGGTTAGAGGTAGCCTATCACTAGGGGACTGTATAAGTAAAGGGGGAGGAAACATATGCAAAAATACTGTGCGGTGACAGGAAATTTTGAGTCAGGAGTACATAACTAGTAACCTAAAAAAGAGTTTTAAGTTATCTGTACCTATATGTCACTTGGCTTCAGGAAGAAGCTGCTTGGACGCTTAGTTAGATTATTCGTATATTGTATTCCCTTTCTATTTTTTTTTATGTTTCAGTTGTCAGGAATTTCAGAGCTCAGATTAGTCACAGTAGTGGAGGGTCTGGGTGGCTCAGTTGGTTAAGATCAAGAGTTAGATCTCAGTTTAGGTATTTTCTTGAGAGAGAGAGACAAAGAGGGAGAAAGTGCATACCTGCACCCAAGGGGTGGTGGGAGGGGCACAGGGAGAGGGAGAAAGAATCTTAAGCAGGCTCCACACTCAGCGAGGGAGCCCAAGGCAGAGCTTGGTCTCATGACCCTGAGATCATAACCCGAGCTGAAATCGAGAGTTGGACACTTAACTGACTGAACCACCCAGGTGTCCTTCAGCTTAGGTCTTGATTTCAGGGTTGGGAGTTCAAGCCCCACATTGGGCTCCATATGGGACACAGAGCTTACTTAAAAAAATTAATCACAGTAGCTATATTAGTTCTCCATTTATTGAATCTGTGCTCACTTATGTTTGATTTTTCTATCCTCACTTCACAGCCATATTGGTATTCTCTATTTTATTTGGAAATTTTTTTTGGGGGGGGGGGTCAAAAATATAGATGAAAGTTCTCTGTTGGACTTAAATAATTGTCTTATCATTATTAAGGGATCTCCCAGCAAAACAAAAAAGAAAATATTAGGGAAGAAACTAATTTCTCCTGACTTGAAAAGGAAACTACAAAAAAAAAGGGGGGGGGGAGGAGGAAATGAATAAAGCAATCATCTTTAGAGAAATATTTCACTACATGGAAATATCTGTTAAATAACCACTCACCTAAACAAAGGACATCTTTTAATAACCAGAAAGCTTTTCAAGATGGCAGCTATTTCCTCTGGTTAACTTTCATATCTCTATGGAAATTGAATAAAAATGAAGAATTTGAACAAAAGCAAAGGTCATGAAATCATTTCAAGACCTGAGAAGCTACTGTCAGAGGTGGCTGGTGGGAGGAAGGAGGTTTCATCAGTTCCCACATCGTCCACTAGGCGGTGGTGTACATGAAACTCTTTACTGTATAAACTTCATCTTGCCACAAACATTGTTTCCTTTTCTTTTAAAAATAAAATCCCAAGAAAATCTATATAAAACAATAAAAACCAGTGGGAGAACTAGTAAGTCTTGCATTAATAACAGAGGGGACAGTGCCAGGCTACAAAATGAGCATAGATACCATCCAAAAGAGATCATCTCCAAATGCAGCTTTTGGGGCTTCCTTGATCCAATTTTTTTTGGTTACAAAAATGTATAACTGAGGGTTTCTTTCCATACGTGTTCCAGAGAGACCATCTTGGATGCAAGAAGTCAGGTTTTGATGGCCATGTTTGCATAAGAATTTTTATGACTTAAAAAAGCTCATCTCTCATCCATCACAATTGCTAAGATTTCATGATCATTATTTTTAACACGTTAGCATGTCACCGGATCCCATGGGATAAGTTCAGCATACTTGTGTGGATACATTACTGTGATTTGAATGATGAAGCCATCTTTCTTCAATGTTGGGACTGTTTCTGACACTCGGAGAGAAGGAAAGCAAGCTTCTAGAATGAACTTGCCCAACTGTGGTGACCTCTGAAAGGTTACATTCCCTTTAAGACTTGCTCTCAGGTGTCACTGACACAAAGAAGAATATGCAAAGCAGGCAGCTTTAAACCAGCTGCCCGGGGAGCATCACACTCAGAGCTAAGGCCTGAGGCCATGGCTTTGCAGAGCACTTTGGAAGCAGTGTGGTTGGGGCTCCTCCACTCTCCCTGGAAGGGTGAGTAGGCTCCCTCGCCACCTGGTCTTGGGAAAACATATGCTACTGTTTTAAAATTTGGGCTCACTTTAAAAAAAAAATAGAAAAGCCAGATTTATTAATCCTCACTGCACCTAAAGGGCAATCAGCAAGCCCAATAGCAGCATGAAAGTCCCAACCTTCTTTGTTTCCTGCAGTTGCAAAGAGCAAGGACCAAGTGTTTCAGCCTTTCCCTGGGGCTGCCTCGGAGGGCGGAGGGTGCTGCGGTGGAAATCTCTGCTAATCACGCTCTGTCCACTGTTCACAACTACTTCTCGTTCCTCCCCTTCCCAGGAAGTGCTGACACTACAACATGCCCTCTGAGCCCTTCTCCTCTTCGCTGCTCATCCTCCAGGTGCAGCGGGGGGGGGGGGGGGGGGGGGGGGGGGGGGCGGATGCTGCCCTTTACCCTTTTGCTCTGGAGGGCACCAAGGCTGGGAGCCTGTGAAAAGCCGAACAGAAGCAGGGAGGGTCAGAGCCTTTGCAGGAGGTGGAGAAGGGATGAAGTAAGTGCTGCTTTCTCCCCAGTGCAGCGTTCCCTCAAGCACTTCCATTCCACACTATCCGAAAGCATTTTGAGTGCAGACACACTGTGCTTGAGCAAATGCACACAGGAAAATATGCTTTAAGGAATGAATTAGGGGATCCCCGGGTGGCGCAGCGGTTTAGGGCCTGCCTTTGGCCCAGGGCGCGATCCTGGAGACCCGGGATCGAATCCCACGTCGGGCTCCCGGTGCATGGAGCCTGCTTCTCCCTCTGCCTGTGTCTCTGCCTCTCTCTCTCTCTGTGTGACTATAATACATAAAAAAAAAAAAAAAAGGAATGAATCAGTAATGGTGCTGTAGCTCTGCATGTCAAATAGTTTTCTTGGTAATTGAAATACTCTTGAGGAATTTCTTTTGAGATCTGACTAGATTATTTTTGCATTTATTTATTTATTTATTTATTTATTTATTTATTTATTTTTATTTTTGCTTTTAAATGTTATCTGCTAGCTTCAGTCTCTTTGCAGAAATGCTTTCAGGACACATATTCACCTTGTAAAGAATAGTTTAGTTGGCACTGGATAATATCATAAGAAGCTGAAAAGGAATAAATGAGTGGCTAGTTCTACCAATAGCCATGAGTGTGGAATCTCAATGCTTCTAGTCTAACATATGGACCCAGTGAGGATGCCAGTGTTGATCAGTATATAAACTGTTAGTAAAGCTCAATCTCTTTTCTAATTTTTAAAGTAAAAGTAGAAACAAATGGAAGTTGTAATTTATTCCTCCCATATCCTTGTTAAATTATCTTGGTCTTCCTTCCCCAGATAGGACTCTCTCACTTTTGAGACTGATGTCTGAGGATAGAGCAGTGGTTTCTTTTTCTTTTCTTTTTTTTTTTAAAGATTTAGTTTATTTGTGTGTGTGTGTGTGTGTGTGTGTGAGAGAGAGAGAGAGAGAGAGAGAGAGAGAGAGAGAGGCAGAGACATGGACAAAGGGAGAAGCAGGCTCCATGCAGGGAGACTGATGTGGGACTCCGTACCGGGACTCGGGACTCCAGGATCATGCCGTGGGTGAAAGGCAGGCACTAAACTGTTGAGCCACCTAGGGATCCCCAGACCAGTGGTTTCTAAATCTTTTAAAATCAGAAGTATCTGAAATTTTGTGGAGGATAAAAAAATTTTTTTTGCTGTTTTCCAGATCAACTGAATTAGCTTTCAAGGGTGGGGCCCAGAGTCTATATTTGCCATAAAGGTCTCTCTGGTAATTCTTCTGCTGGGTCAAGTTTTGATCTGGAAATTCCAGACTCTGGACCCCAGGTCTTGAGGTTGTATCCACTCTTCTCCTTCCTTTCACTTAGAATGCTATTAATAGCAAGAGTTTCAGGAAGTGATCCCTACAGTGCCAGTGTTTGCCCACATAGTAGGTATTCAGCAGATGTTTACATATGGAACAAAAAAGTAAAGAGCAGATTGCTTATGGAAGAAAAGAATATTCTTTTTTTTTTAAGGTTTTATTCATTTGAGAGAGAGCAAATGTGAAGGAGTGGGGGTGGGGGAGGAGGAGGGTCAGAGGGAAAGGAAGAAGCAGTCTTCCTGCTGAGAAGAGAGCCCCAATACAGGGCTGGATCCTAGAACCCTGAGATCATGACCTGAACCGAATGCAGATCTTCACAGACTGAAGGTGCCCCAGAAGAGAACATTCTTTTTTTTTTTTTTAAGATTTTATTTATTTATTCATGAGAGACACACACAGAGAGAGAGAGAGAGAGAGAGAGAAGCAGAGACACAGTAGAGGGAGAAGCAGGTTCCTGCAGGGAGCCGGATGTGGGACTGGATCCCAGAACTCGAGGATCATGTCCTGGGCCAAAGGCAGGTGAGAAAGCCCTGAGCCACCCAGGGATCCCCCACCTAAGTTTTAAAGAGAGGACAGCCGGAGGCTACAGAGAGAAGGGTTTTCTCTTCTAACAAGGTAGGAAGGTGGGGGGGTGGCGGGGGGGGGGGGGGGGGGGGGGACAAGAATCAAGTGGGGAGGGGCCCCATGAGGAGCCGGGCTGACGGGGCATCAAGAGCCTCGGGACAGGAAAGCCCCACCCAGGAGATGCGGGAACTTTAACTCCAAACCGGATTCTTCCCGGAGGGAAAGGCGCTCATCAGGGAACTGGGGGGTGGGGGGGGACCAGGAGGGGCCGGGACGCCTCCAGTCTCCCGGAGTCACTTGGAGAGGAGGTGTACCCCTAGGGAGAGCGCCACAGTGGGCTGAGCTGGGTAAAGGGCTGGAGCCGCACTGGTTGGGGGCGGGGGCGCTTGGGGGGCTCTGGATGGAAAGGGCTGCACCCTGATGCCTTCGGGAGCCGTGGTCCCGGGAGCATGATTCCAGCATCGCAGGCCCTGGGTCCTAGGGCGCCGGGGGACACAGCCCCTGATCTTGCAGTTCCCCCAGAACAGGTGGAGGCAGGGAGGGCACAGGGCAGCAAGGACCCTCCTGCTGCCGGGGGACCCCAGGGGGAGGAGGGGAGGACACAGGACAGTGAGGACTCTCCCCAAGTCGGGTGCCCCCAAGCTGTGCAGGTCAGCACTTGTCCTGCCCCCACCCCCCCAGCACCTAGGCCAGTGCGGACTGTCAGCCTGTGGTTTACTGGGGGAGCTGAACCCAGAGCTGGAGACCTGGCCGCCGCCACTGTGGTTGTTCCTCCTGGTGTCTCCTGGGCCTGAGAGGGGAAGGGCCCCAGGGGACAGGGGCCTCAGAGGGTAAAGAGCTCCCACTGAGCTGTGCACCTGGTGGGGGCGGGGCAGCTCTCCCAGGTGCACACACCTGAGAATCAGCACAGCAAGCCCCTCCCCCAGAAGACCACCTGGAAAAACGGGTAGAGGAAGGTCTTGACCCAGCAGCACTGGAAAGTTCCAGGACCGAGGGAAAATTGAGGGAATATAGTGCATAGAGGGTCTACTTTTATTTTATTTTTTTCCTTTTTCCAGTACAACTCGTTTTTATATCAGACTACAAATCTCCAATTTTTTTTCTCTTTTCCCACCTTAAATACAATATTTTACCAGCTCTTCATTTTTAAGTTTTTTCCTTTTTGACTTTCATATTTCTACAATTACATATCTTAGGTATGTTTTCCACTTCTGGATTCCCTTCAACATACTCAATTTAATTTTGGGAGATATACAAGAAATGGGTTTTTATTTTGTGTTCTTTTGGTTTCTCTGCCTCGTTTTGTTCTACAATGGCAGAAGTTAGTGTCTCCTAAAACATGACCAGCATGCACCCAGAACCAAGTGGAACACCGTGCTGCTTCATCCTGTGAGATTATTTTCTCTCTTCATTCCCATTCTGGCCCCCTCTTTTATCTTCTTTATGTGTTGGTAGTCAATGGTGGGGCTTCCTACAAGTTTTGCTGGTTTATATAAATTTGGGAGTGAGCATCTTTTAACATACAGGACAAAGACACTCAGAACCAAGAGGTTCACCCTCTAGGACCCCTCAGCTAGACTATATTCTCTCTCCACTACCACTTCTTCACCAACAGCATTCCCTAGTCCCCCACTTTTTTTTCTTTTTTCTCTTTTTCCTCTTTACTTTTTTTTAAAATTCTTTATTCTTCTTCTTTGGGGTTTTTGGACTTTTATTTTTTTTTACTACTTTGTTTTAAAATTTGTTTTTCACTTTAGTGGTCCTTTTGTTTTATTCTGTTCAGATCATCTTTTTCATTTTCTGGTCTCTGACCTGGTCAGAATTATCTAGGGTGGAATTTACTTAGGTTGTGGTTGATACACTTGACTCAGCCTGCTCATACAGCCACTCTGCACTGAGAAAAATGACTAGAAGGAGGAATTCACCACAAAAGAAAGAACCGGAAACAGTACTCTCTGCCACAGAGTTACAGAATTTGGATTACAATTCGATGTCAGAAAGCCAATTCAGAAGCACAACTATAAAGCTACTGGTGGCTCTGGAAAAAAGCATAAAGGACTCTAGAGACTTCATTACTGCAAACTGAGATCTAATCAGGCCAAAATTAAAAATAAATTAAGTGAGATGCAATCCAAACTGGAGGAACTAATGACGAGGGTTAATAAGGTGGAAGAAAGAATGAGTGATATAGAAGACAACTTGATGAAAGAAGGAAGCTGAGGAAAAAGAAAAACAATTAAGAGCCCATGAGAAAAGGCTTACGGAAAAAAATGATAGCCTGAGAAGGAGGAATTTACGTATAATTGGGGTTCCAGAAGAGGCTGACAGGGAGAGAGGACCACAAAGTATATATGAACAAATCATAGCTGAGGACTTCCCTAATTTGGGGAGGAGAAACAGGCATTCAGATCCAAGAGATAGAGAAGACCCTCCCAAAAATCAATAAAAACCTTGACATTTAAAAGTGAAACTTGCAAATTCCAAAGATAAAGAGACAATCCTTAAAGCAATGAGACACAAGAGGTCCCTAACTTATATGGGGAGAAATATTAGACTAAGAGCAGACCTCTCCACAGAGACCTGGAGGCCAGAAAGGGCTGGCAGGATATATTCAGGGTCCTAAATAACAAGAACCTGCAGCCAAGAATACTCTATCCAGCAAGGCTCTCATTCAGAATAGAAGGAGAGATAAAGAGCTTCCAAGATAGGCAGAAACTGCAAGAATATGTGACCACCAAACCAGCTCTGCAAGAAATATTAAGGGGGACTCTGTAAAAGAAAGAGGAAGCCCAAAGAAATAATCCACAAAAACAGGGACTGAATAGGTATCATGATGACACTAAATTCATATCTTTTAATACTTACTCTGAATGTGAAGGGGCTTAATGATCCCATCAAAAGATGTAGGGTATCAGACTGGATAAAAAAGCAAGACCCACCTATTTGCTCTCTATAAGAGATTCATTTTAGACCTAAGGACACCTCCAGCCTGAAAATGAAAGGTTGGAGAACCATGTACCATTCAAATGGTCCTCAAAAGAAAGCAGGGGTAGCAATCCTCAAATCAGATAAATTAAAGTTTATCCCAAAGACTGTAGTAAGAGATGAAGAGGGACACTATATCATAATTAAAGGATCTATCCAACAAGAGGACCTAACAATCATGAATATTTATGCCCCTAATGAGGGAGTTGCCAAGTATATCAAACAATTAATAACCAAAGTAAAGACATACTTAGATAGTAATATACTAATACTGGAAGACTTCAACACGGCACTTTCTGCAAATGACAGATGTTCTAAGCACAACATCTCCAAAGAAACAAGAGCTTTAAATGATACACTGGACCAGATGGATTTCACAGATATTTACAGAACTTAACATCTGAACGTAATTGAATACACATTCTTCTCAAGTGCACATGGAACTTTCTCCAGAATAGACCACATACTGGGTCACAAATCAGGTCTCAACCAATACCTAAAGACTGGGTTTGTCTGCTGCATATTTTCAGACCATAATCCTTTGAAACTACAACTAATCACAAGAAGAAATTTAGAAGAAACTCAAACACGTGGAGGTTAAAGAAAAGATGAATGGGTCAAACAGGAAATTAGAGAAGAATTAAAAAGATTCATGGAAACTAATGAAAATGAAGATAAAACCGTTCAAAATCTTTGGCATACAGCAAAAGCAGTCCTAAGAGGGAAATACATTACAATACAAGCATCCCTCAAAAAATTGAAAAGACTCAAATACACAAGCTAACCTCACATCTAAAGGAACTGGAGAAAGACCAGCAAATAACCTACACCAGGCAGAAGAAGAGAGTTAATAAAGATTCTAGCAGAACTCAATGAAATAGAGACCAGAAGAACTGTAGACCAGATCAACAAAACCAGGAGTTGGTTCTTTGAAAGAATTAATAAGATAGATAAACCATTAGCCAGCCTTATTAAAAAGAAAATAGACTCAAATTAATAAAATCACGAATGAAAGAGGAGAGATCACAATCAATACTAAGGAAATACAAACGATTTTTAAAAGCATATTATGAACAGCTACATGCCAATAAATTAGGCAATCTAGAGGAAATGGACATATTTCTGGAAAACTGCAAAGTACCAAAGCTGGAACAGGAAGAAATAGAAAACCTGAACAGGCCAATAACCAGGGAGGAAATTGAAGCAGTCATCAAAAATCTCCTAAGACACAAAAGTCCAGAGCCAGATGGCTTCTCAGGGGAATTCCATCAAACGTTTAAAGAAGAAATAACAGGTATTCTACTAAAGCTGTATCACAGGATAGAAAGGGAGGGACTAGTTCCAAACTCATTTTATGAGGCCAGCATCACCATGGTTCCAAAACCAGACAAAAAAAACCCCACCAAAAAGGAAAATTATAGACCAATATCCCTGATGAACACAGATACAAAAATTCTCAACAAGATACTAGCCAACAGGATCCAACAACACATTAAGAAGATTATTCAGCATGACCAAGTGGGATCTATCCCCGGGATGCAAGGTTGGTTCAACACTCATAAAGCAAGCAGCATGATAGATCATATCAACAAGAGAAAAAAAAAGAACCATATGATCCTCTTAATAGATGCAGAGAAAGCATTTGACAAAATAGAGCATCCATTCCTGATCAAAACTCTTCAGAGTGTAGGGATAGAGGGAACATTCCTCAGCACCTTAAAAGCCATCTACAAAAAGCCCACAGCAAATATCATTCTCAGTGGGGAAACACTGGGAGTCTTTCCCCTAAGATCAGGAACATGACAGGGATGTCCACTCTCACCACTGCTATTCAACATAGTACTGGAAGTCCTGGCCTCAGCAATCAGACAACAAAAAGAAATAAAAGGCATTCAAATTGGCAAAGAAGAAGTCAAACTCTCCCTCTTTGCAGATGACATGATACTCTACATAGAAAACCCAAAAGACTCCACCTCAAGATGGCTAGAACTCATACAGCAATTCGGCAGTGTGGCAGGATACAAAATCAATGCCCAGAAATCAGTGGCATTTCTATATACTAACAATGAGACAGAAGAAAGAAAAATTAAGGAGTCAATCCCATTTACAATTGCACCCAAAAGCATAAGATACCTGGAGTAAACCTAACCAAAGAGGTAAAGGATCTATATCCTAAAAACTACAGAACACTTCTGAAAGAAACTGAGGAAGACACAAAGAGATGGAAAAATATTCTATGTTCATGGATTGGAAGAATTAATAATGTGAAAATGTCAATGCTACCCAGGGCAATTTACACGTTCAATGTGATCCCTAGCAAAATACCATGGACTTTCTTCAGAGGTTGGAACAAATCATCTTAAGATTTGTGTGGAATCAAAAAAGACCCCGAATAGCCAGGGGAATATTGAAAAAGAAAACCAGGGCCACAAGCATCACAATGCCAGATTTCAGTTTGTACTACAAAGCTGTGGTCATCAAGACAGTGTGGTCCTGGCACAAAAACAAACACAGATCAATGGAACAGAATAGAGAATACAGATGTGGGCCCTCAACTCTATGGTCAACTCATCTTTGACAAAGCAGGAAAGATGATCCACTGGAAAAAAGGACAGTGTCTTCAATAAATGATGCTGGGAACATTGGACATCCTCATGCAGAAGAATGAAACTAGACCATTCTCTTACACCAGACACAAAGGTACACTCAAAATGGATGAAAGATCTAAATGTGAGATAAGATTCCATCAAAATTCTAGAGAAGAACACAGGGAACTCCCTTTTTGAACTTGGCCACAGCAACTTCTTGCAAGATACATCCATGAAGGCAAAGGGAAACAAAAGAAAAATGAAGTATTGGGACTTAGGATAAAAAGCTTCTGCACAGCAAAAGAAACAGTCAACAGGACTAAAAGACAACCTAAAGAATGGGAGAAGATATCTGCAAATGACACATCAGATAAAGGGCCAGTATCCAAGATCGATAAAGAACTTATTAAACTCAACAGCAAAGAAACAAACAATCCAGTCATGAAATGGGCAAAAGACATGAACAGAAATCTCACAGAGGAAGACCTAGACGTGGCTAACAAGCACATGAGAAAATGCTCTGCATCACTGGCCATCAGGGAAATACAAATCCAAACCACAATGAGATCCCACCTCACAGCAGTGAGAATGGGGAAAATTAACAAGACAGGAACCAAAAATGTTGGAGAGGATGTGGGGAAGGGGGGACCCTCTGCACTGTTGGTAGGAATGTGACCTGGTGCAGCCACTCTGGAAAACTGTGTGAAGGTTCCTCAAAGAGTTAAAAATAGACCTGCCCTATGACCCAGCAATTGCACTGCTGGGGATTTACCCCAAAGGTACAGATGCAGTGAAACGCATCTGGGACCCCTGCACCCCGATGTTTATAGCAGCAATGTCCACAATAGCCAAACTGTGGAAGGAGCCTCAGTGTCCATTGACAGATGATGGATAGAGAAGCTGTGGTTTCTGTATACACTGGGATATTCCTCAGCCATTAGAAACGACGGATCCCACCATGTGCTTCGATGTGGATGGACCTGGAAGGTATGATGCTGAGTGAAGTAAGTCAATCGGAGAAGGACAAATATTATATGGTCTCATTAATTCGGGGAATATAAAAAATAGTGAAAGGGAATAAAGGGGAAAGGAGAGAAAATGAGTGGGAAATATTAGAAAGGGAGACAGAACATGAGAGACTCCTAACTCTGGGAAACGAACAAGGGGTAGTGGAAGAGGAGGTGGGCGGGGGATTGGGGTGACTGGGTGACGGGCACTGAGGGGGGCACTTGGTGGGATGAGCACTGGGTGATATACTATATGTTGGCTAATCGAACTCCAATAAAAATATTTAAAAATCTGTGACGAAAATGAACAATTATTTTAAATTAAAGAGTAATTTAAGTATTGCTACTGGTTATCTCTTTCCCACTGGATTCTAAATTCCAAACAGGTAGGAATTATACCTAATTCACTTACATTCTATTCGGGCTGGCAAATAAGCACTAATTTGAAGGTGTATTTTCTTTAAAAATATTCCTTGTCTTTAAAAATCTAGTAATTCGTAACAACTCCATACGTCAAGAAGAAAGTTCCTGGAGTTTTAGCTTTTGCCCTTGGAACTAGCTTGAAATGGCTTCTAATCTTGTGGGATAAAAATTCAGAAAATAAGGCTGTGGTCCGGTATTGAAAAATCTCTGGGTCCTTAAGAAAATTAAGGGGCAAATACGCTACTGTGCATAAGGGTAAGGGTTAGAGGATAAAAGCTTTTATTTAACAGATTCCATCTTTGACAGATAATGACAAATATTAGAGAAAAAGTTCCTTTCTGGTCCTTTAGGTAGCACTGGCAGGTTTAATAAATACCCGTGGAGGCCCAATCAGGATGGTTCTGCACAATGTGTCGGGTGTGCAACTGATCCTTGTTAGGATTCTAGCGAGGGCATGAATGTACATTTGTTTCAATACTCAGGAGATGAATACTTAACATTGAAGAAAGAACAGAAGTAGCACAGCACATCCTTGATTTCATGGTATTAAAAGCCAAAAAGTTAAAGCAGCAGCAGCTCCCTGGCGATCCACCAAAGCCCAAGCACAGGGGCGACGCTCAGGGATGCTCAGACACCCAGGCAGCTCCTTGCTGGGGTCCACCACAGACTCCAACAGCAGCTGGCACAGAACTAATGTAGAAAAGGCATCTATTTAATAAAAAAAAAAAGTTTCCATAAGGCTCAGGCAGGATGTAGAATTTTCTACCTGCTGCTCTGAATGTCAAAATCTGAATAAAGCTCAAGGAAGTTGTGGAGTAATTACATTATGAGAACCAAATCCCTGTAAGAGGTCACAGTCTCTTTATTACTGACTGATCATAAACAGTATATTCTTCTCAGGTAGGAACTTCTTTCCAGGAAAATATTTTAATGAATTGCTCACGTTGACTGTTACTAATAATTATTACTTTTAAATTCTAATGGTTTGATTTTTAATTGTATTTATTATCTGTTGGTTATGGCACATAAAACGATTTTCCACTTACAGTAGTGGTAAAATAAAAAATAAAATAACCTCACCAGTAGGTATTTCTTGTCTGACTTTATAGCTAACCCACAGTGAGACAAAGTCACAGGTTATGTGTGTACATAAATCTTTGTGCCTTTAAGATCAATGTGAATTATATTACTGCATTCTGAGAAATAACATTTAAGAGGATATTTATGTTTGTTTTACAGGTTACTCCTCTATCCTCTATTCTGTATCCCGACTGGCCAATATTTTTAAGCAACAGATACTTCTCTTTCTCATTGTTAGCCCTCCAAACCTAACATCGAGTGTTAGAATAACCAATTGAGTCAAGCATAGATACCTCATTTAGTTCTTTTGAACTAATATAATCCAGCAAAAAACACAATTCATTCTTATGTTTTTGTTATTTTTAAAAATAACGGTTGGGTATATTTATTTCTAATTTTAAAACATTTCAGAAAAAAAATGTCACAGTAAACCCTTTATCAAAAGAAAAAACTGTTCCAACTTCCTCACTCTAGAATAAACTCACTTTTTACTCTTCACTTTTCTATGAATAAGCATTGTTTTCAGGCTGCTACAGCTGTGACTTTCCGTTAAGTAACCCAGCCTGTGTGTGCTCAGCTTCTAAAACTACAAAATGCATAGAATACTAGATTTAGGTGATTCTAAATAACTCCACTGGCCCTCGTTAGTAAAAACTTTCTATGTAACTTGTTGCATGCTGCTTCAATTCTGAACATCTGGTTTTCCCCACTGGCTTGCAATCTGAGGTCTTTGGTTTACCATTTTCCCAGACTCAGAATAGTAATTAAGGGATTTAAGAGGTCTTGCTTTTTTTGCTTATGGGTTGTTTAATCTTAAACATAAGATTTTAAGAAATAAGCCTAAATGTTTACTTGTTTTCATTAAAGAGAGCACTGTAAAATCTGCATTTATTTTGCTCAAACCCAAATGATGGGACATGATTTTATTTAAAGACTAACCAGTGGCATCGAACACTGAACTGAAGGATAATTACAATAGTTACATTCCAAAAACCTTTATAAAAACTACACCTAAAATCATGCTTAGGCAAAATATGCCAAAACAGATAAGGTATAATGTATACAAAGACATATATATCACTCTGCATTAAATTTTTCAAAAAACACACAGAGAATACAATAATTTATATTTATAAAGAACAGCTGTTTATACAAACACAATTTTGAAGAATGACACAAACTCAGAAAATGTAATCAGAGTATTCCTTCTCACACATAGGCTATTAACGCCCTAGTATTTCAAAATCCTTTATAAAAGGAGATAGCTTAATGACTTCTCATTCAGGGACTTTTTTAAATGTTACTTTTTCTTCTTCTTTTTTTCATCTGCTTCCATTTTAAGCTTAACTTCTTCAGCTGAAAGAGCTCCCAGTTTCTTATTCTTTGCTTTTTTAATCTTTTCCTTGATGGCAGCCACATCAATTTTATTTTCAGTAGAAGCTAGACAAATTAAAAATGATACATGTAATTCTTTAGATTTTACCAAATAAAACATAAAGCATGTATTTGGTTCAATAATTTCAGAGTACTGTAATAGGTGAGATGTCATATAAAATATAAAACACCTGCTTAAATGAAAGACATTTAAGATGAAACAAATCATAAAGTACTTTAAAAATACATTAAGTACACATGCAAATGGCATTATAGTTTAGCTTTTCAGTTACTAAATTCAATATTAAAGCTGCATTTATTTCCCTTAAATTGCACTTGGTAGTAATTATTTTTATATTCTTTCCCATATTTTAGAACTTTATATAGAATACTCATTAATATACCAATTTTCCATTCTGCACATTAAAATAACATAAAATTACATTTCATGAATATTAACATGTAGCCCTTCTAGCTTCCATAATTTTAATTAATCATGAAGATTTAGATCAAAATCTACTTTATCTATTACCATACATAAAACCTTAAAAATAGGGTGCCTCGGTGGCTCAGTTGGTTAGGTGTCTGCCTTCAGCTTGGGTCATGATCTCAGGGTCCTGGGACTGAGCCTCTAGTCTGGATCCCTGCCTTGCAAGGAGTCTGCTTGTCGTCCTCCCTATGCCCCTCCCCCTGCTTATGCTCTCTAAGGAATAAATAAAATCTTTAAAAAAAAAACCCTCAAACTTAAAAATAAAATTTACCAAATATTAGTTCAATGAATGACTAGTAAAATTTTATTTAACAAGGCCTTGGTAATAAAGGTAATAATCTGAGAATATCTGGAGACCCTAACAGAACCCAGCCATGGACTCAATAACAAAAGCTTGAATAATAAAGAGAGAGGGGAAAAAAACTGTAGCTTTTCCTCACCATTTAAAAAACAGTATTCAGAGCACAGGAGAATCATAAAATAAAACATTATCAGACTTAATGCCGTCACTATCATGAAACAGCTACATCCCTAATCATTATAAACAGACTATTACTAAAATAGTAATAGGTCTGGTTTTGACCAACAGGTCAGGTACAGTGATGCCAGTGATTCCCTCCCCTCACTGTGCACTGGCTACTCTGGAAAAGTACTTCAGAAAGAGCACAAGTGTTACTAGTGGGAAGGAAAATGTAGAAGAGGAATGGATGGATCAAATGAGGCTAGGAATGGAGAAGAAAAGACACAAGTCTCGGAGGTTTTTTTTTTTTTTTTTAATCTTAGACAAAGAGCACACATGGTAGGAGGGGCAGATAGAGAAAATCCTCCAGCAGACTCCCCACTGAGCAGAGCCCAATGACAGGCTGGCGGGGGGAGGCGCCCTCCATCCCATGAGCTCATGACCTGAGCCAAACCAAGAGTCAGATGCTTAACTGACTGAGCCACCCAGGCGCCCCACCCTGGGTGTCTTTTTAAAAGCCCCAAGACCTTCCTGTTGTTTTGATGGTGTCCTTTAGCCCAAGGTCATCAGAAATCCGTAACAATAAAGGGATCGAATTTAAAGCCACAAATCACATAAACAGAGAGAAGAAAAGTGTAACTTCTGATAAGCTCTTTCTGAGGCATGATAACAGAGTTTGGGGAGCTTGGTGCTTTAGTTACTCTTACATCTACAGAGGATTCACTGCTCTAGTTTATAGCTTCACGAGTCCTTGCCCAGCACAATCAGAGGTCAGGAAAGGACTGTCAATCCAGGATACTCTTTAAATAGGCACTAGCTGCTAATAAGACACCTCAGTGACCTCATCTCTAGAATTAGTGGTTAATGAAATGTCAAGAGAACTGATGAAAGATAACGGTAATTTCTTTAGTTAACAGAGAGATTTGGACAAATTCACTACTGGTTTACTTTTCAGGTAACAGACTTTAACATCATACCAATAACTGGAAAACAAGCATTTACCTTCCTTTGGTTTCACAACTGGTTTTTCCTTAGGTGGAATAAAAGCTTTGTTTCTTTCCTCTTGTCTCTTACTGAGAGCTTCTGCTTGTTTAGCCTGCATTATTAGTAAGAACGATTTATCATTAAGTAGGAATTCAAGTTTCTATGAACTATATGCTATCAATGTCGTGAGCTAGACAGAGTCTTACCTTTATGGCTTCCATTTTCTGACGCTTCTTTTGACTTGCCTTCAGAAAATATTCACCACTAGCCAATTCTTTATCAATCTGTTGAAATCATGATTTACAATTACATCAGAAAATAGGTAGATAAAAGACATTTCCTAGGAAATGCATAATGCCCTTGAGTTAAAGATAGCAAGGTCAAAAATCCTTGATAAATTCATAAAGGTGGTAACATAAAAAAAAGGAGATGTGCTCTAACCTGAAGGGAATACATGCGAAAAGCATGGAGGTAGGAAAGGAGGTGATGTGTTCATGAAATATACAGCAGGCTGTTTTAGGTGGGATGGAACATCAATGATTCAGGAAGATGTGAGGAAACTGGAAGGATGATATGGGGTAAGCTTGAAGAAATGTGCATGCCAGGTGAAGAGGGTGGGCTACGATTTAGAAATGTCTGCAGGTTTCTGAGAGAAATGGAGACCAAAGCAGTATTTGCAAGAGTTGTTAGGATTTGGGGACTAATTCAACACTAATTAGAGAAAGCAACAGCTTATTCATCCCACATAGAACTGATTTATCTCAAACTTACACAGCATTATTATATCTAAGGCAATGTTTTAAACTCGTAATAATTACTAATCTCTTTACAATTACTAAACTACAATTACTGATCATTTAACCCTCATTAACAATCCTTTGAGATAGATATTTATTTATATTATTCCCCTTTTATGTACAGGGGAAACTGAGGCATGGGTGGGCTAAATAAATTGCCAGTCACGAAGCAAGTAAGTGGCAGGAAAAGTCAATTGAGACATTACTGTTTTAAGAAGTTTAGTCACAGGAGAGGAAGGTAAGACAATTACTAACTAGAGGACAGGCCCATAAGAAGGATAGCAGGTGTTATGGAAGCACGCCTGAGTAATAAGATCACTCTACCTTCCCCCAACTAACAGTGCCTTTCTTTGCTTCCCTTTCCAGAATAGACCTCATGATCCAACACTTCCATTGTTTTATCACCATGATCACTTTTCCACTCTGACCTTCATCAAACCTCTGACATTCAAACTCCAAATATAGAAAGAGATGTGTTACTATGCTGAGAACAAAGAACTAGTAGAAAGGAAGGACCTTTCGATACAGCCAACGTAGGGAATCATGATGTAAGATCCCTTAGGAGATAGGTGAAGACAGAATTCAAAGAACAGGTGAAGAAAGGACTGGTGTAGATGGAAAAAAGATTACAGGTGAGAGAAAAGGAAGGTGAAGGAGTTCTCACTTGATAGTCTTAAATTCTGCCATACAATAAAATACAGTGTCATCTGCTAGAGGTGGGAGGGTGCTTCAAGAACTAAGAGGACACACAGAACTACTAGACAACAGTGAGGATCTGAGGTTGGAAACGCAACATTATAGTGGGTACAGTCCAAAGACTTTCTCCAAATATGTTTAGCAGCCACATTATGGGAAAGGAGTCAAATTTTAGGACTGACCAAGTTTGAGAGTTCTGCTGGACAGATGTGATAGGAGGAAAAGGCAGCATAAAAGAAACAGTGATGAGACAGAGAGAAAAAGGAAATTTTATTTATTTATATTTATTCATTCATTTATTTATTTATTTACTTAATTATTTATTTATTTATGAAAAGGGAATTTGGGGAAAAAAATGAAGCCAGAAAACAAGTGACCAAATGAGAAGCCCTCATAAATTAAAAAAAAGAGGGGGTACAGATGTTAGAATTTAAGATTTCAAAACTGGAGCATATAGCACATGGTCACAAGAATGATGTTAAGGCAGAGTGAGAGCACTAAGGGTTAAGTTGTGTTGTTGTTTAATCCATGGGATGTTTATTGTGGCCACAGGGGCACAACTGACAGCAACCACCTAGACAGAGGTTACACTCTTACTGTGAAGCCCCTACTCCCCACACCCACACTTAGCTCAAAATAAGCCTATTTACACTTACTTTTAGTTTCTTATACCTACACACACACACACACACACACACACACACACACACACACACACACACAGAAAATCTACCTAAATAACTCTCCATAAACTTTCTAACAAAATAGATTAAAATGGTATCCCCCTAATGTAAATAAATTCAACATTAATACTGACCTGACTTTCTGGCTGTGGTGGTGGGAATGGTGTGTACTCTTTCTTGACAGTTTTCTTCTTTGGCTCCTTGCGTTTATTCACATTTTTGTGCTTGAACTGTGGCAAGAATCTTTCCCAACTTTGTGATCTTAATTCAGAATCTTTTGCCAACTCTCGTTTAATCATTAAGGTCTTTAGTCATGGTGATACATGAACAAAGAAAGAATTTTTAATTTTATAAGTAATACATTTGTCAAACTAAGACATTATAAAAATTATTCCTATAAATAATACAATTAAAATGAGTAGTTCTTAATCTCCTCAGTAGGAGTGAAAGATTCCATAAGAAAAGTAATCCCAAATCAAGCATCAAGAAAACCATTAGAAATTTAGATTAAGGGATCCCTGGGTGGCGCAGTGGTTTGGCGCCTGCCTTTGGCCCAGGGCGCGATCCTGGAGACCCGGGATCCAATCCCACGTCGGGCTCCCAGTGTGTGGAGCCTGCTTCTCCCTCTGCCTGTTTCTCTGCCTCTCTCTCTGTGACTATCATAAATAAAGAAAAAAATATTGAAAAAAAAAAAGAAATTTAGATTAAGAAATGCAGAATTATTGGGGTCCTGGGATCGAGTCCCATGTCAGACTCCCTGCTCAGTGGGGAGCCTGCTTCTCCCTCTCTCCCTGCTCTCTCTCAAAAACAAAAACTAAACAAAACAAAAACAAAAGAAAAACATTAAAAAATGCAGAATTGTTAAAATGAACTGAGATGAGACAACTCAGCTTTTCAACCATTAGTTCACTAAAACCTTTAAAATTTGGGTGCCTTGGTGGCTCAGGTCATAATCTCCAGATCCTGGGCTCGAGCCCCGCAACAGGCTTCCTGCTCAGCAGGGGGTCTGCTTCTTTTTCATGCTCTCCCTCTGCCCCTACCCATCACTTGTTCTCTCTCTCTCTCTCTCAAATAAATAAAATCTTTAAAAAACAAACAAAAAAGTCTTTGAAATACATATTAATTGGAGGAGGGAGAGTTCTTAATTAGCAATGTTCCCTAAAAGCTGGAAGTTTTTGGGTAGCACTTTAATTATCACAGGGAAAGAAAAAAGTAAACTTTCTCTTGATCAGACAAAATCAATATTCTCACATTTCTCCCACTCCATGTGAATTCTGCACACACTGGAACATCAAAGGATGCAAACCGGGCATCAGATACAAGACTAGCAGCTCTCTTTATCTTCAATGCCCCAAGGCAACTCAAAATCATTCTTCCATCCCAATCTAAGAGTGACTTTGTAACTTTATCAAATTTAAGTGGATTGCTTCAAAAATACCCTCATGAAATAGTTCATAACAACGGGTATAATCATGAATTATATGTTCCCAGGTATAATCATGAATGCTGAGCACATGAGGATATAACAGATCTCTCAAAGAGTTTATAATTTGAGCATTAAATAAAAAAAAATAGTGTTAATGCAATCTGACGTAGTCCAGACTCTACTAATAGAAAAAGGGCAGAATTCTGAACGATCACATCTTCAAATATAGTAATGGGCCCATAATCCAAGAAAACCTGATTGAGATCATCTACGACTAATTTCATGAAGCGTATGTCCTTCGTATCAGAACTATACCATACGTTACGGCACAGCACAGAGACCTAAGCCTCCACGGATATAACTCCAGGACTAGGGTAGTTGAGTGTGCAGAACTCTACCTCTAGCCTGAATAATTCTGCTTTATCTGCTTTGTGCATTAGGCTTCCATAAAAGATCTAATTTCAAGAAAAGTTTCTGCACCTAAAAGAAGTCTGACAATCACTGTTACAGTAACATATAATTAACTCACTTTAATGTTATAAATTGGATGGATATTCTTCATAGTATCTAGGACTACTTTTCGAACCTGAAATTTGCAAAGAAAAATGAATTAGTCATTTAAAAAGATTTTAATGAACTCAGTGGAAGGGGATTAATACACTGCAACATACCCTATGAACCAGGCAATGACTCCCAAATTGAATACAGTAGGCCTTCAACTGCTCTGGGTGACCTCTAGATCTTTCATAATAGTCAACTTCTCTTAGAAGCAATGGATTTTGTCAACTTACTGCTAAAATGTAACATATAGAACTAATACAACAACATTTTGGAACTGTGGAATTTAGGAAGAAAGTAGCTAGATTTAGTCAGAAAATACGGGCTCAATAATGGGAATGCCACTTTGTAAAGGAAAGTCACCTAACTGTCCTTTTTCTGCTTTCTCATTTGTAGTACGGAAGTAAAATTATCTCAAGGCTCTGCTGTAAAAATTAAATAAGACAATATATTTAGACTTCACAAAACCACAGGATATTCAATATATTTAAGTTATTATTATTGCCACATGAGAAGAGGACAGATAACTAGAAGAGGTCCAACAGAACTATTGTAGGTCCTAGAAAGGGAACAAGACCTCGCAGCCAGATCCAGACAACAAAAGGAGTTAAGACACAGTAACTGCTCCACAGATTTTCTCATAACATTAAATACTACACTAAACTTCAGACAAAGAAAAAAAAAAAAAAAACTATTTTAAAGGAAAGAAGTTTCCAGAATCTGACCTCTACTGGTTTATATAGGTTACTGCAAATAATGTCACCATTCAATTCTCTAATCACTTGAGCACATGTAACTACACATTTCCTGTATGTGCTACAGACTAAAAATCTTAAATACTCATTTAAAATTTGTAGTGGAAAAAGAAATGATGTGCAGACCTTCTAACTCAGGAGTGGATCCTTCCTTAGTTGCCAAAGGTTGGCCATGTTATGTTAGGATCTAGGAGTGATGATTCCCTCAAATAACATGAAGCACAAAGTATTTACCAATGGGAAATCAAAGCAACCACATTCCAAAAAAAATAGTATTTGAAAAACAGTAATATTATCCAAACAACTATTATAACCAAATTATTTAATTTGTTCTATGCTGAAAATTAAATGAAGATAGTAAATAGTTCTCACCTCTTTTAAGCCACTAAAAGGTCCAATGACTGAAACTGTGTTTCCCTGAACCATAATATAACAGTTTGTTAACAGTTCCAAAGCCTATAACAAAAGAATAAGCTCAAATTCAGTACAATGAAAAACTAATGACAGAGAAAGACTCAAGTTTTCCACTGATAACAAGTACCTTTAATGTAGATCCTTTGGGGCCAATGAGACGTTGTCTTCTTTTTACAAATCTTTCTTTATTTCTTACTAAAGAGCCTATTTTAATGATGTCACACGCAACATCATCCTGAAGAATTCGTACTGCCTTTGGGAAAAACGAAGAAAATATTCCATCAATATTCTTTACAAACACATTTGTTTTCAAGGCCCAGGCTAATGAAATCTAACCAGAAAAATAAAAAGACGGAGGGATGCAGTGTTATATGTTATCTCTAAAGTTGATGCAAATACAGCAAAGTTTTTGTAATTCTAAATTTACCTGTTCAAATGAAACACTTCTTGCTAAAAGTTTTATTAGGTCTCTGGCCCTAATGATGATATACGGATCAAAAGTCTTCTTTGTTGTACAAACAGTCATACTGCCCTCGATCAGGTCCAGGGTTGCATTAATGTGCTGCGAAAAGCAAAGAGCAAATACACAACTGTCTAAAAATCAATTCAATTTTAGGTAATTACAGAGCCTATCCTATCAAACTATTAATTACTGTAAATTAAGCTCTAATTCTATCAACTCCCCCCCTTGAAGCTGAGTAATTGATAAAAATAATGAACATTTGATTACTTTCATATTTCAAAGAATGTAAGAAACTTAGGCACTGAAACCATTTCTACTTGGCTTTAGAACTTTGTACTTAAAGATGATTTCTAGTTTAAAAAATATGTATCAATGCAAATGAGGTCATACTTAAGACCTAGGGTGAAAATCTTTTATGTATGTATGTATGTATTTATTTATGATAGTCACAGAGAGAGAGAGAGAGAGGCAGAGACATAGGCAGAGGGAGAAGCAGGCTCCATGCACTGGGAGCCCGATGTGGGATTCGATCCCAGGTCTCCAGGATCGCGCCCTGGGCCAAAGGCAGGCGCTAAACCGCTGCGCCACCCAGGGATCCCTAGGGTGAAAATCTAAAGCTATATATAGCTCCTCTATCCTGGACGGGGCTCTGATCTGCCATCTGCTCCTTTGGGTTAAGAACAGACTTTTCCTTTCAAACTTTCTTCTAGCTGGTTTGTATTAGTTAAATACAAAGTAAAAACAAATTCTCATAGGTTCAGAAAGAAAAAATAACTGGAAAATCAGGCATTAACTCTTAGTAGGAAGAAACAGATTTCAACAAAGCAAATTAAAATGTCATTTTCTGATAGCATCTTGTGAAGTATATTTCAGTGTAGTGAATGATGAACAATTCAACATAAGGTTGGGTTTCTGCGAGTTTACAAATCTAATCTCAGATGCAGACAGCTGTAAAACAGCCTGTGGTTTGCTGAACCACCCTAATACCTAACGGGCACAAAACGCTGGAGCAGTCACCTAGATGAGAAACACGTTTTATATCACAACCTGGTGTGTGCACAGGTTCTCACGTGCACATATATAAATGAACCAAAAACTTCATAAAATGAAACTTATCCTTACCATATGTGATACATATTTTTATTTTTTGGATGCACTCCTTTTTTTAAGGCTCATTATATCCATTAAATGGGATTTCTTGCTCTACTAATGGGTTTCAATCCAGTTTGAAAAACAGAAACAAATGTATTACTCTAGGGAAATGGCAGCAGCTACATACAGGGGATAGTTGGCCACACCCTACCCCTTCCATTTAAAATGAAAATTAAGAAATCATCCAGGAACATGCCTCAACTCAAACTATACAGAAACATGGCAAATATCACAGTATAGAACAGGCATCCTGAACTTGAAGTTCACAGATGAGTTTCAGAAAGTCCATGAGATCCCTAAAGTTCTAAAGGTGTGTGAATTTTTTAAAGTAATCTATTACTCACAAAATTAAAAACAAGTGGATTATAAGAATAAAGCTTATATCTAGGTTGTTTAAAAGGAACCAGGGGCACCTGGGTGGCCCAGTCAGTTAAGCATCCGACTCTTGATTTCAGCTCAGGTCATGATTTCAAGGGCTGTGAGATGAAATGTCACGTCGGGCTCTGTGTTGGGCAGAGTCCACGCGGGACTCTGCCCCCCCGCCTCTACTCACACATGCCTGTAGGTGCACACACTTACTCTAAAGATCTTTCTTTAAAAAAACAAAACACCAAAAAAGGAACTAAATTAACTACTTGCGCTAGTACCTTTTTAAAAAATCCACCAGCATATATATTTATTTTAAAAAAAAGGCATATGGGATCCCTGGGTGGCGCAGTGGTTTAGTGCCTGCCTTTGGCCCAGGGCGCGATCCTGCAGACCCAGGATCGAGTCCCACGTCGGGCTCCCGGTGCATGGAGCCTGCCTCTCTCTCTCTCTCTCTCTGTGACTATCATAAATAAATAAAAATTAAGAAAAAAAAGGCATAAAAGCAAAATCTCAAATAAGTATATAAAATGTGCATACATGTTCATTCAAGGCTTTCTGTACCAAAGGCCAGCATTCTTTCAAGTAAGCCTCTCTATATTTTGGGAACAAAGTTGCAAAACTGCTCTCCTCCAAGAGTCCTCTGGGATTGTCCTCTTTAGAAAAAGCGGGTTCCTTCCAACCATCAGGAACAGTGAGGAGCTCCTCGGATTCATCTAAAGAGAAAAAATATACACGTAAGATTTTACCCTTCTTGTGGACATTTTTAAAAATGCTTATATGCGGGATCCCTGGGTGGCTCAGCAGTTTAGTGCCGCCTTCAGCCCAGGGCGTGATCCTGGAGTCCCAGGATGGTGTCCCGCGTCGGGCTCCCTGCGTGGGGCCTGCTTCTCCCTCTGCCTGTGTCTCTGCCCCTCTGTGTTTCTAATGAATATATAAATTAAAAAAAAAAATCTTATATGTATACATTTACACGCTTCCCAATACTCTGTAGTTCCTGTTCCCACGCTCTTTAGATGATTCAACAAAGAACACGACTCCGTCATTATTTATCAACACACTATTAAAATCAACCGTCTACACTTCAGCCTCATAGGACGAGGTTCCTTAAGGGCAGGGACCCTCCTTGGGTCTACAGTCCTATAAGCACTGCTCTGAAACTTCCACTGTACGACATGGTCTTAGAGTCAAAGATCCTAATACCACTTTGTTTCAATACAAATAACCTGTTAGACTTTCCTGAACTGCCGCCTGTGTGTGTGTACCATATATATATATATATATATATATATATATATACACAGAGGCATGTATATTTTGTGCACACGCGCACACATGGACTTAAAAGCTGATATTCTGGTGGAAACTCTGTTACCAATCACCGGTAGGTACATGGTTTCAGACTTTCCAAGGAGTTTCCGTGTGCCTTGCTTCTGCATACACCTTCATGACAACTGTGAAATGTGGGAAGGACGGGTATTATTTTTCCCATTTTGTAAGAAACGTTTAGTCCAAAAAAAAGAAAAGATGAGTGACCGGTCTGTCTAAAAGGACACAAAGGTGATTCGGTCTAAGTCTCCTCTCAATGAAATGAAATGTCTCCTAAGGGCATAAACGATCTCCGACATCATTTGTTAAAACTCCTGGTCCTGGGACCAGGAGTGGTTGAGCATCTTCCTGTGGCCCAGGTCGTGACCCCGGGGTCCTGGGATCGAGTCCGCGTCGGGCTCCGCGCATGGAGCCTGCTTCTGCCTCGGTCTCTGCCTCTCATACATACATACATACATACATACATACATACATACATACATACATACATAAATAAATAAATAAATAAAATCTTAAAAAAGCAAAACAAAACAAAAAACTCCTGGTCCTGGGTTTCACGATCTCTTGAAGCCAAGGGCTCTGACAGCCGGCCCTTGGCGGCTCGGCCACTCGGCAGCCTCCGTCCCCGCCTTCAGGCTGCAGGAGCGTCGGAAACCGGCCTACGCGCGGGAGCAGCCCGAGCAGCAGGGCAGCGAGGGGCGCCCCGGAGGCCGCGATCCCCGGCCTCCCCGCTCCCCCCCCCACCCCCCGGCCCCGAGGCGGACTCCACCCCACAGAACGGACGCCACGTCCCCGGCCAGCCGCAACGCAGCACCCACCCCCCGAGTCTCGGTTCTCACTCGACCTCACCTCGCTTCTCTGGCTTCGGCTGCTTCGGACGAAACTCACTCCTCCCGTTCGCCTGGGCCAGCCCGCGGAAGGAGGAGGCCGCCATCTTCCGGCTGCTTCCGGCGCCACCGGAAGTGGGGCTGCTCTTAAATCCTACCGGCTATTCAGGCCTAAGAACCTGTTGGCTCGAAAGGAGTTCCATGGAACGCAGACGAGGAGATCTGCGCAATCTCCGTGCGTGCGTCTGTGCCTGCGAAGCCAATGGACAGCTGCGGACTCTTTTCCCAGGATGCACGGCAAGCACGGAGGTTGGCTGTATGCTGGGAGTTGTAGTCCAGCGCTATGGGGAGGTTGGAGGCCCAACTCTACTATCCTGAATATTCATGCATGCATTAAATAAATCTTGGAATTTATCTGGAATCTTGGAAACCTACAGTTTCCTTTCGGTCCTTGTGTCTAGCTCAGGGTCTTGGACTCCAGGGTTTGGTCGCAGAGTGCACTCGGCCTGTCATTGATGTCACACACTCACTCATTTGATGATATTTATTTGACCGTTAAATAATTTGATAATATTTATTTGACCGTGCTAGGTCTAAATAGGAAGTCCAAATATGAAGATGCATGATCCTTGATGGCACAGAGTGGCAGCAATAGCTACCATTTATTGTGACACTGCTTTGTGCCACGCACTGTTTGCATTTCTATTTCTTAAAACTAAAACTGATGATTTTTTTGTAAGATAGTTTTAAAAAGTCTTTGTTTCTGATGGTAATTGCCTAGGGTCTTGGTACTTCTCTAAGCCACAGGGATAGCACTTAAGTGACCCTTCTTAAATATTTCACCGAGCTTAAGGTTTCCCAAAACGACTACCTCAAAGCTGCCTATGGCTGACTTCAAGGTGTGAGGTTTATCACTACTGCATATTTTTGCACTTCTAAGAATCCAAAAATTCTTAGACACATTCAAGGTGAGACTTTTTTTTTTTTTTTTTTTAATTTTTATTTATTTATGATAGTCACAGAGAGAGAGAGAGAGGCAGAGACACAGGCAGAGGGAGAAGGCTCCATGCACCGGGAGCCTGACGTGGGATTCGATCCTGGGTCTCCTGGATCGTGCCCTGAGCCAAAGGCAGGCGCCAAACCACTGCGCCACCCAGGGATCCCCAGTGAGACTTCTTTTGATGACTAATCTTACTGCTTGCCATTTCTAAAATTGCCTGCAGCACAAGTTGGGAAAGTCTCAGGTTGAATTTCTTGCCTTTGTGAGACTAGGAACATTTATTTGAAATCCACCCTTGTGTATCTTCTATAAAAACTTAAGATTGTTGTACATAAGGTGCATACGTAAAACAGACTGTTAATTAGGGACGTAAGGTCCCGAGACACATGATTATGTTAAGATTATTTTTCCTGGGGCACCTGGATGGCTCAGTCCTTAAGCATCCGACTCAGGTTTTGGCTCAGGTGGTGACCTCAGGGTCATGAGATGGAGCACAGCATGGGGGTCTGTGCTAGATGTGGAGGCTGCTTAATATTTTTACTCTCCCTCCTCCTCTTCCCCATCCCACTCACATTCTCTCTCTCTCTCTCAAAAAAAAAACCAAAAAAACAAAAAACAAAACAAAACAAAAAACCCAAACCCAAATTATCCCATTTTTATAAAGCAAATGATTCAATAAGTATTTATTGAGGATCTATAACGTTTCAGGTTCTACGTGCTGGATATAATAATTATGTGTGTGTGTGTATGTATATATATATATATCCAAATATATGTTTGTATGTGATTATACAACAAGAAAAGACTTAGAAGGCTATACCTCAAGGTTATAAAGCTGGCTATCTTAGGGATAAAGGCAGAAAAGAAAAAAGAAGCAGGCAAAAAGATAAAAAATAATAATCATTATTTATTTATTTATTTATTTATTTATTTATTTATTTTGAAAATAATAATCATTAGAAAAATAATGTCAACAAAAGTAAAGGTCTTTGCATGAAAGCCTAGAAAACCTGGGAATCCAGGAGAGAGATCAAATTTGAGAAACATATTCAGTCTTGGAATGTTTGCTGTACAACAACATGTTTCATGTGTCATGGTGTTGGGATGAAATATGCTTGCAGGATATCAACCCCTTCTTGCAAGGCCCCACTTAGCAAACTCTGTAGATAAGGACACATGATGTGAAGCTTTGGCTGCTAAGTCACTTGAGTAAACACTTAACCAACCTCTGTTTCTTCAGCTGTAAAATGAGAAATTGAGTTAGATGAATGCTTCTTAAACTTTAGCCAACCTCAGACGCATGTGGAGGGTGACCCTATTCCCGGTTTATGGTTCAGTAGGTCTAGGACAGGGCCCAAGAATTTGCAGCCTGGAGAACAAGGAATTATTCAACCCCCAAATGTCGATAGTGCCAAGGTTGAGAAACTGGGGACTTACATGTATTCTTAATTTCTGTGATTCTACTTCAAAGGGATAGTAAGGGCTTTACTCAGAACCAGACATGCAATGAAAGCAAAGTTATTTCTCACTTTTTCCCACTATTTCCCACTGCTAGGGCAGAACTTACCTGGTATCAAAGCCAAAGTTTCCAGATGGTTGCTCATTATTATGCTGGGCTCTTTGGTGGACAATCTTGCTCCATTTCCTGGAATTTTGTTGTCTCATTACCCAAACAAACACTGATACTGCTATATACAGTGGATGCTTGAGGTCTAAAGACACTCATTGAATATTAGTCTCTCTGGGCCCCAGGCCCACAGAACATTAATATTTCATTGGGCCTCTCCTACTATTTCCAAGGCAATCTTCCATCTTTCTCTTCTTGATTGTTCTTATTGATAAGCAACAGCTTTGATTTAATTTTCGGTTATAATATTCTTCTCCCTAAAGGAAAGCTGGAATACATTTCATGATATTAGGTTTCACCAAAGCAACAGAAGGCTTTTTAATGCATGCATGAATATTCAAGATTTAATCAGTGGCAAGTGAAATGTATTGGTATTGCTGAGAATTATTATTTTATGCAAATATAACAAGCAAACTACAGTCTTTTATTTGTTTACATGACACTGGGGGAATATTTGCATTTCTCTGGGAAGCAGATTTCTAGTCATTTGTTAAATCTATATGCGTCTCCCATCCTTCAGACAGTGGTAACCACAGATGGCTCTTGATGAAATGAACTTTTTTTTTTAATGAAATAAACTTTTTAGATTATGTATTTCAAACATTTAATGGGTTTATATTTAAACAAGTCATTTCATGATGTTAATAAGATGGTGACATGGCTTCTCCATTGTTTCAAAATCTCAACTTAAAAAGTCTAGCTTTCTGATACACTTAGAGACTGGAAATTCAGTCTTAACACTACATTTTTGCTCTGATCATCTATTAGTGACTTTAATCTGTTGGTTTACAAGTCCCTTTACTGATAAGATTAAATCAATGGACCCTTTCCCCAGAAAAGTACATATATTTGGGTACACATATAATTTTACCCACAGTTTGATGAGATGGTCACATTTCTGTCACACTGTTTCATAAAAACCCTAGAGGATCAAGCCATCAGGTTAGGGACCCTTGCCTTAAAGCAACACGGAAGGCATGTCTGATCTTATGAGCCTGGATCTGCCTGTATCTGATCTTATGAGCACTCAAGTCCTCTGCGTTTAGAGTTCTCCAGGACAGGCAGGATTAGAATTTTAGTATGCTTCAGGACTTGCGCATAAGTACACTTCTCAAGATTCTTTTGAGTGCAAGTCATACAACATTCAAAGTAACAAGTAAAAAAGAGGACTTACTGTCCTACATACCTGGGAATTGGACCTAGGACCTCAACAGTGTCATAGAAACATTCATGCTCTTTGTCTATCATAACTTTGAGATCTCTCTCTCTCTCTCTCTTTGTCCTTCCATCTTTTGGCTCTGCTTTTTCTGTGAGGTTCTTATTCTGAAGCAAAGATATCTGCCAGCAGTGCAGAATTAAATTCTTAGCAGAAGAAGAGTTTCTTTCTTCCTAAGAATTCCATCAAAAGTCCCAGGAAGACTCTCAGTGACCAGTACTGGATCACATGCTAAAGCCAGAGGTGGGTTACACCCACATAAACTATCTGGGCCTAGAATGGGAATGAACAATTCCTAAGGAGGAATCTAGAGCTGTTGCCAAAAGAAGGGGAAGAGGGGCAAAAACACACAATGTGTAGTACGGTAAGTATAGCAAGGGCAGTGCAGGGGATTAATAGGTTTTCAGGTTTTACCCATCACCATCGCTCATTCCCATGCCACCATTTCATTAAAATAAGCCACATATTTAAATATTACTTAGGCTGGGATGCCTGGCTGGCTCAGTGGTTTAGCACCTGCCTTTGGCCCAGGGCGTGATCCTGGAGACCCAGGATCGAGTCCCACATCAGGCTCCATGCATGGAGCCTGCTTCTCCCTCTGCCTGTGTCTCTGCCCCTCTCTCTCTCTGTCTGTCATGAATAAATAGCTAAAATCTTAGAAAAAAAAAAAAAGAATTACTTAGCCCCAGTCACAAGATAGATGGAGGAATTATGTACTAAAATTTTATTGGGGGTATGTGTGTATAGTAGTTCTCTATATTTGCTGTGAGCATTTTCAAATGTATTGATTGGTCTGTTAGGTTGATTTATATTTCTCTAGGCACATGTGGTGATACTGAAAACATGATCTGCTGTAACTGTGGTGATTTGGTGTAATGTCTTTTTATAATGATTATTCTCTCATGTAGTGTATTTCCCTGCAGGAAATGGCTATGTATTTTTTCTTTTAATTTTGAAAAGAATAAAGAAGGAAAATGCAAGGAGCAATGCATCCATTGTTCAAGAATCTCTCTACCTAAATTTAATAAATGTTATCATTTATCACTTTGGGCCCAGATTTACATAAATATTTGTATCATAAAATCTCATATACATGCAAAATGAAGTTACTCCAGTCTTCTCTCTTCTAGAAGCAATAGTTAGTTGTTTTGGTTTTACTAAAACAATAGACTAAAAAATAGACTTTTTTTTACTAAAAAGCAGATAGACTAATATAACAAATACTTTTGTAGACATAGTTAAATTTACGACATAAATATTTCCAGCTAAAGCCCCTGTCTACACCTTCCTAATCTCATTCCTCCCCCTTTCCACCAGAGGTGACTACTATGCCAAGTTAGGAATTTATCATTTCCACATGTTTTTTTGTGTATGTGGCTACTACACACACATGTAATGTGTACTAAACAAGATAGAGTGGGCTTTAAATATTTTACATGACATTAATTACTTTAATGTATAATGTACATTAATGTATATATTATAATTAATATTATAAAACTTAATATATTTAATATCCATCACATATAACATATTATACACACATATATAATATTGTATGTATTAATGTATACATATATTAATAATGTATAATTATAATGTATAATTAATGTATAATACATACATTAATGTACATTATACAAAAATACAAGTTTTGTATATAATTATATAAATATTTTATATTAGTTATATACATATAAATGTATGTTCTTATACAATTTGCATTTATTTATTTATTTGTTTATTTATTTTTTGAGACTGTATGTGTGAGCAGGAAGGAGGGTTGAGGGGAGCGGCAGAGGGAAAGGGAGAGAGAGAATCTTAAGCAGGCTCCATGTTCAGCACAGATCCTGGTATGGGACTTGATCTCACGACCCTAAGATCATGACCTGAGCCAAAATCAAGATACAGAAGCTTAACCGACGAGTCACCTAGGTGCCCCTACAACTTGATTTTTATTGGAATAGTTTGTTTTGAGGTTTACTCATGTTGAATCTACGTGATTCTAGGTCATTCATCCATGGTATATAATCTTTGAATCAGAATGTAGGAGACATGGTAGCTTCAGTCTTGGCTTCTTCCATTCTCCCTCTCTACCTCTCTCCACAGGCCCCCCCGCATTCCCCACCGGTCCCTAGACAGCTCACCTTGGAGGGATCCAGCTGCTGTGTCTTGAGTGGCCCTATGGAGAAATCCAAAAGTCTAGGAACTGAAGCCTCCTGCCACCAGCCTCATGAGCTTGGAAGCACCTCCTCCTGCCTGGTCAAGCTTTTGGATGAGTGAGCTGAGCAGGGCTGACTCCTTGGTTGCAGCCTCCTGAGGCTAAGCTGCTCGGAAGTTCCTGACTCTTGGAAACTTCATAAATGTTTGTTGTTGAAAGCTGCTAATTTTGGGAGTAACTTTTCGGTAGACATAACTAGAACAATATTGAAGCAAGCCTAAGCATTCATCAAAATACCAGGTTTTGATAGGGATGTGGACGTGAAAGTTTTCCTCAGGAGGAATAGTTTTTCCTTGATTCTTGCCACTAGAGGGCAAAATGTTCATAAATGATGGCTTGAATAAAGAATTGAAAGGCTTTTTCTTTTTCCATGGAATTGCAGATGTCCGAGTGAAAAAAGAACTTTAAAGATTACCTAGTCCAGTTCTGTTAACTTACATATGAGGATTCTAACACCCAGAGACTTTAGCTGACCGGTGCAACGTCACACAGACCTGGGTCTAAATGTATAAACTCAATTTCATTTAATAACAGATGCATGAATTTAAATAAAAAAAATAAAAAAAATTAACAGATGCAGATCCAGTGACTACTAATCAATCTTATTGTTTTTCAAAACCAGTAGATGTAGAATAAAGACAGAAGGCTTTTTAAAATCTTCTCTATTTCAACTAACGTATTAGAATTTTCAGGATAAAAAAACTTGTGATAAAACCCATTTCCATTTATTGGGTGCCTATGATAATAAACCATGTATCATACATTATGTGACATATCTTTTTAACTAATCTGTGCAACAAAACTTTGAATTATATACTCATCAATGCAGAAGGGCCAATATGTTGTCTAAGGACATATAGCTAAAAAGAAACAAAACAAATGTCAATCTGGTACAGGTTAAATCTTATTACAATGATTTTGGGGGAGACAAGTCATAGTGCCTGATTATAACAGAAGTTTGTTGCTTCTGGAAATCACTGAGTGCTTTCCAGTTAAGATACTGAAGTGGCTGCCATATGGCAATGGAAAAGGAAAAAAATGATTTTGATGACTCTCCTCTTCTTTTCAGGGAGGATTTTTTTCTATCTCCCTCTCATTCTCTCGGTCTCTCTGTTTCTGTTTCTGTCTCTGCCTACTACACACACACTGCCTCTCCCCTACATTCTAGCCAACCAGTTGTGCAGTGTTGGATAACCATCCTAGAGCTTTAGTTTGTTGCACTTTCTTCATTTCTAAAATGAGAGTACACCTACCTCCTTCAGCCTCACGGCAGGGATGCTGTGATGATTAATGAGGAAGCCTTTATGAATCTCATTCGATTTTGCAGAAGGCAGGTGTTTAATAAAGCTGAAGAATCATTATAATCGTAATTAGTCATATTTTAGGCCAGATGGGCAGGTATTTGGCAGTAGTAACTTGGCTGGAGTTGTTGCCACACCAAAGCAATGAAGTCATGTCAACATGACAGCAGCATCAAGTTGGGTGCAAGGAGGTCATAGTATCTTCTTACCCCACACATTGCCTTGTTCATCATCCCTGCCTGGCACAAACTGGTACATACTCAACTTCATTTCTAATGCAGTTAGGCAGGTAACCTTAGGAGAATCACCTCATTACTGTGATTTATAGTCTCCAAAGAGAGCCACCACTGATGCCTTCTCTCTCCATATGTGCATACTACTCATGCCAAGAGACTGAGCCTATTCCTTGTCCTCTTGAATCCGGTCTGGCCCTGTGACTTACTTAGACCAATAGAATGCTGTGGATAGGACTTTGCTAATTCTAAGTCAAGCCTTCAGGAAGAGGAGCAGTTTCTGCTTTCTTGTCCTTGGAAGAGAGCTGCAGGGTAAGACGTTCAACTACCCTGAGATCACCTCACTGTGAAGAAGTCCAAGCTAGCTATGTGAAGAAGGAGAGAGAGAGAGAGAGAGAGAGATGTGCCTGGCCAGCTCTCAGATGTTCCATTCAGCACTGCTCATGTTCTAGACATGAATGAATGAAGAAGCAATCTTAGACATTTCAGTTTCAGTAGACATCACATGGAGCAAAAGAACTGTCCAGCCCAATTACAGAAATAGGAAAATTAATAAATATTTGGTGGTGGTAAGTCACTATGTTTTCAGGATGTTTGTTACACAGGAATAGATATTTCAAATAATTATCAACACTTAAAATAGGGTCAGATATCTCTTGATACCCTTTGCTAGATGAAATAGAAATTCCTTCAGAGAAATGAAATGAGGGAAAAATAAATTTGATAAAATGAAGAGGGTAGCTCCTTTTTAGAGGATACAGTTTTTAGCTTCATTAAAGTCCTATTAAAATAGAGCATTCATTCTTTCCTTCACTCACTCACTCACGTTCAATAAATATTTGTTGAACAGATATATTGCTGATTATATAACTGGCGCAGTTCTAGGCATGGAGTACACAGTGCTGAATGAGAAGGATAAGGTCCCTGACTTCATGGTGCTGACATCCAAGTTGGAGAAGACAAACAACAACAACCATAGCAAAAAGGTTATTTCAGCTAATGGTGATGTAATTGGTAAGTGGGCAATGTGGGTAGCATTATCGTTGCCTTTCTAAGGTTGCCTTTCTGACGCATCAGCAACAAACTAATAGGCAAAAATAAATGAACAAATAAACAAAAGGGAAAGAAAGAAAGAAAGAAAGAAAGAAAGAAAGAAAGAAAGAAAGAAAGAAAGAAAATGCTCCCCCTGAGCTGCTTGAAATTCAGTTTAATTATCTGCCTAATTAGTGGTTTCTTGATGTGAGTATATACTCATAACTCTGGATTTGGGGAGCACCTTCCCTTTCGGGACTTTATGTCCATAGCTTTGCTAACACTGAAACAAATTTAATAAGAGAAGTGTTTTTCCTCCTACTTTATCAGCTTTGGGGGAAGTAAAGATGGGAGGCACTAGCTTTGGAGGAGTAGAGGTGCTGGCCTGTGCCCTATCGACACAGTCCCTGGGACACGGCCATTGCTACACTCAAAGAAAATGTTTGAATAAGGAAAGAAACAGGAAGTGTATATTTTATAGTCCAAAGTATCTGGAAGTGTCAGTTACTGACGTTCTTCTGAAGAAAAAGCATTTTTTGTAAGAGTGTCCCAAATGGAAAACCACTCTTCTTTCACATGGTTTTCTGTGCTCTCCGTGAGTCTACTGCTGAGGCACTTCCATATTCCTTTAAAATTAGTGGTGACTTCTTTGAAGGCAGGGACTCTGACCTACTCTCCTTGCTTCTTCATCCTCTCACATAATGTTATGCCCCCAGCACATGCTTAATAAATGCTTGTTACATGAACAAATATTGGCTTAAAAGACCAGCATCTGGATTTCACTCTCAGCTCTGCAACCTGCTAGCAGTGTGTCCTTGGTCAAGTTATTTAATTTTTCTGCATTTCCATTTTCTCAACTGTATTGTAGGAAAAACCACATTTTACATGATTGGTTTTATTGTTATTTTAATTTTTAAAAAAGATTTATTTACTTATTCATGAGAGACACAGAGAGAGAGAGAGAGAGAGAGAGAGAGAGACACGCAGAGACACAGGGAGAGAGAGAGGCAGGCTCCTCGCAGGGAGCCCGATGCGGGACTTGATCCTGGATCCTGGGATCACACCCTGGGCCGAAGGCAGATGCTCAACCACTGAGCCCCCCAGGCATCCCAACATGATTGGTTTTAATAAAAATTAAACAACCATACACATACATACTTACTTACTATACATATGCACGCGCGCGTGCGCACACCCACCCACCCACCCACACACACACACACAAATACATAATGCAGTTAACACAGAGCCTGTGTGTGATTGAAGCTAAATAAATGTAGTTCCTTCCCAAAGGGGTTATTCGGCTTTAGATAAAATTTGCGGATAAGTGCAGATCACCATGTTTGTATCCTCTCCTCCCTCCCAAGGCCTATCCTGAAATTCTTATGTTGAACCCTAACACCTAACAAGGTGATGATTATAGAAGGTGAAGCTTTGGGGAAGTGATTAGGTCCACCTCCCAAACAGGATTGGTGCCTTCCTAAAAAGACCGGAGGGAGCTCTCTAGCCCCCTCCCCCTTGTGAGGACACAGCGACAGGATAGCTGCCCAGAAAGGCAGCCCTCATCAGACTCTGAATCTGCAGGTTCCTTGATCTTGCACTTCCTGGGCTCCAGAATGTGACAAATCAATTTTTGTTGTTTATAAATCACCTAGCCTGTGGGATTGTTATGGAAGCCTGAGCAGACTTCAACCATCACTATCATTAGAATTCAATTTAAATGTATTTTTATTTAAATGATGACTTTTCAAACTCTGTTCCATCTAAGATAAATTTCTTATTTCGCCAGTCTTAACTGGCAACGGCTGAGCGTTTATTATAATTTTCCAAGAGGCGCTATTTTGGAAACTTAGTGTTTTTAAATTGGTGATGCGGTGATCAAAATTTGCGAGGGCAGACGAGTCAGAGGGACAGAAAAGGTGCAGCAAATGTGACTCATTCGATAAACTATAGGTCCAACGCCAGAGAGCTAGTCTCAAAATATCTGTTTGAAAGAGGACTTCAACTGTCTCTTTTGGACCTCAGTCTATACTTTCTAACGGATTAATTTCTTTCCAGGGGCAAAAATCCCGGCGGGCAAAGTACCCGGTGATGGGAACTGCAGGCCTCTCCTGGAGCCAGGGGAAAGCCGAGAGGCCAGCAGGGCCCGCACGAGGGACTCCAGGACCCGAATGCCCACCTGCGTGGACCCACCGGCCTTCGCCCATTTTCCTTCCAGAACCTGGAAATATTCTCAGCACATTGGAGACAGTCTCCGAGACTAGTCAGCGGTCTTCCTGGTGCTCATCCCACTGAATAAATCCCTCTGTGGTTCACCACCATCGTCTCTCCGCCTCTGGATTTTGTCAGTGGCAAGTGGCAGAGGCTGGGCTGTTGGGGCCCCCAGGGCCAGAGGCTCTCGCACCCTTGGGCCCTAGGCACATGCTATGGAAGGCTCCTTACAGAGTCCTGCGATGTTAACGGGATAAATAATACGCCCTTGCATAAAAGGGACCGACCCAGCTAGAAACTTTGGGGGAAAAAAGTGTATCCTCAATGAAAGGGTAATAGTAGAGAGAAGAAAATATGACAAAGATTAATAGTTTTTGTCCTTTTTTATGCCTACCACATATTTGTGGAATAAGTGGATGAGGAATTACTGATACAGACCTCGGAAAACTCAAACGAGAGAATTATTTTTGAGAGCATGAGCTTTATTTGTCAAGCTGAGAACACGCTATGGCTAATTCACTAGTGTTTTTAAACAATTGATAGCGAGATAAAATTATGATTCGAACAGTCAGTTTAACACTAAGAACCATTTGCTTTAGAATATAATGTAACAGGAAATAAAATAACATTCAATTTACAGGATGATCTCTTTATGTTGTTAGGAAACAGCCTTGAAGAGGACTCAAACTTTTTCTTCTCTAGCCACCAGAGTGGGTTTTATCTGTGCCGGGAGTTGCTGAAATAACCTTTCTGATGTTCAAAATCTGTATCATTTCTAATTCCATGGTGCCTCATCCTGCAGTGAACATAGGGTTTATTTATTTATTTATTTATTTTTAAATTTTTATTTATTTATGATAGTCACAGAGAGAGAGAGAGAGGCAGAGACACAGGCAGAGGAAGAAGCAGGCTCCATGCACCGGGAGCCTGATGTGGGATTTGATCCCGGGTCTCCAGGATCGTGCCCTGGGCCAAAAGCAGGCGCCAAACCACTGCGCCACCCAGGGATCCCCAACATAGGGTTTAGAAAGAGATTTAGAAGTAGCCACAACAGGGGCTCCTGGGTGGCTCAGTCAGTTAAGCAGCTGCCTTCGGCTGGTGTCAAGACCTGGGGTTTTGGGATCAAGCCTTGCGTTGGGCTCCCTGTTCAGCTGGGTCTGCCTCTCCCTCTCCCTCTTCCTCTCTCTCAAGCAAATTAAATAAAAAAAATCTTAAAAACAAAACAAGTGATTCCTCTTTCTGGAGTGAATTCTTACTGTGGGTAACTAATGACAGATTCCCAATTGCTCACATGCTTGGCTGACCAGGCAACCTGCAGTCTGCGGTGTGCTCTAGCCCCCAGCAATCTAGACAGTGATGTGGAAATGTTGGGGTTTGGGCCGACAGTCAACAAAGAATTCTTGAGTTGCCTTCAGTGCAAAAAGGCGTTTTTATTATAGCACAGGGACAGGGCCTGTGGACAGATAGAGCTGCACCGGGATTGTGAGGAGCAATTCATCGTCTACTTTGGAATTGGGGGAGATGAAGACAAAGAAAGTTTCCAAAAGGACTTTCTCTTTCTTCTTTCTTTGTTTCTTTCTTTGTTTCTTTGTTTCTTTCTTTGTTTCTTTCTTTTTCTTTGTTTCTTTGTTTCTTTGTTTCTTTCTTCTTTCTTTCTTCCTTTCTTTCTTTTTTAAAGATTTTATTTATTTATTTGAGAGAGAGAGAGAAAAAGAGAATGGGGAGGGGGCAGGGCAGAGGGAGAAGCAGCCTCCCCCTGACAGGGAGCCCTATGTGGGGCTCTATCACAGGACCCCGGATCAGGTGCTTAAGGCAGCTGCATCCAGGGGCCCCTCCAAAATGACTTGCATATGCTAAAGACTCACAGGATCCTGGAGGCCTGATTGCTGTAGAGCTCCTGTTTTTTCCCTCTAGCAAGGCATTAACTGAGATCTGTATCGTACTCTGCCCGCCTCAAGTACTTGTCAGTGGGCTGCAGGTTATAAGGAAATTTAATCTTATCTACATTTCTTTTGCTTTTGTTCTCCACATCAGACAGCATCTCTCTTCGACATAAAATTGAACAGAATAGTTATCTCTATAATCTTTGAAACACTGAGACCATCTTCCAAAAGTAAGCCGTTGACAACAAGGTAAACAGCAGACTCCAAGAATGTGGCAGTAATTAAAAAAGGTGTCTTTCTCACCGGGCTCCAGCTGGATAGAGGCTCTAAGGTAGGAGAATATGTAAACTGGTTATGCATTCCATACTGACGTGGAGAACAAAGGCAAAAGAAGTGCAGATGAAATTGAACTTCCTTATAACCTGCATCCCATTGACAAGTACTTGAGACCAGCAGAATAGGATTCCTCCAGAAACTCCCAACTGTCTCAATGTTAATGTCTTGCTAGAGGAAAACACAACCTTAGCACCTTAGCTTGACAATAGCTAGGCCTCTAGGATCCCGTAAGTGTTCTTTGTCATATGAAAGTCTTTTTGGAAACTTGCTTTCTTTCTACCCCCCAACTTTAAAGTATATAATCAATCTCTCCTCACAGTCCCAGTGAAGCTCTTTCTGCCCATGGGTCCTGTCCCCATGCTTTCCCGCCCTTTAGGCACCAAAAAAATCCTTTCTTGACTGTCCGTTCACAGACCCCACCTCAAATCATTTCACAAACCACCCCAGATGGCGCTCAATGAAGAGAACTCAGGATTTACCACAACAGATACCAGTATGATCTCCTTAGCTCTGCATTTAAACTCCCACCCAGAACCTCTGGGTCTATAGTGTTGTCAGGTAAACAATATTCTCTCAGAGTGGAACATTTTACTCAAAATGAATCTCCATTTCCATTCATTCACAGATTCACAAGCGGGAGGGACTTAAATGCTTCTTGGTTCTGGGAAAGGGGTTACCAGAGGGTCAGGAATGGAAGAGGTAGCAAAATCTTCCTTCGTCTAATACCGTATTACCTCTTTACCCAAGTTCTGCTGATGACCAGAGTCACAATGGCCTTGAAAATGCTAGTGACTGGGGAAAAAAAGATCACAATCTCTATGGAGTGTTGCTTAGCATCTTTTGGACCATCTGGTCTTTAGTTTATTCATTCTGTTAAAAAACAAAATTCAACTGAGTAAATTTGAGTACATTTGAAGATCTAATTGACTTTGAGTGACTCATGGATTGAGTTGCCTGGTGTCGATCAAGGACAGAGATACTCCAAGGAGGTGTACAACATGGGAGGTTTTTATAGGAAGGAGGGTGGGGCAAGGAAGTATTAGCAAAAGAAAAGAAAGGATTGTTTCAGGCCAAGACATCTTTTGTTGGGAAGAGAACAGCAGCGTTTCTATCATGATTACCTCACTAGTACTGATCAGAAAATTCCAGATGGACTGTTTAAAGGTCACATTCCTGAGATAGGTTGAAACTCCAATTAAGTCTTGGTTTGCTGGGGGGTGGGGTGGGGCACAATGACCCCGTTTAGAGTTTTTGTCATTTCTTCCTCTTTTTAAAACAATTACATAAAAATATATGGAGTTCCTATTCTATCCCCCAAATTGTATAGGGCCCTAGAAATACTGCTTTGAAGGAGACAGACATAGTCCCCACCTGCATGAGAGTTTACAGTGTAGAGCTGAAGGACACTAAAGGGATCATTATAGTCAACTATGGGAACCATGTGGTGCTATGGGAATGCCCGGTAGGAGTGTTCCTAATTCTTCCAACTGGTAAAATGGTACCAAAGCAGCCCTCCCCTGGGTGGCCCATCGTGGAGGATGTGATTGCCTGGTGTTCAGTTTCCTCAAATGAGATAAGAGAGCTTAGGCTAACTGAATTCTAAAGGTCCCTTCTGAAGGCCATTTTTAGGCACACACGCTTGAGCGATGGAATGTGGAAGGGGCCACAGCGCCCCCCTGGCTGGATACACACAGGCCCGTCAGGGGACCCACCGCAAACTATCCAGAGGCCCTAACTGACCAATGGGCTACTTACAACCAGGCACAGTCGCCAGAAAAGGGAAGATACCATACCTCCTCCCCTTCTTCCTTTCTACATGGCCCCTGTCCATGCCTCATTGCAGATGGTCTTTTTTTTGCTGTTCTGCCCACAGCATCCTTGCCATATATTCAATAAATTTTTATCACCTTTGTTCTGCCTCAGGTGAATCCTTTCACCACTTCCAATCCCTCCCCACCCCGTGCCACCAGCTCACTTCCAGTAGTTGCCCCATATTTGGGGGCCCTCCATCTGATTGGAGAGAGACCACACCTTCCATTGGTAAGGTGCTAAAATTTTATGTGCACCTTCTCAATCCCAAATGACACTTTCAAGGGCTTTCTCCGAAAGATGCTCACTCACCTCTCCTGGGAATATCCTGCGAATTAGGTCCCTGTGGCACACCACCTGGTCTTCCTTTGCACTTCCCAAAGGTCCCCTTTCTTGTGTGGGCCCCAGGCTGGGTGAATACTACTGTCTTCTGGTTCGTCGTGAGCTGTCACATGCCCCAAAAGTGCCACCTCAAAAGGTTGCATTATTATTATTTTCTCCCTGGAGTAATCAAGTGGATTAGCAAAACTCCCAAATTATTCTTCTTAGAATCTTCCCAACCAAAAAGAGTTATATATTCAATCATACATGTAGAAACATCCTCATGTTTTCCATAATTTCCAAGATACATATGCAAAAGACTTCCATAGTTGATGCTGTAGTATGGCTCTTTCAGGACTTTTTCCAACCCTTTTCTCTTCTACAAGTGAGGCTAGGCAATGAATATGTTGAACTCCCAGCCTTTCTCTCAGCTCAGAGTAGCTACATGACTCAATTCTGGACTATGGCATGTAGATGGAGCCCACTTGAGGCTAAGAGGGCTTCTTGCTGCTTGGAACATGCCTGTGATGACTTGAAGTATGACAGCCATCATGAAACTGATGTGGTTTGAAGTAGGGTTTAGAGCCAATGGCCAAGAAAGAATTCCTGAGACATTTTTGGTGCAAAACGTGTGCTTTAATCAAAGCATGGGGACAGGATCTGTGGGTAGAAAGAGTGCCCTGGCGTTGTGAGGAGTGGCTGATTATATAAGATTTTCTATCCTGTGGAGGAGAGGGTGGTGTTAGGGCTCCAGGAAATTGAGTCTACAGGTTCCTGGAGATGGCTTTTTTTTCATGTAAATCATTCAGACAGTTGCCCACTGATGGAGACTCCTGTCCTGTATGACTGTGATTTCTATCCAGCTAAAATGTTTTCTCCCTTCCTTTGTTCTTGGGCAGCCAGCAGTCCCCAAGGAATGTTACACATATCCTGTCTGGTGGGCAGTGGAGGGAGGGGGGTGGGAGTGTCACTGGGTGTTGGCTTTGCTCTCAGCTTGCTTTTTGCTCCCTCATCAAAACCATGAGGCTGAGAGTTATCACTAAGTTTGATGGTGCAGGAAAAAAAGAAATTTAATTCTTTTTTTTTTTTTTTTAAGAAATTTAATTCTTTGATGACATTTTAGAGGCTGCTTTTGCCTTGTGCAGTCTACACTAAACTTGGCATTTTATTTTAAGAGTTTATTTATTTATTTGACACACACACACACACACACACACACACACACACACACACACACAGAAAGAGCACAAGCAGGGGAACAGCAGAGGGGGAGGGAGAAGCAGGAACGCAGCTAAGCAGGGAGCCCAACACAGAGCTTGACCCCAGGACCCCAGGATCATGACCTGAGCCAAAGGCAGATGCTTAGCAGACTGAGCCACCCATGCACCCTAAACTTGGTATTGTAAATGTTTACTGCATTTTTGTTTCTCACAGATGAACATCAATCCCACTGATCAACTTCTAATAATAGTTGCTGATCATAAATAAAAGTTTCATATGTAGACACTTCAGGGTGGCCTTGCTATAATTAGCAGGAGCCTGAAGTTGATCAGAATATGCTTATATGTGTTTGGATGGTATAAATCATTTTGTTTTAGAACATCTGGCTGGCTCAGTTGATAGAGCACACAACTCTAAATTTTAGGGTTGTGAGTTCAAGCCAATGTTGGGCATGCAGCCTACTTAAAAGAATAATTTTGGTTTTTTCATTGCATTTTACCTTCTAAGTATGAGGTTTTGATCAACCATGTGATTGTTGTGCTATATTTTGATTAAAATGAACTCTATGTGGCTCTTAGTTAATTCCAAAATTCACTTTCACCCTTAAATAACAAAGCTTTGTCACAATTAAGAATATTCTTAGAAGGAAATATAGAGGACAGCCCAGGTGGCTCAGCGGTTTAGTGCTGCTTTCCTCCGAGGGCATGATCCTGGAGTCCCAGGATCGAGTCCCGTGTCGGGCTCCCTGCATGGATCCTGGTTCTCCTTCTGCCAATAATATCTCTGTCTCTCTGTGTGTGTGTGTGTGTGTGTGTGTGTGTGTCTCATGAATAAATAAAATAAAATAAAATAAATATAGAGTACTACATTGATTTAGGGAAGAATAACAGAGATATCATATAAAAAGGAATTTTCGAAAGTATGTCCACACACACTGAGTGTATGTATGTGTATGTGTGTCTTCCAGGATCACTAAATTGGAACAGACAAAATCTTTTCATACATAATAATCTATTTTTTTTAAGTTCTTTACTTTCATTTTTTTGAAGGAGAGCATGCACGTGCACGTGCACGTGTATGTGTGCTGGAGACGGAGGGGGAGAGAGAGAATCTTAAGTAGGCTCCTAGCACAGAACCCGCTCCTAGCACAGAATGGCTCTATCTCATGACTCTGAGATCATGACTGGAGTCAAAACCAAGAGTCGGATGCTTAACAGACTGAGCCACCCAAGCGCCTCTCTCATTTCTTTTTTATACCATCCATTCAACAGGTATATTTTCCCAAAACATTGCAGATCAACAATGAGCAAGTCACTTGCATATTCTTTAAGAAGTAACTGTTGTGGGCAGCCCAGGTGGCTCAGCAGTTTAGTGCCACCTTTGGCCCAGGGCCAGATCCTGAGGATAGGGGATCGAGTCCCACGTTGGGCTCTCTGCATGGAGCTTGCTTCTCCCTCTGCCTGTGTCTCTGCTTCTCTCTCACTGTGTCTCTCATGAATAAATAAATAAAATCTTCAAAAAAAAAAAAAGTAACTGTTGTCCTAAGGAAACCCTAAATCCACAGAGAGCTCCAACAACAAGTGCCATGTTCCAAGTGGTAAGGGCTCCCCCAGAAGTAAACACAGGGCTGGGAGTTGGGGCATCCAGAGGGGGTTCATAGCTTTCATTGCCAAAGGCTGTGAGAAAGACAAGGGCAGAGAGGAGGGGGCCGAGGGGCCTGAAAGTCTTGTGTCACATGGCAGAGAACCATGTCAGCCTTAATCTTTGTCCAGCCAGACCTTGTTTATAACCACGTGTGTAGCCACCGTCACAGTTCTGTCTGCCACATAGAAGCTCCTACATCCGGTTCATGGGGAGAGCATAGGAAAAGCCCAGCATCCTTAGCAGGCAGTTACCTCTTGAGCATGTGCATTCAAGGCTGTTGGCCTCCCTGCTAAACGAGAGGCAGTGAAGTATGACCAGGAGGGACAAAATCATTAAATGTCCCTGTTTGTCATGTGTCCTTGCATCCTCATTTAAGAGAAAACTGTAAACTCAACTGTCTCCAAACATAAATTCAACTCATGTCCACAACTCTGTGCTTTACGCTGAATTTGCTAATATCAATAAGGTATGTCTGTTGCCCTTTGACATTTTCAGTGATTCAATGTATCAAGAGACTAGATTTATCTGCCACCAATTTTCAGTTCTATCCTCTCCCTCTCTGTACCCCCATCATGTTCAGAGAAAGCATCACACAGAGACGCAGATATGTACCAGGACTGACAACATAGTTTTCTGGTCCCAGTGATCAAAGTTTACCAAACATAGCTTTTACGCTCGCATAAGGGATGCTTGGTTGAGCGCCTGCCTTTGGCTCAGGGAGTGATCCTGGGGTCCTGGGATCGAGTCCCTGCATCAGGCTCCTTGTGGGGAGCCTGCCTCTCTCTCTGTGTGTCTCTCAGGAAAAAAATAAATAAATAAAATCTTTAAAAGAAACCAAAACAAACACTGGGTAATATATGTAATATGTCCAGATTAAGAAATAAGAATATTTTATAAGAATAATTTTTCCATTGCTTCTCTAAAAAAAAGCAACCAGTGTAACGTTGAATAGAAGTATCACACGTTGTTTTAAAATATTCTCCAATTAATCGAATACACATACACCTATGCATATATTTGTTTCAGAGTCAATTTCTGGCTAGATAGTGTTTAATCGTGAAATATTTTAGACATACAAAAAGGTACAGAATAAATATAATAGTCACTTAGCACCCATTACCTAAAATAATATTTTGCCTTGTTGGGTTTCAGAATTCCTCACCCTTCACTCTCAGTGGGTATCATTGTCATAAAGTCGGTGCTTGTCTTTCTCATGCATATCCCTACTTTTATAACATACGCCTACACACATAATCCCATGCAGTATGGTTTTGTGTGAGTTTAATTTATGTAAGTGTCATATGGAACATATTTCACAACACGTCTTTTTACTCAATATTATTGTTTCTGTAATTTATACATGTTGGTACATACAACTGTCATTTATTTCTTTTAACTTCTGACATTGTCTGAACATACTCTGATTTATTTTTTTCACTTAATTAATAGACACTTCTAATTGTTATTATTGCCACTATCATCGAAACAATGGACATTCCCGTATAATGTCTTCTTTTAGAATGTAGAGAATTTCTCTGGAAAAAGTACTTAGAAATGAAATATAGTCATAGATGAAAATATAATTTCAACTTTCATAAATACTACCAAATTGCTATGCATAATTATTCGCTTTTCTTCACATCCTCACCAAGCTTAATATTCACCTTTAAATTTTATCCATAGTCACAAAATAGTATCATGTGTTACAAACAACTTCTCACTTTATATAACTTTTCTTTTCACTTTTTAAATGATGTCCTTTAATGAATAGACTTTTAAAATTCTATTATAATCTAATTTGTAAAACTCCTTATGATTTGTAATTTTTGAGTCTCCTTTAAAATTTTTTCCTTTTTCATAAAATACGATATAAAATATTCTCATTTTCTTCCCCAAGGCTTTCAGGATTTTATTTTTACATTTTCGTTTTAGTTCTCCTTAACTGATTTTTGCATGTGGTATAAAGTGGGTATCAAACTGTATTATTTCTAAATAGAAAACCAGTTGTTCCAGGACTATTGATTAAACTGTCCTTTCTGGTGGCTCTACAATGCTTCTTTTGTTATATTTTACTTAATGGGTACTAGGTGACTATGATATTTATTCTGTATCTTTTTGTATGTCTAAAATGTTTCACGATTAAACACAATCTAAACAGAAACTGACTTTAAAAATTTTTATACATGGGCTTTCTAGTCTGTTTCATTGGTGTAGCTATCCATACCAGTACTAATGCTGGGCTTTTTTTTATAGGGGGTATTGAGATATATCTAGTAGGAAGATGTTCTGCATCTTCTCCTTCTTTTAAAAAATTGCTTGGGTTATTCTTGTCCCTTGGTTAATCAAATGTTTAAAATCAGTTCTCTGGTTATGCACACACACAAACACACACACAGCTACTGGGATTGAGATTTGATTTAAAATTAATTTGGCAGGAATGGACATCTATAGGATATTGAACTTTTCTATCCATCAACATGGTGTAATCTCCCCACTTATTTACAGCTTCTGGAATGACTTTCTGTAACATTTCATGCATTTCTGAGCATTTCTATAGGTATTCTGAGTTATCTAGCAATTGTATCCTTTTTAAAATAATATCTTTTAAAATTACATTTTCAGTATTGTAGACAATTACCATGTAATCGACTTTAACATATTAACATTCTATGTAGCAAACATTCAGGATGCTCATTAATTTATAATTTTAGTTGTGGATTCTCATGGGATTTTAACATAATCAAAATGTAGTCTCCGTATAATGCTGGTTTTGTTTCTTTCTTCCTAATCTTTAACACTTTATTTCTTTTTCTTACCATAATGGTTTGGATATTCCATATTGTTGCATAGAAGTATCACCGATTGTTTTTAAATATCTTCCAATTAATCAAATATAACATACACATGTGTACACATATATTTGTTTATTTTAAAGCTAATGCATATTTAGATCAAATTACATGTTTATACATTTCTTTGCTCACAATTGCTTCTCTCACTCTATGGATTCAATATATTTCTCACTGAAATATATGTTTGAATAATTCTTTCAGTGTGTGTGAGTGCTAAATCCCCTAACCTTTTATATATAATATCTTTTTTTTTTAAAAAAAGATTTTATTTATTTATTCATGAGAGACACAGAGAAAGAGAAAGGCAGAGACACAGGCAGAGGGAGAAGCAGGCTCCATGCAGGGAGCCCGATGAGGGACTCGATCTGGCCGGGATCACACCCTGAGCCAAGGCAGATGCTCAACTGCCACCCAGGCAACCCCTTTATGTAATATCTTTATTTTATTCTTATTCTTGAAGAAATTCTCTTGGATATAGAATTGTAGGTTCACATTTTGTCAGCATTTTATGGATATTATTCAATTTTCTTTCTGCCTTTACTGTTGCTGATAGCAATACAACTGTCAATTTAATAAGTGTTCCTCTGTAGGTAATCTGTGCTTTTTCCTCTTGTTGCTTTTAAATTTTTTCTTTGTCTTTGGAATTTTGTAGTTTACAAGAATTATCAGTGTATCTATCAATGGATTTTTTTTTTTTATTATATGTAGGACTTGTGTGTTTTCAGTCTGTAAACTCATGTTTTTTTTTTTTAACTCATGTTTTCATTAACACTGAATATCTTTATTTGTTTTCTCCCTAAATATTATTTTCCCCACTCTTTTTTTAAAGATTTTATTTATTTATTCATGAGACACACACACACACACACACACACACACACACAGAGAAAGAGAGAGACAGAGAGAGAGAAAGAGAGGCAGAGACGCAGAGAAGCAGGCTCCATGCAGGGATCCCGGGTCTCCAGGATCAGGCCCTGGGCCGAATGCAGCACCAAACTGCTGAGCCACCTGGGCTGCCCCTTCTCCACTCTTTCTTTTTGCAATTCCCATTAAAGCTTTGTTGACTCACTATGTCCTTCTTTTCTATCTTTTTAATTAAAAATTTTTTAAAAAATTGTTTTTTTTAGTGTGTGTGTGTGTGCATGTGTGAGCAGGGAGTGGGGAGGGGTGGGGGGTGCAGAGAGAGACAATCTCAAGCAGATTCCATGCTGAGCTCGGAGCCTGATGCAGGGCTCAATCTCACACCCCTGAGATCATGACCTGAGCCAAAACCAAGAGCTGGATACTTAATTCACTGAGCCACCTGGGTGCCCCCTTTTTCTCTTAACCACTCTTTGATATTTGGTACCTCTTTATGTCTCTGTGCTTTATTCTAAGCTATTTCCTTAGAATTGCCTTCCAATACATTGTTTTCCTTGTAGCTATATAATTTCTATACATTCTATTTGTTTCTTTGTCTTCTAAGTACCCTTTATTCTTGGTTTTTAGCCCTTTTATTAAAAAAATACTTTATTTATTTATTTGAGAGAGAGAGTGTGTGTCTACACAAGCTGGGAGGTGGCGTGGGGGACGGAGGGAGAAGGAGAAGCTGACTCCCGCTGAGCAGGGGGCCCCATGCAGGGCTCGATTCCAGGACCCCAGGATCAGGACCTGAGCTAACAATAGACGCTTAACTGACTGAGCCACCCAGGTGCCCTGGTTTCTAGTCCTTTTATCTCTTGAACACATTAAGCATTTATTTTATAGTCTTTTTCAGATTGTTATATTAGCTCCAGTCCTCATAGAGTGTTAATTCTCCTAATAGTCATGCCTACTAACTTTCCTGCATAGCAAATATCCGTGTAGCAATTTTTCCTATTGTGATCTCATTTTCAATTGAAGATTTTTTTTCTACTGTAAGATTCCTGAACATTCTCTGGTTTGAACTATTGGTAAAAAGCTTCTACGAGTTGCCTCAAGGTGTTCGTTGATACAGAATTACCTCATTGTTATTTTTCAACCTAAGGGAACTTACACAAAGCTAGCAATAGACAACTGGATTCCATATCAGTATATGACACAGGATTTAAGATTTTTCCAGTAGAGCTTTTTTTCCACTCAGCTTTAGGCCAAGACAAACTTTCCTGACACTCATCTAGCAGCCTTTCCAATGTACCGTATATATGTAAAGGCATCTCAGTAACATGGCATCTCAACTCACAAAGATGAAACTTGCTGTCTTAACAGGGATATCAATAATCCCTATTTTCTCAGCTAGGATTCTTTTAGGTAACAGATTACAAAAGTATCACAATGGCTATAAGTTTTCTCTTTCTTTCTGCTGATTTAGAATTTTCCTTTAATAAATCAGCCATTTATTTGTGTTTGTGTGCACGTGCACAGACTTGTCTGTGTTGTGTTATAATTTTGTGCGCACGTGCATAGACTTGTCTGTGTTGTGTTATAATTTGTCTAGAATTTCCACCTATTTTTTTACTAGGTTGGTGTGCATTCTTGACAGAACTAGGAGGTTTGATTACTTTTTGAATACAGAGACACTTAGGTTATATAAAACACCCCTTCTTGTGAAACTTGTTGCATTTCTCCCCTAGTGCTAAGACAACTTAGCTAAGCAAGCAGATTTTCAGCCATGTGCTTACTAATGACTGTTTAGACCCATAGATCCATTTCTAAATCTTGATTTCTTAGCTAAAAAAGGGCTCATAGTTTTTTTCATAAGTAAATTTTAGAAAGTTTATTTATACTATAACAGTAGATTCGTCACTCATGTTATAACAGCTATTCGTCTTATGAAGATATTTGAAACATAAATCTTAGGTCACTGGAAGCAAATTAAGTACATCAATAAGGAATTTTTGCAACATTATTTTCCAGGAGAATGAGTGGTTTTGATTGAACATCATTTATAAATAAAGATAGATTAGATTTCCTGCTTTTATCAATAAAGTGCCTATCTCATGAAAATGAAAGTAATGGGTGTTTTAAAAAATTTGAATTTCCACACTTGTCTATTTAATGTACATGCTCTTAAGAATATTGATTTAAGGTCATTACTTAAAACCCATTCTTTTAAAAAATATTTTATTTATTTATTTGAGAGAGAGAGAACATGTGTGCCAGTGCACACACGAGCAGAGGAAGGGGTGGAGGGAGAGGGAAGGAGAGAATCTCAAGCAGACTCTGAGCTGAGTGCAGAGCCTGATATGGGGCTTGATCTCATGACCCTGAGATCATGACCTGAGCTAAAACCAAGAGTCGGACACTTAACCAGCTGAGACACCCAGGTACCCCTAAAATCTATTCTTTTTATATCACAAAACATTTAAGTACCCACATGCCAGTCACTGTGGAAACATGAAAATGACATTTTCCTTAATTAAAGAATGACCCAATCATAGACACAAACATGTAAACAAATGATTATAATGTATTTTGATAGATGTCACTTTAGAGGTATATACATGATCCAAATTCATGGAATCATAGGGGAGGAGGGTGATTCTGCAGAAAACTTCACCAGAGTGTCATGTTTAACCTACAGTTTTGAAGGCTGATGAGTGAGGGACTAGAAAAATTCAGAACTATTCAGCTTGGAGTAGAAGTGAGGAGTGGTAGAAAGATAGGCTGGGGTCAGATTAGGGAAGACCTTGAATGCCATGCTAAAAACGTCAAAATTTATTCTGGAGATGGTGGAAAGCCATCTCCAGGGTAGATGATGTGGTCACATTATAGGCAGAGGACTAATGTGGTCAGATTTCATTTTAGATAAATAAAAAATTTGGAGAGTCAAATCTAGGAATAAGAAGACAAATTAGGCAAGAACATTCCCAGTCCAGATAAAGGGCTATAGCAATGGGGATGAAGGTAGAGGGAACAGAGCTGAGAAATATTTAGGAAGTAAAATTATCAGAGCTTGGACACTGATAATATGTAGTCAAGAACTTTTTTTTTTTTTTTTTTTTGTAGTCAAGAACTTAAGGGTAAAGAAGTCTCAAGTGACTCCAAGACTTTTGGCTTCAGTGATGTAGGGGATTCTGGTGCTATTTTATTTTTGTATTTTATTTCATTTGTTAAATTTTATTTTAATTCTGATAGTTAACATACAGTGTTATATTAGTTTCAGGTGTACAGTATAGTAATTCAACACTTCCATACATCACCTGATGCTCATCCCTAGTGTACTGCATAATCCCCACCACCTGTTTAATCCATCCCCTTCCCCCCCAGTCATCTCTGTTCTGGTAACTGTCAGTTTGTTCTCTACAAACTGTTGTTAAGAGTCTGTTTCTTGGTTTGTCTCTCTTTTTTTTTTTACCCTTTATTTGTTGGTTTTGTTTCTTAAATTCCACATATGAGTGAAATCATACAGTATTTGCCTTTCTCTGACTGACTTATTTCACTTAGCATTATACTCTCTAACTCCATCCATGTCATTGCAAATGGCAAGATTTCATTCTTTTTTATGGCTGAGTAATATTCTGTTATATATATGTCTTTATATCTATATCTATCTATATCTATCTATCTATCATCTATCTATCTATCTATCTATCTATCTATCTATCTATCTATCTATCTATCATCTATCTATCTATCTATCTATCTATCTATCTATATCTCACATCTTCTTGGGGATAGTGGTGCTATTAACTGAGATTAGAAAACAGAAAAAGTGGGACACCTGGGTAGTTCAGCAATTGAGCAACTGCCTTTGACTCGGGGCATGATCCCGGAGTCCCAGAATCAAGTCTCGGGTTGGGCTCCCTGCATGGAGCCTGCTTCTCCCTCTGCCTGTGTCTCTGCCTCTCTCTCTGTGTGTCTCTCATGAATAAATAAATAAATAAATAAATAAATAAATAAATAAATAAATAAATAAAATCTTTTAAAAAAAGAAGCAGAAAAAGAGTAGATGTGTGGAAACTAATGAGTGCCTAGGCGAATCCAGATGTACATTCTTAATGCCCAGGAAAGAAGGAAGGGCTAGAGACTGAGATTTTTGCATCATTAATAGATAGATATGGTCAATATCACAGAGAACCAAGTATATCTGAGGACAGCATGCAGAGTAGAAGTGATCTGGGATCCAGATTCTAGAAGTCATCGGTATTTGAGAACAAATGGATGATGAGACAAAAGGGAAGTATTAAGAGGAGAGTCCTAGAAGTCAAAACACAGAATTTTAATAAGGAAGTGTGTATGTATGTTGTATTTCTTTTTTTTTTAAAAGATTTTATTTATTTATTCATGATAGAGAGAGAGAGAGAGAGAGAGAGAGAGAGAGGCAGAGACACAGGCAGAGGGCAGAGGGAGAAGCAGGCTCCATGCACCGGGAGCCCGACGTGGGATTCGATCCCGGGTCTCCAGGATCACGCCCTGGGCCAAAGGCAGGCGCCAAACCGCTGCTCCACCCAGGGATCCTCATGTATGTTGTATTTCTAACACAAGTCCCATTTTGATACTTCCAAGATTCATCAATTCACTCTATCTTTACTCTTTATAAGAACTGATGGGTAGCTGGGACTCTATCTAGAAATCGAGATGAACAGCAAATAAACAAAACCTTGAAATTCTTAAGCAAATAGTTCTGGAAAAGAATGAGAATTTCATCACAGATCTCATTTTCCTATCAGCCAGTGAGATGCCACCATTATTGTTAATGGTTATTGTTGTTAATAGAAGAGTTAAAAAAAACTCTCTTGAGGAGAAAGACATCACTTTACCCACTTTACTGGTAAAGTGAGTAACTAAAAATCCCTACTATTACGCAAATTGAAAACCAGGAGGCACATTTTAATTAAAAATATTTATAGCAATGGAATACCAGCTGCTAGTTTCTCTCACCACTCATGAATGTGTTTTGCAGCTGGCCATAATTCTCTCTTATTTCAATCAGCTTAAGCAATAATAACAGCTGTTCATTAGGCAAGGTCCATTTTATTAGCACCCATGTGATATGCAGTAACTGGTAAAGAAGTCTTTAATATGAATGATTTTTAGGAGAACCACGCTTTGATTTGATGGGCCGTTGCTTAAAGAAGGTTTGTTTCTATAAGTAAGAAAAAAACTCCTACGGCCTTAAAAGTGTCTCCACCTTCTGTAAGGCTAAAACATTTCCACACATTTCCTAATCTATTCATTTAAAACCGTAGGAACATCTTAGACCACATTAAACCTAACAGGAGGAGAACTGGGAGACACTAATGAGTGTATACGAGAACGACATTGATGCAATATTTATGGTGTTTCTTTAGAGACTGGGTCCTTACAAATACCAGCAATCTCCTTCATCAGTGCAAACTACCTCTGAGTCCAGGGGCTAATCACAGCTGTTTATTTGTTTTGTTTTGTTTACTCATTTGGCCAGCATTTGTGTGTCTAGTAAGATGTTCTGTTCTAGTTAGTGGAAAGCAGAAAAATCAGACAACTCAATGGAATGAACTCAAGTTGCTTAAACCATCCACACACATTACGATAAGGACCTTAACGAATTTTTGCCCCGGGTTAACAGAAGAAAGTGATGACTCAAGTGAAGAGGATCCATAGCAGAGCCTGCTATGAAGGCAGATTGAAGGCAATCTTGCTCTGCTCTCTACTCACAGGGACTAAAACCGATCTGGTTAGTAGGACTTAATAACAGAAGGAAAAAGTGCTTTCTTCAAGAAAAACATGTGAAATAAGTAAAAAAGTTACATAAAATACGAGCAGATCCTAATAGAGTTCATGTTCCTGTTGTCAGGGCGACAGCAATAGCAGAATTGAAACTTCATTTTCTTAAGCAGATCAAAGATACCCCTGGATGGGACAGCTCAGGTCTGTATGTGCTCAGGACTCCTTTCTAAAAATATCCCCAGCTTCCACTTATCAGAAACCATTATTTATGGAATTCCACTACATACCAAAGGTCAATACCACAATCCTTTGTGGTATCCCCCAAATGTCTTATAAATTTATTATTTTTTTTACTTGAAATGTGTATTGAATTATAAAAAAGAGTGACACAACAATGAGTCTTTTTTTCTGACCGATGTGTTCCTTTTGCTCAAAAGAGAAAACAACAAGGGATATTTTAAGGTAGTTTTCTTTTCCTTTATTTTTAAGTATGACACTCCTTACGTATGGGCATTTCTTTTTGAACAAACTGAAACAGATTCTGAAATTATATGTGGACAAAGAGGGCAAGCCAGAAGCAGGAGACTGGAAACCAAGCAGCCTGAGTCTGAAGCAGGAGTTTCTTGCGGCCACTCTTATACCTGCAGAGACCCAGCCCGAGCTTGGAGGGGGTCCGTTGCAAAAGTCTGATTAAATCTGCAGCCAAGGATCTCTGTCCTTATCAGTCTTTATTTGATGGGAGAGGAAGGAGATTTGATTCGTTTTCTATTTACAAGTAAAATGAAGGGGCTTGAGATGACTTTAAAGGGCTCTTCCTATCTAATTTTCTTCGAAAACATTGAGCGCCTCCATCTGAGTGGCTGTTCTAAATTTACACAGGCCTGCATGGAAATAGTCAGGAAGCCAAATTTACTTCTAAGTGGGCCAGAAACTTCATTTTAAAATAGAGGAGAATTGGCAGGAAATAGGAATGAAGCCAGAGCAATTTTAAAAGGAGAGGAGCATTTGATTTTTTTTTTTTTAAGAGTACACTGGAGAAACAAAATTAAGGAGAATAAGTTAGAGGGAGAACTTTTAATAGTGGGAGGCTTTTGTTATTTCATTGATATGCTTAGAATAACTGGTTTAAAGCGTTTGACTCTGCTTATTTTTAGTACAAAGCAAAAAATACAAATATGGGGCTTTGAGATAAAAACTTAACAAGCAGAAATGGTAATAACAGAACTCTTCATTCTATTAAGTTTCACTGGACATCCCCATTGAGACTACTTACTGGGTTCTGTGTAATCCTCATGTTTATAAAAGGACAAGCTCCTGATTTTCTGATCAGATCAAGACAGAATAATTAAAGTGTGCAAAGTGCAAGTGGTTATCCCTGCTCTAATTCTGTAAACGTCAGGGGGATTATCAATTAAAGATGCCCTCTCCATCTGCTATGAAAAAATTTACATCTTGGAAGCCTGCTGAATTTTTATTATTCCAAATTCCCTGTTTCCTAACACCCTCTTCTACAAACTATTTTTCAATCTTGGATAAACTTTTATGAACGTGATACACATCTCGATTCATGAAGTTATAAGCAAACCACAGTCCTTGGAGCAAAAAGGGATGAGTTGTATGATACTAAAGATCAGGGTTTTTTTTTTTTTACTTTTTTTTTTTTTTACATTTTTTTTAAGCCAACTTGTATCTGTATGACTTGTGTCTACTTTACTTCTGTTGCATTTATCCTTTATTTGCATTGTTTTTTAATATGCAAGCTATACTTCAAGGAGGGTAGTCACAGCACTTGTTAAGAATTATTTTAGGCTTAGAAAGAGGAGGGAAAAAAAGAAAGAAGATGTCAGTTAGAAAGGAAATTGCTAATTATTTCTTTGTTTTCCTTTCTTCTAATTTCTGGCTCTCCTTGGATTGCCCTGGAGGAGATGGAATGAAAGGGCAAAGAATTCCAAGCAGCCAAAATTGAACAGAACCTGTGGGGCTTGAACGATAACTCAACTAGAAAGGAAGAGAATAGGTATAAAGGAATAAATGTAAATTGATGAACTTTAATTAGCTCTCTCAATTCGATCGTAGAACTCTATAATTTATTATGAGGAGTTGAATAGGAAAATTTCTGGAATTTAAAATTTCCTCTGCTTACTAAAGATCTGTTCCTTTATTCACTTACATGAAAATTGAGAGGGGCACCTGGATGGCTCAGACGGTTAAGTGTCTTCCTTCGGTTCAGGGCATGATCCTGGGATTCTGGGATGGACCCCGCATTGGACTCCCTGCTTCTTCCTCTCCCTCTGCCTGCCGCTCCCCCTGCTTGTGCCCTCTTGCTTGCTCTCTCAAATAAATAAATAAAATATTTTTTTAAAAATAAATTAAACAAATAAGTAAATGAAAATCGAGGCAAGCCTCAATCTCAAAAAGTTTCTGGGAGGGTCATGAGTTCGAGCCACTACACTTCATACTTGGTGTGGTGCCAAGTTAAAAACAAGCCCAAAAAGTTTCTGAGTAAAAATATGTCCAATTATTTATAAAGAGAGCCACTTGTGTAGATATAAAATTGACTTACCAATCTTGGTCTTAGTTTTGTTTTCATGTAACTCATTCTGTCTGAAACTTGGTATAAGCAAAAAAATACTCTGAGAAAATACTAATGAGAATTAGTAGGAAAAATATCTTGCTTTATGTACTTTCATCAAGTACTTAGGGACCTGATGTTATTTTTATTTAATAAACAGGAGGTTTGTTGTTTTGTATTAAATGAAAGCCAGTATTTCTGGAATACTGGACTCTCAGCCTGCAATTTTCTTCCCAGCTCTATAAAAAGGTAAGGGAGGAAAAAAAAAATAACTGGGGGGAGAAACCCAAATAAACACTACTTTGGACACCACTCAACATTTAATGTACACTGTTTGCCTAGTACAGTGCTAGCTACTACTATGTGATAAGGAGGGAGTCACTAAAAATTGAGACCATCAAGTTCACTCTCTAGGTGATGAGATAAATATAACATCAGTTGGGTGAAAAATCAATGCACCAATGAGAGGTGTTGTTAAAATATAAATTGTAATCATATGTTTCTTTTCATCCAGTTTTTAATATCGACAGCACTTAACAACCAAATCTCAGGAAAAAGAAAGCAGGCATGAAAAGCCGCAAGAATATTTATCTCAGCAAAGACAACGACCCCTAACCTATGAAAGCCATGTGTAGAGGGGATTGGTTACATATTTATTAGTATTTATTGAGAATTTACTAACTGCCAGGCAGCTCCTTATGTTTAATTTTTAATTTATTCTTCACAATGATCTTATGAAGTTGTATTACTAGTATCTCTTTTTAACAGATGGGAAACAGGCATAGAGAAGGAAATTAGGAAAAGCAAGGATTAACTCCAGTTTTGTTTAACTCCAATGCCCCGCTGTTTAAAAATTATATACCACTCCCCTCCCTTCCCTACCTTACAACCTTCAAAGGATTACAGGCCTCTAAGCCACTCCCAGCTCCAACTTAAAGGAGCAGTGAATTTGCTTCTCCATCAGGATGGCCTAAATTAGTAAACATCATGTGGAGTAAATAAATTACAAAGATTGAAACTAATTTCACATTGACCCTTTTCCATCTAAATTCTAGACTCCGATTAAAAGGTTGTTTCCTTGCCGTCCACTAATTTTCATTTGGGGCTTTCCCATTTCCAAAGAAATAAATGCAGTTTGGTAAGGCTAAATGTGTCCCCCACCCCCCATTTCCTAGATTTCCAACCACTGTTCTGGAAAGAGTGGGCTCAGTTCTTGTCTGCCTGTCAGAGTGATTAATTAGATTTAATTTCATGCTGCCTTCTCTGCTGCCCTGTCCCTTCCCCGATGACTAATTCTTCCACAAAGTCCAAACAAATGGCCACGGTATCTAGTTTTTATTTTTGGACATGTTCCCCAGCCAAAATGCATAGAACCTCTTCACTGACAGCAGTGTAGGAATTCCTGGCTGGTGCCTGCCCCCACAGCCGCCCTTGATACAGCTGGGGGGGGGGGCCGGTGGGCTGATAGGCGTGGTGGCCTGGTGCCAGGTCAGAAGTGGTGAGGCTGTTTGAGTCAAGAATCCGCAACGGGCAGCGATCAACATAGGCGGGCAGCCTACCAAGCAGCCCTGCGAGGGGCCATATCTTCTTCAGGAAGCACCTTTGTGCCAGCACTGAAGCACTAGCACCACATGTCTTTTTCTACACTTGACATCTGTGGACACTTCGAGTGTGTGACAAAAGGAGGAAGTGAATGAGGGTGGAAGGGAAGACAAGAGTTTATAGGTGAAGCTAGCAAACCAGAGGAGGATGACCTGCCCCTGGGGCCCGGAAGTCCATTAAGAACCCCACCTCAATGACTTTTTTAGCAAAGCAGGGGGAGCATTCACTGCTGGCTCCTGGTTTCAAGTCCAGAGCTTAGCACAATTGAAGAACGAGGTTGGGAATCGACAAGTGGAACCTCTGTTTCTAGCGGGGCCATAGATCCCCCACAAGGGTCCATCAATCAATATGCCACATGGCCACCAGGTGAAGCCTTAGGATAGGAAACAGACTCTTCCCAATGAGCTACAACATGTCATGAACCCAGCTCATTGGCATCTCCAGGGGATGAGAAAATACGGCTGTTCAGAAAGTTCCAGACATCCAGACAGGCTTGACATAGCTTTAATAAATTCATCAGTGAAATGAAGATGTCTAGTAGTCTAAATATGTGTGTATGTGTGTGAACATGGGAGGACTTCAGATTTGGGATTTATGGACTGAAACTCTGCCCTGTGACTAATTTAAGGCTCGTGAAGGTTAACAACTGGCTCAGTATCATTTTACAGATAATCCTCAATTTCCTTATCTGTAAACTGAGAATAAAATTAAAATATCCCTTGCAGTGTTATTAGGCTCAAATGAGATGATTTATGCAAAGCACTTTTGAAATGGTGAAAAGTCCATTACAATGACCGTTGTGCTTGCGCTTTTGTACAAATGAGTTACAGCGCTAGTCTTCATCAGTCCTATTTAGAAATCATGTATAAAACACTATGTAAGTCATGACTCTAGTGTTGGTACTACAGTTGTTTCTATTATTTTTTAAATTTTTTGTTGATTTTAGTTTTTTAAAAGATATTTTATTTATTTATTCATGAGAGACACAAAGAGAGAGGTGGAGACACAGGCAGAGGGAGAAGCAGGTTCCACGCAGGGAGCTGGACAGGGGACTCGATCCTGGGACTCCGGGGTCATGCCCTGGGCTGAAGGCAGACGCTCAACCACTGAGCCACCCAGGAGTCCCTTAATTAATTCTTAAAAGATTGATTTATTTTAGAGAGAGAAAGAGCAAGGACCTGAGCCCAGGAGGAAGAAGGAGTGAGATTCTCAAGCAGACTCCATGCTGAGCACAGAGATCAGGAGCTGAGCCCAAACCAAGAGTCAGACCCTTAGCTGACTGCACCACCCAGGCACCCCTACAGTTATTTTTATTATTTTATTTTTTTTTAAAAGATAGATTTAATTAATTAATTTATTATTTATGATAGACACAGAGAGAGAGAGAGAGACTGAGAGGCAGAGACACAGGCAGAGGGAGAAGCAGACTCCATGCAGGGAGCCCGATGTGGGACTTGAACCCGGGACTCCAGGATCACGCCCTGGGCCAAAGGCAGGCGCCAAACCGCTGAGCCACCCAGGGATCCCCCCCCACAGTTATTTTTAACCTGGTAATGTTTAAAAGAAGTCATCTTGGGACACCACATCTTCACACGGCCAAGGAAGCGTATGTACTTTCTAAAAAGTTATCTCACTGAGTTACTTTCAGAATCTACGTACAAATTGGAGGAAAAGCCAGTCTCAAAAATCACTGTTCATTTATTTACTGGATTAACTCTGAATGACTTTTGGCACAGATTTGAAATCATGCTCATCTTCCAAGGAAGATATTTGTATTACACTTGCTGGTAACAGTGTCACACGACCTTAGCATTTGAACCTCCCTGTGGTTCTTTAGGCTAGGCAGGGCACCTGCTCAGGGACCTGCTTATACAGAAATGGAGGGCCGGAGAGAGGCCTCTTCCTTGGCTGTTTCCACTCAAGTTTTCAAATCATTAACTATGATTACAAAAAATATTTTGAAAAAAAAAAGTAAAAATATTTTTTTTTGAATGATGCTAACACTACTGGAATATAAATACAGTCCCCCAATGTAGCGGTATTGAAATTCCTAACATTTCATGACTCTTAAGTCCTGACATAATCATTTAAAAATCAATCTGTTTATCAAAATAGAAAAATTATCAGTCTGTTGAAATTTTAAAATCTTATGCATTATCTATTTCTAAATCTTCCACTTTTATTTTATTTTATTTTTTTAAGATTTTATTTATTTATTCATGAGAGACAGAGAGAGAGAGAGAGAGGCAGAGACACAGGCAGAGGGAGAAGCAGGCTCCATGTAGTGAGCCAGACGTGGGACTCGATCCTGGGTCTCCAGGATCACACTCTGGGCTGAAGGCAGGTGCTAAACCGCTGAGTCACCCAGGTGTCCCAATCTTCCACTTTTAGAAGAAATTGAGGCTCAGAGGTATAAGAAACTCATAATGTTCACTGAGGTTTGGGTGATTTGCCAAGGTCACACAGCAACTTGGTATCAAATCATGAAGAAATACAGTGAATCCAGAATGGCTTTTTAGAAAACAAAGACGGTGTGGTGGTTTAAAAAAAAAAAAAAAAAAAAAAAAAAAAGGCTTACAAAGTATTATCAGTGTGATATTATTTTCAAACTTTGGATTTATTTTCTAATCTTGAAAACTCCTTCTCTGTTGACTCTCATTTTTCTCAACACACTGAAATTAATTCCTGGCTACTTAATGTCACTTCCTTAGGGAAGCCCTCATTCTGCCCTCCACCCACTATAAACAGTCTCTTTCTGTGTGTTCCATTAGCACTTGGTTCATGACACTGTTCTATCACTGGCACATTATCCTCTAGTTGTTGTTTTTTGTTTTTTTTTTTGTGTGTGTGTGTGTGTGTGTGTGTGCTTTGTATCAATCTCCAGTTTACATGTTAAGAACTTTTTAAGGGCAGGGACTCTTACTGGTTTCTCTTTCCTGGTGCCTAACATGGTGCCTGGTACATAATAAAGTATGTTCAATGGATGTTGGATGAATGGATGGACGGCTGCAAAAAAATTTAAATGATGAGGCAATATAAATAAACAAAAAGGAGTTTATACCATGCTAACATATTTCCAGACTGACCAAGTGCTTATCTATTTACTATCTCTTCTTTACCTCCGGAAAGTACCAGGCCTTTTGGGTCTGGGTGTTCTAAAGAGCAAAGTCATGCCACCTCAGCAGGCCCTGGGTCGAGGACACGGCAGGAGGGTTATTGTTGTTACCAGAATTATTTTTAGTGCTGGATGTCGTTGGATGCATTCCTTTGTGGGGAATTTAAAGTGCTTCATTCACATGTCTGCCTAGTTGCCACAGTCCTGAGAGCTGGGTGGGGACGGGATTATTACCTTACTTCCTGAATGAGGAAGCCAGAGAAGCTTGACGCCTTTACGGCCACTTTGGTAGCTTTTGGGAGGAGAAGACTAGAAGTGCTTTTCCTATTCTTGGTGTGTCTGTTGTGTGGCACTGACGCCGATGTCAGCACTGGAGCAACCAAAGTGCGGCTGCTAGTGGGAGACCCAGACGTGCCCCTGGGTGCGGGCTCTTGGGCCTGGCACCCTTGAAGGGGCCACAGTCAAGGGGGTGCTGTGTCGCGTGTGTCCCACCCTGACATACAGGGGTTGGAGCCGCTCCCTCAGGATTGCAGCACTCAGTGCAAACTAGAGACACAGGCTCCTTGTTCAAGAATCAAGAATTCCCAGAGGGTTCTGCAAAGCATTAAACCCTCCTGAGCTCGCTTGCCCACGAAAGCTGCTTTGTCCTTGCTGTCCCTTTGTTACTCTACAAATGCCCCTAATTTTTTTTTAAGTTTTTTTTTTTAAGATTTGATTTATTTATTCATGAGAGGCAGAGACGGGGGGGGGGGGGGCAGAGGCAGAGGCAGAGGCAGGCTCCCCATGAAGGCCTCACGGGGACTTGACCCCAGGGCCCTGGAGTCAGGATCTGAGCCAGAGCAGATGCTTTGACCTGACGAGCCACCCGGGCACCCAACCCCCCCAGAAGTCTCATGTAGCTATTGCTCCTAATAGTAGCTCCCTCTTTGGCACCTGCTTTCAGGAACATCCTCTTCAGTGTAGCCTCCACATTGGCAATGGGGTAACCTTGCCCAGTGAGGAATCTGTTTTACTTGGTGTAAAATCTTCCGACAAAGTCCATCGTCTCCTGGATACAGTGAAGACCTCTTCGATGTTTCTTTCACTTACCTGCTGCTGCATAATGAGCCACCCGAGAACTTAGCGGCCTAGGACAACCAGTGCTCACAGGTCTGGGTTCCACAGCTTGTCCCTGCTCCTCATGGTGTCTGGGGGGCAGAGTCACCGTTTTGTGTCAGGGGGCGGCTCAATGGGGGACTGGCGGGTCCAGGGACAGTTGCCTGGGGCTTTAGGCCGGGGCGCCTTGGTTTTCCTCCAGGTGAGGAGGGCTCCTTCGGGTGGGCCTCCAGAGGCTGGCCGGGCTCTTCTCTGGAGACCAGACTGGAGCCTCTGGTTTCTGAGAGTGAAAGTTAAGCTGGAAATGGTGGTTGAGGAGCCCCAGCTCATTGGGCAAGGTCGCCTGTCCCCATCCTGTTGGTCCAAATATCAGCGTCCTGCATCTTCCAAATTCTCTATCACAGAGGTATTTGTGTTCCTGCTTCAGACATGAGAAACCTGGGATGTGCAGGAAGAACCGGAATTGGGAATCCAGCTGGGGTGTGCTGGACTCCAACACGTGGTGGCTTTTCCTGACGCCGCGTAGCCTCACCGGGTGAGGACTCACCCTGTCTTTGTGACCTCCACGTGCTACTCTCTCAGCCTGGGAATGTCCCTCTGCATCTTCCCCCTGCCTTGTCCTTAGCATCCCCCTCTCCATGTGCCATGGAGAACCACCTACACAGCTCTTCTTGAAAACCCTACTTCCCTGGCAGAGAGAGGCGGCCCACCTCAGTAGCCTACCCAGCCCTCTGCTTCTCTTTCTCTCTTTCCTGGTCATTCGTTCCTTCAGCAGAGGAATCTCATGTTGCCTTGCATCTCCCAGGCCGAGTACGGTGCTTGGTTTTTAGCCATCGTTTCATAAATGATTGTGGAATGGAATTTTCAAAAGCGTGTTAACTTTGATCATTAAGATTACATTCAGTTATGTTAGTAATTTTTTTCACTGAAATAAGCAATGGAAAGACTCAAATAGTCAAAACGGTTGTCCATGTTGCTGAAGGTCTTTTGTATGGGCAGTTGCATCAGGACATTCATTCATTCACTCATTCATTCAGTTAGAGGCTAAAAGGCAGGGATGTTTGTTCGGTCTTGCTTTGTTCACTGTGGTAGCTCCAGAACTTGGAAGTGACTGGTCCGTAGTAGGCGTCAATCCGGGTTTGCTGACGAAGACTCTAACTGTCTCAGGAGCCTTCTCCTGAATTGCGGCCCTTGACTTACTTCGGCGAGACTCCTTTTCAGCGTCTACCTCGATGGCTCTCTGAAGCCTCACTCAGCCACTGTGTTTGAAGGGTCTTTTTTTTTTTTTTTTTTGAAGGGTCTTGAAGCAAAGTTTCACACAGCCTCAGAAGTCCAAGAAGTGAATCACAGGAGTCCTCTAAATCTGGTAACGGTCCCTGCTCACCTTATTATAATATCACAAGGGCCAGAGTAAGAGGATATGGAAGAGGGACCTGAACTCTTAGCTCTAAATAAAGAACCATGTCACATATTTTATGTGATCTCAGCGGCTGCCTGACTCTGTGTGCCCCCATCCTTCACCACTCTCTCTCCGCAGGACGTGATCTATGAGAAGGCTGGCCCCCAGCGCTCGGATGTGGTCATCAAATTTGCAGTTTATTGCCTCCTCTCCATGTTTTATCATCAGGGAGGTGATGGAAGTTCATGAGGCAGAGAAGTGCTAGTTGTCAAACTTTGGGCTTCACCTACATACTCACAGGTGTTTCGCTCTCTTTCACATCTAATATCTCCGAGTAGATCAGAGCATCAAGTGACTTTGGGGTGACTTCTTCCTCCTTATTGATCCACTCTAACAAAAACACCTTGCTTTGTTTTCAGCACTTAATATACCTGCCAGAAAATACCTATACCTGTCTCACATGTAATTAATTCTAAGGTGTCAGTGTGAGGACGATGATGCTGGCGTAATATGCTAATGCAGAAATAGCTGGGGGTGGAGTTCACTATGCACAATGAAGTTGTCACCCTCTGAAAAATTTTTATCTACTGCTTTATTATTTTTCCTTTTTAAAGGTTTCGAATGAAAGATTCATTTTGATTCTTTAAAACTTTTTTGTTTTAAAGTTTTTTTTTTGTTAATCTTCATAACTACTTTTAGTCTACAGAAAACAATACCAAATACCTGTCTTAAAGTGGGTTTTTGTGCTATAATTGTTGTACCTCTAATGTCCAAGGAGGGAAATTACTCTCTGGAGAACAGTCTAAGCTAGTCCAACAGTTTGCTTGAGGAAAGCCTGAAGTAATAAGACTATTTTCACTTTGTTTTTAAAAATAGAAACACATGCAGCAGCATGATAGGAGTTCAGTGTCCGTGAATGTGCCGCATCCCAGCCAGAAGGTACGGAGTCCTTCGTGTTTTCATAATAAGTTCACAGATAATTCGGTCTTGAGAATCTCCATTTTCCTATTCTCTTTGGAGTTCCTGGGCTCTACTAAGTACAACTGTACACTTTGTCATTTCTTTCAGATTGTGCCAGGATGTCATGAGAAACAGATTTGGGAGTTGTTTGCCTCATTGTGGCCTTCCTTTGGTTCTCCATTCAGGATTCTCTCCAACTTGGCCAAGTCAGTACATGTGTTTTTGGAGATTTGTATTGGGTTTGCCTCTGCAAAGAAGTAATTGGATTCCTCCATGGATTTTTGACCCCCGTTATAAACTCATCCGTCACCCCTTCTCTGGCCCAAGGGGGATCTGAGCTTTGTTTATGAGCAAAAGAGCTGGTGAGAGTTGACTGACAGGTCAGGGTCAGGCGGTAATGAAACACTGGGATCAGGTGGTGGCAGCTTCAGCATCTTTCACAGGACACTAAGCAAGCAGGAAGACTCTGGGGCACTTTTCATAGAGAAGCAGAGGTGAGGATTAGATTGGCTCCGTTGAAGCCCCCGTTGACCATCGCTGTCTTGCAGAAACATTCCCAGCCATGCAGCTGGCCTGGTTCATGGAAGGATGGAAGAGTCTATGGTAGAGATGCTCTGTAGATCCTTTTCTAGCCTCGCACGGTGTTAGACATATCTATGAAGCAATGAAAAGTATGAATATTTCACAGATTCTTTCTGGATCTTAGCTTCCCAGGAGTTCCCCTCGTACAAGTCTGTGGTTTATGCTGGTTTGGGCATGGAGGTTGGATCACTATTTTGGGAACTGACAGCGGGAACAGTCAGCTTGGCTGTGTTCGTGCTCTTGAGTGTATATAAGCAGTCACAAAATTTGGCTTCTTGGTGTGAAATGACACCTGATATGGAACAGTCCCCTAAGGAGGTGTCAAACATAAAAATTCATCAGAGAGGAAGAAGCACAGTCCAGCTGAGCATGCACACCGAGCCAAGACTGGATCTGGTAAAAGTGAGTGCTTTAGTGATTTCTGGTTTCCCACACGCTCTATTGAGAGATTGGTTTAGACCTTGGTTAGGGGACAAAGAGCTTTCTGGAAGCTATGCCAAAAAAATTACAAAAGGTATTTTTAAAAATATCAAACATCTACTTAGTGTTTGTGAAGGGCCAGCGACTATGTTAAGTATTCTTCAAGCATCGTTTCGTGAGTTCCTGATTACATTTTTTGAGGAATATTTTCTTATGATCCCCATTTACAGCTCAGGACACTGAGGTTTAGAAAGGCCAGCTAACCAATGAATGGTTTACCCGGGTCTGACTCAGTCTAATGCCCCCAAACCTTAACTGATACACCCTGTTCAACACTCACTCATAATTTCAAAGTCAGGCATGACACCAAATAAAATTAAGACATAATGATCCGGAAAATGTGAATTGTCATTAGGCCCCAAAGGGAGTTAATAAAGACAAATCCTGAATTATCCCATCAGATAGGGTTGAGTTGCACACGCAGTGGAAGAAGTTGACACATCTCCCTTACATAGCTACTAATTTCAGAATAGGACGTTTGTCAACATGAAAGTCCTTCCTTTAAAGTACTGATTTTTAAGAACATAGGCAACGTACCCTTTCCTTTGCCTTTCATCCGGGTGCTTTTGGGACTCATGTCATAACATACATAAGCAAGGCCTCTTCTCCCATTTATTCAGCGTTTTGTGATGACCTCACTCTGTCTGGTAAAGACATATATGCTCTCAGAGTTTTTCCTTTTCAGAGTTTCTTCAACTCATGTTGTTAAAAGGGTCAATTTTGCCCAGGAAAAGCACTTGGTGGGTTGGTGGAAAGCACTTCGGAAAGGCTGGTGGTGGTGCCAGAGATGCAATGCTTGTTCTGAAAGCGCTAACATTTATTTTCTCCACTAGAGGACAGTGCTTGAAAGAATAATAGATCTTACCTCCAAGGTTAGGCAGTGATGAGGACCAGAACAAGCCCCTCATTGTTACTCCCTCCAGCCCACGTGCAGAGCACATAAAGAATTTATTTCTTTGCAGGAAAAAGGAGAAATAAATATATTTGCTCTAACATGATGCAGAAGTCAATGATGAAGCTGTTTTAACTTTTGCTGAGCATGGAGAAAGAGAAATGCCACTAAAATGTAATATTCAGAATTGCTAAAGCATAAATGAAGACATCCTTATAAGCGTAGGTGAAATCCTTTTACAATAAACTCTTAAGGAAGACTATTTGTTGAAGCCATGACCAAATGCTCAGAAAAATACTCTCTGTTGCTTTCTTTGATCATTAGAATTTATTGTGAATAACTTATTTCAATAAGTAACTTTCCCCCTTTACAGTATAATAGTCACACATAATGTATGGTTCAAAATACTCAAAAGATGTATAATATTATGTAATGGTTAAGCTTTGCCCTTTGAAGAAAGGGATGAGTATTGAAAAGCGAGTAGTTAACGCTATTTGAAGATGGATTTAAAGGCTGTAGAGCCTTGCCAAGAACCCCCTTCTGGTTACCTGCTCAAATCTTCCAGTATGAGTGTCACTAATTAGATAGACTGCCAAAGTGGAGGCATTGTTTCCTTAAACCATAATTAAAGCCCACTCTCCCTGGGGGCTTGATCCCTGCTTTCACAATCCCTGCTTTTCCCAATGACTGGGAGCCTAAGGTATTAATTGAGGACTCATACTTTTCAAATGGGGCTTGTGGGGGTGGGGAAGGGGACGAATAGATTGAGAGAATAAAGTAGTTTATCAAAGGTACCAAAGCCAACTTCTCATTTTCCCTGGAGTCAGCCCAGATGATTCACCAATCAGCAAGTAGTTATCAAGTGCCTACCGAGTCACAGAATTGGAAAATATTGGAAAGCCTGGCACAGTGCTGAAAATTATCAGCCTTTTCCCTGCCCTAAAGGAGAAATAAATACACTCGCCAATACAAATGGAAGACAGGGATACGGTGAAAGTGGAAAGAAGTCAGATGTGAGGATGAGGGAATGGAGGGTACTGTCCCTACCTCAGTTTAGTAAGACAGGGCACATTCCCTCTACAAGCTTACAGGCTAGTGGAGAAGATACCTTGACACTCAATTAACCCTTCTCTTTCCTACTCAGAGGGCAACCCAATCTGAGAAGTATGCACTCAGTAAATACTGGGGGGTTCACTCTCATTTACTTTCTGCTCTTGACTTGGGAATACTTACGGGCACCCACAAAGCAAGATTTGTAACAAAAATCAGTGTAGTTCTAGACGATCAGGATTTTTGTCCAACCCTCCTTAGCTGTGTGACTCTCTATGGCTCTGCACAGGGCAACCAACCGGTCTGTGCAACACCAACACAGTTTTCCTTTTTGAGGAATGAAATTACAGATCCACCCATGTCACAGGATTCAGTGTGTGGATGGACAGGAAATAAGGGCAGAAACCACTCTGAGTCCCTGACAGAGCTCTTTCTGTTAGGGACCCATCATGATCTCATTGACTTCACAAATTTCAAAGGAATAGGCTTCATCATTCATCCTTCATTTTGGAAGTACAAAAATTTAGCCCTAGATAAATGGGGACCTGAATATTCACATTTCAAAGGATCCAACTTTAAAAGCTTTAAAGCAGGATTAAAAAAAAAAATAAAGACCCCCCCCCCCCCCCCCCCCCCCCAGTGAATTAGCTGTAATTGTGGAATGATGGATCTGGAAGAGATTTCAGAGATCTTTTAGGCATATACATTCATGTCTCCCAATTTATAGATAAGGAAATAGCAATCAGGCTATTTTCCCTGAGTCAAGAGCCAATTTTTAGAAAACCTGGAACCCTGTCTTCTAATTCTCAGTCCTATAGGTTGCTCAACTGAGCCACAAACACAAGATTACAATCAGATGTAAAGATAAAGTGGCTTTAAAGCCATCACATTATTCAATGAGATTTGTTCACTAAAGAATTCTACATTCTATGACTATTCAGAAATTTGTTTAAAAGATATATGGAAATACCAATATCAAGAGTAACAAAAAATGTCTGCATAAATACCATTTACTGCATGCAGTCACCAGCCCACCAGGTTATTTCTAGTCTTACCAAAATTAACATGGCAGTAGAATGTCTCCTTGTTCTTCCAAACTCCTTATTAAAATGCATTGAATTTGTTTTTCTCATGCCTAGAAAGATAAGGTTATTAATTACAGGAACTGCTTATCAGCAAAATGTAAAATGACAAGAGAGTCATTTAATGGTTTAGCTAAGAAGAAAAAGAAATGGAGGAAGGAAGAATGTCAGAATAAAGGAAAGCTTTAGGGGATGAAATATGAAACCTATATTCATAAAAGATTTTATATTTGTAATTTAAAATATTTCTTGGAAAAAAATAAAATATTTCTTGGAAAGGATTCTCTTGGTTTAAAAGAAAAGAGATACTGCAGAGTAAGTATGAGTAAGTATGTATGTAAACTGCCATTTAAAATTAAGGGAATGGGGTGCCTGGGTGGCTCAGCTGGTTAAACATCTGCCTTCAGCTCAGGTCATGGTCCCAGGGTCCTGGGATGGAGCCCCGCATCCACATCCGCTCCCAGCTCAGCGGGAGGCCTGCTTCTCCCTCTCTCTTTGCCTGCTGCTCCCCCTGCTTGTGCTCTTTCTCTGTGCCAGATGAACAAATATGATCTTTTAAAAAAATTAAAGAAATAAATTGTTGGATAGCCTTTGCTAGATTTTTCCAGGGGAACAAGATTACCTCTTCTCCAGGATTCCTGGCAGGTTTGTGCTGGGGGCACACAGTGGAATGAGGGAGAGGGGACCTCAGACTCCACTCCATATGCCTGACTTTGGTTCCTCTATAATGCTGTCAATAACTGTAGTTTGGGGGCATCTTACATTGTGAGAACTTTATTTCATAGTGATTTAAAATAAATATGCTGTAATAGAAAGCAGGGGATTATCTTCTCTCCAGAAAGAGAAATAGAATGCTCAATTCTATCCACTGTGACATGTGTTTCGAGTGTTTCTGTTAAATGGGCAGCCAGCTGTTGTGTTTTCTTGCCTGTCAATCAGAATGTCTGGCAACTGGATTCTCAGCGTTGGTAGTAGTCAATAAGGTCAGTCTTGAAAAAGCCTGCGTCAAGGCTAGATCCACTGGCATCTGATTTCTACACGTTCGAGTCACAGGTTTTATTTTCCTCCACAAAATAAACTAGTGAAAGTCGCTTTTATCGATATAAAGGTTTTCAGCCTAATTCACCTGAAATACAACATGTACGCTAACCACAGCCCCTAATTTAGAGAAACAGACACTGAGTACTTGGAGGTCATTGCAGTTCTGTTGTTTTTTCTTTAGTAGGAAGGAAAATTTTGAGTATATTTGGGTGTTGGTGCAGGAGTTTTAAATGCACAAAGCCCTATGACTCCAAGCAGTAGTTCTGATGTCAAACTACAATGTCCTATGTACAGCATCTCTCTTTCTACTCATCTTTCTTTCTCTTAAGAGTAGTTTTGTAAAACTCTCTCAGCTCTAGAACTTTTGAAAAGAACCTTATCTGAAAATATAACATAAAAACAAAGGCACTCTGCTTACCTGGGGAGCAGCCCACACCCGGCGGGGGGGGGGGGGGCTGTCACTCCACTGTGTGTTTGGAAAAGAGTTGGTGGTGACGGAAGGAATGGTGCATGAGCTCATGGTGGCAGCTTCAGGCAATCCCGAGAGGAAATGCCTGCAGGCCAGCCTGTGTAGAAGTCAGCAAATAGGCTGCTTCAGCCTTTGCCAAGCCAGAGATAAATAATTCACTGTCATTAACTAATTAAAGTATACAATCCCCCTTTTTAATCTGTACTGACTGGAAACACTATTTATAAACACTGTTTAATAAAACAAAATTAGCAAACACTCTAAATAATAAATCTTATGTGTTAAACATCCCCAAATCATAGTCTATGCATTAAAAAGACATCTTCTGAGCCAGCGAAAAGTAGAGTAGTTCAGCAAGAATCCATCGGTAGCTATTTATAGAGAAGAGATGTCGATTTGTATTCTTCACTGCGGTGGGAGGGGCTAGGCTGCTCTTAATCTATTTGCTTGCATTTTCATTTCAGTCTATAAGAAATACCTATTTTGGCTGTTTTTGAATATTTGTATAGCTGGCCAAGTGGTGTTTAATCATGTATTTGAGTCAGTGTTGGTCCGGGACTATGAGTTCTCGGAGAACAGGACTCACGGCTGCTTGACTTCAACTCTTGGCCAACTGCTGTGTGTGTTAGGCGCCTAGTGATGGCCTTGGAGTCATATCCTTTTCTGTTGCTTCCTGTTCCCTCTTGTGCTCTCTCTGATACCCATTCAGACTTTTTAAAAAAGAACAAAGCACTTCCCTCAGTAAAAAGACTGCATCTGCAGAACTTTCCTCCTGAGCATCTCTCATGCAGGACCGAAAACTCCATGAAATGCTGTTGATATTTGGCTTTCGCCAAAATAATTCTAAGAGACTTTGAAGGCATAGGAGCTCCACTCGTGGTGCTTTACCGGCAAAGTGTTGCTTTTCTTTCTTTTTTTTTTTTTAAAAAAAGAAAACTAAACATTGAACCCTAGGGTTAGCTCGTCAGATCATTCAAACGACCAAACTTTATTATAGTCCCAGTGACAATATTTTATAGGGAATGTGAGACGTGGATGAGACAGATGAGTAGACAAATTATGATTCTCTATGACAATGGAAAAGCCAGGTCCAGAATCTTCCTAAACTTAGGCTCAACTTTCTTCTGAAGCCTTTGCAGATTGCATTTGATTCTTGGTGCCTTCTAGACCAGGAAAAACAACGTCATCAAAACCCCATTTTCAACTGCTGCTTTAAGGTAAGGAGTCTCAAAAGTCCCTTCAAGTCCCAAGAGAAATGATAGTTCTTTGAAACTTACAGGTCTCTCAGTAAATTTGGATTGGTGCAGTTGTCCTGGGCAATACAGTAGTTTTCAGCCCTTGGACAATCAAATCAACCAGGAATGTATTTATCACCTATTAGGTATATAAGGGCCCTTACAACTTTAAATAAGCATTTGTTTGGAATGACTGGTGATCCATTCACTCATTTCCCAGTACATTCTGTAGATGTTTGCTGGGTGCCTGAGATATACCAGGCACTGTGCCAGGTTTGGGTTACAGTTGAGTAAGGCACAGCTCCTTTCCTCAAGGGATTATAGGTTAGAGCTACAGACACAGAAGTAAACAATGAGGACTGATAATGTATGGGCAGAAGATGCACAAGGTCCTGAGGAAGAACACACAGTGAGGACCTAACACAGCCTTGGATATGAGAGCTGAGCTGGGCTTTGGGAGGTGTGTATGGGACAGTGGCGAGAGGCAAGGGGGTGAGGAGAGATAATCAGGCACCGGGTTTTGAAGGGCCTTGTACACCAAATTAATTTATCTGACCTTCATCTGCCATTGTGTTTCTCAAGACTTTGACATCCTGGTGTGGCCCATATCCCAGAACCACAGGATAAACAAGAAAAGTCTTCCTGAAGCACTGGTTCCACTTAGTGGTGAGTAATAGAAAACATTTGCTACTAAAGGAGCAGAATGCAAAATCTACGCACAGTTGTAAGATAAAATATGAGGTCCTAAGACATTTTGCTTGTGATGGGGGCACTTCAGGTCATATCTTCAGGCCCACTCTCTCCTCTGCCATTAGGGAGCCCTTGTAGAAAGGGTTGCAAAGCACACTTAAGGGAGCTACTTAAGGGTTTTAAGCAGACCAATGACAGGAGCCAGTCCGCAGTGAGAAAGACTCCAAGACAAAGCAGCTAACGAGAGAGAATGGTGGAAGAGGAAGTGAAAGCAAGGAGAGCAGCGAGGAGGCTCTTGTAGCCACCAACATGCAAAATCACACCGGTGCTAACCAAGGTAGTAGCAGCAGGGATGAAAAAAGTGATTTGCAAAACATTATGGAGATAGAATCAAAGGCATAACTATTGAGTGATTCATTATTTAATAGACATTTACGGAGTGGCTACCATATTCCAGGCATTGTTTCAGGTTTATCGCAGGGAATAACACAGAAAAGACCCCTGCCTTCTTGGGCTCACATCTAGTGGGAAAAGACAGACACAAACAAGTAAACAAGAAGTTTACTTAATCATATAAATAAATGATAAATGCCCCCAAAGAAAATGAACTGGGTGATGGGATATTTCCTTGGTGAGCAGATAAGGTGATCAGACAAGGGATTCAGAGCATGAATGGAGGATGAAGGCCAACATGATGGGTGAACGACAGTGTCCTACATTGAGCCCTGGAATGCAAGAGAAAAGGAAGACTGGAGAAGAAATACTGTTGAGTTATGTTTGGGAGATCCATGAGAACATGCCCGTAAGAGAGATGTGAAGATATGTACCACACACACACACACACACACACACACACAGGATCACATCATACAGATATGGGGGAGCAGTGAAGCTAAAGATCAAAATATAGCAGCAATATGAAGTGAAGGTGAGGTTGTAGAGACTCCTTAAGCATGTGAGAGGGTTTGAATGAAAGATCATTTATTCTTTATTAGCTAAGAACCGTCATCACGTGCGGCATGAATGCCATGTCCTCTTGCATTCGGTTCCTACACTCCATGGTCTCATGGTTTGATCTGATATGTGTGCTCCTGTGCTTTTATTAGTGGAAACAACCATAAATGTGCACGGAGGAAGCTCAGTGGATCAGCCTGTGCTCTCCTTGGGGGCATACGCTAGACATCACTTCCTCACTGTCCACCTGAACTTCAAAAAGGCACCTGCACCATCCCTAGAGAGACTCTAAGCTACCATGAAGCCCATGCCAGCAGCTCAGGAAAGCCATTAAGCTAATGAGGGAATCGGGTGTTCTTCGTTGCAAGGTCCCTAGAGCCCCAATTATGGAATTGAAAAACCCCAATTCCAAGGATGTGTCGACATTGAAGAACCCCAAGTTTTTCCTCCCCAGACAATGTGTGACAATAAAACCCCAGTCTGGGAAAGGAGGAAGCCCAAGAAAATTTTTTTTTGTGAAAAAGTAGAGGAACAGTATAGTATGTAAACATGTTTTCCCCTCCAAACAGTCTTGCACCGCAGGGAAACGTCTTACTTCGACTACCACAGCCTTACAACATTAGCATTTACACTGACCTTTAAACTGGGCGTTTGGCTGGAGCCAGTTTGCTGTGAGGCAGATTTAGCTAAGAAAGTGCCTACTGGTTTGTGCTGAAATCCTTCATAATTATAAAAGCCACAGACCTGACTGACACTCTTCCAACAACAACATTAGAGAACATCCCACCTCCAAAAAAAAAAAAATGTGCCTGCATGAAAGGACACTTTGAGTAAATGAGAGTGTCTTTTCTGATGTGAAGCTTTAAATAGATCTTTTCACGGATTATCTTATTACAGGAGATGGAAATGAGCGATTCTTTCCTAGCCATGGGGTTATATGTTAAGAGCAGGCTTAAAAACCACAGTGTGCCGGCAAAATCCCGAATGACAGACGTCTTAGGAGGATGCTGGTCATGTTGGACTGGTAACCGGTTACTCAGGAAACAGAATGAGGAAAGCTGGATGTTAAAAGAGGAGACCAGGATATGAAGTAGATAGTACGCCTTTATCCAAAAGCCATATTCTAGGATTGAATGCCATCATCCTTGTTTGTTTTTCTGTATTTTTTTTTTTCTTTTTAACACGCTAAGAGTCTCAGGAAATTCCTGGTACATGCCCACACTCTGAGGCTGTTTCTGTACTCATCTAGGCTGCCATGCCATGTGTACCAAAAAATCCCCTAATTTTCTAAATCTAGACATGAATGGATAGTCAACAACCAAATAAATATGCTCATTTATTGCCTTTCTCTGGGTGGTGGTAGTGGTGGTGGTGGGGGGATCATTTAGTTGGACTCCATGAATGCAATTCTATAACCATACCTTCCCAAACCAAGGAGCTAGATGTTATTGTCAACTTATTCTTTAAAAAAGAATAAGCTGCAAGCCACTCAAATGAATTATTGAGGGCAACTGTATGTCATGACCACATTGGGATGGCATGTTAAAAACAGTTTTAATTTAATGTTCAAAAGAAACCCAACACATCATTTCCAGCTTAAAAGTATGATGAAAGTGAAACTGAGAAAAATTATCATTTGCCTAATATTCCAACTTGGAATCCTTTAACTCAAAAGACCTTTTGTCCACCCTCCCTCCCCTGTGAGGTCTTTCTATCTCTTCAAAGAAACTCTTAAAAGAAGATGAATAAATTAAAAGAAGACCTACAGCAAGAGAGAGAGGTGCTATGTTGGGAGAGTGAGCTCATCACCATTAGGAGCTCTCAGGGCCCCATGGATTAGCTTTTGCCTTGAATTCACCACTACTGAGGACCTGGCTCTCAGTCTTAACAAGCTCAAGAATTTACTCTAGTCTATATTCCAAAGTATATTCTTTTCATTCTCTCAAACATCATAAAGATATGTATAAAACATAAAAATCTTTAAATTTATTTATTTATTATTTCTTTCTTTAAATTTATAAAATAAGAAATATAACACTCCAGTGGAATGGACAATCACATTAACCTGACCAACATATTCTCTTCCCAACACATTCTCTTCCCATAGATTAGAATTATGAGATGTCAAATTATGGTCAGAACAAGCAAGATTTTGTAAAAAAAATATACCACATTAGACTCTGATAGCCACCCACACAATCAGGAATTGATTACTTAGACTGAGTAATCAATTGTTTTTGACTATGAGGGGCCAAGATTCAGTCAATCTTGACCATTTGGATCTACATTGACAATATTTGCCTCTGGTGCTCTCCTTTCCCAATGCCTCTCTGGCTAAATAATTCCTCTTTAATTCACAGCATCAGCACAATTAATTAGAACACTGACGATCCTTGAGTCCAGGGATTCATTTTTATCTTTTTAAGGTTTCTTTCTTTTTCTTTTTTTAAAAGATTTTGTTTATATATATATATATATATATATATATATATATATATATATTTATTTATTTAAGAGAGAGGGAGAGAGAGCATGCAACTGCAGGAGCAGGGGGAGGGGCAGAGGGAGAAGCAGGCTCCCTTTTGGGCAGGGAGCTGCTAAGATCAGGACAAAAGCCAAAGGCAGATGCTTAACCTACTGAGCCACCCAGGGCCCCTTTATTAAGGTTTCCTGAAAGACATTTTTGTTTAGCCATTCCGTATTCACATCCCAACCTTCAGAGAGTAGCCAGTAACTTCATCCAAATCTCGCTTTCCACCCCCACCTGGGGTAGAAAAGAACCATTTGAGGGTCTTAGCTATATCTGAGAAAACACAAAAATACAATTGTCATTAGACTGACATAATAAATAAAAACTAAAATAATAGTGATTCTATATGCAAGTAATAGCTTGGGGACACAACTGTCCCTTAATCTGATGCTTCATTGAGTAAAATTTCAACCAGCTCATTTGTAGCATAAAATTGAAGTCATTCTAAAGAAAAAATTTCTCATGAGTAATTATACAAAAATTAAATAAAAATGCTGCCACCAAGTGAATTTGTTAAACTGTACTCTGTATCCGGGCCTCAACTTAATTGTGATCTGTCTATAAATACCAGAGAAGAACTTGCCATCATTTTAAGAAGATAACGGCTGGCGGTTTTCCAGTTGTAATAACTCAAAGACAGGACAGCATAGTGGAGACTGCAAACCCTTACACAAAGGATATGGTTTATGCTTGAGGTAAAGGAAAGGCACGGAGGAGGAAATATTACTTTTAAGTCTCTTACAAATATCAGGAAAAAAAAAACAAATATCAGGAAAAGATTAGAGAAAGACAGTGCCATTGAGTTGATGAAGGTCACATTCCAACATATAATTACAATCCCATTTAATGGGAAGAGAACTGTATCCTTCAGTAGCAGACATCATAGAAACCCATCAAATTTCAATCAGGCTTATATTATGGATATTAGGGAGGAAGGATGGCTAAAAGATAATTACTTAGATCAGATCACTACTTTTCTAGTGGATGAGGTAATGGCGTTAATGGAACCAAATTTGCTTGTTTTTCTGTTCCAATGAAATAGAAGCAGGACAAATTGAATAAGAATTGAATAGTGCCTCGGAGAGCCTGGCTTGCAGGTAAAGTAGGCTCAGAGTGTTGCAATCAAGGGACAGGAAGGAGACCCTTTCCCAGAACAACTCTGCCCCTTACATCCTGCCAGGGAAATTCCTCCCTGGAATTTCTCCACGACAGTGCTATTTCTATTCAGATTCAAAATGCCATTGAGAATGAAAGAACATTAAGCAGCTGCCAATTATTTACTTTTCAGTGGGAAATAATTTCACAACATTTATTTCACAAAAGTTTATTTATATATCGGGGCCTGGCATAGGCACAAGGGATACAATATGGAATTAATACAGATGTGATTCCTTGTCTTGTGAGGTTTGGGTTCTAGCTGGGGAGACAGACATTAATCAAAAGTCCCTAAATGACTGTTTCTTTGCAGTGGGAGATAAGAGCGGTGCAGAAGAGGAAGCTGGCCGAAAAATGCCTATGACATCATCGAAGCTGGAGTCTCAGGGAAGTTCTCTGAGGAAGTGATCACTGAGCTGACTGCTGAGGGCTTGAACAGGAGACAACTAGATGATGGGAAAGATGGAAACTCATTCTGGACAAAATAACAGTGTGTTCAGCATCCATAAAATGGAACATTATTCAGCCATAAAAAGGAACAGAGTACTGATACATCCTATGACATGAACGAACCTTGAAAACGTTATGCTGAGGGAAAGAAGTCAGACACACGAGATCACTTACTATATGATTCCATTTAGGTGAAATACACCTAATAGGCAAGTTCATTCGATTGCAGGGGAATTTTTTTTTTTTTTAAAGTCGTCTCCGTGCTCAGTGTGGAGCCTAACACAGGGCTTGAACTCATGACCCTGAGATCAAGACCTAAGCTGAGATGAAGAGTTGGACTGAGCCCCTGTCTAGTAGGCAAATCCATAAAAACAGAAACCAGATTAGTGATTGCCAGGGTCTTCAGAAAAGGAAGAATGCAGAGTGATGGTTTAATAGGTATGGGGTTTCTTTTTGGGATGATGAAGATGTTCTGGAACTCAATAGTGGTGATGGTCACACAACATTGTAAATGTACTAAATGCCACTGCATTATCTACTTAAACATGGTTAAAATAGTGAATTGTTGGTTACTTATATTTTACCACAATTTAAAAAAAAGCATTATGTTCAAAGGCCCTCCTCCTATCAGGGGTGAGCATGATCCCTTCTAGGAACTAAAAGATGGCTACTGTGGACAGATGCCAGGGCGTGGAAGGCAGTGGGGGTGGATGGCAGAGACTTGCAGCAAGTGCAGGCAAATGGCAGAAGCAACAGGGAGACAAGAGAGACAAGACATTGGAGAGCTAGGCTGGGACAAGAGCATGCAAAGGCATAGAGATCATGTTAGAGTTTGGTCTTTATCTTAGAGTAATGGGAAGCCACTGAAAGTTCAGAAGTGGGTCGGTATATATATGTATATATCTCCCATATACACTTTAAAAAGATAATCATACAGCTAATGAAGAATGAGTTTTTATTTTTTAAATTTTAAAAAGATTTTTAAAAATTTTAAGTAATCTCTATACCTAATGTGGAGCTTGGACTCACAACCCTGAGATTAAGAGTTGCACACTCTGCTGACTGAGCCAGCCAGGTGCCCCAAGAATGAGCTTTTATACCTTGAAAGTAAGATGTAGTGAAAAATGAGATGAAGGATGGTTTAAGTGTACACAAGACAAATGCTGCCTCTTTCCCAGTTTTTATATAGCTAATTTTGTCTGTATCTGCTAGATATTTCTAAATAGAAGTCTCAGATTATCATAACACACGAGGATTTTTCAGAGTAAGCTAAAGGAGAAATTGATGTTGAGTTATCACGTGGGGCTTGAGTGTAAGGGGGTAAAATACTCTTAATACGGGAAAGTAAAAGAGTAGATTGGCAGACATTTCATGGGTTTTTAAGATAAGCAGACTAACTGGTGCTCAATAGAGAGTTTTAAAAAAGTTCTCCAGGGATACAAACCATAAGAGACTCTTAATCATAGGAAACAAACTGAGGGTTGCTGGAGGGGAAGGGGGGTTGGAGGATGGGGTAACTGGGTGATGGACATTAGGAGGGCATGTGATGTAATGAACACTGGATGTTATACAAGACTGACGAATCACTGACCCTCTACCTCTGAAACTAATAATACATTATATGTTAATCAATTGAATTTAAATTTAAAAAAATGTTTTCATGGTAGGAATTGATAACCCCCCAAATTACCTTCTTCAATTTTAGTCATTGACAAATGATTACCTATTCCAGGTATCAGCAAACTATGGGATGAGGGTCAAATCCGGTCTGCTACCTGTTTTTATAAATAAAGTTCTATTGGAACACACAACAAAAAGTTCTTCAGGGAGAGGGCTCAGGTGAGTTTGGAATCATCAGTGGCAATAATAGGACTTCAAGATTTCCGTAGTTAGTCCTGTCTCTTGAAGATAGTAACTTCTGGACTTGAGATCGTTCCTGGAATGCTATGGACCGGCCTCTCTCAGCATCCACAGTGTGTGCTGTACTGGGGTGGAAATAAGGCTCTGTCTCAGTTTAGAGAGGGTGCTTTAGGAATAGATATGCAACTGATGCTAGAAATTAGAGGGCTGGTAAACATAATATAGCATTGTGAAGGTATGTATTCATCCATTTGTTCCTTTTTCATTCGGCAAGTGTTTTTTGAGTATTATCTATTATTGGCCACTATCCTATGCATAAGTTCACGAGATTAACAACCCAAATTGGGTCATCTTATGTAATAACTAAGAAATTACAAGTAGGGATCCGTGGGTGGCTCAGCGGTTTAGCGCCTGCCTTTGGCTCAGGGCATGATCCTGAAGTCCCAGGATCGAGTCCCACATGGGGCTCCCTGCATGGAGCCTGCTTCTCCCTCTGCCTGTGTCTCTGCCTCTCTGTGTGTGTGTCTCTCATGAATAAATAAAATCTTAAAAAAAAAAAGAAATTACAAGTAATGTGTAATTTTACAGATAAGATACATAAGAGGAACCTTCTGTATAGATCATAAGGCCAGAGCCTATGCACTCTTGTTTGCTTTCTATTATAAGAATTGTTTTCTTGGGGCACCTGGGTGGCTCAGTAAGTTAAGTGACTGACTCCTGATTTTAGCTCAGGTCATGATCTCAGGGTGGTGAGATCACTGGGCTCCAAGCTGGGCGTGGAGCCTGCTTAAGATTCTCTCTCACTCTCTGCTCCCCCACTCCTCCCTCCATCCTGCTCCCCACCTCCAAACTCACTCACACAGGCTCTCCTCTCTCTCTAAAAAAAAAAAAAAAAAAAAAAAAAAAAGACTGTTCTCAATGGACTTAGTCTTTGAATGAATAAGTTAAAAAGAAACTAATATAACTTTTTGTTCTGATGTCACATTTCCACATTTCCATCAACTGCTATTTTGGGCCTCTATGACAGTTTTTTTTTTTTTTTTAAATAATATCAGGAGTGCAGAAACCTTGGGTAAAAGCTTGAAAATGGGAAAAAGGTAAAGGCTTCTTTTTGTTTCTATTTATATACATGTAAACTGTGTCATCATAGTCCACTTTAAGATGTAAGATTTTCAGACCCATCTGACAAAGGAAAAGTAAAATGTTCAGTGAAATCCCACAAAACAATTTTCCTTGTGAAAACAGTTCTCAGAAAACAGAGTAGTCCAAGTTCCCATAGTGATAAAGCAGCACTGCATAAAAATCCCCAATATCTTGGCTGTTACTATCTAGCTCCATAATAGAAAGCCTTTCCACTGTGGCAGAGAACAGATGGGCCAGGGCTGCCTCCTTTCTGTGGAGATGAAGATTGGTCAAAAGATCAAGAGACAATCGAACTGAAATGTTTCCTATTGACTCAAAACCAAGAAGCCAGGGTAGGAATGAAGGGCCACCCAGTGTTCAAGAAGTTTGAAACTCCAGATGAATAGCAATATCTCCGACACAATTCTATGGCTTAAATATATCTGAAGCATTAGATGTCGGAGGAAAAAAATATTCACTTATTTAATTTAATTAATTAAGACTGAAGTCAGTGGCATATATAATAAATTTATTTTTTTAAAAGATTTTATTTATTTATTCATAAGAAGCACTCGCAGAGACACAGGCAGAGGGAGAGGCAGGCTCCCTGCGGGGAGCCCGACGTAGGACTCCATCCTGGGTCTCCAGGATCATGCCCTGGGCCGAAGGCAGCGCTAAACCTCTGAGCTACCCGGGCTGTCCCCCTAATAAATTTCTAATAAGGGATGCATTCACTTGAAAAATTGGAAAATAAAACCTACACTAAAAAAAAGAAAAAAGAAAAAAAAAGCATGATCTAGAAGGTGACTTCTTAGTACCTACAGAAGACTGACCAGCTTCTTAAAATGCCTGCTCCGGGGTGAAGAGAAACTTAGAAAGGCAACAAATATCATACAGATTCTTCGGCTGTTATAATTCATGGACACTGATAAGCTTAAATTTAGAAGGCATGTTTTCTTAACTGAGTCATTGATACCATTCCTATTATTGTGTCAATTCAGAAAGAGATTTGTAATAACCCAGGGTTCATAACCCATAGCCTACCCATGAGGGGCTTTCGGGGGTCTGTAAGCCCCACTTCACCAAATTCGCGGAGATATAGTGTGCGATGGATTTGTATCCTCTCAACTCAGCTAAGTTAGAACCATGTTTTCCAGAATTCCCTTTTCTACAGATTTCTAGGATAGTATGGCCCTCAAGAGAAATTCTACGCAAGATTGAGAATGCAGAAGTGGGGCAGTAGTCGTTTTTTAAAATTTTTAAATTTTTTTAATGCTTGAAAGGTGGATGCAGGACACCAAGCGCCGTTCGTTGGAACTCAGGCATGTTGCTGCTTATCTTCAGGCTCACCTTGAGGGCCCGAGGCAGCAGCTGGGCCCCTGCCAGATGCTCCTGCAGGATCAGCTTCCCTGACTCCTGGACCACATGCATATTTAGTTCCACGGTGGAAGGCACCACCTTCTCTTTTATCCGGCTTGTCTTTGCTTGCTCTACTCCACATCCATCTTCTTTTCCCAACTGCCTGTAGACTTCATGTGCCAGCACCAGACACAGAAACAACTTTATACCCTTACTTAGGGCTCTGAACTGGCTCCCACAGTACAGTCATGTCAAATCCCTATAATAAACTAGATATACGCTTATTTATTAATTACATATTTGTAATTAAGAAATACATAAAACAAATATCCATATGGTTTTGCTTAAACTCTGATACATAGTATGCCAAAGCATAATTTTTAAAAAGCTGCAAGTGTAGCTCTCGTACAGGTACATCACGGGCATGACAAACTTAGCTTATTGATGAGGGAAAGAACAAGGTGGCAAAGACTGTTCAAAGAAAAGATGCAGGAAATTGCTGTCAGTAAGAGACAGGATGCTAGAATATGATTAATAATTCAGATTAAAAACTGGATAGTTTTTTTTTCCAGTGGTTGAGTCATTTTATTGGACCTTTAGGGGTTGGTTGTGGGGAGCATTCCCTCCATCTGGTCAGGGTCCTGCATAGGGGTCCTGCAGGGGAGACCAACTTAGGCTCCATCCCTGGAGCACAGACTCAGCCCCAAGGATCTCCTATAGAAAAATGGGGTAATACCTGGCCATTTTTGCTCGTGATTACCAATAAAGTATTCATAATAAAAAGTCTCTGTTCTGACTACTGTGGATGTCTTCCTGCTGGAAAAGAAGTGTGCAAAGCTGTTGGAAGTACATATGCAGAGTCTTGTTTTAGCCACAAATAGTGCCAGTCCCACTTTCCCCTGATGGTTTGCTCAACTCAGCAGATGCAAAGGGGCTGGCTTGTTCTCCTTTTGATTTCTTCCACAAGGTCTTCTCTTGGGACGTCCACCTACCTCTTCCCTGCTGGCCACTGATCGGAGCTTGATGACCCCATCCTTGAGCTCCTGCTAACCGATGATGGCCACCAGTGGGATGCTTGCCTTCTCACAGTATTGCAACTGGTTCAGCAACTTTGGGTTCTTCTTATAGAGCAGCTCTGCCTTGATCCCAGCATTCCAGAGCTCTGAGACAAGCTTTAGTCTCTCCTCCAGCAGCTTTTTCTGTGCAGATGCCACAAGCACTTATGTCTCTGTGGTCCGTACTTTCTCCTCCATAGCCTCTAGCCTCTGCTCCACAATGGAAAAGATCCGCTCCACCCCAATGCTGAGCCCCACGCATGGCACCTTACGTCCTTTAGGGTCGAACATGCCCACCAGCCCATCATAGCGTCCTCCAGCAGCCACACTGCCCACACCCAGGGGCTCTTCCCCTGCCTGCACTGGGGTTTGTAGCAGCACCGCCTCATAGATCACCCCAGTATAGTAGTCTAGCCCTCGAGCGAGGCTTAGGTCGAAGGAGATCTTGTCAGCAATGCCAAACAGGGTCAAGTATTCAAACAGTAGTTTTAGGTCTCCCAGGCCCTCCAAGGCCTGTTTGTTTTGGGACAGTTCAGGATCCTGGAGCAGCTGTTGCACTAGGGATATCCCACCATGCTGCTGGACGTAGTCCCCAAAGTGGTCAGCCACCTCGGGTGCAAGCCCCTTTTCTCCCACCATCTCATTCTTTACTTCCTCCCAGGACACCTTGTCCAACTTGTCCCCTGAGGAGTAGATGGTACGGAACTTGCTGTCAGGAACACCACAGATGGCAAACATCCCATCTAGGATGTGCCTATCATTTACCTTGACCAGGAAGTCGCCTATCTGAAGGGATCTCAGGATCTCACACATGATCTCCAGGCACTCTGCATCAGGGATCATGGGGTCAAATTGTCCGGCAATGTCAAAGTCACACGGATAGAATTCCCAATACCGGCCTCGGGTCACAGCTGGGTTGTCGCGCCGATATACTTTGGCTATGTGGTAGTGCTTAATGTTGGTCAGTTCATTCATTGCCAAATATCGAGCAAAAGGAACAGGGAGGTCATAGCGAAGGGACAATAGCTCTCCACCCTGGTCCTTCAGATCATAGGTAAACTTGGAGTCTTCTCCATACTTTCCAGTCAGTGTTTCCTTTAGTTCGGATACAGGTGTATCAATTACTTCTGCACCATGACGCTTGAAGCAGCTGATGATGACATCAAACACCTTCTCTCCAACGGCCATCTGCCGGGGACTGTAGGCTCTTGTACCCTCGGGGGTTTCGAGCACAAACTTCTGTTTCCCTTCATCAGGGCCCAGCTGCGCCTTCAATTTCAGTAGTTTTGCCGCCTCCTCCTCGATCTGCTCAGCGCTGGCCTTCTGCTGCTCGAGGCCCCGCACGTGCTCTCCCTGAAGTCGCACTAGCTCCTCCAATGCTGCACGTTCTGCCATATTGCGGCCACCTGGCGCTGAGGGCTGTCTAGACCCAAAAACTGGATAGTTTTTAATCGCCTCTAAATTCCAGAGCTGCATTTCCAACAAATTGTTAGGTTTCTTCAAGGGGTATCTCTCAAGCATTTCGAGCTGTATGCCAAATAAAATACACCTCCTCCATCTTCTTCCTCTCCTTCCCCCCGAAAAGATACTCTAGTTTCTGTGTTCCCTGGTGGTCAGGTCACCATGATGTGCATAAGCCCAGGTGCAGGAATACAGGGGAGCATGAGGACACAATTTCTTGGAACATTAGTTTTACTCACTAGTTTTTTTTTTTTTTTTAATTTTATTTACTTATTCATGAGACAGAGAGAGAGAGAGAGAGAGAGAGAGAGAGGCAGAGACATAGGTAGAGGGAGAAGCAGGCTCCCTGCACAGAGCCTGATGCGGGACTTGATCCCGGATCCCAGGATCACGACCCGAGTCAAAGGTCAACCTCTGAGCGCGCCCCCCCCCCCCCCGGGGCGTCCCAGTTTTACTCACTAGTAAGTCACACACAGCATTATTCCACTCTCCCTGGGTATTTGCAGGGCTCATTCCCTCACCTTTAAAATTTTTGATACAATATCACCTTTCCAGTTGTCCTGACCACCTACCTCATCTGACACGTAGTCTGTTGCTCTTCCGGTTTCCTTTACCCTGCTCTCTTCTTTTTCTCTAGCATTTAATATCTAATAATACCCAATATGATTTACTTCTTTATCATGTTTATTGTTATTGTCAGTCTCACCTCTCAAGAATGTCAGCTTCACAAGGGCAAAGTTTTTGTTTTGTTTACCAAACTATCACCATGGGATCTAGGGTAGGCCACACAGTTGGCACTCTGTAAGTATTTGTTCAATGAATGAATGAGTCCACGAATGCATTTTAGAGCCACACAAGCACGGCTATATTTTGGTGTAAACTGCGAAAGCCATATGAATTAAAATGTAACACATCAATGAAAACCCTTGTTTTCTTTATAACTCGGTACGCATTTTTCACCTAAAAATTTTAAAGGAAAACTTTTGATCCCACAAAAAATGGAAATCAGTATCACATGCTTTAAATAGAAGGAAACTCTACAAAGATTATGTGATTATTAACATAAATATTGTAAATCTACCACTTAAAACCTGCTTTCTACCAGTAGCATACACTGTCCCATACTTCGGGAAATACTAGTCTAAGACATTTAATAAAATTTGAGATTAAATGTTGCTAACTCCTAAACCTGGAAGGGATTGCAGAAACTAGCCCATTTTCAGAAATGATGATATGGAGGTTGAGAGAGGTTTAAGTGACTTATTCCTAGCCACGTAATGATGCTTTGGGGCTTCCACTGCTTCATTACAGAGGTCCCATGGCATGTGTTTACCTGTCTATAACTGTGCCATTTGCAATTAGGCAAATCCTCTCTGGCATTTAGCTGCCTCTGAGCTTTTGTTCATCTTGAGCACTTCCTTTTGTCTTTCTGGCTCCTTCCCCCCTCACCCCCGCAACACACACACAGACTAGACTCAACCTGAGTGCCAACCTTCTCTATGAATGCTTTGTGTTTCTCTGTGATAGCATTTATTGGTCCTCTCTTGCATTATATTATTCTCTTTTCATACTTGTTTTATATTTCCCACTTTCCTTGAGCTTCAACAAAGAGTGTGAGCACAGAAACAGCCGTATTTTATACTATTCCTGTAGGATGCCAACCATTATGCCTTTGTAAGAGTTTGGGCTCAGTAAGATTTTTGCAATGACCTATATTGCATCTCATTACTATTTGGGAACAAAGCTGTGGAAAATGTGATGCTGGTGGTCTTTCTACATTCTGGGGTCCATCTGTTTGCTATTACCTGTTTCCCACCCAGTGTCGACACCGACCTAAAACTCCATCTGCTCTTCCTCTTCTCTTCCAACCTGATTTGGCACTAAATCCGTCAGACTCTACTTCAGATTTGTCTAGTCAGCATTGCTTGGCCCTAACGATTTTTACTAATTACTAAAGGTCTGTTTGATTTTATGTGCCTCTTGAGAGACTCTAAGATGTGAGCAAGGTAACCAATACTGAGTTCAGGACAATGTGTCAAAACTATTTGGAAAGAAGTACTAAGCAAGCATTCAGGTTTGGGACTGGAAACATTACAGATGGGAGAGTGTGACCTTGGGAAACGAATTAACCTTTCTGGTTCTCAGTGTTTTCTCCTTTAAGATGAGAGAATTAGTTACAAGGCCTCTGAAGTCCCTTCTGAATGTAACATCACTGGTAGCAAATAATCAGCCTTTATGACAGCCTTAATTCCATTTCCTTCACCAATCTTTTCTGACCTCTATCACTATAAAAATGAATTCCTTACTTCAATTCATACAGTGTTTAATTCTCAGCTGTCTTACGGTAATGCCTTATCCTGAACTGTAGTAAAGTCAGCCGTGGTAGTTGTGTTGGTCTTACTCCATTATACGGCCTCCCTTAGGTAATGGGTTCTTGAATGCACTAATAGCATCCTCATGACTTGCCCCAAATGCCTTGTTATATATAGTATCTGCAGCATGTGCTGAATTTCTCGACTGAGTCAATGAATGAATGAACTAAAAAAGTATAACATCATGATCATTCTGTGCTGAAAGAGCTAAAAACCCAAAATGCTACTAGATGGATTGTATAATTAAAGAAATTCAAGAGCCGCCTGGGTAGCTCTGTGGTTGAGCATCTGCCTTTGGCTCAGATCATGATCCCTGGGTCCCAGGATCGAGTCCCACATCGGGCTCCCCACAGGGAGCCTGCTTCTCCCTCTGCTTGTGTCTCTGCCTCTCTCTCTCTCTGTGTGTCTCTCATGAATAAATAAAATCTTTAAAAAAGAAAAAAAGAAAAATTTAAGCGAGGGTTATGAATTTTTTAAAATAAATTTAGTTTTTATTGGTGTTCAACTTGCCAACATACAGAATAACACCCAGTGCTCATCCCGTGAAGTGCCCCCCTCAGTGCCTGCCACTCAGTCACTCCCACCCCCCACTCTCCTCCCCTTCCACCACCCCTAGTTCGTTTCCCAGAGTTAGGAGTCTCATGTTCTGTCTCCCTTTCTGATATTTCCCACTTATTTTTTCTCCTTTCCCCTTTATTCCCTTTCACTATTTTTTATATTCCCCAAATAAATGAGACCATATAATGTTTGCCCTTCTCCGATTGACTTATTTCACTCAGCATAATATAGGGTTATGAATTTTGATCACCATGGAAAGCAACTCCAGAAAATAAATGTTTAAACCCAATCGCAACAGGCAGCAGGTAGCATCTGTAGTATGTAAAGGAGGAGAGGCCATGCTGCAGAGCCATCTCGAGCACAGATTCCAGAGGTGGTTGCCTGACTTTCATCGTGGCTCTAAAAATCTGTATGACCTCGGGAAAGTTAGGCAACCGTATCTCAGCTTTATCTTCTGTATCATTAAATGCATCTACTTCCTAGAGGTACTGAGAGAATTAGATAGGTGCCTGGCCTGTGTTAAGTGTTCAATAAATGTTCACTGTTATTTCATAATCAGTACCGACATATTTCTGTATGTCTGTCTTTAGAACACAAACGGGAGTAATAATGAAAGCTCTCTCCTGAGAGCTCTGTGAGATTTGTCTTTAGATCTTACGACCATTGAGTATGTTCTACTTACATCATTACAACCGGGGAAAAAAAAATCTTACCTTAAAAATCGGTGAAAAGCATGGAGGTATTTTAAAAGTGACCTGGATTCTTACTCATCCCAAGCCGGTTTAGTTTTCCAGTTTAAGAATCCTGGCATCCTGGCTTGTCAAAAAACTGGCATAACATGAACTGCACACTGTACTTATCTTCTTAATGTATGCACTTCAGGCAGAAAATTAATGAGCGTGCATACTCTCCTTTAATGCTTCAGAAAGCAAATTCTCTAGAATATTCTCTAAAAATATCATCCTCTTGGAGACAACCAAGTGATTTCCTCAAATCTGTCATTTGATGTGAGGCTGCAGTTAGAGAGTAGGGTGCAGACAATGGTTTGCATCCTGGCTTTACCACTTCCTAGCCACATACAACTGAACATGTTATCACATATTTTAAACATCAGCTTCTCCATCTGTGATACAAGAATAATAATAACATCCTTACTCAAAAGACTATTGTAAGGACTAATTGGGATCACAAAGAAGGTACTGAGACCAGTGTGTTAGACAATAAAGGATCAATACGTGGGATAGCTATTATTATTTCTGATGAAGTACACCTGAAATTATATCAAATAAACTGGTAAACATTTAAATCCATTTAGGTAGACTGCATTTCATAAAGAGGTTCCAGTTTCCTATGATACCAGCTGATTGAACAAGCTGAGGATTTTTTTTTTTTTATGAATGGCAAATTTTTGCTTGCACAGTGGAGAGTCTCTGTAACAAGGTTCACATATCCGGGGATAGCGGTATCACCACAACAAATCTCAGTATCATCTCTCTCATTGCTGGAAAACTGACCGTCCATAGGATTGTTGCCCTAGATACAGGCAGTTATATTTTTTGAGTAAGAAGAAGAATAAGGGGACGCCTGGGTGGCTCAGCAGTTGAGAGTCTGCCTTCAGTTCAGGGCGTGATCCCATAGTCTTGGGATCGAGTCCCACGTTGGGTTCCCTGCATGAAGCCTGCTTCTCCTATGTCTCTGCCTCTCTGTCTCTCATGAATAAATAAATAAAATATTTAAAAAAGAAGAAAGAAGAAGAAGAAGAAAGAAGAAGAAGAAGAAGAAGAAGAAGAAGAAGAAGAAGAAGGAGAAGGAGAAGGAGAAGATATTGTAGTAAGGATATGAGAGTGTTCTTAAGGCAAGAGGATTTCTCGTGTCTTGCCCAGCAGAAGAGCTGTAAACCTTGATAGCACCTCCACCTGACGGCATCTGGGGTACAGGGACTGCTTCAAGGTCAGAATATGCATTTATATTTCCCTTTCCTGCCCCTTTCCCCAACTTTTCACTTCATTGACCACTGCAGGATGAAGTCTGGGAAAGCAGATGAAAAATTCAACAGCATAGCAGAATTCAGTGTTACAGTAAGATGAGTTTTCAGGCAACTCAAGCTATAAGGAATGTTTCTTGAAAAACGGGGAATTATAACTTGAGCAGTTTGGGACTAAATCTTTTTTAAAAATTCTTTTTGGTAGATAAGTTGATGATTTAAGATTGCAAAGTAAAGTGCCAAGGAAAACAATCCCAGATTTAGTGATGAGCAGAGAAGTGACCTCTAATTTTTATGACCCTCTTGAGTTCTGCTTTAATTCACAACATTTCCACTGACAGCTCACCGAACTGTGTACGTGTATCTTTTCTTTCCACATAGAAGTCATGCTCAGAAGCTCACAAGCTGCTTTAAAATGTCACACTTCTAGCTGCAGTTCTAAGACACAGCACATCTATAATTTCTTCATATATTTCCACAAATGGAACCTATGTACAGGACTTGATGAGGCCAAGATTAGAATAAACTGCTATTATGAAACAGCCTGTTACCTATTATCAGCCCCCATCACCCAGTCTGTGTGTGGAGATGGAGAGCACAGAGAAATGATATTAAAGAGAAATGAAATTGTTCAAAAAGATGGAACAAGAGACATGTGCCCAGCTCTACAAATGAAAGGTCCTGGAGTATAACTATCTCATTCATATTAGGTCATCGAGCCAGAAAAAGCTGAGGAGCACTTAGAGCCTTGGTACTTATAATACTACAACCATTTAGTTCTCTCTCTGCCTTTCAATCGTTTTCTCTCTCCATCCCCTTCCCCCCACCTCCAGCTCTCAGTCTTCCTCTATCCTCAAGTGAAAATTCTCTATTATTCAAATGACAAAAGCAAACCTGTTTGAGGAAAAATAATAAAACTTCTCTTTTCTTCCAATCTATTGTTCTTCTAGTGTTGTGAAAACTATTATATGATCCTCAGACCACAGAATACCACTGAGTAGCATCAGGCCTCTAATAGATACTTTAGCAAGTGGTTGCTTTGATGATCAAAATCATCTAGATTTGGGGGCACCTGGGTGGCTCAGTGGTTGAGCGTCTGCCTTTGGCCCAGGGCGTGATCCTGGAGACCCGGGATCGAGTCCCACATCGGGCTCCTTGCATGGAGCCTGCTTATCCCTCTGCCTGTGTCTCTGCCTCTCTCTCTGTGTCTCTCATAAATAAATAAGTAAAATCTTTAAAAAATCATCTAGATTGGATAATTCAATCTTCTTTTTAATTAAGCAGCTATTTCTAATCATCATTGTACAGGAAGGTATGGAAATGGATAGATTTGAAGCTGCATTTATAAACTGAATTTATTGTAGCATTCTAGAAATTTAGAGATCTGGGAGGCAGTTGGGCAGAATTTTTTTTTATCAACGGACAGAAGAGTCTTAAAGGAAGAGCTAAGAAGGGAGGCTGGGGCTAGAAGGTGGCATCTGGGGAAATGGGCCAGAGCATCAAGAGTAAAATGATTCTGAGACACGAAGGTGCTGGATATTCAGGTTATGGTGTTCTAGCAGCCAGGGTCTCACTTCCTGAGAGCAGCCTCCTTGAGTCCACAGCATAAACTGTGTTCCTTCTTTACTCCTCCCCGCAGCATCTGCAGTCGATGAATACCTTAGGATGTTTGATGGGAAAGCCTTGGGCCTTTTGACATGCGAACTGGTGAGTCACAGAAAGAAATGAAGTTGGTTTTACTGGAAACAGTTTGCACATCTCATGCTCTCAGTTTCTCATCGGGCCTTTTATAGCCTTATTCGGAATATTTCCTCTGCCCGCCGAGTGGCTCAACATGAGAGTGTGTCATCGGTTGATTATTGCTTAACAATATTTCCCCCTGATAATAGTTGAAGATCCAACAAAACAAACAAGAAACCCCAAACAAGCAAAAAGCTAGCAGTCACTGTGAAGAGGAAGATGCAGAAAATATAAAATGTATGCAGAAATGCACATATAGACCATGACTGATTAATGTGAGAGGGACTTTGGGGTAACTTTGTAACAGTGACCAAACACCTCTTCTCCAATCAATCCCTTAAAGCCAAAGACTTCACTGAACAACTTCCTCAGCCCAGTGCATTCACCCAGGGGCAGACATAATCATCCCAGTTTTGGAACTCCCATAACACTTCGCTCTTGCACCAGAAACACACGGTGAAAATTAAAACTCGGTATTAGAATTAGACGTGCTCTGGCTAGGACTCCAGGTGCTGGGCAGGCTCCTGCATCTGCAAAGATGTCTTTCTCATCTTGGTTTTCACAGCTTCTGGTTTAGTTGCTGGTACTGGGGAAGCTTTAATAAACAATTATAAGTGATAATGATCCAAAGAGAGCATAAGTGCCTTTACTGTCATGTGGATGGCTAATGTTAGAACTGAGACTAAGAGTCATCATGATTCTTTCACATACAATGTCAAAGATACCTCATGTCTCCCTGAAGGATAACTCTACTCATGTCATTTTCCTGCTCAAAAACAAGATAAAAAACTCAAATGGCTCCCCATCACTGGAAGAACTCTGGACTCTTCTTAATATCTGGTCATAAACCCAGTGCTCTCCCTTTTTGCCCCATTGCACAAACTCAAACCTAGGAGTCATCTAGATTCCTCTCTTTCCCTCCTGTACTTGATAATCAAGTCCTATCAGACCTGCCTTCAAAATATGCCCCAAATTCGTCTATTTCACTCTACTTCCTCTGGTACCTTCCTAGTTGAAGATATCGGCATCCCTCACTCAACCATCTAAAGAGGCTTTTCACAATGACTGGTCTCCTTGTTTCTAGCCTTGCTCTTCTTAAATCCATTTTTCAGATAAAAGAGCAATCGAATACATTTTAAAAGTTGTCCATTTACCTGCTTGTGAAAAATTTTAAGTTGATAAATGTTATACAACATGTTGCAAACTGTAATATATAGCATAGACCATTGCCAAGATTCCAATATCATATATATGTTTTTCTACATATTTTAATTGTACATCCAGGGCTTTCCTTAAGACCATCTGGCAACACTTATTTTCTCTCCTTTCTTTTCATCAACACTAAATTGTGCTGCTTCTTATTTCCCTGGCCATGTGCCACCTTAATGAACTAATTCAAGGTCTCAGGGCTTAACATGATACTCCTTCTAGATTACATTTGTTTTTGTTTTTCTAGATTACATTTGTGTTGTAAAAGTTGCCTATGGAGCTGACATCAAGGATTAACTAGGAGAGGGAATTACCAGCACAAAAACTCACCAAGGGAAGTGTTTCCTGGAGCCTCTCAAATCCACCAAGTTTGATGAATGGAGCTAGAAGAGGTTTTGTTTTTTTTTTTGAAAAACAAATTGTAAGTGTAAAAAAAAAAGCCATAGGAGAAAAGTTAGAATTCTATAGAATACAGACGTGCTCCAAAACGATGATAGCCCTGACATTTTGAGATTCAATAGAATGAGGATGAGGGGAGATGAATTAAGTTTTACTGACTTACTAAAAGTAATTCCAAGAAAAAAATTCCCTGAAAATGTCCTTTAACATACACCCAACAACACACACATTGCCTAGAAAGATTGCAGAGGTTAATGACACCAGATGGTGGTGAGATGAGGAAGTTTTTCAATATAGCCGTTAGCAAAGCAATTAAGAGTTGAAGTCAGGTTGGCCTTCTGGTTAACAGATGTACTGTACAAATGACTGTTAAGCTGTTAAAAAAAGAAAAGAAAAGAAAAGAATAATGGAGGTCCTCCCGTGATATAGAATCTCTCAATGTAAATGGTACTGATAATTTAATGTCTTAAATACACATTGTGAGAACAACTTCTTAGTGGCAAGGCACAATATACTTGAGAAATTACCAAAAATAATAAGCTCAATGGTGACTTCAACAGACTGGGTTCTTATGAATCCTCTGAAGTCATGAAATAGTCAGGAGACCACATAAGTGAATTAAAAAAATTTTAAAAAAATTATTTATGAGAGAGCAAGAGAGAGAGTATGTGCTGGGGGAGAGGCAGAGGGAAAGCAGACTCCCCGCTGAGCACAGAGCCTGTCTCAGGGCTCCACCCCATGACCCTGAGACCATGACCTGAGCCAAAATCAAGAGCCAGACTCTTAACTGACTGGGCCACCCAGGCATCCCCAAATTTTAAAATTTTAAAAAGAGGATGGGTTGAATGAATGGAGCTTAATGGCAAAATCATAGGGTCAATCTCTCATTCTCACTGCAGCTGAACACTGGTAAGAACACACCTTTAAGTTTTTTTTTCTCATTTTCCAGAATATACACAGGCTTTCTCAATGTTTCTCACTGAATTAGGAGATCATTAACATTCCAGATTCATACTGACACACACAATTGGATTATTAATCCAGTGAAATATTTTTGTAATGAAAGGAAATCTACAGACAACGCCAGTGAGAATTATGTCCTTGAATTGCTTAAAGACTAGGAGGAAATATGTGGTGTGCTCAGAAATACATTTGTATAGGCAGAACTGCCAGGTAGGGTCGGGTAAGTTGTGGGGCCAAACCTGCACTGTCATCTGGTCAGTCTGTAAATGGAGTGATGAACAATAGGAGTACAAGGGGGAGAAAAGTTTGTCTCATGTGGAAGACCAGGAAGGGCTTCCTGGAAGAAGTATTGTTTAAGTTCTACGCTGGTGGGAAGGTTCTACACATGTTGGAATGATTGGGAGAGGCATTCGGCCAAAGGAAACAGGCTGTTTTCTGACACCAGTGGCCCAAACCCCTGCACTGATCACAGTCCTGTGTGGTATGGTGAGTGTATTGTCATTCTCTGTGGGACTCCTTCACATACCTACTGCTTCCTTTGCCTCACACTCCCTCCAACCACACCCCCCACCCAGCCCTGCCCCAACACTTTGCTCAGCTAATTTACCTGCAGATATCAGGGTAGGCTTTACTGCCCATCACCTACCCTCCATCCCCGCCTGGGGTAAGCATTACTCCAAATGAAACATTCTTTGTAGAACTCTGGGCAGATCTGTTATCACACTTCTCATACATGTTTCATACAGGTTTTCTGTACAATACAGCTTCTTTCAAAAGTTCCTTGATGTTTATAAAAGAGAGATCATAGATAGTGAGATTGCATATCTCTTTAGTTTTTTAAACTTTGCTTTTAGAACTTTAGGGTTGTTATCTGGTTAAATAAATATGTCACATCTGGCTTGCTCTGCCATTCATCTCCATATAGCGAGGATATAAAAACGTATAAGTTTCTGTTATTTTGAAATATACGGTGAGTATATGACAAGCCAAGGTGCTTGGACATTATCCACCGATCCATCCATTCAAAAACTATTCTCTTCATACCAGGATCATTCCAGACATTGGGGGTACAGTTGGAAACAAGACAGAAAAGATCTTGCGGGGTTAGCAGGGGGGAGATAAACATGTAAACAAACAAATAATCAAAAATATTTGGAGATGGTAGGTGCTATTGACAAAACAAAATGGAGTTTGTGGTAAGAGATGGGAATATGAGATGACTTATTTTAGGTGGTTTGAGACGGCATCTCTAAGAAAAGGGCATTTAGGTAGAGAAACAGATGGCAAGAAGGAAGCAAGAATGAGAACTGGGAAAAAATGTGTGGGGACCAATAATACAAAATTTTAGAAGACAGTATTCAGATATTTCACTTCAGGGAGGAGTAGATCCATTGAATATTAGTGATACATATCATCTAGGCTTCTACAGAGATCCCCCTTCCCTGCCTCCCTTTCCTCCTACCCCCAGAATCAACAACTCCTAATTAGAGGAGCAGGTCCTTGAAACTGGGGAGGTGAGATAAAGTTCATTTTAATTTCATTTCCATTTCCTACTTAAATAACTCCAAAGAGTACCTCTTTGTTCTCTTCCCAGCCCTGAGCCAGTTAGGCTTCTTGCTCGCAAAACAGTGAAATTGACTCTGGTTAATTTAAGATGAAAATAGGTTATTGGAAGGTAATGGGGATTTTCTTCATCTGATGAAACTGCTGGAGAGTCAGCTTTAAAAACTGAGAGGAAACAAGGGGACCTAGCCAGCAGAGAACATAGCTAAATCCCCAAAAGGAGCATTTGCTTAGGGCACGGAGCTGGGCTCTGCCCTACATGACCTAAGGTCTTCTCACAGTGCTCTTGTCAGGATTAAATTTTAAGATAATACCACAATAGCTGTTGTTTATGTTGTTTTCAATTGGCCAACTGGATCTCTCCCTCCAGATTCAGATTCCTTGGCAGAAATCAAGGAATCAAGTCGGCTGATTCTAACTCCATATGTCAACATTTGGAAATTGGATACGCTGGTATCCATCTCACAATGCTATTGTCAGGATTAAAATTTAAGATTATACAGAGTACCACAATAGTTGTTGTTCCTATTTTGAGCCCTTGGGACACCCGTTCTTTGAGGTAACTAAAGTCCCCATTTACACCTTGATTCTGATTCTAATTGTTCCTGTTACCATCACAGGTTTCCATCCAGTTCCATCTTGCCAATTTATTGCTCTTTTCCTCCTTTATTTTCTCTTCTGTCTCCTATCTCATATTCTGTGGGAAATCTCAATTTTCAAAATTACATATTGGTGTTTTTAAAACATTACTGGACCATCTGAGAATTTCTTTCATTTTATGAGGGAAAAGAATATTTCAGGGAGAAGTGTCAGGACTCTGGTTCTTCTCTGCCATATTTCAAAATTATGGCTTTGTTTTGTTCTTGGAGACAAATAAGTATTTTATCCCTGTTTTTCTTCTCTAAGTCCAGATTCGGCCTAAAAAATGAGGTTGCAGAGGATTATTCACTAGAACACAGTTTTTGAATCTTAGCACTACCGACATTGTGGGCTGCGTAGTTCTTTGTTTGGGTTGGTGTCTTGTGCACTGAAAGAGTTTAACGGCATTTCTGGCTGCAATTATCTCTCTCTCCTTTCCCCCACTCCAGTGTCACAACTAAAAATGTGTCTTGGGAGGTAAAATCATCCTGGTGGAGAGTAATATTCAAATGTCTTGCCCCAACTTAGGTGACTTGGATCACTTCCTTGAACAAAGAAACTAAATTATTCCAGACCTAACCATAGGCTACATCTCAAACCTCATGCCTTGGTGATAAGACAAAATTAGCTTAGAGGGTATATATGGATCATGCCCACATAGTTTTTTTTTTCTTAATGCCCATATAGCTCTATTAAGAACCTTCATTAAGCAACTGAAATGCATCCTTTTTATATATGACTTGTAAGCTCAGTGTCATTAAAATATCATAGTTCTTTCATTGTAAAATATCATTGGCTGGAGGATTCATCTTAACTCTCTTTTTACTTGTAAAACATTATATGGGATGTTCACAATTTTCTTTTTAGCTTAATTAACCATAAATAGTACATAAATTTGCATTCCGCCTTATTGAGATTCTCAGGATTGCACTCAAACTATGAATCTAAGAGTAGTCTTCAAATGTTAAAATACATCAGAATCATTGTGGGAGCTTGTTAAAATGCATTATTCCTGGTTGTACTCTTTATATTATAACTTCAAGGATAAGCAGTAGAGCCCAGGGATACAGTCAATTCTAGACAAGCCTCTCAGTGAATCCTGATGCAACTAGTCCATCAACATACATTGAGAAAGATTGGTCTAACTGTTCTTCACTTTTAGAATATAAAGATTTTTCTAAATCACCCTTGGCCCTCTAAAGCCACATATACCATCCATTTTTACCATACCAATAACACACTGCTTTTCGTAGTCTTGATCATGATCTCAAGACATCTTAAATAGTACCAGGGATTCATCTGAACTTTCTATTTAGCTAAATTTGTAGTTTTGCTTCAGGTAATTAAATTATGTACCACTGGGAGTTAAATAGCTTATTTTATAAGCCAACTGGGACTTTTCAACAGATGGATATTGGATGCTGTGGTGCTAGACTTTCCTGATGCTTGCATTGGCTAGACCAATCTTTGCTATCTTAGAAAATTCTCTATTCCCCCTAATATGGCACTTTCTACTGCCTTTCAATTTATCACCTGGGGCAAAGCAGATGATCTTCTGGATATAAAATAATTTTCATTTCAAGACTGCATAATAATATCAGTTTTAGAAGAAATTTTAGCTGACAGTTGGAGATTTGAGTTTAATTTAAAATTCACCCGACTGTGATATTACTAATGCAAAGTGCTTATTGAGGTGACAATGGATTGATCAATAGCTCATACACGTGTCTGGTCATTGACACTACTTATCAACTTGCTTTCTCCCTGGTGGCTGGACAATTTCACTTGATATTGACTTTAAGATGCATCTAGATTTTAGAGCCAATCAAATATCATAAAAGGCATTTTGCCATAAAGAAGCAATTCCTATGATTAGGATTTTAAGTCTAAGCTTCACATTGTTAATCAGTGTACTTTTAAAGAATATTAAAATGGTCAGGCAGCTTCATCTGAATTGGGGAATTGTGTCTCTTATAGAATTTTTTTAAAACAAGAAATTTTACTTTTGCATGAAAGAAATAGTAAAATTTCTGAGTTAATTAAGCTTCTGTTTATATCACACATATTAGTATATATGAATGATTGGCACATTCTTAGTAAATGTGCTTTTTTCTAATTAAAAAAAGCATAAGCTAATTCAATAAGCATCAGTCAGAAGATACAGAAACAGGTTTATCAGACAGAAAGCTACAGGATTAAGTCTGTAAACAAAGTTAATAAGAAATTGGTTGGCTGTATTTGACTTTAAAAATGTGTGTTCCACGCTGGTAACCCAAGAATATATTCCAAAATGGATTATTTCTATCTATACTATGTGCCAGTGCTTCTTTTATTCAGTAGGTTAAGAACCATCTGACAACTTGCTTTTACTCTACAGAGAGTACAAATCAGAGGCACAGAAGAAAGCGCACAGGTTTAAGGAAACCTGGACTGCTCATCTTATAAACCATCATTATTTATCCACCCAAGCTCTCTGAAAAGTGTTACTAGAGAACATAGGTCGACAAGAAAGCTGAGAGTAACGGACTTCAAAGGATGCTCATGAAACATCTCTGGAGGCGATTAGGTAAGTGGTATCTTAGTTTCATTAGGAGCGGCCCATCTATATCGGAAAACATTTCTTCTGATCTGGCCAAACTACAAGAAGGCAGCAGAACCTCCACCTTGCAGAACCCCAGCAACACCAAGAAGTCTTCTGTGTTGTTTTTCCATAGAGTCTGGCCTCTAAGGTATCATGATCAAGTGAGCATGGGATTTTGTCAAGTTCAGAGGCTCCTGAGATTTATCTTGGACTTGGAAATCCTTGGTGCATCTGTAGCAGGAGGGTCGTGGAGCTGAGGGCCACAGCCATGGGTGATGGAGGTGAGAGCTCTAGCACAGCCTCTCTAGTGGCAGTGAGCATCCCCCTCACAGACCATAGCCTAAATGTAGCTAATGAGGGTCAAAATGATAGTGGTGAAAACTAGAATAAGAAAGAGAGAACAAATAAGAAGGAGGGACAAAATTGCTAAGAAAGGCTAGCTGGAACTTGTCAATTTTTAAAATGGGAAGGGAAAGAAAGGCAGGAAACAAAACAAAACTAAACAAAAAAATGCTTCCTGTTTCTATGCCTGGGAGACTGTGAAGATAGCAGTGGCATGAATAGCACTTGGAGAGTCAAGAGGATAAGCATTTGGGAGCTCAAAGATGTGAGAAGCTTTTGATTTATTAAATTTGAAGGGCAAGTGTAGTTGGAAATGTCCAGTTGGCTCCTGAAGGAATAGAAATAAAACTCAAAGGAAGATTTGGTAATTTGCACAAAGATGTCAGTGGAAACTCCAGGGACAAAGTACAGGGATTAACGAAGAGGTGGCTAAGGAAAAAAAGGTTCCAAAATACATTTAGCACACGGGGGGAAGGAAAGCAGGCCTCTTGAAAAGACAATTCTGAAAGTATGTTCAGAAAGTTGCGTGTCAGAGAATCCCATTTCAAGGAAAGGGCTGGTCAGCTGTGTCAGTGATGGGAAAATCTAAGGCAGGTGATGATGATGAACACAGCAGAAAGGAATTAAAGCAGCTTGTGATTAGTTGAAGGCAAAGTTGGAGGAAGATCATTTGGTGACAGTCCTCCAGGGATTGTGCCAATGACACCTTATATTTCATCTCCAGTTCAGCCTGAACAGATGGCACAAATGAGAAGCTCTTCATATGCAGGTTTCATCTGGATTTATAGCCCAGTTAGTCCCATTTCCTTATTTGCCTCCAGAAGGGCTGGAAGCAAAACCTGTCTGCATTCCCAGAGGAGGCAGCGTAAGGCTCATTAACAAGATGTTTGAGATGGCTTTGCCTGCAGTTTCATGAAGAAACTTTATGAATTAGCAATGTAATATGTAGTGTAGTATATTCTCTTACCACTACAGATCCACATTTTGGCGCTTATTTTATAGCTATATTTTAAATGAAATATAATTGGTTCTGAACTGTCAGATGTCAGTATCTTAAAGTAAGCTATTGAAAGTAAGATTGATAAAGTTACTTTCATCTCGAATATTAAGATATGGTTTCCTGTGAATAATACAAATATGGCACTTTCTTAATTTCTAAATCTAGCGAATCCCAAATACTACACTGACATCCCCTATAGTCCATGCCAGAGGTTTGAAATAAAGTCTGAAATAAACACTTAATTCATTTCTATAAAAATATTTCAGGTTTCCTTTTTGATGTATGGCACTCCTCTGATTTTATGCATATGTCCTGAATGTTAATATTGCTATTTCAAATGTCTTATCATATTTTACTATATTGCATGATGTAGTGACAATTTATGAAAAATAGGACTACAGTTTGATTAATTATAGTCCACCAGTTATACTTCTGCCTTTGAATTAATCAGTGATTTCTTTTATAATAACCTCAGTATTCCTTTTACAGATTTTTTTTAATGGATCACTAATATTCCTACATTCCATTGAGTTATATCTGGTTGCAAATAATAGAACACTACATTGAATTAACCCCAGCATTCTTTTTTTTTTTTTTTTAAATTTTATTTATTTGAGAGAGAGGGCGAGAGATCACAGAGGGAGAGGAAGAAGCAGACTCACTGCTGTTCGGGGAGCCTGAAGTGGGACTCTATCCCAGGACCCTGAAATCATGACCTGAGCCAAAGGCAGATGCTTAACCAACTGAGCCATCCAGGCATCCCAACCTCATCATTCTTTAAAAGTCAGCAACAGAACCCAGCACAGGAATCTGGCTGGGCTCCCAGAATGATCTAGAACAAGGGCTTTGTCCTTTTCTATTCCACAGTTTTTTTCTGAGGACTAACTTCCTTTGCCACAGTCAACACAGGAAACATGGGGATCAATAGTGCCCTGATTTATGTGTTGTAATTCAGCCATCTAGAGAGAAAGTAATCTCTCTCTCAGTTCCAATTTTAAAATTCTGAGGCAAAAGACTGGCTATTTTTTATCAGCTGTTATTCAGTCTTAGGTGAATCAACTATGGCCAAAAAGTGGGGTCCAGAGAAGAGACTGGGATTTTTGACCCAACCTGTCCACTGTGGACAGGAGCCAGAGATATGTTGGACAAAATGGTTGCCCTGAATCTATAGCCATTATGACCATGAAGGGAAAGTACCTAGAAAAGTAGTATGTGCTATAAGAGTCTGTACTTACAAAGTGATGAGATAACTTGTTGATTCAGTCACTTAAATTTTTAAAAAACTGGCTGATTTGTCTAGAAGAAAACTATAACCATAACTATCATTTTAGTCTGTTTAAATAAATTTATTTTGGAATATTTGTCATTTGGGGCACATGTGAACATACTGCGGTTAATTTTAATTTATTATTGGGGGACTCTTTTGGAAAGCTGGGAGAGCAGGGGGACGGATTTTTAAAAACACAAGACACCCAGTCTTATCCAGTCACTGTGATAAGAATGGGGAAGGGTGTAAGTGGAAGTCTATTAGCACTGCCTCTTCTGCTTTGCTTTTTCATGCCTGGAAACCTGGTAGGACACCTATGGTGCCTCATTCACCCCTACAGATAGCAGAGCAGGAAAAGAGAAACCATGGACTACCTTTGCCTGGACTTCTTGTTGTATGACAGATAATCTCCTGACCTAATTTAAGCTGCGCTGTCGTATTCTTCTGGCATTCACAGCTGACACAACCAATGGATGTAGCTATCACAACATTAAGAAAGTATAAAATACTGTAAGTCTGTACCTTGGTACCTAAAGGTTGCTATTTTCTACTATAAATCTTTGTGGCCCTTTAGGAGGTATGGAATGCTGAATAATGGCCCCTCAAAGATGTCCACATCCTATCCCCAGAACCTGTAAATATGATATCTTACCTGGCAAAAGAGATCATGCAAGTGTGATAAGGTTAAGGATGTTAAGATGGGAAGATTATCCAGGTGGGCCCAATGTGATCAGAAGAGTCCTTTTAAGCAGGAGGTGGGAGGATTAGAGTCAGAGAGCTGTGCCTAAGGAAGCAGACAGAGGTGAGAGAGGAAAGATGTGACCCTGTTGGCTTTAAAGATGGAGGAAGGGACCACAGGTCAAGAAGTGTAGACAACTTCTAAAGACTGGAAACGGCAAGTAAATAGATTCTCCCCTGACATCGTCAGAAATGATATAACCCTATAGACACATTTTAGACTTCTGACCTACAGAATCGTAAAACAATAAACTTTTATCATTATACTACTTCGTTGGTGGCAATTTGTCACAGAAATGGTAGCAAACTAACACAGAGGCTTTAATTAACAGCAGTACAAACACACCGGACCCCTTCAAGAGTTCCCAAAGACTTGCCCAGCCTCCTGTCACCCGCCGATCCATTCGGGACACTGCAGGGGCCGTGTGAGGCTGTGTCCTTTCACTAGATTGAAATTTTCCTCTCTGATTTAATAAGATTGACATTATAGACCTGGAGGCAAATCTGGCTTCTTTTTATCCATAATTGGTTTTTGAACTCCGTTTCCTAGACGTTTTTGTGACGAGGTTGTATCTACTGAGTGGAAATTTCACTCATGTGACATTTAATAAAGAACTCTCTGAATGCATGATTAATTTTTGCATACCAGATATTACCTCATTATCAGATTTACAGAGAGTAGCAATGTAATTATAAAGCAGCTATTTTCAGCACACTCTGCCAGGTTATTGCTCTGCCAAATTATTATGCCCTGTGAAACAACACGTGGTACCATCGAAAACAAGTTGAGTCTCGTGAGCAATCAGTTCAGGTAATTGCGTCTTTATTATTGACGGTTCCCTTAGGACTCTAGGGTCTTGCGATCTGCCCTGCTCTGGGACTGCAATTCATTAAGGTTTCCATCCCGAGCCAGTTTTAATTAAACTGTCCGCCTTTTCTCTTTAGCTCCCCACAGCTCATTTTTCTTAGCAGGTCTTAGTTGGTATAGAAATACGGCTGTTGAGTTAATCTGAGACCCCTCCTATCGGTCATTTTGAGGAATCTCTTCTCAGCTTATAAATTCAGCAGTTTATTTAGCTGAATGAGCATAAAATGTACCCGCTTCCACAAAAAGAAAACAAAAAGGAAAAGAAGAAGAACAAAGAAGAAGAAGAAGAAGACAAGATGACGTAGGAGAGGAGGAGGAGGAGGAAGAGGAGGAGAAAGAGGAGATGGAGAAAATACCATTTAGTATCTCAGTTTGTATCTTTTAGAAAATAAAACAGATACTTGGAGACATTCATAAGCTGATACCACGTTTGTGCCAACAATACTAGACGATGAATATAATATCCTGAGTATAGATCAACTTTTAGTCTCTTTGTTCTGAAATTAAACTGCCTGTGATTGATATGATATGACACATATGATAGACAGATTTCTGGAAGATTCATAATTTTTCATCCTTTTTCCCATAGGATTCTCTTGACTGGCTATAATCATCCTTTATTTTATGCACAAAGAGGAATAGATTTGTTTGTTGCTTGTTCATTTTCACTGAGAAGCAGTAACATATAATGCATCTCTTGTTAGTTGCCATTATCAGTTTTCAGAGAAATAACTTTGTTTTAGCAACACAGGTTCTCCTTCATTGTGGGTAAGGAAAAACAGTTTCTTTGTTCATTCAACAATCTAATAAATATTCATTGAGCGTCTTCTTTGTGCAAAGCCCAATACAAGGCAATGCATAGAATATAAACTTGTCGAAAATAGGCTCGACTTTCAGGCAATTCACTGAGTTAGGTTATACATGTTAACGTTCTTCTCAGATTGCACAGGGACTCCTCGTTGCTACTGCATTCCTTATTACAGTGTTTGGGAGAGAAGATCTGTGAACAGGGAGTCTGAAGGAAAGGTGATTAGATAGAAGAGATTCTCTAGCCATAAGGTACTATGGAGACAAAATTATTAAATTAAAAAATTTTTAAATACTCATGAATCAAAAATTTAAACACTGCCTTATAGGATTTAGGAACAAATATTAAGTACATATGGAAACTATAGAATAAAGGATTGAACGGAATAAAATTACAAAATCGCTACATAATGTGAAGTGGTACAATATTTTAACTAAGATGTGAAAAGTTAAGGGTATCCATTCTAATTCCTGCAGCAACCAATAAAAAATTAATGCGAAGAGGTAGAGCTAAAAAGCCAATAGGTAAATTCAAATAGGATTCTAAAAATTATTCAGGAAAACAGAAGGACATACAGATAACCAAAAATAAAATGGTAGCCCCAGTCCAACTATGTCAATCATTTATTTTAAATGTTAAAGGATCCCATTGGGTAATGACAAATTTTATTGGGTAATGAAAACAACTGGATATGCATATGGAACACACCAAACTTAATTCTCTATTTTCCATCATACACAAATATTAATTTGAGGCACATCATAAACCTACATGTAGAACCTAACATCACAAAGCTTTTAGAAGAAAAGATAGGAGAATACAGATGGGCCACAGAACGCATTATCAATTAAATAAAACTGTTAAGTTATACTGCATCAAAAACTTATGTTTATCAAAGGCACTATTAAGAAATGAATAGGTGGGCAGCCCGGGTGGCTCAGTGGTTTAGTGCTGCCTTCGGCCTGGGACCTGATCCTGGAGACCCAGGATTGAGTCCTGTGTTGGGCTCTCTGAATGGAGCCTGCTTCTCTCTCTGCCTGTGTCTCTGCCTCTCTCTCTTTCTCTCTCTCTCTCACTGTCTCTTATGAATAAATAAATAAAAAATCTTAAAAAAAAAAAAAAAGAAATGAATAGGCAACCTATGTACTGGAAGAAAACATCTGCAAAACTGACCTCTAGGATATATAAACAGATTTTCTCAGTAATAAGAAGGCATACACCCCAATTTAAAAAATGGACAAAAGATTTGGGTAGACAATTCATAACACAAGATATACAAATGGCCAATAAATACATGAAAATGCTCTTGACATCATTATTCATCAGAGAAATGCAAATTGAAGCCACAATGAAATTTCATTATATGACCACCAGAATGGCAAAAATTAAAAAAACTGACAACACCGAATGTTGGTGAGGATTTGGAACAACTGGAATCTTCACAGATTGTTGGTGGAAATATAAAAGTAAAATGTTAAAGAGTACACTTACCATGATGAGCACTAAATAGTGTACTGATTGGATGTCTATATTGTACACCTGAAACTGATGTAACACAGCATGTCAACTCCAGTGGAATTAAAATTAAAAACTTAACAAAAGGAGAAAAACAAGATTGGATGATTTGTTTTACTGGATAGCAAAAATTATTGTAAAGCTCCACTAGTGAAGGGGAAAAAATTGACAAACATACCAACAAAACAGAAAAGAAAAAAATCCTTGTATTTATGGACTCGATATTCAACAAAGTAGGCATTAAGAACACTAGAGAAAGTTCAATATTTTGAATAAATGATTCTGGGTAAATTAGACATCCACTTGGAAACAAAACAGAATTTTAACTTTCTGCCTCTCACCATACATAAAAATCAGTTCCAAATAGACTATAGATCTAAATATGACAGAGAATACAACAAAGTTTCTGTAAGAGAATATGTTCATGATCTAGGTTATTAAGTAGGAAATAAAAAATAGCAACCATGTAGGAAGAAATGAAAAATTTGGATCAAAATTACTTCCTTTCAACAAAAGACTTCCAGAACATGAAAATAAGGGAATATATTTGCAAAACAAGTAAGTTAAAAAGGGGTTGTTTCAAGATTATGATGAATTCTATAAAGCAATAAGAAAAGAATTAGGCAACAACATGGAAAAGTGAGTAAGAGACTTAAAAGTGAGTAAGAGTAAGAGCAATAAGAAAAGAATTAGGCAACAACATGGAAAAGTGAGTAAGAGACTTAAATAAAGAGAGTATTTCCAACAACATGGAAAAGTGAGTAAGAGAGTATTTCACTAAGTAAGATATTCAAATGATTATAAACCCATGATAACCTCATTAGTTGTCAGGAAAACACAGTATCATATTGGGCATCCTTGCAAACCCATCAAAATGCCAACATGAATATGACTGGTGATACCAGGTGTTCACAAGGACCGGGAACACTGGGAGCACACACACTGCTGGGGAGTGTACACTGATACACCCAACTTCGGAAGACTATTTGCCATTATCCACTAAAGTTGAAAATATGTAACAACCAATGACTCAGCCCTTCCACTTTCAGATATGTACCCAATATAAATACGTGCACATACATGGCTAGAGATGTATAGAATAAAGTTCACAGCAGCATTATTCATAATAGGGAAAAATTAGAAACCTCTCAAAGGTTCACCTATGGTAGAACAGTAGACTATGTGATATATTCATAATCACATAGTGATTAGTCTGTAGTGATAAAAAAGGAAGTAACTATAGCTGTATGCAACAATGACACGGATGTCAAAAATATAATGTTGAGCAAAAGAAGCTGTATACAAGAAAATGCATACTGTAGGCATTTATATAGCTTTCAAAAACAGACCATCCCTTCCTGGAGGCAGCCTGTATCCAGTGACTAGTCCATGCTGGACACCAAAGGACCCTTCCAATTCCAGACCTTTCCACTGAATGAAGTGAAGCTTTGGTTGTGATTGTCACCAAGCTTCTCCTTCTACCCTAGGCTTTCTCAAGCTCAGCATTACCGTGTTTTTGAGCTGGATAATTCTTTGTTAGAGAGGCTACCCAATGCGTTACAGGATATTTAACACTATCCTTGGCTTCCACCCACTAGATGCCAGTATATTTCACATGTTGCTAAATATATCCTGGGGTGCAAAATCTTCCGCAGTTGAGACCCATGGTGCAACCTCCACAGATGTTGATTCTGAGAGCACCCCCCAATAAACTTCCTGTGTGCAAATCATCGAATCTCTGGCACACTCTGATAAGTTCTGTTCATTTAATAAACCATTTGCACATGTGTTTATTGGTAAATTATACCTGTACTATGTAATTACACATCACACATTATAGAATATAATTATAAAACATAAACAAAAACAATTGAAGAGAAGATAAAAGACATATAATTAGTAGTTCTAGTATTTTCCCTGCTCCCCAAAAGAATGTTCATGGAACCTCCTAGAAAGCCCAGACCTAGAGACCAGTGCCCTGGGAGGTGGGAGGGAACAGCAAAAAGAAATATAAGTAGAGGGATTAGTTTTAGTAGCCCTCTGAGGTAGGGGGGATAAAGGAGAGAATAGTTACAATAAAAACTTGCCAGGGTCTGGGACAACAGATACATGATACGTGGAAAAGTACTCAACATCACTAATCATCAGGGAAATGCAAATCAAAATACAACGACATAGCACCTTGTATCTGTTGGAATGGCTATTGCCAAAAAGACAAGAAATAATAAGTGCTGGCAAGGATGTGAAAAAAGGAACCTTTGTGAACTGTTGGTAGGAATGTAAATTGGTACAGTTACCACAGAAAACATGGAGGTTCCTCAAAAAATTAAAAATAGAACTACCATATGATCCAGCAATTCCTCTTCTGCGACTTTATCTGTAGAAAATGCAAACACTCACTCAAAAACATACCCGCACCCCTCTGTTCACTGCAGCACCACATACCACAGCCAAAATATGGAAACAGCCTGTGTCCATCAGTGAATGGATAAAGAAAATGTGGTATATGTGTGTATGAGTGTACACAGTGTAGTATTATTCAATCATTACAAAAAAGGAAATCTTGCCATTTGCAACATGAATGGACCTCGAGGGTATTATGCTAAGTGAAATAAATAAATCAGAGAGAGAAAGACAAATTCCATATGCTCTTACTTACGTGTGGAACCAAAACAGAAAACAAAATGCCTCTGAACTCATAGACAGCCCAGTACCAGAAGTGACTGGATTGGAAGGTAGAGGTAATTATATTTAAACAAGGCCATTGAAAAAAAAACAAACAAAACAAAACAAAACAAAACCCAAGGCCATTAGGGTGGGTCTTAATCCAATCTCACTGGTGACCTTATAAGAAGAAATGAGGACACCAAGAGACACGGGCGGGGGTGGGGGATATGGGGGCACACACCGTGCTGGATGACCATGTGAAGAGGCAGTAAGAGGGTAACCACCTGCAGATCAAGGAGAGAGGCCTCAGATGAGACCAAAGCTACTGAGACCTTGATTTTGACTTCTAGCATCCAGAACTGGGATGTTTCTGTTGGTTAAGCCACTCAGCCTGTGGTAATTTGTTAAGGCAGTCCTAGTAAACTGACCAAAAGTGGGAGCTGCCCGCCTCAGTTCTTTTTTTTTTTTTCTTTAATTTCAATTCCAATATAATTAACATACAGTGTTATATTAGGTTCAGGTGTACAATATAGTGATTCAACAATTCTATACGTTATTCGGGCTCACCATGCTGTCTCTATGTTTCTTTTATCAATGCATCCCTCAAATTCCATGGTGGATTTATAAAATATATAATATTATATCAAAAACAAAAACAAAGGAAAGGACCAAAAGAAAAACTTACAAGTAACTTGGTTTGATTTTTTTTTTTCCAGGTAGGCCTAAGTGGGGGAGGGGAACAAGATTAATAAGCTTAACTACCTAAAACAACACAGCCACCAAAAAATGAATATTTATTGTAAGAAAATGCTAAGCAAAACTAAAAGCCAACTAAAACAGGAAAATTATTTAATCTCCAAAGAAATCTTTAAAAATCAGCTTTATGCCAGTAAAATGTAAACCATTTTAGATAAAGTTGTGTATTCCTAGAAAAATAGAACTTACCAAAACTAAAAAAAATCTTCTATGTATTATATCCATTGAGCAAAATATCCATCTAGAAAAATAGAACATACCAAAACCAAAAAAAATCTTCTATGTATTATATCCATTAAGCAAAATCCATTGTAAAATCTACATACAAAAAATAAATCAGCGGAAATGGATTTACAGGTGAATTCTTAGCAAACATTCTAAAACCAGATCAAAGAAAAACCTACTCAAAGAAAAACCCTTCAATAAAATTTGAAAAGAGGAAGCAAACATTCTCCAACTCAAATTAGTAGGAAAAAGCCAAATAACATGAGAGGCCAACTTACAGAAGAAATGCAAAGAGCAAATAAACATATTTAAAAAGATCCAAATGCACTAGTAAGCTAAAATTCAAATTAAAACCATAATTAAATGCCATTTTTGCTTCTCAAATTTGCAGTTATTTTGTGGGTGTAGCGTGTTGAAGACGGGTAAGAGAACAAATTGTTACAAGTTTTATGGAGAGCGACCAGAGAAATTTGGCAAGATGTATTAAAAACATTTTTAAAAATATGTGTTTTAAACACAGTGATTTTTCTACTTACAGGAATGTATTTTCAGCAAGTAATCACAAAAGGGGGGCAAACAGGTATGTCTATTATATTAAGAAAGGAAAAATTAAGATTATAATATTCCTGTATGAGAGAATGATTAGATGTATTTTAGTACATCCATTCGAAAGGGTGGTTTGCACCATATAAATATTACGTTTTCAAAGGATATTTGGTGAACTAGAAAAAAAGATGATGATACAATAACAGATAAACCCAGTAGAAAATGAAACTAGAGATGAAATGTAATCCCCACTTTGTATGAAAAATACTGAAGAGAAAGACATTAACCACAACAAAACCTTTATGGAAGTTATTTTTATGTTCCAAGAACATATGATGTTTACTTTTTAAAATTCCTCTGTGGTTCCCAAGTTTTCTGCAAGTATATGTATTACTTTCACAATCAGAAGAAAAGCAAATATTTTTTAAGGTGTCAGGTGCACTTAGCCATAGTGTGAAAGGTTCTAACTGGAGTGGAGTGGGGCAGGAATAATGGGAAGAGTTGGACTGAACTACTGAAGGAACACTGCAGGAGGACTAACAAGAAGCTGTAGAAAGCACAAAATATTTATTGAGAGACATAGATTTTAATCTTGGTTCAGCCACTCATTAGGTAGGTCTCTCTTTGAAGCTGCTTTATCTACAGGCTAAAAAGTCTTCTTTGCAGGGCTCTTGTCTTAAATAGAGGAGCTTATATATTGCATATGCCTAGCACAATATCTAACATTGTGTATATTTTCCATAAAACTTAGATCCTGTCCCTTTACTAATACCTGAATCTTATCTTTTGATCTCTTAGTTTTGATCTTTTGCCTAAGATCAAGTTGATGTCACCACTATTTCCACTATGGCTAATTAAAACTTAGTTCCATAAGGCCCTATCTTTGTAAGGTAAATTTAAAATGACATTTCACACAGCTAATTACAAAAATACATCTCCATCAGGCATAATTAAATGGGAGGAAATAATTCAGGCAAAAAGGACTAAAAAAATATATTAGCTGAGTGGACAATTATTTGACTGATCTTGCTAATCATTTCAAAGTCAAACCAGTTATACATGCAGACAAAGTGAATCAATTTATTAAATAGATAATATCCTAATTATCCATCTTGTCCATCAGTAATTTTTAAAATCACCAAAAAATTCCTAATGTTGTGAAAGGCAAAATGAGAATTTTTTGTTGTTGTTGAATTATTTCATAAACTGTTCTTACATGCTCCTATTTTATTCAAGATTAGGAATAGTTTCACGGAAGTACTAATAGAATCAATAAATAGTGATAAGTAATCAGTATTTGCTGTTGATAATTTTTTGTATTAGTCTTACGGAGTTAGTTATAAAGAACTTGAGGGAACACCAGGCACCATGTTTCTAAAATATCTGGCTTGTTTAAATATACACAAAACAGTATTATACATTTATACATAAATATTTTAGATTAAGGCAACTGTTTGTATAATGACTTTGACCAGCCTATATTTCTACAGTTTTAAACAAACCTGCTTTGTCATGAAACCTTGAATTAACCAAGAAAACAACTCAATGTGAGGAAAATGAATTCTGGTTTTGGGGGCATTATGTTCTGTTTTTCTCTATCACAAAGCTGAAGAATTGAGCTGCGATGTTTGCCTGACTGTTCTTTTCAGCCAAACGAAATGGAAAATCACACAAAAATTAAACAAAGGAACTGCCTTGACTTTCTCAATTGCTTGGAAATGGAAGTGTTTATTCAAGCATTACATGGTGGCCCTGGCTCACAGAGCCCTTGATTAACATAAACTATTTCCCGGAGGTGTAAGAGAAGCAGCTGGAGGTGCACCTTTCTTGAATTGTCCCTGCTAAACTTCTCCATCCAGTCTGGATCTGCACCCAAAGGGTCTTATGGCTTCCACCCTGGTCTTCCCATGATCCGGCCATCTTTGTAGAATATGAATTAATTTCTTTCACTTCCTTACCTAAAATCCTCAAATGGTGGCCTATTGGGCTTAGAATAAAATCAAACCCGTAGCCATAACCTACAAGGCCCTATAAGCTCTGGCCTCTGACTTCATCTCACAATCCTCCCTGCTTCTTCAGTGGGCTCTACTCATACCTCCCCTGTTTTTTTTTTTACCGTTGCTCCAACACATCAAATTCATTCCCACCTCAGGACACTTGCTCCCGCAGTTCCCTCCACCTGGAATGTCTTGCCCTGAGACTTACCTATTACTGTTTTGTTGTTGCTGCTGTTGTTTTTCGTTTTTCATTCGGGTCTGAGGTCAAATATCTCCTCAGACAGATGTTCTGAAACCTCCCAATCCAAAGTGGAACAGCCCTGCGGCCTAGGTACTTTCCCCTAGGCCCAGCCATTTTTTCTCCGTAATACTTGTCACTAGCTGATATTACTTGATTCATTCATTTATTTTCTTATTTATGGTCTTTCTACTGCTAACTAAAATCTTATCTTCATAAAAGCAAGTATCTTGTTGGTCATATTCACTGCTGTGTCCTTAATATCTGGGGTAGTGATAAGCACATATTACTCAGTCCATAGATACTTGTGAGGTGAACAAATAAATTGAGCTGTGCAACGCAGCAACTGGCATTTTTTTATTTGCAAACAATAGAAACTAACTCCAGCCAATTTAGGCAGAAAGGCATTTACCGAAAGGCTATCAGATGGCTCACAGAAGAGTCAGGAGAGCTGGAGAAATAGGCTTAGAAGATAGGAAGCACAGCTACAAGCCCTGAATCACAATGAAAGGGACACCAAGAAACCGACCAGAACGATGCCACCCTCAACCCTACTAGTCTCGGCCACCGGATATTCTACTATGGTTGTCCTCACCATCGCTGCTACCGGATGTTGCTGCTGCTCCGAGCCCCAGACTGCACCCTCCTGCCTATGCTTCCTTACTTCTTTTCCATGCTTAATTTCCTTGCGGCAACAATCTTGGCTACCTGTCTACAGCGACAGTTGAAGGCAAACTATGAAAAAAATAGTTTCTAGCCTTTGGGATCTTTGTAGCAGAAGGTGGGTCTTTTCACCATAAAAATCAAAACGTGTGAGAGGCAAATCATTGCTTTTTATATGTTACAATGTGCCGTGACCTGGATACATGCATCTTGCTATGTAGATAGCCGGTCTTTCAATTTATTCAATAATCATATATTGAATGTCTTCTATTTTCTCTTTTGATAAATAATTATCGAGTCAATGAATGGTTAGGAAAGGTGGCGACAATCTCAAGACTGGTTATAATTAATCCTATGAAATATAAAGAGCCAGGCAAAGGCCTAATGATCTCAGGTATCTATAGGTAATTTTAAACACTGATGAAAGGACATACCTCCATTGCAAGGCCATGGGTTCGTAACTATGTGATCTCCCTTTGTGAAAAGTCATCAGAGCAGAGAAAGAGATTGGGACTCTAGATCTAGAAGTTGTACACCCTCACTGAGTGATTATGGGCAGGTCTCTAAGCCTTGTTTCTTTACCTGTAAAATGAGAATATTAATAAAATTATATTTATTTTTCTATTACTACTTCACTAAATTTTTCTGAGGCTCGTACAGGACAATACACAAGTGTACCTCAAAGAACAAAGGATATGCAAAACGCATGTAAAGTATCAGTATTATAAATAACAACATCTATTGCAATTGGGGGCCATATGTATCCTAATTATAAGAGCTGCCCCTTATTTATCCTTTGCCGGGTACTCCAAACATGCATGGCCCCTCATTCTCTCAATCTATCTGCCCCTGCCAGCCTGTCTGAGGACAAGTATCTTTCTTAGGTCTTTTCCAGGTCCTCTCAAGGAGCCCCCTCCTTCCTGCTTAGTCTCCTGCTTAGTCTCCTGCTATGGGGAGATTTCAGTTAAACTAGACATACTCTTGGTCTCCTTCCCTAGGGAGGGATTTAATTGATGAGTTTGGGGTAAGAACGTGATCTTTAAGACGTTAAGTACTAATAAGTTGTTTTTGCCCTATATATCATGTTGGCCATTTTGTCCTATACTTGACAACATCCCTGCGGGAAATAACATGCTCATTGTAATGTTTATTATCTATGTGGATGATTTTATTAATTGTAAAATCTTAGATCTTAGAGATTTGATTTGTTCATGCTATGGCTGGCCATATCACATAAGGAATGTTTTATGTATATTAAATCTAGGCAAATTTACCCTGAGAATATTGTAGTAGATCTACCTTTATTCATTATCAAAGGAATAAAGACCTTCCACTTGTGAACACTTTAAAATGTGCATTAATTTTAACTTGCTAACACGGTAAAACATGGGAAACGTGATATATAAAGAATGAAAACACAAGTCATGGTGCTTACAACACAAGAGAAGCACAGTGGGCAGATTTTTTTTTTTTTTTTAAAGGCTCAGCTCAACAGGGAATAGAAAAAAGAAAACACAAATGTCTCTGGCGGCTCAGGGAAGCCTGGCCTTTGTGTGTGATTCCGCAGATGAAAAGGGAAACTCCAGGCCGCACAGCTCCCCTGGGATTTGAAGGAACAAAAGGAAAGCAAACACTCCTCTGCTTCCAGGAAGGACAGGCAGGCGAAAATAGTCTGTCTTTTCTTTTTGTTTCTTCTTCTCCCTTATTATTAAACCAAAAAAATAAATAAAAATAAATAAAGATTAGTGATGAAGTAGAAATCCCTTTTAAGATTATTTTTGTTTGGGGTCAGAGTTTAGCATCTTTTAGGAGAATTGCAGGAGAATTGATTTTGTTCCCCTCTTTTGAACATTCAGTAGTTAATCCCCAAGCAGATTTTGCTTCTTTCGTGCTGCACTCGAAACCCTGAAGCCCCCCATTTCTTCGGGTCACCTCTCCTACTAACTGAGTAGCCTCGGTGGCCGCTGATGTGGAGTCACTTCCTTGTGTGACCGGAGGGCTCTCCAAGTCTTGCTCTGAGGCCCTCAAGTGCTCTCACCTGCCCGCCCCCAAAGGGTGACCCAAGGCCCAGGAAGCATCACCCCGCCCCGCCCCGCCCCACCTCAGCTCTGGGCCAGGCTCCTGGGCCTGCAGTGACAGGGCCTCTGAGATGCCAGGGGATGGCCGCCCGTGCGCTCAAGACCTCAGTCTCCAGCCCCCCGGATACAGGAGCTTCTGTCCCTGCTTCTGTCTCTCGGGCCTCACTCTAAGTAGCAGGACATGTGTGTGGGAGCCACATTCTTGTTCCATCCAAAGACACCTCTGCCAAAACAACGCCGGCTACTGTGTTCAGTCCCCTCCCCTCCTAAGCCGTGGCATGTGGTGACAGGCCTCTCTGCAAAATTCTTTATTTATGCCTCTTCCTGATGGTGCGAATCAGACGTTGAGATGAATCATCTAGAGGGAGCAGGATCTTCTTGGGAAGTTCTGTCAACTGGATCCACAAATGCTTTTGACTGAAGAGCAACCATTCAGCCTGGATTGGCTGCTCTTGATCCCTCATGTCCTCAACATCCTATTCTTAGGCTTTGCTCTTAACCTTCTAGTTGTTCCTTTTTAGTATCCCTCTGGGCTCCTTTCCCTTTGTCCCTTGTTGTGGGTGTTGGCCAGTCTTCCATCCTTGACGCAGCCGTTAGCGCGCTGTACTATGAATCACGAAGCGCTCACAGGGATCTGAAGGTAGCATGAATAACTGAAGCAGGCTGTATGCGACAAAAGTATGTGGTTCTCTTGCTCTTTGATACGGCAGTTGCCTTTTCTTTCATAAGGAAGTAACAACAGAAAGAACATAAGCACGACCTTAAATGGCAGCTGATGTTCAGAGTCCTGGAGACCCTGGTTAGGAGTGCTTGAGTCTGAGGGGTAGAAGAGGGCAGCTGCTTCTCAGCTGTAGTCAATGTCTGGCAGCAGATAATATGACCACTAGAAAAAAATTTCCCTTTCTCAAAAGAATTTGGAAATCCAGATTCTCTTATATAATCTTTTATGTGAAATCTCCAATATTTAAAATTTTGCTCAAGCATACCATATCTGTATGCTAGAAATGAGCATGCGGGCCGAAGAGGACACATCTCCATGCCAAATGCAGTCAGTGGGTCACCAGTTGGCAGCTTCTTCACCACAGATTAGCAAAGGCAGTAGTTTTCAAACTGCAGAGTGTAACCCATTATTGGATCATGTAATCGAGCCTAATGGATTGCAGTAGCATTTTCCAATGAAATAGAATTGCATAGAAGAAAACAATATAAAATGATAAAATATGTCTCATTTAATAAAGATGGGTATTATTACAGGAGACACACATACACATGCATTTTTTTTTGTTTTTTGGTTTTTTTTGTTTTTTGTTTTGGTTTTTTGAAAATAAATCTTTATTTTGGACTTTATAAAAAGCAATGCAGTACCCCATAGACTGGTGTTAAATGTTGTCTACAGTGCAAAATCCATGTTCTAACATATATAATAATTGCCAGGAGTACAGTGCTCTTGTTGATCTTGTATTCAGTCAGGTTAAAACAATGGACAATAAAAGAATGAACGCATCCTCATGTGCATGCTTCACTCTTGTCTGAATGCCGCAGCTTGTGACTTCTTTGCTTTCTGTACTGCTAGTTATCCAAGATCTTGAAGAAATACTGAACCTCTAAGAGGCCATCGTCCGGTAGATCAGTACAGTGAATGGCATTCTGGATCTTAGTTTTACCAAAGATTGCTCTGAGGGTTCCAGGGCATAAATGCTGGGCAATTTCAGGATCAGCAGGTCCACAGAATTCTCGAAATGTCTTTGTAGGATTATTTTGTTGAATCTCCATTGCTACACAAGGGCCAGAATATATTTCTGTCACCATCTCGTTATACTCAGATACTACTCCTTTATAAACTTCATAAAACTCCTCAATATTAACTCGATCCATGTTGAACATCTGCATAGCTGAGATTTCAAAACCTGCATCCCGGATAGCATGAGGATCTTTCCTAGCAGTCCTTCACTGATGGCATGGGGCTTAATAATGCAACAGGTACAATTGGTACAATTGGTAAATTTGGTCCACAAACTCCACTTGAAGGAAAAAATAACTCCATTTCTCTGGCAGCAGAAGCAAAAGAATCAGGGCCATGATGCTGTCACTATTGAAAAAATTTTTTATGATTAGGTTTGAAGGTCACTGCCCAGGTGATATTATTCCACTCCTTTACCTTCTATTTAAATGCTTAAATGATTGTAAAATGTGCATCTGCATGCTAGATTTTTTCTTGAACTTTAGCCATTTAAAAAAAAATTTATTTACTTGAGAGAGAGAGACCACAAGCAGGGAGGAGGGGCAGAGGGAGAGGGAGAAGCAGACTCTGCTGAACAGAGGACCCTGGGATTATGACCTGAGCCTAAGGCAGATGCTTAACCCACTGAACCACCCAGGTGCTCCTTTAGCCACTTATTTTTAATTATCTGCTGGATATTATCACTTGGATAATCCACAGATCCCACAAACACAGTATAACGGAACGTTTAAAATAATGTGCCTTGTAGTCAGATCTCAGTTTGAATCTTAGGATTTCTTGGTCTGTTTCGCCATCTTTAAAATCAGGATAATCAAACCACCTGCATAGAGTTTATTATGAGAATTTGTCCTTAGAACAGTGCCGGCACATACAAAAAAAAAAACCAAAAAACAAAAAACAAATATTGTTTGAGCACCAAGCATATTCCAGACATTGCTGTAGACACTAGAGATTGATGAGAAAACTCTGCTCTTCCAAAATTAGACAGTGCTGCTTTTCAGTAGTTCAAGAAAGGAAGTTAAAATTAACAAAACATCTCCTTAATGTTTTACCCAATATGGACAATAATCCTTTTATAATGTAAACTATAAATACCCTTTTCAAATAGCCTCTGAAATGTACTACCTCCTGACCACGAGGATGACTTCTCCCCGTGGCATGTCAGGAGGTGTCCTCTCCTCCTGAGTGTCATGAGCTTCGGCTGTAATTTTGCTCTGTTAGAGAACTCGGGTGCAGAACAAGATGATGCCTGTCTTAGTCCATTAGGGCAGCCAGAACAAAGCACCGAAGAACTAGGTGGCTTATGAACAACGGAAATTTCTTTCTCACAGTTCTGGGGACTGGGAAATCCAAGATCAAGGTGCCATCAGATTCAGTGTCCTGAGAGCCTGCTTCCCGGTTGATTTTCTCGCTATGTCCTTGTAGGACAGGAGGGGCAAAGGAACTCTCTGGAATTTCTTTCTTAAGCACATTTTCTCATTCATGAGGGCTTTTCTTTCATGACCTAATTACCTCCTAAAGGCCCTACCTCCTAATACCACCACAGGTATTAGGTTTAACATATGAATTTGGGGGTTGGGAGAGGACACACATACTCCGTCCAAAGCAATATCCTTTCCCTTTGAGAAGCCTGCTGATGGTGAACACATATACAATCTGCGGTAACCTCCTGATGGAACTCCCTGCTTCCAGATCCATTCCCTTTTAAAACATCCATCACACTGAAACCACTGACTCCCTATAAAATAGATTCTGGCCATGACCCATCACTTTCTAACCTTTTAATGATCCTGCACTGTCATCTGTAGAAGAGCTGGGCTCCTAGTGGGATTTGCCAGGCCCTGTAGGACTGTATCTTCACCTCTTAAGCATCATCTGATTTCAGAATTGGTCTTGTTGTCAATCAGGATAACTTGCAGTTTTCAGGACATTTAGCACTCTCCGTCAACTGGTATTGTCAGGAAGCCAAGCCTATGATTGCGGTTGTTATGGTTATAGATTAGCTTCTGCTCCTCCAGGCCTCACTTCCACCTTCCAGATAGAAAGAGTAAGAGGGTTGAGAAATGCTGCCCAGGGCTTGGACTGTGTCACATAGATATCCCTAACGGAGAGGGATACTGTGTACTTTTATTTCCTGATTTCTAGTAGTGGAAGAAGAGAGAAAGGATTGGAATTTGGGTGCTGAGTGGACACTTGTTTACACAACTGGAATGTTTGGAGCTGATTCACCCCTAATAAATCCTCAACTCTTGAGAGTGTTTGTTCTGCACTGAATCCACTTCGGGTCCTGAGATGTTCTGGTTCCTGGTATTTCTTCAGCCTGTCTCTTAAAGTTTTTCTTTTCATTCTCTGAGCTATGCTGTCTTTCCAATAAATTCAGTAAGAGTTAATTTTCATTGCTTGCTACCAACAAACCCTAAATTGATACCATTTAATAAATAATTCCAGGTGTTTAAAAGTCCAGGCAGGGATCCCTGGGTGGCGCAGCGGTTTGGCGTCTGCCTTTGGCCCAGGGCGTGATCCTGGAGACCCAGGATCGAATCCCACGTCGGGCTCCCGGTGCATGGAGCCTGCTTCTCCCTCTGCCTGTGTCTCTGCCTCTCTCTCTCTCTGTGACTATCATAAATTAAAAAAAAAAAAAAAAAAGTCCAGGCAGTATCAAGCTTATGAATATTCCTCTTTTTATAGTTTAGAATCTACTGAGCACTTAGTCCTGTCCATAGAATATCTCAGTGACATTTTAGGATCAAAATTTTAAAAGACTATTTTGCAGTTGTTGAAGTAACCAAAATAAATTTATGGAAATGTAAATATTCACTCAATGGAATATTCAGGTAAAATAAGTTTTCCCATTCCTGAGATCTACTCTTATTTGTACAAATTGTCTAGTGATAGCACTGGTTAAAAGATGGTGTAAATGGGTTACCAACACTTTGTTAAATGAAACTGATCATTATTTAAATAGAGTCATTTCATTAATCAACTGTCATTGACTTTAAGATCCTCTTGATGATTTCTTCAACAAATCCAGTAGAAAAGTATTAGAAAAAGAAAAAAAAATCGATGAGCTAAAATGTTTCAGAATATAAAATGGGACCAAAGAAAAATAGTAGAAGAGTACAGACTCTCAGTAAAAACTGCATTTGTAAAAATGATAATAGAAGATATCATAATGATAATGATGTCTGTAATAATACTGCTATTACTAGTTTAGGTAAATAAAATCCTGTTAAAGTTGAATTTTAGAATCATAGAATCTGCTGCCTTGTTTCAGAGCTGAGAAAAGTGAGAGCCAACAAGGTAATCAAATGGACACTGTCACTCAGCTAGTTAGCAGCAGAGCCAGGAAGCAAATCAAAGCAGGAACATGAATATGTGAATCTGGGGTATAAAGGAAGAAGCTCCAGATCTAAACAATAAGATTATTGAAAATCATCATTTTGCTCCTACTGAGGCCAATCTGCAAAAATCTTTGTCATTTATTAAGAATTGAATAAGAACTGAGCAACAGATTATTTCAGGTGGAAAATATTTAATGAGTGTATCTTTTGTACATGTATGTGTGTGAGCATATATTGTGTGTATGTTTAACGATAAGATTATTTATCATTATGGGTAGAATATTTTCGATTAAAAACTAAAATTGAAAATTGGGCATATAACAGATTTAAATGTTACTATGGTGGCTATAAACAAAAACAGTAAACTCTGATCATGTTAAAAGTATATGAAAGAAAATGCAGCATTTTTGTCTAATCTAAGTTGTTTACAAGAAAGCCTACAGCTATTCATGTTTTTTTCTACTGGAATTTTGAATGTAATTAATCACACACCATAAGCTGAAAAGAAAAACTGCAAGTATAGTAAAAATATAATCTTGTGTCTAGAATTTTGAAAATAATAAGTTTCATACAAGAATTAAGCATGAATAATTAGCGGTTGTCAGTCAACATGAAACATATGCAAATATTTTACCAGAGGAACATTTTAAGGTAAAGTGTAGTCAGTTGTGACTCTTCTAAAAAAATTTTTAATACCTCAAGCTTAACAACCGGGCAGATAGCACAAAACTGAGTAATAGTGATTCATTTATCTCTCAAATGTTATTAGTGTGACTGAGGGAAGAGTGGTGACATGAAATGATGGGATAGCTAGGGGCTTTTTAAGTCATAGATATAATTCAGGCATAATTACTTTCATGTTGGTTTTGTAAAAAAAAAACTTATAGGTACAATATAAGTAGTCATGTTCCAGGAAATGCAAATAGGAAAGAAATAATAAATATACAACACTTTAGTAAGTCGCAGACTTTTTTTTTTGCAGGGAAAAATACTCTAATTGAATCTCACCTTGTTAGAAAGACATTATTTTGTGCAGAGTCATAGGTGTTCACAGGGAATAATGTTAGGAGTTGCATCAACTGGGGCTATTAGTTGTAAGCAACACAACTTACTGCAGCTAGTATAGAAAATGAATCTGTTGAGAGCTAATAATACATTCTATCTAATAAATATTGATTTTATTACATATCTCAGAGAATTGTTGGGGAAGCTGGAGAAACAGACTCAAAACTGGCCTCCAGGAACAATTCCTAGAACTGCACAGTAGAACGGGCCTGAGCAGGAAGTCACCGCAGCCATAGCACCCTCGCAGCAGCAGAATGGATGAGCCAACCCTAATCGGCTTCCTCCTTTGGTCATCTCCCAAGTTCAGTCCCATTTAGGGGAATCTGGTTCACAAAACCAAGGTCACATGCCTGCAGTTTAGCCACAAGGGAGTCTGAGAACGCAGGAGATTTTTGCAAATTGCCCTGGAAACAAGGAGCTCACAGTGTGGATAACTATCACATAGAGAGAGGGTGTTCAAAACATGTGGGAAGTTTGGTCCACAGAATTCTAAGATGAATAGAGGTTGGAAGTTAATTTTAGCTTCTTATCCACTTGGTGCTTAATGATTTCTTTTGAGAATAGAATTATTTATGGCCACTGTTTCTAAGCAAGTTGAAGATTACTGTATCTCTAGATGTATGAATATCTGTGTATTTGCTCTCAGGAGACTTTATTACTACACTGTCCCAAGACTAGCCGCCAAAACTATGTCATCACTGGCAACATGCAGCTAGGGAGCACTTGAAGGCTGAAAATGTATTTTTTTATATATTACTTAAATAAAATATTAATAAAATGAATTTCACCTGTTTAGTTTTTCTTCTTCTTCTCCTTCTTGCTCCTCCTTCTCCAAAGAAGAATCTTTGTCTTTTGCATATTATCAGTCTTGCTGTTTTGAGAATGCATATGTTGTTGTTGTTTGAGGCCAATGAGAATTAGAATTGGCATTTGTTCCCACCTATTAGGAAATTCTCTTTTCTATCACAGTTGTTGAGAAGGTTAGATGTATGTCTGAAGCTCTCAAAAGCCATCTTCTGAATTAAGAGATGAATTCGCCTGAGAAGGGGGCCAATTGATCGGATAAATGGAACACTGAGGTCATTTCAAGCCCTGAACTCATACCAAAACTAGCTTTACTTCTGGGCTTTTTAGGAATGTGAATCAATAAATCCCTTAGGCCAGCTGGGGTTCAATGTTCTCATTTGCAATTAAAAACATCCTAACTGATACAATTATCAAGATCTCTATAGTGACCTTACGGTATATTCAAATCATTACCAAAAGAATCTAGGAAGTAAAGCTCTTCTAAGTGTAAACCTATATGTATAAACTACTGTGAGTATTTTGAAAAGAAAGCACAGTTTCCAGGAATTTAGAATAAAATCTAACACATACAGCAAAATGAGTCTAATTTTATTTCTTTAAGCTATTAGAATGCCAGAACATGATAACAGATCATTGAACAAGTCAAATAAATAGATTCAGCATACTGTTATTATTGAAGCAATTCCAGTCATTTATATTAGGGACTTTTCAACTTTTCAGCCGTGAAATATTGTATTCAAAATAAATGTATGTGAAAGCATAATATACGAAAACAGAATGAATGTTAGTGACGTTAAACATCTCTCATCACAGATATTTATTTATTGTAGTATTATTTGAAAGTTCAAGGTCGACATTTTAAAGCAATACACCAGCAGTTGCTAGAAAAAAAACCAGAAATCTTTTGAAATTTTTTGCAAGACTCAGCTTGAAGTATTAGGGAGTTTGCCAATTTAAAAAGTCAGAGAAAAAATAATAAGTAAACTACTCATTGTTATTACAGAAACATGGAGCCAATATTTCATTTACTATACCTAAAGAAGGAAAAGAGGAAAATTTAATAAAGCAGAAGAAAATTCCCATATTACTTGCATTTCACTTTGGATACCCCTGACACAAAGTCTCTGTAATCACGCTGGCTCTACCCTAACCTCAGCAGCCTGGGAACAGTTTAGGAATGTGGAAGTGGAAGTTTGAGGTCATTACAGACCAATAGTGGGTACAGAGTTGCCTATTCACATTGATGTTAATTTCTTATAATTAGAGAGCTGAGAGCTCACATGGTTGGATGGTTATGTTTATTCTCTTTGACTGTCCTCTTACCTTCATCTCATCCTATCCCTAGTCCTCACCCCTACCCCGCACCCCCATTGCAATCTCTTCCCTCTGTGTCATTCCCATTGCCCTTACCCTTTTTCCCACTAAACTCTTTTAGCCGTGAGATTGGAGTAGCTGACACGGTCAGAACAATTAAAAAAAATGAATTATTTTATTTCCTTCAAATTAAAGGCCTCCAGAAGTGCTTTCAGAGAGTCATACTCCTCTGCATGGTTGGGTACCCTAAAGATGGTGTGGACCTTCAATCAACCTGCCTGCATAACATATGTTCCCCCTGACTCCTAGCACCAAAATATTTGTTAATACATAGGAAGGAGAATCATGTAACTAGATGTTAGGTAATATATAGATATTAAAAAGGAAAATACGATGAAATTAATTTCCAGGGATCTATCATATGGGCCCCTGGTTATCATTTTAATAGCTAAAAGTTTTCACATTACTTCTAACTCTTGGGCTACTAACACAGATGTGAACATTAAATGCCTCTTTAAAAAGTCAAGTGAAAAATTTACTTGTTAAGCAACTTCAGTATTATTTGTACAAATTTCTCGAAGAGAAGATCAGTTGCAGCTAATCATCACCTAATATTTATTGTGGAGCCAGAATATGCAAAATATAAAGGAAGAAATCATCTGAAAACACCCACTCCAAGGAACAAAATCAAATCCATGCATAGCAGAGAATGACACACATAAAGCTGTCTGGTTCAACAAGCAACACCACTAATTGAGGATCTACTATGAACCAAGCCTTGTACTAGGTGTTGAGAACTCACACAACAGGAACAAAGATCTCCCTGTGGGGCATACAAAGAGAATTTCCCAGTGGTCCAGCCTTGGGATTGTACTACATTCAAATCAAGAGAGAATTTGATCTTTTCTTTTACTACCCACAAAAGTCCTTGCCTGTTTGAATATATGATCTAGGAAAATTCTCATTTTCCTACTTGCTTCTTTACTATATTTAAGACACCCTAAAGCTTCCAGGAACATCTCACACTTTGTCCCTGTAGAACCCTCATTCATTCCTACTCTCCCATTCCCTGCCATCTCGGCCTCGTGATTGCCTTCTCTCCCATTCCATACCTCACCTATAATGGCAGGTTTCATCACTTGTTGATAATTGTTTTGTGTTTAAGCAGATCGCAATTTCCAGAATCCTCTGGTCTAATGAAGAAGTAAGAAATATAAATACATATTTCAATCCTGGGTGAAAAGCATCAAAACAGAGATAGGTACAAATTTCTAAGAAGTATGAAGGGGAGAATAACTCATGGTAGGCTCAGAGAGAGGGAGGTTAGGGGCAGGGACAGAGACGGCTTTATGATCCAGAAATGCTCTTTGCCCAAGTGAAAATACTGATGGTGCCAGGAACCCCTCCTGAAAAAAGCCTAGACTAATACATATGAAAGGCCCAATTTTTGTCTCCAATACAAAAAGCACTGAGTTTTTTTTGAACACTTTTTCCTTTAAAAACATGCTCACCAGTTCTTGACAGTATTTGATGATTACCATACACATAGTTTCTCTGGATTTATATTGATTGGCATGCATTAAGGTAGCCTTTTTCTCCATTTGCTGTCCCCTTCCACCACTTCCTCCAAAAATATTTGCAAAAGAGTATGCCTCTGTTAGGAAGCACACACAGACACATACACACCTACCCCTCAAAACAAAAAGCCATAAAATCTGTAACATCAAAAATCATGAACTGATTAATTGTATAAGGAACTACAGCAATATATGAGGATGAACTTAAGATGTAAATTTATAAATCTTCAAGAAGTATTTAGGCTCATCTCTTTAGATTTTCACAATTCTTCTCTTATTATATTTGGAAAGAAATAAGTATGGATAAACAAACAAAAACCTCTAGGGGACTGTTCCCATTCTTAAGTCATATCTTAAAAGCTCTGAAATTTGACCCAAACATGGCTATGGAGCCAGAAGAATACAGAACAAGTGATTTATCACAAGTAATGGCTGTATTTTCAAATGCACTAAAACCAGAAATTCAAGATGTAGATTATACTGTAATTTTCAAGACTAGTAAGAAACCCCTCCCAATGGAGCAACATAGTTATTCAATTAGTTAAGGTGAATAAATATTATCCTTTAATTGATATCTCAGTCCGAGCCAGCTGGAGCACACTGTTCTTTATCACACAAGGTACATTTCTTGCTATAAAATAATAAATTTTAGGAGATAGGGCGTCTAATGGAAAAGAAATTGTTCCAGAAGAGATGTGTATAACTTGTAATCTTAAAAATTAATTTTGCCTGGGCTACATTCCAGTATTCCAGAACAATTATTACTAAAGGAACGCCACCAAATGGTAGGAAACAAGAGAATGTATGTCTCTGCACACCCACTCCCACGCACAGCCTGGAATTTTGTCGGGATCCCAAGAAACCTTTTTTCTCCTTTCTAAATAGTAATTTCATTAAAATACATGTTCTACATGAAGATGTGAATGGAAAAATGGGCAGTGGAAATAAAGAGGCCAAGAAATGGAGTTCTATTAGTCATCCAGTAAACAACTGCTGAGAAACATGAACATTCTGGGACAGTTAAGAGTAGGTTAGAGCGCAGAAAATATTTTTAAGATATTTTATTAATACACTTCTGTGAAAGTTACAGATGCTGAAACCTAATTCATCCTTGAGATTTTATGGTTAGCTTATTATTCTATTTAAGAATCTAGCAAATATTTACAACCACTTGCTAAGGGGATTTACACAGTCCTGCTTGGTTCCCACTTATCAACTTGATAAACACCTTCAAGTATTGTGAACATCGTTTATAAATGTAACATATTCTATTTCCTTTTCAGTTAAAAAGATCTGATTGACAAACCCTTCCAAATACTTAAGGAATTTAGACAAGTTAAATTAACTTCATGAATACAATAAAACTTGAGTCCTTTTAAAATTCTAAAGATCTAGCCTTAGTAATATCCAGCAAATCAATTATTCAATTACCCATTGAAAACTAAAATTATAAGATTGTCATTCTAAGATCCTAGATTTTTCTCAAATATATAAAATACTTATTATGCATATATTCTTAACAAAATGATATCAGTACTATGGTTCTGATTATTTTAAACTAATCCTAAATATTTCCAAAATTAAATGATGCTTCTTTCTCAGGAGACAACTGCATCCTCAGTTCACTTGGTTACTTTTGAGCAGTAATTCTGACTGAGAGTGAGATTTGCAATTTGAGAAACCCAGGACAATTATCATCAGCCACTATTTAGGTGGTTATTATTTGAGAAGACTTCTCAGCACGCTTAGGATTACTCAATGGCTAGTGATTTTGACCAAATGTAATTTTCATACAAAAATTCCTACAATCCACTTCTCACTGTACATATCACCATGATTCAAGATACAAATAGTGTCTCTACAACCCCTAGTGGGTCCTATGCAATCCCCAACCCCCATCCACACCCATTTCCTCTCCTCTCTAGTCTCCTACTACGCTCTTTCTTTCTTTTATTTTCTCTTCTTCTTCTTTTTTTTTAGATTTATTTATCTATTTGAGAGAGAGAGAGAGAGAGAGCCAGAGGGGCAGAGGGAGAAGGAGAGACAATCTCAAGCAGACTCCAAGCTGAGCCCAGAGCCTGAGCCCAGAGCCCAGGCCAGGATCTGGAGATCATGGCCTGAGCCCAAACCAAGAGTTGGACCCTAACTGACTGTGCCACCCAGACACCCCGAAAATATATATTGTTTTAAGCAGGAAAAGGGAAGGAAGGAATGAAGGAAGGAAAGAAGGAGGGAGAGAGAGAAAGAGATACTCTCTCTTATTCAATCCACACAAGTTCCCTTGTTACTTTTGCTACTTGCCCCATGTGCTCATGCTTTAGGACCTTTGCGTTGGCTCTTCCTTCTGCATGAAATAGTCACCTCCCAGATGTATATGTGACTTCCTGACTATCTTAAGTCTTTGCTCAGCTATCACCTCAAAGAGGCCTAGGCTGACCACCCTATTTAAAACCACAACACTCTTCCCTCTATATCCTTTCCATTTTTCTTTTTTCTCAATCACCGAACACATCTGACATACTCTACGGTGTAATTACTTACTCATTTATTGCCTGTTTCTCCAAAGCACCATGAGAGACAGGATTTTCTTCTTAGTGCTGAATTCCTGTCGCCCAAAATGGTGCCTGACGCACAGATGCTTCTCAAAAAAAATTTGTTGAACGAATGAATAAATGGAGTGAAGTAGCTGACTTCTGGGTGCCACAAAGAGAGTCTACATGGATACTATTTTTTTTTGGAGAGAAGAGCTTTATCCTTTTTAAAGATGCACAGGTGGAGAGGCACTGAAGCAATTGCTTCAACAAGTAACACGTAGGTGTGGAAATAGCCCCTGCCTGTTCCTCCAGCAAGCCTGCGATGATCTCTGCCTGTTTTTTTTTTTTTTTTAAAGATTATTTATTTATTTATTTATTTATTTATTTATTTATTTATTTTACAGAGAGAGAGCAAGAGACCCACAAGCAGGAGGAGCAGCAGAGGGAGAGGGAGAAGCAGACTCCCCACTGACAGGGAGCCGATGTGGGGCTCCATCCCAGGACCCTGGGATCATGACCTGAACTGAAGGTAGACACTTATAGGACTGAGCCCCCCCAGGAGCCCCCTCTGGCTGTTTTCTAAACACTGTTGGTAGCAATTATTCATGTTTGAAAGTAAGGTTATGTTTCTTTTAAAATATTCCTTCATTGGGATTTTCACTCTTTAAAATCAGTATCATCCTGGGCCCCCTGGGTGGCTCAGTGGTTGAGCGTCTGCCTTCGGCCCAGGGTGTGACCCTGGGGTTCAGGATCGAGTCCCACATCGGGCTTCCTGCATAGAGCCTGCTTCTCCCTCTGCCTGTGTCTCTGCCTCCCTCTCTCTCTCTCAGTGTCTCTCATGAATGAATAAATTAAAACAAAAAAAAAAAAATCAGCGTCATTCCTTAAATAGTCCAAAGCAGTAACTGAAGTTCACACCCCAGTGCAATTCATTCCACTTCTGTACTGGATTCTCCCTGTTTCTAGTTTGTTCCATTAACCAGAAGGGGGGTTGAGAGACAAATTGTTTTCTCACGGTACAAGGTCTGAATAGAATAATTAGGCCAGTCAATTCCCAGAGTGCAATTGGCTAAATTTTTCATTCTCAGAGTCACACTGCGTATCTGCAAGCCACAGCACTGTTAGGTATCATATATTCCACAGGCGTTCCTGTGAGGAGCCCCCTCCGAGGGCTCAGGGCTGCCTGGTACAGATCAAAATGGATTTTGCCTCCATGTTTATTGTGCAGGAGGGAACTGTGTGAGAGACCCCTCACTTCTTTTATCACTATTAATATAGGAGCAGAACAAAAGAAGAGCTGACTCTGTGGTTCTCTCTGTTCTGAGTGGTCATCTGCTTTATTTTATCTTTTGTATGGAAAGTACTGGAGTGGAGGGAGAAGTAAAGCCACTTGCCATCCATCCTTTTCGATCAATGTTCGTTGTATAGAAGTAAGATCATCTTGTCCTGACTTGCACTACCCCAGAAAACAACAATTAAACGCTCTTAATAAAGACAATTCCCAGATGTCCTATAGACTAGTCCAACCTGGCACTCCCGAAGTACATACTTGGACTCAGAGCAATGCCCAAAGGCACAAATGAAAAAAAAAAAAAAAAAAAAAAAAAAGCAAAACAAACCACTTTCAGGCAGAATCTTGGGATTTCCCAGGCTATCCTTTCCTTGAATTCTGTTTGACTTAATTCAAAAGGTCAGCATGTACAATTTGACAACCTCTGGGCACCATATTGGATGACAGGAATGCCTCCATTCCCAGAAGAGGAGCTAAGCCAAAGAATGGACTACAACCTTGTGGATTATCTTTTTTACAGTGGCTATTACCTGCTATATTTAGAAAAAAATGGGGTCCTTGTTTTTTTGAGGTTAACCCTAAGATTTTTTTAGAGATCTTGAAAGTTGGTTGCCACTAGGTAAGCAGGAGATTTACATCTAGACAGATCACCCTTGTTTTAGAAAAACCATTTAAATGGACCCTTCAGTTTCACTGATGTAATTATAATACAGAGCCAAACCTTAGAGAAGAACTCAAGGTCATTATTTACCTGACTGCAGATGCTGAAAGGGAATCAGGTCATTACTTTTCCATCTGCTTTTTGCTTTTATATATTATGGTTAAGAGTTACAGCTATCCCTTCATTTTATTGAGGATGGAGTTTCCACTTCTCTTTACCATCTTTCTTATTGTTCTAGAATAACTTATGAGGGTTATGTGGTAAAATGATTTTGTTATGTCATTTATTATTATGTCATTTATCATGTCAGACTGGAAGTAATATATCACATATTTTAGATATTTGTGCTATCACTGTAGCAACTCCATAAGGTGGGTATACTGGGAAAGGCAAATTTTATTAAAACAGACAGAAGTGAAGAGGCTTCCACCTTCTTGGGAAGGGACATAGTTCATCCCTGTTTAGATAAAAAATGATCTTGGAATTTTATAAATATTTTGTTGGAAAAATATTTGCTAGGTATTGTCTGAATGACTGGGGGATAGTTGCAGAAGGTGCTGTACTTTCTGCCAACTACACATTGTGAGGGAGTTTGACTTTCTCTAGGAGGCCTGGAAGAAAAGGGATTAGCGGCCTGAAAACTGGGAAGAGGGGAACGGGAATGGGAAAGACGCAAAGAAAGCACAGAGGGGGAGAAAGGAGAAAGGGAAAGAGGAAGGGAGAGAAAAGAAAGGGAGAAAGAGAAAGAGAAGAAGGGGCTGTGTCTTTTAGAGCCTAGAATCAATAGGTATTGACCTGGAAAGAAAGTTGGCCAGCAAGAAATTCCTTGTGGCAGCAACGGCTAGTAAATTCTAGGACAGAGTTTATTCCAAGATTTCAGTTGTGTGCTGGGCTGTCTTATGATGCACCTGCTTCTCTGCTTCCATTATCACCTCCTTCACTACTTCACAACATAGAAGCCGTCCCTGGTGCTTTCTAAGGCTGATCCCTTCATCGGCTCTGGCATCACAGGAACTTTATCATATTTACAATCCCTCACTTTAATGTACTCAGTGTCTTCCATCTGGATCCTTTGGATTAGCTTTTAAAAATGAACTAATCCTCCCAATCCTGTCACTTTATCTTCCACCATATGCAAAAATTTACTCAAAATGATCAAAAACTTAAATGTAAGAGCTAAAACTATAAAACTTTTAGAATAAAACATAGGGGGAAAATTTCGTAACATTGGATTTGGTGATGATTTCTTGGGTAGGGTACCAAAAACACAGGCAACAAAAACAAAAGGAGACAAGTGGAAGAACTCTTTCAAACTTAAAACATATTGCACATCAGGAAATACTCAACAGAAGAAAAGGTAGCCTACAAATGGAAAAAATATTTGCAAGTCACCTGATAGAGGATTAATAATTAGAACATATAAATAACTCCTAAAACTCAACAATGAAAAAACAACCTGGTTAAAACACAGGCCAAGAATTTGAACAAACATTTCTCCAAAGAAGATATACAAAGTTCAGTAAGCACATGAAAGATGCTAAACATTACGAATCATTGTGGACATGCAAATTAAAACCACAATGAGCTATCACCTCAAACTCATTAGGTTGGCCATTATGTATATAAGATAACCCCAGAAAATAATTGTTGGTGAGGATGTAGAGAATTTGGAACCTTTGTGTGTTGCTGATGGGAGTGTAAAAAGGTGCAGCCATTGTGGAAACCAGCATGGTGGTTTCTCAAAAACTTAAATATACAATGGCCATTCTATTGCAATTTCTCTTCTGGATATATAGTCAAAAGAAATGAAAGCCATGATCCAAACAAAGATCTTTACATACACCCATGCTCATAGCAGCATGATTCACAATAGCTAAAAGGCAGAAGCAACCTATACGTCCACTGATGGATAAATAAATATACAATGTGTGGTATATTTCCATGCAATGGAATATTATTGAGCCTCAAAAAGGAAGTTCTGACACATGCTACAACATGGATGAAATAAGAAACAAAAGGACAGATATTGTATGATTTCACTTATATGAGATAACTAGAATAGTCAAATGTATACAGACAAAAGATAGAATTGTGGCTCCTAGGGGCAGGTGGAAAGGAGGAATGGGGAGGTAGTGTTTAATGGGTAGGGTATTTCAGTTTGGGAAAATAAAAGGTTCTTGGAGATGGATGGTGCTGATGGTTTCACAACAATGTGAATGTACTTAATGGAACAGAACTTAAAAATGGTTGAAATGGTAACTTTTATGATTTACCACACACACGCACACAATACCTCAACCATCTTGTTATTTCACTTCTCTTCTTCATAGTTGGCATCTAAAAAGCATATCTTTTCTTTGTCTTCCCATGTGCACCCTACCCATTCATCCCAGAGCTCGCTTCAATCTGACTTCTATTTTCTCCACACCATCTCTACAGCCCTAGCTGTAGATTGCCAATGATCTCAAGACCCTAAATCCAGCAGGTGTTTGTAAGACTTCACCTTATTTGACTCTCATAAGTGTTTGATCAGTTCTTTTTAAATTAAATTCCACCTGCTCTTGGCTCCTGTGCACCTCCCTTGCCCCTGGTTTCCTCCAGCCCCTCCTGGAGTCTCTGTCTCCTTTGCAGACTTATCCTCCTCAGCAGCCTCAGCACGTGCCACATTTCTACTTCCTCTCCTGCAACATACAGCTCTCTTTTCAGCACCCACCCTTCCTGCCACAGGGCCCTGACATGTGCTATAACTGGAAATAGTTTTCAGCTTAATTTTCACTTTTTCAGGGACGCCATCTCTTAAGTCTCCAAATAGATTGATTTTTTTCCTTAGTATTCTTCTTTCTCTGTGTACTTCTCCTTTATAACATCTTCAGATGCTCCTGCTCTATCTGCCTGAGCTATAATTTTACATATGTTTTTTATGACTGTTGTATTGGTAATATCTGTTTCACCCAATAAATTATACTTCAGGAAGGTAGGGTCATATTTATTTTATTTTGTTTTTTGATTGTCAGGAGGTTATATTCTATTCTCACTGCATTGTCTGGCACAGAATGATTTTCAATATGTCCTTGTTGGATAAATAACCCCAGACTTTAGTAAACATCCATCCTAATGGATTTATTTACTTACTTACTTACTTACTTACTTACTTACTTACTTACTTACTTACTTACTTATTTATTTTAGCACTGAGGGGCAGAGTTGGGAGGGAGGAGGACAGCCCTGTAAGCCTGAAGACAGTCTAGAGAGTTTGAGGGAAAAGGCTCCAGCATGGAAAGACTCAATCAAGCACAAGTGTTCCCTCAGGCCCTCCGAGAGATGTGGGGAAAGGATGCAAACCCTTTCACTTGGCCAGTAGAGCAAGGATGACCCCTGAACACTGGACACTTAGGGACATCCAGATGGCAAACCCCATGTTTGCCAAGATGTTACTGTTATGGAGCGAGAAGGGTTTACAGACTCTAGATGAAGTCAAACTCCATTTGTGGGTCTAAACCCTGGCAGCCCAGCAGAAACAGTCACAACGCACCCAGATTCTCATGCAGTTGGTCTGGGATGGAGGTCAGGAGACTACATTCTAAAGTTACCCTGCCCCAATCCACCCTGTTTGATTTTGATATAAAGCCAGATTTGGGAATCATTGGACCAGGTAACTCTTATGGTATTTTTCTCCCTTGAATTTCTATGACTCTGGAAATATATAATTAGATTTTTCTTTCAGAGGCTGTATAATCTTCAAATCAAGTCAGAATACATGGGTTAGTTATTCATTCTTTCATGCAGTGGAGACTTGATGCAAACACTTTTACCCACAAGCCACTATCAAGTACATGTGTGTTCATTAGGAGTGAGATGGGGTTGGGTGGATAGGAGCACCTCTGCGCTTAATAAAATTACAGTTCAATACAGATGGAGAGATAAGGTGTTCAAGAAATAATTAGGGACACATAAAGCATCGTATCAATGAAAATTCCAGTTGTCTTTCTATCAACATTGCCAAGCATCCAAAAAATTTCCAAAACCACACGTAAAGGGTATGGACCTTACATGTCTTCACCTTCCCACTTCTTTGTGAGATGAGACCTCTTTTCTCTTTCTTCTATATCTCCTACAACTCTGTATTTGTCTTTTTTTCCCTAGAACTTTGTGCAAAGTGCTTTTTCAATCTGGATGTGTATCAAGTACATGTGTTCTGTATGCACTAGGAGGTTGATAGTTTTCCAATGAATCAATTATTAAACAGAAGGAGAATGGTTGTTAGATTCCACAAAATGGTTTGTTTTGTGCCAAAAGCAAGAGGTGTCAAGAGGGCACCAAAAAGGCAAGGGAAAAATAAATCAGAGAAAAGGAAGTTGCAGAGATGAAGGGCAGTCAGGGTGTCAGGAGTGCAGACATCAAGTGTGGTGGTATAAAGCAGCAACCTCATTGGTACCGAGGGGGGGGGTAGCAGTTGAGTCTTAGGAAGGTAAGAGACAGAGTTACAGCCTGAGTGGTATCTCCATGCCTTTGAAGACCAAGGTATGGGCCACCTCTAGCAAGTATAGGAAGTGGAAGATGAAAAGAGGAGACGGTGGAAGCAGAAACCCCTGTGGGCTAGAGGGTGGGGCCCACTTGTCACACAGGAATCAGATGATAACATCATCTATCCTGTACCCCATAGGACTTTGTGTCTTCCTATAACTATACCATCCTCACAGTGTGGTATTATTTCATGCTCCAAAGGAGCACCTTGAGTCAGTACTTAAAGATCATATGATGTTAAATATGTTCTTATTAACAAGTGGGGAAGGAGATAGTCATAGCCAAGATTCATCAACTGTTTTATGATGAGAGCTTGATTCTTTATATGGATTATGTCACTGTAACCTCTTACCAAGCTAATAACGTAGATGCTGCTGTCATTCCTATTTTACATTTGGAAAACCAGCCTTAGGAGGCTGGTAAATGTTTAATAACCCATAAAAAAATCCATGATTTATAATGTTTGCCAATTTCTATGGTGATAATACTCCTGTACTGGCCAATTTTAAGCTACAAACATGACTTCCCTGAATGCAGAGTTGGCGAGAGTTAGCTGCACGGTATGCAACTTGCCCTTGTATAGTATCCACAAAGCGTACATATGTAGAGTGTAATATATGTAGTATGATACATGTACGATAGATGAAAATATGTAATTATATTATTAGGAGTATAGATAATAGTAAAATGTAATGAAATAATGAGGAAATGATGAGTTTGGTGTATATTTGTTTACTTTAAACATTGTTTAATTATAAATATATTTTAATTTTTAATTATGGTTATGCTTAACAACTAGCTCACAAAGTGCTTGAAAATTTAAATCAGCTCTCATGAGCCAGTATGAACTGGTCCCAGCACACCTCTGTCAGCCCACTGTGATTTGGAATGCATTCGCAATTTCTAACTATTCCTAAAATCCAGTGGATTTTTAAAAACCTGTCCCTTTAAATCAAGGACTGAATCTTTTTGTTAAACTCTTTCCCCAGAACCTCTAGGGGATCCAGGTAGTGAGTAATTGGAGTCCTATTATGGAAATGGCTAGGAAACCAAGATAAGCCGATGAGGCATGAGGGTCACCAGGAAGTAGATATTGGAATGAGAATCAGTATGCAGTCACAGAAATCAAACCCTTTTCAAGTACACCCAAACTTAATATAAAGACATATCGTGTATATCCAGACAAGGCTGAAATTAATCCTGGAGATGGAGAGTTCTTAACTTGTAGGGTAGGACGGGGAAAAGATTGCCCGTGTCCAATGACATGGACCTCGAGGTTGCCTTTCCTCCATCCAGAGCCCCTCCGTTACCCATATATTTGTCATGAGGGTCTGCCCATGCGCTTTGGGGATGCTGACTCCAACTCTGACTCCAAGGATGGGGTATACTATTGGGACCTAAGAAAGAAGAATCAGAGTATTCATACCACCTGGCGCTAACTACATTTTTTGATCAGCATTCAGGAAGGAGGGTTTGCTGGGTCTTTGGAATAAATAGTAATTTGTTCTTTGGAAAGCGGAAGTATGTAGACCTGAGAGTTGTCAGCTGTCGTGCTGGGACCACAAAAGCAGAACAGCGTTACTATGAAATCGGTATCATTGAATGCTAGAAAGAAGGAAGGAAACCAGGTTCTTGGTGATGGAGTTAAACCCTTAGATCAAACCTATCCTGACCCCTATATACTTCTGGACTTCTAGTTATGTGAGCCAATACATCTTTAGGGCTTAAGCCAGTTTGACTTGCGTTTTCGGATACTGGTATGGAATGCATTATAAATGATAAAATCTGGAAAGTGATCAAGTAGGTGTTCATTGAGAGTCCAACCTGACAAAATGTGCCCGAGAGATCCGAGAAGTGAAAGGTCAGAGAGGGCTGGTATGGCTCACGAAGACGACACTGGTATCTTTCCCCAGGAACTCTAGATGTGACAGCTGAAAAAGAGAAGAGACCTGCAAGGAAGGCAAGAGCAGCTGGGTAAGAATTCGCCAGAACCGGCTGAGCACAACCCTGCCCTTTCCCTGTCTGACAGTTCTAGAAGGGAATTCACTCATTTCCTCATGAGCAGAGGCTCTGCCTGTTGCATTAGCTCCCCGCACTGGCCTGGCACCCGCTCCTCCATCAGACATGGTAGCTAGAGGAAGTGAGTGCCAACTTGTAAACATAGAAGAACAGGTAATGGGAAGTTCTTTCTGATTTGCACCTGGAGGAATATAGGGAAGATGGAAGTGAGTAGGCCACATTGCCAGGTATATTACAGGGCCATGATCAACTTTCTTGGAAAGTTTTGCTTTGTCAAATGTTATTTTTATGCGGGGGAGGAGGTGGGGGATGAGGGAAGGGGGGAGGTGGATTTGATAGCCTATAATTAGTTAAGAGAAATGCCTAGAATCCAAGTCAATGTACATAACAAATCAATCAAAATCAGAGCCATGTGATACGCTCAGACTGGGGACGCTGCTCTTCGATAATTTGATAAGCTCGCCTTTGCCCCACAGTCAGTGGCACCACATAGACTCTTGTGTGAACATGGAAACAGAGCTAATGGAGCAAAAGGAAAGATAAAAATAATAGGTAGTAAAAATCTGGAACCTAAATGTCAGCTCCTCAGAAGTGTGCCCTCCTCCAGCTGCCCAGAAGAAATAAGGGAAAAGTGTCTGAAACTGTCATTAGTAACCAAACCGGGGCCACTCCTACCTTCTGGCCCTAACATGCTAGCAGCTCTGCAGGATTTCCTGAGGTAATGGCTTATAATTGCAGATACTCCAGCAGTAACCTTATTTTATTTTAAAATTATTTTTAATATGGTATATATTTCCATTTATTTAGTACCTTAAAATTTTTTATTTGCATCAAAATGTTTTGAGTATAGTTGATGCACAGCATGACTTTAGTTTCAGGCATACAACATAGTGAGTCAACGTCTCTGTATGTTATTCTATGTTCACAAGTGTAGCTATGTCAGCCACCAGACAATACTATTATAATGTCATTTACTATATTCTCTGTCAGCAATAATTTCAGGTATCACAGCCTCTGCTGACACTTTTCAGAAGTTTTCTTTTTCCTTCATTTCTTTTTTTTTCCCCATTAAATTTACTACTCTGCTGGCTCTGGCCTCCTCTTCCAGCAGTCTGGAAATTCTCTCACAAGCTTACATTAGAATCGGATCCACATGCTCTTCCTCCAGGAACATGGGAATATGACAAAAATTCATAGATGTGTTCCACAGAATAGTCATTGATGTCTGGGGCCTGGGAGTCCCAAGGTCAAGGCCATTCAGAGCGGGATGAACCAAGACCAGAAACAGAGTCTCCAGAATCACGGGGGCTCCAGAAACCAGCTGCCCCTGTGCTGCTTTGCACATCCAGGAAAACATTAGAAACATCTATAATCTACAAAATCCTTTTCTTATAAAAGTGGGGGGAACACTACTGTTTATCTTTTTTACTTTATAACCTCCTTCTTTCTAATAAGAATGCAAGCAAACCTGTCACCCAAAGGCCTTTTCCAGGAGGCAGGGCACAAATGAGTGTGAATCCAAGTTCAGTCACTAACCAGCTCTGTGACTCCTAGCAACTTACTTAATCCCTCTGTCACTTATTTCCACCTTTGCTGTAAAAAAGGGCTATTGATACTTGCACTTGGGCATATTGCATGAATTGGAAATAAGCTGTAGAAACCACACAGCACGGTGTCTGGTACAGGGTAGATACTGAACACATTATACTTATTACTAGTTCTAAGCAAACTAGTTGAAACATTTGGGAACCAACCTATGCTTCTAGATGACAGTATGAACCTAAAAGACTTTTCCTCCATAGAAAATTCCTGTAATTGTATATATTGGCTGTGAATCAAGTTACAAATCAAGGATAACATTTAAATTAATCCCAAATATATTGTAATAATTTGCCTGAACAAAGGAAACAATCAAGATTCCCATTAGGACAAATTCAAGGGGTGCCTGGATGGCTCAGCGGTTGAGTGTCTGCCTTTGGCTCAGGCCTTGACCCTGGGGTCTCAGGATCGAGTCCCACGTCAGGCTCCCTGCAGGGAGCCTACTTCTTCCTCTGCCTGTGTCTCTACCTCTCTCTCTGTGTCTCTCTGGAATAAATAAAATTTAAAAAGAAAAAAAAAGACAAACTCAGTAATCACCAAAGCATACAGAACTAGACAAAAGAAGATAGCACCATTCTTTCCATGAGTGGATCTCTCATTTTCAACTCAAAAATGGTGCAGAGGAAACAAATGCTCATTTACCCATAGACGGCCCAGAGCTGGGGATAGAGACCACACTCCAGTCATTTTTTTACATATTCAGGCAAAATGTTATGTCCTTCCTTACTGGACTCAGTCCCATTTTTGCAGGTGTAACTTTTCTAAGCAACACAAGAAAAAGAAGTGTCATTTGGGGTGTATTCGGGCCCACTAAGGGGACACATCCACCTGGGTTTCTCTTTAAACTTTGGGCTGCAGGGTGGCCTCCCAGCTATGCTAGGGAAGCCAGGGCAGAGAGCCAAAAGCAACAGAAAAAGAATATGATACTTCAAAATCATCTGAAAAGGACAGGTGTGCTTTTAAAGAAGACTTTCCCTCAGTGGCTTTAGCCTTTGCCCACAGCCCGGATACAGCAGCTAAATGGAGGCTACCGACTTTGCGGCCTGCTACATATGATTTTCATACCATGTTTGGGAAAATCATGCACACCGTGTATTGGACAGTCGTCCCTGTGGTATCAAGCAGCTCTGTTCTCTCATTTCACTAACAAATGTGCAGACACACATACCTTGTGGCAAATGCAAGGAAATCACTAGCCTGTGTTTGAAACTCAAGCCTCCCCATTCATTGGAGCGCAGCATTATTCAGGCCGTAAGAGTCCATGGCACTGCGTTGCCCTTTCTCTCTAGACTCCTGGAAGACTCTGGAACACTACAATAGCGAATACGTTGCAGCGTATGAGTAATTCTGATCGCAGATAGACAATCATTGTGGAGGAACTGCCATGATAATGGTTCTCTCATTTAAAAAAGAAGAGCTTGTTGTAATATAAAAATACTCAAAATGGCCACCTACAATTGGGCAAAAAAAAAAAAATGCTCTTCTTAACAAAGTAGAGGGCCAATAGATATCCATCGACTGAATGAATAAAAGGACAAAAGACTGTTTTCTGTGAATTCTGATGCCTTTCTGGAGAGATACTATCTTGATCATAGCTCATTCCTTTGGTGAGAATATTAGGACACAAAATCAGGCTAAGACACAAATGTCATAGTTATGAGCAGATTCAGGAACTCTCTCCTTTGCCTGTCTCTTCATGCAGTTCTTCTCTACTTTCTGAAAAAGAATAAAGAATCCTCTCTTCTTGCTGTTTCCACCCCTGAAATACTTTAGGCTGATGCCTCCTTTAGTCATCACTGAGCTAAGCTGCAGTCTTTTCATCCTTTTTCAGAACTCATTTTTGCCACTGGCTTAATCAGGGCATTTACTTCTGCCTCCACCCAATGTGTCTCCGTGTCCTAGACTTAAAGTCCTAAACATGGAGATAGGCTTCAAGGAAGCAGAGGGAGGCCTGGCAACATCAGGCCTTGACCACAGGACTTGTTCCGCTGTGGGATTCTCTTAGCTGTCTCCCCTCCTGGGGAAGCTGCATCGAGTAGGAGAAGGGGCCCTGCTTGGCCAGCACCCCTGGGTCCCCATCTCCGCTTTCCCACTCACTCCTACGTGGCCTGGTGCAAGGTATTTAGCCTCTCCAAGGTAGCTTCCTTGTCATGCGCAGCTTGGGGGAATACCTGCTGTGTCTGAGGACTCGCGTGAGAAATAGCTCTGGTAATCCATGTAAGTGGACTGAAGAAAGTATGGAGAGGTTTACCTGTACACCTCTATACACCTGTACGGGCTGGACCTCACACAGGTAGGCACGGCGCCCCTAAAGTCCCCCAAATCTACGAGTTAAGCCAATTTCTCTCTCACCACATTCCATTCATCTTACCAGGAATTTTTGTTCACACTTGCTCCATTTTTTTCTGAATTTGTCCATTGCTTTCCACCGGTCGGAGTCATGCTTGGATCAGCTACCCGCTGACTGGACCCACCATCATGTCTTACCAGGACCATCGTAATAGCCTGCCTCCTGATGTGTCTTCCTGCTTTCAGTCTTACCCCTTATAACCCATTCTCTCCATAGCAGTGATCTTATCTTTTTTTTTTCTTAAAGATTTCATTTATTTATTCATGAGAGACACAGAGAGGCAGAGACACAGGCAGAGGAGCCCAATGCGGGATTCAATCCTGGGACCCCAGGATCACAACCTGAACCACCCAGGTAGGTGTTCCAGTGATGTTATCTTTGTAGGATATTAATTAGATCAAGGTACTTCTTTGCATAAAACCCAGCATAGGTTTCCCATGATGCTTAGAAAAAAAATCCAAACTTTTTATATAAGCTATGGGCCCTTATGGGATCCATCCCTGCCTGTATCTTTGAAGGTAGCCCTCTCCACTCTTCCATTCCTCACTCTGCTTTTAGCCACAGAGAACTTTTTATTTTTTGGGAGCTGACTAAGCTTATCTCGGCCATAGGACCTTTGTTCTTACTTCCTTGAGGTGTGAATGTTCTTTTATTTTTTATTTTTTTTGAGGCTTGAATGTTCTTTTCTCAGATCCTCAGATCTTCATATGGCTGATTCCTTCTCATCATTGAGGCCTACAGCCAGATATCACTAAAAGACCTTCTCTGATACCGAATCTCATGTTCTCTCTCCCCTGGACCCCAAGATAGTCACTGTCTAGCACATTACTTTGTCTTATTTTCGTTAAACCACTTACCACTATCTGAAGCTACTATGTTCACTTATTTACTTGAAAAATGTCTGCCTCCATGAACACGATATTAGCCCCATAACAGAAAGACCCTTGTCTACCTTGATTATCTCTGTACTGTCATCTTCTAAAATAGGGCCTGGTGGGGATGTAGACGCTCGATAAATGTTGGACAAATGAATAAATTGGTGTTTTTAAGCCTGTCCTGGAAGAACTGAGCTCTGTTATATTTTCTATAAATATGAAATCACCAAACAAGATATGGAGTCTTAAAGTGTTCTCACAAAAGTTGAATATCCAGGTCCTAAATTTTGCACTGCCAGAAAATTCTGGAGAACTACAAAGTGGTTCAAAACATGAGCATATTTTATTTTATTTTATTTATTTTATTTTATTTTATTTTATTTATTTTTCTTGTTAAATATTATATATATATGTTATTGGAGTTCAATTTGCCAACATATAGCATAACACCCAGTGCTCATTCCATCAAGTGGGCGGGGGTGGGGGTGACTGGGTGACGGGCACTGAGGGGGGCACTTCACAGAGCATATTTTAATCCTAGCTTTGTACTTCCCATCTGTGTGACCTTGGACAAATCAGTTAACATATTAAAATTGATTTCCTCATCTAAAACAGTAAGGATGATAACACATACATTAGAGAGTTTTGTGAGGAATAAATGAGCTAAGCCTCTAGCCCAGTTCCTGGAACATTGTGCACACTTAATAAACGGCGGTTATTATTGTTATGGTTATTGTTATTGCAGTAATTAATTCCGGCATCATACTTTACAAAGGACATTGACAAATTGGAGCTCATCCAGAGGAGAACAAACAATCTTGTGAAGGGTCTGGAAACCACAACTTGTGAGGAACAATGGAAATTGCTGAGGATGTTTACCTTGGAAAAGACAAATTTTAAGAGGAACATGATAGCTTTTTTCAAAACACTGAAAAGAACTGTCTCATGGAAGAGGGATTAAATTTAATCAATGCTGTTCTAGAAGATACAGTTAGAGCCAAGGAGTGAAAGTTAAATCTTGAATGCTTCATAATCTAATAACCAAACTGTCCAAACCAAAATAGGATTGAATTCTACTTATACAAGTAAAAAATTAAGGCATGGTTATGGACATATTGATCCTAAAAATTATATACGAAGTCATTCGTAATAACCACAATGAAGACTTTGTGTCAATATAAAATATATGTTTGGTACGTAAATTGTAAAAAGGAGACTAAGGTATGTGTATATGCCGTGATCCCCATTCCATATTTATCTGAGCAGAACATACAAACTCAGATACACGCAAATGAAATGGGCTGATTCATGACGTAGTCATGAAGGAGTCATGTCATTCCAAATGTCGAGGCAGAGGCCAAACCACCTCTAGAATAAATGGCATTCAAGAAGTGATGTGTCAGAGAAAGGGCTGGGCGGGGAGAACCCTGTAAAAGATTTGAAAGTTCCATGGGTCTATGATCCAATGGATTTATTGTTGAATTGTAGTAATGCAAAATAGTGCTTTTTTTTTTTTAAAGATTTTATTTATTTATTCATGAGAGACAGAGAGAGAGAGAGAGAGAGAGAGAGAGGCAGAGACACAGGCAGGGGGAGAAGCAGGCTCCATGCAGGGAGCCCGACGTGGGACTCGATCCCAGGTCTCCAGGATCTTGCCCTGGGCTGAAGGCGGCACTAAACCACTGAGCCACCCGGGCTGCCCAATAGTGCTTTTTTTTTTTTAAGAAGTAAAGAGGTCCCTTTAAATATCTTCATTTTCTTCCAGTTAAACTAGGCAAAAAAACATCCAACCCTAAGTGACCCAGAGCACTGGGCTCTGTGGCCTAATGGGGACACTGCAGCAACAGGCAGTAGATGCTTGTGGCCACTGTTTCTCTTCTGCCCCAGCAAAAGCCTGTCAGTGTCTCTGAATCTCCTGTTCTGGATGCTTCCCTGAAAAGGAGGAAGTTGCATGCTTTCAAGGTCTGAAAGTCTATGATTCATCTTGATTATTTTGTTTGATAAATACGAACTTAGCCAAGAATTAGAAACCACCTGAACTTTGTAAATAAGAACGTCTCAGAATACGAACAAAGGAAAAACTTTAGGAGAATTTTGGTCCAAAAATCAAAGATGGTCCTTATCCTCTGCCAGGTTCAAAAAGCAATAACTGATTTGTTTTCTAATTCAGTGGGTGAAAAGTTGACCTCTAAGAGACAGGCATCTATGACTAGGGTATTCTGGTAATGTCTCTTTGTTTTATGTGTAAGAGGACATTACATAGTTCCCTACATTGGCTTCTTAGCCTATGATGATAGAGGCACTCTTCTTCACCACTGCTAAAGTTCCAAACAGCTTTCAGACTGTCTACATCCTAGAAGGACCAGTAGGAAGAGGATTGCTGTTTTCAAGTGCTGAGGACACTGTCTGACCCCGTCTTGAGGTCAACCTACCTCCCACTTTATACCTCAGATTATTTACAGCGGTGGCAAAAATTCCTTTTCTTCTCACACTCAGTGATTAAGAGATGAGCTTCTTGAAATAGAGATATTACAAAGTAGTGACCCTAAAGAACTTCTCAAGACATCATATAAGTTACAGTTATAAAAAAAAAGGAGACACTTTCATTCTCTTCAAGTCTTTGGTTATAATTCATATAGATGATCTTGTGGGAATGGAACAAAGTAAATCTTGTCGTGCCATGCCCTCTCAGTGAGAGTCCTGACTTATATTTCAGATGAAGAAAGCATTGAAAAATGTGCCAGTGGTCAGGAAGCCTCCTGCTTCCATGCCCAGAATTGACCTAGAGTCCTCAACACAATGACTTTAGCCTTAAATGATTACCATCTGAAGGAAGATAGCCTTCTCCTCCTAGAATTTAGAAATTTTTATTGTTAATTTTATAAATAATTGAATTGAAATTCACATTACATAAAATTAACCATTATAAAGTGAACAATTCCAAGAATTTAGTACATTCACCATTTCCCCCTTTCTGCAGTCTTGCCAACTCCCAATCTGTTTTCTATCTCTAAAGACTTACCTATTCTGGAGATTTCATAGAAATGGAATCTTATATGACCTTTTGATTTTGGGAGGATAGACTTTTAATCACTCCCAAATACACACTTAGGAAGAAACCACATTTGTATAAGGGAATATATAAGCATTATCATAACAATTTACCTAAACAAGCATTTTATTAAGACCCAGCATTTGCAAAACATCTGAGGTGCTTTTTTTTTTTTTTTTTATTCATCTGAGGTGCTTTTAAGAGCGCGTGTGCATGCACGCGTGCGCACACACACACACACACACACACACACGATGCCTATTAATTGTTTTTGTACTCAGAAGACCCACAGTTTGGGAAGAGTGACAGAGAAAGAGGACTGGGAGCCAAATAGGAGAGGCCACCTTTTCTAGCAAGCAGGAGAGGCATGGCAAACAAGGGAAGCTTGGAGCTTTGAGGTCCTTCCTTGTCCATGCCAAGGAATGGTACCATATTAGAATTCTTGGTTGCAAAGTTCCAGAAATTCAATGGAATTAATTAACCTAAAACAGGGAAAATTTATTAATGGTGCAGCAGGTAGTAGTAGAACAGAGCCTAGACTCAAAAGAGAGGCTCAGGAATCTTCCCTTCTCATGCTGGTTCCTTTTTGCGTGTTAGTGCCAATTTATTCTTTGCTCTCTGCTCATGTGGGCAAAAGATGGCCATTCCACAGTTTCCAAGTTTCTCTCTTCTCTGTTCAAAATAGACCATACACATAGAAGCTAAGAACATGGGCTCCAGAGTCAGACTGGGGTGAGTCTAAATCCTAACTCTGCCATTTAGGCTCTGTGACATTGGACAAGTCATTTAACCTCTCTGATATCAGTTTCATCGATAGTAGTACTTATTTCATTAAGTTAATAAATTTAACTGAGAAAACATAAAGACCACTATCATATAAATCTTCAAGAAATATTTATTACCTTTATTATTATAATATAATAAATGATTATTATTTATATAATAAATTATCATCATCATCATCATTAAAGAAGCCAGCCTTAACTGACTCTTGGTCACAAATCCAGATTTCTAAGAAAGAAACTGATTGATCTAGCTTGGATCTGGTGCTCATCTCTACTCCATCAGCTATAGCCAAAGGGTATAGTCACAACTGAGAAACACATTCCTGTGATAGAGTGAGGAGAGGATGGGCTATAGAACCCAAGAGAGAAGATGCCAGGAATTAGAGAGAAGGGGTATGGAGAGAAAAGTTAAGGCCCCTGCTCTGCCCATAGAAACCCTGCCCATATTGCAGGGTGTTTTGACTTTAGTTTAAGGGACTCTTTCAGGTTGGTCTTTGGACCGTGTACTAATCTTTAGTTAATTCAACTGGTGTTGATTAGCTAACCTCTTGGGCTTTGAAATCACTGTTTACATTCCTCCTCCTCCTCCTCCTCCTCCTCCTCCTCCTCCTCCTCCTCTTCTTCTTCTTCTTCTTCTTCTTCTTCTTCTTCTTCTTCTTTTCTTCTTCTTTTATTTTTTAACACTTCAGCTTGTTTGGGTTATTTTATTCTTTCTGACCTTGAGTTTTAAATTGTATTTTATCTTAATTGCCCTTAGCTCATGGCTTGCTTTCTGCCTTCCAATTTCTTTAATCTCAGGTTTTCCCTTTTTTGTGGGGCAGGGGGCCACAGAGAAGGGGTCAATTATTTAACCTAGTTTCCTATATCATTTGATCTTTATTTAACTATTCTTACTTTTTATTCTAAGTTTTACTGTTGCTTTTAAATCTTTTTATTGTCTATAATTTTTGTTCTCACAAAGACTAACAGTAATACTTCTTTTTTTACATCCTGCAAAACATGTAGGCTGATGGGTGTTCGTTTCCATTTACCATTTCAGTTACCCTCTAGAGGTTCTCAGCCCCTGAGGCTGATCTTTACAAAAATCTCCAGCAAGCCACATAATTCCCCTTTATGGATCCTCTCTGCTGAGGTTTTACCTCAGGCTGTTTCTCACCCTACTTTGTTTCCATCCTCCCAGGAGAAAACGCCTCCCATCAGCTGACTGAGTAGGCAGGGAGCCCTCCTCCTCTGGAGAACCAAAAGTTTGTGGCTCTGCCAAGAATTGCTGAAATAGGATGTACCATTCCAATAGGAGGAGGCTTTCTCATCGCTTGGGAGCTGTAGGACTTGACCCCAGACTCCTCTCTTCTCTGTCCACATTTAGTCCCTGGTTGATTTCCTAGATGCCATCCACATGCTGAGGACTCCCAAAGCTGCAGAACCCGAGCTCTCTCCTGAACTCCGTAAGGCCAACTTCCCACCTGAAATCTCAATTTAAATGTCCAAAAGGCATCTCAACTGTAGCATGTCCAAAACTAAGCTATTGATTCTCCCCGCTGCTGAATCAGCTCCTCTCGAAGTCTTCCCCATCTCAGGTAATAATAACACCATTCTCCAGTCATCTAGGGCCAAAATCTAGCAGGCAGCTTTTATTACTCCCTTTTTCTGTATAAAGATTTTATTTGAGAGAGAGAGAGAGATCACAAGCAAGGAGGAAGGGTAGAGGGAGAAGCAGACTCCCCACTGAGCAGGGAGCCCAATGCAGGACTCGATTCCAGAACCCTGGGATCATGATCTGAGCCAAAGGGAGATGCTTAACCGACTGAGCCACGCAGAGGCCCACAATTCCTTTTTTCTCATAGCCCATATCCAATTAATCAACAAACCTTATTGTTTCTACTTTAAATTTCCATCATCTTTACCTGGAGGTGTTGCAGTAGCCTTTTCACTGGTCTCTTTCCTTCTATCTTTACCTCCTAAATTCTACTCCTTATATAACAACTAGAGGGATCCTTTAGAAATATTTGTCAGACCATATGATTCTCCTGAGAACTCCAGTAGGTCCCTCTCTTACTAAACCTAAAGCCTTTGTCTTAACTATGAGCTACGAGGTTACATATGATCTGCTCTACCACCTAACTCTATCCCCAAGCTACTCATCTAACCTATTTCTTATCATTTCCCCATGGTTTATTCTATTCTAGCTCCACTGCCTTCCTTGCTGTTCCTTCAACAGCAATCATGCTCCCACCACAAGGTTTTTGTATTTGTTCTCACATCCTCCTGGAACTCTTCAATACCAGATACTCACCTGGTTTAATCCCTCACTTCCTTCAGGTTTATTTTTTTAAATTTAATTTTATTTATTTTTCCTTCAGGTTTATATTGAAATGTCACTTTATCATTCTGTATAAAAGAGTACCCACATCCTCATTCTGTTCCCTTCCCCACTTTATTTTTCTTCATAGTACTTATTGCTTCAATTTGTTATTATTTGTTTCCCTTTATTTAAATGTAAGCTTCAATAAAAGAAAAGACATTCTTTTCAATTTGCTCACTGGTGTATTTCTAATACCTAGAATAATGCCTGGTATTGGAAGATTCCCAATAACTGAAAAATTAATGAATGATTAAAATAAATGATTTGACATATTGTATTATAATTCAAGTAGCATTTTCAAACTGTGTGTGGATGGGTGGGTTGGGAGTAATGTTGAGAATGAGAGAAAACAAAAGTAAAAAAGTAAAAAGGAAGGCATCAACCACTGACTGAGCTGAACCATTGACTAAACTCCTCATGTATGTCAGGCACCATGTTAGGTGTCACTTCTGGGTTATTTCTTTTAATTATAAATTTTATAAGATAAATGACAATGTTTTTTCAACTCTACTAGTTTCTCTGAAACTTATTTCCCATTATCTACTATCTTTTCACTCAAGCTATAGTAGTATTTCCAAGAGACATAGCCTTTAGAGAATAAGCCTCAATCAAATAATCTTGATGTTAAATGTTTTTCCCTTTGTCTAGAGGAAAACAATTATGACAGTTAATGGTGAACTGACCATATTTATCATGGTGAATTCAAAATAAAATGTGAGCATACAAGGTATTATGGGTTATGAATGAAAGGAGGATAACCTCAATATGTGGAATCAAAAAAGACTTTAATAAGAAGGTAGAATTTGATCTGGACCTCAAAGAATTGACAAGCTGTGTAAACTCAGAAGTCTGAAATAAAGCAGGCTATTGTATAAAAAAAAGAACTGTAAAGTGCATGGTGTACACAAAACCTTTCAGTGAATGTGGTAGGCAGTTTCCAAGATGGCCCCAGTGGTCCTCACCCCCTGGTATTTATGCCATTGTGTCATCCTCTCCACTTGAATGTGATAGGACCAATGACTTACTTCTGCCCAAGAGAACATGGCAAAGGTGAGTGATATGTCACTTCCGTGATTAGGTTACACAAGACTGTGACTTCTGTCTTGGTTGCAGATTCTATTGCCTTCTCAGCTTGTATGCCTTGATGAAACAAGCTTTCATGTTAGAGAAGCCCATGTGGCAAGTCTTTAGCCAACAAATAGCAAAGAGCTGAGGCTCTCAGTTCAATGGCATCCCCCGGTCAAGCCTTCGGATAAGGTCTCAGCCCTCACCGACACCTTAGTTTTGATCTTGTGAGGCACTCTCACTCAGAGGACCCAATGAAGCTGTGCCAGGATTTCTGACTCACAGAAACTGTGAGACAATAACTGAGTGTTTCTTTAAGCTGCTAAATTTTGTGATAATTTGCTATATAGCAACAAATAGCTAATTCAGTAAGGGACAAATGAAAATTTGCATTTTCTTCCAAATATTTTTTGTAACAAACCTTCTAATTGTTAATTCAAGTATTTATTTAATACATATTTATGATCAGTCTCCTTTATGCAATTACTATTGTTATAATTGCCATAAAGCCTGGAAAGATCAATCATAGAAAGACTCTATCCTCAAGAAGTCTAGTGCAGGTAGGTATGGTGTATTCACAAATAACTGTAAAACAAGTAGATAATGCTAAGCCACTAAGAGTAGCTGGACATGATACACATGGAACTCCTGTTGGGGTGGGTATTTGAGCTGGATTATAAGTAGGTTGGGTATGCAGAGATAGGCAATGGACTGCATATAAACACATACATGGAGGTGAGAATTGTGGAGTATGTACAACAGACAATACACAATTTCTCTTGTTTACAGAATGGGACACATTCAGGATGCAAGGCATATGCAGGCAAACAGAAATGGAGAAGTAGGCTTGGACCATCTTGTAAGGTTCTTTGAACATTGGGTAAAGGGTTAGGAGTTGGTACATTTCAGGGTGCTTGGGTGGTTCAGTCGGTTGAGTGGCTGATCTTGATTTTGGCTTAGGTCATGATCTTGGGGTCTGGGATCGAGCCCTGCGTGGGGCTCCACACTCAGCAGGGAGTCTTCTTGAGGATTCTCTCTCTCCCTCTGCCCCTCTTCCCACTCACTCTCTTCCTCTCCAATAAATTAATAAATCTTAAAAAAAAGTTGGTATATTTTTGGGACTTATTCAAACATTTCCAAAAACAATACAGTCCCAGTTTCCTTTATGATACTTTCCTCATTCCATAGCTAATGCTTTTAAATATCAGGCCAAGGGCAAAGACTTCCTGTACTTTTATCATGTCATAGTTCATTCAAAATTACTTGTCCATTGAGTCTCTCTGAAATGAATGGCTCACTGCATTTTATAACACAATTTGAAGACCGATCATTGAAATTGAGAGATTAATGGCATCTATAAAATATTGAATGTATTTTTACTGAGTGTGAATTATTTTGGTCAATGTCTTTATTTGTTTCCAGTACAAAAAAACCTCTTTTATTTTCCCCTCAAATGACATTTACTTTAAGTATTCCTATTTATTCATCAGGGTTTGGAGGTAGGCCACATGGCTACAAAATATGTATTTATGTCTAATTTGTACACAGCTCTTCATGTAATTTAGTCAAAGGTAGCTGAGATGACACTTGAACTGACAATTTTCACTTGCACATTTATCAGCATCCAATCACTTCAAAAATCCCTAGAACATCTTGAAATTAATCTTCACTAGAGGCTCTCTCTACATCATCTCTGCTAGTTATAAAACTCTTTGTGGAGGTTCTCAATGTGCTTCAAAATCTTTCTTCTGCCCCAGCAGAATATGACTCATTTTATAATCTTTCATACATTATTTTGGAAGATAGCACAAACTTACCACCTTGTTCCCCTAATAGTAAAAGTTATTTACAGACCATTGTCATTATACACCAATATCTATTTAAATTCCCCAAAAACACATAACCAAGTATTCCCTAGACTTTCAAAGTGTCAAAATATTTTGACCTTGTCTCTCTCAGTTTTGCACTGTGTACATATCTAATAACACAGCACATATGATCCTAGGACAGTAACTGCCCGGTGATCATATTACCATCTCCATACTTTATCAGCTAAAAAACATTTATAATTCAGTGTCACAACTTTTTTTGAGTGGTGATGTTTTTAGGCAGCCTGGAGCATTAATAGGGTCCTAACCAGGGTTTGTCGTTGATATCTAGAAGGCTGCAGCCTTTTCCTTCTCAAGAGGCAGTCTCATTAGTGAGAGCTGCCTGTTGTGCAAGGCAGCAGGAGGAGAAGCCCTGATGTCCTCTCAGCGTTTGAAATTACGGGGCCCTTTCCCCATCAGAACAGTTCCACAGAAGCAAGAGAGGTACAGTGCCTCTAGGAAAGAAAGGCTCTTCAGACACAGTATTTACAATTTATTCATAAATTCTCCAACTAATGTTCAAAAGAATTTAGTGGTTTACTCCTCTAAATCTTGCTTATAATAAAACAAATTTACTCAAAATTAGTTTGAATTTACAACAGAATTCACTTTGGAGTATGTTTAAATAGTAATTTCTTTGACTCACTCAAAACTACTTTACAATATAATTGACACTGGAACTCTTTTTTAATAATAAGTTCCTTTATGGACATGATTTTTAGAAATCATGATTTATACCCCTATGTTTTATATTTTGTATATACTTAATAACACGATACAATGTCTGAATGGTTCAGAGACCAGGTTTATATCAATTTTCTCCTGGAGACCAGGTTCAGGAAAGGAACAGAGAAGAGAGAAGTTTTTGAATTAGAAATGTAATACAGCTCACAGAGCTATACGAACTTTTAAAGAATCATTAATGTTCTTTAATTTTTCCAATTTATCAGGCAGCTGATTTCATGAAAAGCTTGCTTTTTATAATTTTTTCCTTCTTCAAATACATATTTCTATTCTTTGATTTCCAAATGCACTGCTTAAAATCAAAATATTTACTTTTGGACTCTCTGTGAACTTGACTGCTGCAATTCTCTCTTAATCTCAGCCTGTCAAGGTCAAAAGAATATTTGCTTTTCATTTTTGTTATGATAGCATAGACCTCAAATCTATTGAATGCTTCCCTTATGGTTTCTCTGTATATTAAATTGAAACTGCACTCATTTAAATATCTCCTACCAATCCCTTCTTCCCTTCTTATATTTTATTTACTCCTCTACCTATAACATTTACCCACAATCTTACTTTCTATCCTTTTTACTTTAAGTTTCTATACATTATTCCCCCAAACGATTGCATAATAAATTAGTACATTCATATCCATTCATTCTAAGCATTTTAATTTGTTATCAATGACCAGAGCCTAAATAATTCAGCAAATCTAAATTCACTACTAAATTTAAAGTAAAATGGAATGAGATGGTCATCAGGAGATAACATTTTTTCGAGAGAGGGAGAGATAGAGAAAGAGAGAGTGGTGGTGATGGGGGTGGGTGGGAAGGGAGCAGCAGAGGAAGAGGGAAAGAGAATCTTAAGCAGACTCCATGCCCACCATGGAGCCCCATTCAGGGCTCAATCTCAGGACCCTGAGATCATGACCTGAGCCAAAATCAAGAGTCTGGTACTTAACCAACTGAGCCACCCAGGTGCCCTAGGAGACAACATTTCTATTCAAAACTATAAATTCCATTAAGGCAATGACCTTGTGGTGTTGTTAACCTTTTTATTCTGGGTGACGGGTGAGTTTTCTAGCACACAGATAATGTTCAATAAGTATTTGTAGAATGAATGAACTATAGGAGATGAGTACTATCACTTTCCTCATCTTATTGATAAGGTAATATCATTATTAAGTGGTAAAGCCAAGATCCAGACCCACGTGGAGAAGTGTGAAGTTCACATTCTTAATTACTATGCAATTGTGCCTCTCTTAGCAAAAAAAATAGGCAACCATGAGTTCCCCTGTTACAGTTAGGCTCTTTGAAATATATGAGAAATTAACTAAGCTAACCTTGAAGAACAAGAATTTTACACTTTTACATGAAGAGTTTTTTTTAAAAGTAATATAGTATTCTCACACAATCTCACTCAAGCATGGAAAGCATTGCCAGAATATTAAATATTTAGATCTTGGAACATCATTAACATATAATTTCTGCTGTAGCATTTACTTTTACTCAAATATCAAAGCCTTATAATTGCAGGCTTGCAAAAGCAATAAATAAATGGAAGGCTATACTCCTAGGAGTATAAAAGATTGAGATCAATATTGTGCTATTAATGCTTGGTTTGCATGTCAGAAGAGACATGTGAGGCAAATACCATGGAAACACAATGGAGATCAGCATTCTCAGCAAACAGTTGGACTTATGTCTGAGAGGCCAGTAAGTAGGTCCTAAATTTTCTATCCAGAAAAATCTGTGCAGCTAATTTTTCATTTTAAAAACTCAAATTCATCTTTGAACCTTAGGCTGGGCTGCAGATTGCACAATGATCCATTATGTGCTGGTAGTTAAGAGTCTAGTACCACTTAGTTGTTTCTGAATGCCCATGGCTACCAACCCTTGACATTACTCTGTACAAATGATATGTTTGGTCAGGAAAGCCCCAGAAGGTGATGACATACAAAGTTGGCCAGAATCACTATGGAGAAGACACATAACAACCAGTTATTGTTCTAGTAGGCTGCATCTGGTTTCATGCGGATTTAGTTCAAGATTTGAAAGTCTTTTGAATGATGAAATCCTAGGGCTGTGGCACAGGATCTCTGGGGCATAAGTGCCCCCGCTGCAGTTCAGCCTTGGGGGGCGGGGGCTGGGGGTACCTCACCGAATCCTGGCAATAATCTCCATAATTATTTATAACTGTGCACTTTTGGAGCTTCGTTAAACTGCCCCCCCCCCAAATCTATGAGTAAGCATTCAAGCTCATTTTCTCAAGAGCTAATGAGATAATATTCAAAGCATTTCAATTCTATGACGAGTATTAATTACAGAAAATCCTCATGAATTTAACAAAACAATTTGAAATTAGGTTTTGTATCTTATTTTCCTTTATGAAAAAAAATGCTGGCATTTTAAACAAAAAGAGTGGAAAGTTATAAGGCAAATATTTTCCTATTCCAAATACATAGAATAATTTACATAGAAGTAATACAACTGTATTGTAAGTACTACAATCAGCTGTATTGATTTCATTAGTTACCATATTTTTTTTTTTAAAGATTTATTTATTCATGAGAGACACACACGCACAGAGGCAGAGACACAGGCAGAGGGCGAAGTGGGCTCCCTGCAAGGAGCCCAATGTGGGACTCAATCCCGGGACCCCAGGATCACACCCTGAGCCAAAGGCAGACACTCAACTGCTGAGCCACCTGGGCATGCCCTATATTCATTTTATCTAAATCAGCAGAGATTTACTGTCATTGTTTATTCAGTCTGTATATATTAAAATATATCTGACTTAACATTATTATCATTACTATCAGTCTGTGTTGATAAAACAGTATTTGTATATTACAAATATATAACATTTATTTTATTCTGTATTATGTCACGGTTTTTATGTTCTCTCTTTTTATGTGTAAACAGAATGATCATTAATTTGGAGGATCACCTAACTCCCAGGTATCTTTGGAAAATGAAAACACGGTTAATCAGGAATAGTAGAGCATGGCATTCCTCTCATAGACGGGGAGAGAGTAAAGTTTAATAGAACTACTAAATTCAGAAGCTTTCTTACAGCCAAGGAATACAAGAGGTCATTTTTCTTTGTCACGGGATCAACTTTTTTTTTTTTTTTACTACCCAGTGTGATCAGTGAAACAGAGATAAATGTCCACACTAGTCCTGAAAATTAAAAGCCAGAGTTCAGGGGCAGCTTCCTTAAAAGATAGATTGCCACAGAAAAAAAGTTATAAACAAGAAGAGCCTTCAGTTCACCAAGAAACCCTGTAGCCTTGTATTTCTTACAATGCAGTGTGTACGACTCTCTTGAAATACACTCTTGCTCTTGCTCCTTGTCTAAATACACTGAAGTGCTAGTCAACAGCTATGTCCTGAGCACAAAGTTATGACGTCTGAATTCCTGAAAACTGACTGCTTTCCACTCGGTCCACCTAAATACAATCTTACAACCTCCATGAGAACAACTGTAATAGAATGTTAAATTGACTTTCCTATTGTCATAGAATTTTATCAATAAAGGGCCCAAATGCTAAGTATAATTAGGCCAATACTAGTTGAATGGAATCATTAATTCAGGACTAAGACATTATTAATTTGATGTGTGAACCCCTGACACATACAAGGGTGAAATTCAACTTATCACCTCTACTTTAGGAATATGAGTGGTAATGATTTCCTTAGACAGACTTGTCAGTGGTTACACAAGGAATACAACGTTGCCCCATTACACGCAACAGTATACAGGAAGGAAAAGCATCTACTTCCCTACCAACCAAACCAAATAAAGTGAGCTTTGGGCATACCCCTAGAAAGCTATACCTATGTCTCCTGAAACTTAGGTGACACAGGCTGTTGTAATCGTCTCACATCTGAAAAATTTAAGGTATGAAAAATTTTAAACATGAATCTTGATTTCTCAGAAAGTAGAGTGAGCAGAGGGCCATAGTGGAAGTTAATTGTTCTCTTACCAATGGTGGAACAAAAATGTGTGTATTCTGAGAACCAGATATGGATTCTGTCAAAGGGAGCTGAGCTTTAATCATCGTTATAGGGACCTTGAGCGGAAGGATACAGTGACACCCACAGAGAGAATCTGAGGAGTCAGAGGCTGAGGAGGAAACTAAATGACAGAGTGTAGGAGGCATCACTTGTGTCAGGGACTGGCAGATGGACAAGCCACAGCTGTGGGACACTCCTAACCACTCAGGAAATCCCACCATGAGCCAGTATTGGCATGTCTTTCATGGCAGAGACTGGAGAGCCAAGGGATCTAGGGAAGACCTTTTCAGTATATTTCTCACATCAATCCTTCCCCTCCCCAATCACAGAGAATCCAGAGGAAGGCTAGTAAATGAGGAAGGGGTGTAAGAACTGGGAGGAAGGGGAACAGGGACCACCCAAGGCCACTTGTTTCCATTTTATTATTTATTTATTTATTTATTTATTTATTTATTTATTTATTTAATTTTTTTTCACTTGTTTCCATTTTAGACAGAACTGAGAAGAGATGCATGAGATGAGAGATTAAGGCTTAAGTATTAAGTATACTAGACTGTTTAACTACCTACAAATGATACTCATGTGACATTGAAAAGCTATGGAATCTTCTGGATTTCACCCAAGGGAAGGGAAGAACAACACAGCAGAATGGGTTTACAGGGATAGCTAGGGGTGGGAAAGAATGAAGTTGCTTGCTTCCTCTAAGTCCAATTCATTTAATAAAGTGTTACATTGTGTTTATGCACACATTTTGTGACTAGTACTTTGGGGCTAAAAGTTACATTTCTATGAATAATAATAGTAATGATGACTTGTTGACAGATTCTAAATGCCAGACATTGTGCTTAGTATTTTTACAAACATTTCCTCATTTGAGCTTAACCATCGCATTAAGAAATCCATTAAATGAATTTTGCAATTCAGGAAATGAGGGCCTACGTTAAATAACATGCCCAAGATCACACAGATAGGAAATGATGAAGGCAGGACCTGAATTCAGACACCTTATCTCCAAAACTTAGATTCTCAATCACTAGTTTCTTCTGTAAAACACTGAGCTAGATACTATGTAAAATAATGAAATAACTAATGTTTTAAAAATGTCTATGTCCATATCCATTTTATCATACTCTTCTCCATTTTGATATTAAAAATTCTCACATATTAGATGCTTTTATCTAGATGGCACAAATGAAGTCCAAGGGCAATATTGTTCCATAGAATTTTCTGCAATGAAAGAAATGCTCTATATTTGTACTGTTCATTACAATAGTCCTAGCCACATGTGACTGTTGGGCATTTAAAAGTGATCAGTGAAATGGAGAAATTGAATTTTTTTTTTAAAGATTTAATTTATTTAACTGTGAGAGAGAGATTGAGAGAGAGTGAGAAAGCAGGAGCAGGGGGAGGGGCAGAAGGAAAGGGAGAAGCAGACTCCTTGCTGAGCAGGGGCTCAATCCCAGGACCAGGACCCTGGAATCATGACCTGAGCTGAGGACAGATGCTTAACTGACTGAGCCACCTGGGCCCCCCAAGAAACTGAATCTTTAATTCAATTTTAATTTAACTTCAAATTTAAATGGCTATATAAGTCTAGTGGCTACAATATTGGAATGGTCAAAAATAATACTGCAGGCATATCTTGACAAATCTGTCAGTTGACAGAACCAGGTGCATTTTACAACATGGGCACATAATGGAGACTCTAGGTTACCTAAAGGAAAGAGCTCTAGATCAAGGAGGAGGTAGGTGACTCATGTGAGCCAAAAATCTCCCAACAAAATCTACCTAACATCTGGGATGACACTGAAGTTTCAAAGATTCTTGTGGACTAAGGATTTCTAGTAAATTTTGGGATGCTCTCACAGAATCCAATAAAAATCCAATGATTTTTATTTTCAGCACAAAAAATAACAGAAACAACTCTCATTTCCCAGTAGTTAGACTCTGAGTAAGCTAAAAATATACTGTCTGAAAATCAAGGCATTTCCGCCATTATAATTTTTCCGGGCAACATTTTAAGAAAGACATTGTGAAAACGATTCAGAAGACAATGGTCAGGATGGAGAAGGGTCCGGAAGGGTCTCTCATACGAAAGAACATGGGATTATTAGCCAATAAAAGAGAAGGCACAGAGTTGGTATAGGTACTGTTTCAACCAATTGGATGCTTGTCATGTAGAAGAAGGAGTCATGTTATTTTGCAGTGTTCCAAAGGGCAGAACTAAGATCAAAAGGAAAAATTTAAAAGATCAAGTGGCCCCAATGGAAACAAGAGCAGGAAATTGAGCTATTCTGTCTGAGAATTCGCTATTTAAAAAGTGATGGACTCAAGTTGCTAATTATGTTTAAGTAGATTCTAGAAAATCTAAAAGTCCAAAACTTAAAATTAGAGTTACCATAGAGCCCTTACACCTCAATGGTACTTAATGAGAGGCTATCATGGGAGCCTTGAGAACACAAACCTTGGGGTTAGTCATTTCTTTCTGTTCAAAAAGAAAATAAGGATGTTCAGTGAATATTTATATATTAGTTACCATAAAATTTAAGTTATATCCATATCTATTCTATATCTTATTAAAATTTCAGTTTCTGTTTAAGTACATTTCCAGAAAGGGCAAAGAACTGCTGCTTTAGACTATTGATGGGACACCTGGGTGGCTCAGCAGTTGAGTGTCTACCTTAGGCTCAGGTCATGATCCTAGAGTTCCGGTATCAAGTCCTGCGTCAGTCTCCCTGCATGAAGCCTGCTTCTCCCTCTGCCTGTGTCTCTGCTTCCCTCTCTTTGTCTCTTATGAATAAATAAATAAAATCTTAAAAAAAAGATTAGGACCATTGATGTGTAACTCTATATTTCTATTATAAGACATTTGTTGGAATTTGTAAAAAATTCAGTGTGTTCTAGTAAAGTTCTAAATTATGTTTCTATAGGAGGCAAAGTTTGCTCACCAATCTTGTGGAAATTAACTAAGACATCACTGACATATTTCTAGTTAACTCAACCTATAGAAAGTGCTAAGCAAATTCTCTTAGAATTAAAAACATATCAAGGGTCATCTGGGTGGCTCAGTCGGTTAGGCAACCAACTCTTCATTTTGGCTCAGGTTGTAATCTCAGGGTTGTGGGATCGAGCCCCTTGTGGATTCTGTGCTCAGCTCAGAGTCTGCTTGAGAGTCTCTCTCTCTCCCTCTGCCCCTCCTCCCACTCGTGTTTTCTCTCTAAATAAATAAATAAATAAATAAATAAATAAATAAATAATAAAATCTTAAAAAAGGAAACATACCGAAAAGCATTCTTTTAAAAATATTATTTTGCTAGCAAGATACATAAACTCTAACAGGTTAATTTTAAGTTACAGTGAATCCCATTTTTTCCCCCAAAACCTTATTTTTTCACATATTTGCTAGGAATTCTCTCTTCTCCCTTTTCTATTTATCCAATTCCCACCTGTTCTTCAAGGCCATGTGCAAGCCTCTTCTTTACCATGAAGACTTCCCTTGCCTCCCCCCAAAGTGGAGTCTGGTTCTAATTTTTACTATGGCCATCTCTAAATTGCTCTATGCTACATAGCTCTTATTATATGGTTCCTATAACACTTTTTATCCTTGTGATTATTTTCTGTTTGACTATGTTGGCTTATTCATATCCCAGCATGGTGTCTTGTATAAAGAGCCACATGGTAAATGATGATTAATTGTTTGAAAAGAATTGGAACATGCATAGTGGGAGAACTAGCCAAACGAGCAAAAATTTCTATCTCAGTTATCTTTGCTGTGTAACAAATTACCCCAAATTACCCCATGATCCCAAAACTTAATGGCTTAAAACGACCATTTTATTATGCTCAAAGATCCTACTGGTCAGGAATTTGCAAAGAGCACAGTGAGGCTGGCATCTCTCTGTTCCATGGTGTCTGAGGTCTCAACTGGGAAGGCAAAGGCTGGGAGTAACTCAATGGCTCAGGTTTAGAATCATCTGACTTGCTCAACTGTATGCCTAGTGTTTGGGTGGGAATGACTCTGAGCTTAAGACTGCCCACCAGAGTACCTATCTGTGACTTTTGCATGTGGCTTGGCTTCTTCACAGCATGGCAGCCTCGAGGAAGCCATTCGCAGCTCCCAGCATGAGCATGCCAGCCAACCAGCTGAAAGTTGTATTGCCGTTTCTAATCTGGCCTCTGAGGTGCACAGTGTCACAGGTACCAGACTGTATTGGTTAAAATGGTTACAAGTCCACTCATGTTCAAGGGGAAAAGACAGACCCCTCCTTTTAATGTGAGAAATGGCAAAAACACACTACAAAGAGCAAGTGGGAGGGGGAACACTGTTGCAGCCATTTTGGAAAGTGTAACTTTCAATCTTTAACATCTTTGGAAGATGTAATTTCTGTGCCAGTTCCAGACTATCAAAGACTATAGTATTTGGATCGTTCAATCTGTGACCAAATGCTCTGGAAGCACAGAGTCCAGGCCAAGATACAACAGCAACAGTACACGCCATTTATTGACACATATTATTGAATACTTACTGAGTGCCTGACAAGCTTTATCTAATTCCATCCTCAAAACAGCTTTAGGAGAAAGAGCTTACTCTTATCCCATTTTACAAACAAGAAAACTTGGGCTCAAGTCGCTTGCCTAGAGCCTGATATCAGCCATGTGTGTCTGACTCTGGAGTCCAGGTTCTTAGCCCTGAAGCTATATTGCCTCCTTACAGGAAATGACTCCCCTTAAGGCTTCAGAGCCTTTCATGCCTACAGCTCTTTGTAAATATTTAAGTCTATCTAAGGAGTGTCACTTTCATCACTTACTTGTCCTGCAGCATATTCCATTGTTCCCTGGTTGTGTGTGGCTTGCACAAACCTTTCTGGAAACTTTATAAAATTATTTCTCAGTCTGTCTCTCTAACCACAACCTGGTTACAATTGCTTGTGGCATCTGTTTTCATCAGCTCACAGCCTCATTTCTTCCCTTGTTCTTGCCTATGATTGTAGTGTCAAGGCAGCCAGCAAAAACACATCCACAGAGTTTTATTCTGGAATAGTGACGTTAGTTTCTATGCTTGAATCATACATTAGGGCTCATACCCTGGTCTGAAGTGAATATCTTATTGCATGAGTTTGAAAAATGTTACCTTGAGTGCCTGGGTGATGGTTTCTTTGATTTATGGGGCAGATGAAGGTTCCTGCTGCCGCCAGTTTTTTTCCCATCTAGTTAAACACAGATCGGTAAAATCTGAGATACCTCAAAGGACTAATTAAAGAAAAACTGCCAAGTGGGTAGAAAATAGGATTTTCACATAGATTTCTTTATAGCTATGCTTATCAATTTGTAGGAAACCAAGAACAAAGATTCCAATAGCGACTGTGCACCTGTACAAAAGAGCCCATTTGATAAACTAATAATCGAAGGCACAGTTGTGGATGAGCTCCTCCACATTTCTCTCCTTAGAGGGTCAAATGCAGAAATGAAACCTGTTAAGGTACTTGAATGAAGTGATTTTTTTTTTTCCCTCTGAAAAGGAATCATGTTTCAGCCCTACTTTCTAAATTCCTTTTTGTCTTGTTAGGCATCTGTCCCTTTATCGCACAAGAATAGAAAGCCACAAACTGCCTAAAGGCAGGTGGTCTAGCTTTGAAAGATGCTAATATTCACCATTCAATGAATCTCCCAGACTGTTTAATTGGAATTGGCCTTTTTTGTTTAGCATTAGCAGGGGAACCAAGAGCTGGCTTTCCTTCAGGCTGAGCACTGGGGAATAGGTGCTCTGAATATCAACTTAAAAGCCAGGAAATAAGAAAAAAATACTTCAGGTAACAGAACATCTACTGAGCGCTACAGAATATGATTATTAAAACCATCTTGGACAGCTGTGGAGGAAAACACGAAAAGCTTTTAGCAAGTACTTGTTCCCGGGTAAAATTTTAATCATTCTATTCTAGGATATATCAAAGTAAAAGATGCATATCTGAAACGATCAGAAAATAACTGGATGGGAAAAAAAAGGAAAAACACTGCCTGCAGCAGCCACTGAACTACAGCAACCCATGAAATGGAAGGACAGATTCAACAGCAATGAAATTCTTTAAGAAATTAAGTGAGATTGTGTATAGGATACTCATTTCAAGCTTCTTAGACTGACAATATAAGAGTTAAAAGGAATCTGAAAATAACAGGCTGCCTAATGTTCTTATTTTGTGCTTTATTTTATTTGATAAGAGTGCATTGGGGTGGATGTCTGGGTGGCTCAGTGGGTTAAGCGTCTGCCTTAGGTCAGGTCATGATCCCAGGACCCCTGGAGCCCCACATCAGGCTCCCTGCTCAGCGAGGAGTCTGCTTCTCTCTCTCCCTCTGCCCCTCCTCTCCGACATGCTCTCACTCCTGTGCACTCTCTCTCAAATAAATAAATAAATAAATAAATAAATAAATAAATAAATAAAATCTTTTTAAAAAGTGCATTGGGGCAAAAGTGGATACTTAATAGTATAAATAGTATAAATAGGGTAGCTACAGGTCTCCTAATTCCTGGGCTCTTATCCTTCCATTCATACTTTTTACCATCTATATGTTGTACGGTACTTACCGTGTTATCATATGTGTCATTTCAATACATTTTTACGCAATGTAAGATGTTAGAAAAGGCATCAGTCATTTCAAAGATGATGAATTTACTTAAATGTAATTAGATAAAGAAAGTTTAATGTCCTAACATTAGCTACATAGGTAATGATACCAATAAGACCAAACCTCAGCCTCCAGCTTCCCAGTTTTATATTCTTCCTCCGGGTTCAGATGTCCCACGTAAACAGAGATACTGGTAATTCACAACATTCATGCGCTACCTACACTGGAGACCATATGTAGTCTGATGACATGCGGAGTGGCTCTGCCCACTGAATGTTCCCAAATACAAATGCTTTTACACTAATTCTATCCAGTGATACCTTGGACCAATTTTTTTTTTTTTTTCATAACAAATCTTTTTGTAAAGAAGCTCATGAGAGAAAAGAAAACAAAACCGAGGCAACGAGCACCCAGATGCAAGCCTTCACAGGAAAAAACTAACCAACCCAAAAACCACTTACCCAACTTTTTTTTTTTCAACTTTTTTTTTTGGCCATGACTGTTTTAAGAAAAGTATAATGACCAAAGCTGAAATCTAAGATAGGGCAGAATGGGGAATAGAAGAAAAGGGCTTCTGATGGAGAAATAGGCATAAAGGTAGGTGGTGGTGGGGGGGGGGGGGCGGGTAGGATGACAAAATGGTTCCCGTTAAAAGACCTGAAAGAAGATGGTTGGAGAAGGTGTGACTGGATTGGGAGGCTGGAGCCACATCCCCTGAGGGCTGCCAGCTCTGTCAAGACCTCAGACTCCATTTTAGGGGCAACCAGAGGGCAATGAAAGGACTCAATTGGGGAAGATGCACAGAAATGTGAATTTCAGAAAAATCCCTCCGCTAGTGGACCAGTTAGGAGGTTGTTACTGTAATTCAGGTGAGAGATCAGAAGGTCCTAACAAGAATTGCGCAAACAATTGAACTCACAGGACATAGTTTTATGGCCTCAATTCCATACTTTGATTTTACATTATTTACCTCCTGTTTTTTTTTCCCTGTTGAAAATGTTAAGATACAACCAGTCAAATGGAGAGCTATTCCAGAACTACATGCTCCTTTGAATCCCGTGAGCCCTCTGGTTCCTGCAGATGTCGTGCTGGGGGTTGGTCTGGCTGAGACACATCACTTTCATTCCATAACACCAACCCCCTCCTGTCCCAGTCCTTACCCCAGCCTAGGCCACTGCTTTGAAATCTTTTCCCTAAACCCCACAATAGTTTTCTTTTTCAGCTCTAAGTTCTCTGCGTATTTTCTTGACACAGGCTCCTTTCTGGTAGGATTCTTATTATTTTGACCTCTGCTTTCTGAAGAGGAAGTTTGACAGATATATATATTCTCCTCATCTACAAAAGAGCAACTGATCCTGAGTTTGTTGGTGCAAGATATTTAAAATTGCCCTTTGCAATATGTCCACAAGTTTATCCTCTTCTCTCAGGCTCCCACATTCGCTGTGTCCCCTGGAGAGTCTCAGCCTCTGTATCCCTACAGGAACAGCCTTGAGCAGCAGTTGCTCTCTGAGCTCCCAGTGCCCAGGATACCGCAGGAGGTTGAGAGTCAAGGAGAATGTAGAGACTGAGCTCTCAGATTCTGTGCTCTCTGCTAGAGTGCTAGTTCCTTAAAATGCATCAGACCACACATCGCACACACACATGCACACATGCACACACACACAAGGCATCATACTTTGAAGATTATGAAAGTAAATTTTGCCTGACTTTAACCAAATTCATACTCTACCACCAAAGAACGTGAAAACGGCTTTTTTTTTTTTTTTTTTAAATTGTTGGATGACCAGAATGGTTTTTGGTAATATCTGAAATGTTTGGGGTGATTAACTTAGGTCCTGGGATTATTAAAGGTTACATGGGTAAAACTAGATCCCAATTCAGTTTGATTTTTTGGTGAAGAGAAACTGAAAAGGAACTGAAGTGACTATGAACATGTCCCGCCTATACTAAACCTCTAGCGTTCCCAGGGTGGTGATATTTAATGACTACATTACTCTGACACTGGGAAAGGAATGTACCGGATAGAGCCACAGGGTCTTAATTCACTGCAGTGGTTGAGACTGAAGTCTCCCTGAGAAAAAAATAATTGATATTCTCACTGTTAATCATCCCACAAAGAGATAAATCCTAAGACAAGGAAGGAGGGCTTGAGAGATCTATGTCAGTGGGTCCCTGAGGACAAAGAGAACCTTCCTATTTTTTAGATTAGGGACTCATCTTGATGAACACTAAATAAAGCCTGAATACTATAACAGCCACTCTAGCGACTGGGAGGGGATGAGCTACCTCCAGCTACCAGGAGAGAAGCAAAAACTTTTCCCATAAGACAGTCCAAGAAGGATCTGGAACTGAGGCAGTGATTTAAAATGTTTTATATAAAAAATAAATAAATAAATAAAATAAAATAAAATGTTTTATATAGGTTTCACTTCCCTTCTTTTATCCTCAAACCTTACAATGCTCAAAATCCTAAAAATCTTAAAATGATAAAATGTAAGGGAAAGAATGGTGCCCGCAGTGGAGGGCCCTGGTCCAGTAGAGCAGTCTACCTTTTTCCAAAGCCAACATGGCATTGGCAGCAGCAATCGTAGTTGAAGAAAACCGTGCCCCCAGCGTGATGCTTTCACAGAAGCCGGGTAGCAACAGGGACCAGCTGTAGCTAGATTCCTAACAACTGGCATCTCAGCCTGGCTTGTGGTTGCCTGTGCCATGGGGGCCTGCAGCTAGCCATCACCCGGCCAGCAAGCGGTGAGAACAAACTCATGTCTTGCTGAGAATGTCCAGTGAGCACGTACCATGGCTCCTCAGACCTCGCCCAGCACATCACCATCAGGACACCGTCCACAGGGCTGATGGTTATGCAGTTTTCCTTTGTTTTTGCTCTTAGTCATTGCTTAATTTTTATCTGTGGTGCATCACTGGTTAAAGATGGGAAGCTAAAGAACACTGACATTGAGATACAAACTCACCAGGAACGTAAAAAAGATAATTCTATATATTTCCTTAAGATTTTCTTTACCACTGGTTGCTTTTCACTGACCAGAATATTTATATAACACATTCAAGGTGTCTCTAGTTGTACAAAAACCAATGTTAAAAGAGAAAACCTTTCACCACAATTATGGGGTCTTTTGTTTAAAGGGGTTAAAGATTATCCATAACAAAACACTGTATTTGAGAACAAAGATTGGTAATCAACAACATCAATCCTTTCTCTCAATTCATCTTTTAAGAATAAAAACACGATTATGTAAATAAAACACTTTATGTTTTGAAGAGCGAAATATAAGAATTTCAATCTTAAAAAAAATAAGCGATTTTTGCTAATGTTGCCACATATAGCTAAGTTTTTATCTGCATTTTAACGTACATTTAGTTCCCAACTAAACATGATAGATAGCATTTTACATTTCTGGGCCCTTAGTAATACTTACAGAATTAATTATTAAAAATTGAATTATGAGTGTGAACTTATTAGGAAAAATGAAAATGTATTTTTATATGACCCATTAAGGTTGTATTTAAACAAGCAAATAATTAAGGTAATCATATAATTTGTCATCCCAACCAGAACAGTGTAAGAGTAGAAAGCACTACTAATAATCACCAGGATCATACTTAAAATCCAGGGCTGCCCTGATGGAAGCAGGACTTTGGATTATACTTCTAAACTTATAATACTTAATGATACATTTATTTATTTTTTAAATTTATAAGTGTTTATTATGCAATCTATAAGATGGTGAGATGATGTTTTAAAACCTAAGGGAATGAATGGGATAATATATTTACTGTAGATGGAATTTATGAGCCAAGAAAGGGTACCTAAGATAGATAGTGCTATTTTAATCCAATATATTTATTTCACAAATGAGGATCCTAAGCCTAAACAGGCTAAAACCATGACCAAGTTATCACAGTGAAACTAGAGGAAACTTTCATGTCCCTGAATTAAACCTAATATCTAGACGATGGATGGTAATTATGGGCAAATCCACAGCCATGCTTCAAAGAGTGAACTAAGGAACTAAAAATATAATTTTAAAAAGTACTTCATAAAACTCTAACAATGTGAAATAATTAGCCCTTTTAATAAAAATCACAAAAAATGATTCTTATTGTCAATAATATTCTAAGTTTTTTTAAAATCACTTTTATTCATAGAAACTCTTTTATTAATCTCAGTGACAGGAAAGATCCCTAAGGGCATCAGAGGTGAAAAGAAAATGTCTGGATTGGTGACCTGGGCTGCTCTGTATCTGGGGGGCCAGATTCTTTTTTTTTTTTTTTAATTTTATTTAATTATTTGAGAGAGAGAGAGAGAGAGCATGAGCGAAGGTGGAGGCGCAGAGGGAGAAGCAAGCAGACTCTATGCGGGGTTCTATTCCAGGACCCTGGGATCATGACCTGGGTGGAAGGCAGCATTTAACCAACTGAGCCACCCAGCACCCCTCTTGAGTTCTGTAGAGAAAAGAACATAAAATCTGAGGACACAAAACTTGAACTCAAATCCCTGCCTCACCATCGACCTTGAGCATATCACTTAGCATTTTTTGTCCTTGTTTTCCCTTTATTAGAGTAGGAACACCTTAGCCACAGGGCTTGTTGAAAGGAATAAATAAGATGACCAGAGGAGTATGCTTGACATATACAGGGTCATCAAATATGTTGTTTTTTTTCCCAAGCATATTTAAAATGATCTTGAAGAATACGTTTAAAGAAATAATGTGTAGAAAAATAGAGAAATAACAAAGGAAATCTGGAACTTGAAAAGCCTTGAAAGTAATGAGTTAACAGCCATTTAAAAGTGCTCATTAGCATCTGATAACCTTTGCAGTTGGCAAAGTGCCGTTCTGAAGATTCTATTATTATATGTTATATAAGTTGCAATTAACGAAATAGGGAAGAATGAAAACTCAATCTATCAGAAAATTGCCAGTTAGCAGGACAGGGATTAAGAATATAGTTGTAATTTGAGAATAGACATTAATAATTAAAAGGTCAAGATGGTTTACCCCTTAGGAACTCATGTAATAGGGAGTTTATAATGCAAATCATAACTCGTATTAGCTATGTGAGCGGAAAACTTCACCTCGAAGCGTGCAAACATCTAAAAGAAAACAGGCCATCTGCTTTCCCTACCTAGAAACTTCCTACCCTTCTGCTCTTTAGTCTGGTCATCACCATCACCATCATCAGACATTCAACAAATATACTAGGCCCCAAGGACCAAAATGTATAAATAATTGTCCCCGTGCTAAAAATAATGATAAGTATTTGAAAAGGACACTCCAAGTAGAAATTCAGGACCAGATATGAAGAATAAATAAGATAAGCCAAATCTCCCAGGCAGTATCACGGTCATGATTGTCATTATCTATATATCACTGGCATTATAGTATTTATTTTATCAACTATTTAAAAATGTAGGGCATTTCTTAAAATTCCTCCTACTAAATTCTAGACGTCCCCAGAGATTATTGTAAATATGCTTAATATTAGCTTCATAGATACCACTTTCTTCTAACCCGGTTCCAACAGCTATGCTACTGACTGCTCAGAAATGGCCAAATCAGTGAGATTCCATGCCAGGATCAGAGCCAAATCAAAGCCATGACCAGTTCCGTTGCCTTGCGTCTTCCGCATTGCAAGGTAGACCAGATTGGCTCAGCTCACATTCCAGCTCTCTAATAGAGAAGAGATAATACTCCTCGGTGCCTCTTGACGTGTCCTGCTATGAAGACTTCATCCTCAACGGATCTTAAGTCACTTCACATATGTGACTGTTATGCTTTATAGCTGTGTTCTGAGGAAAATTAGAAGGCAATTTTGTATTTTCCTTCCTTCTTCTCTTGACCCATGTCAAGCAATTACATTTATTCTTGGAGCTAGGTCTTCCCCTGATCCTGGAGGAAAATTTGGGCAGGTCACAGTCTTTTCAGGTCCCTCTTAGGTAACCATCAGTAGCCAAATCGGCTCTATGTCACTTGCCAGAGTCAATTGCATGTATTTCTTTCTAACTGCACATTTGTGATGTCATGGTGGAATGAGTCATGGCGGGCAAACACTACGGACCATAGTCCCCACCGCCATCACTGTCAGGCAACTGATTGTTAACCATTTACCACTGCTGCAAACAATTCTCTGGGTACTTCAAAAAATAAAATACACTTTTAGTTTGTCCCTCCTAAAAAGAAAACCTGAAAATTTGCTTTTCAGTTGAAGCTCTCATCTTTGTACTGCTTAGGTTTACAATAGGTGGGACAGCCTGCAATGAGGAGAAGAGGATGTGGTTGGCTCCTTCTTTTTCTCTCTTTCCTTAGCTAGGGTTTCTCTCTTCCCATTGTGCTATGACAGTTGCAGACTCTCTCTAGACTTAGGGGAGGAGGAGGAGGAGAAAGAAGTAGCTGCTGGTGAGTGATGGCACAGCGGGGACTGGCAGGAGGCTTTGTGTTAGGGGTCGCTGACCTGGCAGCTGTACAAAGCTGACTCTCCTGCTTGCCCTTTTAGGAGCCCTTCATGTGTAGTTGGATCTGTCACTTTTGCAACTTGCCACTACTTCTGCAGCCCTTTAACAATTGGTTTCTACCCTAGTTTCATTCTGCTGAGTCCTGCTTACCTAATGAGGGGGGTCTCTTAAACCCCCTTAAAATGAATTGACTACAATTCTCTCACACTCATACTTCCTTTGGCCCGACAACCTCTGAGCAGAGTCAAGCAGGAACCATGTGGGCCTTGGTCGTATATCTCTTTTTCAAGGGAGAGATAATAAGGGAAATATGGCAGCCTTCTAGGGTTGGCCACACCTATCTCCTCCAAGTGCTTCGGAGACTTGCGCCTGAATGCCAGCTGGCCCTTCTGATCACAGGCCACTCTTGCCTCCAGTCAACGTGCTGATGTCATACTCACCTAGGTTTCCAGAGAGGATATGGCAGAAAAAGGACGGACATTCTTTCTGTGAATGATACCACTCTTCTTCTGCCCGGGGACACTTTGCCTATCCTCTCTCCTGGTGGGATGCAGTCAACATTAAAAGAGATCCCATTCTAGGAGTAAGTGATTATGATTGAAAGAGGTCAACAGATGGCATGGTTTAAAGATCTGTTTTTTATGTTTACATTATAAAACTCTGAATGGTAAATTTAACAGGATGAGAAAATTAATTACTGCTCACATTTTCTTGCAACTCTGGGTGACAGTTGTATTTTTGTTCATCAACAACGAAACCATATTCAACCCTTGACATTGGACATGACTACTCATAGATAGCATGAAGAGTGATGCAGTGTCATGACTAATTGTGTACACAGTATTGAATTAGTGATTCAAGAGAATTGTAGAGGCAAGAACATCTATACTGTTTCTGTACAAATGACTCCTGGATAGTCACGGCATGGTGAGTAATAGAAGCATTGCTGCCTTTTTCATACAGTGGGGATTGGAAATTGATGAGGAACTGTGGACTCTTTGACAATAAAGAATACAGAGAGACCGTTTCTATATCTGAACAGGAAATGATGATGTTTGGACATAAAAAAACATCTTTATGTGCAGTGATGGGACAATATACAAATACCTAAATATTTTCTCTAAATCTTCACTAAATCCCTACACTTTAAATGAGCACATACACTTTATAACACATTTTAAAGTCAAATTGTTTTTATAGACCAGAGCCCTACAAAAATATTTCCTTAGTGTCCCAAACAACTGGTGGTGGCTTGGGGCTAAAGGATGCTCAGAGTGACAAAAATTGTGCTGAGTGAGAAATGGCCCCTGCACTTGGACACAGACCCATGTTCTCTGGCCAGACTTTAGCTCCCCAACAATCTGTTCTGGTAACTTCCTTTCACCAGTGGTGTTTGGCCTTTTTTTAAAATAAATCTCTTGTCAGCCCTCCAGTCATGTTTTATAGAACCGAATTTGAAAAAAAAAAAAAAAGGAAGGGGGGTCAATGATGTAAGCTAGCCTCAGTGGTTCCTGTTTTACAAAACCCCCTATACTGAGTACACTCAGGATTGCATGAAGGTGAGGTAGAACAAAGGGAAATCATGAGCAGAGGGAAAGGAAAGGGAAGGACAGGGGAACAGGAGAGCTGACATTCTGGAAGTTACCTTAGCCGACTAGATGGCTGAATGAATAAATTTAGGTAAAGGAATATGGGTCTATGCCACTTTTAAATATAGCATAAATTTTGTCATTCTTCTGTTCCTCCACATATATAATTCTTCATTGTTCTCAGGAAGTTACATTCTTATCCAGAGAGGGGTATTAGGATCTATCTCCCTCCTTTCCTGGACAATCCACAAATAAAATACCTTCTGCAGTACATTTCCAAAGTCTGAGCTATGCTGACTAGAGTAGGATGAGACCAATAGGTAGAAGACTTCATTCTAACATCAGGTTTAACCTTCGAGGTAGCCCATGGCCAGGCTTATCATGCTTTTAGGACTTCTGATACAGCAAGTCAAAATAGTGTGGCAGGAATGGGCCTATGTGTTGCCTGGTCACTATTAAAGAATTTGAAGCTAATGACACAATATGCATTGGTGATGTTGCAAAAAGTGAAAGCAAAAATTTTTGAACCATTTAAGTAACTATTCTATAATTTTTGGGTAACAGGTCTAGGGTGCAAAAAGCACAACAGAAAGGGAATAAAGGGAAAGGAGAGAAAATGAGTGGGAAATATCAGAGAGGGAGACAGAACATGAGAGACTCCTAACTCTGGTAAACGAACAGGGGGTGGTGGAAGGGGAGGTGGGCAGGGGGTGGGGGTGACTGGGTGACAGGCACTGAGGGGGGCACTTGATGGGATGAGCACTGGGTGTTATGCTATATGTTGGCAAATTGAACTCCAATAATAAAAAAAAAAAAAGCACAACAAAGACCCTATCTGGCATTTCTTTCAACCTTGCAGAATGACCTCCCTTGTGAAGATAAAGACAATGGCCAAGCATCAAACATGTCTTCCTTGAGGGAACCAGAGGAAATCAGAGCAGCTGTACTCATGAAGCATCCCCAATTTGATATTCTCTTATTGCTGATGTTGAGAGCTATATCTTTTTAGCTAAATGTAACAGAGTGTAATTCATGTATAGAGTGTTTGTCTTCATTTTCTCTCATCTTCAATCCAGTCTTCTGTAGACCTAATTCACACTCCAAGTCCCTACTTGTTCCTCTGCATCACTGAATGGATTACTATTGAGCTCCAGTGAGTTATACACATGCACACACCAAGAACAAGATTTAATTTTGAGTCAGCACATGAGTGCATTTTACATCCTGACCTTCAAAAATACGCACATACAGAAATATAACTGTTGGACACACAATAATTACCCTAATACATGTGATATATTCTGATATTTTCCATTTTATTATTAATAATAATTTTCTTGAACTGATTAGAGAACCTAATAATGGGCTTCATCCTGTAGTTTAAATTCATTTTACTCTACACCTACTTTGCAGATTATACACTGGGATCCATCAATGCCTAATCAATGAAATTCATTACAGAATTATCTGTCCTGTAGGTCTACCACTCAGGTTGTTTTCTCTCTTTACTTCTTGTCTCAAGTGAAAAAATTGTGCCAAGTATTTTATAGTTTTCTCAATGAATGTCTGAATTCAAAAGGAAAGCATATACCCTCACCTCTAAGTAAATTTAAAAGTGAAAGTCTTTTCCCAGAAACATAAATATACACATTTATACTTACAAACACACACACACACACACGTCTTAGAAAAAGATCTGAAAGAATAGACCTCAAATTTATAACAGTGATTATCTTAAGAGAGAAAGATGAAGGAAAGAAAAAAAAAGTGAAGGAAATGAAGGACTGTTACTTTTTATCTTATCCATTTATGTTTTACTCTTTATAATAGATTTGCATTATTACTGAATTTTTAATGAAGGTATGTTTAGTTCTAAAAATGTAAGAAACATAAAGATAAATAGTTTAAACTCCATATTCCCACCATTCAGAGAAAATCAATATTAAAAATTTGATGTAGGGCAGCCTGGGTGGCTCAACGGTTTAGCGCCGTTGAGCCTTCAGCCCAGGGCGTGATCCTGGAGACCCCTGCATCGAGTCCCACGTCAGGCTACCTGCATGGAGCCTGCTTCTCCCTCTGCTTGTGTCTCTGTCTCTCTCTCTCTCTCCTGTGTTTCTCGTGAATAAATAAATAAAATCTTTAAAAAAACAAAATAAAAATTTGATGTATTTTCTTTTAATCTTTTCTTCTGTGAACATACACACACAAACACATACACAGAAGACTACAATTATAGTGAATACAGATTTTTGTTCTTTTTCATTTAACATTACAATAAAGGATATTTACCTATGCTGCTAAAAATTCTTTAAAAAGTTAACTTTTCACAATTGCTTATAGTTCATTAATGGGCATTTTATAAAATAGAAAATGAATCATTTTTTATTAAAACTATTTTCAAAATATTTAGGAAACAAAAGCAAAAAATAAACAAGTGGAACTATATCAAACTGAAAAGCTTCTGCAGACTATTGAGAGAGAGAAAATATTTTCAAATCATATATATCTGATAAGGGGTTAATAACAAAATAGAGAGGGTATTTATACAACTTGATAGAGAAAAAGCAATCCAATTAAAAAATGGGCAAAAGGTCTGTTCAAATACTTTCTTGTTTTTTTCCAAAGAACACATACAGGTGGCTAATAGGTTCTTGAAAAGATGATCAACACCACTAGTCATCGGGGAAATGTACATCAAAGCCACAATGAGATATTACCCCACACATGTTAGAATGGCTATCATCAAAAAGATCATGAAATAACAAGACAAGGGCGCCTGGGTGGCTCAGTGGTTGAACATCTGGCTTGGGACCAGGGCGTGATCCAGGGGTCCTGGGATCAAGTACCACATCAGACTCCCCATGGAGCCTGCTTCTCCCTCTGCCTGTGTCTCTGCCTCTCTCTCTCTGTGCCTGTAATGGATAAATAAATAAAATCTGTAAAACAAAAACAAAAACAAAAACAAAAACAAAAAAACGAGACAAAGATGTGGAGAAAGGGGAACCCTTGGGCACTGTTGGAAATGTGAATTGATGTAGCAACTGTGGAAAATAGTATGGAAGTTCCTTAAAAAAAATAAAAAATAGAACAAACTGACCCAGCAATTTGCACTTCTGAGTATTTATCCAAAGAAAAAAAAAGCACTCTCTCAAAAAGATACATTCATACCCATATCCGTTGCAGCATTGTTTATAATAGTCAAGATATGGAAACAACCTAAATGTTCATTGATTGATGCATAGATAAAGAAAATGTGATATATATATACACACATATATATGTGTGTGTGCACACATTATATATATATATAACAGAATATATATGTATAGTGTATATACATTATTTATCCATAAAAATAATGAAATTTTGCTACTGGTGACAACATGGGCGGACTATAAGGGTATTATGCTATGTGAAATAAATCAGACAGAGAAAGAAAAATACCATATGATCTTATTTATTTATTTATTTATTTAATTTTAAGATTTTTAAAAAATTTTTTCATGAGAGATGAGAGAGAGAGAGAGAGGGTGAGAGAGAGAGAGAGAGAGGTGGAGATATAGGCAGAGGGAGAAGCAGGCTCCATGCAGGGAGCTCAATGTGGGACTCTATCCCAGGACCTCGGGGTCATGACCTGAGCAGAAGGCAGATGCTCAACCACCGAACCACCCAGGCATCCCCATATGATCTCATTTATATGTGGAATATAGGAAAAAGAAAAAAGGCTCATGGATATAGAGAATATATTGGTGGTTATCAGAGGCAGGGGTTGGGAGATGGGCAAAATGAGTGAAGCAAGTCAAATGGTACAAATTTCTAGTTATAAAATAAGTAAGTCATAGAGACATAATATATATAGCATGGTGACTATATTACTAATACTGTAGCACATATGTAAAAGTTGTTAAAAGAAGAGAAGTTAAAAGTTCTCATCATAAGAAAAAAGTTCTGTAACTATGTATGGTGACAGATGTTAACTAGACTTATTGTGACCTCTGCTTTGCCATATATACAAATATTGTATCATTTTGTTGTACATTGGAACTAATATAATGTAAAAAGAAAGATTACTTCCAAAATTTTTAATAAATTATAAACCACCAAAGGAAGAATAAAATTATTAAATTTCTACTACAATTCTGTGTAATGGGCATTAATCCAAAGCACTTGTTTATGGTTAAAATATAAATGATAGTTTAACAAGAAGTGTGCTTTAGTATTATTAAGTATTTCTTATCCAGCCGTCACGGGAAACAGTTCATAGAAATGATTAGCCCTTCAAGGCTATGATCATTTAAAGTGCTAAAGTAAACAGAATCGAATGAAATGTAATAGCGCTCATGAGCAAGGCTATATAGATAAGAAGAACAATATCTTACCATTAAATGGGGAAAAATGCCTAGAATGGGCATAGATTTAAACACACTGCCCTTGAGGTGCCTGTAAAAGTCTTGTAATACAGAAAGGTACTGCAAACGAGGTACCTGTCAAACTCAAAAGAAATGAAGTGGTTAGACTGAACATTTAGCAATAAGGCTAAAGCCAGGGCTAGGGAATGAGAGGCACAGTAAGTACGTGGAACGCAGGGAGAAGACCATGGTCACACAACAAGACCACGGCCAGGTCCTAATTGACGCTAGCCTATTAGACCTCTCTGCCTTTAGCATTACAGGTAGTCTATATGCACTCTTCCTTTAAATCTGCATCATACATTTTGTATTCCTACTACAAATTTTGTGAGCTTTTCAAGGGCATGTACTACTTTTCTACAATTGTATGCAATGCAATGTTGGACCCTAAAGGAGCTCTGAGTTTGCATTTGCAGCAGTGATAGAGTCCATAATTCAGACAACCTTGTATAAAATGTGAATAAGATTTGCTGTAAGGCATTTGGCTCAACAAGATAGTAATTACCAGGCTGTGATCCAGAAGTAGAGGGAAATCAAGAGAGGCAAGTAAAAATTTAGACTCACTTTTCCCCTGGGGCACTTGCTAATACTGAAAGAGAAGGGACGACAGGCTGAGCAGTGCTCTAGACATATCCCAGGAATAGGTAGATAAAACTTGGAGTCAGGGCATCTGGGTGGCTCAGTGGTTGAGCACCTGCCTTTGGCTCAGGTCGTGATCCTTGGGTCCTGGGATCGAGTCCCACATCAGGCTCCCCTCAGGGAACCTGCCTCTCCCTCTGCCTGTGTCTCTGCTTCCCTCTCTGTCTCTCATGAATAAATAAATAAAATCTTAAAAAAAAAAAAGTTGGAGTAAAGGAGCTGCTTGGACAGTACAAGGAAGTACTTATATATATATTTTAAATATTTTGTATATTTATTTGGGACAAAGAGACAGGGAGAACACAGGGAGGGTGAAAGGGAGAAGCAGACTCCCCACTAAGCAGAGAGACTGATATGGGACTCAGTCCCAGGACCCTGAGATGATGACCTGAGCCAAAGGCAGACACTTAACTGACTGAGCCTTGCAGGTGCTCAAGGAACTGCTTATAAATCCCATGCACTTTGGGTAAAGATTCTGAAGACTTGTATACTGGGAGTACAGTGAACTAGAAGTGGTCCTCCATTTATAGCCAAACTTTCAATCCTTTCAATCCCAGACATTAAATTGAGGATCCCAGATAGCTAGTGCCCAAAGGCAACTATGGAAACAAAAAAAAATCATCTCCAGAGAAAGATATTATACAAGCCTTGATTCCTACAAATAACTTAAAAAAAAAAAAGATTTATTTACTTATTTTAGAGTGAGAGCAGGGGAGGGGCAAAGGAAGAGGGAGAGAAGCAGACTCTGCTGAATGTGGAGCCCGACCCCACAGCCCCAAGCTGAGATCATGACCTGAGCCAAAATCAAGAGCCAAATGCTTAACAGACTGAGTCACCGACATGCCCTCTACCAACAACTTTTAAGTACCATGTCTGGCTCATGATCAAAATCATCCATACATGTGAAAAGATAACACAAAATACATGAGAAATACATGGGAAACCAGAAACAACAGGCAATTTAAAGGCAAGGGGCACCTGGGTAGCTCAGTGGTTGAGCATTTGCCTTTGGCTCAGGATGTGACCCTGGGGTCCTGGGATCGAGTCCCACATCGGGCTCCCTGCAGGGATCTTGCTTCTCCCTCTGCCTGTGTCTCTGCCTCTCTCTGTGTCTCTCGTGAATAAATAAAAAAATAAAATTAAAAAATAATAATAAAATAAAATAAAATAAAAGGCTTACTGGGGCTGCAGATGTTGGTGTGATCAAAGAGACTTTAAAATAAGCGTACTTACTATGATTAAGACTATAAAGATACAATTGAGAATTTCCAGAGTTGGAAAGTATGAGAAAAGACAACATTTTTAAAAACACATAGAAATTAGAAGCATAATTAACAAAATGAAGAATTCAGGGCACCTGGGTGGCTCAGTTGGTTAAGTGTCTGCCTTAGGCTCAGGTCCTGATCCCGGGGTCCTGGGATTGAGCCCCACATTTAGCTCCATGCTCAGTGGGGAGTCGCTTTTCCCTCTCTGTCTGCCCCTCCCCTCATGTTTGTGGGCTCTCCCTCCCTCTCTCCCCCAAAATAAATAAAATCTTAAAAAAAAAACAAACCAAAATGAAGAATTCAATGATTGATTGAACAACACTAACCAGATACAATGAAGAGATAATTAGTGAAATTATATACAAATGAAGAAAATTCATTACCAGCAGACTAATATTAAAAAAAAATAAGGGCATTAAGTGGGAGAAAATGAAACCAAATGAAAAGTAAAAGACAAAAAAAAAAAAAGAAATAGCAAATAACATGGTAACTTTATGAGTACATTATTTGAATATTGTTTACGTAAAATAATAATTAAAATTAACAAAAGTAGCATTTAAGTTGGGGGCAGGAAACGGCATTAAAATGCTCTAAGATATTATATTTTTTGGAAATAGGTTAAAAGTAACAATTAATATCAGACTTTCATAAGTCAAGGATACATGTTGCGATGCTAGGGAGGAGTACATACATTCTAAGGTAATGGATGAGGGAAATGGAAAATATTTAAAATATCAATCCAAAAGAAGGAGAAAAGAAATATAGGACAATTAGGACAAATAGGAAGTAGATAATGAGATGGGAGATTTAAATCCAAGTAGGTCACAAATTATACTAATATAAATGTTAAATGCTCCAATTAAAATGCAGATTATTGGAGTTGTTTAAAAAACGCTACTTACTATATACAAGAGACATGTCTCAACAGACAGATACAGAAAAATTTTTTAAAAAAGGATGAAAAATATTTTGCAGGCAATAACAAAAAACATTCAGCTATGGTAGTGCCTATAGTGCCCATAGTTAAGTAGATTTCAAGGCAAAAATATTACAAAGATAAAGAGGGACATTTTTGTTGATCAACAAGTCTATACCTGTGAGATAGCCAAAATTATGGAGGGAAGCAAAGGAGAATATGGCAGAACAATTCTCATGCATTCCAAGTAGGCGTATGAACAAGCACATTTGGAATACAAAATACATTCTAGTATTTTGTATTAAAGATGAAGATGTACGTATCTGTTAGGGACTTCACATTCACTTGTTGAAATCCTTACCCTGGTGGGATGGTATTAGGAGGTGGGGCCTTTGGGAAATAAGAAAGTCATGAGGGTGGAGGCTTCCTGATGAGATTAATGCCCCTTATAAAAAGAGACACAAGACAGCTTGCTTCTTTTCTCCCTGCTCTTTACTATGTGAGGACACAGCAAAGAGATGGTCATCTGCAAAACATGAAAAGGACCCTCACTAGACAATGGATCTGCCCACACCTGCATCTGGGATTTTCCAGCCTCCAGAACTAGGAGAAATAAATATTTGTCATTTAAGCTATTCAGTGTCTGGTACTTTGGTACAGTGGCTCAAACTGACTAAGACAATACCCTATGACCAACAAAATCCATATTCAATGACATAGAAAAATATATATGTGTGCATCAGGATTCATATACAAGAATGTTCATAGTAGCACTACTCATAGTTTCCCCAAATTGGGAGGTCCCAAATTTTTCTGAACATTAGAACAAATAAATAAATAGAAAATACTAAGACAATGGAGTAAGTATAAAGCATTTAAAATGAATAAATTATTCTTAAGAAAAAAATTAAAAAATAAAAATAATTATTCTTACAAACATAGCAAAAAAACAAACATAACAAAATATTTCACAAATATCTTTTTTTTCACAAATATAAATACTTTTAGCAAAAGATGCCAGATACATAAGAATGCATGTTTCCCTTCGAAAAGTAATCATTACTAAATTATAGCATTTAGAAATACATATGTGGGTGATAAAACTCTAAAGAAAAGCAGAGAAGTGACACTATAAAGTTCAGATAGAAAAAAAATAAATAAAGTTCAGATAGTAATAATCTTTGTGAAGAAAAATATAGGAAGTATTAACTAGAAGGGAGGATAAAGGACTTTTAAGATGTTGGCAATGTTCTATTTCTTGACCAGGATGGTAGTTTTATAGACAATGACTTTGTAGTAATTCATTGAGCTGTACATTTTTGTCTGTCTTGCATTTTATTCCGTTTCTGTATGTGTGTTTTGTTATTTTTCAAAATGTGTGACGGGCGCCTGGGTGGCGTAGTCAGTTAAGCCACCGACTCTTGGTTTCAGCTTAGGTCATGATCTCAGAGTTGTGAGACTGAGCCTGGTGTTGGGCTCCATGCCGTGTGGAGTCCACATAAGACTCTTCCCTCTCCCCTGGCCCTCCCCCCTCTAAAATAAATAAATAAAGGTTTAAAATGTTTGAAATAAACATATAAATAAAGACCCTTTGTGAGATTTGTACTTTACCTGATGTGATCTGGACTGTGTAGTGGATTGGTCAATTAATTTGGCTCATTAATCTAAGAATTATTTAAATAAAGATGCCTCCATACATAGAACATTTAATTTTTAGTTAAAATGTCTATAATTCTACTCTTAGGTATTTATCCAAGATAAGTAAAAACATATGTCCACAGAAACATTTGTAGAAGAACATTCACAGCCCCTATTATTCTAATTATCTAATATTAAGCTATTATTTCTAATAGCTCTAGACTGGAAATAACACAAATGTGTATCACTGCAATTTTCAACATATCTACACAGTACACTGATACACAATTTGTGGTATATCTATACCAAAAAATACTCTTTAGCAGCTGATTTACCCAACCATATGCATGAGTCCAGTGAGGTGCTTGTAATTGGCTCTTCCGGGTAGGAAAAACCCTGATTTGTAGGGTTTGCCAATTTCCATGATGTTAAATTTTCCCACCTCAATACTCTTATTTCAGCTTGAAGTCACTGAATGTGGAGTTGGGAAGAGACGCACACAGCTGACTCTTACAATCGGTCTGAGCTGGCGCCAGCACACCACTGGAGCAGCCTCACAGACATTAAGCTGAGCGAAAGAAGGCCACACACATGAAATTACACACTATATGACTTCATTTCTATGAAGTTTTAGAAAAATAGTCTAAAATGGAAAAGAAAATCAGAAAAGTAGTCACATTTGGGGCGTTGGGGTGTGTAATTCCCTAGGAAGGGGCATGAGGAGATTTTCTGGGGAGACAGAAATCATCTGTATTGTGATAGGGTTGTGTACCACACAGGTGTATCTATTTGTCAAAATCATACAGGTAAGATTTTTGCATTTCTAAGTATATAAATTTTACCTGAGGCAAAAAGGAACCATAGAAAGCTAATGAGAGTAACGGAGCTAGGGGGAATGAGCATGAATAACAGTATAGGAAAGGCAGAAAGTTGATAATTATTAAAGGTGGGTGATGGGTATGGATTCATTATATTCACCTGTTTATCTTGTATATATTTAACCTTTCCTGCATAAAAAGTTTAAAAATAACACATACATAGATGAATATAGATCCACCAATTGTTCTGATGTAGTACCATGGATTTTTCTTAAATCAAGAGTCCTCCGGTTTTGCTCTGTGTTTGTTACAATAAGCACTCCAGATATTTCAAGTTGTTTTGCCTTTAAAGTAGGAAGACAAAGACACATGTAAAGCCATCATGGTGTGGAATTCTAGATTGTTAGGATTTTTCCTATACGGTTTTCCTCTTTAACAGTTGTCTTATTCATACCTAATTGGATGGGTTTTTTTCAGCCCACTGAATCTACTGTGCTTTTCCATAACATTAAATTTAGTTGCCATGAGATCAAGAAGCTTCTTTCTTTTTGCATTCTCATTCTATCAATTTGTATGATTTTTTTAAAGTATGCAATTAAAATAATAGTATGCCTGGCACATACAAGTTTGGAAACAGAGTCAAACTCAGGAACTAACCCTTGGTAAACAAATAACGAGACAACTCACCTGATGTATAGGGGTTCCAGGAAAATTCCCAACCATGTCCCAGGCTTACTGGGCCAGCTGATACTCCCCATTCCCTCTGTTAAATACATAGACCAATGCCCATGGTCGTTAGATTTCTAGACTGTTTCTTAGAAGTCTATTAACCTCTAATTTACCTCATTAGTATACTGTTGATATACTTCAACTATAGCCAACTAAAGGTATACCATCTTGTCTGCCGGAGAATGCTTGTTGAGCGCCCACTTACGTGTATTTCAGCCTTCCGATTGTAGTATTTGTACCTAGCGATGACTTTTGAGATGAGTGGGAAAGAAAGATGTGCTAGTAACTTATAAACTTAGTACCTTTGCATAAGTCACTCTACCAAACTCCTCCAACAGTTGAGGAAGGCTAGACACAAAAATGTACATACTTTACGGTTTAATTAACATAAACTTCTAGAATGCTAATGCAGAATGAAAAAAATCACAAGAGCCATCACCTTTGGGGATGGTGGGCCATTTACTGAGAAGAGGCTTGAAATGAATTTTAAATATATACAAAGGGCATTTATCCTAGGAATAGGGGCCTCAGACCCAACAGTCTTATTTTACACTTACAAGAATGGTAGAAAAGAGAAAAGAAAACTGGGCACAGCTCTATTTATCTGTTTATCTAGCTTGAACTCACCTGAGACAAAAGGTTGTTGTCTGTTGCATTGTTTTACTTCCTGGAGGGGAAGTTAGAACATGAATAAAGAATGATTTTTTTTGTTCCATCAGAGACTATGGTCAGATATACTCCAGCCAATGAATGTCCTTCAGTGGCTAACAATGGGCCTTCCTTTAGTCCTTTGAAAGTCAAGAGAGCAGGAGAGAATAACTCCATAACTGACAGCTTTGTAGATGAGGTCTGAACACCTGGGCAGGCCGGCTCCCGAGGCCCACAGTTCCACTCAGGTGCACCTTTTGGAAAATCTAGGTAACCTGACCCTCTCCATCTCTCTCCAGGTTAAGAATACTAATTTCATATGTAATAATAAAAATAGCAACTCTTCATTGAGCTTTTAATTTGTACCAGAGAATAATCACTTTATATACCTATTCTCCTCTGACTTTTGCAACAACCCTGTACAGGAGACACTATTATTATCCACATTTTAAAAAATGGACAAATGGGGCTCAGAAAACTGGAATAATTATCCCAAGATTGCCTAGTTAAACAAGAGGTAGAGCCTGGATTCCCAGCCATGCAATCTGACTCCAGAGTGCCCCTCATTAACCACTGACAAGTGAAGTGACTAACGCACTGTAGGGAGCTGGGGGAAACTTCAACAAAGTCCTCTCCTTCCTTATACTTAGTGTATCAGCCAGCAAACTAAAAGATGCAGCTGATGAATTTTGGCCTAAATCTGCCCAGAGAGCCAATGTCTCTAAAAGATGATGAAAACAGAAATGATGTGATTAGTGTCCTGAAAAACTAGCAGAGACCATTTTAAATCACAGGGTTCATAATGAAGATCAATGAGAGCTCTGCATTTTTTTTCAGGCAACAGGGAAGGGAAGAATAAGAGAGGAGACCTAAATTTTTAAAGGACATTTTCCTTTATTTTAGGACATTATGATTTTTGCTCTAAGTTTCAAGAAGAAAGAAGAGTGATGTGTACCATTTTATATCCTTGCAGCTTATGTCAGACATGAATTAGCAGAATTTAAATGCCTCTTATCGTATATATTGGATCAGTCTATTTTACTACTTTGATGTTTTCATTTTGCTCAAATTCACACACTCACACACACTTGCCTCCTGTCCCTGCAGACAAAGGAACTATAACTAGAGGCAAAACACACATGCATGCGTGTGCTTATACAGAGAGAGGATAAATATATATTTCTATCTTATCAAAAGACAGACTTTGAACAAGTCAGAAAGAACAGACCGTATTAAAACTATCACCATCGAACACAATGTCCAATGACCTCTAGGGTAAATAAGAAGAAAAAAATTCCCCTGTAAAAAGAACTTTTTGTTCATCACCTTGAGATTTTTTTTTTTCCTTCAGATCGAGTACCAAGTTATTACAAGAGAACGCGGCGTGGTCAGCCAGATGACCTTGGGCAAGTCACTAACATTCTTTCTATCTGAGGACAGAGAATTGAGGTCAAAGCTCCAATTTTGAGTTCTCCTTGAGCCTGAATTTTAGGTAGTAGGTAGGCCTCTACTGCGGCTTGGTGCGGGTAAGCGTACAATGAAAGAAACTTTCCATGTGTCCATTCTGGCTCCTTAGTCCACTTCCTCCTTTGTTGGAGGCACTTGCACAATGGTGGAGGTTGACCTAAGTGAGACAGTTGACATCTTGTAGTTCGCCTCTAGCGCTGCATCTGAGGTCTGAAGAGTCAACAGACACTTAGAGGTATGTACTCCGAAGCCCTGTGAAGCTCGCCCTGTTTGATAAATCACGTAAAAAATTTCGGTTGAGTCGCCCTAGGAAAAAGCATCTGGGCAGCAGTGACGGGAAGCTCCAGCTGATTGGGAATAAATGGGCTCTGTGCTCAGCAACAGCTGCAACAACAGAGGGCCAGCCCGGAGAGGTGGACACGCACAGAACAAGCTGAGTTGGGGCCTGGAATTTCCCGAAATGAAATCCGAGAAGTATTTAGGTTGACCTTCTCTCTCTCAGCACAGTTGACCCTTAAGAAACAAGAGATGACACATCCCAAAGCACACTAAACTTTTACAACAGCAGCTCCAAAAAAAAAAAAAAAAAAAAAAAAAGAAAAGAAAAGAAAAAAAGAAAGAAAGAAAGAAAGAAAAAGAAAAGAAAAGAAAAAAAGTTGGGAAATGCATGGGACTCCTCCCGCAATGCTGAGGAATGAACTGGTCAACTTGACTGCCTTCTGTTTGGGGAATAAACAAAGAGATTATTTAAGAATTTTATATGTTGGGGCTGCTGTGGAATGCACAGTTTCCAGAGAGCAGATTTAGCTGTCGATTATCATCAGGCTTCCTACACTGCAGGACTCACTTTTCCATAGCAGTCAGGGTTATGGAGACAGAAAACAGAATGGCATGAACTGCAGGTAGAAAAGCTCACCTAAGAAAAACACAGGTGGGAGAAAGAGTGAAGTATTTGGAAAAATATACATAAGGAGGTACAATATGGCTGGGGAATGTATTATCTTCCAATGACAGCCTGCTCAAGAGTGTTTTCACAAAACTGCAGAAAAAATTTTCTTAGGGAAATCACAGAAGTGGAGTCACCTCCTGGGTAGGTGTATAAAGACACTGCTTTAAAAGTATCTTTGGAGAATGTTTTGCATGTGCGAGTGAGGCCATTATGAGGTACAGCCCTCAGGGTACCCATTTCCAGCCGGCCTAATAGGATGGGAATTAGTGAGGTAGAATGGAGTGGCACCTGGGGGAGCTGTCCTGGAGACAAGCCTCCTCTTCAAGCTGTGACTACCTCGAGTCACTGGGCCCTGGCTTCCCTCTGTTAGATCCTCAAGGAGTTTGTGAAAACTGTGCCTCACGTCCACAAGCATGCAAGACCCAAGAGCTGTCCTAGGGACAGTCTGGCAGGAAGTGCTGGGAAATACAAGGTTTCATAAAGATTCGGCCGGGAGGGAACCTGGAAGTCGTTTAGGCCCTTCGCTTCTGGGTGTTGGCTTGGGTGCTGTGTCCTTTCTAAAGCAGCAAAGAACATAGAAGAGATCGCGCTTCTTCCATGTTACATATGCAATGTCTACAGACATAATGATCTTGGTGAAGTATCTTCTACTAAGAGCAACAACACAAATAAAGGAACAGCAGGATTCAGAGTCGTCTGTAATTCCCTTCTCCCATTCTCTTAATTCCACTCCTATGTGTCCTTTGACCCCAACAGCAACAACTTGTCCTCATCAAGGCTAATGGTCATGTTGCGGAATCCACGCTCAGTTGTCGATCTTCGTCTTACCTGACCCCTGAGTGGTATCTGGCATAGTCGACCATCCCCTCCCTCTTGAAACTCATTCTTCACTTAGATCTGGACCACCACGCTCTCTTACTTCTTTTGCTTCATTCGCTAGTCCTTCTTATCATCCCTCATCTTTCTTCATGGAGCCTCTAAATGTTGAAGTGAATTCCTAACATCTCCCCCTGTTTATTGTATAGGACCTCAGTAATTCATTAGCTTAATGAAAAACAAAAAGAAAATCATGGGGACACCTGGGTGGCTGAGCGGTTGAGCATCTGCCTTCAGCTCAGGTCATGATCCTGGGGTCCTGGGATCAAATCTTGCATTGGGGTCCCCACAGGGAGCCTGCTTCTCCCTCTGCCTATGTCTCTGCCTCTCTTTCTGTGTCTCTCATGAATCAATAAGTTTTAAAAAAATAAAAAAAAAAAAGAAAGTCATGAATTATACGGAAATTGGGTACACTGGGGAAAGCATTGCTTACTGGTGGGTCCTCTTAGTAGCTGTATCTGAAGCACCAGTCGGGGGGGGGGTACTCTTTTCCCTACAAGCTCCAGGAAAACAGGCTGCTACCACGCTCTTGTTTCTTCTATATAGAAAGCAGAGTGAACTCTGTGGGGCTCTTTGTCTTATTATAACCTGCTGACACTATGACAGGGTGGCCGTATAGTCTGGAAACCTAGGTATATGTTTGCTATACTTAGGTGATCAAATAATGTCGATAGCTGATTGATTAGGAGAGAGTCATCCAGAGTGACTGTGCCAGAGTGGTAGGGTTGGGAGCCTGTACAGAGACTGAAAGAAAAGCTGTGTCATACACCATGTTCCTTGCAGTTTTGCACAGCACAGTAAACCATATATTGTGAATGAGGGATGACACGCAGTGAACCTATCATGTATTAGAAGGTCATATCCACAGACTACTTACCATGTGTATTTCCGTATGTTTCCAAGATTCTACTTTATAGACTGAATGTTTGTGTCCTCCAAATCCATACATTGAAATCCTCATCCCCAGCGTAATGGTATTGAGAGATGAGGGCTTTGGGTGATTAGGTTATGAGTGGAGCCCTCCTGACCAAGATTAGTGCCCTTAAGAAAGAAGTCCTTTGTTCTTTCCACCACGTGAAGACATAGCAAAAAACCAGCCAACTCTAAACTAGGAGTGAGCTCTCGCAAGACCCTCATCTGCCAGAACCTTGATATTAGGCTTCCCAGCCGCCAGAACTGTGAGAAATACATTGTTGTTGTTCATAAGGCACCCGGTCTATGGCATTTTGTTCTAGTAGCCCACACAGATGAAGACACTAGAGAATCTACTCCTGTTGAGCAAGGCAACAAATGTGTCCTGGCTTGTTCTGGTCCTCTAATTCAGACGTTTATTGACAATATAAGTGGAGGTCCTTAGCTCCTGAAAAACAAAGGAGCTTTTGACCTCTACACAACTAACTGCCCAAATAATGAACAAGGAAATTAATGCTCATGTCGTCCTGGCTGTACACTAGGCACAGGGCTGGAGACTTTCACACACCCACTCCGCTTAACCCTTATGAACTCATGGGCAGAGATAGCCCTTCATCCTCATTACAACCATGTGAAGTGGATACTAGTATCTTTCTGGCTCCAAGAGGCTAAAAGAACTAGGATTTAAACTTCTTTCCTCTGTTTCTAAGACTGATTATCTCTCTTCCATGCTTCATTATTTATTCCATTTTTATAAATGAGTAAATGGGGATCTGAAGCAGTGGAAAAGTTTTCCTAAAATTACATGAATTACATGGTAAGACTCAAATTTGATCCTGGATCTTTCTGATTTTAGAGTCCCATGTTCTTTCTGCTCTGTGGCAGGACAGTTCTATGTATTTTCAAAATGGAAGGTAAAGCAAAAAGAATAAATCAAAAGGGAATTTGGGGTCTAAGTTTTTATGACAACAAAAATGGGCTTGAGATGTTAAAAAAATTGAACAGATTTCAGAGCATTCATTATTCTGTATTTCTACAGCCTTGACAAGTTGAGTTGGAACCATCGAGAATTAGGACCAAATTAATGTTGAAATCACCCCAGAATGATGTTTCAGAACATAGGGGCATAGTGCTAATGAGGTCAGGATAAGAACTTCAGACTACCGCACTTTTCTCTGTTTTAGCATTCAAACCACAAAGTTCACCCTACATGGTCAACTCAGAAACTCAGCGTTGGTCACAGGTAGGCCCCAGGTAAAGATCTCAAGTCAGTATATTGTTATAAGTGCCAGAAAAACAAAATTCAAGCCTGTGTTCCAGAGTTGGTGGGTCAGAGCCACTCGTTTCGTATTACCCTCAAAGGAGAGCTTTCTCTATTGGGCCGAGAAATAAATAGTGTGCATTTCACCTGTGGTTTTTACCAGATGCAAAGCTCTAAGATGCGTAATACCGTTGTCCAAGCTTATGGAGAAGACCTACTCCTCTGTGCTGCCCTCCTACTACCCTCTGAGCACAGAGCTCCCTGGGAAATGAACTTGATCCCACTGGAGACACGCAACCGGGGAACTGGGCCACTGAACCATAATATTTACAGCAGCACTAAAAGCGATCAGCTCTTTGCTTCAAAAATAGTAAGAGTCCAACAAAATTTCATAAGATTTGGAACTTTTTTAAATGAAAAGTTACTTCAGAGAAGTACTTGTAAGAAAAAAAAGGTGGGGTGGAGAGCTAAAGTTTAAGGTCTAGTGGAACCTTCATTAGATTGGAAGTATCTGTTCCTTCCTCAGCTCTCATACTATTTAATGAAAGGAGGTCAAAAGAGGAGTGTTGTCAGAGAATGCAGGGTACAGTGGGGTACTAGGCTTTATTTTTATATGTTCATAAAAATCACAAGTGACATTTTCCGGAAAATTACAACAAAAGAGTGCAGCAAATATTATACAAGACTGTTTTCCTTCTAGGGAGGGGAGTTAGGAAAGTAATGCATCCCCTTTGGAAGATTTCATCTGGAGAACAAAAGCAGCTCTGTCTGCAGTTAGTTCCAGGTGATTGTGATTATACTGGCTCATTCTTTTGCCCTAAAAAAGGGCTGGTCTTGGAAGGATGACTGGCCCTCCTGGTTAGATTTCTTGGCAGCTGGGCCGAGGAGAGGCCTCAGTACTTTTTCACACCCAGTGCATGTGAGGCCAGCATCTTTAAACTGCTTTCTAAAATAAGTATTAGTTACCTGAGCTGGAAACCAGGGTTGTTTTGGCCCCTAGGTCCTGTAGCCTAGTGTACATGGCCATTGCTTCCTGGCTTTGCGTCTTTATGCATATATTTGCACATGCCCATGGACAGCCAAAAGTTGATCTGTACTTCCTCCAGGGGTCCTGGTTGTCTAGGTCAACATTCCAAATGCTGGTGGGAACTGTACAGCCTAACTGTCTGTGTCTGGCCTGCCTGCCGCTGTGGCATGTGTGTATTTAATGCTCTGGCTGTCTTCTCTTACCTTGACTTGCTAACCAAACAATATCTATTAATGCTGGAAGGAGTCATCGTTCCATACAGATTCACAAAAATGAGCTAGGTGTAAACAAAGGAAAAAGGGAACCACAAATCTTCAATCTGCCTATAGTTTCATCTAGCCTTACCTTGAAATGTCCCAAAGTGGATGGGAATGTGTCTGTAGACATAAGGCATCGAGTCCAATTAATTCGTTACCTACTTATTAATGAAACACACCCTACGTTTCTACTAGTTTGCTTGGGACATCTATACTTGCTAAATATTTCCTGGCTCAGATGCTCCCTGCTGGAATAGAGGTCAGTTGGATAAATTTATTTGTGTATGCAGGCATTACTCAAGGAGCATTGTCTGCGCCCTCACTTTAATTACATAGAAATGATGAAACTAGTCAGGATCATGGTCTGTTGCCTCAGTATGAAAAGGGCAACCCCTCCTCCTGGAATGTGGAAATTGAAGTTAGCACCAACACAAATTGAATCAAACTGACTACTAGAGCTGAATTATCTGCTTACAGAAAAGTCTTGCTCTCTCTAGCCACGTGGAGGGAGAAAAAGAATCCGCTCCTGGTATCTCAGACACAGCGTTATTCCACTGGGGTATAAGAAAGGTCTTCTCTGCAAAACTAATTGTTCTGAAAGCCACTTTGAAATGAGGAAGGATGGGCTGCAATATGCTCTGCTCTTTAGGTAACATGGAGTTGGACTGACTGGAGACAAGCATCTCCTACCTGTTTCCAAATGCTCTCCTTTCTCCACTCTGATTTTCCACCAAGCTCCCCAGTGTTGCTTGTCTGGTCAACAAAAACAGAAGCCAATGCTAAGATTAGTACTTGAAAAATAAAACTGAAAACAAAAGAGAGATAAAAATTGGATCTCAGAATTTGTCTATTTGTTCTTCCGCCTATATAGCATGTTTTCCTTTTTGTGCCATGGTTCTTTGTATTCTGTGACAGCAAAGCAGCTCCTCAAAATATTCATTGTTTCGGTAGACAAATGTCATAAATTAGCCAGGTAATATGTAATTGGTTTCATTTTTAACATCAATGGATTTGGGCCAGAATTAATATGTCATCAGTGTCTCAGAGTTTTTAAAAGTGTATACAAGACAACTTGCTGGGTAATGATAAAAGCAAATACGTTTATTACCTGTGGCATTTACTTTCTGTACAGGAATAATAGGAAAGACTTTTAAGCCACAAGTCAATTCTAACTTTTGCTTAATTTATCTTTGAGTTCATAGTTAACTTCCCTTAGAGTTTCAGCTTCTACTTGAGGATTTAACTGGAACCCCATAATTTGTATTATCATTTGTACTTCCTGTCTCAATAGCCTCACCTTGAAACTGGGCAAGTTCCCAAGAATATAATGTCAAAGTCAAGTTGAACTACTTTTCAGAGGCTTTTTTGGTGCCCTTTTCTAATCAAGGGACCTTTATTTACCTTGACTCATGGTTCCAAGGACTTAGAAAAACCTTTGTTGCTAATGCAGCTAATACCCAATAATTCCTTTCCAAATTGTCTAAATGTTAAACAAATGCCATCCATAATTAACTGAAAACTATCAAATGCCAGATTTGTAGCATTTGATACCCATCTTCTTTGCTTTTCTAAAAAAAAGTTGGTTGTTCATCTGGCAAACAGAACAATAAAAGAGTAACATCTATTTTTAAAATTTATAATGAACCTCAGGTACATGACATAATGACAAGAGTTGTTCCAGTTAATAATCTTCCTGATGCCAAGGAGTTGGCCAGTTGAAGCTTCAAGAATTTTGAAGGAATGAGGAAATATATAAGAGATGGGGTGCCTGGGTGCTCAGTTGGCTGACTTCAGCTCAGGTCATGATCCTGGAGTCCTAGACTGGGCCCCACAGGAGCCCCAGGATCAACATCGGGGTCCCTGCTTAGGGAGAGTCTGCTTCTCCCTCTGCCTCTTACCCTGCTTGTTCTCTCTCTCTCTCTCTCTCTCTCTCTCTCCAAATGAATAAATAAATAAATAAAATCTTTAAAATAAAAGATCTCAAAGATTCCAGAGTCTTTTCTCCTAATTTATTAAGTGGACTTAACCTCTTTAAGCTTCAGTTTTTACATCTATAAAATAGGGATAATCTATTTTATGTGAAACAAGCAGCACAGCTGGCACATGATAAATACTGAATAGAAAATCACATTTTAAGTACAGAGGTGTGTTCTACACCATCATCTTCAGATACTATTCAGCCTTGGGAGGAGAAAACACCATTACCTATTCTTCTAAGAACGGATGAAACAGCAGCCAAACAGAAGCACTCTTTAGCTATCTCTGTCTTCTTTGCTGGTTCCATTCTCCCCCTATTCCCCAGCCTGCCAGATGCCTCCCACCTGTCACCCAGCTGCCTCTGCCCCACTATCATGACCGCTACTACTATTTCTTTTCCTTCCTTCCTTCCTTCCTTCCTTCCTTCCTTCCTTCCTTCCTTCCTTCCTTCCTTTTTCCTTTTTATGGCATCTGATTCTTGTTTTCCTTGACTTCTCTGCAGACAGACATAATTACTCAGCATACCCTTTATGTTCTTTTCCTTCTAGTTAGAAAACTGACCAATCATAGCACATTGGCCTTTGGTTCTGCACAATTTCTGTGCCAGTTGTTTGGAATTGCTTTTTTCCCCCTACCACCAAGTATTCAATTTCTTTCTATTCAGAATGCTTGAGAGTGAAAACAGTTCTGATCACTAGTTGCCCAAGGTTTTGCTGTCTAATGCAAAAAGTCATAATCAAAGCCAGCTATCATTTCTCCTTATTCTGCAAGTCTATCTCAAACAACTACTAAATACATTGATGACTGCTTTGTTTAATAATGATCGATAATACTCATCGAATGTTGTATGTACACCAGCTATTCTGATGAGCATTTTACTTGTAGTATCTTATTGACTTCTCACCATAATCCCAAGAGATGATGACGATGATGGTAGTGTTGATGATGGTGTTGGTGTTGGTGATGGTAATTCCCCTTCATTAGAAAAAGAACCTGAGGTTCATCTCTGAGCCTATCTTGTCTTAAGTGGCTAGGATACCGTCAAAGACCAGTCTTGCTTAGGAATCTTAGTCCTTAACTCCATATGTTATATATTTCTTATAAGTTTGCTTGTAGGAAGGCTGGAACCTGACAGCTACAAATCAGAGAATTCTCAATTAGGATCCCTGTTAAGAGAAACTCACAAGATTCCATTTAAGAAAATGGATATAAATGAAAACAAAGTCTGCCTTTCCTCTCCTATTGGACTATGTCATCCATCACCAGTTGAAAGACAATCACAAAAATCCAACTAAAATTTTATTTTAAAGGCCTTACCTATGGGTCATAAACCTCTGGGGGGACTTGATTTACTGCAAAGTGTTCCCGTAATCTGTATGCATACCAAACAGTACATATTTATCCCTTGAATAAAAAAAAAAAAACCTAAGTAGAGACTGTTGACAGGAATAATAATAATGAATTTGAAAGATCTACTGAATTCATAGTTACTTAATCCATTTTAACCAGTTTGCATTTTCTCTATTAAGGAATGACTCAAGTAAGGCAATTATTATATGATAATATATTTTATCTTTAAAGTATTTAGACTAAAGTATAGGGATCTGGATATATTTGCATTTGAGGCAAATATTTTGAAAGGCCAAGTTGTGCCAGTGGCCTGAAATGATGTCAGGATCTTTACATTTTGAGTTCAACTCTGCTTTGTGGAGGTAGCACAGCTTAGCAGTGAAGAATACTGGTGCAAGAATCATAGGTCTGATACTGATCGACTGTGTCATTTTTGGCAATTTACTTAACTTCTCTGTTCCTCAGATCCCTTTTCTATAAAACAGATAAAGTAATAACATCTCCCTATTGTGCAGATTTTTTTAAGAGTATTATATGTGATGATTTAGAACAGCACCAGGCATGGAATAAATTTTCAGTCAATATTTGCTTTCTGTTTGGTGCTCTTGGTAGAAGCAAACCCAGTCATTTTAAGGCCTCACAGACTGAACAGGAGGGTTAACCCACTTTGTTTATAAGCAGGGTCTTAGATTCAACTTAGCCTCACTCCCCATCCCTCAATGCTCTTGATTCCTCTTATGGACTTCACTTTTTTTCTTTTCTTCACTGCCTCTAATGTACTATATAATTTATTTAGTTATTGTGTCTATTGCTTACTATCTCCCTCCAACAGACTGTAAGCTCTACAAGGACAGAAATACTTGCTTTGTCTATTTGTATATCTTAAACGCAGAGAACAGTGCATTGCACAAAGTAATTGCTCAATAAATATCAATTAAAGAATGAATAAATCTAAGGGTAGTTTGTCAAATGTCTCTCCACAAATCCTGCCCATCTTCCACTTTTCTATAGCCTCACTCCCCTTTCAAACTCTATTCCCATAACAATAACAATAATATAACAACCAATATTTATTGAAACTTTCTGATTTCCAGGTACTATGTCCAGAATGGAAAATGCATTATCTCATTTAATCCTTTGAGGTAAATACTATTATTTTCCTTACTTTACAGAAGTTTTAAAAGTTTAAGGCACTTGTCCAAGGTCACATAGCTAGTTTAAATGGGGAACCAGGTTAGAACTCAGGTCAGTCTTCTGTGGCATCTGATCTCTTAACCATCACACCATGGACCGTGTATGTGACTGTGGGCCTAGTACAGTGCCCTTTTCCATGAATGATGGTACCCAAAGCCAAAGAATAGGGCTGGCTCCATAGCAGATACTTTTTCTACACACACCAAGAGCAAAAATCCCAGTGAAGCAGGCACCAACTATGTTTATTGGCAGGCTAAAAAAACATTCTATGGTAATAATTCCTATCTTCCAGCTAATTTCATTCACTTCATCGTTGTGAATAACATGTCCCAGTGCATGCTAATTTACCAACCTAACCCCAGAGTAATGGTAAATTAAATCTTGCCATACATGAGGCCTTGAATTTTTAGCAGCATTTACCACTCAATATTAATTAACTTGAATGATCCACAAAGATTTGACTTTGCAAGGAGTTTGACTGTCTATGGCTTCAAGGTTCTATAAGATTATGTCTCTGAGCTACTGGGATAATTAATTCCAAGCAGTGAAGGAGAAGCCCTTGGGATTTGCAAATGAGACTTGGGATTGAAGCATCTCCTGGTTTCTCTAGCAACAGTGGCTTCGATGACAACCAGTCAGGGCATGGAGTTACCAAACTCTGTCATCCTTGTCTAGCCTTCAGCATTTCCAGTTCACACAAAGCAGAATCGTTCAGTGCATCTGAGAATATGCTCATTTTCCAGGCCTGTATAGGATTCAACAACACAAGGTGGCATATGTTAGAGTGGTATCCTTCTATAGCTCGCAGGCAATGAGACTTGACAAAGAATATACCAGAGAGAAAATGATGGGATTGAAGTTATAAGGTAAGCATTGAGACAATTCATGATCAAAACTGTCTCATGGAGACCCAGACACAGCAGGACCCTTTATCTATTTGTTTATGACCTGATAGCAGTGCCTATTAGAGAAGGAATACAATCAGTACCATTGCTACTCAGCAGGCAGGGGAAGCTGGACGGGACCTGAACCCCACAAGAGTTCTCTCTGCCATTCTCTTCCCCTCTTTTAGTCCAACTGATCATAAATACCCATTCAATGGAAACATGGCTCTTAAGGAATTAGTTCTTCTATTCATGCCTTATCTATCCTATTAGAAAATCAAACTCATTTCAAGGGTCACTCTCTTGATTATTAGATAAAAACCGATGAATTTGTGTTTCCATGAATGAAAGCTGGAATTAGAACAAATTGCTTTTGCTTAGTGGGAGTTAACCAAACCTGCTGTTTAACAAATACACAGTTGCTTAAATGATCTACATCAGAAGAATAACTTATTTTCCTGAGAAGCAAGGTGGTTAAATAAAGAAAAAAAATACATCAGGCTGATATACTTCAGTACTTATTTGAACTAGAGCTATGTGAAATGGCAAGGAAAAGGAACTGCTTTTAGTCATCTTAGGGGAAGCCAATATTTTTCCTTCTGTGGATCTAAAGATGCGTGTGCCTCCTTTCTTGATAAAAATTTTCAACAAAGTAGGAATAAATGGAACAAACCTCAACATCATACAAGCCATGTATGAAAGGCCCACAGCTAACATGATCCTCAACGGGGAAAAACTGAGAGCCTTCCTCCTAAGGTCAAGAACAAGACAAGGATGTCCACTCTCATCATTACTATTTAAAATAGTACTGGAAGTCTTAGCCTTAGCAATTAGACAACAAAAAAGAAATAAAAGGCATCCAAATCAGCAAGGGAGAAGTCAAACTTTCACTATCTGCCGATGACATGATACTCTATGTAGAAAACCTGAAAGATTACACCAAAAAATTGCTAGAACTGATACAGAAATTCAGCAAAGTTGCAGGATATAAGATCAATGTTCAGAAATCTGTTGTATTTCTATATATCAATAATGAAACAGCAGAAAAAGGAATCAAGGAATTGGTCCCATTTGCAATTGCACCAAAACCAATAAGATACCTAGGAATAAACCCAACTAGCGAGATAAAAGATACAATACTGAAAATTATATGATATAGATGAAATAGATTGAAGAGGACACAAAGCATTGGAAAAGTATTCCATACTCATGGATTGGAAGAACAAACATTGTTAAAATGTCTATACTACCCAAAACAATCTACACATATAATGCGATCCTATCAAAATACCACCAGCACTTTTCACAGAGCAAGAACAAACAATCCTAAAATTTGTATGGAACCACAAAAGATCCCAAATAGCCAAAGCAACCTTGAAAAAGAAAAACAAAACTGGTCTCCCTCTGCGTACGTCTCTGCCTCTCTCTCTGCCTGTGTCTCTCATGAATAAATAAATAAAATCTTAAAAAAAAAAAAGAAAGAAAAGCAAAACTGGAGGCATTATGGATTTCAAGCTATATTACAAAGCTGTAGTCATCAAGTCAGTGTGGTCCTGGCACAGAAACAGACACATAGATCAATGGACTGAAGAGAGAGCCCAGAAATAATCCCACAACTATATGGTCAACTAATCTTCAATAAAGCAGTAAAGAATATCCAATGGAAAAAAAGGCAGTCTCTTCAATAAATGGTGTTGGGAAAACTGGACAGCAACATGCAGAAGAATGAAACTGGACCACTTTCTTACACCACACACAAAAATAAATTCAAAATGGATGAAAAGCCTAAACCTGTGATAGGAAACCATCAAAATCCTAGAGGAGAACACAGGCAGAAACCTCTTTGACTTTGGTCATTGCAACTTCTTGCTAGATGTGTCTCCAGAGGCAAGGGAAATAAAAATGAACTATTGGGACTTCATCAAGATAAAAAGCTTCTGCAGCGAAGCAAACAATCTCCAAAGCTAAAAAAGCAGCCCACAGAATGGGAGAAGACAATTATGAACAACATATCTGATAAGGTGTTGGTATCCAAAATCCATAAAGAACTTATCAAACTTAACACCCAAAAAACAAATAACCCAATTAAGAAATGAGCAGAAGACATAAATAGACACTTTTCCAAAGAAGATATACAGAGGCTAACAGACACATGAAAAGATGCTCAACACCGGTCATCCAGGGAAATACAAATCAAAGCCACAATGAGATGCCACCTCACACCTGTCAGAACGGCTAAAATTAACAAAACAAGAAACAACAGGTGTACAGGTGTTGGCAAGGATGGGGGGGGGGGAGGAGAAGCCTCTTGCCTGTTGGTGGGAATGCAAATTGGTGCAGCCACTCGAGAACAGCGAGAAAAGCATGGCATTTTCTCAAAAAGTTAAAAATAAAACTACCCTATGACCCAGCAATTGCACTACTAGGCATTTATCCAAAGGATACAAAAATATAGATTTGAAAGGGTACATGCACCCCAATGTTTATAGCAACATTATCAACAATGGCCAAACTATGGAGAGAGTCCAAATGTCCATCAATTGATGAATGGATAAAGAAGACGTGGTGTGTGTATATATATATATACACACAATGGAAAATTAGTCATAAGAAAAAGAAAGAAATCTTGCCATTTGCAACAATGTGGATGGAGCTAGAGTATATTATGCTAAGTAAAATAAGTCCGTCAGAGAAAGACAAATAGCATATGATCTCAGTCGTATCTGGAATTTAAGAAAGAAAACAAATGAACATATGAGAGGAAGGAAGAAAGGAGAGAGGGAAACAAACCATAAGAGACACTTAACAATAGAGAACAAACTGAGGATTGCTGGTGGGAGGTGGGCAGGGGACAGGCTAGATGCATTATGGTACTAAAAAGGGTGCTGGTCGTGATGAGCACTGGGTGTTGTATGTAAGTGATGAATCACTGAATTCTACTCCAGAAACCAATATTGCATTGTGCGTTAACTAGCCAAAATTTAATTACAAAAAATAAAGATGCACGTACCTTACTGAGATGGAAAATCTCTGACTTATGGAGCATATATTCTAATGGGATAATTGATAGATGGCTGCATAAATTCTAAACGTAAGAGAGTTCCTAAGTCCCTGCTCAATTGCTTCAGAGGCCACAAGGGTGCATTTATCAGAATAGCCCCATAAGAATTAGGATCTTCAGATTAAGGCTTATTGCTGGCATTGCTATTGAACTGCTCTTTGCAGGGATGAATGCTGGATCCCATAGATGGAGTTCAAAGTTAAAGCTAAGAGAAGGTGTCAGAAAAGGACATTTGCTCTTTCTCTGTAAGTACCAACAGATGTATCTAAAAGGTACTATGTGTGCTCGGTGCTAAAATGGGATTGTACAGCAGAAGATCGGTCCTGATCATCTACGCAGGAGAAAACGCTTGGGTTTTGCTTACTATAAACAAGCAAAAGGAAATGGAATTGTCCATGACTGGATACTATGGCACCTGTCACTCTCATTTCTAAAGGAAATTAAGCCTGCCTAGGAAAACATCTTTGAAGTGATTTCTTTTCATTAAAGTGTATGGTAAACCAATAAAACAGTGGGACAAGACCTTTAAGTACTAATATTCATCATCATTTATGTGTATTTTAATGACAAAAGTAGGGAAAGAATACATTTCCCCCCAAATCTGTGTTCTATCTTACCCACTGATCAAACTCACAAGCTTATGACGTGCAAACCATAACGCCAATTTATAGATTTATGCTGGCCATCATCTCCTGGTTGGAGTTTATGCCTCCCAATGGGCATGAACACTCAAACCTCCAAATTATCCTCCAAAAGGCTTAAATTAAAACTAAGGACACTACACAGTTTCAAGACATGGGAGACCCACCAGGCTAAGAAATCAGGGTATTGTATTTCTCTAGGGAAAGAGTCCAGCACAGAAGCTAAGTGATTAGAATCTGGGTGAGACTAGGGTTGGATTCCAGCTTACCTAACATACACTAGCGACTTTGGGCAAGCTCAATATTGCTTATTTTCCTCTTCTGAATATGAGAATAAAGGGGGGAGAAAAGGCAATCCATTTAAAGCACTACGCACAACAACTGGCACACAGGAAACATTCAATAAATCTTCAGCATTTTTAAATTTAAATACCTATCCAAAAAAACTGATAGTGGTTTTCTGGGATAAAAGTCTACCTTAATAGGGTGGTTGTGAGAATTCATTAATATGCTCCAACAACATAAACTATTATTATTTCTAGCTAAGGAAATAGATTTTATAGAGTTAAAACAGCTTTTTCCTGAATGGTAGTACTTCCCCCTCTCAAGAGTACTTTCATAAAATACCACAAACACCCTAGATCATGACAACTGAATGATAATCCAGCTGAATGGGGGCTGCAGTCTCCTCCTCCATCGGGCACCTTCCAGGCCTGCCTTGTGTGATTGGCCGCATCCTCCGGGCTTGGGGGTTTCCTAAATCTCTCTCAGAAAGGTTAATTTGAAAGGTATGTTACGCTTATGGTTATGTGACTATTTCTACTAGTTTAGCCTCAGAACAACAGGTTCTTCCCAACCATGGTACTAAATTCACTGATTTTCAAGAGACAAAGAAAAGCTTATGCATCCAGATCACTTGAGCAGCTCATTAAAAATGCAGACTCCTGAAATCTTGATTGTGATGATTAACTTGAGGCAGGGTGGGGTGGAGAGGCCAGGATAGGACATCAGCAGACATTCTGGGGTACTGGAGTGTCTCACAGCTTTATCTAGGTGGTATACACCAATGTATAGATACGTAAAGATTCAGGGAACTGGAGGACTTCCAGTTTTGAGTTTCTCATGTAAGGAGCTCCCATATCATCAAAGAAGATAGATGGCAAAAAGAACATGAAACGATGCTCCAAATTATTTATCGTCAGGGGAATGCAAATTAAAACACGGAGGAGATACCTGTAGCCAACTTTTAGAACCACCAAAATCCAGAACCCTGACACCACGAAATTCTGGAACAACAGGAACTCTCATTCACTGCTGATGGGCACACAGGATGCTGGTGCCCCCTTTGGAAGACAATTTGGTGGTTTCGTATAAAACTAAAGCTACCCTTACCATTGGATTCAGCAATCACGCCTGCTAGGATTTACCCAAAGGAGTTGAAAACTTACATCCATGCACAAGTCTGCATGTGGACGTTTATGGCAGCTTTATTCATAATTGCAGAAGCAAATCTGGAAGCAACCAGACATCCTTCCATAGGTGACTGGATAAGTAAGCGGTGCTACATCCAGACAACAGACCACTATTCAGTGCTAAAAAGAAAGGAGCTATCAGGCCATGAAGGGACCAGAAGGAACCTTAAATGCGTACTACTAAGTGAGAGAAGCCAATCTGAGAAGGCTGCACAAGTGCATGATTTCAACTATATGATTTTCTGGAGAAAGTAAAACTACAGAGCATCAAAAGTTCGGTGGTTGCCCGTGGGAGGACGGGGGGAGCGGGGAGAGAGGAACAGCTAGGCATAGCACAGAGGATTTTTAAGGCAGTGAAAATACTCTGCATTTTATAATGATGGGTACATGTCTCTACACATTTGTCCAATCATAGAATGTCCAATGCCAAGAGTGAACGCTGAGATAAACTATGGATTTGGGGTGATTACACTGTGTCGATGTGGGTGCGTACTTAGTAAACTATGTGCTATTCTACTGAGCGATGTTGATAAGGGGGAGGCTATGCATGTGTAAGGGCAGGAAGTATAGGGGAAATCTCTGTACTTCCCTCTCAATTTTTTTTTAAAATTCATTTTTTTATTATTATTTTTTAGTTTTTTTGGTTTTTTTATTTATTTATGATAGTCACAGAGAGAGAGAGAGAGGCAGAGACATAGGCAGAGGGAGAAGCAGGCTCCATGCACCGGGAGCCCGACGTGGGATTCGATCCTGGGTCTCCAGGATCGCGCCCTGGGCCAAAGGCAGGCGCCAAACCGCTGCGCCACCCAGGGTTCCCCTTCCCTCTCAATTTTGCTATGAGCTTAAAACTGTTCTGAAAACATAAAAGTCTTAAAAAATTGACTGAACTATGAAGTTAAGGTGGCGCACTTTACTGTGGGTACGTGACAACTCAATAAAAAGATTTAAACAAACAAACAAAAAAAGATTTAAACATCAATGAAAATATCTGACTCCTCCTCAGATCTTTGGAATCAGAATTGGAGAAAGGCACGTGAGTCTTCATTTTTAATAAGCATTCTCAAGGGATTCCAATGTACACTGCAGCTGGAGAGCCATTAATGTAAAAAAAGGGGAAAAAAGCATGCTTTCAATACTGAAGACCAAGAAAAATAATCTGAAATAAAAACCATCCCAAGAAATGTGAGACAAATGCCATGTAAATACCAGTATTCGTATCCTCTGAAACCTTGGAGATTTGAGTCAAGAAACCAACATCTGTTTCTTGTGTTATCCGATAGGTCTCTACATGCGGCTCTAACATAAAAATTGAAATGGGCCGTTGGGAGGTGAGGACCAGGAGGGGGTGCAGCAGACCCTCGGAGCCTCAGGCAGAAGCGCTTCTCTCCAATCTGATAATGTCAAAAGCTGGTCAAGTTACTGGGGTTTGAATGACACTGCAGTGCCTTTGGGAAGAGCACTTGTCAAGAACATACCTCCTCCAGAAAAGCCGGGGTCTGTTCCAAAAAGAAGAGAAAGGATCTGCCTAATGGAGCTTTTGGAAAGCTGAGATAAAAGATTTTCTTCCCTGTAACTGCCTGCAGAGTGTCAGGATTCCAAATGAAAAGCTCTGCTGCCTCACAAACAGTTGGTCTAATGTTGGAGGGACTGAATTGGGAGAATTTAGAGACTGTCGAGATTGCCGCAAGGACCTGTTTACAAAGGGCTCCTTTTGCCTTGGTGTCACTTTATGCCTCAGCATTTTCTTGCAATTCTCCCTGTGGTGTTATTGGGGCTGTACAGGAAAAGGCAAGTGTACCCTATGGGGCACCTGGGGCAGCCCGCGGGGGGAGGTGCAGCACATAGTGCAGCAGCAGCACCAACCATAGGACTCCTGTTGCCCACCTCTTGCGCTTGCCTTTTACAATCCTAGAGCAGGGGAGCACTCTCTTTTCAAAGAGGGCCCCAGCTGAACAAACGTTTACAGGGCTGCCAACGGAATGAGACAATGCAGATCTAGGATCTCCCTCTGGACAGTGTGGCTAAGGTTACAGTGAAAACCGATCCAGAGCACAACTTTCATTACCAATCCTCTCTGTCTGCATCCCCGTCCCCCACGGACAAGGATCATTTCCTCTGTTGGTGCCCCACCCCCAACAACACACCTGTCACTGCAAACCTATAATAACACAGTGTCTATTTCCGTGGGGAGATAGCAAAATGACTCAAGGTATTTATTTGTTGGCACAACTGTGCTTCCCTCTGAGACTGTTGTATGTACAGTGAGATTTCTCCTCACATGAATCACAGCATTTTCCAGCTGGAAAAAGACCTTGAGAATAATCTAGGGGAACTTTCTCATTAGTTAGATACAGAAACACAGGCCCAGAAAGGAGCTTACCCCAAGTAACAGAGCCAGTTAGGGATAAACTGAGCTTCACTTAATGTCCTCTGGCTAAATTAGGAGTGTCTTGATTGCTGAGATTTTGTTAACAACTCAGTCCCTTTTTTTTTTTCTTCCAAAAAATAGACTTTATTGCTTAGAGCAGTTTGGGATTCACAGAACCACTGAGTGCAAGGTACAGAGATTTCCCGTATGCCATATGCTTCCCTGATCTCACATGTGCTTCCCAGTCCTTTTAGGATTCTCAGTGACCTTGGGCCAGTTCATGGAGGTTAAACCAACTTCCTAGCCTTTCCCCACCTCTATTTGTATATTTTTAAAGATTTTATTTATTTATTTGACACACACACACAGAGCATGAGCAGGGCAGAAGGGGCTGAAGGAGAGGGAGCAGCAGGCTTCCCGCTGAGCAGAGTCTGATGCAGGGCTCTATCCCAGGGTCCTGGGATCGTGACCTGAGCTGAAGACAGATGCTTAACCGGCTGAGCCACTCAGGCACCCCATCTATTTGTATATTTTTATAGGATGACACAGGACATGATGCCCTACCAGGGTCACATTAGGAAGAAATCCAGAAATGTTCCCATTTTCCTGCAACCAAAACACACTTGTTTCCTTCTCCCCAGAAATGAATCCTATTCCCCACCTCTTGACAATGGCTCATGCCTCCCCTTGGCAAATACTATGTTTCCTTCCTAACTTCTGGAATTTCTCCACCTGGACTTTCCTGGAATCCACCACATGCAGTCTCTTTCAAAACAGTTTATATCTTTTTTCTGAGTGTTTATTATCAGTTTTCTCACACAAAAGCATGGGTCACTTTGGCATTCTTGTTAGTCTACGGTTGCATTTCAATAGTCTCCTACAAACTGAATGACAAAAATGTCCACAATATTCAATAATTTGAACATTTTCATCATGCCCCATTGTCCTGAGCAATGAAAGCACATGTTCAGGATGAGTCATCCCATTTCCTGCCAACAATAATTGGCAGGCATACTGTGGCTTCCTTTAGTTTGTCGTTTCTTAGTCTCAGCCATTTAATTTTTAAATCTTGAAACAGTATGCGATTTTAATCAAATCTGCAATTATGAGCAAATGCCTTATTTAATCTGATGACGGAGGTACATATAAAAAATATATATGCAATTCAGGCATTTAGCATTGCTAAGTGATATGTGGTTCAGCCTATTTGTTTCTCAATAAGCATCAGCATGGTCCACAGTGCTTCCAGGTTACCTAGACTTAAGACGGAGATCTTAAATACTTTCCTGATGTCATACCCTCCCAAAATTTCAGCAATGCTAGATAGTTCCTACAGTATTGTGCTTTAATTTTAATGGATGAAAAAGTCAAACCATCAAGTCCATGGTCATGAGGTATCCTTGAGAGAACTATGAGTACAATGCGTGTCAAGGCCACCTAATCAGTAAGCCAAAATCTAGCAACAGATCTTGAAATCTTTCATGATAGATTACTAAACTGTCACCATTACACCACCTGCTTAACTGGCCTACTCATTAATTTCCATGCCAGTTTTCCTCAGGTTTCCCAGATATCAAGTGGAGCATCTGACTCCCCCAGCCTCGCAGGAAATTCCGGTCACTATCAGCCAGTGTCTGCTCCTCCTCACTTTTTACTCTCCAATCCCAAAGAGATAGCAAAAAAATGAATATGAGTCACAAAAAGGCTAGAAATCCTTGATCCTGGCCTTCTAATTTTTAATTATTGGAAAGAGAGGCAGAATGATATAGTAGAAAGAATAATGGATTTGATGTCAGAAAACACAAGGTTCAGTCTGATGTCACTTGACAGTCCTGTGACTTTCACTGAAACAAGTTAACCTCATAGAGCTTCCATTTCCTAATCACTTACGTGGGGATGGTACACTGGTTTACCGTGAGGCGCAAAATCCATGGCATGCACTTCATAAACTATACGGTGCCATGTGGATGTAGGTAGTATGGTGATGATATCTCCAACCCTTGAGGGCAAAGGAACTATTAGGACCTTAGTGACACCCACACAAAACGCTCATAATCATGTCTTAGGCCAATGATCTCAATTTTTTTCCTGGAAAGGAGAATGGAAAATGGGCTGGGCAAAATGAAAGAAATTTATCCTAAAAATTATTTCTACTTTTTAATGGATGTTTCATTTTAGGACAAAGAGTTCATATTTTGATGAAATTGATGCTTTGGAAAGACGTGACTCATTTACCATGTAGGTTTTTCATACCCTCTGGAACTGCATCCTATGGCATCCCTGTGGCAGAGTTTGCAGACCTCTCCCTTCCTCATCTGTGTTTCTGTGGAAGTTATCAGAGCTATCCTATAATCATCTGTTTACTAGTCTGCCTCTTGCAGACAGGCACTTCGGTTAATTTCTTATTTTATCCCCAGAGCGCTTGGCGTATTGTAAACCTCCTTCTACATATTTGCTGAAGGCATCAATCAACTTCCTGTCTTCAAACATACATTTTTTGGGGGGATGGTTGAAATTAATGTTCCAATTACTATTGACCTCCACTGGTAAATATGAAAAAGGCAAAATGAGCACTTTCGAAGTTAAATAGCTAGACCCAAATCCTAAGTCCATGCTGGCCTTCAGCTCTTCCATCCGGTGCCCCAGCCATCCTTCCCTGATGCGCGACACTCTGCCTCTCAGCTTCGATGTTTATTTCCTCACTGCTGACCTGTGATGAATGTATATGAACTGTATCACTGTTGACCTATATGAGTGCTATTGATGCTTGCTTCTCTACCCATGTATTTTCTATAAGCCTCAATTATAAATATAAGAAACCTTGCTCTGGTCTTTGTTCCACATTCCACAATGTCCGTTTCACACACACAAATTTCCCTTTGAAATCAATGAGCATTCTGAGCCAGAAGATATCCTGGGGATGGGGGAAGAAGGCAGGGAGAGGAAAGAAAGAATTGGAGTCACCATCTGTTGACAATACTCTTGTGCAGGGCCAGTTTTGAAGGTTAATGACATGTCACGCATCCTCTAGCGTCTGGTAACAAAAATAGGCTGCTCTCCCAGAATTCAATAGAACAGTTGTTGCGCTGTGGAAGATGTAACTTGTCAGCCAGCACTCCAGCAGGGTCCAGGAAGGCAGTTCTTGCCAAAAGCTGGATGAAATTTAACAGTGGTCCAGGAAAAACAACTTTCACCAAAATTCAAATGTGGAAGTGATCATTTTTCCTTGAGGCCTGTAAAGGGGGCCTCTAAAGCATTGACCTTCCAAAATGACCCCGCATACTGGCTCATTTTTTTAAAGAGTCCTTGAATTTCATCAGTAGCTCTTCAATATATATCTACTCCTTTCTCTACCCATTTTCAGAAAAATAAGGATTGTAAGCCTGTAATAAAAACAAGTCCAAAGGTTTACCAAAGGTCCTCCCATGGTTTCTTTGGATGGTTAAATTATTGGCATTGTAGCTGATCCAAGGCAAATCTGGGTCTCAGCTTCACTGACAGCCTACTGTTTAATGACTCACTTTGCTGTCTCATCAAGAATTCACCCAGTTGAAAGGCTGCACCTTCTCAAATGTAATTGCGTGCTCTCCCCACATCTCATCTGGACTCTCTTTAATTTTCAAAGTCCTGCTGAGTAACCTTGGAAAATTCAAGCCCTTTCCCACCTGGCGCTCAGGGATATTTTAAGAGGAAGCAGATCTGCCTATCTTTCTGTTAACCTAAAAGCAAACCGTCTAGTCCCAGCATGGAGTAGAGTGGGTTGAATGGGGACTTGTATAAAGGGACACAAGAGGGGAACTGGAAGGCACTCAAGCTCATCCGGATCATGTTTTTATAGTGTGACATCATTCCTTTGCTTGAAGTGAAGTTTCTGGACTTTAGCTCTGCTTAACCTCAAATAGAAGTGCAGAATACAAATAAAACACTAAACAATTCATTGATTACTTTCCAGTTTGGAGTGTCCAAGCTTCTCTTATTCAAGAGCAGACATACCAGTAAAAGTTCAGTGGTCTGAGGTGCTAAAATGATCACTTGCATGAAAAGTCACAGTTTTCCGGCTCTGTGTGTGTGATATGCCAAAATCGTTTATCTTCTCTAGGCCTCAAATTCCTCAGCCCTAAAATTAAACTCAGTTTAACAAATATGTTTTTAGCCACTGAAAACGGGAGAGAATTTGTATAGATAAGCACCGTCCAATAGAACTTTCTGCAAAGAATGAAATGTTTTATATTTGTGCTACTCAATATGGCAGCCCTATTGAGCACTATTGATACCATGATTGAAGAACTGCATTTTTAATTTTATTTAATTTTCGTTAAATGTGTGGCTACTGGATATCATATTAGTTGGTTCAGATTTAATGGTTTCTAATATTCCTTATGAAAAGTTCTATTTTGAACCTAGCTAATGACCGAGAGTGAATCTTTCTTCTTGTTTTCCTACCATGAAATTTACTTCACAAATTATTTAGCATAAATTAATGACTTCAATCTTTATCAGTGTAATAATTAATCACTTCAATAAAAATGAGATCTCTAAATAGGCAAGATAAAATATATGTGAAATAATTTTATGAACTCTAAAGTGTTTTGGAAATATAAAGCATTGCTAATAAAATCTCATCATATCTAGTTGCACTTCTTTGTCAAGTGTCAGCTGGCATATAAAGATGAAAAACTCTTCTATTTCATATCCTAGACCAAGAGATCCAGACTTGATGGGACCCTGTAGTAGGCCAGAAAACACATTTTTTAAATAGATTCTTACACTGATGTTTAAATAAACAAAATTTATATTCCTTTTTTTTTTTTAAAGATTTTATTTATTTTTTTGAGGGAGAGAGAGAGAGAGAGAGTGAGAGAGTGAGAGAGAAAACACAAGCAGAGGGAGGAATGAGGGGAGGGAGAAGCAGGCTCCCTGCTCTGCAGTGGGCTTCATCCCAGGACCCTGGGATCATGATCTGAGCCAAAGGCAAATGTTTAACAGACTAAGCCACCCAGGTGCCCCTATATTCCTTTTTTTAATACCACACCCATCAAGTGTTTCAACCTAGATGTTGTCATATCCTATATAAAAAAATACATTTTTAAAGTTTTATTTAAGTAATTTCTATACCCAACGTGGGGCTTGAACTCACAACCCAAGATCAAAAGTCACATGCTCTTCTGACTAAGCCAGCCCGATGTGCCTAAGAAAATAATTTTTATTAATTATATAATACCTTATAACACTTGAGTGCATTTCTTCTGCTTTTAGGTTTGCCTCAAATAGAGCACATAAAACATTGGCTAGAATAAGTCCAAAGGGGTGACTAATCAGAGGCTCCCACTTTGGCCTGGACCTGCACTTGCCCCTTTCTATCTCTGTAAATCTGTTTCAGCCCCGCGGCCTCCTCTTCCTGACCTTCAGACTCTCCTATCCCCTACCATGTGGCATCCTGACTAATGCTTCTCTTCAGTTCGTAACACTCTCCTTTTCTTCTCTGGTCTATTCTTGTCTTCTCTCTCCTGGCACATTTGCTCAGTTCTGTATCTTCAGTGACCATCCCTTTCAAGTTGGCTCTGAGATGTCTCCTGGTTAGTGACCCAGTGGACAGCTTCAGCTGGTAAAGCCTGGAGACTTTGCCTCTAGCCTTCCTTTCCTCAGCTCTTCAAGATCCAGATTCTAGACAATGAGTTTTGACTTGAAGGAAAGTCCTCTCTTACCACCTATTTAGAAATAAAGCTTTTCCCATTTTGTCTTGTTTTTAAGTGATTCTAGAATCTTCTAAATAAGATATATGATCCATAGTTTGGAAAAAGTTATTTAAAAAAAAAAGATTTTATTTATTTATTTGAGAAAGAGTGTGAGAGAGAGCATGAGCAGAGGAGGGGGGAGGGGTAGCAGGAGAGGGAGGAGCAGACTCCCTACTGAGCAGGAAGCCTGATGCAGGACTCAATCCCAGGACATTGGTATCATGACCTGAGCCAAAGGCAGGTGTTTAATCAACTGAGCCACCCAGGCACCCTGGAAAAACTTATTTAAAAAATAGCTTTAGGGAATCCCTGGGTGGCTTAGTTTAGCACCTGCCTTGGGCCCAGGCCGTGATCCTGGAGTCCCAGGATCGAGTCCTGCGTCAGGCCCCCTGCATGGAGCCTGCTTCTCTCTCTGCCTGTGTTTCTGCCTCTGCCTCTCTCTCTCTCTCTCTGTGTGTCTCTCATGAATAAATAAAATCTTTAAAAAAACTAAAAATAAAAAATAGCTTTATTAAAACTAGTATGCATTAATGACACACATCTAAAGTATACAATTTGTTAAATTTTGACATACATATACACCCACACAACCATTGATACAACTAAGATAAATGAATATATCCATTACTACAAAGTTTCTTTTGTTCCTCTTTAATTCCTTTACCTTCCACCCTATCTTTGCCCTGGACTTAGGCAACCACTGATCTGCTTACTATAGACTACTTTGCATTTTCTAGAATTTTAAATAAATGGAATCATATAGTATATACTATTTTTTGTCCAGCTTATTTCCTTTTTTATTGATGAGTACTGCTCATTTCATGGATATAACATACACATGGATCAATATACTATCCATTCACCTGCTGATAGACATTTGGGCTGTTACAGATAAAGTTTCTATGAACATTGAAGAACAGGCATGGACACATGACTATATTTCTCTTGGGCAAACACCAGAGAAGGAATAGCTGGATCATACAGTTTTTAAAAAACTGATAGCATCCAGCATACTCAGTTTTTTTTTTTTCAGTTAGTCATTCTAATAGTTGAATGATGGGTATTTTTAGCTTCTTAAAGTTGTCTTATAGTTCACTGATGCTTTATTTACTTCTTATTCCTTTTTGTCTTTATCTTTCATTTTGGATATGTACTTTTGCAATGTCTTCAAATTCACTAATCTTTCCTTTTGCAACGTCTAATCCCATTCAGTGTATTTTTCATTTGAGACATTATAGTTTTCAGCTTTGCAAGTTTAATTTGGGACTTTTTATCTTCCAAGTTTCTACTTAACATCTTTCCTTTAGCCATGGGGCTATGAAACAGAGTTATAATAACTCTGCTAATTGTAATGCTAATTCTAACATCTATGCCAGTTCTGGTTTGGTGTCCTCATTCTGGGCCGTATCTTCTCATTTCTTTGCATGCCTGGTAACTTCTTAATAGAGCCAGACATTTTTAATTTTACATGGGGTGTACTACATATTTTTGCATTGCGATAAATAAGTATTTTTGAATTTGTATTACTTGGAAATTTGTCACGTTCAAGTCCTATTTTTGAGATTCATTAAGTAGGACCAGAGCTGCATTTAGTCTAGGGCTAATTATTCCCCCCTACTGCGGCAATATTTTTCTTTTCTTTTCTTTAAGATTTATTTATTTGTTTGAGAGAGACAGAGAGAGAGAGAGAGAGAGAACACAAGTGGACAGGAGGGACAGAGGGACAGGGAGAGAGAATCCTCAAGCAGACTCCCTGGGGAACATGAAGCTCGTTGCAGAGCTTGATCCCAGGACCCTGAGATCATGACCAAGAGTTGGATGCTTGACTGACTGAGCCATCCAGGTGCTCAGAGGCAGTATTTTTCTAAGTACTCTATCCAATACCCCATGAGTTATAAATTTTCTAATCTGGTTGGTGGGAATAGGCACTATCCCTAGCCCTTTGTGAGCTCCTGGAACTTTTCCTTCTAATCTTTCTGGGAAATTCATTACACAGCCAAAGAGAAGTTTTCTCATCACAAGCACACATCAGCATTCTGCTTAAAATTTGAAGAGGACCCTCAACGGGTAGCTGAGCTTTTCTCCTCTGTATCTTCTTCCCTCCAGAGCTCTGCCCACAAACTTTAACTCCCTTTGTCTCCCCAGGCTTTCAGTTTTATTCCTCAAGTCATGGGGTCCATTGGTCCAACCTGAGTTCTCTTTTCCCTGCACAACAATCCAGAAATCATTCAAGGCAGGAATTGGGACAATTATAGAGCTTACCTGATTTGCTCCCTATCTCTCAGGTGTAACTGAACTGCATTACTTGATCTCCAATGTATTAATAACTTTTGTTTCATATATTTTGCCTATTTTTTTTCATTATTTCAGGATGGAAGGTAAACTTGGTCCAACTTTCTTCATCTTGGCCTGAAGCAGAAGTTAATCAATTCATTTTGAAAAGTATTTATTTCTACTCTACATCCTCAATCTAAAGAGGAGGAACACATAAAAAAAATTGTATTCTCACAGGAAAGTTTATGAGTTAAGTTAGACCTACCCAGGCCACCTAGAGAGTACAAAACAAAGCTTCAGTTGGAAAACAGGAGGAACTGAGTGGTCCCTCTTTGGTGTTTAGATCTAGAAATGCAAAACTTTCTGGAACAAGATCACATGAAGAATGGCAATAAGAAGAAAGCTACTTTTGAGGAGAGACTGGTAACCGCATGGGGTCGTGAGTCTAAGAAGAACAAAAGGAGAATACGGAAAGGAATTTATACTTAACTCACTCAAGCTCCTCCCCTTCCTTCCCTCTCTAGTTCCTGCTCCTTTTGGTACACTGAGAATTAAAAGCCTCTACAATCTTTGTTAATATGCTTTTGCTCTAGTTTCTAGCTAATCTTGTCCTCTTCCCTCATTTTTTCCAAGCTGAAGTTCCTGTTTCTTACACCATTGCTCTTAGTTACAAGTAAGTGGGTGGGCAAGAGTAGGTATGGGAAAGTTGTCCTCTGTCATGTATCAAAAGGCATCACCTGAAGGAGACAACAAGTCTGTCTGAGACCTTTGTCGATACAGAGGCCTCAATTTTAACTGCAAGAATTTTCTGCTTAAATCTTTTTTAAAAGATTTTATTTATTTATTTGAAAGAGGGAGAGGGAGAGAGAACAAGCATGTGGAGCTGCAGATGGAGAGGGAGAAGCAGACTCCCTGCTGAGCAGCAAGCCTGATGTGGGGCTCAATACGAGGACCCTGAGATCATGACCTGAGCTGAAGGCAGACACTTAATTGATTGAGCCATTCAGAAGCCCCAAACCTTTTTTCTGCTTTTCTTTCTTTTCTTTTTCTTAATAGATTTATTTATGTATTTTAGAGAGAAAGAAAGAGAGAGAGCATGGGGGGAGGAGCAGGAGAGGGGAAGCTCACGAAGCATGGAGCCTGATATGAGGCTCAATCTCAGGACCCTGCGATGATGACTTGAGCCAAAACCAAGAGTCAGAGGCTCAACCAACTGTACTTCCCAGGCATCCCATTTTATTACTTTTCTATCAGGTGAATGTGAATTTTAGTTTTAACTTAAAAACATGAGCCTTCTGAATACCTAAATTTAGATAAAGGTAAGGCTGAAGAAGAGATACCCCTTTAATTCCAGATAGAAAAATGAGATTCCAAATAGTACATTTCAACTAATCATTTTAACATTGACTTCAATATTCATTCATTCAATATTCATTCTGACAGCATGTATTTTATCATAAAAGTCCAGAGAGATAGCACAAGTATAATAAAATTCAGAAGAAACACTAGACATTCCTTAATGAACAGAAAGATGCCATATATGCATCAGGTCACATTCTCAAAACATAGCTACAAGCATTAAAAGGCCATTATAAAATGACTAAAACAAACAAAAAACACATTAGTTCTGACTCTAAAACTAGAACTATTAAAGAATGTCACCTTTTGATGGCAGGAATCCAGTAACAAAAGTAAAATGATTGTCTGCTTTTAGATTCATCACACATTTATTTTGAAATGGGTCTATGGGGCATAGAAACAAATGGCTAAAAGTGTAGTATAAAGAGATACTTTACATCATATAGAATTTTTAAAATTTGATTTGAAACTAGTTTCGTTTAAACTGATATATATGTAAACAGAGCCAATGTTGTAAGATAGATTGATAAATAAAAGATGGATGGAAAGAAGGATGGATGAATGGATAGGTGGATGGATAGGTGGATGGATAGATGAATAGATAGATGATAGATAATTATGAAAATGTCATTGTTTCACATAATATTTTTCTTTGCATTGAAGAGTATACTGGGGTAGTTGGGAACAGAAGGGGGCAAACAGTCTTTCAACAACAGTAAAAAAGACAGACTAATGTTATGATTTAGAGTAGTGTTTCTCTGAGTGCATTTCACAAGTATATGAAACATTTATTACAGATGCAAATATCCAGGCCCCTCCCAGACATACTAAATCAGAATCTTTGAGAGTGTGTCCTGGGATCCTGAATTTTAGCATACCTCCCTAGTATTTTTACTTCATATTAAAACTTAGGAACTCCAGGTTTCGGGCATGGATTCTAGAGCCAAACTTCCTGGGTTCAGAATTGAACTCCACCAAATAGCTGTTTTACCACAGACACATTATTACCCTCCATGTTTTTTCATCTGCAAACTGGAGGTGATGATAACAACAGTTCCTACCTCACAGGATTATAAAAGAATTGAACTAATATAGAAAGTCCTTAGAATAATGTTGGGTACAATATAAGTACTAACTGTGTAAATGCAACCAATGTAACTAAGTCAACCATATTCCAAATCACTATATCCCACAAGGACAGGAATTCAAAAGGAATGAAATATTAATAAGTTATAAGAGTAAAGACACAAGTTTCATCCATAGCATTCTCCATAGCTAATCATTTCAGATTCCTTTTTTCATTTTGTTTTGCTTTTACTGGCAAAAGAACCCCCTTTTGTGAAGCTGTCCTTTGCTACCCTAAAGGATATGGTGGCACCAAGTAATTCTTTATATGTGGCCAAAACATCATTGTTCTTCCTGTAAAATTCTAGTAAATTCTGAGAAGTTGTCTTCCTCAAACTAAAGCCATATGCCTCTGAAGGAGAAATTATTCTTTTTTCAGCTCTTGTGAAGACACCTGGCTAACACAGAAGTGTTCTGGTTGCCTACCTGCCCTCTGGACCTCATGTGACTCAGGTGTTTCAACCTCACTCATACTGTCAGGAATTCACCTTGGCCTAATTCCATAGTTAGGCCAAAGACTAAATCTTGAGAAAAATTAGTGAAGAGGATTCTGAATAAGCAGTGTTCAAAAACTGTACTTGCATTGTAAGTCATTGGTTAAGATTGGATAGAGAATTAAATACTACAAGCCTTTGAACAATGTCCCATTTATAATTCCACAGATTCAGTCCACTGTGGGCCAGGATGTAGACAGAGGGGGCAATGAGAAGTCTGACAAGGTGTAGGCACAGTCTCTTATGATCTATACTTCCAAATTATCAGCCTTCTCCAGCCTTTATTCACCTTCCCATGTAGCCGGCCTTCCCTGGTCCATGACATCTACCTCTCTCTAGCTCTCTTGTCCCTAAGCTAAATCTCATCTTGAATCGATATAAATATCCACTATGATAAAGCCCAACTTCCTTATGTTCACCCCAAAGCTTCAAGCTCTGCACTCTCCCCCTCTCTGTATTCTGTAGACATATTAAACTGCTTGCAGGTACCCAAATGTGCCTCCGCCTCTCTCCCCACAGGTCTTCCTGTATGCTGTGCCTTCTCCCTAGGACATGGTTCTCTCCCACCCTTGCCCCACCCATTCAATTGACTAATGCCTACTCATTCTTCAGAACTCAGCTAAGGTATCACCTTGTCCAATGTCTTACCTAATCCAGTCCCTCCCAATGTACACATCGATCAGGCCCTTTTCACACTGTAAGTCCAATTACTCACTTGTCTTCCCTCCTAAGCTATTAAATCCTTAAAGAACCATGTTTGGTTCATCCTTGTACCTCCAACCCCTAGCAGAGGTATACCACTCAATGCTATTCATGAGATGAGAATGTTGGTTCATGATTATGTGTTTAAGAGAGTCACTCATGATTATGTGTTTAAGAGAGTCACGGCTATGTAGCTCAAGGGAAAGAACAAATGCCTTGGAGTCAGGCAGATCTAGGCTTAAATCACAGTGGTGCCATTGGCTGTTTATGATGTTGGGCAACAAATTACATAAACTAATTTAAATCCAAGTTGTGCCTCTGTTAAGTGCGAATGAACCCTTATTCTACAGATAATGTCGTAAGAATTTAGTTAATACACACCAAACACTTACCTAGTGTCTAATAAAAGGTAGTTTTTACTATTGTATTAACGATAAGAATCAGAATTTATTCCTATACAGATCAGATCAAAATCAATCATAGCTCACAGACAACGTGTTGTAAATATCTGAAAGAGACTCTGAGGTCTCTCTCAAGTATTTCAGATTGGCTGCACACATCTGAGAGAGACCCTGAGGATATGAGTTCCCCATAATCATGCTGCAAATAAAATATATATCAGAGGTTTTTTTTTCAATATCAGGATTAATTTCAAATCAGTTGGTCCAGCTTCCAATTGTTGCTATGGGAGAAATTGCCAAATGTGCTACAGGTAGTGTGGTCAGTGTAACATATTACCAATTAAAATCTTTATTGAACATGGTGCTCAATGCTATATATACTTTTTAAAAACTTAATCTCTAAAACCAACTGATAAGGCACGTGCTATTGTCCTTATTTGAGAGTTGAGGCTTAGAGTGGTTCAGCAAATGTTCAAGGTCATGCACTGAGTGGGACATAGCCTGTAAGATTTTCAAAAATATTGTTTTTAAAGATTTATTGATTTATTTGAGAGAGAGAGAGAGAGAGAGAGAGGAAGATAAAATACAGGCAGGAGGAGCAGAGGGAAAGAGAATATTAAGCAGACTCTGAGCTGAGCACGTTGCACAGAGCCTGGCTTGGGGCTCTATTTCATGACCCTGAGATCATGATCTGAACCAAAGCCAAGAGTCGGATGCTTAACCGACTGTGCTATCCAGGTGCCCCTAGAAGATATTTTTGATAGCAGAATCACTTTATGACCTGTTATGGTGCAAGAACTCACATTAAAGGCATGTGAATAACCTAAAAGTTCATCTACCCCAACTTGGTTAATTTTGTGATTTGAACCTCTTTGTGGATCAGGGAGGTTTTTGAGTTCAATTTTCCACTGGAGCTGATATTACCGTAGTCTGGGATCTGCTCTGGATGACAACTCAAAGCAAAGTTTCAGCTGCTGCTTTTCTGGGCCTGCAGTCACAGGCCAGAGACTCTGAAATGGAATGGCAGGCATTGTAATCAAGGGCGCCAGTTTCAGTGATGGCTACAGAACTTTCAGACTCAGATAATGGCAGCAAGGGACTATTTGTCAGTTGGGGCTTATGTTTTCATTTTGTGGCTAACCCTGTTGTTTGAGCAAGAGGAAGTTGGTGATTCTCTGCCATTCAGCATCATTCCAAACTCATGATTCTTTAGTAGGAGAATAGTTTATTATTATTTTTTTAAAAAACATTTTATTTATTCATGAGACACAGAGAGAGGTGAGACACAGGCAGAGGGAGAAGCAGGCTCCATGTGGGGAGCCTGATGTGGGACTCAATCCTGGGACCCTGGGATCATGCCCTGAGCCGAAGGCAGACGCTCAACCGCTGAGCCACCCAGGCTGCCCGAGTGGTTTATTCTTAATCCATTAGTTCCATAATTCATTAGTTTTTTCCGTTAGTAATTCATTAGTTTATATGAACATTTATTTACCTACTTATTTAAAAATTAGTGAATTAATTTAAAATTCATTTGTTAAGCACTTGCAATGTAATGGTACAGTGAAAGGCATCAGAATACAGTGCCAAGGATGTGGGTTTTTCAGGTCAGGTAAACAAGGTTTTGCATCCTACTTTGTAACTTACTAGCTAATAGCCCACATTTGTATAAATGATTATTAGGGTATGAGCTTTAGACTCGGAAGATTTGGCTTAAAGATCCAGCTCTGTCCAACTTATATATTAATTTGTTTGTTTATTGGTCACACCCCTGCCTTTATTATGAGCAGCAGGTGGGATACTTTCAGCAATAGTAAAAAAAAAAAAAAAATATTTTACAAAAGCAGGAATTCAGTGAAGCTGCTTGTTTGGAATAGCGGGAAGAGCAGCAGGAAGAGGACTCCAAAGCCCATGGGAGAGTGAGGCCACCAAGGAGATGAAGAGCTCTTTGTAGATATCCCAAGTGCCCTTGGTGGAAGTAACCTCATAAATGGAGAACCAAGTGGTAAAGAACATGCCAGTGGGTGAGAGCACCATGGTCAGATGGGGGAAGACAACCAGGTCACAGCCAACTGGGTTGGTGTATCTGCTCATGACCTGGAGCTCCATTTTGCCAGGCACAAGGTAATCTACCACTCCTGCCCACTTATTTGATCTGTGACCTTGGATATATTTCTCTGTACTTTAGTTCCTCCACCCATAAAAAGGAAAGAATAGTAACTTCTAACATATGGAATTCTCATGGAGAATTAAAACGAGATGCAATACAAGGCACTCTGTGCAGTACCTGACAAACAGTAGGTCTTCAATAGATTTACTTCTCTTTCCTCTCCCACTTGATTGTAGGCATGTAGAAATAGATATGTTTGAAATTCATAGCATCTATAAAAAAAGACAATAAAAGGAAAGGAAGATAACATATCAAACGCCTATTTTGTCATAGGCATTTGCATGTGATACCACTGAACTTAAGTAAACACATGCCTTCATTCATTCATTCATTCATTTATTCAAGCAAGAAATACTTATTTGGCACCTGCTGTGTGCTAAGCTCTTGCCTAGGCATTGGAGACATAGCAATGAATAAAGCAGACTATGTCCTGCCTTGAGTTTATATTCGAGAGATCTATTCCCTTTTTGCTCTACCTTGCTGCACAAATAAAAAGCTTAGAAATTTAAAAAAATTCCAATTTAGAAATCAAAGTTTTTATGGAAAAGGATAAGTATAACCTGGACTCAAAGGACTATAGAGTTTAGAGATAAGAGGTGAGAGTGGGATTGGGTGGAACAGCATACTCAATAGCTCAAAGGCAAGAAAAGGTGGGACTCATGAGGAAGTATGAGTTTGATCTGGTCATTGGGTGCGGTAGGTGAAAGTGAGTAATGGAAATTCTTGGAAATGTACATGGAAATCAGATGGTGGTGCATACGGAAAGGCAGACTGATGAGGCTGGACTTCGTTTGTAGACCACAGAGAGTAATTTAAATTTATTGAATAAGGAGGTAATAAGATTGAGAATATGCTTCAAAAATATTAAATGGGAAACAATGTGTAAATTGGATTAAAGGGGAGAGACCAGAGACAGAGAGACACTCAGGAGGTTGATGATTAAACATCACATATGTTTGGAGTTTTGCTGTTGTTGCTTTTATGGCCAATGACAAGCAGAACACCAGGAAATTCAGGTAAATCCCTTTTCATCAGAGTTTGCAAAGGTAGAAGTGGGTTTAAAAAAAAAAAGAAAAGAAAAATCTGTGTCATCTGAGAAAGCACTAACGATATTGCGTAAAGAACTAGTTCCTCTGATATATGAAAGAGAATGTCTTCAGTAGAAGAACAAACTAAATTAGACATCAGGGAGGATAAAACCCGAGACAATAGGCCTTATGGTATAATCTTCATACTACGTTGATTCTTAGACCAGAGCTTTAAATTGTTTGCCAGCAAATTCTGATTCCCTGATGGCTTTTTGTTATAAAAGTCCTTATTGCAAAATAAGAATAAAGTTAAACATGTGTATAAGAACACTTGCAAAGTGACAAATGCCCCCCCTCCCCATCCATTCTTGGTCATTAAGAAAAGGAACTTTTGGATACAGTTTGCGCTTCTTCTGGCTAGTAGTGCTATGGGTCTAGCTCCAGTTCTCAGCTGTTGGTGAACAGCCCATTCCCAGACCAGCAGGTGTCACACAGCATTCCGTCTTCAAAACATCACATACTTTTGCTACCTTCTCTTGGTTTCTGTACAATCAACTCAAACTATCCCAGTTTGAGGTCATTATCATTCCCGTCCCATCCCCTTCCAACTTGTTTTTCTTGCCATTGAATTTATTCAACAAAAGCATATTTAGTACTATTCTGTACCTGGTCCATATGGATCCTTGGGATCTCTGCTAAAGAGATTACTGACCAACAAAACCTTGGAACACCTCTAACTTCTCTGTCCCTGTTAGCTCTCACGTCCTCTCAGGAACCAAGGCACTTGGAGTTAACTTCCCCAAAGCCTCCCAAATGATCTTTACCATCCTCTCTCCACCCCTACGCAGTCTTTCTCCAGTCCAAGCTGTTTTTCACTGACGGATCCAACTTCAGGTGTGGCCCATAAATCATACCTTGCAGCAGCAGTATCACCTGTGGCAGCTGGTTAGAAATGAAGACTCTCATCATAGAATCTGCATTTTAACAGAACCCCTGAGTGATTCATGTGCACATGTAAGTTCGAGATCACCGACTGAAAGCACAAATCCAACCCTGTCACTCCCCAGCTGACATTCTAGGTCAGGGGCTGACAAATTACAGCCCCAAGGCTTAATCTGGGTCACCCTGTGTTTTTGTATCCTCTGTAAAGAATGTTTTTTACATTTCTAAATGATTGGGAGAAAAAAACCAAAAGAAGAATACTATTTTACAAGAAAATTATATGAAATCCAAATTTCAATGTCTATAAATATTGGAACCCACCATGATGAGGCACTGATGTATTGTCTAGGACTGCTTTTGCACTACAACACCAGAGGTGAGTAGTTACAACAGTGACTGTTGTGGGCAGCAAATCCTAAAATACTTACTATTCAATTCTATATTAAAAAAAAGTTGGTCGATCTTTGTTGTAAGGAGAAAGCACATATGGTAAAAAAAGAAAAAAAAAAAAAAACCCACCCTGCAAGTTATGAGATACAAAGGAAAAAAAGAAAGACCTGAACAAAATGCTTTCTTTCTCGTGTACCCATAGCAGGTGTTAATGTCCCTCTATCATCCTATGTGTCATGTTGTTGGTTTGGTCTTTGCTAAGTGGGAGAGTTAGTTACCTTCGTTCAGTTTCACGGCCGCTGATTTCTGCCCCCAGAAGGACAGAGGGAAAGTTTTAACCATCATGAGTATAGAAGGATTGTCCTGGGGGGGTTCAGATATGAAGAAGGAATCACGAGGGATTTGAGAGTTAATAATTTCATGGACCTTCTTTCTACTTGGGTTCTTAAGGTTAAAAAAAAAAAAAAAAAGCACCTTCAGGCTCTGGAGAACTAAATGAATCTCCACAGAGATACAGTGCTTTCCTGGGGGCAATAATCCTTCCACTAAAAGGAATTTCTGAAAATTGCAAAATTTGGTGTCTTAAATATCAATAACACTCCACCCCCATGCAGGCCTTCTCCTAGGCACATTCTCTGATTTTAAGTCCATATGAGACATTAAGATGAGCTCAGATTTCATTCATTTTCCTTATGCAGATCCTTTTAGGAATGACACGGTCAGAGCTATTTCTAGTAGCTTGCTCTTTGCTTAATTGGTACATTCCTTTAGAGTCACTTTATACCAATGAAGCAGGTGTGAGAAAATAGCCTAAATTCCAATTCCATCTCAGAATGAGAAAGAGGGGGAAGTTTGGGGATCAAAAACTCAGATACGTTGTCACAGAGACACTGAACATCATAAGGCCAGAAAGCAGTTGCCTTTCCACTCCTGCCCCCGCCCCCATCCTTATCTTTACATTTTTGGGAAAAGTTAAATGAATGATTTTTCATCCACCCCATAGCAAGTTATATTGCCAGCTGGCAGTTGAGTCAAGTACTGTGGTAGATCCCTCGGCTACAGTAGTAAAGAAGATATTGTTCCTGTATTGGAGAAGCAGGCTTCTTGTGGAAAAGGCAGATGCAGAGGCAGATAACTACAGCACAGGGATTAAAGTGCAACAGTTCACAGTGAGGAAAGGTACTGTGTGAGCACAGAGGGACGCAGAGCTCAGCTTCAGGGGTCAGAAAGACTACCTAGAGGAGATGTCTTGAGCCAATATCTCAAGAACAAATCAGATCAACAGATAAAGGGCACAAAGTCAGGACTAAAAATGGTATTCAAGGCACAAAGATACCAAAGATGAAAGAGAATAGAAACATGGTACGGTAAGAGAGGAGAGGAGAAAAGCCAGCAGAGTCAGGTCAAGAGTGGTGTGTTTGCTAAACCAGAGCATCTGGACTCTATGCTGAGGACAAAGCGGGTATATTGTAGAGCTGTGGGTGGGGTGATATGATCAGAGCAGTATTTTTGAACAAATCAGCTGCTGTGTGGAAAGAGCACAGGAGAAGGAAGGGCAAGATCAGAGGTAGGGAGAAGAATGAAGATAAATGCTGTAGGGAAGAACAGCTAGTGACTAAACCATGGTCAAGATAATGGTGGAGGAAAAGAACAAGGCCAAGGCTACCGTATATGGCCATACAGCTTGTGCCCTGTCTACAGCATTTTCCCCAGGGTGAGGGGTTGCTGAAACCAGGCGGTGGTCTCCTAGCCACGTACTGTGGCCCTGCAAGAGGAGGAAAGGGACCATTTTTCATTCATCAAGCAGATAAGGTACTATCTTGCTAGTCTCACAATTCATCAGATGTACGGGCAGTGTTGAGGGCCCTCTCAAAAATGAGCACATCCTGGAGATTTTTAAAGAAGAAAACAGATGATCAGAAATAGGAGTTAGAAGGAGAGAATTCAGAGAGGACACTGAAGGAGTTGGCCCTTACCCCTTGCCATTGACCATGGCAGGAAGCTCTTCCTCAGGCCTAGCCTAGCTCAATCTTGCCTGTTCAACCCAATTCCTTTTCTTGCTACCATGAATCTCATTGAAAAATTCAAATAAGTTCATTCAAATAAAAAAAAAATATATTTTATTTCTCTTTAATATTTATTTATTTATTTTATTCTCTGTCTTTCCCGGGTTTTATTTGCGTCTAAGCAAGTGGCATAGTGAGAGGAAAGTCAGCTTTGCTGTAGGACAAGCTATGAATCTCAGCTCTGCCGACAGTTATAGGACCCTTTGCTCTTCTGAGCTTCAGTGTATTCATTTGTAAAATGGAGATGATAATACTTAGATGTAGGATGGCTAAAAAGGCAGTGAACATAAACCGTCTCACCCAGTATCCAGCACATTCAATAGTGGGCATTCAATACCTTTAATTACTATTGTTATTTTTTACTGATCAAGTATTCTATAGCTTACCTCTTTCTCTATTCCCATTTTCTGTTTTGATTTCAACCTTTATAGTCCTTTTTCTTTTTATATGGTCAACATCATGGCAGCAATTAATATAGTTTCTAGCGGTGCTTGCCTCTTTGCAAAATCCTACCACCTAAAGAAGTTCTCAAATGTACATGTTCACCTCATAAAACTCCACTGATAATTCCAAAACCATATCCAAAATACAACTCCTTAAAAATAAAAGATTTAAAATATTAAATATTGACAATACATGTGCTTATTTGGGAAGTTTTCCTGAAATTTATTGGAAAATAAGGGAAGGTGAAAGAAGAATCATCCAGATTTTGTTAGGCCATGTAGCTTACATGACTTTTCATAAGCGGTTATTCTAACTTACATAATTTGGTTTAGAGAGCATTAAAGGTACACCATGTGGCCAGCACTGCATGCATAATTTAGGAACATCTTAAAGAAGAAGAAAGCATAGTTCCTCCTCTAGGGAAATGGGGTTTCATTTTCTACTTTTCAGTTGGGGAATTTGAGAAGTTAAATTTTATTTCAATAAAACTGTATTTACTAATACATTTAGGTAGGAAGAAAGATCTTAGCCAAGAATTTTTAGCTAATCTTCAGCAGCCTATGCATAAAAAGATGTTACTGGAAACACTTTCAGATTTGTTTATCCTTAAATAATGTGGTCCATTTTCATTTTGAGAGAAAAAGGAATTCCACAGAAAGGAAGGCTTGCATGACTGGCTGAGTCATACTGTGTAGATTTTTTCCAGTAAGCTACATTATGCTGGATGCTGTTCAAGAGAGAAAATGTCAAATGCACTGGGGTTCAGTCTGGCATGTGGGTGGGTTTACTCAAGCACAGAAATCAAATATAGGCATTGGAGCCAATACTTTGGAAAATAACAGAATGACTTACAAGTCAGAGTTGGAATTTCCAGAAGGTTTTTTTTTCAGCTGAATCCTACAAATGTAATATAAATGAATAATACAGTGAGCATTTTAATGACATTTATTGTATTTCTTTCTTAGAATCTTAAAGTAGAAAAAAATTAGACCTTATAACATTCAGCTTTCCTTCCATACAACTCCTTAAATGATACATATGTCTGACAGATTCTCATACTTCTGCTTAAAAACTTCTAATAATTTATTCCCTTGCAATATTGGCCCCTTCCTTAGATGTAACGCAGAAGAAAAGACCTGGATGGATATAAGTCAAGGTAATAATAGTGATTATCTATGGATGAGTGAAATCATGAGTTTTTGTTCCTCTTCTTTTGCTTTTCTACATTTTCTAACTTTTCTGTAATGAGTTTGCATTTTTTATAATATGAAAAAATAAGTACTTGAAAACCACGAAGCAATCACATACTAACATCGGGATTGTTCCAGCTCTCCACTATAAAAGTCAAGGCAGATCAGTTGGTTGAAAGTTAGGGACCAGAATTATCAATGTTCTGAAAATCTGTAACTAGGAAATACAAATTTCAGCCACATCATTATGTCAACCAAGATGCTGTTGTTTAATTGGTTTTAGCTAAGTCATTCTCGGTCATATTCTATGCTGCCTCATGACTCCTATGCTATGCACCCTCTGCTTCTGGTAAAGCATCCTAAGGATGCCACGGTTTTAGAAATTGTATCACTTTGTGGATTCTCAATTAAGCTAATATTGAACTAAACCACTGTCTTTACTGGTCCTATCAAATCACCTAAGTGATTTGTTAATTAATTAATTAGAGAGAGAGAGAGAGAGAGAGAGAGAGAACATGAGCAGGGAGAGGGGCAGAGGGACAAAGAATCTCAAGCAGACTCCACATTGAGTGCAGAGCCCTAAGTGGGCCTTGATCCCAGGACCCTGAGATCATGATCTGAGACAAAATCAAGAGTCAGATACTTAACTGACTGAGCCACCCTGTAAGTGATTTCTTTTTAGTATGAAATTTCACATTTATCCCTGTTAAGTTTGATTGAATCACCTTAGTTTGTTCCTTCTTATGGAGTGTTAAGCAAAGCACTTAATGTGTTGTAGGGGATAAATTTTTCCTGGATAAGAAAGACATGTTCTGAAGAATTAATTATTCCTCTTCATAACTGTTTCCTCTTTTCTACCTCCAAGGTCCTTGGCCTTCTTCCCCTGTTCCAATAAATTATTAGCCAACTCCTAGTAAATCATGTTTTAAAATAAATCATATGTATTAAACACCTAATATGTACCTTTGTTTCCACATAGATTACCCCATCTGTTCTTAAAAACAACCCATTTGGTATAGGTATCATTATTTCCATTTTCATAGTAGAGAAACAGAGGCTCTGAAATTAAAGCAATTTTTTAAAAAAGACACACAGTTATTCATTGACAAGGATAGGATTTGAACCTACATCTGACTGGTTTTAATGCCAATGCTGCCTCCAGGTATTTTTGGCCTTGGCTGTCTGCCCTTACCCTTGCCTCTCTGTCACCTTTCTCTGATCTCCAACACTGACCTGGACAGCACTCAAGTTTGTTTGTTTGTTTTCCTTTGTGTGATCCATGATCATATTCAATGCAGTGCTTTCCACCTACCTGGAGTCTGGGCATCCAATGTCTGAGCATTACCTTCAAGATCTGTAGGATTTCATATTTGCTCATTTATATTTTCTTCTATTTAGAAAACTTGTGAAATACCGATAGAGAAAAATTCCAAACTCACGTATTTCCATATAGATAATTTTAGTGTATATTAAACAAACTTCAATTCACCCTCTTGTCGATGACACTATTTCAAATACCTTGCTGAAACTGGGCTTACAACATTCTCTTGCTCTATCATTTTAGTAACTTTCAATTAGTAAATAGAAAATTGAATTCATACTGGACTATACCAGGTCAGGTACCCGAACAGCTCAAAAATAGAACAGGGTTGATGCAGACACTCAAGTAATGTCGTCAAAACCTGATCTCTCCATTTCTTGGTTCAGTGCTCCTCTATCTCAGTTTTAATCTTGGACTTTATATCATACAAGATAACTGCCAGCAGCTCCCAGCCTACATCCTCCTACGTCCAGTACATGTAAATGACTTCCACTGTTTTAGAAATTACAGGAGGTATATATATATGAGTAAAAGAGAGCCCTTGATCACAAAAAGGCAGCACAGCCTGATAGAAAAAACATGTGTGTTTTCGTGTAAAACGAATCTGGGTTTGAACTTGCACCTGTCCTTGAGTGAGTTATTCAAACTTGGTTTCCTTATTATAAAATGGAGATTCTATATAGTTTATATAGTTGATGTGAAGTTGAAGTCCTAACATCTAAATAAAATAATGTAAATAAAATGTCTAGCATAATGCCAGGAACATCACAGGTATACAACATATGAAGAAATGCAAGCATACGATGGTAAGAATACTACTAGGGATGCAGGCTCTGCAATATTGAGATCAAATAGTATACTAGAGAGTTAGAAGGCTCATATCTAGTTGGGATTATGGGGTTGGAAAAGATTTCATGAATGAACTGTATTTGAAGTGAATCTTAAAAGGATGTATGAAATTATGTTAAGTAGCTCTAAGAGAGAAGAGCCAAGGGCATATTCAGGATATGATTGGAGTAGCAGTTGTCAGTAATGAAAGTGACAACGAGTGCACTTGGGAAGGCAGACTGAAGCCTATTTTTATGGATTTGGGATATGAGTAAGGAGTTGGTGCTTAATTCATTAAATGAGACCCCTGGAAGGTTGTCATGTAGAAGAGTGACATGACAAGGGGTGTGCTATAGGAAGGAAGACTAACATTGGTATAAAAAATGGATAGAAAAGCCAGAGACAGAGGCAGAGACAAATTAGGAAACTATTTACAATAATTTACAACAGTCTGACCCCAGAAAGTCTCCCCTGGCCCTAGCTCTCTCCACTCCCATCAAGAGGGGTGGCCCACAGGTCTCTTTACGTGTGGCAGCTGCTCCGTAGGCCCTGTAGTCACCTGCTGGAGCTGCCACCAGCACACCGATACCCTCATGTGCCACAGTTGTGGTCTCCAGAGAAGTGAGAAGAACACACCTTTTGCCTATGCATCACTCCACTCGAGGATCCCCAAAGCAGGCCTACCTGATACCATAGGTGCTCTGATGTTTTAGAAGAACTACAAATTCGGTTATTATTACAGCTCCTGATAGGATCCTCACTTTAACCACTGGACCCACAAATTCTGAGCCTAGATTCATGTTCTCAGAAGAGTTCTCAACCTGAAGCTATGCCTGGTACATCTTGACTAACTTGAGAGACACTTATGTTTGAATCATAATTCAGTCCTTCTGAGTGAATGAGTATCACTTGTTAATATCGAGTTATCACTCAACAATTCAATCAATGTTTAAGTCATAACATAATCTAGGGGCCCTGCTCTGTGAGATTCATTAAAAGTTTACCATTTCATTTGTTCCATCTTCAATATTTTTACATTTTAATATGAGAAATAATTGAAATTAAGAAAAGAATCTTCTTTCCTTGAGCCATGAGAGCCTATAGCAGAGTACATAGACTTATTAAACCTTTTTTCAATGAATAAAAGGATAAATGAATTTTATCAAATGACTCCAGGGAAGCCATGAAAATAGAGCAAATGTTAAATTATTTCCTTTCTTAGACAATATCATCCACAGCTCAAGTAGGATGATAGTCATACTTCAGAACTTTGAATTGTTTTTTTTTTTCTTTTTTTTCAGAACTTTGAATTCTAATGCAGGCTACATACACAGGGAAAATAGAAATTCTATAAAATCAGAGTTGATATAGTCTAATCTGGTGCCATGAGAACCCCAAGGAACCAAGTATCAAAAAGACCAAGTACAGCCCCTCTGTGAGTTTGACTGTTAGGATAAAAAAATTTTAAAGATTTATTTATTTTTGAGAGAGAGAGAGAGAGAGAGAGAGAGAGAGAATGAATGTGTATGTGCATGCATCAGCAGAGGCAGAGGCAGAGGGAGAGAGAGTCTGTAAGCAGACTCCCCTCTGAGCAAAGAGCCTGACACCTGATGTGGGGCTTGATCCCAGGACCCTGAGATCATGACCTGAGCTAAAGGTAGATGCTTAATGACTGAGCCATCCAGGTGCCTCATGAGTGTTAATTCTGAAAACCATTTTGTCAAGCACCTTCTGCATTTGGGACCAAGTTGTAGGTTGTAATATAAGTAGCTAAGTAAATCAGTAAATCATTATTCTGACATGTGCATAGCCCTTTGCCTTTAAATAAAATTTCTAAAAAAAATAAATAAAAATAAATAAAATTTCTTTCTTATACATCATATCATTTCACCTTGTTAAGCAGAGCACAGGATAGAAGACAGAGGAGAGGAAAAAGGTTACACATCTAATTAAAGTTTCCTCATAAAACTTCTGGGTGTGGAGCTAAAGCAATGCTGTGAATTCCAATCAACTGGTACCTAAGCGAACTGTGTATGCTTTAAAGATTGTCAATACCTACAACTTGTGGCTTGCAGGCATTGAATTGTGCAGATGTGTAATCAGGGGAACCACCTTAATGCAGGATTTATGTAAAGTAACGTCCTGAAACAAATGGCACAAATTCTCTGTGAGAGTAAAATATGGGGGGAACTTCACCCCATCAGTTTGGGAGAGAGGGAGTTCCCTTTGCCTTTTATATCCATGGAGGAGGCTCTCTTTATGTACCATCTGTTAACCCCATTTAATTCATCTGGTTTGTTTGCCCTGGCTCAGACTCATGAGCAAAAATCTAAATGCAATAATGTTGACCTGAAAGCATTTATCTGAGTGGGAGAGAGTCAATGTCAAAATTATAAACCACGTGATACCTGTGGTAGGTGGATAGCTAACCCCGACAGAGCACTCTGTTAACATTTCCTTATGTGAGTGAAATACCAAGGCAAACCAGAAGTCTAGGATGGGCTTGGGATTTTTCCACACACACACACACACACACACACACACACACCATCTGGCCTCACACCCAGTGGTGCCTCATTCTATTCCCTAGCTCTTCCTTCACCAACATGGCCATCAGTGGCCTCCTGTGCATTTGTTTTGTGGGGACTGAAGCCCAAGGGAAAGTACATGTATTTTCCATCACTTTATTCAACAACTACTTAGGAAGTGTTTACTATGGCCCAGGTGCAGTATGATCAGTAGGGACTCGAAGGCCAGTTATTTTGCGGATTACCCATATTCTTCATTGACAAATTTTTAAAACAACACTGGGGAGAAGATGCCACTTTTCCCATTTTACAGATGATGAAGACCCAGAGAGCTCAAATAGATTTCTCAAGGTCAAGAGGTTTGTAAGTTGTAGAAGTGGGCTTTGAATCAGGTGTGTTTTATTCCAAAGTCTACACCTCTCTGACTCTTCAATATTTTTCCACTTACCTATTGAGGTGAGCCAGCATCAATTCTGATGCTTAAAAAAAAAAAAATCCAGTCCAGTGGGCACAAAAATCAAATAAATAATCCAATCTAGAAAAAGAAATCAGCAAGCAAAGCACAACATTCCCACTCACTTAACTAAACAATCCATTTTGTTATTGTTGTTGTTGAAGGTTTTCCCCCCAAATTTATTGATATATAACTGACAGGCATCCCTGTATAAATTTAAAGTATACCACATAATGTTTGACTTACATATCTTGTGAACTGATGACTGCAATAAGTTTAGTTAGCATCAATCATCTCATGCATATACAATAAAAAGAAAAAGAAAAAGATTTTTTTGTGTGTGATAAGAACTCTTAGGATCCACTCTCTTAAAAATTTTCCTATCTGTCACACATCAGTGTTGACAGTAGTACTATAGACAAGTAGTCTTGCATTAGAGCCCTCATACTTATCTTATAGTTGGAAGTTTGTACTTTGTGACTTTTCTCCAATTCCTCTACCCTCCTTCCCTCACCTCTGGTAACCACAAATCTGATCTCTTTTTCTAAGAGTTTGGTTTTTCATTTGTGTTTTTAGATTCCACATATAAGTAAGATCATAACAGTATTTGTCTTTCTCTCTGTGACTTATTTCACTTAGCATGATGCCCTCAAGGCTCACCCACGTTGTCGCAAATGGTGGGATTTCCTCATGTTTTGTGGCTGAATTATATTCCAAACAATCCATCTTAATAGAATCTGTGATTCTTGTTCCATTCTTGGAGAAGCAATGAATAGGTAAATGGTTCCTTCTCTGAGCTGCAATCATTTGCTACTTGCTATTTATTATCTACACTCATTTTTGAACTATAATTCTGATTGAAAGGAAAATTATCTGTGGATCAGGACAAGAAGACATCAATTTACACACATTTAAAAAAATCACTTTGAGTTAGATACCAGAGCTAGTAAGCCATGCTATCACTGTGTCTTGTCCAGCCTTGGCAGCTTTCTCCCTGGCCCTGCCCACAATATTATTATTATACTCTGTCTCTTGTGTACACAACAAGGAACCAAGTTCTGGGTAACTCTCCGTGCCAGGGTATAATATACTGACTTTGAATACATGAAAGTGAGAAATGAGCAAATTAGTCATGGGAAAGTATAACCTTATTTTTTTTTAAGCAAAATTATAGTCCTCACTTGAGAAATAACTGAAAGATGTCAATACCATTCTGGAATTTAGAAATAAAATTCTTCCTCATTGAAGACAGTAGCAAGCAATCCTTCATCCTACATAAGATTAATCCCATTTTGGGGAATATCTAAGGGAAGAACAACAAGATATTTTAGGAAGTCAAAAGAAAACACTGCAAATCAGAAAAAATATGTGATCTGAAAGAAAAGGATCAAAAAGTCTCTGCAGAATTTAACATGTAGAGGAGAAATCTAATAATCTTTACCTATTATTTGAGAAGCATTTTTTTTATACGCAGGGGAATGGTGCACTTGTTGTCTAAGGATTACGAGTACATAGGTATGAATTGGTATTTGTTAAAATTAGGTGCAGCTGCAAATGACATAATGACAAAATAGCAAAGAGAGGAGAGCATTTCTCACATAGAGTCTAGGGGAAGACAGGCCGTGGCTAGCAAGCAGCTTCACCATCTATAATGCATGGCCTCTACTCCGTTGTCTAAAATGGCTGCTTAACCTCCAGAAATCATGTCTGCCTTCTCTTCAGCAGGAAAAAAAAGGCATGTCCCTTCTTTTTAAGAAAAGACCCTGAAAACTGCACATAATTCTTCTGCTAAAATTCCATTGGCCAGTCACATGGTCACAGCAGGCCAAAAGGGGAGCTGGGAAATGTAGTCCTAATTACAGATGGCCAAATGCCCAGCAAAAAGGTGTGGGTTCAGTTACCAAAGAAGAGAATCAGATATTAAGGAGCAACTAGCAAACCTAACTCAGCACCAATAGGAAGTTGCCTTAGACATAAAGAAGCTCCAAGTAAGACCTTACTTAATAAGGTCTACTGAAGCCTGAAGTAGTTTATTAGTCTCCCTCTTTGAATACTCCCAGGCAAAATCAAAATTAAAATCTCTTCATCCCAGTGTTTTGTGGGAGGCAGAGGATATGGGTTTACAGATTTTGAAAGTCCCAACGGGTCTCCATGACCTTAAGGTAATTGTTTTCTCACAATTATGCCCACATTGCTTTTCTGCTTACAACCATCCAGTGTCTCCCTATTGCCTAGAAGATAAAGAACAAGCTCCCTGGAACCGTGTTCTATGCCCTTCCTACATGATTTGGTCTCCACTTTACCTACTTTCTCACAAATTTTATCCAAACAACATCAAACTACTTCCATATTCCTAAGGGATATCATGGTGTCTCAAATTTCTGTTCCTTATTCATTCACTCAGCAAATACATATTGGTTGTCTGACATATCCCCACCCCTAGTGGTAAGCAGTAGGGATAGAGTGATATCCAATATTCACGTAATATTAGCAGTTAATATTTATTGAGTGTTTAGGATATATTGAGTACTAAGCTAACTTCATGTACTATCTTATAATTGCTTATGATGATCCTATGATGTACCTATTTATCCTCATTTCATAGATGAGTAAATTAAGGCACAGAAAAGTTAAGTTGCTGGAGACCATAGATCTTGTGAGTTGAAGAGCCAGATTTGTCTGATTCTAGAGCTGCTCAAGTCTATAACCATTTATAACTACTTTGCACTGTCAGTTTCCTCTGCCTGAAATGTTCACCCCCTTCTCCTGTCACCCTCACCCCCAAACTGTTTCCCTAGCAGACTCCCATTGGCCATGTAAATCAAAACCCGATCTTCACCTTTTCTAAGAAGCCCTCTTTTAACTCCCTTGGACAGTAAATCACTCCCCAACTGTCACACCTGAATATGCTTGCTTTTTTACCTTTCATCTGTAAATCCAGCTCTGTCTCATCCCTGCCAAACAAAGGAAGCAGCACAAATCTTTGTGGGAAAGGATTACTCAATAAGTAGTTACCTATTTGGAGGGAAAATCAATCTAGATGTCAGATCAGATCATAAACCAAAATAAATACATGTAGATTAAAGCATTAAATTTGTTTTTGTTTTCGTTTTCAAAAAAATCAAAGCATGAAAGAGCTAAAATAAGAGCAAATATTTATTAACACCCTGTAGGGGAAGGGGCTTCTAGGTTTCAAAAGAATGAAAGAATTCATAAAGGAAAAGATCAATGGGTTTTATTGTGCAAACTTGTTTAAAATGTCTGTATGTTGAAATATAACCAAAATTATAAGGAATTAAAAAAAAACATATTTGCCTCAAATATGACAGAAAAAAACTTGCTGTTATTTTTTAAGTTGCTGTAATAAATGGAAGTAATAACACTGTGATCCACTATAGCTCCACACGGCAACATGGATAAATCTTGCAAACGAAATGTTGAACAAGTGGGTGGTCCCCAGAGTTCAAAGTAGGATTCTAACCATGTAGAGTTAGAAAATATACGCGACTAAACTCAGTTGTTTATAAATGCCTACATGGGTAATAAAAATATTAAGAAAACTAAGGGAATGATTAGTCAGAGTAATGATTGTGTTTACTAGGGCCAGGGTAGAGGGCTAGGAGTGTAAACAGGACACAGTAGAGAAGAAGGTGGTGGTCAAGGAGAGACAGCATCTTGGAGGTGGGGACAATGTTTTACATTCTACTTCTTAATTTGGGCTGTGGTTATATAGGAGCTCACTATGTAATTATTCTTTTAAACTGTGCACTTTATACACTTTTCTGTATGTTCAATATGTATTTCACAAAAAGAAAGGGAAACGGATTTCAAAAGATGAATGAGCAAGGAATATGTATAGAAAATCCACAAAAAAAAAGAATATGCAAATGACTCATCATCTGATGGGAAAATATACAGTTTACTGGGAATCAAAAACATGCAATTTTTCAAATGATACATTGCAATTTTCTGCCTAATTTTTGTTTTTGTCCTTTATTTTTATGAGAGTACTCAATGCTGATAATAATGTAGTGAAAAGGGTACGCTGAACCACTGCTGGAGGAAGTGAAAACAATTTGCCCAGGGTTAACCAGGTCTCTAACCTTTAACCCACAAATTTCACTTTTGGGTTCTCTGAGAAGAGTCCTCAAATAGAGAGGAAAAAAAAAGAAAGAGCAGAGGATGATAGCTAAAAACATTTAAATGCTAATCTTCTGAAGTCTTATTAATAAAGGGAAAAGTAAATAACTCTATACATAAGTGATAAAATATCACATTGACATTAAGACAATGTTTACCAAGAATTATGGTAATATAGAATATGCTTATGTTATATTAAGAGAAATAAACTGGACACTAAACTGTATATATAGTTTGGCACATCTGTGTAACGGTATATAACTCTTACAGGAAAAAAAGACTGGAAGGAAATATATCAAAGTGTTAACTGTGATTTTCTTTAGAAGGTGGGAGTTATGGTTAACTTCCTTTTTCTTTATTTCTTTTTTAAAAATTTCCCTAAATGTTCTAAATTTCTTATAATGAGAATATGTCTTATATAACTTCCTTCCTTCTTTCCTCATTTCCTTTCTTCCTTCCTCCCTCACTTTCTCTCTCTCTCCTTCCTCACCTCTCCCCTGTCCTTTCATTTAGTCAGGTTCCTTTATTTATTTATTTTTTTAATATTTATTTATTTATTCATGAGTGACACAGAGGGGGGGGGCTCAGGCAGAGGGAGAAGCAGGCTCCTTGTGGGGAGTCCGATGTGGGACTCAATCCCAGGACCCCAGGATTATGCCCTGAGCCATCCAGGCATCCCTGGTTCTTTTAAGGTGCTATCCTGACCCATCAGAAGTAGACTAAATAACACGTCAGTCAGAATTCTGACTTTGCGGTATTCAGTCTGAATCACCTTAGCCCTATCTTGATCTACACGTGAACTGTGGCCCCAGATCCATAGCTTTGTTTCCAAAACTCACTGTTCAGGTTTGCTTTTCTAACTTGGTGTTGAGCTGGGCTGACCATCAATTTCCTGATGTCTCTGTAGCGGGCCCCTGCATCAGCTCTCCTCAAGAGTCCCCAAGGGAAGCTCTGGTATGCACTGCACCACCTTCCTGGGACTTAGTGAAGCAAAGATGTTCTAAGGTTCAGTTCTATGATGGATATCAATTACAGCATTCTGTTTCCTTGAGAAGGGATTGCTATCCCGAGCTATGCCTCTACCAAATTACCTCACTATGAGGTAATGGTTAAACCACTCGACTTAGATTCAAGAGACTTGAGTTTGAGTCCCAGTCCCTCCATTTAGTTGTTATGTGACCTTGGGCAAGTTACTTATTCTCTCTATCCCATGCTTAGTCTACAAAGTATGCGTAATAATACCTACCTTAAAGCTTGTAAAGATCAAGTGGGATGAGACTGGTCAAAGACACAAGATACAAGATTTAAGGGAGTGGTCTTTGGAATGTATTGTGCAGCATGGTGACTCTAGCTAGCAATACCATATCATATATCATATATTTGAAAGTTGCTAACAGTTCTTACTATGAGGAAAAAAAGTATAACTATGTGTGGTGATAGATGTTAACTTATTGTAGTAATCATTTTGCAATAAATACATATATCAAATCATTATGTTGTACATCTAAAACTAATACAATGTTATGTGTCAATTGTATCTCAATAAAATAAGTAAAACAAGAAAAATTCAATGGGATGGTCCATGTAAAACATTTTGTGCCTAGCACATAAAAGTGCTCTATCAATATTTCCATTATTACTACATTATGCGGCCTCATCTACCACCATTCCTCACTTTAAATTTTATATTCTAATAGAAGATAAAACACTTATTCAGAACATTTTACACTTAGTTTTATTATAGTCCTTTGTCTTTATTCATCTCCTGCAAACCACCAACTTTGCCTACAAATACTGTTCATGAAACACTACTCTCAATTCTTCTTTGTAAGAGATCCCTTTAAGCAAATTATGAATCTAAAAGAATGCTAAAAGGAGTTGAGGAATATGCACTAAGCAATGTCCCTGGAGAACTAGAAAGAGGAGAAACCAGAGTGTGTGAGAGCCATCTTGAGAAATGGAATCCAGAATAATTGAGAACTCCTCAAGCATAGGAACCAAAGAAACAGAGCATGGAAACCTTCAGAGCCATATGTGAGGTACTTATACCAAACCTAAGAGGATGAACCATGAAAAATAAGACTAGAGTGCACGGCTTGACTATACAGAGTTCCTAGATTGATGGCTTTGCTTTAGCTCATTGGCCAAATCAATGAAAACCATCAGTCAGTTCTGTTGTTTTGGATTTTGAGAATGTGGTAACCGATGGACTTGTTCACTTGGTTGTTTGGCCATTTTATGAATAAGCAGTGTATCCCTCCCCCGATAATCCCAGAGCAATTGGCTGAATTACATAGTAAAAAATGTTCACTTTCAATTGTTTTTAGCTGGAAATCCCTCTTTGTGCTGTAGGAAAACACTGTCCCTTTTAGTTTCCTTCTGCAAGAAATCTAGACCAGCTGCTGGGGAGAAACCTGTTTCTTTGTAAGATAAAATGTTCCCTACAGATTGAAAAGCTTTTATATCCCAGGACACATTATTCAAAACACCTTCAAACTCAGCTCCTTATGGTAGTGTCTAGAAAAACGCAAAACAAAGCTGTCTTGTGAGTAAAATCAATAGTTCCCTCACAAACTAGAGGACATGGCATGCAACACAAAAAGCAATTACGTTCTGGACCAGGCTGAGACGTAACAGTATCAGCCTAACAACATTATCAGCATTTACCTTGTTAGGTGCATATCCAAGGACACAGACTTGCTCATTTCTCTTGATACCTTGACTGATTATCTGCAAGCAAATGGATATATTTCTTGTTCTACCTTTCCTGCCCAGAAAAGGCACCAAAATATACAGAGGCCTAGAAAAAGGCAGATGTTTCTCCCTACAATTGCATTTAACTTGAACATATTGCACAGAAAAGCCACAGAGACGCTGGCTGACATATCCTATGCTTAACTATGTGTTTTGCATTTATAGGTCATTTAGCCCTCGTCCACTTTATAATTTTGCTCTGTGCCATAAATGCAAAACAAGGTTTAGTGTTTTTTGATATATGACTTCAGTTTATTACACTTCCATAAAGCTGTCCAATATTTACTAAGATTTTAGAACTTCATTAAATGATTTTCTTCAACTCCCAAAGAGATGTCATCACCATAGTAACAATGTTATTTCCTGTATCCCATTTTCAGCTTTCTTTGGTTTCATTGAAGTGGCACATTTTCCATTAAACTTTGTAGGACATAAAGTCGTTAAGGTGACAGTTGAGCACTATTATGGCTGTATTAGAACATTGACAGGAACTTTACCCTTGGGCCATTTGCAACAATTATTGAGAAAAGCTTCAAGAGATACTGAATGGCTTAGAAAATTCAAATTTGCTTCTTTAAGCAGATGACAAAGGAAGAACATTTTGAAGGTTCAGCTTGCCTCTGGACATCTCTCTGAGCTGTAGCAACCAGATGAGCAGGGTGCCTCCTTTTCAGTGTCTTAAGAAGCAGGGCCGGGAACCTGAGATCCTGATCTTGCCCCACAGTGCTCAGTGGGGGGAAAGATTTGAGCTAATGTCAACAGAAACCTCTAATCCCTCTGTTGGTTTCTATTCCCTTCTTAGGACTTACTCACAATCTTTATCTACAGAATTTTTAGATTTATTTGTGTATTTGTTGACCTTCAAACCCAAACCAGAGAAGAGTAATGACTTCAACAGGTGGGGTATCTTTTCTGCCTTTTATCTTATATCCTAATTATTAAGCATAATGCCTGACCCTTGGGTTTAGGTTCTGAATAAGTGATTCAAGTAGATGATGTAATTCTCTCACGTGTAGAGTCCTCAACCTTGTAGATTCCCAGTTATCCAAAAAATGAAATGAAATTCCCCCCTTCAGGGGGAATAACAGTGCAATAAGCTTGAATTGGATCATCATAAGTCTTCAATATGCAGCATCTCTCTCTCTCTCTCTCTCTCTCTTTTAAATAGCTGTAACTCCAAATGTACTTTATGCATCAGCCACTCTTGGGCTAGGATCCTTGTCCCTATTCCATCAGTCCTCCCTGATGACATGGTCCAGACAGATTGCTTTACACAGTGTGTATCTCTGTTTTCACTAATGTTGCAAAAACAACCTGCTCCTGACTCAGCTTATCCCTCATACCATGGCAGCTTGATTCACTAAATCATATTTCCATAATGACAGCTTTGTCTATAGTAGAAAAAAATATCCTGATTTGTCCCGCATATTCTATGCATGAAGAATATTGGTTTCCTGCATAAGAAGACCTGATCCATAAAGGTCTTGAAATAGAGAGAGAGGGATCCCTGGGTGGCGCAGCCGTTTGGCGCCTGCCTTTGGCCCAGGGCGCGATCCTGGAGAGCCGGGATCGAATCCCACGTGGGGCTCCCGGTGCATGGAGCCTGCTTCTCCCTCTGCCTGTGTCTCTGCCTCTCTCTCTCTCTCTGTGTGAACTATCATAAATAAATAAAAATTAAAACAAACAAACAAAAAAAGAAATAGAGAACTAGAAATCCAGCCCTGCATTTTCAGAATTATTTGCCTAAAGACAGATAACTCTTATTTAAAACCAACTGAGTCAATATACTTCCCAATTTCAAATAAAAAGGTGAATATTTAGATAACAAAAAGTCCATTACCAGGAATCTTCACATGGGAAACTCCTAACTGTTCAAAGCAGTAGCCATACTCATGATCTGACTAAGGAATCAGCTAAAGGACCAAAGCATAGTGCTGAATAGGCCAATCTTGGGCTCTGTCCCCACAAGCACTAGTTGGCTTATTCTGCTTCACTGTCATAGCTGCACTCCCCATTCAGCAGTCACTTTATTCCAATGGTTACAAAGAAAATCTAAACAGAGAACATGACTAGATAGCATATCAGAAGAAAACATTTTAGTTCTCACACTTGAGTCACAACAAACCAGGAGAGTAATTTTCACTAAGAAGGATAGAATGTTAACTAACCAGTGACTAACCAATGGATAGTATAATCAATACAATAAAAATGTTAATAATAAATAATTCAAATTGCATTCTTTTTGAATCACATGATGATGAGCATAAAAATAATGGAAGTATCAGTACTGAGAGTTATTCTATTTAAAAAAAAAAAAAGAGAGATCCTGTATATGTGGTATCTGAAGTTCAAGTTCATAAATAGAACATCCAGATAAGAGCACTGTAATTATGCATAATGAACATGCCTTATTAGCACTTAGTTATTGATGCTTAATTAAAAGACAAAAGATAACTACATAATTTCAAATACAGGAGGGAATTACTTTTCAAAGAACTAACTAATGATATTAATTATTCCTTTAATATGTTATTTTCAAAATAAAAGAGTACTTCCATTTCTTTAAAACGCTTACTCCATCAGTTTGGCAAAAGGAAGATCTTATGGTACATTTTCAATTTTTTAATCTCTTAGATTGACTGGTACCAATATAAAAACATTTCTTTTTGTCCTATCAATAAGAAATAACAGAGGTTGGCCACAAAAGTTACAACTTGATGAAAATACAATGTGATAAAACAGTTACTACTTTTTTATTCTGAAATTCCCTCAGTCTGAAATCAATATTAACTAAATATACTATAGTAAATGGATTCATAATAGTGAAGTAATAAACACCATCAACTCTGGCCAATGTTACAGTGTTTAATTACTGACAAATATTACCGCAATATTGACAATTCGGCAAAAATACTCACCAAGAGTCTTAGAGGAGCAGAATAGTATATATCTTGCAGGGAGTTCCACTTCCCTTTGACATAAATGTGTATGAAACAGACCCACTGCATTCATTCATCCATCCACCAAACGCGCATTGCCTCACCACTATGTATCAGGTACTGTGTTGTGTGTAAGAGACACATGGTGAAGGTGACCCAATTCACAATTCAGGGGTGAAGATAAACAGATAACTAAGAGCTACAGTAGAGTGAAGTAAGTGCTAGTAGAGGTACCCATGGCACAGAGGAGCGCGGGCTTAACTATGTCAGGGAAAGGGCATCAGGATAGAGTCATGGTAAAGAGTAAACTACAACGATCCCATGCTTCCTGACACTTACTAGCACCATATAGCAGGTTCCCACAAGAGTATTAGCAGAGCTGTGGTGGGTTTTGACATTTCATAGTAAAATGAGTTAATTTTTAAGAAATTAATTCATTTCCATAAAGCTAATTTTATGCTACTTGAAGACATCTCTTCCATCCTCAGATTGTGTCCTTCTGACTTGATAATGTCTTTTCTCTCTGGAAATCATGGATAACACATGATGGGGCTGCATTTTCCTCCTTAACTGGTCTAATAAGTAGTGGCAACACTATGTGGGTTTTCCAAAATACTTCTGAAATTTTCCTTGTCAGTGAAATTCAAAAGTCCAGAAACCACCTTCATGGAGCAAGACCAGTTGGACCATGAAAAGGGGAAGTGGCAAGCTGGTTGACTGATTGATTGAGTGTTAGCGGTAAAAGCATTCTTATGCAATGTGATCCAGAGCAGTAGTTAGTGGATTTAATCCAAAAACCAATTAAGATGGAATATCAGAAAATGTACATATTTTGAATCGTTTATATTTTAATTCAAAATATTTGTTTACTTGTGTTAATGCATATCAAGGGTCTTTTCTTTGATTCTGGATCTGCTGGTGATTAGATTTTTAAGTAATCCTTCTTGTACCACTTCCAAAACTCAGGATCCAGAATGTACCCTTTAATTTTTTTAAATGGGCACAGCAATTGTGAACCAAGATGACTACACAGTCTAGAATTTTAAGAATTTTCCCCTCAATTTTTACAGGTTATCTCAAGCTTCCTTTGATAGGCAATTTTATACTCACCTTTATTATCTCTCAAACTATTCCATTGTGTTTTTGCGGTGACAATTACCTTTGTGCACTAATCATATAACTATTATAATTCATTAGTTATGATATTCATATAATTACAGTCATTACTGGATAAGCAGATTTGGGAGCAAAGCTCATTCTTGGTACGCATAGCCACTAGCAGGTGGTGACAGAAGTGCCTGGACCCGCCAGAGCTGGGCTTCTCAACCTTAATGTGCAGACACATCACCAACAGATCCTGTTAAAATTCAGATTCTAAAAAAATAAAATAATAAAAAAATAAAATAAAATAAAATGCAGATTCTGCTTCAGTAGGTTGGGGGGAGGGGGGTGTCAGAGTCCCTAGTTCTCAATTCTGAGCCACAGACCTGCAGCCTGGAAGCACCGGAGTCTCACCCTGAACGATGCACATTTAAGCGGCCTGGGCTGGGGCCTGGAGAAACAGACTTTGAAAAGCTTACCAAAAAAAAAAAAAAAAAAAAAAAAAAAGAAAAGCTTACCAGGTGATTGAACCATCCCGGGGTGTAGCCTGCTAGCTCAGACCTTCTATGAGGTGGGAGAATCAGGGAGTCTCTTTGCCAGAGGAAACAGAGTGTCAGTTAACTGTAGTGAGTAAATCCCTTCCCTCAAGTCAATTAAGAGGCCTGCTTCTCTATAATCAGGGGATGTCATTTTCCCACCTGACATCCCTCAGGTGCAATGCATTTTACAGTGTTGTTTTGCTTTGTTTTTTAATAGACTTTCTAAGCCTTCTGATTTCCCCTGTATAAAAATCCTGGGGCTTGGGGAAAGGGGAAAAACCAGAATAGTTAAGTGGCACCAACACCTCATATCCATTGAGCTAGCTAGAAATTAAATGTGCCTCAGTGTAGCAATTACACAACAGTTCACAGGCATACTCCAAAGGTGCCGTCTCCTAGGGAGACCAATCTAATCTGATTCAATATTAAACGTTAGGAAGTATTGACAGAAACACAGAAGGCTGGTGAGGAAGGCACAAGAGGAAAAGTGAGGGAGCTCAAAGTTTAGTACTGGCCATTCAACTTCCGACACAAAGATAATATACAAGTAATATGAAATTAGAAATCATCATCTGTGAGATGATAGTTTAGCTATTTCTTATAAATATGCATGCATGATCTAAGACTATTCTGTGTGGGATTTGTTCAGCCATGATTTGGGTCCCTTGATGTAGAGCAGCGGCCAGCTGTCCATCTTCGTAAACACAGTTTTATTGGAACACACCCATGTTCGTTTGTTTATGTAATGTCTGTGGCTGCTTTCAGGCTGTTTCAGGCAGAGATGCATTACGACAGACACCATATGTCCCACAAATACTAACATATTTACTAGTTGGATCTTTACAGAAAAAACAAAAAACTGATGACCTCTACGTAAAGGGAACCATCATCAAAACTCCTTCACCCACATTACCAACACAACACAGAGTCCTACTGACAACTCCACACTGTGGTATCTGCAAGGCGAGTCCTGCAAATCGATAACATTCGCTCAGCTTCATTCATGGCCCCTCTTTGAATCGCTTCACATCTTTGCTGGAGAGGACACTTCAGAGGTTGCCCAGAGTGTGTGGCTGTGAGCTCAGAAGGAAGTTGAAATGCAGCCCATAATAAAGGCAAGGCCCAGAAAAGTAGTGGGTTCATGAGGAATCCAGCTCTGGGTCGTGAGGTAGGCTCAGAAATGGATTCTCTTCATAACACTGTTTTGCGCTCTGTTTATGCCAGGCTATAGATCTTTTTAATGTAAAAGCAGTTATTTCAGCCTGAGGTCCAATCTTTCAGCAGGAGAGTTTCTAGGCACTGTTTCTTTCACATTATTCAAACTGGTCCTACTAATTGATTGCCTTTTGTTTAGAGTCCAAAACAGAACATTATCCTTTTCATCAATTTTCTCAGCAGTCTGCAAAAGTACTATTTATTGCATATAAAATTCTACTTAAATAACATTCAATCATCTCTCCTACAAATTTCAATGAGCAATGTTCCTGGAGATGCTTAACAACCTGTAATGCCTATTCATTGTGGGGAATGCTTCTAATGACAAATGGCCAATGTAGGAACTCTTTAGGCTTATAATTTCTTTAGATGAATTTTCTTGACAGTGCTGAAAAATGAACACCATTCTTGCAAATGAGTGTATCATGCGTTCTCAGCATCTATTCTTAAAGCTGCCTTTGTTCAGACTGTATGAAATAGGATGATAAATCAATTGCATGGTGGGTTTTTTTGGGGGGGGTAGGGAAATATAAAAATTCTGTAGAGCATACATATGAGCATTACATTTAATATGTTTATATTTTTATTTATTTATTTTTTAAATTTTTATTTATTTATGATAGGCACACAGTGAGAGAGAGAGAGGCAGAGACACAGGCAGAGGGAGAAGCAGGCTCCATGCACCGGGAGCCCGACGTGGGACTCGATCCCGGATCTCCAGGATCGCGCCCTGGGCCAAAGGCAGGCGCCAAACCGCTGCGCCACCCAGGGATCCCTATATTTTTATTTAAAATGAATTTCATTGAAAGCTAGTATTTGTAGTTTTTGCTCAGTGTTCCCCAAATGCTCAGGCTCAAAAAAGGAAAGTATCTGTTATCCAAATCTGGTTGTTGCCACCTCTTGAAGTGGCGCCTGATTGGACAATTCATCTAACTGGCCTTAGGACGTAGACTTCATCACTAAGTTACTCACATACATATCATACTGCCTATGAGGAAGTATTTTAAATAAATGACAGGCAATGGAATATACACCAGTTTTTTTGCAGCACCCTAATACTTGTATGCACAAAAATCTAATTGGGGGGACACTTGGGTTGCTCAGTGGAGGAGCATCTTCCTTCAGCCCAGGGTGTGATCCTGGGGTCCTGGGATCGAGTCCTGCATGGGGCTCCCCACATGGAGCCTGCTTCTCCCTCTGCCTGTGTCTCTGCCTCTCTCTCTCTCTGTGTCTCCTGAATAAATAAATAAAATATTTTTTTAAAAAATCTAATTGGGTACAGAGAAGGGAAGGATCTATTCAGCCTGAGGTGTTAGGAAGGCTTCGCAAGGAAGTGATATTTTACTGGAATTCTGAGTTCAGCAAGGAGAAAAAATTTAGGCACAAGAATTCTAGGCTGAAAGGATAATGTGCACAAAAGCAGGCAGACAAAAACAGTCATGCACGATCAGCACCTTGAGAAATTCATTGCAGCTGAGACATGAAGTGAATGTGGGGGCAGAGGGGACAGGTGAATGAGGGAATCTTTGGCTCAACAAAGGACAAGTGGCTCAGACTGCCTTTGATTCTTTCCTGCTCTTTTTATTTCTAGCAGCATGACTTGGTGGAGAGAACAGTCTTCCTGGCCAGCTTCGTCACATCTTGGTCATTCAACCTTGGGCAAGTGATCTGTTGGGGTTCATTCATTAAAGTGTTGATTCAAAGACCTGCCGAATCATCGAATCATCGCATCAAAATACAAGTTTCCAGGCCCCCTCCCACACCTCCTGAATCACCCTCTGGAGGTGGCCCCAGGAAGTGAGCATTTTCAGCTCCCAGTTTGTGAATCACCACCTTAAATACAATATTGTGTGGAAGAAATCACCTTTGTTAAAAATATTCTCAGTGGGTGTTATTTCTTTTGGCCTTCTCTCTTCCAAGGAGGAAATAAAGAGCAGTAACCTGAAGACTCTGAAATATTTAAAACAGAAAACCTTTAAAATCCCAATTTAGCTGGTTTGTGGCATTTGCAGGGGGAGGGAGAGATTATCCGAAGGTAAGAGACTTTTCTTTCTTTGAAGCTGTTCCTGTGATGTGAATCAAACCATTCATGCAGAGAACAAAAGCACTTTTGACTTCAAGGGCCAGTTAAGATGGTAACTTAAATAAACAGGGAGGAAAAGAGATATGACAAAAGGTCAGCTTAGTCATAGCTTCTTGAGCTTCAACCGAAGTAGTGCCTGAGGCTGAACAGCTAAATTGCATTTGCAATTATCCACCCTTCCAGAGGTTCCTGGACTGAAGTCACCAGATCTGTAAAGTCAGTTCAGAGGGAGGTCTGGGAACTATTTTCAATATTTCAAAATTTACAGCGCAGTGCTTCTCAACGCACGGTTCAAGAAACATGAGATCGAACCACCTTAATAATGAGGACCGTGCTTAGTAAACATGAAGATTCCTCTGTCCCAACCTAAAAGATGGTATTTCAGAGTGTTTGGTATGGAGCTTGGAAATCTATATTTCTTTTCAAACACCAGGTGATTTTGAGAGAACTCTTTTTGTGATAAAATTAACTAAAATATCCCCAAGTAACATCCCCATTTTCTCTGCTTTAGCTGACATGATCAAGCCAGTTTAGCACAGGCTAATCAGAATTTCTAATGATCAGATGCAGGTCTTTAATTAATAAAAGAAGGAAAATGAGTTATTATGTAATAACAATTTGCTTAGTAGTGAAAAATCTATCCAAACATGAGTCAAAAAAAGAAACTTTCTTTTAAAAGAAATCCTTGATAGTAAAAAATTGGAAATGACTTACATTTGACAGCTCTCCTCCCTCACCCTTGGCTGCATATATACATTTTGTCTAGAATTTTGATAGTAGAAAAATAGTAGTGAAAGCAATTTTCTCCCCTATTTTTCCACTCAACATCCCTTCCCTCACCACCCCCCTTTCCACATGCCCCCTTTTCTTAAATGAAGACAGCTGTTCCAGTTGACATCTGAACATAAACTTGGGGTCCTATAAGGGAAACCTACACTTCTGAGCACTTCTCTGGAGAAAAAAAACACTCCCACCATTTGGAATAAGAGTTTTTTCAGAGCCAGCATTGTTAAGGATTTGCCACATGATTCATGAGGGTTTTCTCCTAATTTCCATTATTAATAGAATGGCTTTTGGGTATTCTCACTTGAGCACTTACCAAAAGAGAGAGTGAGAGACAAAGAGAGAGAGCTAAAATTTAATCCAATATTATTTTTTCCAATATTATTTTAATAAGCATAGAGTCATGTGATTCTGTGAATGTAAATTATAAAACACAAGATTCCATCAAGTTCAAAGGTCCTTAAAATTCAATAAAAAAGACATTTACTTAGTTAAGAGCTGAAGAAGTACAACATCTAATCAAACAATGTGAAGATTATAGACTTCCCTGAGTATAAAATTAAAGATCTTGCTATGAAACCACCACCCCTCCTGCAGTTATGAATTCACTGACACAGCAACTATAATAGGGTTCCATCAAGGTTGCCAAAAAAAAAAAAAAAAAAAATCTTTTCTCATTAGGCAACCATAAGTTAATTCTTCCAAGCAAAATTACATGGAAAGATGTTTCCAACCAGCTTAAGCCAAACTGGTTAGGAACAACCATTGGTTCCTCTTTGGTGTAACAGTTGCAATCAGCTACTCACCTACAGCCTCAGTACTCTGCTATTGCGAAGGTGAGACTTAAACCAAATTCTATCCCACACGTACAGATACATTCAGAGATAAAGGGGATGGGTTAGCAAGATTCACAGGCTCTTCACTGAAGGTAAAGGCTGTCTCAAATGTCTTAGCCAAACCACATACCTTTAATAACTCCAGTTCCACATATAAAAACATATTTCTGTCATCCATGATGCTAACACGTCACCACTTCAAAATATTCCTATGATTATGTGAATTAGACCAAATGTTTGCTGTTGATTGGAGATAAAGATAGCTGAAGCTTTTGTAGAAACTGCCTGTGGGATTGGATCTCTCTGACCACACGTGTACTGACAGCACTTGAGTGGAAATACCTGCTCAGTGCTGGTCTTTATCCCTAGAATTTAGCTTAAACTAATAGCCACACAAACATGCACACTTCCGTTTCAATGGGGAAGGAAGGGGGCACGATGTAATTATTTCCATAGTGCTGTGTGTCTTAATCTTAGGAATATTTAAAATTAAGTATCACATTGTTATAACAATGTATACAAGTATAACAAGTATACAGGAGGTGCCTGGGTGGCTCGGTCGGTTATCTAGCTCAGGTCATGTTCTCGGGGGTCCTGGGATCAAGCCCCCTTGTCAATCTCTGCATCAGGCTCCCTGCTCAGTGGGAGTCCGCTTCTCTCTCTCTCCCTCAGCCCCTCCCCCTTCTTATGCTCTCTCTCTCTCTCTCTCTCAAATAAATAAATAAGATCTTTTAAAAAATTAAATTAAGTATAACATTGTGTATCAAAACAAAATAATATTATTCTCTGAAGAAAGCGGTACATATTTGGAATTATTTGGGGGGGATAATGTTTAATAAAGTGTATCCTACTAGAATAACAGGTCAGCCTGTTTATCTCAATTTAAAATATATGTTTGAGAAATTGATTTAGATTTGTGAATTTAAGTTGAAATCTTACTAAGTTCATATTCTGTATTAGAACTTTTAAGCAGATTCGAGTTTGCCATATTTATAAATGTACTTCTTAGATTATTACAAGAAGTACTTAAGTACATAGAAAGCTTTGACATCCAGTTAGATAGCCTTTTAGAAGGGTTCAAATCTATTAAATGTAACTTAAAATGTTTAAGGGTGTTTAAATGACTAAATTTTAATGGAACCAAATATTATTCAAAGACCCCATCAAAGTAATTGCTAAAATTCACTAGATAAAGATTTCCAAAATGAATTGAAATCCAACAGGACTGGATTTTTTATTTGTAACTTCACTAAATTGAATATTAATTTCTCTGAATTAGAATTAAAATTGAAATAGTTTTTCCGAGGCACAAAGCTCACTTTTGGGGCACCAAAAAGTTCATTATTAACACTATTGAACAAACTCTCCTTATCACTAAAGATGATCTAGGCTTGTATCATTTCTCACTTAGTAATATTAAAATAACTCCTTTGGGACCTAAAAAAAATTGAAGAGTCAGGGAACTCCATTCTGTGGCCTGCAGAGTGAGTCACAGTTTTATTAGAATCAGTGTTCTAGGACTAGACTGTGGTGAGAGAGGTCATCTAATTCAATCTATCGAGGAAGAAACAAATTGAGACCCAAGAAGTTTGACTTGTCCAACATACTGTATAAGCCAGTAGTGGGGCCAGGATCAAATACAGGTCTTGTGACTCCCAACCCAGCATTCTTGTCAATGTTAATGAATATTTTTTAAATGCTTACTATGAAAGAGGCACTGTTTCTAGACCCTGAAGATATAGCAGTAATGAAGACAAAATTCTTGGAAGATGGAGAAGATGATAAATACATATATAAAGGAGAAAATGTGAGTTGGTGATAAATCCTCTAAAGAACACAAGAGAAGATGTCATGAAGGGGAGTTATACACTCAACAGGTGGTTGGGTTTGGGCTGTGGTACTTTTATTTAGGTTGACCAGGAGAAAAGTCACCTACCCGGTATTGAACTTTGAACTGAATGGTGAGAGAGGGCTGTCAGGTAAAGAGCTGTGGGAAGAATATTTTTAGTCATTACAAAGTATGGCAAGTACAAAGAGCCTGGGGCAGAGCAGAGTTTGGGAGATAGAAGAGTGAACCCTGGGACCTGAAGGAAGGCAAAGTTGTTTGGATTATATTCTGAATACATGATGGGGCCATTGGAGGATGAGCATAAGCTGATTTACCTTTTTAAGGGGTAACCAGCCAGCTGCTGGGAGGAGAGTGTCTGTAGGGGTGTGAGAGTAGGAACAAGAAAACCAGTTGGGAAGCTGTTGCAATCCTCCACATAGTATGGAAGTGACTTAGACAAGGATGGTAGTATAGGAGACGGGAAGAAATAGTCAAACTAAATACTCATGAACAGTCAGTTCACGAATATATTTTGAAGGTAGAGTCTACATTGCTTTTCTGTGATTGAGAGACATTTATTGTGTCCCTCTGATGATATCCTAATAATGGTAAGTGACAAGGCAGTAGTGAAAATTGCTCAAAATTTGGGATCCTCCTATTTTAAGATATCAGAAGAGGACATCATTTTTAGGTTAATTCCAAATGGACGGATCCCTAGCCCTAGACAGAACCAATGTCAAATCTCCTCATCGTTCAAAGACTCCTAGGAGGTGGTAGTGCTGTATTGAGAGCTGTATTTTACATGTGATTGCTCAAGAGAAATCTAGATAAAGCAAAAAAAAAAAAAAAAAAAAAAAAAAGACATTAAGGAGAGACAGGCTCAGATCCAAATCTTGGCAACCAGCTCTGTGACTTGAGCAGGTTACCACAGCTCGTAACTTGAGCAAGTTACCTAATTTCTTTGGATCTTGGTTTTATTGTCTGCAAAATGGGCAGAGTTTTAAATATCTAAAATACCTCACACGGTGCCTGATTATGCTTGTACCAGGTATTCAAAAGGACAAGTATTAGTCTTAACTTGTTTTCTGTGACCTCTGTCATTTTTCTAATACCAGAACCAGGTGAACGTCAGCCTTTTGAGCTCAGAAATAAGCATATAACATAAAGTAAGGATATAACATAAAGCATTTTATCAAATCTTAGGAGATCTCGAATAGTGTACATATCTTCTGCTATGTTTCACAAAAATTTAAATTAGATGGGACTTATTACAGGCTGGCCTGAAAGTGTGACTTTATTTAAAGTTGGTCTCCTGAGGCTTTGAAATTGCCTACAGCCTGTAATGTTAAACATCTTCTTAATTAAAACTTTCATACTGAGAAAAATAATCTAGGATAGGGAAAACCAGAATGGGTTCCCTGGCCATTGAAATTATCTAGAGCATAAAACAAGGGTCTCAAGATGAAGGACCATTTTACCAAGTTTAGTAGAGATATTTTCAGGCCCTCATGCAAATCAAACACCACTAAATTAAATATATTTCTGGGTGTACTATTCAGACAGGTCAGTTCAGCCCATTCAGGCCTCTTTTCCCAGCAGAATACCTATAATTTGTCTTATATACTTAAATGCTCCCTTTCTGGCATCTTTAACTCTACAATTAAGGAGAGAATAAATCATGTGATAATGTGTTGGCTCTGTCCGCAGATATCTCCACCTTTAGTTTTCAAGGTCTTCTGTCAGACTCTGGCCTTTTAGTTTTTTCTTTGTTATCTTAAAGGTGAAGTGCATCTGCCTCTTACAGACACCAACAGCTCTGCCAACGGCGTGATTAATTTTCAGTTGTATGTCCGTTAGGCTTTCTTGCCCCTCATCCCAGAGCTCCACTTCCGCTTAGGGAATTCACACATCTTTGATCTTTTAGGAATCTTGAAAACATGATTAACGAACAGAACTCAAACGCCACCCATATGATGTACTAGGACTGAGATCTTTCCCATTTCAGAATCATAGCGCTAAATAAGCTGTAGGAAATTAGCCGAGAGAAATGACAGTGTCACACAGTTCATGATCACTTTGATTCCAGTATCTTATGTGTCACATCAAATTAGTCAGTGTATAGTGATCATTACTTTTTAAGGTGGTTTTTAGTGAAATTCCTCCCAAAAAATACTGTGTAAAGAGATTCTATTGTCCTGATAGTTTTTAAATATGTCTGGTGCTATTTTGCACAAAAAATAACATCTAATACTTACATGCTATTGACTATATGTTGGTCACTGTTTTGAGAATTTTATATATATGAACTCATTTAATAATCATAAAAATTCTTTCTTTTAAAATATTTTTTAAATTTTATTCATGGGAGAAGCAGAGACCTACGCAGAGGGAGAAGCAGGCTCTCTGCAGGGAGCCCAATGCGGGACTCGATTCCAGGACCCCGAGATCATGACCTGAGCCAAAGGCAGCTGCTCAACCACTGAGCCACCCAGGTGCCCCTAATCATAAAAATTCTATAAGTAAAATACTATTATTATCATTATCCCACTTTATAGAAGGAGAATTTTGGAACAGAGATTCATGTACAAGGTCACCAGTTACGTAGTGAAACTCAATCAGACTGATTCCATAAATGAAGCTTTTAGATTCTACACCAGGGTTTCTCAATCTTGGCACTACTGACATTTTAGATCGGCTAATTTCTGTTGCGGGAGGCTATCCTGTGCATGGTAGGATGTTCAGGAACATCCTTGGCCTCCATCCCCTGGATGCCAATAGCACCACCCCACCCCCTGGATTATGACAACCATAAATGTCTCCAGAGGCTGCTTACTGTCCCCTTGGAAAGGGGGGAGAGTCAAATCAGCCCTTCCCACTGCCCACTAGGAATCACTGCCCTGCACTCTACTGTCACTGCACACAAAAAAACAAAGCATGTTTATTTTTTGTAGAAGAAAAGTTAGGCCTATCCCTGAAATTCAAGGATTAATATCATCATTAATCAAATAGCTCCTCACCCAAATAAAATAAATACTGATCCCAATCCCACTCTGCTTTCCTTGTTCCTTCTATCTTTCCTCTTCCTACATTGGGGAAGTTCCGCAGGCAGGTAAGCTGTTGATTTCACTCTTTCCTTCAAGTCTGTGACAGAGGCATTGAAAGAGGTTCATAACTTTTTAGGCAGTAACTGAGGCTGATCTAAAAAAACACCGCAGGGCACCTCAAGATCCTTTCATGATCCTGAAGGTATGAAGAGGCAAGCACCAATAGAACTTCATTCCCTTTCAGAAAGGAAACTTATTTTCCTCTTTGGATCCATAGCAGGGTATTGCTGCCTTATTCTTTAAATAGTGGTTTAAACATCATATGGTTTGTAGGACTCTAAAGGTTTATGTGCTCACCTGGTATATTCAGGTTTTCTCTGGATGTTGTCTGCAGGCAGGTATTGAGAACTTGTCACTTTTTCATACCTCCTTGGTATTTTATGAGGTTAAATAGGTTGAGTTGAAAATAAGAAATACTTTTCTTAGCTTTTCAAATCTCCATAACCAAGAGGATGCATTCGGTAATCTTGGAAACTCCTGCCAGAGTGAACGTGTTTCATGGGCAACGTCTGGTGAGTGGGTAGGAAACCGCACCTGATGGAAAAACAATGGCGGGGTTGTTTCATGGTATGTGTTTTCCATGGACTCAACCCAAGCAAATCACACCATACATAAACCATCAGCCAACGTGATATCTTTAAGAAATCAGACTATGCTCAACTAGAATAAAACATCCAACCATGTGTCATCAAGCTTTCGAAAGCTCTTACACTGTTTAGAATTTTTCCTTGAGGTAATGATTTTGTTTGATATTGGTGCAATACGCATTTATTGAGTATCTGCCACGTGCTTGGAACAATTATGCTTCCCCCCCACTCCCAACTTCTCTGGCAGCCACTACAGTGAAAATATCAGTGAGGTAGAAACCAAGAGATCGCAGGTTCCACTGTTCTGTCTGCTAACAATAAAGTTGCAACCCTGAGTAAACTTCCTTACTTCACCGAGCGGAGGATCCTTCAACCTTAAAATGAGGAGGTTGAGTTGTTAGATAAACAGTAAGGTCTTCTACAACTATCCAGTTCTATGGTTTTCTAAGTTTATTTTTTAGCTAAAATGTATTGAGCTCCTATCATGTGCCAGGTACTAAAATTCTAACGCTTTATACGTATTATCACATCTAAATTTCACAACAACCATGTAAGGTAGTTCCTATTATCTCCACGTTAAGGATGAGGAATAATTCTATTTATTCAGATCAGTGTGCTGCTTCATCAAGAGAAACTCTACCATTCTGGTGGATGGAGGATCACACAAGACAATGATCAGCATAAGGGCAGATGTCCTGGCCAACTCACTGACCTCGGTCAGCACTTATCACAAGTCCCAGCACACCCAGAAAGTCAATAAATACTGATCAAATATATAAATGAAAGAATATGGTTTAATATCTTTTTATCAAGTGTATCAGTAAGGATGAGAAAGTATCATTTGCAAGCTTAGACCTCATTCGAAAACTCATATTCTGGGTTTTAAAACAATTGAGTGTCACATCAGTTTTTGATGTGTTGAGATTATCTTTTCCCAGGATTTTAAAAAATAAATGGATTCAAATGATGGAGGAATTTTAAAAACAAAGTATTCATCATGGCTTCTCACTAATAACTTCTAGAAGGTGTGAGAGTTTTCATTTTTCTAATCCTGGTTCATATAGTCAGGACATGTATTTTTTGTGGGATTATATTTAACTGCAATCTCATTTTGCAGTATCCCATCCTCTAAGCTTTACACTCAATTGCCTCTCACAGGCCAAGCAATCTTATTGAAACTTTTCATAGAAAAAATGTACATTTTTGTAGCTATCTCAGAAATCATGCTTTTATCAGACAAAGTAGTAAGGCTCTCTGATACACTTGGTAAACAATGAAGAGGAAAAAATATTTAGATGAGGGAAAAATCAAGTTACATATGGCTTATTTAAATTCAAATAAAATGATACTATATTCTTTTGATACTTCATAGAAGTAAAAAATAAATTATGTCAGTAAAAAAGATCAAATGATGACTCAAAAATCAATAATTTGTTGTTCATTTTCTCCTGTTAATTATTTCCATTTGGGAGTAATAACATAAAGAAAATATTTTAGGGTCTATGTCAAGGTAAAGTTCAAAGTTAACCACTGCAGGATAAACATTTAAAAATAGTGGGAAGAGGGGTCACCTGGGTGGCTCTGTGGTTGAGCGTGTGCCTTTGGCTCAAGGTGTGGTCCTGGGGTCCCAGGATCGAGTCCCACATCGGGCTCCCTGAGTGGAGCCTGCTTCTCCTCCCACTGCCAATGTCTCTGCCTCTCTCTCCTTGTGTCTCTCATGAATAAATAAAATCTTTAAAAAAAATAAAAATAGTGGGAAGAGTAATGGAGTGAGTAATATCCAGACTTATTTCTAAGAGTTCATCTCAAACATTAAAAAATAGTCAATCCACAATGATTTTATATTGTCAGTTCTTATAAATATTACGCACAAAAATGAGGCCTGTTCCATTCAAAGATGTGTATTCCCAATCTATAAATTTTTATGCAGACATATACCTGCATGCCACTTATGTATCCTATAGAAGGACCCAATGCCTTCATAGCAAAGCTTTTTATTCCTTTTAATTTTGATGATAACTCACCAATCAAAAACATAAAAGAAAGCAAAATTCAAAGCTGAACAAGTTGGCCTTTCGGGGGAAAAATTCTCTATTCTATTTTTTCATAGAATGTTCAAGCTTTATTTGGTTCACTCTCTAAAGATTCATTCCTTAATAAAGCAATTTTTCATAGCCACAGTGAACCCTTACATGTTTTAGGAAAACCTAACCTAGATTTCCTGAATAGAAAATATTCAATAAAGGATTTGGATCTGGTTTAAAGAAACTTGGAAAAATAGCATTTTCTACTTGCCCATATATTTAATTATCTATTCCTTCCAACAGATATTTATTGGCTGCTTTGTATTACAGGTGCCAGGTGTTGTGAGTACCATGATGAATAAGACATAGACCCTAGTCTTGAGGTGATAGAAAAGATCAGTGAGGAAGATCCAACAGCTATCCTCATGTCATAGTATTATGACATGAACTAGGTACCCAAACTTCTGGGGCCTAAGAAAACTTCCCAGAGGAAATGGCATCTATATTGAAATCTAAAGGACCAGTAGAGGGAATCTAGGGGAAACTGGGGAGAGGGGAGTGGGAAAGATGCAGGTAGAGAAGTTGTTTCAGGTAGAGGAGATAAGATTGTCAGAGGGAGCATAATGCATTCTAGAAACCACAAGCAATCTTCTACTACAGGATAAGGAGATGTTTGTTTCCATTACTGCATCCTATTTACAACCTCTTTTTTTGAAGTAGATAGCATAGTTAAAAGAATTTCTGTGAAGTTAGGCTGTATTTGAACAATTTTTTTCTTAGTTCTCAAATTTGGTGATGTACTGTTTCCCCTTTATTCATCTCATGACATGTTCTCCTTCGCCCAGTGACCCCTACAGTCTGGCTCCTTTGAAATCTCCAGTTGCCTTCTGACTACATCGTTCTCAACATTGAAGGGCCAATGAGACTGGACAGGAGGGCTGGTGCTATTACAGTGGTGCTTAAAGTTCAAACCCCAGCTGCCTGCATTTTTCTGGCCTGCAGAATTCCACTGATCTCCTAATAGGAAGAAAAGGATTATGAGATTAACTTGGGGATACCATTTCCAGCCTACCATATATAGTAAGAGGAAGCAATTAAATGTGACTTCTATGACAAACTTTCAGTTTGTTTCAGGCCAGACTCCCCACTCAGATGTCTGCGTGGAGGGAGGAACAGAGGTCTTAACCATGTAGGGGAGATCAAGGGGTATATTAGCACAGCTGAGGGCCACGGAGGTTAATATCCTTTTGAGCCTCCTGGCACAAACAGCCACCACAATGGGAATGAGGCACGAAACAGTTGCCCAAGTAAGAAAGCCAACATCATGGGGACTATGCAAGTGTAGCTTCCACAGGTAGAGCAGAGTCCTTGAAATGAACGGAGCCAGTGTTAGGAAACACTCCTAATCGTGCCGCAGCTAGCCTTGATTGAGCTGGAAGGAAAAAGAAAGAAAACACATATGTCGGAATCCTATCTTTTTTTTTCAAAGCTCATCTGTTCCAAGAAGCTTTCCAAAATGTATGCAAACAAATTGGTTGTCAGCAATATTAAATCGCAAAGGTTTCTTGGGTATCAGAAGAAAGACAATGCTATTTCAAGCCATTTCCTTCTCAAGGGAAGTGGGTAGACCTGCTAAAGGAAAACTCAAAATTTCTACTGGTCTTCTGAGCTTGTACATGGGTAATGAGAATCTTATTCAGATGAATGTTTTGAGATTTGCGGTCAGCAAAGGGCGTACAGTGGAGTTGATCTGTGTGCACAAGAGTGAGGAGAATTTAGCACCCTAGAACCATGGAGTGCCGAAGTAGAACTGGGTCTAGGAGTCAAGGAAAAGTCTCCAGCTTCAGAAGACCATTATAGGTGGAGATTTACTTTGGGAAGGATAAGCAGGGGCCAAGAACAGCAGGGAAAAACCAACGCTCTGAGGCAGGATGGCCCAAAGAACTTCTGGGAATGGGAATATTAATATTCCATTTTAAATAGCTTGCTTTTCTGCAGTGTAAACCCCTCCTCAAAACTTTAGTCCTCTGTACACTGAAAAGCTGTGAGGGAGTGGCTATTTCTGTGGAAACTGAAAAAGGACAATCAGTTCTGTGTCCGTGTTCAGGTGGAACAAGAAGAATGGTACAGTCAGGAGAGTTTAAAAAAAAAAATCCATAACACAAGCAGAACCTAGGAACCAGAGATGAGGCCATGAGACAGAAGCCCTCCAGAAATTTGCATATTATCTTGTGTCATGAGTCTGACTTCCTCAATTCTAGAATGGGGTATGGAAAAGGTAACCTTATCCAGATTTTAGGGACAGGGGAGCTGTCACTCGGGTATTATAGTGACTCTGCTGAGGTCTTCATCATATAGTTTAAAGGATGCAATAAGAATCTCCTAATCGAAACATCTAATAATTTCCCATGGCCTGTGAACACAGTGTGACATCAACATTATCATTCCTTTAGGCTGAAGCATTAAAATCTTCTGTTAAAATGCAACCACAGTCTCATACCCACTAGAATGGTTACTAACGACCGAAACCCACCACAAGAAACCAGAAAATAACAAGTGTTGGTGGAGATTTGGAGAGGTTGGAATGCTTGTGTTCTGTTGGCGGGACTGTAAAATGATGCAACCACTGTGGAGAATCGTATGGCAGTTCCTCAAAAAATTAAAAATCGAACACCACGTGACCCAGCAATTCTATTTCTGGGTGTACATTTGAAAGAATTGACTAATTCTCAAATATTCATACATCCATTTCATAACAGCACTACTCACAATAACCAACGGATGGAAACAACCCAAATGCCTAACAACAGATGAAGGGGTAAACAAAACATGCTACACCCACACAGTGGAATACTATGTAGCCTCAAAAAGAAAGGAAATCCTTCCCATGCTCCAACATAAATGAACCCCGAGCCAGTCACATAAGGACAAATACCGCATGATTCCATTTACATGAAGTATATAAAATAATTAAATTCATAGACACAGAAAGTAGAAATGTGGTTACCAGGGCTGGGAACAGGGGGAATGGGAGCTGTCTAATGGGCACAGACATTCAATTCTGCAAAATGCAAATGTTCTAGGAATCTGTTTCATAACAATGTGAATATACTTAGACATACAAACTATACACTTCACAATTGTTAAGATGGTAAATTTTATGATGTGTTTTTTGCCATAATTGAAAGCAATGCTCCATACTCTCTATAACAAGTGGTTTTGGGATCCCTGGGTGGCGCAGCGGTTTGGCGCCTGCCTTTGGCCCAGGGCGCGATCCTGAAGACCCGGGATTGAATCCTGCGTCGGGCTCCCGGTGCATGGAGCCTGCTTCTCCCTCTGCCTATGTCTCTGCCTCTCTCTCTCTCTCTCTCTCTCTCTGTCTCTCTCTCTCTCTCTGTGACTATCATAAATAAATAAAAATTAAAAAAAAAACAAGTGATTTTAAACCATCAGATTAGCTTCATTGCCTTATAGACAGATATGTCAGTTTTGATAAACAAGAGAGAATGAGATCTGGGACAGGGGGATGTCAGGAAAAGCAGGCTTAGGGAACCAACCAGAAAGAGCACAGGCCCAGAAGCTCCCCGGCTAATGTGGGAGTGGAGGGAGTGTTCTAGGGGCTTGCCAAAGGGTGTAAGCAAAGAGAGGGACAGAAAGGTCTGAGAAAATGCACTAAAGATACATTTTCTTTTGCTTCTTCCTATTTTTCCTAAAGCTGCTAGCCTTGGGTGACCTCAATAACATGAAGGCAGGGAGAGCTTGCCTCTGCAAAGGCTGCCCTGAGAGACACTAAGAATAACACGACTTGAAGGGCCCTTCTGGCAAGTGCATCACAGCTGAGTTTCCAGAACCACAAAGACAGACTTCAAACTTCTTCCATTAGCTACGGACGCACCCTGCTGAACTTTGTGGACCCAGCTGGTGGTTATTTTTAGGCACGTTCCTCTTTCCATGACTGACTGGGAACTGTGAAGTATGGACTGGGTCTAGGAGCCAAGGCAAAGTCTCTATTTTCAGGAAACCATTACAGCAGGCGAGAAACTTTGGCCCAGAAGTCTTCAGGGTTCCTGTCTTTCGGTTAAGAAGGCTAGGAATTCTGTTGATCTTAGTCAAGAAAACACACATGATCTTGGGGCTGAGGAAGACCTGAGATGCTATCAGTCCCAAATGGCTTCAGCTGTGCCCCCGGAGCCCCGGTGAACGAAGTGTTAGAACTTTCATCTCCAGTGGGGTGATTCCTCAGCGATGGACTCCCAGAGCCCTGCCTGGGCCCACCTAGGTACTCACCCACCCGCACGCAGAACTCCAAGCCTCGCATTGCTCATCTTGCTGTTCTCTCCAGTCCCTGCCCGCCCCGCACCAAGGCCAGCCTTGCCTACCACAGAGCTCTGTCGTCCTCCCAGAGATGCCAACAGAGCAGCTCAGTGTATTCTGAAGGGAAGTACAGGGTCTTCTGAGAGCTTTCCCTCAGGGAGCACGGTGACACGTATTAGAGCCTGAACTGCAGTCTGTTCACCCAGGTTTGTAAAGGATTACGCACTCGCTCTTTCTACTTTCTTTAAATCCATTTAATTCTGACTCCAAGTCCCATTCCTATTGGACGGTGAAGAAGTTGAACCTTCAGCTTTCTTGGGGCTCCTTCCTGCAAAGGCATAAAGCCCTGAGGTCTTGCCCAGCTCCAACGTGGGAAGGCCCCTCAGGTTGTCAGACAGGAGTCCGCACTGCATGTGGCTAAGAGACCTGTGGTCCCTGGCTCTGCTACTCCTTTGCCAAGGGCTGAAATCCTATGTGAGCTGGGAAACACACTGGTAGAACCAAGCCACCTAAGGGCGCCCTCACTGTTTGTCAACACTTCCCTCCCAAGACCATGTCACCTCCTGAGTTGAAAGTACAAGTTCTAGAGGCAGGATCTCTCCCTCCCTTCCAGTCCCCAGAATCTCTCCTCCCAGGCTTATTGCCTCCCACTCACTACCTCCTCCAGGACACCTTTCAACCATTTAAGATTTTATGATAGAGCCTTGAATTTCGTTTAAGCATTTTCTACTTACACCTTGACAAATCCCTGAGATAAAGAACCACAAAACTTAGTCAATTTAGAGGTTAGGATCTCCATTTGAAATAAGGCACAGAGAGGTTACATGACATACACAGTATGTTGGAGGCAAAACCTGGACAAGAAGCCAGCTGCTGATTTTAGGCGTGCTCTTTCCATGACACCACAGTATGGCAAGTTAGAAAGCCTGCAGCAAATGCTGGTTTTGGAAACAGCAGACAAGAAACTGAAGGTTCACTTGTGTTTTATTATCAACAATGGGGATGCTGAATAAGACCAGTTAGTGTTGGGCAGAGAGCCAGCATTCACCCGATTAGATCTTCATTCTTGTGGTTACCAGCCAGTGCCATCCAGGGAGAGCCCGAATCTGGAGAAGATGCCGTGCTGCCAAGGCAGACAGCACCTGTGTTTGCCTATTCCTACTGCCCATTTTGAGCAAACAAGCAGTGACTTGAGGGAGGCGGGAAAGAGGACTCAACCTGGCATCTAGTGAGGCCCAGTTCTGCTGGACATGCACATTCCTCTTTCTCCATCTGGGACTAGATCATTTGTGCCTCATCAGAGGCTCTCCTAACTAGATATCCAATTTTGGAGAGAAAAGTTGATTGTGTTGAAGTCAGCTTCATAAACTGGGGGACAGGGCTGGTCTCCCACTATATCAGGAAGGGCGCCCTGTTTGCTTTGATGCCTTCTTAATTCCCTTACAGAGCATTTCACATCCCTCTGGATGCCTCGCTTTCCTGTGCCCAAGGAAATGTGCCCAAGGAAATTATACTGCCTATCGCCCTTTTACAGTCCTCCTCCCATACCTATAACTGTCTGGTACCAGCTCAAGCACAAAAATGATCTTCCCTCCGTGTCCCCAACCAACTGCCATTTTCTGGATGTCATACTGTTAAGAATGGAGTGGTAGTGATAAATAAGCTCACATAAATAATTCAGTCTAAAATATGAGTCGTATGAATTTTTTTATGTAAAAGAAACACTCCAGTGGTGTATAAATTCTAGGAACTTGAGAATTTTTGTCAGCTTTGTTCACTGCTGTGATTTGATAGAAAAGTACCCCATTAAACCATCCAAAACAAAAAAGGCTGGTAGTAATAATAAGGTTTAAAATGAGACTCAAGAGAAATATTTACTAATGTTTGCCAGGTTTGAAATGTAACACATTATTTTGGTATTGTTGAAAGTCTCAGTAATAATAACAATGATGAAAAAATACTTTTTCAGAAGTGACCATAATTTCTTATTAAGTTTACCCCTAACTGATGTGCATTCAGAAAATAATATATTAAACTTTGAAAGACATAAGGCAGAAGAGATGTCATCAAGAGAAGATCAAGTCATTGACAGACAAGAGGCCATAAGGGTACATCCTTCTGGTAAAATGAATATGTCTGAGGCAGAATTTTCCAAACTTCCTCTCATGAGTGTTGTGGAATCAGTTTAGTGAGTTTTAACCAAAACTTTTCTTTCTAATGGTGTAAAATAGAAAGGAACTAGATGACATGGAAAGAAGAGGAATAGAGTGGATTGCAATGGAATGGAACAGAATGGAGATAGCAAGATCTGTAATTTACATATATAGTCCATAGTAGTATGTATAATATAAACTGTAATTACTCTGGATTGTGGTCTAAGATATTTGAAAGCTGTAAGTCTAAGGCACCAGTTCTTAAATTCCTTCTAACCTCAGAATTTTTTATTGGAAGCCTAATATATAAAATAGACTCCAGCAAACCTGCTGTCACTGAAAGTGCTGGGAAGAGATGAGATTTATCTCTGTCAGCTCACTGCAGTCCTTCCTTTGAGAAGCAGAATTTGAAAATCACTGGCCCAGAAATGAGACTTTATTAGTTCTCCCAGTATAATCATCAAAATTGATGCTTAATATTGAAGTTTGAAGGAACCAATAATAACATCTTCTTTCCCATCTAAATTCTTTTTTTTAAAAGATTTATTTATTTATTTATTATGATAGACACAGAGGGAGAAAGAGAGAGGCAGAGACACAGGAGGAGGGAGAAGCAGGCTCTATGCCAAGAGCCTGGCGTGGGTCTCGATCCCAGGACTCCAGGATAGCTCCCTGGACCAAAGGCAGGCGCCAAACCTCTGAGCCACCCAGGGATCCCCTCCTATCTAAATTCTAAATTAATTTAGAGAGACAATGGAGTTAAGCAGATGAGGATCAAGTACCAACATACTACCACCACAGGCTAGATTGGTGAATGTAGTGCAGGTACATGGCATCAGTGGGGTTCCTGAGCTGCACTGCAGAATTAACAGGCACATGTCATCACAGCAGTGCTAGAAACCTGGAAGGCCCCAATCCCACTTTACCTCCCACTCAGAGGCAGAGGCTCTGAACATACAGGCCCATCCCAGAAGCAGAAGGGAGAGGAGGGCTAAGCTAGGCAAGCCCAGCTGAGAGGAGCCAGGAATAGGACATTAGTTGGATCCCTCTAAAAGGAAATATGAAGCTGGTGGAAAGGAGGATTGTCTCCATAATACTTAGCAAGAGGAAGTGTACTTTTCCTTCCTGCACTTACTGAATTGGAATTAATGATCCTCTGCCTCTCTTGTAGACTATAAACTTCTTGAAGGCACAGACTATATCTGTTCTATACACTGCTATGTTCCCAGAATCTAGCACACATTAGATGCTCACAAATGCGCTACATGAACTCCATGAATAAAACTAATATAAAATGAATAAAACTGTCAATATAATAACCAGAATACCAATACCATACCTCCAATATCAAGGTATCAGAAAATTGAATCATATTCATTCAATGGCAAGCAAAACTGACCAGGCCCACTTTTGAGGGGTTTCAAAGGGTTACCTTGTTCACCCTTGGTGAACAATTTAAACACTTGGCCACTCAGAGAAAAAGAGCAATGAAAAAATAGGAAATCCACTCCCATAAGAAAGAAAAACAAGAACGAATCTTCCTTCTTCTGGAAAGTCCCCAGAGAAGTCAATCATGTTCTAAGAGAGGCCTTTCTCTCTTGTGGTCTCAAACAAACTCTGCTGTGAGTTAAACTTCATATCACTTCTTTCATCTTCTGTGGAAAAACAGCTTTGATTTATCAAGCCTGGCTTTTAACACGGCTCAAGCCTTCCAAATCTGCAGGGTAGAAAAGCTGTTGTCATAATCGATGGATCCGCAAGGAGTAGATATTTCAGTAACGGGTAGTGAGGCCATGTTTCTCCATGCCACAGGCCCATCCTTCTAGAAAGCAACATGTCTCTAGCCATTGAAGATCTCATTAACAATGGCAGCACGGGAGGTCTGGTGGGAATAGCCCCCACCAAAATCTCTCCTTTATTCATCCCACTAAGGAAATTGAAATTCTGATATTATGTACTCCTTTGAGGGAAGGCTTAAAAACTCCTCTTAAGATTTGGATATATGTTGAAGGAGTAATCTTATTTGGACTTTACATCACACCCATTATGGACTTTTAGCCCATCAGTAATGACTACTGTTGCTTTAAACAGAAATTAATCTTTTCCCTCTACAAAAAGAGCAACGTTTTAATAATGACAACAGTCACATTTATTTCTAACATAAAGGCACCAGACTGAATAAGAAACTAAACACTTAGGGCAGAAGCTACCCCTGAAGCATACAGTGAAGAAAAAACAATTTGGATAACTCTTCAGAGTTAATTATAACATCATTTTTCTTAAATTAGATGAGTTTATGGCTTTTTCTTTTAATGTTATTCTTTACCCTTACTGATTTTTCGAAGATTCTATTTCCAAATAAAGCAATATGTTGACATCTACCAATTTGCATCTTGTTATTAGACTCTAACTGTTCATTCATTCCTCAAATATCTCTAGTGCTTACTATGTGCCAGGCACAGTGTCGGGATTTGATAGTAGAGGCTCAATGAGAAACAGTCCTTATTTTCAAAGAGTTTTGGGTCTAGTTATCTAAAAATTGACATCCACTAAGAATTATATACACAAACATCAACGTGATCTAATAAAAGTCAGAATACAAAATTAATTAAAAATTAATTCTTGGATTCCTCTTTGAGTACTCTATGCTATATAATTGATCAGAGGAATTTTGCACAGACACAGAAAGAATGAGACCAAAATCTTAAGCTGACAGTTCTCAAAGTCAGATCAGCCAATTTTCTAGGTCACATCTGGGGCTACAGGGCACCCCTCTGTGCCATGTTCTCTCTTTTTGACACATGATGACCCAAATCCAGAATTCTAAGAAATAGCACCATAACATCAGGAAATGCTGGCCAGCTCATTGAGAAAACATGTTCTTTTTGAAATCATCTCTTAAAATATACACCCATTTCCCACAGCCTTGAGAAAATGACATTTGGTCATTTAAAAATATGAGGGTGTTTAGCATGTACATGCTAGCTCAGCTCTATTAATCTGGAAAGTCATTTCCTTTTCTTTGAACTAATTTGATTTGCTTTGCTTAAGGGCCTCAATTCCTTTCTCTTACCTTCATTTTAGAGCTGCTGTGAAAATCAGCCCTCAGCCCACACAGAGGTTCCAAATCATCTTACTTCCTAGCTCATGCATAGCACATTTCAAGCCTGTGCCATAAGTCACTTTATTTGCCAATTATTCTATAACTTTCAGACGAAGAGGTGTCAGATTACATTATAAAGAGATAAGAAAGACATCTAATGTTCTAAAGTTTTTAAGAAGAATTGAAATGAGTTAGTGTTGTGAATCTATTGACAGAGTAATCATTTTATGTTCAAGTGGGAAATGTCTAATAAAGAGGTAGCTTAAGACATCCAGGAAAGTAAAGCAGAAAAAGCATGGGATTTTGGTTCATGGATACTTCTTTTAAGCCCTAGTTCTTCCAATTTGTTAGTTTTATGATTCTTCACCTTTAAAATGAGGTTAAAAAGTCACATCTTTGAGAATTAAATGATGTAATAAAAGCCCATGAATCCTTAACAGAAAGTAGGTGCTTTATAACACAATTCTTAGATATTTTCATGATTTCTATGTAGAGATAATGTTGAAATACCATTGATACATGTAAATTTGATGGGAAGTGATTATCTGCCAAAATTCCTGCTGCTGAATTTTAAGATGCTCAAAATCAATTTTACAACCCAACATCCAATGCGTATGCACTAAATTATGTCAATTGTAGTAAACCATATGGCAATGATTTTTTAATTTTAGTTTGTACATGTACATCAATCATGTGGGAGTTTGTGAAAAATAGGAGGTTCAGATTCTCTCTCTAGAGAAGCTGGTTTAATAGGACTGAGGTGGTTCAGTAATTTGCATCCTTAATGAATTTCTAGGTGATTCTGGTGAAGATGGTCCTTGACTGTATTTTGATCAATTCAGCCATATTTAAAACATATTTATAATGTATTTATAAAAAATTTTGTTAAAGAAACAGCTCAGATTAGTCATTATCTCTCATGCTAAAAACTATCACTCCTAGGACATCAGTGGGAATGGTGCAAAAAGGACCCCCCAAAATTTGCTACAATGAGAACAGGGGAAAAGTGGATCAAAATCAACTTTTTAGGGGCCCCTGGGTGGCTCAGTCGGTTAAGCATCTGCCTTCAACTTAGGTTGTGATCCTGGAGTCCTGGGATGGAGTCCCACATTGGGCTCCCTGTTCCACAGGGAGCTGCTTCTCCTTCTGCTTCTGCCTCAGCTTCTGCTTTTCTCTCTCTCTCTCTCTCTGTCTCTCATGAATAAGTAAATAAAATCTTTTTTAAAAAATCATCATTTAAAAAAAAATAAAATAAAAAAATCATCATTTTCAGAACTCTAGAAATGAGCTGAAGGCTTACAACAATCTGCAGAGTGTTTAGTTAACAAGAAATGGCTGCATCTTGATAAGAATAGCAAGCTTTCAACTTGCCCTATTCCCATTCCACCTTCCACAGCTCTGCAGTAGCTTTGAAAGCCAACAGTCTCACAATAATCGCACCCACGAAAACCAGCTACAGCAAGAACACCTAGACAGAACCCCAAAAAGAAGATGGAAGTCTCAGTTAACTCAACTAAAAAATGACAAGAAATTACCTCATTGTTCGCTGTGAAGGTTAAGTGAGATAATACATGGCATATTCTCAGCATAGTGCCTGGCACCTAGTAAGTAAACAGAAAAGATTTAGGAAAATGCCTGTGTATTTAGTAATTGTCCATAGCAAATGTGGAGAATTTTACAAAGTAGCTTATATATTGTCATATATTCTTTTTGAGGTAAAAAAACCTAAGGTATTTTTTTGTGCTAAGATTCCTTTGTGCTCATTCACTGAGAAGTAACAGAATGAAGCAAGAATCTTCCCCACAGTGATGTCCGCTGTTGAATTTGGAGAGAGGGCAACATGTTCAAATGTCAGACAGGACTGTCTCTAGTGAAGGAACAGATGATCTAAAGAGGATGTGATTACTAAATAGCACTTGTAGTATGATTTGAAAAGGAAAAAAAGACAACCTGATAGAGAAGATTTCATTATCTGTTTTACAGAAAAGACCACTATCTTAAGAGGTTAGATCAGTTGGCTAATATGTAGATTCCACATTTCATTCTTAATCTAGTGTTCTTACACATTTTGTCTATCCTTGATCTTTTATGTCATTCTAGAAAGAACAGACCTGATTTCCCTTTCATCTCAATGACAATATTAGCACTGTTTGAAATACCAAGGTTTCTCCTTGTCATGGTCCTAGTGAGCACTGAGGAAAATACTCTTCAAGGATCTGAGATAAAATTTTTAGAAAACATCCAAAATTGATTTTTATTTTTCTAAGGCTAAGGTTAGGTGAGGAATAGATTTTAAATTCTCTTTTTTGCATCCAAATAAGATCATTTGCACATCAGTTTAGCTAAAATGTGAAATTTTTACTTGAAAAATAGAAAATTTTGGGAAGCCTGGATGGCTCAGCGGTTTGGCGTCTGCCTTTGGCCCATGGTGTGATCCTGGAGTCCCAGGATCAAGTCCCAGGATTGAGTCCTGCATCGGGCTCCCTGCATGGAGCCTGTTTCTCTCTCTGCCTCTCTCTCTCTCTCTCTCTCTCTCTCTGACTCATGAATAAATAAATAAAATCATTAAAAAAATATAAAAATAGAAAATTTTTATTACTGCCCCAAAGGGGGTAATCTAGGTTGAAAATATCAGCTTCCCTCAAACGTATGTCAGGGTGTCACATACGACACATAAGGATTTCATGGGACAACATCCAGATGCTAACCGCAGGTATCATGGGAATAAAAATGACCTCATTTCCACTAAAGATGGGGCTTAACCAGTACAATTATCTTAGCAAACTATTCCATCAAAAAATCTGAATGAAAAAATGAGACTTGGTGTTAAAATCTACTATTACCTTTAAAGAGTAATAAAAATATTATTCAGGCATTTAGCAAGTATTTGAAGATAAGGATGCTTAGATCCTCTCAATTAGTTCACATGTAGATGTACTTTGAGATCTATATTTCTTTTTATATATTCAATAAATAATTTTTAAGAATCCACTATATGTCTTCTCAGTAATAAAAAGAAACAAACTATCAATACGCAAAATAATATGGATGGATTTCAAAAGCATTATGCTAAATGAAAGGAGCCAGACACAAAAGACCCTCCACTGTAGGAGGCCATTTATATAATATTTTAGAAAAGGCATAAGTATCAAAACAGAATACAAATTGATGGTTTCCAGGGGCTGAGGATGAAAGGACAGTAGGAAAGTGACTACAGGGGTGCATGAGGGACTTCTGGGATTGATGTAACTGTTCTTTATTTTGATTATTGTAAAAATTACACGACTCCATACATTTGTCAAAACACATGAAAGTATATGCTTCAAAGTATAAACTGTTTGTAAGCTATTTTTTAAATTAAAAAAGAGGAAGCAGTCATCAAATCCCTAGCTTTAGCCTGCCCTCCTTGTCTCTCAATCTCTCTCTCTCTCTCTCTCTCTCATTCTCTCTCTCTCTCTCTCTCACACACACACACACACACACACACACACACACACACCCCAAATCACAAAGAACTTACCATAGGTCAGAGGTGAGCTTTAGCACCGACAATGGAATGTGAGCAAGATACAATCCCTGATCTTAGGAGCGTATATCTAGACAGGGAGCTAGTCATTTAAAAAAATAATCACAGGAAAAAGTATATAATCCCAAATTTCAGTAAGTACAATAAAGAGGGCAATAAGAACAGTTAACATAAAGAAACCAAATTAGACTTTGGTGGATTATAGGTGCTTTGATTTGAAATCTTTTCTAAATGGCTTTGGTTTGAAATCTTTTCTACATGGTAAGACTTGTCTCCAGCAACACAGGCTTATCTAGAGCTCAGGGGAAACACGGGCCTTTGATCTAGTTACTCGGGTCCTAGAAGTGGGGAAAAGCCACAGTGACAGAGAGAACGGGGAGAGTCTGTTTGGCCAAGAGAGAGTTTCTTTATATTAAGATTCCAGGACACTTTCCCTCACCTTAGAGCTCCGGGACAAGGGAACAAACCTGTGTGTGAGATTGTTACTCATGGAAAGCGCAGGTTTAATTAAGATCATTTGTATGTTATTAATAATAATGTGTAATATTTATGAGCTTGATTCTTGTCTGCTCCTTGCCTCACATTCTATTTAATTAGCTGTGTGTAGGAGGTGCTGAATTGCAAGAGCCCCTTTATTTTACGGTGATATTCCCAGTACAGCCTGAGATGTGTTTGACACATAACAAAGAGAAAATTAAACTGTTCCTTTGGCCCTAATATAAAGGGATCTCTGGGCTCACACCTTCACTGAAATTGCTCCTGCATTTGAATTACATTCTATCCCTGGTGGTTAAGATGAGAAAGAACTTGCCCCATGAGTCAAATATTTTCAGCATTACTGAAAAAGAAAATTCAATCTTTTACTGAGTGTTACAGAAATTAACAAGAATACACCTTAAAAACCACCATATAAATATGCACACGTACTTACACACACACACACACACACACATATGCCACACATACATATTTCTCAGAAGAAAAGAAGAAAAATCAACTTTCAATATTCGTAAAATTAATTAACAGTGAAATCTTTCCCTCCAAGTACCTTAAGCAGAAATCCACTATAGAAGTAGACCATAGGAGTATAATTGTAATAATTGCTAACATTTCTCTGGCACTGTGTGCTAGATCTTCTTCTACAAGCGTTATGCATATTAACTCATTTTAAACTCTCAACACCCCTATAAAATTAAAAACTATTATTGTGAGCCTCATTTAGCGATGGCAAATGGAGATTTGAAGAGGCTAAATAACTTGCTCAGATCAAAAGTTTATTAAGAATAGAGGTGATGGGGTGCCTGGGTAGTGCAGTTGGGTAATATCTGACTCTTGGTTTCAGCTCAGGTCATGATCTCAGAGTCTTGAGATAGAGCCCCACATCAGGCTCCATGCTCAGCTGGGTGTGCTTGAAATTCTTTCTTCCTCTCCCTCTGCCCCTCCCACTTATGCTCTCTCTCTCAAATAAATAAATAAATCTTAAAAAGAGAGAGAGAGAGAAGAGGTGGGGTCAAACCTAACCTATTTGAATCCTCCTTAATGAATCCTCCCTGTATTCTGTTAGCTATGGATCAGTTTCATCAAATAACTATAGATATGTATATTTTTTTGACACCCAGAGTAGTTTTGCCTTCTATTAAGATCGTTATAGATGTGTACATTCTAAATTTCTACCATGGATTACTGTGGTTTCCTCCTAGTCAGAGATAACTTTCCTCTTTATAAGAAAAAAAATAAACAAATGACAAAACCTTTAAAGAAATAAAATAGTAATTTTAGCATATTTATGAATTCAAACAGGGAACTAGCCAAGAAGTGGGGAAAAATTCACAGATTATGCAAGAAGATGTTCAGAGACTTGACTCAGTAAGATGGAAATTTTGGTAGCTGATTGTTGGATATATTAGATAGTTATTTCAAAGCTGCCAATGGTTTTTCGTTTTGATTGATCTGTATCACATTTTTTAACTTTAGCCAGAAGTGGAAGCATCATTCATAGTAGGTAGGGGTGTGCTTTTTGTCTTAGAAAAGTTTCTTAGAGCATTTTGATTATGTAAAAATAAAGCCTAAATTCAAATCTGGAATGGAAAACATGAGACTATAAATAGTAAGCTGCTCTGTATGATTTTGTCAAAGGTTATCATCATGGACTGAAGTGCTTCAATGAAGACCTAATGGCCATGGCTCCCCATAGGAGCAACATGGCCAAAATCCATGATGTGTTAAACTGTTCTCTGTAATATGGTGCTAGGATTGGGCTTGAGGGAAGGTTGAAAGATTGAGGTGATGATAAGGTACTTCTTCTAGAGGGCTTGACCAATGAACTCTAGTGCCAGCTAACAGGCTACTTTTCCCTTTCTGCTGAGTAATTCTCTTCTATTATCCCCAGATTGTTGGTAAAGTTTTGTAAACTACTAGCCTGGTCTTAGAAGTGCTTGGAAAATGAACTGTATCCACAGTGAGACTTAAGCAGCAAAGTGAAGACACTCTCAGCAGCCTGGAGAAGTAGTTGTGAAACAACTAGAGTCTACAGACAAAGCCACACAGAGAAGAGGCACATGAGAGCCCATTAAAGGCTAGACTCCTTCCCAGCTGGGGATGGAAAGGAGGCTTATAAGTTGTTTTCAGGTATTAAATCAAAGATAATCCCCGGAGCCTGAAGAACCTGGGATATCTTAGGGTTGATCACATGTGAGACCATAAAAATCCAGACTAGGGTTTTATAAATTAAAAACCTAGAGAGATGCCTGGGTGGTTCAGTGGTTGAGCATCTGCCTTTGGCTCAGGTCACGATCCCGGGGTCCCGGGAGCTTACTTCTCCCTCTGCCTGTCTCTGCCTCTCTCTGTGTGTCTCTCATGAATAAATAAATAAAATATTTTTAAAAATTTAAAACCTAGAGATGCACTGCACACTGGAAATCCATAGGGAAGAGCATGAGCTACTTAAACTTAGCTGTGACTCGTGACACCCAGAGCAAGTCAGATAACTTCTCTGAGTATTATTTTCATCACCTACAAAGGGAAGGGAATTCATGTCTCAGAAAACTATTAGATCAAAAGTTTTGCAATTCTGTCTCCTTGCTCCCTTACCTTGATGCTCTATAAAACAGAAAACCTAAAGGAAAAAAAATAATAATAAAAATCTGAAGAAAAAGAAAGTCACTGCAGTAAATGTCAAGTACCCAAATGGTCAGTAACTATATGATGTACTACTGTGCTTTGTTTTAGTATGGTCATTATAGCCATATTATCTACCCACCTTCTTAGGAATTCACATTTTTCTAGGGACGAGACTGTCTCATTCATGGTATTCTTTGTCCTGATAGTACTCTTGCTTTATTTCATTACTGTCTGTCTTTCTGATTAAAATGTAAGTGCCGTGGGAGTTTGCTTTCTTTATTGATATATTTCCAGCACCTAACACAGTATTTGGCACATGGTAGATACTCAGTAAGTATTTATTGACTAAATAAATAAATTAAAGAAAGAGGAAATGAATGATACTCCCTATGTCTTCACCCTTTTAGGAAATTAGACATTGACGTGCTAAAATGTTACATGTTAAAGTAGATAATAACGCAAAATCACAATATTAAGATTGCCTAGCAATTCTTTCAGTTAGCAACTGTGCAAACTATTTCCTACAGATTTATTTCTAATGAAAGTGTCTGATCAGATAAAGTACGGTGCCCAAGGATCACAAAAATAGTTATTTTACGAACTAAGATACCTTTTAATTTCCAGTGAGATTTTTTTTCATTCACATTTTTCTTCTAATGATCCAAGACCTTGATAACATGAAAAATACCAGGAAAAAGTCATGCTGGGTTAACTAGGAATGAGGAACAAAGCTTAAAAGCTGTTAAGGCCGCCTGATTATATCACCATCGTCACTTCTATCAATAATTAACGGCAATGAAGCTCTTAATGCAATCAAAACACAACAGTATGAATTTGAAAGACTGGAGAACAACTTTTGGCACAAATAAAAAGATGAGTCCTATACCTACAGTGAAAAAGACCAGTATTCCATTCTCTCTGCTTATTCCTAGGTCCTAAGAGATTTCAAAGTTCCAGCTAAAACTCTCAGAGAGGCTCTTAATGGAATGTAAATTCTTTGAAGTCTACAAAACAATTTCATCTGATCAATAAAATTGCTGAAGTTTACCCACCATGGTACCAATATTAGCATTTAAAACTAAACTCAGTTCCTTCCACTTATATTTGAGAGAGAAATAGGGGTGCCTGGTGTCGTCAGTTAGTTGGGCATCTGCCTTGAGCTCAGGTCATGGCCTCAGGGTCCTGGGATTGAACCCCGTGCCTGTCTCCCTGCTCAGCGGGCAGTCTCCTTCTCCCTCTCCCTCTGCCACTCCTCCCCACCCCTGCTCATGCTCTTTGTCTCATAAATAAATAAATAAATAAATAAATAAATAAATAAACCAGAGTTAGTATCGGAAGTAACCCAAAGGGATAGAAGAAAGTCATGTAATGTCAGTAAATTTTCCAACTAGACATAACACACGTTAAGCTGAAACCTATCAGATGGTAACTTTATTGTTTATAGAGATGCTCTCAAAAAATGTCCAACATCAGCTCTGAAAGCACTGTGGGATAGTACTACGGGGTAGTAGCACTGACTAAGCAGACACCAGAGACAGTTTAATGGCTAGGTTGCTGGTGTATACTCATATTTCCATGAGTTGGGCCCAAGGGTTACACTGATTATTTATCCAAAGACTTTTTGTCCTTTTTACAGCTAAAATAATGCTTCATATCAAAAAGATTTCTTCTCCTAGCTTCCAAGTTGGTAAAGAATAATTTGTCTGAATAAAAGCAGTAAAACTCATTATAAAAAGAAGGAATCAACATGTATACATAAAAACCTTGTTTTCTCATTCAGAAAAATTTTCTACTCTGCTCCATCTTGTATGGACAACTTTCCATGAATTGTCTGTCCTTCACTGTTCATAGACACACACACACACACACACACACACACACACAGTACCTGAGTACCAGCTAATACATGTGTAGGACCTGAACTTCTTAAGGACAGGACTACTACGCTTATGTCCAGACAGACAGAATGCTCAGCCCTTATAATACATACCAACCATCAACTTGTTGTTCACAGCATTAATACTGCCCTGTTTTTAACTATTGACCTTGGTACTTTTTTTTTCCCATTTCCACTTTACTCTTTGAACTCTAGCATCTGGTATAATTTTGACACCTGACAATAGTGACTCCAGTTCTACTCTCAGGTGCACATCACTTAGGAGTCCACCTCTACTGCTTTACTCTGTCCCCATAATGTCTTTCTGTCTACCCTTAGCCTACAAAAAGGATCTAGGTTTTTCAAAAAATCCTATATTCTCCCGTCATCTACTAGATCCTTTTAAAAACTTTTTTAAAACTCAAAAATGGAATAAAAAACTTGTAGTTATTGGGAAACAGAAAACATAACATCTGAATTCATTTCATTGAAGATAATGAAAATTATAAGAAGAATTATAAGAATTATAATTTTTAAAATTATAAAATAATAAGAACTGCTCCTGAAAAGTTACACAGCCCTAGCAAACTGCATGTTGGGTTTTTATGCAATGGGTGCTGTTATTGTACTTCCTGAAGCCAGGGCACTTGGAAAACAATATTAATTGATTGAAATATCATAAATACTCTGCTCACTAGAGAAGAATTTAGAGCTTATATTTGCTCTTATATATTTATTACCAATGATTTTCTTTGTTGGCAAGATTTCTGATTATGAGATTTTTTTTGAAAAGTGATTAAATGTCTGATATAATCCAGATCTGAAAAGAAATGTTTATCCATCTGTGGAAACTATTACCTTCCTACCATGTTGGGAATGGGTTAATATCTCATTTCCATTTAGGTACTGGTTGAGTACTCACAGACACGAGGCTCTGACATGTGCACTAAAATTTCAACAATGACCAAGACAAACTGTTCCCCTTAATGGTTTTATAATCCAACAGAAGAGACAAAAAATAAAGAAACAAAAATAAAAAATAAATTTAAAAACTCAAAGACAACATGTGATATGGTCCAGGGTTCAGGCAGGACGTAAGTGAGACATCCCCTAAGTAGGTCTGGATCATGCTGGATTCTGATTTACATATCTGCATGGGGAAAAATTAGGACAAGTAGACTGGGCCATCAGAACAGAGAAAAAACTGCCTTAAGTTTGGAGAGAAAGTTTCCATTGACTTAATTATGAAGGAGCCAGAAAGAAGTTGACTTAGGTGGTGTTAGAGGGTAGGAAACATGAGATACCAAGGACCTGTTGAGTAAGCAGCACCCTGGCCTGTAGCAATGGTGATATGAGGGACAGAAATGGTGACAAATAAAGACAAGTGGCAGGGATGCCTGGGTGGCTCAACGGTTGAGCATTTGCCTTTAGTTCAGGGTGTGATCCCAGAGTCCCGGGATCGAGTCCCGCATCGGGCTCCCTGCATGGAGCCTGATTCTCCCTCTGCCTGTGTCTCTGCCTCTCTCTCTGTGTCTCTCATGAATAAGTAAATAAGTAATCTTAAAAAAAAAAAAAAAAGACAAGTGGCAGCTCTCTGCCAGGAATTTCATTTAAAGATAATATGATCAGAGACTCCCAGTGTTACACACCTATCTGAAATGAAAAAATAAGAAATAGATACTGAGAACATTTCCTCTGTCTAAGATACACACCAAAGGCCACAGGGACATGAGCTAGAAAATGAGGATTCTAGAAAATATGGATGAGGACTTGTATTGGTTATCTGTTGCTCTATTAAAAAAACAACAACACATATTTAACAACTTAAAACAACACCCATTTCTTATCTCACAGTCCCACAGGTTAGAAATCCAAGCGGGCTTTACTGGATTCTCTGTTTAAGGTCTCACAAGACTGAAATGAAGGTGTTACCAGGCTGAGTTCTATGGCAGCTCTAGGGAAGACCCTTCCTCGTTCAGGCTATTGGCTGGTTCATTTTCTTGTACTTTAACCCTGAGGTTCCCCAGTCCATTACTAGCTATCAGCTGGGGTCTCCTCTCTGCTTCTTAAGGCTGCCCACATTCCTTGGCACAGATAGCCTTCCATCATCAAAGCTGATAATGGTGTGTCAAATGCCCCCTTGTGCTGGAAATCTCTCTACCCTTTCTCCTACTTTGGCTTTGTCTGCCACAAGCCAGAGGAAGTTCTTTGCTTTTCAGGGCTCCTGTGATTACAACAGGCCTACCAGATAATCCAGAACAAACTCTTTATTTTAAGGTCAACTGTGCCATGAAACATAAAGAGAGATATCTCATCCTACTCACAAGTTCTTGGGGTTGGGGCAGGGCCTCCATGGGCAGCTGTTTTAGAAACTCTCTCTATCAGGGGACTCTAACCCAATGGATTCTTGAGTTCTGTCAATTTACATGTATTATGTACTTGGTATAAATTTTTCTATAATGAGAACTTGATTTTCCTCAAGGTTAACGTAGCTTGAGACACCAGGGCAATATGCATAGTAATGCATCTTAGAAATAGAAGGGTCTTTAAGAGATTATTTTTATAGAACATAAGAAGCCATTATCTCCATTTTGAACTGAAGGTGCCTAAACCCAGGGAGACTTGCTCAATACTACCTGGCTCAAGGTGGCAGAAAGAGAGCTAAACCTTTCCCTTGTTCTTCAAGGCATCAAGACATTTAAACAAGGTCTGTTCAAAAAAATAAAAATAAAAAATAAAATAAAATAAATAAGGCCTGTTCTCTCAGATTCTTCCCAGAGCTGTTAGAAATCCTTGTAGGCATTTCTAATTGCTCAGCTTCTAGGCTACTCTATCCAAGCACAAGTCAGCATCTTGTGCAGCAAGCCCAAAGACTCAGACTGTCCGAGAGTCTTCTTCTACTGATAGCTATTAAGGGTACAGTTAGAAATCAATATTTTTAGGTTTTGTCAACTCTTTCCTTTGCTTTGTAGAAGGTTTTTATCTTGATGAAGTTCCAATAGTTCAGTTTTGCCTTTGCTTTCCTTGCCTTTGGAGATAGTCTAGCGAGAAGTTGCTACGGCTGATGTCACATGTGGAATTTAAGAAACAAAACAGAGGAGCATAGGGGAAGTGAGGGAAATATAAAACAAGATGAAACCAGAGAGGGAGACAAGCCATAAGAGACTCTTAATCATGGGAAACAAACTTAGGGTTTCTGGAGGGGAGGAGGGAAGGGGGTAGGGCAACTGGGTGGGCACGTGATGTAATGAGCACTGGGTATTATATAAGACTGATGAATCACTGACCTTTACCTCTGAAACTAATAATACACTGTATGTTAATCAATTGAATTTAGATTAAAAAATAAATTACCAAAAACAGAGGCTTAGAAAAAAATCAATATATTTATATTTAAATAAATATAACCAAATGGATTCTTGAGTTATAACAATTGACGTATATTATGTACTTGATATAATGCTTAAAAGCATGGACTTTGCAGGCAGCTTAAATTTCAATCAGCTTTGCTTTGGGTGAGTTTCTTGACCTTTTCTCTGTAAAAGGGGTGCAATATAAGCACCTACATCCTAGGGCTACTCTGAGGAGTGATGGAGATGATATATGAAAATTCTTTGTTTACTGGTGACAAGACAATTATCATTTTTTTTTTTTTGCTAGACCCCCCCACCACACAGGTTTCTCATGACAGTAGTTGCATTAACTGCCCTCTCTGTATGGCCATTTCTGCTGCTGCCTGACTTGAGGCAATGGCTCCACCCTTTCTTGCTGTTCCCTTGGCATCAGGCTAATTGAATGAAAATAAGAATCTGTAAATTAAGTCTCATACATGATGCTATATGTATGCCATCTCTCCCATCCCTCTGACTACAAGCACACAGACCTTGTTGGTTTTATTTTTTTTTTATTTTTTTATTTTTTTAAATTTTTTATTTATTTATGGTAGGAACACAGTGAGAGAGAGAGAGGCAGAGACACAGGCAGAGGGAGAAGCAGGCTCCATGCACCGGGAGCCTGACGTGGGATTCGATCCCGGATCTCCAGGATCGCGCCCTGGGCCAAAGGCAGGCGCCAAACCGCTGCGCCACCCAGGGATCCCCCTTGTTGGTTTTAAAAGGAGTTTAACGATGATAAGCAAACACTCTGGGGCCAGACAAAGGTGACCAACTGTCCCAGGACTGAAGGGTTTCTAAGGACATGGGAGCTTTCAGTGATAAAACTGAGACTGTTCCAAAAAAAGGAGGAGGATGGTTATTCACCCTAGAACAGACTGCCTCTGTAACCTTGCAAAAGTTACTAACCTTTCTGTGCCTCAGTTTCTATATCTGAATATAGAGATTATAATTACTCTCTTTCATAGTTTATTTTTTGGAAAAGTAAGTGATTTAATATATAGAGTGTTTAAGATCATGCCTGGAGTATAGTAAGCACTCAATAAGTGCTGGTTGTTAGTATGATGATTACTAGTCACTCTAAGGAAACATGGCATAATAAAACTAACACATAAGGACATGGCAAAGAGCCCAGAATCTTATGAAGTCCTTGCAGCCCAATAGCGGAGTACCTATAAAGGACTTTTTCCCAGCATCATCATGTCATGACTCTTCTCTGAGAGACGAGGGAAAACAAAACAGGTAAACAAAGCCAAGAACACTCTATTATCTGAAGAAAGATGAGTAAGAAAAATACAAATTATAAGTAGCCTTAGCTACTAATTCATTATCTATCAGATAAGTAAAAACAATACAACAAACAAACAAAAAACTCCAAAACAACACTGAGTTGCTAAAGCTCCAGGAAATAGACACTCTCATATGGTGTGTACTCGAGGGAATTGCAAAATGGTCAGCTTCCATGGAAAAGTATCTGGAAATATCTGCCAATGTTATGAATGCATTTGAACCACAGTACTGCTTCTGGGATCTAGCTTGCATTTACTCTTACTCTGACATATATCACAGGATGTATGTACAAGACTATCCAGTAGAGAACTATTATAGCAAAAAACGAAACAATCCAAGTGTCCAAAACCAGAGGCCTGGTCAAGGGGACTGTGGTGCATCCATACAGAGGAATACGATGTAGAAGTAGAATCAGAATGAGGAGGTTCTTTGGGTATTGATATGGAAAGATCTCCAAACACATTGTTCAGTAACAACAAATAAGGCACAGTATGATATATAATACACCATATTTTATAGGGAAAAAGGGGGAATAAGAATATACACATACACATATATGCTTATATATCCATATTGAAAAGACACTGGGAGAAGAAGCAAGAGAAACTAAAATGATTACTTAGGAAGGGAAGAAAGAAATAGGGTAAACAGAAACAAAACATCTCCATTTAGAACTTTTAAAAAAAGATTTAATTTATTTATTTGACAGAGAAAGAGAGAGGACAAGCAGGGGGAGCAGCAGGAGTAGGAGGAGAGCAGCCCCCCTCCTCACCCTGCTGAGCAGGGAGCTCGATGTGGGGCTTGATCCCAGGACCCTGGGGTCATGACCTGAGCCAAAGGCGGATGCTTAACCAACTGAGCCACCCGGGTGCCCCTAGATCTTTATTTTTATTTTTCCTCTCTAAATGTCGTGCCTAGCGAAAGATAGGTTTTAAAAAGAATAATGTAAAAAATCGAGATTTCTAGATCATCCACTTAAAGATTAATACCGTTTACTTCTATGAAGAAATCTCATTTGAGAAGACAGGACATATGTTAAAGACTACAATGATGGGTTGCAGCCACCCAAACAAATAAACCAAAAAAGATTGCTGACGTGTGGCTTGGAAGACCACTCCCTTCCAGCTAAAGCAAGGGTATCATTGGGAGAGCACCGATGTGCATTCCCCGCTCATTCATAAATACACTCCCCTCCCCACCCAACGGTGGGGCCGGCATCTGGGAGGAGATGGGCTGCAGGGTGTCTTCCTTTTGCAGCCACAGGATAAGGTCCTATCACCCCATCCACTTACACTTGCACGTTGGGAGATCTGTTCTGCGTTTTATGTTAATTGGAATCGGCTGCTTTGGGCTCTGACACAGGCATTTAGCTCTAACAGTCAATTGCTCTTTCCTCAGCCATCTGGCAAAAGAGTTGAAACCAGCAATTTTCTGAGTCAGAATTAGACATCTGAAAAAGAATGTGCACATAGGCAAACCCCTGAGAAGTGCAGAGTGAAAGAAAAGGGCAGGTAGTGGGATGCTGCACACCCCACCCTGGAGTGAGGGATTCCAGAGAAGGGAACTAGGGTGGCCAGGGTGGCTCTGGTTTCCTGGCACTGCTGCTGCCGCCCCCAAGCGCCCAGGGGTGGGCAGTCCTCACCTTCCACCCTGGAGGCCGCGGCCCCCCGGCTCGGGCCCCCTCTCCTCTCCCTCCCGGATGGACGTACTCACTTAGAGATGCTCAGCTCTAGATCATGAGCCGTCCTGTTTATCTCTGAAGGACTGGGGGGCACCCTGGTTTCTGGGACAGCATCTTCTCCTGAGACTTTAAGCTCTCTGGCTGCTGTTGTTCCATCTCCTTCATGAGTTCCCTTTTCCCTGCCCTTGAAATGTTGGGCTCTCAGCTTCTGTCCTCCACTTCTCTTACTCCGGACGTTGATTCTCCTGTTTGCAGGTGCAGGACATTCCCGAGCCTACAGGTCCCCACGAAAATAGTGCTGATTTATTTATGAAGGGGGAACTCGTAGTAGGTCCTTTCTGACCCTGGTAACCTTTTTCTTTAGGAGAGAGAGAAAGAGAGAGAGAGACAGAGAGAGGCGGGGAGGGGCAGAGGAAGAGGGAGAGAGACAATCTCAAGCAGGCTCCATGCCCAGTCTGACACGGGGCTCCGTCTCACAACCCTGAGATCACGGCCTGAGCCAAAATCAAGAGTCAGATGTGTAGCCAACTGAGCCACCCAGGCACCTCTGACCCTGGTAACTTTTTTATATGGACCCATTTTGGGGAAGCATCACCCTCTTTTTACACAAAGGCAGCAGGAAATATATTTCTATCATTCCCTGCCTTCCAGCTACAGTCCTTCCTTCCCTGGTAAAGGGCTAGGGGTCTCCGAAAGCGTGGGCAGGATGCCCTCAGCCACCACCCGTGTCAGTGGGTCGGAAAGTACACAGTTAACCTTAAGTGTTAGACACAAACCATGCCACTTCCAGATCGATGCTCTATCATCACTGAATCACCCGCACATTGCTGACCCCCCTCCCCCCATGGCCCCATTTTGGGCCCGCACATGCCCTGCTAGCCAGCACGCAGAGTTTGCAAGCATTCATTGGGGTAGTCCGGGCCGGGTGCTGTGGTTGGGGTGCCTGCCCTGTGGCTCTCCCAAGAAGGACATATGCACCGGCTCTGAGCATCTGCCCCCTGCTGAATCCCCTCGCTTCCCCTCAACCCTGCTCTTCATACCCAGGTCCTCAGGAGGGAGGGGTGCAGAGAGAGGCAGGACGTCCAGGTGCTATGTGACACTGAACTCAGGTCGTGGCCCTTCCTCCCGCACACGCCATGCTACCTGATTCGATCTGTAAGACCTCCTGTTCCCTGCCCTCTGTGAACGCTTGCTTGGTAGTGCACTTGGAGGCTGCCATTGCCTCAGAATAGTTTCCCCAGCACACAATCTTTTGCTGGCTGGTCTCTCTCAATGTCACCTTATGATTACAAGTTATTCTTCCTTTTCCCCCGGTTTTTGGATTTTCTTAGAATAATCCCATATTTGGAAAATAACTATGCTTTTCAGAAAGGTCAAATGACCCCCTGCTCCCTCCCGAGGCCCAGGCACTAAGGTTTAGCAGGCAATACCCAGACGGCCCCTGGTGGGGTAGGGTAGTGGACAGACGTGGTCAAGTCTGTGCGTGTTGGCCTCTCTGCTCAGTCAGAGGCCACCCACTTGCTCTCTGCCCTCACTCTGCACTCCAGTCAGGTGCTTACACTTATCCGGCAGCCCCAGACTAACCTAAGGCCAGGGCTGGCTCAAGGCTGGGTTCTCAGGGCTAGCATTTATGGCTATTTGGTGATGGGGAGAGGGGAGCTGTGGGAAATGGCTTTAGGAAGACTGACCAGTTAATGGGAAAGGGGCTCGGAGCCTCTGCTGCTGGAGACACACTACAATGCGTATCATTCTGGACCCCTTTAAAACCTGCCACGGTGATCTATTCTTTATCCAAACCGAGCACAGTGTAATCGCTTAAGTGTCAACTTCTTCCAAGCCCTTCACACACAGTTGTGCTTCCCTGACATTACAGAGCCAGGTCAGCTTGTTTGAATTTGGGGCACTTGTGGTCTCATGGCCATTGTACACATCATTATACGGAATCCCATTTCTCTGGCATTTCCTATTTTTATTTTCAAAAGGTGACTATAATTTTGGAGGATGCAAAATGACAGCCCATGCCATGTCAACATTAATTAAGAACTTCATATTCTAAAAAAATAAAAAAAAAATCAGATTTTCTAGCCTCCCTTGAAAAGTGAGAGCTCTGGATCTATGATCTCCCATGGAAACAATAGGCTGCCCTCTTTAGACTGGGCATGTACCCTCCAATTCCCCACAGACCCCTCCCACTCTTGGCTAATTCACTCATTTACATTTCCTGTGTGACCCTCCTAGGCTGAACTGGTAGTTTGAGGCGATTACCCCCTGTGTTACCCAAGGCATCAGCTGCCTATTGTCCCTTCTCTTTGTCTAACTTGCAGGCTTTATGTGGCCCGATTCCCCTGTGCATGTTCCTGCGCTCTGAGTATGACCTGACCTTGGCCAATCTTCTCGCCTCTCTGGCCTTAAACCAGTAATATGACCTGACATCAAGAACTACCATCAGCCCGTGGGATCTTCTTCGGGTGTTGTGATATTCACTGTCAGTACTTCAACATAGGGGTCATCACACTGACATGGCAAATATTTTCAGAACCCCAGAAGCTTCTTTAAAAATTAGTCAAGTACTTCAGAAGTCTAATGCTAAAATCCCCCAGGCCTGCGACCTATCTATTCAGTTGGCACCAAATGTCTCCTAAGATGAAACAAAGCCCTGAGAGATAATGAGATGAAATGGCTTGACCTTCAGATGTAAGATCTCTCCTTTCCTTCTGAGCCTGTCGCTGGTTCAGATTATTTTTATCATTTTTCAAAGCAGCAACGTTTATTTCCTCTGCTTCAGTGAGCTGTGCAGATGCAAGGTCTAGAAGGAATATTTAGTGGTCGCCATGGTTACCATTAGTCATATGAAGTTATAGCTGGTGTGCTGATTCCTCTCTTCACAGCTGTAAAAAGAAAGCACTCTCCAAAAAGCAGGCTTGCTGGGGCTCTGAAGACTTTGATTCTGTAACGCACCCAGCCCCTCTGGTAATTTATCTTGATCTGCAAGCTTAATTTGCACTTTAAAGATTTTAGGCAGGGAAAGTTTCATACAACTTGAAAGCTAGAAGCAAAGTTAGAGATAATTTAGTCTCAGCCACTCATCCCACAAATTAGAAAACTGAGGCCCAGGAAGGAGAAGGGACTTCGTTATACACTGAGTCAACTAGTCACCAAAACATATATAATTATTAGTATATATGAGGGCCAGGGCTCCTCTGTCTCCACTTTGTCTCTCATCCTAAATAATAAGAACAGCTAAGTAACATAAACATCTAGGATAGACAAAGAGTATCTAAACCCACTGCAAGGCAGGGAAATCTGATCCCACACAGAAAAATCTTTAAAATGGAGCTTGAGCCAAAACCCACAAATGGCCTCTAAGACCCTATTAGCCTTGGAATATCAATGAGCTTTATGATTAGTTAAGTCCAAGCAGTACAGTCACTCCAGTGACTTCAAAATGATGCTACTTGTTTCCTGATTTTGATCAGTTGTCTGAAAAGTGGGTGCCCCACAGTGCTGTGTTTTATTCAGGGGTCCTGATCTCTTGCTCTCTCACAATTTCTCTACCCCCCGACTCAGTGTTCAATAGACCCTCACTTCCATTAAGCCCAGGAGAATGGCTCTTCTTAGCTCTTACTACTCCATTGCCTCGCACTTGATTGGTTATAAAAAAAATAATATCATATGTAAATATTTTAGAAAAGAATCAAGAAATCCCCTTCACACTTTCTAATGTAAGAAAGGTTTGGGTTTTTAAATAAAGATTTATTTATTTATTTATTTGAAAAAGAAGGGGGAGAGTGGTAGAGGGAGAGGGAGAGAGAAACTCAGGCAGACTCCATGTTGAGTGCAGAGCCAGATGTAGGACTTGATCTCACAACACTGAGATCACAACCTCTGCCAAAACCAAGAGTCAGATGCTTCACTGACTGCATCACCGAGACACCCCAGAAAGGTTTTCCAATCAGTTCATGAATTCTCTATTTGACTGGTTTTTGCCTGAATAGCCTCAACGTCAGATGACCTACACTACACTCTCTTGCAAATCTTGTTTCCAAATACCATCCTCAGGATGCCTGGTGGCTCAGCAGTTGAACATCTGTCTTCATCTCAGGACGTGATCCTGGAGTCCCTGAATCAAGTCCCACATCAGGCTCCTTGCATGGAGCCTGCGTCTCCCTCTGCCTGTGTCTCTCTGCCTCTCTGTGTCTCTCGTGAATAAAGAAATAAAATCTTAAATAAATAAATAAATACCATTCCTCACTAAAAAGAACCAGAACTCTTTGGAAAAAGGAAGGATAGGGCAAAGAAATACAAAAAGGGTTTGGAATGCATTGTTATACTAAAAGTAAGGAAGTGCTCAAGAAAATGATAAAGTATGTCATGGACTAAAGGTCTGTGTCCCCTTAAAATTCATATGTTGAAGCCCTGACCCCTGATGTGACTGTATTTGTAGACAGAGCCTTTGAGGAAGTGATAAAGGTTAAGCAAGGTCATAAAAATGGACCCTGTTCCAATAGGGCTGGTGTTTCTCTAAGAGGAAGGGACACCAGCGCTCTCTCTCCCTTCCATGTGAGGATACAGGGAGAAGGTGGCCATCTGCAAGCCAAGGAGAAAGGTCTCACCAAGAACCAAATGGGCCAGCACCTTGATCTCAGATTTCCCAGCCTCCAGAGCTGTGAGAAATAAATTTCTGCTGTTTAAGCCACCAGCCATGGTATTTTGTTATGGTAGCCAGAACAGATTAATAAAGGAGATATGTCAAAAGAACTTTTAGGGCACTCATTGGACAAGTGTAGGTTAATTTGAGTTTCAAAATGAATTAACTGATAGCACTGGATTACAATTCACTTAACAAAAATAACAATCCATTAATTCAAATAAATAAGGAAAGGGAACATTTTCCTTACAATAGAATGCCAGCTAATAAAAGTAGAAGAAAATAATCAGAATGATAGGAAATATTTGCATTCCATGTATCTGATAAGGGTTTAATATCCAATATTTATTTTAAAAACTCATATAATTCGATAGCAAGCAATCATCATCATCATCATCCAAATAAAAATGGGAAAAGACCTGAATAGACATTTTTTCCAAAGAAGACATACAAATGGCAAATGAATACATGAAAAGATGTTCAACATTCTAATCATCAGGGAGATGCACATCAAAGCTACAATGAGCTATCATCTCACACCTGTTACAATGTCTATTATCAAAGAGACAAGAGGTAAGAAGTATTGGCAAAGATATAGAGAAAAGGAAACCCCTGGGGCACCCGGGTGGCTCTGCAGTTGAGTGTCTGCCTTTGGCTCAGGGCGTGACCCCGGGGTCTGGGGATGGAGTCCCGCAGTGGGGTCCCCACAGGGAGCCTGCTTCTCCCTCTGCCTGGGTCTCTGCCTCTCTCTCTGCATCTCTCATGAATAAATAAAATCTTTAAAAAATGATCAAAACTAATGAAACCAACAATAAGAGAAACCGATATCGTGTGCTTCCTGAGATGATAAACTGGTAAAAACACATGCCACTTTTTAAAAAAGGATTATTTATTTATTTTAGTGAGAGAGAGAGAGAGAGCTCAAAGAGGGGGGAGTGTAGAGGGAGGGAATCTTTCATGCAGACCCTTTGTGAGCACGTGACACAGGGCTCTATCCCATGACCCATGAGACCATGACCTGAGCCAAAACCAAGAGTCAGACGCTTTACCAGCTGAGCCCCCCAGGCGCCCCAACACACCAATTTTATGATATGCTTGCTGAAAATGCATAATCTAACTTAATCATGAAAAAAACCCAAGGCAAACCCAAATCAAGGTTTCCCTAAAACATCCATCTGTAAAAAAAACCAAAAAAACAAAAACATCCATCTGGCCACAATACACTTCAAAAATGCCAATGTTGTGATAGAGAAAGCTGCTGAGGAATTGTCTCAAATAAAGGAGACTAAACAGACATGACAACTAAATGCAATTTGTGAGGCTGGGTTGTTGGATCTTGATTGAGAGAGAAAACAACTGCTATAAGAACATTATCAGGAAAATTGATGAAATTATCATATTATCTGTATAGTAAATAACAGCATTGTATCAGCGTTGAATTTCCTGAATTTGATGATAGTACTACGGGTTTATGAGGGAGAAAAGGGTATGATGTCTAATTCTAAAATGGTAGAAAGAGAGAGACAGACAAGAGAGAAGGAGCGAGTGGAATGAGGCAATATGTTAAAACAGGTAAATCCAGATGGATTTAAAGAGTTAGTTCTTCATACCACTCTTAAAACTTCTGTTGAGTTGGAAATAACTTCAAAATGAAAAATAAAATTTAGGGCAGCCCGAGTGGCTCAGCAGTTTAGCGCTGCCTTCAGCCCAGGGAGGGATCCTGGAGACCCAGGATCGAGTCCCACGTTGGGCTCCCTGCATGGATCCTGCTTCTCCCTCTGCCTGGGTCTCTGCCTCTCTCTGTGTGTGCCTTTCATGAATAGATAAATAAAATCTAAAAACAACAACAATAACATACACCAAGAGGCAGAATGTATTTCCGTTCTCATGAACCTGTGCAGAACTTTAACTGCCTTGACCAACAGAAGACCATGGAAAAGGTGCTGCGTGACTTCTAAGGCTAGGTCTTAAAGGGCACTAAGGATGATGCCGTGTCTGCTGGGTTGCCCACCTAATGGGATAAGGAATAGCTACGCGTGAAATGCAATAGGAGCACACTGATGAGAAAAGAGTTAATCTGTCTGAGTAGAGCTTCACAAAGAAATTCCAGGCCCCGGTACCTGCCACGTTGATGGGGGGCAGGGGGGGGGGACCACAGCCCTTCTTGACCCTGCGAACATGCAGAGCCTCCTGCTTGATCTTTCCTCGGATATAATTATAGTCTGTAATTGTATAATGTTCAAGAAAACTTAATTACATGTCTTGATGATTGTGATATTGTTATATAAAAAGAAGTACATACTTGGTCTTTTTCCTTGGTTCCTGACACAGAGCTTTTAACCCTCTTGAAATTTCCTGAATGATGGGGGTGATGGAAGCATTTTCTGTTATATTATTTGGCCTCGGTCCCCAGTTCCTGACACAGAGCCCCTAAGGCCCTTGGAATTTCCTGAGTGATAGGAGCACTTTGGGTACACTAATGAGGTGCCTCTTGGCGGAGGATGGGGTCTGGTTGCCAGATAGGCCAAGACTTGATCAGAAGCTTGGAACTTTCAGCCCCACTTCTATACCTCTAGGGAAGGAAGAGGGACTGGAGATTGAGTTCAGTCACCAAGGACCAATGATCTAATTGTCATGCCTACGTAGTGGAACCTCAATAAAAACCCCTAAATGACAGGCTTTAGGGAGCTCCTGGGTTGGTGAACACTTCCATGTGCCAGAAGGATGGTACATGCCGACTCTACAGGGATAGACGCTCTGTGCTCAGGATCCTTCCAGACCTCACCGTATATACCCCTTCATCTGGCTAATTCATCATTTATCTCCTTTATAATAATCTGGTAATAGTTAAGTTCTTTCCCTGAATGCTGTAAGTGATTATAGCAAATTATCAAAACTGAGGAGGGCAGTGATAAGAACCTGCAATTTATAGCCAGTGACGCAGAAGTATAGGAAGTCCTACACTTGCAGCTGGCATCTGAGGCGGAAACAGTCTTATGGGGCTGAGCCCCTAACCTGTGGGCTCTGTGCCAACTCCAAATAGTGTCAAAATTGAACTGAATTGTAAGACAGCCAAATGGTGTTCAAAGAGTAAAGAATTGATTCACATTTTGTATCAAGTGTCAAGTAGTAAAATCAGCTTTGAATTACAAAATGAGTTAATACATTAGACATTATCATCTAAGACCTTAAAGTCAAAAATTTTGAAAACAACACATAAAACTGAATTTGATGTTCTCCTTCCATCATTCCAATATTGATACGGAAGACAATGAGCTGATTTAGCACAGATTTTTATACGTAGTACAAGCTTGCCCCATGTTTCCAGCAGTCCCCTTTTTATATACCTTGCTCAGCCCTGGGGATGTAATCAGCATGCAATAAATAACAACTTTTCTCTTCAGTGCCCCATGGCCTTCTGCTTTCTAAAGTCTTGCAATTTTGTAAGGCACGTCAGTTCCACATTCTTCAAATAGCACGTTGAAGATCCACCCAAACCATCCCCTTCCCCAAACATCCTTCACACATATAATCATAGCACTTAGCATTGAAATACATGCCTCCTGACCTTTAATAGTTTCATGCCATCCTCTGGAGGTTGTAAGTTCTTTATCAAAAGCCTACATGTGCTATCAAAACACTACCCCAAACCCTTACACCTTGTGCAAATTTAAGGACATAGTGTGGCTTGAGATATTTGTTGACTAACCGACTGATGCTAACATACTAGAACATCTCCTCTATTATTTTACTGAGGTTGATAACTTTTCTCTGATCCTGTACAAATTTGAAGGTAAATGTGTTTCCTATGCCCTAGTAAGGAGGAATGGCCTGGTGAGTGATGTATTATAGAGAAGATGTCCCATTTTTTTGCTGACCCAGAGCCATGTATCACTTCACAGGCCCTGGATAGGCACCGACTTCCAAAGGAGCACAGAACCGATTCCTTTGCCAAGAATGTAGACAGCAATGGACGTGCTTATGAGTGTAGAGTCTGGAAGGAGGCAAATTCATTTCAAAGCCTAACCGTGGGATCTTAGGCAATTTAACTTCTTGAAGCATTAGTTTCAATGTCTTCAAAATGGAGTGTTAGTCCATTTTCCTCAGAGGGTTGCAGAGAGAATTATATGAGACACATAAAGCATTTAGTACGTGTACCCAGAAAGACCTAGAAAAGCATTAGTGATTATTCTTCAGAATATCTAGCACCCTCTGCATACAGTCCACCTGTTGGAGGGGATGAAGAAGAGAGAGGTGTTTGTCCCTGGTCCTTTGTTCTCCTACAGGTGAGAGGGATTTCTTTTGCTTATGTTGTATTTCCCTCTGGCACATCTCAAAAGGTACAACCATACACAAATAAAGCATGGAAACTCAAAACACAGGGCTAAACCAGCTCTCGCCAGTTCCTCAGGCACTTTTCCTCCTATTGCTGGTTTCTCTCTCAGCTAAACTTACTTCCAGATAAATTCTATACTTATTTCTTTCCTTTAATTATCATACAATTTTTGGGGAAATGCACTAGTTTTGTTCTCTTAGACCACTCGCCATAAGCTTTTTAAGTCAGCCATTGCAAGTTCATCAGAGAAGTTAACCTTTTAAAACCAGGAAATGGTCCTAGTGTTGATGTTTCTGTTCAAGGGCATTCAGACATGCATGTTATTGAACACAATATACTACTGCCAATCTAAGGAGGGAAAACAGTTTGAATTCACGAAGGGCTCAACTGCAGCATCTGTTAAGAAATGAAAAAAGACATAATAAAACTAAAAGTAACACCCCTATCATCCAGGAAAAAAAGTAGATGCTCAATCTCTACAGATTTATATTGAGATATAACTTACAGTTCATGGTCCAGAAGTGACTTGTGTGACCACATGGACAAATCACTTAACCTCTGGTCCAACTAGCTCAATTTCCTTGTCAATTGAAATGAGAGAAACAGAAAATCCAGGTAGACTTTTGGAGAGTAAAGATAAGAGGTCAGACACTGAGTGAAAATGTGGCCCTTCAGTTAATGGCTTTGACTCTTACTCCCCGAATCACCTTTGGAATAACAAGAAAGAAAGGTATCTGGGAAGAGAGACACACAAAAGGATTGAGAAGAGAAAACAAATCTACCTAACATTGATCATTCCCAAATGACAAGCCCATGTGCCAGAGCATGGGCTCTAATTCTAGGCAAAGGCCTGAGTTCTGACCCTAGGTTATCTTCAGATAATTAGTTGGCCACACCAAACCCTTGCACTCCAATGATTCATTCTGGAAAGCTCCTAAACAAGTACCAACTCAGAGATTTTCCATTCTCTTGGACTGAGAAAAGAATATGCTTTAGAGTTGCTAACAACTGGGCAGAATTTGGGGTGAGGTCATGTTTGGAACCAGGAGATGAACCAATACCAAAGATTAATGGGGCTTTGGAAAAGCAACTTTATACAATGTGCTCATAGATCTGGAGTAATTATAAACCAATCAAAAAGAGGAAAAGAGGGCAGCTCGGGTGGCTCAGTGGTTTAGCGCCGCCTTCGGCCCAGGGCATGATCCTGAAGATCTGGGATCAAGTCCCATGTTGGACTCCCTGCGTAGAGCCTGCTTCTCCCTCTGCCTGTGTCTCTGCCTCTGTGTGTGTGTTTGTGTGTGCGTGTGTGTGTGTGTGTGTCTCATGAATAAATAAATAAAATCTTAAAAAAAAAAAAAAAGGAAAAGATGTGGCTGTCTTTTACCCTTTCTGTTGTTGGCGGTCCTGTACAACAGCTGTATCTTATTGGCTTACTGGCCAATGAAGATTTACAGCTGAAGTCCAAGTTTTGCTACTCCCTCCCATTGGGGGGAAAGAAAAGAAGAAAAAGAAATTAAGACAGAGTTCAGCACTATGGGAGGACTCTGAATTGTAGTGTTTTTTCAAAAGTCTGTAACTCTGCTCTTTCACTAATCAATATTTTAATGGTGTCTTATATCTGGCATGATCATGTTTGTAAGATCATGTTTGCCTCATTGGAATTTCAGTAAAGCAGTACCAGCCTTCCCCATAATCCTGGAAAGAAAGAGTAAGGTGGGAAAAACAAGAGTCTCGAGCAGTGATAAGCCATCCTAGTCTTCGTGATACAAGTGATTCATCCTGAGAGCTAGCGTCCAGGTGAAAGCCAAGAAAGCTCCTCCATCTTACTACTTCTCAAATATGCCTAGAGGTTAACATTAATGGTTGAAAATCAATATAGATTTTCTTACAGACTTTCTTTTACTTAACAAAGTAGGTATTTCCAATTTTAAACCCAGCACCAAGGGACACATTAAAACAACTGCCATTTCAAATGAAGGAAAATAGTAATTTGTAAAAAAGTTTTTTGTATTTGTAAAATTTTTTTTTGATACAAGCAAGGTAGGGTAGTTTTGTAACGGTTTGTAGAGTTAACTGCCTTGTATATGTATTGAGCAAAAACTATGCAAACTCTGGTGTCTTATAGAAATTTTGTCAAATCTCAAGGATGGCGGTATGAAAATCACTTTTTTCACCTCAACAGCTGCCTAAGACCAAGTTGAAAGGAGTGGGAAGGGCACAGAAGCAGTTCATTTCTCCAAGTTCAAGCCATAGTGGGCTTAAGAGAGATCTCATTTGGGAAACCAAGCAAGGTGCAGCACTATAACTACCCTGTAAGGGTGCAAGACCCCGTGTCAACTTCCACTACATGTCTAGGACCAGGGAAAACAGGAATGAGAGCAGACCTACCCTTACAGGGTAGAAGCCTGCTCTAGGCTTCTAAATCTATCACAGTAAGAGCCTGTCAGGGCTTATGACCATGATCCAGATTGGTTCCAAAACTGGCCTGGGTTGAGTCGGTTAGTGAAGAGCTATGAGTTCAGCTGGAACGACAAAGAAGGTAGAGCAGATGTCTCTTTTCTTTTAAATCTGATGACGTAGAATTCAAAGGCAGATTTGTAAAATCTATGATTCATTTAGCATACCCTACATGCCAGACATTCTGCTAAACACAACTTTATTCGATTATCCAACCATCCCACAAGGCAGGTATGGAGACACTTTACAGAGGAGACGGTGTGTTCAAGGGGGCTAAGCAATTCTTCCTCACTCACTCAAAAAAAAATTGCCATATCTATCTTCAAAGTCTGTTCCATCTAATGAAACCGGTTTGCCTCGTCATATCCCCAGTTTTAATCCTTCCAGTTTAAAGCTTTCTGTTATGTGGCTGTGTAATGTCAGAAAAAGTCATTAAACCTCTTGAGGCCCTGGTTTATTTATTTATACCACAAAGGGATAAAACTCCATGATCTCTAAGATCCTCTCTGAAACTCAGGGAACCAGTTCAGAACTGTGTCTCCGCAAGGTAATAGTAGAACCACAGAGATTCTTCATGCTTGGGATGGGAAAGAGTGTTAACAACTGAAGGACTGTAGATTATTAAAAATCACTGCTGGGCATTATGGAACTTGTCATGTTCAATGATTAACTGAAATGGAAGGAGTTTGCATGTCCAGCAAAAACCCTACCCTGGTATGCAATAAAATGTCCACCCAAGAGGGAAGTGAAATAACATGATTTATCAATTGCCAGGAATGGCATTCCTCTCATGTTTTTATAGAGGGCCCTAGTGTTATAATTAAGGAACTCAGTGGGGAGCCTCCACTCACTGCTTACTAAAAGAATTCTGATGTGCTTGGATCAGGGAAAGTGTGATTGTATGATATTTCTGAGTTTTAGTGTTCCTACCATTCCCTCTTGATATTTCAAATCAACCCCAGCTTCCCTTAGTTTAGCTCTGGTGATCTAATTTAAGCCTAATTGCTGAGCCCTCTACATACCAACCAAATGCTCTGGGTATAATTCTTCTTACCTAGGAAATTAGCTTCCATATGCATATCTCTCTTTGTGCCCCTGAAAACTGAGTAAGATGAAAAGGGCTTGCCATTCTGTACCAGGCACTTGAGGTTAACTCATGAATATTAGCTGACGGGGGGTTGGGGGTGGGGGTGGGGGTGTGATTACAATAACCCATGGCAACAATATAGTGTTTTGAAATTTCCTTGTCTAAATTCTAAACAATTTCCCTTGGATGGTCTAACTGTATTGAAAAGAGCCTTAGGTACAGATTCAAACAGGCCGGAAGCCAAGTCTGAGCTCGCAATGTACGAGGTTTTGACCTTTGACCTTGAGAATCATGCTGAACTTCCATTTCCTCATCTCTCAAGTGTCATCATCATTGATAGCCATTTCATGGAATTGTGAAGACGCAATGAGTTTACTTGTCATGATGTTCTGAATCATGACAATAGCCACCATTTAATAAATATTTGCTTTATGTCAGATTCTGCACTGGGAACTTCAGGCACATCAATCTTAGGGGTCACTCCAACTCTAAAGTAAGTCCTGTGTTACTGTGTCTCTCTGCAAAGAATACTGAGGCATAAATAGGTAAAACAATTGGCCTAAGTTCCTCCTGCCAGGTAAACACCTTCTCTGGCTACTGAATCTTGCCATTTTTACATGCATCAGAAGAGATAGGACTCATAAACGTGCAATTTGAAATCTTTACCCTTCTGGAAAACAGTGAACCCAAGTCAGAGAAAAAAAACTCTCATCAATGAAGAAAGACAATGTTGCTAGTGGTATACCTGAGGGTGAAAGAAGTGAAGGAGTAACACTGCCCCTCATCCACTCAGAATTATATCGTCCCATCCGAGAGTTACTTTGGCAGATAGTTTGATAGGAAGACAGTTAAAGGGATAGAAAGATGCACAATCACAGGACATAGGGATTCCAGAGGGAATTGCTACTGGGATTCACCTGGAGTCCTGTGGTTGCCCATAGTTCCCCGGATCCAAGCCTTCTACTCATGCCTTATCATAGGGCAGGTGTACTGCCCTTGCTTTGATGGGAAGCTTAGGCGCTACAACCCATGAGACAATCTCTAAAGACGACTATGTCATCAGGAAGGAAAAATACCTTGTGCGTTGATATTTGAAATGGAATACTGTTACATTTCCCTGAGCTCAAAGAGGTCTTAAGCAGGCAAGTTCACAGATTGCTTCCAGTATCATTTAGAACATTAGTCTTAACACTAATAAAGTAACCTCAAACTAAAATTCTTTGTGGAAATGTATGATCTATGGACAATACCATGTCTCACAATCTGACACCTTTAATCACTATCCAAAAGATAAGCTCCTCCATCATCCATTTTGTTCTTAATCTTTAACACCAAAATTAATATTTGCATCGGGAGAGAAATAAATGCTCACCTCTCCTGTTCATTCCCAGATCTTTCTACTGTCTCCTCCAGAACCCCATTTTCTGATCATTAAAGTCCGGTGCATTTTTATCCTTCAAAGGGGAGTTGTCTACTACTTCATGTCTGAACTCAAACCTGGAGGTGGTTTTTGGTTTCCCAAGTCTCACTTGAAATGAAGCTTGGAGATGGGTCAGTATTCTCTAAAGGCTTGGGCCTTCTAGTATGCAATCCCAAATGCCTTTTTCTTATTGTCATCAACCAGTCCCCTCACATTCATCCCCAAACGTTAAACAGCAGCTGATTCACACTCTCTTCTCCACCCCTAGTCTTACCATGATCCTGAGTGGTTTCAGAATCAATGTGCCACAAAATCCATGCCCCACGAAATGCCTTGCCCCACAATGCTTAGACCTCTTCACTCCATCATCTTCAATTCCACTGTAATTCCGTCACCTGCATATATAACCACACCCTGAAACTTGTCCTCCAGAATTGCTTCACTGATGAAAACTTAATCTCCAATATCCCACAGCCTGACCACACAACCTAACTAAATCTCCTGTTAATTCCTTTAAACTTGTGTTTCAACTTCATAAAAAAAAAACCAAAAAACTATTCCTTTGCGCCACTTCCTCATGCATGCATTTTTCCCTGACCAGTCAGTTCTTTCCTGTCTTCACTTCCCTTCCTTTTGTAGCCTAAACCAGCTCTTCAATCATTCTCTTAGTAACTTTTATTTTCTCTCTCCACTGTGCTTCCTCCAGATGAGTCCACCAAAATCCTGAACTTGAATCATTTCCTATATCTGCTTGTTCCCTCCCAACCTTCACTTAGGCATCCAGAAAAAGCAGGAGAAAAATTGTACAACATGCTTATACAACTCTATGATCTTCATCCTTGGCTATTACTTCTATGATTTTTCTGAGTCCATGGGTCTCTCTTACTATCATTCCCCACAAATTTGCTGCAAACCCTTACCCACTTGAGTTACCTATCCTCTTCTTCACAGTAGATGCCCTTCCCTCTGTCTTCACCAAGAATACAGGGATCAGGTAGGAATTCCAACTTCTAATTCCTCTCCTCCCTCCACTCACAACTGAGTCTTCATCAGCATCTTTCCTACCTCCTTCCTACCCATCCCAGAGTCAGCGCTCTTTCTCTTATCTCAAACTAATCCTCTAGCTCCTATCCCCTTACTCCCTTTCTGTGACTTTTCTGCAACCCATGGGTCAAAGAAGAAGCTGCAAAATAAATTATAAAGTATTTTGAACTGAATCAAAGTGAAAAAAGAACATATCAAAATTTGTGGGTGGGTGGGATTCTATAAGTCAGACAGAGAAAGACAAATACCATATGATTTCACTTATGTGTGGAATCTAAAAACAAACAAACAAACAAACAAAAAACAAAATAGACTCAAGTATAGAGAGCAAATTGGTTGTTGCCAATGGGGAGGTGGTTAGGAGGATGAGTCAAATAGATAAAGGGGCTTAAGAGGTACAAACTTCCAGTTATAAGATAAATGAGTGTTGGAGATGAAAAGTACAACATGGGGAATATAATCAATAATATAATAATGTTGTATGGTGACAGATGAGACTATACTTATCATGGTGAGCATGGAGTAATGTACAGAATTGTCAAATCAATGTTATATATCTGAAACTTATATAACACTGTATGCCAATTACACTTCAATGATTTTTTAAAAATTGTGGGCTTCTATGAAAGCATTACTTAGGGGGGAATGTATAGCACTAATCTTCCCCATTAGAAAAAAAAAGATCTCAAATCAATGACTTTAATTTCCACTTTAAGAAACTAGATAAAGAAGTGCAAACTATACTCAAAGTAGTAGAAGAAAGGAAATAATAAAAATCAGAGAGAAATCAAAATCAAAACCAGAACATAACATGAGAGAAAAATCAATGAGATAAAAGGTTGGTTCTTCAGAAGAGCAATGAAATTGATAAACCTTTACACAGACTGATTATAAAAAAAGAGGAAGTAGAAGTAAAAAAATAGAGTGAAGATATAAATTACCAATTTCAAAAATGAAAGATGTGACATTATTACAGATTCTACTAATTTTTGTAAAGGATTTAGGATCATGTGATCAAGAACTTTATACCAATAATCTTGACATCACAAATGAAATGGAAAAATTCTTTGAAGATATAACAAAGTTCACTTAAAGAAATAGATAACCAGGATGCCTGGGTGGCTCAGTGGTTGAGTGTCTGTCTCTGGCTCAGGTCGTGATCCTGGGATCCAGTCCTGGGATCCCAGTTCTGAATCTGGCTCCCTGCAGGGGAGACTGCTTCTCCCTTTGCCTATATCTCTGCCTCTCTCTCTGTGTTTCTCATGAATGAATAAATAAACAAAACCTTAAAAAAAAAAACTTAAAAAAAAAAAGAAATAACCTGCATAGCCATTGATCTACTAAACAAATTGAGTTTGTTGTTCAAAATCTTTCCACAAAATAAACAAAAAACCCTCGGCCCAGATGGCTTCACTACTTAATTCTTCCAAGTATTTATGGTAGAAAAAAATTCTAATTCTATACAGTCTTTTAACAAACTGAAAGGAATACTTCCCAACTTGTTCTATATAAGCAGCATTGCCATAATACTAAAGCCAATAAATATATTACAAGAAATGAAAACCAGAGCGCAATATTTCTCATGAACATACATGCTAACAAGATTTTATCATATAAACCCAATGATACATAAAAGAGGTAATACATCACAACCGAGTATGCCTTAGCCAAGGAATGCAACATTGATGGGACATTCAAAAATTATTCATGTGGTCCAAGGTTGAAGATGGCGGTGGTGGGGGTGGCTATGTCCCGGCTCTCTGGGCTGCTAGGTGGGACTGCTGGGGCAGTCCATGTCGAGTGGCGCCCGTGGAGGAGGGCTCAGCTGCATGTGGAAGGCGCACCTACTTCACAGCACTCACTTCACTCAGGAGTGAGCATGCTGAATGCCTTCCTGAAGTCCCATCATGGACAGCAAGAGAGACCTGAGTTCATTGCCTACCCCCATCTCTGCATCAGGTCCAAGCCCTTTCCCTGGGGAGATGGTAATCAAACTCTATTCCATAACTCTCATGTGAGTCCACTTCCAACCGGCTATGAAGATGCATAAAGAGAACCTGGACCACCACCCAGTGGGGACCACAGCACTGATTTGGATTATGACTCTGCATAAGGACCAGGAAAGTATATGGGACCTGAGGCTCACCTTCCTTAGTTGTACCAAATGATGACCAGTATACTGATCTTCCATCCCTTTGCTTATGGCAGGAGAGGCTTAAATAAAAACTTGGATTGGTCCATGAGGAAAAAAATTATTCATGTAATTTACCATGTCAACAAACTAAAAATACAAAACAAAAGCATATGATCATCTTGCTGTAGAAAAAGCATTTGACAAAATCCAACATCCATTCCTGATTTTAAAAACTCTCAGCAAACTAAGAATAAGGATTAATTTCTTCAATCTGACAAAAGCCATCTATAAAAAAACCTGTAACTATCCTACTCAATGGTAAAAGACTGAATGTTTTCTCCCTAAGATCAGCAACAAGACCAGGGGCTGCTCTCAGCACTTTTATTCAGCATTATACTGGAGGTGCTAGCCAAGGCAATACAGCAAGAGAAATAAATAAAAGGCATCCAAACTAGAAAGAAGTAAAACTGTCTTTATTCATAGGCAATATGATCACCTATGTAGAAAAGCTGATGGAACCAACAAAAATATTAGATCAAAGTGATTTTACCAAGGATGCAGAAGTCAAGTTCAATCTATATTGATTTCTATACATTATATTGTATATATTCTATATATTGTATTTCTACATATTAGCAATGAACGAGAAATGAAAGTTTAAAAAAATAAATCATTTACAATGGCATCAAAAAAATTAAAAATATTTAAGGATAAATCTACCAAAGTTGTATACTGAAAAACCACTGAATATTGCTAAGAGATATTAAAGACCTAAATTAATAGAGATTATAACACATTCATGGGTCAAAAGCTTGAATATTTTTTTTAATTAATTACTTTTTTTTTTTTATGATAGTCACACAGAGAGAGAGAGAGAGAGAGGCAGAGACATAGGCAGAGGGAGAAAGCAGGCTCCTTGCACCGGGAGCCTGACGTGGGATTCGATCCCGGGTCTCCAGGATCACGCCCTGGGCCAAAGACAGGCACTAAACCACTGCACCACCCAGGGATCCCTAATTACCTTTTTTTTTTTTTTTTTTTTTACAGAGAGAGAGAGAGAGAGAGAATGCCCAAGAGAGAACGAGCATAGGGAGGGGCAGAGGGAGAGGGAGAAGCAGACTCCTCCCTGAGCAGAGAGGTGGAGGCAAGGCTCCATCCCAGGACCCTGGGGTCATGACCTGAGCCTAGGGCAGAAGCTTAACAGACTGAACCATGCAAGTGCCCCTTGAGTATTTTTTTAAAAGATTTATTTATTTATTTATTTGGGAGAGAGAGAGAGAGAGCACACGAGCGTGCAGGGGGAGGGGCAGAGGGAGAGGGAGAGCAGGCCTCCCAAGCAGGTTCCATGCTGAGTGTGGAGCCTACTTGGAGACTTGATCTGAGGACCCTGAGATCATGACCTGAGCCAAAACCAAGAGCCAGACGCTGAACCAACTGTACCACCCAGACACCCCAAAAGTTTGAATATTTTTAAGATGTCTTCTATAGACAGGTTGCCTGAAGTGTCTCAGTCGGTTAAGCAATCGACCCTTGGTTTCAGCTCAGGTCATGATCTTAGGGTTGTGAGATCAAGCCCCACCACCAGCTGTGCTCTCAGTGAGGAGTCCGCTTGGGAATCTCTCCCTTTCCCTCCCTCTGTTTTCTCTGGTCTTGCATGCATGACCAGAGAAAAAAAGAAAGAAAGAAAGAAAGAAAGAAAGAAAGAAGAAAGAAAGAAAGAAAGAAAGAAAGAAAGAGAGAGAGAGAGAAAGAAAGAGAAAAGAAAAGAAAGAAAGAAAAGAAAAGAAAGAAAAGAAAGAAAATATTTTTAAAATATTTTAAATATTTCAAATAAATAAATATTTATTTATTTCAAATAAATTTCTCTCTTTCAAATAAATAAATAAAATATTTAAAAAAGATCTCAGCTATAGACAATGTTTATGTCTCCCAGAATTTATATGTGGAAACTTAATCCACGATGTGATGGTATTTAGAGGTGGAGCCTTTGGGAGGTGATTAGGTCATGAGGGTAGAGCCCTCAAAAATGGCACTGGTGCCCTATACACGAAACCCCAGAGATAGTCCCTTGCTTCTTCTGCCAAGTGAGGACACGGCAAAAAGATGGCAGTCTGTAACCAGGAGGCAGGCTCTCACCAGACACCTACTAGGCCTATGCCTTGGTCTTGGACTTCCCAGCCTCCAGAATTGGGAGAAACAAATTTCTGTCATTTATAAGCCACCATATCCATGGCATTTTTGTTACACCAGTCTGAACAGACTGCAACCATGTCAGTTTTCCCCCTACTTCATTAATCTAAAAATTCAGTGCAATCCCAACCAATACCTCAGCAGGCTTTTTTGTAGAAATTGACAAATTGATTCTAAAACTCATATGTAGACGCAAAAGACCTGTTTATTTCTCAACAATAAGCAAAGACACAACCACCAAGATAAATCTCAAAATAATTATGCTGAATGAAAGAAGACAAAAAAACAAAACAACAACAAAAAACATACTGCATGATTCCATTTATATAAGTTTCCAGAAAATGTAAAGCCATCTGTGTAACAGAAAGCAGATCAGTTGTTGCCTGGAAAGTAGGGAGAAGTGAAGGACCAGGAGCAGAGGCATGAGCAAACTTCTAAGGGCGATGGGTGTGTTTATTGCCTTGATTGTGGTGATGGTTGCACGTGTATAAACATACATTAACACTTATTTTATTGTTCACTTTAAATATGCATGGCTTATTGTAGGTCAATTATACTTCAGTAAAGCTGCCCTAAAAAAAAAAAAAAAAAGCACTTGTGAGAGAGAAATTGAAAATGCTTTAATTTGTTTAAATGAGTCCATTTTTGAACCTCATTATTTAAATCCTATTACAAACAAATTTCTTGTGACGTGTTCATCAATGATAATAACACATCAACATATCAGAACACCGGAATGAGAATGGCTCCTCTGGTATGTATAATGTTTTTTTTAATTTTAATTTTTTATTTTTTAAGATTTTATTGATTTATTTGAGAGAGAGATAATGAGAGAGAGCATGAGCAGTGAGAAAAGGGAGAAGCAGAGAGCCAGATGTGGGGCTCGATCCCAGGACCCTGAGATCATGACTTGAGCTGGAGGCAGGTGCTTAACCAACTGAGCCCCCCAGGGGCCCCTGAATATTCAATTATTATTATAAGAAGCTAAGAACAACCAGTCATTCCAGTGGTTAGAAGGAGCAGCTGGGCATGTGATCTAAGTGCTCTGGCTTTAGATTCAGCATATAGTTGGGCACCAGGGTTTCAACGGGACCAGAATTTCAAAGCAAACTCAAACGGGATTGGGAAAGAGGAGCAGAAACACCTCAGGGCATTTATCTAAAAAGTTCACAGAATGTTGTTCTGCTTGCTATTCCAACATTCTCCCAGGATGTGACCTCCTGCGATCCAGCTACCTCTGTTACCAAGGGCTTCCAAGATTAGGATGGATAGTTGGCCTCCCGGAGAAGAGACAACAGCACAGGGCCATTTTGAACCTCATACAAACCACAAGGAACTCACTATTTCTGGTGTCCCTTTCATTTACTCATCCGAGCCTCTAACTGGGGTTTGGTGCCCATCCAGTTTGAATCAGTCCTGTTGGCTGCGGACACCAAGCCACCTCTGGTGTTGTTGGGCTTTGTCGTGTCAAATTTACTATGCAGGGTGGACTTTGGTTCAGGTATCAATCATTGATCCACAATTAGGATCAGGATATCAGGGTTTGCTTCCTAGGATGCACATGGTGTGAGCCAAATAAAGTTTAGGCAGCTTGAGTTATTTTTGGCCTCTTTTCTCAGAAAACAATGAGGACATGGTAGGGCATGGAGAGGAGTGATAAAAACAGATAATTATGAAAGCTGCATAAAAATGGAGAGTTTGCTCTGAATATAAATAATTTTGCTTTAAAAGCACTTTTATTTGTTTTAGCTACCATATGTTTAATTTACTGGTGTCATTTTTCTTCTCTTATGCCAACTGGACTGATATCACATTTTCTGTAAACAGATACAATTAATAATTCATGATTTCTGTGGTTGGGACAGTTTTACAATTACTCAACTCATCCAGGCTCTGGATGATTTTCTTTAAGCACCAAACTTAAAAAAAAAAAAAAAAAAAGGAAAACCAGAGAAATAGAGTTAACTACTCTAAATCCTTAACCTTCAATTTTTAGTTGTTCTCATAAATAAAGATACAGAAAAGTCCAACAGTTTGCTCTGTATTATGACATGACAAACAAGGATGGTAGGTTCCTGTGTTTATATTCCTGGCTTTACGGAATTTCATAGACATTATAAAAGCAGAGTAAAATGTCTCTTTACTTACAAGACATGCTCTTTCCTTAGAACATTTAGTCATCTTTGAATTGATTCATGAGAATTTGCTGTTCCGTGGTACACTCAAACGTCTTCATCCAAAATAACATCAATAATAGCCATCATTCACTCAATGCTTACTAAGTAGTCTGATAAGCATCTTAGCTATTATTCTAACAACTATGTGAGAAGGTTTTATTTCCTTTATTTTTACAGCAGAGGAAACCGAACTTTAGGAGAGATCAAATAACTTGTGCAGTAAGGGTGGCACTGAACTTGAACCCAAACTTGTCTGATTCCAGAGCTGAAATTTGAGGGTTTTTTAAAAAGATTTTATTTATTTATTCATGAGAGACACGGAGAGAGACAGACAGAGACACAGGCAGAGGGAGAAGCAGGTTCCATGCAAGGAGCCCGATGTGGGACTCGATCCCGGGTCTCCAGGATCAGGCCGTGGGCCGAAGGCAGATGCTCAACTGCTGAGCCACCCAGGCGTCCCTGAAATTTGAGTTTTTAATAACAATGCATATTTGGCCTCTCCAAATGTACCTATCTTACATGTGAGTTTTTATGTCAATACCTTCTTGCTCCTTCTGCTAAATCAAAGTATTTAAAATGAAGTAGTCCTCCTGCTGCCATGGGGCAATGAACTTAAGGTCATTTTTCATGTACAAAAAGTGAACTGAATTCCAAAACAAAGCTTGAGTCACAAAAATCCAACTGTTTAAATCCAATAGAAAGTACATCTTTTCCCAATTTGTCAAATATCTATACCGATCTCTATTTCCAATGACTGGTCATCTGTGTAACTTAGTTTCAGGATACGTGGAACACACAGCTAAATATCTTTGGGTTTTTTTTTTAAAGATTTTATTTATTTATTTGAGAGAGAGAGAAAGAGTGAGAGTGGGGTGGGGAGTGGTTGGGGAGCAGAGGGAGAGGGAGAAGCAGAACTTTTAACTGCACCACCCAGGCTCCCCCACAGTTAAATGTCTTTGAGTAAGCAAAGACAATGGATATTTTTTGAAATTGAGAAAGTTTTGAAATTGAGAAAGTTTCTTAACTGTAGTTTCTTAAATGTAATAATGATAATAATAAAATTTCATTAAGCCTCACACCTAAACAGTACCATATGTTCTTTAAGTTTGCTGATGAACAGCGTAAACATGACATGGAATACAATAAAATGTGAGACAGCTATTTTTCTACTATCCCCGTAGCTAACATATTGCATGGGAACTACCAGAATACCTCATTCCTTTGCAAATTAATCCTTATTGCCTCTAGTGAAGCTTCAGTTTTGTTAACAATATTGAAAATTATGCATGTAAAAATAACAGCTTATGATATTAAAAGTGAAAATATCACATTAGCATCACCAATAGACTACGTAGTGACTGAAAGTGTAATTGTTTCTGTGGGGCAAGCGTACATTTCTTCACCACATTCATGTATGCACATCAGCTGTTTTTATATTTTTTGTCAAAGGTGTCATCAGATAAACCTAGGAAAGAAAGGCCAAGAGTGATGTATTTAAGTTAGGGGCCCAGGAGAGGGTTAAACAGACCCCCCGGTATGATATACAATTCAGTCATGGAGTTGGGGATTTTTTTTCCTCAAATGCTCTATCTTTTGGCCCCACTAATGCTAAACACTCTTGCTATTGGCAGGCCAGCATTTTCTCTCTCAAGAGGAGAAATGTGATATGGTTGGCACACCAATGCACCCTGTGGATTTTCTAAATTCCAGTTGAGCCATGCTCTCTAAGCTGAGCTTTGGAGATGCGGATTGTTATCCAGTAGGAAGTCAGATAAAACACTGGACTAAGTTCACTTTAGGCCACTGACTTATCTGAGTCCCTATGCCCAGAAAAAGACATAACAAGGAAACCCTGGTCTGTACTCTTCCCAGGAATCTTCCTTGAGTTTGTCATTTCATCCCTTCTTGGCTACTATACAACAGGAAATCAATAAAATTCCTCACACCTTCTTCTACAGCATATACCTACACCTCCAATGCCCGATGTCTGCTTTATGGAACCAATCTGAGAAAGTGGAAAGAACTGGGATAATAAATAGGTGAAGACGACCATCAGGAAGATTCATTTCACAAAAATCCAGGGAAGCGTCAGGACTTTCAGAAATGAGCTGTCCAGCCTGTGCGCCGGGCTGGCTCCTGAGGATTAAGATATCTTTAATATCTTATATATCTCCTATAATGGCCCTCCTGAGTCAGCATCCTCCGAGAGTCCCACATCTTTTCACCTTGCAATTAAACATGCAATCATCCATGGTGAAGGAACAGGGTGTCACAAGGGTTGACCACATCCCAAAATTTGGGAAAAAAAAAAAATCACACTGAAACTAACTCTTTCAGACACATCAGAAGCACTCTGGGCAGAGTAGCAGTTTCTGGACAGGAAATTAGAAATCTTCCACTTAAATATTGCCTGCCACAAGCAACAGAAGGGGGGTGGGGAGGAAGAGGTCAGGTAACAGGTTTCTTTCAAGCTTCTACAAATAAAATTTAAAGGGACACCTGGGTGACTCAGTTGGTTTAAGCGTCCAACTCTTGGTTTCGGCTCAGGTCTTAATCGCATGGGTCATGAGCTCCAGCCTCGTGGGAGGCTCATGTGGGGCTCCTTGTTCAGTGGAGACTCCTTGACCTTCCCTCTACTCCTGCTCTCTCTCTCTCTCTCCCTCAAGGAAATAAATACATCTTTAAAAAAAAAAAAAAAGGTTATTTTCCCCAGTGTTACCTAGAATTTATGTGTCCACAAATACGCGTGCCCTTCTAAGTTCATTTCTGGAGCCAACAACTAAAAACTGTGAGAGTATTTGTTTTATGCTATTGTAGTGGGTGAAGTCAGACATAACATGAAATGGCTTTTTCCTGAATGAAATGGTAAAAATAATAGCAGCCAACATTATTCAAATACTTACTTCTTGCAAGGCCCAGATCTAAGCACTTTATGGGCATTAACAACCTTATGAGGTGGTTACTAATTTATCACAGATGAGAGACTGGGGCTCAGAGTGGCCAATTCCTCCTTCCCATCAGTGCCCAATGCAAGCATCTTCTCTAGGAGGCCTTCTGCCTATGAGCTTGCCCCCTCCAGGCTTCCTTGATCACTTGGCATATTCCTGGATTGCACTTGGCATACTCCTCCTCCAGTGCCTATGACCCTATATTATGATTATTTGTCTGCATATCCATCCCCCCAGCAACACTGAATTCCTAGAGGACAGAGGCCATGTTTCAGCTGTTTTATACGTGCGGTACCTATTATGCTGCTTGATATACATAGTAGGGACTCAAGAAATGTTAGTGAATGAACCGGTGAATGAATGGATAGAGAAAATAAACTTTCAAAAATGAAAGATCATAACAAAGGGAACTAACAAGGAAGGAATACCTGACTAATGTGAAAATACTTATCCGAGACCTATTCTAACACTTTAGATTTGCTACGCTCCTACTGCCTTCTCCCAGTTCCCCTATCTGTTAGAGTAGCCAGTAAGTAACATGCTTCTCAAAGAGAATGGCACAGAGCTCCAAGGCATGGTGTGAAGAGTGCTGGATATGGAGTCCGGCTTGAGCTTGAGACCAGACTTTACTGATCTTGGGCAAATCAAACAACCATCTGAGCCATCTTTTCTCATCTCTGAAAGGTTCACACTCACCTATGCATATAGCCCATATGTCCATGTAGTAGTTGGAAAGATCATACTCTTAGTGTGAATGCATTTAATAGGTGTAAAGAAGAACACAACTGTTAATGAGTATAATAGATAGACATCATGCAAGACTTAACATTTGGGTTAACTTCCAGTCATGTGGCATAGGGAAGGTAAATGCGAACTAGGTCCCATCAAGCACCTACTCATTACAAGTACAAGCACTTCATATACATAATCTCACTTAAGCCTGACATCATCCCTGAGAAGTATAGGTACTATTATTCTAATTCGATGAGAAAAATTAGCTTTAAAGAATTGAGTGGCCTACCCAAAGCTACATGGTATTGTGTCTTATTGATTTCAAACAGTTTTTGTTTCTGTTTTTTGGGGGGGGGGGAGGGGAAAGGGCAGAGAGAGACACTTTTTTTTTTTTTTAAAGATTTTATTTATTTGTTCCGAGAGACACAGAGAAAGAGCCAGAGACACAGGCAGAGGGAGAAGCAGGTGAGGAGCCTGATGCAGGACTCGATCCCAGGATCCCAGGATCATGACCTGAGCTGAAGGCAGATTCTCAACCACTGAGCTACCCAGGTGCCCCGAGAGAGAGAGAAACTTATGCAGGGTCTACACGCAGAATGGAGCCCAACACAGGGCTTAATCTCTGGACCTGAGATCATGACCCCGAGATCATAACCCAAGTGCCCTGTGTCTTACTGATTTCAAAATGTGATCTTTTCAGCAACGTTCTATCACCTTCATGGAATACCAGTTGTCACTGTAAAAAATTATCTGGAAATTTGAACTTCTGGTTAGAAGTCCTGGCTGTAAGAATTCAGAAAAACTTTGAATATTTGTTATAATCTATTAGCATCTTTCAAGCTGGAGTTCATGAGACTGGGCTAGTCCTTTTACCCGGAGGTTAAGAGGGGCCGTAAATGACAGCATGTTGCTCTGCCCAAGCTCAACACCAACAGAGGGGCAAACACAGGCCTAGGGCTGATGGAGATCACGACACATTTATCATTGGTAGAGTGGGACTGGAGGTCTAGCTTGGCTCTGCAGCCCCAGTGAGCTTCCTTATGCGCTGCCCTATTATGCAGCCTAATCCTGCAGTCACTGGCCACATTCTGTGTCCACAGGCCATGCCCAGAGCTGACAGCTTACCTGTCACCTTGTGGCAGAGAACAGATAAGAACGCACCCTTCAGTGGGCAGACACATAGAAATGAGAAACACATGCAGGAGCTTAGCTGAGTATGCTCAGTTCTTACTTTCAGACTCATTAGTCGGCTAAGTCCTGGTCTGATGAGCATGAGTGAACAGACTCAGGAAATCTGGAAGTGTCTTCCCCAGGATCTGTCTTCCTAGGGCAGGGAGTGAATTTCCTGTCCTTCTGTGGAAATATGATGAGTGAAGAATGAAACCATTTTTAAGTTTTTGTGTTTTCTATTTTTTTTACAATGGGGGGGTAGGGAGTGTCTGCTCTAGAAATCTAGGCCTTTGAGGATTGATTCACTCTATTATTTATACTAATTGGAAATAACTCAAAGATAAACCTGAGAGCATGATACAAAGATGCCAGAAGACTATTTAACATGTCAGCGCAATTTAGGGTATGTCTCTTGCCATCACATGTCAAAGGCAAAGTTTTTTTAAAGGGCAACTAAGATCCAAACCAGCTGTTTCCCTGTCTACACCCATGGGATATATAAATAAACTGTTTCTGAATCAGCCAACTTCCGTTTTGCCCCTTCCCTTTGGCCAGCTGAGCCTGAGGTCAGAATGTGGCTGTATGTGGCCATGTTGTGGAATGTTGGCCAGGCAGTACGTATGCATTCATTAAACAGCTATTTGCCAGATACTGAGAAAATAGAGCCTCTCCAGGAACTTCCCTTCCTGTGAGGGAGACGGACAGTAAATATGTAAGTAGCAAGATATTTTATAATACTAATAAGCACTTGGTGAGGAAGAGAAATAGGATATTGTGATAAAGAGGAGCCCGTAGTTGAGATCCTTATGATAAGAAGTCGGCAGCAATGTGAAGATCTGGGCAAGAGCAGTCCAGGGAGAAGGAAATAGCACAGAGGACATGAGACGGACATGCGCTTGATGTCTATTAAAGAAACAGAAGTCCAGGGTTGGCTAGAGAGAAAGGAATGATAAGGAGATAAGGCCAGAGAAGGAGCCAATCTTGGTTCCGGTAAGACTTGTGGGCAATGTGAATGGATTTAGATTGTATTCCCCACGTAATGGAAAGCCGCTGACGAGTTCAGCCAGGAGATGGCTTGGTACGACGTCCATGTGATCACTCTTGATGTTGTGAGAAGCACCGACTGCAGGTGAGCAGAATAGAAACAAGATCAACTGCAAGACACTGGTGGCTTGGTCTAGAGCTCCGAGCCTAGAAATGGAGGAAAATGATAGAAGTCAGGTTATATCTAAGAAGTACTCCTGATGGGAGATTCTGACAGATTTTGTGAAAGGAAGAAGGGAAATGAAGGATGAATTCTAGATGTGGGGCCTAAGTAATCAGCAGGGTGATTAGCCCTGTCATGGGGAAGACTTTGAGGGGTATAGATGAGGGACAGGTGGAGTTACCTCACTTCAGCCAAATTACATTTCATCCAAGAACTGCATCTGTCAGACATCCAAGAAGAGATGTTAAAAAACAAATGAATATTTGAGTCAGGCTTCAGGAAGGGTTCTGGGCTGGAAGTCTATACTCTAAAGTCGCTGGGAACTGGTAAAATCAATTAGGGAGGGAATAAAGAAAAGAAACAGGGCTCCGGGAAACTCTAATGTTTACAGGCCTGTAGAGAAGAACCTGCATAAAAGACAAACAAAAAGGTCTCTCTCTCTCCTTTTTAATCTGAATAGAGTTGGCACATGGTGTTACGTTGCCTTCAGATGTCCAACTCAGTGATTTGACAAGTTTCCACATCATGCTTTCTCCACCACCAGTGTTGCTACTACCTGGCCCATTACGTTACTACTCTATAATATCACAGACTGCATTCCTTATGGTCTGCTTTTTATTCCCATGACCTACTCATTCCATAACTGGAGACCTGTAGCTCCCTATCCCCTTCCCCATTTGCCCAACCATCCACCCTCCCCTCTGGCAACCATCAATTCATTCTCTATATTTATAGGTTTGATTCTATTTTTTGTTTGTTTATTCAATTTTTAAGATTTCCATTTATGAGTGGAATCATAAGGTATTTGTCTTTCTCAGTTTGACTTAGTTAAATTAGCATAATACCCTCTAGGTCCATCCATGTTGGCTCAAATGGCACAATCTCATCCTTTTTTTATAGCTGTGTAATATTTCATTGTATATTTACCCCATTTTCTTTATGCATTTGTCTACTGATGGACACTTAGTTTGCTTCCATGTCTTGGCTATTGTAAATAATGCTTCAATAAACATAGCGGTGCATATATATTTTTGAATTAGTGCTTTTGTTTTCCCTGGGTAAATAGCTAATAGTGGAATTATTGGATCATATAGCATATCTATTTTTAATTTTTTAAAAAAGATTTTATTTATTTATTTGACACACAGAGAGAAAACACAAGCAGGGGGAGCAGCAGGCAGAGGGAGAGGGAGAAGCAGGTTCCCCACTGAACAGGAAGCTTAAAGTAGGGCTCAATCCCAGGACCTTGGGATCATGATCTGAGCTGAAGGCAGATGCTTAGCCAACTGAGCCACCCAGGCACCCTCTGTTTTTGATTTTTTAAGGATCCTCCATGGGAATCCTAGACAGGATTGTGCTTTGAGGAGGGAATTGTCAACAATGTGAAGTGCTTCAGTATAAGAGGGCAGGTAATCGGTCACTTATTTATTAATACTAATCCCTGTGATCCTTACATGATCTGTTGCAGTAGAGTTGAGGGACACAGGTGATTGGGCTTCTAAAGTCTTTTCCCATCTTATGATTATATGGTTCTATAATTTTGATGACCTGCTCCAAACTATAAATATCTCCTCCCTCACTCATCCCAGAAACCTTCCCTTAGGAGCTCTTTTTGATGTCCTCACTTCATCCACTAATTCAAAACAAATAGGGATTTATCTGAAGGAAAGTTTCAAAACAAATAGGGATTTTATCTGAAGGAAAGTTTTTTTTTTTTAAGATTTTGTTTATTTATTCATGAGAGACACACAGAGAGGGGCAGAGACACAGGCAGAGGGAGAAGCAGGTTCCTGCGGGAAGCCTGATATGGGACTTGATCCCAGGACCCCGGGATCATGACCTGGGCCAAAGGAAGATGCTCAACCATTGAGCCACCTGGGCGCCCTCTCTGAAGGAAAGTTAAAGAAAATGAAATAGTGCAATCCACTGAACCTATCCATAGGTTTTTTTTTTTTTTTTAATTCAGCAACAAGTTTTCTACATGTCATAGGGCTTCCTTGGTAGAACCAAAAGGTGTTTACATTGTTTTCTCAGATTTCATTCCATAAATTACCACACTCAACAGAAGAAAGCCTTGCAGGTCTGGTTTAACAACCTCCCTTTGACTCCAGTTATAATCTGCCATAAATCATTCCTGGTGTCACATCATTCTTTGGGATGAATCAGCGTTTTAAGTGGAAGGGAGGTAGCATAATTTTATTAAATAAGAATTACTGTTAACGTTCTATTTATGCAAAGCTCATTATATGTAAGGGATTGCTCTTAGTTTCACGTCATAGATAAAGAAAGAAGGATATGTTTTTATGTGTGCATCATCTTATATACACTTTTAATTCTATGAGTCAGTATGGATCTGATACAGCGGTTCTCAGTTGGGGAAGGGGCTAATATTCCCCCCAAGGGATATTTGGCAACATTTGGAGACATTCTTGGTTATCATATTGGAGAATCCTCCTGGGATGTTGTGGGTAGAGGCCAGGGATGCTGCTAAACATCCTATAATACATAGGGCTGCCTCCCCAGTGACAAAGAATTTTCTGACCCAAAATGTCAAGAGTGTGGAGGTTGAGAAACACTGACATCACAATGCAGGGGCAGAGAGTACCAACCTAAACTGAATATTCCACAGACAAAGCATATGTACTGCAACTTTATTGACCTCGCCAGATCTATCAATATAACTGATCTATAATGTAATCACTGCACTGCTATGAACTGTAGGTGTGACACCAGCAATGATATACTTCACTAATTTACACAGCTGCCTGTGCCAACTGACGTCCACAGAAAATCACTTTCTAAATTTATTTATTTTTTTTATTTTCTTAATTTAAAATGTCAACTTAGTATCTATCATTCCCAGTTCTAGTTTCCTCTAGGCCAGAGGTTCCAGCCTTGCCTCATGGTCTCAATTTTCTTTTCCCTAATTCACATGGTCTTCTAGTATCACCCACATGCCCTGGAGCTTGGCTTTATATAACACTGACCACAACACTAAAAAAATTGTCACCAATTAAATACCATCATTCCTCTCTGCAGGTCTCTAAAGAGTCTTCTGTGTTCCCCAATGCCAGGCTCACGAGTGACTAAATCTAATAACACCATATGGGAAAACATGTGACCAAAGTAAAATGATCCACAAATATAGAAAAGGGCTGGGAGCCTCTTATGGGAGCCGTAATACCTCCTCCATTCCGGGACCCAATAGTGGCAGTATTTGGCAATATCCATAAGTTTTCTTCCAAAAAATGCCTCTTGAGATTCAAATCCCAGTTGAAAATGGAGCTGGCCTAAATTTAGCCAAGAGCCTATCTTCTAACCTCAAGGTCAACTAAACATCTAGTATTTTCTTCACAGCACATCTTTTATCCTGTACTTGGTGGGGAAGGGCTTATTTAAACAATATTTATATTATATTCTTAAAATAAACCTGAGCCTAGAGAAAAAAAAAAAAAAAAACAACTAACTCAGTGTCCATAGCCAAACACTGAAGAGCTGCTGAGTGGAGAAGCTTACCACAATCAGAGGAACAGCTTGGGTTTCAATATAATTCTTATTTGCTCAAATGCCAAAGTAATTTTTCTATGAGGAGAATGAGGTCATTCTTCACAGAAAGGGTTCCCTGTCTCAAAATTCATATGACCAGGAAACACAAGACCAATATAATGAAGGGTTTCAGAAACGTGAACTAAAATGAAGTAGGGTTAAGAGATGACAAATCTGTACATGTGACTTAAGCACACAGAGATATAGTAACAAGTGTGCGATGGATTCTTGGCTTTTTTCTAGAAAAGAGCCTTCTACCAAAACTGGCCCTACCCCATTAAAAAGGTGCCCCTAACGTGACACATCAGTGGGGCTCTTCCAAACAAACAACATGGGCACCCCAGCAGCCTGGTTGTTTAGGGCTCACTCAGTGAGGAGGGAGGGCCAGTATCTGGATAGTGGTGTCCGGAAATGGATTGGGATGTTGTAGCAGCCAAGGGCAGGCTGCCCCCAAGATGGGCCACTTTGGCATGAGGATTATTTTGAGTTAAAAAGTAATAAAAACCCAGAAGATTCAGGAAAACCTCTTCACCTCCCCCACAAGTGCCTGAAAAGAACTTACTTAGATAGAGCAAGACCGCTATCACCAAAGATAACTACATCGTACTCTGAACTAGTTGCGGTAGTCAGGGAGGAACATAGCAAGGCCTGTTCGATCAAAGTTCTCTATGTCTCACTGTTTCTAAAAGGCCCAGCAAACATTTGATTACCAAACATTTACTCTTTTTCATCTTCCTGTGAATTGCGTTCCTTCCCTTTGAAGCCCCAAGCCTCTTATCCCCGTCTCCTTAGGTCAGAATGACATATATACCTCATTCTGCCTAATTGTCTTTGGAATTTCCACATCTGTATGGACTCCCCATACATATGAAATTAAGTTTGACTTTTCTCCTGTTATTCTGTCTCATGTCAATTTTATTCTCAGTCCAACTGGGAAGACCTTGAAGGGCAGAGGAAGTTCTTCCTCCCAACAGCATATACTCCAAGTTATCACAAATATACAAATAACACACAAGGAGAGGAAACACCAATGTCACACATCATCAGTCTTTTTATTTGTTTACATCTTGATTCCTTCTTGCCTCGCTTACTTTTCCAACTCACACAGTGTATACAGTATACAGCACAGCATGGGGGTAAAGAGCATGGGTCAGGTCCAATTCCAGTTTTGCCTCGTATTAGCCATTTGACTTTAGGCAAGTTACTTGATTCTGTGTTACTTAGTTTCTCCACCTTTAAAACAATGAATAATAATTATAATGGCCACTTAGGGCCACTGTGGTGGTTAAATAAAATACTATTAGTATGGGCTTAGCAGAGAACCTAATGCTTGGTAAGTTCATGAATATGGTCCACATTTTGGATTCAAAACTTGAAGAAAGCTAACATCTAGAAGAATTCAAAGATGGTCTAATTCAGACCATTCAAGGAAATAGGAGCTTGGAGAATTTGTGTGATGCATCCATATTTACACAGCTAATTAGCAGCAGCAACGAGATTAAAATCCAGGTCCCTTGACCTCCTAGATCCATACTTTTGGTGGGGGAAAAAGGAAAGGTGTAAGTGTTCTTGAAGAAATATATTGATCAGTTCTCCTGCCAGAGGAATTGTGGGTGCTCCCATGTATAGTAGAAGCACATCTTTTAAAGTCTGTTGCTGTGTTCATTCAGCCTGTCCACACTTTCGTTGCAGGGGAAACAGCTGGTCTAGCCTGGACTTGTCACACAGTCACGCCGAGCCTCTAAACAAGCCATTATCTGGCAACAGCAGATTGGGACCATCTGTCACTGCAGGGCACATATGGCCCCACTAGATTGTTAAGAATAAGATTGTTACAAAAGGTCATTAGCTATGCATCACTTTTCCGTGATGAGCTCTAAGCAGGCACAATGATCCTCCCATTTTATCTCAATTCTTCTCTCTCCAGTACTTGGAGTAACTGGGGCTGAATAAGTCAGAAGTCTTCCCAACTGGGGCCCAATAAGTCAGAAGTCTTCCTGCCATGGCCCCTGGAAAATCCCAGAAAGAATTCCATTCATTTACTTTCCCTCTGGAGAGTTTCAGTTCTTTTTAAAACATGTTTTACTTTCTCATCATAAAGAATGCCAGAAGGGGTGAAGGCATAACTAGTGTCTGATACATGAGAAAAGTAGAAAACAAGGATAAGCTAGGCCAACCCTATGAGGCAGACGGTATTGCAACAACAGAACACGCTCAAGAAAAAATCAGACCCTTCTTATTTGGTTTCTGCAAATGAGAACAATTATCTAAACACTACAAAGGTGATCAAGTGTTTGCTTGTTTTCAAAAGCTTGGACAAAGGAAAGTGCTGGTAAAATACGGCTTTATATTCTCTGCTATTTCTCCTGTTGAAACGTAAAGTCTATGTATTGTCACCTTGATTATGGTCAGGCTCCAACTACTAGAGTAAGAGCAGAAGTGACACTATATGACTTGGGAGGCTTGATTGTTAAAGACCAAGCAGCAGCCACCTTATTCATAGAGATGCTCACTCTTAAAGCCCTGTCCCACCACATAGGAAGCCCAAATGTCCCGAAGCCTCCATGCTATGAGGAAGTCCAAGCCACATGTGGAGGCCCGAAGGAGGTGCTCCGGCTGAGAGCCTGGCCTGAATCCAGCCATCAGGTTTCCTTGCCTGGACACCAGGCATGTGAGAGAAAGAGCCTCTGGACAGACAGCCCCAGCTCCCGGCCATTCCAGCCGCTCCCAGGCATCCAAGTCTTCCCAGCTGGGGCCTCATTGCAGGGCAGAGACACCACCATTATTACACTGCACTGTTTCAATTCCTGCCCCACAGAATCTACGGGCATAATAAAATGGCTTGCTTCATACTTCTAAGCCTAGTGTGATTTGTTATAGAGCACTAATAATCAGCACAGAATTAATGAGGCGGCAAAAGCATCCCAGGCTATTTTTAACAAATGTAGTGAGAAGGAGCAAGAGGACTAGTCCTCTGTTGCCCATTCTCTATGTGTTATCTCTTATGACCCTCAGAGAAGTCTTGTGGGGTGGGAGTCATTTTTCCCACCTCCCTCATGAGGCACTTTCTTCTGAGGGGTTTCACACAACTTGCCCAGGGGTGAGGCTGATCTACACCGGGTAATCTTCGACACCCAGATTTTTCTACCATGTCTCACTTCTGATCAAGTGTCTGGATTCAGCCATTTATATCCCAGAAATCACATGATCACTGTAAGTAGAATCAGCTTTTATGTTCCACAATCACTTTTTGAGCACCTAGTGTCTGCCAGGCATTGTGCTAAGGACCCATAAGAGTGGGCATAATAAACCCATCTCCCGGCTTCCCCTTCTGCCTCATATCCACCCTTGTTGACCCTGCCTTTCCTACCACACAGGTAGTTATAAAAATCTCCAGCTTAAAAAAAAAAAAATCCCCAGCTCTCAGATACTCCCCTGCTCAAACTCCTTAAGGGGTTATCTCTTGCCTATGTCGTGATGATCCACAAATCTGGTCTAGTGACCAATGTCAAAGCTGACTGCATGAGAATCAGCTAAGTTACACTATTAAAAATACAGATTCTCAGTCTTAACCTTCAGAGATTCTAAGTATATATATATATTTCCAAAGCTCCCTGGTGATTCCTATGTGCAGCCAGAAACATTTGCCAAAAGAATACCATCCAAACTCCTTAACATCACGTATGAAGTCCATCATGTTCTGGCTTCTAGGGGCACCTGGGTGGCTCAGTGGTTGAGCGTCTGCCTGTGGTTCAGGGTGTGACCCTGGGGTCCCAGAATCGAGTCCTACATCAGGCTCCTTGCATGGAGCCTGCTTTTCCCTCTGCCTGTGTCTCTGCCCCCCCCCCCCCCTGCATCTCTCATGAATAAATAAAGTCTTTAAAACAAAATTCTGGCTTCTATCAACTTCCCCCATCTCACTCTCTGTCACCTCCTCACCCTATGCTTCATCCAGGGCTCCCAGTCCCTCTCTGTGTCATGTCTTCTACCAGGCAGTCACTTCCCCACTGAATGGTCTGCGGAAAGCATCCCCCCTTCCATGAGCTGTCCCTGACTGTCTCCCTTACAAACATACTCAATGTCCTTTCCCTGAGTTCCTCGTGTCCCTGTATCCACCTCCAGTCACTTAACTCATGGCTAAGTGATGTGCTGAAGCCAGGAACCCAGGCTTGTTCATTTTAGAATTTCCAGTGTTAGCACAGTGCCCCATTTATCAAAGATATTCAACAAATGTTTGCTGAATGAATAACCCAATGTGTTTCCTTTCAGCTTTAGCTGCCAAGAAACTCAGAGCCAAATCCAGTTACCAAGTATAGTAATTAGCTCATCCCAGGTGCCTGGTAACATCTGCTCCCTGTTTCTTTGAGATGGTCTCTGTTCTCTTTTTAGCCATAATTGTCCTATTTTACATTAGGTTTAATTTGCATGCTGTTTCAAATCCTTTTGAAAGAAGGTGGGGCATAAATTCTGAATAAATCAATAGATACAGAAATTCCTCAAAAGACACCTGTGTTATACCTATAACATAGGAGTAAGGGGAAAGATTACTAAAAATTACTGGAAAATTACTACATTGCTCAAATCAAATGACTGATACTCCATGTTTTCTTAAATGGATGAAAATATATAACTACCCACTCAGATGAATATTTATCCCTTCAACAAATACTTATCAACTTTGTACAAGGTGCTCTAGGGGATATGAGCAACAAAGACATGGTGAAGATCTCAGAAATCAAACCGTTTACTGTATTGTAGGTTAGGGAGACCTATATATAACTACAATCTTGCAAATTATAAAGTGTTAATGTCATATTAAAGGTACAGGAGAGAGAGTATTTCTATCTGGTAGGGATCAGGAAAGGCCACGCAGAAGCCATACCATTTGCCCTGGGCCTTACAGATGAAAAGGGTTGAGATGTTAGAGAAAGACAGACCAAGACAAGCATTCCAGGAGGAAGAAGTTACACGAAAATGTACAGGAAACTATGATTTGGCTGGATAACATGACAATGTCTAACATTTTTTACACTCTTGCTTTGCACCAAGTGTTGTATCACATGGCTTTTTCTTCTTTTTTTTCCTAACTCTTCAAATAACCTTATGGGTTAAGTGGATAAAGAAATTGAGATTCAGAAGTTACACGACTTGCTCAAGGTCACACAGCCAGCAAGTGACAAAGCTGGAATTTAGTCCAGGCAAGCTCTAGGGCTTTATACTTTTCAGACACTAACTCAAGGAGCGAAGATTTGTACCTGAGGAGTCAGGGATGAGAGCCAAGAGATAGACTGAAGCCAAATAAGTCGTGTGACCTTGATTCCGTTAGCAACAGAGAGCAATGGATGACTTTTCTAAAAAAGATTTGATTTTATATATCTATTTGAGAGAGCATGAGCAGGGAGGAGGAAGAGGCAGAGAGAGAGGGAGAAGAAGATGCAGACTCCCCGCTGAGCAGAGAGCCAGATGGGCCTCACTCCCAGGACCCTGGGATCATAATCTGAGCCCAAGGCAGACACTTAACTGACTGAGCCACTCAGGCGCCCCAACAGATGACTTTCTTTTTAAGAGGAGAAAAAAAAAATGACACATTTTACAGACATTAATTATTTATTGTGAGTTAATAAATGAATCAATGGATTAATTTTTTAGGATAGATCGAGTCAAGCATCAGTATATATTATAGATTGAAGGAGAGAGATATTTAAATAATGAAACCAATAAATTAAAAAAAAGGAGTGACAGGGGCTTGAATAGGAAGTGGTCATGGGAGAGAAAAGAAAGAAGGTGCATAGAGACCGATCGATCAGACACTTAGTAATAATGTCGTGCCTGTGAGCAGCTAGAAGCATGGTCGTGACGCTCAGAGAAAGAAGCAATGGGAAACTGTAGACGTGTGAGGAAGGTTCAGTGGCTGGCAGCACTGTCAGTGGAGCTGTTCTGCAGGCTGTGGACTTAGGACGGGTCGGAGGGAAGGATGGGATTGTGAGTCCTCCACACAAAGGAAAGCATCAAAACCATGACTTGAAGAAAAGTGCCAAGACGAAGTCCATGCAGATAAAAGGATCTTAGACATAACATGGAGAAACAGTGTAGGAGGTAGGAGAAAGGAGAGCAGTCAGAGAATGTCAGATGGTATAAATGAAGCCAAGAAGAAAGGTAGTTTAAGAGGAAGGGAAAGTGGGGGAAAGAGCAGGCAGGTGGGGCTTTGAGAAAGAGAACTCACAGAAGGTCATTTGATCTATCAAGTGAGAAGGGACCATTAAGATAGGTGACAGTATATAAAGAGGAAAAAGCCACCTAGCAAAAAGGTGAAGAATGAGAGAGACCAACAAAGTGTGATACGGGTCAGGGGTGGCCAACCCAGATGCCAAAGGGGCCAAGTAGACACCATACAGGAATAAAACAGGCCGAGGACAACAAGGCCATGTAGGCCTCTGTATCTACCTTTCACTTCCCATAGACGACAGAGGAAAACAAGACTGTAAGGCAATGATACCTGGCACTTCACCTCAGTGTTGGAGACAGTAGGGAATGGTGGGGTCTGTAGCTGAATGGAGAATGCTCTTCTGTCTAAAGGCAAGAACAGAAGTTCCGTTCTAAGAGATGTCACGTGTAGGCCCAGCATTGCCAGTTCTCCAGTGTGTTAAGAGAAAGAGAAATACAGATTTTTGTGCAAATCTCCCAATTTGTAAATGTCAGAAAATATGAACATGGGATGAGACAATGCAACAGGCTTGCAGGCAGGAGCCAGCTGACCGTCTGATGGTCTGAGGTCTCCTGAACCACTGTGCTTTCATTCAGTCTGGCAATGAAAGAATGAAAAAGGCAAGATAGGCATTTGAGAGGGTAGTAGAAGTGGGGAAGAATTTGTTCGATGACTGCGAAGAACTGAGCGTTTTTGATGGTTGATGGAAAGGTAGCTTAACAATCAACAAGAGGAGGTGTCAAGTTGTGTGAAAGGGTGTGCAAACTAAAACGACAAAGGTTTCACTTTTTTGTCAGGTTTTACTACACATTTTTTTGGATATATAATAACTAGGGAGAAAAATATCTTTGTTAAGCGCAATTCAGAATTAATTGATCAAGAAGTGACAACCATATGATAATACATCCTGGTGTTATTTTGTAAAAAGGCAGATCCTATAGGAGATTGGCAGCCTTATAGGTAACACAGGCCCCACTAGCAACCAGAATCATTTCATTATTGAAAACAAAAAGGAAAAAAGAGAGAGAAAAACCAAGACATAGGGTCTTAACTATAGAGAGCAAACCGATGATTCCCAGAGGGGAGGTGGGTGAGGGAGTGAGGGAAATAGGTGATGGGGATTAAGGAGTCACCTGTGATGAGCACGGAGTAATATATAGAATTGTTGAATCACTACAATGCTTTACACCTAAAACTAATGTAACACCGTATGTTAATTCCACTGGAATTAAAATTGAAAACTTAACAAATAATTTTTTTAAAATGAGAAGAAAAGACAAGGGTTCCTATGTTTGTGATATGCCAGTTGGGGGCTGTCACTGTGGATAATGGACAAGTCACTAGCAGCTAGTACCTTTCCTTTCAAACAATGGAAACCTCTTTCTGTGAGAAGAAACTTTGATTTGGTATTTAGTTCCTGAGTGGCTCATCATGTGGAGGCTAATTAATGTCTTTAGTGCAACACACACACACACACACACACACACACACACACACACACACACGCTAGCATTTATCCAATTGTCCTGGCAAAACTGCCAACTTTTGTTGTCCAGCTCAGCTCAGTGAAGAAGCAGGGAAGCAAAAAAGAATACAGAGAGTCTCTAGAAGCCCTGGCGTGTGGGCCATAATTCTCAGGCTGATCACTTGTACTGGATTCTGGAAAGTCCGTCCATACCTCTACTTTCCAGGTGAAACTAAGGCAGTTCAAACTAGGTGAATAGATTATCAAGTTTGTTTTATGTATTTTCCAACCCAGTGTTGCAAAAAGACTAGAGATGTGACTGAAAATAAGTAATACATAAGAGAGGAAAGAAACGTGCCAGAAAGGCACTTTTTTTTTTTTTAAAGATTTTTAAAAAAAATTTACTCATGAAAGACGCAGAGAGAAAGAGAGACAGAGGCAGAGACGCAGGCGGAGAGAGAAGCAGGCTCCACGCAGGGAGCCCGATGTGGGACTCAGTCCCGGGTCTCCAGGATCACGCCCTTGGCTGAAGGCGGCGCTAAACGGCTGAGCCTCCCGGGCTGCCCAAAAGGCATGTTTCTTAAATACCTTTCTAAACCATCTAAAGGAATAATTTTTCTCTGATATGTCCATACTCTGGTACATTGACTTTCATCTTCCTGAGGTCCAAGTCCCTTAAGGATTGGCCCCACCCTATAAACCCAAACTATGTCCTTTGCTCTTACAGGCCAGCTGTCCTAAAATGGTGATATCCAAAAATACACCATCTGCTTATTTATCAAATATTTCTCGAGTACCTACTAAGGGAGCGATAGTGAGTGACATGACCATGGTCCTACCCTCACAGCACACACCAGGTCGAGTTCTACTTCTGACATCACTCATACTCTCTATAGGAACATCCGCCTTCCTGTTCTCTCTCTCTGCAAATTCTCCATGTTCCTTCTTTTCCAGTAAACCTTCCCTATATGTTCCTGGATCAACCTCTTCTCTGAAACTCATCAGCTCATGTCAACTTGTAAAAGTAACACAGTATGTAATGATGTACTGCTCTGTATCACCTGCTTCTTGTGATGCCAGCCGTATCTCCCCACCTAGCTCTTGAGGAAAAGAACCACATCCTTCAACTTGATACATTTTAAGAACGTATTGCAGAGATGGACTACTTCCCAAAACCAATTTAAGAGTAGTTCACTTACCTTTTATATTTATTTCCTACGGCCTTTGTACCCAATTAACACAAACTTGGTGACTTAGAACAAAATGAATATATCCCCCCCTAGTTGTGGAGGCTAGAAGTCCAAAATCAGTATCAAAATCAAGGGCCAAAATCAAGGTGTCAACAGAGCTATATGTTCCCTCTGGAGGCTTTAGGGGAGAATTTGTTTCTTGACTCTTCCAGCTTCTGGGGGATACCAGCGTTCCTTGGTCTATGGCCACATCATCCAATCTCAATCACTAGCATCACAGTATTTTCTCCTCTTCTATCTGTGTCTTACCTTCCTCTGCCTCTCTCTTATAATAAACATACTTATGATCACATTTATTTTTTTAAACATTTTATTTATTTATTTATTCATGAGAGACACACACAGAGAGAGAGAGAGAGAGAGAGAGAAGCAGAGACACAGGCAGAGGGAGAAGCAGGCTCCATGCAGGGAGCCCGATGTGGGACTCGATCCCGGGACTCCAGGATCACGCCCTGGGCTGAAGGCAGGCGCTAAACCGCTGAGCCACCTGGGCGTCCCTTATGATCACATTTGAAGCCCACATGACAATTTCCCCATCTCAAGACCCTTAACTTATTCACATCTGGGAAAAAAAAAAAAAAAAAACAAACTCTTTTTCCATGTAAAGTAACATTTATAAGTTCCAAAGCTGAGGGCTTGATACACACCCTTACATTTAGGTCCTTTGACTTAATAAAGCTGTAGCAAGTAAACAAAATCAATTAAAATAATGAAGAATATTAGCACTCTCATCCAAAGATTCCTTATCCAAGAAATTAAGATATCCAACAAATAGACAAGAATCAGAAAATAATGCAAAACAGATATTACAATCTACCAATAAAAAAGATATTTATAAGATTAAAAATTGGGATTTCTGGGTGGCGCAGCGGTTTGGCGCCTGCCTTTGGCCCAGGGCGCGATCCTGGAGACCCGGGATCGAATCCCACATCGAGCTCCTGGTGCATGGAGCCTGCTTCTCCCTCTGCCTATGTCTCTGCCTCTCTCTCTCTCTCTCTCTCTCTGTGACTATCATAAATAAATTTAAAAAAATTAAAGTTTAAAAAAAAGATTAAAAATTGCCAAAAGATTTATTGGGAAAGCAATCATTTGAAATAAATGAGCACTATTGGTATTGCTTTATGTGTCTCAGGATCAAAAGATTGTTTCAAAGTAGGATAGCTGAAAAAATTTTTAAAAAACAACAAAAACAAACAAACAAAGTGGGATAGCTGGAAAGACCATGAATTCAGGTTAATTTTTGTCTGGGGAAAAGAGTTTTCCTGCTGGCATTCAGCCACAAAACCATTCTTTCTCCACCCAAAACCTCAGGTGGAAATAAATATCCATTCTCTTTTTTAAAGTGGTAAGGCCAGTAAGGTCAGCTAGGCCAAAGGCTGACTGTTTAGTGCAGACTGGATCCCAGCATAACCAGAGAAGAATTTGATCACCACAGTTATGACCTGCATGGTCAGGAAGCTAGGGTAAATCCTCAAGAAGGTGGACGTTTTGTCCTTCAGAAGGTAAAATCTGAAGGACATGCATAAAATTTGAACACAGTTTTAAGATAAACCAATGATCATTCAGTAAGTATAGCCTGAAAAGCAGCAAAGTTGTGGGTTTTAGAGTTTGCGTTGTCCTAGATTGAGTTACATTACAATTGAGTTAGATTATGGACATTATGCAAACATAGAGGTAGGTTCTAAGGTCCCTGCTACATGGATATGAAGAGACAAACAGTGAGAAGTATCGGGTGACAGGAAACTCTAAGTCAGGATCGACTCTAATGAGCAGGTATTGCTGATCCGATCAACCTGGTCGACCTGTTGAAATGCTAACCTAGTTGGCTTAGTAAATATAGTTATCATTTTCCCATAGTGGGATTTCAGTTTCTCAGATCCTGCCTTTATCTGTAAGATTCTAATGAAAGATCCCATTGATAGTCTAGAACAAAAATACAAACTCCCAGGGGCCCCCAACCATCACCCAGCCACACGGGAGGTTCCCCCAGCAAACTGGTACAGAGACAGGCAGCCCAGGAGCCCAGCGGTACCTCCCCAGATAGCGTGCGGAGATGATCCCCTCCAGTCCCCAAGAACAAGACATGTCCCATTGACAAGGTAAGAAGGTATAGAATATATTTTAAAATAATTTCAACAAAAGTGCTTTCTTCCAAAGTATTTTTTTTTTAAAGAAATGGTCTTCATTTATCTGGAATTTTTCTTAAGAGAAACATCTCTCCCAGAGGGGCTAGTTCAGAGGCAGTTCTTCACTTCTCATCAGTGTGACTATCAAATTTCCTTCAGCCCCTCAAGACCCCACTGGCTTCACCTGGGCCCTCAGCTCAATTCTCATCGCTTTGTGGAGGTTAAATAATTTTTGCATCATAACTTGTCAGCTGTTCACCTCCCCTCTTAAGCCCAGTCTTGGAGCAAGAAGCATAAACATCCTTCATGGAGGCAGCTTTGTTTGTCCAGCCCGTCCCCTGGAAAAGTTATGATCAGCAGGAAATGAAAACAACTGACGCTGCTTTTGTTTTCATTGATTTCAGTGACATTTTGAAAATGGGGGCACCTAAGCCAAACCAAATCCCAGGCCTCATTCTGACTAAAATCCGAAACGAGGAACTTCATGTGGAACATTAAAAACTCAATTGTCTCCGGCTACAGCTGAATGAAAAGCTCAGATTAAAACTGGCAACGATTTACTTCCTACAAACATGCTTTGTTCCTGGCTAACTTGTCAGCTCATAAAAAACGCCTCTGTACAAGCAGCTGTCTCATTCAAGACGCTGAATCCTTTCATGGCCGTCAATGCGAATGTGTTGCACAGAACCCAGTGCAGGACCCTTGCTCTGAAACCCTGGCCCGGAGTGTGGGCCTCCCCGCCCCCTGGTATGCCTTTCTTCTAATCTGATGACTTGCATTTTCAAATAAATGGTTATAGAAAATGCCGTACTCTTCATGGAATCCCCTCATCTTTCTGTTTCCCAGAATCCCGTCTGTGGTGAAAGCCGGCCCCAGAGGCAAAAACAGAGGAGGCCTCTGAAGTTTCCAATTCTTAATCGTAGCTCTTGCTCTCAGCTGCTCTGGGCGAGTTTATTTAATGTCTTTATATCTTTAAATGTTTCCTTAGGGGATTGGGTAACTTGCGGTGACCACCCTGAGCTAGCCCGCCAGAAGAGAAAGCAAATCAAAATGATGGCAAACCATTCTGCAAATATAAAGTGGCTGATGAATAACCATTATGGCTTCTCCAATGAGCCAATAAATAAATTGATGACACATCCAAGATGCCTCATTATTCCCTGGATTATCGAGAGAGGCACTGTCAACCCAACCCCAACATGAGTACTCAACTTGAATAGTAATGTGTATGCCATTGTACAGGCCAGAGAGTGAATGAATAGAGGCTAAAAATAAAGATCCTCCTTTATTCTTCTCATTTCTACCTTTGCTCAGGTCACTGCATCCCTTTTCTATTCTCATCCCATTCTGCAAATCACCTCTGAGAACTCATATACCCTCATTCCTTTAAAGCTCAAATTCTATTGCTGTAAACTACATTAGCTCTGACCTAAAGAAAGGACAATGCCAGGTAGTCAAAATTCAAAGACCTAATTCTCAAGTCTGACGTGCATTGGCTCTGCGACCTAGGATAGGTCCACCTAACATCTCTGAGCTCCAGTTTGCTTGACTATTAAAATGGGATTAGGGAGTGCCCATCTCGCAATTCCTCCAGAGGTCTTTCCCAACCAGGATCATTTTGGTGTGAAGTTAGGAGATCAATAAAGATCTGCCCACAGCTATGGCAAAGTATCTTAGAGCAGCTGGCCAGAGCCTTGGGTTCATTCTGGACAGAGCAGAATAAATAGGGAACTTCTTGACTGAGACAAAAAAAAAAATTCGAAAATCATTTTTTGAGTCTATATTATGTAGCAGGTACTATTGTTTCCCCCCATAATTTATATCTTGAAGTCCTAACTCCCAGTACCTCAGAACGTGACTGTCTTTGGAGACAGGGCCTCTAAAGAAGTAATTAAGATTAAATGAGGGTGTTTGGATTGGCTCTATTCTGATAGGATTGGTGTCCTTATAAGAAAAGGAAATTAGGACATAGACATGTACAGAAAGAAGATGATGATGGTGTGAAGCTGGCCATCTACAAACCAAACAGAAAACCTTCAGAAGAAACCAACTCTGTGCACACACTGATCTTGGACTTCTGGCTTCCAGGACTATAAGAAAATAAATTTCTTTTGTTTACGCCACCCAGGCTATGGTACTTTGCTATCGCAGCCCTAGCAACTATAACCATACAGCAATTATCTCCCACTCCTCAGAAACCACCTACCACCTAAAACACGTATATGATTTAAAACAATAAATTTTGTTCATTGGTTCTAAACACAAAGAGATGACTTGATGAGTTTTACATTTCTTCTTACTCCAGTCAGCCTATTTCTCCATTCTTTCTCTTCCATAAGAAAATACCTTTTGAAATCGTGAATGATAAGACATTTATCATTTCCTGCTTGCATCAGTCAGGAAAGGCAAGGTTATGCTACAGTAACAAACAATCCTGAAATCACAGGGGTTTTTTAATTAACTTGTATTTCTTACACTAAATGAACAGGGCTTCTCTTCCACGTTTCCTCACTAGTCTCAGACACTTTATTAACCAAGGGGTAACAGTTGCTGTGGCAAGTGGAGAAAAACATGGTGAATCTCTCATTGCTTTTTATGTTCCTCTACCTAGAAGTGACATGAGTCATTCTCACTCATACTCCACTGCTCGAGATAAGTCACCTGGCTCTCTTCACAAAGAGCGAGGCAGCACAAACCTACATGGCAGGAGAAGAACCAGGATATCAGTGAACAGTATCTGCTGCCATAGTGCTTCTCGATATTGTTACCGCAACTGAAATAGCAGCAATAGAGAAGTCCTATGGATTTAGAGGGACAAGAATTCTACCTACAGCTAACATACCTCAGCCTGACTTTCCATATATGAAACTAAAAAACAGTACATAAACTTGGAATCCAACTGATCTCCTTCGTTTAAGCTAATAGCCTTAGGACTCTCTAAATCTCTGTTTCCTCATCTGCAACTTTTCTCATATTTCTTTGGGATTAAGTAAAATTACATCTGTAAAGTATTCTCCACAGTGTCTAAAACATAACAAATGCCTTTCCCCTCCATCGACTGCATCTTGAACCATATCCAGAGTGATTTTTTTCATCCAATTTCTTGTATTAATCCATGACACTCAGCTGTTCCACCTGGTTCCGCAAAAGGCTCAGCTTTGCCTAACGCACCAGGTACCGACACTCCATAGAGTCTTCTTACTTCTAAGACACCTCACCTGCCCGACCATATGTTCTTCTTAGCATACTACATTCTCTATTATTTATTTTCTGTCTCTTTCTTCTCACTCTCTCCCTCTCTTTTTCCCTCTCGCCCTGGGCTGACCTCAAGCCTCCAAGCCATAGGCTAGAAGATGAGGCCAAATAAGTTTAGTGCGATAAATGCTGCTGAAGGTTTGTCTTCCTCAGTGTTCATGACACTGAAGTTGTCTCCTCCATCCACAGGGAAAGCAAGTTAATCAAGTATGTCTTACAAATGACTCATATTTCCTTTCACTCTCTCCCTCCAATTTCCCTGGTTTGGAGGAGGAAGAGGAAGAGGAAGAGGAAGAGGAAGAGGAAGAGGAAGTCGCTGCAGCAGATCCCCCACCTACTCATCTCTCCCTCCCACTGCAAAGTGAATCAGTGGCTCTGGGCAAACATCTGGGTAACTTGAGTAATTAGCCCCTTTTCTATGGAGGCAACATGCAAGGACTGGCCAGGACAGGCAGCTAACCAGCCTCTCCTCTCATTTTTGGCTTTTCACTACCTTGGCCTCAGGGCACTAATGGAGCAAAATGGCCCACAATTGTACCCACTGTGGCTGCCACACCTACTTCTCTTCAGCTTATATCTAAGAGCATTAAGTGTATTTGATGGATGTCATGGACTTGTCTGTATGTAAAGCAGGGTCAAGAGCTCTCCTGCCTTATTAATATTCAGAGAGTGCCCTGGGGCCATTGAGCAAAGCTGAATTAAAGCAAAGAAATATCATTAAACTTAACCTTTTGTTATCACTTCCAATTTAAAGCTGCTACAATTGTCACAACTCTTTACACAGCATTTTACATTTGGATCGTCCTTTACAGTTTAGAAAGCGCTTTTCTTACATTTTCATTTGATCTCCCTAATAATGTGGCACAGTTTTTCATCCCGTTATTAATGAAAAACTGAGGCTTAGGGAAGTGAATGATATATGCGTTCGAAGTGTCACAGCTATTAAGTGACTGAGCTGGGACGTTACCACAAGTCTTCTAAGGCACAATTCTGTGTGTGTGACACATAGCAGACCTTGGAATTCAGATACAGAGATCCAAAAAACACCAGATACGGTAATACGTGTTTTCACGTATGCAACCTGATATGAACTTCATAGCAAACCTGCAATGGTCATGGGACTGCAACGTACTTCCACTTATCCAAATCTGTGTGTTTGGTGTGAAGGGGACTGTGGGAAGGGTGGGTGGTAGTAAGAAACAAGTCCAGAGAGACAAAGATAATTAGACAACCATTTATTATTCCCATTCGTTCTAAGAAAAAGAAGGTTGAAGGACAAGACGAAAATAGCTAATAGGGGAACTTCAGGTAGATTCAAAAGTCAGATCCAATATTATTTCACCTATTTCATTCATTGCTATTTCTCAGCAGAAGGAAGGAATGAAGAATGAATGGATGGCCGGCGAATCTACTCTCAACCATGAGCCCACCTGGGAGTTTTCTCCTCCAAAAACAATGGTTCTGATTCACCAACATCTGGATGAGCTCTTTTGAATTATAATATCTGTCCTTTTAGTAAAAGGATGTGATGAAAACTAACCCAAGGAAGATCTGAAAAACAACTGAAAGCACAAATGCAAAATTACCAGTGGGCACTGCCTCACACATGAGCAATTAGAGCAAAATCTCCCAAGTCTGACGGAATTAACCTTGTGCCAACTAAGGGAGCAGTTTAATAACTCCTCTTGTCAGAGATTTTTCCAGATGAAAGAACTAAAGACAAGCCCAAGTCAGAAGAACAATAAAGCAGGTAAAAACTTGTATTGAACAAAGACAGAGACCCATTCTTGTGATTGGCAAGCCATTGGTCATGGTTCAGTAACACAGAGATGGTCCCATTCCCTCGGTGACTCACACGATTCTCCCCCAGAAAGACGGTGCTGCCAGCATATGAGTAGCTAGCTCAAATAATTGCAGGGTGCTCTTTGCCACCGGGGCTCCTGTTTCCGTAGAGATCACATCTTCCCCTAATCAGAGCAGGATTTTCATATGACCCAGCCAAATAGCCCGTGTCCTTGACATCTCAGGCAAATTAGGGGGGATTTTGAGTAGCAAGAACAGGAAATTAAGATTCTAGTAGAGCTGGTTGGATTTTCTAGGAAGGAATACAGACACAATAGTTACCTCGCCATCATCATGGTACTGTCTTTGCCTGCCTCATCTCAATTAATCCCGTAACAACCTCTCTGAGGTATTATCCTTCCCACATTAGAAGTGGGAGAACTGGGGGCTCCTGGGTGGCTCAGTCGGTTAAGCATCTGCCTTCGGCTCAGGTCATGATCCCAGGGTCTTGGGATCGAGCCCCATGTCAGGCTCCCTGCTCGGCAGGGAGTCTGCTTCTCCCTCTGCTTCTGCCTCTCCCCCTGCTTGTGCTCTCTCACTCACTCTCTCTTTGTCTGTTTCAAACAAATAAATAAAGTCTTTTTTTCCAAAAGTAAGGGCACTAAGATACAGTGTGGCTAAGTAATTTGCCCAAGGCCACACAGCTAGTAATGGCAGAGCCAAAATTCAAACCTAGGAGTGTCTGGCACCAGATCCTTTACTTACCTTATTCACTTCTCAATAAGCCCTGTCCTTAGAGGAAGAACTGGGGAGAGATTGGTATGAAAATGCTTTTTAAAAATAATATTTTTTAGGGGCAACTGGGTGGCTGAGTCGGCTAAGCTTCTGACTCTTGATTTCAGCTCAGGTCATGATCTCAGGGTTGTGAGATCAAGCCCCTTATTGGGCTCTGTGCTGGGCATGGAGACTGCTTAAGATTCTCTCTCTCTCTCCCTCTTTTTTTTTTTCTCTTTCCCTCTTTCTCCTGCCTCTCCCTTATCCTCTCCGTCTCACTAAAATAAACAAATTTTTTAAAAAAGATGACATTCAACTCATCCCAGTCTGCTGTCCTGATGTTCCACCCAAGAATCATGGAAGGCTCTTCTACACCACAGACGATCTGTGAACAGTGCCTGAGTACTATAGAGCCACTACCACATCCAAAGTTAACAGCTAAAGTGAACTGTCACAGAGACTAATTTGACCGACACAGTGACCACTGAATAGGAAACCCTACACTTAAGTTTCTCCTTGCCCCTTCTTTCCCTTTTATTTAATAGAGCCCCATGGCTCTTGTTACAATAAGGAAAAGAGATACATGCTTATTTTTGGTTTTAACTTTTATACCCAATCCCGCTTTTATTTTTTTTTTAAAGATTTCAATTAATTAATTTATTTGAAAAAGAGAAAGAGCACAAGCAAGGAGGGGAAGAAAGAGAAGCAGACTCCCCATTGAGCAGGGAGCCCAAGGTGGGGCTGGATCCCAGGACCCCGGAATCATGATCTGAGCCAAAGGCAGACACTTAACTGACCGAACCACCCAGGTGCCCCCACATCCTGACTCTTAAAGGATATTTTATATTTTTCATTCCAAAAAAAATCTTAATGAATGTGTTTTGATTTGACTAGGAGAGAAAGCAGACCCGGTTGGTTAGCAATCCTCTCAGTTTCAGGGTCTTGGGTAAGGGACAGGAAAGGAACCCGTGCCGTGCCCTTCCCTCCTATGCATCTCCCCGTCCCTGAGGTCCTGCAAGTCTTTTGGAAATACAGAGCAAAGAGAGAAGAAATTAGAAGTAGTGGGGGAAATGGAATAGAGTGATGGTATAACTGTAACTCTATAAATTTGTTCTCGGGATCCCTGGGTGGCGCAGCAGTTTGGCGCCTGCCTTTGGCCCAGGGCGCGATCCTGGAGACCCGGGATCGAATCCCACATCAGGCTCCCGGTGCATGGAGCCTGCTTCTCCCTCTGCCTGTGTCTCTGCCTCTCTCTCTCTCTCTCTGTGACTATCATAAATAAATAAAAATTAAAAAATAAATAAATAAATAAATAAATAAATAAATAAATAAATAAATTTGTTCTCATTTTTTCCTCTCCCTCCCTGTTCACCCATCTCCTTTGAAGACAGAGAGGGCCCAGAAGATTCTGCTAGGAATCTTTAGTGTAAGAAAGAGGGAAGTGGAACCTGCCAGCGGGGTGTGGTGACCTCGCTGACGTGCTAAGGCCTCTGCTTAGACTTCAGAGTAAGTATCCTGTGAGCCAGACCCCACAGAGATGCCTGTTCTCAGGCTAGTTCTATAGATTTCCTACTTCATTTGCATTTATTTTGTCTGCTTGTCGGTTTCAGTAAACACTTTAATTAATGATATATTTTAAAGTCCTTGATCATGTGCCGTGTAGCTAAAGGGTACAATTTTTTAAATCAATGAGGAAAAAAAATCGCTTCTAGGGCCCAAAAAAAATCACCATCTAGAACAGCTGGTGTTTCGCATATAAAAGGGCGGGGGGGTGGTGAGACAGAAATTCTCCAAGTCAGGAATTCTATTACTTTGCCTAGAAAGGGGTCTTCCTTGCAGTACAGTTCGCTGGGAAAGCCCCCTCAAAGGTAACAAGAATCCGTCGGTCTCAAGGATGGAGGCCTCAGGAGAAGAGGAAGAAGTGATTGGCCCTCAAGAAGAAGCAGAGCCAAGGACTCAATCAACTGTCAACTCATCACAAGAAGAAAAAGGGAGGGGCCCCTATACTCCTGGGGTTATTAAAAGCAGCAAACTAGACAAAACACAAAAGGCAAAATACATGCACCAAGGTCACAGCCAATGTGGTCAGTCCTGCTTTCCCATCCACAGACCGGTCAGGGCACCTGGGAGGCTCCGGCTTATGTGCTGAGGCAGACGGAGGAGAGATGTGGACATTCTCCAGCTATGAAAGGAGAAGTCTGGGGGAGCAGGAGAGGACAAGCTACCCCAGGGGCTCAGTCCAGACCCTCCGCATGGGTTTCTTGCCTAGTGGTTGCACGGTAGCTCTAGCATCAATAGCGACAGTGGCAGGTGGCAAACAGGACCAACATAACAGTAGTAATAGCTCCCATCATCGAGCACCTACTGCTCAATGGTGGTGGTGGTGACAAGTGGTGGCAGTTCTGCCGGGCATTTTTGCATGTACTGTATGCATTCCTCCGAACTGGGAGACACGTGGTGCTATCCTTAGTGTACAGAGGGGGAAGTTGTCAAGAATAAAAAACCTAGTTCAAGGTTACATGGTTTTCAAGGAGCCCTCAGGATTCAAATCCAGGTCTTTGCAAATCTAAGGTCTAGGTGGAAACAATCACTAGCTGCCAAGTCTGCCATTGCTTCCTTGCTGGGAGTAGTATTGGCGATTGGTTCTGGAATTGGAGTTCACTGGCTTCCAGCCCCGAGGTACCAGGAGGCCATAGGAGGAAGCAAGAATGATTGTGCGCTAGTGAAGAAATGCCTTGGCAATCAGGGAGGGGGCACTGCCACAATCTGCAGTTCAAAGAAATATGTGAGCGTGGTTCTAACCCACTCCCGGGAGCTCTCTCGTGGGGACAGGGAGAGTGTGGACTAGCTCCAGATCAGGAGAAGCAGCACCTGCTGGGATCCAAGACACAGAAGAAATGTGTTGGCCACTATTTTGCCCTCTGACTCTGTTCTCAAGCTTTCAGGGTCTGGTAAGGTACTTTTTTTTTTTTTTTTTTTTACAGATTGGACTTTTGAATAGCCCTGGAAGAAAGGTGACATGTTACAAAAGTCACTTCCTAGCTCTTTGTATTCTCCTCAGAGTCCCTTCCAAGGTGCCTGTTCACCAGTAGTTTAATTAATCATATAAGAACTCAGGGCTCTGCTTTCCACTTTCAGTGAAAGTGCAAATCTTACCTATTGCCTGCCCTACTTTTCTCTTACCCTAATTTCCTCAGGAAGGGCTTTAATTTTAATGGCTGAATTAACTAAAATGACTTAAGAGAAATTTCAGTTAATTTTTAACATAATTTCAATTATCAAAGTTACATTCTTATTGCCTACTTCCTGAGGGCAATTACTTTCCATACTTACAGCTCTTTCTTCCCTCCATATTTCTCAAGAGTGGCCTTATCCTGCTAGTTCTTGACTTTTCAATTTAGATAGTATCTATTGACTCCGTGTTATTGAAAATGAGGAATTAGCTTTCATGCTATTGAACATGCATGTGTGTATACACACACACACACATACACCCCTCTTGATTTTCCACTTGTCTTTCCAACATAATTTTTTAAGTTAAATCAAAACTCAGGATTACATTATTATGAGGATGTGAAATTTATTCACAGCTGCATCACGTACTTTTCTATATTTCTTGTACATTTTTTTTGTTTTTCTCAGAATAGTAATCTTTTTCTTCCCTTACTGCATTTTCAGAAATCATTAATTTGTTTGCAAACTCTCTACCAACAGGAAAATCTCAAATAAGTTGAAACACATTCTTTGGTTGAGTATTTTCTTTTTCTTTTTTTAAATTTTTATTTATTTATGATACTCAGAGAGAGAGAGGCAGAGACATAGGCAGAGGGAGAAGCAGGCTCCATGCACCAGGAGCCCGACGTGGGATTCAATCCCGGGTCTCCAGGATCGCGCCCTGGGCCAAAGGCAGGCGCTAAACCGGTGTGCCACCCAGGGATCCCGGTTGCGTATTTTCTTTCAGACACCCTCACATCCCCAGAGCTTCCATCTTCTGTTCCAACAAATAATGGTTGCCCTTCAGGCTTGCTGCCCAATTACCATTCTGAGATCACTCGTCACCCCCAAACAGGGAACTGGACATTGTGACTTATGAGACGCTCCCAGGCAGCTCCTCACAGATTCCCCTCTCTCTCTGAAATAAGGCCATGATGGTGGTAGTGGTGGCTACGTTTTCCCTCAGTTGAGCCAAATACTATATTTAGCTTCTCTTCCATGTCATGACTCCCCCTCCCTTTTCTAGATGATCTCACGTGTGTCCCCAGCATGTGAAACTAGGAGGCTGGTGCATTCCAAAGCCCTAGAGTTTCCCAGTGTCTCTGAGGTCAGTCTGGCCGAGTGGGAAATAATAAAGAGATACCAAAATACAAATGCGTGGGAAGGGTTTCCAAGAACTCATCCAAACCATTTCTGGAAATAGATGATAACATTATTTCCTTAAACACAGGATGCCACACAAGAGAGAGATTATAATAAATGTTGCAATGTAAAAATTAGTTTCAAAACACCGTGCTTTTCTCTTTTTTTAAGCCAATTGCTTTATGCTAAGTGTTGCCCAGGGTCTATCAGTGAGTTCCCTGCGGGCCCAGTACCCAAAGGCATTTTCCAAATCCGTTTTCCAAAATCAGTTATAAGGCTGTTGCTCTGTAGTGGATAGACTTTGGCTGCCTTTCTCAGATTCTCACACTGGATTATAACTGAACTACTGCAAGTTTGGTTAGCTGAGGCTTCTTGGGAAGCCAAACAACAAAAGGGAAAAAAGGGCAATATTTAAGCATACATTCCAAAAAGAAAGCAAAGTACAACTGATTTAGACCTTGAGTGATCACTGTTTCTCCCCAATGCACACAGAACACAGCAGTGTCCATCGTCCTATAAACATTAAATACACATATACTTATAGATATGTACATACATAAAGAGTATAGCATGTATTATAATACCAGGCTTAGCTGGTGCTTTAATTACTAAAACACTCTAATGAATGGTATTTCTGCCCTAAGAATAAAGCAACAATACATTTCTATGATTATTATCTCTCTCCTGCTTTAAAAGAATCTTCTAAATCAATACAAATGATTTTCTTTTATGTTTGGAGTGCTTTTTTAAATTGAAGATTAATTTGCATTCAGTAAAATATATAAATCTTATGTATATGTAGCTTGGTGAACATTGACATATATGTTAACCCCAGGCTACTATTATCCAGATCGAAATACAGAATATTGCCATTACCCAGAAGGCTCCCTCATGCCTACATGTCTGTTTGGTGCATTTTTAATGGTGAAATTCTTTATTATTTACATATTGAAACTTTTCTGCTAATGGGCTATCTTATTAGGCAGAACCTTGACCTGCCAGCAAGAAAAGAAAACTACCATTTATCAAGCAAATACAACTTGCCAAGCACTTTGGCATCTCATGCTAATCCTATTAGGCAGGTGTAATTATCTCCATTGAGGCAATGAAGGAGCTTGGGCACTGGGCACTTAAGGGACCTTTCCAATGTCTTACTGTCAGTGAGCAACGTGAAAGCCCTGTTTTTATCCCATTTAATCACACCACCAAGTACTACAGCTTACTATGCTTTGCAACTAATGAAAGATGATGTTTTTTTCTTTAGCGATTCTCATTTTTTAATGCCCAATAATGTGATAAAAAAATAAATGAAATCCATAGAAAAAAATACTTCTCTACCAGGTAACCTGAAAAACAGCTCTATCCATTAATTTACCTGGAAAACAGCTTAAGAATAAAAAAAAAAGAGAGAGATGTTCTAACTATGCTTTAAAAACATGTTCTAACTATGCCATGTTCTAACTATGCTTTAAAAACAAAACAGCATGGCTCCTTCAAGTTCTTAACATGGGCACCTTTGTTACTGACTTTCAGATCAAGCTCGGGACCAGGAATAAAGGAGCAGTGTTAATCAGATTGCTTAAACTACCTGCAGTTGACATAATCAGAGGGACCAGGAACCAACAGGCCCAGGGTGTGGGAGCAGTAGTTGTGCGGTCCCCCGGAGAGTGGTCCTCAGGAGCCACATTTTGTGTTCTCATGGCTTTGTGGACCCTGTCCCAGTTGGCCTGGGACTGTTGCACTCTTAGCACTGCAAATCTTGTGTCCCAGGAAAATTGCTGAGTCCTAGGTGCACTGGGCTGGTTTGACCCTCTACTGCACAGCCACCTCTTGTCAAAGTACTTTAGGAAATGTTGTTTTTGATCTTTGGGACATCAAAGGATGCCTGGAAAAGTGAATAAAATCACAAATGCAAATTATATCAATTTGTTCACCCAAGAGAGAAGAAAAGAATAGATATCCACTTGCTGGTGTACAGGTAAGGAATCACCAAAAGGTGAACATGGAAGAGTCACATCAGTTGCTTTCAGGGAAGGAACTCAGTGCTGGCTGATGGGGGAAGATGGTGATCTCTAACTACACGCCTTTTTTGAGCCACTTGAATTAAATGGATGCATATATTTGATTACACTAATCCAGGCCTGTCGAACGGTGCTCCTCAGCCGGCTTTAAGGCGCTGGAGGGATGGGAGGCAGAAAAATAGTAGAGATGACTGCAGACACCCTCCACCTGTTTAGACCAGCTTTGTACTTAGCCATTTTATTATGAGCTTCCTCAAAAGACTTCATTTAAATAACAGGTTTTATGATGTTTTTGAAAATCTGAAAACCATAGCATTAATCTCTTTGCTCGTAGTGTGTAAATAGCAATACTCTCTGAACAACTCTTTACATAGAAGGAACATTAAGGTCTCCTGGAAAGCAGGAAATGCTGAGTCAAAGGTATGAGGTTCAGATCCATACTTGCTGTTTGTAGGACCAGGAGCAAGTTTCTGTATGCCTTGTGAGCTTTAATATCTTCATCTGTTTGGAAAAAATGTGTGTGCATATATGTGTGTGTGTGGGGGGGGTGCTGTTGTGTGTAATATTAGCTCAAAGGGTGGTTGGGAGGATCAAATGCCATCATATTTATGAAAGTAACTAGCACTGTACCCAGGGATACAGCAAATACTCAATTACTGCCTAGCACTGCCTCGCTGAAACTGAAAGTCTTAACAGGTATTAATTCAATAGCGACCTTCAAGCCCCATGAATGCCTCTACATTGGCCTCTGGCTCCCAATCCCAAACTCAGGGCTCAATTACACAGAAGATTAGGTAGCTGAGGGTCAGATCTTCTAGATGCCAGGGTCTAGAGCCAACTCCAGGCTTAACCCACTCCAGGGACTACAGCTTTACAGTCGTCCTCCAGGCACAGAAACCAACACAGAAAAGGTCAGTGTGTGTGAAAGGAGCAGAGAGTGAATGAGCTCTTCTGGAATGAGCATGGCTGGGATGAGCAAGGTTAGCTCGCCACAGGACAGGACACGCTGCTGTTTGGCCTCCTTTTGGGGATTCTGAGCCAGATGAGGAAGAAGCAGGATTAGGTCCAAACAAGAGAAAGAGGGACTAAGTAAGGAAGGGAGAATGTAGGAAAGTGGCTGCAGAGGTGGAGAAAATGGGTAAAACTGGGGAGACCGAGCCCCAGAAACACTGCTAGAAAGTAAAGAGGGAAGCTTTTATTTTAACATCATTTTCAGTTAACCACTTTTATCAATGCTTAAAACATGCACAAATACATACACACACACACACACACACACACACACACACAGGAAGATGATGTACTTGTGGTTCTCATGTCATCAACGTTGGTGCTGGAGATCATTGCTGTACCCCATGCCCTCCTGCCTGAATGAGCAATCTCACCCACCAGAAGCCTGGGAGCCCCACTGCGGTAGCATGACCAGGGGAGCCCTCAATCACAGCCCCTCAGCAGCCACCCGGGCCACTCATCTGCTCTGGCATCATTCCTGATCTTAATCAAGAACTGTAGCTTCTTCTCAACTCCAATTCTAATAACCACTTGGCAAGGATTCATGGGTATTGTCAAGTCAGCTATAATGAAACTTTTGCCAAATTCAGAAGAAATTCTTTTTTTTTTTTAAGATTTATTTATTTATTCATGAGAGACACATACAGAGAGGCAGAGACACAAGCAGAGGGAGAAGCAGGCTCCTTGTAGGGAGCTCGATGTGGGACTCGATCCCGGATCCCAGGATCACAACCTGAGTCAAAGGCAGGTGCCCAACCACTGAGCCACCCAAGCGTCCCAGGAGAAATTCTTAATCAACTTTTACCTCCACTTAACCAGACTAATTGAGTTAACCTACACTAGGGGTGATCATATAACTTCTTACTCAGGACCTCTTAAAGAGTGAAAGGGGTGAAAGGGGTAGTGCAGCGGTTTGGCGCCTGCCTTTGGCCCGGGGCATGATCCTGGAGACCCGGGATCGAATCCCACATCAGGCTCCCGGTGCATGGAGCCTGCTTCTCCCTCTGCCTATGTCTCTGCCTCTCTCTCTCTCTCTGTGTGTGACTATCATAAATAAAAATAAAAATAAAAAGAGTGAAAGGGGTGCACTTGATAATTAAGCCAGGACAATTGGCACAAACTGGGACATGTGGTTACATCTAATAATCTCTATCCCTCTTTAAAACCCACTGATTGGGCACCTGGGTGGCTCAGCAGTTGAGCACCTGCCTTCAGCCCAGGGCGTGATCCTGGGGTCCTGGGATCGAGTCCCACATTGGGCTCCCTGCGGGGAGCCTGCTTCTCCCTCTGCCTGTGTCTCTGCCCCTCTCTTTCTGTGTCTCTCATGAATAAATAAATAAAATCTTTAAAAAAATTTTAAAAACCCCACTGATTGATGGCCAAATAGAGACTGATCTCCAGCAGCCCCTGCCCTTCTGTGCCCACTGGTTGACCTATAAAGCATCACTTGTCTTCACTCCCAGACATGTTTATGCCCACTGTATTTGTTATTAGAGTTATGTAACTGTATTCAATATCATATAAACTGATGAAACATACATGTAAAAAGGAAAGGTTATTTGTAAAAATTTAATTGAATGTTGAAAAACTCAAAAGTGAGTTGCTTTAAACATTGCAGTCCAAACAGGTGTAGGTAAGACAACAATAGAAGGTCGGAAGAACTAACAGACAACCTACAGAATGGGAGAAGATATTTGCAAATGATGTATCAGATAAAGGGCTAGTTTCCAAGATCTATAAAGAACTTACTCACCTCAACAGGAAAGAAACAATCCAATCATGAAATGGGCAAAAGACATGAACAGAAATCTCACAGAGGAAGACATAGACATGGCCAACACGCACATGAGAAAATGCTCTGCATCACTGGCCATCTGGGAAATACAATACAAATCAAAACCACCATGAGATCCCACCTCACACCAGTAAGAATGGGGAAAATTAACAAGGCAGGAAACCACAAATGTTGGAGAGGATGTGGAGCAAGGGGAACCCTCTTGCACTGTTGGTGGGAATGTGAACTGGTGCAGCCACTCTGGAAAACTGTGTGGAGGTTCCTCAAAGAGTTAAAAATAGACCTGCCCTACGACCCAGCAATTGCACTGCTGGGGATTTACCCCAAAGATACAGATGCAATGAAACGCCAGGACACCTGCACCCTGATGTGTATAGCAGCAATGTCCACAAGAGCCACACTGTGGGAGGAGCCTCGGGGTCCATCGACAGATGATGGATAGAGAAGCTGTGGTCTATGTATACAATGGAATATTCCTCGGCCATTAGAAATGACAAATACCCACCATTTGTTTCAACGTGGATGGAACTGGAGGGTATTATGCTGAGTGAAATAAGTCAATCGGAGAAGGACAAACATTATATGGTCTCATTCATTTGGGGAATATAAATAATAGTGAAAGGGAATAGAAGGGAAGGGAGAAGAAATGGGTAGGAAATATCAGAAAGGGAGACAGAACATAAGAGACTCCTAATTCTGGGAAACGAACTAGGGGTGGTGGAAGGGGAGGAGGGCGGGGGGTGGGGGTGACTGGGTGGCAGGCACTGAGGGGGGCACTTGACGGGATGAGCACTGGGTGTTATTCTGTATGTTGGCAAATTGAACACCAATAAAAAATAAATTTATTATTTAAAAAAAGAAGGTCGGAAGAAAAATAGGGTATATTAAAACTAGTCTAGACAGAGAGTACACTCAGTTCACTTTATAAGCGATTCTAGGACCTTGTTCCACTTTAAAGAAATTAAAACCGGATGTTGTAAAGGATGCATGATGAGAAGCAGTTATGTAAGAAGAAAGACAAGGAACTCCAAGCAATGAACTCACAGCAAAGAAAAGTTGGACCTTTAAACTAGAGTGTTTAAAGTGATTTTCCCCTTAATTCCCAGCTTCAGTGGACTTTATCAACACCAACTAACCTCTGGTCCCTACCTTGACTCTTGCCAAAATTATATCAGGTCCTCTGTCTTCACACTTAAGCCAAGTCTTACAGGAAGAGGTCTCTTGCCAATGTAGGATTTCCACATCACACTCCAGAAGTTGTTTCAAGGCAAACTTACTGATCACATTTTATTTATGTGGTAAGCCTTAAGGGGTAAGATTCTACCAAAGACTGAAAAAAACCCAGGGAGAACGAAACTAAAACATCTGCTATCCTACAAACAATGCTTCTGGGTGATGTCAATGTGTATGAGTTTAATGATCATAACTTCCCACCATAAACAGATTATGGCACAATTCATAGTAGAAAATTAAAATGGGAAATCCATCTTATGCCTTTTATCACAATTAAATTACTGCCAAACCATATAAAATTTAACAAGAGGAAAAAGTACTTGCCAGAAAAGAACATGGAGATCACCGTCATTGAAGACAAATTCAAATTTAGCAATCTAGCGGAGGTGCATGGGGATGAGGGTTTCAGCGACAGGAGGGAGGAAAGCAGAAGTCAGTGTGTGGTTGCAGGGTGGGGAAGGGAACAGGACGGCAGCCTCACCCCATCCTTATTACTAGAGAAAAGCACTTAATCATGAACGGAGTAAGTCCACTTCTGTTAACAGTGCTATTCAAAGGATGTGAAGAAAATAATGACATCTAAACATGTTTACTCTGTATTTGGCATTAATCAAAGTGCTCTATACTTACTAATTCACTTAAGAAAAAAGTACAAGTTTCGAGATGAATGGAAGATATGATTAAAGAATGAAAAATGGATCCTATTAGGAGATCGGTCCTCAGAGGACTACATAAGATGATAATGGTTACATTAGGACAAAGAGATCTCAGCTGAACATAAGGAAAGATTTGTATGGCTACCAAGCTGACCGAATATTAGGAAAAAGTGATTTTTTTGTACTGTGACTCCAAAAGGCCATTTGCTTAGGGAATAAGCCAAGGTATAAGGAAGCCAAGAGAAGGCCAACGAGGCTGATTGGCTACATGCAAATTGGCAGAGTATGACCCAGATGAGCCCCAGCCCTAGAAGGAAAGCCATCACCAAACTGCCCACCAAAAGGACCACATTGAGGAGGTTGCCGTGTCACTGAGGCTGAGTCATGAGTCATGGGAAAGGGCGCAACACACTGAAAGAGCACACCACAGGCAACAAGGTGGGGTCTGAAAAAGCCAGCTGGCTAGTGGGTTCACTTCAGCAGATTGTCAAATGCTTTGCCCTACGTCTCTTTCGGCCACATTGTGTTCATCACAACACATTCCTACTTGTGAATTGTTACCTGACCCTGAGGCTCTTCTAGGAAAAGTGAGTGGGCTAAGTAAGTAAGGAGGCTTTCTAAAGGGTTTAGTTATCTATCCTCTCATCTCAAAGCAGGGTTTGGACCAGACAATCAGAATGAATCTACAAATTTTGGGGGATTCTACGAAAAGTGTGGAAGAGAAGAAAGAAAAGAAGGTGGGGCAAAGGAAGGGAATATTAAATGGCCATTGATGTGAATCTATTTTCAAGATTTAAAATGAGTTACCCACCTGGAAGTGAATATAAAGGAGAAATCATACACTTAACCTGGTACAATGGTTCTGAAACAGCAGGCCAGGACAGACTGGGCACGTCCACGTCACCGGAGAAGGCTTTTTAACGTTATATTCCCCAGGACTCCTGGCTACCTAGTGCTTTAAGCGACCAACTCTTGATTTTGGCTCAGGTCATGATCTCGGGGTTGTGAGACCAAGCCCCAAGTCAGGCTCCACGCTGGGCATGGAGCCTGCTTAAGGTTCTCTCTCTCCTTCTCCCTCTAACCCTCCCCTTCCAGCTCACTCATCAATCAGTCTCCCAGCTATTTCCCTCAGAACTACGAAGTCAGAATCCCCCAGGATAAGATAGATTCTATTTTTTAAAAAAACTCTTTGGATGTTGCTGATATACAAGTATACTTGGGCACCTCTGACTTTTCAAATACCCCCTTTTCAGGGTCTTTACTAAAAATGAGAGAGGGTTTTTTACTCAGCCACCTTCTCAGGGTACGAGCACAGCAGTGCTGGTGGATTCTTTCTGATTCAGATACTTATCAGCAATAGGAGAAAAAAAATGTTTTTAACTGAGGACCTGATGAGAAAAATGAGATGATGCTTAAGGAAATCCACTCCCCTATAATGAAATGAATTAAATGCATGTAACTTACCAACAGTTATCTTAAGCAGTTAACATATAGACTAACACATAAATAATTGCCAGTGGAAGTGCCCTCCTCTCTAGAACACTTAGAATAGAAGCCCTGTCTTCATCTGAGTGCAAATCCGCATCTTCTTTCATCAGGTTGTCTGCATCCAGGTAGGTCCTTTTAGCTGTTTCCTATTGTCAGTGCTAATTTCATGCCTTCATCATAAAGAACTCTTAGCTTTTTGCGTCTGCAATTACTCAGTATCCCATGCCAAATACACAGATTTTCTTTCCCTTAAGACATCAACTATATCGAGTATTGCTATTTCTATTCGTAGTCCTGATTGCTTTTCTACAAATTCATACAAAGAAACTTCTAAAGTCACAACCCTCTCACATGACCTCTTTTGAATGAAACTGTTCGGTTCAGGGCTTCCAATCTTTGTGGTCTCGTGGGGGGAAAAAAAGAAGAAAGGGAAAAACAGAAATCGCTTCTTAATTGATCATTTTACCTTCAGCTGTCTACTTCCTTTCCTTACTTTGCATGTATCACAAATATGTTGTAAGTGGTTCCCGTATCTTGCATTTATTACAATGTACTATAAATTTGTGCCTAATTATTTATCTCTGCCAAGAGTTTTAACAGATCTAAGAGGACATGGAGAATCTGTATGGTCCATTGTTGAATCACTTATACCTAGCTTGGTACCTGGCCCATATAAATGCTTCATTATTATTTACTGAGTTGATATGGGTTTATGGTTGTTTCCTATTGTAATTGCCACATTTTTTTTTTACAAAGGCACCACCAGCTCTTGAGCCCTAGAGAACACAGATGGTATCACATTCATTTGTGCATCCTCTGTATAAATGTTTGAAGAATGACTGAATAACCTAAGGCAGAGTTGACCAAGCCATGTGATTCACTGCTTTGTTGTTCAATACATTCTACAAGAGTTGCATAAGCTGTATTTTATCTGAACCAAATCAGAGGATTCAGCAGACATTCTCTGAACATGAATAGTCTGGCTTGTGAAACAGTTGAATTTCTAAACGTTCCCAAGTTTCTAAATTGTGTATAGACTAAATAATTTGCAATCAGGAATTGTCCTTTTTAGGGAGATTAGTGATTCAGAGAATCCCGACTCATACACTGGTAAATCCAAGAAACAAATTTCATGTCCATTTACCAGAGCCATGGTTTTCATATGGCATCATCTGAAATGAGTCAGGAGCAAAAAAGGTCATCAGTATCAGAAACGTAATCACTGATTTCCTGCACAACGGAAAGATGAGTGGTCGGATTTGGGAATGGAAATTTACCAACCAAATATCCCTGTCTTTGCCTCACTCCCCTTAAATGTACCCAATCCAATGAAGTTTGGCTACCCAGGCACACTATGAAAAGCAAGATTTTCTTGTTTCTACTTTCAGATATATAATAGTCACCTGCAGAAAATAAAATATGATTCACAGTTAGGTAAACATTCTATGCTTTGTGAGTCAATAAACACAGATCAGCTATATACCTACAAAGACAACCCGAAAAAATTTGAGAGGCAGAAAAACAAAATAAAAAATTAGAGCTAACATCTACTGGGGACTTGCTGTTCACCAAACATTTCAGTGACCGTATAAAATATCTTATTGAATCTTCATGGTCACCCAGAGATAGATTCTATTCTTATCAGTATTTTATAGGTAAGGAAACTGGCATCCGTAAAAGTTAAATAACTTTCCCAAGGTTATACATTATGTAAAGGATGGAGCCAAGAGTCAATACCAGATAAACAATAAGGTAAAAATCCAAGCCAATCACAGCTGAGTTAAGAGGCGGAGAAATACGTGAACACCTTTGGAGGTTCTTTTGGGAATAATGGAGTAGAGAATATGCATAGGACACTCATTCTATGCAGTTCAGAGGAGGAGACTGTCCCACAGTGGCAGGTATGGGTGGGAATACAGCCAATCTGAAGCAAAATGAGGTACGAAAGGAAGAGTCCAGAATGATAGTATCTGTCTCTCCCAAAGCCTGTTCCCAGAGAAGTTGTCTGATTTTTCAGACTTTCTGTCAAGGGTCACTTCTAAAAAACCAGACCTTGGAGGCCCAGAAGAGGTAGCATTTTGAATATCCTATTAACCCCTGAAAAGAGATGGCTCACTTACTAATTATCACATTCTGGGGTAATAAGAATCACTAAAAAAGCAGGTCTTTTCCTCATAATTCATCCTATAGTCGATGGCCAAAGGCAGAAGCTGAAGTTGAATTTAGAGCCAGAAGGTCAAGACCAAAAAGACCAGAGCAAAGACAGTATACGGAATAAACAGATCATATCCTATGATGGTTAATGTTATGTGTCAACTTGACTGGGCCGAGGGTTGCCCAGATATTTGGACATATATTATTCTGGGTGTTTCTGTGAGGATATTTTTAGATGAGATTAACATTTAAATTAATAGACCGAGTAGAGCAGATTGGCCTCCCTAATGTGGGTGGGCCTCGTCCAATCAGTTGAAGACCTGAATCAAACAAAAGTTTAACCCTCCTCCTAGTAAGAGAGAATTCTCCTGCCTTCATACTCGAACGGAAAAATCAAGCTCGCCTTAAGACCAGAAATACACTATCAATTCTCCTGGTTTTCGGCCTTGAGATTGGAACTAAACCACTGGCTCTCCCAGGTCCCCAGCTTGCTTGCTGACTCACCCTGAAGATTTGGGGACTTGCCTATCTCCGTAATCACATGAATGAATTCCTTTTAAGATGAGCTAACGTATGTGAAATGTGCAGAATGGCACTGGCATGGATGAGTGCTCAATAAATACTAGCTGATTTAAATTCAGTAGGTGGTTTCCCATACCATGGTATGCAGAATTCTTCCATTTTTTTAACCATGTGATCATCTTACCTTATGCTCCAGCCAAACTCAGCTCCTTATTTTCCTGAATAGGTCATTTTCTTGTTTTCCCACCGCTGTGCCTTTACATACCATGCTCCCTCTACTTGACCACCCTAATATCTCCTGTGTCTGAATACAAGTACATACATAAGTGCCTAGAGAATGCCTGCTTTCTTCAATTTTTAGCTCAGTTTTTAAAAACTACACAGGTCAGATAATACCTCTGGTAGGAAACCATCCCTGACACCTGATTCCCCCTTTGGTGCCCTGTCTCTGTCAGGACACTGACACTTGTCACTTGTTAGCTAACATCTATTGCTACAGTCTTCCACCCACCCCTCCCATTAATAATAGCCAGACCTTACTCCTCTTCTTTTGGGAAATGGCTCCTCTCCCACTACCCATTCTCTATAAGTCTGCAATACCTGCAATTATGGTCTGCTATCCTCCAGTCATATTACTTAAACCCAACAAATTGTCATAACCTATGGCTATGCTGACCACAGCTGGTTCAAGGAGTAAGGAATGTGACACAAACTTAGCTGATAGGAGTCCTTGCCTTGCATTTTTCTAACTTGGGCTAACAGTAGATGTTTCTTGCATCTAAGATCATGGGAGTAGAAGATTGTGACACAATGGTTATTTATGATCACATTTTCCACTAGCTTCTAACTAAGTAATCCTGATAAATTCTTACACTTGGATTATCTCTATCAAAGTCTATTGCATCACTGATTAGCGTTGTCTGTTTAACACGTACTCAACAAATGTTTGTTACATGAACTCTCTCATGTTTGGGTGTACATGACCTGTAAAGGGAATACTGAAAATTGGATACAAATAAATCCTATTTCTGGTCACACTTGCTATTTTGTCACATCTTGCTATAATTTGACAACAGGAATGGGTTCACTTTGGTTATTTAAACCTTCGGAGGAAAGAACCATCCTTCACATGCATCTTGAGGGGAGAATATAGGGTCTTTCCATAGCTTGAAACCTAGGGACTGAAAACTAAGTTATACTTGGCCAGAGCTCAAATCTTTCCTCTAATGCAAAAAAATCTTTTTGCATGTGACCCTTTTAAAATGGTAGAAGTCATTAAAGAAAGTAAAACAAGGATTTTTTTGTTTATTATAGAAAAAAAGAGAACACAATTTAGTTTAAGCTGGAAAATAGCTTATCTGAAATGAAAAAAAAACGCACGCTCTAAACCTTGTTTGGCCATGAGTCGCCAAGAATATAGCGACTCTATTGTGCATCCTCTCTTCCTCCACAGCCAGATCTATAAATTAGAAATAATATTATGTGTCCTGGCTAGTCTCACTACAGCTTAATGAGATTATTTCTAGGAAACCTTTTGACTTCAAAAAAGCCAGAAAAATTCAAAGAACTTTTATATAAAAGGTTTCAATTTGATTAAAAAGCCCTCGATGCCTCCTTTGTGAGTCATGCATATTTCCCACTGACTTTTTATGTGTCTCTATTGTCAGCATTAAATATATGTTTTAGGTCTATTAAAGTAAAAAATTATTCTCCAAGCTCTCAGCCCAAGGTGACTTCTAATAACTATTTAGTTTTTATGATGATTTTTTAAATTTACATTAATAATAGAAGAATCTAATGTTAAATTGAAGGTTATTAAAATTGGCCTCCTTTCAGGTTGTCTGAATGTTAGATCTTTTTTTTTAACTGTATCTTTCCTTAATTGCATAAGAATAAGATTACACTTAATTATTATTTAGAATTTGTACAGCACATTTGTAAAGGCAAAGCCTTGAAGTCCTACCTTAGTTGAAGTAGCCATGATTTGCTGTCTTCTCAACATGAATTAGATGTCTATCATGCACCTCAAATGTAACATCCCCAAAATACTATTAATATTCAGCCCTTCCCAAATGCTCTTCCTCTAGGCTCCCCCACCTCAGTTAATGGCAACTCCATTCTTTTAATTGCTTGGATCAAAACTTTGAGGTCATCCTTGAGTTCCTTCTTCCTCTCATACTTCACCTTCAGTCCACCAATACATCTTGCCAGCTCTACCCTCAAAATGCATCCCTAAATATGCCCCCAACACGGTCCTACTTGCTGTTCTCTCGTTCCTGAATCATTGCAACAGCCTCCTAACTGGTTTTCCTTCTCCCATCCTTGCCTCTTTGGTCTATTTTCCATGCGGCAGTCAGAACGATCCCGTCAAACAACATAAATTAGATGTCCTCCTCTACTCAACCACTTCTCTCTCCTAACCACTCGGAGCAAAAACCAAAATCCAGACAAGGACCTTTATGAACTTTCTACTCCAACTCCAGACCTGCTGCTTCTTCTTTGGGACTTTGTACTTTGAATGGTCTCTGTATTCTCTTCCCCCAGTTATCTGCAAGGCATGTTCCTTTGCTATCTGCAGGTCTTACTCAAATGTCACTTTCTGAATGCGGCCTTCTCTGATAACTTTATCTAAAATTGTAACCCCCCATCCCAATACATCTTTGCCCCTCCTGCTTTATTCTCCTATCCCCTTTAACAATATACATAATCCCCCGCTATACCCAAGGTAATCTAACAGGTTGTTTACCCATCAGTTCCCCTTTCCAACATGTCAAACATGGGAGTTGAGGGGAGAAGGTGGAGAGATTTTTAACTCCTTTTACTTGAGTCTCTATTTTCAAGGTCTGGCACAGAGTAGGGGCTGAATAAATATTAGTTGTCTAAAAAAACATGAAAAGAACTTCCAGGTATATTTACCATAACACCAGGGAGAATTTTGCTTCTAAGCTCCCATCTTGCCAGCATAGCATTCTTTTCCTAGTGGACACTTCAGACTATTAGAATAGAGGAGCAACTGTGGCCAAGGGGACTTGGATGGCAAGGTGGGTGGCGCTCAGGCTTGCACATGATTCCCCTCGATGGCTATGAGTCTGCTAGCTTGAACAAACCACAGCAGCTTTATAAAGAAGTATGAGCACCCAATCAGAACCATGAATGTGATTGGCCAATAAAAACTTCAAAGGAGATTGGTTCCAGGACCAACTAATTTCCTGACGATTATTAACTACCAAGGAACCCATCCCCAGCCCTCAAAAGATGAATCTGAAAAGTCTTCAGGTATCATGAAGGCTATGCAAATCAACGAAGCCCTGGTGGCAACATGGAAAGACCACAGTCCTTAGTCCAGGCAGCAGCTACCAGCTAAATTTGCCATGCCGCATTACCAGATCTTCTGATTTTTAAGAAAAGTCATACTCTAGCTTTCATGTAAAACTCCTCAAATGTAAAAAGTTGGCCTCTAACTCAATTTTTTTTAAGGAATGTATTCATCTATTTATTTGTTTTTAATTTATATTTATTTATTTGACAGAGAGAGAGAGCGAGTATGAGCACAAGTAGGCAGAGCAACAGGCAGAGGGAGGTGGGGGAGCAGGCTCCCCACTGAGCAAAAAGCCCAACGTGGGGCTCAACTCCAGGATCCCGGGATCACGACCTGAGCTGAAGGCAGACACTTAACTGACCGAGCCACTCAGACACCCCCTCTAACTCAAATTTAAAACAACAACCACCATATACCGTGAGCCAAACAAAACAGCTTCTAACCACACTCAGCTTGATTCAACCTCTGTCTTCCAGGCTGATGAAAACTAAACCTAATTCTGAGAAAAGCAAATCAAAATAACCAAATATCTGCCTTCCTTAATCTTAAGTTCCTTTCTCACAGAAAGTAGTCTTCATGATGTCCATGCACAGGCCCGAATGCTAGGCCCTTAGGAACTTGAGTCTCTGGTCTTAAAACTCTCCATCTATGTGGGCATGTTCCGGCTCTCAACTTGCAGTGGAGAGCAAGCGAGGCAACCTACCCTGCCCCAGGCGTGGTTCCCGGTCCCTTAGCAGGGTCCTGGGTGTCCTTGGCATCTGTGGTGGAGGTGCCATGCAAAACGCTGAGAATGGTAGAGAAATTCTCACCAACACAAAGGAGAAAAGGAACTCTGCAGGTGCCAGAGCAAGAGGGAGGGAGGCAGATATATGGGTGTAAGGAACACAGTCTGAGCCAAGAACTGAGGAGTCCATCACTACCCAAAGCCTTCAGTAGATCACGAGCCTCCAAAGCTGGGATGACATCTAATCCACCCTTGTGTTCTTAGAGTTGACTGCGGTGCCTGACACACAGTAGGCACTCCCTCAGCTGCTGGATCAAAGTCATTCGTTTCCTATCATACGACAGTATAAAGGAACGATTTTCAGTCCAGTCATAAATGAGTGGCCTCAAAACTTTTCCAGGAAGCTGCAATGTGGAATTGAACATTCAGGATAGTGGTGTGATTTGCAATTTCAGAATTATAGATTGTATTGTTCTCTAGATTGCCATAATAGGAGGAAGGGGAATAATGAAACTTTAAAATCTAGTGCCTATATTTGACCTATTTTAAGAAACAGAGAAAGATCCAACCCCAATAGGAACAGGTAAAAACAACGGAGAATCCAAAGGTATGGATAAAACTGTTTTACAGCATTGTTTCCCCCAGACACATATTTTTTCAATGTAATGATTTTAGCAAGGGTTGGAGAACTGTTACTTGTTAGCTGAAGAATATGTAATTAAATCCACCATTCTGAAAGAAAAGCTTTGTGAGTACTGTTTTTTTTTTTTTTTAATCTTCTGTGGCTGGAGTAGTAATTTCTTCCTGTCTCACACCTACTCAAAACCCAGGGGATCTGTCCTTGATGTCTGGCATGAATATAATTACAGTACAGATCTCTAGTGCAGAGTTCAATCACGGCAGACAACTATTGATTTGTGTGTAAATCAAAATACACATAATTTTCTCTAGTCTGGGACTTGTTAAAATGCATTAACAGACCAGGGGTTCATGTTTCAGATATGGCAATGGTGGGGGTGGTGCTGGTTTTGCTTTGTATTTTTTATTTTCCTTTTCCCTCCAAGAACAGAGATAAGCCCTTTCTGAGCAGGAAAGCTCCACCGACTTGTTCCAACAAATCCTCATCCAATCTCACACTGGGTCACACACAATCAGAGGAGAGATGGACCCAGGACCTGGGGAGAGCAGGGATGTTGAGGCTCCCTGCAAGAAAGCTCCCCCCTCTCTCTTGTGTTTCTGTTACAGGGACTTTGCTGAAGCTGACTTTTCTTTTCTCTCACGAGACAACTTCCCAGTACAAAGTCGGTAATCTCAAAAGATACTTTCTTCAGGTTTTTCTTTCTGTAGCAATAGTAATAACACAAAGTGTTCATTCTCTCTTCTACACAAAACGCTCTCTACTAAGAGACCACATTTTTTTTTTTTTTAAGAGACCACATTTTAATGGAAAAGGGCAAAGTAGGCAGATGAGAAGACCCAATGCTGAGGAAGTCACACACCTTCTCTGGGCTCTGGATTTCTATCTAGAAAAATGGGACTGGGCGTCGGTGATTTTCAAATTATGCACCATGGAAGTCTGGGGTGTAGAGATCGGAAAAGAATACATGGGACTTAGGATCCCATTCCCATTCCCACACTTTAGCTACAGCAGGCTAGTCTGTATCTGTTTATATATTAGATTGCCAGGTTAAATTTCCCCTTAGAGAAAGGATTTCATAGAGGGATGTTTTTTTAAAAATCTGTCTTTTCCAATTCTCACCTTCCATAATTCTGTGACTTCTTTCTCTGACAGGAGATAGCCTCAATTTTCTGCAGTGCAAGTGTTCATTAAAGCAGACCACCATGTAAAATGGGGAACTGGTTTATGTGTGGTGGTTTTCTTCAATATAATTCCCTCTACCATCAAAAACAGGAATTTTTTAGGCATTCATTCACACACATAGTGCCATGTAGGTTACTTATTAGTACTAGTGAAGTTGGTAAGTTTTGTTTGAAATCCAAGAGATTGATTTGATAGATTTTGGAAAGGAGAAATATTTCATTTTTTATTCAAAATTAATATTTTATGTACATATTTTTATTTTTTATTTATTTAATTAACATACAGTGTTATATTAGTTCCAAGTGTACAATACAATGATTCAATAATTCTCACATTCTATACATTACTCAGTGCTCATCAAGGTAAGTGTACTCTTAATCTCCTTTATCTATTTTGCCCATTCCCCCACCCACCTCTCCCCTCTGGCAACTAACAGTTTGTTCTCTGTATTTAAGAGTATGGGATTTTTGCATTTGTTTTTTATCTCTTTTTTTCTTTGCTCATTTGTTCAGCTTCTTAAATTCCATATGAATGAAGTCATATGATATTTGTCTTTCTGTGACTGACTTATTTCACTTAGCATTACAGCCTCTAGGTCCATCTGTGTTGTTGCAAATAGCAAGATAACATTCTTTCTTATGGCTGAGTAATATTCCATTATATATTTATACCACACCTTCTCTATCCATTCATCTACTGATGGACACTTGGGTTGCTTCCATATTTTGGCTATTGTAAATAATGCTGCAGTAAACATAGGGATGCACATATCTTTGCAAATTAGTGTTTTTGTTTTCATTGGGCAAAATACCTGTAGTGGAATTACTAGGCCATATGGTAATTCTATTTTCAATTTTTGAGGCACCTCCATACTGTTTTCCACAGTGGCTACACCAATTTGCATTCCCACTAACAATGTATGAGGGGTCCTTTTTTTAAGAAAGGAGAAATCTTGACAATTCTGTTAATGTGATATAGCTAATAAGTAGCATAGCAGAAATTAAAATGGATAATTAATTTGAAAATCCTACTGTAACACAAATTATAATGATCAATAAAACAAATGGTTTCATCTGGAACCACTGTTACCAGGGAATGTTTAAGCAATTCCTATAGAACCAAAAAGGGGAGTATCGCAGCTGTATGAAACTAAGTAACCAGATTTCAGCCCCATTTCAAGTGAGAAGTGATTCTTCCCAGGAAAAGGGGTCTACATGCCTACCATTACCACAGGCATAAGAAAGAATGCTGATCCCCCCAGAATATACAAAACGAATTCCAAAGAGCAAGCAGCAGCTGGGGTAGAAGAGGAAATCAAGTTCAGAGTAGAAAAGCAGAGATGAAGCACTGCATATCTACAGTCAGAATTTGCAATTCATTGGAAGGGAGTAAAGGCTTTCATAGGAATTAATTATGGAAGCCCAGTAATGAAAATGCACTTTCAGAACTACTTAAGCAAAGATTAAGACTTAGTCTAAAGACAATAAAGCTAAGAGACAATCTCTGAGATCTAACTAACAGAATGAAAGGAAGTGGGTCATATTACCATAGCCATACTGGTTGGCATAATCATTAGTTCCTCTGTGAGGAGAAAACAGAGATCAACACTGGAATCAGCTCTAATCTTTTTATTCCATTATCCATCTACCTTGTTAAATAAGCATTGCTGCCAAAGCTAGAATCCAATCTTTTTTTTTTTTTAAGCTTTTGTTTATTTATTTGACAGAGAGAGAGAGAGAGAGAGAGAGAGAGAGAGAGAGAGAGAAAGCAGTGGGGAGGGGCAGAGGGAGAGGGAAAAGCAGACTTCCCGCTGACGGGAACCTGACACAGCGCTCCATCCCAGGACCCTGAGATCATGACCTCAGCTGAAGGCAGATGCTTAACTGACTGAGCCACCCAGGTGCCCCTAGAATGCATTTCTTAAAAAAATCAAGAAACTACAAAGAATAAATAAATGTTAGTCTATCCCTCCCTTTTCTCTCATCTATTTTCTCCTAAATTTTTCTATTTTTGAGCTGGTTAGGCTAACAAATTGAGCAATTCAGTTTTCCTCTGAGTCTTCAGATCAGCACAATTCTTGGTCTGCTGACATTTCCCAAAACAAAGAGCCCAACTGCCTCACAACTAGAATAGAATGCGAAAAGATGACCGACCCCTGCCAATGTGAAACAGCTCAGGTACTCCAGAGTTCAGACCATTTTAAATGCTTTAATGGAGGGCTTTAGAATGCTGAAAATCATATATAGGACCACAGATGATAAAGTTGGAGTTCTTCTCAAATGTCTCTGAAATTCTTAAGAAGTGGTCCTACAGTTATTTAAAATCTATCTTCCATCATGGTGGCTTAAAAAATGTGCACCATATAGCATTCAGTACCATAGTATAGTCAGCCTATTAAGAGAATATGTAATGAAAGAAAAGTCACCTAAAAAGCAGGCAGTACTTGGGTACCAGTCTGACTACAATTCTCTGGCTCCTGGAACCAAATCACTTAAATTTAAAGTCAGTTGGAGTAGTTGTTAGTGCTGTTTGCCAAATATTTCTGGTTTACCCTGTTGCCAGACACAGGGTAGGTTACCTTTTCTGGTCCCCTTATGGTGTGTGGAGCCATGTAACTAGTTATGGTCAATGACTTGTGAGCAGAGGGAAATAAGTCACCTTCAAAAAGGAGCATTTAGCTGACAATGTAAGACCTCCCTTGTCTGTCTGCACAATGACCAGAAGTGCTTGTGATAGAGACTGTTCCATGTGTTTAGATCCTAGAGTGACTCTGATGAACAGAGCCTCCTGTCCCAGGTATGGAAACACAAAGAACATATGGCACAAGGGAGAAGTAAATCTTTGTTGTTTTAGGCTGCTAAGATTTAGGAACTGTTTGTTACAGCCTCATTATTTAGCCTATTCTAACTGATACGATGCTGCACAGGTCTGGGTCCCCTTGATTCAGGAGCATGCACAAGGATGAACTACTACAAGAAATCAATGATCACTAGGAATCTTCCAAATCAGGATTATGCTAAATCTTTCAAGGGTCTTGGGCTGACTACCTTCACTCCTAAACCCCATATTCCTAAGAAGCACTCTCAAGTTCAAAGGGACACGCAAGGGTCTCTAGTCTTTCAATCCATTGTTCCATCAACTAAACTGCCGTTATGGGATGGGTTTATTCCCAGTTTTCTTTCTCCAAAATGTTTTGGACAATTAAAGAATATAACAACAAATCCTGCAAAGTGCCTTGAGAGACATTAATGTAAAAGTTCTTTCTAGCTTCCATAGGATAGAAAGTTTGGCAGGTTAATTCCCTTTTCAGTACTAAAAACTGGCATATCACATGAGAACACATTAGCGCAGGATATTTTTTCTCGTAAAGCATTTATTTCAGGCTGTTCAAAGCAGAATATTTAACGGTTATTTTTGAAAACATTGGTCTTAAAGCTAGTGCACATATTTTGATGGGGGAGAGAAATTGCTTTCATCTTCTGTTTACATTCAGCGTTCACTGGTTCGTAGCAGCGGGTTGTCACGATAACCTCCTCAAATGGCAGTTCTCCTTGATCCCTCATGACAACTTTGGGGATTTGGGATTTTTACCCACTCTTTCCCCAGATCTGTGATTTCAAGTTATTTCAAAGAGTTTTAAGTTGAGTGCCTTTCAGGAAAAAAAAAAAAAATCTTCTATCAAAACAAAACCCATCAAAGCAGAAACCATTGGGTAGAGACAACCATTACTACAAGAAAAATAAAATGAGGAGTGCTAAAATGCTGTTTTCTTTAGCCTTTCCTCTTTTTTTTTTTTTTTTTAAGCTGACAGAGTAAATGGAAATCATTTAAACAAGGGCGTCAGGTAAACCTCTTCCCCTCAGCAACCATGAACTTCAAAAAATGGTCTTTAAATGTAGCCAATGGAATAGAGTTTTATGTTTAGTTATTTCCCCTCTGGTCTCCTCTTATGGCAGTAATATGTTTTTTTCAATGCCTAAAACCTTTCTCAGAACCTAAGAATTCCCCTAGATTTCATGAATTAATGCAAATGGTAATCACAAGTGCAAATGAGTAATTGGTAACACAAGTACCCATCTGTGCATGCAATTAACTGCCTAGAGCAAGTAATTGCCTGTTTTTACAAGAGCCTACTTAGAAACCTCAACTTAAGCATTTAGTTTTTGAATAATTCTGCCATAAAACACAGCAAAACTTTTACTCAGGACAAATCCTGTTGAACAAGCAGCCAAACACCTTATAATTTTTAGTTTTATAAAGATCATTCCTAAGAAGGCACACACAGTAACTGACTTCAGAAGAGTCTCCTACTTCAACATGCTCAGGACCATTGCCAAGCAAAGGACACCGTTTGGGAGAGCCCACCAAGCTAGTTCTCATGATGATGGCTCTCCAAGCACCTTCGGGAGACTTCTGAAAGTATGGATAACTTTCTAATTAATTCATTAAGTATTTGTTGAGCATCTATCATAAACAAAGTCTTCTATTCTAGGCTCCATGCAGAATATAAAAATGAGTTAGAACATGGTATCTTCTCTAAAGGGACCTACAACCAATCAGGAGATAGAAGACTTGCAGCTCATTATCTAAAACACCAGTAGGCCTGCCATTCAAGGACTGTGAAAGTGTATCTGTTACCTTACCAGGTCGCACCTGCCTGACAAAGCAGACAAGTGTTTTTGGTAAAAATTACAATTGCAACAAAAATTATCCTTGATCTGAGCCTTCACCAAACTGTCTCTGGCCCCCGCCCCCGCAGGTTGGCCAACTCGCCTTTCCTTGGCAAGGTCATCCACTCTCCTTGTTGGTCAAAGCTTTTCTTCATCGGTTATTGACTTTATTTCCCTCACATGCTGCCAGACTTAATCCACAGCTGTTTTTTGATCCTGCGCCAAGCTGCTACTTCCTGGCGGCTGCCAAATGCCCTGTCGTTCCTCTCATTACTGCCTCTTGCCTTTAAATGCCATCTATATGCTAACAGCTCCCAAATTAAGGTTTTCAGCACCAACCTCTCCACTGAACCCCACACTCATCTATCTGCCTGCCTTGTCAGCACCTCCACTTAGGTATCTAAGAGCCACGCCACACTGTTTCCTAAAACCAACCCAAACCTGCTCTTCATACCATGTCCCTTTCTCAGTGATGGGCAGCCCTAAACTTGATAGTCCTCCTTGCTTCCTCTCTTCCTCTCACATGCAGGCATCCAGCCCACCTGCTCAGCTTTTTGACTCTACCTTCAGATAGATCCAGACGCCTACCACTTCTCACACACCGGCCCTTACCAATCTGGTCCAATCCAGCATTTTTGCTGGATTATTGCGATTATTTCCCTACTAGGCTTCCTGCTTCCACCCAAACCCTTCTAGAATTATTCTCCCAGTCTGTCATCAGAGTGGTCCTTTTAAAAGTCAAGTTATGTCACTCTTTTGATCAAAACCCTCAAATGGCTTCCTATCTCACTCAGAGTCAAAACAGAATTATTTTCAAGAATCGACAAGATCCCTCCTTATCTGCCCCACAACTCCATCTTTCTTTGATTATGTCCCGCACCAACGCCACCCCTAGTCACTATGATTCCGCAAACTGGCTTCCTTGTTGCTCCCTACACACACCAGGTGCATGCATGTTCTCACTCGCTGGGATGCTGTTCCCTGCCTGTTGGTGTAGCTCATTCCCACACTTCCTTGGGGTGACTTGTATCAGAGGAGCCCGCCCTAAACTCTGAGGTAGTACAGCAACTCCGGCCGACTGCCCACTACCATGCTTCTGAGCCCCTTATACCGTGTCCTTTTTGCCTATAACCCTTCTTCTATATGACATACATTTATTTTCTGATTCCTTTACTAGAATATAAGCCCTGTGAGGGCTGGAGGTTTGTTCTGTTAGGCTTCCTAGCATTCCAAACAGTGTCTGCCACATAGCTTCATGTGTGAACGAATGAATGAATGAATGAATGAATGAACAGATGAGCATTCCAAGGGTGGGAGAAGCTCTTCTCTCCATTAGAATTACAATTCTTATAAAGCTTTCAAAAGGGTCTCCTTGCTTTCTCAGTTCTCCCTGCCTTGCAAAAGAGTTGACTGTCTCCCAGATTGCCACGCCTTGGAAAGTTCCTCTCAAAGACAATAAACCAACATGCTAGGATGGAGTCAGAGTTCCTCAACTTTGAATTCCTGGCCTTTGAAGGATGCTGCCCAAGAAGCTGAAGGAGTTCATCGTTTGAGTCTTCACCCCACTGCTCGGATGCCCAGATTTCGCTCACCATCCTCTTCCTTTCTCTCCTTGGCCAATCATCGTGTCTTTGTGGTGATAAAGCTCCTAAACAGCCCAAATCTCCTGCCTCAGGCCTCCCCTGGGAACCTCATCCCACAAATGAGAACAGAGAATGAAAAGAAGTAACCTCTTTCCTTCAACTTACCTATCAACAAATGCAGGACGCAACAACCTTGATTAACACTAAACTCACAATTTCAGATACTCAGCTTCCTCACTAGAGAAAATGAAGCACCATCTTCCTCATTAAGTAATTAAAGATGCTAAGAAAGCATGATGAAATGGATGGAAAAAAATAGAAAGGGGTAAAATCTTCAGAATTCAGCTACTTAAAAATAGTACAAATGAAAAGGAAACTCTCCCAATGTTAAGAGGGACTTTTTTTTTTCTTAACGTCTGTGAATATGTGTGTTAAATAGTCTATGCTTTGTCAGAATCAGAGCACCATTTTTAAAGATTTAACTTGATTTATTCCATCATTTCTTAGGTAGAAATGTCTGAACCATTATCACACCTCAGCAAATATGAATGAATTCAGTATATGACTTTCATGTCTCCTACCTCTAAGTTATATAGGCTGACTTTTAAAATCATGATTCAAAAACTTAATAGGTATGTCCCTATATACTTTCAAATCTGTACCAATAAAATTGTTCTGTATATTTTAAAGACACATCCAGTAGATCACAGAGCACAACCCTGATGTTCAACAACAGCAAGATTTGAGGAAGAAGAGAATGATGATAAAAGGATGAACTATCAAAATGGACAAAGTTCTATGGGACAAATTTCTCTTTTATAGCTTAAATACTGGTCCTTCGACATGAAAAAAAGAACATGATTTTTTTTTTCTTATCATAAAACTTTCTCAAAATGGGAAAACAATCCTACGTAGGAAGAAAAAGAAGTAGGAACAAACAGGAGGTCCTTTTGCAATAAATAACCCTATGCTTTCTGCTTCCATGTTAGAAAACCAGATAGCTGCAGTGAGAGCACAATTACATGGGGAGCTCCCAGCCGTCAAAGCACAGATTTTCCCCTTGAGTCCTGACTCCACAAGAAGGACATTAAATAAAGTGCCACATGCTCACATTTTCATTTTAATTACCTTTTTAAAATGTGAGGATTTTTGAGCCACATGGGACTCATGTACATTTTCAATCACACAGGACTCAATATTTTAAATCATTAAATTCTCATTATACCCACCTGCAGTTCCTACACTACCCTACTATATTTAATACAATGTGTGTAAGTAACTTGCCTAAGCCCATTTAAGAAGCCTAGTAAAAGAGCAAACATGAGACCTATATCGGCAATTCTGCATACTAGCTCAGTGACCTTGGAATCCAGATTTCACTCACCATCCTCTCCCTATAAAAGAAGAAAGTTGGTCCAGAACATTTGCAGCATCTCTTCTAGTCCTAACAGGCAATGATTCCCTCTTGTTGATTGTCAGCGTGAATTTTTTCTCTCTCTACTGTGTTTTCAGTTTAAGACTCTCAAAATTCAACATCATTAGTTATCTCACTTTTGACATTAGTGAAAACAGACACCTTCTCTGCCCACACTATCCAATAACCTACAGTATAACCCTACTGTTACGGATTTAATGTTTGTGCTCCCCCAACCCCAAACACAATTCATATGTTGAAATCTTACCCCCCCCCCAGTGTGATGGTATGGGGAGATGGGGCCTTTATGGTAATTAGATCATAAGGGTAGAGCCCTCATGAATAGGATTAGTGCCCTTGGAAGAGAAGACACAGAGTTTGCTTGCTGTTGTTGCCATATGAACACACAACAAGAAGGGCTTCTGAGATCCAGGAAGACACCAGATCTGCCAGCACCTTGATCTTAATCTTCTTAGCCTCCAGAACTGGGAGAAATAAAGGTCTGTTGTTGAAGCCACCCAGTCCATGACAATTTGCTGTAGGAACCCTAACTAAGACACCTACCACTCACTCTCATATCATGGAGCCTTCTTTCACCTTTCAGATTTCACTGAACTAAACAATTTTGATTCTGTCTTTTCTCCCAGTTTGTTTTCCTACACTTTTATATTTCCTTTACCCTTCAAATTGTTCATTTCTTAAAAGCCTCAAGTAAAACAATAATATGAAAGTCTGAATTATACTGTTGGAGTGAAAAATTTCCTTGTTCTTCCTGCCTGCTAGGAATTTCTTTTTCATCCAACATAGGGAAATTTGGTTGTTTTGTTTTATTTAATCACACTCAGCTATATTATTGCCCCTTAGCCAGCTTATTTCAACATTTCTAACTCTCTGGTTACTCTTCTCTACAATTAGCAGTTATCTATTCTCTATTTTTGTACTTAATTTTCCTCCAGAAGTAAAATAACTTATATTCAATGATGAAACAAGGATCTAGCTGCAGTTGCCCTGTCGTGAACTGCGTCCTGTTGAAATTCATAGGTTGAAGCCCTAATACCCAGTACCACATGACTATATTTGGAAATAGGAACTTTAACAAGATAATTTATATCAAGTGAGGTCATTAGGGTGGGCCCTATCCAAATAATTGGTGTCCTTATAACGGAGGAAATTTGAACACAGACATGTACAGATGGAAAAATCATATGAAGATATAGGGAAAAGACAGTCATCCATATGCCAAGGAGAAAGGCCCCAGAAGGAACCAACCCTGCTAACACCTTGGCCTTGGACTCCTAGCCTCCAGACTATGAAAAAACAAATTTCTATTGTTTAAACTACATGGTCTGTATTATTTTGTTATAGCAGCCCTTGAGAATTAATACAGGCCTCTCTCTCCTAGCTGTGACCTTAGAAAAAGAATGATATTGTTACTCTGCCCTCTATACTCATTGCTGCTGGAAAGAAGAGTAACTGGGAAATGGCTCTTTCCAGCACACGAATAATATTGGTGACTAACACGGTATCCTACCATCTTCACCTTCATGCCTGGTCCTATTGATAAAGGCCAGACTTAGGACTTCCATGAGCACAGTCTTCAGTGAATTAAACTAGATCTTCAAATATTTTCTAGATCTTCAAATATTTTCCTTTATTTCCTTCTTTATAGTAAAAAAATCAACAGCCTCATAAGTCCAAGGTAGGCAGCTAAAGAGCCAAAGATTTTCCTGAAGAGAAATGGAACCAAATCTATTCTGACCGTTTTTCCACTTATCCTACCCTCAGTGGCCATTGTATGGCATGTTTTCCCAAAGTTTATGTTCCAGGGGACCTAGCTCAGTAATAGCCCAAGGGAAATCTGCCCTCCTTTCAGAGAAACCTAATATTTGCGCCTGTTATGAGACCACAATATTTCTAAAGGAAGGGGCTTACTCATCAGATTTTCTACTAAACAGTTTAATATTGACCTTTTCCTTTTTCCATTCATTCACTTTTTCAAGAACTATTTACTGAGCACCTAGTGTGTGCATGTTTCTGCACAGGGACCAGGGCCACAAATGATAATAAATCACCAGCATATCAAAAACCCATAAGGAATCCACCGGGAAGCTAGATCATATTCAAGAAAAGGAACAAGAAATTCTAGAAATAAGAATTTTAAGACTATGGAAGAAAAACATCCCAAAGACCAGAAGTCTTATTTTTCCAGGAAATTTGTTAAGTTTAGAAAATCAAAACAAAGATATCACATTTCTTGTGCAGATATTCAGATGTGATGTCTAAATTAAAGTCATGTGATGCCTCCCAGAGAGAGCGGATATAGGGATTTCTTTTCCTCTGCCCCCTGCCCTCCCTGACAAATATACCCTTCCATTCTTTCACAACTCCCCCAGGCGCTATGTACATTCAGATACTGTAGGCAAATTATTTTACGAAATGTATTTTGATTTTTTGAACCTTCTAACACTAGGCAATCCTTGTCAACTTTCTTTGAAACAAGTTCCCACTAGGCAGGAGAATCCCTGAACACACTGTGCTGGGAGCAGTTTCTGTTTGTTGTCTGGGTAAAGAGGACTGGAGGTGGCCGGCGGGGGCACAGCCCAGAGGGAACAGAGCTGCTTTTTCATGCAGGCCTGTGAGAGAATCACGCAGACTGCCACAGGAAGGGGGAAGATCCTGAACCCACTCAAGAGAGCGCCTCAAGGGCAGTGGTGTTCTCTCTTCAGGCACGTGATCAGGAACAAAGGGATCTTTATTCATCTCTCTCTACTGCACTGGTTTGCTTTATATTCCTTATAAGCAGCTAAAAAAGACCATGAGCAGCCCTTTTAATCAGCTGTGGAAGAGATGAAAGCTTTCAGAAGAGAGAAGCTGTCATTTCTGAGAATGGTTTATTCACATTATAGAATAATCTTTAAAGAAAAGAACTGTACGGGACTGATCTTTTAATTATAGAGGGGCAAATGCATCTGCGAAATCCACCAATTTCACTTTGGATTAAATACTGTTTCGTGAAAGCCAGATATTCAGTAAACAAAGATCTCGATTTTCAAATGGCCTTTCTCCCTGATATGTGACTTCAAGCTAACCTCCTTCCCTACTCGCCCCCCAAATTCCAGTTGCTTTCTGAGAAATAGTGTGAAGAAAAGTACACAACTTTTCAGAGATGGGTTTGGGGGCCTTAGACGTGCTCTGTGTTTAACTGAACTACCAAGCAAGCTCTGGATTCTCAAACATCAGATCAATTCTCAATTATCTGTGAATAATTTTATGATCACAGTGTCTTGAAGGGTGTATTTTATTATTTATCTAAACATCCTATCACATTTTCACCCAATTCATGAATCACAGCCCAGATCTAGCCAAAGAATACAAGAATCTTATCTTAGAGTTTTTGGTGTATCTCCACGCTGCTGATAGACACAGATATTCAATAAATATTTATTGAGTTGACATGACACCATTCACAACTCTGAGAACTCAACCACCTCAAAATTTTAAATCACAGTTTCTCCTAGCTCAACATGAATAACAAGCATAGAAACAATTCTTGGCCCACAGGTAGTTTTATCTTTGCTGATTCATATTTTATATACTTCTTCTTATTAAGACAGCCCAGAAGTGACTCTCCCATCCATACACAAGTAGGCCAAGGGCTTTCTGAGGCCAGTTTCCCTTTCCTAATATTTCTGGATCTTGACCATCCTGCTACTTGAGGAGTTCAGAAATTTTGCAAGTTCCAGTCTCAGGAAATCCAATTTCCATTTGAAGGGAAGGAAAGATGGGTGGATGAACAGATGGATGGAAGGAAGGAAGGAAAAAAGAGAGAGGGAGAGAGGGACAAAGGGAGGGACAAGGGGAGGGAGGAAGGAAAATACCTAAAGGAAAAGAAGACCCTCAGTCTTTTCAAGAACTATTTCTGTCAATCTTTTGATTACTTTTCATTGACATCCTACTCTAACAGGGGGATAGTTACACAATATTTTAATATCCCTCCTCTGTGTAATTCCTTACCTTTGCAATCCATAGAGATACTTTAATAGATACCATTTAGACAGATGGCTTCCCAAAGATAGGTTGAGTCTTCCTAGTATTTAGCAAATTTTTATTGTGAAGCATTCTCATTTTGAGTCTCTTGGCATCAGTTAATCTGTTGGCAAAGTTGGTGCCAAGTTAGGTTCCTCCTGTTTGCAAAACCTCTCTTGGGTCAACTGTTGCTAGCAGGGAGGACCCAGGTGCTCAGAACAACATTTCTGTGTTGATGTACCCTGTGGCGAGTGTCCCTTCTGTCCCCACATTATGGTTCACTATTCTCAGGTGCTTCCCTGAGCAATCGGGAGCTGGGCTCCAGGAACTTTCTTCAAGATGGTCTCCTAACTAGCTTCCAGACATATTTTCATCCATTTTCCTCTTAAATCCTCTTCCAGAAAATTGTTGAGACTAACCCACTCAATTTTGATCTAAATAAGGAAAGGAAGAAGTGGAGATAGTATTAAGAAATTTACTCTTTATGATGGGAAAGCATAATTATCTCACATGTTGTCCCCTTTGATTCTTCTGCACATCCATGAAGCTAAAAGGGCTGGTCAGGGAGACCCAGAGGCCAACTCTGAGCCAACACAGCCCGCGGTTCACTGAGAAGGTGGTGTCAGTTCTCAGCCCCTGACTCATCCATTTCTATTTGTGCTGCCGCAAATAGTGTAGGCAATGACCTACACTGACCTCTCAGGCAGGTGGAATTTCCCGAAGATAGAACAGACTCCACCTGCATGGGGGAGCCCTTGAGAAAGACTGGTTCATTCACACTCAGTGTTGCACATATTCTTAATATTATATTCTTATACTACATTATATGAGGTTGTGTTTTCCCCTCTTACAAAGTCATCTCCGAAAGAAGATATCACCTCTTTAAGGGAAGGACTCTGTTCCACTGAGCATGGTTTTCCCAGTGCCTTACACATAGTAGGTGTTCAATAAATAGTGGTTTATTTTCACTTATTGTTACAGAATCATCAGGAACTCAGCAAGAGGACTTGAAACAAAGGGAAAAAGCTTAATAAACCTCACTCACAGGAGAGTGTCCTCTGGAATCATCAAAGAAAATCCAGAAACAAGCTGGGGAGTAGGAGGTATAGTAGAAGAGAAGCAGAGAGCCAGGTGCCAGCAATCAGGAGTAAGTATCTTTAAAAAACAAAACAAAAACTGGTCTAAGACAAGACTAGACACCCAAAAGTCATCCTAGAACATGGAGCAGCTAAAAAAGGTAAAAAGAGATTTGATCATTAGGGGTCACCTGCCCTTCCCATATTCCCATCTGCCATCAAAGCCCCCCTGCCACTAGGATTGAACATATCAGCTATGGGCTCCATTTTCCTTGTGTCTGAGTGAGTGTGCTTCCCTGCCCTGCCCTTATAAACCTTTGGACATGCACTACTTGATCTTGATAGGGTTTTCCTCTCTTTACCTCCACTCACTTTCAAAGGAAAGATAAACCATTTGGAATGGCCTCTTTCTTACCACTCCCTTCATCAGCCCTACCACCCCCACCTCTGCAGTGGAGACTTCGATTCATGCTGCATGTTTTACCTCCCTGCCCTCAGGTATTTAAGTAGGCCCAATCTTTAGACCTAATCTTTACCGACTAGCAATGCCCAAGTAACCTATTCAAATAGCCTACATTTTCACCTCTGAACTATAAGGAATTTCATGGAAGATCCCAGACATTTCCCTGCTGCTGGCTGCCATGATGAATGGCTAGGTTTATTCTTTTGTTGTCTCTGTCATTGATGTGGTATGTTCTGGGGGTCAGGCAAATTAAAAATATAACAAAACCCCGCACATTCCTGAGGCTATCTTAAAATGAGAGCCACTATTGGGAGGACTATAGCATAAAAATATAGTGCCCTGGTGACAGCCAGTCTTAGATTTGAATCTCAGCTCTATTGTAAGACTTTCAGCAAGTTACTGAACTTCTGAGTCTCAGTTTTCTTACCTACAAAAGGAAACAATAATACCACCTTCCTCACAGAGTTGCTGTAGGCTTTTAATCACTCTGCTGTCTACATTACCTCCAATCACAAAATTGCCCTTGGTTCTTCCTTCACTAATCTCCGTTAGATCCATGAAATCCCTGGTATCATGGATTGAACTCCACTAGCCAAAGGGAGACACTGTTCCAATTCTGTTGGCTATTTTTTTTTAAGATTTTATTTATTCATTTGAGACACAGAGAGAGAGCATGAGCAGGAGGGAGAGGCAGAGACAGAGAGACAAGCAGACTCTCTCCCGAGCTGGGAGCCCGATGTGGGGCTTGATCTCAGGACCCAGAGACCATGACCTGAGCCAAAGGCAAACGTTTAATTGACTGAGCCACCCAGGTGCCCCTCTGTCGGTTATTTTTAACTACATTTAAGTGTACTCGATTCCTAACCAACTTCAGCTTGGTTTCCTTTAGGAAAAGGAACAATACTAATTTAGATGACTGATACATACAGTGAGCATTTAGGTTTTGGAAGCCAGTGGCTCCCAAACTGAGGGATACATATATCATGGACATCTGAAGGGCCACAAATTCATATACTCACTATGTTTCATGTGAAAACTTAATAAACAATGCCATATATATGTATGTATGTATATATATATATACATATATATCCAGTATTATTATGTTTCAAATATATAAATGCAATTTATTAATAAAATATGAGCTTATTTAAAATCATAACTTAATTTATAAAAGCTTTTATTATTGTGCATTTTCTTGGTCAATATTTGCTAATACTATAAAATGTAGTGGTGACACTTGTACATCAGGCACTGTTCTAACAACATATATTAACTCATTAAATCTTCACAATAACCCTGTGAGGCAGAGCTACTATTATTTCTGATGTATATATTAGGAAACTGAGGCACAGAGAGGCAAAGTATCTTGTCACAGAGCTAGTAAGAGGCAGAGAAGATACTCAAGCTCAGGCATTGTGGTCTAAGCACTTCATTTTCACAATCAGTTCAGGACTCAGCTATGCAAAAACACACTGGTGCTACTGCTTACGGGCATATTTCTCACTGGATACAAACTGAAATGTGTAAAAAAAACAAAAACAAAAAAACTGAAATGTGTATGTTCTGGCTTATATTCGATCAGGGACATATCCAAGAAATCTATGGTAACTATTTTACTCAAAAAAAGTAATTCAAATACAAAAAGAAATAATAAAAACACTTAATACTGCCTGGCTGCCCAATATGCTCCTGCCCAAGGAGGTCACAGGGACCAGAAAGAGTTTCCAATAATGGCTTTTCTTCTGATGATCATTTTGACACTATCTTTCACATTTCTCTGCCTCCATTAGGAAACTAGCTTTCCAATATTGCACTATTTGATTATTTACCAAACTGAAAGGTAACAATAAGCACAACAGACAACTACTACTCAGGAAGTTAAACAAAATAAAAATAGAATGATGCATTTCAACTTTTCACCTCTATGCTTGAGTTATATTCACACTCACACCTCTGTTCCATTTCATTGACTGAACATTCAAGAACATTCATTGACTCTCTGCCATGTACCAGGAATTATGTTTGGAGCTATACATTTGTAAATAGAACTCAGAATGCACCAATACTTTTAGAATACCGTCAAAAAGATTCTAGGCAGGCCATTCATTCAAATCATAACTATGCTGTAAAGTAGAATGTTATCAAAACTATTGGAGGACAAAATTCTTCACATATTCTGAGCAAGGAGAGATGATTCCAAGAGAACCAGTCAACTGATAGGAAGCCTCCATGTCAACTCCCTCCGAAGGGCTTCCTAGCCCTCCCAGAGCCACCTCGAGTCCATAGGCACATCAGAAAGTCAAGACCTCCTCCTGGGAACCACCTTTACTTCCTATGACCAACTCACCTCAGAGTTTAAAAGTGACCTTCTTAATTCCATGATCCCCTCCCATTTTCCTTTGCTTCTTCTTTTCCTTGATTTATTCAACCTTTTTAGTTCTTTTTTCCATCATTGTCCTTCTTAACATACACTATTTCCTAGGAATATTTCCACTTGGTAACCAATGGCATGGTATACTGATGCTTGTTAGCTACCATTTCAGAAAGTGGTGTTTTCTAACCTTGTTTCCAAAGTATGACAATTCATGTTATGTAGAAAATTATCACTCCTTGAGCATTAAATGCTCTATATTTGATGGCCATAAGGAATCCTTTCAGTCCTTCTGAATCAGAACCTGCGTCAAAGATTTTAGACAGAGCCAGGTCAAGAATACCTTTAGCAAAAGTAAGGACTCTAAAGATTTGAAAGAGAAGGCACAAACAAGACAATCACAGAACTCCCACAGCACAGACAGATAGAAAACATGGATTCTTGGAGAATATATAATATATATAAATACCCACAGGAAGTGAACAGCTATTTCCTCCAGAAATTCTAGAATTTTTACTCTTCTCTAAGGACCATAATATTCCTATTTATTCATTTACAAATCTTGCAGTTTGATGGAACCTGGGTCCTTTGAACTCAAAACATTTGAGCTAGTTTTGTTCCCTGGGATTTAAAAGTAAATGTTACATTTAAAGTTCAGAGGAACTTTCCAGCTTAACTTTCTATGCCTTGTTTGAGAAGACAATGTTGATGCTAATTCTTTTACAAACTGGGCAAGGTGTTCTTAGGAAGTAATTTTCATTGTACTTTGCATTGTTTAAAGGACAATGCAATCAAGTGAGAAGGTCACTGCGATCACAGATTTCTGTGTTCCAGATTGAGCTTTCTCAGTAACTAGTAACTAGTATTATGCTTATTCAGTCATTTTACCTCTGGCTTCAATTTTCTCTGCCCACAGAAGGCATTTTATAAATATTTATTGAGTGGATAAATTAGTAATATATATTACCTTGTAAAATGATCGTGAAGAATTAGATTAGATTTTCAGTGGCTCCGTTAGGCAGACAGCTCTTGATTTCACTCTCAGGTCATGAGCTCAGCCCTGGGATCAAGCCCTGTGTCAGGCTCTGCACCCAGCAGGGAGTCTGCTTAAGGATTCCTTCTCTCCCCCTCTGCCTCTGCCCCTCCCCCCAATCCCATGAGCACTGTCTCTCTGTCTCTCTAAAATAAATAAATAAATCTTTAAAAAAAAAAAAAGAGCTTGATTTTAAGCTCTGAGTAGACAAGAGTCATGTCCGTTTTGCTCATCACGGCGTTCCTTGATACCCTGCCATGCACACAGAATCTCAGCAAAAACATAGTGAATTAATGAATAAATGCACAGAATAATACATTTCATGAAAGTTACCCCACTTTACAAAGTTACTGAAAATACCTTGATTTTAAGTTCTCAGGGAAGACAAAATATGTTGATCACACCACTGCATGCCCAAATGCCCAACACTAGCATTTGTAGGTGTTCAATAGATGTTTTAATTAATGTTCAATAAAAATAGATATGATTTCAGAAAGTACAGCGCGCAATACCTACATGAAGAATTAAGAATCTCTTTCCATCACACACCTACAACGATAACCTCTGCAGAGAGAGGACTCCAAAGACTGAGGCATAATGAGTTAGGAGAGGTTGATAGGGAACCTCCTGGCTCACACCTGGCTTTCAAGTTGTAAATGGCCATGTGATAAAGCTCAAAATATTCCTAGGATATGCAGTGACGGGGTTACACTTCCTAGAAACACAATCAAGATGCTATTCTGAGTGTATTAACTATGGTATTTCCAGCTGCAAGCAACAGGAAACTAGGACATAAAATGGATTAAACCACAAATATGTATTATCTCAATTAGAAAGAAGTCAAAGGTGTGGAGGCCGAAAAAAATTAAGGCCATTCCACTTTGAGTTCAGCGTTATCACAAGGGCAGCCATCCCAGGCCCCTGTGAATAAGAGCTGAACTTTACCTTACTTCAGTTACAGGAAGAAAACAGCTTGCAGCTCGACATCCTAGAAAGCCCCTATTAGAATGAAAACAGAGCCCAAGCCAAGGGCTGGAAGCCCCTATTAGAGTAAGAACAGAGCTCAACGCCCTTGAAAGCCCCATATCAAAATGTAAACAGAACTTGAGAAATTCCTCCACCCCTTCTGAAGATCCCCTAGACCAGCCTATAAAAACTAAGCTGAAACCCACCTCGGGGTCCAAGTCCCTGCTCCGCTGTGTCGGGTACACTTGGACCCAAGCTCGAGCTTGTAAATAAACCCTCGTGTGTTTGCATCCGTGTCGGCTCCTCGGTGGTTTCTCGGATTCGCAATCTTGGGCACAACAAAAGGTAGATGCAGAGCAGCTTTACAGTGGGTAGAATTTGGGACTTGATACCATATCAAAGACCCGTTATTTCATTCTTTTAGCTCTGCCATCCACTGGGATGTCCTCAAACGGTTCCTCGTTGTCTGTCACACACCCAAGCTCTACTGGATGACACACCTAGTAAAGATGAAAAGGAGGGACTCTTTTCCTAGGACTTTTTTTATCTGCAAGGAAACCACTCTCAGAAGCACCCAGCAGAACAGTCCTCCCATCTCCTGGCGGGACCTATATCACGTGTCCATTCCAAAGCTAATCACCATCAAGGAAAATGAAAACCTAATGATTGGTTTAGACCTGTCAGGATTTATCCCTGGAACTGAAGCTGTTTGCCAGTCTTCCCTGAGTTTAATGAGAGAGGCCCCAAGATGGCAGTGAGGAAGAAGAGATGTAGGACTCTGGCAAGTAGGGAGACAGCAGTGTCTGCTAATGGGGGAAATACTGGGCTTTCAAAATTATTAGTTAATATATCTGATTAAGATTCTGTGGGCCTAAGCCTTCAAAATATTGATTTTTTTTTCTTTAATACAAATTCAGAGGAAGGCAGCTAGAAAACTAGTGGATAAAATTGCTCAAAATTTGATGTTTGATAAGGTACATCTTCTCCAGTGGTTCTCAAACATCAGTGCCCTTCATGCACAGTAGTAAAAAAAAAAAAAAAAAAAAAAAAAAAAAAAAAGACGCTAAACATCACAACCTTATACATAGATACACACTTCACGATCTTCAGTGAAACACTTGCCCTTACTACCTGTGAGCATACTTATGTTTTCTGTCCCATTCTATTTTGCTCCTTTTTTTAACTGGTCATCTCAACCTAGTAAATAGATTTCTGGACCCAGTAATGACTTGCAACCCACTGTTTAAAAAATATTACTTGTAGGGCAGCCCGGGTGGCTCAGCGGTTTAGCACCGCCTTTGCCCCGGGGCGTGACACTGGAGACCTGGGATCGAGTCCTGCATTGGGCTCCCTGCATGGAGCCTGCTTCTCCCTCTGCCTGGGTCTCTGACTCTCATTATCTCTTTCTCTCTCTCTTTCTGGGTCTCTCATGAATAAATAAATCTTTTTTAAAAAATATTACTTGTGCAAGTCTGGCAAGTCTCATTGTTTTTTTTTATAAAGAACATGACATAGCATTATTTATTAAATGCAATATTGTGATACTATTTCATTCAAACCTGTGAGTATCATTTGCCCCCATTTTATAGCTGAGAAAACAGACTTGGCATGAGTTATTTGTCAGGATCATACAGCCAGCAAGTGCTAGGGGTGGAAGTTGGGGGTGTGGTAGGCCTCAAATGAAGGTGTTCTGATTTAAACAGGTGTTTTCAAAGAAAGGAAATACAATATTTACTTCAGGAAAGTCTTTAGGTTTCTTCAAATGGCAGCTATAAAAAATAAAAGCATAATTCTTACATTAGCATAATTTTAAAAAGGCTAAGTACAATTGTTCATAGCTAATTACCTCCGCCAGACCAAATAGAGTCATATAGTTCATCAGACAATCCATTATATCTAATTAAGGAAAATTATTCTGAGACAACTGTGAAGCCTATTAGAGAAGGTTTTGTGCTAAACTTTCTAAATTGTTTTAGAGCAGATACAGCTTATGAACCATAAGAGGGTTCGCGAAACCAGAACTCTGATCCAGAAAGATTAAAAACACTTGAGCCACCCCATCTCCTTTCTCCCTCTAACGTCAGGGATCAAGTTGGCCCTATAGGTTTTCATTCAGCCATCAGGGTGTCCTTTCTGTACGTCATTAAAGTTATTATTTGCACTATTAAATCCTTTGTAACATTTACTTTTCTAGCCTAGGGACAAAGCCAGCTAAAGAACTGTCAGCCCAAAGTTACAAAGAACATGAATGATGAACTCTCCACTTCTCAGATTAGACGGTTGGAACCCTACAGGCCAAACCTACACTGTAACACAGTACACAGCGATGACTTCTCCAATCTGCTTTAGAAGAAAAAAAGAGCAGAGGTTTTTCTCCAGGTTTTTTTTTTTTTTTAACTAAGGACTTAGTGTCCCCAGGTGATAAGCTAACCAGTGGAGGACAGTAGAGCAGCTGTGGGAAGCAGAGAAGGAAGGAGGAGCAAAGGATAAACTACAGCAGGATCCCCCAAACTTTGCTTGTGATCATCTGACAGATGGAAAAGCCAACAATCTTGGTACAGAGGTCACAATGCACCATGACGGACCGTGCCAAAGGCACTGTTCAATCCAAGATACCCTGCATGAGTAGCAAAGTACTGTCACCACCTCAGAGCAGACTGTCAGACTCCTAAACTATGCTGGCCTCTTTTTCTAACACTTTTGAGAAACCAATGAAACCAAATGGGCCCTAGGTCCAAAAGATTATATTTTCGGAACCAAATATCAGAATTTGAGGCCTATCAAAGGTGCTCTTGTTTTGGTTTTGACTTGCATGAAAAGTTGTAGAAGGCAAAATAAGTTGCACTGGTTGTGGATTTAATCACTTTTATTGACTAGAATGAAATAACACGAAGTAGATGCTGTCCCAGTAAGTTCAGGATACACCGTCTTCAGGAAATCAAAATGGTAAAAATATTTCAGATTTGCCTTTCTGAAGTTCGAACTGTAAATTTTGGTAGACTATTTCTACTCCCCACAGCTATACAGTACTCAACACAGGATCATACATATTGCAGAAAAAAATATATGTCTTTCCCTGACTTATTAAAATGCAGACCCTATGAAAATAAACATAATTTCTATGTCTTTGATAACTTCCAAGATTTCTTGTAATGCCTTACATAATAGGTGCATTATTTGAGAGTACACCAGACTCTTTACCCCTCCCCACAAAATACACTGTTCCAACAAGTTTATATTTGAGTTACAAAAATTTTATTTATGTACAACTTTAGAAATTTTGCTTTTGTGTGAAGGGAGACACACCTATCCATGATTCTGTGAACTATCCTTGTCAACGTCTCAGTATCATCAGTTCCTCTGGCTTATCCAGGAAAGTAAGAAAGTCTGGGATCCCAGGGAACAAGAAACCCAAGAGAAATTCAGGTTGCCTATTGGAAGGCAAAGGGTACATAAAGAGATAACCAAGACTAGATTCACTAGACTGTGAAGTTATAGACCAGAAAAGATGCTCTCTACGTCCAAGACAATCTGTGGTACTCACACTGGAACCAAGATGCAACCTCCTTTTCAGGCATCTTTGGTAGGTAAGCTAATTTAGACGTGGAAGGGCTCCATTTCCATGGGTGCCCGGGGTTAGGAGAACTCTAGCTACATCATGAATCTCCTTTGGGGCATCCCATCAACATAATAACCAAGCACCAGTAGAGGCAATTGGGAGCATATCTGCCCTGGAGAAGCTAGAGCTAGAAAGAGTCTAATACCCAAAGGAAATCTTGGTTTCTGTGGCCTTAGGAACAAGCAAGAGTTTTGTGACCTGGAGCTGGGAGGGACAATAAAGCAGAGAACTTCTTACAAACCTTCTGACACTTAGCAAGTGTTGATACTGCTAGCAAACATGCACTGTAGCACAGGCACTATTATAATATATTTACATTTTTAATCATCATCACTACCCTGTTAGGAAGATAACCATGATTATATCCGTTTTGATAAAGTTTACCAATTTTAAATCAATTGCCCATTTCATAGAGCTGCAGTAGAACCAGAAACCCAACTCAAAAAGCCTGTCCACAGATCCCATGGTCTTATCCATAACACTATATTGCATATTTCTGTATCTATACACGTAGTATAAATGTGTGTATGTGTTTGTATGCGTGCACGTGCGTCTGTGTGTATGGTACAATGATACCCTTGTGCATTCCATTGTAGATACTAAACTGTTCTAAGATATCTGCTTTCGGCAGAAGTACTTTGGGGTCATAAAAAGAATCGTAAGCATGATAGGAAATAAATAACAAGGTCGAAGGATTGCCAAGCCTTTAGAGTGGATTAGAGAAACTCCCCCACAGATTCAGCAGGCCTCCACAAGATTCTGGCCAAAAAACAGAATGCTTTCCTCTAGAGAAGTCATTAATGTTAATAGCCAGGAGCATGAAGGATAATTTGACTTGACCAGACTCTTCCCACTACATATTTCACTTAGGGCTGTGGATTAAAGTAAGGCATAAAAATGAATATCAGCTCTGTTGAAATGAGATCACCAATTTCCCTGGTAGTCAATATTTACTAAGAAGAGTTCCAACTGATGGATGTGTGAGAAGGGGCCTCAATGAAATATGTGGGCCTGGAGCCAATTGCTGAGTATTGGCGCTGCTCCTCCCTCTTGTGTACTAGTGTACCCTGCTTCAAAAACACAGAAAAACGGGGCAAAAGGGTTCTAGACAAATCACCAATTCTGTTTCATGCCTTCAGGGAGAAGGATGCTTAAACCAACAAGATCAATAATTTCTTGCTGTATCTTTTACATTTTCATGGGCAGAGTTTCCACCTGTCCTCTGATATATTTCACAGCACTGGCATACAAGAAATTCTATTTTCTGCCCAAGCATAACCTTTAGTTTAAATTAAATCCATTTCCAGGGCACCTGGGTGGCTCAGTCAGTTAAGTACTTGCCTTCAGCTCAGGTCATGATCTCAGGGTCCTGGGATGCAGCCCCGCACTGGGCTCTGTGCTCAGCGAGGAGTCTGCTTCTCCCTCTGTGCTCTCCCTCTCTCTCAAATAAATACATAAAATCTTTTTTAAAACAATTTTTTTAAAAAAAAATTAATTAAATCCATTCCTTTGAATGTTCCATGAGCACAGAGAACTGTTTGTGCCTCTTCGTAGGAATTCCTATTATTGTAGGCAACATAATATTATTCTTTTGTACTTTTCATCAGTTTTCATTTTTGCTGAGTTTCTTGGGGACTTCTCTAAATCTCCTGTGCATTTTTTACTCTGTATTAAGAATTTTTTTTAATATTTTTTATGTTTTATTTTTATTTATGATAGTCACACAGAGAGAGAGAGAGAAAGAGAGAGAGAGAGAGAGGGGCAGAGACACAGGCAGAGGGAGAAGCAGGCTTCATGCACCGGGAGCCCAACGTGGGATTTGATCCTGGGTCTTCAGGATCGTGCCCTGGGCCAAAGGCAGGCACCAAACCACTGCGCCACCCAGGGATCCCCGTATTAAGAATTTTAAAAATGAGATTGAGACAATACATTCTACTGGTAGACAATTCAAGAAATATTGAGAAGTCCCAAAGAAGAAATTTTTTGAAATCCATCATCTTATCTCATGTGATGAGAGTCTCATGTGCCAATACACATAACGTGATTTTGCGACTATTTTCTTTTCTTTTTTAAAGACTTTATTTATTCATGAAAGACAGACAGAGAGAGAGAGACGCAGGTAGAGGGAGAAGCAGGCTCCATGCAGGGAGCCCAAGGCGGGACTCGATCCAGGACCCCAGGATCACGCCCTGAGTCAAAGGCAGACACTCAACCCCTGAGCCACCCAGGCCTCAGGCAACTATTTTCCATTGTCACTAATTATTACTTTTTACTACAGAGTGGTAGTCTTCAACTCAAGTCTGTGCATGGACTTCACATAGTCCATGAATTCTGTGAAATTATAAACAAAATTTTTTGTCTTCTTCCCAAGAAGGTACTTGATTGTTTTCAACATATTCCCAAAAGGGTGCATGACCCAAAAACAGTTAAAGATTCCCCTTTAGCAATAGGATTTTTAAAGGCCACACTCTACCACATAAACCAATGTTGTTCTAGATTATACTGCAATAAACACTTGTGTAACCACATCTTTTCATCCAGATACAACAATTTCTGTAGGATGGAGGAAATTCTGAAATTAGAATTGCTCCAAGAACATTCACTGTTGAAAACTTTTAATACATGCTGTCAAATTGTATTTTAGAAATGTAGTATCTTTCAAAATCCCTTCAGGAAATGTGAAAATGTCCCTTTTTCAAACAAGCAATAACATTGAATCTTATTTTTTTTTTTTTTAACTTTTCCAATTGTATTTGCTAGACTAGACTAACATACTAATGTTTGAATCATTTTAAGTTCAGGGGACAATATTATTTGTAATACGCCAGTAAGTGTTTGAGGTGTTCAGAGCATAGAGGAAGGGCTACATCCATCCTGGCTGGTCTTAGCTCTGTTCCCACAGCGACATGATGTTGCTGATTCATACGCTGATTGGCTCTGGCCCACCTGTCTTTTAAAATCCTGACTGTAGCTAGCCAATCTTGTAATGATTTTTCTGGTTTTGGTTTCCTCCCACTCTTATGTGGTTGTCTGCTTGTCTAGGATTGTGCTTCCTATTCAATAATATCACATTGGTCTGCTTGACACAGCATCACCTTTCATCAAGATACCATGACTCCAGGGTGATAAAATACCTTGACACACATCCCCTACATTGACACCAGCTCACTGGAAACTGCTTCTGGGACAATCCTCAAGTAAATTTTCTACCTGTCTAATTGTAGTAACTCTGGAACTAGACTCTGGCTGACCAGAACACAAAATCACACTGAAGTCCTAGAGATAAGAATGACCTAAAGGCTCCTGTAGAGATGAAGAGGGTGAGCTCTTGCAGTTAGGGATCCTGGGCTTAAATCCCAACTCCCCTGCTTGCTGTCTGTATGACCTTGGGCAAGTGTGTCCATGTGTCTGAACCTCACCACACTCTTCGCAGATGTGTAAAGGCCCTGGCTTGGTGAGTACACAGCATCAGAACTACGCCATCTTGTTGGTTGTGGGGAAGTTGCAGATCCCCCTCTCTATAACAGTAATCTCGTGCTGTCCTCTTCCATACACTCTGCCTCCCCTTTCATATCTAACTTTTGTCAGTCAGGTATCTCATCATCTGATACACGACATATTTAGTTGTTTTTCATCTGGCCTCTCTCACTAGAATGCAACCTCCATAAGAGCAGGACTTTTTCCTTCTGTTCTCTGTGTTAGTTAGAGCCTTGGAAGATAGAAGATAGAGTCACGGTAAGGGTCAGATTATTCAGTGTCTATAGCAATGTATTAGTTTCCTAGGGCTGCTGTAACAAAGTGCCACAAACCAGGTGGCATAAACAACAGACACTGTCTCACAATTCTAGAGCCCAGAAGCCCAAGGTATTGCCAGGACTGGCTCCTCCCGAGGGCTATTGCATGCCTCTCTCCTAGGTTCTAGGGGTTCTCTGGCAATCCCTTGGGTTCCTTGGCTTGTAGACACATCACCCCAGTCTCAGCCTTTTTTGTCACATGGCCTTCTCCTTCTGTGTGTGTCAAATTCTGTGTCCAAATTTCCCCACTTTTTAAGAATACAATTATATTGGATTAGGGCCCACTCCAATGACCTCATCTTAACTTGATCATCTGCAAAAATCCTATTTCTAAATAAGGTTACATCCATAAGTACTGGGGGTTAGGACTTCAATAGTTTTTGGAGAGACTCCGAATAAATAGCGCAATATCCAATACTTTACTGGCACTCAACAGCTATGAATTCTTCTTATAAGTTCATGTTATGGGATCATTATCTTACAGAGAAGACTAATCTGGTCTAGCATGAGAGGTTCCAGAAGTCACCGTGCCATAACTACACTCTGAGGAAATATTAACCAGACTTAAAGCCCCCTCATACTTTTGACTCTGAATAATGACCCATGGGGAGGAAAGACAGCTATAAAATCCATGCCTTTGCTATCACTGCATACAAGGTATTTTATAGCCAAGAAAAGAGAGGCAAAAGGCACAAACTTATGTGAGGTCCTACAGTTAGCCAAAGCCAAAACAGGACCCCAAATTTCTCATTCCTGGCTCCTTTCCTTTTTCATACAAATCTATCCACATATTTTCAAAATAATAATTATGATAATAAACACATTTTTAAAAAATAGGTTGATTGTAGAATATTTTGCTTCTAGATTAGTCTGAATGATTAACACCAGATAGAAAAAAAAAATTGACCAGAAAAACAAATTGATCCATAAATATAGTCAACTGATCTTTGGCAAAGGAGCAAAGGAAATACAATGAAGCAAAGATAGTCTCTTCAACAAATAGTGCTAGGACAACTGCATGGAAAAAATGCAAAAAAAAAAAAAAAAATTAACAAACACACAGACCTTACACACTTCACAAAAATTCACTGGAAATGCATTCTATTTCTAAATGTAAAATGCAAAGCTATAAAACCGTGAGAAAACATAGATGCAAACCTAGATGACCTTGGGTGTGATGATGCCTTTTTAGATACAGCCCCAAAGACACAAACCGTAGAAGAAATCATTGATAAGCTGGACTTCATTAAAATGAAAACTTCTGTTCCATGAAAGACATTATCAAGAGAATTAAAAGACAAGCCACAGACAGGGAGAAAATGTCTGCAAAAGAGGTATCTGATAAAGAGGTGTTATCCAAAATATACAAAGAACTCTTAAAACTCAACAATAAAAATAAAATTAAAAAATTAAAAAAAAACTCAACAATAAAAATACAAACCCAATTTAAAAATGGGCCAAAGACCTTAACAGACACCTCATCAAAGAAGATAAACAGATGGCAAATAAGCATATGAAAAGATGCTCCACATCATTTGTCATCAGGGAAATGCAAATGAAAACAACAATGAGATACCAGTACCCACCTATTAGAATGGCCAAAATCTGGAACACTGACAACATCAAATACTGGCGAGTCTGTGGAACAACAGGAACTCTCATTCATTGCTGATGGGCATGCAAAATGGTAACACTACTTTGGAAGACAGTTTGGTGGCTTCTTATAAAACTAAACATACTCTTACCATTGGATACAGCAATCATGCCTGCTAGTATTTACCCAAAGGAGTTGAAAACTTATGTCCATGCAAAAACCTGCCTGTGGATGTTTATAGCAGTTTTATTCATAACTGCCAAAACTTGAAAGCAACCAAGAAGTCCTTCAGTAGGTGATTGGATGAACAGTACTACATCCAGACGATAGAATTTTATTCAGTGCTGTAAAGAAATGAGCTATCAAGCCGTGAAAAGACACAGAGGAAACTTAAATCCATACTACTAAGTGAAAGAAGCCAATTCCAAAGGCTACATACTGTATGAGTCCAACTATATGACTTTCTGGAAAAGGTAAAACTATGGAGACAATAAAGAGATCATTGGTTGCACCAGTAAGAGGGGGGGGGTGATGAATAAGGTAATAAAGGAAATGCTCTGTATATTATTATAATAATGGATAGAGTCATTATCCATTTGTCCAAACCCAAAGAATGTGCTACACCAAGAGTGAACCCTAAGGTAAACTCTGGACTTTGAGTGATTATGACGTGTCAATGTAGGTTTATCCTTGGTTAAAAAAAAGTACCATTCTGGTGAGTGATGTAGATAGTGTAGAAAGTTGTGCATGTGTGGAGGCAGAAGGTATATGGGAAATCTCTGTACCTCCCTCTCAATTTGTTATAAACCTAAAACTTCTCTTTTAAAAAGTCTTATAAAAAATTGAGACATTTCTGGCCAAAATTAAGTGCCTATTTAATCAAATCTAGGACTCCATCTATTGTAAGAGACACCATTACTTTATCTACCACCAAAAAAAAAAAAAAAAAGGAAAGAAAGAAAGAAAACTAATACTGCAAATTCATGTGTGACCCATAGTATAAGAAAGATACTTCTCAAATTCTGAGGTATGAAATTGTGAAGATGTCTGAGTCTCAAAAGGCATGAATCATGGTAGCACAGCCCCTCAGTCATTGGACTACACATTTCATTTATACAATTTATCTTTCTTGGACTCTCAGCAGCTTGATGGAAAGACAGGTAAAATAGATTTTAAGACACTCCCCTTATTAACCTAGACCCCTCATGTGACCGAACACATCCTCTCCTCCTGAGGTTTCTATCAAAACAAACGTGTATTTTGTACCTTCAGGAACAAGAAGGAACCAGTGGGAAAGGACATTCTGAATCAAAGGGACGAGAGTAGAGAAGGAAAGAAAGCAAAGTGGACACACACAGGCAGAGGGAAGTGGGACAATGACATTTCCTTCATAGATTCTCCGAAGGAAAATTACAAAGAATTTGTCAACCAGGGGTCTGGAGTTGAGACAACAGCCATCAAGGTGTGATAAGCCCCCTGTGAGGAGTAAGAACCTGCGAGGTTTGCTCTTGCTGTCCCCAGGCTGGCACAGGACCAGAGCTGCCTCTGCCTGGTATTTGCAAAGAACTGGTGAGGGGCCAGTTGGCTGCCAGGGACTTGCTTCTGTACCATTTATCACACACAAATTGCTCTGCAGCTGGAAAAAGAGTCATGGTAGCTGCAGCCAATGCAGCCCAGCAACAGGACCAGGCTTCCCTCCCTTTGTAGTCTCAACCCCTTGCCCAAGAGCAGACTAGCAAAAGCCGGGCAGTGTCTGGGAGAAAGGAGGAGGCCCTGGAGAGTCTGGTCAAGCTGGTAGGTAACTTGCCATGATGGTCATTCCCTAAGTATTTATCCAACACCTACTGGGTTCTCTGGGTCTTGGGAATTCGGTGGTAAACAAGGGAGCATGCACATTCTGGTGTTTTCCATTTAGCATGATTTGTGCCCTGGGCTCTTCACATCCATTTCCAGTTGCAGGGAGGGAAGCTGCCACATGCCATCCCTTTGATCAGTCTCTTCAACCGGCTCCCATTCCCCTACCAGCTCACGTTTTCCTGACCTCCCAGCAACTTCCATGGGATCAGTCATGGGAATGCCAGCTCAGCAGAGCAGCCCAGGAAAACCAAGAGCCCAGCAAAGTGGAGAAGTCAGCATTTCATCATGACTTTGGAATACTTGGCAGTGACTCACAGAAGAAGAAGGAAGGAGGGCAGATAAGAGGGGGTATGGTTGAGGTTAACAAGAAACAGTGCGGCCTCACAGCCCCCACCACGCACTGAACAAGTCACTGCCATTTTCTTGGGAGGAGAAACACTGGGGGCCATTCAGACGGCCAGGGGGAGCCCGACAGTTGACATTTATAACAATGCTCAATGCAAATCAAGCCACTTGCCCCCAGAAATGGAATTTCATAGATTTATCCTTTGAAAGGCCATTTCTCTGACGAGTCTGGGTCAGCAGTTAAGCTGAAAAAGAAATATTTCTATTATTTGGCAGATTTTTCCCAAAGCATCGAGTTTTCCAAAGCATCATTAGGCAAGAGAGGCCTTTAAAAAAAGTCAGATTCCGGTGTGGTCATCAGGCAAACAGAATGAGAAAACATCAAAGAACAATCCCATTTCCAGAAATGATTAAAACAAATACTTCCTCTGCGGTCCCTAGGGTTCCAAGGGTAGGGGGTGGACCTCGCAGCCCAGGTGTCCTGGCCCCCTTCCAGCTCGGCAAATATCTGCAAATAACATGCTCTGATAACTCCCGTGGCTTCACCTTGAATAAGCACAACTTGCCACGCATGCCGCTGCCGCTCACTATGCCTGAAACGGTTCAAGCCCAGAGCCACTCACCAGTTGGGTGACCTTGAAAAGTCACGAAGCTTTAAGCAAAGCCTCAGTGCTTTGCACCTGCTCTTCCCTCCACCTATCACCTTGTAAGCCCCACAATGATCAGCCAGTCCCAGATCCACTGTGTTTTACTTCCCTGAGAGCATTTGATATTTTAAATTATCTCATTTATCTTTGCTTGTTTATTACTGTTGGCTTCCTGAGAACAGAGACTGTAACTGCCTTATTTATCTCTGAGTCCTTGATATTTAAAAAAGAATGCCTGGTCCCTAGTAGATAACAAATATCCATAAGCGGTTGTTATGTAAGTAAATGAAAGACATTCAGATTTTTTGAGTCAGGGTTCTATAACAGCAATAACAACAACAATAATACTAATAAGAATAAAAGAAAATACTTGCCTTGTAGGATTACTTTAAAGATCAAGGGAGGGGATCCCTGGGTGGCGCAGCGGTTTGGCGCCTGCCTTTGGCCCAGGGCGCGATCCTGGAGACCTGGGATCGAATCCCACATCAGGCTCCCGGTGCATGGAGCCTGCTTCTCCCTCCACCTGTGTCTCTGCCTCTCTCTCTCTCTCTCTCTCTGTGACTATCATAAATTAAAAAAAAAAAAAATTAAAAAAAAAATAAATAAAGATCAAGGGAGATCACGGTAACAAAAGCAGAGCTTGACTCATTGTAAGTTGATCCATAAATATGAACTTAAAAAATACATGAGCATTATTAATTCCACGAAGGTCTCTTCTCAGGTAGCTTTCCAGAAATAAAAATTCTAGAATAGTTCATCCTTAGATATGATTAACAATAATGGCTCAATATAGAATATTTATAATATTCTAAGCTACCATCTACTGAAAATGCATTATAAATTCAATAAAATTTGGGGAGGGGACACCACAATACATTCATCGATTGTAATGCAGACCAATTTCAAAAATACAAAAAAGTGAGAATTAAAAAAAAAATGACAATATTACTTCTCCCTGGGAAAAATAAGACTGTGTTTTTAGTCCAGAGGAATAACTCTCTACTGGTACGGTTTCAAGTAGTGCAACTGGGCGGTGGGAAAGTTAGTGGCGAGGGAGCCTACCCCACCTTGAATCACAATGTAGGATGCTCTGTTCTGACCCAGCTTTGGAGTGTGAGCAGTGGTTTTTGCTTTTCGACTAGAAAGTAAGCAAAATAATGAGCAGACGTATACATCTAATTCTCAATTCACTTCAGTAACTAGGGTCAGGATATGCTTGACTAGCCAAATACCCTGAGAAATCAGATTACTGAAAGGCAGTGGCTGGAAAATAAAGAAGAGACTAAGGGGACACCCTCCCTTTACCATGTGACAAAGATGGAGTTAAAGTCTCTTTTATTAAGTAGAATCAGATTCATCTCCTCCCTAACAGAAATGCTCACTTGTGGAGGGCTTTTAATTTATTTTATTTTTTATAGTTATCATGCTGTGTATCACATCTAGGAACTTATTTATCTTCCAACTGGAAGTTTGTGCCTTTTGACTTCCTTTTCCCTCACTGGTTTTAATTTTATCCCTTCGTCCCTCCAGCGCTCAATTCCTGGGCCGCAGGATTAATGACCAAATAACTGGATGACAAGAAAACAAGACTCCTAGATATTCCAGGAGCTTAACAATCAAGACACAGCTGACCTGTCACCCTCTCCCTCACGATTGTCCAGTTTCTTCTGCTGAATGAAAAGCACTCTGGGCCCATCCGCAGCTTTTCATGTGCCTCTTCTTTTCTCACTTTCTCACTAACCGGTCAGCAACAATGAGAGTTCAAAGGTCTTGGAATAAAGGCTGAGATCCTGGGGAGAGAAGACAGGAGGCATTTTCCTGCTAAAGCCATGTCTCTGATGCACACTTGAGGTGTATTGCTCCCACGATGATATGTCAGTTTATTTTTCTTTTTATATATGAACATAAAAAAGGAGTTAGACTGGCAGACAGCATATTCAAGAGGTCCAGACCGGGCCCACAGGGATATCCTATTGTTCCTTGGAGGTGGGGGTAGTCCCTAGCAAGTCCCAGCCTTCCTCTTGCATTTCTTTGTCCTGCCTCCTCAAAGAACAGGTTGGGGGGGCGGGGGAGATCAAGAATGAGGACAAAATTTAAAGGTCGGTTTCCAAGTGGGACATCAATATATTTCCTTAAGCCACCAGCCAGCTCCGGAGTCTGGGGAGCCATGATACCGTCCAAGAGGAAGGAGTGGGCTAGTTCTGGAATAAAGATGAAAACAGCTTCAACAAGCTTTACTCACTGACCTGACTAAAGACCGGCCCTCTGATGACAGGGAACTTCCAGAGCTGTGAGTCCACACAAGAGGCACTATTTTCAGGAAGGGCAAAACCTGGGGTCAGATGGGAAAATAGCCTTAGTTCCATTAGGGTTTTTGTTTTGTTTTGCTTTGCTTTGTTTTCCCTAAAAGGAGTCTATCAATCAATTGGCTCCTTTGTGCCTTCTTCTGGACAATATGGGGCAGATTGCCCAAACGGGAAAAACCCTCCGTCCTTGTCAGACGAAAAAGCAGCTCGGGTCTGGGCAGCACACACTAGAAAAGGGACGGCCGTGTGTGGCGCTCACAGCCTTTCCAACCCAGCCAGTGCCACTCGTGTGTCCTCGGCAGCAACTTGAGATGCCTCTACCGCCCTCCTTTCCAGCTGTGAACACCAGCCCCACATGCATTGCCTAGGATAGGACCTCAGTCCACGAGTTCTACAGGCCCTGGAGAGGCTCCATACGGATGACCAGACGACTGGAGGAGCACATCCCGGAGGCACCCACCCTGAGTCCTGCAAACAAGGTAGCAAGTGGCTGCAGAAGGATCATGGGACGTCATTAGGAGGTTGACTCACACTTTTAAGTTCTGTCCTGCCTTTGACCACACGTACCCAACACAACTGAAGACCCTGATCCACATAAAACCTCATTTGTTCCCAGGCTCTTTTAGGTGAGGAAAAGCCCCTTCCATCTCCACAGACCACCATTTTAATTTTTTTTTTAATATTTTATTTATTTATTAGAGAGCCAGCGAGCTTGAGCTGGGGGAGATGAAGAGGGAGAAGCAGGCTCCCCACTGAGCGGGGAGCCCGATGTGGGGCTCCATCCCAGGATCCTGGGGTCATGACCTGAGCCGAAGGCAGCCGCCTAACCGGCTGAGCCACCTGGGTGCCCCTCCACCACCATCTTACTATGTTCCCAACTCAATACCAAAGGATTTTTTTAAAGCAGCAGATGACCTGTTTACAGTTAGCTGTTAGTCTGGAGCAGTAGAGAGCTGACCGTATAAGCCACTAGCTCGGAGTTAATACAGTTGGTACAGGGATCCCTGGGTGGCGCAGCGGTTTGGCGCCTGCCTTTGGCCCAGGGCGCGATCCTGGAGACCCGGGATCGAATCCCACATCAGGCTCCCGGCGCATGGAGCCTGCTTCTCCCTCTGCCTGTGTCTCTGCCTCTCTCTTTCTCTCTGTATGACTATCATAAATAAATAAAATTAAAAAAAAATAAAAAAAAAATACAGTTGGTACAAATAGATATTCAAACTACGTATTTTAGTCCTATTATCTACTAAGTTTTTACTTCCGGACAGATATAGAAGTTGCTCTGGGAATGTAACCTCAGTGATTAACTGAGTGATTCAAGATCTTACAAAGACTACGTTTGCTCCTTTAAATCAAACCCAGAAAGTGTGCATGCCTTTGAGCAATAGCTTCCAACTCCAGGACCCCCTGTGAGAAAGCACTTCACTCCACCCCCCCATGCGCACTCCCACAGGGATGTGTGACGGAAACAGAAGTGCCACGAAACAGTGCCCGCCTTTGCTATTTTTCCACTCAATTTCTCCCTTTTAAAAAAAATGCTGCTGCAGTTGAAGCCCACTCCGTCAAGTTGATGAACCAGTAATGAGTGGAGAGGAGCATTTTTTCAAATGCTGCTTTAAGTAAGATCCAGAAAACAATACTGACCCTCCTCTCCTTCTGCAAAACCTAATGCTTTCTCACTAAAAGCAATAAACATCCATATAGTGTCAGAAATGCATCACCCAGGGTGTGTTCAGGTGAGAGAAAGGGTAATGCACAGGGAGAATGTTTTTTAGACGGTACAAACCAGAAAGTATCAGACGAAAACTTTCAGAGCTTGAGGAAATGGCTCTGCAGCTGCATTATCAAGCCACAGCCTATCAACAGGCTCTGAGTTCCTTCCACAGACCAGGTGCCACGGGAGGGCCTTGGAGAGGAAGCTAGAGCAGGAGTAGTGGGACTCTTTGCTGCTCGTATGCTCTTCGATGGACAGGCCCCCCCCACCCCCCATCGTCCCCACACACAGCAAGAGGCAGAAGGAACGGCCTAGATCGAGGTGCCTCTCTGCTCTCGCCTCCAGAGAGGCACGCTCAGGAGTGCAAATACGTGCTCTGGGTGCATGCTGCAGAAAGACCCGAGCCTCCTCCCCTTCCCTATACACAGGGAGGGAAGAGGGACCCCTAGAATGAAGGAACCGAAAGCCTCATGAGATTTCTCTGGCCAAACCCTAGTTAGTTGCCTGACAAAAAGCAGAGAAGGGATATTGTTTATATCCAAGAGTCTAACTTTTATTATTAATTGTTAAATATTTATATCCTGGCAGGGATAAAGAGTTTATAAGGCACATTTTCCAGCCTTAATCTTTCTCCTTCCATTTCCTCTCTTCATAGGAGAGAAGGAAGGGAGAGAGGGGACAGTAAAAGTGAAAAAGGGAGAAGAAAGGAGAGGTAGGGGAGGAAGGAAGGAAAAAAGGTAGGAAGGAAGGAGGGAGGGAGAAAAAAAATACTAGAGCTAGGATCTAATCAGATCTCAATTCAATTAAACCCAGAAAATGTTTCCTTGTATCTCTACAGTGACTCTTTCAAGGCCACATGGGACCACAAGTATCTGGAGTCTTGGCTAGGTCTTTATAAAAACACCAAAGCGGGGAAAAAACCCAACGACAACAACAACAATCACACAGGTATCAGGGTGTGATGTGAAGTATGAGAAACTAATGCAATTTATAGTAAAATTCATCCTCAGTGCCTTTCTACAAGTGATAAGGAGAAATCAGGAAAGGTATCTGGGCCATTCAACCATTACCGATTTCTCTCAGAAGAGGTTCTATGGATTTCCTACTTCTTAAATCATTTTCATGGGTCACCCACTCCATTGGCTTAGTTTCTACTTCTTTCAATCGATCCAAACGTCTGAAGCACCCACGGCTAACATCAGAGCCGTGATGTTAGAGCACGTATCAGAGCAACATCATTGCTTTTCCAAAATAAATCTATGGTGTCTGCCGTGGGGGTAGGAGGGCCAGGAGGCGGCCAGGAGAGCAGGAATTTAGCCAGGATGGGCAAGCAAGGACTGCAAATATTTTCTAGAGAATTAAGCATAAAGTGAACTCAACCTCTCTCCATCTAATTCCAAAGGCCTTCAAACTTTCTCTTAATGACATCTTGATGTTCTCAAAGATCCCACTTCAACTGATAGCTTGCTCTGTTCCTATTGCCCGCTTACATGTTAGTGGACTCTCCCCGCCAGGCAGGTGACGTCTTCAAGCCAATCAGGAGGGAAGTGCTTAGCTGGAGAGGAGTCTTAGATAAAGCGTTGTACTCCAACCCCCCACCCCGCTTTGATCGTACAGCTATAACTTAATGTTTCATAGGTTATCAGCAGGGCCCACTTCATTGAATTTTCTTCTCTCAGCAGGAATCCAAATTTACATAAGATCACATTCAGATTTCCCTGATGTCAGCAAGCTGTGTGTGTGTGTGTGTGTGTGTGTGTGTGTGAAGCTTATTTAAAACTTCAGCTTGGGATGGAAATGAAGCCACACAGCCCTCCCTAACAAATAAAAAAACACTCTCCGTAGTGGAAATTAGCTTGATAATAAGGAAAATATGTAAGGGACATCCACATGGCCATGGAAGGGCGCCACCTGCGTGGCACTTGTCATCCCCGAGAGTACTTTCCCGGGTTAGGTTTTCTCTGACAATTGCCGGTCACAAAGGTGCTACTCGGAGTCAGCAGAACCGGGCTTCCAAACACTAGCTTTGCTCCTTCCCAGCTTTGTGACCTTGAACACGTAAGTAAACCTCTGCTCCCGGGAGCCCGCACACAGGAGATCTTACTTTTACAAATGCCAGGACTTGATTAGATGGTCTCTAAAGCTGATTCCCATCTATAGCACTCTATTCCACAGATAGGAGTCGGTTTAATCCCCGACAAATATGTATGGGCTAAAAAGTCTCCAAACTGCCCGAGGTCCCCCCCCCCAGAACAAGCGCCCCTTGCACTGGAAGGGCGGCTCATTGCGTGCGGGGCCCCAAGCCGGCTCGCTCCTTCCCTCCAGCCAACGCAACGTGTTGAGCACCTGCTACAGCCAAGCACGGTCCTGAGGACCAGTGAGCCTTGGAGGGAGCGCGAGCAACCGATTTCAAACCCACACAGCTCCCAAAAGAGGTGGGAAATGGTCGGACGAGGAGGAAAGATAGACAAGAAAGAGAAGAGGAATGTGTCCACAGCTCCTTCGTCCTGGGTTTTCACATCAACATCTGTGAAGTGTGAGATGCTAAGTGCTGTAAGGGAACTAGAAGGCGTATTTTTTTTTTAAATATATAATAGACTTTACTCTTGAGAGCATTTTCAGGTTCCCACAACATCGAGGGTAAGTGTAGAGATTTCCTGCCCACGTGCCTGCTGCCCCCAGGCCTGCATGGCCTTGACCGGCACGTTTGTCAGTCAATGAACCTCCACTGACACGTCTTTGTACTTATTTTTTTCAACACATGAAATTCACATACAACATTGATAATCAAAATATGAAACCACCTTTTAATCTTTAGGACCCTTGACTAATCCTCTTCTTTCTTTCTGACCCAAACCCTCAACCCTTAAAAAACCAGAGAGGATGGAAAGAAGGCCCCTCCTGCTCTGGAAAGTCTGGTGATGAGCTGGTAAACCAGGGAGGCTCCCAATCAAGGGAAGGACACTCCCTCCGGGCCCCGGAGCAACTGTCAGCAGCAAGGACGGCTACCTGGGGACATTCTTCCCACTGACTCCTTGCCCCCCTCTCCCCACCACACACAATATTATTCTAGCTCACGGAGCCTCCATTAGCTCTTCCTTCGCCTACAAGGTTGGGGAATATTTTCTAAGGATCCTTGTAGACCCTTTATGATCCTAATCTAGGCCATGCCCCCAAGATGGGAACAAATAGCGTACAGACTCCAGACCCGGGAGATAACGTGCCTCCCACTAAGGAATGTCATCAGCTCTCTGAGGGGAATTTTTCCAAATTACATGGAATTGCATCTCCCTGCCTGCCACCGTGACTCAGTTTCCGATACAACTCTGGGATGTGCACGTCTTCTCTTGAGAATCCCTGCCCCGGTGAAGCCTAGAAGTCAAGCAGAGTGTGCTAAGGCCGTCTGACAGGTTAAGGATCTCTGGGCTAGAGGATCTCTATCCACCACACAAATGTACGGAACTAAAGTAAGTTAGCATATCTATCCAATTTTCTTGCTACCTATCCTAACCAAAATACTTCAATTAAAACTAAGTCTAGGTGTTAAACCACACACACACACACACACACACACACACACCCATAATCAAGCATCATGTCCCAATATAACATTTAGGTCTTTTAGGTCTTTAAATGTAGGGAAAATTAGCCCCTATTCTAGGAGTCAAGAAACTTAACATGAATTTATATGATGAATAAAAAAGATTTTTTTTTAAATTAGATCCCGCCTACATGTAAGCACTTTGCTTTATTCAGCAAGGGGTCCTATTTATGGGCACCACTAAATTTAAAAAGAGGAAAGGGAAGGCACGACAAATATGCCCAGGCTTCTTTCAAACACTAGGTTGTAATTCCAACCGTTCCTTCTCTGCTCTGCCTTCCTTTCCTCTCCACTGGGTGGGCCGCTAGGGGGACAGGGACAGGGACACCCCCGGGGATAGCAACTGCTGACTGGATCTGAACACAGCGATCAGATCTGAGTTCAAGAGAGGAGAGAAGTTTCTAGTCCCAGATGGATTCAAGCTTTGTGACCCTGGCTAAGTCTTCACTCCTCTCAGTAAGGGATCCTCATCTGTAAAAAGGAAGTAATGTATGATCTCTGTGGCTCCTTTTAGCCTCACAAACCCAGGATTTGGGTGGGTTGGGGGTGGTTGCTATAGCCAAGCCAACTGATACAACTGTCAGGGCTTTTCATGGTAAGGAATCTTCTAGAAAATTACTTATATAAAAAATATTTAGTATTTCTTGACTATAAGTATACCATCCTAAGCAACTAGTTATAAGCATATGCTACCTAGAGTTCTGGTTTTGAGCATTGATCCCTTCTTAGGAGCAAACGATCACTGCTCCATTTTGGGGGTAATCACTTTTTCAATCCTGTCCTGTTTCCTGGTTTGCCATTAGTTGTGTCCCTGGGTATCGGAAAGGGCATTCGGCGACTGCATTCTTCAATATCTTCCTAAAAGGACTCCATTAGGCCAATTGCAAGATTCCGGGAGCTCTTTTCCTTTGCTCCATGCTCTTCTTTTCCCGTCCACTTCTTCTGTATGCGCCTCCACACTTGTGCATCCTGTGCACAGCATCAAGCTCGCTGCTGCTCTGGTCCCTGCATATTTTCCCTTCTAGGAGCTTTCATGCAGTGAAGTCAGGCTTGAAACACAGCAGGGACTGTCCCTAAACCTTCCCTTGCCTGCACTGTCCGCCACTCCCACCCCTCCCCACACACTCCCACACACGCGTATACATCTCCAGTTCCCTAAGTAGAGATCTCAGACCACCGGTTCATCACATCGTGGGTCACTCCCTAACTCCCTCTCAGGAATCAAGTAAGGTCTTGAGGCTCAACCCAGTCCACAGACATGTTACATCTGCCCCCACCAGGCTTTAATATCCACAAGTGCACCCACACGCCTGCTCTTGAAGCTCTGGGTGCCAAGGGCATTGCAACAATCAATAGAAGCTGAAGATAAACGAGCCTGTGCCCTCCAGCTCACCCCAATGTCCAGTCTGGCAGCAGGTGCCATTTATTATCCCATCTGGCTGCTGCCTCCCCATAGCTGGTCGCCTTTATACCCCACCTGGTCACTAAAGGCATTTCAAGTGCCTGCCCAAGTCTCCATGAGGGAAGGGTTTTTTTTAAGTTACCTCAGAAAACTAAATGTAGTCTGGGCAGAGCAAGAGTTTTTTCTGGGGCAATGTCACCAGAAAGACCCTGAGGAATTTGAGACCCAAAGTTTCCAGATCTTTCAATATTTCCATAACCTTCACAAATGAAATCTAGCTTTTATTTACAATCAGAGCTTTCTGGATTTGACGAGCCAACTCTCCTATACACAGAGGTTAGGAGAGGGTAATAGCAATGGCAGCAAAGGGAGGGAAGGGGAAGAAAAGACAGTATTCGATAATTTATAATTTCATTGAAAACGACATGGAACTATGAAGTACAGCCCATTAAAAACATGGTCTCTGGGGCAGCCCGGGTGGCTCAGCGGTTTAGTGCCGCCTTTGGCCCAGGGTGTGATCCTGGGGTCCCAGGATCGAGTCTCACGTCGGGCTCCCTGCATGGAGCCTGCTTCTCCCTCTGCCTGTGTCTCTGCCTCTCTCTGTGTCTGTCATGAATAAATAAATAAAATCTTTAAAAAAAAAAAAAAAAAAAAAAAACATGGTCTCTGGCACTTAGTTTGTGACCTGAAACAAATCAAGGGTTAAATATGGGCAAATTTATTTCCCTTTCCTCACTCTCAAATCAATTTAAATGAGTGTTTGTATTTCCTAGGCACAGGGATTAGCATGTATTTCTACTCCTTCCTCGTGGTCTTGTGGAAGACACGGCTAACAGACGGGGACACCATCCCACGCTGAGCCTGGTAAGCCTTCCAACTCTTCTCAGTGTGAGGGGCTGGGCAGCCAAACACCTGGAGCTGGCTGGCAGGATGAAGCTGCTTCTCCAACCAGCCCTAACAGCCTCTTGACACCTTCTGGACACTAAAGAGTAACCCCCTAAGATGTGTCTTAGTAGGGAGCTGGTAGGAGGGATAATTTGAGGGAAATTAGCAAGAAATGTCAAGTGAGGAAGACACAGATAGACTCTCCCTGCATTTTTACGAGAGGAAAGCTAGATCCTTCTCCAACACAGAAGGAACAAACCTTTTTTCAGGAGTTTTTATATAAATTATCTTATTACATTCTCAAAACAACCCTATGGGCTGAATCTTCTTAAAGCCATTACTCAGAGTGAGACATTGAGGTTACCCACCAAATAAGTAGGACAAATCTCAGCATGTAGCTATGTCATTCTGAAATCAGCCAAGAATACAGGTGACCAGCTGGCTCTATCAGCCTATAGAGACACTCAGTTGGGCTCACACAATTTTTTTAATGTGGTGCTACATTTAAAATCTGACATATTTCCTCTAAGATGTCAGATTTCCCATGTCTTTTGAAAACTGAGAAGACTTGGCAACATTAGGTCCACATGGCAACAATCAGCTGGAGCAAAGGTCATAGCAGACCTTATTGATTAGATGGAGACTACCTCCTTTCCAGTCTGCCTCAACTTCCAGCCCCCTAAACACACGTGCGCGCGCACATGTGCGCACACACACACACACACACACACACTACACTCCATGAAATGCATGCACAGTAAATACGGTGGCTTCACTCACTATGAAAACAGCCTGACCCCTAGCCGTAGAACACTCCTTTGTTCTTTGCTTATCCTGGACCTTAATTCCAGAGTGGCCACACTTTCTAGTTCATTGTCCGCCAACCTCCTACCTAAAGTAACTCTTCTTACACATTCTCACTCCGTTTCAAAGTTCTCTTTTCCTTAACTAGCACTCTTGGCTTCTATAATAGTGGACTTTCCTCCTTGGTCCTTCACAATAATAGCAGGTTTTCTGAGGGGCTGCCCAAACGCCAGAAGACTCACTGTTGAACTCCTGTGAAACTAAACTCATGCATATTGACTGACAGGAATTTAACACTTTCCTAGCACCATTAATTTCCATTTTTCCATAACCATGTTCATTGTTATTTACCTATTTTATCATTTTCTACCCACCAGACCCAGAAACTGCCAAGTAAAACAACCTACACAAAAGAGGAACTCAGAATACTTTTCCCTCCTAAATAGGCAGACACAGAATATTAAATAGTTAAAACTACCTGGGCACCTGGGTGGCTCAATTGGTTAAGTGAGCAACCAATTGAGTCTGTGTCTTTGGCACAGGTCATGATCTCAGGGTTATGAGATGGACCCCCCTCTGGGTTCCTCATTGGACATGGAGTCTGCTTAAGATTCTCTCTCCTCTCCCTCTCCCACCTCCTTCTCCCTCTCCCTCTTTCTCTAAAAAACAAACAAAAAAACCTACCTAAAAATAAGCCAGTGTTCAATAAAAATCTCTGCATTTATTTCCACCGCTCTGCACTTATTTCTACCTTCATTAGACTACACTATCCAGAAAGATGATCTGAAAAGTAACAGTGAAATGTATCATCCAAGACACTATCCTGGTATAAGCCTTAAAAGTACTGCTCGATATGCAAAAATACTTTAAAAAGAGAAAAAAAAATGTACTGTATTAACTGACAGGAAAAGTCTTGATCGCATCAGGTATTAGTAGGAAGGAGAGCTAGAGTTGAAAAGGTCAAAAGTGGGCAGAATTGTTTATGGCTAAATTCTCCGTGCAACAGCCTTATAAATGATCATTTGACTAAATTCATTAGCAAACGAGCCTCAGCCTCAAGTTGCCTTGCAAAAAATTCTGCTCATCGGCTAATAATGTTCTAGCACCGTCCTACCGTGTGTTTACTCATATCCGTTTATGCACTCCAAAAGTAATTAGCAGGCCTAACAGACTGGGTCCTGGGCGTCATACTGATGACATGGTACAGCCATCCTGTATTTCCCATGTTACCAGACTCTTTTCCGTTGCATCTGGCTGAAAGTACGGGCTCTTCTAATGTCTATGACTCACATAGTGGAGGCAAGACCATTGCTCAGGCAAGTCCCAACGGCAAAATCTAAGCCATCAAGCCCCTGGGCCTCCCAGAAGCTCCAACTTTTCTTACTTACTGTGTAGGCCTCTGCCTTTGGTTGTCACAAAACACTGCTGACTCTCTTCCCCCCTTAACTCTTATCACTTGAAATGCATTTAAGATTGCTGCCTAAAATTAACTTTGAGTGTTTTTAAAAACGAATTTGATGTTTTGGGTAAGCGAATGCATGATTCTGTCAATATTATCAGAAAAGGCAAAGAAAACTGGAACTCGTTAGTAGTTTTTAAAAGAGTCCTATAAAGACACTAATGAATGCTCACTTCATCTGGTGTCGTGAATAAAAGTTCAAGGTCACGCAAGAGAAGTCTCTAGTAGACAACCATTTTACCACATTAATGGAGTCAAACTAAACTCTCAGATAACATGAAAGCCCTTTTCCTACCTTTGGGAATACATAAATTACTAATTTGTGCTGGATTTGGCTGTGAAATGCTGCTTTGCCTAACATTGGGTTAATGTGTTCTCTGGGCCTGATGACACAGTGACTGACAGGAGTGTGGGGGTGAGGTCAGGAGTGGCAAAGGCACAGGAAATGATGAAAGAAATTCATTCCAGGATTTGAAATGCTCCAAAAGTAACCTACAGATGCAGATAATCTACATGAAGAGTAAAGATGAACAGTTACTGAAAACAGCTAATGTCAAGTGCAGCAAACTATCAGATTCTGGTTTGCTGAAAGCTATGCTTTTGGCAACAGCGTAGGAGAAGGAAGTCGGTAGTGCTAAAGACAAAATTCACAAAAATAGTTTGGCTTGAGCTGGAACAAAAACAACATGCTCTTTTAAGGAACTGATATTGGAGAGACTTGATGATATTCTAGGAAACGAACATGAGATAATGTTTTCAAAATAGCCCCATGATAATGTCCATGAGTAATTTCAGTTCTTATCACCATATTATGTCGCTCATGAACAGTAGTGATATTGAGGCAAGGAAAGGTGTCAGAATGTTAAAAAAAAAAAAAAAAGTAATAATAATAATAATAATGCCTCCCTCCCTCCCTCTAAGGAAGATAGCTGATGAACAGCTGCTCTGGTGGACGTGACCCTAACAGTGCTCAGTCATGGAGGGAAAAAAATGTCTGAAAATGGGCTTCATTATTTCCCAGCAGATACTGAGACAAATACCTCGATCCAGTGTTCATCAATGCTCAGATGCTCAGCTTCATCATCAAAAGGGAAAGTTATGGAAAATAGAGCCCTAGGTCTCTTAAGCTGGAAAAGGCTTTAAAAATCATCTGGCCTGGGGGGCCCGGGTGACTCAGTAGGTTAAGTGGCTGACTCTTGATTTTGGCTCAAGTCATGATGTCAGGGTCATGGGATCGAGCCCCTCTTATGTCTCCATGCTGAGCATGCGCCCTGCTTAAGGTTCTCTCTCCCTCTCCCTCTGCCTCCTACCCCGCTCACACTCTCTCTCTTCCTCCCTCTCTCTCTCTCTCCAAAAAAAATAAAATAAAATAAAAAATAAAATAAAATCATCTGGCTTGTGCCCAAACTGACAGATGCCCATAGATATTACATAACTTTCCTCAATTACATAGCACATGAATTGCAGACTCAGATCTGCAGAACCAGGTCCTCTCCTTTCTCCTTCTCATTCTATTTCTCTTCTTTTTGTAAAAACAATATGGGCAGGAGAGGAAACACTGCCTGCGGAAGCCCTATTGCAAATCTCCGGAAGTACAAAACACTACACACCCTGGTCCTGTTTTCTTACCTCCCATTCACTCCTAACGTACTGCAGCTCTCTCTGGGAACTTTTCCACCCTCACCTGCTTGACAGGTTTCACATCCTCTCTGACGGTTTCTCCCACCCCCAAGCAGATGGAGTTAGGGGCTCCCTCTGGCTCAGCTTCTATAGCAAGAGTAATTTATTGCCATGTTGTATTTTAACCAACTGATAACCTTTCTAACTCTTACCACACCCACAACACTATGATTTCCTGGGAGCAGTGATTTTAGCTTCCTTATCTTTATAGACGCTAGTATACCTAGCTCTTAGCAAAGATCAATACTTGATAATGGAATAGACAAATGTTACCAAATTTCTGCCTCTTTGAGCATTAGGAAAACGCAGACAGCCAAAGTAATGGGATAATACAGGATAATCTATTGACACTGTACAAATAGTTTTCAAATTGCAGGAGATTCATGATTCAGTGCTATGCAATTCATGCAATTTCTATAATAAAGAAAAGAGCCTGCTAATTCTCAGATAGATGCGTAGCAAATCGTGTCCATGGTTTAAAATTCAAATTCCTCTCTGCCTTCTCTCTCATGGCCTCTCTGCATCAAATATCCTTCCCCCCTAGAATTGTCCCTGCCTGTGTTCAAAGCTCGGCTCAAATATTACCTCCTCGTAGGGTTTTCCTCCATTCCCTTGGTGACTTCAGGGCCCTTTATCACGCCCTGTTCAGAAGTCTTACAGCATTTTATCTGAGCCTCTTTATGATTGTATTCTCCTTAGTGGAGTGGATATTTTATCTCCTCTATCTCACTAAGCAACCTTAGGGAAGGTTTCTATCTTCATACTCTGAGGATGTCTAACATAGAGGCTTGCCCTTGGCAGATCCTTGGTAAAACAAACAGCTTCTGAATTGCTAAAACAAGGAGTTTGGATTCCCTTCTTAAAGACAGCAAGGTGCAAACAGACAAATCTTTACCTACAAAATGAGGGGGTGATTCTTTGGAGCTGGAACATACCATGACTTGGGAAGCCGCCTACATGAGCACCGGCTGAGACAGTGTGGAACAGGAAGTCTATCAAGAGACATTTCTGAAGCAGATATGCAAGAAGGATGCCTAACTTGGGCTGGGGGTCAGAGAAGCCTTCCTAGAAGAGGGGACCTCTTCATTTTTAACTGTCCTTACCTTTTAGAGTATATTACCTGGGGGTGTGATGGAAGCCAGAGGTGAAACCAGATTGGTCACGAACTAAGTAATAAACACATAGAGGTCTATAATACTATGCGACTTTTCTGTAGGTTTGAAATTTTCCACAATGACAAATTTTTTCGCAGAAAAAAAAAAAGCCTGAAGAAAAAATAAAGCAATCGTGAGGAATGAAAGAAAGATTACCAACCAGCACTGCAAGCTTGCCTCAAGTGGAAGACCATCAGTTGTGACAAAGTTGAATGACTGTTTCCCTAGCAGCACTTACAAGCTTGATGAAAAAGATCAAGAATAAAAAGGAAAATGGGGGAAAAAAAGTATTACAACTAAAAACAGAGTCAGAAAAACCAGATGTAGCTAATAGAGAGATCAATGAAACGAACACAAGAAGACTAAAAAGTGTTTGTTTAGCTTTCCTGAGTTATTTACTAGAGCCTATTAAAAAAAAATAAAAAGCCCAAAAAGTGGACCTGAAGAAGGTGCACCGATACAGGACAAGGATCTTGAAGGATACGACGGCAGGAGGAGGTGCAAGGGATGTGACAGTATTGCCTAGAGACCAAGCGAAGCATTAAGCCATCATCCTGTCTAGGCTGCACAGCAAGGACGCGAACATATGTACATACGGCAGAGGCTGACCAGGAGGAAGAGGACCTGGAAGACGAAATGCATGGCTGGAAAATGGGGGTAAAAAAGCTGGAAGGACGGGAGGCTGTCGTCAGCAAGCCAGTCTAGGGAGCTGAAGATTTCAGTCCTGGGTGATGACAAGGTCAAGTGTAATTGTAAATGCCCATGAAGTGCCTATGTGGAAGGATGGCTGAAGTGGAATGGGGGTGAAAGTCAAATAGAACGAAGACAGTTATGGAATTGTGAGTGTGGGATCCTGGATGGGCCCTAATGAAGCCCTAAAATCTCCCCTAATGAAGCCCTAAAATCTCCCATAAAGATGAGACTAGGGTTTAAGTTCTGTAAAGACAAGGATTCTCTCTCTCTCTCTCTCACTCTCTCTCTCTCTCTCTCTCTGTTTTTTAGTTAATATATACACAACATCTAGTACACTGTTTCCACAGAGGACATGTTCCTAGACGGTTGTTGAGTGGGTGAATGGAAGGACTGTGTCACTAACCCCTTCAGGTCAAGCCCTCAAGGCTCTGTTTACCACTGGTTAGTTGGTTAGTTGGGAGTGAAAGAAAGGGATGGAGAGATTAAATGAATGAATATACAACAAAGCAGGATTCATAGAGCAGAAGAAATATTTAAAAAAATAATAGAGTAGATTGAGAAAAACTCAAGAGTTCACTTTATTATTTTTTAAAATATTTTATTTATTTATTTGACAGAGAAAGCAAGAAAGCACAAGCAGGGAGCAGCAGAGGGAGAGGGAGACGCAGACCCACCCACGGGGCAGGGAACCCCACACAGGGCTCAATCCCAGGGCCCTGGGATCATGACCTAAGTCAGACACTTAATCGACTGAGCCACCCAGGTGCCCAAGAGTTTGCTTTATTAGTCATTTATACCTGTACTAATAAATGAACTGTGACGGAGTTAATAACTGTCTTTGAGTGTATGAAGGGTTATTTTAAGGAAGAGGAAAACAAGAGAGGATTGTTTGCCTACTGCCCTGTCCGGATGCCGTTTTGCTGGGAAGACTGGGCCAGGCCTAAAGTGGGAGTTGTTCTGGATCACACCAGCCTGAGGTCACCTCTGGTTCAGAAGCCAGTGGGCAGAGCAAGGAAACCTGGCTTCTAGGAACTCCTTTTAACTCTGTTATAGAGAAAAATCAACCCTTCACCCTGCAAAACAGTCTGTCTGCCCAGGAATCTCAAGAACAAGTTCCAGTTTTTGAGGCTTTAGTAGGTTCTTATCATTGGGAACACAAACCACTACCATTCGTTCATCAAATTCATTTATACAACAAACACAGAAATAAAATAGTTAAAAATGGAGAAATTATTTAGAAAAGGAAAAAAATATACCCAAAAAATCTAAAAATAGAGAGAGAGAGAGAGAGAGAGAGAGAGAGAGAGAGAGAGAGAGAGGCGCTAAGTCAGGTAATACTCTTATTAATGACAATCTCAAATATTGGATGAGCTTACCCCTGGCCAGTTGCTAGACCACGTGCTTTACATAAAGTTTCATGACACCATCAAAGCGGTCCTGTGACCCAGCTAGTATTAGGACTCCCATTTATAGGTGAGGAAATCAGCTAAGGGATTAAATGACTCGCCTGCGACCACACAGTTAGCAGGAGATCGAGCCAGGTGTGGCTGACGCTCATGTACACGCCCCTCACCTGCACTCTGGACTGCTTTGTTAAACCCTGGGAAAGACAGTGTGGGGGTAAATATAACTCCATCTAGACAGACAAGAAGACATGAAATACTAGCGGTGGAAGGGCTGAGCCTTTCAGGAGTTAGGAATGTAAGAGGGAGGAACTTCTCATAACACCTCTCTGGCCTGCGCTTGCTCGTCCATTCATGCAATTCCTCTTTCCAACAGAGAAAGTAAAGGCCAGGGGTGGGGGGGTGGGGGGAGGTGGGGGACGTGTTAGGGGCAGAGACTATCCTCCCAGAGATCCTTTAGGCTATCAAAGAACAGGAAGAAAGAGGGAGGAACTCCAAAGTCCTTGAGTCCAATTTCCTTGTGAATGAAAGAGACTAGTATGTAAATAAGAGCTTTGCATAAGCCAGACGTTCTTTCAAGTCCAGTTTATCTACAGTATGAGTCACTTCCTTTTTAAAGCAGGAATTAAAAGAGATAGAGGCACATAATCATTATCCAGTACAACCCTTCTTAATAGATCTTTTCTTCTCATTCAAATGGCAAGAAGGTAAAGGGCTCCTCCTTTTTGACAAAGCAGCAACGTCACTTTGCATATGGTATACACACACTTTGACCAGTTAATGCCCTCATTCAGCAGAATGAAATGAAGCAGTGAGATCAACAGGCCGATGAGATGATAGAAGGGAAGCCACAGGTCCAGCCGGGTTAACCTGACACCTACAAAGGAACCTGAATAATAAGAATCCTTTGAATGACTCAGGTAAGATTTATCTCCTCCAAAAGGAAGTTTAACCCCAAGTTATCCAGCAAAGATACTTACAAACCTTTGGAGGAAGTCTCAGAGCAGCCCAAGGCCAGAAAATGGAAATGGAAACAAGTTACCTGGTCATCCACAGATGGGGAGCTCTGCACAAACAGTTGTATTCTGGGATGGTCCAAAAATGAGCAGGAAAGGGACTAGCCTCTTCCCATCCCAGAGCCTACCGTAGGTCTTATCCAGTCCCAGGACCTGCAATAGGTTTACCAGGGGTGATTCACTTCTCAGGAGTTAAAAGATTCTATTTGAAGAGTGAAGCATGGAGTAAGAAAGCAAGTCAGTAGAAGCTGAAGCACATCCCCATCGCCCGGGGAATTCCAGGGCCCTAATTCATCCTTCCCTACGTGTGAGAATACGCCCGGCAAGCCAGCCCCTCCAGTGTCCACATTTACTAATGCTCAAAACTGGGCAGCCCTGGTGGCTCAGCGGTTTAGCACCCCCTTCGGCCCGGGGTGTGATCCTGGAGACCCGCGATCAAGTCCCACGTCGGGTTCCCTGCATGGAGCCTGCTTCTCCTCTGCCTGTGTCTTTGCCTCTCTCTCTCTCTCTCTCTCTCTGTCATGAATAAATAAATAAAATCTTAAAAAAAATTCTTATTACTAATGCTCAAAACTGACAGCCACCAGCCCCAAAGTTTAAAGGTCATAGGATGCCCTACATAAAAAGAACAAAATATTACTGAGCATCTACTGCACACTAAGCACTGTGCTAAGGGCCAAAGTTACAAAAAGAAGCAAAACAGATAATATTTCAGTTCTCCTGGATCTATAATGTAATGCGAGAGACTAACCAGTTGACTGTTGGTTCCAATGCAGCATGCTAAGTGCCATTAATTGGGGTGTAGAAGGTGGGAAAGTTTCTTACGGGGACTCAGGGAGGGAAGGGAGTCTTCTCAGAGGACATAATTTCCAAGCTGAGATCTAAAGTATAAGTAAGAGTTAAAGGGAACACGCAAGAAAAAGAGGTCTCATTGATTGGGTGTACAAGGGACTGGGAAAGCCTTAGGTCTAGCTCATAAAAGGAACAAAGCCCTGTCACTTAAGAACAGAGTATTTTCTCCTTCAGTGTTTTATCAATTAATCCTCCTCGTGCATGACTAGGGAAGTCCTAGCCTTTGCTCTCTAAACAGAATTCTCACTCACTTTACTTATCTGGTAACTTGTGAGCCTGCAGTAAACAGTACCTAGGTGATTATATATCTGAGAATTGGAAAGGCTTCTCCATCCCTAGAATTTTTCCTGACTTACTTAATTCTTCTTCATGCACTGTTAGACCTAGATATGTGATTGATACACACACAAAATAAACTTAAAAGCAAATACAGGGGGCACCTGGGTGGCTCAGTTAGTTGAGCATCCGACTCTCGATCTCAGCTCCAGTCTTGATTTCAGGGTGATGAGTCTGAGCCCTGCAGCGGGCTCCACACTGGTCATGGAGCCTACTTAAAATGAAAAAAATAGGGATGCCTCGGTGGCTCAGCGGTTGAAGCATCTGCCTCCGGCTCAAGGCGTGGTCCTGGGGTCCTGGGATCGAGTCCTGCATTGGGCTCCCTGCAGGGAGCCTGCTTCTCCTGCCTGTGTCTCTGCCTCTCTCTGTGTCTCTCATGAATAAATAAATAAAATCTTTTAAAAAAAAATGTGCATAGGAAAAAGCCTGGATGGAAATATACCGAAGTCTTAACAGTTATTTACTAGATAATGATATTAAAAAAAAAAAAAAAGGAAAAAGGAAAAAAGAAAAGCAAAAATAAATAAAACTAGATAAAAAAATAAAAGCAAATACGTAGGAACAAGTGAAATAAAGAGTCCCAGGATACCAGAGGCAGAATTATGAAAATAAACAGCCAACATTTATCAAATGCTTACTCTGTACTGGGCAGTTTTTCTAAGTTCTGTATGCATGTTAAGCCCATATATTCACTTGATAGTAGGTTCCACCAATATCTGTATTTTACAAATGGCATTACTGGGACACAGAGTGTTTAAGCGACTTACCACGGTCATACATCTAGCAAATGTAGAGTCCGCATTTGAACCCAGGCAGCCTGACCCCGGGGTGCAGGAGATTATCTGCAATGTTAGCCAATCAGGACAAGGATGGGAACAGACTTGCCTCGTGGCCTGTCTCTGGCCAGTCCCAGTGGGCTGGGGCTGAACCGCCAAGCTTTCCACCAGACAGACAGATAGACCAAGCAACACAAACTACGCTGTGCTCCACCAGTTAAATCCCAAAGGCTGAAAATTCCTGCAACCTCCAGACCCCTCCACAAATGCTCTGAGCGATGTTATTTCCTTTGGGGGCCACTATATTCTTTCATATTTTGAGCAATTTCTGGTCCTGGGGACTGTTGCTTCAGGATGACCATGATTACATTAGATTCATCAAGTTCCAGACACAGAGCTTGTTCTTGGAAACAATCTTAGGTCATTCCTACATCCTGGAGGAATCAAGCTGGCTGGTTGTACTGTGGGAAAGTCATCTTCAAATAATCTGTGTACGGTGTGAAAGAAGGAGTTCAAGGAAAAGTTAAAAAAATTTTTTTTTCATTTAGTAAAAAATGCTCTAAGATTCATCTGCCTTTCCTTTTTTTTTTTTTTTAAGAATTTTATTTTATTTTATTTATGATAGTCACAGAGAGAGAGAGAGAGGCAGAGACACAGGCAGAGGGAGGAGAAGCAGGCTCCATGCACCGGGAGCCCGACGTGGGATTCGATCCCAAGTCTCCAGGATCGCGCACTGGGCCAAAGGAAGGCGCCAAACCGCTGCGCCACCCAGGGATCCCCTTCATCTGCCTTTCCACAGGAAAATGCAGTCCATTGGTTTATTTTTTAAAGGTACCAGTTACAGGCCAAATGCCTTTACAGGAACAAAAAGTCTGAAATTTCTGAAAGAATGAGAACTATAGTTTATCATTATTCTTCTATTGACAATTGAGTATCATTTTATTCTGTATTTTATTTTTTTATCACGATAAGTGTATTCTTTAATCCCCATCACCTATTTCACCCGAGTATCCTTTTATTAATTAAAAAAAAAAAAAAAGAATCTAGGGGGAATGGTATTAAGAATACTTACCAGTTTGGTTTTGACTACAACAGGCACCCCCTCCTAGAAGCTGTTGAACAAAAGAGACGGGGTTTTGGCTGAGTTAGCCTTGCGGATTAACTTTGAGCCCCCATGCGTCTTTAGTCTTTTCTGTTTATCCAGCCAGGAGTATATATTGCTGTTGTACTTGGTTCTTTTGTAATAGTAGTTGTCAAAGACAAAAACAACTTGACCAGCTATTTTGTGCCTAGGGGTCACTGGTTTTCAGATCATCATTTCTAAATTCTCCAAATTAATCAAAGCTGGATGAGAAGCCTAAGAATCACGTAAACCTCGCTTGTTTAACACAAACCAACACTAACACCTGCAGAACTGGTGGCGCCTTCGTGGAGAGACAAGCAGCTCTGAAGGCCGGGGGAGAAGACAGCAGTTACCACTTACCAATTGGTTTGATAATTGATAGACAAACAAACCCAAAAACCAAAAAACAAAACAAACACTGAAGACCAAGAAAATGTGGATAGCCTGGGGGTAATTAAGGATGGTTCTAGAAACCTATCTCCACAATTTCAAATCACAATTTTTTTTTAATTAGAAGACATTTTATTAAGATCAAAGATCTCTCAAAAAACAAACAAAAAAAAAGATCAAAGTCCTTTCATTACATTAATACATTAATATATCATGCCTTACTAGTCAAAAGGGAAGCAAATCATAAACATCTGTATCTTCAGGGAGTTTTTTTTTTTTTAAGATTTTATTTATTTATTCATGAGAGACACAGAGGGCGGGGGGGTGGGGGCAGAGACCCAGGCAGAGGGAGAAGCAGGCTCCATGCAGGGAGCCTGACGCAGGACTTGATCCCAGGACCCTGGGGTCATGGCCTGGGCCCAAGGCAGGTGCTCAACCTCTGAGCCCCCAGAGAGCTTTCAACAACAGTTAAAAACAGTTTTGTAAATCTGAGAAGTTTATGTTTTGTCCATCTTTAATTATTATAACATAGTTGCCTGTAAATATACCATGCCAAGAATATCGGCCTTAAAAATATGAATAACTTTGGTTAGTGAATTGTGTTTAAAAATCATATCTCAATTCTTTCTATTTTTTACCTAGCTCTAATTTATCAGTCATGGGAGTATAGAATTTCCTTCTTGCTCTTAGAGTTTTTAATATATGACCTAAGAAAATTAAGCATTCCCTCCCATCAAATATCGATGGGTAGTCCATCTTGTAAATAAGCTGCTGAAGGGACCTAGTCCAATGAGGAGCAGAAGCTTTTACCCCAATTTTAAACACAGGCCATCCCATATTTTTCTTTTTTTTTTTTTCCATCCCATATTTATGACCCAGACAGCAAAACGGATGATACCACTTTCTAAAACAAACACAACCCACTTGCTATTTGCTGTCGTTCCCCACTGCCCCCCCAGTAAGAAAGAACTTCCTGGCCATCCATTTACAACACCCCTCTAAGAATTTAAGGGCTTACCTGCAGAATGAGTATTCTAAAGAACTCTATGTCTATAAAGATCACCTGCACTTTTATTCTGATTTTAAATATTGAAACATTAAGACTCAATGTTGGGAGTTCCTTCGTCATGAGTTTTATTTCCAGCTACCAAATCGGTCCCTGTAACAAGTATTTCCTTTCTGGGTACCAGGTACTTATTTCTACAAAGGGACCTTTCCTGTCTGAATGAAAGAGAAAGATGGAGTTGCTACGGTCCCAGGTACGGGCACCTGTTTGCTTTTAAAGTGGCGCGGTTTCTCTTGCCTGTTTTTCTTTGTAAGCAGTGAAGACTCTTCAGATCAAAGACTTTTCAAAGATGAAACTCCAAAACTTCAAAGAGGCAACTGTCTCAGACCAAAAAGCAGTGGAATCCGAGTGGCTCATTATTCAAGGACAAGGGGTCAAATGCATGCAGGCAGTGAACAAACAATTCTGGCCTGAACTCAACTGTTTGTGAGTCAGTATATTTTTTTTTTTTTTTGTTAAGAGCTGGTCTTCTTGGAAACCAATTCAGTCTTTTTACCCCGAAACCGTTTACAAGGGTAGGTTCAACTCTTAGCACGAAAGCCAGCCAAGACTGCATGTACGCAAGACCTGCTCATTGACGGTACTGAACGACGTGAAACACTGATTTTTCTATTTGGATAAAATCCTGGAATGAAGAAGTCTCATTCACCCTAGCTTCTTTTAAGAACAGGGACGGATTTTGCACCCCCAATTTAAATCAGGAACTAGTTTTGTCAGAGGTTTAAAAACACTTTTGAAGAATACAGGTGGAATTACGCACACGACCTCCACAAAAATATGGACTCTGGGCCTCCTGAATCAAAGAACGGAGGAGACAGATGTTATAATGAGAGATCTTACTCAGAAAACCATAAGAGATCAAACTCCACTGTCAAAGAGTGATTTTTAAATAGTTAACTTTTATTTTGGAGGCGGTGGGGGTGTCAGAGGGAGAGGGAGGGAGAGTATCTTCGCAGGCTGCAGGCCCAGCCTGATGCAGGGCTCCTCTCGCGATGCTGACCTCACGACCTGCACCGAAATGAAGAGTCTGACACTTAACCGACTGAGCCACCCAGGCACCCCGATTCTTAAGCAGCTAAAACATGACTCACACAAACGAATGAACACATGTTAACTCACATTCAACTTGTGGATGGGGGAGCCAGCAAAACAGAAGCTGCTTCCCAGGGCTTTTGGGGACCTGGTACTTTGACAATTTTGTCAAAGAGCATGTAGGAGTAAAACTGCTAAGTTAAATACAAAATTAGTTAAAGTCCTACAGGACAATGAAAACAAAATCTGTGGGGTCATCTTTTCTACCAGACATAGATCTATAAATCATCACGTAACCTCGCAGAGTCTAGGCCTCGTTGATGATAAATAGTAGGTCAAACAAAAGGTATTTTTCCTTGAATGATTATATAATCCTCGGTGGCCCTTTAAACATTTCCCCAAATATGATATTGATAGAACATCTTGTCTTCTTTTTCCCTTTATTTTCAAGTTTGGGATTATTTTTCTTGACATCTCTGAAATTGTGCTTAAAACAAATAGAAATGTGCTACACAAAGAGCCATTATTGAAAGGCAATTCCCAAATCTGGGAACCTGAAATTTCTGGAAATGAACTTTAACTTTCTCCTCATCCCTGATTCGAAACCATGATTCCTGAACCCAGGAGCCACTGGATTTCCCTCCCTTTGATTTCTCCCTATCCTAGAAAAAACCTGCAAGTTTACCCACAAAGCCATTGGGTTCTCTGCACAAATTGCATAAATAGCTTTCCTATTTTGGGGGGAAAATACCACACTTTGCCATACTACCATCCATTACATGAGAGAAAAACCCTTCTTTTAGCCTAAATTAAGCATAAGTACTATCCCTCTTGTCTTTTCCATCTACGAGTGACCACTATTAGAAAGCCAATACTATTCCACCCAAAACGATCACCATACCGTCAACATCCTCCGAGGTCTTATCTTCCAATCCCGAATTCTCTTCTAGGTGCCTTTTAAATATTCCTGAATCTGGTAGATTAAAATGCTCTCCTAAAACTCTGACAAATATTGACCCTAGGGCCAAGCATTCCCACAAATATTGAAAGAAATGAGATTGCATCTTCCTTTACCTATTTCTACCTCCTCTCAGGGTAAACGATTAGACTTTAGCAATAAACAAGTTGAACGTAGAGGGAAGATGCAAAGAAAGACTCCAAACTGAATTTAAATGAAAAATAAGTAGTCGCAAAAACCAAATAATTGCTCTGGGCTAAGGATGTGTCATTTGCTAACTGTGTTGGATTTCATTTGGTTTCCAAAAATGTTTTCATCAGGCCCCTGGTCCACTGCAGCAATGCGTGGCACCAAACTAGGAAGCATGAGGGCCTCGGCCTGCAGCACACCCTCACAATGCATCCCGTGGAGACCCAGCTGAAAGGGAAGGCCTAGAATGTAAACGTCTCATTAGCCTGGGCCTGGGCTCGCTGCCCGGCTCTGATTGGGTTCCCAGTGACTTCTTTTAGGCATGGGGCCAGGGCTTATTTTTATGTTCGATCTTGAAGAAATGTATTCAGTTCCCACAAACCCTGTGGTACCGTGAAAACTTTGGATTCATCAACACAGACTCCAAAAGGGGTGTGAGCAGAAGAGTAGCCAGAAACAGAAAGACAAAATGCCAAAAAGACACTTAATGAGGTACAGAGCGGGGCTCCTTTGGGTCAGAACAATCCAAGTTTTGATCTACCAGTCAATCTCCAGAGCTGAATTCCCACACCAGCTTGAAATAATTAGCTACCCAAGCCTCCAAAGGAAAACCTCCAGTAGAGAAGCTGTGAAAGGGGGAGAGGAAAAAAAAAAAAAAAGAAAGAAAAAAGAAAGGGGGAGAGGGCCACGGACAAGGAGCTTCCGTGTGCCGGTCACGGGCCCCATTCCCACCCCACACCTGGCGCTTCAGTTCATTTATTCTTCAAAACAACCCCAGGAAGAAGGATGTGAAACAAGGACACCGTGGCCACTGCGCCATCTCTCTTCAACTGCTGGCCAGACCTGAGATGAACACCAGTGACTAAATGCGTGGACTCTTACCCCCTCAGGTCATCGGACCCTTGACGGGGAGCCTCAGCTGACCTCTTGGTCAGGAACCCTCTTCATGAGAGGCAAGAGAGCACGTAGCACGAAGCCCAAAGCCCCGGGGGATCTGGAAGAGAAAGGAACTTAGGTTTTTCAACACATACTAACCAAACTCTAACCTGTGAGCCTAACAAGGCAAGGCTGGGTGAAGAACTCGATGGGGACAATCAATTCCCAATGGAGGCGAGGACGCTCAACACTTGCCCGGTCATTCCTCTATCTGCGATGTCTAGTGGGAGGCTGCGGTATGCTGGGTATCACTACCAGTGCACCAGACAGCAACAATGACAAAAAGGTTCATTTGTCTTCATTATTAAAAGGAATATTTGCTTATCAGAGGAAAATTACAAAAGAGAAAGAAACTAGAAGGGGAAATCACTTGAATCCTCCCAACTAGAGAGAAATACTGTTAGTTTTATGGGGTGTGTACTTCCCATAAAATTATATATATGTAATTATATGTAATTAATGTATATTACAGATAATAAGATATAGAAGATAATATACTAACATGTAATATCAATATTATATTCTCCCTTTTGATCTATTTTTTTAAAATTTTTATTGTTTTATTTTTTATAAATTTATTTTTTATTGGTGTTCAATTTGCCAACATATAGAATAACACCCAGTGCTCATCCCATCAAGTGCCCCCCTCAGTGCCCGTCACCCAGTCACCTCCACTCCCCTTTTGATCTATTTTCAGTGTGTATGAATTTAGACTATTTTCCTAAAATGATACTCTACACTGTATGTAATATTGTCAAGACTGCTTTTTTTCCACTTGCCATATGATTAGCCATAATTCTACATGTCATAGTCTGATTAAAGGCCAATTTCTACATTTCAAAAGTAGGGCTAGGAGCATTTTTTTTTTTTTTTAATGAATTCTAACCAGTGGGCTAGCCTCAGTAGATAGGAGGAAAACAAAAAGGAAAACTAATGCATCTCTAAGGGCTCCTCACTCCCAGTTGCTAGCTGGGGGGAGTAAGGGCCACAACCACCATAGACCCCGTTGACCTCAGGGAGGCAGGTGGGCAGCGTCCTGAGAGTGGCAAGCACTTACAGGCCCTAGTTCACAGCCCTGGGTTCTCCTGGGCCAGGCAGGGGAGGGACAGCAGTTCCGCCAGTGGGTGTAACAACAACACACAGTCCGGAATGTTGACCCTAGTACCGGGCTCCCTGGGAGGGAAGCCAAACTGACCTGGGTGTGGGCAGGGCCCGAATGGACGACAGCAGGGCAAGTGTGGGCTACTTGGCCCATGAGAAGTGACCTGCAATTTCTCCTCCACATCATGTGTTACTAAAAGCCAATCACATCCTTATTATGCCTACACCCAATCTGATGCACTTTGGAAAAACTACAAAACCTAAGGTCTAAGTCTTGACTATAACACCCCTGCATTGAACATCTGCTTGCCAAAGGTGCGTTCACTTGCTTTATTATGGCCTTAGGATAGATTCTTTCAAGTAGGATTGTCAGCTCAAAAGGTACATGCAACTTTATGACTTTTGCAGGGAAATCACCGATCTGCTCCCTCAGAGAAGTTCTAGCAACCTTTCTACTCACTAGTCTTGTGTGGAGGGATTTACTCCCTGTAACTTCTTCTATGGTTAGTAATACCATAGAGCAGAATTGTCACTTTGATATGTGAAGAGATCATCTTACTGTTTTCCTTCATATTCCTTTATTGCTAACGGGGTCAAAGATATTTTTATAAGCTTGTTTGCTATGCGCTTTTTAAATTCGCCATTCACCTACTGTGTGAGTGCTCTTTTTACAGGAAGGATATTAACCCTTTGCAGGTATCTACTTTGCAAAGAAGGGGCTTTTATAACATACATACTACATATGTAATAGTTTTTTTTCCTCTCTGCCCTGTAAGTATTGAAATGATTTCTTTCTTCCCTCACTGGCTACACTTATGACTTTCCTTAATTTTTTAAAATTTATTCATGAGAGAGAGAGAGAGAGAGAGAGAGTGAGAGAGGCAGGCAGAGACACAGGCAGAGGGAGAAGCAGGCTCCATGCAGGGAGCCCGACGTGGGACTCGATCCCCTGGTCTCCAGGATCCCGCCCTGGGCCGAAGGCGGTGCCAAGCCCCTGAGCCACCCAGGCTGCCCCACTCAGGACTTACCTAATCTTATTTCTAAAAGATCCCATCATTTTGAAAGAGCTCAGTGTATATATAACCTGTATATATAACTTAGAGGAGTCACAGGTCTGCAGCAAGTATTCCTTTTCAGTTTGTGTATTTTAACCTGTTTTTCATTTTTGACTACAGTTGAAATAAGATATTTTTCATTGTATTCAGTCCTCCTCCTGTGGGGATGAGTGTAAATATACATACCTAAGTGTGTAAGTAAACGTACATAATATGAGTATCCATGTATGATACAAACACAAGTTTTATGAAATGATACTACCCTTGATATCCGCCTTGTGTACTGCTCTTCTTTTCTTCCTTAGGGTGGTTGAGACCCAATTAAACCGATTCCATGAAACAGTAATAAGAGCCAACCCACAAGTGGAGAAACACTAAAATAATTGAAGATGCTCTGGATCTAGGAAGAGAGATAAACAGGAGTCTTCCCCCACAAGGCTCATTCTGATAGTTTTGGAGTCTGATTAATTAATGGTAATGACTATTATCAGAGCATTCTGGAGCTCTTACTACATGCTCATTAAGTGCTTTGCATGCAACCCCTCCCGACTTTTCAATAAGGCGGGGATTATTACTGTGTCCGTTTGACAGATGGGGACAACTGAGGAAGAGAGATCAAGGAATTTGCTCAAGTTCCACGGAACCAGACATTGAACTAAGCAGCCCAATTTGAGAAACCCTGGTCTTCAACTCCTGGGGCTTTCCACTCACTCTGCCTCAGCTGGATGGGAGTCCGGGGACACGGACTCCTAAGGGTCGCAGAAAACTCCCTGCAAAGTCTAGCACCAAAGCTACAATCACCCTGAGGGTTCGAACAAGCTGCGGGACACAGAGAGCAACGGGGTGGCTCTAGCCAGCGCTGGCCAGCAGGCCCCGACGGCAGGAGCCTGGGGCAGGCAGCGGTCCGTGAGCGAGGCGGGCGTCGGAGCCGCTGTGGACTGTTTGCAGAGCTGCGGAGCCCCTGGGCCTTGCCTCTCCTGCCCGAGGAAGCGTAGGCGGCAGGAGCACGAAGCCAGTAGAAACCAAGTACAGAAGGAATATCGGGGCATTGGGGAGCTTTCTCTGTCCGATACCGGCTAGAAACCAGAAAGGAAACTCCCCCCAAAAACACACAAATGCAGACATCGCTCTACCCTATTTCTTAAAAACACAGAATCTGTCATCTTTATTGCAATGTGTAGGTGAGGGCAGAGCGAGAGGGAGCTGAAGTCGGAATTCGCAAATACAGAAGAGCAGCAGAAGCTGCACAAGGACAGGGTGGCCCTCCTGATGCTGATTGAGGCATCGGCACCTTGCTGCCCCGGTCGTCACGGAGGCCAGAATTTGGGTTTTCCCAGCTTACCCACTGCAATCCTCTTTTTCTTTCCTTTGCTATTTTGCTATCGGTGCTTCTTTCAAAGACTCCGCTTGTTCTACTAGAGGAGAAGAAGGACTTGGTTTGGTGGCAAAAGGGCACCACGGAAGCGGCAGGAAGTCCTCATGCAAGTCTTTAAAAACTGACCCAGTGATTCAGGTCGGTGTCTAATAACATCACAACCAGGAAGTCCTTTTTTAGATCTAATCTGTGCCCCTCTTGCTGCAATTTATAAATAAACTTGCCCTCCCACTTCAGCCCCAGAGTGCTGGATGCCCAAGGAAGATCTAAAACAGTAATTGAGGGTGCACCCAGCCCAGGGGAGTGCGCTAGTTTGCATGCAAACACATTGTGATCCTCAGATAGGAGATCCCCCATTTATAGGAAGCCTATGTATTTTTAGTAATTACACTCCTTAATTAAACTCCTGCTCGTAGTAATTGCAGATCCTACATCACGAAGCCATCCCTATTCAGAAAAGAAAAGGCGCAGCTCACTTGTTTTATCGCTGGGCACACAAGCACAGTGGGTTTGTATCTAGAAGCCCAGGGCCCCGAGTCCCCGCTGAGATAAAGTAGGAGTGACGCTGAGGTCAGTTAGGGGCAAGGCTTTCAGACAGTCTTCCCCGGAGGACGCCGGGCCTGGGCAGCCAGGTGTGGCCACAGGTTAACCCCCTGACCTCCGGAGACGGCCAGGTGACAGGTGCACCGAGCCTCCTTGGAAGGGAGACGTGGTCGGGCCCTGCGAGGGCCAGGCGGTGGGCACAGGTACCTGGCCACCCCGGGGTGCCAGCGGGCGGCAGGAAGCTCCAGGAGGCACCCGGGCTCCCAGCGGTTCTGCACCAGAGGCAGTGAGGTGGGTTCAAAAGCGGGGAGTGCCCACCTTGTGCCCCACTGGCCACCCACCCGACAGCACACCCCCTTGGGCTGCACCCCCAGCCGCCCCATCTGCTCAGGACGGTCAGTGGCCAAGTGGCCCTGACTTTCTGGGTTCCTCCCTCAGGGAGCATATGTGATTTCGGAGAGGGAAGAGGCCAGGGCCCAGCCCTTCACAGGGGCCTGGCAGGTGTCACCGAAGATGGCAAGTGGCCCAAGGAACCACAGTCCTGCCTGGCTCACGGGTCACGCAGGGATCAGTTCCGGCCCGGAGGAGGCCTGCGAGCACGCAGAGCACCTAACCCTGGCTCCCTGCACCTGTCCCTGTGCACCCCCACCCACGATGCAGTTGAATATATCAATGAGGCCCAGGGAGAGAGCAACAGTAATAATTGATCATAAGATGGGACAATGACAGCAATCCACCGTAACCAAAGTTAGCTGACTGAGCTCGCGCGCGCGCTCTCTCTCTTTTTCTTTCTCGAAATAGGTCACTGTGCTGCACTCGCCCCCTTCTCTTGGGATGTGGGATACTGAACGGCCCCTGGCGAGGTGCGTCCCCGGCCTGCGGGTGCCAGTGGGTGACGGGCACCCAGGGAAGGAGGAAGGCAGCCTGCCCCCCCGACGCCCACAGCCCGCTGGCCTGTAGGAGGGGAAGGGCCTCGCCCAGCAGTTGCGGCCCGCGGAGAAGGCTGTGGACGCAGGAAACAGCAGGCCCTCGGGTGGCTCCCTGCCACGGCTGGGCCGCAGACTCCACCCGGGAGGCATGGCACAGAGCTGGAAGTTGTTGGTCCTCATCCCCACCTGCTGCATGCACAGGGCTCGGCTCATGGATCAGGACAACCAGATGAGGTCGCGAATGGGGACGCCCTTAGCCAAGTGGCACCCAGCAAGGACTCAGTGTCCATAGCTCTCATTAAGAGATAGGCATTGTCTGGGGCTCCTGGGTCGGTTAAGCACCGAACTCTTGATCTTAGCTCAGCTCTTGATCTTGGTAGGGGTCATGAGTTCAAGCCCCATGCTGGGCTCCACACTGGGTATGGAGTCTACTTTAAAAAAAAAAAAAAAAAAAAAGACATAGACATTGTCCCTGTAAGTGATTATTTTCCATCAATATATCTCCTCCTATCACTGAGCCCATCCACATAATGAAAGATAACTGTGAAGGAAAGAAGGCCAAGGCCACCTCACATGTATTACTGAGTACTGGACAGGGCATTGGTTTGGAATTCAGATGCACCTGAGTTTGCATCCTGATTTCATAACATACTCCCCAATTTACTTAACCTCTGTCTCAGCTTTCCCATCTATAAAATGGAAAGAAGTACTATAAAACTTAGAACATAAAGTGTATAAAACACCTAGACCAATGCCTGGTATACCCTGGCTAAAAACGTGCATTCACAGCACCAGATTTCTCTATTGGTTCTTCTTTGTGCCTTTTATAGATTCCCTTTTAGCAAGTGCTTTGTAAATAGCAAAGGCCACTGGGACGCCTGGGTAGCTCAGCAGTTGAGCATCTGCCCTTGGCCCAGGGCGTGATCCCGGGATCCTGGGATCGAATCCCATGTCGGGCTCCCTGCAGGGAGCCTGCTTCTCCCTCTGCCTGGGTCTCTGCCTCTCTCTGTGTGTAATAAAATCTTTAAAAAATCTAAAAAACAGCAAAGGCCACAAAACTTGGCTGTAAAAGTAGCATAGGATCACACATCACGAGTTTCCACCAGAAAGAATGAGTGCACTAAGTATTAGAGAACCCAGCGTATCAGCATATTAGCCACGCTTCCCATAGGTAAGGTCACAGGTGAGTCCAGGAATGTACTTTTTTTTTTTTAAGATTTATGTAGGTACTTGAGAGACTGTGTGTATGCCTGCCCGTGTGGGGGTGGGGAGCAGCAGAGGGAATCTCACAGAGTCCCACGACCCATGAGATCATGACCTGAGTCAAAACCAAGAGTCAGACACTCAACTGAGGCACCCAGGCAGCCCAGGAATTTACTTTAACTAACACACATCCTTCCCTTTTCCCCCACTACCTCCCCCACGACTTTCTTTGTCTCCATTACCAACCAGGCAACGCCTCCCGGGCCTTGCACACATGCACACGTATATCCGCACACCTGCGTTCCTGGGTCTAGCCCACCTCTTCTTCATACAGGTAGTCGTATGTGCATGTGGTGGTGGACACGGCCTCACCTTGGAGGCTAGATCCATCCACGACTTCCTCAAAACCGACCTCCCTTTCAAACCGAGCCAGTTTTTCTCAGACCCGATCCCAGGCTTTTCTACGGCCTTTGCCAAGGCCCAAACCTGTGCAGTCTCACACCTGAGCCTCTTAAAACACTCCAGTCTCCACCACTGCAGGGAGTGCAGTGCAGTTCTCCTCTGCCCATCCACTCAGTGGCTGCCACAGCCATCCATACCTGGTATTTTGCTTCCTCCCCCACTGGAAAAACGACCCTACACTGGGACTAATAATATTATTGCTTCTGCTACGATCATAAGGAAAGCTTATCTTTGTTAAAGCATTGTGCTCAGGGCTACTGACACATTAGATTTTTATTTTTTCTGGCTGTAAAGCAAGTGTTATTTTTTCCGATTTTGCAAACAAGAAAACAGACTGAGTTTGGATAGCCTGCCCAAGGCCGGAGAGCTAAAATATAGCAGTTCTGGGACTGCAAACAGATTATTCATTCATACATCCATCATTCAACATTAAAAAAACAACCTCAACATTAAAAAAAAAAAAAAAAAAAAAAACCAACTAAAAGCTACTGAGTATGTACTTTGTGCTCGGAACAGAGCCAGGTATATCAACAGAAGAGGTGGAGGCCATTCCTGCCCCAGGGGAAGCTGTGTTCAGTGTGGCACCAAATGTATCGCCTCCCCCAAAGCAGAGACCAAAGAGTTGTCCTGGCATCGTAGAGCAAACCTGACCCCAGAAACGGACCCACAGTCCGACTTACCTGGCAACTATAGCCTGATGTTCTAAATCATCACCCACTCATGGGGAAAAGGAGGCAGTCCTGCCTAGATCTGGGGGATTTACACTGTATTCCTGGTGTGCCTCCTTAGGGGGTCAAGACCACACGGTCGAGCTCTGCTCCAGCTGAGCACAGCATTAACAGTCACCGTCTGGGACTATCGGTCACTCATGGTTGACCACTCTCCTTTTCCAGCACAGGGCTCCATCCTCCCTGACGGAAGGAAGGCATTTCTGACAGATGCTTTAGTGCATTTCTTCGCCAGGCCTCACTTCTAGAATTGATTCTATTTCTGTCTCCCCCATATCCAGCCAGGCCAGACAGGGAGGCTCCGAGTTAGTATGTTAGTGGGATTTTAGAAACACTGGGAAGCCAATATGGTCTCCTCCTCCAGGGCCTCTGCCCTGCACGTCGTTAGAAACATAGAAAATATGATATGACAGGTGCCCTGAGGATGGGCGACGCCCCCACAGAACAGCAGTAATTCCTTACATACCCCAGATGCATCAGTTTTTCCTTCCACACTTAGTGAAGATATTTTAAATACAAATATTCTTCTCAAAGGCCGTATTCACACTGCGTCCTTCTTTCCCTGGTGCCCTTTGGGGTTGGGGGGCTGGATAAGGAAGTGGGGTAGGGTTCCTTGTGGCAGCCAGGCCTGAAGGAGAATGTGGAACATGGGGGGGAAAAGGCACTGAAGACACTGAGGACCACCTTGCCCACGTCTTACTCCCTATACCAAATTTGGGCCTCATTTTCAGAATTTCAAGAACCTCAGGGGGGGGCGGGGCAAGATGGCAGAAGAGTAGGGTCCCCAAGTCACCTGTCCCCACCAAATTACCTAGATAACCTTCAAATCATCCTGAAAATCTACGAATTCGGCCTGAGATTTAAAGAGAGACCCGCTGGAATGCTACAGTGAAAAGAGTTCACGCTTCTATCAAGGTAGGAAGACGCAGAATTTCAAGAACCTCAAACCAAGGGCAAAGCAAGCTGAAATACAAGGTTTCTGTCCCCATGCTTCACTCACAACATGTCCCCGTAGATAAAAGTCTGACACATTTTAGAGGAAAAATATATGATTTCCATGGTACCAAACCATCAATTATTTTCTGGTTTTCAGAAGATTTATTACAATGTCCTGACGTGCATATCATTTTAAGGAGACAACTCGAGTTTCAGAAGAGAGGCATTTCACATCAGCGTCCATAGGAAAACATAGCCTGTCTTCCACGAATAAGAAGGGTTTCACTTAATATTCATTAAAGTGTGACTTGCTTTCAGCTCATAAATCTTGAAAGCCAATTCTGGCCCCCTGCATAAGGTTTTCATTGGCTAACTCACTTTTTCTTTCCCTCGACACTTTATAGTTTGTGTTTAAATATTAGGCACAGCTGGTTTTGCCAGTGGGGGTTTCTGGTTTGGTTTTACAAGAAAACACAGAACAAAATCCTCAAAGAGTTACAACAGGTGTTCCATTTTCTCCTCGGAGTGAAATAGCACATTGTGTAGCAGTGAAAAGGGACTGGAAAAGGGAAGACGATGAGCTATCCAACCTGGCAGGACAGAAAATACGAGATCACCAATGCTGAGGGCACAGGCTGCAAAACGAGTGTCCACCTTCTCAGATTAGACAGAGGGTGTGTGACAGGGCTGGGGGTGGTGGGGGGAGTGGTGATGGCAAGGGAATTCCTCACATTCAACTTTTTTACGGTTGTATATTGTATTTCCCATTTTGCTCACATGCCAGGTATAGACTAAGAATACCGTATGGGGCCTAACGACCAGCCAAGTCAAGCTCCTTTCAAGCAAGGGAGGTCAAGGAGTCGAGGGTTTGAGTATAAAGGACACTGCATGTTAGAACCTACCTTGACAGTATGTGAGTCACACCCTATGTCGTGGTTCATTTTCAGATAGTTCTTTTTGTTTTTGTTTTTGTTTTCAAAGATCTTATTTATTAATGAGACACACAAAGAGAGAGGCAGAGACACAGGCAGAGGGAGAGGCAGGCTCCCTGCAGGGAGCCTGACCCCTGGGACCCCGGGGTCATGACCTGAGCCAAAGGCAGGAGCTCAACTGCTGGGCCACCCGGATGTCTCAGTTCTTTATCTCTAAAGATTTTTATTTATTCATTTTAGAGAGAAAGGAAGAGGAGAGCGAGGGGAGGGGGGAAACCTTCAAGCAGGCTGCCGCTGAGCACGGAGCCTGACTTGGGGCTCGATCCCGTGCCTCCTGCCTGAGTTTAGGACCTGAGCCAAAATCACAAGTTGGACTCAGTTCAACCAACTGAGCCACCCAGGTGCCCCCAGATAGTTCTTTAAGGGAAATAATAAAAAGAAGAGTGATGAGAACGATGATAGCTAAGATTTAGCAATTGCTTAACATGAATCAGGCACTGCTCTAAGCACTTGACTTACAGCAAGTCGTTTAATCCTGGTAACAACCCCTCGGGCAGGTAGAAGGACTCACTGTTGTCTGTTTGAGAATCCTGAGGCCGGTTCATGGTCACACAGTGAGCAAGGAGTGGGCCAGGACGAAATAGCTAAGGAGGGAAGTCTTCGGGTAAGCTTATAAATAATACCATGATGGAGATCAGCTACCCTCTTGTTCGGAGTTCTCTGCGGTCAGGTGGGAGGGGCCGCAGGTGATCCGATCATCCAGGGAATCTTAAAAGGTCTGCAGAAATGTTTAACCTATTCCAAAATTTCCAGTTACTCTGCCCACACTAACCACTAATTATAGAAAGTGCCAATAAACTCGTTCTGTGTTCCTGTTCCTATTTCCAGAGCTCTAAGTGTGTTACTCATGTAAGCTTCCAGTAAACCCAACCAAGTGGGGACCATCATGATCTCGTTTACAGGTGTGGAAACTGAGGAATGGCAAGGCTTAACATTTCTCCACATTTAGGCAAGTGGGAAATGTTTTTTCCAGGATTCTCACCTGGGCTTTTACGGGTCCAGAACTCAGGGGAAGAACAGACCTGTTTTGCTCGCCCCTCGTTCACATACCTGGAACACAGATGTGCAGGATGATAATCAACAATAATGCCCAGTAATGTGTGGTGAGCTGAATGGCTATTATCAGACGTGAACGTGGATACGCAAGGCCCCTCTTGCTTCCTGATTACACATAAACTGTCATTCCTTATGGAGCTGTAATGTCTCAAACCAAGAAATAATTACACTGAGAAATTCTATGCTCCTACTTAGCAGGCTTTTATTTACTCTGTTTTCTCACTGCCTGTTGGAAGCCTGCCTGTCGTTTCAGGGCCTGGCATTCCCATCTCTGGAAGACGGCCCTGATCCCTGCAACGGACTTACTCATTCCCTCCTGTGTGCTCTACAGCCAGAGCTCTGCAAACTCTCGTGTGCATCCAAACCACACGGGGAGCCGGTTATTAGACAAATTCTGATTCAGTAGCACCAGGATGAGGGCTGAGATTCCGTATTTTTAACAACCTAGGGATGCAGTTCTTGTGTAGGGACCACACTGAGTAGAGCAAAGCGAGGCTGTGAGTTCCAGGGGGGCAACAGCCCCTTCTTATTTGTCTTTGTTCCTTGTACAACATGCCACTCTCACTATTTCTCGAAGCCCTCCTGAAACTAGAGGTTCCCCACAGCAATCCTGTGGGATTTGGAGAAGTAATCTTACTATCCTGAGAAGGAAAACTAGGGCTTGCAGAATTTAAAGAGCTTGCCCAGAGTCAACAAGTGATCCCAAGCTCTTGCCCGTGGTCAGATTTTCAGGCTTAATCAGCTGAGGTCCTGCCTCGTGAGCCTAGCATCATTCTTCGCAGTGGGGCGTGGGGAAACGGACGTGGACAGGCGTGTTAGGCGGTCGCAGTCACCGGGGGAGGACCCAGCAGTTCGCCATCAGGACCTGTAGCTGCTGCTGCAAAGAACAGCCCAGCAGAGTATTGTCTCACCCACAAAGCCATGAAGGGAAACTCCCAGAAGACACTTAGTATAGAGGCAATCACTCAGATCGTGCCCAAATCCTGGTTTAAATTTTCCAGCAGCAGAGACACAGCACAGCTCGTGGGTACGAGGCTGCTCTGAGATTTAGGACCTGCCCCCACCAGCCCCGTGACCACAGCCACATTCACACGCTCCTTCTCGTTCCCTCCCTGTGCACAGATGCTAACGATCCGATCGTGTCTCCTGCACCAGGCGGCCGGAAGGCTGAAGTGGGAAACTGCATATCAAGCATGCGGCGAATTCGCAACGATCACTAGCCCCTTCCTTATTACCACCACCTTTTTTGTTCTGCAGGTTTTTCATTTCAAATGTAGTGATGGCTTGAACCTTGAACGCTTAGCCCTCTTCCAGCTAAACGAGGGAACAGCCGCTTCGTACACACACACACACAAACACACACACACACCCTCCCTTTGTCAAGCACCAGTGTTCTGTATCTCCCACATGCCCAGGATCCCCAGTTGAGCCCCCAATAGGGGTAGAAATAGGGCTGGCACCTGACCTCCCAAAGCTGAGGGCCCTGGTCTGTTTCTCCCCCTTTAACGAGCCCCACTGGTGTCGTCCTCCGCTGTTACGTGGGGGCCCTAATCCCCTCCCGGGACACTTACCTGTGCTTTGGCAGGAGCCCTATACAGACACATAATGTCACTCAAAAAATTCAAAAGGTGCTGGGAGGTGGGACTGTTACCGAGGTATGAGCCCTCTTGCTGGAAAGCTCCTTTCGCCTCAGACATTCGATGGACTCTTATTCATACTTTGCTCTCATATACGGCTCCCTCTGTGTGGTTTTTATGCCTCTAGCCCCCCATTCTCGCCCCATCAAAGAGCCAGACCCCCTCCTCGGTGGTCCCATCACGCCCAGCATGCCCTGCACCCTGTTGCTGTTGTCCGACCTCGCCACTGCGTATGCAGCGAAGTGAGCCCTGACCCTACCCCCTCAGCGCGCCCCTTCCCCGGCGAACCTGGGGAAGTCTGGAGCCCAGGCTGCACCCTGCTTCCACATTCCTGCTCGTGTGCAGTTGCCTTTGGGGCATTAAGGGTCCCCAGTTCCTGCAACGTGTTGCGCTGAGCACAAAGCTCTCTAAGTGTCCAGACCACAGCCCCGTTCTTGGAGGAGAGGAGGTCCACTATCCAGAGGAGGAATTTGAGCCTGATTTCTGGCAAACTATGTCAACATCCCAGCATGTGGAAATGGTGACGGTCGCTTTTTTGTTCCACGAGCAGAGTTCACCTTCCCTTTGCCCTTACTTGCTCAAGCCCCGGTCTGAACCGTGCATGGGCCCACATCCAGACTTGGCCAGGAGTTCTTGAAGGCAGGGGCTGCATCACATTCATCTTTGCATCTCTGGGAACTAACATGGTGCCTGGTGCAGAAGGTGGCGGGGAGGAAGAGGATATGGACTCTGAGCCCTTTGGACAAACTCCCTACCATACCTCTTTGGCAACCAGGTCTCCGAGTGTGGGAAATTCCAGTATTCCAGTCTGCTGGGAGCTTCCACTTGCCAGACCCCGAAGCAACCTGAAAGATGAGCTGTGCCAAATATAAAAGAAGACACACACATTAAAAGAGGCCTTACATTTATTTAAACTTTGATTGAGCTCTTTTTATGCAATCCCAAGTGTGGAGATACCATGAATATTCCTACAATGTGACCACACTTTACAATGGTGGCGTTTATGCTCATAGTTTTGAGTTCCTCTCCATCAACAATGGACCAACATTGCGCTACAACCTGCATATAGAGCATGTGGTTGGGATGGCTCTGCTGCTTATTTAGAACAAATGGAGATGATTAGGAATTAAGGTCAAGGAGAATGGTTTGGGCTTTAGCTCTCTATTCAATCACTAAATCCAGAGATGGCTGTGTATTTAAAAGAATGGGATATATAAAGCAATGTTTTGCACTGAGTATTTTTATCTCAAGTATCATTGGCATTTTCAGTTTGAATCTGCGTGACCTTCAAGTCTCTACTAGGCGGTCTGCTCAGACAAAGGGCAGGGGCTTTGAAATCAGGGAGTCCTGGATTCAGTTGCTGACCATACTACTTTCTTTATGTATAGCTTTGTACTCAGGGTTTTCCCAGTACAGATTGCTGGGTCATACTCACCTGAAATATTCTAATTTTATAAGTTGTAGGTGGGGCCTAGCAACCTACTCTACAATCTGCTTCCTAACTTTAAACTTTGAGATAATTTTAAACTCACCAAAACGTTGTAAAAATAGTAGAGTTTCCCTATATCCTTTACTCGGCTTCCCCTAATCTTATCTTACATAACTCTAATACAAGGATCAAAAATAAAAAATGAACTGATATAATCCTATACTTACTTGGAGTGGTATTTATTGGTTTTCACCAGTATTTCCACCAATATTCTTTTTCTCCCCCATGATTCCACACTACGTTGAGTTGTCACATCCCCTTAGCCTCCTCTAAACTGTGACAATTCCTCAGTCATTCCTAGACTTTCATGACCTTGACACATTTGAGAGTATTGGTAGATAATTTGTACAATGTTGTTCAACTTGTGTCTGGTATTTTCTCATGATGAGACTGGTGTTATACATTTTTTTAAAAAAAGATTTTATTTATTTATTCATGAGAGACACAGAGAGGAAGGCAGAGACACAGGTAGAGGGAGACGCAGGCTCCATGCAGGGAGCCCAATACGGGACTCGATCCCGGGACCCTGGGATCATATCATGACTTGAGCTGAAGGCAGATGCTCAACCGCTGAGCCACCCGGACGCCCCTGATGTTAGACATTTTTAACAAGAATACCACAGACACGAAGTTCCATTCTCAGTGAATCACGTCAGGGGTACAAGACATCATTAGCTCTTATTACTGGCGATGTTAACTTCGATCCCTCAGTTGAGATGCTATCTGCTAGGTTACTATTAATACTATTCATACAAAGTTGCTATTTTTCCTTTTTTTTTCCTTAGTAGGCTCCATGTCCAATGGGGAGCCCACCATGGCATTTGAACTCACCACCCTGAGGCCCTGAGATCAAGACCTGCACTGAGATCAAGAGTCAGACACTTAAAAAAAAAAAAATAATAATAATAAATAAAATTAAAAAAAAAAGAGACACTTAACCGACTGAGCCACCCAGGTGCCCCTATTTTTCCACTTTTCGTTAGTAAATATCTTGAGGGAGATACTTTGAAACTGTGTCCTCAAACTTTAGGGCACTGATACCTGCAGCAATTATTACTGTGGTGTTCTGATGGTGATTTTCCATTTCCCTCATTGCTTTTACATGTATAATTGGAACCCTCTATGAGAAGGAATTATTTCTTCTCAACTTATTTAATTATTTATTGATATCATTATGGACTCATGGATATTTCATTCTGACTTAAGCTAATGCCATCATTATTTTGTTTTTCAAGATAACAATTTTTTAAAAAGCTGGCAATGGAACCACTGGCTTGACCTTTCTAATTCTTTTTCCTCAATAATAAAATGAAAATAATAATAATGCTACTCTTAAAACATTATTGTAAAGGGGGGGGCACCTGGGTGGCTCAGTCAGTTGAGTGTCCAGTTCTTGATTTTGGCTCAGTTCATGATCTTGGGGTCCTGGGATTGGGCCCCGAGGCGGGGTCTGTGTTTGGCAGGGAGTCTGCTTGGGGATTTCCCTCTCCTTCCCTCTGCCCCTCCCCCTGCTTGTGCCCTCTCCCTCCCTCTCTCTCAAATAAATAAATGAATCTTTTTTTTTTTTTTTTTTTTTTAAGTTGTGGGACACCTGGGTGGCTCAGCAGTTGAGCATCTTGCCTTCAGCTCAGGTCATGACCCCGGGGTCCTGGGATGGAGTCCCACGTCGGTCTCCTTGCATAGAGCCTGCTTCTCCCTCTGCCTACCTCTCTGTGTCTCTCATGAATAAATAAATAAGATATTTATAAATAAATACATAAATACATAAATACATACATAAATAAATAAAATTTTTTGGAATGGTTGTTGTAAAGATCAATGATATCATGCGTAGAAGGTCCTCGGCTTCTTGCTCAGCATCCAGTAGACTCAATGTCTAGCAGCCATATTGTCACTGTTGTCAGCACATGAAGATCCGTGTCAGATACAGACAGGAGCCAGCAGCACAGTGAAGCATTGTCAGTCGTCGAGCGGATGTCAGGAGGACAAATGAGGCAGGAATTCCATTTTGGATTCAGCGGCACAGGACCAGCCGCTGCTACCCGGTCTCTGACACTGGGTGGATCACTTCCCCATCTGGGACACCACTCCTCACGGGTGAACCCCGGGGGTCTGGCCACTTCTCACCCTGCGTGACACGAGCCTGTCCTAGATGGAAACATCTGGGAACTCCCTGTATGTCAGGAAACAAGTCAGTAAAGGACTTGGAGAAGGGACTAAACCAGAAAAGCACCCTTGAAGAATTTTCTGCCGGAGTAGAAACAGAAATGAGAAAAAGCAAAGCAAATGACACGTGTGGCGATTTTCCTGTCAGGCCAGTGCTTCGATCTCCAAGGAAAACTCACAACTTCCCTGTGTCCAAGTGTCCCACGTGGCGTTGGGTTTTTTTAATTTACTTTTTTGTTTTCTCTCATGCCTTTGGATCACATGAGCAATTTTTTTCTCCTAATTACATTCGTAATTATATGATCGTGTTTTAGAAGCTTATTGAAAAAAAAAAAGAAAACTTTTAAAAATGAGATAAATGGCGCCGTTCATGTGTCATTCATTTGTCTGTCGCCAGGGTCTAGGCCAGGGAGGGCCCCTTGGTGTAAGCTCCAGAGATGCTTGGTGATTAAATGGATACATCAGGAATGAACAGATCGTTCAACACACGTTCTGCAAGAGAAGGACGAGCCTTTCGGGAGAAGGTAACGGCCACACGCTTGCCTCGAAGGGGTTGCGGAGTAGGGCCCATTCGGGAGGCCGCAGCTGCTCCTCACCCCCCACAGGTTAATAGCCAGAGATGCGGGTGCGTTGGGGTGGCAGCTGCCACCACTGTCCTCTCTCCCACTTCCTCCTCTGGAAAGAGAGCCTCTCACGCTGGGCCCCAGGCCTCGGGGGACGCATGGAAGCCAGTGGCCCAAGCCCATGGCAGGGCGACAGGCTCCGGGCCTAGTTCAGCTTCCACATGTTTCGTGTGGCTCGGATGTTGCTGCCTCCCAGGGTTAAGGACACGGATTTGAAGGGCTCACAAGCACCCCTGAAAAGAACTTGGATGCGCTCCATTAGGGCCACCCCCAGACGTGCTCGGACATCAGCCCCCCACCTTGCTTGTTTGCCCAACGCCTGCTCCTCCCCTGACCCAACTGTTCCACACAAGCATGGACCCTGCTCTCCCCTGGTGGGGGGACACCGGCCCTGGGAGGGGCTGCTGCACCCGCCCTCGGATGAGGCCCAGCGAGGCCCAGGCCAAGCCCCCCGTGAGGCCAAGCCTCACCTTCCCGCACACCTGCCGCAGGTACAGCCACTACCTGTGCTGTCTTGATGTCACGGGCCCAGCCACCTGCATGACCCGGTGCCCGGTCCCCCTGGGGGAAGAGGGTCAGTAGGTTGACAATAAACAATCATCATCATCATTATCCCATAGTGTTATTAACAGTTAATTAGATGATGGACTCAAAATTAGGGGTGCAATCGATGTTGATTTTCCTTCACGCCTGAGCCAGTCAAGGACGACAGGGAGTAAAGAGGGTTAAGAGTCAGGCTTTCAATCCCGTTCCCACTTCCCTTTCTTTCCAGGTCAGCAGGAACTAAGACAGCCCAAGGAAGGTTGAAGAATCTTTGTGGGGAATTGTGGGGAAGAGTGTGATGAAATATTGTAAATGGCACGTGTGTTCTCAACCGGGGGGGGGGGGGGCAGGGCCAGTGAATGGGTCCTTCCTGGCCCAGCTCTGCAGGTGCCCACTGGCCAGGCCACTCCTCCGGATGGCAGAGCAGGGGGACAATTGGGGGGGAGGGGAGGGTTCCCGCGCCCATCGCAGAATTGTTTCCCTTCACCTGTAGCTCAGGAAGCGCAGGACCGGGGGACAGACCACTGAGACTCTCACCTGGGCTCGCCTCGGCACTGTCCTGACCAGAAACATGCGTCGTGGCAGGAGTATCATGGGCTCCCGACCCAGGAAGCCCATGGAGCAGCAGATCTGGGGAGTCGGGGGGGGGGGGGGTGAGGAGGGAGCAGGACCAGCCCAGGCCTGCACCCCTGGGTCGCCCAGGGCATCACCCAATAGGGTGAGTGACACAGCGCCACCAGCAGAAGACAGGGGACACATCACCTGGGAAGATGGTGATCCTGCGCCCACAGGTGGCAAGAGAGCCAAGGGAGGGATTGGTGCCAGAGTCCCCGGGGAGCTCGCCTCTGAAGGGGAGGGAGAGGTGTGGTCTACAAGGCCAACAAGGAGGGCTTCTGGGCCCGCCGGGCCTTGATTGAGGGGGTCCATCCTGTTCCGTGGTTCCTAGGAGGTCACAAAAAGAAAGAAGATAACGTCCCTCCCATTGTTGAGGGGAGACAAGACCCAGTTCACTGCAGAGCTTAGCTCCAGGTCGTGGCCATCCCTTCCTCGGCCCACGTCCTCCTCCCGTGGGGGGTCTCCTGGGAGAAGCAAGTGGAGGATGGACTTTGGAGGAGTCACGGGTGGGCTCCATGACTCACTGCATGCTCCTCATGCTGGAGGACGGTTGGGATGCGTCCTTATTTAGTTATTCTTTTAAAGATTTGGATTTCTTTGTGTGAGGGAAAGCACGTGTAGGGGTGGAGCGGAGGATGGAGGAGAAGCAAGGCCTCCTGACCGAGAGCCCGAGGCCCCCCCAGGTCCCCCAGGACTCAGGGCCCATGGATGGCCCAGGGAGGCGCCCCACCCGCTGAGCCACCCAGCAGCCTGACTCCTGGGGTGTGGCGGCCCGGGCTGGACCGAGCGGCTGCGCAAGCGACCGGATGTCCCCCAAGGGGCTGGCGGGGTCCCAGGTGGAGTCAGTCACACACGAAGGAGAGGACACAGATGGGCTCCAGGAGTCACCAGAAGACACACGCAGATCCCAAGGGGATACGAAGAACGCCCGGCCTCCAGCAGAGCCCGGGGCCTGTGCGTGAGGAGCCTCCCGCCTGTGGTTGGCATCGGCGTGACTCACCCAGCACACAGCAAGTAGGAAGTGAATCATGGAGGCTGCTGCCCTTGGCCCTTGTCACCTCCGGCGGGGACCCACCCCTGGCCGTCTCCCTGGAGCTGCAGACAGGGCGCGCGGACCAGGCCCTGACACAGGTGCAGATGCTGAGGTGGGAGGGAGCAAGGGGACCAGGCCAGGAGCACGGGCTGAGGGGCCGAGGATGCAGGGTGGGCCTCGGCTGTTCTGGGGACACTTGGTGGGGGAGCTGGCCTGGAGGACAGTCCTGCGGCAGCCACGGTGTGTGTGCTGGGGGCTGCATCGGCAGTTATCCCAACACCCCCACCGCTGGCTGGGGCGGGGAGGAGCAGCACGGAGGGGAGCCAGGCCCCACGCCCCTCGGAAGCCCCACCCCACGTTCAGTATTCGGAGAATTTTCTTGGCCTGCTTCCAGGAAGTAGAGACCCGCCTCGCACGTCCGGAAGTTGGAGTGAATTTGACAGAATGCCTTACACGCTAGCAGCCCGGAGCCCGACGTCTGCGCCCGAGCTGCGGGGTCTGTAACGACCCGCAGAGGAGTCGCGGCCCAGTGTGACGAGGGGTCGAGCAAGCGCCACATCAGGTGTGGATGTGGTGTCAACAAAGTGCGCAGGCCTTCCCAGTGCTGATCCGAGGGTGACCGTAGCCCGAGAGCCGCGCTGAGTAGAGGCAACGGGGAGAAGGGGGAGAAGGGCCCCTGTCGGGGCACCGAGGCCGCGGGCTCCCGCAGCCGCCTCCCTGTGCACCGCGAGCCGCCAGGGCGTCGGTGGCCACGCTGAGCTGCAGCCGTCCAGGCCCTGGGCCCCCTCCGAGTGAGGATGTCATACAGTCGCCCCTGCTGGGTGCACGCCTAGGGCGCCGTCCCAGGGGCCTTACTGGGGAAGGTACAGCATCCTGCCAAGAGACCACCCTTGGCCTGCAGAACAGGTTTGGCCAGGAGAGAGCTGAGCCTGGTAGCTGAGGCCCTAGAGGACGCGGGACCCCGTGGGGCGCCCGGGAGCCCTCCCCTTTCTTCCCGTCTTCCCTTCCCTCCCTGGCCACTCTTGTGTTCTCTCCTCTTTACCCTCATCAACAGTGTCCCGCTTTCCTCGATTAGAGAGCGGAGTTCAGCCATCTGCAGGTAGACGGGCGATTTCTCGGTGGGCACCCCGCTGCTGCTGAGCACCGGCCGGGATGCAATGGCCCGTCGCCTCCACTGCACAAAGCCCCGCTCCCTTTGGGCGCCTCCACTTCCGTTCCTGGCAGTGTCTGCAGCTACCGAACGAGGACATTTTCTGTGACCACAGTGACAATCCTCTGTAAGCAGCGGCCCTCTATTCAGTACCTACCCTATGCTCCGTCCTCTAACGGTTTTACAGACATGACTTTTTTTGATCTGCAGAGTGACCACGGCAGAGGGCTACTGTCTGCGTCCCTACCTTACAGGCCGGAAGCTCTGGGCCACGTGGTGTCACTTGCCCAAAATGAAGGCGGCAGGCGACGGGAGTGAGCTGGGAGCGCAGGTCCTCGGGTCACACGCCGCGCCCCCAGGACTGCGGGCAGGGAAGCAGTGAGCTGCCGGCCTGGCCACGCTGACCTCAGGTGCCTTCTCCTCACGCTCCGCTGTGCGGTCCTCATGGGCAGGAGGGGGAAACAAGAAAGTCTTACTTCCACATGAGGTCCCCTCCCCCAGCACGTGCACATTTCAGTGCCTGGTGGCGGCGATGACGCCCCGGAGCCCTAGATCACCGCATGGGGGCAGCAATGACCCCCCTGAGGCCCTAGGTCACCACGTGGTGGCAGCAATGACCCCCCCCCCCCCCCCCCGGGGTCGCCCCTGGGCTGAGAGACCACAGCTGACTCAGCCCGCAGCTCCCGAGACAGGTGCGCCCCAGGGAGCCCGGCGCCGCCTTCCTGCCCATCAGGCTGCGTCTCCACCTCCTTTGTCACCCGCATCAAAGGACATGCGACCTGGTTCCACCCCTGAAGAGACCCCTGGTGCTCACCTGACCCCTCCTCCCGGGTCCCTATCTGGCCCCCACCTGGGGCTGGGCGCAGGCACCTGGACCACTGCCCCCCCAGGTTCCCCAGGGCCCCCTTCCCTCCCCAGGCCGCCGCCCCCCGGGTGGGGCCCCACCCCGGCCTCCGTCCCCCATCCGTGATGGAAGGCCAGCAGGTGCAGGTTCCCAGGGCGCCCAGTGTCCGCTGCAGTAGAAGCCCCGGCCCCGCGGCCTTGGTTCCCGGCGCCCCGCACCCCAGGCCGCTCTCTGGCCCTTGTGGGCCTCCCCCTATGCTCAGGGCACCCACACTTGCCAGAGTCAGCACAGCCGGGCCAGGGCACCTGGGGGTGCGGGGAGCCTGTGCCCTGGGCCCAGGTCACCACCCCAGCTCCCAGGATAGGGCCCCATGGGGGGCTCCCTGCTTCTCCCTCTGCCCCTGCCTTTCCCTTCCACTTGTGCTCTCTCTAAACTCTCTTTCAAATGAACAAATAAAATCTTAAAAAAATAATTAAAAATAAAAAACAGGACAGTTTAATTTTTTAGTAGAAGTATCCCTCCAAATATTTCAGGGCACATCCTTCTGTTTAAACAGTACGCATTGTTTATCTGAAATTCCTGCTTCCTGCATCTTCTCTGGCAAGCGCAGGGCAGGCCCACCCCAAGCCCTTAGGGCCACCTGGCCCTGCAGCCTGGGGACCTCACGGACCTGCGTGGTTCCTTCCGGTGCCTACTTGGGTCTTGTGTTCAGAGGTCACCTGGGGGTGGGGGGGCAGGCCCTGGTCACAGGGAGAACCCACACTCCAGTTCTCCCTATCCCCTTTCTCCTTTCTGTTTTTCTCTAAAACATAATTTACTTAATTAATTGGTCTCCGTCAACTGGCCTGTATACTGTTCGAGGGCAAGGTGGGCTTTCTGTTGTCTTTCTGCCTCTGGCACCTGGAATATCACCCGACACCAACTAGACTCTCAGGGAATGTTCGTTGAATGAATGAGCAAACCTCTCAAAGCAGAAGATCACCAACAAGTTGCCGCTGATGCGAGAAGTTTTAGACTCCCCCTTCCATCCGTGTTGAGATCACTGAAGAAGCCCTCCCTACCCATTCCCAGTAGGGTCACCCCAGAATCAATCACCTTTCACAGCTAACCACAACGCAGACTGTCTTGTTTGATGTCAATTTGAAACATGAAAATTCCAAAACTTCGCAAAATATATGATACACGAACTTACTTTGCTCAGTGCTTTGCGGCTTATAAAACACCCTCACCGCATGAACTGCTTTCGAAGGCCTGAAATGCCGTAGAATCAGACTCATGAGGACCAAATAGTTCCACGAGGGGACAATTGGGATTTCATCATAGTAATTGCATTTGCCAAGACAGGACCCAACCCAGCCCCAAATAATGCAGCACAATTTCTGCCGCACTCATCCTGCAGCAGATGTTCTCTTTAGAATCCAGTTGAGGCTGTTAATAGGGTGACAAATAACTTATAAAAATACATTTGCAGTAGAGACCACCTCGACTTTGTGTGTGTATATTGTGTATGTGGTTTTATGAAATCAATACCCTGCCTCACCTATCCTGAATAATGCTAACCCAGTTAATCATTAAACACATGAAGGTTTTTTTTTGTTGTTGTTGTTGTTTTAAACACGTGAAGGTCTTATAATCATCGAAGTCTCTTCGGGGGTTTGCATTGGAGCATGAGACAAGTATACATTGCTACATGATTTAGGGTGAGCAATGTGCAGCCCCCCTTTTTTTTCAGCTGCAGGGGAAAAGCCAATTAGGCACTTCTCTGATTACGTACTGCCCACCAGTTTCCTTGAGGCTTCTTGGAGAAAGCTGGAGAAGGCCGGTGGGTCTTAGCCTGAATTCAGCCGAGGTTCCTAGGACCAGCTGCACATTCAGGTCACGTGGGGAGTGCTGACCTTCTCTCACTGACCTCCCATCCTGTCCCTTGTCCCCTGTCCCCTGTTACCACCCACCTGGCAGGCAGCCTGGGTCCTGCGAGTTTTCAAAGTGCCCTAGGTGAGTCTGAGGAACAGCTGAGGTGGAGAACTACTATTTAAAGTCCCCCCCCCCAAAAAAGTAAAATAAATAAATAAATAATAAATAAAGTTACTCCCCCAAAAAATAAAGTCTCACCAGAATGCACCGTGGAACTAAGCCCTTTTTGGTTTTCAGTGAGAAGTCACATTTCCAGGTTTTCTAAAGCTCATCCCCAGATTATAGTGAAGTAGATGAGTCTGAAGGGTGGGGGGGCCTCAGATCTTATCTAAAATCAATGTGTGCTGTTTGAGGAAGAGAAATTATTCAGGCTTTAATATAAACAAGAGAAGTTTCAGTTCGGCAGCCCTGGGAAAGTCCCCAGTTTCACGCAGCCTCTCAACGACTCGCGTGCCAGCGCCGTGGCAGCAGAACTAACCGACAATGTGCTCGTTATTCACACCAAACACGCCAGTGGACTTCAAAAGAAAATCAACATTTACAGTTTAATTACTGTTTATTCCCTGTATTCAAATCAGCTTTCTTTGGCTGCCCCCTTCTAAATACTCAGAAGGGGATTTAATCATCTGATCTAATTCTTCCAAAGAATAGAAAGTTATCATTAGGACAGCACAATGAAAAAAAAAAGTCATTAAACAAATAAATGCAAAAGAAACTGTATGAAGGATAACCACATTGGGTGTTTTTTAAAGCACAAAGATAAAAGAGTTTGTTTTTTGAAAGACAATAATTTAGGAGTTAAAAAGCCTGATTTCTCTTTTGTTTCTTTTTAAAGATTTTTATTTATTTAAGAGAGCACAAGGGGGGAGGGGCAGAAGGCAGGAGACAAGCAGACTCCCCATGGAGCAAAGAGCCCTGACGCGGGGCTCCCTCCCAGGACCCAAGATCATGACCCGAGCTGAAGGCAGATGCTTAACTAACTGAGCCTCCCAGGTGCCCATCCTTTAAAAAAAAAAAAAAGAAAAAAAACTATTTATTTATTTATTTGAGAGAGAGAGTGTGTGAGTCTGACCCTCTTCCTTAACTGCGTTTCATCTCACGCTGTCTATGCTAACAGAATGAAATGCGCCAATGAAAACTATTGGTGCTTAGAGCCACTGTGGTGTCACCTACACCAGGGCTCTCCAACAGCAATATAAGGTAAGGCACTTATGTAATTCACATTTCCCGGAAGATATATTAAAAAGTAAACCAAAAAAAAAGCAAATGGGGACAGGTGACATTAATTTTTATAATTTAGTTTTACCCAAATACAGTCAAAACACTATTATTTCAATGAAACCAATATTAAAAATCATCAATAGGGGCACCTGGGTGGCTCAGCGGTTGAGCATCTGCCTTCAGCTCAGGTCACGACCCCAGGGTCCCGGGATCGAGTTCTGCATTGGCCTCCCTGCATGGAGCCTGCTTCTCCCTCTGCCTGTGTCTCTGCCTCTCTCTGTGTCTCTCAGGAATAAATAAATAAAATCTTTTTAAAAAATCATCAATAAAATACATTTTTATACTAAAAAATACAGAGCCCCGTATGTATTTTATATTCATAGCACATGTCAGTGCAGGCTAGCCACATTTCAAATGCTCAGTAGCTGCATGTGAGTAGGTACTGAAGAGTCCAGGTCTACATGAGCATGATAGCCAGAAAGTTAAAGTGAGTATTTTCCCTTCTGGTCCCTGCTTTTTGGCAAAGCACCTTTAGTTGCGCTCAACAGAAAGCTGGGCTTCATGACAAATGACCCATGCTGAGCACTAGAACCCTTTAAATTTTTTGTGCGACTTTGCTGGAAATGGAAACTATAGTCTGGCCCTTTTCTGTGTGGTGATAACTCATGTTAGTTTTTCATTAGCCAAAAAAGAATGAATCTGGCTGAGCCTGGTTCTCAGTTACCCCTGGAAATCAATAGCACTTGTCTCCAACAGATCACCTTCCCCTGTAGACGCGGTTGTTGTGACACCTTCTTTCCTCTGGTTAGTGATACGTGTTGATCATCCTGGCACGGCTCACTCCACCTTTATTAACTGCAGCGCACTGGGATTTTGCAATTTTATTGCACGATCCTGACAACAGAGCCTCTTAAGCAGTCCGAGGGACTCCCGCTGTGGATACGGTTTTTATGACTTAATGTTTTTACAATAAGTTAAGCTTATTCTTAACTTTCAATGACCTATGCAACAGGACTTGTTCAAATTTAACCCGAGTCACCTTCCCATCCTATCTAGAAGAGATACAGGCAATCTTTACCTAGGCCTCTCTCCACAGACTCTTTGAAGTCACATTATTTCTTAATCACCCTTCAGCCATTGGTAAATACGCGGCCTTCTCCAAGTCAAACAAAAAGTCTCCATGTTCTCTGGATAGCAGATGATGTCAGAAGACAAAAGTGAAGGAAACATTTATATTTATGCCACAAGTCAACACATTCTGACCCTCGCCTCAGCCTTCAAGGAAAGCAGATCAGATAACCAGCTACGGCACCGTTGGTCACAGGAATGGATTTCAAGAATTCAGTCATCACTTTTGTCATTTACTGAGATCACTGGAGTGTAGTCATTGTGCACTGTGCAAATATAATTTGCCTTCTTTGCAATGGCTTTATTTTTTCATGCACAAAGCTTTGCATTTTAAACAATCTTTGCACGTAGCAGAGCCCTTAGAAGAAGGATGAAGAATTCTGAAGGCTCAAGGACATATTTTTCCATCTTTTCTCAAGAATACAATCTCACCGCTGGAAAGGATTTCCATTCTGACATACGTAATGGAACAAGAACCTGTTATGGATGCGTCTTAAGCAACAAGACTGACCTCCCTTCGTAGTCTGACCTCACACAACCCATCATTTTATCTCACTGCTTGCTTTCATATAGTCTTCCCTCCACTCACGATGGTTTCTTTACTGCCTCTCCCCCAACCCCTTCACTCCGTTCCCCCTACCACCACACACTTACCCTTGCCTGCCTACCACCACCCACTGTTTTCCATATACCGGGAATACCCTCACTGCTCAGGTGAACTCCTACGCATCAGTGAAGGTCCTACACTTTAGGTTTGGGTTTGTGAGGCTAAAATCCTCAAGACTCCTCTGTCCCCATCACAGTGCTCATTGCCTGGCTTGACCCAGTAATCTGCTTAGCTAGGATTCACACAGAAAGTCTTCACCAAAGTGGAAGACACTTCGCATTCTCAACCGCACCGTATAAGGAAAAGAGCTATTTATTCAAGGAAAGACTAGTTGCATACACATGTAATTTCTTTTTCAAAAAAAGATTTTATTTATTTATTTATTTATTTATTTATTTATTTATTTATTTATGAGAGACAGAGAGAGAGAGAGAGAGAGGCAGAGACACAGGCAGAGGGAGGAGCAGGCCTCACGCAGGGAGCCCAACGCGGGACTCGATCCCAGAACCCAAGGGTCATACCCTGGGCCGAAGGTGGTGCTAAACCGCTGAGCCCCACAGGCTGCCCCACATGTAATTTCTTATGAAATGTCTGAGATCTTTAAATTGTGGTAGGATAGACCACAATAAAATTTACTATTTTAACTATTTCTAAGTGTTCATTTCAGTGGCCTTAGGTACCAGCATATCACAACCACGCTCACCATCCATCGCCAGAGCTCCCTCCCCTCAGACCCGGGACACCTGGGCAGCACAGGTAAGCATCCAACTCTTGGTGTCGGCTCAGGTTGCCATCTCAGGGTCTTGAGCTCAAGCTCTGCACAGAGCCAGCTTGGGACTCTCCCCCTTGCCCCTCCTCCACTCCTCTCTTTCTCCCTCTCAAATAAAGAAATAAATCTTCCTTCTGTCTCCGTGAATGTAATTGCTCTGGGCACCTCATAGAAGTGCCGTGTTTGTGCTTCTGCACCTGGCGTGTTGCCCTTAGTCTGCCACCTCAAAGTTGTATCCATGCTGTGCCGTCTATCGGCCTTCCTGAAGGCTGAATAATATTCCGTTGTGTGTACAAACCACATTTTGTTTATCCAGTGATGAACAAACTATCAAAGAAAAGGGCTTATTTGCCCTCGGAGGTTTCCTCTTAACCTCTGCTTCCTAGCTTCCTCATGGCAAAGTAGAATTCCCATAATTTATTAAAAGACACACGAACACACACACACAGACAGAAGTTTCCATAGCAACCTGCTACTAAAAGTTCACTGTCTTTTGAACAGTTGGAGAGTATTTGATTTCCCAATTCCAGCTTTCTCCTACCCTGATCAATCTTGCATCTGCTGACAATGAACCGAATTCAGTTTTCAATCCTCGCCACACTGCTAGGCCCTGCTACTGACTGTTTCTCACTCAGCTTGGGTGCAGGACTAGGATTCTCTGAAATCCCCCGTCGGTGGTAGAAGTTAATTTTTTTTTTTTTTAAGATTTTGCTTATTTATTTGCAAGACAGAGTGAGTGAGAGAAAGCACACAAGAAGAAGGGCAGAGGAGAGGGAAAAGGAAACCCCCTTGCCGAGCAGGGAGCCAGGCACGGAGCTCGGTCCCAGGATTCCAGGTCATGACCTGAGCCCAAGGCAGGTGCTTAACCGACTGAGCCACCTGGACACCTCACTAATTAATGTCTTAAGTCACATGTAAAAAGACAGTAAAGTCAAGGGGGCTCTTATACGCCAGCCCTCACCACCTCTCATTCATAGTTATCTCTCCTTTAACTCACATTTATTATTATCATTATTAATATTAATATTTTAGGGCTTCCATGGCATGCAGCATTTAATTCTATTCCGTATTATGATTTCCTTGATTTATCTCTCTTCATTTTGTCTTCTCAGCTACAGTATAAATGCCTTCAAAGCAGGTTCTGGAGCTTATGTTTCTATTTCCTGTCTATACCTTAACACAGCACTCATTTGTTGGTCCAAAGAAAATATTGTCTGACTCCTTAATCGCTTGAGGTTCACGGTGGCTCACATTGCGGGTTCTCAGTAAAACATTAAGCAAGAATCTCTTTCTCCATAGCTTCACATGAATCATACTTGAATTTCACACTTTCTTCAAATATCCTGACTCACTAACTCAAACATCTAACCATTGACCTGATCACACTTAGGGACAGAGCCAGGGCACAGGTGAAGCCTGCTCCTTGCTGTCTTAACACCTTGGGTGTGCTGCATTCCTGAAATTACTTAAATAGATTTCACCAGGTCTTGGAAACCCCAGACAACAAGCAGGCAGCAAGTGGGCTTCAGTGGAGAGGGGAGGTACTTGAAGGTACAACAAGGCATTCTTCAGGGAGTGACCCAGTTTTAAGTGAGGAACAAGTTTTCCATAAGTTTATGAGCAAGCAAAACAGCCGAGAATGCCGAGCACATACAAGAGAGGAGATTGGGTGCCCCTCCATGGCGTGATCTCCTTGCCCTCGGAGTGGTGAGGCAGCTCATTACAAAGGGGAAAGTTCTCTTTACTCGGAGGGAATGATGATGAGAACATGGCACTGGCAACAGGTGACAGCAGTGATCACAGCAATCACTAACACTGACTTTTACCAAGCAATTTGCTAAGTCGCTTTTTTTTTAACACCTCTGCACCTCGGGGATTATAACATCTACTTTACATGTGAAGTCATTTCGATTAAATACCATATCCACTCACTTAGGAGCTGTCCTGGTCTTTAATCCTCAATCTCCTGGTCTCCAAAGTCTGTGCCCACATATTTTGACAGTCAGACTAAGCCCGAGGGGGCAGAGAATGTGCTCTAACTTCTACTTTTCCCTGGAAGAAAGGTCAGTGGGCACCTACTATCCTGGACAACTCTGCTTAATGGCCTGGTATCTCAAAAGCTTGTCTGAAGTGCCCTGAAAATACCACCCAGCCCTACCATGACCATCCAATATGTCATCCAAACCAGGTTTCTGTTGTCTGGGACAAATGTTAAAACAACTGGGTCACCCGGTGAACAAGCATGAACTGGGACTGCCCAGGGAAACAGATCTACCTACATAGTAGGTTTTGATAGCAATGTGGTAAGTGGCCAACTGTTTGAAATATTAAATAGCTAAAGTATTTTCACAGCTAGGTCAGCTGAGCTATAATTTACATACGGTAAAAATGGACTTTATTTAGGTATCCAGTTCTATGAATTTGAACAATCATAATAACAAGTGGTTTCACCAGCCATCACAGTCAAGATACAGAATATTTCACCACAAAAGTCATAGTTACTCCTATCCCTGACCCTAGTCTGTCTCTGTAGTTTTGCTTTCCCAAGGGAAAGCAAAGATTGATCCATGATGCTGTGTGGATCAGTGACCCATTCTTTTTCCTCTAGTGGTTTCCGTAGTATGAATGTGCTACAATTTGTTCACTATTCGTCAATGGATAGACATTTGGTTGTCCCCAGTTTGGGGCAATTATGAATAAAGCTGCCTAGGAAACACTCACATGCAGGTTTTTGTTTGGACATATGTCATCACTTGTATGAGTATCTAAGAGTAGGAATGCTGGATTATATGGTAAACAGGTTGATTTATAACAAACTGCCAACCAGTTTTCCAAAACGGTGATCATTTTTTGCATTCCTGCCAGCAATGAGCGATGTTTCATTTACCCCACGTTCTTGACAACATGTGGTATCTTCAACTTTGGTACCTCGGTGAGGCTTTAATTTCCTTGACTATTAATGCTACTGAGTAGCTTTGATGTGCTGACCTCTTATATGTATATCTTCACTGGTGAAATGTCAGTTTAAGCCTGTAGCCCATTTTTTTTTAAAGATTTTATTTATTTATTCTTGAGAGATAGAAGGAGAGACAGAGCCAGAGACACAGGCAGAGAGAGAGGCAGAGACACAGGCAGAGGGAGAAGCAGGCTCCATGCACCGGGAGCCCGATGTGGGACTCGATCCCGGGTCTCCAGGATCGCGCCCTGGGCCAAAGGCAGGCGCCAAACCGCTGTGCCACCCAGGGATCCCCCATTTTTTTTGAAGGACTTTATTGTTTGTTCTTTTATTGTTAAGTGGTGAGAGCTTGTCATATATTCTGGATAACTGAAGTATTTTTATTTTAGAGGTTAAAAAACTAGGAGTGTGATCTACTTCACAGCAATGTGAATGTACTTAACACTACAGAACTGCACACTTATAAAAGTGGCTAAGATGGTAAATTTTATGTTATGGGTTTTCTAACAACAATTTCTAAAAAGTATAATGGCTGAATGTCACTCTGGGAGTCAGATTGCAATGTGTGCTTTTCCAGGAAGCCATCCAAAAGCCAACTGTTAATACTCCCTCCTGCACTAGAAACAAACGTCTCCAATTCTAGTGAGGTCAGAGACCCTGTCCCTGGCACAGCTGGTGAGCCTGGGAGCCATGGAAACCTGAGGATGATGAGAGAAATTATCAGTTGGGAAGTTCTTGGCGAAAGGCATGCCTGGACAGCCAAGATTATTGGTGTAAGCAGCGTGTGACACACAGAACTCTTGGTGGGAGGCACCATGAGTTATCCAAATCCTCTGCTTTCAAGAAGTCCACTTCTAGCTGGATTGACAAGACATAGAAAACGAACAGTACCAAGATGCACAAAATCTGTGCTCAATGAATTTTGCCAATAATAGGCATTCTCAAAATACAAAGTGGCAATAGAAGGCCCAACAGGCTTTGCAGAGACTCTAAAAGTGGACGTGTTTGGGAAGAAGTGTCTAGAACAAAGTTTGCTGGGACTCAGGGAGATCTTACTAAGTGCCAGGTGCTGCACCTGAGAAAAGTATTGCCTACTACACAGGGTTCTCAGGATGACTCAGGGATATGTGAAGTTCCTTCGGTCTGGCACCAGCTAAACACCCTCAGAAGCGAGCTGTTATTTTATCACTTCTTACCACCCCATAACGTGTATCTTATCATCACCACTTCTTTAACTTATTATTTTGAACTAATTTTAGACTCCCATGAAAGTCACAAAAATATTACAGATTTTCTCATATCCCTTGCCCTGCTTCCCCTAACATCAACAGTTTACACAACTGCTGTATGATTATCAAAAACAGGAAATGAACACTGATGCAATATCATTAGCTGAAAAATAGGCCTTCTTCAAGTGTCACTGTTTTTCTGGCCCGGGATCAACCCGGGATCCCACATCGTATTTCACTGTCATGTCTCCTTGGTCTCCTGTGGCTGTTCCTCAGTCTTGCCCATCTCCCAGGACCTTGACACTTTTGAAGAGTGCTTGTCATTTTGTGGAATGTCCCTTGGTTTGGGCTTGTCTGCTGTTTTCTCATGATTAGAATGAGCTCACATATTTGGAGCAAACATGCAAGGGAAATGCTGCCGTGTTTCTTCTCAGTGCATCAGATTTGTTATTGCCTCGGTGTCCAAGGTGAGGATGCTGAGGCTCACTGGAGGGTACACAGCTGGTGAGTGGCAAGACTCAGATGTAAAAATGGGAGCTTGGTTTTGACTCTGTCACTGGCTGCCTCTGTACAGGGCGAGGCTGGGAGATGTTTGGAAATGGATTTTGTGAAAGCCAGAGTGGAAGGCTTTTGGATGCCGAACACATGAGTTGGGGCTCTGTTCGCAGAGATTGGGTAACTATGAAAAGATCTTTAGCAAGGCAGTGAGATGTCAAAAGCAATGTCTGGGGGAGATTAACCTGACCGCAGTATAAAACATGGATTGGGAAAGGGCAGGGCTAGTGACAGGTGAATCAGGAAGCCTGTATCCAGGGGGATAGCCCAAACACAGGTGAGAAAGGTCCACAGGTTTTCTCCAGGTGTGGCCCAAGAAGCAGTCACATGAGAACCATCACTGGGCTCCTTAATTTTATTTTATTATTTGTTAAAAAAAAAATCATTTAGTAGCTCACAGTTCTGAATGTCAGAAGTCTGGGAGGGTTTAGCTGGGTTCATTGTTTAGGGTCTCACAAGGCTACAACCCAAGATGTTGGCCAGGCTGAGATCTTATCTGGACGCTCGGAGGGAGAGAGAATCCACTTCCACATTCATTCAGATTGTTGGCAGGATGCAGTTCCTTATGGTTGGGGCGCTGAGGTCCCTGTTTCATTGCTGGCTGTCAGCTGAGGGGTACTGGGCTTTTCTAAAAGGTAGATACTTGGGCCACGCAAGAGACCTTGGTTGAACCAGAATCTCTGAGTATGGGCCCTAGTAATTGCATTTTAAACATGCTCTCCAGGTAATTCTTACACACATTAAATGATTTAAATAATTACAAATATAAAAAACAAGATTAGCTAAATCAAGGGTCAGCAGACTTTTCTGTAAAAGGGCAGACAGTGAATACTGGAGGCTTTTCAAGGCCATACAGTCTCCGTCACCTACAACCAGCTACATAATTTGGGGGGCCCAGTAAAAAAGGAAAATGCAGAGTCCTTTGTTCAAAAATTATTAGTGACTTCAAGATGGCCATAGCAGAGCTTTCAACCACGCTCAGGACCCTGCTAAGGCACAGGCTGCGCACTAGCCCCGTCTCTAGCAAGTCCAATGCTACAACTATTTGTCGCCGCCATCGGTATGCAGCAGCAGCAGCTGTAGACAAGTACGTGAACGGGCAGGTGGTGGCAGGATCTGCTCAAGGGCTGTCGTCTGCCCACCACTGCGAAAAGATGATCTGTTAGCCCCAAGGCCTGCTCTCTGATGTTCAGATAGCCAGTGAGGAGCTAAATAAATAAATACACAAACAAATAAATAAATAAATAAAATTTTTAAAAAGCAGAATAAAATGAAGCTGCATATTTACTGAATAAGCACCATTTCATCCAGGGGTTAGTGTAGCTGGGGAACTCCTCACATGAATCCGATTTGCACTGATAGTTTCATGTAAGGCAAGGCAATGACCAGGTTGCTCTGAAGAGAGAAAGGGAGGGGGGCGCCTCGATACCGAAGAACTTCCTGCAGTTCAGGATTTCTCAGGTGTAAGCCTCGTTCCTGGCTTATCTGTCATCTGCGTACCATAATTCAGTGAAAATCGATTTCAAAGGCTTCTGTGATCTGTTAAATTCTACAAGATTATCAAAAAAAAAAAAAAAAAAAAGCAAAGACTTTTTTTGTGTTGGAGCCAGAAACCCGATTATGGCAATACAGGCTTTTCTATCAAAATCACCCAGGGACGATTTAGAATTCAATTGAAATTGGAAAAGGAAATAGCAAAAAAAAAAAAAAAAAAAAAAAAAAGGAAAAGGAAATAGCAACTTCCAACTGGAAATACCTAATTAGCCCTTTCCTGATGCAGCAGCCGGACCTCAGCGTCGCAGGTGTCCCGCGGTGCCTGACTTCATATCACGTCTCCTACCTCGTGTCATTTCAGGCCCTCGGCTCTCTCCCCACTAATAAAATTAGAACAATTTTTCAAAACCAAGGTGGTATATTTAAAAGTGCTAACATTTATAAAAAGGCCTACCGCTCGGCCCCACGGGAGGTGCTCAAAACATGTTTGCTACACTCTATTGATAAAATTATACAAAACTCAGCATTAAAAGAAAAAACAGTGTTAATTCATCAGAGGAGGGCAAAAAAAAAAAAAAAAAGGCTGGCATTTTTTCCGGTCTTAATTGTTCTGGTGCCCGTGGCCATGACTGTTTGAGGAAAACATATGCTGCACAGCTGCAAATGTAAACCTGATTACCTCTAAATTAATAACATGTAGGAGGCAGCACTTGCAGCTGTGAGAGTGAGGGAGCCCACGAGAACCCCAGTGCAATACAATCTCCCTAACATTTGTAACGTTTGCTTTCTTATAAATAGCTTTAAAGAATTATAATAGAAATCTCCAGAAGAGGGGAGAAGCCCAACAAAGGCAATAAAGCTTGCCACTGCCCTTTCCTTGCTCTTGACCAGCCACTTGGAATACTTCTTCTCTGAGGCCCAGTTGGTTTTCTTGCTTGAGCTGCTGGCTCTGAGGATCTCCCCATACCCAAGGGGATCCCCAGGGAAAGACTACAAGCACCTTTCAGAGGTCGGGGAGCTGGCTCTTCCAGTCTTTACACCTCATGTCAAACACAGGAGCCGGGCACAAAAACATCACAGCTGTGCATTTCTGCTTCAGGTGTATTTTTCCAGAGCAAAACTCATGTGCCATGTGTTGGGGGCCCGGGGGAGCAGGGGTAGGAAAACTTTGGGCAAAGCACATGTTTACTTCCACAGAAGGCAGCATTTTTTCCAGCATGCACTAAAGGGGAATCAAAAGAAAAAAGTTTGTAGGTAACTCAGAGTCTGAACAATCCTGGGCTTGGCCTGCAGGAAGGCTAGCATCTAAGTCAGGGGGACCCCTTGGTAAACTCATCAGTAAGACCTTTGCTACGTTCAGGTTCAAGTAATCTTGACGTGCACCCTCCTGTGCAAGAACCTTCAAGGGTCTGAAAAACCGACGGAGTCCTCAGGCTTAACCTGGAAGCTTTAACTCCGTTTTTATTGGAGAAGCCAGAAGTGTTCTTATGAATGCAGGGAGTGCTGCATCCTGGTTTGATAGAGACTCTAAATGGGATGGAAGGAAGGAGAGGAGAGGGCAACCCCTGAGTGTGAGCACATGATCTCACCTCTCCGCTCATCCAGCAAACGGGTGAGCTCACCTCTAGGGTCGTCGTGAAGGTGATTACAAGAGCGCTGGGCATCTGCTAGGCCCCAGGTGCTGGCTGCCTCTGGATCTGGAGCAAAGGTAGGGGAGTCTGGTGGGTGGGACAGGAGTCTGCGTGGGGCGCCAAAGAGCCAGGCCATGGGCCGGAGAGCTCGTGCTGGGTGTGCCAGGGGCTTCAGGGCCTGTGGAGGCCCTAGGACCCCCCTTGGTGTTCAGCCCGTGGGGCAGCGGGGCCCAGGGCTCCTCACCACGGAGACCCAGCTCTGGGCTTGGGAATACCACGGGCCCGGGCTCCCATGGAGCCAGGTGTGGCCACGGGGGTGGGACCCGGCCCAGGTGGCTTCAAGACCCCGGCCGCAGAAACCTGCTGCACGTCCCCCTGGGCCCTCAGAGCCCTGCCTCCAACCTCCATACAGCCCGGAGCGTCACAGGGGGGAGAAAACTCCTTGTGCTAATCCTTCTGGGTCTTTTTGTTACCACAGTTTAAAATTATAATCCTAGTTAATCTAGTTAGAAAGCTGCATGATACAAGCAGTGTTTTAACAAAACGATGCACCTGGGATTAAAGAACAAATAATAAAATGAGACCTACCACTTACTGAGTACCGGCAAGGGCTTTGCATGATGCTGATCATCATCGTGACACTGATTATGTGCCAATACATGCTCCGAGCGCTTCGTATACGTGGTAGCTATTAACCACTTGTAATTCTCTGGACTCTCTCAGGCGGATACTACGCTTATCCACATCATCCACATCATCCACATCTCACAGATGGATCAACTGAGGCATGAAGAAGTATTGGACCAACTTGCCCAAGATCACGTGACCGTACGTAAGATCTCATCCGGCTCTTTCAGTGACTGACTCTGTGAGACAGGTTTTACCTTCTCCGTTGCGCAGGTGAGAAACTGAGACTGAAAAGACCAAGGTAGGTCTGAGGACACACTGCCAGGAACTGGAGATGCTGTGCTTGGCCCCGGAGAACTTCTGGAGCCTGTGCGTACACTGTCTCCTCCAGAGTCAGGAAATCAGCTTGGCATCCTCCGGAGACCCGAAGAGGCTGGAGGGAAGACTTTACTTACCCCTTCTTGTCAGAGCCAATTAGTCAGTGGCTTAATCTACCTCTTCATCTTTCATTGGACTTGGCACTGCTTTACAGTAAATTAAGGAACAAGCTGGAATTTCACCAGCCTGGGCGCATCCCACCCACGTTAGGCTCTCCGCGAGGTCCTGAGGGGTCCTGAGGCTTCTTCTCAGCTTTCTTCCAGGGGAATGGCTGTGATTGAGACAGGGGCGCTCCCCCCCCCCCCCCCCCCCCCGCAGCAGATGACAGCGATGGGTTGATTAACAAATCGTTAAAAACTACTTTATGGTAAGTTGGTAGGGTTTTTTTTTTATTCGAAGGAAATTGATGCCAACACCACAGAAGGATATTATATAGAGCCCAGCGGGATGAAAGTGTACCCCGGGGGCTGCCCTTCTGTGGTGACCTGACACCATACAGGGCCCACTGGGAGGTTTGTCTTCCGCTCTGGCCTCTTCGACAGCTACCACTGTCCACCCCTCTCCACACCCCTTGGACTATATTCAAATCAGATGGATTCGAGTCAGTCATTTAAAGTCACACTGAGGGGATCCCTGGGTGGCTCAGTGGTTTAGCGCCTGCCTTTGACCCAGGTCATGATCCTGGGGTCCTGGGATCGAGTCCCGCGTCGGGCTCCCTGTGTGGAGCCTGCTTCTCACTCTGCCTCTCTCTCTCTCTCTCTCATGGATAAATAAATAAAATCTTAAAAAAGTAAAAATAAAGTCACACTGATTATATACACAGTAACCTGAATGCATTTCAACCCATTACTTCAACAGCATTTGTATTTTATAAGGTGTTTATGTCTAATTTGGGGGCAAAATCTATGGTTTGCTATTAACTGAATTTCATGTTCTCTCCTGACAGAGAACTAATTATCTGCAAAGCCTCTGCCAGATGCCTCCAGGGACATACATATCTACCTACCTACCTACCTCCCTACCTATCTGTCTATCCAACCATCTATTTATCAGTGAGTTTACTTGGAGCAGAACATTGACTTATGTCTCACTCAAGTTTTAACACAGACCTCATCTAAGTTCCTGGCAAGTAGGAAATAGTCAATAAATATTTGTTAAATTAATGAAATATTGAATAATCATTTTTCAACATTTATTTAACATGTATTGAACGAGTAAGTGAAAGGTGGAGAGATGATAGACTAGAATCACATCCCAGTGGTTTTTTATTTCTCAAGTAGTCTCAAACACACACACACACACACAATTTGTGTTCAAATATACATAGACACCACATACATACACACCATCACCACCACCATCCACACCCAGTTTCCCAAGGATTGGCTCAGAAATAGCTAGAAGGGACTACTGCTTGGGATAAGTGGTGACAAAAGCCACCGGCCCTTGTCAGTAAGCCCTTCAGAGGCAGCCAGAATAGAGATCCTCCCATCGCTGCCTTTGCTGGTAGGAGCAGAGCAGGGCTCCTTCCATCCCCCTGGGCCTCATATCCACCCAACCCAACTGTTGCTCAAGACTCTCAGGCACAGATTATGTGCCTTCACTGCACTTAAATTCCCTCCAGTTAGTATTGAAATTCTTGCTAGCCCTTGCTTCCGCCGTCCTAAGCTAAATGCTCGTGCCATCTCTCTTGCCCTACCTCTGGTCATGAAGTCTCTAACAAGGTGCTGTGAAAAACTACTGCTGTGGTGTCCCTCACAATGAACCTGATGATATCCTCCATCGATAAAAACAGCACAAGTGGCAGGTGGTACATTTTAAGGCTTTACTAGGTGCTAAGGCTTTATATGCACTTCCTCACTGAATCCTCCTAACAGATCTTTGAGGTAGGCATTACTATGACTACTACTACTACTATTTTCATTTTCCCTTTTTTATAGATGAGAAACTGAGTTATAGAGGCATGAAATTGCCCAGGATCACATAATGGAGGAGCTGGGACTGGAATCTATGAACTCTAACAACAAAGTAAACATTCTTACTGCCGATATACCAGTTATTTTGAACGTGCCATTCATCTGGGATGCCAGAGTGAATATTGGACACATCCTGGTTTGAATCCTGATGGTGCCACACTGTGTTTTGGGTAAGTTCCTTGACCTCCCTGTTTCCTCATCTGTACAGTTCAGATAACAATAACTAATTTACAGTTTATTGTGGGAATCAAAAGAGGTCTGAGACATGAAGCATCTTACAATAGAGTCTGGCATCAAGATTCTAGTCTGGATCAGTAACTATTTCCTTCATTTTTCCCACCCCACTGATTGTAGCCCTCATCCAATGACTACATGTCAGAGAAAAATGTATTAAACCCTGGATGTGTGTACCCAGAAAGTAGATCACCTCAACCTGCTAGACAGAGTGAATGACTTAAGAACAAAAACAAATGCTTCTGTCACAGGGGAAGCACAGGGCAAATAGTCTTTACCAGACACCTGCAGGAAAGCAGAGATGGAGCCATGTGTTTGCCCTGCACAGACATAGCCCGCCCTGCTGGTTACCCACACCCCATTTGGAGATTTTCGTTTAGCTGGGCACCTTGCACATCTCAACTAGAGTGAGGCAGTCAGTGTGAGAATCATCAAAGCTGGGGCGCCGGGTGGCTCAGTGGCTGAACATCTGCCTTCAGCCCAGGTCATGACCCCGGGGTCCCAGGATCGAGTCCCACGTTGGGCTCCCTGCATGGAGCCTGCTTCTCCCTCTGCCTGTGTCTCTGCCTCTCTCTCTCTGTGTGTCTCTCATGAATAAATAAATAAAATCTTAAAAAAAAAAAAGAATCATCAAAGCTATTGACTCCTGACAAACAAAATATATTAGCACATGATGTATCACAAGCTAATGATTTTAGATTCTTTACAGACATGGTCTAGAACAGCAAATGTTTCCTGTCCAGTTATTAAAGAGCCCAGAAATTTTGGATAAGTGTAAAGTGGCATAAAAGAGTTGTGTCTGTATAGAGGTAGAGTCAAGGAAGATTATGTCAGATAGTAAAATAATTAAAACAGTTGATACCTACTATTTAGGTTTCAATTAATTGACTGTTTACCTAAAAGTAGAGTTTTTTTGGGGGGGGGATAGATTCTTTCATTTACCCTTTTACTTTTAGGTTTTTAATCTAGCCCTATAGAGCCAACTGTTCCAATTCTTTTTTTTTTTTTTTTTAACTGTTCCAATTCTTAATGTCATGTAGAAATTTAGAACCAGGATTAACTCTTGGTGAAATACGGTATCGTTTCTTGGCACAAATACAGATCACCTGTGAAATAGGAGTGAATTTCAAGCAAACAGAAATGCCACTCTATTCAATGTCCCCTTTCTGGCTGAGATTCTTATTTAGCTAAACTGATATATAGCAGCATGCCACAAGAATCATAGTTTGAAAAACAAAAAGTTGTGTAATGGAAGGGTGATAACAAAATGTGTGTTTTTACAATATTTAATCCAATACCCAGCATATGGTGAGCACTCACTGACCAGTCACTACCTTATGATACTTGTGGAAGTGCTAGAAGGGTAAGAACGATAGCAATATTTGTCTCCTGTCTGCCAAGCGCTAAAACACATGTATTTGTAATTTCAAAATGAGACCTATCCAGGGATCGGGAATTCACAAATGAGATCCAGTAACCTGACCTTCTCTGCCATCATTCTTCTTCCCAACTCCAGGCAAATCTGGCTGAAAGATGGAGCCCACTGGGGAGGTGTGTTTGGGGGGCTGGAGGTGGGCCTTGGACGTGGCCATGGATAATAGACGCATGTGTTGGCATGGCTGAAGTCAGAATGCCCTGGCATAAGGGGTGCAGTGAGTTGGCACGAGCTAGGAGGCATTGTTTTTGTTTGCTGAGTAGCAGAGTAGCTGATGTTCACGTATCCAAATCGCTCCCCTTTGAAGCTCTTCCGCTGTGTTTATGCCCCGGCCATTAGCCAACAGGGACTCTGGGGTAGAGTGTTCTGGGAATACTTGCTGTCAGGTTTTTCCCAGCCTCTCTCTGGAATGCCTCTGCAATCCACTCTGTATCTCTGGGGGTGGTCCAATGCGCCCAGAGGGTTTCTGCCCTGTATTACTCAAAAGGATTCCCAGCACTCAGCCTCAAAAATAGCTCAGGGCCTAATAAGACCTCATTGAAATAGTCTCTGTTTTTGCTTAAAAGTGCAAGTCTGGCCTGGTCTCTGCAAGTCATCCATAAAGAATGATTTTGCTACTTTTTAAGTTATATGTCACTGTAGGGTATTAATTTATATGCTTATTTTGGAAACTGTGAAATGGGACAGGCCACCAGGATTCCTCCTCTGTGTGGGGAAGCCCTGAGCCTCCCACAAAAAAAAAAAAAAAAAACAAAACAGAAAAGGGAGTTCAGTCTTGATAGTCAGACACCTGGTAGACTGGGATTAACACACCTGAGCAAAAGCTGCCTTGATTTCCTTGACGAGCAGTGGGGAGGTAAGAAAGATGAACTGATTATTGGGGAGCACCCAGGAGGAAGGCAGCAAATGGCAGGTCCTGCGCAGGGACCTCTGCTGATGGACACTTTTCAATATCACACAAGCTAGGGTCACAAAGGACAGCTGACCGGGCCGGGGAGGCCGCCCAAAGTTCCTCAGCCGATGACGGTATACGTTGAAAAAGCTGGACTCAACTCCAGGATCCCAAAGGCCCTGTGGTCACCGGAGGGACAAACCAAGACCGCTGTGACAGAGGACATGCCAACAGTCGTGCTGACAACAGCTCTGACTACACAGTCAATACCCAGCCCCCAGCAGGCGGTCTCAACCTTCTAGGGAAAACAGTGAGGAGGAAAGGGTGGGTGAGCGGGGGTCAAGCCAACACCATCAGCAGTGCTGCCCATGCATTATCTCTGTGGCCCGGGGCCTGGGGACACTTGGATTCCTTGACAATAGCATAATCCTAATGGACACTGGGTTAGTGTCCCTTCCCCACAGCTGCTGACCCCCACCTGGGGGTTCCCAGAAGGCCTCACCCTTTCCTCTGTCATCTGTGATTCTGAGCCTGCCCTGAACCCCAGTGCCCTCGCCAGCCTCTTTCCTGCGCTGGTGATGCGCTATCATGTACTTGTCTGCGCAAGCTCGCACAGGGGATCAGGGGCTGCTCCTTTCCTGGGATCCCGACTCTCTCAGGCCGATGCAGTCCACTTCTAGAAAGTGCTATCAGCCCCCATGTTAAGTGATCAGATGTGCACTGGGAGCAGATCCCATGGAAGGGAGCAGGCAGGGGAGGCCTGGCCTGTGGGCAGGGGTCTGAAAGCAAAGTCCCGGGCCACGTGGTGGGCTGACTGCACAGGTGTCAAGGGCAGGGGCCACGGAGGAAGGGCCGGGCCGCAGGCAGACCAGGCCGGGGGTGTGTGTGGCGGGGGGAGTCCGCTGCTGCCAGCATCACACTTGCTGTTGAAGGCACGGATGGAATCAGGTAGTTTTCTCCTCGTAAGGGCTGGAGCTTGCCTCTGCACTCGGAACCTCTCCCCTTCCCACTTCCTGGAGAAGTCTGTCCTGCTGCTTCCGTGTGTGGCCTGGCTAACGTGCACACTTCTTAGGAGGCTAGGAATCCTAGGAAAATGCCTTCCACATACTCCAACTTCCCCCTAGTGGGAGACAGAGGGGGGCCCCGAGGACAAGGAGGTGCCTCTTCCACACCTGAAGAGCAAACCTGGATTCCTCGGCTTTTCCTGAGCCTTTGTTCACCCCTCTGGCTGGACAGTCCCCTGCCGAGCCGTCCCATTCACCATGATTTACGTGTCTTTCTCGGATAAGGCCAAGGGTTCAGTCTTGGCAAGGTACGGGGTTGGGGGGCAGGGCGGGGGGTCTCTGGGATGACAAGATGTTCCCATTAATTCCCCAGGAAGTCATCCTGTCATGCAGTTGGGAGACAAGGCTTCCATTCCATTCCTTATAAAGGCATGCATGTATTGTTTTAAATAGATGCTAAATGAAACTAGTCTTTATGTTTTTCCCCTTGACCCACAACCCCATCAGTCCATAAATAAAATAATAACTTCAAAGCTCACAGAGCACTTAGCAGGGTGGTCTGGGAAGAGAATCTGCAGGCTATGTGATGGCCTCTGGCACCACACTCTTCTCTGGAAAGTCATACTGGCATCACAGCTGCACTCTGCCAAGGCCCTCTCTCCCCCGCCCCCAAAAAAGGTGATCCCAGCTGTGCTTGGTACCCCCATCCCCCCAGTGCTGCTAAGTAGGAAGGGCTGGAAGTCAGCCTCCCGTTGTGGAAGGAACAGGGCCTCTGGAGTCACTCAGATTCGCGTCATTGCCTTCTGATCTTGGGAACTTATGTAACTTCTCTAAGCTTCTATTTTCTTATCAGAAAAAAAGGGAGATAACAGTACCTACCTAATAGCACTACTAAGATAAAGGACGAGTTATAAAGCAAATGCTGGAAAAAAAAAATAACTACTATGATTACATTTTTAGTATTTCCTCAATCAATCATTACTGTCTCTGGTTACATTATTGAAGGTAAACACCGCTCACTAGAGGGTTCAGGCAATGGAAGATTCAGCTCACATAAATTTTCTGCCTGAATCAAGTCTTTCAGAAGTACTCATTTTCATTTCAGGCCGATATGCAGAAAATAATTCTAGATCATGTTAGAATCTAGTCTAGCTCTAGAGAATAATAGCTGGGCACTTGGGTCACGTAGTGTCCGTCTTCCATCATTCTGGTCAGCAGTTCTCATTGTGCAGCTGGGTTTTCATCAGATAGGAGCTGAAGGAGATTGAGTTGCAGGCATATTGGGCTGTCAAGACAACAACAAAAACAAAGCCCTACAAAGTAAGCATGCCTTGTTGTGGATTCCTCCTTCTTCCTAAAGGAAGGACTAGGGGAAAGCACGGAATAAAGATAGCCGGTCTTGTAGGCCGGCGGAGATTCTCACTGTCTGTGGCTCCAGTGGATTGAAGTAAAGAGGTCATGAGATGGGGATGCTCTTCAGCATAGCTCTTCTCAGATGTTTGGCCTGAAGAGACACAGGCTCCTCAGTAGGGAAAGAGGCCTTTGCTGACTGTATCTAAACTTTACTAGATGAACAGAAGAGACCATATTTTGACCTATGGGTATAGCTATAAATCCTTCCTTTCCTGTCTCTCCTAATGCAGAGATGACATAAAATCTCTCTCCCTCACCCCCCTCTTAATTGGGTATGAAATAGATATAACACATTAAGTACTAAAAACGAAGTGCTTAGTTGGGTAAATAACATAAACAGATCACATTTACTGGTCATGCACTACTCTACAAAGCATTTTCACAAATATCATTTATCTTCACCTGCGCAATAGCTCTATAGAACAGATTTATTTTACAGTATATTTTACAGGTAAGGAAACGGAAGTTTAAGAATGTGAGGCCACTCGTGCAAAGTCACACAGCTTAGAAGAAGCAGAGCTCCGAGTAGAACCCAGGTCCTCCAAATTCAAAGCTTGTACTCTTTTCAAAAAAAAAAAAAAAAAAAAAAAGGCAGTCGAGTCTAGAAATAACTAATAATTGTAAAATATTATCATCAAAAGGGAGCAGTTGAGGACATATCTTTAGGCAGAGTCATTTGCTTAGGATCACACAGCTCATTAGCAGCAAAGCCAAGTCTAGACTCCAGGATTCCTTGCACTACTCTGCTGACCCTGGAAGGAACTCCCTAAAGAATAAGAAGCTATAATCAGATAATCAACCCTAGCATGCTCCTTGTGTTGAGCATGAATGAAAATCACTCATTTCTCCTCCTGCTTTCCTGTTAGGGTCTCGTCATGGAACCTATAAATGTTGGTGGACATGAGGTCTCTAAAAGGGCTGGCTGCTGTAAAACCACCAAGCCCCCTGATGCCTCTGAGAACTGTGGATCTTTCTTGTACCTCTCCTATGTCAAGATGACTCTGACACCAAGGCATGAAAGTGACTACATCTTTCTGTTTTAAAGATCAGTTGCATTCTAGTTAAATTGTCCAAATGTAAAAAAAGAACCCACTGAACATCATCACAGCACTACCGTATTTGAAAGGAGCATGTAAGACGTTCGTAAGAATCGTGACTATACGTAGAAGATGATACGCTGATGTTTCTAAGCAGGCCCCCGTGTCTGTGGCGGGTGCGCCTTGGCTCTCCACCCCTTGCACAGGCATGGCTTGCCGGAGATTAAGCACAAAGGCAACAGAGTTAGATGCTTGGATGACAATCCTGGTCTCACCGTTTGCTGCCGAGTGTCTTCAACTCCTAATCCTCAATTTCTCAACTGCTACCTGGAGGGTGGTAAGAACCATGCCTGAGACTGCTAGCTCTCTTCCCCAAAAGCATTCTTGCTCTTCTTTGCTGACGGAGCCCTGATTTTAGTGGGGATGGCAGCGGGCATTGCTGAAGGGATATGTTTCTGGACTTCCTTGCGACTTCGGATGGAAAACAAGATGTAAGTGAAAGTCATTGTATGGGAATCCCAAAACTTCTCTAAAAACAAATAGTTATCTGGAAAGTGTTTCTTTTTTGATCGGCTCCCAATTTCTCTTTCTTCTTGTCTAGAACTTAGCTAATGTGTCTGGAACTTCAGCAACCATCTTGGATCCTGAGGACGTAATCCCTATACCAACTGGCTGGTGGAAGAGAAGGATAAAAGGAGCCTGGTTCCATGATGAGCAAGAAGCTACTACAGGAGCCCTAAACTGCCCACCTCCGGACTTCTCGTGCATAAAGGAGAAGGAAAGCTGTATCTTAATATGCTTTTTTGGAGCTACTTCCGAAATACTGTCAAACCTAATGCTGATTGAAGTACCTACATCAAAGATTGCTAACTACTAAGGTAATTCCCATAAAACACATAGCGTAGAGCCTGGCACTTAGTAATCAGCCAATAAACGCTAGTTGCTGCTATTGCTATTACTAGTACTCTATTAACTACGATTAGAACTAGACCAGCAATAGTATCCTGTCCGATCTCCCCCGGGCTCCAGAGGCAGGTTTCTTGAGAGCAGACTTTATATTTTATTCCTATTTGTATCCCTCAGAGGCCTGCTGCGTTAATTTTCTGAGTCGAATCAGGTTCATCAATCACTGATAACAAAACCTGGAGAAATCGTTCCAATTTTTATATAGGTGTCTGGACTCCTTAATTCTTGTTTTAAAGCATGTGTCTTACTTATATGTGGATTAGCAACCTGTTTTTGTTAAGGTGTGCTGTTAACCAAATAGGATCTTTATTAACAAAAAAAAAAAAAAAAGTGCAAAAAAATCATGACAGGTCTACCCACCAGACCCCTATCAGATCTGCCCAGGGGGCTCAGTGATCCTGTTGGAGCTCCTCTTTATTGAGCACTTACTGTGACCTTGGCACTGGGCGGGAGCACGCTCTGTCCTTGGCCTGAGCGGCCAGTCCTGCAGGAGGGACAGGGACAGTCCTGTGCCTCCGCTCCTCCTGTGGGCTGGTCTAAGAATGTCAGCTTCTCAAACTGCAGCTTAATTACAGAAACTGTTTCTTAAAAGATGTGAGCTCATCAAAAACTCACAGAAGTTCCCTTTTATTCTGCATTTCCTTCTCTTCTCAGTTAGAGAAAAAGCTTTTGAGAGAAGTAATCTTAAGTCTTCATTTTCCTCCAGAACAACCTCTATTTTTTAAAAATTGATGTCCGTAATCCCTTGTTAGAAACCACCCAAACCCTTAAAGGTCGGTAGGAGCTTCACATCCTGAGCAAAGGGGACATACTGGTGGGGACCTGAGGAAAGCAGGAGTTGAGGGAGTCTTGAAAACTCCGCTGCAAGGCCCTCCAGTCTCCTGTCACTTCTGTCACAGGCCCTCCAGGACTTGTCACTCCGCAGGCCAACCTGGGGCATCTGCCCTCCCGTCCACCCCCGAGTCTCGCACACATTCCTTGTCCCTTGTCCCCGCTCTGCACGTGACTGTCTGTGCAGGAACTTTGAAGTAAGAATCTTGACTTCCGACGTCAAGTGAAATGCGTACAGATAAGAGGGTCCCCTGATGAGGACCCTGGCACTGTCACGAGTCAGTTGGGGGGCCCCAAGGGCCAGCTAATCCTACACAAACTGCTCTGTGCATGACGTCACAGTTGCTCAGTTCGACTGGGTATTGTTTGTTCAAGCCACATAGAAATCAAAGTGCTTTCCCAGGCTCTCGAGGTGCCCGGGTCAGGAATGCTGCCAATCTGCGGGCAGAGAGAGGCTGTCAGCATCCTTCCTATCAAGGCCTTCCAGTCACCACTTGCGGAAGGACAAGCGGGCAGCCCGCGGCCTTGTGACAAGTGCTGGGACTCCGGGAGGGAGCCAAGGGCTATAAGTGAAGCCCTGTGAAAGGTCATTTCACGTAAGAGGAAGTAAGGGCATCACCCAGGGCAGGGCGCACACGGAATTTTTCAATCAAAATCCTGCGTCCTGGATAAGAGGGTGCACACACTCGTTAAAGATCCCTCTTCTTTTTCTCTCTCCTCTCTTCTCATTAGAAGGTAAGAGTTCTGACATCTGCAAGGCGTCAGTTTGGGTGTGTAACGTCCTAGGTGGGTCACAAAGTGTCACCTATGCTGGAAGCTGCAGCCATGTGGGTTATACCCACCTCGTTTCCCGAAGGGGCAGCAACAGCCATCCCTCCTGTTAGGATTTCCTGGGTGCCCATGGACCCATCGCCTTCAACAAACTTTTTTCAAGTATTTCTCCTGACACCTACACAGAGAGGCAGGCAGAGCCACTCAGTTACCTCCTCAAGTAACTATATAAACATTCGAATCACTTCAACATTCTCAGCTTCAGAGATCATTTCAAGACCTCAAGGGTGACTAGTAATTCTGGAAACATTCCGTGAATATTTTAGGAGTCATGTGATAAGACAAATTCCCAACAGCTTTTTAACCCAATTTCTAAATAAATGACTTCTATTAAATTAAAAAAAAATACATATCCCAACCATCATATTTTAAACTATGTCCTTTGCAAAATATATATATCTGCTTTCTTTCGTGAATTTTCCTCTTGCATAAGGTTTCTGTTGACCCACACAGATCCTCTTTGAAAGGTCTAAGTCACAACTCACTCTTTAAACTTGTGGAATCAAATCAAAGTAAATGGTTTATTTTCAACATCTACAAACTCCTTAAGACAGTTTATAATGTCTAAATAAAAATGTATACTTTGGGGGGGAAAGATGTGATGTCTGAATTCTTCAAGTGATTGTCCCCAAGAATGGCACTATCTTGAATTTACATAAATTATCTTCCATACCTCACAAAGTAGTGGAAAGGATTAATTAAGGATCAGGAAAGCTGGGTTCAGGTTCTAATGTGGTCATCGACTTTAACTGGTTGTGTGACCACGGGCAGGTCATTGCCAACACCCCCCCCCCCCCAACACCACCACCACCAGCTTCATTCTCTTCCTCCACAGAAAGGGGAAGGATGAAGGAGGCTTTGTCTAAACTCCTAAAATTCCATTGTCAGCTCTGGTCTCAAACTCACCATTTATGCAAGAAGGAGAGAGGTGCTGTCGCCTACCATTTTTAGAGAGCAAATACAAAGAAGGGCCACTAGCTGTTGAGATAGCCATGCAGCCCAGGTCTTCCAGTAGCTACCTGGCACTGTTTATAGGCATCACTTAGAACTTCTGGAAACCGTTTTAATTATTGAATAGTGAGCCTGTGCATCATGGAAGGATCAGAGTCCCTCTCATGCCTGCAAACACAACTCCTAGGCTCATATCCACCCTAAGAGTCTCCTGTGTGGTCACAGACTAAGGGTAAAGTTATTGAATTGTTCTCTGGCTGAGATCTCGCCATTCCCTCCATCGGTGGTGTTGAAAGACAACAGGAAATTGCGGAGGGACCTGGCTCCATCACAGGCCACTGCTTGGTACCAGGAGTTGAGGTAGGGTGGGGCTAACCCTCGAAGCTTGAGGAAGTCAGCTCTGCCCATACTCTTCCCAACCCTTCCAATGTCACATTCCGCAACAGAAGCCTGACCAACCCGCCCTCAGCCACCCGGAGGGTTATTAGCAAGAAAAGTGACCACACACACACACACACACACACACACGCATTGGGAGTTGCTTAGATGGTTCGTTGAAGACAGGGATGTGTCTACAAGCCGTAGCCAAGCTTTGTAGAAACGGACAGTTGTTCAACAGCGAGAGACCAGGAAGAGAGTGCGCCTACAGAGTGTGCCTAGGACGATTACAAGTTGGGCTTCCTTGCCTGTGATTAGTCACAGAGCCGGGCTGCTCTTCGAGGTGATGAGTCAGCCCTGACAGGGTAGGCCGCACCACTTAGTAGAATTTGCTGCAACAAAGTTCAAAATCATTGCAAAATAACTGACCTGTGTGAACTCCCGGCGTCAGGACAGAGCCGGCGGAGCACAGTGACATGACTGGAACCCGAGGCTCCTCAGGAGTCGGTTCCTGGTTCTGCCTGTGCTCTTCCCTCAGGACGTCTGGTCGCTCGGGACGGTGGGGCAGGTCTGCTCACCCCGTAGAGGCCCAGCAGGGTCTCAGGGGTATGCAACTTAGCCACATGGACTGTTTTGTCAAGTTCTCCTTTCCGGAGTCTAACTAACCAGCAAATGCTTCAGGTGGAGGCCCTGCAGGGACTAAGGCCCTCCCACAGCTGCCCTACGTCAGAGCAGCTCTCTGTGACCTAGCAGGTAAGGAAGCGGGCGTCTTTGTCCTCGGGGTCTAGCAACCTCTTTAAATTAACATCAGATTCGGAAGAGCCCACAGACCAAGGAGGCCCGAGGAGGCCGGCCTCCAGCCGCAGCCCACCCACATCCTCTGAATCTCCAAGGTCCTCCGGCCCCCACCTGTGCCACCTCTGATAGCCAGACCCTTGGTAGGCAGTCCAGGCTGGGGCTCTAAAATACTCAGCCCAGGAAACTGGCTTGCCTCTCTGTGTGGTGAGAGTTTCCACCAAAGTCTTTGAAAAAGAGGCAAAGCCTGTGAAAATGCTTTGTTCAATAGAATCATACGGCCAGTGGGTTCACTGCTCAGGTTTTCCTCTGTCACTAATTCTGGGCGGTTGTAATGTCATGCTTACATGATTCTTTCTGCTTTAATATAAATATAAATCTGGCTTAAGTTTTATTAAAAAAAAAAAAGTCCAGAATTACGTGATGCTATTTTTTTAGTTGCAATAAACTTTACTTCTTAAAGCCAGGTTATTTGAATTGGGATACACAGATGTGTATTATATACACATATAATATCTATAGGCGTAGTAGAAATATAGATAGGATATAATCCCTCTTAAAATAGTCTCCAGATAGTAACAATGTTTTCATTCCCATGGTGCTTTGCTGTGAGTCAAGTAGTTGAGCGGAAGCTCCGGGACTCGAACTCCTGTAGACATCTCTGCTGCTTCATAGTGTGTCCGTAATGTCCCCTCACGAGCAGGGCCACCGTCCCCACCTACAAATGAGGAGACTGAGGCTCAGAGACATTAAACGAGCTGCCTCATGTCACCAGACTAAGCAGAGTCAGAACTAGAATCCAAGTCCCTCTTCTTTTCAACACGGTGAATACACGAAGATATTTATTGAAGCAGTATTGACAAGAGCATAAACACAGAAACTCACTGAATGACAATAGGAAAATCAATAAAATAATACATCAAAACAATGGGATATTAGGTTGTCATATGGCTTTAAATAATAATAATTAGGACAACAGCTACCATATACCAAATGCGTGCTTTGTGACAGGAGCAGCGACAGCCCTTTATGTGAACTACCTAGTTTTGGGTTCACAACCCCATGAGACAGGTACTATCACTGTCTGCATTTTCACATGAAAACTGAAGTTAAAAAAAAAAAAAATCACTTGCCCCAGGGAACTCAGCTAACAAGAACAAGATTATCTTGCTCTAAAGCACTATTGACATTTGGCACTATTGACATTCTGGGCTAAATAATTCTTTGTTGTGAAGGTCTGTCTGTCCTGAGAATTGTAGGATATTGATCCCTGACCTCTATCACCAGTTGTGAAAACCAAGAGTGCCTCCAAACACTGTCCCATGTCTCCTGGGGAACAGAATGGCTCCACATAGAGAGGTACTACTCTAAAGCATACGCTTGACCATTGTGGTCATAGACAGGATTCCCTGAGCAATAGGTTCCGAGACTCTCAGATTTGGGAGGTTTGGGTAGGCACGTGGGGAACAGAGTCAGGGCTCCTGGGGACCTCAGCTATGATGGAACAAGGGAAACAAGATTGGTCGGAGGGGGAGATGAACTTCAGAGCAGGTTTACTGTTGAGACAGGCCTCTATAGGAAGCTGTGGGAGCTGGGATGGCCCTTTCACTTGACACAACAGGGCCTGGTCTTTATCCACTCTGCAAGGACCAATCACTGGATGTGGGCTATCCCCAAGGAGGGGGGCATCCTAGAGCAAGGTGGCTCTTCCTGAGACAATTCCAGGGACAGGACTCTCTGGGAGCAACAGCCACCAACACTCTCAGAACTGGGGACCAAATGTTCTCTCTGTCCTCAAGTGGCAATCTGGGTATTTTTATTGTTTAATTGTAACTTGCTTAAAATACATAAGCATGTGCACCAAGATTGGAAAGTGATAAGCAAATGAAAATAGTAGCACTATAAATAATGGCCGTTTTTCCTTTTCAAAGTTAAATACAAGGATATTGCCATATTGCCATCGTCCTGGTCTTACGCGGAGATCTCAGAAAATACAATTCAAAGCTTTAAAACACCATATATTATACATTCAAATGGTTATAATGATTCCCAAGCCAGTTTATCTGCTGTATACAGGGAGCTTCTAAGCGCTTCTTTGTGTGCTTACTGAATCTTCTCAATAACTGTAAGGCAGGAATTTTTATTAACCGTTTAATGGAAAAGGAAACTGAGTTTCCAAAAGGTTAAGACATGCAAGATCCGCATACTGTTAAGTGGTATGATCTGGACTTGAACCCATACACGAGGACTCTGAAGTCCGTTCAGCCCTGCTTTACCACCTTGTCACATGGTAACCCTGACATCCCCTTGCATCGTCAGTAATTTGTCTTCTCATTTTTCATTTCTTCTTTAAAAAACGAAGAAACAGCAGAGTAATAAAGCTATCACTGTAAGACTGTGCAAAGGATAAAAAAAATTGCCTTCCAATTCCACATTTGAAAGTCTTTTTTGAGATTTAATGTCTTTTAGATGCCAGTGGAGATTGTCTAAGAGTAAAGGTATGTTTTCCTTTAGAGAGTCAAATCTCTCTTCTACTTCCAACACAAAACAGGAAGCTTTAGAGAGAACCTGCTTGAAGAATGATTCTCTTAGAGCCAAGGCTTCACGCTCTCCAGGGACCTAGGACTTGAATCTGTCTGGAACTCGGAGGGAATTACCTTCAAAGTAATCACTGGAGACCATTTCTCATCCTCTGGGGTGCTATGGAAAATTCAACTCAGATTCATTAGCATTCTGAAAGCTAATTATTTCACCAAAAGACCTTAGGGAATTTCTCTATTTTATTAAAAATTCCCAGGTAGGGGCACCTGGGTGGCTCAGTTGGTTAAGCGTCCAAGAGTCTTGATTCCAGCTCAGGTCATGATCCTGACCTGAGGTCATGATCCTGAGATCGAGCCTGTCATGGGGTTCCACACTCAGCTCGGCGTTTGCTTGAGATGTTTTCTCTCCGTCTCCACCCACCACACCCCCCATACCATCCCAGAATAAATAAATAAATAAATAAATAAATAAATAAATAAATAAGTAAGTAAGTAAGTAAGTAAGTAAGTAAGTAAGTAAGTAAGTCAGTCGTAAAAAATAATTCCCAACCTCTAAAATGGCTCTTTTCTTCCCAGGATGTCCGTGGCCTTTAGAACAGCCAAGCCCTTTAGAACCTTTCTCCCCCCGGAACGCATAGTGTACATGCCGCGTTAACAAGGCCTCCAAACGGGGCACAGGTTGGTCATCACAATAGATACTTTATTTGAAGTGGAATGCATTTAAATATGAAAAATAAATCACATCTCCCCAAAGTCATTAGAGGCATATTTATACAAATTGCTACCACACTATTAAGTTCACAAATGTGATGCACTTTCTAAAGCATGTGGTACCTGGTGATGCTTGGTTTTCAGAAGCCGATACTTGCAAATTCTAAAACCTTAAGCGGAAGACGGATGGTGGAATGTAACGGACGGTAGTTTTATCCTTCCTCACAAAATAAATACAGTGATCTAGAAGGACCACGTATTATTGAACCCACCGCCCCCTCCACCACCACCACCCCCGGGCCTAACTGATCCTGGACAGGTCACTTCAGAGCAGGTGGCAGTAGGTCTCACCAGCTTTTATGCTTTTATGCAGATGCTTCCAGGGTTCTTCTGCCACCTTCACTGCACCACAGGGGCCCTGCCAGGAAAACCCTGGTGGAGTCCTTCCTCCACTTGGCAGATGTCCTGCCGACAAAGTCACAGGCCACCTTGTCATCCAACCTAGTGTAGTCCTAGATCCGTGCAACACTGCAGATCAAAAAGTCGCCCTTCAAATTGTGTCAAGAGTCTACAAAACCAATCTTTAAAACCCATTCAACAGAACTCCACGGGTAGTCCAGCTTAGGGTGCTTTAGGTAAACGTGTGCGTGTCTCTTGGGAGAGTCGTGGATGCACTGGACGCGAGCCCTGGGATTCCCACGTTTTACGCTGCTGCTCGGGGCAGCTTCCTGGCAAAGCCCCAGCAGCGAGCTCGGCAGGTTCGAAAGAGGAGGCCGAGGGCCCCCAGGGCCCCAGGCGCGTTTTCACCTGCGAGGCTCCGTCCTCGGCCCTGGAGCCAAAGGCAAACCAAGTCACTTGCCCCGGGGACGGAAAACAGGCAACGTGCTGGACTTGCACTGGCCACAAGCTGGCCACGGTCAGGCCTGAGGCGAGGGGCCAAGGCGTGCCTGCACCTGCTTGGGCCCAGGCCGTGACCCGGGTCCTGGGATCGAGGCCCTCGTGGGCTCCCTGCGGGGAGCCTGCTTCCCCCTCTGCCTGGGTCTCTGCCTCTCTCTCTCTCATGAATACGTAAATAAAATCTTTAAAAACACAATGACCTTGGGTGGTTTGTATCGTTTTCTTACAGAATATGGTACACTGGCCTCACACGGAGCGGCTTGCCTCTGTGTCCTGCGTGCTGCTTGTGCTGTTCTGAAAAAATTATCCAGCCGTCCTGGGCTCAAAGTGTCAAACAACAAGACATCCTGTCCCCCTCCTTTCTCATTTCCGAGGTCTCACAGGTAAATGCTGATTGGGGTTGAGGCGAGAGGGCCGCCGGGAGGGCCAGCGTGGGGGGGACTGTCCCAGCAGACCAGGGACAGGGCCGCGGAGGGGCGGACAAAGGCCCCAGGAATCCGGAGGCCCCTTAACAGTCAGCCTCTGAGGGGAGAGGGGGCAGGAGAAAATTCCAGCCCCAAAGGAAGCCTGCGCCTATTGTCTCCCACACGCTACCTCGCCTGTGCCTGTGCATAAGCGGACAACATACAAAGGCCTTTTAAGGGCCCCCATCAATGTTAATCTTAAAAATATTTGGTATGGTTTGGACTTCTTTTTTTTATAGCACAAAAACTTGAGAGACAAAAACTACGGTTGAATCGGGGGCTATAGAGCCTGCGTATATTAAGACCATACAACTAGGCATTATCTAAAAAGCACAACCGTGGTTCGAGAGAAGCCGTAAGAACTCTTCAGATCTGTTGTCAGAACTGCCCGTCATACCCACACACATACCTACACGTATATGCACGTGTGTGTGTGCATCTGTGTGTATCTATTTACGTTTCTGACCTTTGCAGCCTATTTCCAGAACTGTGACTTAGCCACTGGAAGTGGGAGTCCCTTAAGGTGTGCTTGCTATTTGCCTGAGTTTGAACTCCCCCCGCCACCCACAACTTTTCAGATTAGAGTTGTGACCCCAAAATTCATCATTTAAATATTGTACTAGAAAGGAATTTGATCTCAACTCCTTTCTAGGTGGAAGGAGAATAAAGAGGTCTCTAGCATGGCCTTCTCTTTTCCTTTCTCAACTCTGCAACTTAGCAATGGCCTAGTAATACTGACCATTCAGTATTTGGATGCTGGAAAAATACTGATCAAGACTTTGTGAAAAAGATAATGGAAAACAGAGACCATCAATAAAGGCATGCAGATAGGAAGTGATTTTCAGCCGCAAGAGGTTTTGGTATCAACTAGGGTTCTTTTTTAAGCCTAAGCAGCATCTGCCCTTGTGGATTTGGACCATCCTTTTGATTTGATACAGAAGAGGGTTTGTTCCACCTTTAAAAGCACATCCTCCCCCGCAGCTCCACCCCGCCCCTCAGACTCCTGAACAAGTGGCTGCTAAAACAAGACTGGGTTGTTTTCTTACTGAAAATCCAAGCTTTATCCAGTCCTTCCTTTTTCAATGTCTGAGTTTAGCTAACCTAGCTACATGATATACGACCCTCATGTCTCACAGAGCAGTAAGAAGCAGAAGAGTTGGTTTCTCTGCTCAGCAGTATTTTCGGTATGAATACAAAAAAGCTAAGACTCCTAGTCCTTCGAAATATTTACAAACTCTATTTTAGATTATGAGATTCTAGAGTACATTTCTAGAATACAGTAAAAGGGTCAGAAAAGGTGGTTCAAGTAGAGTGTGCAAAGCTCTCAGAGAAGGGTAATCTCTAGGGTGGGTAAGAGCACAAATGTTCTCTCTGAACAAGTTGAACGGTTCTCTCCCCCTTGCCACCCCACCGTGTTTGTTTTTTTTTTTTTGAAACGAACCGCCTAATGCACTCATATTCAGAAATCACAGAAGTCTCATTAGCCCCTTCAAACAGATGACATAAGCAAGGCTTTTCCTCCATTACATCAGCCCTACCATTTATTCAGGATATGCTCATCCTGCCATCAGTTGGGTTATGTGTTAAATATTTGGAATTAGATATCATTACTACAAATCTCCTTTTAGAAAAGGAATTAGATTTTCATAGTTATACAACTCCGAACACTGAGCTTTTGAAAACTTCTACTTGAAAGAAAATGTATGTCTAAGGAAAAAAAAAATCTCAAAGTAAAAGCGCAGTAATATCACAGAGTTTAATTTCAACCACCTGGCAAAACAACGAAAGTGTCAGACCTTCTGGAAATGCCCTAGGAATAATGAATGTTTAACATTTTCCCCTCCACCGCCCTTCTACTTTTTTTTTTTTCTTTTCTTCTTTTCCAAGATTAGAGTTTACTAGGGAATAAGTTCTTGAAAATAGAGTTTCTTTCTCTTCTTTTTTTCTTTTTTTTTTTCCTGGAAAATGGCCTACATTCAGAAATGTCTTAAAACAAGCATTTAAAAAAAAAAGAACTAATAAATAATCATAAATCAAAATACATTAAAATAAAAATTACAGTACATCATTGCTCCTAGAAGGTCCACCGTACTGGAAGATCCTCGCAAAGGTCCATAAATAGCGAGCCCTGGGGGCGGCAGGTGTCCTGCGCTGCGATGGGGGTCGCGGGCGGCGAGGAGGAGGCAGGGAGGCGTCCAGCTTCCGGGGCGAGCTCCCGGGGCGCGCGGGGCGGGGAGACGACTCTCAGGTGCAAGTGACGGTGCAAAGGTGCTCGTCCCACGTGTGGTCCTCGCACCTGGGAAGAGGCGGGCGAAGGGAGTCGGGGCTCGAGCCCGGGCCGCAGCAGGTGGCGCCCGCCAGCCCCCCGCGCGTGGGCGCCGCCGCGGGGTCAGCGGGATCAGGGGTGTCAGCGGCCTCCCTCCGCCCCCCGGGCCCGCGCACCTGCGCCCCGCCGAGGCCCTTACCTGCGCGGCCCCTTCAGGCGGAGTTGGAGGTGCTGCGGAGCAGCCGGTGGCCGTGCGGCTGCGGGTGCGGGTGCGGGTGCGGGTGCGCGAGTGGGTGCGGATGCGGGTGCGGGAGCGGGTGCAGTTGCTGCGGCTGCGGCGGCGGCGGCGGCGGCTTGGGCTGCGCCTGCGGGGGCTGCGGGGGCTGCGGGGGCGGCGGCTGCTGCTGCACCAGGTGCTGCTGCTTCTGCCGCGTGGACTTGACGGCCAGGATGGCCTGGCGGTTCTTGTACTGCACCATCTGCAGCGTGATCTCGGCGTTCCAGCCCTGGTCCTGCGGGCACCGAAAGTCGATCTCCTTGCCCTCGGCCATCACCACGGTGAAGTACATGTACTTGCCCTTGCGCTCCACGCAGTCCACGGTCTTCATGTTGGAGAAGTGCAGCTCCTTGAGCTTGCCCGGCGGCTCGAGGCTGGCGGCGGCGGGCGCTCCCGGCTGGGACGGCTCGGCCGGGCCGGGCCCCGGCTGCTGGGGCGGCGGCGGCGGCGGCGACGGCTGCTGCAGCTGCTTGGGCGGGATCAGCAGCAGCCCCTCCTCGGTGAGGATGCAGCACTTTTTCTTCCAGAGCTGCAGCAGGCCGTCGCTGCGCTTCTCCAGCACCCCCTCCTTCAGCGCCTTGCAGCCGCTGCTCTCCAGCATCCTCCCGGCATAGGCGGGGCCGCCGCCGGGCTCGGCCTCTCCGCTCCCCGCCGCCCGGGCCGGGGGCAGCAGCAGCAGCCGCGCGCCGTCCTCGCCCCAGCGGCTCCCGCGGCTCCCGCGGCCGCCCGGCCGGAGCGCGCACAGGAGACCGAGGCGCAGCAGGCGCAGCGGGCGCAGCGGGCGCAGCGGGCGCAGAGGGAGCAGCGGGCGCAGCGGCCCGGGCTCCGCGCGCAGGGGCAGCCGCGTCCTGGGGCGCAAGGTCCCGCCGCCGCGAGCCTCCGCGCCTCCGCCGTCCGCCCGCGAGCGCTCACGGAAGGGCACTGGCCGGGCCCCCTCGCGGCGCTTTTCAATGAGCCAGACCCCCACCCCCGAGTGACACCCAGCGGAAAAGGCGGCTCCCGGCGCCCGCCGCGCGGGGGAAAGCCCAGCTCCGAGACGCGCTCCGCCACCGCCGCCGCACGCCTCATTAGCCGGGGCCCCGTCGGGCCCGCCCCAGGCCCCGCCCCCTCGTTAGCCGGGCCCGCCCCGGCTCCGCCCCTCATTGGCCGGGGCCCGCCCCGGCCCCGCCCCCTCATTAGCCGGGCCCCACCGAGGCCGCCTCCAGCCCCGCCCCCGGGCCCTCATTAGCCGGGCCCCGTCGAGGCCGCTTCCGGCCCCGCCCTCGAGGCCCCGCCCCCTCATTAGCCGGAAACCCGCCCCACGCTTCTCATTAGCGGGGACCCGAGGCCGGCCCCGGTCCCCCTTGGCCCCCACCCGCGCCGTATTAGCCGGGAGCCCCGCCCCCTCCGCGGCCCCGCCCCGCCCCGCCCCCTCCCCCCGCGCTCTCCGCCCGGCGCCGGCCGCCCGGAACCCAGTCCCGGGAACTCCTCGCCTCCGCCCGCTGCCCGACGACGAGTGCCCCGCCCGGGGGGCGCCGAGGCCGTCCTGCCGTCCCGCTCGGCCCCGGCCCCGGCCCCGGGCATCCGCGGGCTCCCGCAGGCTCCCGGGGAGCAGCGCCCCGGCCCGGGCACTACCAGCCTCCCCTGGGCGGGCCGGCCCCCTCGGGCCTCGGGACGCCCCGTGACCTCAGGCCACCTGGGGGAGCCGGGGACGCTGTGCTCGCCCCGAGCCCCTCCTGCTCCTGCATTTTGCGTCTCTGCCTGGCGAATGATGAGACCTCCGGGGGGGGGGGGTGCCCATCACGGCAGCGCGGCCCACCCGGCCCACCCGGCCGAGGAGGACGGAGGCCTCCGCCCCACCCGCTGGCTCCCGAGGCCGAACAAGCAAAGAAACGAGGAGGAGCTCGGGGAACGAGACCCCCATCCTCCTCGTCCAGCTGAAGATTCCGCCCTTACTCCGAGGTAACTGAAAACCCAGATCTTACAACGCGGGGGGGGGGGGGGGGGGGGGGGGGCTGACTCTTAACAGGGGGAACAAGGCCCGGCAAACGGGGCAAGTCCAGCGAGCCCTGAGCCCCCGGGTCCCTCTGAGCCCCCGGTTGCCCCGCCTGACCGTCTTGCAGGGGGAGAGGCAATCACCGAGGTCCTACAAAGATTTCTACCAAGACCAAGCTTTAAAGGACGCGCAGTTCCGCGCCCCAGTGACCGGCCTGCACCTCCGCCACCTCGCCCCCCACCCCCCACCCCCCACCCCCACCCCCGCCTTCCTGGGACGCGTGGGCATCCCCGAGGATCTCTACCAGGACCGGCTGCTCTTCGCTTTAACAGGAAGCCGGTCGTCAGCTCACCTGGAGAAGGGGGCGTGCGACTCGGTCTCGGAGGGCAGGTGTAGTTGAGAAAGGGATACAAATCTGGGTGAAAAAACGAAATGTTAAATCTTAAGTTAATGTTAAATCTTAAGGGCAGGTGTAGTTGAGAAAGGCATTTCATGTGGAAAAGGGATACAAATCTGGGTGAAAAAACGAAATGTTAAATCTTAAGCCATTTCCTTAAGAGAAAATATGTTCTCTAACCTGCAGGCAGGATGCAGCAGATGCATCCTCAACTACTTTGAAACGCCTGAAAAGCAGCAGGATTTTCAAAAGCACGTGTTTTATCCTGCTTTGCCACTCAATATCCAGCCTGCAGAGTGCATGGATTATTGGAAATCGTAGGAGTGTCGGAAATCTCTCAGTGACAACCTGGCTCTTCTTTCAACAGTCACAACCAATTCACAAAAAAATAGCCACGTTTAGCCGGTTTTTTTAAAGACAATAAATTCACACACACACAAAAATGTATAGGGAATAAGTGTTCCCCGACATACCACAACTTTGGCTGTAGATATAACGAAACCCTACAAAATGTGACAAGTTATTAGAGTTTCTAAAGCAAACTAATGAAATCACTGCTTTGGGAAACCAATCTGAAAAGGCGGATTCCAACCGTGTATTCCAGCTGTCCACATCACGTGGCCCATGAGCAGCCTCTGAGAGTGGATTATCTGCTCCTCTTGGAGAGTTTTCTTGGCCTCAAGGACATAGCTCCCAATTTTCCTTCTACCTCCCAGATCAGTCTCGCTATCCTCTACAGGTTCCTCTTCCCCCTCATCTTGTATTCACGGAGTGCTTCACTAGAGGGAAGAATCTAAGGGGATTTTAGACTGTGGAATTATAGGATTCTTACAGCTTCTGCTATTAAAAAATTTGAAAAATATTGCTCTGGATAGGAAGGAGTCCAACATAGGTTTATATGTGAATTCTTAAATTCCTGCATGGAACTGATTCAATAAAGATCTGCAGTTAAAACAATTTTTTTTTTTTTAACGTCTTGGCAGCCTTGTTTTTAAACTTTAGCAGCCTTGTTTTGTGTTTCAGGCCAGTAATTGTAAAAAAAATCTTTTTATTCTTCTCTACAGTACCACTTGGATACCTAATAAAGAATTCAAGTATTATGTGCTCCCAAACCTATCTCCCTCCCCACCCTGATCTGCTCTACCTGCAGCTCCTCTCTCACAGTTGATGGCCAATCCCACCTGTACAGTTGCTCAGGCCAAAAAGCTTGTTCCAGTATTGCCCTTAAAACAAGAGGCCCTATCCAGAGCCCTGAGCTTTAGAGGAGTTGAAATGACTTGCCTATCTGGAGTTCATACTCATTCTAGACCAACTCTAGGTACTCAGGATTCCAAATATCCTGCCTAGATGGCCCCCACTATTGCCAAGGAACGCATTCCATCAGTGTGTGCACTAGTGTAGGAGGGGGGTGGGCAGATTTTGAACGTGCAGGCTAGGATACCCATATAAATGAGCCGTATCATTCAGACGGGGATAAGGAGAGAAGGAAGGGCTGAGGATCAGCTCTCCCTCGCAAGAAACATCCTTGCACTAGACTTTAAGATAAATCTGGTTTGTCAGGCGCTTACAAAGATACCTTTGTCAAGATAGGTGCACTGATCATACTTTCATTTTTACAGAGCTTTTAAATATTTAACCATTTGTGTCTCCGCTGCATTCTTGCCCCAGGACTGCAAATATTTAGAAGTATACCTGCCCTGTAGTATATCCTTTATGTATTTCTCTTAATACCCAACCCACAAATTGAGTCAGGAAATTCCAGCAGAAGCCTCCGAACTATGTGTTCTATCAGGGTCATCCCACATTCTCCAAGTCGGCTTGAATGTCATCTCAATGAGGCCTATCCTAATCACTAAAACTGCAACCACCCCATTCCCCTTAATTTTCCCCATAGTATGTATTATCTCCTAGCATCTACTGAATAGTTTATTGTGCCTATAGGTTCAGTTCCTCCTGAAAAAGGCAAGAACCATTGTTTTGATAGGTCCCAATCACCCTGTGTAATTCTTGGCACACAGTAGGAGCTCAATATATGTAGAAATGTAAACTAAATCAAAAGCCTATCAGTCATGAAAAGAAAATCCGTGTCTTCAAAGGCTGACGCATTTTTCATAATGCATCCTTTCAAAAACTTTCAAGCTGTAAGAGACCATGAAAAAACTCTCCAAACTTGCCGTATCAATATGCATTTGGTATAATATTTTAAAAGGAATAAATACTACATATGCTAGGCCTTTCTCTAGATCATAAATGCTATAACCTATATAGATGCTATCTAAAAGAAGTCCTACAAACTTTTCCGAGCAACATGCAATTTAATATTATGAGAGGTATTTATACAAACGATCATCCTATTAGTTTCTAGTTAAGAGTAAACAAAAGGATGGAGAAACAATAGTTGAACAGAGTTGACAGCAGTTTCTCCTACCTGGCAAATAGCCAAATACTAGTTTTAAAAAGTCCTCTAATCAATATCAAAGACATTTAATAGAACTTGGTAATTATTAATAACTGTTAACTTTCATTTACGACTTGATTACATGACAAAAAACTATCAGCTTCCTAATTTGCAATACACAGTAGACTCTCAGAGCAATGATTATTTAAGACTGAACCTCTCAGCAAGGTTCAATTAATTTTCAAAAAATAGCTGAAATCCCAGTGACCTGTGAAAATGGCTGTTTACTCTGAGCAGCACATAAAGGTCCACATTCAGCCTGCAATTTAGACATTTTAGCCATTCATTTTAAAATACTGTTCAGCAGAAAAACCTTTTGAAGACTGATCTCCAAAATGCCTAGTTGAAATGGTTAAATATGAACTCTCAGATACAGATCTATCCACACTTCTTAGGTTCCTCCACCTACCTACCCGCCTTTCTCACCTCACTAGTTGATGAAGTGATGCCTCCTAGTGTCCAATGTGTAGAACACAGTGCAGAACAAGTCAGAATAGCAGAGGCTGTTTGTTGCTCTCTATTCACAGCTTTAAATAAAAACTATTACAATCCCTTTGTGGTTCAGCCGTTGCCAAGCAGCTATCGCTGCCCTTTCTGCCAATAGCCTAATTCAGGTTTTTCTCTCATTTCGTCTTGTAACAGGCTAACCACCTGAATCTCCACCATTCCATACATTACATTGCTGCCAGTTCTCTTCTTAGGATATAAAACTTAGTTACCTTTCATTGTATAGGAACGTTACAACTCCTCATAAGTCCTACTTGCCTTTACAATTTTTTTTTTTTAAAGATTTCTTTATGAGAGAGAGAGAGAGGCAGAGACACAGGAGGAGGTTGAAGTAGGCTCCATGCCGGGAGTCCGACACAGGACTTGATCCCGGGACTCCAGGATCACGCCCTGGGGTGAAGGCAGGCAACAGCCGAGCCACCCAGGCATCCCCTTCCTTTACAACTTACTCACCTTGCACTCAACCCTATATTAGCTTCAGTCACTTATCTGTGCACCTTTCTTCACCAATCTTTTCCAACTGTTATCAAAAGTTTTGTTTTCCAAAAGCCCAATTCAAACCTCACAACTTAGATTTCTTTTGGCGTAGTGGACTCCCCTCCCTAACCATATCCCACTACTTCTCATCTGATCAGTAGTTAACATCTTAGTGTTTTTATCATTGTACCTAGCCACATAGTGGATCATGCTAACGCTTGAGGATGGTGCTGGCAGACAGCACTTAAAGGAGTCTAAATGTTAGTTCTGGCTGAAATTGTGTTATTCAAAATAGAGAAGGCAGGCTGAAGACACTTTTTTGAAGATGTCCAACAAGTTAACGGAGTTCAGGAGCCTGGTAATGCATTAAGGTAATATTAGCTTTGAAATGACAAATGAAAGTGAGTGAATGAAACGGAGCTGGGGTCCAGCTCTCTTCTTTTTGTCGTAAATTCAGAATCAAGGAGATCTATTTGAGCCGAGTAAGGCAGCCCAATGAAGGAAGGTTAGGAGGGTATGAGAATCTCGCTGGGGTGTTGTAAACAGCCCCACAAAGTACTGACACAATTTGCAGTGTCAGTAGAGAAGCATCAGGTAGTCCAGTGACCGTGACAACACTGGTGGACGGTTTTGAATTGGAGCATTACCCTGGCTGAACAGCATCCAAACCTCTGCCTTCACTACGAGCCCATGAGCCCTAGCATCCTTTCCTAAGTCCATTTCCACTCAAACCAGGTAAACGCTCCTGTTGTTCACAACTCAAACGTCTGCTAGCCACTTGGCAAGTCTCTCCTCTTAAGGGACTGGATTCCAAGGAGGACTCCCTCTTCGCAGTCTTCTATTACACAGTCTGAGAAGACACAGACACTTTAATCCGATCATTATTGAAAGGCTTTTTGTTAGGCTTCAGAGGAAAGCAGCTGTGTCGAAAATGCTTCCCAAAACTCCAGGGATGAAGGAAAACAGATGGGATGATAACCTTGCTTGCGCGCGGTGAACGGCACGGTTGCTTCGGAAGAGGAATGCAGGCTGTGGGCCAAGGACGGGAGGGCAGATGTGGCGGCAGAGAACAGCACTGAGGGGGGACGGGTGCAAGAGAAGAGTGAAGGGCACAAAATGAAAGAGCTGTGTGGCAGCCTCGCCCCAAAAAAGTGCAGATTCTTTTAGCAAAGACCGAATCCAGGAAACCTCTTCACGGCAAGCTCCGACCTGCCAGCAACCCCCCAGGAACACCGAGTCTCACGGTAACAGGACAAAACTCCCCTTCAGCTCCTTAGCTGCAACTACCGGGTTTAAGCAAATCAGCGGAGTAACAAGGACCATCCCTTCACAAGTCAGACCTAGACGTTCGGCGATAGTCGTTCCTCGGGAGACCCCGTTTACACGGTCACCTCAGCCAGTCTCGGCCTGACCTGTGTACCCATTTCCAAGGACAGCAGCATGCACAGTGACGCGAAAAGCCTCCAATGAAGGACAGGACTCTGGCCAAAACTGCTTCTTTGGGCTGTATTCCCAGACCTTACTAGGGCCTGTCCACCTATTTCTGAGATACAGTTACTGCTTTGTATGTTCCAGGATACCCTTGGTCAAACCACCTTTTTCTAAACCTGAAGGTCTTCAATACATGGGACCAGCGTGTGGTCATCTTAACCTTCCTCCTCCCTCCAGCTCCTTCAGCTCTAGATGTCCAGGTCTCCCTCTGGTGCCGTAACCAGGAATCACAGGCTCTTCTTTGAAGAGGACTCGATGCTGAGTCTTTTGCCTCCTTCAGTCCAGTCCCACTGCTGCCTCAAAGCTGGCAGATGGGTAAGAGCACAGCAGCCATTCCCACCAATTAAGCAAGGGGGTGGGGGTGAGGATAGAAGCTATATGCCAAGAACAGCAAAGCAGAAGCCTTTTCGAAAACTATGAAGCTCCCAAACCAGCCCCAGAACCTACGTTTACTTACATTTAGAAGAAAACCCCTTTTAGCCCACGTTTCATTTGGTTCGTTGTTCAGCCGTGTATGAAAACCACAAGGGGCAGCACATCTGAAGGCTGTTTAGAATTAATCCAGATTAACTCTATGTACTCTAATATATTTGATATTCTGAAATCCCCAGCTTAATCAAAGTGTGCCTACTTAACCACTAGTGCGCACAGAATTAGCTGCAAGGCAGCCCGTGAAGACTTCTCAGGGTGGGTAGGAACACAGACAGAGGCCAAACATGTGAACGGCCTACTGGCTCCAACAAGAGGCCAATGGTGAGCACGTGTTAAAGTTCTTAAAATTCTACCTTTACATACAAAGAGGAAATAATTACCATCCTCAAGTATAAAGATTAAATAAAGATTATCTCTATTATCTTAAATAGGTACATATTGGGATCTCTCAAAAATGATTAGGATCTAGAATGCTGACGCAATACAGCAGTGTTTTCCTCTGAACTCCTCACAATATATTATACCTCACGTTTAAAAATAAATCTAGGGGATCCCTGGGTGGCGCAGGGGTTTAGTGCCTGCCTTTGGCCCTCGGCACGATCCTGGAGTCCCGGGATCTAGTCCCACGTCGGGCTCCCTGCGTGGAGCCTGCTTCTCCCTCTGCCTGTGTCTCTGCCTATCATGAATAAATAAGCTTTAAAAAAATAAAAATAAATCTATACTTGTTGGTCACCTTATACTTACCATCTAAGGTTTCTTTACTAATCAATCGACATTTTTATGATTATGAATGACCTAATTATGTGTACATTTAAGAATCTCAATCGTCCACAATAGTCAAACGATAAAGATTCTAATACGATAAAGTAAAAACACTCATTCTCCATTAACAGGCATACAACGTATAATTTAAACTCTGTAGGTTCTGGTCATTTTGAAAAACTGTTATTAAAAAAAAAATGTTGCAGCCAACTTTTCATAAAAATAAAAAAATTGTGGCCATTTTAAGAATTCAGTTCCTCATCCAAAATCTTATCATTCCTCCAGGAAGACATAGTCCCCCCCTTCCAGAAGTAAACCTGGGTAGGTTTGTGACTATAACCAAAATAATATAGAAGTGAGGACTTCCCAGGTTAGGTGATAAAAAGGATGCAACTTTTACCTAAGGCTTGGAACCCGGCTCCTCTACTCTAAGGCCGTATCTAGGTAAGCATCTGGCTACATCTCAGCCGAGGTCTCATCCAACATCAACCACCTGCTGTGCATGAAAGCCTTCAGAGGATTCCAGTCCCTGCCCTTCAAAGGCTGCCCCTTGTGCAGCTCAGTACAACAGAAATGAACTATAACCAAGTCAACAAAACAAATCTTGTCCATGTTCTGAGAATGGTTTTGTTATTCAGTACTAAGTAACTGCGACTATGGATACTTTCCAGGATTTCACAGAACCACTGGGTTTTACAGAGTATGCACAATCGAGCTTTGGTTTATGATTTGGTTTATGATTTCCTCAATATAAGCCAAGCGTATGTAGGAATTTGACGACAAAGGACTTTAGAGCATCTTGGTGGGCTCAGGAGACTGAACTACTGAGAATCCATCATTTTATCTTGCCACATGACCTCAGGAGAATGACCCGGTACGGCCAGGTAAGTCCTAATTGATCTACACGTACAAAAATTTGCTCTCCACCTCTATCTTCCAGGCCCAGTATTACAAGTTAGGAAATCCGACAGTGAGCATGCATCCCGAGCTACTTCTTAAACTGGCAGAACCAGTTCAAAACTGAAGGAACAGAGTAGGTATTAGATCAGTGAAACAGGGCAGCTGAGTGGCTCAGCTTTTTAGTGCCACCTTCAGCCCAGGGATTGAGTCCCATGTAGGGCTCCCTGCATGGAGCCTGCTTCTCCCTCTGCCTGTGTCTCTGCCTCTCTCTCTCATGAATAAATAAAATCTTTAAAATAAATGAATCCATGAAAAAGAGGATCTGTTAAGTGAGACATGCACAAAAGACCAGTGGCAGGAAGGTGAAAGAAAAGGCAGCCACGCAGAACTCAAACAGCACAAATGCAGATTAGACAGGGTGGGTTGTTGATACTCAGGTTGCTCTCAAGATTGCAGGCCTGCTCACCAAGCCAACCGAACAGCAAAAAGGCCAGATCCAGCTTCTGGTTTTGAAACTTAAATCAACTAGCCTAATCCGAGTCTAGAAAATCACATCTGATTCCAAAACAGACACCCGCTCTCATCGTCCACCTCTTGGTTATCTATCTGTCACAATGTCCGGAGCTCCAAATAAAAGTTAGGAATGGAAAAGATGGGCTTAACAACAACTTGGGCGTTTTGGAGCATTCATGTCTAAAGACTATCAGACTTCATTTAATTTTACTCTAGATCATTCCTGGATAGGAGTCAGGGCCAAAACTTAGTATAAGAAAATGTATTTAAAAAATAGATAATGAGATTTTTAAAAACTAGCTAGCTGACTTTAGAGAACAAATTATTCTTTTCCATTTTAGTTTTACATCAAAACCTTTTGAAATGGGGTAAATGGTTTATATTCTCAGCCTTAGTCTGTTCTTTTGTACAACAAATAGGACACCCTTTAGCCAAGAGACATTTTACCTTTAGAAACACAACAACAAAAAAACCAACTAGTTTTAAAATTAACTGCAAAAATCAATTTAAAAGAGGATTCTAACCGCAAGTTCTGGATTTTGTTTAGGAAGTTTACTATATGCTCATTATTTATGTATCAGGTTGTAAGCACTAGAAGCATTAATGTGTTCTCACTAGTGCTCACCACAATCTACACCAAACAAGGAGGTTGAATGAACAGTGGCAGGTGAGCCCCAGAACCTGTATTTAACCATTCTACCACCAAATGCGTTAACGGTTTTATTCCCACATGCATTTAAAAAATGCTAGTTCATCACTTGTTTAGGGACTATACAACTTCTTTTCCATTTTTATCCATGGTTTTAAATTCCTATATAGAGCAACCTCATTCACAATTCTCATTCCTGAGTCCATTCTCATTCCTAATGAACAAATACGGACTGGAGGAAGGCTGGGAAAAAGTCCTACTGTGTTGGATTAACTTGGAGGCATTCAGTGTGTATTCAGTTTTTAATCTATGTTCACTGGTGCACACAAATTTGATTGCACTACTAACATTGCTTGTACTGATTCTGTAAGAATGTCTTCATAATGAGGAAAAAACAGCATTTAAAGGGTAAAAGGACATGATGCCTGCAACTCTGTCAAATAGTTTAGAAAAAAATGTGTCTAAATGTATGCTTCAGAATACACAGCTATACTTAGCAAAACCCAACACACTGTGATGTAAGAATACACAAGAATTCTTTCAACTGTATTTTCACAGTTAAGAGTATCTATCATGTCTTAGTTTAAAAATTGCCTTCATGGGAGGGTCATCTTCACTTGAAATACTCTGAACAGATGGTTTTTAGTGTTTTAAACCCTTTAAAACGACTTCTGTGGCTACGTCTTCCATGGCTTGGCCCCAAGCTTGTATCTCCATCCATTTATCAACACCTTGAATGTGTCCGAGATTGTCCTACCTCAGGATTTTCAGGGTTTTCTCCAGACCTTCACTTGAACTGCTCTCCACTCAAAGGATCCATCTTTGGATCTACACAAATTCCTACCCCTCTTTGAAATTCTAGCTAAAAAGCTGTCACCTAAGTTTTTGAGTCTTCTTGGTAGCAACTACTTTACTACTCCATGAAAAACTTTTCAGAGCCACAATTACCTAACTTTATTATGAATAACAAAATTAAGACTATCAATATCACTAACTCTTGATATGAGATCTGTCAATTTCTGGCACTTTCGATTACTCATCCCCAGTTCTTTCTTAGTTTTTAAGCTTAAACTACACAAGGAACTAAAAACTCCATTCATCTTAAGCAACATTTTCTCCTTTCAAAATAAAACTCAGAACAAGTAAGAGATCTGCAAAAGCTACAAACTCTCAATTTCTTAGTTTTCTCAATATGAAAATTAAGCAACTGAATTAATGACTTATTTCCTGCTGGCAATTTATTATTTCTAAATTGTTATACTCCATTTCTCACCTATTTTTACATGTAAGATAATTACTCAATACCTTCATTTTTTTAACTGAAAAACCTACAAGTACAGAATGTTAAATGGAAGAAACACAAGATACAAAGTACATAGTATTTTTTGAAAATATAATTAATACATCAATTAAAATTTTCTCATGGATAAACATTCATCCTTAAAATAATTTCACACTCCGACAATGATATTTCCATTTCTCAGAAGTCACATAACTGATCCCTAATTAGTCCACGAACTTGGTTTTTTAATCCAAGTTATATTCTGATATCTGGATTTTTAAACCAGTATACAAAATCACTACTATACATCTGTAAGTTAATCTCATCATTATCGTTTATATTTACTTTTCAGCTATTAGACTTAGTGCTTTAAGTAGCAAATTACCTAAGTTATGAACACATATTTTCAAAACAAAATCCAGTTCACAATTACCAAGAATATATACAGTGCAGGAAGATTAAAAAAACAAACAAACAAACAAAAAAAACCCACTAAAGTAGCATAGGATTTCTCGTTCCTAAGATTCCTATTAAGAACATATACTTCTCCTAAACTACCCATTTATTCTGTACATTTAAAATAACATTTGGCTGGACTCAAATAGTCAAAAAATATAAAGGCTAAAATTTTTCTAAGACTAACCTGTAAAAATGGACTCAAATTCTAAACCAAGCCCTGAAACCAAGCATTCAAAGAATGTCTGAATATTAGTTTAATATTTCTGCATTGTACGATCAGGTTTTCACAAACAGTAATTTAAAGTTTATTTTTAGTAAGGGTAATGGCCTACAACTCAGATAAACCCCAAAATTTGTACTGCCTTACAAGCGGCAGTCATATGAACAGTAATTCAGTTATCTTACAGGTCTAAGTATACACCAATCAGTATCATTAACCTATTACAGAATAATGAAAATATTCCTATCAAAGCTAATGTCTCCCTTCCAGGTTTGTTTTTATTAAATGAGCTAAAAACTGAATAGAAGTAGAATCCCATTTTTCTTAAGTGTTACTCTGTAAGCCAGGTCCACACACTTCAGGTATTTTTATGTCACAGAAATACTAATACTATTTCAGTGAACTCGATAAAAGAATTCTGAAAAATTACATAAATTTAACTTTCAGACATCCGCGTTAAATCAAAAACCTAAGTGATTTATAAAACTGTTGTTTACTTACCATATCTGAAAGACCATAAAATGACAGAAAAAAATGTCAAAGTATTTGCTTATATAGGTGATTATGAGATTTTGCCATTTCTAGAAAGAAAAAATAGAACTTCTTGGTAATCTGTGCCTCAGCAGGGGAAACTATAAACTGGAAATGTAAAGACAAAATTCAAAGTGTCTCAAAAATGTCTAAAGTTAACTCAGAGTAAAAATCTTTGTCTTCCAGTAACAAACTCCATTTTGCAGGGCTTGGGAGGTCGCTTTTAAAATTATACAAATTCACAAGCCATTCTTGCCTAAGCACAGAATAGCCTACTTCTAAACATCTCTACTCTTCTGCTCTTCAAAAAAAAAAAAAAAAGTATATAGATACAAATATATTCATATTTTTAAAAAACCACCCAAAATATCACCAGTACATTTTATAAAATTAAATGCAAATTTTATTAAGGATTTCAAATTACATATTTCAATTTCTAGAATGGAATAGAACCATTTTGGAACTGGAGAGATGGCATAGATAAACACTAATATCCTTGCAATGCCACATTTATTAAGAAAACAATTCCTCTGCAAACCACATCCCCTTTATATAACAAGATGAAATAGTATCTGCCCCCTTCACTTTGGCAATAGCTAGTACCTAAAGGAATGAGAAAAAAAAAATAGGGGTTCTGCTACTTAAGTTCATTAAAAATGGGATTCTATCTTGAGATTAAAATTTTTTCAGTTTAGAAAAGGCTGTGATCAAATGAGCTATGGGTACAAAAACAAAAATCAGCAAAGAAGGTCTAATCAGAGCAACCAAAAACAGTTTGAAAATAAAGAGGAAAAACATAATGTTTTTCATGGCATTTTTTTCCTACAAACTATCACAACTGGTTAAGGATTTCCAGTAGTTAATTAAAATCTCAGGAGAGGAATGAATAGTATTATACAAATAACAAGATGTGTTCACATTCCAAGATCTTAATGCTAAGTTTTCAAAAAGGAAACTATCGCTTCTAAAAACAATATAAGTTTATTAAGAGCAGGAACTCTAGGCTGTCCTCTAATTATCTAATCCATTTAGTCTCCCCTCACTGTCACAAAGCTTATAAGCTTATCACGAAAATTAACAGTAATTAGCCTGAGGTATTTTAAATGTGGCTCTACAGTCTCAAATTTAATGGCATTTCCCCCTAAAAATGGTCTTCTTCCTACTTAGTCCCATGATCTCTGTAGTATTTTACTACAATATGGTCGTAACTAAAATACCTAAAAACAATCCTTGGACCTTTTCAAAGAATTGCTCATCTATCAGCTTCTATTGAGATAGGAGCCACACGAAGATCTGCAAGAGTGTTACCTGACCAGATCCAGAATAGAGGTACTTAAACCTTTGTTTTCCAGTTGAATTATCAAACCCTAGTATGAATAAAATGCTGAATATCATACTTGTGGTACAAATAGGTCCAAATTTTTGAGCTTTTAATGAGATCGAGAAACATTTCATAAAATTTAACTTAATATGCCTTAACATATCTGTGAGGTAGTTAGGTAAACAGTACTACCCATTTTAATACATAGTAAACAGAAGCATGGGTAAATGACATACTCATCCTTTAAAAGCAGTTTAAGAATCGAATTAACCATAGAGGCTTGGGGCCTTCTCTCTAGTTCTAATCAACGGAAATGAAATTTTAACCTTTCTAATTTTTCTTTTAAAAAAACAGTACAACATTTATCATTTAAGATTTTGTCTTTTTTATACTTTCTTAATTAGCAGATGTAGTACCTCTCCCAAAGCTGACACTCTTTTCTTCCATAATAGGGTAAATTGGGTACAATGCTTAATTCAAGCTAGGCCTCTGCTTCTACCTGAATTAGTACAAAATTAAGACATTCTCTTTTGAGAACTAAAATTATATTTGACATTTTTATTTTAGGCTGCAAAAACAAAAACAAGCAAACAAACAGTAACAACAAAAAACTCGAAATAGGCTTGTCAAATGATGTAAAGTCATCCTTTCCAGGGAAGCAGAAGGTAGACCCTACCATAAAGAAAAGATGCTTAGTTAATGGAAGTTAAATTTAAAAGTACAGTTAAAATAATGAGGCTTAACTTCTGAAAATAGGTTTTATTCACCTCCCTATAGTAATATCCACACTATGAGTTAGGTTTCTTTACTATTATTTCCTTACTAGGTTTCTAACTATGTCACCTAAAATACAAAATTCCATTAATAATCTAGTTATCAGTTGTGGTCTTACTGGAAATTCTTAACCATATATTTGTCTCAACAAGTTTTGTTTTTTAAATGAGGAATTGTCTTAGTCTAAGTCACTGCATTTCTATAACAAAGTCATGAAAGGCACAGCTAGTGCAAGCCAATGTAAACCCAATTCAACTACCAGCTAAAAAAAACTTTGGTTCTTCAGGAAAAAAAAAAATTTAGCAAACTGTTTCTTTTAATAGTTCTGTTCCCTTTCACGGCTGTAATCTACACTCTTTGTTACAGGATACAAATTACTCCCGAAGAACCAAACCACGTAGTGATGAACGAACATGCGTGGAAGAATTTGTGCGGTCAATAGAACTGCCAGAAAAACTAGAGTGAAAATGCTACGTAGAACAAATTGGTCTAAAATTATCAGTTCCTTTCCTTTAAAAAAAATTACTGAGTCTACCAAGAAAATACAAAAACATAAGGCTGGAAGTAAATAATAGTTGTGTTTAGGCTATTACAGTGCAGGTTATCCTCAAGGCCACATACATCCTGCTTCACTGCTGCTTGCACTCTGCTGGGTTTTGATCCTTCTGTTAAAGGAAAACAACAAGTCAATCTATCTTCTTCTACCTGCTTCATTTAATTTTCAACAGTAATTATCGTAATTATATGATCTCATCGTTCTACCAAAATTTTTGCCAAATTAAGGAAATGGTATAGCAAGGATGGCAAACTATTTATTCAAATATTAGCAAATCACAAAAATGCAAAAGCCCAAATTTTACATTGTGGAATGAACTCCATAAAATAACACACTGAACCATAATCTTAAAAATTAACCAAGCAATTTATGTTAGTCATATCACCAATTATTTTTGCCTTTTTCTAGATTATTCAGACATACTAATTTATACCTTTTAGACTATTTAATTTGATTTTTAATTACCCCTCTCTTACCTGCTCACTAAAGTATCTTCTGGATATTTTACAGTACTTAGCAAATGAATAAATGCACTTAACAGAAACCAAGTTTCAAATGAATCTTGATAATGTACTATGTATTTTGGGGAGGGGAGACAAAGGGCTTTACCAACTCTGATATAACAAACTCCCAAGAACTGAGAGTCTCAAAGATAAAGAACAGAAGTGGTTGGGAGACTCCAACAAACAGCACTGCTTCTCTATTCCCAAGCACTCCTGCAATCAGATTATTTAAAAACTGACCTTTGTTTATAAGCTATCCTTTGGGGGCAGCCCAGGTGGCTCAGCGGTTTAACGCCTGCCTTTGGCCCAGGGCGTGATCCTGGAGCCCTGGGATCGAGTCCCACGTCAGGTTCCCTGATGGAGCCTGCTTCTCCCTCTGCCTGTGTCTCTGCCTCTCTCTCTAATAAATAAAATCTTAAAAAAAAAAAAAAAAAAAAAAAGCAAAAAGCTATCCTTTGGAGGGAAAACAACCTAAGAATACAAACAAGAATTTAAAATGCTTCCAGGGGCTCCTGGGTGACACAGTCGGTTAAAGACTGGCTGACTCTTAATATTGGCTCAGGTCATGTTCTAAGGGTCCTGGGATCAAGCCCGAGGTCAAGCCCTGAATCCCTGCATCAAACTCTGCACTAGGGCAGGGAGTCTGCTGAGGATTCTTGCTCTCTCTCTCACCCCCTTTCTCTCCACCCCTCCCCCTCCACTCACTCTCTCTAAAATAACTAAATCTTTAAAAACTAAAATGAAAATAAAATGCTTCTTAAAAACACTTTTTAAAAAGCACAGGGGCACCTGGGTGGCTCAGTCAGTTAATTTCAGCCTTCAGCTGAGGTCACAATCCAGGGTCCTGGGTGGGATCAAGCCCCACATCAGGCTCCCTGCTCAGCAGAGAGCACCCTTCTCTTCCCCTCTCTCTGCCCCAACTTTTGTCTTGTGTATGCTTGCACTCTCTCAAATAAATAAAAGAGCCCAAGATAATGTACATTAAAATCTTAGGGTTTATTTAGCCTAAACTGAGACTAAGAAAAATACAAAGAACCAAAAATAAAGCTTCTTAGGAAATGTGCACTGAAATCTAATGTACTACTGAAATGCCAATGGGGATCAAAACAGAATATACATTATCTCCAGTCAATAGGATTTATTAAAGACTTTAACGGACAAAAAAATAAATAAATAAACCTTATATTAAGAAACATCAACTCTTATTTAACCTGCCTTTAATAAAAAGCAGCACTAATTTTGCTCACCTTTGAGTCATAGTCTGGATCATTTTCCTCATCTCCTTCTTCTTCCCCTTCCTATATTAAAGTTCAAAATGCATCCATGAAGTAGGTACACAGTAGGAAGAAATGGCTCATAATGTATGGAGAAATTTTAATACAAGTTACTCTATAGGTCAAAAGATTTTCATGATTACAGAGTTTGGTGACAATGCAATTTAATTTGAAAGCTTCTAATATGAAAAATTTCCCAACACAACTTGAGACATCCAGAGAGCTTTTATTGAAAAGATTTACTGCAGCCAACGTTGAAAAAGTTTACTGCAGCTTTTGACTTCTTCAAAGAGCTGATAACCCTGCAGCAGAACAGAATTATTTGAAATAAAAAAAATGTTCTGAGTTTTGCAATTTATTTATTGAAACCTCATACATACATTGTTTGGCTGTAGAATTCTAAAACCATATTTTTTTTCCAAAAGGATTTTATCCCGTATCACAGAATAATGATTATAGCAAAGGAATACATAAGTCACTCAATTTGCTTCTCAGTGTGTTAAACAGAGAATTATTTGCTCATTTGGTAAACATTACCTCATCCGCTTCTTCACCTTCTTCATCATACTAAAAAGGGAAAAAAGGATGAAGTTTGAATGAAGCTAACAAACATTTGAGAATAGCATTTGTTACAGCCATCACTGTATCCACTAATATCTAAAACGAGGAAAATACTTTCTCTAAGGCCATTAATTATAAATTAAATAGCTGCAGGAATCACTCAACTCAGTGCCAATGTCTAAATCCGACAATTTAAAAAGTTAAAGAACACAGTACAATTGTGGGTGTGATCAGACAACTATTACTATAAACATTACTTGCTTATACTTATGTGAAGTATAAGCAAGCACAAAAAGAACCTGAAACCTATTTGAATGACATCTAGCAATAAAGATAACCAAAATATGAGAACTGCCTAATTTTACCTTAATTCTTGCTTATTATTCCTTTAGATAAAAATTCTATGCTTCCTAGTATTGTTCTATTATGCAATAAAAAATATCTCAGGTATGTTTTGTCTGGTCAAAACCAAGAACATAATACATCTACAACACTGACCAAAAGTTGCACTAATTCAGAGCAGTCTTCATAAAGAGCAGGAAAATAAAAGCTACCAAATATTCTAAGGAAATATTTAAAAACAATTCAGGAAAGTTACCTACAGGACATCTGTAATTAGCTTTTGAATTATTCTGTTTTCTTAAAAATTTACATTTACTCATTAAGCTGCTCACCAATTGTGACCATCATACCCTCACCAAATGATTTCACTGCAGGATTCAGATTCACTCACATCATCATCATCATCTTCAATAGCTTCTCCAGTAAAGTATAACACTGATCTTGGGATTATACGCTCACGTAGAAAGTGACCAATTTCGAAGTCTGCAGCAAGGATAGCCTCAGCATCATCATCCTGTTTTGTTTTTTAAGAAAAAAAAAAAAAAAAAAAAGCACAATATTTAATAACTTATTTAATTAGGCACATGCAAGACTTTTAGGATTAAATCCTAATGAAGCAACATTCAATTTCACTTCTAACTTTGTCATTTTAAAATTATCTTCTAAAAAAATAAAATTATCTTCTGTGTGTGATTTTTTTTTTTTTTTTTTTTTTAATTTATGATAGTCACAGAGAGAGAAAGAGACATAGGCAGAAGGAGTAGCAGGCTCCATGCACTGGGAGCCCGACGTGGGATTCGATCCCGGGTCTCCAGGATCTCGCCCTGGGCCAAAGGCAGGTGCCAAACCGCTGCGCCCTCCAGGGATCCCTTCTGTGTGTGATTAAACAGTAATCTATATATGGTTTATGTTCACAGGTTTTTAATAAAGTTAGCAAGTCAGTTTATATACTTAGAGAAGTTTAGGAAAATAAAAACTAGAACTTTATTTATTGCTTAGTTTTTTACTTAAAATTAAAATATAAAAGCAACTTTGTTATGTGATTGTAATTTTCCTTATAAATACTCATCACTAAAAACACAAATTGAATAATATTAAGAATCTCAGGATTTAAATAACATTAGGTATACAGCACATAAAAACACAGAGGATCTGCTTGGGATCCCCGGGTGGCGCAGCGGTTTGGCGCCTGCCTTTGGCCCAGGGCGCGATCCTGGAGACCCGGGATCGAATCCCACGTCGGGCTCCTGGTGCGTGGAGCCTGCTTCTCCCTCTGCCTGTGTCTCTGCCTCTCTCTCTCTCTCTCTGTGACTATCATAAATAAAAATTAAAAAAAAAAAAAAAAAAACAAAAACACAGAGGATCACTTCACAATTCCTAAAAGATAGTCTATTAGCAGTTTGCATGTATAATGCCAAATGAGAAAGAATTATATTTAATAATTTCTGTTTTAAGGAGTTCTATTTGATGACAAAGCACAACATAGAAATGGTGCTGACATTATTCAAAATTAAAATAATCCCACTTAAGTTCCATGATACCAATGAATTAACATTCCATCAATGTCTATTTTGAATCATCAACATAATCCACTTTAACAAACAGCCAAAAAAAAAAAAACCACAAAAGGGGGCAGTGGACTTTGAAGGAAAGATTTCTAATCACTAGTGGAGGTGTTCTATCTGTAACAACTCAAGACTGTTTTTGTCACCATCAATATTTGACAGTAGAATTTAAAAAAAAATTCACTTCAACACAAACTCCAACCCACTCACTAACATGAAAATAGCATGAAAACTCTATCTTAATGCTAAATAGTTCTACCTAAAATCCACCTGCCACTTTTATATTCTTTTTAATCCCACGAAAGTTTTTTTTTTTTAATTTTAACAAAAGGCATTTTGAACCAAGCCAATTACCACTTTTTACAGGCAGAAATACCTGGCTTTTATAGATCTGGTCTAAGTCTTAGCCAAAACTATTCTAATTCAAAAGTACTTCAAAATAAACATACTTTCTAATTCCATATGTATAAAACTACTTAGACTGAGTTAATAGAAGTTCAAAAATCTGGCCAACAGAGGGACGTCAGGGTGGCTTAGCAGTTGAGCATCTGCCTCTGGCCCAAGGCGTGATCCTGGAGACCCGGGATCGAGTCCCACATTGGGCTCCCTGCATGGCTCCCTCTGCTTGTGTCTCTGCCTCTCTGTGTCTCTCATGAATAAATAAATTAAAAAAAAAAATCTGCCAACAGAAAAGTAAATTCAAAACACATACCTAGCTTACACCCTTGCCTGCACAGACCTCTTTGAGGTTATTCCTCATTCCAGGCTGTAACACAGGCATTAATAAGTAAGCTCTTGGCTATGGGGTCACATAATTCATGGCCACAATATGAAAGCATGTTTCCACTGGAGTAACAAATTCAAAGGATTCTAACCAGAATGTGGTTAGGAGTAAATAGTCCCAATGACTTAATACATCCGAGTTTCAATAAGAAAACTATCATCTTAAGAACCTGAAGCCCCCACAAGCCTCAAAAGAAAAGTCTTTAGCCTTTCAGCATATCTCAGTGAAAGCACTCTATGCATTTTCAATGAAATAATTTCAGATGGATACAGGTCTTCTTCATGCACTGCAAGCCTCAGGCGAGTAGCAACTATCCAACTCCCCACATCTGAGAAACAGTTCTTTAAGTTTCACAGTGAACAATTCAAAAATAACGATTTAACTTACCAAATCTCCACTCTCAGGAACTGCAAAATTGAGAAAAGAAATTCAAATGAGTAAGGAAATTTTTAAAAAGCTTACAATAAAACAACCATCAATACCCAAACTAAGACACTATTTACCTTCAGGTGGGGCAAAAAAATTAAAGAAAGAGTCATTGGAAACTGTTTTGGTCACAGTACGAACTGTCCCACGTCCCTTGTGTTTCTGCTTCTTCTTAATGGTTTTCAAAGTGACATTCTTTCCTTTTTTCCAATCTATCTGGCACCTTGCAAAACAAAGGGAAGAATCTATCACAATTAACATACTACACTTAATTGCTGGAAGAGCTAAGATTTATCCAATTGAATGTTACATATTTTTTTGAGATTTTCTTTTTTAGAGAGCGAGAGCACTCTTGCACATGAACAAGGGGAGGACCAAAGGGGGACAAAGTCTCCAGCAGACTCTGGGCTGGGACACTGGGGCTCAATCTCACAACCCTGCGATCATGACCTGAGCCAAAACCAAGAGACACTTAACTGAATGAGCCACCCAAGCACCCCAAATATTATTTGTATTACCAATTTTAGGGGGGAAAATTGGCTCAAATGCTTTCAATAGTAATATAAAGAGGAAAATTTTATTTCTAAACACATTTTCTCAACAAAAATATTGACAAGTAGCACAAATTCACAATAGAGTAAATTTAAGTGTCCTCCTTTGCAAAGATGTCTGCAATACCATAAGCCAAGGAGTTCTAGGAAAATAGGTATGCTTGTCTAAGAAACACTTTTCTGAAATGTTTAAACTATGTATCAAGCACACACTAGGAAACACTAAATATCACAAATCATAAGTAAAACAATAAGACATAGAAATCGAATATTCTGTGAAAGTAGTAAAATCAAACTCACCCTGTACAACCCATAATTTCTGGTCCATCAAAAGAAAAGGGATCAGAATCATCTGGTTCTGACCTCATCCTATAGGTCTTTGTCAACACTTCATTTGTGAAATATTCATTGGGTTCAAAGTGAAATTCTAAGACAAAACTCTTTAAAAAAAAAAAAAAAAACCGATGAAACTCCTGCATCATAAATGTTCATGCTTTATTAAGTGAAATTTAATCTATTGATTTTTACAAACACATAAAGTAGGTGATAATGCCTTTTCTGCTCCGGGAATGGGTCAGATAAACCCCAAATTATGTCAAAAAAAGCAAAACAAGGCACAAAATAAAACTAAATAAAACCTAGCTCAACTTACAACTTCTATTTAGTAGCATTTTTATAAAATAGGTTAGAACGAAATAAACTGACCTAGTACTCCCTCCTCCTTTCATCCCTACAAAGACTTTAAATCTTCTTCTACCCCAAATGTGACAGAGAAATAGCCCAACTTTACTACACACGATAGAAGAAAGAATCTATAGTCTGTAGTAGCTTTGCCCATACTTCACATAATACTGATGATTTTAGGAGAAGCTCATAGCTGATCTTTCATCATGGGGAAGTGGGGGGCCTCTAACATCTTCTGTTTCATGTAATTTCCAGACATACCTTTTAAGACAGAGTAGGTATTCAGGGTGCTATTATTTTTTTCCTTGCTATCATTTTTATCTATTCTTCATCTAGACACAAGGATTTACTATATTTCAATAACAGTTTTATGTTCAGAGGGAGGAAAAGGAATACTGTATCATAATTACCAACACCCAAACATTTATTTCCTAACAATAATTAAGAGTACCAACTTCTTTCTCACCATTTCTAGGCTTAGAATATCACTTTTTAGAAAGTTCCATATATCTACCTATTAATGTCTAATGTTCAAAACTAAAAATATTTCAAAGTTCTTTTACCATAGGCTGGCCAGCATCTGAGAACTTCACTTTAATATCTTTCAAGTGCTTCAGAATAGGTTCGTCGTGTTCCTGCAAATTAAGAAAATACTAAAATGAGAATCTAACGTAGTAGCACTTCAGGATTAGTGTGCTACCACTGGACAATAAACATTTAGGTGACTGAGACATTTATACAGTGAGGTAACAATTAGAAACCATAAGACCTACTCTCCAGATTATGGTTTTAAACCAAAGCTATAGTTTACTTATAAGCTTTACTCATTTCTACTGCCAGTGGTAGAAAAAAAAGTAACTTAACAGAGAATTATATCCATCATCAGACTGAATGGGCTGAAGAACATAAAACCAAGTCTAACTAAGGCATATTTGCTTTAAAAGCATTTCCTTTTCCAGCTGCTTCTTATTCCTTTCATTCTGCTAGGTCCTTCTGTATTTTGCCAAAGTAGAAATGCAATAAGCAGTCACTGTTTTGAGATTTCTTTTTCTTGACTTCAATCACTAAACTACACTAAAAGTACTATAATGCAGATAATAGTGGCTCAAGAAATGCTTCTGATTACAACAGGTGAAATCTCCCTGAGAAGGTGACATCTGTGTTGGATTTCAAAAAAAAAGTGACAACTGTAAAGGAGTTAAAGATCTTTATGTTATTCCTTTAAAACGCAAATGTCCCTCAATATTTGTTTCAGACTGAAAAGGTCTTTTTGGTAAGATGAATGAGATTTTAAGTTTCCTCTCTCCACTCTAATAATACCAAGCACCTAAACAGAGAAGACACAAGACTAAACAAAACACTGCTCAATGATAAACAACTGTCAAAGGGACCATTTCAGTATCTAACTTGAAAATGAACTATAATTTATTTGATTACATTAATCAAAGATGCAATTTTACTTCTACAGGTAACAGTTTTCAAGAGACAGCAATCATTCTATAGAGGTCAACAATGGAGTGACTAGTTATCATACCCATTTAAATTTCAAAGGTTTTTACCCTTTGAGGTAAACTGATGTTTTTAATGAATAAAATTACCTGAACCATATCACTGAGCAAGTCAACATTCTTAAAAACAGTCAACCAGAATTCAGGAATTCCCTTGGGGTCTTCTTTTTCTTCATCCTTTTTCTCATCTTCAATCTTGGCTTTTTCTTTTAGCTCCTCCTAGATAAGCATAAGTTACTGAATAACTAGATCAGATCACTTGATAAAATCTTACCCATCTCCTAACTTACATCCAGTGGTGAAGTACAGAAACCAGCAAATCCTCAATCACCAACTGCAATTTTCAAACAAGTTCTAATCCAACTCTGTAAACACTGCTGTTACCCATACCAAACCTTACTTATTGCTACTACCATAACCCTCCCAAAACATAGAACCTATGAGCTATGGGGAAACCGTTTTAGAGAAAAAAATTTTTAAACTTTAGTTAAAAAAAAGAAATACAAACTTTGCCCAAATCCTCACCTCTTGGTGTTTCTGATCAAAATATGTTCTCCTTATCAACCAATATTAAAATAGCAACGCTCAGGAAATAGTCATAGAACAGACACCGTATCTGTGTCACAATCCTGCCATTTATTAGTTGTAGGCAAATCACTTAGAAGCCTCTATTACTTGAAAAACAAGAACAATCCTTTGCATGTCATTAAATTCAAAGGAAAAATTTACATGATCTATAAAATTTAAATACTAAAAAATGTAAGGGAAAAATGAATTTGGGTACAGATGGTACCAGGGCAAACAGTGGCTCATCTGTTCTGATTATTGTTAACTCACCAACAATCTTACAATAAAATATTTCCAAGACAAAAAAAAAACACACTAAAGTTGGTACTGACCGAAATTTCGTCCTCCTCATCTGGTTTCCATTCACATTCTTCTTCCGTAGGTTCATAAATTGCATTAATGATCTCAAATCGCTAAAATGATTTAAAAAAAGAAAAGCTTGCATAAAAACAGACATCCAAGCCAAAAACTAGCTGTTTTGCATTAAAGCTGTGTGTAGATTTTATGAATGCATATCACCAATTGAATTGCTATTACTGAGTTTTCCCAAATACCTCGAATAACCACTTTGCTGAGAGGTCTATAAAAACTAAACCATCTGCAAGGTTGGTTGTATTTCCAGAGCTTTATTATAATCTCAAATTTTAGGTAAAGAAAATAAAGTAGTAGAAATCATTACCTTATCAAACAGAGGTTGATAGAGAACAGCATACTTTCTTTCAAGATCATGAACTTCCTCATAGAATTTGGCTTCTATCTGTGCACATTTAACTTGAAGATTTTTGAGAGCATTCACTCGTCTTTTAACTACCCTAGGCAAACTGAAAGGTTGGAAGTGCACCAGTTACATAGCATCAGAGTAAAACACTCACACTTCTATCATACTGAATAGTAAAGCATAAAAGTTAGTGAATGTTAAGTCTCCTATTTGAAACAAAAGGTCTACTCAAAGTAAAAGTCAAGAAATATAAAATACACAGACTTAACTAGAAAATATTTCGAAAGTGAACATTTAAACAGATACAGTAAGTTGATAAAAAGATGTAAATGACATAAATTTTTCATTATAATCAAGTTCAGCAAAGACTTGTCAGTGCTGGCATCTAAGCTGTAAAACAGTCTATCTTAGGAAGTTAAAAAGTTAGGGACTGACCATCCTGAGAATAACGACAATAACCTTGATTTAAAAAAATAAAGTATGCATATCTCACCCATACCAGCTATTTTTAGGGAAAAGGAGAGGAGTATATGTATATTAGAAAAAAGGATGATATCCTACACCATTATTTCCTCTTTTAGTCTCTGTATTTAAAACTTGAATTTAGGGACGCCTGGGTGGCTCAGTGGTTGAGTGTCTGTCTGCCTTTGGCTCAGGACATGATTCCCCTGTCCGGGGTCCAGGGATCAGGTCCCACATCGGGCTCCCTGCATGGAGCCTGCTTTTCCCTCTGCCGGTGTCTCTGCCTCTCTCGGTCTCTCATGAATAAATAAAATCTTAAAAATAAAATTGAATTTACATTAAAAAAAATGCTATATTTCATGAAGGGACTTTTAATATTAGCTTTGAGATATAATTCATAAATCATACAATTTTCTATGGGGTAATAAGCCACCTGAAGTATAAGTAAACTTATGAATCTCCTACCACCCAAAAATTGTTCACTTAAAATTGATCTAACTTCAGGGAATCTGTGTAACAGATCCAGAATCCAGGTTAGAATTTTCTGCCATGAGCAGATTGTTGTAAATCAAGTATTTCTCTTACTTAACCGCTACCTTAGTTACATTAATCAGAAGTAAAAAAACAAATTACCTATTACCAATTTTTTATTTCTTACAGTTAAAAGTAAAGCTTATTGTTTTGTCAAGGTGATGAAATAACATGGGGTGCTGCCCACACCTACACCGTATCTCAGGAAAAAAAAAATGAACCCTAGAACCTCAGAACCAAGAAGAAAACAACTATTTCAGGGACTTACACACTCACACACACACACTACGGAGCAACTTCTGAGTAAGACTTAACAAACTATACAGGGTGAACTGCCACCTGGAAATGGGCGAGAACGAGCAGAACGGGGAACAGGACAGACTGGAAGAAAGCTTTTGAAATTTTGGGTTTGCCTTACAACAGCCAGTGCCTGACGTCTTCACCCTTCACAAAGCCCAGGTGCCAGCATTCTTAGGAGTTCGTTGATGGCAGCTGGACCCACTGAGAGCCTACAAAGCACTCCCTCCTCCACCCCTCCAACCCAGGTACAACAGATTACAACCAAAGGAGCAACTTCCTCTGCCCCAAGCAGCCAAAGACAATTGCCTGGAATTGACAGTAAACTTTGAGTCTCAGGTGACCAGACTCTATTCTTAAATTCCACGAAACTGTCACAAACCAGAGCCTGATCTTTTCTCCTCCCTCAATAATCATTATTGAGGAGTAAATCAGCCAGTGAGCCTGAGCTCTACAGCCAAAATAACTAAACCTTTAAGGAGTATAATTTCTAATGAAAGAATGAAATACGTATCATCTGAAGCTGTATTATTAGAACAATGTAAATATATTTAAAGAGAGGAGGGAAGAAACAAGACCAAGAAATCTATAACAAAGTAGAAATATTAAATATGAAAAACACAGTAGCTAAAAAAAATAACCAACAAATAAGATAAACAGGATAGGTTCAGCTTAAGGAAGTTCATTAAAGTTGGAATACTCTCCAGAAAAGCAGCAGGAAAGTCAGAAAAATGATTTGAACAAAATTAGCAACAGCTGAAAGACAGGAGGTGGATATCTGAAGAGCAATAAATTTCTCAGAATTAAAGTAATATGAAAATCCTTACTCTAACCCCTAGACAGGTGAATGATATTCATGAATATCAAAGACCAAAGAAAATTCTAAGTGTGTTCAATGAAAAAGCAAATAACCTATACAGGAAAAGGAATCGGACAACAGGCTTCAAAAGAAAACTCCAGATACAAGAAGAAATGAATTTTTAAGATATTTAAGAACTTTGAACTTAAAATTTTATAAGCCAAACTATTATTCAAATATGAAGGCAAAATAAAAATTGTATGAGACATATGAAGCTTCAGGAAGTATGTCACAAATACTCATTACATTAAAAATAATTTCTAAGTAAAAAAAAAAAAATTCAGGAAATACTATGTAAGTGTGGGTGGCCAAAAACCTTGGTAAATTTTACTGTTGCCTTGATGGGGAAAAAAGAGGACTAGAGAACATATACGTATATATATTAAAAAAAAAAACCCAGACATTAGTAAATTTAAGAAATCAATATGGGTAAATAAACTTAGATATTAGGTTAGAAGCCCTTTTACCATAATAAAAAACAAAATGCAGCAATTTTAATATCAGAAGGCAATTTTATTTATTTAATGGAAAGCAGAAAAAGAGAAAGATACATAGTACAATAAATTATAAAATAATAGCAATTATGTCCAAAAACAATACCACTTTCAAGAAATGCAAAGAGTTTAAAATTACTAATAGAGCAGCAAACTTACATACTAGAGATAAGATACAAGGATGGAGAAAGACATGCCAGGTAAATAAACATCAAAAGAAGGCTAGAATAGCGGTCTAAAGATCAAACAAAACAATTCATACCACCACCACCACAAAATATAAAAGAGGATATTTTATACTGGTAACTGGAACAAAATGGTCAAGATATACGCATCACTAACATATAGTTAATAATACACCTTCAAAAATATATTAATCCATAACTAATAGAATCACAGGGAGAAACAGATTAAGTGGAAATTTAACACATTCTTTCCAGAATCTGTTAGATAAAGCAATCAATAATAAAGAGAACCTGAACAACACAATTAATAAATCTGAGGTACTAATTTCAGCAGATAGATCTTCACACTCAACTTTCATAGAACATCTGCAATAAATATTAAGGCAATAGATAGATTAATTTTAAAAAAAAATCAAATGAACAAAGCCCTCAATTCAAGAAACTGAAAGGGGATTGGAGCAAATCCAAAGAAGGATTCTCAAACCCTAAAAGCCCAAGTCCATTTTTAGAAGAGTTCTATCAACTGTTCAAGGGACAATTAATTCCTATGTATACAAGTTGCTTTGAAAAAAAGGAGAGAAAGTAAAAGTAGCCCTGTTTATTTCATTAAGAAGGTGAAATCTTGACTCTAACACCAGGGCATGGAATTATAATCCCATAAAAATTTCTGTATTATATATACATGCACGTATACACACACACACACACACACACACACGTTTCACTACAGAAGACCTTGAATAAAACGTCAACTACTTGACGTTTTAAAAAAAATTCCAAGTAGACAATAAGTCTAATGGAGCAGTTTTATAACCATTCCTAGTTAAGATGAAATAAGATAAAAATGCTCGTGTTTAATGCTAATTGTTTAACAGAGTACTGAAAGACCTGGACAATGTTATAATGAACTAAAAATAAACTTGATGTGGTGTAATGTGAAAAGATTAGAGCTAACACTGCCATTATTTGCAGAGAATATCTTTTGCCTATGGGAGGAAAAAAAAAGAACAATTATAAGTGTAGCAAGATTTCTGGATACTAGATCAACAGCAAAAGAAAGAAAAAATGAAGATAAATCAGTATCAATCCTTTACATTAACAACAGTCAACTTGGAAATACAGTAAGAAATAAGATACTATTCACAACAGCAACACAACTAAAGCATATAGGAATCAACCAACAGACTAAGAAAAAAACTGTAACAGAAAAGAGGATGATTTCAATAAATACAAGGATATAAATGAGACAATTTAACGTTAAAAGAATGATTCCCTACCATTTTAATCTATACATTCAATGTAACTCCTATCAAAATTTGGTGGAGGAGTGTTTCATTTTGTGAAAACTCCTATAAACTTACTATCAGCCATATGTGGGATAAAGGTCTCATATAATTAGGCCAATCTTAAGAGTATGTTCCATAGGAGGATTGGGGGGGGGGGGGGGGGGTAGAAGAAAGCAAGATACTACAGGGAGAAATGGATTAATAGATTAAATTATCACCCTGCTAGATATGAAGACATATTAAAAAGCCACATTAATTAAGAGTGCTGCTCAAAGACAAACACAGGTGTTTGTAAGAAACTGATGGCAATAAAGGTGGCATCACAAATAAATGGGGAAAGAATGAAGTGTTATAAAAACAGGCTCAAAAAAAAAAAAAAAACAGGCTCACAAAAAAAACAAAAACAAAAAAAAAAACAAAACCTGATGCACAGCTAAATACAAAGGTGGCCTTGAGAAGTAAAGACCTAAAGATGAAAGGTAAAACTACTCAACAGGAAATGCAGAAGTAACTAGGAAGAACTTCTTTTTTTTTTTTTTTTTAGGAAGAACTTCTTAACTTGAAAAGAGTAAGCCATAGGTCAAAAAACTTAAAACATAAAAAATGAAAGATGCTGGTTTAATGGAGAGTGCTATGGATAAAATTAATAAAAATGACAAGATTATTTACAAAGCCTAAAACTGATGAGATTAACACCTAGAATATACAAAAACTCCTGCAAAACAAGACAGTAAACCCCAATAGGAAAGTGGACGAGAGCAACCTGAAAGGCTTACAGTCATGAAGAAAAGCTCAAAACTCATTAGACAGCAAAAAGTACAAATAAAATATGCCTGCACCTCATAGGCTGGTATAAACAAAAACCCATAAAGATGAACGATGCCAACTGCTGGCAAGGACACAAGGATAAAGCATCCTTCATGCACTGGATACAGTCATTCTAGAAAGCAAGCTGGGAAGTACTTAAAGCTTGCATACCCCATTACAAATAATCCCACTGTAAGTACATGTCTCAAATTTCTTACACAGTTCTTTAAGAGAGCATGCAAAAAGAGGACCATTATAATGGAGTTTGTGTTGATGGAGCTTAGAGGCAATCTAGATATCCGCCAAAGAAAAAGTATAAAATTTGGTGGACAAATATCCCCAAGTGACAACATTCAGAAGCTAGAAACTGCTGACTAGAGATTGCATACAGATAGCAATAGGGATGAATCTTTAAATTATAAAGCCAAGTAAAAACAATTATAAGCAGAATAAGATATACAAGCTATTGTTAATGATTTATATATAGGACTAGTGAAATAAACAGGAAATCTGTATTCCTTCTAATTCTGTGCATTCCTAGCAAACCCCCAAATAAATCTCAGAAATGGTTAAGATCAGTGTATTTCCTGTGGAGAGGAGTCAAACTTTAAAAGATCAAATCTAAATTGGTGGTACTCAGCAAAATTTTAAATTCTCAATAATCCTATACTAGATACTAACAGACATTAGTTTTCCACTATTAAATATCTAAGTCCTAGGTGGTTTTAAAAAGATACACCTGCAATGCTGATTACAGAAGGATAAATAAGGACCACGGAAAAGAAGAACTTGTACCTTTCAATGTATCCTGTTGGTGTTTCTACCAGACCATCAAGTCTTTCTTGAAGGGCTGCAAGAATCTGAGGATTTTGCATCATCTGAACAGTCAGCTGACGCGCTTTAAAAAAAAAAGGGGGGGGGGGCATCGAAAGAAGGATTTTATGAAAATGTATTACGCTATTTTAATAGGACAATCCAATAATGAAGTTTTCCTGACTAGCCCATAATTCATTGGTTTGAGTAGAGATGGGCAGCAAGCAAGTGGAGGAAAATCCACTCTAGGAAAACCTGACGTTCAGAAAGCTCAGATTCCTAATGCTCTAAACAAATGCCACTGCCACAACTACCTTAAACAATAAATATCCTTTCTCCTCCTACAACCTTGTGTTTCATCCATCTTACATTTTTGAGAAGCTCAAAGCTTCATCCAGATGCCTACCTACTATGTATGACTCTACCTAACACTCTGAAGGCAGACAACACATTATCAGAAAACTGCAAATATAATGTCAGTTTCAACCCTGGGAGAAAGACTGTAGAGTAGCCTAAATATTTGTTTGATGCTTGTTAGTATAGTGTGCTTGTGTGTATAGTTAACAGTTGAGGCAATCAAGGTTGTAACTAAAGCCAAACAAAATGTGGTTAACGGTGTCTAAAAATTATGTTCAATCCAAAAATAAATTAGAAAACTAGATTTAGGCAAAACAAATTATTTTGCTATTATCATCTCTTCATCAATAGACATTACACAAAATTGACATGAATTTTCCCAATTATGTTTTTAAAGATCAATTTCTAAGATTAATTTGATTACTGGATGACATACACTTACTATAACACTTAGGACTAGCCACTAAGGATACAGACCTATGTATCTTTTAAGAATGTTACATGATGAAAGCTAACGCTAAAGTTCAGTGACCTTTTCACAATTAACCTCCATCTGGTTTACAATGAAAAATTGAGTCATCTAGTACTTTAATATTCTTGGCCCATACCTACAGGGTGTAACCTAAAGCAGTACAACTCCCCACTAACACTGCTAATCCCCCCCCCCCAAATAATTATTTGCTAAAGAAAAGAATGAATTTTTTTTTTACATTTAACAAATGTCATTTTTGTCGTTTGATTGGAATGGATTAAAAAATGACTGACATACAACTACATGTTTTCTATGCAGGAAACACTGAACATTTCCAGTAACTCTAAGCTAGTGCTGTTTGTTTGTTTAGAAATATCACCAAAACAACTCCCACCAACATCTGTAACATTTCTGAATTCAGACAAAACTCATGGGCAGCTGTTTGACACAGCTATGCCATGTCACTCCAGCAGTAGAGGGTGGGTATACAGAGTGACTTCTGACGGGTTACTAACTATATTCATACCTTTTCCCTTATTACCATTATATCTCCATCTCCCTCTTCCCGTCTTTTCTTACCCCCACCCTGAACATACACACACAAACTGTCCCTAAACCAGAAATACAGGCCACGTGGGTAGACAAGGATCCAAAAGGGAACAGTATTTGTTAACTACCCTCTAGAAGACATGTGCCAACAATCACTGGCTCCTGAAGTAATTTAAAATAATACCTTTGATTTTTGTTTCTTCACCAGTTTCTTCTTCTTCTACTTCTTCAACATCATCCAAATCTTGATCAAGTTCAGACTGTTCTTTGCTACAATATCATAGTATCACACCAAGGTTCAAATGTACCAATTACCAAAAAATAAATAAAAAATTATAAAAAACTTCAACTCATTTTGTAGGTTAATATGCCTCTTTCAAAAATATGAAATAGGAAATTCAAAAGGTAATTCAGTTCTCTTTCTAACTTCACATGTAAACAAGCACAAACTGGAAGTACACAGAATTTCATTTAAAAGCACATGGTCAAATATAAAGTTATTTTAAGTTTTTCTTTTTTAAGATTTTATTTTTAAATAATCTCTGCACCCAATGTGGGGCCTGAACTCACAATCCCAAGATCAAGAGCTGCATGCTCCACTGACTGAGCCAGCCAGGCTCCCCTCTACTCCAAGCTTTAAAAATGTGGTTTGATTGGGGTTGGTCCCAGGAATGTGAGGTCAGAAGTATGTGTTTCTCTACACAATAACCACGGATTTTGGTCTTCTTAGTAACAGCACCCTGATATTAGGAGATGGCAAAACACCAAGCTTTTAGAAATCTACATTTCCCAACCTGTACCTTTTGGCGAGGTGTGGTTAAGTAACTCTGGGCAGTGAGTGAAGCTAAAAAAGCAAAATTTGTACAGAATTGAGTAAGCCTCCTTTACAGGACAGCTGGGAGGCCTTCTAATCTTGCTCCCTTCATAAAATAGGCATGTGATGACTAGAGTTCAGTAGCCATGCTGGACCATGAGGCATCCTAGAGAATGAAAGTCAACAGAATGAAGGAGTTTGGAAAAACAAGGATCCTGTACCCCTGATGGATGGAGCAATCAGTACAGTACAGTACAGCCTGGACTATCTTTGGACTTTCCTCCTTTTTCTTTACTTCATAGTGGAGATGGGCAGAAAAAGTTAAGAAGACCGGAGTCTGTCTATGCTTAGAGCAAAGCCAGGAGGATGATACCGTCGAAAGAAAAGGAAAAAAGTAATAAGATAATATTCTCCCTATTTCATCCTAAGAATCTAGTTTTTGAACATAAAATTACGAGAATTAAAAGGGAAATAAGGGTATCTAAGTCAATATATATTTTCATAAAATTCCTTGTGCGACTTTACATTTTAGTATTTGGTTTACAGATTTAGTCACTTTCATGATTAGAAACAGCATTTGAAATATTAACTTTCATATAGAGACAAATACTACCTAATTTTCATATAAGGAAAAATACAGAAAATGTCAACTGTATTATCAGCAAAATGCATAGTCCAGTAAACTAAGGAAGAAAAAATTCAGCCTTCCCATCTGAAATAGATTACTTCTAAAATTATCTTTTAGTATAACATTTTTAGATTTAAGGGTCATTACCTGGCACAGCTGTTTCTCCAGTGTGATTTTAATCATTTACTGAACACCTACATTTTAAGGCTTTAAAACAGAGGTCGACAGACTATGTCACATGGTCAAACACAGGCCATTATTTTTGTAAATAAAACTTCATTGGAACACAGCCACATAAGTTTAGGTATTGTCTATGGCTGCATTCGCACTACAAAGCAGAGTTGAGTAACTGCAACAGTGGCCATATGGTCCAAGAGGCCTAAAATATTTATAATCGGCACTTATATAAATTTTAGAATATTAAAGTTTATGTATTTTATAGATTTATAATATTTATAAGATGCCTTCAAAACTTTCCTTTACTCAGAAAGTTTGCTGACTCCTGTTTTATTTATTTATTTATTTTTTATTTTTTGACTCCTGTTTTAAAGAACAAGAATCCTCCCCCTTCCTCCCACTCTCCTAAGGGCTCAGTCACCTAAAATTAAATAAGGGGATGGTGGGGAATCAAGCTGTCACAACCTATTTATTCTTTTTTTAAAAAGTTTAAAGTAAAACAAAATGAGGTTGTAAAGTTAAGATGGTATGCTCCTCTGATCTTAATCCTACCAAAATCCCTACTAAAATTATGACAAAAGGGTTTTTTAACCAAACATTGAAGGACAAAAAGACAAGAACAGCAACAGCAACTTCACTGAGAACTGACATCTAAATTAACAGTGGTAAAAGCTCAAAAACTAGGAGCCCAAACACAAAATCTTAAAAAGGACACTTCTGGAACTAGGGCTGGGGGGATGAAAGTGGAGAAAATAAAGAGAACTAAACAAAAACTGATAAAGCAGTTAAATCTCCAGATTCTCTCCCTCAATCTAGCAGAAGCATGGCTGTTTCTTCTTTGGAAAGGATTAAACTGAGAGCTCAGACTACAAGACCACAGACACAACCTCGAGTCTCTCAGATATAAGCCTGTATCACACACTACAATGTTAAGTGCAGAGACCCTTCCCTAACCACCTTTTCCCAATTTGGATCCCACAACGCTGTCAGATCTTTACCCAGATACTTTTAAACCGGGGTATCTGACCAACCCAGAATCTGACAATGGAGATTCTCACAATAAATGCCCTCCCTGATGACCTTACATTACAATCTAAATTAAACCCCCCAACTCTCAAATTTTCTAATCAACTTTTTTAAAACCATCTCAACTGCATGTTCTCCACCCCACCCCGATCTTAGTGACTAGACAACCAATAATACACCTCATATTTGAGAAAATGCTTTTACATGGAGACAAAAACAAATAGAGCAAAGAAAAATTGAAGAACAAACATACTATACAGGGGAAAAACATCCAGAGAAAAGATATTACAATCCAGAGAAAAGATATTACAATCAATGAAACAGGAACAAGATGCTATAAAAACAGGAACAGGAGAGAATAAAGACACTCCTGAGAACTAAACAACAGAAATTTAGAAACTCAATACAAGAGTTGAAAGATAGTTTCTTCAGCTTTGCCAGAAAGAAGAACAAGGAGATAAAGATGGAAAATGAGACAAAAGATAATTAGAAGAACCAGTTCAACATACAACATAATAGGAGCTCCAGAAAGAGAAAACGGAAATAAGACAATCAACAAAGTAAGTCAAGAATATTCCCCAGAACTTCTTCTGAAAAGCCATCAAGTTGCCAGACTGGAAGGGCCCACCACTGAATGCCTAACACAAGAAATTTAAAAAATAGATATAATGTGAAAATTTCAGAACTCTGAAGCCAGAGTGCTTCCAGAAATAAGTATATATGTATTATGTTTAAAACAAAAAATATGTGTCACATACAATGATCAAGAATTATAATGAACTTTGAACTTCAACACAGCAATACTGGAAGCCAAATGACAATGGGGCAATGCCTTCAAAATTCTGAAGAAACAGGATTCCCAAATGAGAATTCTATGCTCCAACTATTAAACATAAGAATAGAATAGCCATTTTCAGTCTCAAAATAATTTACTTCCCTTGTACTCTTCCAGGAAAGTACTAAAGAACTAAAAAAGAAAATAGCATGGGATACAGCAAACCCAAGAGAAGACACAAAAGGAAACCCCAGGAAGATAATAAAATAGATCCACAGTGACAGCCGCATAACCAAGGTTAAGCAATCCAGACTGGAGCAGCGGAACACCGGAGGCAATCACTTGGAAAGCCATGACACTAAAATACCTGCAGCCACCCCTTTAAGCACGCCAGCAGTGGCCAGGTTCCTCGGTGTCCTTGAATGTGATGCCTCTGTGTTAAATTTTCCCGCCTTCCCACCTCCATGCTGTGTCTACAACTTGTGGACTGTCGTAGCATACCATCAACGCCCGAGTTTTCTGTTTTAACCTCCTCCTAAATTGTGTGAAGTCATAAGCAACGAACAGTGCAGCTCGCCCATTCTCCCTTATCGTATTTCTGCAGGACATCCATCCACACTAGAACCCCACCAGAAGCCAACTTCATTAAACTGATGTTTCTAGAATGCATGACCTTGCCCAGGAAAACTAAAGCTAGACTATGACCCAGATCACCTTTTTGTTTTTACTTTCCTACCTTATAGACTTCAAGTGGTAATATTGCTTTTCTTTTTAGACACTGCTGAGTTTGTGACTGCTATTCACATTTTCAAAATTAAACATTGATTAACAGTATGTAGGTGATAAAACTCTAAAGAAAAAAATGATTTAGACAAATGCCAAGACAGTGTTTACACATCTGGAGAGGAAAGGTGGAGGATGCAATTGAGAAGAGGGACACTGGGCTTCTGATAGTAATTTTTACTTTCAAAACCTTGAAGTATCCTATTATTCTTTAAACTCCACAGACAGATTTCATACACTTTTTATCTTGTATGTACGATACATTACAATGGAAGTAGTAAAATCTTTGGGAAATACAAGTATGGTAAAACTGAATTTTCCAAGTATTTATGATTCATTATTGTGCTCAGCACATTCCTAAAAATAGATACTAGCAAATAGTTTATTTAGGCAATGATTATATACCCTATATTTTGTTTTGGATACATGGTACCCAACTGTTATAACTGCAGGTACTAACCATCAATCATTATCATGCATTTTTCATTATTAACACTGCTGTTAATTATATCACAGTATAAAGTGAAGCCCAATCTCTGAGATAAGAAAAAACAAACAAGAAATCAATGATCTGACACTTACTTGTCAATGTCTGCCATGTTGTAAGAACTCCAAATATCTATGGAGAGAAACGTCGGTGTTAACAAACTATGTATATTATGTATTTAATACCAATAAAAACATTTGATGCCCAAATCCTTTAAATCAATACCACCTGGGCTATCCCAAAGAGGAATGTATAATCCCATTAAAAACACATCAGTGTTAAGAAAAATCATGGCACATATATATGGGCTTTCATACTAGCCCCAAGTAATTTTTCAGAGGATACGGTCATAAACAAACAAGTTACCATTATGTTCTAAAATCTACCCTGTAAGCACAATTTCATAATAGCACCGCTCTAAACCATCTGATGTATGCTAGCATCACAGAAAATACAAGAGGCCTTTATTCAAACTCCTGTAACTACAAATGGTCAATTTTTCTTTATATTTTTAGACTTAGTACCTCACAGAATCCACTTCAAGAGTTATTAATTCTCATCAAATTAATGTTAAAAACGAAAGTCTGCCACCATTATGACCCCCAGAGACCTTTTTTTAAAAGTTTACTAGTCCCGGGCAGCCTGGATGGCTCAATGGTTTGGTGCCGCCTTCGGCCCAGGGCGTGACCCCAGGGTCCCAGGATCGAGTCCCCATCAGGCTCCCTGCATGGAGCCTGCTTCCCCCTCTGCCTGGGTCTCTGCCTCTCTCTGTGTCTCTCTGAATAAATAAAATCTTTCAAAAAAACATTAAAAGTTTAATTAATCCTTTTATCAAATGTCACCCTTTACACAACTTAATGACCACTATAAAGTGCGAAGTCCCAACCTATCTCAAGTAAACCTTCCCTATCTCTTCAACTGTACCTCCCGTCTTATCACTGATAATGTGCACACCCCAAAGCCACCAGGATATGGGATATGCTGGCATACTGTCAACAAACTCTCGGTTACCTGACATGAATACCGTTAGAACTGATTGGAGCATCTCCCTAAATGCTTAGCCTAAATTCTACTAAGAGAGATTAGTATTAACTTAGAGAACACTGCTCTAAGAAAAAGAATACTTGGGACACCCGGGTGGCTGAGCTGTCGAGCCTCTGCCTTTGGTTCAGGGCATGATCCGGAAATCAGGGAGGTCAGGGTTCGAGCCCTGCTTCGGGCTCCCCCAGGGAGCCTGCTTCTCCTTCTCCCTCTGCCTGGGTCTCTGCCTTCACTCCATGTGTCTCAAGAATAAATAAATAAAATCTTAAAAAAAAAAAAAAAAAAAAAAGAATCCTTAAGGTAAAACATTATATGCAGGCAGTAAAATGGCTGAGTGCCACAGGTAATGAATGTACATATCACAAAAAAATAATCGAAATCAAGCTTAAGATCCCACCACATTAAAATCAAGTTTATCTTTTAAAATTTTAAACCACGACTTTTAACTTTCAGAATGCTACAAGACGTGATTCCTCATATCAACATGTCTTGCATGATGATTACTTAAAGAGTTAAGAAGAGGTACTGACTAGCAGTCAAGTGCCTATCTGTGGAGTATTACCACTAAGCCAATATCCATCCTTTAAACAAATTATGAGAAAATATTTCTTCCTAAGAATGTCTCCTATTCTACTTTTAAATATTTGTTGCTTTAAAGAATTTCTAATAGCACTGATAAATTTCTCTAGTGATGCTGGGTAATTAGCCAACAGTAACAAAATATTTAGCAAAAAATTATGAAGAAATATGAATTCAAAAATAAAAATACTGAATCTTAGTCAAAGAAATACTAGTGGGACTCTATAGTTTGTCTATCCAATCAGTAAAGATCTTATTTTAATTCAGGGAAAATGGTCAACATGCATTCTTAAATACAGCCAGTGTTCATATAAACTTATTTTCTTTCTGGAGAGTAATTTGGCCATAGGAATATCAAAAACCTTAAGTCCATCTCCAGCTTTAGTTACCCATTTGTGAGATTCTAACATGAAAAAAAAATATGAATCTAAAGGCCTGTGCTTTAACATTTGTCTAGAAGGTTCTTCCAAAATTCAGTTAACATGCCCTTTCCTTTGCCTCTTAGCTCAAAGTCTTTACTTTTTCAGAGAGGCTTCTCCAATCTGCACATTCCGGCTGAATAAGATTTCTTGGTTGTAAACAGTCATATAATGCCCTATTTCTTTCCATCATAAGATGTCTCAAGTTTGTAATTACAAATTAAGTGTGAGGGATCCCTGGGTGGTGCAGCGGTTTAGCGCCTGCCTTTGGCCCAGGGCTCAATCCTGGAGACCCGGGATCGAATCCCACATCGGGATCCTGGTGCATGGAGCCTGCTTCTCCCTCTGCCTGTGTCTCTGCCTCTCTCTCTCTCACTGTGTGCCTATCATAAATAAATAAAAAATTAAAAAAAAAAAAAGTTCCTTTATAAAAAAGAAAAAAACAAATTAAGTGTGATAATTTGACTAAGGTCTATCTTTCCCAACTAACCAGAGCACAAGCGTACTACAGGGATTGTATGTGCTTTTGCCAATCACTGTACTGCATCCTTCAGGGGCATCCATAAAGCTTATATGGAGAGCAGCTACAATTACTTACTTCATCAAAAATAAACTTAGTATTAGCATGGAAGGTGCATACAATGGAATGCTTTGCAATAAAAAATGAAGCAGATATGGAAAGAGCATAGGGCATATGGCAAAACCCAATCTGGACAGGAAGATATCTATGAATATGCAAAGTCCTGCACATATTTTATGTAAACACTTCTGTAAAGATATACCAGAAAACTAATAGTAGTCACCTGTAAGTTACGACTGGGAGAAAGCAAGAACATTTCATTCTGCATTATTTGTCATTTTGCTAACATTTTGGAACTTGCCAGGTTGAATACACAATCTAAGTCCCGCAATTATCAAAAATATCAAAAATAACCCAAACTTATAAATTCAGATTTTTAAAACATTTTAACATGTACTCAGAAGAATGGCTGCACTGCTACCTTCCCTGTCCATTTCGTGGGGTTACATTTAGAATCAAACTTTTAAAAATTTTATTTATTTATTTATTTATTTATTTTTTATTTATTCATGAGAGACAAAGAGACACACAGAGAGAGGCAGAGGCAGAGGGAGAAGCAGGCTCCCTGCAGGGAGCCCGGGTCCCCAGGATCAGGCCCTGGGCTGAAGGCAGGCATCAAACCGCTGAGCCATCTGGGCCACCCTAGAATTCAAACTCTTAAAATGAAATTATTTTGTTTTGTTTTTTTTTTAATAAAAATGATCCAAGACAGAACGGATGGCATTTACTTCTTCAGAGGTATCTTCTCCAATCTGCCCTACCCACTCTAGTTAATTAGGTTTCTTGATTGTACACACTTCCGTTTTTAAAATCAGGCCTAATTTTGTAATTCCATTGTTTGGGTTGACACCATCTTTGCAAAAATTTATCTCAGGACAATTTCTGGTCACCATCTACAAAAATAGGAAGACTTAACTTGTGTTTGATAACTACTACTCAATAAACATAAGCGCTTTAAATTCTGTCCATTTTTAATTATCTTAGCACAGGGTCAATCAATCGTTCTGCAAAGTAATTAGTTGAGATGATTGTTAAAAATGTAGACTAGTCAATGTACCATGGTAACGTTAAGATGGTAACGTTAAGATGTTAACATTGAAGAAAACTGGGAAAAGGGCATATAGGAATTCTGAGTATCTCTACAACTTTCCTTTAAGTCTAAAAGTACAAATAAGTTCATTTAAAAGAGAAAAAGATTGATTCCCATACCCAGATCCTGAACCAACCAATCTGAAAGAGTAGACCCCAAAATCTCCATTCTAAAAAAGAAGCCCAGCCTCTGAGGCAGGTAGTTCTCAATCAGATCACCTTGAGAAAACACAGGTTTCAGTTAATACCTAGGGGTTTTTTTGTTTTTTTGCTTTTGTTTTGTTTTTTTTTACTTCATTCAACATCAAATAAAATCAATGAGAATATTTATCAGACATGAAATTGCTTTCTCAGACATCTGAAGAACTTCCATTTCTGGTAGTGACAAGCTAAATTATGCAGACCAATTCTACCAATAAAAAATATTTAAGTCCAGAAAAAATATTTGTTAAAATCTTAAAAGCAGGGCAGCCTGGGTGGCTCAGCGCTCCCACATCGGGCTCCCTGCAAGGAGCCTGCTTCTCCCTCTGCCTGTGTCTCTGCTTCTCTCTCTCTGTGTCTCTCATGAATAAATAAGTAAAATCTTAAAAAAAAAAAAAAAACCTTTAAAAAGTGAAGCTTTAACTACTGAGAGGTGAAATCAAAAGCCCCAGGCCTATCCAAGGTGAGAAATCTTTATAGCAACCCTCCACATAAAGCAGAACCAAAGTGCTATATTCTCAGGGACGACAAACCAGTACTCTTGGCCAAATAAACTAGAATCACTTTATCAGTGTTGTTCCAAAACTTCAAGCCATGAGCTTAAAGTGGTCTGCTTGATAGTATTCCTAAACACCTACATACCCAATATGAACGACATCTTTATCCTAGACCTCATATTTATACAAGTAGCTTTCAAGAGCAATAAGGGCAAAAGAATACAACAGAAACCTGTCCCAAAGACTTAAATATTGTCAAAAGGACTATAAACAAACATAAAATGACAAATGACCAATGACAACAACCATGCTTACTGAGTTTGAAAATAGAGTGTCTGCAGGAGTATCCGCACACAGTCATTAAAGGCTATAGAGCAAATTTGGCAAAGAACTAAACAGAACTTCAAGAAATAAAAATAATGGAAATCAAACTAAATGGGCAGGAATATCAGACTAAACACAGCTGGAAAGATAATTAAGTGAAGGAAGCAAGCTTAGAAGACATCTTCCAAGGATCGCCTGGGTGGCTCAGTGGTTGAGGGTCTGCCTCAGGCTCAGGGTGTGATCCCAGAGTGCAGGGATCACGTCCAGCTCTCTGCAGGGAGTCGTCTTCTCCCTCTGTCTCTCATGAGTAAATAAAATCTTTAAAAAAAAAAAAAGAAATCTTCCAAAATATGGTAGAGGCTAAAGGATGGAAAACACTGATGTTAAAAGATATTTGGGGATACAATAAAGTCTTAACAAAGATTTAATACAAGTTCTAGAAGTTAGAGGAGGGAATACAAAAAATATTTGAAAGAATCAAAAGCTAAGAATTTTCCAGAACTGATGGAAGATGGCCCTACAAATCCCCATCAGGATAAATAAAAAAGAAACTCACACTTAGATATATCAGTGAAAAGGAAAGACATTAAAGACAAAGAAGTCCCCTCAAAAACGCAACGATTCAGACTAAAGCCATAAAAGACACAATCCTCTTCTCTTCAATAGACCCCAAAAGACAACAGAGCTGTTGTCAATGTGCTGAAAACAGCCAACGATCCTAGAATATTATACGCAACTAAAAAAACATCCTCTTAAAGTGAATGGGAAAAATATATTTCTGGAAAAAATGCCTCCAGCACTCTCACTAATTCTATTAAGTATATTCTTCAGGCAGGAGGCAAGTAATCACAAATGGAAGATCTAATTTCCAAGAAGAAATAAGAGGCAAAAAGGATAACCGTATATATCTAAGTAAACATTTTTAACCATCACCACTCTTTTAGTATGTTAAAAAATCTGCTTCAGGCTCCCTGTATGGAGCCTGCTTCTCCCTCTGCCTATGTCTCAGCCTGTCTCTCCTGAATAAAAAATTTAAAAAAAAAATCTTAAAATAAAAAATTAAAACTACCACAACATTAAGTTAGTAGTGAAGGTGGGGGGAGCAGGAAACTGATTAAGTAGTCTAGTGTTCTTAAGTAGGCATGTTTTCTTTTCTAAGATTTTTATTTATTCATTTGAGAAGAGTGCACAAGTCGGGCGGAAGAGAGCGGGAGAGGGAGAGAGAGAAGCAGACTCCCCAATGAGCCGGGAGCCTGATGTGGGGCTGGATCTCGGGACTGGAGATCTTGACTGAGCTGAAGGCAGACGCTTAACCAACTGAGCCACCTAGGAGCCCCAGCAGGTTGTAATTTCCAAAATGACTCCCTAAACCAAACATGTAAATTTCAAGGTAGAAGAAAAACAATTTAAAGTTATAAAATTTTTTTATACCAACCTGAGAGAGGTTTAGGTTTAAACATCTTTAAGTGTTTTGTGCTTTCACAGTCCAAACTCTCAGGTAATTAGTAATAACGTTCAATGTAAATCAACTGAAGGCCATTAAAAAGTGTCAGGCAGGATTTAAGAAAATTCGACTACATCCCATTTATTTTTTTTTTTTTTTTTTTTTTTTTTTTTTTAATTTTTATTTATTTATGATAGTCACACAGAGAGAGAGAGAGAGGCAGAGACACAGGCAGAGGGAGAAGCAGGCTCCATGCACCGGGAACCCGACGTGGGATTCGATCCCGGGTCTCCAGGATCACGCCCTGGGCCAAAGACAGGCGCCAAACCGCTGCGCCACCCAGGGATCCCGACTACATCCCATTTATAAGAAACATATCTCTAACATAAGGATATAGTTTTCAAGTAAAATACAACCCAGGCCAAAAGAAAGCTGGTATCTCTGTATTAACATCAAAAAATAAAGTTTAAGGAAAAGCATTCCTAGAAATAAAGTCCCTTTATAATAAAAGATAGAATTCATTACCCAATGTATGTAATATGCAGAAGATCTCAATTCAAAGACATGGTTCATAAAAAATGTGACTAGAGGCAAATCTTAACCTGAGAACTTGTACACAAAGAAAATCTTCCATTGAAAAAAGAGGGGGAAAAATAAGTCACTGAATTAAACCACAAACTGATTACTTCGTGGTCTTGTAGCAGTTAGACGTCCAGACACGTGTTATCAAATCATTTCTCATCAGTCCAGAAAACCTGGCTCTAAGCTCTCCTGACTTTCAAGGAGAAGAAAGTGAACATCTACGAAGCTACTCCAAAGGGGCTACTGTATTATAGGCTTTCCTCCTATCTGCAGATAAAATACTAAGCAACTTGCTCAGCAACACACAAAAGGAGAGAAACTAGTAATTAAAATCTAACTTCCAAAACCTATGCCCAGTCCACTATTCCAAAAACCAAAGTGCCTATCAGCCTACTGTTACACAGACTGTACACTAGTGGATATTCCTTTATTTATTTTTTTTTTTTGGATATTCCTTTAGAGGAAAGGACGACCTCGTGGGTTAACCACCAGTCATGAAAAATTACCTATGTTTTTAAAGCTAGCGTTCAAGGGGGCCAATACTAACCCAAAGATAAGATTTCCCTTTACCTGAGATCTGACCTCTCCTTCCAAATGCACTTCAAGCAAATCTGTATTTAAGGCACTGCCATTCTAGGAAGAACGTTTTCAGTGGTCTGGGGGCTCAATACCGTATTTGGTTCCAACACAACCTCATAGTTAGAATAGCCTATTCTTTAGGCTCAATTTTTCAATTTTGGGGTGTCAACAGCCAACTTGGTTGGAGCTGACTTCCATCTCAAGTGTCCTAAGCAAAATGGACCCTTATTTGAGAATACTACATACCTTCTTGGCCAAGGGAGCTCAATATCTAGATTCTCACCTGATCCGAAACAGAAACACACCTGGGGTGGACTGAAAATCCAGGGAAAATTTACCCAGCAATAACAAACAAATCCAATTTATTCACATGGGGGAGGGAGGGAAATTACACTTACACACACACACACACACACACACACACACACACACACACGGCAGACAAAAGACTTAGGAGCCATCAACTAACTATATGTATACAAATTCCATGTTGGAAGAGGACGCCCTGACCTATAAATACTGGTGCTTTTCCTTGGACCCCAGTGGAACCCAAGCAAGTGTACTTTTCTTAAGTCCAATTTGTTGTATAGCGTAACAGTTTGACTCAAAGAACTCCCTTTAAAAACCAATACAAAAGCCTCCTCAGAAGTCATCATTCTGCTGATGGAAGAGGCTGTGCATGTGTGGGGTCAGGGGGGTTATGGTTAACTTTCTGCTCAACTGTTGTGAACTTGAAACTATTTCTAAATGTAAATTTCATTTTAAAAATTAGAATAACTACTAATTATGACAATTTTAGTTGGGAAAAAAAGTCATCATTGCTCTGTCATGTAACCTCGGAAAAGTCCTTTAACTGCTCTGTACTTAAGTTTCCACATTAAAATGTTACTACCTACTTCTAGGAGCATTAAATTAGTTAATAATACACAGAATAATGTGTGCTGTTACATTATTTACCCCTGTTGTGTTCCGTACCCTCTTTACCTTAGAAAATAATTAAAAGTAGTTAATTAAATATTATAGGTAATTAAATGTAATTATAGGCTCTTTGAAATTAGTCCTCTTTCCCAATAAAAATCAAAAGGTACAAAATTCTTGAATAAAAAGCTATCAAACCATGTAGCAGTAAAAAGGCAGAGTTGGTCACCGGAAGCCGAGGCCACTTTCCATGGCAATTGCAGTAATGTCACCTGGTGGTCTCCTATCAACGTACTAACCACTTACAAGGAGGAATGGAAGCAGGAACCTTACCTTCTGAACCATACTCTAATAAACCCTATTCTGCCCAAGAACTTATTATTCAGATAAAATTAATATGAAATGGCACTTAATATCACCATTAAACAGGTCCTTCATGTAGAGAAGGTTATAATTACTACTCTGCCCCCCACTTTTCTTTAAAGCATTCATCACAACATTTTACATCTTGATGACCAACGTTTGTTTTGCTCCTGTTTTAAGATATATGTCCAAAAATAGATGCTAAAATATTCACTCAAAAGAATCAAATAACAACACAATTACAGGTCTGATTAGACTAGAGGAACCAAACAGACCATCAGTTTTCAAAACTGATCAGGATTCATCCTCTCTAATCTTATTGTCACTAACATTTCAAATTTACAACCAATCAAAAAATGAGCAGATAGGTAGTATTTGATTTTCATATCTTTAAGCCAAACAGATTTTGCCTCTTTTGGCCCCCATAATTTTGGGGTTTTAGAACTCAGTCACCTGGAGACCATATGGGCAAGTTGAGTAAATAGTGAAATGAGCAATAGCATTTTGTGTTAATTCTGGTACAAGTGTTGGGTTTTGGTCGTGTTTCAAATCTCTAGAGGACAGTCCTGTGCCACACTGAACATTAGTTTCATATTCTGTCAATGGGCCCAGTATCAAAACGAGGTACTTTGCAACAGATAAGATTTACGTATCTTTCAAACTCGGATGAGTTTTTTGAAGCTGTATTTACCAAATCAGCATGATGCTGATCTGATATGATCATCTACTATGTCAAGGTTTCATAACCCATGTTTAGTTCCGTCCCTCCCCCAAGGGACTAGCCTTACACGTGAAGGGCACATTTTAGATGTGGACCATTCATTTGATCTCTTAATTTTTTTCTGATCTCTTAATTTTTTAAAAATTTGCATTTAATTTGAGTAACTTCAAACAAACATGAGACAGCCCAAAAAAAAAAAAAAAAAAAGGAGAGAGAGAGAAATCACTGTAAACCTTATTTCCCTTCCGACAGTTTAAAGCCAGTCCCTATCCTCCGCAGATCTCCCCCTTACCCAAAGGCGCAAGAGCCCTTAAGTGCGAACAGGCGCGTCATGGGAGCCGACCAGGAAAGAGGCCCCGGGGCTAACCAGGGGGCGTCCTGGCGCGGCTGCCCCCGAAAAGGGAGCCGGGCCTGCAGCTCCTCCGGAGACTGGCGCCCCGGGGCAGGCTCTCCGCGCGGCCCCCCTCGCCCGCCGCACCCGGCTCGTCCCGCCCCGCCCGGCAGCCTGACCGCCGTGACCCCCCGTGACCCCCGCCCGCAGGCCGCCGCCGCGGCCCCACGGTTCCACCCGCACTTCCCGCTCCCCGCCCCCAATCGCCTTAAAAACACAACTCGGTGAGGGACCCGCTCGGACACTCCCGTTAGGGACCAGGCGGCCGGGCCGCGCGCAGGGTCAGGGTCACCCTCACCCCCACCCCCCGCGTGAAGTCCCGGCGGGCTCCTCCCAGGCGCCGGCCCTACCACGGCCGCGCGACTCCCACCGCGGGGGGCCTTGGCGATCCCGGCGGGAGGCCCTGCCCCCCCCTCCCCGCGTGCGGCCCCCGGGGCAGGCCGGGTACGGCAAGGGCGCGCCCCGGGGAGCCCCGAGGTCGCCGTAGCTTCGCGGCCCCAGCCCGCGACTCCGCAGCGCCGGGAGCTCGGGCTCCTCCCGGGGCTCCTCCCAAGACCCCTCCGGGGGGCTCCTCCTCCCGGAGCTCCTCCCCGGCTTCCTCCCGGGACCTCCTCCGGGGCTCCTCCCGGGGTGCTCCTCCTGGGGCTCCTCCGGAACCTACTCCCGGGGTGCTCCTCCTCCTGGGTGCTCCTCCTCCTGGGTGCTCCTCCGGAACCTACTCCCGGGGTGCTCCTCCTCCTGGGTGCTCCTCCCGGGGGGCTCCTCTCGGGCTCCTCCTCCTCGGCTTCCTCCCCGACCTCCTCCCGGGGCTCCTCCCGGGACCCCCTCCAGGACCTCCTCCCGGGGTGCTCCTCCGGGGGCTCCTCCCGGGCTCTCCGGACGCTCCCCCGGGCGCGGCGGCCACGTGTCCGCAGGGCCGGCCCTCCCCGCGCGGCCGCCGCCTCCAGGGGGCGGAGAGCCCGGGCCCCGCGGCCGCCCCGCCCCTCCCCCGCCGGCCCTCGCTCCCCCGCCGGCCCCCCCCGGGGCTGCTCCGCGCGGGGAGGGGGCGGCGCTCCCGAGCCCCGGCTCCTCCGCGCCCCGAGCGCCTCGAGGCCGACTGGCTGCCGCGGCGGGCGACGCGGAGGAGCCGGGGCTCGGGCACCGCGGGGCCGCGCGGAAGCCCCCCCGCCCCCGCCGCCCCGCGGCCTCGGCTCCCGGGAGCGCCCGGAGGCCCCGAGCCCCGCGGCGCCCGCCCCCGGCCCGGCCCTCCCCGCCGCGGCTCCGCCGGCGCCCTTCCCGCTGGGGCCCCGTCCGTTACCCGAGGCCGGGGCTGCGCAGTGACTCAGGGCGGCGGCGGCGGCGGCGGCGGCGGCGGCGGCGGGAGGTGGGAGGCGGCGCCGCGAGCAGATGGCGCTAAAAAGGACCCGCGAGCCCGCCGCTCGCGCTCATATACAATTAGCGTCAGCACGTAGGGCCCGCTCCACCGCCCCCCGGGCCTCGCCGTCTCCTAGCAACGCGGGCGGGGGGCGGGCCCAGGACGGGTTGCCGAGCAACGGCGCTGTCCCGCGGCCGCGGCGCCCTCCCCCCGCGCGCCGCGCGCTCCCCGGCTCCGCGGCGCCGCGCCGGGCCGCGCCCCCGAGCCCTGGGGCTCCTGGGGCCGCCCCCCTGCACCGGCGCGGCCTGGGGCGCGCACAGCCGCCCGCACGCCCCGCCCTCCCCGCGCCCCGCGGTTGCTCCCCGCCCTGCTGCCCCCGGAGCCCGCGGTTCCCGGCTCCCGCCCCCCCCCCCCCGCGCCCCGCCCGCGCCCTGCCCCTTCCCGCGACCTGCGCGCCCTCCCGCTGCTCCGGTTCCCGCGGCGGCTGGAAAGGGCCCGGCTGGCCCGGCCCGGGGCGCTGTGTCCCGAGGACGCCGTTGGGGCATCCTGCGGGAGAAATAGCTTTTCTGTAAATCCTCAGGCCTTGGAAACCCATCATGGCTCTTTCTCATGAGACGCTGGGCTGCCTGCTGTCACTCTTCCTACACTAGTTCTCCAAGGGGGGAGGGGGGGCTCCCGCACCCTTTAACCGGGGAGGTGGAAACAGCCTTTGCATGATGCTAAAACGTGGTTTTGGCCTTTTGCGTTCTCATCCTCTTCGCAAGTGTAGGTGCAGTTTTGCAGAGACTACACGACTTGTGAGATGGAAACATTGAAAAAGGAAACAGATAATAAAATCTAGTCCTCGGCGATGAAACCAGACGTTAAGTAGATTTGCAAAAAACGTAAGACGATGCAACTCTAAATTTTTTGTTGTTGTTGTTAGGGAAAGTAGGAACTTTTCATATAAGACATACGTTTATGTTAATATTTAATTGATCCTTTTTAGATGAAATAATGAATCCCTTTAAAACGGCTTGATTTCTGATGTGATAAATAGCAGTATCTAGTGCGCAGGAGAGTTCTCTGGCATCCCCAAGTTTTAGAGTATACAGGGGTCCTGAGACCGAGAAGTTAGAGAACCTCTTCTCTAAATGCTCGCTCCTTTAAATTGCAGACTGCCTGGAGTCATCTTTTGTAATGCTCACACTTAACAACTATATTCCATTTTCAAGGTCATAGATTTTCTTCTTGGCATCCCCAACCTCGTTAAAGTTAGTTGCCTTTCCCACTCTAAGCTTCAGATGCCTCAGTTTGCCCATTCGTTTTGATTCTTCATATGTGATTCTTTTGTTTTCTTTTTCTTTTTCTCCTTCTTTAGGAGATCCTATTCGACAATGACGTAAGGTTAACAAGTAATTATCATATTAGCAATGACCCCTCATGAAGAAACCACACAGTACAAAAAGTAGGTAGACCAGTGCCCAATATGTACATGCACTTAACACTGATTTCAATGGAAGCCTCAAGATTCTTTTGTTCCAATCAAAGCTATGCACAGTCTGAGATAATTAGCACACTAGAAATGACCTAAATTACTTTCACCTCCTTTCTTTGAATCTTTGTGGTTGTAGAACTTCTGAGATCAAAGTTAGCTTTCGTGATGGTTTCTATCCCACCCCAGGAAGCCCCACCAATTTCAGTCACTGGTCTAAGACTCCTAATTTCTGATGCTTCAAGCCTTACCCCTCGATTGAAGAGCTTATCATTTACCAGTTTATATTTTTTCCCCTTTTCTCCAGCCTCCTCCCCCAGCTGCTTCCTCCAGCTTTCTCCTCTCCTTCTTCCAGTGTATCTTAGCCGACCTAAGAAATGAAACACTAGGGAGGCCTAGGTAGGTAGCTCAGCGGTTGAGCGTCTGCCTTCAGCTCAGGGCATGATACCAGGATCCGGGATTGAGTCCCTCATTGGGCTCCTTGCAGGGAACCTGCTTCTCCTTCTCCCTGTGTCTCTGCCTCTCTCTCTGTGTGAGTCTCTCATGAATAAATAAATACAATCTTAAAAAAATAAAAGAAATGGGGATCCCTGGGTGGCGCAGCGGTTTGGCGCCTGCCTTTGGCCCAGGGCGCGATCCTGGAGACCCGGGATCGAATCCCACATCGGGCTCCCGGTGCATGGAGCCTGCTTCTCCCTCCGCCTGTGTCTCTGCCTCTCTCTCTCTCTCTGTGACTATCATAAATAAATAAATAAAAAAAAAATTAAAAATAAAAAATAAAAGAAATGAGACACTAGTAAATTGCTAATAATGCAATATAATCTTTTAAACCATAGTTTGTAAATCTAAGACTCTACCATTAAAGTCAAGGGAAGGTCAATCGTTTATATATTCATTCAACAAATGTAGATCTGGGATATTCCCAAATATATATTGAGAACAACTTGAGACACTGGAAATACAACATTGAATAAGAAAGACAAGTTTCTTGGTTTTACCAAACTTATGTTTGAGTGAGGTGAGGCATGTGACAGTAAAGAAATCTTTTTTTTTTTTAAGATTTTATCTATTTATTTGAGAGAGAGAGAGAACCCAGCGAGTATTGGGGGGGGGGGGGATGTGGGAGAGGAAAAGAATCTCAAGCAGACTCCACCCTGAGCCCAGAGCCTGATGTAGGGGTGTGGAGCTGGATCTCACAACCCTGAGATCATGACCTGAGCAAAAACCAAGAGTCAGATGCTTAACCAATTAAGCCACCCAGGTGCCTTAAATAATTTTAGATGTAAATAAGTAAAAGAACTATGAAGAAAATAAAGTGAGACAAAGGAGTAGAAGGTGACTGACCTTAAGATACTGTTGAGCTTTTCATATTGACTCCTCTTAGACCCCCAGAATGCATAATACAGTTAATTCATCTAATTTAATTACAGTAAATTGTGGCCCTGGTCACTGATCATGAACCATACTAACCTTTCAGTTAAAGTTTCTTTTTTATTCAACCCCCATTATTCTCATTTGGTTGATTTTTAGGGCACTGTAGCCTATTAATTAAGAAGTGCAGCTTTGGAGTCAAACAGCCCAATTTTCATCCCAATTTTGTTGTGAAAGTTTAAACAACATCTAAGCTACTTAACATGATACCTGATATAGAGTTAACACCCAATAAAAGTTAATCATTGTAAACTTCTTACCAATGTTTTGTTTTATTTTTATTTTATTTAAAGATCGAGGGAATTCCCCTGAATCCTTCTAATAGTATCTGATGCAATTTTTGTGAAATATTTTATCAAAAGCTATCTTTTTCTCCTAAGATTTAATTTATTTATTCACGAGACAGGCAGAGACATAGACAGAGGGAGAAGCAGGCTCCCTGAAGAGAGCCCGATGCAGAACTCGATCCCAGGACCCCGGGATCATGACCTGAGCCAAAGGCAGACGCTCAACCACTGAGCCACCCGGGTGCCCCTATCAAAAACTATCTTGTCACAAATCTTAAAACATGTTTTCCTAAGCTGAAATAATCCACACCAATTACCACCAACGTATATTCCACATTTCTAAATATTGGATACATACACTATAGAAATCAACCAGACAAACAGATGACAGAGATGATTTCTTAAGTGTGCTTATGTCTGTATTTCAAACCCTAAGTAGTGGAAAAGCGCATAGGCTTGAAAGTCAGACAGGCATAGGTTCATCCCAACATGCTGTGACCTTGAAAAAGTACTTATATGCTTCTCCATCTACAAAATGCATGATAATTCTAATAAAATCAGCCTCTTCGTTAGCATGAAATAGAGAAATAGATGTAAGACCCCAAAGCAACAACTTGCTCTTTAAGTACTCAATATTTATTTTCACCCATGTCAATTAATCAGTATGTAAAATGTCTAGTGGCACTAATAATACACAAAATACTTTTAAATAACTGTTATCTTAGTTTTGAATCTGGATACTTTTTATTTTTTCCTTTTTTCCCAAAATTATATAAATGCAACATAAAATCAAAATTCCAGTGGGAAATTTTGGACAAGTTACCTTAAATTTCTCTCTCTACATCCAAAAACAGATTAATAGATTTTCATTTGAAAATATCTTAATTTTGCTATCAGTTTTAATTGAAATTTATATTAAAATGATTGTAGATTCATACAGTTGTACAAAATAACACAGAAAGATCTACATAAACTTTATCCAGTCTGCCACAATGGTAATAACAACAATTCACAATCTTACTCAAATTCCCCCAGTTTCACTTGGACCCACCAGTGTGTGTTTGTGTGTTTAGTTCTATATAATGTTGGAGTGTGTTTATCACCAAAGGCAACATAGAGACAGAACCGTACTGTCACAAGTATAGATCTCTTACGTTGTCCTCTTTTATTTATTTATTTATTTTAAGATTTTACTTATTTGTTTGTCAAAAAGAGAGAGAGGGAGAAGCAGGCTCCCCACTGAGCAAAGAGCCCAATGTGGGGCCAGATCCCAGGACCCTGAGATTACGAGCTGAGCTGAAAGGCCGACGTTTACCAACTGAGCCACCCAGGTGCCCCTCTTATGTTGTCCTTTGATGATAGTTTTTATTTTGTAATTTACATGACCAATATGATTCTACTTTCCCAGATTTTACCTTTCTTCCCCCTGCTTCGCAAATGGACGACTTAGGTAGAAAATAAGCCATTCCTTTGTGTGGGTCTTCAGTAGATCTTACTTTAACTATTTGCAATAAAGCTTTGCAACTGGTCTCCCTGATAATGACCTCTCATGCCTCTCTGATCTGCATTGCCAAAGCTATGGTTTTACTATTTTTAAAAAATATTTTATTTATTTATTCATGAGAGACAGAGAGAGGCAGGCAGAGGGAACCCGATGTGGGACTCGATCCCAGGCCTCCAGGATCAGGCCCTGGGCTGAAGGCGGCACTAAACCTCTGAGTCACCAGGGCTGCCTCAAAGCTATGGTTTTAAATACAAGTCCAATCACGTCTACTTTATCATAAAACCTGCAGTGGCTCTTTGATGTCTACGTGACAAAAATAACGCCTCCAAAGTCCATCCTAATCTGAATCCATCCTTTTTTTCTAGCCATTCCTCCCACTATCCACTCTCATGATGCCCATACATTATGACTTTGAACTACTCGCCAGACCCTCAACACTACCAAGCGTTTTATACCTTCCTGCTCCTCACCTCAACTTTTCTTTCAAAATCAAGCCCAAGTTTTTATCTTTCCTGGAGAACCTTCCATAGCTCACCAAGGCAGATCTAGTTACATAGTCTTGTCTGGTTTTGGACAACTGTTTACATTTGCATGTGGGTTCCCATATGTTTCCTTCTTCCCCAACACACACTACACTAGATTATTAGTTACTACAAGGCAGTGTCCTTGTTTTTGTATACTCCTGGCTTAGAGAATGACTAGAAGGGCAAAGGCATTTCAATAAATATTTATGCGATAGAATGAAGTGAAAGGAAAGAACCGGGATCCCTGGGTGGCGCAGCGGTTTAGCGCCTGTCTTTGGCCCAGAGCGCGATCCTGGAGACCCGGGATCGAATCCCACGTCGGGCTCCCGGTGCATGGAGCCTGCTTCTCCCTCTGCCTGTGTCTCTGCCTCTCTCTCTGTGTGTGACTATCATAAATAAATAAAATTAAAAAAAAAAAAAAAAGAAAGGAAAGAACCAAAGAGGAAAGCAAGTGGAGGGAGAAAGAAAAGAAAAAGTCATTGAAAACAAACTGGAAGTCATAATACTCTACTAAGTGATCCTTTTTTGAAGACAGTTGCATTAATTCTACATTTGTCTATGTGAGAAAATTTGACAAGGAGATTTGTGAGAAACTGAAAGAAGAGTTTTGGACATGGTTTAGATATTACTTGGATATTTGTTTAGATAATAATTTTCCTCATCTGTGAAGCAACTTGTTAGTAAAAATAAAGAAATATTGAAATCTTTGAGCTCATAATGAATAAAGAAAATAAATTATATGGAATTCTTTGGAGACAATTGCATTGTCCATTATTGGGAGAATAGTGAAATGTGGTGGAAATGCATGTGTTTGTGTCCAAATTCCCCCCTTTTATAAGGATACCAGTCACATCGGATTAGGGCTCATTCTAATGACCTCATTTTACCTTGCTCTCCTCCTACTTCTGTAAAGACTATCTCCAAATAAGGTCACATTATGAAATACTAGGGGCTAGGACTTCAACATATGAACTTTGGAATGACACAATTTAGTAGCTGGCAGTACTAAAGTCAAGCAAGTAAGTAAATAATTGTAGATAATGGGAGCCAGGTCTCTCATCATCAGCGAAAAAAAAAAATCACAAATAAGCAAGGAGATGAGCCCTGTGGTGCTGAATTAGGGCTATAAATATCAATATGAATTCATGTTTATAGATAGATAGGTAGATAGATAAATAGGTATGTATATACATACATTTAGTATATATACATATATTTCCTAGCTCTGTCCATTGAGAGGGCCTAGAAGTAGTGACATTCTAGTAGCAATAAGTATGGCCATCACCCAGATTTTAATTTCTAATTAATTTTTTTCCAAGAGAAGGAGATCTAGCTGATTCGAGGACTGGGGAGGGAAAATACAAGATAAGTCAAGAACATCTTTATGTCACTGTAAGTTTGAATAAACAAAATAAAAGTGACATATCAAAAGAATACAGATGTGAATCTGAAAAAGTTCCCATGGCTCCCAATGGCCAAAGCTGGAACGATTCAGGAATAAAATAATGATAGTATTGGGTTATAACCCAAAGAATAAAATAAATATCCATGAATCCATAATGATATAAAAATTATTGAATGTTGGGGCCCCTGGGTGGCTCAGTGGGTTAAGCATCTGACTCTTGATTTCAGCTCAGGTCATGAGACCATGAGATCAAGCCCCACATGGGGCACTGCACTAGCCCTGGATCCTGCTTAAGATTCTCTCTTCCTTCCCCTCTGCCACTCCCTCTGCTCAAAAAAAAATTAATGGATGCAAAATAAAGAGTGAAGGGACAAATCTTCCTTGTAGAAAAATCCAAAGAATATATATAGATACTCGCCGCTCCAGGAAGTGAAGACTAATCCCCTCCCCCTTGACTAAGAATTGGATTTAATGACTCACTTCCAAAGAGAGTAAGGAAAGGGGAAAATATTAACTTTATAGTAGAGAAACCTGACAAACATGACTAACTAAATTGATCAAGGTTAACTTCATCAGTTATAAGGCACATTAATATCAAGTGCTCCCTGATGGGAAGAAGCAAGAATTAGTATTAACCAGATATATATTAAACACGTTGTATTTGGGGGGAGGGTAGAAGGGAATGAGAATGAAGCATAAAGTAAAAGGGAATCAATTTATTGACCTAGAAAGGTCTGCTCAGGGAATTAGGAGGAGTTACAAGATAAGTTTAAAAAAGAGAAAAAGAAAAATAAGTGGAATGTGGCTATGCATCATTTGCCAATCATTCGATATTTTTCATTTCTCAATATTCTATCTCTGCATAATCATATTGTGATTCATATTTTGAAAAGTTCTTGAAGCTAGCAGAAGCAAAGAGCAGTAAAATTAGATTTGTCATCAGTTGTAACAGAGTAAATTTGAGCAATTGCAGGACACTAGAGATAAAATATGGAAATTAAAGAAAAATCAAGTCAATAATAACAGTAATTGCTAACATGTATTAAATATCTTCTATGTGCCAGACACTGTTCTATAAAGTTTTACAAATATTAGCTCATTTAATCCCCACAACAACCCTATGAGATACTACTAGAATTATCCTTGTGTTGTAGATGAGGAAATTTAGGTCCAGAGACATCGGGATCTGTCCCTAGGCCACACAGCCCATTAAGTAGCATCGTCTGGATTCACCTCTGCAGAGCCTGGCACCAGAGCCCAAGCCTGTAATTACCTCTTTTCTAGTTAAATGCATGAGATGTCCCAGAATTCAAGGAATTCACTCTAAAGGAAACAGACATGCCATGAAGCAGCTACAACTCAATATAAGTGCTAATCATAGAGACGTAAGCGTCAGAAAAAAATGTGACAGAAATGACATCTGAAACCAAATCTCGAAAGAGAGATAAGAATTTGCTGTGTGATAAGAGTAGGACAGTATTTCTGGCAAGAGAACAGCCATATTGAAGAAGTTTTGTTCTAGTCGTTCAAGATCATGCGAGAAATACGGTATGGAATACAAAAGCACTCAAACGATGATTTCCACCTTTGAGCATGAATTTCATACACAGAAAAACTCCAGCCACATCAGATAATGTGTTGGTACCAAGTATTTGTCAGTTCAGTTTCGGCCTATCACTCTCACATACTTCAGGTATCAAACTGAACCTCTATTTAACTCCAGAAATGTGACTTCTTAGTAATGAAGAAGGACCATTTACGTAGCCTCATACAATCAAGGTTGTATTCTTTACAGGCTATGAACCAGATAAAATCTATTTTCCAAAATCTTATGAAACAATCTCTTTTATTTTTTTTAAGATTTTATTTATTTATTCATGAGAGACACAGAGAGACAGAGACAGAGACAGAGACAGAGAGACAGGCAGAGGGAGATGCAGGCTCCATGCAGGGAGCCCGACGCGGGACTCGATCCAGATTCCCCAGGATCACAACCTGAACCTTCGGGTTCACCCAACCACTGAGCCACCCAGGCATACCCTGAAACAATCTCTTTTAAAAGCAATTTTGAAAAATATGTCACAAAAATCCAAGAGAAAGTGACAAACAGTAGAGGCTGAGGCAGCAAACACTATGGCTTCGTATGTGTTGGTCATTGTTCTCAGTTGCCTTCCTGCTTTAGTAGGAAGCCCTGGTAGCTACTTATTATTGTTAGTTTATAGGTGACGTCACTGAGATATGGAGAGGTTAAACAACTTACCCAAGGTTGCAATTAGTGTAGTAACCGGTGTAGCCAGGATTCAATAAAATCAGGTAATTCTAGCCTGAACAGAAAAGAGTGATGCTATTTGGTTCTTGAATTCATTTCTCTTTTAAAAAATTAATTAATTAATTAATTAATTAGAGAGAGAGAGCGCTCAGAAGCAGAGGGAGAAGCAAACTCCTGCTGAGCAGGGAGCCCAACATGGGGCTCAATCCCAGGACCCTGAGATCATGACCTGAGACAAAGGCAGATGCTTAACTGGCTGAGCCACCCAGGTGCCCCTGGAATTCATTTTTTAATTCAACAAATGGTCTAGTATGACTAGATCAGTGGTCACAAGCTCGAACATCTGCCATTGCCAGGCCAGGAGTGGATTGTGTGAAGTCAGGCAGGCGTAAGTCAGCAAGGGACTGGCAGGGACTGTGCTTGACATGTGATCACAGGCTGCATTTAAAGCAGACACCTCTACTCTGCAGCCTGTTGTTGCCACATGGCTTTGGTATTGTCAGATTCTCCAATTTCTTTTTTTTTTTTTTTAAGATTTATTTATTTATTCATGAGAGACACACAGAAAGTGGCGGGGGGCGGGGGGGCAGAGACACAGGCAGAGGGAGAAGCAGGCTCCATGTCAGGAGCCTGATGTGGGACTCCATCCCGGAACTCCGGGATCACGCCCTGGGCCAAAGGCAGACACTCAACCACTGAGCCACTCCGGCCGCCCCAGATTCTCCAATATCAGGAGAAACTGACTTTCCTGTGAAATCCACCAATTTGGGAGGAGGAGTGCATAAACTGAGTTTAGTTCTGGCCGTGCTGTGTCTCCGATGAATCTGATGGCTCCAATGGTAGATATTTGAATAGACAGTCCAGGAGGCTCATTTGGGAGGCGAGCAGGGATTTAGAAATCCTCAACACAAGGAGTGCAGATGAGGATGGCCATGAAAAAGGTAAGAAAAAAAGAAGAAGACCAAGAACTCCAGCATTTAAAAAGTTGGCAGAAGGGGCACCTGGGGGGCTCAGAGGGTGAGCACCTGCCTTTGGCTCAGGGTGTGACCCGGGGTCCTGGGATGGAGTCCCACGTCGGCTCCCTGCATGGAGCCTGCTTCTCCCTCTGCCCGTGTCTCTGCCTCTCTCTGTGTGTCTCTCAAGAATAAATAAATAAATAAAATCTTAAAAAAAAAAAAAAAAGTTGGCAGAAGATAAAGAGTCAGCAAAGAAAGACCTGTAGTAGAAGAAAGGCAGAGGAGACCAGTATCGGAGATGCCAAAGGAGGAAGGGGAATCAGGCAAGATCTATCAGCCTAATCTTGTCAAGAGTCAGTGTACTGATTTCCTCACGTAGAAAGAATCTCGGACATCAGTGAAAAGAGATATTATTACTAAGTTCAAAGAACAATTTTATAAGGCCCAAGTAGGCTATGACTTTCATGTATCAAGAATTAGCACAAGAGGAGCATCCCAGCCCCTCCATACCGCCGACCACGTTGATGGCTATAGTTTAAAAGGCTCTAATTCACTTCCATTTTTTCCAATTTCTGTGATATTTTATTAGAGCGTAGGTATAGTTCTGTTTCTTTGGGTGTTCTTTCTTTGTATCTGATATGCTCTTAAGACGTATTGAAAACTTTTGAAATACTTACCAAATCTCACCAGAAACACCAATAACAAAGACTCTGATTCTGTGGGAAGGCAATACCCATTTAGATTTAACAATTACATAAAAGCATTTTCACACCTACCAGTTCAAACCTGGTTCACACATCACAAACTATAACTTTGTTCAGACATAATTTTACAGTGAAGGTAGGACCTCTTTGTCTATGAACAAGGAAAGTAAATCCACTTTCTGGGTTTCCGGGGAGTCAGTGAACAAAGCCCATTTTCCCTGCTCGGGTTGGAACCAATGGAAAGGAACCAGCAAAGGGACATCAAGATGCGTGCCCTTGTTGCAGAACAGGTAGGCCGGAGAATGGAGCTGTTCGGGGGCCTGCCGGGCTCTGCTCACCCCCGCGTCTGACTACCACGGCCCCCCAGCAGGCACGGGCCTTCTGCACCTCTAGCAAAACAGAGTGTGGACCTGGACTGACAAGTATGAAGAAAATGGAGCCCAAGAGAGGACTGGGCTTGGCTCGCCCAGTTCTCCTCCCAAATTCCCCTTCAAATGCATCACTCCATCTGCCCTGAAGGTAAACAATCCAGAGGAAAGAGTAAAAGCAGGTTTTTCTGGTGGAGTTTCTTCCCCCCTGAAGCCCAAGGCTAGAGAAATGGAAGCTGCTTGTAAGCTACTGCATTACCTCCTTCAAGTTCATCCTACGAGGATCTGCTATTATCTCTCCATGGAGCTAGTAAATGACTAAACCTGGCCTCCGACCCAGATCACATGATGTCAGAGCAGGGACCTTCAAATCCTCTGGGAGACTAGGCCTCAGGGGGCTGTGGTTAAAAGGAATAATCCCATTTACACTCATTGGGTGGGGAGTTAGGGAAGAGGCAATGACGAATTGGCCCAAAAAGGCACTGGCAGAGATTCAGGAGGCCTCAAATATGGTTGCAACACTGCTACCGACCGGTTGCTTGGCCATGGTCAAGTCATCACGTTTTTTACAAGCTTAGGTTCTTCATCTGCAAAACCAGTTCAGTAAGTCCCGCCTTCCTACCAACCTAGAGGATCAAATAAAATATCTCATAAAAGTACTTTGAACAAGCATCATGCTATGTTAAAAGATAGTTATTTGGGATAACGCTATTATTTCAATCATATTAAATAGGATAGGAAAAACCAGACTAGAGGCTCTAGATGCTCTAGAGGCAGGCAGAGGTAGATTTAAATCCCAGAGTCCTCCACACACGAACTGAGTAAACCTGAACAAATAATTTAATCTTTATAAATCTTGAAGGGGATCCGAATATGCTGCCCCCAAATATTTCACTTTGACATAAGGATTATTTTGAGCCGAAGGCAGTTGAAAGCCAACAGATGCAGGGAGAGTTCTCTGCCCTTCCCTCATTGTCTAAACACCAGGATATAAGTTTCCCTTTGAGGAAGGTCCCCCTCCTGTACCAAGGAAAGAAGAGCGACTCTTAGCATCAGAGATGATGAGCCAATGCCAAGATGAGTTTGCATAAACAGACCATACTAAAATAGTCCTTATCTTCCATTTTTCCCTCATTTATTTCCCCACAATTTATCATCCCTTGAAACCCAAATTCTCTTTTCTTATTTAAGAAGAATATAAAAGTTCCCCAAGTATAATTGCATCTTTGAGTTTTCCTTAATTTCTGTAAACCCCTATGCGTATAAACACTAATAAAAATTGTCTGTATTTTCACCTGTTCATCTGTCTTTTGTTAGTTTAATTCACAGGCCACCGTGCACTGAACCTAAGAGAGCAGAGGAAAAGTTTTTCCTCCTCAACAAAGTTTTCCTCTTCTTCTGAATATATAAATGCTTATATCCTTTTTACTTAATAGGGTTTTGTTAGGAATATATAAAGGGCCTATCACAGAATTTACCCAATAAGTATTAGTTTTCTTCCTTTTTTTGTTCTAATCTAAAGATAGACCTTACCTACAATAGGCTTTCAATCAAGTGAATTTTATATGTATAAGTCATTAAGTCATTTGACTGAACTGTTAAAAAATTCACTCTTTGAGTAGTGGTTTTTTTAATGTTAAATTGATGGGTTAATTAAATAAACATGATTCCATGACTCAGCATTGTAGAAGAAATTAGCAGCCATCCTCGATACTCCTAAGTATTTTTCTCGAGTACTTGAGTTTTAAAACATTAGTTCTTATCAAAATAATTTACCTATGTAGCAAGAAGTCTGCTTCTATTAGTTTCTAGTGTCAGCATATAAATATACATCCATCATTAATTTGGTTACTCAATTACAAAGTTTTATTAAGCAATTGTGTGTAGATGTTGGATTTTGTAATGTTGGTAACATGCTATTATAACCTAGTTGGGGATATATCCCAAATAAATATAATAAAAGGAAGAATGTACTATAACAAGGAACAAAAATCTATGAAAGTTGCATAACCTAACGCCTTAATTCACTCATCTATAAAATGGAAATAACAATTTTGATCCCACAGGACTGTTAAAATCATTCCATGAGATAATGAAGTCGAAATTAGAAAAATGATCCCTACATTCATAGCCCAGTCAGCCTGGGAAGGGAAATATCCCTTGGTGGAGATTATTGTTTACCCACTAAAATTCATTCTCCTTTCCTTTCTAGGTATGTGGCTGCCCTCCTAGACTAAATTCTCTAGCCTTCTGCACATCGAGGTGTGAGTGTATTACTAAGTTCTTGCCGAAAGAACATAAACAGGAATAACACGTGCTGTGTGTAGGCTATGAATGGCTTTTAAGACATTTGATATGCCTTCTCCATGTTCTCATTGTGTTTCCAGTTATAGAGCCTGGCTTGGTGGCCAAGTTTCTTTACGAATGTAGATGAGGAATTGCCCCATGAGGTGATAGAAACTCTACCACCTGCCTTGTTGACTTAGACCACCCTCTTCATAATGGTTACATGACAAAGAAATGAGCTCTCTATTTTTCAAGCTGCTGTAGTATTGGGTCTCTATTATGGCAGTTTGGCCTCAATCGAATCAATGCCGCTTGGTCTAAGAATTCACCTAGGCCCTTATAAGTATTCAGATGTGTTTTTGTGTAATTAAGAGTATGGCCATAAGAAGTAAGTGGCTCAGGGATGAATCTGCTTCTTACATCTGGCAAGCGTAAGCAGACAAAATGGGAAACTAAGAGGGAAAAGGATACCCAAAAGATTCCTTCAGCCGTCATAAAGCGATGATTTCAAAATAAGTAAGGCAGCATTGCAAATTATGGGACAATTAAGGGGAAAAAAAGTGTCTCTTCCTCCTTGCAAACTTATTAAATGATATAGTCTTCAAGAGCAAATATTTTCCCTTCACATATCTGTGTGTATAAAGAGAGGCAGGGCAGTAGTATTTGTGATTTGTGTTTGTTTGTGTGTGCACATGTGTATGAGACAGACAGAAACAGAAACACAAAGGCACAGAGACAGAGTAAGACTAAGACAGAGAGAGACACGCACAAAGAAAGAGAGGAAAAACAGATGGACTCCAGATTCAATAGTTACTTTCTGGATAATTGGACAGAAAGGTCAAGAGGAGGATCTAGGATTCATTCTGATGGGAAACCTCATGAGGTGCCAGATCTGGAGTGGGCACGCACACTCCACTTGTCCTTCAGCACTTGGCTTGTTGGGTGATGCTCGGGGGATTGCACTACAGGCTGAATGTTCAAGTCTCTTCGAAATTCATACCTTGAGCCCCACCCCCTAATGTGATGGTCCTTGGAGGTAGGCCCTTGGGGGGTGATTAGGTCCTGAGGGTGCAGCTCTCACGAGTGAGATTAATGTCCTTCTGAAAGAGACTCCAGAGAGATGGCTCACCCCTCGGCCTCGTGAGGACCAGTAACAAGGTGGCAGTCTCTGAGCCAGGAAGCTCGTCCGCATCAGGCACCACACCTGCCAGCAGCCTGCCTTGGACGTCTCAGTCTGCACAACCATGAGAAATGAATGTTTATTGTCTAAGCCACATGGTATAATTTTTGGTAGAGCAGCCTACACAGGCTGGGACACCAACCCCACCCCACGGACGTAGCAGCTCTGCGGGACTGGGAGCCACGAGGTTACACGGCAGCCCTGGGGCAATGCCTGAAGGCTGCCTTCTAGTCAATAAGTCAAAATCAAGGGAAAGCTTAAGGATCTTGGGGCAGGCTGTGTGGATAGAGAAAGAGGATGCAGAGAGCTGAACGGAAGAAGGAACCCAGGTGAGGAACTAGAGCTACTGTCGAGCATCGAGCTGCCCCATCCAGGGCAGAAGCTAGTGCTTGCACGTGGCTCTTGAGCACCAAAATGTGGCTAGGTTCAGTAAGATGTGCCGTAAATGTGAAAATCACATCAGATTCCAAAGACAACGTGAAGAAAGAACTGAAGATACTTCATTAATAATTTTGAATGCTAATTACATGTAGAAATGATCATGCTCTGGCTGGTTGAATAAAATGCATTACTAAAATTAATTTCACCTGTTTCTTTTTACTTTTTAAAATGTGACTGCTAAAAATGTTAAAATCACATTTGTGGTTTGCATTGCGTTTCTGTTGGGCGGTACTGCACTAGACCCAGGGTCAGCACACCGTAGTTCGCAGGCCAAACCTAACCCGAACCCTCTTGTAAATGAAGTTTTATTGGAACACAGCCACGTCTATTTGTTTGCATATTGTTTACAGCTGTTTTCCCTGCAGTACTAGGGTTGAATTGTTGGAAAAGAGACCAACTATTCAAAGCCTAAACTATTTACTATATGGCCATTTATAGAAACAGTTCTCCAACCTTTGGCCTAGCCTGTGGAGAAAGTTTTACTTAGCATATAGGTTAAAATTATTTTCTCTTGACTCCTGTACTTTCTTGTAGTAAACCCCTGAAATAACTATGTAGGCGGCAATGGGATGTAGGGAAAAATAAAGTCAAGACCATAGAAAATGTGATTCCCATCCCCTCTTCCTCCTTCTGCAGGCGTTGTGCAGAGGCAGCTGTACAAGGAGTTTTAGGTGGAGACCAAGATCAAAGTGTACGTGTGTGTGTCCCCAGATGGTGTGTGTCCTGTTTGAACGGAAAATGACAGGGAGTGACCCCATGCTGACAAAGAGTTCAAAAGAAAACCTCAAAAGCAAACTTTTCTTTTTAAAAACAAAAAACTTTTCTTTGTAACAGAGGGCCTCAGCATGGCTAGTCATCGGGGGTTGGGGGGGCAGATGTGCTCTTTGCTAGGACTACACACTATCCACAGGACAGAAGAGCACAGCAACGCAGCACCTGGTTAAAGGGGGGAGCGACGTGCGTTTGTAGTCCTGGCTCCGCCACTTACCAGCAACCCTGCTCGAGGGCTGTGGAGAGGACGTGGAGTCACACTTAGGTGGTGTGCAGAGTGCCTGCCACATAACAAGCTTTTAGAAGCTTTTCACTGTTTTCTCTTATAAACAAAATACAGGGTCAATTTAGAGAGAAAGTAGAAATAATCTTAATTTTTAAAAGTGATAGGAGTTTTAGAGAGAACTGGAGAGGCAACAAGGAGAAAATACAATTAGGCTTTTGTTCCTAAGTTCTATCTGACATAAATTAAACTAACGATTTCTTTGCTAATGGTTGGTGCTTTGGATCCTGTGTTCCTGTCCTCCTGCCTGCAGCACCTAGGTCTGCAGAAGGGATGGTGTGATGAGGACCAGCCCTACACGCAAATGAAATGCTGCTTTAGGTTCACCCAAAGATCTCCACTTGTGACATTCTCCCTCTCACCAGTCTGCTGCAGAGGCTATTACATGTCTGCTGAGCACCCCCCTTCCCTGGCATCACTTTAAGAGTTGACCCATATGATTGACTCCAGAGGCCATAGCTACAGGACTTCTTAGGAGAAGAAAAGGAGGAGGCCCGGATATTTATTTTGGTGGGTGTGTTTTGGGTTTGGGGGGAGGTTGTTTTCCTGCTCTTGGAACTTGATTTGTATTGCTAGTGAAAGAGTTTGGAACTCTCTTCCTTGAGGCTTGGACTATTGCTATTGAGTGTGTGTGTGTGTGTGTGTGTGTGTGTGTGTGTATGCAGGCCCGCGTGTGTCCACGGCCCTTAGAAACACGCGGGCATAGTTCGTTTCCATATTCTTAGCAGGCATAAAATGTACTCTTCTGTCCTGAATGGTAAAGGGGTGCTCAGCTTTGACATTCTGTTTTTCTGCCCCAGTTCATGAAAAATATTGCCCCCCAAACCCATCGGGTTCCCTATGTTCACGAATTTTGAATCCTCTCAGGAACCAACGAGAAAAGCTCTCCTAAAATCTTCTGGGATTCAGAACTGCAAAATTAATACCCCCAGTAAGCTTTGCACAGGACAGTAGTACTCACATGGCCCCTTATCTGATAGTCTTTCCACCCGAAGTTCTCAGTCCTGTGTCCCTTTTTTGCATTCTCCAAAAAGAAAGTTAAGTGAAAATAGACTCTGTCTAGGTTTTGGGTAAACTTCTGAGCTCCAAGGATTTTCTGCTATCATGCTCAGGCTTTTCGGAGAAGATTCCCTTTTTGTGATACTTCAGCACAGGGGCTGAAGCCGGCCCTCCTTTTCTGGATGGACATGAGGGAAATCCTGGCCATCCGATCTCTTTGAGAGCTTGGAAAAGAGATACCATTAAAAAGAGTTCTTCAACCTGTTATAAATAATTAGCAATTGAAACAATTAAAACCTCTTTCTCAACCTCTTTTTAAAAAACACTGCATTAGATAATAATGGCAAACATTTATTGGGCTTACCATGTGCCAGGCAAACAGGTGCCAAACAAACACTAAATATATGCCTGCTGGAGTTCCACAGCCCTTTGAAGCTGACTACTATTATTATCACTCTCCCTTTACAGATGAAGAAACTGAGGCACAAAGAGGTTAAGTTATCTGCTCAAGGCACACAGCTACTAAGTGTGAGAATCTGGTTCGAGAATCTAAAGTGGCTAAGCACAGGGCTTGAGTTCTTATTTTCCCCTTACCAGCCAAATCACTTGGGAAAAGTCAATTCATCACTCTGAGCTTCACACCTGTATTTTGAAAGTAATACCTATCTCAGAACTGTTACGTAGATTAAAAACAAACAAACAAACAAACCTATTCTTCATTAGAGACACCAGTAACATAACATTATTTTTGGAATGAGAAACTATTCTCAGCTGTCCAGACGGAATTATTTGTGGCATGACATCTGCAAGAGGAATTACAAAGTATACATTTCCACTGATAGCTGGACAAATGACTTCCTTCACCTCTACCATCTTAGAATGATCTTGGTATCTTGTAAAGTTCTAGGCATTGTCCTAAATGTACAGCCAGTAATTGTAATCATTCTAGAGCAGCACTGCTCCAACGAAACTTCCAGCAATAACGGGAAGGTTCCATTGTATTGTTCAATATGGCAGCCACTAGCCACAGAGTAGCTCTTGAACGCTTGAAATATGGCTGGTGTGATACAGGAATAGATATTATAAATTTTTAAAATTTTAACTCATTTTAATTACTTTTAATGTAGCCACCTGTGGCTGGTGGTTACCATATTAGACACCATAGCTCTAGATGATCTGATCAACTACTTTCATCTGAAGAAAAATCCCAGCAAAGTCTCTATATAGTCAAATATTTTTTAAAGATTTTATTCATTTATTTGAGAGAGAGAGAGCACAAGCAGGGAGTGGCACAGAGGGAGAATCAGGCTCCACTCCGAGCAGGAAACCCAACACGGCACTTGAGCCCAGGACCCTGAGATCCTGAGCTGAGCCAAAATCTAGAGTCAGATACTTAACCAACTGAGCCACCCAGGTGCCCCTAAACCCAGATCTTCCTGACTCCAAAGTTTGAACGATTAAATACCAAACAGTATTTTGTTTTGATTAACTGATATCTATGTACCTGGGCCATGTAATCTGTTATCTACAAAAATATTCTCATTAGTTAAATGTAATGTAAGCTTTCAGAAAGTGTCCATGAGATAAAGCATTTGAATAGCATTTGGTTGTTCTGCAAAAGCACAGATGTGGTCATTTCTGTTACTTGGTGTCTTTGAGTTCAATTCAAGGAAAACTGTGTTCGTCATGTACATGCTATTTGTAATTAGAACAAAAGCCCAGTATGTGTCATTTGGGCCTTAACTGCCAAGAGACTTTGCCAAATTCACTGCTCAGATATCGCAGTGAACTTATCTCAGGTGCTTAACGATATCATTTGTTTACTCAATATATGATTATTGTATTTATGAGGGCTATTGTGTGTCAGGGGCTATAATCATAACAGGGATGCAAAACATGGTGGTAAAGTTGACAGTAAGTTCCTCAGGTAGCCCAGGGTTGACTAAGGAAGAAAAAAATTACATAAGCAACAACACAAATAAATAATTATAGTTGTGACAAGAGTCACAAAAGGTAAATGAATAGTGGCGTAACCTGGCCACTCAATAGGCCTGCCTTAGTTGGCTAGTTAAGGCCAATTATCTAAAAGTAAACTCTGTGATCATTAGTCAGGAATTCCCTTATGCATTATTTAATTGTATGTAATTTGATAATAAATACATTAGAAAAATCACAAAAAAATAGAGGCATAAACATCCCTCTTATTTATCTAACAATTATTCTTGCATTTATTTTTCTTTCAGTAGAACTCAAATTTTGAAAATTCTTCTGGAAGTATACAAAGCAGTTTGCAATCATGAAAATGGAAATCGAGTTGCAATGATGTCATTGCTTTTGGCATCTGCGTGAATAATTTGGAAAAGACAAAGATTAATAGGGTCTTAGCCCTCTGCTCAGAGCTTAAGAATGACAAACAAAGATCATGCCTTTGTGAAATAATTAATTCTTACTTCAGATAGTTATATCCAAAAGATGACTAAGAAAAACCAGCATCTTCTTCCTTTGAAGACTTTAATCCACCATCATTAAGAACCAAGATAAAAAATATATTGGGTTAAGAGTCCCAGAAATCAATTTTAGGACTTTTCCTTTCTACTTCGAGCTTGCCTGAAAAAGGGTGAATGTAAATTAATCTTTGCGTGGGTCACCCAACGATCAGCAGATATATGTGTCAGCACAGAAGCACAGTAACAGGACACTTGGACCCAAAGAAGAGTCCCATGCTTTCCACAACATTGCCTCTGCTGCTCCTGCCTTGGTATGTTCTGCAGAACTTAAAGAAGCTGAGTGTGCTAGTTTATATTTGATGGTACTTTCCCTCTGTGTTGTTCTTGGGTTCAGAAGTGGAGAACGGAAGATACTGTAAAACAGAATAGCTCTGAGTTACAGCCTCCAGGGACTTTCTTTTCAGGAGGGCCAACCCTCCCACTGATTAACCCAGAACTAGGGGATCCCTGGGTGGCGCAGTGGTTTAGCGCCTGCCTTTGGCCCAGGGCGCGATCCTGGAGACCCGGGATCGAATCCGACGTCAGGCTCCCGGTGCATGGAGCCTGCTTCTCCCTCTGCCTGTGTCTCTGCTTCTCTCTCTCTCACTGTGTGCCTATCATAAATTAAAAAAAAAAAAAAAATTTAACCCAGAACTAGTCCATGCCTGCCCCTCACTGCCTGACCCACTTGTCTGAAATACCACCAGAAATGCATTTGATTTATGAGGGTTCCTGTTTGAAAATAAAAGTATCTCTGGAGTGTTTCTTTCTAGCATGTAAGATCAGTCACACTAACATAATGGGAATTTTTTTTAAGTTTTTACTTTAATTCCACTATAGTTAACCTACAGTGTTATAATCATTTCAGGTATAAGGTATAGTGATTCAATAACCCTATAGAATAATCTATAGATTATTCAGTGTTCATCATAACATAATCTATAGAATCTATTCAGTGTTCATCATAACAACTGTCATATTGAGAATTTTGATGAGTAGGTATTGGAAAATAGGGGATTTCAGAGCATAGAGCACCTTGGACTGTAGATTGGCCACGGCAAAGAACACAGGACAGCACTTGTATCCTGATGATGTTGAGAGAGGTGCTCAGAGAGTTGAGAAGGGGTGACAACACAAAGCAAAACATATTTGCTTAAATGAGTTACTTTATGTACAGCATTTAGAACAGTGGCTAGCCCCAAATAATAAGAAAATAACAAGTATTTACTAATCATTGGTCCTAGGGCTTGTCAGTTCCCACAACAGGTAGAGAGTTTCATTCTTTCTCCTTCTCCTCCCTCATCCTTTCTTCTAACATGGCCTGTTGCTCCCAGAGCTCAGAGATATGACTTGAATAATTCCGAACACAGTTTAGTACCATGTGAGGTGAAAATAGGGAGCTGGCCCTGAAATCCAAACAGTATTCATTCCATTGTGTTAGTGGAAGAAGTGTTTAGAGCGCAGTAGGCTCTTAACCAAGGTTTGTTTAAACAAAAACATGTTTAGTTTTGATGGGGTACAGAACATGCTTCCCCCCAAAATGGCACCTTGACATATTGAATATTTTAAGCTGAAGGAATTTGAGAGAGAGTCAGAAAGGACTCTCTGACTTCCCCTAAGGCCGGTCCGAAGACCCTCCTGTGAGAGGTGCCCTTCCTGTACCCAGAGGAAATGAGTACTCTTATCTCTAAGACCTAAGACAGACAGACAGACAGACAGACCCAGGGAGGTATCTGAATAAACAGGTCTTGCTAAGTTTCCCCGGTTTATTAGCTTATATCTTTAGCTCAGGCATTTTTGTACTATTACATTTTCCCATGACTTTCCACTCTTCATCAAACCTAACATAAAAACACTGAGGTTCAGGGCAGCCTGGGGGGCTCAGCGGTTTAGCACTGCCTTCGGCCCAGGGCGTGATCCTGCGGACCCGGGATCAAGTCCCAGGTCAGGCTCCCTGCGTGGAGCCTGCTTCTCCTCTGCCTGTATCTCTGCCTCTCTCTCTGTGTCTCCCATGAATAAATAAATAAAATCTTAAAACACACACACACACACATTGAGTTTCAAATGTTTCCCCAGGTCTTTGTTTCATTATGAAGGCTTCCATGTCACATGAACTTATATTAAATAAACTTGTATGCTTTTCTCTTATGCTAGTCTCTTAGTCTAGTCTTGTATGCTTTTCTCTTTGTTAGTCTAATTTACAAGGCCCCAGCCAGAGAGTCTAGGAATATAGAGGGAAATTTTTCCTCCCTAATAATTTTCCAAACAACCAATATGTATATTTTGGGAATAGTGAGGGCTCCCTATGTGTTGGAGGCATTTTTATTTATCTCTTCAGGATTGAAAAAGAAGGGTTTGTGAGCAATTGCAATCGATAACTGTGTTAGAGTTTGTGGTTTTATTCGAATTAACAATATTTTCTATTGAAAGTGAAGAATTAAACATCCTCATCTTGGACAAGCTGAAGAAGGATACCTCTTATCTAAAAACTGAATTATAAAGGCTATTACAGGTAGTGTTGGGGTCCTGGGACAGAATCTGGAAAAAGAGACATGAATGAGTTAAATTGCTCAATGGAGGAAAATGAAAGGTACCCACAGGTGTTATTGTCGTTCCTGACAGAAGAGAAAGATGCAAAGAGGAGGCAGGGCTTGAGGGGGGAAGATGGGGGGGGGCGGTGCTGAGTAATAAGGCTGACCCCAAACTGTAAATAGACCTAACACCATTTCATGACTCACCTGCCTGCCTGGGGGTAGACAAGAACCAATGTTATTACAACCTATGGTGATCAATGGGTTGGGAGATGTGCTTGGGGGTAGGAACCGCCACCAACACCAAGAAGCCAAGAAATGACTAGGGATCCCATAGGTGGAACACACTGTTGGCTTTGTAATCAGTCACTGAGTCAAATTTATAGACATGTGGCAAAGGTTGAGCATCAGAACAAGAGATATAGGGATGCCTGGGTGGCTCAGCGGTTGAGCATCTGCCTTCAGCCCAGGGCGTGACCCCAGGGTCCTGGGATCGAGTCCTGCATCGGGCTCCCTGCAGGGAGCCTGCTTCTCCCTCTGCCTGTGTCTCTGCCTCTCTCTGTGTGTCTCTCATGAATAAGTAAATAAAATCTTTAAAAAATAAAAAAATTTAAAAAAATAAAAATAAAAGAACAAAAGTATAGTTAGTTTCATCTAAAAAGAGTGTCAGGGGATCCCTGGGTGGCTCAGCGGTTTGGCGCCTGCCTTTGGCCCAGGGCGCGATCCTGGAGTCCCGGGATCGAGTCCCACATCAGGCTCCGGGCATGGAGCCTGCTTCTCCCTCCTCCTGTGTCTCTGCCTCTCTCTCTCTCTCTCTCTCTCTCTCTCATAAATAAATAAATCTTTAAAAAATAAAAAAAAATAAAAAGAGCGTCCGGATGTAGGAAATACTCAGGAAGTTCAGTAAGTAATCACTGATTACTTAAACTGGAAGAGAGCCCTACACTGGGAATGTTAACCAGTAAGTGCTTTTACAATCTGAATTTAAGCGAGATAAATGTATTTTCAAGGACACCAGAAACAAAAGTATGAAACCAACTGTTAAAAACAAAAGATCTATCCTTTTCAACTTTCAAAATAGCTAAAAGTTCTGTTAATAGGATTCTAAGTTCTCAAAATAAAAAACTTTAACCTTGTTTTCCAGCTGTTATTTCCAAAGCACAGTCTGAATAGGTTGCTGTTTTTCTCATAAAGTCAATAAATAGCTTTTTGTATCATACCTATGGTGCTTCCACTCCATAAAAAGATAAAGTTCCTTTTGCCATTTGGGCCCTGTCCACCAAATCAACTTCTCAACACTTTCTCTTCTGTCTTCTCCAGAGATGAGTCTATCCACCCATTGTCATTGTACTTGACCTACACTTGCTTATAGTTTGATTTTGGTTCATGTCATGAATCATAAAATGTCCTTGCTTTTCTCATTAGCAACCTCCCCTCTCCATCACATCTCAATCTGGTTTAAAAAAAAAAAAAACTCTCAAAAATTTTAAATTCTGCAGCAGGCAGAAATCATCCAGGGAGACTTGGTTATGGAAAGTAGACTATTTTGTTTTATTTACATGATTTATATGTTGACATCGCCTCAAGTAATAACAGTTGTATTGTACTACTTACAAATGATGTTTAATGTTCCCCTTGTCTTCCCGTCTCCTGGAGAATTCCTTCCTATCCCTAGCCCAACTCTGTGAGCCCCATTCCTCTCAGAATTAGGTCTTGCTCTCTTTGCTTCCTGGTTCTCTTTTTTGCTTGTAAAGTATCTTTTTATTTAACCAAGTAAGAGAGAGAAAGGAAGAAAGAAAACGAATGAACCTTGGAAATTTGGCTACCTTTCAGGTAGATCCCATGGGGATACACTCTAACAACTCCTTAAGAAGGGCACAGGTCCACAGCACAGGAATGAGAAACCTGCAAATCCCAACAGAAGTGGCTCTAGCTCTCAACCAAAACGCCATCACCCGAAGAAGTCTTCAGTCAGAGAGAATCAATGTTTAACAATTCATGTTCCGCAGAAAATGCATTGCAGCAACAACGAATTTTTCCTTTCAAATTCTGAATGGAACCAGAGAGAGATGATGACTGCCTATGAAATCGAAGCCCAAGGCACCACTAACCCATTTGTGTTGGTGGCCATAACTGCTAGTTTGGTTCATGACACGATTGATTCCACTGTAGCAATTGCCTTCAACACTAAAGAGAACATAAATGAATAGATCAATCATGCCCCAGTCCAGTTTGCTCGCCACAGGACTCTAAAAATAAATAAATGTCACCATAGAGAGCTTTAGAAGAGAAATGTTATCTACTAAAAAGGATACATTAGCCCTTTGTGTTTTTCCAAAGTCATTACTGAATGACTAGGGCAATTCATATGCCTCAGAATGGCACTGTTTACTTGTATTTTGATCCCTCAGCAGTATTTGGGTTTTAGGATTTTTTTCTTAGAAGGGAGGGGTAGGAAACAGCCTGTTTCAGAGTTTCCCAAAGTGTGAATGTTTATTGACTGTACACAAGAGGACGAGTATGATATCCCCAGAGGTGGGGCAAGGAGGGCCTCTTGGGCCAATCTGGGGAACATATGACCTCCAAATTATTTGATAAGTAGCCTTCAGTTCAGAGAGAGAAGGATGAGGGCAGGGTGGGAAATGACATTTGACCAAGACCTAACGTGGACACCAGAGATAGAAAGAAAAGCCTTTAAAAAAAATCACAGTGAAGTAGAAACAGCCGTGGGAGGAGCTGAAGGACAAGTATTTTGCCCACGGAGATTGTTATGGTTGCCTTCTGGTCATAATCATTGACATCAGATTCCCACTTATGGTAGTAATATACTCCCCTTTTCAAATAAATATTTTAAATTGAGAAGGTGAATGGATTCCGGGTAAAATGCTGCTTAGTAGGATACTCAGACAGAACAGAGTTTTTAAAGCTACCGCGTGCATGGTTGGCATCCAGGAGCCGCTGGTGTAGGGAACAGCCTCCCAGCACTGCCCCGGGAATCCTGAGCGATTTACCCACTTACGTTCTCTGACCTTCACGGTTCTCCACAATAAAATGCTTAGATGAGAAATACAAACCTTCCAGGGCAATTGTGAAGAGTAAATTATGGGTGCTCACTTAAAAGTTAGTCCCTCTCCTTCCCTTAGTAGTATGCGGAGAAGCAGCGACCTGCTGCCCCTGCCCAGCCACCACGTGGTACAGGGTCACCAGGGATTGTTCACACTGCTAGATGATTTTATAGGCAAACCGACAGAGCCTATATTTTTAGCCCAACACATTCCATTTGCAGAAAAGGTAGAAAAAATAGGTTTAACATAGGACTGCGTTGTCACGAAGCAGTATCCTCTGGGGCACTCTGCTGCAGCGTGACTGGTGTGCAGGCCGGTTCTGGGCCTTCCCGACCAAAACCCAGAACCAAAGGATACAGGCACGCACACACGCACACACGCACACACACACGCATATGCACACACAACCCAGGGCAACAGGATATACACATGTGTGTGTATATTTATTTTAGGAGGAAGCGGAAATCTCTTTAAAAAAAATATGATTTTCGGGATGGAAGGAGAATTCTGACACCATCGATTTTACTCCTTCCCTCTCTTCCTTCTTTCTACGTGTAAACACGTCAAAACCTACGTTGAGTATTCTCTTCTATGTAACTCATGAAAAAACACCTCACCAGCCTGACTACAATAGTTGGTCACACACTTGCTCTTACTGCTCACTCAGCTGCCCGAATCTTCCAACCACCTGCCCTCCCCTCCCTCACCTCTGCCCACCGACCCAGGAGGAAACCAGCCTTTGTTGGGAAGTAGCCCACAGATATCTCTGGGAAGCTCCAAGGCCCCTGCCAGTTGTGATCACAGCACTGTCACCTGACCACATCCCACCTGATGCCACCCTCACGATGGGCCCTGCTCATGGCATCAGTGGCAAGAACACCAAGATTAGCGTCTGGTGTAGTCTTCACCAGTTGTCTGGACACCCAAGGAGGTATAGAGCTAAGACACAGACAAATGCTATGTCATCTCTTTTCACTGTCTCCCTGGCCCCTCACCTAAACATGGAGACCCCTTCACCTCGGGGGCTCGGTGGTTGAGCATCTGCCTTTGGCTCAGGGGGTGATCCCAGGGGCCTGGGATCGAGTCCCTCATCGGGCTCCCTGCATGGAGCCTGCTTCTCCCTCTGCCTATGTCTCTGCCTCTCTCTCTGTCTTTCAGGAATAAATAAATTAAATCTTTTAAAAAACAAAAAATACTCCTTTCCCTCCAAAAGAAACCTAACTTATCCAGATCCAGCTTTCCTTCCTTGGTCTTTTCTCCTTTTCATCTACAAATCTGTTTTGTTTTTGTTTTTTACATTGAGCATGTTGAGCCTATATAACTAAAAATATTGCAAAAAGTCTACAGAATATAGAAAGAAAAAAGAAATTCATCCAAAACCCCAGACTAGGTGAGATTAGAGTCTTCTGAATTGCTATTATTTTCATGTGGACATAATAGTACTCATAACTTACCCTACACATTGCTGCCTAAACTCAGTTTTACTTATGCAGGGAATGGCTTCTACAGATTTTCCCTCTTAATCTGCTGCGTTGTGACAACATCCTTCAAGGCCTAAACCATGTTCATGCCATCCATAAAACCAGCTTCTAGATCCTTCTTCCATAAATGAGTGGACCAGTAATTGGTCACTCAGATGATACACAGACACTGTAAATCACCCTTCCACCTACCCTGCTGGTTTCCCCCTGGATCTAAGAGCTTCTCTTGGGTCTACACGGTGCCCCACATTTTTTGCCTTCTCCATGGTGAGCATGGTATTTAAAGCTTGTTTGAAAATAAAATAAAGTGATCTCGATTCTATTAATATCTGTTTATTAATACTACCTACAGCATCTTAGAGTAGATACTAATTATAAAAATATTTCCGGTTTTGCGGATTTAAGATGACCACATGCAGTGATGGAACAATGCCTGGCCAGTGGCCACCTTTTCCTCCCAGCCTGGTGGACTTTAGCAACTTAAAATTCTATTACTAAAGCAATTTCCTTTTGAACATTCCTTTGGAGAGATTCATTTCCCTGAATAATTAGTCATCTCTTAGGATAATTACCATTTCCTCTCTTTAACAAAATTGCAGTGACTGAAAGACAGGCTGATGTTGAAAAGTGGAAGTAAATTTCTCTACAAAATATTTGGACCCAGAGTCTATAGCAACTTCTATTTTTAATTTGTGAATTTGTGTGTGTGTGTGTATTCATTAATTTGCCATCTGCGATAAAAATTTCCTAAGTGATAAAAATTTTGAAAGATACTTTTACAAATGTAAATTATTTTAAACTATATAGTAATTATTATTGTAAACAGACTACTCAAATACCTCTTCACTTGATGATCTTATTAAATTGTGTCTACTTGCCCTTTTCATTGTAATATTTCTTCTATATCAATTTTTCATCTTCTTTAAATTTTTGTAGGTCTTCTTTAAATTTTTTCCAAAAATTAGAAAATGTTTTTACTCCCATACATTTTTTCCAATAGCCTAGTGATGGCCAATGTGGATCCTCATCTATTATTATTTTTATTTTTTTTTATTTTTTTTTAATTACTTATTTAAGCAATCTCTATAATTCGCAACCCCAAATCAAAAGTCACATACTCTTCCAACTGAGCCAGCCAGATGCCCCTGGATCTTCATCTATTTTTAGATAGCCACCTTTTTAATTAAAAAAACTTAAGTACAGGAGCACCTGGGTGACTCCGTGGTTGAGCGTCTGCCTTTGGCTTAGGGCGTGATCCTGGAGTCCCAGGATCAAGTCCCACATCGGGCTCCCCTGCAGGGAGCCTGCTCCCCCCTCTGCCTGTGTCTCTGCCTCTCTCATCAATAAATAAATAAAATCTTTTTTAAAAAATTTAAGTACATTTCTTGTGCTTAAAAACTAGATGATATATGCACATTTCAAAAATTCAGAAAATAGGGATCCCTGGGTGGCGCAGCGGTTTGGCGCCTGCCTTTGGCCCAGGGCGCGATCCTGGAGACCCGGGATCGAATCCCACGTCGGGCTCCCGGTGCATGGAGCCTGCTTCTCCCTCTGCCTGTGTCTCTGCCTCTCTCTCTATCTCTCTGTGACTATCGTAAATAAATAAAAATTAAAAAAAAAAATTCAGAAAATAGAAATAAATTAAAAATTGACCAGCACTGGAAGGATATGGATAGATTGGGAAAAACACTCTAGAGACAAGAATGAATTATTTTTCTACAGAAAGAGATACAAAAAACTACTGTCAGATTAAGAGGCAATCAATGGGAAGACAGTCAAAAATGTAGGGGAAAAAATGATAGAGGCGATTAATTAATAAAATCAATGTTATATTAATTTTTCTGGGCTTTGTGATATTTCCAGTCTTTGTGACCTTTTAAAATTGCAATTTATTATGATTTTTTATCTTGTTCTAAATAAATATTTGCTTTCATACATAGTTTCATATTTGTGTTTTAGTATTCTTTTTCTTAAAGAGGGTTCCTCTACTAAATTGTGCAAGCTTTCAGGCTCCAGAAAATCTGGATCAACTCCTTTTGGAATGAGTATTGTTGTTTTTAACAAAGTATTGTGATTAGATATCGTAAAAACTTGGGCTAAAGAAACAACCCAAACACATAGGAAAACCACTGGTGAAACAAAGCCATCACGGATGTCAAAATGAGCTATTTTGGTTATAATAATTCACTCCATTCAGAGAGTCAGCATTTATGAAACAAGATTTGGATGCTCTCTCCACATCCAAGCACTGTCTGCTATGCAAATTCTAAATGACTTATATTTAATTTCTGTACTTGTCATGGATCCTTAGCTTTCCGATTTTATTCTTTGAATACAATTTTAGGCTTAAATTGTAGAAATTGTAGAGTCTTTTGTTTAAATCATAAAGATTGTTCCTTGCCTAACCACACAAATGGCATCTCCTTTAGACTGCGCTGTGGAGCAACCAGGGATCATATTGATTTAGTATTCACTAATCCATTAAAAATGTATTATGCCAGACATTGTGGGCACTAGTATGAGGGAACAGTGAGAGGGATGGGAAAAGGAAGATGAATAAGACACTGACATTGCTTTCAAGAAGTTCACAGTCTACTGAAGACTCATGGTCCGGGATGAGAGACATACTTAAATGTTGTGCTGGGGGGAGAAGTCGTTCATTAGGTTAGCGAAGAGGGGTCCAATAAGACTTCTTACAGACATTACAATTTGAGCCAGGTCTTGAAAGATAAAAACAGCTAATCGTGTTGAGATAGGGAAGAGTATTCAGGGCAAAAAGAACAGTAGAGTTATGGCAAAGAGGGATGATTAAATGTGGTACATTGGGATAAAAGGAAAAGCTGAGTGAGGTGCACATAGGAGAGTATTGGGAGTGAGAAGAGAGTGTGGGCTGCGATCAGACCGTGGACTTTCATGAAAGTTTTTTTGTAAGATTTTATTTATTTGAGAAAGAGCAGAACGAGGAGAGCAAGAACAGGGGTGGAGGGGCAGAGGGAGAGAGAGAAGCAGGCTCCCCCACCAAGCAGAATGCCTGACATGGGGCTTGATCCCAGGGCCCTGGGATCTTGACCTGAGCTGAAGGCAGACCTTAATGGACTGAGCCACCCAGGCGCCCCTCCAGAAAGTTTTTTAAGCAGTATGTCACAATTATATTTGTGTCTGAGAAAGTCCACGCTAATGTTATCTGAATCATGAAAATAGGGACACTTAATATGCAAATATATTTTTAGTTTAGTAGATCTATGACAAAACTTGGTATTTTTGGACTCAATGTCTTGGACTAAGAGTTGCTGAGACATGATGTCCCTTAAATAGGGTTCAAAGCTGTATCAGGAGGGATCTGAAGCATAAATGTATAATTCTTATAAGCAGTAATCTCAATACCAAATTTTCAGATTTTCTGAACAGAGCAAATAACAGTATTATCTGACACTGGGACCCTTTGGCTTGCGGCCCACCTACTTAATTCCCCCACCCCTAATAGACTTGTTTGGTTTCTTATGTAGTATTTAATATCAGTATCATACAGCTGTTATGCTACTACAACATATACAAAAATTCCTTAGGTTTCTACATCAGCAACATTACCTTGAAATTTAAGATGAAATAATACATTGCATTTCATAAATTCTACCCATGGATTCTAAGACAATATTTTGTGCCAAATGTATTCTGACATAGTAACTTTGCCAAAAACTATACCTGTGTAGGTTTTTAGCTTTTTGAAAATAAAGTATTATATTATTATGGCTTTAATTTTGAGCTAGCTTTCCCTTAGTAAAGAATTAACCAGGGATCCCTGGGTGGCTCAGCAGTTTGGCGCCTGCCTTTGGCCCAGGGCGTGATCCTGGAGTCTCGGGATCGAGTTCCATGTCGAGCTCCCGGTGCATGGAGCCTGCTTCTCCCTCTGCCTGTGTCTCTGCCTCTCTCTGTGTGTGTACGCACTCCCATGAATAAATAAATAAGATCTTAAAAAAAAAAAAGAATGAACCATTTAAGTATTTTCAAATGTGTCTCTATTATCACAATCTATCACCTAGGCTAAGAATAAAATGGAGAGATTAAATAAAATCTGTATAAAAGATCATACTAAGTTAATTTACTAGGCTTTGCATGCACTTTTTTACCTCATCTAAAACAAATACTTTTCTTTTTAACCAGCAAATATACTTTCAACAATGGCTCAAAAAAGCAATGTCTTATTTACAAATTAAAACGCATTATCAAATGATAATGATTACGGATACACCATACTTATGCAGCAGCAACAGACTGAAAATAAAAATAATTTAACAATCAATACTTTTCTTCTTTTTTTTTAAAGATTTTATTTATTTGAGAGAGAGAGAGAGAGAGAGCACACAGAGAGAGCACACAAGAGTGGTGGGAAAAGGCAGAGGGAGAGAGAGAAGCAGGCTCCCCACTGAGCAGCGAGCCTGATGTGGGGCTCCCTCCTAGGACCCGAAGATCATGAAGGCAGACACTTAATCGATTGAGCTACTCTGGTGCCCCAGCACTTTTTTCTTTACCTAAATCCTTGCCCACCACAAGTCTAACCTGATTCCTCCTTTGCCTTGTCTAACATTCATGCTAATAACAAGACAGAGACAGAGAAACGTAATCACCAACTACCCTTCATGAACTTCCCAAAGTAATTTTATCTGCTTGGTCAATTTTTGAATTAAATTTACCCTCTCACTTAAATTGCAAATTAAGAAGTGTCTTTACTTCTGCTGGCAGACTTTGTCTAGCATGGTACATTGTGTGCTGAATATTATCTACAAATCAGTGTTTAAAAAATAAAAAAAATGATCTTTTATTTATTTTATTTCTGGGGTACCTCTCTTGAGAGATGAAGAAATATATGGCATTGATTTTTTTTTTTTTTTTAAAGAACGAAGGACACAAGCTAGATGCATGACAGCCATGGATTTGTAGACATGCCGTCCCCATCCCTGCTGGGCACCCAGAAGCTCTTGCCCATGTACACAGGAGATGCATAGTGATGTTCATGGAAGCACCATGAATAAGCACCAGTGCCCACTACAATGGGAAATGGGTTCAATTACATGGGGATTTTTTGTAGTTACTCAATCACAGCTAACAAAGCGTGCTTGCACGGGCCCTGGGCCCTGTCTTGTTTTGAGTACCTTTTGCATATTCACTCATTTCATACTGTGAGGGTTAAATGAGCTCGTATGTGTCAATTCCTTAAAACTATGTTTGCTCCATAACAAGCACTCAGAAAATCTCAGCTGGCAGTTTTTACCTTGTTTTTATTGCGCTAGTTTTTCCACATCATCATCATCATCACACTACCGATATTATTATTCCCATTTACGGAAAAGGAAACTAGGGCACAATGAGGTTAAGCTACTTGTTCAAAAGTTTGACTTCCCTGGGATTCAACAGCCAATAGTAACAAAAAGCCGTGATGGAAATGCTTGGCCCTGGGATTTTCATCTTCCTTCCAATGAAATCCTCTCTCCTTAGACTCTTTGCCTTTCCTATGACCATTGATGGAGCAGAGACGTTAGTTACTAGTCAAATAAATTGGACAGAAAACCAGTACAGTTCTCTCTGTAGGTCTCCCAGAAGAGGGGAGGAGAAGTGGGGAAAGCAAGTGAAGCCCTGTCATACATTTTTCTCCTACAGATTTGGATTTGCCGCAAGACCAACCCATCCTCACATGCATGGCCCTTCCCATTATAACCAGAGCAGAGAGCGGTCCCGGTGTTCTATCAAGGTTCTACTGGCCTTACTTTTCTGAAGAACATCCAGGAAGGGTGGCTTAGCATTCTGCCTAGGGAGTGAGGGGTCTGTGTGTACACATATTTGAAAAAGTTCCCCCAGAAGATTCTGACTTCCCAAAATACACTATAGGATCAAGAAGCCACAGCTTTCAGAAACTATAAATCACATTTACACGAGCATCACACTCCAGGAAAAGCATGTCATTTCTGATTGGCAAAGCTTACAAGGAGGGAGAAGATCCTTTCATTTGTCATTCCTTCAGGTTCTGAGGCAGGGGACTCTGCCGTCAATAGCAGAGAAAAATGACCTTGTTCTTCCTGAATTGCTGTCACTATTATAGAGAAGCAGTAGGCTAAACTTGTTCTTCTTTCTCTTATCCTCCGATAAAATAATCTAAGTTACAGGCAAAAAGATGTTAAATGTAAGTGTACATCACCCCAAGTCAGCAATTAATATGATTTGTTAAAAGAGTTACTCCACACTGATCGTAAGCTATCAGATGAGGTCTACTGAGGAATGCACCGACCTGAAGCTGGGGAAGAGCCATCAATCTTCGTATCATGGAGCAGGGAGACGCCATTACATCATTTGAAAAAAATCATTCAAAGTGATTCACAGTAGGCATGCATTTTAAAAGCACTGACAAAACTTAAAGATAAGTTACAAACAGAAATATTGAATTCCATTGACCTGATAAAGTTCTTTCATTTATGAATTATTAATGATGATATCTAAAAATACTTTTCCTCTCAAAAGCCCAAGGCACTAAGTAGTCAAATTCTGGTTCCTCCTTAGAATACCTGATTCAATAAATAGATCTAAGATACTAAAGTGTGTCCATTTCCTACACAGAGAAATCAAGGTTTTATATATACATCTTACCTTATCCCCATCTGAACTCTTAAAATGTTATTTGAAAATTCAGTGATGATCAGAATCTTTTCAAAAGAAATTTTACAAAATAGGGATGCCTAGGCATGAGCCATCATCCAACCATGCGTTCTGACATGGTGGAGATAAAGATGTATGGTCTGCACTTGTTTCTAAAGATAGGATTGAGATAATTCTTTTTTTTAAAAAAAGACTTATTTATTTATTCATGAGAGACACAGAGAGACAGGCAGAGACATAGGCAGAGGGAGAAGCAGGCTCCATGCAGGGAGCCCGACGTGGGACTCAATCCCGGGTCTCCAGGATCACGCCCTGGGAGTGATCAGGCATCCTGGCAGATGCTCAACTGCTGAGCCACCCAGGCATCCCCAGGATTGAGATTATTCTTTGGTCTTCATAGATTTATTATGTTTGCTTTGGCTCAAGGTCTCACTATTCTTTGGAACACTAAGCTTAAATCTCTCCGAACTTCAGGTATGTTTTAATGTTGAATTCAATATAGCTGTTCTTCAAGTTCAATAGCTCAAAAAGCGATTTTCAAAGATGTTAAGTCTATATAACAGCATCATTGTAAAAAGGAAGTTGGTTATTCAGTGGACACTCCACTAACAGCCAGTTATTATCTTCTCACTCTGTGTTCTAGATTGCAACCGGTACTATGAAAAATGATGGGAAACTCCAATGATTACCTAGCTTCAAACAACTGCAATTATAAAATAAGATAGTGAAAAAAAATAATTTCAAGCATCTCCTTGATTGGGTTACTAAGGGTAGAAACCTGCTAGAGGAGTTATTTCGTTTAAGAAAACATCTTTGTGGATTTTTTTGGAAGAGCCCTGAGTTAATCTGAATGAGAAAGATTAACACAGGAGGCCTAAATTGTACTGCATATTTAAATATTGGAATGTTTGTTTATTTAGGACAGCCTGAGAGATGGGAGGCTTGAAAGAAAAGGTGGGAGCAGGGTTCCAGAGTACTGGTATATATTATTAGCATAAAGCAAGAGAATCAGTGAAAACTTCCTAGGAGTAGGGATGGCTGAAGAAATTCAAGAATTATAGATAAAACTCATATGTTATAACATCCTGCTCTGCAGCAGGCCTCTGTGAGTGGTTCTTAGCAGCTGATGGAGGGAGGGAGGTGTGTCTCCAAGCAAGGCGAGGTGAGACTGAGAAGACAATAGCCACAGATGGGTGCAGGGGAGGGAGGGCTGAGGATTGAGTTTATTTGACAGCATTAATCGTAATATTTATAAGGCACAGGAACCCTTTAAAAAATTTATGTTTTAGAATGAATGATTACATTTTTAATAGGTTATCATTAAACTGTATCTAAACTCTGCATGTTTCTAATATGAAAATATCCAAGAGGAGAGGTAATTGAGGACATGGACTTTGAATTGAAACACTTTCAAATTCTGGCTGTTGGTCTCAGTTTCCTCACGCAAAAAATGTGGAATATGTGTTGTGAGGGTGGAATGAGAGACTCTAAGCTCAGCACTGAGCACATGTTTGGTGCAAGGTAGCTGGATAATGGAAATCACTATTGTCACCTTAAATGAGTTCATGAGAAATACTCTTTTGGAACAATTCTGAGACTTTGAATTTTTTTGTTTGGATATTCATTCTAGCAATAAAAGAATTATGTTTTTATTTAAAATATTGTTTTGTTTTAGATTTTATTTATTCATGAGAAACAGAGGGAGAGCGAGAGGCAGAGACACAGGCAGAGGGAGAAGCAGGCTCCAAGCAGGGAGCCCAACGTGGGACTCGATCCAGGGTCTCCAGGATCACGCCCTGGGTTGAAGGCGGCGCTAAACCGCTGAGCCACCTGGGCTGCCCTAAAATATTGTTTTATATTATAGACAAATAGCTATTATCAAATACCTTCTTAAGGCTCTTTGCATGGCAAGAGACAAAAGCCTGACTTAATTGGGCTTAAGTAGAAGAGGAAATTTAGGGACGCCTGGGTGGCTCAGCAGTTGAGCATCTGCCTTCAGCCCAGGGTATGATCCCGGGGTCCTTGGATCAAGTCCCACATCGGGCTCCCTGCCAGGAACCTGCTTCTCCCTCTGCCTGTGTCTCTGCTTCTCTCTCTTTCTGTCTCTCTGTGTCTCTCATGAATGGGTAAATAAAATCTTAAGAAAAAAGAAATCTTTTGGTCCTAAGAAGTGAAAAGCCTAGGGGCCTTCAATCTGATTGGATCCATGAACTACAAAATGTCAATAATCTCTCTTTCAACATCTGTCAGCTCTGTTATCCTCTGTTGGATTTGGCATCAGGATGGCCCTCTTCGTGTGGCGATCACTGCAACTGTCAGGCTTAGCTTATCCAAACTTGGTATCGAGGAGACAGAGACCTTCTCCTAATGGTTCTTACAAAAGTCCAGGACTTAAGCCTTACTGGCTCTAAATGGGTCAGTTATGCATCACTAAACCAACCCATGGGCTAGAATAGTGGAATACTCTAGCTGGGTAGGCCTGGGACACATGCCTACCCCTGGAACTACGGTGAAGTGACTCATCCCCAACACATGAGTATGGAAGGGGGTGGCCCCCACAAAAAAATTAGAACACTGTTGGGGCATGTGGGAGGCTCAGTCAGTTAAGTGTCTGCCTTCAGCTCAGGTCATGACCTCAGGGTCCTGGGATCAAGCCCCGCATCTGGCTCCTTGCCCAGTGGGGAGCCTGCTTTTCCCTCCCCCCCACCTCATGCACTCTCTCTCTCTTTCTTTATCTCTCAAATAGATAAATCAAATCTTTAAAAAAAAAAAGACCTGATATCAAACAGATCACAGCTGATAAAAAATAGAGCTTTTCCCAAATTTGATAGCAATTCTAAAATATTTTCAGTACAAAACCATTAATAAATTTGCATGAAACTAATAGTAATGAAATAAAATCATAACAGTGTTGCTAAGGGAAAGTTGGAAATAAACATTCTCTTCTCTCTATAGAAAATAGTATTACAGAGTAGTTGTCATGTAAGAGGCAAAAAAATACTCACTTTGTAGAAGAAATGCATTGTGGAGGTGAATAACTCATACAAGTATAATTTTTCTTGTGTTAACTAATGCAAATCTAATTTTTCTTAAAAAAAAAAAAAAAAAAGCAGCCTTTTGGTTCCATCCAAGGCCCCAGAATTAGGATGGGGGTGGGTGGATATAGGATGGAGCACTTAATCTGTGCCAAGCACCGTTCTAGGCACTTTTATTATTTTGAGCACTATTATAATAGCCATTGTAATATTATTTAATTAATTCAGCTATCTCAGTAGTCAAGTATTGGTCCCTTTTTTACAGGTAAGGAAGCTAAAGTTCAGAGACATTAAGCCTCTGCAGCAAGTCAGAAAGTTGTAATTCAAAACAAGGTCTGGCTCTTACCCCAAGTGGCCTGAGGTGACCTCCGGAGATGGTTTGCTACTCACTGGCCCCAGAAAACCCTACAAAATCAAGCAAGTCGAGAGGTTCAAATCTTCGTGTTCACTTTAAGAACACGTGTGAACTGCCCAGGCCATCAAGGGTATGCATATCTGAAAAGCCACCAAATATCTGAAAGATGTCACTTTGCAGAAGCAGCATGTGCCATTCCGTTGCTACGATGGTGGAGTTGTTTGGTGTGCACAGGCCAAACAGTGGGGCTGGACACGGGGTCGGTGGCCCAAGAAGAGTGCTGAATTTTTACTGCACATGCTTAAAAATGCGGAGAGTAATGCTGAACTTAAGGGTTTAGATGTAGATTCTCTGGTCATTGAGCCCATCCAGGTGAACAAAGCCCCCAAGATGCGACGTAGAACCTACAGGGCTCATGGCTGGATTAACCGTACATGAGCTCTCCCTGCCACATCGAGATGATTCTTACTGAAAAAGAGCAGATTGTTCCTAAACCAGAAGAGGAGGTTACACAGAAGAAAAAGATATCCCAGAAGAAACTGAAGAAACAAAAACTTATGGCCAGGGAGTAAATTCTGCATAGAATAAATGCAAATAAAATTTTAAAAGAAATTTTTAAAAAAACAAGGTCTGTTTCTAGAACCTTCTTAACTACTGTACCTGCCAGATCTGGAAGTGAGGCAACGCAGATATCCTCAAACTAGAAGTTGTATTATTTTTATTTAGCACCCAGAAAAAAACTCAGAAACAGTATCCTTTCTTATGATGCCATTCATTTCATGCATCATCTTTTTTAAAAATAAACTTCCATTTTTTAGAACAGTTTTTAGATTTTCAGAAAAACTGTGAACACAGTACAGAGAGCTCTCATATACCCAACACCCAGTTTCTCCTATTATTAACATCTCACATTAGTATGGTATTTTTATTACAATTAATGAACCAATATTGATGCATTACTAACTAAGTCCGCATGTAACTATTTTTTTTTCCCGAGAATATTATTTAGAGTCAGCACAACTGTGTGCAAGACTCGGTGCTAGCTCTTATGGCTCAAGTGGTCTGCTGAATCTTAATTTACTCATTTCTAAAAGGGAAATAATAAAAATAATGATTTCACAAGGACATGTTGGTAATATTTGAAGAGGGTCCCATACCTCATCCTCTTTCCCATGCCTGCATGCTCGGTAGAGGCCAAAACACGCATTAGGACCACTAAAACCTATAAAGAACCATATGACTTTTACCTTCAGTCTAGTGGCTAATAATCCCAAATTCCAGAATAAAGTAGATTTACAGCACAGGACACACTGGCCAGGTGAGGCCTAGGAGCACCGGGGAGTAATAAGCGAGTCAGCCAGGCAACTTTCTATTAAGGGGAAGAGGCAAGGAAGAGGTGCAATTTCCCCGTCAAAACATCTCAATCAGTTGAAGCCATTCCCCCTTCCCTGGGGAGAGAGGCCAGGTGGGGAAAGGCCGGGCGCATATTAGGGCGGATGGGCAGGCCACAGGCATAGTTAGCGTTGCAGTTAAGAAATGAGACGTGTGTGAGCCCAAGTGATTGTGTCTGGTGTAAGGCACAAGTACATACAACACACCTGTGCTCCAAATAACTCCTTCTGCAGACGATAGTGATTCTTTTTCAGCAAAGACAGTGGTTTCTTTGCTTCAGAAACCATCCAGTGACTGGACACTCAGATAAGATTACCCAAAAAAAAGTTATTTGGAGAGCATCTCTCTATGATGACCACAGAGAAGTCCAATGATTACATCCATCAGTTGCATTTTGTTTCATGGTGATTTCTGGCTTATCAAGGGAGTCACCTTTTTCAAAATATAGAATCCCAGGTTCCGTTGGTTTAGAACATCTGGGAGGGAGGCCAACGTCCTTATATTTTGGAAAAGACTTTAGGAGCTCTGATGATGAAAGAGTCTGGGTCCTACTGATATATCCTAAAGGAACATTGAACAATGAAATCTGATCTGGGGAGAAAAACAGAACTATTTTATTCTTAAAACAAAACAAAACAAAAAAACGATAGTTTTGAGTCACAAAGATGTATATAAATAACTTATTTTCTAATCTTTTCTTACTTGGGAAAACTTTTCAAATCAGTCACGTATTTTGGTCTCAGCGACACTATTCTATCACACGGGTTGCCTGCCTATACCCTAGAAAGTCTCAGTGGACAGGCTGCAGGAAAAGTCAAATCTTGAGGAAGTCAGACAATTTGGGATGCAAATGATATGCGTGGGCTTGTATCCTCACCATTTCCAGGGAAGGTGTACTCTTGGAACAGACTAAAATGTAGACGTTGCCTGGCCAACACTCACAACAGGAACCTGTTTGAGATTCGCACACTCATGCCACTCCCCGTGCTTCCTGAACCCACGCACGGCTCTCTCGAGTTTGTGTCCCCAGCTGCAGAACCAGCTGTGCTGGCCCTTGGGGGGCCGTTGTCTGGGGCCGAAGGTTCGTCTGGAGGCAGGTGGCCCGAGGCAGCCTGGCCCAGGCCCCACTCCCACCCGTGGCAGGTTGTTGCAGCCTCCTCAGGCCCTTGGTCCTATGGGCGGGTCTCGTTGTCTGATGGGCCGTGGGGTCACAGGGCAGAGGCCTTGGCCTGGGAGATGTGGCCGTGGCTCAGTTCCTACAAGGCTTGAACCCTCCCGCAAGGTGTTTGCCACGGTGGCATGACGTGCATAGGTCTTATTTCAGCCTTTTGTGTGACTTGAGTTACAAGTCAAGCAAGTCTTGAAAAAAAAAAAAATCATTCCCGTTCGGCAGCACAAGTGCCCACTTTTCTCTTTTTTAAGATTTTATTTATGTATTTGTCAGAGACAGAGAGATGGGGCGGAAGGGGAGCTGGCATGGGGTCAGGCCGCAGGGTCAGGCCCCGGGGTCAGGCCGCGGGTCAGGTCTGGCCCAAGGCCACCGCTCAACCCTGGGCCGCGGAGCAGCTGCGCATGTGAAGAGTGGGGCCGGCAGATGGCAGGTGCACAAGTGGAGGCCGCTTGGGGAAGAGGCTTCTCAGGGCCATAGGGAGCCGGCCACCCCCCTTGAGGCCGCCTGCACTAACAGGCGACAGAAACGGAAGGAAAGGGGGCGCCTGGGGGCTCGGGGGGTTGGGCACCTGCCTTGGGCCTAGGGCGTGACCCAGGGGAATTGGGACCGAGTCCTGCACCTGGCTCCCTGCGTGGAGCCTGCTTCTCCCCTGCCTGTGTCTCTGCCTCTCTTTCTCTCTGTGTCTCATGGATAAATAAATAAAATCTTTAAAAAAAAAAACATACACACACAGAAGGAAAAACATGGTAAGGCTGGTGTCTGAAGAGAGACACAGATATGGTGGGCAAAAAATGTGTGCAGGCGATTTAGTGAGGGGACATAGGCGGGGAGCCAGAGAGGGGATCCGTCCTGACGTCCTTGGACGAGGCCCAGCGGGCTGGTGCTCCCCGCGGTGACCTGCCCGGCTTTCCCAGGCCGGGTGGGCAGGGAGGGAGGGTCGGTGCAGCAGGGGCCGTGTCTCCGCTCCCCCAGCCCCATCTCGGCCCTCACCGGGTTCCACAGGCCACAACCCTTAGCTAATACCCACCCTTCCCTCCATGGCCACCTGCCAAGAAGACCCTGAAGTGACACCAGACGTTGGCTGTGAGTGCTCAACACTTCCCTTCCTGAGATGCAACAAGATTTGGCTTTGCTGGGGGTCTTTTGAAACCGAAGCAAGGTGCAAGTGATGGGCAAACATTGGCCCTGCCTGAATTTTCCATCGACCTCTGTTTTCCTCTCATTGCACAGAAGCCTAGTAGAGAGGGAATAAACATTAAAATATAGTATTGGAACCTCTGAAGCTGATATTACACTATATGCTAATTCATTGAATTCAAATAAAATCAAATTTAAAAAAATAAAATCCAGTATTGGAAGGGAATCTACAGACAGTAGATCAATTTCCTAGGTTTAGAAAGCGGCTAATTCATTGAATTCAAATAAAATTCAAATAAAATTGGAAGGGAATCTCCAGATACGTAGGCCATTTCCTAGGCTTAGGAAGGGGCCCGTGTGAGCTCTGGATCCACGGGGAAGAGCATGATCCACGGGGGAAGAGCGTGGCGAGAGCGCAAGCCCAGGCCCCTGGCTTCTCCTCCACCAGAGCACCCTGCCCTTTTCTGTTTTGTACGCTGGGATTTGCAAAATATTTCTTTGGAGAAAAAGCTGTTGACACTAAGACTTCATTTTGTGGACGAGGCCCTGGAAGCCCAGGGACACGGGCTGACTTGCTCGAGGTCACGGCAGTGGTCGGGGGTGCAGCTCAGGCCCAGTATGAGAAGCAGGTTCTTGGTGCCCGCATGGCCACTTCCACTTGGCTCCATCTAGGCCGTGCAACTCCTTTTTGGTGGCCGCTCACTCCGTAAGTATTGCCAAAATGTTAGACATCGATCAGGAGATGCAAATTGTCATTTCTCACCTGAACGCCTGCTGCTGTAGGACCTGGGTTCGGCTGTCGGTGGCTGACCCCCCACCCCCGCCCCCGGTCTCCCTCTCTTGCAGCTTTCTCGCCCCAGAACAGAGACAATGACGCGCGACAACTGAGGTACTTGCTCAGCTTTGTGTAGGCAAGCGGTTAACTAATACAGGGCATTGATGATTTGGGGTTTGAACAGAAACCACTTAAAATTCATGGGTTGTAAAGGCCCCCGTTAAAAATGCGCTGTCTCTTAGCACTTGTGGAAAAACTGAAGATAATAATCAAAAGCATCACCCTGTGTAGGGCCCAGAGCCGGGTTCATTAGAGCGGGATCAAAGGGCCGGTCCATCTGAGAACCATGCAGCCAAGCACAGTGAGAACTGCCAGGGAATGAGCCCAGGAAATCACTGAACCGTCCTGGCTCTTACAAAGGCTGGAGGACGAGAGGAGAGGCTGGAGGAGAATCATGGGGCGTCTTTTAAGCGGTAAACAACGTCAGCACCAGGAACTTCAGTTGCTCTTGAAATTCTCTGCTTCCCATTTAGGAGCTGCCTCTAAAGGTGGCGGCTCTCCCAGCGCCCAATTAAAATGCCTTCGCAGAATGGCTTCAAATCTGATGAGGATGGATAGTTGCCAAATGGGCCCCTTTCTTGGCTGGGCCTGTAGATAATTTGTCTCCTGCTAACAAGGATTGGCACTAAAAGCCAAAAGTGGGGCATCAAAAGGCTTTAGACACTGGGTGAGGCTGTTCTGTGCTACTTGATCGTGGAATGATCCCTGTGCCAGGAGATCGGATCACTCTATCAGTAGATTGGGCAAAGCTATGTTACAAAGGAGGCAACGTGGCATCCAGATGAACACTACTCTGGTGTGTGCAGTGGCTTCTAGTTTCCCTATTATGTAAACTATCCAGACTATGTCAGATTATGCCTCCGTTTGTGGATTGAGAGTGGAAAATAACCATGAGGTAGTGGACCAGTGTTGGGAGATCTGTGTTCAGGTTCTGGCCCATTATTGCTCGCTTAAACTTTGGGCCTCTGTTTGCTCATCTGTGAAATGAACGGTGGGGTAGAAAGTGAGATTGGGATTTCTAAAGTACTTTTCCAGGTCTAACAGATTCTTACGTTATGGCTATAAGGGCTGACAACTTTCTTTCTTTCTTTGGGTTAAATTGTCCTATATAGTAAATCCTAATGGATTTTTAAATTATATGGGTTCTGGGATGCCCGGCTGGCTCAGTCAGCAGAGCACACGACTCTTGATCTCAGGGTTATAAATTTAAGCTCCATGTTGGGTGTAGAGATTACTTAAAAATAAAATCTTTAAAGAAAATTATATTGATTCTGTGGTCCCTTACTCTTCAGTGAAGCATGTCAAGGAAGCCTAGTTCCTGGGCTGGTGATTTAGTACAGACAAAGCTATGTTGCAAGAAAAAAAAAAAAAAAAGGATCTGACTACTGTAGTCTGAAAACACAAAGATTTCTTCTCTTCTCTGACATAAAAAATCCTGGGAGGTAGGAAATCTGCAGCAGGTACTGGGACTTTATGTAGTCCCGCTGTGTGTGACCACTAACCTCAAGGTCACCTCCGAATGTAATACGACCACGAGGATGCCCGCCATTCATCCATGCTCCAGGAGCAAGGGAAGTAGACAAATATGGCTCATCTTATTTTTATTTATTTATTTTTTTTTATGGCTCATCTTTTGACTAGAAAGTGTTGTCCTTCAGCTGGGCACTCTGGCATCCCAAAGAAAACCAGGGTCCTGTTCCTAAGAAGAAAGGAGGCCACCTGGCAGTTACTCAACTGGAGTCCTTGGCGAAAGGTCATTGCTCGGCCGGCGCACCTTGCTCCCAAAGGCCAGGTCTGGTGGGTGAGGGCCGGTGGAGCTAAACAACCTCTGTGTTTTCCGACCCCTTAAAACTAGGACAGGAGCCTCGGAGGGCAGGGAGATGTGTATTCCCGACTGGGGAGCCGGGGGACCATTTCCACGGGTGGAAGACAGCAGATTTATTCCATTGCAGACGCCCCCTGTGAAAAATTGAGATTTTTGAATGATTATGATAAAAGTGTTTTCCAATCTTGTCCAGAAAATGAACTAATTTCCACCTTCCAAAAAGTATCCCAACAACTGTTTTAGATAATTCTGTTCTTGCTATGAGTAGGTTCCACAGTGACAGGGACTAGGAGGGAAAACACAAAGCTCTTCTAAAATAACGGCTTATCCTTGAGCTTGGATTAGGTAAAATAGTTACTCAAGACCCCACTTCCTGAAGCTGTTTTTTATCTTTGCTGCTAAGAGCCCACAGGTTAAAATTTTCACTGTGGGGATGCCTGGGTGGCTCCGTGGTTGAGCATCTGCCTTCGGCCCAGGCTGTGACCCCGGGGTCCCAGGATCGAGTCCTGCGTCGGCCTCTTCGCATGGAGCCTGCTTCTCCCTCTGCCTGTCTCTCTCTCTCTCTCTCTTAGTGTTCTCTCATGAATAAATAAATAAAATCTTTAAAAATAATAATAAAATAAAAATTTCATTTTTTTTCATTTTTATTTTGTTTTAATCTTAGTTCATCTGACCAGTCAAACTGCCTAAAAAATATGTGAGTTTTTAAAAAATCATGAACAAAGCCCAGTTAAAACCTTAGCAGTGTGACAGCAGAAGTCAGTTAGTAGCACTTCAGCTCAGACATTTTGGCTCCGGGGTCCTATTTGCTACAGATCACTGCTCCCCGCCCGCGATGGTTCACTTTATGCGCCAACATGGCTGGGCCATGGTACTCAAATACTTGGTTAAATACCAGTCCAGAGGTCAACATGCAGGTATTTTTTTGGATGAGAGTAATATTAAAATCAGTGAACTTCCAGGGAAGCAGATTACCCTCCAATCAGTTGAAGGCCCTAAAAGAGAAAGGCCAAGGAGGCCTGAGTAAAGGAACTTTGCCTCCAGGTTGCCTTCACATTCAAAGCCGCAACATCAGCTCTGCCCCAGTCCCCAGCCTGCCAGCCTACTGGCCTTCCTTGCAGATTTCGGACTTGTCAACCTCCCTAAGTGTGAGCCAACTTCTTAAACTCTCTCTCTCTCAATAGATGGATAGATAGAAAGATACAGATTGATAGGTCTCTCTCTCTCTCCGTACATACACACACCCTATCGGTTCTTTTTCCCTGGAGAGCCCTAATACACCGGAGCATCTCATGGCTCCTGGATATTTGCAAACAAGCCCACTCTTGTAGCTTCCCATTTCTGTAAGGTATTTATTCAAAGCTGACTAATTAAGGCAGTGCGATCTAGAGGGATAAGGAACACGAATTCTGATGTGAGATTGGGCCGGAATCATAGTAGCAAGGTTATATTCCGCAGGTAAACCTCTTAGCTCTCTGAGTCTTCGTGTTCATATCTGTGAAATAGGTCATGATGCTGCTTTGCAGATGAAATGGCCACGATAGTGAAAACAACAACTAAAAATGCGGACTTTGTCAGAGCACGTGTCGTGTGCCACACGAACATGGACTCTCTTTTCCTTCCCACACGGCCTTCGGAGGTGGGCATGAGGAAACCGAGGTCCCCAGAAGTTAAGGGACCCGTGCAGGGTCACAGAGCCAGCAGGTGGTGATCATGGGATCACAAACAGCCCCCCGTGGCCTCCCTAACACACGTGAAGACTCCCGGTCTACGTGCAGCACAGAGCAGGTGCACAAGACTGATTTCCTTCCATTTTCTTTCTCCAAAGCCTTCCGTCTGGTCACTCAGCCTTCCTGCTGATGTCAGAGCCAGTCAAAGCAACAACGTGCCATACCAGTCAATCTATAGCCCTGGAACGTTCAGGAATGTGCTCCAAGGTGACTCATTCCGCGACTTCCCTGCCAGGAAGCAGAGCTGAGAGCAGGGGCGGCCTGTTGCTCGCAGCACCTCGGGTCGCCTGGCACCCCCGGCCGCTGGTCGGGAGACGAGGTGCAGCCACCGGCTGGACGGCTGGACGCGGCGCCGCCTCGTGCTGCTGGGTTCACCCCCAGGCCGGCCACAGGCCGCGCGTGCAATGCACACCTCCTCGCCCCTGCTTTCCCCGCGTAATTCAAAAGTGAGAAGAAACAGTGGCTATGGCCTTAATCTTCCCTCCTGACCTGGTGGTGCCCAGAGAGCAAGCTGCTTTCACTTCTTTGGTTATGTTGCTGTGGAACCATGGAGAAGGACAGAAGGACCCCTCTCCTCTGTCCCTCCTCTCTTCCCTTTAGAAGTCACTAAAGAGGCCTGTTACATTAGCATGAAGAGTGCGCTTGTGCATTTTAAGTGGTTCTTTGGCACACGGGGGAGCTATTCTATGACAGGCCACAGACATTGTGTCTGCAGCTCTCCGTAATCATAATAGGCACCTGGGTAATATCAATATCCCTGAATGTAACATCATCTCCTGGAACATTCATCTCCTGCAAGGATGCTGATGTTGGTACCAAGTCATTCTACAATTCTAGGGAAAGAGCTTTTGAGAACCCTCTATACTTGGCATAACACCTGTTATATCCATGTTTGGATTTTCACCAACTTAAATAATTTAAAGTTCAAGAATATTCTATAAAGACTGATTTCCTTCCAGCTGATTATTTCAGGGCTTCCAGTATAAATGCAGTATAATGCAGGAACACTTATTTTTGTTATTAAGCTATAAATCTGCTATAAAACATGTTTTTAGAAAACAATTAAAAATTTATGACTTGTATTATACATTTCTATGGTGTGATGCAATGAATCATGCTTGGCATCTGTTACAACTGGATCTACCAATGCAACATGTGGCCTGGGTACAAAGTCACTTCGGTTCCTTTCCAGCTTCCTGTCCCTACCTTCCTCCCCAAAGATGCCGTGAACATGTCCTTGTTTTCCGTGCCTTATGTGTGCTGTCACCTTAGTCTACACTGACCCTCCTATCCTTTATCACCCTTCTCCCACGGAGCTTCACAAATTCCTTCTCATTCCTGACATCGGGATCCAATGTCATCAGGAAGCCTTCCCTGATTTTCTGTCTACACTCCTTCCTTGTAGAAGTGTTTTTTAAAAAAATTTATTTCTTCTATTTATTTCTTCTAACTCGCCAATTTCCAAACATAGTTGTGTATATAGTTATATCTATATTTCCAAATATAGTTAACTCTAAATTATCTTATCTTACCTAGTAGTCCTGGAAGGCACACAGAAGTACTGAATGAAAGCAGTTCGGTGCAGGCCTCGTGTTCTCTTCTGTCTGGTCAGAGTGAAAGAGAACAATGCAGGAGGACTCTGGTCCACTCAGGCCTTTATGTTGACTTGGCTTTGGCTATGCAGTACTGGTTGCTTCTTGTGGGAAGCAGGTAGTGTCCTATCATTGCTTGCTGGGCTTGTTTTCAGTAGTTTAGCAGGCCTAGGTGCTTATCAGCTGTCTCAGGATCCGTGGAACATTTGGGTTTTCCTAGCTACATCTGGAACCTGAGCTGGCACTAAGGGAATGAGATTCTATCACTGAAAAATGTATGCCTACAGGCTTAATCACAGGTGCCAGTTTACTGATGGTCACCAAGCTTGGAATTAGTATGTTGAATAGACTCCATCAGTAATAGTCATGTCCCAGCTTGGACTCATGAAGAATTTTAAAACTTCCATTATTTTTACTGTATTAAGAGAAACAAGTGTAGCATTTTCACATATTTTGACATTTTACTTAAAACAAAACAAAACAAAATGACATTGAACTTTCCTGGAGAAGAAATCAGTCATCATCATAACAACCTTAAAAAGATGGTGGTATATAACCCAAGAGCTTTTTTACTATACTCTCATACCGTTTGACTCTTTTTTTTTTAAGATTTTATTTATTTATTCATGATAGTCACACAGAGAGAGAGAGAGGCAGAGACACAGGCAGAGGGAGAAGCAGGCTCCATGCAGGGAGCCCGACGTGGGACTCGATCCCGGGTCTCCAGGATCACACCCTGGGCGGAAGGCGGCGCTAAACCACTGAGCCACCCGGGCTGCCCTGGTTTGATTCTTCTATGTTGGTGTAATCTTTTCTTTCTGTATCTATAGGTAAAGTCTCAAGGAGTAAAATGTTAGGTATCAAACACTGGGGGCCCTGAAACCCCATGCCCTTCTCAGAAGAGTATGAAAAAAATCTTTCATGAGCTTTAGGATTTCTGTTCTTCGGTTCATCTTAGAACACAGACCTACTTTGAAATTATGTCAAATGAAATATCAATGAAAATAAAGTTTACTATAAATAATTTAAAAATAATAATAATAGCCAAATTCTGAAGCCATCTCAATCCTCTAGAAAGGAACCTCTTTCCTGGGTCTACTCTGCTCAAATTGACCTAGACTGGTTTTAGACTTAGAGTAAGGTTAAGTGCTTATGGGCATCTCTGTGATTTGTTCTTTAAAAGTATGCATTGGGGACACCTGGGTGGCTCCGTGGTTGAGCATCTGCCTTTGGCTCAGGGCGTGATCCCGGGGTCCTGGGATCGAGTCTCACATCGGGCTCCCTGCAGGGAGCCCACTTCTCCCTCTACCTCTCTCTCTGTCTCTCGTGAATAAGTAAATAAAATCTTTAAAAAACAAAAAAGAATAAAAGTATGCATTGAATCCATACCCTAAAATACTAAATGTCTACTTCCCTATTAAAATTCTGTCAAACTAAAATTATAGATTTTTGTAACAATCAAACAGATTTTAGGTTGAGGAAGAAATTGGTGGTATATAATGGAGCAAATAATATCAGTGGGTTAATTTTGTGTTATATAAATCTGCCCAAGGATACAAGGATTAATTCACTTCTCTCATGGAAAGTGCTCTAGGGCCTTTATGTTTATAACCAAAGTCCCACCATAGCATTTGGACTGTCTCAGCCAATGGGTACACCATAGCAGCATAGACTCAAGTAGTGGGAAGTAAGGGTAATTCCTCTTTGCTGAAACTGGGATTAAAACTCAGTTCTTTAAAGAATAAAATGCAGGACTAACCCAACAAATTATTTTCAGTAGGAAACAGGCCTTGGCCTCCTGGAAAGATTTCTAGATTGTGTTGAATATATTTTTCTGTGCCAGAAGCTATAGATCTATGGATTTGATGAATCAGATCTATTTCTAAAAGGAAAGGAGATAAATCCAATAATAAAAATAGCTAACTTTTATTAGCCACCTCTCATATATGCCAGGCACATCAGCTGCTTTGTATAAATATACAGTCCTTAGAAGAACTCTTAAGAGGTAGATCTTATTATCCTCATTTTATACTTGAGGAAATTCAATTGTTCGGCAGTTTCAGACCACTGGTGTTGGAATGGGGCTAGCTGATGAGTTGGTCAAAGGAAGGTTCTTAAGAATCTCCAGAAAGTGAGAACCTGAGGGTCTACACCGTGAGTGCGTCTCCTCCTGAACCTGGTTGGGAAAGGAGTTAGACTACTCAACAGGTGTGGAGTGGAGCAGATCTCACTGAGAAAAAGAGCCTACAAAGGAACCCAATGTTAGATTTGAGAGGGAGGATGGGGTGTGATTGTATGGTCAGGATGTTCTTCAGGGATCCGGATCTCCCACGGTGGCATCTAACTCTCCTCTGGAGTGATGGGCAAAAGATCCTACTAACTCAGCCTAAATCCCTGGTGCAAGGACTTTTCTTAGAATAGTGGAGAGATCCATGTCCTAGGAGTAGATAGCGAGGGGGTTCTCTATTACCTCCTGGAAATCCATTCCTCCAAGCAGACCTCAATTATCAGGTACAGGATTTAAAATTTAAACTAATTCTGAAGCAAAGGAATGAGTGTTCTTCTTTTATTTAAAACTCTATTTGTGAGACTGCCCTCAACCCATACTCTCTAGCTTCTACTAGCCCTCGGAACAAGGAAGAGAGTTGAGACCAGCCGTAACCCAGGAAGATCCTCCTCTCAGCCTGCCAAGAAGGGAAGGGAAACATCCTTGGTAGAATGATGGATGCAAGCTGGCTTAAAGTGATACCAAAGCACCACTGTGGATTCCCCACTTTGGAGCAGCCTACTAGTATTTATTGTCAGTACATCACCAGGATCAGGCCTAGAGAGAGTCTGCCTAGAGAATCCTCTCCAGGGATGACCTTCTCCTGGGCGTGGAGCTGGCATAGTTGCCCCAAATTCCTCATCTAAGGGCTAGATCGTAAGGGACTAATAAGCAACACTGTTCCTGTAAATCAAATATTCCAACTATAAAACAAGGCTTGTTCCCCTAATAGAATTAACTGAATTCACCAAATCTTCTGTACTGGGGGTCTCAGGAGAATCACCCTTAACAAGTCTGAGGCTGATGAAGGGAAAACTGTCATCCTTCTATGTTCATGAAGCAAACTTGCTCCTCCGCTTATATTCCTCTGACCTCCAATCTACTTGTCACCGCAAATACAAGTGGGCAAGTAGGGTACAGGGCATGAGGGAAGCCGGAGGAAGATGGAGGAGATGAAGGGAAAGAAAGAGAGAAGTGAGAACAAATGGGGTGAAACTCCAAGCTTAGGGATCCCTGGGTGGCTCAGCGGCTTAGCGCCTGCCTTCGGCCCAGGGCATGATCCTGGAGTCCCGGGATCGAGTCCCACATCGGGCTCCCTGTGTGAAGCCTGCTTCTCCCTCTGCCTGTGTCTCTGCCTCTCTCTGTGTGTCTCTCATGAACAAATAAATAAAACCTTAAAAAAAAAAAAGGTAGCTTAGATAGTCAAATTATGCCTTAATCCATCAAATTAAAAACAAGCAAATAAATTAAAAATAGATTACAAGAGAAATGATACCTATTTTAAAATTAGATTTGAAATGGGATATAGAGAAAACTGAAAGCAGCATGGGGAAAAGGAGTTAAGACTAGAGCCAAATACTCCAAATTAAGATTGGTCCACAAAAATCCAATAAGATAGGGGCACCTAGGTGGCTCAGCAGGTGAGCGTCTGCCTTCGGCTCAGGGCATGATCCTGGAGTCCTGGGATCAAGTCCTTCATCAGGGTCCCCGCAGGGAACCTACTTCTCCCTCTGCCTGTGTCTCTGCCTTTCTCTTTCTCTGTCTTTCATAAATAAATAACATCTTTTTTTTAAATCCAATAAAATAAGTATTTATAATTTTCAAAAAGACTAAGGGCAAGTGAAATAGAGATGAAAACTTTGAAATGGAAAGCTATAAAATTAAGATGGGGCTAAAGCGCAAATGATAAAAAGAAAGAAAATAAGGTAAATGTAATTTAAGTAGAAGAAAATTTAAAAAAAAAAAAAAAAGAGGAGTGCCTCTGTGCCTCCCTCCATTCATTCCTTCCACAAGGATTTATTGTGCTACAACCCACGAATTCAATGGTGCAAGTCAACAGAGAACTCAGCCGCCATGATGCTTACGGCCTAGTGGCATAGGTTGTGGTGGGAGAGAACACAGACGTTAACCACAGGACTACACGGACAAATCAATAAAGACAGAATCATGAAGAAAAAGCCCAGGGCACTATGGGGAATATATGAACTGGTGACTGATTGTCTGTATATTGGGGTTGGGGGATGTGGAGTGGATATGTCCACCCTGGGGTAGGTGGACATCAGGGAAGTTTTTCTGCCCATATATTGGTCCTGAGAGTCCAAGGGATGTATTAGGAGTGAACTGAGGCAAAGTACGGGTGTAGGTGGACAATATTCATCAAGGTCCTAAAACAGGAAGGCTTGGGTGCTTTTGAGGAACTAAAAGGAGGCTGTGGCTGGAGGAGACAGAGCCAGCAAGGGAGAAGTGGTGAGTGTATTTAGAGGGGTTGTGGGAACCATATTAAGAATTTTGGTCTTGGGACTCCTGGGTGGCTCAGCAGTTGAACGCCTGCCTTCAGCCCAGGGCATGATCCTGGGGTCCCGGATGGAGGCCCACGTCGGGCTCCCCGCATGGAGCCTGCTTCTCCCTCTGCCTGTGTCTCTGCCTCTCTCTCTCTGGGTCTCTCGTGATTAAATAAATAAAATCTAAAAAAAAAAAAATTTTGGTCTTAATGGGAAGTCATCTATTTGTTTCCTTCATGGCACTTAAAAGAACAAATAAGTGTTTCATCCATTTGTGTGTTTACTTTGGCTTTTTTTTGGGGGGGGGTTTGGGTGGGGAGTACCCTTCCTTTAGGACAACACCGTATCTGTCCTATATATCATTGCATTCCCGGCATTTCCACAGTGGAGAATGAGTAAATATTTTAGATGAATTAATAGCAAAATTATTTTGGTAGGGCCACAACTAAAGTCCAGGGCTTCTCCAAAGTTTTCACCTCTCCTAGGATGCCATACTACTACCTCAATAGGTTGCTTTGATAGGAAGATGCTCGTGGATGTGTAGACGTTACATGTCTCCCTCGGTGCTTTTGCAGTCCTCAAGTGACCGACTAACCACCGGTTACTTCTGAAAGTCTGGAGAAAACGAGTACCGCCACCTGTGTGATGGCCCGTGGATGGCACCGTGGGCTCCTGGGGACAAACTGTGCAAAAGGAAGGAATTTGTTATTACATATTCATGTACCCTGGACTTCTTTTCTGGAAGAACACACACACACACACACACACACACACACACACAGTGGCAAATTGCTTTCCCACCAACAATTTTCACAAGTCTCAGAGAAATCTTAGTAACACTAGGTTTCTTAGTAGGTTTCTTCCCCCAAGCAATGGCACACCTACGGTATTTGACACTTAGAGCAGATGAGTGTTTAACATCCTCCTGTTGTATAAGACAAAGTTATTTTCAATAATAGTCATGTAATAATCAGGAATTTTAATTCTTTTCTTGATTTTTTTTTTTAGATTTAAAACAAACATTAATTTAAAAAAGAAGAAGTTGTTACAGGTTTTTTTTTTTTAAAAAAAGCACTTTAAAAAATAAAAAATAAAAAAGCACTTTAAATTCAGCAAAGTGTTTCATGCAGGAAGTAAAATTTGCACTTATTAAACAGAAATATCACACTTTGCATTTTGCACTCATTATCACTTTTAAAAATTTAAATACAAATAAAAAACCCTGAGTGGTCAAAGAGAATGTCAGAATTAAAGTGAGACAACTTTAGTTCATTTGTTTGTTTTTCAAGTCTTAGGCTATGATGGTTTCTTTCAAGTCTCCTTGTTTAAATGAGGAAATCGGTAGTACCAAGGGGGGAGGGGGCACCAGAGTGCACCTGAAGTGTGTTCAGGTGATTCTGAATGATAGGAAAGGATTCTCCCAAGAGTCTGTGGCTGAATCTGCATGGGATGGAGGGGACCCCTGGGGGGATGGTGGAGACAGGGAAATGCAGCCACTGAATACTTGCTAGTTCTCCAAATTAACCCCCATTCAATACACAAAGCTTATTAAAGTGTGAGAGCAGGGCACGCCACTTGAAGCCTACGTAGACTTGCTTAAAGTATATAGTAGCCATGGCCGGCCGTCGCTTAAAACTTAGACCAACAAAATGATTCTGGGGGGAAGAACACTTTATGAAGGACGATGCTTAGAATTGCCAGCACGTGACAGCAACAGAGCAGACCAATCTTCTGAATTTATTATTCAAGCTAAGTCTTTCCAGAAAATGTACTCCTTTGCTGCTAGGCGCACTAGGAGCCTGCCCTTGGTGAGCTGAGGCTCTAACTATAAAACGATTAAAGAAACAACGAACCCCATCAAAAAATGTGACGCATTATTTAAGAAACGGACAGTTCCCCCCAACTTCCCCTCTAGCCTTTAAGGATAATTTCTAGAAATCAACTTTCTAACTAACACTTTAGGAAACAATGGAAAAAGTCTCCAGTGACCCTCTAGTTTGGAAAATTAGGTTGTTGCCTGTTTTCCGGATTTTAAAAAGCATGTTGACAAACACGTTAGTGGGTTTATTCACTAATTGCTGAGTAATAATAATTCCACCCCCAGATGTGGAATTGCTGAGTTGATAAACGGTTAAAGCTTTGCGCGCTTCTACTACAGGCCAGACACACTGGCAGTGAGGCCCAGTGAAGAGCCGCCACCACGATTTCCTACGTCCAAAGTTTCCCCCGATGCTCCTGGAGATTTAGTCTGAAGGATGTAAGGGGCCTCAGATTCAGGAGCAGACAAGGAAGCTCTGCTGTCCGCAGGGAGGATGCGGCCGCGGCGCAAGGGGACCCCCTCCATTGGGCACTTGCCCAGCTCGGGACGAGGGGCCCCCTCGCTCCCACCAGCCTGGGCTGTCTTTCCTGCTTCTCTCTACAAATTCCCAGTTAGAGATTATCTTCCTCCAAAAAAACAGCAACCTGGAATGTCTACAATGAGAAAGGCAAGTTTTGATTGAAGTTGGGTTTGAATCATGAGGCCCGTGGCAGGAGTTGGGTGCATTTTTGTGGGTATGACATGCGAGGACACGCGCCACCCCAAGGACCTGTGCCGCATGAAGGCAATGGGTGTGCTGGGGGATCAGAGAACGCTGCGACCTGGGGGGCGGGGAGGGGGGACAAGACACTGTCCAGGCTAAAAGTACTCTCTAGCCTCTTCTTCTTGCTTTATCAAACGACTGTCACTCCCGGGAGCTCAGGCTCAAGTGAGCACATCGGTTTCATGCTATTTAGGGATTAAAGGGCGCTGTGATGGAGAAGCCGGGCGCTTCAGTGTTTTATATGTATCTGCATATAATATGTGTATTTTATATATATGTGCCTATGTTGAGAATATGGTTTATGTGGAAAAGATATTAATTCTCTATAACCAACTTATTAATAAATGATTAACTGGGGAACCAACTAAATGTCAGGGTCCAGGCAGAGGGCTTGGAGTAGTATGCAACCCGGTAAGCGCTGATGAACTGCTAGTATCATGCTCGGCCGTCCTCCTAGTTTTATTACAAGTCTTGCAGAGGGCGTGGGCCGTGTGGGCACAAGGAAGCCGTCCTTGTATCGCCAGCACCGGTAGGTTAAGGCTCCTTGGTGGGGCCACCCCGAGCGGAAGTGAGACTCCCCTGAGGGTGGAGGCGGGCGGTCAGCCGGCACCCCCGGGAAGGGCTTGCACTCTCTGCCTCTGGGGACAGGCCACGCCGCTTTGAATGGGGCTCGACTTCTCACCTGGGCTGTGTATGGGGGTAACTTACTTCACTTTTCTAAACTTCGGGTTTCCTCACATGCAAATAGAGATAATAATAGTGCTTAGCTTCTGGGGTTGTTGTGATAAGTAAGTGAAACATAAAGCAGCTAGCATGGACCTGGCCAGTAGCAGGGACCCAGAAACTATAGGCGACTATCATGCATTCAGCCTGGACGACCTTTAAAGGGTTTGGTTTGGTTTGGTTTGGTTTGGTTTGGTTTGGTTGCCCAATTAAAGAGCGTATCCTTCCCACAATTGAACAGAAAGCAGTGCCATGGACACCAGAGCCAGGCCACAGTGAGGCACAATTATTCAAGGTTGTCGCCTTCAAAAGTATTTCAGTCAAACTTTGTAGGTGCAGAGACAAGTCTTTCACCACCTGTCTCCATAGTTGTCACTTGTTTTTCCCCCTTCTTGTACCACTGGGCTCTTTCATTGACCTCAGTGTCCACTCAACAGCTGCCAAACGCCTCCGTTGTTGCACATGGTAAGGACAGCACGGTGAGCTCCTCGTTCCACCTGTTGCCAAGCCCAAGAATTCCCAGAACTCTCTCTCTGCTTTGCTGCAGCCCCAGTGTTAGACGTAGGAGACGGGGAGAGCGCAGGTGCAGGGCAGAGTCAGCTTCTACCGTGAATGTTGGGTTTGCGGGCGCCTGAGAAGTGGCGGGTGAGCCACCTGGCCAAGAGGCTGGCAGGGAGGGTATGGCTGGCGTGGTTTCCTGACCCTGGAACCTCCCTCCTCCATGCTAAGCTCTCGGCCGACCCCCCAGCCTCACCCAAGCTCTAGGACCCAGCAAGGAAGAAGCTGCAGAGCCCAGGGGACTCTGCCCAAGGCCGCCCCCTCCGACGGTTGGCCTGACCTTAGGCCCCACGTCCAGCAGCGTCCTGCTCTCAAGTATTCTGAACTTAGAGCTTTCTGGATCTTTCAGGTCTTCCTCCAGGAGTAAGTTCTGCCTTTTTTGGACCAGTGCTTATTCCTCCAAACTGGGATTGGGATCTTGTCCTCACTGCCAGCCCCGCGGCCTTGCTAATCCATGCCAATTTTTTCCAGGGACAAGCGCAAGACCCTGAACCCCCACATCTTGCAGACCAGTCTGGACTCATGTCTATCACCTGTCCCTTCTGTACGGTCACCAGAACTGGGCTTTGCCAGGCTGGCTGAGGGCTTATCTCAGTTTGGTTCAACGCCAGACATCACTTCTGGGCCAGGCCGGGGGGTCTCGTAGGCCCTGGCCTCTCTACTGTTTCCTGCCAGCGCCTGTGAAGTTCCAGCTTTGACGTGGGCCCAACCTCCATCTGTCACTAGCTATGTGACCCTGGGAAGTCCCAAGCCCAGGTACCTGTGGGGTCTGCGCAGGTGGGTAAGATGGACCGAAGTGGCCCTGGGACCCAGCAGACTAGATGGTGCCCATCGCCCAGTCCCGGGTGGTGCTGCCCTGCCGGACTGTGGGGCCGTCCTGCTGTGCAACAGGGGAGAGGAGGGAAGGATGGGCCTGGAGAACCAGCCGATGGTGGGCCGCACGCGTTAGCCCTCAGCCCTGCCTAACGCCAGCCGTTTTAGGGCTCCTCTGGGGTATGGTGGTCCCTCCCCCCGGGGCTTCTCCAGGGTGTGGGTGCCCTACCACCCGGCCGGCTCCTGGTGCCTCTCTGGGCTCTCCCTGCAGCTCCTGATGCCTCGGCATGACCCCCCGAAACCCGCCCGAGCCTCAGCTTAGTCAGGGGGACTCTGGAAGTCATTCTCTGTGGCTTGTTAGGCCCAACTGACTCTCCTTGAGCAGGTCCTGGGTTAGTCCTGGTGGCCTGTGCTCCATCTCCAGGACAGGGAAGGGGCCTTTCCTGCCAGCCACGTCTCCAGTGGGGCCTGTGGAGGGAAAGCAGATGAGGAGCACAGCCCCATCCTACAGGGAGGGCGCTCAGCATGGTTTTGAGTTCACTCACCATTCTGGGCTCTGCCCCGTAGAATGGGGGCGCCGGGCCCTGGGTCCCCGGCGCACAGTAAACACCCGCACGCTCCTCGGAGTGAGGCAACGTCAGAAGGGAATGCTCCCTGCCTCTCCCTGGGCGAGGAGGCAAGATGACAGACGTCAGATCTCCAAGTGGATGAGACAGACACCCCCGCTCCCCAGTACGTCCACAAGGCATTGGCTCCAAGAATCTGTTCCATAATCCTTGACGGGCTCCAGGAGGTCAGGACAAGATTGAGGAAAAACTAGACCAAGGGAATGGGACAGGCAGAGCAGATCCTGTCAGTGCCCTTCCCAATCCCTGTGACCGATGGGCCCACCCCCCTTCCGCACCCACGACAACATCCAGTTGCCTCCTTCTCTGGAGAATTGTCCTGGGCCCGGGAGCCCCTGCGCCCTGCACACCCCACCCGAGCACCTCAGCAAACCCTGGCCCAGCTGTCGGGAGGATATGAACTGAACTGCTTGCCTCAAGGTGGGACTTTCTTTGTGATGTACATCGAGCTGTAGGGTTTCCCCTCTGGGATCAGATCGAAATTAGTCTCCAGCTTGGGCCGCATTCTTGCCCACCTTCGCCCTATCCCAAACTGCAGCCTGTTTTTGTCACTCCTCTTCTAACGAGAACATTTTCTCGAGGAATCCCTTAAGAATCCCCATTTCAGGCTCTGCTTCTAGAAAGATTGAGCTGAGATAGTGAGGTGTGCCTCCTAGACAGTGGGGGTGGGCCTTGAAGACTGGAGGCTTCAAGGCAACTCCTTGGACAGCTTGCAGTGCTCCCCGTGATTGGGAGGCAAAGACAACTGATCCCTCAGCCAGGCCTGAGGAAGGCCACGTGGCCTGCTAATGGAACCCGACTCTCACCAAGCCAAGCTTAGAGCTAAGGCCGCTGCCTCGATGGCAGAGCCAGGAAGGTGCTGCTGCTGCTGCTGTGTGGTGGGGGCCTGACCCCAGATCGGGGGCAGGCAAGCACTACGTGAGGGCAGCATGCACCACGGTGGGTCGGGAGGAAGAACAACATGGGAGTCTTCTTGGTCCCATGGTGCTGTCTGGAGGGGCAGACACCCCAGCTAAAAGAGCCTTCTCTTCTTTTTTTAAAGATTTTATTTATTTAGTCATGAGACACACAGAGACCCAGGCAGAGGGAGAAGCAGGTTCCCCGTGGGGAGCCCGATGCGGGACTCGATCCCAGGACCCGGGATCATACCCTGAGCCGAAGGCAGGTAGGCGCTCAACTGTAGACCCCGCCCATGGGCCCCTAAAGAGCCTCCCCTTTTCAGGTGTACCTTGGGGTGGAGGAAGTATGACAGGTGGCCACCAAGCGTGGAGATCAACCATCCCAAGTCAAGGAGGTGGCAAGAGCCACGAGGAACCTCCGAAGGACCCACTACGCACCCGCAGGAGTGAAGACTCCACTGCAACCCCTGCCAGCCCCCCAGGGACCCCACGTGGCGTTGGCCAAGGGAAGGCCCCGCCTGGGCCCCACCGGAGAACAATTGCAGGTGGCACAGGGGCACTGGCCAAAAGTGGAGAACAGGGGGACCACCGTCCACGGCCCCCTGCCATCTTGTGAAGTAGCCCAGGGGGCAGATGGTTCAACCTCCACTTCAAATTTGGATTTTTTATCATTATTTGCGACTGGATATATTAAGTTTCTAAAATGAGACGGGTTTACGACTGAAGGTGCCAAACACTGAGACTGGTGCCAGAAAGACCTTGTTCATGGCGAGACCAACTGGTCTCCACTGAATTTAAAGTGCTGGAGGGGTACAGATGTCACGCCTGGATCACGTCGGTGGGGCAGCTGCGTGCGGCCTGCACTTACATAAGCAGGGAGCCTGGCCTCCCCTGCCTCCCCTGCCTCCCCTGCCTCCCGGGAGAGGCCCGGGCCTGAGTCACTCAGCCGCAGCCGCAGCCAGGCTCCCGGGGTAAAAATATCTATTGGAGAAGAATCTGAAACATCAGGTTCTGAGACTTGCGGCTGGCCGAGTGCCAGGTGACTCAGAGCTGCGCAGCAGGGCTAAAGGAGCCACCACAGCCCTCTCCGTGCCCGAGGAGCCTGGGTTGTGTGTCGTCCTGTCCCTGGGCTGCTGGGGACGGTCAGAGCACCACAAAACCAGGACCCCACCGGCAAGGATGCACTTTGCTACGTGCTCTCCTTTGAGGGCAGAGGAGGGAGGGATTCTTACGGAGGGAGTGGTGATGAAAACGGGATTCATCAGGGACGACCAAGTGCGTGGATCCCCACTTTGCCAGAGCATTGGGATCACCTGGGATGCTTCGGGACCCCCATGCGCCCTCCGCCCATGGGAGGTTTTCATTTATTGGCCAGGGCTGCTGCCTGGGCATCAGGGTTTCAAAAACAAACAAGATCTCCCCAGATAATCCTACTATGCAGCCGGATGTGGTCTCCTTCAGATGAAAACTAAGCACAGCTCTTCCCCAATGTCCCAACGAACCCGCCGCAAGTTGACGATATCGTAAGGCAAAAATGCATTTGGCACCCTTAACCTACCGAACACCGCAGCTTAGCTGAGCCCGACCTTACACGTGTTTCTTTAGAACACTTACAGGAGCCTCCAGCTGGCAAAATCCTCCCACACAAAGCCATTTTTTAAAAAAAATGTACTTATGTGAGAGAGAGACAGAGAGAGCAACAGAGAGCACGAGCTGAGCTGGGGCGGAGAGGGAGAAGCCGGCTCCCCACTGAGCAGGGAGCCGGATGCGGGCTTTGTGGGGCTCGATCCCAGGACCCGGGGATCACGACCCGAACCGAAGGCAGATGCTCTTTTTTTTTTTTTTTTAAAGATTTTATTTATTTATTCATGAGAGACACAGGGAGAGAGGGAGAGAGAGAAGCAGAGACACAGGCAGAGGAAGAAGCAGGCTCTATGCAGGGAGCCCGACGCAGGACTCGATCCCAGGACTCCAGGATCAGGCCCTGAGCCAAAGGCAGGCGCTAAACCACTGAGCCACCCAGGGATCCCTGAAGGCAGATGCTTAACGGACTGAGCCCCCCAGGTGCCCCAAACAAAGCCATTTTAATAATAAAGTATTGAGTATTTCACGGAGTTCACTGACTACCGTACTGAAAGTGAAACACAGAATGGTGGTACAAGGAAAGGATGGTTGTGAGTTGTTGACCCTACCTGCCCGGGATCTTGGCCTTGCGGCCTCTGCCCAACATCATGAGATAGAACAGAGAGCATGGCGAGCTTGGGCGAAGACCAAAGAATGGTTTCTACCCAATGCGTATCGCTTTTGCACCACCGTAAAGCTGAAAAATCATCAAATTGAACCATCTTGGGTAAGGAGCTACCTGTACAAAGGTTATCAAGATGATAAGTGTATTAAAATCTTATTTTTCACAATTTTCTTAGAGATTTTAATTTTATGAAATGAATGCCAGAGATAAACATTTTAACGTCTGCATGAGCTTTTTGCAATCTTTTGTATCCTTCTTAAGATATCCAGTTAATTATTATTTTTTAAAAATATTTTATTTATTTATTCATGAAAGACACAGAGGAGAGGGAGAAGCAGGCTCCATGCACGGAGCCCGACGTGGGGCTCGATCCCGGGGCCTCCAGGATCACACCCTGGGCCAAAGACGGCGCTAAACCGCTGAGCCACCCAGGCTGCCCTTAGTGAATAATCAAACCCAAAACCAGCGTCTCTAGGCGGTCCCTCTTCATGCCCTCCCTCCTTCCCTCCCACCCCCCTATACCCCCCCATCGCCTTCATCAGGTGCCTGGGATCCTGTAAAGCAAAGTCACTTAACTGCATTCAGAGGCTGGAGTCATAAGCTCTTCCTCCGCTTTCGAGAAGGGTTCACTTGTTTTACTCCTTCCTTCTGTCTTACCTTCTCCCCTCCCCCTTCTGCTCTTGTTCTGTCTTTTGCTCTTGTTCCTCTTTCGCCCTCCTGCTCACCCTCCGTCTACAGCCGGGGGGGCCCCCTGGACCCTGCGGCCCATCACCAGGAGGCCTGCGGGCAGCCCCGGCCACTCAGCTCTCCGCTCAGGGCCCTGGAGGCCTGGACCATCCCAGAGGCGAACCCCGCGGCCGGCGGGGCGGGGGTGGGGGGGTGGCTGCCAGATGGAGGCTGCATTCCATGGAGGCCACCACAAAGGAACACAGAAGAGTCCCCCGCCAGGGCTTTGGGAGGCAGTTCCGGAGGGGAATGTTCCAGAGGGTTCGGGGCACCCGCAGCAAAGGAGGGAGACCCTCAGGTCAACTGCTTTGCCATCGACGACACGAATTCCGAAGTGTGTCCCAACAAAAGTAATGCTTGGAGGATCCTTGTCATTTCCTCTTCCCCACGTGCCACGGGGAATTCTGACTTGACCCGTCTGGCCCCCTGGGCCTCTCCCGAGGCTGGTCCTCGAACTTGCTGATGAGGAACAGGAGAGAATGGGAAGGAAGGATGAGAAAGAGCCCACAGGGGACTTCGCTAAGACCAAGTCCTAACCCCAAAGCTGATCCTATTAGCAGGTGGGGCCCTTGGCAGGTGCCTCCGTCACAGTCACAGGAGAACCATCATGGATGGGATCAGGGCCTTAAAACAGAGCCTATGGCTATTCCGCTCTGGGCATGGGATTTTTCCCTCTTTGGTAACGGTGCCCGGTGGTACGGAGCCCATTGGTTAGTTAGGGCCTCATATAAACAGAGACCTGCAGGGGCGTCTATGGGGCTCAGGGTGTGACCCGGGGTCCCGGGATCGAGTCCTGCATCAGGGCCCCCTCTCCCCCTGCCTGTGTCTCTGCCTCTCTGTGTCTTCCATGAATAAATAAAATCTTAAAAAAAAAAAATAGAGAGAGAGAGAGAGAGAGAGAGAGAGAGAGACCTGTTGAGATCCCTAACCCATCACCATGTGAGGACACAGCAAGAAGGTGCCAGGTATGAACCACAAGGAGCGCCTTGGCCAGAGCACCACTGCGCTGGCCCCTTGGCCTTGGCATCCCCGCCTCCAGCCCCGGGAGAAGTAAATTCCTGTTGTCTGTGAGCCGCTCACTCTGGCATTTTCTTAGAGCAGCCTGAACAAGGAAGGTCTTGAATCCAGCCCCGCTGCTGCCTACAATCCTACCCAAGGCTCAGTTTATTACAGTAAATGGATCCGAAGCAAAATCAGCAAAAAGACACATGGGGGTCACCGTGGAGACAACCAGGTGCAAGCTTCCTAAAGTCCTGGGTGTCACAGGGTGTCTTTAGTCCCCGGCTCTGAGGTGTGAGCCCACGGGACGAGCCAGGCGAGTTCCTTAGGAGCCCAGCTCAGGCGTCTACAGGGGCCTGGCCGCATGGACCCTCTCTGCCTGGCATGGCCCGGAATTTCAGGCTCCCCAAGGAGAAGCAGAGGTTCAGCATAAAGCACATTGTCTTGCGAACTGTTGAGGCACAATGAGCCGTGCCTCCCATTTAGGGAGCAGTGGGAACCCTCCCGAACACCAGCCGGCTCCCAGATCCGGGGCGGGAGCAACACTGCAGGGGCCCTGCTGCCGACTTCCTAGAACCTCCTAGAACCGATTTCCCCATGGTGCGGGTGCTTTTACCGCCTCCCCCTCCCCCAATCAGTGAAGAGAAGGAGGCCCAGAAAAGCCAACTGCTTGACGTGGGACAGTGTTGAAACGCGAACTCAGACCTCTGACTACCCGGCCCGTGCGCTGGCCTGCAAATCACCACATGCTGGAATTTTATTTAAAAAATTTGACACTGAGGGGGGGCACTCGACGGGATGAGCACTGGGTGATACGCTATATGTTGGTATATTGAACTCCAAAAAAAATAATAATAATAAAAAATAAATAAATATTAAGAAAATTTTTGAACATGGGGCATCTGAGGGGCTCAGCAGTCGAGCATCTTCCTCTGGCCCAGGGTGTGACCCCAGGGTCCCAGGATCGAGTCCCGCATCGGGCTCCGTGCATGGAGCCTGCTGCTCCCTCTGCCTCTGTCTCTACCTCTCTCTCTTTGTGTCTCATGAATAAATAAATAAAATCTTCAAAAAAATTTTTTTGAACAAGACCATAGTCCCAGAGGAACAGGTAGGTGCTGAAAAAGTTCAGGACATGCCACCCCAAAATATGCTGCTTTGGCATATCCATTATTTTGAATTAAAGGCACCTGAAAGCAGCAGCTACTAGAAGGGCATTCTGACCTTCCTTTTGCCCTGAAAGCTTGAGATCAAATCCCCACGAGAAAGGTGCCCTCCTTGTGCCAGGAGGAAGAGATATTCTTAACCACCAGAGAAGGGTGTCGAGGCTGTTAAAATAACTCAGCGTCCCTTAGTCTCCATATATTTTAGTTACTTTTCCACAATTGTTTTTCTTTTTTTTGATCTACTCTGTAAGCACTTAGGCCTTCTCACTTCTTTGGGTCCACATGTTTTCCATGAGGGCCTGCAGGGACACGTAAATATAATGAGTACGCATTTCTCCTGTCAAATCTACCTTTCTAAAAAAAATAAAAATATTTTATTTGAGACAGAGAGAGAAAGAGAATGCACTTGAGGGGGGTGGGAGCACAGAGACAGGGAGAAGCAGGTTCCTTGCTGAGCAGGGGCCCCTTCCCAGGACCTTGAGATCTTGACCTGAGCCGAAGGCAGATGCTTAATGGACAGAGACACCCAGGCGCGCCTCCTGTTAAGTCTGTGTTTCCTTAGTCCCCACCAGAAACCCTAAAAGAGGAAAAACTTTACCTCCCAATGATACATTCAGAGAAAGAAGTGCTTTCTTCTTTTAAAAGAATCATTATTATGGGCATTTTTCAAAAATTGAGTACAGTTGACACTAGCACCAGGTGCACAGCTTAGTGGTTGGACAAGCTGATACGTCGCGCTATGTGCACATGAGTGTGGCTCCCATCGGCTGTTTCATAGCCGTCACAGTATCATTGACTGTATTCTTCACACTGTGCCCTTTAGTCCCAGGGCATGCTCCTTTATGGGGCACTTTTTTCTTTCTTTTTTTTTTTTAAGTGGGGACGGGGCAGCAGGAGAGGGGGAGAGTCTTAAGCAGTGAGCGCGGCCAGCCCGGAGCCACCCCCACACACACCGGGCTCAGTCTCACTGCCCTGACATCCTGACCTGATCCCTAACCCACTGAGCTACATGGCGCCCTCTGGGTCTCTAGCTGGGCCCAGGCCCTGAGCAAATGCAAGTTATGTTTGATGAAAGCAGGAAACTGTCACAAACCAGGAATAAATAAACAAAGGGTGACATGGGTGTGAATCCTCAGGGAACCTCTCATAATTAGGAAGAGGCCCAGGCCCGCTGTGCACCGGCTCCCAGAGGCCCGAGAGAGGCTCCGCCAGGCGGAGCCACATCAGCCTGGGTCACCTCTTTGCCTGGGCCCTGCCACCTCGGGGTCCCTCAGGGTCCCTCGTGGCCCAGTCCCCTGGTTTCCTAACTCACCCTCTGGAACTTGGGTTTAGCGCCAATCGGGATCAGTCGTCTAGGAGACCTGTCACTTGGGCCCAGACTCTCCCCAGACAGGGTCCCACCCTGATGGCTCCTCGCCCTCCCTGCTGCCCCCTCAGGTCGGGACAGGGGGAGGGCTTCCAGGACGAGGGGGTCCAGCTGCACCCCCCCAGCTGTGTCTGCCCAGCGGGATCTGGAGAGAAGGACACAAAGGACAAGGTGAGACACGGAGAGCAACACCTACCGCTCCGGCTCGGGTCGTGATGAGAGAAGAAAACTGACAGAGGAGACCTTCGCAGAAGGGAGAGGACCTCACCGCCTCCCCCACGCGGGGTCTGAGAGCCTCAAGGTGCTGCTCCTCGCTCCGACTCAACGCGGAGGCTGCAGGCATCGACTTTCCTGGCCCTGAGCTTCTCCTCCCCTTCCTCCTCCTCCTCCTCCCCTCCTCCTCCTCTCCCCCCCTCCTCTCTCCCCTCTTCCTCCCCCTCCTCCCTCTCTTCCTTCTCCTCCTCCCCCTCCTCCCTCTCGTCCCCTCCCTCCTCCTCTTCATCCTCCCCCTCCTCCTTGTCTTCTCCTCCCCCTCCTCTTCCTCCTCCCCACCCTCCTCCTCTTCCCCCTCCTCGTCCTCTCTCCCTCCCCCTCCCCCTCTCCCCCTCCTCCCCTCCCTCCTCCTCATCCTCTCCTCCCCTTCCTCCTCCTCCCCACCCTCCTCCTCCCCACCTCCCTCCTTCTCCCCCTCCTCCTCCTCCTTCCCATCCTCTCCCTCCTCCTCATCCTCTCCTCTCCCTCTTCCTCCTCCTTCCCGTCCTCCTCCCCAACCCCCTCCTCCTCCCCCTCCTCATCCTCTCCCCCTCCTCCTCCTCCCTGTCCTCCCCCTGGTCTGCCTTTTGCTCACTTTGCTGCTTTTTGAGCTACAGTGGCTTAAATCCCCCATAGTTTGTCCATGTAGACCAACAAATAGAGCCGGGGTTGCCTGTGTATTTAACATATTTCATAAAATGTAAAAAAAAAAAAAAAACTATGCCGAAATTAAATTAAATATGTAATCGCTGTCCCCCGAGTCCATGTTCAAGGGTGGACGGGCAATGGTCCCAGCCGGCTCAAGCTCCTCAAGTCGCCTCCTCTTCCCCCAGGTGCCTAAAATTTTTTTATGGGTGGCAGTGCCATAAGTTGAGTCGTGTCCCTCAAAAAATTATGTCCAAGTCCTAACGCCCAGTACCTGTGAGTGGGTGGCTTTATCGGGAAAAGGGGTCTCTGTGGATATAATTGAGTTACAGACCCCAAGATCAGATCACTGTGGATTTGGAAGGGGCCCTAAATTCACTGGTGTGTCCCCATAAGAGAAATGGAGACGATGGAAGACAGTGGGAAGACAGAGGCAGAGGTTGAAGCTCTGAGTCTCCAAGCAGAGGCGGGGCAAGGACTGTGGGCCACCTCCATGGAACCGACTGTCCTTCCTCCAGAACCTCTGAGGACTCAGCTCTGCAGACACCGTGGTTTGGGGTGGGTGGCCCCCTGAACTCCGAGAGAATAAAGTTCTGTGATTGATTTAAGCCACCTGGCTCGTAATAATTTGTCGTGGCAGCCCTAAGACCTTAATACCCTAGAAACTTCTGCTATTTCTCACTGCTAGAGTTTGCTTTCTGTACCCAAGCCTGCTGCTACAGTTTCATCACAACAAGGCTGGTTGCTTTTTTTTTTTTTTTTCTTGACGTAAAGGGCAAAATACTACATACTTTAGGCTTCACGTGCCACGTAGTCTCTGTCGGAACTACTCAGCTCTGCTCTCCTAGTGCAAGAAGTAGCCACTGACATGTGCACATAAAAGGACATGACTGTGTTCCCATAAAACTTTATTCATAAAAGAAGGTAGTGGGCCAGGTTTGGCGTCTGGGCAGGACTTTACTGGGCCCGGCCTTCTGGCGCTCCCCCAGGACCCTGTGGGCCCTCCTCGGGTCTTCCTGGAGTCTCTACCTTCACGGCCCTTCTCCTGGAAGCCCCGGGAGGCCTTGGTGCAGAAAGGCCTGACCTGGCTTGTTTGGGGTTCTCAAATTCTCCAGTTCTCACCCTCACCCACGGGCTCTTTCAAAGTAGTCGCGGGGCCAAGGCCCAGTGCCGCTCCTGTTGTTGCATTTAGGGTGTTTCAGTCAGGAAAGACCATCTTCCTTTTCTCCCTGCATCCCAGGCCCCACTTCCACAGCACCTCAAAGCAACGATGACCTGAGGGCACGGGGTGGGGGGGGGGCGGGGGGGGGAGCGAGGCCTGTGGGGCAAGTGGGTGCCCTGAGCTGCATCTAAGTGGCTTTTAGGATCAAGCCCCACAGGAGGGGAGGTGGGAGGGGAAGAGAGGGAGAGGGAGGGAGGGAGGGAGGGAGGGAGGGCGAGCGAGCACTTTCCTAAACAATGAAGGGTTATTTGGAGGCAGGGACTGTGGGCTCCGGGGAAGGGGGCGAAACACACAGCTTGGGGTGTGACACCAGCAGAGCCAAACCAGTCAGTCTGCAGAGAGCGGAGCTCGGGGTGAGAGCTTCAAGGGGAGAGCGGGAGATTTACTTGGATTCAGAAAGAAATACTGGGGTGGAAAAGGCCACGCACGAGAGCCAGCGGCCTCACTGGGCAGAGGGCAGAGGCTGGAGGCTTGGCCAGGCCTCCCTCTGGGCTTGTCTGCCCCGCTGCAGGCCACCTCCTGGGGCCGCTCAAAGCCACCACAGCTGCTGACCTGAACAGCAGAGACGGCTTCTGTCCGGGCTCCAGAGGCCGGGGCTGGGATGGGGGGCCCCTGGCATCCCTCTGGGGGCTCCAGGGAGAGCTGCAGCCCCCTTGCCCCTTGCCTGGGGGGTCGCCCCCACCATGGGGGTACAGGTAGGCCTCTGTGGCCCGGCCGGACACTCCAGGTCAACCTCCTGTGTGGACCGGGTCACAGGTGCAGGGGTCATGCCCGGGCCGCCTGGGGGGCGGTGTGGGCCCAGGGGCTGGGCCGGGTCCCTCCCAGGGATGGGGGCTGTGACCTCTGGGCCACGACCCAGGGAAAGGCCGCAGGTGGGCCCCGCTTCGTCCCAGGGTGGTTCAGCAAGGACCCCGAGCTGCGGGGAGCGGGGAGCAGAAGCCTGGCTCCCTCCGCAGAACACCCCAGACCTCTTCCTACACGGGCTGCGCACCCCAAGGGCAGCCTCAGCTACTGGGCTCTGCAGGAGGGACAGGTTAAGGAGAGGATCTAGGATTACACAGGGTGGGTCCAACTCTAAACAGCAGAAACCCAGCAAAATTTTCTACAATGAACATTTTTCTAAGAAAATAAAAGGCCTTCCTAAACATGACGCAGCAGAGCCTGGACTCCGGGGATGGGCACTGCACCAACACATCCCCACCCCTTCCTCTTAAGTTCAACATGAAGTCTCACAACACCAGGAAGCATCTTAAGGGGCGTCCCCGGGTACCCTGCCACACGCGCCCAGGCCCCATCACTAGGACAGGACACGACACCCGCCACGCCAGGCACGTGCCCGGCCTTACTCACCGTCACAGCCTGAAAGCAGCTGCATTAACCTGAGACCCAGAGTTCAGAACTGGAGCCCCGCGAGCCGCCAGCCAACATTTCTGGATACGCGCATCAGTGCCTCTTCCAGGGGACAAAGCGGTGGCTCCCCTCGGCTTCTCCACGGTGCCACCCAGACCCACGGAGACCCCCGCTTGGCCTCGGGCACTCGCCACGGGGACCGGCCACTGCTTGGCTGCTGCACCCACTGGCCCAAGTCGCACGTGAGCTCGTCATACATCTGCAGGGCAGTTGGCTGGCAGCCAGGGTACCAGGTTTGGCCGCCACTCCCTGCCCTCCAAGCAGGGCTACCTGTCTGAAATCAAGGACAAGAGTAAGGTTTTCAGGTCTCCGAAGAGACGGATTTTGCTCTGAAGAGCGAGGAAGTGAGGGATGATGATAGCACTTTTTCTGTGCCCCAAGGACTATTTTGCACCAAAACACCAGATGGACCTTCACATTCCTACAATGCTTGCCTCCACCTCCTCCAACTTTGCCTAACTCGCCCCCAGGTCTCGGCTTAAATATCTCGTCCCCTAGGGACCTGACCCCCTGCCCCCAACACTCCTGGGCAAAGACCATAGACTCGAGTTTTGCATTCTGGGTCCTGCTGCTCCCTGAGTGTCTGCAGGAAGGGAAGGAACCTGACCCCCAGCTGGAAGCTGGAGGCTGTGCCTTTGAGCTTAACTCTGAAGCAGCCCAAGGATCCCCTCCAAGCCCATCCTTTTCTGGAATCACTTGGGTAGTATGCACAGGAAAGGTAGGCCTGGTGCTCAGCAGCAAACCAACGACAGTATGCTACTAGAGCAGAGATCTTTAAAAAATAAAAGATAATTAAAACTTTTTAAAAGATTTTGTTTATTTATTTGAGAGAGAGAGTAGGAGGGAGAGGGAGAGAGAGTCTGAAGCAGACTGTCTGCTAAGCCCAGAACCTGACTCCAAGGCTTGATCTCACAACCGTGAGATTGTGACCTGACCCGAAACCAAGAGTCCAACGCTCAACCAACTAAGCCACCCGGACATTCCTACAATGCACTTTAAAATGGACCCAAAAAATCCTTTTTACAATGTGATTTATTTATTTGACAGAGAAATAGAGGCACAGAGCACAAGCCAGGGGGGAACGGCAGAAGGAGAGGGAGAAACCGACTCCCCACTGAGCAGGGTTGGGTCAGGGTTAGTGGGGGGCTCCATCCCAGACCCTGGATCATGACCTGAGCCGAAGGCTGAGCCACCCAGGCGCCCTGCACATGAACTTTCCTGATGAGCGTACTTGACTTAAAGTATTCCGTGTTGACTAAACGTTCTATTGGTTAAAAGCTAAAGGTCCTACGAGAACTGGAGTTCCCCTTTCCCTCGCTTTCCTCAATGTGGCATCCAGGTGTAGACGAAGCCCGTATCTCACTGGCACGACGGAGACAGGGCTGGGCCTGGCTTGGTGTTTGTCCCACTGCTGTCTCTCCTGCAGGCCACCTGGTCGTGTCCCCAGGTGTGACAGGCTGGTGCCCACCAAAGGGGCTGGGGCTGGTCGCCTTCAGAGTATCCCGCAGGGGGTGGTGGCTAACGTATCTCAGTCTCTTCTCTGAGTTTGGTTAGGATCACCCTTGGGACCTGGCCCTACCCCCCCATACCGGCTGCTGGGCATCTCCTGGAAGTGTAGCCGCACATCCCAGACGCCCCCATCCCACCTGGAGTTTCCAGTAACAGGGCTTCTTGGCCTCACCCAGCATGGTGATATCTTGTGGCGAGTTTCTCAGCCTGAATCGTGTCTGTTTTCGGCAGCCCCTAAGGGTCTGTGAGGACCTCTAGATTCCTCACCTGCCAGACAGACCCTAAGGAGTCAGGCGCTCTACCTCAGATGTCTCTTTGCTCATCTCCCTCTCTTTTTCTGATATCTGCTGTGTGCATGGCTCTACTAAACAATCACGAGACAGATTCTTCCGAGCTTATGGACAAGTGCAAAAGAAAGTCATTAAACAGAAAATTAGGGCGGGCTCAGCGGTTTAGTGCCACCTTTGGCCCAGGTTGTGGTCCTGGGGTCCCAGGATTGGGTCCTGCGTCGGGCTCCCTGCATGGAGCCTGCTTCTCCCTCTGCATGGGTCTCTGCCTCTCTCGCTCTTGCTCTGTGTCTCTCATGAATAAATAAATAAAATCTTTTAAAAAAACCCATAAAATTATACAAATGTATTTTTGAATTATAATTGTGATAGTGCCATAAACAAGGAAGGAACAAAAGCCCCTTTGCTGTCTGCCCTCCTCTTACTGATACGATGACCTTCCTCCTTCGGGACATCAGCCTTGGAGAGGATGGGATGATGCAAGGTTCTCACAGCCTCACTACCTGTTCTACAGCCTGTGTCTCCCTTCTTCTTCCCATAATCCCCTAGGGCAGGAGGTGGGCTCTCCACGCCTTCACCTCCCAATCCCCCTAAACCTTCGTAGCAGGGACTAGTCTTACTCTGAGGTCTCTCTCTCTGGGAAAACACTTCTATTGATCTTACTGATGGCTCAAGAAATATAGAAAAACACCTCATCTTTTGAAAGACACTGTCCTTTAAGACGATTATTCAGTCTCCAGCTGCTCTGGAAGAGCAGATCTTGATTTCCCCTTCCTCTCTGCATTCGTACTGCTGCAATCCTACTCCTCCCAGAGCAAGTGGTTAGCTATGACAGAAGAGAGAAGAGGTCACATATAAAAATTATAAAAGATAGAAGTGTCAGTCGTTAATAAGAAAAAGCACAAGATAAATCCTGCTATTTTCATTTCACACATTAGTGTGGCCTCGTAGGTGTGGGAGAGAAGGCCCAGGGCCAGTCCTGTGGAGTGGGAGGTTGAGATAAGGCTCAGCATGATAAAGTCGAAGTGCTTCTCACACGGCTAAGGAGATTTTTCTAATACAAGATGACTTCTGGTCTTATCTGGATAGATATTAAAAGTAGGACTTGTGTAAGAGCAGAAATGGGAAAAGGAAACCTAGAGAGTCAGTGCAATCCTCAAAAACCTGGCAGGAAAACAGGTCTGAGGGAGCGGGATGGTGACCAGTAGGACACTGCCTGTTGGGTGGAGGCTGCGGAGAGTAGAACAGTAGAAATAGGGGCGTCCAATGGCTGATTTCCTTCCCAGCTGCTCCCATTGTCACCCTTGTCATAACACTACCTTGCAGAACAGAAGTACAGCTCCGGTCCTACGTGGGGGAGAAGTAAACCGGAAAGAAATGGAGCTTTGGTAATAAAATGACCAGAACCAACTGAGAGGAATCTGGGAGCAAGAATTTGGAGTGAGAGCTGATAGGCTACAACTAGGACAGGTATCTTCCCTGGCTCCACCCCAAATCTGAGCGCTTCCAGGTCAGTGTGAAGTGGATCACGTTTTCCAGTGGTAAATGCTAAGGTGGTAGATTAAAAACGGCCACCATGGGAGGCCTGGATGGCTCAGAGGTTTAATGTCTGCCTTTGGCCCATGGTGTGACCCTGGAGTCCCAGGATCGAGTCCCACATCGGGCTCCCTGCATGGAGCCTCCTTCTCTCTCTGCCTCTCTCTCTCTCTCCAACTCATGAATAAATAAATAAAATATTTTTAAAAATAAAATAAATAAAATAAAATAAAACCAGCCACCAATTCTTTGTCACTTCTCACACAGAGAAGTGGTATTTATCTCCCACCGTCTCAAATTTAGTTTGGCCCCATCACTGGTGGAACCAAGAGAATGTGGTGCTAGATGTGCTGTGTGTGCGGATCCTGAACCTAAGTCTTTAAAAGCCTGGCACTTTATGCTTTTTAAAACCCCCTGTCACTACATAGCCATTGTAGAGTAGGAAAATTCTCCTAGGAACCTTATCCCAGTTGGAAGCACCTTATCTGACAAAAGTTAGATAAACACAAGAAAAGCAAACAGAAGTTTATTAACATATGCATCTCTCTCTCTCTCTCTCACACACACACACACACACACAGGATCCTTCAGTAATGAGTCACTCAAAGAGGTGATTAGAACTTTGGCTTATAAGTATCTTAGCAGAAGAACAATAAATTTTTAGAGAAACAACAAGACAAAGGAAAGCAACTTTGTTCCTAGGGCAGCAGACGACGGAAGGTAAATTATATGGGGAAAATGCTAGATAAGGGCTGGGTGTAGCAATATTTGCTATATAGATTCCTCTGATGTGGTCTACGGGCTGATAAGGGTCTAGACTTGTCTCTGGTGATTAACTTCTGTCCTTCCTGGTAGAGGGGGGAAGAGGGACACCTTTATAAATATATGTCCTGTTTTTAGACAAATAGGGGGAAAGAGGAGACGGGTTTTTTTTGTATCTACTCTTCTCATTTGGCTTTAGCTCAAATAATCCCTATGTTGCAGGGGCATATTTTGGGGTGGTGTATTCTGCCACTCTTCCCCAGGCTCTAGAACGATCACCTAGAGAAACCACATGGAAAGATCAGATGCAGACTAATGGAGAAAGAGAGAGACCCAGACAAGCTCAGCCTTCCAGCCATCCCTGCCAAGATGCCAGACACGTGAGTGACCCAATGGATACCCTAGCCCTGGCCGTGACCATTATACTGACGCGAGAAACCTCAAGACCAACAGAAGAACATTTTAACTGATCCCAGTCAACTCACAGAAGCATGAGAGTGAGTGGTTGCTTCAAGCCACTAAGTTTTGGGTGATTAGTTATGCAGCAATTGATAAGTGGAACGGAAGAGGGGGGCAAGGTAGCAACAGGGAAAGAGGGTGGTGCACTGTGTATCAGCTCTTACGGGCTTCCATCCAGAAGTGACAGGGGAAATTTCTATTTATATTTCATTAGCTAAAGCCAGTCATACAGCCATGCTTAACTTCAGGGAAATTATGTGCAGGAAAGAAAGGACACGAGGGGTAGTTACCACCCCCCCCACCCCCCGCCGACGTCTAGCAGCAAGGGAGGCTGGGGAAGCCGAGCAGGTTTGTGATGATTTGTCGTCCTTGGTCATGATTCATCACCTGGGGCTGGCCACACCACAGCCCCGAACACAATCAGGGTACTGCTGTTAAGGTGAAGGCAGGGATACAGGCAGCATCTGCTCTGAGAGGGTCTGAGGGGAGTGGGTGAGTAACCAGTAAGTAATGGGTTGCAACGGCTGCCCCCCACCTTCTCACACCCTGCACTGACCATGGCCCCACTCACTAAACTTGAGCTCTCACCATCCCCCTACTTTCGATCCTATATTTGGAATTTAAATTAGGAACAAGCCTGGGCAGGGAAAAGAAAGGGAGAGAAAGAGGGGAAAGAGGAAAAAAAAAAAGGAGGGGTAGAGAGAAAGGCAGCAGTTATATACTTGGGTGTGAAATGAAAGACAGACTTTGAGTGCTCCCGACTCTAACTTCAGCACTTTTTCTACCACTTAGGGGGAGAAAATAATTAATGTTTGCACAAAAATGTCAAATAGAAAGACAAAGGGAAAGGGAACATTTCAAAGAAGTGGGAAATGTGTGGCAGGCTGGGTGGTCTGGTTGAAAAAGGAAAAACAAAATTCTTCTCAGGTTGTGCTTTGGGAAACTCTTGGAGGAATGCAATGGAACATTCTGATCTGAGGCTTATTATGCCTTGAGTACTGCTCTCTCTAGCCACCACGCTAATGCAGATAATCTTTGTTTCTTTTCTCCCCTTTCTTCTAAGTTCCCAAATCAGCTCACACAGGTTCTTCCTTGTTCGTCAAAATCAAATCCAAAATAGCAACTCTTTTTGTCATTTCTATATTAAGATGAAATCCTAGGAAAATGTTTAACCATCCTCAAAAGACTTTTCACATATTGTCCTCAAAAGAACTTTATTTACCAGCCTTATTTTACTTGTTAGAGAATCGGGGCTAATAGAAGTTAATTCATCCAAGCTCACCTAAGACACCTGAAACTTGGGACGTCTGGGTGGCTCCGTGGTTGAGCGTCTGCCTAGGTCATGACCCTGGGGTCCTGGGATTGAGTCCCACATCCGGCTCCCTACAGGGAGCCTGCTTCTCCCTCAGCCTTGTGTCTCTGCCTCTCTGTGTGTCTCTCATGAATAAATAAAATCTTAAAAAAAAATACCGAAAACCTGCAATTAGATCTGTTTATCTTCATAATCCCTTAAGTTAACCACCCAAACACTTAGACTTTCAAGAATTTATTTGGTGTATTGTTCTTAACTGAACCTGGGATCTAGAAATTTTCTAGATAGCTTGGCCAGCATTTGTTGTCTCATTCAGGAATACAACTAGTTCCTCCTCCTGATGGCACTGTCTTTAGTATCCTCCCACATCTGTCTCATTTCTACTTTCTCTCTACTTTTATTCTCACCCAAATGTTCCCCTCTGTCCTCCCACCTAGCAGTTACGGGTTTCCACATATGTGGATATCGCAAGCCACGCCAATCTGTGGCCAAGTCTGTTTATGCTGACTCCACTCACTCGACTTTATGATGCCTATTGGGTATATTCCTGCCTTAAATGGAAGCCTCAAGGTCACCTAGTTCTTGCCCCTGCTTTGCTGTCTCTCCCACTCCAGCCCCTTCAAATGAATCTCAGAACCCACAAAGCCTGCCCCAGGCTTCAGTAAAACCTTGATGGACGTCATCATCACTTTGCCCTTATATTTGCTCTTCTATTTCCTGGTTCTTTGGGGCCCCAACCTAGCTCCTGGTTACCACCTAGTCCTGTTGGTTAGTGGCATGAGGTTGCTCTTCCAATTTTGCCTGTGTCTACACTAACAAGTGCCCTATTGAAGCATCCTAGCCCTATTGATGCTAACGAGCAATGCCATTAGTTATGGGTCTACTACGCGTCTACCTCTGAGCTAAACATTTCATGTATTATTGCATGTACTTCTGTAGGGGAGGAAAAATTCTCCCTCTACTCTTCTAAGTTCTCTGCTGGGAACTCTAACAAATAACAGATTAACAAAAGAAATACAAACAGAAATTTATTAGCATGTAGACCTCCTGTACGAATGGGAGACACTCGGTAACTATGGAGTGTAGTTAACTACTCAGTAGTAACTACTACTCAGAGGTAGTTTTTTTTTTTTTTTTTTTTAAGATTTTATTTATTTATTTGAGAGAGACAGAACACCAGCAGGGAGAGGGGCAAAGGGAGGGGGAGAAGCAGGCTCCCTGCTGAGATCATGCCCTAAGCTAAAAGCAGGTGCTTGACCAACTGAGTCACTGGCTCCTCAGAGGTTGTGTAGGAGTTCAGGCTTAAATACCTTTTCATCTAAAGACAAAAGAGAGAAGGCTGGGGGGGGGCGGGGCAGGGGCGGGGGAGGAGTCAGTTATAGGTAGATGAGCCGGACAAGTCTGGTAAACAGGAATGCATTTTGCTATGCAGATTTAGGTCAGTGCCTTATCCTTTGACAAATTGAGTTTCTTGTGACTTAGTCACTCTTCCCCCGGTACAGGGAAGGAGACACCCTTACAATGGAGAGCTCCTTCTCAATGCAAATTTTCCTTGCAAAAGGCTAACTGCTCATCTGTTTTCAGAGCTTCTCCTTTGTCTGCTATTTCTCAAAATAATTCGCATGCCCGAGAGGTATATTCTGGGGTGGCACATCTCACCACCCTTCACTCCTCATGACAAACCAGCAAGGTATGGTTATTCCCTTCATTCTCCAGGAATAAGGAACAGAAGCAGCACTAAGGCTAGGAAACATCCTTCATATTTAAATTAAAGCTCTTCTCTGGACACCTGGCACTGTGCTGGGTTCTCCACCTTTACCACATGACCTGGTCTTCCCAACAGTCCTGCGAGCTGCCCGGGCATTCTCATCTCCACTTTTTTGGGGACAGGGAACTGATAAGCTCAGGGAGGGTAGGCGGCTTCTGAAGCAGACCAAGGTTTAAACTCCAGTTTCCTCTCCTGCTTGCCAGACCCAGTGCAGGACCTTTGTCCTAACTGTTGCCTCTGCCTCACTGCTCTTCCCCCATATCCACACGCTTCCCTTCCTCACCTCCTCCACATGTTTGTCCAAATGTCACCTCTCAGTGAGGATTTCCCTCGCTGCACCCTCACTCACGGCTGTCCCTCACTCCCTCCCTACTTTGTTTTTCTCCATAGCACTCATCACTCTCTGACAGCACACATTTTAGTTACTAGAATGTAAGTTCCAAGAAAGAGTTTTGTCACTTTTGTTCACTAGCATATGTACACTTTTTGAGAAATATTTGTTGAAAGAAAACATGGATGAATTCATATCTAATTCCAAAGCCCACCCCCTCTCTACCATGATAGTCTCAGATCCTTTGTGTCAATTGTATTTTCTTTTTGCCTCTAGGCTACTTTAGAACGCTAAGGAATTTTTAACAAGTGCCCACATTCAGTATTATCAAGGAAAAGAAGAAACAAGTCCAACCTATCGTGGGGCCTGGAAATGTGCTAGCAGCAGTTCTTGGCTTTATCAAAGAACATTTATTATGTGCTTCCTTGCATGTGATGCTCTGCTATGTACTCTGCAGAAAAAACTAAACCAGAATGTTTATGTCTGGCTCCATCTCCCCCTCCAGTTGGCTGATTACTGGGAGAGCCAACATTGGTGCAGATGAACAAATAGAGGACACATGGCTCGTATAACCCAGACCTGAATGACGGGTGCTGGGTGCCAATGTTTACAGGTCAGTCAGAGAGAAAAATTTGCAGGTTAGCCAGTCAGGGAGCAAATCCATGGGAGTTTCATCATTAGACAGGATGGGGTTTCCGGAAATCACCCAAAGAGAACTTTTCCATCTCAAATCTGTTTGGATTTCAGGGGGATATTGCTGAGAAGCAGTTTATCTCCTACACTGTCAGCTTCCTCTACAAATTCATGGTTTGGTTCCTGGATGCAAACATTTGACTGAGAAGCCACGATAACCAGGATGCTGGAAGAAGAATTTGTGGCATCCTCTGTCCTTGGGAGGAATCCATCTTTCATGATGCCATACAGATCTTGGGCCTGATGCCAACGCTTTTTAAAAAACTAATTTACTAATGATGTGTGATGCCACTATAAGCTGCCAGTAATGGGGACAACCGTCATCATTTACCATTCTTTAAACATTCTCAAGTGAATTAGAGATTTTTAATCACTCTGCATTCACTCTGTTTATTGCTTTACCGTTTTATGCCTATACTCCAAGTATGTATAAACAAAACAATATTATAAAAGCACTAAAAATATAAGCACATTAACGTAGCATGGAGCCAGCTTGACTGCCAGCAACAAGTCCAGCTACCACCAACCTAGCTTTACAGCCTTTTAGCTGCACACCAGTGCTACAAACCAGTTATATGAAAAGTAAATTATGCCAATTAGTATCTTATATGCAAAATTCCAAAACTAATCGTACTAGATTTTAAGCTCCTTTAGAGCAAGAATAATATTCTTCCTCCTTCTCACATAGCATCTGCTTCAATGCTCTGTGTATATCCTTTCTCTCCAACAGACTAAGATTCAGTAGGACTGGATGTTATGTTAAACAGTGTGTCCAGTATCTACTATGCATTTGGCACAAAATAACATTCAATAAACATTCTTTTTAGAAATGGGGGGGGGAAAATGGGGGTGCTTGGCTGGCCCAGTTGATGGAGTGTAACTCTTGGTCTCAGGGGTGTCGGTTTGAGTTCTATGTTGGGTGTAGAGATTACTTAAGAATAAAGTATTTTTAAAAACTTCATACCTAAGGCTTGCAAAATGTAAGTCAAAGGACCTATTAAAAGAATGAGAGAAAGAGAAAAGTAAGAACTTTTTAAAAATGAACATTGATTTGAAGGAATCCTGACCTGTGAAAATTAAATTTGATTCAACATTTGGGTAGTTGTGATTTATCAGTAAAAAAAAAAAAAAAAAAAAAAAAACATAAACAAAAGATCTTGGATTCAAATATTTTATAAAAAATATTAGGAGGGGAGGGAGGAAGGTGGCCAAAAGATACTAACTTCTAGGTATAGGATAAATACTAGGGATGTTTTTGTACAACATGATGAGTCTAGCTTAACACTGATGTATGATATAGAGGAAAGTTGTTAAGGTAGTAAATCCTAAGAGTTCCCATCACAAGAAGAAACTTCTTTTTCTTTTTATTGTATCTAAGTGAGAAGATGGACCTTAGCTGAACATATTGTGGCAATCATTTCACAATCTATGTAAATCAAACCATCATGCTGTAATGCCTTAACCTTATGTAGTGATGTATGTCAACTATTTCCCAATAATACTGGGAAAAAGAGGTACTGAAAGGTCGGAAGATAAAGTTCTGAATCAGCTCTTGGGGAGACGGTGGTTTGGAGCATCAGTGGTACATTCTGGGCTTTATTTCCCTAATCTATCCTGATGAATCTTAGAAGAGAATGGGGGTTGGGTTAGAGGGTTATTTCTACAGTCCCTTTCAGCTCCAAGTTCTGTGACTATGATTTGTATAATCTGGAAGGACATGGGTATATTCACAGATATTGGCCTATTACCTGGAAGGTGCAAATGACTTTTCTTAAGTGAATAAACCATAAACAAAGCCAACTCCAAGACAGCCTCCAAGAGACCCACCTCCTGATATCCACACCTTGCCTCATTCCCTCCCACATCCTGCTACAGTTGGTCTGTTTGGCCATTAGCATACAGCAGAACTAGTGGTATGTCACTTCCTAGATTAGGTTATAAAAATAAAAGGTGAGGAATTGAAACCTTCTGCCAACAGCCATGTGAACACATCTGAAAGTGGATTCTCCTCAGAGCTTCATTCAAGCTTTCAGAAGACAGCTGTCCCTGCTGACAGATTGACTGCAACCTCATGAACCAGAACCATTTGGCTAAGCAGCTCCTGGAATCCTGATCCTCGAAAACTGAGGTAATGCATTGATATTGTTTTAAGTCGCTAAATTTTGGGGTAATTTGTGTTTTTTTTTTAAAGATTGTATTTATTTATTTATGAGAGACACAGAGAGAGAGAGAGAGAGAGAGAGGCGCAGAGACACAGGCAGAGGGAGAAGCATACGGAACTCGATCCTGGACTCCAGGATCACGCCCTGAGCCGAAGGCAGGGGCTAAACCGCTGAGCCATGGGGTAATTTGTTATGCAATAATAGATAACATTGTTATCTAACAATGATAACAAGACATTTTTTCATCCCAAACTCCTCCCCTCTCCTAGGGCATATGAGCAACGTCAATGTCACCATTCCTGAAAATCATGCACATTGTTTGGCAACGTATATTTCGTAAGAAAAGACACGAGTTAGTACCAGCATTTTCTTAGCTACTCGGTTTTAAAATCAGCTTCACTCAAGCCACAACTTTTTACAAAGTAAGGAAAACCTCCTTATTGCATGTAGTAGTGGTCTCATTGTGATTTCCATCTCTAGTATTTTGAGATTGCATTTTGCCTTTGCCAAAATTTCCCTTCTTTTATGGCTGCCCAATAGATACATTACTCTGTCATGTTTTCCTCCTACTTGTTCTTCCCATGAATCCACTGATTTCTTTAAAAGAAACACATTCAAAGGGTGAATTCATGGTGAAAGAAACATTCTCTTTCAATATTACTTTAATTCATACATTTGCTCTTTAGTTCATGACAAAATGAACTTTGAAGGTTTTTGAAAACTGTTTTCATGTCTAAGAATTTTTAAAAGTTAAGGGGCACCTCAATGGCTCAGTCAGTTAAGCATTAGACTCTTGATTTCAGCTCAGCTCATGATCTTAGGGTCATGAGATGGAGCCCCTGCCCGGCTCTATGGTGGGCGAGGAGCCTGCTTAAGAGTCTCTCTTTCTCCCTCTCCCTCTGTCCTTCCCCACCCCCTGCTGGCTCACTCGCTGGCTCACTCTAATTAATTAATTAGAGAAATAAATAAGTTAAAATGTTGAATTCAACTGCTTTGAGCATTCAATGTTCCATCCTGGAAGTGTACAAAGGTCTTAGTTCCTGATATATGTGTTCAGTAAAACTATTATTTATATAGAAGTCCAGATTGATACCCCATTATATAGATAAGGAAATGCTTCGTGTACTTAATACCTAGACACCAAAATAGGGAAACGCTGTCCACTCACACAGCCTGGGCTCTACAGCAGATGTCAAGCATGGTTTCTATGATTTCTCCATCATCTGCCATATAGGGCTGTAAACAAAGCTGGCCTTTCTCAAATGCTTCCTGATAGGTCCTTGCATAACGATCTAGCACAAAATGACTCAAAAATTTGTGTGGACAAGAATAGTTATTAACACATCACCGTGCCTTGGGGCAAACACAGTTCTTAGATTTCTTTTTTTTTTTTTTTAAGATTTATTTATTTATTTATGAGAGAGAGAGAGAGAGAGAGAGAGGCAGAGACACAGGAGGAGGGAGAAGCAGGCTCCATGCAGGGAGCCTGATGTGGGACTCGATCCCAGGACTCCAGGATCATGCCCTGGGCCAAAGGCACGCGCTAAACCACTGCGCCACCCAGGTATCCCCCAGTTCTTAGATTTCAACTAGCAAATTGCTGCCCCAAGCCTCTGGGAAACAAACCATGTCTATGCTGTGTTCGATCTGCAAAGGTATAGGCCGTTACAATATCCTCAAAGTTAGTTTGCAGAATCACTTGTAGATCAGTACTAAGGGCAATTAAAGCTTTGGAAAATGGTGTTCTGTTCCTTCCTTCCTTCCTTCTTTTGATGAATTTACTTTGAAGAACCAAACTTTATTTTCTTTTCTCCCCCATCTTTATTGAGGTATAAATGACAATTAAATTGTACATCTTTAAGTTGTATAATTTTGGTGTTTTGACATAACAAATGTTGTGAAATAATTGTCACAATTAAGCTAGTTAACACGAAAAATTAGTGTTTTCAAGTAAAAAATATTTGCAAATGATCCCCTCATGATCTTACAAAGGAAATGAAGACAAATTGTAAAAAAAAAAAAAAAAAAAAAAAAAAAAAAAAAATTAAGTTACAGAATATTAGAGCAAGAGAAAACAGTTCCTGGGTGTTGTCTAGACAAGCGTTCAGAGAACAGTGATAGTGTTATTTATTTTTATTTTTTTTTTGCCACCTATCAAGAAAGAGAATATCAATTTTCATGTCATAAATAAGTCACTGAAGGTGATTACATTCCCCCTTTTTTCCCGAGAAAAAGGAAATTGAAAATTCAGCACAAATAATATGCTGTATACGTAATAATACATATGCTGTATATGAATAATATGTACATAAATAAAATGCTGTATATACATAATGATATACATAATATACATAATAATATACAGTATGATACCCGTACAGGCCCATAAAAACAGAAGTTTTCTTACAACCTTGTTACAATGAAACCACTAACACCTTTTGCATATCAATCAGTTATGATCTTGAAGTTATGCAGTCACTTAAATCCAAACGCAGGCAACTGATTTGCCCCAATATGAGTTACCTCTTCCCGCACAGCAACCACCCAGTAACCCTATCAGCCTAAGGCATCGACCGCTTCTTGAGCTCACAATTTCCCAGGTTGGCCATGTGACTTGGGCTCGGCTGGGCCACCGGGCTAACCCACCAGCGCAGCTGCCGGTTGGCTAAGGGGCTCTGCTTTGGCGGGGGCGGGGGGGGGGGGGGGGGGGAGGGGGCTTGTCTGGGTGACCTCAGGGGGGACAGCTCCTCTCTACTGCACAATGGCCTTTGACCTTGAGGCAATTTCCCAGCCTCTCGGGCCCTCTCCGCTGGATCACTCTCATCAACATGCAAATATGCTGTATTTCTCAAACTCCCACCCAGAAGGTCCACTTTCATTTCCAGCGAACACCCTATGCCTCTATGCCTCTGCTCATTCTTGTAGCAGAACTCTTTAAGAGGTATCTGTGTGCACTGTCTCCAATTCTGTTCTTCCCATTTTTGCTTAAATCCCACTCCAAAAAGGCTCTCATCCACACCATTCTGCCCAAACTGCTCTTGCCAAGGTCCCCAGTAACCTTTACATTGCTCAAGCCAACGATCCATCCCCACTCCTCATTTTAGGTGACTTGTCAGCCTTTAACACGTGTCATCACCTCATCTCCTCAAAACACTTCCTCCTCGTGGCTTCTGGGCAGCACACTCACCTGGCCGTCCTCCTCCCTCACTAGCCTCTCATTCCAGGTCTCCTTTGCTGGCTCCTTCTCATCTTCCTGACCTCTCAATGTCAGTTCTTCCCAAGCACAGTCCTTGGATTTCTTTTTTCTCTTCTCTTCCCTGATTTTACTCACTTCCTTGGTGACCTCATCCAGTGTCCTGGTTTTAAGTACCATTAATATGCTGATAACTCCAAATGTTTATCCCCATCCTCTATCCCAAGTCCAGACATAAATATCCAGCTGCCTACAAGCTATCTCCCCTTGGATGTCATATTTTTCTACTTCTGCTGCAACAAATTGTCACAAATGGAGTGACTTAAAACGACATGAATTTAATGGGGTGCTTGGGTGGCTCAGTCAGTTGGGGTGTCTGCCTTTGGCTCAGGTCATGATCTCAGGGTCCTGTGATTCAGCCCCATATCAGGCTCCCTGCTCAGCAGGGAATCTGCTTCTCCCTCTCCCTCTGCCCCTCCCGACTCGTGGACACACACACACGCACACACACACTGTATCAAATAAATAAAATCTTTTTCAAAACACATGAATTTATTATCTTACTGTTTTGGAGGTCAGAAGTCCAAAACGGGTCTCACTAGGTAAAGCCAGGGTGTCAGCAGGGCTGCAGTCCTTCTAAAGGCTCTGGGGGAGAACCCCTTTTCTTAGACGGCTGGCATTTCTTCGTTGGTGGCCCCCTTCCCTGTTCAAAGCCGGCAACGGGCGAGCAAGTCTTTCTGACGTTGCATCACTCCGACATTGACCCCTTAGTCTCCCTCTCCCACGTTGAAGGGCTTACAGTTATAGGACATCCACCTGGATAGGGACACACTCCCTAGCATAAGGTGAGCTGATTAGCAACCTTGGCAACCTTAATTCTATCCACTTTAATTAATTATCCTTTAATTATCCTTTAATTATCCTTTAATTATCCTTTGCCGTGTAACCAAACATATTCATAGGTCCCAGGGGTTAGGAACCGGATGGCCCCTTTCAGGGGTCATTAGCCGGCCTTCCACAGTTGTCTTACGGTGTCAAACCTAGCGTGTTCAAACTGAGCTCCTGCTCTCAGCAAGCCTGCTTCTCTCTAGGTTTTCCTCAACTTCAGTCAATGGCAGCCTCACCTTTCCAGCTGATCGGGGCAGAAAGTTTGGAGCCAATTTTTTCTTCTCTTCCTCGCCCATACCCTACCTGCTAGCAAACCCATGGACTCCACCTACAGCATATAAGAATCTGATGATTCTCACCACCTCCTGCGCGACTACCCTGGTTCACTCCCCTTTGTGACCCTCCCAGGTTATTGTTGCTGGTCTCCAGGTCTCCCAGAGCATCCTTTCGGCCTCCCACTGCCTGTCTGTGGTTTCTGCCCCAGCCTCCCAACCCCATCTCCCGCCTGCCCACGCATAGTCTATTCTCAATATAGCGTCCAGATGATATTTTTACAACAGAAGTCAGATCATGCAGCTTCTCTGCTCACAACCCTCCCGAAGCTTCTCAGCTCCATAAAAGTTAGTGTCTGCAAGGCCCACAGGATCTGGCCATTCCTCCCACTTCTCCAACTTCTTTTATTCCTCTCCGACATATTTGCTTCACTCCACCCACCGGGGCCTTCCTGCTTTGTCTTGAACAATCCGGGCACCTACTCAGGGCTTTCGCATTCGGCAGTTTACTGTCGGTGACACACTATCCTCCCAGAGGTTTGCTGTGTAGATCTCTCTTCATCTCCCTCAATCTTTGCTCAAAGTCACATTCTCAGTGAGGCTTTCCTTATTCGTTATCCTTTATTTTTAATTTTTTTTCCCTTTTATTGATGTTTGGTGCAATGTTACATTAGTTTCAGGAACACGATGTAATGATGTGACAAATCTACTTGTTATTCTATATTCACTACAAGTGTAACTACCATCTGTCACCATACTACACCATTTTTAAAAAAGATTTTATTTATTTATTCATAAGAGATACAGAGTGAGGGACAGAGACATAAGCAGTGGGGAGAAGCAGGCTCCCTGCAGGGAGCCTAATGCAGGACTCAATCCCAGGACTCCAGGATCACAACCCAAGCCAAAGGCAGCCGCTCAACCCCTGAGTCACCCAGGTGCCCACCAAACTGCACTCTTATAATACCATTGCCATGTTCCCTATGCAGACCTTTTATCACGGTGACTTGTTCGTTTCATAACTGGAAGGCTACACTTCCCACTCCCCTTCACCCATTTTGTTTATTCCCTTCAATCCCTTCCCCTCTGGCAACCATCAGTTTGTCCTCTGTATCTATGAGTCTGTTTCTGCTTTTTGTTTATTCCTTTGTCTTTTCTTTTCAGATTCCACTGATAAGTGAAATCCCTGTGATATTTGCCTTTCTCTGTCTGACTTATTTTACGTAGCATGTACCCTCTAGGCCCATCTATCTTGTTGCAAATGGCAAGGGCTCATTTTTATGGGCAAATAACATTCCGTTGTATATACATATCACATCTTCTTTACACATTCATCTATCAATGGACACTTGGGTTACTTTCATAGCTTGGATAAACATACAGGTGCATATATCTTCTCTAATTAGTGTTTTCGTTTTCTTTGGGCACTCAGCCGTAGAATTACTAGATCATATGTTATTTCTATTTCTACTTGAAGAACCTCCATACTGGTTTCCACAGTGGCTGCACCAATATTCATTCTCAACAATAGTGCACAAGGGTTCCTTTTTCTCCACATCCTCGCCAACACTTGTTATTTCATGTTGTTTGGAGTCTAGCCAAACAACAGGTGTAAGGTGATATCTCATTGTGGTTTTAATTTGCATTACCCTGATGATGAGCAATGGTGAGCCCCTTCTCACATCAGCCTTTAAATTGCATGCACGTGCACACAAACGCATACCTAGAAACCTTCCCTTCTTTAATGCTTTACATTTTTCAGTAGCGTTTATAACATTCTAACTTACCATATAATTTACATTTTTATGGTTTATTTTTGTCTGTTACCACTAGATAGTAAATTCCATGAAGGTGGAGATGCCTTGAGGTATTCCTAATTCTTAGGCCAGTATCAGGTACATAGTAGATACTTGGTAAATATTAGACAAATGCTTCTGTATCAATTTCTTCATCAGTAAAATGGGAATAATAGGAATTGTAATTGTAATTGTAGAGTTGTTGGGAGAATTTCATAAGTTAATATATGTAAAGTGTTATTACAGAGACTGGCACAAAGAAAGCATTAAAGGGGTGTTTGCGCTTATAATCTCTCTACCATTTATACTGATTCTTCTCTTGTTGTTCAATGAGCACCAAGCAACACCTCTCAAGAGGGAACAATTGTAATATGTTGAGAATACACTGTGTACTAGCAATGAAGATATGTGTAAATCCTTGCTATTTTATACAATTTAGCAAAGCCCTCAACAAGTAAGATCTTGCAATAATCACTACTGGACTCTCTAGATGTGTATGTTGAGGACTGAATGTTCATTATTCGTATTTTTCTATTGGATGCCCAAATGTTAACACGGCCAAAGGATCCTGAACTTTAGTCTCTCACTTGTTCAGAACTAACCCTAAAAGGCAGGCAGATGAACCATATCCTCATGACTGCTGTAGTTCCACATTCCTTTGTCATTTGTTGGATTTCGGTGATGACCTTCACATCTAGAATCAGCACCAGTCTCTCCCAGTTTGAGAATTAGCACAAACCACAGACCATATTAATCTTATTTCAAAATGTCAAAATTCCAATATTCAAAGCATTTGAAGCTATGCAAATATCTTTCTAGAATGCACTAAAAAATCAAAGTTATCACTGGTTTTATTCCTTTGTCTTCTTGCAGCATATACCAGACTGAATCCTAAAGATTCCAGCAAACTTATTTCCATTTTCATACTAGTGAGGCCAAAAGAAAAAAAATAAAAGATTATCTGGAAGCAGAAATTCCGTGAAGAGCCAAACCTCACATTTACACATCTACGGAAACGAAAAGTGTCTCCTGACAGAGTAGGTCAAATATCGCTGATGTGTGGCTACTGGATGGTCAATCTTATTCACTCCCTAGTAAATATGAAGCGCCAAAAAAATGAATTTTATAATTAATAGGATCATAGCTGGCTGTTTGTCTATGATTAAATATCACCTCTGCTATTTAATTCAGTTACTCCAGACAGAATTCTATGACATTTGACTCTGAATAAAACACTTTAACACTAAGTTTGGAAACAGCTATATGTGGTTGTACAGGTCATTCATTGCATCTGGATATCTAGCTAAGGGGGCAAGGGAGGCTGGGAGACTTTTGGTTTTATTTGTTTTTAATTCCAAAGCTTGATTGTGAATATTAGGGATAAAACCTGGAAGACTCCGAGCACAGGGCACGCGTCATAAACCATAGTGTTGGAAAGAATAGGTGATAATATTATAGAAGAGGACAGAGGATGGCAGTGAGTCATATACTACCAATTCCTAGATAATTCATAAGATCCTTCCAGAAATTTAGGTCAGGCCTGGAGAGAAGAGGAGAAAGGGAGAAGGTGGAAGAGAAAACCCTGAATGTGGCAATTTATCTAAAGAAAATGAATTTTTCAAAAACGACTGAGTTATAATGACAGCAAGATTACATTTTCTGCAATCTACTCAACAGAAACTGGGACTTGAAATCCAAACTTCTTTTTAAAGCAATTTTGCAAAAGCTGAATATGTGTATACCTGAGTAACAAGCACTGGGACTATAAAATTGATACCTAGCATAGTAGCATATATTAAAATTTTTTTTAATCTTACTTTTATTCATGTGAGAGACAGAGAGAGAGGCAGAGACATAGAGAAGCAGGCTCCCGGCAGGGATCCCAATGGGGGACCCAATCCCAGGACTTAATTCAAAGGCAGACGCTCAGCCACTGAGCCATCCAGCGCCCCAGCATACTAGCATCTATTGAGCTTCCCCAGTACTATGTGTACTAGGCTAAGATCTTTATATACAAAAAAAAAAAAAAAAAAAAAAAAAGAACTTTATATACATTATGACATTTAGTCAATCCAGGGGGAAAAGTGGCCCAAGAGGCGGGCTGGGTATTTTCCCTTTGCCATTCTGGATCCTTATCTACTTTGTGCCAAAAGAGGCTCACTGATGCGAACCACAACCACCAGCGCCTTACCCTCCTGCTCCTTACAGAGACTGGGTAATGGTAGGACTGGTGGAGAGTGACATCAGGGTACTTACTCCACCGGGTTCTCTTTATGTCATTGCCTTAGATTGTCTTCATCCCTCTACTGAGGGTGATGGGGCCTATCAGGGGGCCCTCTCCATTGTTACTGTAAGGGACTGAACGTTCTTGCCCCACCCTCCCACCTCCCCCACCCCACCCTCAAATTCCTATGTTAATGCCCTAATCCTCAAAGCAATATTTGGAACTAGGGCCTTTGGGAGGTGCTTAGGTTTCACAGGCTCTTGAAGGCAACCCCCTATGATGAGATTAGCTTTCTTCTAGGAAAAGGAAGAGAGACCAGAGCTTGCTTTCTCTGCCATGTGAGGACATGTGGGAAGGCTGTTGTCTGCAAGCCACGGAACCAACTCACCAGGAACTGAACCTGCCAATGCCCGGAGCTGGGGCTTTCCAGCCCCCAGAAGAGCGAGAAACAAATGTCTGTTGTTCATGTCCCCCGGCTCTTGTATTTTGACAGAGCAGCCCAGCGCCCTCCGCCGGCTACCCTCGCAGAGTCCCAGGACTGCTGCCTTCCGTCGCCCTGCAGGCACAGGGGAGACACGGGCTCCCCGATACCACTAACCTCAAGGCCTTACGTGATTTCTGTAAAACATGCCTGTGATTTAGTAAATAGGCCCTTTCTGCTTACCGGGTCAGAGAGCCCTTTCTTCCCTTCCAGGACACTCATTAATGTGGTTCCTAAGCAGAGACTGGGTGACGGTTTCTCAACAGGAATCTCCTCATCTGTGGGGCTACGTGGTTCTTTGTGCCTCTTCCAACTCGGAGAGTCTTTCTTCTTACAGTTACACTAATGAAGACATTCATTGTGTTTTTATTCAATTATACATGATACAGCAACATTTTTCTGTAAAAACTTTACATTTTGTTAAGCAAAATTATTTTGTTTATCCTCCCCAAAGCTCTTGTTTTGTGACCCCATCTGCACCCAATCTAAAGGAAAGGGAATGGAGAACAAGCGACTGAGGGTCCAGGGCCAGTGCTGGAGGGCAGCCACTGACTCAGAGCCTCCCCCCACCCCCAGCCAGGAGACAGAGGCCCCTGACGGCCTGCAGCTTCTCTGCCTGGGACGACTAGTTGTCTAGAGATGGGATTCAGAACCCAAGAATGCTGCTCACCAGGTGAAGGGCTTCCGTCCACAAGCTCAGCTACTTGCAGGGCTCAAAGCTTTAGGGTGGAGGTACATCTTGATGCTCTAAAAGCAGCACCATTGGTCAGTGCTTCCTGCATGTTCAGCTCCCTTGGAGAGACTGAATCTGCAAATGCTCTGGAAAACAGAGTGAGAAAGAATAATGCAGGAAATGGTCCCATGCATCTCAACAATTTCACATCACCCTCCCAGCTCCTGCTCCTATCACCAGGAATAATAACCAAATTGTTGTTCATGGTGTTATGATTACTGCTAACAATCCCTCACATTTGTCTAGGGCTTTGCAATTCATGGACTCTCTCATTTTCTTCTCACAAGGATCTCATGCATGTGCACACATACACACACCTGTGCAAATAAATAGGGCAGGTATTCTCTATTATTTTTATTGTTGGTGTTGTTTTTTTAAAGTTCTTAAAAGTCTTTTTTTTTTTTAAGATTTTATTTATTTATTCATGAGAATACAAAGAGAGGAGAGAGAGAGGCAGAGACACAGGCAGAGGGAGAAGCAGGCTCCATGCAGGGAGCCTGATGTGGGACTTAATCCCAGGTCTCCAGGATCAGGCCCTGGGCTGAAGGCCACGCTAAACCGCTGAGCCACCCGGGCTGCCCCTTAAAAGTCTTTTTTAAAGTTCTTTTAAAGTTCACAATACCTTATCTCCTTCCATTCTGACCCTTCAATGCTTTTTTTATGATGCATTTCAAATACAACTTTTCTTGATCTTCATGATAATAATCCTACTAGTAATACCGTGTATATTATGTGTTAGATATTCATTTGCTGACAATCTTCTGTAAACACTGAGGTGTTATGGGGAATATGAGCTCCCTCCTGCCCAGTAGAACTTTCTGCAATGATGAAAATATTCTAAGAGTCTCGTCAAAAACTGACCTCTGTGCAGTGGAGCCAAAATACAATGTGAAAGGAGAATATGAGATAAAGAGGAACAATAGCTTGATGGCTTTGCTGGCAAAGAAGGCTGCAGCAGGCTAAGGCCTTCAAACACCACAAGCCTGCCTGGAGGAAGGGGCTGGAAGGTTTAATAAAGAAATACAGGATCTAGCCAGTTTTGAAGGAATTGTGTACCTGCTGCTGACTCTGTTCACCATGTCTTTAGGGTAGTACTGGGTTCCTGAAACAAAAGGCTAAGAAGGGAGGCAGGGAGGTTTGCAGAGGAGAGGATAAAGGTTACTTTAAAATCAAGCTTGGCCGAAACATTAGTGCAGCCATTTTGATTTTTGTTCAACTTTATGATTTTAAGCATTTTCCAAGGTACCATGTCCATTATGACAGCAGCTTACCACATGTGGCCATTGATCATTTGAAATCTGGCTAATACAACTGAGGAATTGAATGCTTAATTTTACCTAATGTTAACTTATTTTAATTTAGGGACTCTGGGGTGGCTCAGTGGTTGAGCGTCTACCTCTGGCTCAGGTCATGATCTTGGGGTCCCGGGATCGAGTCCCACATCAGGCTCCCTGCATGGAGACTGCTTCTCCCTCTGCCTCTGTCTCTGTGTTTCTCATGAATAAATAAATACAATCCTAAAAAAAAAACTTATTTTAATTTAATGTTAATTTTTAAAAAGATTTTTTTATGTATTTGAGAGAGAGAGGGAGAGACCACAAATGAAGGGTGGGGGTGCAGGCAGAGGCTGAGGGAGAAGCAGGCCCCCTGCTGAGCAGGGAGCTCCACACAGGGCTCAATCCCAGGACCTGAGATCTTGAGCTGAGCTGAAGGCAGACACTTAACCGACTGAGCCATCCACACACTCCTAATGTTAATTTTTAAAAACCTAAATATTTGAACTTCAATAGCTATTATCTTTGGCAGTGAAGCTCCAGAACCAGAATAGCTACTCCTATTTTGCAGGAATCTAGAATCTAAAGGGATATTGTTGTAGAAGTGGGTAGCCAGCAGGAGGCATGGCTTGAGAACAACTGCATAAAATTCAAAATTATACTATATATATATATATATATATATATATATATATATACCCTGAGATCATCTAATGAAGCTGTCTGTGTGAGATGAAATTAATGGAAGGAAAGAATTCAGAGAAAAAAGAATTTCAGGAACTGCTATGATGGAGGAAGGAAGAGGAGTGGCAAGTAAAAGAAAAAGGACCCTTTGGAGGAGTAAAAGAGATGGACTCATGAAGAACAGACGATTGGAGAGAAGTAGGTGGTTCTCACCCAGTCTGCTGAGAGACTTTGAGGCAAATCTGAAGTGAATGTCGATATTGACACTGATTAGTGAAGGGTGACACAATATGCCACCCCAAGAAACCTTTGGCATAAGGAGTATTTTTGAGAAACACCAGACACAAGAGAAGCTCCAAAAACAGAATAGAACTTACTTTTTTTCTAAGATAAATTTATATTTATAAGGAAATATCCATTTGTAAGGGTGTCTCTGTTGGGGCCAGGTGGGAAGGGAAACTCCTCAAGATGGCGGATACCCCAAAATGGCTGAGGTTCCTGTCACCACCTCCACCTGGGACGTCAATGGACCAATGACCTGCTGACAGCTTGACGCAGACCCTTAGACCTCTCCTTTGGACTTCCCCAACCGAACCCAATGCCCTTAAACCCCAGAGGAGGAAGTCACCTTTGACTGACCGAATTGCAGCCCTTCCTTTGCATATGAGCCAACCAATAGGAAACCGTTCTGCCTTACAACGTTATGTAAACCCCCTGCCACCTTGTCTTGCCGCGACTTCCCCGACTCACTCTTTCCCCCCGTGAGTCGTGGAACCTCGCCTGAGGGTGCCTGCAATAAAATCTGCTCTTGGACCCTCGCTTGCCTTGGCGGTCTCACTTCCATTTAGTTACTAAAAAAAACCTAACAGTCTCCTTCTCTGTACCAGGCAGAGGAAGATGATGAAATCATAAGAAACTCTTATCAATGCAAAAGTCACCGACTTAGATGTCCATGGCAAATCTTACTCTGTTTACCAGACTTATCCTGCTCGTCTCCCCATAACTGACTTCCCCCACACCCTTCCTTCTTTGTCTTAAGCTAGAGATGGTATTCAAGCCTGAATTCTACACAACTTCTGAGAGTTACCGAGCTTTCCGAGTACATCTCATGTATATATTAGGTATACGTTATAAACTTCTATTTGTATTTCTCTTATTAATCTGTCTTTTTTTATAGGGCTCCAGCTGAGAGCTGAGAAGGGTAGAGGGACCCACATAAGGAACATGGGAAGCCATTATTAGTATGGACACTGTAAGAGAAAAACAAGCAGAAAGAAAAACTAAACCAGGAAGGGGAAAAAAAACAAAACAAAACAAAACAGACAAAACCCTAAAAATGTTCAAGTGCTGAGACCTGGCACATCTTTTGTTGTTTCATTGATTTCCTATAAATAATTTCAAATAATAACAGGAGATTAGCTAACCCATTTTCTGGTATATGAATTTGTGAAGCAGAGGACATTTTTATTCTCCCCTTCTAGATCTTTTGGCTGGTCTAATAATTAAAATGGCATAGGAAAGATTAACAGGAGAAAAAAAAAATAATTATGTTAGGGTACAGGAGACCTGAAACGCAGCCAGGCAATCAAGGTTTATGTAACATCCTGAACTAAGGAAAGGAAAGGGGCCTGGGGCTTCAAAGCAGGGAAGGCAGTTTACAGAAAGGGGATGGGAGCTGTCTGGCAAACACAGGTTATGCAGATCAGTTTCTAAAGTAAAAATGGTTTATCTCTGGTAGTAGTTCTCTTCTTGACATAGGCCCCCTTTCCAATGTAAATTTCCTTTATAATTGCAGATTTCCCCCACAAATGGAGAAATTTATGTTTTTAGGCAGTTAAGGGGGGGAGGTTAAGAGCTTTTCCTGAGACTTCTGGGTCTTGATTGCCTTGAGCTCAAAGTAATCTGCATGCAACAATGGCATGTTTTTTTTTCTTTATGGGGGCAGGGGGTGGTCTTGTTCTGAATCTCTTTGTTCACATCATATTAGGAAACGTATATCGTCTTTTATTATTAAATATAAACCCCAGCTCTTTTACAAATGATATTGTACTTGATCTAATGACTTTCCACTTCACCTCTCTTTTCCTTCATCCCTGTAAACACACACACATACACACACACCCCACACTCCTGACAAACACCATGTTCAGAACAATGCTTCTCCAACTATCTGAGGTGAAGAACCAGTTTTTCTTTTCCCAATCCATCATGAACTCATACTTTATAAAATACAACAAAAAAGGACAAAACTAGAAAAATGGAGTAAAAAGACATACAAAGTAGAAACCAAGCCTTCTGTTCTTAGATAAAACATATATAAAAGTATTCTGACATATTGCTTTAAAAGTTTCTAAATGCTTACCCTCAATTTATTACTTATTTCCTTATGGCCTATGTTAAAAATGATTAAAGAAGACAAATTAGGTGATACACCTCTGAAGCAGCCAGCCTCTATTCAGAGAACTGTAAAATGGGGAAGAAGGATGAAAGCTTTTATAAGACAAAGAATAAAGAACAAGGAAGAGAGAACGAAAATATCAGATTGGCCGAGGCTACATAGTCAACCTTGCTTGGGGTGAGAAGGAAGAAGGAAATAAACAGAGTCCAGAGTTGGCGTGGCAACTGGGAACTGGATAGTTTGTTTCTGGTGAAGCTGAGCATGTACAGGGACATGAGAGCTCTCTGAGTTTCAGTTCACTGATGTGGCACCCGGGGAAGGAGCAGTTCCATCTTGCAGCTAGAAATCTATTTCAAAAGCTGGTGACAAATAGTTTGCTATATGGCATCTGCTTGTGCATCATACTTTCAATAGCATTGACTTAGATGCATGATGATCTGTCTACGTAGAATGTGTTATAAATAAATAGAAATGTATTATTTCCATAAATACACAACAGACTGCATAGACAATATTATCTTCCTGATCTTCAACTATTTATGTCTTTTTAAAAAAAGACTTTATGTATTGACAGAGAGAGAGAGAGATCGTGTGCACAAGCAGGAGTGAGGGGAGGGGCAGAGAGAGAGGGAGAAGCAGATTCCTAATGTGCAGGGAACCCGATGTGGCTCTAGTCTAGGACCCTGAGATCATGACCTGAGTGAGTGAAAGGCAGATGTTTAACTGACTGAGCCACCCAGGTGCCCCAACTTATGCCTTTAAAATTTGCAGTTCATAATCTTAAAGGAATCAAGATTTTGTTTGAAAAGGCCTTTTAACTTTTTAGTTCTTTGCTTATTTTCTTGCACGCATAAATATTCAAAAAAATGTCCGCTTTCCAATGGACTCAAGTTCAAATAAAAATATGTTGGACACCTCAAATAAATATCTAAGGGTACTGATCTCTAATACCCAATGTTTACCTGTTAATGTGCTTCTTGTTAGGAACATTTTTATTTTTGAATAAATCTAAGCTCATAGCATTACAGTTTATTGCCACAAAAAAAGAATGAGCTATCAGAAAATGACTGAGTTTTCACAAACATCAGGGTTGTACTGTTGTGTGAGAAAATGGAAAAAGTATGGCCAAGAGAGAGGTGAGGAAAGGATTTGCCAAGAGAAAGAGGTGAGGAAAGTGCAAATTTGTGTATTAAAAACAACTGATTTAAAGTTTTATTTACTTTAAAAATTCCTTCATCTGACACAGCCTTTACTCCTCCTAAATTTTAGGACAAATATAAAATCAGCAGAAGCCTACAGAAAAAAGAGCAGGTTCCTATCACTTAGGAATAACAGCCTCAGAAAACACTGAAATTAAAGCCCCAAGGCTGTTGGCTTTTACTTTCCCTTCACTCCCTTAAAATTTTGGAGATTTTGTATTCTATTTTTTTAAATGTGGTTAGTGTTTTAACATTTCCACCAATTATGCTGACCAATCTAACCCGACCTCCATTTAAGAGAAAGGCTTTCTTGGTCTTTTTGTAACTTTATGACTATACAACATGAAAAACGAATGTTATGGGTGATCCTGGATTGGATCCTAGATTGGAAAAAAAAACAAAAAACAAGGCATTTTTAAGACAACGGAAAAAGTTTGAATATAGGTAATAGATAATATATTATATCAACATTAAATTTCTTTGGGTGGAATGGTATTGTGGTTATGTAGGAGACTGTCCTTGTTCTCAGATAACACATGGTAGATAGAGTATTTGGAGAGAAAGTGTCATGATGTCTGTTTGCAATATACTTTCAAATGGCTCAGCATTTTTAAAAAGGCCCATGGAGATTAGATAGATAGATAGATAGATAGATAGATAGATAGATAGATGATAGATAGATAATAGATAGAGCAAGCCAATGTGGCAAAATGTTAATAACTGGTATATTTAAGCAAGGCTGTTACTAACCCTGCAGGGCCTGGGTCAAAAGTACAAGTTGGAGACTCACATACCATGCCTAAATACTTAAAGTTATAAAGCAAACTCATAAAATAATAAAATATGTTCTATCCTTGCTTTGACCAATATATCTCCATAATGATTAGAAACCAAGTTTAGGGGGGATCCCTGGGTGACTCAGCGGTTTAGCGCCCGCCTTTGGCCCAGGGCGCGATCCTGGAGTTTCGGGATTGAGTCCCACGTCGGGCTCCCAGCATGGAGCCTGCTTCTCTCTCCTCCTGTGTCTCTGCTTCTATCTCCCTCTCTCTATGTCTATCATAAATAAATAAATCTTTAAAAAAAAAAGAAAAAGAAGAAGAAGAAACCAAATTTAAATTTAGAATTCACAAACTCCTGCAAGTTTTGTGCTAGGACACAGCAATTCAAGGAAAGCCAGTATCCTTGTCTGCAGCCAGCCCCCTTTCTCTCCCCATCCCTAAGTCCATTCTGTATCATAAGGGGCTCTGTGCACATTTGTGTGGACCTCGGTTCATGCATTCAAGCACCATCTGTGGGGTAGCAGAATATGAAACCCCAAAACAGAGGTGCCTGGGTGGCTCAGTTCGTTAAGCATCTGCCTTGGGCTCTGATCATGATTCCAGGGTCCTGGGATTGAGCCTGGAGTCAGGCTCTGCCCCTCCCCTGCTCCCTGCTTGTGCCCCGCCCCCCAATAACTAAACAAAATACTTATGTATTAAAAAAAAAGAAACCCCAAAACATGCCCCCTTGGCATAAGGATTATTTTGAGCTGAAGGCAACTGAGAAGAAGCAGATATAAAGCTCCCTGCCCTCCCTCTATGTGCCTAAAACCAGGACTTACATTTTTCAACGGTATCCCTGTTCCCCTTGCTACTGAGAAGGACAAAAGCTGATCACCAGAGGTAACTTCAGATCCTATCAGCCCAGAGATGGCACCGGAGAAGTCTACACAACGAACTTTACTGTCTAGCTTTTGTCTACCATTAGTTTCCCATGTATCTGCCCCCCTACTATTTGCTGCCCTAGGGGCTGAAAGTCTTTTTCCTTTGTCTTGTCACTTCTATAAAAATGTGTTGTTCCTTTCCTAAGACACTATGTAAACTCAGGTTCTAACTAAGCCTTTAAGCTACTTATTTTTCCCTGGGTACCTCCCATGCATACATGTTAATAAACTTCTGTTTTTCTCTTATTAATCTGTCTTTGGTTATAAGGGTCTAGCCAAGAACTTAGAAGGGTAGAGGGAAATTACTTTTTCCTCCCCTACACATGCATATCACAGCTCCCCACTTCCACAAACAGCTATTTTTGGGCCACCTTTGGGCGAGGGGTATGTGTAGTGGATGTGGTCTAACCTCAGAAAAACAGACCTCAAAAAGATGAAAGTAGCAGGAATTCCAGGGTCTAGGATACCTGAAGCGTGGAATAAAAGTGAGGGGTTGCCGTGGGAGCTGAGCTCCAGATGGGCATGCTGCTTGGCTCGGAATACTTCTGAGGAGGACCAAGGCTGGAGAAGAAAAAGGGGCCTCCAGAGAATGGGTAGTATAGGATCTAGGTGAAGGGATATGGATTTCCAATGAAATTATTCTTTCAATTTTTAACTTTAACATTTGGCACATTTTTTTCCCACTTTCCAAAAATGCATTGGAGATGGTTTAGGGGAAAAAAAAGTTTTATATCCTGTTCTTTTCACATATCATCCTAACAACTGTAGAGGGAGAAAAATTAATCTTCCCTCTACCCTCCAAGTTCTTAGCGAAGATCTCTGTAAAAAAAGAAGTGTATTAAGATGTATATCTCATGTACACATGGGAGATGCCCAGGGAAAAATGAATAATTCAGAGGTGGCTTAGAGTTCAGGTTTAAATATTATCTTAATTGGGAAGAAAAGATATAGTCCTCTTAGGGGAAAGCAAGTGATTTTTAGGGAAAATGAATGGGTTCTTAGAAAAAATAGATGGGAGATATGATAGTTCACGACAAAGTTTGGTTGTGGTGACAGTGGTTCCCGGTTGGCGAAACTCCAGGGAGATCTATGACAACCAAGTTTTGCATGTTGTTGTGTCTTGGAGCAGATACAAGAAGTTTAGAGAAAGCCCCCTCCTTGCATTTAATGTTTTCCAAATGCCTACATCTCAGAATAATTAATATGCAAAGCACAATATTTTGAGGTTGGCAAGTCCTGAACTCTTATGCTCATATTTTGAGATGGCATATTCTACTAACCTTCGTAATAATCACTTACGTGATTAAAAACTCTTTGCAGGCATTATTTTTTATATTCATTATATCCAACCTGTGATATTGTGATTTGTAATAAGAAATATATATTTGGTCTTCATCCCTGTTCCTGGAACAGAGCTCTTAAAACCCCTAAGAACTGCCTAAGTGTTGACAGCAGGACAAGGTGTCTTTTGTTATATTTATCAGTTGACCGTGTGAATCGTGTGAATCCTGGGAGGGATGGGAGCTCTTTGCCAGGGGAAACAGCTAGGTGTTTAGAGGGCTGGATCTTTCAATCCCACCTCCTGATTTTCGAGGAGGGGAGAGGGGCTGGAGATTGAGTTAAATCACTAATGGCCATTAATTTAATCAATCATGCTTCCATAATGAAGCTTCCATTAAAAAACCCAAAGGACTAGGGTTCAAGAGCTTTCAGGTGGGTGACTGCATGGAAACTTGAGGACAGTGGTATGCTCAGAGAGCATGGAGGCTCTGAGCCCCTTCCCACACGTACTGTTTTATAATATATCCTTTCATAATAAATTGACAAATATTCCTCTGAGTTCTGTGAGATGCTCTAGTAAACTAATCGAACCTAAGGGGGGGTTGGGTTGGAGGAACCTCCCATCTCTAGCCACTTGGGTCAGAAGCACAGGTGACAAACCTGCACTTAACGCTGTCTTCTCACGGGGGTGGAGGGTCTTATACAACTGAGCCTTAACCTGTGACTGTTTTCTAGATAAACAGTGTCAGATCTGAGTCGAATTGGGGGTGTTCTGGTCAGTGTCTCCTGGGAATTTCCCATTGCCAGAACTCCGGCATGTGGCCATGTCTCACTTCTAGGGGAGCTGGGAAAGGCCGTCTGACAGCCCAGGAGGAGAGGGAACTAACGTGACTCACTCTATCCAAACTCCTCCACCAACAGAGGGAGTAGACACCTGCAGGTTGTACGGGTAATTTACTGTTTTCAGTCTGTCCTTGAAAAAAAAAAAAGCAAGAGGCCTCTAGGGTTTTATCTGTTGAATTTCCTGGAGTAGTCCCTGAACCTCTACTCTGCCAAACATGGCCAAGGTTCTCTTAGGATCCCCCTTTGCTCTCCAACTTCCATACGTACTTGAGATTGGGAACCTGCTGGAGGAATTTGTCTTGCCAACCATCCCTTTCACGACAACGGCTCTGTTAGCCCTTACATTTGAGCCAGTTTGGTTGGTGGTGTTCACTGTGTTCACCCCAATGTGTAGATCGTATTCCCTCTGAATGAGGAGTCCTTGCACTTGTGGAAATTGCTTCCCAATGGTCTCTCTACATTGTTTAAAATGCTGCATTGCTTATAAAGGAGGCCCAAGTTACTTATTTTAGCTTAAACTCATAGCGCTGTTTACACAGCTGGAGCAGAGAGTGGCTGGGTGCTACTCACTAAAATTTTGAGAAAATGTCAGATTTAATGGACTTACGTTCAAACCTTCTGACTTTACTTTTTTTTGCATTGATTTTAGGTACTGATTGAATCTATAATCAAGTTGAATGTGTGGCAGAGCTGGGGAATTCAGTTGCTGTCCTGCTAAATAAAGGCCTTAATCTGGGGAAGGGGAGATTAAAAAGGCCCTTGTAAGTGAAAGGCTGAGAGTTCATTTGAGCATCTCCAAAAGAAAGCTCCAAACTACCCAAAACTGGTTAAGTTCTAAGGAAGTCTTGCTGGAAATTATTTCGGCTAGTAGGACTACCAGGCAGGCTAGTGGCCAGTGTTTGCCCACGAACAAGATTGAAACCTGACTTCAGATGGTTCGTCATCGATTCACACACAGGAATCTGCCCAAGAGTCTTTGAGGAGCAGAGGGACATGGGTGCAGACGGCCTCGACCCAAATCCTCCTAATGTCGGGGAACGTAATAGGTCTAGTGAGGATACTATCTGTGTTCCTTAGAGGGAACATTAACTCTGAAGTTGGGTTTTTTTCTTTTCTGTTGCTCTAGGAAAAAAAGCAAAAATGAAAGAGATGCCAGAAATACGTTGCTGTAAATGAACCACTGTTATTGGCAAAATACTAATCATTTCCTCAGCAAGTGTTTATTTCACTGGTCCTTGGTCCTGGAGAGAGGGTGATGAAGGAAAGTCTCCCCTCGAACAGCACAGAGCAGAGGAAAATAACTGCAAAGCCACGTGTCAAGGGCTGTACTGGAGGCATGTATAAGGCGCGGGGCGGGGGGTGCACAGAGAGGGAAGCACGTTCTGAGAGGGTGGTCAGGGAAAGGTTTACTGGAAAGACACAGGATGCAGCTCAAAGGAGGAATTAGAATTTGCGGTGCAAGCAGCACTTTTCTGAGAGAGGAAAGGGACACCAGATCTTGGCAGGGCATAAAGGCTCACACCAACTTTCACACTGATTTAGTTAATTGGCTGTTTTCATAGCAGAACTTTTTTTATTTCAGTTTTTTTATTTCAAAAATTTTTATTGCTTTTCTTTATACTTTAGAGAAAGTGTGTCTGCGGGAATATCTAATAGGAGAGCAATCTCCCCCCCTGTGGAGTCTAAAGCACCCAAGAGGACATCTTCTGACTCTCCTGCTGACCTATTTTCCCTAAAAGATTTCCTAGCAGAACCCTGTGAATGAGAGCATGACCATTAGAAAAAGGGCATTTTAAACCTCTGGACTCTTTTCAAATTAAAACCATACAAAACACTTTTCTATAGTCATAGAGCTTAACTTTCAACTATTCAGGGACATGGGGACAAACATTAGGATGAGCAAACCAGGATGGCAGGGAAGAGAAGAAAGAAAGCACCTGTAGAGTTTTAAAAATCAGAGTAAAATGAATTAAAATTAAGTATATTTGTTTTTACACTAATTACGAGTGGACTGAATTTGCCTATTAAAGTCAGAAACTGAGTGAGCTTAAAAAAATAAAAATAAATAAATAAATAAATAAATAAATAAATAAATAAACTGCCCTCAATGCTGTTTCCGAGAAACACCTGACACACAATGACAAAAAGCAAATAGGATAGTAATTGAAATGTGTGAGTTATCTCAAAATCCACACTTGCTCACGGTTTTAATCACTTTCCTCCAACAGACCTCTTGCCTCAAGCAAAGTTTAAAAGTCCAGTTAGCCTTAAGTACCCCTAATATTTACTGACCACATAATTCTGTGACGGAAATAGAAGTGAAGAATTTATCTTAAAGCAGGTGGTATCTATCAGGGTCCGGTCAGGGAAACAGAAATGGCAACAACAGACAAGCTCTTGTGAGAAGCTGGTTTCACAAATGTTGGAGGCACCAAGGAGCAAAGGGAGACAGAGTGAGGACAGAGTGACACAAAGGCAGCAAGTGCAGGACAGGGCTGGGGAAACACGGGGGAAGTTGGGGCTGTCCGGATCTAGAAGTCAGTACCCAGCCTGTAATACCTGATACCTAGAAACCCTGGGGGGGGGCACCTGGGGGGCTCACTGGTTGGGCATCTGCCTTTGGCTCAGGTCATGATCTCGGGTCCCGGGATCGAATCCCGTGTCGGGCTCCCTGCATGGAGCCTGCTTCTCCCTCTGCCTGTGTCTCTCCCTCTCTCTCTGTGTCTCTCATGAATAAATAAATAAAATCTTAAAAAACAAAAAACGGAACCTTCAAAATATGACTGTGGATGTGGGCATCACCTTGGACTAGGTTTTAATTCATCATAGTCGGTCCCTGTGCTAGGAAGTCATAATCAGATTACCCGGCTTTCTCTGTCCCTGTGATATCAACCAACCCTGTGGCTGATGAAGTTACATAAAATAATCAGATAAGCCTCTGATGCAATGACAATAATGACAAAAAAAAAGCAGTAAAATAAAATAGGACCAACTTGAATCGATCCCCTTGCATAAAAAGTAAAGTCAGAGAGTTTGTGAACCTAGGACACTGTCACTCAGTGTCAGGATTTATCTTTTTTTTTTTTTTAATTTTTATTTATGAAAGTCACAGAGAGAGAGAGAGGCAGAGACATAGGCAGAGGGAGAAGCAGGCTCCATGCACCGGGAGCCCGACGTGGGATTCGATCCCCGGTCTCCAGGATTGCGCCCTGGGCCAAAGGCAGGCGTTAAACCACTGCGCCACCCAAGGATCCCAGGATTTATCATTTATAACCCAACTGGATTATAACCATGATCTGTTTTTTTCTTTTAACAAGTATCTGACAAGCATTTGTCTGAGTGTCTGTTGTGTGCAAGGCACTGTACAGGGAGCTAAAAAAAAAAAAAAAAGATGAATAAAAGTAAGTCTCCGAGTTCTAGAAGCTGAGGCTGATCTGTGTGATCCGGTCATGGTGCTGGTTTAGGAATATGCACGCAGCTCCCACCCTAGACGGAGACGTTCTACTGATTTTTGTGGGGAAGTGGGGTAGGCCAAGTGTGTAGTATGACCGTTATTCGTCTTATACCTAAAGGCTGGCATGTACTTTGGGAGCAGAAATTCCATACTGTCCATAGCTCGGATAAATACTAATTTGGCTTTGTATTAGGGAACTAAAGACCTAAAGAGACTTAACTTAGTAGTAGTTGGAACATGCCTTCACTAATACTTTCATTTTAGAATCTTAGAATTGGAGGCACTTGGGTGGCTCAACGGTTGAGCATCTGCCTTCAGCTCAAGTTGTGATCCCCGGGTCCTGGGATCGAGTCCCGTGTTGGGATCCCCACATGGAGCCTGCTTCTCCCTCTGCCTGTGTCTCTGCCTCTCTCTGTGTCTCTCATGAATAAATAAATAAACTCTTTTTTTAAATAATAAATACATAAATACATAAAATCTTAGAATTGTTACAAACTTGGAGATAGTAGTAAGTATAGTGAGCTACAGGAACAAAGAGAAAGACCACCTGACACATTATTTACAAATAACACAAAAACAATTTCAAGGGTGGACAGGCAATAGGGCAGGGAAACTTATAGGTCCCTTTCCCAAATTTGGGGTATATAATGAATACTCGGCTTAGTGGTTTCCTGCTTGTCCCCTTGTGCCCCAGACTGTGTTTCCTTTCTGCAAGGGTTTAGCGAGCCGTCGGTTTTTGACTTCTGCAACTAGGCAATGTTTAAGGTAAGGTAACTCACCCCAAGGATAGGTAATCCTGACAAGTGGATGAGATAAGAGTTTTCTAAAATATGTATTTAGGAAAGTCTCTGGCACCAAATGTACAGGCAACAAAAGCAAAAATCAGCAGGTGGAACTACATTAAACGAAAAAACCCTGCACAGCAAAAGAAAAAGCAACACAATGAAAAGGCAACGTAAGTAATAAGGGAAAATATATGCAAACCATTTTTCTGACAAGAGGTTTATTTCCAAAATATATAACAGAGAACTCACACAACTCAACAACACACAATCCAGTTTAAAAATGGGCAGAGGAACTGAATGGGCATATTTCCAAAGAAGATACCCAGTTGGCCAACAGGTACATGAGAAGGTGCTCAGCATCATTATTCATCAGGGAAACGCCAATCAGAACCACAGGGCGATCTCACCTCCCATCTGTCAGGATGCTATTGTCAAGAAGCCAAGAAACAAAGACATGGAGGAGAGGGAACTCTTGAGCACTGTTGGTGTGAATATAAATTGGTTCAGCCACAATGGAGAACTATATGGAGGTTCCTCAAAAAATTAAAAATAGAACTAGCATATGATCCAGCAATCCCATTTGTAAAGGAAATGAAAACATGATATCACACTCGCATGTTTACTGCAGCAATTTTCACAACAGCCAAGATATGGCAACAAGCTAAGGCTCTGTCCCCGGGGGAATGGACTGGGCAAATGTGGTCTGTATACTTACAGTGAAGTATCATTCAGCTGCGAGAAGGAGGGAACTCTGCCATGGATGAAACTAGAGGGCCTTATGCTAAGTGAGATATTCAGAGAGAGAAAGACAAATACTGTATGATATCACTCATATGTGGAATCTAAAAAAAAAAGCAGAAGTCCTAGAAACAGCGTAGAATGGTGGTTATCGGAAGCCGGCGGGTTGAAGGGTGTACAGACTTGCAACCAGAAGATTAATAAGGTCTGGGATCTACTGCGCAGCACTGAGATCATAGTCCATGACACTGTATGATGTACTTCAAAGCTGCTAAGAAACTAGATCTTAAATATCTCAAATCATAACACACTATGTTGGGGACGCCTGGGTGGCTCAGCGGCTGAGCGTCTGCCTAGGTCATGACCCCGGATCCCGGGATCAAGTCCCACATCGGGCTCCCTGCAGGGAGCCTGCTTCTCCCCTGGCCTGTGTCTCTGCTTCTCTCTCTGTGTGTCTCATGAATAAGTAAAATCTTAAAAAAAAAAAAACAAAAAACAAAACCACACACCACGCTGTGTTATGTGACCAGGGAGGGAAGTGTTATCTAAGCTACAGTGGTAATCATATTACAATATATAAATACAGCAAATCAGTGGGTTGTACACGTTGAACTTAGACAATGTGATATGTCAACTATATCTCAATAGGAAGGAGAAAGAAAGAAAGAGAGAAAGAAGAAAGAAAGAAAGAAAGAAAGAAAGAAAGAAAGAAAGAAAGAAAAAGAAAGAAAGAAAAAGAAGAAAGAAAGAAAGAAAGAAAGAAAGAAAGAAAGAAAGAAAGAAAGAAGGAAGGAAGGAAAAAAAGAGGAAGAAAAAGGAAGGAAGGAAGGAAGGAAGGAAGGAAGGAAGGAAGAGAGGGAAGGAGAGAGCTCCTCTGCTCCACCTTGCTGAAGGACAGGAGGGCGCCTCTAACGTGACCCCGATTGCCCCTCAGGAGCCGGAGGAGGGGGGCAGGCTCCCTACCGTTGCAGGTGGAGAAGACTCCAGATCAGCTGCAAACCGCACCCAGGCCTCCTTCCCAGAGTGGCCACCTGCCAGGCCCCCAGGCAGGGCCTGCTGCGCTGTCGAAGCACACGTATGCACAGGTAGAATGACTCCTTCGAAGGAATAGCGTGGAACACGGGGCAGGGCTGGATCGTGTGTCTGCACACTTACTCGCCGTCCCCTGCATCCCACTTTACATCCTTGACATCTATACTCTATAAAAACTGGACAAACCTTTGAACCTAAAATTCAAGGGCACACACCAGCCTCGTCCTCATTGTTTTATTCTGCATCTCTTTGGGGTAAACTATTCAAGCTTTGTATTTGAACCATTGAGAAAAATATTTTCTCAGGTCCCTTTTGGAATATTTATTATTTCAAGAGTCGGGATCGAACTCTTCAGATTGATGCCCTCAAAGTGAACATGATTCTTTGCCATCCCCAGAGTATGAGCTTGAGAACAAAGGAAGTGAATTGTCAGCTTGAACACGTCCTGTTCAAACTCCCCTAGGAATTTTGTGTTCACTTCGAGTGATACATTTGAAGAAGAATTTTAAATTATTATTATTATTATTATTATTATTTTATAATTTTAAATTATTATTATTTTTATTATGTCTCCACCTTTTCCAAATAGGATTTACATAATTAGAGAAGCTGAAACATATTTAAAAGCTGGTGAGTTAACCCCAAACCTTGTCACACGAAAATGGAACAGAAATTTGCTTTGTCCCGGGGGGTGTACCCTATACATTTCTGACAGAAATAAAAGCAGCAGCACTTGCAGATATATCTACTCAATACTTTTTGAAGTATTTTTCTTCTGTAAAATGCTTTATTACACTTATACATTTCCATACTCAATACAGAGTTTTATTTTATATGATTAGCATTTTGTGTAATAGGTAATTTTATTCTGTATTTTTTTCATCCAAGATTGTTTTGAAGACTTAAATGTGAAAAAAAAAAGAAAAAGAAAAAACAAAAGACTTAAATGTGTTATTGCATCTGGTCCATTCCTTTTGACCATGATATTCCATTATAGGACTGCATCACAATTTATTTATTGATTCCCACGTTTTGAAGTGTTGCCTTTAAGGAAATAACTGGGAACAAAAGGTAAAGTTGCAAACGAAAAAATTGCTGAATAAATAATGGTATGTTTAAATCAAAAAATATATGCAACTCCTATAAAGAATCAGAGAAAGACATTAACTTGGAAAGATATCCATGATAAATCACTAAGCAGATTGAATAATCTTATTTTTATGAAAAAAAAGACAAAAAACTTTAAAAACTCTGTATATACCATACATGCATATGTGAGTTTGTATGAACATGGAAAAACATACCCAATAAACCCAATGAAAAGATACCTAAGAGACAAAATGTTAATACTGGTTTATGTGGCAGTGGAACTGGATGGGGGAGGAGGACACTGTACATTTTTATCTTTGATGCTTCTGTATTATTTGATTTCGTGTGCTATTTTGATAGTTTGCAACAGCAATAAAGCATTAAATACAAAAAGGGAACTGTTAGCACTTCATCTTTGCTTCAGACTCTTCATTCTGGATGATCCGTGTTAAAATCCCATCTCCCAAATAATCCCTCCCTTCCCACCTCCCTCACAAATGTCCCTCAAAGTCTCAGTGTCTCTACTAATTCCTCATTTTTGCGCCAGATAGTAAACTAATTTACACTGAAGTGTGAGTGATTGATGTCATCTTAACCTTACTCTCCCAGGGATATTTGAATTTCTTAAAGGGCTGTGGATGGGCTGTGAGCTGTAACTTCATTCATCTGACTGCTTTTCTAATTTCAGACAAGAGTGGGATGACCGGGGGAGTGGCTTTAGGGAAGAAAGTCCTTCTGGTAGCCCCCACTCCTGGGCCCGTCACAGACCAGATACTCCAACTCCACGTGCGCAGGCCCAGGCACGGGAGAGGCCCCTTAAAATGACAATTTCAGAAAGCCCCTTTTCATTTCGTACTGAAAACCTAAAAATGGTTTCCACAGTTGAATCATCCTGTGGAAACTGAATCATCCAAGCAGATCCTAAGAGGACACACTTCATTTTCGGGATGGCAAAGATGAGGAGCAGATTTTATCTCTGGTTTCTTCTTTCTTGCTACACATAAAGTTTCATAAAGTGAAATCAATGATCAGTTGGACTTTCTGCGCGTGGCCTAGCCCCCTGGATTTATCCTGCAAGGATGGAATTGCTTGGACCCGTCCCAACGACCCGAGGCAAACTCCTAGTAGCATGGACAATATCTCCTGTGCTGTTATTTCTCTCATCTTGGGTCCCCCGAGGCCCCCAAATCCCAGGTCCTGCTCTGGACGGTAATAGTTACAGCCGGGCCTACGTCGGAGCACATGCACTTTCACGACACCGAAGAAGTGCTCCTGGAAATGTTCCCGTTGACAAGGTAATGCTTTTAATGGTCTATTTTGGGAACTTTTAGTTGTGTCAAAAATGGGCAAGGATGATTCTGTCTACATTTCAGGATCACATTAAGAGCCGGGAGGAAAGTTCAGGCAGCAAAGTTCTCTGACACCAAACCACCCTACTAGGGACTCTTAGTTGAGTTCCAGAGGCATCGGGGGCCGCAGGAAGATCCAGTTGTTTGCTCTCATTGACCTTGAGCTCATTGTCACCTTTAACTAGCTTTCTTATTTGTGTAGTTCCCCCACAACATAGAATCATGGAACCAGAGGGGAGAGGCCCAAAGAGGGGAGGCAACCACGGGAGGCTGCACTAACGGCCTTCAGAGCACTGGTTCTCACCTGCTGCAGGTTCCGCCTCCCAGAGGACGTGGGCCAGTGTCCGGGGATGCTGCAGACTGCCACACCTGGAGGCAGGGAGGGGGCATGCCACGGGCGCCTAGCGAACGGGCCAGAAACCTGCGAAACATCCTACAACGCCCCCGATACCTCCCCACAATGATCTGGTCACAAGTGTCAATAGTGATGAGGTTGAGAGGCTCTGCTTGGGGATTTGGGATTTACTGCTGGGGTCTAACTCTTGATGAAGTCTCTGGGGGCGCTAGGGATTTCCAAGCACAACTGTGCTTCTCGTTTCAGCAGCCAGGCTGGCCTGGGCCTCCCGGGTTCTAGGACCCCACACACGACCCGAAATTAGCATCGGAGTGAAATCTTTGCGGACGTTAGCTAGACCAGCTTTAGAGAATATAAATTAGATATTTCTGATTCTGAAGGAAAACACACCATTTGACCTTACTCGAGTGTTGTGCGAAACAAAGCGGAACAATGTCCAAACTGCTTTAATGGTGTATTTTGTCTCTCCAAGGAGTTTATTTGAAGTGCTGAGTCCTGTGCCTCCCTTCTCCTGTCTATCCACCTACTACAAGAGAACCTTCTAGGATTACACAGTCTCTCCACCTTCCCCACCGTCAGCCCCAACCACACAGCAATGAGCAAATGCTTACATAAACCCAGAACACTCTGACATCCTCAAATGTCAGTGATGGATATCATTTATCATGATCACTTTGGGAACAAAATAAAGCAAATAAATACATCATCTTTGTCCCTGATTCCTGGCACAGAGCTTCTAAAGTTATCATTTTTTAAATTTTTAATTAATTAATTAATTAATTTTTTAGAGAGAGAGAGTCAGTTGGGGGTAGAGGGCAGAGGGAGAGAGAGCAAGAGAATCTCAAGCAGGCTCCACTCTCAGCACAGAGCCTAATAAAGGGCTTGACCTCATGATCCTGAGATCATAACCTGAGCCAAAATCAAGAGTCAAATGCTCAACTGACTGAGACACCCAGGTACCCCCAGAGCTCCTAAAATTCTTTAAATTGGGCAGCCCAGGTGGCTCAGCAGTTTAGCACCGCTTGCAGCCTAGGGCCTGATCCTGGAGACCCGGGATTGAGCCCCACGTCCGGCTCCCTGCATGGAGCCTGCTTCTCCCTCTGCCTGTGTCTCTGCCTCCCTCTCTCGCTCTGTATCTCTCATGAGTAAATAAAATAAAAAATCTTAAAAAAAAATTCTTAAAATTTACTCTCTTTTTTTATGCTCGTAAGATGACTCCTGGAGGGGCCCTAGGTGGCTTCAGCGTAGGAGCTGGCTGTCAGGGAAACCAGCAGTGTGATTAAAAGGTGAGAACTTTTAGCCCCACCTCCACCCCTACCTTCAAGGAGGGGAAAGGGGCCAGAGACTGTGATCAATCACCAATGTCTCTTGATTTAATTAATCATGCTTCTATAATGAACCTCCATAAAACCCCAAAATGATGGGGTTCACCTGGTTGGTGACCACACCAAGGCGATGGGAGGGCAGAGTGCCCAGACAGAGCACCACCCCCTCCCCCTCTTGCCCTGTGTATCTCTTCCATTTAGCTATTTCTGAGTTATGTCCTTTATAATAAACAAGTAATAGTAAAATAAATCACTTCCCTAAGTTCTGTAAGACTTTCTTGTGAATTCTTGAATCTGAGAGGGGATTGTGGGAACCCCTGAATCGGTAGTCAGCCAGGCAGAAGTGTGGATAGGCTGCGGATCCTATTTGCAGCTGGAGTCTGACGTGGGGCAGCCTCATGGGACTGAGCCTGAACCTGTGGGATCTGTGCTAACTCTAGGTACTTAGGGTCAGAATTTTATTAGATTGCTGGACACCCAATTGGTTCCAAAAAACTAGAGATTTTCTTGGTATTCAAATGATGTATTTAGTGTTAGAAAAAAAACCACACGAGGGACAGCTGGGTGGCTAGCAGGTGAGCATCTGCCTTTGGCTTAGGGTGTGATCCTGGGGTCCTGGGATCGAGTCCCACGTCAGGCTCTCTGCATGGAGCCTGTTTCTCCCTCTGCCTGTGTCTCTGCCTCCCTCTCTGTCTCTGTCTCTGATGAATAAATAAAATCTTAAAAAAAAAAAAAGAAGAAAACTACACAATGATCTTACTTAAAGTAACAAGGAAACCATGTAAAGAGAGAGTAAGTCAGATACCAAGATAGTAAGAGCATCTTAAAATCTTAAAATCGTAACCTTTCAACGATATCTTCAATAAGTTAAAAACTCTAGAAGTTTTCTCCTAATTTCTGATTCCATATTTATACAGTGCTTAGAAAAACCAATTGTACAGATAGTTCTGTACTATCATATTCAAAGCAAGATATTTAAAAAATTTCCACCTCCCCTAAACTGTTCCAAGACATGATGTGTAAGGCAGTTAGTAATAATACTCAGAATACTGCACCTGCAGAAATAAATGAGTGACACATTTGTAGACGTGGCTTCCATACATTATCTGTGGGAGGACACGGGGAGTTTCTGTAGTTTCCACTTCACACATCATTCTACTTCTTCTTTTTTTTTCTTTTTTTTTTTTTTTTGAGAGAAAGAGATAGAGCACAAGTGGAGGGGGGGACAAGGGGCAGAGAGAAAGAGAGAGGATCTCAAGCAGACTGTACACTGAGCACCTGGGGCTCGATTTCACAACCCTGAGATCATGACCGACACTAAGAGTCGAATGTTTGACCGACTGAGTCCCCCAGGTGCCCCTATCATTGCACTTCTTTTTTTTTTTTTTTAAGATTTCATTTATTTATTTGAGAGAGAGAGAGAGAGAGAGAGAAGCAGCTCCCCACCGAGTAGGGAGCCCCACATGGGTCTCGACCCCGGGACCCCAGAGTCATGACCTGAGCCAATGGCAGGTGCTTACCCAACTGAGCCACGCAGGCGCCCCCCATTCTACCTCTTAATGGCAAAATAAGAACCTCTGAACAGCAAGAGAGAAAACTGAAGCCTCATTGATTCCAGAAAGCTAACCTAGGTGCTGCCACTTTGCCTCTAAGGACAAGTTGTAGTGGAGGGTCGCCTGTTGTCATCCCTTGGAGACCACGGGGCTCCGCTATGTCCCCTACTCCAGTCCCTGGGGGTGCGGGCCTCTATCCCTCCCTTCCTACCACCTGACTCTTCCGGATCCCACTGACTCGGCCGAGATTGCTGGTTCCTACGAATGCAAGCCCTGAGGATGGCCACACGCTCACCCTGTCTCGGTTTTTGTTTTTTGTCTTTGCCTATTTGTTGTGAGGAGCCAGCTCCCCCCGGCCCATCCCAGCCGAGCAGAAGGCCGCTCAGCTCCCCATCCCTCGGCCTGAGACCCACCGCCCTGGAGGCAGAGGCAGAGAGGTGGGAGGGTGGACCAGAACCCCGGGCTCAAACCCTGGCTTCTTCCCTTCCCTTTCACCGGGTCAATGGTAAGAACCGTTTGGCCAACTCAACCCCCAGCATATGACAAAGACGCGGCCAGGAGACACCATCTCCCTGTCTGACTTCTGTTTGTTCTCCTTAGTTCTCCAAGCATTTGAGGTTTCGATACGAGTAAATGAAGAGGTGGTTTAAACTGCTTCCTGAGAGACCTCGAGGCCGAGGGGGAAATATTCATTAAATGTACACATATGGTTCATTTTAAGAAGCAACCACAACCCTCTAGGGCAGCTCTGTCCAGTAAAAATATTTTTTAAAATAATTTTAAAGTTTTTAGTATCCACATTAAGTAAAAAGAAACCAGTGAAGCTAATTCTAGTGCGTACGTCCCTACTACAGCCCCTTCTAGTCAATGCATCCTACAATCTCACATAATATTCACACGCGGGTGTGAAGGACGCAACAGCAAACCCTCGGCTAGGTCATCAGTGATGTTGGGCCAGGGAATCGAGGGTGTGATACAGGAAGTGGCCCAAGAAGGCTCTGAAGTGATGGCAGAAATTCTTCCAGCAGCTCTTGACGTGCTCGTGGCTGTTGTCCCGACACCCGCATCAGAGAGTTTGCAGCTCGGGTAGACGGCCGTTCGTGGCCTGTACTTTTCCAGAACTGTCACGGCATCCATCGACCCTGTAATAAAGAAGAAGAGAAATATCCAGAGCTCTAGGAGAACGGTCGTGAAATTTCTGTGCAACTTCTAAGAAAAATCTGCCATCTAGATATTTTCTTTTCTTTTTTCTTTTTCTTTTTTTTTTAAGATTTTATTTATTTATTCCTGAGAGACACAGAGAGAAGCAGAGACATAGAGGCAGAAGCAGGCCCCATGCAGGGAGCCCGACGTGGGACTCGATCCCGGGTCTCCAGGATCATGCCCTGAGCCAAAGGCAGATGCTCAACCGCTGAGCCCCCCAGGCGCCCTTCATCGAGATATTTTCCAGTGTGAAATTAAACCCAGATTTCAGAATAACAAAAACACACACGGCAGATGTGACCGTGATGGGTAGGCGCCCTGAGACCCAACCAATGGTCAGAACTGCCCCCCGCCCCGGTGACTTCTGTCCCTGCGCTTACACAAGGCCGATTTTTCAGAGCTTCGGGGATTTTGTATTTGCAGAGAAAGGCTTGTGGACCTGGATCTGCCTCCTGCTGAAATGTCACACGTTTTGAAATGTACTTGTCCTTCTTTGACTAAAGCAGTAAGACATAGTGTTCTCTGGAAAGAGAACCCTCTCTGCCACCCACTTTTATGACACATGGGACGTTAATAAGGCCACGGTGAGCTCATCCTCCCGGCTTGACCTCCCCGGCTGAGCTTCCAGAGCAGTGGCAGCTGGACGCTCCGGGAAGGGGCGGGGGGAGGCTCTGCATCAGGCCCCCAACTGCTCATGCCCTGGGCTTGGCTCTCGCAGCTCGTTGCTGGCCTCGCATTTTAAGTCCTGGGTAAGCGGGCACCCAAAAGGAGTCCCTTTTTCTGCTAATACCAGATCCTACAGAAGCTTCCTCTCTCTCTCTAAGGACCTCGACTCTCCAAATGCTCTACCTGCCAGAGAAAAATGCTTTCTTGGCCCACCAGCTTTATACCACCTGTTAGAAACATAGGGCAGTGGAGGCGTGGAGGCGTGGAGGCCTGGACACCTGGATTCTGTTCCACAGTGAAACACATACACAGAGAATGACGCTGGACAAGAAGCACGCTGGATTCAGCAGGGCTCTGGCCCAAGCCCACACATCCCCTGAGACCCAGCGTGGAGCAGTGCGACTTGGTGGATGCATTTTACCTACACTAGCCTGAGCTCTTAGGCCTTTGGGGTTAGGTTTTGGCCCCATCAAGGAAAAGGCATCCAGGGCCTACAGTAGGGCCACTCTCTTCCCCATTGGGAGCAAAACAGGAGGGAAGGGGGGAGTGGGAGGGGCTAGGATAGCTCCCAGGCAACCACAACCCTAATTTTTATTCTGTGGCCTGTCGTTCTGTAGACCTGGCGTCTAGGCCCATCTTAACTGGCCCTTGGGCTGAAGAGCGCGCACACAGTGTCCGCGCAACTCTTTCCCCAAAATAGACTGGTCTAAACACTCCCAGTGGCGTTGTACTCTCCCCAGAAACCTGTCACAGCGACTCTTCCTGCCCCCGGACCTGTTGTCGAGGAAAGAGCCAAGATGCCGGGGAGGGTGGGACTCTGAGCTTTTCGTGGCCACATGGTGGACGTTCACCACCACGGTGATGGTCGAATAAACCAAAATGAAGCAAGACTCTTATACCTGCGACTGTCCTTCACCTCAGTGTAGCACAGGGGGCGCTGCTCAAACCATTTGCTTACTTGCCACCCTGGAGAAAAATAATAATCTCTTCAATTTTAGGCTAATGGCAAACTAAAGCAACTCAGAGATACAAATGCAGGATATGCTCCGTTTGGAAACAAGGAATTCAAGTAAACCCCAATCTCTTCTTCACTTGTGTTTCTTTCTCCACTTTGGGAAGCGAATCAAAGCCATTGAAGAGGTTGGCACTGCCAAACGTAGACCAACCTTGGCACGTGCTCTGTATTGAGGTTGCCCTTTCATAGCAAAGAACAACTCCACAAAATATGTGTTCTCATTCCACCCTCTGGATTAAAATCTTGGCCTAATGTACTTGTCTGCTTGCGTGGTTTCCTGGAGAGTCTAGACCTGAAATCGAATCATGCTGCACATTAGAACACGAATACTTCTATGATTCCATCGGGCCTGTCTTCCTTGATGGGCTATACCCTACAGCCCACATTCCTCTTCGTTCATGGTCCTTGAGCCAACCTGACAAAAAAGCTCTGAATTAGTCCCAGAGAAATTCATTCTGATATGTGGTCTGATATGTGCTCTGTGTTCAGATCCGGACCTACCTTTAAGTCTCATTGGAAACTCATTGGTAACATGAGAGTCATTTGTTGATTGAAATACTATCACTGGGGTGCCTGGGTGGCTCGGTGGTTGAGCATCTGACTCTTGATTCCTGCTCCGGTCATGGTCTCAGAGTTGTGAGGTCCGATCGAGCCCCCTGTTGGGCTTGGCGTCACTGGGGAGTCCTCTTGGGATTCTCTCTCTCCCCCTCCCTCTGCCTCTCCTTCCACTCTAAAATAAATAAATAAACCATAGAAAAATCCAATTTGGGTATTTATGCAAGTGAAGTCTTAGTACCTTCCACGAATCACAAGGCCTAAAGACACATGCTTTAATTGCAACTTTTTACCTGAATATCAAAAAAAAAAAAGAAAGAAAGAAAGAAAGAAAGAAAGAAAGAAGAAAGAAAGAAAGAAAGAAGAAGAAAGGAAGGAAAGAAAGAAAGAAAGAAAGAAAGAAAGAAAGAAGAAAGAAAGAAAGAAAGAAAGAAGAAAGAAAGAAAGAAAGAAGAAGAAAGGAAGGAAAGAAAGAAAGAAAGAAAGAAAGAAAGAAGAAAGAAAGAAAGAGAAAGAAAGAAGAAAGAAAAAGAAAAGAAAGAAAGAAAAAATCCAGCATTTGCTCAGGCCTAATTTGATATTTTCACTACTATTTCACAGATGAGGAAACTGTACAGGTAAGGCACAAAGTGCACCCCATTGTACACATGAGGCACACAGAGATACCATTATGGTCAGGGTCACATAAATAAGAAAATTAGCATTTGAACTTAGAGAATTTATGGACAGAAACTATGTTCTTAATCATTATGTAAGCCACCTCTCACTAATATCCTCCCTTACCAAGGTCCTAAGGCCTTCTATGATCTGACCCCACATATTTCTCCGGTCTCAGTTATGGCCATGCTCACTCCATTCCAGGCACACTGGCCTCCTTGCTCTTCCTTGCATATTTCTAATACACTCTCACCTCAGGCCCCCAAACTACTGTTGTCTCTACTTGCAAACCTCTCCTTCCAAAAGTTCTCATGACTCTCCTCCATCCCTTCCTTTGGTGTCTATTCAAATGTCACTTCAACAAAGCAGCCTTCTTGGCCTCTCATCCGTGAATGAATTCCTTTGCCCCCTGCCGCTTCACTCGCTATTATTTTAACACGTATTCTTCATCTTCACAGCACTTATTGATATTATTCCACAGTTACCAATTATTTATTTATCTATCTATCTTCTCCAACCCAGAAGGGCCAAGCGTCGGACCGTCGTGTCACTGCTGTGTTAGTAGCTCCGGGAAAGCATCTGACGCTTACTAGGCCCTCAACAAGTATCGGCTGCATGGAAGAAGGAGGGAAGGATTGGAGAGCGGAGTGGGGAAGATCCAGCAACTCCCTGAAACGATGCCTCTGGCCGGGCAATCACTGAGGGTTTCCGACTCCAGTCCCCCCAGCACGTGATGTCCACGATTTTCTCACCTGTAACTCTGAAGATTCCCTTATGTCATTTCCTGAAGTTTGAGGGATGCAGCTCCAACTGTGATGTGCCCAAGGATGGGGATAATGCAAACGAGTTCTGTAGTGACTAGTGGATTCACGAATCCTAATCCGTTAAGCTCTTAATATGGTCCAGGCACTGGGTTAAGCACTTTACATGGTTTATCTCATTTTATAGCCGGAATGCGCCTTTTAATTTTTCAATAGAGAGAAAGTATGCACCGTGTTGACGTGCACGAGCGGGGTCAGCCTGCACAGACTAGAATCCTGACTCCGACTGGCTCGCTATGTGGCTTTGTTCGTTATCTGCAAAGCGAGTATGACGTGATATTAGCCGCATATAATTGATCGAGCTGCTTTGAGGCTTATGTGAGATCACGCAGGTGAAGCACTTGACCCAGAGTCAAACATTGGCCCGTAGCAAACATTCCAACGTCTTAGCTATTATGACCCCCACCTTCTAGATGGGGACACCAAGGCTGAAGGCAATTAAGTGGTGTGCTCAAGGTCACAAACAACTAAAAAGTAGCGCTGGGCTTTACAGCTGGCACGGTTGAACACCAAAGATTTTTTGGCAGACCATCTTTTCTGCCTTTCCTAGTCTAGCTTTGTGTGCAAAGGGCTTCCAGAGAAGTAAATACAGTTCGGGAAACTGTATCCACTTGGCTGGTATTCTCTTTTAAGATATTAAGGGTAAATGTTTGAGAACCCACACGGGGCATTATCACGTATTTGTAAGTAGAACTAGGCCCAACAGCGGTGGACTTGAGAGCCATGGGTATTTACATGCCTGTCTGGAAAAAGTTGATCACACTTAATTGATTATCTAAATGTGAAAAAATAATGTTTCTAAAGGAAATTTAGGAGACTACCTTTATGATTTGGGCTATGATTTCCTTTTTTTTTCCTTTTATTTTATTTTATTTTATTATTTTTTCAAGATTTATCCATTTATTTGAGAGAGAGATAGAGAGAGCACAAGAGCAGAGGTAGGAGCAGAGGGAGAAAACCTTGAGCAGACTCCCCACCCAGTGGGGCCCAGTCCCATGAACACAAGATCATGACCTGAGCCAAAATCAAGAGTCAGATGCTCAACTGACCAAGCCACCCAGGAACCACATCTTTTTTTTTTTTTTTTTTTTTTTTAAGACTTATTTATTGGGATCCCTGGGTGGCTCAGTGGTTTAGCACTTGCCTTCAGCCCAGGGAGTGATCCTGGAGACCTGGGATCGAGTCCCACATCGGGCTCCCTGCATGGAGCCTGCTTCTCCCTCTGCCTGTGTCTCTGCCTGTCTCTGTCTCTCTCTGGATCTCTCATGAATAGATAAATAAATAAAATATTTTTTAAAAAGACTTATTTATTTATTTTAAAGAGAGAGTTGTGGGGGTGTACACGTAAGCATAGAGAGGGGAAGAGGCAGGATCCCTGGGTGGCGCAGCGGTATAGGGCCTGCCTTTGGCCCAGGGCACGATCTGGAGACCGGGGATCGAATCCCACGTCGGGCTCCCGGTGCATGGAGCCTGCTTCTCCCTCTGCCTATGTCTCTGCCTCTCTCTCTCTCTCTCTCTCTCTCTGTGTGTGACTATCATAAATAAAAAAAAATTAAAAAAAAAAAAGAGAGGGGAAGAGGAGAGAGAGAATCTCAAGGAGGCTCCTTGCTGAGCAGGGAGCTTGATTTGGGGCTCGAGCTCTCCACCCTGAGATCATGATCTGAGCCAAAGTCAGGGTGGGACACTTAACCAACTGAGCCGCCCAGGTGACCCAGGGAATGATTTCTTAAGCATAAAGAACTCTAGCTATCAATGATGAATTGGACTACGTGAAATTAGGAATCCATTTGCACCAAAAGACACCATTAAGAGAATGAAAAGAAAAGCCACAGGGTCCAAGAGGGTGTTTGCAATACTTACAACCACACAGAATTCTTCCCCAGAATATATAAAGAATCCTATAAACCAATGAGAAAAAGCCAAGTGACCTAAGGGAAGAGTAAGCAAAAGACATAGACATGTACTTCACCAAAGAGATCATCAAGATAGCCTGTAAGCCTATGTCTGTCTGTTTTGGAATCTTCCAAGCCCAGAAAATCCAGAAAAGTCAAATGCTGTGCTGACACTGTTGGGGGATCCCGTGTTTATAGGACACACTCCATGCCTGTGAGATTCATCTCATCAAAACACAGCACAGGGGGCACCTGGGGCGCTCAGCGCTTGGGCATCTGTTTTGGGCCCAAGCCATGACCCCAGGGTCCCGGGATCGAGTCCAGTGTCAGGCTCCCTACGTGGAGCCTGCTTCTCCCTCTGCCTGTGTCTGCCTCTCATTCTGTGTCTCTCATGAATAAATAAATAAAATCTTAATTAAAAAGAAAAGAAGAAGTTCGGACGCCCTGCTGCTGCTGGAGAGACCATGTGAGGGAAACGCAGGCAGAGGGAGAGACCTGACGCCACCTGGGGACACAGGACACCAGCTCCTGGGCCTCGGCTCCAGGTACTCCTGTCAAAGGACCAGACACGTGGACAAAGCCCTTGGATACTGCGGCCCCGTCCACGGCTTAGCCTCTGAGCCACCTGCCTGCACCCCGGCCGCTGCGGGCCCTGAAGGACAGTGAGAGGGCCCAGCCAGCACTACGTCAGCCGATAGCGGGACCAGGACCCAACGGGTGGGCGCAGGTCCCAGGCCCGAGCGGCAGTGAGCAGATCTGGGTGGGGGTCCCCCGTCCCCCACTCGCCCATCCCCGTCCCCGTGCTCGCCCGCAGCCTCACACCCGGGCAAGGCAGGTGGGGCACGAGTGAGACAGTGGCCCATCGTCCGCCCCGGTGCCGGGCAGTCAGGCCAGGCGACCCCCAGCTGGCGAGGTGTTGGGGACAGGAAGCCAGCCCCTGCCCGGCTGTGGTCACCGGGACGGCCGGTCAGTCCCTCGCTCTGCAAGGGCACACACTCCAGCCCCGTTAATTTGGCTTCATTCTATGGCCCCAGACCAGCCCTTTAACCCCAGCCAGCTGTCCCAACTGGAGTCCCTCCATTAGTCTTAGAAAAGGTTAAAAAAAAGGGGATCCCTGGGGGGCTCAGTAGTTTAGCGCCTGCCTTTGGCCCAGGGCGGGACCCCGGGGTCCTAGGATCGAGTCCCGCATCAGGCTCCCTGCATGGAGCCTGCTTCTCCCTCTGCCTGGGTCTGCCTCTGTGTGTGTGTGTGTGTCTATGAAAAAATAATAAACAAAATCTTTTAAGAAAAAAGAAAAGATTAAAAAAAAAAGAAAATAGATACTATGTCCAACCCGTGGCTTTTGGGGGGGGGGGCACCGCGAGCGGGGCTCTGGGTGGCTGGTTTCAGGGAAGTGCCCGGCTTCTCGGGCCCACCTGCTCGCCGCCTTCCCCTCCGCACTCCAGCCTCCACGTGTTCCTCTATCTGAATCTCTGCTTCTGTTCGTGGGCTCCGGCCTTCACCGCCCCCAGGCCTAGCGTTGGCCTCACCGTGGGGTCTCCCCGTCCCCTCGCCCTGTGTCCACCTTGACGTCACTTCTCCGATGTCTCCTAGCTCACTCCTTATCCCCATAGTTCCAGTTGAGGTCCGTGCAACCCTCACGTGGAAGGTGGAAGGTTCCAGGACCTTCTTCAGTCTTGAAGCTTCCGCTCTTCCTTCCCCCTCCAATCCATCTCTCACATCCCTGCAAGAATAATCTTCCTGAAGTGTGTTTCCAGTACGTCATTCTCCAGCCCACACTCCATCGGCGACTCCCCAGGCCCCGCGACGGGGCTGCCAGCTCGGCCGCCGGGTGATTTGAGCGGAAGGTGTGACTGAGCGGCAGGACAGCAGGAGCGAGGCAGGCCAGCTGGCGCTTGCTCAAGGCATTTGCACGCCCTATTTTTAGAACCACTGTTCTGACCAAATGAGCCACAAAATTTCACAAAATAAAGGCCGGGCTCTTTGGGCTGATAGAGCTCCCCATGACTCGATTCCAACGTATTCTTGTAGACCCAAGCTTCTCAGTGTCAGCGTATGGTCCAGGGGCGACGGTCACGGTGGCAGCTGGCCGGGCCCCCCACTGCTGCCAGGCCCCCCTCCCAGCGCCCTGCCCGCCGGGCTCCCGCCATCTGATGGGTCCCAGCGCAGCCCCAATCCCCCAGGGCTGCTGTACGTGCTCATGGGGCCAACCAGACAATTTCAGCACTTTGACATAAACAGCCTGGAGTAGCTGTTTTTCTCCACCCCATCCCCCGCCCCCCGCGTCGTGGGAGCCCACGGCCTGTGCCCTAGGCTCAGTCCCATGTCAGCCGCCCTGCCTGCCACAACGGGCACGGCAGGTGGTTCGGTCCAGAGAGAGGCCTGGAGGAGGACGCCTCTTAGCAAAAGCAGATTTCTCGGAAAGGCTTCCCTCCCTGTGCCCCACCAACAGCCCCGCAGCGGCCAGAGCCTCAGACCCCACCCCTCCTGCTGTTTTCGGGGAACCTACTCACAACATAGCCGATCTGAGGTCCTCGGTCTCTTTGTAGGACATTTGTGAGGGTTGTGTGCATAGATTCCAGCTCCCGAGAAGTAGCATAATTCTATCTGGATTTGGCTCAGTGGCCTATGTAGCTTGTGGGAGACGCATCAAACAGAGTCTAAGATTTCCCTGTTGAAGAGTTTATCTCATTCTACAACTTTTTTTTTTAAAGATTTTTATTTATTTATTTGACAGAAAGAAAAAGAGCACACACAGGGGGAGCAGCAGGCTCCCCGCCGAGAAAGGAGCCATGTGGGGCTCCATCCCAGGACCCTGGGGTCATGACCTGAGCTAAAGGCAGATGCTTAACTGACCAAGCTACCCAGGCGCCCCCATTTCGATAACTATTGTCTTCGTGGCTTGGGGTCAGCTTCACATTTTCCCATTTAATTGAGCCCTGCACATCCCAGAAAAGCTCAGTTTTCCCCCTTGTTTGGCAAGATGTTTATCCTTTCTTCTAAAGCGACTGGCTTTATTCTTTGTCCTAGAGGAGAAAGTAAGACAGATGCTAATAATATCACACAGACTAATTCAGAAACCCAAGGGAGAGGAAGTAGGAGAAGAACCATTTGTTTTTTAGAAAACAACAACGTAATGGAGCCAGTTTGTCCTCATTTATGGTCCTCCTGAGTGGTCTCTAGCCTGGCAACTATTCTGGTGGACATCATACTTGTCCTGTGTGGGTAGCATCATACCTGCCCCGCGTGGCCCTAACCACAGGTGTGGATATAATAAAACTTGACATGAAAAAGGAGCCAGCCCCGTGTCACAGGCCGCCCTCAGCGCTGCTCCCACTGCCGGGATAGCTGAACAGGCCTTCCACAGAGCCTTCGAATGATTGGGTCTCTGGGGCAACCACCCACTGGGATGCAGCAGGTCTAGAAATGAGCAGAGCAGGCAGTCAAATGCTTGCCCAGCTGGGAGCCAGCACCTCATGGACCTCCATGCGCCCCCGGCCTTAGCCCACTGGCCACTCCTTTATCTGTTCAGAGTTCTGGGCTTGTTTTATCTTGTCTTGATTTTCCCCAACTCAGGAATATACTCTGCTATGGACTGAATGCTTGTGTCCCCCTCAATTCCTATGTTGAAGCCCTAATCCTCAACACGACAGCATTGGAGGTGGGCTCGTTGGGAGGGAACGATGTCACCAAGGTGGAGCCCTCGTGAGCAGGATTCATACTCTTATAAGTAGAGGCACGAGAGAGATCATTTTTCTCTCCCCCATAGGAGGAGACAGCAAGAAGTTAACCATCTGTAAGCCTGGAAGAGGGCCCTCACCAGACATGGAACCTGCCTACACCTTCATCTTGGACCTCCCAGCCTCCAGAACTCTGAGAAATAAGTATTTGCTCATTTTTGACAACCCAGTCGATAATAATCTGTTAATAGCAGCCTGAGCTGAGAAAAAAACCCCACTGGGACGCCCCGGGGGGGCTCAGCGGTTAAGCATCTGCTTTGGCCCAGGGCATGATCCTGGAGACCCAGGATCGAGTCCCATGTCGGGCTCCCTGCATGGAGCCTGCTGCTCCCTCTGCCTGGGTCTCTGCCTCTCTCTGTGTCTCTCATGAATAAATAAATAAAGTCTTTTTTAAAAAGAAAGAAAAGACCCCACAAGAATTAGTTAGTGGCAAAATCCATGCTAAGGACAACTTGCCAAAGTATCTCTCAAGGACAGTAGTTAATCCCACCTATCCTATTTGTAAAAAAAAAAAAAAAAGGTGGAAGAAGGTATTATATGGGGAAAATTCCCCCAATGGGATAGGAATGTGTCAAAGTTGGGCTTTTATCTTTAATAAAGACAAAGACACTAACTAGTGAGGCTGGGTTTGCAGCTGAGGTAGCTTCACCGACAGTGCAGGATTTGATGGTCCCTGGGGGAGGAACCCTCTGGAACCACCCGTTTTCACCAAAAGCTTGTTCATCATTAGGCTTCATCCCAACTGAGACGGTAGGGTTAGCTGGGGCGGGATGGCTGGGCCTTGCTGCCCCCTACCCCAGTGAACATTCACCGCCCTCTGGGCCTGAAGTCCAGGTGGGGGGCTGGCTTTAGCTTCGAGGTCCTTAATGCACATGGAGTTGAATTTTATGAAAACTCATGAAGGATTTTTAAAATGTTTATTTTTTTCTTAACCGTTTTTCCCTATTTCACGGATATGATCGCTTTTCCTCTGGAGAAGAAAATAGAGTGTCAAGAAGGAAAGATACTCTGCCTTACTTCCTCTCACCATCCACCACCCAACTATGCGATCACTGCCAGGGTGACTCCAGGCCCTGGCGCCCTACCCCCCCAGGGACGAGGAAGCCCTGCCTGAGCGCCTTCCAGCTAAGGCTCTGTGGGCAAAGGGTCATGGCCATGGCTGGAAGGGACATTTGTGGCATTTAGCGACAGGTTTGCAAAACCACAGGCGAGTAAGTATGTTGGAAAACTGGCAAAACTATATCCCTCTCGTGACGGTGAGGGTTTTAGGTGGTTTTTCATAGTTAACATTTAACATTTTATTTTTTCTAAAGATTTTATTTATTTATTCATGAGACACAGAGAGAGAGAGAGAGGCAGAGACCCAGGTGGAGGGAGAAGCAGGCTCTGCCTAGGACTCGATCCCAGGACCCCGGGGTCACGCCCTGGGCCGAAGGCAGCGCTAAACCGCTGAGCCCCCCAGGCTGCCCCATAGTTAACATTTTAGGAGGAAATAGGAATATTCAGAAAGACTAAACAAAATCCCAGGCAGCATGAACAATTAATTACAAAAAAGCATAGAGAGACAAACATATTGAATAACAGCACATGTCATCTCTCTCAGGGCCTCTTACTCAGTCTCTTGATACTTTGACTTTTATTTTCATCAGCGTTCAATATATTTCTCAGCAAATATTTAGGCTTCTTATTCACTGCCCTTGTATAAAGTGAACAGTACGTCCTCTGTGTTCTGCGTGTCCTCTTTCCCCCCCTAAACGCTTCTCTAAATGGCAGGCCGGGGTGTAGGATGTTTGATGTTCTCTGAGTTACCAGGAGTGCTGGGCTGTAAATAAGTCATGAATGTACCACATCATTCATGAATTATTCATTTTTTCCTTGTGCTTTCTATAGAAGAAGGTGCATCAAAATGAAATTCAAACTACTGAAATCTTAGGTGCTTTCAGATCATTAAAATAGCTGGTTATTTAGCCTTACAGAAAAAAATAATCGTTTTATCTGTGTTTATGTAAAAATTCTTTTTTTTAAGATTTTATTTATTCATGAGAGACACAGGAGAGGCAGAGACCCAGGCAGAGGGAGAAGCAGGCTCCACGCAGGGAGCCCGACGTGGGACCCGATCTGGGACCCCGGGGTCATGACCTGAGCCCAAGCAGATGCTCAACCGCTGAGCTTCCCGGGTGTCCTATGTAAAAATTCTTACCTGCGGGAAGAACTCTGGCCTTCCCTCCTCTGGCCAGCACTGCAGGGCTGATGTACTAGAGGTCACAGAGAACCAAGGAGTGAACGGTGTACACACAGAGGCCTCAGGTCATTAAGTAGATATTTCAGTTTTTTAAATTGAAGTTGTGTTTTCCCCTAACAGGCATCCTTTTCAGTCTTTAGGCTTGCAGCCCAATTTCGTGGTTGTGTAAAAGGATGATTTCTCCTCTTTCACAAGTGGAACACAGGCTGCCCCCAGTTTACTAAGTATCCAACTTACTAAATTCCAAATCTTCAGTCAGGAGTTGTTTGGTTACAACAGATTAAACGCATTTTCCCAAAGAAGCAAGATGAGTGGCTCCGACCCCAGACAAGCTCACAGCCTCTTTAGCCATGAGGTACCAGAAAGAGGGACCTAATGACAATCTAGAATGTCACCAGCAGATAGAAACAACATACCTCTGTGGGAAACTGTGTTTAGAATTTAAACCCAGGATAGGAGGGGATCCCTGGGGGGCTCGGAGGTTTAGCGTCGCCTTCGGCCCAGGGCCTGGTCCTGGAGACCTGGGATCGAGTCCCGCGACGAGCTCCCTGCACGGAGCCTGCTTCTCCCTCTGCCTGGGTCTCTGCCTCTCTCTCTCTCTCTTTCTCCCTATGTGTCTCTCATGAATAAATAAATAAAATCTTAATTTTAAATGAATGAATGAATGAATATAAAAAAAGCTGGGCTAGGAAGAAAAGACCTCAGTTTTTATATCACATAGACTTGAGGCTGTTCCAGGGCTTGGAAGAGTGAGGCCCTGTAAGGAGAGTTCCGTAAAGACACAGGTGTGTGTGTATATGGGTGCGTCCATGCGAATGGCTGATTCTTAATTTTGGGGTCTTCGAATTCAAAATTGTGTTTCACATGTATCTCATGCATATGTATGCACATAAACACGTATTTTCTAGAAAGACAGTCTCTTCCTTTCATTAGATTCTTGAAACAAGCTCAGATCTCCAGACTAAAAAAAAAACCTTGAGAACCGTCCCTCTCGCAGGTATAAACAGGGAAGGAGGTGAAGCTTCTTGCCAGCGTCATTTCTCCATCCCATCAATCTCTCGAGACATTTAGAACAAATGAAAAGTTTCTCCTGCTCCCTGGGCCCCACCAATAGCTGATTTTTAAATCGACATTCCTCCCCTCTGATGCACTAGGAAACAGGACCTCCTGTTCTGGAAAACGGTTTTTAATAGTCCCTGCTGCCTGATAAAATATGAAAGTGAGTACAGAATTAATGTCTTCTTTCTTTCCACCTTTCCTGTTTTTCTTTCTGTCCCCCTCCTCTGTCCACCTGTCCGTCTGTCTGTCTCTCAGCCTCATTCTCTCTTACTTGGTCAAAAGGAACAGGTCAAAGGGAGGCCTGGAACACAGAGGACGTAATTAGGGCCGCCTACATTTCAGGGGAATAGTCCTCCAGCCCCCTGTGATGTGTGTGTGTCGCTGGTTTTGCGTGGGAGCCTGTGTGTCCCGTAGGGAGGGTACGGAGGGCCAGGGAAGGTGGAGCTGAGGGAGCGCTTACTCCCGGTGGCCTCAGTATTACGGAGGCTGACATCAAACTGTTTGCTCACCCATTTGTTTGCTCTGTTTACTGGTTGAGCACCTACTGTATGCAGAGAATTAGGCTGGGCTCCGAGGGATACAAGTGTGACCCAACGATCTGGTCTTTGTGCAACAATGTCATGGGAAGGTGGACATACAAACACACGAATACAAATCAAATTCAAGTGTCAGAAAGTAGGTATATGCATCCAAGCAGTGGGAGAAACAGAAAGAACTCTGTTCGGTTGGGGTCGGGTCGGGGGGAGATTCGATTTTGAGACCAGGCAAATTACAGCCAGAAACACACCCGGGTTCTAGCTGCAGGGCGAGAGGCTGGGCCCTCCAGCTCTTTGGTCTTGAGCTTCTACATCTGAGCACGAGGGATTGACCACCCCTGGGGCATGGGGAGGAGGGTCACAGAAAAGGGGATTTAGACGAACTGATTAAAGTGACCTCGGCCAGAATCCAAGCCCTGCCTCTTACTGTGCCTCTGGTTGCCCATCTTCTGGGGGCTTCCATTCTCTGACTGTGAAATGGGAAGGGTAATGACCACTTTTCAGGATTGGTGGGGGGTACATAAAAATTAAATGTTAGCTCTTTTTTCCTCTTTCTCTTTTTCACTCCTTCCTAGGATTCTGGTTATCATAAAATTCTCAGACCAGGTGATAATGAATCACCCCGTGGAGGCCGAGAAGAATCAAGGCCATCCAACCTCAAGTTTAGCATTAGCACAAGTACAGCCATCTTAGGCCCCTGTGAATAAGAGCTGAACTTTCTGGGGAAAACTGCAGAATCTCCTCAATGTCCTCAGCAGGGAATCCCATATCAGAAAGACAACAGAGCTCAGAATTGCCCTTGGCAGAGAATCTCATATCACAAAGACAACAGAGCCCACACCCATGGCAGAAAGTCCCATATTAGAATGAGAACAGAGCTCAATGCCCTTGAAAGCCCCACATCAAAATGCAAACAGAACTTGAGAAATTCCTCCATCCCTTCTGAAAAATCCCCTAGACCAGCCTACAAAAAACTAAGCTGAAACCCACCTTGGGGTCCAAGTCCCTGCTCCGCTGTGTCGGGTATACTTGGACCCAAGCTCGAGCTTGTAAATAAACCCTCGTGTGTTTGCATCGGTGTCAGCTCCTCAGTGGTTTCTCGGATTCGCAATCTTGGGCACAACAACCCCAACCTTTCCCATCATTTTTTAAAAAATGTTCTTTCAGACGTTTTTGAGGCTATGGATTCTGCTTAGAATAAGTGAATTTTTTCTGATTTTTTTGCTTTGGGTTATTATGAGAATTGTGTTTGCTAATATCAAGAATGTGAAAACAGGGCAGCCCCGGTGGCGCAGCGGTTTAGCGCCACCTTCGGCCCAGGGCGTGATCCTGGAGACTCAGGATCCCACGTCAGGGTCCCGGCATGGAGCCTGCTTCTCCCTCTGCCTGTGTCTCTGCCTCTCTCTCTGTGTCTCTCATGAATAAATAATAAAATCTTTAAAAAAAAAAAAAAAAGAACCACAGACTAGCAGAGGACGGAACATGACACTCTATCAGGAGAGCAGAGCACCAAGAAGGATAGGAAGTTGCAACTGGGGGCTTCGGTGGTTTTATTGCAAGAAGACAACAGCCTTGGACCTGATACCTCAAAGAGCGTGAGGCTTACAGGGATTCTCAAACTTGAGAGGTTGGCGGCTTGTTGAAAGTGTAAGTTCCAGGATCCCCAACACCATGTGTTGGTTGGGGCCCAGGCACCTACATTTAGACATGCTCTCTAGTTGCTACTAATGCAGATGGTCCATGGGCCACGTTCTGGGAAATACAAATAAAGTCAAGGATTAGTGATTTTAATGATTAAAAGAATAACATGTTACAAATGCAAACACAAGCACTTGGTCCAGATGACAGGGTGAAATTCCAGGCCCGTGCAGAGCCTACCTCTGGGTCCTATCCCCCACCGCTGTCTGCCCAAGCCTGCAGTCTGGGGTGCTGACCTAGGCTCCTGTGGGCTCCTCGATTCCACAAGCTGCTCCGATGATAAAGATGCCTGAATCCAAAAGCTATTTTCTCTCACACAGTTTCCTAGAACACTGTGTAACTTTTTTTTTTCCCATGGTAGGGTAGGAAATAGATGAACGTGATAGTCCTTTCTTCTGGGTTCAGAAAAGAATCCGCATTTGAGAATAAGAAGGTTAATTTTTGCAAACATACCTCAGCTTTTACAAGTAAATGTTTTACAAAAAAAAAAAAAAAAAAAAAAAAAACTTCCCCCAGGCAGTCGAAAGGTAATTATTTATACCAACATTTGGCATGTAATAAATTAAAATGATCAAGGAAAGATCTCCCATAGAGGATAGAGAAGGGCCATTCGCTAGGCCTCTTTCCAACCCGGAGGGGGTGGGAGACAGCGCCTGACCCACTGGTGCTCAGAATGTGTTCATGAGGCTGAAGCCCGTTATTTCTGGTCCTAAGTAATTTTCTCTCATTACTACATGGTGTTCATGTGCCTGCGGGTGTGAGGCTTAGCTAACTGGGCGGGTGCTTCTGCCGCCTCGCCCCCCCCCCCCCCCCCCCAGTCCAAGCAGCTAAGGAGCACCGCCCTGCAAGGAGAGGTGCAGGGAGAGGCCTCGCGCCGCCCCCCCCCCCCTTGCCCACCACGGCCTCCCATCGCCACACCAGCCTTTCTAGGAGAAGGCCAGGACTCATGGCAGAAACAGGCCCCCTCCAAAGAGCCATCTAGGAGAGCAGGCTCTGGAATGTCCCCTTACCCTAAGTCAGGAAACAGCCAGGGAGCCTCTGGAATCCGAATCCGCTGGGGCAAGGACAGCTCACCTGGTCCCTGAGCTGAGCCAGGTGTTCCCCCCCATGGGGAGTCTGCGGGGAGCCCCAGGGGAGGAGGGTGCACTGAGGGAGGCAGGGGCTGCCCCAGAGGCCTGAGCTCAGCGATTCAGGGCAGGGGCCAGGGTGGCAGGCCCGGGGCCAGGGGCACAGCAGGGAGCGGCTGGCACCAGAGGCCCAGCAGGTGGGGACTGTGGGACAGTGGGACGCAGTGGGGATGGCGGAGCAGGGGCCTGGGAGTGGGCGTGGGGATGTCCCCAGAGAACCCAGACTGTCCCTGGCAAGGGAAACAGGCTAGCACCCAGGCTTCTGCATAGGGAGGAGGCATTCGCCAGCCAAGAGAGGTGTCCCCACGGTGCTGGCCAAACCGTCACGTTGTGCCCCGTTTCCTTTCCCCTGGGTCCCCTTCCCTGCCTGCTCAGCACGTGGGGGGAGGCAGCACCCCGGGGGGAACCCCAGGCCCCCTGCTGACCCCGGGGCTCTGAGCACAGGTGAGGCCTGACCTGGGAAGCAGGGGCCGAGGGCTCAGGGGAGCAGATGGCTGTGGCCCCTGGTCGGCCCTGGCTGCTCCTGCCTGGCACGTGGGGCGGGGGGAGCAGGCTGCCGGGGACCTGCCCAGCGCTGACCTCGACCTCTGGCAGAGGGGGCACAGCCAACAGGATGTGTGGCAGGAGAGGCAGAACAAAGCAGAGGGAAAAGAGGTAAGCCAGGTACTTGCAGGGGGCGCGGGGAGGGAGCAGGCCTGGGGAGGGAGCAGGCCTTGGGGAGGGAGCAGGCCTGGAGAGGAGCAGGCCTGGGGGGGAGCCAGCTACAGGCTACTGCTGTGGTCGACAACCTAGACTAGACAAGGGCCGCAGGGTGCAGATTGCAGCAGGCTCCCCTGTTTCTTTCCCCTGTTTTTTCTCAGCCTCCCCCTAAGGCTAGAAGGTCCAGGGCTCCCCGCTCAGGGCCCGTTTGTGTTTCAGGGCAGAAAACAGAAATACGAGGAGACAATCTCTCCTTCAATCTTCCGTGAAAGGCCTATGATTTTTGTGAAAATATGGGCATCCGGCAAGGAGAGGCAGAGAAAAAGGATTATCTGTGAAGGCCAAGAGAGGGCGGGAATTTCTCCCCGTGGCAAAGGAAGAGACCTCAGCTGGACCCATGGGTGGCAGGAGGCTGTCCGGGAACAGGACAGAGCTTCGCGGGGGACGGAAGGTACGACCCAGCCAGCGGGCTTCCTCGAAGGACCTGGGAGGGCTCAGGTGGTGGGGCTGCGCTCTGGGGGGGAACTAAGGCTCAGGACTTCATTACCTGGGCTCCGGGATGCCCCAGCTTCTTAGACTCTCATTGGGTCCTGGGGAAGATGGGCTTCTCCACGCACCTGGAGGCCCTGGGACCCGGAGTCAGACGCAATATGGTGTCAAGCTGACATCGATTGACTTTCTGAATTTCAGTCGTGCATTTAGACCCCCTGCATAAGAACAGGAAGACCCAGACTGTAAGGGTCTTGAGAAATGCCAGAGAGGCTCTTGTTAAGAGGCTAAAAACAAGAGGACCTTTACCCTGCGGGGTCACCAGGAAATCCCCTTATGGAGGATCCCACATTGATCCAAAGGCTTCCCAATGCCGGCAGGGGTGGAGGGATGCGTGTAAGGCATCCCAGTGCCAGCAAATGCACAGAGCTGGAAAAGCCCGAAGGAAACAGTAAAGGAAACACTTCACTGCAGTAATCCATAGAAGACGCTGCACCGGGAGATCGGGGTGAGAAATGAAATTGGGTAAAGCTCGCATGGGAGTCTGAGCATTTGTCTTTTTTTTTTTTTTCTAAGATTTTATTTATTTATTCATGAAAGACACAGTGAGACAGGGGCAGAGGGAGAAGCAGGCTCCATGCAGGGAGCCTGATGCGGGACTCGATCCCGGGACCCCGGGGTCACACCCTGGGCCGAAGGCAGATGCTCAACTCCTGAGCCACCCAGGTGTCCCTGAGCATTTTTCTTTATTTTGGCCACAACAGGAAAATATTATTGGCTTTTCATGAACAATAGGACATAAGCAGAATAGAGCTTTCGAAAAATTAATGTGTCAGAAATACATGGGATGGATGGAAGTAGAACGGGAGAAGGGAAGGGAAACAGGAGGTGATTGCTCTAATCCAGGCCAGAGGTCACGAGGGCCAGAGCAGTGGTCGGGCCTTGGGCTGTAGACCAAGCTGTGAAAGGCTTCAGGGAGGCAGATCTTAGACCTGCAGGGGAGCGAGACAAGAGGGTCCTCCAAGTCTTGAGCCAGCTGATGAAAAAAGTCACAACGCCATCAGAGAAAGGGGAAATAGGGGAGAAGGAGCTAATTTACAATGAACACCCTCTAAATTTAAAGTTGAACACAGTAGCTGAATTTAGAACTAGACAGAGGTTCCAGGGAAGAGGAGGGACCAAGAGGTGGAGTTCGCGTCCTCATAGCCAGGTGGCCCATCTCCACAGCTGTCCCTTAGAGGATGGATACCTCGGAAGGTCGGGCTGTGGCAACAGAAACTTAGAGAACTGAAGTACAGCGCTGGGTAAAGAATGTGGCCAAGTCCAGATAATGATCCTGAAAACTGGCTTTAAAGAATTTTCTAGGGCAGCCCAGGTGGCTCAGCGGTTTAGCGCTGCCTTCAGCCCAGGGCGTGATCCTGGAGTCCCAGGATCGAGTCCCGCGTTGGGCTCCCTGCATGGAGCCTGCTTCTCCCTCTGCCTGTGTCTCTGCCTCTCTCTCTCTCATGAATAAAAAAATAATTTTTTTGAAAGAAAGAAAGAAAAAGAAAAGAAAGAAAGAAAGAATTTTCTAGTTTACTTGAGACGTTCTCTCATTTTGCCTGGTGCTTTCATGAGCTCCGGGCCCCTATATTCTCCAGCACCTTCCAAGCCTGCTGCACCATAATCTTTTCTTCAAAATGGGATGAACATACCCCTGAGGGCCCGGGACTTCCTGAGTCTGGAGACGCTCTGCCGCTTTGGACTTGGTGGACCTGGGGAACATTTTTAACCCCACTTGGTCTCAGTTTCACTACCTAAAAAAAAAAAAATTATGACAACGAAATGAAAATAGGTTTTTGTGGAGAAGAAATGCAATAATGAATAACGGAACACCCAGTGAGGATGTTTTGAGAGTTACTAATAAATATTAGAGTCTCACCAAATGGTGGTTCCTTCCCTTCCATCCTGCGGGCTCAGCAGTAACTCCTGGAGCGACAGGCCCTTGGGGGAGCAGCGCTGAATTCCACGCCCCAGCGCTGAGTCCAGCCCCAGGGGAGCGATGGTAGGTCACACCCGGCCTAGCCTCTCAGCCTGGGCTCCCATTAACAGGACATTGGCCGAGATCAGTGTTCCCTCATTTCTACCTCCAAGGAATGCTTTGTTCTCTTTCCACGTTCTCTAGTTTTTGAAAGACTTTTCTGTGGACCTGCAGTTTGCTAAATCTGTTAAATCATTGATTCATTTCTTAGGCAATCACCAGAGATACTAAACTGAACTCACAGAGCTATTGCCCAAAGCATCTTGGAGAGACTTGATATAAGAAACTGTCCAGTGGGCAGCCCCGATGGCCCAGCGGTCTGGCGCCACCCTCAGCCCAGGGCGTGAGTCCCACGTCAGGCTACCTGCATGGAGCCTGCTTCTCCCTCTGCCTCTCTCTCTCTCTCTCTCTCTCTCTCTGTGTCTGTCATGAATAAATAAATAAAATCTTAAAAAGAAAAAGGAATTGTACAATAGCTATTATGGTCTTAAAACAAGAAAAATGGCATATGGACAATGTCTTGGAGGTTAGATTCGGTGGACACCACCAGACAAGGTGATCTCAAAGTTTCCCTCTAACACTCTGAGTCCCTAAAGCAGTTTAGGGTTCCTACTACGGGCTTTGGAGGAACCAATTATTTGTTTTGCCCTTAAGGACGGTAATTTAATGTAGTGAGGAAGCTAAAACTAAGAGACCTTTTAAGCACCAGAGCAAGCATTCAAACATTCAGTGTGAAGGGCGGGCCAGTCGTATGAATGCGGGTTAGGGTAGCCACATACAATGGATGTTTACTGGGGGTAGAGTCTTCTCTGTCCTTTAATGACAGTTGGATTTTAAGTAGCCTGGAAAGGAAAGGGGAGCAACCACAGGCTGGGGAAGAGAAGGTATCATCCTAGAATACGCAGAAAAGAGAGGCCAAAGGGAGACAAGGATTGTTCTCATCCTCCTGGGGGGGGGGGGGGCACAAACCACACACATCCACCTCTGTACCTTAGTTCTGGACTCACATGAAAAAGTCCAAGATATCTGTGATTGAAGTCATTCTTTTCTCTCCAACTTCATTTCTAGCCCCTTCCTTCCCAAACTCCACAGTCTAGCCGTGTCAGAAGACAGTACCCCAACCACCAAGTTTCTCCAGCCCAAACCCCTAAGGACCATCTTGATTCCTCCTTTGCCCTCTCCTCTCCTCCCCACTCAATCTTTCAGAGATCCCTATAGATTCCATTTCTAGAATCTCCACCTCATCTTTATAAAATGCAAACCCGGTTAAGCATTTCTTTACTTAAAATACGTCATGGTTTGCCATCAGCTACAGCATGAAGTCCGTTCCTCTGGCCCCGGCATACAGACTGCTTACCATCTAGGCTCTAGCGTCCCGCTACGGCACCTAACTCTTGATCCATGGTAGGCAGCCGATAAATGTTTCTTAAATCAATGGATGAGTGAGTGAATAAAGGAATAAAAAATAGGGACGGGGAGGGGATCAGACACGGGGGGAGGTGAGAGATGAAGCTGGGACTGGACATGCCTGGGGGATTGGCAACTGGACTCCCAGAAGAGCCAGGCAGGGTGCCAGAGCCCGAGGAGGCAACTTGGGGAAGAGGGTGTAATGAGAGCATCTAAAGAGCAAACCTGCAAAGGGGAACAGATATGAGCCCGGCTCTGGGCACAGTCACCAACTCCCCCGACACGTACTAGTGGCAACACGACTATCGTCCGCAGTTTCCCCCTGCTGCGGGCCTTCCGACATCCGCCAACTGTGGGACCGACCGTCTGCCACCTTCCCCGGGGACAGAAATGATGAGCCCGGGAAGCGGCCGCAGGGCCCTCAAGTCAGTGTTCCCGCGGGAGGCCAGAAGTGCTGTGACTCCAAAATGTGATACTGGAATTCCAAGATGCGAGCATTCATCTCACTCCCATGGCTCACGGGCAGGAGCCATCCCTGAGCCATCCCTGTCTCCCCCGGGTCCCCACCCTGTCCTGGACACCGACCGGCAGGGCCTCCTCCTAACGGAGGGCCTTCCCTGTGGGCTGGGCGACCGCCTTGTCCTGAAATCTGCTCCCCAAACTTGGCGGCCTCTGCGGGGGGCAGAAGGAGCTGAGCTCCCTTTCTGGGGTGGGGGCATCATCCTCCTCGAGCTGGATACTTTTCTTCAGTGCTGCCTGGGGAGCTGCTTTGGAGCCCCGTTTGCAATTCTCTTCTGCTGTTGGAGTCCCAAGGATTTTCTGCACGACTGTAGCCCAGGTTCCCCTGTGTGGGCCGCATCGCTGGGCTGTGGCCTTGTCCCTGAGGCAAGAGGCGGTCCTGTCCTGTCTGGGGTTGTCAAAGCGAGGTCCCTGGGCCAGCGCCATCGGTGTCACCTGGCAGCTGGTGACAAGTGCCAATTCCAGGCCATTTTGTCAGGGCGCTCGGGGGTTGGGCGCCTGCCTGGGCCCAGGGGTCACCCCAGGGTCCCAGGATCAAGGCCCAGGTCAGGGTCCCCATAGGGGACCTGTGCCTGCCTCTCCCTCCGCCTGGGTCTCGGCCTCTCTCTCTCCCTGGGTCTCCCATGAATGAATAAATAAGATTAAAAAAAAAAAAAGCCTCTGCACATACTTTAAGGCCTGGCCAGGTCTCCCTTGGGTGCAGGAATCTACTCACCTTGCAGCCCCCAAGAGAGCCTCGGGCTAAGTCCCTGTGTTTGTCTGACTCCGCCACCAACCGTGGAAGTGGCCTGCCCCTCTGTCCCCTCTGTCCCCCCTGTCCCCGGCCCTCACGTGGCCCCCAGGAAGTCCCCAAGGAGCTTGCAGGTCAACAGTCTACACAGCGGCTTTATCCACTCGTCCCCTGGGGACACTCCGTTGTCTGTGTTTTGCTGTTGTAGATAGTGCTGCGCTGAATGAACATGAGAGGGCACGGGTCTCCTTGAGATCTGATGCCAGTTCTTTTGGGTAAATACCCAATAGTGGGATTGCCGAATTATATGATAGTTCTATTTTCGATTTTGTTGAGGAACTTCCACGCCGTCTCCCATAACAGCTGCACCGGTTAGACTTTCCCACCAACACCACACAGAGGCTCTTTCCTCCACATCCTCACCAACACTTGTTGTCTTTTCGGTTTTTTGTCTTTTGTTTTTGTTTGTTTGTTTGTTTGTTTGTTTGTTTTGGATAATAGCCAACCTAACAGGTGGGAAGTGATAGCTCATTATGATCTCATTATATAAAGTGTGTGAAATTGTCAGGCCCTGTAAGCAGAGCAGAATGGTGGTCCTCAGGGGCAGAAGGGGGAGGAAGCGAGGAGATGCTGCTCAATGGGTACCAGCCTTCGGCCGTGCAAGGTGAACACGTTCTAGAAATCTGCTGTACCACATAGTGTTTGCAGTTAACAATACTGGAACATACGCTCAAACATGTGTTAAGAGGGTCGACCTCAAGACTGTTACCTGAGACTGTAAGAAGCACGTACATCGTTAGTCCCCGTGTTTTGGAGACTCCATTAGGGCAGTCTTGCTGTCACCCTAACTAACAAACACAGCAAAATAGCTTCAAGATCTCAGGATTGGTGTATTTTTTAAACTCTTGTGAAAACTGTAGAGCTTAAAAATCACAAAAATGGTATAAACCCTATGTAACCATCTTGTTTTAGACTTTATCAACTTTTCACCACATTCACTGTATCTATTTTTTCCAAGTTTTTTTAAAGATTCTATCTATCTATCTATCTATCTATCTATCTATCTATCTATTTGAGAGAGAAAGAGAGAGAGCTCGGGCAGCGGGAGGAGCAGAGGGGAAAGGAGAGAGAGAATCTCAAGCCGACTCTGTGCTGAGTGCAGAGCCTGACACAGGCCTTGATCCCACGACCCTGAGATCATGACCCGAGCTGAAATCGAGTTGGACACTCAACCCACTGAGCCACTCAGGTGCCCCCCCAAGGGTGTTCAAGACGAGGCATGTTTTAGCTTAAACCATCTGCTGTGCTGTTTGGCATCCTATGTTACCTTAAACTTTGATAAATGCCTGTTACATATGAACTTCTTGCGCTGGTGAGGAAATCAGAGAAGTGTGTGCTGTGTTTCCCTCATGAGGTAACAAAGGATGGAGAGAAGAGAAGAACCGTAGAAGTGGAACGTGAAGTGGATTGAGTGTTTAGTGGAAGCAGGCAATCTGAGCAACGAGCCAGCAATGGATGCAGCTTGGGGTTTGCAGAAATCTTGAACTCTCCACAGTGTAGGATCGAGATTCGAAGCACGGCCGTTTAAACGTGCAACTCCATGGACTAGAGGACGTAGGGACGCTAAGATGACAGTCAGCTTGTGTTTAGCCCAACACTGATGACGAGACGGGTGACAGTGGGCCCGGTGCTGTACCAAATTTGGCATTTAAGCCCAGGGGGCCAACCCAAAACAAGAGACAAAGCAAACCAAACGTGCACACCCAGACAGCTCCTGTAGCTGCGGCTCTGAGGTCTACAATTCTATCTGGCGCCCCTCCATCTGGGTCTGCACGGCGCCTCCATTTGGCTTCGCCTTTGCAGTTACTGACCCTCAGCGTCTGTCCCCACCTCTGTCACAGCCATGAGGTGGGAAGCTAAGAGGCTGATCTCGTGCCTGCTTGTGAAATGTTCAATTTGCCTTATTTGACCAATTTTTCTCTCCATTGGGAGTAAGTAAATCCACCATGAGTTCTCAGGAGAAATCCCATCAGATCATGCATATTTTCATTTCTTGATCTTTTCTGGACCAAAAATGATGCAGCATGCTTCCTAACACGGAAAGTCAGGATGAAATATCCAAATGGAAGCACAATGTGTCTAAGAGGCAGGTGGGAGACAGACCACAGGGGTGCTGGTTTTTAAGGGTGTTTTTTCCATGATTTTCAGGCTTTCCTTCTTGGGGCTGGAAGTCTGTCTGAGTTTGAAATCTGAAACCTCGTCCTTCCTCTCACAGAACCCTAGTTCCTGAGCTAGCCCTCCACCTGCACACGCATCTCAAGGTGGGGAGCCAAGGGCTGTGACAGGGGTTCCCAATGCGCCTGGCTAACCTGCCACAATGAAAATCAATGGAGAAACCCAGAAATTCAGGTGGTTATTGTGTTGTCACGATGCCAATGAATTGAGCTTGGGGGACTGTATGAAAATGGAGGAATATTTTTAGTTTGGCAGCAATTGATAGTGTCGTTTGGCAGGAACTGTCTCAGGTTCGGTTATTCAGAGTCACTTCTATGTAAGCTAGTCTGTAGAGCCTGTGTAGAGGATTAGACTGTACAGATGGAATTGTAGGCAAAATCTCTGGAAACTTCCTGGGTTACCTGGATTCCACAAGGCTCTGTGTCTTTCACTGTCCTGGACTATTCCGCAAGTCTATAGAAACTAAAGGTAACTTGCAAAAGGCTGATGATGATGCGAATAATCCCATTCTTAGAAACGCAGGTGCGTAAAATAAATAAATAAATTAAAAAAAAAAAAAAGAAACGCAGGTGCGTTTTGTCCAGGGAGGAGGCCTCGGTTTCTACTTAGCGGAAGAGGCCAGTTTTGCCTCTCTTGGCACATTCAATTCAGATTCCGGGTCACCTATAGATGTGTTTTTTCCTTGTGATCTCCTTTGAACAAGTTTTTACCTCTTACCAGTGTCTTCATGAAACAATCAATAAGATAAAATCTTGGACACGAATTTATCTTATATTCGTATGAGTCACATTTTTAAAAATTACCTTTTAGTACCCTGATTCTCCAGCACCTTTGTTCATCCCCAAGAGTGGGATTGACAAAGAGTGAAGGGGAGAACCCTGAATTTCGGACTGAGCATTTACCCAGGAATGACTAGTTGAATGAGCTACTTGAAAAAGCAAGATAAGGTTTACCCTTATTCCTGGATATAGAGGTTCTAGATTTGGGTTGATTTCAGTATAGAGTTATAAAAAGCATTTCATGTCTGTACAGCCAAATTTCAGGACTGCGGTGATTCTCCTTTTTTTTTTTTTTTTTTTAAATCCCACCATTTTAACTTCTTCACTTATATAACAAAAAAAAATGGTAATAACAGATGTGCTAGGCTTAAGAAATAGGATGGAAACTTGAACACCATTGGGTCTCACTGTCTCTGCCTCCACCCCCACCCCTACCTCTCCCGCCTGCACCTGTTCCCATGTTAATTCCCTCTCCTGGGCTGGCTTCTCACCAGTTGTGGTCCGGCTGCTGGCATCTCAGCATCTCTTACTCATCTCCTCTGTGGAAAAAAACAAGAGCACCATTAGCATAAGTCTTTTTTCAAAACTGTTGGCATGAGAAGGAGCGTTCTAACTTGGGAAGATGGGTGGAATTTTTTATAGGGTTTCAGCAGGCAGGGTCAGCTGAAGTTCAGCTAGTTTCAAGAATATCTGTTCAAAGATGGTACTCAGGGAAGGGAGGAACTACTCTGATTAATTAGAAGCCATTGTTTGGACAATTTGGATTTTACTGAGAGAAATGGAAGGAACAATGAGGGGCTGAGGTCATGGGTAAGAGGGTGTGCAAGCTACAGTGACAAGGACATGGAGGGCCACAGTAGAAACTTTATAGTTCCTCAGTATCTCTTAGACTGTATGGTCCTCAGATCATAGAGACCCTTTTTCCCACATGCAGTTGGCTAAATCCTAGGGAAGGATTTTTTTTTTTTAAGAATTTATTTATTCACAAGAAACACACAGAGAGAGGCAGAGACACAGGCAGAGGGAGAAGCAGGCTCCATGCAGGGAGCCCGACGTGGGACTCGATCTCTGGTCTCCAGGGTCACTCCCTGAGCCAAAGGCAGACCCTCTGAACCGCTGAGCCACCAGGCGTCCCCTAGGGAAGGATTTGGATTGATCGTGCCTATCTCTGGATCACTCACTGTGCTCAGGGAGTCAGTCAAGACGAAGATGCTGTCCTAGGCAGATCCAAAGGCTAGCGTAGGAGAGGAGCAGCTCTTAAAAGGAGGGAATAGACCAGACCTGGCCCATGGGGTCATTACAGTGAGCAGGACAGCGCCCACCCCTCATTTTTATTTATGTTCACAAAAGCTCCTTTTTCTCCGCCCTAGGTAAATAGTTTAATTTTGCTTGTAGGGGACATTGCTTAGGGGAGAACCACTCAGAGAACTTTTTGCCTGGTGAGTGTGGGGAGTAAACCCAGTGGAAATGAAAGCCTCTTCGGAGAGCAGCCCCTAGCGCAAAGGCTGGACACAGCCCTGATGCTCAGATTTCTTCTGAAATCCACAAAACTTTCTAAATGATCACCATGGTCACTTAGGGAAAATAAGCAAATTTGGTTTGAATAAGCATCCCAATGTTGGTAGTGCTCCCTGCCTCCTGATTCTTTTCTCTTTTCCCTGTTAGGTATCCAACACCCATAACTCCTTTTTTCCTATTGTAGGGCCCAGGGCACACTGCTCCAAAATGGGCCACTGTGGTGTAAAGATTGTTTTTTTAAAAAAATTTATTTATTCATTCATGAGAGACAGACAGAGAGAGAGAGAGAGAGAGAGAGACAGGCAGAGGGAGAGGCAGGCTCCCTGCGGGGAGCCTGAGGTGGGACTCAATCCTGGGACCCCAGGATCATGCAAGCCCTGGGCCAAAGGCAGATGCTCAACTGCTGAGCCACCCAGGCGTCCCTAAAGATTCTTTTGAGTTAAAAGTAATCAAAACCCAACAGATGTAGGAAAAATTCTCTGCCTCCCCCTCAACTGCCTAAATTTATATTGGAAAGGAGAGCCTGTACCAGGAAGAGAGAGCTATTAACAGATATTTCCCTTTACCTAAAAAATCTTATCTGCATAATAAAGCAACCTTGCTTTTCCAAACACTCCTTTCACCTTCCTGCTAATGACCTTTCTTCCCTTTTTATCCTTAGGCCCTATGGCTTCTTAGCTCATATAGGCTCCATGTTGCCTCATTGTCTTTGAACTTTCATGTTTGTGTGGATTCCCCATACATATGCCTATTAAACTTGATTTTTTTCCTGTTAATCTGTCTCATGTCAATTTGATTCTAGGTCCAGCTAGGGCAGAGGAAGGTTTTCCTTCCTGACACTAAAAATAAGACAGATCTGTCCTATGAACATGGTTAAAATAGTTAAAATTCAGGGGAAGGAAATATCTGTCCTTATCATTGTTATTTTATTAGAAGAACAAGTTTAGCCTGGGTGGCTCAGCGGTTGAGTGCCTGCCTTCGGCTCAGGGCACGATCCAGGGTCCTGGGATGGAGTCCCACATCGGGCCCCCCGCAGGGAGCCTGCTTCTCCCTCTGCCTGTGTCTCTGCCTCTCTCTTTCTTTGTCTCTCATGGATGATAAATAATAAAATAAAATCTTAAAGAAAATAAAATAGAATAGAATTTCAGGACTTAAAGGGAATTCACAGAGGACCTGAGCCATCTGTGGCTGAGATCTCAGTTGCTCCTGGGCCAGGCGGTGTGTGTTGGGATGTGTGTGTGTGTGTGGTTTGTATCCATGTATGCCTGTGTGTGCAGATCTGTGTATGTTGATGGGATGGGATGATTAAATGGAATGTGACATCAAGAAATTATCAACGTTGACACTGATTACAGATACTGGTGAATTAGCAGCGTGGAAAGGGGAAATGAAATTTGGCTTAGCTGTGAAAAAGTAATACTAATTATAGTCATTTACACTGCCCCTTCCCATTTATGCTTAATTACCATACAGCACAATCATATTCACGTGTGTCATTAAATATATACTCAGTTAACGTTCATGTAAGTTGTCTTGATTAGAATCAACATCTCTGGTCCACTTAGACATCTATTTGGAGATACTTTACTTAAAGTCATGGCTACCTCAGGGGCTAACAAGAGAGACTTGACTCCCTGTAGTTCTAGAACTGCCTCCAGGTTGTATTGACAGTCTCTCAATCATATCCCAATGCAGGAGGAGCCACAAGGGATTGGAGATTTTTTCCTCTTCCCCATCAGGTCTTCAGAGTGCCCAGGGAGTTCATCTCCCACAGCTGAGGTGGCAACAGAGAAGAATTGCAGACAGAGATAGATGGAAAGAAAAAGTGGGGGTAGAGGCACAGACAGCTTCAGTTCATATGCCTTCTCAAGGCTGATTTTCTCTGATAGTTTAGGAGACAAAATAGTTCTCAGAAGCAGACCCAGACAATCGTAGGGTCCCTCATTGTCCTGGGTGGTGAGGAGACAGGAAGAGCAAGGTGAAAAGAAACAGGAGGTAGAGGGCGCCTGGGTGGCTCAGCGGTTGAGCGTCTGCCTTTGGCTCAGGGCGTGATCCTGGAGTCCCGGGATCGAGAGCCCACACCCTGTGTGGAGCCTGCTTCTCTGCCTGTGTCTCTGCCTCTCTCTCTCTGTGTGTCTCTCATGAATAAATAAAATCTTAAAAAAAAAAAAAAAAAAGAAACAGGAGGTAGAGAGAAGAGGGATTGACAAAGCAACAGAAAAACAGAGAGATGGGGAAAGACAGAGAGGCATGGGGGGGGGGGGTGGGATCAAGGAAAGGGAAGAAGGCATGAAGAAGTCAGTGAGTCGGCTGGATGCTGGGGCAGTACCAGGCTGTGGAGACAGAGAACATGGCGGGTACATTCATATACTCTTGTTGTGATAAAATTGCCATGTTCCTAATGCATGGTGTGTGGATGCGATTTGTTTATTGAGCATCTGCTGTGTATTTGGAACAGGCTAAGTGCATGTACCTCTACTGACTCACTGAATCCTCAGAATGACACTGGCTGGCAGGTACTATCATGATACTCATATTATGGAAAAGGAAGCTGAAGGATGTGACTTGCCCAAAGTCACTCGGGTAGTGAGATTCACATCCTGCCATTTGCCGTCGACCCTGTATCTCAGCCATGACAGAGCAATCAGCAAAGCCAGTTATGTAATAAATGGTAGTTAACAGATCCATGACTTAAAAACATTCTTTCTAGGGGCACCTGGGCAGCTCAGGGGTGGAGCGTCTGTCTTAGGCCCAGGGCATGATCCTGGGGGATCCGGGATGAGTCCCATGTCAGGCTCCCCACAGGGAGCCTACTTCTCCTTCGGCCTGTCTCTCTCTCTCTCTTTCTCTCTCTCTCTCTCTGTGTCTCATGAATAAATAAAATCTTTTTAAAAAAATTCTTTCTTGGGGCATCTGGCTGGCTCGGTCGGTAGAGCAGGTGGCTCTTGATCTTGGGGTTGGGAGTTCAAGCCCCAGGTTGAGGGCAGATACTACTTAAAAATAAATAAATAAAATAAAAGCATCCTTCCTTAATTATAATTTATTTTAAATTAACTTAATCTGCAATTCAATCAATGTTTTCAGAATCTACCATTTTCATTTCCATGAAGACTTTCTCGTTGACTCAGCAAGAGGAGCAGGGCCAGAACTCTAGTGTTGAGAGCAACAGAGAAATCGATGCCTCCAGAGGTGTTGTCACTTCACGATTCTCACATGGCCGGGTGGGCAGGTGCCAGTGTCCTACCGCCGTGGGTCCCACTTCCACTGTGACTTTGGGTTCTGTCGCTTTTCCACTGGGAGTCCCTGAAGGGATTAGAATGTGGCTTCTCAGTGACTCCAGTCCTCCCTGTGGAAACTCATGCCAAACATCCTCATCAGCTTTCTAATCTGTTAATAAATAATGATAATTTGTAGAAGAACTCATTTTGTCAGTATCCTTGGAGATTAATTGGGTAATTAACTTTAGCTAAGTGACTATGAAATATAAAGTGCTTCATGAGTCTTAAGGATTTATGCTCCGTGTTCTTCCTAAGCCTGCAGGGTAGAGCTTCTGTCTCTCGGAATGAGAGCTGACTAGGAATGCCCCCCATCAGTGCCGTTTCTCACTCGATGGCACCAACCCCCCCGGAACTCACCAGGAAGGCAGATGATGGCCAGGGTCACCTTTACCTGCCAGACTGAGACGCTGACCCTGAACTGCGAATTGAAAAAAGGCAGCAAGGATGAATTCAGCCTCCTGGCTACTCGCCTGCAGTTGTCTCTGCACCAACTTGTGCAGGCGGCGGGGGGGGGGGGGGGGGGGGGGGGGGTCTCCTCTGCAAGTGGTGGTGGCTTCTTAGTCCTGCAAACCCCGCCAAACCAGGGATCCCTGGATGGCTCAGCGGTTTGGTTCCTGCTTTCAGCCCAGGGTGTGGTCCCGGAGTCTCGGGATCGAGTCCCACATCAGGCTTCCTGCGTGGAGCCTGCTTCTCCCTCTGCCTGTGTCTCTGCCTCTCTCTGTCTCTCATGAGTAAATAAATAAAATCTTTAAAGAACCCCGCCAAACCAAGGCCGGGCCTGCTGGCGCCCCCATAGCCCGGGCTTCCTTTCCATAACTGCTGACTTTGAACATATTGACAATGACAGCTCACACATAAAAGGGCAAGAAGGTGACAATACTGACTAGTGATTTAAAAGCATGAACTCTGGAGTCCTACGGGCTGGGTGTGAACCCTGCGTAATTGTCCCCCAGCTACGTGCTCACAACCTCCGCCGTTATGTGTGTGTACTTGACCCCTCAGTTCAACTTACGCGTAAACACTGCTGTGCCAGAGCCTTTGGGGACCGGGTGGTTGCGGTAGACTGAACCAAAAAGCTCTGTACACACTCGGGGATGGCTGGGTGGCTCAGTCACTTTAGCACCTGCTTTTGGCTCGGGTCATGATCCGGAGTCCTGGGATCCAGCTCCATGTTGGGCTCCCTCTCGGGGGGAGCCTGCTTCTCGCTGTCCCTTTGGCCCTCCCCTGCTCATGCTCTCTCTCTAAATAAATAAAATCTTAAAAAAAATTTTTTTTGTCCTCATTCTAATCTCCCGAACCTGCTAGCGTTACCCTATATGGGGGGGGGGGGGGGGAGGAATATGGAGGGGGGGATGTGTTACCTGACATGGCAAATGATGTGATTCCTCTAAGGATCTTTCAAGAAGGTGCTCATCCAGGATTATCCACATGGGCTCTAAATAATCCAATGGCAAGTGTCCTTATGCAAATGAGGCAGAGGCAGATTTGACAGGAGAGGTGGCAACAATGTGACCGTGGAGCCCAAGATTGGAGTGCTGTGGCCATGGGCCAGGGGAGCCCTGTAGCCACCTGAAGCTGCAAGGGGCAGGGACAGGGTCTTCCCTGGGGCCACAGAGGGAGTGCCGCCCTACTGAGCCCTGATGTCAGGCCTCGGGCCTCCGGGACCAGGTGAGCACACTTGAGCCTGAGGTCCCAGCCGGTCCGGGCTCGGACTCTGTTGCAGCAGCCAGAGCGACTGGCAGGGGGCTCAGCCTGGGGGACCAGTAACAGGGACACCTGCTTGGCTTCATACCCGCCGTCAGTTTTGCAACAAGGCAGCTGTCTCTTAAATTCCAGTATTAAGCCTCAGTGCGGAGCTTCACCGTCTTTGCAGGATGAAAACGGAGCGGCCACAAGGCCAGCACGTCCATTAGAGCAACTGGGTTTGTTACCCCTGAGGCTTTCCCTCGCTTCCCCCTGGAGCACGTGCCTTTGAGCAGCGGAGACAACGCGCATCTGGTTCCCGGGCACCTGCTGCACAGCCTGAGGGTGCCCTTCTGACGCGCTGCCCACTCCGAGCGCCTGCAGGGAGGCCCACCTCCTGCAGCCCGCGAGCACCGGGTGTGGCACCCCCCACCAGCCCCTGCCCAGGATGCGGGTCGGTGCGGCTTCCTCCTGGGCCTCAGGCGGCGACTGCGGCCCCAGAGCTCGCTGCGTGATGGCAGGTGCACAGAGACGGGGCCCACGCACCCCAGGTGCCCCTGCCGAGGCTGCGGCGAGTCAGCATTGCTGTGGCCGGCCCAGATGGGACGGTCGTCTCCAGCTGCGCAGTCTTGCACCCCAAGCAGGAGGCAACGGCAGCCAGAGCCGGGCACACAGGGGTCACGGGGTCGGGGGCGGCCCGCAGACACCCGAGAAGCCCGCGGAGGGGCCCAGGCCCGGGCCGGGGCTGCTGCCCAGGTCAGTGAGGGGACCGCATCCTTCAGCCCCGGGCAGCGCCCCTCATGAAGGCCCCGAGCCAGAACCATCCAGCTAAGGCCTCCCGGGCCCCTGACCCAAGGGAACCTGGGGCGACAGGATGCTGCCGCTGTTTCCAGACCCAGCCCGAGGTCACCTGCCACCCCAGCAGCTTGGCCAGAGGGCCCAGAGCACAGCAGGTGCAGGCAGCGCCCAGCACAGGGGGCCCAGCACAGGGGGCCCAGCACAGGTCCCCAGGCCACACCACCACCTCCTAAGGACGCTTACCTGGTGCAGGGTCATCGGCTGCGACGACACTGTCCTCGCAGGTGGGTTCCTGTGACGGGTTCTCGGGGTTGCTTTCTGGATCCCGGGAGAAGCTGCAGCCTGGAAGAGTTTCTGGGAGAATGGTACATAAAGGGCCATGCTCATGGAGGCTCAGTGGACTGAACTCTAGAGTCTCTGCCAGAACAACTTGTGGGAAGAGCACATTGAAGCAATTTGTTACAAATTAAAAAAGAGATCACTTGGAAGTAACTTCTTTTTCTTTAGCTCATTATTAGGGTATTATAAGCTAGTCTTCACACAATGTGAATGCATTATACTAGACTGCTCATTTTCTCATATATTCAACATATTTACGTGTTTAACATTTTACATATTATACATCTTTAATATTGTGAATATTTATATTTAGCATGTATATGAAGGAATTACTAAAATTCAGTATTTTTCCTCCGGTTTCCTCATTACCATTCCAAAGGCTCACACCTCGCATGCAGCAGGCAAAGATTTCTTAAATAGGACACAAAAGCAAGAATCTCAACGCATGACCTTAATTAGCCATGGAGAGCTATTTATATGCGAGGTGCCCAGTGGTCTTAGAGTCTACGCTGATTAAACTAAGTATCTTCATCCCATCACTTTAGAACGACTGACTTATTTCCCTTTCCCCTTCTATTGCTTCCCTTTTCCCAAATTAATAAAACATTCCTTTCACATAATCCCTCTGCTCACCTTCACTGTATGTCTTTATTGAAGCGTTGTCACTAGCTCCCTCCTCAGGAGCATTGGACTCTTCCAGCTAATTGATGTTGCCATCTCCTGGCATCTACAAGCAGGAATATTGCTGGGCCACGGGAAGCTCTACAGTTGTAAACCAGAGAGCTAGCTCTCGCCCTCTTGTCAGTGATCCCGCCTCCATCCTGTGGAGATTGAAGGACTACTGTTCAGTGGCAAAGCACATGGAACACTCTGGTTTTCCCAGTTTGCTTTTTAAGAATCTCAACTCACCCTGGAGCTGGAAAAGATTTAATAATGCCAAGTAACAGCTCCTGGGTCTCTTTGGGGAAACTAAGCCCATTCCAGGGGTTGTGTCTAGAGTGGATTCCTAAACCTCGGCTGCCTGTGGGGTTCACAGCCAATCTCCCCAGGGGGAGCGCAGCTGTCTGAGACCTGGTGCGTGGCCGCTCTTCTCCATTCCTCTGTTGGGACTGCTTCCCTGCTGGTGGGATGTATGGAGTCCAGGAAGAGGGCCCAGGCACTGTGAGCATGTGAGCACTGGCCCACTCGAGGTGACCATGGGGAGATGCTCAGCAGTTCCAGGTGTTCCTTGCTGCTGCTTTACCTACCACTGGCACTAAAAAGCTGGCAGTGTCTGTGGCAGGGATGGGACTTTGGGGACCCAGTAAGTTACTCCCCTTCCACTGGGAGGCAGACATGGAAGTCAGAGTGAGGGAGCCAGGACCCCACAGTAACTCCTGATAATGCTTATACTGCCTGCAGGGCTTAGGGAGCTAACGAGAGCAAGCACGCTGCCACGCTCAGGGCACAGATCAGCTAGTGTAGCTGAGAGACTGCAGGAAGAAGGCAAAAGTTAAAAAGTCATAGGCAACCAAAGGGAGAAATAAAGCTCGCATTCTTAGGACGCTCCTACTTAACACCGTAGCACCGTAGCGGGCACTGGGCGAGGCACTTCTCATAGATCTTTATTAATTTCAAGATCTCGAGATCTTTTCTAATCTTTACCACAGCTGGGTGAGGCAGGTACTGTGATTACCACTTCACAGATAAGGGAATTAAGAGAAGAGGTGATCAGCGACTTGTCCAGCCACACAGCCAGTACCGGATGGAGCCAGGACGGCAATGCTGGTCTGCCTGACTTCAAAGCTTCTGTTCCTTCTACCTTACTGTGCCTCAGAGTGTAGTTCACTAACACAACCCATAAAATGTCCCTATGGTGTTTTTGCTGTGTAGTTCATTTGTTTCTTCCTATACATATATAAAAGATCTCCCTTTTTTTACTTCTCAAAAGGGTTAAAGTGTGGCAAATAATAGAACTGTATACATGGACTTCTTTTTCCTCAACGACCAACAAAATCTCCCCAAGGAGCATATTAGATATTTCCTTCTCAATTTAATGCCCAAGGTATAATTTGTCCACGTAGGAATGTTGAAATTACAAGCTGGGGGATTATATAAGAAACACTTACTAATTATGAAGCTTATTATATTATAAGGTAATGTAAATTTTAAGACATATAGAGGAATTCAGTATGGGAGTTTATAAAGTACAAAATGATGGATAAATTGTGATGCAAGTGAAGTCTCTAGAAGTTTTGCATAAATGTACTTTTAAAACATGTATTAATATATTTTTTGAAAGATTTATTTATTTAGTTTTAGAGAGAGCATGCACGCCTGGGGTTGGGGAGCAGGGCAGAGGGAGGAGAGAAGCAGACTCCCCGCTGAGCATGGAGTGTGGGGCTCAATCTCATGACCCTGAAATCATGACCTGAGCTGAAATCAAGAGTCAGATGCTTAACCGACTGAGCCACACAGGTGTCCCTGGAATACGTATTAATATAAAATATACCATGGGACTCACTGTTTAAAGAGAATGGACATTTCTGTTATTGCAGCAGGGATTTCTCTATAGTGGGGCACAGACAGTGGAGGTCATCATGCTTAGAACTCCCCAGTCATAACTAGGTGTACTGAATCTGGGCATAGCGACCTCCGCTGCAATGATCTGGGAGGTTTTTACCGAGATACCTATTTGTAATAAGCTCCGGCACTGGTGATGGAGAGACAAGAATGCCCCTCTTTTACATGATGCTAAATGCAAATACCCAAAGGAGTAGTGAAGGCAGAGACTGGGAGGATTATACATATTCCACCGTACTGTTAACCTACCGTACTGTTCACATAAATGCAATTCAACCATAACACACTAGGTCACCAAGGAAGGGGCTACTCTACTGGGGCTTTTGAGAGGCTTTGACACTGACTTGGAAATGCAATTTCCTACTGAGGACCAGTCTTTAAAACGAACAAATGATTGTTCAGAATAGTAACGTGCTAAGTTGCCGGGAGGAAACAAGATGGTTTCCAGGCCAGTAGGGATCTGCAGTGATTTCATATTTTAAGAAAACACTGTGTCCGTCAGAATGAGGTAGCAATGAAAGCAAACAAAGACGGAGTCATGGGCAAGTGTTAGTTGGATCTGTCCGGTCATGGCTCAGGAGAAGGAAGCCTTAGCCAGTCTTTTAGACGGTATGGACCATTTTAAACAGTATGGTCCTTTACATTCATTCACTGAACTTTGTCAGGTGCCTACCTGGCCAGGCATTATCCTACCTGTTGGAAACACGGAAGTGATTAAGTCAAAGTCCTCGTGGAATTTACAGTCTAGTGGGGAAGGCAGTCAATACAAAAATAAATAAATAAATGCACATACTAAATATGAGGTCTGTGCTTCAAAAAAGGCTTAACAAGGTAGAAAGACAGTGAATGAGGAAGGTGATGGGAACGGAATACAGTAGTACTTTAGATTGAAAGGTCAAGAAAGGCGTATCTGAGGAGGGGACATTAAGGCAGAGATATTTGAATTAAGCAAGAAAGCAAGCCATATGGAGATTAGTGGGGAAGAAGAGTTCTAAGTAAACAGAACAGCAGCAGAGAGCTCAGAGGCCAGAATGAACCTGGACGTTTAAGGAACAGAAAGGCCAGTTTGGGGACTCCAGCGCTGTTCGCCAAATGTCCTGGTTCTCCCTCCTTTCAGGGACAAGGTAAGATCGCACTAACTGGTTCTTCTGTGGATGGGGAGGACTTTGTGACTTCAGACAGCGAGTCATGAGCAGAAAGGACATGTGCCATTTATGGACAGAGCCAATGGACTGTCTAGAGTTTTCTTTGCCCTCTCTCCGCACGATGACTGGTAATGCTTCAGAGAGTGACTGCTCGGTCAACCACAATCTAAGATGAGGAAGAAAACAATGTGGGCGAGGTCCCCGGCTGACCCTTAATAGACATAAACGGGAACAAGAAATAAATCTGTGTGGTGTCAAGCCTCTGAGATTTGGAGCTGTTACTCAGTGCATAACGTATCCTGACTGCTACAGCCGGTGTGACTGGGGTGGAGAAAGCTAGAGGGAGAGAGGTGGGAGATGTCATCTAAAGGACGAGCAGTGGACAGATCACGAGGGGCCTCTTAGATGATGATACACTTGGGTTCCCTCGGGGTGAAAGAAAACTTTGGAGTTTTGAGCAGGGGAATGACATGATGGCTTGCATTTAAAAAGAATCATTTGGGGATCCCTGGGTGGCGCAGCGGTTTGGCGCCGGCCTTTGGCTCAGGGCACGATCCTGGAGACCCTGGATCGAATCCCACGTCAGGTTCCCGGTGCATGGAGCCTGCCTTCTCCCTCTGCCTTCTCCCTCTGCCTGTGTCTCTGCCTCTCTCTCTCTCTCTCTCTGTGACTATCATAAATAAATAAAAATTAAAAAAAAAAAAAGAATCTTTTGGTCATGGAGGGGAAGTCCTTATTCATGGGAAATACACAGCGAGGTATTTAGGGATAAAGTAGAATGTCCTCAACTTACTTTCAGTAAATGGTTCAGTAAAAACGTGTTTGTGTGCCTGTGTGCACATGAACAAGGGGTAAAATGGTAATAAGTAAATGTAGATGAAGGGTATGTAGTGTTCATTGTATGCTTTTTCCAACTTTTTCCAAATATTTTAAATAGAGGTGCCTGGGTCACTTAGTTGGTTGAGTGGCCAACTCTTGGTTTCTGCTCAGGTCATGATCCCAAGGTTGTAAGTTGGAGCCCCAAGTCGGGCTCTAGGCTGAGAAAGGAGTCTGCTTGGGATTCTCTCCCTCTTGTCTGCTCCTCCTCCCCCCCACCCCCTTTTTCTTTCTAAAATAAATAAATCTTAAAAAAATTTTTTTTTAATAAAAAGTTGGGGGGAAATCACTCTGGAGAAGTACAAGAGAGAAGCACAGGCCAGAGGAGGGCTGCTGTGGGTAAGAGATGAGGTGTTTTGAGCTGGAACAGCAATTGTGAGAAATGGGTGGATTTGAAATCTATTTTATATGTGGAGCCAGGAGGATTTGCTGACAGATTGACTGTGGGAGATGAAGTTTAGAGCCAAGGTGCCTCTTAGGTTTTGTCCTGCTCATGCCGACAGTGGTGGAGTCCATTACCTGAGGCAGGACAGCCCAGGAGAGCTGGGTTGGGGGGATGGGAAACAGCAATTCTGTTCTAGACAAGTTAAGGGTGAGTCTCCAAGTAGAGACTGGGTTGGCAGTTCAGCGAGGGAGCTGGGACTTCAGAGAAGAGGTTGGCTGGGAGATCATTTGGAATCATCAGCATGTAGTCGTCCACCGAGAAACCACCTTGCTACCTCTTCCCTATGCAAGTGTGCCCCCCGGATTACTGCCTCTGCCTGTCTTAGTATTTGTGTATCCACTTACACCAAAGTCTATTACAAAGTTGCATTGAGTCACCATAACGTGATAGAGAGATGGTCCCAAGCTGTAGGTTTTGTTTTCTCTGCTGGACGTGATGACAGGAAAGACACATTCTATTGCTTTTGAGAGGGAGGAAGTAATGTCTGGTAAAAGTTCAGGCACAAATCACATTTCTCTTCCCTCTCCCTTAGTCTGAAGCATGGACACCATGCCACTCCACTTCCGCTGTAATATGATCAAGTAGCTCCCCTGGCTGGAGTAGTTAGAGCTATTCAACAATCTAATGCCTAGTGTTTAGAGGATAAAACTAGCTTGTGCTGGCCCAATGGAAAAAATCAGAAGGTTCATTAAAGTTATTGGGGAGATGTATTTGTGGAGGTAGTCAGGTACCTTCAGAACACAATAATAAAAAATTTGGTTGAGAAGTTAATGCATATGTGTCCTTTTTTCCCTTCCATGTGTGGTAGATTGTATTTTCCAAAATAGCTGCCTCAGTAGGTCTCACCCCACATGCTCCTCTAATACTGTGACACTGACACTCTTCCCACTGAGTGGTGGGGCCCATGTTTCCTTTCTTTGAACTTCAGCTGACCTTTTTGACAGCCTGAACCCACAGAATACAATGGAAGCTGTCCCGCTAAGACCCGGCAATTCCCACAACCATGAGAGGGAATCACATAATAGTTCAAATCAGGTAAGTTTTGAGGTTATTCATTATGCAACAACAGAAAACAAGAACATAATCTTGGCTTTTAATCTTCTTTACATTTTCTTTGGTCTTTTTTTTTTTTTTTTTAAGATTTTATTTACTTATTCATGAGAGACACACAGAGACAGGCAGAGACACAGGCAGAGGGAGAAGCAGGCCCCATGCAGGGAGCCCAAAGTGGGACTCGATCCTGGGACCCCAGGGTCACGCCCTGAGCCAAAGGCAGATGCTCAACCACTGAGCCCCCCAGGTGCCCTCTTTGGTCTTGATTCTTTCATTTATATTCGGATTGTACAGTAATTTTATCTATGCTTGTTGCAGGTCACTTCCAATCCTTTGTTAAAGAGAGTTTAAATACAATGTAATTACATTTCCTAAAGTGCTCTTGTTTCCAACTTGGTGATGTAAACTCCCTAGAGGGAGAGGGAAAGGGAGACTCTTAAGCAGGCTCCATGCCCAGCCCAGAGCCCAGTGTGGGGTTTAATCTCATGACCCTGAGATCATGACCTGAGACAAAATCAAAAGTCAGATGCTTAACTGACTGAGCCACCCAGTTACCCCTGGAGTCCTTTTAAAAATCAAATTGTTATAAGGTTATTCCACAAATGATAAAGATAACCCATGAACACTCTATCACCACTTTTGAGGGACTTTTTTTTTTTTTTTTTTTTTTTTAAGAGATTAGAAGAGGGCAGCCCGGGTGGCTCGGCAGTTTAGTGCGGGATAACCCATGAACACTCTATCACCACTTTTGAGGGACTTTTTCTTTTTTTTTAAGAGATTAGAAGAGGGCAGCCCAGGTGGCTCAGCAGTTTAGCGCTGCCTTCAGCCCAAGGCCTGATCCTGGAGACCCAGGATCAAGTCCCACATCGGGCTCCCTATAGGGAGCCTGCTTCTCCCTCTGCCTGGGTCTCTGCCTCTCTCTGTGTCTCTCATGAATAAACAAATAAAATCTCTCTCCCTTTTCTTTAAAAAAATAGATTAGAAGAGATTTAAAAGAGAAAAGATTGCTTTGTGTGGACTTGTTCTACATTTTCTGCTTTGTCCCCTCAAACAGATCCTTTCCCACGAAACTTTGATAGAAATAATTATGATCAAATGACTACTGCAGTCAACAAACAGTTCTTCAAAAGACGCTTATTGGCTACTAGAGTGTGCTAGATATTAGAACAGGTGCCAAACATACAAAACCCAGGCCCAGCTCACAAAGGGGCTTCTGGACTCCTGATTATTTATAGCTATAGAATGCCTACCATATGCAAGGGCGTATGTCTGGCATGTCTAGAAAAGTCTTTGAATGCCTTCAATGATGGAGAAGTATTTAAAATAACAAAATAAAGCAAAACTATCAAATGATCTTACAGGCAATTTAAAAAGTGAATGAAAAAAATTGTACAGCAATTTTACAGTAGGTTCATACATCCATGAATTCAGTATAAGAAACAGCTAATTGGGGCACCTGGGTGGCTCACTTGGTTAAGTGTCTGACTCTAGATGTCAGCTCAGGTCTTGATCTCAGTCAGGGTTGTGAGGTCAAGCCTCACACTGGCTTCCATGCTGGGTGTAGAGCCTCCTTAAAACAAACAACAGAGCTAATTTATTCTCCCCATAATCACAGAAATGGCATAATGTTATATGCCATAAACCTCACAAAAAATGAAATTGCAGTTAAATGTAAAAGATCATGATACCACAAGATGTTAGTCTTTCTTTTTTTAAAGATTTTATTTCTTCATGAGAGACACAGAGAGAGAGGCAGAGACACAGGCTGAGGGAGAAGCAGGCTCCGTGCAGGGAGCCCGACATGGGACTCAATCCCAGGTCTCCAGGATCATGCCCCGGGCTGAAGGCAGGCTAAACCGCTGCACCACCCAGGGATCCCTAGTTTCTTAATACATACTTAGTCACCAATTTTTCAAGTTTTACTATAACTAGAATTCTAAAATCTAGTTTCCTAAATGTAATCTCAATCCAAGTAGTGTCACATCCGTTAACTTTTCAGGAAAGGAGCAAGAAGGCAAGAACCATAGCTGTTTGTTGACCACATGTAGTCAGCACTGGCACATAGTAAGCATTCACTGAGAACTTGTTGAATTTGTGGGGTTCCTGAGTGGGGCAAGTTAAGCGTCAACTCTTGGCTTCAGCTCAGGTTGGGATCTCAGGCTCGTGGGATCCAGCTCTGCATCGAGCCAGCTTCAGACGTTCTCTCCCTCACCCTCTGCCCTTTTCCCCTGCTCTCTCAAATAAATAAATAAATAAATAAATAAATAAATAAATAAATAAATAAATCTAAAATAATCATTGAATTTGTAAATGGAAACATGTATTTAAGAGAACAGTTTAAAAGTAACAGTTTCATACACTTCTGAATACTTGGTATAAATGTAGCAGTGTTTGGGATGTTACAGAGAACTGCTAAAAGTAGAGGTCACTGTCCTTCTCTACAGCTAGATGCGCAATATTACTTGCACTTATAAACCTTTAAAATAAAATGTGAATATGTGAAAATTCACATTAGAAATAAATAATCTTCAAACTTTTTATTACTACTGTGTGGCTATGCACCAAATACAAGAACACATGAATTATTTTTACAAGCAATTAAGGGACAGGAGAAAATGATAGTATGCACTTAATTACCTTTCTGAAACTTTTTTTTTTTTAAGATTTTATTTATTTATTCATGAGAGACACAGAGACAGAGAGAGAGAGGCAGAGACACAGGCAGAGGGAGAAGCAGGCTCCATTCAGGGAGCCTGATGTGGGACTTGATCCCGGGTCTCCAGGATCACACCCTTGGCTAAAGGTGGCACCAAACGCTGAGCCACCTGGGCTGCCCTGAAACTAACTTTTAACTACAGAAATTAAAATAAGTTTACAGTGCACAAGTCGTATTTCTTGTTACACGTTCAGTGGTGCATAGATTGTGAAAAAAATATATCCAGGCTTTTCTACATTAAAACAGGAACAAATAGGGGACATATAAAAGTTAATTTGATTTATATGCTTGAGAAAAAAATTAAGACTTATTCATTGCTTTAGAAATTATTTTAAATGAAGCGAAAACTATATATCGTAAGTTATTAAAATAGGATGACATCTGAAGGCAAATCTCAGATTAAATGATTCTATGAACTAAATAAAAAAAGGCGCAAATGAAGAGAAGTGACAAAAGATACAGAAAAGTAAAACGGAGCTGTAACGGAACACCCTCCCGTGTATACATGAGCTGACACCGAGCTGAGACTGGGACCTGTAAGGGCAAGGCTCACCCTTGCTCAGATCCTGGCTTCCTCCGTGTGGAAGGGCTTCTTCCTCAGACCCGGTCCATAACGTTGTCCAGTATTTGTGTACTTACTCCCAAGACTTTTCAAGTTTTGATGTTTTCCTAACTAGACCGAATAGATTTGTGAATCAGTGGTCACATCCTTCTTCACTTTATGGCTTGAGTTGAATTAAAAGTTTGGTTAATAAAAAACCTCCAATTTTACACTTCCTCTTCTGAATCTTGATCATAAATTTCCTGAGGCTGTCTCTTAATATTGATGACCAAATCAATGGTTAAAATTTTTGTTAAACACTGAAGAACTGAAGTTAGTAATTGGTATTTACCAGCTACTGATTCCAAACCTGTCTGGCTGCTTACCATGGGTTGATGGGTTTGCAGTGCATGGAGAGTTCTTACATATATTTGTGGAAAGCTGCAATTTCCCTTCTTAGACTTATACAGGATTTTAGGAACGCCTAAAAGAGCATTAGCTATTATCATGCTAACCGTGGTTTCTTCTGACTGCTGACATTTTTTGGCATAGTGGAGAAGATAGTAGTGTAACAAGATCTCAAAATTACCACCCACTGGCAAAACACAACCTGCTGGTATAGTGGAGAAGCAGTGACCCTGGGGAGCATAGATCTCCAGGGACTTCTCTCTCACTGGCAACAGGTTTCCCTTCCCAGGAATTTTTGTGATTTGTAAATTTTCATAAGAAATTTCTCTTCTAGTGTTTTCTGCTGTTGAATTAGCAGAATTGCTCTCAATAAATGGCTCATTGTCACCATTTATCCTGGTTTTGGTTGGAGAGAAACATCTCAGTGTTTCATCCGTTTGGTAGGTACCTGTTGGTGTCACTTTTGGTGCTGAACATGGAATACACGTTTCTAATTCTACACTTGGAACTACCAAATCTGAATATGTTTGAGTTTTTGCCGGTTTACTTTTGTTCCTTAACACTGTGTCCTGACGTGGCCTCTGTATTGAGCCATTATCAACTTCTGGCAATGGATCACTTTCATTATAAACAAGAGGACTTGATGTATGATTTTGATCACTGGTCTGTATCAGGTAATTTAGATCAAGGTCTTTAAGTAACTGTCGAAGCATCTTAAATGCTCCATGTAAGGCATCTCTGTGCTGTTCGACGAGACCCTGCACTGGTCCACAAAGTACTACATAGTGTGGTATAAACGAAGAGGTGCTAATCACACCAAGGTGGACATACCTTTTGGATCTAAAGGTAAGAGGCTTACAGAATTTCACCAAAACAGTGTTACAGATTTCATCCTGTGAAGAGGCATGTGGCAGTGCCAAGGGAGAGAGACCAGTGATCCTCTGGATGAGAGAGACTTCTTCAGGGGATAAACACTCCACCACCGATATGCCCGCCAGTCCCGCATAATAAATAACTGAGTCCGGTTGCTTCACACTAGACAGGAGCAATTTTATATTCTGACTCTGTAAATGTTTCATTATTGCTTTCGTCCTTTCTATAATCCAAAACTGAGATGTCTGAAACTGTGCTTCCGAATGCAAAATAAACTCTGATCCAGAAGTCGAAAAGAGAGGCTGAACTGTCTCTGTTACTATCACTATTCTTATGTCACCATCTGCTGGACGATACACGGAAAAGTCTCTAGGAAGCACAAGCCCGGGCGTGATCCTGGAATCCGATACAGGGAGGCCGGTGACACCAGCACTCAGCTCTACAAAATAGTCATCCACCAGGTCCAACACTTCTTCGGACCCGCGTTCACAGGCCATACATTTGAAAAAGTAGTCGCACGTCAACCGTGACATAAAGTCACAATTATTTCTCCCCACTCTCCCACCAAAGTACGCTGCTAAGAGCGACTCTAGAGAGCTCCTACACAGCGTTCTCTCTTTAGTGGAGGAAGAAAAGATGGACCCAAAGTGTCTGCTTAGGTAACGGTCCACAATATAATCTAATCTGTGTGTCTGAAACGTTAGAAGAGACTGCGAAATCAATTTCCACCGACAACAATTTTTCCAACGTCTTCTATGGGTCTGCATGTGTTTGGAGGCCAAAGAATCCTGTTCTCCGTCCGTCATTGCGTGAAGTCCTCGAAGTAAATGACAAAGGAAGACAACGAACGTCTTAGCACCATCTCCTGTTTTTCTTAGATGACTGGAAACATAGGCCACCACCAATCTGGACAGAAAAAGAAATAAAGCAACTCAGATTTTCAGAGGGCGGCTTTCTCACGCGCCAGTCGAGTGGAAACCACGGTTTCACAACTAAAGTCGTAAAGTACTGTCCTTTTGGTGCCTTTAGTTTTCCTGTTTTTCAAGTTACTTTGTTCTATTTCGAGATCCTGGGGTTGGGTGGAGCGAGGAGGGGAAAATGAGCGTTGTTGGGTGTTTGATGAGATCTGATGCCCAAGGGCTCCCCTTGGCCCTGCGGGTTAGCGCCGCCTTCAGCCCAGGGCATGACCCCGGGGTCCTGGGATGGAGTCCTGCGTCGGGCTCCCTGCAGGGAGCCTGCTGCTCCCTCTGCCTGTCTCTGCCTCTCTCTCTGTGTCTCATGAATAAATAAAATAAAAAAAAAAAAGAAAGAAAGAAAAGAAGAGTGACCACCTATCCCCCTCTATTGAAAAAAAAAAAAAAAAAGACGTGAGGCCCAGAAGAAAGTCCCATTGGAAGCGCGCTGGAGACTCGCGCGAGGACGGCCGCGGCTGCGCGCTGCGGGAAGGGGCGGGAGGAGGGTACCTGGCTGCGGGGTGCTCTAGGTGTAGCGCCCCCAGGAGGCGGCCTCCGTCCCGGCTCAGCAGCACCTCGCCGGTGGGCTTCGTACACAGAACCTGCCGCCCCTCGGGCCCCAAGCAGCGGCTCACGATGGTCTCCAGCGCCTCCGCCACCTGCAGCGCCGCCTCCGCAGAGCCCGCGGCGGCCATCGCGCGCGGGGCCGGCGGCGGAAGCACCCCCCGGAAGGAGGCGGGGCGGGCGGCGGAAGGGGCAGGGCGGGCGGCGGAAGCTGGGAGGTCAGGGCTTCCGGGGAGCTGTTCCCGGGGCTGAGACGTCCTTCCTCCCGCGGACGGCACGGTCCCGGCGGCCGTAGCCCTGGCTTGCGCGGCCCCCCGCGTGACATCCGCGCGGTGACGTCATGTACACGTAGACCCGGGCGGCCGCGCGCGGTGCGGCAGGGCGCGTGGGGCGTGGTGACGTCATGTGCACGTAGACCAGGGCGGCCGCGCGCGTGCGTCAGGGCGCATCTGCAGGGTGCGTGTGGCGTGGCGCGCGGGGTGCGCTGGGCCCCGCGGCGGACGTCCCCCGTCGTGCCCCCCAGACGGTGCGGTGCCGGAGCAGCGGCGGGGACGGCGCCCGGGAGCCTGCGCCCGCCTTGGCGACGCCACGTCCCTCGAGGAGGGTCCACTGGGGCTGGGCGGCGACAGGTTGCTCGGCTTCGCGTCCGCGCAGGGCAGGCGGCGGCGGATGGAGGCGGATGGAGCCCCGGGAGCGCCCCCCGAGGACGCCGGGCACGCCGCGCGTCAGGGGCTGTGCGAGCCCATCCCGTTCCCTAGCCCGTCCCGTTCCCGTCCCCGTCCCCAGCCGCTGCGGCTCCCACGGAAAGAGACCAGGACGCAGCCGCCACATGCCAGATTCAAAGTCATTAGATCGCAGTTCGCTTTTTAAGAATTTTATTCAGAATGCCTACCTGTAGAAGTTAGCATTATCTTACAGATTACAAAATTCAATTCTTTTGCGTCTGCAAACATTCATAATAGGTGAGGAATAACAGACTAGAAACGTGGAGCGTCACAAAACCGTCGCCTGGGACTCGCCGTGCCCCGCGCGCCTCCGGGAAGGGGCGTGACCGGGTCGTACTCACACTGCGGGGAACGCACTTCTAGGACACCAACCTGACCAGCGGTAGAGTGTTTGAATTTATAAATGGCCGTTAAGCAGGACATTTAACTCAGATGTATATTGAAGCATGCTAAAAAGTGAAAAAAGTTTTCGGCTGAAGTTCTGTGGCTCATCAGTTCCAATGTTTCATGGCATTTTTAAAATAAATTTCAGTGTTGTAATACTAAAATAATTTTACATGATAAATGCAAAACGATAAAATTTTCTGAACATTTTAGAAAGTATATTCACATTCATTTTGTCACCGGTTTCTTGTGGCTCTTCTAAATATGTTAATCATATTAAGGAGACACTGGTCCTAGACAATTTTAACAGTCCATCTTCAATTAAAAACTGTAACAAAACAAACAGTATGTTAAAGCGTAACAAAAAGTAACTTAAATATACTAAATTCACACACAGTAAACAAAGTGAAACCAAATTACATAATAGTGGCAGGTTATACATTTTAAAGAATTTATCAATATAGTCAAATGACGCAGAAGTTGAAATGTAAACTTAGTGATATGTGTGGTGTTACTCCTTGTTCAAATTGGAAAATTTGGTATAAATGCTAGTATTAGTATTTTATTTCTGTACATTTAACATAATTCAAAATAATCTACAGCATCATGTATGGCTCATCAATATTGCCATCATCACTGTATATCAACCAAAAAAAAAAAACCCCAAAATATATTCATTACCCATTACAAATGCTAGACACTGGAAAAAATGGAATTTTTCACATTTGTTTTCTTAAGTATTCTAAGATATTCTTCAAAAAGTTAAAACTGCCTTCTACAGAATTTTATGTGTATATGGCACAAGTGGACACCCAAAACAGTGTGAATTCCATCAAAAAGGCACTGTTTACAATACTCAGAATAATCTGACAAGTCTACTTCAATGATGTCTGAGAGTGAATATATCTGAAATAGTTAAATAGACAAACCCTTATAAAAGTACAGCATTACTGTTTAAATATACTATAGCTATATAAAAGGAAATAAAAATGACACAGAGAAATGACCCTTTATGACAAGTAAGCCTACAAACACTTTGAATCATATTGTAGAGTTCTGTAACACAAAAATAACAAAAGTATTTTCTTAAAGGCACAAAAGCGTGAATACTAAATGAGTGTTCCATTTTACAAGGCCAACTTCTTCAATGGAATGGTGACAAAGATTACACTGTACCTTTATAAGTGATACAAAAAAGTACTAACATGAAATACAAGTAAAGTATCTATTGCTGAGACTTACTTGTTTCACATACCCCATTTATGGTCTATTCCTGGGCCAGCTACACCTCACTAAATGGTGGATGACTGAAGGCATAGTACATTTAATAACTAAACAAATGCATATAAATTTTCATGTGAAAAAATAAAATTTTTGATCAAATGAAAAAAGTCATAAGATCTTAAATCCTAGAAACCATCATGAGGCTCTCAGACAACTGGGAACTGTTAATCACAATTTTTATGAATCCATGTTTGAAGGAATATTAATCTCAGGTAGAGAACATTCAAAGTCAATTATATATATGGCTACATACAAAGTTAATTATGTGTTTTAAAGGATTCACATGCTAAGCCCAGCACAAGCACTGATCTAAAACTAAGCCGATTCCTGAGTTTTGTGTTCAGTTCACAGAAAGGAACTCATACAACCAAAAGCATGAGACTATTAGATTAGATCTATGCTTTCAGTGTATAAGAAACAGTCATGAGTAACCCTGCTCTTTTTCATGAAATAGTTTTTGACTCCTTGAGTAAAGAACCCAAAACATCTGTCTTAAAAAGAAAAAAAAGTAACTACCTTTCCAGTCTTAGAAGATACCTATACAAATAAAACACTATTTAGACCAAATGAAAATAACACACAAGTGGGTAAGACTAAAACCCCAAAGGGGAGTTACCAACAAAAAATTTTAAGTTTTCCAGGTTCAATGATGAAATGATTTTTGTGATCAGCCAATCAACTTATTTATATATGATATAAATACTAATTTAAACCATAAAAAGGATCAAATTGTACAATATTTACAAAATAATATCAATGAGTAGGCAGTTGAGCATATAACATTGGTAACAGAAAGTGAGTACAAAAATTATACTGACAAGTCTGAAATACAAACAGATCCCACCTGTTCTGTGTAGTCATAGTATACCTATACTTAAAAGGCTTAAGTACATCTTACTTATATTTCAATTAAAACAATGTTTTCACATGTACATATGGAATAGAGCATTATTTTGCCAAAATTACATGGGATATGGCTCTTCATAAAACCTAAGGCTACTTAAAATAGGTATACTGATTAGGGGAAAAAAGCCAGCTCTTTTTTTTTTTTTATCACTTTTGATTTTTTAAATTTAGCGATCGTTCCTTGATTTTATATTTATCATGGCATAAATAGTTGATTGTAATCTTACTAGGGTCTCACAGCTTCTTCTTACTAAAAGGCAAAAGTAGCCAGAATAATTATTCTGACTTTTATTTTCATTAATAACCATTTTGAAATCTTTACTTTCAGGATTCTGAGATATATCTTCCTAAGCTTAACTACATTTGCAAAAATTGCTTCTGAGGACTGTAAATATTTATGACAAAAGTAAAAATATTAACCCCCTCTCAAAAAATTAGGAAAAAGTTTGCCCGAGCCTGAATAAAAAAGTCGTGAAAAATCGTGGTTTTATTATAGAATGAAGTTGCTCAGAACAGAGAAGGCAAATAAGGAATTAAACTTCAGACCTTGATGCTCTTCTTAGATGCTCAACTTATTGCACATTTTAAAGAAATCAATTGTAATGTATACATAAATGGTACCACACTAAGTGTCTTTTCTTATTGCCTTTCTCTTATTTGGCTTTTGAAATATAATATTGGTTATAATTTTTTTCTACTCTACTTATTCACTGAACACACTAGGGTCTAAACAAAAGCTAAATTTTTCATAATGAAAAAAACCCCATAAATTATCAGAATTTCATATGCCCTACAAACATCTCTAAAATTTGGCCTAGTGATTGGACCAATGGAGTTACAAAAAACAGAAATACGAAAAAAGGACAGCAATAAATTTTGACCACACTCTTTTTTAAGCAAGTGCTTGAGGTGGTATATTATATAGGTATAAGAAAGATATAATCAACAGGTCCAAATAGCTGCATACCAGTTTTTTATGTTGATATACATACACACACATTTATACCTGTAGCTATAAATATTAAATTCTAGGGGTTAAAAAAATCATGTGTAAACTTTGAAAAAAGCAATTTGCCATATTGTCTCTCTCAGTACATCAATTTTGCCTACACTTTTTTTTTTTTTTTTTTTTTTTTGCTGTTTCTAAGAAGATAATTGAACTGGGTGCTTTGGAAATGATTTTTAAACAGGACAGTGTTTTGAATTATTTATGTCTATTTTGCAATCATTCCCATTCCGTAATTCCTTATTGATAAAAGTCTTGTGCCTGTTTTATGAAGAAAATAGATTGCTATATAGATTTCCTAAGATTGACAATATTTGTTATGAATGCTATATCTCAGAACATACTATAGAATACAAAGACTACTGTCAGGTATACATAAGACACAATTGTGTGTACATGTGGATTTATGATATTCACATGTAAACACATTGTCACAAAAGCTAGAAATGTTCTGGCACTTAACACATAGCTCACTTTAATAACCAATAGTTCTTATATCAGGTTAAGAATAAAAGGTATGAAAGGTCAACACCTCTACATTTATCTCTAAGATTTTTGTTTTAGAAATATTGTGACATTTTAATAAAGACCAAAGCCACTTGAACATTGGTCCCAGGCCAAATCTGATTATTCCAGTTCATTAATTCAACTGTAAGGAACTTCTACTTAAACATGAAGTTTATTATGACTTGAAGCAAAATCAGGAGGAAAATGATGAAGTAGTCTTTTTGTTGCAGAAAATAATCCGTGGCAGGTGCACTTGAAACTAAATGATTTCGAAGAGCCATAATATTTCTACAAAATAAGAAACAATAAATTTTATAATTATTTGTCAAAATGTTGACAAAAAACTCAGAATTTGATATATGAGATTTATTAGTAAGTCTTAGGTAACAGAACACTAAAGTTACTAGTTCAATCAATTACAACTACCTTAACAGGAAGCTGATTATCCTATGTGAAGCCATTATTAGGTCTTGTCTAAATCTACATTCCACATTGTACCACTCAATGTTGTACATCAAACATAATCATTAAAGTTTGATGATGTAAAAATGTATCACCTTTCTCTGTTATCACAGTGGATTAATTAATTAATTAATTAATTTATTATTTCAGGAGCGACACGGAGAGAGAGAGAGAGGCAGAGACACAGGCAGAGGAAGAAGCAGGCTCCATGCAGGGAGCCCAACGTGGGACTCAATCCCAGGACCCAGGTTCACACCCTGGGGTGAAGGTGGTGCTAAACTGCTGAGCCACCAGAGCTGCCCAATAACAGTGGTTTTAAAACAAAAACTATGCTCTTTAGTTGGCCTATTAAAGTTCTTTTATATTTACTTTAGGGAAGATAGAAACAAGTTGGAGAAAAATCCTAAATTCCCCAGGAAAAAGTAATACAACAGATTTCGTGACATTCCTAACTTGAAAAACTAACTTGAAAAATATAGGCACTTCATATGCTGACAGACTTTGTCAAAGTCAAATTATAGGTGAAAGACAAAAATAAAATGTTAATTTAGTCATGAAATGAGCTTACATTATCCTCAAGCTATCCTAAATGCTTTTGGCTAAAGAAAAAAAAAAAAAAAAAAAGGTTAGTGAAGACATCCCACCCTGCCACTGCCCCAACTTCTTCTAGTAAAGTGTGTTACCAGCATAGAGAGAGAAAGGAAGCAAGTGAATAAGCAGGTTCATTAATTAATAAATATAATTAAACTAGGAAATGAGAATTTTATAAGGGCTGATGACACCAAGAAGCAGAAGACATGCCCCCTCCTCTAAAGGGAGTTCATGGGCCAGTGGGGGCAGCAGGGGTGTGGTAAACAGACACACACAATAACAACTCTGTAGTCTACCAAACACTCAAAAGCAGTATGTATAGAGAACTGTACAAGGAAAGTGGAGAAGAGATTTATAACTCCACAGGACAGGGTGAATAATTAGAAATGCTACAAGGGTGGCATCTGAATTATATTCTGAAGGATAAACAGGGATTTTCTTAATGGGCAGGGTGGGAGGAAGAGCAATTCAGTGTTGGCAAAGCTCCAAAGATGACACAACACACTGTATTCTGGAGATGTGAGGCGTTTCACAGAACTAGAGCATGGGACAGGTGCAGGGATGAGGCTGTAAATGAAAACAGCAACTAGATATAAGCTGTAAGATCACTAAAAACAGAGAAAAATCTTTTTTTTAATTCTCTGATATAGCAATGGGAGTCAACCAATCTGCACTCATGCTAGCTTAGCAATGGAGCAGGACGGATCAGAACCTTTCCCCCTTCAAGGAGCCTTCCTGGGTGTTAATGGCCTTGTGTTGCTGGATGATGGGGAGGTGTGTGTGAAGGTCTGGGACTACAAAAAGAGCACTCAAGGATCTCATGCTATGTAACCATTGCTATGATGTATTTCAGTATTTCAACAACTGATGCACTCCAATTAAACATTAGCCATGTACAAAGGGACTACAGAAGCCTTTGTTAGCCAATTCTCTCAGAAACTACCCCATTTCAACACCCAACCCAGCTACATTTCTAGTATGCTACAGCAGTAAGATAAAGAGCTTCCAATTTTACCCTCACAGATGAGAAAAAACCACCACTCTGCCCCTATATTTTAGTGGTGAAGGAATTTTGTAAGTTTTAGTCATCTGGCAACAGAAGCCAAGGTACTATTATAGCCCAACAATGTTATAAAACTGTAAAGTTTGCATACAATTTCCTACCTAACAGGATTCTTAACGATCTCTCTACACTTAAATGAACAGCCACTGTCCATGTATATTACCTTTTAATTTCTTCCTGTGTTTGTTTTATAGATTCAATGGAATTTTGAATGTCTCCCAATTCTATCCCTTTCTTTCTTCTTGTATTTGGTTTCACTGATTGAGCTGAAAAGACATTTGGAATGAAGTTGGTAAAAATAGAGAACATAATTATAAACAATTTACATTTCAGCTTAATGATTCTTGTGTAATAAAAATCTTCCTAGGCATTACTTTTATGGCTTAGAGTAATGTAATACTAATACTCTGTATTTTTAAAATTTCAATCATATCACTTCCAAATTAGAACATTACAGATATATTTAAAGTAACCACAAATTAGTTAAATTTTGGATGGTATCAGTTTTTTAAAACTCATCAAAATAGACAAAAATACTTTTTTTTAAAAGATTTTATTTATTTATTCATGATAGAGAGAGAGAGAGAGGCAGAGACACAGGCACAGAGAGAAGCAGGCTCCATGCAGGGAGCTGGATGTGGGGCTTGATCCTGGGACTCCAGGATCACACCCTGGGCCAAAGGCAGGCGCTCAACCGCTGAGCCATCCAGGTGTCCCGACAAAAATAATTTATTAAAAACATATATTAATTTGGGGGAAGGCATTACTCTCTCTCTCTTTTTTTTTTTTTTTTCTTTTTGCATTACTCTTCTATCTCTTGTCTATTTGCCTACATCTGAGGGAGTCAGCTTTTTGAGTCCCCCTTTCATGTTTCATTGATAATGTTATCTTTCCCTAGTCACCTAAAATTTAAATATTTTTGGTTGGTTTTGCAACCTTTTCTATAAATTTTTACTGTCAACCAGTACATCGTATTTTTTTCCCCTTCAAATCTCTCATAGCCATTCCTTCCTTTTTGTTTCTGTTCATATATTAACCTCTCTCCAGGTCTCAGCTTTGTCATTTGTAAAATAGGAATTATAATAACACTACTCAGACTTCACATGATTGTAGTACATTGTGTTAAACATCTTGCTTGACACAAGTTAAGTACCCAATGAATGTCAGCTGGTAAATTACAGGTGAACAGTGGAGTGGGTAAGAGTGCATTAAGGAACTAAAATATCTGTATATATTATATATATACATACAGCCTCATGGGATATGTGACTTGGAGCAGGCTAGCTAGCCTGTGTCTCAATTTCCTTTTCTGTAAAATGGGAACAAAACAGTATAACCAATACTCCCCTCTGAAGCACACTGGTATCGTGGTGACTCCTACTTTTAAACTTTTATTGATTTTATTCCTCTTTTACACCAGTATCTTGCCCACCACCCAAATCCCTCAAGCCTAGATTTCTGTAATCCATTATAAATCCTGATTATTCATCAAGGTTCCTCTAAGAACCTTTCTCAAACTGAATTCAGCTGTGTCTCCTTTAAACTATTATTTGGTGTCTACTCATTTCGTGGCATTTATCATTTATTCACCTCTTGCGTTATCTCTGTAAAAATTAGCTCCTCAGCTTAGTACGAGCTTAGCAGAGAACTATGGCTTTAAAAACAATTTTCTCAGACTTTACCTTAATTCTTTCTTGATTCTATCTCAGTGTAATTCAAGACATTTTACACATTATCTGACTTGAACAAGAATGGCATACTAGTTAATTCAGTCCGTAATTTTGATAGTTGTATTTTTACTTGTCTGTGATTTCTAAACACTATGAGAACTTATTCTAAAAAAGAAAAAAAAATTTTTGAAGCATGGACCTAAGTTCAAAACTCAAAAAATGCATCCTGCATGGAGTTAGGAAACTGTCAATAATTTTTCAGAGGCTAATGAGACATAAGAGCTAGTACTACAAAGTGTTTCTTGATTTGCATATTTTCTCTTGCCTTTCCTTTGTGGCCTGGTCTTGAAACTTATCTATAAACTAAAATAACTTTTTTTGCATACCATCTCTATCCCTACCCAAACTCTCCCATCATCTTCTTGAGTTAATATGAAAAACACTTTTCCTATATTAAACATAATACCATAACATCTTTTTAAAAGTTTAGATGCTTATAGTGAATAGCATGCAGTAAATATTTTTACCTTCACTTCCAGATGAGTCCTGGATATCAGGTTCTGGGGAAGAATAGCCTTTTGCCACTTTCTTCTGTTGCCTGGTTGGCTTATGTTTCATTTTGGGGACACTAACCTGAAAAAAGCCATACTATGTGAATTTGCAGTGAATTTTGTAATTAAAGAACAATGCTGTATGACTGTCAAAACTATCTGTTCATGGATACAGCACATTGAAATAAAAACAAAGATGAAATAGTCTAATTAAAACTTAACAAACTATGTGATACGCTCAAATTATTAAATTGTAATAGGAAACATTAATTTGGCACAAAAATATTTTTAAAAGCATGCAATGAAGAGTTTCTCTTCACTCCTGAGCTCTATCAACTCAGTTTCTCTGCCACAAAATAGATATTACTATTACTTTGTATATCCTTCAAGAGACATTTTCATGTACACACAAATATGAATATAGACCCATTCCCCTCACATTTCTCACTGCACCAGTCAGTATCTCTAGTTCAATGTCAAGTAACAGTGCTTTCTTTCAATCATATCTATCTTGTTCTCAACATTAGAAGCATTCCCATTGAACGATGTTGGGTTTCCCATAAAATCTTTACTTAGTTTTAATAATATCTGGAAAATGTAGAAAGCATCTTATAAGAAACGGAAGTGCTATTTTGCAGAGCAGGATTTAAATCTATACAAACATTTGAATGCATGCACAAGATTCAGAAGTGTATCAAATGATCAAGTAGTATAAAGTTTGTCTTAGAATAATGTACTTTAGATTCTACTCTATTAATAGGCTTGCAATTTTGGAGGTCAATCCTAAGGTTAAAAACTCGAATTCAAGAGAAGACACTGGAATCTAAAGGGTAAGGTAAATTATATGCTGAGAAAAACAGGGAAACAGTCATCATAACTCTTAGATTCTATTCATACTTGTTTATTTTTCTTTTTTAAAAAAGATTTTATTATTATTATTTATTTATGAGAAACACAGAGAGAGAGAGAGAGGCAGCGACACAGGCAGAGGGAGAAGCAGGCTCCATGCAGGGAGCCCGACATGGGACTTGATCCCAGGTCTCCAGGATCACACCCTGGGCTGAAGGTGGCGCTAAACCACTGAGCCACTGGGGCTGCCCTCTGCTTATTTTTCTAAATAGGAATTATCCACCAATAACTTCCTCTTTTGCAAAATCTTATTCAAAAGACTGTAATTAAAATTTCTATAATTTTATTTTATTTTTATTTATAATTTCTATAAACAATGAGCTGGTAGGTTCTAGATTCGGTCTACACAATGCCCTCCTACTTCAAGTGATAGAGATTGAACATTGTAACTTTAGAATCCAAATCCACATTCTCAGAATAGGCTCAAATTGGAGACTGATGAAGACTGGTGAGAAGTATTTAAAATGACAATCTACCTCTCCGTAAACTCTACTTTTAAGAGAAAATACAGATGCCATATGTGTCTCTATCATGTTAGTACTGTTAAAGGAAGAAACAAAAATTTTAAATGTTTTACTTTTTTTTTTTTTTTTAGAGAGGGAGAGAAGGAGATTTGGGGAGAGGGAAAGAGAGACAGAGAAAATGAGAGCCAGTGAGTTAGCAATCTTAAGCAGGTTCCATGCCCAGTGCGGACCCAGACACGGGGCTCAATTTTTTTTTTATATTGTTTTATTGGAGTTCGATTTGCCAACATATAGCATAACACCCAGTGCTCAACTCATCAAGTGCCCCCCTCAGTGCCCGTCACCCAGTCACCCCGTCCCCCCGCCCACCTCCCCTTCCACCAGCCCTTGTTCGTTCCCCAGAGTTGTGTTTCTCATGTTCTGTCTCCCTCTCTGATATTTCCCACTCATTTTCTTTCCTTTCCCCTTTATTCCCTTACACTATTTTTTTATATTCATGGGGCTCAATCTTATCATGACCTGAGTTGAAATCAAGAGTCAGATGCTTAAATGACTGAGCCACCCAGGTGCTCCTAAAATGTTCTACAATTTCTAAATAGGGATAACATGTGTGTGTACAGATATATATATATAAAATGTTGCCATCTTAGCCATTTTTAAGTGTACAATCAAGTTGTATTAAGTAGATTCACAATATTGTCCAAATGTCACAGCTACTTGTGAAACATTTTTGGGAGAGAGACTGTAAGCAATGACTTCCCATTCGCTCTTCCCTTCAGTCCCTAGTAACATCTTTTTGACTTTAGTTATTCTATTTTTGAGCTCCAGAATTTGTTTGGTTTCTTGGTATAATTTCTCTTTATTGATATTCTAATTTTGTTTATGTATCTTTTTCTTGGTTTCCTTTGGTTCTTTGTTCCTGTTTAACTCTGTGGGCACATCTGAGACAACTGTTCTAAAAACTCTGTTTGCTAAGTCTGGTGTCTGGATTTCATCAGGGATGGTTTCTGTCTACTTTGTTCCTTTTACTGGGTCATGCTTTCAAGCTTATTTTTATGCCTTGTAATTCTTTATGGAAAACTGGACATCTGATTGTTATAATGAAGTAATTCAGGATATTAGATTCTCCACCTTCCCCTGGGCTTGTGGTCTTCTGGACTGATGAAATCCATAGTACTCCATTTGTTCAGTGAAGTCCCTAAATTGTTTTTACAAAAACCATGTACGTCTTGTTCATGGTTACTGAAATCTGTTTCTTAGCTTGCGTTCAGCGAGCATTCTGACAGAAGCTTCCTTGAATACCAGTAGCTAAACAAAAACAAAAGACAAGAACAAAAAACACTCTCCCAGTCTTATTAGACTGGCTCTGTAGCAGCCCTCTTTCAATACTAAGCCAGGCTTGCACAGGTCTTTTCTGAGCATAAGCATTTTGCGTTGGACATTTCCATGGTTTTCTAAAATCTCTGATTCCCTAGTTTCCCAAAGAATCTCTCCCCAGCTTTTGTTTCAGGCCTTACATAGTCTACTGTATTGTTTCAATGGTAATCTTTTGCCCCAGGAATGTGAAGGCTGTATGGTTCACAGGACTTCCAAGCAATGCCTTGCAGCCTTTCTGGTTGAGCTATAAGAGCGAAAACAGAGATGCTTGCCCTGCAAGAATCCTTTAGATAGCCACCCCACCCCCCAGCCCCCACTCCCAGAGGTCACAATAGACATACACAATTGGTGAATAAGGTCTGCTATGCTCCCCTCTGGAACCAGGGTTCACATTGGGACTGTGGGGACCCTTAAAAACTACTAGAGCACCAACGATGAGTTGGGACAAGGGCAAGTAAAAATACTATAAAGCTTTCCTATGGCTTTAAAGTCACCTCCTTCTTGATTTAGCACTCTGTTGTTGCAAACCTCTATTTCCATAGTTCTGGCAAATTTGGTTCTGACACCTTTTGCTTGCTTTTTTGTTTCTTTGAAGGGATAGAGCTTGGAGCTGCATATCCTGAGATTTTGGTGCCCTCAAATTTTAAATTTTGCAGTTAAATTTTAAACACTGGTAGCAAAAGATACTAAAGGCTTAAAAAAAATTGTATGCCAGGAGCGCCAGGGTGGCACAATGGGTTAAGGGTCTAACTCTTGGTTTTGGCTCAGGTCATGATCCATAGGTTGTAGGATCAAGGCCTGAGTCAGGCACCACACTCAGCGTGGAGTCTTCTTGAGATTCTCTCTCTCTCTCTCTCTCCTCTGTACCTTATCCCTGAGCTCTCTCTTTCTAAAAACTAAATAAATAGGGGCACCTGGGTGGCTCAGTGGTTAGGCATCTGCCTTTGGTTCAGAGTGATCTTGGAGTCTGGAATCAAGTCCTGCATCAGGCTTCAACCAGGGAGCCTGCTTCTCCCTCTGCCTATGTCTCTGCCTCTCTGTGTCTCTCATGAATAAATAAATAAAAATCTTTAAAATAAATTAATCTTTTAAAAATATTTATATGCCTAACAGATCTTGTCATGTTTTTATTACATACCATTGGAGTGCGATGTTTCACTTTGGTCTGGATAACACCATCTTTTTCGAACTGTATCATATCATTAAGTGGGTCCCATGGTCTAGTACTGCATAAATTAAAACAAACAAACAAACGAACCCATGTGATTAATAACAAAACACTCAAGTACTTTTCCAAAAATGTATTCTATAATTAGATTTTTATTAGCAATTATGAACCTAGTTATAAGATTAATATTTGTCATATCTAATCTAATTCTCAGCTTATTTTGTACACTACTCTCATGGAGTCAAATTTATGATGAATAGAACATCAAGTTTAAAATCTCATACCAATTTATATATATATGGCTTAATGAAAAACTACCCAACTGTAAAAATTATAGAAATAAAGGCAAAAAGTTATGTTGGTATATTCTTAGTATATACTTACTCTGCAAACTTGTAATGCCATTCTCCTGTGAGTGGATCAAGTTCAAATAACTTGCATGTCCACTCCTCACTTTTTGTTTTCCGATCTCTGGCAGCTTGTCTTTGAGCTTCTTCTAAAACATACTTCTCTTGAGTAGCTTCTGTTTGGTCTTTGGCATTTATGGCTCGAGTTACCCGCTGCCAGAGTCTAGTAGATGTATACAAACAGCATTAAAAAAGCAAAAGAAAATAAAATTTACATATAATAGACTTGAATTCCCTTGATAGAAAATGGTGTGCCCATGTGGGTTTTTGGCTTTGCAAAAACTTATGCTTACAGGCTTAGAAAGAGTGAGGATATAAAAAGTGGTGCCTTGAGAGATCACAGTGGAGACCAATTTTTTTCTTGCCAGTAGGGAGTTATTACCTGGGTTCCTAAACATGACAATGAATGGTACTGACCAGAGACTAGTTAAGAATGTAATGAAGGCTCAACAATCTGTATTTTTATGCTCCCTGGATGATTTGTACCACTGTTTAAAATTTACTGGCCTCAAAGATACAATACTGTAATGCCATGCTTCTCACCGTTGGATGCAGGAATCACCAGAAACTTTTAAAATCAAAATCTTGGAGATGGGCTCAGGTATTGTTTTTAAAAATGTTTTCCAGGTGATCTTAATGTGTAGCCAATGTTGAGAACTAATGATCTAATAAGAAAAGACTGAGGTAAAATCTTTTCCCCTACTGAAGTTTGGTCTTTTATAAGACAAATAAAAATATACTATCTATATCCCACTTACCTGAGAAAACAGCATGTTGTGACTGAAAGAATACAAACTTTGGAATCAGATAGAGTTGGGTTGAATTCTTGGCTGGTGAACTAAAAGTTACTTATCCTAAAACTCATCTCATCTTTAAAATATGTTAAATTATATTCACACCTCAGAAATTGTTGTCTGCCTTGGCAAAGCTTCCCTCTTGATAGAGAGCATCGTGGTTACAGCTGAAACAATTTTTATAACTGGTACATACATATTTTTCCATTTTTGACAAACTCAATTTTAAATGTATAGGAAAAGCACACAGACATGAATCCCCATGACAAAGAATGATACGCATATGAGAACATGTAGTGAACTGTATAAAGTGTATAAAGTAACTGATGGAGGGTCTTTTACACAGAAACCTTCTAACACAAAGAAATATAATAAGAATAGAACTGGGCAGTACTTACACAATATTTTTGGTTACAAAGTATAAGAGATCCAGCAAGAATTTCGTGAGTAAACAGAAACTATGGTCTTAACTACTACCCAACTAATGTAAGTCCTCTAAGAAGCCTGCATATCCTGTGACATGATTCTTATATTTTGAAAACCAAGAGTAATTATAATTAGTCCCATGATTTTTATACAAACAGAAGTTTTTTTTTTTTTTAAATAGGCCCTAGAGCAGATAAGGAAAAAATGGGAAGTTTTAAACTGCAGAAAACCAGTATGATTTGCATGTTTTTTGACATTCACAGATTAAAAAAAAAAAAGTTCCATCACATCCCAGAAATATTACATTATTTTGCTGAATTAAAATGTGACTGAAAAGTGGCAGAGAAAAGTGTCTATACTATTGAGGGATTTAAAAACACTCTTCAATATTCATGAAGTTAGCCAAACAGTGGTATACTTACTTCTCGGATTCAAAATCTCCCTGCTCTTCAAATTTTACAGTATGCCTTATTAATCTCCACTGCTTAATGTCTGGTGTTGGGTTCCAGAAAACCTCTGAATTATCAGTTTTTTTGTCATTAATAAAAACTTCACTATCCTATATTAAAATAAATTAAAAATTAATGTAGAGAATTGTCATTATTTAAAAGAGGATTATTTACTATAATATTATAATAATAATACTTTCTTCCTGATACTTTATCCCATGGTTAAACACATTTTTAAAACAAATACATCTGGCACCTTTCTAAAAGTCCCAAATCTCTTGTCATTTTATAAAACCATTATATTAAATACATAATACTAGTCATTTAAAAAATTTGGTTAAACACACAAAAAAGTCAAGAGCTTTCACAAGTTTTACTGCAAAATAAATTTCAAACAATCACTTGCAAAAGCTCAACAACCATTTCTGAATTATACAGCATAGTATTTGCTAGAGCTACAATGAAATGCTATTGACTATCTATTCAACTATACATATATATATATATATACACACACACACACACCTCAAAGAGCCCTTCTTACCATTAAAAATTTGACCACAATCTTAGAAACTTCATTTTTTAAAATAGTTTTATATTTTTCCAAATGATTTTCAGATAGAAATAAATTTTTAAAATTACAGAGCATATGTGGCCTTTTGGTTGAGTCTCTAGATCCAGATCCAGTTTCATTTTCTCATCACATTTCTCATCATTTTCGCTTTTTATAATGCAGAAAATAGCAGTGTTCACAGTGAGAATGCATCTAGGCAGTACCGTGATATAGCCTTCTTATTCATTTAAGATCCTCTTAACAAAATTATATAAATGTGAATTTGTATCAGTAGAGAAATAAATCAACACCATTGCTCTCAAATGCCACTGTATCCTTTCCATGTTCCTCAAAAGGAAATGTAATTCTTCTGGGTAAGAGGCAGTATACTGCTCTGAACAGAAACACAACCCTGGAGCCAGTGAACATGGGCTGTAATTCTTGTCCCATCACTTTGAGCAAATTATTTTTTTTTAAAAGATTTTATTTATTTTTTCATGAAAGACAGAGAGAGAGAGAGAGAGAGAGAGAGAGAGACAGAGAGAGAGAGAGAGAGAGAGAGAGAGAGGCAGAGACATAGGGAGAGGAAGAAGCAGGCTCCACATAGGGAGCCCAACGTGGGACTCGATCCCAGGTCTCCAGGATCATGCCCTGGGCTGACGGCGGTGCTAAACCGCTGAGCCACCCAGGCTGCCCTCACTTTGAGCAAATTAAACTCTGTGCCTCAGTGTTCTCCTCTATAAAATGGAGACAGTAACAGTACCCATTTCATATAGTTAAGTATTAAATGAGTTAATACGAGTAACATCCTTATTTATTTTATTATTTTTAAAATATTTTATTTATTTATTCATGAGACACACACAGAGAGAGAGAGAGAGAGAGAGAGAGAGAGAGAGAGAGGCAGAGACACAGGCAGAGGGAGAAGCAGGCTCAACGTAGGGAGCCCGATGTGGGACTCGATCCCAGGTCTCCAGGAGCACGCCCTTGGCCAAAGGCAGGCACTAAACCACTGAGCCATCCAGGGACCCCCTGAGTAACATTTTTAAACAGTGCAATACATTATAAGTGGTAAATGTTAGTATTTTTTTTTAATGTTAGTATTTTTATTGAAATAAAGTCTTAGAAAGATAAAGTATTACATGAAACTAAATATTGTTGATGATAGATCAATGCTATAATAATACTGGTTAGGCTGAAGCTTATGTTGAATGATGCTTTGAGCAGTGGAATAAGTGAGCTTATAAAATGTTATTTTAATTTTTTTTCACAGAATACAGTCTTCTTGTCAAGAGAAAATACAAAAGTACTTACCCAATGGCCTTCCAAAGTAGCTAGGACTTCTTTTCCCAATTTAAGTTTCCCTGATATTTGATTAACACAGTCACTACTACCTAGAAATGGCTTTTAAAAGAAAAAACATTACAGAAATATTTTGCTTTAAACTTCTATTTACATATAATATAGACAAAAAGGAATGAAAGAAGTGATGGTATAGTTCTTGAAGGCAAAGAGGATGAAATCCTGACTCAAATTTTAGTCAGAAATGTTCAACGAAAAAAATTGGAATCTGTTGCTGTGGAAAATAAAGGTAAAAACAGACTGTGTGATGTCCAAATACACATACTGAGAAAGATCACAAATGATGACTCATGCCCTGTGTGCCCTTCTGACTCAACCATGGTCCATCAATGTTGCAGTCTATTTAAGCTACTACTTAAATTCAGTGGACTTGAGGGACTTAATTTACCGATTAGAATAATAGTCCTTCCTTTGAAACAAAACAGTAAAACAAAACTTTATCAAAAAATCCTCCAAAAATTAAATTAGAAAGAATACACTGAGTTTCCATATATTGCCTTACTGATGTCTCTCGTCAGTGACACCCTTACAGGTGTGGAAAATTACTTAAGACATCTTTAGCCATGATTTTCAGATATCATTATCACCACATAATCAAAAAATTTGCTAAGATTAAGGAAAAAAGGGCATTGTACCAAATACTACTTCTGATACTTTTTATCAGAACAAAGTTGATCAGCTGGATATCAAAATAGGAGAAATTTAGTAACAAATATCATACAGTTCATAGAAATATTATCTGGACATATTGTATTGTCCTATACCAATAACTGCCACATGGAAAAGGTCATACATTTCCCTTTCACTTAGAGGCAGACAAAATTTTCCAAAGATGGCCATCTTCCCATTGAGAAGTGGGGTCTACATCCTTTCCTCTTAAATTTAGGTGGACTTTTCAACTAATCAAAAATGGTAGAAGTGATGTCATTTGACTTTTCTGCAACCAAATCATGAATAGCAATGCAGCTTCCACCTTGTTCACAAAAACACTTGCATTTGGAACTGTGAGCTGCCAAATAAGAAGTCTATCTTGAAGCGGCTATGCTGAGAGGCAGCCAAGCCACATGGAAGGGCCATACGTACAGGTGCTCAGATCAGCAGTCCTAGTCTTTAAGTTGTCCCAACCCCAGCACAAGACATGTAAGTGATGAGCCTTCACATAACTCTGGTTCCAACTGTTGAGCCACTCACAACCTGCAAGTCTTCCTAACTGAGGCCCCAAACATTATGTGGAAGAGATAAACTACCCCCAATATGCTCTAAGTTCCCAACTGATAGAACTACCACAGATCAGAGCAAGGTTGTTTTCAAGGCTGTGAGTTTGAGTAAATTATTAGGCAGAAATAGTAAACAATACAATTCTTAATGTATACAACTTTAGCTCTAGCTGATATATACTTTGTGGTATTTTGTAAAGAAATGCTTTAATTTACTGAGAAATTTCTATCCATTCACTTCATAGATCTCATCTTCCATAAAATACCAATAGTTTTATTAATTAAAATCAATAAACAAAAAATGATGGCTTTCTGTTGATTTGGATCTGCCAAGGCTGCCCTCTGATGAACTCTGTGCTCTTAAATTCGTTTTTTAATGAAGGAACTAAACTGGGCTCTTTGTCCAATATTAATAGCACAGATCCTCTTTAAATTGGGTGATACCTTCTATCTGTACTAACCTTTAGTTTGAATTCAAGTATTGCACTGTATCCAGTTTTTTGACATGTAATATTGACTATTCCACCAAGCTCCAGTGTCATTGTGCCATAAAGAATTCCTAAAGGAAAAAACAAAACAATTTTGACAAAAGGTTGAAGAGAGATACTAGCTAATAACAAGCAGAACTTTTCAATCTACTCTCCTTCTAGGAGAGACCAATAATTCAAGTGTATTCTGTCCCCACCCAATAAAAATCTGAAACAGACAAAGTTGTTTCTGTAGGACTTAAGTAGGTAACAGAGGATACAATTATTTGCAGATTCCATTCCATTTGTAGATCAAATTATCTGTGAATTCACATTCTTACTAAAACATGTTAGCAATCCTCAAATAAACATCCACAGCATCTTTGTAGTCTTCCATGGACATGCAAAGAGTGAAAAATCTGAGTTTTCCCATGTGCAACTTGCCAATTGAGGCTGAACAAGGTAACATGTCCTCCTGATGTCATCCCTCACTTGGTAAACAAGTGCCTTTTTTGCAGTATATGTAAGTGCCACATTTTTCACAGTTTGGTGATTTTTGTTGCTATTTTATAGTTAAAATGACCTCAACTGTAGTGCTAAAGGGCTGCCTAGCATTCCTAAGCACAGAAGGCTATAATGTACCTTATGGAGAAAATGTGTGTTAAAGCTTGGTTCAGGCATTAGATAGTGCTGTTGGCTGTCAGTTCAATGTTACTGTATCAATGATATACAGTAAGGTGTTTTTAAATAGAAACAAGGTTATATATTGATTGGTTGATGAAAAGGTGACTCATAGGAAACTAATCTTGTGTTTCCCCTAGGAGCAATGGTTTAGTATTCATTAAAATGTGTTTGTGGTGACTATGGAACATAACTACTGCTCATCATGAGAATCAACTGTATAAGTAAGACAAACATGTTAAAAAAAAAAAAACCCTCAAGAGGTTCTGTGACTTAAAGTTGAGAAAATTCATTTACCTTTGTTAAAGTTTGTGTGTGTGTGTGTGTGTGTGTGTGCAAGTGTGTGTGTGTGCATGTACATGTGTGATGTGTTCTTGGACTAAACTGTTAAGGCAGCCTTTAATATACAAAAGCACAATGTTAACTTCCAAGTGGGGACCAGACTATGCAGTGTATCTCATACTTATGTGGCTATGGAAGGTGTAAAACAATTTGTAAGATTAAGAATTTGAGGAACACATCTTAGGAAATACACAAGGGTAGAAAACAATCATTATTTCCTATGCTCATTCACAAGAGCTATTATAATTTCTTTTTTTTTTCATGCTAGAGAATACTGGCATTAGGTATCTACATAAAATATCATTTTCTTTATTCTAAATGATGTAAATATGTTAAAATATGTTTCTTATCAATTTAGTTCATGATTTCAGATATTTCACTTCATGCCTATTTTAAGAACCACACATGAAGCTCTAAGAATAATCTAGCCTGAAGCCACAAGGTGGCTACTCTTGTACTTTTATTATTTTTTTAAAAGACTTTATTTATTCATGAGACACACAGAAAGAGGCAGGAACATAAGGCAGAGGAAGAAGCAGGCTCCTAGGGAGCCTGGGAGCCTGAGGCGGGACACAATCCCAGGACCTCGGCTGGGATCATGCCCTGAGCCAAAAGTAGATGCTCAACCACGAGCCACCCAGGTGCCCCTACTCTTGTACTTCAAACAAGGTAGGTCCCATGTTACACTGGATGGGAGTTTAGTTTCAGAGTTCTCACTGGTTTGGCCGTAGAGAAGATTCTTAACTTTCTCAGTTTCTACATCTGTGAAATGAGGCCACATTAAATAATTTCCATGCTTTCATGAATCAGTTCCTAAAAGAGGATAATTACCCCAAAAAGTTATTTTTAAAAGATGGGTTGGAAAGGAGTATACAGATAATGAACAAACTGAATATTGAAGCACAGACATAATAGTGCAGGTCATAGAGATCTTTACTCTGCAACATCCTCGGTCTGATATCTCAGGCCAATTAACATCTGTGTGCCTCATTTTCCATATTCATAAAACAGAAACAGACACTCCACCTACTTTACAGGTCTGCTGAAATGATTAATGAGTTTATAAATGTAAGGTACATAGAATGGTTGGGTCCCTGGTCTGTTATAAATGACAGTATCTTTATCTGTATCCTCAATAATGGGGAAAAAGTATAACGTTGGTTTTTAAGAAATTGCCGAGTATTAAGAAAAAATTTTTAAAGGACTTAGTATAGTGAAAAGCAGTGAATTAACGTCTTAAAAAGGGTGGTGGTACAAAAAAAATTGAAAATCACTTTTAAGGATTTTGAAATAATGGCAGTTTCACCAATTTTAAATCCTGCATATTAGCTAAATGAAATTCCATTATTATAAATAGCCTCTTCCAGCTGAAGTATGTGTCATAAAAAGTCCGTTGTGAGTGAATTAATTTGCCACAGAAACATTCAGTAGATGACAGCAATAATCTTAAATATATCTATAAACCAAGGAACTTTCAAACAAAAGGTTGACTCTATCAATCACAAAACACAAGAAATTACAGCCATATACATTTACTTAAAAAGGCTTACAGAATATCTAACTCAAGTATGGAAAATACTTACCTTTACAATGAGCATATGGCATTGTCATGACATAATCTTCACCTCTATTCAAGAAAGTTAATCGTGCTTCTCCTTCTAATATTGCAGACAATGAGTTTCCTAGAATAAATATCATTTATTACATTTCACAAAACTAATGCAACCAATTCAAAATAAACAAAATATACTTAAGATACCTACCATACATCTTAAAAATGTCTCAATCTCAATGTGTGTATCTGTTATATCCAAAACTATGTGACCCATATTCCTAGCCTTACAAAATGAGTACTTTTAAAAGGTACAGTTATGTGCTTGTTATGTTATTTTACATGAGGCTCTTAAAAATCTTAATCATGTAGAACATGCAGTAAAACACTGTTTTATGGTATGGCTTAATAACATATCTATGTTTGAATAAAAACATTATTTCTTATCTATAAGTTACACAGTTACTTTTAGTACTTAAAATTGATGAAATACTATAGATAATTTAGAAAAAAACATAAGCATAACCTATCAAAATGCAATTGATGATAAAATTCCAATGTATTTTCTTCTAGCTTTTCTCCCATGAGAATTCTTTCCTCTCATCACGTTTTATTGAGGCATAATTTACCTACTGTAAGTGAACCACTTTAAGTATGTATATTGACAATCTTGGCAACTGTATACAGTCCTGTAACCATCATCATCACCACCACAATGAAGATGCAGAACTTTGTGTTACCCCAAAAAGCTCCCCCTTGCTTCTTGGCAGTCAATCCTTTCCTCCAGCCCCAGGAAACCACTGGTCTGGTTTCTATCATGGTAGTTCTATTTGTACAGATGGCATCACAGAATAAATAGTTTGTGTTTGACTTCTTTCACTTAGCAAAGTGTTTTTCACATTCATCCATGCTGTTGTATCAACACTTCATGCCATTGTAACAATTTAAAAAATCTAATATATGAACATAGTATATCTATTTACATGAATCTTCTTTAATTTTCCTCAGCAATGCATTGTAGTTTTTCAGTGTCTAAGTCTTACACATCTTTCACTTTATTCCTAAATATTTTTTTCCACATATTATAAGTGGAGGTGTTTTTTAAATTTCATTCTGTATAGAAATACAATGGACTTTTTGTATTTTGACCTTGTATCCAGCAACCTTACTAAATTCATTTATTAGTTCTAGTAGTTTTTATATGTTCTTAAGAATTATCTGTATAGATCAGGTATGTATATGTTTTTTTTTTTTTTAAAGATTTTATTCATCTTTTCACAAGAGACAGAGAGAGAGGCAGAGGCAGAGGCAGAGGGAGAATCAGGCTCCATGTGGAAAACCTGATGCGGGACTCGATCCTGGGACCCTGGGCCGAAGGCAGATGCTCAACCACTGAGCCACCCAGGTGCCCCTGTATATGGTTTTTAACTTTCTCCTTTCTAATCTGTATGCTTTTTCTTTAACTTGTCTGTTGCATTGGCTGTGACTTCTAATACAATTTTGTACAAAATAGTGAGTGAACATTTTTGCCTTGTTCCTGATCTGAATCCCATGTCGGTGCTCCCTGCATGGAGCCTGCTTCTCCCTCTGTGTCTGTGTCTCTGCCTCTCTCTTTCTTTCTCTGTGTCTCATGAATAAATAAATAAAATCTTAAAAAAAAAAAAAAAAGCTATTTTTAGATTTCCCTGTTACAGACTTATCTATGGTTCTCCACTCTATCAGGTAACCAGACCCTTGGTTTCTGTTCTTATATTTTTCTAATTTTATTATAATTATGTTTTTCTCTCAGGTTTAAAATTTAAATAACTGATTTTTCTCCATTTAAAAGTTAATTAAGAAAAAACAAATAAAAGGGATGTCTGGGTGGCTCAGTTGGTTAAGGGTCTATTTTTGGCTTAGGTCATGATCCCAGCCCTGCACAGGACTCTTCTTAGTGGGGAGCTTGCTTCTCCCTCTGCCTGTTGCTCCCTCTGCTTGTGCTCTCTCTCTCTCTGACAAATAAATAAAATCTTAAAAAAAAAAAAGTATTTAAGGTTAAATACTTCTCCTGGTATATAGCTTTGGCCATTTGAATTGTCATAGTTTTTAGATTATAGTTTCCTACCATAACCATATTTCTCTCTTTTCCCTTGTACTAACAAAAGTTTTTATTTGTATGTTATTTGGTCCAAGATTAAATATCATTATTGACTAACCCTAGACCAAGGATTTTAACTGCATTCTTTCTCTATTTAAAGACTAAATAGAATGATCAAGCCCTCAGGTATAATAAGATGGAACAAAAGACCTCAGTGGAACTAAAGGTAAAATAAACACATTATGAGCTAAAGTAGCTAGCTAAAGTGGTCAATCATTCTGTCTTTTGGATAAGTGGTGTTTCCCATGAATTTACACATACGTGATGAATACTTTCACAAAATGGGTCATATTTATGAATTAGATTTACGAATGGGCAAAGAAACACAAAAAGGAAAAGCCATTATCCAAGTGAGGATGATACTTAAAATGATACATAAATTCCTTACTAAAAACAGCCCAAGAATTGTCTATAGAAAACCTCACCAGAGAATACTACCTTCCAGAAAAGGGTGCAGATTGAAAAAAGGAGAAACTTACCATAGAACTTGGACTTAGCCAGGATACTCCCACTAAGGCAAAATCCATCCTTTCGATTACTAACATAAAAGGCAGATATTGGTGGATGATGGGACACCTATTGAACACAAGAAAAAAATGTAAAATATAATAACAAACATATTATTGTGCTATTACCAAAATTTCACGTCTTAAAAGTATACTCTAATAAGAAGTAGTAATGTTTGGTAAGTGGTAAAATTAAACATTGATTATAGTAAACAGCCTCCAAGATATCTCCCAAGGAAACCACCTCATGGTATTCATGTCATTAGGCATGAGAGGTGCTCCTTTTACACTGTTTCAAAGTTAGTTTGTATAAAAGTAACAGCATGTCACTTCTGAAATTAAGTTATAATGCACTATCCATTTTGATGTCTCTCTCTCTCAGATCATTAGGTCTGAGAAGCCAGCTTGCATGTTGTGAATAACCTTATAGAGAAGCAATGTGGAAAGAACTGAGTGCTCTTGTCAAAAGCCATGTGATAAACTTGGAAGTGAAATCTACCAGCCCAGGTAAGTCTTCAGATGATTGCAAAGATGCCCGACATCTTGACTGCACTCTCATGAAAGATCCTGAGCCAGGACCATCCAGCTAAGCAGTTCTCAGATTCCTAAACTTCATTGTAGGAACTAATAAATGTTTGTTGTTTTAAGCCATTAAGTTTTGGCAGTGGATATAGCAATTATATAGCAATGGATAACTAAAACAGTGGCTATTCTTCATATGGATTACTGAATAGGTGATAGGAAACAAAAGCTTTGACAAATATTACTTAAGTAATATAATATTTTCAATATATAAATACCTTAGGTTTTTTGAAATGAGTTAAAACTAAAATCAAATTCTTTTCAAGCTTCTCAATTCAGTGAGGAATTATAGTGAGCTAAAATGCAATGTGGTACAACCAATAATTTTTAAAAAATTAATACACAGCTGAGTGATCTTCACTTAAGAGGCATATCTAAATCTCTAGGGTAGAGGAAGGTTTTTCAAATGAAACATAGTTTCTTCATCCTTCTTACACTCCAATGAGAATTGTTATGGTGATAAGTGATTTTTATTGAGGAAAAAATGTCATATTCCTCAGGACCAAGGGGAAAGGGGGATGAGGAGAAAAGATTGAGAATCATGAATATAAATGTATATAAGTCTAACCTAATCAAAGATTAAAACTAAGAAATATTTTTGACTGCCAACCATGTGTAAAACAAAATGAGAGGTTTATAGGGAGGACATTCCCTAGGAATTCAATTAGGAAATAAATATTTTGTAAAAAGCTAAATAATGCTGGAGGGTATTATGCTGAGTGAAATAAGTCAATCGGAGAAGGACAAACAGTGTATGTTCTCATTCATTTGGGGAATATAAATAATAGTGAAAGGGAATATAAAGGAAGGGAAAAGAAATGTTGGGAAATATCAGGAAGGGAGACAGAACATAAAGACTCCTAACTCTGGGAAACGAGCTAGGGGTGGTGGAAGGGGAGGAGGGCGGGTGTTGGAGGGGAATGGGTGACGGGCACTAAGGCGGACACTTGACGGGATGAGCACTGGGTGTTTTTCTGTATGTTGGTAAATTGAACACCAATAAAAAGTAATTAAAAAAAAAAGCTAAATAATGTGTTAAAATAACAGCTTAATGGATAGTCACAAAAAATAATACTGAAATCTGAGAAGGGAAAAATCACTGGGAGATGTAGTCACTTGGATCATGAAAGAGGAGCAAGTCAGGGTTGGTTTAGATGGAGAATACCTGAGAAGAAATACTGGGATGGGAGAATTAAATTTTAAAATAAAGAGGCAAAAAAGTGCAATATCAGGTTAACTAATTATGAATGCACAGGTCTGATTACTACAGAAGGTTCAGAAAGATATCTAATTTGAGATTAATTTAGAAAGATATGGAAGACCTTGAATGCCAGACAAATGAGTGTAAATCTGATTTAGGAACTAGGAGATCACTGGACATTTTTGGTCATAAAGGAAACAAAACTGGGGTGGTGGGGGGAGATTCAGGAAAAATAAAGATTTATTTTGGTCATAGGATTCCATGAACTAATAGTAATATTTATAAGTACGATATTTAGTAGTATTTAGTAGTAAAAGGTTTAATGCTTATGAAATGTTCATTAATAAGAAAGGTTAATTAACAGTGAGTTTACAGAGTTAATATTTTTTTATTAAAATATTCCAATAACTTCCAAACCAGTTTTGTTTCTGTAACATGCACTTCTAATACCTGTTCAGCAATATAAAAAGTTTTGCTGTTTGTTCTGGGATGAATCCACAAACAACGGAAAGTCTCACCAAGTATAGGATTGTAAGGTTTCTTCAGTCCCTGGTAAAAAAACATACAAGTTTCAAAATACAAATCTGGAAGATTCAAAATAGTTTAAACCAGTCAAATTAGGTTTAACGGTGTCATCTGGGAACTATCCTTATAAAATTTCACAGTAGATACATGAAATAAAATGAAATTATTTCAATCCCAATATAGGTCTAAATGATTAAATAGTTTACAATTTTGGTAACTCAAAGAGGCCTTGTCAATGCTTATCAATGCTTATTAATAAATAAATGAAAGATAATACAAAAAATAAAGAACTCATATAAGTTTAAAGAAAGTAAAATATAAACATTACCTTTGGCTTTTTATAGAATCCTGACAAATACCATTTTACTACTTTTCTCAAACGGAAATAAGGATTTTCTTCAAGAGCAGCCCTAAAAAAACAAAATGGTAAGCATAAAACTTTCACAAAATATATCACAAATTCTCCCTCGTATTTAACAAATAAACAACTGAGTACGAGATATGGCTGGAAAACCTAAGTCATATTTAAGAGAGACGGCAAAAACAACCATGTAAATCAGACTGTAAGAATAACTTTTCATAATCTGGTTGCTTTTCTCCCCATTTTTCCTATTGTTTGATATACTGCCCAGGTCTTTGCTCAAGTAGTGTTTGGAAACTCTCCAAACTAAGGTTTTCAAACGGGGTTCTGTAGAGCCCTAAGTGTTGCTAAGAGTTCTATGAGAAATTATGATTTGGGGAAAAAAAAAACCCATATTTTGAGATTCAAGTACTGCATGCCGCCTAGCATTTGCAATGAATGATGTCAAGCAGCATTAACAATTTCATTAGAGGTCTTCGGTTCCCTATTGTCAGAGAAGAATCATGTCTACTTTATTCAGTCTATTTTCAGCCACTGATGCTAATTAGAGGAGATCAACAGTAACTGGTGAGTGCTATCCTACATGAATGGAGGACCACAGGCTGATATTAACCTCTCCCACGCAAAATGCTCCCTCAATCAAAAAGGATTTAACCTATTCTTAGCCTTCAATCCTACGTGCTAACAACTGATTTTCCAGAGTGAATAAATTCTATCAATGTAGTAGATAATCAAAGAACAATTTTCATTTTAAACAAGAAATTTTTAGAAGCCATGACTCGGCTACTCCCTTGCCCTTTTGCTGTTGCTGTAACACTGCAAAACATTGTGTATGTCAGAAGTGAATACCACCAAGTTTTCAAATATATATTACAACTTCATGTATATTACAATTTAACTATTATTTCCTTCAAGCAGGTCTGAAAGTTCAGTGTAGTGATTTTTTCCTGAGAGAGAGAGAGAGAGAGAGAGAGAGAGAATGTGCATGTGTGCGTGGGGCAGAGGGCAGAGAAAGGAAGAGAGAAAGAACTAAGCAGTCTTCACGCCCAGCCTAAAGCTGGTTCCAATCTCACAACCCTAAGATCATGACCTGAGCTGAAATCAAGAGTCAGATGCTTAAAACTGACAGCCACCCAGGCACCCCTAGTGATTTCTGAAAAAGAAGTGTAAAATGGAAGAGACCAGGCTTAGGCTTACTGACAACTGTGCCAAGTGAAAAACTTGCCCTTATTGGGAGTAACAACTGATTGCACTCTTCCTACCTCAGTTTAAATTCTCTTACTATGCAATTTTATTTCATATTTTGCATATACATATAGTTCAAAACTCAAAGCAATATGAAGTACATGTCTTGGTATTGTCCCATCTCTCCATATAGGCACCTTTTTTTTATGTTTATTTAAATAGTTTTAAGCATAAAAAAACAAATAAAATTATGCAGCCAGAGCACTTTTTAAGAAAGAAAAGGCAGGGATGCCTGGATGGCTCAGTGGTTGAGGGTCTCTACCTTTGGCTCGGGACATGATCCCGGGATCCTGGGATCGAGTCCTGCATCAAGTTCCCTGCAGGGAGCCTGCTTCTCCCTCTGCCTATGTCTCTACCTCTCTCTATGTGTCTCTCATGAATAAATAAAATCTTTAAAAAAAAATGAAAGGAAAGAAAAGGCAGCAAATCACACCCATTTTTTTGTACCTTGCTTTTTTCACCCACACATAATCCTGAAGATGCCTCCAAATCAGGTTATAGACTTCTTCCTTATGTGTAAATGTATCATAATTATTTAACCACTGGTCAACTGTGGCTGAATACCTGAGTTATTTGATCTTTTACAAGCCTATTACAAGCCTTGCTGCAACATTGCATATATGTCATTTTGAATATGTAGAGGTATATCTGTAGTAGTTATTCCCAGAAGCAAGATTACTTTATCAAAGGGCTGAACGCATCTATAATTCTGGTAAATACTGCCAGGTTCCCTTCAAAAGCACAGTGCTAGTTTGTATCATGCAAAAACAGAAGTGTACAAGTGCCTGTTGCCTCACAAATTCTAGGCAACAGTGTGTGTAGCCAGAATAATTTGGGAAAATAGGAATCTCTTCAGGTCTTATTGTGATTCATAGGAACCTGCTTCATATACTGCGAGAAATAAATTTCTAGACAGATAAAAGAACTATAATAAGATGTAAAGCAGAACTGGGGTTATAAAACTTTTGGATTTTGGTCACTAAGATGGATTAAAAATAATAGCTCATAATTTGAATCTATAGTTTTCTTATTATGAGTGAGATTTACATGTTTAAGGACTGTTTCTATTCATTTTTGAACCATCTGGTCATTTCCTCCTCTCCCTTTTCTATTAGGCTGCTGATCATTTCATTAAATTTCTAAGGGCCCTTTTTATTTTAGGAGAAGCAACACTTTGGGTGTGCCTTAATTGGCAAAAAAATCTCCCGGCTTCTTAATTATCTTTTGATTCAGATTATGCTTTTTGGGGGCAATGTTCATTACTGCAACTAACAGACTAATAATGTAATTACTAAATTAAATACAGATATTGATGTCTCTCTTCCTCAGAATTATACCCAGGATCTGCTGGCAGAAAGAAAACTAAAGATGAAAGTAAGGATCCATACCACGTGCCAGCAATTGGCAGGGCATACCAGTTGTGGTAAGCTGCACATGTGTCATGAGCATACAGAGAGGATACGTATAAACAAAAGCACAAGCCCCAGGATGGGACCTGAACAAGAGCTTAGTGGACCTGGAGCAGGGGACAAGGAATGCTAACCACCTCTCCCTATGTTAGGTCAGTAAATGGGTCAGGAAGCCTGAGCAAGCAGTACTGTCCGTAAGGGGTAGACTCCTGTCTTCCTCAAGCTTGTGATTTCTCAACTCAACTTCACAAATGGAAATATTGTAGCAAAGTATTAAGTATTCTTCTTATTGAGGTCAACTGTAGAAACGACGAAGAGAGTGAAGAGTGATATCTCCTTACAACCTGACTTTGGTAAGGCATAACCACTGTAATTAGCCCTCTGAAAAATCTCTTAAAACCATGAAGTGTTTTTCATTTAAAAAAAAAATGAGAATCTACTTACTCAGATAAGAAATCTGCATGATAGTAGTAATCTGAAAGTTTATCCAGGAAAGAACGAGGTTCCAAAATAAATGTAGGCAGAACCACCCTGGACAAGTCCATGCCAGGACGGACCTGTTTCAGCAATGTCCAGATGAGGCTTTTATTTTCTTCAGAGACAGTTTCTGTTTGAGAAGCCTCACCTGCCTTTAGGAATTAACAAAAAAACTGAAATATCATATTTATTTCAGACATATTAGATACGTAGATAAGACAGCTGATGTTGAAATCTTAATAAGCTACAGAACCATCTCAAGCATTCTCAGTATGCGTGGAAATAACTTATAAGGTAGTAAGTCTATAGGCGCAAAATTTAGGCAAAAAGAATAGCTGTTAAGAGACATCAAAGTGAAGGATAGTCACAAAGAATTCGTTACAAAAACATCACATGCTACTATTTATACTATATTTACTTCTATGCGCTAGCAATAACAAGAAAGTTATAACCTCATGTGTCCTTGCACTTGACATTGTACCTGGCAATGAAATCAAGTAGTACTATCTTATTTCAAAAACAAACCTGAAGAAAATGTAAACTTTAAATTTAATAGACTATATTGGTACTTGTGTGAGTATACGTATTTAATTGTTTATAAATTCTGATATGTTTTCATATGTATGTGATTTTCAAAATAAAATAGGTATCATAAAAATATTCTCTTCCAGGAAAATAAGCGATATGTCAAAGAAATGTCTTCAATTTCATTTGGAAATTCCCAAGAATTAGAAAATCAAAATGTCTGAAAATCACAGATTTTACCTCTCCTAGTTCTTCATGGCTCTGTTCAGTGTAGGTAGTCTCTTTTAAAGGCTCAATGGGCTCAGGTTCAATGTAAGAGTCATCTTGCCTTTCTGATGTATCTGTGTCACTTTCTTCACTTTTCCCCATCACCTCATTATCAGACTCATCATGCTCTTGATCATTTTCTTTATCGGATTTATCAGAATACATATCTTGGTCCTTAAAATGCTGTCGTTCAATTTCACTATCATTTAACCTTGAGGGAAGGAAATATTAGGAGGAAGAATAAAGGAGATTAAAAATATACAATTTAGGGATCCCTGGGTGGCGCAGCAGTTTGGCGCCTGCCTTTGACCCAGGGCACGATCCTGGAGACCCGGGATCGAGTTCCACGTCGGGCTACTGGTGCATGGAGCCTGGTTCTCCCTCTGCCTGTGTCTCTGCCTCTCTCTCTCTCTCTCTGTGACTATCATAAATAAATAAAAATTAAAAAATATATATACAATTTATAAATCAGAATTATATGTGACATTTATTGAGATTTTAAGTGTCAGGCACTGTTCTGTGATTCATACAGCTTTACTCAGTTACCCCTCAAAAATAACCTATAAGTAGTATTACTATTCTCACTTTATAGATTAGTAAATAAAGGCATAGAGAAATTAAATAAAACCTGGGAAATATTAAAAGAGGACACTGAGTTCTTTGCCTCTTTACCACTTGGGGCTAAAAGACTAAAAGCTTCCAAAAGCAGAAGTTTAGATTTTTCCCTTGTTAGACTTATTTTAGTTTTATAAACATCATCACTTGAATCAATCTCACTATCACTTCTGGTCTAAAGAAAAACTTCCAAGTTAAGATCCTTAGATTCTCAAGTGAGCTGAAATGAATTATGACTTTTCCCCTATAAAGGTCTCTCCAAAGTCAAAGTAAGTGAAAATACAAAAAAATAATTCTAATACTTGACTCATAGGCTTGATGTTGAGAAAAAATTTCAAGAACTGCTAATGGAAATATCAGTTTATGGAAATAAACCTATAGCCTAAAACTGATTAAGCTGCTATACCCCAACCCTATTCTTTTTTTTCTTTTTAAACATTCAGTTTTTGGTTTCTTTCTTTTTTTTTTAAAGACTTTATTTATTTATTCATAGAGACAGAGAGAGAGAGAGAGAGGCAGAGACACAGGCAGAGGGAGAAACAGGCACCATGCAGAGAGCCTGACATGGGACTTGATCCAGGTCTCCAGGATCACGCCCTGGGCTGCAGGCGGCACTAAACCGCTGCGCCACTGGGGCTGCCCCAACCCTATTCTTATATACAATTAGGGTTAATAATTTGTACAAAATGGAATTTTAAAAAATTCACTTCTGAAATTTAAAAAAAAATGCAAAAAATTCATTGTTTGGATTTTATTTATTTATTTATTTTAATAAATTTATTTTTTATTGGTGTTCCATTGTTTGGATTTTAATTAAAGAATCTTATTTTTTTAAAGGTTTTATTTATTTGAGAGAGTGAGTGAGTGGGGTAGAGACAGAGAGAGAGAAAATCTCAAGCAGACACTGTGCTGAGCACAGAGACAGACGTTGAGCTGGATCCCACAACCCTGAGATCATGACCTGAGACGAAATCAAGGGTTGCATGCTTAACCGACTGAGCCACCCAGGCTCCCCTAACCAACAATCTCTAATAGAAATTCGTTTTTATAGTACTTCTTTTCTTTCTTTCCCTTTATAATCATGTATTTTTATAATGTAGTCTAAAATTGCTGTCCCTGTTTTCTTATCACTCTCCTTAATCTCTCATGATCCAGTTTTCCCTTCCTTGAATCCACTGATCTGTTCTCTTAGAGGTCCTTAGTGATGGCTTAGTTGACAAATCCAATGGCCTTGTCCAATCTTCATCTTCTGTGACTTCTCTGCATCACTGGATTTGATGGTCATTTTCCTCGAAATGGTCTTAGTGCTCGGATTCCATACAACTACTATGGTTCAACTTTTTGAGCTCTCTGATCCCTCTTACTTCCTACTATCCTTAAGATATTTTATTCTTCCTTGGCCCTCCTATTTTCTCTATCCTCCCTCTCCTTTGGCAAGCTTGCCAATTTCAAGCCTTCACCATCATGTCTATTTGATTTTCAAGCCCATGCATGCAAATAAGCTTCAGGCCCATGTTTTAAAATGCTTGGCTGATACCATCTATGTGTTCTGTGACCAATGCATCCTCAACATGTCCAATATTTAATAGTTATCATCTCCCAACATGGTCCATTTTTATTTTACCATGATTTTACCAGTCACTCAGGCTTAAAACCTGTAACCTTTAATTACACCCATTCCCCGTCCCTTACATCCAAACGGACTGTATGTCTCAAAGGTAGGCCCCCATTCCCCTCATGTCTATATCATCAACTCAGCTCATGTTCTGTCATATAGTCAATAGGTTGCTATGTTGATTTTACCTTTGTAAAAATCTGTCATATTGACCCTCCCCAGTTCCCTAGCTGAATGTTATCTTTTTCCATCTTCTAAAATCTCCTGATCCTGTATTACCCTAAAGCACCTTTCCTTTGGTTGTTTCTGTCATTCTTCTCTTCCTATCCTTTATGGTTGCCTAGCATTTTATAGGTTTCAAACAAAATAAAACCTCTCTTCAGGATCACAGGGCTAGAAAACTATTGTACTGCATTCAAATTTAGGGTTATATCTGATTAATCTCCTTACCTATAATGCAGTAAATAATACAGAAAGGTATATAATATCTTAAACAGAAAAGAGGCTCAAAAAAATTTAAATGAATAAATATATGAAGCAGATGAAGTTTTAGGATTCCAAAATAAAAGCATTTAAAAATTACCTGGCATTCAATAAAAACAATGGACTATTTACAGCTGAAGAGCTTTCAAGGGAAAAATCATGGTAAGAGGCCCCAACAAATATCCATTCCTAACTTTGAGGAAAGTAACCTCAATGCTGATGGGAATAAGGAGCTTTAGAGCAGAAGTTGAGTACTGGGACAAGGGAAGAGAAGGGAAATCTAATATTTTTCCTACAAAGCAACAAGAGATCTAAACCTCAAACAAAGTATTTGTTAGCTTCCCTAGGGAAATTTTTTTAGTGTTAACTACAATGAATATTTCAGAGGATAAAACCACAAATAGGATACAGTTCCAACTTGAAACACATAAAATATAATAGAATTCCACAAATACCAGGTAGAATAAGTGCCATTACGAAGAAAATTAAAAAGCATTATGGAATAGCAATAGAAAAACATATTACATCTTACTGTCATGAAGCAGGAAAGGCTTTGTATTCAGTGTAATATTTGAGATTAGTCTTGAAGAACAGGATTGTGACAGGAGAAAAGAGCAAGGAGGGCTAGGAAACATTCTCAATGGAGGGAACAGCATGTACAAGGACAAGGTATTTTTGGGAAAGAACAATTACTTCACATTAGCTAAAAATCAAGGAAATGACTTTCTATACCTTGTAATAGCAACCAAGCAAATCTCAAATCAGGCCTGAGGCCATATAATGGAAAGAAAACAGCCAAGTTCAATTTTAAATATACAACAAAAATTCTAGGCCTACCAACCAGCCTGGGAACAACATAGTCCCTTATAAAATTTAGTGACAGTAGCTACTTACTGAAAGTTGTCACCGCTATGAAGATTGTTAGCACGTAATAAGCCATACAAAGTCACATGTGTGCTCTCTGATGAAATGCTCAGGTCGTGTTCCTTTCCTTCCCTGATCATTGTACGTTTAAGAAGACTAGAACATTTCAAAGCCAACTCCAAAGCATCCATCCAGCACCTTCCTAGAAGAACACAGATTCATAAGCAGTATAGTTCAAGAAACTAAAACCCAGCCACCATCTTAATTTAACACTGTTAACTTTTAAGCATACTATTATTTCTTTGAGAAACATGGACTGGCAAAGTTAATTTGAATATAATTTCTTACAAGGATTTTTTTAAATGCAGTTTTTCAGTTTAATAAGAGCTTTTTATAGACAAAGCATCTAGAAACCACTGGTAAATGAATAGCATATGAGATGCATTAGTAAGTACACCTAAACTAAAATAAACGTATTTTATCTTTAAAATCTTAGAACAGTAACAGGTAGTATAATTTGCAGCTACCAAAGAAGGTACACAAAATATACGGAAGAAATTATGTTTCTACTATAAACAAACTTAAGCAAAATGATACTTTGCTGTTGATAAAAGGTCTATCCCCAGGTTTACCATCCATTCTACTTATATGTATGAAAACTTCTAAGTCATAGAAATGCCTAGAGTATTCTCATGAATTGATGTATTAGTAAAAACACTAATAATTTTATTTTTTAAGTTAAAATTTAGAACTGTTTGTAGCAAAACAAACAAACCTGTTAGTTGCTCTTAAAATGTATGTATATGTTTCGATATATGCTGGAAATATCAGCCAAGTGTTTTAACACTTTCATAATGTAAGCTTGTGCCCGTGATATTTTAACTTTAAAAATATCATCAGATAAAAGTAAACTTTGAAAGGTACAAGATTCCCTCCTCTAGACTAAGCTTTTTAAAACATTAAAGTGAGGAAGAAATCCATTATCAATTATTAAGGTTTTCAAGTTAGCTTTGCTTTCACATAAGCAAGTTTTGCTTTCCATATTGCTTCAAAAATTCTTTATTAAGTTACTAGATACAGAACAAAAGTTTGTACTTGAATCTCTTAGATTAAAAAAAACCTTAAGACAGTGTGTGTTATAAATGTTAATTAAAAAATTATTTGAGAAAGAGAGCGCGCGCACGCTTGCACATGTGCCTGAGTAGGGGGGCGGGGCAGGGCAGAAGGGAAGCAGACTCCCTGCTGAGTGGGGAGCCTCACACAGGGCTTGATCTCCCAGATAAGCTGAAACCAACAGTCGGATGCTCAACCAACTGAGCCACCCAGGTATAATAAAACACAAATAGTATATTAAATGTACCTCTAAAATTATAATACTTAAAAGAGTTACCACACAGAACAGTAGCCAAGTCAAAAGGTATTAAGATGTCAATGGAGGATGAAGAAGAAAACTTTAGGTTGCCAATTTGTCATTTGACTTTACAATTCTTCCTATCAGATTTCCCTGTTTGTCTACAAAATTAATAATATTTTAGTATCATAAGCAATTTATGAATACAATACTTCTGCTGCAAATACCATACTAAAGAGATTTTCCCCAAAGGAAAAAAAACACAGGGGCATATAAAATAAACCCTTAAAAATGAGTTCTAAAATCTACTCCATCAAAATCTATTATTTACCATCTGACTCTGAAGTGGCTCGGATGATCAGGTAACTGCTAGGTAAGGGCTGAGTTATAGATCCAACTGCTTCACCTTTTGGACCCTTAAAAGAAAAGAAATGGTATACAGTAGATATTATGAAATCTTAACTTCATGTTTTCCATTATCACCACCTGTAACAATCTAAGTTAGGCAAAGAATAGAATCTAAAAGCAAACAAGCTTTGATCTCATGCTTCTTGAGAAAGCAGAAGTAAGTTTTAAGGAAAGTAAGTTTTCCTCTTCCAACAAATATACCTCTTTACCAGAAAACTGAACAATTTAAAGCTATCATTAAACATTATCTCTACTTAATCGTTCACAGAAAGATAAACCTGTAATCTATTTTACTAGATCAAATTTTAATAGAGAAATTTCCATTCTACATTCTACTTATTTATTAAAATAAGTAACATTAAATTTCTAGAGGCCTAAAAAAAGCTGGAAATATAGTTACAATTTATAAGAAAAAGAAAAATGAATTTTGACTAGGTCTAAGGAAAAATCTCTTATTTTATAATCATTGATATAATTGTTATAAAATACCAACGGAAAAGGTTAATTTTATTTTTTCCAGAAAGAAAAAGGAATTTGTCATTGTTGTTGGCTAGGGTTATTTGTTTTAGGAGCATACAACACCAAGAACTCTACAGTAATTAGTATCACCAAGGCCAAACTTAAGTGAACCCAGTTCTTCTCTGGAAAGAAAATCTGGGGATAGAGCTAACAGTATAATTTTGATAGACAAAGTAAATTTTAAGTTATAAGATCAAAGAATAAAATAGAAGCATAAAGAAGATAATAGATTCAAAATGAAAAAGAAGAAAAAGTCATTATAATTTTAATAAATCCTGTAATATCACTTGGGTATTTTCAAAGAGCTTTATAATTTTATGGGCCAGCTCCTAGAACTAGCATAGGGTAAGATCTAGTCAGACTGTTGGGTTTAAAGTTTGGTTCCATGCCAGAAAAACTACTTAAGTAATCTCTTTAGGTGAGAATTTTTACGTTTACTTTTTTTAAAGATTTTATTTATTTATTTGAGAGAGAGAACACATAAGCCAGAGGAGGGTGGCAGAGAGAGAGGGACAAGCAGACTCCTCACTGAGCAGGGAACTCAACTTAGGGCATAATCCCTGGACCCCAAGATCATGACTTAAGCTGAAGGCAGCTGCCTAACAGAGCTACCTAGGCACCCCTAAAGGTATGAGAATTTTTAAAGTCCATGTAAAATGCTCAAGAGTCCCTGATACAAAGTAAGAACTCATAAACATTACTTTTACCTAATCATGGATACTGACTTTGAAGAACTTAGCATCTTTGTTTGTGGAAAATATTCTTTTTTTTTTTTTTTTTCAGTATTTTATTTATTCATTCATGAGGGACAGAGAGAGAGAGAGAGAGAGAGAGAGGCAGAGACACAGGCAGAGGGAGAAGCAGGCTCCACGCAGGGAGCCTGATGTGGGACTCGATCCCAGGACTCCAGGATCACGCCCTGGGCCGAAGGCAGGCGCCAAACTGCTGAGCCACCCAGGAATCCCCCAGTGGAGAATATTCTGATAATCAATTAACTGGACTAATTTCCCTCTTTCCCAACAATATTGAGAATTCAATAAATTTGGCATTAAAATCTTTTAAAATAATTTAAAAATTCATTGTAGTTCTTATAATTCCTAAGAGTATTAGTAAAGAATAAATACTATATAGAAAGGCTTTTGAAAGTTGTTTTTTTCATTTGGGAATCACATGGTGTATAACTAATAGAAGTTCTATGTGTTAAATTCTTTCCCTGTGGGAAGTGCCTAATCCCAGAATGGAACTCTAATCCTAAATTTAGCCCTGCTATGACTACAGACTACTAAAATAAAGGTTAAAAGTCCAAGTCATTTAGAGATGTGTGTATATATATTGCCTAATTAAGCAATACCAAAAGATATTTAAAAGCTGAAGTTACATTTGTTTGTTTAACCCTAAATCTCAATTAGGTGGCTTTCCTTAAAGGAGAACCTCTAAACCATTTATTCATGTATAACTAGCCTTCTTAGAAACTAAAACAATGATTGCTTTGTAAAAATTTAAATTAAATCAATTTATTCCATTACTGTGTATTATATATCTAATGTCTGTAGAATGCCTTGGTAGTTAATCAAATATGGCATTCCTATTTTCCTGATTAAGTTTCTGCTTTTTTAACACATGAGTGACCACAGTAATATTTTTTATTTTTATTTTTTATTTTTAAACTTTTATTTATTTATTCATGAGACACAGGCTTGGAGAGAAGCAGCCTCCCTATATGGGACTCAATTCCAGGACCCTGGGATCACCACCTGAGGCAGAGATGCTCAACCACTGAACCACCCAGGTGTCCGTACTTTTTAGTTTTAAAGCATTAGATCTTCGCCTTCAAAGAAAGCTGAATCTCAAGAGTAAGTAGACTATTTACTCTTATTTCTAGTTATAGATTTCTTGTCACATATTTACATCTTATAGGAAAGACCACAAGAATAAATGGCAGCTCTGTTCTAGGGATCTTATAATTTGATAAAGAAAAAAAAAAAAAACCCTAAAAAAAAAAAAAAACCTCACTCACTATAAATAGGATACAATATTACAAAGCAAAGCTAGTAACTGCAATTAAAAAACAAAGTACAAACTGAATCCCCAGGGAGATTGGTACATAGTTTACTGTGTGTAGAGACAAAAAGAGGAATAACGCACTTTAAAACAGAAGCAAATTCGGAAGTCTTGGCAGAGGTCAGCAATCATTAGATAACTTGATTCATCTCCACTCTATTCACAGATTCTATTCATAGATTGTTATCTTTACCTTTTACCTAGTTCTTACTTACCTTCACTGCCCAAATAGACTGCTCCAAAGGATGAAAAAGTTTAAAACAAAAGCCATCCTTTTTTGATGGACGCTCAATGATTTCACAGGCATTCAGAAGGACTGTTCCAACCCACTGACCATTTTTTTGGGTTTTATAGATCAGTAGCACCCCAGGTTTCAAAACACACCACAACTTGGTCCAGCTCTTTAGAGTACCACGAATCTATAGAAAGATAACTTTATTAGGAAATAAAGCTCCATTTTTCTCTTTTTGCCCCATAAAACACAAACTCAGTAATGGCAAAGAGGATATTTTAATCTAAAATCTCCACAAAATAGAACTAGATTCAGTAGATTTTTTTAAGCTAGTAGATGGTAAGCACTGCACACAAAGGTAAAAAAAAGAATGGCTCCTGCTTCTGAGGAACTTACAGTCTAGCCAGAGACTAGGTCAACAGGTTCAAAATAATGTGCCAAGTAGAATGGATTTCCTAACCCTCTGCGCCAGCTCAGGAGCCATTAAAATATACTTTCCTAGTACCAAGAGTCTCTTCTTACCATCTCTCATAATTTTATGTGTGGGAGTGTAAGATTATTCCACCTTTTAAGAATCCCCCCCACCACTACATTAACAGTGCTGAAATCACTGCTAGCACAAACACTAGGCATTCCCTAAACATTCATTGAGTGGTAGGAAGAGGGAAGAACTCTCTTCCATCCCCTAAAATTATCTTCTCCAAATTACTTTGTTCTTAGTAATTACATAAAGTGTGCCATTTAAGTTCTTGGGTTACCTGAATCTCTCTCTAGCTCAAAATGTTCCTCATCCCAGGGTTTAATGTTATGTCAATAACAAGTCTATTAACTGGCTTTTCCTATCAATTTCTATTTCTGTTATCCAGTAAAAATATTTCTATGCAAGTCACTGAATTCACAATACTGAAAAGAATGCTAATATATTTAGAATAAAAACTAGGAATTATCCTTTTATTTACTATAAAACGTCTGCTCTCAATGTACTTTTATGAATTATGAAATAAATATAGGGCTCCCTAACCCCAGAAATAGGCATACCACAGTAACTGTAAATAAGAAAAAAATTAGTAAGGGGGAGTTTGGAGCCAGAAATGAAAAAAGTAAAAAAATCTCTGAGAAAAGTATGTGTTTATGTAAAAGAAATGGCAAGACAAGAAAAACAAAAGGAATAGTTATCCTAAGATAACATTTTTAATCTGGGACATGTGACATAGAACATAAATGGCAAATTATCAGATGAAGGTATGATTTAGAAAGTCAGCCAGGGGATCTGTTGGGGACTTTTAGGGGATTAGTTGCTGGAACCCAATGTCAGAAGACAATAGGAAGTTTAGCTCAGAAAAACTCAAGTGAGATCTGGAGCTTGAAGATTTCTTTTTTAAGATTTTATTTATTTATTAAGAGAGAACGGTAGAGACACAGGCAGAGGGAGAAGCAGGCTCCACGTAGGGACCCCGACGTAGAACTCGATCCGGGGTCTCCAGGATCAGGCCCTGGGCTGAAGGCAGCGCTCAAAAGCTGAGCCACCTGGGCTGCCCTGGAGCTTAAAGATTTCTAAGTAAAGTCAAAGTAAGTCAGAATGTATTTTTAGTACACCACTGAAGAAGACCCTAGTACTACCTGCACTAACAAGCAAACAATCATTAAGCTCCCATTTTAGTGAGAGAACTTCTACAACAGATCTCATAAGGAGGTTTTACCAATTTTTTGGGACAGTGGAAAGCTTTCACAGCTGGGGTGATTTTTAGATGAATGTCAGGTACTAAAATTTCCTAGAGTCAGAGTCTTGACCAGATCATTCTTAAACTTAGCATTAGTCTGAATGATTCCAACCAAATATCCTTCAGATGAGAAAGAGGATAGAGTGGGATGACAAAAAAAAGAAAGAAAGAAAGAAAGAAAGAAAGAAAGAAAGAAAGAAAGAAAGAAAGAAAGAAAGAAAGAAAGAAAGAAAGAAAGAAAGAAATGAGAGTAAGTGGAAATAATCAGAGGCTTGGAAAAAGCAATATGCATGTTTTTCGGAAAATTAATCTTTTAGAAATAACTTTTATATTAACCTTGTTTCAGATCTTCTCAATAATGCATACACATCTGTCTACAATAATACTGAACGATATTGAGTAACAAAATATTTCCCAAGACAGACAACATTAATTTTCCTTCTCCCCATTAAGACTGGAACATAGAACCTTTGGGATACAATTAATAGGTTGCCAGTGAAAAACAATCATCCCAGGAGTTGTTTTTGTCTTGAAGGCTTTAGGTGCACTCAGGGCTTTCCTATCCCAGTAGGTAAACATTCAGCAATTTGAATTCAAGCTTCAATACAAACTGACCTTCAACCAATCAGCCATAACAATAACAGAAGGATCTGTGATTGTACTGAGTAACTCCTTTGTGGCTCTTTTCTTTTCTTCCCGGTAATTTTTCTTTTGCACCTATTTTACAGAAATAATAGAAAAATCAAAAATTCATTAGAAATGAGCAATTTCTTTCCAAATACTTTAGGTCTATAGCATGCAAAGCATTAAATTCTAAACCTCTTTTAGAATTTTAGCATCTTAGGATAAAAGGACTTTTTTTAAGAGATGGTAGGAATTTTTAGAGGTTAGAATCTAGTTTTTTCTTTTTCTTTTTTTAAAGATTGTATTTATTTATTCATGAGGGACACAGAGAGAGAGAGAGACACGGAGGCAGAGACTTAGGCAGAGGGAGAAGCAGGTTCCCTGCAGGGAGCCTGGTGTGGGACTCCATCCCGGGATTCTCAGATCATATCCTGAGCCAAAGGCAGACACGCAACCACTGAGCCACCCAGGCGTCCCAGAATCTAGTTTTTCGGATTACTAGTTCTCTGTATCTTTTTGAATTTTACCTTTTTTTAATGACACAATACTAGATGTATCCAATCTCATGGTAAGAATTTCAAACAACACAAATAGAGCTAAGAGTTGTCTTTATTATACCCTATCCTCTTACAATCTCTAGACTTGACCAGTATCAACACTTCCGGAAAACACTACCCTTTCAGGCTTTTTCTCTGTATACAACCTATAGAAATATATAAGCTTTTCTATATAGCTTTTCTTTTTCTTTTTTTTAAACACATTTTTTTAAAAAAGCTTCCCTCACTCAACATTTTTTGGAGCATTTTCATGCCTACCTCATTCTTTTAATTGCTACATAAGTTTCGCAGTATGATAAAATAAGAGTGAAGAGCTAACATTTACTGGACGCATTCTGCATAACAGTTACTGTTCTAAGCACTTTACAAGTACTACCCTCATTTAATCTTCACAATAACCTCGGAAAGTAAGATAATTATTATCCTTGTTTTACAGATGAGAAAACTGAGGCACAGAGAGTAACTTGCCCAGGATCACACAGCTAGTAACTCATGGAGGCAGGATTCAAACAAAGGCAGACTGGTTCTAAAGACATGCTCAACCACCATGCTATACTGCTTCTATAATTTTTCTTAAGTTCTCTTGCTGATAGAAATCCAGTCTATCAGTTTTTTCATATTACAAACAACGCTGCATTTGTTTACAACTGGCAATTTTGCTCTTTCCTAATACTAAGATATAAATAATTAAGAAATCACAAAATGATACTAATTCATTCAAAATACCAGTTTTACCTTCATAGGTTACCTCTGAGATAATTTGGGAAGGCCGTAGAGGATTAATATAGTCTTATTACTACTTTGTTGTTATTATATGGATGGGAGAAGAGTGGTGACACATTTCTTTTAGCTATAAAACCTTCTTAGTTGTACTTCATAGTAAGAAGACTATATACCTAACAAGATTTAAATAATTCTATAGCCAAAAAACTTCAGGCTTTTTATCTTTATTAATATTCAGATATTTATTAATATCTGAATAACAGTAGATTTAATAGGGGACTGCAGGTGCAAATGCATACGGATATAAGAAAAAAAGGGGTAAAATAGACCATGCAGGGATCAGAGTCAACTAGAAAGCATCTGTTTCTTAAGATCCAGGACCTGTGGCCATTCTGGAAGACAAGCCCAAAGTGCAATATTTCTTAAAGAGAGGTTGGAAATTTGAACTTGTAACTGTTTACCTCAAGTTTTAAAAACATTATATCAATATTTAACTTAAAATATGATAGCAATATATTCTATATCAATATAGATCAAACAAAATAGATCTACCTGTGGGCCAAATTCAGCCCACGACCCTGCAGTTAGTGAACTTGAATTTCAAAAAGCACCACAACTTCCCATTATATGTTCTACAACACAGTGATGTGCCTAAGTAGGTATAACTACACAGAGCTATCCAGTCCTCAGAGAAAGGAATGGCCAGATGAGGCCTGAGGCGGTGCTGAACGATCATCAAGCAGCCTCTTCAGTTGACTCCAGTGTGCCACACATTCTTTATGTGTGCTTGTCTGGATATTATTTTTCTTTCTTTAGGAGACATATTTATCTTGTTAGCCTACTTTCAAAAGCATATGCAATGCATAATGTTATTAATGAAGTAACTGTGGAAACTAACCTTGAGAGATTCTTTTTTTGTGAGCTTGCTTGAAGCAGAACTATCCTTCTCCGAGCCATTATAAAGTTTAGATTCAGACTGAAATCACATAGAATTAAACAAAAGAGAAATATTAATTAAAAACTTCATTTATTCTACACATACAGGCATATAAAAATTAATGTTAGAGCTATGTTTCTGAATTCTTCCCATTTATTGCTGTATTTAAGGCAAATATAAATTTTCAAATGTCAACTTTCCCTATATAGATAGCATCTGGGTTTAAAGCTAATCTGTGTGAAATCCACAAAAGCACAAAATAAACACTAGTCAGGGGCACCTGGCTGGCTCAGTCAGAAAAGGATGCAACTCTTGATCTTGGGGTGGTAGGTTCAAGCCCCACACTGGGTGTAAAGATTATTTAAAAACAAAACAAGACAAAAAACAAACAAAAAAACCGAATTAATAAATTAATCTACAATGTGAGGTTAAATAAGATCATTTGTAAATTTTTGCATTCTATCTTCTGGAATATTTCTAATAAACATATGAAATTACTTATTCTGTTTTTTTTTTTTTTAAGATTTTTACTTATTTATTCATGAGAGATACAGAGAGAGAGGCAGATACATAGGGAGAAGTAGGCTCCCTGCAGGAAGCCTGATATGGGACTCCATCCCAGGACCCCAGGACAATGACCTTAGCCAAAGGCAGATGCTCAACCACTGAGCCACCCAGGTACCCTGTAATTATTTATTCTTAAAAGTATCCAAAGCAATGTAACTTTTTAACAGTTAAAAATATTCCAAATTAATAAACCAAATCATGTACATTCTAGCAAGTTATTGTACACATTGCCCTACTGTTACTTCTCTGATGGAAAGAAATATATATATCTTTAGAAATTAGTATTAAAACACTATCTAATTTATAGTGTTTAAAAACCAATATTCCTACCATCTACTTCTTCCTCCCTATCCAGTGCTCTCTAAAGTATTATGGTCTTAAACTTGTTTCCAGACTTTGTTTATACTTATTTTTATTTGATCTTCATAAGAACCTTGAAATAGAGGCACCTGAGTGGCCCAGTTGGTCTGCCTTTGGCTCAGGTCACAATGCCAGGGTCCTGGGATCAAGCCCTACGTTAGGCTATTCAGCTGAGAGTTTGCTTCTGCCTCTCCTCCCTGCTCCTGCTCTCTCTTGCTATCTCTCTCTCCCTCATTATTTTTTTTTTAATGAAGTCACTCCTTTGAGAACTGAACTTCAAACATCATACTACTTACTCTTGTGGCAATGGCACTGATTGTGGTAATAAAACAATTTTACAAAGTTGCTCAAGCCAAATACATCTCTGTCTTCCCCTCACCCCCAAGAACCTAAAGATGGCACAGCTATTGTCAGAAGAATAGGATGATTTCTATTTCCCACAGCTTCATAGGAAAATGGGTATTATAATATACTTCTTAGACACCAGTGAATGAGGAATAAATGCTAATGGAAATCAATGGCTGCCTATTCTTTACCAAGTACTTTTCTAAATACTTCACATGTACTACTTCATTTAATAAGCAACCCTATGAGATAGTCACAGTATCCTCCTTTTGCTAATAAGGAAACCAAGTCTAACCAATTAAAGATAACTTCCCAAAGTCACAGAGCCACTAAGTAGATGAGATGGGTTTTGTACCCTGTTCTACCTAATTCCCAGTATCATGCTCTTAGCTATTTCATTGTAATGATTTCTCACCTTTTACAACTATTCACGGAGAATTTTAGCTAGACTCAAATTTAAGATTTATCTTCATGAATAACAGGAAATGTTTCCCTGACGTGACAAGATCCGGCTTGGTGATTCCTAAAAGGTTCTAGTATATAAGGGACCAGCAGGCCAGAAGGGTGTCACATGAGCTTGGCAAATTTTAGAGAACAAATATTTCAAGGAATCCTTGCCATCCTGTGTAGCCAGTTCTGGGAGTAGGGGGAAGGGGAAGACCTACTGACCAAGTTTCTATAAGTTTTTAAAATAACACTACACCTAAGTTTTCTGAATCAACAGGTTGCCTTTTAAATATAAAAACTCAACCTATTTTTGTTGGAAATATTTTACTAAAATAAGTTGTCCTTCTTTTATAACCTTACTGACCACTAACTTAATGATGACCACAGGGTTTAATGTATAGTACTGTTTGTTTTTTCATTAAATAGCCTTAGAATGCTCAGTATGTTATATTTTTAGTTTTCTTTTTCCTCTCCTTCCCCCCCCCACCCCTTAACTATTGTCTTCTTATGGGCTGTGTGACTTCAGGAGGTTATTCAATCTCTTTCAGTCTTAGACAATTGAATTGTCTTAGCTCCCTCATTTGTAGAATGAGGATAACTCCTACTAATTTGTAGGGTTGCTCTGAAGATAATGAGGTAGTGTGCATGATGGGTTTAACATACTACTTTGTATATATTATGTTTCAGGTACTGTCATAAATCTGACCTTTAAGTAAAGGGAACATTAATATATGAGAATACTTTCAACTTGCTTTGAAAACTATAAAATACTACAAATATAAGGAGTAATAATGTTATGTTACTATGCCTAGCTCAGATATTATGATTTGGAAAGGTTTTTTTTAAACGTCCAGGTAAATATATTTTTTATAGCAAGCAATAGGCAAATTAGCATACCTGTTAGATAAGCAGATGTATGCTTGGAGAATCAAGTCAATAAAAGATCTAGGCTCAAAAACCTAGAAATAGGTTCTATCCTTGAAATAAGATTCCTTTCACCCCACTAGACACAGTACCCAGGTTGGTAATTCCTTTTGTTGAGATGGACTACTAAAAATTCACTTAAAATGCTAACAGCAAATGGGATAGATTTAATTACTGACTTTTCCTATTGACTTATTTATAGGATGCATGAGAAATAGAAACTGTCTTTATTTTTTTTTAATGGGGAGGAGGGAAAAAAGGTATATTCCATTGTGCTTAATGGTCTTAATCATGTATTTAAAGAAATAACTTAATCCCAAATCCAAATGACCAAAATGGCAGTATTAATACTTTTGCATCAAATTCAGAAAAACAGAAGATTAAAATTATGATGGTTTTAGTTATGCACACTGATTACAGAAGGAGTAACAAACTTTATTTCCTGAAGTTACTTAAGGCTAAAATGTTCAGAATTCCACGAGAATGTGGTTTAATGATAAATGTATAAATTTTAGGATTGCTGTGAAAAACAAGAGTAGTTTATGTGTTAGACTATTTAATGACAAACTACTGACCATGCATCTTTCAGCTAACAGAATAGACAAGGATTAAATCTAAGTAAAGATAGGTTTCAACTGTTGGAATATAACAGGAATTAAGTACAACTTTACTTACACTAGTTACCATGTTAAGAATCCCACTCATTCACTGTAATCCCCCCCCCCCTTTTAAAAATAAGCCCTATGTCCAACGTGGGGCCTGAATTCACAGCCCCAAGATCAAGAGTCCCATGCTCTACCAACTGAGCCAGCCAGGTGTTGGGATCACGACCTGAGCCGAAGGCAGACTCTCAACCACTGAGCCACCCAGGTGCCCCAGAATTACTAATTTAGGAAACTATATCTTATTCTAAGAAAACGTCTTTCAATTGCAAGCTACTACTGCAAGAGATCTTTGGCCTTTAAATGGTAAAATGTATGTATTTTGATTGTCATTCAAATAAAGTTGGAATACTTAGGAATTAAAAAAAAATCATAAATCCTGAGAACTTCTCTGAATGGAACTCTGAGAAGTACAGTAGCAGATATATCAGAAGCAATATAACTCTGGAGAGAACACACTTGTTACCAATAGGTATTTCCAAGTTACCAACAGCATCCTACATCAACTCCAGTGGATTTTCTTTGTTTCATATATACTGAATGATTTAGATACACCAACATAAATCAAAACATGCCATAAAAATTGGATAGAATTTTTAGTGTTAGTTCCTCTTCTTAAATATTAGAAAAATGCCATAATCATGTATTTGGGGACAACATATACTTACCTTGCTCTTTGACATAGAAAGTGAAGATTCATCTTTATTTTGAGAAATGTCTTCCTTTCCTCTTTCAAAACCTGTGATTATTTGTTATTAAAAAACATTGTTATTATTTGAGTATTACTATATAGCATGCAGGCATTAAGAAGCAAATGCATATAAGTCATCCAATTTCAAATGTACATTATAACTGATGTACATTGGTACAAAAGTCTAGATTAAATATACAGTATTAAACTATTAGAGCTTAAAAGACTTCTAAGGGATCATACATAGTATATAATAACTCTTTGGAATAAATTAAGGCTTATAGAGACGAAGTCTTTTCCTGAACTCGTCAACATCAAGTTAAATACCTCTTTTCTGTGGCTCCTAGAGCACTTTGCATGAACTTCAGAGGCCTCATGGAGCTTTTGTTCTAGTGACCTCTTTTCTTTCTTTCTTTTTATTTTTAAGATTTATATTATTTATTTTGAGAGAGAAGAGAGAAGCAGACTCCCAGCTGAGGGTGGAGCCTGATGAGGGCAGGGCTCAATCTCACAACCCTGAGATCAAGACCTGAGCTGAAACCAAGAGTTGGTTGGTTGCTCAACTGACTGAGCCACCCAGGCACCCATCTAGTGAGCTCTTTTCTAAAAAAGAATCCTAACTGATAAAACCAACCCAAAATACTTTTCACATCTCTTGCCAAATTGGAGCAATTCTAGAATTAGTGATAAAAGACTAGGGAAAATAAATCTAGATTGAGGGGCAGATTTTTAAAAAATCTAACAATGTGCCTATTGTGAGAATTAAATGAGGATCCATTAGAAAGCACTTAGCATAGTATTTTCCACATAATATACATTAAATTCATGTTTCCTTTAAAATGATCATTGGCACTGACTATTGCTATACAAATTCTAAAAGGACAAATCTAAAATATATGAATGCACTGGGATGAACATGCGGATCCCTGCAATCATTTAACACATTAAAATAACACTATGCCAAAAGCAATTAGCAAATTAATGTTATTAAAAGTACAGTTAGAGAAATGTTAATGCTGAAATTTGTGTGGCAGGCATAAAAGGAGCAGTACTCAATGATGGTGCTTCTACTTTTGAGGGCAAGTATTATTAACTCTTTCCTATAATTGTTCTCCAATAAAAGCCTATATTAAAAATATACATGATTATTCATAAAGCAGCACTTAAAAAATCATCAGTAGCACCAGTGCCTGAAGCATCTAAAAATCATTTCTAACATATTAAAGATACCATTTATTCTGTATTTGGTTTATATTAGCTAAAAATAAATCCATTCCAATTTCTTAATCCAGAGATTTTATTGAATTGTTTTCTGTAATATGAAGAAGGTATCTTCCTTACCCTCCAGTTCTGATAAGGAGACTCAATCCCAATACTAGGGGGAGAAAACTGTTTCATAAATGTAATGTGAAATTTTAAATAACTTACCAAAATTTTAGACTTGAGTATAAAGCAAATCAAAGTTACATGATTCAGTTTAAAAATCTAAAATATTTATTCAGAGTAGTAACATTCTTAATACTGATGAACTGATAAATTATTTCAAAGCTCTTCTATAGATTTAAATTTCTAAAAAATTTTCTAAAAGTATATACTATAAATATAAAAAATGACTTCTTTTGTTCTTAAAAGAACACTTTCACTTCAATTTGTATCTAATTCTGATTAATTTATCAATTAATTAACATATTAATGACAACAACAAAGGAACCAACAATATCCATTTGCAAGAACACTTGTGATTACAACACTATGTGAGATGCTTTACTTACTAATCTTTGAAACACTACCACACAAAAAAACCACATACTAACTATATATTTTTTATAATTGAAAAAACTGAGGCTCACAGAAATTAAGTAACTTGACTAATGTCAGTAAATGAAAGTATCGGAACTGATTCAAACTTAGGTCTAACTTTAAAAATTCATGTGTTTTTAGAATGTCGGGTGCCTCTTAAGACCCAGAAGAGGTGGCCTTGTTATGACTGTGTAGACATACTTCGCTCTCCCTTTGTCTGAGATATACAGCATTTCACACATATTTGTATAAACCTATTTATCACAACATACTTTAAATATTTGTTTTCATGTTCATATTCCATACTTGACTATGAATTACTGAAAAGGTCTAATCCTTATTCACCCTTTCAAACACAAAAATTTGATAATTTGATTCGAAAATTAACAGAAGATTCCACTGTTACAGAACAGCTTCAGAAAAATGCATAAAACATAAATGTATAATTTAATGTATACAGTGAATATTGACATAACTACCAACCAAATAAAAAAGAGAACTGTCAAAATCCCATAAGATCCTCCCCACTTCCCAGCATCATTCTTGATCACAATCTACTTTTCTCCTCAAAGGCAACTATCTTGACTTTTGCAAATATTCTTTACCAGTATGTCAAGCAGGTATTTCATTCATTTTTATTGCTCATCATATAAGCATGGGATTAAAATCCAATGGGATTTTATTGCTCATCAATCCCATTGGATGACTATGCCACTATTTATCCATCTATTGTAGATAAACATTTGGGTGGTTCCTAGTTTGTCCCTCTTATAAACAATGGTGCCACAAATACTCTTGGGAGTGTATCCTGGTTATATATATTTCTCTTTCTCTGAGTTTCTCTAAGGCTTAAACCTAGAAGAATTCCTGGGTTATAGTATATATGTATATTCAACTTTATGATACCAAATTATTTTTCTAATAGTGTGTAAGAGTTCTCCTTTCTCTATCTCCATGGTAACATCAATATTGGCATATTTTTAATATTTTTGCTAATCTGCTGGGTGTGTATATCAATGGTATAATGAGATTCTAGTTTGTATCTCCCTAACTATTAATGATCTTGAGCACTTTCTCATGTTTTTTAGCTATTTTAACTTTCTTTTTGTAAAGGAACTCTTCAGATGCTTTGTGCATTTATTTTTTTTAAGATTCATTTATTCATTTGAGAGACGGTGTGTGCACATCCATGTGCTCACACAACCAGGGGGAGGGGCAGAGGGAGAGATCTTCAAGCAGACCATCCACTGAGCTTGACAAGGGGCTCAATCCCACAACCCATGTGATCACGACCTCAGCCAAAACCAGTAGTCAGATGCTTAACCAACTGAGCCACTCAGATTCCCCTAATCTTTTGTGCATTAAGAAAAAAATTACTATTTTTTCTTATTGATTTATATAGGAATTCCTGATGTATTCCAGATACTGGTCTTTTGCCAGCTATATGTTACAAATAAGTCCCTATTCAATGGCTTAGCTTTTTATTACTAGCATTTTCTTCTTATAAACCACTCTTAATTTTAATGTAGCCAAATTTAGCCACCTCATTCTTTAATGGTTAGTGCTTTTTGGTCTTAAGAAAGTCTTCCCTAAATCTGTAGTCATAAATATTTCCAAATAAACACCATGTCCCTAACTTCTAGTTTCTGAATAGAATACAAAAGCTATCATCATTGGCAAGGTATAACCTTTTCATATACTTCCATAATAAATTTGGTTCAATAAAGTTTAGATACAATAAAGCAAGCTTTATGCTCTTTCAGTCTTCCTAAAGTGGAATTATAAATACATTGTCTACAAATGCAGGTTTAATAGATATTTACAAAATACAGCTATATTAACTATACTGAACACAGTCAAGAAATTGTACTAAAAAAAAATCTCTAAGTCAAAATGTACTAAAAAGAAAGCTATTCGTGCACTAGAGCTCACACAGTTTGTCCATAAGTGATTTATTTGCTCAAGGTTTATTTATTCCAATTTTCTGGTACTATTCTAGAGATCGGCTCAATAAGCATATCTGGAAGTTGGAAGTTACACCTGAGATTGGGGAAAGAAACATAAGCAGACACGAACTCTGAAGGAAAAAAAAAAAAGCACTATGGTGTTACTAGAAATACATGGGCAGGTAAATACCATTTCTAGGTTATAATTCAATTCATCATAAAGAAAAAGGCCATACACCAATATATTTCTTAAGGTGCAAGTGACAAAAAAGTAATTTTTTTAAGGTGCAAGTGACAAAAAAGTAATTTTCAAAACGAAAATTAAAAGAAGTATGTTCAAAGTAGTAAGGCAAAATTATCTTTCAATATAACTAACATAGAACCTCTCCTCTAATGATGTCAGGTAAAAACAAATGCATCTAAGTTTTTTTTTTCAGTATAATGAAATGTCCCAGAAGAAATATATGCTCTACTTTTTAATTGGAAAGATCACAGCATAGAAGCCATTTCTTTAAAGTAGCTAATTCCATTCTATCTCTTAGCTAATAAAATACAACATAGCTTGTTGTGTTGTTTGAATTTGTAAAATACAAAGCTTAAAGAGCTTTCTATCATGGCTAGTTGCAATACAACTATTGGTTGAAAAGGGGGAATATGGAAGCTTCCCTATGAATATGATTTTCTCTATTTCAAGAATTAGAAAACAAAGCCAACCATTTACTTTTCCATTCAAATATATTGATCCAGGGTGACCTTCAATATACTCTTTGACAAGATAAAAACTGACAGTTCTGCCTTTAGTTACCTAATTAAATACCAAACCTAAAGTGAAGTTTTTCTGTTATTTAGTAGAGTCATAGAATTATTCTCTAATATTAAGTAGACTCGTTGCATGAAGGTCAGCAAACATTTGCTAGTAAGTTTGCTAGCTTAAAAATAAAATACAGAGACAAACATAGAAATAGAACTAAATCACACTGTAAAAGCAAATAGAGTATTTGACAACATTAAAAATTTTCAGTGTGTTGTATTTTCAAAGCCACTTCTGAACAAAGACAAATACTAAAAGATACACCATTTTGAGAAGATAAGCATAATAGGAACGATGCTATACTTTTTGAAAAGACAAAATACAGATTGTGAATGCTGTTTACAGCTTATGCTATTTAGACAACAGTTCAGAAGTACAGTTTCCAATTCTTTTTTGAAACACTACCAGAAAAGAAAATGAAATCAGTGCATTTATAATTATTTAATTGTGCAGATAACATCTTCTATAAGGCCGTTTCACTATCTCAAAATAATGCATACATCACCTATTAGCCTGGATAATCACAAAAAGCCAAGAATAAATGTTAGTGTGAAAGCAGAAAATATAATTCAAATTTTAAAAATGTCAGAAAAATCTATAAATAGTTATAGCAAGCACCTGAAGTTTCAGTGATTTCTTTGCCATGAATATTAAAAGAATACTTTCATTTTAAAAGAAAAATATAACCTCAAAAAAGTAGACAAAATAATGTCACAAGTTAAAATTTTGAAAGGAAAACAGATTTTAAAATATTTTAAAATATATTCAAATATTTGCTATAATAAATCTTTTTCATACAAAAAAATCAATTTAGATCTATTTCATTAACCAATTATTTAATGTCTAAATCATAGCCGTCAAATGCCTGATTTCATTTTTAAGTTGTTACCTTAAAAATAACAGTTTCTTAGTAAAAACTAATTATATACAAACACATCAAACAAGAAGGCTATTTCAAAAATTATACTTGGACAGACAACTTCACTTTAGTCAGGACTTGAACTGCTAAAGCTTGCACATCAATTTTAACATAGTTACTATTCTGCAGAAAACAGCCAAACCAGTATCAATATTAAAGAACGGGGTTTCATTTGCTCAGATCAATTTACTTATTTATAGAATTTTACATTTATCTCAAGTCCAGAAAACGTTTTAATTTATCGAAGGGTCATAATGTTTCTATAATTAAAGCAAAAATTCATGCTATCAGCAATGCAAGATTTGTACTTCACTGAATCACTAGTTCTCAAGTTTGGGCTTTAGAGATTTTAAAAGAAAATATGGAAAAGCCAAGCCATATAGCAGCAGTCACTAAACCTGAACCTTTAATTATAGAATCGGTTTCATTTTAACGAAAGCAGTTTTAAGATGTTAGAATATCTAGTTTAATGAAAAGCCTGCAAGAAATTAAGAAAAGAATGCAAGATAAAACAAACAAACCTGGCAATGAAGGAGAAAGTTCATTGTATCCTCCAAATGAAGCATTCCGGACAAGCTTTCGGCCATCAATTCGTGGAGGAAATAAAACAGGCGAAACCACAGTACAGGAAGAAAATCTACGCTGTTGTGAGCTCTCTTCTTTCATGGTTTAGGAGGTCTATTTAATGTATACGTTCGCCCAGAAGGCTAATTAGATGAGTATGGCAATGAGAGGCTTTTCTCTCACATCCAAATGTAGTGAAACCCACCAGCACAAACAAAGGACACACACATTTAACAGCAAAGGAGAAGGACCAGAGACTGTCAAATCAGCAATAAACAGAAAAGGCATTAAGCCACACTAGTGGGTGTGTTTTTTTTTTTAAATGAACTGATAAACAAGGAAGACTATTCCACTAATGTTTTACCTTTTTATCAAGCCACAGCAATGCCCTGAGCTGAACTGCTGCTTTAGTAAAACAAAGCAAGATCAATACTTAAGAGATTCAGGATGAAGTAAAATGCAACCTTTTTCTCATATCTGTTATGTTTTTTGTAGTATCCACCACACTTCCCACCTCTTCCGATTCTTTCCAGTTTTTGCTTACTTCAGAAATGGATATAAACCATAACACTGTTTATCTTTCCTGAAGCCTCTAGATCTCTATCTAATCCACTGCTTACCTCAGCCATGTTTAAGAATTCATAAAGCAAGATACTCTTTCAAGTATAATTTTGATGGATTCTAACAGCTAAAACCGAAAATAAATATTTAAGTTTTACCTCTAGCAAGGATAGATGAGTCATTAAGACAATGTTAATGCAAATGCATCAACAGGGAAGATTGAAAAGACACCATAATAATGCTGAGTGCTCTAATAAATGTTCTCTTGAAACAGATATGAGCTGCAATAGTTCCTGTTCATTGCATTTGAACTTTTCAAAATATATCATCTACCAATGAGGATTTTCCAACTTAAAACTCTCCTATTTAAAGAAATATGCAGCTTTATTATCACAATAACAAATGGAATTTTTTCTATACTAGGTTAAAACTAAGTTACTGGTATGATCTAACATTATTAAATCTAATAGTAAAGTACCAATAGCCAAAATGATATACTATGCTATCTCTTTATAACTAATCTTTAAAGTTTCAAGAAATTCTTTCCTAGTTATATTAAAACTCATTTTCCTGGGCAGCTCCGGTGGCTCAGTGGTTTAGCACCGCCTTCAGCCTGGGGTGTGATCCTGGGGACCCAGGATCGAGTCCCACGTTGGGCTCCCTGCATGAAGCCTGCTTCTCTCTCTGCCTGTGTCTCTGCCTCTCTCTCTATGTTTCTCATGAATAAATAAATAAAATCTTTAAAAAAACAAAAAGCTCATTTTCCTTATTCTACCTTAACTGAAACTTAAAAAGCTCTAGTCAATTACTTTCTTTATATATCCTGGATTGATTTTTCTGATCACAGTTCTTACTTTCAATCTAGAAATAAGCCCCTTAGCTAAACTAAGCTCAGTTACAATTGAGTTAGTGGTTCATTTTTTATAGATACTTTACTATACAAACTCAGTTAACTTCCTATTATTACACATACATTTCAAGGCTAGTTCTCCACTCCTATACAACAGCATCCTATATAAGCTAAGTCTGTTGCTCTTTACTAGAATGGACACTTAACAAATTGAATTTCCTTTATGTAGCATGTTCTTTCTTGGGCAAAGGCATTTCAAGATCAATTAATGGTAAAAATAAGTTTACAGTTAATAATTACAATAACAGGGATTTATGCTTTTTTTTTTTTTTGCTTTTCTCCATGTCATGAAATATAAATGACAATTATAGACAATAAAGAAACGATAATTCATCATGCAATGGTGCTTGCCTCTCAAGGCATTATAGTATAATGGTTAAGCAGGATTACCATTATAGTATAATGGTTAAGCAGGAAATTAAACTGCCTGGGTTCAAATCCCAGCTGGATGGATTTTAGTAATTATGTTCATTTCTGTGAGTCTCTGTTTCCTCAAATATAAAGTGCTAATAATATTACCTATATTATCAAATTGTTTCAAGGATCAAATTGGACTATATGTCACATCTAGAAAAGTTCCAGGTTAAAATGGCAGAATAAAGACATTAAACTAATGTGTTCCCTCCTAAAACACAATTAAAATTACAGGAAAGGGATAAAATCTTAAAAAGATAAACAATTAAAGGTATGTATTCCACAAGTATGTATCCAGGATACATATGTTTGATACTGGAAAGCATGAGATTAACAAGTAGTCACAGTCTTGCAGATCCCAGGAAGCTGAATCACAAACCAGCAATGGTAAAAACTGAGAACCAGCACTATTTAGACCAAAGAATCCTTTTGAACATAAATCATAACACCAAGTTCCTCTAGATAAGGAATCAGATAAGCTATTGACATCACCAATAATTCTGGAATCAAGATCAAAATAAAAGCAATGCTTTCAAAATTGGAAGAAAAATGACTTCCAACTTAAAATTCCATACCCAGCCAAACTATCAATTACATATTAGGGTAAAATAAAGATATTTTTAGACACACCAAGGTCAAAAACTTACTTTCCATATGTATTTTCAAACAGTTTACTAGAGAAGTCCTTCTCACCTGGGGTTCATTAGGACTATTGCCCTAAAACATCTACTTTTCAAAATGAATTACTCTTTCCTACCGTACATCCATAATTGCTCTACCCATTCACCATAATCCTGGAGAGAACTGAGAAAATATTCACTTATATTATTTTCTATAGGCCTTATTTTCCTCATAGGCCCCACCCGAGAATAGTTGTACTAGACTACATACTTTACCAAAAAGTGACAGTGAAGAGTTAGAATGCATGGGACCAGGAAACAGCTTAATATAAATGAGCTGTCGTTACCCAAAAAGTACCCCACCACTATACCATCTCTTTATAAACCAAGGACAAACAGTTTGAGTGAACTTTGCCCAATTTTTTTCTGACTTTGGCTTGTCTTGATATGTTGATGAAGTTTCTTCTCTGTTTCCCATGCTATACTGTTTGGATAAGGCGAGTTCACTTCCAGGACAGAACAGTACAGAAGTGTTCTCATTCCTTTTTTTTTTTTTTTAAGATTTTATTTTTTAGAACAGTTTTAGGTTCACAGCAACATTGAGAGGAAGGTACAGAGAGATCTCCCATATTTGACCTGCCTCCACATATGCATAGCCTCTCTATTATCAATTCCCCTCACCAGAGTGATACATTGGTTCTACGTGATGAACCTACATTGACACATAATCACTCAAAGTCCACAGCTTATCTTAGGATTCAATTTTTGATGCTGTACATACCATGGGTTTGGACAAATGCATAATGACATGTATCTATCATTATAGTATTATTCAGAGTATTTTCACGGTCATAAAAACCTGTGCTTTGCTATTCATTGCTGCCTCCCTGCTAACTCCTGGAAAGGACTGATCTTTTTTACTATTTCCATAGTTTTGCTTTTGCCATAAGGTCACATAGAACTCTAATGAGTAACATTATATCTAAGTCTCTGTTGTTGGTGTTTCATTCGTCTCATTTTCAGCACAGTATCTCCTGTCTTACTTAATGGATCCTTATGGTAAGTACTAAATGGCCCTGACCCTTGCCTGGCTCTGCTTCTTTAGAAGGGTCTTGACTCTTCTTTGCCCTTTGCTCTTCCTAGACAGTTGAGGATAATCTTACCAAGTACCAAGAAAAAAACCTGTTGAGATATAGATTCAAAATACATTGAACAGATAAAATCATTTTGAGAAGTGACATATTAATAATATTGAATTTTCCTACTGGAACATGGTAGGAAAATTTATTGTCTCTCCATTTACTGAGAATACACTATCTTAGTGTTACACTTTTCTACATAAAGATATTGATTTATTAGACTTACTGCTATATACCTTTCTTTTCTGTTAGTTTAAGTGGTATTTTTTGAACTGCATTTTTAAAACCATTTGTTACTGGTATATACACTGCAGTTGGAACATGTATCCAGTATTTTTTTTTTTTTTAAGATTTTATTTATTTGACAGAAAGAGTGCACACAAGCAGGGGGAGCAGCAGGCAGAGGGAGAGGCAGAAGCAGGCTCCCTATTGAGAAGTGAACCTGATGCGGGGCTTGATCCTGGGACCCTAGGATCATTACCAGAGTCAAAGGCAGATACTTACATTGCATTAGTAATTTTAATAACTTATCTATAAATTTGGGTAAGGTTCTGTATAAATAATTACACTAACTACTAATAAAATGTTTGCTCCTTTAATTTCTTTTTATCTTATTCACTAGCTAAATTCCAACTACAGTGTTGAAAAGACCTGTAGATGGTACACACCTTTTCCTTCTTCCTAATTCTAATTACAAGGTTAAGAAAGAGTTCCTTTCTATTTATAATTTGCTAAAAAACTTTTTTTTAATCATGAACAAATATTAAAATTTTCAAATACATTTTAATGGGATAACAGTTTCTCTTCTTTATTCTGTGTATTAAATGACATCTAGATTTTTCTTTAAGATTTTATTTATTTATTTATTTTTATTTTTTATTTTTTATTTTTTTTGAGAGTGAGAGCGAAAGCAAGAGCAAGATAGAGCGAGAGAGAATCTGAAGCTGACTCTGGGCTAGGCAGAGAGCCCAACTCAGGACTCAATCCTACAACTGCAAGATCATGACCTGAGGCAAAACCAAAAGTTAGAGCTCCCACTACATCCCCCCCATCCCAGTACAGAGCCTGCTTAAGATTCTCTCTTCCTCTTCCTTTGCTGCTGCCCTGTCCCCACCTTTTCTCTTCTAAAAACAAACAAACAAAAAAGATCTAATCCAATTTCAGAGATATTAAAGTAGGAGGAGAGGTACTTTTTCAGACTTAATGAAATCACACAGTTCTAAGGTGAGACTGGAATTACATTTTTCCCTAAATGTTTAGTAGAATTTGTTTTTAAATATATCTGGGCATATGAAGTTTTTGTAAAGATAATTTATATTATTAATTAGAGTACAAAAATCACTAGAATTTCCTATTACTGAATAAATTTTAGGAAGTATGATCTTTCTAGAAATTTTTTCATCTAATTTTTCAAATTTATTGACTAGAGTTGGTTATCTTTTAAAAATCTGCCTATATTTTTAGTTGTGTTTTTTTATTCCTAATGATGTTCACTAAGTTAAATGCTTGCTTAACTCATTACTTTTTAGCCCTCTTTGTAAAGTATTAGCATTAAAACTATTTAGGTTTCCTGCTTGGGAATTTTGAAGCCTCCTTAATCGGAGAGTTGTCTTTTATCTTTTTTTTTAAAGACTTCATTTATTTTTTTTAAAGATTTTATTTATTTATTCATGAGAGAGACAGAGAGAGAGAGGCAGAGACACAGGCAGAAGGAGAAGCAGGCTCCATGGAGGGAGCCTGACGCAGGATTTGATCCCAGGTCTCCAGGATCACACTCCAGGCTGCAGGCGGCGCTAAACTGCTTGCCACCGGGGCTGCCAAAAAAGACTTCATTTATTAATTAAGAAAGAAGGAATGTGCATGGGGGGATGGGCAGAGGGAGAGGAAGAGAGAATCCCAAGCAGACTCTGTACTGAGTGTGGAGGCCAATGCAGGGCTCAATTCTATGATCCTGAGATCATGACCTGAGCCAAAATCGAGAGTAAGGTGCTTAACCAACTGAGCCACCCAGACACCCCATCTTTCAGCCTTCTGAAAGGTTCCCAACACAATATTGCCTTTAATCTGGAACGTGTGAGTGGCTCAGTGGTTGAGCATCTGCCTTCGGCTCAGGATGTGATCCTGGAGTGCTGGGATCGAGTCCTGCATCAGGCTCCCTGCATGGAGCCTGCTTCTCCCTCTGCCTGTGTCTCTGCCTCTCTTTCTACATGTCTCTCATGAATAAATAAATAAAATCTTAAAAAAAATATATTGCCTTTAATCCATTAACTCACATTCTGGCATTTATAATTACAAATGGTGAAGATGGTGGTCTGGATGGTAGGTAATTTATGCAGATTCTCTCTGGTGGCTTGCTACTTCATGTGTTTACTGATTTTTCCACATCCCTGCCAGCATTCGGTGTTGTCACTATTTTGGATTTTAACAGGTGCACACATAATGCTATCTTGTTTTGTTTTACAAATGAGCTCATAACTAAAAATCAATAATTTTCAGAGGCCTGTGCTCAAACCTCTCCTCTAACAAGTACTGTGTTGATTCTTCCAGACACCTCCGAATACTAATGACCCAAGATCATTTTAAAGTAAACTGAGGAATGTTACTGTTTTTGAAACAGAAATGGTATGAATTCTGGCCCCAAGCTACAATAAAGTCTGAAATATGGGATGCAGCTGGTCAAGAATGATAGATACCAATGTACTAGAGAGGAGCAAAGAAGCCACAGTCATAGATAATAGCACAAATGATGAATCCTTTGCCAGAGCCAAAAAATAGGTTAAAGAACTTAAAAGGCAAGCTGATCCTAACACTGTAATGGCTTTATCAGGAAACAAGGCTGACCTTGCAAATAAAAGAGCTGCCGATTTCCAGGAAGCACAGTCCTAAGTAGATGACAACAGTTTATTACTCATGGGGACATCAGCTAAAACACTGATGAATGTAAATGAAATATTCATGGCAACAGCTAAAAGTTGCCAAAGAATGGACGACAGAATCCAGGAGCAAATTCTGCCAGAGGAAGAAAAGTAGATCTACTGAACCTACACAGGCAACCAGGAATCAGTGTGGTGATAACTAAACCTCTAGTTTGAACCTGCTGGAATATTCTTCTGCTTCCTAAATGTTAATGACAGTTGAACTAGAACATTTACCCAGCCCAGTATGACTTCCAAAAAGAAGAGACTTATGACAGAGTCAATTTCTTCTATTGAATTATTTTCAGTGTTTTGAACTTAATTTTTAATAACATGCATGTGACCATATGACTAATGTTTCAGAAGCAGAAGTGGGGAATGAGAGCGTGTATGTATGCTTGTTTCCTTGGATGGTTAGGGGGAATCATTTCTCACCACCAGGGATGATGTAAACCCACAGTTAACCAGCCAGTTCTACAAAAAAGATTTGGAATTTATTAATTTGGGCTTTTCAAAACATTCCTTTTTTAGAATACTCTAAAGATATTTATGCTTAGTTACAGTATTCAAGATACTGGTGATTTCTCTTAGTATGCATATTTAAGATGAACACTCCACATTTTGACAAATTAACCACAAGAAAACAGTCCTACATCTTCAGGGTGTGGATAAAAGCAAACATTAATGGCACTGAAATTATAGCCAGTCCTGGTATTTGTAGTGGGGTAAAAAAAAAAAGTCAAATGTAACCTCATCTTGTTTTAGGAATATGAAAACTGATAAGTGCAACTTATCTTATTGAAGCGTTGCACTTAACGAATAGTGTTCCCTTCAAAAACATATGAGTTCTTCAACAGAAATGAAACAAATCAGGTGTCTGTGATTTCTGTTTAATCACTGTTGGCTATTACATAGGTTTTGTTGTTTGGATCAGGGAATGGGCTTTCGTTCTCTTTGGACATAATATAGTCAAGGTACTAACAACAATGTACATTCAAACTTGATTATTTTAAAGTTGATCTTCAAAAAATAAAAATAAAAAAATAAATTTGATCTTTAGTGGTACTATAAATAAGATATTGCACTGCAGTCTCCATATATGTTTATTACTTTTCTGTAATATTTAATACGAGTTGCTTGAAAGTATACAAAATGTACAGTTACTAAAACAGCTAATTTTTCCTTTTTCTCTCTCTTTAAAAGGATGGAGTTCAGTTGTTCCAACATGGCTAAACCATAATAAATAATGTATCAGTAACTTGTAACATAAGTAAGTACTGCAGTGTATCAGTAACAATCTTGCAGCGTTGTTTTCCAAAGTTTCTTTTATTTTGATCAGTTCAGTATATTGCACTGATTATTTTAGGTATTTTCATATATGAAATCTATCATGTAGTTAGAGATGATTAAATCTAAATCTAAATCTAAAATCTAAAATTAAAACTTAAAAAAAATTAAAATCCTGCTAGCAGAACTTGTACATTTATAGCAATTCAGAATTAGTAAGGAAAACAGTTCACCAGTGTTTAATTTTATATTGAAGTGCTCAGGTTGGAACAAAGTGGTATAGAAAGCAAAAACAAAAACAAAAATATAAAACAAAAAACCCCTACCATACCCATCATTTTGATGTTCTTCCTAGGAAGGTTTTTGTCTGAATATCTAGTGTGCTATATTACCGGAACTGTAATATATAAAATTCATTTACATGTTTTCATGTCCTTATGCTTCCCTACTTCCTGTTCCTAAATTTCACAAATTGGGACTGAGAATATCATTTTTGGTTTGTTCTTGCTTTCTAGTACAGAACCCTGTATCAAAAAGAATAAAAGCCAGATTGGTGGAGGAGACTCTTAGAAAATCCTGTACTCTCCAGGGGGAATTTGTCTGTCACAAACATCCTTCTTTTACCTGGAAAATAAGTGTTTGCTAAACTTCACTGTTTCATTATTAAGTAAAATTTATGTATATTCAAAATTAGAACAACCAAAAGGAAAACACAATTTTTTAAATGAAATTGTTTATCTTCTCTCAGAAATTACGCAAACATTGGCAAATTAAGTTGTTATTATCTTGCTTTGTATTTACTTACAATACAGAAAACTGGTATCTCCATGCCTCAAATAAGGAAAGGAAAATTGTAGCAATTAACTTTATAGGTGAAACTATTTTACCAGTCTTGCTAAGAAGGGATCTCAACCTGCCAGACTTTGGAAACAAATGGGAGTAAATCTCAATAGAAAAGAGCTGAGGAACTAGTGCTAGTAGTACATGATAGTCCTTTAATGTTATCTTAACACACACACACACACACACCTTAATATGTAGATGTACACACACATACATATTTTTAAATTAGATATATGCACACAAAACATTTTTATAGGGAAAAAAGTGTCCTGTAGTAAGATGAACATTCTTAATGTTTTGAATGTTTAATTGCTTTGATGAGAAGCAATTAATAAGGCCTGGCAAAAATAAGATGGAATCCTCTCAACTTGGTAAATATATTTAAAATAGAGCTAAATTATTCCTTCTCACTTTTCAATAAATATTTTCAAAGTATTTCAGTTTACCCTACAGGAGCAGAGGAATATTTGAAAAACATAGATACTGCAACATTTCACAAGAGATTTAGAAAACTATTTCATTCTCATTTTTTAATATGCCAAATATTATATCTTTTTCATTATTTAATGGATACTTTCATGCCTCTCTAAGCAGCAATTATCCAAACATCAAGAATTTCAAACAGAAAACAATTATGTCTTAAATAACTTTAAAAATCTAACAGTGAGGATTCAGTAACTCAGAAGAAAAGTAACATAACCTCCAATGTATACTATCTGTAATTAAAACAACCTATGGCTATAAACCAAAGCACAGCATTTAGGAGAAAAAAAAAATTAAAGGTAGTGGGGATAAATTCAAGTACTCTTTCAGGTAAAACAATTTTCATGAAATAAAACACATATATTCAAGACACATTTGTTATATGTGCATAGTCTCATAAATATTCAATAATTGATCCTAGTAATATCTTACCAAGGAAGGAAGAATTGCTTCGGTTCATGGAGGAAACTGACTTATTGGTCTCCTTTTGCCTAGAAACCACTTTATAATGAAGGTGTCACCTGAGATTTATACCAGCGATGTCTAAAATTCACCCTGGGGAATCTGGTACAACATTTTTATACCAGTAAACTCACATTAGTAAACTCTGCAAAGAAAATCCCCCTTTACTTTGAAGTTTTCTATTAAGTTGTAGATATAGATACATCATGTCATGTGTAATGCTACAAATGCTACCAGGGCATTCAAGTGAAAGGACTTGGCAGGGGTTAAGAGAATTTGCTAAAGGATAAGAGAAACACAATACTAAGCATATACATTTTAATTTAAGTCTAGATAAAGCAAGCATGGTCTAAATTTATTTTGATAAAACTGGTTAAGTAGGTAACTGATTAAAGTAGGTAACTTCCAGTTTAAACATTTTAAAATTTTAAACATTTAAAGATTAGTTTGAAACAGACTCTTTTAAGTTTTGGCAAAGCAACATTTTATATTCTCTTAAAAAGCACTATGAATGAAAAATGGTTTTGTAAGACTGAAAGCATGCAAAATAGCTTTGTATGATCAAAGAATGAAAGGATAGCTACAGTAACTCATCAAGCTTTAATAATAATCTCAAATGTCATGTAGTGAGAACACAGTATCTATCCATGTGATGAGCTTTAATTTAGTCTCTAGGTTCCATTAGAGCTGTCCTTATTCAAAAGTAGAGCAGGGAAAGGGAGACAACAAGCCTAAATAATATGAACGTCTTTCTCGATAAATAACTAAAATATGTAAAAGGTCAAAAAAGTCAGCATAAAACAAATACCATCCTATTTAAGAGACTGTAATCATACTAAAATTAAAAGTATTTTTAAGTAAACTGGTATACTATACTTACCTTTGAATAAGGTAAAAAATCTGACACATAAATAATGTCTGGAATAATCTGATTGATTTCCATAATCTAAACATATAAATAATTAAAAGACTACCTTGATGTGTGTGGGCTTCAGTGAGGAGACTCAGTCTCCCTAGTTCCTTCAAAAAAGGAAAAGAAAATCCTAAAACAATGGAAAGAAACCACACTGCAAAAAAATAGACTTAACAACTGTTTTTAAGGGATAATGACCTACACTGAATTGGTATGAATCAATTTACATGAAGGAGAGACTCCACTAGAAAACAGGAATAATCTTTGCCATCCTAAAGCACTAGCAAAATCAACTTCTAACACAACAGCATGTATAAAACAAAAAGAAAATAGGTGGCACTACAATTCACTCTCAGTAGAGTGTAGTAAGACTATGGGTTTTGACAGTCCTGAGACTCAAAACTGCCTCTGACATTTACTGATTTAGCAAATTTGAACAAATTTCTTAACGTCCATAATCCTTAGGTTTCTCACTTGTAAAACTGACATAGTAACTGTGCCTGTCTTACGTGATTGTTTCAACAGCTCAAGCTAATTTTCCACATACAACTTATAGCATATTAGCCTAACTTGGCGAGCTCTTGGTAAAAGGTAGCTATCTGCATGAGTCTAGCACATAGGATCAATATAAATACCATTTTTTCCTGATACATGGTCTTCCACTCTTGTAGGACTCTCTCTTTAGCAAACACAGGAACAATATTATATGTGAGGTTCGTGTCATACTCATGTACAGGTTTTAGTAGGTGAATATCACCCCCAAATGTGTATCTATTCATTAAAAAATGAGACTAAAGCTGCACAAGGGCAAGGACTAGCACATAAAAGGTGCTGAGTAAAGACGTTCATGCACTTATTCAACACAAAAGTACCTACTATGTTCCAAGTACCATGTGTGCTAGGAATAGATGAATATTAAAAACGAAAGGACATGCTGTCACAAGGAGTTCACTGACAATGACATTTACTCTCTCTACACCTTTCTTCCTTTATATATTAACCTGAATTATTTTATTTAGTATTCATCTGTTGGAGAACGCTTTCCTCAGCCCCATAACCACTTACTTATACAATGCCTCTAAGGTGTCCACTAATTTGGACATTTTCTCCTACAGATCCCACATCCTCCAACAGAGCAATTCACCAAACCCATCCATTAAACTTCCTTCCACTCCCATGCCAGCATCCCACACCTACTCTGCCATGATTACTTTTACTGCACATATCCAGTAAAGCCTAACTTTACAGAAGAAAATCTCATACTAAGGCAGATTAACATCAACCTCAACTGAGGGCTGAATGCTACTTGGCACTCCCATTATCATTATTCCTCCACTTTCCAGCTGTATTCCTAGTCCTGTCAATCCCTTCATCTGCATGCTAGATCCTATCCCTGCTGCCTCTTCAGAGACCTACCCTATTAATTCCCTCATCTTTCTCACACACGTTTATATTTCTCTCTACTGACTTTGTCCTGTCAAAATTTGGACATGCTCAAATATCTCCTTTCTTAAATCTCTTTTTTATCCCATGTCTTTCTCTAGCTACCATACACTTCCCTTCCCTTCAAGGGCACAATTCCTGAAAGAGTCTGTTATTTTAGCTGTCTCTAATTCCTTATCTTCCTTACTAAATTTTATTGCTTTCAGCTTCTGCCTTCACTACTGTTCCCAAAACTGATCTCACAAAAGCTAGCAACGGTATCTTGTTGATGGATAATTTTTCAGTTGTCTTAACTGATTTGACTTTGGAGCTATCTGTAAAACTACAGGGCACTCTCCTTCCTTCATAAAACCATCTATTTCGAGACGCCTGGATGGCTCAGTGGTTGAGCATCTACCTTGGGCTCAGAGCGTGATCCCGGGATCCCTCTGCCTATGTCTCTGCCTCTCTCTGTGTGTCTCTCATGAATAAACAAATCTTTTTTTAAAAAATCATCTGTTTCATTCTTCTGGGATTTATTTTTTTTAATATTTTATTTATTTATTCATAATAGAGAGGGAGAGAGAGAGGCAGAGACACAGGCAGAGAGAGAAGCAGGCTCCATGCCGGGAGCCCGATGCGGGACTCTATCCCGGGACTCCAGGATCACGCCCTGGGCCAAAGGCATGCGCCAAACTGCTGAGCCACCCAGAGATCCCCTCTTCTGGGATTTAACACTCTTCTACCAATACTTTCTCCATCAGATCCTTAAATATTGACATTTTTTAGGATGGTATTCCAACTACTTTTTTTTTTTTTTAAGATTTTATTTATATACAGAGAGGCAGAGACCCAAGTAGATTCCCTGCAGGGAGGGGCCTGATGTAGCTCGATCCCAGGACCCAGGGATCACGACCTGAGCCAAAGGCAGACACTCAACGACTGAGCCACCTAGGTGCCCCTCCAACTACTTTTTTCAAACTTCAATTCTTCCTAAACTTTTTACAACTCACAGCAAGAGATATATTTTATATCAAATGTGTGTGTAAGAACACATGAGTATCAGATAAAACTTTCACAGATCAGATAAGCTCTGATCTTTTGATTCTGTTCTACTTCATTTAAAAAACAATATTGTCTGGGAATCTCTAAACTGATATACATGACTGTCTCAAATGTTTTCATTACTCTGTTTATGCTGATGACTTCTAAATTTACATTTCCAGGGCAGAAGTGTCTACTAAAATCCAAACTCATACAGCCAATTTCCTTTGTAACATGCCACATGGATAGCTCTAACTAACATACTTCAATCTCACCATGTCCAAAATTGGAGTTCCCAGCATCTCTCCACCAAACTTGGTTTTCCTCCATAGTTCCCTACCTTGTTATAAACTTTTAAACTAGTTTCCCAAGCAAAATATCTAGGAGTCATTGCTGATTCTTTCTTTACTCTTTCGACTGTCACCCCATAAATTTTTTTTTTTTAATTCCCACCACTGTCCCTCTCATCCAGACTGTATTCGCCTCACCTTAACAGTTCAGTCTGGTAATGAATCTTCTCATACATATTATATTCTTCCAAATTTATAAATGTAATTCTAATCACTTTGTGTTGCCTACTATTATAGTTATCTACTGTTGTACCTTAAACTACTCAAAACTTAGGGGTTTAAAACACTAAATTATTTGCTCTTCATTCTGAGATTTATGCAAGTTGCCGGGGGAAGGAGGGTTCCTCTATGATTCATAGAGAATCTGCTAGAACACCCAAATATGGCTTCCTCACTCATATATCTGATCCTTCAGTTGGGATGACTACAAGTGGAGGCTAGCCAGTTTGGGCTTTCACACAGCATGGTAGTATCTGGATAGTGAGACTTCTTACAAAGAAGCTGGCTTCCTCTAATATGCAAAAGCAGAAGCAACCAGTCTTTTTAACGTCTGGTCTCCAAAGTCCTAGAATGTCACTTCTGTCATATTGGTCACAGCAGTCACATGGCCATCCTAGATTGAATAGGGGTAGGGGTAGAGTGAGAGTAAACTTCATTTCTTGATGAAAGACATTACTGCAGTCATCTCTGAAATGAAATATACCTAATTCACATTCCTTCCACATGTAAAATACACTCATTGTCTCCCCTAACCAAAATGTCATCCTATTATAGCACTGGCTGTAAGGCCAGAATCCAGTTATTTATATCAGGTTCAAGCGCAAATGGTACTCCTTGGGTTTAGTTCCTCACATACAGCTCCTCAGATACAGCTCCTCTTAAACCAAAACGCTATCACCTCAAAAGATAACTTATTCTCCCCACTGCAGTAAGCCAGGGATAGGACTGCAATGGACACTGGAGTTCAAAAGATGCAGAAGATAATGAGTTACACTGAAGGCATTACAGTGTCATAGCAATTGTGAAATCTGCTGGGCACATGTCATCAATAGTTCGATTAGAACACAGTCATGTTCTTTGAAAATAGTCTTTTGGGGATCTTGACTTTGCCCTCTGTGCTCCTGGCTCCATTCTCTGAGTCAGTCTTCCTATTTCAGAAGAAATGGTCCATATTTGCAATGGTGGAGCTTTCTCTGTCTACTTCATGCCCACACAAGGTTCAGATTCCCCTCACACATAAAGGCTCTACTCAGTTGAACTTTGTCTATCATTTTCCATCTAAGCTGGTGGTGCTTAGCACTATTCTTGTGAAACCTTTGTGAGTTTCTTATTAATTTTATTAGAATTGACTCAATGAAACAGACGCCGCAACCAAAAATTTCTTTGAGATAGATCATTCACTACTTTAGGCTATATCATGGCACTGTAGGACAGCAGACTTAAGAGCCTTAGAAGCTCTTTTGGCTAGCTAAAACATTCTAAAAGATACAACTGTAAGATTCTTTAAGCCCCTTTGGTTGAAAGGCTCCAAGAGACATTGTCTTAAGTCCTTCTGAAGTCTCAACATAAAATCTTACAGAAGCACTCTTAGTCTGATCTTTACTTTGAACTCCTTTTTTTTACTAATGGTACTCTTGGATTTTAGAAGTATTCAGATAAGTGAAAGCAAGGAAGGTGACATTCTTTAATGGAGGACCAGGATAAATAAAAGCATAGTCAAGCTGAGGAACAGTGAAGAAAGCCATCTTGCTGACATAACAAGGGGAAACACAAAATGAAATTGGAAAGGTACAGTAAAATTAGATAAACTAAAAGTCCTAACAGATTACAGAACCTGGAATTTATGTCCAAACGTTACTACAGCAGAGACTCTTGGAGAGCTTTATAAATACATGGTCTTGCCCTAGAGGGAAAAAACTCTTAGAGATTTTAAAAGGCTGAAGTAGAAATATGTATCTAAGCAAAGCTCCCAAGTGATTCTCAAGACAGCCAGATTCAGGAGCCACTGCTTAAGGCAATAGTCAACTGTCAACTTTTTGAAAATGGGAGCGACTGAAATGCAGGCATCCGGTGAATTTTTTGGTTACAAGCTTGAATGATTAAAATCTGTATTTTCATTTATAATTTTCTATTTCTCTTTATTCATATTATTTCCCTCAGAGACCTACTTCAGAGAATCTATGTACTCTCTGCCTATATACATCTATTAAAACCTCATTCTCATAATAATCTCACCTTAACACATAAACAATCATTTTCTGTTTGGTTGCTTTGTTAACAAAGATGAATCTGAGGATGGCTCAGTCAGTTAAACACCCCACTTTTGGTTTTGGCTCAGGTCATGATCTCATGGATCATGGGATTGAGCCCTGCATCAGGCTCCTGGTTAAATGGGGAGTCTGCTTGAAGATTTTCTCCCTCTGCCCCTCCCACCACTGGCATATGCACGAGCACTCTTTCTCTCTAAAATAAATAAATTTCTAAAAAAGAGAAGAAAAAGATGAGCCTGATATACTGGAGGCAAGGTCCTAATAGAATTAGGCGGGTGTGGTACTATGCAACAGGTATGAAATGATAAGGACCTGACTTAAGATGGTAATAGAAAGAATGAAAATAGAGATCAGAGCCTTACGGTTGTTAACACTGCTAGAAGAAATCACAGAAAATGTCCTTTGCAACTTTAGAGTACACAAAGATTTCTTTAGTAGAGAGGGAGGAAAAAAGCTTGAAACATAGGGTAATAAATGATAAACTGGGTTTCATCAAGATTAAAAACTTCTACTCTTTGAAAGAAATCATTTGTACAATGAAAAAGTATGTCAAAACTTGAAGCAAGTACAATACACATAACTAGCAAAGCATGATATAGAAATACACAAAGGACTCTTAAAACTCAATAAGATAAACAGACCAGTTGTTTAAACGGGTAAAAACTCTGAACTTACACTTCAAATATACCAGTGACCAATGAGTATCTGAAAAGATGCACATCACTGGTTATAAGAGAAATACAAATTAAAACCACAATGTGATACCACTACACACCCACTAGAATGGCTAAATAAAAAAGATTGAGAATATAAATGTTCAACTGAAATGCTCGTAGACTGCTAACAGAAACATAAAATGGTACAACTACTTTGGAACTAGTTTGGCCAATTTCTTATAAAGTAAAGCATACATTCATACCATGACTCCACAACTGCAATGTTACGTATTACAAAAAATAAAAATAAAAATCTCCACAGAAAGCATTCTACACATAATGGGGTTCTAAAAGACACAGGAGCCCATGTTAAAAGTTTAGAAAATTTGAGCCTCAAAAAAACTAATAACTAATTCATTGAAACTTAAAAAAAAATAAACAAGCTCTGGAATCATATCTAGGTTCAAATTCTAACTCTATCACATATTAATTGTGCGAACTAGGGCAAGGAAATTACCCTTGCCAATTGCTCGGTTTCCTCATTTGTGAAACAGGGAGAATGATTTTATACACCATAAGGTTCTTGTAAGAATTCCATTAGTTCTTGCAAGAACTAATGCATGTCAAAAGCACTAAAGGACATAAGGAGCATTAAATGTTAGTCATTATTACTGTAAGTTTTGGAATTCTAACTCTTTCCATTCAGAAGCTGTTAATAATAAGCAAGAGTACTTGAGACATGGTAGACAATTCAAAGAGGCTTATGGGACATTTGTTAATCTTCTCTGGCAGTTTATCTTCAACGTAATCAAGAGTTAATGGATAGAGGGGCACGTGGGTGGCTCAGTCTGTTGAGCATCTGACTCCTAGTTTCAGCATGGGTCATGATCTCAGGGTCGTGAGATGGAGCCCTGTCTGGGGCTCCTTGCTCAGCAGGCAGCCTACTTGAGTCTCTCTCTCTCTCTCCCCCTCTCTCTCTCTCTGCCCTTCCTCCAACTTGTATGCACTCTCTCTCTAATAAGTAAATAAATAAATCTTTTTTAAAAAGTTAATTGATATATCTTAAACAAATCTGACACCTGGAAACTATGATATAGAATTTCAGTAGGTAAACCAGAGGGAGATGTTTTGCATTACACAAAGCCAATAGGTTGATTTTAATAAATAAAAACATTTAATATGTAATTTACTCTACAAATATTAATTTGCCCATAACTTATGCAGGAACATCTGGGTGCAAATCAGGATAGAACTGACATTGCAGATGCTTTAAATGCAAAAATTGGAGGTTTACATGGGCAATCCATGCTAAAAGAATTTCTAAATTAGCCTCTGTAAGGTGCTGAAATATGCAGCACCTTGAAATACAAGTTTTCAACCCAAACAGAATCATTTATTTAAAAAAATATTAATAGTAATAATTACTTATTAATCAGCTATCATGAGTAGTTATTATTTACTAAGCTATGTTCTAACCTTTTTATATGAATTAACATTTTAAGCCCTATAAAAATCTTATGTGGTAGGTATTATTATTATATCTTCATTTTATCAATGATTGAAATTTAATGAATATATTAAAACATATGAGTTCTTTATAATATTAAAAAAATTTTAAAGAATAAAAAAATTTATGTGTCACCACTGGAAGCAGATTTTACATCATCTCTTGGGATCTCAGGAGGAAACAACCATTTATCTTGCCTTTCCTATAGGAACTATATTTCCATGTTTACCGAGTAACTCTATGACAATTAAGATCTCTTTTCAGAAAAATTTTAGTAACAAATGTAAAAAGAATGACATATTAGAAAATTATCATTTTTCAACCCCTAATATTTTAACTGATTAAATGATCATCAAAGGGTGCTTACACCTATAAGGAAAACGTTGAGGGGGGTTAAAGACTATTTACCAGGTTCCAACTATATCTATTTTACTTTCAAGTCATAAGGATAAAAAAGGATGTAACTTTCAATGAAGAGGATCGCTGTCATCACCTAAACCTACTGATTAATCTTTTTATTTTTTTAAAGATTTTATTTATTCATGAGAGACACTGAGAGAGAAGCAGAGACACAGGCAGAGGGAGAAGCAAGGGGAGCCTGATGTGGGACTCGATCCCAGGACTCTGGATCACACCCTGAGCCAAAGGCAGATGCTCAACCACTGAGCCACCCAGGCATCCCCCTACTGATTAATCTTAGGTCACTAACAGTGGGACAATCAAACATAAAGTGAATCCTCATATGATGCAGCATACATTCCCCTATATTATACATCTCCAATAAAATAATCTCATGATAAATGTTCAACCTGAATATAATCAATGTTGCATTTAACTTGCAGTTTAAAAAATAATAATAATAACTTGCAGTTTATAGAATATATATAAAAGATAGAACAAATTAAACAATCCTGCAAGAAGGTGATCAAGCATAAAAGGTCAAACGTTCTATAGGGACACTGATCCAGTTTTATAAAAAAGTTAAAAGCAACAAGAGAAAATTAAAGTAAACAAAGAGACTCTTGGGATTAAAGGAAATATAATGACCTAACAACCAAATACAATCTATAAACCTTTCTTAGATCCTTGCTTTAATAAGCCTACTGTAAAAAGATGTGGAACAATTGGGGAAATTTGAATATGGACTAGGTATAAGCCTATATTAAGCAATTATCAATAATTCTGTTAAATGTAACAAAAGTTTTAATGGTTATGTAAGAAATTGTTCTTAATTGCATTAAGTATTTTGGGGTACAATATCATGAGGTCTACAATTTGAAATGTTCCAAGCCTCACCCCCAAATAAATGAAACAAAGAGAAGAAAAAAGTTAATAATTTCTTAAATCTATTGAATGGGTATATTAGTGTTCATTGTACTATTCTCTCAAATTCTGTTTGCCTGAAAAAGTTCATGATAGATATAAATAAGGGTAGTTTTAATTATTAGTAACCTTTTCCTTGCTTCATTAAGTTCCAAGTTAAAAAATTCCTCTAACTATTCTAGTACACAGATACAGGAATTATCTGAATCTATTATAGCCAAAATTGTGGTGCACAGAATGGAAAAACCACATAAGCTACATCCTTTCAGAATTTTATCTTAATGAAGGTTATTTATATCAATGTGTACCATAAATCCACTTTCAAGCTTCAAAAAAGCATCCTGGCAACAAAAATGCTAACTTACCAAAATATATTTAACAAATAAGCAATAGATGTTAATTAGTAATTATTAATAGTAATTATTTTTATGTTTTTATATAAAGTTTTTCCAGTTCCAACAATGGTAAATAAAAATTTTCCAACAACACTTGACTAGAAAAACATTTTCTACTGAAATAAAGTAGAAAATGATAATGTAACTTACTAATTTATCAATACTCATTAAAAACAAATAACTAAAGCCTATTTTCAAAGAATAATTCATAAAGTCACAACACCAAAACCTAATTATACAGAGATTTGGTGATAGTTAAGACTGTAAATTACATTTTATAAAATATTAGTAACTTCCACTGAGCATGGAGCCTGCCTGGCACTCTTTCACCCTCTCTCTGCCTCCCCCTCTGCTCCTCTCCACCCCTCGTTCACATGTGTGCTCTCTCTCTCTCTCTAATAAATAAATAAAACCTTTATTTAAAAATCCCAATGGTATTTTTCACAGAAATAAAACAAAAAATTCTAAAATTTGTACAGAATCACAAAAGACTGCAAATAATCAAAATATCCCGAAAAAGAAGAACAAAGCTGAAGGCATCATGCTCCCTGGTTTCAAACTATAAGACAGAGCTATAGTAATCAAAATAGTATGGTATTAGCATAAAAACAGACACATAAGTGTATGATAGCTTTCAAACACCAAATTTAAAGTGTTCAGTTTTAAAAGCAGAAGTCTTTCCACCATAGCTATTGTAGTACTACAAGAGTTTTAAAGCATCTGAGTAAATACATTTTACTAAGAAGCAGAATTCAATACACAAAATTTATCAATTATGAATTAGGAAGTGAGATCTATAATCCCTGGGAGTCCCCAAGATTCTTTTAGAAAGTCTGCAAGGTCAAAATGTTCCATAATATATTTTCATCGTGCTGACATTTGCAATCATGGTACAAAAGCAATGTTGGGTAAAGCTGCCGGCACCTTAGCACAAATAAAGGCAGAGGCACCAAACTGTAGTAGTAGTCACTGGTTTCTTCACTGCCATGTACTTACAGTAAAAGGCCAGTATCACTTACAGATGTTCTTGATGAAGCAGTAAAAATTATTAATCTTAAACCTTGAGTACACATGGTTTTAATATTCTGTATGACAAGATGAGAAATATGCATACAGCACATCTTTGTATCATTTTTTTGTATTGTATTTTAAAACGTGTCAACACTTAGTAGATCTGAATCGTAAGCAACTATTTCCCAAATAACTAAGGCATGATGATAAAAAATCATGCATGAGTTAAAAGTCATTCAAAGTTCAAGACAGATCAATGGGCTTTAACTTAAAAGAGTATGAAAAGATTACGGATATGTTTCAGATTCCATTTTGCAACCAATATTTAAGAAACTACCACTTGTCAAATTTTGGTGTAATATTGAAGACTATCTGCAATTATATATAAAGCTATTAAAGTAATCCTCCCTTTTCTGACTACATATATATGTGAGGCCAGATTTTATACATATACTTCAATCAAATCATCACATCATAACAGATTACCTGCAGAAGCAGATATGAAAATGCAGGTGTCTTCTTACGTTAGATATCAAAGAGATTGCAAAAATGGTATGATAGTGGTTCTCAACCAAAGACAATTTTGTCCTTCAAGGGACATTTGGCAAAGTCTAGAGCTATTTCTGGTTGCATACAACTGGAGAAAATGCTATTATCATCTAGTGGGTAGAGGCCAAAGATGCTGCTAAATATCCTACAATGCACGTGACAGCCCCACACAACCAAGAATTATCTAGCCCAAAATGTCCAAGGTTCCAAATCTAAGAGACCACGAGGGAAAAGAATATCACTCTTCTCACTCAATTTTTTTTTTTTTGAGGGAAAGGGAAGGAGGAACATAGCTTTTTTTTTTAAATAAAAGTGTTATTCATATTAACCTGTGGTGGTTTATTATAATTTTAAATGAATCATAAACATTTAAAAAATTTCTTCATTGTAATTTGCAATAAATATCAATAGGTTAACCAACGTTAAAGTTCTCTGAGGTCTTCAATAATTTTTAACAGTGTAAAGAGTTGAAACCACAAAGTTTGAGAATCACTCAATTAGAAGAAAAGTGTAACTAATCAAGTACACTGGGGAATATAAGAGGAATTAAAAGGACTCTAAAAGAACATAAACTCATTTCAAGAGTATAATAGATGACCAAAACAAAGAACCTCTATAAAACGAAACGGTTACAAAGAAAAAAGTTATAATAGACCTAGAATGTCATTCTTTCCTTAAAAACAAAACGAAAAGCACCATTTCTTACCCTGACTATGAGGACTTGCTGGACTAAAAGATGGCTGATACAAATCTTTGGTTGGCGTTGGATAAGTTTCTTTCCCTTGGCGCTGACTCATCTTTCCTGGTGTCAGAAGTTGAGATTCGTCACTGTTTGCTACCACAGCTCAAGGAAAGAAGGAAAAAAGAATTAGTATTTATGTTATGGATTTACATAATGGCATAGTTAATAACATAGAATAATGATTGAAATAACCTCAATAGTTATATTCATTTTACCAAGTCTGTACTTTAATAAATTTGCACAATTGATTTGTTTTCTTTTAATTGTAGTTTGCCATCAATCCAAGAGAAACTGACAGGTATGCATGAGTCAAATTACACAAAATAAAGACATTATAAAAATGAAAATACATAGTCAACTGATAGTGAAAGGTACTCCAAGGTTACTATGAACTTTTCATTGTGCTATTAACTCTTTATATTTGCCAATAAAGCAGTAAGAGACAAGTCATTTCATAAAAGAAATACAAATGGTCAATAAACATCTGAAGGTAGCCAACCTTCATTAGATATCAGAAAAAATTAGTAGCAGTATAAAATATTTACATTCACTAAAATTTCTACTCTAATTTCTAATTTTCATGAAAAGTAGGTATAATTTCTGTTTTAGAGATAGGAAAACTTGACGTTCATTCAGAGACTGTCTTGCCTAATAAGTGATAGAGGTACAATGCCTAACTCAGGAGCATTTGGTTCCAAAGTCTAATCTCTTAAAAGCCTGCTGCCCTAGTAACTAATTTAAATCGTGTTTAAGGCTGTTATTCACCTATTTGGCCAGGCTACTAATAAAGAAGAGCAATGCCCAGTTGCAGAGAGGACAGAAAAGAGAAACAGATTCAATGAAGAACAGGGTAAACTGTGACCAAATCTACAGTGCCCTAGGATCTCCATGTCCTTTCAATATGTTTCTGTACTTTCCACCTACAAAAGCTTTAGCTTTATTTTGAGGGAATATGATTCTGTCTTCACTACAGACTCCATAAAAAAAGAATCTATACACTCCTGAATGTGTATCTCTTCCTGAACTAAATTCATATGTCCAATTGCCTGCCCTATAATAACTGCTACTATTTAATAGGCACCTTAAATTTATCCAGAGCTTAATTCTTGATTCTTTTTATTCTCCAAACCACCCTCTCATGCATTTTATTTAGTGGAATTACTAACTCTCCTCCCCACCATTCTCAAGCCAAAAACCTTAAGATATATATTCTTCTATATTTCCTCTTTCTTTCACACTTCACATCCAATTCATCTGTAAGATTTTTGTAGTCTACTTTCAAAATTTAACCAGAATCCTTTTACTTCTACTTCCACTACTATCACCCTGTTCTAAGTCACCATTACTCTTCCACTCGATCACAGCAACAGATTTTTACCTAGTCTCCAGACTTTCTCTCTTGCTCCTTGAGTAGAATTAGAAACCTGCTACCCTATGACCCAGCAATTGCACTGCTGGGGATTTACCCCAAAGATACAGATGCAGTGAAATGCCAGGACACCTGTACCCCAATGTTTATAGCAGCAATGTCCACAATAGCCAAACTGTGGAAGGAGCCTCGGTGTCCATCAAAAGATGATGGATAGAGAAGATGTGGTCTATGTATACAACGGAATATTACTCAGCCATTAGAAACGACAAGTACCCACCACTTGCTTCGACGTGGATGGAACTGGAGGGTATTATGCTGAGTGAAGCAAGTCAATCGGAGAAGGACAAACATTATATGGTCTCATTCATTTGTGGAATATAAAAAATAGTGAAAGGGAATAAAGGGGAAAGGAGACAAAATGAGTGGGAAATATCAGTGAGGGAGACATAACATGAGACTCCTAACTCTGGGAAACGAACGAGGGATGGTGGAAAGGGAGGTGGGTGGGGGGTGAGGGTGACTGGGTAACAGGCACTGAGGGGAGCACTTGACGGGATGAGCACTGGGTGTTATGCTATATGTTGGCAAACTGAACTCCAATAAAAAATAAATAAATTTTAAAAAATAGAAAAAAAAGAATTAGAAACATGAACAATCTGAAAATCATGAATCAGATTTGCACCATGCAGAAATATCCTTAATGGCTTTCCATTATATTTGCATTAAATTCCATGGCATAAGAACTCAAAAGTGGCTGGCCCCCGCTTACCTCTCCAGCCTGATTTTCTATTACTCTCCTCTTTAGTCACTTGGCATCTAGTTCTAATGGCCTTCTTGCCATTTTGCCCCCGTCTCTGGGTCTTTATATCTCTGGTTCCCTCTACCTGGAAAACTCCTACCCCAGATGTTCACATTATTGACCCCCTCATCATTTGTTGTCTGTGTTCAAATGTTATCTCTTCAGAAAAGCTCTTCATGGTGCCTGTGATTAGTAAGTTCTTAATTTTAATATAATACAATTTATAAAATTTTTTTGAATAGTGTGCACTCTGCCACAATAATACTCTATCACTTTATCGAACTTGATTTTCCTTGTAGCTCTTATCACAATCTGAAATTGTATCATTTGCTTGTTTATTGTTTGCCTTCTCCACTAGGCCACAAGTTCTACAAGAGAAGAGAATTTTGTCTGCCTTGTATTTCCATAAATCCTCAAGTCCTGGTATGGTTCCGGCATAGCAAAGGTGTTCAATAGAATCATGCAGAAGAAACCCATCAACAAAATTTATACTTTTATGAAACTTCATTACCATAAAGTAAATGGCAGTTCCTTTGGTTACAAAATTTAAGATCCATTTAATTCCTAAAAATTGGAGCATCTGGGTGGCTCAGTGCTTGAGCGTCTGTCTGCCTTTGGCTCAGGCCACAATCCTGGGGTGTTGGATTGAGTTCCGCATCAGGCTCCCTGCAGGGAGCCTGCTTCTCCCTCTGCCTATGTCTCTGTCTCTCTTTCTCTGTGTCTCTCATGAATAAGTAAATAAAATCTTTTTAAAAAAATTCCTAAAAATTGTTATTAAAATTTAAAATGTATGGTACTAACGTAGGAAGAAACAAACTGACCCTAAAGAACATAACAGAGAGCTCTCATTATGAAATGCATGCATATGCTGAGCCTAGATATACAAAAGAGGTAGGGACAAAAAAGACCACTCCTAGGAAATGGGGTATGGGAAAATTAGATCCTAACCCTTATATCATGCACAAAGAATAGTTTTATGAAAATTAAAGGCATAAATATAAAAAAGCAAAACTTAAAACCTTTTAGAAAAAATATACAGAGTATCTTTATAAACATGGAGTAGGGAATAATTCCTTTAAAAGACACAGCAAAGCACTAACCAAAGAAGAATTGATAAATTCTACTTTATATTTGCCTTTAATCAAAAGGTACCATAAAAAGTAAAAAAGGAAAATGGGATATTTGCATCACATATAATTAACAAAGGGGTGGTATCCAGAATATGTTAAAAAAATAATAAAAACCCTATAAATCAATTGGAAAAACACTGACAATTCAATAGGAAAATTTAGGGATACATCAAAAAGAATAAAATACCTAGGAATACATTTAACCAAGGAGGTTAAAGGCCTGTATAGTGAAAACTATATGATAGTGATAAAAGAAACTGAAGAAGACACAATGAATGCAGAGACATTCCAGGCTCATGGATTAGAATAATTAATATTGTTAAAATGTCCATACTACCTAAAGCAACCTACAGATTCAATGCAATCCTTATCAAAATTCCAATGGAAGAGCGTCTGGGTGGCTCAGTCAGTTAAGTGTCCAACTCTTGGTTTAGGCTCAGGTCATGAGATAGAGCCCCTCCTAGGGCTCCTGGCTTAGCTTGGGATTCTTTCCCCACTTCCTCTCCCTCTACCCTCTGCTCTTCCCCTGGCTCATATGCAGGCTCTCTAAAATAAATAAATCTTTAAAAAATGTTTATTTTATCTCCAATAGCATTTTTCACAGAAATAAAACAAAAAATTCTAAAATTTGTATGGAACCACAAAAGACTTTGAATAATCAAAATAATTTTGAAAAAGAAGAACAAAGTGGAAGGCATCATGCTCCCTGGTTTCAAACTATAAATCAGAGCTAATCAAAATGATAATCAAATAATCAAAACAGTATGGTACTGGCATAAAAACTGACACATAAATCAACAGAAAAGAATAGAGGGTCCAAAAATACACCCATGAATATATGGTCAAATTAATTTATGACAAAGGAGCCAAGAATATATAATGGGGAAAAGGGTTGTCTCTTCAATAAGTGGTGCTGGGGAAACTGGACAGCCACATGCAAAAGAATGAAACTGGAGCACTATCTTACATCATCTTCAAAAATTAACTCAAAACAGATCAAAGACTTGAATATAAGACCTGAAGCCTTAAAACTCCTAAAAGAAAACACAGGTAGCAAGCTCCTTGACATAAGATTTGGTGATGGTTTTTTGGATCTGACACCAAAAGCAGAGGCAACAAAAGCAAAAAATAAACAACAGGACTACATCAAACCAAAAAGCTTCTGCACTGCAAAGGAAACCAGCAACCTACTAAAAGGGAGAAAATATTTATTTGCAAGTCATATAACTGATAAGGAGTTAATGTCCAAAATACACCAAGAGCTCATATAACTCATCAACAAAAAACAACTTGACTTAAAAATGGTCAGGAGGTCTGAATAAACACTTTTCCAAAGAAATAATGGCCAACAGGTACATGAAAAGATGCTAAACATCACTAATCACCAAGGAAATGCAAATCAAAACCATAATAAGCTATCCCCTCACACCTATCAGAACAACTACTATCAAAAAAGAAAAGAAATAACAAGTATTGGCAAAGATATGGAGAAACCTGACTACCTATGCACAGTTGGTGGGAATGTAAATTATTGTAGCCACTATGGAAACAGTATGGAGGATCCTAGAAAAGTCAAAAATAGAAACTAACATATAATCCAGCAATTAAACTTCAGCATATTTTTCTGAAGAAAGTGAAAACGCAAATTTGAAAACATATATGCACCCCTATGTTCACCACAGCATGTTATTATTTACCATAGCCAAGTGTCCACTGACAAATGAATGGAATATTACTCGGCCATAAAGAATGAAATTTGCCATTTGTAACATGGGTGGACTCTGAGGGCACCATGCTAAGTAAATTAAGTCTAACAGAGAAAGACAAATACATATGTTCCAAGTCCAAAAACCACGTTCACAGATACAGAGAACAGACTGGTGCTTGCCAGAGACGGGGGGGTTAGTGAGTGGGCAAAATGGGCAAAGGGAATTAAAGGTTACAAACTTTCAATTATAGAATAAATAAGTGATGTGAATGTGACATACAGCATGGTAATTATAGTTAATACTATACTGCATATTTGAAGGTTGCTAAGAAAATAAATCTTAGAAGCTCTCATCATAAGAAAAAAATTCTTATCTATGTATGATGGTGGATGTTGATGAGATTTACTGTGGTGATCATTTTGCAAAACATACAAATATTGAATCATCATTATATACCTGAAACTAATATAAGTTTGTATGTAAATTGTATCTCATACAAAAAATTTTCAGTTAAAGATAAAGAAAAATTTGGGGGAGGGAAGGGTAGGCTTGAATATTGAGTTCGTAGAAGAAAATGAAAAAGGCCAATATATATATGAAAAGATGTTCATCCTCTTTGGTAACCAGAAAAACACAAATCAAGATCACAATGAAACAAATATTTTAAACTCAGTAAAACTGACAAAAATTAGTCTGATAAGAGAAATGCTGATAAGGATGGGAAACAATGAGACATTTTATGCACTGCTTCTGGAGAATAAACTGATATAAGCACTTTGAGAACAACATAGAAAAAAAGAAAACAACATAGAACTACCTTATTAAAACTGAATTTCAGCATACCCTATGGACCCAACAATTTCCCTTTTAGCTTTATACCTAGAAATAATACTCATATGCATTTACCAAGAGAAAATAAGAACGTTCATAAGAGCAAAATCAAAACAACTTAAATATTCATCAACTGAAAATAAGATAGATTGTGATATACACGTAGAATAGCATACAGCACTGAAAAGGAATGATCTATAACTATACCCCAAAACATGGTTGAATCTTGAAAATATAATATTAGCTACAAAAAACAAGTCCTAAAATGACACATAGCATGATATCAGTCATAAAATTAACTAAGCAAAACTTAGTGACACATATGGAATTTAAAAATATCAAAAAATAATTTTTTAAAAAAGCAAATGACAAAAAATACAAACTTATCATCACCTCTTGGAGGCATACACAGGGATAGAGGAGAGAAAAAGCACATATTAGAACATGAGGGATAAAAAAAAAATAGAACATGAGGGATTCTAAAGATTCAAGTTCTGAAGTGGTAGCTTCAATACATACTCACTGGATGATTATGCTTTATGATTTACATATGCCACATATATTCTTTTGTAGTATGAGGCATTTTAGGCTAATTTAAAAACCATTATGAGAAGAACAGCTAGTAGATTAAAGTATACTTCAGTATTCCATCACTAAGATATAGGTATCTCTATCTTGAATAACTTCACTATATAAAGAAGGAAATAGTCTGCAAAGTGTAAATTTAGTTCTACTCATTTCTTTCTAATTCCTTACTATTTATGATTCTGATAATCTTGAAGTGAGAGAGTTTATAGAAATAGCAATAGAGTAACTATATATTTAGAAAAAATTTAGAATTTTTTCCTATTTTATTCTCTTACCCCATTCACAAACATTAACTATACAGACAAGAGGATCTGTATAATATGAAAATCATTTTGATGTCTTACATCACTTGTACAATCTTAGACTATTTGAATGTAAGCTCGAGAAGGGCATTCACCTTTTTATCTGTATTGGCCTAAAAATGACAATAAACACGTGCTAAATGACTAGGTAGATTTTTGACAAATGAATCACTGCAGGACTCCAGCGTAGTTTCTGACACAACTGCCTCACCTATTACAGATAGCATCACAGTGCCCTCTTCTGGTTCTACTTTATAGTGGAAATAACGTTAACCTACTTTGCTATTCATATTGTATTATCTTAAGTACAGTAGAAATTAAACATGCTGGAATAATTAATATTAACATACCAATGTAACTTCTAAGGAGAATATGATTCTATAACTACCATCTTACTTTGTGAAGTCAACTCATCAATAGAAAAATATGAAGAATTTTCCAAGCTTCATAGTGTGGTATTTGCCCTTAATCTAAGAAAGCTAAAATAAAGTAATTAAAGTCATAAATAATCTCTAAATAAATCCTAAGGCTCCCCTTTATTTTTTTTTAATTAATTTTTATTGGTGTTCAATTTACCAACATACAGAAAAACACCCAGTGCTCATCCCGTCAAGTGTCCACCTCAGTGCCCGTCACCCGTTCCCCTCCAACACCCGCCCTCCTCCCCTTTCACCACCCCTAGTTCGTTTCCCCGAGTTAGGAGTCTTTATGTTCTGTCTCCCTTCCTGATATTTCCCAACATTTCTTTTCCCTTCCTTTATATTCCCTTTCACTATTATTTATATTCCCCAAATGAATGAGAACATACACTGTTTGTCCTTCTCCGATTGACTTATTTCACTCAGCATAATACCCTCCAGTTCCATCCACGTTGAAGCAAATGGTGGGTATTTGTCGTTTCTAATTGCTGAGTAATATTCCATTGTATACATAAACTAAGGCTCCCCTTTAAAGAATTTAAAGAATGGTGTAAATTTAAAGAATTTAAATATGTTTGTATGTATCATTATAGTTTTTTTCTCATTCAGTACAGATCCCACTATTAATGAAATCACTTTTCACTCTAAAAGATATGTGATCTCTAGTAATTATATAGCTTCAGCCTTTTAATAGTTGGCAGAGTACAATATAAACTCATCTCTAATATAAAATCACATATTCTTAGTTGTGTATGCAGGAAATATGTGACCACAATAAATCTCTTCTATTCCAAGTAGAAATTAAAGATCTCCATTTATAAAATCCAATTTGTACAACAGAACCATTGTATTTGGCATTAAAAATTCAATTATAGGGGCACCTGGGTGGCTCAGTGGTTGAGTGTCTATCTTTGGCTCAGGTCATGATCCCAGGGTTCTGGGATCAAATCCTGAGTTAGGCTCTCTATGGGGAGCCTGCCTCTCCCTCTGCCTGTGTCTCTGCCTCCCTCTGTATTTAAATGAATAAATAAATAAATAAAACCTTAAAAAAATTCTATTCGTCAGTTCAGCATCACCAATCAGTTTGAGCCAACATCTAAATATATGAGGTAACTAAAGTAATTGGTAAATCCACTGAAAATATCTGCCAGGTATCACAAGTAAGGCTGACAAGAAAACATAAAAATGTTTTGATATCTGTATACTTTTTCAACTTTTAAAATTTCTATGATTCTAATAATGCTGGTTGTATAGTAAACAATATATTTAAAATACTGTGAATTGTTGCAATTAAGAACTTTAAAAAGGATTTTGTCAAAAAGATTTTATTTTTACTTTTAAGTAATCTCTATACCCAACACAAGGCTCGAACTTACAACTCCAAAATCAAGAACTACATATGCTCTACTGACTGAAGCTGCCAGGTGCCTTTTAAAAAGAATTTTTGCATATTGAGTTGTCTCAATTTTTGAAAAAAAATCACATACATACTATAATCAGTATTAGAGACAAATAGCAACAAATCCATACCAAAGAATTTTACAACTAGAAGAATGCTTCCCATTATCTTGCTCAGTCCCTTTGTTTAACCAATTGGGGGTGGGGGTTGTAAAAAAAGAGCTCCAGAGCAGTGAACTGACTTGCAGTGGTCATATAAACTGTTTAAGGAATAAATACTAAACTTTCTACATCAATATAATTTCTACATTGCTCTTCAATAAAGTTTAAATCTTTGTCTGATCTATGACACAATAATATTTTGATTATTTGGTTAGATTTTAAATCAGCAAACTGATGATTTCATTGATGTTTTAAAATGGGGAGCACACACTGGACTAGTAACCAATTCTAACTCCTTAGTCATTTAAATTCTTAGTTTCAGGCTCTTTATCTACAAAGTTAATACTTAATTAGATGATATCTGAGGTTCCTTTCACCTCAGTAATTCCATGATTTTTAATACAAAAGTTGCCTCTCTGATAATGCTCTGAAATTATCTAGTAATGGCTATAAAAACCCTGCTAAACTATAGTGATCCTTAAGGGCAGGGCACATGTTGTACTCATTGTATATCGTCCCTCAAAGCCAGCAGTGTCTGGTAAAAAAAAAAAACCTTTTTTCTCCAGACATAAATTTAATGGGTATATTTTCTAAATCTCTAAGATGAAACATGTTTCACTTATGAAATCTCCAAAGTACAAATAGATAATTTGGTTATGCAACCTATTTATTATGTAAAGATGGTGGGGGAAAAAAATCAAAACAGTATTTCTCATTTTCAAATGGCAGTGAATTTCTTGTACCATGTCCAGTCTCAAAGAAGTCTGATCTATGCTTTATGATAATTGTAGAGAGGAATGCTATGAAGAAGTCTTGAATTATGAATTAGGTAGTTGGCTAAGTAAATAATCCACCTTTAGACAATCAAGAAGTAAATATCCAAACACTACCAAACTCAGATGGGCACTGAAAGACCATTTATATTCTTTACTTAGTATTTCAGTGCCTGGAAAGAAAAGAAAAAGACTTAATAATCAATAGAGAAATAACGTATGCCTTTTATAATTATACAGCAAAATATTATGACTCCAAATATGCCATTCAAACTTCGGCTACTTACTTGATGGCCCAAGGACATCTTTGCTATCACCAAGAAGCTTTAAATGCAGGGTAATTGAGCAGCAAACAAATACAATCCAAACCAGGAAGAAGCAAAATGCATCAGGATTGAAGCAGCAGTGAAACAAAAGGACAAGGAAAATAAGCATTAGTTTATAAGTAGAAAGCACATGCACAACAATCCTAGTAATCATAGTTCACAAGGAATGTCCTCTGCCACACATAAAAAGATCTTGGCTTAAGCAATATCAAATATTTAAGTTTTGGAAAATAAAGACGGAAAGACCAGAATATAATCAACTAAAGTATTTTTGTTTTAAAAATTGTTCAAGTCAAAAATTACTTTCAATTTAAACTCAAGATATGGGTTAGGAGTGGTAAAATTATTTAGAAATGTAAGGGACAGCCCAAAGTTGTTCATTCTTTAAATTTAAATGGTTATAAATCTATAACACCCATGCACTATTAAATATTAGTTATGCATGCCATGAAAGCACTTAACACTACATAGAAATTCAGTCTATAAAAAGAAAGGAACATTTACTGAGTGCTTATTATATGCCAAGCATTGTGCAAAGAGCTTTTACAAAGACATCAACAAAGTAGAACATTTTTTTTTTCTCAAATGGCAAAAAAAAACAAAGAGCAATATGGGTTAGAATGATAAATTTTATTGTCAGATAAAATTTTCTTAAGACCCACTTAATATGGAGTGTTATCACGTGGAGCTACTGGTCTTTAAGAAGGCAGATCTAATCCTGAAATGAATATCTTGAAATCAACACAAAGAAATAAGACTACTGACCTTTCGTCCAGTTACTATTTTAACATACAACATTATGCTAAATGTTGCCTATAGACAAGTGTTTTGATTTCCTTTGGTAGAAACAGAATCCTCAGCCTTCCTTCATTTCAAATACCAAGTACAGCAACATCAAAACTGAAGTAACAAAAATTTAAAATTCCCACTGATTATATTATTGAATGAAGGAATCTTAATTATCCGTGACCAAAAAGAAAGGTAGCAGGTGTTTGCTTTGCCTCCTAGGGAAAAAATCTTGGCCCTGTTGCTTCCTTAATGCTTGAAATTGGATTCTAATTCCTTTATGGCATTTGGCTCTAGTCATTTTTCCATAGTTGCCCATTATTCTATAAACTGAATTCAGCTTCAAAGATAAACTAAAAAAAATATAGCTGTAATGACAAAGAACTAACTGTGTTTAAGTCCTTATTACTGATGGCCATGTTACCACAACGAGCAAGCATGTGGGAAAAGATTAAAGTGTTTGTGGTAGGAAATCCCTATGAAGGCCCCAGGGATTCCCCTGTCTTCGTGTATAATCCCTTTTCTTTGAGCATGTTCTGGGCTCACTGAATCACTTCTAATGAATAGAATATAGCAGAAGTGAATCAACATCACTTCCAAGATTAGACTGTAAAGACTATGACCTGCATCTTATTTATAGCCCCTTGCTAGCTCTTAGATCACCCTGGGGAAAGCCAACTGCAGAGTCATGAGGCAGTCTTGTAGACAGGCCCATGAGGTGAAGGAATGATGTCAAGCATCATGTGAGTTTGTTGGGTAAACATATCTCCTGCCTTGGGTCTCCTTGCCCTCCCATCTACCCAGTCAAGCTTTCAGATGAGACTGCAGCAACCCCCCTCCCCACCCCACCCCACCCCCAGTGGCTTGACTACAACCACATGAGAGATTTTTGAACCAGGGACACCTAGAAACTGTTCTTGAATTCTTGACCCAGAGAAATTATAAAATAATAAATGCTTGCTGTTTTATACCACTTAATTTTCAGATTTGTTATATACCAATAAATAACTAGTATGATACTGGAAAACAGAAAAGACACTGTCTATTCCTATCATTCATCCATCCAACCAAATATTTATAAATACCTATTATATAGACAGGTATCATTTTAGGCACCAAGGGATACAGGAGTAAACAAAAAAGATAACAATTTTGTCCTTTGTGGTATTATGTTCTAGTGGGAGAAATGAATAACATACTAAACAAGTAAAAATTTGTTGCATATTATATAGTATAGTTACTAAGGAAAAAATCAGCAGAGAATGAGGTTTTATAAAATGTTAAGGAAGAGGGAGTTATAATTTAAGATAGGGTGACCTAAGAAGGCTTCACTACAGAACTGACTGAGTAAAATGAGGGAATTTATGATAAGGACATAAAGGGGAAGAATATTCTAGGCAAAGGGAGGAACATGTATAGAGTGGTGGATTGGGATGGGAGCAAGTCTGGAGGGCTTGGAGGATAGTAAAAAGTCCAGAGAGGCTGGAATACAACACAAATAGTAAAGTAGTAGGAAATGAAGTCAAAGAAATAAATAAATGGGTGCCAGACTGTGTAGGACCTAGTCAGGATTTTGGCTTTATTCTGAATGAGATGGGGTGCCACTGGATTTCTGAGTGACATAACCTGAAAACGTTTTAACAGTATTATTCTGGCTGCTGTGTTGAGAATGGACTAGAGGGACAGGAGTATAACCAGTCAGAAGTTACTGTAATAACGTAGGGGGAGAAATGAAAGAGACTTGGATCAAGGTAAGAAGTGAGGGGGAGAGGAAGTGGTTGAGTTCTGAATATATTTTGAAGGTAGCACCAACAGGATTTCCAAACAGACCAAACATGAAGTTTATTTATTTTAAAGAAAAATCAAAATGATGTAAGTGTTGGCGTCTGAGCATGGAACTGTCATTGTCTGAGATGGAAAGGACATTGAGGGGGTTAGTTTACTGAAAGAAAAACAGAAGTGTTAAGTTTGAGACAGGTTAAATTTGATATATCTACTAGACATCCAAGTCAAAATGTCAAGTAGGCAACTGGATCTATAAACTTGTACAGAGAAAGGTTCAGGTTTGTAAGAAACAGTATAAATTATGATATGTGTGAGAGTTAGGTTATATGAACCTGAACAGCTAATCACAAGAGACCAAAAAATGCAACAGAATAAAAGAACAGGCACCAGAAAACAGACATTATAATGGAACAGCAGAACTAAGAATTAAGCTGAAACACTCCAGTAGAAGTGGAAATATAACAAGAAGTAAGATTTCAGAAACCTTCCCCAGAAAATTGTGGATACAAAGGCATTAAACTGGGATCCAAGTGAAATGATCCTCCCAGAGCTGCCTGTAAGTGATGCCAATGGGGAATGGGATAGGGATAACTGAAGATTGCATATTAATTTTACCAAGTAACTTATATCACTGAAGTCTTATGTGCCTGTTAGATCGCGCACACTACACTTCTTACTTTTATTGCTTTTAGGACCTGGGCCTACTAGGCACAGTTCCATCTTGTATAACACATGAATAAAGACAATGTGAAATTATTGATGTGAAATATCTACACAAGTATCTTAGATATTTAAAAAAATAAAAAGCTAGTCAACTCTTTTTGGCTTTTGTTAGAGAACCAAAATACTAGTAGAAACTCAAAGAATCCAGGAAATTTTCCTCAGCTTATTCAAAGAAGACCATTAAAGGTATGATGCAAACATTACCTCTAATTGAATAACATCATATTTATCATTATTCCTTCAACGACGTCCATACAGTCATTTCAACAATTTCTTTATCATATAAACAGAATCTCTATTTTGGCAGAAAGTATGGGCTGAAAATGGTAAAATAATAGTAACACACCTAGAGTTTTTCTATTTGTTATTAATTAGTATACTATCAACTACTTTAACTAAAAGCAGGAAGTATAGCTTAAATCTTTACTGATTTTAGTCTACAAATCTCAGGAAAAGAGCATTATGCAAAAATGGGACTTTACTTAATGTACTTCTAAGTATTTGCCGTGCCATCTAAAATTAGCATAAAACTTGCCATCTTTCAGAAGTATAAAGGAATAGGTAGAAATTCATAATCACACCCTATATCCTGGGAAACCCCTTAGGCCCAAGCAACTCAGGACAGATGGACACCTTATAACACAGAAACAATCTCGTAAGAGTTATAGCTTGATTCCATTGCCTTAAGCACAGCACCTCCCTTTTACATACATATTGATTTAAGTCATCTTTTGAGCTTAAGCCAAAGTACAAAAAGCTTCTTAAGCATTGATACAATTTGAAAATAAAGTTTCAAGCAAGTTGCACCTCTTGCCCCCAAAAAAGTTGATCAAGTTGTACTCATAGAAGCAATCCTTCTGCAGCTGGCTCTCAGAAGCCACAATTTGGAAGGAGGATTATATAAAACATCCCAAGAGCACGCTCTTTAGTGTTATCTTTGGCCCTCAGGGTAGTAGTCTTTAGTGAAAAGATCTAAAATATAGTTGAGATTTGTTTGTTTTTTCTACAGGAGCCCTCTCTCTCTCTCTCTTTTTTTTTTTTTTTTTTTTTTTTGAGTTCTTTCTCTATACTCAACTGAACTTTTCATATTCTTGCATCAACTGCAAAACACACATTGTGTACATTTTATCCCTGAGTTTTACAGGAGATATTTTACGGAAATATTTTTCTAGGAACTAGAGCTTATCACTGTTGGATAGAGAATATTAACTGGCCTGCCAAGCAGTTATTTTAAAATAACCTAATCAGACTTTTGATCCAGCAAATGTACTTCTAGGAATGTATACTAAGGTGATCATCCAAAATATTAAAAGAGGCATCCACAGATATTTATCACATCATTTACAGTAATCTAAAATAATAATCTACTATTAAATAATATTCATATAATTAAGTACTATGTAGCCATTAAAGATTTTTTATTCACTGTTCATTATACATTGACTTTTAAAAATAGGTTATAAAAGATTGTATGACTCTACTTTTATAAAATTTCATATGTAAGACAAATACACATGAACAAACTTAGTAAAGAGGCCACCAAACTATTAAAAGTGGTTGCCTCTAGAAGGTAGAATTTTACTTATTACATTCTTCTGTATTGTTTAAATATGCCCCCACTGATATGCATGATTTTTACAGTAAAAAAAAAAAAATCTATTTACATTTTGGAAAAAAATGTAAATTTTTAAAGTGATCTTTTCAATCTATGTTACTTAGTATAATGACATAACCATCTATGATAAAATAGAGTCAAAATATATTTTAGGAATCCAATTCAAAATCCTGAAAAAGTACAAAAATGTTAACATTTCATACATAGCACTATATATTACTCACTGTCTCTTGAACTTCAGCAACTTCTGAATATGGCAAGATCTAAAAAAAAAATAAATTTTCTCAGGAGTGATTTAATGTCAAACACTTGAATCTGAATTTAGAGAGCACCCACAGTGTATCAAATGAATTAAGTGGTGCATTAATCTTTTAAGAAGTAGCAAAAAAAAAAAAAAAGGCAATAATATGTTTACACTGGAAACTCAATTCTTTAAAACAATAACAGCAACACAAAAACCTCTGAGGAGAAGTTCCCATCAATCTGCCAATCTGTGAAGTTGTCTCGGGCATAGTCTGAGGCTTCTTCACAGTTCTTATCCTCCCTGCATGTATATTTAATTCTATCAGCCATTTCCCCACGTAAACTTTCTCCTCTGTTTCTAAAGTACTCGACTCCTCTGGCTTCCATTCTCCTGTTTTCCTGGCTCCACTTTGTCTTCTCTTCTAGTAAGTGAGTGGCCATAAGCAATGTTCAGTCCTCAACTACTTGTTTTTTCTCTACCTGCTCCTTCCCCGCAGACTGTGCTCATGCTCAAATCTTATCTATCAACTTTATTCAGATGACTTCCAAGCTTCTCCTTTAGATCCACCCTATCTCTAACTTCACCCCAAAACATTGCCACTTGCATGATTCAGACATTACGGCAAATTAACTTCTGGTTCTAAAAGTCTATAAACAAAGGAAGGGCTGGCTCTAAGCTGGTTTTAGAAAAGCATCTTTAAGTCAAAAACAGCAATCTGTAGTTTCCCTCAGTAACCAGTTTCCATGCCAATTTGCCGGAGTTTTTCAATGGTAGCATCTTATTTTCACTGAGACCTAAACCCTCGAGTCACCTGAGACTCTTCCCCCATCCCCAACATCTCAAGAAGTCATTAAGTTTAGATGATTTTTACCTAGACAATGTCTACCTCACATCTGGACCTTTCTTTCAATTCCCATTAATATTTCCTAGGCCAGATTCACATCACCTCATTTCTCATCTCCCTTTCAATAGATGTCCCTGCACTAAGTCACATCTCATTCATTCATTTACTATGCTAGGTACTGGAATTCAAAAACATAAAGACATGGTCCCTACTGCCAACAAGATTGGAGACTATATGTACTGTATAGTAATTTATGTGACATTAAGGTAAGTTATCTCCAATCTACCCAGTATTACTCAATTCTTCAAGCTGGCCCCATCATTAGCATATTACTGAACTCTGAGATTTTCTTCTCTGTGAATACATAATTATAAATGTTACAATTTTCCAGAATAATTGTAGGCTTAATAATGATTTACGTGAGTGTACTTTATAGGCTTTTTTTTTTTACTTTTTTTTTTTTTACTTTATAGGCTTTTAAAAAAGCAGTATGTAGACATACGGCATAATTACTTAGTAGTGCAACAAATGATAAAGACTAAGAAAAAAAACCAACATCTTAATTTACCAAGTTAATTCCATAAACTATCACATTCACCATGTTAGTCCTCCACTTAAAAACATTTGATAGTACCCATTCTTTAGAAAATAAGCCCCAAATCCTAACATTTAAATTGTCTACAGCATTGACTGTCTACAGCATTCATGCCACAGAGGTGTTCTGATGCCCCATAAGATAGCTTTGCAACTCTAAAATTCCACTTACCTAAATTCTCTGTCTAGTAAAATTGATTATGCTCAGAGTGAGCTGCAATTTTTTCCCTTTGTTTTTGCTTCCCTGTTCAATAGCTTGAAAGTTCCCTGACCTTGAAGGCTCAAGTCAAATTGCCAATTCTGCTACCACAGTTCAAGCTAAAACTCTGACTTCCTAACATCAGTTCTCTGGTAATACATAATTAGTTATCTCATAGTATTTTCTCTATTGCTATCACAAATAAGTAAAACAATGAATTTTTATTTAACTTTTCCCTAATTTTACAATGGTCTAGTACAATGCTATCAAATAGAACTCCCTGTGATGATGGAAATAGTGTATATCTAAACTATCCAATACGGCAGCTAGCTGCGGATAGCTGTTAAATTACTGAAATGTGCTAGTGAAACCTGAGGAGTTGAATTTATTTAATTTAAATGTAAATTAGTCGTAAGTGCCTACAGTATAAAACATTTCAAGTCTAGCCAAACTTACCTCTCCCCAGCTCAACCTAACCGACCACTCTTTAGGATTTGCCACCACTGATCACTCCTTTTCTCAAAACTCTTTCTCCTTCCCCAATTTCCAAGCTATTTTCTCTCTCTTCTTCCCTCTCCTTGCTTGGCTCCCATCTTCCCCTTCTGCCTCTGCCCCCCAGGTTGCATCCTAGAATATCTTTTGTACCCATTCAACATGTTTTCCCCAGATGATTCCATTGACTTAACTTTGAAATGGGCTCTATTCACTAACAGCTCCCCAAATTAGTTGTCCACCTTAACTCTTCTGAGCTCCAGCTTCTTAAAGGTCTCCCAATCATCCTCCTGCTGCACTCCTTCTTATCTCAGATAAAATATCACATCTTTGGTGAGGGATTTCCTGGCCTCCCACACCAGGTATCTCAGAAGGATACTACATGTGTTGTCACTGCATTCATCTCTTCTCAGGCAGAACTGTAGGGGATTGCCCACAGAGTTCCATGTGGAACAGTTCCACGGACAGTGCCCCTGCAGTTCCACGGACAGTGCCCCTGCACTGCACCATCATGTTGCTTTCTGAGGAAGTGAAAAACCCTAACTCACCTTCCCCCCCAACCTCAACACGTACAGCCTAACCATCATAGACGGCCTAACAGAGCTGCAAGCTCCACACTGGCTCTTATCCTTTAGGATTCTGTTCAAAAGTACCTTCAACAGGGGCGCTTGGGTGGCTCAGTCAGTTAAGTGTCTGACTCTTGATTTCGGCTCAGATCATTTCAGGGTCCTGAGATGGAGCCCTACGTGGGCTCACACTGGGCGTGGAGCCTCCTTAAGATTCTTTCTCTCCCTCTGCCCCACCCCCTAGTCTAAAAAAAATAAAGTAACTTCACCAGAAGACTTCCATAGTATTCCCAGAAAATAGCAACAGCCCCTGTATTCTGACGTTCTCTAGAATGAATGTAAAGTATATTCATATTTTCTTCCACTATTAGTCTCTGGCTATCATATGCCAAAATTCCTTTGTTACGAATTCCCTTTTTTCTTAAATAATTTTGTCCTTCATAAATAACACTGTTACAAATTCACCACCTATTTTTCATAATGGAGCTTCTGGTAATGGTGGTCTCTTGCCATGATGAAAACAACTTCCTCCATCAAGGACTTCATATACAAGGGAAGTTCAAAATCGATTATGTCAGCTGTAACTACGGTTAATACACCTGGTGAGACAGCTGGTGAGGTATGTGGTTATGAAATAAGAAAAAAGTGAACTATCCATTAAAAGGACTAAATCCACATGACCTTGGCCTTTGAATTAATCAATATTCTCCTCTATATCTGACCTAACCATCCATAGTCACCTGATAACCACAACAGAAACCATGTAATCATATCACAATCATGCCAGGTTAGATATGACAACTGATTAGAGGAGACAGCTCATATACATCAATATTTCAGTGTATGATGCTTAATCTTATGACCTACTTAAATGACTTTGCTTTTCAGTCTGAAATAAAAGTTTATTTGGAATTTCATTTTGGCCAATTCCTTACATAGATACATAAGCCCACATTCTATATTGAATCATGACCAGGATCTTAATAAAGACATAAGGACTGTATAACAAATACTTTCTTTCCTTCTAGAGTTCTATTTCTGACAAATTACTGATTAGCATATTATGTTGTTAAGTATCAAGCCACAGGAAAGACTGCTAATAATATTATGGAAGCGTCAACTTCCATGACTCATAATTATATCTACCACACATAAAAATGCAATTAGCAACTGTTCTTCATGTCTCAGCAACTATATACTGCCTAAATGCCAAAATATTCACCCAAGATAGAAAAATCAAAATTAGTTAAAGGAGAACAAGGTTTGAGTTAAATACAATAGATCACGTATCACATACTTTTCAAAGTATACATAATATTAGGTAATGCACATAAAATTTTTAAAAGGCTGGGTATGACATAGATCAATTTATAATATAAAAACATTGGCCTTTACATTCAATGACAAGAATAATAAAATATGAGTGTGTGTATTTAAATCCTAACATGGACCGCTGATTAGCTACGTGATCTTAGAAAAATTACTAATTCCTTCAGAGGCTCAATTTCTTCAGAAACAGAGTAATATCTTCCTCCCAGTACGTTGGAGGAGATTAATGAGAAAGTGTATGAGAGACAGAGCCAAGATCAGAACATATAGCAAGTTTGCAAAAATAAGAGTTTTTTCTCTATATACTAATAAAGTAACCCAAAAATGGAAAGTGCAAATTCTAAAAATCTAGAGAAAAAAAGCAAAACCCAAAAGGGACATATTTTCTGATCAGCTAACACCACCCTATGGGTGTTAATTTCCTTCTACTTAGATTACACAACTCCACGCTAACTTGTTCCCTGGGCTAACTGCCTCTATTTCTATAGTTCTCAACTTTGGCTGTGCATTAAAATCAGCAAGAAGACTTTTAAAAAGTACTGATGTCTGTATCTCACCCTCTCAGATTCTAATTCAATTGAACAGGGGTACATACAACCTGAGCAATGGATTTTTTCAAGACCCCTCAGAGATAAATCTACAATGTTCAGCTAGTTGTCCCTGCAGTATTCCATAATTCTGCCAAGATCACTTTCCCAAATCACAACACTAAACAGGTTGTTTCTTGGCTCCAAAAAAAAAAAAAAAGAAAAAATTCAGAGGTTTGACATTACCTTAAAAACAAAAATTCCAGGGCAGCCCCGGGGGCTCAGCGGTTTAGCGCCGCCTTCGGCAGGGGGTGTGATCCTGGAGACCCGGGATCGAGTCCCACATCAGGTTCCCTACATGGAGCCTACTTCTCCCTCTGCCTGTGTCTCTGCCTATCTCTCTGTCTGTCATGAATAAATAAATAAAATCTTAAAAAAAAAAAATTCCAACCTGTATATTCTGATTGTAACTTGGTTGAGATGCAGTATGGAAAAATAATTAAAGCTTGGCCTATGGAGCCAAAATGTATCCCAGTTCTGCCACTTACTAGCTATATGACCCTGAGACACTTATCTGTATTCTCTGCTAGTAAATGAGGGTTGTAATACTATCTCATAGGTTTGTTAGAAAATTACATAAGTTTACATGCAAAGCACCTGAAATAGCTTCTAGCATTTGACAGAAATTTACCAAATGTTAGTTGCTATTCATTTCTTGTAGTTTTACTTTCTACCAATTACCCTAAGCAGCAAACAATAATGCCTGTGAGAACTAAAACCAAGTACAAGGTACCATGTGCATAAATGTGCTCTGTGAAGGTAGGTTAATTTTCTAAACTCAATAAATGTTTGACCAAAAGTATAATTAAACTTTATGTGTATCCACACACACAAATTCATTTCCCCTCTCATGCTTTTTTTTTTCTTTTTTTTTTGCACCATTGCTGTTGTTTTCACTATATTAAACTTAGTAAGGTGACTTGTGAAGTAGTCTTAAGTTAATGAAAACCTACTAAGGTGATCAGAGGTCTGGATAAAAATTCCTTAACTGCTCTCTTAAACAGCTGAACAAGTGGAGGTTTTCTTGAACCTATAATCAAATTTTATCTTCATGTATCTCTAACATGCTAAAATTCTAATCCTTCACATTCTAATCTGAGGTTTGATGGACTTTCACTTTATTTTCTACAAAAACAAGAAGAAATTTAAGACTCTTAATGGACATAATCTTAATTAAAAGTTAAATGTAAGAGGGGTGCCTGGGTGGCTCAGTTGGTTAAGAGTCTGCCTTTGGCTCAGGTCATGATCCTGGGGTTTTGGGGAAGAGCCTTACCTTACATGGGCTCCCTGCTCAGAGGTGAGTCTGCTTCTCCCTCTACCCTTCCCCCTGGTTGTAGACTCATGCTCTCTCTCAAATAAATAAATAAAATCTTTTTTTTTTTTTAATAGAGTTAAGCATAGAGCAGTGGCTTTAATGGTATTCTGCTTATAAAAGCACCTGCATGTCTTAAGGCTTAAGAGAAACAGCAAGTAAAAATGTTCTTGAAAAATCTTTCATTTAAAACCTGAATGATTGCATTATTTATGGATATTAAATAATAAAATTTTGAAGGCAGTTTTCCTCAAGTCTACTTTAGCAAAACAAATAACTTTCTATTGAATAAATGACAATCTATTTACTTGGGAGTTGTGTGAGTTCTACTTTTGACTTTTAAACTATGGGCATGTCACAGCTGCCACATATCTTAATAGGAATGAACTGTTAAACAGTCCTGCTGTTCGTTCTGCCACCACCTCAGTCATTCTACATATAGAGAATGCAAAGCCAAAAAGAAAGTTACTGATTTCTTATACAAATGAAAACTGAGTTATTTGCTAGTGAAATAACTAATACTGTCTCTGAACCTATCCTTGAAGATGGATGGATAGCAAACAACCTTAGATCAGAAAGATAGTACAGTACCACACATGGAGGAAAGGGGTAAGGGTAAGAGGGAAAGTTGTAAGTCATCTTTCTGTGCCTTTTTCTCAGTAATACTGGACAGATCATTGCCCATCCTGTCTTCACTACCAGGATAGAACATGATTTATTACCAACTAGAAAACATTAAACACAGTTCTAAACACTTTATTTTTATTTATTTTTTAATTTTAATTTAATTTTTATTTTTTAAACACTTTATTTTTAAACTGTAGGTGGCTCAGTAGGTTAAACATCCAACTTGATCTCAGCTTAGGTCTTGAACTCAGGTTTGTGAGTTCAAGCCTCATGTTGGGCTCCACTACTTAAAAATAAATAAATAAATTAGAATTAGGACTGCACGTGTGTCCAGTTGTGGTATGCAAAAACTATAAGCACAGGCAAAGAGGTTGACCCCTATCTCTCACTACCCTTTTCCCCAAATGAACTAAGTGATTACAACTAGGGAGGCAGCTTGTGGCTGTGAGCTATGCCCAGAGAAAATATACAGAAAAGTTCTCTAAGAAACAGAATATATTGGTTGGAGAACAAATGAAAAATGATGAAGCAATGATTTTAACAAGAGATTCTCTTCTCTAAGACATATATTCCCTTTATCAAACCAAAAGAGTCTCCAGGCTCTTTCCATTCTTAGGACAGTATCAATCAGACAAAGCAATTAATATTCCCAAAAGAATATCATTTCCAAGGAAGCATAAATTCATAAAAATAATATCCTAAGGTCCAAATACTATGAAATAAAATAAAGTGAAGAATCTCAGCTAGAGAGAAAATTAGCGAGCCAAACCCAATGAAAACTTAAAATAACCATAATAAATATGCTCAAAAAGGTATGAGAGACTACTGTAAAAAATGAAGTATGACCAAACATTCACATGAATGAATGAAAACAATAATACTGGGTATAAAATATTATGATTAAACAAAGTATACAGCAGGTTTGAACAGCAAGACAAATAAAATAGCAGGAAGAGTGATGAAGGAATTCAATAAGAGGGGATACTGAAAAGATGGAAAACATGAGAGATAAAAGAGAAGCAAAAGTGCCACATCCCCCAAACAGGAGAGCCCTAAAGAGGACATGATGGATTCTACAAAGTAGCAAAATAATAAATCTTAAAAATTTTTGAAAATTACACAAAATGGATGAATTTCTAGAAAAATAAAAAAGGCCATTAACACTTCACCAACTCTCACCTGCAGACATACATACACAAAAACCACAGGCCTAACTGTATAAGGATTGGAAAGAAAGAAACTATTATTTGCAGATGATGTGAATCAGACAAAATATTATAACTCACAAAGACAAAATAAGTATGCATTCAACCAATATTTGTAAATGTCAAAATGAAAACAGAAACAAAATAAAAACAAATCTCCTTGAAAGATACAGATCATAATAATCCTAGGTACAATTTTGTAATAAAGTTTTATCTTGATCATCACTCCCTCATTCCTGAAGGGAAGGCCCTATCACTTCTTCTTTTTACCCTGCCTCCACCTCCATCACTTTCTGGATCCCTCTTTTCATATTAGGAAGTTGTAAATTATTCTTCCTTAAAATGTTAGTTGATAACGGCTTCATTGAAGAATTTGCAAACTTTTGGTCTCCAGATCCCTTCACTATCCCAGAAATCACTGAAGACTCCAAAGAGCTGCTGTTTAAAGTGGATTATACCTACTGATATTTGCCCTATTGTAAATTAAAAATGGAAATTCACTATCTCAGCCAGGTGATTAAAGTCAACATCAGAAATGACAAGTCAGGTTAATAGTATATACCTTTGACAATGATGTGACAAAATGGCATTTCACCTTTGTGGTCTCCTCCCCAAACCCATAAGGACCAGTCTAATCAGAGAAAAACAGACAAATTTCAATTGAGGGACATTGTGCAAAATATCTAACCAGTACTCTGCAAAATTGTCAAGCTCATCAGAAACAAGGAAATCATAGCCAAAAGGACTCAAAGGAGACATGACTACTAAATGTGGTATTCCATATGGGATTCTGAATAGAAAAGGACAATATGTAAAACTAAAGAAATCTGAGTCAAGTATGGACTTTAGTTAAAAATGTATCAACCTAGATTCATTAATTATATCAAATGTACCATAAATGAGTTAGTAAAGGGAAAATTGAGTACTAAGTACATGAGAACTTCGTAACTTTTCTCTATGCCAAAAACTATTCTAAAAAATAAATTTTGAGTAAAAAAAACACTGCTTAGGAAAAAAATTAAGCTAAGAAAACTTGAAAACACAAGCACATACTCTTATTAGCCAGCAGACCGACATCATCATTACATACAGTCTCTGGAAAAGTACACTGTACATTCATGAGAGAATGAGAAAAAGGGCAAATAACATCAAATACCATTATATTACTAATATATATATATATATATTTTTTACCTCACAGACTCTCTGAAAGGGTCTTGAGGAATTCCATAGTCCTGTGAACATACTTGGAAAAGCTCTGCAAGCATAATGGAAATACAAAATATTTCTGGCTTAGAAGTACTGTGCTGATGTACTGTGTAAATCACTGGCTATTTTTCAAAACTAACTCTTTTTCCATCTCTTTTAGAGTTTATTAGAGTTTGTTATATATCTGCAAATTTTTTACATTATATTATTCAAGTTTCTAATAAGAACATTTAACAAGTCAAAAAAAAGAAGCTACAATAAGATAGAATCTAAGTACCTATACAATACGAAATAACTAAGTGATATTTTCCCACTTGGGAAATTCAAACATTACAAATACTTAAGTACTATTAACTTGTAACATTCATAAGTTAAAGAAGATAAAGTATAAGATATACTTGTAAAATTGTTTTCCTTTTAAAAAATATCTCCCTTTAGTAGAAAGTTCAGTAAAGTTGTAAAATGCAAAAAGATTAATGGTCTAGAAGACAAAATATAGGCAGGTTAGTTTTGGTAAAAGGAAGGGACTAGTCACAGTTATTCTCTCCAGCCCTCATTTTTGTAAGCTAGTTAGGATATTAATTTATACAACCTTAGTGAATTAACATATCTAGGCAATGATCATCAATGGCTGCTATTATCACAAGAAGGGAGACAGATATTATATGCCTCCTAATAATAATACCCAACACCCTCAATGAAGTATACTTGTCAAAAAAAATTGAACCTGAATCTGAGCAAGCCTCTAACTCTAATGATCAACCTGCAAGAAGCATAAGTGACTAAGGAACATATTAAATAATCACCATGGGGTAAAATCCAGATGATGAGAAATTCTACAAGACAAACTACCTTATTTATTCACTTCAATAAACTGAAAAGAAAAAATTAAAAACAGATGCAAGACAGATTTAAAAGATTAAAAAGACCTCAATGACTTATCAACCAAGGCCAACATAAGGATTACAAAAAATAATATTTATAAGATAATCAAGGAAGTTTAAGCATTGACAAAAGAATTACTCATTTTTAGGATACCATTTTTAGGATATGGTATTTATGGTTCAAGTTTAAAAGAAAAATCTTAATATTTTAGAGATATTGACTGAAATATCTACAAAAAAAGGGGGGGTGTGGGATAAGAAGGTAGGACTACAGATAATAGAAGACCGACCTGAACTGATAATTGCTGAAGGCAAGTGACAGGTACATGATGATTCACTACACTAGTCCATCTTTTGAAAAACACATTTGAAATTTTCCATAATAAAAAGTTCAAGAAAGATAACATCATTCTTAAATGTGATTAAAATATAAATTCTTAGAGTTACCAAGCAGCTATTAGAGCTATTTTAATATGACAGAATCAGTATGTAGGTACATTGGTGACTAAAATTCCTAGTTAATACTTTATGTAAGAAGATCTCTGCAACCTAAGAATTTACACAACTGAGGACCTCAATCTAACTGGCACTTCCACAGGTAAGATGCTCCACTAGACCAAATATTGGATCACTCAGCTGTAGGGCCCACTCCCCTAGACTGGGATGCACCAGGGGTTATTACTATGACTATGGTAGGCAGAAGAATGGCCTCCCATCCTGATCCTGTGAATGTTACCTCGCGTGGTAAAAGGGAGTTTGCAGATGTGATTAAGTTAAGGACCTTGAGATAGGGCAGTTATCCTGAAGACAAGAGAGGGCCCAACATAATCCCCAGTGTCTTTAAAAGAGGGAGGCAAGATCAAAGTGAGCAGTGGGAGATGTGACCACAAAAGAGGTGATGGGAGGAGTAAAGGGACATAAGCTAATGCATGAATGCAACTTTTAAACACTGATAAGGAAATAAGTTCTCCTCTCAGAGGCTCCAGAAGGAACACATCATCTTGCTTTTAGATTTCTTATATCCAGAACTATAAGATAATAAATTTGTGGTTTAAGCCACCAAATTTCTGTTAACTTGTTACAGCGGCAATAGGAAACTAGTCTAATGACAACAGTGAAATTTAACAGAGAAGCCTTTTCAAGTTCAAACATAATGATTTAAGCGGTCTTTGACACTCTATGCTATCTATCATATGTTCAATTCAGAGGCTGGATGATGAGCTGCTGGGGGATACTATAGATAGAATTCTTACATTAGGTAAATCATTAGACTAAATAAATGATCTCTAAGTTTCCTACAAAGGCGAAGGATGAAAAGTAGTCAAAGGACTTGGACATTTTCAAAAGGCTTTTATTTCCTTCTTCCCCCTTTGTTAAAGGGAAAGAAAAGAGAACAGCCTCTCTCAAGTATTTAAACATTTGCAAAACACATAATAAGCTGGTCTTAAAGGACAAATGTTAGATAAGAGGATGTGCCAAATTTGGTGACCCTCAAACTCTGAGGCCCATTTATTATAGATTAGACAAGAGATTTCACAGTCCTTCTCCGTACATTCCTGCTTTCCATGGAGGGAGTATCTAATAAGAACAAAAAAGTGCCATTATACAAGAATATTTTGGAATTTTAAGAAATTAGCATATGGATAATTTATAATTAGACTTGAATGCATACATGTCTCAAAGACCAATTATTAGGAAACTTGTATACTAAAATACTGTTGCTAAAAAAATTATCACTAAGAACACAAAACTAATCAAATCCATAACAACGAAGTTAAGCTAATAATATTTATAAAAGGAATAAGAATTGCAACATTTAAAACTCTGATCCACTCAAAATAATACTTGATGCTACCAAACACTGGGGCAATTCCATTAACTTGCATGCCCAAATATACAAGCTATACAATGTTGCCAAATATTATATATAGTAGTCACAGTTCTTAGATTAGGATTTAAAGCTCTCAGTAAAGTCTAATAACATACCAATTTTACATTATGAATACCAAAGCACAGTAATCCTGAAAAACTCATCTAGTTTAAGTGTGTAAAAAGAAAAGTTTCGGGAAGTTGGATAATCTCTAGGCCCATTAGGAAGATATTCATTTACTACATTCTAAGAATTACTGAACTAAATCATCTTTGCATTCCTTCCATTTCAGAAATCCTTGATTCAAAGTACCCAATTTACATTAGAATCTTAAGAAAGATTACTTCAAGTGAGAAGATTCATACATATTTTAAAAACTGTATTCTTTTCTGAAAAGTCATTTATATAAAACATTTTTAATACAACAAAAGATTTTTACCTGTTAATAGACTTCTAAAGAAAGTTTCTTCTGGCAACAGAAATAATATATAAGATATTCAAAAGATATAATGACTTTCCCAAAGGTGAAAAACATTCAATTTTTTTAATCTAAAAAAATATTTCACAGTCTACCTCAATCTATTAATAAAAATTTAACTCAAGCTTTTCTTAGTGGTTAATTTCTAAATCTAAGTTCTGGACTTTTACAAAATATCAAAAGACACATATTAAATATATATTTGTGTCCCTAAAATAGATTAGTTCCAGGTACAGAGATTCAATCCATATTTTTCAGTATATACTGCCTAAGACAAAACTACCATAAAAATTGAACTATACACAAGTAGAATAACGAATGAGTCAAAGAATTTTTTAAAAATAGAGAAAGTAGGGTTGTGTGGGTGGCTTTGTCAAGTTAAATGTCTGACTTTTGATTTCAGCTTAGGTCTTGATCTCAGGGTCATGACTTCAAGCCCCAGGTTGGGCTCCACATTGGGTGTGGAACCTACTTAAAAGAAGAATAGAAAAAGTAATCCTCTATGGAAAAAGAATATTAATTTTTTTAAAGAATTTATTTATTTATTCATGAGAGACAGAGAGAGAGGCAGAGACACAGGAAGAGGGAGAAGCAGGCTCCATGGAGGGAGCAAAAGCAGTCTTTCAACCACTGAGCCACCCAGGCATTGCAGAAGAATATTAAATCAATGGACACTAATAGTCATACTGAATCCAAGCTTTCACAACCTTACATCCAGACCACTACAATAGTCTCTTAATATCTTTTGCTCTTCCTAATAATTTTATATCTTGCTTCCAGATTCATCTATCTACATAAAATATTCAATGACATACCATGACTTACACAATCAAGTTTAAAATCCTAGGTCTGGTACTCAAAACTTTCTACAATTTTGGTCTCTCTCTGACTCATAAATTATTATTCCTATAAATAATACTACTTTGCAATATACCTTAATTTTTCTAATTCATTTGTCCCTTAGAAAAAAAACCCATAAGCAATTAATTCTCCCATTTAGCTTTGCCTCTTTTTATTCTCCCTTCCTAGAATGCTCTCCTTGCTCATTTTCAATCCTATGTTCACCATTTACCTGTGCTAGTCAAAGTTTTCATTCTCTTTAAGAAAACTTTTCTAACTACCCCAGTGTATAACAACCACCCACTTTTCACAGCTTGTAAACTATGCCTTGTTTATGTCCATCATTTAACTCTCAGTAAATCAGGCAGCCCAGGTGGCTCAGCGATTTAGCACCTGCCTTCAGCTCAGGGTCTGATCCTGGAGACCCGGGATCAAGTCCCACGTCAGGCTCCATGCACAGAGCTTGCTTCTCTCTCTCTCTCTCTCTCTGTCTCTCATGAATAAATAAATCTTAAAAAAAAAAAAAAAAACACTCAGTAGTAAATCTGTTACTGCCTTAGCTATCCATCTAGCTAGTTTTCCCCAAATAAACCTAATTCAGACAGACTATTTTGTATTACCTCTTGGCATCCCTTTCACCAGGCATAGTAATTTGTATCAAGGCTACATTCAAAAAAAGTTTAATAATATTTTAGAAACTAGTGCATTTTATTATTTTTAAAAACACTACCAACTCATACTGACATATTGCTTCATATTTTCAAAGAAATTTCTGGTTTCTCTAGATCATACTGTCTCTATCAAGTAGAATGAATAATCTTACCTATATATTTTTTTATTGAAGCAGAATGTCTGCCTCAATATTCTACAAAGAAAAACTGAGATTCTGAGAAAGTATAACACCCACATTACTGAGTAGCCTACAGCTTTTTTTCAATGTATTTTATTGCCTCTCCTGCCTTCTAATTATTTTTTTGGAGAGAAGACTTAATACAGCTAGTTATATCAACAACAAGAATACTAGCTTTTATTTATTGGCTATTTATAAAGTCTGTGGCTTTGTAATAGGCACTTTACAGATATATGATCTCAAAACTCAAAACAATTGTGGAAGGTAGATACTACTATTATCTTTATATAATAGATGAGGAAACTGAAAACCTGGAGAATTTAATTAATTACCCAGATCATACAACCAAGCAACAGAGCTTAGACTAACATGTAGCTGAAGGTCTACAAAGCCCATGTTCTTACCCACTTCTAGACCTAAATAGTAACTAGCTTAGACTGTGCAGTTCAAAGGTGATATTTTATAAATAAGTAACTCAAAAGTAGATCTCAAGATTAGTTTCAAATATAGAATATTTCAGTAGTTCAACTGGAATTACTGGTATTATTCTAAAATAAGTTACAATATTTCACAAAATAAAACTAATGAACAAGAAAAAGAAAACTGTTCTCATTGCTTTTTAAATATCTTGCTCCAATCTCTATATCAACAGGATTTGGAATAAAAAAGGGAATAAAACTTTATTAATATAGCACAGGTATTCTGGTATAGAATTTAATACTATTGGGGTGCCTGGGTAGCTCAGTTGGTTAAGTGTCTGCCTTGGCTCAAGGTCATGATCCTGGAGTCGGGGATCAAGCCTGCATTGGAGTGGGGTTGGGGGTGGGTCCCTGCTCAGCGGGGAGTCTGCTTCTCCATCTCCCTCTGCTCCTCCCTACTCCTGCTTGTGATCTCTCTCAAAAGGTGACAGCAAATTTTAAGCAATTCTATTCAGAAAGACGGGCACAGGGTCAACACATTAGTGGCAAAGTACTGAGACACCCCTTAAGCTGTGAAGTCTTAGAGAAGATAATTAACCTCCAGTTCAGAGCCCTTCTCTCTTTCTATAAAAGTGAGAATAAACAAATATCTACCTTTAGTGGCTGTTGTGAGGGCAGTCTGACAAAGTATACACTTAGAGAATAGCAATTGTTGTTATCACAGGCATTTTCTTTATTATCAATAAGAAATTAAAACTATTTCAGGTAAAAGAGTTAAGAAAATCTATTAACTTTAAATAAGACATTTAAGGCAAAGTAAACATGTTCTAAGACAAAGCTTTAATTTTAATTTTTTGCTGAAATCATAGTGAAAATAAAATAACCTACCATCAGTTTTCCTTTTATAATCGTTGTGACAATAACCTTCTTAAGCCAAATTACTTCTATGCCCATTTTGTTTTCTATTAACAAGTTATTTTAAAGTTTAACTTTTTTTGACCCTTTAAGAAACTTAAACAAGTTTGAGCCAGAAATTCAGAAAAGGCTGGAATAAGTTAACACAAACAAAATTGCATTTTGCTATCAGTCGTTAGACTACTCCTACATTTGAGTCTAAATGAAGACTTTTACGAAGTTAAAATTTACAAACAACTCAATATAATTCCATAGCAATATGAAACATAGAAAAGTTGGCTTCTGCGTTCCCAAAGAATTTACCACCCCAAGGGTTGGGACCAAGTTAATACAAGTAAGCAGAGGGGGAAGACAGGAAGGAACTATCAGAAAACTGGGTTCTGTTTCAACAAGTTTGAATTTATCTGTTTTTTTCATATCAGGAGAAGCGATAAATAATTATTTTTAAATTCTTTTTAAGGTTTGTTTTAAATACATTTTTTTGAATAAAATGAATGAAGTGTTTGAGTAAAATCAAACACTTCACAGCTGTAGATGTATTTACACTGTATTTGAACCACTTACCGAAGTTTGATCGGGTTCTCCATCTGCCAAACCTGCATCCATAGTGAAAGAAGGTAAGTTTATGCTTCTCTTTCCATTAATGTTCAGCCATCCTGTAAATTTGGAAATCCTAGAAGAAAAAAAAAAATCATACGTATTAGGACTAGTATAAAACTGTGATAAATGGAAAATAAAGCAGTAAGCCTATTGGGAGGGAGAAATCATCCTAGGCTGAGGTTATTGGGAAATCCAATAATGGAGAAAACAAATTTTGACATGTGCTTTAAAGAATGCTTTCAGGTTCAGAGAAAAACGAAAGAGAAGAAAAAATATATCTATATACCAAGTGAAGAATAGCAAGAACAAGTTACAGATATGATGAGACTGTTCAAAATTTAAAAAGATGTTTAAATCTATTTACAATTAAGGAAATAAAATGTTCTTTTTTTCATGATCACATTGGCAAAAACTAAAAAGTGTGCTAATATTGCTAACACTGGCAAGAATGAAGGAAAACAGCCATTCTCATATACTTTTGTGAGAGGAATATAGATCGTAACAATTTTTGGAAGGGCAATTTAAAATATGTACACTTTAATCCAGTAATTGCAAGGCTAATAATTATGCCACGTGTTTATACAAATGCACAAAGATAAATAAACATATTCAACAAAGTAAAGATATAAAAAAAACTGGAACAACCTTAATGTCAATCATTAGGAGTATAGTATCTTAGGAGTATAGTATCTTATACTATAGACATACAATGGAATATTGTGCAGCAATTTCTAAAACTTAGGTAGGTTTTTACATACTCATTACGTATTTTCTTTATATATAAACTAGAAAGAAGGCCACATTAGGTGAAAAAGGCAAATTACAGAACACTATATATAAAATACTCTGTGTTTGTTTCCCCATTTTTACAAAGAATATGTATCACTTCTATAGCTCTTTTTATTTCTAAAAGTCTTAGAAGTATGTCTTTATTACAAATGTTTTTCTTCTGAATTCTAACAAAATCTCCAATCTGAATTCATATAATAAGTTTATATATTCAAAAGTCTCTAATAACCTCTTTAATAACCCTTCCTTAAACGCGCCAACAAAACCAAAATCAGTAAGACAGCAGAATTGTGATCATTTCTTGAAGTTCCAAAAACATTTTCTTGTTTTACCAAGTATAAAAGGCTGCACTGAAGTATAAATGCTGATATTAATACTTTTTAATTGGGCTTTGGAGGGCTGTTATTTGGTTTCTTTGATATAACCAATACACAACTAGCCTAAGCTAAGTGGACTTTCAATTTATAAACCTCAGGTATACTTCTTCACTATATATATTACAATGCATTGTAATTTTTTGTTCTCATGATCTACTCTTCAGGGACAAAGACTGCATTCTACTCATTTATCTACCCAGTGCTAGTTCATGGTACATATTTAGTAAACATTTGTTGCAATGAATTGTCACTGCAATTGCCTATATGAATAAATAATAATCCAAAACAGATACAAAAATTATTTATGTCTGAGATGCACACTAAAATTCATATTTGAATATTGACAGATATTATCCTAGAAATTGACAATACTAAAAATAAAACACCCATAGGAAGCTTCAACTCCAAAAGTATTTTACCAATTTTTTTCATCCTATCTATTCCACTTTAAGGGTTCATTTCCTATGCTATATTGAATAAAAGGTCAAGCGCAAGCATCCTTGCCTTGTTCCTGACCGTAGGGAGAAAGTTTTCAGCTGTTCATCACTGAATATGATGTTAGCTGTGGACTTCGCATATATGGCTTTTGTTATACTGAGGCACATTCCCTCTCTATCTACATTGTTGAGATGAAAGGATGTTGAACTTTGTCAAATGCCTTTTCTGCATCTATGGAAATTTTTTTATACTGTAGTTTATTAATATGGCATACCACAATGACTAATTTGTGGATGCTGAACCATCCTTGCAGTGCTGGAATAAACCCACTTGATCATAGTGTATGATCCTTTTGATGCATTGTTTAATTCAGTTTTGCTAAAAAATTTTTCAGGATTTTTACATCTATGTCCCTCAGGGATACTGGCCTGTAATTTTCTTTTCTTGTGGTTACCTAGTTTGGTAACAGGGTAATGCTGGCCTTGCAAAAGGAATTGAGAAGAGTTTTCTCCTCTGTTATGTTTTGGAAGAGTTTGGGAAGGACTGATATTAATTCTTCTTTAAATGTTTGGTAGAATATAAAAGAGAAGCCATATAATCTTGGACTCTTGCTTGTAGGAAGTTTTTACTGCTTATTCGATCTCTTTACTAATAATTGATCTGTTCGGATTTTCTATTCATCATGATTTAGTCTGGATAGCTTATATATTTCTAGGAATTTGTCCATTTCTTCTAGATTGTCCAATTCGTTGGCATATGATTATAATTGTTCGTGGTAGTCTCTTATGATCCTTTGTATTTCTGTGGTATCAGTTGTAGTATCTCCTTTTTCATTTCTGATTTTGAGTCCTTTTTCTCTTTAGCAAGTTTAGGTAAAGGTTTGCCAATTTTGTTTATCTTTCCAAAGAACCAGCTCTTAGTTTCATTGATCTTTTCTACTGTCTTTTTAGTCTCCATTTCATTATTTCTGCTCTAATCTTTGCTATTTCCTTCCTTCTACTAACTTTGGGGTTAGTTTGTTCTTTTTATATTACCTCAAGGTGTAAAGTTAGGTTGTTTGAGACTTTTCTTGTTTCTTGAGATAGGCATTTATCACTATGAACTTCTCTCTTAGGATGGCTTTTGATGTATCCCACAAATTTTGATAGATTTCCATTTTTGTCTTGAGGTATTTTTTTTCTCTTTTGATTTCTTGACTCATACAGTTGCTCAGTAGCATGTTATCTAATCTCCACAAATTTGTAAATTTTCCAGTTTTCCTCGTGTAATTCTAGTTTCTAACCACTGTAGTAAAAGTAATGCTTAATATGATTTCAATACTCTTAAGACTTGTTTTGTAGCTTAACATATATGATCTACTCTGGAGAATGTTCCATGTGTCCTTGAGAAGACTGTACATTCTGTTGGTTTGGGATGTAATGTTCTGATTATGTCTATTAATTCCATCTGGTCTGACACATTATTTAAGAGTGGTGTTTTCCTGTTGCTTTTCTGTCTGGACCATCTATCCATGATATCAGGGTATTAATGTCCCTTATTATTATTGTATCACTGTCTTCTTCAGGTCTTGTTAATACTTGCTTTATATACGTAAATGCTCTGATGTTGGTGTATAAATATTTACAAATGTTACATCCTCCTGTTGGATTGATATCATTATCATTATATGATGCCCATCTTTGTCTTATTACAGTTTTTGTTTTAAAGTCTATTTTGTTTGACATAAGTATAGCTACTCCAGCTTTCGCTTAGTTTCCATTTGTATGAAATATCTTTCCATCCCTCCCCTTTCAAACTTTGTGTGTCCTAACATCTCAAGTGGGGCTCTTTTGGCAGCATACAGATGGGTCTTGTTTTTCGTTTTTGTTGTTATTTAAATCAGATTTAAAATAGTAATTTTTAAAAATAATGATTGATAAGTATGTGCTTATTGCCATTTCGTTCATTGCTTTCTGGCTATTTTCATAATTCCTCTCCATTCCTCTCTTCTTCTCTTACTCTCCTCATTTGTGGTTTGGTGACGTTCTTCAATGGTATGATTATATTCCTTTCTCTTCATCTTTTGTGCATTTACTATAGGTTTTTATTTTGTGGTTGTCATGAGGCTTACATATAACAACTGCTAACTATAGCAGTCTATTTTAAGTTGATAACTTAAGTTTGATCCCACAGTAAAGCTTATTATTTTTACTCTGCCCCGCACCTCCACTCTCTCATATTTAAAAATTTAAAACTATGAGACTGGATGAGAGTTCCTGGGTTATTTGTGCAGACAGAAAAAAGGACCAAGTTCAGATCCCTGGGGTACTTCAATATTAGAGGATCAATATTTATAGAATGAATGAGTCTCAATTATTGCTTTTCAATTTGCAAAATTACCCCATTTAATTACTGATGTGGAGAACAAAGGCAAAAGAAAAATACTAAACTTCCTTATAAATTACAGCTTATAGACAAGTCCTTGAGACAGGCAGAATGACCTTCCTCAAGAAGCTTAGGGGCTTCAATGTTAACATCTTACCAGAGGCAAAAGGCAACCTTAGCTTGACATTAGCCTAGGTTAATGTTCAGAATCCTATAAAAAAATCCCTTTGAAAACTTCCTTTATCTTTATGATCTGCCCTCCACCCCCACCCCAAGATATAGTTAACAATCCTCTAAACATGGCCCACTGATATCATCTGAAGGGTCTCATGAGGAAGGTTTTACTAACCAGTAGTAAATGGCCTTTTCCTAACAAACGGCTAGCCTCTCAAGGTCCTGGAAACCTTGCTTCCAAATTTCTTAAACTTACACTATCCCTAACCCTCTTCCAACTTGAAAGTTTATAATCAGCCATTCCTCACAACCCCAGTGCAGCAGCTCTTTCTGCCAAAGGACCTATCTCCATGCTTTAATAAAATCACCTTTTTGCACCAAAAGTATCTCAAGAACTCAACTGGCCATCAGCTCCAGACCTAACATTCCAAAACTACATCAATTTAAACATCTTTTGATTTTCACTTCTGAAAAATGGGGGAAATTACTGTGCTTATACCTTAAGCCTCTAATCAATCACCCTCTCCCTCTAGGATTTTTTTGTTATATATGTTTAGTTGTAGTCTTTAGCTTCAAGAAAATATCAAAAACTTGTTTCTTGACCTATTAGCAATGTCTCACTCAGCTTCCTATTATCAAAGGTAAGGAATTTAGGGCATTATCCTTAATTTTCTTTCTTTTCTGCTTCCTGCTACCTCTATTAAATTAGTCATGTTATGATTTGACTTTTTTACTGTATCTTCTTTGCCTTTTGTATGTTAATTCAGTCTTTACAAAATGTAATTGATGCGAAATGTTGGGGTTCAAGAGCGAACTGGTCACGGAAGAATTCTTGAGATGTCTTAGGTACAAAAAGGGTGGTTTTACTAAAGCACAGGGATAGGATCCGTGGGCAGGAAGAGCTGCTGCACTAGGGTTGTGAGGAGTGGCTGATTATATACTTGGGAATTGAGGGAGGTAAGGAAAAAGGGAGGTGTCCAAAAGGGCTGTGATTTTGCTAAAGAAGACACTCAGGATACTGGAGGCTCAGCAATTATCAAGCTAAGGCTGTTTTTCCCTCTAGCAGAGCATTAACATTAAGATAGTTGGATGTTTCCTGGAGGAATGTCACACACATCCCACCCAGGAGTGGGATGGAGGGGAGGCTGTGAGGTGTCAGCTTGTGCTTTGTCCTCAACTTGCCTTCTGCTCCCTCATCAAAATGATAATCTACGAATTAAAAAGTTTATTTCTGGGGCACCTGGGTGGCTCAGTTAGTTAAGCATTTGCCTTCAGCTCAAGGTCATAATCTCAGGGTCCTGGGATGGAGCCCTACATTGGGCTCCATGCTCAGGGGGAGTCAGCTTCTCCCTCTCCCTCTGCCACTCTCTGTGCTTATGCTCTCTCTCTCTCTCTCTCTCTCTGAGAAGTAAGTAAATATCTTTTTTTTTTTAAGTTTATTTCTTCAGGTCAAAATGGTAATTAAACTTTCTTTTTTTAATTTTTATTTATTTATGATAGTCACAGAGAGAGAGAGAGAGAGAGAGAGGCAGAGACACAGGCAGAGGGAGAAGCAGGCTCCATGCACCGGGAGCCCGACGTGAGATTCGATCCCGGGTCTCCAGGATCACGCCCTGGGCCAAAGGCAGGCGCTAAACCGCTGCGCCACCCAGAGATCCCCAAAATGGTAATTAAATACAAACTTAATGACAGTTGGCCCTAGGGAGCAGGCTTGAGAAAAAAGGCACTTTTTCTGCCATTTTAAAAAGTTTTTAAACAGTTTGTTACTTCTCTGATCAAAAAAGTCTAATAAAATTTTTGTAAAAGAGTACACTGTGTCATAATCCTAAAGACTCCTTTCTCCACATTTCACTAAAGCTAGGCGGGCATCCAAATTTAAACATAGTTACAAGTCAAATGCAAAGTTTAAAGACGACTCTGTTCCCTCTTTTGTTCCTTTTGTTATCAGTACTCTAGTCATTGTTTGGGAAATCAGTGCCTCACTGTCTACATTAAAAGTTTCTAGAAAAAGTAATTTCTATAATAATTTTTCTCTATTTGGGGCATAAATTACTAATTCAGTCACAGAGAAAAGGAAGGAGCAACTACTAAGCAAGGCTAACATCTTTAACACGTCATTTAATCTTTCTTTTTTTTAAAAGATTTTGTATCTTTATTTGAGAGAGACAGAGCGAACACAAACAGAGGGAGCTGTAGGCAGAGGGAGAGAGAAGTAGACCCCCACTGAACAGGGAGCCTGGTGAAAGGCTCCATCCCAGGACCCTGGGATCCTTACCAGAGCCTAAGGCAGAAACTTAACCCATTGAACCCTCCAGGTGCCCCTATGAGGGTTTCTCAATAGTTATTGGTATACCAACTTCATAACTTTTGTCAGTACTACCAGCATCCAGTTAATTTTTTTTACCCATATTTGTTTTAAATTTAATTAAGCTTATCTAAAAAATCCATAAATTTACCGATTTGAGTCACAAGTTCCATTTTTTTCTAATACACATAATATATATAACTCTAAAAAGTTAAAATGCTCATCAATGTACCAGTTAAAGTCCTCTCACATCACCATACCAAAAATCGTAAGACCTTGACACAGACTTTTGATCTCTTTGTCCATTCTCAGGGCATTCACTTTCCCTGCCCAATGTAGCATGGTGAGACAAAAAGAATATTAGTAAACTTCCTTTCAAGTCCACATTTCTATTAAGAACTAGCTGTGGACCTGTAGACAAACTACTTTACTTCTATCTCTGGAACTCAGTTCCCTCATAAGGAAGATTGTGAAGTTAAAATGGCCATTACTTAGACTCCTGACAACTCTAATATTCTACAACATGACAGCCAGTGGTTTTAGCACTTGTCTAAATATTGCTGACATAATCACTGCTATGCAACTTACAAGACCTGCAACAAACCAATAAAACATAGTACAGGGGCAGCCTGGGTAGCTCAGCAGTTTAGCGCCACCATCAGTCCAGGGCATGATCCCAGAGATGCGGGATCAAGTCCCATGTCGGGCTCCCTGCATGGAGCCTGCTTCTCCCTCTGCCTGTGTCTCTGCCTCTGTGTGTGTGTGTCTCTATGAATAAGTAAATAAAAATCTTTAAAAAAATTTTTTAAATAGTACAGTTTTCTAAGTTTTTTTTTCAAATTTCGTGAAAGCCTTTTTAATCTACATTTTTAAAAAATCAGTTCAAGTGAGTATTCAAAGCAATATTTATACATCTTAAATATTTTATTACTACTGAAATACACCCACACACAATCACACCCCTCCAGCCTTTGAATGGAAAGGCATTTTCATTGAGCACAGATGTGCATATTATAGTTGAGGACCATTCTTACTTAAGCCACAGCTATGATACATCATGAGATCTCTAGTGTTAGTTCTATAAATGAAGTAAAACTTAAAAATAGATGTACAACTATCAATTTAGAGAATTCTCTCAAATGATTACCTTTCCCACCTTTTCTAGTTATCTAGTTATCTTAGCCATTCCAAGTCCCAAGGAAGCCATGTGCATAGGTCCAATAGATGCCTATTAGAAAGAGTGGGTTACAATACAGGAGCACTCTGAGCTTAGGAAATCCATAAATTTTTTAAAGATTTTATTTATTTATTCATGAGACAGAGAGAGAGAGAGCGAGAGAGAGAGAGGCAGAAACACAGGCAGAGGGAGAAGCAGGCTCCATGCAGGGAGCCCAATGTGGGACTCAATCCTGGGACTCCAGGATCATGCTCTGAACCCACAAAGGCAGACACTCACACACTGATCCACCCAGGCATTCCAGAAATCCATATTTTTTATGATGGGAGCAAATATGCCTGCCGTTTCCTTGGAAGGAAAACACTATCTCTGTCTATGAAGACTATACACTACAAAATCATCCTTGAAAAGATAGTCCAGAACAAAGCACAGTTAGTGCTTTACTTGCAAGATATGCAGAAACAGAAGACATCAATAGAGAATTGTCTTCTAAAGTTTGTTCATCACGGTCTACTTTACTATTATCCAATACAATACCCTGTTAACGTTTCACCTTGTATTATCTAGCCATCCATGAACAAAAAATAGCTTTAAGATAGAGACCTTGAATTCATTTAAAAAATTTCAGCTACGCAGGGGGAAAATGGAGAAAAACTACACAAAAAGGGAAGGAAAACAGTTTCATTTTGCCTGCATCATCTATTCCCCTAGGCCAGCATTGCTCAGTACCAAGAGGGAATTCCCTAGATAGAAAGAGTTCCTCTTGCCAGAAAAGGGAGAGCAAAGTCAACTATCAGCTTTCCCAGCCTTTCTAGGCACTGCACAAGGGACCTACTTTCATTTCACCCCAAGTAGAGACTGGCGAAGCTGAAACATATAGGCATGGCTAGGAACATGGAAGAAAAACAAGGGCTACCATTAGCAGCCATATAGTGGGAACAATGACAGTTCCCAGTAACCTGCTCTGCAGAGGGCACTGGAAACTTTATCCATTGATAAAAACAATAGCCAAGGCACCTGGATGGCTCGTCAGTTAGGCGTCCAGTTTTTTATGTCAGCTCAAGTCTGATCTCAGGGTCATGAGGTCAAGCCCCACACTGGGCTTTAAACTGGGTGTGGAGCCTATTTAAAAAAAATAAATAAAAGACAAGACCAAACCAGACCAAAGCCAGCTTCTCCCTCAGACATCTGCATATTTCACTAGCTTTTTGCCCAACAGGTATTTGAGTTCACAGACACCAGCTGCCTGAGTCTCCCACATATATTCCTTCCTCTCACCTGCCCCCTTGAGTCTGGGAATTACCCCAGCAGCCAGTCCAGGCATCTGTGGCTACTGAGTTCAAAATACCAGCCTAGAATCTCATAGCTGACCTCCACTGATATGCATATGCTCAGCTAAGCCCATCCAGTTGTGTACTTGCATGCCACTGGCCTGACGTCTGGTACCAGCTGTGTCTGATCGGGGAGAGCTTTGAGGAGCACCAGCCGGGAGGTGTGTGGGGCTGTTATCAACATTCGAACCAAGGGGGACAAGATTGCCGTGTGGACGAGGGAGGCAGAGAACCAGGAGGGCGTGCTGCACATTGGGCGGGTCTACAAGGAGCGCCTGGGCCTCTCTATGAAGATTGTCATTGGGTACCAGGCTCATGCAGACACGGCCACCAAGAGCAACTCCCTAGCCAAGAATAAGTTTGTGGTGTGATGAGACCTTGGCACCATTATCCATTCAGCTGCCCCTGAGCCTTTCCCTGCCCTGTGTATGTGGGGGGTGGGGGGTGGGGGGGTACTAGGCTACAATGGTGATGTAGGGCAGGGGGAGGGGTTAGAGAATGGGGTTCTCCCATGTATTGGAGTGAATATGGACATATTCCAGCTTCCCTTGTCACATGCATATACATGCACATTTTGGGAAAGACTGCAACCAAAGAGGAGAAGAAGAGCACACCAACAGCCAAGGCTATCATAGTTTCTTGTGGGTCCAGATCAGGCCCTATCTTCTGTCACTGGCCTGTACTACTAAATCACTTGCAGCTAGCCCCTTGAGCTGTGTACTTGCACATGCTGGCCCAACCCCATCACTGTCCTCCACTGCCATGCAACTCATAGCAAGGTACAGCAAGCACAACAGCGCACACCTACAGCCAAGGCCCTGCAGCTGTCTACATGCCCTCAGCCCCACCATTACATGTGTGTTTGCAACCACACCTGCCAGTAGCTGCACCTGTAACTGGTCTTTGCAGTGGAGTATGTGAACATCACAAGTTCCAGCCACTACCACCGCTTGCCCTGGACCCTAACTCCTGAACCTGGAGGTGCTGAAGACCTCAACAGTCCTCAAAGATGCTGCAGATCCTCCACAATGCTAGACAAAAAACACACATTTGTTGAAGCTGTGGACCTCAATGGCTTTAACCAATGAGCCACAATAGCCACTGAGGACCCAGTACTGCCACACACCCCTCCATTGGTACCCTGTACCACTAGACTCAGGGATACAACATACTCTAGCATGCCCCACCTGTAGATGAATGTCTTCCCTTACTGAAATCAGTCTATAAAGTCAAGAAGGGGTGACTGATTCTTCAAATGCACAGACACAAAGCTACAAGGCTCACAAAATATCAAGAAAACATAGCTCAAAGGAATATAGTAAACCTCCAAAATAACTAACTAACCCTAAAGAAATGGAGATCCAGAAATTGCCCAAAAAAGTATTCAAAGTAATCATTCTGAAGATGCTCAGAAAGCTACAAAAGAACACAGGAAAACAATTTAACAATACCAGAAAAATAATACAAGAAGATGAAAAGTTCAGCAAAGAGACAAAAAACAAAAGAACAAACAAATTTTGGAACTGAAGAATACGATAAGTAATCTGAAAAATTCAACAAGGAAAAGAAATGATCAGTGAGCTTGAAGACAGATATTTTGAAATTAACCAGTCAGAAAAATAAATAAATAAAAAGGCAAGCAGAAATCTATGGGTCTTGTAAGACAACACTAAGAGAAGCAAGGTATACATTATGGGAGTCCACAAAAGAGAAATAGGAGAGAATAGAGTAGAAAGTTCATTTACAGAAATAGTGGCTGAGAACTTCTCAAACTTGGGAGATAGATGTAGCTGGACATCAGAGTTCATGAAGCTAATAGATCACTCACATTTTCAATCCAATTTTCCAAAACACATTTTAATAAAAATGGCTTAAAATCAAAGAGAATTTTAAAAGAGCAAGAGAAGACAAATTCTTGCATATAAGGGAACCCCCATGTTTATCAGTGGATTTCTCTGCAGAGATCTTGCAGGTCAGGAGAGAACAGTGTGATATATTAAAAAATGGAAAGAAATTGCCAACCAAGAATGTTTTACCCAGCACGGTTGCCTTCAGAAATGAAAGCAAGATGAAGACCTTCCCAAAGGTTGAGGAAGTTCTTCAGCACTAGACTTGTCTTACAAGAAATGCTCAAAGGAGTTCTTCAAGCTGAAGCTAAAGGACACTAACTAGTAACATGAAAACTTACGAAAACAAATAGCACATTGGTAAAGGCAAGTAAACAGTCTAATCCAGAATACTCTAATACTGGAATATAGTGGTGTGTTAACTCTAGTATAAAGGTTGAAAGACAAAAACAGTTAGAGCTACAATAATGTTTAAGTTGATATACAATATAAAAAGATGTAAATTGTGACATCAAAGACACAAAGTGTGAAGGAGAGGAATGAAAGAGCAGTTTATTTGTTTGGCTTTTATGAGACCAAAGTTAAGTTGTGATCAGCTTAAAATAGACTGTTATATCCATAAGATATTTCAAAATAAAAAAAATTTAAAAAAATTTAAAAAAAGATATTTCAAAATAACCAAAAACAGGGTAACCAAAATCAAAAACTTAAAATATAGACAAAATAAAGAGAAGGTAATCAAAGTGTACCACTACCGAAAATCACCAATTCAAAAAGAAAGAAAACAAGAGATGAAGAAAGGAGCAAAAAAAACCATAAAACAGACAGAAAACAGTAAGACAACAATAGTAAGTACTTACCTATCATTAATTACTTTAAATATAAATAGATCAAACACTCCAATGAAAAAGCATAGAATGGCTGAATAGATTTAAAAAAAAAAAAAATGACCCAACTAAATGCTGCTACAAGAGACTCATTTCAGCTTCAAGGAAACACATAAGCTCAAGGAGAAGGGATGGAAAAACATTTCATGCAAATGGAAACAAAAAGAGAGCAGGGGTAGCTATAGTCATACCAGACAGAATAGACTTGAAGTAAAAAATGGTAACAAGAGACAAAAAAGGTCATTATATAATAAAAAGGGGTCATCATGAGGATATAACAATTATAAATATATATGCACCCACCACTGAAGAAACTAAATGTATTAAGCAAATACCAACAGATCTGAAGAGATAACAGGGAGCAATACAACAATAGGAAGGGACCTCAAAACCCCACTATCAAAAATGAATAAATCACCAAGAAGAAAAAATCAATAAGGAAACACTATACTTTAGAAGAAATGGACCTAACAGATATATACAGAACATTCCACCCAACAGCAATAGGATTCACATTTTCCTCAAATGCACATGGTATATTCTCCAGGATAAATTATACGTTAGGTTACAAAACAAGTCTTAGCAAATTTTAAAGAACTGAAATCATGGTACTATCTCTTCTAATCACAAAAGTATGAAACTGAAATTAATAATAAGAAAAGTGGAAAATTCACAAATATGTGGAATAAACAACACATTGCTGAACAACCAAAGAGTCAAAGAGGAATAGAGAAACAAAGAAATATCTTGAAATAAATGAAAATGTAAATACAACATACCAAAATGTATGGAATGCAGCAAAAAAAGTTTATAGTGGGGATCCCTGGGTGGCGCAGCGGTTTGGCGCCTGCCTTTGGCCCAGGGCGCGATCCTGGAGACCCGGGATCGAATCCCACATCAGGCTCCCGGTGCATGGAGCCTGCTTCTCCCTCTGCCTGTGTCTCTGCCTCTCTCTCTCTGTGTGACTATCATAAATAAAAAAAAAAAAAAAAAAAAAAAAAAGTTTATAGTGATAAATGCTTAAAGAAAAAGGAAAGATCTCAATCTACCTTTACCTTCAAAGAATGAAAAAAACAAGAACTAAGCCCAAAGTTAGCAGAAGGAAGAAGCTAAAGATCAGAGATGAAATCATATGAGACTTATGAAATCATAAGAGACTATGAGGAACAATTATACATCAACAAATCGAACAACCTTTAAGAAATGGACCAATTCCTAGAAGCATACAATCTACCAAGTCCAAATCATAAAGAAATAAATCTGAGCAGACCAAATAACAAGGAGATTGAATCAATAATCAAACACCCCCAATAAAGAAAAGCTTAGGACCAGATGCCTATATGGGTAAATTCTACCCAATTTTTAAAGAATTAACACCAATTCTTCTCAAACTCTTCCAAAAAACTAAAGAGAAGGGAACACTTCCAAACTCATTTAATGTGGTTAGAATTATCCTGATACCAAAAATAAAGATACTACAAGAAAACAGGCTAATATCCTGATGACTATAAACACAAAAATCCTCAACAAACTAGTAAACAGAATTCAATAGTACATTAAGCAGATCATACACAAATCATCAAATAGGATTTTTCCCTAGTATTCAAGGATATGCAAAACAATAAATGTGAAATGTTGCATTACTAAAATGAAGGACAAAAATCATCATCTCAATAGCAACAGAAAAAGCATTTAGCAAAATTGAATATCCTTTCATAATTACTTGAAAAAAAATAAAAGCTCAACAAATTGGGTATAAAAGGTACACATCGCAACATAAAGGTCACATACGAAAAACCAAGAGCTAACATATTCGGTAGTGAAAGACTGAAAGCTTTACTTACAAGATCAGAAAAAGACAAGGGTATTCATTCTCATGACTTCTATTTGACATAGTATTGGAAGTCCCAGCTAGAGCAAGAAAAAGAAATAAAAGGCATCCAAATTGGAAAAGAAAAAGTGTCTTTGTCGGCTGATAACATAATCTTGTATACAGAAAATCCTAAACACTCTAGGGTTTAATAAACAAAGTCAGTAAAATTGCAGGATAGAAAAGTCAATCTACAAAAATCAGCTGGATTTCTATAGTTCAATAAACTATCTGAAAAAGAAACAAAGAAAGCAATCTCATTTATGATAACATCAAAAAGAACAAATGCTTAAGAATAATTTTTTTTTAAAGAATTGGCTTTATTTTTTTCAAGTGAGCTCTATGTCAAAAGTGGTGCATGAATTCATGACCCCAAAGTTAAGAGTCATATATGCTCTACTGACTGAGCCAGCCACACACCCCATTTAGGAATAAACCAAGGAAGTGAAAGCTCTAAATACTGAACACTATAAGATGCCAAAGAAAGAAATCAAACAAGACACAAAAAAGGTAGACATTTCATGTTCAAGGATCAGAAGACAATGTTGTATATGTCCATACTATCCAAAATCATCATTGATTCAGTGCAATCCCTACCATTATTTCAAAGGCACATTTCACAAAAATAGAAAAACAATCCCAAAATTTATATGGAAATACAAAAGACCCCAAATAGTCAAAACAATCTTCAGAGGGAAGATCAAAGTTTGGAGGTACCAAATTCCTCTTTTCAAATTATATTACAAAGCAACAGTAATCAAAACAATATGGTCCTGGCATAAAAATGGATATAGACCAATGGAAGAGAACAGAAAACTTAGCAATAAATTCACACGTATATGGTCAACTAATATTTGACAAGAGAGCCAAAAATACTCAGTGGGAAAAGAATAGTTCTTTCAGTAAATGATGATGGGAAAACTGGAGTCAAAAGAATGAAGGGATCCCTGGGTGGCTCGGCGGTTTGGCGCCTGCCTTTGGCCTGGGGCGCGATCCTGGAGTCCTGGAATCGAGTCCCGTTGGGCTCCCGGCATGGAGCCTGCTTCTTCCTCTGCCTGTGTCTCTGACTCTGTCTCTCTCTGTCTATCATGAATAAATAAATAAATATTTAAAAAGGAAAAAAAGAATGAAACTGGATCCCTATCTTACACCAGACACTCAACTCAAAATGGATTAAGGACTTAAACATTTAACACCTGAAACCAAATAACTCCTAGAAGAAAACAAAAGGGAAAAGCTCCCCAACACTAGTCTTGGTATTATTTTTGGATATGTATCAAAAACACAAGCAACAAAAGCAAAAATAAACAAGTTGGACTAAATGAAACTAAAAAGCTTCTGCATAACAAAAGAAACAATATGAAAGACAATCTACAAAATGAGAGAAAGTATTGTGAATCAGCTGTCTGATAAAGGATTAATAGCCAAAATATATAAGGAACTCATACAACTTGATAGCAAAAAAAAAAAAAAAAAAAAAGTGATTTAAAGATGGGTGGAGCACTTGAATAGACGTTTTTCTAAAAAGACATACAAATGACCAACAACTACATTAAAAGGTGTTCAACATCACTAATCACAGAGGAAATGGAAACCACAATGATACATCATCTCACACCTGTCAGAATGGCTATTATTTAAAAAAAGAGAGAGATAACACATGTTGGTGAAGATATGCAGAAATGGGAACCCTTGTACACTGCTGCCAGGAATATAAACTATTACGGCCACTATTGAAAACAGTATGGAGATTCCTCAGAAAGTTAAAAATAGGACTACCATATGATCCAGCAATTCCATTACTGGGTATTTACCTGAAGGAAACAAAATCATTATCTTGAAGAGATATCCCATGTTCACTGTAGCATTGCTCCCATGTTCACACAGCATTATTCACAATAGGCAAGACATGGAAACAATCTAAATGTACATCAACAGATAACTAGAAAATGTGGTATCTGTAGTGTGTGTGGTATGTGTGTGTATAAAAATATATATTTATAAAATAAAATTATTCATCCATTAAAAAAAAGAAATCCTGATATTTGCAACATGGATGGAACTTGAGGGCTTTCCCATATTGTGTATGTGAAAGCTGCTATGACAGCAGAGCTTCAATGTTCTTATCACAACAACACAACAAAATGGCAATTATGTGAGATTAAGGATGCGTTTAACACATAATTGTAGTAAACATTCTGCAGCATATACATGTATCAAATAATCACATTGTATACCTTAAATTCACACAATGTAGTATGTCATTTATTTCTTAAGGCTGGAGGGAAAAGGCATTGTTTGCTTACTTTTGAAACCTCAGCTTCTTGCACAGTACCTGGCATATTGCAAGCACTGAAAAAATAATTCACTAAATGAATAATGGAATCAAAGAAAAACCTTCTTCACAAGTAATTAAGCTACATGGTTTAAATCATTCAGTCATTTAAGGGTATAAACAAAAGGTAGAGGGAAGACAACAAAGCAGTCTTCATGAGCATCTAATAATTGATCATGGCAAATCTATAAAGGCTGAAAGGTTTGGGTTCAGCCAAGAAATGTTAATACTGCATTATAAGATTAAATATTATGTCACCCTAGAAACTATAGCAGTCTGATGGATTTTTTTTTAACTTGTACACATTTAATTCCCCTTCCTGTAATAACATGTACCTTGATCTTCCCTTGAAAAAAGCAACCCTCCACCAACATATACAATCTTGCTTGGTACCATGCTATCTCCTAGCAAAGAATAAGCAATAACCCAAACCAAGTCAATCAGTCCCGATCTGACTCTTTGAGATATGTGAATCATGAGCAGGGTGATCACATGAATGGAAAAACAATTAGATAACTATCTAGCTTAACGGAGGCTCCACAAAGACTATCCATTGCTTCCTGCTCTCTAGATCCCTGGAGCCGCTTAAAAGTGTCTGTTCTTTCTAAGTCAGTTTTTCAACGTTTATTTCAAGAAGATGAGCTTATCATTCTGGTATATTATTTAAGTTAGCCAAAGCCTCCTACTGCTTGAACCAAAGAACCCTAAATGGACGTACTTCAGCCATGTACAACTAAAATAAGCAACCCTTGAATAACAAAGTCAACTTCAAATTAATCAACAAAAGTGATAAGAATGTCACACCTGAAACATAAAACACCATATATGCTATCAAAAAAAAAAAAAGTAACAATAGTATAATATCCACCTATGTGTTTCTGCCTATGTGTTTTAATTCCATTAATAAGATCTGTCATATAAACATCATCAAGATCAGGTTTTGATCAGAATGTTATGAAGAAAAAACCATGTTTAATCAAAAATGGGGATCCCTGGGTGGCGCAGCGGTTTGGCGCCTGCCTTTGGCCCAGGGCGCGATCCTGGAGACCCGGGATCGAGTCCCACATCGGGCTCCCGGTGCATGGAGCCTGCTTCTCCCTCCGCCTGTGTCTCTGCCTCTCTCTCTCTCTGTGACTATCATAAAAAAAAAAAAAAAAAAATGTTATCTCTACCTCAATTTCAGTTCAGTCTTACAACGCAAAATGCTTCCTCTAGAGCTCCTGCTCCTTATTTTCTCATCCCCTATCAAATGAAGGATTTGTGGTCAACTGTATGATTGGTATTAAGAGGAGAAACATATCTAAAAATATCTATTTGAACAGCTGACCAACAGTTCCATTTGTCTGACTGATCTTATAATCTACACAGTCTTTCAGAAGTAAATAACCGGAGTGGAAACAAAGTGTATGACCAATCTTCCTAAGGCCCTCGATCATAATCAACCCAACTCAACAATGAAAGGGGGAAGCTGTAACTCCACTTCTATCTCATTATCTATCTGGTTTCTAAAAGTCTAAGTTGTGTCAAGAGCAAAGCTTAGACATATCTTTCAAAGGATAAAAGTGATTTCCATAGGAAGAAAAAATATATTTCTACCATAGCCTAGGACCTATAATTCACAACAAGTTAATTAAAATTCAAAATCAAGACTCATCAACACCTCTCAATATGTGAGAAGTAAAGAAAAAAGGATACAGAATAAGCAAGATAAAATCCCCAAGGACAAAAAAAAAAAAAAAAAAAAAAAAAAAAAGGTGAGGGAGAGAGACAAATGAAACAAAATAATGACAAAAATCAATACATAATTGAATGTTACATTTATCTTTTCTCCTATTATTTTTATTCTAAAGTAAAGCAGTTTTAAAAAAAAAAAAATGAAAGCATCTGGGCACTATTTTGAAACCACAAATAGTATTCATTTTTTTACTTCCATTTACATGTAGTTAAGCTAAATTAAATGCAATCTGTATCTAACATTTTTCTTCAATTCAACATGTTCCCACTTAGACATCCTTTAGTTTTGGCAACTGCCATTAGTGTTTCTCAAATATTCATGCAAAAGACTGCTTTAGGCAAAGCTATTTTGTTAGAGAGAGACAGGAGAAGGGGGGAAAAACTCATGATTTTAAAGTAACTGGAAAGGGTTACAATTTCCTTTCCCAACCAATTTCATATTTGGTATTTAAACACTTGGCTTCGGACTGAGTGACTCAGGGGTTGAGTGGCTGCCTTCAGCTCAGGGCATGATCCCAGATCTGGGGATCAGTCCCCCGCCAACCTCATCGGGCTCCCTGCGGGGAGCCTGCTTCTCCCTCTGCCTGTGTCTCTGCCCTCCTCTCTCTCTCTCTGTGCCTCTCAGGAATAAATAAATAAAATCTAAAAAAAAAAAAAAAAAACCAAACACTTGGCTTCTGGCACACACTTTTGCTACTGCAGACTCTATATTTACTGACCTTCCTCAAACTCACATAGATGGACCACTAACACCCAGTGTTGCTCACTACCAATGATTCTGAGGAAAAGGAAGAAGAACATCAGCTGCTGTCCAGTTCCTTCTGGCCAGCTGAAAGCACTTAGGATCCTCCTTAAAACAAACAATATCTTCCCTGGAAAATAAGCACAAAGCCCTGTTGGTGGTAACATTTTGAAAACATTAACTAGCATAACATACTAACAAAACATAAACAAAACAAGTAAATGAAAACAAAAATCACCATGTACACAAACACAAGCAGTGAGGGCAAGAGACTTTTTTTATATTTTCAAAATGATTTTGGGTTAGGAAATTTATACTACCTCCAAAACTTACTATAAAAATAAAACAAAGGGGCATGATATTGACATACCATAATATACCAGTGGAACAAAACAGAAAGTCGTGAAATGGACCTCACATCCATGGTCAATTAATTTGCAACAGAAGTGCCAAGGAAATGCAGTAAAAAGGAAAATATTTTAAATAAAAACTTCATTAAAAGAAAAAAAAAAAAACCCTGACTCTTATACTAAACACAAAAATCAACTCAAAATGAATCACAGAATAGAAAAGCCAACATAAATATTTCAATATAAAATTTACAGAATAAAATAGGAGAGAAAATCTTCACAAATTTGGAGTAGGCAAAATTTCTTAGGAGACTAAAAAACACAAGCCATAAAAGAAAAATCTGGCATGCTAGAATCAATAAAAATTAAAAGGTTCTCTTCAAAATAAAAAGGTAAGCCACAGACTAGAAGAAAACACACATAATACATTTGACAAAGAACTAGGATCCAGAATATATGAAGAACTCTTAAAAGTCAATAATAAGAAAAAGCAAAAGTTTTTAAACAGACAAAAGATTTAAACAATTTACCAAAAAAAAATTATAATACAAATGACCAATGAATCCATGGAAAGATGCTTAATATACCACTGGTCATCAGTAAAATGCAAATGAAAAACCACAGTGAGATATTACTACACAACCACTAGAAAACGCTAAAATTTTTTAAACTGTTGACAAGGAAGAGAAGCAACTGGAACTCTCACATAATGTGGCTGGAAATGGGAAACATTAGAACCATTCCTGGGTATTTCCCACTTCCAGGGAAATGGAAATATGTCCACATGAAGACTTACATATGCATTTTTCATGGCAATGTTATTTGTAATAGCCAAGTCAGATATCTACCAACAGGTGAATGAATAAACAAATTGTACTACATTTAATACATACATAAAATGCAATACTATCCAGCAATAAAAAGGAACAGTCTCAAAAACAGGCTGTGCAAAAGCCACACAAGAGTACATATTCTATGATTTCATTTATATGAAATTCTAGAACAGACAAAAAACAATGTGTAGCAGATAGAGCTCAGATAAGCTGTTGCCTGAAGAAGAGCTAGGACAGTGGGAGAGTGGAGAAGGGCAAATATTAAGTGGGAAGAGAGCACAAGGGGTTTTGGGCACTGATAAAAATGTTCTATATCTTGATCATAGTAATAGTTACATGGGTCAAAATGCATCAAATTATTGGGCAGCTCAGGTGGCTCACCGGTTTAGCGCCGCCTTCAGCCCAGGGCATGATCCTGGAGACCTGGGATCGAGTCCCATGTCGGGCTTCCTGCATGGAGCCTGTTTCTCCCTCTGCCTGTGTCTCTGCCTCTCTCTCAGTCTCTATGTCTCTCATGAATAAATAAGTAAAATTTTAAAAAAATTTTTAATGTATCAAATTATATACATAAAATGGGTGCATTTTATTCCATGCAAATTGTATCAAAATAGTGTTTGGTTTGTTTTTTTCTTAATGTGCTGTTGGTAGGTTAAGTGATAAAGGACAAGAAAGGAAAGACTACAGAAATAGATTAGCAGAATGATGTAAAAAAGAAATTTTTTTAATTGATAGGAAAAGTTCAAATTCTAGCACAGCTAAAACTAGGAATGTAACGGAAATTATTTAATTTAATCTGTAAATGCACATAACTCCTAGGATAGATGTGAAAATTAAATGGGATAGTTAACACTATACCTGGTACACATCACAGAAACAACTCAGATTGGTTGACTCTGTATCTAACCATGTTAAGTGTTAAGGTAAAATCAAGAAAATAAGTAAGGTACATGGAATAAACCATCAAAGAACTTTTAGAGGAAATAATTTTAGATGCTAATTTTAAAAGGAGAAAAGGAAGGAGGGCACTGCTGGTGGAGGGAATGGTAATCTGTAGAAGAACGGAGGCGGCAAGGAGCAAGTTGCATGCAGAAGATGGAAAAATTAGCATGCCTGTGGCAGCAAGTCCATATACGGGAATAGAAAAAAAAAAAAAGCAGGGTAACCTTCCCATCCGACATAAATATTCATTTCAATTTTACAGTAGGATCCAGAATAGTAACTTCATCCAGTTGATGCTATGACACAACACAAATAAACTCAATTTCACAAGAAAAATAAATTTGACTATTTAAAATAAGAAAAAAGAAAAAGTTCTTTCTGTTGAAAAAATATGAATGATTACACTCATCAGCTTCAGTCTCTTGGAGGTTAGCCATAGTTCCTTCCCTAAACAAAAAATAATTATTAAAATATAATTATAGCAAAGCAACATATGGACTTGCTGTGCAGCTGTCATTGCACTCCTAAAATTATGAAAGCTCCACTTTCCAGAATCTAAAATCTGTAAGTGATCACTTTGAAAAACAAGATATAAAATATCTCCTCAAAAGAACTAATCAGCTACAACAAAAATGATCTCATGGCATGCTACTTAATGTAAGAATACCAGAGTTCCATTTCCAGAGACCTGAAGTGACCAAGATCAGGATTCTTGAGCATTTATAATTTTGAAGTGTCATTACATGTATGCATTTAAAAGTGTTTAATAAAAGAATGTAGGATTAGCATTCTTGTAGCATTCAAACTAACTTAAATCCTTATTAAGATTTTACATGTTCAGCAAAGTAACTCCTTTCTCTATTTTATACATAAAACAGTTAAGTGTCATTTCAATGTTTCAATTCTGGAAAGAGACAGTCAAGATTGCTAATTTAGTTCCCAGAATGACAGAAATGTACAGAAACACAGAAACAGAATGAGATGCACAATGAAAGAAGAAATATTAAAGGGCAATAATACTGACCTTTAAACAGATTAGCAGCAATATAGCTATGGTGAGGACAACAAAACTACAGTATTAAATTAACTTGTCTCTTGTTGAGGAAGGACGTAAAGTAGGGACAGTCAGCTAACACAAGGTTTCATCTGCTCCGTTTACACCAAAGCAATATCCAATTAGATGCCGTGGCTCAGAGTAGAACATGTAGAGACTAAAGAATCTACCTTTGCTTTCTTGGGTCTACGTGATATACAAAAATGTAATACCTGAAATAATTATGAATGCATAAAAAATTATTAATGTTATGTCATTCAGAATCATGATTTTCCCTTTAAATTTCCTTTGATTTTATTTTATACTGTAAAATACTTTTCAAAGCATTTCATATATATATATATATATATATATATATATATATATATATATATACTAAAAAAAGAAGAGTATTTTAAGAAACATAAATTAGGGGAAAAAAGTTTTTAACAGTAAGATTAGCAATAAAATATTAGTTAAGACCTGCCACTGTGTTTCTGATTTTTGTTGAAAGATTTTAGGAGGCTGGTACTGCTAAAAATCATTCTTTTTAAATTGAGGATTGTGAAACTTTTTAAGTCAAGCACCTTCAAAATGACTAAAGAGATCTGACCAACACGAGAACGGTCCCTTTAATAAGTGTACTTCAAAGGCTTTATCACTGTAAATAAATGTATTTTATGTAGTGGTGGGAAATTTGCCCATGGTGCATCTGGATTACTGAGATTAAACATTGAGGAAAAAGTCCAAAATTTAAAAGGATACGAAAGTCTCTTATTAAAAGCCCTAAGACCTACCATTAGGTAAGTGGAAGAGGGGAAAAAGTGGCCTGAATCTCTTGCTGAGGGTATAAAGTATCTTTTTGGTTACCGATCTTAGAAACATGCCACCCAACAGTGAGCTATATAGAAAAAAAGAATACATGCACAAAGAAGTAAATTTAAATTAAAGCTCTTCCTAAAAAAAAAAAAAAAAAAAAAAAAAAGCTCTTCCTGGGCAAGCCATTGTTGGAGTCACTAGTTTTCTTAATGATTCTTATTTATACCATTTTGCGGTTTGCCTTACTAAAATCCTATTTGAGAGAAAAAAACCTTAAATTTTAAAAAAGAATTTAAGCAAAAAAATCAAAAGAAAAGGGCAGAGAAATTTAAAATGTATAAAAGTGACAAGAAAATACTAGAAAAATAAAAGCTAAAGATTAAGTACACAAAATGTTAATGGACAAACACACTATGGACAAAAAATAAGCAACTAAAAACAGGTTAAAATTAAAAGGAAATGAAATCAGCAACCTAAGACACTAAAAGCAGAGAAACAAAAACTACAAAAACTACCTTTTAATCAACATAATTTAATAATAAGAACACAAGAATGCTAATTCAAGAACTGAACACATTCACTCAAAAAAAAATTTTAAAGATTTATTTATTCACGAGGGACAGACAGAGAAAGAGGCAGAGACACAGGCAGAGGGAGAAGCAGGCTCCTCGCAGGGAGCCCATGTGGGACTCGATCCCAGATCCTGGGATCACACCCTGAGCCGAAGCAGACGTCTACCCAACCACTGAGCCACCCAGGTGTCCCACAGTCAAATATTCTTTAAACTAAGGGGCACTGGGGTGGCTCAGTCAGTTGAGCATCCAACTGGTGGTTTCTGATTGGGTCATGGAATAGAGCCCCATGTCAGGCTCCGAGCTCAGCAAGGAGTCTGCTGGAGATTCTCTCCTTCCGCCCCTCTGCACCCACCTTTAAAAATAAATAAATAAATAAATCTTAAAAAGAAAAGATTTCTTACACTAAGACTGCTTTGCTTTCTCAAGTGTTTCCTGAAAACAACACAGCTCCTAGCCTTATACCAATGACTCCTATTCCCAACACTCTGGCTTTTATAAGACACTTTTGCAAGAAAATGGCAAATTCCTTAAAGAATGCTGAACAGTAAGCATGATGATTGGGTGTTCATACTGTTGTGTGACATATGCCTCCCTCAAACTTTGTTACCACCTTGGCACATTACCCATCTGATATGCAGAAAAAAAGAATACTGAGCAGGCTATGAGTTCCATTTGTCTTAATCTGATACTAGTACTTAGTGGGTACAATCATAGACCCACCTATAACCTACACCCCCCAAAAAAGTGGTATAAATTTTTATGCAAAAACTTAATCAGTTCTGAGAAAGACTTTTGTTTCTGTTTTGCTTTGGTCTGTACTACTCTAAAAGCACCAGGTATACCTACTGAGTACACTAGTGAATAATGGGATACCATTTTTTTGAATCTTGTTTCTAACGTGCTTCCTCCCTGAACTACTGTATTTTTAAATTGGCAAGAACTCCCATGCAGTGGTCACAGGTGGATTAAAATAATCACTTTTCATTTAAAATTTAAGGAAATGTCTACCCTTTGAAATCTTAGCATTCCTAAACAAATTTTAGACCTATTGCAAACCTTCAAGTCAACCACTCACCATCTCTAAATTGTACAGATGAAGAAACTAAAAACAGAAGGGCTTAAGTGACTTGCCCAATATCATGAAGCCAAAAGAAACCAGAACCCAAGTCCCTTAAGTTCCAGTCAAACGTTCTAAGAACAAAATATAAAGTAAAAGGAAGGAATTATTAGGATATAGCCGTTTAGATTTAGGATGTACTGGTTGGTGAAAAGACTGAAAAACAGTATATTATACTACTAGTGGGTTGTTTTAAGAATTATACATACAAGTACCCATACAAGACACAGGAAGTAGGGAGAAATGATACTGTGTAGACGAATAATACCAAACTACTAGGGCAGCCTGGGTGGCTCAGCAGTTTAGCGCCACCTTCAGCCCAGGGTGTGATCCTGGAGACCCGGGATGGAGTCCACGTCAGGCTCCCTGCATGAGCCTGCTTCTCCCTCTGCCTGGGTCTCTGCCTCTCTGTCTCTCTCTCTCATGAATAAATAAATAAAATCTTTAAAAAAAAAAAAACTACTAATTAAGTGGGCTATCTTAGACATATAAAGTCAGGACTAGTAGCAGTAGAAACTATGAGTTTCTGTAGCTGCTGAATTTTATACTCAACACGTGTTGATGCAATAACCTAATTTTGTCTTGTAAGAAAAATGTAGGGCACTTGGCTGGCTCAGTCAGTACAGCATGCAACTCCTGATCTTGGTTGTGAGTGGTTTGGGAATGGAGCCTACTTAAAATTTAAAAAAAAAAAAATTTAGACACATAAATTTACCCTGAAAACAAAATGCATCTTAAAATGGTTTAAGTCTTAATCTCCCTCTCTCCCTGCCTCTCCTCCACCCCATTTCTGTGTTAGAAATGCAAAACTTTAAATGCGCGCATACACACACACACACACTCCAAAGATATTACTCACGCAACTGAGGTTCACCTTCAAATTATCTTGTCTTCACATTAAATGTGGTCTTCCTTAAGAATGGCATAACATTAATATGTTAGAATAATTCCAACTTAAGTGAAAGGCTGAATTATAAAATTCATTTAAAGACATTTTCCTTTAGATTCACAGTAGTAATAAAAAGTGAATTAATGCATTTGTAATGAGTAAGAGTATTTGTCATCAAAAAAAATTTTTATATAAATGCACACTGCGAAAGTGGTTTTAATCATGTTAAAAAACATCATTCTTGGTGGGCTAATACATCTCCCCCAAAGCCCCCACAAAGTTTAACTAACAATTGTAGTCCTCACAAGACGGTAAAGACCATGATAAGCTTCAGCTCATTACTCCATGTAAATTATGAATTTCAGAATCAATAAGTCCAAATGATAACACTTTATTATAGTTCTCCACAGACTATTATGCTGCCCCTCAAGGTTATTTATGGTGTCTCTCAAAGTTATTTTATTTCCCATAACTGTGGAATATTAACTATCTGTCCAAAGAGTAGGGGATGCCTTAAATAGGTAAATTATATTTCCTTCACTCCTCTCCCCATTTCTTTTTCAATCTGTTGACACTGATGCCCACCCTTGTAATTCCACTACAATTACACAAAGATCACTTATTGACAAGTTTAATGCTTACTTTGCCACACTCTTATTCAAAACTCCCTCCTGACCTTCTAATAGTCCCTCTAACCAATCTTGTTTTGGTTCTTTCACTAGCTCCCTTCACTCTGTCTGGACTTTGAAGTGTCAGCGTTTCACTCCATTGGAGCCTCTTCTCTCTTACTTTCAACTACCCCTTTCATGCAATAACCCCCTATCCATATTACCAGCATAGAACTCTCTCCTACATTCAAATCCACATGTTTAATGATCTGCAGAAGTTCAAAAACTCTTAGGATGCATCAGAACCATCTGGAGGGCTTGCTCAAAAACAGATTCTGAGCCCCATCTCCAAAGTTTTTGATTCAGTAGGTTTGAGCAGAAACCTAAGAATCTGTTTCTAGTTAGTTCCCAGGTGACACATACTTTGAGAATCACTGGCCTACATGATTCTCCTTTAAGATAAATTACAGATACCTTAATTTCAACACAACCTAATGGGCCTTCCAGCATCTACCCTGGCTACCTCAAAACCATTCTTCACACAGCATCCAGAGTGATAATTCTGTACCTGATCTTTTTATAATCCTTTGTTTAAAATATTCTAATGGTTTCCAAGGGATTTTAAGACAAAAATCAAAACCTTTAACATGATCTATTAAGCCTTATATGACCCAACCTTGGTCTACTGCCCCACACTGCTATCATTCTTTTTTTTTTTTTTTTTTTTTAAACACTGGCCACAGCAAACTCTTTCAGCTCCTAGCAAAAGCCAAGTTCCTTGCTGTTCCAGGATATTCAAACAAAATGTTCTGCCAGAAATATTCTTTTTTCCCTCAGCTCAAGTCACCTTCCTTGGCTCCCCTCCCCCACTAGGTCAGCAAATTCTCATATTGCCCTATATTTCTTGCTCCTAGCACTCCCCACATGATAATTACACAGTGAATTGTGCAAGTGGTAGTCTACTGTCTATTCCTCACCTTCCCACACACATAAGCTCAAAGAGGTCACATATCTATTTAGTTCCCACTGAATTTTTAGCCTCTTGCATAGTGACCCACACTCAAATATGTTAAATTAATGGTTTTATAACATTAAATTATTTTGAAACCACAGAAGGAAAAGTATTATTAAAAAGGAAATTGAAGCATTTTTTTACTATCCTCTAATACCTACAAATGAGGAAGCTTCATTACATTCCACTATCTGGAAGTTTAACTAAAGAAAAATAACACCTTCAAAAGGTAAAATGAAATCTTCCTATCACAAGTTCCTATGCAACAAGACATATAGATTATTATTAACTGCACTAATAAAGTGCTGATACCAAAATGTTATCCACTAATATATAAGTGTATAAGGCAGCCTAAGGTAATTCTTTTTTTTTTTTTTTTTTTTTTGCCTAAGGTAATTCTTGCACGAAAATTAATTTATACGTTAACCTGCATCAAAGAGTACATCCAGGCTTAGCAAAAGTAGTTTTGCTATGGAAGTGGGATGGGCATAGCTGTAGTGGATAATCACAAGTTACATAATATTAATGTAACCAAGAACTAAATGACTATAGAAACAAATGTTCTATAGATTCTCAACTCCTTTAAAATGGAAAGTATCTGCTGTCTGTAATTCATTCATCAACTCTTTTTCTCTAATGTGCATGCTAAGTCAGCATACCACTAATCTAAGTGACCAACAGAACACATATATTATGATGTAACCTTAATATAGAATTTATAGCCAAATAAAGCTTAACTCCATTCAGAAGAGTCGTTTTTAGAGGCTATTTTAAGTTGTCATCACATAAAACAATTTTGGGACTTCCTTTTTCTAATCATTTCCTTAACTACCTTGCAAGTGACATTAGGATAACAGGTTTCATCCCTTTGGTCTGCTTATTTTTAACTAAAAATGGCATTCCTCATTTTGATCCCTAATTAATGAGACTTGGTTCAGAATGACTTCCCACTTTTTCCATAGATCAAATTCATTTCCAAAAGATGTCATCTGCCACCACAGAATGTAGATTTAAAAAATGAGGGAGCATCTGGGTGGCTCGGTTGGTTAAGCATCCGACTCTTGATTTCTACTTCGGTCATGATCTCGGGGATATGAGATCGAGTCCCACACTAGGCTCTGTGTTGAGCATGGAGCCTGCTTGAAATTCTCTCTCTCCTTCCCTCTGCCCCCTCCCTCTCTTAAAAAAAGCAATGAGGCTGAGCAAACTGAGGAAACACAGAAAGAATAGTTCCAAAAGTATTTTTTAACAACAGTGAGACAATGTCATTGCTGAAATAAATTCAAGATAACTTTGAACACATCAATCATTTCTTAAACATATAAGTTCTAGTATATTTAAAAATTGGTCCCGTTTCTACTTTGAGCATGATTCATGGACAGGCTTGATCCATGACTTCTGGTTTTCCTGAATAACAGATGCAGTAAAACATAAGCACATTTACTATAAACTAAAGATTAAGAAACAAAACAAGTTTTAGGAAAAAAAAAATCTGGTGGTCTACTATAAAGATATGGCTTGTGGAGGTAATATGGTCTACTAAATAGAATGTGAATATAAAATGAGATAGGCCATGGTTCAACTTCTTGCTTGGTCCCTTAGTAGCTACATGACTAAGTTATTTGAACATGGAATCTGTACAGCATGAATAATGTCGTTGGTAAAATGAGAAAAATACCATCTTCTGAGCTATTTTAGGGATTATATTATATAGTATATTGTCCGATTGCAATTCTAGCCCCTGACTCTTCAAGGACTCCTCAAAAAACCTAAGAGGCTATCTGGTCCAAGCTCTCCATTTTACTAAGAGCCATGAGATTAAATGGTTTGCCAAGGTCACACGGTTACTTAGTAGGAAAGAGAATACTTTTGGCAGGTTCCTTATTCTCTCAGTGTATCTGTTTACTAAATCACTTGGTGTTTGTAATGTTATGTTACCCAAGCTTGTGACAGAGGGTCTCAAAGAGGGTTTCTGGGACAGTAATAAACCAAGACCACTTAAACAACAGTGCTTGCAAATATGATACTGGTAATCGCACATTAATAATTTAGTCCTACATATTAAATGTCTCTCTTGGATTTTAAGTCTTTGCTCTTAAAGTTAGGTATTTCAAATTACTGCTAAAACGACTTGATTATTAAAACATAAATTTTCAGTTTCCTTGAAAGGTTCTTTTCTAAGGAAAATATGAACCTTGTCTTAAATCAGGATACTAGGGGAAAAAAATGGTGTTTCTCATTTTTTAAGGATAGTAAACAGTTATAACAACCAAAAGAGTTACCTACTTTCCTAAAAGTAAAATTAACACCCATACTTAAGCTAAGAGTTCTTTCTCAAGGATCAAAGCTTAAAACGCAAGATCTAAAATTAATTCAAGACAATCTCAAAGAATTTTATATTGGCTTTCTTACTCAATCCCAAGAGCAGTTTCTTCATATTTTAAATCAAACTAAGAATGGCTTTCAATATGGGACATTAAAAAAAAGAGTATCTGAGTGCCTAACTCTGGAGTAGATGCTTCTGGGTTTTGAATTCTGGGTATAAATTACCACAATCAAAGTATTTATCCTCTTTAATTTATCATGTGTGTAACCAAGACACATGATTACACTTCTGCATGCCAACAGAAAAAGGACCTATGACACAATTTTTAATACTTCAAGAGTGATTACCAAAAATGTGGAACTATGGAGATAACTTATTAATATGACAATGAAAAAAATTCTTAAGAGAATTCTAAAAAAACATATTTTTCTGAATTTAATTAAAATCATAATTTGCAGGCAGCCTGGGTGGCTCAGCGGCTTAGCGCTGCCTTTCAGCTCAGGTGGTGATCCTGGATTCCCGGGATTGAGTCCCACGTCAGGCTCCCTGCATGGAGCCTGCTTCTCCCTCTGCCTGTGTCTCTGCCTCTCTCTCTCTCATGAATAAATAAATACAGTAAAATCTTTTTTAAAAATCATAATTAGAGTCACAAAATGTATCACTGATTAATTTTAACTTTTAAGTTTGAAGAGGCTAATTACTACTACCATGAATTAAGAAGCCCCAAAGATAACGAAATAAAAACCCTACTCATTAAAATACTCAATATGTTAAGTAATCAACCTTTAAATGAATCTCTATTTTTCCTCTATTTTCTTTGTCAATAATGACTATTATTTTTAATTCCTACAGCATGGTAATTAGATTCTTGGGAAAATGAAGATATAAAAACCATAATTTCCCAAACAATCAAACCTTGAGTTTCACAGAATATAAGAAAAGTTCACTAATCAGTAAATATATACCTATTGCATTAACGGAATCCTTGTAACATTGATTTCCTCTGTATTAGGCAAATAAAGAAACTATCCCAGAATCCATTTATTTTCTAAGCTACTTTAAATTTCAATTAAGAATTTACTAGATAGGTCCTATAATATCTTAAATAATCAGGCCAAATCTGGCGGGTTTAATAAGCCTTCCAAACCACAACCCTTCTGACAGGATTTCAACTGCAAAGTAGTCAGCATTTCTTAAATCTGGATTGCAAAAACTTCTGATTGCAGGAGGATTATAACTCTAATCATAGACACACATTCCAGCAGTAAAAATCAGAGCTAAAGAAGAATTACGAAGTCTCATGAGAGAAGACCTAACAAGATTAATGGGGAAATGCTGCATCACCATAGAAGAGAGGGGGAAGAAACAGATAAATTTACCTGCCCAGTATAATTTACAATTAATCAATGTGGTACCTAAAGATTCAGGAAAGGAAAATGGGAAATAAAAAAGAAAACAAACAGGTTAAAGAAATTTTATAAGAATGCTGGGAAATTTTTATGAATATAAAATGAAAGGAGATGAAAACTAAGGCCTTCAGTGAACCAGCTAGGCAATTCAAAGATTTAAAGATTGTAAGGTAGAAAAGGAGGAAAAGAGAAAAATATCAGTAATTGCTGAACCAAAGTAGCTGTAACAAAGCAGAGATATAAAAAAGAATAGTATCTCACCAACTAGAAACAGTAACAGTTAAACCGAAAATAAAACAAGTAAAGATATCTCAATAATTGAAATATTACAAGAGCCACATGATAAAGTTAATATGCCATTCTCTGGAGCAAAGTCACTATTTTATGTACAATTCTAAATGGTCTTACTCAGTTTCCAAGTAGCAAAGTAGAAATGGCAAGAGAATCATGACATGTGCAAATTGGGATAGATAACAACAGAAGAGGAATCAGAAAAACTAAAAAGGAAACAAGAATTCAAAAAGAGTACAAGTTTCAGGATTAACTGGCATAAAGATACAAACACCTATATAAATCAATATTTTAGGAACATCACTATATTTTAACAGTATTATGTTCCTAATTCCTATGAATCAGCCTACATTTTAAAAACAGCTCAAAAAATGAATTAAAAAATATTTAAATAGCTCTATATATCTTAGGTTTAAGAAGAAGTTAAAAAAGGACTCTAACATAAAATGATAGACTATATATAAAATTTCCTTACAGTTATTCCAACTATCTCATTGAAATAAAAACAATTCACACAAAAAGAAAGAAAACCGTAAGAACAAATAAATTTAAAGCTGGAGGCAGGGGCAGAGTGTGTGTGCCTATGTATATACATATACACCGATACACACACACACACACACACACATATATGGCTTGATATAACAAGCAGAAAAAAACTACATATTTATTATACCCTCTAAGTGATGAAAAAGGGTGGGAATCCATATGTCTGACAGGACCCCAAAGAGGCATGACTGCAAACTAAATGATACAGCAAAGAGTGAAAACAGTAGGGCCAAAAAAAGAACTAAAACTACTTGACTTTATAAAGAATTTCCCCTATCTCCATCTCCAAGCGGCACCTAAACAAGTGACATTTGCCCCCAGGCAAAAACATACTCTGCTTTTCCCTAAGAAAAATGAATGACTAGAAGACTAAAATGGGGATGCAGGCAAAGTAATACTCTTTTCCTCTGGCATTTAGAGGGCCCACAGGCTGGAAGCTAGCTCCTCTCCCTTTTACGATAAAACAATGTTTGCTAACAGATAGGCCCTGCCCTGTACTACCTAACGCTAGCCCCTTAAGTGCTATGTACAACTCCTATTCAAAGGAAAAACTAGGGGGATCCCTGGGTGGCTCAGTGGTTTAGTGCCTGCCTTCAGCCCGGGAGTGATCCTGGAGACCCAAGATCGAGTCCCACATCGGACTCCTGCATGGAGCCTGCTTCTCTCTCTGCCTGTGTCTCTGACTCTCTGTGTGTGTGTCTCTCATGAATAAATAAAATAAAATCTTTAAAAAAAAAAAAAAAAGGAAAAACTAGTAGGGACAACAGTCCAAGGAATAGGGTGAGAGAGAGGGGAGACCCAGATCAGAAACTTCTAAAACATGAACGGACAACCAGAAAACACCAGGCATGTAAGGAAAACTAAGCCTGAAAAATAATAATTACAAAAACAAACACAGAAAGTGACCAGAGTGGGAAAAAAGGTAAACACAAGGAAACACAAGATAATATCTTTTAAAAATCTATTTTACGTATTCTAACACTAAAGACAGTATTACAACAGAGATGAATGATACAGGAAAAGAAAAAGAGAACAAGAAAATTCATAGATTACCTGCCCCCCCAAATCAACCAAAACAAGTGGAGGGGGAAAATCCCCAGAACACAGAGCAAAGAGAATCAAAAAATATGAAAAGTAAAATCAGACAAAGAGGATCAATACAAAAGACAAAACATTGGCCCAAATATCTGCCCACTGAAGGACAAATGGACCAAGTGAAGGGAGAAGGATCTCAAAGACGTAATGGATGAGAATTTCCCGGAGTTAGAAGAATCTCACTTAGACAATAAAACTAACTGACTGCCTAGAACAAATAACCGAAACAAAAAATAAAAACCTTTATTCAGGGATCCCTGGGTGGCGCAGCAGTTTGGCGCCTGCCTTTGGCCCAGAGCGCGATCCTGGAGACCCGGGATCGAATCCCACGTCGGGCTCCCGGTGCATGGAGCCTGCTTCTCCCTCTGCCTATGTCTCTGCCTCTCTCTCTCTCTCTCTCTCTCTGTGTGACTATCATAAATAAATAAAAATTTAAAAAAAAAAAAAGAAAAGAAAAGAAAAAATTTTTTAAAAAAAACCCTTTATTCAGACAGAATGAAAAACAGATTATCTTCAAACACACACACACACAAAACTGAATTAGATGCCACAGGGCTTCTAATCAGCATCCCTGTGGGCTAGAAGACAACCAAGCAATGCTTTCAGAGTTCTAAAAGAAAACTATTTGAGACCTACAAAACTGTGCCCAGCCAAGCCATCAGTCAAACAGAATGAAGACAATTTGTACAGACAATAATTCAGAAAGTCGGCCTCTCAAATACCTTTCTCAGGTAGTTATTTTTAAGACTCCAGAAAAAAAGATCAAATAAATTTAGAAAAAGATCTATAGTAGAATGGATTCAATTCAAGGGTATAGCAAACGGAGTTCCCAGAGGAGACTTAAAGGCAGCTAGTCCAAACTGAGACAGAAATAAAGGCGACTCCAGAAAAATAAGGAACACAACATAAAGTGCAATATGCTTAAGAGTTGGGGGGAAGGGGAACTATGATAAAGGCATAGAATACAAGTAAAAGGGCGAGTAGAAATACCAAGAAAACAGGAGTCATGCCGAATTTTTTTTAATTCAATGGCTAGATTTTGAGTTAAGTAAATAAAATCCACTAGACCTCGATGTTATTAAGGGCATGTTTCTTCAGGTGGCCCAAGGGCTGCTTAAGAGAATCTGCAGACATCAAGCTGGGCATACTACCCAGCCCAGCATAACTAATGTTGACATAGTCATAATATTGAAACCAATTATTGGTTTTCATCATTTAGAGAGAACTAGTGGACATGACAGCCGGGGTTAAGAATAGGGGCAGGGGAAAGGGTGTACTGTGTTTAGGCAACAAGAAGTTTGGAAGGAAAAGGAAAGAAAGAAAAAGAATGGAAAATTCAAATAACATCTAAATTGATAAATAGATGGATAGATCAACGTTCACTAGAAAGCAGTGTGTTTCACAAAAACAACAGAACTTCCTTTGTTGCACATTCACGAACAAACCTCCTCCATAAACTCCACCCATCTTCAAAGAGGAGAAAACATTTTTTAAATAAAAGTAAGTGTCCTCCAGCTTAAAATAATTTCTTTCAGGTTAACTCAATTTTTAAGGTAGTAGTTCTCTATCAAGGGCAATCCTTCCCCACCCCACCCCCGCCCCCCAAGAGGACATTTAACAATGTCCGGAGACATTTTTGGTTGCATAATTAAGAGAAAGTACCACAGATATCTAAATAAAGGACCAGGATGCTGCTGTACATTCCACAATGCACAGTACAGCCACTTATAGCAAAGAATTATACAGCCCAAAATGTCAACAGTGCCAAGTTGGAGAAAACCCCCTCTAAAGGAACACCTTTTTCTCAGGGACCTCTGGGTGGCTCAGGGGTTGAGCATCTGCCTTCAGGCCCTACCTCATCCCCTGTTGGTACGCATATTCTGGGGCGCTCAACTACCTCTCCTAGGCAGCCCATGCTTACAGTAATTTTACACAATTAAAATTTCTCATTAAAGTTGCAACCTGTTGTGGGTACTCCTCTTTGTTAGGTAGCTCTCTTCTACATGGGAATTTAAAGTCGCTAGTTCCTTCCATCCTATAAGTGCCCTAGGTGCCTTGGACTGTAAAAAGAAGCTGGAGAAAGAACACCTGCTTTTCTGTCCCCTCTACCCAGAAGTGACAACACATCATTTCCATCCACAGTCCACTCATGAAAATCGGTCACATACACGGCCCCACTTCGATGCATGCAGGGATGACAAGGATAGAGGAGAGAATGACAGAAAGGCACTCCTGGCTGAGCAACCACTTGCCAGCCTTCATCATACTACAGCAAGAGGGAACATAAATTTTGGCGGGCACTGAGCTGAATCCGCCACACCCGCCCTCTCCCCAACCATTACAGCCTGGTCTCTCCCTTCACAACAGTAGCCTCACAACAAGCTTGTGGGCTCCCACTCTGTTAACATCTATTTCTTTCACCAGGATTATGTGAGATCCTCTAGATCTCTTTCATACCACATAAGAACCACAGGAAACTCACAGGGTGCATCTCTGGGCCCCACTCTGCCTCAATACACCATCTTCTCCCCCTATAGGCATCTGATGTCAGCACCAGACCAGGTACTGGGCAATAAGCTAATACGTGGCTGTGCAGGCTGTGAACTTCAGCAGTCTAGCTTCAGAACCTGTGCTATTCTGCTTCTTTAGATTTCTAAAATAATAGGTAGTAAGAGAGTACTTTCGGGATCATTTTATAAAAAAAATCTGTATCTTGCAAAAACATAGTCTAGGAACTATTAAAATTCCCCACTATGATGTACAGCACTATTTTTCTTTACTTCTGGATTGCTGATTTTAAATGTTATTATAGTTGAAACAACAGGCAAAATTATATAAGTAAATCAGAGCTGATCTTCAGAATTCCCTCACCCTACTCTGTACCTACTCTGTCTTACTCTTAGAAAGCATGGATTTTAAAAATTTTAACAAGTCACCTTAAAATACTATATCTATTATGTTCTTATATTTCCAGTTTAGTCTGGAATTTCCTTGTGAGAAAGTGGCAATTGAATGCCTAAAGAGTTTTCTGCTTTACTATAAATATTTTCAAGATTTAAAAAATAGGATGTCAGTCAAATACATGTGAAATTCAAAAAAAAATTGCAGCTATAGGCATCTTATTACAAAGTATATTTTCATCAAGTCATACAGTCGAAGCAGACTCAGAAAGATCATGAAGATCAAGACTTGTAACAAGGGGCAAATGCAAATAAACTACACAAAGCAGTATAATGTGGTAGTTAAAAGGACAGGCTCTTAAATCAAAGCTCAGGTTAAACTTCAAATTCAAATCCTTCTGGTAGGCTCAACACCTGCTTCTTAGCGTGCCTGTGACTTAGGTTTAGTCCAAATCCTGGCTCCACTATCTACCACTTAATCTCTCAGTGCCTGAGGTTTAAAATAGGAAAAAAGAGGGGTGCCTGGGTGGCTCAGTGGGTCGAGTGTCCACCTTTGGCCCAGGTCATGATTCCAGGGTCCTGGGATTGAGCCCCATGTTGGGCTCCAAGCTTAGCAAGGAGGCTGCTTCTCCCTCTCCCTCTACCTCTCCTTCCCCTCCTCCTTTCAAATAAATAAAATCTTTAAAAAATTAAAAAGGAAAAAAAATAATCTGATGGGGAGGGGTGCTCATTGTGAGGACTAAATATGATGACATGATGACATGGCAAATACTTCTAAAATAGGAGCTGGTACATAGTAATCAACACATATTAGCTATTATTATCATGACTAACACCACCTACTAAGACACGTTCAGGAGCTATGCCAATCTCCTTCTGAGTCTATCATGTTTGTAACAACCCTAATCAAAAAGTTTAGCCTTTTTATCTGAACAGTCTTCAAGCTCTAAACCATTTCCTCTTTTTTTCAGCTTTTTGTGAACATGGAAGATGATAGATAACTGGCTTCTTTATCTTTTAAGACTCAGGACTCTTTTTAGTTTTTTAATAATAAAATTCTCTTCCAAATATTATACATAAGACAGACTGCTCCACAGATTATAAACACTACAAAGAGTTCACAAAGTATGATGAAATATTGAGATTCATAAAAGAACAAACAGCCACTGAAGCAAAAACCTTAGATAAAGAAATGATGCAGAAGTCTATCAGCCTGCTCAAAATATACTGAATTCTAAATAAAGCACAGCAGGTAGGGATCCTCCACGGTTTATAGTCACTCGAATTATTAAAAACATATAGTGGATACTTTGGGTATTTTTTTTTCCTTAATAGCAGGAAAATCCTGTTTCTTCAAAAACAATGATGATGGCATGATAGGCATGGGCAATTTCTTCAAAAACAAATTCTATAGAAAAGAAAGGCCTTAAAAAAAAAAAAAAGAAAGAAAGAAAAAAAAGGCCTAAAGGCTCAGACTTTCAGCCATACACGCCCCCTACTTAAAGCTTTAAATATCTGAGGCATCTAGTATTTTTTGTAGTCTTTAACATTAAAGCAAAACAAGCTTCATTTGCATCAGAAAACATTATGCTTGAAAGAAAATTAAGCATTTAAAATTTTGATACTTACAAATTTAAAGGTATTTTAAAGGGTCAACTTAAAGGTCACGTAGATATTAGAGTTCATAATACACCAAAATATTTTTTAATAATCTAAAGACAAAAATCTATTTTTTTGAGAAAGAGAGAGAGAGAGAGAGAGGTGACACAAGCTCACCTGTGTGTGTACATAGAGCAAGCAAGGTGGGGAGGGGCAGAGGAAGAGGGAGAGAGAGAATCAAGCAGGCTCCACACCCAGCAGAGCCCAATGTGGGGCTCAAGCCAACGACCCTGAGATCATGACCTGAGCAAAATCAAGAGTCAGATGTTCAACCGACTGAGCCACCTAGGTGCCCCTGACAAAGATCTTTTTTAAACAATTTAATGTAAGGTTCTCCTATGTGTTAGATATTGAGATAGGCACTTCCACATACATTATGTAGCTTCATTCTCCCAACAACCATATGGGATGATTATCCTCCTTTTACAAATGAGGAAACTAAGGCCCAGCAATTTGCCTAAAAGGCACTTGCTTGTATGAGATTTAATCAGAAACCATATTCAAACTTTCTGACCCCCCAGTTTGATGTTCTTGATTGCACTATACCACTGCCACTTCCACAACTTAAATACTTCACAACTAGTTCTTATTCAGGGCACCAATCTTTTCAGCTGGCAGAGGCAAGAGTTGTAAGGGGAGAAGAGAAATTATTCATAATGTCACCAAAAAAACCTCATTATGCTTATTAATCCCACATGATTACCCCGTCCAAAGTAAATGCTTTCGTTCATGCTCTCTATCCCCTTAAAGCACCACTCATCTTCAGATATACAGCTTTCAGCAAAACCTAACTCAAGAATTACTTCCCCTAGGGGCCCCTGGTGGCTCAGGTCATGATCCCGAAGTCCTGAGATCAAGCTCCCCAATGGGCTCCCTGCTCCGCGAGAAGAGTCAAGAGTCGGGTTCTTCCTCCTCACCCCCGCCCATCCCTGCTTGCGCACAATTGCTCGCACACTCTCTCTCTCTCCCTCCCTCAAATAAATAAAATCTTAAAAAAAAACAATTACTTCCCCTAAAAAATTTTCCCAATTAGGAACTGCTCCCTCCCTACCAATCCAACATCCTTTCTTATCTCACTCCTTGTATCTATTCTGGACTACATTATCACACACTCTTCTGTCCTCCTGTCATATACCTGGAACTACATTTTTTCATTCAGTACTATTAAACGTTTGATGAGTCAGTGGTGAACAACAACAAAAAAGATCATTGCTATCATAGACGATTTAACATGATTTACATCTCTTAAAAAGGTAAAAATAACATGAAGGTATAAGAGTATGATGTTCTACAATAAAGGATTCCTTCCCAACAAGGTCTCTGAAGAAAGCCTTCTCCTTTGCATACTTGATAACATTTTTCAGGGAGGAAAAATTCCTTCTATCATGTCTCCCATGTGAGACCTTTAACTTCATGCCTTCAAATAAATAGAGGAAGTGAGAGACCAAAGTAGAAGGACAGACAGATCTGGGGCGCCTAGGTGGCTCAGTTGGTTGAGCATCTGCCTTGGGCTCAGGTCATGATCCCAAGGTCCTGGGACTGAGCCCCACATTGAGGCATTAGGCTCTCTGCTTGGCAGGGAGTCTGTTTCTCCTTTTCCCTCTGCCTGCTGCTCCCCCTGCTAATACTCTGTCAAATAAATAAAATCTTAAAAAGGAAGAAAAGGACCAATCTAAAGTCTTTCAATTTCACACACTAATGTGAAATCTACATCTACACCCTAGTCCCAATATCCCTTCCTGAGTCCCATCCACAAGAAAAATACTTTAGACACAATTGGTCCAGTTAAGCATCTCCATCAACCTGTCCAGCCACGTCCATTAACGCGTATTCAGAGACTTCAAGTTGTGTTTATGGATTACACGCACGTCATATTCATAAGAATAAGAATAAGCCTTCTACTTTTGAATCCCCTGCTGCTCCAAGATCATTGCCATAAATGTGTTCATCTTTATATATTATATCCAAATATAACACTTCAGGTATTGCTATTAGGGAAAGAATTTTCCACAAAATCAGAAAACTACATCTAAGTATCAATCCCTTATTTTGTCACTCATGCTCCAAGGAATCTGCTCTTGAAGGATTATTTATAAGTCAAAACACGCTTAAATGTACTTAGAGCAGTGGCTAAAAAAATTCTGCAATTTGTCTTTTAACAAGACAGATCCTTTTGTAATGCAGATTTGGTGAAATCGTCATCGTATGTTTTTTTTCTTAAATCAAAACTAAAACATAAAAAAATAAAAAATAAACTAAAACATAACTTCACACAGAATTGTGTATTTATCCCCACAGTATACGGGCTTTCAATTTAAAAATGAACAAAGAAACGAGATCTTGCCAAATTCCCCAGTGCCATACATGTGCTGCTGTAAGAAACATATTTGACTGCTTCTAACATGTAACTATACTCTAACTGAAAAGGGACAGCAGCGCGCTTTCCAGATCGGATACTTTATTAATATGCAACAAGAGAGAAACCATGACCATTTTTAATTAAACAACCATCTCTAAGCAGCTGTGTACAACGCGCTGTGACTCAAACGGCTCACGTGGAATTCGACCGCAACAACCTAATCTCCATAATTAAACACCTAAAAGGTAGTTCTTGTGTTTCGTCTATTCCCTCTCCCGGTACTTTGAGCAGGTACACTGTAGTCGTTCCACACACTGTTGCTATAAAAAAAGGGAGGGCGGGGGGATGGAGGGCAAGAAAGACTTGAAACCAGCTATATTCCTATAAAGGACAAACTGCATATCCTTATTCTCCTTTCCCCCCAACTTGCTTTTATAAAACTAGCATGATCTCGTTTTCACCGCAAGACGGGTTCTAGCTCCAGCAAAGCATTAAAAACTGAACCACAGTCCCGCCGCAGGACAACTTCAAAGAACACCTGATGGAATGGGGAAGATCTAACGGGCAATTCACCCGAGTCCCTTTACCACCCTTGCTTTCCTTGGAGTTCTAAAAGAGGCAAAAAAAAAAAAACAAAAAAACAAAAAACCAACAAACAACAACTTTTAAACGATTATCTGCAAAGACCTAAATAAAGTTGGCACTAATTTGAGGCTAAGTTACAACGATGACAACAACTTTAAAAAGATTATCTGCAAAGACGTAGGGCTGGCACTAATTGGAGGCTAAGTTTCGGGGAAAGTTAAAAAAAAAAAAAAAAAAAACGACCAATCCTACCCTACAAAGGGTATTGTCGTAGTAAGAAGTCACTCGGGTCCTGCAGCACTAGAAAGGCAAAAAACTTCATTAAATCCAATGCAAATATGCTCAACACCATCATCAGGTGGCTAAGTCTCCCCATCTGTTTAAGTTGGAGCGCAGGTCCTCTGTCATTTCCGACAAGGAAAGGAGAGGAGGGCAGGGGAGGGGAGAGGAGGGGAGGGAGGGGAGGGGAGGGGACAGGAGGGGAGAAGAGGAGGGGAGGGGAGAAGAGGGCAGCGGAGGGGAGCGGAGAGGAGGGGAGGAGGGGAGGAGGGGAGGAGGGGAGGGAGGGGAGACGCGGGGAGAGGAGGGAAGCGGAGGGGAGACGAGAGGAGGGGAGGGAGGGGAGAAGAGGAGGGGAGAGGAGAGGAGGGGAAGGGAGGGGAGACGTGGGGAGAGGAGGGGAGGGGAGGGGAGGGAAGCAGCGGGAGGAGAGGGGAGCGGAGGGGAGAGGAGGCCAGCGCCCTCCCGCCCGCCGCGGCGCCCAGGGCCCGGCTCTCCGCCCGGCCCCGAGCCCCCCGGCCCCGCAAGGGCGGCTGCACGACAGCCCGGCGTCCCCGAGAGCCCCGGGAGCCCCCGTCCGCCGGGCGCGGGGCGGACGACACACACACACTCACCGGAGCGGAGCCCCCGGGGAGGCGCGGAGGCGGGGGGCCGGGGCCCTGCCCGCGCCCGGCGGACCCCAACTCCCTCCGGCGGCTGGGGCGGGCGGCGGCTGGGGCGCGGCGCTGCCGGCTCTGCCGCGAGGGGCCGGGAAGCCCGGGCCCGCGCTGCCCCCGTCCGCCGACCCCGCCGACCCCGGCTGCGGCCACAGCCGCGGACACAACTACCGCTGCAGGCGCTCGCACGACCGCTCCCGCCGCCGTCCGGCCCCGAGCGCGTCGCGCCCTAATGCTGTCATCCGCCGCGTCGCCGCCGCTCCGGGCGCCTGGGGCCGCCGCGAGCCTTCCCGTCCGAGCGCCCGCCCCCCGCAGGCCCCGCCCCCGCAGGCCCCGCCCCCGCTCGCGGGCTCCAGCCCAGCCCCCCTTCCCGTCACGTGCCCGCGCGCGGCGGCGGCGGCGGGGACGCCCCCCTGCGGGCCGGGCGGCGGCGGCGGCGGCGGCGCGGGAGCAGCTGTCGGCGCGGCGGGAGTGCCTGCGACCTGCGGGGGGAGGACTCCTGGACCCGCCTCACAGGGCCCCGCCTAATCCGAGGAGACTGCACCGTGCGGCGCCTGGGCAGGGCTCGGGACCCCACGACCGCGCCGGGAGGCCGGGAGGCCCGGAGGCGCGGAGGCCCCAGAGGCCTAGAGACCCGGAGGCACAGAGGCCCGGAGACCCAGGGGCTTAGAGACCCGCAGGCATGGAGCCCCAGGGACCCGGAGGCCTAGAGACCCGGAGGCCTAGAGACCCGGAGGCACAGAGGCCCGGAGACCCAGGGGCTTAGAGACCCACAGGCATGGAGCCCCAGGGACCCGGAGGCCTAGAGACTGGGAGACCCAGAGGCCTAGAGACCCGGAGGCACAGAGGCCCGGAGACCCAGGGGCTTAGAGACCCGCAGGCATGGAGCCCCAGGGACCCGGAGGCCGGGAGACCCGGAGGCCTAGAGACTGGGAGACCCAGAGGCCTAGAGACCCGGAGGCACAGAGGCCCGGAGACCCAGGGGCTTAGAGACCCGCAGGCACGGAGGCCAGGAGACCCAGAGGCTTAGAGACCCGGAGGCACAGAGGCCCGGAGGCAGGGAGACCCAGAGGCCTAGAGACCCGGAGTCCGGGAGGCCCGGAGACCCAGGGGCTGGGAGGCACAGAGGCTAGGAAACCCAGAGGCTTAGAGACTCAGAGGCCTACAGACCCGGAGGCACAGAGACCCGGAGACTCAGAGGCCAGGAGACCCAGAGGCCTACAGACCCGGAGGCACAGAGGCCTAGAGACCCAAAGGCCGGGAGGCCCGGAGGCCAGGAGACCCAGAGGCTTAGAGACCCGCAGGCATGGAGGCCCAGAGACTCGGCGGTGGGGGGGGGGGGGGGGGGGGCCGGAGGCCCGGATGCCCAGAGATCCAGAGGCCTAGAGACTCTGAGGCACGGAGGCATGCACGTGTCACCCGCGTGTCAAAAAGAAGGCATCATGGTGTCTGGCTTAAAAAGCAGTAACTAATTGTTCCGATTTCTAGTAGTACGTTAATTGTGGCATTTAATTTACTGTTTTCCTCATTAGAGGTTTTTAGTTTTGAGGAAGCGATGCTGCGTTTCAATCACCCGGGGATGAAAATAGCCTAGCAAACTTATTTTTGTTCCTAGTCGCCTTCAGCATCCTTCGTGCCAGTTCTACAGTCATTAAGTTTTACAACGTGTTAGGTTGGTGGCAGTTTAAACAGATACACAGGATTTTGGCAATCTGTTCCATTTTTAAAATAAAGATTAGTGCTTTTTCCTTTTTCTTTTTCTTTTTTTTTCCCCCTAAGTACCTTAACTTTCGGACATAGCTTCTGCCTTCCTTTTTAACCATGGTCCAAGGAACTCTTTCCCCCCCCCCCACCCCCCCACCCCTGGTGATGAGAAGAAAAGTATGTGCTGGTCACCAGAGGAAAAGCAACAATGCAGAAATGAGGAGGTAGAAAAGCAGAAAGATCATAAACCCTGCCAACAAAGCACATGAGAAAGCTTTCCCGGTTTGTAAGTCATTTTTCCTTCCCGCCCAGGACTTAGGGTTTTTGCTTAAGCAAATCTTATGCATTCATTAGGTTTACTTAACATGACATCAAGAAAAAAAAAAAAAAGCTATTCTGATCAGCTGGATACTTTGAAATGAATAAGCAGTAGAGTTTGGCCTATATGATCAGTATTATTAATGTATTTCATGGACACACTCCGACATCATGGACTTTGAGGCTCATTATTTCTAGACAGAAAAACACTGCCAATTAAGCTATGCCACCCACTGATTTTTTTTTTTTTTTAGGATACATCTTGAATTCAGAGATGTTACAATGTGAAAAACAAGGAGTCTTGGAATCTGAGCGATATGGTAATGAGCAGGTGTTCCAGGGAGGAAAAGATTCGACAGATTCTGTTCTGAAGTATGAGATACTGTATCCGTAGTTCAGATAAATACAAGACATCTATTATTCTGTGAGTGACACCATTTGAGCAAAGCCAGTAACTTTGGAGTTTTTCAACAGATTGAAACCTGTCTCCTACTTTCTAGAACAGTATTTTTTATGCTGACTCAAAAATCAATTTCATTTTTTAATGAAATAGGCTAGAATGGAATAGAAGATAAAGGTCAGAGGTCATATCTAGTGTGGACAAGAAATTGCTTTGTGAAATTTTTGTTTCCTTTGCAGGGAAGGGTAAGAGTGTGTCCTAGGTTGTCATTTAAACTGTTCCTTATTGTGAGTTGCAATCAAATATTCAATCAAATAGATTTGAAAAAGAATGTTCTAAAAGCACAAATAACATGCGAAATCTATGCTCTGCACTCTGTTTCTCTGGTGCTTTACCTTTCCTTTGGGAACTAAAACTAAAGATTAGAAAAAGAAGGCAAATTCCTTGACAATCCTTTCCTGCCTCAGCCCAAATTTCTTAATTTGGCTGTTGAGAAAATAAGTGGTCTTTCATTGTCCTTCTTCTGGAAGCAAGGTAGCCGAGGTTATAGATTTTGCTAATTAGACGTTTGACTAGATAAATTATTCTTTTCATTACAAGTTCTGAGAAAAGTAGAGAGTTGAACTATATACTGTTGAACCAATGTTATTCAGCTGGTTTTTTTTTTTCTCTTTTTTCCTCAGGGGATGATACATTTGAAACAAATAGCCTTTGTGTACTCAGGGTTATGCAAATTCTTGTCAGACTAGCTGTAACTTCTATGAACCACCCTCAAAAAAGAAAAAAAAAATCAGAATGCAAGTTCATGAAAGTGAAGATATGGGACAACAAATATGAGTATATCTTTTGTAATCATCTGTATTTTAACTTTTGCTAATAATAGCTGCTTTCCATGAATGGTGATTTTGACATACCTCGCATACCTACCATGATTGCAACTAAAAAAAAAAAAATGTGTCAATACAATAAAATTCAGATATACATACTTTTCAGATCTTTTCAAATCTAATATTCTATGATTCCAGGAAATTATCATTCAATCTAGCATTTGTGATATAATCACAACATAAACAGAAACTGTAATATGTGATCCTGCACTGTAATTGAGAAATATCCTGTAACTCCCATCTGCTATGTTAAGATACCCTACAAGTTTGCTATTCTTAAATGATTTTAAGAATAACATCTTTGTAAATAAATAAATAAATAAATAAATAAATAAATAAATAAATAAAAGAATAACAACTTTGGGGGTGCCTGGATGGTTCAGTGGTTGAGAGTCTGCCTTTGGCTCAGGTTGTGATGCCTGCGGGGAGCCTGCTTCTCCCTCTGCCTGTGTCTCTGCCTCTCTCTGTGTGTCCTTGATGACTAAATAAATAAAATCTTTTTTAAAAAAAGAATAACATTTTTCAACAAAACTTTTTATTACAATTATCCAATTTTAACTCCAATGAGAATCTCTCATGCCCAGTGTTTAACTAATTATACATTTCTGAGAATAAGACATTCTTTTTCCAAATGAGTTAAAGCACTCACAGGCATGATGATTTTTCCCACAGAATATGTATCAGCACTGACCTAGAATGAGAGAGGTAAGTTTGATGTTGATTTTTATTTTACCTTTAGCCTAGCCGGTTAGACATTTATGTTGTCAAAGATTGCTGATGAGGATTTTAGGCTAACATCCTTATTTTCTCAGAGAGGATTAAGAACAACCTCAAACGTGAATAACGTATTCAACACATCTTTGAAGACTGTGGTTGATTGTATTATTATTCTCAGCCATATAACTTGATCTAGTAAGCCACATGTTAACTACTTTAAATTTGAGGGCAGCCCGGGTGGCTCAGCAGTTTAGCGCTGCCTTCAGTCCAGGGCCTAATCCTGGAGACCCGGGATCGAATCCCACGTCGGGCTCCCGGTACATGGAGCCTGCTTCTCCCTCTGCCTGTGTCTCTGCCTCTCTGTCTCTCATGAATAAATAAATAAAATGTTTTAAAATACCAAAAACATAAAAGTTTAAAAAAAATAAAATAAATTTGAGTGTAACATCAAATTTGAGGTCAATCTCTTAGTCGTGTGCTGCCGGCCTGTGAGAAAGACATGTTCCAAATGGGGTATCAGAATGAGAAAATACATGGAGCAGACCTGAAACTGACCTTCACCCTGTAGCAATACAGCAGCAGTAAACCTGCAGCTACTAACATGATATGAGAGTAAACTGTAAATATTTATCGTTGTAAATCATAGAGATTTTGAAATTATTATGTATTATAATCTCACAAATCAGCTGAAATGAATGTAAACCAACAGATTAGTGGTTCAAACGCTAAATGCATTGTTGAACATTAATATCCTTCTATTTAATAAAATAAAATTATAGACATCTATAAAATAATCACCTAGATATTTGGTAAGCACTCCACTAAAAATTTCTATTAAAAAGTAGTCTGTTTATAAAATATATAGATTTAGGAAGCCTGGGTGGCTCAGCAATTAGGCATCTGCCTTCAGCCCAGGGCCTGATCCTGGAGACCCGGGATCGAGTCCCACATCAGGCTCCCTGCATGGAGCCTGCTTCTCCCTCCGCCTGTGTCTCTGCCTCTCTCTGTGTGTCTCTCATGAATAAATAAATAAATAAATAAATAAATAAATAAATAAATCTTTAAAAATATAGAGAGAGATTTGCTTGCCGAGTATTTACATATAAATACAGCGCTCCATCCCATGACCTTGAGATGACTTTAGCCAAAACTAAGAGCTGGATGCTTTAACTGACTGAGCCACCCAGGCACCCTGAGCACCTCACATTTAAAAAAAAAACAACAACCACAGAAGAAAATGACACACCATTAGTGAGAATCTGTGATAGCAGAAACATGTTCAAAAGGACTTCAGATACTGAAATTACCAGGCATAGACTATAAAATAACTAAATAAAATGTGAATAAAAGTCAACCTTGAAAATATATACAGAAAACAAGTATGTACAAAGAGTAACTAAAGATATTTTTAAATGGAATTTAAAGAATTAAATATAAATTATTAAAATTTAGAACTCAGTGGACACGTTTAATAGTCTATTTGACATAGCAGAAGTACAGCTTAGTGAACTGGGAGACAGAGATGAAGAAATTGCCCAAATGCAATAGAAAAAAAGAAAATTAAATGAAAAATATGAAAAAGACTTTAAGTGACATGGAAGACATGTGAGAAAGTCTAAAATAAAAGCAGGACTCCAAAAGACAAGGAAAGAGAAAATGTGGCAGAAGCAGGCTTAGACAAGGTAATGGTTGAAAACTTTCCAGAACTGATTAAAGACTCCAACTCACAGACTTAGGAAGTCCCCCAAATCCCAAGTAAGTTAAAGAATAATAAATCTACACTTATATACATCATAGTAAAACTATAAAACACCAAAAGAAGAAGAAGAAGAAGAAGAAGAAGAAGAAGAAGAAGAAGAAGAAGAAGAAGAAGAAGACCTTAAAAGTAGAAGAAAAAAATAGATTAACCTCAAAGTGTCTGGTAACTGACTTTTTTCAGTAACAACAGAATCAGAAGACAGTGGATAACGTCTTCAGTGGGCTAACAGAACATGGCTATAAGCCCAAAATTCAATGCCCATTGAAGAGATCTTTTGAAATGAAGCCAAAATGAAGGTATTTTCAGGCAAGGCAAAGCAGAGTTTGCTGCTAATAATGATTCTTTATCAGATTTTCTTTCTTCAGAAAAAAGTGAAATGACTCAAATAAAAGCTCTTAAGAGTTAAGACTAAAGGAAGAGCATTGAAAGTGCTAAATATATGCATGAATCTAAAAACGACTATGTCAAACAGAATTGTTAAAATTATTTAATATTTTAAAAGAAAAAATAGCAATCACTCATATTCCTGACATCAGAATAAGTCCAGAGTCTCACTTTTACCAACTATTAAACAGACCTTATCAGATCCAAGTATTTTATGCATTTGTATTATTATCTCCATCTAGTATATGCCCTTAAAAGCAAAAATAAACATTTTCAGTTTTTTTTCCTCTTCTTTTGTCCACATAGGAAAAATTGTATTAATGTTTTATTGGTATTCTGTTTTTAATTGACTGTACTGATATAGCATCTTAAATGTTTTCCTTCGTGACATTTTCTATTTCAAATTTGCATAATGTACCAATGAAGATGATTTATTAATAATCAGACCAAGACATTAGCGTATATTTAGGAGCTCATGATGTGGATTAATAAAAGACAGAATTCTGTACTATTTTTCATACAACTGTGAAGCATTAATGAGCCCCACTATAGAAGTCTAAAAATGAAACTTCATCATAACAAATTATATAATTATGTATTCACAGGTTGAGGACAATTAAGTTCTATTGAAAAGCTCTAATTACTCTTTCCACCCACATTGCCTATTCAAAATTATGTGCACACTATGACTTTTAACACCATCTCTGGAAATTGTTAGAAATATATGCTCAGGCTGTGAGATTGACTCCTGAGCGTAATTCAGCTCAGAGAGCATCCTGAACTCCAAATACATTTTTAAAGGAAGAGGAAGAACTCATTTCTTTCTGCTACTTGCCTAGACTACACGTTCCCAGTTGTAAATATGTTTTTCATTTCAATTTCAAGAAAGTGTATAAAAATCTCTTTATCACAATTACGGAAACATGAAAAGCATAGAACACATAATACCTTAAATTTCCAAATTTGTGACAATGCAAAAAAATTATACCTTACTTTTTTTATGAAAGCTTTACTTTCTTTTCCTCAACCACATGGGATTATTCAAAACATATTTACTTCTATAATACTTTCTTGAGAAAACCAACTTTATTATTTCACTGAAGACTGTCCAAATGACTTGCATTACTTTCTATTTTTTAACATTTATGAGATTATATATTGCTAGGATAGATTATTCCAGTTAGCTTTGTCTAATCTGTATTTATACATCTATGAACTGACAGTTCAAAAGTAATTCAATTCATATAAACCAGACTGTACATTAATTCTTTCAATTTTAATAAGTTATCAGTTTTTACTGGGTCCAAGGCCTATCCTGTTTACAAAAAAAATAAGTGTCAGTTACTCTACCTCTTTTTTGAAATGAATGGGAAGCTAGCGAGAGGCCTCACCCTATAAACTAACAGTGTTTCAAAACTGCCATTTGTGCTCTTCTCTGCTGGGAATGAAGGTGCCATACGTACAACATCATCAGATAGCAGCTATCTACTCACCCCACCCAGCAAGGACAAGTGCTACCTTGATGCCTTTTGTCAAATCTCCTAGGTATTTATGATCTTTCTCACTCCTCCAGAACACTGGAGCCCAGAGGTGACAAGGTGAAGAAGGAAGGCACCTACCCTATATTCCAGTAATATCTGTCCAAAGCATTCTTGTCAGGTTCACTTCCTCTGTGCTAGGTCCAGTTGATACTCTCCCCCAGTTGTTTTCAGTCAGTTCCTATGGGAGCCTAACTTGTGCTGATCTATATGCACAGGCAGTTGAGACCAGACTCTCAATCCCATTCCCCCCTGGTTTCCTTTAACCTTGATCTCTGTAACACCCTCCTGAAATGTACTGTAGTTGGGATACATCTATTCTTTTATTTTTAAATATTAACCTCTTTCCACAAATGGCCAAACACTTTGCTTGTTGTGGTGCCATATTGTGTTATTACTTCTAACCTCTTTTTTTTTGCTGTCAGCCAATAGTCTTGGACTTAACATTGTTTGCCTCCCTACCCCCCTGAAATTATTATAAAGGCAGTACATCATATGAATACAATGATCTAAACTAAGAACCAGGGAAATTCTAGAAGAAAATGACCCTTAAAAAAAAAGTTCTCACGAATAAGAGACAGAGAGGCAGAAACCTAGGAAGAGGGAGAAGCAGGCTCCCCACAGGGAGCCTGATGCAGGACTCAATCCCAGGACACCGGGATCATGCCCTGAGCCAAAGGTGAGACACTTAACCACTAAGCCACTCAGGTGCCCCTAAGAGAAAATGACCTTTATGTAATAAATAAAGGCAAGAAAAAAAAAGGGGAGAGCACTATTATGTAATAAAATAGGCTCATCAGACATATCAACCAAATGCAATATATGGACCTCTTTTAGATCCTGTTTTCAAACCACTTTTATAAACAGACATTAATGAGACAATCACGGAAAGACTAATACTGATTGGATATTACATGATATCAGGAAATTTTTAATCATCTTAAGCATGATAATGATATGTGATTGGGTTTTGTTTTTTTTTTTTTAATGTCTCACTTCTAAGAGATACATACTGTATAATCGGGCCCTACTTTAAGGGGGAAAAAAACAACCTTCAAATTATGTCACTTTCTTTTCTCTACCTGTAGGTCAAATCCATGGGAATGTATTCTACAACTACTGCTTGTTATTTTCTACCCTTAAGATAGTAATCATTTCCTCTTTATCATGTCTCTAATTATTTTTTTAAGATTTTATTTATTTACTTGAAGGAGAGAGAAGCAGACTCTCTGCTGAGCAGGGAACCCGACATGGGCCTCGATCCCAGGACCTGAGCTGAATGCTTAACCATCTGAGTTAACCACCCAAGTGCCCCATGTCTATGGTTATTTTTAGCAAAAGTATTCAAATCAAAAGCAACTCATGCTATCTGGTATTTGCTCCACACCTCTATTAAATTATTGTGAAAGACCAAATATCATATGACCTGTGTAAATAAATCTAATTAAGCACATTAACATGTTCAAATTTATATAAAGCATTCTGCAAATACAGATTACTCTAGCTAGAGATGCTAAGAAGCAGATGTACTGATCTCCTTGGCATTCACATGATTCAGCTACAAATAGAATTTGAACAGATTCCAAAAGCACAACTGTCAAATTCATAAAAAGTAGCAAAAAAAAAAAAAAAAAAAAAAGTCAAGTGAAAGCTTAGGCTTGCCTTGATAGCACTGACTGTTTTCTGGGGGGAAAAAAGTTAAAGTATTCTGTTAATGTTTTATTTCTTTTTTTTTTTTTTATGTTTTATTTCTTAAGTGCTAATATTTGACAAGAACTAAGTACTTTCATTTTATGCAGAGATGTTCCCATTAGGTTAGCAATGATAATCCAGAAACTGTTATGAGTAAGTATTACTATTAAGCCCAACAGAAATCTCAAAATCAATTTAATCAAGAGGCACCTGAGTGGTTCAGTTAGGTGAGCAGCCGGCTCTTAATTTAGCCCAGGTCACATACTCAGGGTGCTGGGATCAAGTCCCACGTTGGGCTCTGCACTCTGAGGGGAATCTGCTTGAGGATTTTCTCTTCTTTCCTTCTGCCCCTCTCATGCACGTGCTTTTTCTCTCGTTATAATAAATCTTTAAAAACAAATTTAATCAATATTACAAAGTTCATCAGTAAAAATTTGGGTCACTGAAGTAGTACACTGTAGTGGGATTGAGCTCCAATTCTAGCATCAAGATACATAATGTTAACCCTGTCATTTACTAGCTGTGAGACCTCACCAAGGCTCTTTCCTCATCTGTAAAGTGGAGTTTAAAAAAATAATTTTTTATTTTTCAGTGTTCTGATAAGAATTAAAGAACTCAAGAAAAACAAGAAAAAACCTCAAGAAACAAACTATTATGATTACTATCTTTGGGGAATATTACATCATATGCAATATTACTGACTATATTTTCATTTTACTTGATTGTAAAAAAAATTACACACAAAGTATATACTCTACCAATCTTCCATTGATAGAAAGACTTTGTGGCAACTGGCCTAATTCTGAGAATTGTAGAAGATACACAGGTGGACATAACCTCAGGCCCTGGAAATAGATTTATTTAAGAATCTCTACAATCCCCAATTCATTTTTTTAAAAAAAGATTTATTTATTTATTCATGAGAGAGTCAGAGGCTGAGGCAGAGACACAGGCAGAGGATAAAGCAGGCTCCATGCAGGGAGCCTGAAGTGGAACTCAATCTCAGATCCCACAATCACGACCTGACCCAAAGGCAGATGCTCAACCACTGAGCCACTCAAGCGTCCCTACAGTCCCCCAATTCAAATATCAGGTTTCACATGTGATGTGAGAATGAAAGCCATTTCTTTAACAACCAGGAGGTAAATTCGATTTGAGTTGTATTTGCCATTCAACTAAGACTTAAAACAGACATTAGAGTGTTGCAATACATGAAGTCAACACTCTAGGCCAGTCCTCTCTTGCCAAACTTCTTTATGATGAATCATAATAAAATTTATCTCTAAGCAAAATGTGGTAATGCATACATTTCTTTATTCTTCTGCTCTTACAATGTCATTTAGTAATCCAACACACCTTCATTATGATATTCAGTAAATGTAAAAATGGCCTTTTGGAATCTTTGAGAGATATTAGTTATGAAGATTTAGTGGATTCGAGTTAAACATTTTGGGCTAGAATAATTTTTTTTTTAAGATTTTATTTATTGGGGCAGCCCAGGTGGCTCAGTGGTTGAGCATCTGCCTTTGGCTCAGGGTGTGATCCTGGAGTTCTGGGATCGAGTCCCACATCGGGCTCCCTGCATGGAGCCTGCTTCTCCCTCTGTCTGTGTCTCTGCCTCTCTCTGTGTGTCTCTCATGAATAAATAAATAAAATCTTTTTTTTTTAAGGTAAATACAATCTTTTTTTTTAAGATAAATAAAATTTTTTAAGATAAAATCTTTTTTTTTTCAAGATTTTATTTATTTATTCATGAGAGACACAGAGAAAGAGAAAGGCAGAGACACAGGCAGAGGAAGAAGCAGGCTCCATGCAGGGAGCCCGACGTGGGACTCGATCCTGGGACCCCGGGGTCACGACCTGAGCCAAAAGCAGATGCTCAACCACTGAGCCACCCAGGGGCTCCTGGGCTAGAATAATTATAGGTAATGTAGTATATTTTTTGTATAGTATCTTTCATGTTATTGGATTAATGCTCAATTACTGATGCTTAAACTGATAATTAATGATATGGCAGTCTCATTCCTATTTTATAAACTTATAACCAGGAAGTAATTTGTATGACATTATTTTGATGCCATGCATATGCCCATATCCTCTTCAAACATAAACCATGGGGTTTTGGGGGGGGGGGGGTTGAATTAATTAATTTATTTATTCATGAGAGACCAAGATAGAGAGAGGGAGGCAGAGAGGCAGGCAGAGGGAGAAGCAGGCCCCATGCAGATAGCTTGACATGGGACTCAATCCTGGGTCTCCAGGATCACACCCTGGGCTGAAGGCAGGCACTAAACCGCTGAGCCACCCAGGGATCCCCAAACCTCATGTTTTAACACTTGTTGAAAACCCTTGCACGAGTCTATAATTTCAATAAGAATTGCAAAATAATTTTAATACCATCATTTATTCTATATTCTGACTTTTTTCCCAGTAAAATAGAGCTTTCCTTCATCCCTAGAACTATTTGGTTACCTTAAAATATGTTTCATACAGGAAAAGAAAAATAAATAATTCCTTACTTTTAGTAATTTTCAGAGTTAAAGATAATTTGGAGACCAATGAGGAAATCTGAATTTGGGTTTTAGATAAGATGAAAAGTCGTTGACTTGGAAAGGTAGACATTGTTAATTTTTAAAAGAGTAAATATGTTGTAAAACAACACTGAGTATGAAATCATTTTGGTTAAAAATACATATATATATATTTATATGTATCTGTAGGATAAATAAAGGCATGAAAAGATATACAATGAGCTGTTAACAGTGATAATAGATGGGAAATGTGGTTGTTTTTATTTTTCTAGTTTATTTATATATAGTTTCCAACTTTCTACCATGCATCTACTGCTTTCATAGTAACAAAAGTTTATTTTTTTTAATTTTTATTCATTTATTTTTAAATGACTTTTTTTTTTTAAAGATTCTATTTATTTATTTAACAGAGACAGAGAGAGAGAGAGAGAGCATGAGCAGGAAGGAGAGGCAGAGTGAGAGGGAGAAGCAGGCTCCCCACCGAGAAGGGAGCCTGACAATGGGACCTTTGCCCATGATCCTGGGATCATGACCTTTGCCAAAGGCAGATATGTAACGACGGAGGCACTCAGTCACCCCCCAGAAGTTTTTTTTTGTTTTGTTTTTTGTTTTTAAAGAAAATTACTATCTCCTACTGAGCCTACATATAGCTTCTGAGTCATCATCAACATGAGACTGTAAACATTCTAGCGTGAAGGACTGCCAGGGCACCAATCGATGTGGTCACTTCTTGAAAGCCTCTCTGCTTGCAGATTGCCTTGGCCTTTGCATCATAGGCCTACCTCAGCACTGGATCCATGGAGCCTTCGCACTGTAGCAGTCTTCAGGAATTGGCAACATAGATATGTGCCTCTGTTGGCCTTGGGCAGAAACACTTCTTTTTAGGTCATCACATTAGTTTTCCAACTACCTTTCTGACTCTTCCTCATTCTCTTCTGCAAGTTTATCTTTCTCTGCTATTTATTTATTGCTCCAAAATTTCATACTCAGCCCTCTTTTCTTTTCATTCTTCTTCCTAGAAAAGAGAGGAGACCTTGGATCTTGTGTTCTCATTCTTTTTAATTTAATATGTATCTCCAGCCTAGTCCTCTCTCCTAAGCAACATAATCACTAATTATTGTACTCCCTAGTTAGACATTTATATGTTTATGAATTTATATATTTACATGTTTAGGTGCTCCCTACCTGGCGCTTATAATATGAATCTGCTACTTTCAGAACTTTAGGGAAGAATAACTTCCATTTTTATTTCTGTCACCTTCCGTAAGCAGAAAGAGTTATTTCATTTAATTGGTGATTGAAAAAGAAAATAAGACCCAGCCTCTTTCTTGCCATATTTTTCAAATCTACCTACCCACAACATATTATGCTCTGTTTTGTTTCTTATTCTGTGTAATAAACTAAACACACATGCATCAGAGCCTACACTTGCCTTCTTTAGGCCTGAGTCCTGAACCTCATTCTTTCTACTGTTGACTTCACTGAGTGTGGAGAGCAGTGATTCTGCCCAAATTTATCTGTTCTGCAGGCCCAAAATTTCCTTTTATTATGCCATATCTCATTTGGACTTGGAAAGAAGTGTTGAAAAGCCTGGTTAGTGGCCGTACATTGAAGTTATATTGCCCAAGCAACTATATCAATAAGAACGCAGCTTTTCAATCTTTCCCTATCTGGCTCCCTATCAATTGGTTCTGAATTCAGAAGACAGTTAAGACATATAAGCAACTGTCACTGCCTAAGCCCCATTATTGGTAGGACAACTTTATCCAAAAACGGTTGTTTAATGAGATCCTAGGTCTGATAAAAGGAATGGAAAATGAAATTTTGGCAGTCTAACAAGGGAATAAAAGATCCCAGAATAAAACGATAGCAATTATCAGAGAATCAGCAAAATGGGAATTTGTTCATTTATACCTGAATGCCTACAGTGTGTTAGGCATTGCTCCAAGGAGAGGTTTAAAGAGTTAGAATACTTTAAAGGAAAGTTACCTGATAGTCTCTGGGGGGCCTGGGGGGCTTAGTTGGTTAAGCGTCCAACTTTTGGTTTTAGCTCAGGTTATGATCTCATGTTGTTAGGCTTCAGAGCTCTGCAGGCACCTTCTACTTCTACTTAAAGATTCTCTTCTTCGAGTGCCCCTCCCCCGATTTGTGGCCTCTCTCTCTTAAATAAATCTTTTATTTTTTTTTAAGTTACCTGTACTCTAATTTAACTGAGTTTTGAATCTTTATTATAATCAACAATGAAGGAATGATTTATATTCAAAGCTGATATGATTGATTCAATATAACACTTGAGTGCTTATTGTTTATCAAACAGTTCCATACCATATCCAATTGAATCATCAAAACAACTCCATGAAGTCGAACAAAATAGTCCAAGTTATGCTGCAGTTGAAAAAAAAAGTCAATTACTTGACTGAACAGTGATTTCTTTCTTTCTTTCTTTCTTTCTTTCTTTCTTTTTTTTTTTTAAGATTTTATTTATTTATTCATGAGAGAGAAAGAGAGGCAGAGACACAGGCAGAGGGAGATGCAGGCTCCATGCTGGGAACCGACTGGGACTCAATCACAGGTCTCCAGGATCACACCCTGGGCCGAAGATTTATTTCTTATTCCAAAATGTTGGCTCTGGCTGCAGTGAACAACTGTCTTCCATGTGATGACATGATAATCTAGGCTCTTTCAACTGTTGTACCCAAGATTGGGAATCCGAGAAACCACCAAGGAACTGGCACCGATGCAAGTACATGAGGGTTTATTTGCAAGCTCGAGCTTGGGTCCAAGTATACTCCATACAGCAGAGCAGGGACTTGGACCCTGAAGTGGGTTACAGCTGGGTTTATTTGGGGGGCTGATCTAGGAGATTTTCAGAAGGGGTGGAGGAATTTTTTTTTTCCATTCCAATATGGGGGAAAAGGTGGGGGAGTTTCTTAAGATCTGATATGGGATTCTCTGCTGAGGGCATTCTGAGCTTTATTGTCTTTCCGATATGGGATTCTCTGCCTAGGACAATCTGCAGTTTTTCCTATAAAGTTCAGTTTTTATTCCCAGGGACCTAAGATGGCTATACTTGTGCTAATGCTAAACTTGAGGTGGAGTGGCCTTAATTTTTCTCAGCCTCCACACAACCTTGTGGTTACACCATCTTCATATGAGTCTTTGTTCCATGATTGCCCCAGTAGGAGAAGAAGGACTGGGGAATTTCATATTAGCCCTTCATGGCCTCATCCAGAAACTGACACATGTATAGGAATTTAGTTCTATACAACTGAGAATGCTCATAGTTCTTCTGCAATTTTAATGTGTTTTGCTATACATGATGCTGTTTCTGAAGTAGTTAGTTGCCCCCTGCTGGGCATATAATTATAAAATTCCTAAAGGTAGGTATGTCTCAGATTGCATGTAATGACAAACTTCTGAGATGCATTAAACTTTTTCTTTTTCTTTTTTTTTTAAAGATTTTATTTATTCATGAGAAACACACAGAGAGAGGCAGAGACATAGGCAGAGGGAGAAGCAGACCCTCTGCAGAAAGCCTGATGCAGGACTCCAGCCCAAGACCCGGGATCACGCCCTGAAGGGAATGCTCAACCACTGAGCCACCCAGGCATCCTGCATTAAACTTTTTCATCAAATGAATTCACAGTGGATTTCCCATGTTCAGTTGAAATAGGTAAGTTAACCCAGAGCTCTTAAATACAATCTTCTTTCTATAACATGCATTTCATATTTTATGTCTTTTCAAGTCCTTTTTAAAACCATGTAGAGATAAATTATCAAGTTAAGAGGGAAAAATAGCACTTGTTCAAGTGTTTTAAAAACTATTTTTACCTGTCTCTGCTTCCTTACTCTGGCTAATCTTGGACAAGGCACTTTAACTTCTTGATATCTATTTCCTCATCTGAATATGAATATGACATGCACTATAAACCACATATTTAAAGTATAATTTGATAAGTTTGATACATATATTCAACTATGTAATACTGCTAGCATGGTTCAAGATAGCTCAAGATAGTGAATACATTTATCATTCCCAAAAGTTTATTATTTTTATTTTCTTTAAGATTTTATTTATTTGAGAGATACAGAGCAAGCACAGTGGGCAGAGGGGCAAAGGGAGAGGGAGAGAGAATTCCAAGTAGACTTCTTGCTGAGCAGGGAGCCCGACCCAGGACTGGATCCCACAACTCTGAGGTCATGACCTTAGCTGAAATCAAGAGCCAGAGGCTTCACCAACTGAGCCACCCAAGCACCCCATTCCCAAAAGTTTTTTCGTGCCACTTTGTATTCCTTCTTTCTGTCTCCTGCTCCTCCCAGCCCTCCTTACCCTCCAGTAACCACTATTGTGCTCTCATTATAGATTAGTTTGTATCTTCCAGAGAAAAACAGAAATTTTAAGCTCACTAGTTTAAAGACTGAAATGAGGTATGGGAAAGCTTAAATTCTTTTTAAATATAAAAACTTTTTTTGACGGGCAGCCCCAGTGGCCCAGCAGTTTAGTGCCACCTTCAGCTCAGGGCATGATCCTGGAGTCCCAGGATCAATCGAGTCCCACGTCAGGCTCTCTGCATGGAGCCTGCTTCTCCCTCTGCCTGTGTCTCTGTCTCTGTCTCTCTGTCTCTCTCTGTCTCTCATGAATAAAAAAAATCTTCTTTAAAAAAATAATAAAATAAAAACTTTTTTTGAGATTCCCTATCTTGAAGCCTGAGGCAACCATGTAATCCAATTGTTAAAAGCTTTAACTTTTTTTTAAATTTTTAAAAATATTTTATTTGTTTATTCATGAGAGACACACAGAGAGAGGCAGAGCCACAGGAGAGGGAGAAGCAGGCTCCATGTAGGGAGCCCGATGTGGGATTTGATCCTGGGACTTGATCTCAGGACTCCATCCTGGAACTCTGGGATCACACCCTGAGCCAAAGGCAGACACTCAACCGCTGAGCCACCCAGGCATCCCAAAGGCTTTAACTCCAGAGTTAGCAGATATGGGCTTGGGTCTTGGCTATATCATTTACTAGCTCTGTGACCTTGGGCAAGTTACTCAACAGACTAACTGAGGTTAACAGTTTCCCCATACTTAGGAGAAAGGATAAGAATATCCCCATAAAGATGTTGGGAAATTGCTTGCAAAGCAATTAGCTCAGCACTGGACCTAAAATATAATACATTCAACCAATGGTAGCCGTATATCTTTAGACATTTCAAAGAGCACTAACCTAGCTTTAAGAAAAGGAAATGAGAACCCTGACCATGTAGCCAGTGTAATCTTAAGATAACCATTTTAGAAGTTTTATGTGAGAATTATAATGATTCACTGTGCTAGCCATGGTATCCATATAACTCTAATTCAAATCCTTTTCATAAGCACCCCTTTGGTTTTCCTTCTTCATAACTCTTTCCCCAAGTGTCACAGTTTTTCTTTCTTTGTAATTCCCTCCCTACCAAACATGACCTGACAGTCTCATTTCACCTTTATGATTCAACAAATAACTTGTCCAAAGTAAAGTGAGTGATAGTCACTCTACCAAAGTAGAATGAGTGGTGGTGACAGATACCAGGGAAATAGAGGTAACTGAAGAAACTAGTGTTTTGGTGTGATAAATGTTCTTTAATAGTTTTCTCCTTTATATTCAGACTTTTGTGCTCTTTCTGAGCTGTCAAGCTCTGCCAGGTGCATACTTGATAAAATCCTCTTTCCACAACAGAAATTAATTGAGCTCCACTTATCGGCTTAGCCCCATCTAGTGTCCAGGGCAAGTTCTGCCTTTCCAGAGGAGAAATACTGTATCTGGGAGTCCTTTTGTGTGCTTTCTTCTATGAAGTTTTAACATTACATTTGGCATTGCATCATTAGTCTTGAGAAATTATATGGATGGGCAGATAGATCCTAAGGGAACTCCCAGTGATCTCTATCTCAGTATTAATGCTCCTACCTCCAAATATAGATTGTTTACCAGCAAACATGGATTTATTCAGGAAGAACAGAAAATTGCAATTTAGGATAAGCAAGTTAGAGCAAAACTATTGGCAAGTCTACCAAAGGGAAGGATTTATTTTATGGAAAAGGAGGAAGTTTACCGGGGTTGTTTTGCACAAAACATTGGGAAAAAGTATGAGTCTAGGATAATGAAAGTTTCTCATTGGCTGAGTTGCAGGGGTAGTTAATTCCTTGTAGCAGATGCAGTGTACATCTTTCCTTCTTGGGGCCTACATGTAACTGGTGATTCTTTCCTGTTGAGGATTCTTTTTTTAGGGGTCTGTAATTGACAATTCTTCCTATAATTGACATTGAGGGTATGGCTTCCCATTCTAGTTCCCCCTTCTATTATACCAGGTTCACTTTGTTGGCACCCGTGAGCAAGGGTCCAACATTTGGGGGCTCGTCCGGGATCCGAGACGCCCCCAGGCTCAATCCTAAAACAGGTAGGAGGTAAGACCGAGCTCGCTAAATGTCATATTTGTCTCGTCCGTTTGTCTGACTGGCCGGGTCTGTGCCGGGTCTGTATTGTGCCTGCAGGACTCTGTACTCTGTATTCTGTTTTTGGACCAGCGGGGGAGGCAGACGTGCCCTGAGACCCCTGGTCCCCCTCCAGAGTCTGACTCCGGAGTGGTCTGGAAGAGGAACGGAGCCCGGCACTCCCTCCTCTTCGGGGACGGTCGTTGTTGGCGACCGCTCCCATCCGTATCTGCCGCGCCGGTCCTGACATTCGTGTGCGTCTGTCTGTTCTGTGTCTTTCTCTCTGTCCTCCTCCTCACCGCTCACCTCTTCTCTACACCCATGGGACAGACTGTAACCACCCCGTTAAGCCTCACTCTAGATCACTGGAAAGAAGTCGCCGGCCGGGCACACAACCTTTCGGTCGGAGTCAGAAGACGAAGATGGGTCACCTCCTGCTCCTCAGAGTGGCCGACGTTCAACGTCGGGTGGCCCAGGAATGGAACTTTTAACATTGGTGTTATCTTGCAGGTGAAGGCCCTGGTCTTTCAGCCAGGACCCAATGGACACCTTGATCAGGTGCCCTACATCATAGTATGGGAGGATCTCGCTAAAAAACCCACCCCCCTGGATAAAATGCTTCACCCCTTCTCAGGGGGGACCGGGCCGAGACCCCCACCCCCTCCCTGCGTCACTCCCCTTCTTCCCCGCCCTACCTCTCCCTCTGCTCCCTCAGCTCCGTCCCCCGACTCTACTGGGGTAGAGAGGCGACCCCTTGCTTCACCCCCGCTCGCCAGTCGCCTCCGCTTTCGACGAGAGAGTGAGGGGGAGTCGGAAGACGTCCGGACCTCCCGGGCACGTCCCCTCCGATCAGTGGGCGGCCAGATGCAATCCTGGCCGTTCTCTGCCTCTGACCTTTACAATTGGAAAACTCATAACCCCACTTTCTCCCAAGACCCCCTGGCACTAACCGGGTTAATTGAGTCAATTCTGTTGACCCACCAGCCGACCTGGGATGCCTGCCAACAGCTCCTGCAGACCCTCCTCACCACGGAGGAGACAGCGCGTCTACCTCGAAGCACGGGAAAGCGTCCCGGGGGCGGATGGGAGGCCGACCCAGCTGCCTAATGAAATTGAGGATGTTTTCCCCTTGGTTGGCCCGACCTGGGACTACGACACGGCTGCCGGTAGGGAGCGGCTCCGTCTCTATCGCCAGGTACTCCTAGCGGGTCTCAGAGGGGCAGGGCGATGCCCCACCAATTTGGCAAAGGTACGTGCTATAGTGCAGGGAAAAGATAAGACGCCGGCAGGTTTTCTGGAAAGATTAATGGAAGGCTACCGTATGTATACTTAAAGAGAGAGAGAGAAAGTGAAAAAGAAAGAGAAAGAGAAAGTGAAAAAAAAAAGAAAGAGAGAGAGGAAAGAGAAAGAGAGAGAGAGAGAGAAAAAGAGAAAGAAAAAGAAAAAAAAAAAGAGAGAGAGAGAGAGACACCCCAGAGGAAAGGGAGGAAAGGATCCGTAAAGAGCAAGAGGAACGAGGAAATAAAAGAGATAAAAAAAAAACGCAATAAAGAACTGACTGGGATACTGGCCACCATAGTACAGGGCTCAGGGCAGAGTAAGTCAGGACAGAGTAAGGACCTGGGAGACAAAAGAAAACCACGGGTTGAACGAGACCAGTGTGCCTACTGCAAGGAAAAAGGACATTGGGTTAAAGATTGTCCAAAGAAGGGCCAAACACAGGGACCTAAGAAGAAGCCCATTGCCGTTCTGTCCCTAAAAGATAAAGATTAGGGGTGTCGGGGCCAGGACCCCCCCCCCCCACGCCATAGAGACAGTCATCTGCCAGCCCCCTGATCAATGGCTCTCAAACGCTTGGGTCACCCATTATTAGGCCATGTTACTGAATTCCGAGTGGATACAGTTTGGAACGGCTACATCCCTAAACCCGGCCACCTTGCTTCCAGAAACCGAGTCCCCCTCCCTGATAATGCATGATTGCCACCAGATCCTAGCCGAGGTCCATGGCACTAGAGGGGACTTGACGGACCAGCCTATGCCAGATGCTGAAGCAACCTGGTACACCGAGGGGAGTAGCTTTCTACGAAATGGTGAACGTAAAGCCGGGGCTGCCGTGGTAAATAAAAAAAAAACTGTCATCTGGGCCAGTGCCCTAGAGCCTGGAACTTCAGCTCAAAGGGCGGAACTTATAGCCCTAACTCAGGCCCTAAAAAAAAAGGCTAAGGACAAAAAGGTCAACATTTATACTGACAGCAAAAAAATTGAGTATAATTCACTGTCCTGGACATCAGCACGGCAATGACCCAGTAGCAGAGGGGAACAGGATGGCCGATGAAACAGCACGAGCCACTGCACTAGGCCCACAGGAAGATGGACAGAAGCATCCCCCACCAGACGAGAAACTGCCCAGGTGGTTGTCAAGAAAATCCTAGAAAAAATTTTCCCCCGGTTTGGACTGCCCAAGGTAATAGGGTCGAACAACGGCCCTGCCTTCGTCTCCCAGGTAAGTCAGTTGGTGGCCAGATTACTGGGGATAAATTAAAAATTACATTGTGCATACAGACCCCAGAGCTCAGGGCAGGTAGAAAAAATAAATAGAACAATTAAAGAGACCCTAGACCAAATTGACATTGGAGACTGGCACTAGAGACTGGGTCCAACTCCTCCCCTTGGTCTTGTTCTGAGTCCGGAACACTCCCACGCGCCATGGACTAACTCCTTACGAGATTCTCTATGGAGGTCCCCCACCAGTGACGGACTTACTAGATTCTGCTATTAAGCCTCTTGCTAAAAAGTTCCCTAAGATTTTAAGATTAAAATCAGTCCAAACAAAGAGGAGGGAATGAAGAACCCCCCCACCCCACCCCCCACCCCCCGTGAGTGGGCCCAGGCCTAACCCTGAGGCAGCCCATCCAGGCGCCTCCCATGAATTCAAGCAACAAAAACATTCTGTTTTTCCGAGATAAAAAAACTATCTCCCGCCTCGCCCTGACTGGAAAAGTCCCTGAATATGGTCGTGTTGACCTTCAAAGAAATCAATCACGTCATAACCCGAATGCTATGCTACTCCCGCGTTTTCTTTGCCTTTAAAAGATGCCTGTAATTGCTAATCGGGGCGCTCTGCCACCTCTGAGGCGGAGAGCCCGTTTGCGCAAACGTTCAATAAACCCTCTTGCTTGTTGCATCTGCCTGTCTGGGGTCTGAGTCTCTGGGGCGTCCACTGGGACACGTTGGCACCCGTGAGCAAGGGTCCAACAACTTTAGTGAGGTTTCCCCTTATTAATTTTTACAAGGTGGAGCCTATAAATTGTTTCTAACCAATAGAATATGGCAAAGGTAGTAAGATATTACTCCCATAATTATATTACATTATATCATAGGTGTAGTAGGATACATCACTCTTCTCATAAATGCTACATTATGTAAGAATCCATCTTGTTAGCAGAATTGTTCTTTCCCACTTCCCCGCTGGTTTGATGAAGCAAGCTGTTATGTTGTGACTACCTACAGAAAGGACCATGTGGCAAGAAACCCAGGTGGCCTCTAAAAGCTGAGACACGGGCTGACAGCCAGCAAAAAACCTCTGAAGCTCTTATTCCTACAGCTGCAAGGAAATGAATTCTGTCAAAAATCTGAGGGGGTCTGGAAGAAGATTCTTCTTCACTTGAGCCTCCAGATGGGAACACAGCCCAGCCAATACATTCAATATTGATTACATTCATGTAATCATCAGTTACATGTAGCCTGGAGGGACCCCAAAGTGGAAATCCCAACTAAGCTGTGCCTGGGCTCTTGACTCACAGAAACAGATATAATGAAGGGTGTTATTTTAGCCACTAAATTTATGGGATTGTTAACACATAAATAGAAAAATATACAGATTTTGGTACCTAGAAGTGGGGCGCTATTGTAACAAATACCTAAAAATGTGTCCGTGGGTGGAAGCTGGAAGAATGTTGAAGAGTGTGATAAAGCCTAAATTGCCATGACCAGATTATCAGTAGAAATGTGGAACTGAGGACATTACCAGAAGGAAGTGAGGAACATGTTATTGGAAACTAGAGGAAAGGGAATCATAGTGGCAGACAGCTTAGCCTTAGTGGCAGACAAATTGTCTCCTGCCATTATGTTGAAAGCAGAACTTGTAAGTGATGAACTTATTATATAGTTAAGATTCCCAAGAAAAGTGTTGAAGGTTACAACTGGCTTATTCTTCCTACTTATAGTAAATTCAAGAAAAGAGACAATTTAAGGGAAGAACTGTTAAACAAAAAGGAATCGGGACTTGATGATTTTGAAAATCTTCATCCTCCCTAGATGGTAAAAATACTAATACTAGGAGATGGGTCCTGAACACTGTCAGAAAAGCTTGCCCTAGAAAAAATGCCCAGAGAGTAGTAACTCCACAACCATTTTTTAAAAACCTTAAATAGATCAAAGGTCAAGGTGCTTAATCACACAAAGGGCTATTTCAGGAGATTGAGGGTGTGCCTCAGATCTTCTGAATCAAACCATTGGGCCTCTAAGAAGTTTAAAGGTGCTATTCCTCAGACCTAGGCTCTCAGCAGGAGCCAAAGATAGAGATGAGATTATTTTGAAACAAACTGTAGATTGTGCGTCTTTGTCTAAATGAGGAGTAACCCTCATTGAAATACTTGAAGACCCACCAAGTTCTTGAGGAATTTATTTCTGCAGAAACAGTGCCAGCTTGGAATGAGAAAGAGTGTAAAACAAAAGGAAGCTGTCAGACATCCCTCCCCCATTTTATTGGCAGGAAATAGGCAGATAAACCTGCTCATCTGTGAACACATGCTACCTTCCATAAAAAAGGAAGGATGACTCAGAGGGCTGAACCAAGAACCCAGGGGGCAGAGCCAAGGGCCTTGCAGGATTATCCCCAAGCTGAAGAACCTAATTAAGGAACATTCACCCAGTTGTATTTCAAAATGCTATGGACTGAGCAACTTACCTTTCATTTTACCTTTTTTTTTTTTTTCATTTTACCTTTTTTTTAACCTTAATTTCCCCCATTTGAGCTTGAATGTCTTTAACTGTCATACTAAATCTGTACCACCACCTAACGTTGGGTATATTAGAGGCAGAGAACTTGTTCCTTTAGTTTCTCAGGTCCATAGGTGAAGAGTAATTGTACCCAGGAACTATTATTTTCTGAGTCCACTCAAAACTGGCAACCTTCCAAGCTACCCCAAGTGTTGTATATGATGGTTCTCTGTGCCTTTTTCTTGGGTAGTAGGATGCTTCTCCCCTCATTCTCCTTTCCAGTCTCCCACTAGTACCTTCTAGGCTGAACCTAGCTAGAAGCCAGTTGGCAAACAGATACTGGGAAATATGGTTCAACCTGGTCATGTCCTGTGATTCAGAGTGTAGAGCAGGGAAGAGTCTGGGAAGGATGGCTCTGAGAAAAAATAGGCTAATGACTACTACAGAGTCTGCACTTAAAATGCTGTTTGTACCTAGAAATCTGCTATAACTCAGCCCTAATTTGATCTGTTCTCTTATGAAAGATTAAACCCTCCTCCCTAAAAACAAACAAACAAACAAACAAAAAAAAAAACCCTCCTCCCTATTTCTATCCTGTTTTTGTCCGTATCCTTTTACATCTTAGGTCAGCATTTGCTTTTTTCCTTTATTGACTGTCTGATTGATAAGACCATTGCCTACCATCATGACAAGTAATTGGACCATTTTTCCTTTTCATTATTGAATTCTCCCAATAGCAATAATAAATTGCTCCACTTTATAATGTCAAACCTTCCTTTCCACATTAAGTATATTTTCCATTTTCCTTGTCCTTCATCTCTTTCACTATGCTGTAGCCATGTACAACTAGTTTGGGGAACTACAAACCATTTAATCTGGCATACAGATGCTCTTTCATCAAATTGATGCAGTTTCCAAGGGCTACTCCAATTTATATCAGGGAAACTCTTGCATATAAGAGACCAGATTTGGGGCTGGTTATGAAAATCTCATCCCTAAAGCCCTCTAAACATTATCTAATCTCTTCTTGGGCCTCATCCCCACCATCAAGATTATAACTGAAACTCCTCTTCATTTTCTCTATCTATCCCATATTTCATCATTTTCTATTCCTCTAAATCAAAATAAGCACCCCAGTTTCTTGAATTCCACATTCTCTACTTGCATTCTAGTAGATGATACAGATTATGAGCTGACCACGTTGTGGAGGCCGAGAAAAATTAAGGCCATCCCACCGAAAGTTTAGCATTAGACAAGTACAGCCATCTTAGGTCCCTGTGAATAAGAGCTGAACTTTAAGGGAAAAACTGCAGAATGTCCTCAATGTCCCCGGCAGGTAATCCCATATCAGAAAGACAAGAGAGCTCAGAATTGCCCTTGGCAGAGAATCCCATATCAGAAAGACAACAGAGCCCATGCCCATGGTAGAAAGTCCCATCTTAGAATTCTTCCATCCCTTCTAGAAATCCCCTAGACCAGCCTATAAAAAACCCAGCTGTAACCCACTTTGGGGTCCAAGTCCCTGCTCCACTCTGTCGGGTATACTTGGACCCAAGCTCGAGCTTGCTAATAAAACCTCGTGCGCTTGCATCGGTGTCAGCTCCTTGGTGGTTTCTTGGATTTGCAATCTTGGGCACAACAACATGATCACCTGATGACCTAACTATAGTGAAGTTAATTGTATTTTTCTTAACTAGAAAGGGTATACTCAGAAGAACAGATCTAGGACCTCCGCACCCAAATCCACACACTGCAACTAGTCAGGGTGTTCTAGTCACTGGTAAACCCAACTAGTCACCGGTAAACCCAACCCCAGACTGTCTTCAAGAGGCTACCTTGAGGAGGGGGCATGAGAACTCTGACCAAATAAAGCTAAAGTTTGGATCAGACATCAGTAAAGCAGGGGATGCAGATAATCCTAACTTCACCTGACTTTCTGCTGCTTTGATCCAAGACAGATTTGAACAATTTCTGAACCAAAAATACATAGCCTCTTACACAAGGGAGCTACCCATTCCCTATCCTCTTTTTCCTAAAAGTCCTAAAAAGACTGCCAAGGCTAGCAGTTCTTAAATATTTGGTCTCAGGATCCCTTTATGCTTTAAAAAATTATGGAGAATTCAAAAGAGCTTTTGTTTATATGGATTATATTTCTTGATGTTTACCGTGTTAGAAAATTTAAACCATGATTTTTAAGAATTTATTGACTCCTTTAAAAATTACAATAATAAACTCATTATATTTCAACATAAATAAACATATATTCCATAAAAATTAACTATTTTCCCAAATAATTTAGTGAAAAGAGTAGTATTGGTTTTACACTTTTTGCACATCCCTTTATTTTTTTAAATGATGATTTATTTTATTTATTTTTAAAAGTTTTATTTATTTATTCATGACAGACACACAGAGAGAGAGGCACAGGCACCGGCAGAGGGAGAAGCAGGCTCCATGCAGGGAGCTTGACATGGGACTCGATCCCGGGTCTCCAGGATCACACCCTGGGCTGAGGCAGTGCTAAATCACTGAGCCACCTGGGCTGCCCCTGCAAATCCCTTTAATGGCTGGCTTTATAGAGGACAGTTAATTATTTTTAAATTAAATTTTTTTAAAATTAATTTTAGATTTTATTTATTTATTTTTTAAAGAGAGAGAGAGCATGGGGTCGTAGGGGAGAGGAGAGCAGGAACAAGCAGACTTGGTGCTGAATGCATAGCCCAACACCGGGCTCGATCCCACAACCCTGAGATCATGGCCTGCACCAAAATCAAGAGTTGGATGCTTAACTCACTGAACTACCCAGTTGTATCCCCTTTTTCATTTTAATTGAAATATTATTGGGATGCCTGGGTGACAGTGATTGAGTGTCTGCCTTCGGCTCAGGGTATGATCCCAGGATCTGGGATCAAGTCTCACATCAGGCTTCTTGCAGGGAGCCTGCTTCTCCCTCTGCCTATGTCTCTGCCTCTCTCTCCCTGTGTCTTTCATGAATAAATAAATAAAATCTTTTCAAAAATATTATTGACATGCAATATTAGTTTCATGTGTACAACATAGTTATTTGACAATCATATACATTACAAAATGCTCAACACAATAATTGTAGTTACTATCTCTCACCATACAAAGTATCACAATATTATTGACTATATTCTCTATGCTGTACTTTTCATTTCTGTGACTTATTTATAACTGGAAGTTTGTGCCTTTTAATTTGCTTCCACTATTTCACCTATCCCCTCAACTCCTTCCCTTCTGGAACCAATTGTTCGTTGCATTTTATGGGTCTGTTTGTTTTACTTTTTAAATTTTGTGTATAAGTAAAATCATATGATATCTGTCTTTCTCTGACTTCTTATACTTAGCATAAACTCCTCCATGTCTACCCATGTTGTTGTGAAGACAAGATTTCATTCTTTTTTATGGCTGAGAAGTAGACCATTGTGTACGTATATCACATCTTTATCCATTCATCTATTTATGGATGCTTAGGTTGCTTCCATATCTTGACTATTGTAAATAGTGCTATAATAAGCATAGAGCTGCACATATGTTTTTGAATTAGTGTTTTTTTAATAATAAATTTATTTTTATTGGTGTTCAATTTACCAACATACAGAATAACACCCAGTGCTCATCCCGTCAAGATCCCCCCTCAGTGCCTGTCACCCATTCACCCCCACCCCCCGCCCTCCTCCCCTTCCACCACCCCTAGTCCGTTCCCCAGAATTAGGAGTCTTCATGTTCTGTCTCCCTTTGTGATATTTTCCACACATTTCTTCTCTCTTCCCTTATATTCCCTTTCACTATTATTTATATTCCCCAAATGAATGAGAACATATAATGTTTGTCCTTCTCTGATTGACTTACTTCACTCAGCATAATACCCTCCAGTCCCATCCACGTTGAAGCAAATGGTGGGTAATTGTCGTTTCTGATGGCTGAGTAATATTCCATTGTATACATAAACCACATCTTCTTTATCCATTCATCTTTCAATGGACACCGAGGCTCCTTCCACAGTTTGGCTATTGTGGACATTGCTGCTAGAAACATCGGGGTGCAGGTGTCCCGGCGTTTCATTGCATCTGTATCTTTGGGGTGAATCCCCAACAGTGCAATTGCTGGGTCGTAGGGCAGGTCTATTTTTAACTCTTTGAGGAACCTCCACACAGTTTTCCAGAGTGGCTGCACCAGTTCACATTCCCACCAACAGTGTAAGAGGGTTCCCTTTTCTCTGCATCCTCTCCAACATTTGTGGTTTCCTGCCTTGTTAATTTTCCCCATTCTCACTGGTGTGAGGTGGGATCTCATTGTGGTTTTGATTTGTATTTCCCTGATGGCCCGTGATGCAGAGCATTTTCTCATGTGCATGTTGGCCATGTCTATGTCTTCCTCTGTGAGATTTCTCTTCATGTCTTTTGCCCATTTCATGATTGGATTGTTTGTTTCTTTGGTGTTGAGTTTAAGAAGTTCTTTATAGATCTTGGAAACTAGCCCTTTATCTGATATGTCATTTGCAAATATCTTCTCCCATTCTGTAGGTTGTCTTTTAGTTTTGTTGACTGTATCCTTTGCTGTGCAAAAGCTTCTTATCTTGATGAAGTCCCAATAGTTCATTTTTGCTTTTGTTTCTTTTGCCTTCGTGGATGTATCTTGCAAGAAGTTACTGTGGCCGAGTTCAAAAAGGGTGTTGCCTGTGTTCTCCTCTAGGATTTTGATGGAATCTTTTCTCCCATTTAGATCTCTCATCCATTTTGAGTTTATCTTTGTGTATGGTGAAAGAGAGAGGTCTAGTTTCATTCTTCTGCACGTGGATGTCCAATTTTCCCAGAAGCATTTATTGAAGAGACTGTCTTTCTTCCAATGGATAGTCTTTCCTCCTTTATCGAATGTTAGTTGACCATGAAGCTCAGGGTCCACTTCTGGGTTCTCTATTCTGTTCCATTGATCTATGTGTCTGTTTTTGTGCCAGTACCACACTGTCTTGATGACCACAGCTTTGTAGTACAACCTGAAATCTGGCATTGTGATGCCCCCAGCTATGGTTTTCTTTTTTAAAATTCCCCTGGCTATTCGGGGTCTTTTCTGATTCCACACAAATCTTAAAATAATTTGTTCTAACTCTCTGAAGAAAGTCCATGGTATTTTGATAGGGATTGCATTAAATGTGTAAATTGCCCTGGGTGACATTGACATTTTCACAATATTAATTCTGCCAATCCATGAGCATGGGATATTTTTCCATCTCTTTGTGTCTTCCTCAATTTCTTTCAGAAGTGTTCTATAGTTTTTAGGGTATAGATCCTTTACCTCTTTGGTTAGGTTTATTCCTAGGTATCTTATGCTTTGGGGTGCAATTGTAAATGGGATTGACTCCTTAATTTCTCTTTCTTCAGTCTCATTGTTAGTGTATAGAAATGCCACTGATTTCTGGGCATTGATTTTGTATCCTGCCATGCTACCAAATTGCTGTATGAGTTCTAGCAATCTTGGGGTGGAGGCTTTTGGGTTTTCTATGTAGAGTATCTTGTTTTTATTTCTTTTTTTTTTTTTAAGATTTTATTTATTTATTCATGAGAGACACAGAAAGAGAGGGAGGCAGAGACACAGGCAGAGGGAGAAGCAGGCTCCACGCAGGGAGCCCAATGTGGGACTCGATCCCGGATCTCCGGGATCATGCCCTGGGCTGAAAGTGGTGCTAAACCACTGAGCCATCAGGGCTGCCCGAGTTTTTATTTCTTAATGTAAATATCCAGAAGTGGAAATACTGGTTTGTATGGTATTTCTTTCTTTCTTTTTTTTTTTAGATTTATTTATTTATTTATTTATTTATTTATTTATTTATTTATTTGAGAGAATGCACATCCAGGCACACATGAGTGGGGAGGAAGCAGTGGGAGAGGGATAGAAGCAGAGTCCCCTCTGAGGGAGCCTGATACGGAGTTGATCTCATGACACTGAGATCATGACCTGAGCCAAAATCAAGAGTTGGACACTTAACTGACTGTGCCACCCGGATACCCCTGGTATTTCTATTTTTAATTTTTTGAGGTAACTATCCTGTTGTCCATAGTGGCTGCACTAATTTGCATTCCAGTCACAAATAGTATTAAGGGTTCATTTTCTCCACATCTTTGCCAACACTTGTCTCTTTGATACTAGCCATTCAGACTGGTGTGAGGTGATAACTCACTGTGGTTTTGATATGTAATTCACTGATGATGATTAGTGATGTTGACCATCCTTTCATATGTCTGTTGGCTATCTGCATGTCTTCTTCCTCCTAAGAATGTCTATACAGATCCTCTACCCATTTTTAAATTGGATTGTTTTTATGTGTGTGTCGAGTTGTATGAGTTCTTTATGTATTTTGGATATTAATCTCCTGTTGAATATATCATTTGCAGATATTTTCTTTTTCTTTTCTTTTTTTTTTAAGATTTTATTTATTCATGAGAGACACAGAGAGAGGCAGAGACACAGGCAGAGGGAGAAGCACGCTCCATGCAGGGAGCCCTATGTGGGACTCGATCCGGAACTCCAGGATCATGCCCCGGGCCAAAGGCAGGCGCTCAACTGCTGAGCCACCCAGGTGTCCCTGAAGATATTTTCTTTCACTCAATAGGTTGCCTTTTCATTTTGTTGATCATTTCCTTCGCTGTGCAAAAGCTTTTCAGTTTAATGTAGTCCCATTTTTAAATTTTGCTTTTATTTCCCTTGCTTGAGGAGAGAGATCCAGAAAAATACTGCTAAATCCAATTTCTAAGAGTTTATTGCCTATGTTTTCTTTTAGGAGTTTTATGGTTTCAGGTCTTACATTTAGGTCTTCAATACATTTTGAGTTTATTTTTGTATATGGTATTAAAAAAATGGTCTTATTTCATTCTTTTGCATGTAGCTGTCCAGTTTTCACATATCGTTTATTGAAGATACTCTTTTCCTCACTGTATATTTTTGCCACCTTTACCATAAATTAGTAGACTATATAAGCATGGATTTATTTCTGGGCTCTCTGTTCTGGTCTATTGATTTATGTGTCTATTTGTGCCAGTATCATACTGTTTTGATTAGTATAGTTTTGCAATATAGTTTGGAATCTGAGATTGCAATTCCTCCAGCTTTTGTTCTTCTTTTTCAAGATTGCTTTGGTTCAAAAAAAAGAAAGAAAGAAAGAAAGAAAGAAAGAAAGAAAGAAAGAAAGAAAGAAAAAGATTGCTTTGGTTCCATACAGATTTTAGAATTATTTATTTTAGTTATATGAAAAAATAATATTGATATTTGGATAAGGATTGCATTGAATATATAGATTGTGTTGGGTAATATTTTAACAATACTAATTATTCCAGTCCATGAGCATGGTATATCTTATCATTAGTGTCATCTTCAATTTCTTTCACCAGTGCTTTATAACTTCCATAGTACAGGGATCCCTGGGTGGCGCAGCGGTTTGGCGCCTGCCTTTGGCCCAGGGCGCGATCCTGGAGACCCGGGATCGAATCCCACGTCAGGCTCCCGGCGCATGGAGCCTGCTTCTCCCTCTGCCTGTGTCTCTGCCTCTCTCTTTCTCTCTGTATGACTATCATAAATAAATAAAATTAAAAAAAAAATTTATAACTTCCATAGTACAGATCTTTCCACCTTCTTAATTTTTTCCTTAGGTATTTTATTCTTTTGATGCAATTGTAAATGGGATGATTTTCTTAACTTCTTTTTTCTGCTACTTTGTTATTAGTGTATAGAAATGCAACAGATTTATATACAATTCATTTTGCATCCTGCAACCTAAATACATTTATTTGTTCTAATAGTCCTTTGGTGGATTCTTGAGTGTTCTCTACATACTGTATGATGTCATCTGCAGATATGACAGTTTTACATTTTCCTCCCCAATTTGGATGCCTTTTATTTCCTTTCCTTGTCTGATTTCTATGGCTAGGACTTCCAGTATTATTTTGAGTAAAAGCAGTGAGAGTGGGCATCCTTGTCTTGTTCATGAACTTAGAGAAAACACTTTCAGCATTTCACCATTGAGTATGATGTTAGCTATGGGTTTGTCATATATGGCCTTTAATTCTGTTGAGGTATGTTCACTCTAAACCCACTTTATTGAGAGTTCTTATCATAAATGGATGTTAACTTTCGACAAATGTTTTTTCTATATCTATTGAGATGACCATATGATTTTTATTCTTTATTTTGTTAATGTGGTGTATCACATTGATCGATTTGCTGATATTGAGCCATCCTTGCATCCTCTGAATAAATCCCAGTTGACATGCTGAATGATCCTTTTGATGTATTTTTAAGTTTTAATTTTAATTCAAGTTAATTAACATACTAATGTATTTTTAAATTCAGTTTGGTAATATTTTATTGAGGATTTTTGTATCTGCATTTACTAGGAATATTGGTTTGTAATTTTCTTTTTTTGTACTGTCTTTGGTTCTGGTAGAATGAATTTGGAAGCATTCCTTCCTCTTCTATTTTTTAGAATAGTTTGAGAAGAATAAGTACTAATGCTTCTTTATTTTTTAAAATATATTTTATTTATTTATTCAGGAGACACACAGAGAGAGAGGAAGAGACATAGGCAGGGAGCCTGATACGGGACTCAATCCTGGACTCCAGTATCATGCCCTAAGCCAAAGGCAGAGGCTCAACTTCTGAGCCACTTAGGCATCTCCTAATTCTTCTTTAAATGTTTAGTAGAATTCACCTGTCAAGCTATCTGGTCCTGGGCTTTTGTTTGTTCAGAGTCTTTATTATTATTATTATTATTATTATTATTATTATTATTATTACCAACTCAATTTTATTACTAATAATTGGTCTGTTCAGATTTTCTATTTCTTCCGGATTCAGTCTTGGAATATTGTATGTTTCTAGGAGTTTATTTCTTCAAGGTTATCCAGTTTGTTGGCATATAACTTCTCATAGTTGTCTGTTATAATCGTTTATGTTTCTGTGATGTTGGTTATAACTTATCTTTTGTTTCTGATTTTACTTATGTTATCCGTCTGTTTTTCTTGATGAATCTGGCTAAAAGTTTATCAATTTTGTTTATCTTTTCAAAGAACCAGTTCTTAGTTTCATTGATCATTTCTGTTGTTTTTTAGCTCTGTTTCATTGTTTCTGCTCTGATCTTTAGTTAGTTAGTTAGAGCTTTCTACTAACTTTAGGCTTTGTTTTTCTTTTGGTAGTTCCTTTAGGTGTAAGGTAACTTGTTTATTTGGGATTGCCCATATCACTTCTGTTCCTGGAAAAAAATTCTATGATCACTGTTCCTCTGGCATGTGTCCTAAGATTATAGCCTAGGCACTTTCAAAGCTTCTCTCCGGGATCTCAGACCTAGTGATACAGCATGCTGGTCCTTTAGGAGCCGAGACTGTTTTCTGTAGTCCTCTGGCTCTTCTAGTGTTAAGCCCCACTGATTTTCATAGCTCATGGTTAAGTTCACTGATTTTCAAAGCCAGACATTGTGGGGGCTTGTCTTCCCAGGCAGGTGCCCGAGGCTGGGGTACTCATTAGGGAGCTTTATCCCTTGCTTCTCCACATCAGTAGGTTGCTGTACTAGTGGTTTGGTTCCTCGCCAAGTCTCTACCCTTCCTATTTTCTTGATATGGACTTCTCCTTATGACTTTACCTGTGGAAGATCCATTCTGCTAGTCTTCATGTCATTTTCAGAGTGAATTGCATTACATGTACTCGTTGCCTTCATGTGCCCATGTGAGGACGTAAGCTCAGGATTCTACTCTGCCACCTTCCCCTGCCTATTGGTGAGCTCTACTTTCTGAAACACAAAATCATTCTTGTTCATACATCAGGATTGTTACTATTTAAACAGAAGAGTATTGTTAGCATTAGTGGACATTTTACTTACAAAGGAAGCTACCTTCTGAGTAGGGTTGCCATAGAGCAAATTCAGGACAACTCAATTCTATCTACTTCTGTATTCAATCTGTTCTGATATTTGTTTTGGTTGAAATAAGTTTAAAAAATCCAGTCTCAAAAAAAAAAAAAAAATCCAGTCTCACACATATATGTAATTGGAAAAGGAAGGAACATTTTAATAGTTTTTTTATTTTTTTTAACTTTTGTTTTTTAATCTTTTTTTAATTTTTTTTTATTTTTTTTTATGATAGGCACACAGTGAGAGAGAGAGAGGCAGAGACACAGGCAGAGGGAGAAGCAGGCTCCATGCAGCGGGAGCCCGACGTGGGATTCGATCCCGGGTCTCCAGGATCACGCCCTGGGCCAAAGGCAGGCGCTAAACCGCTGCGCCACCCAGGGATCCCTTAATAGTTTTTTTAAAAATATAATTGTGCATATTCTTCTTTGATATCACACCACTGAAACCTACAAGTGACGGTTTCTTAAATGTGGAATCTGAAATCATATGAATGGACATTTATATACTGTAACATTAAAAGCTACTGATATATTATGGTGACAAATACTGTAAGTTGTTTTCATTGAAGTGACAGACTTCACTAAGTTTTGAGACAATGTCTGCCAAATACCCAAGTCTGAATAACCACTCTTTGTCATTTTTTTAAGTTTTATTTTATTTAAATTTAATTAATTAAGATATAGTGTATTATTAGTTTCAGAGGTAGACGTCAGTGATTCATCAGTTACATATAACCCCAGTGCTCATTACATCAAGTGCCCTCCTTAATACCCATCACTCAATTACTCCATCCCCTGGCCCACCTCCCCTCCAGCAACCCTCAATTTGTTTCCTATAGTTAAGAGTCTCTTATGGTTTGTCTCCCTCTCTGATTTTGTCTTATTTTATTTTTCCTTCTCTTTCCCTATGATCCTCTGTTTTGTTTCTTAAATTCCACATATGAGTGAAATTATATGATAATTGTCTTCCTGGCTTATTTCACCTAGTGTAATACCATCTAGTTCCATCCACATTGTTACAAATGATAAGATTTCAATTTTTTTTTGATGGCTGAGTAGTATTCCGTGTGTGTGTGTGTGTGTGTACACACTGCACCTTCTTTATCCACTCATCTGTCGATGGACATATGGCTCATTTCATAGTTTGGTTATTGTAGACATTGCTGCTATAAACATTGGGGTACAGATGCCCCTTTGGGTCAGTACATTTGTATCCTTTGGGTAAATACCTAGTAGAGCAATTGCTGAGTGGTGGGGTAGCTCTATTTTTAACTTTTTGAGGAATCTCCATACTGTTTTCCAGAATGGCTGTCCCAACTTGCATTCCCATTAACAGTGTAAGAGGGTTCCTCTTTCTCTGCATCCATCCCAACCTTTGTTGTTTCCTGACTTGTTTATTTTAGCCATTCTGACTGGTGTGAAGTGATATCTCATTGTGGTTTTGATCTGTATTTCCCTGATTCCCAGTGATGTTGAATATTTTTTCGTGTCTGTAGGCCATTTGTATGTCTTTGAAGAAATGTCTGTTCATGTCTTCTGTCCATTTCTTGACTGGATTATTTGCTTTTGGGTATTGAGTTTGACAAGTTCTTTACAGATCTTGGATACTAGCCCTTTATCTGATAAGAGATTTGCAAATATCTTCTCCCATTCTGTAGTTGTCTTGGTTTTGTTGACTATTTCCTTTGCTGTGCCAAAGTCCCAGGAGTTCATTTTGTCTGTCATTCTTTCAAGTAAAAGTGGTGTTCCATATAAAAAGTGGCTTGTTCAACTCACAACTGAATCACATAAATCCTTTTCCTCAGGACAACCATTGTGCCTTGGTATGCAGCAGGAATGCTTTGTGCACTTTGTATCATAGAATTTTTAAAAGACATTGAATCATCAGCAGTTCAGATTAAATAAAATTAGTAATCATTGCTATTTTAGCAAGCATATTATTAAATGAAACTCTTTTTTTTTTCTTGTGAGTATATAACAGTAACCAATTTAATAGCTATTAGTATAAGCTGGTATCACTGCCTTGATTTCTATTAATGCACTAGCAATTTCACCGTCCATTACCTTTGTATTATAGTACAAATGTCAACACAGTTTGAAAGGCAAATTATGTCTTAGTATTATTTTGGAAATAGTTTTGACCTTGCAGATATTTGAAAGGTTTTCAGGGCCCAAGGGGTCTACAGACCACCTTTTGAGAACTGTTGGCCAAGAGCAAATGTTACTTGTAAGTGGTAGCAATCCATTTTTCACATAATTTGCATTCACAATTTTTCACTCTGTGATGAGTCTGTGGTCTTTTAACCAATACTGGCCTAACTGTTCTCACTAACCTGCTTACTGGTAATCATGACCCATCATATGCTGTTCTGGTTCCAGCTTATTTCCTCATTTCTAACCCTCCATTTTTCTTGCCAAAATAAAGATTACTGGCCTTTATTTTTGTCTGCCGAATCAAACCCCACATTAATTTTCTAATGATTCCAATTCAATTCTTAGTTTCATTGCCAGGAATCAACCTAGCCCTTCAGGGTAGAATTTTATTTTATTGTATGTATGTATGTATGTGTTTAATGAATTAAATAAATTCATTGATTTTAAAATGAATTTTCTGCAAATCTACTATTTCACTTGCTAGAGAGAGAGCTTTTGCTTTGGGCCTTAAAGAGTGACATGATTTGAACAAGTGAAATGAGATTGTACGTTTTTCAAAGTATAAGAAATAATAATAATTGTATCAAGGTAAAAAAACACAGGTACTGCTTAGGAAAAGGCAAGATGGATGCAGATAAGAGTAATCAAAGACAAGCTCAGAAAGGTACTAAGGGGTCATCTCATGGAAGGTGTTGAATGCCTAAGAGTTCATTTAATAAGCAGTGGGGAGCTACCAGAGATGTTTCAGGAGAGGCAGAGGTAATGGGGTAAAACAGACTCAATAATCAAAGCATTATTTGTGTATGATTTATTTGGCAACTGCCGATGAAAAGAATTTGATGGAGAAAAGAGGCTAGAGGCAAGAAAACCAGGTTGGAGGTCTGAACTAGGTTGATAGACTTAGAAGTAGAGATGGGTGGAAATAGATTTTGAAAACAATGAGGAAGTAAGATCAGTAAGTGGAGAAGTGGTTGTGAAAAACTGATTAGAGCTTCAAATATGAGTTACTGGGAGAATGATAATGCTATTCACAGAAATCAGGAAGTCAGAAAAAGGAGTGGTTTGTATGAGGCAAAATGATGAGTACAGTTCTCTACCTATTAGGAACATAAGTAGTATATTCAAAGGGAACTAATTTTATACCACTTCAAGAACTGGAACCTAACAGGTATTAAAAGATTGTGGTTATTAGGCGTATAAGTAGCTATACTCAAGGAGGAACTAATTTTATAGCTCTTATGAGAACTGAAACCCAATATATTAGAATATTATAAGACGGTAGTTATAGCTGGACTAGTTTTATATTGTCTCTTTACAATATAAATATAAAGGAAAAAATGCAGTTGGTATTTTAATTCCCTGTGGAGTTTCTTTCTAGACATCTGTAGCTTTCCTGTGGTCCATTTATCACAAAGATATCTCTAATAAAGTGATACATATTTATTGAATGATTAGCTTGTGTTATTTATTATGCTAAATTTTATCAGTCCGTCCTCATAACAACACTTAAAAAGCATTATCTGTATTTTCATAAGAGAAATCAAGGTGCAAAGAGGTTAAGTCACTTTCTCAAGGTCAAGCAAGAAATGGTGGAATGACATTTGAAACCAGATTCTGTGTGATTTCAAAGTTCTTGTTTCTTCTACTTTATATGTTTCTTCTACTTATATTTACGTGCCTTTCTCCTTTTCCTTTTCAGAAAATGAAAAGGAAATAGTGCCTTTTAGCATGGACTATTGGTTTTTACTATAAGATTATATCCAGAGATACATTTAGTACCTGCTCAGGATATCTATGTTAAGAAAGTCTTAAAAGAAAGAAAGAAAGAAAGAAAGAAAGAAAGAAAGAAAGAAAGAAAGAAAGAAAGAAAGTCTTGTGCTTAAAAAGGCTTGACCCTTATTTCTTCCAGTTTTATTGAGATATATTTGACATGCAATGCCGTATAAACTAAAAGTGTATAGCATAATGATTTCACTTAAAAATATTGTAAAATTATCACTGCAGTAAGTTTAATTGGCATCCATCATCTTATATAGATAAAATTGAAAAAGAAAGTTAAAACAAATTTTTTTCTCTTGATGAGAACTCTTAGGATTTACTCTTTTTAACAACTTTTTCATAAATCATACAGCTATGTTGACTATCATCATCATGCGTACATCACATCCCTAGTACAATTTATCTTGTAATCAGATGTTTTTACCTTTTGACCTCCTTCCTTCAGTTCCCTTCTCCTTATCTCCTACTTTGGTAACCACAGATCCGATCGATTTTTTTATGAGCTTTATTTATTTATATATATATATTTTAATTTTTTTTATTATTTATTTATGTAGTCATACAGAGAGAGAGAGAGAGAGAGGCAGAGACATAGGCAGAGGGAGAAGCAGGCTCCATGCACCGGGAGCCTGACGTGGGATTCGATCCCGGTCTCCAGGATCGCGCCCTGGGCCAAAGGCAGGCGCCAAACCGCTGCGCCACCCAGGGATCCCTATTTATTTATATTTTTAAGTTTAACTTTTATTTGTAAAGATTCTGCATGTAAGTGAGATCTTATGGTCTTTATCTTAATCTGTCTTATTGCCCATAGCATACTGCCCTTAAGATCTACCCATGTTGTCCCAAATAGTAGGATTCCCTCATTTTTATGGATAAATAACATTCTGTTGTATTTATATATGTAATAACTTTTTTATCCTTTCATCCATTGATGGACACTTAGGTTGTTTCCATGTCTTGGCTATTGCAAATAATGCTGTGATGAATATAGGGGTACAGATATCTTTTTGAATTGATCTTTTTGTTTCCTTTGGATATATTCCTCGAAGTGGAATTGCTGGATCATATGGTATTTCTATTTTTAATTTCCTGTTTAAAATACTGTTTTCCACCAGTTTACAATTTCACTAACAGTGCACAAGGATTCCCCTTTCTTTACATTCTTGCCAACGTCTGTTATCGCCTTTTTGATGATGGCTATCCTAACTAGCTTGAGGTGATACCTAATTGTGGTTTTTATTTGCATTTTTAATGACTAGTGATGTTAAACATCTTTTTCATGTACTTGTTGGCCTTTTATATGTCTTCTTTGGAAAAATGTCTGTTCAGATTTTTTGCCTATTTTTAATTGGATTATTATTATTCTTACAGTTATTGAGTTATATGAGTTCTTTATATATTTTGGATGTTAATCCCTTATCAGATATATGGTTTGCAAATATTTTTTTTCCATTCTGTGGGTTGTCTTTTCATTTTGTTGGTTGTTCTTTTGCTGTGCAACAGCCTTTTGGTTTGATGTATTTCTACTTGTTAATTTTTTATTTTGTTGCTAGTGCTTTGGATGCCATATCTGAAAAATTTTCACCAAGACCCCTGTAAAGGAGCTTTTTTCCTATATTTTCTTCTATGAGTTTTGACTTTAGGTCTTATTTTTAAGTTTTTAATCCATTTCTAGTTGATTTTTGTAAGTGGTATAAGATAAGGGTCTAGTTTCATTCTTTTACATGTGAATATCAAATTTTCCCAGCAGTATTTATTGAAGAGACTTTCTTTCCTCCAGTGAGGGGCTCTCCTTGGGGCATCTACTTTCTTCACTGGAATGACAATTCTTATCCTTTATTTAAGTTTTAAAATGTAACTATAGTAAAGTCATTTGAAAAATAATAAAAAGATAGGTAAGTTCCTTCTAAAGCCACTTTAAATTTAGACAGCAGAGAAGGCTCTTAATAGCAAGTCTGAACATTCAAGTGTGAAGGTTTTCCTCTAGACAGAGGATGATGAGTTGGAAATTAATGATATAATTAGCTGCTCCCACAGGATGCAATGAGCAGGGATCCAAGAAAGACATGCCTGTGCTGTCTTTTACATGCACCACCTGGCACTTGGTGCTCAATGATACAAGTCCTTTCCCTTTTGCATTTTACAAAATACTTCCACACATCTCATTTCATTTTTGTATATATTAAAAAGAAAATTCCAAGGAATGAACTGTTATTCTTATTGTACTGATACATAGGAATCTTTATTCATTGAGGCTGAGAATGATTGGATAATTCTGCAGTTGAGTCCCTCTAACCTGAATGTTCTGGATTTGCTAAATTGATCATGTAGGAATTGATCATGTGTCCCTCTGGCCACTGAGCTGTGATGATGACAAAGTCTGATAGGAAAGGTCTTCTTGCCTACGGTCCAAACTGAGCACTTTACCACTTAAGTAAAGACCCATGACACTTTCTGTGTAACACCATGGACTTCCCTTGTGCAGTGGCTGAGGACACTATTGTTAGTCCCTTTATTCCTAGGGTTGAATGGGTAACATTTTGTATTGAAAAATATACCAGCTGTTTAATTTGACAGAGTTCTTAAAGAAAGTTTCCTGGAAAGTCTCAGACATGAAGTGGAGAAGGTGGAGTTTCTAGAACTGAGCATTTGTATAAGTTAAAAATAGCTTTGAAAGTATATCAGACATAAAGAAAAGTGAAGCATGATGTGATCATGTCACATGAAGGAGACCTGCATGCAAACAGCATAAAAGGAAGATAGAAGATAAAGTTAACTAGATATTCAAAGTTTAGATGATAGAGGAAACTGACGAGGAAGATTATAAATTTTGACTGTAATTTTTTTAAAAAGATTTTATTTATTTATTTGAAAGAGAAAGAGCATGGGGGAGGGGTAGAGGGAGAGAGAGAAGCAGAGTCCCTGCTGAGCAGGGAGCCTGATATGGGGCTCAATCCCAGGATCCTTGGGATCATGACTTGAGCCAAAGGCAGATGCTTAACTGACTGAGCAACACAGGCACCCCTGACTGTAATGTATTTAAGAAACATTTGACTACTAGACTACTAGAAGGAAAGAAATTATTGACAAGGAAAGTCATATAACCTTATTTAAGACATGTTGTTATGCCTTTATTTCAGGCTCCTTCATTCTGTGAAAAGGGAAGGAAAGCATAATGACGGAGTAACTCAGGAGAACTGCAGACCACATGTTCTCCAAAGGAGAGTAGGAGGAGTAACTGTCAGAACGCTATGGGTGATTGGGAGCCTCACTGGCTCTGTCATTAGAGCCTGTGACTCCGGGTCTCAGGATTGTGAATTTGAGCCCCACGTGGGATATAGAGATTACTTAAATAAGAAAAAGAAAACTTTTTTTAAGAAGAAGAAGAAGAAGAAAAGAACAGAATGGGTGAATTGTTCTTCCCTCAACTAGTGTCAGACACTAGGAAACTAAGAAAATTTCCTTATTACACTAAATACAGACCTTTACAAAATCAGAATCCTGTATATCATGAGATAGTTAAATTAAGCCCCCTAATATATAATCACCTAGAAAAAAAAACACAGTGACATCCTGAATAAGCTAGAATACCTACAAAACAAATTTAAATAGATCTGCATTGGATCCAATATCTATATATCATACCTAATGTCTATATTCTACTAGTGCATGTAATTAATATGTATAAATTCCCTACTATATGCCAGGCACTGAAGATACAGTGTTCATAAGACAGATATGATCCCTGACATCATGGAACTTGCAGTCTTCTGGGGAAAATAGACATTACATAAATAATGCATTCATTTTTACCTGTACAACTTTGCAAAAAATAAATATCTTTTGAGGTTTTACACTAGGTGTGGAAGATACCAAAACCGCCGTCCTCAAGAAAGTGAAAGTTGAGTCTACTTGGTGGGAATGCATTACAATTGGTAAAACTTTTCTAATTGTTACTTTTAGTGCTGGGCATTTCCATAACCTCTTAACATGATTCAACTCAAATCCCTTCCTGCTAAAATTCCCAACTCAATCCACTTGCGCCTATTATAGAATGCCATCCCTTGTTACCATGGAAGGCAAATCGAAAGAGCCTGTGGATTTTTCCACTGAACAATTTCTCTGTCATATTGAACTTCAGCTGACATGAAACAGACCTATTTCGTTTCTGTTTCAGAAAGCAGAAAGCTGCATTTTCTTTTATCTAAGGGTTTATGGAATTCACAAGATCTGAAAAGTCTGTTTTAGAAAATGGCACAGTGGAGAGCTGAACATAAAGACCCTGGTCCAATAGCTTTATGTCTAGCACTTGTTCTTATGTGTTAACAAGAGTTTTGGATTGTAAGAAATGAATTACCTCACATTTATTGTTTAGACTCTCTAAGGCAATATAACTAGAGGTAAAGGTAAGCACACTGCTCTCCCTCAAAAAACATCAGAGGGACTATTTCTGAGTCATCAGACAAATATAATAAGAACTTATCTCTTGAGTTCACTCCTCTAAAAACAGGAAGGTTTCAGAGCATATGGAGCATTTCAGTTTCTGGTCCCAGTTTTGGAGCTATATAATCATTCATCACATCTATTAGCTGACAATCAGCAGTACAAGAAATTCAAGTCTTGGGACACTTGGGTGACTCAGTCCATTAAGCATCTGCCTTCAGCTCACATCATGATCCCTGGGTCCTAGAATCGAGTCCCACATCAAATCCCACATTGGGCTCCCTGCTCAGTGAGGAATCTGCTTCTCCCTCTCTCTCTGCTCCTCCCTTCCCCACTTGTACTCGCTTGCTTTCTCTCTCAAGTTAAATAAATAAATAAATAAATAAATAAATAAATAAATAAATAAAATCTTTAAAAAAAAATCAAAATGTCAGCACTAGTAAATGTTTCACTAAGACTGCAGCAATTTGAGATATATTACCTTTGTGAAATAATTTTAATAGTAAGTAACCTTTTAAAAATTCATTCTGGGCTCCTCCAAGAAAAGAAAAATATAAAACCCAAAATAGCATTTCCTAAAAGATTCTATAGTGTTCCAAATTTGGAAATGTGTTTTTATTTTTTTAAAGATTTTATTTATTTATTCATGAGAGGCACAGAGAGAGAGAGAGAGAGAGAGAGGGAGGCAGAGACGCAGGCAAAGGGAGAAGCAGGCTCCATGCAGGCAGCCCGATGTGGGACTCGATCCTGGGTCTCCAGGATCATGCCCTGGGCCCAAGGCCGCGCTAAACCGCTGAGCCACCGGGGCTGCCCTGGAAATGTGTATTTAAATAAAATTTTTTAAATGATAACCATTCCATGGAATGCTTTTTTTTTTTAAATTGGTGACTTTCTGAAAAACAAAAACCAACAACTCTAATTTCAAGTCTTTCTTGATTTCTTTAGTATAAATACAACCACCATGAACAATACCGAGTTACTAACCTGAAATCACTGAAGTTAGAGTTAGAAGACACTTGCACAATCAGCTCTTAGGAGTCTATGGGAGTGGGCTCCAGCACCCACTGACTGTGATCCGGGGAAAGATAAATATTAATTTATTTTCTGTTAAGGAGCCGAAGACTACATTTTTTTCTGATATGGTTCCTAGAAAATCTAGTTTTTGGAATTATACCTAAGTTTGATTTTAATATTTTATCAAACTCAAGATTCCTTTTATAAATCTTTTCAATGTTGCACACTTTGATGTGATTTAGGTTTAAATGTGTCAGTTTTCCCTAATGAGAAATACAAAGATGTAAATGTTTGTTAGCAAGACAGTGATATTAGAAAGATTTATGTTGCTCAACTTGGCAGTAATGTTTCTTTTCCACTGGATGAGGTAAATTTATATTTAAATTTATATTTATTTATGTCCACCAGATGGCAGACATTTCACAGCAACCTTACAAATAAGGGACATCTTCATTTTTGCAAGGCTGAGCAATAATTTTTGAAGATTCTAAAGGAAATTAAAAGCACTTTGATTAAACAAGAAATGCAGAAGCACATTTGCAACTTGGATGTATTCTTATTCCCCCCAACCCCCAAGCCCACACTACTTCTTTGGGTTCTAGAGGGCATTATCTGACTGCACTTTTCTGATATGTTTTTCATTATGGAAACATGTCAATTTGAACATGGTTAAAACTGAACTTTTCTTCTCCTTCACTTCTCTTTCACCCTTTCTTTCCAGCTGCTCATTTAAGAAACCTGGAAATCACCCTTGATAATTCCACTCTCCCTGCCTTCTCTATTGAATTCATCATCAATCCTACTGATTCTTATCTGTCATTTTTCCTTGGGATGATTGCCATAGTTTCCTAACCCATCTCCCTTCTCTTGTCCACACAACAGAAATAGCATTGTTTTAAAAATGTAGATTAGAACATGTTATTTTTTTTTAATCCTTCAGTGGCTTACATTAACTTGAAGAAATTTTTTTCTTTCAATGTTGATTTTTTTTTCCTCTTTTAAGGTAATTAGCTTCTTGCTTATTAAAACAGTCTCAGGGCAGCCCGCGTGGCTCAGTGGTTTAGCGCCACCTTTGGCCCAGGGCGTGATCCTGGAGACCCGGGATAGAGTCCCACGTGGGGCTCCCTGCATGGAGCCTGCTTCTCCCTCTGCCTGTGTCTCTGCCTCTCTCTCTGTGTCTCTCATGAATAAATAAATAAAATTTAAAAAATAAAATAAAACAGTCTCAGAATAAACTAGTGAATGTGAGCAGATAAAAGGAAAAGCAATAAGCTGCAATAATTCTACTGGATGCAGCTACTTGGTTCTGTAGTATAGTGCGGGTGCTCTCAACAGAAAATATAAGTTGTTACTTTAGTGTCCCTAGGATCATAATGTACATGCCACCTACCATAGGCAGATCTTAGGATATTATTTTGAGGGTGTGGAAGTTTCCTGAGAGAAATTGTGAAGGGAACTTAGGAATGATGGTTAGATCAGAAAACAATAATAAGGGGATCCCTGGGTGGCTCAGAGGTTTAGCGTCGCCTTCAGCCCAGAGCCTGATCCTGAAGACCCAGAATCGAGTCCCACATCAGGCTCCCTGCATGGAGCCCGCTTCTCCCTCTGCCTGGGTCTCTGCCTCTCTCTCTCTCTTTCTCTCTCTGTGTGTGTCTCTCATAAATAAATAAATATTAAAAAAAAAGAAAACAATAATATTAAGTGCTTTTGACTAGAAAATGTTGAGATATATCTGCCTCAGTTCCTTGGGAGGATTCTTCACTGTTCCAGTTACCTATCGCTGTATAACAAATGACCTCAACTCAGTAGCCCAGGACAATAGTCTGTTTATTATTATCAACACTCGTGGCTCTGGAGGCTGACTGGTTTCAGTTAAGCCCAGCTTTCTGTGGTTGCAGTCAGACTGTGGCTGGAGCTGGAGTCATCTTGAGGCTTCTACATCCACGTGTGTACAGGAGTAGGGGCTGTTGGCTGGGACCTCATCAAGGGCTTTTGGCCGGAACATGTACACATGTCCTTTCGATGTGGCTTAGGCTTCTTCAAAATAATTGATCAGTGTGGGTGCATAAAGACTTAGCCATCGGGATCCCTGGGTGGCGCAGCGGTTTGGCGCCTGCCTTTGGCCCAGGGCGCGATCCTGGAGACCCGGGATCGAATCCCACGTCGGGCTCCTGGTGCATGGAGCCTGCTTCTCCCTCTGCCTGTGTCTCTGCCTCTCTCTCTCTCTCTGTGACTATCATAAATAAATTAAAAATTAAAAAAAAAAAAAAGACTTAGCCATCTTAGCCCAACCTGGCACAGTGCAGAAGGGCCATTCTAGCTCTACAGTTCCCTGCAGCATCAGCCAAGGCTGTCACTGTGACGGCATCACAGCTCAACTTCTCTGTCTACTCTTGCTTCCTTCCCTTCCACAGTTGCTAGTCCCAAGGCGTTCCTTAATAAATATCATACACATTAACTTAGTCTTAGAGTTGGTTCCTGGGGGACCCAGTTTATAACAACGTGGGAACTATGAATTCAGTAGGGAAGGCTAGCTAGTGAGCACTAAATGAACCATAATCATGTGAAGCCAGTCAGTGTCGGTGCCAGAATTTCCATTTGGGCACATTGGGAGCTGTATTCTGTTTTGTGTATGTGTGTGTGTGTTTGAGGATATTGGGATGGGGAAGGGGAACTCATTTTGTGGACATATTTTGAAGTTACTTATGTATAAGTACAATATGACTTCATTGTATATTTATTTGTGGGGCTTGTCTGGGCAGCTGATGGAGATAAAGGGATGAGAATAAAAGACCCTGCATACATATGCACATCCCCGCACTCCTTTGCCACTCTTAGGATGACCATCTAAGGTTGGCTGAAAGAGTTGTGGAATTCTCCAGAAAGTCTTGTAAAGAATTGAGGCACTTAGCATTGTTGGTGGTGTTTTGTGGCCAAAGATGAGCAAGAGAATAATCATGGGGGCAGAATCAGAGATTGCAATGACATAGCTGATGGAGTGTACACAAACCGGTAACATTCACGGCTTAAATTAATATTGTCCTGTAGGAAATTCACTTGATGACTTTAAGAAGTTTGTTGGAGTCTGTTTGGGAATCAAGGAAAAAACTCAGAGCTTCAAAACTCATTATCTCTGAAATATTAATATAATTTACTCCCTTTGTTTCCTTTAACTTTTTCTGAAGTATCACTTTCTCAAGTCTCTGCTTAAACTAGAACCTCTTTTGATGGTAGATATTTTCTGATCTGTGGCCTGTAGAACAGAGAGATCTAGCATGCAGGAAGAGGGAAGAATGGAGATTCCGAGGGAAGCAGAGGCCTTACTCCAGGATAGAGAGCCTCTTTTGATTTCCCATTGGTGCTTGCAGCCCTGGATCCTGTATCTCTGCTCTTTTTCCCCTTTTCATGTAACTCAGTTGGATCTCTATCAATTGCCACTAAGATTTATTTATTTTTTATTTTTTTTTAATTTTATTTATTTATTCATGAGAGACACAAAGAGAGAGGCAGAGACACAAGCAGAGGGAGAAGCAGGCTCCATGCTGGGAGCCCGACGTGGGACTTGATCCCGGGACTCCAGAATCGTGCCCTGGGCCAAAGGCAGGCGCTAAACCGCTGAGCCACCCAGGGATCCCCCCTTTTTTCTCTTATAGAGAAGCAGACACTGCTCAGCAGCATAAGGGTATTTCTGATAAAAGACTGAATCTAAGATGTTCAGAAAAGTATCAGTCTAATATTTCTCTTCATTTGGGGACACTTGTAAAAACATAATCCTGGGGGACCTGGGTGGTTCAGTTGGTTAAGCATCTGACCCTTGATTTCAGCTCAAGTCATAATCTCCTGTGTCATGAGATTGAGCCCTGCTTCCGGCTCTACCCTCAGTGGGGAGTCAGTTTGCAGAGTCTCTCCCTCTGCTTCCCCCCACCCCCAATTTGTGCACACACACTTTGTTTCTATCAAATAAGTAAATCTTTTTTTTAAAACCCATACTCCTGTACTGTTTTTCATTATTATAACTCTTTGTATACTTATACAGAGGGTCTTTTAAAGGGAGGCAGGCAGCAGACATGAGGAGACATTGCTTGCTATGTCCTCTGAAAAGGTCTCTACAACCTGCAACAGTCTGCAGGTCTGTTTATCTTAATAATGTGCTTCCTTAGTAATTATTTTTATTTTTATTATTTTATTTTATTTTATTTTTTTTAATTTTTATTTATTTATTTATTTTTATTTATTTATGACAGTCACACACAGAAGGGGGCGGGGCAGAGACACAGGCAGAGGGAGAAGCAGGCTCCATGCACTGGGAGCCCGACATGGGATTCAATCCTGGGTCTTTAGGATCGCGCCCTGGGCCAAAGGCAGGCGCCAAACCGCTGCACCACCCAGGGATCCCTAGTAATTACTTTTAAAATGACATCTCTACTTTTTAAAAGGTAATTAAATATTTGTGAGGTTTCTTTGTTAAGCCAGAAGAAGAGTTTTAGAATGTCTTTTTCCCTTTATGCACAAATGAAAAATATCTTTGACTCTTGGTTTCCTTATTCAAATAGGTGAGAGCTTTTGTCTCATTAACTGGGGGACCAGTCAAGGTTGCAGTGCTTCCCAATTCAAACTTATCTTAATTGTTATCACCCAATTTCTTTTCATTAACTGATCCCTAGTATTAGGGAGAAGTACTTTAATTTCATAGATCTTTATATCCTATTATTTCCCAAACAATGTTAAAAGACAGTATTTCCTATTATTTCCCAAACAATATCAAAATATATAAAAAAGACTATTTTTATACTGTAGTATAAACTTACTGCTTATCAGGATTCTTAGGGGGCTGAGTCTGAGTGCTACTTGAAGAAAAACATAATTTGATTTTTGTAGTCTCTTAGAAAGGCATAAAACTCTCTATAAAATCATTTTGTCAAAAAATAAAATAAAATAAAATAATTTTGTCAGGAAATCAGATTTGCTTTTGGGTGCATATCCAAATGTTATTTATCTTATCTGGTGTACTTGAATGGTGTCTTCTGAATTTTGGAGATCTGCTTGGTTCTAGGATTGTTTGTTTGAATACATAGTCCAGGCCTGGGCAACACTAAGGAAGGGGGGTAAGGTGTTGGTGAATTGGGGCCTTGTATCTTTGGTGAGATTAGTCAGAGGTATCCCTTAAATCAAGGCTGCCTAGGATTTCTCAAATGCAGGCGTTGTTTTTGTTTTTGCTACATTTATCTAAAGAATGGATTTTGTCTTCTCATTTCTTTATTACTCTTGGTCCATACTGCGTCATCTACCTCTTACATATTATCCATGCAATTAAAGCACAAAGCTTTTGTAACACATGTGGGGAAATCTTTGCACACTTACAAAGAGGTAATCTGATTTACAGACTAATTTCTTCATTTGCTTCTAGTCTGTGTAGGGAACTTTTCCTGATTTTTTAAGACGTGAGATTTCTTTCCTTCAATTATTTTTCAGGTTAACTTTTGGGTTCAGAATGAAGTTCATTTCATGGCAGCTTGTAACATCTTGTATTTTTACACTTTAAGTCTCTTACTCATTGAAGCTTATTCTTAACCAGCCCCTCTTTTCCCCAGGCATGTGGGTTCCAACAATTCCCTTGATTTTTTCCCTTTTTTAAAAATAATTTCCCAAGGGTGCTGTGATGGCTCAGTTGGTTAATCTGACTCTTGATTTCAGCTCAGGTCATGATCTCAGGGTTGTCAGATGGAGCACGCACAGCGGGGTGTCTGCTTAAGATTTTCTCCCTCTACTCACCGGTCCCCCCACTCACACTTGTGCTTTCTCTCTCTCTCTCTCAAATAAATAACCTTAAAAAAAAAAAAAAGAAAGAAAGAAAAGAATTCCCCAATTCTTGGGAGTTTCAAAGCCACCTAGCTAGTAAATAAAGAAGCCATAATTCAAAACCAGGCAGTTTCTTTCTAGAGCCTGGAGTCTTAGTCACTGTAGTACCTCTACTCAACTATGGACATGGGATGGGCATGAGGCAGAAGACTGAAGACGAGAGAGAGGTTCCAGTGCAGTTATTCCAAACACCAGTTCAGGGATCCGCTTGAGAATAGGTCAGGTAATACAGCTGGGCTAGCTTTAAAAAAACAAAACCAAAGGCAGGGTGGGTACAGTTTCTGTTTTATCATTGTCTCAACCTCAATATCCATTCCAAATCTTCTTCGTACTTTCTTCTTGTAGACTTTGGGTCTACATGAAAGTAGAATTCTTAGAAAAAAATTGTTTTTTCAGGGGATCCCTGGGTGGCGCAGCGGTTTGGTGCCTGCCTTTGGCCCAGGGCGCGATCCTGGAGACCCGGGATCGAATCCCACATCGGGCTCCTGGTGCATGGAGCCTGCTTCTCCCTCTGCCTGTGTCTCTGCCTCTCTCTCTCTCTCTGTTACTATCATAAATAAATAAAAAATACCTTTAAAAAAAATTGTTTTTTCAAGTTCCCGAAGTAGAGCATGCTGATTGGTAGCCTCCTCCCCAGCCAGGAACATACAGATGAGCAGGCGCTCATGCACACACACACATCCATTCTCTGTATGACATATGCAGTAATTAACCCTTTAAGAACTACCAAAGTACAAATTTCTCTCATTTTCAGTTCTTTTCTTTCCAGGTCTTCCCAGTACTTGCTTATTTTGTCCAGTAATACTAACATACCTGTTCCAGTCACAGTTGCTGCATAAGAAACCACTTCCAATTTAGTGGAGTCAAACCACAATTATATTATGGTTTCTATGAATTAGGCTCACTAGTGACACAAGACACTGACTGAAGTTGGAATAGTATATGTGGCATTTTAGAGCTAAAAAACAAGAGTGTTCCAGCCAAAAGGATGGAAACTGCATCACCTTTAATGACCTAGCTAGCTTCAGTGTCTTTGATTATAAGCAAGTTGCAAGCCTGCCCAGATCTGTTATTCCATTGCTTTTTTTCCTCTCCATTGCATAAGATCGAGATGGAATCACAGTCCCAAAAGGAACCTCAAAAGTCACCTAGTCCAATCCTCTACTTCATGCAAGTGTTAATTACTCTCTGGAAAAAGGATTCTGTTATTTACATTGACTTTCTCCTCAAATTTCAATCTTTTTTTAAAAAAAAGGTGAATTCTAACAAGTTTTATCCTTTATTTTATTTGTATTTATTTATGTATTTATTTGACAGAGAGAGTGAGAGAGCACAAGCAGGGGGAGTGGCAGAGGGAGAGGAAGAAGCAGGCTTCCTGCTGAACAGAGAGCCAGGTCTGAGTTCAATCCCAGGACCCCTGGGACCATGACCTGAGCTGAAGGCAGACTCAACAGACTGACCTACCCAGGTGCCCCAGCACTTCATTTTATTTTTAATAGTCGTACATATTTTTGCAAAACTATTCAAGAAGTTTAACAATACAGTAATAATTACTTTTAAAGAATTAACAGTTTAAATGAAACAGAATAACTGTATACACAGTAAAAGGACAAGCGTAGGCTCAGACTATAAGTAAGTGCTCAAGGAAAGGACAGTTTAAAGAATAGTCAGAAACCTCTACTTAATGCCACATGAGGGTGGGGTTCTCATGATGAGATAGTGCTTGTGCTCCTTCTCTCTCTCCCTTTCTCTCTCTCCTCGAGCCCCTCAATTCCCAATATGAAGATACACATGAAGGCAACCATCCACAAACTATAGAACCTACCAGCACCTTAACCTCAGAATTCCTAGCCTCCGGAACTGTGAAAAATAAATGTCTGTTATTTAAGCCACCCATTCTACAGTATCTTAGTGGTTTGAATTGACTGACACTAAGGAAATTGAATATTTGGATTTAGAAATGCATTTTCCCATAGGAAGCTTCATTTAAATAATGATTCATTTCTGAGGTAAGGCCATTAACTGAATCCGTAATGTAGTTGAAATATAAAATATTTCAAAATAAAAACTATTACAATATCAGTTTCTTTACTTATTTTATTTATTTTTAAGGTTTTATGTATTTATTTGACAGAGCACAAGCTGGGGGAGTGGCAGGCAAAGGCAGAGAGAAACAGGCTCCCTGCTGAGCAAGGAGCCATGTGGGGGCTCAATTCCAGAACTCTGGGATCATGACCTGAGCTGAAGGCAGACAGTTAAACCAACTGAGCCACCCAGGTGTTCCTAATATTGTTTTTTAAATACAACGGTAAATAAAGCATTTGTTTGTGTAGCAGGAGCCCTGGGTTCAGTCCTCGCTTCTGCTGTTCTCTGGCTGAATCTGACCAAATCATTTTACCTCTCTGTCCCTCAGTTTCTTTACTTGTAAAATGAAAGGGTAGGAAAAGTTGTGGAAAAAGTATGTTTTAAAAAAATTCCTTCCCATTCCACACCCACTAAAAGAAACTCAAAGAAACAAACTAGAGAAGGAAACTTTATCCACACTGAAACTAAGAAATGCCCTAACTTCATACTACAAATTCTAAAGAACATTATCAACAACTTAGCAGAGAAGCCAGGCTATGATACATGGTTCTCTTGCTTCTGCACAAATGCAAACCATGTAGAGATTGAGGTACCTCTAACTCTATTCACTTTTGGAAGAATGAGAGCTTCAAAGGATGGGTGGCCTTCAGGAAAAACAGCAAACTCCCCGCTTTGAGTCATTACCCTGCTAAAGATCTCCAGGAGACAATGGCATGTCCAGAAGTTCTATTAAGGTGGATGGGAGGCTACAGATTGGTTAAAACAGGAGCCTTAAAGCTGATTTTGCAAAGCACTTTATATCAGACTGAGGAAACATCAGAGTTCAATATTAAAGAGTTGGGGAGGAGACACCTCTAAAATTATGAGGCCAGTAATCCCTAGGTACCTTTCAACTCTGCCATTGCCAAAAATAATAGGATAGGAGGAGAAAACCTTCAATAAAGGAGAAATTCATTCCTTCTTAGAAACTACTCAAGAGATGCCTGGGTGGCTCAGTGGTTGAGCATCTGCCTTTGGCTCAGGGCGTGATCCTGGAGTCCTGGGATTGAGTCCCATGTCGGGCTCCCTGCATGGAGCCTGCTTCTTCCTCTGCTTGTGTCTCTGCCTCTGTCTCTGTGTCTCTCATGAATAAATAAAGAAAATATTAAATATATATATATATATATATAAAATAAAGGTTGAACTCTATAAATGGTCTCTATGGCTCTTTCCAACTCTAATACTCTAAGACTTGGTGGATAAGAAATCTTTATCTTGAATATTGGTACTTAGCAAAATATAGATTTAAGTGAAAGTGAATGAAGTGGTCAGTAAGGACTTCATAATGATTCTGAGGGGTGCTCTGAACAACTTTCGAATATATTAGATTCAAGTTTTCTGTGATCGTTGATTTTACCCCCAATATTGAGACTGCTGCAGGAAGGTCAAGAGCATGATCCTCAAGGTTAGGCACATGGAGAGTACTCTCTGAGTTTGTAAATGGAACAAAGAAAGTGGGAGTGAAATTTTTCTATGAGTGAGCCAAGATTTGGAAACAGAAAGAAAGACAGGTTGAAAATGGTGTGTAGGAAGGACCTCTGCTAAAGCCAGATGTAGATCAGAGTGGCTGCAGAGATGAGAAGGCTCTTGAGGAGGACTCCTCCATATCCTATTGAGGCTCACACCCTTGATGCCTTGCCACATGCTCCTCCATGTCCTGGTCCTGGAGCCCCATCAGTCCTGCTTGCAGCCTGCCCACTGAGAACAGAGTGATCCCGAAGGCAAGCTGGCTGAGCAGGCCAGGTGCTTCAACATATCCACCCGCGTGAATGCCATGATGGATCCTGGAGCCAAGCTACCCAGTCAGAGTTTAACCTGCTCTGGGTGGCCTGTAAGAATGTCTTCAGGGACTGCAGGGGTCCTTGGAGGATCTTCTCAAACATGGAGCAAAAGATGAACACTTCTGACTGGAAGTTGCAACTGCTTAAGAACTACTGGGAAAAGAGTCTGAACTGAAATTCATCTGTACCACTGTCCTGCAGTTGTTGGATGAGTACTTAGTAACCAATGCAACTAATTCAAAAAGGGAAGTCTCAAAATGGAGTTTACTTCTAGTAACCCTTGTTGCACATAGTAACGATTGAAAACAAAGTATAGATAATTCTGGAGAAGCTTTCCAAAAGGCATTCGACATAAACTAAAGAGATGGAACCCACGTGCCAATCTACGTTGGGCTCTTTTCTGTAGTCTACTGTGAGGTCCATAATAACCCTGAGCGTGCCTGCACACTGGCTGAAACCACTTTTGTTGTTGTTGTTTTACTGAACATAACATACAGTATCATATTAGTTTCAGGTGTACAAATGATTTGACATATGTATACATTACTCAGTGTTCACCACTATAGGCGTACTTTTAATCCCCTTACCCATTTCCCCCATCTCCCCACCTACTATTAGATTGTTCTCTGAATTTTGCTCTGTTTTTTTTTTTCTCCTTTTTAGTTTGTTAGGATATTGTATTTGTCTTTCTCTGTCTTACTTATTACTTCACTTGGCATTTTACCCTCCAGGTCCATTATCTATATTGTTGCAAATGGCAAGAGGTGATTCTGTTTTTTTTTTTTTTTTTTTAGCTGAGTGATATTTCACTCTACATCTTCTTATCCATCTATTGATGACACTTGTGTTGCTTCCATATAGTGGCTACTGTAAATAATGATGCCAAGAACATAGGAGTGCTTATTATCCTTTTGAATTAATGGATAAATACCCATTATTTAGTGAAATTACTGGATCATATGGAAATTCTATTTTTAATTTTTTAAGGCACCTGCAAACTGTTTTCCACAGGGACTGTGCCAATTTGTGTTGCCACCAACAGTGCAGTAGTGTTCCTTTTTCTCTTCGTCTTTGTCAACACTTGTGTCTTGTCTTTTTTATTCTAGTCATTCTGACGAGTGTAATGATACTGCATTGTGGTTTTGGTTTGCATTCCCCTGATGATTAGTAATGTTGAGCATCTTTTCATGTGTCTGTTGTCCATCTCTATGACTTTGGAGAAAATGTCTATATGAGTCCACTGCCCATTTTAATTGGATTATTTGTTTTCTTTTTGGTGTTCAGTTGTATAAGCTCTTTATATATTTTGGATATGAACCCTTTCTTGGACATATCATTTACAAATATCTTCTCATATTCAGCAGATTACCTTGTCATTTTGTTGATGGTTTTCTTTGCAAAGGCTTTTTAGTTTGATGTAGTTCCAATTGTTTATTTTTGTTATTTTATGTTTCTATGGCCAGTATTTTTTTTAAAGATTTTATTTATTTATTCATGAGAGACGCAGAGAGAGGCAGAGGGAGAAGCAGGCTCCCTGCAGGGAGCCCGATGTGGGGCTCGATCCCGGATCCTGAGATCACACCCTGAGCCAAAGGCAGATGCTCAACTGCTGAGCCACACAGGCATCCCTGTATGCCCAATATTAAAGAAATTACTATCTATGTTTTTTTCTAGAAGTTTTATGGTTTCATGCCTCACATTTAGGTACTTAATCCATTTTAAATTTATTTTTGTGTATGGTATAAGAAACTGGTCCTGTTTTATTCTTTGGTATATAGCTGTCCAGATTTTCTAGCATCATTTATTGAAGACTCTGTGTTTTCCCCATTGTATATTCTTGCCTCCTTCGTGGTAGATTAATTGACAATATAAGGGTGGGTTTATTTCTGAGCTCTCTATTCTGTTCTGTTGATCTCTGTGTCTATTTTTGTGCCATGCCTAAGACCCCTTTTGATGAAGCCATCACAGAACTTAATGCACTGAAGACTCAAACAAAGCACCCTTATCATGCAGTAGCTTAGTGACAACCTAGCATTGTGGACATTGGACAATGCAGAAGAAGAATGTGAGGTACAGAAGGGGCAGAAAACTAAATGTATTCAGGGTGTTATCCTTTTTTCCTTCAAGAAACCTTTCTACACGTCTCCATTCCTTGGATTTTCTTTTTTTTTCTTTATTTAATTTTTATTTATTTTTTAAAAAGATTTTATTTATTTGAGAGAGAGCAAGAGAGAGCACAAGCAGAGGAGAGGGACAATGGGAGAGCAGGAAACCCGACTTAGGGCTCCCTCCCAGGACCCTGAGATCATGACCTGAGCTGAAGGCAGACACCTAACCGACTGAGCCACCCAAGTGCCCCTTTATTATTTTTTTTACAATTTTTATTTATTCACTTGAAAGAGAGCACATGAGTGGGGGGAAGGAGGAGCAGATGGAGAGGGAGAATCTCAAGCGGACTCCGTACCCAAAGTGGAGCCAAATCCCATGACCCCGAGGTCATGAGCCAGACACCAAGTCAGATGCTTATCCAACTGAGCCACTCACTCCACTTGGATTTTCTGTAGCAAAGAAACCCATTTTTGTTTATGGAATCATCCATTTGATATTTCACAATGGATTACATTTCTTAGAGTAAGTGTTTTACCATAGATGTCTCGTAAGCCTTCTCTTCTTCAGATATAAATGATTTGTGTTGAGTATCATGGGGAATATAGTGGATATTTAAAACTAGAAATAAAAGGGTGGGGGGGGGGATGTAAGACAAAATCCCACTAGAATAGGATTATAGAAGAGGTACTGAAGCAGACAGTTCCCCATGCTGGTCAACAGGTGGCATTAGAGTCGCTTGGATGCTTCCTGGAACAGAAGGTGGAAATGTTCAGGATCAAGGTAGGTTTTGGGTGAATGTGTGGGGAGGCAGTGTGATGGCTGTCTATATTTATGTCTTATCTCTCTTTCTAAATTGTTTATTGCCTCAAGCTTGGAACATTTTCACATACAACTAATAGTTGTGCTGAACTTTTCTGTGCTTTAGTTTTCTTCCTTTAAAATGGATATAACAGGGCAGCCCAGGCAGCCCAGGTGGCTCAGTGGTTTAGCACTGCCTTTGGCCCAGGGCATACTGGAGACCCACTCCAGGAGTTCAGGTCTTAGAGTGGGACTTCTACCCAGATGCCTGTTTTCATGTCAGTTTTTCTTGAGAATGTTGCTCAGTCCTGGGCCCCTGCTGGGCCTTGACAACCTTCCTATCCATTTCTTACCCTCTTATCCTGATACCCCAACCATCCACTGTCCCTTAGATGCTAGATGAGAGTCTTCCGCAAACACCATCCCTCAAGAACAACTATCACTGTCCTTTTGACAAAAACTTCTTTAGTCTAGAAGACAGTAGTAATCATCACATCTTCTCTTGGATGTGGACCCAAATTAACTCTGCATTCCCCATACCACTTCAGACCCTATTGTTGGGATTTCTGACAGGCCAGCAAAAGGAAGCAAAAGCAAAAAAAAAAAAGCAGCAAAAGCAGCAAAAAAAGCTGCTGGGTTATCCCTCCCTTCCCTTGTCCATGCCCATTTCCACCTTCCATACTGGCTCAGAAAGCCTCACTCGTGGCAATATGGAAATAAAATAGGATTTAGCTCTGTTTGAGTCTCACCTCTTCTACTTGGAGTTTATATCACTTTGTGCAAGCTGAAGCTCTCTGAATGTCAATTTCCTCGTGTCAAGTCGTATTCTAAAAATGTTTATTTTGCAGGGTTGTGAGGATTAAATGAGATAAGGCATGGAAAAATACTCCATTTTGGAGTGGTACTTGTCCTGCCCATGACCAATTCTTGGATTAGAGATTAAAATAATACCTTGTGGGCTCAAAGATGTTTTGTTTGGGCTTGTGTCAGGGGTCCCCAAGACCACCCCCAGATTTGATGATTCACTAAGAGGATATACAGGACTAAGCATATAGTCATACTCAAAGGCTATGATTTATCATGGAAAAGGATATGCAGCCAAATCAGCAAAGAAAAAGCACATGGGGTAAAGTCCAGGGTAAACCAGGCATAAGCTTTCAAGGGTCCTTTCCCATGGAGTCACACAGAATTTGCTTGGGTGCCCCAGCAATAAGTTAAGACAACACAGATGGAATGCTACACAGCAAGAAGCTTGTTAAAGACTCAGCTACCAAAAAAAAAAAAAAAAAAAGAAAGAAAGAAAGAAAAGAAAAAAAAAGACTCAGCTACCTGGGTTTCTACTGGGAACTTGTCCTGTAGGCAGCTCCTGCCAGGCATATACCAAAATTCCAGACTCTCAGAAGGAAAGCAGGTGCTTAGCATGAACCACATTGTATGAACAGTTCAGACACAGTGAGTCAGTCTTATCAATTTTGGGAATGGTGAGAACCCTCCCAAATTTCGAGTTCCCGCCAGCCATGGGTCAACGTGTAAGTAAGCCTTTCTAAGAATAAGCAGGTTGACCTGCCATATTAACCATTTTTGTACAGACAACACAGGGTTTGCCCATATAGGGCTTTTTCTTTGCTTTCTCTCTCTCTCTCTCTCTTTAACTTAGTTGCCATCCTTCAAAAATTAAGAAATTTCACTGAGGATTTCCAGCTCCTTGCTGGAAAAAAAGAAAGTCAGATAATGTGGCAACAATAGATCCATTTTCCCACATGGCAACAATCATCAGTCCCCTTTAAATAAAACCCTTAAATTCACCCCCATCTCCTCCACTGTCAGTCTATCCCACATTGAGTGCTGATTGCCATTTAATGTCATGTTTTTGTAACTGGCCATGGGCTGCTTGAACCAGGAGTGGCCAGTTGACTACAGTACAAAAGAACGAAGCAGGCCTGTGGAATACCATTGAGTTATGGTAATTAACAATATAACAAAAGGGTCATCTTTATGAATTTCTGCTGTTGAAGTCCCAAGAAATGCCGTGAATCCAGGATCTGGCACTATTATGGCAATTACATGTGGGTATTCTTGGATTGGTATAACGACACTTTTATTGCAATATACTATAAACCCCTTTCATTTAAGTTAACCTGAATTAGTCTGTGGTCCTATCCACCCAAAGATTACTGACTGGAGTAGTAAAAACATAAATAAAACATTGTATATATTGTAAATCAGTACCTTATAAATCAAAGTTATTGCTGTCATCATCACTTTCAATAATTGTTGGAATGGACTAAAATATGTCAACAGAAACAATATAACAAAGGAAATAGATCCAATGAATATTTGAGTAAGTTCTACATATCAATGTATTCACTTATTTACTAACTTAATGTTTACCAAATACCTCCTGTGTGACAATATAATACTATATAATAAAATAAAACTTCATCTGTATATTCCTAGCATCTAGAAAAGTACGAGGCATGGAGTTTGGATTGGATGTTTCCTGATTTCAAAAATAATATTTACTTATAAGGAGATCTAGTCACCTAAGGATAGAGATAATGAAAATCATTTTTGTCTGTTTAAAAAGGAAGAAATGTGGGGATAAAGATAATGAAAATCATTTTTTTCTGTTTAAAAAGGACTCAGTGGTTGAGCGTCTGCCTTCAGCTCTGGTCATGATCCTGGGATCCTGGCATCAAGTCCAGCATCAGGCTCCCCACAGAGAGCCTGCATCTCCCTCTGCCTATGTCTCTGTCTCTCTGGGTCTCTCATGAATAAATTCTTAAGAAAACAGGGATGGGGGTGGAGAAATGCAAGTGATATTACTGTAGGATTATGCTGCATATCACCTAACAAGACAGATGTTTGAAATGCTAAGTCCAGTTTTAAAATGCATTGAGGCAATTTAGAGGAGGAACTGCAACTACTCCAATGTATACTGAATGTTCTATTCTCCTAAAGGCAAAGAGTTAGAAAAATTCTTTACTTGCCTATCTGATAATTTTATTACTCAAAAAACGAAGGAAGCAATTAAAGAAACTTATGCTCTGGGCTTGACTTTGATAATAGTGAAGTATACAAAAGCTACAAGAAGATCAAGAAAAAAAGCAGCATCACGTTAGAGTTGGACACAGTTGGAGTAGAGTCTGAGTTTGTTAGTATTCTTTTAGTTGTAAATGGCAAGATTCCAATTCAAATTGACTCAGGCACATTTAGATACAGGTCTTCACAATAAATCATCAAGAATCAGTTTTTCTCTTTGGTTATTATTTGCTTTCCTGTCTGCGGGCTTCATTCTTTAAATGGTCACCTCTCATAGTGGAAAGATGAACTCCAATAGCTTATGTCCTTCAAGGTTAGCAGCCTCATTTGAAAGAGAGCATCTCCTCCCCCAAATTTTTCACCAAAGTGTGGGATTTGAGAGTCATTTGACAGGCTTGTGTCATGGGCCCACCCCTAAACCAATTATGTGACCTGTGTGAGGGATGGGATTAGGAATATATCAGGCACATACTAAATCTGAAGCTGAGGGGCTAAAGTCAGTACTAATTGACTGAAAAGGAATAGTTCCACAAAGGAAAATTAAGGTGCTACTGCAGGGATTACAGGTGCTGGGGGTCCATTCAATAATGATTTACTGAGTGCTACTATGTGTAGGCTTATTTTAGATTTCAGATACATAATGGTGAATAATAAAGACAAAAATCCTTGTTTTATTGGACCTGGCACTCTAGTTGGGGTGTCAGAGACAATAAACAGCTATATTAATAAAATATGTAATATTTTAGGTGGTGATATGTGCTGTAGAAAAATAACAGGGAAGAGGAATAGAAATTGCTGTAATTTTATGTAGGGTTATCAGAGGAGGACTTCTTGAGAAGGGAACAGCTAAGCCAAAATAAACAAGAGAATGAGCTCTGTAAATATCCGGGTAAAAGGGGAGAAGAAACAGCAGTGTATATGTGGGTTTGTATCTTGCACAAGTAAACCAGGGGAGAATAGGAGATGAGGTCAAGGATTGTAAAAGGTCTTGAAGGCTATTGTCTTTGATTTTAATGAGTTGAGAAGCCACTAGAGAGCTTAAGCAGAGTAATGACATGGTCTAGCTGACATTTAAAAATGCAGACCAAAGGGAGGAAGCAGGAGATTAGGTAAGAGATCAGTGCAGTAATCCAGATTAAAGATATTCATAGTTTAGACTAAAATGATAACAGGGGACTCAGTTAAGTGTCAGATTCTGGATATGTTTTCAAGGTAGTGAATTAGGGTGGAGGGAGAAGTAAAATCAACTATGAAGGATAACTCTGAGGTTTCTGGCAAGAGTGGTTGGAAAGCTGGAGTTGCCACTAATTGAGATGGAGAAAACTGTGGGAGGAACAGGTTTGTAGAACAGGAGTTCCACTGCATTCTTATTGCATTTGAGATACTTGCTAATGATTCAAAGTGGAGATGTTGGCGGACAGTTGAATATATGACTCTAGGATTCAGGTAAGAGTTCTTGCCTGCAGAGTTTATAGGTATACAGATGACATTTAATGCCATGAGACTGGATGAGATCACTGAAGGAGACAGAGTATAGAAGAAAAAAACTCCAAAATTGGGGTACTTCAAAGTTTAGATGTCAGGATGATGATAAAGAATCTGTAAGGAAGACTGCAGCCTGAGAAGCAGCAGCCAATGAGATAAGAGACAATCTAAGAGAATGAGATATCCTGGAAGCAAAGAGAATAATATGCTTTAAGGAAGGAGACCTCACTGTCAAATGAAGAGCGGTCAAGTGAAAATAAGGACTGGCCTTTGGATTTAACTACTTGGAGGCCTTGCCATGAGCAGTTTAAATGGTCTGAAGGTGAAAAAAAAAACTCTCAAGTCTGTTCAAGAGAGAACAAGAAGAAGGGAATTTGGAGACTGCAATCTTAAAAACAACAACACAGTTTATATCTGTTTTGGAATAGAATAGAGCAGAGAGGGGGATCCCTGAGGAGCTCAGCGGTTTAGTGCCTGCCTGCCTTCGGCCCAGGGCTTGATCCTGGAGTCAGGGGATCGAGTCCCACGTCGGGCTCCCTGCATGGAGCCTGCTTCCCCCTCAGCCTGTGTCTCTGCCTCTCTCTTTCCCTCTGTGTCTCTCATGAATAAATAAACAAAATCTTAAAAAAAAAAAAAGAATAGAGCAGAGAAATGGGGGCAGTAGCTAGAAGAGGATGTCAAGGGAAAATTTTTGTAAATGGGAGAAATTTATATGTTCTAGAAAGAGCTAGTGGAGAAAGGAAACTGATGATATAGGAAACTAAAGGCAGAATTGATAGAGCAATGTTCTTGAGGAGACATGCAAAACAACAGATGTCCACTGCAAAAACATATGGGAGATTTTAGAAAAACAGATTTCTAAAAGCCCAGAGAAAGACAACTGTGGTTTTATGGCGAACATCATTTAAAAAGGACAATAGATTAAGAAAAATGAGAATGACTAGGGGGTAGAATTCTAATGCGGTGGAGGATCTGGCTTGAACCTATATTTTGATCACCATTGGCTTTCAGACATGTGTAGTGTCAGGGCATGAGTCCTCCTCTATTGTGCATGACTGGAAAAGGAGTCTCCTGGGAATGAATTCATTCTAAAGGAAGAGAAAATATTGCTCTTAGGTTTGGACCAACAAGTGGCACACAGGAGGGACAATTAGTAGAGCACGATGTCTGTCTCTCTGGTTTAGCCTCTGGCCCAGAGGCTATAAACTCATCTTAGTGTCCTAAGGGAGGGGAATACAGGAGATAAAGGCTCTGTTTCAATAAACTATGTAAGATACTACAATAACGAGATAATCCTATCCTGTTACTCATCTGCTAATGCTAACACATGAAGGAGAAAAGCCTTGATCCTACTTTGGTACAGCAGGCTTCAGTGCATGGAAGATTCTAAAAATTGCTTCCTTCAACTTTAACATTCAGTGAATCTGCAACGGTGACCAGCCATGATAGTGGTGGCCAGTGGAAGCCAGCCCCCATCACCCTGCAGGAATGAAAACCAGTTCCAAGAGTGGGAAAGATTTTAATAGTTTGTAGCTTCAGGAGAAAATACTCTTAGCATAGGATATCACCTGCAGTAGTGGCAATGGTCGGGCATTACCAAGTAATTCCGTGGGAAGCAAAGGTTTTGAAAGCAAATATCACTAAAGATGGCCAGGGTAGGAGGGAATCATGGCAGATGGGATAGGTGACATAAGACTTGTTTATGAGTATGACATGTATCATACTACCTATGAGCTTCATAAAGACAACTGGATGGGACTTCAAGAGTAGCTCCAAGTCCCACAATGGAGGATTGGGGTGAAAAATCACACAAAAAAATACTATTTATTACTGTTACATGATTCCATTTTCCTTAGGTTGGTGTGGATTGGGAAACATGAGTTATAAGAAATTACAGTCACATACCAAGCTGATAACAAACAAAATACCAAAGAAACAACATGTGGCTGAAGAGAATGGACGGTGTTGAGATATATCTGATGATAGAGGTGTGCACAATTAAGGACACACATGGAGGGAAAACTCAGGAAGGATAAAGTACAGAACCAGCTGAAGTTGAAGATAAAAAAAACAATTCAGTTAAAACAAAACAAAGCTATGTTTGGAGGAAGAAAATGATGTAATGCTGACAGATGGCAGAGAAAGTATAAACACTTAACTATTGTTGTATTTCTTTTTTGTTGTTTAAGTAAAGAAAATGGTCTTCAAAGGGAAAAGTAGAAAACATAACTAAGCAGAAAAATGAAAGATCCTTCTCATTTTTACTTTCCTCTATTTTTGAAAGTTGTAGAATATTACCTTTATTTGCTTGAAAAAAGATTTTTAATATTTTATTGAAAAACAATTAAATTCAGTATATTTGAAAGATTAAGCAAGAGTCCAAATCAGTGCTTTAGATGATGCCACGTCCACAGTTTCAGATGAATTATGGCCTCAGGTACTGGGAGAGTAGAGATGTAATAATGGGACAACAGCTGATAGTCTTTAAGTCATGATGAAGAACAAGAAAGTTGCCAATAACTTATACCTAATATTTACATTTTATAAAGCAATTTTACATGTCTAATATTAGCTACTGTTATGTGGTACTTGCTAGGCATTATGTTAGACCAAAGGTCAGAAAAGTATGGCTCATAATGCCAGTTTCAGCCTACTGCCTGTTTTTGTGTGAAGAATGGAAAATTAAATGGTTTGAAAACATTCAAAAGAAGCATATTTCGTGTCATGTGAAATTTATATGAAAACCAAACTTCAATGTCCACAAAGCCTTATTAGAACACAGCCATGCCCATTTGTTGGTTTTTTTTTTTTAATTTTTTATTTATTTATGATAGTCACACACAGAGAGAGAGGCAGAGACACAGGCAGAGGGAGAAGCAGGCTCCATGCACTGGGAGCCCGATGTGGGACGAGTCTCCAGGATCCCTCCCTGGGCCAAAGGCAGGCGCCAAACCTCTGCACCACCCAGGGATCCCAGCCATGCCCTTTTGTTTACATACTGTCTATTGTTGCATTTATGCATCAATTGGAGAATCGGGTAGTTTGACGGAGAGTTATGGGTCTGCAAAACCTAAAATATTTACCATTTAGTCTTTGAAAAAAAAAATGCACTGATTCATGGGCTACATATATATTTATCTCTTATCCATGGTCCATGTAGTTCATTAGGACCTCTCCAAGTCTTACCCAGGGAGGTGGGCTTTGCAGCCACTATTACCCCTGTGATAAAATGGGAACTCAGATCATTTAAATAACTTGTGCAAGGTCACAGAGCTCACACAGCACTTGTGTTGGTCTTCTGTTCTCAAAGCCCACGCTCTTTATAGCATACCAGACAGCTGGAAGACGAGTTATGGCAAAATGTTTCTTTCTTTCTTTTTCTTTTTTTAGTGAAGAAAAGGACACTAGAAATTTTATTCTAGTAAGTTTCATTTCAAATCTCAGAAAAAAAAAAAAAATGCTAAATGAGGGACGCCTGGGTGGCTCAGTGGATTAATGCCTGCTTTTAGCCCAGGGCCTGAGTCCCAGGATCAAGTCCCCCATCGGGCTCCATGCATGGAGCCTGCTTCTCCCTCTGTCTGTGTCTCTGCCTCTCTCTCTCTCTCTCTGTGTCTCTCATGAATAAATAAATAAAATCTTTAAAAAAAAATTGCTAAATGAGTGACTATAAAACTGTAAGAAAAGGAAGTACTAAGAATACTTTCCTGCTCTGATCATGTATTCTATAAAATATTTCATATAATATAAATGTATTAAGATAAGATTTATGATAAATAAGAGAAATAAAATTATAAAGAAGGATTTTGACTCTTACATTTATATAATGCTTTACAGTTTTCCAAAGCACATTTACATGTACTATTGATTTTATTTGAGATCACAATTCTATCAGCTTGACAAGGCAGGGCTTTTGAGCCCTGCTTTGCAGACAAATCTCAGAAAGATTAAATGGCTTCTGTAAAATCATAAAACTAATGACACAGCCAAGACTTGAACCCAGGTCTCTGACTTCCAATTCAATGTTTAGGGCATAATAAAATAGGTATGTTTATTGCCTTCTTAATTTGTGCCAGGACTGTTCTAAATGCTTTTACCCATATTAACTTATTTGAATTTCACAATGACACTGTGAAATATGCTCTATTATTATTCCCATTTTACAACGGAGGAAACAGAAACTAAGTGATCCAGTTACTTGCTTAAGACCACAGAACTCATAGTAGGTGGTATAGAGCCAGGAACTGAACTATACCACCTGGCTCTAGGGCCAGAGCGCTTAGCCACCACACGCTGCTTCCTCCTGCGGTATCTGACACAGCTCTCCACGGTATCACTTTGGGCTAATAGCACAACTACATGACTACATTGCCTACTGAATAACAATACGGGCAGTAGTGATTAAAGGTTGGCAGTATCCTGAGTGCTAGGTCCTAGGAGCACAGGGGTTTATGGTGAAGTTTTAAGTTGATTGTTCATTTTTTGCCTATTGCAGATTTTACAAATAAGGGAAGTGGATTTGATGATTATATTATCTGCTTTTAACTACATAATCTTCCAAAATGAGAGGATTGTCTGAAAGGATCCATACAAAGAAACTGTGTGTGGTGAGTAATTTATACTAATGAATATGTATGTATTTGCACATTCTAATAATTCAGGTGCAGTCAACAAGATGATGGCAGAGCCCCTACTTGTAAAGTGAGGGGCACTCCTCTGTCAGCAGCAATGAGATCAAACAACTGATAATCTAAGCATATCTCACATATGTATTTTTATTACTCTCTTTAGAAATATAATTAAAATACACCAAGTTATAGAAAATCATTAATAAAAATAATTTTACAGCCAAAACAGAGAACACTAACATACATTATCTACTAAGTCAAACCGAACCTTGGGCAGTAAGCTGGATCAGTGAGGGCAGTAAATAGCAGGAACGTTCAGGTAGTAGAATGCTTGGGGCTTGTTCCTGTGATCTGTACAATTTCCATCTTGCTCTTTTTTTTAAAAAAAAATGTATTTATTTATTCATGAGACAGAGAGAGAGGCAGAGACACAGGCAGAGGGAGAAGCAGGTTCCATGCAGGAAGCCTGATCCCAGGTCTCCAGGATCACACCCTGGGCTGAGGGCAGGCGCTAAACCGCTGAGCCACCCTGGCTGCCACCCGAGCAGCACACCCGAGCTGCTCGCTCTTTGTTTTGCAAATGTTACAAGCAGAATGTCTAATTTGGGTATTGTAAGCAACTCCCTGGAAGTTATTTGCAATCATTTTAACTGGATATACTGGATCAACAACATTAGCATCACCTGAGAACTAGTAAGAAAGGCAAATTTTTGGACCCCACCCCAGATGTACTAAGAGAAAAACTCTGTTTTCTCAACAATCTGTTTGAACAAGCTCTCCAGGTGATTTTGTTTGAGAACCATATATGTGTTCTAGAACAGTTAAATTAGAAATAGCTGGAAGGATAGGGAGGCGTTTCTAAATTCTGAAAGATAATTAGTATTGGATAAAGGCCACTTAAAGTGAATTTACTTAAGCTACAATTTTACAGTTTAACAATCCAAAGTAAGGACCAAAGACTACCAGCATCAGCATTCCTGGGAGCTTGTTACAAATGTGGACTCTGACCCCTCCCCTGACCTAGTTGAATCATAATCTATAGTTTAACAAGATCTCCAGGTGATTCCCATGCACATTAATATTTGTGATGCTGTTAAAGAAAATAGTTTTTTAAATGATTGGGAAGGGTGCCTGAGTGGCTCAGTTGGTTAAGGGTCCACCTCTTGATTTCAGCTCACATCATGATCTCATCAGGATTATTAGATGGAGACCTGAGTCCGACTCCATGCTCAGCAGAAGTCTGCTTTCTCTCTCTCTCTTCCTCTGCCCCTCTCCCACTTAAATAAATAAATAAATCTTTTTAAAATGTTTGGGAAAAAACTTAAAATATTGATATTTTAACTTTTTCTTTTGAATAAAATTGTATGAGAGTATGGTATAATATTCTTCATTTTATGGCTGACTTTTGTAGTACTATCATAACTTTTGTAACAAAAATAATTTGAGGGCTTCATTATTTCCAAAGAGCTTCTTCTAATCTTTGAGAGATGAATCATTCTCTTAAAGTGCTTGTCATCAGATCTATTTTCTTGCAGTACATGCTCATCAGGTGGAGCTCCTTGCTTTTCCATGGCTTTCATGTGATCCCGCAGTTTTCCAACACTGTGTATGCTGACTTTATGAAGTATACTTTGTTTTTAAAAAATTCATAATCCACTTTAGGGTCATCCCATTACATTTGGGGTGTTTACATCCAACATTCAGGCAATGGCTGCCTGACAAGCATTTTGACAGGATGGGTGGGGACAAAACCTAGTGTTAAGCTGGAGGACACTGGGTGGGGACACATTTTATAGGTGGTTAGGTCATTAGTTGAATATGTCCATATTATAACTACTGCTTTATTAGTTAGCCTCCTAAGTGGGATGTTGGGATAATGGAAACTCAGATAACAATGACAATAGTGTTAAGGGTGATTGTCTCTGGGCAATAAAAGTCTGTATAATTTTTATTTCCCTTTTTGTGCATATCAGTATTTTCTAAGTGCTCTAGAATGAATGCATGTTATTTTTGTAACCAGAAAAAAACACTATTACTCAATAATTTCTTGAATTGAGGTATAGTTTATGTGACACAACCTGATCCAGTGGAAGCTGGCAACGCTGGTGGTGTTGAAAGAACTCACCCAAAGCTGAACAAAGGAGGGAGAAGTTTGCAGGGAGTAAATTCCCACTGCAAGGGAGTAGGGTGCAGGACAGCAAAAGAGAGAGTTTGCCAGGAGGGGGGGTGGTGTTGTAGGTAAAGGGGAAGGTGAGGCAGGATGGAAACATACGGAATTTCCCTTTTTTCACACCTGTTGCTGGGGGTAAGCAACCCATTGGTTAGCTAGCGCTTATGGGTATTTGAGGTGCATCACCTAGTGGACCTGTCACCTAGTGGACCTGTTCGTATTCAGCCCAGGGGTCCCCCGGGCCCTTTGACCTCACTCAGGTTTGCATTGCTCAAGCTGGTTGCCTGAAAGTGGCCTCTACACTTTACGTTCAGTAACATACACAGAAATCCTAAGCATTTAGTTCAAAGGGTTGCAGCAGTTGTATACACCGGTACAACCACCGTTCCAAACAAGATACGGACTATTCCCATCACCCGGAGGCTCCTATACCCCCTCTAAATCAGAAATTACCTAAACATATCACTCCTGTACTACGCACTGCTTCCCAGGCTTTCTGGCCTCTGCACTTCTTTCAGTGTGGTGCTCTGGAGCAGCACGCTGGATCCGGATTCTAGCAAATACACAATTGAGTTGGCCTCAAGCAAAGAACTCAAGTATACAGGGGAAGCATGTCTTTCTGTGTATTCCCCTTTGTGTATTTCCAACTCGGATTTAAGTAGGAAATGAGAAAAATAGTTGCTCCTCCCCCACAGCCATTGCTTTTGCTCTTTTTCCCTCCTGCTGTGAAACAGCTACTCATGCCCGCCACAGGGGATTGTGTGAAGAGAAAACCTCGTCCTTGCCAAGGCGACCAAGGGCTCTCAGCAGCCGGTGCTGGCCCGGCCTATCGCCCCTCATCTCGTGTCCCCACTGACGCCCTCATCTGCCCCTCCCAGGTCTCTTGCTTATTGTTCTGGTTCATGGTAACAGCACAAACAGCAAAAATAATGTTGATTAAGAGATAATAAAGTCTAAAACACACAAAGCGCTTTCATAAAGGTCATCTCAGTTTGTTAGGCATCCCTCCAATACCACCTACATTCTGAGGGGAAATACTAGCATTCATTCATTCATTCATTCATTCATTCCTTTGTTCACTCACACAGCACCTATTTATAGACATAGAAGACTATGTTCTAAACAAAGGACTAGGCACCGAGTAACGTGGCAGGAAAAAAAAACTCCCTCACAAAACCCATTGTCCAGTGAGGGAACCGGATGAGTAAACAGGCGGTTCCGACTCAGAGTGTAAGGTCTGTGTAGTAGCATTGTGAGCCGGGGGCGCTGCTCATAACACGGCGGCCCCGGGGGCCCAGCGCTTGAGCCCCCGCCTTCGGTCCGGAGTGTGACCCCGGGGTCCCAGGGTCGAGCCCCGCACGAGCCTGCCTCTCCCTCTGCCTGGGTCTCCGCCTTTCTCTCTCTCTCTCTCTCTCTGTCTCTGATGAATAAATACATATAATCTTTAAAAAATAAAATTTAAAAAATTAAATTAAATTAAAAAATACTTAAATACTGAGAAGTTGGAAACAACCTAACTATCTTAGCAACAGGAAGATGTCGAATTACTGCACAGCCGCTTGATGGAATGTTTTGTGACCATTAAAAGCCATTTTTGGAGAAGATACATTTGAAGATTAATAGACACACATTACTTTTACAATCATAAACTCTAATGTGAAAGACACTATTGTTATAAGTATGCTAATATCCTAGCCAGCACATAGGGATGGAAATATTTATCTTCATATACAACTTAAATGGAAATATATTTTCTAATGAAGTTTTAAGATGTGCCCTTATAATTTTTCTTTTAAGAGGTTATCTATAATTAGTTTTCTTGTTTTTAAATCTAATATTTAAAACAAATATTCTAATAGATACCTATATTTATGTAACTTATTATTATTATTATACTGTTAGGTTATTATTATTTCACTTAATCTCAAAAATAATCCTGTGAAGTCAGTGTTGTTACCCTCCCTTACAGAGGAAACCAAGGTTCAGTGATATTCAAGAATATAAGCAACATCAGAGTTAGTGGGTGGCAGACCCAGAACTCCAGTGTAGTTTTTTTTAACACCAAATCCAGAGTTTCTTGCATTTCACATTGGTATCTCACTAGTTTTATTTACATCCCAATGGGTCCCAGGTTTTTCAGTCAAACAGGGTTTGAACTAGCATAGTATCCGTTCTTATATTTATTTTCATTGTGGCTTCTTAGAACTAATTGCTGAAATAAAATAAACCTTATAAGTGCCTAATATGTAAAAACACTATCAGTGAGTCCAACTCACCTAAGCTTTATGTATTTTCAAGTATTTTTAGGATGTGTATTTTCCTGATTATAAAAGTAACAACTCCTCATGTAGAATTTTTTATAATTAGGATTATTGTGTCATATCTCTTAAAAACCTTTTTCCTCCTCAGTGTGGTGGGTTTGCTATATAGTTTTTAAAAATTTAATGTTTTGTCAAACTAATACATGTATTCAGAGGAAACCAAAATAGTACGATTAAGGTTGTTGTGAAAAAGACGGTGCGTCTTCTATTCCTCTGGCCCCAGTTCCCGTTCTCCAGCAGACAACTTCTTTTGCAATTTTTTAGCTATGTGGGGGGTGTACACCTTGATAATCTGAAATCACCTGTGAATACCGCGATTGTCTTTCTTCTTTTTTAAATTGCAGTATCGGCTATTAAGTGCTGATTCTGGTCAGGCTCTCCTCCCCCTCCGCCTCGCCTTCCCCCCTCCAGGGAGGAGCGCCTCACTGACCAGCACCGGCTGAGGCAGCCTCTTCCTTCTCTCTGGCACGCACCTGCCCTAGGCAAGGTGTCCTCTGCTCCCATTCCGGGACCCAAGTCTGTGCCTGAGGCTAGTGACAGACCGGCCAAGTAGGCCACACTCCCGGTTGAATTGAAATCGTGAGGAAGCTCACCCTTCAGGGGTCAATCCAGCGTCTGTTTGAAAGAAACTGTTGACCCCTCACCCCCGAGCCACGCCCGTCTCTAAGCTTCCCTGACTGTTGGCCCCCCACCCCCTGTACCCCATCCCTAAGCTTACCTGACTGGGCTTTAGCAACAGCTGCCACCTGACTGACCCCTCCTGTCTTTGCTTCTCCGCAGGAGGGCTCACTCTGGCCCCACAGGTGCTCTCAGAACCACTGGAATCAGAAATACAGAGTCAACAGCATCCTCAACTAGTGGGACCAGCTTCCCTATTCCCTGTCCTCTGGTGGGACAGCTCTGAGGTGGGTTCCACACAGTTTTTCAGAAGGTTCCCTGGGGGGTTGAGTTCACTGACACATGTTTTACTGTTGTTTTTGGTTTGTTTGTCTCTCTTTCTCATTTTTAATTCACAATTTTTAAAAAATTTGCAATAATTAGATACAACATATTTTTTGGTGTTTATCAGCCATTACTACTTATTATTTTAGGAAATATCTTTCACAGTTTTTTAGTAGGCAAGAAAGTAAAAATAAACCAGAATACTAAAATGCTTCTTTGGCTCACAGAAAAGGTTTTTTTTTAATTGTACTTATTTAAAGACTTCTAAAGCTTTGCAAACTGAAATAAAAATGATACAATGAAATATAAAAACACAAAAATTCTCCAATTCGGCCAACCTAAGGTTTACTCTTTTTCTTCTGACAGATCCTAGTATTTATAGTCTACACTTCTTTTAAAGAAGATAATAAATTCCCATGAAATACTTCTTGCTACAATCATTGCTATCAAGTGTCCTATAAAATTTCTGGATATCTGCACCGCCAACAGAGTTATTAGGTAAATTCCAGTGTTTATTTTATTTTATTTTTTTTAATCTTTTTTTTTTAATTTTTATTTTTGATAGTCACAGAGAGAGAGAGGGAGAGGCAGAGACACAGGCAGAGGGAGAAACAGGCTCCATGCACCGGGAGCCCGATGTGGGATTCGATCCCGGGTCTCCAGGATCGCGCCCTGGGCCAAAGGCAGGCGCCAAACCGCTGTGCCACCCAGGGATCCCAATTCCAGTGTTTATTGATGAAACAATCCTTTAAGCCGTAGGCAGCTTAAGAGGGAGCAAGTGCTTGACTTGAACTAAGAAAAATTACCTAAATAACTCCTGGCACTTACTTCTGAATCAGTGAAGACCTGACCAGAAGGTTGAGGAACAGCTGGAGCCACTACAAGGATTTTTCTAGGAGGATCCTTAGGGAAAATATTGACCACAGGTAAATGCCAGCTCTCGACAAGCAGTGACAATCGCCAGTCTGAATCTGATTACTGGTGTCCAAATTCCTCCTCATCCTAAGAGACTTGGCCTAGTGGTTTCCCTCCTCTTAGGAGATCCTGGGATGAGTATTGTAGGGTATGTGGCCGCTGTCACGAGACAAAGCCTGCATTCAGCTCATTCCTCCAGGGCTGACCCAGCCATGCTCAGGGTCCCGCTGAAGGGTCGCTGATGTAGTTGCATCTATGAAGTTGACCCCAGAAAAGACTTCTTGCTAAAAGTAACTTTTCTTGCACTAAGCAGCACATAGATAGTGCTCAGGAGATAAAACAGCACTCAAAGGATGAAAGGCGCAGAGAGTATCAGGAAAAGTAGCTCGGGGTCCATTTTATAGGTGGACAGAGGACTTTAGTGTATAGTTGTGAACCAAGTGCTTCGGCAGGAGTTGCCAGTGTCCGTCTGGGCTATTGAAAAAAGGTCCCTGATCGTTGAAAATAGAGGGTTAAGAACTTAAGCTCTGGAATCTCACAGACATGGATTGAATTCCAGTTCTACACCCCCCAAAGGGCCTGCCCAACTGCTCAGCTTTGTTTCATTCATTCATTATAAAACGGGGACCAAATATATTAAGACAATAGAGTTTTTATAAGGATCAAGTGAGAGAATGTATGTGAATGTTGATACACTGCTTTGCCATCAGCTTATATCCATTTATGAAGATGGTCATATAATTACTTAAAACTATAGCCTTTTAAGTACCAAGAGAATCATGTGAGTGACTCAAATAACTTCTTGAAAAAAATAACAAAAATAAATATTCTGCTTATCTCTTTGAACGTAGCAAGTCCTAAATCTCAGCTTGTGAATCACGGTTCTGGAGGCCACTGCAGGACAAGAAACCAGGCTTGGCGACAGTCAGAGCGGCACTTTACGAAGCTTCCCTGAGAGTGGGTGGTTCTTGTTTCTCCCTAAGAGGACATTGTCAGGGACCCACCATGAACAAAATGTCCTCAGAGATTATAAATAATAACCCTAATGATTGAAAGAAGCAGGCAACGGAGGCAAAACAAATTGGTTCTGAGTCAAACTGATAGGAATAGGTCCTGAAAAGTCTGGTACTTTTATTATTTTGAAATTTTCATGTTTCCTTTTGAAGCATCGTCCTTGCTGTGGTGAGATATAGCTGGAGGGCAAAGGGGGGATGATTCTACAAATGAAATTGTAAGGTTCTTTTATGTGATTATTGTCTGTGTTGCAAAGGGATTTAGGTAAAGCTGGTATTTGTTGTTGATTTCCCTCAGAGTTGGAGAGCAGACCTGCCCAGATTTTTTTTGCTTCGTCTCCGAGTCATTTGTTTTTGACTCATCCAACAGCCTTGACAGAAGTAAAGGAATAAGAATCAAGAAGTGAGAAACTCTATCCTGCTTAGGTATTAGCATGTAAAGTAAATGTAGGTTAGGATGACAGTCCAAGATCTTCAGTACAGAACTGGGCAGTGACGAACAAAAAATCTCTAGGCCTCATTTGAATTTATATGTCTAGTTTTATTATATGTCAAGCCTAGTTGTATTAAAGCATTTCCATTTTTCTTTTTTTAACCCTCGAGCTATAACTTTTGTTGGGAAGAGAAACCTTGTAAACACATAAAACAAATTGCTAGCACCATGCCTGCTGGCATAGCATAGTAGTTGTTAGGAGTTAGTTGAACAGTTAGGTAGTCAGGGCCAGGGTCCTCACCAAGAAAATATGGAATTGGGACAGCTAAGACAGAATAGCACTAACATCCTGTTGTGCAGCTTGGACAGGAACACACTAACATTCTGTTCTGCAGCCTTTGCATAGGTGACTTCTGCAAAACATCCCAAAATAAAACAAGTCACCACAAAGCATTTATCACCATCACAAGCAAGGGGCACTTAAGACATAAGCCCCCAGATATCAGCCCCAAAAGACCATTAACACATAACATTAAGCTAATAGATAGGCAGATATGTGACCAAAGCCCTGGATGGCACGACTCAGCACATCCTGGTTGCTTAGATAGTTCCTCAAAAGACCGCGTAACAACCGCCAATCTTAGAAACTCCAGTGGCAACCCTCTCAGGTTCGCTTCCACTCTTGGAACTTTGTACTTTTGCTCAATAAATTTTGCTTTCCTGCCCACCCCTCCTTGGTCCATCTCTTCATTCTTCAAAGCAGCAGACCAAGAACCCTGGGTGCTAAAGGAATTAGAAATCCTGTAACGTAGTTACCAATGTGGAATCTGGGTCAGACTGCTTGGGTTCGAGTCCAATTGTATAACTATTGGCAAGCTGTTCAACATCCTAGTGTTTGTTTTCTGTCCTGTAAAATGGGGATAATAATATCATCTACCTCATAGAGCTGCTGTGAAGATAAGTTTATACATGTAAAGTGCCTAGAATATTATTATCTATGATCATCTGGTATCTGCACTTGTCATATATTATTTTTTGAAGTCTTCATAACAACTCTAGAAGGTGTTATAACTCCAGTTTTCAGATGGAAACTATTGACCTTTGGGGCCTGAAAGACCTTGATTTGAATTCTACCTCTTAAATGTTTGGCCTGGCCAGGATATTTAAAAATAACTGAGCTAATATTCATGAGATAATTCCTAGTTCCCAGTATTCTGTTAAAATTGAGTGAGTTGTGGGGTACCTGGGTGGTTTAGTCAGTTGAGTGCCTGACTCTTGGTTTCAGCTCAGGTTATGATCTCGGGGTAGTGAGATTGAGCCCCACATCAGGCTCCATGCTGGACATGGGGCCTGCTTGGGATTCTCTCTCTCTCTCCTCCTCCCTCTGCCCCTCCCTGGTACATGCAGGCAGGCATTCTTTCTCTCAAAAAAAAAAAAAAAAAAAAAAAAGGAATGAATTGGTGAATGAATGTAAAGCACCATGCCTGGCAAATATTATCAGACTGGCTTCATTGCAAATCTCTAGAAAGCATTGTTCTTGTTATATTTTATGAAATTAGGACCCAATTTCATTTCCAGTACAAAAATCCTTATTTAATCATATTTAATCTTATTTGATGTTTTTGGTAACGAAAAACTCATTACTTTAATTGGTCTATTATTTTTGAGGATTTTTAATTGTTGAGAGGCTCTCCATTATGATGAACTGAAATCTGTCTCTTTTTTTGGCAGTTATATATTCATCAGAAGTGAAACATTGTTACTCAGATGCTTTTACTGGTTGATGTGGGATTTTTAAAAAAAATTCCAGTGTAGTTAACATATAGTGTTATATTGGTTTCAGGTAAAAATCTTGTCTTTCATATAATTTGAACCCACTGAGTGTAGTTCTGCTCTTTTGAATGGTACAGAATGAGTCTAGTACTTAGAGTCCTTACATAGGGGAGTGAAAGGAAGGCATGAGCCAAGGACAATTTGCATATTTCAGGGGTCCATGAACCCAGATGAGGAAAAAATGACATATTTATTTTTGTTTATCTCTAATTAAATTCAGACTTCCTTCAATTATGAACGAAAACAACAAACAACAGCAGCCCTAACAGTTTCTATGAATTTGTCAACAGAAATTACACATCTTTTCATATCACATTCCAGTTGTTCCAGAAATCTTAAAAATATCACTCACAGCATAACTTGGCAATTTTAGAGATTATTAGGTCTGTTGCTATGCTGTGTTATTTATTGTGCTAATAAAAAGTCATATATGTTGCTGTATCACAACTCGACCCTTTCATCTCTGTCTTTGCTCCTGTTCTTTCTTCAGCTGATTCCTAACAGACCCTCTTCTTCAGCTGATTCCTAACAGACCCTCTTCTTTGATAACCAAACTCCGCCCTTATCTCCCTTAAGTAGACCAAATGCCTGTCAGTGGATCAGCACTCTTCAGAGGCCTCATCCTATTTATAACACCTTTCCTTACCTTTCACGTAGGCATTCTCCCTCTCAACCCGGTTAACCTAATAAAGGCACGCAGAATTAAAGGATTCATCTTCAACTGAGATTACTAGTTTACCCGCAAAAAAAAAATCACAATTAAATGACTAATGAGAATGTCAATGAGTATATTTCTAAATCAGTCATTATTCCATCATTGATTTTTCCCTCAAGTGTTTTCAAACTCACACAAGCTATTGTTTGAAAAACATAATATTAATTATTCTTTATGCAAAAGCTGTATTGGATGTACATTAACGTGGCTGAAGTAGTATATGAAAGGTGAAGGATCCATTCTATCACTGGTGCTCGGATGCACCATAATAATGACAATTCATTGTAAGAAGCGTTCGTTTACTGAGCAAATACCATTAGCGGGAGGTTCTTACTCTAGGAGATAAATCGGTAAACAAGATAAACTCTCTGTCCTTGGAGAGCTTTTCATTTAATGGCAGACACAGCTCTAATATTGAAATGTTTATAGAGGTTAGACAAAGTGTTAAATAGAAATACCTTCTTTCCAAGTAAAAATAAGGTTTTGGAAGACAGGCATTGCCTTTAACTTTCCTCCCACCCTCCCTCCCTCTGTCACTTCTTCCTTTTATAATTTTAAAAATCATTCATGGCATCTAACATACATGTTGCCTGCAAAACATTTCTAATAAATTTTAGTGTGGTATGTTGAGCTCAGGTATTCTCATAAAACATTTCAAGATGGTAGGCCTTAATCATTAGACACTATGTGGTGTGTGTCCACACGAACACTGTAAGAGTTATTCTTTCTGCAAATTACTAGTTGATTTTCCTTTTAGCAGGCTCTCTGATTTTGATGACGATGATGATGATGATGATGACTTTACCTTTAGAGACAGTGTGAGTGTTACAAGTTAGGTTGATGTCTCTGAGGCTTTGTTTGTAAATGACAGAAGTAGTCTAAATGATCTCAGACGGCTCTAACAGGTCTGTACTTTTTTTAAAAAAGATTTTATTTATTCATGAGAGACACAGAGAGAAAGAGAGGCAGAGACACAAGCAGAGGGAGAAGCAGGCTCCTCGCGGGGACCCCGATGTGGGACTCGATCCCAGGTCTCCAGGGTCACTCCCTGGGCTGAAGGCAGCGCTAAACCGCTGGGCCACCTGGGCTGCCCCAGGTCTGTACTTTATTGGCACCTATCAAGAGAGGCCCATTTTGTTTATGCATCTATCACTGAGTTTTCCTAATAGTCATTTGGTTCTGTAATGGTCACAAGACCAGCATAAGGGAGATGTCAAGATGTTTTAAGTGGAACTATATTACAACATGGTTTAGTATAAAGAAAAGTGTGTGTGTGTCTGTCTGTCTGTATGTATGTTATTGGATAAACCACAGTCTGAAAAATGCCCACATAAAAGCTCTTTATAACTTTGTTAACTGATTATGCTGGTAAGAATCTTTTTACATAATACCAAAAAGACTTTTATGGAATTAAAATCAATTCTCCTGCCTACATTAGCATGTGACCTTTCAACCACATAAATGAAAATTACTTTTATGCATATTTGGAAGTAGAAAGAGGTCTTTAATATTGAAGCAGCCATGGCTTTCACCTTCAGAATATTTAAAATTCCAATTAAAATGTAAATTATGAATAGTTTGAAAACTGAAGCTTCTTTCTTAAAAATCAGTTTTTTAAAAATATTGAGTGCTTGAACAAAGTGGAAAATATACTGCACACTTAATGATTTCTTCTTGAGGTTCACAGAGACTTACAAGTGTGAAATAATATGTAAAAGCATAAATAACCTCTTGTTATTTATGACAAGTTAAGGAAAGGGAAAAGAGTAGTCTTCAGGACATCTTTTTTAAAAATTAAAGTTCTTCAATTATTGATATTGTGAGTCTCAGTTAAGTGCCATATGTTGGGGTTAAGCTGTTAACCTTTCTTGTAATGGCAGTAAATCCTAGAGGAACATGGAGCCAAAGGAAAAGTAGCTCGGCTACTTTTGAGATGTGTAATGGTGACAGGGAGCAATAAGATGGGAAGCTAGTCAGAAAGGCCTGGGAAAGGCCCAGGCAACTAACGGAAGCTTCCTATTGCCACTCCCAACCTCCCCCAAGACTTAATACCTCATGTCCAGAACAATGTGGATCCCTAGGAGATATACCTCTGACTACTGTTTGCTTTGGGGCTAACTCCTGTGCCTCTTAAAGAGGGATATTTGAAGCTGTAAAATATGTTGATGGAATGATGACAAGAAAGTGTCATTTCCCAAGGTGTGAATAGGCCCTAGGGCATTATAAAAATTTAACAAATGATCACTCTCCAGCAGAACATTTCTTTAAAACTTGCACTCTTTTGTGCCGTTTTGTCCCTTCTTGTTTTCCTCCAGGTACCTACCAGAGGAAAAAATTTAAAAAATTGAAGTGTTATCCAAATAATATTAATAGTCAGTAATCATTAGCAGAAATAATAGCTCTAAAATATCAGTGTTATGTTAGATGTTCCAAAGGTACGTGAAAATGTAGTGTGAATATCAAAGTTTCTCAAAATTTGGAGTTTTAGTAATAACTGCATATATTGTCAATTGAAGTATATAAAAAAATAGCACCAGAAACCACCACTGCCCCCCCCCTTTTGTAGGTCAGTACTCACTGCTGAGTGTGCTGTAATTATATACACTAAATGAGCCACAGCTTGAGCTAATAATACCATACTAAGTACTAGAAAGCTGTAATTACACAACTACATAATGTATGCTTGGCAAGATTTTCAGTATTGGAGAATCAACTGTCAAAGAGCATCTGGCAGAGTTAAAGGTCCAAGTTAGAGGTTAGAATAATTGGTCTAAACTGAACTAATGCAAGGTATTGTGGCTCAAGTAGAGTAAGCCATATGCCTATTAGACAAACCCAGTGATAATGAATACATCTAGAAATAGTGCAGTCTTAAATCATATAATCCTATTACTTTAAAACACAAAACATTTCCAAGACTGAACATCTACTACACTCCTGTGCATCATGCTAGGTACAGGAGATTTTAAAACAAACAAACCAGGAGAGGAAGAGATAATTTCTGAATGCCAGTTGCTCAAAATTATGACATAGGGTGAATTTGTGTTTTCATAGAGATACATACAAAGTACAATGAGTTAGCAATACCATTGCTAGCTCTGCTGTTAATGACCTAAATTAAATCACTACTCTACTGTTATGTTTGAAAAACGTTTCCATTAAACCTCATGTTCTCATGTTTTCTGTTAGAATTACATAGGATCACCTTCATAAAGATGTTTCTGTTCCGATTTTCTCCCTCCGTGCTAAGCCATTATATTTTACTTTGAGTTCTGCTCTATTAAGGGCAGCTAAGATGATCCCACTGTTACAAATTTGTCTTTCTATCTGTCCCACTTAATGGATACAGAGAAGTCTGTTCTCTTTAATAAGAGCTAGTCTTAGTGTTTCTTTTGTATGTCTTAGCTCTGGATTTAATTTAGCTTACAAAAAGCTTTATGTAGAAATCCAATTCATCCTGTTTAAAATACATATGCTTAAGGGTACCCAGCTGGCTCAGACAGTAGAGCCTGTGACTCTTGATCTCAGGGTTGTAAGTTCAAGCCCCACATTGGGCAGATAGCTTACTTAAAAAAAAAAAAAACAATTTTTAAAAATTGGAATACACTTGCTTATATTTTGCCAAGTGCTATATTTTTATTCTGGTAGGAACTATATGTTAGCCAAACGATTTCTTGGATTTTTTAGATGGTGAAGAAATTTTCAGTCCAATTGATATGATCATTTTCAGGATTTTGTTTCTAAAGGCATCTAGTTTTCTTGTGACTATTTTGGGAAATTTCCAGATTCTATAGTCATGTGTTTGCATGGAAATTTTGTCCAAATTTGTTATAATGGAGCATAATTTTACTTTGTAGCTATTGCTTGATTTAGGGAATCATGTGTATATTTTGATGCTACTAATCTCTAAAGCTCTTATTAAGCAATAAATTTGGATCATCAGGCAAAAATGATCACTTTGACTTAGCCATTTTTGGTAGGTCATCATTTAGGAAACTATTCAAGAGACTCTCTCCTAATACATATGCTTAAATTTTTTCCTCATTGTTAGTCCTGGTGAGAATGTTCAGAGCTATTAAATATGACTATTCAAAGAAAGCCATAGAATATTGATTACTGCTCTGCTCATGGAGATAAAGCAGTACAAGTGGTTCTAAACTTTCATAATATAATACATTCCTGAAATTCACAATTATACAGGGCAAAAAGGACTGCATATGAATAAGGAAGCCAGAAGTAATTATAGGTACTTATTAGACAGAATTGGAGAAGCTGATCATTCCAAATGCAGAGCAGAAATCACCTGTGCCAGGGCAGCCCTGGTGGTGCAGTGGTTTAGCGCCGCCTGCAGCCCAGGGCGTGATCCCTGGAGACCAGGGATCGAGTCCCACGTCAGGCTCTCTGCATGGAGCCTGCTTCTCCCTCTGCCTGTGTCTCTGTCTCTCTACGAATAAATAAATAAAACCTTTAAAAAATTTAAGAAAAGAAATCACCTGTGCCATTAAGCAGATCAGCTGATTATTATGGTGTGTTCCACAAGGGTTCAATTCTCTGTCCTTGCTACATATAGATAACTAGATTACTGGTTTCTCTTTATCTGCTTCAGAGAAAGTATTTTTAAAAAATATCTTATTTATTCATAAGAGTCACAGAGAGAGGCAGAGAGAGGCAGAGACACAGGCAGAGGGAGAAGCAGGCTCCATGCAGGGAGCCCCATGTGGGACTTGATCCTGGGACTCCAGGATCATGCCCTGAGCCAAAGGCAGATGCTCAACTGCTGGGACACCCAGGCGCCCCTTCAGAAAAAGTATTGATTTTTTTTTTCTTTTCTTATTCTTTCTTTCCTCCCCACCCCCCTTTTTTTTGGTGTGGTGGCACAGGGAGAGGAGAGCACTAATGCGGTCCCTGACTACCATAAATCACAAATTTCCCACATTTGGGGAAATCTCAAGCATCAGCACATCTGGAGTACAATGGATAAGCTTAGCCCTGGGAAAACCACTGCTCTGCCAGGTAAGTGTCCCCTCTCTTTTTTCTTTCAGGTGAGATAATCCCAACTGAATCAACAGAAAGACTATGGATCTAATAAGAGGTTTCACAAGAATTCCAGATACAAGATCCATTTACAAAAACTGGTAGTGTTCCTCTGCATCGTCATTAGCTGACTACAAATGTGACATTCTAGGATGTAGTCAAAACTACAAGCTATGAATTTAACTGAATAAACAACGTATATGGTCTCAGCAGAGAAAAAGTTTTAACTTATTAAGGGCATTATAGCCTTAAATAAATAGAGTGCTATACCATGGTAACGGAATGGACGGCAACAAGGTAAAAGGTGTTTTCCAAAATTAATCTGTAAATTCAGTTCAATCCTAATGAAAATTCTAGTAGGACTTTATTTTTTTTTACTAGTAGGACTTTAAAAAACTGAATTCAACATACTTATTTTCCTAAGAAAACTAAATATGGGGATCCCTGGGTGGCACAGTGGTTTAGCGCCTGCCTTTGGCCCAGGGCCTGATCCTGGAGACCCGGGATTGAATCCCGCGTCGGGCTCCCGGTGCATGGAGCCTGCTTCTCCCTCTGCCTATGTCTCTGCCTCTCTCTCTCTCTCTCTCTCTCTCTCTCTCTCTGTGACTATCATAAATAAATAAAAATTTTAAAAAAAGAAAACTAAATATGTTATGAGTAATTACAGCGATTTTGAAAAAGGGTCTGGGGAGAGGTCACTGCAGGTATCAGATAACTGGTACGTGCAGGTGAAGAAAGAATTGATAAAACATTTAACAGATGATATTAGAAAAGTGTCATTTTATAGAGAAAATGCTGGATTCTTAACTCATAGCAGTGTTTCTCAATCCTTTTTTCATTCTTGTCTACTTAAGAAACTTTTTTAGATTCCCCCCCCATTTTCTACCTTTTCCAATGAAATTTTAATACCACAAATATTTTATATATCTATCGCTGTTTATGTCTCTTGGGAAGGTGAAATTTAATTGGATTAATGTCCTAAATGGACAATGTAAATCTGAAAAGTTAATAGTAAAAGGAAAAAGAGAAACATAGATTATTTTTCTGGCTTTGGGATATAGGAGATCTTCTTAAACCAACTCCCGAAAGCACAAACTCTAGGAGAAAAAAGAAATGGATGGAAAAGATTTAGAATTAAAGACTTTGCTTGATTGAAAGATATAATAGGTAAAGTACATGTACAGATCACAGATTGGAAAAGGGTATTTTATTTATTTATTCATGAGAGACACAGAGAGAGAGAGAGAGAGAGAGAGAGGCAGAGACACAGGCAGAGGGAGAAGCAGGCTCCACGCAGGGAGCCCAACGTGGGACTCGATCGTGGGTCTCCAGGATCATGCCCTGGGCTGAAGGCAGAGCTAAACCACTGAGCCACCGGGGCTGCCCAAAACCAATTATTTTAATATAAAATATGCTAAATACAATAGAAGACAAGCATGGAGAATTGACCAGATATGAGCTCTTAGAAGATGCTCTCACTAAACACCAAAGATGAACCAAGTCTCTCAAAAGAATAAACATATAAAAAGCTACAGAAATTAAATGTTAAAACAATTTTTCAACAATACTCCATAACTAATAACTGTGATCTAATGCCTTCAGTGGAGTGCTAAAATTATCAGTAGTCCTGGCAGTGTTCTCAGGGACATCTTCACGGGGTCAGCAGCACCCCCAAAAGCAAGCAGCATATTCCAGTTTGTTACTCTCAGTGCCAAAGCCCTTCAGAAGCCAGGCCTAAGCAGCATGGATCTCCATCTGTCCTTTGAAAGAAAAACAGTTAAGAGTCTGTTTGCTTGATTATTCCCTGAAAAGTAAAACCACACTTAGGAAAAGAATCAACCGGCCTCCTGGTTTCACTGACACTTGCTCCCACCTGCTAATAGAAGGTCTCAGTGTTCTGTACAGGATCCTCTCAAACCAAGGTTTTTATGAAGGTCCCCAGGGTGTCTCTCCAAACAATGCTGCTCAGTTAACCTGCGGAAACAGCCATTCCGCCCCCCCCCCCCATCCTCTCACCTCCACTGAGCATGTTAACCTCCTTCTGTAGATGGAACCAGTCTGTGAAATTCTGCTCTCACGTCCACTGGCTATGGCTGCTGGGCAATACAGATTGCTCATACTTGATGCTTCTAATAGAGTGAAGCCCTGGAAATTGCTTCTTCTCTTAGAAGATGGCCAATACGGTTCTTCTGTCTCAACAAATTTTTGTAAACAAATAGTTTTTAGTTAGAGGTTTTCTCTACTGGCCATTCCCACATTGTATGTGGAACGTGAGTCTTTGGGGCTTGATCTGATGGCAAGGCTGGGTTGAGGACGCTCTGCAGAATTCTGAATTGCCCCTCCCCTTACAGCTGTGAGGTCTAGGCCCTTTTCTCTGGGAAGGATTCTAACCAGAGGGCTCCTCCTCTTGCAAATTCTTGAAGCTCCACCTCTGTTGCTCACCAGAAGGGCCCTGAAACATCTGAATTCCACTTACGTTCAAAGTGGGTCACCTTCCAACAGCAAGATCAGGAAGGAGGAGGCACAGATTAAATTATACTCCCTATTTCCTGACACTGACTGTGAGCCATAACTCTCCCTCAGCCTATCTGTAAATAGCAAATTTCATTGGAAACCGTGGAGTCCATCTCTTTCCTGTTTGGGCACAGAACAGTCCTCTAGAAATATGCACAAAAGATTTAAATACTCTGTGCAATAAAGATCTAAGAAATGGCTCCTGATGTGTTTTCCCTTTGCCAAATGTCATTTTGCAAAAGAGAAGGGTGTGAGGTGTGGACGGTGCCTGTTGGGCAGGAAAGAGGGAAATAGCCTCTCCTGTATTAGATAAGAAGAGAAAAAGAAGCAAAGTTTATACCATCGGAGAGGAGTCCAAGCACGAGAAAACAAACAGTTCAATTAGGGGAGCCAACTAAAGCCGAGAGGCAGGAAACCAGCAGGATTTCAAAACCTTTCTTTTTTTCATGCTAATGGACCCTTTGGGTGAGTGGTGCTGACCGAGGCAGCTCTCTGCAGAGATGATGACCTCCTGTCCTTTTTCTTTAAGTAATGTCTACACCCAACCTGAGGCTTGAACTCAGAACCCTGAGATCAAGAGTCACGTGTTCTACCCAGCTGAGCCAGCCAAGCCCCTATTGTCTTTAATTCTAGCCCCAGCCCTTGACATCCGGCTCATGACAGCGGCTTGCCCTTTTATCCCGGATACTAATCTGAGTGATGCAAGGCTGGAGTAAACCCACGTTGCTTTAACAACACGGGTTCATGACTTTTACCAGTGGCCTAACTCATGCGGGCATATAGAGATTGCTTCACTTCTTAGGTGATTCTAGAAGGGAGTTATTGGGAAAGCATGAGCTAACTCCCAGGGGTAGGCTATTAGCGTCGTGCCAGCAACAACAGATGCCAGCAGTGAGTTGCAAACAGTGAGCGTGCCATCCGCCGCGAGCTTGCAGAGCCCAGCTTCTGTGGGCATTTAACCACTTACGTGCACTTCTGTTGCACATTTTTTCCAAGGAGATGCTGCATCGTTCATTTAGTTGATCAGGACGACAAGGACCCTTAGCTGGAAAGGAAAAGCGATTGAATAGTTTGTCTTATTTTTAGGAGGGAGAAAAACATTGTTTTAGTAAATTCAGCATTTGGAGCTGAATATGTAATTCCCATGTGGTGATGAGGAACAGTAAAAGCAATTCCCCCTATCCTGAAGCCTGGCTCCACACCCCCCCCCCCCGCCCCGCCCCCCATCCTTCCCTGAGGAGTAGCCTGAGAGAGTCATTTAAATGACTAAAGGAGAAGAGATAACGGTCTCTGAATTTCATCAACAATCTATATTCCTCAAATAGAATTAAAATAGAATTAGAGCTGCTTATTATATAGAAAAATGTTTCCCGAATGGAAACTTTAGTATCTGAGTATTGATTTCAGTGATACCCAGGGCATTCTTTTGTAGACAAAGGTCCTGCCCAGGTTTGATTTCTATCCTTTTACTAATTTAAGTGCATTGAATAACCCCCTTGAAGTACTGTTCGTTTTTTTTTTGGTGGTTGTGGTAGTTTTTTTTTTTTTTAAGTCAATCAAACATTTCTTTTGGAGAATCAGTTTCTTTTATATACACTTTCCTTTTTTACCCACTGGTAAGCAGAGACTTACTAAGGATCCCTCATCAGAGGGAGCATGGCTTGTGCAGGCAGACACGTGGGGGTGAGCATCATAAAGAAGACTCCTCCTCCCTTCGACTCTTTTCTTTCCTGATGTTGACACCACTTCCTCCAACATTTTTTTCATCATGGTCTGAAAAGCAGTGATTTTTGGCACATTAAACTGGTGAAAGTAAGTCATTTTTGAAGAATGTGCTCAGGAGATACAAGTGCAGTGCCTGCTTCACCTGCTGATGCCTTCTGCTTTCTTCGCTCCACCCCCTGCAAGCAAGCAAACCCAGATGTTCACCGTCTGTGCTTGTCTAGCATTACTTTAGTGACTAGGTGGCTGGTATAATTCACTCTGATTCAGGTTTTGCTTTGTTTTGATAACAATTTTTCCCTAAGTATTTTGAACTATTTTGAATTGCTGGGGGGAAGGGGAATGAGTGCTCAAAAAGATTAATATTTAATGGTGCATGCTGTGGATAAAATTATATCCGGATTAACAAAGCATTTGAATTTGTGTTCAACTAAGAACAAATTTCTGGTATTTCTTTGACTGCCTATGGGTCTTGAGCAGTCATATTTGAAATCCACTTTCATGCCTCTCTTTACTTTCATTAGCTTACCTAAGCAAACTGGAGATTTACTCTTACTGTTCTTATTATATTCATTTCCAGAGTTTTTAAAGAATTCTCTCCAAAGAGCTTGAAATCCAGTCATTTGCACCATCCCTAGGCCTTTGTTGGCCCTGGGAAACTTTTTTGTTTAAACTAAATCCCTTACATTTATTTTTTTGTTCTGTTTTATAATGTTATTCCTGACTATCAAAAAAATGTGCTTTTGAGACCCCTGGGGGGCTCAGTGGTTTAGCATCTGCCTTCAGCCCAGGGCATGACCCTAGGATCCCGGGATCGAGTCCCATGTCAGGCTCCCTGCATGGAGCCTGCTTCTCCCTCTGCCTGTGTCTCTGCCCCCCACCCCGCTGTGTGTCTTTCATGAATAAATAAAATCTTAAAAAAAAAATTGTTGTAAGGGAGCCACTTTTGAAGACTGTGCTCCAACAGAACACATGTTACCACTACATTTGGTCTGGTAGATAGGTGAGAGAAGTGTATAGCGATTTATTCAATAAAAGAGCATGAGCATGGTTTCAAGTGTCTCTGTACTATAGTGGCTGGAGAAACAGATCATTTCTAGTTGTGGTAATTCAGAGAGGCTTTTGCTGATAGAAAGGAGAGAAAGAAAGAAAGAAGAAAAGAAAGAAGAAAGAAAGAAAAAGAAAGAAAGAAAGAAAGAAAGAAAGAAAGAAAGAAAGAAAGAAAGAAAAAGAAAAGAAGAAAGAAGAAAAGGAAGGAAGAAAAAGAAAGGAAGGAAGAAAAAAAGAAAGAAATTCAAACCAACTTCTAGAAACTACTGACTCATATTTAGAATCTTTACCAAATTGGAAACTCTAAATGTCTCATTAAGAAACAAAACTAACAATTTTTAGCATTCAGGGACTTCTGCTTATGACAGCCCAAGCCAACTGCAGGGCACAAGATCACAAGTCAAGCTTGTGGGGTGGCTCTTTTAAAAACCAAGGCCTCTGAAGCTGACAGATGAAAGTCTTATTTTTATAGGGTCTGTGGTACAAAATTTTGCGTGTCACACTTACAACTGAAATTCAACCATTACTGATTTCCTTGAACCAAATGTGCCTAAGAGCACTTAGTTGTGACTTCCAGACTCCTAAACTACCTATCCCTCTGGTAGTGGGAGGGATGGGACCCAGAGGAAGCACACTGGCTCCCCGCCTGCAGTGAACCCTGTGGTCGGTGCTTGAGGGGAGAGGAAGGAGGTGGGGCAAAATGGCCCTGGAACCTAAGAACCAAAATGTGTGCTCAACACAGTGAAGTCTGGTCCCAGAACTGGAAGTGCCCGTGAGAAGCAATTCTTTGGTACTGAGTAAGGGAAAGGTTAAGGTGTAGACAGAGATAGGGGGCCCCTGAGAGGCTCTGAGACTGTTGCTGGCAGGGAGAAGTGCTAAGCAAGCGTGAAAGAGAGAAGGAATGGACCAGAACACCTGACCCCAGGTGTTAAGGAGTAGTTTTCTTTGGTGGCTACAGCGTGATCACAGAACATGACCAACCCTCAAAGAGGTAAGTCCTTAAGGATGTCATCAATAGTCCTTGCTCAAAGCAAGACGGCCCAAGAATCTCTGGGCCACAGGCTTCCTGGTCAACTTTTCAAAAAAGACTGGCCCTAAAAGCCCTCAAAGGCAACCCCTTGGGGACCCCTCACTCTGGAGAGCTTTTTCATCCTTTTTGTTCTCACCCTCACTTAATGAACTTTCACTTCACTTCACCCTTTTGTCTCCATGAGACTCATTCTTTAACTTCATGAGCCAAGAACCTGCAATCCTTTAACTGCACCACAGTGTTTTCGGAAAAAGCCTTCGCCAAGTCTGTGCTAGAAGAGGGCTCCTCTCTTCGAGGCTCTGCAGTGCGCTGGGAGCTGGGATCCGCGTGGCCACAAACCACACAGTAATACTCTGGTTGTGATACTCCGGTTTTCACAGCACAGTATACAGGTTAGGAATACGGTCTTTGGAGCCAGACGTTCTGAGTTCAATTCCAGTTCCTTTGTTAGAATTTAGAGCCAGGAAATCCAGATTACAATCCTGCTTTAGCTATTTATTATTTACCCAGTGACCTTACTTGGGCAAGTTCCTTAACTTCTGCACGTTCTGCCTCTCTACGTTCCTCATACAATGGGGATAACCAGCGACCACCTCGTTGGCTTCTTTGTAAGAATTACGAGTTACTACATGTAAGGTGCTAAGAAGATGCCAGACATGAAGTAGGTGGTAGATAAATGTTTGGCCTTTCCTTTCCACCAGCTTAACTTGAACACTTTGTGTAGCAGACAGAAACCATGTACGGTTAGCTGACGCAGAGATGAAAAAGGTGATGGGGTTTATTATAAGAATATAGGGATGGGGCAGCCCTGGTGGCGCAGCAGTTCGGTGCCACCTGCAGCCTGGGGTGTGATCCTGGGGACCTGGGGTCGAGTTCCGCATTGGGCTCCCTGCAGGGAGCCTGCTTCTCCCTCTGCCTGTGTCTCTGCTTCTCTCTTGGTGTCTCTCATGAATAAATAAATAAAATCTTTAAAAAATAGATTACATTCCCTGACAGTATATGTATCTTATTATCTGTAGCTTTATTTTTCATTGCAAAAACACAATTTTTATCTTTTTGATAATGATATCTTCTAATCTCTCAAATTCCAGACATCAGAAAAGTCTGTATGGTGAGATTTTTTAGATTCTGTTCTGATTCTTGTGGGGTGGGAGGAGATGGAGGATGGTCCCGACATGGTATCACATGGTACATATAGCCCAGCACAGCCCTATCCCTCTTGCGCTTGGTATGTGAGCAGAAGCTGAACCTCCCCAATATCCTGGGAAAATTTCTTCTCTTTTTGTGTCCTCCTACATATTTGGTGAGAACATTTCTACAGGATCCTAGAATTTGTGAACTCAAGGTCATCAACCTTTTCCTGCTGTCTTATGCTACTCATAGGTACAAATCACCTTGTCAATACAATCTCTCAAGGGAGTGGGGATGAGCATCCCTTGGTGGACTCTTATCCAAACAAACTTCCTTTATACACAGATGGGGAAAAGGAGGGCTTGTTGGACCAAGTCCAGGCTAGTGGAAAACCTTGTACAACTGGGGGATCTTCTTTAAGAAAAAGAATACACAAATACGAAGGAAATATCAGGTATACAAGCAAATATCTACTTTTAATGAGAAAAAATCACAGCACATTATAAATTTTGAAAAGCTAGTAAATACCACAAATACTACAAAATCCAAAAAATATAATACTCTTATTAACCATCTGCTTGACCTCTGTTATTCTTTCCTACTTTTTTGGCTGCATACTTCTTTTTTTTTAATTTTTATTTATTTATGATAGTCACACACACAGAGAGAGAGAGAGAGAGAGAGAGAGAGAGGCAGAGACACAGGCAGAGGGAGAAGCAGGCTCCATGAACCGGGAGCCCGACGTGGGATTCGATCCTGGGTCTCCAGGATCGCGCCCTGGGCCAAAGGCAGGCGCTAAACGTCTGTGCCACCCAGGGATCCCGGCTGCATACTTCTTAATCACCTCTCTAAATGATAATTTTTTTATTTTTTATTTTAAGATTTATTTATTTCAGAGAGAGAGCATGTGAGTATGAGCAGGGAGAGGGGCAGAGGTAGAAGGAGATACAGACTCCTCGCTCAGCAGGGAGCCCAATGCAGGGCTTGATCCCAGGACCCTGAGATCATGCCCTGAGCTGAGGGCAGACACTCAACTGACTGAACCACCCAAGCTCTGCATATTATAATATTTTAAAATTAGAGAGAATTGAAAGGTGATTTTATCTTTCCTCCAACATTGTTGACCAAAATTTGTTTTTCTTATAGTTTTAAAAAGTTTTTATTTTCAGTTTCATAATTCTTCTGAGTAGGATTGTGTACATTTTTAGGATTGTCAAATTTGAAAAACCCTCTATTAAAGTTTCTTTCATGGCACGAACTTCAAGCTTCTCAGGGAATTTAAGTTTTCTTGAGAAATGACCGATTTTATACTCTTTAAATTGATGACAACCATTAACTACTTTATCATCAATGAGAACATTGATGTGTGAAATGAGCTTTATGTTGTTTCCATAGATATCAACATTTCATGTTGTATCAGTCTGGGTCCAATCAGGAGAGAATATCACATGGTAATTTAATAGGAAAACTTTAATAAAAAGACATAAAAATATAGAGTATAGAAATAGCAGATGATAGAGGCAGCTACTACCCTCAGGGCTGAGATAGAGCATGCTGAGCCCCCGCACCCCCAATCAGGACTGAGAGGCGTTGTCTAGCTGTGACTCTTCTAGTGGCGGAAAAGTGGCTGTGGTGCTGCCCCCCCCCCCCCCCCGTGGGACTCGGGGGCCATGGCCCTCCAGAGTGCTGGTGAGAGCTGATCCTGGGCCTCCTTAACAGAACTGCCCAAGGGGCTGGTTGGGGGGCTCCAGGCTCCAGTGCAGGGCAGGGGCTGGTACTGGAGGAGCTACGAGTACTGTAGGGCTGGATGCTGGAGAAACCACCCACTGCAGGATCTGGGGCTGCGGGGCTGTGGCCGGCTCGTGTGCTGTGGGAACCAGCCTAAGCACAGGCCTAAGCACACCGAATAAGGGAGCAAGCCTCTTCCTTCCTCAGGGTTCTCCGGACGCTCTCCTGAGCTACTGTCAGAACCTCAGGGCTAGCTAGGAAAGGAAAATTATTTTAAAGGCCTGCATCCATTTTTCAAAAAGAAAAAAAAAGGGTGATTTGACACTGAGGGTCAGGACCTCAGTAACCATACCTGTATCAGCTAAGTGGGAAATTTCAACCTTTCTCCATGTGATAAACTTCTCTTATCAAACAATCCAAGAGTCTTATTTTTTTTTCCTTCTTTTTCCTTTACAAAAGATGCTGCTTTTGTCATGCTCTGAAAAAAAAAAATCTTGTTACTATTTGCCTCTCAATGTCAGAATAATTTCCACTGGTTTCATTGCTCTTCTTTATCCCTTTTGTTTCATATTGCATTAAATTTTTATGACTTTTTATCAGCTCTGTAATAAACTTAAAGCTGACAAAAGAAGATAGCTTTATATTTTTCAAATTAAAAGCCTATCATATCTGACTAGTTTTGCTGAAACTTTCCAAAATGACTTTCCAAATCATAGTTAAAGTGGCCCCTTCACAACTCCACTTTCCTTAGCTCTATTCTCAAGGTGCCTATTGCCATTCCAATGCCATCTGACATTAGAGAAAGTCTGACAAATGGGAATTCTGAGTGGAAAGAAATAGTGGTTAAATATCTTATTTTTTCCCCAATTTTAGAAAAACATATAATCATATTAAAACATGTGATCATATAAAATTATATAGGAACATTTCAGCAGAACCTGACCACCAGTTCATTCTTTTCTCCATCTTACTAAACTCTCTGGTCTGCTCTGCACGCTTTTACAAACCAGACCGTATATACTATTAAAAGCCTGTGGTGAAACCAGGCAAGGAAGTGATCTAGATGGCTACCTACATGTCTAGGCCTGCTCCCCGCTACTCCTTAGCTCCTGGCTTTCTAGATGCTTTGGATCCCTTCCATGCCATACCCTGGTCCCTGTGCTTTAACTAGCCCAGGGTTTAAATTTTTTCAGAATTCAGAAGCAAGTAGGTATTGCAAATGAGCACAGCAGCTTTGTTAGTAAGGGGGGATTTATGAGGAAGAGGAAAGACATTTCCCATTGAAAAGAATACTGTTGCCATACAGAAATATCCACCTAGAATAATTCTACTGACTTTTCAAGAGAAGGTAAAAATTTAAATGTTATGTGAAATCTCTCGAATATTAAAGATTGGCAGTTAATATAAAAATACTTAAAAATTCGGGGTCCCTGGGTGGCTCAGCAGTTTAGCACCTGCCTTCGGCCCAGGGTGTGATCCCGGGGCCCCAGGATCGAGTCCCACAGCAGGCTCCCTGCATGGAGCCTGCTTCTCCCTCTGCCTGCATCTCTGCCTCTCTCTGTCTCTTATGAATAAATAAAATCTTTAAAAAAAAATTCTGTGGATCACAGTTTTCTTCTGGAGTAAATCTGACATGTGAAAGACCGACCACTCAACCAAAAGTAACCATCCTCTACCTTTCCAGTCCCATCTTCTAATTATGTCATCTTGTTTCATTATAATAATAGCCCTTATTTACTACCTGACATTTATTAATTATCTGACACACACACACACACACACACACACACACACACACACCCCATACAAAGAAAGCTCTATAAGGACCCTATATAAGTTGTTCACAACTGTACCCCTGGCACCAAGAATATACTCAGTATGTTTATTGAATGAAGGAATGAATGATTTGTGATTTAATACTTTTGAGCTGCCCATCTTTGTTTCTTTTCAATATGAATGTAAGGTTATTTCCCTCTAGTCCTAGAAACACAGGCAGCACTTTCCCCTCTTTGTTCAGGCCCCAGACTGACGGAGGAGAAGCAAACATAATTGCCTTCATCTCCATTTCAAAAAGACACAAAGTTTTTAAAATAAAGTACTGTAGATCAAAATTTTAAAATTTACATTTAATTATATTTGAATCAAGAATGTCAGTGTGTTGATCAGAATCTAAGATTCAGATAAATATCTTTAGCCAAATATATAAAATATAACTGATAGAAAATACAATAAATATAAAAATCCAAAGTTGTTATAGTCTCATGGAAGTGATTTTTCTTTTTTGTTTGCTCTGTTTTAGTTTGTTCATGTCAGTGCTTTGAGTTACAGAGGATGAAGTTTCTGATACACTGAGGTTGGTGAAGCATCTAGCATCTCCTCTCCTAATCTGTTGTCTTACATGCATGCATTGGTTATAGAGCCATATAGCATATGTTATTAGAGACATTTTTTTTAACTTTTTAATTTTTTAACTTTTTAAAAATTTTATTTATTTATTCATGAGAGACAGAGAGAGAGAGAGAGAGAGAGAGAGAGAGAGAGAGAGAGAGAGGCAGAGACCCAGGCAGAGGGAGAAGCAGGCTCCACGCAGGGAGCCTGACATGGGACTCGATCCCTGGTCTCCAGGATCACGCTCTGGGCCGAAGGCAGATGCTCAACTGCTGAGCCACCCAAGTGTCCCAGAGCCATTTTTTTTAAAGCAGAGTCAGGTCGACCAAAGAGTTCATTTTGTCATCCTTTTTGGAAATGGAAGACAAAATCTTCTTCCTATTACCACTGTTAGAATTTATCAAAAGAGTTTTAAGGCCAAAGATTTACATTCGCTTGTATTGGTCTGTTTGAAGCTGAAAACTCATCCACAATATTGTATCTTGTGTGAACAGAACAGATGGATGACAGTTGTAAGAAGGGACAGTATGGGGTGCCTGGGTGGCTCAGTCGGTTAAGCGTCTGACTCTTGATTTGGGCTCAAGTCATGATCTCCGAGCTGGGCGAGGAGCCTGCCCCTCCCCCCACACTCTTAAAGAAAGGAAGAACAATGCAAGTTTTGAGCAACTGTGGCTATTTCCCCAGCACTAATCAGAAGAGTGCATCATGCTAGGTATGTCAGGCCTGCTTACTTTGATGTAATAATTCACTATTAGAAATATGCAACTCACGCCCTTGTTTTGATTCTCTATCCTCTCTGGCTTCCCACACAAATTTGCTGCCCTAACACACATCAGGTTCTCCACCCAAGCTGCCCATCAGAATTACATGGGGAACTTTTAAAAAGTAACAGTACTGCAGCCTCTCCTGAGACCAACTGAACCAGAATTTCTGGGGCCTAGCATAGGTATTTTTAAAGAGCTCCATCGGTGATTCTAAAACGTAGCCAAAGTAGAAGGCCGTTGGCCTACAGGAGACAATGCGCTGATTAGATTTACCTGCTCCAAATCCACTGATGGAGTCCTCACCATTGACTATAATTCCTTGTATGATCTGAGCTCTGTCCGCCTGTGAAGCCTGTCACCCACTGCATTCTCCTTGCTTCCCATTTTCCAGCCACACTGGCTGTATTATCTAATTCTACATAATGAGTCACCCTAAAACTTAGAGGTTAAAAATAATAGACATTTATTATCTGAGAGTTTTAGTAGGCCAGGAATCCAAGCAGCTTAGGTGGTGCCTGTGGTCCAAAGTCTCTTACGAGGCTGTGATCAAGGTGTAGGTTACGACAGCAGCTTCATCTGAAGGCTCAAGTGGGAAGGGGTTCACTTCCCAGCTCACTCACATGGACGGCTGTTCTTTACCAGCTGTCGGAGGGAAGGCCTCAATTCCTCCTTCCTGGCTGTTGTGGCCAGAGGCTTCCCTCAGTTCTCTGCCCCATAGACCGTCCCATAGAGCAACTCATGGAAGCTCACTTTGTCGGAGCCAGTGTGTTGGAGGTTCCCCAGGACAACCTCCATGTTCAGAGATGAGTCAGGAAGCACTCATGGGACTGGTCACATAGTCGTACTCACACTAAGATTTACCAAAGCAATGTAGTGAGGATACACAGTTGAGTCATAAAAAATGGCACAGAGTCTGGAGGAATCCATCTGCAGGACCCCCTATACGCTCACCCTGCCATAAAGGCTTGCACAGATCACATGCTTCTCCCAGTGAAGAAAGTGCAGCAACGTGTGTGCAAGATTTCTGCCCAGGAAAGCCCATGAAAGACTGAGCACCTGAAGATTTTATCGAGGGCAGCTCATACAGGTACCCCCTGCCCAATGAATCCTGAAATTCCAGACTCCCCGCTGGAAAGCAGGTGCTCAGCATAAGCATATTGTTTGCACAATCAATCGAGGCGTAGTGAGTGACCCTTATCAGTTTGGGAAAGTCCTACAGCAGTGTGGGGAACTGTTCACCAGCCACATTCCCAGATGCCCGCCAAGAGCCAGTCTTAGCAGTTGGCCTAAGGACAGCCGTCTTGGGCCGGCCGTGTTAACTTTTTCTGCACAGTGAAAAACTAAGACAGCAAAAAACACCCAAGGCCAAAGCCACCGCCTTTTTGGAACCTAATCCTGGCGGTGACATTCCATTCCCTCTGCCACATTTTATTCATGAGAAGGTAGTTACTGCCCCAGCCCGCACCCCAGGGGAGGGATTTTCCTAAGGGCGCCAATACCAGTAGCCAGAGATCGCTGACAGCCATCTTTAGGCCGCCTACCCTACTGGCCTACTTCTTATTCCTCAAACCTCCCCAGGATTATTTCTGCCTCAGAGCCTCTAAATGTAATGTTTTCCCTTTCTGGTATTTTCATCCCTCACTTAATTCAGGTTTCAGTTTAAATGTCCTTCCTGGGGGACACCTTCCCTGATTATCCAATTTAAAATAGCACACACTCCTTCCTGACAAGCTTCATCTTTTGTATCCTGCTGTATAGATGCTTTACAACAGCTGCCATGATCTGCATTTATATACTTGTTGCCATCGTTTGTGCAAATTGCAGGATAGTAATGGTCTTGTCTATTTTGTTTACTGTTGATAAAAGGATGTAGCAACACCTAGCGTACTTCAAATTTGTTAAATGAATAAATGAGCAGAATTCCAGACCACCCAAGTGTGGGGATAATAAATATATACATCGGGCTCTTAAGAGTTTGTTTAGTCTGAGTCTACCTGCAAGACAATAATCGGGTTAGGCTACGGCTCAGGGCTGCGCTCCCAGGTGTGTGGAGCCGAGGACCTCCTGGACCGGAGTGCCTCGCTAAGATGATGCCGACCTGGAGCTCTGCCCAGGACCCACCACGTCCCTGTGACAGGACACCTCTGTGTCACCCAGAAGCTCACAGCCTACCTCCTTCACGATTGCGTCCTAAGGGTCCAGCTGTGCCAAGCTCTAGGCCAGAGAATAAAAGCTGCTTGTGGGCAACACAGTCTCGCCTTCCCAGAGCTTGGCCCGGGCAGAGTCCCCAGTAGCCCAGGGTTACCCAGGCCAGGATGGGAATGGAGCGGGGCTCCTCGGTGTGGAGCGGAGTCGCTCAAGCAGGCCGAGCAGGCTGTAGGAGCCGGGGCTTGGCGGCCTGGGGCGGCTGCAGGTGACCGCCACTAGCGGGACATGGCCGAGCACAGGTGCGCTGCCTGGTCCACCGGGACCACCACCAGGCTGCCCCTGGGGGGCAGGTGCGGTCCCTGGGCTGCTGGAAAGGCCGCGCTGGTGGCCCCGGGCCCCCCCAGGCCTGCACCCTCCCCCCCCCCCCCCCGCAGCCCAGCGGCCGCGTACCTGACACAGACAAGCCTCGGCCCGGTGCATGGGTGACAGCCCCGGCCGCATCCGCGATGCTGAAGCCCGAGGCTGCACGTCACCCGGTCCCCACAAGGGCTCCGGCCGCGGGCAGCGTTTGCCAAGAGCAGGGGCGAGGAACCGGCTCCGGCAGGTGTGAGCGGCGGGCCCGGGCCCTGGAGCGCTTGGTCTGGCTGCACGCCCGCCTCGCGTGGCAGACCAGTGTGCCCTGTGTGAGCAGAGCCCCCACTGCTGATTCGGGATTTTTTTTTTTTAGATTTTATTTATTCATGACAGACCCAGAGAGAGAGGCAGAGACATAGGCAGAGGGAGAAGCAGGCTCCATGCAGGGAGCCCGATGCGGGACTTGATCCCAGGACCCGGGGTCATGCCCTGGGCCCAAGGCAGGCACCAAACTGCTGAGCCACCCAGGCGCCCCCTTCTTCTTCTTCTTCTTCTTCTTCTTTTTTTTTAAAGATCCAATGGTGATTCGACATATAATCATTTCTAAAGCTTCATGCTTGGGCAGCCCGGAGGGCTCAGCGGTTTAGCACCGCCTTCAGCCCAGGTCGTGACCCCGGGGTCCCGGGATCGAGTCCCGCGTCGGGCTCCCTGCCCGGAGCCTGCTTCTCCCTCTGCCTGGTCTCTGTCTCTCTCTCTCTGTGTCTCTCATGAATAAATAATAAAAGTCTTTAAAAAATAATAATAAAGCTCCATACTTACTAGTAGTGAAAAGCCCCCGACCTGTGTCGTCCTCCCGTGCGTCACAGTGACCTTACTGCCAAAAGAAGCCCGGCCTGGCCACCTCTGCAGCTGGTGTCCAGCGCTGACCGAGCCCTGCGAGCCGTGCGCACACGCGTGCAGGCTTACCTGGCAGGAGACACGTGCAAACAGGTGCCGTGACGCAGAGGCCAGAAGGTCAGTGTGACCAGGATGAGTGATGAGGCGGCACCCAGGCAGGTGGGCCACGTTGTGACTGAGCCCGCAGCTCAGCAGCGTCCCTCCCGCAGCCGAGTGTCCAGGCCGAGGCCACCGCCGAATGGTGACACAGAATGTCTGGCAGCAGCCTGTGGGGCCGGGCACCGCTTGCCCCCTGACCCCCGGCCGGGCCCAAGGCAAGTCCAGGGCAGGCCACAGGGCGCAGGGCCACAGGCCCCCTGACTCGGGCCCCCTCACGTCCCGCCCATGCCCGCAGCCCACGCCACCTCTTTCTGGACTCTTGCCACCAGAGCAGCCACATGAATGAACGTTTTAAAGCTTTAGTCCTACGACGCTCCCGGCCCCAGCCCTGGACTCGGCCGCTGCTGCCAACTGCACTTTGACACCCGGACCTCTTGCCATGGTGGGGTCGCCGTCGGGACCCCACCCACTCCCCAGACTCCACGTGGGGCCCTCCCGGCCCTCTGCCCTCCGGTGGGCGCCTCCCTCCTGTCCTTCGGGCTGTCCCCAAGCCGCCCCTCCCGAGGCCTTCCCTGGGCCGCTGCCCACACGGCCCATCCGCCACCCTCTTCCTGCAAGCACCTACCACCAAGTGACGTTCATTTACATGTTGACTTACCACTGACTTCAGTCAACCAGAATTCCAGCTCTCCAATGGCAAGGCCTTACAGGCCTTGTTCACACATCTTTCCTGGTGCGCAGAATGGTGCCGGGTGTGTCATGTGCACTCAAAGACATTTTCTGAGTAAAGCTTGGACTACAGTAATTTGTGGTCGTCTTTCTCTGCCTTCAACCTTGCTTGCCCTAATTCATCCGCCAAGATCTCCCCACAGCATAAAATTGATCCTATTGTTTCCCCCTACAGATGGCTTGAATGATGAGGTTAAAAACTGCTGAGCATGGCCTGACCTGTGTCGTCCTCCCAATTTGTCCAATTTGTCAGAAAGATAGTTCTGTTAGGGTATTATTTATGGGCATATGTCGGGGTATATTTATTTATACATAGATGTGTGTGTGTGTACATGCATTTTGTTGGATTTATTACTTGTATATCCTTTATAAGCTCACCTGTTACCTTACTACTCCCTCGAGTAAGTACCTCAAGGGAAAAAACTTTGCCCAATTCATCTTTGTATCAGAGAGCCCAGTGGGACACCTGATGCTGATGAACTTGCTGATGGGACTCACTCATTTATTCATCAATTCGTTTCAACACTCAAGAAATAGATGTCAAGCTCCAAGCTGTGCTATGAACTAAGCACTGTGTTCTAGTCACTGGGGATTCAGCAGTGAACCAAAGTCCCTGTTCTCAGGAAGCTTGCTTCCTGCTAGGGAAACTGGCCATAAAACCATAAACAAGTGATTATACAATATAATGTTGGGTGGTGCTACGTGTCTTGAATAAAATGAAGAGGTTCACTTATTGTGAAGGAATTTTTCTTTATGAAACAACTGGATCCCACGTGAAAAGTAGACCCTGCTGGGCTGATAGGCAGTCAGAAGGAGAAAAAGACCATTGGCTAAAATCATATTGGCAAGCCCCAAATACAGGAAGCACACACAGATTTCCTGAAAGCTCTGGACTAGCAGCAATGCAGGGGAGGTGAAGCAGAGACTTTCAGGCTAAACTGAAATCCCAAAAGGGAACTTGTGTGCCAGGTGAATGACATTTCTGGATCCCAGCAAAACATCACAAAAGCTCTCTGAAGAAAGCATCCTCCCAATATATGCCCTCAATAATAGCTCACAATAAAGTTCAAATCCCAAATTCATACACCATGAGTAAGAGTCAGCAGAAACAATGAACACAGAAGACCCAAGGACTATGCATATCAAATATCGGACGTATGATGCAAAAGCCACATATCAAATATTTAAAGAAATAAAACAATTGCAAGATTAAGCACAAAATAAGACTACAAAAATTATTTGAAAAAGAGCCAAGTAGATGATTATAATTGTTGCAATGAAAGCTCAGTGGATGAGTTACCTGGCAGGTTACATATGGCAGCAAAAAATAATAAACTGGAAGACTGATTTCGAAAATGCAGCATAGTGGATGAAAACAATGAAATGTTACTATTGACCAATATTCTCTTGTTTTGTGGAACAGTCAGTCAATGCAGACAAAAGAACACTACTAAGGATGGCTGCCCTTAAGAGAGTACCGTCTACTTAGTAGGCATATATAATCGTAATTAATTTTCACAGTGACCCAAGAGGTATGTATTACCCCTGTTTTACTAGTAAGAAAGCTGAGCGCAGAACTTGAACCTGGTTTATCTGACTCTCAAACCTACCATTTTAAGGAGGCATGGCTATGAATTGATTATAAAACCAATCTTACTTGTTTTGTTTTTACTATTTTAAAAATATGCTGTTTGCTACTTTTTACTAACATTCACATAACTAATAAAATTGATACGTTAAAAAAATCCTAGCTCTCTCCATACTTTGGTGTTATAAATAAGATGACAAATTCACTGAATTTTTGATTTACAAAATTGTTTCACTTGGATGCCTCCTCTAAAAAGTAAGTTAAGTCATGTCACTGCTCTGCTTAAAACCTTCTATGATAATAAAAGGCAAGGTACCTGTCATCGCATGTTAAGGGCCTCACGATCTGCACCCCTCCCTGCTCTCGGGCGGTGCTGGCCTCAGGACCTTTGCATTTGCAGTTTTCTCGTACTGTAATATTTTTCTCTCAGATATACGCATGACTGGCCTCTTACGTCTTCCAGGTTTCTGCTCCAATGTCATTGCATCAGAGACGTTTCCTGATCACCTTGTCTAAAAGTAGCACTCCTTCTCTCTCAGCCCATTGCCTTTATCTTCACGTCCTCCCATATTTGTGTACATAGAACTAACTTCCTACCCTATGTTCTGTAGTCCTGATATATGGTTGGTCACTTGTTATTGGTTGCTTCCCCACATTAGAATGTAAGCCCCATGAGGACACTGGACAAATGTTCCTTGAATGAATGAACCATGTAGAAACGTCTAGAGTGAGCTGTATCTGCTTGGTGGTTCTCATGGTCTGTCTGTATTAGAATCACCAACGTTCATGTTAAAAATACAATTCCTGCGCCCCATACCTAGAGATGCCCTGAGTATGAAAGCAAGGATTCAAGAATTTATATTTATCCTTTATGCTCTACCTGCTAATGATTTGTATTTTTTAAAAGTAGGCTCCATGCCCAGTGTAGGACTTGAAGTCACTACTCTGAGATCAAGAGTCACATGCTTTACTGGCTGAGCCAGCCCTAGTGGTTTATATTTTTCTTTTTTTTTTGTTTTTGTTTTGGTTTATATTTTTCAACGGATTCCTTTACCAGAAGATTCCTTCATACTTAGTTTTATATGCAGAGCAACCAGAGATCCTGTTCAGTTGTTTGCATGATTTGGTAAGTCTGAAAATTTGGATTGGGTAGTTCTTCTAAGATAAACATTTCCCCTGGAGATGGTACCCTATAATCAGAGATACTCCAAGAAGGTGTCAGGCTTAGATATTCTTTCAAGTTTGCACACAAACATATAGCTATCAGCAGGAAGAGAAAGTTTCCAGCACTGCGTACGTGGGAAGTTTCCTCTAAATTTCTTCACGTTGTGGAGTCTTGTATCATGACGACTACCGCAGGGGGCGCCCTACTAAGTAAAGTGGCCCTTGGACATCAGCTGATTGCAGGAAGATCAGAAGCTTGAGTTCTGTGTCTTGGGTCAGTGCGGCCTAATCCAAAAAGAATTCCTTTTTTTTTTTTATTTTTCCCACTCAGACGCCTAATGTACCAAAATTATTTTTGGGGTCTTCATTATCTTCAGTCAACTCCCAGATGTCATTTTTTGGGTTGTCTTGATTTTGGAGTTTTAAAGTCCTATACCCAAGAATCTAGAGTGCAGGGTTAGCATGGAAGACCAGAATATTGCAAAGACCATAGAGATTGATGACCAAAACCACTTATTTTACAATGTCTCTTGGTGATAGTTTCTGTCTGTATTGTGTCAGTAATGCCCCCCTCCTTTTTAAAATTAACTTGGGAGAGTTGATTTTTCCAAAGCCCTTCCTCCTTGAGCATGGGCAGGAATGGTCTGATTGACTAACTACATGGAGGTGGATGAAGGCCCAAGGCTTTCTTCCCCATGTGTTTGCAGGGATCTGGCACGTGAATGTACAGGTTGCATCCTGTGCGCGGGCACCAGGCCTGGCGGGCCGCAGGTGGAGGCTGCCGTGCAACTGTGCTCTGGTCAGTTGTGAAGCTCTGTGCCCTTGGAAGGGCCTTCAGCGGCTGAGAGAAGTAGGTATCACAGGCTCCCCACAGTCCCGTATTAGACTTCAGTTTAGTATCCTCGTGGCTCTTGTGGACTTCTGTGTAGGAGTGACTAGGGCTAGGACCAGACCACCAGGGGAAGCAAACCAGACATCAAAGGAACCAAAAAATCCATATAATTACAATATGTATATCTGGCAAATATACCTCCCTACAAAATGCCTATTTTTTTATACTCATTCTTTTTTTTTTTTTTAAGATTTTATTTATTTATTCATGAAAGACACACACACACACACACAGAGAGAGAGAGAGAGAGAGAGGCAGGCTCCATGCAGGGAGCCCAATGTAGGACTCGATCCCGGGGCCCCCAGGATCACGCCCTGGGCTGAAGTCACTGCCAAACTGCTCAGCCACCCGGGCTGCCTTATACTCATTCTTTATTGGTTCAAATTAGATATCAAAGAGTTCATAGGGGACAGTAACCACATTCATATGATGAGAGTGGAAAAATCAGTCAAAATCAGGTCATAATTCTGGAAACCATGGAGGAACAAAATATAAATGTTGTGAGTGTAGGAAAACCTTTGATTCTAGTTCATATGTTATGTGACACCAGAGAACTCATACTCAATTAAATATGTGGTATGCAATAAATATGGAAAAATGAGGATTTACTGGAATGGAAGATTTCCCACTTGGATTCAAGGTCCCTTAGTAATTTTTAGAATAAACTCATGCTTTTCTAATTGCATTTTGACCTTACCCAACAAAATGCCATTCAGTGGTTATTGGTGAAGGATTGAAGATGAATTTTCATTCCCTTGAGAGTTTTGTTTTTCCTGAAGTCTATTGCCTGAGGCATGGTACCTTGCTTTTTCTTATGTTTTTTTTTTCTATGCCTGGAATTTTTTCCTCATCTCTCCAGCTTAAAATTTTAAGTGTCAATTTCTTTGTCCAGCAGCCTTCAACTTTTGTTAGATGAGCTAGTGACTCTCTCTAATCTGAATTTCATTCTTTATTCATAAATGTACTCCAGCTCTTGGCACTGTAATGGTTTGTTTATCACTGCTACTCATTAATTTTTATTGTTGTTTTAGTTGTTGGATGAATGGATATTTTGGCAGCGCTAAAAGAAAATGTTTTCGTGTAGTTCAATGTTTTTAGAAACATTTGTAGCTAAAATAAAAAATAAGAGTTAAAATCAGTATTTTTTTATTGTGCTCATACTATAAGGAAAGCACTACAGAGAAATAATTAGATGGGATCTTTTTCCTTAAAATAAGTAAAACAGTAAGGGAGATAAGACATATGAGTAAATAACCATAAAACAAGGCAAGAAGAGTGTATTTATTGTGTCAAGAGAAATACAGGTACAGTGCTATGGAAAAGCAGAAGAGGAAGACATTACTTCCCACTTTGGGTTGGGAGTAGGAGGATTCAATGAAAAGTTTTCACTTTTTGTCTTGTGTCCATTTTCCAATTAGTTTAATAGGTGAATATAATATTGTGATTTATAACAAAAATATATATTTGGTCTTTGTTTACATTTCTAGCACAGAGCTCCTAACATCCTTGGAATTTCCTAAATGTTGAGAACAATAAATATCTTTTGTTATGTTAATGAGGTGACTTTTGGAAAGCTATGTAGCTGAAGAATGGGGGCTGGCTTCCAGGGGAGCCAACCATGTCATTAGAGGGCTGAAATTCTCAGTGTCTCCCACCCCCCACTGACCACCTCTTGTAGGGGAGAGAAGCTGGAGGTTGAGTTCAGGCACCCACAGCCTATGCTTTAATCAGTTACCTATGTGATGAAGCCTCCATAAAAACCCAAAAGGATAGGGTTCAGAGAGCTTCCAGGGTTGGTCAACATGTAGAGATTCAGGGAAAGTGGTACTCCCAGAGTGTATGGGTTTCATGCCCTTTTCCCATACCTTACCCTATGCATTTCTTCCAACTCATTCCTGAATTATATCCTTTTACAATAAACTAGTAACCTAGTAAGTAAAATGTTTCTCAAGAGTTCTCAATAATGAATGAGCCACCCTCATAAATTAACTTAGCCAATAGAGGGGGGTCATTGGAACCCTCAATCTATAGCTGGATGGTCAGAAGCACAGGTGACAACCTGAACTTCCAACTGGCATCTGGAGTTGGAGGAAGGACAGTTCTATGGGACTGAGCCCTTGGCCAATGGGATCTTTATCTCCAGGTAAATAATATCAGAACTGAATTGAATTGCAGGACATCTGGCTGGTGCTGAATTACTTGATAGTGTTGGGAAAACCACCACACATTGGAATCAGAGGCAGAGTCATTAGTGAAAAACAAAGTTATAATATGTGTAACAATGAAGGAATGTTTGGAACATGGAGAAGATAAAGGAACATTCCCAAACATCTAAGCAAAATCTAAGGAGTTTTCTAAAAGGATACCATCATTACAACCTTTGTTAGCACCTAATCTTCTTAATATGCAAATTTCTTTTTTTTAAAAGATTTTATTTATTTATTCATGAGAGACAGAGAGGCAGAGACACAGGCAGAGGGAGAAGCAGGCTCCATGCAGGGAGCCCGATGCAGGACTCGATCCTAGGACTCCAAGATCACGCCTTGGGCCAAAGGCAGGCGCTAAACTGCTGAGTCACCCGGGGATCCCCAATATGTAAATTTCTATGGGTAAAAATGGCATTGTTAGGTATTTGTCCACATCAGGGCATACAATTTTAGGCATCAATAAATTAAACCAGCACAACAAGATTGTCAATGTTTCATCAGTTAAGGTTTAAAGGAGTCCATAAATGTGAAAGCTTTACAAGTTCTGCAAGATAGAATGCCCTATTAGAGTGAAAAAGGAAATAATGGGAAAAGTTATGGACAAATTATCAGAGAAGAGCTATTTACTTTAAAACCTTCAAGAAATGAATGTAGAACTTTTTCTCCATAAGCACACTGGATGTGAGAGGTAGAGTCACGTGGTATATTTGACGTGAATGTAAATTTTACATGGGAAAGAAAGCACGGTTATCTTCAAATGAAAGCTCCAGTTTCTTTTGAGAGTAAAACCGAGAGAAATCACGTCATGAATGCAATCAGTTATGGCAGAGAGGCTAGCTGGGCACTTAGCTAGACAACATTTCCCAGTCTCCCTTGCAGTTAGATGCAGGCAGGTGACTGAGTTCTAATCAGCAAAATGGAGTTGCAGTGATGCATGCCACCTCCACAGCTGGTCCATAAGATCCCCCCAGCCCCACTCCAAGCATGTTCCTTTCCCTTTCTGTAGTTTGATGGAAATGAACACTGTAGTTTGGAAGTCACGTGTTGAAGATGAAGGCGACACAAGATGGGCTGGCTCTTAGAGGAGGGCCATCAGCCATCAGGAGCAACCATTTTGGATGTCATGTAGGTGGAAATAAATTTTCATTGTGTTTGAGCTGTTGTACATTTTGAGATTGTTTGTTATAGCAACTAGTGTTACCTTAACTGATACAAAAGGGGTGTGTAATAACTTCTTACTGAAAGTGGTGCACTTCAAACTAGATTAACCCAACGACTTCCCAACAACAATGCTGCTACATCCTGCCTTTACCTGACCATCAGTACGGCCCATCCCTAGTACTGATATAGACCTTAGCTAAAGGTGTAATTGGGTAGGTGACATTTAATAACGTGAAGTCTTGAATCCGTTAGCCTGAGTTGAATCCCATCTCTGCAACTGGCCTTCGGCATGTTATTTAACCTTTCTATTCCTCGATTTCCTCATCCATTAAATGAGGATAATAACCCTACTTTAGAGTTTATTGTAAAGATTAAAAGAGACAATATAATAAAATTTCTCAGAACAAGGTCCCCGCAGAAGGTTTAGTAATTAGGTTAGCCATTATTAAGATCATGTGGGAAAATAGGTCCTCGCATTTGTGTGTCCCCCCCCCCCCCTTTGGGTTCTCTTTTTGTCTTTGTATTTCTCTTTTCGGATTCTCCTCTTTTAGAATAGCATTTGAGGGTTTCTGTGGATTATCTCTCATGGACCTCCTTGTGGCTAGTGCCATCGACTGGGCATAGCAGAGCCCATCCTGTCCCGTTGGTCCACGGGAAAGGAGACCTCTCCCAGGCTTTCCTCCAGTCCAGGCAAACAGGACAATTTTGATTCAGCTTAAGCACTAAGTTTCATTGAAGCTTATATCCACAGCTCCAGAAAGAAATATTGAATGATTTTGTAACCTAGGAAGAGATGCCTGCCCAGCCTAGCTGGCCTCCAATCACTCACTCACAGACTCCACCTGAAAAAAAGACTGATCACACCACTGCGGGGTGGGAAGCAGGTATAGCAAAGAGGTTGAAAAAGAAAAGGCACAAAAATGCTTAAGGATTTGCCTGCCCAGGAGAGCTACTTATCACCCACAAACCAACTTCCCTGCTTTGGGAAGTAACTGGCTCAGGATATCAGATTTGGGGCATTTTGCCATCTCTTTCTGCCTGTAAGACGTGACTACCATTCAGAGATACCAGTTTCAACCTGGGTGACCTCAATGTCAAGGAGTTAGACAAAAATATTATTTTAATTAAAGGGAATAGTTGATGTCAATTGAATATTTAGTGTGTGCCAGCTACTGCTTTTAAGAATTTTGAAGTCTTTATCGCTTGAGATAGATGGGGGTGCTTTCTCCCCACAGCTCATATCTTTCCCAGTGTTCTCTGTACGTATCACTACTATTGATCTAGGTATTCACATTAAAATCTTGGAGGTGTCCTAGATCCCTTACTTGTACCTTATATGCATACCTTACTCATACCTTATATGCATCAGCAAGTCCTATAGGCTCTACCTACAAATATATATTTCACCACTTCCTAGTTTTTTGTGGTCACCCCTCTAGTTCTCTCTTCCCTAATCTACTGCTGTAGCCGTTTAACTGTTCTACTTCTTCTGTTGACCTACTGGAGTGTATTCTTTATGCAGCAGTGAGAGTGGCTGTGCTATAAAATGTGAGACACATCACGTCCCATCACTCACCCTCCCTAGTCTCTTAGTGGTCTCCAGCATCCATTCCAGGCCTCCAGTATACTTTCTCAGCCTGAGGGGACTGGAAAACTAAGAGGCAAGTTTCTTAGACTCTCTTGCAGCTGTGGCTTGGACACATTGAGAAATTAGGAGGGTGGAAGTGCAGTGGAGGCCATGTCCCCGCTGCTCTATGATAGCAGATAAGGGATCACAGAGACCATGCTAGCATTGATGTGGTGTTGAGAGATGGTCGTGGTAGCAGCAATGAAGCCTTCCTGTTCCCTGGGTCACAGCCACGGGATGTATTCTGCAAATTATCAGCTCCTTTGCAAACTCTTTTTTTTTTTTTTAAAGATGTATTTATTTATTTAAGAGAGAGAGCATGAGAGGATGTTGGGGAAAGGGACAGAGGCAGAGGGGGAGAAACAGGCTGAGCACGAAGATAGTAGCAGTAGTGGGGCTTGATCCCAAGATCCTGAGATCATGACCTGAGCTGAAACCAAGAGTCAGATGCTTAACCAGCTGAGCCACCCAGGCCCCCCCCCTTTGCAAACTCTTGATCGCCCATTTTCCTGATTGTGGTAGAGGTAGAAGCTTTTCTGGCAGAGGCTGGTTTGGTGGTGCTGTTCTGCATTTCATTCCTGAGGATCAGTGTAGAGATTGCTCTATAGCTTTTTTTTTTTTTTTAAGATTTTATTTATTTATTCATGAGGGACACAGAGAGAGAGAGAGAGAGAGGCAGAGACACAGGCAGAGGGAGAAGCAGGCTCCACTCAGGGAGCCCAATGCAGGACTCGATCCCAGGACCCTGGGATCACGACCTGGGCCATAGGCAGGTGCTAAGCCGCTGCGCCACCCAGGGATCCCCCCTCTATAGCTTTTTTAATGGTTTTATAAGCACCCACATCTCTTTTTCATTAAATAATGAAAGCATTTTCTTTTTCCTGTGACTGAAGCTTAACTGCTACACTCTAATCAAACTTAGAATCAACCTCAACTCCTCGCCAAGGCCTGCAAATCCTGGATGATCTGCCCTAAGCTACTCTCTGCCGCTGACTCCACTTCAACTGCACTGAGCTCTTCCCTGAGCACACCAAGTTTGCCCCTACTTAGGGCTTTTGCACCTACTATTCTTGTTCCCCTAGATCTATAGTATGACTCATTCGCTTTTTTTCATGTTTGTACCCACACACCACTTCTTTGGAGAGTGCTTCTCTGACCACCTCTCTAAAAGAGCTGTCGGGGATCCCTGGGTGGCTCAGCGATTTGGCGCCTGCCTTTGTCCCAGGGCGCGATCCTGGAGCCCTGGGATCGAGTCCCACGTCAGGCTCCCGGCATGGAGCCTGCTTCTCCCTCCCTCTGCCTCTCTCTCTCTCTCTATGTCTATCATAAATAAATAAATCTTTTAAAAATATTTAAAAAAAATAAAAGAGCTGTCACTCTTGACCCTTTACCTTCCTTTGTCCTTTTTTTTGTGTGTGTGTGTGATAACGATCAATTTTAATTCTAGCACCTGAAGCTATACAAGGGTACGCTTTATCAATTTCACGGGACTGTTGTACACATTCCATAAAGTGACAACTGTGCAATACCACTTAGTATCTCACAATCAGGAACATACTTTTGAATTGTTTAAACACAATCCACAGAATTAAAAACAAAATCAGAAGCCATCCACAGTTATACTAATTGTCAATTAAAAGGTTTACAACTTACTACTTGATATAACAGTCAATACCTAGTAGAGGATACCAAAAGTGACTTCAGATTCTCATCCGGTTGTAAATCCGGTTGTACCTTGTTCACATTTCCACTTCAGGCCCCCAGAGAGGGAGAAATTGATGGCTTTGTATCATCTGTTCTTTTGTCACTACCTGAAGGTCACGATCGCCATCATTTTCTCCCACATGAAACCTTATCGTATCTCTCTGGGAGTCACCCTAGCTTGGTGGAATGACTCAAGCTCTGGAATCACACAAGCCACAGGTAAAATACTGGCCTACAAGTCTCTTACCTCTCTCAGCCTGATTCTTTGTCTCTAAAATCAGAATGAAGACATCTTTTTCTTCAGGTACCTAATATCTGCCATTACAGTATATATTTGGTTAAAGTCCGTCTGCCCCGTTGGAAAATAAGCTCTCTGTTCTGCTAACAGCTCTATCCTCAAGAGAGTCAAACAATTCTGGACAAACAGTAGGTATTTCATAAATGTTTTTTGAACAGATTCCCATTTTACAGAAGAGGAGACTTGAGGCAAAGATTGATCAAGTAACTTGTCCAGACTCATGACAAGAGGAGCAGCAGCCTGCTGTGGAGCATCTAATGTCCTGTCAAGCATGATACCACGCTGCCTGCCCAGCCTAGCTGGCCTCCAATCACTCACTCACAGACTCCACCTGAAAAAAAGACTGATCACACCACTGCGGGGTGGGAAGCAGGTATAGCAAAGAGGTTGAAAAAGAAAAGGCACAAAAATGCTTAAGGATTTGCCTGCCCAGGAGAGCTACTTATCACCCACAAACCAACTGCCTGCATGTGAGGTGGGCACATCCTGTGCTGGGCCAGAGCGCCACGCCTGTGGGGCCATCCAACTCCCCAGCACAGCCGGGTTCTAAAACCACCTATTCCTCTGCTTCCCAATCTCCAAATGTACTGAAATGTCTTCAAAATTGCACTATGCTGGGGCGCCTGGGTGGCTCAGGTGGTTAAGCATCCGACGCTTGATCTCAGCGCAGGTCTTGATCTCAGGGTCGTGAGATTGAGCCCTGTGTTGGGCACCACGCTAGGCATGGAGCTTACTTTAAAAAAATTTTTTCACTACTCTACTCAGCACCTGGACCTTCTCTAGGTTGTGGTGGAGATTTTTTTTTTAAATACTGCAAGAGCTAAAAAACAAACAAAAAACTGCAAGAGCTGATTTTTTACTCTTCATCATTTTCCTTTCTTAAAATTTTTTTCTCTTTTTTGTTCTCTATAGTTTAATAAACAATAGCAGTTCAATGCTGGTTTTATAACATTTTAAAGTTCAAAAGTAACAAAGTGTTACCTTGTTCACATTTCCACTTCAGGCCCCCAGAGAGGGAGAAGTTGATGGCTTTGTATCATCTGTTCTTTTGTCACTACCTGAAGGTCACGATCGCCATCATTTTCTCCCACATGAAACCTTATCGTATCTCTCTGGGAGTCACCCTAGCTTGGTGGAATGACTCAAGCTCTGGAATCACACAAGCCACAGGTAAAATACTGGCCTACAAGTTTCTTACCTCTCTCAGCCTGATTCTTTATCTCTAAAATCAGAATGAAAACATCTTCCTTGGGGGCACCTGATTGGCTCAGTCCACAGAGCATGCAACTCTTGATCTCACAGCCATGAGTACAAGCCCCACGTTGGGCATGGAGCTGCTTAAATTTTTTTTTTTTAAATAAAGTAAAAAATAAAATCTTCCTTGCTGAGATTTGTATTAGAGATCATTTACATAAAGAACCTGGCACAAGAGATAAAACATAATCAAACTATATGTTGGCTAATTGAATTTAAATTAAAAAAAAATAATTGAACTACCAAAGGAAAGCAAGAATTTTTCTTTTTCCTCCATTTTTAAAAAGATTTTATTTATTTATTCATGAGAGACAGAGAGAGAGGCAGAGACCCAGGCAGAGGGAGAAGCAGGGTCTTCCGCGGAACTCGATGTGGGACTTGATCCCAGGACCCGGGATCTCAACCTGAGCTAAAGGCAAACCCTTAACCCTGAGCCACCAAGGTGCCCCCTTTTCCTCCACATTAGAGCATAATAGCATGAAATTAGTATTCTGTGATTGCACATGGAATTAATTTGTACAGTTCACTTCCTGAACATATATGCTTTTTTTTTTTTTAAGATTTTATTTATTTATTCATGAGAGACATAGAGAGGGAGGCAGAGACACAGGCAGAGGGAGAAGCAGGCTGCATGCAGGGAGCCCCATGCGGGACATGATCCTGGGACCCCGGGATCATGCCCTGAGCTGAAGGCAGACACTCAACCGCTGAGCCCCCTAGGTCCCCCAAAAGCACATTATTTTGATAGTCAGGAAAACATTATAAAACAGAAGAAAAAATAAATGTAAGGGATTTAGTTTAAGCCTTAACTGTAGAATTTAAAGAATCAAACAGCAGAGTGGAGTAACCCCAAGCTATCCGTAAGTCTTGCTCTCTCTCCACTGCTTCCCATTCACATCTTTCCCTGAGAAAGTAACTGGTTCTTGATACTATCACGTCTGAGACAAGATGAGAAAGGCTAGAGTGCCCATGGAGTGAGCGCTGGCCTCTTCTAGGCCTAATGCCCCAGAGAGAACCAGCTCTTACCCTGTACACCCAGCTAAACAGGTTAGGTTCATGTCTTCTGCTATAAGCTGAATGTCTACGTCCCTCCAAAATCCAGATGTTGGAAAGTAACTTCCAATGTGATAGTCCTAGGAAGTGGAGCCTTTGGGAGGTGATTAGGTCACAAAAGTGGAGCCCTCTTGAGTGACATTCGTGTCCTTCGAAAAAAGACCCCACTTAGCTCCCTTGGTCCTTTCGCCATGTGAGGGCACGGCAAGAAGATGGCCAGGAAGCAGGTTCTGTCAAGACACCAAATCTGCCTCTAGAACTGAAATAAATCTCTGTTTGTGATGAGCTCCCAGGCTCCGGTGTTCCTTTATAGCTGCCCTAGGAAGTAAGACACTTTCCCTCACTGCTTCCTGGCACTTTCAGTTTCCTGGAGATCTCTAGTGTCAGACAACTGTACCGGGCCCTGGAGAGACGCTGTGGCCTTCTTGGAGCTCTGGAGAGAGAAGCCGAAGACACAGTAGAACAATGTGCTGACCACCACTAAGAGGTAGACCCTGGGGTGCTGCGGGCGTCAGGAGACACCTTAGCCCAGCCCATCGCCACCAGCGAAGACTTCTTGGAAGTGTTGATCTGTAGTCCACGTTTACTCCGAACGCACACGTCTCTAACCCCTGCAGTCCCACATCCTAGCTTAAGAATTCTTTTACTCGTCTTCAGTCAGTTCCATCTCTCATTCTGCTGAGGGACTTCTGAACCTACCCCTTCTTCCCTGACATAGCTCTCGACCTCCTCATCTTCAGCAGTCAAATGTGTATTTCCAGGAAACCTTGCATTCTTCTTTGCGTGTGCCACTCAGAGTTACATAATTGCCACCTTTCCATTTTTGCCTTTGCTACCAAGAGACTCAGAGTTAAAATGAGAGTCCAATTATTATTAGAGTTTTATACCAGATTCTCTGCCTTCTAAATGGTTTATGGTTTTTGATAACAATGATGTCATTATTTCACGAGGAAGCCTGAGACCATCATATGTCAACTACCTCTACTTTTTTCCAAACGCATTAGTTTTCTGTCTTTGTACTCCCCCCAACCCCACCCCACCCCAGTCTCAGGGGAATACACTCAAATATATGGGCACTGCGAGTGAACTCTGATGGGGTTTCTTCACTGGTTTCCCTAGCCTCTGTAGTCACCTTGCTATGTGACTAATTCTTGTCTATAAAATACCATGTTTCTTAAAGATTTTATTTATTTGAGAGAGAGAGAGAGAGAGAGAGCAGAAGCACGGGGAGTAGCAGAGGGAGAGGGAGAAGCAGACTCTTCACTGAGCAGGGAGCCCGATGTGGGGCTCCATCCCAGGGCCCTAGGATCATGACCTGAGCCCAGGGCAGCCATCTAGCCAGCTGGGCCACCCTGGTGCCCCTAATTCTTGTCTGTAGATATACACAAAACTTCCCTCCAGGGGACAGAGAGACAACCCTTCTCTTCCCTATTGCTTAACTCCCTCTCCCCACCAGTTCCTATAGAAAAAAAAGTTTTTTAGTCATTTGTTCTAAATGAATTTGTTCAATTCATTTCAATATTCTTTTACTCCACGTAAGTTTGTGCTTCTCTGACTCCAGATTGGTTGTAACATCTTTACAATTTCCTCATAAAAAATACATAATAATAATCTTTGGCATGCCTTGACTTTATATCTATATGAGAGTTTTGATTTTACCCCTTTTGAAAACTGTTAACATGTACATAAGCTTTTGAAAAACGAAGTCTATCTTTTCTAGTTCCATTTTCTCACTTTTGAGTTACCCATTTAAATCTGTCTTCTGCATCCCATCCCACACCAAATGTATATATACGCTCATCAACTCTGTGCTGAAACCATTCTGGAGAAGCTCAGGAGGGTGAACATTTTTCAGTCTTCGTGTGATTTGCTGCAAGTGATAGTGTTAAGTCCAAGTGATATTTGCTGGTGGAAAAGACAAAGGTTCTATCTCATAGTGTCATTTGTATAACCAAAACTGATGTTTCTGACCTTGGTTTCAGTATTTTTACTTCTTTCCTTTCTTTTCTTTTTTCTTTCTTTCTTTTCTTTTTTTCTTTTCTTTCTTTCTTTTCTTTCTTTCTTTCTTTCTTTCTTTCTTTCTTTCTTTCTCTTTCTTTTGTTCTTTTTAATTTTGGATGAAAAAGCTGAGATAAAATACTGAAGATATCTACTGTCCCCCATTCTGTATTTATAAAAATTTCTCATCCTGGTAGGGAGAATTGCCCCAGCTATGCAGCTGAACAACCCTGAAGCTTTATACCTTTGAAAAATATGGTGGTCCTTTCCCATAATATGGTGGTCCTTTCCCATAATATCCTGCAAAACTTTTAAGTTCATTTAGGGTTAATGTCCTCTTTCAGATGGAGCACCCCAGAGCTGAGTCCTCAGATCTCTATCTATACTCACTCTTAGGTGTTTTCATCTAGTCTCAAGGCTTTATATATAGTCCCTTCACTGAAAACTCCTAAATTTACTTCTCCAGCCCAGATTGTTCCCTTGAACTCCAGATTTGTATATCCAACTGTCTTCTCAGTGTCTCCTCTTGGGAATCTAAATGGCTCATCTCACTACTTAACATCTCCAAAATTAAGCTCCTGATCTTCCCCCACCACCTCCTAAACCTATTCCTCCCACAGATTTACCCATCCCAGCAAAAGGCAAAGTCATCTTTCTGGTTACTCCGATGAACAACTAGCATCATGCTTCATCTCCGTCCCCACTCCTACCTCTTTCTCTTACTCACATTCAATCTATCGGCAAATACTTTTGGCTCTACTTTCAAAATGTGTCTAGACTCTCACCCTTTATCAACACTACCACTACTGACATTCAGTTTCAAGTTTCCATTGTCTCTTGCGTGGATAATGGCCTCCTAACTGACCTCTTTAGTTTTGGGCTTGCCCTCTACCATCTGTTCTCAACACAGCAGACAGGGCAATTTTTATGAAACACAAGTCAGATCATGTCACCCCTCTGCTCAAAGCCCTGCAATGACTGTCCATCTGTTTCAGAGTTAAAGCCAGAGTCCTTAGAGTGGTCTCTTCTGATCCCTACCAGAACCTGGACCTTATCTCCCACTTCTACTTCCTTAGCATTCATGCCTCCTTACTTGTCCTTGAACATACTAAGCACACTCTCATCTGCAGGTCTTTGTACTCCTGAGCTCACTGACATCTTCAGGTCTGTCTCTCTCCCTTCATTTACATCTTTGTTCAAATATCACTTTCTCAGTGAAGCCTTCCTTGACTTCCTTATGCAAAATTATAACTGCCCACTAGCCCTACCTTATAGCCCTCCCTGTTCTATCCTTTGTGTTTTATTTCTCTATAGCACTTGGCATCATCACCTGACATTCCTTGTATTTTACTTTGTTTATTGTCTGTCTCCCCAGGGAAGGCTATCTACAATGCAAAATTGACCAAGTGTTTTCCTTAATGAAAGGCATCATAATGTCATGTTTATGACCCCTATTTATAGATATGGAGTCATATCTAAATAGATATAAAGAGTCAGACTGCCTGGTTTGAGCCCTATCACTCAAATTCTCTATGCCTCGACTTTTTTGTTTATAAAATGAGGATAATAAAAGTACTTTTCTCATAGCATTGTAGTAAGGATTAAATAGGACAATGCATATGGAGTACTTAGAATAATGCCTGGCACATGGGAAATGTACAAATGATAATTTACTGCCTTGGTTTCGGGGCATAGGATATGGGCAGGTATTTGGTAGTCTTTCCTTTTAATTACTTTTTTCTTTTTTCTTTATTCTTTTTAATTGTCTGGTATTAATTTGGTAATTATGGTGAATAAGTGAAGATTGGTCTGAATAGCTTCAACTACCATTTATACTTGGGCTCAGAGACACTGTAGAACACCCAAGCAAAAATATGGCTTCCTTTGCTCCTTGGGGCAGATAGCAGAACACAGCTAACAGCAACTCCTGAGTTTTATACATTTATAATTCAGGCAGTGGGCAGCTGACTTGATGCTTTTGGTCTGCAGTCCATTAGCCCAACATGAGCCAGGTGTTCACCTCTAGCTCAATCACTATGGTGATGGCATGGAGTCATGAAGCCTGGGCGGCATGGAGTCTCTATGGAGCTGCTCCCACTGTCATAATATGGATGCAGTCGGCAGAGAGAATTTCTGAAATAAAGCAATGAAGAGAAAAGAGTGCCGCAGGCATCCACTGCATTGGTACAGTATCATTACAGAAACTGTTCAAGATTTCCTACAATGTTTATCAGATTTGAGTCAAAATGATAAGAGGTAACCATAACAAATCTGTATATTTCAGCTTCTTCAAAGAGACTCCATATCCTGAGTATTCAATGAGGCTCTAACTTCTTGAATATTTTACATGGTAAATCCTGCCCTTTGAGAAGGATGTTTCATTGATTTGGGGTTTTCTCGGTTGTTGTTTCTTTGTCTTTGTCTTTGTTTTTGCTCCTTTCTTCTATATATAAAGAGAAAACTGCAGCTATATCAGGGACTGTATGGTTGGCAGCTGATGTTTCTGTATCTTTCTGCTGATTAATGAACTATCAGTATCTGAATTTTTGGTAAATGTAAATTAAATGCATGCACTTGGTGTCTTAGCCAGCCTGGCATGTAGGGCACAGTGTTAAAACCACAAACAAAAATGAAAGCAACCAGACTGCTCTCACCTGCTAGGAAGCTTATAGCTAATAAAATATAAAAATATAATTTATGTCATCTTGCTCAGCATGAGCTGATATATTCTTCTATGAAGAGTGTCAGACTGAGAGTTGTAGTCTTAGGATCTAGTAGCACTAGACACTAGATCTCTGTGACACTAGACAAGTCACAGCTGCTCTGGATTCAGTTTTCCCATTTGTAAAATAAATTGATTAGAATAAATGTCTATGCATCCTCTCAACTTCAGAAATCTCATTTTGCTAATTGTGAGTCTCAGAGCAGGTAAGTAAACAGTTATTTATAGGACTAACACCTACTATAAAGGCAGGGAGGCAAAAATAGCAATATTTGAACTCCTCAAAATACAAGCAGACAAACTATTAACAAGCAAACATCAGTTTATCAGTTTAAGTCACTGAGGTCAAGGAAAGCAGTGCCTTAACAAAATCAAAAGGGAAGAGTCAGAGGATTGTGTAGGATTTGGGAAGTCTGGACTCAACGGGGTTTATGGCAGATATGTCAGAGTGAGGGCCAGATTGGGATTGAGCAAGCTTGTGAAATAATAGTTGAGGGTTGGTGGATATAATGAGGTGAGAGTTTTGAAGTGAGTCTTGATAAATAAACCCTGGTTTGGTAAGGGAGGCTGTTGTCTGAGATAAACTCATTTGCAAGGGATTTCCTAAAGCAAACAGTCAAGCTATTTATTGGCTTATGGTTTTATCTTTGGGCAAAGTTAACTGGAACAAACAGCTGAGTTGTGTTGACACAGGTGGTCTCAGTCTTTAGGCCTCCCCGCTATATCATATTGATGCAGGTGGCCACAGTTCTGAACTTAAGTCGATACAGAACAAAATTGCCTGCAGCAAAAAGTGTTTGATGAAAGCTCTACTCCTGGCCTTTCTTGAATTCCAAACTCATATATTTGACTTCTCACTTGACATTTCTTTTTGGATGCATTATATATTTGTCAAATTCCAAGTAGAGCAAATAAATTCCAAAGAGAACTCTCCTCCATATTCTACAGTTCAGCAAATGGCAACTCCCAGACTTAAAAGTATTTATTTATTTATGCAAATACTAAATGTTAAAATAACTTTCTGGGTTTTGCAAATATATTTGAAATCCTATTTCTTCACCTCAGAATAGCAAAATTCAATTGTAGTGATTAAAATAAAAATACTAATTTTTACATGTACTCTACTCAAGCGACTTAGAGTTGGATTTCAGTTGATGAAGCACCTAGGCAGCACCTAGGAAGGAACCCCCGGCTACAGCATGATGCCACTGAGCTACACAGGTCAGGAAAGCATAGTGCCATCTTGAAGGAAATGAATGCCTACTGAAGGTCTGCGAAATATGCATAAAATGAGTCTGAAAGAGTTGGAGAATTTAGGAAGCTTATCCACTTCATACAACCACAGAACTAGGCCAGAAACTCCTTAACAAATATTAATTGAACATTTACTATCTTCCGGGCACTGATCTGGCAATGAGAATGTAGAGATTTAAAAAATCCCACAAACCTGTGGTTTCTGCCCTTCTGGTTTTTCCTGTGATTATACATATGGAGACCTAAACAGGGTCTAAATCATTCAAGGCCTCATGTGCCAACTTTGAAAGATTTACACAGTAAAGTGACACATTTAGTTTCTAATTTTACAAAGAATAAGTGGTCTGTTAGAATGTTAGAGGATGACTGTGGGTAGGAGGTAGGTGGTAGAGGTCAGAGGCAAAGAATCTGAGAAACCACATGGGAGGCTGCTGTAGTAAAGCCAAGTGAAGAAATGATGGTGGCTCGAAGTCAGAGAATTAACTGCACCCGAGATGGACATACACAGATGGGAATGCTAAGGACATGGAATTAGCAAGGCCCAATGAATGGTTTGATGACAGGAGCTCAGAATTAGGGAAAAGGAGAAGTCAAGGATGAAAACTGTTGGCAGAGAGAAGGTAAAAAGATCATCGAAAGGATTCTGTTTTTTTTTGTTTGTTTGTTTGTTTTTTTGAAGTTTTACACCCCTCAGGTTTCTGAGGTAACTTGCTTTCCAAACAAGCAATTAAAAGAACTCCCTACTGTATTAATTTATTCCACAAAATTTACTATTATACATTGTGTTTGTGATTAGAAACCAGCAACTGGTAAGCAAGGAGCTTTCCTGAATTACAAATGTTCTTATCATCCTGCTTAAGATTTTGAAGTAAAAGAATGAATATATTTAACAAAAAGCCTGGTAAAGATACCTGTGCTTTCTGTGTGTGTACTAAGTAAACTCTCTGTGTAGTTGGCAAATGCATAGTTTCTCAAATTTTAAAAGAATTCTCTGAATGTAAAGTCATGGGTAGTAGCGATGAGACCACCCACATGGGTTTTATATAGACGAACTCTAAATTATCCATATTAGAAATGTTCTAACCACAATCTTTTCTAATTATCATGTTCTCAAAAAGTACCCCTCAATTAGTCAAATAGTTACATTCAGTCAATTCTTTTCATACATCAGCATAAAGCAGTTTTAATCGTCTCTAAAATTAAAAAAGTAGTAAGAATTGTACTTTATAAAATAAGCAAATGAAGCAAGCCTTTTATTTAATCCACAGGTATAGAAAACTGATTATTTCTATTATATATAATATATAATATTTCCCAAAGGACTTCCTCTACCAAAGCATAATTCATAAGAAACCTGTGGTTGCATTTATTTACATCTTTAGCAGAATTTCTACAGTTTATGAATTATTCCTTTCTTCTTTAAGATTTTCTATTTATGGGCAGCCCGGGTGGCTCAACAGTTTAGTGCTACCTTCAGCCCAGGGTGTGATCCTGGAGACCCTGGATCGAGTCCCACATCGGGCTCCCTGCATGGAGCCTGCTCCTCCCTCTGCCTGTGTCTCTGCCTCTCTCTCTCTCTCCTCTCTGTGTATTTAAATAAATAATTTAAAAAATCATAAAAAAAAAAAAGATTTTCTATTTATTTCCTTGAGAGAGAGAGGGAGGGAGAGAGCGTGTGCATGCGCCCAAGCACGGGGGTGGGGGAGGGAGGTGGGGGGTGGAGGGTGGGTCAGAGAGAGAGAGAGAAGCAAAGAAAGGTCCCCACTAGCAGGGAGCCTGGTAGTGGCTTGATCCCAGGAGATCATGATCCCTGGGATCCTGACCTGAACCGAAGTCACACACTTAACTGGCTGAGCCACCCAAGCACCCCAGCTTATGAATTATTTCAATTGGCATTCTATAATGCAAGAACTTTCTAAGTCTTTGCTCATTAAAAAGATTTTCTAGACAAATGGACATTAACATAAGTGTTCGCTGTGTAAATTGTTGTGCAAGCAGCAAATTGGGCAATGGTGAGATGAAGCACATACGCTTGGACTTGTTTCAGTTCATTATAAATATGTAAAATCTGTAAGAGACGAATTCATTGATAGATACACAAAATCATCTTAAAAGATGACTCATTGCCCGAAGAAGCCCTGATTAGGATCTAATTGATTGCATTAATATTTTCATAGATAGGAGTTACTAAACATACAAAATATGACAGTAAAGGCAAGCCAAGTCCCCAGTAATTAATTGTCTCAGTCCGTGAGAATGGGCGCCTACACATGGGACCTAATCTGTGGACAGACTTGGGCAGCTTCAGTATTTCCTAAGGAAAGGACTTCCTAGAAGGCAATCCTTCCATCATGAGAAGTTGAGACCTGTCTTGAAAACTACATTTGCAAATAAGCACATTGTTTTCACTGCAATTTAAGTTGCTTTAGGAATGCTGAAGGATATTGGGGAGCCTCAAGGGCTCTCAAGCCATCCCTTGGTGCTCTGTGAGAGAGCTAAAGGTCTCAGGATGTCTTGGGGGCACTGCGACTCGGAGGAATGTGCCTTCAAATCCAATACCTATTATGCCAATTACTGGTATGATACTTTCATAAAATTATTCAATCTTTCTGAATCTTGGTTTGCTTAGTATCATATCATCTTGATCTTGGTTTGGATATTTGAATCAAGACTGAATGTATTAAATGCCAATTATTATTACAACAGCTTAATGCATTAAATACTTGTCATTTTATCACTCAAAAAATGTTCTGTACCACTGTACTCGTTTCCTGTTGCTGCTATAACAAATTACCAAAAACGCACTGACTTAAAACAGCCTAAGTTTATTATCTTACAGTTATGGTGGTGAGAAGTAGAAATGGGTCTCACTGGGCTAACATCAAGGTGTTAACAGGGCTGCACACCCTCTGAAGCTCTAAAGGAAAATCATTTCCTTGTTTTTTGTTTGTTTGTTTGTTTGTTTGTTTTTCCAAGGTTCCAAACACTATCCTTGGCTTGGGTCCTTCAGACAGACAGCAGTCCTGTCATTTGGCCCTCTGCTTCTGTCATTACATCTCCTTCTCTGATTCTGACCTCTGCCTCTCTCTTATAAGGATGACTGTGGGCCTACTGAATAGTTGCAGAAAATCTTATAGTTCTCTCACTTAAGATCCTTAAATTAATCACATCTGCAAAGCCCCTTTTGCCACGTAAGGTAATACATTCCCCAGTGTACTAGCTAGGGTGCTCCAGAGAAATAGAATCTATATATATCCCTATTGATCTCTCGGTCTATCTATAGTTTATTGTAAGGAATTGGCTTATATGATTATGAAGGCTGTCATGTCCAAAATCTACAGTGTGGGCCAGCAGCTTAAGACCCAGGCAAGTAGGGATCCCTGGGTGGTGCAGTGGTTCGGCGCCTGCCTTTGGCCCAGGGCGCGATCCTGGAGACCCGGGATCGAATCCCACATCGGGCTCCCAGTGCATGGAGCCTGCTTCTCCCTCTGCCTGTGTCTCTGCCTCTCTCTCTCTCTCTCTCTGTGACTATCATAAATAAATAAATAATTAAAAAAAAAAAAAAAGACCCAGGCAAGTGGATGGTGCAGATAAAGTCTGAAGGCAGTCTGCTGGAGAATTCCCTATTGCTCAGGGAGACTACTCTTTTTCTATTCAGGTGTTGGACTGGTGGAATGAGGCCCATCCACATTCTGGAGGGCAATCTGTGTTCACCCATTTACATATTCACCTCATCCTGAAACACCCTCCAAGCCTGTAGAGGCCACTTTTTAGGCAAACAGGCTTGAGCAATGAAATACAGACAGGCCCATCAGGTGACCCACCTCAAAATGTGCAGAGGCCCTGACTGGCCAATGGGCTACTTAAAACCAGGCACAGTTCCTACAAAAGGGAGAATTCCTACGTGCCTATACCTCCCCACCTGCCCCCTTTAAATACAGCCCCACCCACTACCTTGTTGCAGACAGCCTCTCCTGGCTGCTGACCTGCCTGCAGCTCCCTTGCCCTGTATTCAGTAAACTATCTCCTTTGTTCTACCTCTGGTGAGTTCTTTCATCTCCCATGCCACCAGCGTCCACCCAATCATTGCTCCACACTGGGGGACCCCCATCCGATGGAGAGACACCTCATTTAGGTTCCACATAGTTGACACATAAAACCATCACAACAGTTTCAGGGATTAAAATCTGGAATCTTTTGAGAGAGGGGTGATTTTCCTGCCTCCCACAAATTATCCACCTATCTATCTATATACTGAGTTCTGTGCTAACCACTAAATCCTTAAAAACAGATTAGCCTAGTTTCTGCTTTTAAGGAACTCACATTTAGTGGAGAGGACACATAAATTGATAAGTACAATACAACAGAGTAGGTGTAATGATACAGTTATGCACAGTGTGCCATGGTGATACAGAGGAGAGGCAAGTAATTCAGCTTGGGAGTGGGAAGTACAGGTGGAGAAGGTGGGGGTAACAAAGAAAGCTTTCTAAAAGGGGATAATGCTTAAGCTGAATTTTAAAGGATATGTGGGAGTTTAAAAAGGGAAAAGGCATTGCAGGCAAAGGAATCAACCTGAGCATAGAGTAATAACTACTCCTCTATGTCTGATTCTAGTAGCTTTTTCATTATTTTTTAACTTCATTTGAAGCTTTTCGTGTTTTATAAAGAAATACCATGTTGGCCAGAGAACCCAAGGGCCCAGTTCTCTTGGCAATAATACTTTTCAGTATAAGTGAATTAATGAATAAATAAATGCAGGTGTATATACCAGTCTTTGTGGTATAGTTAGAGCTATTGGTTACTGACCAAATAACAATCTTGCTCTTATCCAGAAATCCAATTTTGTTCAGAGATTTGGTACTAGAATACTCAGGGAAGGTGGGTCCCTCCTTAGCCCCAGGGGACAAATTGTGAGTTTCTCTAATTCAATAGGAGAAATTCAATGGAAATATTTATTCCTTTCTGTTCTGATTCCTTTAAGAAAGGCAGGTGACATTGTTGTGGCCATTGAAACAAAAGAGAAAAGAGAAGTTGGCTGGGGAGATTCTAGAAAATATTTTTCTTTTTGATGAAAACATACATATGAGGAGAGGCTCTTGGCTCTCCTTTCTTGTTTGTTTTTTGACTTTGTCATTTGTAAATGTGACGTTTGGAGCTGAGGCAGCTATTTTGTTACCATGAGGAAAACATTATTACACGCCAAGCATGAAACCAGGAAGATGGAAAGAACCTGGAGTTTTAGAGATATCCTTGAACAGCTAGACCAAAGGATCAGGGTGGAAGCCAGGGAAGACTTCATATTGAGTACACCAGACATCTGCAAAATAATCAAGCATTATCTAGATTGACTTCCTCCACATTATTTATAAAAGAGCATTTTTTAAAAATCTTATCATAGTCTAGGATGCTAGACTCCAGGAGGATATAGGAGAAGAAAGAAAATTCCATCCTAGAAAAGATATATTTATTTTAAACATGTTCTAAACTCTTTCTACAAACAATAAAGCTTTGGACTTAGAATTCAGGAAAAATCATCCCACCTTACACTATCCACTTTTCTCTCCTCTTTTTGGAATTTTCTTGTTCTAATTAAGTTTTAGACACTAAGAAAACTTTTTTACTTGCAGTATTTTTTTTTTAAAGATTTTATTTATTTATTTATTTATTTATTTATTTTTATTTATTTGAGAGGAGAGAGAGTATGAGTGGCTTGTGGGGGCAGAGGAAGAGGGAGAAGCAGCCTCCCCACTGTGCAGGGAGCCAGATGCAGGGCTCCATGAGGGGCTTGATACAAAGATCCTGAGATCATGACCCCAGCTGAGAGCAGACACTCAACCAACTGAGCAACCCAGGCACCCCTACTTGTAGTATTTCTGCACTTATCCATTTTATTAGTTTCAACTATGCACAAATTCTTTTTAGAGACATGCAGAAATGTTTAAATTTAGAAATAATATGGTTTAGTTTTTTCTTTACATCTTACAATTTTTAAAGTAATCTCTACATCCAGTGTGGGGCTTGAACCCACAACCCCAAGATCCAGAGTCACTTGCTCCACCAAGTGAGCCTGTCAGATGCCCCTTTCCTTTACATTTTAATTCATGTTTCTACATGTGTAATTATATCTTTCCACAAGTCTCTAAAAAATGTGAAATTTACATATACACATCTTTAAAATTATGGATTTCACTATTTTGATGTCACATTAACAAATAGTTAATGAATAAAGAACTAGAGAATATGCCTACAATGAGGATTCCATTCAGTATTTTGGATTTTTTAAAACTATTTTTATTATTATTAAAGTATAGTAAATGTTCTGAGCCACTATTTTGCATTCTTGCATTACATATTGATTTATAGCACATTTAAGTAGCAATTATTCTCACTGCTGCAAAGTGCTTGTGCTCTGCTCACTCAACATGCAAACATTTTAAATTACAGTACATTAAGATGTCAATGACAGAAGGGAACATTCTAAAAATAAAGTGATTTTTAAGCATTTGTAAAATGACTGACTCCTCTTTTACCAATGAGGATATATTCTACATTCCTTCAAATGCTTCTTAAAAACTTAAAACTTAAAGACTTTTATGAAACAAAGAGACAAACTTCTGATTATTCTATATTGGTGAAATACTGTCTATACTGATTATTCTATATCAGGAAATACTGTCTCCCTGATTCTTTAGCGTTTTCTACCATAGAATTAGACTTGTTTCAGGCAAGAATGAATCTTGCTATGTACAAAGATAAATTAATATGATCTTCTTGATGACCTTTTCATTTCCATTTTTGCCTAAAGCACTACATTGATCTGATACTTTTTTTTTAAGGATTATTTTCTTTATTTGAGAAAGAAAGTGAGGGGAAGGGCAGAGGGTGAGGGAGAAGGGAAGCAGACTCCCCTCTGAGTGCAGAGCCCCGACACCCATGATCCTGAGATCTCAACCCTGAGATCACAACCTGAGCAGAAACCGAAGGTTGGCTGCTTAACCAACTGTGCCACCCAGGTGCCCCTGATCAGATGATATCTTTAGGCAAGACTTACAGTGATTGTCAATTCTCATTCATTGAATGAAGGAAACGGTCAGAAAGTTCCTCGACTGTGTGTCAATAAAATGAATTTTCCACTTCTTTGCCCCCAACATAGCCTGAAGTGTGTGAGCCAGGAATTTCAATACCATTTTGAGGCTTTGAAGTTTAATATGTTTGATAAAACACCTCCTGTTTCTGGACGGGTAATGAAAATATTGTTTTAAGGTAAGTCTGATCCTTGGTGAGCCCAACATTTTGGATTACCTTACTCAGAGAAGAGCTTTTTAATTTATTCTTTCAACAAGTATTGAGTGCCTACAATGGGATGGATGCTAAAGGTATATCAATGACCACGACAAAACTGGTTCTCTTTGCTCTGTTTCAACCTAGAGGGAAAGGGATATGGTGAGACAGGATGTATGAGAAGGAAAACAGCTCACATTAACTGGGCCTCTCTCTGTGCTACTTACTGTCCAGGTGTGATCACATTTAAACCTCACAGCAACCCCATGAAGAAGGTATTTTTGTCATTAGCCACATTTCACTGATGAAGAACTGAGACTTAGAGGAATATCTAACTTGCTCAAGACTGAAGGGCTCATGAACAGCAGAGCAAGGAATTTAACTCCAGTTTTGCCTGAATTAAAACTCTATCCATTTAAATACTATGCCCAAATGCCTCTGTTATCTCACGGTGATAATTACCATTGAAAGAAAAAAGATTGTTTTCCTTATTTGAAAATAAAATTTTCCATTATACTGAGTTAAAGCACTTTCTCTATGGGTTTGGCAATCCAATTGGACGTCCTTGGGCCTGAGTCCTATCCTTTCTTCCTGGTAGAAAGTGGGCTGTCATCTTAAAATGAGCAAACCAGAGTGGCCTCTGTGTGTCTGTGTGTGTATACACCATTTTTTCCATATATATGGGAAATTAGTCCACAACATATGGAGAATTTCAGCAAAGAGATACAAAGTTTAAAAATTTCAGCAAAGAAATAAAAAGTTTAAAAAAATGAAATGCTAAAAATGAAGATGATATTAACTACAAAGAATTCATTTCATGGGCTTAAAAGCAGTCTGGACATAGTAAATAATCACTGAACAGGAAGACATTTGGGCCAACAGACATTACCCAAACTAAACCACAAAGAGAAGAGATAGATAAAAACAGATTACAACATCTAAGACCTTTGGAACAATACCACTGATCTAAAACGTGTAATTGGAGCCCAAGAAAGAGAGATGAAAGAGTGGGGAGTTTCCAGTAATTTTCCAAAATATTTTTAAAGGCATTAACTCAACAGAACCAAGAAGCTCAGCAAATGACAAGATAAATACAAGGAAAACACACATATCTATATTATAGTCAAACCACAACAACTTTAAATTACCAAAAGAAAAGTCAACCTATACTATACTCTAATGGTTCTTTAAAAAGAAATACAAAATAAAGACATTTTCAGATAGATATAAGATGAGAGAGAATTTGCTGAGAGCTGACCTAAACCATAAGAAATACCAAAATAAATTCTTTGGTCTAAAGGGAAAATGATACTCGATAAAAGATGGGTCAGCAGGAAGAAATAAAAAGCACCAAAAGGCTTAATATATCTTTTTAATATTCCTTATTTCATATAATATTATATGTTACATATATCTTATATATGCTTACGTAGATAATAGATAACAGAGACAGAGATAAAGACAGATTCCTATAACCTGCAAAAACTGGCAGGAAAAAAAGGGTCCCGCTTAGAGGGACAAGGAAAAACACCAAAATTTATGGAACACCACCCAGAGTGGTATGGAGTCTTCATGCATGCAATGTAGGCATCGGCAAGGGCGCCCGCACCCTGCAATCCCGAGTTCCAGATATGATTGGCTCAAACCTCCCATCTCCATGCCCTGAATTCTTTCTATTCTCTGCATGCTTGTGTCTATTCTTTTATCTCTGCTGTGACTTTAACGCAAGCCAGGGCACATAGTACCTGCTCTGTTCCCCTCTCCCAACCCAAAGTGGTTTTGAAATATAAGATTGTATCAGGTAGCAGAAATTTTATTGAAAATAGAAGCCTGCCGTCCCACTTTGAACAACTGAACCTTTAGAACATTCTGTTGTAAATGTCTCACCGGTCTCTTCACCTATGTACTAGGCCTCCGTCCACCATCACATAAGCTTTTCTTTGCCTACCTTTCTGATCCTTTTCTCTCTCAAGAACTAAAGAAGAACTTTCTCATGTTCTCATACAGAGAAGCTTAGCCATCCCTCTCATTCATTGCTTTGGCTTCCGTCAACATTCTTCCCTTCTTCGCAGAGCAACTTCAGTGCATAGCTCCAGGGGCCTCACAGAGTCCAAATAAATGGGGCTCCCGGGGCTCGTGTCATGCACAGATTGAGCAGCAGTGTGTGGCAGCCCTACCTCTGTTTTATTAAGATATTTTCCTAATCAAAGACTGTTCCACTCTTAGCTATTATGCTAATAATCACCTATATTACATGAAAGACCTACAGAAACTTTTAGGAGATTGGAAAAAAAGATTGAATAAGTGGAAAAGCTATGCTATATACTTGGACAGGAAATCTAATGTAAAAATGTCTACTCTTTCCAAATTACTCCTAGGTGTCACCAATTCTAATTAAGATACCAACAGATTTTTCTTTTCTTTTTTGGTACATGACAATTTTATAAAACATTTGAATAATTGCACAGAAGAGAATAGCAAAAATAAATCTTTTGGAAAAAAATAATGAGAATAAATATTAGACCTTATAATGATCATTAACACATGTAACCATCATCTAATTAGCTAGTTTCCCATCAAGCTAGCTATCTTTGATCTATCTTTGGTAAACATTTGAAGCATCTTTCTTTTAATGACACCTTTCTCTTCTTCAGGAGAAGGGCATTACCCGCACTATGCATCCGGTATGGTTTTTGTGGAGTTGCCAGTTATAGGACCCTGCCACCTGGCCAAAAAGTGGACATGTATCATAGGCAGGATCAGAGAAGACTTCTCTTCTTGACCATAATGATTGGCCCAGGGATAGGTAAATGACTCAAGTCACTCAGAGTTTTCCTTGGAAAAATCCAAAATGAAGCTGAGAAAATATATTCTCTTCTGGGAAAGATAACTGGGATGATATAAGCCCAAGGCTGCTGGCAGATATGTTTTCTGCAGTGCAAAAGGCCCATCTGTTATAGGAGAGAGTGAAGCCAAGCAGAAGGAAGTAAACATGAGAGATGGAATGAGTAGAAGGGAAAGTCCTGGAGGTATTAAATCCCAGACTGAATCTCTGAAAATCCAGAATGTATCTGGTTCTGTAAGGTCTTCTCCATTCTCAATTTCTGTTTCTCTAGTTTATTTCTGATCATATAGCCAGAGATTTAGTGATAGTGATACAGCAACAGGAAATATTTCACCTCACTCTGCCCACCTGTCTGTTGGTTACCACCCAAAGGAGGAAGAGAAGAGGTACACCCAGGATCCCAGACATGTTTTAAAGTTATGATTTGCTATGGGAGGATTTCACTCTAAGTTAATGGTAGTGGTTATGGTGATGATGGTAATGGTGGTGATAAGAATATTCAGAATTGTCAGGCGCCTGGCTGGCCCAGTCAGTAGAACACATAACTCTTGGTCTCAAGGTTGTGAGTTTGAGCCCAATGCTGGATGTAGAGATTACTTAAAAATAAATTAAAAAAAAAAGAAGAATATTTGTCAATATTTTTTTTTTGGAAAAGAAAGAGTATTCCTATTTGCAATAATAGCAGCAGCAGTAGCTCTGCTCCTGGATGCCAGGAGGTTCCTGGACGCCCTGAAGTTTCTCTAGATGTTATTTGCCTCTGGGGCTAAAGTGCGGATCGGTTGCTTAGGAAAGTAGATTGTAGAGAAGCCATAATTGGTTTGGAATAATAGCATCTGAACAGACAAATGGCATGAATTATTTTATGCGAACTCTGTGGGAGTTTTACCATGGGTGCAGTTCTACAAAATTCTCCTTTACTAGAAACACTGGAGTTCCCCTTCTTTGGGGGAAATCTGAGCATGCTCCACCTTAGCTTTCAGCTATCTGACTTCGACTGTGCATTTCTCTTGGTTCTCCTAGGTTGTGCAAGCATAAGGCTCCCCAGGACATCGAGACAGCACAGGATTATCATTCTAACTCTTCCTGGCATGCTTTTCTGCCATCGCCCCACCCCCCGCCCCTTCACTTCACCTGTATGTTTTTATCCCCTCTTATTTAGAGAGTTTGTAAAACTCTCTGTTGAGTGTTTCATCTGTCTCGAACATTCGTTCATTGACCCACCTATTTATTCCAATCTATATTTAATGAGTGCCTACTATGTGCCAATCATTATGCTAGTTGTGCCCCAGGACCCCAGGAACTTTTAGCCTGGTAGGAAGACAGACATGAAAAAAAAAAAAAAAGACAGACATGGAAACACTTTAATAAACGATTCCTAAACCCAGTCCCAAGTACCAAGGCCTTGATATGGTTGGTCTAGCCACCTTCCCTCAGTAGCTCAGTGTTTCATGCCCTTTCTTTCCTGTGTTATATACCCAGTCTCCTCCCGGGAGTATAACTGAGGACACTTAGTTCCACCTTCTAATCACAACCAACTCAAGCATCTCCTACCCTCCTTATTTCCTTGCTTACGAAACAGGGAAAGAATAAGTGTCCCATCTATAACATGTGATGCTTCCTCCATAGGCACACTGTGTAATACCAGAGCCCCTGGCCATAAGTCCAAAGAATCTGAGTTTTTCTAGGGCAGGGATAGGAAGTGGGGAAAATTATATATCTGTGATCTTGCAAAATACTTCCTACTGCTCTACCAACGGTGGCAATGGAAGGGCAGCGGAAGATGTAAACTTGAAGACAAGGGATTTCACTGTTAGCCAGTGAAAACAGAATTCCATGCAATGAACTTGCTTTCATAAAATAGGATTCAGTAGTTCATTCTTATTGGTATTTGTATTAATCTATTTGTATTCATTTAATCTATTAATGTAGATTAAAAAGTAACTAACCTTGGGCACAGTGGGTTGAGTATCTAACTCTTGGTTTCAACTCACGTCGTGATCTCAGGGTGGGGATCTCAAGGCTGTGAGATCAAGCTCCCCCTCAGGCTCTGCGCACATCATGGAGAGCTTAAGATTCTCTTTTCCCTCTGCTTCTCCTCACCACGTTCTCTCTCTTTCCCTAAAAAGAAAAAAAAAAGTGACTAACCTTTTAATTTCACTTTTATATGCTTTTATTTACTCTGCTCTCGTACTTTAGTTATCGTCCTAAAATACCACCTACTATGACAGTGGCATGTGAGCTTTAATTAACTTTTTAATTTTATAGCGAAGTATAATTGCATTTTCTATTGTTTTATGAATTGTGTTGTAATGCAAAATTGTGATTAAAAAATTTATTATAAAACTATGTGTGTTGTATAAATAGAAGTAGTTGGGAAATTAAAAAAAAATTACCCTGTTTTTTCCTCTCAAATTCCACTTCTCAGAAGCCACATCACTTTAAGGATGACTGATTTTTCTCCACAAATCCCATAAATGACACACACACACACACACACACACCCCCCTTATAATTAGCGTTCACCACTAAACAATCTGTCCACATCATATAAATATTTCATAGTTTTGATGTACTATTTAGTATGTTTAACTGTCTATTGAAGTACAATCAGAATAATTTTAGCTTTTTCACTATTACAAACACTGCTATAATAATTTTGTAACATATAATCTTGCCTGATTATGTGATATATCTCTAAGGCAGACTTCTAGAAATGGAATCAATGGGTCAGTGAGTAAATATATTTGAAATTCAGACAGATACTAGGAAAATGCCGTTTAAAAAGGTTGTGCCCGCCTGTGCTCTCACCAGCAGCATGTATCTGAGAGTGCCTGTTTGTAACCTTTGCCAGGCTGGTAGTCAGCATGGTACAACATTGTTATGTTAATATGCAGTTCTTTCATCATGAATGGGATCTAGCACCTTATCATATATTTATTAACCATTTGTATTTCTGTTTTTTTGAACTATATTCTTTTTGTGACTGTATTTTTTATATTGCAGATAATTTCCAAGAAGGTATATTATGTACATGTTTTTGTCGTTAAATGACAAAATTATTTATTTATTTATTTATTTGACAAAAATTTTTAAACCATATCATTAACATTAGACATAGATGCCAGGGTCTTATATAATGAAATGCTGACTTTTGATATGAGGAAAAGATACCCAATCCGTCTGGGTCCCTGGGACCTTCCTGCTTCCCACATTGCAGAGCACCAGTGGGTTTGCATTCGCAGCATTGTTTTTCAGTATGGGTGGATGATAGTCTCAGACATTCACATCCTCTTTACACAGCTGCACAGCATGGTTTTTGTAGTCTCAAAAACTGTAGCTCAAAAATACAAAAATTGTAGAGGATGGGCTAACTCCGTGCCAACAGCACACAAAGGTTTTCAGAGGTTATGTGAGAAGGAAGTAAGAGACAACATGACTATGCCATGTGTCGCACTAGAGAGAGGAGCTTGGCCTAGCTCTCAGGTGCACCTGTGGAAGACACAGAAGACAGGAGTTGAACGCAAAGAAGATTCTAGTCCTGGGGTGAGTCTAATACTGGGACGCCACACAAAGATTAAGCAAAGGACCTATTTGTCTTTGTTTAAATTCAGTTTAAGTAGCTCGCTAACATGGGGACACCCTTGAGCAGAACAAACCAGCTGTTTTAGTTTGTTAGTTGGTACTGGTGCTTTTTGGTTGCAAGCTCAGGTCCTGACTCAAATGAGTTCAGGCTAAAAAAGAATTCACTAGTTTATGTGAAAGGAAGTTGAGAATTAACTATTTTCAAGCATCAGTGAGTTCAGGGCCATCCCTTATTTCTGGCTTTAGCCTGCCTTTCTCCACATGGGCTCCTTACCCCATGGGCTTTCTCTATGGTCACCAACAGCAGCAAGGTTTTACCTAACAAATGCCAGGTGATTTCTTAAGTGCTGGGAATATAAACATGAGTGAGAAGACATCATCCCTGTTTATTTTTTTTCCATTTAATAAAAATTTATTATTAATTCCATTTTTAGAGAATTCATCTCCCTTCCCTTAAACAGCTAATTCCTTCTCTTCTTGAACTATTTTTGTTCTCTTCCCACCTATAACCTCTTTAGTAAATTCCAAAGTATATAGTTTTTTACCTTTTCACTTGGATATTTCATTTCAACTTGCACAAGAATATAATCTTTATATTTTTATTGATGGTTGCCTATTTGTCCATTGATTCAGTATTTTCATATTTAGACACTTTCCGGTTTTTTTTTTTAGAGCAGTTTTAGGTTTGCAGCAAAATTCCCATATACTCTCTGCCCCAACATGTGCACAACTTCCCCTATTTATCAACACCTGGCACCAGAGTGGGACATTTGTTACAACTGACGAACCTACATTGACGTATCATTATCACCCAAAGTCTATAGTTTACATTAAGCTTCACTCTTGGTGTTGTGTATTCTATGGGTTATTACACATAAAAATGACATCCATCCATCATAATAGTATCACACAGAGTATTTTCAACGCCTCTGTGCTTTGCCTGTTCATCCCTTACCAGCCCCCAACCCCACAATCTCTGACAACCACTGACCTTTTTATTGTCTCCATAGTTTTGCCTGTTCCAGAACATCATATAATCATACCATATGTAGCCTTTACAGATTGGTTTCTGTAACTTAGTAATATGCCTTTAACAGTCTTCCATGTTCTTTTCATGCCTTGATAGCTTTTTTTTTTTTTCCAGCCCTGAATAAAATTCCATTGTCTGGAAGTACATTTACCTATTGAAGGACATCTTGGTTGATTCCAACTTTGGCTATTATGAATAAAACTGCTGTAAATATCAATGTGCAGGTTTTTGTGTGACATAAATTTTCAACTCCTTTGGATAAATACCAAAGAGCACAATTGGTGGATCATATGGTAAGAGTTTAGTTTTGTAAGGTATGAACAAACTGTCTTTCTTTTTTTTTTTTTTTGTTAGTATTTTATTTAAATTCAATTACAAACTGTCTTTCAAAGTAGAGGTACTGGGGTGCCAGGGTGGCTCTGTTTAAGCTTCTGCCTTCAGCTCAGGTTGTGATCCCAAGGTTCTGGGATCAAGCTTGCATTGGACTCCCTGCAGAGCTTCTCTGTCTTCCTCTGCCCCTCCCCACTACTCGTGTTCACTCTCAAATAAATTTTTAAAAAATCTTAAAAAAAACAAACAAACAAAAACAGAATTAAAGATACCAGTTTGCATTCCTACCAGCAAAGAATGAGGGTTTTTGCTGTTCCTCACCCTACCCATTATTGGCTGTTGTCAGTGTTCCAGATATTGGCTATTCTCATAGGTGTGTAGTGGTATTTCACTATTGTTTTAATTTGCATTTCACTGATGACATATGATGTGAAGCATCATATGCTTGTTTGCCATCTGTGTATCTTTGGTGAAGTGTCTATTAAGATTTTTGGCCTATTTTTTTTTTAAATCAGGTTGTTTGCTTTCTTATAGTCAAATTTTAAGACTTCTTTGTTAATTTTGGATAACAATCCTTTAATAGATATGTTTTGCAAATATTTGCAAATATTTTCTCCTAACCTGTGCCTTGTCTTTTTTTTTTTTTTTTCCTTTTTAGAGAGGGGGAGGGAGAGAGATGGGAGATGGGCAGAAGGAGAGGGAGAGAGAGAGTCTTAAGCAGGCTGCATGCCCAGCACAGAGCCAGGCACAGGGCTGGATCTCACAACGCTGAGATCATGACTTAGTCCAAAATCAAGAGTCAGATGCTTAACTGACTGAGCCACCCAGGCACCCCTCTTCTCATTGTCTTGACATTGTTTTTCACAGAACCAAAGTCTTTAATTTTATTTTTATTATTTTTTTAAAATTTTTATTTATTTATAATAGTCACAGAGAGAGAGAGAGAGGCAGAGACATAGGCAGAGGGAGAAGCAGGCTCCATGCACTGGGAGCCCGACGTGGGATTCGATCCTGGGACTCCAGGATCACGCCCTGGGCCAAAGGCAGGCACTAAATCACTGAGCCATCCAGGGATCCCTCACAGTGCTTTTTTTTTTTTATTGTTGATTCTTTTGGATTTCCTACATAGATGATCATGCCATCTGCAAAAAGACAGTTTCATTTCTTCCTTCCCAATCTGTGTACCTTTTATTTCATTTTCTTGTCTCACAGTATTAGCTAGTACTTCCAGTATGATGTTAGAAAGGTGTGGTGAGAAAAAAAAAAAAAAAAAGAAAGGTGTGGTGAGAGGGAATATCCTTGCCTTATCCTTATCTTAGTAGGAAAGCTTTTAGTTTCTCACCATTAAGTATGAGCTATAGATTTTTTTGTAATTTTTAAAATCAAGTTAAGAAAAAAAAATAAAATAAAATCAAGTTAAGGAAGTTCGCCTTTACCCCTAGTTTACTGAGAGTTTTTATGATGAGTGGGTGTTAGGTTTTGTCAAATGCTGTTTCTGAATCTGTTGATATGATTATGTGATTTTTCTTTTTTGGCTTGTTGACATGATGGATCACATTAATTGATTTCCTAATGTTGAACTAGCCTTGAATACCTAGGACAAATCCCACTTGGTTGTGGTACATAATTATTTCTATACACTGTTGGATTTAATATTTTGTTGAGGATTATTGCATCTATGTTCATGACAGATATAGGTCTATAGTTTTCTTTTTTTATAGTTTTTCTTTTTTTTAAAATAGTTTTTTATAGTTTTTCTTGTAACATCTTTGTCTAGTTTTGATATTAGGGTAATGCTGTCTTTACAGAATGAGTTAGAAAGTTATCTCTTCTGCTTCTATCCTCTGAAGAGATTGTAGAGAATTGGTATAACTTCTTCCTTAAATGTTTGATCAAGGTAAAATTTTAAAGTACAGTTTTCTTTAAAGACTTATGTATTTATTTATGAGAGACACAGAGAGAGGCAGAAACACAGAAAGACAGAGAAGCAGGCTCCTCACAGGGAGCCCGATGCGGGACTCAATCCCCCGACTCAAGATCACACCCTGAGCTTAAGGCAGACGCTCAATGGCTGAGCCACCCAGGCCTCCCTTAAAGTACAGTTTCCATTTGAAAATTACATACTAGCATAGAGTAAAAAAGAGCTCAAATCTTAAGCAGGTATCCTGAATAACTGTTGCAGGAAAATGAAGTGCTAAATCACCTAGAAACCTGTCCTTGGCATTGTGTTAGGTGTTACACACACACACACACACACACACACACACACACCCCTATGTGGATAAATACACACCCATTTCTTTTGTTTAAAATTTAAAATCTCAATCTTCATATAATTTTAGACCTTTGTTTCAATAACTATGCAATAGTTATTCCATATTTCTTTTTTTATTCCATATTTCTATGTGGAAATAGAAAATTTCCACATATCTTTCACCTAAGATTCCTCAAATACTAATATTTTATTACATTTTCTCTTGAGACTTTCAGACATGATGGTCCATTACTCTTAAATACTTCAGCATATTATTTCCTACAAACAGGAACATTCTTTTATGTAACCAGAGTATTATGATTACAATTTGGAAATTAACATTGATGCAAAAGTGTTGTCTGATATATGGATCATATTCAAAAATTGCCATTTGTCTTAATAATGTTGGCTATAGCAAAACAAAAGTCTGGGCCATATGTTGCATTCAGCTTTTATTTAATTTGAAATAATTCCACTGTCTTTATCTCATGACATTGACATCTTTTTGGAGTACAAGCAATACATTTTGTAGAATATCTCTCAATTTAGGTTTGTCAGATGTTTCTTTATGATCAGATCTAGGATGTAGCAGACATGATGTTTTCTTCTCAATGTATCACTGTAATTGGCATATAATACCAATTTATCCCATGTCCTTCTTTTTAAAGTACTTAGCATCTAGGATTGGTGACAGATACACAGAGGAAATAACTGTGATATAGTCTGATTAGCACAGTAAGGGGTGTGTGTGTGTGTGTGTGTGTGTGTGTGTGTGTGTGTGTGTGACATCTTTTATTCCTTCCCTACAACCTCTTAGCTCCCCTTTTTCTGTAGTCATTTCTGCCATAACCAACTACGTATGTGCTGCCACGGTCTTGCATCAAGTGCACAGATCATCTCTTGCTATTTTGCAGTAAGGGCTTTTTTGCTACCACCGTGTGGAATGCCTGCAGCCCGTCCAGCTATTTTGGCATAGGCATAGGCTGGGGAGGGTGAGGGAGCTGACACTCAGTGAGGCAACCTTCTATCACTGAGATGTAGAGCCAGTGAATCCATCATCTCCTCTTCTGTGTCAGACAATTCTGATGATTCTGAGACATAATTCATGCAGCTCCCAAAGGCCTCCTCAGTAAGACCAAGCTCCAGGTGGCCACAATATTGACCAGCTCAATAGTTCATCTTTGGATTGGTTTTCTTTTGTTCCATTTGTCATTCTTCTCCAGAATCCTCTACCCCCCTGCTCCTGTCCTCTGGAATTATTTCCCAAAGTAAACCACAACTGCATCCAAGTCCTTGTCTCAGACTCTGCCTTTCAAAGGAACTCAGGATGAGATGTTTGATATGAGGAGTAGACCTAGAAAGCAGACCATCAGAAAAGGATTCTGGAATTGAATCCCCTGCCAGTTGGACACTTCCACTGCAGGTAGAAAGTGTAGGTAGTGATAACCCCTAGCCTGACTCAGGATCACTAAGGTTTCCACTGGCAGATGTTTGGAATAAGTAATGATGGAAAGTCAAGCATTTGCTTATGGACTGGGAATGGTCCTTGAACAATTTAAAGACAGGTACTTTTTATTTTTATTTTTTTAAATTTTTTTTATTTATTTATGATAGTCACAGAGAGAGAGAGAGAGAGAGGCAGAGACACAGGCAGAGGGAGAAGCAGGCTCCATGCACCGGGAGCCCGACGTGGGATTCGATCCCGAGTCTCCAGGATCGCGCCCTGGGCCAAAGGCAGGCGCCAAACCGCTGCGCCACCCAGGGATCCCGACAGGTACTTTTTAAATTCAAGTATAATTAACATACAGAGTTGTATTAGTTTTAGGTGTATAATATAATGATTCAACAATGCTATACATTTCTCAGGGCTCCTCAGGGTACCTGTACTCTTAATCTCTTCATCTGCTTTCCCCAGACCTCTCCCCACATCCCCCCTGGCAGCCAACCATTTAAGAGTCTGTTTCTTTGTTTTATTTCTTAAATTCCACATATAAGTGAAATCATAATGATATTTGTCTTCCTCTGATTGACTTATTTCAATTAGCATTATACTTTTAGGTCCATCTGTGTTACACGAATCTCTTCAAATTAGTGTTTTCATCTTGGGGGGAGGTTAAATACCTAGTAGTGTAATTACTGGATAATATGATAATTCTATTTTTAATATTTTCAGGAACCTTCATACTGTTTTCCACAGTGGCCATATCGATTTGCATTCTTCACCAACACTCATCATTTCTTGTCTTTTTTACTTTCGCCATTCTGACAGGAGTGAAGTGATATCTCATTGTGGTTTTGATTTGCATTGCCCTGATGATTAGTGATGTTGAGCATCTTTTCAAGACAGTAGAATTTGTAAGACCTTGGGATTGGCTCACTTTTGTTAACAGCTTTTGAAGACTTTTTTAAAAAGAAAAAAAAAATAGGCTCAAGGTACCAAGTTTCAGTTCAAGACAGGCTGTGAAAATCAGAACGCCTCCAAAGCAGTATTTAAAGACGTACTTACCTTTTGCACCTATGGGAAAACTGTGCTGATAATCAGATCTAAGACTGATAGATAGTATAGCTACAAGGAGACCGAATACACTGCCTTGACAAGTCCCCTATGCCAAAGGAACGGTCTTGGTAGGGAGAGAAAAGACCCCTAAGACTTGCAACTGTAGCATGTAGGTGGGCAAGTCAGAATTCGAACCCCCAGATTCTTTTGAACTCTGCATTAGCACAAGTGGCTCTGTGTGCTTTACTTGAGAAGAATAGCCTCCCATTTTTGAGAGACACTACAAAAACCTCAGATGAGGCAATTGCCTATAATTAAACAAAGAATAGTAAGACCTGGTTAATAATTTACCTGGAAGGATTGAGGATACAAGTGTAGGAATGAATTTTTAAAGTGTTGGGCCAAGGTGGGCAGCATATAAAGGTGGATGGGAGAGATTGAGATTGACATTTATTGACATTGAAAAATACTTTCAAGACATAGCAAGGAAACATGGAGCTAGTCCTAATATATTGCTGAGATGGTTCTCTAACGTTTGGATAGAATGAAGGGCTATCGGAAATGAAGGAGAGATTCTAGAAGTGCCCTAACTGCCTTAAGGAAGGGGTCAGAAGGCTCAGGGAGGTTAGAATAAATTTAAAATACAAGACCTGAGAATCTACCATCTGATTATGTTCCTTGTGAGGGCCCAGGAGACATACCCATCTCCAAGGCAGTCGGAAATACAGTAAAGAAGGTACCATTAGCATCTTTGAAAAGCTCATTCATAGCTATTCACTGCAGTTGACAGTAAGAGATGCTGCTGTGGAACTGGGCTCCCCAAAATCAATTGGACTGATAAAAATCCAAAATAGCAGAGGCCAGATAGAGCACATGACTGACAGAAGGAAAGTGTACATAATTATAATAATGGGCTGCAAGGTCAGAGTGGCAACCAGCGAATCTTCACCCACAGGACTCTGTGATGATGATTAATAGACCATGGTGTTCCTCAGGGCACATTAAATGAGCATCCACTAGGGTGTTACCTGACCTATATGTATAACCAGAAACAGTCAACAGCTGCTGAACCGAAGGCTGATGCCAGCTGTCTCCATGAAAAGTCACAAGCTCTCACTCACTTTACAGATCAAGCAAGTTTCAGACCTGAAACTCATCATTTGAAGGGGAGGCTGAGACCCACCACTAGTAGAACAAGTGTATATATATATATATATATATATATATATATATATATACCAAATATTTTTCCAATTATTCTCCAAAAGGACACACACAAGGAAACCGGATAGGTCAGATTTCCTCTCACAGTGCTCCCATGAAGTCATAGACCCGGTTTTGCCTATCTCCCTGGTTTCCAAGTGAATGACTGAAAGGATATACTTAGAAACTAGAAGAAACTTCATTTTGGTTTCTTGTGCTGTGCAGTGAAAATTATTATAAGTGGAAGGACCAGTGGAAGCCCCTGAAGCTGCACATTCTGACTGGCTAAGATAGTGAATCTGAAGGAATATAGCATCCTGAAAGGAAATATAGAGGCCAGTGTCCCCACTGAAGACTTAAGGGATGTGCAGGTGTTGGTAGCCATCATATCTCTGTTCGACTCACCTATTTAGCCTGTTTAGCCACTGCAAAAACCAGATCCATCATAGAAAGTTATGGTGGACTACTATGAATTTAATCTAAGAATATCCTCATCACAGCTGCTGTGCCAGATATGGCATATTTGATAGAAGATAACCACACAGCTTTTGGCACCTAGTCCATAGTTATTGCTTTAGTGACTAGGTTCTTCTCAATCCCTGTCAGTGAAAAGGAGCAAAAGCAGTTATCATTTATGTGGGAAGGGGAGCAGAACATACTCATTTTCTTGCCCCAGAGCTATGTTAACTTGCCGGCTTTCTGTCACAGTATGTGTGGTCCACAAGAACACTGACTTTCTATAGAACATCATGCTACACTGATAAGTTGAGTAGCAAGATGCTTCCACACCCGCTGATAACCATAAACGGACAAATGCAACAGCCTTTATCCAATCAGGCTAAAGCGACGTAGGGCTGTAGGGCTTTCGCCCCTCCAAGGTGAAGAAGTGGGTAAGCCACCAGATAAGCAACCTGGATGAAGCAGAATGGTGGGAGAGAGAGAGGAAGAATATTAATTATGACCTTGAGAGCAATTGCAGCTGGTAAGGGAACATTGCTTGTTTCTCTAACACTCCTGTGTCAGATCTTTTGTGGGCATTGCTGTCAGCTACTGCCTTGAAGGCTCCCTGATAGACTACATGTAAGGCAGGCCATTAGCAGACCTGGGTGACGCACATTGTGGAGTATACTAGACATCTCTCACGCTGACCTCAATCCAGTTGGGCAATGTGACTGATAGATGATAGCTACTACCTCTTACTTTCCACCCTGGGGCTTTTCTGCTTTGCAAACATGGAAGTATGAGAGTGAATAGGCCCTAAGGCAACAATATCAGTAGGGGAAAATTTGCTTCCTTCCATCTATGTGGCAGCGAACGATTCCTAACTCTGCCCTCTTAGAAACTCTCCTAGGCCTCTATTGCCTATAAAGGTAACCAGATCAGTAATGTACCTCTGTACTAATTTTTTGGTTACCCTGTTTTATTTCTAGTCCTCTACCCCCAAATTTTGTCCCCTGAGATCATGTCCCAAACTAAGTGAATATGAATGTGAACCTTGTCTCAGATTCTTCTTTTTAGAAACCCCAGCAAAGACACCAAAGTAAGATGGAACCCCAAATGTGATGCTATAAGGTTTTTCAGAGAAAATAACAATTGAGTTATGCCTTAAAGTCTCACCTAAAGATTTTCCATGTGGATAAGAGGGAAGAGTGTTCTGCGTAGAAGTAAAAGTGTGGAGAAAAGCAAAGAGGCAGGAAAAGGCGTGGCATATTCAGGAAATCTTAAGCGTTTCACAGTGGTAGAAGCAACAGGGTCATGTACTGGAGGTGGCAGGGGATGTATAGGGATAAACAGGACACAGGGAATACTGTGTGCCACGCTAGCTGGGACTTCTTTTGTAAACAATGAAGAAACAATTACATTAATCCTTAAACCAAACTTTCTGCTTAGCCTGAAGGATTGTGAAAACCAGCTTACTTTTTAATTTCCAATTGAAACAGGAGTTGCCATTACCTATGAACACTTAAAGATGAAGCTGTCCTGAGAGAGCTCATTGAAAATTCTAGAGAAGATGTATGGTGACATAAAGTAGACACTGTTGGGGTGCCTGGGTGGTGCAGTCAGTTAAGCACCCGACTTGGTTTCAGCTCAAGTCGTGATCTCAGGGTGGAGCCCCCATGTTGGGCTCCCTCTCAGTGAGGAGTCTGGATAAGACTTTCTCTCCCTCTCTACTCCTCCCCCCCCCCCCCCCCCATTCACTTTCTCAAATAAATCTTAAAAAAAAAAAAAAAAAAACCCAAACAGACACTGTTGACTGCCTATCCAAATCCATTTCTTCTCCCCTCTCCTTTCTTGCTGAGAAGGGTCCCAGTTTTGTTTGTGCATACGGGCCATATAATTGGAGCAAGAGAAGGGTTTCCTGACTTCAGGTGATAGTCTAAGCCAGAGGTTAGCAAACTTTTCCTGTAAAGAACCAGACAGTAAATATTTTAGGCTTTATGAGCAATATGGCCTCTGTTTCAACTACTCAACAATACTGTTGTAGTGTGAAGGGCAGTCTTTAATAATGCTAAACTTTATTTATGACACTGAACTTTGAATTTCACCTAATTAAAAAAAATACGTTTAAAGATTTTAATTCCAGTATAATCAACATACAGTGTTATAGGAGTATCAGATGTACAACATAGTGATTCAACAATTGTATACATTACTCAGTGCTCATCTACCTCCTCTCTGGTAACCATCAGTTTGTTTCCTATAGTTAAGAGTCTGAAAAAAAAGTGTGTTTTTTGTTCTTTTTTTTTTTTTCTTAAATTCCACATATGAGTAAACTCAAATGGTATTTGTCTCTGATTGACTTATTTCACTTAGTGCTATACTCTCTAGATGCATTCATGTTGCTGTAAATGGCAAGATTTCATTCCAAGGCTGAGTAATATTCTATTGTATGTATATGGTCCTTCCTTATCCATTCATCTACTGATGGACATTTGGGTTGCTTCCAAATTTGGCCATTATAAATAGTGCATATACCTTTCCAAATTAGTGTTTTTGTATTCTTTGGGAATATACCCAGTCATGAAATTACTGGATCATATGGTAATTCTTTTTTTTTTTTTTTAATTTTAAAGGAAACTCCAGGACAGCCCAGGTGGCTCAGTGGTTTAGCACCGCCTTCAGCCCAGGGCGTGATCCTGGAGACCCAGGATCGAGTCCCACATCCGGCTCCCTGTATGGGGCCTGCTTCTCCCTCTGCCTGTGTCTCTGCCTCTCTCTCTCTGTGTCTCTCATGAATAAATAAAATCTTAAAAATAAAAATAAAGGGGGGAACGCCTGGGTGTCTCAGCGCTTGAGCACCTGCTCCTGGCCTAGGGCATGATCCGCAGTCTCAGGATCGAGTCCCACATCAGGCTCCCTGCCTGGAGCCTGCTTCTCCCTCTGCCTACATCTCTGCCTTTCTCTCTTTGTGTCTTTCATTAATAAATAAATTTTTAAAATCTTAAAATAAATAAATAAAAATAAAGGAAACTCCATACTGTTTTTCACGGTGGCTACATCAGTTTGCATTCCCACCCACAGTGCACAAGCGTTCCTTTTTCTCCACATCCTTGCCAACACTTGGTACTTCTTGTGGTTTTGATTTTAGCTATCCTGACAGGTGTGAGGTGATATCTCATTGTGGTTTTGATATGCATTTCCCTGATTATTAGTGATTTTGAGCATCTTTTCATGTGTCTGTAAGTTATTTGTATGTCTTCTTTGGAGAAATGTCTGTTCATGTCTTCTGCCCATTTCTTAATTGGATTTTTTGGGGTTTTTGTTGTTGTTGTTAAGTTGTATAAGTTCTTTATATACTCTGGATACTAACCCCTTAGCTGATGTCATTTACAAATATCTTCTCCTTTTCAGTCGATTGTTTCCTTTACTGTGTGGAGGCTTTTTATTTTGATGTAGTTCCAATAGTTTATTTTTGCTTTTATTTCCCTTGCTTCAGGGGATATATCTAGAAAATTGTTGCTCTGGCTGGTGTCAGAGAAGTTACTGCCTGTGCTCTCTTCTAGGATTTTTTTTGGGGAAATACTTTATTAATTTATTTAAGAGAGAGAGAGAGAGCAGGAGGAAGGGGCACAGGGAGAGAGAGAGAATCTCAAGTGACTCCACATGCAGCTGTCCAGTTTTCCCAACACCATTTGTTGAAGAGACTTTTTCCCATTGCATAGTCTTGCCTCCCTTGTTGTAGATTAATAGACCATATACATGTGGGTTTATTTCTGGTCTCTCTATTCTGTTCTGTTGATCAATGTGTCTATTTTTGTGCCAGTACCATATTGTTTTGAATATAACAGTTTTGTAGCATATCTTGAAATCTGGAATCATGATACTGCCAATTTTGTTCGTTTTCAAGGTTTCTTAGGCTATTCAGGGTTTATTATGGTTCCATACAAATTTTAGGATTATTTATTCCAGTTCTGAGAAAAATGCTGTTGGTATTTTGATAAGAATGGCATTAAATCGGGGATCCCTGGGTGGCTCAGCGGTTTAGCGCCTGCCTTTGGCCCAGGGCGCAATCTTGGAGTCCCAGGATCGAGTCCCACATCGGGCTCCTGGCCTGAAGCCTGCTTCTCTCTCCTCCTGTGTCTCTGCCTCTCTCTCTCTCTCTCTCATAAATAACTAAATCTTAAAAAAAAAAGAATGGCATTAAATCTAGACTGCTTTGTGTAGCATGGACATTTTAACAATATTATTCTCTCAATCTGTGAGCATGGATTATCTTTCCATTTCTTTGTGTCATCTTTAATTTCCTTCATCAATATCTTATATGTCAGAGTATAGGTCTTTCACCTCCTTGATTAAGTTTATTCCTAGATATTTCATTATTTTTGGTGAAATTATAAATGAGACTATTAATTTCTCTTTCTGCTGCTTCATTATTAGTGTATAGAAATGCAAGAGATTTCTGTATATTGATTTTGTATCCTGTGACCTTATTGAATTCATTTATCAGCTCCATCAGCTTTTTGGTGGGGTCTTTTGGGTTTTCTGTATATAGTACAATGTCATCTGCAAACAGTGAAAGTGTTAGTTCTTCCTTACCAGTTTGGATGCCTTTCATTTCCTTTTTCTTGTCTGATTGCTGTGGCTAGTACTTCCAGTACTATGTGGAATAGAAGTGGTGAGAGTGGACATCTTGTATTGTTCCTGACCTTAAGGGAAAAGTTTTCAGTTTTTAACCATTGAGTATGATATTAACTGTGGGCTTTTCATGTGTGACCCTACTTTTTTTGGATGTTTTATCATGAATGGATGTCAAATACTTTTTCTGCATCTATTAAAATGATCATTTGGTTTTTATCTTTTCTCTTGTTGATGGGATGTGTCATGTTGATTGATTTGCAAATATTGAACCATCTTTGCATCCCAGGATGCAATGAAACAGCTCCTACTTCATCAGTCTGTTCTATTGGTTTTATAGTTTCTATTTCATTTATTACTGCTCTAATCTTTATTTTCTCCTTCCTTCTACTGGCTTTGGGTTTTGTTTGTTCTTTTTCTGCTCCTTTAGGTATAAGGTTAGGTTATTTATTTGAGATTTTTCTTGCTTCTTGAGGTAGGCCTGTCTTGCTATAAAATTTCCTCTTACAGAAGCTTTTGCTGCATCCCAAAGATTTTGGACTGTTGTGTTTTCATTTTAATTTATCTCCATATATTTTTTAATTTCCTCTTTTAAAATATTTTATTTATTTATTCATGAGAGACACAGAGAAAGAGAGGCAGAAACAGGCTCCCTGCAGGGAGCCCGATGTAGGACTCAATCCAGGACCCCAGGATCACTACTTGAGCTAAAGGCAGACACTCAACCACTGAGCCACCCAGGTGTTCCTAATTTCCTCTTTGATTTCTTGTTTAGTAGCATGAAATTAGTAGTATGTTATTTAACATCTATATATTTGTGTTTTTTCCAGATTTTTTTCTTGTGATTGATTTCTAGTCTCATAGCATTGTGGTCAGAAAAGATGCATGGTATGATCTCAGTCTTTTTTAATTTGTTGAGACTTGTTCTGTGGCCTAACGTGATCTATCTTGCAGAATGTTCCAAGTGCACTTGAAAAGAATGTGTATTCTGCTGTTTTAGGATGGAATGCTCTAAATATGCCTGTTAGATCCATCTGGCCCGATGTGTCATTCAAAGCCATCATTTTCTTGTTGATTTTCTGTTTGGATGATCTACCCACTATAGGAACTGGAGTGTTAACATTCTCTACTATTACTGTATTACTATCAGTTACTTCCTTTACGTTGGTTCTAAGCTGCTTTATGTATTTGAGTATACTCATGTTGGACACAAATACTTATAATCATTATATCTTCTTGTTGAATTGTTCCTTTTTTTTTATTATGTAGTGTCCTTCTCTGTCTCTTGTTACAGCCTTTGTTTTAAAGTCTACTTAGTTTCATATAAGTATTGCTACCCCAGCTTTCTTTTCACTTCCATGCATGATAAATATTTTTCCGTCCCTTCACTTTCAATCTGCATGTATTTTTAGGTCTAAAATGAGTCTCTTATAGGCAGTATATAGATGGGTCTTGCTTTTTATCCATTCTGTCATCCTATGCCTTTTGACTGGAGGATTTAACCCATTTACATTCAAAGTAATTATTGGGAAGTAGGTACTTGTTCAATTTTATTGTCTTATGGTTGTTTGTCTAGTACTTCTCATATTCTCTTATCTATGGTTTGCTGGTTTTCTGTAATGATATACTTGGATTCCTTTATTTTTGCATACCTATTACCAGTTTTCGATGTGTGGTTACCATTAGGTTTATATATAATATCTGAAGATATAGCAGTCTGAATTAAGTTGATGAACGCTTAAGTTTAAACCCATTCTAAAAGAGCTAAATTTTTACTCTTCTTCCCCTCCATGTTTTAGGTATATGGTATCATACTTTATATCCTTTCATTTTGTGAATCCCTTGACAGATTTTTATAGTTATACTTAATTTTGCTGCTTTTGTACTTCCTACTTCTCTTACTCCTGCTTATGGTCTATCTTTTCCTTTCAGAGTCCCCTTTCACATTTCTTGCAAGGCTCATTTAGTGGTGATGAATACCTTTAACTTTGTTTGGGAAACTATTGCATTTTATATTTGAATTATAGCCTTGCTGGATAGCGCATTCTTGGTTTCAGGTTATTTTCTTTCAACACTGTGAATATATCATGCCATTCTTTTCTGGCCTGCAAAGTGCCTGCTGAAAAATCAGTTGATAGACTTATAAGGTTTTCCTTGTGTGTAACTGTTTTCTTTCGCTGCTTTAAAAAAAAAATCTATCACTACTCTCTGCCATTTTAAGGTCTTGGTATGGACCTCTTCAGGTTGATTTTATTGTTCTTTGTGCCTCTGGCTCTAGATTTGTTTCCTTCCTCAGATTTGGGTAGTTTTTAGTTATTACTTCCTCAAATTTTCTGCCCTCTTTTCTCTCTCTTACCCTTCTGGGATCTCTATAATGTGAATGTTAATATGCTTGATGGTGTCACTGAGTTCCCTAAATCTATTTTCATTTATTGCTCTATCCTCATTTGGTGATCCATTCTTCTGCTTCCTTTAGTCTACTCTTTATTCCCTCTAGTGTATTTTTTTCCTTCTAGTGTATTTTTATTTGTTACTGAGTTCATCTCTGATTGGTTCTTTTTTATGTTTTCTATCTCTTTGTTGAGGATCTCACAGAGATCCTTTACTCTTTTCTCTAGGCCACTGTGTATTTTTATGACCATTACTTTAAATTCTCTATCAGGCATATTACTTATCTCTGTTTTGTTTAGCTCTCTTGCTGTGATTTTTGTCTTGTTCTTTCATTTAGAGTATCTTCCTCTGTGTCCTCATTTTGGGTAACTCTGTAGCTATTTTTTAATATTTTAGGAACATCAGCTATGTCTCCTGCTTTTGAAAGTAGTGGTCTTATGAAGAAGAGGTCCTGTGGTGCATTGCAGTGCAATGTCCTCTGATCACCAGAAACTGGCACTTCAGAGGTGTCTCCTATGTGTTGTGTGCACTCAATTGTTGTGGTTAGGCCACATTTGCCTTTAGTCCAATCATTTGCAATGGCTTTCTTTACCTTTTGTGGATAGGGTTTGGTCCAGTGTGAGGCCACCTTGGACTTGAGTTGAGTCAGACCAGGAATTTGCCAGAGCTGAGGTAGCACCAAACTCCCTGTGTTGTCCCCAAGAAAATTTTGTTGGTAGTTGGGGTTGCAATCAGACCAGATGTCTGCCCCTGCCCACTGCTAGGGCCCCAGGTGAACTAGTGCATGTGGTTTTCTTCCTGTCTCCTTGGGACAGAATCACTTTGGGATGGTGCTGCTCTCTGTCATGGCTGTTTGCACACTATTATGCTTGTGGTGCTGCTTTGGATGGACACCCATGTGTGCTGCAAGGGGCAGGGCTGCAGTTGACCTTGAGGGCAGGATGTGCTAGTCCAATGCAGAAGGGGACCTGCAGTAGTTCAGGACCTGCTAAGGTCAGACTGGAGGGGGCAGGCCTATATAAGAGTATGGGGGAAGGGCATGCTGTTAGCAAGCTATGTGGAGACTGTTTGAACTGTGCTATCTCCCCCTGCAGGTATTAGTGTATCTAGGCTGGGGAGCAAGGGAAAGAAATGGCACCCTCTGGCTCTTTTGTTCTTGGAGAAATCTCCCAAAGATCCCTGACCCTCTAGCACAGGCTCTGAGGTTAGTAAACATATTTTCCTCCCATATACCCTAAGCATTTTTCAAACTGTTGCTTCTATGCTGTATCTCCATGGGGCTGTTTATTGTGTTGTCTCTTTAAAGGCAGGGACTCAGTTTTCTAGCACCCTTTCATCTCTTCCAGGTGTTGAAGTTCTAGGTGTTAAGCCCCACTGACTGCAAGAACTTGCAAAGTTCGGCCCCTCTGGTTTTTAAAGCCAAAGTTATGGGAATTCGTCTTCCCAATGCAGGTCCCCCATGGCTGGGGTGCCTGGCATAGGGTCTGCTCATCTCCCTTCTCCATGCCTGTAGCATCCCTCCCTCCTGTGGACAGTCCTGTGAGTCTGTTTGCCCCCCCTTTTTTTTCTAAGATTTTATTTATTTCTGAGAGATATACACAGAGAGGCAGAGACAGGCAGAGGGAGAGGCAGGCTCCCTGCAGGGAGCCTGATCGGGACTTGATCCCAGGACCCTGGGATCACAACCTGAACCAAAGGCAGATGCTGAACCACTGAGCCACCCAGGAGTCCCGAGTCTGTTTGGCTCCTGATTGTGTCTCTGTCCTTCCTATCCTCTTTGATGTGGCCTTTCTTCTACAATTAGCTTGGAGAGTGTGTTCTGCTGGTCTTCAGGACATTTTCTGGGTTCTTTATACTGATGTGGATATTATCTAGCTATATCCATGGGACAAGGTGAGCCTAGGATACTCCTACTCTGCCATCTTCCCTGGAAGTCACCCAATTTTTCTGTATCACAAAATATTTTTCTTTTGATGTTTTGCAACTATTTAAGAATGTAAGACCCATAGCCTGTGGCCCCTACAAAAATAGGCAATGAGCCAGATTTGCTCATAAGCCATAGCTTACCAACTCCTTGTATAAACTAATCAGGGTGGTCTAATTTCCTTTGCCAAAATTGGCTTTACTGTGGACAGGTAGTTGAATCTTGACCAATGCAATCTGAGGAATGGTATGTTGCAAGCTTTCCTTGATTTAAAAAAGAGGCACATGAGAAGGAACAGTCCTTTTTATTGCCTATAGATATTGCTATATGATGAATAATGCCTACAGCTGCTGTAGCCATGTTGCAGCCATGAGGCTTCTTGCTTTTTTACTGAGAATAGCAGAGGAGAAAGAAAGAATCAGATTGAATCTTCATATTAATGAGCTGTGGAACTAACTTGGAAAATACCTGAATCCTCCTTAGGAGGATTACTCAAATTACTCAAGTGTTGAATTAACTTGACTGTAGCTTCTTGTTATAAGAAACACTAAAGGTCCTTACTATAATAGCTACTTTTAGTCAAGTTTTCTGTTACTTGAAGCCAAAAATATTCTGATACTAAAGGACTCTAGGGAATACTACGTAAGCCATTAAATAGAATAAAATAGAACTGCAAATGCTGCAATGGAAGGATATTTAAATCAAATTAAGTGGAAAAAAGCAATGTATGTAACAGTTTGCGCAGTTACGATATCATCTCAAGGATATATAGGTATATACCTTAAAATTTGGGGGAAGACTATGATTACTTATGATTCGCTCTGGCAAGTGTTATTGGAATGAATGGGGAGGAAAAAGAGACTTAATTTTAATTGTAGATATTACCTTATTGTTTAAATGTTTTAAAAAGATGTGCAATTATTACTTTCCAAATTGAAAAGCTCATTAAAAAACAGAAACTTGTTAACGTCTAGATAAGCAAACATTGTGAACAGGATTCTGCAGGAGTCTGGAGATAGAGCAACTCAATGCTAATGCCCAAAATGTAGTAAGGCCCTATATTCAGATAAAGGATTTCACTTCTATTTTACTCTCTTAATGTGGTATCTTGATCTATGCCACCATCTCTCTGAGTGAAGCTTAGAAAAGTATAATCTAGAAGAGCAGAGCAGAGAATAACAGATACTGCAACTACAACAGTTTAGCTCCTCTTATCTTTCTGAGAGACTGAATATCTAATGGATTGCCTTTGGGTGTTACAACTGCATCTTGTCTCAATTACCACGTGTGTTAATGATTTAAAAGTGGGGAAAAAGGGTACTCAGTAATGGAAGTCTTTCCTTAAGTTTCACTAGGGAGACTTCATTATCTGGGAATGATTTGGGTAAGGAAGATAAAAGAGAAAATCAAGAATACTGAGAAGATAAAATAAAAAGATCTACAGCATGAGGGGTTTAGAATAGCAATCAGGAAGAAATTTCTGATAGTAAAAACTATTACCAACAGAACAGAGGTTAATTACACACATTGTGGACTTTTCATTATGACAGTTTAAAAGGAAATTATCATCTGTGTAGGATGGTATTATCACTAGAATCACAAAGATGAAGGAGAGGTTACAGAGCACCTATTCCAAGTCTCTTCATTTTACAGATGACAAAACTGAAACTGAGAAATTAAAGCGACAAAGATCATCCAGTTAATTAGCTGCAAAGCCAGAACTAGTGTTCAGTTTCTTATAATAGACTTTATGCCACATTTACTGAGAATTGTCTGAAGGCAGTAGAATAAACTAGACGTCCTTTATAGCTTAAAGATATTACCCAAGAACTAAACCTAATTTATCACAACCAGAGATTTTTTTTTTCCCCACCTGGGGTCCTTGCTCAGGGAGTCTTGAACCCTTTGATATTTATGCAAAATTACGTGTGTGTATGTATGCTTGGAAATCTGTAGTTTCCAGTGCCTTCTTATGATGGACTACTTTAACATCAAGTACCCCAAAAGCTGAATTTGAGATTAATCTCAGAGAATGAAAGTAGGAAAAATCATGCAATCGATGATCAGTTAGAACCTAACCTCAGCAAAGAGGGTGGAGGAGTTAAGGGGACTCTCCAGGTTCAGGGATGCAGGAATATTCTCTAGAGCATCTGGTTATATCAGCATATCAAAAGTTGACTGTGTATGGAGGAAAGCTCTCATGTGTTGGGGATTTTTGAAAGTCCAGGTGGCCAACTAAAAGTGCACAAGACTTTTTCTCTTTAATATCTGCCCTCCTCCCCTCAAAAAAGTTCTAGAAAATTCACCAGTTCGGCAACCAAAAAATGAAAGGGGCACACCCTCAACATTTAAAAAGAAAAATAAAAAAACTTGCAGGCACACAAAGAAATATTAACATTCTGAAACAAATACCAAATTATGAGATTAGCACAAACATCCCCAAATTCGTAGAGAAATAAACCTAATGCATCTCCTTATATTTTTCATTTTCTCAGTGTACATTACTCGAAATAGCTGTAAGAAAGGCTGGTGAAATGGAGAAAGTGAACTAGGGGTCTGACTCTAAAGAAGGGCTACTCACTAAAATGGGGAGACCATCTGATATCTGAGATTATGTTTTTTTTTTTTTTTGATGGGAACAAGATATAATTCTCAGCTAGGACAATCAGCAGAGAGAGAGTATGGCTCAAGTTTTCTAACACAAGTTTTATCTTTCCACACCAGAGCTTATCTCTCCTCCCTCCCATTTCCTTGAGGTACAGAAGAGTAAACAGAAGATGAAATACTCTGCTAACAGAAACTGAGTAGAAACCAAACTGGACTCAGAGATGAAGGAAAGGAAGTAAAAACGTCATCCACTCGGTATCACAGCAAATAGGTCTTTCAAGAGCTATCCAAGCCTGAGCAAGAAGCAAAGAAATGGCATGGCTACCATGTACGCAGGTTATAGCCAGACTGTATGTAACTTTCCCCAGGTTACAGAATTAAGATGGAAGCATTGGGATTCAAACCCAGGGGTCTGGTTAGCCTGGAAAGTCTGGATACAAAAGTGTTTGATTTACTAAACTCTTTCCTAAATGAGATAAAGCTGTTGAGCCAGCTGACTTCCAACTCAGTTTGACCCTTAGATGTCAACAAGCCAACGAAAGAAAGGGACTGTGGTTCCTGTTCTCATAGCCATAGGGGACAAAAATCATTCAGCATCTCTCTCTTCCATGATGGACCAGAAGCCTGGGGTAAGAGGTCAGGGACAGCAATGCTGGGGAACAATGCGAGGCCTGGTCACAGTCTAGCTCTACAATAGCTACCACACACTCACACTGCCCTAATGAAGTCCTGCTATAAAAGTTTATGCCTTTTAATGCTTGCTTAAACAAGAGCCTTGGCAGAGGTCCAGCATAGTAGTCAAGGCCCTATTAGCACAACTGTCGCCCTTTCCATTACTAAGTTAAACATGCCTGAAACACAAGTATCCTGTTCTAGAATCTGGGTGACAAGAGAATGGATGTCATAGTTGGGGCCATTTCCTTCATGCACCACAACAACCAGAGCCCTATTTTTTTTTTTTTAAGACAAAATGTGAAGAACACCCAATTTATTCCTGCCACAGGTTTGATCTGTAGTCCTGTAGTCCAGTAGTTTCTGAAAAACATAAATGACACTAACTAAATGACAGCATACAGGGTGCAAGCAGAGGGTGGGCAGAGATGTAGAAAAGATGTGGAAAGGACGCCTGGGTGGCTCAGTGGTTGGGAGCCTGCCTTTGGCTCAGGTCGTGACTGTGGGGTCCCAGAATCGAGTCCCACATTGGGCTCCCTGCAAGGAGCCTGCTTCTCCCTCTGCCTGTGTCTCTCATGAATAAATAATTAAAATCTTTTTTTTAAAAAAAGAAAAGATGTGGAAGATCACTGAAAACATGTATTGACCTTTCCAGATTTCCCCTGATTCAGAGGGCAATGGCACAGTTTCTCTCAACTGCTTTCAATGCCTCATGGTAACCACACAAAAGATGTATTTTTATTTTATTTTTTTAAAGATTTTATTCATTCATTCACGAGAGACAGAGAGACACAGAGAGAGAGAGAGAGAGAGAGAGAGAGAGAGAGGCAGAGACACAGGCAGAGGGAGAAGCAGGCTCCATGCAGGGAGCCTGACGACGTGGGACTTGATCCCAAGGTCTCCAGGGTCATGCCCTGGGCTGAAGGTGCCACTAAACCGCTGAGCCACCCGGGCTGCCCAAAAGATGTATTTTTAATAATAACTAACTTCATTTCCTCTTAAAGTTGTGGCTAATTTTAAGTACTATGTAGATAGTCAATGACAAAAAATTTCCTGGGATTGTTGAATTGTTATCTAAAAGCTAGTAGTGTATATGACATTGGATCAAAGAGGTAATTTTATGGCAACAAAACTGTATCTTTCTATCCAGTCATGATAACATAATCAACTAGCATATATCAACCTAATAGCTTATTACCTGTTGTCTACATATTTGATTTCGGGTCCCATCGATACATCATTAATTATTTGCAAACTACCTCATATGTAGATGTCCTACAGAATCCCATGTAACCATCATATTAATTCACTGTAAAGTGTTAACTTACCTGTAAAAGGGATGTATCTACCATACTTACTTCTTAGCTTCGTATGAGGAGTAAATGGGATCATGTACATGAAGGATCTAGAATAATGACTGGTACTTAGAATGTGTACCATTAGTCAGGGCTCTTCCAGGGAATAGAATTCCCTCCATATGATGCAAAGAAAGAAGTGTTAGTGAAAGTACAGTGGTGTGGGTAGGGTGAAGAGAATGAGCAAGGGCTGGTAGGAACCCAGAGACTAGCAATGCTCCTCAGGCTGAGGGGATATGGGAAAGAGCCAGCTGCCAGCTAGAACTGTGGAACAGGGACCACCAGGTAGGCATTAGGCTAAGAGGGATGAAACTGCTGACAGGGACGGTTTGTCACAGCAGAGGGGGGATGGGAAGAAATACTCTAACCTATTTCTTAATGCCACTGCCTCCCATCAGCCAAACCCAAGCGGCAGCCAGTTTGGCCAGATAGCACAGGACATGCAGTCCTCAGTGATCAATTTGCTAGAGCATATTTTCTGCTCATTTGCAGAAAAGAGCAAATCATGGATTTGCAGGTGGGGGGGGGGGGCTGCTAGGGAGAAGGGTAAGGCAGATTAACCAGCATGCTCTAGTTCATGTTCTATTTTAAACCAAAAAAAAAAACAAAAAAAAAAACCCTATCAGAATCCTAACAAAGTTGGTATAAATGCATCTTTTCCCTACTATGAGAAATTATGTAGAATTTTATTCATATAAAGGCTCATATATGCTTTCTTTTTTCATTTATTATTCATTCATGTAACATAATTAGGAAATAACTGCTTTGAGAAAGCAATATGTCAAGCATTATGTATAGGGTTGGTATTCTTGTCCTTATGGAGATTGTCATTTACAAATCACTCATAGGGATTAATTTAATATCATGTAAATAATATAATAATATAATAAAAATGCCCAAATTTTCATTTATGTAAAAGGGAGCACTACTTCTAAAAAAATGGAGATTTTACATTTTAAATGCTCCTAGATTTGAGCAGCCTTTTTTGGATCTTATACCCATTTGAAAATCTGTTGAAAGCTATAGATTCTCTCTCCAGGAAAAAAAAAAAAAACATGCATATGCATAAAGGCTTTCATTGATCACTGTCCTAGTCTCAAGCTTATTCACTTGAGCCTTCCTTAGATACTCTTCCTATCTCCCCACTGGCAGGTGCTCATAGTATCTTTTTGGACTAGAGGAACTCAGAAACACTGCAGAGCGTAGAGGGTCAAAAGACAAAAGAGTAAAACTTAGTGGCCCTGCCTGGCATGGCCATACCTTGTTATTCCCCAGTTGTAGTAAAATGATGGAGTCCTGGTGCTTAACAAGAAAAATTTGCTTCCATCTACAGAATAGGTGTTGCCAGGGCTCTGATCCGTGAGGCTCCTGGGCACTCAACATGCCTTCACAGGGGAATCTTTTCTTCTAGGAGTACACTCCCTCCCTCCAACTCCCCATTTCCTGTCCGCAGGATACTTTCTTAGACAAGTTCAGATCCAGCACTCCATCCTCTTGCTACCTGCGCAATCCTTTCTCCTTGTTCCCCCTTCAATATATACATTGTTATTTCAAATCCTCATTATTTTTCAACACAAAGTTCCATTGTCTTTCACACTGATGGTCCTTAAAGGCTGATCCTAGGTTATCAGTACTGATTCCATTCTCTTTAGAGATGTGACCACCTGCTCTTAAACATTCCCTAGAAAGGCAGAATTTGCATACCACACTTCCCCCTCCTCCACCAAAAATAACGACAGGGTCACCTGCGTGGGTTCCTAGGTTAAGAGTCTGACTTTTGATCTCAGCTCAGGTCTTGACCTCAGGGTTGTGAGTTCAAGCCCCATGTTTGGCTCCATGGTGGACATGGGGCCTACTTAACAAAAACAAACAAACAGAACCCCCAAATTCGGTTATACATTCCTTTTAAGTTAGTAAAACTTAAGAAACAAAACTTTAAATCAAGTTGGATGTTTAATCAAGTTGGGATGTTTTGATCTTTCTGCATTTTTTTTTTAAGATTTTATTTATTTATTCATGAGAGACACTGAAAGAGAGAGGCAGAGACTTAGGCAGAGGGAGAAGCAGGCTCCATACAGGGAGCCCAATGTGGGACTCGATCCCAGGACTCCAGGATCATGCCTCGAGAGAAGGCAGATAGATGCTCAACCGTTGAGCCACCCAGGTGTCCTGATCTTCCTGTATTTTTGTAAGCATAGAACTCTGCAAATGATTTCAGGGGTTTTGGGCTTTACATACTGTATTATCTATCGTATAATATATATCTTTTTAAAAAAGATTTTATTGATTAATTCATGAGAGACAGAGAGAGAGAGAGGCAGAGACACAGGCAGAGGGAGAAGCAGGCTCCATGCAGGGAGCCCAACATGGGACTCGATCCCAGGTCTCCAGGATCACACCCTGGACTGAAGGCAGGTGTTAAACCGCTAAGCCACCCGGGCTACCCCATAATATAATATCTTATCCCAAAATCAGCAGCTCAGAAAAATACACACTTAATATTTTACACAATTTTAGTGGTTGAGGAATCCAGGTGCAGTTTAGGGGGGTGGTTCTGGGCCAGGGTCTCCCATGAGCTTGCAGTCAAGATGTCAGCTGGGGCGGCAATCATCTGAAGGCTTGATCTGGGCTAGACTGTCTGCTACTGAGGTGGCTCAGTCATGTGCCTGCCATGTCCAGGAGGCTGCTGGCTGTTGGCAGGAAGTTAGACTTCCTTGCCTTGTGGACCTCTCTCCATGGGGGCTGCATGAGTGTTTTCATGACACAGCAGCTGGATCCTCCAGAGTCGGTAATTCAAGAGAGAATATGAATCCACAATGCTTTTTATGAGCCAGCTTCTAAAGTCACACACAATTTTTCGGCAACATCTTATTGGTTATGCATATTAGCCATATTCAGTGTGGGAGGGCACTACCCAAAAGTGTAAATACTGGGAGAATTGTTGGCTTATCAGTTGACTATCACACATGTCAAATTCCATATATTTCCTTTAATTCTCCAGCTTAATTTTATTTATATCAGTGATTCCTACAGAGTGCAAAAATATGGTTCTCATTTCACTTAAAATAAGATTATAGAGTACTACTATGTGTGCTTGCTTTTCTGTGTTAAAATGGCAATACCTTGGGCAGCCTGGGTGGCTCAGTGATTTAGTGTCCACCTTCGGCCCAGGGCGTGATCCTGGAGTCCTGGGATCGAGTCCCACGTCGGGCTCCCTGAATGGAGCCTGCTTCTCCCTCTGCCTGTGTCTCTGCCTCTGTGTGTCTCTCATGAATAAACTAATAAAATCCTGAAAAAAAAAGGGCAATATCTTGCCCTATCCCAGTTTTGAGTAGGTGACATCTAATTTGGTTCTAGAGTCCACAATTCTAATGAGATACAGAAATTTATGAAATGACTTCTAGGAAAATCTTGGATTTTCAATGGATCTCATTAGAATCCAAAGGGCTATAACTACTGAACAGCATTTAGCTAAATCAAATAATCTGTATGGTATCTTAAAAATGATCTCTTTGTTGTGGTCACTAAATCTAGCATTTCACAGAAGAAGTGTTTAATAAAGTATTAAATGGACCAAGTAATAATTCACCTAAGATAATTACAACAGAACCAAGAACAGTAGATGGGGAAGAGTTAGGAGGCTTTTAGACATGGTTCTGCTACGACCTAGTTTGGTGACTTTAAGCAGGTTTCTTAAGTCCTCCAATTACCATTTTCCTATCTGTGAAATGTTGGAGTTTGACTAGAATTGGATGACCTCTAATAGTATCTTTAGCTCCAGTAGTCTCTGAAGTTACATATGAAGCCACTTCTATACAATAATTGCCCATTCCTCTCTGCTTTTAGATCCATTTCACAATTCTCCTCTGACAAGGTCCATGTTCTCTATTTTATTCTCTTTCAGCAACTATTCTGCATTCCTCCATAATTCTGTGCCATTCTTTTGCCAGTTTATCCATTGACATGTCTACTTTCTTGGCTGTCCTTCACAGTACCCTGAGTATATCGTCTCAAATCTGCATGTAGATAAGGACTTTGTAATTACCAAGATGGACTTATTATATCTACAGGGTTCATTTGGGTCCATATTGAACCTCACCCAAACCTCAACTTCAACATATTTTCCCTAAGAATGTCTGTTCTTACTCCTTCTTTCTTTCTTTCTTTCTTTCTTTCTTTCTTTCTTAATTTAATAAGTATTGTTTTCAGTCATACAGCAGTGAGCAAGGCAGATATGGAGTCCAGTTGAGTTGTTTTAACTTTTCACTCACTTTTAGTGTTTTGTCCATGTTGTAGAATTCCCGGAAGTCACAAATAAAAGTGTCTCTGGCAGCCAGGCAATGATGATGAGTGATGTAGGCCTATGAGCCCAGTAGAGACCAAGCAAGGAAGCCCAGATCTCTTGTGTTTTCCAGCTAAACTAGGAGTCTAGATTTTATATATATATTTATTTTTTTAAAAAGACTTTTATTTATTTATTCATGAGAGACAGAGAGAGAGAGAGAGAGAGAGAGGCAGAGACACAGGCAAAGGGAGAAGCAGGCTCCATGCAGGGATCCTGACCTGGGACTTGATCCCAGGTCTCCACAATCACGCCCTGGGCTGAAGGCAGCTCTAAACCACTGAGCCACCTGGACTACCCTAGAAATCTAGATTTTAAAGTGAAATCTCCTGATTTATTGAATTTTGGTATCTACTTCAAAAATATTTGGAAAACTACCATGTAGGCCAAATGAAACATTTTGGTGGCTGAATTTGACCACTGAGCCTTCCATTTAGGGACCCCTGTGAGCCTAGGCTACCTGGTAAGGCTAACATCCTCATTTTTTGTAAGCTCATACGCCCCAATGTTCCTAACACATGGGCACCTGCAAAACATTTTTGCCTGCTATTTATGCCTTGTGTCTCCGTCACCCCCCAACAACTCAGTATCTTCTTTACCCCATCTCCCAACTGTTGCTTTTCTTTACTCCCATTGTCTCTTTCCAGTAAATGTATGACATAAGGGTAAGGAGGAGCAAGATGAAAATTGAATTGTTGAAGTGAAAATTCTACTTTAGGGCAGCCCAGGTGGCTCAGCTGTTTCACTCAGCCTCCAGCCCAGGGCGTGACCCCGGGGGGTCCTGGGATGGAGTGCTGCCTCTGGCTCCCTGCATGGAGACTGCTTTTCCCTCTGCCTCTCTGTATGTCTCTCATGGATAAATAAATAAAATCCTTTTTTTTTTTTTTTAAAGAAAATTCTATGTTAAAATGCATCTAAAAGCAGTTTGGAGCTCCAAAGGGAGAGAACCCTAATTCTGTGTAGTTCTGCAGGCTGGGTGAAAGAGTCAAACCCAAATCCTTGGTTTGGGGTGGGACCAAAATGATGCAAATGAGCTCAGACTGAGAGGAGACCCGAGAACAGCGCTGCCGGGAGGACGAAGGCTGGTAAGCCAGCTGCAAAGTCAGCAGAGGACCTTGCTCTTCCCACCGGCCCGTGCAGCAGCTGTGAAGAGCTGTGCCCGCCTCTCCCTCTTATTAATGATGCCTCGACCGTAGCTATGCAGCATTTCCAGGAGCTAATGTCAGCTATTTAGCTATTTTCATGCATTTCTAGGATCACCCCGTGAATGAACAGCCGACTCCTCTTGAGTGCCTCCAATGCCCGGTCGCTCCCCGCTTTTCCGGGCCCCGCTTCCCAGGGAGCGTCGGATGCAGCGCTGCGCCCCGCCGTCTGCAGACCCTGCAGCTCCCCTTGGCGGAAGCCTCAGCCTGAGGGCAGGCCCCTGACCCTCGCGTCCCCTGGGCCCTCCCTCCCGACCTTACCCCGCGGCTGCTCCTGGCTGATGCGCTTGCTCGGGAGGCAGGCTGCTGTCGGGATCTCTAACGCATCGTCCTGGCGGTCTCTGCTGCATCCTCCTCTGAGCAGCTTAGGGCTACAATTTTTAATAATAGAAAAAAAAAAAAAAGCAGAGGCATGTGTTGTAGGGCTGTTGTTTCAGCACATTTGTAGGAGCCACTCCCCCCTCCCCATCCTACAGCCCTAATATGCACTTAAAGACGCCCTAGGTCCTTTTATCCGGTTCGAATTTCAGCGAATTCCGTTTTAACGACGTAGGTTCTCAGCCCCCGGGTTACATTAACATGCAGCAGGTGGGGGGGGGGGGAGGCGTGGGCCTCGAGGGTGTACGTTTTTGATGTAATTACTGCTAATTGAAGACCAACGAGGTCCGGCCGGGCCGTCTCCGGGGCCCCAGGCCTCACCCGTTGCTCCGGGCGCCCCCGAGGGTGCATCGCGGAGGCCGTCCCGGCGGGGGAGGCAGGGCCGCACCGGCGACGACCCGCAGGCCTCCCAGCCCCCAGCCGCGCCGCTGCAGCCGCGGGGTCTCGGGGCCGCGCCGCGCACGCGCACAGCCTCCTCCCCTGCTCCCCCCCGCCCCGCCCCGCGCGCACGCGCACAGGGACCCCCGCCCCCGAGGGAGGCGGGGGGGCGCAGGGGGGTGCGCGGGGGCCGCGGCTCGCCCTCGCGCGTGCCCTCGCCGCGCCCGAGCCCCGCCGGGGGGAACCGCTTTCTCCCGGCATGCAGCGGGCGCAGGGATTTAACACCAAGATGGCGGACGGCCCGGACGAGTACGACGCCGAGGCGGGCTGCGTGCCCCTGCTGCACCCGGAGGTGAGGGGCCGCCCGGCGCCGCCCCAGCCCCGGGCCGCGGGCGCCGGTCCCCCCGGGACGCGCGGAGGGCTGCGGCGGGGCCCGGGGCCGTGCGGGGGCTGCGGGGCGCGGGCAGGCGGGCAGGCCCGAGCGCGGCCGCCGCTGCGAGCGGATAACGGGGCGGCGGCGGCGGCGGCGGGGCGGCCCGGGGCGCGGGGGGCAGCGCTGCTCGGCGCCGTGCGGGCCGCGGGGCGCTTCCGGGGCGGGCGTCCGTGCTGGACGCGGCTGCGGGCACAGGTCGCAACTTTCGGGGGGAAGGCGGGCGCTCGCGGCGGGCGGGGCTGGGGGGGCTCCCGCTGCGGGCTCGGGCCCCCGGGGTCTGGCGGCGGGGGGGGGGGGCACGGCCCGGGGCCCGCCGGCCTGGCTGCAGCTGCGGGCTCCGGGCCTCCGGGGCAGCTCGGCCGCCGGGTCGGGGTCTGGGGGCAGGGGGTGCACGGTCCCGGGCCCGCCGGCGTGGCTCTCGCTGCAGGCTCGGGGCCTCCGGTGCTGCTCGGCCGCCCGGGTCGGGGTCGGGGCGGGTCCGTGCGCTGGAGGGGGTTGGTGCACGGCCCCGGCCCTGCTGGCCTGCAGCCGCTGCAGGCTCGAGGCCTCCGGTGCAGCTCGGCCGCCCGGGTCGGGGTCGGGGCCGTGCACGGCTTGGCCTGGCCCCCGCTGCGGGCTCGGGGCCCTCGGGGCAGCTCGGAGGGAGCTCCGGGCTCCGGCGGTCTCTGCGGGGTGAAGGCGGGACCACGGCCCCCAGGGTGCGGTGGCGGTGACAGACGTGCACGACTGCCTGGCTCCCCCGGAGCGGGATGGTTCTGCTGACCTCGGGGTTGGGGCTTCCAGCCTGCGTCGCCCAGTGAAGCGTGGACACACACACACACACACACACACACACACACTCTCAGAGTGCCGCGTATTAACACCCGATCACCGTCTTATTCATCACTTTGATTTACTAGAAGCAGATGGGACAGTTCTTTAGGAAGATGCTTGAGCCGCTCTCAACCAGAAAAGGCTCCTCCGGATTTCTGAGAAACAGAGCTGTACAGTAAGCCTAAATGTCTTTGCGATCAAGGTAGTGACATTTTTATTTATTTTTTGTTAAGGATTTTATTTATTTATTCATGAGAGACACACACACAGAGGCAGAGACACAGGCAGAGAGAGAAGTAGGCTCCTGCAGGGAGCCCGACGTGAGACTCGATCCCAGGTCTCCAGGATCACGCCCTGGGCCAAAGGCAGATGCCAAACTGCCAAGCTGCCACCCAGGGATCCCCAGTAGTAACATCTTTAGAGCTGCCATAGGACAAGCCCTTTCTTTTAGTTCACACTTAGGCCTTAAAAATACACCACGGCAGAAAGTTCTCAGATGATGACTCGAAAATGTTGTCAAGGAATAGGTCTGTTCATGTTTTTCCGGTGAAAGTCTTAAATACTGAGATGTTGGTTTTATGTATTCTGACATAGTGTTCTTTCAGTGAACCGTTGGTGTGTGGCGTGGTACATTGTTTGGCACTTTAGGAGTAATTGTAACTGATAACAGATCCCTAGAGCTGTTGCTTGTAGTAATGAAGTGGCCTGTAGGCTTGGAATGGAGAGCCCAGTCTTCAGGTTGCCACTTAAAAGAACGTTATGAGAACATCGGCTTCTCCTTCAGCACACTGCAAGTAGAAGTTGATATAAGATGAGATCTGCCATTCTTTTTCATCTGGCAAACACAAGGCCTAACTACTTTAGATGTTTTGAGTCTTAGCGCTGTGGTTTCCAGTGTTGCATGCACACCTGGTGCAGACCTGGTAAAGTTCTGCTTCCTTGCAGTATGTTCTTGGGCAGACTCCTCTGAGTTCTAGCTTCATCATTTGTAATTATGGTATGAAGTGATAATAACTAATAGGCTATTGTGAGGATTGTGATAATGTATTCTTTTGTTGTTGTTGTTGTTAAAAAAAAGCAGCTTTTGGGCTCAGAAAGAAACCCGTTCTCTGCCTTGGTGGGCAAATAAAATAAGAGTTTTAACTCCTTTAGGAGACTTGGGTTCCAGTTCTGTTATTTGTAGTAATTAATTAGCCAAAGGACTTGAGACAAGTACTTAATCTCTCTCTCTCTCTCTCTCTCTCTCTCTTTTAAAGATTTGTTATTTGTTCATGAGAGACACAGGCAGAGGGAGAAGCAGGCTACCTGCAGGGAGCCCAGTATGGGACTCCATCCCAGAAGCTCCATCCCAGGACCCTGGGGTCACACCCTGGGCTCAAGGCAGATGCTTAATCACTGAGCCCCCCAGGCGTCCAGTACTTAATCTCTTAAAGCCTGAATTTGTTAATCAGAAATGCAGATGTGGCCTAGTTCACTTGGTTATAAGGGATCAGGCGAGACTTTATGTTGAGGATTAAGAACTGACACATTGTAGGTGTTCACTTAGTGTTATTTCTTTTTCCTCTACCAGGAGGGAGATGTTACACATGTGTTTGGGTTTTGGCAAATGGTTTAGAGACTTGTGTGGGTTTTAATTTATGGAATGGAATATTGTAGGAGCAAATTTTATTTTACTTCAGATTTAACACTGTGTTAAAATAGTTAAAACAAAAATAGTTTTTCACTTAATATTTGTTGAACGGATGAATTATTTGTAGGATAAAGAAATTAGCCATTCCTTAAATCTTAGTATGCATACTGCTCACTATTAAAACCTTTCTCGGGATTATGTAATTAGCTGAACAGGGAAACCTTTTTTTAATTTTTTATTTTATTTTAGAGGTATTTACTGTGAGAAAACCTTACTTTTTAATTAACCAAACGATCCATTAATTTAGTGAGTCTTTTAAACATTTGTTTATTTTGTTTGGGTCAGGTACTGTGCTGGGCTCTTGGCACTTTGGGATTTTCGTGTTTAATTCAACGAGAAGCAGAATAGGATGTGGTTGAAAGCCACTGGTAACAAAATCTGGGTTCTGCACTTGCTGCTATTATGGTAAATTTACATTTGTAAAACTGGGTTGATACTTCTTATAGTGCTTATTGTGAATATTAAGTAAAAAAATAATGTTTATAAATGTTTATCAGTGTTTGTAGAGCAGCCATCCCAGACCACAGCAGGTGGGCTACCAACAACTGACCTTCTGAAAGCCCTAGCATGTAGTGAATACTGGTGCTATTACTTTGCTTTCTGATGAAATAGGTGATTATTCATTTTATTATAATGGAAGAAATTAGGGCTATTTGGAGAAAGTTGAACTGATTATCCTGGGATTAGGGTGCTAATCCTAGCTCTGTGACTTTAAGCTCTTGGACATTTAACTACTCTTAGTTTCTTTGCTTTTAAGATAGAGGCTAGGGGTGCTTGAGTGGCTGAGGTCATTAAGCGTCGGACTCTTGATCTCAGCTCAGGTCGTGATCTCAGAGTCGTGAGTCTGAGAACTGCGTTGGGCTCCGTACTGGGTGTGGAGCCTACTTAAAAAAACAAAACAATACAAAAAAAACAAAAACAGAACATAAAGAGGCTAGACTAGATCTCTTAAGATTTCTTTAAACTCTACTGTTGTAATTATATGTTGTGATTTTTCAGAATCAGTAGGTTTGAGCATCTATCTTCTACATGCATAGCACTGTCCTAAGTTATATGGATGAAAATAAAATAAGTAGGATATTTTCTGCTTTCCAGAAGTTAATGATCTATTTGGGAATGTATACACATGTGAAACACTTAACAGAAACCAAATAAATGCTGAATTGATTAGTGTAGCCTATAAGCAGTGTCAGATTTCTGTCACCTAGAATGGTTAGAAGAATGACTTCAACAGAGAAAGACCATATGTTGGTCTACAATCCCGTTGACTTGGTATCACTGCTCTTACGTTTCATCCGCTGGTGTATCCTCAGTAAGCCGTCCTAGCTCTTTCATAGAATGAGGCCACAATACCTCCTTTTGCCAGAGTATTATAGGGGCTCTGTGTTTCAGCAAGACCTGACTCAGCTTTGAACTGGATTGCCTAGATTATCTAGGGCTTTCATCTCTTGTTTGCTTCCTTTTTTTCTCAATTTCAAAACTTCTGTTACTGCCTTTTCTTTAGTTTCTCTGTTTTTTTAAAATGACAACATTTTTTTGCTTCAAATTAATATCTATCTGGGATGCCTGGGTGGCTCAGTGGTTAAGCATCTGCCTTTGGCTCAGGACTTGTTCCTGGAGTTCCGGGATCGAGTTCCGCCTCGGGCTCCTGAATGGAGCCTGCTTATGTCCCTGCCTCTCTCTGTGTCTCTCATGAATAAATGAATAAAATCTTTTTTAAAAATTAATATATATCTCATTTTTCCCTTTGTTTAAAATGTTAAGCCAAAGTATTACTACATTTCTCTTGCCTTCCGATTTTCTAAAATTCCTTTTTTGAAGTTTTTCTTTAGTGAAAATGATTTTGCCTTTTTCCATTGGTATTTTTTTGACCTATTACATAGAGATAGACATATGTACACATAACTAAAACATTTGCTTTCAGAAAGTAGATAGAAAATTCCTTTGAAAATTGTTTTTCTTCTTTTGATAGGTTATGGACATATTCTTTCCCTTTAAAGCGTATCTTTCTGGCAGGCTTTAGAATCTGATACCTTTTTTTTATTTAGGGAGAAAGCTATATGTCATGTTGTTGTAATTTAGATTTAAAAATACTGTAACCACTGAATCAATAGATACAAAATGAAAATGCAACTAATTGTTGACCTCATGGATTGTGGCAAAGCCAAAGTTGAAAACTACTGACCTATACCCCCCCAAATTGTATTTGGTTGTGAGATACCATTTTACAGTTTTGACTTCTTTGTTTTATTTTGCTTGTTTTTATTTAGTTTGAGAGTCATCCCAAAAGTATTTATTAAGAATGGATAGTGGAGTGGATAGATACAAGAAGATACAGATTAAAAGTATGAGTAGTGGTGTTTGGCTGCTTGAGCTTAAATCCTTAATGTTGCCACTTACTAGGTATGTGACCCTAGGCAAGTTATTGAACTGTGTCCTATTTTTCCAGACTAAAATGGGAATACAATAACACCCCTGTCTCATGAAGTTGTTGTCAAGGTTAAGACAACATACATATATAAAATTCTGAGTCTGGTGCTTAGTAACACAATACATGTTAGTATTAATGTTGCGGTATGAAGTTAGTAACTCTCAAGCAGTAGTAGTAAACATATATTAGATATGGAGGCAACTAAGCAGCTAAGATAAATGAAACTGGGGATTGAGGAGAGGATGGGCAGAGGAGTCTGTCATAAGCTTTTTAAATACTATTACATTTTCTTAAAAATGTGTGCCTTGATATGAGGAGCATTTATTGAACATCTAAGTTATGATGCTGATGCTTTGATAGGCCACAAAGTAATGGGGAATATAAAATAAGGCATTGCAGAATAACAAAAGATTAACTGTAGGCCTTCAGATCCCTCACAATAGACAAAAGTGAGTGTGTTAAAATTTTGTTAAAAATTAAAAACCCATGGCAAAACCCATCTTCCAGAGGGTATCCTAAGGTTATGTTAGTGTAGTTAGGATTAGTAAAGGCATCTTGATACAGTGTGCTTTTTAATAGAACCTCTTAAAACCACATAATCCCAATACCATTTCAATATCAGGATTATGTGAAATGCTCTTTCTCAGCATCATCTAACTGTAGCATGATTTTGTAATTAGATTCTATTACAGATAGATATTTTAAAAATAAAATATCAAATACTTTAAACTTTGGAGTTTGAAAAATTGATTCAAGGCAATATTTAAAAAATATGCAAATAAAATTCTCATTCAGTAATAATTTTCCAGTGGTAGGATAATATTTTTCTATTAAAAAAATCTTTAAAATAGAGCTATATAGGCAGCTAATTTAAAAGTATTGTGAAACTTCAGTTTTCTGTAAAGGAGATATCACAAAGAACTTAATTTCATGAGTTATAAAGGTATAATATTATTTGCTTTTGTTTTAATTGTTGATGAAAATTTGTCATATGATTATTGCATTTTCTAGGGTTAGTAGATAAAATATGAATCTTTCTTTGATAAACCACAATATTACAATGCCCTGAGCTAGTCTTTCTGATTGTCAGTGATTATTATTGAAGAGATGGAGATGAAGGGGCTAAGTGTACCTGGAGTATGGTGGGTTTAGTCTCTCTCTCTCTCTCTTTTTTTTTTTTTTTTTTTTTTTGCAGATATGTTAAATAGCTTATATTTTGAAAAATCAGTTCTTTAATACTAGGAAAAGTCAAGTAAAAAATAGTAACTACTGATTGAGATGTTACTGAACTATGCCCTTGTCAATTTTTTTTTTTAAAGATTTTATTTATTAGGGAGTACATGCATGAGATGGGAGAGGGGCAGACTCACAGCTTGACAAGGAGTCCAATGGGGGTGGGGAGGCAGCTCTTATCTCAGGACCCTAAGGTCATGACCTGAGCCAAAGGCAGACTCTTAACCAACTGAGCCACCCAGGTGCCCCTACCCTTGTCAATTTTTAAAAATAACTTTCTGTATTATTAGCATTTGTTAATTTATGAAGGATTTAATGAAGATGAGCAAAACTATCGCTATTTTCATGAAAAATTAAGAAAAAAAACTCTTCTGTGAGCTGAAGAGAGAAGTTGCTTGTTGTTTTAGAATCCTTGAGTTGCAAACCCTTTTAAAACTTACTTGGGGGCAGCCCAGGTGGTTCAGCAGTTTAGCATTGCCTTTGGCCCAGGGTGTGATCCTGGAGACCCTGGATCGAGTCCCACGTTGGGCTCCCTGCATGGAGCATGCTCCTCTCTCTCTCTCTCTCTCTCTCTCTCATTAATAAATAAATCTTTAAAAAAAAAAAAAACTTGGGCAAAAAAGGGAAGTTACTAATTACATAACCCTAATTTAGGATGGCAGGGATGCATTTAAACTCAAGGATACCTGACTTGAGCTGAGAATGTCACCAAGATTGTTTTCTGTCTATCCTCATCTCTGTGTGTCAGCTCTATTTCCTTCTAATGGGGAGCTGCTGCTTTCTTCTCTGTAGTGGGGACATGGATGCTGACTCCCCTCCCCCGTCCCCCCCTATATCTCAACTTTCACTAACCATTTTTTTTTAAAACGATAATTGGTAGTATTGATGAAACATGTGCACACAAGAGATAAAATCAGAAAGGCAACTGAAAATCCACATAAAGAGTATTTAGAGCCACAAATCCCCTCCTTAGCTCAGCTCAGGAGAAGCCTGCCATGTCTTTTCTGACCCCAGCAGAAGCCTGGATTTTGATGCTCTCACTAACCATTAGAGAGGGACTGCATGTCTTCCTTTATTCCACACTGGAAAGTGGCATTGCATTTTCCTGTTTTAGGTTATATTTCCACATGACCATGAAATAGGGCCTGTAATTTGCTAAGATCTCTTGGTTGGATTTGGGGAAGAACAGTTTGCTTAAAGAAGGAATGCTGGCAGGCAAAATTATTTGTCTTCTGTATTCTTAATGGAAAGAACTGTTTATTTGCTTTGTTTCCAATCTAGTTTTTTATATGCTTTAAGAGATGTTGTAATTACATTGAACTCATTCTTAATGCCAAATATTCTAATTGACTTACTGAATAGCATTCTGTATTAATGATCTAGACCAGGAATTGGGAAGCTTTCCGTAAGGGCCAGGTAGTAAATATTTTCAAGTTTGCGGGCCATATAATCTCTTTAGCAACTGCTCAACTCTCTGGTGGTCATAGGAGAGCAGCCAAAGGCAATATGGAAATGATTGGATGTGCTGTGTTCCAATAAGGCTTCGTATATAAAATCAGGTGGTGTGCCAGATTTGACCTATAGGCTATACTTGCCGGCCCCTTATTGGGACAATACATTGAAACTCCAGGAAATTTATATTAAAATATATGTTTCAGTGCCTTGAATTCATTAATCACTTGTGTTCAGTAACTATCAGAACTGGATTCATGTGGGAGATGGGTTGGGTGAACTGAGAGAGAGAGAGAGAGAGAGAGAGAGAGAGAGAGAGAGAGTGTGTGTGTGTGTGTGTGTGTGTATCAGAATCTTATGGAGACTTTTGATAGAATACACCTATTTCCATCCACACCTCTCAAAGCCTCTAATTTAGTATGTGGATTTGTGCTATGTATATTTTGAAAAAGTCCCAGGGATGATTCTTATACCTCTCTAATACTGGTACATACTTGATAGATGGGAAAAATTTTACTACAGGAGGAAGAGGGAACCTAATTTGACATTTAATGTATGAGGCATTGTACCATATGCTTTTCATGTTTTCTCTTCAGTTTGATAGCAGTGGTAATTGCTAACATTGATCAAATTATAACTATGAGCTAGTCACTGTCCTGAACAGTTTTGCATATATATTCATTCATTTAATTCTCACACTTTTTTTTAATACCTATATTACAAGTGAGGAAATGGAGACATAGAATAAGTAACTTGCTGGTAGTGCCCTAATTGAATTTGAATCCAGTTACTCCTTTTTATAGTGCAGCACAGTGTGAAAGTGATACAGTCATAGATTTCATTGGATATTATTTACCAGGCACTGGTTAGCTGTGATTGCAAATGCCCTCATTTGCTTTTAGAAAAAAAAACTTTTAATAGGCTTTGTTTTTTAAGACCAGTTTTGAGTTCACAGCAAAACTGAGCAGAAAGTGTAGAGCTTTCCCATATACTCTCTGCCCCCATACCAGCACCAGCCTCCCCTGCATCAGAGTCACATTTGTCATGAATGTACCCTGACACTTCATTATCACCCAAAGTCCATATGTTACACTAGGCTTCACTTTTGGTATGTATTCGTCAGGTTTTGACAAACATATAATGATACATATCTATTGTTACAGTAATATACAGAATGGTTTCACTGCCCGAAAAAATCCTCTGTGCTCTACCTATATTCATCCCTCCCTCTCTCCCTCCTAATTCTGGCAACCACTGAATTTTTTTTTTATGCTGTTTCCATAGTTTTGCCTTTACCATAATGTCATGTCACGTAATTTGAATCATACAGTCTGTAGCCTTTTCAGGTTAGCTTCTTTAGTAATACGCATTTAAGCTTTCTCTGTATTTTTTCATGACTGGACAGCTCATTTCTTTTTTTAATGCTAAATAGTGTTCCATTGTGTGGCTGTACCATAGTTGAGATACTCTTTCACCTACTGAAGGACATTTTGGTGATTTCAGTGTTGCACTCATTTTACATTTTTACGGTTTTGCAAAGGAGGTGTTACTGAGCTGTTTGCAGATTAGGAAGCAGAGTCAAAGGGTGAAGTACTTTATTCAGGTTCACGTCATTAGCAGTTGGCAGAGTGTGTATTCGAACCTAAACTCTTGACTCCAAACCCATAATCCTCATATATATTCTGCTATATAGTTTAATAGATCAAAACACAAATTATTTTTGATTATGTAATTGAAAAACTGTCAGAATTACCAGCAGCTTTTGTTAAAGGTGTTAGAGGAAGACTCAATTTTGGTAGTTGCTCTAAGTCCACTTCTTTGAGTAGCTATTTGACTTGAAATCCAAAACCTAGATTTTCTTAAAAATACTTTTCTTCAGAATGTTTCTTCAATTTATTCTGTTTTGTCTTTCTCCTGCTTAGTCTGAACCTGTAAGAAAATATGTTTTCATTCATAAAATCCCTTGAGAGGAAATGAAACAACCCTAGGTGTGGATTAGGGTGGAGGGGCTCGGTGGGGGGTCGGAGAGAAATACTCTTAGTATTAAATCTGTGGCAATAGCTGATAAGACAAATGTTACTGGCTTGAGTCTAGACACTTGGGGTTTAAGCCTTTTTGAAGAGTCCCTCTTTCATTTGTATTACCATGCTTCACTGTAATCCTAAGTATTCACTGCTCTGCATTCGTAATTCTGCAGCTACGATCATGAATGAACTGTAGATCTTTCTAATGGATTTTTGCTTTCTGGTTGAACACCCATTATGAGTATCCAAGATATTCCAGCTGTTTAAGAAGTTAATTGAGTTGATTTCATAAGTTTCCATTGTTTAAACTTGTTTTTTCCTTATATGTCTTCTTTCCTGTGGATAATTGAATGTACTCAAATCCTAAGAAAGGCCACACCTGGGGGGAAAAACTGACAAACTGGAATCTAGAACTGTAGCATAGCAGAACAAGTAAGAACTTAAACTTTCTGAACTATGATCCCAACATCCGATTTGTTCTATATTGTTGAATAGTGTATATGAATTTTCAAGGTATCAGAAATTTAAATTCCAGTATGGGTTTTATGACTTTTAAAAATAGTGACACATGATTATTGTCAAAAATTTAAGAAGTACAGAAGGTATATAGTAGAAGGTAAAAGTACGTAACCAATGCATTTTTTATGAATACACTTTGGATGAAGTCCCATTGTAGCATATAATTATCTTTCCCATTCTTTGTAATGTCTAGACCTGCCTTGTTTAACGTGATAACCACCACCAATGACATGTGGCAATTTAAATGTAAATTAATTTAAATGAATATAATATTCAGCTTTTCAGTCACACTAGTCAGGTTTCAAGTGTTGATTAGCAATGTGTGCCTAGTGACTGTTTGAGACAGCAGAGAAATGTAGAATATATCTGTAATTGCAGAAAGTTCTATTGGACAACACTGGTCTGGATGGTTTTTAGAAAAATGTATATGCCTTTTAAAAATATTTTCTATTGCATAATTCTTTAAGGCATATTTTATTTATGATAAATTGTGTGAATTTAAAATGTTTAAGCTGATAATTTTTCTTTAAGTTAAACTTTTTGAGATAGTTTAGATTCACATGCAGTTGTAAGAAAAAGTGCAGAGAGATCTTGTGTACCCTTTACCCAGGTTCCCCCAGTGGTAACACCTTGCAAGATTATAGTGTAGTATCACAACCAGGAGATTGATATTGACTCAGTGAAGATACAGAACATTTCATCACCACAAAGATCCTTCATAGTGCCCTTGTGTGCCATGGTAATCTGTTAATTCATTTTGGGGCACCTGCGTGCCTCAGTCAGTTAACCATCTGCCTTTGGCTCCGGTTATCATCCTAGGGTCCTGGGATTGCCCCCCATGTCGGGCTCTCTCCTCAGCTGGGAGCCTGTTTCTCCATCTCCCTCTGCGTGCTGCTCCACTTGCTTGTGCCCTCTCTCTGTCAAATAAAATTTTTAGAAAATCCATTATCCATTTCTATAGTTTTACAATTTTAAGAATATTATTTAAATGGAATCGTAGTGGTATGTAACCTTATGGGACTGGCTTTTTTCAATCAGCATAATTCTCTGGAGATTCATCTGGTTGTAGCAGTCAGTCATTAGTTCCCTTTTATTACTGAGTAGTAAGTATATGGATATACTACAGTTTAACCATTTACCTGTCAAAGGAGATCTAGGTTTTTTCCAGTTTTTGGCTATTATAAATGAAGCTGCTTTAACTGTTTGTGTATAGGTCTTTGTGTAAAAAATAAATTTTCATGGGGCACCTGGTTGGTGCAGTTGGTTAAGTGTCTGACCCTTGATTTCAGCTTAGATTGTAATCTCAGAATCCTGAGATTGAGCTCCACATTGGACTGTCCACCCAGTGTTTGGAAGCCTGTTTAAGATTTTCTCCCTCTCCCTTTGCCCCTCCTCCCCGTGCACATGCTCTCTCTCTTTATCAATCAATCGATAAATAAATAAAGCTTAAAAAAAAGTTTTCATTTCTCTGGGATAAATGCCCAGGAGTACAATTACTGGGTTATATGGTAGTTGTATGTTAGTGTTCTCAAGAAACTGTCAGGCTGTTTTCCACAGTGGCTGTATATTTTACATTTCAGTCTGCAGTGTATGAGTAATCAGATCTCTGCATCCTCACAGCATTCAATATTGACATTTTCTGATTTTAGCCCATTTTAATAGGTATATGATGATAAGTCATTGTGGTATTAATTTGCATTTCCCTAATAGCCGATGATGCTTTGTTTTCATGTGTTTGCCATCTTTATATTCTCTTTGGTGAAATGTCTCTTCGTATTAGTTTGCTAGGGCATAGAAATACCACCCATGGTGGCTTAAATAATGAAAATTTATTTTTTCATTGTTCTGGAGGGTGGAAGTCCAAGGTATTGGCAGGTTTGGTTTCTTCTGAGGTCTTTAGCTTGTAGATGGCTGCACTTTTGCTGTGTCCTCGCATGGTTTTTTTCCTCTGTACTCAACAGTGCCCCTAGTGCCTGTGTCCAGATATCCTGTTCCTTTAAGGACACCAGTCAGATTGGATGGAGGCCCACCTTGGTGACCTCATTTAAACTTAATTCCCCTTTTATGGGGGTTAGCTACAAATACAGTAACATTCTAAGGTACTGGCATCTTGGCTTCAGCAAATGGATTTTGGGGCGGACACAGTTCAGCCCATAACAATGCCTTTTGCCACTTTTTTTTCCAATTGATTCTTTATTTTATTGTTGATTTTTAAAATATGTCCTAGACACTAGTTCTTTGTCTTGGTTTGCAAATATTTTTTCCCAGTGTATACAGTCTTATCAGCCTCAGTAGGGTCTTTCTTATGGCATAAGTTTACATTTTGCTGAGGTCCAGTTTCTAAGTTTTTACTTTTATGGGCTGTATTTTCTTGTGTCAAGTCTCAGATTCCCCTTCCTTAGCCATAGATGTCAAATATTTCCTTTTTCTTTTTTACAGTTTATAGTTTCACAGGTAACACTGAAGTTCAGGATCAGTTATTTTTTGCATAAAGTGTGAGAATTAGGTTGAAGTTTTTTTTGTGTTTTGGGGTTTTTTTGGCCTTTAAATGTCCAGTTGCTTCAATACCATTTGCTGAAAAGCTTATCTTTCCTCCCTTGAATTGGCTTTTACATTGTTGTCAGAGATCAGTTGAACATATTTGTGTGTGTGTGTGTTTCCGGGTTCTGGGTTCTCTGTCATTGATCTATGTATCTGTCCCTCAACCAGTACTATACCAGCTTGATTACTGTCGCTGTATGATAGGTCTTGAAGTTAAGTAACTGCTTTCTTTATTAGTTTCTCTCAAAATTATTTTAGCAATTTTATTTGCCTTCCCATATGACTTTTAAAAATGACCTTGTCTATATCTACAAAAACTCTTGCTAGGATTTTTTTTTTTTTTTTTTTGCTAGGATTTTGATAGGAATTGCATTAAACTTATGTATCAATATGGGGAGAATTGACATCTTTATCATGTTAAGTGTTCCAATCCATGAATGTGGTATATCTGTCCGTTTGTTTAGAACTTCTTTAGTTTCTGTCATTAGTGTTTTGTGATTTTCAGCATAAAATTATGTGTTTGGTTACACTAATTTTTATACTCTCAGGCTGACTTAACAGCATCTCTCCAGCAGTTCTCATAGTCCTATCTATGTCATCAGTTTTTAGCCTTATCAGAGTATATATACTAGCAATCATTTCTCCCATCCTTAAAAAAAAAAAAAAATTCCCAAACCAAACCATATTTTCATTTGGTCCCACTTACCTCTGACTTCTCTATTTCTTTGCTCCTCTTTATAGCACAACTCCTTAGAAGAGTTGCTTATATTTGCTGTTCCCAGTTCTTTTCCTTCCCATCTTTTCTTTAATCAGCTGGGCATATGCCACACCTTGTCAAAGTAAAGCAGCATCTATATTGCTGAATCCAGTGGTCAGCATGTACTCTTTATCTTTCTTGACTTTTCATCGGCATTGATATAGTTGATTTCTCCTGGATACATTTTCTTTGCTTCATGGAATCAAAACAAAGTGTAGTTTGGTATCCATCAGATTTCCTCAAAATTAAGTCTGGTAAATCTAGGTATAGTGAAAGGAAAACTCAAACATTGCTAGTGCGAGTTTAAATGGGTACTACCACCTTAGAAAGCAATTTAATGATAGTAAAGTTGAGTATACTCAAAGTCTTTTTATCCAGAAGTTCTATTACTAGGTGCTTTCCCTAGAGAAACTTTTACAGGTGAGACCTGTGTAAAATTGCTCATTGTAGTAGGTTTATAGTAGCAAAAATTCTCATAGGGAATTGTATGTGATCATTCATAAAGCAGTATCTAGCAATTGCATTGAACTACATGTATCAGCACAGAAAAGTCTCAGAAACATAATGTTGGGTGAAAGATACCAGATATGAAAGAATAAATACTTTATGATATATTTGTGTATATGCTATTAAGTGGGACTTTCTGTGTCATCTAAGGATTTTTCCTAGAGCTCAAAGCTGAGGACAGTAGCTGACAAAGGATCCCTGCAGTGTAAACAGAGAGGCGGAACTTGCTATGATTTGTCCTGGAACTCTATTACCTACAGCTTATACAAAATAAAGATTTTAATGAGGAGAAGGGCTCTTTGAAGGGTTACTAATCCAAAAAAGGAATCCAAAAAAGGATAGTGTTTATATCATCCTCTATGTGGATTGCAAACAATTTCTCTGAAAAATTGAGGAACTTTCAGGAGGGGAATGTGTCTGTGACTGGATGCCTGCTGGGATGCTGTCTTAGTGTGGAGTGTTAGAGAATTCATGGAAAAGTGTGATTTGGCTCCCCTGCAGTTACTGACGGGGCTGCTGCTGCTTTCCTTGGGAAGCATAAAGGTAAGGGATATATGAAATAGTCTTGCAGTGGGAGAGCTAGAAGAGAGGGCTTCCTCTGTGTGTGTAGTGACGTTAAGAGTCTTTCCTTTGGACCAGGTGAGCACTTCAGATGCTGGTTAGGCCAGAGCCGTCATGAAAGAAACTTAACCAAAAGATAGTTGCCTGCTTGGCATAAGCAATCCCAGGTTATACCAGTAACATAACAGCTAGGGAGGAGTTTTTAGACGTGTGCTGAAGAATGCCTGCCTCTCCTAGAGCAGAAGATGTTAGAGAGGAGATTCTGTCAAAGAAAACCAGAGCTGGACAATAGTTAAAGTGGTAAAAATTCATTTCATTCAGGAACTATTGCAACAGGGGGGAAAGAAGCCCCTCAGAATAGAACTGGGCTCAGTTCTGAATATAGCAAGGACAATTGGGAATATGGCCAATAAGAATGAGGGTTCAGTGGATGGAAATACTAACAGAAGACATCAAGGGTAGGGGGATTCTTGCTGAACTGACTTAAGAGGACTGTTGCTGAAAGCAGGCCAGGGGATCAGATATCAAGGTGGGAGTTTCCCTCAAAGCTGATTTAGCAGCTTACAGACAGCATCAGCGTATATGAATTTGCCCCTTTACTTCTCCCTTTCTCTCTTTATCCCTGTCCTGTGGTAGGCAGAATGATGGGCCCCTCAAAGATGTCAAGTCTTAATCCCTGGAACCTATGTTGTTACCTCAATAAGGGAAAAGAGTCTTTGCAGGGATAGTTAAATTGAGTGTTGAGATGGGGACGTTATCTTGGCTATTCAGGTGGATTCTAATTGTAGTCACATGTCTCCTTATAAAAAGGGAGGCAGAGGGGGACCCCTGGTTGGGTGGCTCAGCAGTTGAGCATCTTCCTTCAGCTCAGGGCGTGATTCCGGAGTTCTGGGATTGAGTCCCTCATCGGGCTTCCTGCATGGAGCCTGCTTCTCCCTCTGCCTCTGCCTCTCTTTCTCTCTCTCTCTCTCTCTCTCTCTCTCTCTCATATGAATAAATAAATTAAATCTTTAAAACAAAAAGGGAGGCAGAGGGAGATTTGAACACATGTGCACAGAAGGCTATGAAGTAGACTGGAGAGATCTGGAGATGTGGGTCTGGAATATTGGAATAATGTTGCCACAAACCAAGGAATACTGGAAGCTTCCAGAGCTGGAAGAGGCAAAGAACGGCTTCTCCCCTAGTACCTCCTGAGGGAGTGTTGCCCTGTTGATACCTTCTGATACTGATACTTGATTTTGGATCTCTGACCTCCGGAACTGTAAGATAATATATTTGGTTGTTTTAAGCTAATAAGTTTGTGGTAACTTGTTATCGCTGCAATGGGAAACTAACACACCATCACATAGTATTGTAATTATTTGTTTGCATAACCTTGGGAACACAGAACACTGGATCATTAACTCTGCCCGAGGGAAACAAAGAAGGCTATAGTGACATTTGAATTGTGAATCAAAGGATTTGTAAAAAGTGTGCCAGATCTGAGATGGGTGTGCCTTCTAAGTAGAATAGCTAACATGACCAAAAGGACCCTGAGGTTTTTTGATAATCATGGCTTCTTGAAATGGCTGTTATACATAAACATTTAGGATGCTTAGAAGGAAATGGTAGAAAAAGTAAGTTGGAGCCAGTTCATGCAATTTTGCATGATTACTGAAATGTTATTGCTTTACCTTCTTTTACATGATTATAAGGATTTTAAGCAGGGAAGTGATTGGAATAGCAAGATGGACAGACAGACCATTTGAGAAGATGTTGTAGAGGCAAAGCAAAAAAGAGGTGATGGATTTATTTTGAGTAAAGTAGTTAAGACTTGTTAGCTAATTGCACCTGAAATTTTGGGGGCTTGAATGAGATTTAGTGTGGACGTTTTGTCCACACTGTGAACATCAGAATTGTTTATCTCATCTGTAATTTCCTTGTTTAAAATTCCCTGTTTGTCTATTGCCGACTGAACTAGATGTCTAAGTCTTTGTTTATTTGAACTCAACTGCAGATGGGATTTATGCATTTCTTTTAGGATTTTCAGTGTTTCTTTGCCATCATATTTGCAATTTGGTGATTGAATTTAAAACCTAGTGTACACATGCACTTAACACATGCATTTAAAAAACAAACAAAACTTCTAGTGCTTGAAGGATACTTCCTCATATTTGCCACAGGTGGGACATTTTGTGTCTGCCCCAGCTTTCTGGGGCCAAGTGGGAAATGTGGCCATCACTTGAGCTTGGGCTCCTGGTTAAGAAGGGTTAGTTGTGTGTGTGAAGGGCAGGAAGCAGAGAAGTGGAGAGAGGCTTCCATAAGAGTTACAGGCCAACTAGGAGATAATATTAAAAGAATGCTAGTCAGAATCCTATAGTTGTAGGATAAAATTAATCTCAAGTGGACATATTTTATTGTGAAAGGGTATGGTGGTCACCTGGGCATTATATCCAAATACAATGTTACTCATTCTCTGGAGGAATGTATTTGAATACTATTTAACAACTTTATGTATAATGGAGAAACAATAAAAGGCATTGCCTTTTTAAAGTGGAAAAAAAAGTAAGGAAATAAGGATTTACTGTCATTATTTTTTCCTAATATTGCATTTGATGTGTTTGCCAATGCTATATGCCACAGAAGTGAAAGACCTCATTTACTTGCAGGAGTAAATGTTTGGAGTGCTTGTTTATATTCTTGGACTATTCAAAGAAATCCTAAAAAAAACGGATTAATATTTTCAACCATGTGTCCAGATACGAGATAAAGTTGAACATTAGCAGTACTCTTATGTACCAGTTATTACATTAAAGATCTTGAGATGGAGAGGTTATCCTGGATATCCAGCTCCAAAATATAGTGGTTTATGTACATCTTCATTGCAAAGCCTTTACCAAAATAACTTTCAGAGTTGTATTAGTCAGATTAAGCTGGGTTTTGCTACACTAGCCATGCTGAAGTCTTAGTGGCTTACATGTTAGTGTGCAGTACACATGCATTGTAAGTTGGATAGTGGCTCCTTTGGGACCTGGACTGATTATCTGCTCTCTGGAATATTGCCATTTTCCATGGTGGTGGGAAAGAGAATGAGGAATTGCATACTGGCTCCTAAAATCTGTTCTCTGAAAGCAACATGTCTCTTTTATTTATATCTCATAGTTAAAAAAAGAAAAAGTCAATCACTTGGACTCAATTTAACTTTCAAGGGTCCATGGTGTACTTAATGGGTAGCACCAATGATTACAGTAATATTTAAATATAAAAATCAAGACCAAAAAGTCCAAGAAAAAGATTGTATGTGATGATAGAAAGTATAATCCTTGAAATATATTGAAAACATAAGTAACAACCCCAAAAATATAACAAGTGTTTAGATCAGTATGAAAAAGCTTAATATATAATCTCAATATGTGAAAATCTGATTCAAATATATTAAACAAACAGATTTCAGGCTTCAAATAGAATAAAATAGCCAGAGGATAAGAACAGGCAAGTCTCAAAAGATGACATAGAATATAGTAAAGCATATGAAAAGTTAAAATATCAAAGGTTTTTTTTTTTTAAGATTTGGTTTATTTCAGAGAGCAAAGGAGAGCAGGTACCTTAACGGGGTGCGGGTGAAAGGGTGGGGAGAGGGGTGAGGGGCAGAAGGACAGGGAGACACAGGCTCCCCACTGAGCAAGGATCCCGATGCAGGACTTGATCCCAGGATCTCGAGATCATGACGTGAGCCAAAGTCAGATGCTTAACCAGCTGAGCCACCCAGGCACTCCTAAAATACAGAGTATTGTTTACTTTATTTAAATTAGGGGAAGAATTCAATAAAAATAAGAATAGTGCTAGTGAATTTATGGAGAAATGGGTTAATCATATGATACTGGTGGGATTATAAATATAATCCTTTTACAAAACAATTTACATATTGTATCATGCATCATAAAAATATTCATTCTCTTTAGGAATTTCACTTTAGGAAGTTTACTCCAGTTAAAAAGAAGAAATACTAAATGAGTTAATGGTAGTATTTTTAATAGTGGGGGAAACCCATCCATTTATTGTGTAATTTTCTTTAAGGGCATGAAATACTATGCCAGGCTCTGTTTGTGCTCAGCGCTGAGAGTACACAAATGATTGAAGATAGCCTTCTTGACTTGTCATAGTTTCTAGTTCGATGGTGAAGAGATGGTGAAGATGGTGAAGAGAAGGAGAAGACAAGGAATGGAATGCCTAGAAAATAACATCTGAGTTTAGTTAGGAAATATAAGCTTAACCTAAATGTGCAGTGGTTGGGAAATGTTTCAGCATTTTTTAAAAAAGATTTATTTATTTATTTATTTATGAGAGACAGAGATTGAGGGAGAGAGAGAGCGCACCCGGCAGAGACGCAGGCAGAGGGAGAAGCAGGCTCCATGCAGGGAGCCCGACGTGGGACTCGATCCCGGGTCTCCAGGATCATGCCCTGGGCTGAAGGCGGCGCTAAGCCGCTGAGCCACCCGGGCTGCCCAGCATTTTTTTTTTTAAGGTTTTATTTGTTCATGAGACACAGAGAGAGACAGACAGAGACACAGGCAGAGGGGGAAGCAGGCTCCATGTGGGGAGCCTGATGTGGGACTCAATCCCAGGACCCAGGGGTCACGCAGATGCTCAACCGCTGAGCCACCCAGGCATTGCTCAGCATGTTTTAATATATCAACTTAATTATTTTGCAGTGGTTCAAAGCATGTCTTACAAAAACTACCTGTAATGGCATGAAGAAATGTAAAACGGAAGATTCTAAAATATGAGTACTATGATTACAGACTGTGTGAAAATATTTGGACAAATGAAGATTGTTATAACAGTTTTGAAGGAAATTTTAAAAATTAGGTAAATTAGAAAACACCACTTTCTCCTAAAAACACATAACTCCAGTCTAATAATGAAAAACAAATCAAATATATCCTAGTTGAGGGACATTCTGCAAAATACCTGAGTAACTCTCCTCAAAACTGTCAAAAACTTAAAAGCAAGGGGAAGTCTGAGAAATTGTTAAAAGAGTCCAGAGGAGCTTAGGGAGCCATGAGAACTTTAATGTGATAGATGGAATCCTGGAACAGAAAAAAGATATTATGTAAAAACTAAGGAAATCTGAATAAAGTATAGACTTCAGTTAATAATAATGTATCAATATTCATTAATTGCAACAAATGCAGTACTAATGTTAGATGTTAATGGTAGAGGAAACTGGGTGTGCAGTATGTGAGTACTCTGCATTGTTTTTTGTAAATCTTATACTATCCTAAATAAAAATCCTAAAAATTTTATTTTTGAGGAGATGGCGGGGGTGGGGGATGTACATAGAGGCATTTGTTCATCACCTTCTGTGGAAAGAAAAAAAGTATGCCAAATTAATGTATATTGTTAAAAATATTTGTATAGATGTAGATTAATTCTAGAAGGAAATGAAGTGAAAACCAGCTTTTAAAGAAGCTACAAGGTGGTGGTAAAGTTTGTTGGAAGCAAGCAAGATTAATTTGAGTTTGGATGGAGGCAGTGGTGGTACTACCACAGTATGGAGAGAACTTGTGAGTCAAGTCGGACTCTTATTAGAAGCAATAATCATGTAGTGTTCGGCAGGGATCCAGGACCACAGCAGAGTATGTTGCTTACTGAAAAAGTTGATTTGAAATCTTTACATTTTATAATCAAATCACTTTTGTCTAATCTTCCCTTGAAGAGAGCATCAAAAAAAGTTAGAGTTCTGTTGAATTGAGTGTAGTGCCATCTGCTGGCACTGTTAACTAAATACATTTTAAAATCATGATCTTGTAATGGCTACTGCTTTTCCTTATGCATTGTTCCCTTGGTTATATTTGTTGTATGCTTATACATTCTTTTTGTTGTTTAATTGATATTCCTTTTTAAAAAATCCTATGGTATGCCTAGAATTTAATTCATCACTACTTCCGGTTTTAAGAAGATCTCACATTTGGCTTGTCAGTTTTAGCTGGGACTTAAAATAAGTCATGTACGCATAGACCTTTTTTCCTTTCTTCTTGTCAGTAAACCTTTGTGGTGCTCTAATTTTATCTCATACATTTAATGAAATTAAATTTGAGTGACTCAAAGTATGTAATTAAGTACATTTAGCTTCTTGATTCAGACTCTGTCCTATTAGAATGATACCTGACAGCATACATTTTACACAGGGCAGATCATAAGCATGTAGTTGAATCCTGGCTTGCTAAATCAGTGTGTATGTGGGCTGAGCACCAAAGATAGGCAGGAAACATGTGCCTTGTAGGTAACATGTATGTCCCCTAGAATGTTGATTTCTCCCTCTTTGCTGGGGGAGGATTGGAAATGCGTTTACTTAATTAATTTGGAATTATGGTGTCTTTTTCATCTCTTTTGCATGTGCACATGGCTCTCTCTCTTTCTCTCTGGCAATTATGTTTTGCCCTCTTTGAATTATCTTCATAGTTTTTGCCCATTTTGTCAAATGTGTTATTCATGCTTTTCTCAGAGCTTTGTTTTGTTTTGTGTGCACTAGGGCTGTTATTGCCAGTATTCTTATATTTAAGCCTTTGGTCTGGCTGGAAGTTCTCTGAAATGAAGAGTGAGGTGAGAATAGGTAGGCTGGAGTCTGGTCCTGCCAGGAGGTAGTCACATCTCAGGGATGCCTGGGAAATTGACCTGCAATTTACCTTGTCCTGTAGTAAACATTGAAGAAAGTCCTAAATTAGCTTTTTGAACAAGTTACTTAGACTTGGTATATGGCCAGAATTTCTGGAACAGTCAGGAAGGGTGCACACTTCTAAGAACAGGAAGATGCATCCTTCTCTCACCAGGAGAACCCCATCCTTCTCTCTCATAGGCATCTGTATGTTCTTAGGCGGAGTGTGGGCTGACCTGGGAAGCCTCCATTAGTTTGCCCTGAATTCTGTTGTGTGTGGCCCTGTTTACTTTCAGGCGCATTTCAGTATTACCTACCATTAAGGAAACTATATCCTTGGCTAAATTTTGTTGGCATCTTTCTATCAAGCATATCAGTATGTTGGAGATTGCTAATTTTTTTTTTATCAAATGGCTAGCATTTGTTCATTTATACCATATATTGAATAATATATCTTTCCCTCCTGATTCTTTTTTTTTTTTTTTAATTTATTTATTCATGAGAGACAAAGAGGTAGAGACAGAGGGAAAAGCAGGATCTCTGCAGGGAGCCCTATGAGGGGCTTGATCCCAGGACCCCAGATGGCGACCTGAGCCAAAGGCAGATGCTTAACCACTGAGCCACCCAGGTGCCCCCCCCCCCCCCCCGATTCTAATTCTCATTCTTCAAGCTCTCTTCCATTGCCCTGTTTTTTACTGCATCATTCCTATTTTTGCTTTTGTTTCCTTCCTAATGTAGTCTGTGGTAGGGCAAATCTCTTCCCTTACTCTTTTTTCCTGAATATTCTTAATTTACTCTTTGCACATCTATTCTTTCAAATATACTCTACTATCAAATTAATTTTTAGAGAACCTTTTCTGCTAGAGCACCTATAAGACATCTGTATTTAGTTGTTAATAAACATAAGCTCTGGGCCGTAGAGGATTCTTTGGTTAGTGCTGCTTCCCTCTTTTTTAAAATAAAAAATGAATGTAAACTAAAGATTTAATAGGTCTAGCATTCTAAAAAAGTTAACTAGATTGCACACAGACACCTGGTAACTAGTTGATTGGTTATATTCCACCCAGGCATTTGAATAAACATGTTTATGACATCTACCATCTTGATGTACAAGCCAGTGTTTGCGTCCACCTGCCGTCCACCTGCCGTGTGACTGCAGCAGCCTGCAGCTGCTCGGGATCCCAGCTCTTCTCATTCTCGTCTGTTACTTCAGCATTAGAGTTTGGAGGTGTCTTCTTCCTTCCTTCAGTTCTCTTCAACTGTGGAGCTGTAAAAACCTTTGGTTGTTGGGACGCCTGGGTGGCTCAGTCCATTGCAAGCATCTGACTCTTGATCTCAGTTCAGGTCTTGATCTCAAGGTTAGGAGATGAAGCCCTGCCTTGGACTCCATGTTGAGGGTAGAGCCTACTTTAAAAACAAAACAAAAACTTTGGCTGTTAACTAGCTGCTTTAAGGAGCTTCCTATGGCTGCCATTTCTTTAGTATAGAAAATCGTTTTATGTTAATCTTAGAAGGCATCTTGGAGGATTTGTAATCTAGTAGTTTTTTGAACCTTTTAAAACAGCTGCATCTTGCCCCCCCCCACCAAAGGAATCTTATATAAAACCTCAGTATCTAAAGACAGGGTAAGTAACAAAGGGCTTTGTTTAAGAAGTGAATGAATTGAGAGTGGAGCTTAAGCCTTGGAGCTCTTGACACCCTGTTGTTGGTCCTTGAGGCACTTCAGAGGATCTGTGTCCTTATCTTATTCATCCTTCTCTTTTTACAGATGAAGGACCTGAATCCTATAGTAGTGAATTGCCTCACTGGGTATAGCCTAGATAAGAAAGTGGCAGACTTTGAATTCAGGAGCCTCTCAGTCAAGGACTTTTTCTGTTACACCAAGCTGCTTCTAATGGATTTACCACATTCTTAAAAGTTACAGTGGTCTACATATGTATTTTTAAAGTAATACTAATTTTTTGGCAAGTATCAATTAAATTGCTTCTTGGTCCCCATTTAAATAAAATTATACAATTTAAAAGTATAATTAAATATGTGTTGAAAATGTATCTGATATGTAATAGCAAATTTGTAATTAAAAATTGTACGTTTATTGAAGATACACTTATTGACATGAACACAGTATATTTTTTGTTTTTTGAAATTAAAAAATTATAATTGTTTATTCCTAGGCCTAGTGATTAGTAGTGATTATCTTGATAGTGTTGTCGTTTGTCACAGTGATGAGGTACTAGTTCTATAGTTCAGTTTCCAGGCTAAAAGCGAGAAAAATAATTTGAAATCCATATTAAAAAACTTGTTTTTTTTGGAAATGAAACAGGTTGGAGATTCGCTTTAACATCATTACTTCTGCCTTTTAGTGGGAATAACTTCACCTCTCTGGAATTACTGTAGGGATATTTTTAAGTTATCTTTTAAAAATCAAGTTTCTTTTACTAAAAAGTAAAAACAAAAACCTTGTAGATGGATAAAACAGATTTAATATAAAAATGTAACTGGAAGGAAAAAGTGATTTCTAGAACATTTTGCAGTTTCTGTGGAGAAACTAAGAGTATGATTTAATCATTTTGTATAATAAATGAAGTTTCTGGGGATAAAAATGGATTAAAGTCCCTGGAAGCATTAGGATGGTAAGCCTTAAAAAGAGATTTATTTTTTATTTTGTGAATATTACTTTTGCCTGTAAAGGTAAATAAGAATAGCAATTTGCCTTAACAGATTTTCATATTGAAATAGGTTTTAAAGTTATTACTTTTTAGATCTTATATTCTCTCTATTTAGGTTTTAATTTCTTATTGCGAGGTTCTTGCTTCCAGTATTTGACTTAGGTTTCTTACCTACTTTGTCCTTCCACTCTGGATTGTAAAGTTCTTGAGGGCAAGTGACTGTCCGGACCACAGTGGAGCCTGGTGCAAAAGGAAAAATCAGCAATACTGTTGCTGTCTATATTTAAAAGGTTGATGTTTGGGATTTTTTTTTCTTGCATTGGCTTTGATTTTTAAAACATAATCTATTAAAATATGTATTTTAAAATTCCTGTATATATGTTAACATATATTAGTTTCAGGTATACAATATAGTGATTCAGCAACTCTATACATTACTCACTGGTCATCGTGATAAGTGTACTTTTTAATCCCTTTATCTATTTCACCCATTGCTTCCTCCAGCCATCTGTTTTTCTCTATAGGTAACAGTCTGTTTTTTTGGTTTGTCTCTTTTTCTTTGTTTCTTAAATTATACATATGAGTGAAATCATATGATACTTGTCTTTCTCTGACTTATTTTGCTTAGTAATATACCGTATATCCATCCATGTTGCTTCAAATGGCAAGATTTCATTCTTTTTTATGACTGATATTCCATACCACGTCTTCTTTACCCATTCATCTATCGATGGACACTTGGGCACTTTTTATCTAATTACTGAATTTTTTGGCAACCTCTTAAACTTAATGTTGGTTTTATCATATCCTGACTTGAGGATGCAGTACACCATATTGTGCTTTATGGATAGCAGGCCAAACATGTTCAGTTTTCTGTTGTCATATAAAAGATAATTGTATCTTAGTGCTGTGTTATATTGAGGAAGCTATGCATAACAAATTTTGTATTTTCAGTTAGCAGTAATCGCGCCTTGGATAAACCTCATTGGCTACGATACTGCCCCTGCGCAAAGCTCAAATTTTGTATTTTAAGTAGAAAATTATGTATAGCATACAAGCTTTGAATGGTTGTTATATTCTGTAAAACTGCTTAAAATTAAGAGTGTTGACCTATTTAGAAGTATTTAAGCAGACTTCTATTTTATTAGAACTGACCCATTGTTCCTTACTCACTTAATGGTAGATGTTTAACAAGCCCTCAGCATAAAGGAGTTTAAGGAAAGATAGTATCCAAAAATAATAGAAGAATAATTTCCATTGGTTTGTTTCTTTACCACTTTAGAGTTTATTTGGCATGTGATGAAGTTTTAAAGTAAAGTGTTAGGTGTTAGAGTGTTGAATGGCTGTGTTGTATACCTGAAACTAGTGTAATGTTTGTTGCATGTCACCTGTACTCAAATTTTAAAATAAAAAAGAGTGTTAGAGGCAGCGGTTATGCTGGAATAAAAAAAAAAATTGGTCTGAGAGAATGAGAATTGATTTGATGAAGTAAGAGTTCTATGGAGCTAAAGAGGAGTTTCATTTGCAAATTTATCACTAACTTCTAGGTTCACAGCTTTCTGTTTTAAGAGTATGCGCAAGGGGTAGATCTATTAAACATGCTTTTTCTCTGCATCTTTAGAATAAGAAAACTAATCATTTCAATAGTGAACATTTTTCAAACAGTGCAAAAGTGGTAGTAAAATATTGAAATGTTTTCTGTACCTTTCTTCTTAACTTTTGCCTTTGTGTGATTTACTCTTTAACAGGAAATCAAACCCCAAAGCCATTATAACCATGGATATGGTGAACCTCTTGGACGGAAAACTCATATTGATGATTACAGCACATGGGACATAGTCAAAGCAACACAGTAAGTTTTACGTTGTAGTTGTTATCTTCTTGGACATAGTATTTCTTGTGAAATATGACACATGTATTTATTTATCTTTATTGATAATTCTCTATTTGATACATTGTTCTCATACATGCTCCTTGTATAAATTTAACATAGCTGATATAAAGTCTTTGTCTAGTCAGTCCAATGTCTGGGCCTCCTCAGGGACCGTTTCTGTTAATTGTTCCCCCATCCTGAATGAGTTACACTTTCTTGTTCCTTTGCATGTCTTATAATTTTTTTGTTGAAAACTGGACTTTTCAGATTCTATGGGGTGATAGTTTTTGTTTGTTTTAAGATTTTATTTATTAGAGGGGGAGAGAGAGCGCTGAAGGGGAGGGATTGGGAGAAGCAGGCCCCCCACTGAGCAGGGATCCCAATGTGGGGCTCGATCCCAGGACATGAGATCATGACCTGAGCCAAAAGCAGATGCTTAACCAACTGAGCCACCCAGAAGCCCCTGAGGTGATAGTTCTTATATTAGATTCTCTTGGGGTTTGTTGTTATTTGTATCATTTTTAAACTAATTCTGTAAAGTCTGTGTCTTTGTCATATATGGCCACTGAGGTCTCTGCTCAGTTAGTTAGTGGTCAGTAAATGATTGGACAGAAACTTCTTAAATGCCTAGAACCAGTAAGCTTGATCTTTGTTGAGGAGCTCTGTGTGTGTGTGTGTGTGTGGACACTTAGCACTCTGCCCCGCAGCTTACTAGAGCTTTGCTTTTTGCTTGCCCAGAACCTCAAGGTCAGTCAGACTAAGAGCTTAGGGCCTTCCGAGGTCTTTGTTGAACACGTGCACACCACCCTATGCTGGTGAAGGGCCTTCTAGATCCCCAGGGATCTGTCGGAGCTTTTCAGGCCCCATGGATATCTTTTCCTCAGCTTCCGGTTTTAAGCTTTTGATTTGTCTCCTGTTTGACTCAACTGTCATTTATTCTCTCAAGCAGCTGTGGTATTAAAATATTTCACAAATAGGCCCCCAGGGAGAAGCTTTTCGTAAGTTTAGGTGAGGTTCCATAGATAAGCCTTTCGAGTGGAGTCTTGTTGGGAACCACCAGGCAGGTCAAATAATGATTTCTCTTTTGGACTGAGGCTTTGAGAGAACTCTCTCCCTGTTCTGCTCACTCCAGGTACTGGTGTAACCGAACCATTGTTGAGTTCACTCCTTGGTGGGACACAGGTACCCCGGTGGAGTTGTCCTACAAAGTAAATGTTATTTGCAGCAAGTGAGGAGGTCATAGGGAATAACTTGCATAGCTGTGACTCCCTGAGCAAGGGTGGATGGATTCCTTTTATTTAGGGTTAAGATGAATATTTTAAAAAGGGATTTTTGCCATCACATGTAGAGGCGGGCATGGGTTTGCACAGTCGCCTTAAGAAAAAGGAAACATGCCTGTACATACATTGTATGTTATGTAGATGAGACCTGTGCTTCTCCTTGGGCAGAGATTTTAGTGTTATAATGAGTCAAGGTAATTGTCAGTCATTCTAGCGGTTATTCCATGGTCCGTCTGTACAGGTGCACTTTGGGGCTTGGAATCAAACTGGTATGGATGGCCTGGGCTAGCTGGAGGTCTTGTGAGGGCCGTTGCTATCCCTTGAGGGGTGCTTTTTTGGCTTCCATTTGCGGGAGTTAAGAGATAGCTGGAAAGAAGAGCTTAAGGAAGAAATGTGGGACAGAGGTCAGTGAGTGGGCAGTAGGAGGTTAATTAGGTCTTGGGGTCTAGCTGGTGATGCTAGTACCAGGAATACAAACATTTTTTCAAGGCTGCTGGGGAGCAGAGAGGCTAGGATTGAAATGTTAAAGAACCACAAAGTTCTCTGTTCTTAATGAAGCTCATTGTTCTTTTTGACTGAATGCTCCTTGGATTGCTGATAGCCTTTTATTAATTTCCAGAGTTCTGAAGAACTTGACTATTGACACTTAATGCCAGTTTTTTCATTACTTTGGTGCAGAGACAAACTTTCAAAGTTTCTTAGTTCACTGATGTCACTGTACTTTCCTGAATGTTATATAGTTGAAAATCAAAGCACATCTTGAATGTTATATAGTCGAAAATCAGAGCACATCGTGCCGCCCGTTTTTAGCAAATTCTGCTGTTACGTTCATCTTTCCTTTTGAAACTGCTCCTTTTGATATCTCCTTTCTCTCATTTTTGATTTATCTGTTTCACCCATATGCATCATTCCCATCAGCAAATAGACTCCAGTATCTATCATATTAAGAAAAAAACAACCACTTTATCCTTCACATACTCTTGTAACTGTTCTGTTTCTTGAAAAATGTCTATGCTGTCTGTAATTTCTACCTTTGAAAACACTTATTGTGAAACATCTCAATTCTATGGTAAGGTATAGAGAAGAACATAACTGTCAGATTAAGCAGATGCTACTAACATTTTGCTGTAATTGCTACAGGTTGCTCAGTGTGCTACTACTCTCTTCCTTCTCCCCAAGGAAACCTTTCTTGAAACTGCTGTGAATCATTCTCATTCCTGTACATTTATTTCGACAAACATCTATAAATAAAATATGCCATTGTAATATATACCTAAAATTTATATAAATTGTGTTCTACTCTGCATATACTTTACAGCTTGTTTATTATTTTTTAATAAAAAAACATAGCTTTTGTGATTTATTAGTGTTGGTAAATAAGGGCCTAATTGTTCAACTGCTTTGAATTCTTCTTCTTTTTTTAAAAAATATTTTATTTATTTATTCATGAGACACATGGAGAGAGAGGCAGGGACACAGGCAGAGGAGAAGCAGGCACCCTGCAGGGAGCCCAGTGCGGCACTTGACTCGAACCCCGGAATCATGCCCTGAGCTGAAGGCAGATGCTCAACCACTGAGCTACCTCAGGTGTCCCTGCTCTGTATTATTCTCATTCCTTGCTGAGGGACACTTAAAATTGTTTCTGTAGTACTTTTTTAATTGCAAACATTGCATCAATGAATGTCCTTTTTCCTGTGTATACAAGTACTTCTAGGGTAGACAACTCAAGTGGAATTTCTGGCTTCTACATTATGTTCCCTCATCTTTACCAACTATTGCCAAATTGATTTCCAGAGTGACTGTGCCAGTTTGTACTTGCACCTGCATGAAATGAATTCTTTGATTACTTCTTGCTAAATCCTAGTTTTGTCACACTAACAATTGTCAGGGTTTTTTGTTTGTTTGTTTTTGGTTTCTTTCCCCAAGATTTTATTTATTTATTCATGAGAGACACAGAGAGAGAGAGAGGCAGAAACAGGCTGAGGGAGAAGCAGGCTCCGTGCGGGCAGCCCGATGTGGGACTCCATCCCCAGACCCGGGATCCAGGATCACGCCCTGAGCAAATGCAGACGCTCAACCGCTGAACTACCCAGGGGCCCCCAACAACTGTCAGTTTAAGAGTTGTGAAATGTTTTTTTGTTTTGATTGTCTTTCTCTGATTACAAATGGTATTGAATATATTTCCTGTGTTTATTAGCCATTTAAGTTTTTTTCCTGTGCAAACTGCCATTTTAAATCCTCTACTTATTTTGGGTTCTTTTGTCTTTTTGTGATTGATTTGTAAAAGTTTTTTATGTATTTCGGTGGAGTCCAAAAGAAGTGAATGGTATCTATGTCCCCTTGGTGCCCTCCGGAGTCCTGTCTTGCTACTCTCCTCCACCCCTTTGCACCCCTCAGTCATGCAGCTCACCATTCAGTACTCCTTTCCAGGGTGTCAAAACTCGTATTTTTTTTCCTGCAACAGTGTGATAGGAACTTGTCCTCTGGAAACCTGGACTTGCACAGAGGTTCTCTCATCTGTGGGTTGTTGTCTAAGATACCATCATCCAGGGTTTCCAGACCCCTGTCAAGAAGGACTGGAGCCAGTTTATGGGCCACTGCAAGATCCGTGGTTGGATCTGTCTGTATATCTGTTACCCAACACATGGGTGGGTGAGACTTCTCAGCTCCCTTCAAGTGTGGTACTGGATCCGACAACTCCCACAGAGGCACTTTTGTCCATGACTAGATCCCAAATTACTGTTGTTGGAAGGGGGACAGAACGATGTATGTCTTATTCTACTTTGATGCTGACATCACTCTGGTCCATTTCTCTGTACTCTTTTTCATTTGTTTCCACATTGTACCACATTGTTTTAATCGTTTCTTGGTCTACACAGTTGTCTTGGCTATTTTTAGCCTTTTACTCTCACAAATGAATTTTAGGCTCTACTTGAGAAGTTCATAAGATACTCATTTGTGATTTTAATTAGAATTTCATTGAATTTGTAGACCAATCTGGGGGAAATTGATGTATATATTTCTTTAGGTCTTTAATGTCTTTCATAAATCTTATTTAACTTTTTTTTTTAAATTTTTATTTATTTGTGATAGTCACAGAGAGAGAGAGAGAGAGAGAGAGAGAGAGAGAGGGGCAGAGACACAGGCAGAGGGAGAAGCAGGCTCCATGCACCGGGAGCCCGACGTGGGATTTGATCCCGGGTCTCCAGGATCGCGCCCTGGGCCAAAGGCAGGCACTAAACCGCTGCGCCACCCAGGGATCCCCCATAAATCTTATTTATAGTGAGAGTAGTATAATTAAATATGCTTCTCATTATTATTTTAGATGGTTTAGCATTTCATATTATAATGATGTAGAAATCTGATCCTAAATTTATTTTACTTGGATACTTTGTTATAATGATCTTTTTTTTTTTTTTTTTTTTTTTTTTTTTTTGCTGGAAAAAAGATAACCTCAGAAATATACGTAATTCCCTTAAGGAAGAATTACAGCATATACTGTATTTACTAAGTCATAGTAATTAGTTTTTCAGTATTACTCACTAGGCAAATATTTTACTGAACTTTACCTTGTAAATATACATGTTTTTCTTAATTTTTATTTTTAAAAATTTTTATTTACATTCAGTTAATTAACACATAATGTATTTATTATTGGTTATGATTCATCAGCCTTATGTAACACCCAGTGCTCATTATATCACATGCCCTCCTTAATGTTCATCATCCAGTTACCCCATCCTCTCCTCCCTTCCCCTTTAGTGACCCTCAGTTTGTTTCCTATGATTAAGAGTCTCTTATGGTTTGTCTCACTCTCTGATTTTGTCTTATTTTATTTTTTCCTCTCTTCTCCTATGATGCTTTGTTTTGTTTTTTAATTTCCACATGTGAGTGAAATCCTGTAATTGTCTTTCTGTGATTGATTTATTTTGCTTAGCATAATATCCTCTAGTTCCATCCACATCTTTGCAAATGGCAAGATTTCATTTTTTTTTGATGGGTAAGTAGTATTCCCTTGTACCACATCTTTATCCATTCATCTGTCCATGGACATCTGGGCTCCTTCCATAGTTTGGCTATTGTGGGCATTGCTGCTATGAATATTGGGATGCAAGGGTCCCTTTGGATCAATACATTTGTATCTTGAAGGTAAATACCCAGTAGTGCAATTGCTGGGTTATAGGATAGCTCTGTTTTCAACTTTTTGAAGAACCTTAACACTGTTGTTCAGAGTGGCTGCATCAGCTTGCATTCCTACCCACAGTGTAAGAGGGTTCCCCTTTCTCCACATCTTTGCCAACAGATGTGTTGGCGAAGATGTGTTGTTTCCTGACTTGTTCATTTTAGCCATTCTGACTGGTGTGAGGTGGTATCTCATTGTGGTTTTGATTTGTATTTCCCTATGCCGAGTGATGCTGAGCTTTTTCTCATGTGTCTTTTGGCCATTTGTATTTCTTCTTTGAAGAAATATCCATGTCTTCTGCCCACTTCTTTTTTTTTTTTTTTCTTAATAGTGTGTTTATTCATCAGAGACACAGAGACACAGGCAGACACAAAGGCAGAGGGAGAAGCAGGCTCCCTGTGGGGAGCCCGATGAGGGACTCAATCCCAGTACCCCAGGATCACGGGATCACAACCTAGGCCCAAGTCAGACACTCAAGCACTGAGCCCTCCAGATGTCCCTGCCATTGTTGAGTTTGATAAGTTCTTTATAGATTTTGGATACCAGCCTTTTATCTATGTCATTTGCAAACATCTCCCATTGTGTAGGTTGTCTTTTGGTTTTGTTGACTGTTTTTCCTTTGCTGTGCAAAAGCTTTTTATCTTGATGAAGTCCCAGTAGTTAATTTTTGCCTTTGTTTCCCTTGCTAAATATCCATTTTTAAATCACAGTTCTTACAAACTATTCAAGTTTTGGCATTTTCATAATTAAAATAAATGGGTTTGCACTTGTTAACAAAATTATTTCAGAATATTTTAGTGCATCCACATGAGGTTTTTATAGGTGATATATTTAGGTCTTTCAGAATCTGTATATATAATGATGCAAATATTTCCAAACATACAATTTTTAAAAAATATTCTCTTTACAGCAAGTTTTTTTCTGAAGTAGAAGTAGTTACTTTCTGTGTTTAAAATACTGCTTTTGCCTTGAAGGGGAACAGACTGTCTTTACCCATTTTAAGAATGGATTGGGCGCCTGGGTGGCTCAGTCAGTTAAGCATCTGCCTTTGGCTCAGGTCATGATCCCAGGATCCTGGGATTGAACCCCCACATCAGGCAGGCTCCACACTCAGTGGTGAGTCTCCTTCTACCTCTACCCGACTCGTGCTCGTGTGCTCTCTCTCTGTCAAATCAATAAATAAAATCTTAAAAAAAAAGGAGTATATGATTGATAGCATACTGTGCATTCATTTACCAGCCCCTGCCCCTGCAAAAGCTAGTAACTTCGAAATACTTTTCTTTTTTGTTAAAGGGAAAATGCAGTTCATTTCTTTGCATGGTTAAAAAGATTTTTGGGGCACCTGACTGGCTTAGAGAAGTGTGTGACTCTTAATCTTGGGGGTGAGTTGAAGCCCCATGTTGGGTGTAGAGATTACCTACATATATACATTAATTTAAAAAAATGATTTTTGTTGTCACTTATCACTTATTTAAAGTATGAGGTAGATTCTGCTTTTTAATGTGTGTCTAGTTCACTTAACTAGGCACAGGTAGGCAGATTTCTGAAAAAGAGCAAAGAACTTAAGGTACCACTGTCATCTCCTGTGGATTGTGGAATTCTTGCTCTTCCCAGGTTGATTACCTTGTCCATGTGTGTGTGCATGTGTACACACGTAGTACAGAGCCAGTGAGGGCAGCAGTGTGAAGGCTGTGTTAAATATTAGTGAAGCTTGATTTACTTTTTTTTTTTTTTTAAGATTTTACTCATTTATTTATTTATGAGACACACACACACACACACACACACACACACAGAGGCAGAGACACAGGCTGAGGGAGAAGCAGGCTCCATGCAGGGAGCCCGACGAGGGGACTCGATCCCCGGTCTCCAGGATCATACCTGGACTGAAGGTGGCGCTAAACTGCTGGGCCACCCCAGCTGCCCTGAAGCTTGATTTATTAACTACCCCATGAATATAGGTAGATGTTTTAATATTTGCTTCGAATGTCCCATTATGTCCCCCAGCCTCACCCTGTGGTGTGCCTTCTCCATCTTGGAGACCACTCTGGGAAATTACAAATATACTCAAAGCTCATTTAAATTTGCTTTTGTGTCTCATATTTCCAAGGACCTAATATTTTGTTTAGAATAAAATGGATGGTTTTTGAAGCTCCATGATGGATTCTTGGTGGTTTATTGTACTCTTCTCTTTTTCCTTCCTTCCTTCCTTCCTTCCTTCCTTCCTTCCTTCCTTCCTTCCTTCCTTCCTTCCTTCCTCTCTCTCTCTCTCTCTCTCTCTCTCTCTCTTCTTTCTTTCTTTCTTTCTTTCTTTCTTTCTTTCTTTCTTTCTTTCTTTCTTTCTTTCTGACTTTATTTATTTATTCATGAGAGACACAGAGAAAGAGGCAGAGACACAGGCAGAGGGAGAAGCAGGCTCCATGCAGGGAGCTCGATGTGGGACTCAGTCCTGGGACCCCAGGATCACGCCCTGAGCCTAAGGCAGACACTTAACCGCTGAGCCACCCAGGCGTCCCTGTACTGTTCTTTCCATTTTTGCTTATGCTTGAAATTTTCCATAATAAAAAGTTTAAGAACTTTATATTGCCACACAGTGATCGAAAGCTGAAGGAGGGAGGAAAGGATCAGGCTTGCCACAAATGCCATTCTTCTTTATCAGATAATCTTTCCTAGAACTCTCCCAGTATACTTTCTCTTTTCTCTCATTGGCTTAAATGCATAGGACTCTTCTTCCACCAGTCCTGCTTCCCATCTCCACACATTCTTCTTTATTTGTTCTCAGGAATATCAAAGCTAAATTTGTAATCAAAGAATACTGAGGTTGGGAAGCATCCTTTCTTCTTTTTGTTCTTATAAATCATTGATAAGCACTTTGTTAGTTTTTTTGTGATTTAATATTTTTTAACATAATTGCATTTTTTATAAAAATCTTTAAATGTTTTGTGGAATAAATGGTGATATTAGTAAAAACAAGCAATCATTAGACATTTTATTTCTGGTATCCTTTTCTCTTCCAACTGATGAGATATTGCATACTTGTAGATGAGACATTTAAAACTAAAAGTTTTACTAATGGGATTATTAGTAAGAGCTGTTGGAATATTGATTAAAAAAATTTTTTATGTATTTATTTGAGATTGAGCAAGGGGGAGATATAGCATGAGCCGGGGAAGGTGCAGAGAGAGAGGGGCTTGATCCCAGTACCAGGATCATGACCAGAGCCAAAGGCAGACGCTTAACTGACTAAACTACCCAGGTGCCCTGGAATGTTGATATATTTTTTTTATGGTAAAAAAAATTTATATTTAGATTCATAGCCAGCTGGACTCAGTTTAGATGATCCCAATTTTGTTGGCAACATCCAAAGCATCATAGTCAGGAGCCAGTCGAACATATGCTTTCTTCTCTCCATCAGGCCTGATCAAGGTGTTGACCTTGGCCACATCAATGTCCTAGAGCTTCTTCACAGCCTGCTTGATCTGGTGCTTATTGGCCTTGACATCCACAATGAACACAAGTGTGTTGTTGTCTTCTATTTTCTTCATGGCTGACTCAGTAGTTAAAGGGAACTTGATGGCGTGCGTAGTGATCAAGCTTGTTTCTCCTGGTGGCGCTCTTTCGAAGATATTTGGGCTGCCTTCGGAGACGCAGGGTCTTGGGTCGTCAGAATGTAGGTGACATGCGGATCTTCTTTTTTTTGTGACTGTGCACGCCTTTCAGCACCGCTTTCTCAGCTTTCAAAGCCTTTGCTTTGGCTTCGGCTTTCGGAGGGGCAGGGGCTTCCTTCTTCGCCTTCGGTGCCATCTTCGTGAAAGGAGCGGAATGTTGATATTTTTAAAGTAACATTTTACCTTGAGAAGTCCATTTTAATTTCCAGGTATCAAAATGGAGCATTATTTTCTTGTAGACATGTTACTTTGGGGGTTAAATTTTTTGTCAAATAGTAGTAACAATCTCATATTTTCTTTCTTTTTAAGATACGGAATATACGAACGCTGCCGAGAATTGGTGGAAGCGGGTTATGATGTACGGCAACCAGACAAAGAAAATGTTACACTCCTCCATTGGGCTGCCATCAATAACAGAATAGATTTAGTCAAGTATGTGTTTTCTGGATTTTAAAGTAATTATTTATTATAAAATTATTATAAATAATTATGAAAATTAACAATTTCTAAAATTCATTGCTTTTAAAATGTAGATTTTATGTACTTTTTTCCTGAAAATTATTTTTTAACATATATTGATGCTCATTTGTACAAGGTGATGTGCTGAATGCTTTTCCATGTATTTTTCTTTTAATCTTAGTTCTTAAAATAACCCTATGTGAACACAATAATTACTGTTCTCCTGATGTGAAATTTGAAGCATAAATAGATGAAATATGTTACCAATGACATGCAGCTAATAAAAGTTGGAGTCAGGGTTTCAATAATGTAACTTGCAGCTCACATTCTAAATGTAAATTCTATAGGGAAAAGCTAGAGAAAAGAGGGATTACAAAGATAATAGGTAATAATCTGTTTTAAATATTCATGCATACTGTATACTGCATACTTAGTATGCATAGTATGAATGCATACTAAGTATAAATGATTTTTATTATTGCTAATCTGCTTGCTTAGTATTAATAAGAGGTAGTTAGATAAGCAAGAGTCAGGGTGATAAGATGTCTTAGTAAATCTAGTTTAATATTCTCTGACAGTTTGGACATAAATTCTTTAGATGAAGACATGAATCTGAAATAAACTAGTTGCAGACATGCAGTTAAGTACAGCATACAGAATCCAGGGACAACTAGGATATTAATGCTAGGTAAAAGAATTCGCCCCTTTGAATACTAAATAAATTACTAAGCACTGAACTCTGAATCATTTCTTCCAGAGAGCATATCTCCATTTTATTTGTTCCTTTTTTATTCTTGTATGTCTAACCTTCCTCCTTCTGCCTTCAATATGGGTCTACTGATATCTTAATTCATTCTTTTTTTCTTTCTTTTTTTTTTTTTGTCGTAAAATGTTTTTATTTCATCTTCATTTGTGAAAAGATTTTCACATGGTATAGAAATCTAAATTGGCAGTTTTGTTCATTTTATTTTTGTGTTTTACTCATTGAAAATATGATTCGTCTATTTTCTGGCTTCTGTTACTATTGAAAAATCATTCTAGATATTGTGCTTTGGAAGGCTTTTTTTTTTTCCCCTTCCTTCTGCTTTTAAGATTTTTCTCTGTTTCTGGTTTTCTGTAGTTTCATGATGATGTAACCAGGTGGGGATTTCTATTTATTTACTCTGAGATTGCAAGGAATTCTCAATTCTTTGGATTGATGTTTTCATCACTTCTGAAAAAAATCTCAGTTATTATTTCTTAAAATATTGCTTCTACCCCACTCTTGTTTTGCTCTCCTTCTGGAACTCCCAATTAAACGTCTGTTTGACCTTTTTGTTGTATACTTTGTGCCCTATATGTACTACTATCCTTTGGTGTGCTTCATTCTGAGAAACCTCTAACTTACATTCCAGTTCATTTATTCTCTATGTATAATCTGTTAAATCTATTCATTGTGTTCCTAATTTTATTTTTGAGTTCTAGAATTTTTATCATTTGTTTTTTACAAACCTGTATTACTTAAATCATCTGTGGCTGAAATTTTCAGTCTTGTCTTGTATACTTGAACATAGTGAATATAGTTATTTTATAGTTGTATCTGAGAAGATAGCCTGTATCTGTTAATGTTGTTCCTTTGTGTGCCTGATTATCTTTAAATATGTACTAGACATTGTGCTTGAAAATTATTTGTTGAATAATTGGAGGCCTAAGATGAAATTTCCATTTGTTTTTGCTGTACCCACCTTAAATTTAATTTCAAGGCTTTATATTTTGTGGATCATTCAGGTGGCTGAAGACCAAGCTAGGGCCAGTTTACTTATGGTCGATAATTACTGCTACAGTGTAACTGTTTTGGGTCCCAACCCTTGTTTTGCTTTTGTCTGCTTAGCTTGCTTCTTGGTCAACTCTCCCTTGTCTGCAAATTATCTCTAGGGCAGATGGTGCCCAAGCAGTTTTCTAACTTCTCCAGATTTTAACGTTCTCCTGAATCTGGGCCTGGTTAATGCTGGTTAATCTTCTTAGGTTTTACTTTTTAGGAAATGTTTCTTAGATTTCATTGAACTTTCTAAGTTTTCTTTAATGGGAGGGTTGATTCAAATTATTATTTTTCTTTTTTGATTCAAATTATTTAGCCTTCTAAACCTGTTTGTTTTTCAGTTAATGTTATTTTAATCAAAATAATGTGTAAACAATTTAAAAACTCAAATAGTACTTAAAGGCTTCAATGGGAAATGGCAATCCCTCCCTACCCACTCAGTCCTGTAGCCGAAATAACTATTTTTAGCACTTGAGCTGTTTCTTTTGGTATATACTCTTTATTTCATATACTTATGTTGCTACATTTATCTAGAAAAAAATGACAGCACTTCTGCTTTTTCATATATATTCATATATATATATCTTTAAGATTTCTCATTAACAATGCAAGTAAGAGCTGCATTTTTAAATAGCTATATAATCAGTTATATGGGTTTAATTTATTTAATGGTTTTCCTGTAGATGAGTGTTTAGATTGATGTTGATGTTTTTATCATTAACAACCAGTGCTGTAATTGATATCTTAGTCACATATCATTTTGCTAATGTTCATACATATCTGTAAAATTCATAGGAGTAGAAAAGTTAGATAAATTTTGAATTTTAATAAAATCGCCAACTTCTGTGTTGTTAATTCTTATCAGTTACTATATTTTGACTTTCTATTTTGAGATAACTAGATGTCCTAAATCTCCTCACCATTAATAATTCTTCCAGCGCCTACTATAGTTTTAGTTAAATCACCATGCAGAGTTTAGGTTGTTGTATGTAAATTCTCAGTGCTAAGCCCAGAAGTGTTCCATGATTATCTGTTCTTTCCTTGTGGAATTTTGATTTTTGTCTGAAGTAATAGTTAACTTCATGTTTAAAATTTTCTCTATGTTGTAACTAATTCTTCCCTTTTAGAAGTGTAAAACTCTTCTGTATGGAAACAGAATCACCTAATATATCCATTCCATTTTTGGAGGTGAGGAATGGAGGAAATCATTCCTGGAATTCTCCACTTTTCAGCTCCAACCCAAATTGTTTGCTCTTTAGCGCTAACATGCAACCATTATAGGGAGACTTTCCTTTGCTGTTATTCTGGGAAATCATTTTGCTCCAGTGTTGGTCTAAGTTTCCTGGGTCTCAGGTTTTTGTGTCTATGGGGTTGCTATCTGGTTTTAGTAGAGCACAATTTCTGATAGCTTTCTGAGAGAACACTTGGGAGGTCAAAGTTCTGAAGTTACTGTCATTTCTGCCCTTATACATTATTGGTTGCTTGGCTGACCATGAATTTAAAGATTAAAAATAGTTTTCTCAGAATTTTGAAGCATTACCTTATTATTTCCTTAATTCATATATTACAGTTGGGAGTCTCTTGGTTAAAAAACCACACATTTGGGCAGCTCGGGTGGCTCAGTGGTTTAGCGCCGCCTTCAATCCAGGGCATGATCCTGGAGTCCCGGGATCAGGTCCCATGTTGGGCTCCCTGCATGGAGCCTGCTTCTCCCTCTGCCTGTGTCTGTGCCTCTCTCTCTCTCTCTGCATCTCTCGTGAATAAATAAATAAATCTTAAAAAAAACACATTTGTGTTTAAAAATAAATAAAGTCTGAAGTGAGAAATAGAGACAAAAAGACTTGCTGCTGCCTACCTTACAAATGTTCCAAGCCACGTGTGGACTAGTGAGGTTATAGAATAAAGTCAGTAATTGTAGCATAGGTTAATAATCGGTGTCTGTGTGCATTATATTTTCAGGTAGATAAACTTAATTTTTCACAGTGCATAATCTACCAAATTAGTTTCCTTTTTTTGTTTTTTAAAGATTTTATTTATTTATTCATAGACACAGAGGGAGAGAGGCAGAGACACAGGGAGAGGGAGAAGCAGGCTCCCTGCAGGGAGCCCGATGTGGGACTCGATCCCGGGTCTCCAGTATCACACCCCAGGCTGCAGGCAGCGCCAAACCGCTGCGCCACCAGGGCTGCCCCCCAAGTTATTTTCCTAAAACAAGGTAAAGGCAGTTTTCGATAACAACTGGTATTCATAGCCTCAGGATTATTTTGTTCTACTGCATTTGGAATTACACCTCCACTTAAAAGCTACAGTATATCCATAGCACAGCAAATAGCATGAACATCATTTTTGCATAGGGCTCCCATACTCCTAGGTCCTGGGGGAGTGGCTTGAGGTCATCCAGTTGAGTTGGATTTAGCACACATAGTAGGAACTCAGTGCTTTTATAGTAAGAGCAAGCTTGCTCTTTGTTCCACAGGAGACATTACCTCATCTCTCAAGGCTGCTTGATACAAACACAGCTCGGAGAAATGACCTATGTAAAAGTAGTCAGGACCTTGCATTCTATTCATATACCTGTAAGACATATGGGAATGTGAGAGACCCATGGGGACGTGTCTCTTCTAACAGTTATGTTCCATCAGGGTATATTAAGGGTACTTACTGCAAACAGAGTAGTTGTGTCACTTTCATGATGATAAGGTGTAAGTATAATGTGGGAAGGCAGAGATGTTCACCTCAGCCTGGATTGTTTGTATTTCTGATGTTTTCAAGTGAAAGTCTTTAAACTATTTTTCAACTTTTCCCCTAATGTAATAAAATAGAAAAGATTAGCTCAAGCTCTTGTCTTCAGTAGTCTTTTGTTACCTTGAGATTCTTTGTTAAAAGTAACTAATAATACTTGATTTCATTTTGATTTCAAGTCAGACCTTTATTAAGGAACATGGGGCTTTGTTAAAAAAATATTGAGTTTAAAATTTTCTGAAAACACATTGTATGTGTGGCTTATTCTTCTTCCCTGGGAACATTTTTTTTTTTCTTTATGTGAAAAGTTCACATTATTGTGAAAGTTCACATTATTGTGTACTGATATGGCTTGCTTTATTTATTTACTGACTTACTTTAAATCCAGTTTGTGGCCATTAAGTTGTCACTTTTAATCAGGAAACTTGCCTTTTTGGATTAGGGAGGTGTTCTTGCATGTGCCCTCAAGAGTGCCTTGCTTTCATTTTCTCTGTTTGGTTTTTCCCCTCAGGAACTCAGATACTAACACCAACCAGATCTTTCTCTTACCATTATCCCAAGTACTTTTTTTTCTTTTGGTTAAGATTAAATTAAATTAATTAATTATTCATTTTAAAGAGAGAGCATGAGCAAGAGGAGGGACAGAGGCAGAGAGAGAATCTCAAGCAGACTCTGTGCTGTGTGGCACCCCACATGGGCTCTATCTCACAACCCTTGAGATCATGATCTGAGCTGAAATCTGAAATCAGGAGTGGGATGCTCAGCCAACTGAGCCACCCAGGCTCTCCATATCCCAAGTAATTTTTATCTCCTAATATAGCTATTGTGCTTTGGGGGAGAGTTTCTTTATTTATCTTTTAGTGCTTCCTTTGAATTTCTAATTTTATCTTTTACATTTTCAATTTCAAGCATTTTTTTTCTTGATCTCTGTACCCCCCCCCCCTTAAAAAATATTTAGTTCTTCATATCTTGAGTATATTCTCTTAGATTTTGGAGGATATTAATTGTAATTTTCGTTTTGTTTCTTAAATTTTTCTTCTCTATATATTACCTATTTATTTTAGACTTCTGTTTATCTCCTTCTGTACTTGAAACTTTCCTCAATTATCTGGTCATATTTAGGAGAGATATATCAAAGCTGATTGGAAGTTGTAGAACTTACATCACAACAGGATCCTCCCAGATGTCTGTTTCTAGTTTTTCTCTGGAGTTGTTCAGTGTTTCTTAGAGAAGAATCTTCTACTCTCTTTGTGAGAAGGAGCTGAGTATCTTGAGTATATGCCTGCTGACTTGAGCAAGGTTATGATTGTTGTTTATAGTGTAAACTTTCATTGAATTATTGTTTTTTCAGTATAGTGTCTCATATGGTTCTCTGATTTAATTCCATGAGTCTTAAATTTCTCTAGTAAAGGTGTACTGAATATACCTTTGAGAAAGTGCTGAATGGTTGAGTGTTAAAATCAATGTGAGCCTGAGGCTGGAGCCAGAAATCCTCATTCATACAATGAAGATTAGGGATGTAAGAATGATTCTAAACTTTATTTTTTTATTTTTAAAAAGATTTTATTTACTTTTTCGTGAGAGGCAGAGAGAGAGGCAGAGACTGGAGAAGCAGGCTCCATGCAAGGAGCCTGATATGGGACTCGATCCCGGGACTCCAGGATCACACCCTGAGCTGAAGACAAGACGCTTAACTGCTGAGCCACCCAGGTGTCCCAATTCTTTAAAAGAAGAATTTGAGTTAATATTACAATAATTTTAAAATTCTGAGTAGTCACATTTTAAGTTTGAACATAACAGTGCACAAAGAAATACTTACCTAGTACCATCAGCTTCCTGATTGTTTCAGTGTCGCTAAAATGCCTGTGATGTTAAATATTGAACTTTCAGTGAAAATATAAGTTACCAAACAACTGTTTTTTTTCAACTTTTATTAGCTTTTAGTCAGTATTTTTGTTTATAGTCTACTTTCTTCATTACATTCTACAGAGGTAACAGTGACCTTTAATTTCTTAGTCTTACCCATTTCGCTTCTCATTGGTATCCCCCTCTGGAGACATAGGAGTTTTAGCTATTTACGTTTCATCTTTCAAATGGTTTTTGATATCTCTTGTTCATTGATGATCCCACCTCAAAACCTAGGGATCATTAATTAGTACCTGTGAACATTCCTTGATAATCTCGTAGTAAGCAGGGGGGCTTGAGTTTAAAAATAAGAATCACACGACCATCTCAGAATTATGTAGTTTTGAGCTAGGGTCTTAGCAGCTTTAAAGAATAACATGTTATAAAAAGTTAGTACTTCTCTTCTAGTAGTTTGCAATGAAAAGGCGATAGTTCTTATTTAGTATGCAGAAAAAAAGTTCTCCTGTCCTTATGAAAAAAAAAAAGTTGCACTGTAGAACCAGTCTGGAAATCATTTTTTTTTGCCATAACCCTAGCAAAGATTTGAAATGTGAATAAAAATAACTTTCAGGAACAAATATATTGACTATAGAGAAGGTAATAAGATTGCCTTTAAAAATATCCCAGTTCTTATCAAAGCTGTTTGGCTGAGCTATACTTCTCTTTGGGCTCAAAAAACCATTTTCAACTATTATATAATGTCTACCAAATACCTTAGGAAAGAATTTAGGAATAGTTAAGTGTTTGTGTTCAGTCTAATGTCTCTGATATTTTGGACGGAAATATTTTAGTCTGGAAATATTTTGTTAGGTTACTTTAAACTGTTTTACATGATAGAGTGGAATCTGGCACTTCATTACATAATGCTTTAAAAACGCCAATTTAACCAATACATAAAGCGATAAAATTCTGAATCAAGCATGTAAGTATGAGTATATTAAATGTTTAAAACTGTACATTAAAAGTGAATGCATTAGTGATCTAAAGCAGTAATCACTTAGACCAGTTTAAGAATCTCAGTAATATACGGCATAAAGCATTTGACATCAAAGGCTTGAAATCATTTATAGTCAAGATTCATTACATTGATCCATCCAAAGTAAACATTATGATAGGCAGCTAGGTCTTGTTCATTTCAGAGGATATCAATATTTTATAATGTTAATATAGTAAGCAAGAAGGTTGTTCATTCTTTTTAAAGCAACACAGCTTTAAAGGTATAATTTAAGTCATTGTAAGGAACCTCTGTGTTGTAACTTATAAAATTCTTGCATGTATATTGTTTGATTTAATCTACAGTAATTTTGTGAGTAAAGCTCAGCTTCTACCCATGGTAGACTAAGTGGCCTATTCTACACCTTTTCTCTCTATTGCTGCTCTCTGATCCAAGTCCTGTGGTTCTCTGACTGCCACCTTTTTTGTATGATTGTTATTTGACACTGCTCTTCTTTTTTGTAACTAAAAAAAATTACTTTCCTTTCTTCTAGAACAGAAGAGTGATGTGTTTGATAAAAAATTCTACTGAATATATTTTTTAAATATCACAAAAGAGTGTTTATCATCAAGGGCATAAATTAGTATGAGGTCTACAATGGAAACATTTTTATGTTTTTTACATAATTTCTTAAAATTGAAATGAAAGTTGTCTAAATTATTTAAAATTTTGTCTTATAGATACTATATTTCGAAAGGTGCTATTGTGGATCAACTTGGAGGAGACCTAAATTCCACTCCATTGCACTGGGCCACAAGGTTTAAATTTGCTTCTGGATTTTTTTTTTTCCTTTGGTTCCTTTATGAGTCTATAACTAAACAACTTTTCTTTTTTTTATGATATGCTAAAATGAATGGGATAACCTATGCTAATAGTTAATATCAACAGTGTACTAATATATTGCTGTACACTGTTATACCTGCATTGGCAGCAAAGTTTATTGTCCCAAAGTGTCTTTAGGGAATTCTCTATGCTGATATTAATCCAGTTAGATTACAACTGAGTTAAACTTTGGATTTGTAAATGTAATAATTATGCAGCCTCTATATATTTACAATTAAATAAATTGCCCAGGTCATGGGACAATTAAGATTATAATTGAATAGAACTAGTAGCATATAGTAACTATTTTATGTTACATATTTAAATAAGTTATAAATACCTAAAAAATTTAAATGACTGTTATTTCAGTTGAGACTTAAAGACCATAAAATTATCCTAATTATCCCATATGTCTTGACATATACATATTTTAAGAAACTTTAATAAAAATTGTGTAATCTTTTCCACCATTGCCCTATTTAAAAATGATCTTTCCAGGAGATCCTGTTTGAAATAACTTTATATATTTAAGTGTTTATTCTTTTATGTTTTAGACAAGGCCATCTATCTATGGTTGTGCAACTAATGAAATATGGTGCAGATCCTTCATTAATTGATGGAGAAGGATGTAGCTGTATTCATCTGGCTGCTCAGTTTGGACATACCTCAATTGTTGCTTATCTCATAGCAAAAGGACAGGTAAAAAAATGACAATGGTGTGGCTTTTAATCAGATGTTCTTCATGGTTTAAATGCCTGATATCATTGGTGTTACAACTGTAACAACCTGGTGATATTTAAATAGTACTTTCTGATAGATGGAAGAGAATAAATAAATAATATACTTAGTTTGATATTGAGGTATTAGAGTTAAGTTAAAAATAAGAAAGATAATAAAAAACCAGATAGTGATCCATTAAATTTCATATTTTATTTTTGAGAATGATAGAGATGAATCTGAGAAAGTAAGAAAATTCAGGTATCTATTTTTTCCCTTAATTACATCTTTTGAGTATATACTCTGAATTCATTTAAACTTTTTTGAACATTTTACTGGTTATTTTTTCTATTAAGTACTTCTCATAGTAGGGAATAAATTGTTGAGGATCAGTTTCTGCTGCATTAAATAATGGTACTTCTCCATTATTACATATCCGAAAACATATCATGATTACATGTCCTCCTACATATCAGAAAACTTCTCATGATTTAAATGACTCTTCTGATTTTCAAGAGTGTGTACTGACTATAACCACATTAAACAGAAACCAGTTTATATATACCATCTTTTTGTGATAAATATATTTTGTTGAAATTAAGATCACTCCATTTTTCTTTCATGTGATTTCTCTGGTTATACTTAAACATTAGTTTTATAGCTAAGAATCTCATAAGAGTAAGACGAATGATTTTAATTCATTGCTTTTAACATTTATTTTAAATTTTATGCAGATTTGGAATTCGAATAGTGTTTATTTTATGGATTCTTTAAGATATTTGTTGTTGGCAGTGCCACACAATGACATTTGTGTGTTGTGAATTAGATTGTAAGGAAAGTTTCATTGACTGGCTTATTGTTAGAAGGGGGGTTTATTATCTAATATGTGTTAACAGAGTACCCCCAAAATCTAATGGCTTTAGAACAGTGCCAACCATTTATTACCTTGGGTTGACTGGGCTTGGCGAGATGGTAGCCATTGTGTTAATCCCTGGGGATTACAGTCACTGGGGGCTTGACTGGAATGGAGGATGGCTCACTCACCTACTTTGTGCCTTAATAGGAATAGCTAAAAAGCTGGGTTCGGTTGGAGTGCTGAGATAGTGAAGATAGTGATTCCTTCTCCATGGTACCCATTGACATAGTCTTTCTAGCAGGGAACTAGACTTTTTTTTTTTCTCAAAGATTTTATTTATTTATTCATGAGAGAAACACAGAGAAACAGAGACAGGCAGAGGGAGAAGCAGGCTCCATGCAGAGAGCCTGATGTGAGACTCGATCCCAGGTCTCCAGTATCACACCCTGAGCCAAAGTCAGACACTCAACCGCTGAGCCACTCAGGTGTCCTGGGAACTAGACTTATGTGGTGGGAGCTACCGAAAGAATAAAAGCAGAAGCTGTCTGCCTTTTTAAAGTCTTATGTCTTAAACTGGCACAGCAACATTTTTGTTCTATCAGTTAAAGCAAGTAACAGGGCCAGTCTCTGTTGATTGTGTGGACAACGGGTATGAACCAGCAGGTGAAGTTTGTTGGGCCATCTTTGGGTACCATCTGCCACAGATTACTTTTGTTTTCCCAAATTTCTTCTAGATTGGGGTTTGGAGTAGTGGATGGTGCTGTAACACATGATAGTGTTAGTGGCTTTTTATTTTGCAGGTATACATTTATATGTGTTCACTTTTTATTTTGGTTTTTAACTGGGTAAGAAAAGTGGTATACAGTTTTTGAGTCTTTGTTAGCTTATTGATGTTGGGGTCTGGATGTTTCAGTATTCTTTTTAACTTCGGCACAGGATGTTGGCTATAAAATTCTTAAGGGACAGGAATTTCTACCTGTCACATTACCTTTTGTATGATAATATATGCATGATGATAATAAATGTTGGACAATTTTCTTTTTCATGAGTAAGTTTTTATTTTTGTTTCTTTCGCTACAAAAGTAGCATGCTTTTTATAAAATATTCAAAGGTAAGAGAAAGAGTATGACTTAGAAAATGAAACTCCACCTTCTTCCCTTAGCCCTCCCCACACTGAGATTACTTTCTTTAGCAGCTTAGTATTTATTTTTTCCATGTATACACTAATTATAAAAGGAAATTCCTCTAGTGTTCATGACACCATACTCTAAATGAGGTGCAAAGTCTTTCCCTGCAGAAGGACTACGGAACCATGTGTGGTCTAGTCCGAGATACCTCTCAGGCCCTTCTTTTGTCATCTTCCTACTTACTCTGCTTTGATACACCAGTCTTCCTGTTGTTCCTTGAAAAGCTCTAATATGCTCTTGTCTTCCAGCCTTTGTGCTTGATCTTATCTTCTGCTTGGTAAATACGTTCCTTAGACAAACAGTTCTCTTATTTCAATCAGATGTTTGCTCAAATTTTATTAGTTCTGATTAGTTCCCAATTATAAGTAATAATAAATTTAGTAAATTTTTTTCTCTTTCCTGTCTTTAACTGACTTTATAATATTGTTTTTCTTAGTGTTAACTTTGTTCTGGTAGGTATAACTACATTTCTTTTAGTTGATTTTCAGCTTTAAGTAATATCCTTTGATTCATAGCTATTACAGGTACTTCTACTTTCTTTTCAGCCTTTTTCCATTTTCTCCATTTTTGGTTAATTGTATCAGTTTTACATTCCTTAGGACATATAACATTTCCATTTAGTTTGTCATTCTGTTCTTCACATTTGTTTCTTTTTAGTTATACTGTTAAAATATATTTAGTGCTCACTACCAATTCTTTTGGATGATTTTCAGGAGAAAAGGGAAAATGCTAAGTTATGGAGCCCTGTTGATCATGGAATCCCCATAAGCTTTTGATCTGGGCTTGTTAATTCTTCCTTATAGAGAATACCCATACGTCCAGGCTGAACTTGGAAAAGAAGTACCAAGTTTTAAACCCCGACCCAAAGAAAGAAAAGGTTGAATTTCATTTTTCTTTTAGTATTCTAGAGATGTGGCATTATTTTACATTTTTAATTTTACTTGATATTTTTTAATACTATCACTTTTTAAAAAGGATATGAAAAGACAACTAAGAAGGAAGAAGAAACTAAAACAAGAATTTACATGTTTGTTTTAATTGGACATCAAATTTAGTTGAGCTCTCTTAAAATTAAGAAAGTGAAAGAAGTAAAATTAAGTTACAGTAGTTGGCTCATTCAAGAAACAAGGAAACTTGTCATTTCTGAGAGGATTTTCTTAAAGATTTTTATTGAAAAAAATCAATATGTATATTGGAAATATTGAGAGAGGTTGCATAAGATGTTCCCAACCATTGTTAATGTATATCCATAAATGGATTTGTAATGGATAGGTGTAACATTTGGATTTCAGCATTCATGATGAGGAACTAAAACTAATGATGTCCAAGGATGTGTGTTCTAGTTTGTCTGATGTATTGGTTCTCAGCATTTTTTATGCTTCATTACACTTGGATAATGTTCATATTTGAGACATACTCCCATCAGAGTATGGCTCACAGAGAACTGCATAGAGGTATAGAGTGTTTTGCAGTGTACTCACTATAACTCTCTCCTCTCGCACTGACTGGCATGTTAGATAACACAACTTGGATCTGCTGCCTTTATATAATCCAGGAATGGACGATGCAGAAGAAAAGATTAAGAAACTGCTTATCTATTAAGCGTTTGTTATGTTCTAGGGTATGGGCTAGGTGCTTTACACACATTATTCCATATAATCATCACAGGGATCTTACAAAGCCATTATTTATATTGGCATTTTTAGATGAAGAAGCTGAAGCACAGAGAATTAAAGTCATTTTGCCAGTTTTATAACTATTAAGTGGTGCAGCTAAGAATTAAAAACCATGTCTTTCTTATTCTAAAGCCTGTACTTTCCCCAAACAAGTAGATAGATAAATGTCTTTTTACTTAACAGATGGTTGTTGATAATTTACTCTGCTGGGCACTGAGAAGACAAAGATGAAGTTAATATAATTTTAATCCTCAAAGAACTCCCGTTCCTGTTCTAGTTAATGAGACAGATGCCTCAGGCATATATAGTCCAGATTGGAGTTAGGAGAGAGAATTTTAAGGAAGTGAAATATACAGAACCCTTGATGCATCAAGATGTCTTGAAAGATTTAGTTAACTAGGGAAGAGTTTTGGTTGAATAGGTGGTAGTTTTAATTGTAATTTGTTAAAAAGCTAAGCAAAAGGTTGGGGAAGTATCATAGGAAGGCAAAAAGTTGGGTGGGAGAAGGAAAATAATCATGGTTTACTATGCATTTTTTGCTGGGTATAGTATTCATGTACATTTATAATATAAATATCAAATATTTATAGCACCAAAAATACAATAGCTCTCTTGAAAGAATAAACAGGTGTATATTTGTGATGGGGCAGGAAGAGAAAAGAGGGAAATTCTCATTTCACATACTGAAGAGTCTCAGCAGATAATGCCTAAAACTGAAAAATCAAAAAGTAGCAATTCAGTCATCTTATTTTAAGATTTGGAGGACTAAAAGAGATGAAAATAGTGGGGAATAAAACAGAATTGCTTTATCACCACACACTTTGCAGAATTATTTGACTGTAAAAATGTACATGTGTAACAATAAAATAAAAAGCAAAAACTTTTTTAAGTTTATTGAAAAGAGAAGTCTTTTTATTCCTCGTCTTGAAATGCCTAGAAATAAACAAGGTTTTATTATTCCTCTTTCATGAAATGGTATAAATCTGTTTTTCACAGACTTCATTTAACTTATCCTCTGTGAATGAAAGATGAAGAATAGATCAAGATTTCTAAATGTAAAACATTGAAAGGGTGATTAAAGCATCTGAAAAAGGATATCTATAAATATGTTACTTAAATACATATTTAATGTATAGTCCACTAAATATATCCCACTAATGAAAATATTTAGTGACAAATGATAGTTTATTTTAAAGTTAGAAAAGAAAAAGAAAATTAGAAAAGAAAAATTTTCAGAAATCAACCTTAATTGAGTAATGTTACATTGGCTTCTCCTATGATATGTAAATAGATTTTTCCGAGTAAATTTGGTAGGAACTTAAAAGTCAGACAGTAAAAATTTCTTTCTTTTTATTCTATCAGGATGTAGATATGATGGATCAGAATGGAATGACACCTTTAATGTGGGCAGCTTACAGAACACATAGGTATGTAACCATTATAAAATATTTAAGATCATTTTCAACATATTAAAATGTAAAATAAGTGATGAGAAAAAGCAGTTAATGTTCTATTTATTAATATTGAAAATTCTTATGAGTACATTGTATATAATAAATTACCTTTTTAAATGTTTGAGTCTCTGGGCTTACCTTGACCTTGGTAATGGTAGTATCTTTATTCTTTTAGCAGTTTTTAAGAATGAAAGATGTTACCTTATTTTTAAAAACTATTTTTTTCGTGTTATTTGTATATTGACAAGTTTACTATATTAGTAAGTTACCTGAAAACATTTTTGGAATAATCCAGATTTAAATTTAAAAATGTGATTGTTTAATTATATGGCTATTAATGACCTTACTCCCTAATCAAACTTAGAAAATGTCAGGACCAAGTATGCCCTCTCTTGGAACAGTATTATTTTATATGGGTGTTGCATATCCTTAATACATCATATTAGAATGTCCCCTCGTTACCGATTATAAGGTTGAGTATAGGTTAGAATAGTAGTGTTCCAAGATGGAATGCAAATGCAGCCACGATCAGTTTAGTGTCTGTAATGATTTCTATAATTGAAATTAGGGTTGTTGTTGTTGTTTTTTTTTTTTTTCCTTTTCAGTGTGGATCCAACTAGATTGCTTTTAACATTCAATGTTTCAGTTAACCTTGGTGACAAGTATCACAAAAACACTGCTCTGCATTGGGCAGTACTAGCAGGGAATACCACAGTCATTAGTCTTCTTCTGGAAGCTGGAGCTAATGTTGATGCCCAGAATATCAAGGTAAAAACATGCTATATTGATTATGCTATGTGAAATGTTAAGATCTTAACTCTGCAGTAAAAGATAGGCTTTTTCATAGAGTGTCAAAGAGGGAAGAACCCTCTTATTTAAGCTCAACTCTTTGCTTCCATGCAAGAATTTGTTTGGAAAGACTGGATTATTTGCTTTTGTCTTTTAATATTGAAGTAATTTTCATATTTGATGGTCATTTCATTGGTGAATTCTTACTGACTTTTGAAAATTAAGTTATATAATATGTATTTTCATAGCTGAAGGAAATAGTTTTCTGGTTTCTTTAAGAAAATCAGTACAGAGATTCACAAATTTGTAGTTAAACCACATTGTGCATAATAACTTCTAGTAATTCTTTGACTTGTTATTGTCTTATTTTAAAGGTCAAGATCTTTAAATTTGATAGGTACCTTGATGATGTTTATAGGAGAACCCACTTCCCCCAGATGTTGGACTAATCCAGGAAAAGTATACAGAGTTATCCAAGAACAAAGCACAGTTAACATTCACACTGAACATTTAGAAATTTGTAGATATTTTATGAGTACTTGAAAGAAAATTCTGTTACTAGTCTTAAATTTTTACTTAACCATTCTAATTTTTAAAGCCTGAGGATCTGCCACGACTTTCAGCAACCCTTTCTGTGAAATGACTTTAAGTTTTTAAACATCATCTTTCAGTAATGTGAATTCATAAGTAACGTTATGCCCTTTGACAAATGTTCTTTAATTTTGACTATAAATCATAGTATTTTCTGAGTCATGTTTCTTAAATTTCTAGGGGATATGTGCTAATTAAATCTGAAAGAGATTTGAGCCACATAATCTGAAATGGCAATCAAAAAGAAGGTTATCTCCTGCTGGATCAGGGCATCTATTTATGTTCCAATGAATAGTTCTTTCTGTATTTGATTACTCTGAGGTTGAACTACTAAAATAATACAGCTTAGACTAACTATATGGAGCCTAATTTACTTGAAATTTTAATGAATTGTTAAAAATGAGTTTCATTAAAAATGTTTAGTTAAAAGTAAATATCAAATATCTTGTTGGAAACTATAAGAAGTTGAGAAAACCATATATTTTCTTTCTTTTTAAAATTTCAAGTCATTTTGTCTCTATGCAAAGTGAACAGAGTGACCTAATATCTACCAGTAAAAATTGAAAAGAGGAAAGTTGGTATACCATAGTGCCTGGCACATGGTGGGCACTCTAAATATTTGTTGAGAGACTGAATGAAGATTTATGTAGTCATGAGCGTAACCTGGAAGCTAGTTTTCATGACTGCTAGTATACCTGTCTGCCACTTCTGTAATTCTAGAGAAAAAAGTTTGCTTTTCCAAATGTTTTTAAATAGGAAGCTCAGAAAAGTTCATAACACTGTGACTAGTAAATTAGGCCGACTTCAGGCCTAGAGGATAAGAAGGAAGGAGTTTGATTAAGGCTGACCAATATCCGCATAAGAAAAAATTAGTGAGTTTACCTTTATGTTTTATATCTGAATTGCTTTAGAGCATTATTTTTCTTCTCTTTGGTACCAGACACCCATTCCTAAAATGATCATGCCCCAGGAATATATTTCAAAATATTTATTTTAGTGTTAATATTAGTGAAAAGGTAGAACCAATTTCACCATGGCAAATATTGAGTCTTTGTAGACTCTGCCAAGAGTCACATCAGTGTATTGAAATAACAGTAATGCTAAAAATTGTGACAACATGACTATACAGTTCTGGAATTTGAAGCTAGTAGTGTGTATTTTTAGCCCATTTAAAAATATTTTTTCTGTCCATATAGAATTTAGGTAACTTCACCCAAATCATGATCTTTAAGTATTTGAAGTGTGGTTTGTAAATTTAATGTCTTTCAGATAAATAGTGAACCCCCTTGCACTTCACCTTAACCATTGTCTAAACTTTTATTAGACTTAGAATAAGGAATAATCTATAATGAATTTCAACAGGAAGGTAATGGTAAGAGAGATATTTGAAATGATTTATATGGTTTGTACCGTATATTTTTAATATTTTGTAGGTTCAGGTACATGATCTATTTGGTACCAAGATAGAATATGCTTAAATGTAGCTCGCTGGGTTGTTTTCTTTCTTTCTTTCTTTCTTTCTTTCTTTCTTTCTTTCTTTCTTTCTTTCTTTCTTCCTTTCTTTCTTTCTTGCTTTATTACTTTCTTCCTTTCTTTCTGAGAGAGCACTCAAGAACAGGGGGGCGGGTCAGAGGGAGAGGGACAAGCAGACTCCCCAGTGAGCAGGGAGCCTGATATGGGGCTCAATCCCAGGACCCTGGAATCATGACCTGAGCCGCAGGCAGACACTTAACTGACACCCAGGCACCCTCGAATGTAGCTTTCTTAACTAGTGCACTTCATATGAGTACCTTCGAGTCCACAGTGTCATAATTTTTGTGCATGTAAAACTTTTTTTTTTTATTCTGAGAGACAGCATGAGTGAGCATGTGTGGAGGGGACAAAAGGAGAGGTAGAAAGAGAATCTCAAGGAGACTCCTCCCATGAGCCTGAGATCATGACCTGAGCCAAAATCATGAGTCATATGCTGAGCTGACTAAACCACCCAGGTGTCCCCTAAAAGAAGTTATTTTAAATGTAATTCCCTGGTAGCTTCTGAAGTGACAACACCATCATCATTTTATTTTTCTTAATTGAGGTATAGTTGGCATGCAACATTATGCTAATTTCAGGTACACAGCATAATGATTGGAACATAGAGTGGGGTGACCACTGCAGCAGATCCAGTCAGTATCTGTCGCCATTACATAGTCACAAAATGTCCTTTTTCCTTGTAATGGAAACTCTTAAGATTTACCTTTTAGCAACTTTCAGATATACAGTAGATACAGCCGCCATTCTGTACATTACATCCTCAGGACTTATTTTAAAACTAGAAGTTTGTACCTTTCAACTCCCTTTACCATTTCACCCCTGCTTCTGGCAACCACCAGTCTGTTCCTCTGAGCTTGGTTTTGTTTATTTTTGTTTTATAGATTCCACAAACAAGTGAGATCAAATTATATTTATCTTCCTCTGACTTATTTGAAGTGACATTATTTTTAAAGAAAATAAAGTCTAAGTAGTTGGTTCAGTTGCTCAGGGAACATTTATACTTTCAGAGTAAAAATAATCTTGCTGTCTACATTGGTGGAAAAGTAGAATTTTGTTTTCAAATGTACTTTTTCTGGAACTTAAAAGATGAAATAAGTATCAGCTGTTTTTTTCTAGTGGAATCTGGCATTCCTAATATGCTGCACTGTAGTCACCACCTTCTAGTGGAAACTGTTTATTCATTTAGCAAATATTAGTGCTGGGGAGTCCAGGTGTTTTAGACAGATGAAGTCCATATTCTCTGAGTTTACATTGTATTAGGAAATAGTTAATTAAAATACACACATGAGACACACAGGCAAATATGGTACAGTGATGAGGGCTATGAGTGACTTGTGAATACCTCTGAGGAGATAGCATTTGCTTTGAGACTTGTCCGATGAAGAAGGGATCAGTTATACAAAGACACGTGGGAAAAAACTTTGCATGTAGAGGAGCTTGCAAGTTGCAAGTCCCAAGGCCAGGAGTAAGCTTGCCATATTAGAGGTGCAGAGAATGACAGCCTGGACTGAGTGCAGTGAGCAAAGGAGTGAAGTCACTGAGAGAGGCAGGTGCCAGATCATGCAAGGCCATGATAAGTAACTTTAATTATGTTCTCAGTCATGAGAAACAGTTGGAAGGATTTGTGTAGCCTGGCTTTATACTTTGTGTTTTAAATATTCTTTTAAAAATATTTAAAACTTTGGTTGCTGATGGAGAATGCATTGAAGAATTAAGAAAATGGAGAGGATGAGTGGATCTCATTTAGGCCGTTGTAATCAGGCAGGTAAAGTTAGTTTAACCTACTATTATAGGAATAGAGATGGAGAGAAGTGAATGGATTTGGAAATGGTATTTCAGAGTAGATTAGATATGAGGGTGAAAGGAAATATTGACGGCTGAATAAGTAAGTGTAATACATATTGAGGTTGTGAAGATGAAGGAAGAGGACTTGCTTGGTGAGGGTAAAAGGAATTGGTTCTATTTTAATCATATATAATTTGAGATGTAGTGGCTTTTAGTTATGTGGAATGGCAAGCTAATTAAGTAAACTTAAATTGGTGTGAATTTTAAAAGGGAAAAATTTATTAAAAATAACCTAGGTTCTTTGTCCAGGAATTTGAGAAATAAAGTTGATTTATGCCTGTTTATTTTTCCATTTTTCTTTTTAAGTCTTAAAGAGAGTCTAGTTGATCATGAATTACAACAAAAAATATGTAGTCTGAAAATCTGGATATGGCTGTAATAGGAGTAAAAGTTGCATTCTTCAAAGAATATAAAAATTATACTTTGTGTTATACAACTATTTTGTTGATCCTAATCTAAAATAGCTACTTTCTAAATAAGATTAAACTTAAGTTTCTTAGATATTATATCTTTATATTAGATATTTGCCCTTGTAAATTAGTTATTTGAATAAGGATTTCGATTCTTTTAATATGTAAATAATGATTTTTTTTCAAGATAAAGTAACTTTAAAATGACTGTTTTGATCCTTAGAAGAACAAGATTAACCATATAACTTAGATTAGAAATTCTTAATCTGGGACCTACCAGTGGATTTTGGTTAGGGGGTGAGCCCATACATTGTTACAAAGAAATGACTTGTATCAGTACTTTTCGGGGAGATTGTTAATGGCTTTCATCAAATATGACTCAAAAGAATTTAAGAACCATGGCCCCAGAAAATAGTTACATGGAATAAATCCAAATCTTATGAAGCGATAACAGTAAGGGAAGGAAAAGTGATTTGGGATACTAAGAATTAAAAAAAAAAAAATGACCTATGTATGTAGTAATCCCTTCTTATGGTAGCATCTCATTTGTGAATTTTTAAAAAATAATATTGTTCACTCTCCCACATGTTTTGGTTATACAGATAAATGTAGATGAATTGAGTTTTGGGAGAACAATTAATCTCCGAGTGCTGCCCAAGCATGTATAGTTTATTCTTTCTAAAATTATCAAACAACATAATTTTTAGTTTGTGCAGGCTATAAAATTACTGAACTTTGTTAATAGATTGAAAGACTCTTACATGGTTTCTTGAAGTGAGGTAAGAACTTTTATCTAAAAAAAATTTTCCTTACCTCTTAAGTACCTGACCTAGATGGTCTCCAGGAAGGAATTTTCCTTAGTTTTCATAATGAAATTCAATCTCTGGCAAAAAGTTATCTTTCACCCTCCACCTTCCATTATGTTTATCTCACCAAAACTTTTGAAAAGTTTCTTATTACCAGTTACATAATCTATAAATACTCCATGATTCTTGTTGTTATTGGTCTTGTTTTATCGTTTACTGTTTTGGCTGACAACATGGAGTAATCAAATAGAGACTTGATCAGAACCTGGGCTTTAGTATCATTCTTTAAGTTAATTGCTTGTTTATTTTACTGACTGAATGAAAGAACTATACAAAAGCAGTCAGAAGACTAGAGGAGTAGTTGGAAGATTTCTTAAAGCTCCCTCCATCTTTTTATCTAGGCAATCCTTAGGTGTCACATGGCCCTCTAGTGGAAGGGATGCTCAGCTGGACCGAGGCAACAGCAGGATATTCTCTGGGAATTGTTACCCAAGGGATTGCTTTTATTCAGGTAATCTTTATAGTTTGGATTAATTAGCTGGTTCTTACAACTTAGGTGATAGAAGTTTTGAATAGGTAAGGAGATATTTTACAGTAAATATCCCTATTTGTGGAAGACTCACCTAGATTAGCCCATTCCTTATTAAATACTATTGACCTTTTATTAAAGGATTGGTTGGGCTTTTTTGTTGTTAATTGTTGTGTTGTTATAGTTGTTACTATTGGTGGTAGTGCCGTGTTTATTTTGTTGTTTGCTTTTTATTTTTTAGTATTTTTTAAAAAATCAAGTGTACTTTATACTTGATAATAATCATCCCTCATAAGTAAGGCACTCTAAGGTTTATTTTTTGTTTTTATCCAGTTTTTCAAAGTAATATTTAAATATTTCCCCTTTTTAAAGTAGTTTTGAATATTCATCTATACATTCTTAAAATTTTGGCACACAAAATTTTTCATTTTACTTTTCTATTTAAAAAAGTAGATAAATAGTGGAGACTATTAAATAGAATAGAAATGTAGGTGTTTGACTAATGAGAAAAAGGATTTTTAAATTAATAAAGGCACAAAGAAGTATGGATCTAGAATTAGGGGCGCTTATGTCTCGTTTCTTTCCTTCCTTAAAATACTTTATTTTATTCACTTATACTCTTTGGCATTCTTCTTCATGAGATTAAAGGGAGAGCTGTAGGTCCATAACCCGAGTCACTATTTTTTTGTTGCTGTTCTCATTCTCTTTGGAAATTTCTGGATGGGTGAATGAATTTAAGATGACCAGAATGCCAGTACAACAGTAGGAATAGAAGTTGACTTCTCTTTTTCTTCCCTATTTTCTTCAGACCTTTGTCATTACTGAGATTAAACTGAGAGGTTTCTGGCAATTTGGTATTATAGTAAGATATTTTGTAGTGATAAGTACTACTAATAAAACCCTTAAAGAATATGAAATAACTGATAAACTGAATGATAGCCTCTGATCCAGCAGGTGCTAAAATACCTACTTTTTGGTTTACTTTTATATGTCAAAACATAAGCAAAAATAGAATCTATAGAATAAGATGAGTAAATATATTTACTGATTGTACCTTGAATGGGAAGCATAATACAAAATTAGATGCTTTTAGCATTTGACTTTGCCCAATGTCAAAATAATGTTAATGAACTAATTGTTCAATTTGTTTTTATGGGAGTACTTTAAAAGTTGGCAACTAAATTATTTTACTTTTTCTTTTATTTTTAACATGAATTTTTTTCTGCTTATTAGGGCGAATCAGCACTTGACTTGGCAAAGCAGAGAAAAAACGTGTGGATGATCAACCATTTGCAAGAGGCGAGACAAGCAAAAGGCTATGACAATCCATCTTTCCTTAGAAAGCTGAAAGCTGATAAGGTAAATTCATGACTGAAGACTTATGTAATCTTTTAAGTAAGATTCATAGGCATACTTTCTTAACTGAGCATTTTTAGCTTTTAATTTTGCCATTGGCCACTATAATTTTTAAAATATTATATTATCCAAGACAAAATGAAGTCAGATAGCAGTTTCTCAGGGCTCTGCCTACTTGGTAATTTGATAATTAAGAAGAAATGTATGTAATTGTTTATATCTCCATAGGCTAACATAAATTTTAGTTCATTGATTCAGCTTTCCTTTGTTAGTGAGAGATTATAAGTCCTTACTGTTTAAGTGCACTTATTAATATAATAAATCATGAAAAATCGTAGTTCTAATATGTATCTTTTTAAACTGCTCACAACTCTGACTATTTGATTCAAGCTTCCCATTCTTTTGTAGTATGTTGTAACTTTTTTTAGAGTGAGAGAAACTTAGATTCTTCACTTTTCTATAGAAAGACTGTATGACGGTTCAATTGCCTAATTGTAACACTATGATTTTAAAATTAAGAATATTTCCTCCAAAGAGGGGGTCTATATTCCTTAAAAATTTCCTTCCTTTAAAAAGGAAAAGTCAACTGGCAGTTTCTTCATAATACTTAAATAATTGACGAGGTATTTTTGGCTAATTTGTCAATAATCACAAGTTGAATAGTATTATGCCTTGACTACCATTTTATTCAGTCTGTTCTAGTTGTAATAAAGATGCTTTATTTAAGGTTAATGATCTATGTGTTATCAGGACAAAATGACAAGTTTTGGACAAAGGGAAACGTCAAAACATGCCTCATTTATTTATAGTTCAGACTTCCTTAATGCGTTGAAACCATTGGTCATTACTTAGACATGAGAAAGGTTAGATTTATAGTTTATAAACTTACCTGTGGGGTGCCTGGGTGACTCAGTTGGTTAAGCGTCTGCCTTTGGCTCAATTCATGATCCTGGGACCTGGGGATCAAGCCCTGAGTTGGCTCCCTGCTCAGCAGGGAGTCTGTTTTTCCCTCTCTCTCTGCCCCTCCACCCCAATTGTACTATCTCTATCATTGTACTCTCTCTCTCTTAGGTAAAGAAATAAAATCTTAAAAAAAAAAAAAAAATTGACTATTTTAAAAAAGAACCTTGGCTATTCTCAACCCATAATTGAGAATAATGAACAGTTTTTGCATGTCATGTGAACTCTTTCGTTTTACTATTAGATATAACATAGAAAGTGATTTATTTTAATTTTCTCTAATAGAGCTCTGTCCTCTAGGGTTTACAGCAGTTTTTCTCAACACAGTGAACAAAGCCTGATGTCTCCTAATAACTAAGCTTGTAATAAAAGTGTCTTGTACTTTGAACAGTCCCATAGTATTTATGCTTTCATTTTGTTTAGTGTAAATACTCTAAAGAATTTTTTAAAAATACATTGTCAGATAAAAATGACTTTGTAAATTCCAGATGTTTAATAATATAGTTACTTATTTTTTATTCTTCTTATTTTTAATTTTATAGTTAATAGGGCTATATGCACATTTATGTGTTTAGATATGATTTCTTTTTAAAAAGAGAGCTTCACAGTTGCCTAGGTGGTACATTCAGTTGAGCATCCAACTTTTTGCTTTCAGCTTGAGTCATGATCTTAGGGTCTTAGGATGGAGCTCCATGTGAGGCTCTGCACTTTGTGCAGAGTCGGCTTGGGATCCTCTCTCCCTCTTTGCTCTTCCTACTTGTTCTCTTTCTTTCTCTCTCTCAAATCTTTAAAAAAAAGTAATAAATAAATAAAAGAACTTCATTAAAGAGTTTAGCATAATTTTATTAACATTTGTATATTATTGTGATCAGTTCAGAAGTCAAGTGTTCTGTATTATTTTTGGTTTTGCATTAGTATTTTAAAATATATTACATTTTTAAAAAGATTACTATATAAAAATATATGATGTTTGGGGGCTTTGTAAAATTAAGTATTTGTAATTATATAGACTATTCTCTTTTCATCTCATTAGAAATATTTAAATCATAAGCATGATTTGATTTGCTAATCTGTGAAGTATCTTCTTTATTTAAAACTAAACAAACTGACACCTAGGATTCAGTAGTATTTTACTAAAAATAAGTCATCCCAAAGGGGAAAAATATTTTTGGACAGTGCTAGTAGATAGATGTGGAGGGAATCTTAATTTTAGAAAACAGTATTAAAAGCTCGTAGATTTTTAAGGTTAGAAGATTTTAGACACGAGTGAGGGGCAAAGGGAGAGGGAGAAAGAGAATGCCTCCTAAACAAATGTTTAATAATAAGTTAGGAGGAAATCTCTAAATTAGTATTTTTCAACACTTAAAAACCCACGATCCCTTTTGTTAACAGTGGAAATCTCACATATTGTCCTCTTTAACACTGTTTATTATGTGAAAATGAATCTGGGAAGATGGAGTAGATATGCGCTTCCTATTCTTCCCCACTAAGTACAACTGAAAAAGCTGGATGTTATTACTGTAATGTAAGAAGATTCTAGGGATGGAAAGAAGGAGGCAGAGTGGCTAGGGAGCTCAGGATCTGAAGAATGACATGGTGGCGAGTTCCTGTGTTTCCTTTTTTTTTGTTGCATATATCCCAAAAGTGGAGGTGACAAAGCCAACAACTTAGAATCACAAATGGATATGGACAAAAAGGGCTCCAACAAAATCTTGCTTTCTGGCCAAAGAACCACAGAAGAGGCAGCTTAGCAAGATAGAAGCTTTTAGAAAATAACTTTCTACCACAGCCAGATATTTGGCTGATATGCTACAGCCAAAAACTGTGGCTCCACCCTGAATCACATGAACAAAAGCCTAGACTTTTACCCTTACCAGGCTGTAATGTACCCGAACTTCTTTCCTGGGGTGGTGTCAGAGAAGACTAAATAGGGATTTGGGACTTTCATCCCCTCTGGCTGTTAATGAGGTCCCATCCCTGCTGTATCAGGGAAGACCACATAGGAAGCAATAATGAGGCACTCCTAACCCTCCTGGCCAGGGGAGGTATCAGTAGAGGTATAGTGGGGAGCTGGAAGCTCTACCTTTGCCCAACAGTAATGAGGAGCCCCCTCCTCAGGCGTCATTGGAGTCCAGTTTGAGATCTGAATCTCCATCTCACCTGACAATAACATGCTTCACTCCCCTCATTCTGCTAAGCTACATCAGAGGAATCTATCTAAAAAAAAAAAAACAGAAAATCACTCATACCAGATACTAAGAAGGTCCAAAACTGATGAAATGCAAATCAAATAGATGCCAACAACATGATGACAGAGATATTAGAATTACCTGACAAAAGATTTTAGAGGAGTCATTATAAAAAGGCTTCAGTGAGTAGTTACAAACATGCTTGAAACAAATGAAAAGTAGCCTCAGCAAAGAAATAGAAATCTAGAAATAGAATATACAGAAGGACCAAGTGGAAATTTTAAAACTGAAAATTATAATAAACTTTGCAAAATTCAGTGTATGGGCTCAAAAGCAGAATAGAGGGGGCAGGGGAAAGAATCAGTGACCTTGAAGATAGAACAATAAAAATTAGACATTATAACAGCATATCTAACAGTGATATGATTAGAATCCCAGAAAAAGAAGAGAAGGAAGTTAGAGCTAAAAAAGTACCCAAAAGATACAGTGGCCCATAAAATCCCCAAAGTTGACAAAAGACCAACCTATAGATTAAGAAGTGGAACATACCCCAAACAGAATAAACTCAAAGAAATTCTGCCTGAACACACCGAGTCAAACTTCTGGAAACCAAAGGCCAAAAAATAAAATTCTTGAAATCCCCTTGCTGGTAAGGGTGAAATAGATCAAATAACAATGGATTTCTCACCAGAAACCATAGAAGCCAGAAGAAATTGGCACATTTTCCAAGTGCTGAGAGGAGAGAACTGTCAACCCAAAATCTAGTATCCAGTAAAAATATCTTTCAGGAATGAAGGAGAAATCAACACATTCTCAGATAAAGGAAAATTAAGAAAATTTATTGCCAGCAGACCTACCCTAGAAGAATGGCTAAGAAATGTTCTCTAAACAGAAAGATAAAAGGAAAAATCTTGGAACATAAGATCATGTAAGCAAAATTAGGAATAAGTACAGTAGACTTCTCATCTCATGCTTGACAGTTGGAGCAAAAATTCTAATATTATTTGATGTATCTCTAAATGTAGGTATATATGTGAGACAATTTATAATCTAAACAGGGAAGGGTAGAGGGACATAAAGGGGTAAGGTTTCCACAATTCACTTGAACTAGTAAAATGATGACACCAGTACATTGTGATAAGTTATGTTTATATAATATTTGAGTAACCACTAAAAAAACTATGTGGAGGGATAAACTGGAAAATACTATAAATGAATCAAAATATAATTCTAAAAAGCTTTCCAGTAACCCACAAGCAGCAGGAAAAAGAAAATAGAGAAACAAAAACATAGAGAAGTAGTAGAAAGCAAAAAATATAATTATGAGAAATGCAAATTAAAACCATGACTTACTATCATACGCCTATCAGAATAACTGAAAAAGTTGCAGCACCACCAAACGCTGGTAAGGATACAGAGAAATTACTCCTGATTACTGATTATTCATACATTACTCGTGGGAATACAGCACCCTGGAGAACAGTTGGACAGGCTTTAAAAAAACTTAACATGCAGTTACCATACAACCTGGGCTGCACTCCTGGGCATTTATCCCAGAGAAATGAAAACTTATATTTACACAAAATCCCATACATGAATGTTTATAGCAGCTCTATTCATAATAGCCCCAAACCAGAAACAACTCTACAGTCCTTCAGTAGGTGAAGGTTAAGCAGACTATAGCGCACTCATCCCATAGGATGTTCCTTAATAATAAAAAGAAATGAACTAATGATACAAACAGTAACCTGGGTGCATCTCTAGGGAATTATGTTGAATTAGAAAGCCAATCCCTTAGGTTATATACTATATAACATAAAATTCTTGAAATGACAAAATTACAGTAATGTAGAGCAGATTAGTGGTTGCCAGAGGTTCATATGCAGGTGAAGGTAGCTGGTAGGAGGGAAGTTGCTCTAAAAGGACCACGTGGGGAATCCTTGTAGTGATGGAAATATTCTGCATCTTAACTGTATCAGTGTCAACATCCTCATTAGGATATTGTACTACTGTTTCTCTAGATGTTAGCCTTTGGGGAAACCTGGGTAAAGGGTCCTTGGGATCTGTCTGTATTATTTATTACAACTGCATGTGAACCAATAATTGTTTCATAATCAAAAGTTTAATTAAAAATAGTTTACTGAATTATAGAATCTAGGTGGTGAATACAGCTAGTATTCACTAAAAATTCTTACAGACTTACTATATATTTGAAAATTTCTATAATAAAATTCAGGAGAAAATAGATTTTTTTCATATCTACAGAAGCAGCACATCACCATTACATCTTTTTAAAACATCTTTATGGCATCATAAATACATATGTTAAATAATATTCTGAAAAAAAAAAAAAGAAAAACTCCAGAATCCCACACACATAGGTATTTATCCAAGTGAAATGACTTCGGTTCATACAAAAACCTGTATGCAAATGTTTATAATGGCTTTATTCAGCCTTCAAATTTGGAAATAACCCTAATCCCTTAGCTGCAGATGAAAAAAACTGTGATACTATAATAGAATACTAGTTAGCTTTCAAAGGAACAAACTGCTGATATAACATGGGTGAATGTCAGATGCGTTGTCTCAGGGAAAGAAGCCAGGCTTAAAGGACTGTGTCAGTATGATTCCATTTATAAGACATTCCTGCAAAAAACATAGGGGTAGAGATTAGTGTTTGTCCGGGGCTGGGACTGGGAGCACAGGGTATTTCAGGACTTGATATAACTGTTCTGTGTCTTGATTTTCACATAACGATGTATGTTAACAAAACTCAGAGAACTATACCCAAAAGAGGGTGAATTTTACTATTTGTAAATTGTATCTTTATTTTATTTTATTTTTTTAAAATTATTTATTTATTTATGATAGTCACAGAGAGAGGGAGAGAGAGAGAGGCAGAGACATAGGCAGAGGGAGAAGCAGACTCCATGCACCGGGAGCCCGACGTGGGATTCGATCCTGGGTCTCCAGGATCGCGCCCTGGGCCAAAGGCAGGCGTTAAACCGCTGCGCCACCCAGGGATCCCTGTATCTTTATTTTTAATGAAAAAATTATGGCTGTTGCTGAGGGAGAACAAGTATCTTAACTAAAAACAAGGCAAATTACAGATAATTTTAGAAAATAGTTTTTCAGAGCACCTGGGTGGCTCAGTTGGTTCAGCATCTACCTTCAGCTCAGGTCATGATCCTGGGGTCCTGGGATGAAGCCCTGTATGGGGATCTCCGCTCAGAGGGGAGGGAGTGTGCTTTTCCCTTTGCCCTTCCCCCTGCTCATGCTCTCACGTACTCTCTCTCAAATAAATAAATTAAAATCTTAAAAAAAAGAATACTTTTCCAATCAAGGCAAATTACAAATAATTTTAGAAAATAGTTTTCCAGTGATACATCTGCCTTCGCTCCCATCAGTACCCACCCCTTATATGCTCTGTCCTCCCAGTTATAAATTTTCTCTAATGTCTTGATATAAAATTCATGCATATTAGAGATGAAAATACAAATGAGGGGGATCCCTGGGTAGCTCAGCGGTTTAGCGTCTGCCTTCAGCCCAGGGCATGATCCTGGAGTCCCAGGATTGAGTCCCGCATCGGGCTCCCTGCATAGAGCCTGCTTGTCCCTCTGCCTGTGTCTGCCCCTCTCTCTCTCTCTCTCTCTCTCTCTCTCTCTCATGAATAAAATCTTTAAAAAAGAAAATACAAATCAGAAGGGTTAGTTATTTTACAACAGCATAAAATTAAACTCTGAAGTTATATTTAATTATTTTTCAAGCCAAAATTACACATCATTCAAAATGAATTACAGTAATTGGGAAAGGCATGGCCATTTATATGAAAAATATTTATTTCAGTGGAAGCTAGCAGTATAAAAAGGGGCACTAAAAAAGTGTAATATCTTAGCCTTCAGAAAGGTAGTCAGTGAGGAAAGTAATATTTGTACTCTGAGCTTTGTTAGGTCACAGCTGGAAGATCATACGTTGTTCTATCACTTAAGGTAACTCCAGAGACTTGATAACTGCCTATCAGTTTGTGAGGGGCTGCTATGTGGAGGAGGTAATTAATAGACTTGCTTTGTGTTGTTATGAAGGTAAAATTGTGGTAGGTGTTCTAAGGAAGTAGATAGGTTTTGTATTTAGAAGTAGGGACTTTGTGGGGATCCCTGGGTGACTCAGAGGTTTAGCGCCTGCCTTTGGCCCAGGGCGTGATCCTGGAGTCCCGGGATTGAGTTCCACATCGGGCGCCCGGCATGGAGCCTGCTTATCCCTCTGCCTGTATCTCTGCCTCTCTCTCTCTTTTTCTCTCTCTCTCATAAGTCAATCAATCAATCAATCTTAAAGAAAAAAAAAAAAGTAGGGACTTTGTAACAACTAGATCAGTACAAAAATGAAATGGAACTACCTCCAGAATGTTAGACACTGTGCTTTGAAATATGTTCAGGGGCACATAATCGTCATTCCATGGACTCTGGGACTCTATAGATTGTTTTATTTTCCGTCTCATTTAAGATTTTAGTATACTGTTTACATGTATCATTCAAAGTGTCTTTCTTCAGGCTAAGCCTGTCTTTCTTTATCTGATGTAGCTCTTAGAACTTAAAAATTATACTGGTTCTTCACTCTCTAGTTATCAGTGGCCTTTTTAATTGCGTGGTATCGTCATGAACAGTTTTCTAGTGTATCCACGTGTTGGCAGTTGGCACTGCTGTCTTCTGCATCTGAATATCTAGACCCACTCCTATAACTTATATTCTCTTTTCCCACAATTTTACCTGAGTACTTTTAAATTGCCTATTAAAGCCTATCTAAAAGACTGAGACTAGCACCTTGAATAGTACCTGTGCGTAGTAGGCATATTTGAATGAATGAATTTCACCTTCTGTTGCATGTTTTCACAAAGATAACAATGGTTCACATTCAGATTACCTGAAACATGCAAACTTTCTGACATTGTTTTTTTCTGTACAGGAGTTTCGGCAGAAAGTAATGCTAGGAACTCCATTCCTAGTTATTTGGCTGGTTGGGTTTATAGCAGACCTAAATATTGATTCTTGGCTCATTAAAGGGCTAATGTATGGTGGTGTTTGGGCTACAGTACAATTTCTTTCAAAGTAAGTATGTTGTTTTTAACTGTATTTTTAACTGTTCACGAAAGGATATAATTGGGAACCTGCTATGTAAAATTAATGTTTTGTGTGTTTAGAACATTGCCTTTATGTAATATGTTTCATCTTTATTTAATGTTAAAGAATTTTGGCAGACTTTTATCTGGAATCTTTTAAGTTTTTTAAAGTTAAAATTATTTTTTTCTTTTTCAATTTTATTTTTTAAATTTAAATTAAATTAGCCAACATATAGTACATCATTATTTTCAGATGAAGAATTCAGTAATTCATCAGTTGCATGTAACACCCAGGCCTCATCACATCACGTGCCCTCCTTAATGCCCATCACACCCAGTCACCCATCCCCCACCCCCCACCCCCCAGCAATCCCAAATCAATCAGAGAAAGACCATTACATATGGTTTCACTCGTGAAATATAAGAAACAGTACAGAAAATCATAGGGGAAGGGAGGGAAAACTGAATAGGAAGTCATCAGAGAGGGAGACAAGCTGTAAGAGACTCTTAACTATAGGAAACAAACTGAAATGTTGAAATTCTAAAGGTACTTTGGGTGACAAAGTCTAACATAATTTTTAAGGCTAAAATACAGTTTTAAACATTTCAGTAGAAGTAGACGAGTCGTTGAACTCTGACTGTAATGCACATATGGCCTATTTTTAGGTAATTAGAATTCTTGAGCTTACTTTTCCATAGGAATTATATTTTCTTTGGTCACTGATTTTAGCAGTTAAGGTAGAGTCTGAGCATATGAAGTAAGGCTTAGCCTTTGTATTTTCTCCTCTCTCATTTTTCTTTAAAACATTGTGATCTTTCCCTGTCTTCCTATCCTTAGATCCCTTTCCTTTAAGTTGCCCATTCAGTAAACCTAGGCAGTTGTCTTTGATCAAATCTGAAACTTCCCACCTCATCTCCATTTCTTTAGTACTTTGTTTTCACCTGAATTTCAAAGAAAAAAAAAAAAGTTCTGAAAATAATTCACATAGAGATGAGAATGACTGGTAATACACTAATGTGTTAACTGTCAGGAAGAAGCTTAATTCTAGGTAATTTAATCTCACTTTAGTGTTCCTAGGAGCTCCAAGGGATCCTATAAATAGGAATACTTCCTAATTAGCCTACATGGATAGTTGATCCTGCTTATGTTTAAAAAAATTCATTAATACTTATTTTTCCCCCTGTTTAAAATTCTGTACATAATAACCTTCAATTCTATTACACTGCCAGTTCATTCTATTTGAAAAAGCTGTACTAAAAGCTTAACCAGGAGTCTGTAAGTAAGGAGAAATAATGAAGCATGGAGAAAAACTTGAGGATTGCTTTGTATTAGTTTATCAAAATTATAATGCATCTTTGGTGACTAATATGCTGAATGATAAGAGTTACTAAATATACTAAATTATTGATTTAAGAGGATAGGAGTAGACTGAAATTCTGAGGTTGAAAAGTTCACAGAATAGAATATAATTCCATTTCTTGTCAAATTAGGAACTTCAAAATCTTGCTGACTGATTCAGCTGTGCACTCATTTATTATTGATTACCGTGAAAAATGGTCTTGGTATTTAAGGAGCCTCTGTTTCTGAATTTTGGTTAAGCCAAAGTTTACTATGTAGAATGTGTATAATTTTCATTTAAAAAATCATTCATTTTTGCAACAAAGTATAGAGCTCAAATTTTATAAAATTTGTATTTTGCAGATCCTTTTTTGATCATTCAATGCATAGTGCATTGCCCCTTGGAATATATTTGGCAACCAAATTCTGGATGTATGTAACGTGGTTCTTCTGGTTTTGGAATGATATCCTTTGGTTATAAAGGTCGTATCTAAAGCAACTTTTGTTACCTAAATGAATGTTTCATAGTAATTTAACATTAGGACTGAACGACTCATGATTTGCTGCGGTAAAACAGTATTTCTAGAAAAATAATAAATGTGAACCAATATAAATATTGTTTTAAAAAGTTTCATATTTAATAGATTGCTTTTGAAAGCTGCTTTTAATGACTACATCAATAATGAGTAGCTATTATTTATTGTTAAAGGGCATTTTCTTAAATGCTTTGTACACCTTTAATATACATTCTGTATGTTAATATTTTTATCTCCACATTTTGTAGATGAGAAAATTTAGACTTAAATAGGTTAAGACACACACTTGTCTGATTCAAAAACATCTATTTAAAACCTTTTTACTAAACTGTGATTTTCATGGCTTAGTATCAAACTGTTTCTCTAAATATTTTCTTAATATCACAACTTTTTATTTTGTTGTGGTAGGTAACAGTTAATTTTTTCTTTTGTATCAGGAAAAGCATGCAGTGCTGTGTCTTCAAATATTGCTGATTATTTCAGTGTAGTATACTTTAAAAAAGTAATCTTATTTGAAATTGTAAGTATGTATATGTGCATATGTGTGTATCAAAGAAATAAGGCCAATGTCAACTTTTGATATTTTTATATAGAAAAGATTAAATCATTAAGACAATCTGTTTTATTAAAATAAAGGCACATGTTTCACAAATATTTGTTAGTAAATCATTTTTCAAAATATTACAATACAAAGCTGTAAGATAGGTTTTAAATAGAATACAATTTTTGTTGACTTAGGACTGTTCTGAACAATTTTAATTAATACCTAGTTTCACTTCACAGTCTTGCATGTTTTAACGTTGTGTTCTTTTTGTAGTGTTTTAAACAAAAACGAAGTATAGAAAAACAAATGCTTATTTTGAGACAAAGGCACAGAACTGTGGCTACACTTGTCATTCTTACATTTTTATAGCATTATGCTTTTAGAAAGTATAGTGCTTTTTAAATATTTCCTTAGCCTAAGTATCTTTTGAAATATTTCCATGTAGTACTTTTTGCTACCTCATTCTGCCTTGTACTAAACTTTGACATAAAAATTGTTTCTCAAGGATTTATTGAACATTAGGATTGTTTTCATGGAACATTTAGCCTAGGTAAAACAAATCTGCTTATTTTCGTTACCTCATCTATTTTAAATTTATAAGGAGCACTGACCTCTGAAATGACGTTAGTATTCCAGACATATTTTCTAATTTTGTTTCCTAAATTGGACAGTAAACTATATCATGAAAAAACTCAGATTCACATCTCAAAATAATTTTAGACTGTTGCTGTTCTATTAATCTGATGTACATATAAGTGGAGAAAAGCAGGAAAATTAGTAAATCACAAATAATGAAAACTTCATGCCAGAGAATTTTATTCATTCTGACTTGAACTTTTTCTTTCTTTTCCTTCCTTTTTTGGAGATAGAATAAAATAGCTATGCAAGCTTCCAAATATAGGGAGTTGAGAATGTTAGAGGTAGATTTTGAAAGGAAGGTCAGCACAATCAAGTCAATTTAACTTGCCCTATATAAGTCGCATGTATTAGTTTAATTTTTCAAATAAAAATTATGGTATGAGAATACCAAGTTTTTATACTTAACCTATCTGTAAAGGAGGGATGATCATAGAATTTTTGAGAAGATGAGTTTAATAAATTTAATAAAGTGTAGGACACACCTGACATGTAAAAAATGTTAAATAAGTGTGTATTATTACCTTATGCATGACTTTTTGGATCATCGTGTTCACATGGGCTTTAAGTGTGCATTAACGGTTTCTTTTATATGAATGTTTGTGTATATGCTGCTCATGGAATGTGGAATGAAATCACAAATAACTTTAAATTGTGATTATAAAAAGAAAAACTTAACACTTCTCTGTGTTTAAAAGAACCATATCTCTATGCCCTATGTGATTTTAGAGCCATATTTTGTTTTTCAGTATTAAACTTCGCAGCCAGAGATAGGAGCTCTAGAAACTTATAGGAAGGGAACAAAAAGAGCGCAGAATAATTTATGATGGAAGCACAAGATGTTAGAGGTTCATAAGGTTCATGATATAAGATAATTAAGATAATGGAGTTAAAAATGGTAGCTGTTGTCAGAAACTACCTCTGTTGTTGACCTCAGCCTCTTTGCTGTTGTTTCTACCACTTTCCTCATGCAACTCTTGACTGCATATGTAATTAAAGCTGATTAGACTAGTGAAGAATAGTCAGTTTTCATTATTTGTGCTAATTATGCTCTATAAAGTTGCTGCAAACACTGAATTAGCAAATACTAAACCTGTTGCTCCTAGGGGAAAAAGAAAATGTAAGCCTCTAGTCAACATTTTTTGTCAGCCAATCAGTACATAACCTTGGTTTTATGTGTTTCTGTATAAATACCAAATATAATATTTGTCATTGGTTAACATTAAACTAACCGCCAGCAGCATTATAACCCATGCTTGAACAAAGCATATCTAACTCCTATCACGTAAGGCACACCAGTGCTCGCTTCGGCAGCACATATACTATCAAGTAAGGCACACCATAGCTCACTCACATTTAGGAACATTTGATACACTTCAGCATTATAGTGGGAGGCCATTTTAAACAGCAAAATCACCAACGAAAAGCACAAATAGGTAAACAGTAGGACATAGAATCAACCATAAAAAGATACTTGTTTATCGTATAAGAGCTGGAACAAGTAGCCAGACTATTGCCTTGTTGGATTCAGCTGTCATTGTGTACATAGGGTGACTCATATTTTTTGCTACTTTGCACATATCCATGAATGACTGTAAAAACACTGTGAGTATTGATTTTGGGGTTACAAATTTTAGCAAGTTGGCATGAAGGTCAACTGTAAAATAAACTTTATTCTAGTATCTTATATATGATACCTAACTTGAGTGTTTCTGTGGTGATTATGAATTTTGTATCGATATAAACTATTCTAACAAAGAAGTTCTTATTCTGTTCTACTGTTCATTAAATAATTATCATCTCTATGTGCCTTACATTTTATTCAGTGCTTTTTGGTTTGTAGTTCTTTCAGATATATTGTTTGTCTTGGTTCTCAGAGCAATTTTTTGAGATTAGAAAAACAAACCACACAAATCCTAATACTGTTTTCTAACTGATAGAGACACTGAGACTCAGAGAAATCGTATGTCTTGCCCAAAGTCCCATAGATAGGTAATTATCAGGAGTCTTGGGTAGGACTCAGCTTTTTGACCTGATAACAGTGTATCTTCAGATGTCTTATCGTACACTCTGAACATAATTTTAAGTATTTAAACTTTCCTGGAAAGTAGCATGTAGAAAGACTTTAAAAATACCCTTCATAAGTCATCAAATGTAAATCAAAAATTTATTTACAAAGCTGTTTACCAGAGTACTAATTATAATCGAGAAAAAAATGAAAATAACCTAAGTATCCATCCTGAAGGGGGAATAGTTATCAGTTAGCTATGTGTAATAGGGGATAAAATAGCCATTAAAATGCTTTTCTAAGACTTGATGTGGGCATATGCTTAAGACCTAATAAGTGAAAAAATATTGATGATAAGCTATTAGAAATTTTATGTCTAAAAATAAATTAGTTTTCAGTCAGGTTTTAAGTTAAATTAAGCTTAAACTAAAGATGGATATAAAAAACTTCTGGAACCTGGGATGATTGCATATATAAAAATGAAAACATTACTAAATTATCATTATCACCATCCTCTCCTATACATTTGCCTCTTATGTATTTTTTTCCTGTAGTTTACTATTAGGACTTCTTCAGTTTTTTTGTGTATCTTTTCTAATTTCCTTATAATATTCTCTAAGCTTTTTAATACCTGTCTTTCAGTATCCACTTTCTGTGAATTCTGACAATATTGCTATAAATATCATTGTATATCATTTTTGTGTGTGTGTGCAGATGGAAGTGTTTCTGAAGTCGTTAAATATAATCTAATTTATTAATTCATGTGTATTTGACTACTGTGTCTATCTATTTGTCTACTGTGTCTATCTTCCTTTTTGCTTATTAGGGAACTCATTGCTTCAGTATACCCTTTCCTCAGTCACAGCATCAACCTTGATATTTATCAGTTTTCCCGTACTCTATTCAGTTTATTGATCTCTCTGCTTGTGCCAGTACAGTTTTATTACTATAGCTTTCTCCTTCCTTCCTTCCTTCCTTCCTTCCTTCCTTCCTTCCTTCCTTCCTTCCTTCCTTCCACTTCATAACTTCATAACTTCCTCCCTCCCTCTCTTTCTTCTAGTACAGTTAACATACAGTGTTATATCAGGTTTAGGTGTACAATATGATTCAGTAATTCTATACATTATACAGTGCTCATCATGATAAGTGTCCTCTTGATCCCCTTCTCCTATTTTACCCATCCGTTCCTCCCCAACCTCCCCACTAAAGCTTTATTCTTAAATCTTGATATCTGGTAGGCCAAGTTTTGCAATTTTTTGTTTCTCAGGAATACTTTAACTTTTTTTGGCCCTTTGTGCTTCTGTTTAAGTTTTTTAGAATCAGCTTTTCAAGTTCCATGAAAAGCCCAATGCAATATTGATTGAAATTCTATTTAAGTTGTAGAAGAATTTAAAGAAAAGTGAATTATTTTGATGTTTAGATATTTGCCCCTGCAAAGTAACATTAGATTGGTTAGCTTAAACAAGGAAATTGATTTTCTCACAGTTCTGGATAAGGATGCCAGCATGATTATGTTCAGGTGGGGATTCTTTTCCTGGCTTACAGGTAGCCAGCTCCGCCCTGTGTCCCACATAGCAGGGGAGAGAGATTTCTTTCTTCTTCTGAAATCTTATACAGCCACAGTCCTGTTGGATTAGGGTCCCACCCTTCTGAACCTCAATTGATCTTAATTACCTCCTAGAGACCCTATTTGAATTGTTACAGTACAAGTTAGGGCTTCATATGAATTTTGGGGGATTGGGTGGGGTAGGACATTAATTCAATCCATAACAGAGAGCCAGGTGGGACTGATGAGAATTCTGACTTTGTCTTCTCATCCACATTTTCCATACTACTTATACAAGTGGAGGTGGGATTAAGTACTATGGCAGGCAGCTTGCCTCACCAGAGTTGTCTTCCTTTCTTGATCTCCAGTTGAACTTTATGGTATAGTGTGGCTTGTCCCCTTCCTGAAGTTGTTGCTGGTATTTTACAGAGTTGATTCATTTGGTATACTGTTCTTTATTTTGTTGGGTATTATGGTAAGTTAGAGCTACAGTTCACAGCAGGCATCAGAATACATCCAAGCAGATTAAAGAGTTAAATGTAAAAAAAAGGTTCCATAAACATTTAAATGAATACATTGATGACACATACTTCTTTTTTTACCTAATTGGAGGACTGTTTAAACATAAAAGCAGAAATACAAATTAAGACAATAAAATAAGGCTTCTTTTGCTTCTAAAATTGGTAATTCTTTGCTTAAAGCTGATGGAAATGTAGTAATCATGCAGTATGTGTTGTTAGTGGGATTTTAAATTGGTGTATCTTTCTGGAAATCATCTGACAGTATAAAAATATACATCAAGCCTTAAGTATGTTCATACCCAAAGATACTGTTCCCATAATACCTAACGACCCAGCATCTTTTGCTGAGTGCGTTGGAGAGGCAGACTAGCACAGATAAAAAGAGCCTGGATTTTAATACCTGCTTCACCTTAATTTACTCGGCAATTTTGGATTATTTCGTTAACCTCTGTCTTAGGTTTGTCATCTGTAACACCGGGATAGAGTTCTTGTGCAGATTAAGTGGCATGTAGTTGATACAGGTGTTACTTGTTTTACTAATGTTCATAAAAACACTATGATCTCAGTTGTTAAAGATGTAGATTACAAAAAATAAAAGGAATTGTTGCTGGGTTGTGGAAGTACTGTTTTTGGCTGTATGCTTTTTAATGTTTTCTGATTTTATCAGAAAAAAAAAAAGTTGTTTTAAACCTTTACGACAAAAAAAATAAATAAATAAATAAACCTTTACGACAAACAACCATGCCATTTGTGGAGAGTTTGTACATTTTTTTCTGTAACTTTACAAAGTTAAATGGTGTGACCTGTTACTAAAGCTAACTTCGAACTACCGTTTGAAGATATCTAATCTCTTTGCCTTTAAAGACCAAGCAAATAAATTCTGTAAATTCATCTGATACTTGATTCTTGAATATCCTATCCCTTTTAAATCTGTAGTCCTCTCTTGAGTTGCTGCTTAGCCCTCTTGCAGATTTAATCCAGGCTTTAAGAATCTGAGTTATTTACATACACACCTTTTGAAACTGTTACAGTGTATAAAGGTCTGGCTCCTGAAAAATACCAGGTTCAGTATTCTTTGCCTGTACATTTACCCAGCTTTAATCTCAAGAGTTTTAGCTGTTGATGCTTGTACCTACATAAAATCTTGAAAATGATATTTGAGTATTTCAGATATTTTGTGCCTCAGAAATGTGTTGCTGTAGCAATATTATTTTTCTTAGTGTTATTTAAAGTAGTTTTTGATTCCTCATTTATATTTATAAAGCCTAGTACATTTCTTATATTTTCACTAGGTAGAAAAATGTGAACATAGGAACTCTGTTTTAAGCAAGTTTATAAATACTTTTCTAAAATTAAGGTCAATTTGAATGTGTTCAAAAAAAAGGCAATGGAGAGAACTTAAAAGCAGTCTTTTAAATACATGGGTATGGTATCCTAAGTGGTAGATATATAAAGACTTTAATGCATATAAAGGAATATGTTAATAACTTTGAACATGAGAAATCCCTTCAGTTTTTATCAGAAGACATATGATCATTTAAAAATAACGTGTTCATTGAATTTTTAATGCATTACTGACTTTTCTTAAGTGTCAGATAAGTGTACCCAAATGATTTAAAGTTTGTAAATAAATCACATTTTTTTATATTCAGTTATGAACATAATTTAAAAGTATATTGATTTTGATATAATAAATCAGCTTGTATTTTTAATGGGTAGGGGTGTGTGTGTGTGTGTGTGTGTGTGTGTGGTAAAATTTTAAAGATTGTAAATTTACCTATAAGAGTAACTCATTTATCATTGCTTCTTTAGATTCCTTAACTTCAGGCACATCTCAACTTTTTATTTATCCATCTTCCATTCCTTGCCAATAGTGTTGCGCTTTTCTACAATTTTGGAAAATCTTGGAAATCAGATCCAGGGATTATTAAAGCTACAGAAGAACAAAAGAAAAAGGTAGCCAGATAGAATCTAACTAGTCACATGTGTTTAATTGCCAAATTATCAATATTTATACCAGATATTAGAGTACAAAGAAAGAAACAATCTTTTAGAACATTAAAGGAATTTCAAACCAAACTGAGGTTATGCATAGTTGTTGCTCACCCTTGGTACTCCCAAATGCCTGTCCTTGCATTTTCATGACATTTTAAAGTTTCATGTATTTCCCCTTTATAAGAATTGTAATTGCTTTGAGGGATGAGTACAGCATTTCAAACATCTCTGAAAACCCTCAGCAAATAATACAAATTCAGTAAATGTTTATCAAATGTGTAATTAGAAGGTCAATAAACTGGTTGATAGTTCAGATATTATGTTTCCATTACATGTATATATTTATGTGTATGTTCAATAAAAATATATGTGTATGTATATAAAAAATCCTGGGCACCCCCAGGTGTACTAGCCCAGGTACTTTAGCAAACCAAATGTACAATTCAAAGGTGTCACAAAAGTAGAGAATTAGATTAGACTGGAGGCAGTTGAACTACGTTCAGAGCTATTTTATCCAATCTCTGAAAAAAAAAAAATCCTAATGAATTATTTCTGTCCACAACAGTCTAAAACACTAGCAAGTTCTTAGGGTCTGATCCTCCCTTTTCTGGCCCTGTAGAGATTGCTGCCCTTATGCTTATAATATTCTTCAGACTTCAATACTAATTGTTTTGCTGGGTTTTCTTAGTCATAATATGGTTCTGAAGATAAAGTTTTTTATTAAACTTGAGTTTATTTTCATATCTTAGTGATCAAAACTTACACAACCAATTCTTAGGATAGGTAATGTAGTCTTATTGTCAGAGGAATAGTCCCTTAAGTTTAGAGTTGGGTTTTTATATACTCAAGAAATAAAATTCCTATATTCATATTATAATGAAATAGCAGAAGTAAATGAATAAAAGATTTTATTACTTTGAGCTGAAAATATTAGTTAATTAAAAATGAACATTTTTATTGATTCATATTGATGGCACTATAGTTGGTGAACATTGTTAGTTTTGAATAAAATATATTTTTTTAAATTTACAGACAATAGTTGAACTTGCAGAGACAGGAAGTCTGGACCTCAGTATATTCTGCAGTACCTGTTTGGTAGTATTTTTTTCTTTATTCTTCCTTCTCTCCTCCTCCCATAGCAGTGGCATAGCATAGAGGGGTGGGGAACAGGAGAACAGCTTCTTATGCTGAGCACATTTCATGCCCCCCCCCCCCCAATGTGCTTGCTCCCCTGATGGTAGACCTTGACTATACTTCTGATTCAATGTGTATGAATTCTTAATCTCTTCTTCTTAATGTAACTCAACAAAGAAAAATCTAAGTAATAAAGTGTTAAAAAATCAAAGGTTTATTATAATTCCCTAATAATTGTTTTCCTAGATATGTTAAGAAAAAATTTATTCTTATATTTAAAGGTCACGGGGGGAAATTCTGTTAGATAACTTTAAGACAGCATGGCCTCTAAAATGGTTCAGTTTGAGTAGTTATCTCTTTGTATTAGAGGATTCAAGCAACTTTGAGCACTATTTTATCATTGATATTAAAAGTTGTCATCTTCAACCAGGTCATAAAGAAAGATATATATGAAATTAAATAACATTTACTTATGGAATCAGGTATAGTAATACATTGTTTATGTTGTTACTATACATACTGCATTTCTGTAGAATAATACTATTTTGTGTTTTCATTATTTTCTGCTAATTTTTATAATCAGTTTTTGAGAAAAATATATAGACTGCCACAGTGGCTCAACCATATTTTCCTACATGGAAACAGAAATAATCCTTAAATCATACCTGAAACTGAATGTCCTTTTATACCTTTAAGTTGCACACTGCCACTGAATTAATGTCTTAAAATGTAAATAACAAGAATTGACTTCATTTGGGATTTGGGAATATGTCTTTGAAATGGAGCTCTAACTCTCCAGATTCTTTAAGGTATTCCACCTAACATTCCTTGACCAGTTAGGATTTTGAATATTCAAAATGTATACTGCTTTACTTTTGGTAGCAACTTTAGAGTGCTGACTAGATTCTTTTGTATTGTCAAGCATTCTTTAAAAAGGTTTCTGTTTCTATGCTTTGCAGTGGTTAATTTACAGGCTTGGCACTTTACTGTTAAGAACATTTTTATATTCTCTGGTTCTCTGGACATAAAGCCAAGTATGCACAAAGCCAAGTATGCATTGCTGATATGTTTGCCATATGACAAACAAATTCTTTTGTAGAGTCACTCAGTGTGGTTTCATTGTTAAATAAATACCTGATGGCAAGAACAAGACTAGTTTTATCATAGCATAAATGTTTTATTATATATTATGTTATTCTAAGCCATGTCCTTGTAGATAGATAATTCAGTGATGTAAAGAAAAGAGCATATCCTATTATAAAATAATTCAAACTGACAGAGGTATTTGACATTATATGGGTATCCTTCACTTTGATAAATAGACAAGAACCTAAGAAGATGTGTAAATCAAAATTTCCGAAAAGTGAATTACTCTAAGTGAACCGAGGAGCCTACCATGTTCAGGAGCCTTGTGTCAGTCTTTGTTTAGAATTCATTGACAAGTATTACCCAAAGGAGAAGTGTAGCTGAGGGTTACAGCTGAAGTAGTTGAAGTGGGGGTATAATTTGTTTAATGCATCCTTCTTTCTCCTAAATATATTGGTGAAGAATAAGTGAGCCTTTTGTTTATAGGATCCACAGATCATTTTAGTACACCTAAGAACTGCATAGTCAACCTATGCTTTTTCTTAGTGCCTCAAAATGGTATATAACCTTATGCAAATTGGTGGAGAAAAGGCAGTGCTTTTATTGAAACACTAATGAAGGATATTATAAATTTCGTTTCTGGCATGGGTTAATAACTAGTTCTTGTCATGTATCCAACATTAAGATTAGCAGCCCTCCAAAGATCACTAATGAGGTCTTTATGCACTTGGCTGATTCAGAGTAATAGAGGGTGAAACGTTTCACAACACCTAAAACAGTAAGACATCATAAACATGAATTCCTTATTGCCTGTCAGCTGCTGAATAATGTATTTTATGTTTTTGCAAGTAATAGGAGCTACCTAAACTTGCTAATAAGCATGGTGTACTTTCTTAGGTGGCTCATGAAGTTCAGCAGGGGAGATGCTATACCTTAATCGGAGATCTCAAGAGCCACTGAAAGAGAAAGATGTGTACACTTACTGATTTTTGCTAGATTTGTTAACTTTGGGAAGACATTAATGATTTTGAATTTTAAAAGCTGCTTTTATTCACTTCTAATTTGGCCTTCCTCTCTCACTAAGGAACAATTTCATTTTATTAAACAAGAGCCATATCATGACCATTAACCACAATAACTTTTCATTTAAAAGCCTGGAGAGTGATGTTTTTATTATTCAGAAACTCGAGGGATGTGAATTAAATATAGTACCATTCATCGCAACAACAAAATGGTTTTTGATTCTTAATTATTTTTGTCAAGTGATGGTTCTACTACATTCTTAGTTTATATTCCACAGTAGCCTTATCCCTTTTATCTTTGTTGCAGTTGAAATCTCATTAAACAAAACAGTAGTGGTTTTTATTTTATTTTATGCCTTTGGAAATATAATCTTGTTTCCTTCATAATTGTATTTTGAGAAAAGAAATGTTCAGCTTTCCTTTCTTCCATGTAATTCCTTTCATAACCTTTTAAAATGCTTATTAACAGATACGGAAACCAGTGAGGTCCAAACATTGTGGTGTGTGCAACCGCTGCATAGCAAAATTTGATCATCATTGCCCATGGGTGGGTAACTGTGTAGGTAAGTTTTATTAATAACATCTAAGTGCATTGTTCATTTAAGTTATTCTAGGTAACTAATGAAGTACAGTATTAAAGTAGATGATAGAAACTTCATTCCTACACCCTACTGTAGCCCTCTTCTCCCCAATCCTCATGCCTCCCCCCCCCCATTAATCTTCTAGTTGACAAAGAGCAACTCACTTGTGAGAAAGAGGGGAAAAGTTATAAAATCAGCATCTAGAAAAGATTGATATTTCTCTATCAATTCTTTTTGGTGCCTACTCTTTACTATTTCTTTTATTGGGTTTAACAGTGAAATCAATAAGGAGGCAGATAGTATTGCTTTTTAGTTAAACTGGAGAAAGTTAAGGCAATAAAAATATTTGGATGGATGTTATGTACAGAAGCAGAGAAGAATGACAGATAAAAACTCTATATATACCTCAGTGTTGAAGAATGGTGTGGTCTCTCTCAGGAGGTCAACTTAGTGGTTTGAGAGATGGCCCTAGGTTTTTATGAGGTAACAACAGGAAAGCATTGCAAAGATTGCATGACTGATGGGGAGAAGCCTTTAAAAAGTTGGATTGTAAAGTTTATAAAAATAAAGATAAAATAGTTTATGTTAAACCTCACAAAGCAAACAGGTGTTAAAACTCAGAATTTGTTCATTGGGATTTGACTTCAGAATGAATATCATTGTGGTCATCACATCTTTGTAATTAAAAGAATTCTTATTTTAAGACTTTTAATAAAACATTTATTTTCCTGAAGAACATTTTATAAAATAAATAATGTTTCTGATTATTGTCCAAATTGTATCATACCTTTCATGACGTTCTTTTACCCCATCCTGAAAGGGTGTATTTCCGGTTGTTTTTTTCTTACCTGAAAAAATTACTTCTGTGTTGTTCTCTAGGTGCAGGCAACCATAGATACTTTATGGGCTACCTATTCTTCTTGCTTTTTATGATCTGCTGGATGATTTATGGTTGTATTTCTTGTGAGTACAATTAACTTTTTATTTTCTTAAAACAAATGTATACTTTTACCTACCATATTAGCAAAATAGGGTAACAAGTCTTTTAACTAAAAATTATGGTTTGGGGCATTTTACTACAATAAAACAAAAGATTAGATATAGAACTATAAACAGGGGGGCCTGTCATTTAAGCAATTGCCTTTGGCTCGGGTCATGACCCCAGGATTGAGACCCAGAGTCATGAGTCACAAGTCACCAGTCAGGCTTCCTGCTCAGCTGGGAGTCTGCTTCTTCTTCTCCCTCTGCCACTCCCCCTGCTTCTCACTCTCTGTCAAATAAACAAAGTCTTAAAAGAACTATAAACATATTCAATATATAATATAAGCAACAGAATTATCAGTTAGCTATGTTTTAATATGCGTGTCCTTTGAAAAACATGTTGGTTTAATAGACTTTGAAAAGCTTCTGGGTGAAATATAACATTTTTCGCATCACGTGCTTGCATTAGTAGCTTACAGATTTTGTGACCGTGCCAGTTGCTCTTTCATACCAAACAGTTGGGAAAATACAGTTAACTTTGCACAGAACTTGAAATATTTCAGAGTAAGTTGTAATTATTGCCTATTAGAGAATATTAAAAGGTGTTAGAAGATACTTTTTATTTTTTTAATTTTTTTTTAATTTTTAATGTTTAGAAGATACTTTTTTAAAAAAATTTTTTTTAATTTATTTATGATAGTCACACAGAGAGAGAGAGAGAGAGGCAGAGACATAGGCAGAGGGAGAAGCAGGCTCCATGCACCGGGAGCCTGACGTGGGATTTGCTCCTGGGTCTCCAGGATCGCGCCCTGGGCCAAAGGCAGGCGCTAAACCGCTGAGCCTAGAAGGGATCCCTAGAAGATACTTTTTAAAGAATAAATTGTCATTCACTTGATCATATGGGCATAGGGGCAATGATGGGTTTTTATTGCATTGAGAACATGATTTGAAAAGAGTTTAAATGAAGATACTAGTTATTATGCTTCAGGGCTTAGCATAATATGTGTTAGATCCTGGCTTAAAATAAGATGTGGAAGGATGATTTCCTACTCCCCGTTTTCACAGATATTAAGAATAATGTCTCTTACTGCCCTAATGAAAAAGGCTACTTCCTCAAATAGGATTAATAGAAAGATTTGGTCAAAGATCTTGACCTAATTTCTGGCCCAACACACCTCAGGGAGAACATGGTCCTGCTAACAGTAGTAGTACTCACAACAGTAGTTTTTTATGGCAGCATCTCTAAAAGAAGAGATTTTTGTTTTTGGAAAAAGCCCTCCCTCACCAAGGTGATCTTGTGTTATATGACACCCCCCCAGAAAAATCACTTACATACATATCATCTTACATTTGTATAAAGGCAGTATTAACTATTGTATGTATGCGATGCCAATCAAATAAAAACTGTGTTCTTAAAGTACAGTAGGGTTTTTTTTTTATTTTGATTGGCTGGTGCTTTTTCCATTTCTGTCTTTGCTGTGTTTTTCCACCAGTTATACACTAATTAATATACTAATTTTTCACTAATTATGGGGCTATTTAGAGTATAAAAATTTGCATTCAAAGTCATCGGCTAAATCTAGACTTTTGGATCATGGTTTCCAAGCAGTGCCTACCACAGATGCCTTTGTGAGGTGGTTGGATGATTATTGAGTAAATGTGAACCTTCTGACCTCATTTTAGACTGGGGACTCCACTGTGAGACCACTTACAGCAAGGATGGATTTTGGACATATATCACTCAAATTGCTACATGTTCACCTTGGATGTTTTGGATGTTTCTGAACAGTGTTTTTCATTTCATGTGGGTGGCTGTATTACTCATGTGTCAGATGTACCAGGTATGTACGTGATTGGTTCTTCAGTGCACTAAAAACAGCGCTTTGTTCCTTGTTAAAAGACAATAATGAAGTCTCTTTCTTAATCACTTCTACTTTCCAAGGATTAAAATTTTCAATTCACTTTTCTTACTCTTCCTTTATTCTTTCTTTACTTTTCCTTTACTCTTTCTTTCTTTTCCTCTCCTTTCTACCTCCCACTTTCCTTCCCCCTCTCCTTCTTATATTATGAACTTTGTTCTTACATTATGATTTTTCACTACTACTTTTGACAGAACTTACTCCTGTTGTTCCTGATTCAGATAGAGCCATTTGGATATAGGTGTGAGCTTAGATCGATGATGCCATTAGTTTTGTGTTTATTGGGAATGTTTTATTATCTACAAATATCAGTATTTTTCAAAAGCCTTTTTTTAATTAAGGATTTTTTTAAAAGCTCAAATTTTTAAGGGGCTGATGGAAAAGTGGTCCATGTGAATAGTGTCCATCTCTCCCCGTGTACAATGCCGGATAACCTGTTTTTTAAACATTTTTCCTATTTAACTGGCTGCTTCGCACAGGAGTCAAAGTGATAATCGTGTAAACTAGTTTGATGATCTCCTCATGGGAAAAGCAAAAACAAATGTCATCATTTTTCTCTCCATCCTATTCCTCTTGAAAATTAACTTATTTTACATCAGAGAATTAATGATTTGCTTTCTCTTACATCTTAGATATCATGTTTAGGTATTACTACAAATGAAAGAATGAATGCCAGAAGATACAAGCACTTTAAAGTCACAACAACATCTATTGAAAGCCCATTCAAGTACGTACATGTTTATAAATTTATTATTTTCTTTTGGCATATAAGTTAGAAAATATCTAGTGAATATATCAAAGAGAAGTATTTCTTTGGGTATGTCAATTGGATATGAAACATTTCTTTTGCTTAGCAATATGTAAAAGAGCTCATAAATCCTACTGCATTCTAGGGTTTCTTCCAGACATAGCAGTGGTTAGTTTACCATAACTTAAAAATTATCACATTAACTGTATATAAATTTGTGGCATTCTTTTTTCTTCATTGCACAATCCAAACGCTATTGATTTACTAACAGTAATATAATGATAATGTATAATGATAAATATGTATCATTATACAGTAACATTCAGCTTTAACCTTGCAGTAAGTTTTTACAAATCTTCATTGACAAATGTATCCAGAGAATTGAAATACGATTTAAAAAATACAATAATTGAAAAAATAAATAAATAAATAAATAAATACAAAATACAATAATTGAAATTCATATTTAGGGAAACTTCTTGGTGCAAATTATTTTATTTGTCCTGTGCATGACACAAAAATATCCATATGCATAGTTTTATTTTTCCTTTTTCTAATTGAGGTATAATTGACATATAACATTATATTAATTTCAGATGTACAACATAATGATTCAGTATTTGTGTATATTACAAAATGACCAGCACAATAAGCCTGGTTAACATTTGTCACCAAACACAGACACAGAATTTTTTTTCTTGTGATGAGAACTTTTAAGATGTGTCTTGGCAACTTTCAAGTATACAACAACTTGAAAGTATACAACTTTCAATAATACAAGAGTATTATTAGCCATAGTCATTATATTCCCATGACTTACCAATTTCATAGCCCTAAGTTTGTACTTTTTGACTTCCTTCACCCATTTTGCCCACACTCCACCCTCTTCCTCTGCCAACCACCAGTCTGTTCTGTGAGCTTGGTTTTGTTTATTTGTTTAGATTCCATATATAAGTGAAACTACATGGTTTTTGTCTTTATCTTTCTAATTTATTTCACCTACAATAATGCCCTCGGAGTCCATTCCTGTTGTCACAAATGTCAAGATTCCTTTTTTATGGCTGAATAATATTCTCTGTGTATGTATGTGTGTGCCATATATGTGTGTACGCACATACATACGCACACACACACCACATTTCTTTATTCATTCATCCACTGATGGGCACTTAGGTGGTTTCCATGTCTTGGCTACTGTAAATAATGCTGCAGTGAACTTAAGGGTGCATGTATCTTTTGGAGTTAGTGTGGGTTTTTCTGTTTGTTTCTTGTTCTTTTATTTTTAGAGGGTTTTTTTTGGGGGGGGGGGGGTAGATAAGTACCCAGAATTGGAATTGCTGGATCATATAGTAGGTAGCATGATCTTTAATTTTTTTCGAGGACTTCATACTGTGTTGCTAGTGGCTGCATCAGTTTACCCTCCCACGAGTAGTGCACAAGGGTTCCCTTTTCTCCACATCCTCACCAACACCTGTTATTTCTTGTCTTTTTGATGAGAGCCATTTTAACAGGTGTGAGCTACTATCTCAGTGTGAGTTTGGTTTGCATTTCCTTGAAGATTAGTAATATTGAGCATCATTTCATGTATCTGTTGGCCATCTATAGATCTTTGGGAAAATGTCTCTTTAGATCTTTTGCCCATTTTCTGATTTTTTTTCTTTTGAGTTGTAGGACTTCTTTTTGCTCTCGAATTTTATGAGTTCTTTCTTTATATATTTTGGATATTAATGCCGTATCAGATATATGATCTGCACAAATTCTTTCCCAATCAGTAGTTGTCTTTTCATTTTGTTGGTTTCTTTTGCAATACAGAATCTTTCTATTTTGATATAGTGTCACTTGTTTATTTTGTATTTGTTGCCTTTGCTTTTGGTGTCATATTAAAAATTTCACCACCAAGACCTACGTCAAGGAGCTTTACCGCATGTTTTCTTCTAGCAGCTCTGTGGTTTCAAATCTTGCACTGAAGTCTTTAACCCATTTTGAATTAATTTTTGTGTATAGTGTAAAATAGTGGTCCTCCGATTTCATTTTTTTGCCCTTGGCTGCCCAGTTTTCCCATCACCATTTATCAAGGAGATTGTCTTCTGTGTGTGTGTGTGTGTGTGTGTGTGTGTGTGTGTGTGTGTGTAAAATCTTCTATTTAGTTTGATGCTAAGAAGTAGTTTCCTAATTATATGAAATACTTAAAACTTTTAAATTTTACTCAAGCTACTTGCCTACTACCTTCAAGCTTTTGTAATGCTATTAATTATTGCATGCTTCTGGAAAGCATACACACCTTTAAATAAAAGCAAAAATAAAGGAGTCAGTTGAGTAGTTTTGAGAATTCTCCCATAGGCATGATTGTTATATAAAATGTAAAACTGTGACTGTTTTTCCAGAGGTGTTCTTGAAGTCCTAAAATTCCCTGAACTTATCCTTGACGTTTCTTTTCTTAAATTGTAACTTTTAGATACATTGCCAGCTTCCGAATGCTATTTGTAATTATTTCGTCTTTACATTCTCAATTTTGGATGTAGTTTGTCTCCTTGCCAAAGAGCCACCCATCAAGGAAAGGTTTTATCAAAAGTTACATATGACACAGGAATGAAAGAGATGCAGATTTGAATAACTTTAAAATATCATTGCATAACCCATTAAACTAGCAAAAGAGAGAAGAAAAATTAGTGTTGGGAGAGCCGTGAAGAAACACGAATGCATATATATTTTGTAAAGTTATAAACAGGTTCTATCTGGCAAGTACCCTGAGTTTTTAAGTTTAGAAAAAAAATATATTTAACACCAAAATTATATTAAACTCGTGTATTAAATTATTATACTAATAGACTTTTTCTTTTCTTTTTGTTGCGGGGGGTGTTATAGCCATGGATGTGTGAGGAATATTATAGACTTCTTTGAATTTCGATGCTGTGGCCTCTTTCGTCCTGTTATCGTGGACTGGACCAGGCAGTATACAATAGAATATGACCAAATATCAGGATCTGGGTACCAGCTCGTGTAGCAACATCTTTATCCTATGAAGCATATTGCTGAGTGGTGCCTGAAAATTGTGTCTGTCCGTGTCTCTCTCACACTCGAATCCACACTTTTTGAACAATAGCATGCTATCTGTAGGGCTAACAGTGAATTTTACAGTCTTTTTTTCAACACTTTTATTAACAAAAGTAAACATGGACAGAGCACACTGCCACTTCTGGGAAGAATAAAGATCATAAAAGGAATTTTAATGGTTCTTAATGTGGGAATTCACAACATACTCAACTTTTTGCTTTTGTTCTCATAACATTTTTCACGAAGAAAGAGTGAACTTATTCTGTTGACAGACATGGTATACTGATCAGAAATGTTCGATTCTAGCTAAAACTAAATTTACGGTATATGGCTAAATTTTATGATGCAATCTACTATGACTATTGGATTTAATTCCGGAGAGTTGTCTCAAATTGATTCAGGCTAGTATTATGTACATTTTAGAATGTACATGTAAATACTGTGATAAAAATCATGTGGTTTTATTAGGGATCTACTGTAATATGTCTTCAAGGGCACAAGAAAATAATGTTCACAAAAATATGTGCTAACAATATTTTATCACCATCAGCTGTTGCAATGCTGATATATTTCTAGTTCAGTGAAATAATTTGTAGTAACCTTGCTCTGAGGTTTTATGGTCTGATAATAAAGCACTTGCATGAGTATAGTAAGTCATGTTATTTTGTTCAAACTTAAAAAGCCCTACTAAGTGCATGATACACCTCATAGAATGTTATACTAGCACATACTATCCAGTAAAGCATAAATTAGAATTTAATTTGATGTGCACAAACAGTCCAATTTTTAAGAGTTGAGGTAATTTCAAGGCAGAACAAATAAGTTAATGCAAAATTCTCAGTAATAGAGATAAATGGATATACTTCTAGAATTCTGAGCTGCAAAATAAATTGTAGACAAAATAATGGAGTTTAGCTAAAGATGGAGCATGATCTCTGTACATATAGCACATGTGAATAAAAGAAAAGCTAATGGTATATTCTGGTTTTTAAAAAATGACCTATCTGAAAGAATTTAATCCTCAAGATTATTTCAATTTTCCCAATATTGAATGTTTTGAAATTTGTTAATGCTGTCTGAAACAATTTCAGAAAGATTTTCTTACTGTTAAATGTGATGCACTGATCAGTTTTTGTTGCAGCATTTCCATACTCTCACGGTGAACTGTTAGTCACTGCTTCCATAAATATTGTTTACAGAGTGAGACTTGGGTTAGTCCTCTTAAGTGCTGTAGCAAACTGTGGTTCGAGCAACCTGTGGGAAACCTGTGAGAGGGAATGGGCTTGGGGGAGGGTGGGAAAAGAGTGGTCGGACTGCTGACAGATCCTAGACCAGTGTAAAGATTGTGTATCTGTATATAAATAATTTATCAAATAGTTTTCTCTTTGTGTCTATATGTGTTAGTGTATTTAAAGCTGCTCATTTCATTTTATCCAACCAAAAAGAAAAGGGAGATAACTAATGAGCTTCTAGTGATGTTCAATATTGCTGTTAATAGGCATTTATACCCTGCAAGTTCACTGCATGTCTGATGCTTGGTAAAATTAGTATTCTCTGTAAAAAGCAGATCACAGGTATTAAAGCAATCTAGTGGTATACCCGCCCCTTGCCTTAGTAAGAGGAGCAGTGAAACTGTATATAGTTGATGTTCAGTATTTCCAAGTACATTTTTATATAGTAGTTTCTTTGACCATAAGTCACACATCGAAAAGATTACCTTTAGTGTATTTGAGTGTTTTAATATTAGAAAATTGGCATACGTACTTTATTTTTGAAAAGGGAAAAGATGGGTGTGGGGTGGCAATAGGATTGTGCCATTTTGTCATAGAATGTAAAAAATTGGTTAACTTTACAAATGTCTCTGCTAGTTTTGACTACTAATTGGGGGAAATTTTAGATAATTTTTAAATTCAAAGTTATTTATAAAAGGCTAGAATTTGTTTTAATTTTTTGTATTTTGAGCCACTTCACATGAAGACTCAGTTGCAATTTTTATTGAATACATTTTTATTAACAGTCGAATACAATGGTGGGATTCTCAGAGTTTGGATAAGAGTGTTGTTACCATGTTCTTTCTTTGTGGTACAATATTCTTTTCAGTGCAAAAGAGATGTCTTTCAGTTAAATACTTTAGATCTATAAGTACATGGAAAATATTAGCAATGTTAATGCTTTAGTACTAACCATCTCACAGTACCGGTGAAATCTGTAACTTAGAGATGGTCAGATGGTCAGGAGCCAACTATGCAGCAGTGTACCGTACCGTCTGTTTACTTATTTTGTAAGTCCTGTGTGTGGAACCAGCTTAACCCAGTTCTAAAGTTGTATATGAAGGTGACCCTTTTGGGAATAGTTCATAGCAGCTTAATTGGATACTTTTAGCAAATAGGAACTTATTTCTCAACCCCGTACATGAATTACTTCTCTGGAGGTTTTTTTCCCCTTCATATTTTTTGTTGTTCCCAGGAATTCATTTGAAATGTTAATAGGCATAAAACAGCATCGTTATACTTAAGCTATGGGTATTTTTATTTTATATTTTCTTTATTTATAACTGTGCCAAGTATTATTTTGCTACTTACCGTGTTACTCTGTGGAAAGAAAAACCTGTAAAGTGTTTAATAAATTAGTTCTCCTTACATAAATTAAATCTGTCAAAATTTTGTAAAATATTAATCAGAATAAATATTGACTCTTAAATGTGTGCTTGCCTGTTATTTCGCTCAGTTCACGTCAAGAAACTGAGGACACCCTGGGAGTGGTACCTGTGATACGGAAAGATTATTTGTGTATTTATATCTGGGTCAACTAGGAATCAAGTAGCAGGACTAGAAATTAGCAAAAGTAGAAGGTGGTGATAGTATTCCTTAAAGAAATCCAATACCGTGTGTATGTAATTAGTATTTTTTTATAAAGATTTTATTTATTTATTCATAGAGACACACAGAGAGAGAGAGAGGCAGAGACATAGGCAGAGGGAGAAGCAGGCTCCATGCAGAGTCTCGGACGTGGGACTCGATCCAGGGTCTCCAGGATCATGCCCTGGGCTGCAGGCAGCGCTAAACTGCTGCACCACTGGGGCTGCCCTGTAATTAGTATTTTTTAAATAAAAGGAATAAATTTTTCTTTAAGAATTGTGCATTCCATAGAGTATTAGGATGCTCAGGGACTGTATGAATCTCCAAATTTTATTTTATTTTATTCCTTCTTAAAATATTTTACTTCTTTATTCATGAGACACACACAGAGAGAGGCAGAGACACAGGCAGAGGGAGATGCAGGCTCCAGGCAGGGAGCCCGACGTGGGACCGATTCTGAGACTGCTGGAATCACGCCCTGGGTCGAAGGCATACGCTCAACCGCTGAGCCACCCAGGCGTCCCTAAATCTCCAGATTTTAAATCTAAGTGCTGTCTAGAGACACCAGGGTAAAATTTTGGAAAAGGAAACCTACCAAACATTGATCTCAGTTACTTGAAAAGCTGTGCAGGACAACTTTATTGGGGAATTTAGAAAGCAAAAATTTGCTTCCTGTTCACAGGATTGTTTATGGTTTAATTGAGAACCCAGTCATAGTAAATATTTTCAGATTGGACTAATACTCATTTCACGATTATCTTATGATACTTGAAATGATCCCTCCAGAGCTTTATAGAGCTCAGGTAACAGTATTTTGAACAAATGTAAAAATGAAGCAAATTCTACAGCAGGCCATCTATGATAAGGATATCTGGTTCTAAGTTTTAGAGATAACTGGAAACCAGTGATACATATCAGGACAGGAAGTCTTAAGCTTCTTGTCAAAAAGTAAATCTTCAGTTCCACAAAGTTGTTGGTATAGAGTTATTAAATATCTTTATGTGATGTATAAAATAAGTCTGTAAATCCAAGTGGAATATTCAAAACGTTCCTTGATCTAGGTCGGCTAAGTCACAAACTCCAGGAAACTAGTAGATGTGCCTTTTAAAAACTTTTTGCCTTTGCAGTATGAATTTTTTGCTCAGAATATCTATCATCAGACATTTATTTGGTGAAAAAATACATTTTAATAGACAGCCATGTTCCTAGTACTCAGAAGGAGGGACTGTTCCCATTCAGAGCATCCAGAAAGCCTCATTGCTGTTGGTGCAGCTTGGTTCTGTAGGTTTACAGTTTTCATCAGATTTGGAAATTTCTCAGTCATTAAATATTTGCTTTCCCTCCCCCCACCCCTGGCTTTTCAGGAAACCCCAGTTACACATATATTAGGCCACTTGGGATTGTCCTACAGCTCACTGATCAACTCATCTTTTTTTTTTTTTTTTTTAATTTTATTTATTTGTGAGAGATAGAGAGAGAGGCAGAGACACATGCAGAGGGAGAAGCAGGCTCCATGCGGGGAGCCCGACGTGGGACTCAGTCCCGGGACTCCAGGATCACGCCCTGGTCTGAAGTTGGCGCTAAACCGCTGAGCCACTGGGCTGCCCATGACTAGTAATTTTTGATTGGATGCCAGACACTGAACTGGGTGCTAGGTATTTCTGTATTCCTACAAAAAGTGCAGAGCTTTGTTCTGAGACACACTTATTTAGAAGCGCCAGGCCTTTCAGGATTTATTACTACGCAAGACTTGATAGGCAGGACCCTGGTGGTGGTCAGTTTGATTTAGTTAGTCCCCATTGCTGGGGCAAGACCTGTGTGCTCCGTCTGAAACACGTCCTTGTGTTTCCCATCTCACTGGTGGGAATGAACCGGCTCTATTCTCAGCTCCACATGAGCACCAGACGTTGGTCTAGGTCTTGCAGTTAGTTTGCTCTCTGGTCTTGGGTGTTACCTCACATGCATGCACGATTCAGCACTCTGCTGAAAACTTGCGGAGTGGGGTTGGGTCATAGTCTGCGTGTATGTGGAGTTTCCTGTGCAGCTTTCTCTGGTCCCTTGAACTCGAGTTGCCGGGGTCCCTCCGGGCTCAGCTCAGTCTCCACTCAGTGCCTTCCAGCCCCACCAGTGTTCTCTCTTTGTACCAGCTACAGCCCAGAAACTCCCTAAAGAAGTAAGCTTTGTTAATCCTGGAACTGATCTCATTTTGCCCGTAGCTGTCTGTTGTTGCCTGTTGTCCAGTGTCTCCAAACCATATTTTTTTTCCATGTAACTTGTGGTTTTGGTTGTTTCAAGTGAGAGGGTAAATCTGGCCCTGTTGTTTTCACTTTGCTTTAAGTAGAAGTCTGAGTTAATACATTTCTTTAATTTCTAATATGGAAAATGTTGATAGATGTAATTGGTCATAAGCAAAAGCTCCTTGGGGTCCCTTAATAATTTAAGAATGTAAAGGCATCCTGAGATTTAAAAAAATTTGAGGACCAGTGATCCAGACCAACATTGCCCAGCGCTTAAGGTGTTAGTGGTTCCATGGCCAACTAATTTGGTGTAAGGCTCTGAAGTTAGAAAGCAAGCAAACAGGCTTCTCAACTACAGGCTCTCCAGGTCTTCAACATGCTAGTGTGTGTTCATATATTTATATATGCATATTTATACCTCGATACAGGTTGACAGCAGTACTTCCATACAGCATTTTAATATCACATTTGGATTACTTTGGGGGCTGCCCTATTGACCTAACATCCAGATATTGAAGGTGATTCATCCCAGAGCAGTCTACCCAAAGCCAAGTTCTCTATTCTCCTCCGGGAGTCACTGGTAACTAATTTTACAATTCTGTAGTAGCTGTTTTGTCATGGCTCCCAATTTAATTTTTGTTACGAGTGGCTGTCTCAATTGTTTATTGGGTAGAAATCTCAAATTACTACGCACCTGGCATTTAGAGTGTTTTCCTCTCTGATATCTAGGAGTATCTCCAATTTCAGAAATTTAATAGGTATGGGAAATGTGGGTTGTGTGTGTGGGTTGTGTGTGGGGGACAGTTTAATAGATACATTTTGGTTATCTATAGCTGCCTAATCAACCACTCAAAGATTTAGTGGCCTAAAAATGGTATTTTTGTTCATAAGTCTCTAGTTTGGTCAGGACTTGACAGGAATAGCTTATTCTGTTCCACTTGGTGTCAGCTGGGGTGGTTCAAAAACAAGATCAGAATAATCTGAAGGCTTGCTTACTCATGCCGGTTGATGATACTGGCTGATGGGCGAAATCTCAGCCAAGGCTATGGCTGTAGCATCTCACTGTAGCCCCTTCGTGTGTTGGGCTTCCTCAGAACATGGTGGCTGAGTTCCAAGAGTTAGCATCTGAAGCGAAAGCCACAGGCAAAAGCCGTACTGTCTTTACTGATCTTGTCTCATCCATTGTATTGTGCTGGTTAAAAACTAGTCACTAGGGTTGGCCTTTATTCAGAGGGAGGGGGGAATCAGTCTCCAGGTTTTGATGGGAATGTCCAAGAATCCATGGGCAGGTTTTAAACTACCACATAGAGAATTAGAAGCTACTCCGTAAGCCTTCTTTAATCTGGCCTAACTCCATTTATTGCTGGTTAACCCCCCCAGGCTAACACAAAGGCCTTCTCCTCTGCCACAGTGGAACTTGGCTTCTAAGACATCGATGAGGTGCTCACGGCTATGATGCATGAATTCTTTCCCCCTAGTACTTCCTCACAATGGACGTCTTCCCACGGAGTTCCTGCTTATGTTTTTGATGGCCTGCCCAGCACAGCCCCTGTAACTTGCCATAATAAGCAATAGCAGATGTTAAGATAGGCTTTGGATTAAAATATGCTATTGGTCATGTCAGTTCAGTTTCACCAATACACATTGAGAGACCCATTTCCTGAAATGGGACCCTACCCCTGAAAAAAAAAGGTTGGATTAGTCTTTGATAACTCAGTCTTTGGGGACATAATGAAAGTATTCTCTGTACGGCCTAAAGTTCCTTTTTTTTTTTTAAGATTTTATTTATTCCTGAAAGAGAGAGGAAGGCAGAGACGTTAAGCAGAGGGAGAAGCAGGCTCCAGGCAGGGAGCCTGACGTGGGACTCGATCCTGAGGCCGAGGATCACGCCCTGAGACAGGGGCAGGTGCTCAATCGCTGAGCCACCCAGGCGTCCCTAATGTTCCTTTTCTCCTGAGCCAGCTAACTGTGCCAGGACAACACAACATTCTCTGCAGCATATGCAGGATTGAGATGTTAGAGTGAAGCACTTTAGTTACCAGGATCTAGTAAGTGACCATCTCTCAGATCAGAGTGGAGTCTAAAAAAAAATAAGTCCTACCCAGCCTCAGATTCTAAAGTTGTCCGTAGGTGGCTGTTGGTAATAATCTGTAGATTTAGGTGAATCAAAAAATTGTTTCAGTGTTTGGACAGCGTGCCCACCAACCTGGGTCACTGTGCCTTTCTGGGGAGCTTGTTAGAGGGGCCTCTGTGGCCCTGCTTCTAGAGAGTCTGCTTCTGTAGGGTCTAGGAGGCCGCCTTTAAATACCTCTAGGTGCTTCTAATACAGGTGGTCTCGGAGCCACGCTTTAGAGGCGGAACCACCAGCTGGAGTGGGGAGGGAGGAAGGGCGGGCAGCCAGAAGAGGCCCTGAATGCCGACTCTGAAGGGCTAGAACCCGTTGCCTGGCAACCCTCACTCTCGAGGCCTACTTGTCAGGTTAAATAATCTCTTCCACCAGCTGGAGTGTAGACATTAGCCTAGTAAGTCGCCTGTGTAATGAGGTGGACCCTCCTGAACCACTAAAATGCAGGTAGGGACTCAGGTGACTTTCTACAACCTGAAATCCCAGCTCCTTCTCCAAAAGGCTGACTGAGAGACACTCACCAAATCAAGCTGAAGTTTTATTTAACATGTAAAAGAAACAATTCTTGGGAATGCTGACGAATAAAGCAAACGGATACAGTGCTCTCCTCCTGCAAGTCAGCCAGCCTGTCCGCATAGGGGACAACAGACGGTACTCAAGTGCTGGCACGATTTCACAGTAGTTAAGTGTTGGGTCATCTGTGCCTAGGTGATGTAGCGATTCTCCGTGTGTGATCTCGGTTCTGGGTTTACACCTTCACTGGGCGTGAACAAGGGCTCCTGCTCCTTGGCCATAGCCAAATCCCTTGGGCCCAAAGTTCTTTGCATAGCATCCTACAAAAGAAAGGGGAGAGACAGTGGGAGACCATTAAGTTTTGCTAGCATTGCTTAAGACCCACAAAACGACACAAAACCTTGTAAGTCTAAAAAAAAAGTTTGCCGCGACCCAGAGTTCAACTTATTTAAGATCTAGAACGAAGCGATGTATTAAAGATCTCAGAGCCGCAAAGGTAAGTCCAAACATTTTGATTCCCCAGTATTCGGCTCATGGTCCTACTTGAGTTACAAGCATAAAAAATCGGGCCAGGCAAGTTACAGATTTGTCTGTTACCTTCAGAGCTTCATATGCTCTGCTGAAAACAGGTGAAAAAAGACTCCATACTGAGGGTTTTTTGTCTGATCTTCTGGGGAGTTGGACCAGAACATGGCTTTATTGCATCCTCTCAAACTGTTCTGTGGGTCTGTGCTACCTGCAAGCACCTCAAGATCCTCTATTTTCAAATAGTGGCAGTCTCACCTTTCCCCACTGCCAGAGCTGGGGTCTTTTTTGTCTTTAAATGCTGGTGACATTTCCTTGACCCATGACCAGTGTGGGATACTCAGATGGGCGTAAACACATAAATTAATTTTACCTTTACAATAGATTTCACCTTCTTTCTCAGTCAAAGTTGTTGATTCGAGACTCTTCCCACACTTGGCACACCGGAAACAGTTTTTGTGCCAGGGCTGGAAGAGACCATTGAGGCAGTCTGAGGGCCTGGGCTCCTGGGGCACGGCCCACCCGGCTCAGGAGCAGTGAGCCCCTCCCCCGCCCCCACCCCTGCCCCAGCACCTGCACACAGGCACCTGCACGCTTGCTCGCGGGCAGGAGGGCCAGGTGCTGGCTGCACGGGCCCGGCCCGAGGCACCCCTGGCAAGGGCTGCTCCCCGCTCCGAGGTGGGGGCCGTACGGAGAAAGCACCTGGGCTTCCTGACACTTGGCATCACCCGGCAGGTCTGGGGTTCGGGGCGCCCCGTCTGAAAACAGGTTTCTTTCAAGCAGAGAGGAGGTTTGCCGAGTGAGGGCACTGCTTCAAGACGTCAACGACTCGGGTGGGAAATCTAAGACCCGAATCCAAGGGGCTTGTTTAGTCCTGGAAGGGAGCCGGGGTGGGGGGGCAGGGGGGCCCAGCACCCTACCTTCCCGGCTCCGATGATCTTCTCAGCTGCGTACACGGCGTCCCCGCAGCGGGAGCACTTCTCAGCGCCTCCGAATTTCTGAGCAAACTTAGAAGTGTTGGGGTTCGTCGTGGGCCTGTGAGGCGGTGCACTGGGGGGGGGGGGACACAGCAGGGCTGAGCGGCGGTGACCTGGTGCCAGGCGTCCCACCCCACCGGCCAGCAGTCGCTGCTACCGAGGCTCCTTGTGGTAGGTCAGTGACAGGCAGGGACCACAGTGGGGGTCCCCGAGGTAGGAGGTGCGACTCCAGCGCTCCATCGGAGGAAAAGCTTGCACCGAGGTCCATCTCTGCCCGGTGCAGCACGAGGTCCATCTCTGCTCCGTGCTGTTCGGGTCCCTTCTCTCCAAGGGGGGAAACCCGGTTTTCCCCGCTTTCTTTCGTGAGCTCCCCCTTCACTACACAGGGGTGTCTACTCCACAGCGTGAGGGCTCGGACACGGGAAGGTCAGAGGACAGCAGCACGTGGCACAGGTGTCCCGTTTCTCCCGTTGGAAAAACAGGTTTTTTTTTTTTCCCTGATTATAGTTTGTCACATACGTTTTTAAAATAAAATGTTCATTTATAAATGCTGCCTTTTCATAAAACAACGTATTCCAACGCTCCACCTGTGCCTTCATCCGTTCACCTTCGCTGGGTCATGCACCCCGCGTGAGGCCTTCCGTGTGTGGCATTTATGGAACCGTGTTCGCCGGGCTCACTGGAAGCCTCATTCTGCGCAGCAGATACCAGCGCGGTACCGGCCCGTGTATCAAGGTTCCCAGTCGCCCCTAATGTATGCATTTTTAAAAAAATTCTACAACCTATTGTATATACTTCCCCCCCTTTAAAAAAAAATATTTTATTACTTATTCGTGAGATAGAGAGGCAGAGACCCAGGCAGAGGGAGAAGCAGGCTCCCTGCGGGGAGCCCAATGGGGGACTCGATCCTGGAACTCCAGGGTTACACCCTGGGCTGAAGGCAGACGCCCAACCGCTGAGCCCCCCGGGCGTCCCTACTTCCCTTCAAGAGTGATCTTTAGAAGGTGTTCACCGGGATACTCATTTGGATTAGGAGTCTCCCAAGAAAAATTTCCAACACATCTTGTTAATAAGAACTTAGTGGAGATCATCTCCCGCCTCCGAGCAAATGACCTGGGAGGCTGCGGATGACTAACCCCACGGCTCTTATGTGACGTAACTCGCTGGCGAGCCAGGGAATCTGGATGGCCAGGAGTCTGAGCTGAAAAGGGCAGTCCTGCCTCGGAACATCCCTGCCCACCCAAGGCTGCTGCCTCCCCAGGGGATCCCGTGACGATCTACGGTCCCCATGTGCCATCGGCACCACAGCCCTAAGTGTGCTCCAGGCCAAGGTGCTCCCAGACTCGTCACGAGGAGTGGCTTCTGGAAAAGGAATCCTCCACATCTGGTCCTCGTATGTGGCCAGGCCAAGCCGGGGAGGCGGCAAGGGCACAGGTGGCCGGGCCAGCACAGGGGGCTCGCCAGTTACTGGAGAAGGTGGAGAAGCGGGCGGAGGGCCCACTGGTCTGCAACTTTAAGACCATGACTTTTGGGATTACGGATGAATTTGGTTTCACTGGGGGGAAGGTGTCTAGGTAGATGTGTTTTGAAAGACTTGAAATAAAATCTCGGAATACAAGAATGGATCTGAACAAGCTGGCCAGGAGAGCAGAACAAGAACAATGGACTTTTAACAAAGACCATGGTAAGCCGGGCTCCCACAGGCGATGGCACGCAGCACGGGGTCAGCCCCGTACAGGTGCACGACGGGGCACCGGGGCTCAGGAAGTCTGAGTGTGGAAAAGACCTGAAGAATGGACAGGTGGGCCCCCATGCAGGGGAAAGAGCACAGGTGTGGGCACCAGTGGACACGGGGTCAGATCCTGGCTGTGTCACTTCCCTGTGACCTGAGCCTCAGCGTCCTGTCTGTAGAATACAGACGACAGTATCTACAGAGGTGCTGTATGGATTATGTGTAATGAACATAACCGTTCCGCAGGGAACAGGCGCTAAGGATTATTTCAGGCAAACCCATGATGCACCGTGTTTGAGATGGTCAGCTTTGGGGTTACACCAGGTTCCTTTCCAGCCTCTACAGTTAAGCAGCAACGTGACTGTAGACAAATCACATAATTTTCATTGTTTGAATTTGTTAAGACGGGAAAGCCTATGCTGTCAGGTTGCGAGGATTATACGAGGTAACGTGTTGACATTGCACGGCGGCCAGCTCACAGAGCGTGATTAATGGTCTTGTCCAACAAAAGGTTGTCTTGTTGGAATATTACACCAGTTTTGGCTTCTTTGATATAAAATGTTTGTGAAAAACGTGAAGTTCAAAAGAGTGAGTCATTGGGCCAAAAATAGGAATTAAGAGGGAATTGCAAATGAAGAAATTATGTAGCCTGAACATGAAATACAAAGTGAAAGTTAGCAGAATTAGCATCTTGCTATTTAGGTACTGGAACCTTTTAAAATTTAACACTGGGCAGCCGGGGTGCCTCAGTGGTTTAGTGCTGCCTTCAGCCCAGGGCCTGATCCTGGAGACCCTGGATTGAGTCCCACGTCGGGCTCCCTGCATGGAGCCTGCTTCTCCCTCTGCCTGGGTCTCTGCCTCTCTCTCTTTCTCTGTGTCTCTCATGAATAAATAAATAAAATCTTTTAAAAAAAATTAGTACTAGTCTCTCATTCAAAAGCAGGAAATAATTCCAATTTTTAAGTAAGAGTTTTTAGGTTAAAGTCCTTGCTTGGTGAAGTAGCCTGAGGTGGAAGGAGTGGTGAGTGGCCAGGACTTTTCACTGACTGCTTCCCTGCAGGTGACTGGGTGTCCCATGACTCAGACCCCGCCTTTCTGTCTCATCTGATGCCTGCCCCCTGGTCTGGGGTAAATGTAAGCCACGTGCTTCTGAGAACAGGGCTCCTTGATACACCGGGAACTGCTGTCACTGGAATAATCAAGGATTTTTTTTAGGTCCCAGCCTGTCCTTTTCAAGCTTACAGAACAGTCTCTTGTTGATACTAGAAAACTGGCACAACTGGGCTGACTGGGGCCGGCCCTGGGCGGTGCCCCGTCCCCCGTCCCCCGTCCCCCCGTCCCCGGGGCAGGCGCCCACCTCTCGGGCTTGATGCCCAGCCTCTCGCCGCGGTCGGTGCTCAGCGTGCCCGCGCCCTGCCCGTAGCCGTAGCCCTTGGGCCCGTACTTCTTCCCGTAGCATGACCGGCAGTAGATCTCCTCGTCGTGAATCGCCACCGTCGTGCTGTCCAGGTTCTTCCTGCAAACCACTGCGGGGAAGAGGTCAGGGAGGTCAGGCCTTCAGGGGCGCCGCGCGGCCCTTCTCCTGGGGATGCCGAGGCCGGACGCTGCCCCCTGGTGACCCGAGGCCGAGGGGGGGAGGGGGGGCCGGGTGCACGGGGAGGCGGGGGGGGGGGGGGGGGGGGGCCGGGTGCACGGGGAGGCGGGGGTGGGGAGAGGGGGGCCGGGTGCACGGGGAGGCGGGGGTGGGGAGAGGGGGGCCGGGTGCACGGGGAGGCGGGGGTGGGGAGAGGGGGGCCGGGTGCACGGGGAGGCGGGGGTGGGGAGAGGGGGGCCGGGTGCACGGGGAGGCGGGGGTGGGGAGAGGGGGGCCGGGTGCACGGGGAGGAGGGGAGGGAGGAGGGGGCCGGGTGCACGGGGAGGCGGGGGGGGGGGGGGGGGGGGGGGGCCGGGTGCACGGGGCCGTCACGCGGTGCGGGGGGGGGGGGGGGGGGGGAGGGGGGGCGCGGACTCACTGCACAGGAAGCAGCAGCGATGGAAGCTCCTGCCGTCACACTGCACCTCCTCTGCGTGGTACACGGTCCCCCCGCAGGCCGCGCACCGGTTTCCACCTCCCCACACGGGCATCCTGCGGGAGAAGGGCTCCTCAGGGAGAAGGCCCCCCCCCACCCCCCCGCCCGGGGCGCCTTGCGGAAGGGGCCGAGCCCGCAGCGCATCCCCCCTCCAGGACCCCCCCCCCCCCCCCCCCCCCGCCCTCCGGCCCATCCTCCAGCCCATCCCCCTCACCCCCGTCCCACCCCCCTCCGCCCGTCCCGACACCCAAGGACCCGGGACCGGGGCCCCAGGAGCCCTGAAGGCCAAGGCGGGGCCTCCGGGAAAGCCGATGCCCGGAACCCCCTCCCCCTTCTGGTCCCACATCCCCCCAGATTCCTCCAGGGAAGCGATGTCCCTTTCTAGGCCCACGGGCTTTAGAAAAGTATTTACTAACATGTGGTTTCCTAGGATGGTCCACCAGGCCTCCTCAGTTCCTGATGAAATTCAGCTGAGAATTTACAGACTTTATCATCTTTTAAAGATTTGATTATTTCACTCCTGAGAGAGGCAGAGACACAGGCCGAGGGAGGCGCAGGCCCCACGCAGGGAGCTTGACGCGGGACCCGATCCCGGGATCCCGGGACCCCGGGGTCACGCCCTGAACCAAAGGCAGAGGCTCAAGCACTGAGCCCCCAGGCGTCCCATAAAACCTTAATAATTTTACGTCCCAACAATCAAGAGCATGATCAGGGGACCCATCCTGTTGAACAGCATAGAATCAGAGAATCAACCTGTACTTGGAAATTAAAACCAGGGGAAAAAAAAAAAACCAAAAAAACGGTCCTTTACCAGAAAGTTTGAGAAACACTGGTGCAGATGGCATGGACCCCACCCTCAACTCCAGGGCCGGGTACTCAGTCATGGCAATGAGGCCGCTGCTTCCTCCGCCCTCTCCCCAGTGCCCTCACCCCAGTGATTGCTGGGAGAATGGGCACACGACCCCGAGGCAGGTCAGTGAAGTTAAAGACCCGGCTTTGGCTTAGGACGGTGTGGCTGCAGGGGCAGATCCGCTGGCTGCTGTCTGACCATCGTAAGAAGAGCCTAAGACCGAAGCCAGCACAGAAGAAAAGGGACAGACGAGGTTCTGACAACTTGCAGCTGTGTCTCGCCCCACCCCAGACACTACGGGAGCCACTGAGTTGCCTTCTGAGCCTCCTTCCGTCTTCCGACGGGGCCCAGGTAATTCCAAGCATCTGCAAAAGTCACAGCCTCCCGCGAAGGCCTCCTGGGAGATGGGCAGCAGCGCCGGACCAGGCCTGCAGGCTCTGCCCTAGGAGCGGCATACACCTCTGACCCCCTTCCCTGGACACAGGTCGCCGCTGTTAGCGTCCGCAGGGAAATCTGAGCCTCACTGTGCGCCCTCGGCCACAAAGCCTGGCTCCAGCGGCCTGCGCTGGCTTGAGCCTGCACTGAGATTAGGGATACGGGCTTTACCCCACGGCTCCAGAGTTACCAGAGTTCTGGAATGCTCGGAGATGCCACAGACATCTGCCAGAAGGACCTCGTGATTCCAGGGGAAACCTAAAACCAAATTCAGGCTTGTAGGTAACGAATGGCCTTGCGATTATTTAAAACTGGATCCCACGGATCAACAGCCCAGCTGGCTTTTAAAATACCTGGTTATTGTCAAGGCGTTTCTCAGGAAGTGTACTGTTCGACGTCAATGTGTATTTTCTATGTTCACACCTGTTTATCTCGGTGCCATCCCCAATAAGGAACCAGATCTCCATCAAGGCTAATGCCCTCTTGGGTTATCTCCGAATAGCATTTGAAAATATAGTTTTCGAAAACTCATCACTTTATGTTATTCTCCACTAAAGAGCAGTCTGGACTTTTAAACAGGCAAGATCTCTCCTTTATGTAATTCACGGTTACTTGAGTTCACTTCTTGTAAGTCAGGTCCGATTTGTACCGCGCATGCCACCCCAGCCAAGTGAGTCACTTTTCAGGAAATACCCATCAAAGGGCCGCACCATTCAGCCTACTCTGTTAACAGCTTCTTCCCCTCGAGGGCGGGGACCACATCTCTGTCTACCCCATTCCACCTACCAGAGTCCTTGGCACATATCAAAGTGACTTCTGTGGTTTTAAGGAATTCTCCCTTTTGCAATCGTCCGTACAATTCCCAATTCCATCTTATGCTTATCAAGACGGAGGCAGCACTGGTCTACTTCTCCTTGTCACATTTTTGAATTCTAAGTAAAAAAATTCTAAGTAAAAAATTTGGATTCTAAGTAAAATTCCCAAGTCCTTAACTCTCTAAAAGCTCCACCGGGGTTCAGGGCTTTCCTGAGGATTTCTAAATAACCCTCCCCATGGTCCAAGCCGATGGTATAACAGAAGAGCCTCCTTGCAAAGCTTCGGCCGGGCGTGTGTGGTTCCTTATGTTGGATACCGGGGGGCTGGGTGTTCCCTACAGTATGTCTGGAATATTTTTGAACGGAAAGAAAGGAGGGGAAGAAGGGAGGGAGGAAGGCTGGCTTGGACGGATGTGGCTTAGCAGTGTGAAAATGGTTGTGCGACTTTGGCCTTCGTTTTCTCATCCGTAAAATAGGGACGGGTAGCTCGCTACCCAGCAGATGCTGTGAAGGTAAAGGGAGGTAAGCGAATGTCCTGGCCCCGTTGCTGTCCCTCCTGCCCTCAGTCTTCCAGCCGGCAAACCCGCTGCAGAAGAGCACGGCTCCCAGTGACAAACAGGCTGGAGAAAAGACTCAGCTGACTGGTCGCGCCGTGGATCTTCCCGGGGGGCTGATAAAACACACTGCAACCGTCCTGAGGGTTCCCTTTGCAGCGACTCAGAAATGAAGTTCAAATTTACACTCTTAGGGTGACGCTGATGGACGTCTCCTGACTTTGGATGATCTTCCATGTGTCACTCCTGGCCCTGCTGTGCAGACAACGACTGTGAAGCTTTGTGGCTCCTATGAGCCTCGGGCCGCACCTCTGCACGATGGCCGCCCCGCGTCCCAGCAGTGGATTTGCACTGAGTGCCCCAGGCCGCGTGTGCCCCAGGCCTGTGCATTCGTTTGCAGAACGGTGACAGGAGGCCTGGAATCCCACCTGACACACGTCTCGCACAAGAGGCCAAACACAGGCTTCTCGGTTTCTCAGTCTGTTGGGAGTTTTTCAAGGTCTGAGGGAATTCTAATGCCAAGTGTTAGATTAAAAAGCTTGCTTTACATCTGAACCCCCTGATGCAATTTCTTTTTGCTGCTTCTCCCCAGGCAAAGACACCACCCAAAATTTCATGAGACTCACCCCTAGGAGAAAATGACCGTCATCCACATCTGAGTCACCTCGTGCTAAAGTTACCTCATTCCCTAGATAAGCAACGGGAGCCACAGAATGACCACACAGGTCATTCCCACGCCACCTGTTCTGCATTTACCGTCTTATTTTAGATTCTAAGTGTCTTGAATCTGTGAATCCAGAGTCTACACGTCACCACTTAAGAGTTTAAATTATTCGCTCCGATACCAGAGGCTTGGAGTGAATCGGGTCTATGAACCCAGATCCTAAATACTTCCAGAAGCTTTGACGTTTTCTTGCTACACACGGGGTTTGGTTATGACACTAGAATCGGGCTAGAATCCAGTCTCCTGAAAGGGACATCCATCATAAACTGGCTTCATCCTGAGGCCCATCCGGCGGGGTCACTAAAGATCATGTAAATGAGTAGCCTGGTCCTGAATTACAGTGATTTTTTTTGCAGGATCAGAGAGTTGTAGTTTGGTCGGAGATGAAGCTTTCCTCCGAGCCCATTCTAAAAATGTTTCGGTCTGCTCCCCAGGCCATCTGGTTAGCCCGCCTCCCTTCTCTAGGGGATACGCCGACCAGGAGGGGCTTCAGGGCTCAGGGCTCAGGGCTCAGCCCCCGTCCCGGCGGCCCCTTCTGCCGGAGCCAAATCTCCAAGGCCGCACAGCCTCAGGCCGCAGCCAGAGCATGGATTTGGGAGTCGACACAGCGTCATTTCCTTCGTCTGCGAGGTGAGGATAACGTGTCTTCCTTACAGTTATCAAGAGGGTGAGATGGAAAAAATGCTTGTAGGAGGCACCCCATGTACAGGGACAGGCTCCACAGGAAGGCACCCCACGTCCCTCCCATCAGGGCAACTGGCTCTCTGCTCCCTGGAACTTCCCTCCTGTTCACAAGTGGGGGGGCAGCTCCTGCCCCCCGCGCCACGCTCTCCTGCGTGGAGGTTCCATGCGCGTGTGCTAAGCCAGCGTCTACTGAGCCAGGCTGGGGACGGGCCCGCGTCGGGGACTTCTGCTCTGGCCGCAGAACGATGCACGGGGATATGGGGACAGCGACCTGGGACGCAGAGGGGGCAGGAAGGGACCCGTCCTGGACGCACCCTCCGCTTCCCCGGGCGATGGGTGATGCTGGGCTCCAGGGGCTGCGGCTCAAGGGTCTGGGTCCTGTCGAGGCTCTGCAGACAGGGGTGCCCGGGGCTCAGCGGCGGGGCTGTGCCCCAGGGTCCCGGGATCAGTCCCCTCTTGGTGTCTCTCGTGAATAAATACCATCTGAAGCCCCCCAGATGCCGCATGCAGAGGCCTGCAGTCTGGGGGTTCAGTGGGGAAGCAGGTGCCTAAGACCCCTGGTATGCAGGTGGGGCACGTAGACGGCGCTGAGGCCACGCGGGAGGCCACCTGCGGGGGTCCCCGGCCTCGTGGCCCCAGACACCCTATGTGATGAAGGGTTGAGACCACGTCGCCGCCCGAGACTCTCGCCCCAAGTTGCCTCAAGACCCGTGGGCAGGAAGGCCCACCCGCGTCCCCTCCCGCCCGGCTCACCCCCAACCTGCTGCTTTCCCCAAAAAGCTCCCGACGTTCCCCTCCACCGCCTCAGCCTGTCCTCACTGCAGAGGACCCCTCTTCTCATCAGTTCTGTGCTCCCCTGAGCCTCCCACCAATGACTTAGCTCTGCAGCAGGGGCTCCAGCAAATTCCTTGACCTGGATGCCACTTGCCAGACCACGTATTGCAAGCACAATGCAACTGGGCTGTCAGTTTGGTCACCCCGGCCCCCAGCACCTGCCACTGCGAGATACTTGATTATTCAGTTTACTGTTTGTGTGATTTTTTTTACTAGTTCTGAGCTTAAACGATATATGGAAAGCATTTAGAAAAGTGCTTGCCACGTGGTAGGTAATAATGATTACAAATACTTACATACAACCTACTATATGTGTCACCTGTATTAAGTAGTTTACTCATACTGCCTTATTTAACTCTCCTACTGAGCAAGGTAGACATGATCATTATACCCGTTTTATGGGTGGAAAAGCTCAGGTATAGAGACCTCAAATGGCTCGTAACTGAAACCAAAACAAAATTACCAGTTCAACTTAAAAAATCAACACCAATAAAATTCAAATCAGCTATAGGGTTTGTTTCACTGATTTTTGCTAAAAGTAAACCACTGTTGGCAACACAGAGATAGTACTGACTTCCGTGGCTCTGGCATAGGCTTTTTATTTTTTTAATTTTTTAATTTTTTAAAAAATATTTTATTTTATTTATTCATGAGAGACACAGAGAGAGAAAGAGGGAAGCAGAGACACAGACAGAGGGAGAAGCAGGCCCCACGCAGGGAGCCCGATATGGGACTGGATCCCGGGACTCCAGGATCACGCCCTGGGCCAAAGGCAGACACTCAACCACTGAGCCACCCAGGTGTCCCCACAGGTGCTTTTTAAATTGGGCATTCTTGTACTACATGAGGATTCGATTCTCTCTGGATTTCTCTCTTTCTGAAGTACTGTGACGCCACCATGAACCCTCTTTCCTATAGTGAACCAGGAAGCTATTTGACCCTAATGGGGTACATGGCATTTGTCCTTTTTTATTAGTGAAGAACAATTAGTAGTACTAATTGGCACAACCAGATAGTAAACAAAACAGCAAGGAACCTGATATCCTCTTCGAGTGATTCACAGCATAGTTCTATTGGTTCTTCCCCTTGACTGACACCAAAACTTAAAATTCTTGACAATCAGAACTTGTGCCAGGCTCCTCCGCCACCTAGTCTGAGAAAACTCCCAGTTGGGTGCTTGAACGGGGACCACAGATTCCTTAAAATACTGGGGACTCGTGAACTTGGTACCATGTACTTTATTTTACGCACTTAAAAACCTTTTGAGGGCACCTGGGTGACTCAGTGGTTGAGCATCTGCCTCGGGCTCAGGGCATGAACCGGAGGTCCTGGGATCGAGTCCCGCGTCGGGATCCCCGCGGGGAGCCTGCTTCTCCCTCTGCTTGTGTCTCTGCCTCTCTGTCTCTCATGAATAAATAAAATCTTAAATAAAATTTCTTTTAAAAAAAAAAGGCTCAGAGGTTTCACCGGACTGCCAGAAGCATCCACCAGACAAAAACAGTTGAGTATCACCATTCTGGGTTACCAGGGCCCCACGGGAGGCTAGAGACTCCCCACCCATAGAGCCCCAGGGATGCCATGCAAATACCAGCCCAGGAAATGATTGGTCATGCCTTGAGGAAACCTGTGAATATCTGCAAAGGGAAGAAACCTCCCCCAGGCAAGGCCCAGTAGCTACTGCTCAGCTGGCTCTCGCTGGTGGCCATCTCCCCATCCGTGCAGCAAAGTTCATAATAGCGTCTAATGACAAGAAATCTCTCCCTGGCTGAGCTGGGCTCTGTTCACAGATCAAGATCAACAAGCCTCTGACAACCCCGCTGTACATGCCAATACATCCATTTTATAAGATGAAGTAGCCAAGGCTAGAGAGTAAAAGTAACTTGCCCAAGGTCATCAAACCAGTGGGTGCTGGAGCTGGCACAAGACTTGGGGACTGGGCAGTCCTGCCCTTTTCACCAAGCCAAGACTCCTCTCCTCAAGGGGAGGCCCATTTGATTTGATTTACCTCATTCTTGACAGGAAAGAAAAATTAGAGGCTCCCATCTCCATGGTCAGTTGGTGGCAATATTGAGGCTAGAGCTAGGCTTCTAAAGCTCCTCATTTATTGCCATCTCGTCTATTCTATGCTGACATTCTTGCTATTTTAGTGTATAATACAATTTTCCCCAAATCCAAGTTATTTTGCAAGTTCATCAGACCTCCAGTGAGTATTGCCTTCATCACAGTATTTAGCATATCAATATTTCTATCAATCAATATTTGAATACATTTTGGAGGAATCCATTAAAAATTTATGATAGAAACCTTAGATGAAATCTGCTAATGTTATCTCCTGCCTGAGTTCAATTAAATATCCATCCCCTACAATTGCAATCTTACTCCTTCCTTTCTTCATTCAATTAACCAATACTGGCTCTGGTCCAGCTGTGCTCAAGGCACCCGGGCAAGTACCCTGAGTCTCAAAGACTGATGAGATGCAGACCCTGCCTCTTGTAACCTCTCCCTAAAAGAGCAAAGAAAACTAGAATCCAGAGTAGAAAGAACACAGAAATATTGATCAAGTACCAGCAGCGGTCGGCTGGAGAGAACAACGGCCGAGGACAGTGAGGGTGGACCGGGGTGCACTTCATAAGATCAGTGATGGTTTGGAATGCAGTTTTGAAATTCTGTGATTGCTTTGTAAACCCATCGGCCATCTCGGTCCTGAGAAATCTGAGTCAAATTATAGCCAAATGTGTGGTTGTCCTATTTGAATTCTTGGCATTTCCTAAGTAGAGCTTTCAAACAGGTTAATTAGAAAAGGACTAAGGAGACCCCTTTTACTGCCTGAGTTAAAAAATTACTACCCCAAACTACAAGATTGTCTCTACTGAAAGCACAAAAAAAGTGAAAATGTGCTTAGTCTGCAGACTGCAAATAAAACAGGTTAAACGTTTTGGGTAACTATTGAAACAAATGCCCTTACAGAAACGTCGGGGTGGGGCAGGGGGTTGGGGGGAAGGGCCGGAGGCAGGGCTGGGGGCAAGGGGTCTGGGTGGGGGGGCAGGGGGGTGGGGGACCGGCTGGGGCAGGGGAAGGGCCTGGGGACAGGCCCGGGGCAGGGGGGGCGGGGGAAGGGCCAGGGGTACGGATGGGGCAGGGGGGCCAGGGGAAGGGCCTGGGGATGGGCTCGGGCAGGGGAGCAGGGGAAGGGCCAGGGGGGCCAGGGGAAGGGCCTGGGGACGAGCTGGGGTAGGGGGGGCAGGGGAAGGGCCAGGGGTAGGGACTGGGGCAGGGAGGCCAGGGCAAGGGCCTGGGGACAGGCCCAGGGCAGGGGAAGGGCCAGGGGTAGGGACGGGGCAGGGGGGCCAGGGGAAGGGCCTGGGGACAGGCCTGGGGCAGGGGAAGGGCCAGGGGTGCAAGGGAAGGGCCAGGGGTAGGGGAGCAGGGGAAGGGCCAGGGGTAAGGACCGGGGCAGGGAAAGGGCCTGGGGACAGCCCAGGGCAGAGGGAGGGCCAGGGGTAGGGGCTGGGGCAGGGGTGCAGGGGAAGGGCCTGGGGACAGCCCGGGGCAGGGGGAGGGCCTGGGGATAGCCCGGGGCAGGGGGGTCGGGGGCCGGGGACGGGGGGGTTGGGGGGGGCAGGCGACGCGCCCCCGCGGGGACACCCCTCCCCCAGGGGCTGCCGACGTGGAGCCGGCGGACGCGGGCGGCGCGGCTCGGGACCTGTTGCGGCGTCTGGGGCCGCGCGCCCGCGCTCGGGGTTTGCACCTGAGCCGCAGCGAGCCGAGACAAAGCCGGGGCGCGGGCCGCGGTCGGGCGGCCGAGGTCCCGCGCCGGGTGTCCGGGGGCCGCAGGGGAGGCTCGCGGCTCGGCCCCGGAGCCCCCGCCCCGCTCCCCCGAGTCCCGGGCAGCCCCCGCGGCGGCGGAGACCCCGGGCCGGGGGCGGGAGGCCGGGAGGGGGGTTCCCCCGCCGCCACTACTCACTCGAGTCGGGCGCAGACCGCGCAGGCCAGCGGCGCTCGCGGGACCGGGGGCACAGGGCGCGGGCAGGCCGGGGCCGCGCGGGGAGCGCCGCAGCCTTTATAGACTCCCGGGGCGTGGCCTGCGCGCCGCCCCTCCCATCTGAGGGCGTGGCCTCCGTGTCGCCCCGCCCACTCGGGGGCGTGGTCTGCGCGCCCGCCCCGCCCCGCGCGTCCCGGACCCCTCGGAGGGCTGGGGCGCCCCGCGGGGGCTGCTCTCGGCTCGGCCGCGGCCTGGGCCCGGGGACAAAGCGCCGAGTCCCGCCTCTTCCTGCGGTTTCCCGCCGGCCTGGCGTCCGCGCCCGCCCCGCCCCCTCCCCTGGGACCCGGCGGCGGGAGAGGAGGCGTCCTCGTCCCCCCAGGCACTCGGGGCCCCCCGCCCCCCCACGGGATCTCCGCGGCGCACGCGAGCCTCTGCTCCCCTTGCCGGCTTCCGCGGATCCAAACCTTCCCGCTCCCAAAGAGCAGCGGGTCTCATCGACACGAAATAGATGACGTCACGAAAACGTGACGAATGAAAACGTCATTCCCACTCCCACGAGTGCTGAGTCGGGGGCGGGGGGGCGGGGGGGAAACCCAAACCCAGCCGGAGCCCAGGGTACCCAGGAGTCCGGATCTCATCCCTGAGCTGCAGGATGATTTATTGTTTTATTTTATTTTATTTTTTTATTTTTTTTTGAGATTTATTTATTTATTCACGAGAGACACAGACTGAGAGAGAGAGGCAGAGACACAGGCAGAGGGAGAAGCAGGCTCCGTGCAGGGAGCCCGACGTGGGACTCGATCCTGGATCCTGGGACCAGGACCTGAGCCACCCAGGTGCCCCGGATTTATTGTTTTAGGTGAAAACACAAGTAGACCACGTCCGGTTCCCGTTCTAGGCCTCCTGGTGACCCCGGGGCCAGACGCCACGATCCCTGAGAAGTGGTCTATGGCAGGATGGGGAGCTCAGAAGAGGCTGTCCCCGGACCCACCCCTCCAGGCGCAGAGCCAAGGGCCTTCCCCCGGGGACACTCGGCCTCTGGGGGGCTGGGTCGTCCTGTGTTGCGGGGGCCTGCTGTGCGCATTGTAGGGTGCCCCCAGCATCAGGCGCCAATATCACCCTTCCCTCCTTCGTAAGGGTCAAAACCAAGATGTGGCTTTGCCAAGTGCCCTCGTGGGGAGAGGGCAGAGGGCACCTGCTAAGGCCGCTGCCCCCCCTACACCTGCAGGAAGGCTTGCAGAGCCGGCTCCGGCTGCTCGGCTGGGCCCAACCCAGGGTAAACCCATTAGGACAGCAGCCTACAGTGTCTGTCCCCCCCCCCCTCCCCCCCCCCCCCCCCCCCCCCCGTGCTGTGCAAAGGTGCAAAGACACAGGGTGCTGACTGACACTGACGTCGCCTGATGTTGGGGCAGGAACCTGGAAGTACTGCAAAAGCTCATCTGCTCTGAACTTTCCTACATCCACATTTTCAGGATTTCAGCTAATGTAAAAGTGACATGAGGCCTGGGGCTGACATGTCCATATTCACTCTCGTTCCGTTGCTTACAGTACTTTTTTTTTTTTTTTTCCATAGGTTTCTGGAGTGTTTCTACTGAGTGAGACTGTGAACTTTGCCGCTGCACTGGTTTTCAGCAAACCATTGCCCCTTTTCTCCTACCCTTGGTTTCCTCTTGATGCCTCCCAGACCTGACCTGTTTGCTTTCTGATAGGCTTATGTCATCCCTACACCTCACAGGCTCATTCTACCATTTGAAGTTGGGCTTACTTCTAACCTGAAAGTATTTCTGCTCTCTGATCCTACATATGTACTTGTCTCCGTGCACTTTACAGTGCGTCTGGGGATAATGTCCAACATCTGAATTTGAATGAATCGGTATTTGTATTTACTCATCAACATTTTGAAAAGTATTTTATTTCCCTTTAAACATTTCTTGAAGCTGTTGACTCTTTTCCTTGTAAATATTAAGAAATTATTTCAGATCATTAGGGAGAATGGTGCAGAAAGGAAGAGCATGGGCTTTGGAATCAAACACATGTGGTTTCAACATTCAGCTCTGCAACCTAGTAGCTCTGGGAGCTTGGCCCAATACTTGACTTCTTCGCACCTTTTTTTTTTTTTTTTTTAATCTGTGGAATGATGATACTACACGATTCCTAGGATTGTTAGGAAGACTAAATCAGATTATGTATGTAAAATGCCCAGCAGAGCACCTGGCTCATGGTAAATTCTCAATAAATGATGGTAGTTATGTTAAGCAAGGCTATCTTGAAGTCCTTTTCTGCCTTGAGAAAGAAACAGAAACTGTGTTTTGCTGAGCGTTCATCTTATATTGTCTGCTGAAAGGTTTGGTAGTAAGACGGTATTTAAGTGTTTGCCAAGATAATTAAGAGCCTTCTGGTAGAAAGCAAATTGTGTGCCTGGGAAAGAGCTAGTGAGAGAAGAATAAGCCCTTCTGAATTCCATATAGGCCTAGTCTGTTTGACCCCTTCAATCTTACAAGAAGCAAAATTGAAGGTTAAATATGTCCAACGGGATGTTTCTCTCCCCGCCCCAGAAATGCACATTATACTTGTAAAAGCTCCTTCGTTCTCTGGAACCCATTAAACAATTTCAAAAGAAAAGTTCTTTGTCGAGGTCACTGTCCTAAGGCAAGTTGAACCAAGGTTGCCTTTCTTCATGACCTTGTGCTCAAGTTCAGATTTTTCAAATATTTTTATTATTTTTATTTCATGCTACTTTTTCTTAACAAAACTCTGAGCCAGATGAGTGTGAACATAAACATAGGGCCTCTTTGTTTTATTTAAGGCAAGGATTCTTTCCCAGAAGCCAGAGAGGCTATGGTGAAGAGGAATTTTTTGGTATATGTGAAATAAAGGAAAATATAAATTCTCACTTTGCTAATCTGCATGTTTAATAATAATAATAATAATAAAAAGAAGCAGCTGTTCCATCTTGTTTCTTAGCCAAGATTTAGCAGCAGTGGTAGGAATTAAAAATTCCTCATACTCAACCCAAATAGTCTGCGATGCATTTTCTGGCAGAGAAAAGAATCACATAAATTACATACGCTTAAATCTTGAAAGGTAGATTAGAATATCTTATTCTTGATATGTGTCATTGTTGCTTTTTTTTTGAAACTTATCTGAAACTCCCATTTTGTTGTAACTTGCATCACTTCTTACCCTTCTTTCTCCAAAGAATACTATTTCCAGGGCGCCTGGGTGGTTCATCAGTTAAGCATCCAACTCTTGATTTCCGTGCAGGTCATCTTAGGGCTTGAGATCCAATCCTGTGTCAAGAGTCAAGAGTCAAGATTCTCTCTCTTTCTCTCTCCTTCTGCTCTTCCTCCTTTCCCCCCTCACACATGCACAGCATTCTTCTCTCTCTCTCTCTCTCTCCAAAAAAAATTACTATTTCCTTCAGTGTTATGACTTCTGTTACAGGATTGTTGATTTTTGTCTCCTCTTTGAGCTTTTCCAGCTCTGCTTATACTTTCTCGTCGCAGCAGAGGTCTCCTAGCTCGATGAGGATGACAAGTCTGGTTGGCTTCATCCTCCAAGACACTGCTCGTCCGCCCTCTCTCAACAGTGTGAGCGCCCTGCTGCTCCTCTTTCCCTTCTCTCCCTTGGGTTGGGTGGGTAACCTCCCTGTCTTCCTTTGCACCCCCAACCACGGCCTACATACGCTCGGCCTACCTCCTCGGACAGGCTGCCTTTTCTCTCTTGTCCCCAATGTCAGAGGAAGAGGTGGTGGTTCTCCAACCCCTTGCGACGAAAGTCTACTCTGAAGGTACCTTTGGTTCAGTTTTTCAGCATTCTCCATTACATTTTCTTGCTCTTCAATCTCTCCGTCTCGACAGCTTTCCTATTGCAAAACTGCTGTGTACCCCGTATCTTAAAAAGCTGGCAAGACTTCACCGCCTTTTGTAATAGGTAATCGAGGTGGCCCCCCAGCATCTCTTCCTTTTTCCCAGCAGCCTAGGCCTTTGTGTGGTTTTGGGGATGGAGTACTGAAGCCAGTCAAGGCCTTCCGGCCCTGGTTTGGGTGGGGTGGGGGTCGTGTGACCTAAACCTATCCTCTCAGAGTGAATCTCTGAATGCTGGGGGATGCGGACACAGAAACATGCTTACGTGTTCTGGAAGGTTCTGTGTGCCTACATGAGGCTCACAGTTGCTACAGTCGTTTTTGCTGGTAGGAAGCCTCCCTGAGGATGATTCGACACAGAGAGGACGGAGAAGTGGAGCTGGAGCTCTCAACAAAGCACTTAGGAAGTTTGTCTGCCGGCAGGGTCTTTTCATTTCGGGAGCAAATGAATTCCCATTGTTGTTTATTCCATTTTGAGATAGACTCTCTGCTGCTTGCAATCAGGACTTCCAACTGATTGTGGTGGTTTAAAACCATGTCCACAAATTCTTTGATCATCGGGTGGAATTTCATTCCCCTCCCCTGGAGCAAGTGCTGGAGTTAGTGACTTGCTTCTAGAAAACAGAGCACAGTGTAGGATTCTAAGTAGACTTCTTTCTCTCTCATCCCTCTCACCCCCTTCTATTTCTGTCTCTGTCTCCCTCTCACCACTTGCTCTGGGGAAGCCAGCTGCCATGTCAGGAGGACGCTCAAGGGCCTTGAGGGGGCCACAGGATGAAGAACAGCCAACAGCTCGGAGAACTGGAGCCCTCTGCCAGCAAAACCACGAGTGAGCTCGCAAGGAGTTTCTACAGTCTTGTTAAGCCCGGAAAAGCCCGGCTGATGCTTTGCACCCTCGTGGGAGACTCTGAGCCTCTCCCCGTGGTCATCAGAGAGTCCCAACCGCTGGATCAGTTACCGTTTTTCAATCTTTACCCTCTCTGACCTCTTGGTTGCAGGACAACATTGAGTAAGTATAGGATTGTGTGCGCATGTACAGAATGGAATCTTCTAAGGTCACATTTCTGAAGTTTCCCATAAATGTTAACTTCTGTCTTAAGACGTTGTTCTGATGAGAATCAATTCTTAAAGTCACAATCACGAGGAAACGTATTGCTTCTCTCCCAAAATTTCACTGTGAGGAACAGAGTACACTAGAGGATGTACGAAATATTTTTTTAATTATCTCATTTGTGATAAGAAACACCAGCCACTTTCAGGAAAGTAAAATATAAATATTCCAGTTTTTTTTAAATATTCCAATTTTTAACAGAGTTTTGTTTTGTTTTGTGTTTTGCTACAGATTACATACAAATAAATGTGTATTTATCCACCAAATTTCAAGGAAAACTTTTAGAATTTGTAATAGGGCTTATCGAAGAATTTTGATTCTTTCCTCCGTTCAGAAAAAGTCTTAAGTAAATTAGTCTAATTTGGGATTTAAAAATTAGCATTTGAGTCTATAGTTTATTTCAGATGTAGTTAAACTAGACGTCCATATGTATTTTGGTCCCTGACCAAAGCTCCAGAGAAAAATCTCATAAAAATTTCCACTTAAAACACCATTCATGTACTTACATGTATGTATACATATATATGTACATACATGTGTATATCCATATATTACATACATATATATGATGCTTTTGGGGAAAGTGATGTAAAGAACATTAACAGTGTTTTGGAAACAATGCACAATTGCTGTAATTGGTAGGCACTTGATTATTTATGGCATTTGCCTGCCAGGATTTTTGTGTAATGGTCCCGTATGGGAATGAAAGTCATTTGTAAAATGAAACTTCCCTTGTAAAAGAAAATTTTAAAAACTGTCATGTTTCTGCATCTCTCACCTCGTAAGAAAAGTGTTGAGCTATAGGCAAAAGGTTAATACCTTTAAAAAAAAAAGCTCCTATAAATTCTGTATTTATATGTTTATAAGGAAAGCTGACTTAGATTTTACTTTAAACATTATTGGCCTACCCCATTCCATAAAGGATTATTGGAATACCCAATTCCCATTCCTAATTCTTAAATAATGCCATGTGTTAAAAGACTCAAGTTTTTAATTTATTTGTCCCTGCGTTCACTTCAACAGAAGACTTGATGTGCTGAAGCAGAGCCGAACCCACCGGCCTGTCAAGGGCTGGGTATGAGCTCACCTCTGTGTTTTCATGGACTTGCGAAACTATCGAGTCCTCTGTGGCAAGGCAGTGGGCTACCCTGGAGCGATTTTCGACTCCTGTCCAAAATCAGCTGTGAAATCTTAAATGGGGAAGAGCCAAAGTGCACACACCATTGGCGGCTCTTCAAGCCGACAGCATGGGGAGCAACCCCAATAACAATAACCCTTTGCTGCAAATCCCTTGTGTGTCAAACATTTCTTCTGGTCCAAACAACAGCCTTTTTAAGGTCGGTATCTTTCTTTCCATTCTTCAGATGAGTAAAGTGAGCCTCGTGGAAAATGAGTAACCTGTCCCCCAGCCACGTAGTAAGTGGCAGAGCTTGGCCTCGGGTCCGGGCTGGACCAAGCCTCACACTTTCAGCTACCATATAGGGCCTTTAACCAAGAAGAGCAGGAAAGTACTTCGGCCCATGGTGCTAGGGACCAAGAGCTCTGGGGGCACACGTCTTCTCCAGGCACAGCAAGGGGGAACCCTGCAGAGGGCAGGCGAGCTCCAGGCCCTGTGTGGCTGGGGTCAGGCCATGACACAAGGTGGCACCGCGGGTGAGCCGGTTGCGGGGACCCAGGGTGCGGGCGGCCGTGGGGTAGGAGCCGGGTGGACCCCGAGGAAGCCTAGGCACCGAGAAGGCCTCTCCCCTCTCCTGGAGCTCAGGCCTCCAGATGGGGGGGGCCCTTAGCTCCGAAACAACACGCTTGGATTGGGGCACAACTGAGTTTGACCCATGACCTTTCTGGGGCGCAAGGGTGGCCTAGATGCCCTACGCGGTGTGCAAACGAGGCTCAGGGCCTTCCCTCCACCTTCATCCACCTGAGGAAACCGGTGAGTTCTTTAACCTTTTCAAGCTTAATTTCCTTCTAGGTCTAGCCCCAATCACCCGGACCTTTGGCCCTAACCCCTGTGGCTCTACTAGCTGCAACGATGTATTACCACCCTGTGTTATTTTGGCAGGACAGGTGTTCGCAGGTAGTTAGGTACCCGATAGTTGCAGGTAACAGCTCCTGAGCGGAGCCGCGCAGCACCCAGGGCAGCAGAGCGGGCTTCCAAGCGCCCCCCACGCCCTGCGGGTCCAGGGACACCCCTCTGTGCCCGGGCCGCCCCTCAAGGTCTGCTGTGCCACAGTCTGAGGGGGGCCTTCCGGCTCAGCCCCCGAGGACATGCCGTCCCAGACCGTGGGTGTCACCTCACTTGCCTTCCTGACACCTGCTCGGGGCATGGGTCCCCCCTCGGGGCCTGCTGAAAATCCATGGGTAATCAGACCTTCGCCAGGGGATCCACTGAGATGTTAGCAGTGTTTGCTTTGATCAGAAGTGTAACTGCCTTGGGCCCAGGCCGTGACCCCGGGGGCCCGGGATCAAGTCCCCCATCCGGGCCCCGCAGGGAGCCTGCTTCTCCCTCTGCCTGGGCTCTGCCTCTCTCTCTCTCTGGGTGTCTCAGGAACAAATAAAATCTTAACAAAAGAAAAAAAGTGTAACTATTCATTTCTCTATCTCCGCTTTCTCTACCATGAATATTACTTGCATTACGTTTTGCAAGAATGATGCTTCCCGCCTACGTTCCTGTGACTCTGCAGGCATAAGGTGCGGCCGCCTCTCGGTGTCTTCTGGCTGCCTGCTCCCGAGACACACGCCCCAGACTACACCTTGGAGATCCTGTCAGAGAGCGTGTTGGATTTTTCTTCCTGACAGCATGTATCTCATTGCCTATTATTTTTTTAAATTTATTTTTCAAAAGATTTTATTTGTTTATTTGAGATAGAGAGTGCACACGGGCGAGAAGCAGGGGCAGGGGGTGGCAGCAGCGGGGCAGGGAGAGGCGGGCCCCCCGGGCGGCGAGCCTGATGCGGGGCTCCACCCCAGGTCCCCGGGACCTTGACTTGAGCCCGAGGCAGATGCCTAACCGACTGAGCCACCCCAGCCTCCACGCTGCCCATTGTAAAACGGTGCTAACTTCTCTCTTACAATGTGAGATCTGCGGGATTATGCAGTTCTGTTTTGTTTTTTTAATTTAAAAAAAAATTTTTTATTGGAGTTCAATTTGCCAACATATAGCATAACACGCAGTGCTCATCCCACCAAGTGCCCCCCTCAGTGCCCATCACCCAGTCACCCCCACCCCCCACTCACCTCCCCTTCCACCACCCCTTGTTCGTTTCCCAGAGTTAGGAATCTCTCATGGTCTGTCTCCCTTTCTGATATTTCCCACTCATTTTCTCTCCTTTCCCCTTTATTCCCTTTCACTAATTTTTATATTCCCTAAATGAATGAGACCATATAATGTTTTTCTTTTTCTGATTGACTTAGTTCACTCAGCATAATACCCTCCATCCAGGTCCATCCACGTCGAAACACATGGTGGCTATTTGTCGTTTCTAATGGCTGAGGAACATCCCACTGTATACACAGACCACAGCTTCTCTATCCATCATCTGTTGATGGACACCGAGGCTCCTTCCACAGTGTGGCTATTGTGGACATTGCTGCTAGAAACATCGGGGTGCAGGTGTCCCCACGTTTCATTGCATCTGTATCTTTGGGGTAAATCTCCAACAGTGCAACTGCTGGGTCGTAGGGCAGGTCTATTTTTAACTCTTTGAGGAACCTTCACACAGTTTTCCAGAGTGGCTGCACCAGTTCACATTCCCACCAACAGTGTAAGAGGGTTCCCTTTTCTCTGCATCCTCTCCAACATTTGTGGTTTCCTGCCTTGTTCATTTTCCCCATTCTCACTGGTGTGAGGTGGTATCTCATTGTGGTTTTGATTTGTATTTCCCTGATGGCCAGCGATGCAGAGCATTTTCTCATGTGCCTGTTGGCCATGTCTAGGTCTTCCTCGGTGAGATTTCTGCAGTTTTGTTAACAAAGATCAACCTGAATTGTAGGTCCTTTCGACGAAGATCACACAGCTGTGCACACGGCAGCGGTGGAACAGGAGGGATGAACCTGGGAAGGGAGGTGAGGGGTGGATAGGCCACGTGGGCTTTGAACGCCACGTTAAGAAATAGGGACTTGGTTCAAATCTTATCTCCTAAAAAAAAAAACAAACAACCCCCCCCCCCACACACACACACAACTCTTATCTCCTCCAGAAAATACTAAAATATATTTCATCTATTGCTTAAAAATTCATTTTGAACTTGGAACCGCTTATGAGGTTTCTAAATCAGTAATTGGGATTCATAAAAATTCACTTAAATAATTTGCTTTATGTAGTGCCACAGAAAATGCTGTGCTCTTTAGGTGTTAGATGGCTACAGTGCCTTTCTTGTAAAAATCCTGAGTTTGATTAATGTCATTACTTAATCTAGTGTTTTTAAAGCACCTGCTATACGCAAGGTATTTTTGCTAGGCTTTGGGGGAAACAGCATGTAAAGAAAATTTCTCTTCTCCAAAGGCTTTATGGTTTAGTTACAAGAGTCTAGACATTCATAAAACCCTGCAACAAAGAGCATAATGTGAGACATATTACAGCAGGGGAACACGGGAGCCCGGAGGGAGTGGCCCTGATACAAGGAGGTGAGGACAGACTTTTCTTTTGAAGGTGTTGGGGAGGAAGGTGGGCGGGGAAGTGGGGCATCATCAATGTGTTATCCAGCCAGTCTCCTCTGGGAAATGGGAGCTTAGTCCCCCGGGGACACCAGGAAATGATATGGACAGGACCCCACAGTCATTCCACTCAAGTCGCACAGGAGATGAGGTGCTTTTTCACCAGTGTTATGGACTGGATGTTGTGTTCTCCAAAATTCCCATGTTGAAATCTTAATCCCTTATGTGCTGGTATTGGGACATGGGGCCCCGGGAGGTAATTAGGTTTTGATGAGGTCATGACAGGATTAGTGTCCTTATAGGAAGAAGACGCCAGAATGCTTGCTGTCTCTGTCCCCATGTCCTGTGAGGACACAGCAAGAGTCAACGGACTCCAACCAGGAAGAGAGCCTCACTGGGAACCAAAGCAGCTGGCCTCTTGATTCTGGACTTCCCAGCCTCCCAAACCATGAGCAATAAATCTCTGGGCTTCGGACGCCTAGTCCAGGCTATTCTCTCACGGGGAGCTGAGCACATTAAAAGGACCAACTGCTTTCCATCAGTCTTGGAACAGGGGGCTCTCTGGAAGGGGTTCTTTCTTTAGCGCTTCTGGCCCACCGAGCATGGGCAGGGCAGCCGGCTCCAGGTTTGGAGGAGGTTCTCAGCCAAAGACATGCAGCTTTTAGCAGTTGGAAGTCCATCTGCGAACCCTGCAGGTAAAGCTGGAGGTGTCTGGGTGAGAATTAGCAGCATCTTCTAGGAGGTGAATCCTAGAAGGGACGTGAAAGTCTTCATACTTCGGGCAGGATGAAGTGTTTCAACTGAGCCTTAAAGAGGTAGGATGTCAACAGACAGGCAGGGACAAGCCATGCCAAACACATGGGAAAGCTGGAGCCTAAACCAGGAGAAGGCAAAGTTGGGGATACTTCTTTTTTTTTTTTTTTAGCACTCCAGGGAATTTATTCCAGAGAAATGAAAATTAAAAAAAAAAAAAAAAAGCATTTACACAGCCATTACACATATGAAGGCACCTCTGCAGAGATAATAAAGATTTCTCAAATGTCTTCAATGTTGATTTTTAAAAGATTTGAGAGAGCATGCAGTGAGAGGGGCAGAGGGTAAGGGAGACTCTGAAGCAGACTCCCCCTGCCGCCGGGGTCGAGCCCCACCTGAGGTTCCACACCACAACCTCGAGATCCTGAAATGAGCCAAAATCAAGAGTAGATGTTTAGCTGACTGAACCACCCATGAGCCCCTCAAATGTTCTTAAGTGCAAAATCCATGCTGTGAACCCTTGTGGGTGGGAGGACAGCTGGGGCACCCAGTCTACCTAGAAGGGTAGGAGGCCTGGAGGGCCTGAAGGTGGGAACTAAGGATGTGGGAGGGTGCCTGCAACCCCTTCCCATCCGGCGTGAGACAGGACTTCCCCGTGCACCCTTGGCCTTCAGGGTGCTGGGCTAAGTGCTGACTGGACCCCCACCTACAGTGATGACACAGGACCCCATTGTGGGCGGAACCCTGGCACCCCAGGGTTCCACTGCTGCCTGGTGCTACTCTGCATTCCCAGGCAGTGGGAGGCACTCGTGCTCTGGATCTGGCTCACAGCACCCGAACTATCTCACTCTCCCCAGTACCCCAGTGTATAAACTGTAGGTGCTCACACAGCGACAGGTCACAGGTGAGTAGAGTTTCTCCCTGCACACCTCGGGTCACTGTGGCACCTCCTGGCTGGGTTCTGCAAGCTGTTGCTTTATGGGGTGCTAGACATGGATGCAGCCTCAGATGTTTTCAAACACTACAGCAAGTTTTACAAGGACTATGGCGACCTCATCAAGGAAACGTTAACTAGAGCAAGGCAGATTGACCGGAGTCATTGCTCCCAGATCCTGCTGCTGAGCCTCAAGCAGTTGTATACAGAACTGCTACAGGAACAGGGGCCCCAGGGCCTGAATGAGCTTCCAGCCTTTGGTGAGATGAAGGATCTGGCCCGAAGGTTTGCTTTGAGCTTTGGACCCCAGCAGCTGCAGAACTGTGACCTTGTGGTCACACTCCACAAGGAAGGCATCAAGTTCTCCTTGTCTGAACCGCCTCCACCTGGCTCCGCCAGTCAGCCCCCAAACCTGGCCTTCCTGGAACTCCTTTCAGAGTTTTCCCCCCGACTCTTCCATCAGGACAAGCAGCTGCTACTGTCCTACCTGGAAAAGTGTTTGCAGCATATCTCCCAGTCACCTGCTTGTCCCTGGGGTCCAGTCACCACCTACTGCCACTCCCTCAGCCCTGTGGAGAACACAGCCCTGTGGAGACCAGTCCTCAGGGCTGCCCCCGCTACAAGAAAAGGCGTACTGAAGGTCCCTCCAGGCGGCAGAGAGGATGTCTCTTCGCCTCAGGAAGAAAGCCTGCAGCTGAACAGCATCCCACCCACACCCACCCTCACCTCTACAGCCATCAAGAGGAGGCAGCCCCTGAGGGGGTTGGAAGAGGTGGAGAAAGAAGGCCGCTCAGAACCAGAGCTGACCCAGGGCCAACCTCTGTCAGGCAACCAGAGGTCAAGGTTCTCAAGTCCACAGCATTTACAGACTCTCCTCAACCCTTCAGGTCCTGGTTTGGGCAACCAGCTGACCCGACTCAGCCTCATGGAAGAGGATGAAGAAGAGTTGGAAATTCACGAGTTAAGTGAGGAATGGCAAGAAACAGACAAGCACACTTCCCCCAGTGAGCACGGGCTGGACCTTTTAGATTCTACAGAGCTAAACCTTGAGGATTTCTGACAGGACTCCATGCCCCTCCCCGTTTCCACTCCCCACCTCAATGGGGAAAAGGCAAACAGGAGAACAGAGAAGAAGGAACCATTACTTCCAGGCCCCATCCTGGTCTTTGAAGGGAAGGAGAGTGGGCTGTGCCTTTCTAACCTAATGTTTCTCCTATGATGTTGGGATAGAGAAGCCTTAGGCCCCCTGTCCTTCCTCATACTCCTGGCTATGTCCCTGTGTGGAGAATGCCTTTTTCCTGCTGTGTCTGGAGGAGGTGGCAGCTTTACCTCAGTACTAGAGTGGCACTGCCTCCCTGTACTGAATAGAAAGAACCCAGTAGTTTCCTGTATTTTTGGAACAGCTTTCCCAGCTTCTTTTGTACCCTAGTGATTAGCTCAATAAACATGCTTCAGGCAAAAAAAAAAAAAAAAAATCAAGTAACTTCGTTACTTTAGGTAACGAATACGATTTCTGTAATTCTATTTTATTTGTTTTCCTCCTTGACAATACTTAATCCTTGGGTTTTCTGTCTAAAAAATTGCTCGTACCTTAATTTAAAAATTAAGTTAAGCACTAAGAAGTGCTAACCATCATCTGGGCTTTCAGTGAGTGAGAATCACAGATCACCACCACAAATATAATAACAATAATGAAAAATAGTTTGAAATATTGCAAAATCATCAAAATGTGGCATAGAGACACGAAGAGAGCAAATGCTGCAGGAAACATGGTGCTGATACGGCTGCTGAAAGCAGGGTTGCCACAGAACCTCAACTTGTAAAAGCCACGAGCACTACAAAGTGTGATAAACGAGGTATGCCTGTATCTAGATTGTTTTCAAACTTTATTCTAAGGAATATTCATTTAATCAAGAAGTATGTATCCTGTACAACATGAAGATGAGCAAGACAGATCAAACGCAGTTTAGTAGGAGATGCTGCGGAAGGTCAGTCTCAACAGTTGACCAGGCCTCCGCCCCTGGGAGAACAGGTGATGCTGCGAGCCCCTGGCGGGCAGGGCACTGCCTTCTTTATAGTCAAACCCCCTGTAAGCGTCAGATGGCCTGGCCCGTAGGAGATCCTGGGTGACACTGGCCAAGTCACAGGAGACTGTGCCTAAGCCGGGTGTGAATGGCATAAGAGGAGAAGGTGAGTTGAGGTTTTGTAGGAGTATCATGGTGATGAGCAGCACTTTTTTCCTCTACAGCTTTCTGCATATCTTGAGACATGAGGCTTATTACCCAGATATTTTCTTCTGTGGTATCTTTAGCTTAAGGTGAAATATATTTCATTTCCATGGAATGTGGTCGGCTAAGACCACCCTTCCCTTCTTGCATCATAATATACCAAGAGAAGCTTCTCTTTAAATTCTAGAAACAAATTTTATTTACTGTATAAGTGTCTTCACCTCGGGTAGCTTCACCGAAACACCCGCCCAGGCCTCTGGCTTTCTCTTGAATTGCATTTCTGTCAGCAATTAACATGTGTAATGTTTTATCTTGCTAAGTTTTGCGTCTCATTAAAACAGTTCATGAATCACTTTTTATGGTTTCCATGTAGGCTGCAGAATGAGCTCATTTGCATATAGATCCATGTCCCTGCCAAATTTAGGAGACCACCTTTGGAATGTATCTCTTTTCTTGCTAAGACCCCCCCTTTCTAATATCACCTCCATCTCCACCTCCTTTTCCTTTTAATAATTTCTTTCCATCACCAAACCACCAGCAGGCATTTCCCTCAGGGCCACTTTCACAAGGCCAACAGATTTTTATGACTGTAAAAGCTGCTGTGTGAAGAGCAGCAGACTAGGAAGCCATGCTAGGAGTGTGTTGTGGGCAGTGGGCTGAGCTCATTTGTTAGCCGGGGCACCCACTCCCCAGGCTCCGACCAGCTCCATCAGAATCCCAGGCTGTTTCGGCGGTGGAATGTCTCCTGACAACCGGCTGGCTCTGAAAATGGTAGGCCTGCTAATGCCAAGGGTCTGCTCCAGTATTTCTGAAACTGGCTTCCAAGGAACATTAGAGAGTTTTGCCAAATAAAACGGTTTTGTGGTCAAATAAGTTTGGGAAACCTTTCATATTCTTTCTCTTGGAAAACTTATAAAATATATTAGCATATTACAGGTTCCTAACCCTATTTAACCATAAAGACCTTTCACAAAGAACCTATGAACAACTCACAGGTTACTGATGTTCTAAGGAATATTATTTGGGAAGGATTGATCCATATCATTTCTATGGAGTTTATTTCCTGGATTTATCAGATAAGAGGAAATGAACAGCTTTTCTTTAGTTCTTGATATATATGTCCCCAAATACCTTCAAATAATATATTTACTTATGCTTGTTTTTCTCTGACAAGCTTTGCCTTGATTATCAATATGGTTCACACTGTGTTACTGATTCATCGATGAAGATCACCTGATATGTTCTTAGTTGAATTCGTTTAACACAGTAGTTCTCAAAGTGTGGTCCTAGACCAGAAGCTGCAACATCATCTGAGAACTTGTTAAAAATACTGCTTTTCAGGTCCCACACCTACTTACTTAGAAACTCTGGGGGAGGTCTAGGAATCTGTGTTTTAGTGAGCCTTCCAATTGATTCTGACGCACAGTGAAGTTTGAGAACTATCAGTTTAACACAGTTTAAGACATTTGCTTTCAGCTCAGAAGGGGCAACAGGAACTAAATTTATCTTCCTATCTGAAACAACTGAAAAACTGGACAAAATATACATGAAAATATACATGAATCAATGGTTCTCAGATGTGGGACATCAGGCAGCTCAGGATAGTCGTCCTTGAGAAATGGAAAACAAATGAAATAACCCCTACCACTGCTCCAGCTTAGGACCTAAAGAGAGTTTCTAGGTTGAAGTCACAGAAAGAAGATCCAGAGAACTGCAGAGGGTTCCCCTCAAGTCCTATGCTGATTGCTGATTAGAGCTTGAGCATGCGGAAGCCACCTAAGGGAAAGATCTGCCCACATGGAGCAGAGAAAACAATCCCAACAGTTCACAGAGGACTGGGGTAGGTCGTGCTCCCACCATCCAGAGGAAGAACCTTCTAATTCACCGAGCGCTGGTAGTACCCAGAGGGCAAAGTTGTCTCTCGAGTAAGGCTGCTCTGGTCCTGAGTAATAAAATGTAAAAGTCTTGAAAAGATCCAACTACTTCCAAATAACATAACTATGTCCCAGAACAACATTCTAGAATATTGATAGCAGAACTTAACAAGGACTGGCATCTAAAACAATCCATAATAAAGAGAAAAAAAAAAATAGAAACAGGTCCCGGGGCAATGGGGTGGCTCAGCTGGTTAAGTGTCCAACTCTTGATTTCAACTCAGGTCATGATCTCAGGGTTGTGAGATCGAGCCTCCTGGCAGTTCCGCACTAGGGATGGAAGCTGCTTAAGATTCTCTCTCTCCCTAACCCCTCACTCTAAAGAAAAAAAAGGAGAAGAAGAAGAAGAAAACGAAGAAGAAGAAGAAGCAGTAGTAGAAGAAGAAGAAGAAGAAGATCTAGAAGTGACAGGCAGTAAAATCAGTAAATAAGGACATGAAAACAGTTATAACTGTATGCCATAGGTTCATATGATAAGGTAGAGAAATGCTTGAGCCTGTAGAGACATGGAAAACAGTAAAAAGGCCCAAACTGAACTTTGAGAAATTAAATATGCACTAAGATGAAAACTGCAATGTATTAGACTCAACAGAATAAAAAATTATATAAAGACAGCAATGGAAATGATCCAAAATGAAACTCGGGAAAAAAAAGAGATTGAAAAACAAAATGAGTAGAGCATGAGCGAACCGTGGGTCAATGTCACATGACTTGATACACGTGCTTAGAGTTCCTGAAGGAGGGGGACAGTGAGGATATTTGAAAAATAATGACCATTTTCCAAATTTCATGAAGATCATAAATCTACAAATCCAAGAAATTCAGTAGAGTCTAAGAACAAGAAATTTGAAAACAATACCAAGGCATATCATAATCAAATTGCTTAAAACCAGGATAATGATATGAGAAGCTGTTGGGGGAAAATGCCACAGAATATGTGGAGGAGGTTTGGGGGCAGTGGACACAAGGATCAGAATGACAGCAGATGTCTTGTGGGAAACCATGTGAGCCACAGGACGGTGGGGCAATATCGCAAAATGCCTTTTGAAAATGAAGGTTAAATAAAGTTTCTTTCAGGCATACACAAGCTAAAAGAATTCATCACACCAACAGACTGAACCAACATCAATTTTTAAAAGCAGTCCTTCTGGCAGAAGGAAAATGATATTAGAAAGAAATCTAGAGGTACTGAAGGATAGGGAACACTGGAAATAGAACACAGATAACCAAATATAAAACCACCCACCCACTACTTGGCCTTTTTAAAAAAAATCTGCTTAAGGGAAGCCTGGGTGGCTCAGCGGTTGAGCATCTGTCTGCAGCCCAGGGTGTGATCCTGGGGTACTGGGATCGAGTCCTGTTTCGGGCTCCCTACATGGAGCCTGCGTCTCCCTCTGCCTGTGTCTCTGCCTCTCTCTCTGTGTCTCTCATGAATAAATAAATACAATCTTTAAAAAAAAAAAATCTGCTTTAAAGATCAATGTTTAACAGAAAAAAATGCAACATACACAATGCACTGTAGGGTTTATAATGTAGAAATCAAATGTCAGATGTATGACAATAATAGCACAATGACCTGGAGGTAGGAAAATGGAGTGTGCTATTGTGAGGTTTTCATACTCTATGTGAAGTGGTATATTATCCCTGGAAGTTGACTGTAATAGATTAAAGATGTACACTATAAACCCTAAAGCAGCCACTAAAACAAAATATAGTTACAGCTAATGAGCCACCCAAGGAAATAAAATGCAATTACAAAAATATTCAACCCAAAAGAGAGCAAAAAGATATTAAAAAGAGAGAACAAATAACAGATGGGGCAAAGAAAAAACAAACTGCAAGATGATGGATTTAAAACCAACCATATCAGTAAATACTTGGACATGTAAACAAGATTTTTTTTTTTTTTTTTTTTGCCTATAGTCTTAGGCAAATAAATAAGCTTTATCTCCTATCGGCATTAGGTTTCTCTCAAAAAGTCGTGCAGTGAAAGATTAGAAAGTTGAACTAATCGTGGTTGTAACAGCAAAATGATCTTGGCAGTGAATCCTATTTGAGCTTCGGCACAGAGAGGCGTCCAACAGGTTCAGCCAAGAGACACGAGCTGAAGGCACTTGGCATTTCTTGCTTCTCGGAGATTTAGGTAACTCAGGTTGCTGGAGGGTAACAGCCCAGGCGTGGAGGCTCCGAAGGGATTTCTTGCTCACGGGGCTGGGGCTTAGGAATGCTATTCAAGGACTTTTGTTCCCCAGGAACCTCTCAGGCCTTCTGAGCCAACCCTGTGGTTGGGCGCTGGAGTCTGCTCCCTGCTCTGATGGCACCTGCTGCTCTTCGGGCCAGGGGCTGCCTCCTTCCCAGCACTTCTTCATGCTCCAGATCCACTCACTCATTCATTCCTGTTCACCCTTTAGATCTTTATTTTTATATATTTTTTAAGATTTTATTTATTTATTCATGAGACACAGAGAGAGAGAGAGAGAGAGAGAGGCAGAGGCACAGGCAGAGGGAGAAGCAGGCTCCATGCACCGGGAGCCCGATGTGGGATTCGATCCCGGGTCTCCAGGATCGCGCCCTGGGCCAAAGGCAGGCGCCGAACCGCTGCGCCACCCAGGGATCCCCACCCTTTAGATCTTAATTCAAAAGCGCTCCACTGCTCGCCTAACCCCCGTCCCAGATTCTTACCACATTTGAAATCACAGACAGCGGGGTAGGATTATTGGGATGGTAGAGAGGGAAGAAAAAATAACATCTGTATTTTTCACCCCCTCGGATTAAAACAGTCCAATCTCTGGTTGCCACTCAGTGCCTCCCAGCCCTGCTCCTCGACCCTTTAAGGAAGTTCCTGAACTTTATTGTGCAGGTGGGTGGTAATCAGTGGAGGGAACACTTGAAAAACAGGTAAGCCTAGAGGAGCCGGGATGGAGAAGAGAGGAAGCAGAGGTCATGTAGAAGTGGACTTGGGCAAAGGGAGCAGGCACAGGAAATAAGGGAGGACAGCAGGGAGGTGGAGGGGGTGGGAGGACTTTGGTGAGCACTGGCTGGCAGCCAGGCTCAGGGATGACATGGGACAGGTGGGATACTGGGAGGGACAGGAGAAGGACACCAGCATATCAACGTGTGTGTCTGTGGCCGGGAGTTGAATCCCTTTGACCATCACTGAGAGGCACTGTTAAGGATAGAAATTGCTGTTAGTGGAACTTGGGTCGCAGAGGGTGGGCCACACGGGCAGCCCCAGTGGGCAGTGCCTTGTGTGTCTGGCTGCCACTGTCTGTGCCCCTCCGTTTGGCAAGGCAACCCCTGCATCTTCTGAGCACCGACTCTCTTCCCTGCTTTCAGCCCACAGGCTCCTCCAGGTGAGCGTGGGATGCAGGCCTGCCCATCAGGGCAGCACGAGCCCTGGCCAGGACGGGTGCAGGCAGCACGGGTAGTCCTCTCTGAGCCGGTGACAGTCCCACCCAGGATGTCTGCCTGCTGAAGAGAAACAGTTCTGTTACTACTGGATTTGAACACAGGAATGGAACTGAAATATAGGTGAACTGGCTGAAGGAAGGAGACGTGCGGCCTAGAAAACACCTGGAGCCCCTGCAGCAGCCCCTGCCTCAACTAACCCTCAGCTTTTTAACTACCTGAACCAATAAACACCAAACACCTTCTTTTTTATTTTTTCTATTATTTTTTTATCGCACTGTGAGTTGGCATTTTGGCCACTTGGAACTGAAAAAGTTCTAAATTATACAGCATTCAACACCTATGGGCGCTACATTGGATCGGGCCTGTCTCTGTGACCACTCTCCTGAGGGGCGGGGTGGGGGCCTCTTTGGTGCTCTGCTGTGTGCCTACCACCTTGTGTACCGTCTGCAATTTTGTTGGGTAAATGCGTGCATATTTGGGATTGGTTGTTGTCTGTCTCCCAGCTAGATGTAAGCTCTCTGAAGGCTAATATCTCTCTATATATGAAAATCTATCTCAGATGCTCAAGCACAGAGCCACCCAGGTCTCCTATTTCTAGATTATTTTAAGTTGTCACTTATCAATGACCAAGAAGTGAATATCTGGGAAAGGCCCTAAAAAGTCCACAAGTGATTCCAATCCCCCCTCACTGGAGTCATGCAAGCACTGAATCCATTCCACGACCAGAAAGAAAAGTTTCCATCATTTCCTCTCCCTGTTTAAGTATTATATATGATTCAACAAAGAAAACAATTTTCTGGAAAAGACTTGGATGGTGCGAGTTCCCTGAACCATCTTTAGTAGTGGGGAAAAAAGGTTGAGATTCCAGGAAAATGTGGTTTTACCCGGGCCATCTTTCTTGTCGGGACGAGGCTGGTGAGCAGGCTTCGGAAATGAGGGGACGCATTCCTTTTCTCCAGCAAGAGCAGACCAAAGCCAGACCAAGCCTCAGAAACAAAGAATAAACAGAAAGCAAAACAGCACTTTCCTTGGCTAAACTCTGATCCTCTTCTCGCATCTGTTCCTTCTCCTCCGCCCTCTGTAGGTGAAATGACCCATTAAGTTCATGCAGAGGAATCTCCGATTTCTTAGGTTGATTTTATCAATTAATTAATACATGATGTTGTTGGAAATTGTGGGCGTTGACTCACATTATAATGAGCTCTAGAGAATACAAAAAATGTCAAAACAGTGACTTTTGTTGTAATGAAGTCATGGTTAGAAAACAAGTCTGAAGGGGCAGCGGGGTGGCTCAGTCCGTTAGGCATCTGCCTTCAGCTCAGGTCATGATCCCAGGGTGCTGGGATCAGGTCCCAGTCAGGCTCTCTGCTCAGCAGAGAGGCTGCTTCTCCCTCTCCCTCTGCTGCTCCACCTGCTTGTGCTCGCTCGCTCTCTGTCACACAGATAAAATCTAAAAAAATAAAAGAAAACAGGTCTAAAAGAAGCAATTAACATTCACTGTGTGGTGAGTTAACATGAAACACTGAGCTCAGAGAGGGGGAAACGTTTACTTCTTTATGTTAAGTCTGGAGCAAGGATTTGAGAATTTATACAACGTGGGAAGAAGTGAGTGCTTCTTTGACATCAGGACGAAAGAAATGTGTGCCTTTCAGCCACCATCCAGCTTGACTCTCCCCTCTACAGGAAACAATTATGAAACTATAAGGTAACTTTTTTTTAGAGAGAGACATGAAAAAGTATTTGCTGTACAATAGGAAGAGTGTGCTGTGATCAGAGCAATAGCCCGCTGATGTTGCATGTGTTCTGCTGTGAATATTTATACGTCCACGCTGTGGACTCTTGACAATGCTATTTATTAGAAGAGGATTCCACTTGTGCTATTACAGTGATAAAGTGTCAACCATTTAAATAGTACTCATCCCCTGAATATGCATATTCTAATGTAGATCCTTAATAGCTAGGACACCAGAGTCCCGAGCATTTGTTTGTACCAGATACGTCACAGGTGCTCATCAAGTGTTGAAATAAAATGATAAAATGTTGATTTGTTTCAGCAAGCATGTATTTTAAAGTTTCTCTAAATTCTCATCTGGAATTTTTGCCAAGAGTAACCTGATGTGAATTAATGTGGTTAGACCTTCCCAGTGATGAACATAGAGATCCTGCAGATGTCTGGAGCTCGTTTAATAGCCTTCTGAATCTGACACTTAAGCTCCTTTAACTTACATTATCATTATAATAGCTTTGGGTGCCAAAAGTACTTAGTAGTTCTTCCCATGCTTCATACATAGGAAAGATTGTTTCTCTGTGGGTCACACCTTCAAAGCAAGTTTTGCAAATTAAAGAGGAAAAACATCTGATCAAGTGTTTTGTTTTTAATCACCAACTATTGCTTTCAAATGTGAATCCATGAGATAAACATGGAGGAATTAGGATAGTTTGTTACTCAATGATCAGTTCTTACTAAAACGAGTCTTTGAGATATGTTTTTTTAGTGAGTCTGGATAATGCTAGAACGTTCTTCTTAAGCTTACAGTGGCTCAGGACGTTTGCTGGCCCTGATTTTAAGCATACAGATTAAAGGTGTGAGGAGGTTGAGGTATGCGGCTGATTATGTTTTCCAAAGACGGTCACCACAATACACCAACTCCTACCACGTGATGTTGATACTAGTCCTACTAAGATGTGGCCTCTCTTTCCTCCCCTTGAATCTGATGAGCTTGTGACTGTGGTAGAAATGGCCCTATGTGGTTTCCGAAGCTTAGGCATAAACAGCAAGACAGCTCCTACCTTGCACTTTTGGGTCACTTGACCTTGAAACCCAACCACCATGTGTGAAGAAGCCCAGACCACGGACTGAGGCTGTGGGTGGGTGTTTGACCACAACTTTGGCTGACATTCCTGCCAATGGCCAAAATCCATGGACTATATGAATAAAGAAACCTTCAAGATGGGGTGCCTGGGTGGGCTCAGTCATTAAAGCAGGGAGCTCAGCGGGGAGTCTGCTTCTCCCTCTCCCTTCATTATTACTCTCACTCACTCTCTTTCCCTCAAATAAATAAATGAATAAAACCCTAAAAAAAAAAAAAAACCTTCAAGATAACTTCAGTACCAAAAACTGTCAGACTGCATGAGAAAAAATACTCCAAGAGAGAATTACCCCCCTGAGCCAAGGAAACCTTCAGACTTGTGTCAATAACAATAAAACGTTGCTGTTTTAAGGGACTAAGCTCTAGGGGTACACATTGTGCAACAACAGATAAGTAGAACAAGATAAAATGAGGTTCTCTTCAATTCCGTCAGTGGTCTTTGGAGGAATAAGAATTCACAGCATTCCCTCCACCTGGGAAGTTTCGTGATGACATAGCATCAGACTACGGACAGAGAAGTCAAACTGGTCTCCCAATCGTGTAGCGATCTGTGATCATCTTATCTCTGAGTGCAGTCAAGCCTATTGGGAAAACTACAGAAGCCTGACAAAATTAGAGGGGTATTTTTTTTAATAACTAGCAAATAGAAAAAACCAACTACAAACAATATGAAAAATAGAGTATCATTTTCGTTTGTTTTGTTTTGTTTTTTAGGTTTTTTTTTCTTGGTACGAGTTCATTGAGGGCATAGACTTTCTCTGATTGTTTTTCCTCATACTTTACCCTCAAAGCCTGGAATCGTGCCTAGCAGGGAGGCTCACTAAAAATGCATTGAATGAATGAATGAATATGAACACATTGGAGAGAGTGGGCACCAAAATTTATTTCTGGGACGTAGAATTATGGATGATTTTCTTCTTGTTTTCCCTAGACTCTCTACCATAATCATGGATTACTCACAGATTCTGTGAAGGTTTGAATTAATTAGTTGGCTTATTTTACGGTCTTCTTGTAATCTATTTAACTCAGCTGGATTCATTTGTCTGCAAATTTAAAAACATGGGGCCATCACCTTATGCCAAGAAAGACCCTGAGAGCAAGTGTCTTGCCCCCAAATTTAGGATGGAAAAGAGATTTCAGTCTACGTGCCAGCTCTGATGGACGATGGCGGAGGGACCCCCTGGAGAAGGATCCCCAGGTAATGATGACACCTCATCCCTTAGCAGTGTCTGCTGTGGATCAGGTTAGAGGAGGGGGTGTCATGGCCTGCGGACGGCCGACTTGGCCAATGTCTATCTTCATCTGTCTTGTGTCGAGCGCTACTGGTTTAAACTCACCATGGGGTGGGTTTAAGATGTGATCATTGAATAACCCCGGAAGATGTCCACATTCTCATCCCTGGATTTGGGGTAACAGTGTTGACTGAGCTGAGAAGTAAAATGATCACAGATGGCAACATAATTGGGTGGTCTGGTTAGATTTCTCTTTCCATAAGTTGTTGCTTTGTGAATACATGATGTCCCCGGGGCAAAGGGAATCAGGGGCCGTCAGAGCAAATTACCAGCCAGCTGACCTTAAGATGGGAGGGACCCTGGTTTACCCAGGTGGGCCCAGTGAATCAGAGGGTCTTTAAAAGTGGAGGAAGGAGGTGGGAGAGCGATAGTTGGTCTGAGAACCAGAGAGCTGGTCGTCGGAAGGACTCTGGTCCAGTTGGTGATTTTGAAGGTGGGGAAGGGTGCCGGGAGGAAGGTGGACTCTAGAAGCTGGAAGAGGCACGGTGAAGGTTGTCGCCTTGGGCCCCAGGGAGCCATGGGCCCTGCCAGCACCTTGCTCCCAGCCCCGTGCATCCACGTTGTTCTTCTAACCACAGGGAGGAAAATGAACATTCCCTCCACTTCTCTGAGTTCATGGCTGAGCCCCCTTGTACTCAAAGACACGTGAACGAGAGAGGCAGAACCCAGAAGCTTGTTACCAGGAATACCTCAAGGACACAGGGAGACGCCCAGGGAAGATGAACAACTCGAAGACGTAGCTTTGATTTGGGGCTAACTACCACCTGAACAGGGAGAGGAAGGGCAAACGTATACCCCTTAGGGGACAGTAAGTGATTTTTGCGAGAGACAAGTGGGCCCCCAGAAGAAGAGCTGGAAGGTATGATGGTTGTGACAAAGTCTGTCTGGGTGTGGGGGTGACCCCCGTCTCCTCTGCAGCGAGGAGTGGAGGAGTCCGTCTTCCCTGGTTAATAAAACCCCAGGGAAGGGGATTCCTAACAATCGCGTTCCTTTCGGAGGGAGGAAGGGGAGATGGGGGGAGCTCAGAGAAAGCCCCTCCCTACATCTGCTCTTCTTCAAATGCTCACAGCTCAAAATGACCAGTATGCCAAACCGGCTCGTTTTGGGGATGCATACTCCTTTATCTTTCATAACCTGCAGAACTATAAGGTAATAAATTTGTGTTAAGTTAATGGTAATTTGTTACAGCTGCAATGGAAAAGTAATACAATATGGGTTATCCTACCTCTAAAGAGGAAACTGCTATTCCACAGCTCCCTCCCTGAATGCTGACCCATTGGTTTTTGTTTTTTGTTTTGTTTTTTTTTTTTTGGATCTCACTTTAGAATTCATGGCCAGTTTCTTCTAACATTTTGAGGCTCCAGTCTCTCTCAACCATGTTCTATTGTGCGAGAAGCAAGCAGGTCTTCTCATGGCTGATAAATGGTCTAATTTCCCTTTATCTCAAATAATTTTTCTATCCAGCAAGACCACATTCATCGGACAATTACAGAACAAAAACATTTGAAGTTGGATTGCAATAAGGAAGGGAGAGATTAATATTAGAATTCTTGATTATGTCTTTGGGGGAAAACTATAATCACTGAATATTGGATTTAACAAAGTCACCGCTTATTGGGGTGCCTGGTTGGCTCACCTGTAGAGCACGTGACTCTTGCTCTCAGGGTCATGAGTTTGAACCACATAATGGGGTAGAGATTACTTAAAAATGAAATCTTAAGAAAGTTACCACTTATTGAGAAGTAATTGTTTCATATATAGCTTCATACACATTATCTTGTTTAATCTTTAGACCAACTTTCAAAAGGAGGGATTTTTGTTTCTATCTTATCAATGAGGATATCAAGGCTCAGTCCAGGCATTAACTGGTTCAAGTTCAAGTAGAACTGTGTAGAGGTTCCCTTGATGGGTCCGATCACCTCTTCCTTCTTTTTTTTGTTTTTTTTTTTTTTAACATCTTCCTTTGTGATAAGATTTTCCCTGTGGCCTCCTCTTCTCTCAAAGCCTTCGTTTAAGGACAGTGTACACATTTGGAGGAGTTACATGCAGATCTCCCTCCAGCTATGGGGACAAGCAGGTGATTTGCTTTACTCTCAAGAACTATCACCAGCTTTAAGAAGCAATAGCTCTAAGATTTAATTATAGCTGAAGTAATGTCTACAGCAGTGCTTTTAAAATGTGACACCATTTTAGAAGCACCTGGGGAGCTTTTAAATATCCCAATGTCCAGGCCACACTGCACATCAATGAAATCCTAAACTCTTGGAATGGATTAAGACCTCAGTAAACTTTTAAAGCTTCTAAGGAATTTCCAAGTTTAGGAGCTCTTGATCCCCAAGCCAGAACTCCTTTGTGGTTGCTCTGTCCCTGGCATTAACTGGTTTATGGTATGTAACAGTCGGTTCCGTGAGCACACAATTTTTTAAGTGAGTATTTTGAGGGATCACCATAACTGTAGTTCCTCAAAGTTAGAAGCTTGATGAGATTCAGGTTGTCTTAAACCACAGATTTATTTTAACAAGTTTTGGATTTCTGAGGATATATATATTTTTTAAGGTTGTATTTATTTATTGGAGACCAAGAGAGTGCACAAGACGGGGGAAGGGGTGGGGGAGAGAAGAAGCAGAAGCAGACTACCCGCTGAGCAGGGAGCCTGATGTGGGGCTCGATCCCAGGACCCAGAGACCATGACCTGAGCTGAAGGCAAATGCTTAACTAACTGAGCCACCAGGTGCCCCAATTTCTGAGTGTGTTGATGAAATTTCCTTTTTTCTTAACTTGTATATTTCTTCTATTCACAATTCTTCTAAAGCCTTCATTCTCTCTAACTTCTCTACTTATATCACCATACATGTTTAGAGACTATCTTTCGAGCCTTTTACTACTGAGGTGGTCCTACTGTATTGACTTAAGACAAAAACTCAGAAGCAGGAAAACCTTTTAAAACGTAATATAAATAAAGGAAATCCAAACAAAGACACTACCAGTGTCTTGTGATGTGGGGTAGAAAACTCCTGTCCCAATGGGGCCAGGCAGGAAATCTAAACAAATGAAATCAGCTGGTGTTTTTGAAGCGAATGGGAGGGGGAGAGAGGGAGGGAAACAGGGAATATAGAGTGTCCACTGTTGCCACATCTTTTTTTTTTTTTTTTAAAGAGAAGTCAAAATCAGGTCTTTTAAGTGTGTATAGACTTCTTAATGTCTGCTCAAACAATTTAAAAATACTGTGTCATTCAAACAAAACCTGCATGTGCTTGGGACTCAGCCACATTGGCCTCCAATGTTTCACGTACAGATGAGGGTGGATTTATTAGGGGCAAGTGTCCTCCAGTGAGTCTCCTTGGGATCCAGCCTTGATTAGAATGATAGCAGATGGCGCAACCTTGATTTTTTTTTTTTTTTTTAATTTAGGGGGTAAAATCACTGGCCATTGATTGGACATTACTCATGATGAGTCATTATTGGACATTGGTTGTAAGAATGATCACAAGATTGAACAGTTCTGTAGTTAACAGCATTGCCTGGAATACTGTTCTTTGTATGCTCTGCACAGCTAGTATGTATTATTTAATAGCATCTATCAGTACAGAATTAAGACTAGTCCATGGCTATGGAAGAGATCATGGAACGGTGTTAAGAGTAATTTTTGAGGTAGAAAAAAAGCATTGAAGGATGGGGTGTAGGGTGTGGAAGGAGAGGAGAACTCAGAAAAACTGCATTCGTATTTCTTTGAGGGGAAAACTGGTGGAATTAAGAGGTTTTGATGAAGATGAGAATTTTAGAAATCCATTTTTATAAATACTCTCATCTCTTGCTCTTTTTCTGGTCATTATCAAACTCAAAGCAGGGATTGCTTTTTTCTTTGCTGCTTATTCGCAAAGCATGTATAGATCAAATTCACTGTTTGACCTTCTTCCCCTATCCTTTTAGCTTTCATTTCCTTTGTGCTGGATGCTTTGAATTACATACAGTAATAGAGACTGGCTACAGTTGACTAGTTCTGAGGACTGTTAAGATAAGTCACCTGCAATCCACAGAGGCTGAAGCATAAAGAATCTCTTAATTTGCCTAACCTCTGACTTGCAAATATGCATTTTCTTGATAAACTTGCTATTATCCTTCCAGCTCCATCCTCTGTTCAGTTTCCTGACGTTTGTTAATGGAAAACTCTTAATTCCCTACAATAAAATTCACAATCAAAAGACCAATTTATGTTAGCGCCTTTTGTTATAAGCCTAGCAGCAGCTACCAAAGGTGAAAAGGAAGGGGTGGTGGTAATTCTGTATTTTTTTTTTTTAAACATCATAGAATTTGATAGCTGGCAGGCTTTACAACCTACCTGGTCATGCCCTTGTTTTCACAATGTGGGTTAGTGACTTGAACAATCACACGGCTGGCCAGTGGAGGCACTAGACCCTATGCCACATGTTTTGACTTTGACCTCATTATAAAGCACTCACAATTTTCAAAACATTCCCATATTTGGTCCTTTTAATGGCATCATGAAATAGGCAAGGTAGGAATTATCATCCCATTTTACAAATGATTTAATCAGGTCTCCAAAGTATAGAAATATATTCAAGGTCAAATGACTTGAAGCCAGAGAGCTCCATCATATTCAGGACCTTTTGGAGGTTGAAATTGCCTAAGCTAGTTGCGTTTCTTGAAATACCCACTATCTTTAAAAATCCTCAAAAAAGATCATGTTTATTTTAAAGGTTTACATTTAACAAATCATTTCTTCTAACATAACCCCTCACTTCCAAAGATGACTCTAAGTATAAGCTCACATGGGGGTGACTGGGTAATGGGCACTTGGCGGGATAAGCACTGGGTATTATGCTAAATGTTGGCAAACTGAACTCCAATAAATTTTTTTTTTAAATAAGTATAAGCTCACATGGAGATAAAATCTAAAGCTACATTTCAGACTTTAGTGAGGGCCAGGCCAACTTGTCCTTTTGGATGATCTCCAACCCTGGTGGAGGAAGGAAAGGACGAGTCAGAGAGAGGTAGGGAGACCATAGCACCTGCCCTGAATAAAACACTCAAACTTTGAGTTTCTTAGGCAACCCCATAATTTCTCTGTAGAAAGGGCATCAATTCCTGGAATCTCTAGCTTCAAGCTGCATTTGCACAGTACTTTAAGAACATTTATCAAAGAATGAAGACAGGAGTAGAGGTAAAAACTGGTAGATCGTATTCATTGTAGATGGAGGGGCTCAGGTGGGAAAGTTGGCCAAACTATCCTCACCTTTCTGACCTGTTTTTTATTTTTTTTAAAGATTTTATTTATTCATGAGAGACACAGAGAGAGGCAGAGACACAGGCAGGGGGAGAAGCAGGCTCCCTGCAGGGAGCCGGATGTGGGTCTCGATCCCGGGACTCCAGGCTCACACCCTGGGCCAAAGGCAGATGCTCAACCCTGAGCCACCCAGGCGTCCCATGTTTTTGATTCTGTAGAGATGGGCCATCAGCAGACTTCCTTCACAGAGAAGTGAATAAAACCTCAATCTAAACTCTCCTCCCTCTCTTTTTGCTTCATTTCAAGCAAGAGTGTTCTATTTTATTATTGTGGCTTTAAATAAAGAATTCTTTAGATCCCCTCCGGCTCACCACCTCTGGCTCTTTCCAGACGAACTTCAAGAACCAAGTACCACAGTGAAAACTGAAATAGAACTGTGAAAAATCTGTCTCACTGTAAAGCTACTCCAGTTTTGAAGACCTTTTCACATTGGGTCCTTTTAAAGCACCACTCGACAGGCAGGATAGAAATTATTACCCTATTTTACAAATGATTAAACTGAATCTTGGAAGGGATAGAAGTACATATAAGGTTATATAACTGTGACCCAAAAACAGTTTCCACAGTTCCATTTTAATTCTATAGGTTCTCTAGAAGGACACTTTGCTAAGGGCTTAGAACTTGGGGAAAGCTCATGCCTGATTTTAAAATCCAGGATATTTTAATCTTGTTTATCACAGTATACCCAAAAACTTCAAGAGTTTTGGGTGTTTGTGTTTTAGTGTTTATGAAATCATGCAGCTATTTTTAAACCATTCAGTATTTTGGACTCTAATCCAGATTTCATTCACTCCTGCTGTTTCCCAGAGGTCAGCTCCTTCTATGCTGTTAGCTGTTTATCATGACCATGATCTGTTTAGCGGGGATTTGAGGGGGACAAGTTGGAATTCTTGGTGTTTTTGCTATTGAGCATTTGATAGATGGGTTTTGGGGGAAACTTCCCCAGATAGTACTTTTGACTGATGAACACTCCGTGGAAATTAGTCTTCCTAACATCATGGGAAACTGTTCCTGTTTGACATGAAACAGCTCTTCAAAGTGCTGGGATGTATAATTTAAGGCTCTACTACTTTTTATTTTTGCAAGGAACTTTCACATATGTGGTCTCTATAAAGTCTGAGTGGGAAGACTATGTGCCATCCTTTCAGTTTTCACAGTAGGAAAAAGAAAGGCTAAATTGGCCGTGTTGTGTAGATAATTAGGGGCAGACCAAGAACCCTAACTCCCAGCTTGCTTTTTGACCATGCTTTCTACATGTTGACATAACAAGGGAGCAAAGACTGTGGCCAACCAGCTGGCATTTTAATATTTGAGGAAAATAACAGTTTGTATCCTGTCTCTCTCTGCCAGCCACCAGTTCTTTACTATCTTTGGCCACATTAAAGAATCCTTGGATCCTAGATCATAGGAGCCCCTTTTTGATGGGAGATAGTGGCTGCTCTTTTGTCAACATCCTCATTATATGTAATATGTATTTTGTCACTTGGCTTGTATTCACTGTAGCTCTCTGGTGGGCCATTTCATTTAATTTTTTTTTAAAGTTTTAGCCTTTAACCCTAGTCTTGCCAATATAACAAGGTTTTTATAGGGAGGGACTGACCAACTTTTCCGGGTGCATTCTTGACTTCAACTACCCATTTTATTTTTTAAAAAGATTTATTAGAGTGCCTGCATGAATGGTGGGGGGTGCAGGCTGGAGGCAGAGGGAAAGAGTCTTTTTTTTTTTTTTTTTAAAGATTTTATTTGTTAATTCATGAGAGATACCAAGAGAGAGGCAGAGAGAGAGAGAAGCAGGTTCCTCGAGGGGAGCCCGATGTGTGACTTGATCCTGGGATTCCAGGACCAGATCCTGAGCCCAAGGCAGGTGCTCAACCCCCCCAGCCACCCAGGTGTCCCCAGAGGGAAAGAATCTTAAGCAGACTCCCCACCAAGGGGGAGCCCAACACAGGGCTTCTCATAACCCTGAGATCATGACGGGAGTGGAAACCCAGAGTCAGAGGCTCAACTGACTGAGCCACCCAGGAGACCCCTGGTTTACTTTTTTCCTCAAGGTGATCTTGAGTTTGACTTCACAAGATGTGTATTAAAAGATTTTCCCCTCTCTTATCAGTTAGTTATCTTCTCCTGCTGGAGAGAGATCCAGGACCACTGCCGGATGCTGGTTTCTTCTTACCTGTCATACTTTACATTTTATTCCAAGTGAAAGGATCTCCTTTTGTTTCAAATTAATGTCCAGATTCAAATGACAATAAGACCAGCTACATGATGTGTAGGGTCTAGTGCCAAGTGAAAATGTGGGTCCTCCTTTTCAAAAAGGAGAGAAAAGGTCCATTAAAGGTACTAAAATGTAAAACTTTCTTTAAAAATATTTTATGTATAAAACTTAATAGGGGTAATAGTGATGCATAAGGAGTTTTATAAATTGCAAAAAATATTTTTGGTGTCCTAATCTTATATACTAAAATTATACTTTATTGTGGCATCTCGATGGATCATATAATTTTGTGGCTTAATTTTCTGCAATCCTAAATTTTATTTATTAGATCACCAAAAGTTATACTTTTTCATCAATGGATTTAAAAGTGATGTTAGTCACCATTGGCAGATGAAAGATTGCAAGTAATTTTTGATGTACATTTGAAATCAAGAGAAGGATATTTGTAATCAACAGAATGCTGATGGCACCGTTACTGGAGCTGTTAAGAGTATTTTATAGAATGTAACAACACTGGGATAAATTTCTGATATAAATTTCAGTACATCTAGAACTGAGGATTCTTGGAATAATTTTTCTAAAAAAATACTTCATACAAATCATTTTGTGTAGGTCTGAATTTAGTTTTAAATGTAAATTTATACAATGGCATTTTAATTTTTCCTCTGGAATTTCCTGTGATGTGAGGAGGAGGGGTTCAGACAAGAAACAAAGAGACCTTAAGGTCTGTATATTGTTAAATATTCATTTATTCTATTGTGTATCTTCAATTATAAGAACAAAACAATTTAAAAATTGTTTCCCTTGTTAATATTGGGTTCAGCCAAAGGTTCACATGAAAATAATGGTCTTTTTCATGGACCATGATCATTTTAAAATTATTTCCATTTTTAAGCCTGTTGTAGATATTTGCTTTACAGTATATGGCAGTTTCCAAAAGCTTTGAATAATTCTAATAATTTGCCGATATGCTTTATTTCCATGTCCATGTATACACTTCTATTTTGTTATAACTTACCAAGTTTGCTGCCTGAGTATGGCATCAGTGCAGCCAGAGGGAGAGTTAATAGTTGTGCAGATATGGTAGGGACACACCCTGGGGACACCTGAGCAAGCTCGCCTTCCACCCAAGCCCCTTGTCTCTCCTGTGGCCGTGGCTGCTGCCGCATTGCCCATCTAGGCCCAGCTCCCAGCCCCGCCACCCCTCAGGCCCTGCACCCCGCACTGCTGTGCATGCATGCTGGCAGCTGTGCCCGTGGACCTGAGCCCAGGCGTGTGGGCACCACAACCGCTTGCACGCATGGCTGCCTGCTTTCTCTGCTCATGCCTGGGCCCCACAGGCCCATTAGACTTTGCTCTGAAACACAAATTCAAGAATAAAATAGTAAACATTTTAAGACGGCCCAACAGAACATGGTAAACCAGGTGTGGCGCTGTGCAAAGGCGCAGGTTGCGTGCCCATGAAGCCAGCCTTGGCAAGTAGGCTTTTATGAGCAATTTCTCCCTCCCCCAAATCAGAGATTATTAAACAAAGTTAAAACTGTCTCTACTGCCCTGCCTGCCTTTGTGACACTGCCTAACATCAACCCCACCAAGTTCAAACCTGCCGCAACAAGGTTTATGACCACCTATCCTTGCTTATCTGCTAGCAACACCTGTTTTGAGTGTCTTGTCCTCCCTTTATCAGTGAGTCATGTGTACTGACTCTTGTCCTTCACCCTTTGGCTAATTCTTGTTTATTTTTATTTCGCTCCTCTGTCCTTCAGTCCTGATGCCTGGCACCACTTTGCAAACAGACTCCCTACGTGTGTGCCTTTATCTCAGGCTCTCATGACAAGAGAACCTGGATTCTAACCATTGCTACAGCGCTTAGAGAGGTGTGCTTTGGAGGGCTAATTTTACTCGGTGATTAGCTAGACCTCTAACCATGTTGGCAATCCCAGTTCAGATACTAAAACATTCACTCATTCAACAAATACTGAGTGCTTACTCCGTGCCAGGCACAGAAAAACTGGAAACAAAACACAAAAATTCCTGCCTTTGTGGTGCTCATGGGAGAAGTGTTATGGAGAAAAAAAAAATGGGGGAGGAATTTTGCAATTTTTTTTTAAAGATTAATTTGAGAGAGAGAGCAAGAGCATGAAGAGAAGGGGCAGAGATGAGAGAGATAGAATCTTAAAGAGATTCCACATTGAGCATGAGCTGGATACAGGGCTTGATCTCCGACTCTTAAGATCAAGACCTGAGCTAAAATCAAGAGTTGGATGCTTAACTGACTGTGGTGCTCAAGTGCCCCGAGGTTTGCAGTTTTAAAGAACGTGTCAGGAATGGCCTCCCTTGAAGGACAAAGGGAGCTATGGGGAAGCCTGAGAGAAGAGATTCTAATTAATGCAATGCAAAACCTCTGAGGTGACAAGGGCCTGACTGGCCTGCAGGTAACGTGGGGCCAGCATGTAGGGCAGTGGTCACGGGCAGGCTCCTAGCCGACCAGGTAGAGAAGCCAGGCCACCTCTAGTAGGGCCATTGAGGGCACCATCTGGATGTTGCTGTTTATGGGGAAAACACATTTTCTGCAAAACAGTGACTTGATCTGCTTTGCTTTGCGTGTGGAAAGCGATCCCAACTGGGTCTCACAAACTCAACCAGTTTTCCCAATTTTTTTCTCTTGGCTTTTAAACAATTTTAAGCAGGACTTTCTAAATTTTTTTTTTTTTTTTTTTGGTAAGATATTCAAACTTCTAACGGTATGACATTCTTTGATTTCTTGATTGGAAATGCTTTTTGAAACATTTTTATTCAGCACGACACGTAAATTACATATGCTATTGTCTTTATTCAAAAGAGACCTTTTGTTTACTGATAAAAATACTTTATGTCCGTCACTGCCTACATTCTTTGAAGATCAGCTTAAGACATTGTATATATAATTATTCTCATTGTTTGAAAATGCATATTTTCCACTGATTTGAATTTGCATTTTGACTTTTTCTTTGTTTTGCAATAAAATATCATTTTGTTAGCCAAGTATGTAAGTGAAATCTAAACCAAATTGCTTTAGCTAAGAGGTAGGGCATGAATATATCATTCAATTTTATATGGAACCAATTATATTCTCTGCCGTAATGAAGTCAGGATGGCATAAAATTAGCTTTCTGGGTCTTTAGTCAATAGTGTTTTTGTTCAAAGTTTTGAAGATCGTTTGAAGTAAAGCTGCTGAATCCTTGTGAGGGGGCATCTTTCCCAGAACTATAAACAAGCATTGACAGCAGTGGACCAATATTTGTTCATACCCCAGAAGGCACAGCTCAACCTGTATCACCTACTTCCCACCCATTCTTCCCTAAGTTTCTGTTTCTTTTTATGCTTCTGGTCCTTTCTTCTTATACTCTGCTCCCTTCCTCCAAACCATCTACCTTAAAAAGTCCACCAAACTGCAGTTGCGAGGGGGCGTGTGGGGATTTAGACTACAAGCTGGACAAATTGTTCTAGCTCCACTGGTTCTTGCATCAAGAGCCCCATCTCCATGCTAGTGACCTGTTCCCAGTGCCCAGAGAATGTTCCCACAAGAACAAAATGTTCTCCTCCCTTGACCAGATTAATGACCTGTGAAATCTGCAGGGCAAAATGCTTAAAAGAAATGTAAAAGAACTCACACACCTGAAGAATTCAGTGTAACAGTTGAAACTTTTTTCTCCTCGTAGGTTCACTACTGTCAGTTCCATGAGGGCAGGGGTCCGGGTCTTTGTGGCTTGTTCTTCTTTCTCCAGCAGTAAATGAAAGGTCTAGAATGTCGTCAGCACTTCAATATTCCTGTTATAAATGAACACAGAGCTAACTTTACACAGAGCATTGTAGTATTTGGTTTATTAAAGACCTACCTGAAAGGAGCAACAAGATTTAGGAATTGGTTGTTGAATCTGTTGGCTAATATGAGTCGAAAAGAACAAATCGGCATTTGCCCAAACTCAGATAATCACTTCCGACAAATGGCCTGTAGCATTTGGGTCGATTGGATGGTACTGAATCTTGCCACGTAACATATCAAATTTGTTTTGTTATGTAGAGGGACATTTGGCAATTAACTCATCCTCGTGAGCTCATCGGATTGAAGTCCTATTTAAACATTTTTCTGAAGTTGCTGTGGAGTACACATCTGTTCTCTTTTGGCCTAGAGCACCTATTCACCAGTCATGTCGAACTCCTCTTAATTTGGTTAATGTGCTATCAGCAGTGTTGCCTACTCTAACCAAAGCTAGGGGATTCAGGTTCAGCCATTCAGAGCATCACACTCCCCGGGCCATATTGTTGGATTAGGGATGGTCTCATGAGCCAAACAGAGCTAATAAAATGCAATGATATCTCTACTAAGCCACTGAGTAGGAGTATAGTTAGGAAGCTACTGTCTTCAAATGTGGTGTTCTGGGGGGGGTGGGGGGGGGTGGGAAGAGGCTGATAATGATGAAACTAACACAGAGAGTGGAAATGAGAGAGAAATAGGGTCAAATTTGGGTCACTATAATATATAATTAAAACCCTTGATGAGCATATACCTAAAGCCATGCCTAGCTCTGGATTTTAATATGAGCTGAAAAATTCAATATTTATATAAGTTTATGCTGTGTTTTTGATCCTTTTTGATAAAAAGAATTAAAACTAACACATAGGGGATCCCTGGGTGGCTCAGCGGTTTAGCGCCTGCCTTTGGCCCGGGGTGCGATCCTGGGGTCCCGGGATTGAGTCCCACGTCAGGCTCCCGGCATGGAGCCTGCTTCTCCCTCCTCTTGTGTCTCTGCCTCTCTCTCAATCTCTGTGTCTATCGTGAATAAATAAATAAATAAATCTTAAAAAAAAAAAAACTAACACATATTTCCTTTTCTTTGTCTCTTGGCTTTTTTCTTTGTGTGTGTGTTTTATCACTTCTATGTTGAAACCTATTTGAGCTTCATCCCATAGGTTTTAATATATAATCTCATGTTCAGTTTTAAAGTGTTATCCTATTTCCATTTTGATTTAATTTTTAAGAAGATTTTTGTTTGATAGTGAGAGACCACAAGCAGGGGGAGTGAGAGAGGGAGAGGGAGAAGCAGATTCCCCACAGAACAGGAGCCTGATGCGGCGCTCCATCCCTGGACACTGAGATGATGACCTGAGCTGAAGGCAGATGCTTAACTAACTGAACCACCCAGGCTCCCTCCATTTTTATTTAATTCTTGATCCACAGACTCTCTATAATTACATTTAACAATTTTCAAATGTAGGTATTTTGGCAAGTTATATTTTTCTTAATATGTTCTAGTTTTAATGACTTGTGAGTAGATAATGTAGTGAGTATCATTTTTTTTTAATACTGAGATTTACCTTATGACTTAGTATAAAGTTGGAATCTATAAATATTTGATGTTTGGAAAATTGTGTTTAGTATTCATATACATATTTCCACTAGCTCAAGCTTCATCATTATTTTAAATCCTTAATATTCTTACTACCGCTTTGCTCTATCTATAAATTGCTGAAAGGGATGTTAAAATCATCTATTATAATTATGGATTTGTAAATTTCTTACACTTGTGTCAATATTTTAGCCATGTTAGCTAACTATATACTCAGGATTATTATATCTGGAGGTAAACTGTCTTTGTCATGTCATATTTTTGCCTTAAAATCACATTAATATATTAATATAGCTGCACCAACTTTCTTCTGGTTAGTATGTTATATCTTCTCCAATTCTTTTTCTCTGAATTTTTCTATGTTCTTATGCTTAATTTTTTTTTGTCAACACATATTTTAAAACCATTATATACTTTATCTATTAAAAGGTTAATCATGAAAAGAGAGATAATACATAACTAAAAGGCTAAAAGAGGAAAACAAATGGGATCATAAGAACACTTGATCAATCCAAACAAAAGAAGAAAAGAATTAAGGAACAAAGAATAAACAGGATGAATAGAAAACAAATAGTATGAAATTTGAATCCAATGATATCAATCATTTTAATTATAATTCACATTCCAGCTAAAAGATGCAGATTGTCAGAGTGGATTTCAAAAATTGAGTGTATTTTCTGGATTCTTTCTCTGCAGCAAGCGAGATTACTAGAGAGCTCAGCTTGGACTATCATACTCTAGTTTATAAAATGCTTGCTTCTGCCCAACCTATAATATCATGCTGTCTGCTTGTAGTGTGGTTGATATAAGAAATGGCCATATAAGGATATTTTTTGTAGTATATGTAGACCCCTCATTAAAGACCTGACGTACTGTGTGGCTCAAGGTTTTGTATAAGGTTTCATGCAATAAATCCCTCCCAGAGTTCATGCTAGGAAAAAGTTTGGTTTCCTGACAAACTAAAAGCTTTCTCTTATTAATTATATAAAATGACACTTTTCTTTCCTGTCTTGTATGCAAGAGCTTAGGGGGAAATCTTGTGATTATTTTTAGTGATTGTCTTTCGTCCAAGTTTTTGCTAGAGCTAGTTTTCCCTCCCAGTTAACCACCACAGTGATTGAGCACTAAGCCTATTTAGAGAATAAGGAAACAAAGGATACAAATATTTTAAAAATGGTAAAGACAGACACATAAAGAATTACGTTATAGTTAGGGAGTGCCTTCATAGAGGTATGTACAAAGTGCTACAGAGACGTAGGTGGAAATGCTTAATTTTACTTGGAGTGGTGGAGCTAGGAAGGCTTCACAGAGGAGGTGACATCCGAAGTAGGATTTTAAGCACGTATGGGATCTTATCAGGAGAAAAACATACACTATAGCAGTGCTAGCCAATAGAAATATAATACGAGCCACATAGGAAATTTTACATTTTCTAGTGGCCACATTTTAGAAGTAAAAAGAAATTGATAAAATAAATTTTATTTTTATTTTTTGATAAAATAAATTTTAATATATTTTATTTAACCCAACATATCTATATTATTGTTTCCACTATATTATGTACTGTGTGATCAACAGGTAATCATTTTTTAATAAAACATTGTGATACTTGACATTACCTTTTGTATTTAAAATCCAGTGTATATTTTATCTTTATAGCTAACAGCCACATGTGGTTAGTGACCTCCACATCGAATAGTGCAGGACTACTGCATTTTCAAAGACAGAAGAGAAATAGGATATCTGGGAAACTGTAAGTAAACTTGTATGGTTTGACCATTGTGTGTGTGTGTGTGTGTGTGTGTGTGGTGTGAACATGGTGTGTTTTGGGGAGGGGGTGGCAAATGGAAGAAAAATGACCAGAAAGGTAGATTGGGGCAAGAAAAAGAAAGATGTTTGATTTTATTACATTGGAACCACTGAAAGTTTTCAGCAAAGAAGGATATTTTCACATCTGTACTTTAAAACTTTAATTCTGGAGGCCATGTGAAAAATAGATTGAACTTGAATCTGTAGTTTTGAAATGGAGGAGGATAGAATTTGGTATTTTGCAGTTAGCATGAGCTGAACTTGGAAACCATTTAAACGTGGAGAGTGAGCAAGAAGTGAAAATGACATTAGGTTTTGAGTATATGCAGCAGTGTGAATACCATTAGTGAGAGGGAATTAAACAGCAAAAACAAATTTTGAAAGGGTAATAATTAGTTTGATCTATTTTGTGCACATTAAGATTTGTAATCGGCATTTGAAAATTCCAAGTAGTACCAGGTCCAATCTTGGGAATATCTGCATGGTATGATTGAAAATCTCTACCCAATGGATATCCAAATTTCGTGTAAATTTAATCATAAGTTAAATTTTTTGAATTGACCAGATTATTTTACTTATTTCATGTAGAAGAACAAACATGTTAAAGTTTCTAAGCAAATATCAAGAGTTGAAGAATAGAAGAATATACCAAACAGTAAATCCAGGTGTGCATTAAAATACATTCAAACTGCCATAATCAAATTGCATAAAACAGGAGCAAGAAAAGCACTGTCTAAAAAGAGAAGATAGACTCAAAAGAGACTAGAAACAGGATTTAGATGACTATTTACCCAGGTATAGGTAGGTTTAGGGGGTCCACAGGGAGTTTGAGGCACCAAACCAGCAAGGATCAGAGAAAAAATATTCCGACCTCTCTCCTTCTGATCTCTGATCTCTTGCGTGTCTCCCATTGGCCAAAGAGAATATACAATCAGGAAGCAAGGGGCCTGGGTGATGCAGACCCTGGCCAGTAGCTGCCTGGGATGAGGGGTTGGGCAGAGAATGAACCTGAGAGAATAGAGTAAGGCTAGCTAGCATATGCAGACTAATATAGGATAGTTGGCATTTCTATCTATTAAGGGGGAAAAGTACTCTTAAAAAATGGCACTAGCTATCCACTTGGAAAAAAGTGTTTGAGTCCTATAATGAAAAAAAAAATTCTATGTGGATTAAAGTTATAAATGGCAAAACAACATTTTATAACTTCTGGTTGAAGGAGGCCTTCTTAATCAAGAGCGGAAACTATAAAGAAAAAGAATTATTCATTCATATCCACATAGGTGTGTATGTAAAAGATATATATTTATGTATGCACATATTATATATATAAATTCTGAAGGGCCAAAGTCATTATGGACAATATAAAAAGAAAATTATGGGCCAGAAAAAAATATTTGTAAAATATACAATAAGTGGTTAATATATCCTATATGCAAAGAGCTACTAAATAAGGAAGTTAATTTTCTTTAAATGGGCAAAGGATGTAAATAGGCATTTCATAGAAGAAGGAATGCAAATGACCAGGATACATAGTAAGAAAGTGGCCAACTTCCCTTTTTGTCAGAGAAAGTCAAAGCCAAAAAAAGGAGTATAATTTTCGTCCATCAGATCGGCACATTTTTCTTTTCTTTTATTGAAAAAATGCCTAAATCCATACTGTAAAAAGGCCAAATGCCACCAAAAGGTATGTAATGAAGCAAGCCTGCCTCTTGTAAGTCACTGGTACCTCATACTCTCCCTTTGGGGGCAGCCACTGTAAGTTTACTTATGTGTCTTCCCAGAAATATTTTCTGTGTATCAAGTACACGGGGGGGGGGGGGGGGGAATATATATATTAATATATTAATATATATATATAACAAATTACAAACAGGAACATGCCATACCATCCAAACAGGAACCTGGATGATGATGCTCCATTCCCCAACAAGACTCTTCCCCTGTTCCTCTGGCAAACCCCTAGCTGTCCATTATTCTGGACGTTGGTGTTTTATTTCATCTCTATTTGGTCGTGTTGTAGAGCTGTAGAACATTCTGTCCTTGGGATGCATCGTAATTAGACCTTTAAGCTGTTTCTAGACTGTTGCTACAAGAAACAAAACCACACAGACCCTGCTGTTCCAAGGACAGCTGTGGGACCAACGGAGAGGTAGAATCACTGAATCCAAGAGTTTGTGCAATTCAGATTTTCGTTGTCTTCCAAAGTGGTCACAGCACTGTCCCTCCCAGGAACTGCATGCATCAGGCTGTTAGCACAAGTTACCTTAGGGCCTCCCACCTGAGAGCTGGTTGGCTGGACTTTTTCTGATAATCTGGGGCAGGCAGATCTTCTGGAAATGCGTTTGGATAAGGGACTGAGGAGCATTCTGGGAGAAAACGTTTGGGAAGAAAAGCCAAGAATAATAAGCTGTCCCATAAGAAAGCCTCGGTTGTTAGAAAGCAGGGCAATCTGAAGACCCTGTGATCATTGTTCGGCCCTTGTCCATCACCTCCAGATCTGTGTTCTGTACACTTTGTGACACTGGGGCTGGGAGTCTGTTGTGCTGAGAGAAAGCCCCAGGGGGAAATGGGAATTCAGACAAAAAAAGACTTGCTTCTCTGTTTGCTCCCCATTCTGTGTCTAAGTGACCACGCTCCACCGGGTACAACCGCTGGCTCCAGGGGAAGCTGGGTGGCCCTCCTTCTCAAGGTCAAATTTTAACTTTGGGGGTCTCCTCCTCCAGCCTATGTTGTAAAAATCCCAACCTCCTTGGATATATAGATATGAATCCTAGGACATGTGAGCTGAAAGATAATTTTCTGCAAAAACAGTATTTTAATTCCTCCTGGAGAGCACGGTCCAAAACTGAGCATGTTCTCTTCATTTGACCACAGACTCTTTCTGAGACTCTCCTGCTGAGGAATTCTCTTGTGGGAGTCTGTGGAATCTGAGCTTCAGAGTTTAATATGGCACTAACCAGTTGAGAAGGGCGGGGGTAGAGGACAGGAAAATTTGACTGATGACCAGGCAGGAACATACATGAGTAAAGTGGGTTAAGTCAGTAAAACAAGAGAGAGAAGTCTTTGGAAAACTGGAACCAAATACCTTGTCAGTATGGGCAACTACTACTCAGCTCCAGCCCATTGCTGCCTTGTGGGAATGTGGAGCCCAGGATGGTCTGGGTTTTTAAGAAAGCCCCAAATCGGTATTTTGAGGGAAAAGTAGCCATTGGTCACTATTCCTTAAATCTGCAGGAACTAATGAGATTTGTTCACAAGATTTGTGGGAGCCTTAGAAACATTTGATCCTGGGGCACCTGGGTGGCTCAGTCAGCTAAGCATCTGACTCTTGACTTCAGTTCAGGTCATGATCTCAGGGTTGTGAGATCAAGCCCCACATCAGGTTCCCACACACTCTCTCATGCTTGCTCGCTCGCTCTCTCTTCCTAAAAAGAAAAGAGAAGAAACACCTGATCTTGGGAGATCTCTTTGCAAGGATCCTTGTTGCTATGATTGTAGATGTGGGTAGGAAGCAGTGACACACAGTTTGTATTTATTCATGCTTCTTCCTTATTAGATGCTGAGCTCCCTAAGGGGCAAGGGTTATAGGAGAAGGGCTTATGTCTAATCCATCCTTATATTGTTAGCCCCTGATGTAATTCTTGGAATATAGTAGTTCTAATGAACGGCTGAATGGATGAGTGTGTTATGAAAAAATAATGTAATTTGTACAACCCAGCTTGGGTTCATACTACTGGATTTATTATGAGCTGTGTGGCTTTGGGAAATCACTTACCTGAAATTCTCTCATCAGTAAAGTAGAAATACTAATAACTACCTTCCAAGGATTTGTTTTTTATTATTTATTAAAAACCTCTCGTGAGTTTTTATTATTCATTCTCAATTTATTAAGATAACGAATGTGAAGGTATCTTGTGGAAGGATTAGCTCGGAATGGGGGTGGGAGAGGCGTTCAAACGTTTTGTCTTCCTTCAGTAGCTTGCTCTAGATACATCGCACCCCTGGAACTAAAACCGTGTTGTAAGTGTCCTAGCCCAGTGGTATTTCCCCTGTGTGTGCTGACAGCCAATAACACGTTCAAAGAGAATTCTATTTATTGCTAACGTCGAATTGAATTTCCACCAGAATGACTCTGCTATGTTGAACACTGACCCCACCGTTCAATGAGGAAAATCTTCCACATTACCCACATTTGGGCAGCTTAAATCTTTTAAAGTATCTTAAAAGGATGTGTCTTTGATTAATTTTCCTTTTCTGGAATATCTAAGGTTACGATTTGAGCAAATAGTCGTCCTCTTATGAAATGTACTTTTTGGATTTCTTCCCAGAAGTCACTTACTTATCCCTTTCTCATGTTATTTGAAATAATGAAACTACTGCTTTCATGTAATGCCAGTCGTTAATGTGCTGGAGGTGTTTATGTGGTGAAATGGGCTCTAGATGCCACCAGACAGAGAGCTCCTTCCTCCTCATTCCTTTGCTGTTAACTTTCTGTTGCCTCTATCCAAGGCCACATAGCATCTCCACTAAATATTATAACCCCAAGGTCCCTCTCTTTATTTCTCCTTTATGTCTCCATGTGGCTGTTAGTCATCAGCCAAATGTGAGTCTGGTCAGGTGATAACAGAGCAAAGGCTAATTTTTCTCAGTGTATACAATCCTGGAAAAAAAAACTTCATAGAGTTAAATTGGTTATAAATACCTATGTTCATCACCCACTTAATTCGCTTTGACCTGACTCACTTGGTCTAACTATTAAGCTTTTTTTTTTTTTTAAATAGAAGATTTTATTTATTCATGAGAGAGACCTAGAGGCAGAGACACAGGCAGAGGGAGAAGCAGGCTTCACACAGGGAGCCCAATGGGGGACTCAATCCCGGGACTCCGGGATCACACCCTGAGCCAAAGGCAGATGCTCAACTGCTGAGCCACCCCGGTGCCCCCAAACTATTGAATTTTTTAAAGATACCTTTTATTTTACTTCCCTACAGATTTTGAATTGTCAAGCCTCAACATTTAGGGGAGTCAACTCCTTAAAATAAGTTATATGTCTATATATCTACATACAGACGTAGAGATCTATCTGTACATCTAGGTATGTAGATAGGGATATAGGGATTTAGAAATAGAAAATATAGAGCCTACAAGATGGGTGTACATATGGATATATAGAACCAATGGGACACATGCTGTTGGTTCCATGTATTTATGTCTATACACCTATCCTGTTGATTAGATGTGTCTATTCGTATCTATCTCTCTCTCTCCACACACACCCTGTCCTGTTTATCTGGAGAATCCTGACTAATAGAAAATCATAAGAGAAAAATGTATAAATTAAATTTCATCAAAATTAAAAACTTTTGCTCTGACAAAGACACCAAGAAGAAAATGAAAGTCATGCCACAGATGACAGATATTATATATATAATACTATGTATATATCTTACGCATCTATACTCACATATATATGTGGTGTATATGTATGTGAAAAATGATTTATATTCAGAATATGTGAAGAATTTCACCACTTAATAGTAAAGCAATAACAAATGACTCAGATCTTAACGGCACTTCAAAAAAGATGTGTGAATGGCCAATAAGCACATAAAAAGATGCACATTGTTATTACTGTCAAAATGAACAAAACCAGACACTAGTTAAAGTGGTGAGGAAAGGTTTTTATTTGGTAATTCTATTACAATCAGAAAAAGTCCAGTGTGAAGCAAAGTCAACGTTGACTTGTGCAGTAGTAATGGAGTATTTTATTTTATTTTATTTTTATTTTATTTTATTTTAGTAATGGAGTATTTTAAAGGTTGAGTGGGGGGATAGGAGTGAGGGAAGAGTGGGGGCTAAGGTAGAGTCCTCCTAAGAATCCTGTATATTTTGTTGGCAGAAAATAATCAACATTTAGAGACTTTATAATGGACAAGACCAATTCACTTCTTTATCTTCACAGCAAACCTTAGACTTGGAATGCTTAAAATCTAATTGTCACTTCAGAACCTTATTATTCATCACTTTACATAATCTACGCTTTCCTTCTTCTCTATGATTGGCACTTTTAATCATTCAATGAATGTGCAGACAAGCAAAATTTATAGATACTTTTTCACAATGAATCTTGATATTTGATCTGTAGGAAGCATGTCCATAGCATTTCTTTGCATTGTCTGTGTCACTAGAACAATTTTTTCAATATGAAATTTTTTTAGATTTTTTTTTTAATTCCTGAGAGACACAGAGAGGCAGAGACATAGGCAGAGGGAGGGAGAAGCAGGCTCCCTGCAGAGAGCCTGATGTGTGGGACTCGATCCCAGGATCCTGCGATCATGACCTGAGCCAAAGGCAGACGCTCAACCACTGAGCCACCCAGGTGCCCCTCAATATGAAATTCTATAGCATATGAATAGTATGGGTAAAGTATTTTGTTACCGTAGTATGAAACTTTGGTGTATTGTTGTTTTGTTTTGATAAAAGAAGAAAACCATCACTCAAAATATCTTTAATTTTCCCTATAAAAATTTAGGCATCATTTTAAATAGGTTTTAAAACAAGTCTTTAAAATTAGCAAATGGAATCAGGCTTAATTTTCTTAATGAGAAAATTAGAAAACTCAAATGTTTGAATAAAAGGTTATATCTTTCATCTTGGAAAATTTTATTCACAAATTTATTTATTTTTATTCACATGAAGAGAGTTTTTAGGAACTTACATAAAAAACTACATTCCCTCAATAGGATAAATTATTAGAAGTACTTACATGAAAACCCAGTGTAGTTTTTAAAAGATTTCTTGTTTATCATCTCCCTTAGATTAAAATATGAAAATCAAAATCACATGTTGAAAGTGATGAGTTACATTATTTTCTTCACTGTTTTCTTGGTATAATTTATTGGGGCCTGTACATAACCTACAGATAATTTATCTAGTTTATACAGAATAGTAATTTCCCATGTAGTTTTACCCAATTTCTCTTGGAACTCATTTTGGGCTAACTTCGATAGTTAATAAATTATTAGAATTCACTTTGTGATAGGTGTAATTAATAATCAAGACTTCCAGACTCATTCTTCAAAGCCTTTAAATTAATCAAATTATGTTTCCAAAGGCAGCAATAGGTACCAAATATATTTTTGCAGGAAATATAAATTATATTAAGGATAAATATCTTGGAAGCATAACCATCTTTTCAGATGGTTGGTTTTGCACTTTTCTTTGGTAATTTGCTGTAGAAATTGAGTTAAAGTATATATTGGAGGTGATTTAATTCTGAAGAGAACAAAATAGGAAAAATGACAAATATTGAAAAAATTTGAAAGAAGTTGGAGTTTCATTCCTTTTTAAAAGATTTATTTATTTACTTATTAGAGAGAGAGGGGGCGGGGAGAACACATATGTGCCAGTGTGCACGGGGGACAGCACAGAGGGAGAGGGAGAGAGAATCCCAAGCAGACTCTGTGCTGAGCACGGAGCCCACGTGGGGCTTGACCTCACCACCCCAAGATCATGACCATGTGGAAACCAAGAGTCCGTGGCCCAACCACCTGTGCCACCCAGGCACCCAGAGTTTCACTCTTCCTGGGAAAGGACAAAAAGGAAAATGTATTCCAGGATATTTACTGGGGCATACTTTGAAGAATCTTGTGGTTTTATAAATTTTCCTTTCAAAGCCTACATTTTAGAGGTTCTTAGGAGAGCCTGTCCTTCAACATGGATTAATAGATCCATCCTACTGTTGGAAAATTGGTGTAGAGTGGCATGGTGCCCCTTTCCTGATAGGGGTTGAGTCACATCTCTCTCAGACCTTGGCTAGTCCTAGGAAAATGTATAGCAAGGACATTCTGGTGAAAATCCTATCTCCTGTGTGTTGGGCTGCAGACAGCAGGGCTGCTGGTAAAATCATAGTTCAAATGCACAAACCACATTTAAATGTTTTGCATGTGTAAACATGTAACCTTAGCATGTGTAGACATGTAACCCTAGCACGTCATCCTCAGTGCTCTGGATGGTCTGACACCCACCCCTGCTTTCTTGGTCGGTGCTGCTGGCAGTAAGCCAAATTTCCAGGCTCCCTAGGGAGGTGCTATAGGTGGATGGTCTGTGCTGCCGAATTTGCTTTTTGACGCAAAGCCACCAAGTCCATGGGGGGACAGGCATTGGCACACAAGGAGACTCTGTTGCTGCTAGCTGGGTCTTACTGCTGCTTGATGTCTCTGGGAAATAGGTTTATCAAGAAGTTAGTGTCACTAGTATCATTTCAAGAGATTTGGATGTTAAGGTATCTTAACGGAGTGCACACTCACTCATTTACACGTACATGCAAATTAGAGAAATCTTTCCCATCACCTCATAATGACAGAACTTTATGGAGCTAAACAAATATTAGATGATGGAGGCCGACTTGATTATTCACCATAGTTCTAATTGCACAGGAGGAGAAATAGCTGTTGATTCAAGTTTTAATGTGAGCATTAGGTCTACGGGTTAAACAAAACAACGAAGAACATTGAACCAAACATCCCCAGCTCAGATGATCACTGAATAAGGTGATAAGCGAATTTCGGCAGGTGCGCTTGTAATTCAGGATCATAAGTTGGGGTGTGAATGTCTGCATCACGGTTTTCTCGTACAGGGAGGAATGCTGCAGAAAACAGACCCGAGAGCCATCGTGGGAAGCTTATAGCCTTGGCATTCCTTTGACTGGTTAGAAAGGAGAGTGGCACTAATAGACTTTTCTGTTGCACTCAGGTACCTTGTTTTTCCAATTTGCAATTTGAAGTACACTGTGGTATTTCTCATCCATCCACACAAACTTCAGGGCTTCTGAATTAAAAAAATAATATAAAAAATTATTAAAAAATAACACTCCAATGGAAAGAATAATGATTTGAAACAAATTGCAGGGTAACTTTGAGAACATCTAGGAACAACTTCCCCATAGAACGTACTTCCAATATCTGACTAGTGAGTTGTCATTGTTTTAATAATACAGGGAACAATACAGGCATTGACAAATATGGCAAATGTCTTCAAAGGCTGCTGTAGGGTTGTTATGCCGTCCCCTGGGGACATCAAGTTCAAAATTGCTGCCACCTAAGATTAAAGAGTGTGTTTTCCATCTTGATCTTCTCTCTGCTGCCCCTTAAAATCAGAGAGATTTCCTTGTCTTCATTCATTCATTCAGTTCAAAGCACAACTTAATTTTGCTGTAGAGACCCTTAATGCATCAAACCATATACAACTAAACTAAATCCTGTTTCACTAAGTATAATATCTAGATTATTTTTTTAAAAAAACCTTCTGGGCAGCCCTGGTGGCTCAGCGGTTTAGCGCCGCCTTCAGCCCAGGGCGTGATCCTGGAGTCCTGGGATCGAGCCCCGCATTGAGAAGCATGGAGCCTGCTTCTCTCTCTCTCAACCTGTGTCTCTCATGAATAAATAAATAAAATCTTAAAAAAAAAAAAAAAACCTTCTAATTGCTTCCTATTGTATTTAGATACACTTAAAAAGAAAAGCTCAACTCCCGACCATGACCCACAGGGGCCTCCATGACTTGGCATGTCCACCTCCCCTCCATCTCCTCCCCCATACTGCAGCAATAGTGGCTTTCTTCCTGTCCACAGACCACACGAAACTTGTTCTCACCTCAGGGCTTTTGCTCTTGCAGGGTTTCCCTTCCACCCAACTCCTTGTGACTGCTGCTTTTCACGATTTCGTTTTTAGCTCAGAAACAACTCCTCAGAGAGTTGAGTTGGTGGAACTGAATGGGTTGAAACTCACTTTGTTTGATGGGCTTGGCCAGTTTTTAAAGCATCCAATGGTTTCAGAGGCACTTACTACTTTGTCAGCCTACGTAGCCTTTCTCTAGGCCGGAAGCCATGTGTGGAAGCCTGTATTAGGGTAACACTACCAGTTGTGAGAGAGAAACTCCATATTCTCAGTGGCTTAAGGTCATACGAGTTTATTTCTTGCTCAGGTCCCAGTGCAACGTGTATTTCTGATACATTAGCTTCCATACGCTCCTTTAGGGACCTACACTTTTCCCATCTGGGCTCTGCCTACCTCTAGAAATTTGGTTCGGACATACGTGTATCTTAACCATTTCATCCTCTCTCCTTTCACTCGTCCATTCCATTCAGTCTCCTTCCATCGGCCAAATGTAACCACCCGGGTGACATGTTCCTGCCTGAGAGTCGGGGGAAATTAGTCCAGCTGTGAGCCAGGAGAAAGGCAATGGGATTTGGGGAGGCTGTTAAATTAATTAACCAAGGAGGCTGCGAGACTGAGGTGGCCCTAATGCCACGGAGGCCTACATAAGCAAACCAAAAATCTGAGCCTGTAATTGCTTCAAGGTTATGAAATCAAAACACTAGAGATGACCAATCACTAGCAGCCAACAAGGCTTTAAGCTGTAGCCAATCAAATAATTTCCTTTCTTCCACATCTTCTGTCTTCCCCGTCATTCCTGTTGGCAGCATGTTCCTAACCATTTCCTGTTTGGCACTGCCCCATTGGAATGGATTTTTGCTCACATAAATTCTTAGAAATTTTAATGCCTCAGTTTTAACAACACACAGCATCCTCCTTCCCTTTCCCCCACATCCAGCTGTGGCCCAAACTCTTGTTAAGGAAGCAGAACTTTTCTTCTGGGGCCTCCTCTGGTTGTAGGTCCTGATTCAGTTAGCTCAGGATTTCTCCAGAATGATCTTCGTAGACCCTGTGAAATCCTATTTCCATTTACTTTCTTTTAACTGGGCAGTGTTCTTAATGTACATATTCAACGGCATTTTTATTGATTATTGATTATTTTAGTCTTGGTCTATCTACATCCTCTTGGTCATGGATTCGTGTAATAGCTATGCCTTCAGTCTGTATTTTCTCACATTCCAGACTCAGCATATCTTTGTCCGAATCACTTTGCATAGTTCTAGCACCCCTCTAATTCTCGGTGCCAGGTCGCTTGCATTCAGTTCATTCTAACCTTTGTGTAATATCTCCCTCGGGGGATTTGCCTTATACTTCTTCATATTAACTGCATCACCATTTTCCAGAAATTCTACACAATACTATGAAACTCTTCCACATTGACAATCCATCATCAAGTTTTGGGGAGTTTTTCCAGAGTCATTTACCAAAGCCTGCTTTTACAAGAGCAGCCTGGTAAAATCACGGAAGGGGAATAGCATGTACTTTGGGATTCGATAGATCTGGATTTAAATCTATATTCTAATTTATTAACCGAATGATCCCACAGAGATGGTGATGATATTGCATAGATTTATCATGAGGATTAACTAAAATAACAGAGTGCTTAACAAATAGTTTTCAAACTTTAATGGGTACACGCATTGCTTTCACTTATTATTCCTACTCCTAGATGGGAACTGGGTGAGATCATATCTGGCGAAATGAAACAGATGACTAACTTGACTTTGTAGTGTCAGGTAGTCTCTGAGTGAAGCTTTTGGCTTGCACAATGTGGAGTGGAGGCTCCGGAATTGGTTCATGAGTCTGCATTCTGGCCGAAGTTTCCTGGGGGAGTTCTGAGCCACCATCTAGGACTGCACAGGCTGTACACTGCGTAACTCAAAGGGGTGCCTTTTCATAAATAATGGTGTAAATGACACTTCTGGGAGCTGCTTAGTGAAATGGTCCTAAGGAATATTGATTGGATTTGGTTGAAATCATTTTCTTGATTTCTTTCACTACAGTTCAGAGAAGTAAGATTTTCTACCTATGTGCTTTAAATTAAATGCCACTTAAATTATCCTTGTTCTGGTTTTAAAAATATAAGACGACCGTATCAGAGGATTGAAAAGTTAACATTTACATGTGCAAATTATCTTAAACATTATCTAACTAAATTTATTTTTCAGACTTGGTAGAGTAGGTTGTCAAATTAATACAAGCTCCTCATCAAGGTGAAAAGAAAATGAGAATATTTTGTTTTTAGTAATTCTTAGATACTTGATATTCTTTGAAAACAAGACAATGGTTGCTAGTCATCATCAGGCTCAACGAACAAAGTGTATTTTCCTCCTCTTGCCTGCTCATTCTAACTTAGTCCACTTGGGGCTCCCGTATAGCACAGATGTGATTTCCTGGACCTGCTTAGCCAACTGGTGAATGGGAATAGGTTTTAGATTTATAGATACTAGTGTACCGTGAGTACTATGGAAAAAGGCAATATTATACTTGAAATTTTAAGTTCTCATCAGAATAACTGGCATGGATTTATATAGCTACTGTCGCTGACACCATGCCATGAATGTTTTATAAATTTTTGATGTAGTCCAAAGAAAACAAATTACAACAGATCTCTCCTGCATTGTCAATTAGGTGAGCAGATGTAACTGCTAAGAAGTGAGGCCCTTGGAGAGCCATTGCCTGTGTTACCAAAATTAAAATTGGGCTGGATATTTGGGGCTCCCTGCTCAAATCCCCTAATTACATTTACCAAAGCAAATCATTTTTTGAAAACATAGCTGCTGCCTCACTGGTCAAGATTTGGAAGATATTATCTAATAGTCCATTAAGGATGAAGGCAAAATGATTAAATGCCAGTTACTATGATTCCTGTACTATTTTAGGCGTCGAGATTCTTCCGGGGTGGGGGGTGATCCTATTTTAATTTTCTCGGTGCAATTGAAATGATCTTGCCCATACTAATGCTGGTTTTGCTTTCTGGCTCATCCTTTGACATTTTTATCATCCCCAGGTGTCTGACTCTATCTTTCAGATTCAATTTAACTGGAGAAGAAATGAAATAACTTGAAAATGGCCTTGTTAGTTTCATATGCTATCAAATTAATAAAAGGTCTTATCCCTGTATGCAGAACCCCTACTCCACACATTTTTATTAGGAATGAGATTTTCTTTGTCTGGCTTGGATTTGTGTGTGTTCTGGCCTTGGCCAAGCCCTCTTCATTTTCCAAATAGAAACTTAATGTACATAAAATTAACGACAAATCTGATTATGGTGATTTGCATAAATTAGAAGACACTTTTATTAATTTCCAAGGGCTTATCTCTTCGAGAGGACATATAAATTTGGATGCTAATTAAGCCAGGATTACCTTTGTTAATGAATATAAGCATCCATTAAGCTCTCTAATGAAGAGGAGAGTGAACACTCATGGGTGAGGACACTATACCGTAGGTGCTGGCAGAAATTACAAACTTGTGTTGTTATATCTCACAGCATGAGGATGTCTCATTTATATTAAGAATAATTAGTCTAGGGATCCCTGGGTGGCGCAGCGGTTTGGCGCCTGCCTTTGGCCCAGGGCGCGATCCTGGAGACCCGGGATCGAATCCCACGTCGGGCTCCCAGTGCATGGAGCCTGCTTCTCCCTCTGCCTATGTCTCTGCCTCTCTCTCTCTCTCTCTGTGTGTGACTATCATAAATAAATAAAAATAAAAAAAAAAGAATAATTAGTCTAGCTGTTTTTGTTTTTCTTAAAGACCACCGCAAGAAAAAAAATCAGAACCCTCTTTCCTTTGAGGGAAGACCAACTTGAAAGGAAAAGAATGTCTCCTGTTCCTGGTAAAATATTAACAGGAATCCCCCTGAAAACCTGTGTGGAGGTTCCTCAAAGAGTTAAAAATAGATCTGCCCTACAACCCAGCAATTGCACTGCTGGGGATTTACCCCAAAGATACAGATGCAATAAAACGCCGGGACACCTGCACCCCGATGTTCACAGCAGCAATGTCCACAATAGCCAAACTGTGGAAGGAGCCTCGGTGTCCATTGGCAGATGATGGATAGAGAAGCTGTGGTCCGTGTAAACACTGGGATGTTCCTCAACCATTAGAAATGACGGATCTCACCATTTGCTTCGACGTGGATGGACCTGAGGGTATGATGCTGAGTGAAATAAGTCAGTCGGAGAAGGACAAACATTATATGGTCTCATTCATTTGGGGAATATAAATAATAGTGAAAGGAAATAAAGGGGAAAGGAGACAAAATGAGTGGGAAATATCAGAAAGGGACACAGAACATGAGAGACTCCTAACTCTGGGAAACGAACAAGGGGTGGTGGAAGGGAGGTGGGTGGGGGATGGGGGTGACTGGGTGACGGGCCCTGAGGGGGGCACTTGATGGGATGAGCACTGGGTGTTATGCTACATGTTGGAAAATTGAACCCCAATAAAAAAAATGACAATAAAAAAAAAAAGGAATTCCCCCCTCCCAAGGAGAAGTCACTCTACAGTCTTAACTGGCTCCCGAGGACAATGATCAGCTCTTCCGTTGGCCGTAATTATGGGTGTACTTCCTCCTGTATTTCTTCTGCCCTGTAATAGTTTCTCAACATTATCGGCCATCAGCATGGTATTGGTGCTAACGAGAGCTGTGGAAAATCTGGAGCAGGTCAACAGCAAAGACATTCAAGAAAACAGCAGGACATAGAAAGCAACGCAGGGAGAGCCCTGAACAGAATTTTGAAGAAGATAAAATTTCCTCCTAGGATTTCATCTTCTCTTTCTTTACTTTTTCTTCTGTTTTTCCTACATGCCGTGTGTTTCATCTTCTTTTTACATTTCTCTTTTGTTTGGGTGTTTTACCTTCTTTCTAAAGTATCTTAGGGCTATGCTCTCTAAGTTCTCAGAGTAGGCCTCTCTCAGAGGAGGGACACTTGCTCCGAACCTCTCCCCATCAAACCTCCTTGTTCCACAGCCCAGGGCTTGCTGGGTGGCCGGGGAATCCGATGAGCAGCCTCAGAGCAAGCCCTAGGAGCTAGAATGAGCTTGAGTCGGTTATTCCCTGAAAGTAGCCACAAAATTGTCACACCATAAAGCACTCAGGTCTGAGTCCCATGTTCAGGTTCTTAACACATTCAAGGTATTGTGACTTTACGCAAATCATTTAAGTTCTCGGAGCTTCATTTCCACGTATCCATAACGTGGGGCTAATTGACAGATTCAGGGTCATGTAATAAGTATTACTCGAGTATTTGCCATATGCCAGGCACTGTCACAAGGGCTTTACATCTCTTAATGCACCATCTCACGATCCCAAACCAGCGAGCCCTACTAGGACCACTTACAGAGGAGGAGAAGGACACACACAGATGTTGATTAATCGAGCCACCATCTCTCCTGCCTGGATTACTGCAATACATTCCTGCCTAGTCTCCCTGTTTCCATCCTTCTCGGCGGTCTGTCTGGTCTGAGTCCCTCCTCTGCTCAACCCTTTCTGGTGGCTTCTCCTCTTACCCAGAGTGAAAGCCCAAACCTACCGCATGCGCTACAAAGTGGTTGTGATTGTGTTGCCTCTCAGGCTTCGCCGTGTTCCAGCCCTTCTCTTGGGCCCCCACAGCTCCACAGCTACACCTTCCCTGCCCCTCCTCCCTCCTGCCTGCTCTTCTTTCAGAATCTCCAAGGCTCCTTTCTTCACTTTCTTTTCCTAAAGGCCACTTAGTAAGCCTTCCCTGGTCACCTCATCTAAAATGACAACCCCCCTCCACCCCCCCCCCCCCCAATGCTTATCTCCCTTCTCTGCTTTACCATTTGATTTTCTTTCTTTTTTTTTAACTTTGACACCTGTGTGTCCCCTAAGCTCTCACTTGCCTGGGTTGCAAATCTTGGAGGATTTGATTCCCTCTTACGAAAGGATGTAGGACTCCCAGAGGGTGGACTGAGCTTCCCTCCAATCTGGGTTTTTCTCTCCTATCCCTAGTAGCCAATCACACACGGGAGGGGGTCTAGCCCCCGGGGGGGGGGGCAGGGGGCCAGGCTCTGAGTCGCAGGTGCTATGAGAAGGCCTCCCAGCGAGGATAGCAGCCGCCCCCCTCCGCCTTCTAGTCTTGGGCCTTCTCTGCATCCTCCCCGTCTTCCTTTCCTTTGCAGCCAGTCTTCCCAGCTCTGCCTCTGTCCCTCACCACTGGGTGGCACCCAGGGGAGGCCTGGACCCAGTCAGCCTTTCCCGGGCCCTGCCCAGCTCTGGGACCCCACCTGCAATCTGAAGTACTTCTCCCTTAATAAACTGCTGTGTCCACACTACGTGGGCTTGCGGGTGCCCCACTCGAGGTGGGAGTCGAGAGTGAGAAAGAGCCTTGAGAGGCTGCCATGGTGAGAAGTGGGAGCCCCATAGGGCCAGCTGGCATAGCCACCTGCTCCTGCCCTCCCCCCCCCCCCCCCCGAGCCCCGGGCGCTCCGTCCAGCAGCCTGTTCTTGTCCACGGGGGGCTTTGCATCTACCACGTGCCCTGTGGAGGGGGCCCCCTCCGAGGGCCCTCAGCGCGGCCTGGATAGACCAAGCCGGGCCCTGCCTTCAGGGCCTCCCCTGCCTCGGTGGGCCTTCTTGGTCTGGTCGTTCACAGTCTAGAAACCATCAACTACAGCTCTGCTCATGCGGTAAGCATCAATTCCAAAATGGGGCTTATTCACCAGTGTCGCAAGTTGAGGCAGTTTTAAGAAAAAAGGTATCTTTAGATACTTTGAGGAAATGCAGCTCAGACATTTTTAGGGAAATGTTTCAGGTGTAGCAGCATGCAAAAAAAAAAAAAATTGAGTGTGTTTAAACATCAAGTAAAGGAGTAAATGATCCAATGTCCTCTTTCATAGAGAGTGGGAGGCCCCTTCCTTTGTGACCTTCTGGTGTTGCTGTAAGTCTCCCTGCGAGAAAAATGCCCCTTCCCGCCAGGGAAGATGGGATGCTTGGCCCTCCTGAAGCCTTACTGCATGTAAGGGGCGCGAATATGCTTATTGGCCCTGGAGAGGAGGCCTGCTGACCTTGGGGGTGGCCCAGGAGCATTCACGTTGCACACTGTTCCTTCTGAGGCGACTTCTTTCCGTTGCCTGTAGGCACCTCTTGTTTCTTTTTCTTTCTCTTTTTTTTTTTTTTCTATTTTTGGACCTCTTGGAAACCCATGGTCTTAACAGAAAAGGAATGGAACAACACATTCTCACTTACAGTCGAGCATGGATTGAGGCAGGGAAAGAGAAAAAAATTGGCACAATCAGGATGGTAGCAACAGCTAACAGTTTTGCAGCTTACAACACGGCAGGCACTGTGGCTAAATACTTCATATGCATTATTTCATTGAATCCTCGGGGTAGCTCCTCTTACAGATGAGACAACTAAGACCCAGAGAGTCAGAAGAACAGCTACCTTTCATCTAACAAAAAAAAAAACTGTGGTTGTTTTTGCCTTATGTTACACAGAGCAACAAAACCTTCTTATGGCTTCTAGTTACATATTATGAATTTTCAGATAAATTCCTATTTAAGATTTTTTTTTTCTCAGCCCTATTTGTACCTTTCCTATTTTTCTCCACTTCCCTTTTTTCGGGCCACATAGGATAGTAGAAAGAGAAAGGATGTTGGATATGGGCAAAGTTTATTCAGTTTTTACTATACAGCTTTCTAAAAATAAAAGATGAGGCAAATGCTTTAGTCTCTTGAACCTCAGTTCCTTATGTTTTAAAAAATAGGTCTTTCCTAAAGTAGGATGTAAAGTAGGATGTAATGATGCAATACAATAATGCATGTGAAACTTGAATACTCCAGCCCTTCTTAAATTACCTGAAGTTTCCACTTTGTACAGTATTTTATTCAATGGAACATATATCTACTTCAAAAATCCTAAGAAACAATACAAATCACTACTGAAGTGTCTAAAAAAGAAAGGAAAGAAATAAAGGGGTAATCTTATTTTTCAACATTTATCAAAACCTCTTAAAAATTCTCTTCTCAGGCACCTGGGTGGCTCAGTTGGTTAAGCATCTGCCTTTGGCTCAGATCGTGATCCAGGGGTCCTGGGATGAGCCCCACATGGGGCTCCCTGCTTAACGGGGAGTCTACTTCTCCCTCTCCCTCTGCCCCCCAACCCTGCTCATGTGGTCTCTCTCAAAATCTTTAAAAAAATTCTCTTCTCCCTCAAATCATGATTCATAGTTCAGCTACCCCAACTCTGTCCACAAATACTAGTTCTTCCTTATTGCTCTCTCCCCCCAAATGTCCTTACCCCAGGGCCACATTACCTGGTCCTGCAGGGATGACCGTTCCATTGTCTGAGCTTTGAAAACGTGGCTTTGTCTCAAATCATTTCTAAAGCAGTTTTGCTGAAACAAATACATGTAACAGCAAAAACCTTCAACTTTTCCCCCCTTTCTCCCCATTTTTCTTCCATCCATCTCTTCTTCCTTAATTACTTCCTAAATAAAAATGATTTTTATTCCTTAAAGCCAATAATATTCAGTTGAAGCCTGTATAATAGCATCTTCTTCTTTTTGTCTTTTATGGTTAACTGTGTCTAATTTTTCAAATTGACTGTAAATTCATTGATTTAGTTAGGAATGCTTTTGGCTGCAAGTAACAGAAAAATTTGACTCAAGGTGCTTAAATGGGGGTTTTCTTATCTGCAAAATGTTAAGATGAAAGAAACCAGCTGTTGGCATTGGTTCAGCAGCTCACTCTTTGCAGAGCCAAAGTCTCTGCTCTAGTTAAGTCTTTCATTTAATCAAGAAAGCTTTTCCAGAAATCTGAGCAGAGTTTATTGTTGTTTTTTATATCTCACTGGTATAGGCTGTGTCAAAAGGCAATGCCAAACTTCAGGGAGGAAAGAGATTGAGATTAGGCCTTCGGTTTGCCTCACTCTTAAAGACAGAACATGCCTTGGCCCATCCTTCCTCACTGTACCCAGTGCCACCTCTAGACATAGATATCTGTTAAATTGGCAAATTTATGAGTAAATAGAAAAAGAATGTAGGGATGAATGACTTTTCAGCTGCTGAAGCCAACTCTTAGGTAGTACTCGTTCTAAGACTAATGGAGTCAGAATGTGACATGGAGAATTTCCCATGCTGAAATGAGGGAAAACATAATTGAAATAATCCACACTCTGATTTTTAGAAACTCTTCAAAGGGCCAAGAAAGGTTCAAAGGGCTTACTATGATCTTTGGTAGTTGCACTTGCTTCAGGATTAGGAAAAGTATTTCTAAAGGAATCTAAAGGCATTGATGACTTGAAATTGGTAAAATTATGGCTGTTTTGTGCTGTTTTTAAAGACTTGTTTTTATTTTTTTTAAGATTTTATTTATTCATGAGAGCCACGGAGAGGCAGAGACGTAGACAGAGGGAGAAGTAGGCTCCCTGTGGCAGCCTGATATGGGACTCGAACCCAGGACCCTGGGATCAGAACCTGAGCCAAAGGCAGACACTCAACCACTGAGTCATCCAGGTGCCCTAAAGGCCTATTTTTAACCTAAAAGTTTTAAAGTCACAGAACAGATGAAAGGATGGGAAAAAGATATGACAGGGTAAAGGCCTCAGTAGAAATACCCACATGAGATCAATCCCACTTGGCTTTATTTAATATAGTCCTTGAGTCTTGAAGAAAAATCTCTTCATGCATGGACAGTAGCCTCCTACGAAGTAGGCAGGGGTACCTTTTATGGACTAGCTTCATTCCCACCTCTATTTTTTTTTTTTTGTTTTTATGGCTTTCTCTTTTTCTCATTTCTCATTTTTTTGTGTGTCTTTAGAAGTTGTCTTAAATCCATCTTGAAAAAGCAGTGGTTAGGGAGCACTCATGACACTATTTTCTATGCCCATTTCTGAAACAAAAGGCTGCAATGACTTTCATTTTTAAATAAGCATTTTCAGAAACAGTCACAGAACTTGAGATAGAACTGAAAGTGTTAAAGATTTCACTTGACACTGTATGGCAACCAACTGGAATTTAAATTAAAACCTAAAAAAAAATGCACTTGAAAACATGTCTAGGCTTCTTTGAAGTGTGACACATTGTAAGTTCACTGCCAAGCTATGAATTTAGGCACATCATATGGTGTTCATATTTATGATGGTCAAATCTGTCTTTCACAATTGCCACCCCACCTTCCCCAGTACTAACCCTAATATTTCTTGGGCAATTAAAGAATTGTGATTATTATCTTATTTGAATTTCTGCCTTCAATTAGGCATATATGAAAATAAATCTTTTCTTTTTGTAGGACTTCACTGAGACCTATGAAACAAATGAGATAAAAAGGTTTCTTTTCATTGCTGCTTGCTAGATAAGAAATGATTCTAGCCAATGCCTTATTTTTAAAAGAGCTTGTCTTGGGAGCAATTCTTCATTTAGTGTAAGTTCTCAGCCTGCATTGTGGAGTGAGTAATACTGAAAACTTAACAGGTGGCTTAGCAATTGATGCACAAAGAAAAAGAATTATTACTACACCTTAACTGCTTGCAGATGTCCTGGGTAGGAAAATAGATGCTTCTTTTGTTTCATAGTGTGGTCTTTACTTTTCATGTTTAGTGATTTTTTAAAATTCTTGACAGGAATGTGTATACATGAATCCAACTGATTTTTTTATTTATGACACGGAGAATGTCAACCAGGAAAGGAGAATCTGTGCAATGGAAGGAAGAAAATGAGAATTGATAGAAATGGAATGAATTGTTTGTCCTTAAAATGAAACTAAGGAAATGTGATTGAATAGTGAACACAAAGGAAATGATATTAGGATTCTAGGAAACTCTGTTTCATGGTAGAACTTTTCTGGAACATGCATTTAAATCCCTCTATTTTTAATTTAGACTTTGAAATTTGGTTGTCACAATCCTGCTGTTATGTGAGATTTATTAGCGTATCCTGAAATTTTGGAAAGTCCTATTTCACACTAGCTGGTGAAGCTTGTATGGCCTCCTCTTCCTTCCTCTCTTGACTCTAGCCTGAGTGTTAGAGAGTAGATGATAATAGATGCTATTCCCAGCCCCCTAATCACTGAGAAGCATTAATTCTCTTTGTGGGTTTTGTTATAAACCTCTAGAATACAAATATGAACACTTAATGAAATAAGGAATGTGAGCAATCATCTTCAATTGTTCTTAATCTCACAGAGAGGCAATAAAAAATTAGGTGGCTCCTACTGGAAATCTACAGCACCACCTATAAAATATTTTTGTCCAAAAAAATCAAAGTTTTATCAAAGCAAGCTTTAGATCTAACTAATTTATAGTGAATAGAAGGAAGAGAGGAATATATAAAAAGGCACCATGGGGATTTATTCATCAAATTTCGGAATGTGAGAAACTCTATAGGACAAACAATCTGTTTCTTTGACACATGAATTACAAGGGAAAAAGGGGAAACTATAGATGAAATGAGACAATAAATATCAAACAAAAACAATGTATGAACCTCCTCATTTGGCGTTCCATTCAAGCAGCAACTGTTTTGTTTTTTGTTTTTAATGGATGCAATTGGGGAAATCTGAATGTTGGTTGGTTATTTAACAATACTAAAAATTATCAGTGATCTTTATGTGTGGTGATGACATGGAAATAATATTTTAGAAGTCCCTACCTCTTAACATGTCTGTAATTTGCTTCAAAATAATTTGGCTAAGGGAAGATGGGTGGTTTAAATGACATAAGTTTGGCCATGAGTTGGTAATTAATGCACTTGGTAATGGGAGCTTATTGTACCATTTTCCTACTTTCACTTGAATTTTCCTAAATCAGAAGTAAACAAGTGGTTCCTGGGTGGCTCAGTCGATTAAGCATCTGACTCTTGATTTCAGTTCAGGTCATGAGATCGAGCCTGACATCAGTCTCCGTGCTGGATGTGGAGCCTTCTGGAAATTCTCTTTCTCCCTCTGCCCTGTTCTCTCTCTCTCTCTCTCTCTCTCTCAATCTCTCTCTCTAAAAAAAAAAAATTAAACTTAAAAAAATTGCTTGTTTACTTTTTTTTTTTTTTAATTCCCACAACACAAGCACACAAAATCGCAGATCTTTGTAAGAGCTCAGTTCTATTCTGACAATTTCAAGCCTGGACCAGGAGCACTCCCTTGTCTTCCCCGAAGCCTTTCTTAGAAAATGCCCTTGTGCTGAATTATCTGGACTTCATTTGCATCAGCGCAGTGCTCTGGGCTTACTGCTCTTGTTTTGACATCATGTTGTAATTGCGTGGTCACCTGTGGAGGAGAATAATATTTTCAGAGCAGCTTTTTATTTCCCATATTTATCCTTACCCTTTGGCCAGCTAAATAGTTTGTTTGAAAGGGGTGATCAAGTGGACATACAGAGAAAAAGGAGTTGCTTGTTGACCTCTGAGTTCCAAATCCTGGGGCTAAGAAGTACCCATGTAGAGATGAGATTTGATAGACGTGATGGGCTAGAGAAGCACTAACTGGTAGCCACAATTCCTTGAGCTGGAGTGTGGAGGACAAAGGGGAGAAGGTGGGGCATACCCTGGTGCGAGACAGAGCTGGGATCTAGGGTGAGGGACCAGGTCTGGAGAGTTCACATACACAGATGTGGAGTTAGTCTCCAGAGAGAGCTTGCTCACACTAGACCACCTACTAGAGTGAGTGCTGTTTGGCACCAGTACCAGGGAACCACATGAGAGCTGAGTTAGCGGCCTTAGATGGTCCATTCCAGTGTGGACTGCATATCACCTTAGCTGCTTTCCTCATTAGTACTGGGGTCTGTTAATGGGAAGAGGTAGATATGGAGAGAATATAACCTGGTGGGAGGCAGAGACAGATGAGATCAGGAGTTGTGGGATATGCCTAAACAAATTCAGAAGTAAAACCAAGAAGTAGCAAACAAGGGCCACGGTATCCCCTTATTATTGATAAATCCTAGGTTGGAGATGTAGAACCTGGTTTACAGAACCCCAGATGAGATCAGTGTACTTCTCCTCCCCATAGGCAGTGCTCAATGAAGGCAGGTTCTCCCTCTGGGAGATAGTGGATGTCCCAAGAGGCATTCGACAGGTCCCAGTACTCATTCTGGCAAGCAGGTTTGCTCCCAAGAGGGAAAAGAAAGATGATAGGAGCATGCCCACTTTATTCTCCCAATTTTATCAGATAGAAAAATGACTACAGTTCCTATCTGATAAAATGGGGCAGGAGAGCCAGCAGTTAGATCTGTTGTGCTTCTTTCAACGTTAAAGGAAACACAAGGAAACACTCAGACACACTCTTCCTCAGGAGACTCTCTTCAAATAGAACTAGCAAACCACTTATAGATCATCTGGTAGAGTGACCTCCATCTGCACAGGACTGTGTTCAATACTCAGTCAATTGATCCAAGTGGGCCAACCACCATCTCAAAATCTCAGGACTTTTGGAAGTACTGTGGTAGAGACTATGAGCATTAACCCCCCCAATGGGCAGTGGTAGCTGTAGATAAAGCCTTGACCCTCCCCACTTACTCACAAAAGTGGTGAAATATATTTTCATCATTTATTCCTTTTTTTTTTTTTTGCCTTCACCACACACTGTATATTTTTGAGGGCAAAGATGAGGCTTTATTCAAAGTTTATCAGTGTCTGCCAAAAAGTAAGGACTCAATAAAAGTTACTGAATTGGATAATCATATCATTAATGGAATTTTTAGCAATCAAACCACTATCTTGACAGCTGAGCTCAAGTCCACTTGTCTTATGAATTAACTCCCTCCACAGACCATTATAATGCCACAGCTGCTCACTTCTAGGCAACCATCTATTACTACTTTTATCAGTAAATCTTCAAAACAGTTACTGTCTTGAGATGTGTACATGACTACATTCTCCTAAGTAGTTGAAATAGTTAATAGAGGCTATAAATTTACAAATATATCTTCCGTTCATGCCCTAGAGTTGTGAAAATCAAGCAACTTAAGTGTCTTAACCATGTTTCTAGTTCAATACAGTGTCAGCCAATAACTCAGTCCTAAACTATTTATGTCCCTCTTAGAATCGATATATAATTTTATCAACTTAGAAAACATTGTGCTTAACTATCAAATTTCCTAGGTTGTGCAAACTCTCATGCGTGAATTTTATCTTGTAGTTGACATTTACCATTTGTTGACCACTCAGCACCAATACCCTTTCCTACTTGCACTCTGATTGTGTTTAGGGGACTTACTTTGTCCCATCACATGCTGCCTCACTATGGTGGTAAACCCAGGTATTTGCTCTGCCGTTGGGAACTCTGAGGTGATTCCTGTAGGTTCCTTCTAGCAGATGCTTTCTCCTGCCCCTCAAGGACCACCACGGGGATAGGCACGTGATATTGTTAGAGTCTCCTGCAACTCTGCATAATCACACAATTATACGAAACTGAAAGAAAGTACTGGAGCTCCTGGACGGTAATGGTACCATCTGGGCAAGGTTGACAACAGTTCCTGCTGCAAAGAGTCACCTGGTTCCATTTCAAGACTGGTTTTTTTTTTTTTTTAATCTCTTCCTTCTGATTTGTAGTTCTCCTGTATCCCTTCAACTAATCTTTCCTTTTGTGTTTGTTTCTGCCAAGATGGTTTCTGTTGCTTGCTACCATAGAACCTTAACTGACTCACACAGCTTGGGAGGAAGCATCGCGAGGTAGAAGAAACCCTGAGCTGAGAGTCATGATGTATGAATTAGAGTTGTGGCTTTGCAACTCACTTTCTTGGAGACCAGGAGAAATCCCCCCAAACTTTTTGGCCTTTGATTTCCTTTTCCAGGAAGGCAGCAGGGCAGATTACCTCGAAGCCTAAGTTTTTAAAAACCCAACTCCATTAATCCTATTGTAATTGGTTAGGAACCGCTATGAAGAAATAACAATGTTCTAAGGGCTTTTGTAGATGTTTTATGCATACAAGGTGCTGTGAATATTCCAGCTACATTAATGCTTGACTGAGAATTTACTCTGCAGGTCACCTCTTGGGTGGAGTGACCAGATATTGGAGAAAATTCCAACAACAGAGAGAGTAAAGGGGCATGTAACTGCCTGTTCTTGGAAAATATTACCTCAGCTCACTGGGGTGTTTATGACAGAGCTAACCTTAAAGATGATTGATGGGATTGGCTTGAGATCCAGAGAGTAGGGAAATGCTGACACGTTACATTAAAATTAAAATTAAAATTAAACTTATTCAGCAGATATTTACAGTGGGTGAGGCACTCTGTCTTTCAGAGAGCTTGAGCCTCTCGTAAATTTGAGGTAAATATACACAATCTTGAGTTTGGGAGTGGTTGTCACTGAATGTTTTCTAACATTTGTGAGTTTTTCCTTGTTTCTGGTTTCATTAAATTTGGACTATTCCAATGTGGATTAGCACTTTCAGTGACCCACGGATGATCCAAACATCAACGGCCAGTTGCTTCTGCTTTGAACTAGACTTTGTGGTAATTAAAGTTGACCTATATTTACAACTCAATAATTCAGTAAATAATATCATAGCAACACAGCATCTAACAGAAATTTGATGATTACCTAGATACTTCTGATTCCTACCATCCATTTGGATACTATAAAATACCTGTAAAATCTACTTTGAGATTACAGTGAGTGACCTGTTTGTAGTTTGCTTGGCTGCCACAATCAAAGTGTACCTACTTCATTTGGCCTTGTATGAATACCTGGTCCACAGAACTGATGGACCACTTGGTTTAGGGTCTTATCTGAGACCTTTACTTCAACAAAGCAAATGACTTTTCACTCCTCAGGTTCCTGCAGTGGCTTTCCATCTCATTTGCAATAAGAGGCAAAAGTTATAGAAAAGCCTATAAGACCCTATGATCTGGTCCTGTTGACTGTCTTGCTTAGCCTCCTTCCATCTTTCTTTGTTCACTGAGGCCACACTGGCCATCTTGCTGTTCTTTGAACATACTGAACTCTTGACTGCCTCAGAGAGTTAGCCCTGCCTGGGTAAAGAGCCCTCTAGTACCCTCAGAGCTGTACGGAGGAGTTCTTCACTACCAGTGAGGTCCACCATGAAGCACTGCATCTTGCTTCTATGGGAACCAGGGGGTCTGATGGTGGGTAGGAGGCCAGGAGGCTGCCAGCATTTTTGCTTGCTGCAGTCTTTGTGCCAAAGTTGTCTATTATTCATCAAAGCCATCTCTGTACCAGTTTGTTGTGCTGAAGCTGAGTTACCAGGCATCTGGGTGGTTCAATTGGTTAAGCATCTGCCTTTGGCTTGGGTCATGACCCCAGGGTCCTGGGATGGAGCCCTACATTGGGTTCCCTGCTCAGTGGGGAGCCTGCTTCTCCCTCTCCCTCTGTCTCTCCCCTACTTGTGCATGCATGCTTTCTTTTTTGAAACAAATAAATAAAATCTTTAAAAAAGTTAAAGCTGAGTCACCACTTATACTAGTGCCATGCCCATGGGCAGAGTGCAACATGACCATTTGTTAAAGGTAGTAACTAGTATTTGTTGAACGCTTAACTATGTGCCAAGAACTTTACTCACTTAACACTCATAATAGCTCTGAGGTGAGGACCGTTACCATCTACATTTTATAGATGGCAATGATGGTCTTTGAAAGGGTTAACAATTTTAAACAGATAGCAAGTAGAGAGGCTGGATTCCAACCAAGGCATTATGATTCCAGAAGTCATGAACTTAATGGCTCTAGAGTCAACTCACCGTGCTGGGTTAGTGGGAAAGAATCCTTTCTTCCACTTTTTTTTTTTTTTTTTTTTGTCATTTTAAGCACCATGTGTTCATATATAGTTTCATCCAAAAAATATAACTGTAATTTTGTTCCACTTGTACCTGCCGCACCAGGGCACCAATCTGTCACACTCTCACCTAAAATCAGAACTAACCTGGACATTGTGATTAGATTTGATGTAAGACGTAGCAAAATGTGGGAAAGCTTTCCTGTACGATCTAAATTAAAATAATGAGAGTGATTATTTTGAAGAGACAACTCAGACGGTAGGAACAAGCACAAAGTCAGCTTCCTGGCCCCTCCCTCTCACTACCATCTGCGAAGTGGAAAGCACCTCCACATATGTCCTTTTATTTGTTTTACTTTTGAACTTCCTGGCACGACTTCTTTTGATAAAGTGTTCTGATGCTTTAACAAAGAAAGAGAAGAAATCCCAAATCCAGAGAGCCATTATGAATGTTCCTTCCTCTTCCCTTTTTCAGTTGGGTGTGTAGGGGCCCAGTGAGGACATAATTCAGGATCCAGCCTCATGGGGATTTTGTCAACAAGGATAGTATATTTTGATAAGGACCAACACAGAGGCCCTCAGCCTTCTGGACAAAGGTGGGGTTCCTGGCTAGGATGCCTTTGAAATGTTTTCTTCAGGTTTCTCTTTTGAAGTACTGGGATAAACAAAACCCTCCTTTAAATTCTTTCTGCTGTCTTTGATTGATTCTCCTTTCCCTGTGGATAAAAATAAAATGAAAAAAATTATAGCTATTTCTGATATTGGTAGTTCAAAAAGCTCAAGTATCTCCATACAGGGCAGTCATGCAGTAATTGGGGCCACATGAAATTCTGATTCACCAAAGGGATTGTGACTCAGTCTGAAGCCCTGCCAGGACTTGTAGGTTTAGGGTGGTACAAGGGGGGAGGAATTTTGCTGCAACAGCTGCTGTGCTTTCAAAACTGTGAGAGCAACCCCACCTTATGATTCCCATCATTCTTCTCTCGCGTTCCCACTTTAGTTTAAAAACTGCATTGAAAGAGGAAGAAATGATGTGTAGATAAAAATTGAAATTATTTTATCCCCTGGCTAAGTACCTTTCAAACTGAGCATTTTATGAGTCCACAATAAGATGTAGTGATGCAAGTGTACAAATACCTCTTTCCATTTTAAAATAACCAGCTCCACAGGTGCCATGAGAGCATTGCATAAAATATGACATTAGGAAAAAGAAATCTCAGTGTATTTCAGAACATAAGACACTGGAACAAGTTTGCTTTACATTTCGTCTGTAGTAGCAGAAAAATTATCTCATAATGGTGTATTCTGTTCTCACGGTTGGGTTGTCTTGCGTACAATCCTTTTATGGCTCTGCATTGATGTCAAGTAATTACTAGGCCATTCATTTTTTCTTTTTATTTTTTTTTCCACACTATAATTCTGTTCTGCAGTCTATTTTTTCCTCCAAAGAGGTAGAAAATGGATTTCTCGGTGCCTGGCCCTGTAATAACCCATAGCAAACTCTAGAAGTGTTTGCTGAATGAATGAATGTGGGTACTTGACAGTCCACTGAAAACAAGCAGGTTGAAGCATTTATTTGAGGCCCATTATCTCGGTACTTTTCAACTAGAATCCTATTTTTCTGAGTTTGGCAACCTTCTAAATCTCTGGATGTGTACATAAGCTGTATTCCCATTGATTCTGTTAAATTTGTGAAAGAGCCAATGGATTATTTTGGGACAAACCATCAACCACTTGAAGTTTAAACTTAGAGATAAAGCTGAAGTCGTTTAGTGCAAATGCGCAATACTGAGCTTGCTATATAATTTTTTCTGTTTGTCCAATTGGAAGTGTGTTTACTCTTGTTAACCATTTGGGGCCCTCTGCTGCCTCAGCTGGAGGCAGGGTTCTCTCTTCCCCTTTTCTGTCAGAATGACCACTTTGAAATAGGAGCCAAGCTGGAGAATTTATTCCTCCCTCCAGATGTCTGTTGCTGGAACACAGCTCTTAAAGAGATTATGTCTCTGGAGGGGACCAGAATGCTGATATTATTTCTGACTTCAAAATATGTCAATGACAAAAATAGGGTTCAACATATGGAGTTGAGCTTTGTGGAGCCAGCATTCCACACTTCCGTATAGAGGGATCCATCCACCCAAAGCAATATTAAATATAGGTTATGATATATTTTCTTAACATCCTATAAATAATTTGCTCTGATTTAGAATATCAACCTCAGAAGGGATCGCAGAAATCTAGCTGATGCATGAATCTTCTGAATCTATATCCAACCTCTCCCTAAATTACTGTACTCTGTAAATGTCATTGCCTTATGAGATGCCAAATCTATATTTAGGGTAGATCTAAAAGTTGAATAGTTCTTTCTCACAACAAGTGGAAATGTCTTTTCTCTATGAGATGCTAGTTTGCCTAGACACCTTTCACAGGCATCCAAGGGATGGAGCTAGGACTGGTGGGTAGAGTTTACAGACTAATTTTTATTATCAAGAAGAATTTTCTGCTGGTCAACACGGTCTTGGCATGGAATTAGGCTATATAATCAATGGGCAGGAATGTTGTTGAGATTCGTGCCTACTAAAAGTACTGGAATTCACCCAGTATTGAGACGTTATGATTCATTTTATGATATGCTTCTTTAGATGTGTGCTCTGGACATTTAAATGTATGGTATACATCATACATGTGTATCAAACTGCCTACTTGAGATCTCCACGTATTTAACCCTGAGCCCTCCATTTCTTGATTTCTTCTTATCCTGCTCATCCAGCGATCTTCTTCATACCAGTATATGGCTCCTCTGCCTAGCAATCAGAATAATTCTTTTAACTCATCTTACCTCCTGTTCACTTTGCCTGAAATGTTACTCTCTGCCTTCATATACCTGTATGATAAGCTCCTCATTTCCTGGACTCTGCTCAAATATCACCTCCTCAGAGAGGCTCCCCTTGACCATAGTATCTGATATAGCACTCCCTGTCACCCTTCCTTGGTATCCTCTGTCCCTCTTACTTTATTTTTCCATGAGAAACTGACATCACCACAAATTTATTTAGTTGATGATTGTCTGTCTCTGCTAGAATTTAATCTTCTTCAGGAAAGAGAATGTGTTATATTGACTGCTCATCCTTAGTGCTTAGAACAACTTCTGGCCCATAGTAGTTATTCAATAAATATGTATTGGAAGGGGACACCTGCCACCCCAATGTTTATAGCAGCAATGTCCACAATAGCCAAACTGGGAAGAGCTGAGATGTCCATCAACAGATGAATGAATAAAGAAGGTGTGGTATAGATATATGCAATGGAATATTACTCAGCCATCAGAAAGGATGAATGCTTACCATTTGCATTGACATGAATGGAGTTGGAGGGTATTATGCTGAGGGCAATAAGTCAATCAGAGAAAGACAATTAACGTATAGTTTCACTCATATGTGGAATGTAAAAAACAGCACAGAGGATCATAGGCGAAGGGAGGGAAAACTGAATAGCAAGTCATCAGAGAGGGAGAAAACCTTGAGAGACTCTCTTAAATATAGGAAGCCAACTGAGGGTTGCTGGAGGGGAGGAGGATGGAGGGATAGAGTTACAGGATGATAGGCATTAAGGAGGGCACGTGATGTGATGAGCACTGGGTGTTACATGCAACTGTTGAATTATTGAACTCTACATCTGAAACTAATGATGTACTATATGTTGGCTAATTTAAATTTAAATTCATATATGAATAATAGAAATTTAAGCAGGAAAAAGGTAAAAATGCAACATATGCTATGTGTGACAAGCAAAGGAAGAGAGATAGTGCTTATGAATTTTTTATACTAAAAGAAAATAAATTAATGATTTTGATGCCTGTTTGTAAAATTATTCTCCCAAAGCTGCCATCTTCCTATGAACCTCACAGAGTCACTTAGTGTGCATGTTCATTCTTGACCTTCAGAAGGAATGGAGACGTTGTAAACCTCACCAGCGTCGGCTGTGATCCATTTTCCTAGAGAATATGAATCCCCAGATACACCAAATATCAGGTCTGGGTGACACTGACTACTAGATGTCAGGGGTGAGGAGCAATCATTAATTTTACCTCTAAGTCAGTCTTTGAAGTAGAAGATAAATCCATCTTTCGTATCTAGAGGGCAAATAAAGCTTTCTTATTTACTTTTCCCACAAGTAAGATCATTCCCATTCTAAACCCTGTGAGACTAGACTTCCTAATTTGTACAAATTATTAATTTTCAGGGCCTTTGTTTCTATATTTACAGAAAACTCCTATCTCAATTAAACTTGAATGGGATGACAGACTCACTTTCAATTTTGTCACTAGAAATGGTAATTTCTTTGCCTTAATAAAGTAGCTTTTGTCCTGAATAGTAATACCTGGTGATTTATACATTTTTCTAAAATTAATAATCCTGTATTTTATATCTGCTTTTCAGTCTTTTTAATAACAGAAAAATGGACGTCTCCAGAATGAGTACACTTTAAATCTTTCCTATATAACAAGAGTTTTAAGTGCTAGTGAGAAAAGCCATCAATTTTTATTTTTCTTGAGACCTAAATACATTATCTTACAACTATCATAGAATTAAAACCTGAGAAAAAGTTTTGTGTGAATAATTTATTTTAGTTCTTGGAGCCTCTTGTGTTTTAAAGAGAAATGCACCTGGGAAAATTAAAATGTCGCAAGATTCCTCAAGGAATGAAGTTATTTTTTTTTAAGTTACATTTAGGGTTGTGCACCGAATGGGAGGAAGGATGCTGTAAATCCACGGTCCATTCTGAAACACAACTTAACAACTCATAAAATATCAGACTCTTTGACCCAGTACTCCCACGTCTAAGCATTTGCCCTGAGGAGATGTCACATAAGAATGAAAAGATGTAGGCATATGAGTGTTTCTTATAAATCTGTTTTTAATGTACAAAAATTGGAAACATCCCAGACATCTATCAATAGAAGACTGATTAAGTAAGTTATTGCACATAAATGCAATAAAATTCTTAAGGCACTAAGCTTGATGTAGCTCAATATTTATTGACATGGAGAGATGTTTGTGACATAGTGTTGAGTGGAAAAAAACAAGTGAAAAATGCTCTCAACATGATTCCATTTATGTAAAATTGTATCCTCTTTAGAAAGACACTCACTGAAATGTTATTTGTGGTTATTTATGGATAATGAGATTTAGGTGATTTATTTTTGGGGGGGGAATTTTTTTTTTTTTTGGTTTTTAGATTTCTATTGTGTGTACATATAATTCTAATAAAAATGTAAATTCACAAATGAATCTCTCATAATGAAGTAAAATCTAATAGGAAATATACTTTTAGACCTATTTGTAGCAGCAAATATAACTGTAGTCAATTTAGGATCAGTCTGTTTAACATAGGAAGAAGAAAATTGGAAATAATGTTATATAAAGAATGTCTTATCGAGAATAAGATTTTAGAAAGCATTTTAAAGATGATGTCATTTAAACCCAATGTGGAAAAAGATAGATTTTCTTAAAATAATATTCCTAGAATTCTAAAAATCTTTTCAGTTCCAGTAACTTTTCATGAAAATAATGTTTTAGATGGATATTTTAGAGCCTGCTGATTTGTACATAGTGATGAACAGAGGAGACCTTGGAGCATGTGGAGATCCTGGTATTGGGGCCAATGAAAATCTCTGGCATTCAAACCTTTTCTGATGGTGAACAGTGTTTAGCTGAATCATAAACTTTCTCATCTGATCATCACTGATCACCACCATCCTTATTATCTATATATTTGGAAGCTTTTAAACAGTACAGTTTTAAATGCAAAGAAATAGAGTTTTTTTTATTGATTCCCATCGGTAAAGACTGAAACAATTGATACTACACTTTTAACACAAGCTCCCAGGAACATCCTCATGAACTAAGAAGTTTGAGAAACATAGTTGAGAAAAGCTATCCACCTACAATGATGAAGACAATGAGAATGCATGCACATTCTCCAAGGTGGATTCCATGATACATTCAGCATTATGGTCTCAGAACACCTAAAAATCAAAGAAGCTGATACCATAAATCTCCTAGAAGAAAACATAGGCAGCAAGCTCCCCTTGACATTGGTGTTGGTGATGATTTTGAGAATCTGACACCAAAAACAAAAGGAGCAAAATAAAAAATAAATAAGGAGGACTATATCAAACTAAAAAGCTTTTCCGCAATGAAGGAAACCATCAACAAAATGAAAAGCAACCTAATGAATGGGAGAAAATATTTACAAATTGAACATCTGAGAAGGTGCTAATATCCAAGATATGTAAAGAACTCCATAACTCAGTATCAAACCCACAAACAATCCATTTTAAAAATGGCATTTAAATAGACATTTTTCCAAAGGAGACACACAGATGGCCAGTTTGTTGAGCAACGTGAAAAGATGCTCAACATTATTAATCGCCAGGGAAATGTAAATTAAAACCATAATGAGATATCACCTCACATCTGTTAGAATGGCCGTTGTTAAAAAGGCAAGAAATAACAAGTGTTGGTGAGGGTGTGGAGAAAGGGGAAGCCTCGTGCACTGTTGGTGGGAAGGTAAATTGATGCAGCTACGATGGAAAACAGTGTAGAGTTTCCTCAAAAAATTAAAAATAAGTCTACCATATGATCCAGCAGTTCAACTTCTGGGTGTTAATCCAAAGAAAATAACAATAGCTTGAAAAGATAGTTGCCTCTCATTGCCTTGTTTGCTGCTGCATTATTTACGATAGCTGAGACATGGGGAAAAAACCCTAAGTGTCCACTGATGGATGAATGAAACAGGAAATTGTGGTACACACACACATATACACACAATGAATATTCAGCCATATAAAAGAAGGAAATCTTCCCATTTGTGACAACACAAATGGACCTTGAGGACAATAGGTTAAGTGAAATAAATCAGATATACTGTATCAGCTCCCTTATATATGGAATCTAAAAAAAAAATTTAAGCCAACTTCATAGACACAGGGAACAGATTGGTGGTTGCCGGGGCGCGGTGGGGGTGGGGATTGGGAAATGGGAAAAACTGGTGAAATGAGTTTAAAAACCAGGAGATTGATATACAACCAAGCTACTTTTTTTTCCACACAAAGTATTTTTCTGCATATGACATTAGATTGTTTTCCCAGGATTTGATCCTATTTAGACACAGAAATCTTACCAGATATTATATTTTGATAATAAAACTCAAAGGAAACCCTTTAATTGATTGATTCTCTCATTTTTCATCTACTCATATTTTGCTGGTATGGATCTAGCAGGTGCAGTGCAGCTCTGGAACTAACAGTTGCATCAGCCCTTCACTAGACGGCAGCTGAGATGTGTTCCTCCAGTAACAACTGCAATTGTAGTTTTAACTTACCTACGTTAGGCCTGGTTGGGTTAACAGCTCTTCTCTCTAGGTCTTTCCTACTGGGAACTGTTTCTGGAAGCCCAATCTACAACCACTCTTCTAGTTCTTTCAGTTGTGATGTAAACACCTAAATCCCTATATTAGATACCTTTCTGCAAGAAACACCTAATGTGGTTTTGCTCTTTATAATTGAATTCTAACTTTCTCCTCACTCAACCCGTGTTTTGGCGGGTAATTACATTGGAAATGTTTTCTCAAGTTGTTTCCCATGTATCTTGATAGCGGATATGGCTATTGTTCACACAGAGACTCTCAAACTCCTTTTACTTCTCTTTACTCTTCCAGCTTTAAGGGGCTTTTGCTTTCAACTCTTGAGCAGCCATCTTCCTCGAAGGACTGTCCTCATGCTATTGGAGCAGCTTTGTTCACAGACACAGAGAACTGGAAGGGACTGGGAGTTTATGATTCCTTAGAGTGATGCTTAGCTAGTGAGTGATCTCAGTGGGAGATGAAGGTCCAATCTCTTGTCTTGGTCACAACAGTTTTGAGGCTATGACTTACACTCCAGAAATCTCTTGAGGAAATCAGGCTAAGAGCCCTCCTAGGAACTTGCTGAAATGAAAGTCTCCTTGGTTTCCTTTTCTTCTCCGTTGTGCTTCTCTCTCTTCCTTACCAGTTTTCTCTGAGAGCACTTCCTTGCACATAAAGTCTCATCTCAGGGTCTGCTTCTGAAAAAACTCAACTCAGACAATAGGTCAAACATTGCTTTCCAAAGGCTCCTAACAGTTTTCCAGAATTGAATCCAACAACATGATATCCTTGCCTTCTGCGTAGACTAAAAGCTCTTTGCTCTTCGATGGCAGTTGATGGTGATAGTTATTCCCCACTGAACCTGGAAATATGGTTTATACGAAGCAAGTTAATAAATGGAGGCAGAGGGTCAATAGTCAGTGATTTTTTTGAGATTGCATCTAGATGGATTAAGTGAAAATTCTGTGTCTCATTATGATTGCCGTGCATACTGATGTGTCCAGAGAAAAGACGCTTTACTCCTGCAAAGTACTCCTAAAGGCTAGATAACATTTTTAGTATATGTGCTGCCGAAGCGAGCACTAAAGGCTAGATAACAAAGATGAATTCCATCTTGAACTTTTTTTTAGTTCTAGAGAATTAGATGAACAGGACAGTACTGCCTCTTCCCTCAGTTATGATAAATTGCCTCATCTTTTATATTGTGTTAGCAAGAAGGAGTGGCTCTTCCTGTTGTTGCTTTTAAATTTATCTTTATTTGCATAGCTCTTGAAATGAGAGGACATGTGGGTTGTAGAAGTCAAGCTTGTGAGCTTGTAATCGATGTAATATGATGATATGTCATCTAATTGAGGCCTATTAGCCTTTCTTCATAATGGAGGCATGGAAAATAATAAGGGAGATTAGGTTAACTGGTGATATTTTACTATTCAAGTCTAGCATGAAAATCAATTTCCCAATGATTTGATTTAGTTCTATGCAGCAGGAAGTGGATAACTAAAGAAAGAGATTACAGTATTAATTATAGATTCTTTCCTTAGCCATTCATCATTAGAAACCAATAAATATTTATTCATTGCTCTGTGGAAAAGTTAAATCCTCTCATCAGATAAAATTTTCACTTTCCATTTAGTGATTTTCATAGTTTCAGTGTATGTTTGCTGGTTGGTGAAAAAAAAAAATGACCTAATGTAGGGAAAGATTTTTCCTCTCTTCTCAGAACTTCAGTCAATAAATATCTAGATTAAAGATTTTGCAACTTGTCCCCTCATGCAACAGGGGAGCTGAAGCACATCTTTTCTAAAGGTGGATCCTTGAGACAGGAGTTCTGCTAGACATCACTGAGAGAGCAGTCCAAGTTCTCCAAAGGCCTAGCATACACCAAATAATTTGTATTCTTTTTTCTTCAAGCATTCTTGGATTGTATACCCTTTTGGAGATGCCCTAGTTTTGGAACCACCACAATTATACTAATTGGATCAAATGGTTTAACAAATATAAAGTGCTTAGAATAGCCCCTAGACTATTTTAAGTCTTCAGTAAATACTAATTATGACATAGACCAATAATTGCCTCTCTGAAACCCTTGGAGTCAGATATGTATTTTGGAATTCAGAATTCTTTAGACTTTAAAACAGAAGGTGAATATACTGTATCTTGATATCTCCAGTACCCCCAATCATATTACGTTAGTATCTGTACAGCGAAACACATTCACACAAAGTTATCATAAACAGCCTCATGTTAACTCAGATCAGACTGTGCCACAGAAAACCTATTTTAAAACTTCTGGGTTTTAGAGGTTTTTTGATTTTGTAATTATAGCTGAGGGGTTTTGAACTATATTATCATCATTATTTTTTTAGATATATTTCATTTTTTAAAGCAGTCTTAGTTACAACAAAACTGAGTGGAAGCTACAGAGATTTTTCCATATATCTTCTGTCCCCACACACATATAATCTTCCTATTATCAGCATTCCCCACCAGAGTGGAAAATTTATTACAACTGATGCACCTACATTGGTAAATCATTATCACACGAAGTCCAAGGTTTGCAATATAGCTCTTTCCTGGTGTTGTGTATCCTGTGGGTTTGGATAAATATATAAGGACATGTATCCATCATCACACAGAGTATTTTCACTGCCCTGAAATTCCTCTGTGCTCCACCTATTCATCTCACCTCCTCCCCCAGCCCCTGGCAACCACAGATCTTTTTCGTGTTGCCATAGTTTTGCCTTCTCCAGAATATCATATAGTTGGAATCATATAATATTTAGAAGCCTTTTCAGATTCTTTCTTAAGTTACATCTACTAATAAGTGCATCAAAAGTATTCTTTATTTATGTTAGTTTTTTTGAATCTCTAGCATTTTGTTTTGTTTGCTTGAATTTCCATCTCTCTGTTTACCATTGCTCATCTGTTTTTGCATGTTATCTGCTTTACTCATTAGAGCCCCTTAGCATATTAATCAGTTGTTTTAAATTCCCAGGCCAATAATTATAAAAATCTGCCATATCTGAGTCTGCTCTTGATGCTTCTGTCTCTTCAAACTGTGTTTTTTGCCTTTTAGTATGCCTTATATATTTTTCTTGATAGCTGGACTTGCTGTACCAGATAAAAGGGACTGCTATAAATAGGCTTTCAGTAATATGGTGGCGAGGCATGGGGAAGGAAACGTGTTCTATCATGCTATGATTGGGTAGGTCTTTTAGTGAACCTCTGCCTCTGTACTGTGAAATTCCCATGTGTTTCTTGGTTGTTTCCCACACCCACCACCCCTTTAGGTGGGACAGGATGGTTAGAGTTAAGTATTTCCTTCCTCCCATGTGGAAGGCTAGAGGGAGTTGGAATTCTATATTCCCTTCCCCCAGGTCAGGTAGGGTCTCATAACACTCCAGCAGATTAGGCTCGGTTAGATGGTTTCTCCTGAGTATGGAAGTTTTAAGAATAGTTCCTATGTATTTAACAATGATTTATTTTCCCTGCCCCCTACCAGAAGCTTAAAGGGATTTTTCTCTGCTATTTTCTATGAGAGTCTGGTAGAGTTCCAGAAGGTAAAATTCACGTACGTGTGGAGGCCTCCTGTTGACTGGGCTCCCCACCCCACCTTGAGTTTTTTTCTCTCAGATTGTCCACAGGGAGTCTCTAGCAATTGACCAATTACACTTAAGGTTTCGCTGCCCCAGCACAGGGATAGAGGGTGAGTGTAAGCAAACCAAAGCTGGAGCAAATTGTGAGACTAAGGAGTTTGCAATTAGGATGATTTTACCTTCAAGCAACAACAAACTCTTACTCAAACTGGCTGAAACAATAGTAAATGCATTACCAGAATGGGCTCCAGGTGTTATAGCAATTCCTCAGCACTTTCTTTGCTTCTCTGTGACCCTTGGGTTCTGTGCAATTCTGTTAGCTTTACCTCCAGGCGTCCTTGACAACATCTAGAAGAAGAGGAATACCTCAGTGTGATGGTCACTCACTTCTCATTGGTTAGATAAAGTTAGATGCCTGTTAACAAGCCAACTGGCTGATGCTGATTTTCTGAGGCAAATAGATGTCAGAGAGTCAACAACGGTGATGACAGCAAGATAAGATTAGCCTCTTTAGGTTTTAAAGGAGGCAGGGTTGTTCATGTCATGTTGCTTCATATGAAACAATTATTAGTGTCATCTTGGTCACTGGTGAAGCGGTGTGAGGTGACAGCTTAAAGAGTCAGAGAGATCTGCGAAGCAGCGCATGTATTGGCCTTGGAGACCACCTCTCTAACTGTAGAACCTCTCAGGCAGTTCTTAGTTCTTGCATAGTTCCATCCTGTGATGCTGGTAACTCCAGCAGGAAGACTGTGGCTCTTGATTAAACTCATGTTTATTCATGGAGTTAGACTCAATCAGCTTGAAAGCTTGCCTCATGCCCAGTTTATTTTAAATTGGCCACAGCAAAGTTTTACAAAAATGAGTTGGTTAGTGAGGAAGAGAAGATGGTGTTTTGGTCATGAGATTGGAAAGCCCACCAGCTGTTGCTTAGTTGGCATAATCTTAACACTTTTCTTTAAATTATTATGGGAAAACTATAAAAATAGCAGAAAAGACTGGATTCTGAAGTAAGAATCTGGCTTTGCCATACTCAAGAAAAACTCTTGTACTAATGTGGAAAACCCAGGTGACGTTAGGAACTAGCAAAGACAAACTTTAGTTGAAATTTAACTTCAAAACTTTTTCTCTTTTACGTTCAAATGCTTTTGGCTAAAAGCAGTAATGCATCTTGCCTTTAATGTGGTAAGAATTTTCACATGCTCAAACTTTAACCACACAATTTAGTAACCTCCTTAATCTTGTTTGTATCGATTTATTCAGCTGAAGAGTCCAGTAGAATAGTAAAGTGAAGACATCAAGAACAATATTCATCGTCCAAATGTTTCATCAGAGGACTTTATTTCTTACTTTTGGGACATGCTTTGAGGGAGCTGGTAGGGAATAATAAATAGGCTATCTTGTGTATTTTGATACTTTCATCAACTTCTCCCCAAATTTCTAGCACACGCTATCATAAAGGTCAAGCTTTTGAGAGTATTATTTTTCAATGGTGACATTATCCAAGTTTATAAATATCAAATAATCTCCTTAGTCAGAATCACAAGGGTAGAATTAATGTAAGCTCAACCCATTCCCATAATCAGCTAGATCAGAGCTGTAGAACTTTTTAAACAGTTAAATAAATATAAGCTAAAAAAGTCACGTAAACCAAAAAAGAATAACATATGCCTTGACTTCAAGGTGCTGTCTGGTTAGGTTTCAGTTAGGTTAAGGTTAGGGTTAAGCCTAAGCAGGAAATGTTTATACCTAACACAGTGAGTGACTTATGTCAGACATTGTTCTAAGCATTTTCCCTGTAGTAATTCACTTAAGCCTTACAATAATCCTATGAAGTAGGTACTATTATCCTTATTTTGTAGATAGAAGAACTGAGATAGAGCAAGTTTAAGGATCACATGGCTGATAGAGGGTGAGACCAACATTGGAACCCAGGCAACTGGGTGGTGGTGCTCATATACTCACACATTACAAAATTTGGCCCTGGACGGGGTTAGATAGCCATCTGAAAAATATAGCTCCTGTAATGCCCAGAATCTTCAATAATGCAGTGTTAAGTACAGGACTGCTTAGAATTTAAGGGCAGAGATTATAGAGCCAGACCCCCACCACTTAGTAGCGAGGTGACCATGGGTAGGTTATTTCCATGCTATTTCCTCTGAGCTATAAAACTGAGCTAATTGTCTCATCTAACTAGTCCCCAGACTCAGTATACATAAAATTCTTAAGAGACTGTGATCCAGTAAAACTACATAGGGTTCAGGAATCTGCATTTTAAATAAGCACTTCGAGTAATTCTGGTGCAGTCTGTCTTCAGACACTCTTTGGGAAATACGGAATTCTATCTAATGGGAGACGAGAAGCCAGGCCTATAAAGCACTGGGCACAGTCCTGGCACGTGATTGGTGGATGGAAACCACAGCTTTCATCTATTTCGGTGTCACCAAGGCAGCCCTAGGTCAGGAGAGAGTGGGAGGAGTCTCCGATCTCAGGAGTGACTGCAGACAAAGGGACACCCATGTTAGGATGAAAGTGAAGATGAAGACGATGATGGTGACCATATGCTAGTACTCTCTGCTCCCCGAGAGGGGTAACGAGGAGGAGAAAGAGAAGGCTGCCAATTCCTCTCATTCTCATTTCCCAATCTTAGAAGGATTTCATTAGGTTTGCCTTCAGGTTTAACAAAAGAAATCTACTCTCTTCTCAGGGTCCCTATGCTCATTCTCTCTCCATATTTCCTTACATATTTTTGCACATGCCAATTTCCTTTACTAGAAGAAATCTTTCCCTCTCCAACTTACTGTGAAAAATGCAAATGTCTAGATGAGGTAATATTTTGTTTGACTGTGTTTCAGCAGCGTCATGGGTCAGCCATTTAACAAATGTCTATACCCACTTAATAAATCCTTCCTTGTTTTGATAGGGCAAAGTAGTGAAGGAAACGAGCTCTTATGATTCCTAAAACAAAGCAAGGAAATCCATGAGGATGGGGCAGCAGGATAAGGTGCAGAAAGAGTACTGAAGCTGGCTCACTAACTACACACTGCGTCTAGCTTTGATTGACTTTGTTCTTTGAGCTGGGCTGGTGCCCTTTGGAGGCCTACAGAAGAGCAGTTTTGTCATGTAGCTGCAAACACAGCCAGCTCTTTTGCATTATTTATGAACTTAAACTCATTTTTTTCCAAAGGACTTTTTAATGGAGGCAGATTCATACTGTGGTATAATGTCTGGGCCACAGAAATGCAGTCCAAAAATAGATCCACAGCCTATCTTATCGCAAATAAATGTGGATGTGTTTTAAGACTAATATAACACCATTTACACTACCGCCAAAATATCTTGAAGTAGAACATTCATAGGTGTATTCAATTTCTTTCATGTATGTTAAAAATCACGATGCACACACACATATTGGAAGTCCTCAGGGAACTGTGGCTGGGGTGCCTTTGAATTTTGGTGGAAAACAGAAGTTTCCAAGCCCTTGGAAGTAGAGCATGAAGTCTGAAATTAGGCTTACTAGATGGGGGACTTGTGTGATGTTTTGCAAATCTCTTAACATCTCTGAAACTCAGTCTTTTTGTCTGTTAAATGATGAATCATGAGGTTTTAATAAAATATTGCATTAAAAATGCCTATTACAGTACCTGGCACATAACACAGAGACATTCAAGATGTAGCAGCTCTTATTATAATTTCTTAAATTTTTGTTATCTCTGCATTAGATCATCAATTGGTTATATCTTCAGGAAACTTTATACTAAAATTTGTATTCTGGACAGCCGAGGTGGCTCAGCAGTTTAGCACTGCCTTCGGCCCAGGGTGTGATCCTGGGATCCCGGGTTCGAGTCCCACATCAGGCTCCCCACAGGCAGCCTGCTTCTCACTCTGCTTATTTCTGCTTTTCTCTTTCTGTGTCTCTCATGAATAAATAAATAAAATCTTTTTAAAAATTCATATTGTTTTAGGTGCTAAAATTTTGTGTTATATTATGGTTCATAGTATTTGAAAGTATATAATGAATACCATGATCAACACTGATGTGATTTTGAGCATTAGAATCAATTTAGAAAACACCCTGATGCTTGAAAGTGCAGCAGGCATACTGTAACCATCAGACCACATGCATGAGAACAGATTATAATGTCTAATCATAGTAAAAAAGAAAAACTGGCAATGCCTGGGACGCTTACGTGATCACAGAATAATTATATTAGCCCTGTGCTGCCTACCTCTGTATACCTTGTTATATCAGAAAAATTAACTCCTTTTTAAGTCACTGTAGTTTGATTTCTGTTACTTGAGGATGAATACATTCCTGTCAATTAATAAAGACTAAACTATTCTGAGTGAGATGAGAGCAGATGGTTCAGCTGACAAGATGACGTATGGTTGAAAATAAATATAGACTAGGTCATTAAAACTCCTGGGACTGAAGTGGCCAAACTATAATGCCTATTGTTCAAAGTTGCTTGCAGTATTGTGTGGTTGTGGATAAAATGTATAGACCTTATAACTTTTTTGTGAGTGGAATCTTGTAGAAATTAGAGTTAAATTTCTCACCTGGACTGAAAAGGTACGTAACTGAGAGAACGTATGTGGAAGTAGGAGTCCCAAGATCAAGTTGACATTCAAAATGTAAGTATGTGGAGTCCACAGAAATTTAGGAGTGGGTCCTGCACTTGCACAGGGTGTGGTATTTAGGGTTGAAGTTTGGACCAATTTTGACCAGTGTTGGAGTTGGAAGGTTTTTGTCTGACATTTTAATTGCATGTCTTTAACCTGATGGTTATAGCATCCGGTTGGCCAAATTGAAGAATCTTAATTGTACTTTTATATCAGAATCCTTTTAAATATGTTTTATTTTTCTTCTTCTACATAGGAGAAAACTAAAGATAAAATGGTGAATTGAATCTTTTCATGCTATAAAAGTATACAAATGATAAAGAATGCCATTTGTGTTAATGCCATACATTAGCCCACCCAGACTCCATTCTTCTAGTTTACAGGTTAAAAAGTTAAAACTACATTTCCTAAACTCCGTTGCGGCGAGGGTTCCGGAAGTGAATTCAGTTCTGCCAATTAAAATACCCCAGAGAGGTCTGAAAGGTAGAAGTAAGATGAAACCATCTTCCTGTGATTCTTCACTCACTATTCCTGCTGACACATAAGATGTTGGAAGAGTTAATGTTTCTCACAGCAGTACTCTCCAGCTTCCTGGGTGTTGAGGGGCAGTTGCAATGTTAGCAAAAGCCATTCTTATTTCTGAGGATGGTGTCCTACTCCAGATATGTGTCCCCATGGCCACACAGAATCTGTGACTCTGTGGCCTTCTGGCTATAGACGATGAGAGACCAGTGCATATATTTAGCTAGGCCAATCGGAATTTCACTCTCTCCTGTGTGATTCAGATTTAGCACACGATTCTAGTTCTGTGGTCCTCAAATTTCAGATGGATAAAAGATCATGAGGAGCTTGGGAAAAAGGAAGAATCCAGTGCTTTACTTCTGGTGGGACCCAGAAACCTCCATTTCAATAAGGACCTCCATTGGATTCCAATGCAGATCATACTTTGAAGCATGGCTACTGTTGGGCAGGTCAACTGAGACGTCATGGGGAGCCAGACTTCAGCAACCATTGTCGGCCTGCAAAAGCAGAGGAAAGTGACTCTGCAACTTTAGGCAATTTGGCATGAAGGGGAAGGAAAGACAAAAGGCAGAGAGAGGTAGATGGAGGCAGGGGAAGAAAGGAGGGCCAGAGATGAAGAGAAGGGAAAAGGTTCCTTGGTTCTTATAGTTCTTGGTCTCAGGTAGACCCTTCTGAGTCCTGGCTATAGTGTCTGACTGGGATGTCATGATATTACCCAATTTAAAAATATCCAATTTTAATTTAAGTGAATTGAACATATTTCTTTCTCTTTTTAAAAAAGATTTTCTTTTTAGAGAAAGAGTGAGAGCAAGGAAGAGCAGAGGAAAAGGAACAAGCAGCCTCCACACTGTGCGTGGAGCCCAACGTAGGGCTCAATCTCATGATCCTGAGATCATGACCTGAGATGAAATCAAGAGCCAGATGCTTATTAGACCGAGCCACCCAGGGGCCCTGAACAATTTTCTCTTTCTTTCTCAAAGATAAAATGGTGAATCCGTTCTTATGAATCGTAAGAATTTTTGTGAATCTCCCAAAGGCATTTTTATTATGTTGTATATTTCTGGGTATGAAAAGTTATTTTTAAAGGACACTTTCATATATCTCAACTGGGGAGCTGCTACTGCCCTTAAACACTCCAGAAACTGGAGCGCAAACTCTGGAATTACGCCACTTTAGAGTTTCATATTTCCATACCAATAATAATGTATCAGAAGCTACAATGTGTTGGGTATATGTTGTTACCAGTCTTCTGACTTTTGTACAATAGGTGAGGCCAGTTAGGCTTAAAGAGAGGAATAGCTTACCCAAAATACATGGCTAGTAGATGCTAGTTCCAAAATTTGAACTGAGGCCATTACCCCTATCTCCTCATGTTCCTGCTTCACAAGCACACATTGGTCTACGTAAGTGAACAAAGGAGGACAAAGTTCCTGACGTTACAGAGCTAACGTTCTAGTGAAGAGAGATAGCAATAAACAAAATACTGTAAGCACTAGAAAGAAAAGTCAGTTTTTAGAAGTAAAAATCTATTTCTGCTTGGTAAGGTAAACAATGTAAGCATTATCAGAGTGTACGCTTTTTCATTTACCTGATATCCAACCCTCCCCAACTAATTTTAGAATTCTTTCTCTCTCTCTTTCTTATCTCTACCCAAACCCAATGCTAGCTTACTCAGTTCAAATTCTTTTTTCTGTAAAGGACCAGATAGTAAGCATCTTCGGCTTTGTAGGCCATCACTCTCCTGCTGTGGTGTGAGAGCAGCCATAGACCATACGCGAACAAATGAGCATGGCCGCGTTTCAATAAAACTTTATAAAACCAGGCTGCATAAAAAAATAAAAAATAAATAATTAAAATAATTAAAATAAAATAAAAAATAAAACAAAACAATAAAATAAATAATAAATAAAAATAAAAATAATAAAATAATAAAATAAATAAAAATAAAATAAAAATAAAAAATAACCAGGCTGCAGGTGAGATTTGCTGAGGCTACAGCTTGCCAACTCCCGATCTACAGCACTGAGAAATTGTTAAAGAAGAGAGAACTGTTTATAGCTACTTAAGTTCTTATGAACTTTGGTAGAGATTCCAGTAACTTTGATTTAATGGTGGTTCAGAAAAAAAAACTAAAATAACAATTTCTAAAGAATTATATCCACTTCTTTGAATAAGTCCTACTTTTCCTTTGCACTCAGACATTGAAGAGTATCAGAATAGAAGAAGAGAAGGAAAAAGTTGAGGCATGCCAGGCCTGCTAGAGTTAAAGTGCTAGCTGAAGGTCACTGTGAACACAATGTGGTTTGTAGTATTTTGCAATAAAGTATATGTTGAAGTTATTCCAGAAAATACTGTAGCCGTCATACAGCTGTAACCAAGTAGAGCCAATTTAGTCAAATAAAAACCAGTGCAGTGGAGTGCAATTTAATGTATTATGGAAGATTTTCATGAACTTGGAAGCCTGGTTATGACCATGGTGACTAGACCCAAGAGAAGCCAAAGGCATTTTACTGGATGCTTGAACATAAGGAAAAGGGGCAAGATTGCATCGGGTATAATCAGCCCTCCTACTTACTGTGCTCTCTAGTCCATTACAAGAAATACTTAAGAGCAAAGTAGAAATGCTTACATGATGTTAACCAGGGAAGTGGCTACGTGGAAGGAGGGGATGTTGACAGTGGGAGAATGAATACCTAACAACTGACCACCCTGAAGAGGTGTGGTGCTGGGGGGGGGGGGTAGGTGATGGAGGAAAAGGCAGTCGAAAGGGGAGAACTAAAAGATTTCACCCATCTGGTATATTGGGCAGATTACTATCCAACCACTACACCCGAGATTCTAGCACAAAGCAGAAGTTAGGACCAGGCAAGTCTTCAAGACCCGGAGACGTTGTCCTCCTGCAGCAGACACCTCGGGGAGGCTCACCCCTTTGAGACAGTCTCTCCGGTTGTTGGGCTGATCCCAAGGCTGCCACCTTCTAAGAAGAAATGAGGATGGATGTGAACCTCCCACCATCCAGGGCCACGCAGATAGTGTCACTGCCTTGGCTGACGGGGATCACTGGAATGAGGCTCTCCCTCCGTGGTAGACACCGCTCGTCGGTTGTAACATCATCTAAGTCCTTTTCACTCTGTGGAATATCCAAGCCTGTCTGTGGAGATAATTATTCTTCATCTGGTTTCCTCTCCCTGAGGAGTAGGCAATAGGAGCTTAGAATTTAATACTTGTGGTTATACTTGGGCCAACAGTAAAATGTGCATTAGAACTTGGGAACAGGGAAACACTGTAGCTCTCTTGGAGTTCAATCAGTCAAATAACACCAATCACATGATGGATGGATACCTTTAAAAAAAGAAAAAAAACCCAGATGTGTCAAAGGTCAAAAGGAAGAAAGGCAAGGACTAGAAATCAAATCCAGATGGGACATGAGAGAAAGTAATACCCTAAATGTTACTGCTCCATGTGAAGGACTTCTCCGGGAACAAGATGGATGCAGGAGGTGGGCTGGAGACAAGAAGGACATCCTGAGGAGTAGGAATGCTCTAGGTGTCACCAGCTCTGCCCTTTAGCCAAGGATCCTCTGACCAGCTGATGGGAAATTCCCACCCAATTGGCTGTTACACTGATGCAATGATTGTCCCAGAGTTTATTTGTTCTGCTGAGGGCTGTATGTCCTAACGCCCTTCCATCATGAGAAAGCCCTAGGTGATTCTCATTACGTCCACTTAGCCCACCAAGGCTGAGAGAGGCCACATAATATACCCCATAATATCTCACAGCTAGTTTGTGGCCCAGCTGGGACTTGAGCCCAGACTGCCAGGAATGGAAGACCAAACTCTTGAGTCCCTGCTCTAGCACTCCCCGTGTATGCGTGTATGGTCCCTCCGCCAAGGGTGGGGAGATTAAGCCACCACAGGTCGATCCAACGTCATTCAACTAACATACTCATTTTTTTACAAAGAGTTTATTTAGAAAGTATCACAGTTTAAACAAATTGTACCAGTCGGGTTTTCTCTTAATACAAGACTCGTGATGCAAAGCTGAAGCCACTCATGAGGATTGTGTTTCTCTAGAAAGTTGGGTTGTGGGATCCCTGGGTGGCGCAGCGGTTTGGCGCCTGCCTTTGGCCCAGGGCGCGATCCTGGAGACCCGGGATCGAATCCCACATCAGGCTCCCGGTGCATGGAGCCTGCTTCTCCCTCCGCCTGTGTCTCTGCCTCTCTCTCTCTCTGTGACTATCATAAATAAATAAAAATTTAAAAAAAAAAAAAGAAAGTTGGGTTGTTGTTGTTGTTGTTTTAAGGAACATTTGTGAATCATACATAATTAGCAAAGATCTCCTTTAAGGCAGAGGCTGGCCAGGATCCTGCTCCATGGTCTTCTGCCGCAGACTGTCTCTCCGTTACTGTGTGTCCACCCGCTGTACTTCCCAAGCCTGGGAAGTGGGGCAAAGAGTGTTGGAAATGGGGGGATTATTATGAGACGTGATTTGAAGGCAAGGAACATCCAGGTATATAACTTAACGGAGCTACTGCAACGGTGCCCACTGTTCTGTGTGACAGTAAAAATGCTTCACAACCAGGATGGCATGGCTTACAGGGAGGCTGGCAGTGGTAGCAGGGTGGCCTGTCAGCCCTGCCCCAGCCCTGCCTGCTTCACTCTTCGGTCTTGAGGTCAACTTAATCCTCTCTTCATACAGCAGAGAGCCGGCCTCCTCCAAGGCAGACAAAGTACAGTAAGCTTCTAAAATAACCACTTAGAAGCAGAATCTGAAGCTGCCTCCGGCTTGGGGCTGCAGCAGGGCTAGAGGACCTGCTGGGTCCTGATACCCAGACTTGGGAAAGCTCGCCTAAGACCTCTGGCCCCAGATGACAAATACCACTAGAATTTTTTTTTTTAAGATTTGATTTATTTATTCATGAAAGACACAGAGAGGCAGAGACACAGGTGGAGGGAGAAGCAGGCTCCATGAGGGGAGCCCCATGTGGGACTCGATCCCGTGTCTCCAGGATCACACCCTGGGCTGAAGGCAGGTGCCCAACCACTGAGCCACCCAGGCCCTCCTGCAACCAGAATCTTCCTGGGTTACTTGTCAACATGCTGGTTGGGGTAGACCAACCTACAATGGCTCAGGCACAGTGGAACTTTATTTCTCTCTCAGTCAACAACTGAAACAAGGTTAACAAGTGACTCTTCTCCACGTGGGGAGCCAGCAGTTCAAGCTCCTTCCCTCTTACATCTTGGCCAGCCCCCCTTAGTGTCGTCTTGTCCCTGTAACAAGCTGACAAAGGAGAGAAGAAGAGATGGAAGAGGTTTTGAACCAGACGCATCTGAGTTCCAATACGAGCTCTGCTATTGGTGAGCTGCAGCCTAAGCATGAACCCTCTGAGCCTCAGTTCCTCATCCGAGGGTTAAATGAGGTGTCACGTGTTGAGTGCAGTGCTCAGCTCAATAAGTAGTTGCTTATTATTAGGTACTTGGCATACTTTTTTTTTTTAAGATTTTATTTATTCCTGAGAGAGGCAGAGACACAGGCAGAGGGAGAAGCAGGCTCCCTGCAGGGACCTGATGGGGGACTCGATCCGGGGCCCTGGGATCAGGATCTGAGCCAAAGGCAGACGCTCAACCACTGAGCCACCCAGGCGGCCCCCGGCACACCTTCCTAGACACCACCCTGTGACATTGGAATGATGCCCATTTACGGAGGAGGATCCTGGGTTCACACAGCAGGTAGATGGCGGAGCTGGGCCTGGGATCCAATGCAGAGGCTCCTGACCACGGACAGGGCTTCCTCCTATGTGGGGGGACCACTGCCTCGGCATAAGAGAGCTGAGCTCCTCATGCTCCCTTTAAATGTTTTCAATATTAGCTAGAACTAAAATGGAACTGGCATCTCATTCTCCTTTTCCCAGCTACCCTGGGGCTGAGGAAAGGCAGGCTGCGTCCAGTACATTCTATGGCTGGCGAACAGCATGTGGAAATGCTTGCTGACACAGACCAAAAGTGAACTCGAGTGACTTTTAATTTCCAAGAGAGACCAAAAGAGACCTTTAAAATACTTCCTTTTAGAGAGTAACTACCAGAAAAGGTTATACTTTAAGAAAACAAGTTTGAATGGCAAAGATGGAGGTTTTTTTTTTCAAGTATTATTTTACTTTTTTACAAGTTAGAAACCATATGGAATTTCCACTTTCACATAGCTCGTAAATGACTTTGCCTGGTTTTCTTGAAACTTGATCTTCCAAACTCCAAACTCAGCAAAGTCTGATGACAAGTTGGTGTCTGGAACTGATATTCCAGAGGCTAGATTGTGATACAGGATGGATTGTTCAGGAAGGAAGGAAGGCTTATAGATTGCAGGGAGTGAGACATCTTTTTCAGCTATCAGGTTTTGACCTGATCTTACCTCTGAAGGCCCTAATAACTTTTCTATTTCTGGACTAAGAAAGTATTCTGCTTATTATTAACTTTTGACATTTCCAAGAAATGAGGACATTTAGTACACTGCCCTAAGAGCACGTCTATGCCACGATCCACATACAAAGCAGGCAAAGTTGAATGAAAATATAGAGGCTCCCTGACAATCTAATTATTGGATGTCTTTCGGATTAATTTTTTTTTTTTTTAGTTATTCATCCTTTGTTTAATGGGGGTGTGGTTGTGACTGAAAAAGTAATTTTTGGTTTTTCACTTCAGGATATTTTCGACTCTGGCATAAGCAGGAGCAACATCCATTTTGCCAGTTACGTAAGGGCTGTGAAAGCTAGAGGTCGTTGGCACGTATTTCTAACGGGTTCCTATAACATGTGGGTGGATCTTTATGGGTTGTTGGACTAGCCCGGTCCTCAGTCTCGTTCTGATTACTCGCCTTCCCTTGTATCAATGGTTGAGTTAGCAGTTGCTGAGTAACAAATCATTTCCAAATGTAACGGATTAAAACAATCATTTGTTATTATTCACTAGTCTATGGGTCCACTGGGCAGATTGGATGGCCCGACCTGGGATGGGCTTGACTGGTATGGGCTGGGCTTGTTCACGTGTTTCCAGTGGGTTGATGGGTTGGTTGGGAGCTGCCTGGTATAGAAAGGTCTCTGTACAGATCAACTCTTCACCAGATGGTCTCTCATCTCACACCTGCATAGCCCAGACTTTTTCTCATGGTGGGAGCAAAAGGCCAAAGCAGAAAAAGATCACACCCACACAGTCTCCTGTGGTATTGCTTGACATGTCATCACTTCTACTTCATTCTTTTAGCTGGAGTAAGTCACAATCTAGCCAAATTTAAGGGGTAGGGAAATGGACTTTCCCAGATGATAGGAAGAGCACAGTCACATTGCGATGAGCATGATCAAATAAGGGTGGATGGAGAATGGGGGCTATATTTACATTCCATCCATGGCCTATAACAGTAATATTATAAAGTCAAGGAAGTTTGTCTTTGGTAACTCACTGTTCCCTTTCCTATTGCACATGTTAGTTGAAAGCTTAGTGGATTTGAAGTCCAAAGACAAAACTTAAGTTCTGGCTCTGGAATTTCCTTTCACAAACCATTCTGTTCTGTAAGCACTAATTCATTCATCTTTAAAATGGTGTGGGCAGCCCTGGTGGCTCAGTGGGTTTAGCGCCACCTTCAGCCCAGGGCGTGATCCTGGAGACCCGGATGGAGTCCCACATCAGGCTCCCTGCATGAGCCTGCTTCTCCCTCTGCCTGTGTCTCTGCATCTCTCTCTCTCTCTGTCTCTACGAATAAATAAATAAATAATGGTTTTAAAATAAATAAATAAAATAGTGTGATGGGGACGCCTGGGTGGCTCAGCGGTTGAGTGTCTGCCTTTGGCTCAGGGCATGATCCCGGATTCCCAGCAAAAGCAGGAAGCCTGCTTCTCCCTCTGCCTGTGTCTCTGCCTCTCCCTCTGTGTCTCTCATGAATAAATAAATAAAATCTTAAAAAATAAAAAAAATAAAATGGTGTGATGACATCAGTCCACGTGCCTTGTGAGTTTTTTGTTTTTTTGCTATGTACGCTCTCACGTGTTTAATAAATAAGGTTAAAACGAGATCCTTTCTTGGGCTGCCTCGGGGGGCTTAGTCGAGTAGGCATCTGCTTTTGGCTCAGGTCATGATCCTGAGGTCCTGGGATCGAGTCGTCACATTGGGCTTTCTTCTCAGTGGGGAGTCTGCTTCTCCCTCTACCCTTGATCTCTGTCTAATAAATAAATACAATATATATATATTTTTAAAGAGAGACCCTTTCTCTTAGATGTTCAAAGCCTTTAGGATGGTTCTCGGCCTCTGAAGCCCCTCTACCACCACCACCACCACCCTGTCCCCACTCCATGTAAATATCCTCGTTCTACTTAAGTTTGTCTTTCCACACCTGTTCCCCCATCCTGTTCTGGACCTGCCCCAATTCTGACTTCATTCCTCCATTAAAGTCAACTCTCCTAATGTCTTTTTCTTGCCTTGAAATAGTTTAACTGGAAATTGATAAATGACTTCAACCAAAAATGGTATTGATTCCAGATAAAATTGCCATTTTAACATCAGCCTTCTGAGGAGAACAGGACTATTTCCACGCTTCTGTTAAGCTCCGGTGGGTTCTCAAAGCACTTTGCATGCACTTCTTCAGTAATTACAACCATTTCTTGAGCACTGATAAGGGCCCTGGATACATTTTTTTTCCTCCTCCTATTGACTAGATGTCAAGAGTTCAGCCCTGCCATTGACTAGCTGTGTGATTTTGGGTATAGTACTTCCTTATGTTTTATTTGTCTCACCTCTAAACTGAGGAAATTTGACAAATTGACCTTGAAAGGCCCTTGAGATTCTGAGAACTTACAATATTCTAGAATATTTACAAAATGAAATATGGAGAATCCAGCATTGTTTTGAATATTTCTTTATTTTGTGGTTTAGTAGATCAAGTAGCCAGTGATGACTTAGAAAAGAGGAAATCCAAATTGAACTCCAATAAAAAAAGGGAAAAAAAACGAGGAAATCATAATCATAATTAAAGTAGCTAATATTTATTGAGTAGGCTCAGATTGTTGCTTTACAAGAAGTTGTTTGCTATGAAAACCATCTCATCTTTGTTTTATAGTCCAATGTTAATTGAAGAGTTGTCATATTGTCATAAAACTGATTGTATCTGAGAAATGTTTTCTATATGGAGGGGTGGATGACAGAGGAAGAGAAAAGAAAGGAAGGAAAGAAGGAAGAGAAGAAACTGATACTTACTGAACTCTTATTATAGGTGTGTGGTAAGAGACAGTTATGTACACGTGATCCTGGGCAGAGAGAGCCAGGCGTTCTTCAAATTCCAGGTCCTCTTCCTGGGTGCTCAGCCAGGTTTTATATTGCCCAGCCAGCCTTGCAAACATACATCTCCCACTCTTGCCCACTTCCAGCTTACTTAGATGGAGGTGATGCTCATGGTGATCTTGAAAGTCATTTGTCCAAGATAGCAGAACTGCTGTTAACCTCTTATGCTGAATTTTGAGAGTCTATTTGTTAAAACAGTTTAGACATATGCTTGCCAATATATGACATTAAATTTCGAATCATCTCTATGAAGTAGAGACTCTTCATTTTTAAAAAATACTTTATTTTTAAAGTGAAAGACATGAAAGACACACCAAGAGAGGTGGAGATGCAGGCAGAGGGAGAAGCAGGCTCCCTGCAGGGAGCCTGATATGGGACTCGATCCCAAGACCCCAGGATCACAACCTGAGCCGAAGGCAGATGCTGAACCACTGAGCCACCCAGGTTCAGACAAAAGAGGTCCAGACTCTTCATTTTTATAGATGAAAAACCGAGGCACAAAGTGAGGAGGTAAATTTCTTGGGTCATACCAGTGACAAAGCAAGGTTTAAACTTCAGCTGGTCCAACTCAGTCTACACAGAAGACTACAAACATTCTGTTCATGCATAGAGAAAAGCCTACCAGAGTTTCACAGAAGTTCCCTTCATATTTCTACATGTTGGACAAAGGACATCTTTTCATGAATTAACGAGTAGTAAGATAGTAGTGCCTACAACATTCTGAACTCAAGATGAACAAGAGGCAATGTGCTGGCATGGTGTTAGTCTGACATAATCCAAAGGGGCCATTTGCTGACTCTGTATCATAGGCAAATTATTTCATTTCTGTGGGTCACAGCTTTCCTATTTGGAAAATTAAGGTAAAAATTAAAATTAAAAAAACAAGCCAATATTTGCCTAAGAACCATTGATGAATGGCTATCTATCAAAGTTTTCTGTTCCCTCTTCCCTTTAATCAACAGCCCTTACTCAAAAAAAATTAAATAAATAATAGCATACCTTGTATCTCGATTAATCAAATAAAGTTGATCTCTCCTGGGGTATAATAAACCCTTAAAAATTAGGGTTGAGTGTTAAAAGAAATAACATTTTGAGGATTAAAAGAAATAATAAATGTGAAGTATGTAACACAAGGCCTACCATATAAAAGGTGCTCAGTGATTCCTTTTTAAAAAGGCAAAAGGGGGGATCCCTGGGTGGCTCAGCAGTTTAGAGCCGCCTTCAACCCAGGGCATGATCCTGGAGACCTGGGATCGAGTCCCACATGGGCTCTCTGCACGGAGCCCTCTGCCTGTGTCTCTGCCTTTCTCTCTGTGCCTCTCATGAATAGGTAAATCTTTGTTTAAAAAAATAAAAAATAAAAAGGCAAAAAGGAATCCTTATTAGTACAGTGTGTTCAGAGCCGCTTGAGCATTCCGGGTTTCCTTTTCCTGAATCTATCCATTGGGGTGTGATTTGCCTTACTATTAGCATAAGTCATAAGCATCCTGCACTGTTTTTCAGGAAAAGGAGGTAATTTGGGCTGTAGCCATGTTCTCATTAGAGAAAATGAGGGCAGTTAATGGTTAGTGTTCAGGAACAGCAAAGCTCTCTTAGTTGCTTAGCAACTGGAGCTGGGGGGTGTGGTGGGCAGAGGGAGAGAGAAAAACAGAGGAGCATAAAAAGTGAATTTAAGGTACAGGCCACTCCCAGGTGGGCCAAGAGATGTGTGCATACAGCGCTGGTAAACACAGCTCTAGCTCATTTGTTACATGACTGGAAAATTTAATGAAATACTTTGGAATTCAGCAGTGGTGAGTTACAGTGGACATGCGTTGTTCCAACGCAATGTGTAAACTGTTTATGGAGCATGTGGATTAGGAATGGAATACGGTGACGATTTAGAAGTCCTCTGGATTTGGAGATTTGTCCTTCTAAATAGACACTACTGCCACCAGGTGGACAATGCTGGGAACCTGCTGGGAGCTGAAGGCTGAGGGATGGGCTCCATCGCTGGGGAACCTGGTGCTGGCCTGCAGGTGGTTTGCTCTTGGACTTACCCCTTCGGATAATTTTGAAAAATTCTGGTCTATTTATAGGTTGATGTGTAAAAGTCTTCGTTATAAATTGAAATGGTTGTTAGGAATATAACCTGCTATGGTTTTATCACCATTTTAAAATAAAACCGCCGTATCATTCCTTTATGCACAATGGCCTCTAAATGCCATAGAGATTTTATGTGTGTGTGCACTATTTTAAAATTACATGAGAAAGTTCTTTTTTAATGAGTAATAGTCACATAATTCCTTTTCTCCCTGAAACTTATATTTGAGTTCCACTTCCCCAGCCGACTTATGTCCTAATGTTTTATACATATATATTCTATATAAGTATAAAATGTTATGCATATAATGCTACATATATTTTTATGTATATTTTTCTTAACAGAACTAAGTATATAAATAGAGTTTACTTATTTATCTATTTTCTGAATTTTGGCCTTTCGCTGGCTCCTTTGGTGGAATGTGCAAAACTTTCATTTTTTTAAATGTAATTAATTAACATATAATGTATTATTGGTTTCAGAAGTAGAGGTCAGTGACTCATCAGTTGCATATAATACCCAGTGTTCATTACATGACATGCCCCCCATAAGGCCCATCATCCTGTCACCCCATCCCTCCAATAGTTCAATTTTGCCTTTGTTTCCCTTGCCTTTGCAGATGCGTCTAGCCAGGAAATCCTGCAGCTGTAGTCAAGGAGGAGGTTGCCTGGGTTCTCTTCTAAGATTTTAATGGATTCCTGTCTCACATTTAGGTCTTTCATCCATTTTGAGTTTATTTTTATGTATGGTGTAAGAAAGTGGTCCAGTTTCATTCTTCATATGTCCCAACATCATTTGTTGAAGAGACCATCTTTTTTCCATTGGATACTCTTTTCCACTTTGTTGAATATTAGTTGACCACAGAGTTGAAGGTCCATTTCTGGGTTCTCTATTCTGTTCCATTGATCTATGTGTCTGTTGTGTGCCAGCACCACACTGTCTTGATGACCACAGCTTTGTAGTACAGCTTGAAGTCCATAATTTTGATGCCATCAGCTTTGGTTTTCTCTTTCAACTTTTCTTTGGCTATTTGAGGTCTTTTCTGATTCCATACACATTTTAGGATTGTTTGTTCCAACTCTGCAAAAAAATTTGATAGGGATTGCATTGAATATATAGATTGCTTTGGGAAGCAGAGATATTTTAACCGTGTTTATTCTTCCAATCCATGAGCATAGAACTTTTTTTTTTTTAATTTCTTTGTGTCTTCCTCAATTTCTTTCATGAGTGTTCTATAGTTTTCTGAGTACAGATCCTTTACCTCTTTGGTTAAGTTTACTCTTAAGTATCTTATGGGTGTTGGTGCAATTGTAAATGGGATTGATTCTTCTATTTCCCTTTCTTGTGTCTCAGCGTTAGTGTGTAGAAATGCAACTGATTGCTGTGCATTAATTTTATATCCTGCTACTTTGCTAAATTCCTGTATGAGTTCTAGCAATTTGGGGCTGGAGTCTTTTGGGTTTTCCACATAGGGTATCATGTCATCTGCAAAGAGTGAGAGTTTGACTTCTTCTTTGCTGATTTGGATGCCTTTTATTTATTTTTGTTGCCTGATGGCTGAGGCTAGGACTTCTAGTACAAGGCGAACAATAGTGGTGAGAGTGGACATCCCTGTCGTGTTCCTGATCTTAGGAGAAAGGCTCTCAGTTTTTCCCAATTGAGAATAATATTCGCAGTGGAATTTTTGTACATGGCTTTTACTATATTGAAGTATGTTCTTTCTATTCCTACACTGTGCAGAGTTTTAATCAAGAAAGGATGCTGTACTTTGTCAAGTGCTTTCTCTGCATCTATTGAGAGGATCATATGGTTCTCATCCATTCCTTATTAATGTAGTGCCTCACTTTGCTTTGCAGATGTTGAACCACCCCTGCAGCCCAGGAAAAAAATCCCACTTGGTTGTGGTGAATAATCCTTTTAATATACTTGGTGAGACTTTTTGCATCCATATTCGTCAGGATATTGGTCTATAATTCTCCTTTTTTGGGGGGATCTTTGTCGGGTTTTGGGATCAAGACAATGCTAACCTGACAAAGAGTTTGGAAGTTTTCCTTCCATTTCTATTTTTTGAAACAGCTTCAGGAGAATAGTTTTTTGTTTTTTGTTTTTTGTTTTTTTTTTTAGGAGAATAGGTATTAATTCTTCCTTAGATGTTTGGTAAAATTCCTCTGGGAAGCCATCTAGCCCTGAACTCTTATTTGTTGGGAGATATTTTGGTTACTGCTTCAATTTCCTTGCTGGTTATGGGTCTTTTCAGGTTTCCTATTTTTCTGTTTCAGTTTTGGTAGTTTATACATTTCTAGGGATGCATCCATTTCTTCCAGATTGCCCAATTTGTTGGCATATAATTGCTCATAAGATGTTCTTATAATTGTTTGTATTTCTTTGATGGTGTTTGTGATTTCTTTTCTTCCATTCATCATTTTATTAATCTGGGTCCTTTCTCTTTTCTTTTTGATAAGTCTGGCTAGGGATTTATTGGTCTTATTAATTCTTTCAAAGAACTACCTCCTAGTTTTGTTGATCTGTTCTATTGTTCTTTTGGTTTCTATTTCATTGACTTCTGTTCTAATCCTTATTAATTTTTGTCTCTTGCTTTGTTTGTCTGGCTTTATTTGCTGTTCTTTCTCCAGTTCCTTTAGGTGTAAGATTAGTTTGTGGAGTTGAGAACTTTCATGTTTCTTAAAAAAAAGCTTGTATTGCTATGTACTTCCCTCTTAGGATCACCTCTCTGTATCCCAAAAGTTTTGAACAGTTGTGTTTTCATTTTCATTCATTTCCATGATTTTTAAAAATTCTTCTTTAATTTCCTGGTTGACCCATTCATACTTTAGCAGGGTACTCTTTAATCTTCATATATTTGTGTTCCTTCCAAATTTCCACTTGTGATTGAGTTCAAGCTTCAAAGTATTGTGGTTTGAAAATATGCAGGGAATAATCCTAATCTTTTGGTAGTGATTGAGACCTGATTTGTGGCCCAGTATGTGACTATTCTGGAGAACGTTCCATGTGCGCTTGAAAAGAATGTGTATTCTGTTGCTTTAGGATGGGGTGCTCTGGGTATATCTGTGAAGTCCATCTGGTCCAGTGTGTCATTCAAAGCCCTTGTTTCCTTATTGATCTTCTGTTTAGATGATATGTCCATTGCAGTAAGTGGGTGTTAAAGTCCTCTACTATTATCATATTATCATCAATGTGTTTCTTTGATTTTGTTATTAATTGGTTTATATAACTGACTGCTCCCAAGTTAGGAGCATAAAATATTTACAATGGTTAGATCTTCTTGTTGGATAGATCTTTTAATTATAATATAATATCCCTCTTCATCTATCATTATGGTCCTTGGCTTGAAATCTAATTTGTCTAATATAAAGATTGCTATCCAGCTTTCTTTTAATGTTCATTAGCATGTTGAATGCTTCTCCACCCGTTCACTTTCAATCTGGAAGTGTTTTTGGCTCTAAAATGAGTCTCTTGTAGACAGCATATCAATGGATCTTGCTTTTTTATCCAATTTGGTACCCTGTATCTTTTGATTGAGTCATTTAGCCCATTTACATTCAGGGTAACTATTGAAAGATAATAATTTAGGGCCATTGTATTACCTGTAGTCACTGTTTCTGTATATTGTCTCTGTTCCTTTCTGGTCTGTGTTACTTTTGGGCTCACTTTGCTTAAAGGATCCCCTTTAATATTTTTTGCAGGATTGGTTTAGTGATCAAAGTTCTTTTAGTTTTTGTTAGTCCTGGAAGCACTTTATGTTTCCTTCTGTTCTGAATGACAGCCTTGCTGGATAAAGTATTTTTGGCTGCATATTTTTTTAATTTAGCACCCTGAATATATCCTGTCAGTCCTTTCTGGCCTGCCAGGTCTCTGTGGATAGGTCTGTTGCCAGCCTTATGTTTCTATCTCTGTAGGTTAAGGGCTCTTGTCCTGGGCTGTTTTCAGGATTTTCTCTTTGACTCTGAAATCTGCAAGCTTCACTATTATATATTTTGAGGTGTTGACTTATTTTTATTGATCTTAAGGGGGATTCTCTGTGCCTCCTGGACTTGAATGCCCAGCTAGTATCTTAATAATAATTATTTTGAATTTTAGCTCTGACATTTTACTAATATCCATATTAAGTCTCTGGCAGTCAGTACGACATCTTGTTCTTTTTTGGGGGGTGAGTTTTTTTGTCTTTTCATTTTGTCCAGAGAAGAATAGATGAATGAGATAACAAAATACAAAAGCATCAATCATGACCCCAGCAAAATATATTCTAAACAAACCAAAAGAGTTCAGAAACCAAACAAGGAAAATAAGAGAGAGTATAATCAAAACAGGTGGACAGAATAGAGCAACATACTAGGTCCTGGATGTATTTTGGTCTGTTTGTTGGGAGAAACTAGATCTCAAAAGCGTAAAGAAAGAAAAACTTACATACATACAAAAATAAAACTGCAAACAATGAAAGGAAGACAAAAATGAAGAATACATACATATAAAACATAAATGTAAAAGCGAAAATTACAAAAGACTTAAAAAAAGAATTGATAAAATAAGACACTAGCTGAAAAGGGAAAAAAGACAAAAGAAATTTAAAGCTGAAAGGCTAAGAGATCAGGAGAAAAGATCCTTGAATTCTCTGTACTATTTTCTCCCAGCCCTGGAGATTTTCATTTCTGTGGGGTGGGTAAGGCCGGTGTGGGCTGGGGTCCCGGCTACTCCTGCCAAGGGCGGGCCTGGTTGGATGTCCCCCCAGAGGAGTGGGCTTGGCTCAGAGTCTCCAGGCCCTGCAGCCCCTGTGGTGCACACGGAGGCCCTGCCAGGCAGAGGGGGATTCACCTCGGTGCTTCCGCTTGGGGGGCCCTGCTTGGAGGGGGCGCCTGACTGACCCCCCGGCCCTGGCCTATGGCAACACAGAGCTGGAGGCCCAGGCCGCTGCTCTATCACCTGCAGCAGCCAGGCCCCAGGGTCCCCCTGCAGTCTGTCTTCCCAGACCCCTCGAGTCACTTCTCTGCACCTCCCACCTTGCAAAAACGGGACACTTTTTAAAAGATTTTATTTATTTATTCATGAGAGACACACAGAGAGAGAGGCAGAGACCCAGGCAGAGGGAGAAGCAGGCTCCATGCTGGGAGCCTGATGTGGGACTTGATCCTAGGACCCTGGGGTCAAGCCCTGGGCCAAAGGCAGACGCCTAATTGACTGAGCTACCCAGGCATCCAGGCACCTGCAAAATAGACATTTTTTCATCTAGACTTTGAACACTCTATCACCCATTATCTCAGAAAAAGTAGTGATTTTGCTCCAATTTTCTTGTCAATGGACTGAAAATGTGCTTTATAATTAACCTACTGCTACTATCAAGAATATAATCATATAAACATTTCTTCATATAAAGTTTCTACTTTCTCCACTTAGTAAATGAACTTAGCTTCTTAAAAAAATATATTTTAAGTAATCTCTATACCCAGTGAGGCTCAAACTTAAAACCCCGTGATCAATTGAGCCATCCAGGCACCCCTAGATATGTTTTGATTTATGTACCATTTTTCTTTTTTTAAGATTTTTATTTTATTTATTCATGAGAGACAGAGAGGCAGAGACACAGGCAGAGGGAGAAGCAGGCTCCATGCAGGGAGCCCAATGTGGGACTTGAACCCAGGACCCCAGGACCAGGATCTGAGCCCAAGGCAGATGCTCAACCGCTGAGCCACCCAGGGACCCTACTGGTCACTTCTCTATTTGTAGAATTGCAGCACGTCTTTTCTTAGAGCTCAGGTTGAGTTCACAGAATGATTTGCCAGCTACCCAGCTGAATTCCAGGGACCAAATGAAACAAGGGTCCCCTACTCCTCGGCCATCTTCCTCCCAATCTATAAATTAGAATGTAAATGACAAAATTTTTCTGTGATTATAAGGCTTTAGTTATCTATACTTTTTAGTACACAATTGATTCAGAAAACACAAATATGTTACAAATGTTGATCAATAATGATTAAGCATTAAGAAGTAGTGCTTTATTTAGAAATCTATATCTTAGATGGGGTTTTAAAAATTAGTTCACTTATCTATGATGAATATTCATTATTGCTAGAATGGGAAAGAGATCAAAATCAGCATCCAAATCTTATATATTTTAACATTTTTTTTCCAGTTGTAAGCTTCAAGAAACTTCATTCACAGACATAAGTAATGGGACCAGAAGACATTGTATTAGGCAATGTAACCCAATTCTTTAACTGATTTCTGAGTTACTTGCCCAAAATGACCTACTATTCTTCTATTTATTTGGTTGTTTGCATTAACAATCAGTAACAACTGGCTTAGTTTTGCTTCAGTGGTGTTGACAGCAAATGAATTGGAAGCTCCCTGACCTGCAAAAAGATTTGATACCCAGTCATTAGGATTGTTTACTTTCTCAGCACAGATACTAATACTTAAAATCATCTCTATGATGGACATCCCATAGATTTTATACTCCAAACAGTGCATTTTTGTAATCTTTGGCTGGTGGGACATAAACTCTTCTTTAATGGGAGAAAGAGCTTAGAAAGGGGAGATGGGAACAGAATATTATTTTTAAAAATCAACACATTATAATGTGTCATACAAGAGTAGCAGTTGGCCAGAGGTTACCAAGGCTATTAAGTTTATCAGGCTTAGAAATTACCAAGATTATCAGTTATGATATGATTTAAAAATGAATACAAATGGAATTAGAAGATGCAAGGGAAGTCGATTTTCTTTCTTTCTTTTTTTTCTTTTTTTTGGAAGTCGATTTTCTTATAAATTATTTGAATGTATTTCTATTCCTTGAAAATTCTTAATACATCCCAGTTTGAAATCACTGGTTTATCCCAAAAGCCTCTCTGTGGTGACACTTGCCTGAAGTCTCATACCAAATTGGGCTGTGGCAGCAGGGGCTGAGGTGGGCAGAGTTAAGTTTTCAGGGTTGAATTAATCGAGTTTAAATAATTATTCCTTGTTTTGTTTAGTCTTCCACATGCGATAGAGAAAGAAAGAGAGATGGTGTTAATAGTGATTTTGGAAAGCCCATGCTACTGTCAATTCCTCACTTATTATGCTTTTTAAATTGTGGCAGTTAGGAGAGCCTAAATTAAGCTGATAACCTCAAATCTCAGTGATTTGAGAACAAGTTTTATTTACGTTCATGCTGCTTGGTCATTGCAGGTTGGCTATGCCTCTGCTCCTTGCTTAAGCAGGTGACAGCACAGCTCTTCCTTGGGACATGTGATTTCTTGGCAGAGGGAAAAACAGCCCTAAAAAACCACGAGTGGTCTCTTAAAGCCAAAAACAGTCCAAAGGGACCCTCATCACTTCCATCTACAATTCTTTGGAAAAGTAGGTGTAGAGCCCAAGTCCAACACGGTGAGGATACACAGACTTCCCCCAGGAAGGGGCAGCAGATATCCTGACTGATGTTACAACCTCCAGTAAGGAGATGCTGATCATTTTCTAAAATTATTATATTAAATATGAATGTATAAAATATAAAAATATTAATTTTAATTTTAAAGTTATAAAATATTTCCAACATACAGAAAAGTAGAAATCCACATAAACTAAAACATGAGGACTTATATTCTAGAATTACCAACTGTTAACATTTGCCATATCAACTTCAGATCCCCTTGTTAAAAAAGAAATAGGGGCGTCTGGTGAATCAGTGGGTTAAGGGTCTGACTTTTGGTTTAGACTGAGGTCATTATCTTGGAGTCCTTGAGATGGGCCCCTTTGTGAGCCTCAGCTCTCAACATGGAGTCTGCTTGAGATTCTCTCCCTCTCCTTCTGCCTCTCCCCCTCTTGCATGCATGCTTCTGCGCACTCTCTCTCTCCCTAAAATAAATAAATAGAATTTTTTTAAAAAGGAGAAATAAAACATTGTAGATGCAGCTGAAGCCCCTCACCAGCCCCATCTCATTCCCTTTTTAAGTCCCTACCTTCCAAGAAGTAATGACCCTGATGCGCGAGTGTATTCTTTGCATCTATTCTTTTATACATTTATTACAAAAGTGCTTTAAAAATATACATAATGTAAAAGGTACATGTCTCTTTACATTTTACTTTTTCCACTCAATATTACGTATTTTAGATATACCTATGTTGATGCGTGCAAATCTGGTTATTTCATTGAAAGTATTTTCTAGTAGTATGTGATGTGAATAGATCACTGTCTATGTTGTTGGAACTTTGTAGCTTTTTGTTGTTACAAAAATGGAATGATAAATACCTTTTTATGTGTTTGTATGTATAAGAGGAGAGTTTCTCTAAGATTTATGTCCTCGAAATGATTGAAACACTTCCCTAGAGTGGCCTTGCAGGGTTGGAAAAGCTAATTGCCTTTGATTGCCAAGCTGAAGCTTTATAAACAGTGGCTCCAAAGGGGGGGCAGGCTTAACAGGACAGGATGCCCAGTGTTATCCGAGACCATCTGGGCAGAGTCAGAGACAGCCTCACAAGACTTTTCTGGGCCCTTGAGGCATGCAGGAGGCTTTTGGAAGACCATCACCCTAGAAAACTAGCAGCTTTCCTTGCCCTGAGACCCAACAGACTTGGGGTAGCCTGTGGTTGGACGAGGAAGACCCAGTAGGAGATCCCAGGGAGGTGGAAGTGGGTGTAAGGAAGTCCCCGTGGATGTCAAAGAAATACGAGGGACCACAGAGCAGAAGAAAAAATGTTCATCTCAGCTGATGTCAGTTTGAACAGATAAGGACTGGGGCACCTGGGTGGCTTGGTCAGTTAAGCGTTGGCCTTCAGCTCAGGTCATGATCCCAGGGTCCCAGGACTGAGCCCTGTATTGGGCTCCCTGCTCCATGGGGAGTCTGCTTCTTCCTCTGTCTCTGCCCCATCTTGTGCTCTGCTCTCTCTCTCTCTCTCTCTCTCTCTCTCTCCTCTCAAATAAATAAAAAATAAATAAGATCTTTCAAAAACAAAAACAAAAACCAACAGATCAGGACTGAGAAGCGGTTTGTCCCCCTACCTGTGCTGTGAAGCCACATGGCTGGAGGGAGACCGGGGGACTGGAGGGAAATTGCTCTTGCAGGCCCACCTCTATTTCCTGCTTACTACATTCTAACAGAACCCCAGTTTTGTTCAGGTGTCAACCCCACCCCTGTAGAGCCCATGCACTCCAGCTGCAGGGATGGGTCTAAAAGGCATGAGGGTAATGCTCTACTCCTTGCTCATAATTGGTCTAGAAATGGACATGTTAGGCAATTTGGGCCAATAATGAGGAGGGACTTTCTGGAGGAACTCTGTGAAAGTTCTCTCTTACTTCTCTGGAGGCCCTTTCAAAGATTTGTTTCTTCTCTTCCTTTGAACTTGGCTTGTATGAAACTGTAATTGCTGTAGTCAGATACAACTGGCATATAGGATAAAGCAGAACAAAAGGGATTGGAGTGAAAAATGAGTTGGAGTCGTCCTGCCTCTACACCTCCAGTGATGTACGCCCAAGGCCCTTGTTGTCGGTGCCTGTCTGAAATATGTTTTTAAATACTTGCTGCTGAAAGGGCTGCTTCTAGAAAGAGGCAGGGAGTGGGTGGTGAGGGGAGGGGATTGAATTCACTGAAATTAATTTCTGCCCCAAGGTAGAATGAAGGTTTAAAATTAAAATTAATTTCGATCACACAATATATACGAGCAGTCCTTACTTTGTACAGTTCTGATACGCGCACGTCCGTTACTATGGTTTAGGTAAATAACACCGGTCCTCCCACCCACCCACTCACCCAATAGCAGGACTCAAATCTTAGTTACTATGATGTGATATATTGACCAAAGCAATTGCATAAAGTACAAACTTTGCTGCTTCTGCCCACAAATCACTACCTAAAAAGCAGATGCCCATCAGGACCTATGTCCAGTGTCACTCCTTTCAGTTCGTTGTTCCTGCAGAGTCTCTCAGTTCACACAGACAGCAAAGCATACAGTCATGTTGCATCTTTCACCTGATGGTGAGAACACATGACATTTTAATAAAATGATTTCTCAGGATTGGTCAGCAAAGGTGAAAGTGGGGCAAAGAAACAAAAAAGTGATACTATTTGAATTGAAATTTGAATCGAATAGCCACATTGTTTAGGAAGAAATAGTGGACAGTGTGGATGTTGACGGTGTCACCACTTGAAAGATGCTAGAAATGCAGCTACAGGCATTTAATGAAGGTGAGCTCATCAGCATAAGTGGCGATTATGGTGAAAAGGACGAAGATGCCCCAGACGAAGTGATGCCTGCAAACACTTGACATTAAATGAACTCTTGGAGATAGTTGATGGACTCAGAAGTACAAAGGATAAAATTTGGAAATTCACCCAAACTTAGGAGTGTAATAATCCATCAAGACATAGGAAAGATCATCAGTACTTACCTCATTTATATGATGAGAAAGCAAGTGCTGTTCAAACTCTTCTGGATATATTTATTAAAGATTAATTTGAAGAGCGAGAGCAAGAGGGAAAAAGCAGGGGAAGGGGCAGAAGCAGAAGGAATCTCAAGCCGTCTCCCCACAGGGCTCAGAGCCCACCGTGAAGCTGGATCCATGACCCTGAGATCATAGCCTGTGTTCATTACATCCCAAGCCCTCTTTCATGTCCGTCACCCAGTTACCCAGTCCCCCCCGCTTCCCTCCCCTCCTGTGACCCTCAGTTTATTTTGTATGATTAAGAGTCTCTTATGGTTTGTCTCCCTCTCCGATTTCATCTTGTTTTATTTCTTCCTCTCTTCCCCTGTGATCCTGTTTGTTTCTTAAATCCCACATGTGAGTGAGATCACATAATTGTTTTTCTCTGAGTGAGTCATTTCTCTTAGGATAATATCCTCTAGTTCCATCCACATCATTGCACATGACAGTATTTTTTTTGATGGCTGAGTAGCATTCCCTTGTACCACATCTTTGTCCATTCATCTGTCAGAGGACATCTGGGCTCCTTCCATAGTTTGGCTATTGTGTGCATTGCTGCTATGAACATTGGGGTGCAGGTGCCCCTTCAGATTCACTACATTTGTATCTTTGGGGTAAATACCCTGTAGGGCAATTGCTGGGTCATAGCTCTGTTTTCAACTCTTTGAGGTACCTCCATACTGTTTTCCACAGCAGCTGTGCTAGTTTGCATTCCCAGTGGTGAAGGTTTATCGAGTGAATGATTAGCATGACTTTGGTGGAGTAGGGCTATGCATGATCTGATGCTGGTTCGAAGCTGTTGTTTCTTGTACTCACCATTTTCATGTTGCCAATGCACTTGAGGCTACCCCAGTCACAGGGTGTGTGATTATGTACTCTTCAGCTTGGTTGACCACTTACTGACACACTCATTGAGCAAGGTGCTAGGCTGTAGATAAGAAAAACTTAATCCCTGCCTTAGAGGGTGTCTCAGTGTGGTGGGGAAACCAGCTCCTTCTTCCTGAGGGAGGAACATTTGAACTGGATTTTGGAAGATGCATATGAAACAGCCCCATAGAAAAAGAGAAGTGAGAGTGGGAGTTGGGTCTTTTAGGAAGAGAGGATGGCGGGGGCAAAGGCAGGGATGCAAAAAGGGATATGAGGAATGTGTGCATGATAGACAGTGGGTGAGTGGAAGAGAAGGAGGGAGCAATGGTGGAGAGGAGACTGCTGGGATTTGTGTAGAATTTAGGAAACATTCCAGGTAGTTCCAGCAGAAAGTTTTTAATACAGGGAATTTGGTGCTCATGAAATCACTGGAAGGCAGGGAAAACAGAAGTTGGGGTTGTTGTGAGGGGTTCAGATTGTCATCATGGCTGCTACACAGAGGTTGGGGGAATATGGTTGGGAACAGCATGAAACTGTGGCCAGTATCACAGCTGGTCCATGACCTTGGGCTAGACATTTGGATCACGTGTGGTTGCTGCAGAATCTCAGGGCACTGCAATCTGTGCTTGAGGAATAACAGCCCCAGCTTCCTTCTTCTCTACCAAGTCCTGCATGAGAGTATTTAACAGACAGAAGCTCAGCTAGAACCTGGTAGCAAGGGCATCTGGGAAATGTAGTTCCCAGGCTTTCAGAACCTGTGATCAAGAACTTGGAAGAGGAATGGAAAGAACCTGAGGGTCAATAATCTCTAGCATGGCTGTGAAGGCAGGCTGGGGCCAGACTGTGAAGGGACAGGAAAGCCTGCTAACAGGGTCAGGAGAAGGCTGCGTGGGATGCCTCTGGATGCTCAGAAGCAGAGTTATGACAATTCAATTTATTTTATAAGCGTTGGCGGCTTGGCTTGGTAGAGGCCATTCTTTAAACTAAAAGAGAGGGGCACCTCAGTGGCTCAGTTAGTTGAGCATCTGACTGTTGGTTTCGGCTCAGGTCATGGTCTCAGGTCATGGGATGGAGCCCCACATTGGGCTCCACGCTTGGCTCAGAGTCTCCTTGGGATGGTCCCCCTCCTTTCTCTGCCCCTGCCTGCACTTACGTGCTCTCTCTCTCTCTCTCAAATAAATAAATAAATAAATAAAATCTAAAAAAATAATAAACTAAAAAAGAAAACACTACAAGCTATATTATAATTACTTAACAACTGTTAGGTATCTAGAACCATGCAATGAAAAAGCCTTTGAAGGTTGTTGGGTTTTTTCTTGTTTTTGTTTTTTTTCTTTTTAATTCTTTGTGGTAACTCATCCTGCAATGCTCTTTCCTCATTTTTTTATTGGGTGCACATTTTGTGGCAGACACTGTGATATAAATAATCTATGGTCCCTGACTTTAAGAAGCTAATATTGAATTTTCTTTTCGGTGAAGAGTAAGAAAGTCCTAGAGGGTTGCTTAGTGGATTAATCTGTTGCTTCTCAAAGTAACTTTTGCCAAACTGTAGTTTTGCACTTTAAGAAAAAAAAAGATCTATCAAACCAGTTTAAAAATTTTGTATATATATTTCTTCTTGTAAATTTAAGTCAAACAAATCCTGTAGTAAAGATAAACTGTTTAAATGGGTAACTGGGATTACCCGTTTTTATTTGATTTTTAATATCTATTAACAGTTGAGTTCTCCAGGGCATAGTTGGGGAAAGACTGGATGCTCCAGTTCAACTGAAGATTACTAACAGGCTATTTACAAAATGGGACGGAAAGAAGAAAACTATTTTAGGTTTATTATTTGAGTCCTTAAGTATTTTCAGGTCAGAAAATACATTGACCTAATCAAACTGATCTTAACACTAAAAAAAAAAGCTATCAAAAATTGCTTTTATGAGATATTAAGTGCTTAACAGTCATACAGTCATAGAGGAAAATGCAGATCTTGGACAATGGAAGTTTATTTTATTTTTTTATTTTTTATTTTTATTTTTTTAAAGATTTATTTATTTATTTATTCATGATAGACACAGAGAGAGAGAGAGAGAGAGAGAGAGAGGCAGAGACACAGGCAGAGGGAGAAGCAGGCTCCATGCAGGGAGCCTGATATGGGACTTGATCCCGGGACTCCAGGATCATGCCCTGGGCCAAAGGCAGGTGCCAAACCGCTGAGCCACCCAGGGATCCCAGAATAGAAATTTATAACTATCGTGACAGGATGTTGAATGGCGAGCTTGGCTGTAGGACCAAATTCCAATAAATGCTGCATTCCAAACAACTGATCCAGCAGGTTTTGCAAATAAAATACACAACGGCTGAATCCCTTCACCATAGGCCTTGAAAGCGTTGAGTAAATGGAAATAAAAATGGAATTTGTGATTTCTTTGGAGAATTAATGTCATGGTTCCACACTTCAGCCTCCCTACAACCACAAAGGGGAGGTGTTGGGCGGTGTTGCTTGCCTCTCACTCTTCTCTGGTGTCTGACTCTGGCTGGGGGGGTGGGGGGATGGGTGTGTGTGTAGGGGATGTGGGTGAGCCAGCAGCCTTGGCAGCAAAAGGAGTTGCTGATGTGAGTTTGGCTGGAGCTTCTCTCCAAGAATCAGGGCAAAGGACACCACACATGGGCTGATGGGGATGCAGCCAGCCTGGGACTGTTCTAAGTCCTGCCGACGAGCCTGTGTGGAGCAGACTGCAGGAAAACCAGAGACTGAAGAGCAGCTGGAGGAAAATGCATTGCCTGCATCACAGGAAGTTTAGGCAAACGTTCCCACACTTTGACCTTGCTGGGGTTAGAAATCTAGGCAAGCTCATGAAGAAGGGGAAATGCTCAGTAGAAACGAAGATCCATGCCCTCCTTGCTCATCTTGAGCCCCAGGTGCAGAAGCTTTAAATACTCATTGCATAATATAGTGATACTGTCTTTATAACTTTTTAAAATTTTTTTATTTATTTATGATAGTCACACACACATACACACACAGAGAGAGAGAGAGAGAGAGAGAGAGAGAGAGGCAGAGACATAGGCAGAGGGAGAAGCAGGCTCCATTCCCCGGGAGCCTGATGTTGGATTCGATCCCAGGTCTCAGGATCGCGCCCTGGGCCAAAGGCAGGCGCTAAACCGCCGCACCACCCAGGGATCCCCTGTCCTTGTAACTTAAAATGACTATAGAACCTCTGTCCTGGACGGTAACCAGAGAAGTCACAGCTCCCGGCCTGATGTTCATGCAGGGGCAGGTGGGCTACACCTGGGTTGTTACAGGGTCAAAGGGAACACCGGAAGACAGAACTGCTTTCATGACTATGAGTCCCACTTGTTCACTGCATTGACACCATTAAACAAGGAGGGGGGGATGGAGAAGGTATTGGGGGATGCCCGTGATAACAGCATGACCCCATTATAACATAACCTACCGCTGAACACATGCTAGTGAGATGCTGATGCTAATGCTGAGGTCTGTGTAGAAACTGCAGGTCCACTTCCATGGATTTTCTTTTTGATACATACAGTACTATAACTATATTTTCTTATGATTTTCTTAATAACATTTGCTCTTCTCTAGATTTATTGTAAGAATACAACATACAGTACTTATATAAAATGTGTCGTTATTGGTAAAGCTTCTGGCGAACAATAGGCTATTAGTAAGTTTTTGGGGAGTCAGAAGTTTGGGGATTTTTACTGCACAGGGGTCGGTAGCCCCTAAACCCCATGTTGTTCAAGGGTCAGCTGTATATGCCTTGGGAGAAGGGAGGTTACGGACTGGGGCAGGAAGTCATGTGTCGAAGGAAGAGGTCACAATTAAAATAAGAGGCAGGGGCTGAATCTTCCAGCCTTAGCAAAAGGGCTAAACCCTTTAACAAGGGCAAACCCCTGTTGTGCAGGGTCCTATAGACCCTCTGGTCACCATTTTGGAGGCTTCTGAATACCAAGACTGGGCTTGATACTGGAATTTCAAAGCTATTTTCTTTCCTAGCACCTCATAATTTAGCAGGAAGGACTGACAACGTAACCTGACTGACTCTGGAACTACAATAAAGTAGGGAAAACCACAGTAGGCCTGTTGGGAGGTTAATTTGAAAATGAGGGTTAACAATAGAAGTTGGCTTTGAGGGGCAGCCCGGGTGGATCAGTGGTTTAGCCTGCCTTCAGCCCAGGACGTGATTCTGGGGACCCTGGATCGAGTCCCACATCGGGCTCCCTGCAGGGAGCCTGCTTCTCCCTCTGCCTGTGTCTCGGCCTCTCTCTCTCTTTCTGTGTCTCTCATGAGTGAATAAATAAAATCTTAAAAAATAATAATAATAATTTGGCTTTGAACCAAGGGTAGGCATTGCTAGAATGAGCAATGTAATGTTGCGGATGTCATGAGAAGTTGGGGACATGGTCTGCATTCACCTGTGATTCTAATAAGTAGATTAGCATTGGAATCCTCCGGAAGCTCCAAACCCCAGATACTGACTCAGTAGAAATCAGGCGCTCATGGGCATAGTCCTCTTACCCTCTCGAGCTCCTGTGTAATTCTGACACATTAAGTTTTGGTGTTTGGGAAGTACCGGGAGGATCAGGTCTTGGTTCACAAGGGCCTGGTCAGCTACGGTGCAGCTGTTAATGGTTCTGCAGAAATCAGTAGACATGGCCCACCCACAAATACAACCAACAACTCTTATGAAATGAATTAATTTTTATTGCTATTTTATAAAGCTTAATAATTTTCTAAGAGAAAAAAAATCAGTTTACATGTAGTCAAGTTACAAGTAGGTAGCTATAGATAATATATCCATGAGAAAAGAGAGCAGAGCGAAGTAGCAGGAAGACAAAAGCAGTAAGCAGCAATAAAATTAATAACTACACAAAACTAGCAGTGCAATAAGATTAGCTGAAAGCAGCTTTACATTGAAAATAAAAAGTTACTTAAATACAGAAAATAGCACCTTACAAAAAAGAATTGAGAAATGTAAACTTGGTAGGTAGATTCAAGTATAAAAGTTATACTCCCAACTCTTGTACCAGAATGAAAGGGTTTCACAAACCCTGGACAGTGTAGGGCACACATACCTCCCTCAGTGCCAACTCAAAGCTGCGTTTCATTAGCAGGATCCCCAACAATTATTTTTTTTTTCTTTTACTAAGTTATACAATGATAGACTCAAGATTGCCATTGCTTCTCCACTACCCCAAATACCCAAGTCTAGCTTAGCAGCCTCACTACCATCATTTGCTCTGTAAGAAACATACATCTTCCTGACAGCAACAACCACCGCATTGTTTATTTTTTTACATATCACAAAGCCACATTTAAAAGTGGGTTCTGAATACAAAAGGAATGTGTTCTTTGCTTTCTATTGCTGAGTATGGTCCACAGAGTTGTAATATTCTGATTAATGGGGTTGCTTCTTAACACCCCTCAAGAACCATGAATTCTCTGAGGTTTATATGGTCATATGAACAGAATAAAAAAATAATAAAGGAGAGCAAAGAAGTTAAAGTAATAAGTGGCAAGCATCCAAAAACAGTGAGGGGAAAATCAGATCGTGATTTCATCTAACTGTAGACCCCCTCAAGTGAAAATATTCCGTGGAAGTTCTTAAGTGTGGTAGGTTTGAACATGCATGCACCCTGTGCAGAGACAGATGCTGTGTGTCCTATAATTTAACTGAAAAAGACATGTGCTTGTTTCAATAGGGGAACTCCCCATATTAGCTCAGGGTAATCACTACTGGGAGATTGTTGGTGATTAGAACCATAATTTTATCCATTTAACGCTAGAAAAGACTGTAAAAAAAAAAAGGAAAGAAAAGAAAGAAAAAAAGCCATCTTGTAAACTTTAAAAGTTTAGTGTTGATAAAAATTTTATATAATAACAAATTTATTTAATCTGGCTAACCTACCTCAAGTCTTCAAAAATCTTGTGGGGGGTAATAAGGTTAATATTATCCTGTAGTTAATATAAAGCTACTTTTACTCAGACTCCCAGAGCCTCTTAAATTAATATTTTTATTTCATAAAACATTTTATTGGGTCCAAAAATAAACATAAAATAGAATCCTACACCAAGATTCCAAATCTAAGACAGAAGCTTAAAGAAGAAAGAAATAGAGAAAGGAAGGAGGGAAGAAAGAAGAGGAAGGAAGAGAGAAGAATGAGGTACACATCGATAAATCTAGGAATACAAAGAGCTAGCCTGGCTACTTACTGACATCCTAAAGCCATACGGGTTAACAAAGGGGTATTGCATAATAGTTTCCAGAACTGTATTCATGCTAGAACAATGAATCCCTGCACTCACCACTCTTATTTTTCAGAAACACTCTGAAAAATAACTGGTTTGAAGACTCTTGGATGCTGAACATAATGTGTCCAATTTTCCCTCTTACCCTTCCAAAAATAAAAAAAAAAAAAGCAAAAGAAAAAATGAAACGGTCACCCATCAGTCCTCTGTCAATCTCTACATCATTATGCTTCAGAATTCTACCGAAAGGTCCCATCCAGGTTCCAATTTTCCGCGTAATCACTTGCTACCGTCCTGATTTATTCAATAAACAGCAATTTTTAGAAGGCATCCATACCGGATACTCTACAGTTAACATTTAAATTTAAAAAAAGCCAAGGGGCATGTAATGAAGGAAACTACACACGGTAGGGTTTTTAGAAACGAACAGCAAAACCCTACTGTGCTCCTCTTGCTTCTCCTACCCAGACGGGGTCAGCACAGCCCGTTACAGCAAAAGGTGTGCCGTTCACAGTTACTGTGGTCTTAACATTCCGTCACGCGTATACATTTATCCACGTTATTAGTAGGCTGTGAAGTAAGTGCAGGGCAAATTATAGGGGGAAAAAAAGGCATAAACATTCAAGTCGTCATACCCTGAAAAGCATGCATTTTGCTGTCGTTGTAAACTTTTTGCACTAAATCCCATTTCAGGAACAAAATAAATAACACCATAGGATTCACGACTGGAGCTGGCTTCCCGATGAAGCCCAAGGAAGCAGTAGCTTTTTTGAACTGCAGAAAAGAAGTTTCTCGCACCACAGATGTGTACCGAGAATTCAGCCCGGTAAGTGCTAGGCGGCCCCTGGGCCCTTCGGGAGTCACAACCACCGCCGGGGGCTCCGGTGACACTCGCCACACAATCAGCAACAGTCACTTTTGGGAAAACAGAGGCTTCATGGCGGGGAGATACCAGCAGAACCGGGGGTGAAGGCTCCGGGAGGCCTCAGTCGGCCTGGGTGCTGGGGGGCCCGGGGGGCCCGGGGATGTGGAGCCGCCTCTGCGCCGAGCGGCTGTGCCGGGCTGCGCTGCCCGCTCTCCTCCGACGGACAGGCTCCCCCAGGCTGCCCGGAGTCTTGAAGAACGTCTCGCGCTGTGTGCGCCGCTCGCTCCTGGGGGTCCTGGGGGTCACGGGGGTCGCGGGGCCAGGGCACTGAGGGCACACAGAAAACCAGGGCTGAGGCCGCCCGCTCTCCGCCCGGGAGCCGAGCCCTGCCCTGCCCTGCCCTGCCCTGCGGCGTCACCAGCTCCAGGCATCCCTCCTGCCCAGCTCCTGCCCGGCTCCTCCCCAGCACCTCTCCAGCTCCTGCCCAGCACCTCTCCAGCTCCTGCCCGGCTCCTCCCCAGCACCTCTCCAGCTCCTGCCCAGCACCTCTCCAGCTCCTTCCTGCCCAGCTCCTCCCCACTTCATCCCAAGCTCCTGCCCAGCTCCTGCCCAGCTCCTCCCCAGCACCTCTCCAGCTCCTGCCCAGCACCTCTCCAGCTCCTTCCTGCCCAGCTCCTCCCCACTTCATCCCAAGCTCCTGCCCAGCTCCTGCCCAGCTCCTCCCCAGCACCTCTCCAGCTCCTGCCCAGCTCCTCCCCAGCACCTCTCCAGCTCCTGCCCAGCACCTCTCCAGCTCCTGCCCAGCTCCTCCCCACTTCATCCCAAGCTCCTGCCCAGCTCCTGCCCAGCTCCTCTCCAGCTCCTCCCGAGCTCCTGCCCAGCTCCTCTCCAGCTCCTCCCGAGCTCCTGCCCACCTCCTCCCGAGCTCCTGCCCAGCTCCTGCCCACCTCCTCCCGAGCTCCTGCCCAGCGCCCATCACGCCTGGAAACTCGGGCGGCCTAGCGAGGGCTTAGGAGCGGGGCGCCCGCACCACCTGCCTGCGGCCTTGGGCAGCCCACTTAACCGGTCTGCCCCCGGTTTCTCCGTCCATGTGGTGGGGCTGACGAGAGCGCCGATGCTACAGGGCTGCACGGGTTAGACCACGCTGGGCCTACGGTCAGTACGTGCGTCCGGGCTCTTTTGGTTTACTTGCCAGAATGTAACCTCTCGCGGTCAATGTTAAATAGTGATCTCCTTAAGGTGCCCTAAAAGGGCAGGGACCATTGTCCCGTTTACTGTCCTTCACTGCCTGGATCGGTGCCTGGCACGTAACCGGGTATCAGAAACCACGTCTCCTCCTCACCGCCTTGTTGAAATACAAACTGGCTTCACCTAGCAAACCGCCAGCCTCCGACTAACTTGCTTAAGATATTTCTGGCCACAACAGAAAACCCTTTCTCCACAGAGGAAGTAACCACTCTGAATAATGCCTGAGGCATAAGAGGAACCAACGTGCCTATTGGCTGGACTACAACTAGGGCACACACAGCACTGATTAATTAATATTGATCATAAACCCATGCGTGTGCGTACGCGTCTGCTTATCAACGGCCTCCTCAATGCTGCACTTTGAGAACGACAGAGGCCGGGAGTCTTTGTTAGCATCCAGACTTCTGTTTCCCTGAACCGTTTCTAGAGCCGAACGAGGAAAATTCGCGGCGGTCTCCTTTTATTCATCTAACGGAGTGAAAGCCCAGAGAAATCACCTGAATATTCAGCATTCATCACAAAGCCCCCGAACTATCCTCAGGATAAATCCCTCTGATTTAAGGAACAGATTGACAACTAAAAAGTAGTTTTGTCTCTAAAGTGCAGCATCCCCCACTTGGGCCCCTGTGCTTTACAGGACAAGCAGGGAACCAGGCGACCGTGACCTCAGGCGTCTGCTCTGCAGCCATGGTGTTCACAGCAACGCTAGGGACATGCGGGCCGCCCAGGTCACAGAACGACGGTCCTCCCGGGCTCAGGGCGCGACTCACCTGCTGTGGCTTCACCGCGGAGCCGGGATGCGCCACGCACCCCGGGGACCCGGGCTGGATGATGCCGTGTGGCCCCGGTGCCTCCGGGCTCAGGCCGAGCAAGCGTGGACGCTGGAGCTGCGGGTCTGCGGAGGGGAGCGTGGACGACTTGGGGTTAACCACGTTTGCGGGGCCGATGAGGAGGTGAGCCGTGGATCCCAGGCCGGGCACCCTGAAATGCACAGGCCCCGCACCTGGGAGCACGCCGGCGGCAGAGGAGACTGGCCTGGGCACGGTGGGAGAGTAGAGCACGGGAAACGGGCCCAGCGTGGGAGACGGCAGGACCATGCACGGAATGCCCAGGGGGGGCAGCTGACCTGAGGGCGCCCCCCCGGCCTGGGAGTTCCGGCTGCCGGGCAAGAGCACATTGAAGCCATTCAGTCCTGCAACGGGAGCAGAACGGGACAAGGTGGCAGTGAGCAGGACAGAGGTCCCGATCCAGATCCCGTCCCCCGTGGCCCTGCCAAGTGGCTCCCACCGACCGGCTGGCTCCCCCCATGCTCTCCCTACCCTGCTCCTCCCTGGCACGGGCCACGGAGGACGCCCCTCATCAGTGTGTCACCACCTGGTGGATGCCCGTGTCCCCCGACCAGGTCATTTCACATGTGTCCACTGCGTGCAGATCCAGGAGGAAAGGGAACTTAGGAGAAATTTTTTCTTTATTTTCATGGACTTCTAATGAATCTTTCTATTTCCTGCAACTTAGATCACAGGCCGCAAAGCCCACAGTGTTAGGAGTACCTTGACTTTGTCACTAGCACAAAGCACAGGTATATCTGTATGACTTCGGCTGTGGCAGGTGCTTACTGGACTTGAAGATCATCAGGACTTTGAAATTATGAGAACACGAGACCTGCGGTCAGATCTTCTTATTACTATGATTTACATTATTCTTTTCTAACTGTATTTCAAATTAATTGGCTTCCCTTATTAGCCTATGTATTTAATTCTATGCATTTTTAAAACATTCTGAGGAGGAATCCACGGGCTTTACCACAGCGTCAGTAGGTTCTTGGCCCAGAAAAAGCTCAAAACCCCTGTGCTGGGCTGTCATTTTCATTCAGCAGGGACTGAGTCTGTTTATTGTTTATCAATATATCTGCACCACCAAGTATCATGCTTACATTAAATCCCCAAAAAGTATTTGCTAAAGGAATAATGAACGTTCTGTAGGTAATTGAATAATAACACCTACCTAACCTGCGAGCGAATGCAAAATTCAGGAAAATCAAGTCTGTTTGCATCGAGAGCAGCTTTACATACACGGTGCATATTTTAAAAATTAGGTACCTCTTATATTTCAGCTTTATTTCAAAATATGAACAGTGCTGGAGTCTTACTGTCAGACACTATTATTCGAAGTGCTTTAGATGGATTACCTTCTAGAATTTAGTTCGATTTTGAGAGCACCCCCATGACAAAGGTGCAAGTGCTGGTGCTGCTTTATCAGCAAGGATGGCGAAGTACTTAAGTTCATGCAGGGACTGAGAGGCTCTAACGTGCAGCCCTCTCACTCCAGACCTGGCCCTCGACCGCAATGACACGCTCAGTACCTCTGGATATTCAAGACGTTAGCATTGCAGCTGTACATGGTGGCCAACAGGTTCATAGTGTTCAGTAAAGTGAACCAGTATCAGATTCAGCTGAATTATAAAAATCGGATGATCTTTTGAATTGTGCTTTTTTTTTTAGCAAATAAGGTTTAATGTGTTTGAAAAAAAAAAAAATCACGGGCCCTAATTATTTTCATGGTATCCTTGGAGTTGGCCGAAGGGGAAGGAGGCAGCCTTTACCTTCATTTCGTAGATGGGAGAAAAGAAAGGGCTGAGAGTAAAATGATTCAGAGGCCTTTTGTAAACAGCAGCTGACTGATGAGCCACTCTGGTCAGGTGACGTGGACAGAAATGTAGACATCTAATTTATGATCTGACCACCCCGAGGGGCCCTGAGACACGATGACATCCCTTACCAGCCGGCGACTGCACGTAAAGGTACTGCAGCAAAGAGGGCTCTTTGGTGCTTTCATTTTCTTTTGAAGACTTTTCCATCTCTGTGTCTCTCGAAGGATTTCCCCACTCGGAAGAAGCGAGGCAGTTTGCCGTGGCCTTTCCAGAAGCCTCCTCTGCAGCAGAGGCCTGGGCCTCCATGTGAATGTCTTCGGGGGCCCCAGATCTGCCGTTACTCAGGGTCTTGGCGGAGGCGAGGTCTGTGGCCTCTGAAGGTTTCTAAGCACAATCAACCAGGAACCGGAAAAGCGAGTAAAAATCCCAGTAGTGAATCTCAGTAACAGCTTTCTCAAAATAGCTAACACATCCACCAAGTCCAGGATAGCTGTGTGCCACACTGAACTGCTTATGTCCACTGTCTCAGTCATGCGTATAGAATAGCCTGCTCATCACTGTCACATCATGTGCTTCTGCAGGCTTAGGATTCCTTTTTTTTTTTTTTTTTTTTTAAAGATTTTATTTACTTGGGATCCCTGGGTGGCGCAGCGGTTTGGCGCCGGCCTTTGGCCCAGGGCGCGATCCTGGAGACCCCGGATCTAATCCCACATCAGGTTCCCGGTGCATGGAGCCTGCCTTCTCCCTCTGCCTGTGTCTCTGCCTCTCTCTCTCTCTCTCTCTGTGACTATCATAAATAAATAAAAATTTAAAAAAAAAACAGATTTTATTTACTTATTCATGAGAGACACGGGGGGTGGGGGGATAGGGACACAGGCAGAGGGAGAAGCAGGCTCCATGCAGGAAGCCCGATGTGGGACTCGATCCCAGGTCTCCAGGATCACACCCTGGGCTGAAGGCGGCACTAAACCGCTGAGCCACCTGGGCTGCCCTGCAGGCTTATGATTCTTAAGCACAGAAACAATGGAGTTTTAATAACGCGCTGGCCATGGTGTTGAGACTATGAGAGAAATTTCAGAGCTACTGAGGCATAAAGGGTGTCGATGCCAGGCTTTCGGTGGCCCAGTAAGAACTGTGGGACTGGCCCAAAGCCAGTCTGGGTTATCTAAGACATATATACCAGCCAGGCTTTTGCTGCTGGTCTGCAACCCCAGGCTAGATTCAAAATTAGAAAAATTCACTCTGGCAAGGGAAAGGAACAGAAGAGAAAGGGTCTTAAACAGCACACTGATTTCCACGAGTGTGCCTCGCTGACCCAGCACCGACGCTGTCCTGTCTCATTAACCTCCGAATGGCTACTAAGCAGGAGGTGTGAGCAGCTCATAATTTTGTCCCTTTCATTTTGGAGCCGGGGAAGCAGGATCTGTGAGCAGTGAGGAGAACTGACACAGACACGGAAGGACCGACAGCACCCACGCTGGATGCTGGATTCTGGACCTCAGGTGCGTCCTGGATTCAGATGGTTATTTCAGGGATCTCAACTCATTGAAGAATAAAAAAGTGGGGGGAGGCGGTAGCAAAACAGGGAGGAAACATACAAACACGTTAACAGTGATTGACTCTATGTGGTGGGATTATGGGTCTTTCTTTTTTAACATCTTTTAGCATTTAATGCAAAGTAGGAGTTTGATGACTTCTCTTATGGCAGTACTTTATGGCAAGATTTTATGGCCAGCGCCAGTCCTGGCTTAATGATACACATCATGCACGCAAGACCTCACATTCCAGACTCAGGAGCTTCTTAGTCTCTGTGCCTCTGATCGGGAAGGAACTTGAGTTAAAAGGATGTCACTAGGTACCCAAATCCCTTACCTTGGGCATGACCAGAGCGAGGGGGCTGTCTTCGTAGTCCCTGCTCTGTCTTTTAGGGGCTGGCTCCTCCTCCTGAGGCTTCCTCTCCTCACCGAGGCGCTTCTGGACAGAGGGTGTAGGTGGCCGGTCCGCCGGGACTCCCGAGCTTCTGCTGGGCCTCTGGGCACCCGAGCCTGACGCAGGGGCCAGGCCCTCCTGCAGCCTCCCGTACAGCATGAGCAGGGATGGCGAGGGCACATACACCAGGGGTTGGCTGGCCAGCAGGGCTGGCTTCAGGCTCTCCACGTCCGAGGCGGCCGAAGCTGCTGAGACACCCACTTGTCCGTGCAGACTGTTCTGAGCGGGGAAAGCCTGCAGGTCCAATTGGGCCACAGAAAATACCTGGTGCGCTAAAGGGTGAACACAATATTCGGAGTCAACAGACAGGCCGGGGAGAGGAGCAGGAGGGTCCAGGCTGCCTGATGGAGGCATCGCTCTCTTACTAGTGGCAACGGCTTTCCCCCTGCAAGAGAAAGACACATAATGGGTCCTGTCATCTCACTGAACCAGCTCCTGATTCTCTGCCTTCCTAAGGAGAGACGTGCCCCAGCAGAAGCGAGATAATGCTGCTCAAGCTGGAACTACAGTGTTCCCCTGACGCCCAGCACCCAGCAGCCAACCCCGGAGGTGGATGACCACAGAACCTGGATGCATGGTTAGGGATGGCCTGGGTGAGCCCTTGGGGAGATCTCAGGTTAGGGCCCAGACTGGCTCCTCCCGCCTCCTCCACCTCACATAGTTGTCACATAACGCGTGCTACCCCATAGCAGGCCCACAGATTCTCCGTGATTAACATACTATTATAATGATTTGACATAATTCTTTTTAAAACATTTTGATTTATTCATGAGAGACACAGGGAGAGAGGCAGAGACACAGGCAGAGGGAGAAGCAGGTGCCCCCGCGGGGACCCCGATGCGGGACTCGACCCCAGGACCACACCCTGAGCCAAAGGCAGATGCTCAACTGCTGAGCCACCCAGGTGTCCCTGATTTTACATAATTCTAATCGTAGTTACCCCCTGCCAGTTTACGAGGGAGAAAGAGTGAGGCTCAGAGACTAACCAGCCTACAGAAGGTCAGCTGCCCCGCTCTAACGTGATGGAGCTGGCCTCACGCTCAGCCCCGTAAGCTAGGACGCCCTGGGTAGGTAGGCAGCCAAGACTCGACCAGAGTTTCACTTAAAGGACACGTCTGGTTTGTCTCAAATCCACTGTGAGATAAATGAAGTGGGCAGGGGGTGAGGAAACAAAGTTACTTGCTAAGTTATTTTCTGTCATTCTTGTCCCATTCTGCTCAGGATTCCAATTTTTAGGCACAACACATTCAAGATTAAGCCCCACTTGATATGACATTATAAACAATGTCTGGGCCTTTTATATGGAAAGATTTCTAAATATTAAAAAACGTTTGTATTTTTCGTGATTTTTGGAAACAGATGAGGAAAATCCTTTTAAAGGGAGTCCTTTAAGAACTGGTAAATGGGATCCCTGGGGGGCTCAGCGGTTTGGCGCCACCTTCAGCCCAGGGTGTGATCCTGGAGTCCCGGGATCGAGTCCCACATGGGGCTCCCAGCATGGAGCCTGCTTCTCCCTCTGCCTGGGTCTCTGCCTCTCTTTCTCTGTGTCTCTCATGAATAAATAAAATATTTATTTTATTTTATTTTATTTTATTTTATTTTATTTTATTTTATTTATTTTATTTTATTTATGATAGGCACACAGTAAGAGAGAGAGAGAGGCAGAGACATAGGCAGAGGGAGAAGCAGGCTCCATGCACCGGGAGCCTGACGTGGGATTCGATCCCGAGTCTCCAGGATCGCGCCCTGGGCCAAAGGCAGGCGCCAAACCGCTGCGCCACCCAGGGATCCCAAATAAAATCTTTGAAAAAAAAAAAAACTGGTAAACAGGACAGGGATTTCTCAGTAAGCCCTACTTTGCCCAGGCTCATTGTCCACATGCCACTGGGAGTCAAATGAGGGCCCGGGCCTGCAGAGATGAGCAAACCTCTCCGGCCACAGTCCCTCTGAAGGAGCGATCACTGCTGGCTCTGCGAAGCTCAAAATGCCCCCACTGAGGTCCCACCCACCATCCTACCTCCAGTCATCTGCCTTCAGCCTCCCCTCCCCACCAATAAGAGCACCATCACCTGGGCCCCAGTGGTCTTTGTGAGGTCTCCTCCTGCTCTGGGGAGTCTTGCTGACTCACCGTCTTACACAGATTCCCGTTCCTTTCCATCTGCACCATGACACGCCTCAACCCCACCCATAGGGCTCCTCTCCAGGAAACCTACTGTAGTTCTACAGTGTCTGTCTCATAAACCCAACCTCTTCTAAGTTTCAAAGCTTTTTGCTTTCGTTTTTTTTTTTTGCCAGTTTGACCTATTCACCTCCAACACTTGGAGTTCTCACGAATGATGTTTCCTTTTTCCATCCTATTTGTACCGATTGTTATAGCGAAACGCATCCCATTTACGGTCCCCATATCCAATCCGACCTCAAAATCTGTTTCTTCCCAAATCTGTCATGAAAAACCTCTCTTGTTCCCACGTTAGCATTTCCTCTGCTTTCTCCCTTTAATAGGTGATTTCCTTCCAAATCAGACCCCAAACATGAGTCCCCCAGCCCGGGTTTGAATCCTGCTGTCACTTCTTAGCCCTTTGACCTTGGGCAAATTATTTAACCTCTTTGGGTTTCTGTTTCCTTTCTGTAAAATGAGGATAACAATGACTGTGGTTATGATGAGATGAGGTAATATACACAAAACTTTTGGAACGGGACCTGCTGGTTCATAAGCAAAGCTAGCCACAGTGATGATGTGACTCTGGGAACAATCGTCAGTTCTCGGCACCACGTTAATAGTCAATTGTCTTTTTTCAGTGTGTGTTTTTATTTTCCCCTCGAAGCTTTCATTTAGCTTAGGGGGTAGATTTTTTTGTACTCTGTGTCTCCGATGCTATACATCCAGCATAATGTTGGGCACAAATGGGAAACTTACAAAGTTTTTAATACACAAATGGCTGACCTCATGAATGAGACTGCTAGAATGACCTTCTGATGAGTGGCATGCCAATGCAGTCAAAGTCAACAGCAGAAAATAAAAAGAATGCATTCAGAATTTTTGAAGACTACTCACTGTGAACTGTCTTCTATTTTCTGTTGGTAAACGGCTGCCAGACTTCCAATTTCTAAGGAGTACCCACCTGATCCTGAAAAGGAAAATAAGACTCTAACAAAATATGGCAAGAGACTTATACACACCAATTACATATAGCTGGACTCCTTATTCACTGCTCAGGGATTAAAAGATTATCTCAAATCCGTTCTGGTTTTGGTTCAAAGAGAATTTTCCAGAAGCTAGCTGTTAATGGGGAATTCAGATCTCCTCAACGATTAGAAAGAAAACAAAACAAAACAAGTGTGGCTTGGTAAATGTGATGAATGTCTGACATGCATCAAAGAGACCAACCTTGGCAAACCAGCTGATCTTCACTGGTGGACTAGGAGGAGTTTCAGGCACCGGGGCCATGTTCCTTCACCGTGAAGTCAGCAACTCTTTTACCCTCAACCATCATTCTGCTTCACGTAAGTGGCAAAAAGAGGCAGGGCCTAGACTCAGCTTATTTTAAAATGCCTGATATATCACAATGGACAGAGTCCACAGAGTAAGAAAAGGCAGATACCTTGTTCCTCTCTATAAGGGCTGCTGGGTTCTGAGTTCACTTTCCTCTGGATCCTCTCAGAAGCCTGAACTGTATTGAAAGAACCATGTCGAGCCAGCCTCTGTTTTGCACAGACTTGAATCTGGCCATATGTTTCTCTTTTCAATTCTGGTAAGACAGATGCAGAAACATCCACTAGTTCTTCATCTAAATAAATGAGAGAATTGGTAGTGTTGTTATAGAGCTATAATTCAGGATGATTTCAGCCTTTTTAAGATATAGCTTTGAGAGTCTGTAATTGTAATGGAGCTGCCCTGTAAATTAAAAACTAAGACAATCAAAGGAATTCTATGAGCCTTGTGTTAAACCCCAATTTCTTTTGATGTACTAATTTTTTTAAGAGTTAGTAAAAGACTATAAAGTGAAACTGAATCCATATATATTTTAAAATTATCTCAACTGCAACAGAAGTAGAGCAAGATGTTCTCCAACCCAAATTAGAATGGACCTGATATTTCAGATGCTTTCTTTGGGCAGAGAGATCAAAGGAAAACCCAAACATACTCAGCCCAACGTGCATATTTAAGGATTTTAACAATAATTGATATCAGCCTTTTGGCTGATTTCCTATTATGCTTTATTATGTCTTCTGCAATAGGAGGCTCAGTTACCAAGTGACCAAGGGAATAAGGTCAGCAAAAACCTCATGGTTGAAATGCTGCAGACCAGTGAGAACAGAAGCACCTCAGAGGCCCATTTTATGCTTAAAGGAGCCTGAGTAAAATCAGAACAGAATTTTCAATGCAGAACCAGGCCTATATTTTTAACCTGAAATTGTCCCTGTTGCTCAGTCACTCCTACCCCATTCATCTGTGTGATTTTTCTAGGTTCAAAGCATGCACATTTTAATTATAAGACTACCTTAAGAAATGGCAAGGGTCAGCTACACTTGCATTTTCTAAAACATTTAAAAAGTCACCTTCACAGTTTTCTTTTTCTCATAACAAAAACTCCCAAAATGATCTTTTTAGAAAATCAAAAATTACAAAATCAATGAGAAGAAAATTGGTCAAGACAGTAACAGGGAACAAATTTACCCTCCTTCCTTAAACACAACTATCAGACAAAATATATAAAACAGTGGCTCTCAAGACATTGGACAGCAGGAGATAAAGGGCAGTGATCCTTAGAGACAGAAATCAAATGAGGTGAGACCTGTGATTGGCCTCACTTACTGCCTTGAGCATTTCCAGTTTGGAGTATAGGGAAGGGAACCTGGACAGAGACTGGAAGTCTCCCCAAGTTGAGGTTGGAGCTGGAAGCCAAGGAAAAGCCAGGGCAGCTACAGTTTGCAGAGCAAAATGCCATAGAAGAGAACCATGCTGGAGATCTCCAGAAGGTTGCCCCTTAAATATTCAGTGGAGCACTCATGCATGTGAGGAAACTACCCAAGGTCAGGAAAGGAACCACTTAAAAGGAGAAGGAATAGCATCTGCAGCTTATCCAGGTACAATGCAGCTTATCCCAGGGCAGCTGGGATATCCCATCTGCAGCTTATCCCAGGGCTGGGAATACTCCCCTTTGCCAGTAGCCAGCATGGAAAAAATCTCAAAACTCCTAAGTTACTGGTTAAAAATAATAAAAAGGGTGTTACTGCCTCAGTAGTGGGGATAATGCACTAAAGACTGTTGATGACCATGCCTACCAAAGCTTAAAAACAAGACCTGAAAGGTTCACTGTTTCCAAGTAACTTCACTGTATCTCAGAACAAAGCTGAAGAACATTTTTAGGAGTACTGAAATGTCTAGCACCCAATAGAATGGAAATCTCAGTGTCTGGCATACAATTAAAAATCATCAGATACACAAAGAAGTGGGGAAATACAACCCACAGTTTGGACACAAATCAACTGAAATGGATTCAAAAGTGACACAGATGATAGAATTAGTGGACAGGCACATTAAGACAGGCATAATCATTGTATTCTGTGAATTCAGGGAACCAGAGGAAAGACTGAACACATTAAGTAGAGACATCAAAAATATAAAGACTCAAATCAGACTTCCAGGGGTAAAAACTAATGCTGGAGAAGAAAATACAGGGGATTAATGGCAGATTAGATGATGCAGAAAAAAAATAGTGAACTTGAAGATGTAGCAACAGCAACCATCCAAAATGAAACATAGAAAAGAGAATGAAAGAAACAAAACATCAGTGGGCTGTGGGACAACTTCAGGCAGTCAAATGTAAGCATAACTGGAGTCTCCAAAGGACATAAATAAATATTTGAAAAAATGATGGCTGAAAATTTGCCAAAGTTGATAAATGCTTTCAATCCCTAGATCAAAGAAGCCCAACAAACCCAAGTACAAGAGACACGAAGAAAAAGTACATCAAAGCACACATAGCAAATTGTTTAAAACCAGTCAGAAAAAATCTTAAAAGCAACCAGAGAAAAAGATATATTACATATGGAAGAACAAATGATGATAGAGTTCTAACCAGAAACAATTCAAGTTAGCAGATAGTGGAGCAGCTTCTTTCAAGTACTGAAAGAAAAAACCTTCAACCTAGAATCCTTTACCCGCTGAAAATATCTTTCCAAAACAAAGGAGAAAGGTGCACAATTCCAGTTACATGATAAGTACGATGGCCTGATGGCTATAGCTAATGCTGCCATATGTTCTATATAAAAGGTAAGAGAGTAAGTCCTAAGAGTCCTCATCACAAGGAAAATGATTTTTTCCTTTCTTTCACTTTTTATTGTATTGATATAAGAGATACTAACTAAACTTGCTGCAGTAATCAATTCACAATATATGTAAGCAAATCATTATGCTGTAAATCTTACACTTATACAATGATGTATGTCAAGTATATTTTAATAAAGCTGGAAAAAAGGCAAAATAAAGATGCCTGGAAGAATTCATTATTAGCTGACCTGCACTATAAGAAATGTTAAAGTCCATCAGGCCAAGAAAAATGATACCAGATAGAAATCAACATCTACAAAAAGGAGGGACAAGCACCATAAGTGGTGACTACATGGGTAGATATCAATTTTTCCCCCTTCAAAATCTCTTTAAAAGGCATAAGACTTTAAGACAAAAATAAAAACAATGCACTGTGGAGTTTTTAACATACAGAGCACTAAAACATTTGGCAACAACAGTACAAAGGCCAGGCAGAGAAAATGAAAGTAGGCTATTGTAAGGTTCTTATAGAATATAAACAGTATAATATCATTTTGAAGGTGGTCTGTGATAAGTTAAAGGTGCACACTATAAATCCTAAGGCAGCCATTAAAATAACACAACAGAGAGTTATAGCTAATAAAGCCAAAAAAGCTAATAAGCCAATAAAGCCAGTAAGATGGAAGAAGAAAAATAATAAATCCCAAAGAAAGGAGAAAAAGAGTAAAAAGCAATGAATCTATGGGACAAATTGAAAACAAATAGCAAGATAGACTAAAATCAAATATCAGTAATCACATTAAAATGTAAATGGGTCTAAACTCAATTAAAAAGCAGAAATTGTCAGATTACATTTAAAAAGCTCTTAACTGTATACTGCCTACCAGAAACTCACTTTTAATACAGGTACCGATAGTTAAAAGAATAAACAATATACACTATGCTAACTAATCAAAAGTAAGCTGATGTGGTTATATTACCATTGGATAAAGGAGATTTCAGAGCAAAGAATATCAGGCATAAGAAAGGGCCATTTCATAAAGATAAAAGGGTCAATTCACCAAGAAGACATAGCGATCAATCTTTAATGTTTATGCACCTAAGGACAGCTTCAAATACACAAAGCAAAACTTGATAGAACTGGAAAGAATAGACAAATCTGCAATTATGGGGCAGCTCAGGTGGCTCAGCGGTTTAGCGCTGCCTTCAGCCCAGGGTGTGATCCTGGGGACCCGGGATCGGGTCCCGCATCGGGCTCCCTGCATGGAGCCTGCTTCTCCCTCTGTCTCTGCCTCTCTCTCTGTGTCTCTCATGAATAAATAAATAAAATCTTTAAAAAAAAAAAGCAAAACACAAATCTGCAATTATAATCAAACTCTTCAATGTTCCTCTACCAATAACTGATAGATCAAATAAATGTAATATCAGTGAAGATAGAGAAGACTTTGACCAATCAACTTGACTTAGTTGTCATTTACAGAACATTCCACCTAACAAAACAATACATATTCTCTCAAGTGCATGTGGATAGACCATATCTGTACCATAAAACAAACCTTAATAAATTTGAAAGGATTCAAGTTATACAAAGTATATTCTGTGCACACATGGAATGAAGTTAGAAATGTATAAGAAAAAGATCTGGAAAATCTCAAAAGATTTGGAAATGAGCACACATCTAAATAACCTGTGAATCAAAGACAAAAAAGGGAAATCATAAAGTATTTTGAATTGAAAGACAAAGGAAGCACACATGTCAAAATTTGTGGGATAGAGATAAAGCAGCACTTACAGTGAAATTTATAGCACTAAATATTTACTAGAAAAAAAAGAATGATATTGAATGGCTACCATTTCTACCTTAGGAAACTAGAAAAAGAGCAAACTGGACACAAAGAAGAAAAGATCTACTAGAGATAAGCTGAAGAGCCCTATAGCTAAAGATACTGAATCTGTTATTAAAAAGCCTGCTCACGTAGAAACCTGCTTGCTTGTTTCACAGGTGACTTTTTTACCATGTAAAAGCAAACTGGAAATAATACACATGTCCACCAACAAGTAAATGAATAAAGAATGATATATTGGGAAAAAAATGATATATTGGGGATCCTTGGGTAGCTCAGCAGTTTGGTGCCTGCCTTTGGCCTAGGGTGCCGTCCTGGGGTCCCAGGATCGAGTCCCGCATTGAGCTCCCTGCACAGAGCTGCCTTCTCTCTGCCTGTCTCTCTCCCTCTCCCTATCTCTCTCTCTCTCTCATGAATAAACAAATAAAATATTTTTTTAAAAAATGATATATCCACACAATGGGCTACTCAGCAATATAAAGGAATAAATTATTGATACATGCCACAGTATCATTAATCTGAAAAGAATTACGCTGAGTGAAAGAGGCTTGATAAAGAGTATATACACTACAGTCAATTCCTTTTTTTTTTTGTTCATTTTAAACAAGAAGTTTATTTAAACAACAAGACGTTTGACATGAAGGGAAAACGATCTAGGATTTGTTTCTTTTAGAGTAATTTATCCCTACATAAAGACAGATTGCCCTACATGTAACAGCTACGTACAAAAAAGTTATAAAATTGTCCTTGGTTTTACAATGATAAATGAAAAACATTAAAATTCTCCAATAGAACAAGGTATGCAAGGATTTTTATGTTGTTCTTATTTTGTTAAACAGTGAGAGCAACATAACTTACTGGAATATAAAGGTCAGAGCTGACTGAGCATGCCACTAATGGAGAGAGGGGGTAGTTTCACAGAAGCAGTATTTTCCCCATCCCATCTCCATTTGATGTCGATCAAAACATACCATTGGCCATTTAGTTAAAAAAAAAAAAGTGATATGCTTGTGCACATACACAGTCACTTTATGAACAATAAAGGAATGGGGAAAGGGAAAATGAAAGAATAGAGAAAACTCTACTGTAGTGGTCAGGGTGTGGTGGAGCCAAATTATGGCTATTTGAGAATGGCTTCTTGGTCTGGAGGAACAGAATTCTGGAGTAAAGTAGAAGGTTCCCTTTTTAGTAGACACCCCTTGTCTGCTGCTGGAACACATCAATTGTCCCTTCACCCTCCATCCCACTGTGCAGGTGTGTCTGTTTCATTGATTGGCTGCCCATCATATCGGAATCTGATTGGCCTCACTGACAAACCCTGTCCTTCACAGTAGGCTTTCAGTAGTCTACCAAGTGGTGTGTGCCTCTTAATCTTAGACTGCACCACAGAACCATCCTGCCCCGCCACCTTCAAATTAATATGATCGTTGTTCTCAGTCTTCACTCCTTCCTTGGGCTTTTCGTCAGCCGTGACGAGTGCCGGAGTCTCCTCAGCTGCCACTTCACAAGAGGCACCAGGTCCCCATCGAACGAGCACACAAGCCACTACAGTCAGTTCTTGTTATTCATGGCCATTATGTTCTATGAAGTTACCATGAACACCGAATTAGCAAAAACTGAACCATTGCTTAGAGGAAATACAGGGTTAGGTTCCTGCCAGCCTCTGGTCACAACACTTTTGCTGATCAACACATAACCTTGTCTTATATTTGTTTGTTTAAAGGCACCTTATTTAGTATGTATCGTTGATCCATTAGCATTGAACTCTTAGCCAACAGCACTAGAACGCATGCTTGAATGAAGCTCCTCTGACATATGTATTCCCTCTATAGGCCATTTACAGTCTTCTACTCAGAATCATCAGCGCTTCAGTACAACACATGGGAACCATTTTAGCAGCAAAATCCCCAATATAAAGCACAAAAAATGTGAAAACATGGCACTTAAAAGACCATGAAAAGGACACTTGTTTAGACCGTGAGAGCCAAGTACGAAACAAGTATGAGAGACAAGAAGGCAGGGTGTTGCCTTGTTCTACCTCAGCCGGGAACACAGGTGTTTTTTGCTACTTTGCATGTCTGTGAACAACTGAGAAAATTCTGTGAGTATTGATTTTGGAATTATCAAAAAATTTGAGTATGTAAAATATTTGCAAATAGACACTTTGAATAATGAGCATCAACTGTATATAATTCCCTTATAAAAAATTTTAGAAAATATGTGTAATGCTAAAGTGAAAGAAAGCAATCAGTGGTTGCCCTGGGGCTGGGGGACAGGGGCATAGAGGGAGGAATTACAAAGAGACAGGAGATTGGGGGGGGGGGGGTGCGGGGGGCGCTGATAGGTTCATTATCTCGACTATGGTGATTATTTCTTTTTTTTTTTATGGTGATTATTTCACAGGTGCACATAACGCAAAACTTACAAAATTGTCATTTTAATGATGTGCCATTTACTCTATGTCATAAGATCCCAAAAAAGCTGTGAAAAAATGAAAAGGCCAGGATGGTGGGAAGGAGGGGAGGAAAAGAGATATTAAGTGCACCTGTGAGGAATCGCCACTCAAGAAGTGGAGAGTGAATTAAGAAAATCAACGGTAACTTGGAGTTCTAGATTCAATTGCTGGGTTGATGCTGATGGTGGTATTGTCAGTAATGAAACTAGATATACAGAAAAAATATCAGGTTTCTGCCGGAGAGAGAACAGGAATCATGCTGAGACTCCTGATCCGGTCCCAAGACTTCTTCCCCTGATCAGAGCAGAGGTCTTCCAGTTGCCGTCCCCATGGTAACCCAACTCTTGACTTCTCAACACCAGCTCAGCTCCCTGGCTACCTTATTTTCTTCAATGACACTACCACCTTTGAGCTCCTCTTCTCTTTTAATCCAGTGAGAGATCCTTTGTCATTTCTGCCTATTACATTTAGGACAAACTTCTTGGTTTATTTTGGAGCTTCCAAAATGTGGTCCTAACTGATCACATTTTATGTCATTATTCCCTATCCCATGCCCTCCGCTTAAATCAGTGTGGTTGTTCTCTAAACACATGCCAGATTTGCTTTTCCGGTATCTGTTCCTTGAACTAAAAAGCTCTCCTTCCCTCCAAAACCTAATAGTCTTGTCTGTCAGAATGTAACCCATATCATCTCTGAGTTCCCAGAGAGCCAGGGCCACCATGTGTAAAGCTTAATTGTTTCTCTAATTTTCAAATACATGCTAATTATACCTTCAAGAGAAGCTCATTAATCAACTAAAGTGAGTAAAGGCACTATCTGGGTATGATAGGGTGATCATGGATGAAAAGACGGAGTCTTCTTTTAACTCATTAGGCATCTACCTCTTTAGAAAAGTTTGAGCATTCCTTAAAATGCTAAACATAGCGAACCATCAATGGATATGCTCATGAGAAATGCAAACAGATGTCCATACCGAAACTTCTACCTCAATGTTCAAAGCAGCATTATTCGTAAATAGCTAAAAAGTGGAAAAAATCCAAATGTCCGTCAACTGACGAATGAATAAATAAAATGTGGCATATCCATACAACAGCATGGTTTCCATGGTTGAAAGCAAGGAGGTACTGACACACGCTATAAGGCTGAAGGACCTTAACAACAGTGTGCTAAGTGAAAGAAGTCAGTCACAAATGACCAAGTATTGTATGATTTCATTTATAGGGAAATCTATAGAGATGAAACATATTAATTTTTTCCTGGTGCCAGAAGGGAGAGGTTGGGAAGAAGTAGGAGGTGAGTGCTAATGTGTACAGGGATTCTTTTGGGGATGGTGACTTTGTTTTCCAGGGAACTGTGGTGATAGTTGCAAAACTCTGGACTAAAAGCCATGGACTCGTACAATTTAAATGGATGAATCATGTGAATTGTATCTGATATCTTACATGAATTATATCTTATTACAGTTGTCGAAAATCAAAAAAAGACCGAGTCTGGCTTCAAATGCACAGAGCTGGGGCAATGGCACGCCATCCACCTCACCAAGTACAATAGCACAATACTATGACTTGTAATACCTCCCATGAGACTGTCTGCTCTGGGTGAGCAGGGCAAACTTCACAGAGGAGGTGACATTTGAGCCCCATCTTGAAAGTTGAGTATTTTCATGTCGAAGAGAAGAGGGCTTCACAGGTGAAAAGACTAGAAGCCAAAGGCAAAGGAGTAGAAAATGGCAAACCTGGAGAATTCATGCAGGCGGGGATGGCGTCTTTAAACCTCTGGCATTTAGTAACTGTGCACAGTCCACATGCAGTAGGTACTTGCTGGGTTGAATTAGTTATACTTGATTTTAAGTGGTTTCATCTAGATCCTAAGTGAATAATGTGCTGTGAGCGAGGCAGAGAGCTGTATCTTTTATAAGCCTGGGTTAAGTGGCAGGAATTTATGCCTCTAATACCAAAATTGGAAGGGTAATTTAAAAATAACTTTAATGGCTTTTTTTTCCAGGCAGCATAGCTATATGTAAAGTAGCTGGTACAGTGGGATCCAGTCCCCAATTGCTCAGATTTTACCTGTCAGATAAGTAGAATTAATACCCTTTTTGCTCTAGTTAAGTAAAATTATGACATTTGTAACCTGTTAGATAAATTACCAAAAAGGGGTTCGTTATATCTACACTATATTTAGAGGCCATCTTTACCACACATTAGTTTTGTGATAGTAATTGACATAATTTTCACATTACCTGGAATTTCAAAGAAAATAATGCTTTATTCTGCTGATGCAGAAACAACGAGAGTTTATAAGAAGTGTTATTTTTAACCCTCAATCCCAAACATCCAGAAATGCTGGAATAAGATGAAAAATGCTAATGAGCCAGAATGTAATACTTACAGAAACCCCCACGTTATAAGCTCTCAGGATTTCCCTTCTTGCGGTACGGATGCCGGCCGCACACACCACTTAGGGACTGTATCGCTCACTGTCCCGAGTGACACCACTCGTCTAGTTTTGACCAGTGACATGGGTTGTGGGAAATGAAGATCAATCTCACCGTGTGGAAGCTGCCTGAGTTGGAAAAGGAATTGGGGATTGTAAATAAAACGGACGCCCGGCAAAACCATGCGACCTTACCACTGGAGCTGAAGTCCACAGGCCCGATCCATTTGAAGGCTGGTTTCCGGCCTCGCTCCTCGGTTACGTGCACTTTCTTTATCAGAGCCAAGCTGGTCAGAACGTTGGCTATGTCATAGAGGCGTCGTACCTTTGCTTAAAGATATAAAACACAGTTATGGTCACGCCGTCTGGACACCGTTACATTTTAGTTTACATGACAGGTCACTTTCCTCGGCCCCATCCACAGCTCCAGCAGAAAGCAGCGGGGTGCAGCAGAGGCCGATGGCTCTGTCACCCAAGCACCTGGGATTTATGTATCTGATGTATCTGAGGACACAAACTAAGGGAAGGTCAGTGTGTCCTTCCCCTTCCACAACTTCACACCCCTTGTCAGAGGCACCTGGTGACAAGCAGGGAGCGCTGAGATTGCGAAAACACCAAGGGAGGGAAACGGGCTATAATTAAAGGCTTCATAAACGTAATTCTGATGTGTGGCGTGGCATAAGCTTGCTCTGAGTTTCTCCGGGCAGGTGGTGGCACCAGCTCTAGCAGGCAGCTGGCCTGTAAAAATGACAGGGATTCCCTAGAGCCTCCTGTGAGGCCGTGCTCCTGGGCACATGAGAGCGTTTTGGGGCTCAAGGTGGTTATGAGGTTCAGCTGTGCTGATGACAGGCAGATCCTCACCTGAATCCTGGCCACCTGGTGGGGGCGGGAGGGTGGGCATTCCCTGAGCCTAGGAGGTTTGGGGAGAGACATTCAAAAATGCCGGGACTAGAGGAGAAATCCAGAAGGGCTGGTAAGGCATTTGACAGGCAGGGCGATACCCAGAGAGTAATTTCTATTCAAGAACTTAATTTCCAGGTAGGAAATCCACTTGACCTTGAGGCTAATATCAAGGAAAGGAGCTGTGATTATGGTCCAGAAACATCAAACATTCACCCCAGAAACAATCTTCTTCCCAATCCTGATAGAGCTGAATTCTATCTAGGTGTTTCTCCTGCACAGTGGCTATAATTCCAATGGAAACAGAAAAAGCAGAGAAAGCAGAGCTCATGGCTTCCTGGGGCTTGAAGGGGCTACCGGCAGCCAAGGTTATTTGGCTCCACCCAGGCTGACAGAGAAGGAAGCCGCCCTGGGTGTGAAACCTGGAAGCTCTCTCCTTGCCCAGCAGCCGTGTCCCACCACCCCTACCCTACCCTAGTCATTCCTCTGGTTCTTACCTGCAGACAACTTTCATCTCCACCCATCAGGAGAGTAGGCGGGGGGGGGGGGGGGGGGGGGTGAGGAAAAAAGGGGAAAGAAAACTCAGACATATCGTCTTGGAGGCAGCGATACTAAAAAGAAATGCAACGTGTCCTACACCCTCCCTGACCTGCACCTGTGGGCTGGCATCTGCTTCCACCATCCACTCCAACTGCTGGGGAAGAGGCTTCAGACAGAACTTTAATGGGGATTCTAGTATTTACTAACTTACCTCTCACAGCCCCAAGGGTGCAGGAAGAAAAAAAAAATTATTTTTTCAAACTCAGAGGCAGAAAACATCCACATAGGAAATCCTGCCCTTGTGGTAGTGATAAGTGGATTTAGGTAAAGATCCTTACTTTTAAATTTACTATGGTCCGGGGTATCCTGGCTTTCTTCTATTAGTATTTTGGCCGCCACATCAAGAGTAATGATCTTGGTCTTGGAGACAAGGAACAGCATGACAAACTTCTGGCTCATGATTCTCAGGGACTTGTCTTTCCTACTGTTTGCAGATGCTACAAAGGGAATGAAACGAAAGCATCAAAACAATTTACCACATGAAAGATGGTACTCAGGGTCTGCCAGAACCACAAACCCTAATAGCAGATGGAAAGATCACTCTGGTTATAGGCAGAAGCCGACTGGACACACATTACAAAAAGATGGCTCGTAAAGAAATTAGGTGGATTATCCTTTTCTTTCTTTTTTTAAAGTCATCTCTACATCCAACGTGGAGGTCCTACTCATGACCCCGAGATCCAGAGTTGCATGTTCTACCAACTGAGCCAGCTAGGCACCCCAAGAAATGAGACGGATTTTCTCATGGCTTATAAAATTACTCTACAGTAGGCATAAACCCTGAAATGCATATTTGACACTACTCTTAAAGCTTTATACTCCTACTTCACAGAACGCAATCCATGAGTTAGTTTTCCAGAAGCAACTTTTTGAAAAGATTAATGCAGAAGGGTAGTAGGATTGGGCAGACCTCAGGGACTGTTTTCAGAACATCAACTCCTCCCTCAAGGCCAAGAACTTTTTTTTATATCTCTGTGCCCACAATATCTAGAATATTTGAAACACAGTAGGCACTTGCCTCGTCCATTGCTTTTCAGAAATAAGTGAAGAAATAAGCTATGAATGAACAGGAGAGAGACACTGATCAGACGTGTGCTGCTGCAGATGGCAGGCAAACCATTCCCGACAGATGGTGGTCTCCTCTGGTGACTAGGATAAGAACTGGCTCACAGGGTGGAGCGAAAAGGCACGAGGCAGTAAATCTAATGAAAACCAGGCCCATGTTTCCATTCCTATTATATTTGCAAGTGAAATGTGAGTGATATTTGTACTTTATCATCTTAGCAATGGGGAACAGGGTGAGAAGGCTGGAGGCCCACGGTTAAAACAGGAAGGGAAGAACAATATAGATACACATTTTTAAAAAGCATCAAATGACAGGAGGGGTTATCGGTCTTTCTTATCAAGTTCTACCCAAAAGGTTCTCTTCTAAGTAATCTACTCTAAATATAATCTTAAAAATTTAATTCTCTGAAAAGATAACTTCTTTCACAGTAGAAATTCTTTACAGGCTCACAAACAGAAGTCAGCATGGAGCTGTCGATCTAAACTGGGAGCACTGTCAGCGATCTGTGGTCCAAACGTAGCAAATACCAAGTGAACTGCCACTAGATAAGCTTGACGTGAGGTCAAGTGGGAAGCCCGGTTGGGGAGCCATCTGTCTCCCTTTCTCCAGTAGACAGGAGGGCATCTCCCTCCTTGGCTATCAGTCTGGCATTTCCCACCTTAGCAGTGAATTTCTACGGAAGAGACCATCGCTCCCCCTCTGCCACTACTTGGGTGGTTACAGTGCACTCACAAGAGGGATAGTCGGGTTCAGAGAAATCCAGTAACTGCTGATCCTGAGAATCTGGGTAGCCATCTTTTTTACGTTCTCCAAGTTTATAATCCATCAGCTCTAGCTCCTTTTGTTGGAGATGTGCCATCTGCTCTTCATATTTCTGCTCCTCTCCCAGTCTCTGGAGGCTCCTCAGGGTTTTTGGCAGGCTGTGCCGTCCATGCCAGCCATATTGATTCTTGGCCACCCGGCTGACCAGATGCAGTGATTCCAACACATTTACAATGTCATAGATACGTCTCCTTTCAACGCCTGTTTGAAAAATAAAAGTTGACCATCGTGCAGGCAAACATTTTTGAGTAAAAATTTCCTTGGGGGCCTGGACCATGTCTGTAAACTACATGATATCCCGTATAATAGCAAGTACAGATGCTCTACAAACTCAACTCACAAAGATGCAAGCAACAGAAATGATTTTTCTTTCTTGTTCTTGGGATCCAATCCTCAACAAGAGCTAGGATAAAACACCCACCCAGACACAGATGATAGAGTTCTATCTCTATTACGTAAACACTAATATGTCTGTTCTTTAGACCTGTTAGGTAAGCCACACAAACATTTCAGCATGATAAACAGGTGGGATTGAGCAACACATGTACTACTGTGTCTAACGGACACTTGATGAACGCTTCTGGTTGATTTGGACTTGTATTCCTAACTATGCAGACTGTAAAATAAACTGTGTCCAATGCATGACACCTCATTTGGACAATTCTCTCCCTTCCTGGAGTTTGAATGATGTGAAATAATTATCTTCTTAACTCTCTTAATGGACCAGTTAGGAAAACAGATGGCAAATATTTTGTTTCCTATTTTGCATTGGAAACTCAGGAGTCAAGAGCTCGGGCACCCTTCTCAAGTTGCTGGAGGAAGCCACAGCCGCGGCTGAACAACATACGAGTTTCCTTTTGTTCATCTTGGCCACCGATAACTGTCCCTGTGTTCTCACTCACAGGCATTTGGGCCAAACAGCCCAGTGGTGAAGCACAGACTCTTGATGTACAATACAGGCTGACCATGAAGTTCATCGATTGTATACGCACTTTCCCAACGCTCTCAAAATAGCTAGAATTATGAGCTGCCTATCACATTTACCAAAAATATTTATAGCCGTTATGCATGGGGGCTTTGAGGTCAGGCTGCCTGGATCTGAACCAACCCTGCTTTATCCCTTACTAGTTGCATGATCCAGGGGAGTTACTTCATCTTTCTGTGCTTTCGTATTCATCTCATAAGGTCACAAGGATTAACCTTACATTAACCTTACCTCAGAAGGTCTAAGACAGGGTGTGAATTTCATCTACTGTTTGTATATTATTTTGTAAATGCTTTCTGCACACCATTGGAAATACCTAAAATCCCTGCTAGCATGAGAGGTCACAGCAGAAACAGAGTTTAAAACTTTCCTCTGACTCATCCTGTTGTGCAACAGGCCCTTAAGGCTTCTGGAACCCACTGGCTCCTTTGCTCTCATCTAAGTCCCCATAACAAAAGGCTGCAGGCAGCTCCCAGAAAACTGGTCCAGCTACAAAGATGCCCTCTTTCTGCTCACTTGCCAGGAGCGGTTATATAATCCGAGCCGACTCAGTGAATGTAGCTTCTGGCCTTTCTAGGATTTAACAAAAGAAATTGAGCAAATTGCGATGGAAACTTTGGAGGTGAAGTAAAGTTCTATCATATGCATAAAGACACATTCCACAGTCAATCAGAACAGAACATTTCGGCTCATGACCCTGAGAAGCTCTTCACCCTCAGAAGCTCAGGCTTCAGTGCCAGATGCCTGCTGGAAGGTGCTGGCAGGGGCAGTCAGCAGTCCCTTGTCCAGATCCGCCTGGCTTTTTATTCCAGTCTGTTTTCATATATTAGCACATCTTGTTTAGAGTGTAACATTCTATAAACCTTCCCATTAGAAATGTCATGTGAATGCAACTGAGACACCCCAGGGCCAGCCATATGCTGGGCTGTTTTGTTATTTTGTATTAGATACAAACTGCTAAATCCCCATCTAGTAGATAGAAATCCTAAGAAGGGGAAAATAAAGGAAGATTCTGACCACTTGGAGGGTAAGATAAATGTTTAATGTGCACAATGGGTGTTTAATAGGTGGTGTTGGTAAAAGCCAATGAGGTAGCTGCCTGCCTAGATAATCATCTTTTCAATCTGGACCGAGTTTAACGGTCTCCTGGCTGGTACACTAAAAAGTTCCATTTCACAGATCTCAAGAACTTCAGGTTACTGAGTGGCTTGCTCTGTCAGGAAGGTTTTTTCCCTTTCTGTATCAACACAATCCTATTAATCCTAGTCATGGCATTAGTTATGCCCTCAAGGGTTTAGCAGTTATTATCATGCTTCCCTAAGTCCTCGATGGAGCTTCTCAAGAGCATCTCTCAGCCCAATAAATTCATTTCTAAGTCTGTTCTATTGTCCACTTACCGAGGTCACTCCTAGTTCTTTTACCTCTTTTTTTTTTTTTTTTTTTTAAAGATTGATTATTTATTTGAGAGAGCGAGAGCGAGCTCAAGCAGTGGGCACGGCAGGGAAGAGGGAGAGAATCTCAAGTAGATCCCCTGAGTGCTCAGCACCGAGCCTGACTCGGGGCTCAATCTGACAATCTTGAGATCATGACCTGAGAGCCAAAATCAAGAGTTGGAGGCTTAACCAACTGAACCACCCACCTGAGCCAGGCACTTCTAGTTCTTTAACTTCTTACCTGTAATATCCATGTCAAATCTACATGGGACCACAATCTGGGAAATAATGCGATTGAAACGCTCTGAACATTTCTAGTTAGCATCTGTTCTTATAGCTGTGACCTGGGACACAGCATGGAGTTTAGACTGAACCCCAAGAAGTGGTTGCCACTGAAATAGCGTCCAAGAAGGGACTCCGTTTTTGGACCTCACGTGAAGAGAAATGGCAGGTTCATTTGGCAGGAGTGGGTGATCATGAGGCATTAGGAAGCCATTTGCAAAAATCTCTGGAGTTCTGCTCCTACCAGCCATAACATGGGCACCTTCAGCTCACATGGAGTAGGAGTCCAGTTTCCTGTCTGCCCTTCCCCCCAGGCCTACCCCTGGATCAGAAACATAGCCTTCTAACGTCCAACCTTTTATCTCCTGCATGGACATTAAGTGCAAGGTACCCAGATGGAGGCTGGTACGTGGAGGAAGCTGGCTTCACGAACCCCAGGGAGGACACTGCATGCTATTGTTTTACCCTCGTCCTCTGTAAGACTAGTTTCCAGGACCCTGTGCCTTGTTTGGGTGTATCCTAAGCCTCTATTCAAGTGGGTCACATTCCCCTTCTTGTTTCATTGGCACCAATGCCAAATACTGTATTTTACTTCTGGACTCCTCAATCGAGGCACCATACTTCCTCTTCCTAGAGGCTGAGAGGGCAATCTGGGGAGGGCAGAGAGATCTAGTAAGAGTTGAACAGAAACTGTTCCACGTCACAGAGTTACCCAGGCTAGGTCCCGAGCTGGGCATGTTGCTAACATTATCCCCAACTTTGCTACGTTTCTGCAACGGTAGGTGCTATGATCCTTACGTTATAGGACAGGAAAAGGTTAATTAACTTTTTAAAACTCTCATGGCTTATAAATTGGAGGGCTGGGCTTCAAACCCAGCCCCATCCGACCCAAAGCCCAGCCCATGGTCTTTCTATCACAACCCACTGCTTCCTTATTATCTCAGTTTCCAGTAACTAAAATATTTTTAGTCATCAGTTTGAGTAATTCAGATTGACAATCATCTACTGGGGCACATTTCTCAGGGCTAGGGGAAGAAAGAGAACCAAAAAAAAATTTAAAAATATAATGTATCATAAGGCCTGTTTAGTTGATTTTTTCTTTTTATCTGTATGTACAACCTCATTTTTTAAGGGGACATCGCAGGCCTTCAAATCACTGTGATTTCTGCTAATTACGTCAACAATAGGTTTACCCTGAGACAAACTGCAATGTCCACTAGGGGTCTCTATTCTGAGGCAGCAGTCTACTTACTTACAACCCCAACACCACTGCACATTACACACACCCAAGCCGTGTGAACACATGCACTCCTCCTCTTTGTTATAAGGTTTAGCTGTTTGAGCTATGTCCAGATGTGCTTCTCCTAGTTTGGCAGGTGCGCTGTGAATATCACAGTCTATTGCTTCAAATCTAATGCTCTTGCTCTCAAATCCTGTTTGATTAACAGAAATAATGCCAGGTCTGAACTCTCAGAAGCATTATTAAGGACAAACAGCAAGATACTTTTAATTTTTATCTTGTCTGTAATAATATGAAATTAAAATTATATATTAATTTTTAATGTGAGTCTTTTATACAAATATTTTATAAGGTTAGAAAAAAAATTTTTTTTTGTTTGACCCTCAGGCCTAGAAGACTCCCTGGAATCCTATGCATAAGGATGAAAAATTCAATGACAGAAGGAAGCTCAACTCGTTCCTCTGTCCTTACTGCTTGGAGTCCGCTCTTTACTTAGAGAAGCCATCTGAAGACTTTGGCCTGCCCAAGGAAACCAGTTTCCCACTGTGGCTATAGACAGGCCTCTAGGTAATCTGATGATACATACCAAGACTGACAGCAACTTCATCTAGAGAGATGGTTGTTTTCTCGCTTGACAAGGGATAGCTTGGATAGCGAGCTAGAAACTTCTGGCACAGGAGTCCTAGACTTTTCTGTTTTCTGCTCGGCCGTTGTTTTTCAAATTCGTCCACAGCACTGTCTCCAACAACATCAAGCTATAAAAGGCAGACAAAAGGGAGAGATGTCACAGTTAATTCCTAACAGAGAAATTGCATGAAAAATGGAAGAGAAATGCATAGAGAAGTGAGAATGAGTTATTGGCAAATTGAGGGGGATGTCCCAGTCCATACCATCCTAGATTCTGGTTAAAATACGAAATTTCCTACTCCAATTTTCTTTACATTTTACTGATTGTTTTCTTTGGACTGAATTTTTTCTCCTTTGAAACTTGAGGATGAGTCTTTTGGTTAAAAGCTGAAAAAATGAAAAACGAAGTTGTTTATGGCTTGTTACACCCTCGCTACTAATGTGCTCACTAGGTCAGCATCACCAGGAGCTTGTTAGATACAGAATCTCAAGCCGCATCCCAGACTTGACATATCAGAATCTAGATCTTGGGTGATTTCTATTGACATAAATGTCTGAGATCACTGGCGTGCACTGTGTCACCAAAGTGTTTTATTTTTACAACTGGCTAAGGGTTGATGGAACTGAACAAGGGCAGCTAAATCTTACTGCTCCTTATTCTTTATTTTAAGTACACTAAAGTAGTGTCCTTGTCTCATCAACCCACATTTGAAAAAGGCTCAATTCAAGCCTGAGAAAGTAAAAGGCTTTTCAATGAACAAATTCAAGGAGAAAAGTGATATGATGATCTTAATGGCTTCAGAAAAAGCATTTGCTAAATTTAACACCCATTCATGATTCTCAAAAATGCCTAAGAAAACTAGAAACGGAGAACTTCTTTAGTAAAAAGTGTACCAATAAAAACCCAACAGCAAACACATGTCTTAATGGGAAAATCTTGGAAGCATTCCCTCAAAATCCAGAAAATGATAAGGGTGCCCATTATCACTGTTCCTCTTCTACATCATATTGAAGATCCTAGCCGGTGCATGAGGACAAGAAAAAGAAAGTGAGGTAAGGGATTAGGAAAGAATAAGCAAACCTTTCATCCTGCAGAAGACAGAACTGTTTACATATAAAACTCATAAGTATCTTAGGCGACTTATGAAAAATAATAAGTGAACTCAGCAAGGTAGCTGTAAAAGCAAAACTACATTTAAAAAGCCACCCGTGTTGCCATACAGTAGTAACAGAAAATGAAATGAAAAGATATTATTTACAACAGCAATAAGAATGATGACGTTTTTAGGAACAAATCTAGCAAAAATCTATTTGTATAAAATATTAAAACTTAGATCTTAGAAAAAAGCACTCAAAACTTAGAGAAATATACTATCTTCATGGATAGGAGGGCTCAGTATCATAAACAGGTTTATTCTTCTCAAGTTAATCTACATGCAATGCAATCCCCATTAAAATCCGATCTGAAGTATATACAGAAAAACAAAAAGCAGAGAATAGCCCACACACTCTGAAGCAAAATAAGGTGAGTCTTGCTTTACCTGATATCAAGCCTTATTAAAACATGGTATTGGTGTAGGGATGCACAGATTGACCAACGGAACAGAAGACAGCCAAGAAACAGATGACAGAGATAGCACTACCAACTTAGGAGAACAAGGAGGAAGGACTGCATAAATAGTACAGCTGGGACAACTGATTACAAGCAACGTCAAAAAAGACAAGCACCAAATTGAAATGTAATACATTGAACACAAAAAGGTTTGTTTTCAAGATTATACAATAAACTCTTACATATCAGCATGGTAAAAAAAGAACCCAATAAGAATCAGCAAAAAATATGAACAGACACTTCACAAAAGAGGGGGAAAAAAACATGGTGGCCAGTAAACATGTAGAAAAGGGCTTAGATGCATTAGTAACCAAGGAAAAGCAAACGACTGCCACAAAAATACACAACTGTATACCCATTAGATTGGCAGAAATTAATAAATTTGACAGTGTCAACAGCGTCAGAGGAGATGTGGATCAACAAATGTTCATGTATTATTGGTGGATGAAAATAGCACTTGGGAAAGCAATTACTTTGGATATTTGCATATCCAATGACTTAATAATTTCACTACTAGATGTATATACTCAAGAACAATAGTTCTCAAACTTCTGGGGCATAGAATCCCTTTATAGTCTTAAAAATTACTGAGGAATATCTTCTTTAAATTGATTCTTCACTACCTTTTGATAGAATATTTGGTCATATAAAATATACTTATCATGTATGTAATATCTTTAACACGCAAAATCAGATTCAGGACATCTTTTTCTCTTCTCCTGTTCCAATTTCTTCATTTTGGTAATTTTTATAGCACAAAAAATCCCCAAAAGGAGGAAAAATGGAGAAATAACTAACTTTTCTAAACAAATCTTGGAAAAAGTTTGATGGGAGAGTGAAAATTATTGACCATTAATTTTTTTAAGTGTGTATATATATATATACTGTTTATTCTATAGCCCTGGTTCCCCAGAGGACAGATAATTTAAAGATGATTTAACTTTAAGGCCTCAAACTAAAGAACTGAACATATATAAAAATAATGAAATTTCCCTCAAAGTCAAAACAAAATTACAATTTGCAGCAGCATTAAAAAAAAAAATCCACACTTCTTCATTGAATCAAACTTACTAAATGGTTTGACTTTTAAAATGACCATTTTAAAAATGTGTACTGGGAGTAGTCAAGGCAGTAGCATACAGAAGAGAAAAAAGCATTCATTATGAAAAAAATGAGACATAATTCCATTTCAGCTATAAATAAGATATTAAGTTTTGATATATTTTGATATCTATAAGCAGGGATTTGTAGATGAAAGATACTGCCTACCTACCTAAAGGCATTTTACCATTACAGACATTTGACATGCTATTAAACCACCCCAATAGCAAAAAAAGTAAAGAGAGAGAGAGAGAGACATTAAGTTTAATATCGCTTTTGGCTCAAGAATAACTGAATAGTGGAGAATTTTATGACATGTCAATAATCAAGTAAAAATTTAAAAATTCTGTAAAGCCTGAGGAGTGCAGCCTGTTTACCTGCAGGGAGTCTGGAAAGGCATCATCCTTGTTTTCAATGGGTCTGAACAGTCCCTTTTTCTTCTCCCGGTCTCTTATGTCCGGGCTGGCAGCACTAATGAGCATCTTCAGGTTAGCTGTGGGCGTCCATGGTTCTGTCTGCTGCCTTTGGTCAACAAGCTTAACTGGAGTAATGGGATTTCTTTCTGGAGTGAAGATTTTTTGCTTTGATAAATCAATGGGTTCATTTTTTATTGGAGTCTTCGGGGCCATCCTTGAGCGATCAACAAATATGTTTTCCTATTAAAAAAAAAAAAAAAAGACCTTTTAGCAAGAAAGAGAAAGGGCAGGTATAAGCTAAGAGCATTTTGTTCCCATGATTCACCGAGACATGAAGATACAAAGAGACCCTATGTTCAGGGCTGAAAAATATCAGGCTAGGACTAATGAAAATAGGAGGATTCACGGAATCCAAGAGTGGTTCAGTGAGAAAATGACCATCACCTACTGCTTTCATTTTTTTTTTTTTTTTAAGATTTAATTATTTAGGAGCACCCGGGTGGCTCAGCGGTTGAGCATCTGCCTTTGACTCAGGTTGTGATCCCGGGGTCCTCCGATCGGGTCCTGCATCAGGCTCTCCACATGGAGCCTGCTTCTCCCTCTGCCTGTGTCTCTGCCTCTCTCTCTCTCAATGTGTCTCTCATGAATAAATAAAAGCTTAAAAAAAAACTTTATTTATTTTAGAGAGAGAAAGAGAGAGAGCAAGCAAGGGGGAGGGGTGAAGGGAGAGAGAATCTCAAGCAGATTCCCTGCCAAGTGTGGAGCTGATCCCAGGACCCTGAGATCATGACCTGAAGTGAACTCAAGAGCAGGTGCCTAACTGACTGAGTTACCCAGGCGCCCCTCAGCTACTGTTTTTAAACATACTTCTCATGGCATCTCTGTAAACAGAGTCATGAGTGTATCTGTCCCTGGTAGATACCTGTAATGGCTGGGGATGATGAGGGCAACTGTGAGTTGAGTCCATATTGCTCCTTTATTTACAAGTTTGCACTAACTAGTGCAGTACAACTATGCTTTTGTAGTTCAGCGGGGCTAATATAGCAATTAGTAGCAGGATCTACCGAAAAGTATCCAACAAAATGCCACATTTCAAACCAACCAGGAGGGCTATTATTTCCCTAGAGCAGAGCTTCCGAACTGTCCATGGTGAAGGACCAGGGTTTTTTATTTCCAAACTCCCACATACGGATACATGGTTTAACTTCACAGGACTCATTTGCAACTTCCACCACTTGTGAGTCTCCATTTGAGTTGGTCGAACAATCTACGCCTGTTCAACAGGAAGAGACCACTGATCATAGGCTTTGATACCATACGGGGCAAAATCAAATCGCTACAGAGCTTTCTAACTGCTTGACTCTCAAGTTCTGTTCTTACTTTTTTGCAGTTTAGCAATAGTTTGTGGACTAGCCCAAAGCCCTCAGACCACACTTTGAGTAGACCATCTTAGATAATTAGAAGAAAAGCTCAACGATGCATCCATTATGTCCTTTAGTCCACTATCAAGGAGTTAAGTATATGAAAGCTACATTTGGAACTACCAAGTAATGAAAACAAGCTTCTTCCCCCTAAAATAAGGATTTGTCATTTGAAAACAGAAAAGACTCTGCTTTCTGTAGCAGAATTCACCTCCAGGCAAGAGTTCATGGTTACTTGGATCAGCAGAAGCTGCCAGCTGGCCACGGTGAGGCTCTGCCCTGGTGTCACTGGAAAGAAGGGAGGTGGGATGGGGGTGATGATTTCCCACCCCAGCAGCAGTAAGCAGCCAGCACTGCTTCTATGCATATCTTTTGACACGTCCCTCCTAGTGTGCAATTCTGATGAAGTCTTCTATAAGGGAACTCTGAAGGGAAGGTATTGAGTGTTTATTATCCATTTTATGCACTCTCCATCTATTAGCTCCTCATCCAATCCTGTGATCTAGCTGCTATTATTTTTCTAGCCTACAGATGAAGACACTGAGGCACAGAAAAGTAACTTGCCAAGGTCACATATGACCTTCATTCAGTATAAAAGTCATTGGTAAGCAAGAAACAGCTGACAGCAGGTTTCTGAAATCCTGCATCTAGAAATGATCTTGTCCTGGGTGCACACTGGGAGGTCATCATCACAGCTCCAACAAAAGGCACCCAGCAGGCCACTGATCCCCACTGGCACCTACAGAGAGGTGGTATGGGGAAGTAGTTCTGCATGCAGGCTCTGGGCCCAGCTTACCTGCCTCTGCCACCTATCAGCAGCGGGAGCGTGGGCAAGCTGCTTGTCTTCACTGTATCTTAATTCTCTCAACTGGAAATGAAGTTCATAAAAATACCAACGTCGAGGGTAATTAGAGTAATTCCTGGCTTATAGTGAGCTCTCAATAAAACTCAGCTGTTCCCTGCTCCCCTCCCTCCCTTCTTTATTACTGTTCATTCTGGCACTCAGAGCTAATGCAATGCAGCACGTCACTTGGCCATTTAACTTTCTTTGGTGCGTACCTTGACTCACTAATGAGACCGTGCAGTTCTGGAGGTCGGGGAGCAAGTTCCACAGGTCTCATTCCTCACAATTTTTGGCCCAGTGCCTTTCCCCTTACAGATGCTGAAAGGACATCATGCCTTGATAAACCAGTTTTCCAAAAAATATCTCTGTGGCAGAGGGTGTGGCCCCGGCTCTGGAGGTGGACAGACCCACCCTCCTCCTGCACTGCCTCTAGGGTGCCTGCCTCTACTCATAGGAATGAGGAGCTCCTGCTTTTTCCCTACAGAGGAACACTTTAGGTGGATTACTTCCTCCAACACTTCGATATATTTTCACTGCAGTTTAAGTAAAACTTAAAGCAGGAGGGCAGTTAGGTTACCTGCGAGGTTGTGATTGACCACACCTCCACATCAAAAGAAAAAAAAAATGCCACCCAGATTTGCATTCTGAGATCTCAGATGGGCAGAAAGGCCACTGCACTCAAGTGCACCCTGCTGCACCTGTCTGGCTAACGCAGTCCTGACCCCATGAGTAAGTGGGAAGGGAATCAGAATTTGGAAACGTGGTTTTTATCTCAGCTCTGTGTCTTTTTGATACGGGACCCATTGTGTGTTCTGTCTGGGCCCAAGTCTCCCTATCAATAAAAGAAGGGGTCCCAGCTGAAGCGAGGGTTCCAGCAAGGCCGGCCCGCCATCGGTGGCCACAGGGATGCACGGAGATCTCCTTGGGGATCCAGGACTCCTTCCCCGGCCACCGAAGGGAGGCTGATAGGCAGCCCTTGCCGGAGGCTCTGGGCTGAGAGGGCGACTCCTCCAGGATCACAGCCTCTGGGGGGCCTGGCCTGTCATGATGCCGGCAAAGGCAGCAGTGACGGAAAGGCCGGACCCCTGGCCCCTGGCCCGACGCAGGAAGGACTGTGCGGGTCATCCTAGATGGCAGTGGGGTGATGTGCTAGCCCCCCGGAGGCGGTGCTGCGGATCTGCGTGCTCCCACCGCCCCTCCCACCCCCGGGCGCCCCAGGCACGGCACTGGGCACCACGGCGAGGGCGGCCTGTACCTCGCGGTCAGCATCGCGCCTGGGCCTGGCATCCAGGGCCGTGGGCTCTGCACTTGGGACGGCCCGGCCCGGGTGTCTCACACAGCTTTGATCCCGGCCCCTCAAGGAGCACATCCAGCTGTCAGCCTTGTCCAGGCCCTTGGCGACATTTGGCCAGCTGCTCTTCCAGGTCCATCTCGATTGAGCCCATTCCGCACGTGCCCACGGCACACTTGCTTTTCTTCGAACCTGCCCTACCCCATTACCTTGTCCACTATCTGCTGAAACCCCACCGATGGCTCGGGGCTCGCTGCGAAGACCGCATGTTAGGAAGGCCTCCTGCTAGCTATCAGACAACTACTCTCCTTCCAATCAGAGCACGTTCTAGAATGGGTAATCCACACCAAGGGCTTTCTCCTGCCCATCTCCCAGGGGTTCCTCAACCACCAGGCCGTTCTGCTCCACTGCTCTCACCCAGCCCACTCTCACTTGCCAAATCAATAGCGCGATTCCTCACTTAACCTCACCGCAGTGACTGCTGACCTTGTGCTCTACAAACACGCAGCCCTTCGGAAATGGCACACTTTCTCTCTTGGTTCTCTTCCCACTTCTCTGACTGCTTCTTCTCAGTCTCCTTCCTTGGTTCCTCTTCTTCCACTCTTACAGCCTCCGCCCTCCACTCTTCTCTGTTCGCGCTCTCTGGGATAGTTTACCCACGCTCACATACATGGCTCTGAAACCAAGCTGTATGGGGCACCTGGGTGGCTGTCGGTTAAGTGTCTGCCTTCAGCTCCGGGCATGATCCCGGGGTCCTGGGACCGAACCCTGCATCAGGTACCCTGCTCAGTGGGGAGTCTGCCTCTCCCTCTCCCTCTGCCCCTGCTCACTTTCTCGCTTGTGCTCTCTCTCCAATGAATAAATAAAAGATCTTTTTTAAAGATTTTATTTATTTATTCATGAGACACACAGAAGAGAGAGAGAGAGAGGCAGAGACACAGGCAGAGGGAGAAGCAGACTCCATGCAGGGAGCCTGATGCGGGACTCGATCTCGGGACTCTGGGATCATGCCCTGAGCCAAAGGCAGCCGCTCAGCTGCTGAGCCACCCAGGCATCCCAATAAATTAAAAAAATATATTTAAAAAGAATTTAAAAACTAAATAAAACCAACCTGTATTTGGCCATTCCCACATTTGTATCTGGCTAGGACCTCTCATGAATTCTAAAACCAGGCAACCAATGCCTCCTGCACGTATTTATCTACCTATAATCCCACAGGTACAAACACATATTTCAAATCAAACATCTTTTTTCTTCATCACTCTTAAAAGTGGTGAATGACCTTCAAAGAAAACCAGTGCTCACCAAGTCTGGCCACTGTCCCCAAATGTACTTGCTCATTTCTACTTCTTACTGGTTCCCCTCCTGTCCACTTGCCTAAGTTAGCTTTCATTTCTTCAAGCCCTGGCTTGTTGAGCTGTTATCTCCTTCCCAAAGCACCCCAACAGCTCAATCCTTATTGCTCACCCATGTGTGCAAACCATCCATTTTCTTCCTTTGGCCTCCCTAAATGAGCCATAAATAACTTAAGAGGAGAGTCTGTTTATTATCTCATAACCAGGTTCTATAGATTTGGGTGATTGAAAACTCTTACATGTTTAAAAAAATTCTCAAGTAGCAAGCAGATGCATGCATAATACAGTACTCAGAATTGTTGACCAACATGCAGAAAGTCAGGAAAAAGAATTCCTTTAAATGCCAGCTGACCCATAAAACGCTGTACCAGGCATCTCTCAGAGGGTTTCAAAGGAGCACTTCAGCACGACTAGCTTCTGGCCACTGAATATCTTGAACATTTCTTGAATACCTACACCTCATGCTATTTCCTCTGCCTTCCATCTCCATCTCGCTCACTCTTGTTTTTTTGTAGGTTGAACATCCTCAGCCATTGAGGCTTAGTCCAGATGTTACCTCTGCTGTGAAGCTTCCCAAATCTCCCCAGGTTCCCTGTGAATTTATTTCGTCCTTCTTCATTTTGCCAAACATTTTGCCCCTGGTCCTATGATGGCACTTACCAATCAGTTGGTTAGTTTTGCAACTGAGACCCTGAAAGTCTCCCAGGGAAGTGAGAGCAGGGGCCTACGTGTTTGTCTCTGAGTTGTCAGTACCACCGAGGACAGCGCCAACAGTGTGTATTCCTGGGTGCTTTACAAACACCTGAAGAGGGAGGTGCTATTTATTAGCTCTGATTTACAGAAGGAAAAAACAGGCTTGAGAGAGGTGAGGCAACCTAAACCACTGTATCCCAGCACCTGGAACATCAATATTTACTGAGTGACCGAAAAAAAACATTAGTTCGAGATTATGGAGCTAATAAATGGCAGAGCGGGAAATCAAACCCAGATCTATGTTACTGCAAATCCCATGTTCTCACCATCCCTAAAATCCTCCTTCCTTCACTATATAGCAAAGTAAAAAGGAGACAACCCATGCCCCCCAATATCTGGACAGAAGCACTGTTCTCATCCCTTGCCTTCTCTTTGAGAGGTGAAATAATCCCTGCTCATACATTCCATTTCAGACATTTTAACTGCTTTTCCGATCTCTTTTGAGCAATTTGAGTTTCTCTCTACAAGCATTAAACTGTCAAAGTTCAAGGGGACATAGCACTCACTGATGCTAACTAGAGTAGAGTGCCCTTGTGGAAGGCACTTAATAAAAAATCACTGACCCAGAAGTAAAGAAGTGGACACTGACTCAGGCTTTATATAAATGTATACACATTCCTTCAAGGCTGTCCCATCCAAATTATAGAAGAAAACAAAGAGTTTAGCTCTGAAACTCCCAAAGCCAAAACTTTGATTATACATTTCAAAGTCTGGGTATTTCCATCCTCACACGGCTTATAGGTCATTTTTAGAAAGTCCTCTTGAGAACAGTAATGTTCCGGTATACTTCTTTTCCTAAGAAAAAATTTTTGAGTGCTAGGAATAGAAATCTACAAAAAACATACAACAGCACACCTATCCAAAGTTATCAGCTGTCAAGCATTCTTCAAAGGTCCACATAACAGGTACTTTGCAACCTGGCAGTTTCACTACTGATACTAAACCTGAAAATAATACCAGGAACCCAGAGAAGTTCAATGCCGAAGTAAGTTGCTATGCTCCTATTTGTATCCAAAGTTTCTGGATTTATCTACTTGACTTCTGCCTAAAAATGCTTACACATTCACTAACGAGCTTACACATTCACCTTTTCAGTAGGGCACTGGCTGGTGAGTGCAGCCGATATGGTGACAGTTTGGACATTACTATGGCCACTTTATTTCATTATGTTTCTTGAAGGCACAACCAAGGTCTTAAAAATCACAAGGGATACAAAAAGGGAGGGAAAGGCTTAGTACAAAACCAGCAGGAGCACCGTTGAATATTCAGAGTATGCTAGTGAGCTAAGTCATTTTATCTCCCTATATATCAAAGAAGGGCACAGGTCATAATTTTGGGTGAATGGAACAGCCGCTAGGTGCTGGTTCATCGGTGCGAAGAACATTTCACAGCACTTTCACAATCCAGCATCTACAGTATAAGGTCTATTTTCTTGGGAACTGAGGCTTCTACCATTCCTGCACAGCATTACCTAATTCCACTCTTGACAACTCTAAGTATTATAAACTTTTGATTGCAGCACATCTTCGATTCATATAAACTGGTTCCAACATTACATCTAACTTAGCCTCTTCCCACTGCACAATGAGTGAGAAACTCAACAATAATGGTTTGGATGCCTCCATTTTTTAAAAAAGTAATTTCTGGGCAGCCTGGGTGGCTCAGCGGTTTAGCGCCCCCTTCCGCCCAGCGTGTGAACCTGGAGTCCAGGGATCCAGTCCCACGTCGGGCTTCCTGCATGGAGCCTGCTTCTCCCTCTGCCTGTGTCTCTGCCTCTCTGTGTGTCTCTCATGAATAAATAAATAAAACCTTTAAAAAAAAATACATTTCTATAACGTTCATCGAAATTATGATGTTTAAAAGGCAAGTACAAATGGCACGCTGGAACACTTCATTGAATTCGACATCGCCATCCTAAATACGTTAGAGCTTTAAGGTTGTTAAGTGCACTTACCTTTTGCGCATTGTCCCCATCTTCGATTGCAAAATCTAGTCTGGACTGCCTGGGGTTGATCAGGTCTTTTAGGGTTAAACAGTTTACCTCCATCTGAAATGCACAATTACATTACAGAATGATCTTACAATCAGATGTTTTCTCCTCCAAAAAAAAAAGATACCTCTTTGTTACTTGCTCATGAACGTGAACTTCACACCTTCCCAGGAGTAAAGCCGCCCCCCCCCCCCAACTCTGAAGCACATGAATGAACACGAACATTTAAAGTGCGCTGGGAAATTACTTAAAAACCTGGGATGAAAAAAAAATCGACAAAAATGCGATTTTTTTTTTTTTTTTTTAGGAAAAGCAACAGCACAAAACAAAGTTACCAAGTCCGGAGAGTGTAGGGCAGATCTGTCAGAAAGTACAGGGTCTCCTGGGTCAGTTAATTTTGGCGCAAAGAACTGGGAGGAATCCGGCTCCGAGGGGGGTTTTGAATGGGGGGCGGGGAGGGAACCTGAGCAGCCGGGAACCCACCGGGCTTCACCGCAGCCCGTTCCCGGCCCCCGAGCAAACCCCAGGATCAAGGGGCGCAACGAGCCCCTCAGATGGCAGGGAAGGCCAGTCCCTTTCAGGGCTCCGCGGGAGGGGGGCTGGAACCCCGACGGTCCGCGCCGCGAGGCCTCGATCCCCGATCCCCGCCAGCAGCCGCACGGGAGGCGGGACGGCCGCCGGGTGGGTCCCGGGGTCCCCGCAAACCCCCGAACCCCCGCGCCCCCCTGCGCCCCCCGGGGTCCCTGCGCCCCCCAGGGTCCCCGCGACGCCCCCGCCCCCCCGCGGTCCCTGCGTCCCCCAGGGTCCCCGTGCCCCCCGCGATCCCTGCGCCTCCCGCGCCCCCTGCGCCCCCCGTGCCCCCCCGGGGTCCCCGCGACCCTGCGCCCGCCCCCCGCGGGCTCCGCGCCTCTCGTGCCCCCCGCGCCCGCCGCTCACCCCCACCGTGGGAAGGAGGCCTCCTGCCCCCGGGCCCCCGCGATCCAGGCGGGCGCGGCAGCAGCGCGGCGAGCGGTCAGCGGGCGGGCGGCGGCATCGGGCGGGCGGGGAGGCGCGCAGACCCCGCTCCGAGCGCCCCGAGTGGCGGGGCCCCCGCGGCGTCCGGCCGCGCCGCCGCTCCAGCCCCCGGCCGCGGTCCCCGCGAAAACACCTCCTCTGGCGCCTTGAGCCCGAATTTGAGAACCCTCCAATCGGCGGCGGGCGGCGGGCGGCCCCAGCCAATGGCGAGGCGGCACGGCCCGGCTCCCCGCCCCCCGGGTCTTGGCGCCCCGCGCCGCGCCTCTTGCCCGCCGCCGCCCGGCGCTGCCGCCTCGCCCCCGCCCCCTTCCGGGTACCTGGAAACCTCGGGCCCCGAGCGCGTTCCTGCCGCGGACGCGGGAAGGGGGGAGGGGCGGGGGAGGGGGAAGGGGAGAGAGCAGCGGGAGGGGACGGGGAGGGGACGGAGAGCAGGGGGGAGGAGAAGAGGGAGAAGAAGAGGGAGGAGCAGGAGGGAGCAGAGGAGAGGGAGGAGGAGAGGAAGGGAGGGGAGGGGGAGAGCAGGGGGGAAGGGAAGAGAGGGAGGAGAGGGAGGACAGGAGGGGAGAGCAGGGGGAGGGGGAGGAGAGGGGGAGAGCAGGGGGAGGGGGAGGAGAGGGGAGAGCAGGGGGAGGGGGAGGAGAGGGGGAGAGCAGGGGGAGGGGGAGGAGAGGGGGGAGAGCAGGGGGAGGGGGAGGAGAGGAGGGAGAGCAGGGGGAGGGGGAGAGCAGGGGGAGGGAGGGGGAGGGAGGGGGAAGGGAAGAGCAGGGGAGGGGAGGGGGAGAGCAGGGGAGAGGAGAGGGAGGAGGGGAAGGGGGAGCAGGGAGAGGAGGAGAGAAGGGGGAGAGGGAAGGAGAAGGGGGGAGCAGGGGGAGGAGGGGGAGGGAGGGAAGAGGGGAGGGGGAGAGCAGAGGGGGGAGGAGCGCAGGAGAGGAGGGGAGGAGGGCGCTTTTGTTATGCATAAAAGGCCCGCCGGCTGCCCGGGCTTGCCGCGCTGGGAGACTGCGGGCACCGCCCGGGAGGGGCGGCCAGATGGAGTTTGGAGAACACGATCCCCCCGCCCCCGGGGCGGTCTCCCCCGCCCCCCCAGCCCCCGGGTCCCCACCCCCACCCTCTCTGCCCCCTCGCCCCCCCTCCCCCCCTCTGCCCCCCTCGCCCCCCCCCCCGCCCCCCGGGCGCCGGCGAATTGGTCCGGGCCTGTCCCGGCGAACGTCCTCGCCCTGCGCGGGGGACCCCGCGGCTGCCAGGCCGGGCCGCTCGAGCAGATGGCGCGCCGGGTAGCCCAGGACCCTGCACTGCAAGCCGCACCAGCTGGTTTTTTCTTTACTTTTTTCTTTTTTTTGGTAAATCCTGAAAAGTTTTCTGGTGGTGTTCCTTTGTAAGAACGTCGCCAGTAGTGAAGGGCCAAAAGCCTTCTTACCTAGCCCATCCCGGGAAGCCGGATCCGCAGCAGCGCCTCCGCCTTTTAGCCTTAGTTTCTTTTTGGGAAGATGAACCCGGACGGAGGCAGCTGGGCGGGGTGTGTGAGCTGTTGCTACCGCAGGTTCAGGTTTGCAGGTTGAAAACCTGTGAGGTTGAGACTACAGGAGGCCTAGGGCCCATCTCCCCTGCACCCACTTGTACCTGCTTACTAGCGCCTTATATTTGTGTGGTGCTTCTGTTGGGATTAATCAACCGGTAATGACATGTTATGCTTAACTGGGGTCGATATTCACATTTCCTTACCTGTTTCCTACTGTCTGTTCCAGGATGCCGCATTACCTTCAGTGGCCAGGCTGGGCGGGACACGGTCTCCTCCATGCTTTTGAGGAATCCTGGTAGGTCATGTTGTAGGATGTCCTGCTATTGGGATTTGAGGCAGCCTTTTGAAAGCATACCTAACAGACACTGCCCTACAAATCATTTACTTCTCTTTATACATAAATATATATATAATTCTCTTTATCCTTTCCGTAGCTAGTGCTCTGCTCTCCACTCTTCACTTCCCATATATATGTATATATATATATATATTTTTTTTTTTTTTAATGCACCATCTGCAGAATTTAGAACACTCAGTCAAGTCCTTCACTTTGTACTCTGTTTAGGTTGCTGATAAATCAGCCTAGAAAAAAAAAAAACAGATCCTATTTAAAAGGCCAACATGGAAATATTATAGAAAAAAAAACAATAGTAATAAAATTTTTTTAATGATAGATCAGTTTTATTTTTTTATTTTTATTTATTATTTATGATAGTCACAGAGAGAGAGAGAGAGAGAGAGAGGCAGAGACACAGGCAGAGGGAGAAGCAGGCTCCATGCGGGGAGCCCAATGTGGGACTCGATCCCGGGACTCCAGAATCAGGCCCTGGGCCAAAGGCATTGCTAAACCACTGAGCCATCCGGGCTGCCCGATTTCATTCTTTTTGTTGGTTGAGTAATATTCCTCTGTGTGTGTGTGTGTGTGTGTGTGTGTGTGTGTGTGTGTGTGGTGTGTAGCACATCTTCTTTATCCATTAACGAACAGATGGACATTTGGGCTCTTTCCACAGTTTGGCTATTGTTGATGATGCTGCTATAAACATTGGGGTGCGAATCTGTATTTTCGTGTCCTTTGGGTAAATCCCTAGTAGTGCGATCGCTGGTAGTCCTATTTTTAACTTTTTGAGGAACCTCCATTCTGTCTTCCAGAGCGGCTGCACCAGCTTGCATTCCCACAACAGCGCAAGAGGGTTCCCTTTTCTCTGCATCCTCACCAACATCTGTTGTTTCCTGTGTTGTTAATTTTAGCTGTTCTGACAGGTGTGAGGCGGATCTCATCGTGGTTTTCATTTGTATTTCCCTAATAATGAGCGATGTTGAGCATCTTTTCATGTGTCTGTTAGCCATCTGGATGTCTTCTTTAGAAAAATGTCTATTCATGTCTTCTGCCCATTTCTTAACTGGATTATTTGTTTTTCGGGTGTTGAGTTTGGTAAGTTCTTTATAGATTTTGGATACAAACCCTTTATCAGATATGTCATTTGCGAGTATCTTCTCCTATTCCATAAGTTGCCTTTAATTTTTGATTGTTTCCTTCACTGTGCAGAAGCTTTTTATCTTGATGAAGTACCAATAGTTCATTTTTTGCTTTTGTTTCCCTTGCCTCCAGTGAGGTGTGTCTGGTAAGAAGTTGCTATGGCCAAGATCAGAGAGGTTGCTGCCTGTGTTCTCCTCTGGGATTTTGATGGTTTCCTATCTCACATTTAGGTCTTTCATCCATTTTGCATTTATTTTTGATGCACCCTACCTTTCGATGGAAGAAATGTCAAACAATTTGGGGCCATATTTTAACACTCCCACACCAGGTTTCATGCTGATTTTATGACTCTACCTCTATAAGCTCTACCTGGAAGGTCACTGACTTTGGAACAGTATTGTAGTACCCACACGATAGTAGTTCCCAAGTTCTCAGCCCTGTCTATGCTTTAGAATCCCTTGGGGTTGCTGCCAGGGTGGCTCAGTTGGGTAAGCATCTGCCTTTGGCTCAGGTTATGATCCTGGGGTCCTGGGATAGAGCCCCACATTGGGCTCCCTGCTCAACAAAGGAGTCTACTTCTCTCCCTGCCTCTGCCTCTCCTCCCCACTTGTGCTCTCTCCCTCTCTCTCAAACAAACAAACAAACAAACAAACAAATAAAATCTTTAAAACAGAGAGAGAGAGAGAATCTCTTGGGAAGATTTTTTAAAATACCAGGACCTGAGTCCCACACCCAGAGACTTCTAGTTTACCTGCTCTGGAATTGGGCTTGTGTATTTTAATTTCAATGCCTAGTGTCTTGTTCCTTACCATCATGCTGGTTGTATGCTTATTCGTCAGTTTTTTTTTTTTTTTGAGTGCTTCTGACTCTGTGGTTTCAGAAATGGATCCTCTGCTATCAATGAAGAGAGGAAGATTCGGCAGGTGTGTCACCCTTTGGAGGAGGTGTGGAGTTGCAAAGGGCTGACTCCTACTGACTTGTGGCTATGTCGTTGGTTTTTGGAAGGAGTTGAGGTGGTCATTGAGAACTCATGGGTAAGGTAGAGGTATAACAGAAGGATGAACAGCAAGAGCTGTGATCAAGAGAGTACATACAGACGACATGTGACATTCCTCTGTGCAAAAGGCTTAATCTGGGATCCCTGGGTGGCTCAGTGGTTTAGCATCTGCCTTTGGCTCAGATCATGTGATCCTGGAGATTTGGGATCGAGTCCCACGTCAGGCTCCCTGCATGGAGCCTGCTTCTCCCTCTGCCTGTGTCTCCCCCCCGCCTGTGTCTCATGAATAAATAAACAAAATCTCAAAAAAAGGGCTTAATCCATAACGTCTCAAACTAGCAAATATTTTATACTTTTGAGGTCCCAAATCCCAAGATTTATTTCATTTCACAGTAAGAATACAATGTAGTGAAATAGAATTCATGTCATGGGACAGTCTGTCGTCCAGTTACTATTTCAGCTTTCTCGCATGGTTGTCCTTTTCTCCCATTCCTGCAAATACCGTCATCTAGGTGGAGCATCTGTTCTCAAAAGTCCAGTCACCAAGGGAATTAGAAACTGATTTTTGTCCATGCAGGCCACAGAGGGACGTTGGCTTCACATCCTGGCAATTCTCAAGTCTCTAGGAGTGGATCAGTTTATCAGTTCTTATACTGAGGCCTCTCATTTAAAATGGCCTCCCTCTCTTTAGCCATTCATGGGTCTGGGAATGCGATACATTTGTTTCTCTAACTGCTAGCAAGTTTGGAGAAGGCAGACTATAAACAATGTCAGGAGAATAAATCCATGATTGGTTCCTGCTCATAGCCTTAGCAACAATAAAAAACAACAACAAAAAAGATAATATTAATACCAAAGGGCAGTTATGGCTCCCATCTCAAATTGCATCCAGATGTCCAACTGTTCTAAGAGAGGTGCCTAAGCTGTGCTTACATGTCCCACAGGGAACAGAGGAATTCATTCTTTATCTTTACAGACTCCTTGTCATCTTTCGCACTGTACAACAAGGTCATTTTCCTTAGTGAGCACGTAATTTGTGTTATCACTGAATGAAAAGATAGCTTATTTGGTGTGCATGTGTGTGTGTGTGTGTGTGTGTGTGTAGTTGGGCGTGCATGTTGTAGGCCAGGATGTGGAGAGGGAGTCGTGCTGTAACAAACATTCTAGACCACGGCAGGCAGGATGAATTTTGAGCTGGGTAAGGTGTTTCTGGCAATGCGATGGTGGAGAGTATTTAATGGGGCCCCCTTTACATGACACCACATTTATGCTGCAGATTTGGATGTTGGTGGTGGTTTGGAGGGAGTGCAGTGGGTGGGACAGTAAAAACGGGGATTGACCATTACCCTGGAATTGAGATTCTGGAGAAAATGGTGGACAAGCTTCACCTTAATTTCCAAAGCCTTAGAGAGGGAAAGAATTTGCTTTGAAGAATAGAGAAGTTCTAGACAAAGTTTGGGCGAATGTGCTGGGTAACGTGGAATAAAAGTCTTGCCTCTACTAGGCCCCAGCTTTCTCTTTAAAGTGGTAGGGCTGGGGGCGCCTGGGTGGATCAGTTGGTTAAGCGGCTGACTCTTGATTTTGGCTCAGTTTGTGGTCTCAGGGTCCTGAGATTGAGCCCTGTGCAGGCTCTGTGCTCCCTGGGGAGTCTACTTGAGAATCTCCCTCCCTCTCCTTCTGCCCCTCAGGCTCGTGTGCTTGCTCTCTCTCTCTCTCTAAAATAAATCTTAAAAAAATAAAATAAAAATAGGGTATCCCTGGGTGGCTCAGTGGTTTAGTGCCGCCTTCAGCCCAGGGCATGATCCTGGAGACCTGGGATCGAGTCCCGCATCGGGCTCCCTGCATGGAGCCTGCTTCTCCCTCTGCCTGTGTCTCTGCCTCTTTCTCTCTCTCTCTGTGTGTCTTTCATGAATAAATAAATTAAATAAATAAATAAATAAATAAATAAATAAATAAATAAATAAATAAATAAATAAAGTGGTAGGGCTGATTTGGAAGTCCTCTGAACCTGCCAATTCATTCCAAATACTTATTAGATAAAGATACTTAGGTTATCATCTTCTTTTCTTTTCTTTTTTTTTTTAGGTTATCATCTTAAAACTGTTTGGTGGTAAGTCCTTATCACTTAGTATGGATATATAAGAATATTGCTGAAATCATTTTTTATTTCCACATTTGATGAAATTGAACACATCTCTACTTACTACATTACTTAATGTACATACATTAGTAAGGAGAATGTTAAAAAATATCAGGCCAAAGACTGACCTTTGTAACCTTCATTCTTCGAAGCTTAGAAATAAATGGCTAAATGTACTTTCTACGCTTACCTAATAGCATTATATTCATAGCATTTATTCATTGTAACCGTTTGTAGGACCACACAAAGATTTTTCCATTGTGCACTGAAAAGAAGTTGGGTTGGAGGTGGTGGAAAGAAAATTTTGGGGTTAGCAGCTCAGAACTAGAAACTTATGTTTAAATACTACAGATATTACCCTTCCTAACTCGGAGCCACCTTATCACATGCAGGGCCTTCCACCTTGGAAAAACTAGAGAAGTCGAATACTGAGCTCAAATGGAGATGCATTAGCCCAGGTCTTCTCTAAGCAATCAGGGGGAAATGTTCACGTACAGAGGTTAATGTGCCGTCTACAGGAAGTCCCTGTTAAAAATGTAAACTGTTCCTGGAAAGAGTAATCATTTAATCAACGTTGCCCACGTAGCACATTAAGACATCTTTGCTCAGCGGATCCCTGGGGAAGAAAATGGGGTTAATTTCTCTGTACTACTTCATATAATACACTGAACTTTATAGCCTTGTTCAGAGACTCCCTCCTGCCTCCCCATGAATTCTGGGAGTCCCCGTCATACATATTCTCAAACAGGTCCTTCCAATCTTGTCTGATACCTGAGGCCTCCACTGCCGTATGTTGGTTTTTTTCTGCCTTTACAAGTGACGAGTGACAGCAGGTATCTCCAGGGAGGGAGCATGGCCACCACCTCCAGGTGCCAAAGCCATTGGCACTCACGTCGGGGGTTCTCTGTGATGCCATTTTGCCTCCATCGGTGTGGCCACTGCGGCCATCACATGAAACCAGAACTGGATCTTCACTGCTTTTAGGACTGGCCTTGCTGCTGCATGGAATATGGGAGGTGGCCTCAGGGGCTCTCTCTCACTCTCCTCCCACCCCCTAGCAAAGTCATATCAGGCCAGGGCCTCTCTGTGTTGAACTAGGGAATGTGAGAACAATCTCTGTTGGTAGGTTTTTTGTTTTTTTAACTTCTTATCCCTTTTCTAAGCATGGGGACGGGCTGGAGGCCAAATCTGGATTGTAGACACTATGTTATACTCCTAATTCCTCCTTCCCCACCCCCTCCACCCAACAATGACAGAGACATTGTGATTGGACCAAAGTCTGGTCTCTTTCAATGAATATTTCCCAAGACGCTCTCTCTACTCCTTTAGTCACAAAGTAACATGGCCATGTCTTAGGCATAGTCACTAATGACCTCACAGCTTTCCAATAGGTCTATCAGTGTGGCCTATGAAGACATAGGCCCCAAGAAGAAAGAGCTCAGGGTAGGCTTGGTTGAGTGGGGCAGATGTGAGTGGAATCAAGGCAGGAGTTGTTTCTTCTTCCCGGAGGAAGGCTTGAATGAGAGGTGACCCTCCATTCCTAACAAGGTAGGAAGAGAGAGTCTCCTCATAAAAGGAGAAATAATGTGGAAAACAGCAGCTTGCACGACCAACAATAAAATTGTTTGGGATCCCTAGGTTATTATTCCTGTCAAAGATTTAAAAGATACGAATAAAATCTTGAGACTGGTTATCTAGAGCAGGCCTTCGAAATAAATCGCTGCTTCTGAGTCAGCAGAATGGAGACTTTTGTCCTGTTCTTATATTCAGCTGAACACCCATCTGAAGAATGACACCGTGTCACACAGGAACCTACCAGGCCCTACAAATTAGGACCTACTCTTCTGGTCTACATTTTAAAGACATACTTTAATTAAGTTTTCTTTCTCTCTTCTCCAGATGTTGTCTGTTATAAAAGCCTCATCAAGAGTGATTGTGTTATAGCCAAAGGAATGCCAAAAAATTACGTTTCTTCTACTTAATGTTATTTTAAAAGTTGTAGGTCCTTATGCACAAGAAAACATAATCTTTATCTTATACTTTATGTAGTTTAAGTAAGCAAAGTAACAGTATTTTCCCCTCCTTGTGTGTTTTGTTTTTTGCGAATAATATCAAATATTTTATTGCTTTTATTTTTTTCCCCCTTAGGCCTACACCAGTATAGCAAAATGGTCTAATATTGTGTGTGCGTGTCCGTGTGTGTGTGTGTGTGTGTGTGTGTGTGTGTGTAATTCCTCTTTATTTTAGTTATTCAACATTTTTTTTGGCTGATGAAATTAAATTTTGCCTATCCTTTTGACTCCAGGAGGATTTCTTCCTATGTTCAAGCCCACTTTTACTGGGTTTCTTATTGTTTAATTATGTTCCCACGTGGCTACTTCTGTTTTCTTAAGCTTGCTGAAATTTACTCTGGAAATGTGTTTTTCCACTTTAATGATTTCTTTACTTGTCTCATGGTTGTTAAATATTTTATTGATGTTTGCAATTACAGTGACATGATGCTGGAGTATCCACTTAGGGTAATTTGTGTTTGCTCTTTTCCTAAACTTCTTGTAATCTTGTGTGTTTTTTTTTTTAATAATGAAAAATTTCAAAAAGATTTCACCTTAGTCAATGTCAGTGTAAGCCAAGCAAAGTTGCTAGTCGAGGAAAAATACAGTTATAGAAATGATTTACCTTTTTTTTTCTCTAGTGACTCCTCTAAAGGAGGGAAACAATTACAAGCTCAGCTGAAGCCCGACTGGGAGATGTGAGGAGAGGAGAGAAGACCATATTACTGGTGGCCGATACCACAAGTTGCAAGGATAGGGCTAAAATTACAAATGTAAAAGCGAGAGATGACTTAAAATTTGCACGATAGTAAGAATGATCTTGCTTTCACTATTCTCTTATGATTTTCTTGTTAAACTTGCAATGCAAAAATAAGAAAGAAACCTCCATGCGGCAGCCTGTGAAGAAGCTTCACTGAATTTTGTGGCTATAAAACTGACCTCAGAGGTAGCTGATTTTTGTGTGTTTGTTTTAGAACAATCACACTTGGCTGCTTGAAAGAAGCCAAAGTAACCTGTCTCTAAGGCCAATGACAATCTCCTGGATAATATAAAAGGTGGCACCGAAGATGCATATGCTTTCATAGCATTAAACCTCGGTGAGGAGTTCTTTATGGGCTGGATACTCAGAGAGCATTCGTAAGGCCTTCAGTTAGTTTCATTTACTTTCGCACATTAATTATTAATACCTGTGCCAAGACGATAATACTATTCCCTCGTCACTCCAGAGGACACCAAGCGCTTTATGAGCTGCTGGAAACGAATTCATACTCTTGTTGCGCAATGTAGTTTTCTGATCTCAGCCACCCAGGAGCATAAATATTGTTTATGCCTGAATTTCAGACAGGGAGCCTTTGGTACCACCTTAAAGGTACAGCCAGAAACTAAACCCCGACTGATTCCCACTACCCCCACCACCATCACCACAATCTCCCAAATCCAAGCCACCTCTATCTCTCCCCTGGGTTGTTTTCCTAGTCTCAAAGCTGAGTTCTCTATTTGTTGTCCTCGTGCGATTTGTTCCTAAGCCTCAGCCACCGTGATCCAAGTTAAAATGTCAAATCATGTCCCTCTTCCTCTCCAAATACTACAGTGGCTTTCCAACCCATTCAGAGTAAAAGCTAAAGTCCTTACACTGGTCTGCAAGGTTTTAAGGATCTGGCCTCTTTTTTACAACTCTGATCTTATCACCTTCAATTTTCCCCGTGTTTGCTTTGCTTCGGCCACGCTCAGCTCCTTGCTAATCCTTGGACACATTTGGCATTCTGCTGCCCAGCGGCCGCGCCGTTACTGAGCTGCTCCCTTAGCCTGGAATGCTTGTCATCTAGAGATGTGTAGCTCTCTCCTGTACTTCTCTTAAGGGCACGTTAATTAAGTCACTGCAAGCTTCTCTAGCGAAGCAACTTTACAGGTTCAGTGATTTAATAAAACAGAAGTCAATCTCGCTCAGGCAACAGTCTGACAATGTTGTCCCTGAACGCCAACTAGAGTTCCTGGATGTGGCAACTCTTGGACCCAGGCTCCTTCCATTTGCATGCACGGTCTTTAGACAGTCCCCAGACACCTCTGTTTCTGGCTATTGGAAGGAGAAACAGTAGACAAAGCAGGTATCACTTCTACTCACTTTCTCTTAAGAGCGTGCTACACAGATACACTGGGCCTAAGGGGAGCTGAGACTATAATCCCTGGTTCTGCACCCCAATAGTGCACCCCAATAATGCCATGGGTAGAGAGTAGAAGCAAATAGCAGCTATTTCTGCACAGACTGCCACCTGGCCACCAAGTACCTGGGTGGCCTCCCTCTAAAGGAGCCAACTCAGCGTTCCACCCAGGTGCCACATCCAGGACAAGGTCCGGGTCCTCTGGGCGATAGGTTCTTTGGGCTCAGAGACCTCTGAATTCAGAGGCAAACTGTCTGCCCAGCTCCCCTGCCATAAATCTCCCATAAATGAGGAGTCAAGAAGAGGATGACACCGAAACTCTTATTTGGAAAAGGGCGGACTAGCAGGTGTGTAGCAGTAACTGGTCCATAGCTGTGGGGCTCCAGCTGGGCGGGCCTTATGCAGGCTCCCTTCCCGGGGGTGGCGGGGCGGTAGTGGGGGGCGGTGGGGGGGGCGGGGGAGAGGTGTCCTTCATTAGACTGGGGTTTGCTGCGTGGGAGGAACTTGTTCACTGGCTGCTGTGGTCCTGAGCTCTACCCTCGGGGTGTTCTTTCTTGTCCAGGATCTTTCTGGCGCTGAGATCAGCTGTAAGGAATCCAGCTTCCTTGGAGCGAGCACAGCTTTCACAGCCTCTGTCCTGCTGGGGGTATTTGAGGTCCCTAGGAGGATGCTTTAGTCACAGGCATTTTAAGGCTCAGATCGCTGTTCTTTGGAAACATGATTCCCTTGATTTCTTTGGAAACATTATTCCCAGGATTTCTAGTTAGTTCCATGTGCCAGTAACCACATCCAAAGTTCTTAGAAATTATCCTTCAGTCCGCTCTATTTCTTCCCCTCCTTGCCCCTATACTTATTTCTCTCTTAACTTAATGGGGCTAACTTGAGGCCCCTTGAAGCAAGAGGCTTGGTGGGAACACAATTTGTGTTTTAGCCTTGCAAACCTCTGCTTATCCAAAATGACTGAATGGGCACTTTTGCTCATTTTAGATGTTATTTCCTACTGGTTGATATCTAGAAGCAGTCTGCTTTCCGCACCCTCAAGGCCCCAAACATGTCTTTTGTGCTACTTGTTACTTAAATGTTAAGCCAAATGCTTTATATTTTAGTATTTTATTTTCTACGCCACCTCAAAGAATCCGTTTCTGTAACGAATGAATCTCAAACCTTTGGATGATTCACACAAAGGAAGTTTATTTTTCTCTCATGAAACAATAAAATGTGGATGTTCCTGGTTGATGGGTGGCTGTCCACCATATTCTGGATTTCTATTATCCGGTGTGGTGCCCCGTGTGGCTCCTGAGTACTTAAAAAATGGAAGTGTTCTGTAAGTGTAAAACACAGACTGGATTTTGGGGGGTAAAAAGAATATAAAGCATCTCATTAATATTTTTTTATCTTGAATATACGTGGAAATAATTATTGGAAATATTGGGTTCAAAAATGCAGCATTAAATGAATTTGCCATTTTTAAATGTGTATTAATGTGGCTATTGGAAAATTTTAAATAACATATATAGTTCACATTATATTTCTCTTGGGCAGCACTGTTTTAAGCCTCAGACTCTTCTGTTTCAGTTGGCAGAAAAGGGAAGAGCCAGCAGAGGGGCATATCAGGTTCATAAACCCTGGCTTAGAGGTAAGAGAAAGCATGTCTACTCAAATTGGATTGGTGAGAATCACTCATGTGGCTCTGCCAAGATTTAGGAAGGCTGGGAAGAGTAGTCCTGGCTCAGCGGCCACCCCTCCGCCACAGTTTTCCCCTAAGCAGGGGAGGTAAAGTCTTCCCTGACTGCTGCAAACCGCTCCCCAACCCCCTTCCCTAGCATTCCCTGTCTTATTCCCCTGTTTTGCTTTTCTCTAGAACACTTTTACCATTTGGCCTAGTATATGTTTTATTTGTTCACTTCCTTTCTTTCTATGTGTAAATGCCAAGGAATTTTTTTTTTTCAGTTTTTTTATTGTGGTAAGAAATACACATAAATGTTTTTAACCATTTTAACCATTTTTAAACCATTTTTAAGTGTACTATTCAGTGCTTTTAAGAACATACATTTTTTTGTGCAACCACCACCACCATCCATCTCCAGAACTCTTGTAAAATTGAAACTCTACACCCATTAAACACTAACTCCCCATTGCGCCCCTTCTCCCCATCCCTGGCAACCACCAGATGTTCTGTCTCTATGACTCTGACCACTTTAAGTTCCTCATACGAATAGAGTCATATGGTATTTGTTTCTTTTTGTGACTGGCTTCTTTCACTTAGCATAATATCCTAAAGTTTTATCTGTGTTATAGCATGTGTCAGAATTTCCTTTCTTTCTAAAGGCTGAATAATATTCCAAAGTGTGTATATATCATTTTTTGCTTATCTACTCATCTATGGATACTTGTGTTGTTTCCACAGTTTAGCTAATTTAGATAATGCTGCTATAAACATGGGTGCACAATATCTCTTTCATTTGTCATATGTACCCAAAAGTGGAATTGGTGGGTCATATGGTATTTCTATTTTTTTATGGTAGTTCTATTTTTAATTTTTGAGGAACCACCATACTCTATTCCATAGTAGTTGCACAATTCAACGTTCCTGCCTACAGTGCACAAGGATTCCCATTTCTCTACATTCTTATCAACACTTGTTATTTTCTGTTGTTGTTGTTTTTGTTTTCATTATAGCCATCCTGATGAGTGTGAGGTGGTCTTTTGATTTTGATGTGCATTTCCCTAGTGATTAGTGATACTGAGCATTTTTTTGGATGCTTATTGGCCATTTGTATGTCTTCTTTGGAGAGGTCTGTTCACATATGAAGGCATCCATTTTTGTCTGTATATTCAGTCCTTTGTCCCCAGTGACTAGAAATGGGCTGCCATGTGTTAGGTACTTGAGGACTGGTTGCTGACCAATGAAGTGGTTGAGCCATATTGGTCTGCGGAGCCACAAGTAAAGCATCAAGGAAAGGATCTAGGGTACTTAAAATGACATAGTTTAGAAACCAATTAGTATAGTCAGGTAAATGATGCATCATTTTTTATCAGTACACAAGTGTGAACAAACCAGAATTAGACATTACATTAATGTCAACTTACATCATAGATTTTAAACTTGAGCTGAAATTGATCACCTTGGTGTTTTGTTTGCTCTTCACAGTATTGAAAATTTGTGTGTGTGTTTTTTTTTGAGAATTTTGAATTTTTATTTCCTTATTTTTATTTGATGACTAACTTAAAAAATCAATATTTTTACATTGAAAGACTTAGATCAAGATTTCACTTTTCAAATATCCTGTTTTTTAAAGTTATATGCTCTATTTAGAGTCTTTCAGTGGTTATTTAATTCATATCATATCAGCATACAACTGATAATGATTATAATAATACTTTATGGGGTTAAAAAGAACACAGAATCTAATTCTGGACAATAAATCTATGTAAGTCAGAAAGTTGGCTATCAGAGTTAAGTTTCTAAATTCCTTACGTGATTTGGAGTGGGTTAAAATACTGTAGCTTTGATTAATTATTATGAATACAAAATATTACCTAAAAATTAACCAATAAAGAGTAGATATGGAGTCTGTAATCTATAATCAGTAGAAGGAAACAACCAAATAAGAAAGCAAATTGCAATTCCATTCCTAAGTATATAGCTAAATAATTGAATATAGGGACTCAAACAGTTATTTGTACACATATGTTCATTTCAGCATTATTCAGAATATCCAGATGGTAGAAACAACCCAAATGTCCATAAACTGATGAGTGGATAAATAAAATACAGTATATACATACACAGGAATATTATTAAGCCATAAAAAGGAATTTAGTTCTGATCATGCTACAGCATGGATGAACTTAGAAGACTCTATGCTGAATGAAATGAGCTAGACACAAAAGGAAAAGAATGATATGGTTCCACTTATGTGAAATGTCAAGAACAGGCAAATCCATAGACGTGGAAAATAGATTAAGGTTACCAGGGGCTAGAGGAAGGAAGGAATGAAGAATTTATTGCTTAACAGTTACAGAGTTTCTGTTTCAAGTGATGAAAAAGTTCTGGAAATAGATAGTGGTGGTGGTTGCACAACATTGTGAATGTAATTAATGCCTCTGAATTGTACACTTAAAAGTGATTTTAAAAGGCAAATTTACGATACATAATGTTTACCCTAAATTTTTTATTTATTTATTTATTTATTTATTTATTTATTTATTTATGATAGTCACAGAGAGAGAGAGAGAGGCAGAGACACAGGCGGAGAAAGAAGCAGGCTCCATGCACCGGGAGCCTGATGTGGGATTCGATCCCGGGTCTCCAGGATCCCGCCCTGGGCCAAAGGCAGGCGCCAAACCGCTGCGCCACCCAGGGATCCCTACCCTAAATTTTTTTTAAAATAAAAGTAAACCAATAATTTGTCTGAAGAAAGAATAAAAAAAATACACAAAAATACAACAAAGGAAAAAGCACAAACAGGATAATAGAAACAAGTCCAGGTAACAATATCTATAAATCTATTGGACTCATCAGCTAAAAGACAGAGGCTGTTAGAGATACATCTGAAACATAAAGACTAAGGTTGAAAGTAAAAGGATAAAAATAATTTTAAAAAGGTATATTAACCAAAAAATGTTGGACTTCCTATGTTAATATTAAAGTAGAATATAAGACAAGAAATATTGTTAAAGAGAGTCACACTGTAATGATACAAGGCTTATTTCAATGGGAAATTCTAATTGTAACTTTATAGAACTCAATAAAATGTATAAAATACAGTATAAAATTTATAATACCTCAAAATGTAGAGAGCCAAATTGATGTAATAACACAAGAAGTGGACAAATGAAATATTTGAGTTGTAGACCAAAAGTTTAGTGAATATATGGAAGATTTGAGTCACACATTTAGCCTTAATTAATAGATACATAGAGAACCGTTGGTTTATAGAACCAATGATTAAAGAATGCATATTCTTCTTGAGAACACAGGGAACAAACCAACCAACCCACCTGATTATGGGCTAGGCCATAAAGCAAGCCTCAACAAATTGCAAAGGGTATCATACAGCTCGTGTTTTCTGTCAATAATGCAATCTAGTGTAAAATCAATAACAAAAATGTAAAAAAAAGTAAGCAACTTATTTGAATTCTTAAAAATATGTATTTCTAAGTAACTCTAAGTCAAAAAGAAATGATAATGATGATTAAATAGACCTAGAATCAATGGTAATGAAAAAACTAATGATAAAACTTGAAAGACAGGCAAGAAAGGCATTTAGAGGGAAATTTATAGTGATAAATGCTTTTTTAAGAATGTAGATTGAAAATCAAGAAGGAAAGCATATGGTTAGAAAAAAATGGAATTGGGCAGCCCGGGTGGCTCAGTGGTTTAGCGCCACCTTCGGCCCAGGTTGTGATCCTGAAGACCTGGGATCGAGTCCCACGTTGGGCTCCCTGCATGGAGCCTGCTTCTCCCTCTGCCTGGGTCTCTGCCTCTCTCTCTCTCTCTCTCTCGCTCTGTGTCTCTCATGAATAAATAAAATCTTTAAAAAAATTTTTTTTAAGAAAAAAATGGAATAAAACCAAAGAAAAGAAAATATAAAAGTATAATAAAAGCAGAGATTAAAAGAAAATAAAGATACACTAGCATAAACAAAGCTTCAAGTTTCATGCCTAAGTATGTAGCCTACAGAACTTTTTACACAGTTGCACCAGATAAAATAGACTTAGTGACAGAAATGCATTGCTAAAATGGAATAAACAAAAATGAACAGAAGTGAAAGTCACAAATAATAAAAAAAGAAAGATAAAATCAGAGTAGCATTATATCTTTTAAACAATTAGAATGTGTAATTAAAAGCCTTCCCACAAAGAAAACTCTAGTCTCAGATGGACTTCCTAGTGAATTCTACCAAAAGTTTAAGAAAGAATAATACCAGTCACACATAAAAGTCTTCAGAAAATAGAAGGGAAAAGAACACTTCCATATCATTTTATGAGGCCAGAATTCCTCTGAAAACAAATGTATTAAAAGATAATGAAATTAAACACCCAAATCCCTCAGGAATACAGACAGAACAAGTCTTAACAAAATATTAGCAAATCAAACCTAGCAATATATAGATAGGATAACACCTCATGAACAAAGTAGATTTATCCCATCCCAGATACACATGATTAATTTCGCCTTCAACAATCAATTAATGTAATTCACCATATTAGAAATAATAAAAGGTGTGAAATCCGATTATTATTGCCATAGGTACAGTGAAATTACTTACAAAATTCAACACTCAATAATGATTTTAAAATCCTGTGGAAACTAGAACTGGAAGAAACTTCTTCATCCTGATAAAGGGAGTCTGAAGAATCTGACTAGCATCATTTTTACTAGTGTAAGACTGGATGGCTTCCCTCTAACATTAGGAGTGGGCAAGGGTATAGTTTTTACCACCTCTAGTCACCATTTTCCTGGAAGTCTTAGCTGTTGCAACAGGCAAGAAGAACAAATAACAGGTATATAGATTGGAGAAAAAGCAGCAAAACTTTCTATTTTCAGAAGATATGATATTATATGTAAGAAATCCTTATGAATCTATAAAAAGCTCCTAGAAGCGAATTTAGACAGATGGCACCATACAATGTCAATATACAAAATTCTATTGAATTTTTTATATCAGCAATACACAATTGGAAAATCAAAAGAAACAAATACTATATACACAGCACAAAAATTAAGTGCCTAGAAATAAATTTAGCGAACTATATTTAATATTTGTTTTTTTTAATTTTTATTTATTTATGTATGATAGTCACAGAGAGAGAGAGAGAGAGAGAGAGGCAGAGACACAGGCAGAGGGAGAAGCAGAGGGAGAAGCAGGCTCCATGCACCGGGAGCCCGATGTGGGATTCGATCCCGGGGTCTCCAGGATCGCGCCCTGGGCCAAAGGCAGGCGCTAAACCGCTGCGCCACCCAGGGATCCCCCTATATTTAATATTTGCACCTAGAACATTACCATATATTGCTAAGGAAAATTAAAGAAGATCTAAACAAATGGGAACATATATCAGTTTCATGGGTTGTAGAAATCAATGCTATTAAAATTTCAAAATTTTCCAAATTGTTTTATTGGTTCAACATAATCCGAATCAAAATTCCTGTAGCCTTTTTTTTGTAGATACTGGCAAATTTATTATCAAATTTCCATGGAAATGCATAAAGTCTAGCATATTCAATACAATCTTGAAAAATAAGAATCAGGGGCATCTGGGTCTACATTTGGATCAGGGTGTAATAGAGTCTCACTTTGGGCTCCCCGCAGGGGGCCTGCCTCTCCTGCCTGTCTCTGCCTTTCTCTCTCTCTCCCCCCCACCCCTGTCTCTCATGAATAAATAAATAAAACCTTTGAAAAAAATATGTAATTATACAGAAATATAGAAGTAATTATACAGACTTACATAGATATATAATTATAATATACATACAAATTGAATATAAATTGATTTTTGATTATGACTTCAAAGTGATTCAATGGATCCACTGCTAATATTTTCAGCAAGTGGTATTGGAATAACAGGGTATCGAGAGAAATAAAATGAGTCTCAGTATGTATATTACATTATTTACATAGGTTATCTTGAAATGGATCACAGCCCTAAATGTAAAAGACAAAACTATAAAACTTCTGGAAGAAAGTATAGGAGATACTCTCTATGACCTTGGAGTAGGCAATAGTTTCTTTGATAGTACAAACCATAAATTATTTTTAAAAGGATAAATTAGACTTCATAAAGATTAAAACCTTTATGCTTTGGAAGAAACCACAGAAGAAATGAAAGTCATACCACAGACTGGGAGAAATTATTTTCAATATTTGTGCAAAAGATACCAGTATCCAGAATATATAAAGTACTCTTACAACCCGAAAATAGGAAGACAAACAATCCAATAATAAAATAAGCAAAGGATTTGAACAGATAATTGGCAAAAGAAAAAGACACAAGTGGCCAATAAAACACATAAAAAATGCTCAGTATTACTAGTTATCAGGAAAATGCAAACTGAAACTACAGTGATATATGACTACTAACCCCCAGAATGACTAAAGAAAATGAAAAAGGTTAACAATATCAAGTGTTGGCAAAGATGTGGAGCATCTGTAACTCATATATTACTAGAAGAAGTGTAAAATAGTACACTTTGGAAAACAAATTTGCAGTTTAAGCATACAATTATATCATCTAATAATTCTGTGCATAGGTATTTACCTAAGATGAATAGAAATACATGTCAACACAAAGCCTTGCTCATTAATTCATTGCAGATTTACTCATAGTAGCACCAACACTGAAAACATCTCAAGGATCCATCAGCAAGTGAGTGAACTAGCAAACTGGTATAGCATGCAGTGGACTATTGCTCAATAATAAAGAGAAAAGAACACACAACATGGAAGACTCTTAAAAATATATGCAGCAAAGAAGCCAAAGAAGCATGCATACTGTGTGATTCCATTTACTGACATTCTAGAAAATACAAAAACTAAGAGAGAGCAGGTAAGAGGTTCCCCAGGTCCAGGAGTGAGGTGGGATTGGCTGCAAAGAGCCACTGAACATTCCTGGGTGAGGAAATGTTCTGTATCTGGATAGTGATGATGATTACAACTTGTGGTAGTTATCAATTGTCAAAACTCTTTTAACGGTATTCTTAAAATAAGTGTAGTTTATGATAATTATATGATATATTATAAATTATGATAATTTATAATTGTATAAATATACAATTTATAATTGTAAATTATACTTTAATAAAGGTCATTTAAAAAATGGATGACAAAATCAGCGTCAGATCCCGGCTTAGTCTAGCACTACTCTTCTGCACGACCAGTGGGGTGTCTTCCTGGAAATATGGCTACTGATTTGGGAGCTACGGTCAGGCAGGCTTTGGAATTACTGATAGAGCTTCTTCCTTTCAGAAATTTCATTCATTTTTCTTTTCATGAACATCCATTTTTGTCCCAGTGACTATGATAGCTCCTGAGTTACCTGAAGATACTAACTGGAATTTTATAATAGTTGTCTCCAATCTCTAATTTATCTCTATTTCCTCGATGGCTGTAAGGATAGGGAAAAGGAGGAAAGTCCTAACTGGTCAGTTATTTTGTTCTCCTTTTCTCCATTCTCTTGCCATTGAAGACCTTGCGTTGAAATTATTGACGAAGGATCCCCTAATAGATAATATGCTGACCTGGAATATAGTAATGGTTTCCAGGGTCAAAATTTTTTTTTTTTTTTTTTTTTGCCCAGGGTCAAATTATAAGCCAGATTTCGAAAGTAAAAAAAAAAAAATTAAGAAAATAAACCAAATTTCAAGTTCTAGAAAAAATAGAGGATATTAGAAAGCTAAAAAAGCAATGTTTGTCACTGCTTTATTAATTATGTTTGAGAATTAATCACAATTTTTGTTTTTATTTGAGCTGTTTCTGGTTCTCATTTTTCTATTATTCTCCACCATTGCTTTTACAATTAATTTATAATTAATTATATTCACCAATCATTTCTTTCTTAGAAAGGTCTTGTGTAAATTAATCATGAGAATATTTTCTTCTGCTTAACTTTGCTTACATTTTCTTAAACAGGTAACGTTTTTAGTTTTCATACTTAATTTCAGTTCTGCCAAGAATAACAAAGTGCCTGCTATTTGTTGTGTACTGATCCTGGAACTGGAAGAGTAAAGATGGTAACTGGACATGTCCTTACAGCCAGAGAGACATATAAAGAACCAATTTGATAAAATGCAGTCTTCCATCATAGAAGGACATTGAAAAGTGCATCAAAATCAGTTGGAAGGAGGTCCCTGGGTGGCTCAGTGGTTGAGCGTCTGCCTTTGGCTCAGGGCATGATCCCAGGGTCCTGGGTTCGAATCCCACATCAGGCTCCCTACAGGGAGACTGCTTCTCCCTCTGTCTGTGTCTTTGCCTGTCTCTGTGTCTCTCAGGAATAATTAAATAAAATCTTTTAAAAAGAATCAGTTGAAAGAACAATAGATGCTGCCTTTTGAGAGAGAATTAAAGAGAGCAAGTGGCTATCAAAGGCTAAATTATCTAGAAGTGAAAGAAGGAAGGACAGTTTATGTAGAAGGGAGTGGAGTAAGTAAAGAATCAGGGTATTTTTTTCTCCCATTGTCTTGTAAAGTTGAATCAAGGAGCAAATTATTCCAACAACTTCCCATGATGTTTTATTAGTATCCTTTTTTTAAAGATTCATTTATTTGTGAAAGAGAGTGCATGCATGTGAGGGAGTATGCATCGGGGGAGGGGCAGAGGGAGAGGGAGAGAGGGAATCTCAAGAAGACTCTCTTCTGAGCACAAGCCCAACACTGAGCTCTGTCTCAGGACCCTGAGACCATGACCTGAGCCGAAATCAAGAGTCAGGTGCTTAACTGACTGAGCCGCCCAGGCGCCCCTACATGGACATTTTTGAATTGCATTCTAGATTTTCACAAATATTCATGAAGTCCACACCTCCAGACTGGGCTGCACTAAGGAATGGAGGCGAGAGCATTTTATAGCCAGTGGAGTGGGCTTTTGGAGCCCATGAGATCAGCCCATGCAAGGGTTCACTCATGGAAATGTCAGCCATCATGTACATCTTAATGGGAAAAATGTAGAACCTTGGATTTGGAACATCTAGTCATTGAAAGCATCACTGACATCATAATTAAGGAAAGCATTTTATAATGTGGGGAAAAGTGAAGAAAATGCATACAAGGTGAATGTTAATAGGCACAGTACAGTTAACAACTTGGCGCTGTTAACTTCTTTCCTTCCATACCCACACCGCTGAGGTCCTCCTTCTGAAAGAAGAAAAAAAAAAAAATCATAGGTCCTTGGCGAAGGGTGATTTAGAGCCAGGAAGAGGCCCGTTATTTCACTCATATTAGTACAAGGGCAGCACAGGGCCAGGCAAGCAGTTCCGGACCTGAGGGTATACCTAGTGGGATAGGTCACACCCAGACACAGTGGCTTCAAACGACAACATTATAATATTTCTCAGTGTTGGATGAACTTTTCCTCTGCTTCCTGTGATTGTATCTAGGGTCATTTGTAAAGCTGAATTCTGAAAGCTCAGCTGGAGCTGGGACATGCAATGGGGACTTTGGTACCTCAGGGCCACTTGCCACGTCATTCAGTGTTTGGCTTGGACGGCCTTACACCACAGTGGCTGGACAATAAATACTTTGGTCCCTCTTTTCATCCAACCTTTGTTTTATCCCTTCATCCATTTCCTAAACTCTCAAGAAATGTATCTCGTGGACATGCTCATGAAGTTCTCTCTTGCTCATCTGCTTTCCTTCTGCCCATGGAAATCCCCCTCATCTCACAATGCCCATCCCTACGACAGCTCCCTTGACGAAACCCTAATGACCCTTTTCTTTTCCACCCTCTGATGGCAGCATGGTAGCTTCTCTCAGCTCTCACAGCATGTTGTCATTCTGTCTTGTGTTTTGTTCAGTTGTTTTGTTCTGAGGAAAGCTTGGCTCCATCCATGAGTACTTATTCTGTGGACTTACACTGTGTTTTCTCCTCAGACATATATCCTAGTTAGATGTCTCAGCTTTCATATGAGACTGTCAACTCTCCATTTTGACTGACCAATGAAACATATGAAATTGAGCATTGTAAAATAATTTGTGCTCCAAGTTCTTGTCAGAGGTTATAACCTAGAAATCTATGCTGCCCAGTACCTATCAAAAGCTCAATTGTGAAAAGTAATATATATGGAGAATTGCCTGAAGGATATGCAGTCCATCCATTCTCTAGACACTCAATTTTATTCCTGGATTAAGCCAAACCAAAAGAGAGCTGCAGCTTGAAATACTTTTATTTCTGTCCCCCAGAGAATCACTTTTACAGATTTGCTCTTGGCATTATGCCATTGGCTTTCATTTTGATGGACGTTATAAGGCAGAGCCTGTTCAACTTTTTGCCAACGAAGTTGAAAATCTACATTTTCTAAAAAATATATAAATTATCAAAATTGACTCAAGTACAGTTAGGAAAACCAATGACTGTGGAAGGATTTGAAAAATGTTGCCAAAGATTTGTTCCCCTCCAGAGCTAAGCCCATATTTTTGAGAGCAGATATCTATGGAGTTTTTTTTTTTTTAACCTAAAAATTATGTATCTGCCTGTTGTCTTTCTCTCTTTTTTTCCTGAATTGGTCAGTACCACTCCTTCTTTTGGGGATGAGTCCTCCCTCACCTCCATTATATGATACTACGATAGCAGGAAATCACAGTATGCTGATTTCTGGCCACAGAAACAAATCCATCATGTTGAACCATATTTGCAACTATCTTTGTATATATTAATTCAAAGTGGGGCATGTGACCCAAATGGAGTTCTTTCTTTGTATTTGTATCTGTGGGAAAAGTTCTCTTCTGGATTGCTAATGGGGATCACGTGAATCCATAACAGAATGGTCACAGCTATTGCTTCCCATACAAATTTAGCCCCTCACTCAGATAAAGATACGAAAATCAAAGAAAAGAGAACATTTCCCAACATTGCCGGAGTCCCTGGTGCAATAAATTTTTTTTAATTTTCTTTTTCTTCTTCTTCCTCTTCTTTTTCTTTTTCTTCTTTTAAGCTAAAGCTAGTTTAATTTAGGTATCTTTCACCTGCAAGTGAAATACTTTTGATCATACTGGTTTTATAGGTGAACTTAAAAGAGTAATTAAGGAACAGATAATTCCTTTGTTCCTCTCACTATTCCAAATCATGGGGGTTGGGGGGGAACCCATAATATTTCTCTACCCATCTTTAAGGTTAGCATAATTAAGATAAAAACTGAAAAATCATAGCACAAAAAGAAAACAATGAGTGCACATGAGTATAGATGCCTACATCCTGAATATAACCCAGAAGACATCTGTCTTCTTGTCTCCACAGGATGACTCTGGTCCTGCATCACTGAGTATAGAACTCACCCCCTTCCCTGGTGTGCTCAGAAAACCCAACCACATTTTATCTGTTAGGATATAGAAGTTTTACTGTGGTAACAACCCCAAATTCATAGTGGTTTAAGACAATGAAGGCTTATTTCTTGCTTCCTCTACTGAAGGTCAGCTGGGGACTTTTTCACACAGGAATATAGGCTTTCAGAGTGTCAACCATTTGGAAAATTATTTAGTGACTGCTAGCTCTTAATGCATTGTCACATAGATTCTATTATATATATAATAATAAATTATATAATATATAACGTATATAATATATAAAATATAATATATAATATAATATATATTATTTATATATAAAATATAATATATTATATACAATATTATATATTATATATATAGAATTTCTACTTAGAGACCATTGGCTAAGGTAGTCATATGTCTACATCTAACGTTTGCAAGTTGGGTAAGAACAATCCTACCTTCATCCTGGAAGTAGAAAGAAATGCAATATTTGCAAATAGTCCTAATGATTACTAGAGAACTCCTTTCTGGTCACCAATTATTTGGTTTACTCTTTCTACATTCAAAGTACATTTTTTTCCTATCCAAGGGAGACTACTCAAAATTTCAATAGTCTAATAAAATGAGTGTCAAAGTCCAGGATCTCGGTAATGTGTGATAGTCTCTTAACCAAGAAGGAGGTAATGCTTCTTAATCTACGGCAAGACTGTGTGTAGCTTCTGGAGACTTCTGAACTAAAATGTTATCTGCCCCTCACACACTCAATATATACAGGGATTGGGTAGTAGGAAAAGCTTCCCTTTTCTGGATGTAGAGATTTTTCCTTGAACTAACACTGAGTTGGCGCATTTGACCATCCATTTTTCATCACTGTTTCTAGCTTCCACCTCTAAGAGATTTTTTTTTCTTTTCCTCCCTTTGGTTATATGTGAAGTGGGCATCAAGGACTATGTCCTTGATTGGAGCAGCTATATTCACCCACTTTCCATTCCATAGAAGTTTGGGACCTATGGTTGTCTTAAATCTAGAACAGCCATAACTGTTTTTAGTCTCAAAACCCTCAAAAACATTGATGTCTTCTTTCCTACGTGATTTCAGTCAGTTTCATGTACCAGTATAACCACAATTCTTTTCTGGACATAATTCTCATATTTGCTGTATGTCTTTGTTTTCTTTACCTTAACGTTAAATGATTTCTCACTGCATAAAATAGATTTTCATCTTTTCATGCTCTAACAGTGTTTTCCTCACCATCCACCTCCCATTACTTAATCCAGAGCCAAATATTTTAGTGTTCTTATTGGTTCTTTTTAATACAGCAACACACTACTCCATACTATCAATTTCCATATTGGTTAGGATAGACTGGGTTACGTTGCAGTAACAATCTAAAAATGTTAGTGGCCTAAAACAACAGAGATCTGTTTCCCATGCACACTGTGCCTTACACGGGTGTGGGCCCTGCTGTGTATAGTCCTCATTCAAGGTCATACATGCCAGACATTCCATTTTCTGGAACATGACCAACAGCCATGGCAGAGAAAAGGAAATGTGGAAAACCATGTAGAGACACTAAGAGCTTCCACCCATGTTACTGTCACTCACATTTATTGGCTAATGCGAGCCATTGTAATTTCAAGAGTTTGAGGAAATTAAATCCTACCACATGTCTAGAAGGACATAGAAATAAAATATCTGTGAAGACATCCAATAGATAAAACACACATGCACACACACCTTACAACATTAATAATCTTTATGGACTTTACTGAAAATGTGTGGAGACCAAAACAGGAATTATATCACATGATATAATGTGATATCATTATATCCCATTATTCTATAGAATAATGCAGAATCCTGCAGAAACACCTCCACCTGCAATTTCTCTTCTTCCCAATTCCTTTTCTATAGTGTCACTAATGTTTTATTTTGTTCTCCTTCTCCCTCGTGCAGTACTCAGCCTCTCAGTTTCCACTCTGTCCCTCTCAGTTTTTCTGTTTGGGACTTAATATTCTATACCCTTTCATTATGGAGAGCAAATTCTATTATCCTTGTTATTTGCACATTTCCTCAAGGTCCTATATACCTTGAGGTATACCACCCCAAGAGACGCATGAAGCATTTCTTCTATACAAATATAGTGCTTTCCCTAGGAATCTGGGTGAATGCAATTTTCTCCATCTTATTACATTAACAATTTATTAGCAAGTCAAATCTAGCATTACCAAGTAGATTTTGTTCCAGAGATGGTTTAGCATTACTATACCTATTATTTCAATATCTTATATCAATTAAAAGAGAATATCTGTATGATCATCTGGTTTTGCTCTGTCCAACATGGTGGGCATTAGCCACACATAACTATTCCAACTGAAATTTGAATAACTGAAGTAACATTATCTTAAAAATTTGGTTCCTCATTCCCACAAGCCACATTTTAAGTACTTAGTAGCCACATATGGCTAGTGGCTATGAATTAGCACATCACTGTAGAAAGCTCTGTTGAACGGTGCTGATCTAAATGAACGCTGAAGAATCATTTGATGAAAGTAATAGTCATTTCTGATTTTAAAATTTTCATCAATGAGAGTTAGGGGGAAACTTTGTTAAATTAAGAAACAATATATGTGAGAAGCCTATGATAAATACTATACCAAGTAATGAAACACAGGTAGTGTTTCCATTATTTTCAGGAAAAAGGGTGATCATCACTATCACAATCATATCTGTTAGGATTAGATTTGGCTTTATTTCTCTTATTCAGGAAAACTGGAGAAAGGCAGTCAAGGGTGGTGAAGTGGATCTACTCCATGGCCTCTTCGGGTACCCAGACGTAGTCTGGCATTCCTAGGGTGTGGCCTTCCTTCTAAAAAATTAAGATGGCAACTCAAGTTCCAGATATCAGAATTTAAGGCAGTATTTAAGGCAGAGGATGGCGAAAAGGACAATGAGTAAGGAAGAAGGGAGACAAATGTGGTATTTGCTGTTTTTAAAGAATGCTATGGACGTTGCCATATGATAATTCTGCTGATGTTGACTAATAATTGGTTCCATGGCCACCCTTTGTTTCCAAGAATGCCAGAAACTGTAGCCCTTCTTCTGAGTAGTCATGTATTTATGTAAAAATTAGGGTTTTCTATGGATGAAGAAGAGACTATATAGTTGGGGACGACTAATCCTTTCTGCCTCACTGCCTTATTTAGTATTGTTGTTGAGGTCGTAATCAAAGCAATGCCACAGGAGAACTAAAGAAATATAGATATTAGGAAGAAATGGATATGATTATCTTTCTCCTCAGAAGATAAATATCTCAAAATCCAACTGAATTAACTGAAAATCTTCTTGAAACAAATTAAGAGAATTCAGTAGAAATGTGAGAAATATGCATGAATACAGAACTTTCCAATTTATATTTTTCTTGAAAGAGGCAAAGACTATAATGAAAAAATATGGAATAAATATAATGCCTATGGATAAATTTAGCAAGAATATGAGACTTACATGAAGAAAACCTTAGCATTCTTTCACAGGGCATAAAAAGAAGATCCACATAAATGAGGAGTTTTGGCATGTTCCTGGATGGAATGATACAGTGCTCTAAAGATATCAGTTCTGCCTCAAATTTGTAGTTTTTTAACTTCTGAAGGTAATGATGCGATTTATGTTAAAGATTGAGAACAGCAAGAAAACAGCAAAGAAATCGTGAAGGGTATTTTTCCTAGTAGATGTCAAAATGTAGGGTAAAGCTACAGTAATTATGTGATGCCAGCTGAGGGATTGAGAATGGGACAGAACAGAGTTCAGGAGGAGGTATACACAGCAGAAGAGAGCACTGTAGTGTATGACCTTGGGAAAATTCTTAAACCTTCTGTATTTCATATTTCATATCCATCAAACAGAGGTAAGCTAGTCTGTACTGTACTGACTTGCTGTAAGGGCGATATGTGTATTTAGGATAATGCCTGGCCTGTCGTAAGCACTGTGAAGGTGTGAACTATTAATGTCAGAATTTAGTATGTGGTAAAGTTGTCATTAAAATCAATGGGAAAGGGATCCCTGGGTGGCGCAGCGGTTTGGCTCCTGCCTTTGGCCTAGGGCGGGATCCTGGAGACCCGGGATCGATTCCCACATCAGGCTCCTGGTGCATGGAGTCTGCTTCTCCCTCTGCCTGTGTCTCTGCCTCTTTCTCTCTCTGTGACTATCATAAATAAATAAAAAAATTTAAAAAAAATAAAATCAATGGGAAAGAATATATTATTATTTTTAAAGATTTATTTATTTATTTTAGAGAGTGGGAGGAGGGGCCAAGGGAGAGGCAGAAAGAAACTTCAGCAGACTCGGTATTGAGTGTGGAGCCCCAGGCAGGGCTGTCTCACAACTGCAAGATCTGAGCTGAAACCAAGAACTGGCTACTTAACCAGTTGTGCCACCCAGGCGCCCTGAGAATGTATCATTTAATACAAAGTGTTAGAGTAATTGGCTTATATTTGGAAAGAAAGAAGAAAGGAAGAAAAGGAGGGAAGGAAGGAAGGAAATTAGAACTCTAAGTTCACACTCATAAGTTAAGTGGTATGGATTAAATAATTATAAGAATTCCCACAAAAGTATTAGAAAAATGAGGAAGGATTGTAAAAGTACTCTTGGAGTATGGATTCTTATTCTTATTTTTAGCATGATAGCAATAAAATGAGCCATAAAAGAAAACACTGTCAGATTTTACTGCCAACCTAAAAGGAAGTCGAGGTAAGGTGACGACGGGTGGGGTGATGGTGTAGGAGTCACTGGCTGGTCAGGTAAGAGATGGTGGATCTGAGAAAGCTTATTTAAATACCATAAAAACTTTTATGTCCAATTTCTTCTGTAAACTGTGCTACTACTTCTATGGTTCAGTTTTCTGTTTTGGAGTGCTGCACTTCGGTAGCAGAAAATGTCTATGGACATAATAGCATTCACTTTTTAACTTTCAGGAATATCTACTTACAACAACTTCCTTTTAAATGATTGCTTCTACTTTGAACCAGGTATTCCATGATGCTTACAGTTTTAAAAATTAGATGATTATGATGGATAAAACATAACTATTGTAAGTCAAATGTATAAGATAGTAATATTAGAGCAGTTTGGCTGCTTCAGATTCTAAATTGGATGTGGGTTGTTTTGGTGAAAGGAAGACAGCAATATTTTTAATATTATAATTGTTTCTATAATGCACATTTAATCTGAGGGAAATAACTGTTGCAAGAATGCTTTTTTTAGCTTTATAGAAAATTATATGCTTACAAAATTACATAAATATAAAAAAATTAAAGCAAAAAGGGCAGAACTTGATATTGCATCAAATATACATTATTCATTATGAGGAAGAGAGCTATAAAAATGTAGAATTCCACAGGGTATAGTTTTTATGCAAGAATTGATGTAGCAGATTGAAAATTTAGTTGGCAAATAGCTACTGACTTTTTAATTTAGAAACATTAAGATTTAGTGTGTCAATCTGGCTGCTACGCGGATTGTGCAGTATTCAAAGCTCTAAGTTAAAGCTCTGTAAGATTTAAGTGTGATAACATGCAATACAAAATCATCTTTACAGAAAAATCTGATTACTTGGATCCCCCTCTATGCCCAAGAGTTTGAACCCCATATGAAACATTAATGGACTTCTATATTTCATTTAAAAGTTCTCACTGAGACGGGGCACCTGGGTGGCTCAGTGGTTGAGCATCTGCCTTCATCTCAGGGCGTGATCCCAGGGTCCTGGGATCGAGTTTCACATCAGGCTCCCGCAGGGAACCTGCTTCTCCCTCTACCTATGTCTCTGCTTCTCTCTCTCTCTCTGTCTTTCATGAATAAATAAATAAAATCTTTTTAAAAATTCTCACTGAGAAAAAAAAATTCTCACTGAGAATTATGAGAGCATCAAAGTGACTGGAGCTACTAATATGTATCTTCTTTAGCTGTACACATGAAAGAAACTAATTTTTTAAATAAAAGTTATAAGCAAGACGGTCAAGTATATTTGATATTCTTTGATTTATGAAAGGTTACAAACTAGTTCAGGGTTTCTTCCCCCAGGATGATAGTGGAGCTCTTCAAACAATGAGTTCTAAAGGGAAAGGATTGGGTGCCATGTGTCTCTAATTAGAACTTTTAATTTACTAATGCGTTAAAAGCATTGTTTCTCTACCGCCCTCTATCCCCCCCCACCCCCAACAAATCAGACACTCACTGGTGATGTCGTCATCTTATTTACCCTTCTCCCTCCTTCTTCCTCTTCCAAATACATAGAAGTTTTGGGTCACATCATGGTAACCAACACTGTGGCAGCTGTTACCCACTGTACTGTGTCAGGAAAAGCTTCCATCTCTTCAACATTTCAGATCTGCTTTCCCCATGGACATCCTTAAACTGGCATGTAGGTGATCATCTGGAGGCTTGTGTTATAGTCCTCTCCATTTTTTTTTTTTCAGGAAAATGGGGAATGTGTAATGTGCGGGTGTGATTTTCTTCTAACCCCCATCTTTAGTCTTTCTCCAAAAAATAACAGAGTGGCAGTTCATCTCTCACCTTTCTTGCCCTACGTGAAGTTCCTTCTCTGAATCTCACCTCCATGCCTTGCCTCACAGAGGTCTCACAGGAGACTGCTTAAAACTGCCTCCCATTGTCCAGAGCCCATGGGCAACACTATTCTCAGTATTGCCTTTGCCCCTGGCACACCATCTCTCTTTTACCTTTACGCAACCCACCCCCTCCATTTTGAGCACTGCCTTCTGTCCATGCTACTGTCTAGCTTGTCCAATTGAGGTCACTCCAAATTTGTTGAGGATTTGGCATCTGGATCATAGTCTTTCATGTCATGGCATGATCCTGGATGACTTTATTATCTACATGGATGATAAATTCAACACTTTAGTCTTAAGGGTTAAGACTTGGGTTGGGTGCCATGTATCTCTAATTAGAACTGTTAATTTACTTGGACCTTCTTCTTGAAGGTCCCATATTACAACTACCTGCATGGCTACCTGCTGGACTCTGAAATCTTTAATATAATCTTTGCCCCTAAGCTTTAGTCACCCAAACCTGACGCACTGCTTCATATTGCTCTTTCCCATACTTTCCTATTCTCTTAATTCAGTTCTTCCCTGCAGTCATAATATGCTCAAATCTTTCCTTTTTTTAAAGATTTTATTTATTTATTCATGAGAGACAGAGGAGAGAGGCAGAGACACAGGCAGAGGGAGAAGCAGGGTCCACGCAGGGAGCCCAATGCAGGACTCGATCCCGGGACTCCAGGACCATGCCCTGGGCTGAAGGCAGGCACTCAACCATTGAGCTACCCAGGGATCCCCTCTTTATATACAAAACAACTTCATCTCTAGTCACAAGTCAACCTCTAGCTGTCTGTTAATATCTCCTATTCACTTCTGAGTCAAACGCCTCATGAGAATTATCTTTAAAAACATCTTTTTTTTTTTTTATTTTGAGGATAGTTGACACACAATATTACATCAGTTTCAGGTGTACAACATAGTGATTCCACATCTCTATACACTATGCGATGCTCACAGCAAGTGTAGCCACATTCTGTCCCTAGACAGTGCAGTGAGAGTCATCAACATATTCCTTATAGCTGTGCCCTTTATTTCTGTTACATATTCACTCTGTAACTGGAAGATTATCCTTATTTTCTTCTTTGACTCATTCCTTAGGAGTTGGGCAACTGATTCCACCAAGTCAATGAAATTGCCATTTCTGGCCATCATCTAATTATCCGATCTAATGGACTATTTTCAGACTTCATTATAGTTTATCTCCGCAGCATTTGATTCTCTGTAGTCGGTTTTCCTTCTTTGGATTTTCTGGCACGGTTCTCTCAGGGTCATCTGGTGATTTCTTTCCAGTCTCCTTTGCCAATTCCTCCTCTTGTTTCCATTCTAAAATGTGAATGATCAATTTTTCTGTTCTTTTTGTGTGCTCTCTGGACGTCTCATTCTCTTATGTGACTCCTATTTATAGGCTGAGGATTCATGAAGTCTAAAGGGAGGTAAATGAATAAATATTTTCTAAACAATACATCTTGTCTCAGGAATGATTTAAAACTGCTAATAAGGATATGAGAAAATACAACTGAGTAGCATAAAATCAGTATGAGACAGAAGGAACAAAGAAAAATAAGGGAGAGAAAATATCACCCGGGAGGAATGAGCTAACTACACTGTAAGTCCTAAATTTAGTCTTAAGCTTTTGAGAAATCAGTGAGAAGAGGGTGAGATCTCATCATGGTCATGCATTCAAAAATGCCCGTAGGGTACCAGTTGTTTAGAAATCCAGCCATTGCTACATATCATAGTAAACACTGTGGAACAAGAGTTTGTCTTGGGTGGAATGGGATGGAACAAAAGTTCCCCTTGGGGGTGGATGAGGAGGCCTCCAAAAAATATGGATCAGATCTTCAATGTCATCATTCCAGAAGATGAACTCATGAGTTCCCAGAGTCTGTATCTTCTAAACACCTTCCATTTAGACAATGGCATCAGAATAAGATTCAATTTAGTTAAAGCAGTTCTGTGACAGGCCAATATAATATGGTTTATGTTCCTAAGGAAACATTTTAGTGTATCTTGAAGTGAAGGTAATTTTGTCTTGCAAGCCATTCTCCCTGAATATTCTCATAAAACAGCTTTTGCTACCCACTGAGGACATTGAGGTTCTACTCTGTGGCAAGTATTTAACCCAACAGACTTATATATCTAGCTTTAATCTAAATACTTAGTAGTTACCTGCACCTTGATGTGCCATAGGTATCTCAGTTTCCAAAACTGTATCCATTATTTCCCTCCAAACTGGTTTTTCCTAGCGCTCTCACAGGGAATGATAACATCATGTACCTAGTCTTATCCAGAAATCTTGAAGGCATCCTAGACTTTTGTTTCTTTTCCCCCTGAATCTTACACACAAAAAATACCCAAATCCTTCTAAAAAAATGCCCACAATCCTTCTGATATACTCTCCTTTTATCTTGTGTCTCTGCCCTGCTTCCTAGCTCCACTGCCCCTATTTAGGTTCTTTTGGGACCTTATCATTATTTGCCTGTACTACTACACTATTGCACTATTGTCTTACCTGGCTTCCTTGGTCCTAGTCTGGCCCTTCCTCCTTGAATTCACTTTCCATCTGATTCCCTTTTGTATCTCTGGCATTACCACAGTGATTAGCACATGCCAGGCAAATCAGGTATTTTTATTGGATGAATTCATATATGGATGAACGTTCACACATGTGGGTCTTATGAGAGGCACTATTGTAATGTTCCTTTCTAATAACGGAATAATTATATCTATACTCATTTATGCACTGTCATGATTAGGGCAAGTATTTGTGTAGAGTAATAAGTAATGAAATACTATTTCCCAGATTCTGAGCTTTTATTTTTTTTCTTTTCTAATCTTTCCTATGGGCAGCCACTTGAGGAGAAGACCAGAGAACTCACTTCTCACATCATTGTTAGAAGAAACCCCAAGAGAGGCCTAAAGAGGAGAGAAGGAGAAGGAGAAGGAGGTGGAGATGAGGAGCCTTACAGCAGCTGTGAATCCACTAACAGCCTGGAGGTGGGAGGTAAGGGATTGAGTCAGAAAGGCAGTGAAGATTTAATTAAAGACCCTGGTGTGGAGAAGCTCATGTGAGGAGAACAAAGAAAACTCACCTGCAACTGGCTGGTATTTGTGGGGAGAGGATGAAGGGAAGAGATTTATATGAATGTTAAGAATATGTCACAATGTGGGAGGGAGCCCATAGGGAAAACTGTAAGATAAGTGCATGAAGCCTGATTGGTTGAGGGCTTAAGTAACATTAGGAAAGGCTCTTGAGGGGAATAATTGCACTTAGGCAGCTGATTGCTACAGCCTCTAGAAGTGTGGTGGCTGTTTTATCCAAGTAGAACTGTGCTATGAGTTAGCTAATGGAAGAGTGTTGGAAATCCATGCAAACTTCATCTTGGTCTCACCTCTACTCTATGTGGGTGAGAGAAGGGAATGAGTCATAAGCATCACTTTATGACGCTGGCCCTGGAACTCACAGGAAGCAGTATGAATACTTCAGTAGCAGTCTTACCAAAGAACTAAACCGGACAGGACAGTAGATTTTGTACAGGGTAGTAATTCTGGATAAATAGCCAGATTATGACTTTCAGAACAGGTTCTGTCCTACAGACCTGTGTACTGATCAACAGAGAAGATCTCCTGGAGAAAGAACATTTAATTAAATCTCTTTAAGTCATGAAGCCACCTATCCGTTTCTATTTAAAGGCATATTGCATCTCTTACTTCCTTTTGGCCAAAGGACAAGAGGAAATAAAAAGGAAAGGAAGGTAAGATTACTATTCTTATTAAATCTCTAATGACAATAATTTCAATAACAGCCAACATGTATTAAACACATATGTTTAGGGCATCGGTCTCAGAGCTTTAGTTGTATTGTTATTTTTTATTTATTTAATCCTTGCAACAACTTTGGAATTGGTATAATTTTGTTACCAGGACACACCTCCTCACAGTAGAAGATTATAATTATGGAAAGATGGGATTCCAGTTGATGACGCTGCTTCTGTGGCCCATCAGGTGCTCTAGGGAAGACTGTGTTGCTTAAAGCTTTGGTGTGCTCGACTTGTAATTTACAGATATAATAGCTACCATAAAGAATTATATTGATGATTAGAGATAACATTATATAAAGGGTCTAACATGATGGTCACCATGGAGAAAGTGGGTGATAAAAGGGAATTAATGTCAGGTCCTCTTTGATTAAACTCTCTTTGTTCTTGTATTTTATTTTATTTTATTTTATTTTATTTTATTTTATTTTATTTTATTTTTATTTATTTTTGTTCTTGTATTTTAAAGTCAGGATAAAATTAGTTATCACTGTTTTCTTTTTCAAGCCCTGCTATTTATTTATTTTATTTATTTATTTATTTATTTAAATAGTGTTTTTTTTTTTTAATTTTTAAAGGGAGTTCTAAGGAGATAAACAGACCAACTCATAATGAGAATGGGGAGATGTTCTTGACTCTGGCTAATGATTTTTAGTCAGTTCCGTTCAATAGTAGACAAACTTAGAGCCCAAAGAGTTAATGTTATAGCCAGGTATTCCCAGTCTTTCCCAAGTTCATGACCCAATGTCTGGTAAAGGGCAAAACAGAAAGAAAAGTTCCAGGAATGCAGGACTGAGCCAGGCCAGATTATTTTAACTTATTATTTGGCCTTCCAAAGAGTAGAGCAAAGCACCAGTAACAGAGAGATTAAGCCACAGGCAGTTCTGATAATATATTTCCCCAAACTAGACTCAGGCAATCTTAGTAAACTGGCATAGATTGGTTTTTGATAACTTCAGATGGTCAAAGCATATTTGAGTGTTTTCAGAACAGCAAAAGATGTAAGTGATAAATAGTGGGGATACTGACCTCTTGAGGGAATGGTTCATGAGAAAACTAATAACACTACCAGTTTCTATCATTAATGTCCTGGGGAAGCTATAGAATTATTCAGGGGCTTGATCTTAATTATCTTCTAATGCAGATTTGATTTCATTTGCTCTTTGTAATCTCTCATTCTCATTCCTCTTTCCATACACATCCCTTGTTTTTAATTTCATAGCGTTAACATGTTCCATGCTTAATATTCTCAGTACAACAGCTGAGCTCTTCAGAGAAAGACTGTGTCAGTCTCCCGAATAATATAACGAGTTATGTGAGGGCCTCGCTTTACTACTGCTAGTCATATTTTTATGTGATGCGTCTACTCAGCAGGAGGAATGAAGGATTCCGGGAGAAGCAATGTGATATCCACTCCTATAAATCTTTTTAACTGCTGCTCTCCCAATTTGCTTTAGCCTTATTAAAAACTATCTTTTAGGCTTTTCCATATTTTTTTAAATAAAAATTTCCTTATATCGAAGTGCTACATTGAGATTGTATAAAGAAACAAAGTTCTGTAAGGCTCATTGTGAAAAGGCACCAATAACTTTAATGGATTGTTACTTCTTAATTTTTCAGTTTTAGATGTTATCTACTACTTTCCGACTATGGGAGGTGAAGACTTAGCTCTCTTTCCCTCCCCTCCTCGCCCACCCCAATCACACACACACACACACACACACACACACACACCATCCATCCATCCATCCATCCATCCATTCCGCCATCCTCTCAGTAAAGTTTCATAGTACTGAAAAATTTCATTGGATCTGTATGCATTTAAAGAACTACAACTATGCAAATACTAGTTACACTTGAGTAATGTAATATAATTATTTTTTATGGACAAATCGGGATTTTCCTGGAATTCATAATTATCTTTTTGTTGATGATTATTCTTTTAATGAGTTTATCACAAATTCAAGCCCCAATTCGCACCCAGCTGTCTAAATCTCTCATGAACACATCTGATATTCTATCAGTTTCATCTTTGGGAAATAACTTCCCCAGGAACTTCTAACTCACTTAAATTTAGGCAGCGGCTTTCAAAACTTGCTTTCAATCCCTGCTGCCCAGCTGTCCTTGGATCTTATCCTGGTGTTTCCTTCCTCTCCTTTCTTGTATAGGAACCTCTGGTTCTTCAGTTCTGAGTCTTTTTCTTCATCTGCTCTGGCATCTTATCGGATAACATCCATTAGTAGCTTCCTGAGAAAGAAAGGATAAGCGGCAAAGTTTTTGAGACTTGCATATTCTAAAATGTATTTATTCCACCTTCAGACTCAATTATAGTCAGGAGTGATAGTTTGTTGGATACAAAATTCTAGGAGGCAAACCATTTTCCTGTGCAATTTTAAAGGCATCTCTCTGTTGTTTCGCAGCTTCTGCTGTTGTTAATGAGAAGCTGAAATGCCATCATTATTTTTGATGGTTTGTGTGTAAAACCTGTGGTCTCTGAAAGCTTTTTTTTTTTTTTGTATTTGTTCTTCCTAGTGGCCTGAATTTTTACAAGAATGCACCTTAATGTGGGTCTGTTTTCATCCACCCTGTTGGGCATTCAGCCTGGAAACTCACATCCTTCAATTCTGTTAATATTTTCTGAAGTTGATTTTTATTTCCTTTTTCTGCATGTTCTTCTGGAACACCCCTATATAATGAGGTTGGATCTCCTGAATTAATTCTCTGATGTTCCTATCATTGTTCTACTATACACCACTTCCATATTTTTCTATTTCTGAGAGATTTGCTTAATATTTATTTCAGGATTTCTATTGTGTTTTTAATTTCTACAATCATTTAAAAATATTTTAAACATCAGCTTCATGGTGATGTTTAAACTATATGGTGTGTATAATTTATATACAACAAAGCACAGCCATTTAAGTGAACAGTTTAGTCAATATTGACAATGTATGTTTAATCAGTATATGAACCATTTCAATTATACCAAAACATTTTTTGTGCTCTTGGCTGGCTTTCATCATACATCTTTTTTCATCCTTTTACTTTAAACCTATTTTTACATTTAAAGTGGCTTCTTGTACACAACATATACTTGGATATTTCTTTCCCAATCAATACAGATGATAACCTTTGCCTTTTAATTGTAGTGGTTAAACCATTTTCATGTAATGCATTTAACTATCTGGTTGGGTTTAATTGACCATTTTACCATTGGCTTTTTGTTTGTCCCATTTAGTCATTGGTTATTTTTCATATTTTCTGCCTTCTTTTGGATTAATTGGATTTTCTTTTTTTAGTATATCATTTTATTTCCACTGTTGGCTTATTCACTCTAACTCTATTATCATCTTAAAAAATTTTTTTTCAAGAACTCTTTTATTTCCAAATAGCCTTTTAAAAAAATCCATCCTATTGGTTCTTGGATATATTTTTCTCTTTATTTCTGTGAGTATATTAATACATTTTGAGGTTTTCTTCTCACTGCAAAGTTTTTCCAATTTGCTTTCTTCCATCTGTTTGTTTTATCTCTTTCACATCAGAGGCTTTCCTCAAATGTTTCAACATACTATAGGAGGGTTCCATTTTGGATAATTACCTACCAACTATACTGGATCCTCACTTTTTGGGAATTTTTAAGATGAGGCACAGCAAGAGAAGTAGCAGTGATAGAGGGAGAACACAGTCAACAGGTGCTGAGATGAAGGGAAGCTGAATCACAAGAATGAGTAACAGCTGACGACTGCATTTCAGGGGATGCCTGTTGCTTGAGTGGGGATGAATGACCTACCAGATTCATGAGGGCAAACCACATGGCTACTGGAATAGGTTTCTGAGTCTTCCAGTTCTGTGTGTATCTATGGTCAGAGCACTTGGATTTGAATCCTGGCAATGTGACCTTGAGCATATCACCTAACTTTTCAGTCTTAACTCCTCATGTGTAGGGATAATAATCAGAGATAGTTTCAGAATTTCTATTTAGAGGTGGCTTGTGCTGGCAAGCTGATTGGAAGGAGAATTTATAGTGAGTTGGCCTAGCACATTTCAAAAAAGTCAGCTTTCCATATCAAACAATGGAGAGTGGCTGAGAGAGAGAAAGAGAGAGAGAAAGTTAAAGATACCTGTTGGCACCATTATTCCTAATGACACTGGTTGGCTTATTATGACAGTTAAATGAAATTACTTATTCTATATTATTCTATTTATTCTATTTATTATTCTATTTATTCTAAATATTATATTTATTATTAATGATGGTATAAATTATTATAATATTTTTGTTGCCAAGCATATGAATGAAGGAGATATGACAGAGAGGAACAAGAGTTTATTGAAGTGACAGGCAGGTCCTGGTGTCTCTACATTGGATCTTACTAACAAGCTTGATCAACTTCTACTCTAAATCTGGAGTTAAATGAGTGTTGGTCTATCCATTGTGTCCAATTCTATCTCTTAAGTGCTCTAGAGCACTCCTCTCCTATGGTTACTGCCTGTAGTTAAAACTGCTCGCTCTGTCTTTGCTTTATCACTGTGTTATGCCCTCTAACAATTGCATTCCCAGGGAACTTTGTTTATATCGTATACAATGACTTGCTCCGAAGATGCTGTTTCTGGTTTTTAAATTTGTATCTTGTCAGCAAAGTTCAGTTTCAAGTCCCAGTAGCCAGGCACCCCTTCCCCCCCTCCCCAACTGTTCCCTACATCCAGTCTTTTATTTTTTATTTATTTATTTATTTTTTAATAAATTAATTTTTTATTGGTGTTCAATTTACCAACATACAGAATAACACCCAGTGCTCATCCCGTCAAGTGCCCCTCACCCATTCACCCCACCCCCCGCCCTCCTCCCCTTCCACCACCCCTAGTTCGTTTCCCAGAGTTAGGAGTCTTTATGTTCTGTCTCCCTTTCTGATATTCCCCACACATTTCTTCTCCCTTCCCTTATATTCCCTTTCACTATTATTTATATTCCCCCAATGAATGAGAACATACACTGTTTGTCCTTCTCCGATTGACTTACTTCACTCAGCATAATACCCTCCAGTTCCATCCACGTTGAAGCAAATGGTGGGTATTTATCGTTTCTAATGACTGAGTAATATTCCATTGTATACATAAACCACATCTTCTTTATCCATTCATCTTTCGATGGACACCGAGGCTCCTTCCACAGTTTGGCTATTGTGGACATTGCTGCTAGAAACATCGGGGTGCAGGTGTCCCGGCATTTCATTGCATCTGAATCTTTGGGGTAAATCCCCAACAGTGCAATTGCTGGGTCATAGGGCAGGTCTATTTTTAACTCTTTGAGGAACCTCCACACAGTTTCCCAGAGTGGCTGCACCAGTTCACATTCCCACCAACAGTGTAAGAAGGTTCCCTTTTCTCCGCATCCTCTCCAACATTTGTGGTTTCCTGCCTTGTTAATTTTCCCCATTCTCACTGGTGTGAGGTGGGATCTCATTGTGGTTTTGATTTGTATTTCCCTGATGGCAAGTGATGCAGAGCATTTTCTCATGTGCATGTTGGCCATGTCTATGTCTTCCTCTGTGAGATTTCTCTTCATGTCTTTTGCCCATTTCATGATTGGATTGTTTGTTTCTTTGGTGTTGAGTTTAAGAAGTTCTTTATAGATCTTGGAAACTAGCCCTTTATCTGATACGTCATTTACAAATATCTTCTCCCATTCTGTAGGTTGTCTTTTAGTTTTGTTGACTGTATCCTTTGCTGTGCAAAAGCTTCTTATCTTTTTTTTTTTTTTTAAAGATTTTATTTATTCATTCATGATAGTCACAGAGAGAGAGAGAGAGGCAGAGACACAGGCAGAGGGAGAAGCAGGCTCCACGCAGGGAGCCCGACGCGGGACTCGATCCCGGGTCTCCAGGATCGCGCCCTGGGCCAAAGGCAGGCGCCAAACCGCTGCGCCACCCAGGGATCCCAAAGCTTCTTATCTTGATGAAGTCCCAATAGTTCATTTTTGCTTTTGTTTCTTTTGCCTTCGTAGATGTATCTTCCAAGAAGTTACTGTGGCCAAGTTCAAAAAGGGTGTTGCCTGTGTTCTCCTCTAGGATTTTGATGGAATCTTGTCTCACATTTAGATCATTCATCCATTTTGAGTTTATCTTTATTTACTTTGCAAATCTCATCACGCCTAGAAGATGGGCTGAGACAGTACATGCGGAAACACGACCCTAAATAAGATACACCAGTAAATATTTTATGATTTTCACAGACAGTTGTAGCTGAGGGTCCTGTGAAACCATACTGTTAATCAAATCTTATAAAGTGTATTTTTCTCTTCTGCTTATTTGAAGCTTCCCATGAGTTCTTATCTAAGTTGAGGCATAGATTTAAAAAGCCATTGTTGCTGAGGCTTAAAGAAGTAAATGCTCTTTGAGGTGGACTCAAGCATCCATTTGCCTGCCCTGGCTAATGCCGAAAAGCTTGGCATTCCCACGCTCCACACATCTAAGGGCCTGAATTTACTTTGAGTCAGTCTCCTTCCTCACCACCCTGACCCATACTTCAATTATTTGCTCCTCCCTTTCTCCTTGCTAGATGTGATGCTCTTGCTCTGATTTGGCTTTTCTGAATAGGTTTTAGCCTTGTTTGAATCATTATCACTATGAAACCTTTACATGAAACTCCTTTGTATAAGGGTGTCCACAGGTCTGACTTTTGGGGCCTTAGAAAGGACACCACTCTCTGAGCCTTCAGTGAATCATTTATTCTTCCCAGGTCCCGGATTGGAAGTGGGTGAATTGAATATTCTACAGGTATTAAGGGCTTTGGATATCACGAAATCACCAGTTGTCAACATTTATTCCCATCAACACTTATGAAGGAGAACTTTCATATCAATAACACAGTCCCATGAATATAGCTGGATTTTGTGAAATTCTTACTACACTAGTAATATCATTATTCTTTTTTCTCTCACTCAAAAATGCAGCTGGAAATGTCACTGATAGTGACATTATTAATGGGATACTCTTAAATCTACTGTAGTTTATGGAAAATTTATAAACCACATTGCTTTATGATGCATAACAAATTGCTTAAGTTATAATTCATTATTGATTAAGATACTTCAGTTAATTCTAAATCTTTTTCTTTTTTAAAAAAACAAACTTTTTTTCTTAACTGTGGAATTCTTTTTAGTAGGGACCTATTTCTGAGAAGCCCCCGTGTAAAACAAATTCAGAGGGTATCTCACTGATTGGATGAGGGTAGGTACTCAGACCTCAATCCCTTCAGTGTTCTTTGGACCCTGCAGCCCCTCCATGAAGTCCTTAGAGCTTTATAGAGCACAGTTTGAAAGCCAGATACCTTTGATTATGTCTTACGCCCCAAGCAGTGATTCCATGACATTGAACCACAGTGAGAGTTCCTCCAGGATAAGGCATCTAGGAAAGTATTTTTAGGAGGACACTGTAGAACTGTGAAATCAGAGTCCCACTTGGAGTACTGGAACCAGACTCGGATGCATTGTCCTATTCCATCGTTACCACGTCCCTCCAGGCCCTGAGATAGTTTTCTGACTCTTCTGTGACTCAGGATTATCAGCCAGAAGGCAAGGATGCCTTCCTTGGCCTGCCATCCTTTCCCAAACTCTCACTGCCATTTCGTCTCAATCCATGCTGACCTCACCTGCCTGGCCCTTGTCTTACTGATTGCCCCTCTTTCCACCTGTGGCCTCTGGAACCCCCCTTCTCCCGTCGACACACTTCATTATATATTCCATACCATTTTTCTCTTTGCTCTGTGTTTCCTTATCTTGGTTAGTGACTGCACTATCCTCCTCCTCTTGCTTTCTGAGTCATCACCTCTGATTACTCCCTCTCACATACACTCCACTTCATGTTCAGTCACCAATTCGTGTTGATTCTAGGCTCAAAAATGTCTCTCGGGGGGCACCTGGGTGGTTCATTCTGTTAAGTGCCAGACTCTTGATTTTAGCTCAGAGCAGGATCTCAGGGTGTGAGACTGCGCCCCGCACTGGGCTCTATGCTAGGTGTGGAGGCTGTTTAAGAGTCTCTCTCTTGTGCACATGCCCTCTCAACCTCCCCCATCTCTCTCTCTAAAGAAATGTCTCTCAGATGTGAGGGCAATCTGGTTGTGACATCTGTCACTCCATCGATCACCAGGGCTGATTTGGCCCCTCTGTCTGGCTAGGCGGGTGTCCCCTTCCTCTCTCAGTGCTCCATGTGTGACCTTCCCAAAGCTGTATGATCAGTCAAAGAGGACAATCTTCCCTGAAAAAAGAGGACTGTTCTTCAGTGGAGGGTGTTGGAGTAGCTGTGTCAGAACCTCCAAACAAGCTCTCAAGGTCCATTTGTAGGGAACACATTTGTTCTGAAGTCTGGGAATGAAGCTTCCCAGACTCCAGACACATCCAGATGAGGTGCTGCGTGTGGCAGTCTGCCTTTATTTAAAAAAAAAAAAAAAAAAAAAAAGCTCTCAGATCTGATATCATCATAATCCCTAGGCTCTTAAAATAACTTTTTGCACAGAGCTCTGAATATAGTCTACAGTCAACAAAGTTTGCTGAGTGCAGTATGTATTAGTTTTAATCTTTCCCAAATGCGTATGCCCTCTTTCTTGTCTTCTGTCCCGTTTGTTCATATTCCTTCTGGCCTCAGTCTCATATTTGGATGAAGATATTTAAGATTTCTTTCTATCGAATATTTCCCATGGGCAGTCTTTTGAAAAACTAATACTTGTAACCTTAAGGTGGGATTTTCATGAGGTATTTTGCAAACTTGAGTAATTTTAGTCAATTTTCCTATGTAGAGCAGCAGTTTCCAACCTTGATGTTTTGATTGGGCATTTCAGAGGTCCCTGGGGTGTAAATGGGGGAGATATGGGTAAGTGAAATTAGCACTGTGATGGAGGGAGACCCTTAGGGGAATATGTGTCAGGTGGTCACTTCTACTTGAGGTTATGGAGGTGGGAAGGTTGTAGAGGGCTTCAAAGAGAAAATGGCTTCCACATTTGGAACTTGAATGTTGAGTTTGTGTTCAGATAAGGAAGAAGGGATGAGAAAGTTTAAGATAGGTTAAACCAAAAATAGTAAGATGTGTTCGTTGTATTTTATAGAAAGGTTAGGATTTTAATGGTTGAAAGTGGAAATGGACATATCAAGTGGAAAGAACAGTAATAGTTAAGGCATGTGGTTTAGGACATGTCCAGGACTTACCAACAACTCTTTGATCTCATGAAAAGATGTATCAAGAGAAAAGAGTAGATAGGCGGGTGGGTTTTAGTTATGGAAGGTCACGAGAACTATAGTAAATAGTTCAACTTTACAAAATGGGAGTGCCAGAGTGTTCTTTACATGGGAAAGATAGCACCAGAGCTAAGCTATAAGGTCAGAGTTCTGGTGAACCACGTGAGGACCTGCAGCAGGGAGAGACTGGTAGGATGCATTGACCAGACTTGGGACTGACAAGTCTCTAATGGTTATTGAAGAGTTTGGTGAGCAGATGTCATAACCTTATCTTCCATTTAAGAATGAAAGTTATGGGGAAAGAGGAAAACTAGGCAGATAAATATTGTTCAGGGCCCTTAACAGTTTGGGTTTGTTTTGTTTTATTTTTAAGATTTTATTTTATTTTATTTTTTAAAGATTTTATTAATTTATTTGACAGAGAAAGAGCGCACACGCACAAGTAGGCAGAGCTGCAGGCAGAGAAAGGGGGAGAGGGAGAGGCAAGCTCTCTGCTGGATCCCATAATCCTGGGATCATGACCTGAGCTGAAAGCAGACACTTAACAGACTGAGCCACCCAGGCATCCCTAAGTTTGATTTTTTTGAGGAGACTGCTGTTGCTAATGAACCTTGCCTGCAGTGAGGAGGTGGAGTGGCAGGAGAGGAGAAATTGGTGTGGGAGGATTGCTACCTGTTGCAGCGACTATCTGATCATTTATATATTTCTTCCCCTCATCAGCTACCTTTCCAGCAACTACCATCTGTAACAAAAGGAGAGATTTTATGGAAGAAGATTTAAGAAGAACATTAGGTAGGCATTTGTTCATGCTAGCAGTACTTGACATTTTACAGGTTCTAATTCATTGAGTCCTCATATCAATGCTACATGTAGGTTTTTTTATTCCTCTTTTACAGTTGGGGTAATCAAGTCTCTGAGAAGGTAAGTTACCTATGCAAGGTCACACCATGAATAAATGCAGAACCGAGATCTAAACTCAGGAATATCCAGATTCAAAGCCCATCCATCTTCAAACAAATGTTGTTTTGCATTTTTGTATTATCTTAGGAAATGTTTTTCTTCTCTTATGAAGTATGGTTGTTAATATATGTCTCCTAAATTGACATCAAATATTCCAAATCTAGGTAGTAAGTTAAGGAGCAAATTAAAGAAACCCACACAATCAGACACATCCTTTTCCATTTTCATTCATGCAGTTTAGTTTCTATGCACTGAAAGGCCTGTTATCACAAAATTAGCCAGCCACAAATGTAAGTGACATTTTTTTTTCCCTTTTCTTTTCTGATTACCAAGAGGATCTCACCTAAGATTAGAAAGTATTTTGGTGCATCACCTCTCATGGGAATGTAAAAAATAAATTGATAAATTTATGCACCACTGTGAATTCTTCATGACTGAGTTGTCAATTGCTTCCTTCAGGCAATGAGCCAATGTTTATTAAGTTGCTACAATGGGCATAGCGTTTTGTGAGGTTTTGTGGAAAGTGTCAAAAGAAATAGCAGTAGATGTGATTTCCCTCAAAGACAGTAGTGATCTAATGAAGGAGATGAATAAAATATATAAGAATAGAGGATCACTATAAAGCAATGATTATAACAATGATAGATACATGCCTAGAGACTGTAAAAATAGCCAGAATTGAGTGGAATTGTTCTCCATAGAAATATGGTAAAGTAGAAAGAACAATTTTCAAATTTTATAAAATTGTAAATCAAAGAAGTCTATGATATTCAAATACTCATTAGACATTTTTTTTTTGTATTTGGGATTTCAGTTTCTCAACCTTATCATCAAGACTCACTGCCTCCAATCATCAATATTTATTGAGCATTTACAGTGTACTAGGCACAATAGAACATTGTCCCTGCTCTTGTGGAGCTTACATTCTAAAAGAAAAAAAATACACCTCTTTTAAAATGGTATTTTTGTTTGGTGTTTTCTGCAAGGTACTGAGGAAATAGTCTGTAGGGTGAGCTTTGGGTATAATTTAGCCCCATCATTATTTAAAGAGAGGAAGAGGAAGGATTTAAAAGGCAGACAATGATAGACCATTCAGGATAGGTAGGGCTTACAAGGAGATAAACACAATCTCGTCAACTAAGGAGAGATTTGCTGCAGTAAATAGGATGAGGGAAATAGTTTGTGGGATGCAAGCAAAGGAAACAAGGTATCCTTAGACATTGAGTGGAGCCAGAAAGATCATGCGGCCTTTTATCCAAGTACATGGCCACCAAGTAGAAATGGTTGGTGACAAGACAGAAGGCTAAAAAAGGTAATCCTGTGCACCTGACAGAAAGAATAAAGGATCAAAATTGAAGGCAGGCTATAACAATATCAAGAAATTCTTAAAAACAAAAGTGATTTGGAAGCACAAAACTTGGTTAATGCTACCCAATGTCATGATGGGCCAAGAACATTGTGGCTTCCTAAGTTAGAAAATACCATATACCAAAATTTTAAATGGAACACATTACTTTTTTCCAATCAATCCCCTGTCTCTGAAAAAAAGCTTTTTTTTTTTTTTTTCCAGGGTAGGGGAGGAATATGGGACATGGTTGGGAATAGTAGTAGTTATATTAGTAGTATTTTGTTATAATAAACTTTGTATTTAAACTTGGTAAAAGCCCATTAGCTGCCAAGAGGGAATAAGGAATAAATTTCTAAAAATGTACAATTTCCTTTAAAGAAGTTTCAGAACCAAGAAACTAATTTACATGAAAAGCTGTAGAGAAAGTAGTTGAAAAGTCCATTCATAAAACTTTTATTCCACTTACATGAATTTAATACACATGTTCTTAACAATTATGCTTGGATTGTTCATGAAAACAAAGCTAGCCATCATCTCAAGTTATTTCCCTGTTTACAGCACATGCATGTTAGGCAAGTATCAAAAAAAAAAAAAAAAAGAATCACAAAAGCAAAAAACCAAAACAAAACAAACAAAAAAAAAAACCTAAAAAAAAAAGTTAAATACATGGGATTTTTGTTTTGCTGCTATGCTTGATATACATAAAGTAATGGATATCAAGCAATTCATTTTTACTGCATCTTTACTTGTACATTTGTTCTTAGTTGTCTAACACATTTAAATACAAATAAAAGGAGTGTAGCAAAAATAACGAAAGCAAACAGCAGGTAACTTTACAAATAATGGAATGTGAACTGTTTCTGCCCTTATCCAGAGTAAATTGGGTCACAACTAAAGGAACACTTCTGCAAATGTAGTCAAAGATGTGCACACTGAGAATGAGTATTCCACAGATACTTGTGGTTCACATGTAGTATCTACGGGATACCCATTTCTACTACAGCCTTATAAGTGCTCTAAACCTTAAAGTATCCACAATAACTACACCTGTATCTGGAACCAATTATCCCTTTTACTCCCCACCAGGACAAACCAGTATGTAGGCAGTTTTCTTTGCTTAGACATGGAAGCAGTTTTAACACTGGCCCTTGTGAAGCCACAATGTACCAAAAGTACTATGCCAAACATTTATAACTAGTATAAAAATCCCACATCCCCATATTGGCCACCTCAAGATGAAAACAGATGACTCCCTAAATGTTAACTGGCTCTACTCCCCTAATATTCAACATAAAAACCACATGGGAAATATAGAAATTCAAATAGAAGTAACATAAACCTGTCATAAATCGTAAACAAAAGACCATATGTGGGACAGCATGAATGACAAATGGTCTACTGTGTGTGTAAATTTTAGAATGAGGCAGACAAAAGTTGCAAGGCCAGTTAATTTTCCCCTCCTTCTCCTGCTTCAGCTTCGTCTCCTGGGGTGTCCGATGTCCACAATGTCAAGTTGTCTCTCAGTAATTGCATTATTAGCGTGCTGTCTTTGTATGACTCTTCACTTAATGTACCAAGTTCAGCAATGGCTTCATCAAAAGCTGTCTTTGCAAGAAAGCAGGCTTTCTCCGGGGAGTTCAGAATTTCGTAATAGAACACAGAGAAGTTAAGGGCCAGACCCAATCTGATAGGATGTGTTGGTTGCATTTCCTTTTTGCTGATTTCAAAAGCTTCTTGGTATGCTTGTTGTGACTGACCCACAATCCCTTTCTTGTCATCACCAGCAGCAACTTTGGCCAAGTAACGCTAGTAGTCTCCTTTCATTTTCAAATAGAAGACTTTGCTCTCTGCTTGTGAAGCATTGGGGATCAAAAACTTTTCCAAAAGAGACAGTACATCATTGCAGAGATCTCTTAGCTCGGTCTCAATTATCTCTCTGTATTCTCAAGCCATCTGCTGTTTTTTCTCAGCACCTTCCATCTTTTGCTCAATACTTGAGATGACCCTCCAAGATGACCTATGGGCTCCTACAACATTTTTATAAGCAACTGAGAGAAGATTCCTCTCCTCATTGGATAATTCAGCTCCTTGCTCAGTTACAGACTTGATGCAGGCTGGCATATCATCATATCACTCAGCCTGCTCGGCCAGTTTGGCCTTCTGCACCAGCTCATTTTCATCCATGACTGGGTGCTCTGTGTCCGGAGTGGGTGGCGGCGGACAGAGGGGCGCTCAGCAGTCTCTGGGCAGCAACAGCGAGGCTAAGACTCTGTCCGTGGATCTGGCTGCTCACAGGCTACAGTGGCTCCACAGACACCCTCCTTAGACATTTTTATGACTTCTTGCAAACATTATGACTTTAGTTTTTCCAAGTTGTATAGTCTGTGATTAATAGGTGATATAAAATTGAAAAACTTCAATTCAAACCAATTTAGTACACATCTTTGACTTTTTTTGGAAGCACATAAAATTCATTCTTTTTCAGAGTTGCTCACATTTAAACACAAAGATAACTAAAAGGCTACTAAGCACAAATGAAACAGTACACAGAATCACCAGAAAAAAATATTTATGCTATTATGATAAAAGTTACTCATATTAACTCTCCATTAGAACGTTGATTATTTTGAATTTAACAGTAAAATAAGGTATCGTATTGATGTTACACATCGGTGAAAAATACATTGAAGCAGCAACTATTCTCTGGGTCTTTTGCAATTTGAAAATAACTGTGAACAATTACTGATTAAGAATTAATAATCACATTCAAAAGAGCTGAATCAATAGTGGTGATGGTATGTGGTTCATTTAGTTATGGAATGCAACAGCCTTGGAGTCAGGGTTTTGAATTCTGAATATCTTTAATTTTTATACTTTCATGCCACAAAAACCTACAATAAATCATACTCCTTTAAGAAAAGTGTGATAGGGACACCTGGGTGGCTAGTGGTTGAGTCTCTGCCTTCGGCTCAGGGTATGACCCTGGGGTCCTGGGATCCAGTCCCACATCGGGCTCCCTGCATGGAGCCTGATTCTCCCTCTGCCTGTGTCTCTGCCTCAATCTCTGTGTCTCTCATGAATAAACAAATAAAATCGTCAATTAAAAAGAAAAGAAAAGTATGATAGAAGTGCCTGGGTGGCTCAGTCAGTGTCTAAATCTTAATTTTTGATTGGGTCATGATCTCAGAGTTGTGAGATGGAGCCCTGTGTCAGATTCCCACTGGGCGTGGAGCCCGCTTAGGAGTCTCTCTCTCTCTCTCTCTCCCTCTCCTTCTGCACCCCATGCTAAAAAAAAAAAAAAAAGAAAGGAAGAAAGAAAGAAAGAAAGAAAGAAAGAAAGAAAGGTATAATAAAATGGCTCAAATGCTAGGTGGGAACAGGGGATTATGATTCTAGTTCTGTTTTAGAAGATTATTAACTCCTACTTTGAGCAAATATTGTATATCTTTGAGCCTTGGTTTCTTCACTTGTACTTTCATTCAACAATTTTGGGGATGATCTATGGTATGATAGGTATGGTTATGAAGTGATTAAATGAGAAGCAGTCTTTGCCTTATTAGGATGTATATAATAGAGAGAAAGCAGTAAATGCACATAAGAATGTAGTTTCAGATTGTAAAACGTCTTTGAAGGAAAAAAAATGGGGTGCTATGAGGGAGAACCAAGGGGCTGATGGCGAACCATTTTTAAGTTTTCTGGTGACACCAGACTCTCTGGGAAAGTGACATCTGAGCAGAGACTTGAAGGTTGATGAGGAGATGGCCAGTTTTGAGAGAAGAAAAGGGAAAGACTGTGCCAGGACAATAAACAACACCCGTGAGACCCTGGCGAGAAAGAATGTGGCATGTTTGAGGAATCTAGGGAAGCTGATGTGGTTGTAGCTGAAGAGACAAGAGGAGAGTGGTCACAGGGTGGGCTGAGTGAGAAACCGAGATCAGTGTAGGGACTCTCAAACCTCCGTCTTGTTCAGGCCATTGGGTTTTATCGTAAGTGACGTGGGAAGCCATTGAGGAGTTTTAGATGAGTGATATGAACTTTCAGGCCTCAGTGTGGAGAATAGACTGAAGGGACACAAGAGGAAGGAAGAAGGAAAATGAAGAGACTTAATACATTGTCCCCCTGACAATGATGGTGGTGGACTTTCCTTTAGGGTTGGTGATACAAAGGGACAGAAAGGGAAAGAACCAGCAAGTATTACAGATGCAGAGTGGACAAATGTCATTAATAAATTGACTATGGGGGGATCCCTGGTGGCTCAGCTGTTTAGCACCTGCCTTCAGCCCGGGGTGTGATCCTGGGGTCCTGGGATTGAGTCCCACATCGGGCTCCCTGCATGGAGCCTGCTTCTCCCTCTGCCTGTGTCTCTGCCTCTGTCTCTCTCTCTGTCTCCCATGAATAAATAAATAAAATATTAAAAAATAAATAAATGGACTATGGGGATGAAGGAAAAAAGCAGTGTCCATAATGACTCCTGGCTTTCTGGTTTGAGTAACTGTAGACTGAGGAGGGGCCATTATTGAGGTGAGGAGGGCTGGGAATAATGATAATGCCTATACCTCTGTGCTGCTTTGGGACTGCCTTTGGAAAGATCTATATATTTCCTGGGGTTGGTTCATATATAAACAAAAGCCATTTATAGAAATTGCATTCTGGTTTAGCATAATATAATATATTTCAAGGACAACCTTGAAAAAAATCAGATAATGGATTCCTTTTTTTTTTACTAGGAAATAATATCTTGGGAAAATATGAATATTAAACAATATATGCTACTGCATTGTGAGGGAAACAGAAAATCTAAGGAAAAAAACTTTACATTTTTTTAAGTGGTATGTGGCAAACATTGAAAGAGTAAGATACATAAGTTGCAATGTTAGAGGGAGGAAATTGAGATATAAATAGATTGGCCTATAAAGCTCCCTAGGGACCATCTTCCTCATTCCTTGAAGAAAACTAATTTATTGTTTTCCTATCTTCAGCAGCTCAGTGGTTGGGGTGGGCAAAGAGGATTTAGTGGTTGAGTCAGGTTTGGTATTTTTATGAAATGAGTGTAGGGAAAGAACCAGGATGCTCTTTGTAGACGTGGGTGGGAGAGTAATTAGAATTTTCTTGTGGCTGAAGACAGGAAAAGTGAACTAAAATTTAGGGATCGTGCATAGGAAACAAACTGAGGGTTGCTGGAGGGGAGGGGTGTGGGGGATGGAGTAACTGGGTGATGCGCATTAAGGAGGGTAAGTGATGTAGTGAGGCCTGAGTGTATTTTTTTTTAAGATTTTATTTATTCATGAGAGACACACAGAGAGAGAGAGGCAGAGATGCAGGCAGAGGGAGAAGCAGACTCCATGCAGGGAGCCCGATGTGGGACTCGATCCTGGGACCCTGGGATCAGGACCCGAGCCAAAGGCTCAACCACTGAGCACCCAGATGCCCCAGCACGGGGTGTTGTATAAGACTGAGGAATCACTGAACTTTACCTCTGAAACTAATAATACACTCTATGTTAATTAATTGAAGTTAATTTTTAAAATTTAGGAATTGTAGCAACAAGCAGTTAGTTACTCCTTTCTCATGATAAAAACCTAAGACAAAATGCACCATGCAAGTTCCTAAATTCATCCTGTTGTTTCGTGCTGCTAGGACATTTCTGTATGACAGATCTGATCTGGTATAGTGCTAGAAAAAGCACCGGGCTGGGGACAAGTGCCAAACCTGCTGCATACTCTATGTGGGACTTTGGGCAAGTTCCTTAACATTATTCAGTCTGTTTCTTCATTTGTAAAATAGGAACTGTAGTACCTGCCGCAAGAGTATCCTTGAAGGCCAAATAATATTTTCTTTTCTGAAATGCCTGCTATTATGCCTGGAGCTCCGTGGGCTGTCACTAAATAATTATTGAAGCAGAATCATGGAATTGCTCCTTTAAAAATAACAGATATAGTAAATATTCTGGTAATGAAATCATACTATTTTTAGATCTAGATTTTTCACTTTTAAATTGGTATTTTAGGGGCACCTATGTGGCTCAGTCAGTTGAGTGCCCGACTCTGGGTTTTGGCTCAGGTCACGATCTCAGGGTCCTGGGATCAAGCCCTGCATCAGGCTCTGCACTCAGCCGGAGTCTGCTTGTTTCCCTCTCTCTCTGCCCCTGCCCCCTACTTGTGTTCTCTCTCTCTCTCAAATATATAAATAAATCTCTTTAAAAATTGGTATATTATATAATATTTTATGAAACTTCTTAAATGCACCTCTTTCTTGTAAAAATTTTTACTCTGAAAGAATTGTAGATTCACATGTAATTGTAAGAATAGAGATCCTGTATGCCTTGGACCCTGTTGCTCCTAATGATAACATCTTACATAAATATAATGCAGTATCAAGTGGGAAAGTGGGAGATTGCTACTGATAATCTTACTGATATTTTGCTGTCAGCTTTACATCTACTCCTTTGTATGTGTGTGTACTTGGTTCTAAGCAATTTTATCCTGTGTGTCGATTCCTATGAAACCAATACAGCCAAGAGACCAAGCAGTTCCATCTCAGAGATTCCTTGTGCTACTATTTTGTAGCTACCTCCACTTAAACTCCTCTTTTAACCTCTGGTAACTACTAACCCATTCTCCATATCTAGAATTTTCTTATTTCAAGAGATTTATATAAATGGAATTATATATATAATCTTTTGAGAATGACTTTTTTTCTACTCAGCACAATTCTCTTGAGAGTCATCCAAGTTATTGTGTGTATCAATAGTTCATTCCTTTTTATTGCTGAAGTAGTGTTTAATGATTTGGATATACTGTAGTGTGTTTACCTTTTCAGTCATTGAAAGAGAATTTGGTTGTTTCTAGTTTGGGGCTATTAGAAATAAAGCCTCTATGAATATTTGTGTGCATGTGTGTGTGTGAATCCAAGTTTTATTTATACCTTTTTGTTTTGTTTTGTTAATTCATTAATTTAATTCATTACCTCAGTATTTTTAAGTAATAGATAAGGAAATATAAAAATTAGCAGTGAGTAGGATTGTCTACATTGGAGGTATTCCTCTTGGTCAAAATGGGAAAAATTCTAGGACGCCTGGATGGCTCAGCGGTTGAGCATCTACCTTTGGCTCAGGGCGTGATCTTGGGTCCTCGCATGGACTCCCACATCGGGCTCCCAGTGAGGAGCCTGTTTCTCCCTCTGCCTGTGTCTCTGCCTCTCTCTGTGTGTCTCTCATGAATAAATAAATAAAATATTTTTAAAAATGGGAATAATTCTGACATTTATGTCAATGGACTATAATTAAATAATATAGCCTGACACATGGGAGCTCACATGTTGGCTACATATATATCTAAAATATTAGCACCATATAACTATGCCAGCTGCTGGTGAAAATGCATGGCTATATTTACATAGTAAAGATATTTATATGCCAATAAAACACGTTTGCTTATAAACCGTCTCCCAAGAAAAACACTCTTCTAATTGTGACATGTACTAAAATTTAATGCCTTATTACAAATAAGTACAAAAATTTGCACATATGCATCTCCCTTCCTTTGTGCAGAATGCACAGAAGTGTTAAAATAAGTAAAACCATTGGCACATGCTCAGACCACATCAATTCTTACTCATCTAGTGTCATTAAATGAGAAGCCCTTTGCCTGGGTGATTGGTAAAGTTACAAGGCTCAGCAATTGTTAAATAATTTTAACAGGGGTAATTGGGTGATGGGCATTAAGGAGGGCACTTGAAGTAATGAGTGCTCGATGTTGTATGCAACTGATGAATCACTAAATTCTATCTCTGAAACTAATGAGTCTATGTTAATTAAATTGAATTTAAATAAATAAAAAATAATATTAACAAATCCATATATAGAGCTTACTATATATTAAGCACTGTTTTTTGGCCAGTAGTGCTTATTAATGTAAAATAAGTTCCACTAAAATCCTGTGGGGTATATGCTGTCAATGTCCTCATCCTATAGCTAGGAACACTGAGGCACAGACAGTGATTAAGTAACTTTTCCAAGGTCTGACAGCCAGTAAATGGCAGAGTGGGGAAACACTCAGTCTTGTTCCAAAGCCCATCCCTTAACTACATATTCTTTGCAAGTGTAGAATCAGTGAATTCAAATAAGTCAACATGCCCAAATAAGATGTTTTAATTAAAACTGGGATTCTGGGTTTTTCACTTCTGAAAGCGAAACAAGAACTCACAACTTTCCTTCAACTAAACTAAATTCTTTTTTTAAAAGATTTTATTTATTTATTAATGAGAGATGCAGAGAGAGAGAGAGAGAGAATGAGAGGCAGAGACACAGGCAGAGGGAGAAGCAGGCTCCATGCAGGGAGCCCGATGCGGGACTCGATCCCAGGACTCCAGGATCACTCCATAGGCCAAAGGCAGGCACTAAACCACTGAGCCACCCAGGGATCCCCTAAACTAAATTCTTAAATAAATGTGGTATCATAGACATTTCCAAGCTAAAGCCTCAGTGCTACTTACCTTAGAATTAAACACATCAGGGTAGGTTTACTCAGGGTCTATTACAAGAACTTCTAAAAAAAAATTTTTTTTTTGAGAATGAGCTTATTCTAAGAAGAAAGAGAATTAACAAGCAAGCTTGGTAATCAGAAATGAGGACCAATTTTGAGTACAATGTGCTGTCTGCTTTTGAAATTTGCTTTTCAGCATGATGCTTATGAGTTTATCTCTAGGAAGCTGAGGTCCAAAGATAAAAATGTAAAAATCCATTTTCACAAAAGAAGAATTAGTAATATATACATCAAAAAGAGTAAGCAGCATTGCATTGGTACCCTTTAAAAAAAGAGTATGGTACAAAAAATGGAGGGATGAATAAGGTGAGTACAGAAAATAAGAAACTTTGCTACATTTAGGGCACTGACACATTAGTAATGCTTGAAGTTTCAGCCATACCCTGCCCCTACCACCATGGGAAGGCTCGAAACCTTTCATGGCAGCACCTGGCAAAATGCAAGTCTGAGTCTCTGGCTTCACTATCTGGGCTTAATGGATTTGCCAGTGACATGGGGCCGAGCTTTGTGTCAGGAGGAGGCAGGGTGGCTGGCACAGAAATCAGCACCATGGACAGCAGGTGCTGGCCTGGCGCTGGGGCACCACCCGCCAAGGGGTGCTGATGTGTGGGGAAATGTGGCAGGCACCAGGTGGAAGCAGGAAAAAAAAACATGTTTATACTCATTTGATTGAAACCTCATTAAGGCATTCTCAGAAAAATTGAGTGATAAGGAAGGGAAAGTTTTAGAGAATAGAAGTTGTATAAAACAAGGTAGAGCTACGGCTAAAGAAATACTGTTCATCACTATAATGTTATATCATTATTATTTGTGCAACTGGTGCTTTGATACAACAGGGGAAAATCCAGGTTACAAATCTAGTTGCTTTCCCCAGGAATAGCTTTTGTCTTGTATATTTTTAATATAGTCTTGACTAAAGATAGAAAAATGTCTTTTAAATTTCAATGTCAGTGATATAATGAATGATAATGTGTTCAGAGTCCAGAATGTGGTCTACTTTCTCTATATTTTGCCTAAAATATGTGAGATCTGTGAAGTACATACAATCAGCATTTTCTTGTGATTTAGAGAATTCTATTGAAATTGGTTAAATAACAGGAAGAGTTCTGGTTGCCTGTTGGTGCATAAAAAATAATTAAATCTTAGTGGTATAAAAAAGCAACCATTCTATTAAGCTATGTTTCCTATGGGCAAAGAATTCAGACAGAGCATAGCCAGATGGTTTATGTATCAGGACTCCACCAGAGAAATAGCACCAGCAGGATGTATGTGTATTAAGAAACTTATTGCAAAGAATAGGCTTACATGATTGTGGGGGCTAATTAAGCTAGTCTGACACCTTCAGGGCAGGCTTTCAATAAGGGCAGGCTTCAATATCTTGGACGGTGGCTGCCACTGGTGGAATTTCTTCTTGTCTTCAATTGTATTCTATTGTTTCTCTGCAAATTCCACCTGTGGAATTGCAGGCCACAGGTGGAATTTCTTCTTCCTCAAGGAATCTATTCCATTATGAAAGCTTTCGACTGATTGGGTTAGGCTAACCCATATTACCCCGGATAATGTCTTTTACATAAAGCCAACTGATTGTAGATGTTAATCATGACTACAAAATTACCTTCTTATATAGATATAAAACTATCTATCTATCTATCTATCTATCTATCTATCTATCATCTATCTATCCACACTAGATATAAAACATATCTAGGGGGACAAAGCAACACCTTAATTTGTGTTTGATTGAATAACTGGGTGCAGTGGCCTAGCCAACTTTGACATAAAAAACTGATCATCACAGTTTGCCTCTGCTCTGCAATGTCTGGAAATTCAGCTGGGAAAACTTGCAAGGTTGGGGTCACCCAAAATGCTGGGGAACTGTAAAGGATTTCTTCACTCATGGGACTGGTACCGAATTTAAAGGCTAGGCTCAGCTGGCTCTGTCACTGGAGTAGGATACTCATGCCCTCTTTATTTGGCTTTGGCTTCTCACAGTGTAACAGCTGGGTTTGGGGAAGGAACAAGCTGAAAGGAAGTGCCCTGAAGGAAAACTGCCAAAAGAACAGGGAGAAGCTGTGTGGCTTTTACTGACCTAGCTTCAGAAATCATGAAGCCTCACTTCTGCACATTTTATTGATAACATGCATGTCACAAGGTCTGACCCAAGAGGAGGGAACAAGACTGCCTTTGATGGAGGAGTGGCGAGGTCACATTGCATGACAGCACATAGGATGGAGGATATTGTTGCAGCCACCTTTGAAAAATATTGTCTGCCACAGGTTATGAAAATGTACAGTGTCTCTGCCAACTGAAATAAAAGAAATGTTTAGAAGTTCACTACTGTTCATCAGCTCACCTCAGACACTCAAAAATGGCAGAATTTAATAGCATTAAAATTGATTTCTAGAAATATGTTGCTCTTTTCTCCTATTCAAAAACCTATCAAGTTAGGGCTTCTTATTAAAAATATGATAATTTATGATTGCTCTGAGACTAACCCACTTAAAATTTCAGTGACCTTCTGGGAGTAAAGCAGATATTGGAACCTGTATTAATGATCTATTGCTGTGTAAAAAATTACCACAAACTTGGTAGCTTCAAGCAACATACATTTATGGTCTCACAGTTTCTGTGACTCAGGAGTCTAGGCATGGCTTAGCTGGGTTTTTTGTTTCAGGTTCTCTCACAAAACTGCAATCAGGATTGTTGGCCAGGGATGGGGTCTCTTCTGAAGCTGAACTGAGGAAGGAGCCTCTTCCAAGTTCACATGATTGTGGGGTGCCAGGATTCAATTCCTTGTGGGCCATGGGACTGAGACTTCCAATTTCTAGTTGGCTGTTTCCTGGAGGCTACCCTTAGCTCCTTGCTATACAAGCCTCTCCGTATGGAAGCTTGCTTCATCAAAGCTACCAAGGGTGAAAGTCAATGGGGAGAGTCTGCTAGCAAGAGGGAAGTTAGTATCTTAGGCGATGAAATCACAAACATGACAGAGCATCCCCTGGTCACAATTTCTGCTCACTGAAGGGAGGGAATTCCACAGAGTTATGAATACCAGGGGGCAGGGCTAATTTGGAGCCATCTTAGTGTCTGTCTATCACAGGAAGGTTAGATGCAATTGCCACAGCTTGAGATAAGGTAGAGGCACTAGGTAGCCAAAAAGTGGATGCCTAATTCTACATCTTCTCAGCTAATCTCCCTTCTGCTATTTCTGCTGGGCCACCAGCTGAAAGTGGCTCATTTGAATACCATTTTTACCATCTAAATACACTGATCTAACATTGATAATTGATCTGGTTCTTATTTTTTTTAAATAAAGATCTTTCAACATAAGCTCTTTCCTGACCTCCGAGACTAGGAAAAAATCTTGGAAGCTGTTGAAATATTTTTCCAGCACTTTGAAAAAGCACAGAATTGCCTATGCAGTCCTTGTCTGTATCAAAACACGAATGTGAGAAACCTGGAATGTCTTCTAAGTACTCATACACAGTGAAGCATTTTGTAAAGACACAGAGTTACCTATTACAAAGTCCAGGAAAAGCCTTCTAGCAGCCTCAGTCCAAACCATTCATCAGATGCTAAAACAAATGAAATTGAATAGCATCTCCCAGGTGATGTCAGCTGGAAAAAAATTGAAAACCATTTTTGATTTGGGCTTTCTCTGAAAAATATAGCATATTTTATGGAAAGAGAAGCTTTCTTATTGTGTCCAAATATATTTCTGCATGAGTTCTTTGTGGTAGTAAATAATATGTATGTCTTGGACACTTATCTGCGGTTGATAGTTTTCCAGTAATTTAGTGGTAATAGGTTTTATTTTTTTAATTTTTAAAAAATATTTATTTATTCATGAGAAACAGAGAGAGAGAGACAGACAGATAGACAGACATAGGCAGAGGGAGAAGCAGGCTCCATGCGGGGAGCCCGATGTGGGACTCAATCCCAGACCCCAGGATCATGCCCTGAGCCAAAGGCAGATGCTCAACCGCTGAGCCACCAGGGATCCCATGGTAATAGGTTTTAAGGAGTATACACTGAGCTATATAATTTCTCAAAATTGTTTCTCTAAAACATAGCTTTATATTTCTATCCCCTTTTCAATTGTCCATAATACTATTTTCTATTTAGATACAGATGTCATTTTTCCTTTTTTAAAAAAGACATTTTGTTTTATTGAAATATAACATATATACCACACATTGCATGAATTATAGGTATAAAGCTGGACAAATGATCGTACAGTGTATACCTCCAGGTCAACTCTAGTCAGATCAAATATTAGAATATTACCAGGATCCAGTTCTTTCTCTACAAAGTCCACTCTCTGGACTTTAAACATCATGCATTTGTTTAATCTATTTTTGTACTTCATATAAATGAAGTCTCATAGTATATCCTCTTGTATGTGGCATTTTCATACAAAGTTTACTTAGAAAATGCATTCATATTGCTGTGTATAGCAATAGTTCACTAATTTTCAGTGTTGTATAGCAGTCTATTGTGTAAGTATAATGTAAATCATTATTCTAATAATATCAGTTTCTAGTTTGGAGCTATTGTGAATAATGTTGTTAATGCACATTCTTCTACAGCCTTTTGCTACACATTTCTATGGAGCAGGTACCTAAGAGTAGTATTGCTTGTTTATAGGGTATGAGCAGTTCAGCTTTAGTAGATACTCCCAAATGGTTTTCCAAAGTGGCTGTACTAACTTAAAGCCATGCCAGAAAATGCTTTGAGGGGAAAATTGAGCTCGCCTTTCCACATTTCCCTTCTTTCTTGGATATTTGTCCCTTAAACCCTCACTGTTTTGGAATCTTTCATATGCCTTCAATCAAATCTTTAAAAATATTTTGTCTGCTTTTCTTAGTTCTCCTCTGCCCCAGCAGGAGTTTGTTCTGCAGAAGTCTAATAGACTGTTCTCAGAACAGAAATCCAGTCTGCACGTCCTTTGAGCCTCAGGAACAGTAAAAGCTAACTTTTATTTTGTTCTCCTAAAAAAGAAATGAATGAGTAAGAACTACACAGGCAAGTGAATATAAACAGAAAAAACAAGAAGGAATAGCATACATAAAGACAAGGGCATAATGTATGCAGGGAATCATAAGTAGTTTAGCATAGCTCGATCACAAATTGTGAGATGGTAGTAGAAAAATTACAGAAGCCATGTTATAAAAGACCTTAATGCGATACTAAAGAGCTTGAATTTTCATCTAAAAGCTGAGGGGGATCATTGGTCATTTAGTGCAGGAAAGAATAGGATCAGATTTTAATTTTCTAAAATTTATGTTGAAAGCAGTATGGGATGTATCTGAGGGGCCAAGACTGGGATCTAGAAAATTAGTGTCATGAAGAGGTATAAAAGAAAGGATAGAGCTTAAATGAGAGAAAGGGGAACAGATTCAAAATATGTTTGGAAGGTTAAGTCTGTAAGAAAAATGAAGAAAAAGTGAGAAATGATGCCCAGTGTCTTGCTTGGGTGAGCAGGTGCACAAGGGTGTCAATACCTGACACGTGGATGAGAGCAGGAGGTCTCTTGGATTGGTAGAGGGTGGAGGCAATGATTGAATTCACTCTGGACAATGTCCATTTAAAGGTGCCTTTGGGAAACACAGGTACATGTGTGAATGTGGAACCTGAAGATACTGGGAGGGGCTGGTGATAAGATTTTGGGTTTATCAGTGATAGGTGGTTGTAAAAACCTTGAGATCAATTAGATAACTCAAATGATGCTGCTTATGCAGAGCAAGAAGAGAAATGGACCACAAACAAAGCCTCACCCTAAGAACGACAAACAGAGGGAGATGGAATGATAAAGCAGATCAAGAAAACATTACCAGAGAAGCAGAAAGAGAATCAGGACAGAGAAATGTAATCAAACCAATGAGATACATATTTTAAGGAAGGAGAGGTTAAGAGTGTTAAAGCTGGAGAGAGGATTTCTGAGATAACAAATGTGTTTATTATATTTGGACATTAGAACCTTATGGCTTTAGTTGGCTAGAAGGGAAAGAAATCAGATCATAGTGATCTGAGAAACAAACAAAACTTACTCTTGAGATGCTCAGATGAGAAAGAAATGAGAGACAATTGTAAGGCTAGAAGATACTGAAGGGTCAAGGATATTTTTTAAATTATGAGGGATGTTTGCACGTGAACTGGAGAAGGTAGGGCTGTAACACAGAAGGAGGAACTGGGCTGATCTCGAGAGGTCAGGAGAGGGTTAACAGATTGAGAAAAGTGGAAACTATAGCTGGAGACTGTAGAAGTGTAGCAATTCTGAGTAATTGCAGGATTCTTTGCTTTCTGTGTAATGCTTTTCTGAAATACTTGAATTTTTATGGTTAGCATGCGTTACTATTATAACCAGAAAAAGCAATAAAGATTAAAATAAAGATGCAATGAAGCATTGGATTTCTGTAAAGATTCAAGAAAATCAGAATGAGAAAAGTCCTCAAAATATGAAATTAGATTATTGAATATTATTCTCCCTGTACCTTTGTTATTTAAATGAAAACACTTATTTGAAAACCAAGAATTTGACTATTTGTGGGGGGCATCATTCGGATTTTTTCCCCAAGTAAATAAAGCAGCGTTCCTCTCAAGAGAAAAATAGTTCCCTAAATATACACGTCATATAATTCATTAGAAAACATTATCCTAGGAAGACTGCTTGTAGGCACTTAATCATCTATTATTTTCTTTCTCTGAATAGTTCTTGTGATATTATTCATAGCATAATTTGCCTGATTCAGTACTATGTTTAACGATTCCAAAAATAACCTATTGATTCCAGCAAAAATTTGACAAGGGAAAGGATTTGGCAGAGAGAAATGTTATACTTCATGAATTAGTGCCTGTACCACTCAATCATCTTCCCCCTTTGCTAGATTGTCCCTTTTGGTCTAGCTCAGAAGCTAGCAAGTGAAAAATGAAAAACTATCTATTATAAGTGAGTGATGGGAAAAGCAAGATACTTAAGTGAAAGTCATCGAATATTATAAATTCATGTGAAATTCTGAGGATTCCTCTATCCTCGCTCCCTCCCTGGATGGAAGTGGGACAGATTATCTATTATATTGCTGAGCGTTGTACTAAGAAAACTATATTAAGTTAGTAGTGGTTGGGTACGGTGTGGCCGGATCCAGTCTGCTCCTCGGAGATGGACAATACAATTCCTCCGTGTTTGCTGTATCCAGGGTGGCAAATAGGCTTCATTTTGACTGCACCTCTGATCAGGTGGTCAGGCTGCCTGAAGCTCTATCATAAATGGGCTGGAGGCATGGAGTGGGTGATAGCAGAAATGTCTGCTATGGCAGGTGGAGTAATGATAACCTGGGAACTAAAAAGGTAAAGGTGTTGGAACCTCTGCCTTTGAGGGTAGCCCACAGTGGAGATCCTACTCATTGGCGTGGTGCTAGCAGAGCAGGAGTGCCAATGAACTGAGTAATTGCAGGATTCTTTGCTTTCTGTGTAATGCTTTTCTGAAATATTTGAATTTTTATGGTTAGCATGCGTTACTATTGTAACCAGAAAAAGCAATAAAGATTAAAATAAAGATGCAATGAAGCATTGGATTTCTGTAAAGATTCAAGAAAATAAGAATGAGAAAAGTCATCAAAATATGAAATTTTTCATATTTTCAAATTTTTCACTGGGAGGTTTGGAGATCAAGGGTTCACATAGGGAGAGTATAGGAGGAACTTTGCGGGTGAGAGAACATGCAGGATCAAATTCCCTGGATCTGGGCTCAAGCCTTGATGTGGTGTGACCTTGGGTAATTCATTTGTTCTTTCATCAGCAGGAAAGAATGAGAATAATAAAAATTTTCTTGTTTTTTTAAATAATAAGTGGTTAATAGGATTGGTTTATTCTTCACATACATAGATGAGAAGTGTTTGTAAACTCTCGAGCACTATTACAATTTTTTAAAGATTTTATTTATTTATTCATGAGAGACAGAGAGAGAGAGAGAGAGAGAGAGAGAGAGAGAGAGAGAGGCAGAGACACAGGCAGAGGGAGAAGCAGGCTCCATGCAGGGAGCCCAATGTGGGACTCGATCCCGGGTCTCCAGGATCCCTCCCTGGGCTGAAGGCAGCGCTAAACCACTGAGCCACCCAGGCTGCCCACAATTACAATTTTTAAAAATTGATTGGTAATGAGTGTGTCTGGATGACTCAGTAACGCCTCCGACTCTTGATTTCAGCTCAGGTCATGATCTCAGGGTCTTGAGAGGGAGCCCCACGTTGGGCTCCATGCCCAGCATGAGGCCTGCTTCAGATTCTTTCCCCCTCCCCACCTCTGCTCTCACACACTCTCCACACACTCTCAAAAAAAAAAAGAAAAGAAAACCGATCAGTAGTGATATAGTTATGACATGTTCACAAATAGCATTTATTGCATTTTGCATTGAATCCTAGTGATATGAGAGTAATATATCCAGTGCTGAGAGAACGGACAAGAGAGAGATCATTTCCTGCTGGAGAGATGGCTCCTCACGAGGATGGCTTTATGAGGAAAGCAGTGTTTCAGCTGGGCCTCAACGGTTAAATAGGAATTTGGTAGTTGAAGATAAAAGGACTAAAAGGACTCTTCTAGGAGGAGAAAACTGGGTGAACGAAGGCCTGAAATGAAGAAAACAAAAAAATAAGAAAACAATAGATAAATCCTGAAGTTTTCCTGGTGCTTTATGATTTAGAATGTCTTTTTTTTTTTTTTTTTTTTTTTTATAACTGGTTGAGAATAGCCATACCATTTGGCTGTAGCATGGGATGTGCTTTGGAGGCTGGAGAGAAATAAGATTGGGGATCCTGACTGAGATAATATTTTGGAGGAATTTGAATTCTTTCTTAAGGAACATGCATAGAGATGAGCAATCCACATAGATGCAAAAAATGTCATGAACAGAGATTCCAATTCTCTGTTGTCACAGAGGAGCACACTGCATGTACTTGGTATGTTAATAGATTATGCATTTTATAGATTTTATTTATTTCCCTTCCCTGGATACTTGCTTACAACTCTACATTTTGCAGGACTTTAATGATGCCTTCTGTGTACAACTCTTCTCTGACCCTTAATACCTCTCCTGAGCAATTGTACTCCTTGCCTGGGCACATAGCTTTTAGTGCCTTCATGGTCTGTGCAGGAAAGGACTTCCAAATTCATCTCTTATTGCACCCCTCCCTTGTTCAGAATCCCACAGTGCTTCTGCCTTGCGTTCTGGATAAGGTTTGGACTGCTTGGCCTGGCATTCATCTTATCTGGCTGTAAATACCTTTCTAGTTCTATCTCCTATTATTCTTTGATATATGCCCTATATTCCAACCATCTTTTTTCTCTTTCTCCTCTAAATATAGTTTGAGCCACTTTGACCTGCCCCTGTGCTCCCTTCCTGTGCATTCAAGTTGTACCTAATCATTCACTAGTAAATTCAAATGCCAGTTCCTATACAAAGTTTTTTCTAAACCTTACATCTGGAAGTGATCATTCATGCTTTTAACTCAGAATTGGTAATACTTTTATATCGCTTACTATGTCCTAGACACTCTCTTCAACCTTTTACATAAATTAACTCATTTCATTCTTACAACACCACCTGTAAACCAGGTATGGTTACTGTTTCTATTTTACAAACGAGAAAACTGAGACATATCCTTATCTTGCCAAACATTACGTAACAAATAACTGGCATAGTTGTGATTTGAACTGAGGAACTCTGACATCAAGAGTTGGGCTGACTGCTATGTTATTATATGGCCTCTTGCAGCATCTTATAACAGTTGGCACCTGCCTGTGGCACTTAGTATTTTTAATTTGATTGCTTGTAGATTTATTCTACTTGCCCACTTTGCCTGACCCGGGGCCTTTAACTCTTGGGAACCCACCTACTGTAATTGGAAATGCATGCAGTAAGAGAGAAATCTGGGTATCCTGTTTCTGACAATGGCCAAAGACCCAATTTTTACCCTGGTCTAGGCTTGGTCATGAATTCTTGCTCCATTACTATTTACTTGACCTTTGTCTTTGTCTCATACATTGGCGTTTGTCCTCTATTCTTGTACCTGATAACCAACGTAACTTCTCCTTTTTCTCTTTGTTTCCCTTGCATGTGTTTCTGTCCTTGGGTTTCTACTATATCTGGCTTTTAACCCTGAGATCCTGGACCAACATGTCTGGCCACTCTTGCTCCAGCTTTTTTTGGGAGAGAGTCAGAAACTACAGTATTAGACATTCCTAAGGGCAGAGATTCTTATCATCCTGTATCCTATTCCTATAGAACGAGGATGTATCTTCCACATAGGAACTCTGTAATCTTTTATTGAATAAAAGGATGAGCAAATGAAAGTGGCCACCATCTGCTTATTGTCCTTGACTGCTAGTAATGTCTTTTCTGATGATTTTTACTATTATTTGTTTCTCGCACTATCCTTTACGTTGAAATCGGATTTCAGCCTTGGCTCTCCAAATCTTACGGGTCCTGCTATGACTCAACTAGTTAAAATGGTAGGTGCTTATTGGGCACAGAGAGGATATAACAGAAGATGCAGACACTGATTTTAAAATAATTTCATTATCATTTTCTCATAAAAGTTCACATATATAAAAACTTGTTATATTAAAAATACCAAGTTAACAGTTTCAGATGAAAGTAGTTGTTGCAAGTAGACACACAACTAAACAAGAAGTAACAGGACAGATGATAATTTGGGAGAAGAGGACAGGATCATCTCAGGCAGGATGGCTAGCAAAGGATTTCAGAAGAATGAAGAATTTTAAAATTTTATTTTTCTTTTTTTAAAAAGTTTTTACTTAAGTTCCAATTAGTTGACATACAGTGTAATATTAGTTTCAGGTACAGAATTCAGTGATTCATCACTTACAGAACAACACCCAGTGCTCATCACAACCAGTGTCCTCCTCAATCCCCTTTACCCACTTAGCCCATCTCCCCATCTACCTCCCCTCCAGCAACCCTCAGTTTGTTCTTCATAGGTAAGATTCTTTTTTATGGTTTGCCTCTATTTCCTCCCCCATGTTCATTTGTTTTGTTTCTTAAATTCCACATAGAGTAAAATCATATTATATTTGTCTTTCTCTCACTGACTTATTTTGCATAGCATAGTACTCTCAGGCTCCATCCATATCATTGCAAATGACAAAATTTCATTATTTTTTGTGGCTAATATTCTGTTGTATGTATGTATGTATGTAAGCGTGCATGTGTGTGTGTGTGTGTGTGTGTGTGTGTGTGTGTGTACCCCAAATCTTCTTTATTCATTCATCAGTCAATGGACACTTGGGCTGTTTCCATAATTTGGCTCTTGTAGATAGTGCTGCTATAAACATCAGGATACATGGATCCTTTTGAATTAGTATTCTTGTATTCTTTGGGTAAATACCTAGTAGTGCAATTGCTGAGTTATAGGGTTGTTCTATTTTTAACTTTTTTCGAGGAATCTCCATATTGTTTTCCAGAGTGGCTGCACTAGTTTTTATTCCTACCAGCAGTTCAGAAGTGTTCCCCTTTCTCCACATGCTTGCCAACACTTGCTATTTTTTGTGTTTTTGATTTTAGCCACTCCGACAGACATGAAGTGATCTCATTGTAGTTTTTTGATTTGCATTTTCCTGATGATCAATGGTGTTGGGCATCTTTTTATGTGTCTATTGGCCATCTATATACATCTTCTTTGGAAAAATGTCTATTCATGTCTCTACCCATTTTTTAATTGGATTATTCATTTTGGGGGTTTTATAAGTTCTTTATATATTCTGGATACTAACACTTTATCAAATATGCCATTTACAAATGTCTTCTCAAATTTCATAGGTCGCTTTTTAATTTGTTGATGGTTTCCTTTGCTGTGCAAAAGCTTTTTATTTTGATGAAATCCCAATAGTTTACTTTTGCTTTTGTTTCCCTTGCCTCAGGAGACATATATAGAAAGAAATTGCTATGGCTGATGTCAGAAAGGTCTGTGTTCTCTTCTAGGATTTTTATGGTTTCAGGTCTCACAGTTAAATCTTTAATCTATTTTGAATTTATTTTTGTGTTTGATATGAGAAAGTGGTCCAGTTTAATTCTTTTGCATGTAACTATCTAGTTTTCCTAATACCATTTGTTAAAGAAACTGTCTTTTTCCCATTGAGTAGGATTCATTGACCATAAAGTTGTGGGCTCATTTCTGGGTTTTCTATTCTGTTCTATTGATGTCCATTTTTGTACCAGTACCATACAGTTTTGATCGCTACAGCTTTGTAACATACGTTAAAGTCTGGAATTGTGGTAAAAAATAACATAAAATTTACTATCTTAACCATTTTTTAGTGTATGGTCAATAGTGTTAAGTATATTCACATTACTTTGTAACAGGTGTCTAGGACCGTTTTGTCCTGCAAAACAGAATCTCCTATACTTATTAAACAATTCCCATCTCCCCTTCCTCCTATCTCCTGATAACCACCATTTTACTTTCTGACTCTGTGAATTTGAGTACTTTAGATCCTTCATATAAATGGGGTCACACAGTTATTTGTTTTCTTAAGAATGTAGATTTCGAGCTGTGTCTTTAAAGATGATTGTGATTGAATAGGCAGAGATGAAAGGGGCTACATAAGGTAAATTGATTAACATAGTGTAGTGTGAAAAGGAATTATTTCCTTAACATGTACTGAGATAGATAGAAGCCAAGGCATGTTCCTTATTTATTTACCTTGGGCCAATTCCTCTTAAGTTATGGGTGTTTTGAGGAACCTGGGTAGCTCAATTGGTTATGCACCTGCCTTTGGCTCAGGTCATGATCCCAGGGTCCTGGGAATCAAGCCCCACATGAAGCTCCCTGCTCAGTGGGGGGCCTGCTTCTCTCTCTCCCTCTGTCTGCTGCTCCCCCTGCTTGTGTTTTCTCTCTCTCTCTGTCAAGTAACTAAATAAAATCTTAAAAAAAAAAAAAAAGTTATGTTTTGACTGCTGTTCACTGTGTATATTTATATCTGACTTTTTTTTTTTTTTAAATATCTGACTTTAGCTGTGGTTTTCAACTAGGGAGGATCTTTGGACATTAGTTATATAGACTTATCAATGTAAATTGTGATCCAGAAGATAAGCAGATTGTTGTCTAAAAGCATGGACACTTGGGGTCATTGTTTTCACTTTAACTGTGATGGAATGGAGTATTTGGGTTTGGCTTTGAAACAAAGGTTTTCTGTTTGTTTGTTTTTTTAAAGAACCAACCCATCAAGATAGGAAATCTACATACTGCTTTGTGTAATAATGAACTTAGGCACATAGATAACACATGTTTTACTGTTGTATTGCTCTTTTAATCAACAATTCTATATCATTAGGAACTGGTAATTTTTTTTTACCTAAGAGACAAGGTTCTGACACAGTTCTGAGCCTTTTAGGTGCAGTCTTCTTCTTCTTTTTTAAGATTTTATTTATTCATGGAGACACAGAGAGAGAGGCAGAGACATAGGCAGAAAGAGAAGCAGGCTCCTCTCGGGGAGCCCGATGTGCGACTCGATTCTGGGACCAATATATGCCCTGAGCAGAAGGCAGATAGATGCTCAACCTCTGAGTCACCCAGGCATCCCTTAGGTGCAGTCTTCTTGAGTTTTGGGTTATTCGTCCTGGACAGGTCACATGACTCTCCTTCACATTTGGACAGGACTAGACCTCACATAAGGGATCAGCCACAAGTCCATGTGGTACCTTAGGGTGAATGAGGAAAAGGGGCCTTTTCTTCAAAACAGTAACTTCTATCTGATGGGATATTGTCTTGATAGATATCTGCTGCCATCTGCTAAAACATTATAATAATTTGGTCAACTATATGAACAGTGGCCTATAGGGTTGTGCAGGACAAAGACTATGGAAGAGTCTTTCAGAAGCACAGTGGCCATCGACAGAAAATGGAGCAGAGCACCGAGGTCACTCTCTGTGAAGGCAGAGGAGTTAACAGGTATAGATTTTTCCCTGTAGATGTGTCACAGGGCAAAACAAGATGGAAACTTAGAACTTGAGTCTCGATACTAGGAGATAGGCAGAAAATGAAAATTAAGTGTAATACCAAAGTCGAGAAGTGGAAGGTTGGGTTTGCCAAGAGTCAGAACTGAGGGGGACAAGCGAAATGCACGTATGAGGATTTTGGATAAGAAATGTGGGTATTTGAAGCAGCTTTTTACAAAATTATAATGCAAGTTTGCACAGGAATATATAGTTAACTTAAAGGAACAAGAATGGGGCAGATAACAGTTTATGTTCACAGTAGTAGTAATAATAACTCACATTTACGCAGTGCTTCAGAATTTATAGGACATTATTAATACATGATATCTTATTTTGATATTTTTGAGTACCTTTTAAGGCAAGAAAACTATTTATCACGATTTTATAAATAAGGATTAATAAGTTTCCGTGACTTGCTCAAGTTCATATATATGATAAAGCTAAATTTCAAGAATATTTTATTTATTTACTTATTTGAGAGAGAGAGAGAGAGAGAATGGATGGCAGGAGGGGCAGAGGGGGAGAGAGAATCTCTTAAGCAGACACCATGCTGAACATGGAGGCCCACACAGAGCTCAGTCTCACCACCCTGAGATCATGACCTGAGCCGAAGCCAAGAGTTGGACTGAACCACCCAAGTGCCAAATACTTCTCAAATACTTCTGAGTCCATGATATTTTTTAATATACCATGATTTATTGTTTTTTTCTGATAAAGTTCCACAAAAGTTTCCTGATTAAACTGTTCCCTAGACTTCTACTGCAAGTCACCAAATTTATTTCCTTTTATTTCTGGGCACAAAATATAGACTCCTTTTCCAGCCACATTACTAAATGATAGAAAATGATGTCAATCACTTCCAGGCCTGAGCCATAATGCAGTGCTCATCTCCCTCTCTCTCTCTCTCTCTTTTTTTTTTCATCTCCCTCTCTTTTACTGTCTTGATGTCATAACCATGGCAGCCTTAAAAACTACATTTTTAAAAATTCAATTAATTAACATATAACGTATTATTCATTTCAGAGGTAGAGGTCAGTGATTCTCAGTCTTTTTTTTTTTTTTTTTAAGATTTTATTCATTTATTCATGAGAGACACAGAGAGACAGAGAGGCAGAGACACAGGCAGAGGGAGAAGCAGGCTCCATGCAAGGAGCCCAGTGCAGGACTTTGATCCCAGGGCCCCAGGATCATACCCTGAGCCCAAGGCAGGTGCCAAACTGCTGAGCCATCCAGAGATCCCCTATCAGTCTTATATAATACCCAGTGTTCATTACATCACGCGCTCTCCTTAATGTCCATCACCCAGTTGCCGCATCCGCCTACCCCCTCCCTTCCAGCAACCTTCAGTTTGTAGAAACCATGTGTTGAGGATGGAAGAGTCTCTATCCACTTGAGTATTTGAATAACTACATGGAAAAGAGCCCTTCCTCTTCCAAGGGATCATTTCTATTGAGTTTATTGAGCAGGAAGTAAACTTCTATCAAGTTAAGCCCCTGAGCATTTGGGTTGTATCTATTTCTTACAGCGGCTAATGTTACCTTAGTAATGACCTCTCTTTACATTATTTACATGTAGCCTCTACTATGTAAGCATTTCGCTCTTATTTGATTATCTGTGACTGAAGTTATTTGGGGTAGGTGCCCAAGTTTTGCTTTAAGGCTGGATTTATACCATTACTTCCATTTCCTCTTTAATCCCTCTGGTCTTTGAAGCACATGGAATTAGGTTATATACTTTGCCATCTCCCCCCCTACACACACACACACCTTTTAAAGCAATCTACTCTCCTCCGCATCACTCCCCCCCGCCCCCACGCATTATGGATTTTAGCCATTAGTTTACTAAATTTCTCACCATCACTATTTTTGTTTATTCTTTGACGGTCTCTTCCTACCTCTCCAGTTCACTTACTCCAGTGTAACTAAGTGAGAGTAATCTACTCCAGTAATTCTTGGATGCCATTAGGAACCCCAGTCCACTGACTTTACTGTTATCTCACTGGCCAACATCCATCTTTACCTTTACCTGGTTAAAATTTCTCGGTCTATTGTTAAATAATTTCCATGTATACATATTCAGCTCCTTTGCCTTACTCCTCCTACTGTTTTGATCTGGGAGAAATCCAGCCTTGAGTAAATTCAACTTTGTTCCTATTCCATCATTGGATCAGTACAACTGAATGTAGCTGGGGAAAAAAATGCAACAGTGCTTTCTAGGCTAACTTTAAATTTATGTTCACAAACCTCAACTGGATTTGGTGTCTGGCCCTCCTCTACTTTCCACATATGCTTTTTCCAGTGATTCCATCCAGGTCTGTGGCTTTAAATATATCATATGTTACTAACTCCCAAATGTCTATACCCAGCCTTAACTCTTCCTGCGTAATCCACACCTGGATACTCTACTCTCCATGTGCCTACCCAACAGGCATTAAAACGTCTCAGCAGCCAGGGAGACTGGATGCAATGTCCAGTGTAGTCCTCGTCCAGTTTCCCAGCCATACCTGCAATATTGGTGAAGGAATAAGTACCACCAACAACTAATGTTTATTCAGTGCTTACTTTATGCTGGGAACTTTGCACATAAAATGATCTAATCTTCACAGAAAATCTATTAGACAACATAATTATTATCATCTCTGCTTCAGAGAAGGGGAAACTGAGATTCAGAGCCCAAATGGCAGAGTTGGAATTTAAATCAACTAAGCAGGGCTTAGCAGACTTTTGCTGTAAAGGACCAGATAGTAAATATTTTCAGTTTTGTGGTCTATATTGTCTCTGTTACAACAAACCACCTCCACTCTTTTAGCGTGAAAGTAGTCACAAACAGTGCATAAATGAACACATATAGGTGTGTTCCAATAAAACTTTATTTACAAAAATAGGTGATAGGACATACTTAACAGGTGATAGATTGCCAATTCCTGCTTTAAATGGTTATTGCTGCATTGCCTGGGTTAAATGAATGACTGAACAAATGAATGACACCCTCTTTGGCACCAACCCTCCCCTGTTTTGTTCCCTCCCGGTTCTCTCATGAGTATTCGTGAGACTGCTGGAAAATCACGTCACTGCCAAGGAAAAAAAAAACAACACAATTACTCCTTAGGGCTGAGTGAGGAACGCAAAGGGAAAAATCTTATAAGAATAGTGTTTTGCTCCTAAGTTGGGTTAGGTGAGCAATGTCCTAGGTCTCTTAGACTCTAATAGGATGGCTAAGAGATGTAAATCATAAGTTTTTGGTCCGGGAATATGTTCCTTCTAGGATGGAGTCCTAACATTTCTCACCAGAACCTTCATGATCTGTTTTAACTGTCCAGTGTCATTATTTTCTACACTTACTCCCTCCAGCAACACAGGAGACCTTGCAGGATTTGGAACATGCAGGTTCCCTCTCACTTTTAGGTCTGTGTGTATCCTGTCCTTTCTGCCTAGAAAACTGTCTCACTTCAATGGCCAGGCTTACCAATTGTTTGTTCTTTAAAAGTCTGCTGGGATGCTATTTTTCTCCTGGAAGTTGTTGTAAACACTCCATAGCAAGTGGTCACCCTTGCTTTGTGTCTACTAATCTCATGCTTGTTCCAATGTAGTTTTTAATCACTCTACATAGAAATTGCTCTTTTGCGAGACTGTCTCCCTAATACTTCCAGTGCTTTGAGAGTGAACACTATCTCTTACTCATTATTTTAAGTCCAGCACATAAAACAGTGCCTGGCAAAGAGTCCCTCAGGAAATAATTGTTGAATGAATGAGTGAATGATGCACATCAGATTTTTCTTAGGAGTGGCTGAGAGAAGCTTTATTTGTATTGTGTTCCATAAACCTTGTTCCTACCCTCTCGATATCTCAGGTGGTTGGAGGGATACTCTCTGGGCCTTAGCTCAGCAGAGTGAGTAAATGACTGTGTCTACTTCTAGCTGGAAAGCTATATGTAGAGCATTTGTCTCTCAAGAGTATTAACTGCTCAGAAAAGCAGGGCTTAGAAAATAAGGTTGGGTGGCTGGCTATAATCCTAGAAGTATATAAAGTCAGTGGCTGTGCATATAGTGGAAAAAGCATAACCTTGGAGTCAGGCTAATTTAGGTTCACATATCATCTTTTCCACTTTAAACTTCTCTGAAGTTCACTTTCCTGATCTATAAAATAGGGATAAAATATATGTCTTGCATAGTTTCAGCAATATGAGAAGGAGATTAAAGGGAATATGCCCAGTACCATGTCATCTGGTGGGTTCTTATCACACACAGTAGCTGCAGCCATGAAGGGCTATCATAACCCTTTGATAACCACAGGGTCCAAGATTGCTTACAAAAACCAAAAAGGCTGTCTGGAGTTTATTGACAGCACCCACTTGCATTATAATGGCAACTTCAGGAGGGAATTGTCCGCACTGTTGGATTTCCCATCCCTGATAGGAATGAGGTAAATATACAAGGCTCTAAGTTCCTATAAGTACACTTTAGAGTGTAGGTCTCAGCCACCTGAAACAAAGCAAGTCAACCTATGCATGTGTGAGCACACATGCGAACACACACACCCCACAGAATTTCTCTGTTGTTAATTAACTTGCCATTGATAGGAGCACATGAGACATGAGAAACAGATTACTAAATTAGGTAATATTTTGAACAAAATAGCACTAGGGTAAATGCTGTCATTATTTCACATCAAAATTTAGCCAGAAGGTAATTGGTTGACAGAAGAGCTAAGCACTGCCGAGGAGAGTGTTTGAGCAAGGGTGTTCCTCTGCTGGTGGTTAGCTGTGAAGCTGGGGAGGAAAGCGTTACAGGTGTTTTCCATGGCTGCCAATTTCCCTACTGTCTTGGGTGCTGCAAACTGATTTTCCTCTGCCAGTGCATGTAGTTTACAAGACGATCCTCACATAAAACACAGTGGTTACATTCATGAGAACATATGCAAAATTAAACCACTGACCCAGTAATCAAATAAAACTTCTCATAAATTATTGAGATTGTTCTTTGCTTTTCTTAAAGCAAACAAGCCCTTTGTCCCTTAATTTTCCAAATAAATGCTCTTGCAACAAATAGGAACTTTATGGGTCCAGAAGGGGATGCAAGCAATAGCCCTGTGGCCTCCCAGTGAAATCAAAGACTTCCCTCTGCTTCCTGGACACGGGTTAGGGCTCTTGTGCCTGGCTCTACTAACACAGGCCAGGCATGCATGGCAGCATGGTGGGTCATTACCTGGTAAACCAGAACCCGGGGTAAATTGGACATAAGGTCTCACAATGACTTGGACTTCACCCAGGTAGGCCTCAGGTAGAACCTGATTTTTCTCGATCAGTGATTATTTCTACATTATCACATGCAATTAAATATCAGCATAGACTGAAGGAACAAAGAATGCAGTGACTCTAAAATCATGATTATATGGTCTCAAGAGTACATTGGCAATAGCACCACCTTACTTTCCTGGTAGGCTTGATTAATATTAATTAACGTCTCTCTCCTGAATGCATTTCAATTAATGGAAGGGAAAGCAACTCTCAGGTGTGTTGGATGAGGGACCGACTGGGCTGTTGTTAACATTTCAATTGAAGAGTTTACACGCGGTTGAAAATCTATACTGCTATGTATGCTTTGATAGAATAAATGTTTATCGTTTTCGATATTTATTGACTGCCTACTGTGTGCCAAATACTCTCTTGGCAGGATGTTTCCTGAATGAGCTCATAATTTACTTCAGGGTTCTGGCTATGGATGTAATTTAACATGATTGGAGAGAAAAATGGCTCCATTAATCAAACTGATGGATTTGTAAATTAAAATATATGAATCAGGATTTATGCTCCTATAGTACATTTATTATAATAAATATTAAAGTCTAGTGCTTGCTTCAGCAGCACATATACTAAAATTGAAATAATACGTTAAAGATGAGCATGGCCCTTGCACAAGGATGACACACAAATTTGTGAAGCATCCCTTATTTCTAAAAAAAGTTAGAAATCTACATCTAGACTACGTTAAATTAATGCATATTTTAATAAAGAAAAGGTCATTTGAAAATTCAGTTACAAATTATTTAGCTTATAGAATTTGTTCCTAAGCCTACTGATAATTTGAGAACGTATTTAATGTGTAGGCTATGTTTTCTTTGGAATTTGACGATTGTGTAAAATGATTATTTAGCAGTTGAAACACTGTGGAACTTCCCTTACTTTGAAGTGCATGTATGTTTGGGCACATTTCTGCTGAGGTAGTTCGGGGTGATTATTTTCTTTCCTCTTCCTGTATTAATACTGCAGAATCTTTTTTAGTAAGAGAAGCTTGTTGCAATTTCAGCTGTAACATAGGCAGAGAACTTTCAGTAAAAACCGACATGCTCTTCTACGTAGTTGACCAGAAGGAGGCTCCCTTCCACCTCACTGTTATGAAGTTCACTAAAAGCTTCCAAACTTAATTCTTCCCAGGCGGTTCCAATATTCCCCAGGCTCTCTCCATCGTTGGTGGTGGTATGGGCAGCACTCCGAAATTTTCCTTTCGGGAACAGAATTTAAACTTGCATCATAAAAAGATTTCAGTGAATATAAAACGTCTTTACACCAACTCATTTATCTATTTTTCTCCTACTTGAATGACAATTAACAAAGATGTTGGGATAAAATTTTCCTCACTTGGGATATCTCAGTATTCCTTAGCTTAATTCTTAAGCTTTGTTTTCTTTACAGCTTTGTTTTGTCAAGCATGTCCAATACATTTTTAAATAGCATTTTGTTTTATTTTGTTTTTTTAAGTAGGCTCCACGCCCATCGTGGGGCTTGAGTTCATGACCCTGAGGTCGAGTCACATGCCCTACAGACAGCCAACCAGGCACCCCAACCGAGTCCAATACAATATTTTAAAAATTAATATTTTAAAATGTATCAGTAAGGCGTTTGGATTTCTTAAAAAGCATAGCTGTCTCCGCCTACCTATTCATCTTAGTCTCTGTGCATCTATAGGTAGGAGACACGTGTTTTAAAACAGAGGGTAATCACAGTTCACCACAGAAGCCCTAATTACATTGCGTTTGACAATGAAAAAGCCACTAGTAGATCCAGAGCAGAAACAAAAGTGCAAAATGTTTGCAGAGTGAAGAGGGATGTATCCACTGCTGTGGGTACACAGTCCATTAAATGATGTCATGTGTTCATTTTGAATACTTGATTTTCAGGTTTTGTTCTTCGTTGTCAAGGCAGTTTATGGAGTTATTATAAAAACAGCATTGCTGCTCGTTGGAGACTTGCCCTTTAATGATGAAGCAGAGCCGGTTATGAAATACCCAACTGTGACTAATTTTGGAGGAGTAACATCTCAAATAAATTGTCTCCTCAGAATGCTGTTGGAGCTAGTGAGCAGCAGAATGATGATGCATTTATCTGTGCTAATTGCTCCTTTGAGGGTTTATTCCTAGACAGGGCACAGAGTAGACTAATGCTGTACTTCTCACCTCTCCTTGTCACAAAGATTTCAGTTTTGGAGAAATATGATAAGCAGAATAATGAACCTCGGAAATGTCTGTGCCCTAATCCGTAGAACCTGTGAATATGCATGGTTTGTGGCCCCTTCCTGCATTTTCAAAGCCACCTGTATAACATCTTCAAATCAGTCTTATTCCTGCCTCCCTCTTACAAGGACTCTTCTGATTACATTGGTCCCTCCCAGATAATCCAGGCTAATCTTCCCATCTCTACCTTAATCACATCTGCAGTCTCTTTTGTGTGAAGATAACATATTCACAGGTTTCAGGGATTAGAGCATGGCTATCTTTGTGGGGGCCATTTTTTTACCTACCACAATAAGTGTTTGCATGCCAGGTTTATACTCTTAGAATGCTCACTCTTAGAATGTTTCTTCTTGGGACACAATTCCAATGCTATGAGGAAGTCCAAGCAACCATGTAGAGAGGCCTCCATAGGGAAGAACCAAAGCGTCTGGCCAACACTCCCAACTGAGCTCTCAGCTGGCTGCCAACACCAACTCCTTGCCATGGGAACAAGGTCCCTATAAAAACCTTCCAACTAACCCAATGCCCAAGCCATCACCACAGAGCAGAACTTTTTGATCAATCCACAGAATCATGAAGGATAATAAATAGTGGTTGTTATTTTAAACTCCTAAGGTTTGGATGTGGTATGTTATGTAGCAATAGGTAATTGAAATGCTACTAGTCTCTTATAACTACTACTTGAAATTGAGGGATTCTGACTAGAGGAAGTTGGGTTCTTCTATCAAGTATTCAGTATGAAACAGATGACATAGGTCAAAAACATAGCGTCCCTAGCTCAGCACCTGGCACATAGTAGGTACTATAAAAGTAAGAATTAGCTTTTCCCAAGTAGTCTTCTTGCTACAGAGATTAACACCTACCTCTGTATTGAAAGAGATGATTTCTCCCTGTTAGAGAAATGTATTTAATAAGGCACGTAACAAAAATTTTCTGATAATTTTGCTTGGTGGTCCATAATTTAAAGTTATAAAGCCTTAACCTGAACAATGTCTGTATTCCAAAACGATCTTTTCTCAGAAAATACATCTTAACTAAATTTTAGAATATGAAGTGGAGTCTTGCAGTTCATATTGTTTAATTGCGCTGTCACACAAGAATCTTGGAATTTTTCTTAGTTTGTTCAATTGCTGTAAATGACTTCTGAAAGTAATATAATTACAACTTGTTACGGTTTATGCATTCATAGAATTCATGGAGCAAGCTGAATATATAACTGTTCATTTGGAGCCTAGTTGATTACCATTTGAAAACAGTTAATGGAGTAGCTGATTAGAATACATTGCAAAGAGTCATGATTTAATTTCACATCACCTAGAAAAATTTGATGCCATGTGTGTTAATGGCAGTTTTGAGGGGCATAAGGATTGACATGTTTTCCTGAGCTAAGCGATATGGCCATGCTGACTCAGTGAAAAACTCACATTTCAAAATACATGAAGTAAATAATACAATGCAACCTTCTGTGATTAAATTCATCACCTGAGTATTAAAAATGTGAGTGAAGTTCATAAGTAAGGTTTAAAGTGGTGCACTGTGAGATTTGGATGGAAATCCAGCTCAGTTGGGGTTTTCAAATTTTTATAGCAAACTATTTGAATGGATTATGTTCACTTTGTGTTCAGCCTCCTTCCCCCCCCCCCCCACCTTGGAATCACCAGACTGAAGCTAGAGAGATTTTTAAAAAACTCACAAATCTGTCATGTCATTCCCCCCACTTAAAGCTCTTTAGTGGTTCCCTGTTGCCGCCACATAAAAATCCAAATTTCTTAGCTCAGCAGACAGGGTTCTGTGTGATTTTCCACTGCTGATTTTGCAATCTTATCTCTTGACCATTTCCTTCAATGGCTCCAGACATGGAGAAGGACTTGTAATTATTTTCTTCCCTAAGCTACTTTTGGCCCAATGGCCTAGCTATTCCCTACATATCCCTAACGTCTTGTTTAAATGTTACTTCATCTTAGGAAGCTTTTCTTGACCCCTATCCTCAAGGAGCCTAAAAGCAACTTCATGTGCACCTCTGGTACTTCAGTTTTACTCATTTGATGGCACTGATGACGCCAAATCACGATTGCCTGTTGAATTGTCAACTGCCCTCCGCTGAGCAGAAGTATACTGCAGGGAGTACTGTGTCAGGTTAATTTTTGACTCTAATGCTAATATGGTACCTGGCACATAGAGGAACTTGATATGAATTCACTACATGAACAAAGATGTATTTGCTCAAAGTGAGCAGAATATAAAAGAACAATTATCAATGCCTCGCATTTAGTAGGCACTGGGTATGGATTCATTCATTCATCCCTTATCATGGATCAACACCACAGGATTCATCATTAGTTATATGCCATTTCCCACTGGCTTGCCATGTGTTATTTACAAAGGAGTAAGCTGTTGAACTGTATGGTAACATCATATAGAGCAAAATTTTCTTAGAATGGAATAGGCTGGATTCTATAAAAGCTGAAACAGTAGCTTCTTATTTTTAGGACTTCGTGACTTTTTTTTTTTTTTAAAGTAGGCTCTGCGCCCAGTATGGAGCTCAGTGTGGGGCTTGAACTCCCGACCCTGAGATCAAGACCTGAGTTGAGATCAAGAGTCAGACACTTAACCAACTGAGCCATCCAGGCACCCCAAGACTTTGTGTCTTATGATCTTTAACATACTCACTCTGTATGCATCCTTCTAATATAGGTCTCAGACTAGACGGTTTCTCCTTGGAGAGCTTTTCTTGACCACTTAATCCAACATCCTCCCCATCCCCTCTCTCGTTGGGGATCTCCAGTAACTATCATATCAAGTAGCTTCAGTATCTTCCATTATACCTATCACTCCCTAAAACTATCTCACTTATGAATTTCTTTTACTTATTGACTATAAGCATCTTCCAGAATGAAAGTCTATGAGAACAGAGACTTGCCTATTGCTCTAGTGCTTTGAACACCACCTGTCATGTGGTGGGTGAATGCATGCATGAAATAATCTAAGAGAGCTTCCTCCAATGATGACATGGGCCAGTATCCCTCAGGATCATCTCAGCTGCCATTAATCAAGTTTCTTGTTAGACAAATATTCAAAAACACATGAGGTGATATAATTGATAAAATTTGCACATCCTATGATGACTTTCTATCAAGTCAATAGAACAGATGGCTGATTTTATCATAACTGTTAGTGACTTTTATTGGAGAAGAGAGATATTGGCCAAATAATCTTGTGTAATCTATTAATTTTGGAAAGTTATAATGGCAAAACAATAGGTTTTCTTTAAAAAAAAAAAAAGCATGAGTAATATGCAATCATTATAATACATTTCCATAAAATTAGTTTCTGGGGGACAACTTAGTCATCTTTTCTTTCATTTTCTTGAGAGGGACTGCACCCAAACCCTGGAAGGAAGACAGAATTGAAAGGAAAATGTGCTAATTTTCTCTGTACCCCTCACTGTTTTTTCCACATGAAGGAGAAGGACATGTTGATTGGGGCAGGAGGTCATTCACTGGCTCATGTTATGCGTTGGGTAAAGTAACTATGCACATCCTCTTTCTGGCATTCCACGGGGGATGTTATAGTCCATGATGCTTCATGCAAGTGTTTGGGTAAGATAGTTTTATGGATTTCGCCTTTTCCAAGGTAGGCTCCAGGGTCTAAATTCTGGGATAGAGTGAGACCATATTAGGGATCTTTACTATTGCTCTAATGCAGCCAATACCAGAGAGTTCTACATGCATTTCATAGTTTAAGTTGATCCCCATTATTTGAAAAAAAAGGTAAAGCAAACTTGATCTGTATTGGAACCCACAGGAGAAAGGGCAAGAGAGTAGGCTTTCTAGAAATGCTAGCACCAATAACTGTTCTTCATGAATGAGAATGTTTCTTTGGCTTTTTATACAAAGAAAATTTTAGAGAATATGAGTATTGCATGTTACTACCATCAGAGAACAGCAATGTAATATTAATTTTTCTAAGTAAATGAAATGTATGGAATATAGAAATGCCTTTAATTTAGAACCTGAAGTTGTGATATTGAAATGATGTCCAGGGACGCCTGGGTGGCTCAGCGGTTGAGCATCGACCTTCGGATCAGGGGGTGATCATGGGATCCAGGATCGAGTCCCACATTGGGCTCCCCCCATGGAGCCTTCTTCTCCCTCTGCCTGTGTCTCTGCCTCTCTCTCTATGTGTCTCTCATGAATAAATAAATTTTAAAAAAATGAAATGATGTCCATAGCACTATGGTCTTCCTGCCAAGTGAAATCTGGAGCCAGGCTCAGTAGAAGACTGTATTTGACTAGAATCAGCAAAAGGTTAACAAGCAAACATTTTTAGCTGTCAACAATTAAGCAATATACTGTTTCTCTTTATTTTTACTAATTCTATACGCTTCTACAATGTAATGGTAGCAGGTGTTAGTGTTAACTGGTAGGTTTCTATATTTATTTTAGAAATTGACACTTCGTAAACATCAAAGCACTGTTGCATAGGTGCTATGTTCCATATGTCTAGAAACTTAGTCATCACTATCATCATTTGACATTCTTTATAGAGATATGGGAAATAAAATAGGATTAGCTCTTTATTTTCACTTTAATTTGATAGCACTCTAGACTCCTAGGACTCTTATAATCTCATTTGACTGTAACCCAAATTTAAACTATGGACTAATACACCTTGATATCTAAGAATATAATATAAGGTCCTGTTGTAAGTTGATATTAAACTCTTCTTGTTTATGAAGATGTTCAAGAAAAAGTACCACTTAACCAATGAAGGGGCACTCCCAGGAGAAGACGACAAAGGAATACAAAGCAGCAAATACTACCTTGTATTAGCAAAAAGCTACTGATCTTTTATATTTCAAGAATGGCATATGTGGAAAATTGTCGAAAATTTTGAAAAGCGAAAGATGTCAACACAAATTGTAGTCTTGGTTATTTTAGTTCAGCCTGTGACATTTCTTAGATAACCTCTAAGAATATTCTGAGTACGATATGCAAGAAGACTGATAAATAAGGGTGCAGATCTTTGTTTTTCATTTGCCTAGGCTTATAGGATCATAAGTGAAACCTGCCCATTTTGTGATCTAATCAATTTTCTTTGGTTTAACACCAAGACTAATGCATCCCTTTCTTAGGCTCTTCCAGCTTATCTGAACTTAGAGTTTTTAGTCATTCATGTAAAGCCTTTCATGTCAGTTTTAGATTTGAAAATGGGTCCCAGCTGCTCTGGTTTCTTAATCCCTCCCAGAAAGGCATAAGTGACAGCGTCTCCCCCAGGTAGATTGCAGCTCCAAAGCTTTTTCTCCTAGGTGAGGAAGTACTGGGCCAGACTCTATTCATGCTTACTTTCCTAGCTGGCTAATTAGATTAATACATGTTTTATGTTTTTTATGAATAGACATAAGAATATAAGGAATATAAGAATAGTGTTTTATAGATATATAGTTATATATAATTATATGTATGAAATGATTTTGTAAATTGCTGTATGCTTAGTATTTTTGAAACTTCTTTCAGGTGCTAGTATGTAGTAAGGGTTCAATAGATATTGAATAAGTGAATGAATGAACATGTGAAGAAATAAAAGTTGGCTTAATAGCCAACTCAAGAATTCTGTTAGTTTCAATGTTTTGCCCCAGTTTATTGGGTTTTTTTATTTATTTACTTGAGAAAGAGAGAAAGCGAGTACAGAGGGACAAGCAAGCTCCCCACTGAGCAGGGAACCCCATGCGGTGCTCGGTGCTCGATCCTGGGATCCTGGGATCATGACCTGAGCCAAAGACAGACACTTACCTGAATGAGTGCACCCAGGAGCCCCATTTGTACAATAATTTTGAAAGCTGTTAAGTATTTGATTTATATTTTTTTATCTAATTAAAGAACTAAACACTTAGAGGCTTGTTTGCTGTCTTCTTAAAATTCTATAACCTTACTTCTGAACTTACTCCCTAAGAAGTTTTAAGAGATTTCTTATCTATATTTTATTAAATCACCCAATTTCACATTTAGAAATTTCTTACACAAAGAATTCATAGGACAAGTTTTCATTCTCAACACACTTAGCTATACATGCCATAAGCTAATTTGTTCCAGAATAAAGTTATAACAATGGACTCCATTCCAAGATTCTAGATTACATCAGTGCTATATAATAATATATGCTTATTTATACTCAGGGTGGATTCTTATATTCTTCTAGTAAGTGTGGAAAAGATTAAAGTAATCAGTTTGGAATAATGGAATTCAAATTCTACTTTTGAAGCTTAAAGACAGCACTGGAACTTTGGCCAAAAGTAGTAGATAATATTGTGAATAGAATTTATCAAAATGTAGATAAAGTAAGCATCCTGAAGCTATCCACCTCTGAAAAAATGACAGACAGACTTTTTGCCAGTGCTACTTTGTCTTATTATATCAATTCAGGTTTTATTAAAATTCTGTTGTCTCTTCAAGGGTGAGCATAAGTGGTATATAGAATAGTGAAGTCTTGCTCAGGATACAGTTACAGTCATGGATCACACCACATACTGGCTGCACTGCTTTGACAATGCAGAACCTAAAGCAACTTTTCCACATATCTTAGCAAAAGGTATCTTTCCCTGTAAGTGCAAGTTGAGACTTGTTTTGATAATGGCTCCTTAGTATAATCGCATTTGAAAACTTTTAAATGTACTCTTCTATTTTATTTTTTGTACTCTTCTATTTTAAATATGTTTCTTTATAGCTGAAAAAGACTCCCCAATCAACATAATCTTAAAACATAAGTCATCTTTTCTTTGACACTTTGAATGAATAAAAAAAGATTATTCTCCCCATTACTACTTATGGCTGCCTGTCTGTCTCTAATTGCACACCCTCTTTAAACACACCGTTGAGTGAGGATAAAAAAGAGTGGCATTATATTTATGCCACAAAGGCATCAGAATATTATATGTTCAAGACAGAAAAATTTTTGAAGACAAATGGAGTGGTGATCTCATTTTTCATCCTTATTATAGGTTAACCATAACAGTCACGGTATTTCCAAGACCGTCTGAGCAACTGATTTACATTTCTTTACTACATCTATTGCCTTGGTTGAATGACATAAAGGGTATTTGCCAAATTCACTGCTCTCAGGAGAGTCAGCTTCCTATTTTCTCTGCAGTTGGAGACACCAAGTCTTGCTTTTTTATATTAATATCTTCTAGTAGGTGTCAATACAAAGCCTGTAAATATAGTGCTTTGCAAAAGAGTATTTCAGATACATAGTTTCTAGAGTTTAGAAGAGGGTAGCTTTATGGGAGCCTGTATAAAATTTACATTTGTTGCTTAATAAGCTATTGACCATAGCTCTGTTTTATTTTAGTAAACCGTAGGTGAGAAGGGAAAATAAGCTGAAATTCTGATGCCTAACCTCTTTGTTTGTCTTTTAAATGGATTGAATGAGGGAGGTCTGTTGGTTAGTGCAACAGAGTCAATAGAACAGCAGGATGCCACAAAAGCTGGAAATGCGTTCTTAATAGCTTCTTGATGGGGTCAAAAACAGGTAATATTCTTTCACTGAAAAAGAAAATGAGAGATCATAAATGAAAGTCATGCTATCCAGTTAGAAGTATCTGTTATTATCTAGTATTTTCAAATGTAAATAATTGTTTGTTTTGAATGGGTCACTAAGCAGGTAAAAAAATTTTTTAAACCAAAAAAAAAAAAAAAATTTTTTTAAACCAATAACCCTTTTCTTCAGTATTAAGATGAAAGATGAGCCAGTGTTCTTCTTGCTGGCTAAGTCATTTTGCTAGTGAGCACCATTGTTTGATCACCCAATTTGTTAGATTTTCACCTTACTAATGGAAGGTGTTCTCTTTTTCGTAAACAGAGAAAACTGTAGGTTTATCTTTAACCAAACCACAGGGAGGCTGAATAGAATGACTTTGACCACTCCCTTCTCAACCAGGCAGCACATGTAGACTAAACTGTGCATCAGCCAGTATGATGGATAAATACGGAGGAGGCGTGGACAGGAAAGGAAAAACAATCTGAATTTTCACTAATTTGCTATCATTGTAAATGACAGGCTTTGGGATCACATAATATCGATACCGGGTCACTTGACTCAACCCACTGATTGAACAGAAGTGAACCCTAATCCCAAAGAGATTAAGGGATGCTCATTCAATATGCCGGTGAAACTTGCTATTGGAGCCTGGAGGATGGAGGGCAGTGCTCTCTTCTCAGCTCCAGCTTGTCGTTGATAGGTAGGAAAATGGGACCAGAGCCATTATGTCTTCAAGTGAATCTAGCAGTCCAGTTTTTTTTTTAGCAGTCCAGATTTTAACGTGAAATCTCCCAATTTTTAAATATTGGCAACTGCATAATTTTAAAAAATTTGAAACATTTCGCCACTCAAATATATATCTGTGGGTTTCCAATTTGTAGCCTTGGGTGACATATAATATAGTTCACAAAATGGTTCTTTAGCCAACAATTGTAAAAATGAAATGTGTTTTTGAATAATTGTAATTCAGTGAACACTTGTTAGTACCTGCTTGAGTGTACTGACCTTTTCCAAAAGTGTAGGCGGTACAGTTCCATATCTCAAAGTTATTAAGTAAATATTTATTTATGATATCTCTGGTTATTTCATGGTTACTCAATCACTTCTCCCTAACTAAATTATAATCCCCTAGAATTACTTATTCCATATCTACTGTAGCATCTTCTGATTGGCCTCTACTAATTCTGCTGCAGACATTCCAGGCATCATCTCCAGTGTTCAAGGGGAAATGGGACTGTTTCTTTCCATTTCTCCGTTTTAAAACTAGGGAAATCTCTCATGGAAGCTCTCCAGGATGTTTGTCCTACTTGTCAGAACAGAGTCATACCTTTATTCCTGACCAAATCATTGGTGATTAGAATGAGATTATCATAATAATTCTAGGCCAGGACTTCTCAACAGGGGTATATTGGTGCCTCAGGGAAGACCAGGGAGGACATTTCAAACCTTTGTTCTGTGGGACTGTCCCATGCATTTTAGAATGTTCACCATTTAAGACCCTTAATGAAAAATACCTTTCTGTCACTAGGAAAACCCCAAAAGTCCCCACCTGGCATTTCCCGAGAGCCTGAGAGTGGGGAAGAACATGTCCTGTTTAGGACAACTGGCTTAGGTTAATCATTTTGAAGGAATGAATTGGGATTAATCACAAAGACTGTAACACTCTCCCTTCATGTTTCCCCATTTCAGCATCATTTCTCTTATTATCCAAGCCAGAAGCTAAAGTGATATTCTTCAAACATGCTTCTTCCCCCGCTACAATAGCTAATAATGACCAAGTCTGCTAAAATATAAATTAACTCTAATGCTCTTGGTCACCTCTGTCATCATCATGGCCCAAGCCATCATCTCTTAGACAATTGTTATAGCTTCCTAACTGGTCTGCTTACATTCTTCCTCCTTGTTCTTCCAATAGCCACAAAAATGACCTTAAAATATATTCAGTATATGTAGCTCTATTTAATGAATTCCTACTAAATTATGGGTGCATTTATTTTTTTCCTCTCACTTGAACTCATGAGTGTAAGTCATACCTTTTGGTAGATTGGATTGTTTTTCCTAATTCTTCTCTTCATCCTTACAAAGGAATTACATATCTTTTGCTATGTGAGCCTTTAATTCCTCCCACAAGAGTAAGCAGGTTTTATTTCCTTATTGCATTGATGTTGTACTTGGTTATATGCCTTTCTTTGACGTACAGAAAGCTGTCTTGAGAGACATGATGTTTCCACTTGCCCCTCTCTCATTCCTCTGTGTGAAGATTGTATATTAGTAGCTCCTGGTCTCAGAAGGAAAATTCTTGGTGCAAACCAGAACTCAACACAACCTTGATTCAAACCCAGCTGAATCCTTAGCAATAATGTAGAAAAAATACATATTTGCTGTCATAACTGGGATTTTGAGTTTATTTTTCTAATGCAGAATTATTGTACCAATAATACACTAATTATAATTAGCAATAGTTGAATAATTGTATTCAGGGTTTCAGGCTAGTACTGTGTCATGCAGCAGATATTAAATAAATATTTATTCAATAAAGATGCTAATGGTTAAATTAGTTTTATGATAGGTAACTACATTTGAACTTATTCTAATTGTTTCTTCCTTAGTTGCTCTTGTATTAAGCCATGTCAGATTTCTCTCATTGATCATATAGGTCCTTTTGGAAAGCAGGAATCAAAGACACTCTTCAATTAAAGTTCATTTCCATTTTCAGGTCTATAATCCCAGTGCCAATCAAATAAGGGGTGTAGTTTATTAGAGCTTTGTGGAAGTTGGTGAATTGGGTGGTTATGCAGAAAAATGAATTTATCCCATGTTGGAGTTCCACCATTCTGCATGCCAGTTTCTTAGCACAGACTGTATACCCCAGTGCAGGCTTTGGTAGACACTTCTATCCTTCGGCTTTTAAAGATGATGGAATAAAAACCAACCATATAGTCAATCCACAAACATCTTGTCAAGAATATATCAAGTGCAAACTGTGTGTCCATGTCTGGGCAAGGTAGCAAAGTGCTAGGAAATTGGGAAGTTAGAAGGAAAGGAAAGAGCTAGGAAAGTGATTGGGAATTAATGGGAAATCCTGGCTCTGGTCTCAAAGAGCTTACAATTTTTTCATGGACTCTGAGACCAGTACCTAGTAAACCATTGTGAACAATTATATACAGTTTACTTACAAAACAAAACAATCTTTTTTTTTTCACTTGGGTGCAGCTTTTTAATTTGTGTAATCTTCATCACTCCAACACTGATGGCTTTGTTTAAGAGGGCCCACTGTGTTGATGGCTGTCTTGTAGACAGTATCAAAGGGATTTCCCTATTTAATGTTTACACTGATGGTTACAGATGGGGTTCCCTGCTTCAATGAGGCTGTTGGGAATTTTGTCCAAATGGCTCCATTCAGGCATGCTTATTATCTAATTGAAGGATCAAGGGAAGCTTAGCCCAGAGGAAGAAAGACAGAGGGAGCATGATAGCTGCTATCAAGTATTTTAAAGCCTGTCATCTGGAAGAAGGATTGAATATGAGGCAGGGAAACCCGATCGGTGTCTATAAGACCCAAATAAGTTGTATTCATCATAGGATTCAGGGTTGCCCTGAATAGTTTAGATGACTTCACTTGGCATGGGGGGCAGGCGGGAAGAGTAGTCTCCAGTGTCTATTGGTAAGAGCATAGTCACGGTTTTCAACCATCTCTGCCCTTGGTTTAGAAAATACTAGTGTCCTGAGTCTGACCCTAGGGTTCCGGACTTTCTCACCATCCGACAGGTGGAGCAGCATCTCTGATGTGTGCCTCCATTCTTCCATTAGATGTCTAGAAGTGTAGCTGCAGACCAGCATATTCTCCAGGGCTCAAAGATGATTATGGGGCATGCTGGAAGCAGTGAGCAGAGAATCACTGTGAGAGGCAGTTGTTCTTTCTAAACTAAGGTACAGGGAGGGGTCCTCTAGGCTGGCCCCAGTTCATCTTGTTCATGGCAGTCCTTCCCATTATTTATGGCCTGGATATCTCCCCTACCCTAAAGGGATCCCAGAACTGGGCTCAGGTTGTCTGCTGCCTCTCAGACCCAGAGCACCACTCTCTTTGCTTTTTCCTGTCTTCCTCCCTGGCTACCACCATGCTACTCCTGATCAAGCCTTACTTGTAATCAATCCTCATTCTATTTCTTTTCTCTAACAATTGATCTACTTATTAGAAAAAGTACAGACATTAGAAACCACACAAAGTCTTATTACCTCTCTCCTTATTGGGAGGATATCTTACATGCTTCTCTATAGTTATAAGGAATTTTTGAAATTTCCTTACTAAGCAAGGGGAAAAAGTACCAGTTAAGCCTTCCTCTGGAACTCCTCCTTCCACTGAATACTTTCAATGCTTTGGGGAAAAGAACTCATTCCCAGAGAAGATAATTGAGTTATTGACAATATCTTTCGGGCAGGATGATATGGCTGGGGAGAGTTACGTGGAAGGCTTAGCCAGAAGACTTCTAATGTCTGTTAATGAATTAACTCATATTCTGTCCCATAGATTGCTGTGTGTCCCAACTTCTACAGACTAATACTTTTCTCAAATCCAGTGAGTATCTTTATGATCATTACTTTAAAAGTCTCTATCAGACATATTACTTATATCCATTTCACTTAGGTCTCTTGCTGTGGTTTAGTCTCATTCTTTCATTTGGGACATATTTCTCGGTCTTCTCATTTAGTCTAACTCTGTGTCTGTTTCTCTGTTACGAAAGTCAGGTTCTTTCCTTGCTCTTTTTTTTTTTTAAGATTTTATTTATTCATGAGAGACACAAAGAGAGACAGAGACACAGGCAGAGGGAGAAGCAGGCTCCCTGCAGGGAGCCTGATGTGGGACTTGATCTCAGGAGCCAAAGGCAGACACTCAACCACTGAGCCACCCAGATGCCCCTCTTTCCTTGCTCTTAATGGTGAAGACCATTAAGTCTTAATAGACTTGTGAAGAAATGTCCTGTAGTGTCCTGCAGTGCAGTGTCCCCTGTTCCCCAGGGCCTGGCATGTAGGAAGAATCTCCTATGTGTATCTCCTGTGCTTTGCTGTTGAGTCCTGGCCTCTTTTTCCTTCAGTCCAATTGTCTTTAAAGACTCTCTTTGCCTAGTGTGGGTGGTACTTGGTCCCCAGAAGGGGCAGAGTGCATTTTAACACAGTGCACAGTGTCCTGCTTATGAGTGAGTCTTCCACTGCTTGCCACAGGAATGGAGATCCCGCAAAATGAGTGGGTTGAGAGATGTGGTGTTGGCAAGGTTTGTGCCAGTCTTCTGGGGGAGGGGCCCCACGGCGTGGGGACTAAGGTGAGACTGGGAAGAGTGGATCCACTTCAGTGCAGCGTGGAAGGGGGTGCTCTATGTGAGCAAGTCAAATAGCAAGTGTCAGTGCTGGTTCCTGCAGGTGGCTGTTGTTTCTTCTGGGGGGGGCAGGTAAGGAAAATGGAGCCTGCTAGCTCCTTTGTTCCTGGAGTGGTCTCCCCATGATTCCTGTCTCTCCAGGCTGTGCTCTGAGACAAGCAAGCAACTCTCCCTACAGTCTGCCCACCTTGCTCCCTCCACCCCATCTGTGTTTTTGAAACTGCTGGTTCTACACTGTATCTGCAAGGGCTGTTTGTCATGCTGCCTCTTTATAGACGGAAATGCTGATTCTTAATGCCCTCCTGGCTTTACCAGAGCTGAACCCACTGATTTTTTAAATTCCAGGCTTTGTGTCCTGCTGGTTATAAGAACTCATGAAATTGAAAGCTCTTCTTGCTTTCAAAGGCAAATATTATGGAGATTCATCCTCCCTGACTCCTGGGCTCCTTGGTGTGAAAGTCTGTTTTTGCCCTTCTCTGAACCACTGGCTCCCTCCCCACCATGGGTAGCCATAGTTCTTTTCTCTCCCAGATGGCTGTTCACCTTTCCTACCTTCTTCAATGTGGCCTCTTCTCTACCTTTAGTTGTGGAGTTATTTATGCTGATGTGAGTGTTATCTAGTTGTATCCATGGGACAGGGCAAGTTTAGGATTTTCCTACCCTGCCATCTTCCTGGTAGACCAGTGTCCACTTGATACATTCTCTCATTCTCATTATTCAAGAAATGATACTCATTCAATTCTCATAATGTCTTTTTGAGGGGTGTATTATCTTAATTTTATGGAGGAGAAAATTGGAATTAGAATACATACATGTCAGAATGAGCTAGAAATGATGGAGACTGGACTGACATGCTGATTTCCTTGAATCCCAGAACCCATTCTCTTTCCTCTCTCCCACAATCTACAACCAAGAGAAGGCAACGTCCTCTGGGAATGAGATACAAGTTGAGTGTTTGGGGGAAGTAAAGCAGGAAAAATATATTGAGATTGAAATTGAAATTATCAAATTCATAACATTCAAGGGTCAGCCTTATGAGGGACATGAACTGGTTTATATTACATGGAAGTGGGGTAAATAGGAAATCAGCATGCTTTTCTGTTTCTCCTATGCAATAAGAGCTGCCTCTGACATTTCCTGTGTGTACCAGCTATGCAGTCCTTCATAGAATTGAAAGTAAAGGACTGTGAGTTATTTACCTTTTTTGTTGTATCTTCTCTACATGTGTATGTGTTTCTTGCCTTTAAAAAACTTTTTTTGTTTGTAAATTTATTTTAAGTTATCTTCTACAATGATTTGGAATCCAGTCTGTGATTTGGAAGACATGTAAACTGTAGTTCAACTACTGGTTACCTTAAAATTGTAACCAATTTACCTGGAAATATGGGGATTGGTCCTTTTATTTCTTTCTGCCCAATCATTGTAAATTCATATCAGTGTTATAAACCTAGACTCTTGCGTTCTTTCCTTCGTTTTGAATTATTTCATGTAAATTATCCCTATTACTATAAAACCTTGTGTTTGGTGATGAGTTTTGTGTGTGTATCTTATACAACTACTGGTATTTAGATATATCATTCTAATTTTAATATTGGCTAATTGTTTCTTATGACAATTTTCTCATAGTTAATCCTTAATCTCTCATTCTCATGCCATTGTTTCACACTGGCTTAAAATAGGTGCTTTTTTGGAAAGATATTTGAGTGGCTGGTATATTTTCTGAGTTCTTCCACATTTGAGATTGTCTTTTTTGTTGTTGTCTTCACACATTGATAACTTTGCCAGATAGTTAATTCTGGACCCATTATCTTCTAATTTATAATGGTAAAGATGCTATTTTGTAGTGGTCTATGATTTTAAGTGTTATTGAAAAAAAAAATAGGGCACCTGGGTGGTGCAGTTGGTTCAAGTCTAATTCTTGGTTTTAGCTCTGGTCATGATCTTGGGATTGAGCCCTGCAATGGGCTCTGTGCTCAGTGCAGAGTCAGCTTGGGACTCTCTCTTCCCCTCCCTCTGCAACACCCCCCCCCCAATAAATAAATAAATCTTAAAAAGAAAAGGAAAGAAAGAAAATTGCAAAAAAAAAATTGCATTTGGGGTGCCTGGGTGTTTCAATTATTTATTTATTTATTTAACTATTTATTTATTTATTTACTTATTTATTGTTTCAATCATTTACTGTCAGACTGTTGATTTCAGCTCACGTCAGGATCTTGGGGGTGGTGGGATCAACCTCATGTTGGGCTCTATGCTCAGCAAGCTGTCAGCTTGAAGTCTCTCACCTTCTCCCTCTGCCCTTCCCCTCACTTGCATGCACATACTCTCTGTCAAATAAATAAATAAATCTTTAGAAAAAAACAAAGAAAGAAATCTGTGGTATATAGTACTCTATGATTAAGTGCTATTGAAAGAAAACTATGGGGACGCATGAGTGGCTCAGCGGTTGAGCATCTGCCTTCGGCTCAGGGCATGATCCCAGGGTCCCGGGATCAAGTCCCGCATTGGGCTCCCTGCAGAGAGCCTGCTTTTCCCTCTGCATATGTTTCTGCCTCTCTCTGTGTCTCTCATGTAATAAATAAATAAAATCTTACAAAAAGAAAAACTTGTGCAACTTGATTTTATTCCATTTTGGGCCATCTGACATCTTTGTTTTTATAATTTGAAAATTATACTAAGTATGATTTTAATTTATTTATTTGTTAGAGAGAAAGAGCAGGAGGAGGGAGTCTGACATCGGCCTCAGTCTCAGAACCCTGGGATCATGACCTGAGCCAAAGGCAGGCACTTAACTGACTGAGCCATCCAGGTGCCCCTATTAATTGAGTTTTCTTAGGACATAAAGTATGTGAATTGAAGTATATTGAATTTTCACACTCAAGACTTTATTCCTCTTATAACTTTTAGTTTTATTTTTACTGATGTATAATTTATATATGGTGAAATACAAAATCTGTTGAACATTTGGGTTGTTTCCAGTTTGGGGCTATTGTAAACCAAATTTTTATGAACATCTTTATACAAGTCTTTTTATGGACACATATTTGTACTTCTTTTGGAAAAATACATGGAGAATGGATAGGTATATTTTTAACAGTGTAAGAAAGCATCAAACTATTTTCTAAAACAGTTGTACCATTTTGTACCACCATCAAAAATGTATGAGAATTCTAATTGCTCCATATCCTCAATGACATTTGGTGTCAGTATTTTTTATTTTAGTTATTCCAGCATGTAGTATGTACCTGCTGTTTAGTTTTATTTCTTTTTTTAAATATTTTATTTATTTATTCATGAGATACTGAGCCACCCAGGTGCCCCTTATTTTGCATTTCCCTAGTGTCTAATGGTGTTGAACGAAATTCTCCTTCTTATTGCCATTTGTGTATCTAAGTCTTTCCCCATTTTTTTTAAATCTTTATTTATTTATGATAGTCACACACAGAGAGAGAGAGAGAGAGAGGCAGAGACATAGGCAGAGGGAGAAGCAGGCTCCATGCACTGGGAGCCCGACGTGGGATTCGATCCCAGGTCTCCAGGATCACGCCCTGGGCCAAAGGCAGGCGCTAAACCGCTGCACCACCCAGGGATCCCCTTTCCCCATTTTTATTGTACTGTTTGTGTTTCTATTTTGAGTTGTAGGAATTTCTTATGTATTCTGGATATACATGTCTTGTTATAAATTGTTACATGTATATACATATCTTGTTATAAATTATTATTGTGAATGTTTTCTCCCAGTCTGTGCTTTCCCTATTGATTTACTTAGGTATTTTGAGCAGTGGTTTTGTATTTTAATAAAGACTAATTTTCGGGGTTTTTTTTAATTTGGGGGTTTTTTAATGGTTAATGCTTTGTAAAAAAGTATTGGCTTACCTCAAATATACTTGTGAAAATATTTTTCTATCTTTTCTTGTAGAAGCTTTATAATTTTAGCTTATAAATTTGGGTTTGTAATCTATTCTGAATTAATTTTTTGTATGGTATAGCATGTAAGAGTCAAGATTCATTTTCTCCATATGACTAGCCAGTTATTTCTGCTCAGTTGTTAAAAAAGAATTTCCTTTCCTCTATTGAATTGATTTTTTTTTTTTTTTTTTTTTTTTTTTTTGCTTCTGTTGGAGTCTTTAGAACATGTAAAGATGAATCCATTCTGGACTTTCCATTCTGTCCCAATGCATTATTTGTCTAGCTTTTCACCAATGCCACACTGTCTTGAATACTGTAGCATTAAAGGAAGTCTTGTGATCAGATAGCGTTAATTCTCCAACTTTGTTCTTTCTCAACATTTTTGGAGGTGTTTTAGGTCCTTAGAATTTTCATATAAATATTATAAATAGCTTGTCAGTTTCACAAAGAAGTAAGGTCTTTCTTCAGCAAATTTTCCCTCTATTATTTGCTTTGATTCTTTCCTTCCTTCCTTCCTTCCTTCCTTTCTTCCTTCCTTCCTTCCTTCTTTTCTTCCTTCCCTATTGATCCTAGGTGAAGCACCTATTTCTTTCTCTTTTTCTCCTATTTTCTCTCATAGTAAAATTTCTTAGGGCTTTCATGGGAGTTCTAGCTAAATTTCCCAAAGTTATCTTAGAGTTTACTGATCTGATTTTCTGTTTCTAACTGCCTCCATTGTGATTTTAATTTAGTGATTATGTTTTCATTTCCAACTAATTATTAATCTTTGATTTGTCCCTCTTAATTGTACTGTCAACTCAGTCGTCCCTTGAATCTTGCTCATGCCTGGATTAGTCATTTTCTAAAGGTTTATTTGATTCTGGCAGTAAATCAGCATCAGAGGCAACCAGTTTCTTTCACAATGGAAGGAAGTATTAGGGTTGTTTTGTTTTCTCTTTTTAAACTAATACAGTGCCTAGAGCACAAGTTCCCCAAAAAAGTACCTGTTGAGTTAGTGGATATATGTAATTTTTCTAAGTGCTTCCCTTTAATTGTACTCCAAAATTTTTTAGGTTTCATGATTTTTCAGTTTTCTTTTACTTCCAGAAGGTTGCCTGTGCTTGCCAGCCTTTGTAGGAGTTGAGTGGGTTCTGTTAGAAATTGGTATGCTTCCTGTTCTTGCCAAATGTTATGCGGAGGTCCTCTGAATCTAGATAGAAGGAAGTAGGGAAGAAGCAAAGGACCAGATCAACAAAAATACAAATTACCAGGATAAGAGGATCAGGGAGGGAGCTGATGCTGTAGGGATTATGGCACGGAGCTGTGTTTCTGTGCCAAATTATAGATTAATTGTCTCCCATAGTCCATGTGTGTAATTCCATGCCCGCTTTGGCTCTACCTTTGCTACAGGCAAACAATGGAGCCTTCCAGTGTTGGCCTGTGGTCCTGTGCTATTAGACCACAAAGCAGGAAAGAAGAAATCTACCATAGTCATGCTTTCTATCCTTGTTCTGGATGTGTCCTTTAGTTAATAAGGATTGGCCGAATTATCTTCTTATTTATTGTCTAATATTTTGATTCCCACAGGAAGCCTTCTACTCTTTTTTATTTCTGGTATGAAGCAATGGAGATCTCTTCTAGTGTCTGGTGCAAAGGCAACATTTCCAATTTGAATATTCTATTGGTCACTTTAGTGAGATTTTGGAAAGAAACCTAGACTTGTGTGTTCATGTAGCCATTTTTCTCAGACATCACATAGACTTTAAATGCTCTAGTCCAGCATGGTATCTTATTTCATAGTTTGAAATAAGGGTGCGATTGTCAACTTCTGTTGGGTCCCCAGTTGTGCCAGAATGACTGAGAGAAGGGTTTTCCTTTGCCTTAAATCTACAAGTATCATTTTTCTAATGATAGGACCCAATGTTTTTAACCAAGCTTGTCCTGGGTTCCTAGCTTGAAATGTGCCTTATTCCTTTTTTTTTTTTCCCTCCACAAACTATTATTTCACTTCTGAAAACACAGGTATAGATGAATCACTGACCTCTGTCACAGAAATGTACATTTAGTGACATTCATCTGATGTACTGGGAAAGGAAATGTCATTCTTTGCTAGATTTCTCTAGTCAAGAAAGATTGAATATTAGAACATTGGAGTTCTAGCTGTTTTTCTGACTTTTTAGCTCTGTTAGTACATCTGTGCCTGAGGCAGTAGGAGCAGCAACAAAATACAATAACTGTACTTTGCAAAAAGAGGAAGATGTCCTGTATGGATTCATCCTAAAAACCAATAGATTGATCACCTTGTAAACTGTTGTTCCTAGGAAAGGCTCTGATTTTATGTTGCTATACAGCTTTTCTGCCCATCAGAAGTATTCCTGAGAGCAGATTAACTTTATTATTTTTTTCCAACACCAACAAATTTAAACAATTAGAACTTAAGCTGGTAATCTAATTACCTAACAACTAAAGAAGATTGTATATTGTAAGGAGACCAATATATCTATTTTATGTGGCAAATGGATGGTCCAATTTACCATGATTCATTTACCTGCTGTTTTGTGTGCACATTCTTTTGTCAGATTGATGGGTGACACAAGCTGTTCCACTAACACCAAAGACAAATCACTGTTTTGCCACGATATTCAGTGGCAGTGTTTTTTACTTTGTGTATGTAAAATTTCATGCAGATAAATGAAGTATCAGTCAATAAATATTTCTTGAAACTCCTAGCTTATGTTCAGTGCCTTGCTGGGTCCAGTAGAGGACACAAAAATGTATAAAATATGGTACTTACATGAAAGTTTTAGAGAAGAAATTTGATCGATAAGCTTTATCTGTTCTAACACATTTCAATAAGTTCAAATATAGGCTGGAAATCTTTTTATCGAGCCCTTTTATTCTCTTCAAAATTTTATTTAAATTCTAGTTAGTTAACATATAGTGTAATATTGGTTTCAGGGGTAGAATTTGTTTATTTTTTATTTTTTAAAGATCTTATTTACTTATTCATGAGAGACAAAGAGAAAGAGGCAGAGACACAGGCAGAGGGAGAAGCAGGCTCCATGCAGGGAGCCCGATGCGGGACTCAATCCCGGGACCCCGGGATTAAGACCTGAGCCGAAGGCAGATGCTCAACCGCTGAGCCCCCCAGGCGTCCCTCAGGTGCAGAATTTAGTGATTCATCACTTACATAAAACACCCAGTGCTCATCACCAGGGCCCTTCTTAAAGACCATCATCCATCCCCCACTTATCTCCCTCTATCAACCCTCCGTTTATTCCCTATAGTTAAATAGAGTCTCTTATGGGTTTTTTGTTTTTTGTTTGTTTTTTTAAAGTCTGGCTAGAGAGAATGACTATCTGGGTTTTTTAAAAGGCCTAGATATGGAGGGAAGCAAACCATATATATTTTTTTTAATAGGGAAAATTAGAAATTTGTGCTTAACAGATAAATGGAACTGGTTTTATTCATGAGCTAGACCTTGTTAGACTAATGAATTGAATATGTCAGACATGGTAGTAGATATGCAATCCCTGCCCTTAAATCCATTATATTTTAGTGAGTGAAACAAAAAATAAACCAATAATTACAGCATGATAAGTGATTTAATAGAGGTTTGCAGACTATTGTCTGTGGTCACATCACCTAACTTAGATTGGGAAAGGTTCCTGGCAAGGAGGGATAGTTGATCTGTGCCTCAAAAGTTGAGAATTTTGTATATGGATCTCAGGGATTTGAATATACTATAGTCCCTTTTATCTTAAAAAAGAAACCACCCAAATCTTCCTGGGCTCCTCAAAGACCTCCCAGCTGCTGCCCTTTCAGGTTCCTCTAGTTCACAGCCAGTCCTTGTCATCTCCCGGAGACTCTTCATTGTAGCACCATTTACTTCCACTCACACCATTTTATTAATCAGCTTTTGCCAAGACCACCAGGGACCTAAAGATTTCAAAGGACAATATTCAGTTCCCACTTTACTTGAAGTCTCTTTAGTTTTGGGGTTATTTTATCAACTCCTTTTTGCAAACATGCTTTTCCTTGTCTTCTATGAAACTCAAATTCTCTGATTTTCTTATCTTTTTACCTAATTCTCATTTTCCTTTGGAGATTTCCCCTTCTCTTCTTAATCTTTAAGCGCTGAAGCTCCTTATGGCTGCATCCTAGGATGTTCTTGTCTTGTCCCCTGGGCAATCTCACTTTACTACCAGAATGTCTCATATCAGGTGTGTGTTTAAGACTCCATCCCAGACTTCTCTTCTGAGAACCTTACACAACTGTCGAAAGGCTCACTTGACATCTCCATTTGGATGTCCTATAGACAACTCAGATTATACTACTCAAAACTGAACTCATGATCTTTCCCTTGAAATACATTTTTTTTTTCTCCAGAAGATGGGAATGGGCCATATCCTCAATTTCTCAAAGATAAACCCTGGATTCATTTTCAATGCCTCCTTCTCCTTTACTTCGCACAGCTACTCACACATTGAGTCTTGAGGATTTTACATCTAAAATGTTATTTGAATCCACCCTCTTTATTCCAGGTCTTTACCCTTAAAGTTCCTTTTTCACTCAAACCTCCATGACAGCCTGTTGAGTAGTACCTCTGCTTCTACTCTAACTCCATTCTGATCCATTGTCCTTGCAGAGGAAGTGTCATCTTTTAAGAAGACAAATCAGATCATTCAACTTCCTTCATAAAATGCTTCACAGGATTCCCATTACTTATGGGTTTGCATAATCTGGTGTTGCCCCAACTCCCCCTTTCCCTGTGATGCCAACATACCCAGGTAAATGCTAAATCTTTCATCCAGATTTTCATATATAGAACAGCAAATGGTCAGATTGAACTTTTGAGGAACTTCCTCTGAATTTGCAGTTTGGAAATACTGGGAGGGACTAGCCATGTGGCTTCACATTCTCATGTCTTTCATCATTATCTTTGCCTCTGCCAGAAACCTCCCTCTTTTTTGCCTGGCATCCTCTTCCCCATAAGTGTTCCTTTAACACTCATGTGTGGTAAAGATTCTCACTTCTGTGTTTCCAAAGGACTCTACAATTTATAACAATCACCATAGCTCGCAGTTATTATTTACTCTAACCAGGCTTCCTTTTGGATGATTTAACTATATTTCCTCCTTTAATCCTCAAAACAGCCCCCTAAGGTAGGTACAAGTTATTATTCCCATTTTACAGATAAGGAAACTGAGGCACTGGGAATTTAAATAACATAGAAATAAAACTGTCTAACCCAGGCACTTTTACTACTTGCCTGTTGCTGACTGCTGTGCCATTTACACATTAAAATGATTTGTTTCAAGGTCTATAATCACCAAAAGTCTGTAAGTATGCAGACTTTGGGAACTGTAACTTAGTCAGTGCTGTATTTTTACCTACCCTACTGGCTGGCATATAGAATTATTGTTACATTCTTGTTGAAACAAATTGAATCAGTTGGCTGCCTTGACATTGTATAGACAGGATTTCACTCCTCCTCTTGGCTTAGAACCCAGTGGGTATTTAGTGGTAATGGAATTTATAGCCATTATGGAACGTATGTGGTAGAAGAAGCCCCAGCATCCAAAGATTACACATTCTTTGTGAAACCTTATCCATTTGGCTGTGGTTTGCTTACCCATGTTCAAAGGTCTGTGATTAATCCCTTTGCTCATCTCTTAGGCTGCTTTAGGCTGATATTACAAGGACTTTAAAGCAATCATCTTTGGCAGCTGAGCTCTTAGCAGGTCATCTTCATGCTATTAAGAGATACGTACTTGTCCAGATAAGTATCAGAACAGAGGGAAGAAGTTATCAAGTCTCTTGGATTTCTAATACGTATGGAAGGAAATTGATATGATTCAAGAAGATACTTCTATGATATATCATATGTGTGGGTCTTTTTTTTTTTGACAATTTCAACTACACTTAAAATTTTTTCTAGTATTTAGGGTGGATAAATAAAATTAATAGCAATAGTTATTTTAGTGCTTGTAATTACTAATGACTTGATTCTACTCCTGGAAGCAATAAACTTTTACATTCTTGCAACAGAGCAGAAATGGAAATAGGGTTCCTTTCTTTCCTCCTTCTCCTGCCTCTCCTCTTCCTCCTCCTCCTCCTCCTTCTTTCTCTGTAGCTATGGAACATGAACCGTAGATGGAAAAAAATTCCAAGTTTTTCCTTTTACCCCAAAGAAAGTAGAGATATATGCACTGTAAAACCTCCATTAGGAAGCACTTTGGGTCAAATCAATGTTCTGACATGCACTGCATTTTATTATAGTCAGCAGGGTTCATGTGCATGTGACTGTGATTGCAGTCCCATAGCATCAATGCTGTAATGGTTTCTTCACATACCAAAATGTTTAGCAAAGCCACTTGTTTCCTTACCCTTTCATCTTATGCACAAGGGAACGGTCAACTGTGAGTTGAGAAAAGAAAGAAAGATCTCCATAGCTGCATTGCATTTAACTTGCTTAATTTTAATTTATGGAATAGAGATTATGTTTAATTGGAAAAAGAAAGAATTACTTTTGGAACATTTGTTCAGTATGATTAATAAAAAAAAAACCTCAACTGCAATTTTGTCAATAACAAATGTGAGTATCATAGACCACAACACAGCTGTTTTATTTTATTTGTGCTTCTATTTAGGTAGTGTGTCAGAATGAAAACCAGCATGACAATATTATTTAAGTACTACTGAAAGGCCTCATACCACTTTCTAAGCAGCATATTAAACCAAGGTCTGACCTTTCTATGCTCATTAGAATTTGCTGTTCCTTCACATAACGCTGAGGCTCCCATTTCTGCCATTGTGGCAAAAATGGCTGAGCCATCCCCCCTGTCGTTTCTTCTTACTTCTGTTACTGCTGAGTAGCTATTATATTTGGCTGATGTGATTGAATGTCAAAAAGCTCAAGTGAGAGGTATGTGAAGCACTGTTTCTTTTTTCATGAGAAATCCTCAGCACTACCCAAGGTTGAGGATAACTGGCAAGAAATTGTGTGATGTAGTTGAAAGTGCCAATGGCCACGTTAGTTTGAATGCAGGACTGGCTCTTCAACAAAGTCCAAGTAATGGTCCCAAGGGCAAGCAGACCAGGGCTAAAGGCTGCATGTCACCCAGGACCCATAATCCTTCTACACTGTTGCTCCGCCATTCTCAACTTGTGGTTTCCAGGTTATGCTTTAAAGTAGCTGCTTTGACTCTCACCATCATGTCTACTTTCTAAGTCAGCAGTAGAAGAGGAGAAGTTGAAGTGGAGAGAATACTTTTTTCTCTTTCTTTCTTCCTTTTTTATAGCATGACACAGAGGTTGTAACAGTTATTTCCACTCACATCCAATAGGCCAGAATTTTGTTACGTGAACCAAGGAAATTGGAAAAGTAGTTTTTGGCTGAGTGGTCATCTGCTTAGCTACATATCAGAGGTATTACAATTGAAAGAAAAAAGGAAAGAATGGATTTACAACTGATAATGCTATAATCACTGCTGGAGAAACCTGAGGGACAAAGTAGTATGGTGCAGGGGTAAGTAGATGATCATCCTTTAGCTCTCTATATAAGACGCAGAGACTGGTTATAGTTAACTAAACTTAACCAAGACAAGTTTGGAAAACAAGGCACAGAACTAGGCTCAAGACAATGCAGCTACAAACATGTACATCTTATCATGGAATGATCTGCCTATTACAGTGTCACTAGTGACGTCACCTCTGGACTCTTAGATTCTTAATTCTGTTGCCTATCTCATTACTGGAAATTGGGTATTAGAGTGCCTGGGTGGCTCAGTGGTTGAGTGTCTGCCTATGGCTCAGGTCATGATCCTGGGGTCCAGGGATTGAGTCCCACATCGGGCTCCCTGCAGGGAGTCTGCTTCTCCCTCTGCCTGTGTCTCTGCCTCTCTTTCTCTGTGTCTCTCATGAATAAATAAGTAAAATGTTTTTTTTTTTAAAAAAAAAAAAAGAAAGAAAGAAACTAGATACTGGATGCTGCCAAAATTAAAAATGAATATTTTTTTATTGAGGTAAATTTCTGTATAGCATTATATTAGCTTCTGGTGTATAACCTTATATATAACAAACAATATAATAATCTGATACTTGTATGTGCTATAAAGTCATCATCAGTATAAGTCTAGTTACCATGCATTACCATACAGTTGACCCCCTTCACCTATTTCACCAACACCCCAAAGCCCCCTTCCTTCCCTTCTGATAGCCACCAATCTATTCTCTGTATCTATGAGTTTTGTCTTGTTTGCTTGATTGTTTTATATTTTAGATTCGATATAAGTGAAATCATAAGAAATTTATCTTTCTCTGTCAAGCGTTTCATTTAGTCTAATACCCTCAAGGTCCATGCTGTCACAAATGGTAAGATTTCATCCTTTTTTATGGCTGAGTAGTATTCCCGTGTGTGTGTGTGTGTGTGTGTGTGTGTGAGTGTGTGAGTGTGTGAGTGTGTGTGTGTGTGTGTGTGTACCACAATTTCTTTACCATTCATTGATCAATAGGGCACTTAGGTTATTTCCATATCTTGGCTATTGTGAATAGTGCTGCATAAACACAGAGGTGCATGTATCATTCCAAATAATAATCTCAAATTATTTTTTCAAATTATTTTCTTTGGATAAATACCAAGATATGGACTAGATGGATCATCTGATAGTTCTATTTTTAAGTTTTTGAGGTACTTCCACAGTTGTCTATAGTGGCCACCCCAATTTACATTCCCACAAATAATGTACAAAGGTTTTCTCTTCTTCATATCCTCTCCAAGACTTATTATTTCTTTTCTTTTTGATATTATCCATTCTGATGGGTATGAGGTGATATTTCATTATGGTTTTACTTGCATGTCCCTGAAAATTTGTGATGTTGAACATCTTTTCATGTGCCTGTTAGTCATCTATATGTCTTCCTTGGAAAAATGCCTATTTGGATCCTCTGCCCATTTTTTAATCAGATTGTTTATGTTTGGCTGTTGAGTTGTTTGAGTATTTATATATAGTGGATTTTAACTCTTTGGATATTTTGGATATTACAAATTTATTTTCTCAGTCAGTAGGTAGCTTTTCAATTTTGTTGATTTTTTTTTTTTATTGTGCAGAAGTTTTAGTTTGATTTAGTCTCACTTGTTTAATTTTGCTTTTGTTACTTTTGCTTTTGGGGTCAGATTAAAAAATTCAGCCCTAAGATTAATTGTCAAGGAGTTTACCACATATATTACCTTCTAGGAGTTTAACAGTTTCTTACATGGAAATCTTTAATGCATTGAGTTAATTGTTGTGTATGGTATAGGATAGTGATCTAGTTTCAGTCTTTTGCATGTGAATGCCAGTTTTCCAAAACCATTTATTGAAGAATCTGCTCTTCCTCCATTGTATTTTCTTGCCTCTTTTGTCAAAAATTAATTGGCCATATAGGTAGGGGTTTATTTCTAGGTCCTCTCTTTTGTTCTTTTGATCTGTGTGTCTCTTTTTATGCCAATTCCATACTGTTTTTATTACTATAGCTTTGTAGTATAGTTTGAAATTAAGAACCATGACACCTCCAGCTTTGCTCTTTTTCTTAAGATTGCTTATGGCTATTTGGGATCTTTCCTGGTTCCATACACATTTTAGAACTATTTACTCTAGTTCTGTGAAAAATACCTTTGGAATTTGGGCAGGGGTTGCGTTGAATATATAGATTGCTTTGGGTAGTATAGACATTTTTTAACAATATTAAGTCTTCCAATTCATGAGCACAAAATACCTTTCCATTTATTTGTGTCTTCTTCAGTTTTTCCATCACTGTCTTATAGTTTTCAGTATACATTTCTTTCACCTCCTTGATTAAATGTATTACTAGGTGTTTTTTACACAATTATGAATGGGCTTGTTTTCTTTATATATATATTGCTATTTCTTTCAGAGAGTTCATTTTTAGTGTATAGAAGTGCAACTGAATTCTACATATTAATTTTGTTTTCTGCCATTTAATTGACTTTGTTTACTAGTTTTAGCAGGTTTTGGTGGAATTTTAGAGTTTTCCATATATAAGATAACATATACAAATAGTGACAGTTTTACTTCTTCTTTTCCAATTTGGGTGTCTTTTATTTTTTTCCTGCCTAATTGCTGTGGTTAGGATTTTCAATACTGTGTTGAATTAAAGTGGTGAAAAAGGCATTGTTGTCTTGTTCCTGATCTTAGAAAGTATGATGTTAGCAATGGATTTGTCATATTTGGCCTTTATTATGTTGAGGTACATTCCCTCTATATCCCCCTTTGTAGAGAGTTTTTATCATAAATGGAGTTTAAATTTTGTGAAATGCTTTTTCTGTATCTATCAGGATGATCACATGATTTTTATCCTTCATTTTGTTAATGTGATATATCACACTGATTTGTGAATGTTGGACCATTCTTGCATCTTTAATATAAATACCACTTGATCATAGTATATTACCCTTTTAATGGATTCTTGAATTTGGCCTGCTAATATTTTACTGAGGATTCTTGCATTTTTGTTCATAGGGATATTGCTTGTAATTTTCTTTTCTGGTAGTGTTCTTGTCTGCTGCCGGTAAGAGGGTAGTGCTGGCCTTATTAAATGAGTTTGGAAGCATTCCCTCCAGTCCAATTTTTTGTAGGAATTTGAGAAGCAAAGCTATTAAATCTTTTTTGAATGTTTGGCAGAGTTCACCAGTGACATTTTCTGGTCCTGGACTCATTTTGGGAAGGTTTTTGATTATTGATTTAATCTCCTTACTAGTAATCAAACTGTTTAGATTTTCTATTTCTTCCTGGTTTAGTCTTTATGATTGCATATTTATTGGAATTTACCCATTTCTTCTATGTTGTCCAATTTGTTGGTATATAATTGTTCATAATAGTCTCTTGCAGTCCTTTGTATTTCTATAGTATCAGTTGTAACTTGTCTTTCATTTCTGATTTTATTTATTTCAGCTTGCTTTCTTCTTTTGTTTTGATTATAGCTAAAGGTTTCTCAATTTTGTTTATCAAGAACCAATTCTTAGTATAATTGACATTTTTTATTCTTTTTTCTTTTTGGTTTCTATTTCATTTCTTTCCAGTCTGCTCTTTATTATTTCCTTCCTTTTACTAAATTTGGGCTTCGTTCTTTTTTAAATTCCTTTAGGTAATAAACCTAGATTGTTTACTTGAGATTTTTTTTGTTTCTTAAGACAGCCTTGCTGTGAGGTTTCTTCTTATAACTGCTTTTTGTTCCCGTATATTTTGAATTGTTGTATTTATATTTTCATTTGTCTCAAGGTATTTTGTGATTTCCCTTTTGATTTCCTCATTGACCCATTGGTTGTTCTGTAGCATATTGTTTAATCTCTACATATTTGTAATTTTTCCAGTTTTCTTCCTGTAATTGATTTCTAGCTTCATATGTTTGTAGTTGGAGAATATTGATATGGTTTTAATCTTGCTAAATTATTGAGTTTTTGTTTTCTGGCCTAACAAGGGATCTATCTGGGAGAACATTCCATGTACATTTGAGAAGAATGTTTATTCTGTTGCCTTTGGATGGAATATTGTGTATATATGTATTAAGTCCATCTGGTCTAATGTGTCATTTAAAGCCAGTGTTTCTTTATTGATTTTTGTCTGGATGATCTGTCCATGATTTAAGGGGAGTGGCAAAGTCCCCTATTGCTGTCAATTTCTCCCCTTAGGTCTGTTAATATTTGCTTTATATATTTAGGTGCTTCTATGTTGAGTACATAAGTATTTACAAATGTTATATCCTCTTTTTACTTTTTTTAAAAAAAGATTTTATTTATTTATTCATGAGACACAGAGAAAGACAGAGAGAGACATAGAGAGGCAGAGACCCAGGCAGAAGGAGAAGCAGGCTCCATGCAGGGAGCTCGGTATAAGACTCGATCCTGGGTCTCCAGGATCAGGCCAAGGGCTGAAGGCAGGCGCTAAACCACTGAGCCACCCAGGCTGCCTTTATATCCTCTTTTTGGATTGACACTTTTATCATTGTATAATACCTTTATTTGTCTTTTAGTACAGTCTTTGTTTTACAGTCTATTTCATCTGATGTAAGCATAACTATCCCAGCTTTTATTTTTCATTTTCATTTGCATGAAAATCTTTTTCTATCCCTTCATTTTCAGTCTGTGTGTGTCCTTAGCTTTGACATGAGTCTTTTGTAGGCAACATATAGGCAGATCTTTTTTTTTATTTTTATTTTAATTTTAATTTTTTTTTATTTTTTATTTTTTTTATTTTTTTGCAGTTTTATACCTTTATTTGACAATCAGCGATTAGTTCAGATCTTTTTTTTTTAATGCTTTCAGCCACCTATGACCTTTGATTAGAGCATTTACATTTAAAATAGTTATTGAAAGTTGTGTACTTATTACCATTTTGTTCATTGTTTTCTATTTTTGTAGCTCCTTTCTACTCTTGCTCTCTTTCTTTCTGGTTTGATCCCTTTCTTTAGTATTATGTTTAGATTCCTTTCTCATTAATCTTTTGTGTATCTGCTATAAGTTTTGCTTTGTGGGTACCATATGGTTTTTATATATATATAAAATGTGTATATATATATATATATATCTCGTGTATATATATAAATATATATATGCACATACATAATATATATATACACAAAACAGCCTATATATGTAACAGTCTACTTTAAGTTGATAACAACTCAAATTAGAACACCTTCTAAAAACTACATATTTGCTCCTCCTTCCACCATGTTTCATTTTTGATATCATATTTTACTTGTATCCTTAAATTAATTATTGTAATTATAGATAAATTTACTACTTTTATCTTTTAACCTTCATGCTAGATTTATAAGTGGTTAATCCACTACTTTTAATATATATAAGATAATATGTATATTAAAGATATATATGAGATATATATATGATACATATATATATCTTTGCCTTTTTCCAATGAGATTTTTACATTTTACTTTCATATTATGTTTTCTTGTTATTAATTAGTGCCTTTTCTTTTCAGCTTAAAGAAGTCTCTTTAACATTTCTTTTAAGGCCAATTTAATGGTGATGATCTCCTTTAGCTTTCACTTTTGCTTTTCTAGAAAAGTCTTTATTTCTCCTTCAATTCTGAATTATAATTTTGGTTGGAAGTTTTTTCTTTCAGCACTTTGAATATATTGTGCAGTGGCCTACAAAGCTCCTGCTGAAAAAATCAGCTGATAGTCTCATGGAAGGTCTCTAATACATAAAAAGTTTTTTTTTTTTTTTTAAAAAAAAAGTTGTTTTTCTCATGTTCCTTTTGATATCCTCTCTTTAACCTTTGACACTTTAATTATATATTTCTTGGTATGGATTTCATCAGCTCATCTTGTCTGGAACATTTTGTGCTTCCTGAACTGGATATCTGCTTCCTTCCATAGGTTAGCGATGTTTTCAGCCATTATTTTTTCAGGTAAGTTTTCCGCCCCTTTCTCTCTCTCTTCTCTTTCTGGGATCTTTATAATGAAAATGGCATCACACTTAATGTTGTCCTATAAGCCCCTTAAACTCTCTTCACTTAATTTTTTTTTCTTTACTCTGCATGAGTGAGTTCCATTGCCCTGTCTTCCAGGTTGCTGACTGTTCTGCTTCATCTAATCTCCTGTTAAACCCTCTAGTGTATTTTTCAGTTCCATTATTGTATTGCATTCTTCAGCTCTGTGATGTCTGTCTGATACTTTTATATACTTCTATGTCTTTGTTGAGTTTTCACTGTGTCCATCCATTCTCCTGAGTTTGGTGAGGATATTTATGAACATTACTTTGAATTCTTTATCAGATACATTATTTATCTCTGCTTCATTAAGATATTTTTCTGAGTTTTTTTCTTGTTTTTTTTTTTTTTTTTTTTTTTGTTTGGAACATATTCTTCTGTTTCTCAATTTGCATGACTCTTTGTGTTTGTTTCTATATATTAGGTAAAATGGCTATCTCTCCCAGTCATGAAGGAGTGGCCTCATATAGGAAATGAACTTTATTGTTCAACCTTACTCTAGCTTTTGGTTGTCTCTTAAACTTCTGTGATTGTCTAAGTAGCTTGATTAATTCTTCATCGGTCCCCATTGATGAGAATGTGCCAAGACCAGTCAGCATCCCCAGGACAGTGATTCCAGTCACATCTAGTTTCAGGATGATTGATAGCCAGGTCCTCAGGCAGCAGAGCTTAAAGTATGCAAATATATACAGTCCTGTGGAACCACAACTGTAAACCTTGCTGACCTCCAGACTAGGAGATCTGAAGGTATCCTCTGGGCATCAGATGCAAAATTTAGGGATTCAGATGAGTGTGTAAGATCCTTTCTGGAAGCTGTCATTGTTGTGTAGAGGCCATAGGAGGGCTCAAAGATGGTGTATCCCTCCTATGTTCCCTGAAAGTTCCTCTGTAGCCCTAGATGTGGGGCAGACCTGAAGCCTTTCTCTCACCTTGAAGGTATAAAACAAGAATCGGGGCCTATTTTATAGGTGGGCTAGGGGATGTTTCAGTCTGTTGTCTCTGCAGTGCCCTGGGTTTGGTAGCCTGCCAAGAACTGCCTTTCTGATTGGTATAGTCCTGTGGGGACAAGAAGAAATGCAAGACCCTCTGGCTACCAGGGTCAGGGAATCAAGAGGTGGCCCCTGGGTGATTATGCTCATAATCATAGCTTTAGCAAGGCTATGGAAGAGTGTTAAGGACACCCATGGCTTTACTAAGGCAGGGAAACTGTGCTGGGAGCAGGGCATGCTTATAGCTTTAGCAAGACTATGCCTGGGTGTTCCCACTTGCACTAACAAGGTATAGGAAGAGTACAAAATTCACCCTCAACAGTACCTGTGTCCCTAAAGAGAGTCCCAACTGGTCCCTGCCCCTCTGAGAGGTGCTTTGCAATTAACAAATGAATTTTCCTGTTAAATGATCCACTCAGTGCTCAAATTGCTGCCTTTGTGCTAGGTCCCATGATACATGAGTTTGTGTGTAAGCCCTTCAAAAGGAGTATCTTATCTTCAGAGCCTCCTGGGTCCTGAATGAAATCCCCATTGGTTTCTAAAGCCAGATGTTTTGGGGCCCTCATCTCTCCGGTGCAGGCCCAAAGTGTTGAGATGCCAAACGTGGGGCATAAACCCCTCACTTTTAGGGAGATGCTGTGGACCGTGATATCACCCCACCATTGTGGGTCACCTCACTGGGGACGGGGTTTTTGACAGATTGCATCTCGCCTATCAGCCTCAATGTCACCCTTTTATTCCTGGTTGTGAAATAGCTCTTCAGCTACTTTGCACTCTTTTTTAGTGGGAACTACTCCATATGTAGCTGTAGATTTGGTGTATCTGTTGGGGGAGCTGAGTTGCATCTCAGCTTGGACTAGTAGCCACATGGAAATGATTTTTTTTTTAAAGATTTTATTTACTCATTCATGAGAAACACAGACTGAGAAAGAGAGGCAGAGACACAGGCAGAGGGAAAAAGCAGGCTCCACGCAGGGAGCCCGATGTGGGACTCGGTCCCAGGACCCCAGGATCATGCCCTGGGCCAAAGGCAGGTGCTAAACCATTGAGCCACTCAGGGATCCCCGGAAATGAATTTTAAACTGTCTTTTCTTCTTTGAATTTTTGTGCCAGACTCAAAATACCAGGGTGGGGGGCGGGGGGGACCAATTTGTTGAGTTTAGCACCAAAGGCTGCGGCCTAGCTGAATAAATATTTGGCCTTGTAGACATCAGCAGTGGGAGGTGAAATTCTGTCTTTCACAAGATTGACTTACACAACTGTGGACCCAAAGTATGAAGAGGGTTTTTTTTTCCCTCCAGGCAGCCATTTTTTTAAATGCCAAAAACATGCACTATAATCACCAATATATTTTTCAAATCGGGCAAGCATAGCCTAAGTGCTTAAGTGTGTGGTTTTAGAGTTACAGAAAATTGGGCACTAGTCATTGTTCTGTAAAATCAAGGTATTCCTCATGCTACCTCCTAGGGTTTATAGACAGTATATGTAAAGTAGATGCTTAATAAATTGAGAAAAAAATGGGAAAGGTGTGGACACTAACTTTGAAATATAATTTGAAGATTTTAAAAATACTTTCTTACTTTCTAGGCAGTCTTAATATTATCCACCCATCCATATCATCAACTAGTTAGCAATCAATTCAGTTCAGATGACACTCTATTTTTTTTTTTAAGATTTTATTTATTTATTCATGAGAGACATAGAGAGAGGCAGAGACATAGGCAGAGAAAGAAGCAGGTTCCCTGCAGGGAGCCCAACAACGGACTTGATCCCAGGACCCTGGGGTCACGCCCTGGGCCAAAGGCAGATGCTTAACCACTGAGCCACCCAGGCGTCCCTCAGATAACAGTCTAAAATCAATTTGGAATCCCTTAATAAGCAAGGTTGACAATCGGGCTAATTAGGTGCTCATCCTAAACTTATCCAGATTTATAAGCTAGATAGGAAATACTGTGCACTACTTTTTGTAGTGGATTAAAGACAGCAAATTTGTCCCTGTAATCTAGAAGTACAAATAATAACATCTCAAACACATATTGCAATTATACTTCTCTTTAGATATTAAATGAACAGCTTTTGTTTTCCTCTCTCAAAAGTGAATTCTCCTTGACAGTGCTTTTGTGCTGATAATATAAGCATTTAAAACTTGTTTCTACCTACCACTTCAAACTTCCTCCTCTAAAAAAACATCATAAGAAGTATTAGGATGAATGACAAAGGCAGGCTTAAGTAGCTCTGTAGGCTGCCAAAAATACAGGTTGGATGGTGTTCAGCACCTGGAAAATTCGTTAAGACCATATGGACTGTCAGAAGTTCAATGTACTGGAGAAGAAAACTCCCTGCGGTGCCAGCATTTGAATAAAAAAATCATTGTGAACAATGGCTCTAGGGGATTACTGTGATCATTCAAAAAGTTGCAGGTTCTGCTGCTAATAGAGAAATTATAAACTAAGTTATAAAGTCAGTTGTGGAACAGAAACCAAACAAAGAGACAGAACTGAAAAGAACTCTTTGGGTAAATAAGATCAGTGTCCCTTTACTTGACTTTAGTTCTTAGGGGTCTTAGACTTAACTATATACTATGTCCATGCATACGAAGAAGTGAAGTTAATGTAGTAAAATAAAATTGAAACTTTTCTGTTTGTTTGATTTCTATTTTTGTTTGAAGGACAGATTAATATTTGTCAAGACTTCTATATTAATAAAGTTAACACAAAGTATGAATGACCTGTTATGAAAATATTTTAGGGGTGCCTGGCTGGCTCAGTCCATAGAGTATCTGACTCTTGATTTTAGGATTATACATTTGAGACCCACACTGAGTATAGAGATTACATAAAAATAAAATATTTTAAAAATCTATAAGTAAAATAATATTTTAAGGGGCCACAGATACTGTTTTATAAATTAGAACTGTGCACTGCTTTTTAAATAATCATTTCTGAGGTTTGTGGAACAAAAGAGTAAGCTCTATGAGTATTTCTTTTATATATTCCTAAGATAAAATTAGTTTTATTCCTTTTCCTTTAGGGTCATTAGATGAAACTTGCCAACTGATTTAACGAAATCTAGGATAGGCTTCCCTGACATCAAAGAGTAAGCAGAGGAAGAGTGATGAGACATTTATAAAATGAAAGAAAAGAGACAGGGGCACCTGGGTGGCTCAGTGGCTGAGCATCTGCTTTTGGCTCAGAGTGTGATCCCGGGGTCCTGGGATCAAGTCCTCCCTGTCTTCCCACAGGGAGCCTGCTTTTCCCTCTGCCTGTGTCTCTGCCTCTCTCTTTGTGTCTCTCATGAATAAATAATAAAATAGAAAGAAAGAAAGAAAGAAAGAAAGAAAGAAAGAAAGAAAGAAAGAAAGATTATAAAATGAAAAGAATATATATATATATATATATATATAATTTGTCAAAGAAGATTTTGACAAAAAGTACTTGATTTGTGATTGTCCCACAGAGAAATCCTAATTTTAGAATTAAAGACACTTGTGTGGGTATGGCTGGGTAGGTGGTTAAAGTGCTGGTACTGTGCTTCTTTTAGTGAAGTGACCAGCATCTCATCTTGCTCTTTATTCTCAGCACAAGAAGCAATAGAAGATTTGCAAAATCCTAATTAATCTTATAAGGATCTATTGTAGGACACTGTGACCTGTGAAGAGCTGATCCCTCAGACAGTGAAGAGTGACAATATTTTTCGAATTAACTTTCTTTTTTCACGTATAAAAACAGTTCACTCTAACTTGTTGAATATTTGTAAAATACAAAAAATAAAGATGCAAATAAATACCATAGTAAATGTGCCCCTCAGGGTTAATCATTAACATTTTGGTTCACTTCATTCTAATCCCCCCTCCTTTTTAAAAAAGATTTTATTTATTTATTTGAGAAAGAGAGAATGAGCAGGGTGTGTGTGAGGGAGGAGCAGCAGAGGGAGAAGCAGACTCCCCGCTGAGCAGGGACCCTGATGTGGGGCTGAACCCCAGGACTCAAGATCATGACCTGAGCCCATGACCTGAGCAGACGCTTAACCAACTAAGCCACTCAGGCGCCCCTCCCATCCCCTTTTATATTTCCTGGCATACATATGAGGACACAGAACATCCATTTCAATGATGTTTGTGGGGAAATTTGGAAGATATGCGAAATTGCTTGGAAAAGAAAAAAATACACGATTTATAATATGAACAAGTTGTTGCAGAGTATTCTTAATGTTTAGTGAACATTAAACAGCAGCAGTTCTTTATTAACACACCATCAGCAGGGTCCTTTTTATTAGGCATTCCCATTTCATCAAACTCGCCTGTGGTAGCTGTTGAGTTCCTCTTTTGCTTTCAGCTCTGTGATGGGAGGATCATAAAATAATCATAAGATGGGATGCTTGTTAATTTGGGGAGTCAAAGGCATAACTCATGACTCCAAAGGAGGACAGACTATTAAAATGTAGTGTTGATTAACCAAAAGTGAGTATTCATTGTGGATCTGAATATTTGAAGGAAGAGTCTATGGTTGAAGTAGAGACTGAGCTGGGTGTGGAAGAAGGGGCAGAGAAGGCATAGAGAGGACCAAAGAAAATTTTGCTGGACACGTGGGCAGTCAGGGTATGTTAGATTTTATTTTACTTTTTAAGATTTTATTTATTTATTCATGAGAGATGCAGAGAGAGAGGCAGAGACCCAGGCAGAGGGAGAAGCAGGCCCCATGCAAGGAGCCCGATGTGGGCCTCGATCCTAAAACTCCAGGGTCACACCCTGGGCTGAAGACAGACCTCAACCGCTGAGCCACCCAGGCATCCCAGGGTATGCTGACTTTAGAGGCTTAACTCCCGAAGGAATTTGGACTTGGTGTTGTAACTCTAGGATGTTAAATAAGGTTCAACTTCTATGTCAACTCTTTTTGCCTGGTTGTGGCCGTTAGGCAGTGGCTGTGCTGACAAAGTTTCCAAGCCTAGTCAAAGGAAGGACCAAGATGCTATGGATAGTGATGTCAGTTCTGATCAGGGGAGGAGCAGGCTTGGCATACTGCTACGTAGTTGTCTACAATACAGTAGGCAACACAGCAGTGGGTTGGCTTTTAGAGCCAAATTATCATTAAATGTGATAAAAAAGATATACATGCAACAAACATTTTGTTCCTATAGTATTTTGAATGTAGAAAATAAAGACGTGGACAACATCTATCAGTACAAATGCCGTTGAAAATGATGCAGCGAAACTCAAAATATATTTCTTTAGCTGATATAGGAAATTTAATTTGTTGTTAAGATTTTGTTTATTTATATTCATGAGAGATACAGAGAGAGAGAGGCAGAAAAGAAAAAGGCAGAGGGAGACTCTGCCTAGGCAGAGAAAAAGGCAGAGGGAGACTCTGCCAAGTCCGACATGGGACTTGATCCCCCAGATACCAGGATCATGCCCTGAGTCACAGGCAGACGCTAAACCACTGAGCCACCCAAGTGTCTCAGGAAATTTAATTTGAAACAAATTTTTTTTCTAGGAAATAGTATGTTGGATATCTCTAAAATAACACGAATAATATACTTAAATTCATCATACAGGAAGAAAGTAATCTTTTCCAACATTTATTAACACTAAGATTTTTTTATCTATATATTTAAAATATTAAGTAGTCTTTTAGCTTTTTACTTTGTTAGAGTGATCAGTTGGGAAAAGATATTGTTTAATTTCCCAAGCTATTTATTTGTTTTGTTTCTGATTGTTAATTGGTAGTATATAGAAATTTTATTGATTTTTGCATTTGAATTTGTATCCTATGTCCTTCCTCTACTAATTTTTTTAGTTCTAGTAGCTCCTTTTTTGGGGGGATCCTTTGGGATTTTCTACATAGACAAGAATGTTTTCTACAAACAGAGACTGTTTCATTTTTTCTCTTTCAATCTGTATGCTTTTTATCTCTTTTTCTTGCCTTACTGCTTTGCCTGGACCTCCAGTATGATGCTGAGTAGGAGTGGTGAAAGTGGATGTATTTATCTTTTTCTTAATCTTAGGGGAAAAGCATTCATTCAGTCTTTTACTATTAAGCTTGATGTCAGCTATATCTCTACTCACTTTGTGTTCACTAATTCTGTCAATTATTGATTAAGGATTATTAAAGTATTTATAATTGGGGATTTGTTTATTCTTCCTTGAATAAGAATTAGGCATTTTTTATTGAATTAATTTTTAGAACGGTTTATGGTTTATAGCAAAATTGAGAGAAAGATACAGAGATTTCCCATCTATCTCCTATCCCCACACATTCACAGCTTTCCGCATTATCCACGTCCCCCACATTTCTTATAATTGGTGAATCTACACTGACACGTCATTATTACCCAAAGTCCATAATTTACATTATAGTTCACTCTTGGTGTCATACATTCTATGGATTTGGACAAATACATAGTGACATCCATCCATCGGGGATGTTACGGTATCATGGAGAATATTTTCACTGCCTTAAAAATTCTCTCTGCACTTTTATAAGTTTTGCTTGGTGTGTTTTTGAAGCATTTTTGTTATGTATATTCACATTTAAGATATGTCTTCCTGTGATATGACCCTCTTTTGATAATATAACACTCATCTTTGGTAATATTCTTGTTTCAAAATTTACTTTGTCTAATTTTAATATTGTCCTCTCCAGTTTTATTTTGATTAGTGTTTTCATGGTTATCATTACCCTCTTTCTCTTTTAATCTATATATAGATTTCTATTTAAAGTGAGTTTTATAATAGGATCTTGCTTTCTTATCCAATCTGACAGTTTTTTTAATTGATGTATTTTGATTCTTTACATTTAATATAATTATTAATATGATTAGATAGAAATCTACCATGTTGGTAGCAGTTTTCTATTTGTTTATTATTTTGTTTTTATTTTTCTGCTCCATTTATTGATTGATTGATATTGTATATTTGAGAGAGAGTGAGCTAGAGCAAGAGAGCACAAATGGGAGGGAGGGGCAGAAGGCAGAGAGAGAAGGATAAACAGATTCCCTGCTGAGCAGGGAGCCCAACACAGGGACTTGACCCCAGGACTCCAGGATCATGATCTGAGCTGAGGGAAGTTGCTTAAACAACTGAACCACCCAGGTGCCCCTTTATGCTCCTTAAAGATTGAATTTTATGATTCCATCTTATCTCCACTACTGACTTATTTCTTACATCTTTTAAAATGTTTTGATTGCCTTAGGTTTTAAAATATACATTTTAACCAATTCCAGCTTACATAAAATAATATTATATTACTTTATGTGAAGTGTAAGGATCTAATAGCAGTGTATTCCCAATTCATTGCCCTGCTCAATACTTTGAGCTGTTGTCATATATTTTGCTTTTATATATATGCAATAAACACATCAAATGTTGATCCTATTGTTGCTTTAGACAGTTTTTATTTTTAACTTTTTTAAAGTTTTAAAAAGATTTTATTTATTTATTTGACAGTGAGAGTGAGCCAGAGAGCACAAGTGGGGGAATGCCAGAGGGAGAGGGAGAAGCAGGTTTCCCACAGAGCAGGAAGCCTGACATGGAGTTGGATCCCAGGACCTTGGGATCATGACCTGAGTTGAAAGAAGATGCTTAACTGACTGAGCAACCCAGGTGCCCCAGACAGTTTTTAGAGTAGGTGAAGATGAAGGACAAAGAATTATGTACGCATCTCCATTTATTCAGTTTCCTTATCTCTGTATTTCTTGGTATAGATCGAAATTCTCTCTGGTATCTATCATTCTCTTCTGCTGAAAGAATTCCCTTTAAAGTTGTTTCTGTTGGAAATATACTTTCTTTTTTTATTTTGCCTCAGAAAATATTTCTCCCTTACTTTTGAAAGTTATTTTCACTGTGTATAGAATTATGGATTGACAGTTATTTTGTGTTTAGTACCTTAAAATTGTCATTCTAGATTATGCTTGGGGTTTTGACTCACATAGTTTCTGATAAATCTGCTGTAATTCTTATCTTTGAATCTTTATGTAATATGTTGTTCTTTTTGATTGCCTTCAAGAATTTGTCTTTATCTTTGGCTTTCATCAGTTTGAGTATAATATATCTAGGCATTTAAAAATACCTCTCCTGGGGATGCCTGGTGGCTTAGCGGTTGAGCGTCTGCCTTTGACTCAGGGCATGATCCTGGAGCCCTGGGATTGAGTCCCACATTGAGCTTCCTGCATGGGGCCTGCCTCTCTCTCTCTCTGTGTCTGTCATGAATAAATAAATAAAATCTTTAAAAATAAAATAAAATAAAATAAATTAAAATAAAATAAATAAATAAATAAAATAAAATAAAATAAAAATATTTATCCTGCTTGGTGTACTCTGAGCTTTTTGGATCTATGTTTGATGTCATTCATAAATTTGGGAAAATTGTTGGCCATTATTTTTGCCAGTATTTATTCTGTTCAATTTTCTCTTTCTTCTCCTCAGATTCCAATTACCTAAATGTTAGATTACTTAATATTTTACTACAACTTTTGGATTCTCTTTTCTGTTTTGTTCTGGTTTTGTTTTGTTTTGTTTTGTTTTTTTGCTTTTTGCTTTTTACAGTCTTTTCCTCCTTGTGTTTTTTTGAGTAATTTCTATTGACCGATCTTCAGTTTCACTGATTCTTTCCTCAGCTGCCTCAGGTATGCTGATTAGCCCCCTGGTAATACTTCATCTCTGTTACCATATATATTTTTTTATTTCTAGCATTTTCATTTGATTTGGTTTCATAATTTTCATCTCTCTGCAAAAATTCCCTAATTGTTTGTGCATGCTGTCGACTCCACTAGAGCTTTTAACATATTAGTCATTTTTAAATTCTTTTATAATTGCAACATCTAGATCATATCTGTTGATTACTTTGTCTTGTGACAGGTTGTTATTTTTTTTCTTTTTGTGTTTTATATTTTTTGTATGAATGTTGGGCATTTAAGGTAGTATGGTAGAGACTGAAATTATAATTATTTGTGCTTGGAAATGTCCACCTTTTTTTCTTGCTTGGTTTTAGAAAAAGAGGGGATATTGAGTCAGTCTAATCAGGATTTGAGCTGGATGTGTCTTCATTGCTGTTGTGATACTCAGCACACTATAGGCTTTAAATTCCTTGTCCTTAGGGTGGTGGCTGGGCTGCTGGGGATTTTTTCAGTATCTCTGCCACCCTCAGCTTTAGGTCTTCCCTTTGTGCCTAAGTGTTGGACAGGGTCTCTTTCCAATCTCTTGTTCGTCTCTCAGCAGCAGCCTGCTGTTCCTTGTTCCTTGTGCTTGCTATCATAGTTGTTCTGGGTGAATGTATAGGCCATTTTCTGTGTACTCATTAAGTAACAATCATAGGCAAGTATTTTGTCCCTGAGTTTGGGGTAAGACTTTCTCAATGATTCTTTTCCTCCTTGATCTGCAGGAGATCACTAAACATCTGAGCCTAGGGTGACTTCCTGCCCTTTCTGGAGGGACAGCATTAATTCTTTTCTATTTCTTTTCTCCAGCTGCAATAGGTCTTGCCATTTTATCCAAGAGTGACAGGGTTTGTTGTATCTTCTCTCATGAATTTAAGAAAGGGAAGATGAGGAGCAGAATCCATTGTTCCAGTGGATGTTCTCTACAAGAAAGGCTTTTTCCTAATTCCTTTCTTGTCCCAAATCTTTCCTGTGAGTACCTGATAGTGTCTCTGGAGAAGAGCCTGTGAGTGGGTGAAAGTTCCCTTTGTGTTTGTGGCTCCAAGGGTTACTATATTCTCATACTAAATAGATTATAGGTGGCTTTTGGCAATTTGCTAAAAATTTTAGATGCTTTCTTCTTATCATCTTACATGATGCCCAGTGTCTTCTTTAGGAAAGCAACGGCTTAATGAGCTCCTTATCACCTGTGTTTCTTTATATTTTGAGTTCATGTGTTGCCCAAAGACCTCAAATTTTCCATAACAGTAATGAATTTGCAGATTACTTGACATTTTTTTGTTGTCATTGAAAGGATGGGAACAGTGCTCCTTCCAGATATTTAAATTTTAGATAGAAGCTTAAATTCCATTTATTGTGAATTATTATTATACAAGAAAAGTCTCTTGTTGGATTAATATGGCTTGGGAAAGGGCAGCCTGGGTGGCTCAGCAATTTAGCGCTGCCTTCAGCCCAGGGCCTGATCCTGGAGACACGGGATCAAGTACCACGACGGACTCCCTGCATGGAGCCGGCTTCTGCCTCTGCCTATGTCTCTGCCTCTCTTTCTCTCTGTCTCTCATGAATAAATAAATAAAATCTTTAAAAAAATATATGGCTTGGGAAAGATTTAATTTTGTGAAGTTGTGTTAGCACCAATTTAAGCATTGTTTGTTTACTTTTATTCAAAATACAAAATAATGTATAATCATATATAATAAATGACAATACTACATGTCACAAATATAAAATAAGTATAATTGGGGATACCTGAATATGTATTAGCAAGATTATTGCTTTCGAATCAGATCAGGGTTTGAATCCTTGACTTGCCATATTCTTGCTATGTGATTTTGGAAATATTTTTCTCTCCAAATCTCAAGTTTTTTCATCTTTAAATGGAAAGAGAAGTACTTAAACAATGGGGGGCTTTTTTTTTAAATTTTATTTTTATTTTTTTTATTGGAGTTCAATTTGTCAACATATAGCATAATACCCAGTGCTCATCCCATCAAGTGCCCCCCTCAGTGCCCATCACCCAGTGACCCCCATCCCCCGCCCACCTCCCTTTCCACCACCCCTTGTTCGTTTCAGTGGGATGCTTTTTATGATACTACAGACCTTGATATGTAACAGATGCACTAGTGAATGTTCTCATAGTCAGAGATTATCTGGTTACAAGAACAGAAACCTCTTCTGAGCATTGAATAAAGAGCTTATTGCAAGAACGAAATAATAAGGCCTCCCTTGGAAGGGTGAGGAGCAGAGTCACTCCAGCTGGAATACATGCGTCTTTATTCTTATGCTCTACCATGAATGTGACTCAACTACCAATTGGTTCTGTTGCCATAGTTCTCTAAATTTTAAGAGTGGATATCTGATTGATTCATTTTAACCTGTGGGCTGGTTCCTTCTCTGGGTCAGCAGTTGCAATCAGGGGAAGGAAGCAGGTCATGTGGTTCAAACAGAGTCCTAGAGGCTTTGGTCAGAAGAACTTATTTAGAAGAGGCTATGAGCATGTAGAAAACTATTACCATCTCTAGTTCAAAGCTAATTATTTTCACTCTCTCCTTTCATTTAATTTTTCCTAAGGAGAAACGAGATATTATTTAACATCTATGAAAATTATTGAATTTATTTTATAATTCTACCTAATTTTCCCACATGAACATGGATCCTTTTCTATATACATAATACCTATTACATTCAACACTAATGGCCACCTTCTCCTAAACCATCACTCTTCCACTCCCAAAATATATTTTAATTGCAAAGGAAGACATTTTTTCATTAATTTTCATAGACTAGGACCACTTGTTACTCTGTGGATGTCTCAGATTGGATAAGTAGACAGATATGGCATTTGAATATCATCTCTGCTGCTAACTACCTGTACAGTTTTAAGTTACTTATGTTCTCAGTTTCTTTTTCTCTAAACAGAATAATAATGATGCTTACCTCCGAAGGTTGTGGTGGGTTAACCTATGACAGTAAGTACTTCATGACACCTATGAAGTACTTACCATGTTGTTAATAAATCATAAATATTTAATAATAAATGTTTTTATCTTATTGTAGTGATATGCCTCAACAGAGATTGAACTTCATTTTGTGGGAGTTTTTTTTTATTTGTTTTCATAAGAGAACATGATGGTAGGATCATCAAAGACAGTCTACCTAGTTGCTTCTCACTCCATAAATGAAGGTGTGGAATGCTTAAAGGTGCATCTTTAGGGAGACTTCTTCGGGGAGTAGACACCTTTGCATCATAGAAGTCTGCATCCCATTCTGAAGTCTCCCAGCCTGAATGAGATAGTAATCTTCTTCAGGATTTGTAGGTAACCCTATTTTCTAGGGAAAAGAGGTTATTAATATCATAACCTTCGTGTGTCATGAACTGGTGGCTAAAAAAAAAAAATTCATGGGGACATTTATGGAACCAGACATTGGTTTGAAAGGTAACTATCTGATCCACTTCTAATCAAGCACAGCGGATGCTGGCTCTTGTTCTATAAGGTACCGGAAGTGATCTTTAAAGAGCTGATGAGTTAAAGCTGAAACTCTGGGTGGCTAACTAGGGGATATCCTTTGCAACCTTAGCCCCTTAGAGACAGTAGGATAGTCCTACACTGGAGAACTGAGGTGACCTGCATGGTAATAGCTAGTGGTAGATCATCGTAGAGTAAGCAGCTTCATCTGCCTGATTTGGGACGACAAGCTTTCAAGGAGAACACCTGTGGCATCTAGAAGCATCCAATTAATAGTTGACATTCATTGTGCACTTACTGTGATGCACTGTACTAAGCTCTTATGTCAAAAAACTTATATAATTCTCACTACATATTTGACAGGTAAGGCACTGAAGCCAAGAGGGGTAGTAAATTACTCAATCTAGAAATTGGCAGAGCTAGAATTCAAACCCAAGTGGTCTTACTCTGGAAACTACATTATTAGCCACCATGTGTGTTGCAGATATAAATGACATTTCCCATAGGGAAGAGAAGGCAATGTAAAGTAATGTAATGTAAAGTAGAACAGGATTTTAAATAATTCAGGGGAAGACTGGGAGCTCCATGAGAGAGATGTTTTGCTTTTGTATCACATGAAATGTGACCATATTGATAATAATATTATAATTTCTTTTTTTTTAAGATTTAATTTATTGATTCTTAAAATTCCCCTTTAAGAAGAAGTTCAGTGGAACAATCCACAAAAACAAGGACTGAATAGATATCATGATGACAATAAACTCATATCTCTCAATAGTAACTGTGAACGTGAACGGGCTTAATGACCCCATCAAAAGGCGCAGGGTTTCAGATTGGATAAAAAAGCAGGACCCATCTATTTGCTGTCTACAAGAGACTCATTTTAGACAGAAGGACACCTACAGCCTGAAAATATTAGGTTGGAGAACCATTTACCATTCAAATGATCCTCAAAAGAAAACAGGGGTAGCCATCCTTATATCAGATAAACTAAAATTTACCCCAAAGACTGTAGTGAGAGATGAAGAGGGACACTATGTCATACTTAAAGGATCTATCCAACAAGAGGACTTAACAATCCTCAATATATATGCCCCGAATGTGGGAGCTGCCAAATATATCAATCAATTAATAACCAAACTGAAGAAATATTTAGATAATAATACACTTATACTTGGTGACTTCAATGTAGCTCTTTCTATACTCAATAGGTCTTCTAAGCATAACATCTCCAAAGAAACGAGAGCTTTAAATGATACACTAGACCAGATGGATTTCACAGATATCTACAGAACTTTACATCCAAACTCAACTGAATACACATTCTTCTCAAGTGCACATGGAACTTTTTCCAGAATAGACCACATACTGGGTCACAAATCGGGTCTGAACCAATACCAAAAGATTGGGATCGTCCCCCTGCATATTCTCAGACCATAATGCCTTGAAACTAAATCACAACAAGAAGTTTGGATGGACCTCAAACACGTGGAGGTTAAGGACCATCCTGCTAAAAGATGAAAGGGTCAACCAGGAAATTAAGGAAGAATTAAAAAGATTCATGGAAACTAATGAGAATGAAGATACAACCATTCAAAATCTTTGGGACGCAGCAAAAGCAGTCCTATGGGGGAAATACATCGCAATACAAGCATCCATTCAAAAACTGGAAAGAACTCAAATACAAAAGCTAACCTTACACATAAAGGAGCTAGAGAAAAAACAGCAGATAGATCCTACACCCAGCAGAAGAAGAGAGTTAATTAAGATTTGAGCAGAACTCAACGAAATCGAGACCAGAAGAACTGTGGAACAGATCAACAGAACCAGGAGTTCGTTCTTTGAAAGAACTAATAAGATAGATAAACCATTAGCCAGCCTTATTGAAAAGAAGAGGGAGAAGACTCAAATTAATAAAATCATGAATGAGAAAGGAGAGATCACTACCAACACCAAGGAAATACAAACGATTTTAAAAACATATTATGAACAGCTCTATGCCAATAAATTAGGCAATCTAGAAGAAATGGACGCATTCCTGGAAAGCCACAAACTACCAAAACTTGAACAGGAAGAAATAGAAAACCTGAACAGGCCAACAACCAGGGAGGAAATTGAAGCAGTCATCAAAAACCTCCCAAGACACAAAAGTCCAGGGCCAGTTGGCTTCCCAGGGGAATTCTATCAAATGTTTAAAGAAGAAACCATACTTATTCTACTAAAGCTGTTTGGAAAGATAGAAAGAGATGGAGTACTTCCAAATTCATTCTATGAGACCAGCATCACCTTAATTCCAAAACCAGACAAAGACCCCACCAAAAAGGAGAATTACAGACCAATATCCCTGATGAACATGGATGCAAAAATTCTCAACAAGATACTAGCCAATAGGATCCAACAACACATTAAGAAAATTATTCACCATGACCAAGTAGGATTTATCCCCAGGACACAAGGCTGGTTGAACACTTGTAAAACAATCCATGTGATTCATCATATCAGCAAGAGAAAAACCAAGAACCATATGATCCTCTCATTAGATGCAGAGAAAGCATTTGACAAAATACAGCATCCATTCCTGATCAAAACTCTACAGAGTGTAGGGATAGAGGGAACATTCCTCGACATCTTAAAAGCCATCTACAAAAAGCCCACAGCAATTATCATTCTCAATGGGGAAGCACTGGGAGCCTTTCCCCTAAGATCAGGAACAAGACAGGGATGTCCACTCTCACCACTGCTATTCAACATAGTACTGGAAGTCCTCGCCTCAGCAATCAGACAACAAAAAGACATTAAAGGCATTCAAATTGGCAAAGAAGAAGTCAAACTCTCCCTCTTCGCCGATGACATGATACTCTACATAGAAAACCCAAAAGCCTCCACCCCAAGATTGCTAGAACTCATACAGCAATTTGGTAGCGTGGCAGGATACAAAATCAATGCCCAGAAATCAATGGCATTTCTATACACTAAAAATGAGACTGAAGAAAGAGAAATTAAGGAGTCAATCCCACTTACAATTGCACCCAAAAGCATAAGATACCTAGGAATAATCCTAACCAAAGAGGTAAAGGATCTATACCCTAAAAACTATAGAACACTTCTGAAATAAATTGAGGAAGACACAAAGAGATGGAAAAATATTCCATGCTCATGGATTGGCAGAATTAATATTGTGAAAATGTCAATGTTACCCAGGGCAATTTACACGTTTATTGCAATCCCTATCAAAATACCATGGACTTTCTTCAGAGAGTTAGAACAAATTATTTTAAGATTTGTGTGGAATCAGAAAAGACCCTGAATAGCCAGGGGAATTTTAAAAATGAAAACCATATCTGGGGGCATCACAATGCCAGATTTCAGGTTGTACTACAAAGCTGTGGTCATCAAGACAGTGTGGTACTGGCACAAAAACAGACACATAGATCAATGGAACAGAATAGAGAACCCAGAAGTAGACCCTGAACTTTATGGTCAACTAATATTCGATAATGGAGGAAAGACTATCCATTGGAAGAAAGACAGTCTCTTCAATAAATAGTGCTGGGAAAATTGGACATCCACATGCAGAAGAATGAAACTAGACCACTCTCTTTCACCATACACAAAGATAAACTCAAAATGGATGAAAGATCTAAATGTGAGACAAGATTCCATCAAAATCCTAGAGGAGAACACAGGCAACACCCTTTTTGAACTCAGCCATGGTAACTTCTTGCAAGATACATCCACGAAGGCAAAAGAAACAAAAGCAAAAATGAACTATTGGGACTTCATCAAGATAAGAAGCTTTTGCACAGCAAAGGATACAGTCAACAAAACTAAAAGACAACCTACAGAATGGGAGAAGATATTTGCAAATGACATATCAGATAAAGGGCTAGTTTCCAAGATCTATAAAGAACTTCTTAAACTCACCAAAGAAACAAACAATCCAATCATGAAATGGGCAAAAGACATGAAGAGAAATCTCACAGAGGAAGACATAGACATGCCAACATGCACATGAGAAAATGCTCTGCATCACTTGCCATCAGGGAAATACAAATCAAAACCACAGTGAAATCCCACCTCACACCAGTGAGAATGGGGAAAATTAACAAGGCAGGAAACCACAAATGTTGGAGAGGATGCGGAGAAAAGGGAACCCTCTTACACTGTTGGTGGGAATGTGAACTGGTGCAGCCACTCTGAGAAACTGTGTGGAGGTTCCTCAAAGAGTTAAAAATAGACCTGCCCTACCACCCAGCAATTGCACTGCTGGGGATTTACCCCAAAGATTCAGATGCAATGAAACGCCGGGACACCTGCACCCCAATGTTTCTAGCAGCAATGTCCACAATAGCCAAACTGTGGAAGGAGCCTCGGTGTCCATTGAAAGATGAATGGATAAAGAAGATGTGGTTTATGTATACAATGGAATATTATTCAGCCATTAGAAATGATAAATACCCACCATTTGCTTCAACGTGGATGGAACTGGAGGGTATTATGCTGAGTGAAGTAAGTCAATCGGAGAAGGACAAACATTGTATGTTCTCATTCATTTGGGGAATATAAATAATAGTGAAAGGGAATATAAGGGAAGGGAGAAGAAATGTGTGGGAAATATCAGAAAGGGAGACAGAACATAAAGACTCCTAATTCTGGGAAACGAACTAGGGGTGACGGAAGGGGAGGAGGGCGGGGGGTGGAGTGAATGGGTGAGGGGCACTTGATGGGATGAGCACTGGGTGTTATTCTGTATGTTGGTAAATTGAACACCAATAAAAAAATAAGTTTATTATTAAAAAAAGAAAAATAAGACTGGGCCTAAAAAATTAGATTTAGACAAATAAAATATGGAATAAAACCAAAAACCTCATTATTTAGGCTTCTGGTGATTGAAGCCTTCAGTTTCACTATTGCTAAGAAATCATTCATAAAGGAAATACTTGAAGTATGCTTTACAAATTACCCTCATGAGAAGGCACTTAAGTGAATGGTTTGGGCAGTACACACTCAGTCTCTTTTGTGAGTAGAGATGACCAAATGTAAGATGACAGTGGCTATTTTTCAATATGAGTCTCTTCAGAATGGAGACCTAGCAGTGAAAGATTAGAACATTAATTTCCATGTGCCTTGAACTCTTCTGTCTCTTGGGAACATATCTGCTGACATAGGACTTGACACCAAGGCCACCTGAAATAGTTCCTTATAAAATGACAGTGAGAAAACCTATTATCCCTGCTCTTTCTGTGTACGAAAAGGTAATGCCCTCAACTATCAATATAGCCAGAGTAATGTAGAGTTTTGTGAGAATTTTCAAAAAATGACCAAGATCAGTAGCAGAGCAAAAATCAAAGCATGATCATCTTTCCCAAAGAGATGACAGAAATTAAAAATGGATACTTCTTTTTCAGAATGAATCTTTTTTAAGGAGAAAGTAAAGAAGAATGACAATGCTTTACTATAGATCTTCAGCGAAAGCAGCAAATGTCACCATGCTCTAAAAAAGAAAAATTGTTTGAGCTTTTTATAGAACATTATTATTTTCACATCATAAAAATTTTACTTAATTTTGAAAAGCACAAATCTCTCAAAGCTGTATAATGTGAAAAAATAAAACTATCTGCAACCTCACTATGCATTGATAACTAGTTATTACATAATTCCAGATTTTTGTCTCAATTCATTTAGATCTAGAACCATATATACATCTACATTTCTTTCCACAAATGAGCTCTCTGTATAGATCATGGAAGTAACATCATACTTTACATATTTTATTACAGGTTTTCTTATGTAAGGCTATAAAGGGAAACTTTTCTCCATATTGGTAGAAAAGGCTCATTAAGTTCTAAAGATCTGAGCTCCTTTTTACCGGTGTAGAGTTGATGGGAAGCAATTTCCCAGCCAGGGATTCTCAGCTCTTTTGCAGCTCTGTGGGTCCATATCACTGGTTTTGGTGAAGCAGAATAGGAGCTGAAGTGATCTGCCAAATGTAAACTAAGGAGGTTAGGTATCTGTGTGCCTTTCCTACCCTTTCATTCCCCTTTCAAGTTGCACTTGGAAGCCATGCTTGCACTTCTTTCATTGTCATCCGTGAAATATGGCCTCTGAATAGCCTGCCGGTGCCAAGAGGAGAATAAAGGACACATGGAGTCAAGCCACCCCAGCTTCCCTATAACATGAATCTGCACAGTGAAGTAGAGCTGCATCAATGGCCTGCAAACTTGTGATTGAGAAATAAATTATAATTATATTGCATTAACTATACTTCATAGAAGCCGATGTGCCTGAAGTACATATAATTGAGCCTAGAAAGAAAGATATGTCTCAGAAAGAACTGTGGATGTGATTTTTGACAAATGGTCTTGGTTGGAATCAAAAACATAGATTTTGGAGGAAATTGTATTGGCAAAAATAACCTCAGCATAGACTAAAAGGGACTTAGACTATGTGAAATACAAAAGTTACCTCTCAACATTCTGTGGGCAGAAAGCAGACTGAGAAAACAACTCAGGATTCAGGAATGGTATCTTCTCCAGTGTCCTTTTGAGAAGTGGCCAAGGAAGAGTATGGAAAAGAAAGGATCTTGACCTCACCCACAGAGGGCTTTGCCAACAGTTCTTGAGAATAATAGACAAAGCAGAAACTTCCAGGGATTGGGATTTAGGCCAAATCAAGCAACATCTTCCCTCAGAAAGACATGGCAATACATCTACAGGGGCTTTCAAGAACTGCTAACGGACTGCTGATTGCCATGCGCCTCTCATTCTCCCCCTTTTCTAATGGGCCTCTTTATTGTGGTTATCCAGTCTTTGTTCCATTATTATATTTTGGATGAGATAAAGGAGATAATCTGTATATTTAGATCATGGGTCTTTGAATCAAGAGGTGGCACATGGAGACCTGATGTAGGTCATGAGATCCTGGACTTGGAGTCTAATGTTATCAATAGATGAGATTTGGAGAGAGGGGAGATTTGACATGGGGTTCGAGTATTACTTGCATATGAGAGGAATATGGATATTTGTAAACAAGATAGGGAGGACCGTCGTAGATTAGATTATTGTTTAAAATGATTCACTTTCTCCCTATATCTTTACCTTTCCATATGAATACTTCTTTGCACTTTAACCTTGGGGTTGGCCATATGCTTTGACAAGTGATCTGTTAGCAGGCATGGTGCAAGCAAGCCAGGGCTTAATATATGCTTGAGTTGTGGCTCTTGCCTTTTGGGCTTCTGCCATTGTCATAAAAAGCCCTCAATGATCCCACTGATCTCAGGAGAAGAATAAGGGATATATCGAGGGAAACCACTCCAGTGGTGGCTACCTAAAACAAAGCTACCACAGGTCACCAACAAAACTGAGCAAGAAATAAAGACTTATTTTTGTATTTCATGTTAGTTTGAGGTTCTTCTGTGAAATATGTCTGGCTTTGTCTCTTACCCTTTTGCTAAAATGTCACCTTCTGGGCAGCCCCAGGTGGCTCAGCGGTTTAGAGCCGCCTGCAGCCCGGGGAGTGATCCTGGAGACCTGGGATCGAGTCCCACATCGGGCTCCCTGCATGGAGCCTGCTTCTCCCTCTGCCTGTGTCTCTGCCCTTCTCTCTTTGTGTCTCTCATGAATAAATAAATAAAATCTTTTTTTAAAAAATGTCACCTTCTTAGTAACTGACTTACCCTAATTAAAATGACAACCAGGGGCCCCTGGGTGGTTCAGGGGTTGAGCTTCTGCCTTCAGCTCAGGTTGTGATCCCAGGGCCCTGGAATCGAGTCCTACATCAGGCTCCCTGCATCAGTCCTGCATCAGAGCTTCTCCCTCTGCCTGTGCCTCTGCCTCTCTCTCTGTGCGTCTCAAATAAATAAATAAATAAATAAATAAATAAATAAATAAATAAAATGACAACCAATACACCCTATCCCTCTTCCTTGGTATATTTTTCTCCATAGTAATTCCCATATTCTAATATTCCATATAATTTATTCATTTGGGGGCTTTATCCTTTGTCTTCCCCAACTAGAAAATAAGTTCCATGAGGTAGAAATTTTTTTGCCTGTTTTCTTTCTGCTATATCCTTAATACCCAGAATATTGCCTGGCACAAAGTAGGTATTCAGTAATCTTTGTTAAATGAATGAGTGAATATATATATGTATGTATGTATGTATATATACATATATGTATAAAATATCAAAAGAAGTACAGAAAAATTAATAGTGGCTGTCTCTAGTTTCTGTGAATATGGCTGATTTTTCTTTATATTTTCTTTATTTTTCAAATTATTCAAGGTAAGTATATAGGATTTATTTCATAAAAATAAAACAAATTTAAACATTGTTTTGACTAGACATAGACATCGCAGGGTTTTTTTTTTTTTACCTTTGCTTATTTTAATATTGTTGAGATTGTCCATTTATCAGTAATCACAATTTTGTCCTATCATCTACAATCTGTAGGCAGGAGACAGTTCAAAACAGAAGGTAAGTGGGTCAAGGAGAGAAAGCGGAGTAGCTGAGAGTTGAGAATTGAGTCTGGGTATAACAACCAGAACCTGGAGACAGTCTCGAACACAACAACTGAGACTCACAACCCAGAAATCTGTCCCATGAGTCTCTGTATGAATCTGAGCAATCTTCATTTTTTAAAAAATCATCCTTTCTCTCAGGTTAAAGCATTGCCAGTTATTCTCATTTCTAATTATTTTTTAACTTTTAGACAAGTTCAAGTTATGCCTCTTTTAAGACATTTTAATGAATTATTTTTTTACACCTATGCATTTATGATAAAGGTACATTAAAGAATCAAATAAACCCTGGTTAAGAAATCTCATTGTTCTATTCTATAGGGTTCCACTAAGTATGCTGACACAGTCAGAGCAGTAACCATACCAGTAGGATGGTTTGGTATTTGGCAGATTATTAAAATCCTTTCAGAGGAGCTGGAGTAACTAACTGCATGAAGTTTCTTCTCCTAGATTGAATGATAGCATCGAGACTAAGATGGCCATGAAATAAGAAGGTGCTGACTGAGCAGGATGAGAGCCATTGGATATTTCCTCCATTCACCTACCCTCTTTTTTCCTTCTGTCTTCACCTCAGTTGGAGGACTAGAGAGGCTGAGCAGTAAATTCTGAGTCCTGGTGCCAGGTAAGGTTTTCTAAGAAGAAAGTGGTTTATCTTGCTTGATATGAATTTCTTGTGATTCACAGGGTATACCACCAGGACTGTGGTTGAAGGTGGTATAGCATAGGAGTGAAGAACATGGGGACTTGGAATAAGATGAATTTGATTTGAAATTTCAGCTCTACTACTTACTAGTAGTATGCCTTGTCAAGTAATGAACTTTCCTGAACCTCACTTTTATCATCTGCAAATGGAAACACACACACACACACACACACACACACACACAAGGATTAAATGAGATGTCCTTTACAAAGTGCTCAGTATTGGATCATCATTGAATATTTAACAAATTCAGCTGGTATTATTCTGTTGGTTACTATTACTACTATTACAGTTTTCATAACTAAGACCTGTTTAGTTAACAAGGAGGAAGGCTGGCATGCTGGCCTTCTGGAAAATGAAGAGAGGGAGAACTTGCAAAATATAATTAAAAATGAATATGCCTAAGGTCCTCAGCTGTATACTAACTCATGACTTGATTGCATTGTCATTTTGAAATTTAACATCAGGGCATTACTATATAGATACTACAGTGTTATAAAATTCAGTACGTCTTGACCTTAAATGATGCTGCACTAGCTCAAGCTCTTCTTTGACAGTTGTAGCATGCAGTACATTCCTGAGTCCCAACCATGGTGATCAAGTCTATATATTTTATTTTTTCATGAAAAGAAAAAGAAACCAAACCCAAATCCTAGAGCACCACCAGGGTGGAGGATTGAGAAAGTTCCCCTGATAAGCATGTAAAATTTCCACCACCAGTGGATGGACAGCAGAGAGTTATAAAACACTATCATAGGCCATGAAAAAATAATATCAGGGGCAAAGATAACACATTCATATGAGACATTTGCTTTTTATCAAGATTTCCTCCGATTAAATGTAGGCTAATGATTATTGTAAACATCCATGTGATATTGAAACAGCTGTTGGCATCCTAAAGGAATCAGCATCACTCCCTCCATGCTGGGTCTTTACTGCCCTACTGCTCCTTTTTGTTTTTGAATCTAGCCTCATTACATTAATAGCTCAAAACCTTCTCAGGCGTGTTAAAAATAGATTGTAAGAGAATTGAAAGCAGTGTTTTCCTCCTCCCTCCCACTCCTTTTCTCGACTGTAATATAATGGCACTCCTCAGAAACAGTCCACGGAAATCAGAATTTTCTCAGCAGCTTGTGTGGGAAATGTAGACTATTGTGAACAAGTGTTGCAGCCCACTGCTTGTCAGGAAGTCGTTTTTAGAACATTAGTCGAACAAACACCTTCCATTGTCTACAGAGGTTGAAAGTCCAATGAAATCTCCTTATTTCTTTTTCTAAGCCAACTTAGTGACACTTAATACATTTAACCCTTTTCATTCTAGAGTCTCAGGTTGATTGAAGGCTTTTCCTCTCAGTGATTCTTAACCTTTTGTGTTTCCTGGACTCCTTTGAGGATCCAATGGGACAATGAACTCATGTGTTCATTTTGCAGGGGATCTTCGTTCTTTCCTCTGTTCCTACCCCTCATGTTGGGTTGTTCTGTAGTGGATCTGAGTGATTAATGATCAAGAGAAACTCTAAAGAAGAAAAAGTGAGACTCTCCCTTCTCCCATGGCACCCCATTGCATTTTTCTAATTTTCCTTTGCAAACTTACTTTAAAAAAAAAAAGGGCTGAGGTCTACTGACAATAATTTTAAAAGCTGTTAATCACTTTCATAGTCTTATTTATTAAAGTGATCATTTAGAAACTTAGTTTTCCTGACTGTAATAAAACTAAAAAATTAGCATAAGTGCATACAAAAGAGTTGGACCAAGAGGGCAGAAAAGGAATAGGCTTTGTGTAGCCAGTTATTAAGTGTCATTGCACTCTCTAAATATTTGAAGGGCATTTGTGGAGATTTAACAACCACATAATCATATTATCTTGCTTCAGAGGAGTTTGCAAAAGAAGGTTTTCTTTTTTAAACATGTTTTGGTTAAACTTAAGATCCTAAGATTTAGTGTTCAATAATGGAAGTTAAGGAGTTTGACTGTCATGGACATATTCAAGAGAAGGATGCTGTACTATCTGACGGGACAGAGTATTGTAGAAAGCATTTCTGTCCTCTGTGTCCAGATAACCTCTACCACACCTTCGCACTAGAAATTTTACAAATAACCCAAGAATTTAGTTGGTCCATAGGAAGAAAACTTTTGAGAGGTCTTTCCTCTCATATTCTTTTTCCCAGTGGGTACACCCAAGAGAATAGTTTTAATTCGTATTGAGATGGAGTTCCAGCTTTCCAATATCAATCATCTTCTGTGTGGTCTTAGATATCTAGGATGCTATTCCATGAGAACTATAGCCTCTTTTCCAATACCTTGAACATAACAAAATGCCCTGTTATCCACTGGGAATTGATTGCTATCATTTAGAGGGAGTGAAACCACAATCTGACCTTCAAGGAAAGAGTACGCTTGAATTGACTGTCTTATCAAGAATGTTCTTTCTTTCTTTCTTTCTTTCTTTCTTCCTTTCTTTCTTTCTTCTTTCTTTTTTTCAAGCATTTTCATTAATCACTATCTGAGAGTCTACACTTAAAATTTTGCTTTTTTCATCTAAGACCATATCATCTGTTGCTATCTGTGGTGAATGTATAAGCTGTGAATTGCCAGATTGAAAAAAATGTGATGGCATTTAACATCCAGGATTATTTTTCAAGGCTCCGAATGATCTGGAATCTCTTACGCTGAAACTTTCTGACAGCCCTAGCTTTCGTATATGTATGAGTCAGTTCAGGCTGCCATAACAAAATCCTATAGACTAGGTGGCTCAAATAACAGGAATTTATCTTCTTATAGTTCTGGAGGCTGGAAGTCTGAGATCAGGGTGTCAGCATGGTCAGGTTCCAGTGAGAGCTCTCTTCCTGGCTTGCTGATGTCCACCTTCTCACTGTGCCCTCCCATGGTGTGTCCTTGGAGCATATGTGTGTAGAGAGAAAGCAAGACAATTTTCCTCTTTCTAAAATCTTCAGTCCTATCAGATGACGATTTTATGATTTCTTTTAACTTTAATCATCTCCTAAAAGTTCCATCTCCAAGTACAGTCACTTTGAGGGTTGTGGCTTCAACATGGAAATTTTGGGAAGACACAATTCAGTCCATTGCAATAGAGCATATGTTTATTCTAGACCCTGCACAGACTTTTGGATACATGTTGAAAGAATGAGAAAGAAATTTGTTATAACACGATCTTACCTGTAATCTACTCTTGTGACATGGACTACCAAGACATCAAATATCCAATATAATTAGAGAGTTAAAAATGTGCGTGTGTGTATGTGTGAAAGAAAAGTTAATGAAGTCAATAAGCATTTTAAAACTATTTGCTGAGTCAACGTATAGCCAGGTATGACATAGCTCTGTCTTTCCTCCCCTATAATAACAAACAAATACCAGAAAGGCGTGGACTTTGCCCTCAGGGGTCTGGAGTTTAATTGGAGAGCTAAGAACTAAAAACTATGCAGATGAAAAGTACATTAAAAAGAGAAGCTCATGTGTGTTAAGCGCTGAGTAATTGTATCAGAAAAGGAGTGCAGTTAATCTTCAGAGGATCATCGTGGTGTGAGAAAATGAAGGAAGAGTCCCATATCAGAGGAAGTAGGACATCAGATGAGCTGGGTGGGGAAGGGAGCTTTACCAAAGTTTAGGATTTGAGGGGGATCAGAAGTTTTCTTAGAAGATGTGATGGGTGCTTATTTAGGGAAAAGAGCAGGGGAAGGGCAAATCTGTAAAGCCTAGTGGACAGAGGTTAAAAAAAAAATTGTACACTCAGTGTGTGTGTGTGTGAACCCAGAAGCAGTGGCTGGAGGTGGAGGGCCAGGCCGACGGCGGAGAGGGAGGTGTAAACTAGCTGCTCAGAGCTCATATCACTGAGGGCTCCATGGGCCCTATTTTACTCTGCAGATCAGAGATTTCCAACACTGCCTCTTTCTGTTGTCCCTTGTAGTTTAGACTGACCTTCCTGCCAGAGGAATTATAGTAACAACTTCCTCTTTTAGCCTTGTCCCCTCTCTCATCTACCCCCTATCCTGCACCAGTGAGCTTTCTAAAAGTCAAGTCTGATCTTGTTCCTCTGCTTAGGTCCTTGGAATAACCGATATTCCATAGGCCTTGCCTACAGGCCTTGCCTACTGCTTCACCTTCCATTCTTGCCAGGTTCTCCTCATAACACCCAGCTTTATGTCCTAGTCATACTGAAAGGCTTGCAATTTTGTCTCATCCAACCCTTGGTTATGTTGCCACCACTGCCTGGAATGGCCTTCATACTTACCTCCTTTTAAACCCTTGCTGAAAGATCACCCCCTCCATGATGGCATTCCCAATCTCCTTCGCCCCCCAAGTGGATCTGGCCATACTCTTTTTTTTTTTTTATGCCTAACTATGTCTATAGGTACAAATCCTATTATTGTAGCTTAGTATGGGGTTGGATACAAGAGATGTTAAGAATTTCAAACCAATAGGATTCGGTCATATAATAGATATGGGTGGACGAAAGATTTGGAATCTGGGATGACTGCTGCTGTGTTTCTTTCTTTTTTAAAAATTTTATTTATTTATTCATGAGAGACAGAGAGAGGGGCAGAGACATAGGCAGAGGGAGAAGCAGGCTCCATGCAGGGAGCCCGACATGGGACTCGATCCCAGGTCTCCAGGATCACGCCCTGGGCTGAAGGTGGTGCTAAACCATTGAGCCACCTGGGCTGCCCATCTGCTGGGTTTCTATCAGGAATGACATGTTGTCTGTCCTAGAGAATAGAGGAGCAGAAGGGTTTGGAGAGAGAAAGACCGAGTTCCATTTTGGTGAAATTAAGTTGGTGTTGCTGTGGAGAGCCAAGGTGAGAGGAGCTATAGATTGCCAGATATATGAGCCTGGAGTACAGAAAAAAGATCTGCATATACACATTTGGGAATCAATAAATAGGCAGCAGGGAAATCTTTAGGAATGAATGATATTATTTAAGGTGAGATACTAGTATGAAAGGCAAAGAGATAGGTGGATGTAAGTGATTGAGAAAGAAAGTTGGTGGAAAATTGCCCCATATTGTTCCTATTCTGTTTCCTCCACCATTTTGGTCCCTGGGACCACAAAGAACCTTGCAACTTGATAAAAGCTCTGTAAACAGCAAAGCTTTGTTTGCTCTTCTGGGCTTCAGGGCACTCTAAGGTACAGTGAAATGTGAATCTATCCTGACAATGACAATGAGGAAGTCTCTCTAACCCCATCATATGTGATTGTGTGTAATACCAGTACAGTTCTAATTCAGTATTTAGAGAAAAAAAAAGTTATATTAAAGTAGGACTTTGACTTTTGGAGTATTTCTGGCTATTAAAACTTGACTCCCTAAATAATTTAGAAAGTTTTGAAGCAGGAATATATCTGAATGTTATTCTTAGATGTAGCAATACTTTCCTTCTAGAAATTTCTTTTTCCAAGTTTATGTGTAAACAAACACATTACATTTTACAAGAGAAAGAGAAAAAGTAAGTAAGAGAAAAGTAAGTGTGGACATATTATTCCAAAGATTCTCTGCTTTCTTTACCAAGAAGAAAGAAATATCTTTTTAGGCACAGGAAGAGTGAGGATAGGGAATGCACGGTCATTAAGTGTTGATGAAGTGGCTTCATTTTGTGATAATTGAAGGTGGATGGAGAATACCCCAGAGTCAAGGGTGTGGTAAGTGAAATAGTGCAAGCCACCTGCGATGGCCACCACCTGATTCAGGGCAGCCAGGTCTTCCTGTTAGTATTTTTCATGCCCCCTCACACTTATTCGAACACTGCAGAACTTCTTTACCAGCATAAGAGGGCTTTTTATCTTGCCGGGGCACTATATTTCACCCAGAACTGATCAATGGAAATGGGACCATTTTCTGCATGGGAGATGTGAAAGCTGATCTCCGTTGTCTCCAGCCCCAGGTGGGGGAGCCTACCCCCTGCCCCCCCAACAGCAGGTCAATGAACAGGCGGAAAAGAGGGAGGAGGTGGCTGCCTTTCAGCTACAGCAGTTAAATCAATCTTGGCAAATCGAATAACATGCCTCAACCAGGCTACTCTTATCTCTCTGTGGTCAATTAGAGGAAAATCTCATGAGGCAAGAGAAGGAAAAAAAAAAAAAAGAATGATGTAATTTCTTTTATAGCCTCCTTGGCATGATTCATATGAATATTTATTATTACACATGGGAGGTATATATCTTATCAGATCTGGGCTCAAATGTAGAGGCACCTTTGTAAAGAAAGAATAATTCGACATAAACCTTGCATTTGTCTTAAGGAGGTGTGAAATATTCGGAGCTTGTATAAATTTGGGACATAGGCATATGCCAAACTGTTTTCAAATGTTTATTTTCTGCTATATACCCATAACTGTCTAATTTTGGCAGTAGCTATTTTTGTCTTAAAGTGAAAATATGCTTTCAATTCAATTAAAAAAACTGTGCAATAACTTCGTTAGTTTTATAATAAGAAATATGCATTAGCATTAGTTAATATAATTAATTTTTATGATTTTCTTTTTTTTTAACTAGAAATCTTTAAGGGGACTATGCTTTTGTCTTTGTTGTACTGCTTAGCTATTTTCATAAAAACAAAGATTTTCCATGTCACATTTTCAGATGTCTTCAGGGAAGAAATTTTAAAAAGGATGTTAAAGCATTGGCAAATATGTGGCAAATTCTATTTTAAACATATTTTTAGAATATCTATTTTACTGATGAATAAATAGGAGACATTCAAATGACATTTCAAGGTTAGAGTAGAACTAGGAAGAAAACTGGGACATACTTTTAAGTTCTCTTTAGCCCCAACCATCTCCTGGATAGCTAGTGTCTCTATTTTATATGTTACAGGTGAAACCCATCGTTATTTTCTCCCAAACCTACTCCTCCACTATTATTCTCCATCTTGGACTGTGGTATCACCATCCATCCAATTGTTTAGGCCAAAAATTTGGATTCAGCTTTTTTTTTTCCTTACCTCATTTTTCCATCTTTCAGCAAATCCTCCTAGTTCTACCTCTAAAGATGTAAACAGAGCGTTTTTGATATTCTGTTACCTGCAACCTGGTCTGGGGCACCAACACCTCTCCCTGGGATCATTGCAATAATTTCCAAATGTCAAGTGTGTGCTAATTTAAATAATTCAAGTTACCTCATTGTTATTTTCACACTCTAAAAACTATTTTCCACTCAGTGACCAAGTGATCTTTCCTGAAATAAACAAAAAAACTAAGAACCAATCACTGGTCTATCTAAAAGTCTCTACATTTAGAAGAAGCCTTCTTAACCTGGCTTATACACCCTGCGTGATCTGTCCTCTGCTTTTCCCCTCGAGCCCTGTTTCTTTCATTTTTTCAGTAGTACAAGTACTTTCTGGCTTGTTCATCACTTTATCCACAGCAGAGTGCTGAGCACAACAGTAGGCACTCAATACATTTGTCAAATGCATGAACAAATATTTTTTATATTTTCTTGAGGGTAACACGAAGTTCTCCTTTGGCTTTGGTGCTAAGCAGAGCTCTGACTGAATCCTTACGTGGTGTTCATTTGAGATTTTCTTTTTTTTTTTTTTTTTAAGATTTTATTTATTTATGAGACACACGGGAGGGGGGGGCGGGTAGGGGGTAGAGACACCAGGCAGCGGGAGAAGCAAGCTCTATGCAGGGAGCCTGATACGGGACTTGATCCCCTGGTCTCCGGGATCAGGCCCTGGAATGAAGGCGGCGCTAAACCGCTGAGCCACGGGGGCTGCCCCATTTGAGATTTTCTGATGGATAATCTCTGAAAGTTTAGGGCCGTCAGGGCCTGCTTTGCAACCTGTGCTATGCTCCCTTCCTTAACATTTCCTGTTGGTTTAGCTGCACCTAGGCTCTGAGGTCAATCCTGACTTAAGACAGGAGTGATTCAAGGACCTGTGTTTTTACTAGCAGGTGACTCGACTTGATGACTCCTCAATACTAGCTCACTATGACCTTGTGAATAGTCACCTTATTTTGAAGCCCAAGTTCGTATCTTGATCCTTGACTTGGTAACTGAATATCTGCTTACTTCCTTCTGCCAACAACTACTCAGCAATCTGTCTTCCTCCCAATCCAGGACCCACTTTATCCTTATGTCCACTTGAGTTGACCTGTATTCAACATTATACCCTATTGGACACCACCATAGATGTCTTCTAAAACTGATTTAGCATTATAGTTGAGACCCCATAGTAACAAAGCCATCCATGAGAGGATGAATGAACAGCCATAATGTTGGAAGTAAGCCTTCAGAAAACACCCAAAGCTATTTATGCATAAATCATGTGAAGTCTCTCATAAGCAATTAAAAAACAATTACAACAAAATCCCATGGTGTTCAATATTTGCATAGTTCCAAAATATTCTATCTTTTTAAAAAAAGGAAAATCTGAGTGGGGAAAGCTACATGGCAATATATTTATCCCATATATAATAATTAGCAATTTTAACCTATTGTCCATTTTTGGGTAAGTTGTCAATACCTCAAAATCTTCAATTTAAGGGAATTAAAAAGAAACTAATTCTAGTGAAGGTTTATGATCTATGAAAGGCTAATGTAGAAACCAAATGAACTTATTTTCAGACATAATCCCTTTAAGTATGATGGAAAACCTACCTCGAATTTCTTAATCAGTACCTTCTCTAGAGCTACTGTCCTGACAGAGATAGGAATTTAGGAGAGGATAAAGTGAGATGTCCTTTCTGATGCTACAGCTAAGGTTTTCATCTTGCTAGTGTCTGCAAAGCACTCTCAAGCTCAGCAGGAAAACATTGAAGTTAAGTTTTGCTATCCCTTTCTGAGTTTTATCAGATATTCATGCCACAGAGAACCATGAACAAGCTGGAGAGACAGAGATAAATGAAAAGTCCCTTTGGTGAAGGGAAAAAAGCAATCACTACTAGAATTGTAGTTTTTACTTTTCTGCTGATAACAAAAAGAAATGGTTTAGTAATTTGTAGGTAACTGTTGTGTCATAAGGGAAACATGCTATTTTAATTTACTTATTTCAAGGATAAATGAATCTCTTTTTATCAACCATTGACTATTATTTAGCTCTATCATTTTAAGTTTTTATCTCTCATTTTCTTGAGGAAAAACATTAAGAACCCCAAGAAATAACACTTTGGTGCTTGTATTAGTCTGCTTGAGCTGTCATAACAAAATGCTACAGATGAGGCAGCTTAAACAACAGGAGCTTATTGCTCACAGTTCTGGAGGTTGGAGGTCAAACATCAAGGTGCCAGCTGGGTCAATGTCTGGTTAGTGAGAGCTATCTCCTTGAGTTGCAGACAGTTACCTTCTGATATGTCTTCACATGGCCTTTCCCTAGTTTATGCAGGGGGAGACAAAGAGAGAAACAAAACAAGCTCTCTGGTACTTTTTTGAGGGCTCACCCTCTTGACCTCATCTGAATCTAGTTACCTCCAGGGGCACCTGAGTGGTGCAGTTGTATAAGTATTGGTTTTGGCTCAGGTCGTGATGTCAGGGTCATGGGACCCAGCCCCATGTGGGGTTCCATGCTCAACACAGTGTGCTTGGGATTTTCTCTCCCTCTCTCTCTGCTCCTCCCCACTCATTCTCTCTCTATCTCTCTCCCTCTCTCTCCATCCCTAAAATAAATAAATAAATAAATAAATCTTGAAAAAAAGATAAATCTAGGCACCTCCAAAAAGCCCATCCCAAATACTACCACATTGGGGGGTGGGGTCTCAATATATGAATTTGGAGAGAGACACAATTCAATCCAGAGCATTTTACTCCCAGAACCCCCAAATTCATGTCCTTTTCACATGCGAAGCATATTCATTCCATACCCACAGTCCTTAAAGTCCTAATTTATTTTAGCATCAGTTTTAAAGTCCAAAGTCTCATCTAAATATCATCTAAATCAGATATGGATGAGACTTGAGGTATGATTCATCCTGAGGCGAAATTCCTCTCCAGTTGTGAACCTGTGAAACTTGACAAGTTATGTGCTTCCAAAATATAATAGTGAAATGGGCATAGGAGAGACATTCCCATTTGAAAGGAAGAAACAGGAAAGAAGGAAGGGGTGACAGATTTCAAGCAAGTCCAACACCTAAAAATTTAATTGGATCTGAAGGCTGGAGAATAATTCTCTTTGGCTCAATGTCCCACCTTCCAGGCCCACTGGACTGGCAGGGTCATCCCATGGCTCTGTAGGGGGACCCTGCCCCTCGCACTTTCTCATTTTCAATAATATGCTCCTCATTTTCATCTGAGACTTCACCAGAATTACCCTTAACATCCATATTTCTAGCACTTCAAAACTCTTCCAGCCACTGTCTATTACCCAGTTCCAAAGCTGCCTCTGCATGTTTAGGTATCTGTTACAGCAGCACTTTTTTTTATATAAAATAATTTTATGAGACCTCTTGATAAGGACACCTGAAAAGCTAGTCATCAAGATAATTCTGGAAAATTTCCTATTATTTGTATGTGCCCAGAACCTAATGGACATTGCAAGAATAAAAATTAATCCAAACTTGAAAAAATATTATGGATTTCAAATAAAGTATTTTTGTCTAAATAATAGGACCCGTGCCTTCAGAATGATGTAAAATTGGGGCCACTACTTCTTTTTTATTTCTTTATTGATAAGCATTTAAAAATCAAATTTATATGTGCACATAGTGGAATGAGTCAATTAATCCTTTAAGATTATTAAGGAAAAGCAAAGACCTCATTTCTCACCCTCAATTTGGAGGAAACTGGTTATGTTAACAGATGATAATAGTTGACAAAAGGAGGCAGAGCTAATTAACTCCTGTTTTGTTTCTGTTTTCTCCAACATAAACAGTGGTCGTAAAATGGGAAAGTACTTATTAAACAACATGAAGAATATAGTTTATTGTAGATTAAGATGTAAAGAGAAAACAACAGCTTACTTTAGATGAATTTAAATGTTAAAGCCTTAACAATTTATGTCTAAGGATGCGGAAGAAACTTTTTAGGTTCATTTTAGAACTTTTTGAAATTCTAAATAATGACTGAAAAAAAGAGAATGCAAGAAGGAGCGATATGGAGAAAGAGAGTGTGTCAATGATGGGTACATGGCCTAACTTTTTTTTAAAGATAGAAATGTCTGGTTAAATTCTAAATATGATTTTTCAAAATCCTTTAATACATGAGCATTTAGAAACAAATGAGTGGTCACTAAAAGGCAATCTGATTTTTCTCTCTGTGGGTTCCCAGGATATCCAGTGTACAGGGACATATAGTTGGTAGTTGCTTTCTTTTGTCAACTCTGTTTGAAACCCTAGCTACCACATCCTTTCAGCTTCATCCAAGAACTTCTTAAGAAATCTCCTTTCAATAAGTTTGGGAACACATAGTATATTGATGATATAGCTGGGTTTCAGTAAACCATTTGAAAACATCAGTATGTCTTTACGAATAACATGGAGAAACAAAGGCTGAATGACAGTACAACGTAGTGATCTTGTGGTTGAGTAGTCCTACCTTCTTCCTTCCTCACCTGTAGGAAGATGTCAACCATCAGCACGACTGAGTGAATCACAACTGTTAGATTTCAGGCAGGAAATGGGGAGATTTTTTTTTTTTTGCAAGGGTATTTTTGGCATCCCCTCAAATAACAAGTTGGCAACTTCTTGGTTATAGTTTCTGAGGATCGTATCCCTTGAGTAAATATTTTTAAAGGCACAAAATGAGCTTTGCAAAGAATGAGAAAAGTAAAACAAAGGAGTGTTTCATATTTAAGATTTAAATCTCTGTTCTTGGACCTGTGCCTAGTTCTAGCAAAGCAGCAATATCTATCCAACAAATCCCATACAAACTATCTACAGAAATGTTGATTTTCCTATTGAACTATTAATACATAATTGAAAACCCACTTTATTCTTCATATACTTCTTTTAAAACAGCTCTTTAAAAAGTTAAATATGCTTTATCAGTGTCACCTCAGAAGACTTCTTATTTTCACCATGGAAGATAGTTTTATTTTATTGTAATATTTTTACAAATGGGAAAGGAACACTGCAAAACACGTGAATTGATCAAGGTGATTGAGTGAAATAACTGACATGAGATCAACATTTCTCCTCTTCTTTTCTTGTGTAACTCTCACCTTTTTTTCTTAATGAAAACTGTCCTTAACAAATATGTATTTAGGGGACATTGGCATACAAAATGCTCTTTCATTGTGATATTTTGCTAGATTTATGGAAATTTTTGCATCTAGGCTCTGACAATTTAAAAAGAGGGGGAAAGAGCAGTTTGGTCCCTGGTTAGGGCGTTACTGTTTGGTCATGCAGTTTTAATAAATCCTACCATGTTGTGGTTCAGCTTTATTTAGTTTTGTGCTCACCCAAACTCTTGAGAATAAACCAAATGGCTTTCTTTCTCTACTGGTGTATTAGCTCTGTGCCTTGAATGGAAATTAAATGCAAATGCTTTCATTGCACTATCCCCTTGTTAATTTATCACATGTTTAAACACAGCAACATATTGGAAAACCTTGTTATTTCGTAATCTTCAGATTCCTTGCACAATGATATTAGGAACAGAATAATGAGTAAAGATAAGCCGATGGAAAGCACATGTCTACGGGGCAACTGGCAGCAGTCCCACAGCCATTAGTCTGTGGTATCTGGTAAAACTGCTGGAGTCAGCATGACAGAGCAAAAAAGAAGGAAGAAAAATATCTCCGAAATTAAAGGAGGTGAACAAAGTACCACTTATGCTCAAAAAAATAGTTTATTCCCTCCTTTAAAATGTATGATCTGATAAAACTCATGCTCTGTAGCTGATTTTCTGTTGAAGGTTAATAACATGATGGTGGTGATGGTGATGGTGATAGTACAGAGGACCAACTTCTGGGCAAAGGTGAAGCATAAGGTCTTGTACCAAAGGACACCCGATAAATATACGCAGACTTGACTGAGGGTGCGTGAGAGCAGTGAAGAGAATTAAGTGGTTCTACTGTTGTCTTGACAAACCGACAGTAGAAATGCTAATCACAGCCAGATGTTGATCATGTGGGATTAAATTCCTGAGCAAGGCTCTGCATTCAGTGATGACTGTACACCTGTGAAGAGAGCAAAAAGGCAAAGGTGTTAGAGATTTTTCCTTGTCTTCTCAGCACATTTTAAAATCAAAATGTGGAGCTCTCGATTCATTAGATTTGGTTTTAAAACCTGTCTTCAAATAAGCAAACATCACCCAACATGCGTTTAGATGATATTTCACAAACGGCTGCACCCTGAATCTGCTGTACTTAATGTGAACTATTATTCTTGACTTTACTCAGCTTTTTAATTTTTTTTTAAGATTTTATTTATTTATTTATGAGAGACACAGAGAGAGAGAGATGTAGAGACACAGGCAGAGGGAGAAGCAGGCTCCATGTAGGGAGCCCGACGTGGGACTCGATCCCCGATCTCCGGGATCATGCCCTGAACCAATGAGCCACCCAAGGATCCCTTTACTCAGCTTTTGTATCATGACAATCATGTTTCCAAAACAGCTAGTAATTGTTTTCAGTACCGTTTGTTTGTTTGTTTGTTTGTTTGTTTTGTTTGTTTGCTTTAGTGGAATATTGATGGGCTTGATTGTGTGTCAGGTCATAGAGATGTTTTAAAAGGGCATTACTGACTCTATCATCCATTGTTCAAAGTGTTGACCTCTGTGATGCCTGTCTCTCATTCTTAAGATTTAGTTTAAAATCTGGATCAATAAATAAAGCATAAACAATTCCCAAAGGCAGCTTTTGAAAGTGCTTTGTGCACCAAAATCCTATTTAAAATTTTGTTTCTGCTTACATGCTTCTCAATACAACATTATACGCCTGTTAACTGGTTGTCTCCCCAAGCCCTTTCTCTCTTTACCTACCTTCCTTCCTTTCTTCCTTTCTTCTCTCCTGCCTTTTTAAAGAAAAAACAAAAGGATCCATGGATACAACATACAACATGTTTCTTCCAACATGGTAGATGGTGGTGTCATCCACAGAGATGGGCAGGACTGAAAGAGTAGTCTTTGGAGGGGAAATCAAGAGTCCAAGTGCAGACATGTCATGTTTGAAAGTGACATATCTCCAAGTGAAGATGTCAAGGTGCAGGATATATAACATAGGAGCCCAGAAGAAGGCGTTGGCCTGCAGATATAAATTTTGAAAGTCAACAGAGAATTAATATATTTAAAGCCACAAGATTCCATACAATCACTTAAAGAGTGAGTACAGTGAAAAAAGAAAAATGGACCAAATTCAGGGTACTCTAAAGATTTAAAGATCAGGAAGAGAAAGAGGAAAAATAATATTTAAATATATTAATATTTTTAATCTTATTTTAAGGAGTTTCCCATCCTTGTTGATCACTATTGTTATTTATTTTGGAGTTGGCATGGGACATGGTTTTTCTCTTTTCAGAATTTAAAAAGTTTGCTGTCTAAAGTCTACAGAGTGTGTCTGATTCAAGTCATTTGGTCCAGTACTGTGAAGTGGATCCATATTAGTGCTGGATGTGAGGCCAGTTCTTAGATAACGAAGCTTCCCAAGACTTAGCCAGGAAAGGAACATTATCAAATACCAGAACTACACAGGTGTCAGCATATGTCAGGTGGAAATGTAAAATGCAATTTAGGAATGAGACAGGAGTGTCTCATTCTGCGAGTCTCACAAACCTGGAAAGGTAAAGTAGACAGGAGGTAAGATGAACAAAGGTGATACTAGTAGGGTCACAATAAAGCTGTCTGACATGGGGATGGTGGCTTGAAGGCCGGTAACTTGTATCCGATCTCCGGAATACACTCTGGCGTATGCCTTTGAAGCTCAGCTGGAAGCAGCCCTGCTGCATCAGAGAAAACCTACCATCAGACTTTTTTGACATTTCTAACTTTAAAGTGAACAGTCATCTTCTCCCAGATGTTCTCGCTTTCACTTCCGATCATTAGAATCACGTCCACTGCTTCCTTCTAAGGGTAAAACCCAGACTCATATTTCCATATGGCTGTCAGCTACCCACCAGGCACCGGGCTGGTCACTTGCACATATATCAGCTCTTTTGAGATTAAACTGTTGTCTTGGCCAAGGCAGATGTTCATATAAATAACCTCGACGGCCACGCTTTGAAAGCCATGTGTAAATTTCCTAAATCCTCCTGTGTGCTCTATTTGCTTAATAGTTGGTCTCATCTGGAATATTGGAAAATTTAGTTCTGAGTGATTTAAATGTCATGTCAGAGGAAGTCTTCACAGCTAAATTTCTTTGTCCATGCGGAGACTTAATAAGTCACATCGCCAGGTTAAGAATAAATAACAACTATAAACAAGTAAGAAAGCAAGTCACAGGGGCTCCCGGGTGGCTCAGTGGTTGAGCGTCTGCCTTCAGCCCAGGGCGTGACCCTGGGGTCCCAGGATCGAGTCCCCCATCAGGCTCCCTGCATGGAGCCTGCTTCTCCCTCTGCCTGTGTCTGTGCCTCTCTCTGTGTGTCTCTCATGAATAAATAAATTAAATCTTTAAAAAAAAAGAAAAAAAAAAACAAGACATAAAATGAAAGCGCACACGAAATGTGGTCAAACGCTTTTATTGTGGAGGGTCCTGAGCCTGACATTACATTTGGCAAGTGGATCTTTGACTGTGTCATGCGGGCGATTATCTCCTCTGAGACCAGTTGTTCCTTCTTGGGTCATCTGGGTCCTTAAAGGTCGTAGATGATCTAGCAGGGTCAGAGGATTGTTTTCAAAATTTTAGGAATGGAAAGAACATTTTATCTTGACAAAGCTTTGCCTATTTGCCCTTAGCTTCATTTTCCAACCCCCACCATATCATTTTTTGACTGAAACTTCAGTTTGTTTATCGAGTCTCAGTTCTACATCACCTTCCTGGTGGAATGGATGCTGGTTATTTTACCATGACCTGGTACTATGGCTTCAAACCAGAACAGATGAGTCAATCAGTGCTTACCCATTACACGATGTGGGTGTCCTGTCCTACTGCCCACCTGGAGTGAGCCCGGGCCCCTGGAGGGATGAGATGGGCGGCAGGAGAAGTCACAGGTCCCCCCCCCCAAGTGGCATTCCCCACGCCTCAATACCAGGAGTGTGGACATCCATCATTCCTCGCCCTGGGTTCTCCAGTTCCCTTCCTGCTGGGGATGATGTTACATGCACCAGGTGAACCCACAGAATAGGTACCTACATGATTTCTTTACTTAACCTGCACTGGTAGGAGAAACAAAGCTTCCATGGATGGGCCTCAGAAATCCTGATGTGCACAAGCTTAAGTTAGCTCCTTTGTGTAGAAGTCATGTTCTTCCCCTTCTTCATCTCTTGTAAAAACTTCCCTCAGAATACTCCCAAGGCTAGTAGTTTTCAAGTTAGGGTACTTGTTAGGATCACCTGGGGGACTTACAAAAAAATCCAGATTCTTAAATCTCCCAGGTGATTCCTATCTGCAGGCAAGTTGAGCACCACTGCCCCAGTCCTCCTTCCAAGTTCAAGCTACCAAGTCTAAGAGTAACCATGCCTCGAATTATCATCTAATTCTTCATTTGCTTTTTCCTCATGTGATGCCATTATGACTAGGTGGAGGCGACCAGGAAGGGAACATGTATAACTGAACTTAAGACTTTTGCCTCTACTCGGTGACATTTCCCTCTGTGTCCTTGGCTGCTGTCACTTTTGAGGTCAAAAGAATGCAAACCACTCGCATTTCTTCCAGTTTGCTCTTGTTTTGTTCTTTTTCTACAGGTCTCTAGAAACTCTGGCTGATAATCTGTGAAGTTTCCCCAGAATTTACTGCTTAATGCTTTGATGCATTTCCTACCTCTTAACCACTTGACTTCTCTTCTGATCAATATTCGCCTCTCCAGAGTAGATGACATTTCACAAAACAGAGTCACTGGGGAAAGAGAACAAAAGAGACTTTGGATGGTGGAAGGGTTGGTGATTTGAAAAACATTTGTGCTTTGGTCACAGTGAGGGAGGTTGTGACCACAGAAGGTGATGGTTGATGGCAGCCTGGGCTGACTGCTCAGGATAGCAGAGACTGCTCCCTGGCCTGAAATTTCTACTCAGAAATTTGTATCAGTCCCACCCAGGACCTTTAACCTGAATCAACCTCAGAACCCACAGACCAACTGACCAGGTGTCCATCCTTGAGGATTGGCTTGCTTTGACCTTGTTCAAATTAGGTCAAATATTGCTGGTTTCACAAGGCCTCCGACTGTAGCTGGGACCTCAACTTGTATCCATACTGAAGCCATTTACACCACAATTCCCTTCGAAATGTCAAAATTGGCTCATCCCTTATGCCCTCAGACGTATTCATTTCTGTAGTTATCTCTTGCCTAGTGTCATGCTCTATGCTTCCTATTATGAGAGGGGCCCCCAGCTCCGCTGCTTCCCCTATTCAAACCTCATTCCATCATAAGCCAGCTCCCCTACATCCTCTCTTTATGGAGTCTCCTTGCTGCTGCTTTACCACAGCCAACAGGCTTCTCCATGGAGGTATCATTTCAGCTGCATCCCCTCAAACGCAGAGAACCACAGAATTGTAAGATGAATTCTCTTAGAAAAAGGCTTCTCTATAGAAAAAGGCATCTATAAGTCCTTTTTTTTTTTTTTTTTAACTTCATGAAAAAAGATCCTGTCACTCAGAGGGTTCTGCGCCTGGAATGACATACCCTGGCCCTCCTTATCCCTGTTTTCTGCTTTCCTATTGGTTTCTACTTCATGTTAATGGAAACTGCATGCAGCTGCTTTACCATCATCCTCTTCAACTCAGATCCCACCATTATCCCAGCTCTGTTTCCAAGGACATTTTGTTTGCAAGCACAGAAAAGTGAAAACTTTTATAGTATTGTTCACATATGCAAGAACGAGAATGTGTTTCCATTTTCTACAAGTGATCTCATTTTGCTCTCCAACCTCCATTGCCTTCATAGTGGGAAAAATAGAGCCAGAAAACAAAGCCCTTGAAAACCTTCAGTTTATCCCCTTGAAGTATGGAGTCTTTCCCAGCTCTTAGAAGTATTTTGTTGTGGTGGTTCCAGAGTTGTCATTTGGATAAATGGTCATTCAAGCCAAAGTGATGCTCCCTATCAGGGCAATTTCTCCCCATTCTTAAGAACAGTTCTCTCTTTTCCTCTTTTTCAAGAAAACTGCAGTGTAGGGGGTGCTAGCAGACCCTGGCATGGAGGCAGGGCTCTTGGTTTGAGTTTTCTCAGAGCCATTTCTAGTTTTAAATGCAGCACACCTAAGCTGATCTTACCCCCGGGCATTGGCGTTGGCTGGGGTGCATCTGGTGGCGTCTGGTTCTTGGGGAAGATTCCCCAGGCCCACTTCCGGTTCACTGCTTCTCTCAGGGCCTCTGTGGACCCTTTGGGGGAAAGCAGGGGAGCCCTCCAATGTGCCACGCTGGAGGGTGTGCCGCTGGACTCCTTTACCTTCCTTTATCCTTTCTAATCACTTATCACAAGGTCTCCATACAGACTTCCAGCCAGAAGGCAAAACACAAGCCTCCCCCTGCTTTTAACTTCCCCTTCAAACCCTCTGACTTCTGTGGGGATTTCTGCCTTCGGCCCCTTCCCTTCTTCACATCCTTCCTTCTCAAATGAGTGGCTTCTGCTCCCACCATGTTACTAAGACTACTTTCCATAAGGTCAGGAGTAATTTTATTTTTTTAGTACTTTCATTATTTTCTTACTGGGCCTCTCTGCCTCATTTGACACCCTCAGCCCTTTGTTTTCCAAATTCTGTGCTTTCCTGGTTCCACTCAGAACTTTTTGCCAATTTCTTATTTTGTTTTCCCCTTTAGTCCTGCTGTTCATGAGAATCTGTCCTTGAATCCTTTCTCCTCTTATTAGGGCTAAGTCCAGGAAGAGGGGACATTCTCCTTTTATTCCTAGGTTAAAGTACGTTATATATACTGCTGCTGGAAAAAGAAAAAACAAAAACCAAAAAAGTATATCTCAAGCTCAGGACATTTCTCCAAGCTTTAGATGCATATATTTAACTACCTCCTGGATACTTCCAGGCCTTTTAAACTGAATATGTACAAACTGAACTCATTATCCTTCCCAGCTTCTCAGGCTGTATTTTTCAGTCTTGACTGATACCATTTTTTCCCTAGCCACTGGAGCTGGAGTACTTGGGAGTCATTTTTGGCTCTTTTGTTCTTAAATATCCTTATTCTCACAATCAATCACCAAAGCCTGCCAAGTTTCTTTGTATTCTATACCAATATGTCAATGATCTCTCAGGCATCACCTATGTATCTGTGAGTCTACATATCTATCAATGTATCATCATATATCAATCATCTTCCATTATTTGTCTATGATGAAAATTTTTCTCCCAAAAGTTACATATTTTTAAATGATTAAATGTAAATACAAATATAAATTTAGAAATAGGGTAAACCTAGGATTTCAAAAAGAGAAAAAGAAGCGAGTATGTAGTCTGTAAAGACCCACATTGTAAAAAATAAATAAATAAATATAAAAAAGACCCACATTGTAATTATTATTGCTATAATTAAGCCTCAAACTCAGTACCAGACTTCTGGATAGCCAAAGTGAAAGTGAGGCTGGGTCAGTTACCTAATTTTTCTTATCAGAGAAAACAAAGGAATTTTCACAATTTAAGTTGTAAACTGTGATTAGCTGAAGCTTTGTGTTGATGAAGCTTTTCTTATCTTTCCCTTTAACTTCTAGGTCACCTTAAATTCCTCTTTTAAAAAACTCTCCCTGCAGGGCAGATCTCCTTTGGGCACTTAATGCTCCTTGAACATTTGAAGCCCTTTTTTTCTTTAAAAAAAAAAAAAAAAAAAAAAAAGATCCTTTTCAATTTTTCCCATTCTGTCCCCAAGCTTCGGGCCTATATTCTTTGTATATGGGAGCCCCCAATCCTTCTCTTCGTCCTACAGCAGTGCTTTGTAACCTTGTCTTCCTTAAAAGTTCAGGTCTTTCTGCAACTCAGCATTTTAAAACTGTCAAATGAGATTTCAAGCAGATTTATACATGTCAGAGATTTAGCTGGGGTCTAAGTTGTATTCTTTTTTGGTTTCAGACATGCCTAGACTAGTTTGTGGGTCCATTGGGCCTGGATCTCTGGTGCCTTATTTCATTTTTTTTAATAAATTTATTTTTTATTGGTGTTCAATTTACCAACATACAGAATAACACCCAGTGCTCATCCCATCAAGTTGCCCCCCTCAGTGCCCGTCACCCATTCACCCCCACCCCCCCCCTCCTTCCCTTCCACCACCCCTAGTTCATTTCCCAGAGTTAGGAGTCTTTATGTTCTGTCTCCCTTTCTGATATTTCCCTCACATTTCTTCTCCCTTCCCTTATATTCCCTTTCACTATTATTTATATTCCCCAAATGAATGAGAACATACACTGTCCTTCTCCGATTGACTTACTTCACTCAGCATAATACCCTCCAGTTCCATCCACGTTGAAGCAAATGGTGGTGCCTTATTTCATAAAATGGTCAAGAAGTCTTAGATGAAGAACCGTGCTTGCATTAATGCCAGGGATAGGATGCGAAAGTGCCACTTACAGTTATTATTTGTGAATGAAGCAAATATAGTAGCCTTTACAGCAGATGCCTGTTAGCCTATCCTTAGACCCAGAGGAAGATAGCAGGGTCTCCATGCAGTACGGCAAGGGGGCCATGCACACAGCGTCTGCAGCAGGAACAGAGCTGGCCATGGCATGCCTTCGCAGAGGCTTCCAAGTATGGTGCAGTGGTGGCGAGGCCAGGTGGGTGCCAGCCAGTTGTGGACTGGAGTCCTGGCTCTGCTCCCTCCTTCTATGTGGACTTGGGTCTCTGACCCTGTTGTTCTGAGGATTAAAAATAAGTCCTATGGAGTACTCAACATTATATTTAGCATATAGTAAGGGCTCAATAAATGGGAGTTGATATTAATAGTATCATCATCATTATTCTCAGACATCACTGTAGGAATGAAGTGCAAGGGAAGAGGAAATGATGAGCTGCATGGGAGATGAAAAGATGACTTTGGGGGCTCAGGTAAGACACACATAGAGATTTCGTCATTTAATTAGGAAAAGAGGCTGAGGAAGATTAAGATTCTTGGATTATATGTTGTATGAGAGCTGAAAAGGCTTATGTCATCTTATTTCCTATCTGTAGAAATTGAATTGCTGCCAAACTTATGGGTATGATGGTTTCTTTATAAATGCTAGGATGGAAAAAATATCCCGTGGATTATCTTCTATGTCAGATAGAGTCTTATAATCAGGAGGGCTTATTGGTTTTGTTTTGTTGTTGTTGTTGTTGTTGTTGTTTTCAGGTTTGGGACTGTTTCTGAAGTTGGCTTTTATCCTGTGAATACTGTATAAGTTAAAATACTTTGTAATGGTATTTGACCTTTCTGTAATATTTTACAGAGTTGACCACTCCCTCTTTCTTGAAAATGTTTCCTTGCTGGAGACTTCTACAAAACCAGTTTCTTGGGCAGCCCTGGTGGCTCAGCGGTTTAGCGCCGCCTACAGTCCAGGGCCTGATCCTGGAGACCCAGGATCGAATCCCATGTTGGGCTCCTTGCGTGGAGCCTGCTTCTCCCTCTGCCTGTGTCTCTGCCCCTCTCTCTCCTCTCTGTGTATTCTCATGAATAAATAAATAAAATCTTTAAAAACAAAACAAAACAAAACCAGTTTCTTCTGGTTTTCCTCCTACCATTCAGATCCTTCTTTCTGGCAGCCAAGTGTCTTCCCGAAGGCTTCTCCCTCTCAATGATCTGTAGTACATTCAAAACCCATGGTTTAAGCACCATTTACAGGCATATGGCTTCCAAGTCCATTCCATATCCCAGTCCTTCTCCTGAGGTATTAGGTCAGTACATCCAATCATGTCAGCCTCAGCAAAATGGCTTTATATAGAATTGATGACACTGAACTTCCTTCAGCTACTGAAACAAATGGGGATTCCTTCACACAGGTGCCCATTTGGCCCCTGACATATTTCAGCCCCAGGTCTAGGTGGAGACCTCTCGGTAGAAGTGTACAGATACTGGTCCTGACAGCTCTGTCAAATGATTTTTACCCCTTGTTAGCTGCATAACCTTGGGAAAGTTATTTAACCCCAGAAAGTCCTTATTTTGTTATCTTTAAGAAGGAGAATATATATATATATACACTTTTAACTTCGTGTCTCTTGGCCCAATGGGTGCATCCAGGATCTATATATGTTTTTGTGTTGTTAGATTTTATACATTTTCTTCTTAGAGTATTTTATTTTAGAGGGGGGAGGGTTCTATATACAGTTATGACCATGCTGAGTAATATCCTTCATTGGCACTATTTTGTTTTAAATTATTTCTTCCCTATTGGTTCAGTCTAGTTGTCTAGAGCATGCATTGTGTTGTTACCTTGGAAACCCAGCCTTTATACTATTGGTTAGAATGTCCCAAGGTTATCCATTATATTCCATCACCTACTTACCCTCAAGAAAGGAAGTATCCAGCATGTTAGAATTAGCCTATAACCTCTAGCAATCTGTTACCTACATTAAAAAATTCGATGTGGCTTTTCATTCCTAACTTGTTTTTTAGCTTTTTCTTTTTTTCCTTGGCACGGAAGCAGACTTTTTTCCTCCATAGTTTTGCTCTGAATGCTAGCCTTTGTGGTCTCTAATATTTATGACCAAGAAGTGTATTTTCTGTTGATAAAAGAAATAATCCAAAGATGTTCCCTTCTTTTAAGCATGCTTGCTTCAGCAATTCAAAGTGGGTGGGGAGACTTTCTCTCTAGAGTTGCTAGTATGCTCAAACAATGAAACAGGTTGAAAAGAAAATGTTAACCTGCTGTCTTCAATTTTATATAAGCCTGTTTTTCCCTTTCCTTACCACCCTGCTTTTTAGGGAGTCTGGATTCCTTGACCTCAGTAAAAATATGGTGATAGCCTTTCAAACTCTCAATATTAGTCTTCTTAATGTTTATTTACTATTAAATCTGTTGGCTTCCTCTGGCCCTAAGCCCTACAAATAGATGATGCACATGACGTAGACTTCATTGCCCTTGAGAAAATCACTTTCTGCACTCTCAATTATCGGTACATGAAGAAATGGTTGTTTATAAAACAAAAAACTGATTTAAAAAATAATGTTCCACTGGGATATGCCATTGAATTATGTTAAAATTACAAGTATGTCTATTCCTCTTTCCTTGTAAATGTAGTCTGTTCTGCTTTTTTCTAGTAATTTCTCATTTTTTCCAAATGAACCCATAAGTTAATCTACATATATAATAAGTTTCCAAATACGTCTTTTGTAATCATTAAGTTAACTTAAATAGATATACATTTGAGGCATAAAAATGCTATGGGTGGATTAAAAAATGTGATATTTATACTTTAAGCCAGATTCTCTTTTGAAAAATAAAGTAGCATATAAAGGAAATGTAAGACATGCATATGACTATTGCACTGGCTTTTGAAGTCCTCTGTGTTTTTCTGCCTTGTGGCCTAGAAAAGAAAGTCAATGTAGTGTCAGAGAAAGAGCATTGCACTGCGAGTTGGCGTAGCTGCGTGCTCTCAGCTGGGCCATGTACCAGCTATGTGCCTGGCTCACTTACATCTCATTCACGGGTGTCAGTTTCCTCACTTCTGCTTGGCTTGTGATCCTGGAGTCCCGGGATGCAGCCCTGACCCAGTAGGGATTCAATCCCTACTCATTGGGGGTTCTGTTCCTTTCCTCTCCCTCTGCCCCTCCCCTGGTCCTTCTCTCTCTCTCTCTCTCTCAAGTAAATGAATAAAATCTTTAAAAATATAAAATGGGCATACACTAATAACATATTTCTTATTCCCTGACAGGTTTATTATGAAGTTTTAAGGAGAAAAACTATCAAAAAGTATACTCTACCTCAAACAGAATATGGGGAGAAACAAGAGATCTTGGCTATCAGCTAGCTCATGTACTATGGAGTTCAACAAATCCAAGGAAGAGTTACCATATTACCCTTACCATGTAAGTGTTCTCGGAGCTAGCACCATGGCTTCCATTTGCAGCATCTCAACCCTTCTTAAGCTTTAAGGAGTTTCTCACATACTTGTGAAACACAAAGCTGTCTTTTGCATCCTTTTTTTTTTTTTTTAACAGGTTGGCAAATGCCATGTGAGGGGCAAATGCCATTTCTGGTTTTGCCTATACTCAGCAGTAGTTGGGGAGAATTTTGCCATATTATATGTCCATGCTTTCCCTCTCCCTACACCTCCCTACACCTAAATCCATACTTGGAAGGCAGGATGATACTGTGAAAGGAGCGCTGGACTGATTGAGATGCAGGAAGTAGGTTTCAATCACAGTTCTGGCAGTAACTAGCTTCATAACACTCATACGTCATCTAATCTGTCTGTGCCTCATATTTGTAGAAGTATAGAACCTCTGAGTTTGAAAGACAAAAAACAAGAACAGCATAAGATCACTGATTTATCTGTCCCTTGGAAAAATAAAAGCTGCTTAAATCTTTCACTTGGGGCGCCCAGGTGGCTCAGTCAGTTAAGTGACTGCCTTCAGCTCAGGTCATGATCTGTCCTGGGATCAAGCCCCTCATTGGACTTCCTGCTCAGTGGGGAGTCTGCTCCTCTCTCCCCTTCTCCCTCTGTGTTGTCTCTCTCTCTCTCTCTCTCTCTCTCTCTCCCCCTCCCTCCCTCCCTCCCAAATAAGTAAATAAATAAATCTTAAATCTTTTTTTAAAAAATAAATCTTTACTCAACATCTCTAATGATAGAGATGTGATAGGCATGTGATATGATAGATTTAGGGGTCAGAATTAAATTTAAAATCTCTGATTAGCTACTTACAACCTATATGACCTTGGGAAAGTTATTTATATTCTTCATGCCCCAGGTTCTTCTCTTTTAAATGGAAATAATAGTATACAACATAGGGTTGTGGTGAGGACTGCACAAAATAATGCATGTAAAGCACTTAGCATGGAGCCTGGGACATGATAAGGAATTCAAAAAATGGTGATGGTTGTTCTTCCTCTCCTTCTTCTTTTATTATTCCTAGTATTATGTGGTTATTCAGACTTGATTTCAGCATTGCCAGTGATGGAAAATGATTGCCTTCTAAAATAGCCTACTCTTAATTTTGTAGAATCATGATCATTAGAGAGTTTTCCTTCCAGTCAACCCCAAATCACAGCACTTTATCTCTAGACATCCTTTTGTTCAAGTTCTGACTTCTCAGCTCATGACTGCCCTTTGTACATTTGAATATGGCTGTCATGCTCCCTATGTTACCCTATTCTCTTTTAACTTCTTTGGTTTTTCTCTTCTTTGATCCTTTCTTCCCAATTTCTTATTTTTTTTTAATTTTTATTTATTTATGATAGGCACACAGTGAGAGAGAGAGGCAGAGACATAGGCAGAGGGAGAAGCAGGCTCCATGCACCGGGAGCCCGACGTGGGATTCGATCCCGGGTCTCCAGGATCGCGCCCTGGGCCAAAGGCAGGCGCTAAACCGCTGCACCACCCAGGGATCCCTTTCTTCCCAATTTCTTTCCATCAACTTTTATATACCAACTTTCAAATTATTCTTGAAATCTTGCCATTAACTTGACATCAACCCCTTCGATCAACATTTATATACTAAGGTGAGTAATCGCCTTTATTTCTAAGACATTCAATAATTCTTCAGGCTGATCTTCCTTTTTGGTGTCTGGAAAGGACCAGCGGTCTCTCACGGCATGGATCTATCCTTACTTACACCACTGGTTCTGCCCACTTTAATTCTGTGCCAGAGAGCAAACCCTTTTTTATTTAATGTTACAGTGTTCTTTACAGCGTTTATGGGGGAATATCAGGTGGCATTTTCAATCCTATGATGATTTTTATACAAAGAAATGTGTGGAAGCACTCACAACATTTTTATGTACCCGTAAAGAGTCAAATTGACTAACCAAATTTCATTTTTATGATGTCCTCATGAAATTTGGGCCTTTAAAGTTATCATACAATTTATTGGCAGAATAAGCCTGTAAAACAGAGAGGTGGTAAGCATTATTTCCTCCAGCTTCACAAGGATCTGAAACCAGAGGTTTCCCAGGGGCCATGGCCAGATTACTTCTACAGTATAGTTATTTCCCGGCCAGCCAGCCAACAGATGGGTTTACGGGTCATGGAAGACTGGCCAATTTTGAAAACATATTATATCCTTTTCCACAGAATTGCCCATTTATATTTGGAGATACAAGTTTGTACTTCACTTTGATACTTATTATTTTGCCTCAATATCATTGTACTTGCCTCAGCTAGTCTATCAGACCATAACCTCTTGGAGGGCAGGGAATTTATTTTACTCTCTTCTGCATGTCTTGTTCTGCCTAATATAGCACCAAACTCAAACTTTCACTCAACAAATTTTGTTGAAGAGTGCTTGGGTGGCTCAGCCAGTTAAGAGTCCAACTCTTGATTTCGGCCCAGGTTATCTAGGGTTGTGAGATTGAGCCCTGCATCAGTATCCATACTGGTGTGTAACCTCCTTGCGATTCTCTCTTTCCCTCTTCCTTTGCCCCTAAATAAATAAAAAAACAAACAAACAAAGACAAATCTTGTTGAATTGAATTGAAATAAGGACTATAAGAGCTAAGTGAAAAGGTGAATTTAGTTCTGAAGGAGACAGAGGATATAAAGATCCATAAGGTACATTATGTTACCTGGAGTTGTCAAAAATTTTAGTCCAGGTTGCCAATTTATATTCTTCATTTTTATCAGTTGATTATAGCATACATGGATCAATTTTGATATTTAAAGCCAAAATAATTCTCCAGATTGTGTTACAATTAAATGTTTATTGTTGTTCAAATAACTAAAATACAATAATTATAATTTTCCATCTTTTTACTTCAACCATCAATAATGGTTTTTAGAGCATTGCTTAGGAATCAAAGATGCCTGGTATTGTTTCTTATTGACAAAATTTCTTTCAACCATTTGTTTCAACATTTGTAAAAATAGTAGTAGGAAAAGACAATATAAAAATAACACTTACTGATTATGATCAGTTTCCATGAGAGAAAGGGTTATCTTTTATTTATAGTCAAAGGTAACCACAAAACTAGGAAAGTTTCCTTTATCTAAAACTATTCTTACATAAAGGGTTATATTCCAAAATATATTTGAGTGATTGTCCAGTAAATAATACAAGGATGCTATGGAAATTAAGGGTACATATCTTCCTTAAATACTAGATCCACAAGAGCTTGCTGTGGAGTGTGCTCATTTTCTCAGTGAAAGTTCTTTGTTCCAATAAGCAGAAAGAAAAGAACATTATTTTTTGAAGGACCCTAGAGAGAATTCATTGTACTGGTCAAACAAATTGAATCTAAACAATGGATGCTTTGAGCATGTGAATCATTCTTTTCAACTCTTTAGTGCTAATTGTGCTATGATGTCCTTTAATACCTGTGATATTGCAACAGTCCACAGTAAATAACACTAAGACTCTTTTCTGCCATAAAGGCAGGTAATAAAAGTAGGATGTGATGGTCAGTTAAAGAAAAAAGAAAGAGAGAAAATGGACAGATATATTTGGCTGAACATAAATAATTGCTTATATCATCTGGCCTAGGGTCAGCCTTCACTAGGGCCTCTGAAAGGCTGAGCTATTACACTCATTCCACAAATATTTACTAAGCACTTACCATGTACCAGACACAGTGAAACTTTAGGAAACAGGAAACTCTGTGTAGTGTACCAGTATAATTTTGGACTATTCAGCATTTCTTTATAGTTCTCAGCAGCATGATTATTTTGTTGTAGAGAGTTATCTCTCTCCCACGTGTGTTGTTTGGAAAGGTAGGAAAATCCAGGTTTGTACTCCTTCCCATGGAATTCAACGGGGCTAGAGGCTCTTGGTCCTCACCCTTTTTTGCCCAAGAGAATACATGTAACCTCTGTTCAGCTAGTGGAATGTCTTTACTGGCCTTGAATTTTAATTAATTGAATCAAACGCAGAAGTGATCTTTGGCTCTCACTCATGACGATATGAATGTTTCTAATATGAGGCCACTGCTGACATTTCCTTCCCAGCCCTCTAAACCCTCTTGTCCAGACAGAGCTTTATTTTTCTCATCTTCTGTCAATTCTGTGAATATATTAATCCTACCCTCGTAGCCTTCCAATACATTTCTTATATATGTTAGGCAGGATTCATTTTAGCTAAGGGCCTTTACTGCTGAGCCCTATCCAGACCTGTGACCACTCTGGCATCCCCAAAACTCCAAGGACAAAGCATTGCTTTAGATTGGTTCAAGTGGCTGATGATTACCCTGGCTCGTATTCATACCTGGGCACATCCAAATCATACCAGACCCTGGGTAATGAGGGCTCAGCGTTCCAAAGGATGGTTTCATTGACATCATATGAACTTGGGCAAGTTTAGGCAACAAAGTTGTTTTCAATAAAGAAGATAACAGGGGATAGGAGGCTCTGTGGTCATAGAGGACTGCCGGCAGAGGGAAGAAGGCAGAGGTGAGGATATACCTTACGGGTCTGCGTGAAAGCAAAGAACAGCAAAACCTAGCTCTGCCCCAGGATGGAAACAACTGTAGGAAGTGAACACAGACATTGTGATATTTTCCAGATGGGTCAGAGAGAAGGGAAAAAGAAATTCCCACAAGTCTTGTGTGGAAATGTAAAGGAGAGAACTGCCAAATGTGGATAGTGACATGCCCAAGGCCCTGTCCCTGGGGCGTCCATGAGCCTATTAGCAGTCATGTTTTCTTGGGAATGTTCACTTACACAGAGACTCCCTTTATCTGCCCCCCTTTCCCCCTCCTCCACCCCACCACTGCCCACACACACTGCAGGCCTTCCTTGTTCTAGGCCAGATCCTACAGGGACTGGAGGACGGGGTCCTTCCGTGGCTTTACTTGTGTGAGAGCGAAAGTAGAGAGTGAGAGATAAGACACAGAGATACAGAGACACACTGAGAGACCGAGAATGTGTGTGAGGGACACAGAGAGGAGCTTCTTATTTCGTCTCCCCCAAATCATCCCCCTTTCCCATCAGTCCCTCTTGCTACTTACCTGCTTCTTCTCTCTGCTCCTCCAAACCCAAAGTATTTGCTACTTCCTGTAGCTGCTCATTTTGCTCCCGTCTCCAGACCTTTCCTTCACCTTTCTTGGGCACTTAGACATGCTCAATTCTTGCTCATTTCTTCTGCCGTCTAAGTAATTATCTTAATATTTTATTCAGTGAGAAAGCTATTCTGGAAATCTAATTTTCTTCCCGAGAATTGCAGACCCAATTTGGGAACTTCAAACATCTGTATCCCAGGAAAACATTAGGGATTAAAAAAAACTACACACACACACACACAACTCAGACATATAAAACTTTGAAAACCATAAAGTTTCCAAAGTGAATGTCTTCTCATGCTAGATATTTTTATCTCTCCAGCACAGTTTCGCAGTAGCTTTTTCTTACTATTCTTTTCAAAGTACCTCTTTGCAGTTACTGATTTTCAGCCTCGGTGTCTTTTCAAAGATGCTTTTCTGGGGACTGTTGATTTCAGGCCATTTCAACTGCATGAGTTATGCAAGTGTGAAAACTTTTTTCACTCTAAAAAAAGATGCTCCAGCCTATTTTTTGTACTCATAATAGAGGCAAAAGGATAAAGACAGAATTTGAGCATTGGTGGAATCTTTACAAGGAAAGGAAGAGCTGAGAAAATTTATATCCCAAATCAATACCACAGTCGAAGCTAGAACAGAGGACTGATGACAAAATAAGGCTCCAAGTTATGCAGAGAACCACATTCTTATTACAGTTATATTTACATGTTGATTAGCATCATCCTATTTTTGCTTCTCAGCTTGTTAAAAAAACACAAAAAGTTATATTGACTATGAGCAGGAAGTTATATAAAGACCTAGAAAATACAATGAGTTTTAAAAGTTTCCTCTAGGTCCTTTAATACTAGTTCTCCAGTAAGTACATGGCACTGTGGATACTTACTGCTTTGAGAAATTTAGAATCAGGGGAATTTAAAATTTAACCACAACCTCTCTAGAGATTTTAGTACAGTCTCTCCCTGTGTATCCTGGTGCATGTGGGTACACACACACATATATATTTAAATGCAAGCATAAAACATACCTGAGGCTTCAATATATATGAACTATCATTTAGGAAATTTCTAGGCATTACTGAATTCCCTGATGTCTCTTAGAAACAAAATGTCTGTTTCTAATAAACTTATTGGTATAAGTGCCAAATGAAATAAAATGTCACAGGCAAGACACAGAACTGATTGAAGAGTTGTTGACTATTTTATGAACCATTTTTCCGTCACTGGTGTTGCTTCTAATAATGAAAAACATGTGTCCTCTCACAATTGTGGAACTCAGAGGTAGAAGTAGCACAAAGATGACCCCTGGGCATGGATTCCCTCTCCTTTGTTTATCAGCACAACATTTTCTGGATTTCCTCTCTTCTCCCCATGGTGCCCATTGCAAAGTGGACCGTGACTGTCCCACCCTAGAATCATGGAGTTTTCTTACTTTTACAATCTAAGTCTATCAGGATCATTCAGCTGCAAGTAACCCAATTTTTTTTTTTTTTTTTTTTTTTTTAGGTAACCCAATTTTTAACAGAGAACTCAAAAATGAAGGGCTTTAATTTTCCTACACAGTGAGAAGTCTGGGAATAGGTGGTTCTAGATTTGGTAAAGAAGCCCAAAGTTCACTTCAAGGAACTAGGAGTTTCCTATCTCTCTTCTCTGCCATCCTCAACTTGATGTTTGGTTCCAGTCCCACATCTTAAATTACAAGATGACTGCTGAGGAAGCATTATGGCCTCATGACACCGTGTTTGATTAGGAGAATGAGCTGGGGAACAGGAGTTTTCTTAGGAAAACACATTTCTCCCAGAAGCATCACTTCATGACTCATTGACAAAAAGAGGATCACGTTCCTCCATTCCTACCCAAAACGAGGATCACGTGTTCCTCCATTCCTACCCCCATAGCTGCACAGAATATTGGCCAGATGATTACCTCGAGATTGGATTAAACAAACCAGAGTCATCTCCTGGGGTTGGGCACATTGACACTCCCTCTCCCCATTATGGTTCCTTTGGCAAGGAAGAAGTAGCGAAGGCTGTTGAGTAATTAAGTTTTGCCAGTTTCCCAGCTGTGATTTCCACAGCCTCTCCCTCTGTCTGGAATGACTCAGCAATGGGAGCCTTTGGATGTTCACCTCCGGTTCTAGCCCTCTGCTCAGAAAACCTCATTATCGGTTCAGAGAGAAAGCAGGTCTCACTTATTGTTCCATAACTTGTCATGTAATTCACAGCTTTATATTTATGTGCTCTCTCAGTTCATTTTTTTTTTAAACCTAAGAGTTCCTAGTTTCAAAATACATCTTTATCAATGCCCCCCTCTCCCAACTAGGGCTGCTTTTGTCTGGGTGCAAAATAAAAGGGAGACAAAGCCTATTCATCTGGTAACTTCTGGTTATCTCCTCTAATTTCAGGAACTGTAAGCCTCTGCCAGGATATAGTTTGTGATGTAGGTCATCTCTATCCTCTTGTTTCTACTTTTAAACACTCTGCTAGCTGTCCTACCTTTCCCATGAATGTTTAATATGTATAATGATCCTGCCAGAATTGATTTTTCATTTACAGAGGCCATTTTCCAAAGAGGTTTGTCAGTATTTCTAAAATCGTACTTTAGCATGTTTACAAAAAAGCAGTTCTAAGCTCAATTTTGTGTTAACAGTTTCTTCACTGATAGAAGAAAGGATTTTTTTTAAAGGACATTTTACACTATTCATATGTTACTTACTGGTAAGTAGGAAGGTATGAAACTAGTCATTTAGATTTTAGGTACATTTTAAACAATTGATTTATATATAGGGACATCTGGGGGGCTCAGGGGTTGAGTGTCTACCTTGGGCTCAGGGTGTGACCCCGGGGCCCTGGGATCCAGTCCCACATCAGGCTCCCCGTAGGGAGCCTGCTTCTCTCTCTGCCTATGTCTTTGCCTGTCTTTCTCTGTGTCTCTCATGAATAAAATAAAATCTTAAAAAAAATACCCTTGAACATGAATAACTTACCAGTTTTTTCCAATTGTTTGTAAATCGTTTGTTTTTCTTTAAAGATTGTATTTATAGAAAATCTGGTAACCATCTAGTGACCAAAACTGAATATTCTTGTGGTCCAAAATGAAGAGAAATAAGATGTAAGTAAAAATGAATGTCTTAGTTTTAAAATAGGTGTTTTTTCCTTTCTTTGTTTATTCTTTTTTACTTTTTTTATGTTAGAAGTCTTTCTTATTTGGATTTTAATTGCTCTTTCTTCTCCTGTCACTTGTTCATCTTTGACTTGACTATTATTACTAAACGAGTGATTGTCCTTCCTATTACATTATCCTCATTGTCTTGATTACCTGAAATCAGGTATAGGTGTCACAGTGGGTTCTTAATAGGGAAACGTTGAAAGGGGAAATATGACTCTAGAGGAAGATCCCAATTTCCCTCCCTGATAATTTAATATTTTAAAAAATTAAGGCTTTTTTAATATGGGGAGGCATCTTTATTCCTGATTTCTCCACACACCCACCCACCCTCCACACATGAAATTCAAAAGGACTTACAGCAAGAAAAGAAAGATAGCAGTTATGCTTTCTTGGATCTTAAATCTTGTCTGCAGATTTTTATAATGAAATGGAGGAAAAAATAAATTATTATTTCTTTGCTTCATGTTCTTGAGAGCCATGAATCCCAAGATATCGTAGAACTTAGCAAAATAGCTTGGATACTGATTGAAAAGGCAGACTCAGAGTCTAGAAATGCAAAATAACAGCCCATATGCCAAACCACATGCATTGTAAGGCTTGGTACTTCTGAGGGAAGATTTAAAAGGCGACAAAGAATTCCAAATTTGGAACCCACAGAGACATCTGGTATCTTAGAACTTTCCACTTTCTCTTGGCAGATATTTTAACTAATTTTCCCACCTTGGTCAGCGTGTATAATTCTTTAAGTTTATTTTAATTTAACATATTCTCTCTATTCAATGGTTACTGTAAAATGGCCTTACTCTCAGGACCAGCCATTTAATTTTAGCACTTAGATCATTTAGCAATTTCTTAGAAGAACAAAAATAAGGGGATAGGATTTAATTAACATAATGGGTACATCATCAACCTTCTTTGTGGCATTTATGTTTATTTCCAACACTTGGTCATCAAACAGATGCATGTAAAAAAAAAAAAAGACAGATGAATCAAAATGTGGAAAAAAACATTGCATTCCAAATGGTGATTTTCATCACCAGTGTGTATGTAGTGGCTCTTCAGCTTCAAGTGGTTATTACCAAAACTATCCTGAGAGGTATCCTCATTATGTTATTTGCTTCTTACAAACCAGTAGCTAGTAGCTGATCTGTGTCTACTTGGAGAATTCATTAGTTGGGCCCACATTTGCCCAGTGGGATGGGTTGGGGACCCGAGATTAATGAGGCTTTGGGACAATTACTGTGGAGAATGTACTAAGGGGTACATATAAGGGTTATTGAGTAGTGATGAAGACTTAGTTGAAAGTGAATAGTATGAATATTGAGTAGTGTCAACCATCCCTATTTAATGGCACTCATTAATAGTGTCATGGAATTATATTTATTGTAGAGTTGAAAAGGACCATCTTATTGAACTTTTGAACTGACAGATGAGGAAACAGAGGCACAAAGAAGCTAAATGAGTTGTCTGGGTCTATAAAGCAAATGACAGAGCCATTCTAAATCCTGCACCAGATCTAAAGATAATATTTTGTTTTAAGATTTTATTTATTAATTCATGAGAGACACAGAGAGAAGCAGAGACAGGCAGAGGATGAAGCAGGCTCCCGGTTCCTGATACAAGACTTGATCCCAGGACCCCAGGATCATGACCTGAGCCAAAGGCAGATGCTCAACCACTGAGCCACCCAGGTGTCCCTGGAGGATAGTATTTATAGGGATTTCAAAGTATGACTAACTTTAAAATATTGAGTTTTAGAATTTTCTTTTTTTTAAAGATTTTATTTATTTATTTGAGAGAGAAAGAGAGAGTGCACCAGCGGGGGCAGGGGCAGAGGGAGAGGCAGATTCCCTACTGAGGAGGGCTCCTGACTCTGGGCTCAGTCCCAAGACCCTGAGATCATGACCTGAACTGAAGGCAGACACTTCACTGACTCAGCTATCCAGGTGCCCTGAATTTTATAATTTTCCATGGATTCTCTCTCTCTCTCTCTCTTTCTCTCTCTCTCTCTCTCTCTTCCTCCCTCCCTCCCTCCCTCTCCTGTCAAAGAGAAGATCTTGCTAGAATTTGATCAAAATAATTTCTTGTCTTTGTGGTGCCATATTTTGAACTACTGTGTCAGGTCTTATCAGAGCCAAGAGAAAATGGCAAACATGGGAATGTATATACCACTGATGCACCTCACCAAAGATTTACAGTGAGCAGATGGTCTCTTATTTTATCTATCAATTGATAAATTTCATTTTATCATGTTCTAAGTTCAATTTTAAAAATTTGCCACTTTCCTGAAAATGCTTTAAGAAATGGGATAAAGAGGGGATCCCTGGGTGGCGCAGCAGTTTGGCACCTGCCTTTGGCCCAGGGCGTGATACTGGAGACCCGGGATTGAATCCCATGTCGGGCTCTCGGTGCATGGAGCCTGCTTCTCTCTCTGCCTATGTCTCTGCCTCTATCTCTCTCTGTGTGACTATCATAAATAAATAAAAATTTAAAAAAAGAAATGGGATAAAGAGTAAGTATGCTAGAACTCTTGGTGGATCCCTAGTTACCATCAAGTAGTTACCATCATAGTTACCACTCATGTAGCTGCAATACCATTGGATGCATGCCCCCTTCGTACTTAAATATCATGTGTCTAGCCTGGCGGACATTAGAAACCGTCTAGTGTGACTGACCCTTTCATATGAAATCTAATTCATTTTCTAAAATGGGATATGCTCAAGTACAAACAATGATGGGTAATCAATGCCACGTTAAGATATGACTTAGAGACTCCCTTGTAATATCACTTAATGACATGGAAGGGTTTTTTTAATTCCACAAATACTTCTTAAAATAGACACCCCCTTTAAAGTTATTAGTCCTTATTTTTGGGGATCGAGATAATAATCATTTAGACAGATTTTATGTGTGTATTTCAAAGTTTCTACAAAAATGAGTCACATTTTAAACAAGAAAAACATAAATATTCTTTTCATTAAAGGAATAACCAAGGGCAGCCCTGGTGGCTCAGTGGTTTAGCGCCGCCTTCGGCCCAGGGTGTGATCCTGGAGACCCGGGATCCAGTCCCACATCGAGCTCCCTGCATGGAGCCTGCTTCTCCATCTGCCTGTGTCTCTGCCTCTCTTTCTCATGAATAAATAAATAAAATCTTAAAAAAAAAAAAAGAATAACCAAGTAAGTATAAAAATTAAAGCATAAAAAAGGAAATCTGGTTCAATCTGGTTCAAGGTAACAAATAATATTGAAACATATTGTGGTTCAGAGAATGTCTTAATGTCTTTAAAAGAGGGGTGGTGGTAGAAATAACTTTATATTTTTGTGATTGGTATTGCAGAGAATAGTGAGAGAATAACAAACTTTGCAAACAGAATGTACAACTGAAATAATTTTAAGGGCAATAAGATTGAAATACTACTATTATCTATAATAATAAAGTACCTCTTCCCTTACACAAGCAACTGAGTTGACATATACTTTCAACACACAAGGAATATAAATAACCTAAAAATCAGATGTAGGAATCAAATGTAGCAATAATACTTTTCATTTATGAAACATTTACTTGTCCTTATTATTACTGTTTCTTTACATAGAATGGTTTACGGAAGTGTTTCTATCTAGAATCTCTATGAATTCCATCCCTTACGTTGTTACCAGAGAGGCAGTGCAGTTATTCTGAATGTTCATTTAATGAAAGAGGAAACATCTTAACAGGGCAGATGACCTGCTCAGGCTGAAAGGGTGTTGGTATCTTCTATGACTTGATGGTAAAAGTACCTGTTTTAGATCTTTGTGAATAGATTTGTAGTTTGCCCTTCCTCATTCTCTTTTTGTCACCAAAAATGTTACCCTTATTCTTCATTTGTTCATGTTTCCAAGTCCTATTTTATTATTATTTTTTTATTTTTTTATTATTTTTATTAAAAGCAGAGTGATATTTACAGTATTTAGCAATAAGAATGATGTGGGCAACAACTAATCAAAGTGGTTGCTGGAACAGGCACCGATTCATCAGGATGTTCCTCAAACAAATGCCACAGCCCTGTAGGTGTGTTTTCGCTAGATAATCAACCTTGTGACAGAAAACCCAACTTAAACTATTTTAAGGACTTCTGAGTAGTTTTTTGACACACATATCTGCACTGTCCAAAGGTGGACCACTTTTAGATGAAAGAGGTGATGTCTCTATTCCTTTGTTTTGCTTTTGATTCCATTTTTAGAGGTGCAAGATGACTTACAATGGCTCTAGATTTACATCCTATTTCCTCTGCAAAAATGAGTGTCTCTCTGTTGATTGCCTGGTAAAAGTCTGGGCACTAACTTTGAATTGGCTCTGATGAGCCATCCTGTGGCCAAGGGGATGTCACACAGGAACCACTGAGGTGGGCAGCCAGCTCCACCCAAACACTGGGCTGAGACTGGGGGAGGAGAGCTCCTGAAGGAAAACCGAGGCTATACCGAAAAGAGGGAGGATTAATTAATAGTCAGTGACAAACTGTATATGTCCACTCCACTCTCTTTCCTTGGAGATATAATACAGCTTTGTTACTTTAAACATTTATCTAAATTATAAAAGAAACACACTCTTATTTAGAAAACTGGAAAGTAAAATGTAAGAACAAAAGCAAACAAAAATAAAATTGGCGTTACTAAGTTAGAAATGAAGGAAAATGTTGTAATGTCTGTAGCAGGATAATTGATTGCAAATAATGAGGTTTAGAAGTGTTAGCTTACTATGACTTAAAATCGGCCAAATTGATATTCTTCTCTCTAGTATCTTTAATGTTTTCCTGTATAAACCAGATTTCAGCCACAGGCTTTATTATGGCATTGTAAAATAAGACCAATCATAATAAGAGCAAGAATTGTTTTTCATAGTGTTACTAGAACTTAGTGTTTTTCTTAAAATATAAGGTAGGATAAAGTATATAATTTGTATACTGACTTGTTCCGTAAGTATTAAGTTAACAGAAATACACATATTGTATACTTAATAGAATGTATATGTTATAAAGGTGAAACAGAAGATAAGTCGTATACAAAAGAAAATTGATTCCCAAAATTTCAAGATGTCATTAAAGTCTTTGGAAATTATATTGCCACAATCATACGTGTCTTTGAAAAAAACTCTAAAAAAAAACCCCAATATTAATCTGTATGCTAAATCTCTTAGCCTAATACTTAAAAATTTAAATTAGTGTTTTTGGGGGCACCTGGGTGGCTTAGACAGGAGTATTCGACTCTTGATCTCAGCCCAGGTCTTGATCTCAGGGTCATGAGTTCGAGCCCCATACTGGAATCCATGCTGGGCATGGAGCCTACTTAAAAAAAAATTGGTGTTTTGGGGTTTTAATCCAAATGAGTGCCCTTTTGATGGAGTCTTGAGTCAAAAAGAACAGCCATGACTGACCAAGAACTTTATCTTTGACCATGCACTACAGCACTTTGCAATGGAAATGTAATAAAATCCACAAATATGAGCTGCATATATCGTTTAAAATTTTCTACTAACCACATTAAAAAGAAACAAATGAAATTAATTGTGATAATATATTTAATCCAGTGTGTCCAAAGTTGATTTATCATTTCACCATGTAATCAATATAAAACATTTTAATGCCATATTTCACATTGTTCTTTTCATATTAATTTTTAAAAATCTAGTGTGGATTTTTTACTTATAGCACATCTTAATTTGAACTAACTGTATTTCAAATGTTCAGTACCTACATGTGCTTCACAGATTTACTAGGCTAGGCCAGAGTTATTTTCTCAATAAGCCAAGATGATGATGATGATGATATTATTAAGACCTAAATTCCTAGTATATTCCTTGACAATTTCAGTCCTCAGCCTATCTAAAATTGGATTGACTATATGAGATTTGAGATGTTCTGTTGAGGTTGTGTAAGCAGGCTAGAGGGAATTTTGGCTTTACTATAAATCATTTTCATGTATGTTACTTATACTGAATTTACGCAAAACTTCTATTTGTAAATTTCAGGTGCTAAATGTTGTTTAGCTCAACATTCTTATCATTAATCTCAAAGCATAATGATCTAAAGTGGAAACAAGCATTCACAACACACCTAATAGCGGAAAGGGAAAGTTCAGGGTCTTGGGAGCACAGCAATATGCTTGAAAATGATTAGTAGGATGTTGTTTTCCTGGTATAATGGCACGTTATATACATTATAATCAATAAAGGTGTGTTGGAGGAAGGCTTGTACATCTTGGCTTACCTTAAATGGCCTCTTTTAATGGTCATGAAATTTAAATGGTCATGAAAAAAGAATTTTAGTATAAATCAATACCCAAAAGTGTGGCAAGAAATAAGCATGGTCCTGTAGCACAGCAAATCAAGAAGTATAGGGAAAGTACAATCGGGGTACATGGTGGTTTTATATTTTTTAAGTAATAAATCTAAAGGCTAGTTAGGTGGATCGATTACTTAAGTAAATTTACTGGGTTCAACTTTATGTTAAGTGGCAAGAGTAAATGAGACAGGCCTATATTTTAAACTAATGCACCTGATCAATAGGTACCATGTAACTCTTCAACCTACCGTATCTGCAATGACCGCACGTCCCACATTTACCAAAATGGTTCCTGTTCAACTGTTGCTGTTCCATTTGTACCTCATTTTTGGCCTAATGAGGATATTCCAGATCTAAGATAGACCTATTTCTTTCTCAGCAATAAACAAGCAATACAGTTTAAACTTTGGGAGGAGTTTCCAGGCTAGATCCAGTGGTCATTAAATTTTCCCACATAAGGTAGAATTTGGAACCAAGGGAAAAAATACCTCTGTTCAACATCATTTTTTCTCCAAATTATCACCATACTTGCTTACCAGGCCCTAGTATAGATTTAGATTGTTAGTCCTTAACTACAAGAGAGTACATTGACATCATTTCTGAATTGGGAAAGGCACAAGTGTTGCAGGAAGCATGTGTGTGTTAGCATTTATTATGAATATTTGCCAGGCTCCTTGAGGAAAACATTTATGATAAAAATTAGGAATGCTGGATATTGTATTGACTCAAATATATTAAATCTCAATAGAAATAGAGATTCATTGTCTCATAATTTGTGGCACTTTCTGAATGAAAGGATGAAAAACAAGAATTCTCATCGATTATGGAAAATTATCCCTCATCAGTAAATACTACCTCTTTGCAATTCTCTTTATTTTCCCCACCTGGAATTCCGATGATACAGACTTTAACCTTTTTTTCTCTTTGACTTTTGTCCTCTCTTTAAAATGCCATGGTGTTGCCTTCTCAGTGATTTCATCAGTTCTATCTTCCAGTCTACTGATTCTTGTATTTCTTTTATTTTGGCTCTGCTTAATCTACTGTGTAATCCATACAGTTTAAAAATAAACATTTGTGAAGAGCCTGGGTCTTTTAAATGATATCTTGTTCTTTTGAGAGAAGCATGAAATACACATACAGATGAGTGTATAACTTATTAATCACACTGAATATATTTTTCAGTGAGTTTCTTTCGGGTGCTTCTTTTCCATTTTTTATTCCTTTTTGTCTACTTCCTTGTGTTTAGAAATTATATGTCCTCGGCTAATCATTTAGTGGTTAAAACACACGTTTAATTGTGGTAAAATGATGTGACATTCATCATTGTAATGATCTTAAAGTACATTCAGTGGGATTAATTACATTCACAATCTACAGCTGGCCCACATTGCACACAATGTGCAGTTGGAACTATAGGGTTCCAGAAATTTTGACACCCCAGATGGAAACTTTGTACCCATTAAGCAGTCATTCCCAATTCCCTTCTTCCCCCAGCCCCTGCAACCACAAACCAACTTTCTGCCTCTATGGATTAGCCTGTTAACGGACATTTCATGTAAAGGGAATCATACAGTATGTAGTCCTTTATGTCCGGCTTGTTCCACTGAGTGTAATGTTTTCAAGGTGCATCCACGTTGTAGCACGTTATCAGGAGCATGCTAATTCTCTTAATGGCTGAATAACAGTCTATGGAATGGACATTTCACATTTTGTTTATTCATTTATCTGGCGATAGACATTTGAGCTGTTTTTACCTTTTGGCTATGTTGGAAATAGAACTACTATAAACATTCTTGTGCAAGTTTTTGTTTGAACACCTATATTTAATTCTTTGGGGTATATACCTATGAGGGAAATTACTGGATCCTGTGGTAATTCCATGCTTAACTTTTTGAGGAAGCACCAAATTGATTTCCACAACACTGTCATTTTACATTTTTACTAGCAATGTGCAAGGAATACAGATTTTCCACAGCCTTGTACAAACTTGCTATCTTCATCTTCCTTTTCCTTTTTTGTAAAGATTTATTTCAGGGAGAGCACGTGTGAATAGGGAGAGGGGCAGAAGGAGGGACTCTTCAAGCAGACTCCCCACTGAGTGTGGAGCCCAACTCTCTCCCACAAGTGATGAGATCATCATCTAAGTTTCTACCAAGAGTTGGCCACTTAACTGACTGAGCTACCCAGGCACCCCTTCTTTTTTTTTTTTTAAATAGCCATCCCAGTGGATTTCTCCTATCACATACTGCAAGCAGTGTCACAATGTACTTTCCATTTGCATGTCCTTAATGACTAATGCCATTTAGAATCTTTTCATGTCCTTGGCTATTTGGATATCTGCGTTGGAGAAATTTCCATTTTTGAATTGGGTTCGTCTTTTTGCTGTCGAGTTGTGAGAGTTATTTATAAACTCTTGATACTAGACCCTTATCATATATATGATTTGCAAATATTTTCTCCCAGTCTCTGAATTGTCTTTTCACTTTCTTTATAGTGTCCTTTGATGCATTAAAGTTTTTTATTTTTATGAAATCCAGTTTATCTATTTTTCTTTCATTGCCTGTACTTCTGGTGTCATATTTAAGAAACCATTGCCAAAAAATTACTGGTCAAGAAGATTAAAAAATAAGAAGAAGAAGAAAAAGATTTTCCCATTCTCTTCTAAGAGTTTTATTGTGGTCGACCTTAAATTTTGATCTTTAACCGATCTTGAGTTAGTTTTTGTACATAGTATAAGGCAAAGATCCAACATCATTCTTTTACATGGCATGTTTTGCCAAACTTTTAGTGTTTCAGGGGAGAGATGGTTCCTGGAGATCCCTACTCTGCTATATTTGCTTCTATCACCCTACCCTATATATTTTAACATACATATTTAATTTTACAAAGTCTAAAGGATTTCATCTTTCTCTCAAAAATATATTTTAAAAATACCTTCATTTTAATTGCCTTCTGCCTTATAGGCTATTTCCCCCATTATTTAGTTCTTAGCTGGTTATAAATCTTCCATAATAATGATGATTATGGGGCAGCCCAGGTAGCTCAGCGGTTTAGCTCCACCTTTGGCCCAGGGTGTGATCCTGGAGACCCAGGATCAAGTCCCACATCAGGCTCCCTACATGGAGCCTGCTTCTCCCTCTGCCTGTGTCTCTGCCTGCCTCTCTCTCTCTCTCTCTCTCTCTCTCTCTCAGTGTCTCTCATGAATAATAAATAGAATCTTAAAAAAATAATGACGATTATGATAATGGCAATGAAGATGACGATGACTGTTGCTGTTTTGTAAAGCAATGTTTAAATAAATTTTCTTATTCATCAAGATATCTCCCCACTAGTCCACTGTAAATCACAAAGTCTCCAAATCTTCATTGCCAGTGTGGTAGCCATTAGTCACATATGGCTATCAAACACTTGAAATGTAGTAAGACGGAGGAATTCAATGTTGTTTCAAGTTTAGTTAATTTGCATTTAAATTTAAAAAAAAAAAGGAGTTGAGGGGCACCTGGGTGGTTCAGTCAAGTTGGGCATCTGACTTTGGCTTGGTTCATGATTCCAGGGTCCTGGGATCAAGCCCTGCATCAGGCTCCCTGCTCAGTGAGGAGTCTGCTTCTCCCTCTTTATTTGTCTGCCACTCTGCTTGTGCTCTCTCCTCTGTCAAATAAATAAATAAATCTTTTAAAAAATAAAAATTTTAAAAAGGAGTGGAAAATAGTTTTCTGTTAAATATAAACGTCTTATTTTCATAGGACTACATTTTACTTTAAATGTTAGCATTGCAGTTTCAATGTGTTATAAGTATAAAATAGACACACTGGATTTCAAAGACTTATTTTTTTTTTCAAAGACTTATTATGAAAAAATAAATGTAAACTATCTTATCAGTAATTTTTTATATTGATATATGTTAAAATGATAATTTTAATACAGTTGGCTAAATAAACTATTATTAAAATTAATTTCACCTGTTTTTAATTATCATAATGTGGCTACTAGAAAATATAGGATTATATATGCTTCTATTGATAGCACTGTTCCAATCAATGTGATTTTCATCTCTGATATATATATATAAAACTTAGAATTTCCCTTCCTGAAGATCTTTAGGTGATAAACTCTCTGTTTTGTCTAAAAATGTCTATTTCATTTACCTAATTCAAAGATAGTTTCTTGGGGTGCCTGGGTGGTTCAGTTGGTTAAGCGACTGCCTTCAGTTCTGGTCCTGATCTCAGGATCCTGAGATTGAGCCTCACATCAGGCTCTCTGCTCAGTGACGAGTCTGCTTCTCTGTCTCCCTCTGTAATCTCTCTAGCTTTCATTCTCTCTCCAATAAATAAATAAAATCTTCAACAACAACAAAAGACACCCAAAGATAGTCTCTCTGGGTATAGAACACTAAGTTGATATTTATTTACATTGCTATTTCTAAGTTGATATATTGTTCTACTGTCTTCTGGCTTGTGCAGTTGCCTTTGGCAAATGTACATTCACCCAATCACCCGTGTTTATTATCCTCTGGATGCTTTTAAGCTCTCCTTTAAGTTGGTATTCTCCTGTGGTGGGTCTAGATGTAGATTTCTTTTTATTTATCCTACTTGGAAGATATTGGGTTTCTTTGAACTGAGGCTTTGTGTTTTTCCAGTAATTCTGGAAATTCCAAGGCATTATCTCTTTAAAGAGATCCTCTCTCCCATTGTTTCCATTTTCCCTTTTGTAACTCTAAATAGATGTACATGCGACCATCTCTTTCTAGACTTTATATGTTTTCACTTCTCATCATAGTTCTTGTCTCTTTATCTTTCCTGGCTACATGCTATTAATGTATTGTTTAATCAACATTGAGTATTTTTATTTCAACTATTGTATATTTTACTTGCAGAGGTGCTGTTAGGTTCTTTTTGGTCATTCTTTGCTCATATATTGAAGCTTCTCATTAAATTCTTTACATATGTTAATTATAATATTTTCTATATTTGAACATTGTCAATGTCTGATCTCTGTGGGTTTGTTTTTGCAACTGTTATTTCTACTTGCTTTCATTCATGGTACTTTTACTTTTTTAAAATGTATTTTATGACATTTCAGTGTAAACTGCATTATTCATAGGTCTTCATCTTTAGGAATTTTTTGAAACCCATGTCGAAAGTAAGATCCTCAAGGAGGATTCTTATTTCCTTTTGCCAGTAACTTGGAGGATTTTGTTAACCCAGAACCCCTTTCATTTTGCCATTTAGGTATTTTTTTTTCAATCATATAAGTAGTATGAATTTGCAACCAAATCTGCATGTATATTGGCTTATGGATACACATTTTTAGGAGAGGATTTTTTCCTCCTCCACCAAATGCAAAGGCTGAATTAGGGAAACGTCCTGGATTTCCCCTTCTATGTGATGGGTTTATTTCAAATTCATTATTACACGGAAGGGGTAGCCTTGAGGGGGTTGGTGTTACGGTTTAAGAACCTTTATTAGGTTCCTAATTAAGGTGGGCCCAACACTCCCATCTTTTGTTTTCTCTTGTACAAGGGTCTCATGTAGAAATTTAAATGAAACCTCAAGATCTCCAGGGAGGCAGCAGAAATCCTTAGGGCAATAGCCAGCTTTGGTGTCATTTTTCCTTTTAGGATTTCAATTTTCAGTGCATTTGAAGGACCTGCAGATTCTTTGCTTTTGTGATAGTGCAATGATGTGCTAAAAATATTTTCTTTATATGGTATCCAGCATTTTAATTCTTTCAATTAATGGATCATTCAGTGTATTTTGTCTGTCATAATGTTAGAAAATGAAATGATCTTTTGTTCCTTTCTCATAGTTTTTGTTCCATCTTTTATTTCTCATGTATTTTTAACATAATTATTTTATAGTTTGTGTCCACTGATTCTGATATCTGAATTTTTTGACAGTCTGTTTCTCCATGTTGTGCTATTATGTCTCTATTGACCCGTGTTCATGGGGCTCTTGTTTTCTCATGTGTTTTGTAAGTTCGGATTGTGAAGTCATGGTTAGTGGGGCTTTATATATGGGAATCTTGTGAGAGACGCATTCCTTCATGCAAGATTATTTTCTTCTTTTAGGTAGCTCAGCCATTTTCCAATCTGGGACTATTTTAAGTTTTATTGATTTGGGGTTCCTGGGACTGTACATGTACTATAAAATCAAATGCTAAACTCACATGAAGGCAGGCCTATAGTTATTAATTATTTGACAGCCATGTTATACTCCTATTCAGAGCTCAGGATGGGATTCAAACATTTTCTTGCCTTCTTTTGCCAGTAGTAGAAAGTCTTGGTTTGTATCTTGTTTCCTTGAGGATAAAGCCTTCCCACCTTTGTGCATTGGTCCCAATTGCAAGTCCCTCTTGGCTAGTGCCCAAGGCCTTGCTTGCTTCCTTAGCAAGCTGGTTTCAAGATCAGGAGAGATTCCAAGATCAGCCATAGTTTTTGGGGGGTGTTTTTTGTTCTTTTTTTTTTTTTTTTTAAGATTTTATGTATTTATTCATGAGAGAGAGAGAGAGAAAGGCAGAGACACAGGCAGAGGGAGAAGCAGGCTTTATGCAGGGAGCCGGACATGAGACTCGATCCTGGGACTCCAGGATCATGCCCTGGGCCAAAGGCAGGCACTAAACCACTGAGCCACCCAGGGATCCCCTCAGCCATAGTTTTAGCATCAGGCCATATTACCACTCTGCTTTCCAGAAACCTGGTCTCTGGGATTTTCTAATTCCCTTCTATTTCTCACTGTTGATTTGTTTTCTCCTTCTAAATTTGTACTTGACAGAGATTTATTTGTTTCGTTATTTTGACCCAAGAATCAACTCCTAGACTTTTTAAAAATTCCATTGCTTTGCTGTATTCTGACATTAAAACTTTATTTATCCTGCTTTTCATTATTTTGTTTTGTTTTTGTTTTGTTATTGTTGTTTTTCTTATTAATTATTCCCATACTTTTACTTATAAGCTTTCCCACACATTCTGTTTTGGATTTCTTTTGTTGGCATATATTGGATCTTCACTTAGCATATGTCATATATCTTTAAGTTCACAACTAGTGGAATTAAAATGTGATGCAGACCTTTCAAGTAGCTAAAGAAAAAATTAATTAAAACATAGTTTATGTTATGAAAGATTTAAATAGTAAGAAAAAGGGATCATAATACCTACTTTTATTAAAGGGAAAAAAATGAATTATTATCCACCAATTATGGAAAAGGGAGTGTTTTGAATCTTTATTTAGTATAGAAGTTTAAATTACTTACACATAGTTATAACTGATATATTTCATGCTTTCTGTTTTTTCTTTTTGCTATTTCCTTGTTACTTATTTTGTGTTATGATTTTTGTGATTTAAACTAGTATGTATTTAGACTATATTTTGTGACCAAGACAAGAATAGGAACATTTTTTAGAAATATTATTCTGTAAGAAATATTTTTACATACTAACTAGATAATTAATTGTATTATTCCTCCATATGTTATTTTCTCTCTTTTTAAATTCATCAGAGACAGAAAAAGATATGTTAAAATCTCCCACAAATTGTATTTTTGTCTTTCTCCTTGTTTTGCAACTAGTTTCTGGTGTGTGTGTGTGTGTGTGTGTGTGTGTGTGTGTGTGTGTGTATGTTTATTGTGTTTGGGACCATACTGTGAAGTCTGTTAAGGTTCATGATTTTTATATCTTTCTTTATTGAATACTGTACTGTTTGGTTTTTAAATCTTGAATTGCTGGGATGCCTCAGTGGCTTAGCAGTTAAGCGCCTGCCTTCAGCCCAGGGCGTGATCCTGGAGTCCTGGGATCAGTCCCACATTGGGCTCCCTGCATGGACCCTGCTTCTCTCTCTGCCAATGTTTCTGCCTCTCTCTGTGTGTCTCTCATGAATAAATAAATAAAATTGAAAAAAAAATCTTGAATTGCATAGTACTTTACCCCCCAAAATATTCAACCCATATTTATAACCAATTATAAATGTCAAAAGTAAGGTATCTTTTTCATATTTTTTTATGTAAAATGAGGAACTTAACCCCACCTTTACCAGCTTTCATTCATTCAATCAAAAAATAGCTCTTGAACACCTATGATGATTCCATAGGCACTGTTTAAGTTGTGAAAAATAAGAATAAAAATCCCTATCATTTTGGAACTTAATTCTAGTGGGGAGAGATGGATAATAAACAATAAGTAAGTAAATGACCATATTTCATTGAGTCAAAGAAATACTTTTTTTTTTTTTTCACAATTTAGCATCTTTGAAATCAGGATGCCTTTTGCAACTCGTGATATATCATGTCCAATTGTGCTTTCTTGGATAGGATATTTATGTCTTACATTGAATAAAATATTGTAGTTTATTCAATGGTGATAAATGCTATGGGGAAAAAGAAGGTGAAGAAAGGGGATGGACTTGCTGGAGAAGTGTTATATTTTTAAGTAGGGTGATCAGGGATGCCTTGAGCAGAGACCTAAAGGAGATGAGAAAGTGAGTAGGAACACCGTGTGCGGTTGTGCAGGCCATACACTGCTTCACTTTTATGATTGCCATTCATAGGGATTATGTGAAGAGCCTTATAGCCATGTTCCATGCCTATGGAGGGAGCCATTTGGATATCAAGGGTAAGTGGGGTCCAGGTAAGAGTACATCATATACAAGGGTATTGATGCTGGAGGGCCCCTGGCATGTTCAAGGCATAGGGTGAGTGTGGGGAACAGTAATAGGGGATGTCAAAGAGTCAGTAGGGGCCAACTTTTATAGAGTCATATAGCCATAGGGGGACTTTTCTTTTATAAAAAAGATTTTATTTATTTATTTATTTATGAGAGGGATCCCCGGGTGGCGCAGTGGTTTGGCGCCTGCCTTTGGCCCAGGGCGCGATCCTGGAGACCCGGGATCGAATCCCACGTCAGGCTCCCGGTGCATGGAGCCTGCTTCTCCCTCTGCCTGTGTCTCTGCCTCTCTCTCTCTCTCTCTCTCTGTGTGTGTGTGTGTGTGACTATCATAAATAAATAAAAAAATTAAACAAAAAAAATATTTATTTATTTATGAGAGACACAGGCAGAGGGAGAAACAGGCTCCCTGCAGGGAGCCCGATGTGGGACTCGATCCTGGGAGTCCAGGATCACGCCCTGAGCCAAAGGCAGACATTCAACCACTGAGCCACCCAGGCATCTGGGGAACTTTGACTTCTACCCTGAGTGTGATGGGAAACAATTTGAAAATATGGAAAAGGCAACTGATAACATCTGACTTACATTTTTAAAAGGACCACACTGACTACAGTGTTGAGAAGAGATTACAAAATGGGACAAAACAGGATATGATGAGATGGGTTAACAGGCCTGTTGCAATAATCCAGGTGTGAGAGGAAGGTGCCTTGGTGGAGGAGGTGGCTAGTGGTCAGGCCCTGGGTATATTCTGGAGGTATGTAAGACCAACAGCAGATGGATTAAATATGGGGTATGAGTCAAAGAGAGGTGTCAAGATGTTTCCAAGTTTTGGGGGCCTACGCAATTGTTCTCACTTCTCTGTTTATATAATCTAGACTTTAAAACCCAAATTATACATATAAAATTACTTTCTAATAACACATTTTTATCGAAGTACTACCATTGATATTTATATTCAGTTTTTTAATAAAATTTATTGTGCTTACAAACACTAAGTTAAAATGGTTTTAGTTCCTAACTGCTTTATTATCATTCTTGGTTACTAGATATTGAGCTATTATTTGAACTATCTCCATATCTGACTTCTGTCCATAACATTCTGCTCTGTATTTTGGCATGAACAATTTCCAGCTCAATATGAGATAGGACATGTAGACAGTGAGAACAAGGACAATGACATTTTGATTTCCTGACCACCCATATGGTAGAGAGATAGCTGCTTGATTTTCTGCTTGGTAGAAACTATTGTTTCTGAACCAGGGGAATGACAAAAGATGGAAAGGTGTCATTTACCTACTTATAAGGAGGCAGCCCTGCCCTTTTCTGCTTGTGTAACAGGAATAAGTCACTAATTAGATCTCTCAGTGTGGTTCCATTGGCCTTACAGTGAATAAATTTCCCTGAGTGATTATCAGGACTTGTTTTTGTCTCGTTCCATACTTTCACATCATCTAGTAGGCTGGTGGTGCCATGTGTGCCAAGGATGGTTTAGTAGACATTATTTTAAGCTGGAATTCAGAGGCTTTACATTAAAACTAATTTAACAAGCTGCCTTAATTGAAGAAGGCACCAGCTGAAAATAACTTAACTTGTTAAAGGGACTTTATCTTCATTGAACTAGCAGGGTTTTGTTTTGTTTTGTTTAAAAGATTTTACTTATTTATTCATTAGAGAGACAGAGACATAGGCAGAGGGAGAAGAAGGCTCCCTATAGGGAGCCTGATGTGGGACTCGATCCCAGGACCCCAGGATCACACCCTGAGCCAAAGGCAGGCACTCAATCACTGAGCCACCCAGGCGCCCACAGGGTTTTGACTTTTATCAAAATGGCACTTTTATCTTCATATATAATTATTACATGGAACATTTGTGAGGAATTATGTCTTGTGTGACATCATATATTACACCTTACTCCTTTCTCCTAAATAGACATTCAATTTGTGTTTCCTTGAGCAGAATTTGAAAGCAAAGTCACTCCCATAAATGCAGGACCACATCTTGATCCTGATGGAAGTGTATTGCTTTCACATAGACACAGAGAATTAAGAATTTTATTCAGGAATTTAGGAGGTAACATTCGAACAGTGTGATAATGTGGTTCATAGTCAACACCCTTCTCTGCCTCGCTTTTTCTGTGCATTGTCATGTTAAGATATATTTCTAGAACCTGCCTATATCTGAGCTCCTTGAGCATTTAAGTGGAACAGCAAGAAACATTGGCTTTGCCCGCACCCTAGAATGCCATCTCTAAGAATACAGCTTTTATAGTACACGCATAGGAATAGTCAGTTCCTATATATTTCTGTTCGCATTTTTTATTCCTAAATTATATATGGGAATGCAGTAAGTATTCTGGTCTGAGTCTTTACAGACAAAATAATATTGTCTCTTTTTAAATGTTGGACACTGCTAGTGCCAGCCCACCAGGAAGGCCTGCAAGCCTAGCCATCTGTCAGCAGAAGGAAAGAAGTGTTACCAACTGAAAGATAAATGTCTTTGACTGAAAGGAGTTTTCCTTAGGATATCCTAGTCATCTTTTGTGAGTTTTGCTTCATTGAACGATAAACCCAAAGCCTGCTCAAACATGGCTTCATGATTCTGCAATGAAAATTTCCTCTTGTGGGAGGTTGTTGGTTATCAACATTCCACTGAATTATATATATTTTTTCCACTGAATTATATTTTAACTTAAGTTTTATGGGATTGGGAAAATGGTACTTGTGTACCTAGTATTGTTGTTCCCAGAATAACTTTAAGAAAAAATTTTAATATTTGATGGTAATTACAAATAGTCCATGTTAACTTTAAAATAGCCACTCATCCAGAGGATATGAACAGTAGAAGTAGAGAAAGTGGTAAAGGATAACGTCAATTTATTTTTCTTTGTTCTTTGCCAGGAAGGGATATGTGGTTGAGAACTTGGATGGGAGGTGAAGTTTTAGGTCATCCTGAGAAACTGTTCTCTTGACTGAACAATGTTACTACGAATACAAGCGTTATTTTTATGCACCTTCTATGTTTAAGGCTCTCTTCTGCATATTATGAGAACTAAAACAACAAATCATAGTACAGTAGGAAAAAAGGTCATATTTTAGACAAACTATAGTAGAAAATAGGATTAATTTGCATTGCTATTCCTGTCTGGTTGCTAAAGAGGTTATTTTTTATTTTGTGGAATTGTGGGGACTAACGTTTTCTAGTCTTTATGGATTTTCTCAAACAAAAACAAAAGCTAAATATAGTGTTATAAATCCTTCAATTGCTTTTATCTTTATTGTGTCCTCTAAGCAATATGCATAGTCTTTCCTAAATATCTTTTAGCCTCTATAATTTTGGGGAGATTAAAAAGTTGTAAAATTTCAATGTTACGTTTCAAATGCTTAAAGTCTAATAAATAACTGGATTAATGAGAACACTGTGTGCCATTGGACACAGTGTGGCTTACTCTCTTTTGTCAAATGATTCTGCAATCATTTCAATTAGACTATAGCTTCTAAACAACAGAATTTATAAGAATAAACTGTATTTACTATCGGGAAGCATTGAGGTGAGGTACATGCTTAGAAAAAGAAGGCCACTCATTTTTCTTGTTCTTCAATCCTAGTCTCTGTTGCTGCTGTTTCTGTTATAGCCTTGTAACCTGCTCAGGTGGAGAAGCCACAGCTGCCCAGCTGTGCTAAATAGTCTCCAGAATAGGGGATACCTGGGTGGCTCAGTGCTTTAGCACTGCCTTCAGCCCAGGGCGTGATCCTGGAGATCCAGGATCAAGTCCCACGTTGGGCTCCCCACATGGAGTCTGCTTCTCCCTCTGTCTGGGTCTCTGCCTCTCTTTCTCTCTCTCTCTGTCTCTGTCTCTCATGAATAAAGGTTTTAAAACCTTTAAAAATAAAAATAAAAAATAATAATCTCCAGAATTCATTCTCCGTGGACAATACAGAGCCTATCATTATGGCCTTCTTTTAGGAAAGCCTATACTACAGAGACCCACTCACAAAGCAATCTTACAGATCATTATTCACACTATGCAGGATTTGGGGTTGGGGAATTTACAAAGGGAGTTCTCCTGAGATTCCTGTAAAAATCAATTTCCCATGTGTAATAAAACACAAATTGACTGCCACTAATTTTTTTTTTAGGGGGTCAGAATTTTCAGCAGGACTTACCAAGAAAGTAAGTAAATTGAATTCTTTCTAAGCATTTTTAGGAAAGGAATATTGACTGTCACTAAAGAGATCCTCAAATTGTTATTCCTTATAATTTTATGCCTTTCAGATCTTGGGCAGGGATTTTAAGTCCAGATATTAAATATTTATTAATATGCATTCCTCTGTTGAATTGCTTCCATTATCACCAAAGGATGGGTTTTGGTCCAGGAAAGTGATTGTTACAGCTTTTTAGTGAAATGACTTACCAGTTTATAATGTGAAAAGAAGAAACCTGTAGAATATTGGGTGGCTACTTTTGTAAACATTACTGGCTCCTATCACCCTACTGCACCCTAAATCGTAACTGCCTTTATTTTTTGTGCTCAGGGGCTTGCATATGTATATGTAGTTACTAGAGCAGGGATTTAAATGCTATATTTTCTCAGTTAAAAAGAATAAGGGTAGGGGATTTTTCTATCTAAGACTTTAATATTGACATCAGTGAAGGATGCACAGGAATGTGAGGTATAGAATTGGGTCTTTTAATAGCAGTTGCTGGATTGGAATGCTGTTTCAAGCCAGGTTCAAATCTCTTTTAAGGCAAAAGAAGATGTTTACCTTAAAAAGCTAAGGCACAGGAGCTCAATTGGAGACTGTTTGCTGCACAAACAAACGCTAATGTAATGGAATGTTATTTGCGTCAGTCTATTCCTAAATACATTAATTTTCTCTTTTGCTATTCCAAATGTTCAATTAAATTCTTCAGTCTTCCCCCACCCCCTGCCAGGAGCATACTTGAACATAGAATTAGTTCCATGTGAAACAAGACTATTAACCTGTTATTTCTTGGGCTGCATTTGTATATTTTATATACCAGTTTACAAAGATTCAATAATGAATTTGCAAATCATGACATAAAGTAATACTATTAACGCACTGAAATATGGGGTTCAACAAGTGCTGATTTTTAAACCAGGATTATCTTTTAATTATCTTTCAATTTAGCTTTTTCTAATTATAAACTTTTACAGCACATTTTTATTCTGTATCTATTTTCATATTTATTTATGCTACTAAGAAGAAACTGCACAAAATGAAAAAAATGGATTTAACATAAAGATCCAGGTAGGGCTATACAAATTGGAGATATCATAAAACAGCATAAATGTGTATCTTTTGTATAGAGCTAATGGCAGGAAGTTAGGATTTTATTGTGCTTTTATTTTATGAATTAATGAACATTGTTATTTGAATAGTATTTGGAGAATGCTTACCACTTTTTTTTTAAATGTTCATTTTCTGCAATATGTTCTATATTAAGAATTAACAGATTTATGTGGCACTAAAGGAGTAAAAAAATAACAATGAAGAGCTATCTATCATTGAAATAAACTCTCCTTTTTGCGAGCTCATATTGGAAAATCTGAGATAGAGTGATATAAACAATATCTATAAGCCCTAAATTTATTATAGAAATGATGAGCTATCATTTTTATGGAATCAAAATTAAAGACCAAGAAGGGATGGCTTAAGGCCATCACAATCAGGGCCACTGCCTCATACACCGGCCGGTTTAGACAGTTGGTGAACTCAATTCCTTTCTTTAGTCATTACTGGAGATAACCCTAAGATTCTTATTTATATATAAACAAAGAAAAACATCTCCTTATAATTTAGCTATAGAAGATAAATTTATAACAGTAAAGCCTGTAAGTATATATATGTTATCACTTAAAGCAAAAATACCTATTAAGATTAAAAATAGGTATTTTTAATAATAATTTTAATAGGTAAAAATAGGTGAATCTCATTTGGATTCTGAGTCAATCAACCAGTTCTGAAAGGACACTTCTGAGATACAGGGAAAATTAAACAGATTAGAATACAGCCAATATTAAAAATTGTATTAATTTTATTGGACATACTAATAAAATAGTGATTTTTTTTTAATCCTTATCTATTAGAGATAAGTACTGATGTATTTCTAGAAGAAATGACGTGGTGTTTGGGTTTTGCTTTTAAATACTCCAGAAAAAGATTTGGAAGAAAGTTGAGAAGGAAAAACAGGAGAAAGCTGTTGGTTCTCAAAGCTGAGCAGAAACACTTGAAATCTTCCATACAAAAAAGTTGGAGAAAAAAAGCATTCATGTCAGAATGTACACATTGGGGAGTCCCTGGGTGGCTCAGTGGTTTAGCGCCTGCCTTTGGCCCAGGGCGTGATCTTGGAGTCCCAGGATCGAGTCCCACGTCGGGCTCCCTGCGTGGAGCCTGCTTCTCCTTCTGCCTGTGTCTCTGCCTCTCTCTCTGTCTCTCTGTCTCTCTCTGTCTCTCTCTCTCTGTCTTTCATGAATAAATAAATAAAATCTTTATAAAAAAAGGAAATTATAAAAAAAAAAGAATGTACACATTGAAGGGAGTGTTACCTTCAAAGTAGTCATCTTGGAAGGTTGTGCGCTTATTAAATACTTATTCCAATAGTAACAACACTAGCTAAAATAGCTCTGAAATACAGCTTTTGAAAGTGTGCTCATGACAGTAGAACTGTCAGCATGTGGACCGCGTGGCCCATGTCAGGATTTCAGTTTCCGGGTGGAGCAAGGCAAGGTGGGGAATCCTCTGTCAGCAAACATACTGCATCCAAAGGTAAGAGGAAAATTTTAAGTTAGAGGCTTGTTTTGAAAAGGAATAGTTCAGACATTGGAGAAGTCATTGCTACCTTGCAGTTCAAAAAAAAAGCAGATGGAATCAAGTTCTGGATTCAGAATCTGCGAGTCGGGAGGAGTAGGGTGGAGATTGAGATAAAGTTGGGGAACACTGTGCAACTCCAACAAGCGAGCCATCTAGTGTTATTAGATAATTGCGAACACTAGTGGGTGTCTGTGGCTCCAGCAGGTGTGCTGGGGGCTGGGGGGTGAGCAGAGGGGCCGCAGAGGAAAGCCACCGCTCCTGTCCCCCAGAGTCACCCCTCACTCTGGAGCCCGGGGCACCTCACCCCTTTGGGTCATCTCCTTCTAATCACCGGACTCAGCTCGGAATGCCTGTTGTGGACTTTCTCAGAGCAGATAGACCCGAAGTCCTGAAGCTTTGCCAGTCTGCACAGTAGTCCAAAGAACGTGTCCTGGGTCCTGGGTCCTGAAGGTGATTCCAAAGTGAGGGTTTGCGAAAGACTGGAAAATAGAATCCTTGCAATAAACATCCAGCTTCCTTTCTTAAAGAGCACAAAAGTGTGTTTGCCTAATAGGAAGATTCCATTATATTTTCTAAAATTTAGCCGTATCGCTTTTAGTTGTCGCCCGTAATTGTTATTCATTGCTGTTTCTACTGTAAAGGTGTTAAGATTGAGCAGCAGAGCATGATGCCCATATTCAAGAGGGAGAGAGAGACCTTTGCTTTTTTGTTTCTGAACAGCCGGACCATTCTTCGGTCCTAGAACACCTGACGCTGCATCAGTTCCTGTGAGGAACAGCACCACCCCATCTAACCGGTTCCCATATTCATTATTAATCATTAAGTGTCATCTGCTTTGCCATATAGTACAGCAGGGGAGCACCTTACCTGATCAGTGGAGGAGCACCTTACCTGATCTTGGCGAACAGAGCAAATGTAGTCACTTCTTTCATTCCCCCAGACCTCTGACCACCTTGCCAGGCAGAGGTGAGGGTGCAGCTGGTAAACCAAGAGCTTACGCGGACCCACATCTCTATTCACACATCAGGCAGATGGACGAGAGCTGTTATGACTGCAGTGTAGACAAATCATTGCCCAGATGCCCTTGATCCTACAGGTCTCTTCTCCGCCACCACCTCTGTGAACTGGAGCCTGCTTTGCCAGTGGCACTACCTTGGGGAGAGGAGGGAGGAAGACACTATTAGCAAATGTTGCTGCTTCTTTTCTTTTGTGTGTTTCTCATAGTCCTATTGTACACCTGACATCTGACACAATGAATGCATTACCAAATCATTAGTCCCCATCCAATGCGAGGCACCAAATCTGCAGTCAGTCAGTGCTACATGTGACACATGAAACCAAACACTTCATCTACTTCTACCTGGGCCAAGTGGCCATTCTGTTCAAATCTGGTTAAAAGCATGGACTGTGTCACACACCCAGTGATCCATCCAAAACCAAGGACTGCAGCCTAAATTCCAGATACCAGAGACTGAAATCTTCAGCCTTGCCTAGGGGAACATCTCGATCTTTGAACCTTTATTGTGTTGTTTTGTACAGGGCATTCTCTGTACGAATTTGTTGTGGTTATAAAACAATTAGAAAAACAGCTTACATTTGTATTTATTTTCTATTCCATACCTCTGCCCCATGTTTTTTCTCCTCAAAATCCATTCCTTTCCAAATAAATCTGTTGGAGAAAGAAAAAAAAAAAAGGATCTGAGATCCAGAGAAGCAGTTAAGTGTTAATGGATTTGCTTTAGGCATTTTACAACCTACTGGTCCTAATTAGACTGAGCAAGGGTTGCTATAGACAACCTGGAAATTTAAATAATGCATTTATTCTGATATATTCTTCCTAAACATGTCAGCAAGAACGTAAGAAAAAAAAAAAAGAGAGTAGAGAGAGAAATCACCAAAGAGTGGAGAGATGAAGCAAAAATTTTACTTTTCAAAACCTAGAGCCTAAACCTCACTGAGTTATTATGTACAGTTGATGATGTGGCTTAGCAAATCTTAAAATGGCAGCCTGAGTATAACACATTCCAGAAGCTTACACCAAGTGTCACCTAAACAATGTGGTTGCAAAAGAAATTTGAATTGATCACTAGAAACACAAAGCTAAATTGTAGAAAAGCACAGATTCTTCAGACGAAGAACAGGGATGGGATCTGAACCCAGCATGGGTCCTAGTGGTGTTAAGCCTGAAGAAGTAAGAGCAAGAGGGGTCACTTATTATACGAACCTTAATGAGCTGTCTTGCGGCAGCAACAGTGGAGGTCCTTTGAAGTACCCAGAACCCTCAGAAGACAACATTTGGAGAGACATACAGACATTTGCAATAATCAATAGCAACAGTGGCAAAAGCATTAATTAAAGCTGCTGCAGTTTTTTGCAACCCAAGGAGGTTGAGATTTCTGATAATTGTAGTACAGTAAATGGAATAAGGAAACCAAAGCTCTTTGTCTCATATGCAGGCCAATTTTCCATGCACAATCAAATTTTGCTTCTTATATTCCCTACCAGCTGCTCTAAACCCACTGAGGATTCGGAAGTCATGATACAATATTAGTAAGAAAATTAGAGTGGTAGCAAATCACAAGTTTTCAGAGCAACACAGTAGGAGGTCAGTTCATATTAAATATCCACAGCCTCTGTGTGCACACATTCCCATTTCCTAGGAGACTCTAAGCAAAATACCGCCTTCAGGGATATACACTTAGTAGCTTTTGCATAACAATAACCAAGATGCAGATCCCAGCTAATGAAATTCTGATGCTGAAGAAGGGCCCCCAAGGCTCAGAACAGAGGCCTGGAGGAAAAAAGGGATAAACTCCTTATTTAAAAAGTAAACAGTCAGTCTCCTTTATTTATTCATTTAACATATATTTATTGCAGGCCTTCTTCCTATCACTTTGGATAGGCCCTGGAGCTGTCTTGGTGAGAAAATACAGACTCTGGCCCTGACCTCAAGGAGTTTAAACCTAAAGGGAGATAGATTTCATGAAACATTCACATAAATGTATATTTACAAACTGTGCAGTTGCTTTGAAGTAAAGGTAGCCGGTGGTATAAAAGCATCTAACAGAAGACACTGACCTTGGCCATGGAGGGTATACAGAGAATATGAGGGATGACCAGGAATTCTAAGAGGAGAGAAGTTCAAAAGAGCTCTTGTTTCAAGTGAAAGCATGTGCCAAGAGCCTGTGGCCTGAAGGGACACAATGCTTTAAAGAAACAGAGAAGGAACATTTGGTGGGCAGAGGGCAAAGAGCAAGATGCGAAATGAAGTAGAGACACATAGGCAGACACTAGACCTTGCAGGTCACAGGAACTTTTTTACCCTGTAAAGCAATGGGAAACCATTGGAATTTACATGAACAGCTGTCATGAGCCTTTTAAGTGATCACTCTGGATAAAGTGTGAAGAATGGGATGGAAGAAGTCAAGAAGATTACTGTAGACAGTGGCTCAAGAAAGAGGATGGCTGTTTGGACAAGGATGGTAATGAAGGACGTGGAGAGCCATGAACAATTCATGGAAAGATATTTAGGAAGTGAAATAGAAATTAAATTTTAAATATGGGTGGTAGGAAATGAGAAGGAGGTGTTGAAGATGAATCCTAGACTCTGATCTCCCTAATAGGGTGGATAAGGTATGTTTTCCTTGAATAGAGAACCCTGGAAAAATAGCTGGTTTATTACAAGGTCACTACAAGTTTATTACAAATACATTGAGTTTGAGGATAACTGATGCTCATAAGTGGCTTTTAAGCATCAAAAAGTCCTATTTGTGACTCTTATTGGATTATTTGGGTATGTAAGTTTGTGTGTCATTGATAGGACACTGGTAATTGAAATCATGGGTGCGCATGAAATCATCAATAGAAAGAGCAGACAGTAAAAAAAGAATATAGCTATGACTAAGTCTAGGGGAATTGTAGTATTTAATACGGTGGCTCTCAAAATGTGATCCCCAGAGCAGCAGTATAGGAATCACCTACGAATCTATTGGAAATGCAAAGAGACATCCTGAATCAAAAACTCTGGAGGTGGGGCTCAGCAACATGCCCCAAAACACGTCTTCAGATGTTTCTGATGCATGCTCAAGTTTGAAAACCACTAATAATGGAAGGGTGGAGGAGACCTGTCTGTAAAGATTACTGACATTGAGCTGCTTGCCAGTCTGTAAAAGAGAAACCAAGGGAGTCATTAGGAAAAGGGAGGAAAATATCTCAAAGAGAAGACAAAGGTCAACAGAATCAAATGTAGTTGGGAGATCAAATGAAATGGTGGTCACTTCTGACTTTAGAGAAAACTATTTCCATCAAGGACTGGGATGAAAATATACTGGAAGGATCCTGAGGAATGAGTGAGAGGGGAAAAAAGGAGATAAGTATAGACAACTCTTCTTTTTAAACTTTGAATAGGGATCCCTGGATGGCACAGCGGTTTGGCGCCTGCCTTTGGCCCAGGGCGCGATCCTGGAGACCCGGGATCGAATCCCACATCGGGCTCCCGGTGCATGGAGCCTGCTTCTCCCTCCGCCTGTGTCTCTGCCTCTCTCTCTCTCTCTCTCTGTGACTATCATAAATAAAAATAAAATAAAATAAAATAAAAATAAACTTCGAATAGACTGAATCTGGAGGAGAGAGTGGAGATATGTTGTAAAATATTAGTGTCCTGAGCATGTTTTAATGCTGAATGATAAGATCAGCTTGAGAGAGAATGCAGGAGACAAATGTGGTAACTCAGCAGTGAGGGTACTTGGGAAGGCAGAAGGTGTGGGTTGCAAAGCCCAAATGGAAAGACTATATTAGATCCGCTTTCTTGTAGCTGAAGGATGAGTGGGGACTCTGTGTCATACCATTCTCCTCCCTGCTTATTGCTTACTGTGCTCAAGCCACATGGATTTTTTTTTAATCGTATCTCAAATGTCACCTCCTCAGAGAAGTTTCCCTTGACACTGTATCTTATGTTGCCATCCTCTATTACCATCTCCGATCACAGCCTAATCCTTGACCCTATCTCGTACACTTTACGGCACTTTTCCATCTCTGAAGGTATCATAGGTTTGTGCCCAGTGTCAGGTAACTCCTGGAACAGACAGACTTTGCCCTGTCCACACGTATAGCTGTAGGGTTTAGCACAGTACCTGGAGTGTGGCGGGCATTCTATAAGCATTTCTTGAAGAAAAGAATAAGAAAAGGGGTGCAGATGATCTATCTGTACATTCGATAGAGGTGGGTAGAAGGGTTTCCTGCTACTAGATCTTATTTTCTCTCCAAGTAATGTCAGGAGACATTGGATGAGTGAAGGATGTTGATTGAGGACATTGATTTGCTGAAGAGTGGGAGAAGGTTCCAGCTAGTCCAGAAGCTGAGAGGGTAAACCATATGGATCCAGAGAGAATTCCAGGTGGGGTTGAGAATCAGTTTGGGGACAATAACCATGACGTGGAATGGCACACATAGCTCTGCTGAGTGACTTTCTCCAGTGATATTCGGATAAATGGAGACGACATGGAAAAGGCAGATGGTTGGGACATCAGGGCTGGTGTTTTCCAGGCGGTACAGCAAAGCTCCAGAGGAGCAGGAGACTGTAGAGGATTAGCAAGAATGTTACTGAGAACCATTCACTTCAGGGCCTCGCCCAGTGAAGGGGTCATAGCAGGAATAGTTGATCAAGAAACACGAAAGTTTGGAAAGTTGTGACCGAAGATCAAGATGCCTGAATTAGACATGTTTGGAGCCATGCTTCCCTGATGACAGGAAGAACCTGTGGTTGAGGTGAATGTGGAAGAAGTCATTAGAAAGAAGGTTCCGTGGATTTAGGTTTTCACGTCCACAATCTTTCAAGGGCCTGAAATATCTTACAAACCAACCAGATAGATCAAATCTTAATGTAAAATTCTTAACTAAAAATAAAAACAGGTGAAAACCGTCTTACTGCAGTGGTCCTATGCTGTTTTTGCGTGGGTCTTAAAGTTGCATCTCTAAATTATGAATAATAAAGTAAAACCTCATTAGCTCATCCGCTAATTAAGAATTAGTGATAATTTGGTTAGCTGGGCTGATGCTTGGTTTCATTAGTGAAAGAGCTGTAGAGTAAGAAATGGATTTGTATATTGATTCTGTCACTTTTCTGAGTGTGTGTGTTGGCCTTGGGTTAGGTTCTTAATCCTACTGAGCCTCTGCCTTTGCAAAAAGGAGGAAAAATTAAATGTCTCGCAGCATTATTGTGAGGCTTAAATGAGAACGCGTGTGTCAAAGTGTCTATATGTGATAGTTCTCATACAACTGGAAGGCCTTATAATCTACGGAGAAGACGTTTGCTATGGAAACAACATTGTAAAAAGACTTCAACCAAATGCTTATCTTTCCCACAATTTTTAAACCCTCTTAGAAACACTGTTTACAAATAACACATAAAATTACAAATTTAAAGTGGACCAAAAATAACTGCCCTGTTTGTCAACTGTACCTGAAATTAATGAAAACATGTATTAAAATAATTTCTGATCCTGATTTTTCCTGATGTCAGAGGCTTTTTTTCTCAAAATATAAATTTATTTTGTTATTTTAAAATATGGCAATTCCAGTGCCATGACTGTGGGTGTGTGGGTAAGGGAAGTGGGGAGGTGGGTATATATGGATACCATACTTATAACTTCTGTAACTTTTTTCTTTTCACATCAAAGTTGATATCATAATTTTTATTCTCATCCAGACTGGTTCAGTTATGGGAGCATCAATTTCATATATCAATAAATAGAATGATCAATACAACCTGTCTACTAAAATCTGCAATCTGACCAGTTGTTTCAAATCATAATATGAAATACTTAACTGAAAACGAGAACACAGCATTCTTATATAGACATAAATTTTTAATTGCATTTTTGTAGTGTTTTTATTTTATTTTATTTTATTTTTATTTTTTTTATTTTTAGGGAGACATGCATTGGCCCAAACCCTAGTATTTGGTGTTGTGAACAGAAAGAGGCACATGCAAAAAAAAAAAAAAAAAAAAGAAAGAGGCAAATGCAAAAGGTAATTTATTATTTTGTCGAGAGATGAGGACAAACCTTTCATTTTTACAATACGATCAGATTACAAAATAACTCCAAATTTTCTATTTACTGACTTGACAACATCTACATACCTCCCCAACACCCTTTCTAGTTGGTGACTCAATGGGGGTATAATTGAAAGCAGACTAATTACTCCGATGTATGAAAAATTACATCTGTATCTCCTCTTCAACGTGTGTTGTCTAGGCACTGTCAAATGAAGATGCCACTTGAAAGTTTGCATGAATATTTGTTTTGATTACTTACATCCAGGTTGTCTCAAACTATTAAGAGCAGGAAGCTTTTTTTTTTTCCACATCAACTCACTAAAGTCTGAGCTCACCTATCCATCAAGTGAAAATGGTATTTAATTGGCGGCTGCTGAGAAAGTTCAAAGAAAAGTCATCAATACAATTTCCCATGCTGTAGCTGGTTTCTGAATTAAACTTGCCAGGATGCCAGCAAATGTGAACCAATTTTCAGTAAACATTCTGTTATTTTAAAATCCTTGGTAAGGAAATTCTTAATATATGTTTTTTCCTCCACTTGTTTTGGGAAATATCTCACTCAGGAACAATACAAATCATTGTACTGTAGGTAGAAGTAAGGGAAGTAGAATATTTAAATGTTGTCAGAAGGGAAAAACAGGTCAAACACAATAATATTTGTAACAATGATGCGTGGGTTTTTTTTTTTTTCCTTTCAAGTTGAATACAAAGTAGGAAATATAATTAGGTGAAATAGGTTAGTTTCTGATTAATGCTGTCTTGTGATTTAAAAAACAAAACAGTGATTTGAATTCTCTTCCATGTTTTTCCATCTTGTTTGGGAAGATCCCAGAAGCCAGATTCTGGCCATGTTGCTTTTTACAGAGAAAGCATCCTACCCCCAGAGTCAAGGCTGACAGCACGCCGAGGTCCTATATGGGTGTATGTCACCCCCCGAGTAGCACGAACTCGTGTTCCAAAGTATCAGTGACCATTGGTTACTGTCAACCAGGCCATGACCAGGAATGGATGCCTCAGAGACCGCCTGCCCAGTTAAGTGCATTGGTGTCAAGGCAGGGCAAGGCCGAGATACAGAAATCCCAGTAGTATCAGGCACTGTGCCTCCTTGTCATTGCTTGACTCACCACATCCCCCTCCTCATACTTTGATTTTCAGGCACATACAATTTCTTTGTTACTCAAACAGTGGTGTATCTGGAAACAAAGAGTGGGGTTGGGGACAGAGGAGCAACTACTATCCCTGAGCACATCTCCAAAAGCAGTGCCTTTTCAGACCATAATGGGGGAAAGAAGTTTGAAGAGTGGCCCACCTTTGGTAGCCCCTGACTACAACTATGATTCAAAGGGGCCATTTGTTCTTCCACCATCTCTTCCCAGGCTGTCCACATGCCTTTCATTTTACAAATTTAAAGTGGACCCAAAATAAATGCCCTGTTTGTCAAATGTACCTGAAATTTTCTCTTGTCTCTCGGATAACTCTTACTCAGACTTCAGCCTCAGTTAAACGTCATTTCCAATAGGAAGCCACCCCCATCTCCCCCGATCTGGGCTCCGTACTTCTTTTCCATGTATCCATTGCCCCACTCCAGACAGTTCAGTGTTCATTACAATGTTTTATGACAGCCTGTTGACTGGATCTCTCACTAAACCACATGCTCCCGTCCACCAAGAAGAGGCTGTAAAACAATCAGAAGCATTATTTGGGGTCTTTAGGGAATGCAATCTGGGAGACACAAGGTGGGCCAGAACTGAAAGTGTGCTCTGAATTCCAAGTGAGGGAGTGCAGGCTTATAAAGGCAAAACTCACAAAGTTACGTCACTTTTTTTGCAGGAATTATGATTGATGCTGACAGAGTTAAATTGGCTAATACATGATTGGCTGTTTAGCCAACAGGTGTTACATTATCTCCTTATCAGTCCCAAGTACGAAGAGGTCTGCCAAAAAGTTGTTGAAGTGCAATTGACACGTTGTAATTGGCAAAAGCCAAGCATCCAGTGTTTCAAAAATTGACAAAGGATGGGCACCTGGGTGGCTCAGTGGTTGAGCATCTGCCTTTGGCCCAGGGCGTGATCTGGGGATCCGGGATCGAGTCCCACATTGGACTCCCTGCATGGAGCCTGCTTCTCCCTCTGCCTGTGTCTCTGCCTCTCTCTCTTGCTGTGTCTTTCATGAATAAATAAATAAAAATCTTTAAAAAGAAAAAAAAATTGAAAAAGGAGCTACAGATAGGCCTGGCTTCCTCAATATCCTCCAGACCCTGCTTTGAATGACTCTCTTAGCAATACTTACTTCACTTTGGAAACTTTTTTCACACTCTTCAGGGGAAAAAGCCCTTATTTGTCTGATATTCCCAGTGTTTGACATCCCTACTAGAAAGTAATAGGCATGCAATAAATATTTGTTAAATGGATGAATGAATGAGTGATCTGCAATACCATATACACTATCTAACCTGGGTTTGAAATACAGCTCTGTTTTAATTTTGAAGTCACAGGAGCATAGATTAAACATCAGAGCTGCAATGGCAGGGGAAAGCCATGTGTTTTGTTTTGGTCTAGCCATCGATTAGGAGGCCTTAAAATGAGACTTTACAGATTGAGCTCAGACTGATTAAAAATATCTATGTGATGACTTGGTTATTATTTATACAAGAGGAGCATGTGCATGAATGATGGTATAAGTTAGTATTTATGCAATTCCAATTTTCCACAAATATCAAGTATCTGTGGCAATGAGCGTAAGTTTTGAAACTGAGAAAAAGTTTCTTTTTTCAAGTCTGAAATAAATAGGGCACCAACAAAGCCACCTGAGGATGCCTTGCTGCTTGTGTAAAAGGAAGTGGGAGACACATTCTAGATGTCTTTAAGGCAAGGCAGGAGAAATTCCTGCTGAGGATCAAGTTTGGACTTAAATATGATGGCTGAAAATAGATGTTGGCAAAGCTCAGAGAGGCTAATAGTCATGGATTTGGGCATCCCTGGCAGGCCCCCGGCAGAGGTTTGAGTATCAACTTTGAAGGGAGTAAAATGGTTTTATTTTAATAGTTTAATACTTTGTCAAACACAATGACTTTTGGGCAAAGGACCATTTTCATATTTCACTATAATCTCCATCATGTTAATTTTACTACCCAGCTCTTTAATATACCACCATATTTGTCATCACTGCTTTTGGTTTGGCCTCCTTTATCTCTTTTATCTAGACCACTGGGTAGCCTTCTGACTGGCTCTTGTTTGATTCTATTTTTTCCATTCTTCAATACATTTGTTACATTCATTGATGTAATCATCTAAAGCAGGAATTGGCAAACTCTTTCAATAAAGGGCCAGACAGTAAATATTTTAGACCGTGGGCCACATGATCTCTGTTGCATCTGTTCAACCAGGCTGTTGTAGTGTGTAAGCAGCTATAGACAATACATAAATGAATGAATGAACATGGCTGTGTTCCAACAAAATGTTTCTTATGGACGCTGAATTTTATATCATTTTCATGTGTCACAAAGTAGTATTATTCTTCTGGTCCTTTCCAGCCATTTAAAAATGTAAGAAAACATCTTGCTTATGGGTCATAGAGAAACAAGAAGTGAGCAGCCTTTTGCCGGCCCCTGTTGCAAAGCAAATTTAATTGTAACTTCTCCACTTTCTACCTTTAGGTCCTTCCTCTTGTTACAGTTAATTAATTCACCTGCTGTGACAGGGGGCCACTATACATTGGTTTACACTGGATTAAAGTTGACATTTATTTTTGTGTACCACTCCAAGTGTAAATAGGCCAGGGCACGTGTAACAACGTCTCTCTGGAGCTGGAGACCCAGGCATCTTCAATCTAGTTGCTTCCATTCTCAATGTGTGCTCTCATCTGCACGGTCCAATTTGCTTCATCATCACCATTCCCATTCCCATGAGAAGGAAAAATAGGGAAGGAGAGGGCAAGATTCCAAATTGCACACATTACTTTTGCTTACTTCCTGTTGGCTGGGCCTTGGTCATGTGGCCACATCTAGTTATTGAGAGAAGCTGGCAAGTGCATTCTTTATTCTTTGCATTGATGTGTCTAGTTTAAATTGTGGATGCTAATACTATGGGATGGAAGAAGGACTATATAGGGGAGGGTAGTAGCGGTATCTGTTCTCTCTCCATGTATTCTAAGAGAATACCTTGGCTTTACTATTCTGGCTCCATTTCCCATTCCAGTCCAGTTTTCCATCACTTCCTGGTTTGAGTCTGGGTTCCAGTTTTATACGATATCTAGTAATTCTCAGAGCCAAGGCTCCTTCCTGCTTTTGCCAAAGTTCTCTTCTTTGCCTGGAGTGTACTCTCTGCTTCCTTTCCACCTGGTAAAATGCCTAATTCTTTCCAAGACTTCAGATGTTGATTTTTCTGGTAATTCTTTTACTAAATTTCATTTCATATTGCATTGTTCCTTGCTAGAATATGAGCTGCCTGAGGGCAATATTTTGTTTCATCTTTGTATTCCTACTGCATATCACTGAGAAAAATCTCAATCTGTATTTACTGAATGAATAAATGACAGGACACTTTCATCAGGCAATATTAAGCTAGATTTTACTGGCTGTCAGGAGTCTTTTTGATTATATGAAGTGGAAAGGAAGGAGGATTGGTTGGGGTCCTCTGGTTGGAAGGAAACAAGATTCAGTCTCAAAAATTTAAATAAAGCAGAGCTTATCAAAAATATACTAAAGCACTCATAAAACCAAAAGACATGCTTACCAAAACAACCAGGCCTAAAGGTGAGAAAGAAGCAAAGGCACATGGGAGATGGGAGAGTTCTAACAACCAATGCCCGCACTCCTGGGGGAGAGGGGATGACTGGCCTAACTTGAATCAAAGATCATGTTGTGGGTAAGATATGGAGAAATATTGTCAGTGATAGTTTCAAGAGAGCATGGAATGGGTAAGGGGAAGTTCCTTAAAGAAAGGGATTCTTTGCCTCCCTAGAACAACAACAACAGCAAAATAGGGGCCTATCAGAAAGGCTTTGAGCAGCAATAATATATTTCTACTCCACCATTGCTCCTTCATGGCTCCTTGAAGATGCTACTATTACTCTGCTATAGAGATAGCACATTACTCTTGAAACTCTACACTGAGATCTAGGCATGAGGCCTGGAGGCAGTAGAGACTTTCCTTTCCTAGTCTGTCATAAGAGTCTTAGCTCATGGAGAGGACAGGCTCTGTCCCTGTGAGTCTTGCCAGGGCATCCATTGTGAAAACTTGCCAGTCTTTCTACTCTACTTGCCAGGAATAGAAAGGAAGGATAAAAATGTAGAAAAATACCTGATGACATTCCAAGGAGAGAAGAGTAAAGCAGCAAGAAATGCAGACTTCTTTTTTTTTAAATAGCCTTTCCTAGATCTAATTATTTTTTTTTTTTTAAGATTTTATTTATTCATGAGAGACACAGAGAGAGGGGCAGAGACACAGGCAGAGGAAGAAGCAGGCTCCATGCAGGCAGCCCAACGTGGGACTCGATCCCGGGGCTTCAGGATCACGCCCTGGGCCGAAGGCAGGCGACAAACCGCTGAGCCACCCAGGGATTCCCCCTAGATCTAATCCTAAGTCACTGATTAACCTTTTTGATTGGTTAATTTCTCCAAGACAGGGAATGGCAATCATATTGAACAACCTTATTTTGGCTACTTTGTTATTGTTCTTCTTCTTCCATAGAAAAAAAACAGAGGGATTTATTGTGAAATTTATATTTACCAAGATAAAATGGAAAAATATAACCTCGTCAAAACTGCAGATAATATATATCACTAAACGACTTGAGCAAAAAAGTGGCATCAAGGTTGAGACAGAGAAGGAATTTTAAAGAGGAATTCAGCAAAAATCATGAAAGACTAACTTGCAATTAGACTTTGGAAAGGAGGCTCTTGGACAAAGACGTCCCTAGAATTCCTTGGATAATGACAGAAGACTGGTTGTAGAGCTTTGGAGGCAACCAAATATCCTGAGGGAAATTGTGAGCAGACTTGTAGGAGGTTGCATTAGGTGTAGCATATCCAGGCAATGGACTGCACAGAGAACAGTTGAATACACTGAAGAATTACATAAAATGTTATCCATTGTATCAATCAGGGTTCAGTGCAAGGAACAAAACACTCCATGCCTTTAATTAGGGTTACATGAAATGCATATGATGCTTATTGGTTGTTTGAAGGAAAGAAGTAGGTTCTAGAATAGGCCTCCAGGAATAAATTCCAAAAGAGTTCATAATTTATATTAGGGATAGTACTATAAGTGGTGCAATGAGCTCAAAAACACACCCCATCACTTTGATTCCAGGTTAGTCATCTGTAATAAACCAGTTCTGTAATGAAGCTGCTGCTGTGGACAACTTCTTCTCATTACCCAGGAATCTGGACAATGGGCCCATAACTGACCCAAAGATTAGAAAGAGATGACACAACCAATTCTTTATTTTATTTTATTATTTTATTTTATTTACATTCAAGTTAGTTAACATATAGTGTAGTATTGGTTTCAGGAGTAGAATCTAGTGATTCATTACTTATATAAACACCCAGTGCCCATCCCAATGGGTGCCCTCTTTAATACCTGTCACCCATCTAGCCCATCTATCCTCCACCCACCTCCCTCCATCAGGCCACAACCATTTCTTAATAACTACACAGCTGGGGAACAGATCCTGGATCATTGCTATGGAGAGCAACTTCCTTTTCTGTGACGTTGCTTGCCAGTAGAAAGAACCAAAAAGGAACAGGCCAGTTCTTTCAGCTGACTTTGTCTCCCAAATTTCACATAGGAGCATCCAATTGGCATGACTGAATTTACATCAAGAATCTTAGATTCAAGGGAGTCTAAATATTTTGTTTTAAGCTTTCCGGCCTCCTCAACTAGAAGGAAGATAGACTGGAGCTTGAAAAAGCTATAGCTAACCTCCAGTATCCAGCATATCCCAATGGTATTTACTTATGTGTGTTTATGTATTTGTGTCGTGTGGATGTTTCATGTATTTAGATATTTGTACCATGTGAAGTGTAAATGTGCCTTATATGTTGGTACTCTGTGTATGCATTTAGTACTTAATTAACCCGTAACTGAAATGACAAAGTAGGCTTAAAGCTCTCAGGAAAATGACACCTATAGGGAAAAAAAATGTATATTTGTAGTTAGCTCTACTTATAGCTAAAGAGGGAGATGATGCAAGGTTGATGTTCTGTGCAACTTAGTAACTAATGTGTGTATATATAAAACTTGCTAATTTTGTTTGTTTGTTTATTCATAAGAGACAGAGAGAGAGAGGCAGAGACACAGAGGGAGAAGCAGGCTCCCTGCAAGGAGCCCGATGTGGGACTTGATTCCAGGACCCTGGGATCACTCCCTGAGCCGAAGGCAGACCCTCAACCACATCCCCAAAATGTGCTATTTTTTTAAAAGATTTTATTTATTTATTCATTTATTTATTTATTTATTTATTCATAGAGACAGAGAGAGGCAGAGGGAGAAGCAGGCTCCACACAGGGAGCCGGGTGTGGGACTCGATCCCAGGTCTCCAGGATCACACCCCAGGCTGCAGGCGGCGCCAAACCGCTGCGCCACCGGGGCTGCCCCCAAATGTGCTAATTTTTAAGAAAAGCTCCCCAAAGTCAATAACCTCTACCTTCAGTGATTCTTTGAGTCTTTTATTTATAGTCTTTCCCACTCTCATCTCCCCCTTACGTCACAGGAACTCTGGCTTAATATAAAGTGCTTCATCTTTGTGAGGTATCAGCTTACCCTCTAGTTAGTCCTCTCCTTTATGCAGCAATACAGAGTGAATATAACCACAATGGGCTAATTCTTACCAAATTTCCTTCTCCTAGGGAACAAGACAAGGGAATGTAGTTTGACCTCAGTAAAACAAAATGGATCTGTATTAATGGCATACTAGGGAAAATCCATTAAAGTCATTTCAGATGATAAAGAAATTTGTTGAGATTTTCAAACCATATTAAGGTTTTTTAATATAAAATAACTTTAATTGTTCTTATCATTGAAATAAAATTAACATGCAGTTCTTTTCTTATTTCTCTGGTTGGAAAAAAAAAAAAAGTGCCAAGGTTTGGGTTAACCACCCTACTGAGCTGAATATTCACAAGTGCAAGTGGAGCTTTTCAAGATGCTTGAGCAATTCATCCAGGAAACAAAGACTCATTTGAGGCTATTCTTTAGTGATACTTCTGGAGCCAAGAAAAGCCATACATTGGAGAAGGAAGAATCATGCTTGAAGAGTAAAGGTTCCCAGATGTTTCAGATAAAAACAAATAAACAAACATAAATATTAATAACTTTTTGTGAAAAGAGGCGATAAAAGGATTAGGAAGGAATGCTTTGTGGTTGTTGCAACTGTGGGGATTTGTAATGGGCTCTTCCACTCAATGGAAGATAAAGGCCATATTTAGCTCTTTTTCTTCTGCCTCAGAGAATGTCTGAAACACCCTTCAGTCGCTGCAGGGCAAGAATATGGATGGGGCAGACAGACTCGCAGCTGAAAGTTGTCAGGGCTGGAACACAGAAAAGCCATTTCAGGTTAATAACTGATTCATGGCCTGCATTGTATAGAACACATTGGTTGGAGAAAATATACTTAGGAATTTAAAAAAATGGATAAATAATTGTAAGTCAACTTACAACAAGTCTATAAATGGAAATTGAAAATGATACTCTTAAGGCAAAGGGGTGACATCCCAGAACAGGGCAACGGGGCCAGGAAATGTAGGACACTATGGCAGAAACTAGACTAGATACAGCTGACCAAATAATTTTCCTTGGTATTTCGCTTTTCTAAATTTATCTACCCATTGCATGTGATTCAGTTCAGGTCAATGGCATGTAGATAAAAGGGGTAGAAGCCATTATTATGAGAGCCTGCAGATGCCTCTCTCAAATTTTGTTCATTAGCTAGTCTGCATCCAGAGATTCTAGGGATGGGCTCTGAGGTTTAGTCACTACTAGAACGCAGCAGAGCCAACCGTTGGAAGGAGCCTGGTCCTTCAGTGATTGTGTGGAGTGGGCCACCACTCTTCCATCTATCTCACTCAGTCTGCATTGGTTGTGACCCAAGCAAGAAAGACACCCTATTTGGATTAAGCCACTACAGTGTATGGGTTGTTCATTGCAACAATCAGCCTCATAATAAGTCCAGTAATTAATAATCTTGTATATTAGTAATCTAATATGATTATTATTAAATATAATAACTAATCAAACACAGAAGAGAAGAACTTGGAGATACAAGAAGAGGTGTTTAGACTAAACTATAGAATAGAAACTAGAATGAATGGAGACTTGCTGATAGAGATTTTATAGCAGAAATCCTTGGATAATGTTCACAATCACTAGCTACAAAATTTGGCCAAATTTATTCTAAAATGCTCATTCAGTTTTTAAGTTTCCTTATTCTCACTTGACATTTTGTATTCCCTAAAGTGCTCCAAATTAAAGATCCTCTCCAGATTTTATTAAATAATTAAACCATTCTACTGGAAGTGGAAATACCCTCAGATGAGGTTCTGATGCTCCCAGTAGAAATATCATTTGGGTATACTGTGTACTACGAACGCATGCTATGATGCCATCTAAATAATTTATTCATTAATTTGTTCATTTATTTACTCAGTCAACAGACAGAAATGAGAAACATATGTACTGGGTAGAGTGGTTGGGTAAATGGGAGAGTAGGGCTTCCTTCTATGGGTAGTGGCCCAAGTACCCCACCTGTGGTCCACATCCCATTATTAGGACACTTTTTAAATTTAAATATGGCATTTTGAATGGTTGCCTCTGGCTCAGTTACTATTTGCTCACTTTTCTCTAAGAAACTGTATCTGGCTGTATTAGACATTCAGCAGTTTCATAGAAAAAGAATATAAATCCTAAGAGACAAGTTTTCAGTGAAAAGCAAAGGTTGGTAACCCCAGTTTTCATCATGATTCTTGGGTTTTCACATGTTATTAGTCCCTCTAGGTTATTATTCCTATTTCAGTAAAACAGGTCAGCTCAGTTACCTTTACCTCCTAGGATGTATACAAATAGGATATACCAATAGGATGTTTATTCATCCCGAATAGGAATGCAAGTCAGAGGAAAATATCTCTCAGATGCAGGTTTGTAAATATTTTCTTTCATGTTCAAATGTTGGAGCAATTGTGCTGCAGACATTGTTAAATGTGAGATTGAGCTTTTGTTGCTTGAAAGGAAGAATGAGTCATTTTTATACAAATAACTGAGCAGAACATCAGGAATCTTGTTACAGAATCACCAAATCAATTTTTATAGGAGTTCTTCTCCCCACCCAGAAAATCTCATAATTTTTCTTCTTTAGAGCACAGGGTTCGTTGCATTTTCCTTTACCTTCTACTGGTATTCTCCTGCAATGTCTTTACAGGAAAAAAAAAAAAAAAGCATTTCTTTATAAATTGTGATTACCCTTGCTTAGGGTCTTCATTAAAATTTATTTTATGTTCTTTATGTAGGTCACATTTAAAAATTCAGTTTCTTGAATAAATACCTTTATTGAATGCTATGTGCTGGGAGGGGTGCTGATGACCAAAAAAAAAAAAAAAAAAAAAAAAAAGCCATGGCTTTGCCTCATGGATATTTATCAAAGAATCACACAAATAAAATGACTACTTTTATAAGTGTGATGAAGGGGAGACACAAGAAAAAATGAGACCGGGTGATTGAGCTGAGTTGTTTTCTGAAGGAGGTGATTACAGAGCTGAAATCTGAAGGAAGGAATAGAGAATCTATACTTAATGAGGTGCAGAACAGGGTACATCTAAGGTCAGGGATGGAGATGGATTTTTCACCGTGTTTTAAGTCCCTGAGGTGGAAGGAAACAAGGACTTAACGGAGAAATTGGAGGAAGGGGCATATAATAGGTAGCAGAAAGCTGGACAAGGAAGGGTAGGAGGGCCTGGAAAAGGGACTATGAGATCATGCATTTCCACAGCATGGAGGCACAGAGTTATGCCCCCTCCCCCACAAATAATAATGAAAAATGAAAAACCATTAATATGATTAAGAAGGGAATTGGGGGTTGGGGTTCACTTAAAATGATATAGTTTGTCCTTGGTTTATTTTCTTAGTTCAAGCTACTACTTGTTAGAAAATTAATTATAGGGTTTCCTGTCATCATATAGAGTGAAACACACAAATAAGAGCTACCCCAGACATAAAAATAGGGTCAATTTTACTCTCTGCAGGAGCAAGAGTATTCTTTTTTCAGGAACAACAGGATTCTGAATTGAAGAATGAAGGCACAATTTGTGCATACTAAAACCTTCCCAAAAGCAGAGATAAACCAGTCTATTCTATAAAGTATTAATTGCTTACTTGAAGGACCTTTGAGGTCTTTTCATTATCATCTTGGGTAAGATCATTCAGCTTGATGGGAGATTGAGTGTTGTGCCTAAGAAAACACTTTGAAGACAGTACTGTTACATTCCCAGTAGACTGAAAGATGCAGTTTCTGTTAAATTATGTAAAATATATCAGAGAAGTTTCCTATTTATGGTAATCTATACTCATAGATTGAATTTTGTTGATACATGGGCAATAGAATGAAGAGATTGAATAATGAATTATATCCTTATGTTTCACATAAAAAGAGAGGGACTTTTATCAGTTGCCTAAGTGTCTGGACTGAAACTGTAAGCATAGATGGGAAGGACATGATTGGCAGGATTTCTACTCAGAAGAGAAAGTGGAGATCTTCATTTCTTTGAGTGTTTCTACCTTAGAAAATGAGACTTGGCTGATATCAGGGACAGCAACCTGGCAAACTTAATGTCTTCAGTCTAATGCCTACTCTGATACAAGGCAAGTAGCAAAGCTTCAACGCTTAGGAACACGACAGCAATGAGATTCACAAAGAACCACAAAGAAGAGCATGACACGATTAGGGACAGCCTGGAGTTGTACATATGACCAGGAGATGATTGGTCTATCTTGACTTGTTTTTTGAGGATTGATTTATATGTGTGGTACATAATTTTGTTTTTTTTTCTCTTCCTGATGTTCTCTAATTTGTATTTCTTGATTCAATTTTTCCTAGAATGTGGTTATATATGCAAAAAAGGTATAAATATTTTACATGAAAATGACTTTCCCAGAATGTCTATCATCCCCCAAGAATAGAAACCTGCTATTTGTGTTGTTTAAGAAGGGGAATGTGTCCATTCTCACCTTTGGATAGGCTCTTAGTTTCTTGACAGACTTCATCCCACAGGACTTTTTACTCATTAATCACAGTAGGTTCTCTCCTGCATTCAAGGATTCAGATTTCTATCTTCTAACCATTCCCAATCTTCTGGCCCATTTCTGTTGGATACCCATGGGTCTACAGAATCCTTACATTTCAGACACCTTGACAGTATTATAAAACATTCACTAAGTTCTTTCAAGCTCTTTTAACAATAAATCTGCAGCAGAAGGCAAAGAAAAGCTACAGTTGAAGAATAATTCTTAGGCCATTCATAATATTTAATTAAAGCTAAATTTTCACCTGTTTTAAATCTTGCCTACCTTCTTTCAGGCCCTGTGTTAGCATTTGTAGTTGTATGGTGTGCTTTTATTATGTGCTAGTGTAAATCCAAATCTGGCTTACACATACCTCTAGATTTTTTCCTTAATAGATAAGCTCATTAACAACTTCAACCCTTGAAAGAAAAATCAAAGTAAATATAAGGGTTTAGTCATCCCTGGGATTATATAGTGGAGAAATCTGGGGATGTTTCATTTTCAAGGCGAGAGATTTGTCACTTGAAATTTGATATTAAGAAGATACACTATTTCTCTCTGAGAATAAAATTTAAAAGACCTTCATAGGATAAAGTTCAAGTGAGCTGATTATGGTACACAGAACATAAAGAGTAGGGCTTGCTGAGGATTATTCATAATTAACATCCTTTTAAAAGATTTTATTTATTTATTTATTTATTTATTTATTTATTTATTTATTTGAGAGAGAGAAAGACTGCGAGAGAGCACAGCAGGGAGAGTTATAGGCAGAGGAAGAAGGAGAAGCAGGCTCTCTGCTGAACAGGGAACCCAATGTAGGGCTCCATCCCAGGACCCTGGGATCATGGCCTGAGCCGAAGGCAGAGCTTAACCTACTGAGCCACCCGGGTGCCCCATTAATAAGATATTTTTAAAAATATACTTTTTCCAGGTTGTGAGATGATATCTATTGAGTCTAATATTTGATTAAATCCACTCAGAAGATTTAGGGCAGGTTAGGGTTAATCCTATTAGAGCCATGTTATAAAACAAAAATGTGAGGACTCTCTTAAGAATGATTTGTGCTTTAGTAGAAAGGGCTTTCTTTAAAAGGAGACTTGAGAATATGTAAAATATTTCTGAAAAGATACCCTCAAAGCTATTAACACTGAGTTGTTCTGAGGATCGGAACAGAGGCTCGGGCTTGGTATGAAATTTAGACTTTGCATCCCACAGCCCTGTTTGCTGTTTAAAAACAACAACAACAAGAAACACAATAAAGCAAAACCAGAAAGCCCCCCAAAACATAACCATGTGAATAGCTTACTCTTTAATAAATAAAAAAATGTTCAGATAAAATCTAGGACATGCAACAAAGGATGTAATAAGGATGTAATTTTGGCGAATTCAGCTTACAGTTGTAAATGGAGATCAGGAAAATGAGTGACTGGACATCTTCATGCTAACCTTTAGCAGAAGGAGTATAACCATTGCAAGAGAAATCAAGAAGGGGATTGTTTAGTATAATATATTTAAAAAGGCTTTTTATGCAAATCATGGTTGTAATTCTATAACTGAGTCATTTGGTGTCTAGTGGTGATTCATAACTTACTGGACACTCTGGTTAAAATGTCAACACTGCTTAGGATGAAAATGTGGTGATATCAAAAAAAGGAAATGTAATATTTTGGGGAAATCAGCAGACCATTACTGTGTGACCAAGCTCTGTTAAAGGAGCATGATCTCATAGTTTTTTGTGGAACCAGTTTCTATATATGAGAGAGTGATTACTATTATGCATTAGAGAAGTTAATGCTTTGTATCTCTAATGCTCATGGCTCTATAATCACAGATTTTTAAAAAATTAACATGCAACACACGTAAAGGAATGAATTTCAAAGAACACTTACACATTGAGAAGCAACTTTATTAAATGAGGTTCCATATTTGTTTTCTTTCACCAGGTTCCAGAAAATCTTGTTGATGTTAGAAATCTACAGCTGATTTTTTTTTATTTTATTTTATTTTTTATTTTTTATTTTATTTTATTGTATTTATTTATGATAGTCACACAGAGAGAGAGAGAGAGGCAGAGACACAGGCAGAGGGAGAAGCAGGCTCCATGCACCGGGAGCCCGACATGGGATTCGATCCCGGGTCTCCAGGATCGCGCCCTGGGCCAAAGGCAGGCGCTAAACCGCTGCGCCACCCAGGGATCCCTGCTGATTTTTTTTTAAATTAACAAAGGGATCTGAATATCCAGCTGTGATCTCTTTTGCTTTTCAATTTTCCACCAGAACTCAACAGTAAATTGCATGGTTCCTAAAGCAGGATGTAATTCAACTGGTTCTTTCAACCATCCTGTGATAGACCCAGTGGGGAAGGCCCTTGAAGATTATTTTAGTAAATCTGTAACTCACTGACCTTAGCAAGTTTGCCTTAATCTCCTTGTTTCTCATTTTCTTTCCCATTCTTCTTTATTTTCTAGAGTATTTGTGAAAATAATGAGATGATAGGTTATACAAAAAGTTTTTTACATTCTTGGGAAAAGGGTATGATCTGTGGAGTAGAGTGGTAGCCCCACAAAGGAAGCATTCACCCAGAACCTGTGAATGAGACTTTATTTTCAAAAAGCGTCTTTGTACCTATGAGTAAGGATCTTGAGATAGTCTTGGATTCTCCTGTGAGCCTTAAATCTAATGAAGAGGAGGGGACGTGGAGAAGATCATGTGAAGATGGAGGCAGAGGTTGGAGTTCTACAGCCACCAGAAGCTGGGAAAGGCAAGGCAAGATTCTCTCTGGCCCTCAGAGAATGTGGCTCGACGGACACCTCGATTTTGGACTTCTTGTTCCTAGAACTATGAGAGAATAAATCTCTTCTTTTAAGCCCTCAAGTTTATGGTAAATTTTCATGGCAGACACAGGAAACTAATACGAGGGGTCCTAAGTTACCATTGTCATCTGACATATGGTAATGAGTAAGCATATGATAATTATTGGAAACATTGTAAAATTGCTGCTATAAAAGTGGTATGATGTATGGCAGGTTTTCAACTGGGGGTGACTTTGTCCCTAAAGACATTTGGCAATATCTAGAGACCTTTCTGTTGGCACAACCGGGGAGAGGCACTGCTGGTCTCTAGTGGGGAAGCCAGAATGCCACAAAACATTTTGAAATGCACAGGACAACCCCCCCCCCCCCCTCAGTAAAGAACCACCCCACTTACAAGATCGAGGGTGCTGAGACTGAGAAATCCTAACGTTGGAGGAAACTTAGCATTCTGAGATTAAAACCTTAGCTCTGCCATGAATATGGGAGCAAGATGATTTACTCCAGGTAGTAAACCCCTTGGAGCTTTAGTCTTCTCATCTGTAAACCACTGTGATATTGACACCTGCCAGAGCTTTGTCAAGTTCCAATGAAATAATGTTCATCAAAGAATTTTATCTTTAAGAGTTCTTTAATGGTAATGAAGAGGATTTCGTTACTATTCCTGTTTACTTCTTTCATACAAACAAAAACAAACCTTTGATATTTAATTAATATAGCTAGGAAGTCCACAATGAATGGATTCCCTGTGCTCCGGGGGACTCACTTTTATATGTTTATGGTTATTATCTCAAATAGAATAGTTCTCAGAAATCTCATGACTATTACTGTTTAATGATGTTTTTCAGTGGAAGGGATTCTCTGGAAGTGCTCATAAAGTTTCTCTGGGGAGCTTATAGTTTATGTCAGATGAATAACAAAACCAAAGCCAAATCGAGGTTTGCACAGAATTTTAATGTAATGTGTGTAATAAAAGCAGAGCTAGCACTATGTAGCTTTTAGAGTGCTTTTTGGTATATTTTTTTCTAATGATTATGACAACAGTCCTGTGAAGCTAGTTGGACGAGTGTTATCGTCATTTGACTTAAGAGAAAACTGAGGATTGGAGGAGCTATGTGCATAGTTAGCAAAGGGCAGGGTTATAATTAGAACTCAGATTTTCTCACCCTTATTCCACTGCAGAGTATCTGTAAACGTCAGCCTGTTAGAATAGGTTATGGCAGTGATCACAGAAGTGTGTCCAGAAAAGTGGATATTTTCCTGAGAATAAAAGGCTAGAAATTATTTGATAGACATTTCTAGGCAGAAAGTTTCAGTCATAAGACAGAACAAAAGAAGAATTAAACTTGCTTTGGAGGCAGGCTAGGAAAATTTCTGTGATGCTCAGTCCTGGACCTTCCTAGAACTTTTAGTGAAGACCTAAAGTACAATGACCAGTGTCCTAGATACTGTGGAAAGGGGAAAGGGGAGAAGGAATAGGCATACTTTTTTTATTCAGAAAGGTTATATACTAAGAAAAAAGTAAATTGGTTAGATCAACTTATGCCAAAAGGTAATTTGGTATAGAGAATGAATACATTTAAGGTAATGTTTTTAAAAAATGAGATTCATGAGACACTAGTACCTTGAGATATAGTTCTTTAAAAAGCAAGAGATTCTTCTTTGGTCAAATAAATTTGGGAATAACTGTATTGCCATTGATTCTAAGAAGAAATGTGTGTGCATGTGTATGTGTGTGTGTTTGTATGTTTTCAGGTTTTACATCTCTGAATTCAAGATGTGCCTTACACATCTTTGATGTTTGAGTACTTGACTGGTCCCCCAAGTCAAGATATTTGAGTACTTGACTGGTCCCCCAACTCAAGATATTTGAGTACTTGACTGGTCCCCCAAAATTTCTTTGACATCTAATGAAGAACATGCCAACATCAAAACTTCCAGAATAGGTATAAGTATCTTGGAGGAATATTCTAGAGACAATAGTGAAATACCCTTAAGAACTAGTGCATCATGGGACCCCTGGGTGGCTCAGTGGTTGAGCATCTTCCTTTGGCCCAGGGTGTGATCCCAGGGTCCCGGATTGAGTCCAGCGTCAGGCTCCCTGCATGGAGCCTGCTTCTCCCTCTGCCTGTGTCTCTGCCTCTTTCTGTGTCTCTCATGAATAAATAGATAAAATTCTTTAAAACATTTTTAAAGAAATAGTGCATCATCAGTGCTCTAGGGGAAAATATTGTATGGAAAAATGATAGTGAAACTCAGCTGAAAAGTGATTCAGAAAAGTCAGACTTTGTGAAAAAATTTTGTTAATACTGTAATTAATGACATTTATGTATATTTTCCTTTTTCTATATGCATGTGGGTGATACATGATTAAGTCCATCTATAAATCTATAAGGGCTCAGTCAGTATTTCAAAAATCATAAGTGACTTAAAAAGCATCATGTCCTATTTAATTGCCATTATTATGTTCTGTTTAGTGGTACCTAAATTGTCTTAGCATTAGACAGCACTTTAGATTCAATGAAATATAATATATTTCCCTTTTGGATATATAGAAGGGTATATACTCCTACACATTAGCATATAGAGATGCTAATGATTAGCATATTAAAAACTCTAAGAGGGTTTTAGAGTAGAATAATTTTGACAGCATTTTATGACAGCCTTTTTCTATAAAACGTATTATGTCTCAGATGACTTAATTTCATATTTTTCACACCAGTTCATAATACAACTTTGAAAAAGACATGTAATACAGGCCTACTTAACTTTTAAAACTGCATTTTTGAGGTAAGTATCGTCTTCTTCAAATAAGGATTATTTTTATTACCGTTAAAATCAAGTACTAAAATCAATCACTGCTATTTGTCTCCTTAATTTATTATGGGTCAGGTTTCTAATAAATTAGGAGTTTTAAATAAGTTCTTTGGAATTATTTTTAATTAGAATATTACTACTTGGCTGAAATAAAGAACATATATGTTAGGGAGCAATAGCACTCGTGATGGCTAATGTTATGTGTCAACTTGACTGGGCCATGTGGTCGCCGGATATTTGGTCAAACATTATTCTGGGTATGTCTGTGAGAGTGTCTCTGAATGAGATTAACATTTGGATATGTAGGGATCCCTGGGTGGCACAGCGGTTTGGCGCCTGCCTTTGGCCCAGGGCGCGATCCTGGAGACCCGGGATCGAATCCCACATCGGGCTCCCGGTGCATGGAGCCTGCTTCTCCCTCTGCCTGTGTCTCTGCCTCTCTCTCTCTCTCTCTCTCTGTGACTATCATAAATAATAATAAAAAAAAAAACCATTTGGATATGTGGAATGAGGTAAGCAGATTGCCCTTCTTAATGTGGGTGGCCCTCATCCAGGCGTTGAAGGGCTGAATAGAATGAAAAGTCTGACCCTCCCATGAGTAAAAAGGAGCTCCTCCTACCTGATGGCACCAACATGGACATCAGTCTTCTTGACTTGGGACTCAAACTGAAACAAGACTTTCTTCTTGGGTCTTGAGACTGGCTGGCTCTCAGACTGGAGCTATACCACTGGTTCTCTCCATCTCCAAATTGCTAACTACAGATCTTAGGACTTTTTTGCCTCCATAATCATGTGAGCCAATTTCTTAAAACCTATCTCTCTCTCTTTCTCATATATATGTATATGATATATATATAATCATGATATTGTATTATATATAAATTATGTGTCTATGTAATATATATGTGTATGTGTATATGTGTGTATATATATGTATAGTCATATATGTGTCTTATATATTCTTTATCTCTGGAGAACCTTGTCTAATATAGCACCCAACCTCAATAAATTCTTTTGATGTTCTTGCTACTCAAAGACTGGCCCCGGACTAACAGCATTGACATCCTTTGGGATCTTATTAGAAATGCAGAATGTCAGACTCTCAGGCCCCATCCTAGACCCACTGAAGTAGAGTCTGCATTTTGACAAGATCCCCAGGTGATTTGTATGCACATTAAGTTTGAGAAGCACTTCTTTGGAGTATCTTGAAGTCTTGCCTATAATTTGTGTTACTGAAGAAGAGTAAAAAAGAACCTTATAATTATTTGACATCAATACTTCAGGAGAGACATAATAGGGAGATTGTAACACAAGTTTTTTTTTTTTTTCTTTTTTAAAAGAATTCTGCATAAGATTTGGCGAATGCTTTTACAATGACAAATAGAAAAAAATACCTTTGAAATTTTTATTCTTAGATAACTTCTAGATTTATCAGTTTCTAAATAATGCTATACTACAGTTGACATCTGCTTATCCTTAAGGACTAACAAGAAGATTTCTGAAATTTATTTTGCCAATAAACCTTATGGATATCAGTGTAAGCACCTTCAAACATTTTAACATTAATTTAGAGTAGATTTCGGGCAGCCTGGGTGGCTCAGTGGTTTAGTGCCGCCTTCAGCCCAGGGCATGATCCTGGAGACCCGGGATTGAGTCCCACCTCGGGCTCCTTGCATGGAGCCTGCTTCTCCCTCTGCCTGGGTCTCTGACTCTCTCTCTCTCTCTCATAAATAAATAAAATCTAATATAAAATAATAATAATTGAGTAGATTTCATAACTGGCTTATGATAACATGTGCCCAACAGTCACGGCCATTTAATAATTATATCTTGAATTTTCTTACACTAAGAATAACATTTTACAGCACTCTATAGTTTTCAAAGTAGCTTCATGTACATCAATAGCTCATGAGATTCAGTAAACTTGTAAAATAGCTATAGGATATTTCTTCTAAAATACCTTTGCAATTATTACTTCACTTGTATTCTCACCTTTCTCAAGTCATAAAATGTCAGCTCGAATTTAAAGGTAATAAATATTTATTGCCACTGGTTGAATAATTTTATTAGTTTCGAGTATTTTTAGTTCTACTGCCTACCAAGACTAGATTGACTTGTTGACTGAGTTCCACTCTGCTTTCTATTTAATGTGGCAATGAAATCAGGCATTGTGGCTTTTCTTTTCAGCCCACTTGCCTCCTTTTGGTGTGCAATACCTACCCGTGACTCATTTGAGTCTCTGCTTCTGGTTTCCGGAGAAGTAACTGTACTTAGTAATCATCACCCAGAAGTGGCTAGCTGTCGGGCAGAGATGAAGTCGCTGTTGTCTGCATGTCGAGGGTAGGATTTAATTGTTAGAGAAAATGATATCCTATCACACTGTAATTTTATCTTGCCCAAGGGACATTTAGGCACGGGAGGTTAGCCAAGGATGTCAGGGAGCAGCTGATGCAGCTGAGACTGGTTCTTGGTCCTAGGGAATTGGGTGGTTAGTGCTTAGAGGAATGACAAGGATGAGAAGGTATTGTCAGAAGTACAGTATTTTACTCTAAATACAGGAAATAAACTGCCAGTTTAGAATATTGCATTCTAATACTTGGTATTTGGAAGAGCTTAGTAATGCAAGAAATGAGGAAATCACTTTTTGGTAGCTATTCTGCTTCACAGATTCATTTATATACTTTTCAGAATAATATATCAGTTTATTGGAAGGCAAAATGATTTTGGGGGAGTTGGAGTATCGCTGCTATGAGACAAAACCCTTAGGAGTTTTTTATTATAATAAATTATGTGAGCAACATCTGGTTGATTTTTAGAGAAGATTTGAAATTCCCTGGTGGATTTAAAAAAAAATAATTTATAAATGTAGAAGTGGGTCAACAATTAGGCTGATTACTCAGAATTTATATTTCTTTGTAAAACTAGTTAACTGTTCACAAGGGTATAATGGAATGAAAAAGACTTTGTTTTTTTCTTTCTTTCTTTTTTTTTTTAAAGACTTTGTTTTTATGAAAGCAAAGCCGTAAAAGCAAAGGGCAGGGAGACAAGGAGAGCTGATAAGAACCATAGACTCATTCCATGCATAATTAAATGAAATTAACTCTTTGATAGAGAATATAAAATTGCTAATTATTTGTAATTAATGTCAAAACTTCACATTTTTAACATTTACCATTGGAATCACTTAGCTTCTATCATAACCCCTCTGATTCCTCTCCCTCTAGGTTTCTTCCTGCTTTCAAGCAAGTAGTTTGCCCCACCTTGATACAAGAGAATAAAACAAAACAAAAAAACCTTGTAGCTTGACCCTACTGTTCCCCTGAGGCCCACTTGGTGTTGCTCAGTTCTTTCCCCGCCAGATTTCTCAGTTTTTGTGTCTCCATATCCAAGGACGCTGCTGGAGATTTTTCTTAAAACATTTCATGGAAGTAGCAGCACCTAGCACATAGTTGGCATTCAAACATTTGTACCTTCTTCTTTGTATAAAATCCAAAGGTTTATTTTCAGACTTTGTCTCCTCTGATCTCTCCACGACATTCAGTACTGTTGACTTCCATCTGGTTGAATTTATCTTTAGATTTTCCATGTTTTGTCTCTTTTCAGATTTCTGTTTCACTGACACTCATTTCCATTTCCAGGTCAACACTGCACTGTCTTTTTGCCCATACTTTCTTTGACCTCTTTGATGACTCATCTTTTTCATCCCTCTCTTTGCCATTATTAATAAGCTCATCTGTGAGGCTACAATCCTTTAAAAGTGAAAGACTCTCAGTTTTGTATAGTAACTTCTAATCCTTAACCATGCTCTGTTTTTTAAAATTTCAAACTGTCCATTAGATATTTCCACTTGCAAGTTCTACTATTAGCTCAAAAGCATATTTCTCCAACTAAACTAATACTCTTTTATCCTAAATCAGCTCCAATTACTTAGCTCTCACTTGTTGATCGCATCAGTATTATCCTCATCATTCAGACTGGAAACTTTGTTTCACACTTGACTTTATTTTTGTCTTTCCCTATTTTATTTTCTGGTCTATTAAGAAGCCTGATCAGTCTCTAGGTTCAGTAACTTTTTTCTTGGGAAATGGCTGTGGTTGATATTCCATCATTTCCATCCCCAACACCAAAGTTAATACTTTTCCTAAGTATTTGTTAAATCACAAGACACTCACTTGGTGAATAGCAGACACTTTCAGTTGTGTTAATCTGTGTATAGAATTCCAGAGTTTCCTTTTTTTAAGTCTCTTTCAAGAGAAGTGCCAAAATTTTGCCTAGGAATCATAAAAGGCATTAAGAGACTTCATCTTCCTACAGAGATATAAGGGTTCATCAATAGCAGGGTAAAATTATCTTTGACTCACAGTATTACTTCCTTAGAGGAGTAACGACTTTGTGTTTGGAGAATATACAATGAAAAGCTGCCTGACACCCTGAGGAGGGAAACTGAAGTAGTCTGTGGGTGGCTGACACTGAACCAATCCAGACCCCAAAGTTTTGAAAGCTGCAAATGTCAAGAGCTCAGGGAAGGGCAGGCACTCTTGTCCTTGATTAGCACTGAGGAAGTGGGCTCCTGCTTCTTTGTAGAACTATGGTGGCCTGCACTTGGATCTGGATTGTCAAGTCATGACTTCACTAATGGATTGGCAGTGACTCTGGAATTTTGGGAATCTAGCCAACCACAGAGTACTGAGAAGCAATGCACGTGACTCCAGTGTTCTTGCTTGGGTGTGCAAGTTGTGTGGGTGTGAACACTGGAGGTTATGTGGTTGATGGAGGGAGGGTTCTAAAGATTTATTCATTCATTCATTCATGAGAGACACAAAGAGAGAGAGAGGCAGAAACATAGGCAGAGGGAGAAGCAGGCTCCCTATAGGGAGCCTGACGTGGGATTCGATCCCAGGACCCCAGGATCATGTCCTGGGCCAAAGGCAGACATTCAACCACTGAGCCACCCAGGTGTCCCAAAAGTGTTTTATTTTCAAAAGCTGTCATCCCAGGTAGACAAAGCTGGTTCTGGATAACTTTGGTGATTTCTTATAGTGGGGTCACAATGCCACATAGCCGGTCCACAATAAATTTGCTGATCGATTAATCATTCTTTTTTTTTTTTTTTTCGATTAATCATTCTTAAGGAATGCCTTCTTACTCTTCTATCCAATTAGAACCCCTGAAATATATTTAAATTTACACTTTGGCAACAAACAAATATTTTAAGCAAAATTATAAATTATATTGAAATTATAAATGCTAACAGAAGAAAATGCTATATTTGAATTATTAAATTGCAATGCTAATGCAAGCAGTAAAGGTCTTTGCTATATTAAAGATAATGTAAATTGAAATAGCTTTAATGAACAAGGTTAGGGGAAAATGTGTATTACTGTATTATTGCTTTGATTACTTGATATGTACTCTGGAAAACTCAAAAATCATGAAATTATAGGTTATAATCCTGATGATTATTTCCAAAATTATTTTTTTTAATTGATACCTTAGACACAAATCTAATCAACTTGTGTGGGTAGAGCACATCCCCACAGAGTTCCTGTTAAGGAATTTTGAAGGATTTCAATAGTTAGATGGTCTACAGAAATAACATGCTGTAAACTCTCTTCTTTTTGGAACTTTGAAACAGAGTTAGAAACCTCCCACAGACATCAGGATATAACAGCCTGTAGAAGGGCTGGTGAAAAGTTTAGGGGGAAAAAAGTAATAAAATGGTCATAAATCTTGACTGCAGACTTTGGATTTCTGTTTTCAAGTGAATATACTGATTGAATCATCTCCTATAACTCTCAAGAGAAGTCAGATGCTCCTGAGTAAATTTTATGGATATGTATGTTTCAAAATACGTGGATTTCCAGGGGGTTTACACTTGCCTTCAATGGGACAAATATATGTCTGTGATAACTTTAAGTTTTTCCTCAGGAAAATCTCATCACTTCCTAAGGATCCCAGAGTTCAGGAAATAAACTGGAAGGACCATATATTTTCTTATCATTTATCCATTATTCTCCGAGATTTTTGTTCAATTTTGTTTCATTTTTAAATTAATGAAATATTCTCGGGGCATGTGTTCTAATGACCAGCATTCCATTTATATTTCCCCACTCATACCCCTATTTGGGTGCATTGGTAGGAAAGAAATGGTTCTTACATAGATGCTTCTAGAGATAGTAGTACAAAAAAAAAAAAAAAAAAGAAAGAAACAATAGAGATATTAGTACAATTTTCTTGTAAAGGAGATAATCATTTATCTTCACCAGCAGCAGAAGCCATCGTTCTAACTGGATACTGTGTGTACATCTGAGAGTAGGAGACTTAAATAAGCTTTGATTCTTATGTGGAGTAATGATAACTGGTATGGACCCAAACCTAGTTGTTTGACAGAAGTAGCAAGCACCACCCTTCAGGTGAGACTCCTGATTAAGCCAGGAATGAAGCACTGGAATGAAGTGCTTATGACTTCAAGCTTATAAATTACTAGGAAAATCTCCCTAGTCTGCAAAACATCAAGGAGACAGGCATTAGCATTTCACATCTGCTCTCCTGTGATGGTTTTTACAGGAGCTGAGATATGACTCTGCATTCCCGATCACGTGATGCAGTCCCTATCTGTCCTTTCAGGATCTCAGATTGCAGATTGTGACTTGAATCGAGTGTTCGTGCAGAAGAGTTGCACAGTGAGTAAAATGTCTGGGGTTTCAAAATGAAGTATCCTGGTTTGTTATACACAGAACAGGGGGTGCTTATTAAATTTAATATGTTCCTTTTAAAGAAACCGAAAATGAGGATTTCCTGAGACTAGGATATCAAAGCCCCTGTGTACCTACATTGTCTCATCCACATGCTTATGATACTATTTGAGTGTCAATAAGGAAGCACTTAGATAGTGGATTTAAATGAATTATCAGAAGTGTGATAACTCAGTCTTATCAAACATGTAGACTAAATTCTTATATGTAAAATACTAGGAACTCAGGCTTAAATGTTTTTCATGCAGTAAATCACACAGTGTAGATTCAAGTATCTATGTAATCTATTTTACATAAAATGTTATGTGTAGCTTAAGTATGTTGGGATCGCATGCAGTAATAGGTAGCTGTGGATTAGATTAAGTTATGAAAAACCAGCTGTCTTCAACTTATTTTTATTTTTTATTTTTATTTTTTATTTTTTTTCAACTTATTTTTAACTAATTATTTTGCCCAGACTGTATCTTCTATTTGCCTGTTATTCATATTTTTTAATAATAAGTTAACTTTTCTATGTTTGAATTCCCACCAGCTATGGTTAAGGGGGCATCCTGTGAATGGAATAAGCAAATCAATATGCTGGTCTGTACTAGTGTTTTAGTTCCTAAAGGTGCCTTGCGAAAAATATCAGAAGAAAGAAACCAATAACCCATAAATGGAAGCTAATGAAATTCCTCCCCAAACTGGCCCTAATCAATCCCTTGGTATTTGAAAAAAGCTACAGTCCTGTCACCATGCTCAGTTAGAATAAAAATAAGTAAAATTTTACTAATATCTACCCATCCCCAGTTACTACAAAAGTTCAGGACTGTTCCCTCACCCTCCTGTCCCAAGTAACTTCCATTAGGACTTGGAACTTCAAACACATAAAAGTGAACAGGACTCCTTTTAGAGGAAGCAAATTTTACAAAGACCTGTTGATTTGAAGAGCAAAACACATGTTTCTGAACTTTTCACATATGCAACAAGATTCTCTACAGGGCTGAATAACTAAGGGGTGACACTAGCTTTCCGTTTATGACTTGTTTTATACTTGTTGAGCTTTTCTTGAGAATGTGGCTCTGTATTCACTCTGTATTCACGTCTGTAAAGACGACTGAATGTATAATTCCTCTCCATATATATTGAGCTACTCAAATAGAAGTCCTCTTACTCAAGTATTTCTGAAAGGAAAAGAGAACATTCTTCTTTTGCTGTGTCAACCTTGCAAACACATCTTAAAAAGTTTTGATTTGCACTATCCGTGTGAGTCAAGAGGCGATGAACTTTTTCTAACTTTTATCTTTTTCTCTATATCCTCTGGCATGTGGGGAAAAAAATCACTCTCTGTTCCATTTTATTTTCATGCTAGCTAATTCTTCCATTTTTACTTGTTTTCCCCAAAAGATAAGAAATCTGTGCAAGTAAGAGTTGACCAAGTACTGAAAATCAAAATCTTTTTTTAAAACTTCCTACCACCTAGAAAATCTAACAGAAACAGAGCAGCTGCCTTGAAGAAATGGAATACCCTGGCTTCCCCCCCCCCCCGCCCCCGGCTTATTTTGATTCCATTTTATCTGTTATTTATAGGAATATGGGTCTGCTAGGGAATTCTAAGTCATAAAGCTTAAGGCAGGTGCCAACTTCCTCTTATTTCATGATCTGGGTGTGACTAGGGGGTAGGGATTGATTGTTTTTTTTTGGGGGGGGGGGGTTGATCGTTGCAGGCATTTTTAGAGGAAACCTTAGCCTCAATCAGTAGGATCAGCATCTATGCAAACTTCGCATAAGGAAAGACATTTTTATGGATCCCCAAATTCAAGAGAACAAGTAAAGGTGATTTAATGATGGAAAAAGACATTAATAACGTGATCATGTCATGGTTTCAAGAGTTGTATACATGCTACCTTTTCTAGAGGTTTTTAATCTTACTGTCATAGTTTGCAGTACAGAAAAGTACTCATCTTCTACTGGTGTTCGACTGAGCACCTCTGAGGAACTCACACAGTGGCTCGCAGCTCTTGAACCTGTCCTTGTAGAAGGTTCTTGGTGCTGCTGATCTCCAGACCAACAATAAGGGTTGTTATGAGGCCTCTGGGAAAGAGAAATGTGATTCTGAGCAGTGATGAGCACAGAAATGCAGGACTCACAGCTGGCCAGTCTTTCTCATTTTCTTCTGGGTAACCAAAGCTATAAACAAGGGGTAGTGGGAATGGCCTGAAAATCAATCTGCCGAATATTAAAAAGGTCACCATGGTGCAGAGAAGGATGCTAGCAATACTTGGAATATATGATATGTTAAACCTGTGTGCCACGTCTCTAATTACGATAATTGCGACACAAGAGCGGAACACATCACCAATCTCCCGTTAATGGGTTTTAGAACAGACTGAAACCTATTTTCAGGACCCTCGTTGTAAGCTCTTTTTGTATTGTGCCTTTGGGTAACTTATTTTGTAGCAATTTAATTAATTAATTTTTTAAAACTTTTTACTTTTGAAAAAAAAAAACCTGCGGACGTGCTGCAAGCCTATTACAATTCACTTCTATTCGCCTGTATCACCTTTCATTAACGCTTGTCACATTTGCATCCTCTCTACACACATAGGTATATGGAGATAATTTCTTATTTTCACGTGCAAATAAGAAACCTTCTTATTCTTAAATAAGCATTTTTTTGGGGGGGTGGGTGGCCATTTCAGTGTAAATTCAGCTGACGTCTCCTAAGAACAGGAACATTTTCTTATATAACCTCACTGCTACTCTCAAATTCAGGTAATAATCTATTTTTGAGTCCTTTGATTTGTTTTTTTTTTTTTGTTTTTTTTTTTTAATTTTTTATTTATTTATGATAGTCACAGAGAGAGAGAGAGGCAGAGACACAGGCAGAGGGAGAAGCAGGCTCCATGCACCGGGAGCCTGACGTGGGATTCGATCCCGGGTCTCCAGGATCGCGCCCTGGGCCAAAGACAGGCGCCAAACCGCCGCGCCACCCAGGGATCCCGAGTCCTTTGATTTGAAAATTGAGCTTTTATTATCTTTTCCATGGAGATCAACTCCAAAATGAAACAATGCCAGGTATCTGTGCATAACTGACCCCGTCCAAATGAAGGCCACCTTGCCACTCAGCAACTCCCTTCCCAAATGTTCCTACGTGCCCTTCTTGTCATTATCTTTATCTACTTTTTGTTCCCTTTACATTTCCCCTTCACAATTGATATTTTTAAAGGCCATTTACTGCTGTTCTCCATTCACCTAAGCAACTTAATTACATTTCTTGGAGCTGCATTGCTTATTTAAGTGTATATGCCTATAAAAAGAAATCTGTGTGACATTTTGCAGTTTGGTGGTGACTATTATTTCCTCCAGCCTTGGTAGGAGGAGACTTCATTCAAACTTTAAGAGCCTTCCAGAGGAAGTAGTTCAGTAGCTGATGTAGTAATTAACGTTGCGGCTATTTGAAAAAGCAGAGGCAAACACAGGCTGGGGGATCACTCTCAGAGAGCTTTTCTCTTGTCAGCAACTCGGCACCTGATGTTGTGGCTGGCAGCTCTTTTAGGACCCTCTCCCCAGAGCTCTCATCTGTTAAACACAGAAATGCCATTGATCCTAAAGAAGTCTCAGAAAGAAAATGCAGTTTAACGGCCTATTTTGGAACTTTTCAAAAGCAATTGCCAAGTTGAGAGGCAGGGTCTCGTAAGAAAAGGAGCTTATCCCCAAAAGATTCTCCCCTAAAGGACCCAGGTTAGTAGCCTAAAATCAGTTCAAGCAGCTAAAAGGATGAAAGGAGATTTCACGGTCTGGGGTGTCTTCTTTTGAGTCTCTGGTTGGGGGTTTTCTTTGGCTGCCTGACTAGAGGCAAAGATTAGTAACACAGTGCTTGCTTTCAGTGATCTGTGCTTCTATGCTTTTCCCTGGAAGGAAGCCCAGGCTGTGGGAACCAGGGGTTCTTTTAACGTTTGTAGGTTAGGATGGACAGGGTTTATATAGCTACATTCACACCAAGGTACCAAGGAGGACAGTATTTACTTTTTGAGAATGACAGGTTTTTCTTTCTTCTTAAAGCTACTCTAGAAAGAAGAGCTGCTGCCTCTCTGGGGGAAGGCAGGTCAGCTCATTTGTGTAGCCAGAGAGGGCGAACTTTTCATCAGCTTTTATGCTCTGGATCTGGTGGTTTGTTTCGAGGAGGGAAGGGATCATCTTTTTTTTCCCCCTAAACTTTTTGTGTAATCTAGTATAATCGCTGAACTCTTTACAACTGTATCTATAGCTGTGGTCCCTGTAGCTTTTAGTTCTGAATACACGTTTGTTTTTTGTTTTTTTTTTACCCAGTATGTAAGAGTAGGTGAAAAAAAAATCATATATATAAAATAAAATAAAATAAAATAAAATAAAATAAAATAAAATAAAATAAAATAAAATATACACACACACAATCCTCCCATAGCTTTTTACTTTAGGGGATTAGGGACAAGAAATTTCTTTTCATAAGCCTGATGTAGCCACAACATATTGGTTTCATTTTGGGGTAAGTTCTGAGGGGGAGCAGAGTACATGACCCCAGAATGTGGCCCTTTGGCAAAAGGATGATTTTGAGTTGAAGGCAATGAAGACCCAGCAGACTCGAGGAAGACTTCTTTTCTTTTGCATCTCTGTTTAATTAAAAAGAATTTAGATGGAGGGCCTGTACTAGGAATGGATATAGGAATGATCAAAATAACTTTTGCGTTAGAAATATTTATCTGTGTGGCATGGCAAACATGTTTACTAAACATCTGCTCTTCTTATCCTCCTATGAATTGTCTTCTTCCTCCTTGAGGTCCCAGACCCCTAACCCCGTCTTCTTAGCTCAGGGTAGTGTATGAGCCTCAACTGCCTGTCTTTGGGGCTCCCATACATACAAAATTTATTTTTCTCTTGTTAATCTGCTTTGTATCAATTTATCTGTTAGACCCGTCAAAGAAGCTAGGAGGAAAGAAAGGGAGTTTTCCACTCTTACAGTTCCTTTTGAAAATAAAAAAATAATACGTTATCTCAGGATTCTTAGTACTTAATATTAGGGGTTTGGCACATAATGGGACAGTGAGTGGTTCTCAAAGTGTGATGCCTGGCCCTGCGGCATCAGCATCACCAGAAACTTGTTAGAAATGATCTTCAGAACCACCAGAGTAAGAGCTCAATAGATCTTTGCTGAACATAATGGTGAATTCTTAATTCTAAAGGAGAATGACACCGCTAATACCCTGTTATAAGGCAGTGGTTCTCAAACTCCAGTGTGTATTAGAATAATTAGGAGCACTTGTTAAAATATAGAGTCTTGGAGCCCACCAAGCACTTCTGATTCAGTGGATCTGAGGTGGGAATCAACCTGCATTCCTACCACATTCCCAGGTGATGCCCATGCTACTGTTCTGGGGTCTCTGCTCTGAGAACCATTGCTCTGACATAGTGATTCTCAACCTTGGCTCAATATCTGAATCACCTGGGGTTGCTTTTAACCATAGGAAGAACTGGGCCCCACTCAGACCAAATCAGAGCCTCCTTGGAGGAGCCTGTGCGTGGAGGCCTTTACAATGTCTCAGGTGATTCAGATGAATAGCCAAATTTGAATTCCATTGCTGATCATCTCAAAAGATGTGAGTTTCAGCCCCATTAAAATCATCTGGAAGGCTTTAGAAGTCCTGATGCCAAGATGCCAATCCTAGAGGTTCTTATATAGTTGGTCTGAGGTGCAACCTGGGCATTGAGACCTTTGAGAACTCTGAAGGTGATTCCAGTATGCAGCTAAAGTCAGAATTTCATGCCTTTAGCCTAATCCTACATTCAAGGAAAACAAACATCACTACAGGGAAGTAATGATTTATTCTACAATCCCATGGTTCCCAATTTTATATAGAACTCATTTTATTAGCTATTAACATTGGTATACTTAGAGAAAATTAGCTAAATGTTTAATTGAAGATTTATCCCAAATAACCATAATATCCACTTACTTCCAAAAAGCTCACTTTGTGTGTGTGTGTGTGTGTGTGTGTGTGTGTGTGGTTTGGACAAATATCAAAGGGAGCACACATTTTATTTATCATGCTTTTCATACATTTACATATTTTCTTGCCAGTTAATGTTAGTACTATCATAGTTACCTCTATGATAGTAAAATGTGGTATAATGGAAATATGGACAAGGAAAGGACTCTGCTCTGGTCTTGTCACTATAACAGATGTTTACCTGTCCGGTTTGGTTGGTCATTTAAAAATTTATATAGCATTAAGGATAGTAGAGCGAGACTACTAACAGTATCCAGAGAAGTCCTTCACATCAGTTGACTGTTGAGTCAGGGGAGTTAAAGACTACGTGATGTTGAGCAAAGTCCTTAACATTTCCATGCCCCGAATTTCTCATATGTCATGTAATATTTATCTTGCAGGGTTATTTTGAGGAATAGAGGAGGTAACATTGTCTTTGTCTTCTCGGGTTGCCCACCCTGGGTGACTTACCCAACAGGCATTTATTTCTCTCAGCTCCGGAGGCTGGGAAGTCCAAGATCTAGGCACTGGCAGTTTCTGGTGCGGACGAACTTCTTGGTTCACAGATGACTATCTTCTCACTGTGTCCTGAAAAGGAGAAAGGGCTAAGAGGCCCTTCTGGGGTCTCCTTTACAAGGGCACTAAATCCAATTCATGAAGGGTCTATCCTGATGACCTCTGAAAGCCCCCACTTCCAAATACAGTCATGTTAGGGGTTGGGTTTCAGCATATGAATTTGGTGGGGGGCACAAAACATGCAAAGCATTTAACTCAGTATCTGATACATGCTAAAAGCTAAATACTAATTCCCCATTTCCCCCTCTGTCCTTTCTAATGTTACTGCTACTTCCCTTATGTCACTTTTTTTTTTGTCTTTAAACATCATTAAAATCATCAGCACTGAAAAAAATGTCACCTCTCTCACTCTCATTTGCTCCCTCCCTCTCCTGCTCCCATTTATTGAGCTGCGATGTCTTGAGCAATGTACTAGACACTTGGGGATACAGGGATAAGTAAGCTAGTCCCTGGCCTTAGCCTACCCAGTCTACTGAGGAAGCAGACAAATGAACCTACAGTTATTACACTCCAGGTGGGAAGAGTGGGTACAGAGGCAGCACAGAGTGGGATCTAAACTCAAATGTGGAACCGGGGAGTTTTGGCAAGGCATCCCAAGGCTTCATGTTAGAGGTTGAACAAGTTGCCAGGATGGGGCGGTGGGACCTTGGGAAAAGGGCAGGGGGCAGGATTCCTGGCAGGGAAGAGCATATGCAAGTGAGGCTGAGGGGGTGCTATCTGGAAAGCATAGCCTAAGTTAATCAGTTTGCCTTGCTTGGGACATGTGGGGGCAGATGTGAGGGATGAAGCAGGAGAAATAAGCAGGTGCCAGATCATGAATGATGGATGCCAGGGGTTCTCAGAGTGTGGGTCCTGGACCGACAGCGCCCACATCACCTGGGATCTTGTTAAGACTCTACATTCTTGGGCCTCACCCTAGACTTATTGAAAGCGAAAAGCTGAGCATAAGCAGGGAAGTCCTGGAAATCTCTTAATAAGGCCTCGCGGTGATTCTGATGCATGCTAAAATTTGGGAAATGCAGTTCTATTCCATAATTTTTTTTTTTTTTAAACTGGCCATTTTCCTGCAGGAAATGGAGAACTCTAGACGAATTTTAGATAGGACCACTATGCTTCTGAAGGCTTGCTCTGGAAGCCGGGAAAAGACAAGCAAGATAGAGGGTGAGTGCCCGGGGTCAGCCTGCAGGCACAGGCAGCGGAGCCTCCGCGGCCCGTGGGTCAGGACGCGGCGCAGGGCCACGGGGAAGGTGTACGCTTCCCGCCCACGGGGGCTCATTCCTTCGGGGAACGCCGGGCCGACCGCGAGTGTCACCCTCGTCGCTGCGGCTGGCGGAGCATCCGCTGCTCCGTGCGCCCGTGACTCTGCACGATGCGCTCGGGGCCTCCGGACAAGCCCGCGGCGAGGCAGCGTCTTCTCCTCCGCCCGCCGCCCCCGGAAAGCCTGCGCGCAACTGGTGTAGCGCCCAGAGGTTAAGTATGGACAGCGGTGGAGGGTGAGCCTTCGGGAGAAGCGAAGTAAGGGGCCTCCTGCTCCAAATAATGCGCGGTGGCGATTAAGCCACGTGCATTGGTAGACGCGCTCCCTGGGGGAGGGGGGCTGGGTGCAGGGGCGAGGGGGCGGGCGCCTGGGTGCAGGGGCAGGGTGGGCGCGCGGAGCAGCGCAGGCGGGCGCCTGGGTGCAGGGGCGGGGTGGGCGCGCGGAGCAGCGCAGGCGGGCGCCTGGGTGCAGGGGCGGGGTGGGCGCGCGGTGCAGCGCAGGCGGGCGCCTGGGTGCAGGGGCGGGGGGAGGCGCCGCCGCCCGCAGGTGGGGGGCGGGGGCGCAGGAGGGCGGCCCGGGGCTGCGGGGCTGCGCGTGTCCTGGAGCCCGTCCCCGGGGCGGAGGAGGGCGAGGCCTCGCTGGCTGCGACAGGAGGGCCGCGGGGGCAGATCTTTCAAGATCTCGGACCGCGGCCTCCTCCAGCCACCAGCTTCCCTGCGCGCCCACGGGCATCTCCGCTGCGGGTGGGGCGTAGAACGAGGAGGGCGGGGGGGACGCGCCCCGTCGGTGCCCCGTGCCTTCGGCGAAAAAAGTCGGTGCGCGAGGAGGAAAGCCGGCGCGGCTGCAAAGAGGCGCACGACTTGTTGAGCACACACGTCACGTCCCCTCCGTCTCCGAGTGAGGCTGTGCCCGGGTCCCGGCAGCCTGGGCTCAGCGGAGGGAGGCCCAGGCCTGCGGGGTCCGCCGCGGCCGGTGGGCGCCCGGGGAGGTGCCGGGGCCCCGCCCCCGCCCCCGCCCCCGCCCCCGCCCCCGCCCCCGCCGCGCGTCTGTCTCTTTAAATTCCAGCTGCGCGGCTGCGAAACAGCGCCCCTCGGCGGGCGGGCCGGCTGCGAGCTCGCTCCCGCGCTCGTTCCCGCGCTCGCTCCCGCTCTCATTCTCGTTCCCGCGCTCGCTCCCGCTCTCGCGCTCGTTCCCGCGCTCGCTCTCGCGCTCGTTCCCGCTCTCGCGCTCGTTCCCCCGCTCGCTCCCGCTCTCGCTCTCGCGCTCGTTCCCCCGCTCGCTCCCGCTCCGGCTCTCGCGCTTGCTCTCGCGCTCGTCCCCGCTCTCGCGCTCGTTCCCGCGCCCGCGCCCGCTCCCGGCGGCGCGCCGCGGAGGGCTGCTGCTCCGGCGGGCTGCTCGGCGGCGGCGGCGGGCGGGGCGGCGGCGGCGGCGGGAGGCGCGGCCCGGCCCACGAGGGAAGAAAGAGCGAGCCGGGCCGGGAGACGCGCCGCACCCGGTCCCGCGCCCGCGCTCGGCGGCGCCGGCAGCTCCCTCCGGGGCGACGACGATGAGCCCGGGCTGCGGGCTTTTTTTTTTTTTTTCCCCTTTTCTTTTTTTCCCCCCCTTCCTCCTCGAGGCGATGTCTGTCGTGAGCCGACCGCGGGGCTGAGGACGGCGACCCCGAGGACCTCCGCCAGGTAACGCGCCCCCGCCCCGGGCCCCGCGGGCCCCGCGCTCCGGCCAAACTTCCTCCGCTGGAGCGTTGCCCGCGGCCCCCCGGGACCTAGTAGCACATCATTTAAATTTTTTTTTTCTTTCTTTCTTTCTTTCTTTTTTTTTTTAATTGTTATTTTGGCGGTCCCCCTCCCCTTTTTGATGTTCCCCGGTCCTGCTCTTGCGCAGACGGGCGCGGGGGGCGCGGGGGGCGCGCGGCTTCTGTCTCCCGGTTCTCCTCTTTCTTCTCTTCTCCTTACCGGCTCCATGCTGTTCCCTCCCTTCCCTCCTTCTCCCCTTTTTCCCGTTTCCCTGTTAGATGCAGGGACGCGGGGAGGGGGTGTCTCGCTGGTGACCCCGCGGCCCCGCCGCCGGGAGGGGGCAGCGAGCAGCCTGCGGCGCGGCCACCGCCCCCGGGGCGCCCCGACCCGCCCCCCCGCGACCCTGCGGACCCGCGAGCCAGGTGCATCCGACCTGTGCGCTCGCTCCGCGACTCCTACTGCAAGGGCTGCCTGTGGCTTGCAGCCCACGGAAGCCACGGACAGAAAGAAACCCATGCTCCAAAATTAAAAGAAAAAAAGAAAAAAAATCCAGTCCTCGTCTCTAGAAACTCCCCCTTTTTCAATGATCGATACACACTTTGCCTTCTTTGCTATTAATTTTTTTTGGGGGGAGGGGACCCCGGAGCCGGCCCCGTCCCGTCCCTCCCCTCTCTTCTCTTCCTTCCCTGCCTCCTCTCCCCTCCCCTGCTACGGGGAACGCGCAACTTCTGCTGCCTTAACCGTCTCCCCTTCACTTTCACGCCTCGCAGGTGCGGGGACTGCGCGGGTCGCGATTGAGGCTCAGCCCCCTGCGACCTCCTGCGCCCTCCCTGCGCCCTCCTGCCCCCTCCAGCCCCAGCTGCCCGGAGCGGCAGGTGGAAGGTGCTGGGAGCATCCCGGGGGCGGGGGGCGCGCAGACCCGCCGGGGAACAGCCCAGATCTTGCAGCCGGGTCCAGCCTCGAGGGCGAGGACCCCCGACTTGAGCTCCCGGTTCCCGGCGTGCGTGGGCCCCCGCCGGGTGAGTGCGAGCCACAACTTAGTTACCGGCGGAGCCCCTCCGGGGTGGCGCCCGCCCTGCCTCGCGGAGGCCCAGCCGCTCGCCTGCTCACCACGCTTTTATTTTTTTCTTAGAGACCTGAGATGTCTGCAAACAAAGGGATAAGTCAGGACGGCTTGTTTGAACCAGAGATACAATTTATATGGATGTGGTTGTCGTTGTCGTTGTCGTTGTCGTTGTCTCCCCCGAAAGAGCAAGTTGTCACGCTCTCAAGTTTTCTCGAAGTCAAAATATTCCCTGGGTGAGAACCATGCTAATCAGTGATTATCCTCCGCTCTGCTTCGCTGGTGCGCGCGGTTCACACCGGGAAAGGTCTGCGTTTCACCGAGCTCCCCTCGCCTCCTTCCCTTTGTCTGCGCATTTGTTTTTAAATCCAACTCTCCGTATAGAATGGGGGGGGGGGGGGTCTTGGAGCAGAGCCTGGCTCAAGGAGAGGACACACTGCTGATATATCGGAAAATACAACCAATAATCCTCAGCGAGAAAACATAATTACTGCCCCGCCACCCCACTCTGTTGGCTTTGTTTTTGGCCAGTTAAGAAGCTGTAGATTTTAAAGATATTTTCATCTTCTCGACTCTGCACCTAATGCTGTTCATGCCACAGGTCATATTTATCCAGTTCAGATGAATATTTACAAAAGACTTAAAATTCCCTTGCAAGTGAAATCTAAAAAAGCATGTTTTTTTTTTTTTTTTCTTTCTTTCAACATTTTCTTCCTTCTAGTGAGCCACCGTAGTAGTAATGGTCCTACATTATTGTTTTTGCCTGACTCCTGGTTTCGGTGTTTCCTGGTTGGGTGGCTTCTCTTGACATATGTACAAGATGTTCCTGGCAGACTGCGCGGAACCTGAATGCACAATTAGTTGTAGATGCAATAAAATGTTGATTTTTTTTTTCTTCTTGCTCTTGGTTTAAGAGATGTCATGCCCTCCTGTACATTTAGTATTTGGGTGCAACATCCTTTTTTTTTTTGTATGTGTACATGACGGATTTAACGTGAAGTCTGTTCTGATTAAGCCTTGCATGATTTGAAGTTAAAAGGTATATTAGTGACAAGCCATAAATTATTCTTATTTTGGTGCATTGATCCTGAAACTGCTTCTGCCCCCCCCCCCCCTTGTGATTGCATCCTGTAATGAAAGGTCAGTAATAATGAGTTATCTGTTTTATAAGAGGGAAAACAAAATCCCTCAAGTTTACTTACCTCAAGTCCCCATTTTCATGCTGAGGGATTGACAGATATTTTTGATCTGATGTTTTAGTAGACTGTATTGCTGAGCACTGCCAATTACCAAGAATATATTTTGTTAATTCTGAAAATGGTACAAGATAAGACATCTTTCAAGTTGTCTGGAGGGTTCCAAGTGACTCATCCTTGTAACCCATGGCAACAGGAAATGGTTGTCCTGGGTGCAAGCTGAAGTGTGGACACAAATCCACACTTTGTGATCATTCAGGGACTTGATAGGGGAAGTGTGCCGGCCCTGGCTCCTGTGTGGAGTCAGTCTCATGTTAACTTTGGGACTTGAGTCAGAACGGTGATTCCCAGGCTTAGGTGTGCAGTTTTCCTTAGCTCCTTATTCACTTGAGGAGTGTTCTGAAATTTTCAGAAGACGCAGGAGTTGAATGTCATTTTTGTAGGAGACAAGAAGTTATGAGGACGTGTGCGCGTGTCTGACTTTGTGTGGAACTGGGATGATTAGGGTGAGCATATCGCCAAATGAAATGAGACACTGCCAGTCTTAGAAGTGCTGGGAGTCAGGGAGCTGTACTTGAAGCAGGAGCCAAGAGACCAAGGTTCTATTCCTACTTGTCGCCGTCGCGGAGCTGCTCTTGGGGTGGTCTCCTTACTCACGGATGTCACTTGGCTTTGTTTTATCCAAAAGAAAAATGGGCGTCATAATCTTTTTTTTTCTTATTTTTGAATTCTCAAATATATATGTATATATGACATAATCCTCCATGTGCACAGGTGTGTATCCGTAGCCTCGGTGGATATACTAGGATATATTCCACACATACACTCAGAGGCAGAAGACAAGTCTTCTGAATAGAGCAGGGAACTCTTTCCTTATACCATTGACAGATGGGCAGTGATGTGGGGTGTTTCTTTCCATTCTGGAGAAGGTGATTACTCTCTGTATTCTATGGATATAGGTAGTAGATCCTTAATGGCTCATCACACACCCTAATGTGCAGAACTGAATAATCCCAGCAGGCATCACCCTTTTACTTGAATGCAAGTGAGTAATAAATTTCTCCCACTTTTTAAAAAGACAATTTAAGATCTCCTTCCTCCCTCACCCCGCCCCATTTTGTAAGGAAAAGTAATTTTCTGTAAGGTTAAGTGGACCTCAGGGTAGGAAGAAAAATCCCTAGAGCGTTCTTTCTGCTCAGACTTCATTTTTCCTCCCAAGTCTAACTGTCAACAATAATATCTGATATGAGCCTCTGGTGCTGATGTTTCCATAGGTCATCATCCTTCTACGTCCCAGATGAAGTCTCAGGACAAGCAATGCAGTAGCATAGATGCTGAATTTAATGTATCATTCAAGTTGGTTATGTAACTCAGCATTCTTGTTTTTTTTTTAAAAAAAAAAAAAAACAAAGAACGACAAAAACTCCCAAGTCTTTAAAATTATATGTGTTTACTATTATTTTAAAATGATTTTTTACAGTGTTCCGAGAAAATAAGCCTGGTCCCTGTAGGGATTTAAAAGCTGCTTGTTCATGTCATTAAACAGTGTTTGTACAATGATACTTTTTGTTAATCTGTGCAGCGTTTTCATGAGAGTATAGCAGTTGGGACAATTGCTGGTTGTGCTTGTTTGGGTAAGTACTTGACGTAATGGGGACCTCGAGATTTCGATCTGGAAATGCTGCCAATGACACAGGACCAAAGTTTTCTTGAGGCAGAAAAGGGAAAATCAGTGTTTTGACAAGTAATTTATAACAGTTCAGGTGTAGTCAGGAGGATTTGAAACAAGCTTTTATATTTCTTTTGTCTTGTTTTGTATATATTTATATGTGGAACCACGGGCCTCTTATTCAGCTTTAAGTTTTTCCCGCTGGGGGACGTCAGCCAAGTCTCCAACCTTACTTGGTGGCTTTGGGTAGGTTTGTAGGGACGGTATGAGGAAGGAATGGTATCTTCTATGTGCCAATGTTGCAAATACAAAAAATGAGACCACAAACTCCTACCATTAGGAGTTTTTTGTTTTTTTCAATCCAAAGAAGCATTGTTCTTGAACACCTTTTTTTTTTTTTTTCTCTTGAACACCTTCTTATGTTACTTTATTACATGGGATCAAATATCATGGCTGTTTGTTTTATTACTCCATTTTAAGGCTGTATTGCACAGGAGTTAAAGACTTAGCACCCGGAGTCAACCGCTTGAGTTTGAATCTCCACTTATTCCACTTACTATGTAGGTTATCATTGGTGATTATCTTAATCTGAGATAATAACTTAATCTGTAAAATAGTCATTGAGAAGGATTTTTGTGAAGATTAAACAAGAGAATATATTGATTCAATATCGAGGAGTGTTCCTGGCATGTAATAAGTATTCATTGCATATGTACTATTACTGCTGTTGCTGCTGCTTCTGAAATGTATCAGAAAGCCATCGTTCCATAGTTATGTTTATGTTTAGTTTTGCTTTTCCTTCAAAGTCTGATGTAACCCATATAGAACACTTTTCCACCTAGGAGCTGTGCCGCTTCATTCTTTCCCTCTTCTCTGCCATCCCCATCGTAGCTTTTCCCTATAGTTTCCAGCTGAAAATAATAACCAGGTACCTGGGAGAAAAGAGTGCATCTGTTTCTGGAGGGTGATCCATTCTTCTAGTTTCCGGAAAAGTTTATCCTAATCTTTTTTTATATGCAATAACAACATTATCTATGTTTTGCTTAATTTAGTAATTGAAACTCAAAATCCGGATTAGCTTAAAAACAACCTGACCAACCTAAAACTCCCAGCTTTGGTGTTATAGTGCTTTTTTCCCCAAAAACTACAACTGACTACTGTTACCCTAATGTAATCCTAAAGCGACAAACTTCTGCTAAAGAAGGTTGCTGGATAAATTTTTTAGATTGTGTGTGTGTGTGTGTGTGTGTGTGTGTGTGTGAAATTACTTCAGGTCTTATCGATAAAATGATGTCATTTGTTTGAAGATGTCATGTTTAATCCTTGCTTTTTATCTTTCTTTTGTGAGTTCCAGTGTTAAGATCTGTATTGAATAGATAAATTTCTTTACATATTGAGGGGATGTCTTTATCTGTAAAGTGAATGTATTGGATTACTGTGCTTCCTAAAACATTTATTGTGGAAAAGTCTTGAATAAACACAAAAGTAGAAAGGATGGTATAGTGGATTCCCAAGGACCCATCATTCAGCTTCAACAAATTAGGTGACCTCTTAAGATCCTTCTGGATTCTGTGATCATGTGACTATGGAAACTTTACTCAGGTTTTGAGGATCTAGAATATTTGCTTTTAAAATAATATTGGTAGTACTGTCAATATTCTAAAATAATATAGTTATTAAATTACTGTACTGAGGGACGCCTGGGTGGCTCAGCAGTTGAACGTCTGCCTTCTGCTCTGGGCATGATCCTGGGATCAAGTCCCATGTCCGGCTCCCTGCATGGAGCCTGCTTCTCGCTCTGCCTGTGTCTCTGCCTCTCTGTCTGTCTGTCTGTGTCTCTCATGAATAAATAAATAAAATCTTAAAAAAAACAAACAAAAATTACTGTACTGAGCATTTAATGGCAAGTCAAAACAGCGTACATATCATATTTAAGAATAATTATTAAGAAATTGGGCTATAAAACGGAGGTCTGAAGCTATATTGTTCTTTCTTTCATTTGGAAGCTTGTTTCAAGATTGTAACGATAGCCAGCCTGCAGATGGTCCCCAGTGGTCACTGCCTGTTGAGATTCATGCCCTTGTGAGGTCCTGTCCCACATTGTATCAGGGTTGTTATGTGTGATGGATAGGAGATGGCAGATACGACGGTGTCAGACTTTGGAGGCTAAGTCATAAAGGACATTGCCAGTGTTGCCGGGTTCTCTTGACTCACTTTGGGAGAAGTCGACCACCATGTTGTGAGGACATTCAGCCAGTCCATGGAGTTTCACGTACAAGCGAGGCCTTTTGCCAACAGCCAGCAGTTTCCCAGTCTGTCAGCCATCTGAAAGAGCCACCTTGGAAGAGGGGCCTTAGCCCTGGTACGGTCTTCAGCTGCTGGCGGTCTTGGGCAGCACACCCACTGTATGCTCGGGAGAGATCACAAGGCAGAGCCATCTAACTAAGGCACTTCTGAATTGGGAACTCCTAGAAACTGCATGAGCTATTACATGTGTACTGTTTGAAACTGCTAAATTTTGGAGTAATTTGTTATGCAGCAGCAATATAAAAACTTTCAACTGTCTCAAGGTGGTTCCTATAAATACTAGTTATTGTTTTATAGATAGGTACAGATGCCAGTTAATAGAGTTCTGGTGGACAGAGTGCTGATTACAGTGCGCACTTAACCATAGTGAATTACTGGCATCCTAGTCTTTTATACTTTAACTCCTCAGAAAGGATCTCTTGTGGACATTATCCATAATTAAATGAGGACAAAAGACCTGATGTTTCTGCTTTCATTAGTTGCTAACCTGGAACTTAATCCTGGCCCTTCCTTTTGGCACTGCTGTGTGTTAACAGTTCACCTGTTTTGGAATTTTGAAAGCCATCGCGGTCTGGGGATTGAGGACTGGGATAGGTTTTAGCTGATACTTGGGTAAACTTTGATGCAGTATCATAGTTTACCTTCAGGTTGCTCCCAGCACACACAAAGTCCTTAATGATTTAGGCTTTCATTGTCGTGTAGGCTTTTCTTCTGTTCCTGCTAAGCAGGGTAAGATTTAAGTGCCCAAAATATAATGTGGTCCAAATGATGTCCTGGTAACGTTGTTTCATGGGGCCATTCTTTATGAATTTGTACTCGAGGCTTTTGTGTATATTGCTAGGTTTCCCTGCTCAGCATGGTTCTGGATTATATATATCCATCTGTTTTTCTCATTGTTATGTCATAAGTTTAATGAACTCTGAAAATTAGATATCAAAGTGCAAAGTTTTGGTATACCTGAAATGGTGTGGATCACAGAATTGAGAAGAGAAAGTACCTTTACTTTTTACTTAACGAATCTGTTTTATCTATATAAATCACCATCTGTAAAAACTTAAAAGGTGACTGAATCTTTACTATGTATAAGTTGGTGCTAGGAACCTTGGAGAATAAACACTAAGAAGTAAAGGTCTTGAGTCTCTAAGTTGGTGTGAATATTGGGTTCTCATAAATGAGCCACCCAGTGTTACAGTTTGGAGTGTAAGGTTTTAGTACTTCCGTGTACTTTGTTAGGTAGGGTAGTTAATAGGATTATTGCCCCTGGGAATTTTTTCAGATCCATGGTTATCCTGGTATGAAACAGTGTTTGATGGCCTACACCAATATCATGCTCTCTGGGAATTGAAATTGATTTTTTTTTTTTTCCCCGGTCTTTAGCTATTTGAACAAGCCTCACCTGGGAGGACCAGAACACCACAAAGGAGTCATTCAGAAATTAGTTTTTAGGACATCACAAATGAGTTGCATCACAAGCCTCAGGAAAAAGTTAATGAAGTTCCTAGTCCTTGATATTTTCATGTTTCAGCACAGTGTACAATAAGAAATACCTTTAGAATTGAGGATGAATAGTACAGACTGGATTTTTTTTGTTCTTCGTGAATTGTGTACAAATTAAACCACTCCCAAGTTGCCAGTGAAAAGGATCTACAGCAGACATGTATGAAGTCTGAGAGTGTTTCCTTAGATGTCTTTTGATAACATGCTTTTATTTGTTGGATAATATGTCCCATCTTGTGTGCTTGTTTTATGTGCTTTGTACATTTGGCATTGCATTAATTTACCCCATGAAGTAAGCATGATGTTTAAACAAAAGTAAAGTTTTATAGATACACATTAGTTGTTTTCTATGCTGTGATGAGGGCATCAGGGATACAGAAATGAGTAAGACAAGGTCCTTGCCCTGGAGGAAGTTGAATTTGCTTAATTTAAATTTTTTTTATTTTTTATTTTTCAGAGTGTTTAGCTGCTTATTTATAGCCGGCCTTTAAAATTTATTATGGTTAATCTGCACTCAACACAAGATCGAGTTGAATTATGTTACCGTAATTGAGACTTACCCTGGGTTCTACACTGTTAATGAATGCTAATGCTCTTTTGAAGGTCTCCTATATATGGCCTCAATAACCACAAAGGCTTTTCTGCCTACAGCAGATAAACTCTCAATAATGTCACAGGAAGTTGCATTGGAAATTATGCTGTTACCTATAGTTTTTTCCTTTTTTGCCAACTAATAATGTATCTTCAGGGTATTCCCTATAGGGCAAATGTCTGTATCATACTTTGGAAATACATTTTTTCTTTTTTCCCTGCCAGAGTGGAAATGCATCTCATGAACTTTGAAACTTCCTGATGTTAGTGCTTGCTAATTGTAGTTTAAAAATTGAGGTGGGATTTCTTTAGTAGTATGTTAGGTCCCAGAACTGCCTAAATTTTCTCTGCCAGTTACGTCCGTCCATGTGCAAGGGATGCTATTCCCCAGGGAAGATCTATGTAGGCAATAGCTGCCAAATGGTAATCAGAATACCACTTTATTAATAGTATGAGATGGTGCAGTTGACCCTTGGTGCAGGGCTCTTTGGAAGATGGTGGTTTGGAACACATATTTAGTCGTGAGTCCAAATATGTAAATATATTTAGTCTTGCTATGCTCTGGTCTAGCCACAGTTTAGGAAGAAGAAGTCCAAAAAAGAAAGAGAGACCCTAATTTCAACTCAAGAGCCATATAAAACCAGGAAGTCAAAAGAGCACAAGAGGGAGTAGACCTTGGTTTTGTGCCTTTTTTTTTAATTTAATTTTTTTTAGAGAAGGGGTGCAGAGGGAGAGGGAGAATCTTAAGTAGTAGGCTCCATGCCCAGCATAGAGCTGGACTCAGGGCTCGATCTCATGACCCTGAGATCATGACCTGAGCCAAAATCAAGAGTCAGATGCTTAGTCAACTCAGCCACCCAGGACCTTTAAAGCATAATCACTCTGTTCACTAGTAATTAAAGTCCAGGCACCGCTTTTGGATCTGACTTAATAGAAGAGCAATTCTTTCTTTGAAGGAAGTGGACAGAGGGAGCTCTGGTGAGTGGGAGAGAACAAACTATGGTTAAATTATGGTACGAGTCACAGTCTTTTAGTGAAACCCTAAGGATAAATAAGAAATACTTCAGAATGTGGATATTTTCATATTTTAGAAAGACAGTGGAGTGTGTGTGTGTGTGTGTGTGTGTGTGTATACACAGTACATTATGTAACAATCCAGCTATGGCCTGGGGCAGCTTCTTTTTTTGGTCAAAAATGACTATTCCAATAAGAAAATTCATAAATAGAATAAGTGGGAGTAGAAGATAGAATCATGCCCTTCTCCCAAAATATTCACATCTCAATCCCCAGAACCTGTGACTATGTCACTTTTCATGGCAAAGGGACTTTGAGTTTTTAATTAAGTTTAAGGGCTTTGTGATGGGAATGTGACCAGGATTATTTGGGTGGGCCCAGTCTAACCACATGAGTCCTTGAAGACTGAGAACCTTTCCCAACTGTGGTCAGAATTGGAGATGTGATCATGAGAACAGGGTCAGAGAGGTACGAACTGTGTTTGAAAATGGGGGAAGGGGAACATGGGTGAACAAATGTACCGTAGATGCTGGGAAGGGCCAGGAAACAGATTATCACCTAGACCTCTAGAAAGGAATGTGGTCCTGTTGGCACTTGGATGTCAGCTCAGTGAGACCCTGGCTGGGCTTCTGAACTCTAGAACTGTGAGACAATCCATTTTGTGTTGTTTTAAGCAGCTAAAACTGTGGTAACTTATTACAGAGCCATAGAAAGCTAGTACAGTTAGACAAACACTGTGTAACTTTATTTTACTTTAGGTTGGCTTATAAAAAAACTTTATGATTTCCAGAGCTTTTTAAAATTCTTTTAAAGATTTTATTTATTTGAGAGAGAGTGAGCGCATGCATGTGCTTGAACTGGGAAGAGGGGCAGAGGGAGAGGGAGACTCAGACTCTCGCCGAGCAGGGAGCCTGATGCAGAATTTGATCCCAGGACCCTAGGATCATGACCTGAGCTGAGGGCAAGATATGTAACAGACTGAGCCACCCTGGGGCCCGATTTTCAGAGCTTTTGGATTATGAATTGCATTTAGGGATTGTGGACCTGTAGAGGGAATCAGGAATCTTGATGTTTTCACTGGATGACTTTACAGAGTTTGAATTTTTAGTCATGGGAGGAGCTTCTTAGAAGAAAGCCTTTTAATCGTTACCATCCTAATACTTAAGCCTTTGCTGATTTCTTTGTATTCATTTCCATTGCCTTTATGGATCTTACAATAGTCGATGATGGCTCTGGCCAATTTGACTAACCATGGACCTTGGTTCACTGTAAGTCAGATTAAGGTAATAGAGGTGAAGGGACCCAGACTCCAGGGTACTGTGCAATTGCACATTGGTCCTTGTTGATTGTATTTATTCTTGAGCAGCTGCTTCCTGGCTTTCCTTTTTGCCAGGTTGGAGGTTAGGGGGGAAGAAGTACCGCAGGATGATTCTGCGAATGTGGCAGCAGTGCTGTCCCTTCCTTCTGGCTGCCAGAAATCCTTCTATACCTCAAGTCTCTTAAAGTGGGTGTGGTTCCAAGGGAGGTGGCCCTTGGAATGAATGTCTCCTCACCGAAGGACCGGAAACCCTTGGGCTCATCCGTGTACTTCATCGTCAGCCATTTACATTTAATTATATGAATATGTTATGTAAGGAAGGAATCTCCATGTTCTGCTTCTTCCCATGATAGAAGCCAGGGCAAAGTCTACGTGTGGAAATTTTCTAAAAATGTCCCACAAATTATAAAGTGCACTTTACAATACAGGGGAGCACTTTACACTAAAAATGCAGTATTTGTTTCCTTGTGATGCTGTGCTTTTGTAGTATATCCATTATTATGAAATGATTGTAGTTGATTCATGTTTGAAGGTTATGCTTTCCATGAAATATTTCAGAATGATACTAGCTAGCTCTGCTTCAAATTAAAATGCTAACTTTGAGCGTGCCCCTTGCAATGTCCTTGATTTGTAGCTGAATCTTTAGGAACACCAGTTGTCCTATTGATTCTTTCCATGTCCAAGTGCTGGGAGACTGAGTCTTACTCTGCCTGGCGCGTGTGTGCATGTGCGTGTGTGGTTGTGTTACTGTTTTTCCTTCATTTTCTCACTTGACATCTTTCCTGTAATTGCTGTGATGTATAATCATAAATTTGTTTCGACACTTACTACTGATTTTTAACTCAAGTGTATATTTAAAATAGTTTTGGAACCTAGAGTGTGCCTTATTGTTCATACCGCAGACACTGGGCTGTGGGCTAAGTGCTAAGGGTGTAGACTTTGTCCTTAATGAGTTTATCTCTGGCAGGTAAGGGAAGGATTGTGTAAAGGAAAATGTGGCAAGTTCTGTAGACAAGTACAAGTATCAGTGGAAGGGAACAGATAAAGGAGGGGGAAGGCTTCTTCTGGTTTGGAAAAATGCAGAATGCTTGATGGACAAAGTGGCTTTTGAACCATGAAGGATAGCCTTGAGACATGCAGAGATACAAGGATGTATTCTAACTGGGAAATGGGATAATAGAATATTCAAACAAAATTGAATCTGTTCCATGGCATATGGATCCTTGGGATTTTGCCCTGCCTTCTCTTGCATCTGGCCATCTTTACCTCCCATTCTAGCTGTGTGGAGCTATTGTAGTGTCCTCTTTCCACTTTGGACTGGTGCTATCAGGTATAGTTGCTGTATAGTGAGCTTTCTGTATTGAGGGTTTTTTTTTTTTTTTTTTTTTTTGAACTCAGTTTAAGATGTAGACCTTACTCTCTGTAAATCACATTCAGTCCAAGAATTTCAGAACTTGTAGTATGGAGTATTTGTTACTCAACTCTACTAATGCCACTTATACATTTGTTCCTTTGCTTATTGTTTTTTTTTTTTTTTTAAGATTTACTTGAGAGAGTACATTAGAGAGCATGCGTGCATGCATGTGAGCAGGGGGGAGGGGCAGAAGGAGAGGATGAGAGAGAGAGAGAATCTCAGGCCGACTGGGCACTGAGCACGGAAACCCATGTGGGGCTCCATCTCATGACCCTAAGATCATAACGTGAACTAAAACCAAGAGTCAGGAGCTTAACCGACTGTGGCACCCATGCAGCCCTTCCTTTGCTTATTCTTGAAGCCCATCTATTGCCAGAAAGGCAAAGATGACAAATAGTTGCTCCTAAGGAGCTAAGGAGCTCACTACTGGTGAGACACTTGAAAATAGTTTTAATATGAAACTTTCAAAGTCAATCTAGATGTTTGAAGAAGATGCATGGGAAAACAGAAGTGGGAGTGTCCATTCTGCCTCAGGGTGTCAGGGAAGGATGCCCAGAGAAGAGATGCTTGAACTGAGTCATGAAAGATGAGTGGGAACTTACCAGATGGACAAAGCAGTAGGCTGTTTTAGGATGTAACTCTGCAAGCATAGAAAGACATAAGGGAACATGAAAAGTTTGGGAACAGTCAGTCCCTAGGATCAAAAATGTGTGCATAGGTCAGGTAGGTGCAACCCGGTGAAGCTGGAAGGGTAGGCAGCTCAGAAAATGTATACTTCTGGATTAAGGAGTTTGTACTTTATTCTGGAGGTAGCAGTGATCATTGAAGAATATATCGAACAGGGATGCCATGTATATAATTCTGTTTGAGAGGAGATATTAGAATTACAAGGACTTAATATAAAATTGTTTAATAGAGGCAATACCATGTAAAGAGCGGAGTCTTTACAATATGCTAACACTTCTTTTTTTTTTTTTTAAAGGTTTTTTATTTATTTATTCATGAGACACGGAGATAGAGAGAGAGAGAAGGCAGAGACACAGGCAGAGGGAGAAGCAGGCTCCACACAAGGAGCCCGATGTGAGACTCGATCCCAGATCCGAGGATCACACCCTGAGCCAAAGGCAGACACTTAACCACTGAGCCACCCAGGCGTCCCATGCTAACACTTCTTTTAGACTGTGTGTATGTGGACAAATGATTCAATTTTTCCAAATCTCAGTTTCTTCGTCTGCAAGTGGGAATGATAATAGTACCTGTCACATAATTGATGTGACAATTAGGTGGTGTTGTTGCTAAATAACCCAACAATATAGTAAGTGCATGGTAATAACATTACATTTATTATGGATTTTGATTTTATTAAGAATTAGCGAGTAGGTGTTCAGCAAGAGGTTGGCAGTGTAGGAACTGGATGCTTCCTTAAAGGTCAATGGCATTGTGTTCTTATTTTAACTTTATAACAAAGGCCCAAACCCGTAAGCTGAATTTTAAATATTTTTTGCAATCTGGTATTGTTTTGTTTACCTGCCTAAGGAAAGAAGATGTGGTAGAAATGAAAATTGAGTCGCTAATGTGGCAGTGTTTGGGACCCTGACTGGGATTAGTCACACTTAGATGAGGTCATTGGAATCCCATCCCGCAGTTAGCATCATTATGTCCCACTATCAGCAAAGGTACAATCACTACATGAGGTACTCTATGCAAAACGGAATGTTGAAGGTTGAGTTTCCTCTGCTCTGACTCAGTTGGTCCAGAGCAATGTGAGCTAAAGCCTAGGACACAAAATGGTGTAAAGGTTACTCCGTGGCTTCTGCTGGCCTTTTAAGGCTCAATGATTGTCAGTGACTTGTGGCTAGCCACAAAACTGTGTGAATATTCACTCAAAAATCCCTCACATACCATTCTTAGAGATGATGGGTCAGCAGATAGTAACTACCTAAATCTAGTAAGTATTTTTCAGGAAAGCAGAAGACACAGATTTAGTGGTTCTATTGGTAAAAATGTGTGTATTAGTGAGTACAAAGTATTTCACAAAGACATTCTCATAGTTCAGTACTTTTGTATATCAAGATGTATTCTATATATCATTGGCTTTTCTGTTAGTAAAATACCAAATAATATTTTTATAAGATAGACTGATACTTAAGCATACTTATGGTTTTATTAATTGATAATTGTATTTTCTTTGCTATTTTAAAAAGTGTTTCGAACTATTTCCCTATTACTGTAGCAAGGTTTTTAAGGTAATTACCACGATAATTTCTTTGAGAGTGGTTTCATCTCACTGACTTTCCAACTGATGTTGAAACATTCTGTTTCTAAACAGCAGGACTTGTAAGTGTTTGTAACTTCTTATATCATCTGTCTAATTTAAAGGTGAAGTCAGACCTTGGTCTTTTTTTTTTATTTTTATGAATAATTCTTACTTTCTCAGTCATGTGAATCACCAATACCAAAGGAAGGCACAGTCTAGAGAAGTTTTTAATGATAAGTTGGTGCCATTAATGAAAAAGAAGTGGGTGGTAAATTATAGATCCAAGCCCTTGAAAATTAACCTCTAGCTCATGTTATTAGTTCCATTTTTTACTTAGAGCTACAGTTTAAATTTTTTGATAAAGCAGTTTATTGCCCTCTAAAAGATATTTAAATTAGAAAAATGCTTCTTTTGTGTTGCTTACCTGAAAGGAGCAATTTACCAGTGGCCATGTTATGGTTGTTTTTCTCATTTGCATTCTGAACCCCCTCTTAGGGCTCTTGTTAGGAGCCGGTATAGATTTATTTGTAGAAGAGGACACATTGAATCGGACCTCAGGATTAAATGAGTTCCATGAATTAGAAGGATGACCTTGTAGACAGAGAAAGATTTCATTGTATGGCTTCCCTGCTTCCATTATAATAGAATTTGTGTTTATGTGCCTCAGGTTCAAACCTTTTGTGCATGCGTGTGTTTGTGTCTGTGTATATGTGTGTATGTTACACCGAAAGAATAGATTGAAATTCAGCACTCAGGCAGTGGACAATCAATTGGCTAAATTCTAATTGTGAGGATTGTAGAACTACATTTTATTTTACTTCCTGTCATGCTCAGCAAGTAAATAATTCTATTTACATTTCTGCCTCCAAACATCTTTGTCATGATGGAAATACCATGTGGGCAAATGGGTTTATGGTTAGAATCCTAGTTATACAGATTTTTATTTCTTGTGTGTGTAGCCAAGTAGTGTAAGGTCTGATATTTTGCATGGGTATTAAAGCTTTGCAGGACTGAGTGAGGATAAGATAGAGGAGGATGGAATAGTGGAATTGACAGCGTCTTTTTTCGAGTAGAAACACAGTTCACAGCTGTTTACTGGAAGGGGAGGCTTTGGAAACTTCAAAATGATCAAACCAAATGGCAAGTTATAACAATTTACTGCTAATTGATTAGCTTTAGGTTTAAGGGAATACAATTACATGCTATTGCAGCCAACTGTTGTTGTGGTTGTTTATCTGACTTTTAAACCAGATTCATTTGCTGCCTGTTCAAACTGGTTTTATGCTTTTTGAGTGCTGCTTGATCGATTTGACCAAGACTGAGTCTTCATCATGGCTAGCTGTGACAATGGGGGGTAAATTAAAATAGCCTATGGCCAGAGTGAGACCATCTCTGAGAAATAATAGAAGAGTCCCTAAGGCCTGGTGACTCAGACTGCTCAAATTCTATTTTCTACTCCAGTTAAAACAGTTTTAAAAATGGTAGCCTTTATGTGAGATACAATACATTGTCTCCTCTTTTTATGCATTGGTTTAGAAAAAGTCTCTAGGAAGACTACAAAGAAATTTTACCATTCCTATAGCAGTTTAATGTCAATAGGAAATAACTAGTTGGTATTTGTTACATTTATATAGTTTGCTTTTTTTCTGAAGTATTTTGGCATATAATATTTTCTGGTTTGGGGGGCACACAGTACCTATATTTACTCCCAATTTGTAGGTAACTAACCTGAGGCTTGGAATAAACTTCAGGGGTTTAGTTGAATTCATAAAAGTGATTAGTGGTAGAGAGAATTAGAACCCAGTTTCACTGATGTTTAGACTTTTGAATTCACATCTATGATTAAGAAAGGCATGTAGTTGCTAAGGCAGTGGGGCAGGGACTCTGTTACTCATTATTTCTGGGGCATTTTCAACATGATAGGCCTTTAGTTAGGCCTCTGCAGCTTTGAGGGAACCCATACCTATTTTAAAATCAGTAATGACAGTTGAAGGAGGAAAAAAAAAAGCCTGATCTGCTTGTTTTACCAGGCACAAGTGGAAGGAACTATTCTTTAAAACACTTTTCTCCTTGTGTTTGGGGTCAGCGTGTCTTAGTTGTGACATGGGTTTCTGCAAAGCCAATAGTTTTGCGACTGACTGGTGAAATTACTGTTTCACAATGCAGTCTCTCTCTTCTGCATCATAAATCGATCAAGTTTGATAATTTCTGTTGCTATTCTTCTCACTGAAAATGATCATTGTGGATACTTTACTCATTTTTCCCAGGAGTGTATGATTTAAAGTATTATCATGTTCTTTTCATTCTTGAAAGGGTCTAATAAAACCTGCCCCTGGGATGAATAAATACATTATTATAGGTGTTGAAATTGCTTAAATAGGAAATATTTATCCTCTCTTTGAGTAAAGATATATTATCTCAGACATAAACGTTGTCAATTAAGGGGTTTGAACGTGTCCTTCAGTCAACTCAAGATCACTTTGTATAGCTAGGGCTCAATCAAATACCACTTTTAATCATCTAATTACATAAAGTAGATCAAGTTTTCTTGCCAAACAAACGACTGGGGAGGAATAATTCTGTTAAGTGTATAGTCCTGAGTGCCTCCCCCACTAACAAAAATAGTTTTTTGAAGGAACAATGCTGACATGGTCAAAGTTGCATTTGCCTTAGTTTTGGAAGACTCATTCCTTTGGAAGGAATATGGGGACATTTTATTGTATTTAGGAGGGAAATTAGTTTGGCATTCTGTTTCCCTCCCCACCATCCCTGGCATTAAATTCTTGAACCTCCACATTTCCCTTTCTTATTAACGTTTCCCCTCGAAGTTGTCCAGGTATCCCGAGGCTCAGAAGGCCAAGAACACAACCTTTTTTCCTTGCTGACAGCAGCAGTTTGTCATAGGGACAATTTCCTGGATCTTACAGGAAACTGTTTTCAACTTCCTGTGGTTCTTTTTTAAAAAGCCATTTGCTCATATATGGCTTTAGATATTTTGAATAAACCTTATACAATTCTACATTAGTCATATGCATGCTCACCTCACTGAGGCCCATTGAGAGAGAGTAAGAGATTTGCACGGGCAGATTTGTGTTGGAGTGGAGATAGGGATGCAGGTCTGTTTCTTCCTGGATCTTTGCATTTAAACTAGGAAATTGAAGGGAGTACAATTGCCAAGGTGAAATAACCTATTCATCTTCCTTGTTACAGTACAGTCTCCATTACAATAGGAAGTCCTATCTCAGCTAGGCATCGCTTACCCTGAGCATATGTAATAAATATTTTCAAAAACTGAAAGAGTTGAGAAAGTAACATAGTGTTCCAATGCAGGGACTATTGGAAAATATGCTATAGCTTTTCTCATCACCGTTCCATTGCTGATAGCCTACTTCTACTATTTAGTTTTTCTGTCACCAGTAAGATTTCATGTGAGCGTTAGGAACCAAAGAGTAGAGATTAACAAGATTTTATCACAGCAACATGTTAGAATATTGCTGGGAACCTGGGAGCATACAGTATTGGGAATATATTAATAAGGGGCTTGTCATATTGTTGTTCTTTTCTCTTTGCATTTGCATTTTCTAGGCAGGCCTCTGGATAGGAAGGCAGCATGGTTATGCTGAGGTGATACAGCTGGGTCAGCATTTGTAGGGCAATGCATAATTTCAGCTTGAGTGTGTTTCAGAAATCTCCCTTTCTCCTAGCTAGCCAGAAGTCCTCTTAGGATGTTAATGAACCAAATGGGACTTGGTCCTGAGAATTGGGTATAAAAACAGCCCTTTTCAGGGAAGCACAAAATAAGGGATGCTCTATACACAGATGAGGTTACATTCTGAGAGGCAAGGGTAGTGACTTGTGGCTTGTCAGGGGTATTAGCCATAAAGAGTGTGTATGAACCACCTGCAGAAACATTTATCACCTTGTAGTACTTGTAATGATGGAAGGAGTCTGGAAATACGTGCCCTAAGGTTTATGGGAACAAACAGGAAACTGCTCTGAAATCTCCCGTTTCATCCTAAAAATGAATGCAGATTTTACATTATACTTCATAATTTTTGTGTTATTTACATTACTCAAAAATACGTAAAACTGAAAATCTGTAAATAAGGACTGTCTGTACTGGAATTCTCCTATCCTTTGGTGGATGTCTCTGGGTCATGTTCAGACAGTTTTTATTTTTATTTTTTATTTTTTTAAGATTTTATTTATTCATGAGAGACACAGAGAGAGAGAGAGAGAGAGAGAGAGAGAGAGGGAGAGACACAGGCAGAGGGAGAAGCAGGCTCTATGCAGGGAGCCCGACCTGGGACTTGATCCTGGGTCTCCAGGATCATACCCTGGGCTGAAGGCAGGCGCTAAACTGCTGAGCCACCTGGGCTGCCCCTCAGACAGTTTTTATTGCTTAGTTTAAGTCCTAATTGTACTGGAAAAAAAATCAGTCTGATTTTTCAAAAGGACCATACAAGCAGGCTCTATGGTGTTTGATTAACATCCAAGGCAAAGAATCCATGTGGTGTAAAATAAGGAAAAATGTGCAGTGACCATTTAAATTCTTTCTATGACTGTTACTACGTTATAATGGAATTATTTCTCCTGTTGATGAAAGAAATAAAAACAAAAAGCAAATAAAAATGTGATTTATTTGTTAAGAGAATTGCAGTGTATGGGAGGAAGAATCTTAGGAGATGATCAGATACTGGCTGCACCACATGAAAATGTGGAGGTCTCTCAGGCAGACCTATAACCTTTCTAATGTGGGTGACCACATAATTTATTGTTCTTTGTGGAGGTACTTTTCAAAATTACAGTGAGTCATCAGGCATAAACCTGGGCCATCCTGGGCAAACCAGTTACCCTCTCTTCAGTATTTTCGTTTGTTGGTGAAAGGAGATGTTTGGATCAGGTTAGATGTTTTTAAGAATTTTTTTCCTTAAAGAAGCCCAAGCGTAAAACAAATAAAAGGCAAGTTCAAGTTGAAGCCTGGGCGGGGGCAGGGTTCCAGTTCCCCACCCTCCCACCCAAGCACACCCCACCTATCGGTCCCACGGGATCGCTGAGGCAGTTTGAAAACTGACATTCCATCAGTGTATTCCACCCATCATTTACCCTTCACTGGATTCCTGTGCCGCATCTTCTTGTCCTGAAGATGTCAGGCAAATGTGCATTGTTGGTATCGGGCCCATGCAAATCCTAACTGAAGAAAAAGGATGTAATGTCCCCGAAGGCAGTGGAGTATTCCTTTTGGGCTTCGTCATCACCTCTGTGCTTTCCCTTGACTCCTGATAGCCTCTCTTGGTCGTAGGAGCATGGGCACATTTTGTTTCCTTCGAAACTTTTTATTGTTTGTTTGAAAGACCTGCACCTTCAAAATGTAATTTTAGGGATAGAGATGTACATAAAGCCCTTTAAAAACAAATATTAAGTGAGAGGTTCTTTTTTGTGCCTAGGAAAGGGACTGGGCTCTTTCCTGACCCTCCAACAGTCCTGACGTAGAACGTTCTAGTGCCAAGGCCCCGGGTTCCACACAGTGTACAGGTAGGGCTATTTTCTGGGAGGTATGTGAAGGTACACAAGAAAGTAATAACCTGGACTTGCCTACTAATTTCCCCAGTGCAACTAATCAATTAATTCTATCGTTTGTTCTCTGTCTCCTTGTTTTTCTGCTGTATTCTCTTCCCTTCCCAGTCTCTTTATTGCAGACATCCCATCCATCTTCCTGCACATGATCTGGAGTGTCGTTGCAAAGATCACCCTAATTGCTGTGTCTGGACAGTTCTCTCAATTAAAGCTGCCTCTCCGGCAGGCCCGTAACATCCAGGCAGCAGGAATCCAAGATCCTTGCAGAGGGAGGGGGATGAAGTCAACCCTCCCCTCCGCTGCTATGTCACTGATGTACTAGCAGCGGTGCTGCCAAGAGTGAACGCAATACTCGATTCACACTAGATGTTAGCTGTAACAAAAGGGAGGGGAAACCACCTTCTGATCACTCCTGTGTTTGTTTTCCCTCATTATTGACTGGGGCAGGCTCTTGGCATTTTTGTGTCTCATTCCTTCTCCGTTACCATTGGGAGGCTTCTTCTTACGGATGCAGTCAGATTCGTAGTTTCTGTGGTCGTAGACCTGACCTAAGGCAAGTAGACATTTTTTTTTGTTGTTGTTATTTCTTTTTAATGCACTATGTTTTTCTTTTTCTGCTTTAAGTTACAAGAGTGCCTTGGGCTAATGATATTCCTGTGTAGGTTTGCTCATCTTTGGAATTGAGCTGCTTTTTTGTTGATGGTCCCTCCCTTTCTGGTTCATTCAGTTGTGTGGACTATTTCAGGTGCAATTATCTGAGAATGAATGGCTAGAGGATGATCTCTATCTATAACTGTTCGCTATGTGGTAGGAGGTCCCCAGGTTGCTAGAGGTGACAGACGTTGGCTGCAGTGGAAGGGTGCATGACTGGTTTCTCGGAGAGGCATGAGGTCTCCCTAGTGACTGGCGTCTCTCGAAAATGACTCAACAACCATCTTTTATTCTGTGCCAACTGTGTGCCATGTTTTTTTCACATACTTTTCCATTTGACATATTGATAAGGTAGTTATTAGTATCCTATTGCTGCTGTAACATCGCCAGCAATATAGTAGCTTAAAACAACTATAATAAATTTGATATAATTATAAATTTAAAAGGTCACAAATTTCTTATAGTTAGGACAAAAGTCCTAAAAATTAAGGTGTCATCAGGGCTGTGCTCCTCCTGGAGGCTCTAGGGGAGAGAGTCTGCTTCCTTGCCTTTCCCAGCTTTGGGAGGCTGCCCATGTTCCTCGACTTGTGGACCATGTTCCTCCGTCTTCCAAGCCAGCAGTAGGTCATCTTCAGAACTCTCCTCTGTCCTCTGGATATGTCCTCACCTCTTTTTCTCTCATTCTGATTCTCCTTCCCCCTTTTTCCCCGAGGACTACATTGTGTCTGCCTGGATAATCTTCCCATCTCAAGATCCTTTATTAAATAACATCAGCAAAGTCCCTTTGACACGGAAAAGAACATGTCTACAGGTTCCAGGGATTAGGATGTAGCCATAGTTGGGGGCCCATTTTACTGTCTCTCCTAGGTAGTAATGGCTCCTGCCGCCAGACCATGGCAGTACTTTACACGTATTAAGTGCCCACTCTGTTCCAGTCAGGAGAAAGGTTTTAACTTAACCTTCAGCACAACTGGAGGAGGTTGGTATTTTTTGGGAAGGCATTGAGGCTTGGGGAGGTTGAGTGACTTATCTAGAGTCCTGCAGCCATTTGGCAGCAGACAGGATTGCAGTCCAGGCTGTTTGATGCCAGTGTTCATACTCTTACCCATGATACCATTCCACATTTATTACATTTTCAGTACAGGCAGGCCTAAGTGAAAAGAGGGTGTTTCCTCTGGCTCATACAGGTAGTTTGTAAACAGGGTCAATATTCAAACTGAATCTCTTGGATCCCAAAACCTCAGTGTGAAATGTTCTTCTTCATGTGCTGATATCGGACCCTTGTCCTACCGAGATTTTTGCCTTCAGCTGTGGTTTCCATGATCTTTGTTTTGTTTGTTTGTTTGGTTTCCCATTCCAGATCGTGCTTATTTATCAGTGAAGTCAGGTGGAGCGGGTTGTCACTTGGGTCATGATGTTGTGATGTTGACAGTTAATGGGCGACGGCCTTTGGCCTGGTGCAGCTGAGCTACCCTGGTATGTGGCTGCTGCTCTGTTCTCTTCAAGTGGAGTTCTCAGATTGGCTTATCCTAGGTCGAGGTGACCACTGCTCTCTCATTTGGAGCAGAGACCCTGACTTACATTGAATTTTAAACACTGTCTCTGCAATGGAAAGCTAATGTTTTATGGAACCAGCCACAATTTAGTTACCATAACAACTTGGTAATACTCATTCTGTCTTGGCTTACTGCCTCAGAGTGTGGTGTACAGCAGTCATTCTGGCCAGCTGAAATGGGCTCTCACCTTATTCTTGTCAGGCATATTGATAAACAGCTCTGTTTCATGACATTTCAAAGTCGTCCCCCCTCTTTTTTTTTTTTTTTATGTCGCTGACCTTCTCTTAAGCTGCAGGTTGTATAAAGAGAAGCTGCTGGAGTAACACCATGATTGTATTGCTTTTATATTCCTGAGCTATTTTATCATGAAATCATAGGTGTGGAGGTAAGGAGAGATATAAGTAGATGGTTGGGCCCATATTCTTAGAGCAGACTATCATAGTATCATAGCAGTGTATTTCTGTCATCTGCCAAAAAGAAAAAAAAAGAACTCGAAATAATGTTAAATTTAATCTCATTCTTTATGCAGTAAATTTGACGTACTCTGGAAAAGGTGTGGGCAATTCAGTCAAAGAGAGGATTCATTATTTTCATTTAAGCATTTTATATGCACTAAACCATTAATGCCTAGTATTGCTTGATAATCAGTAACCTGTAGCAGAATTTATATTTTACATAAGGGAAATTTTGCATAGATGGGCTGATGGGAATTTGAGAGGAAGCAGACATAGGGATTTTGTTCTGTATTCTAGTAGGTAGGAGAGTGCTCTCTGTTTCAGGAAGGATTAATAGGTATTCCTTGGGGAGGTGGAGAGGAAAAGAAAGGGTAATGATGCATTCTTTATTCCTCTCTGGGAGATGCAGAATCTATATTCACATTCCAAGGCTCTGAAAGGTCCAGCAGCAGAGAAACCTATTTAATTAACTGTTTTATTCAGCCACGGGGGCTGAGGGGACCCCCTTTCCAACAGAGCATCTGTGAATATCTCCTAGAACACTGGGAAATGGTGCTTTAGAGTAATAATGATAAAGAGGAAACTGAAGCCAGGATTTCACCTTCTGTTCCTAACCATATCTCTAGTGATTCAGCTATGGGACAGATTCGGTACTTTTATTCTTCATTATGAGCTGATGTGTTGTCTGCTTCCCTCCTCAAATGTTTAAAATGGCCTTTCTTGTGGTTTGTGCCTTTCAGGATTCCACATATGCATTGATTTTCAGCAATTTGTGCAACATTCTGTTCAGCTATTCTTTCTCTAAATATGTGAGTTCATTCTTATGAAGGTTATGAAGGAAGGTTATGAAGTCTTCTTTGGAGAATTTAAGGCAAAGTACTGACCATTTTTGGGGGATGGCTATGGTTCAGTCCTCTGAGAAACAGGTAATGATACATACACTGAAATCTGTAATTTTATCCTAATTATTTCACTTAAAGATATGGCAACCAGTGCTTAATAATAAATTCTTAGCTCTCTGTGTACGTTGGAGAGAATCTTAGAATAAATTAGTTAATACATCTCTTCCTTTAAAGATGCAAAAAACTCATGTCTAGAAATAGGACTTACTCAGTATTACCAAGTAAGAAGACTCGCTATAGAACTTGACTTCCTAGAAATGCATTTCCTTGTTTTGTTATGAGTAATTTTAAGTAATTGAACTAAGCAAAAGTATTTAGCACAGAGCTGTGAAACCCCTCTTAATGGCATCCCATCTTGAAGAGGCAAGGTGGAAAGATGTGTGTCTTCCTTCTTGTTGATTCTCTAACACGTTCACTGTTCGAGATAGCTTTTACTGAGGAATGGAATTTTTAGGATGATTTTCAGAATACATGCCTATCCAAGGTATTATCTGGTGTGAATTTTTTTCTTCTAGTCCAAAAGAGTTGGAAGAAAGCATATTTGAGTTATTGGATATGGAGGAACAAAGTTGTTGACTACTGTTTACCTCGTAGATGTTCTGAGATCCATTTCTGGCCCAGCTGGCTTGTTGGATATTTGACCACAATCCCATGAGTGCTAGTGGTAAGTGTATTGTATGTGATTCAGCAGAGTCAGTAGCTTTTCTAATTCAGAACAGCTTTTGTGTACTGTGTTGTCTACCCCTGGTTCACATTATCCAAATGACAGTGCCACACCATGATAGTGAGGCAATTGTCACTCTCTATCTGATGGAGCTTCCTTGTGTCCCGTTTGTTAGAATTTAATGTGCCTCTTTCTTTGTTCTTTAAAACAAATCTTTTATTATTATTATTATTTTTTGACAAGCAGCGTTGTCTGGCATTTATTGGTAGTTGATTTTTACATTTACATTTTGGTTAGAAAAATGGCTGTGGTTCTAACTATAAGCAAGGTGGGTTGGATTTATTCAGCACTATGTTGTTAGCCAAGAGAATTGTATGCTAGGGTAACCTAAGAGAGCACCCAAATGTACACTTTCAGTTAAAATTTTCAAGTCAGGATGCCTGAGTGGCTCAGCGGTTGAGCGTCTGCCTTCGGCTCAGGGCGTGATCCCAGGATCCTGGGATGAGTCCCACATCAGGCTCCCTGTATGGAGCCTGCTTCTCCCTCTACCTGTGTCTCTGCCTCTCTCTCTCTCTGTCTCTCTCATGAATAAATAGATAAAATCTTAAAAAAAAAATAAAATTTTCAAGTCCTTTCTCCTTTGGTGGTACAAAATTGGAACTAGTAGCAATCAACAGATAATAACCCAAAGTGTTAACCCAAGATGTTTTGAAATATTTGGATATTATACACAGCTCAGGGAAAAGAAATAGCCACTCGTGTGTGAGTGCTGAAATGCTGACTTTGTTTATTTTCAATAAATATAATAACTAGTTTCATAGGAGTATATAATTTCTTGGAAGAAATTTGAAAGAGCTGGAGTAAAGTGGAACATACATAAGAACATATATATTTACCCGTCAAAATCATACTTCCTGATACAGTCACTCAAGTTTTATTTTTAGGAGGGAGGGAAATCAGATAAAGGACAGACAATGTGTTAAAAATCTTTCTTGGCTTCAGGAATGTTAGTAGTTTGCATATTTTTTTTAGGTGCTGTTAGCAGGGTTACTCATTTCCTGGCATGATATGGTGAAAGTATGTCTTTATGACAATTAAAATGAGAAAGAAAAGCGATCTAAGGATTGGGCTTTTTGAAAATTATCTCCCAAGGCAGGGTAGACAAAGAAATCATCTATGTTGCTTCAATGAAGCTATAAAAATAAGACCTGCTGTGGGCATGAATAGGATCAGAACCCAATGACAGTCAGTTAGATATAATAAAGAAGAAATTTATTACACTGTCATTTCATGCTTTATTTTTATTTTTTTTTTTCAGTCCTGATTAGATGCTGTCTGTGATAAGGTATCTAATGTAGGTCATTAAATCTTTGTATGTATGTCATTAAATCTCTGTATGTCATTTAATCTTTGGATAGTATGAGTATGATTTAGCTTTTTCAGTCTGATCAACACTTTTTTTTGGGGGGGGGGTGTCACTGTTAGAATTGAGTTAATAAGAACCATACCCTGGATTGTGGTGAAAGTCAAAGTTTAAAGGATGCCGTTTGTGTGGGCATCCAGCCTCTCCTTTTCAATACCCCACACTCTCCAAATGACTTCCATAGAAAGGGTAAGCACTCTGGGGGCATTAAAAGAAAATGCCTACTTTTTGATTGTCATTTCTTGTTGGGTGGTGGTTGCTGGGGGGTGGCTGAGGATCATAAAAGTTTTCAGAAGAGATGTTTGAGTTGAGTCTTGTAGGATTTGTAAGTTTTCAGGAGGCATGGAGAGGTGAGGCAGGATGGCATGTGTAGGGTACTACAATTGTGTTGGATTATTGGAGCCTCGAGCACATGGTTGGAAGGGGCAATAGTTTATATCTCCAAAGATAGACAGGGACCATATAAAGCAGGGTCTCACATGCTGTGCTAAGGATTTAGAATCTCTGGCCTTGGGGAGATAGCAATAGGCTTGCCTTTTATAAAGATAAGTTTGGGGGATGAGTATGAAGAGGGTTGAGGCGTGAGAGTAGGAGTTTGGTAATGAAGTTGCTGTTAAGCACTTTCTTTGAAAGATTTTTTTTTTTTTTTTTTTTAGATTTTTTTGAGAGAAGGAGCATGAGCAGGAGGGGAAGAGGGAGAGAGAATCTCAAGTGGACCTCATGCTGAGCACAGGGCCAGTCTCAGTTTCAGGACTTTGAGATTATGATCTCAGCTGAAACCAAGAGTCAAATGCTTAACCTACTGAGCCACCCAGGCCCTCGAGCACTTTATGTTAAAGGGGATGAGCACCTAAATTAAGGTCCTGGCAGGGGAAACTGAAAGGGAGGAGATGGCTAATGAGAAATTTAGGTGCTATGATTCTAAAGACTTGGTAACATATTAGAAATGAGGAGTGAAAGATTGTGGTGAGAATTAAATGAGATAATATATTTTAAAGAGTGTTTAACATAGTACACAGTACCTGGCACATGGTAAGCACACAGGATATGAGAATTGTAATTGTGGTAGTTATCAACACAGACAGTAAGAAACCTCTTGGAGATTCCTATTTGTAGTAACAATAACTCAGGACTTCTCCTCTATATAGCCCCATCTTCAAATGTACACCATAGCAGATTTCAGACTCTTGTTTTTTGCTTGTTAGGGAGACCATGGCTACTTTGTGTTCACTTTATGTTATGGCCTGACTGTATTACTGAGGTATTTTATAGTTGTTAATAATATCTTAATTTTGATATGTCCCTACCCAATGACCTGATGCATGTTTGAAATCCAGCTTAAATGTGAAACATACCTGTTTACCTTTATGCTGTCAATCAAAGGAGAAAGGGCCAATCCTGACTCATATTTGATTTTTTTTGTCTAAGGTTTTATCCTGCAAGTATTTTCTTTCTCTTCATGTCTTTAGAGTTTCATCCTTGTTTCAGATCGGTTACTTGTAGTTGAATAAGTTAGGAGATCAGTTTATTCTTAACTCTGTTGATAATACTAGTGAATAGTTCTTTGATAGGATATGTTTAGGGTAAAACTAGTACATTAGCCTACTTGGGCTGCCATAACACAGACTGGTTAGCTTATGCAACAAGAACTTATTTCTTACAGTCCTGGAGGTAGGCAGTCCAGGTGAAGTCTAAGATCAGGGAATCCAGGGATTCTGTTCCTGGTGAACACCCTCTTTTTGCAGACAGCTGCCTTTTCCCTGTGTCCTGACATGGAGGAGGGTACTCTTTCCTTCTTATAAAGCCACCTACCCGGGGCGCCTGGGTGGTTCAGTGGTTGAGCATCTGCCTTTGGCTCAGGTCATGATCCTGGAGTCCCGGGATCGAGTCCCGCATGGGGCTCCCTGCAGGGAGCCTGCTTCTCCCTCTGCCTGTATCTCTGCCCCTCTCTCTCTGTCTGTCATGAATAAATAAATAAAATCTTAAAAAAAAAAAAGCCACTAATCCTGACATGAGGTGTCGCCCGCATGACTTATCTAACCTTAATTACCTTCCATAGGTCCCATTTCCAAATGTTGAGGGTTAGGGCTTCGATATATGGATTTTGAAGGGGACAGTTCAGTTCATAGCAGCTGGGGTTGAAAAATGTGAATTAGGTTATTTGCAGATCTTGTGTCCTGCTTACCTTCTACCTTTTACAGATATGTCTTGATGGTCGTCATAAGTTGATTGTGTTGGTTGTTTCAGATGTCGTAAGGAGTCCTACATTAGCCATTCTTCAGACAGATACAAAGCTAGGATTCAGAAGTCAGTAAGATAATTTTGCCCTTAAAAGCTTTTAAAGCACCCATAGTTTCTTAACTGGAAGGAAAACAAACACATGTGCAGATTGTTATGGGAGTAATTGTCTCTTAGGGGAAGGGGAATCAGAGAAGGTACAAAATCAGAATCTTATCAAGAAGGTTACTCTCCCGAGGTCCCGTTCAAGGCCAGTATGGCAGTTTATGTGCTGCTGAAATTGACATTGCATCCTGCTGTAGTTGTGTCCTGTGATTAAGGTAATGATGGAGTTAATCTCACTGCTAGCATACTAGCAGGGATAATTTCCCTTCAGGTGTGGTCCTGAATTTAAAAGAAGCTGTTAATTTAATTACTTTTAGTTAGTATAATTTTTCTTTAATGCTGAAACCTATTTTTCCACATTTTAAGATCTCTTAAATCAGGATGTATCTTAGTGGTGGTGCATCTTAATCGGCACTTTTTTCTTTTCTTCCCTATTACAATGTATTCTTTATTTTACATTCCTTTTTAATTATAACATAGTACATTTTGCATTTGGCACAGAATACTCAATCAAATACACTTGTAAGAGCTAGGCTAATATGTATATGAATGAGCTCTTTCCTTATTATCTCATTTAATGCTCACAATGACCCTATTCTGTTTAATTTGTAGAAGGTTTGGTGATACTAAGTTACTTGCTCATGGTCATTTTTTTCTTTACTAGTTTAAATTATTTTCTCCATGAGATAAATACATATTCTTTTCTTAGTTAGCAAGACCACAAATCTTCTGGTAATTCTCCAAGACTGCATATTTTAAAGGAGAATATTGTGGCACCAGGGTGGCTCAGTCGGTTATGCGTCTGCCTTTGGCTCTTGTCATGATCCCAAGACCTGGAATCAAGCCCCACATTGGGCTCCCTGCTCAGCGGGGAGCCTGTTTCTCCCTTTCCCTCTGCTCCTCCACCTGCCTCTGTTCTCTCTCTGGCTCTCTCTCTCTCAAATAAATAAAAATCTTAAAAAAAAAAAAAGGAAAATATAGATGAGTTTTGCTCTGAATTTCATATGAATTTAAATTACACAGTTCTTGGGGAGAAATTCTATCTCCTTGTATTTGTTATGTTCCACATATAGTATAGTAGTTTTATCCTTCAACTTATTAGAAGATGAGTTCTTTCAGGACAGCTGACATGACACCCCTGGACCCTGGCTTCCTCTAATTCCAATCTCCGTTCCATAGCTGGGACTCCTCAGCTCTTGTTTGTAGGATTATATTCAGCCTAGTCACTGAGGGGAATCTCTTAGAGGGAATTTCAGAAACCTAGGCAATTATCTTGATTGGCTTAGCATAAAATTAATCATGATACTGGTCCTGCTGTTTACAGTGGCTGAGTTCTGTTTACTAGGTTCTCCAGTGAACAGACTCTGAACCCAGTAGCTAGCTGAGTGTATATTCTTATCATACTGGGGACTCAGTAATGGTTCTTTGCCCCATCTTACAGGATCCAGGCCCTGCCTGCCCTCATCCTCCCTGACTATGGCCTGTATCTAGACTTGCTGTTTAATGCTGGTACTGGGATCCACATTCTGCCTTTCTTTGGGAAATTCCCTATTGAGCTCTGCTGGCATTACCTGGCCCTGTGTGTGGATGGTGAGGTCTGGGGCTCTGATCTCTCATTCTCTGCCCTGGGTTCTGATGCAGACCTCCGACCTACACCTTGAATACTACTGAGCTCTGTCTTAGCCTGCTGCTATTCAGGGCTCTCCAAAATCTGCCTCTCACTTTTCTTTCCAGCAGTTTGTACTACCCAGTACTATCAAACTTTCTTATGGTAATTTATTTTTACTGTATTATGATTTTTGAATTTGTATATTTGTTTAAACTTGGCTAGTATACTGAGCTTCTTGAACATGGGTTCTTGTCTTTTATATATAAAAGATAAGGAAGATCTCTCCCCCTCCTAGTAACTTACACATAATAAGCAGAATGAATAAATGGTAGAATGAATATATTAGGTATCCAATGCTTACCTGATGACTAAAAGCTTATAATAAACAGAAAAGCATTCATAGGGAGTGGATCCCATAGATCACATGATCTGTGCCTTATGGGGCCATACATCTGGACTTCAGAATGATGTTCTTTAGCTTTTTAGTATTTCCTTATATGTTTTTTGATCCATCTAATGTATAATCTATTAACTTTCCATATAATTCTGTTTTTTCCAACTTCTGAGATCATATTTTACATGAAGTATATACATTGTGTGGCTTTTATAAATGAATGTTTAAAATGGTTTAAGTTTTTCATGGGTCAAGTACTTTAAGAACTGTTTAAATGTGTCACTAGAATATAAGCTTCTGAGGGCAGTGGCTTTCTTGAGTTTATTTCTACATGCTCGGTTTCTGGAATAATGTCCAGGTACTCCATAAATATTGAATAGTAGGTGGTCCATAAATAATGAATAAATAAATAATTATAACAATTTCTGCTTTCCCAGGGAGAGGGAAAAACCAGTATTTCAAAATTCTTCAGATTTTGTATATTATTTACAGTTTAATTCAGCTTTAGTTTCCAATTTGTATGAGCTTATAGACTCTTAGGTTTGGAAGGGAACTTAAAGCTACATGTAGTCCAGCTTCTCCACCATGGAACAGCTAACAAATGCGTATCATGCATGTTACTTAGTAGAATATTCAGAAATTGTCACAGGACGGTGACACCAGTGAGGAAAGACCAGTTCCTCAAGCACTTTCCCCTTTGCCCCACTTCAAGGATTGTTTATATGGGAACTGCAGAAAATTACATGATATTAAAGCGACTTGTGATGTTAGCCAAAGGGGCACCAAAGTGGCTTGTTGCTGATTTGAGAGATCAGAGGCTGTTCTTCTGTTGCGTTTATTCTGTTTCTGTTCCATCTTTTCTGCCAGTGGAAAATGGCCTCAGGATATGGAGAAGGAAAGGGATATGAAACATTTGAGCTTGTGTTTGGTGCCATATTGAATGTTGAGAGCATTTGGTTTGTTCATTTGCTTAGCCCTATTTTGATTAAAACCGTATTTCTGTAAAAAAAGGAAATAAGTATTAATTAATAACTTCTGTAGTTGACCAGTTGGCACTGGCAGCAAGTAATAACGGGGTAGCTAATTAGTCCTTAGGGTGTGTCAGAGGAGAGTATATCATTTTTCTATTCTTGGCTAATGATATTTCCAGCGACTAAGCGTAGTCTATCTGGTCCAGAAAGACCTGAGATGTTATGGAGTTATTTTTCTTAAGCTTAAATTTTTTCTGTCACCTTCTTCTCAGGTGTTCTTTCTAGATTATCCTTCTCTACCAATGTACAAAGCTTTTTCTATCTTTAAATAATGCTTATTTTTTTTCAGAATAAAAATTTCCCTTATTTTTATTGTCCTCTGCCTAAACCTCTTACCCATTGTTACTCTGTGATACCTGGAGCCACCAAGAGCTTGTCTAATTCCCATCACATGTATCTCCCTTCTTGAGTTGTCAGCTTCTCAGATTGGATAACTACAAGCTTTCAGCTCCTTCTCACATTCCATCACTGGACCCCCTTACTATCTTATATCTTTACGTTGGTTACATCTCTTCTGTTAATATGCAATTAAATCATGGACAGCATGGGCATAGAGTAGTAATAGGGGCTTCCTCTTGAAATAAGTGAAGTTGTATGTCGTGAAGTAAAAACTTTAAACAATGAAGCAAATATCCCTTTTCTTATATTTGTAGTGTGTTGAAAATGGTCACTGGGCCTCTGGATCAGCTAATGTGATCTTTTTTTTTTTTTTAAGATTTTATTTATTTATTTGAGAGAGAGAGAGGGCACACATGCATGAGTGCATGAGTAGGGATGGGTACGGGGAGGCAGAGGGAGAGGGAGAAGCAGACTCCAGACTTCCCGCTGAGCAGGGAGCCCAACATGGGGCTCAGTCCCAGAGTTCCGGGACCATGACCTGAGCCGCAGGCAGCCACTTAAGTCACTGAGCCAGCCAGGTACCCCTACTATTGTGATCTTTACAACAATTCAATGATCGTGAGTTTTCCTTCAAATATAAACATTTACAAACAGAATGGACATAAATCTGAAATTGCATAGCTGAGACTTAATGCCAGAAAGATTGTTTAATAATCTATTTAGCATACATAAATGAGATTAAAAATGAGAAGCTATATCCCATGCATTTGCTCCAGCCCAATTCTGTTTGTTAAAATGAAAAATGATTCATTCTATTTTGGAGCATTGCCATTATAAAAATAAATGTCAATATGTTTTGTACTTGCAGACTTTTAACACTTGTCTGCAAAATGCCAGAGGATGACTACACCAGTACTTCTGGGTGTGGACAGTGTATTCACAGTAGAATGACATCGATTACAAAAATGTAAGGTTGTTTTAGAGGAGTTTCCCCGTTGTGATATTTATTTAATTACACCAAATGCCTCTTTGATTGGTGAATTCTTAGAAGAAGGATAAGAACAGCCTAGGTGTGGAAGTATTTGGTGTTTTCTCTCTACCACTTGCTATCATCTAGTTTCTATTCTCCTTTCATTTTCCCTCTGGCTTTTCTAAGTCCCTCTTCAATCATTTTTCCCCCTGCCTTGCACGGAGCAGTGTGGGCATTACTATGTCCCAGTGGTGGCATAGGGATTTAATAAGATTGCTGACCTCTGGGCCAGAATGACTCTTGCCTGGCTGACAATCGTTAACTCCTAGTGGGCTATGTAGGTAAGAAAAGTAAAGTGCTAGGATTCACAGGAGCTGCTGAAACAGAATGTGTTGAAGACTGGGGACCTCAGTCAACAATTTTTTTTTTTTTGGCCTTTTTTTCTTTTCTAGCACTGGGTCTGGATAGGTGATGATCTAATTGATTCAGAATTAAGTAACAGGAAGGGATTGGTAGATTTGCCTTCCAGGATACTTTTAATCACATGTCTTCACTATACTCAAGGCCGTACATGTGGTAAAAGGAAATGAGAACAGCATAAAGAGGTGCTGAATAAAACATTTGTATTTTCCTTGTTTTCTGGTTTTGGGTGTGAAGGTGGAGCTGCTATGTTAGTGATGAGGATTGGGACCCATAAAGTGGGTTTGGATGACCAGGTTCTGAGAATGTTGGGGCTGAAGCCCTAACTTTAAGGACATTAGCAGAGTAGAGACCTGTAAGAAAATATTAGTTCACTGTTTGCACAAGTTAAGCCAGCTTACAAATTACGTATTTGCCTAACTTATTCCTGTTCCACAGTAGAAGTGCTGTGAGGCATATCAAAATTTCTAACTTTGGGACTTTTTTTTTTTTTTTTAGGTTTTATTTATTTATTCATGAGATACACACAGAGAGAGAGGCAGAGACACAGGCAGAGGGAGAAGCAGGCTCCATGCAGGGAGCCTGATTCGGGACTCAATCCCAGGACCCCAGGATCACGCTCTGAGTGGAAGGCAGGTGCTCACCCGCTGAGCCACCCAGGCACCCCTAACTTTGGGACTTCTTATTATCAAACTTATGTATACAGTTTTTTAAACTAATGAAATATCCTATTCTGAATGCTTATATCTGTGACTTGTTAATACCTTAGAATATGAATTCTCTGTCTTATGTATCTGATTTGAAATACAAAGATACTAATCACAAAGTGGTTAGTCCTACAAGGTATCTGTGAAGTCCTAGTTGTGGGAACACAGATCAGAGTCAGATAAATAGCTTGTTTTGCCTGTTGATATGTAACCATTTTCTATGAGGAACTGGAGGCATAGCGGGTAGTTAGGTAGTTTTCATTAAAACGTTAAATGTTAAGTACAAAAATCAGATCACTGAAGTAATCCATTTCTGTCCCTCTTCCCCTTCCCCTCTAAGTACTTGACAGGGATAAAGGATATGAAATTTGAAAATACTTCCTTAAACTATTCTGCAAATATTTCTGTTCCAGTTATTAAAAAAGAAAAGTCTTTTGTCTTATTTGATCTTCTCCATCCCATTCACCAGTAAACAAAAGGTAGTATCAAGTAAGTCTGTAAGTTAGCAGTGATATATGGGGACCCCATTAAAGTACTGCTCAGACAGGAATTGTAGAGATTTGATGAATCAACGAAGTAGCAAGTGGAAAGTACATCCCATTCCTGAGTTTTGTGAGTCAGGAAGAGCTCGCCCTGTCATGGTGGTTATGCTTTAATACTAGTCCTGCAAAAAGGAACCTGATTTTCATTTGTGCTGAAAAAATACTGTGTGAATTTTCGTCCTTGTGAAAGATTCCCGCAAACCGAGATCTAAGAACTGAACATAAGTGATGGTGGGGATTGTTTTATTTATCCCTAAAAGCAATATTCTTCCTGTTAGAGCAAGGGATTTAGACAGTAGAATCAATAACTAGGTTCCACGTGGGACTTGCTAATACACAAATTAATGTATGATGCTTATGAGCTTGATAAGCTTGAAAGGCCATGTTCTCTCAGTATTTCATTGCCATGTAGTCAGATGAAAGAATAGATAGAAACAATGTAAGGGAATGAAACTATCTATATCCTAAACTTTCAAGGATGTTAATTCACATGTGTAGTGACCACAGCAGTTACCTATGTATTAGCTAGTCGAATGACAAACACTTGTGACAAATTGCTGTATTACATGTGATGTGTTTTCTTAAAGCAAAAATCAGATAAAACCTGGTGGTGGTTTTTTTTTTTTTTTTTTTTTTTAAGTAAGAACTCCTCCTTTGGCAGGTATAACTAGAAAGCGTTGGCAAATGGACACCTGAGTATGAGATTCATTCCCTAAATGCTCTTTTCAGGGTTCTGTGTGAAAGCGTTAGCTGTGTCAATTAGTTGAGGTGAAATGACATAATCTATTGACCTGTGGTGATAACTTTCTAAATACGTTGAACATTTGGTGCCACATAGCTGAATGTCTCACTAATTGCTTAGACGCATGCCTGCTTTTGTAATCAATGTGCTACTTGGGCTAGCTTCAGCAGGATTTATTGCCTCATTTTCTATTTCAGACTGCTTAAGCATTCACTGGGTGGTATCCCTGAAAATGACAGTCCCTAAGGATCAGAATCTGTGTGTCAGAGGGCAGAGGTCTGTCTTTTTCATGGCTTTGGAATCACTCTTTCATATTCTAAGAGGAAGGCAAAGCTGGCAATTTGCATTTAAAGCACTGCTCTCCAAGGTTACATTCTGTTGAGTATATATTTCAGATAGTGGACATTTATCATAGTGTAGCTCTCAAATCTGAAATTGCTGCTGAAGGTATAGTCGAAGAGCCATCACAGTCTTGGGGAACAGGGTAATAAATCAGAAGCTGCCTCATGATCACTATGGTAACCGTCAGGCCCTGTCACACTGCAAGCATTATTGAAGGGTAGGTACAATGTTCAGCTCATCAAGTGTTTGTGATCATAAACCTATTGACACTATAGATTTGATATGACCATATTATTGTCTTTGTGAATTGAAAGGGACTGCTATCCTATTTAAGGTAACATTTTATGACTGTAGACTTGAACTTGTCAATGCCAATTGGCTTAATACAGTGGTATGTAGTTCTTTTTAAAGATAAAATCTAGCTTTGCAACATTGTGAAATTAAACATTTTTTTCTAATGAGACCATTCATGCTGATCTGAACATGTAGACATATGTAATTATGTATCCACATTGATCCAAATGACTCAATTCTAACATTTTAACAACATTTAACACTTATTTGACAGTTTATCATGATTTTCTGGAATATAAATGTGAGGTCTTGGGATGATGCTTTTTGCCTTCTTTTTTAAATATATGCATGTAATTGTGTTTTGAAAATTTACAACATTTAGGTTTAGATATAGGTAGCATCTTGATTAACATTGTTGATAAATTTGTTGTGAAGCAATTAGAATATAAGGCCAAGATTCTGAAAGGTAATTATGTGTGTATAAGAAGTGTGCATATGTGTATAAGAAGTGTGCATTCTTGAAATTATGACTTTAAGTAAAAACATATGTTCTCTATGAGCAAAGTTCATATTCATATTTTATGTGAATATAGTAGCATTTTCAGTTACATTTATTCATAATAGAAGGTCATTCCCTCAAACAATGTTAACATATAATTGTCTAGCATTTTATTAAAGAACATATATTTAGAACTAATCAGGGGAGGAAAACCCCCATGTATTATTATAATACAGTTGTTAATATTTTCATAAGTATTATTGCATTTGAACATCTTTCTTCCAACTGAACCGAGAGGGCATTCCTAAATGTTAAAGGCAGTAACTATGGTAATTCCCTTGTTAGAGAGAAAAACTCATTAAGATCATAATAAGGCAGTCACTTCTACATATTCCTCAGGAGGATTTGGATTTCCTTCCTTATCCCTCATTTGAGAAGGGTGACCCAACATTAAATTAGTAAGCACGTATCCATCACTATATCTTGAAAACATCCAATTCAGCCCCCCTACCCAGGAATAATACAGTGTGTGGTTTGCACTGAGCGTAGTGCTTTGCTCTGTGTTGGCAGGTGGGAGGTAATGAAGGCCAGAGGGGAGGAAGGAGGGAAGCCCTTGAGCATTTCCTGTCTCCTTTCCTGCACAGTGCAGGAGTTTTGGACACAGTCATGGTGTTCAGTGACTATCAGAGGAGGAAACTGTAGATACGTAGCTGTTAAAACAACAACAACAAAACAACCAAACTTTTTGCCTGCCATCCTCCTTTTTATGTGAACAGCAGCCTATGACGGCAGTGGCCTGTTGCTGCTGAGATGTGGTGCAACTCGGTGATAGGGCCTCAGCAGTAGCGTCAGGACCGGATCATGTGTGCTGCTGTTGCATGTGGGATGCTGAGCCGCTGTCAGATATGGAACAGCTTTACACCATTTATGGGCTAGAGTTAGAGTGGTAGGCTGGAGAGGAAAGACTTGGGGCCAGTCTGAAGCTCTGTTTGAAAGTGTTTATAAAGGCAGCAGTTACGTGCTACTTATTATCTTCACTCAGTTCACTTTTCTTGGTCTGAGTGTCCATTATCCTTATGACATTGGATTCCCCCCCCCCCCCCTTCCCCATGACATTAGATTCTTATTCAGAGGCCCTGGCTCTAGCATTTTTATACATTTTGAAGAAGTTTGGGAAAATTCCATGCTGTATAGGAAGAATACTAATACATACTGCTCCCTTGCTGTGTGCTGGGTACCTTGGCAGGTGTTTGCATACATGCTTTAATCCTGACAGCAACCCTAAGAAGTATTATAATTCCCATTTTAGTGATAAGAGGGTTGAGCCTAAGAAAGATTTAAATGCCTGGAAAGTGGCAGAGTTGGATTTTCAATACCATTTTCTCTGATGCCAGAGTCTTAGTTTCCTTCTATTTTTTTCTGTCCTGTCTGCATGAATGTTCAAGAAGGCATAACTTCTTCCAATTTCTTTTTTATATTCCTATTGTGGTAAGAGCACTTAATATGAAATCTACCGTCTTAAATTCTTAAGTCTACAATGCAGTATTGTTACCTGTAGGCACAGTATTGTATGCCAATGTCTAGAACTTACTCATCTTGTACGTGAAACTTGATATAATAGCAACTCCTCATTCCAGTTGCCCGCTGGTATCTGGCAACCATCATTCTACTCTCTGCTTCTATGAGTTTGATGACTGGATAACTGAAGTAAGTAGAATTGTCCTTCTGTGATGGGCTTGCTTCAGTGTAGTGTCTTCATGTTCATTCATGTTGTCTTGTGTTCTACTTGTAGTTCATCAGTTCTTAGAATTACATTCAGACATTATGCTTTGGTGTTAGAAAAATCTATCCAAATTTAGCCTTCTATACCCTTAGCTTTAATGGAGTCAGATTGGGATGAGAAACTCATGCCGTACCAATCATACTTGGTATTCGATTTCAGGCCTTATTTCATACTAACTCTTTAATTTGGGGCAAATAACTCCACCTTTTTGGATCAGATCCCTCTTTTGTAGGGAAGAGATAATACCTACCTCACCACATTGTAGTGAGGATTGAATGAATTAATGGATGCTAAAACCTGGTGTGGAGTAGGTGCTACTCATCGTCCTGACTTGCCAACACTTCCGATTATAAAACAGCTAAAGCGTTAAGTTAGGGTAAGCCAAAAAATTTTAGATGAAGGTCAATATTCATTTTCATGCAACTCCACTGTTACAATGTATTCATTGATAGTGTAGTCGACATTCGAACTCATGGCATTCTATTTATATCTTCCTATTAGAGATTAATTCCTACATTTAAAACCAAGCTGGTATTTTGACCATTGGAGGCAAAAGTGGAAAAGAAAATGAGAAGCACTCTTCTCCCAAAATCAAAATCTGCAGTGGAGCCCTGAGGGTCTTTCACCATTGACCCTGGAGTCTGTGCAGAAGAGAATCCTGCCGATTAGAGTCAGGAAGGCACAGCCTAATGCACTAATCCCTAGCATTTCTCTAGGAATCTGTCTTACTTCGTGTCTGCTTCCGTTGATTTGCCTGTCTTTGCTTTCCTGTCTGTCACTCTTACTCTTCAGAGCAACATCCTAAGATTCGTACTTTGCACCTTGTATTGCAAGGATGCAGAATAAACCTTTCTACCCAAGGAAGGGCAGTTGTTTCATCTGGTTTGTTATTGTTACATTGACTTTTTAAATGGTAGGCTCCTGATCTTGCCAGCCCAACCCCTCCTGAAATTCAGGTAGCCTGCAAATAAAGGCTCAGCTTTCCCCTGATGTGGAGAGGCCAGCAGCATACTGCCGAGGACCACACATGGAGGTGTTATGGTTACAGTGATGTCATTGCCAGACTGATAAGCATTCTTTTGCAATAATGGCAATTGATTGATTAACTAAAAGATCTTTCTCATAATAAGAGGTTGTTTTTTTAACAAAAGGTATATGAAAAAGGTTTCAATCTTAAAATAACTTTTATTTCAATGCTATCAATAGTTTATTTTTACAAAAATTAAAAAGGGGGATCCCTGGGTGGCGCAGCGGTTTGGCGCCTGCCTTTGGCCCAGGGCGCGATCCTGGAGACCTGGGATCGAATCCCACATCAGGCTCCCGGTGCATGGAGCCTGCTTCTCCCTCCGCCTGTGTCTCTGCCTCTCTCTCTCTCTCTGTGACTATCATAAATAAATTAAAAAAAAAATTAAAAAAAAAAAAAACAAAAATTAAAAAGGCTTCACTTTTGTAATAACTCTTACTCATTTCTGTCAGTTGACTCTGTTTTTTTTTTTTTGTGTGTGGTGTGTTTTTTATTTCAAAGGCTTATGGATGTGTGTAGAAAGCAGATAAAATTCTGTAGGTTTTGTTATCTCAGGTAATGCTTAAAGCAGAATTGCAACGGTAAAACATGTTTGGGGAGAAATTCTGATGACATTGACTTTTCCTCTGTCACCCCTATTCAATTCTCAACAACAGGCAGAAGCTTGAAATTCTTGTTTCTGTTAGATGAAAACTCACCCTTTTAATGAAATATTTTATTTATCCTGGCTTTGCCTTTCCAGTGGTAAACAAATAAGCATTACTGTTTGCAGAGCCCCAGACTAAGATGAAAATAGGCCTTTATATTTAGGCATCTTGATCCTAGTTCTACTAATACATATATTTTGCTTCACTGCTTTCTAGGAAGTTGAAACAGAAATATACATAATTAATGAACCAAGGAATTGTGATTAAGTGCTTGATGTGTGTATGCTTGCTTATTGGTTTCCTTGTACCAAATGTGATTACTGCATTTTCTTATAAGATGTGAGAGAACTGTAGCTAAATGAAAGGCAACAGGAGATGTAGGATATGAAAATTACTTATTTTTAAACTTATATATGTGGTATTTAAAAAAAATTAAAATATTTTATTTATTTGGGAGAGGGGCAGAGGGAGAGAGAATCTCAAGCTGACTCCCTGCTGAGCATGGAGCCCCCTTCGTGGGGCTTGATCTCATGACCCTGAGATCCAGACCTGAGCTAAAATCAAGAAGAGTTGGATGCTTAACTAGCTGAGCCACTCAGGCACTCCTGAAATATATATGTTAAAAGTCACTTTATTGATGTGATTGTTCTATGAATTATGGCAAATTGCAGCAGCACAAGGTTCATAATAATTTCTTCCCTTCCCCAAATTCCTTTATGTCCCTTTGAAGTTAAATCCTCCTCCTGCTTCTAGCTGCCGATTTGTTCTTCCGTATAATTTTGCATTTTTCATAATGTTGTATAAATAGACTCCTATGCAGTCTTTTACATTTGAGCTTTTTTCAGATAACAGGATGCATTTGAGATTCATCTAAACTGTTTTATCAGTAGTTCCTTTTTTATTGTTGAGTAACATTCCACTGTATGTATGTACCATAGTTTGCTCACTCCCTTACCAGTTGAGACATCTAGGATGTTTCTGTTTTTTTTGCAGTTATGAATAGGCAGCTGTAAACATTGCATATAAATTTGTATGTAAATGTAAGTATTTGTCTCTCTTAAATAGACATAAATACCTAAGACTGTGATTGTTGGATCATAGAGTAAATGTATATTTAGCTTTATAAGAAGTTGACAAACTGTTTTTGTTTCATCTTCAAAGTGACTGTAACAGTTTGAACTACTCCAACCAGCAAAGTATGAACATCTCGGTTTCTCTCCCTCTTTGTTAGCACTTGGTATTTTCTTTCTTTCTTCCTCCCCTGCCTCCCCTTCAGTTTAGCTATTCCAATAGTTATGTGGTGGTATCTCATCTTAGTTATAATTTACATGTTGCTAATGACTGATGTTGGACATCTTTGTGCTTGTTATCTGTATATTCTCAGTGAATTGTTCAAACCTTTTGAACATTAAAAAAAAAAAAGGTTGTTTTCTTACTAAGTGCTTCTCCTATACCTTGGGTAAAAGTTCTCTGTCCGTTATGTGACTTGAAAATAATTTTTCCCAGTCTTTGGCTTGTCTTTCCTAACAGAGGCTTTTGCAGAGGTAAAAGTTTGATTTTATTTTATTTTTTTTTAAGATTTTATTTATTTATTCATAGAGACACAGCTAGAGAGAGAGGCAGAGACCCAGGCAGAGGGAAAGCAGGCTCCATGCAGGGAGCCCGATGTGGGACTCAACCCCAGGTCTCCAGGATCATGCCCTGGGCTGCAGGCGGCGCTAAACCGCTGTGCCACCGGGGCTGCCCAAGGTAAAAGTTTTAAATTTGACGTCCACTTTAACTGTATTTTCTTTTAGATTGCAGTTTTGATGCTGTTGCTAAAGACTGTTAGCCTAACTCAGGGTCCCAAAAACCTCCTCTTATGTTTTCTTATAAAAATTTTATAGTTTTACAAGTTACGTTTAGATCTGATCATCTATTGTCAGTTAATATTTATATAAGATGTAGAGTATATGGCAAGGTGTTTTTGTTTTTGTTCTGCATATGGATGTTCAGTTGTTCCAACCCTAATTATGGAAAAAACTCTTCCTTCTTTGAATTGCCTTTGCATTCTGATCAAAATCGATTGTATTTGTGTGGTTGTACTTCTAGTATCTTTCTGTTGTTCCACTTTCATGTGTGTTTTTCACAGTACTATTGTCTCTTTATTACTATATATTTATAGAAAACCTTAGAATCAGGTACCATGAGTCCTCTGACTTTGTTTTCCAGAATTGTTTTTGCTATTTTGGTTCCTTTGTCTTCCCATAGAAATTTTAGAATCAGCTTGTTGATAGCTACAAAAAATTTCTCCTGGCATTTTTTAGGGGTTATGTTGATTCTATTAATGCAATTTCTTTGGATAAATTTGGGATAATCTATATTTTAATAATATTGAATCTTTCAATCCATGAATATGATGTATCTCTTAAAAAATTACATCTTTACTTTCATCAGGCTTTGTAATTTTCAGCATACAGATACTGCATATTTTGATGAATTTTCACTGATCTCAATATTTTGGGGGCTGCTGTTATGGTGCTTAAAATTTTTTTGCATTTGCTCATTGTTCCTTATAGCAATATTATTAATTTTTGGATTTCTACCTTGTTTCTGGTGACCTTATTAAAACTCACTATTTATAGAACCTTCTTATGAGGATTTCTTGAGATTTTCCACATAAGCAATCATGTTGTTTACAGATAGGCATAGTTTCATTTCTTCTTCTCCAATCTGTATGCCTTTTCTTTTTTTCATCTTACTGCAATGGTTAGGACTCTGAATGAGATGTGAAACACAAACGGTGAGAGCAGGTATCTTTACATTTTTCTCGATTTTAGGTGAAAGCATCCAGTCTCTTACGAAGATTGATGTTAGCTATAGATGTTAGTGTGTGTGTGTGTGTGTGTGTATGCTCTTTGTTAGGTTAAGAGAATTCCCTTTTACTCATGTTATGTTGCTAATATGATTTTTTTTCTTAATTATGAGTGGGCATTAAATTTCTTCAGTTTTTTTTCTGTATCTACTGATGTAATCCTATGATTTTTTCTTCAGTAGTCTATGAATATGGTAAATTACATTTATTTTTAGAAGGTTGAAGTAGATTTGTATTGTTGGAAGAAATCCCAATTAATTATGAAATAATATATGTCTCTATGGGGTATGTGTGTGTGTGTGTGAATAAATACACACATATAATCTGATATTTTCTTGAGGATTTTGACATCTATATTCATGAACAATATCAGTAGTTTTCTTGCATGTCTTTGGTTTTAGTCTCTGGGTAATGTCAGATGCCTATAATTCGATGGGATGTGTTCTTTCCTCTTCCAGTTTCTAAGGGAGATTTTGTGGAGTTGTTATGATTTCTTCCTGGAATATTTGGTAGACTTTCTCAGTGGCACCATTTGGGCCTGGAGTTTTCTTTGTTGGAAGTATTGAGATTATGAATTAAATTTTAAAAGTAGTTGTAGGTCTCTTCAGGTTATCTTTTTCAGTTTGGTAGTTTGTTTCTTTCAAGGAATTGTTCATTTCATTTATGGTTTTATTTCACTTTATCTTATTTGAGGTTCACTGGGCTTAGTAAATCTGTAAATTAATATGTTTCTCCAAATTTGGGATGCTGTTGGCCATTATTTCTTCCAGTATTTTTTTTCTGCACCATTATCATTCTCTTCTCCCTCCAGGAGTCCCATGACACAAATGTTTGTCTTTTTGATATTGCCCATGTGCCCCTGAGATAGTGTTCATTAAACAAAAATCTAAGCTGAAGAACAGAGAGGACAGTTTCTGCTGCTCTGTCCTCAAGTTCACTAACAATGTCCTTTTTCATCTTGATTCTGCTATTGAGACCATCTACTGGATTTTTGAGTTTCAGAATTTTAAATTTCAGAATTTTTTTTTTTAATGTGTGTGTGTATGTTGAAAGAAATTTCTTTTTTGTTTTGCTACTGGGTCAACGTAAGGAGATAAAGAAGGAAAAACAAAACTAGTAAATGTGCTTTCTTTTTTATGGTTTCTTTATCTCTGGGGAGACCTTGCTCTTTCAATTCATTTCAAGAATATGTTCGTATTTACTACAGTTATAATTGCCTCTTTAAAATCTTTATTAATTTTAAAGATCACAGACATCTTGGGCTTGCCCCTGTTGTTTGTTCTTTTCCTTGTGAATTGGTCAGAATTTCCTGATGTTTTTTATGTTGAATATGTTGGGATTATATCCTGGACTTTTGGAATATTATTTTATGAGACTCGGAGTCTTCTTAAAGTTCTGAGATTGTTGATTTCTTTTGTTTCTTTGTTTTAGTTGGCAGTGAACCCATTTAGGTTTGTACCACTTCAATGAGTGGTTTGCTCAATGTTTGTTCTGTTTTCCAAGGCTTTGCTGTGCTGTTTTGTGTCCATTTTGTGCATTCCCCACTCTGGGGTTCATTTGGCTCTTGGGTGGTGGTTTTGATCATAGCTTAGTTCTCAAAACCTTTGTTAGGTTTCCTTTTGTCTCTGTTATGAAAGTGCACATTGGGGTAGACCTGGCATTTGTAGTGTTTACATACCGCATTAGAGGATCTCTCCTCCAGTCTTTCCTCATTGGATGTTCTTCAGTACTTTCTGACTCCTAGGATTCTGTTTTCCTGTTTCTTTGGCAAAAAAGGCTAATGTTTGGCTCAGTTTAGCACCCTGTGCTGTTGTACAGTTCTGCCTATCTGGGCTGCCTTTGGGATTAAGTAATGAGGGGATGGGTGAGAAGTTTCGGGGAAGACAGGGACAGAAAGAGAAATGCTGATAGCCTCACATTCTTTAGATCACTTGGGTTCATTAGCTCCATTCCTTTGAATCAAGAGATAGGTTTTCTTTCCAGATTTTAAATGCCTGTGTCACAGCTGTGGTAGGTAGTGCAAGCTTGTGACTACAAGTGATCTCTGAGCAGGACTGGGGAAGGGAAAAAGGAAGGATTCCCTCCATACTCCTCTGTTCACAGGAGTCCATTTTCCAGTCGTCTAGAGGGAAAGACAGACTTTGTCTTGGAGTTCTCTGCCATCTGTATCCACTATGTATTTCAGGGACCCAGACCCAGCCTTGGGTCAAAGCAGGAATATAGATTATTGTACTGATCATTCCTTAAGTTTTGACTTCTCTCCCTAAATCATCTGCTCTTGTTTGTTTTTCAGAGTTTTCAAGTTGTTGCATTTTGTGTTTTGTCCAGAGTTTTTAGTTATAATCAATGGTAGGAGGAGTGAGGGTATAGTGGACTTACTTTTTCTTGGCTGGAATCAAGTCAGGATCCCAAAATAATGTTTTAAAACTTATATATTATTTTATTTGCCAATAATCCAATAAGAAAATATAATAACAATAAGGAAAATCTGGAAAATACAAAATTATAATTAAACTACCCATAATTCCACAATTTAAAATTAAGTACTCCCAGCATTTTTTATGTATACCTTGTCTGTTCACGTTTTAATGTACAGGTAGCTGCTTTTTAGAGTTGACCACACATTATATACGATTTTGTATCTTGCTTTTTTCTTAGTTACTACAAAAGAAGTTTTTTTAATGTTATTAAAATTATACTTGCAGTGAGTTTATTAGTTCATTGAATAAATCCATTATAGTTTATTCAGTTTTCCCCTATTGTTAGACATTTGGTTTTGAAGTATTTGTTACCATAAAATTGTTGTGATTAACATCTTTGTGTATAAATATTTCCCTAAATTGAGATTATTCTTTAAGCTATCTTTCCATATGCATAATTACTAATTCAGAGGATATGAATGTTTTTAAGGGATATGTTATGTAATTATACATAGTATAATACCATCATCTTACCAACAAACTATCCCCCTGGCATTATGTAAGAGTGCCTGATTCCTGGCAATTGAGGTTGCCCCACACATTTCCAGAAGTCCTTATTCTAATCAAGGCTCTATCCATTTCCTTGAACCTCAATCAAGACTCTGCTCACTATCCTTGACACTCCTATTCTGACCACTCTTTTGGTGTACCTTACAAGCTTTATCACACATGTTGACCTGGTGCTGTCATGACTTATTCAAGACGTACTATTGGAGACAGTCACTTGAGAAGCTCAACTATAACCACTTCAGTTTCCTGTTTAAATTCTCTTACTCTGGTGAGAATGAAAGCTAGTGCAGCTACTCTGGAAAACAATATCAAGGTTCTAAGAAAAGTTGAAAATAGAGCTACCCTACAACCCAGCAGTTGTGCTACTGGGTATTTACCTTAAAGATACAAATGTAGTGATCCGAAGGAGCACCTGTACCCCAATGTTTACAGCAGCAATGTCCACAATAGCCAAACTATGGAAAGAGCCCAGATGTCTATCAACAGACAAATGGATAAAGAAGAGGTGGTGTATACAATGGAATATTACCCAGCCATCAAAAAAATGAAATCTTGCCATTTGCAGTGATGTGGATAGAACTAAGTAAAATAAGTCAATCAGAGGAAGATAATTATGTGATCTGAGTCATATGTCGAATTTAAGAAATGAAACAGGATTATAGGGGAAGAGAGGATAAAATAAAGACAAAATCAGAGAGGGAGACAAACCATAAGAGACTCTTTTTTTTTTTTTTTTAAGATTTTATTTACTTATTCATGAGAAACAGAGAGAGAGGCAGACACAGGCAAAGGGAGAAGCAGGCTCCATGCAGGGAGTCCGATGTGGGACTTGATCCCAGGACCCTGGGATCACGACATGAGCTGAAGGCAGACGCTCAACCACTGAGCCACCCCAGCGTCCCAAGAGACTCTTAATCATAGGAAAGAACTAAGGGTTGATGGAGGGGAGGAAGGTAAGTGGAGGCATAAGTGGGTAATGGACATTAAGGAGGACATGTGATGTAATGAGTACTGGGTATCATATAAGACTATTGAGTCACTGACCTCTGCCTCTGAAACTAATAATATATGTTAATTAATTGAATTTAAATTAAAAAAATTAAAAACCCTGCTATTCTACATTACTTATGGGAAAAAGTCCAAGTTTCTTAACATGGAATAAAAGGCATTTCGCCATTAGCCTTGTTTGTGATGTTCCGTTTCTTAACCTTCTTGCCTCTCATAAATTTGGTTTGAGGCATACTCAACTGTTCTTTTATAATCTGTTCTTTCTTGCTTCAGATCTTTATTCATGTTCTTCCTTCCTGTGTCCTGCCTTCTTCTCCCTTCCCCTACCTCTGACACATAATTTCTGTCCCTTATAAACAGAAGCAGACACACAAACTTTCAAGTGCCTTTATCTTGTATAACTTAGTTGGTGTGCCACTTCTTCCTTCAGGGTGTTTTTTCCTGAACAAACCTCTGTACCACTCCGCTCACTATCATAGTGTATCTATTTGTTGAAGCTGCATTCAAATTATTTGCCTATAGGTTTTTTCCCCCTTCATCGTAGATTATGAACCCTGCACACCAGAGCCCAATACAATGCCTGATGCATACTGGGACTTGAAGAAACACGGGTTATTGAATGAATGAGTATATGAATGAATAAATGAATACCTCTGAAATATCCTTGCTTCTGTTCATTTTTCATGTTTAGTGCTTAAGAAGAACATCTCTCTGTTGTTTCCCAAGTATGAATATTTGTCACTGGTGATGGTAGTCAGTGACATGGGGACAACCCTCTCAGCATTGCCCTCACACTATGAACAATAATCATTGAAGCACAAGGTTAAAATGGTCATAGATTCTTGAACAGTTATTTCTGGCTCTGGAGTATGGCAGCAGTACACAAACGTTTGTATATTTTTGGGTTAGCTGATGTTGTTTGCCATGGAATAAATGCTTTTTTGTTATTCTCTTTTTTTTTCTACACTTTTTCTCCCCTATCCTTTCAGGTTCTATATTTCAGGCTGTATAGTTGAAATTATTTTACAACTGGTCAGAGAACTATGAGAACCATTTGGCTTCACTCACGTAAAAACATTAAAAATGATAAAATGTATAAGTGGTTATTTGGGAAACGGCAGTTGAGGCTGTAAAATTATTTATCTGTAAAACTATTGGTTAGTCTTTCTGCTTCTTTTCCTCTCCCCTTAATTCACTAGGACACACCCAAACTCCGTTAAATACAGATTTTAGTACCAAGTAAGTATTCAGTTTCAGGTAAACAGCCCATAAAAATCAAATGTAGGCAAATAAGTAAAGCAGAATATAAAGCAGAAATAAAGTGAGATCAGATCTCATTGGAATGTCTAGCTACATGCCTTTCCTTTGCATCTGAACCTATTAATATGGACTAGAAATTAAAAGTCAGAATTGTCATCCCTCGCTATTCACCTTTTCTTCTGGTATTTTCCATTTTTCATTGTTAATAATTATCCTTCCACATCCTTTTGGAAGCACCATCATGGGCCAAACATCTACCTTTTTCTTCTCTCATTTCCTAGAATATTTTATGCTACCTTGGAATTGCTTTTAGGTGGTCTTGAATTCTTTAGGAGCTGACTCCAGCTCCTGCTATCTTTGACCTCAGAATAGGTTGGGTTTAACATCTGCCAGCTGGTTTGGTCTGCATTCATTCATAAAATTTTTGGAGTGTCTTTTAATGTGTCAGGCATAGAGGATACATGAGGACAAGGCACCGTGTCTGCTGCTAGGGAGCTCACATGGGGAACAGCCCAGTGATGAAGTGACCAAGTCAACAGGCGATTGTCGGTGACACCATGATGTACAATGTACCAGGATAAGAGTGAATGGGAGGGTCTTTGAGTGCATCTAGAGTAACTTTGGTGGATGAGGAATAGTTTTTTGGAGGCAGTGAGAACTAAATGTTGATGTTACTGAGTTATAATTTGGGATATAAAAAAATCCGTCTGTGCTTTTGGATGAGAGTGTTTAGCTCTTAGCACTGGGTTTCCAAGTATGTCCTTATTACCCTGCACCTTACTACTCTACCAATCTGTCCTCTCTCTTTCTGGCATTGTATCTTTAACATTATGGAACATCCAAAGAGCTCTTCTTGGAATCCATAACCAAATCCATAAGGCGTATTTATGCAGGGCACCTAGCTTTATTCCTTCCTCTGTATTTTTTAGGCCAAGTGGGAACAGTATTCCCATCAATGTTTGCCAAGAGCAATTGCCAGCAGGAATATTGCAGGAAGCAGGTTGTTAAGGTGAGGTTATGTGAGGCCCAGCTCACTCTTTGGGTATTGACAAGTCGTAGTTTAAATTACTTAGGGCAAAAGAGGTAACTTTTGTCAGCAGTTTTGAATAGAGGAGAAAGTGTTGTCTCCAGAGAAATTACAATTTAAAGCATGCTGTTTTTCATTTTGGAGCTGGTCCTAGTAGCTGTGTGTATTTTCTCTCCCTAGCTGGGTGAATGACACTCCATAGCGCTCCAGCAAATTGGGGTGAGTGTATTGGATCCAGTCCCATGGTTTTAGCTGAGTAACTGCAAGTGCCATGTTGGCTACACATGTATCATTGAACCACACAAGTACAATAGGAATTTACATCACAAAACAAACAAGGGTGTGTTGGTCTCATGCATCATTTCTAAAATAGATTCTTAAGTATAATGTGCGGGGTGCATTTAAATAATTACCTGTTTAATATTTGGTATAGTCAGCAGTAGTATAGACTTCTAGATCTAGATTGTTTGGGTTCACATTCTGGCTCTGTGTCTCCTTGCTAACTAAGTCTGTTACCCTCCTTGAGCCTCATTTTACTCATGTATAAGGTGGGAATAGTAATAATCACTTATTGTGAGAATTAATATGTTCATTTACAGAAAGTACTTAACATACTACCTGGCATGGAAAAGTGCTCAAGTGCCACTTAAAAATTAACAAACGCTGAAATATATGGCTTCAGAGGAAAAGAGAATAGGAAGGATGAGGGTTTTGTGATGAAGATCTGCATAGCTATTGAAGGTTGCTTTGTGAGAGGCATTGCATACATATATACACTGAAAAAAAAATCTGCGTCTGATAACAATTTCTTTATCCACTGCTATCACTCAGGTTTTTCATTTACACCTTCTCTGTTCCATATCCAAGGAAACATTTTTGTTCCCTTTGAAATATCTCCTTCCTTTATCAGAGTTAGTCATCATATAAATTAATTTAAATCATCCTTGAGGTTTTGTAATCCAGAGTTATCCTGTGGATAACTTTTTGAAAGAGTCTCATCTTAAACAAGCTTTATAAAATACAGCATGCTTCAGAGTCTTGGTTGGTTTGTACTCTCCTTCATGTTATTTATGTACTTTATCTGTTATAGCTTTGGAGTGCCCTTTTCTCTTTGCTTGAACTTAATATGTTTTGTGAATTGAGGTTCTCCCTTTGTTTATAATGTGGCTTTGTGATACATTTTGTCCTTCCATTTTTTCCTGTTTGAATTTTTACCAATTGGAGGAAAATTTTTCTCTCAGTAATAAGGTCTTGAAGTGAATGTAATTCAGTTTTTACATTGTCTTATTCTTGTATTCACATGTGAGCAGTGAGTGAATCTCAGGTTTAAGGACCATTGTTGCATTGCCAGTAGTGTGCAGCTTCAAAAGCAGTGTGAAGCATGACTTCCATTTGGTGAAATATGACTGCAGTCTTCACCTCTACAAAAGTTATTTGAAATCACTAGGTTAGGCATCCCTGGGTAGCTCAGTGGTTTAGCGCCTGCCTTTGGCCCAGGGCGCGATCCTGGAGTCCCGGGATCGAATCCCACGTTGGGCTCCTAGCATGGAGCCTGCTTCTCCCTCTGCCTGTGTCTCTGCCTCTCTCTCTGTCTCTCTCTATGTCTATCATAAAGAAAGAAAGAGAGAGAGAGAGAGAGAGAGAGAGAGAGAGAGAGAGAGAAAGAAAGAAAGAAAAAGAAAGAAAGAAAAAGAAAGAAAGAAAAAGAAAGAAAGAAAAAGAAAGAAAGAAAAAGAAAGAAAGAAAAAGAAAGAAAGAAAAAGAAAGAAAAAGAAAGAAAGAAAGAAAGAAAGAAAGAAAGAAAGAAAGAAATCACTAGGTTAGAGGATCCTGGGTGGCTCAGTTGGTTAAGTATTTGCCTTTGGCTCAGGTCATGATCCCAGCCAGGACCCTGGGATGGAGCCCTGCATTGGGCTCCCTGTTCACCAGGGAAGTCTGCTTCTCCGTCTCCTCCTTCCACTGCTTGTGCACATGTGCATGTTCTCTCTTTCTCTGTCAAATAAATAAAATCTTTAAAAAAAATCACTAGGTTAGGTTCTTTACTGAGTGCTTTGTTATGTATCTGGGTTCTGAATCTATGATAAAACTTTTAGTGTCCATGTGTCTCATTATATACGTTGCCCAAACTAAAAGGAACTTTGTATTATGTCTCATTTTAGTCTCCATTCAAGGAAAACCAAGAAATGTGCCCTTTGGTTGGCTTAAACATATCTCACATTGAAGTCAGTAAGCTTTCCCTGTATTGCCCTTCCATGGCTTATATGGAAAATCTTTTTTTTTTTTTTTTAAGATTTTATTTGTTTATTCATCAGAAACAGAGAGACAGAGACACAGGCAGAGGGAGAAGCAGGCTTCCTGCAGGGAGCCCGAAGTGGGACTCAATCCCAGGTCCTCAGGACCAGGCCCTGGACCGAGGGCAGTGCTAAACCACTGAGCCACCCGGGCTGCCTGGGGAATCTTAACTTAAAAGATAAAAGGATATTTAGTAAGGGAAGATGTTATGTAGCAGCTATTAAGAAAATTTTGGCAAGGGGTCATTGTGTAGGTACAGTATAGTCTCATTTTTTCTTCATATGTTGAACTCACAATTTCATCAGTGTTTTCAGATATGTTCTTCCTACTTGTAAATGTATTCTTTTGTGTATCCCTTGGTATGGACCTTTTCTATTTTGAGTCCTCTTAATTTTATACCTTTTTTATTGATCTGGCAGCTTTGAACATACTCAGCTTGTTTTGAATGATCCTTGGTTCGTCTAGTTTTTTTTTTTTTCCCTTCTTCAGATTCTGTAGAGTATAGATATTGTTGCTGAGCCGTGAGATATCAGGTGGGTTGTTAAACGTGGAAGTGCTTTGTTTTGTTATTTCATTTACCTCAGCAAACATTTATTAAGTGCCTGTGCTGTGCCTAGATACCTGAATACAGAAGAACAGGTCCCTGCTTTTGAGGTTTAAAGCATTGGTGGAACTATCTGTCAACGTAGAATTTCTGTATACAGTGGTAATTGTAATGATGGACACACGCATGGCAAGCGCTGCAAAAGCTCAGAGGAGGGTCACATAGATAGCAAGCCTGGCAAGCCAGGAGAGGCTTTTCTGGATAGGCTAAGTCTTAAAGGGCAGCAGGATTTAATTACAGAGGAGCAGTGAGCCTGAGCCTAAGACGTAGGATAGAACTCTAGACAATGGGAACAGTTTTAAGTGGTGTCTAAAACATGAGAGTGCATGTGGTCACTATAGGATACAGTTGGCTCTGCTGTAATGTGACCTATGCATTCCTAAAGATCACTGTTGCAAAACTGTACAATGACAAACTTGATTATAAGAAAAAAGGCATCAAGGCAAAGCAGTCAAGAACTTCATGTGCCATGGAAGAAAATAAGATAGGAATCTAATAAACACGATAGCACAGTCTTACACATGTCAAAAGGTTCAGAATTTTATGAGTACTACAACAAATATGGCACATTGCCTTGAAAAAGATCTGAAGTTTGCCTTCAGAAGTTGGCATCAGAAGGGTTATAGCTTGTGAATTATTGTGAAGTGGTGGCGAGAGGGTTATCTGAAATGGGAGTGAAAATTATCATACCAGATGTGTGGCTCATAATACGGTAGCTAAGGGAACTGGTGGGTGTTGAAGTGTGTGCATGTGCATGATTTTTAAAATTTATTTTGTCTTCCTGTGTGGCTTGGTTTTAATTGGGTGCCCTTCTCTTTGTTCACCTAGTCTTTCTCAAAGATGAAATTGTGCATAAGCAAATGCAAAATGTGGTTATGCTAAATTGTTTGCTAATGTAATCAATCATGTTGGGACAGATTCATGTTTTCAAAGCAAGTACTATATCAGAATTGACTGGCTTCCACTCTTGGAGGATAACAAGAGATGCCTGGAGTGGCCAGAAATGTAGGGGGCGGTTCCAGCATAGGACTTCCATTTTTCCATTTCTGTCCCCAGCAACTTTCTAATATTTGCAGTTAAATAAGAGTATTATTGAACTTCTAGCAAGTTCATATGATCTCTCCTGACACCTTACTGGTTTTCCTGTTAATTCTGTTCAGTATCCTCCTTGCACCTCGCTGGGAATTTTCACTGTGGTCATTGTTTATATCTGACCCTTGTCGCTTGTGAGAGTGACCCACTTGGTTGTCAGTGGCCTGGCTTTTCCTCCGCCTTCCATCCTCTCCATTCAGGCCTTTTCTACACGAGTGCAAGAGCTGTTGGGAATTCAGTCCTATCCTACAACTGCTACCTGGATTCTGTTTTCCCTCGACCAACTAGCCTGATGTGCTTTGGTTTCTATGCAGATTGGTTACTTGCACCTCATTTATTGCTGCTGGTATGTTGCCAAGCTTTGTGAAAGTTTACCCTCAGGTGCTCACTGCTAGAATCTATGCTTAGCAATAAAAGTAGACCTGAGGGGAATCAGGAGTTCTTTTAGATCATTTACCTATGTAGGAAAAGTAAAACCTTGCACATCTCTCAGTTGACGATCATTTAATTGTAATTAAGTAGCTGCCAACCTTTCCTGAATATATAGTGTAATGACAGGCACCGTGTCACATTAGTTTACCTGGATATTCTCATTTCATCCTCATAATGGTCCTAGGAGGTTACTATTAATCTCTGTTTTACACATAAAGCTACTGAGACTCAGAAAGTTAAGTAACTTATCCAGGGTCACACAGATACTTGTTCAAGGTCACATGGTAGAGTGTCTTTAAGAACCTGGTTAGTTTAATCCAGACCCTATGCTTTTAACCATCACTGCATAATTGACATCATTCTTTCAGACACTATTGTGGGCACTGTGAACTTGTACCAGGAAGAAAGCATACTTCCATGTGAAGGACCATGATCCTTGCATAGGTCTCTGCCCTCAGTTACATAGGTGGGTCAGTGCTTTCTATCCTGGGCACTCATCAGAATATTTTAATAGTACCTGAAGAGATGTTGGCTGAATTTTAACTAAACTTGGTTTGTAATGGGAGCATAGACAGGAAGGGGAGAAACAAGACGTCTTTCCTATTACAGTTATAGAGCCCTACCATGTATCAAAGTGTAAGGTCCCAGTGCACATGCCGGGATGGGGGCATGCATGCAAAATAACCATGAGAAATATGCTCAGATACAAAATATGAGAATTCAGGACTATAAATAAGTCAACTATTTGGTTCTGTGTTTGTAAGCAAGATAATGAAGTTGATAACTGAAAACCAGGAAGCTCTAACGCCACCTCGTGGAGAGATCACTGCAGTCAGGTTCGCCCCTCCTTTGCCCATCCTTCTGCTGGTGACCTGTGGTGATGGGAGGTGACAGTTTGGATGGGGATGTTGTGGTGTGCCTCTGCTAAGCACCTATGTTTCTAACCAGATGTTTGGCTTCCAAGAATTAGAGATGATGAAGTTGGATATCAAACATAGTGGGTAACCTTGACAGTTTATAGGTACCCTTCTATCGGTATTATTTTATTTATTGCATTTCTGTAATATAGGCAGGGAAGCTGTTATTCTTATTTAATAGGTGAGGAAATGGGTTTCCTGAGAAGGCTAATTGACTTGTCTAGGGTCACAACCAGTAAGTGGTAAAGCTGTGACTTGAAATACAGTCTTTTGTGTCTTAATCCAGGGGATTTTCCTGTTGTACTGTGTTCTTTAAAATGGATGAGACCGTTTTCATGTGCAGGCAGCAGCTGTTCCATCAGACAACTGCTTTTGCAGCTTCTTTTCCTTATTGTTTTGTATTTTGATGCCTTCATCATTTTCTGTATGACTGGCGGTCTGAGAGCTGAGGACTTCAATTTCTTGTCAAGAAGGTCCTAAATCTATTTTCTCTAGAGTTAGATGGATAACAAGTGGCAAGTTCTTATGTAGAATCTTTGTTTGGAATTTGCCATCAAAATGATCTTCAGCAGGGAGAGAGCTCTTTCTATCTGAAAGGGGGAGAGAGGTTTCATTTTGATTTTTTAACAGAGGAGAGGACTCAGCATGTGATTAAATTGCATTGCACTGGGCTTTTGCTTCTGTTTCAATGTTGTGGACTTTAGGGGTTGGTTGGAGTCTGATGACAGTCTCATTCTGCACATTGTGTATGCCCACTGGTTTCTGAGTTGTCTGAGATCAAGGCACTTGTGTGTCTTTTTCATTGCTGTATTCTCAGCATTTAGGAGATGCTTAAATAATTGAGTGATAAATGAAGGAACATTGGTTGTTTTCTTTCTCTTGGATCAGTGCTGTGATTCATTAGGAAGTTAGTGTGGCGCAGTAGTTGAAGGTAGACTCTGGAGTCAGACCTACTTGGATTTGACTCCTAAATGTCATCTTTCTGATTATTACCTTACCTCTCCGAGCCTCAGGTTTTTTTAAATTGAGTATAGTTGACGTACAATGTTACATTAGTTTCAGATGTACAACATGGTGATTTGACAACTCTATACATAATACTATGCTCACTACAGAATAGCTACATCTGTCACCATACGCCATTACGATACCACTGACATTAGTCCCTAGGCTGTACCTTTCATCCCCGTAACTTATTTATTCCATACCTAGAGCCTGTATTTCCTATTCCTCTACCAGTTTGCTCAATCGCCCATCCTAATTCTCTCCTCTAGCAACCGTCAGTTTGTTCTCTGTATTGAAGGGTCTGTTTCTGCTTTTTTGTTTGTTTGTTCATTTGTTTTTTAGATTCCACACGTATGTGAAATCTTATGGTAGTTGTCTTTCTCTGACTTATTTCACTTAGCATAATACCCCCTAGGTTCATCTGTGTTGTCACAAATTTGAACCTTAGTTTTCTTAACTATAGAATGGATAGTATATAATGATACTATGCATGTAAAGAATTTAACACATATTTGGCCCATAGTAAGTCTTGAATCTGTGCTAGTTGATCTGGTCATAATCATCTGAATTCGTTTGGACTTCTGTACTTTTCATAGGATGAGCTAAAAATTCCAAGGTTATAATGTTTGCTTTTGCTATATTTCTAAATATGGTGCAGTTCTTGAGATTGTGGTATCAGTCCAACCCATAATTCTTCATCATGTCAAATCGCTTTGCATATTTGAGTGCCAGTGCTCTGACTCATGCTCATTTTCTTTGGTCAGTTGGAGTTGAAGGCTTGGATATGAATTAGACCCTTTCACACTAGTATCTATGTTTATCTAAACAAAGTTTTGGAGAAAATCTAGGCCTGATTCGTGCAGATGAGCACGAGCGAAGTGAAACCTCTGGAAAACCTTTTTGTACCTGGCAAGAGATCTTGGTTTGATTGTTCCTACTATCATTTTTCATATTTTACAGAAGTCTAGACCAGAGTTTTTCAGCCTCACCACCCTTGTTATTCTGAGCTGGATAACTCTATATGTGGGTGGCTGTTCTGTGTATGATAGGATGTTTTGCAGCATCCCTAGCTGCATCTGTTAGGTGCCAGAAGCATTCCTCCTTTCCCAGTTGTGACAACCAAAAATGTCTTCACATTGTGCAGATGTCTCCCAGGGAAGAAAAATCACTCTGGGTTGAGAACCCCTGATGTAAACCCTACTGAGTTTGTTTCCTGCAGGATACTGTCTTCTTTTAACCAATGACTGACTTTTCTCATTTATTTCTTACTTTGTTCCTGTCATTCATTCTCAGCTCACTTCTTTTCCCTCTGAGAATACTGATGTGCTTAGGTTGAGGGAATTACTAAAGTGAAGGCAGAGGTTTAGAATCAACACTATTTTAAAAGTGCTCAATGATTATAAGTCTCAAGGACCACATTTCCCAGAAAGTAAAAGTAGTAAGTGTTTTTGCTCCTCTTTAGCAAATTGTCCTTTAGAAGGAAGGATAGAATTTTGTCAACATGGAGGCAAGTGACATTTGTCTTGCATTCTGCTCTTTCTTTCCTCTTACCTACTAATGCTCCCTTTCCAAAACTTCAAACTTATTCCTACTTACCTTCTGTAATGCACAGCAGTGCACAACATTTTATTGTCAATCTTCACTTTTTAAGGAGTTTCATATGCATTGGCTTTCAGCTAATGAATAGGAGAGCCAGATGATCAATCAAATTTGTTAGAAATTGGAAATAATTCAGAGGAGTTATTGTATTGGGCCTCTTAGCATGTGCCTTTTGTTAAAAGTACAGCTTTCTAACTTCAAGAAGTCTCATGGGTTTTGCTTCAATGAAATAAAGAATTGTCGGCAGATGGGTGAGATAGTTTCAGATGTAAGAGTCTTCCCTGCACCTCATAGTCATGTCTCCTCAACCACCACTTTTCCTACCTAGAGACAACCAACATTCATTTCAAGAGTGTGTTTCTGTTTGTTAAATAGGAGCCTAACGTGGGGCTTGACCTCCTGATCTGGAGATCAAGACCTCAGCTGAGATCAAGAGTTGGATGCCTAACGGACTGAGCCACCCAGGCATCCTTCAGGAGTTTTTAAATAGAGATTGTCCCACCTTCTTGGTACCCCTCTAACTTCTTGGAGTCCTCTCCTATTTGATAGAATCATTTCTTCTGATTATACTAATTTTCTTGCTGCTGGTGGTAGAGCGCTATTCCGTATCTGTGGTCTGTGAGTAGGTAAGGATGTTGAGTGGAGGGACAGGTTGTGCATTGATGCAAGCACTGGAAGACAGAAACTAAGTTTTAGAGTTGTAAATTATGTGGGAGGCTTTGTAGAGGTGGTCACACAGTTCTGGTGGTGGGAAAGAGTTAATTTATTCCGAAGATTTAAATAACTCTGGAGGAGACAAGACAGCTGGAAAAAAATTTGAACGTGGCAAAGTTGAGATGTTATAAAGAAGATTGGGGGTAGACATACTAGAAAAACATTTGCTGCCTTGCCTATAAGAGGAGGGCTAGGAGGATTTATGTACAATCTGTAAAATGAGAGTATTGGCTTGCTCCCCTCTGACTCTAATACTCTGTTATTACTAGATGACATTCTTCAGAAGCTGGGAAAGCAGCAGTGTTTGCCGTATAATACCAAAAATGCAGTAGGAGCACTCTCCTCTCTGTACCTCAGTACAGCAAAAATCATGTAGTTGAGAGAAACAACTGCAGAATATGGGAGTTGCTTTAGACAGGAACTTGGGCCTACTTCCTCTTCTTCTTGAGTATGTTATATTCTGTGTTCATTGACTTAAGACTCACACATACCTGAGTTAGATTCAAAGTGAATTTATCACTTAAAGTATTTTCATAAGGTTACTTAGGTTTCTTAGGTCTTGCTTTCTTTCAGGATGTTATAAAGTATCCTATAATAACATAGTCATATTTAGAGTCAATATTGCCTTTCATTATACCTGAAATTTGTATAGGACAATCTTTAGGAACAGGGCAGTAGAGCCAGGACAGATGCAGTCAAAATGGCCTACAATCACAAACAGAACATAACATTAAAAAACATAATTCTTCAACAGCTCTTTGTTAAGTGCATACAATACGCGATGTATTTTGCTATGTGCTGGGGCTGTAACGAGGAAACAAACAATCAGACAAACACAACAGCAACCATTTCCAAATTATAGTTTGCTTTTCTCAGTTTGCAAAAGCATGGTGATTAGAATAGAACCATCGCACAATACTAGACACCCTCAGGCGTGGAATACAAATGCATGTGAGGGCCCTTTGCTCTAGACATTTCTCCACATAGGGTCAGTTACAGAGGAAGTTACTGAAGGCAGGAGAAGTGGAAAATGATACGTCCATGTAGGAGAGTGGCCTAGAATACCTCTGGATTCATTTTATGTTGTTCTGGATAGATTCTTGGAACCCTGCCCCATTTAAGCTTTTCTGAAAGATTAATTTGGGGTTCACGTTTCATCTGTAAGTGGTATGGTTTTTGGATCTCTTCTGTAGTTTGGGACTTGACAAAAACAGATGAAAATTCTGGGACAAGTCCTGCTGTCATAGAGGGTCCTCCTACCTACGGGTGGTTTACCCGCATGCTTTTGCTTTTGTTTTATGGGGTCTTCAGGCTGAACTCCACTCTCCTCAGTTTTCTTCAGGGAAGTTCTGGCACTCCCAAATGGGCCAAGGTTTAGAGGGAGGCTCAGGACAGGAGGGTTAGAGGTAGGTTGTAAATGATGGTTTAATACATTCTGTCCTTATCCTGGTAGTAAAATGTCCAACTGGCAAAGACACTGAGTCCTCTGTCTTGCAGCCTCTCTGTGACTTTGGGCAAGTCATGCTTCCTCTCCAGGACCCTTTTCATATCCATAAAATGGGGGAACTGGAGTAGATAATTTCTATAAAGTCAATCAAAGGAAAATTATCTCTAATTGTACGTCTTCTTGATAATTCTCTTTTAAGAAATAGGATCGGTTCTAAAGCCTTCTCATAGGACCCTTAGCTGAATTTTGCTTGTAAAATTTTACTTGCTTGCTCTAAAGAGGGTAGCCTTTTAAGTTGAGAATGAGCATCCATACTCCCTCTTCTCAGTAACTTAGCCCAATCAATTTCTACTGTAAAGACCAAGATGGGGGGCAGCCCTGGTGGCTCAGCAGTTTAGCGCTGCCTTCAGCCTGGGGTGTGATCCTGGAGACCTGGGATCGAGTCCCACGTCAGGGTCCCTGCATGGAGCCTGCTTCTCCCTCTGCTGTGTCTCTGCCTCTCTGTCTTTCTGTGTCTCTCATGAATAAATAAATAAAATCTTAAAAAAAAATACCAAGATGGATTATTCAGTTACCTGTAGCATCCAGAATAGTGGCAATCAAATGGGGAAGAATGAGTTGAGTAATTATTATTGCTGCTTGAACAGACATAGGAGTAGGACTTCAGAATTCCTGGCTGCTATTTATTACTGTCTTGTGCTTGCCACAGCTATAAAGAAAACGCAACCAGAATAAGAGGTGTACTCCTAAGTCAGAGACACATTTTTTTCAGGCACTGCTTTATTTATTTTTGTTTTTAAATCAGTAGAAGAAAGTAGTAGAAGTTCATTGATCTGAGCAGCAGTAAGTTTGTACATTTGTCTTTTTTGTTGTTTTTGTTAAATATGATTAAATCACCAGACTGCTGGCACACCTCACTTGCATGCAATTGTGCACCATACATATTAGTTGTAGGAAAGTTACAGGCTCCCCCCCATCCAAGGAAAAGACAAAAACAGAAACAAAACTACTCTGGAAGAATAATTTTCAGTGAAATCTAACCTAATGTTGTTAAGTGGACTATGTCAAGGTTATACATGATAGGATAAATGATATCAACAAATGTTATTTCTGGGTGGAAATAAAAGAGTAAAAATGAAGGATGGGATCCAACTTCAGAAAATGCAAGATTGGTTTGAGATGAAAACACCATAATGTCCAGAAAAAAGATTATGTATAAATGGCACGTTCTGACTGAAGTTGTCATCAGCCACAGTGTCTGATGCATCCCTATTTCTTTTGCAGGAAAAATAAAAGGAAGTATACATTGCTATTGGCATCAAAGAAGCAATCCAAATCCAAAGAAAGAGCTGGAATCCTTTTTCTTGCATTATCTCCAAAGCTGTCAGTGATGTAAATTATGCTTGCAGAACTTCTGTTATTGGGCAGTATTATAAGAAGGAAGAAAAGAGCTGTATTTTCGGATCCCAGGTGGAATACGTCTGACTGGCACTTATATCTCAGATTTTGATTTATAAAGCAAGAACAAAATCATGAAGGGAGTGTGCGTGTTGCCCCACCTAATCTGTCATTTTTTGAGTTACATCCAGTTTTATAACTTCGGGAAAGTTTTTTTTCCTGCTTCCCTCACATTTAGAAAAATAAATGCAGTGCTGTCATTGTTAGAGAATTCCAGAGTTCATTGTATTTAGAGAGGATCATAAATGATTTATTTACATTAAGAATTAGAGTTTCCAGATTGGTGATTAAAAAGGTTTTCAAATTCTAGATTAGAAATTTGGGAATTTCCCTTTGTGCTAAACATACTTGGAGAAGTTACAATTATACAACTCCTAGGAACCAATTAAAATTAGTCATTTGAGTTTTATTGTATTCATGGCAGTATAAACCTTACATGTTGTGAGTTTTGATTCATCTTTTTTATTTGGAATTAGAATGCCAGCCCTTTGATATTTAAAAATCGTAGGGTTCCCTGACTTAATGTAGTTGAAACAATTCCTAAGAGGCACATTTCTTAGCCCTTGACTAAACTCCTTTGTACTTCTACTTTCTTCAAACAACTAAACTGGAAGTAGGGCTGTTTAAACAGGAATGTAGCATCCAGTAATCACGAGTAATCCTTCTCCAATAGTCTTTCCTAGAAACATCTGGAATATGACTAATGGTTTGGGAAATAGGACCTATGAGTAAAAGTTAACAGGAATTGAAAATTATTTCACATGTAGATAAATAAGTGGTGATTTACATACAAATTGTAAGTCCATGAGGAACATTTGGAAGGACAGTCAATGTCATCTATTTTTCTGAATAATAAAGAGCATATATAACAGGAGAAATTTGTGTCAGGAATAAAAATAAAGAGTTGTAGGAATGGCCGAGATAGATGTTAACTTCTACAGTGCATTCAAGAAAAGACAAAAGCTAACTAATTATAAAACACCAGGTTTTGGGGGAGTGTACAAAATTATTTCCAGGTCTGTTGAAATATTTTTCATTTATCAGTGAAGTGATAAATATGCACCCATATCCTTAACATTGGTATCCCTTGTATCTATTCTTCTGCAGAGGTGTGGTGATGACCTGGTATTCTTGGAAGCAAATCTCAGGTACATAGAATTGGTTGTTCTAGAACACATATTCCAGGAATCAGAGACTCTCCTGGGTTCTCTACTGAGAATGTTGGAGGTATTCTTGGCAAGAAGTAAACCACAGTAAACTGTTAATAACCAAAAGGAGTCGCTGATGTCATGAGGCCTAAAAATATGTAATTAGGGAATCATAATTTGAAGTAGAGGAGTTGTGGGCAAACAGAACTCATTGGTTTAAAAAATATTGGAAAGTGTGTGTGTGTGTGTGTGTGTGTGTGTGTGTGTGTGTGTGTGTGTGTGTTTTGCTTATCCAATTTCCACTGCTGAAAATAGGGACCCAGTTTAGGAACTCAAAATGTAGCTAGAGCAAAGTATTAGACACAGTTTTCTGTATTTTTGAGAAAGTGTTAAACACATTGTAGGTATTTCTTGGTTTAATGGCATTCTTTGTATTTCATGATGCGTTCTTTTATTCCATTATCACCTCCTTTCTTCCTCTATACTTTTGTGTGGGCTTGAAATAAAATAAAAAATTCAGAGCTATACAATGCTGTCAAGCCCATAATGAAATATAGCTTTATTGATGTGTGCTTCAAGGGTTTAGAGCAGTCTGAGCTGCTAACTGTGGTGTTAAAAATTGTTTGATACTCCCCTCCCTTAAATCCTTTGAAAAGAGCAAATTTTTTATGTTCATGCAAAAGATCCCTTAGAAGATAGTGAAGGAGGCATGTGGTTTGCTCATACATGGGGTTATTTTATTATTATGGAACCTGTGCAGTTGTTAAAGGAAGAAGCAGCTGTGTGGTAAAGTGGTAGCAAGCTGTTTCCTATAAAGTACAAGGGCTCTACAGTATAGGAAATTTACAGAAAATCTCAGTCATGCCTATAAATTTCAGTTATATGAATGTGTGACCAATGTGTTACGATATAAATGAGATCAGAGTATGAGAATGGGACCCCGGTTATATCTCTTAGTTTATGTATCTTAACATCAATTATTTTAATTTAAATGACTGGGCAATTTAAAATTTTCAAATAGCCCAACAACAGTTGATAAGTAGAATGATGATTTCATAATGGGGCTTTATGACCATTTTAGGTCATCTGAACTTTTTCAATAGAGACTAACTACCTTGATCTTAAATAATCACAGCCTTATGTTTGCATCAGGATGTCATTGATAACATGCGAAGGGACGAAGGTACCTCACATTTAGTCAGAGGAGTAGCCAGGCGAGGCTACTAGGAGAGCAGGCGAGGCCAAACAATTAGTGTTAAGGTCCAAAAACTAAGGGACATATAGAAATGTGCTATTCAGTTAGCAGGACCTGCGGCCTAGGCATCACCTGGGTGCTTGTTAGACATGTAGAATCCGAGATCCAACCCAGACTTAGTGATTCATAGGTTGAAACCTAACCCCCATTGTAAGGGTATTTGGAGGTGGAACCTCTGGGAGGTAATTGGGCTGTGAGGGTGAAGGCTTCATGATTGGGATTAATGCCCTTATAAAAGAGGGTCCAGATTGCTCCCTTCCTGCTGCTGCCATGTGAATCAGGCCTGGTCTTTGAATCAGGAAGCAGGTCCTCACCAGACACTGCACCTGCTGCTGCCTTGATCCTGGACTTCCCAGCCTCTAGAACAGGGAGAGAGAAATTTCTGTTGTTTTTAAGTCATCCAGTGTAAGGCACCTTGTTATAGCAGCCCGAACTAAGATAATATATACATTCAAGTGTAGGAACATGGATCTAGTTCCCTGAGATGGAATGGGTCTGAAATTGAAATTAGGATATATAGAGTGAAGCATCTTGAGCCTGGGAAGCTCTCAAGTACAGGATCAGGATCAAAGGAGGGTATGTGAGTTTGGGTCGGTTTGTTTCAGTGGTGGAAGGGTAGGTTAAGGGAGCAGATAGTATTTTGAGTGGTTGCCACAGTTAAAACCCTCATTATTGCTTGGCATTTGGTTTTATGGAGTGTGCGTGAGGGGCCTTGTTTACAATTAGGGGTGAAACACACACTGGATGACTGTGGAGTCTGGCAGCTATTAAATGTTGGAAAAATCAGAGACTTGGAAGTCTTGTGAGAGTGGAAGACCCCAGCTGAGTCAAGTTTAGGGAAATGAATGTTGTTGGCTGAAGGTGAGTCGGCCTCTTGGGGGGTGGAAAACCAATCAAATCTTACTCCTTAGAGAAAAGGCATTTTATTAGTGGGATGTTTGCTGAGTCTGGCTTAGCTGTGTCCTCTCAGGTCAGATGAAGAACTATTGCATGCACGTGTTCTCTCCAGAGGTCAGTGAACCTGGGACTTTGGGGCCAGGCCCAAAGATAGAAACACTAGTAAAGCATTAGGTTTTGCTAAGTTGAGATATGAGAAACAGTAAAACTTACATTTTCTGCTGGAAATGATAGGAAGCCACCAATCTTACGGCTGGAGAACTGTCAATAGTTATTTTTTGTTAATTTAAAATTTTAATTTTAATTAAAATTAATTTTTATGTTGATTTTTGTTAATGTTAAATGCATAATATAATACAAAAATATTGAGTAAAATTTTAAATCAATTTGTACTGTAGTATGTATGCAGCTTTCCATATTTCGGAAGGAAAAAGAATTTTATTCGTGAAAGCACTTGAAATTTTCAGAAGAGAACACAAGCATCTTTTAGTAACAACGATTCTTTTGAATAAAGAATGTGTAGGGCTTATTAAGGCTATAATAAGGACCAAAAGTCGAGATCTTTCTATGAACTACTAGCACTGTAGGCAGGAGATGATGAGATGGGTTGCAGTATATTTTGGTCTGTGCCAATTATGTCAATGAGATCAGAGGTATATGTAAAATATATTTTTAGTGGTTGCACAGCACTTAAGATGTGGCAGTCCTTATCCTACACTCTTGTGGTTTAGCTTGGCAGATCTGAGATGGGGACATAAGCCACAAAGTGCTGTGGGTCTCGAAACAAAATGAAGTCATGCATTACGGTAAAGGGGGGGGAGGAGGAAAATCAACATTTTCCAGTAGTCAAACTCTACATAGATACTTCAGATACATTTCACTCTTTCTGTATTTATTGCCTACTAAAACTCTATAAAGATTGCCTTAATTTCCCTACCTATAGATTTATGGGACTCCATGTCTTGCAGTGAACCACGTTCATGTGCATGGTTTCTCAGTGCTGAGTGGAGTCCTCCAAAGCAGTGATCTCTGTATACAGTGGGTGTTACATGATCAGTTCTTTTGTTCATTGATACTTCGTTGAGTGCCCATGGTGCAGCTTGTTGGCAGTGTAGCCATTGAGGACCTACTGAGGTCATAAAAGTGATGGGAGGTATGAGTTTGGATCGAGAGGTAAATGTGAAGAAGTGAGGAGACAATGTGGGTAGACTCCAGGCAGACAGGAAAGGATGACACTTAACACCAGTGGTGACCAGGCAGCTGGTGTGGCTCGACCTCCCCGGTGCTCACTACTTGGGATGCCACCTGTAGAACATGCCTGCGGGAGCTCCTGGACTGTGACTTAAGTAGGATGGCTGGGAGGCTGCCTTTGGTCTAAGTAAGTGTTTCAAACTGGAAAATTGGAAAAACTATCACCAAAGTGTAACCATCCCTGGTAAAAGGATGCTTTGTTGAGATAAGCTAATCTTATTTGTGTTCTAATTACCTGTAAATGTTAGAATGAGAATACATGTGGTAATATAAAAACAAACAGAGATATTTATCTTAAGGGTTGGTTTTATTGGGTTTTCCATTCAGAATCATAATTATGCCTTGTTTCTGGCACTCGATTATTCTAGAAGTCATGATACAAATTCCTTATAGAAAATGGCTGTTTTTAACCTTTTTTTAAAATGTAAAAACATTTTGGTCTTTTCAAGGGATAATTTGGTTGATATAAAAATGCTTTCATTTGAGACATTTTCTTCTTGCATGTTTCTTGTTATTTTAGCTTCATTTGACTCATGAATCTGTGCCCTGTGTATTTGTGTATTATTCCTCCTGATTTTAGGAGTATATTCCTAGGCTTAAATCATCTCAACTATACATATGTATTATGAGTTCAGGAAGGGGAACTGGAAACTATCCTCTGAATGATCCTGAGAGATTTCTATTGTTATTTTCTTCTTATTATTTTTAAAATATTTTATTTATTTGAAAGACAGAGAGAGTGTGCACAAGCTGGGGGTGGAAGGAGGGAGGTACAGAGGGGGAGGGAGGTGCAGGGAGTCCAAGCCAAAGTTCTGTCCCAGGAACCTGGGATGATGACCTGAGCCCAAGGCAGATGCTTAACCAACTGGAGCCACACAGCTGCTCCTGTTTTTTTTTTTTTTTCTTTTTAAGAGACCCTAAAGGATATCCTGAATTATTCCCACTAAGATTAATGTTTGTTTCTGAATGGTCATAGATAATTGAAAATAATCCAATTATTATTTAGCGATAGGTTGTTAAGATTGACCTGGAGGTGTTTTCTAGGAGAGAAAAATGTCAGCATTACAATTTGCTGTTTGGGTATCATAAGAATATACTGCATATTAAATACTAAATATATATGTTTGTATGTTAAAATTTCCCAGACTAAATTTGTATAAATGCATAGTAGATAATGCAGTAGTTTTCTGTTAATGCCTCTGATTATTTTTGGTCTTCATGCTTTGAGCTGCTGTTTTCGAGTCAGTTATATGTGTATTTGTTTTTTAGAGACAGATGATTTTTCATGGGAAAGAGAGGCAGCCTTTTGTCTTTTGTAAGTGAATTCATGGAATGCATTTTAGAAATGGATTTTCTGTGGCAAGACCTGATCCCACACATTGTTGAAACTTTTATTAGTCAGGCCTTACCAAATTTCCATTGAGCACTTTTCTCCCTCCACTTAAACATTAGGACATGAAGAGAATTTCAATACCCTAGAAAATTTACATACATCTATTCAGGGAATCAAAAGATTTCCTTTAAAATTTTTTATTTGACTTTGTAGTGAAAATTTTGTGGTAAAGTGTGATAATCGTTAATAAGACAACGTGGAGTAATAGAACTGTAAGGCACCAGTGACCAATAAAATGAATAACAGTTTTAATGTGGATTTATTTTTTGGAGGGATGGTATTTAAGGTCCCATTTTTAAAAACTGCCTTGACACCAGCTCCTAATTCAATTAGCTTTCCAACTAAAAGCCCTTCTGTAATAATCAATTAGCAAGCCACGCTGGAGGAAACCTCACTGTGTGTAAATACAAAGAGCTTGCGCCCCGTGTGTGTGTGTTTGTGTGTGTGTGCGTGCACTGTGTGCCAGCGTGTCAGTAGAACTGAGGAGTGTGTGTATGTGTGCGTGTATGTATGGATTTGGCTGTGTGTGTTGGGGGAGACAGGGTGGGGAGGTCTGCTCCTGAAGATGCTTTGTAAATGTCTTTTGTTTTCATGTATTTCTCTTTCCCTTTGTCTGCAGTCACTTGGATCCTCCTCGGCACCAGTGCCCTAAGTGACAGCCCCCTGGCAGTAATGAGGCTGCGCGCGCTCCACTATAATTGAACCCTGTCAGCGCTGCCCATTAAGGCCGTGGTGTGCATGCCAGCTCTTTAATCCAAAACCCATTTCTTCTCCTCCATCATTTCCCTTTTACTCATGGCACTGTTTCAAGTCCTGATCCCCCTCATTGTGCATGTAGAGGTTCAGGAATGGAGAGTAATTGGTGTTGGTGCACCCCTCTTAAGGAGCAACCCTGTTAATAAAGACGTGTTCACATCTGCAAACTAAGATCATTGTGTCATGATTGAGCATTGTTTGGGCTTCCTGAATAGTCTATTTGCAGTTAGGTTTTTTTTTGTGTGTGTGTGTATGTGTGTGTGTGTGTGTGTGTGTGTGTGTGTGTCTTCAGATCCAGCATCTCAAACTCTCATAGTTCCGTGATACAAAGACAGGTCATTATGATGAAAAACACACATGTTTAATTTGCTTTTATACTGAAACTAATTACACATTGTGAAATCCCAACGAAACGTAAAACTTCAAGTGGCCGTTAATTTTCTTCCAGGCACAAAAATAAAAATAATGGGCTTCTTGATTATTATGCTCCTGGTTAGTCACAATTTCAGAGAAGAACTTCTTTCTTCGGATAGTTGTGTTGAATGTTATGATATCAACATCAAAATAATAGCAGGAGAACACCAGTGTGCTTTTAGCTGCTTTGCTTTTTCTTATACAATGTGTTCAAATTTATCATTGTTTTCATTTTTGTACCTTGCATATGTATGATCCTTTTGTGTGTTCAAATCCTCTGGTATGAGCAGAGATGACTTAGTTGTCACTGACATGGTAACAGGTGTAACTCTGTTTAGAGCCTTGCTTTCATCTCCTCATGCTAAATTCACCCTTTTTTTTACACTCAAAAATTGTAATGAAATGAAATCCCCTTTTGAATAATTTGAAATTTGTAATCTGATTGAAGCTTATCTTTTAATGTGTTTTCCAAGTAGGAATCAAAGAAAATATACTTTGGGCCTTAGTAGGAAAGGCAATTCAACTCAAGTATCACCTAATCGAAATACAGAAATATAACTGTGGTCCAGCCTATGGGTAGCAAATGAGGGAAGGATGTGGGAAGGTAAATGGAAGGAGGTATTTTCAAAAATATATTAAAAATTCAAGTGAGTCCCTAGAAATTAATAGTTGTAAATAAGTTAGATTTATTAACATCATCACTTGCTTCTAGATAACTTTGAAGCTTTGTTTAAACTAAAGAAGTGGGAATGCTTTTTTAAATGAATGGAAATTCTTGATATTTGATAATTAAGTTATTGTCTATTAAACTCTTTTGTTATGCAGGCTAACGTGGGTCTAAGTATTTCAGGACTCACTTTCTATAAAAGTAAAAACCAGAAACAGTTATCAGGAAAAATATCATTGCAATTTGCCGGTGAGATTTATTTAATTATTATTTAATATTCTATAGTTGCTGTAGTTCAGTGTTTGAACACAATAAAATTTTCAATCAAAATTCAGTTCAAACGATGAAAATTCTGTGTGGGTAGATATTTTTGCCTCTGTTGTACAACCTCTACTTCTCAGAATGGCAGAAGTACTCAACAAATTTGTATTGAATTCATTAATTCATTTTACAATACAAACAGATTACTGTTACAACAAAGATTTTCAGTCTAGCTTCTAGGCTGTAGCAGAATAACCCAAGAAAGTATCCTTTCTTATTTTCTTATTGAGACAAATGTGTATCCAGGATGAAATTCAGTCTGTAAAGTAAGCTTTTAAACTTTGCACAACCAGCTGAATTTGTAATTATTCCTATCCTTATAATCAGACGTCAAAATTATTTGTTTTAAACGCCTCATATTTTCCTGCTAAGTTTTGTTCACTAGATGTTGTCAGGTAAGATATTTTTTAAAAACAGTAATGCAAATCAAAATTGAGTCATTTATCTCTATTAGAGGAAGCATAACCTATGTCTTGATTTTTTTTTTTTAAGAAAATAGTTCAGAAAAGTCTTCTTAAGATGGTTGTTTGAGCTATGTGAAACTGGCACATTTTTAGTTGAAACCTACCAATTTATGTCTTATTTCCAGATCATGAGGTCAGAAGATATTTGAATTTTTCTCCTGCTCCTTTCTCTCTCCCCCTACCCATTCTGTGTGTGTGTGTGTGTGTGTGTACACAGGGTATGTGTGATGAAAAATTTGAACATGGCATAGGGAGCAGCACATGCCATGTAGTTCTAAATAAACCACCCAAGAAATAAGAGTGCTTCAAGTCTCTTTTTATCCTAAAAAAGAGTTAAGGTGGGTATGGGAGTCAAGTGGACTGCACCCTCTAATTTTAGGGCTCTCCTTGATTTTGATGTCATTAGCAATTTGACCCTTGATTATAACCATATGACTGGGAATTTTCACCAAGATAGAGACATGATTCAATGATTTTTTAAAATATAAAAGCCCAATTACAGTGAAAGGAAAATAAACATATGTTATATGTCTTGAAAAATACTTGAAGAATTTGTCATTGTGGGAGTTTCATATGCTGTTTAAATGAAAAGTCAGTGTTTAAGTTTGTTGCATTTTGAATACTTATGTGAAAGAGGGCATCAGCAGATGATTTTCCTAACATTCCTTCTCCTCCACATTTTTTCCCAAATTTTTGAAATCAATCACTATTATATTTCTTGCAGATGTCACAGTTATACAGGGTCCTCGCACAAACACAAATGAGTGTTTCAGAGACTGAGCCTCTTGGAGACCTAGACAGTGTTGTTTTAGGAGTGGATGTATTTTCTGCCACAGGAAGAGGCCATGGGTTTTGCAGAAAACACGATTAGACTTAAAGATGACAAAACCAGACAATTGTGCCCCTTTCCTGTCTTTCATTTAGGCTCAAGCAGACAAATACCGCCAACGTCTCATTGAAATACAGTTTCTAAAGTCCTCATCAGATTTCTCTTAGACTCTCCCCTAAGACGTTGGTGGCTGTATTTTTAATAAGAGTGTGACCTAGACTAGAGTCTTTTGGAAAGATCTTATAAATCAGGATGTAATTGCTTGTCAGTAACTTAGTTGGGTGGGTCAATTGTTTGGGGAAATCTAATGTTGGTTGTTAGAAGGTGACTGACATTAGGTGCAGTGGATCCCAATAAACAGATTTCTGAACAAGAAACTTGTGTATCATGCCTTAAAGAGTTATCATGTCCATTGACATGAATCAGCTCACCATCCACTGGATAAATTTTATGTGTAAAACATTGACCATCTTCTTACTGAACTTTCAAGAGACTTGAATTGGATACTTTTTACTGTGTTAGGATTGATGTTGCCTGTTAATATGATATGACTGTTTTTGATTTGTCTGTGTTCTTTCTCTAAATATATTTTAAGTTTCTTATTTATGAGAGAGAAGGAGAGTGAGAGAGTGCACATGTGTGAGCTGGGGAAGGGGTGGAGAGAGAGGGACAAGCAGACTCCCCACACAGGGAGCCTGACACAGGGACTAGATCCCATGCCCCTGGGATCATGACCTGAGCTGAAGGCAGATTGCTTCACTGACTGAGCCACCCAGGCGCCCCTATGTTTCTTATTGATAATAATTTTTCTTGGGATTATACTGTAGTAATCTTTGCTAAGATCATTATCCATGTATGGTCTTTTCACCTCAGAAAAGAAGGAACATACTGCCTTTTTTCCCAAGCATCTCACCTTACTCCCTCACACAGTACTTAGAACCTCTCTTCTTCTGAGTGAGAAAAATGAGTAATTTTTCAGCCTATTATTATCTTAATACTCTCCTTGGCACAAAATTACAAGACTAAAAAATTTTATCTGATGAAATTCATTCTTCTTAGTTTTTTCACATGGTGTTATTTCTTCCATTCTGAGCATTGAGCTCTGAGGTGGTGGTGTTTTTTTTTCCCTACTGTGTAACTTCAGGACAAATCCTTGTTTTATATTATTATTTTTTTATTGGTTGGTTTCCTGAAAGAAAGGTTAAATTTTAAAAATTTCTTGCAGTAGTCATCACAGCCAGGTGGTGGTTTAATGGATGCTATTTGTTGATGGTTTGGTAGAAAGTGAAAATGTGGGATTTTGGAGTCCTAACTCCTGACTTTTAGTTAAAACTCAGTAGATTAGTCTTCTGTACCAGTTCTAGGGGTGTGAGAGATTGTAGGTTTTCTAAAGGATACCTTGGAAATGTATAACAATGATTTTAAAATGTCTACGTTTTTTCAGGAATATTTCCTAAACCGTTTGGGATAGGCAAAGATTTGACCAGAAGAATGTCTTCCCAGAGTGGAAGATGAGAGAGGAAGAAGAATAATTTAAGTCTTCAAGAGTAGAACTGTGACTTAAATTTGCTGTATTTATAAAATGCCCACATAGCCATTCACAATGAAGCTGCATATTCTTATTTAGTACCAGTAACAACTGGGAAAATGTAGCACAGAGTATGATTCTATGTTTATTGAAAAATAAGTGTCTTAGAATATATGCACTAAGGTACAAATGGACATTAAAGGTAAATCATGAGGATTATGAGCATTTCTTTGCTTTTGTCTTTAGATGCTGTATCTTCTCTAATCTTTGTACAAGTGCATCATGCTCAGGTTGTACTAAAATGTTTTTCATATAAGAGCCCGTCACATTTATTAAACTGTAATGTTGAATGCTTAGCATCGGTCAAACTCTGTTCTAGGTGCCAAGGGCATATTTGTGAAATAAAAGCTGATTTTCCTGTAGAGCTTATACAACTAGAGTGAACTTCCTGCACCTCATAGCAGCCATCCCCTAATGAACAAACAAAAAGGCTATTACTTTTATTGTCTTCACAAAATGATCATGGATATTTTCTACAGACTTGTGATTTTTATGGCCAAAGGTATTCCTATTGCTAGTGGTGGTTAAAAGGAAAGATGTTGAGGACCATCTTTCATTTTCCGTGTTTCACTTGTAGAGCTCAGCCTCATACCATTGGTTCTGAGATTTTAGGCATGGAGGTCAAGACATTGAATATACTTACTATACCCTGTAACTTAGGGTTTATATTTAAAAGTCTCTGATTGCTTATAACTTAAGCATGATTTTGTAAAAAGAGAGAACTAAGCCTAATTAGTGATTTCATATACCAAGTGGACCGGCGATATATTTTATCTGGGATTTCATTAGTGGTAAGAGGGCGAGACTCAACAATCGCAAAACTGTTATCTAAATTGAATTCCAAATTAGCTTTATAATAAAATTGTAAATGCTATTGCTGTAAGACCCTAAATACTGTGGTGTCATGTCAATGTGTGTTTTTAAAAATTTTAAATCATGTTTTATACCGATGTGTTTATATGCCAACTATCCTGCTGTTAATAGACTGAGTCTCATCTCAAAGAAACATAAATAACTTCTTGCAAATTAAAACTGCTTAAACTATTCAGGATCATAGTAAATACACTACAGGTTAATTTTACTTAGTACTTAACAGTATTTTTCAAATGGCTGAAGCAAGATATCTCGATTAAATAATTTAGGAGAGTGATTTCATACACTGGTATCTTATAAAGTGCTATTTCTTGAGATATGGTAATGCTGGTGGTGTACAGTGAGGGGTTTGGATACCAAAAATAGTTGGGAAATAATGTATGCTATGTTCTCTTGGCGATACAAAAGAATGCCAGGCATATTGAAGGCTCTGAGAAGTCCTGCAGTGAAGAGGCCAGTTTCAATTTTGTTTAAATAATGTTTCTTAAATTTATTTAACCAGTAAGTTTTTACATTTCTTGATATGCCACACTCTGGTATTCTGTGAACCCTCTTTGGCCAGGATGGTCTAAGTTCTGGAGCAGTGGTTCTGAAATTTCTGTGATGAAGTACCAACTTTGGACATTCTCACCTGTCACAATGGACAACTAGTGATGACTAGTAGACACAGCTTGTACCATGTGAGTCTGACAACATTTGAACTGGCCCATATGCTGTTTGTTTATTTTTTATTTTTTAATTTTTAAAAAATATTTTATTTATTTATTTATTCATGAGAGATTTTATTTATTTATTCATGAATCTGCATTTTATCAAGATCCCAGGTGAGTTCTGTGCACACTAAAATTTGGGGAACAGGAATGTAGAATTGTGCTCTAATAGAAATAGAATGAATGCCAGCCACATATGTAATTTTAAATTTTCTAGGAGGCTTGTTAGTTTCACATTTTTTTTTTACTTTTTAATATCTTATTTAACTCAGTATATCTATGTAAAATGAGAAGATATTCTATATTTAAAAAAATAAGCCTTTGCTTTTTGGTGTGTATTTATAATTACAGCACGTCTCAGCTCTTGCTGGCCACATTTCAGGTGTTCAGTGGCAGCATGTAGCCCGTGGCTATCATATTGGACAGCTCAGGACCTGATGTGATATCTGCTTAGAAAATATTTACAGAATGAGAGGAGTTGGGGGAAAATGTTTATTGGGAGACCAGCTTTGTGCCGGCTACATTGCTGCCTCATAATTTGGGTAGGTGATTTTGGCAGAACAGCACTTAAAACTAGGTTTCTGACTCCTTGGTCCACCCAGTTTTTTTTAAGCTCTTGACTGCTTTTTATATTTTTATTTTTTGTGAATCTCTTTAGTGCTTGCAAAGTATATATATTTTTTGTTTCTTTAAAAAACCGCTTTCCCAAATATTCATAGGTCTATTTTAAATCCTTTCTGGAAAAAAGTTCAACTTTAAATAGATCAATAAAACAGAATGAGTTTGTATTATTTCTTTGTCTCCTATAATTCCTTGACATTTTTTTTGTTGCAGTTTGTGATTTAAATCTACTTTGGGAAAATTGGTCAGATATGTCTTCCATTCTAGAAATTCTTTTTCCAAGTTTGATGAGAGAAGGATTAGGAGATAGAAAGCAAATGGTCAAATGAAGTAATAAATTGTAGCACTTTTCTATATAATGTGGGCCAATTTGATTAAAAATACTGTTGATTTCTGGTACCCAGGAGATGCAGAACCTTAGTGTCTTTGGACAACAAAACGAAACAACCAGAGGATCCTGAGATAATGCTGTACCTACTGACTTCTTATCCTCAGTTGTGAGAGGTTGGTCAGAGGACCAGGAGCAAGTTCTTAGTTTCTCCTAAGTTGCTGATAAGTTTTTTGAAAGAATTAAAACAGAAAGTAAATATATTTCTTGTACTGTCTCCTAACTTCTCCTGTTAATGAGGCTAATAAAATCAGAATAGTGACTCTGTGCACCTTCTAAATAGAGATTCTACAGCTACTATTACATCTCAGTGATGTACTGCTTGCCTTATTCCGTGAATCCTCCCAAGACAGATGGTGGTACAAGTTCCAGAATTTTAATTAAGAACCCATAGTATGTTGTTGACTCACAGGGGAACTTAGCAGACTGGAAAAAGCTTAAATCTGGGAACTAGGTATCTCAGATTTTAATCTTGGTTTTGTATCAGCCCAACTTTACTAAATCTCTGTTCCCTCATATGATTTTTAAAAGGAGGATAATACAAAACTTACAGGATTGTCTTGAGAGGAGCAAATGAAACTCAAATATGATTTAAAATGCTTATAGAAACTTGGGCCAACAGAAATTATTTATCCATACTTTTTCCTGAGTGAGGGCATGGGGAACTGGGAGTTTCCACATAGCAATGATGGATAGAGTGTTAATTGAGAGGCACTTTATGGAAGGCAGTTTGACAGTCTTCTGACAAACCAGTATTGCCATCCATGTACTTGTACAGCTGAAGAGTAAAATCTTAGGATCTAGGAACAATTGTGCTCATGATAGCATTGTTTTAGATAGCAGATCTAAAACTGCAAAGAAATGCTGCTATATTAGGAACTGATTAAATTATGGCAAATCCATACAGTGAGATGTACAGACATTACAACAAATGACAGAAACCCTTGGGAAGATGTCCAAGACATATTAAGTGAAAAATTACAGGATCCTCTTCTTTGTACAGAAAATATAGAAAAGAATACGCAGTTATTAAGTGGGTCGCCCCTGAGAAATAGAAATGGGGTCTAGAAGAGAAGAGGACTCTTTTTTTTTTTTCCCTTCTGTGTTTGAGATTTTTGGTATAAGCAGGCATTAGTTTTCTATAGTACATCAATATTTATAATAGAGAATGTATTGCCTTCTAGCTAATTACTCTGATTTTTGGATGAAAAGACAATTTGGGGGAGGAAGCTCAATATCTTATAGTGTAGTAATTTTGAAGTTTTGCTGTACAAGAACTACAAAGCAATTCAAAAGCCTACATACTCTGTCGAATTTGATTCACGGTGTCAAGTCTGGTCTGGGAGTGATCCTTCTGGCGCTTTTCTATTAAGCAATCCAGCATTCTACATTGTGATTCAAGCGTTCTTGTAACAACTTAATTTGATATTTTGCAAGGATTCAGATGATTAAAGTGGATATGAAAAATGCAGCCTCAAAAAAGTCATATTGATTCCGTTTCTCCTCACCCGTCAAAGTAATATAAACTAACTAGGTCTGACTTAATTTTTCTGGAGGTCAGTTTCTAACTCATTTTATTTGCACTGCATAAAGAAAAATGAAAGACAAAATAAATTCAAATTGATTTATTGTAGGAGGGGCGTGCTCTGAATGAGTTTAGCTAAGTAGATACTCAAACAAATGTGGCTTATGAAAAAAATACGATAATGTAAGGATTTTTCCTAATCCTGATTAGATTTTAAATTGTCCTTTCAGTAGTTTGCATAATTATAAGGCACTGCCATACAGTGAGTAACAATAGAAAATAACTCATTAATGCCTGTTTCTCTTTGGCGTTGTTCCAGGGCATGCAGCTTGATGTTTATAGAGCAGACAGTCTGTAGCGTTTCCCTGTCTGATACTGAACATCAAAGATTGCTCGGATTTCTCTGTACTCAGACATTCCTGATTTTGTCTGAAGTGGTAATATCCTGAAAAGCCAATAACAGCATGAAATTTAAAGTATTTTGGCACTTCCTAGTTCTTGTATTATTTTCAAACGTAGTGATATTAGAGAAGTTGATTGGGATTTCTTGGCTTTTAAACAAAGTGAACTGTTACAAATCTAGTTTTTGAGCCCAAGGTTATAAGGTCATTATACTGCTGGTGACTGAACTGAATCACTTTCCAGAGATAGGTTTTAAATATCCGCCACTTATATGCCAGTGTTTGTTTCATTAGCATCAGTGTGTTTTCACTGGTGCTGTGGCATTAGATATGCATCCCTAATGAATAAATAATGAGATGTTGAATCTCGAGCACTGGAATTTTAATCTTTACTGTGCAGTATTTTTTTAATATGGATTGTGCCCAGCCATAGTGCATCAGGAAATAGTTGTATAGATGGCTGATACCTTGCAAATACTTACAAAATAAGCAGTTCCTGTCTTAATAGGGTTAAGACCATTGCCAGCTTCTCTGGGTTTAGACTGAGCAGCCCATTTAAAAAGAGCAGATCCGGGGCTGCCTGGCTGGCTTAGCCAGGAGAGCATGTGACTTTTGATCTTGGGGTTGTGAGCTTGAGCCTCATGTTGGGTGTAGAGATTACTTAGATGAATAAATAATTAAAACTTAAAGAGTGGAACCACATTGATATAGGGACATGAATCCAAATGTGGACCCTAAAATATATATTCTTCATGGGATAGACACTGTGGAGTCAATAAAGACCCTCTTCTAATATAGTTCAGTAAATAGTAACCGGCTTTATATGTTTTATTTAACATCTAAATCTTTCTGTTGTTTCTTGCTGGTAAATGCTTCATTTATCAGTTTGAACCACTCAGATGGTTATTCCTTGCATCCCTCCATTTTTAAAATGTTCTTTGGGTGTATCTACTTAAAAAATACATTTGTATATATACATATATATGAATGTTGAGATATATGTGTGTGTTTTTACTATCACCCAAGGACAGTTGGGCATTCAACAAGGATTACATAGTTGTTAGATTTTTATAGAATTTATATAATACACGTGTGTATATGCTCATAGGTGTATAGCGCCTTTGTACAGTCAATATTACCAATATTAAGCTGTTGTATTGGTAATAATTTGAATGTGATGGGTATAGATATTAGTTGAAAATTTTTATTAGTGAACTAGAAGAATAAAAAGCTCATCCTCCAACTTTCGACAGTGAATACGAAACTTAGATATTTGTACAACATATTCTTCAGAGTATTATTTCGCTTTCTCAACTAGCTGTATGCTTTACTAGTAGTGTCTGCCTCCTTTCTGGCTATGATGGTTATGGGCTCTGGGTATCCATGGCTATCAGGGCCCCTAGTTAGTGATTAGTAAGTGACCTTCCTAGGATTGGAGGTCACCACTTCTGAGGTAGGACTAGTAAGATGAATGCTGCCCTTGTTGGCTCTACCTGAATACATGGAAAGGTAACCAAATTCAGGAAACATTTCTTATAGGCCTTTTTATTTCTGACTTGTAAAATCAACGTTTCTGTCTCCATAAACGATCCATGGATTTATCAGCTACTCTGTACCTTTCTGACTCCTGAATAACTTTCCCTCCAGTTCTTTCTGTGGGGAATTTCATTTTGTGCCTTAATAAAGTGAAAAAAAAAAAGTCAACATAGAGTAACATCTCTTTAAAAAACATGTGGACACTTTGGTTCAAATATATAATTGTATTACTCTCATGTCCCTATCTGGCTTAAAACAAGCCGATCATAATCTAGAATTTCAGAAGACGATAATTTCTGTGTTCTGCAGTAGCCACTGCAATACATGAAAGACATAATTCTTGCACAGAGGTTTTCCAGATGTGAGGAGTATCAAGCATAGTATATTCTGTGAAAATGTTATGAGATCCTTGGTGTAGAGTTCTTGCATTTCAGTAATGTTCATCAGACATTGATTTATATTTTGATTATTATTTTCCTTGATTTTTAGGTTTTCTCCAAAGGTTATGGATTTGCTGAATGAAATTTAAAATTCAACTTGTAAAAACAATAGGTAAATGAACCTATTATGAAAGAGGCTGTTAAAGAAAATAATTTATTACTGACATAGTTCATTATATCAAGCTAACGTGAAGAAAAAATATAAACCACATGTAGATAGGCCATCTGTATTAGTTTCCTAGGACTGCTGTAATGAAGTACCCAAAACTGGGTGGTATAACAGAAATTTATTGTTGAACAATTCTGGTGGGTAGAAGACTACAATGAGGGTTTTGGTCGGGCCATGCTCTCCCTGAGTGCTCCAAGGGACTCTTGGCTCTTCTAGCTTATGGTGTTTGCTGTTTGCTGTAATCCTTGGAGTTTTGGCTTCTAGATGCATCATTCTAGTCATGTGGCCATCTTTTTTTTTGTTTGTGTTTTTACGTTATTATCTTTCTGTGTATGTCTCTTTCTTTGTCCAAACTGTTTTTTTAAAAAATTATTGTAAGCCCTAGTGACCTCATTTTTACCCTATTTCCAAATAAGGTTACTTTCCGAGGTAGTAGGGGTTAAGACTTCAGCATGTTTTTGGTGGGTGGGGGGTGGATGATTCAACCCATTACACCATCTGACAATGAAAGTGTGGAGGATATTTATTCATTTAGAAACTATTTACTGAAATTAAATTATGGGACATGGAAGATAAGCAAGGTAGTTGTAAACAAACCTCTGAATGATCTCTGTCACTATTCATTATTCAATTATTTAAATAAGGTAGAGAAATTGCATAGATCAATGCAGAAGCAGAGTTAGCAGAGGTGTATGTGTTAGGAATATAGTGGCAGGGACTATAATCAGGAACAAAGGTATTGCATGAGAAAAGGTTTCTGTGGCTAATAAATACATAAAATGCTGGGTTAAATATTTAAAAAAGGTTCTTTACTGAAGGACTCCTCCGAGCTTTGAATATGCTATTGTGCTTTGGGACTATCCAGCAGGAGAGTACAGGGCTTCTCAAACCTTCTTGACTACATAAATCTTTATGAACCATCTCAAGGAATTACGTTCCTAGGAAAACACTGGAAACTAATTTAGTGTCAAACTAAAATTTGGTTTCAAGAGCAGGTCATTTGATCTATGTTTAGAGTAAATCAAATTTCCTAGATCAAATGTAGAATTCTGTTCTCTAGTAGAAAGAAATGTGTGTCATGAAAGAAATTTGCACATATCTTGAAGAAGATGGATTAGATTTACACAAGAGTTTTCTAGATTTCTGAAAGCCTTTGGTCTAGTCCCAAGGACACTGAATTATCTTTGTAACCATTAGAAAACTATTTAGTGACATTTTAAATATTATTCCAGGCCTTGAAAACATGTATATCCTGTATATCCTTTTGAGATAGTTCCTTGTTACTGATTATATATCATCCTGAGGAAACATGAAGCTGTATACCAAATTATATTAGGAAAATCTTCCAGCAAATACACTTGAATTAGCAATTTAGAGTAGGAGATGTATCTGATCTCATCCTAACTACGAGAATTCTGGAAAATGAGTTGGCTAGGTAGTAGTCTTAATAGCACTAAGAACTACAGATAAACTGAGAGATGCTTAAGTGAGTAGCCTGACCCTACCTAATTTGAAGGAGATCTGGGATATAGATGGGATGAGATTGGAATGTTTCTAATGCTTATAGAGAATAGCTTTATTACTATTTTCCCTACCTTTCGGAAACCCATTTGGAATCATGAAGTTATGCCAATCTGAGATATGGTGGGGACTCTTAGACCTGATGACCCTTCCAGAATTTGGAAATGAAAGTAAAATTTTCCTATAGTTTTTCAGGGACTGAATGCCCCAAGAATCCTTAAGTTGCCTTGTCTGTGGTTTCTTAATTATGGCCCACCTCCTAATTCCTTACCTTCAGTGTTTCCCTATCTATGCATTGGGCTTAGTGAAGCCACTCTACCTCAGTGCTTCCACAAAGGAGGAGATGACGCGTCTTCTCTCTAATCACAGGTCAAATAACTCTGCAGGATTAAACATGAACTCTGATGATGTCTAAGTCCATAAATAATGATTTTCCAAATTTTCAGACTCCAATCTCTCATAAAATGTGTCTATTTTCAGTTTCATGAATGTCATTGCTATTAAAAAAATCTGCTCTCATTTGTCATTTGTTTTGTATTTAACTGCATAATGGCCAAAACCTTCCACATACTGGCCCAGGGTTGGTTGGGTTGAATGAAAAAGTTTCTGATCTATGTATTCATAGGAAAGCTAAGTGACTGCTCTGTGGAGCCAGACAGCAGTTTGAAAGGTTACAGTGTTCCAGAAATCGAAAGCCAGGGTATAGTAGACAATGGTTCTTGGTTGCCTTTTTGGGGCCTTTGTTGAGTCATCCAGCCTGTGGTATTTTTTGGTTGCTGAGTAATTCCGAAGGACTTGATGAATTCCTGTCTTCTGCCTTAATAATGGCTCGGTTTCAAAGATGGATGTAGAGACTCCCATATCTTTAAAAAATGCCTATCCATGTTAACAGCACAGAAATGTGAAACATTTATTATTATTGATTGTCTTCTTTTTCGAGGCTACTCCCTGTAAAGAGAGAAAGCCAAGAACTTTGTATTCATTAAAGATTCTTAGGGAAAAGTAGAGGATGGTAGGGGAACTTCTGGGATGGTTGCAAACTTCCTTCTGCAGTGGCAAACCAGCATCAGCAGATGTTCTTAATATCTGGCTGATAAATGGAAAGGCAGCTCATCATTTCAAAAATGCACAACACTGATCCAGTGTTCAAGCGATAGTGTCTGGGTGGAACACTCTTATGGATCATAGGCATTTCCTGACATTTTGGAAGTGGAAAAGAAGGTAGATTTAGGGGTTTATTAAAGATTACCATTGTGGTGTGCATTCAGCCTCTGAGAGGAACAACCATGTAGTTGATTAGTTTCCAAGCATGAGTCCACAAGACACTGTTGTTTTTATTGAAATCATATGCAAAAGTTTTTGTTTACTCAAATTATCCTTAGTTAATTGGAGCAGCTGTGGAAATGTATCTGGTTCACTCATCTATGCTTAGAGCAAACTTTTCATTAGAAATCCCATTGAAGACTGGAATTGCTTCTTTTCCCTTAAATCGGGACTTCCAATTTTATTTATTTTAATTAGGTTCCACACCCAGTGCAGAGCACATTGCAGGGCTTGAACTCATGACCCTGAGATCAAGACCTGAGCTGAAATCAAGAGTCACACCCTCAACAGACTACCAGGCACCCTCGGACTTCCAGTTTTATTTTAATTTTTTAAAAGATTTTATTTATTTATTCATGGGAGACACAGTGAGGGAGAGGCAGAGACACAGACGGAGGGAGAAGCAGGTTTCCTGCGGGGAGCCTGATGCAGGACTTGATCCCAGGACCCCGGGGTCATGACCTGAGCTGAAGACAGACTCTCAGCCTGAGCCACCCAGGTGCCCCAGACTTCCAGTTTTAAATACAAACCATTAAACTGTGGTTTCTGAAGCTTTAAGTCTTCCATTTTGTGTATGTAACTTGTTGTTACCCAAGGTGGTTGTCATCAGGCAACTGCGTGTTTCTTTTTCTGAACGACCAATTAAGATGCTTATTGTGGGCAACTGGATGTGACCTCTGCCCAATTCAGAATGCCTTGAAGCATTTCAAAATGACTTTTGTGGAGAGGTAGCAATCTAAGTCAAATCGTGATGTAGCACTTCTGTTTGGCAGGATTAAAACCATTTACACATAGGAACTTTTACTGGAGAAAAATACATTCCGATGTGGCCTATACATGTATTAAGTGAAGAGGGAAAAAAAAAAAAAAAAGAGTAGACCGTAGGATATCTAAATGATTTGTTTTCCATTCAGATCATGAGTTCCTTGAGGACAGGGATGCCTCTTCTCAGCCGATGTCTCAGACCCTAGCCATTACCTGGCTCCGGTAGTTCCTGTTGAACAACATTTGCAGTAATTTTGAAGGGCTTTCTCAATAACCATTGAAGCAAAGTTTTATATCTGATTCATTACAACCTTAAAATCTTAGTTACAGATTTACAGGATATGAATATAGTTAGACTCTGATGGCTGACACAACCCGGTGTAGAGAGGAAGACATGTTTTCCTCTCCATTTTTCATGAGTACATGATACTTTCAAAGCCGCAACTAAGATTTACCCATTAGGATGAGGGATTCACTGTTATGACTGACCTCGTATATTTTATGAAAAAGAATAAATTTTCCAACAGTCTTTAATTCTTTGGAATTACCTATGAATTATGGGAAGAGGTGAATTGTTTGGCTTGTCACTTTTAAATGCATGAAAACTTGGAAAAGTAGAAAGACACCAAATTAGAATTTTATTAAAGATGTTTCGGTTTTGATAAATTTATTTAATTCTCTTGCTATTTCTGCCTGCTTCTACTGATGAAATATTTGGATGACAACATTTCTTCTTCCTTTATACAATTGAAGTAGCTGAGATATTATAATGTATATGAAAACAATTGGAAAAATATAAAGCATGTCAATATGGCTTATCTCTGGGTGACTGGCATGTTGATATCTCTTATATTAGCTTTTGTGCTGCTCTGGATTTAAAGTTTTTCTTTTTATTCAGTCAGAAAATATGAAAGTATAGCCAAGTAAGACATTATCATTTTATTTTTTATTTATTTATTTTTTTAAAGATTTTATTTACTTATTCATGAGAGACACAGAGAAAGAAAGAGGCAGAGACACAGGCAGAGGGAGAAGCAGGCTCCATGCTGGGAGCCCGACGCAGGACTCGATCCCGGGACTCCAGGATTGCGCCCTGGGCTAAAGGCAGGTGCTAAACCACTGAACCACCCAGGGATCCCGGCATTATCATTTTAAAAACTCATTTGGGTAAACTCTACCTACCCTAAAATTCATTCACCGCAGTGTACAATTCAGTGCTTTTTAATAAATTCATTGAATTGTGCCACTATCACCACGATTCATTTTTAAAAAATTGCCATCAATCTCCAAGTCCCTATGGGCATTCTTGTAGTCAGTCTAGGCAATTACTGATATCTTTTCTGTCTTTATAAATTTGCATTTCTCTGGATATTTCCTATAAATGTTATTAAAGAATATCTGTCTTTTGTGCCTAGCTTCTTTCACTTAGTATAATGTCTCTGAGGTAGCACTAACAGTAATTCATTCCTATTTTATTTTTAAATATTGCTCCATTTTGTGTATTGCCACATTCACTTGTATATGGACATCTGGATTGTTTTTGGGCTAATATGAATAATACTGTTACGGGCATTTGTGTACAAGTCTTTTTGTGAACAGTGTGTTTTCATTCTTCTTAGTTTGATTCCTAGGAGTGGAGTGGAATTGTTGCATCATAGGTCTGTTTCACTTTGAAGAAACTGCCAATCTATTTTCCAAAGTATCTGGACCAGTTTCCACCAGAAACACACAAGTGATCCCAGTTTTTCCACATCCTCATCAACATTTGGTACTGTCTGTCTTTGATTTTTAGCCGTTCTAGTTGAAATATAGTGGTGTTTCATTGTGGATTTAATTTGCATTCCCTAATGAATAATGATGTTGATCACTTTTTCATATGCTTATTAGCCATTCTTCTTCTTTGGTAAAATATCCATTGTTTTGCCAATTTTTAAATTGTTTTGTTTGTCTACTTACTGAGTTGTAAGAGTTCTTTATATATTCCAGATACAAGTCCTTTATCAGATGTGATTGATAAATAATTTCTCAGTCTCAGGTTTGTCTTTTCATTTTCTTATTGCTATCTTTTGAAATGGAAAAGTTTTTAGCTTTAACTCTACTTTATGAATTTTTAAATTTTAGGGTTTTTGATTTTTGGAGTCAAGGTATTATTAATTGATATTATCATGAATTTTGAGTTCAGTATCCCTACTAACTTCTGTTTAGAGAATTAAAAAGTGAAAAATGAAACTTAATAAAGGCATGAAAAATGTCCTGTGAGAAATTTTCTGAGACATATTAAGGGGAAAGAAGAAACCTGAACTGATGGTTAAGTGCATGATTGTGAACTCTGCGTTGGGCGCCTGGGATACTGGGTACCTGTGAATAGTGGTGATGCTGAAGGACTGTCTTGGCTTCTTGTAATGACTGAGTCCTTGTATTGACATTGGTTAACATGAGAAAAATAGTAAAACCTCTGTGGGAGAAATATCTACTATATGCAGTCACTCATAGCATTAACATTCTTATGTTCTAGCTCTAACACATATAAGCTTAGTCTTACAAAGGGAAAAATACGGGGTTTAACACCCTACGTAGATTATTCTGGTAAGGATATGTTTCCAAGAAGTCTGTGTTTTAAAAGTCTTTAGGCTTAGTATTGTTTACTTAGTTATTAAAAAAAGAGGTAAAAGATATTAACGATCCTTGAAGCTCCTTTTCAGAAACAGTCTTATCTAATCTAACTCACTTCTTGCATTTCTTACACAAAGTGACATATACTGTAGATTTTATTTTTTTCTTGCTCTTAACTAGCATGCTGGTGTTAATACCAAGATTGACAGATGCCCTGCCAATGTTAGAGAGGTGTAGTGTTACAGCAGGGCATAGAGGACACTACTACTGAGGTAGTAGCATCAGGACAGAGGTAGTGTAGGGAAGAGAAGGTCTCTGTCTTCTCATTGCATTTTCTACCTTATTCTATTAGGCTCACATCACAGCTTGTCTAACCCCTTGGTCTTGGGGGCAGGGCTTTAAGCCAACTTTGATTTGATTCCGGTTCTTCTAGTTACTAGCCAAATGACCTTGGAAAGGCCATTCAGCATCCTCAGCCTGTGATTTCATTGCTTGGAAAATGGTATCACGGTATCTACTTGTACTGGATTATTTTAGGAAGGAGACACAATGTGCCTAGATCACCTAACACCATGATTAGCATATGGTAGGTGCTTTATTGGAGATAGACTGTTATTATTGTTAATGTTTTATTTTCTAGATTCTTTTTGTAATAAGATTTTATTTATTTATTCATGAGACACAGAGAGAGAGAGAGAGAGAAGCAGAGCATAGGCAGAGGAGGAAGCAGGCTCCATGAAGGGAGCCCGATGTGGGTCTTGATCTCGGGACTCCAGGATCGTGCCTTGGGCTGAAGGGAGGCACTCAACCATTGAGCCACCCAGGCATTCCTATTTTCTAGATTCTTGATGATCCAGAGAACTCTTGTATACAGAAATATGAAGGACAAATGATCATATTGAAGATGGATAGACTGAGCGCTATAATGAAACTTTATTTTTTTAAAAAGAGGGTGTTGTTGATTTTTCCCTAATATTCCAGATAGGAATTCATGCCTTTCTTTTCTCAAGATTTGTATTTTTCTTTTTATATCCTCAAAAATAGAATTTCTAAGAAGTTTAATGGGGAGGCAAAAAGGCTCTAGCATGAAGGGTGCCTATACCTTTGAGAGATTTGAGCCTTCTGTAAAAGCTGCAGAGTGTTCTGAGGTTATGGAATTCCCATACTCAAGCCATTTATTTTTTTCTACACATGGATCCTCAAAATTTAGAAGGTCAGAAGAGTCAAGACTTCACTTTTTGCTTTCTCTGAAATAACACTTTCTTTCTGATACTGAGTATGCAACAGTTTAAAGCCTGAACATGAAATTCTTTCAATTCATTATTAAAAGGTGCTAAGATCTTGCAGCTTTAACATAAAATCAAGTTAAAATTCTATTATATTGCAATAGACAAAGTTCAAACATCATTAGATAACCTAGACATGAAGTGAATAATTTCTCTCTTGATATTTATGTATCATTCATTATTAAAGCGAGTAATTTATTTAATTAACAGCTGCTCAAAAGATTGGTTTTTTTGTCTTTTAGATTGATTTTACTAAAAGTGTAGGAAAACTGTAAGATAAAATGACTCTGTGTTCTCATGCTTAAAATTCCTAATTTATCTCTCGCATATATTTTCCCCTCATAATTACACATCTAAATTTCTGAACTCAAGTAAGATTTATCCATACTAATAGAAATAAAATTTCTCCTTTTGAATTATTGCCTCTTATTGAATATTATAAGACATTTAATTAGTTTTCATATCTACTATTAAAAATACTACTGAGATATCTTGACAACTAAGCCACATTATGTATTAAAATAGTCCCAATTTGTATGAATTTAATGTATATGCAAGTCTTAAGTGTTAAAATTAGTTCTTATAAACCAGAGTAGAGCTTGTACTGGTACCACTCTATCAGTGGGGTATATAGCTTGCTATGGTGCCTTCGGCAGAGCAAGTCTCCCCCATTGGTCAGAAGGATCAAGTCTTTGTTTATTATCAGTGACCCAAGTCAGACTATCCTTCCATTGAAAGACTTTTTGTTTTTTGAAGGACGCTTGTGATATATTTTTTTTTTTTGTTAATGTTTTCAGTATTCAGTACTCCAGACAAAAGAACTAGGGTGTCGTCATGCCATATTTTTCTCTTGTAATTGAGATGAGACAAAGACAGGAGAGATGTTGGCTCTTTAAGTGGAGTGATGGGCAGTGTTCTTTCTTATGCCTCATCAGCAGCAATTATAACAAATTACTTAATGCGCTCATTAATATACTCAAAACATGAATAGTATTGCACGTCTGTTTAAACACCACCTGGTGGATATCAATAGACCACCAATGATCCGTTGACCAAATTTTGTTAATCACTGCTTTAGAACTTCAAATGCCTTGGAAATGACACAAATAATTTAATTTTGATTTAAAAATATTCTAATGAGCTATATAATTGCCTGCTATATTTGCAAGTAGAATTACTTTCAGGGATGTTTACAGAAAGGAAGCCATTCATGTTGCATGGTTGGTACAGAATTTTACCTTTATGATATGTTTATTTTTGGAGTCTGGGCTCAAGATTTTTCTAGTTTCTTCTCAATGATCCCATAAACTTAGGTTGCTCCATTTGACCAGTACTGTGTTGGTTAAATTCTCTTAAATTTCTCTTCTCAGAAAATTCCAATGAGCTAAGCATTTTAATGTGAAAAGAAAACTGAGAAAACTATGCAGTAAATAACATTTAGGATATAACAGAATGGCTCCAAGAGTGGCTGTAAATGCTTTCTATTTATTTGTCCCTATGTAGCAGAGATTGAAGTAGATCAAGCTCAAGCTGGAATCATGGCTACTTTAGTCATTAAACTTCAATATGCGGATGCCACTTTATTAAGTGTCCTTTTAGGAGAAGACATCCAAACAATTTTTGCACTATCAAACAATTTTCAGACACATAAAAGAAAGAGGTAACTTGAAAATATTTTTTAAACTAATGTATTTTATTAAAAATGGCCTTCATGGAGCAAATCATAACTACAAATTTGGATCCACAGCGAGTAAAATAATGTCCAGTGTTGAAAACTGTCTCTGGCAGGGCAATTCAAAACATGGTACAAAGGAAGTACAACTTTTGGAGACCTGGAAAAAAAGAGAATTAGGGAAGTAACAGGATTGTATCTAAATGACGTTTATGGTTTACTGAGCAGTTAATATATGTCTTGCTTTTAGAAGCGGATCCATATGTTAGAATTTATGTACTATATTAAGGTAAATTTTCTGGAAATCGTTAAGTTTATTCAAGCCATTTTGGGAGAAAATGTTACTGTTTTTCTGCAAAGAAAACACGATTTGTATAAGGATGGTGCTTATTAAACATCAGGCTTGCAGGGTTAAGTAGGTAATCAGAATGACAGTTCATCCAGTAAACACTATTCCCTAGGCTGTATATAGGAAGAGAAAATAAAAATCCTCCAGGCACTTAAAAGGCCATCTTAAACCCAATGTACTCCTTTCTCTTTCCCCAAAGGTGGGTTCCTATCAGTTCTAGACTTTTGCTATAAACAGTTTCAGGAAAATTCATGCACAGTTATACTTTGCCAAAGAAACAAAGCTTTCAAAGGCTATTGGGTTTCTCAATAAGGCTAGACAGTTATAACAAATAAAGAAGTAATAACTTTGAATTTCAACTAAAATTCACTATTGTCTAAAATGCTAAAATTATGCTTTTAAGCATGTATATTGAATTTAAAAATTAAATACTATATTTTTGTTGTATAAGGAGTTATACATGGAAGTTAAATACTCACATGAAATTTGATATACTTAAAATAAATATGGCAGGTATAGTTGTTAAATACTGGATTACCAGTAATTTCCTTGCCTGAGCATTTAGAAGAATGATCAGTGACTCGAGTTGCTTCTTTGAAATTTCTTTAAAATTGATCATTCCCGTTTGGTTGCACATATTCCCATTATTTGAATCTCAGGTGAGATGTGAGCTGTTTTAGTCTATTTTACAGCTCGGGAGACCTAGGCTCAGAGAGAGTTCACTTAAAGTGTACATGTTTTAATCAAGGTACTTTTTTAAAAGATTTTATTTATTTATCATGAGAGAGACATAGACAGGCAGAGACACAGGCAGAGGGAGAAGCTGACTCTATGCAGGGAGCCCGATGTGGGACTGGATCCTGGGTCTCCAGGATCACGCCCTGGGCCAAAGGCAGACGCTCAACCGCTGGGCCACCTATGCATCCCAATCAAAATATTTTTAAATCCAAGTTTAAAAAGCCCTTTCAGTTTATCGTAAGAGATATTCTTATACACACTAAAGGCTTGCAGATGAAGTCCGTTTGGACCACATGGTGCCTGGTCCTGCCAACTGGGAGCTGATTATCTGAAGTCTTTGGGTGGAAAGGTAAAGCATTCACTTGTCACAAACATGACTACACTTCCACAGAGTTGGTAAGATGGGGTCACTTCCAAATAAGGGAGTGTGGATAGGATTGGCATCTCGAAATAGGGCTGCTACAGAGCAGGGCCAAAATCCACACCTGGGTCTTCTCATTTCAAGTCAAGGCTTCCTTCTCGTGTACTTGTGGTAAAAGTTAAGTGCTTAATTATTCATTTAAAATACTGTGAATAGGGCAGCCCGGTTGGCTCAGCGGTTTAGTGCTGCCTTCAGCCCAGGGCATGAACCCTGAGTCCAGGGATCGAGTCCCATGTTGTGCTCCCTGCATGGAGCCTGCTTCTCCCTCTGCCTGTGTCTCCCTGCATGGAGCCTGCTTCTCCCTCTGCCTGTGTCTCTGTCTCACTATCTCTCTCTCTGTGTCTCTCAGGAATAAATAAATAAATCTTTAAAAAAATAAAATAAAATACTGTGAATAATTCCATGGATGGATCCTAGAATTTTAAGTTTTGACCATCCTTTTAAATAAAGAATAGGACCTACATATTTGAAAGCTTTCAAGATTTTAGGTGTGAAAGTTTGTGATTTATTTTTTCTTTGACGTCCCCTCCCCTCATAAAAGTAATAAAACCTTAAGAGGGTTAAATAAAAATATTCTAAGAGCAGAGAAACGGAGTCAGACTTCTTTGCTACTGCATTCTGGCTGTAGTGGGAAGTAGTTTACAGAACCATGGGATGCTTGTCTATTGATTAACCTCCAAAGTTTAAGCTCTGATGGAAGCACCCTTATATCAGCAGAGGCTGTGATATGCTGCACTAACCACCCTCTGATGTTCGCACCTTACAAAAATATAAGCTTATTTCTCACAGAAGATTTTTGTTGTGATTTAATGCTATTCCACATTTTCTTCAATTGATTCCCTGCCTGAACAATAGTAGCAATATTCTATTGCTGCTCCTGTGGCAGAGAGAGTTCATGCACAATGCACTGGTTCTTAAAGTGTCATTGGTCAAATCAGGCCAAGTAACTAATGGCTGAGTTAAACTGCTAAATTTTGGGGCAGGGAGGGGCATCACAGAGGGTGCCCCAGAGCAAACATGTGGGTGAACAGAAATCCCATCTGCCACAACGGTCTTTTAACATCTTCAGTCGTTTCACAGAATCACCAGAGACAAGGGGACCCTTCACTGATCCTTTTGGTTATGTTAGTAAAAAAAGAATATATAAAAATATATGTACTTTTATGCCATATATACATGTATGTGTATGTATTCACATATCTAGCTACACACATATGCATACATTTAACAGCTGCCTTTTTAGTTTTGAGATTTACATGCTTTACCCTTCTTAAGACTTACTACCTCTTAACAATATTTATTGCTTGCAGTGTACTAGGCACAATAGGACATTTAGACATTTTTATCCCCACTCTTGAGCAGCTTACATTCTAAAAGAAAAAAATCTATGCCTCTTCATTTTATTTTTTTTTCAAGATTTATTTATTTATTTTAGAGAGCAAGTGAGCATAAGTGGGAGACGGGGCAGACACAGAGGGAGACAAGCAGACTCCTTGCTGAGTGGGAGGCTCGACACCGGCTTCAGTCTCAGTACCCTGAGATCATGACCTGGGTGGAAACCAAGAGCTGGATGCTCAACAAACTGAGCCACCCAGGTGCCCCTAGGCTTTATTTTTTAGGTAGGTTTTGAGTTCATGGCAAAATTAGGGGAAGGTACAGAGATTGCTCATATATCTCCTGCACCCACAAGTGCGAAGCCTCCCCCATCATCAATACCCGCCATCGGAGTGCTACATTGATTACAACTGAGGAACCTACATTGACCTGTCCTTATGATGCAAAATCCATAGTTTACCTTAGAATTCACTCTTGGGGTAGTACGTTCTATGGGTTTAGATAAATTTATAATGTATATCCATTGTTACAATCTTATAAAGAGCAGGGATGCCTAGGTGGCTCAGGGCATGATCCCGGGGTCCTGGGATCGAATCCCACATCGGGCTCCCTGCATGGAGCCAGCTTCTCCCTCTGCCTGTGTCTCTGCCTCTCTCTGTGTCTCTCATGAATAAATAAATAAATCTTTAACAAAACAAAAACAAAACAAAACCCCCCAATCTTATAAAGAGCGGTTTCACTGCCCAGAAAATCTCTGTGCTCTACTTATTTGAGCCTTCTTCCCCCTAATGCCTTGCAACCACTGATCTTTTTATAGTCTCCAAAGTTTTGCCTTTTATAAAATATCATATAGTTGGAATCATACATATAATTTGTAGCCTTTTTAGATTGAGGTTTTCTATAATAATAGAATAATTGTTCTTTTAATAATATAGAATTTATTCTATATTAATATAGAATTTTAATAGAATTTTTGTTCCCTCCATATCTTATTCATGGATTGATAGTTCATTTCTTTTCAGCGTGGTCTTAAAAGCATTGTCTGAATGTACTACAGTTTATTTGCCCATTTACTTACTGAATGACATCTTAGTTGCTTCCAGTTTTTGGCTATCATGACTAATGCAACTACAAACATCTGTGTGCAGGTTTTTGTGTGGACATAAATTTTCAATTGCTTAGGTGAATGCCGAGGAGTGGGATTACTGGGTCAAATGGTTAGGGCATGTTTAGTTTCTAAGAAACCACCAAACTATCTTCCAAAGAGGCTGTACCATTTTGCATTATTCCCACTAGCAATGGATAAGAACTCCTGTTGCATCACATCCTTCCTAGCATTTGGTGTTGTCGGTGTTCTGGATTTCAGCCATTCCGACAGGTATATTGTGGTATCTCACTGCTGCTTTAGTTTGTATTTATTTACCTGATGACATATGATGTGAAGCATTTTTTCATATGCTTTTTTGCTGTCTTTATATTTTCTCTAGTGAGGTGTCTCTTAAGGTCTTTGGCTCATTTTTAATTGGGTTGTTTATATTATTGAGTTTTAATAGTTACAGTCCTTTAGCAGATACATCTTGTGCAGATGTTTTCTCCATGTCTGTGGCTTCTCTTTTTATTCTTTGAACAGTAACTTTCTCAAAACAAAAAGTTTTAATTTTAATGAAGTCCAACTTCTCAATTCTTTTTTTTTTTTTGTATGGATCATGCCTGGTATTGTATTCTAAAAAGTCACTTGCTAAACCCTAGATCATTTAGGTTTTCTCTTATGTAATCTTCTAGGAGTTGTATAGTTTTGTACTTTACATTTAGGTCTGTGATCCATTTTATTTATTTATTTATTTTAAATTTTTATTTATTTATGATAGTCACAGAGAGAGAGAGGCAGAGACACAGGCAGAGGGAGAAGCAGGCTCCATGCACCGGGAGCCCGACGTGGGATTCGATCCCGGGTCTCCAGGATTGCGCCCTGGGCCAAAGGCAGGCGCCAAACCGCTGCGCCACCCAGGGATCCCCTGTGATCCATTTTAATTTTTGTAATGGGTATAATGTAATCTAGATAATTCTCTTTTTTGCATGTGGATATCCAGTTATTCCAGCATAATTTTTTTTGGAAACAACAACAAACTTTTAAAATGGATTTTTGTTTGATATTTTCTGCATAGTACTGAGGAAATATTCTGTAGGTTGAGCTTTAGGTATAACTTAGCCTCATGGTTATTTTAGAGAGTAGAGGAAGGATTATTGAATGGCAACTCTGCCTTAGTTATTATACTATACAGTCTGTGTATATTATTTAGGCTTTGTAACAACCTGAGTTAGGTAGGTATTGATCTACCCATATTTTATGAGGCATTTCAGATGTGGAGCTTAAACACTGCTTCCAACTGGATTCACTTAGTATACACACATACACACATCTTTGCAAGAGTACAAGCTCTGGGAACAAGCCAGGGTTTGAATCTGAGCTTTGCCACTTTCTAGCCATGTGACCTCTGTCAGGTTATGTAACTCTCTTTTCAGTTTCTTAGTATAATGTGGATAACAATCCATCCATCACATGCATGTAAACAATTCACATGCATTAATTCTTATAAAAGTCCATCTTACAGGACTTTTGTAAGAATTAATGCATGTGAATTGTTTACTGCCAGGCCTGGTGAGTAGTAATTGCTCAATAAACTAGACATTACCTGTCATTCAAACCTGAACATGTCCATTCTTTCAACTTGATAATATTAGTCTTGAGAAGTGAAATAGAATATTTAGGCCTGGTTTTTGTGGATAGAGTACTGAAATTGAAGAGGAGAAGCTGCTCATGTTATATCACAGGAGGTGATAGTAGGATTTTTCCACATGCAGACATAAAGTAATAATAGTGGTATAAAACGTAGTGTGACCCTTTTAAAACATATGTTGCCATAATGAAATAATAAAGAGGAAATTGTGAGAGCTGCAAATGGAAGATTAAAGCTCAATGTCAACATCTGTCAGGATTGTAGCAAAACTCTGATTAGCCTGTTTTTCATAAATTAAAATGAACTCATATCTGCAAAGGATTGCCAACTGTTAATACCCCATTCCACTGAAGTATTTTACTTCATAATAAACTCAGAGAAGGATGTCTCAACCTGATTTCTTGTTTGGGAATTTTTTTTGTTGTTGAAAGAAGACATCTATGTAGTGGTTTTATCTGTAGTCAGTCTAGTGAACTTTAGGAATTTGTGTTCATAGGGCAGTTGTGGCAACTCATGTTTGTGGATGACTTACCAGGTGTTGGGTTCATCAACTATTTACTCATTTAATTTCTTCCAACAGTCCCATGAGGCAGGTATTGTTTTCATACCCATTTTATAGGTTAAGAAACTGAGATACACAGAGGTCAAGAAACATGTCTAAGATAATATACCTAAATGATATGTGATTGAAGCTGACCTGAGATTCCTATCAAGATTGTTCTGTTCTCAGAGCCTACATTTAAGTATTCTCTAAGGGAGTGTGTAAATAGTTTTTATTCTCAAAAACTCTAAGCATTTATTGTTGTTACTGCTGCATAGACTATTTAAGACATCTTTTAGTTTGGGCTGAAATTACAGCCAATTCTCTTGAAATACAGGGTCGAAGGGGGAAAGTAACCAATGCGAAAAGCTTGGTTAGGAATTAGGAGATGAGACTAATATTTGCAGGAGGAGTTAGGAACTGATGTGCACATGGACTGCACATCTGTAGGGGTGTTAGTTTACTTTAAACATGTTTTTTTTTTTTTTTTTTTTTTTTTTTTTTAGAAAAACAACTTCGTTTGGATACACATCATTAATGTGCACTTAGCATCCACCTCACTTCCTCCTCATTGAGTGTATGGTCCCTAATCTAAGAGAGTCTCCAATTTAGTTTCCCAAAGTCAGGGTTGCTATTAGTTATGTCATTGAAAATAATACAGCATTCCTTTCGTCCTATTTTTCATTTGCTGAAGCTTTTGAGGCAATATAGCTTTAAATTATTTTTTTTTTAATTTATTTTATTTTATTTATTTATGATAGTCATCAGAGAGAGAGAGAGAGGCAGAGACACAGGCAGAGGGAGAAGCAGGCTCCATGCACCGGGAGCCTGATGTGGGATTCGATCCTGGGTCTCCAGGATCGCGCCCTGGGCCAAAGGCAGGCGCCAAACCGCTGCGCCACCCAGGGATCCCAATATAGCTTTAAATACTAGTTCTAGTGTTTGGTCCTTGAGGTTAGAAAGTTGTGTTCACTGTACCTCTTTTGCATATACTCTGATGAGCCAGTTATTAACCTTGACCAGTTAATCCATTAATTTATTATAAGGATGGGAAGTAATTTTTTTAAAGATTTTATTTATTTATTCATGAGACACACAGAGAGAGAGAGAGAGAGAGAGAGAGAGAGAGAGGCAGAGACACAGGCAGAGGGAGAAGCAGGCTCCATGTAGGGAGCCTGATGTGGGACTCTATCCTGGGACTCCAGGATCAGGCCCTGGGCTGAAGGCAATGTTAAACCACTGAGCCACCCAGGCTTCCCATTTAGTATTAGTTGCTTGTGGGTTTTATAAAGAAAGATGCCCTATAAAAGGGTGCTAGAATTCTAAGAGTCGAAGTTGGATAATTAATTCTTACATTCTGTTGAGGAAATGCTCCTGCTAGACCTTGTTCCCCACTAGAGTAGTTTAGTAGAATGTAAATACATCACTAAAATTTATAAACACAAAAAAGATGTTTACCATTGCATTTTTTCTTTTTCCTTTTTTGCATGTGCTTTGACTTCTATGTAAAAGTCCAAGAGATTTGGAAAGCACTGACCACTTCCATCACTGAGCATTTTGAACGCTGTTACCTACTGATGTTATCACATCCTGGGGAGAGTTAAGACTCTAGTTTAGATGAAATGTGTGTTTCATTGCCACAAGTTCAGTACATAAAGAAGTTCCTGAAAAGCTCATAATTTTGAGTATGCTGTAAGATAATACATTGTTTCTTTGGTACCCTATTTAAACTTCAACTTTATTGTAGAAATGTTGTTAAGTAGCCTCATGGAAGATGTGTTTTCAGGAAAGAGGTTGAGAAGTAAATAGTGAGCGCTCTCAGTTAAGAATTTTAAAAGTCAATCCTATAGTATGTTTTCATTTGAGTCTTCAGCTGAATAACATGAGGTGGCATCAGGTTGGCATTTGTGGTGCAGTCGAGAGGCAGCATGGGATTAAGGGCACACACTCTGGACTCACATTGCCTGAGATTGAACCCTGGATTGGCACTTTCTTGCTGTTAGTTTCTGTGCCTTAGTTTCTTCACCTGTGCACTGAAGATAATATAGCACCTCTCCTCCTGCAGGTGTGGTGAAGGTAACCTGAGTTAATACGTGGAGTCCACTTTGAACAATGCCAGGCACTCACATATGAAAAGGGTATGAGTGTCAGCCTTTATTGTGCATGTTAGCCCATTGAGAACATCCTTGGGTCTTTAATCAGAGAAAAAATAGACAACACTACAAGTATCCATACAATAGAAAGTAATTTATTCTCCAACTCCTCATGCTGAAGAGTCATTAGGGAAATATTCCCTGCAGTTCTTCAAAAGGAGTTTGTATTACAAGCCTGAGTTATTTATGAAGTTCAAGCATCTCCATGTTGAGGTCAAGGTTTTTGACTATAAAAGTATTGCCATCCATCATATTCAAGGAGTACTCACCCATACAAGTATTCTGAATGGTATAGAACTGGATTGAGTCATCTGTTTATTTTTTTCTACCCTAATTAGCTTTTCAGAAGTGAAATTTGATGGCAAAATAAGTCTGTAGTTGTTTTGATAAATGAAGGAAGAATGAATGTAAAGATTTTCATACCACATGTATTCTGGAGCACTGATGCATCCATTGTCCCACATGGACACAAAGGGCTGGTGTCGTCATGAAGAGCTGAGAGTAGGTCCCAAAAGAGTGAAAACATTACAAGGTTTGCAGGTGCTCACTTTTAAACTGTAATCATTGCCTGGAGTTTACAGCAGGCCTAGTGATTGAATCTCCAGACAAAATTTCAGGTTTTGGTTGTTAAGAAACATCCAAAGAGTGAAGGGTACACGATTCACTGAGGATTGACAGTAGTCATTACACATTCACACATGCTTTCCAGCTTCCTGTATCACCATAATTGCTTCTGGGCCACAACAATGCACTATAGCTTGGTCTGATGAAGAACTCTAAATTCGACATTTACTTTGGGTGGGAAGAATCCATGAGACTGTTTTTCTCCGGATCCAGGAGACAATGGATAGGATGCTATTAAATAAGATAGAAATAGAGAGTAAGTGGGAGTTCTGGCTTGTGTACTCAACGGGGGAAGTAGAACAGTTCAGGAAGAAGTTCTATGGTTCTTTAATAGCAAAAGTCTAAGCAGTCTGCATAATAGGGGGGGAAAAGTAGGAGCTGTATTTTTACCAACTCCTCAGCACCTTGGAGACTCCTTATAGAAACAAGATGTTCATTAAAATCATACTTACTGTCCTCTGCACTCACTCTCCACGTGCCCCATTGGGTGGAAGAGGTGAGAAAAGCCAGGAAAGCCATGAAATTAACCACTATTAAGCTGGCTCAAATCTTACATTGATACACACTTAAAATAAACCTAGGATGTTCTTTTCCTATTGATCCCCATGGTTCTAATTCTCTGTGATGGTCTATTAACATTTGTTTCAAGTAGATTTTTTGATATCTTCATATTAGCTTGTGTGGGATTTTGTAAATTGCAGATAGGTCAATGTAAACTTACAACTTTGCATTGCTTTCCTGAAGTGGAAACTGAATTTTTTTTTTTTTTGTAAGAGTAGTTGCTGTTTGTGCTGCAGTTATTTGCACTTCATTACCTATGAGCTTATTCCTTCATTATTTCTGGCCTTGTTTGTTCTTGCATTTAGCAAGGTATTTGGAATAAACCTTATTAATGTCCTGTGGGGTACATAACATGCCATGACTTCTATTTCATTCCCCACAATACCTGGCAGTATTGGCACTTAGTAGGTATTCAGTAAGTACTTAATCTATCAGTTTTACTTTCTGACTTTTCCAAAGAGGAATTAGGATAACTGTTATTTAGATTTAATCCCCAGAGAACTATTTCCCCTGGTTTCCCTGGTAAATGAGATTGCCATCGGCATTCATAGTTTGGGTATAAACCTTTTGCTTGTGATTACTAAGCCTTTTCTAATCTAGAGAGGATTGGACTCTGTTCTTTCCTTATGGTTATACAGTTGCTTGTTTTAGCAGAGACTGTATACGGTAGTGGCTAAAAGCACAGGCTAATCCTGCTTCTGCCACTTACTAGCTGTGTGACCTTGGCGGCCTTAATAGCACTCTCCCACTTGTTGGGAGAGTTAAAGAGATGTAAATGACTTACAAAGGATCCTGGGTGATGGACTTATTCCTGTTAGCTTTTACTAGTAGCTGTTAAAAAGTCAGTTTGTGACAGTTATTTTCTTTCATAAACTATGGAAATATTCAGAATTGGACAAGCTTTTGGGAAATGCAAGTGCTTATTTTATGTTTACTAATTTGAGCCTTTTGCATTGGGTTTATTTCTCTTCACCTTAGGTTCCTTTCTTCTTTATAAGCATTTTCCTTTAAAGATTTTACTCCCAGGAAAGACGATCATCTTTATGTCTAGGGGAGATAGGATAATTAGAGCATATTCCTTATGTTCACCAGGTTTATTTTCAGTGTTCTGTTGAATATAAGTAGTCTCTAATGGGTTGATATGACCCTTGATGATACTAATATGTAGCCAGTTTAGACTTGAAGATTATATTTTTTTGGATGAAAAGGGATTTTGGGGTCTTTCTTTTTAGCTAGAATAGTTTATATAGGAAGAGCACTGCAACTTGCTCTTTTCTTTCTTAATCACTTTTAGACTATTGGATCTTAATTCTTGATATTGAGGTATCATAAAGACATTCTTCTGGTTTTAGTGGATGTGATAACATTGAGCCACGCACTTCAGAAAGCCATTAAAAATTACCTTTTAAGAGTCTATATATAGACCATTAGATGAGTATTTTAAAAATTGATCTTCTAGGATTAAAAAAGTACCTTTTCCTCCATCCTTGGCTCTACACAGATTTAAATGACTTAGTTTTCATATCCTGATACTTCTGAAATGAATTTATTCAGATCCATTATTGATTTGTATGTCCTTTCTCTTTAACTCCAGGGGACTTGGCCTAACTTTACAACTCATCTACAATGCCAAGTTATCAGTTAGCTGTCAAGTTTGCTGCTTTAGAAATCAAACAGCCTCTAAAATCCAGCTCTAAATCTCCATAGATTTCTTTCTAGCCACATCTGAATCATGGTCTACGGTTCTAAAGTGCTGAATTAAATCAACCACTGACTTGACTTTTCACTGTCAAAATGAAACTTCTAGTGGATCAATTAGGAAACATTGATTTTTTTAAAAAGGCTCTCATCCTAGAAAGAACTTATAAACCACAAGAGTATCTCTATATATTTATGTACAGACTTGATCTGTAACTCAGATGGTTTCCCCAGTCTTTGCCAAGATGATGCTAGAGTACAGTTTGCTGTGAACTATGGTCTATTTTTTAAAATGGGCACCCGTGAGTATTCACTGCTTAATGAAAGCAGGAATTAGAGGCACCATATTTAGAGTACACAATATTTTTGAAAGATACATATCAAGATTAGAGATAGTAAAGATTTTTAAATCCTCTTTTATTATTTACAATCTGTATTGGCTATTGTCTAGTTTGAGTAAATAAATTCACTAGGAATTTTAGGTTACTTACAGTCCAAATTAGAAAAAAAAAATCTATGTTCTGTGATAGTATTTATTAAAAGCTCCTTCAAAAGCATCAATGAGGGCAGCCTGGGTGGCTCAGTGGTTTAGCACCACCTTCAGCCCAGGGTGTGATCCTAGAGACCTGGGATCAAGTCCCGTGTCGGGCTCCCTGCATGGAGCCTGCTTCTCCCTCTGCCTGTGTCTCTGCCTCTCTCTATGTGTGTCTCATGAATAAATAAATAAAATATTAAAAAACATTAATAATCCAATTGTATTTGTCCTTTACTTAAAATATACATTATTGAGAAATAAACTTATTCATAAAATGCAGAATGCAGTTGGATTGATTCCATATCATTTAATTTTATTTATAGTTCAGAGGCGATGCTTATAACTAGAAGTTGCTTTTTCCCCATGTGAGCTCTCACTTTTAGGTACTGTAACTATTTTTATAATGAAGTATCAAAAATTATACAAATGATTATGTGATTATGGCTGTAAAATTATATGGAAGGTCACATACTTTTTCAACAAACGTTGCCACTATCAAACTTTTTTTGGGGGGGGGGGCGGGGAGAGAGAGCGAGTGAGTGCATGTGTATGGAGTGGGGAGGGGAAAGGGGCAGAAGAAGAGAATCTCCAGCAGACTGATCTCAAGACCCTGAGATCCTGACCTGAGCCAAAACCGAGTTGGATGCTTAACCGACTGAGCCACCCAGTGCCTCTCAGTCATTCTTGTCACAGTTTTGGAATGTTACATACAGAGTTTGAGGCATACCAGTTAACTTTATAGAGCTAATTAGCTTGTTAGGTGCATTGATACCCACCTCATTCATGAACTTTTGTCTGAATGATTTGGCTTTAATCAAGTATTAAATCCATTTTCAAATAATGAAGATACTCATGTGACAGCGATCTGGATTCTACAGATAGTTTAGCTTTGGAGCTATAATTATTGATGATTTTGGAGGCTTTAAAAGATAGAAACAGCTCTGGCACTGTAAAAGGAGGCCAAAAGTTGGAAAGGGTGCAAGTTTGCTGTTTGCTGGATAGGATAGGAGAGGAGGAGAGGGGATCAGCACTTAATACCTCACCCCATCTTGATTATTTTCCCTTTTCCATCCTTCTTTCAAATATATCTAAGTGCTGAGAATTGGTTTCAGATCTCCTAATGAAAAAGCAGATTGGTTTTATTTTGGGGTGACGGGGGAATGATAGAGTAATCAGAGTAGTCTTTCTTACCAAATGGAACTTTCAGGTGTAACTGATGCCCTTAGGGAAGATACAAAATATAAAGGTAAATTACCTTCTCCTGCAACAGGTATGATCCTCTTTTTCGTCACAGAATGAAAATATGATGGGAGTGTGAGCATGTAAATCGTAGTACAAAGGCTAAATAACAAGAGCTATGAAAAGTGAAATAGCAGAAGGCATTTTATGATTTATTAATAATACTTTACATTTCTTTTGTGTTTTATAATTACCAAAATACTTCCATGTATATCATCTAGTTTGCTTTTCATACTCATCAAGTACATAGGCTAGATATCCTCCTCATTAAATTACGATAAGCAGTCTAGAGATTAAGGAGACTTACATGAAGTCATAATTAAGTAAATGTACTACAAGGGTCAAATCAGGATCCTTAAAAAATAAACTTCAGCATTCAAGATGACATGTTCAGAAAAAACTTCTAGAAATGGGAGTAGAAGGTGTATCTTGAGGAAGATACAGGTTGGATATTCTGGTAAAGTATCAAAATAAGAAAGTCCAAGCAATATTCTAGAATACAGTTAGATCAGAGGCTTTATGTGAAGGCCTATAGGGAGGAAGATTTCTGGAAAGGTGGTTTGTGGTTAGGTCAGTGATTTTCAATGGGGGGTGAAATTTAGCAATGTCTGGAGATGTTTTCTTGCTGTTGTAACTGAAGGGGTGAGGTGGTGATGCCGGCATCTAGTTGGTGGGGATGAAAGATGCTCCTAAATATTGTAAAATCCGTAGGACAGGTCCATATAACAAATAATCTTCCAGCTCAAAACAGCAGCAGTGAGATTGAGAAACCCTGAGCTAGATTGTGGAGGGCCAACGTGTCCATTCAAGGAGTTAGAACTTAACCTGTGTGCGGGGTCGGGAGTTGGGGGCGGCACTGAAGTTTTCATTTGGTTTAAAGGAGGGAGCAGCATTACCCAATGGAAGTAGGTGAGAGATGGTGATCTATAGGTTTGATTTTTCCAAGTTACTTGACAAAAATAAAACTCTAGACTTCGTATGCATGTAGGACTATAAAAGAGACTCCAAAATCATTTTGTGATAAGTTTTTTGGGAGCTCCTTGCAGGGAACTGATGGGTCTTGAAAGGTACTGAAACCTTTTAGGCAAATCCTTTCTAGGTGAGTGAGATAATGAGAATTCAGCTCACAGGAGATAGGATTGAACAGCCAACGTAAGTTTCTTTCGTTGAAATGACTCGGGAAGCTCCTGTCGCGCCCAGCAGAGCCGAAAGGGCACCATCAGGCCGCCGATGCCTATAAATCACAGAGGTGGTTTATAGCACGAGCAGGCTGTGCTGACGTGATCCATGCTCTCCAGACCATCAACGGGACATTCCTCGCCTTGATGAGATGTGAATGCTGCCAGGGGTCATGCGAATCTTGGATTTATCCGACCATCCTGGATTCTGAATAGCTTCATCAAGTGAGAGTTTTCACGGTCCCAGCCCCCATTTGCAACCTTCAGCTGCATGAGATTTCAAGTCTATGAGTTGCAACATGATGAAATCTAGAGGCGAGTGTCTGCGACTTCTGTAATCATCTTCCAATTGCTTTTCCGGCATTTTACTCTTCACATACATAATGCTAGTTTTCATTCTGTCATTGGGCTTCATGCCATAAAAAGCTGGTTCCTCTTTCCTTTGCCTTTACATGCATTTCTCTGTAAGACATTCTTATGTGAAAAAAATTACATCCTAACAATGTTAAGGTGTCTGTTGCTTTAATGGGGTAGAGAGAAATGAAAGAGAAGTGCCAGGTTATCATTTGATGCTGTCCTCGATACCAGGATTAATGAATGCGTTGCTGTACCTAAGCAACTCTGTTTGGGGCTGCTCTCTGGGAAGACAGTGATTAATGTGATGCAAACTTCTCCCAATCTAAAGCAGCTAAGTTTTAGTTATCTGAGATAGGCTACCATTTGCTTTAAGCAAAAGTGCACATTTGCTACAGCTGTAAACCACCTTGAGGGCCCAGGAAATACCAACTTACAGATTGCTTCAAACTAATTCAATCCTAGAAAAAGGTCAGTCTGCAAAAATTTAATTTTTATTTTTCCAAATCCTAAGGTAGAGAATGTCTGTGTCCTGAGGCAAATGCATTAGCTCCAGGGCTTGGGGCAGGGTGGGGGAGGACAGTCATCATCTTTTATTAATATTCTCGGTTTTCTGGTGCTTTCTTTTAAGTCTGGCCAGTTTCATCCTCTAGGCCAATGCTCATTTGCAGGGGAATGTACATCTATTTTTAGGTAGTTGCCTTTACCCAGTTTTTAAGGGAAAAGAACGTGACCATTACTCAGGAAGATATTTTATACCTTTTAGGTTGGTTTTGTACTCAGGAAAATCAAAATGCAGTTGGAAAATGACTTTGGAGAGCAGGGCGTGTGGTAGGTGACCCATTTTGTTGGTTAGGTGCATTGACTCATAATAAATACATCTTAAACACCAAACATAAACTATGTGATACTGCAGGGTTAACAAAAATTTAGCTATTAGAATGAGGCTGCTTTCTGGATTTTATCAGTTACTCTCCTTTCTTATTGAGTACATACTCTGGTTGCTAAATATCCTTTGGATGTATCAATATATATTGCTGGTTGAATGTTTTTCTTAATATCATGGGCATGACATTTTCCTCATATTCTGAATATATACTAATACATTTTAACACATACATCCAGCATTTTATGGTTAGCTTTAAATTTTCTATGTTTATTTTTTAACTTTCTATTTCAATAAGTTTGTTAATGAATTAGATAAAAAAAAGTAACTAATTAAAAATTTATTGGCACATACTACCTGGCAAACCTAAGAAATGAGATCTGTACATTTCATAGCCAGTTTTGAGAAGATAATTCCTACTTTGAATATGCTTGGAAAAGACCAATTAGATTTGGAAAGTATAGGTTTGTTATAAGGGAACTTGTAACTTACAATAAAGTAAAACGTGTAGGAAAAGTCTTAAAAATTCTTAAGATGCCTGATATCATTTTGATGATATTTTTCAAAATATTGCTAGAGCCCTTTATGAGTTTTATGGCACTACCCTGCATGAGAAATAATAGAACTCCCTTTATACAGCATTCTGGTAATATTAAAACATATAATATGATTGGCTACTGAACTTTTCTTACTTCTGTGAACTTTGAAAATTTTTATGCCGATAGTCCTGAAAATGGTTAAATATAGTCATTTCTATAAAAAGGTGTTTGAACCTTGAACATGAGTGCAGTCTCCAATTATAAAAATACTCCTCACGCTTGAATGATGCTTACAGACTCTTTAGTAAAAACGATTAGCTGAAGGAGTACAAACAATGTATTTTTCCTTTTTCTTTTAGTTTTGGGTTCTAAGATCTAACCTCAAAGGAGAGAGATCAGTATTCTAAACTGTGTGAACTTGTATGACTTACTACAGTAAGATGATCCAGGGCTACTAGATAATGAGATGATTATCTATACAATCCTCTATGTATCTTTTAAAATTCAGTAGATGAAAACAAAATTTGAGGCAATTCGTGTTTGTTGAGACATAACTTGGTTATGCATTGAAGTCCAAATTATTGTCAATATCTGAATTAAATAGCATTTATCTTCCACAAATAATATACTTAAATATCTAAACATTTGCTAAATGATATTTGAATGTTTGCTTAAGTGTAAGTCAGTTTGAATGACAACCTTTGCCTTTATACTACATTGGTTTATCTTTGATACACACATATACACATGCCTTTCACTGAGAGATTTTTCTCCCTATTTATTCAATTTCACAAATCTGTGTAAAAGAGTTATGATGTTAATAATTCCTACGGATGGTAATACCATAGATATTAGAGAAGTGGAGTTTTGACTTTGAATAATAAAAATCATCATTTATATAAATTGTAGTGTACTCTCTGCCAGCATGTAATAGACAATAAAAAATATTTTGGTCTATTTAAATTGCACTTTACTATGGCCAGATTTAATCATCCCGCTTGGTTTCTCCTGTTTAATATCACTGGGAGCCCATACTTGTGATGGCTCTCTCTGTGGCCAGCCACCAATTGGAGTTGGCCAACATTGCTTTTCACAGGGATGGGCTGTATTAGTTTTCTTTTGCTGCCGTACCAAATTACACAAAATCCCTTTTGCCCTGTAATGTAAACAGAGATTCCAGGGATTTGGGGATGGCCATCCAATGAGTGTCATTCTGCCTCTAGGATGGCAATAAAAAAAGCCAAAGAACTAGCTCAAAGTCTCCCTCGCTAGCCAATTGTATGATCTCGACCTTTCAGTTTGCTTATGAGTATGTTGGGCCATGAACTCTTACAAGTTTTTACTACCTGTTGATACCATGAAGGCATGGACCTCTCTCTCTTCTTTCTTTCTTTCTTTCTTTCTCTCTTTCTTTCTTTCTTTTCTTTCTTTCTTCTTTCTTTTCTTCTTTCTCCCTCATATCATTTAATTTCTGCTCAGACCTTTTTATTTCCTCTATTATATTTGTTTTCACTTTTCTTTGCCTTTTTTTTCCTTCAGTGTTTGCATGTAATTCAGAGGACTGTTGACTGGTAAAAGATTTGTTTTTTCATCTTTAATTTAATTTTAATATTTAACCTGAGTGGATGTGAGGAGATTTATAGTCTTTATTTCAGTTAATGTATATTGATTTTGTTTTTTTAGGGAGCGAGCAAGAGTGAGGGGCAGTAGGGACAGAGGGAAAGGGAGAGAGAAACTCAGGCAGATTTCATAGTGACTGCAGAGCCAGTCATGGGGCTCCATCTCATGACCCTGAGATCACTACCTGAACTGAAATCAAGACCCAGACGTTTAACTGACTGTACTATTCAGGTATCTGTTTTTTATGATTTACTACAGGATATTAATGTGTTTGTAGCCTGACAGAGTGTAATATAATATTAATGTATTAATTAATATTAATACATTAAATATTAATGTATTTCAAGATCTTCCTAAGATCTTGAAAATTTTGAGCTGTTCAATAATCTGACCTCAATCATTTTGGATAATGACAGCTTATTGGGTGCTGTAGTCCTACATTCGTAGAGTACGTCATGTGGTTTTATGGACCTTCTTTCCCTCTTTAGGACACTAGGTGTCAGATATTTGTTTAAAGTTAAATGTCACAGAGCCAGGCAAGAGAAATAACTCCAAGAATCTGTTGCTAAAACTATTGAGACGTAAAATATGCATTAACCACGGAGGGAGGAGACCTATATCTTTCAGGGATATGCTTGGTTTTCAGTTAAAAAAAATTCTGGGCATTGTTCCAGAATTTAAATTTACAGTGTTGCTATCAACACATGAATCTGAAAGTTGGAAGATTGTGCTAATCATGGTGGATTCCCATAAGATGCGCTGGACCTGTCCTTTGCTTAGATGCAAATTGTGCTGGGAAAATTTACTGTGTATATCTAGCAGCCTTGTTAATTTAATTTACTCATTTATTTAATTTATGATGTTAAAAATAATGCTTTTTTTAGCTTATTCTTTTGTATTTAGCTACCGCTAACACTACTTTATTTCTTCACTTGATTTTTAAAAGGCTAAAGAAAGCTCATTCAAAAGTAAATCTATGGCTGATTTATAGATTGTTAATTTGCAGGAAAGTAAGTAATTGCATTCATTCTCTGGAAGTGTCACACAATTAATATTTAAGCCAAGGATGTTGTATGTTGGAGCTGTTGACATAGAGTTAAATTTCTCCCAGAGTAAGGAGCCACTGTTTTGTGACAATTCCCTGCCCCACTGTATCCCTTTTGGAGTTTTATCAGATAAGCTCCAGGTTAGTTATGTTAGCAGTAAGCCGTGGGTCCTTGTATTTCTATTAGGATTTTTTAGGATCTGGCTCTGAGAATGTTTGGGTACTGACTTACACTTAAGCAAACATGCTTGGGTACTGTGAGGTGTAGGCTAAATGGATGAAAGTGGGCTATGAACTTGTAGCTGTTTGTTATTTATGATTCTCCATGATTGCTGTGTTTTACTTATGGTTTCCCCCTGTACTCCCTTGAAAGTACCAAGGAAGGGAATAGTGGTGTGGCTGCTATTACTACTATTTTTCGTATAATCTCATTGACTAATTTCTGGACTGAAATAACCTGAGTTAGATATCTGAGTACTCTTTTAAATGAATAACGTCTAAAACCTAAAATCATAACGTTCTATGACAGCATTGCAAATGATTTGGTATTTTGACTTTCATTTTCTTGGCTGATTTTTCTCTTCCATAGAAAGTCAATAGTAGGTAAAATGCAGATTTTTTTTTTAAGTTGTCCAGAACATCTTTACTTCTTTTGGATAGAGAACATTTATGGGGATTGACTTGGTACTCTAGTCTCTTACCCATCATGAATCTACCTATTAGTATTTCAGAGTCCTTGGAATCAAAATTATCTAATTCCTTAAAAAAGTGTTTATTTTTTCACATTCTGTGTATTCATGCTTAAATTTGTCATCTAATGATAAAGTAGCATTACCTTGTTTTTGTCCAAAAATTTTCATCTTGGAAGCTTCAAGATGACTGTGTGGCATTTATGAGTGTGTGGAAATTATAGCTCTGGTGTTCTGTAATTTGAATAATAAGATTACAAAATAATTTTTAACCTGTTTTTAATGTAACATCATTATACTTTTGATTAGATACTTCTTCAGTTTTTGAGCATAAGAAACCACTCCCTTGATTAGTGGTACTCATAGTTTGGTCTGAAGACCCATAGAAGTCCCCCAAGTCTTTCTTAGGTCCATAAAAGCTTCCACTTTACAACTATTTATCTATGTGAGGCCAGATTATCTTTATATACTTCAACCAAAACAATACATCTCAATAGAGGCTAGCTGGCTTTTGTCAAGCCAGACTGTAAAAGGTTTTTTTAAAATGGAGAACAAAGCCACTCTTCTAACTAATTATTTTTGTTTTAGGAAATGTACTTATTTTTTTCATAAAAGATATGTGTTTACATTTAAACATGCAATGGGCATAATATTGTTATTTAAAATGCATTATCAAATATTGAGGGTCTCCTGGGTGACTCAGTTGGGTAAGCGTCTGCCTTCAGCTCAGATCATGATCCCAGAGTCCTGGGATTGAGTTCTGCATCAGACTCCCTGCTCAGGGAGGGCTACTTCTCCATCTCTCTCTGCACCTCCCTCTTCATGCATGCTCCTTTTCTCACTCTCTCTTGTTCTCTCTCAAAATAAGTAAAATCTTAAAGAAAAAAAAAATGCATTAACAGGTATTTAAATGCTTCTCACTTTTAATTCTTAGAGGTAAATGTTGATAGATACAACCCATACAAATAAAAGATCACCATGGTCCTCAGTTGTTTTAAAGGGTTTACTGGGCTTCTGAGCCCCCAAATTTGAGAACACTTTTCATAAAGCTTCCTAAACCTATATTTCCTTGAACTTTCTGTGTTCTACCACCTGGATTTAGGGGACTTTATAAATATTTTCTCTTTAGTGTCTGATACTTTTATGTAGTTTTCTGATCTAAAAAAAGTTCAGAAAAGCAATGGTCTGTTTTCTGATAGATCTCCAGGAATGTTTGACTGGTTTAGGGTGTGGGGAAGAATTTGCAGCAGAATGTTGGGTCTCAAACTCTTGAAGTCAGCAATGCGTAAAGGAAAGAGAATGTCAAAATTTTGCATACTCAACTCTCAACTTCACAAATCTCAGGATTTTGCTATATTTTGCTGTCTGACTATCTTATTTGCTCCTTCTTATTAGGACCACTGTAATTACATTGGGTCCACCCAGATTATCTCCCCATCTCAAATCCTTAATCATATCTGGAAAATCTCTTTTGCCGTATAATGTAATATATTTACAGGTTTCCAGGATTAGGAGGTGGATATCATTGAGAAAGCTATTATTCTACCTGTCGTGGGAATACAGATCTTTACCTTTACTAGGTGTTAACACGATGTTCTCCAAAATTGTTTTGCCAATTCTTTCTTCCATTTGCAGTGCAAGAATTGTTCAACTTCCTTGTCAACACCTGGTATTATCAGACAGTAATATTTTTATTACTTTTTACTATAAAAGACTTTATATTTTCTTTATTGTTAGTGATGTTGATCATCTTTTCATTTATGTATTGTCCTTTTGTATAATGAGTCTCTTATTGTAAGTCCCTATCACACAAATATAGTTTGGATTATTTTGGCTAAGAATGTTTACTCCCATTTCTTTGCACTCACATAGCCTAGTGCAATCTTTTTGCAGGTTATTTCTGTGATTGACACCTTGGTAGCCAGAAATACTTAGCATAATCTACCAACTGTAAGCCATTTATCAAGATGAAAAATAAAACAAATCTCAGGTTTAATGGTAATTGAAATTAGTCCAGAGATTTACCAGGCAGCTATTTTGTATATAATGGTATTGTTTGTAAGTGTATCCTTGATGATTTAAAATGTGTATATTTTCATAGACCCATTATGGCTCTATGCATAATTATAGCAGGGGCATTGCTGCTTCTTGGTTTTATTCAGCGGGAATTCTTCTTGCGGTGCCTGACTTAGCAGGCTGTCTGTATCCTTTGCAGTCTTGGCATTTCCCATAGTCTCTTACCCAATTTCTGTTCCTTTAGTATTATGTGCTGTCTGCCCAATCTGTATACAGTTCCAGAACCAAACTCATCTCTCCAAAGCATACGTGTAGATAAATCCCCCTGCAAATACTCCCAGCAGATTTCATAACATTTCTTAATTCATGGACCCCCCCCACCTTTTTTTTTTTTAAGATTTTATTTATTTATTCCTGAGAGACAGGGAGAGACAGAGACACAGGCAGAGGGAGAAGAAGGCTCTCTATTGGGAGCTCAATGTGGGACTTGATCCCAGGACCCCGGGATCATGCCTTGAGCTGAAGGCAGGCGCTCAACCACTCAGCCACCCAGGTGTCTGCTCCCCGCTTTTTGAATTTAAAGACAGCTATAGGTTGTTTCCCAGGGTGTATATGTGTGCGTGTGTACAGATACACGTGTACGCGCGCGCACACGCATGTGTGCACACAGTGTGATCACAGCCTCAGAGTGTTCAGGGATTACATCTATGATCTGTGTGTCCCAAATTAAAACATCTCACTTGAAGGATAACGACAGAACTGATTAGCCCACAATCCTATCAGGATGCCATTTATGTTCTGTTCCCTAGGTACCTGCCTCTCTAGATTAATTTCCTACCACTTTATCCTGCATGAACATTTTACTACTTGAAATTCCTCAAACATTGTATGTTCTTACCAATTGAAGCTAACTCCAAGATTTATAGGATCCTGATAGCTATTTCTGGATGTCTGATTACCACATTAATAGGTAGAAGACTGTTTATGCCTTTGCCAAATGCTTTAGATAGCTTTCAGTGATTTCTTTTTGTTATATCCTTCCTTGTTCTTAATCATTTATCAGCATATCAAATTTGAATAGTTTTCATGCCAGTGGCCTTGGACAATGAAAGGCTATTTTTTGGGGGATCTCTGAGTGGCTCAGTGGTTTAGCGCCGCCTTCAGCCCAGGGTGTGATCCTGGAGTCCTGGGATCGAGTCCCACATCGGGCTCCCTGCATGGAGCCCTCTTCTCCCTCTGCCTGTGTCTCTGCCTCTCTCTCTCTCATGAATAAATAAATAAAATCTTTAGGAAAAAAAGACTATTTCTTTTGTAACATATAAAAAAAACCCTACAAAAAACCTTTTTACTTATTTATTGCTCATTGTCTTTCTTTCCCTCCCTGCCTCCCTGCCTTGCTGTCTTCCTTCTCATTTCTTGATTTCTTGTAGTGTTTGACAGGTCATAGCTTTTTGAGTGATGGGCAGTAGGAAAAGTGAGATCCAGTATAGTTTAGTGGTTATGAAGATGTGTTCTAAAGCCAGATGGACCATATGAATCAGCATCCTAACAGTTGTAAGTTTCAGAAAATATATTGCTGGTTGTTTTAATGGAGGGCTGGCTGGCTGGCTGGCAGATTTGATCTCAGCTCCAGCACCATTTATCTGTAATTATCTGTGTCCTTATTTTTGAGTTGTCTTTTCTTTGGAATACTTTTTCTTGTAGGAAAGTGGCTGGCCTAGTTCTAGGCCTCATACCCTATATCACTCCATCTGAAAATGTAGAAAATGTTCATTCTCAACCCTAAAGTGGGAGCTGTAGGTTTTATTTTATTTGGAACAACTTAGGCCACATGCCAACCCTTGTGGTTAAGGAAATCTGTACTAGTTGGCTCATAAAGGGATTAGTGCTCATCAATAAAACAATTGTCTTTGAATAAATAAGTAAATCTGGCATATTTAACAATGAGTGCCTGGAGAAGAATATTTGAAATCGAGCTCAGGGGCACACATGACCCATGCATCACACCGGAATCATAACTTAAATAGCTTGATTAATCAAAAAATTAAATGAGTAGTTTTAAGACACTACGCTTTGCTTGGTAGAGTCTCAACAGGAAAAATACCTACCTCAGATGGTTATGACTATCAAAAAGTGTGAACATTCTGAGATTTTACCCTACTGGGCAAGCTAATAATTTAGCCTGCCCCAGTTCATGTTTGCTCAGGACTCCTAATTCGGGTGCAAAGGGTTTATTATGACAATAGCAGTGGAGGAGTGTTAGCATTTGTACTAGTTACCTCAGGCCCGGTTCCCACAGGGCAACGCAAAGACACCAGATGACATCTGCAGGTGCCATGGGTTGCATTATATAAGAGGACCACCCCACTAAGATTAGGGCAGCGGAATCTTTCATAACGTCCTCTAAGCAAATCTGCCTGCCTTTACCTTGAACATAGTCGTTATTTTTATTATACTGGACAATAAATCTGCCTTTTGTTCCAGAGAGAATGTTTGTCTTCCAAGACTTCTTCTACACAAGCATCCCTGAAAAGATAGCCTAGAACAAAAGCTGTTAGTGCCTCCACTTGCAAGATGTGCATAAATATGAGGGACCTGTGGAATTGTTTCCTGATGATACCGCACATTTCTGCTGCCTCTCAGCTCCTGGAGACTTGTCCCATGAGTATGCCACACCAGGGGCTCTTCTATGCTGGCCAACAGAAGCTGCATCAGATCTGTTTACTTCATCGAATGGAGTGTTGAATCAAGACTACTATCAACAGGATTCCAAGCAGTGTGGTGAGGCCAACCTCATCTTCCAGGGGTCCAGCCATACCCTCTAGGGTCCCAGACTTAGCTAACAAATCCCATAACACATCAGGGTCAGTGAAAACCTGGTGGCTTTCTCAAGTTTCTGTATTGACTTTTCCACTTGGTTTAGCATTAACCCAGGCAGTGCAGGATGTATCTACTCTGCCTCAGCCCAACAGGAGTAAGTCTAGGGCACTCTGTCATCCATAACAGCCTTGGCCAGTGAGCTGAAGCTGACCTGAATGCTTTCCAAGGCCTGGTTGGTATCATTGATCACTTCAGCTCAAGTCAGGGATACATTTCACAGCACTTTTTCTAATTAGATGGCTCCTGTTGTAGGAAAAACTGCCCACAGAGTGTGCATAAATAACAAGTCAGTTGTGCCTCTGGATGGCTTTCCCAGGTGTGAAGGGTAACCTCCTTTTATATGGATTTCAGCAGTTTTCTGATAGCTATGTGATCTAGTGGTACATCTCTAGAGGCAGTTGTAGAGTTGCTTGAACCCCTCTGTGCCTTCCCATGTTTAAAAGAATCCTTGAATCACTATGTGATCTGGCCTTTGCCATATTTCCAACTACATCTTGTTCCAGCTTTCCCCTTGCTCTCTGCATTCTCTAATTTTCTTATGTTCGCTGTGCTCCCTCTTAAAACGTAGCTGGGCCCTCAGTATAAAATGCTTCTCTCTCTCCAGTCTCCATCTAATCAGTTTCCATCTCCCCTTTGTTGTCTCTGACCCCATCTATCCTTATTATCCTCTTGTACTGATCTTGTATCTTTGAGATGTTATGTGTACATTGCTTCATGGTACTCACCACAATTTCAGTTTGCATCTATTAGAGTTGTAAAAATAGACACACTAGTATCTGTTCTTTGCCAAACGGTATGTTCTGTGATGGCTCGGAATGCATTTGTTGTTGCTTATCTTTATATTCCTACAACTTCCTAGCACAGTTTCTGGGACATAGTCAATAGTCAGTAAATATCTATTAAGTTAATTAATATTTTTATGTATTTAAAATTAAACATTTGGAAAGGATGTTGGTATCAAGCCCTTGGGCAGAAATTGTTCATGCATCAGATGTGGCTCTTCACAATTGGCTGTAGCTTGATTGACTAGGAAAGGAGATGCAGTTATAAAACACCAAGTAAAATATAGGTGTGATTAGAAAAGAAAGGAGCAATTAAGATTGGTCAGAGAGACTTTTTTTTAAAGATTTTATTTATTTATTCATGAGAGACACACAGAGAGAAAGAAAGAGAGAGAGGCAGAGACACAGGCAGAGGGAGAAGCAGGCTCCATGCAGGGAGCCCGACGTGGGACTGGATCCTGGGACTCCAGGATCACGCCCTGGGCCGAAGGCAGGCGCTAAACCGCTGAGCCATCCAGGGATACTTGGTCAGAGAGACTTTTGCAGCACTTAGGGAAACATGGCTTGAGCCTGAAGAGTGTTGCATTTATTTCCTTGAACTTAGCAACAGTCTACCAAATGGGCAGGCAGTAGTTAATCAGGAGGTGACTTAATGGGGCCCCTGGGTAGTACAGTTGGTTAAGTGTCCAACTCTGGGTTTCAATGCAGGTATTATCTTAGGGCTGTTAGATCAAGCTGCGTATTAGGCTTCACGCTCAGTGGGGAGGGGAGGCTGCTTGAGTTCTCTCCTTCTCTGTCTGCCCTTCCCACTTGTGACCTCCCTCTTTCTTTCTCTGGAAATAAATAAATATATCTTTAAAAAAAAAGGTAACAATATGTAACTAAATCCCAGGCTACTTGAAGTCTTAATGGAGAAGTCCTTCAAAGACCCATCCTGCCAACATACAGGAAATGGATGATCCTGTTCCTCAGCTGGTTCCTCAAGGAGTTCAGGGTAGGCAAGGCCTCAAGGTGATGCTTAGGAGTTGGATCTATTCAGTCAAATGAAGAATAGTGATTGTATTCACTCGAAGCTGCCATTCTAAATTCATCTGGAAGTTATTTTTATTTTACTTGCACTTTTAGTTTTTTTATTGAGGTAGTTGATTATTAGGAAATTGATTAGGATAGTGAAAACAGTCAAGATGCTTACTTTTAATTGTTTCTCCACTTTGCAATAAGCTGCTGAAAGTCAGGTACTCTACTTATTCCTTGTGTCTCAATTACTGGGATAGTGCCTAGGATGTACCAAGTGATGACTCCATGGAGTTTTGTTCTGTAGGCTCCAGAGACTGCCTAGTTTTGACCAGGCTCTGCTTCTTCTTGCTGTGTAGCCATGGGAGTTTACTGAGTCTTTCTAGCTTCAGCTTCCTCATAGAGCTAATAGAGCATAGAAGATTCTTGGGAGAATGGAATGGCATAATGTATACAGGAAGTCTTTAGGAAGTGCCTGGCACATATATAATGCTTGATGAACATTAGCTTTCATTTTTAGGAATATAGCATCACACTTCCCCTACATTTTGGTCAGAGTTTGGGAATATTACTATTTTTTAAAGATTTTATTTATTTGAGAAACAGCACAAGCAGGACGGGGTGGGGGGCAGGGTAGAAGAGGCAGAGGGAGAAACAGACTCCCTGCTGAGCTTGGGAAGCCCGATGTCTGGCTTGATCCCAGGACCCTGAGATCATGACCTGAGCTGAAGGCAGCCGCTTATCTGACTGAGCCCCAGAGTTTGGGAATCTTGAAAATCAGTTGGAATATTAATAGCTATGTTAGTACAGGCAATTAGTGGTAATTGTAAGTTGAGAGGCTATTCTTCTTTAAGTGGTGACTCAGGGATCCAGAATCTTCCTCTCTTGGTCCTATCTGTGCTCTAGAGTCTCCTTGGAAATCCAGCTGCATCCCCCTATCCAGCTGGCTGATGAGTGAAGAGCAAGAGTTTGTAGGATCAAATAGGCAGTTTTGGGGGCCTGGGGTAGCAGTGATACAATTCTCTTCTACCCATGTTCTTATTGACTAGAATTCAGCTACGTAGCTCCATATAAACGCAAGTGGACTGGAGAATGTAGTCTTTTTTTTTTATAATAAATTTATTTTTTATTGGTGTTCAATTTACCAACATACAGAATAACACCCAGTGCCCATCCCGTCAAGTGCCCCCCTCAGTGCCCATCACCCATTCACTCCCACCCCCTGCCCTCCTCCCCTTCCACCACCCCTAGTTCATTTCCCAGAGTTAGGAGTCTTTATATTCTGTCTCCCTTTCTGATATTTCTTCTCCCTTCCTTTATATTCCCTTTCGCTATGGAGAATGTAGTCTTGTGTGTCTAGGAAATGCTATGAGGAACTCACTGTATGTTTGCAAGATCTCATTAATAACCACCAAATATCCATAACCAGCTTAGAATAATACCATTTTCACCGAATTTAATCTGGTTTTGTTGATATTACTCTTGTTGCTTTCATTCCATTTGTTCTCACAGATTGCCTGGTATGGCCATGTCCTGCCTATAGGTAAATTCAGTCTGACAGCTGGAAAAACAGTAGGAATGATGAGAAAAAACAGGGGCCTTGCCTCCACACAGGCACCATGAAATTGTCGAAGTTGTTTTATGTCTTGGAAATCATAAGAACTGCAGAGATATAGCTTTATGATATTTATTGATTTCTCATTAAATTCTCCTTTGATTTCATTGTAGTTTCACACAGATCCCATTTCAAATCTTTATAAGTTCTACTGGCTTCATATTTGACTTTGAGATTCTAGTTAATCTAAGTTTTATCTATTAGGAATCTGTATATGCTATGTCTATTTTATTCTTATTTTTTCTGATCTGCTTTTAGCAGTTATTTTTCAAGATATATCTGCTTCATGGATCAAATACTAATCTCCATTCCACCAAGTAGAGATACCTAGTTCTTAAACTAAGGCAATTGACCACGTCAGTTTGACATCTACTGGTTCTGTGGCATTATTTTTAGTCATTCTTTATTCTCTGTATTCTTAATTCATTTGATGAAGAGGGTTTTGGATTCCCCAAGCTAAGAAACAAAAGTGGCTGAGTGTCCTCCTTACTGCTTTTAAACCTGAGGGATTATCAGATGCATTACAACTCTATAAAGCTCAAGGCAATTTAATAACTTGCACACTCCATATCATAAGAACATATAAAACAACTAGGACAGTAACAGCTTAAGTAGGACATTTCCTTTCTAAACAGTGAGAAGTCAAAGCATTAGACTGAGTCACAGTGTAACTAAAACTCTACTCCTACACCTTGAACCTTTGCAATCACTGAAACTATTTATAGCAATTGGCTAGTTTACTTTTGAGTCTTAGCAAGTGCTTTTCTTGTGTGTCATCAAAAGTATATGTGACATATTGATGGTTAGAGTTACATGAGGGTAACCTAGATCTGGATCATAAGGTTATGTTAATACTCCTGCCTCTTGAGGACACGTACTTTTATTCACACAATCCCCTGTTGCAGGACCTCTGCTCTGGGAGCCAGAGGCACACAAGAGTTGGGTGCAAACCTTAAGGTTTCTCCTCCTTGATTTTGGAGAGCTCTAAATTGAGATCATAGCGCTCTGCAGTATGTCTGGTGAGTATTTTTGTGTTAGGATTCATAATATTAGGATAAAGGCTCACATGATTGAATACATTTCGCTTTAAGCCATATTCTTTCATATTCTCTGTCTCAAGAACTGCTAAGAAGATGAGGGGTGCTAAAATTGAAGTTCGAGTTTTGTGGCTTTTCTTATCCGTGGTCTCCGGGTAGCTCTTTATCTCTTTATTCAGCTGTATTTAGTGACCAAATCTAGGAGCTGTTTCAACCAACTATGTGTAACTAAGATCGTCTTAAAGGGATTTGTTTATCAGCATGAACCTTCTATTCAGGAAGATGTCAAGGGCATATTTTTGTTGGTGGGACCTTTCTGGACCTTGGCTGGGACCTGAGGATTCAGAAAGAATGGCAGTGTTGGTTTTCTTTGATTTATCTTTTTTCTCAACTGTTGTATTTTTTGTGTTTTATGTGTGCTTAGCAGCTCTGTGCAGAGTTTTATTGACTTCTAAACTAAGCAAATAGAACAAACTCTGGTGGTATAAAGTGCTAAGTGAGCGAGCCGCAGGGAGCACATTATACCAAGGATCTTCACTCAGCTCTGGCTGCCAATTTGCTTTCAAGTGCAATTCAGGAAGCCGGTTATGGTCTATCAAGCCCTAAATAATCTAGGCCTTGTTCACCTCAGAAATTAGCTGCTGCTTTTTATACCATCACCACAATTAATCATGGCCCATCATTCTCATGTCACATGTGGGAAGGTTCTGCAAATATTTCATTTGATGAACTCTTCCTACAATCTCTCCCCTTTGTGTATAGTGGAGAGAAGTAGTTAGGAGTTGGACTTTTTGAGACTGGGCTTGAAATTCAGTTTTGCTACAGAATAACAATGGGATGTTGATCAACATACTGTAACCAATGCTGTTAATTATAAGAGCAAACACCCAACACTGTGTGTCTGATACTATTCTAAGTTTTAACAAATATTATTTCTTTCAGTTATTGCTCCCAACCCTATCCTGCAGGTTTTATTGCTTTCCCTAATATGTAGGTGGGGAAACAAAAAATTACTGAAACTCTGATTCTCAGATTCCCCAACTGTAAAATGAGAGTAATAGTACTAATGTAATAGTAATGTGGTAAGGATCAATTGGAATTTTGTATTTGAAATGTCTTTCACCAAATATATCCTCAGTAAGTATTAGCTATTAATATTATGATCACAGTTTTATTAGGGTACTCCAGAGAAAGAGAAACCCTATATATCTATATCTATATCTATATCTATATCTATATCTATATCTATATCAATATCTCTATATCCATACAATATAATTAGGATTTATTATAAATGATTAATATAATTAAAATCTCTCTATATAAATATATATAAAGTAAATAAATATATGTTTGTGTATATAAATTTATTGTAAGGAATTGGCTCATGTGATTATGGAGGCTGGGAAGTCCAAAATCTTCAGAGGTGGACTGGTAGTGTGGGAGACTCAGGGAGAGCCCACGTTCTAGTTAAGGGGCTATCAGGCAGTAAAAGTCAGTGTTGCAGATGAAGTTTGAAGGCAATTAGCTAGAGAATTATGTCTTACCTGGAGGAGGGTCAGTCTACAGTTTATGTAGGCTTTCAATTGATTGGATGAAGTCCACCCGTGTTATAGAAGGCAATCTGCTTTACTGATTAAAATGTTAATCTAATGTTAAGGTCTTCCCATTTAAATCTTAATCTTGCCCAAGAACACCCTTCTAGAAACACCCAGAATAGTGTTTGACCAAATATCTGGGCACCTCATGGCTCAATCAAGTTGACACTTAAAAATGAACCACCATCACAGTAGTTTATCTGATATACTAATCAATATGATGAATATATTTTCCTCACTACATATAATCTTCTCAAGAGAGTGACCATGTTAGTGGTATTTTTGGTTTTTTAGGGCTTTAGTCTCACTGGAGATAATGTCATAAAAGTCTATGGATGCATGTATACACATATATGTGTGTGTGTGTATATATACACAGACAAATATACACACAAATAGATAAACACACACAAATATATGAATATGCATGTATGTATTTTGTTTTGGATCTAAAATTTTCCATTTCATCCATGGAGACAAGGACATTGTTTTTTGATTATTTGTTTTTCTGCTTGAGGGAAGGAGTGCTCTTAACTCCTGGATTCCTGGGAATATTTGGGTATCCTTGAGGGATTTTGAATGATGAATCTATTTTGCTCAAAATGTGACTATTGTCAGGCTAGGATGTGCCTGTCATTAGCATGAGTGTTCTAAGGCTGAGACCCAATAGAGCTCTTTTGTATCAAAAATATACTTGACCAGGAGGTGGTTTTAGAAGTTTACCTTAATATTTAGAAGAACTTGGTTGAAATCCACACTTTTAATACTCTACTATAGTTTAGTTCCTCTATTTTAGTTATTTTTTTAAAAAGGAGAAGAAATGATCTTTCCTGTTCATCAAGCTTTTCATGTCATATGATGTTCTTGTCACTGGACCAGCATGTAGTTATTTCAAGACCTTAAAATGGACCCTGGAAGATGTAATTTAACTGGCTTTGTGTACAAACATGCAACAACCATAATGAAATCGGCATTTTGTCTGGTTCTCTCTAATCATACAGTAACGTACCTTTGCATGCAGTTGGAGCAAATTAAAACACCATTTAATCAGAAGTCATTTGGTAATTAATCATTTCCTATATTTACATTTTCCCCTCTAACTTGTTTGCAAAACTCAGGCTTCCAAACATTGACTTTAACTTCATTTGTTTCATTGTTTTAAAGTACCTTTTCAATGCTGAAGTTACTCTTTAACTTAATCTTTCATATAATAACTGTTAATATTTTACCCAAGCTGCTTTTGGACCTTCAGAACCATACTGAGATTGTGGATTGTAAGAGAAAAGTCAGAAGCAGGGATGAAATATTAAAAGTTTGACTCGCTTTAGCAGGTTGAACCTCTATGTTAAAAATAACAACAGGAGGGGCGCCTGGGTGGCTCAATGAGTTAAGCATCCGACTCTTGATCTCAGCTCAGGTCTTGATCCTCAGAGTCGTAAGTTCAAGCCCCAGGTTGGGTTCCATGCTGGACATGGAACCTACTTAAAAAAATAAAATAACAATAGGATATAGTGAGTGTCACTATCTTATATGGAGGAAATCATGGTAGAAATTATAAAGAGAAAAAGCAGAAATAAAACAAAATCTTAAAGGGCCAGTAACCTTGTACTTCTGTCTATTTTATGCAAAATAAGTCTGCTAATCTTCCTTAAAAATCCTTTCAATAAAGAGCTGTAAGAAGGGACAAGGACAAAAAGAAGACAGTAATACTAAAGAAAGTTTCCCTCCAGTGTGTAAAATGCCCAGTCTCTCTCTCTTTTTTTTTTAAATTAATTTTTATTGGTGTTCAATTTACCAACATACAGAAAAACACCCAGTGCTCATCCCGTCAAGTGTCCACCACAGTGCCCGTCACCCATTCCCCTCCAACACCCGCCCTCCTCCCCTTCCACCACCCCTAGTTCGTTTCCCCGAGTTAGGAGTCTTTATGTTCTGTCTCCCTTCCTGATATTTCCCAACATTTCTTTTCCGTTCCTTTATATTCCCTTTCACTATTATTTATATTCCCCAAATGAATGAGAACATACACTGTTTGTCCTTCTCCGATTGACTTATTTCACTCAGCATAATACCCTTCAGTTCCATCCACGTTGAAGCAAATGGTGGGTATTTGTCGTTTCTAATTGCTAAGTAATATTCCATTATATACATAAACCACATCTTCTTTATCCATTCATCTTTCGATGGACACCGAGGCTCCTTCCACAGTTTGGCTATTGTGGCCATTGCTGATAGAAACATCGGGGTGCAGGTGTCCCGACGTTTCATTGCATCTGAATCTTTGGGGTAAATCCCCAACAGTGCAATTGCTGGGTCGTAGGGCAGGTCTATTTTTAACTCTTTGAGGAACCTCCACACCGTTTTCCAGAGTGGCTGCACCAGTTCACATTCCCACCAACAGTGTAAGAGGGTTCCCTTTTCTCTGCATCCTCTCCAACATTTGTGGTTTCCTGCCTTGTTAATTTTCCCCATTCTCACTGGTGTGAGGTGGGATCTCATTGTGGTTTTGATTTGTATTTCCCTGATGGCAAGTGATGCAGAGCATTTTCTCATGTGCATGTTGGCCATGTCCATGTCTTCCTCTGTGAGATTTCTCTTCATGTCTTTTGCCCATTTCATGATTGGATTGTTTGCTTCTTTGGTGTTGAGTTTAATAAGTTCTTTATAGATTTTGGAAACTAGCCCTTTATCTGATATGTCATTTGCAAATATCTTCTCCCATTCTGTAGGTTGTCTTTTAGTTTTGTTGACTGTATCCTTTGCTGTGCAAAAGCTTCTTATCTTGATGAAGTCCCAATAGTTCATTTTTGCTTTTGTTTCTTTTGCCTTTGTGGATGTATCTTGCAAGAAGTTACTGTGGCCGAGCTCAAAAAGGGTGTTGCCTGTGTTCTCTTCTATGATTTTGATGGACTCTTGTCTCACATTTAGATCTCTCATCCATTTTGAGTTTATCTTTGTGTATGGTGAAAGAGAGTGGTCCAGTTTCATTCTTCTGCATGTGGATGTCCAATTTTCCCAGCACCATTTATTGAAGAGACTGTCTTTCTTCCAATGGATAGTCTTTCCTCCTTTATCGAATATTAGATGACCATACATTTCAGGGTCCAATTCTGGGTTCTCTATTCTGTTCCATTGATCTATGTGTCTGTTTTTGTGCCAGTACCACACTGTCTTGATGACCACAGCTTTGTAGTACAACCTGAAATCTGGCATTGTGATGCCCCCAGCTATGGTTTTCTTTTTTAAAATCCCCCTGGCTATTCGGGGTCTTTTCTGATTCCACACAAATCTAAAAATAATTTGTTCTAACTCTCTGAAGAAAGTCCATGGTATTTTGATAGGGATTGCATTAAACGTGTAAATTGCCCTGGGTAACATTGACATTTTTACAAGATTAATTCTGCCAATCCATGAGCATGGAATATTTTTCCATCTCTTTGTGTCTTCTTCAATTTCTTTCAGAAGTGTTCTATAGTTTTTAGGGTATAGATCTTTTACCTCTTTGGTTAGGTTTATTCCTAGGTATCTTATGCTTTTGGGTGCAATTGTAAATGGGATTGACTCCTTAATTTCTCTTTCTTCAGTCTCATTGTTAGTGTATAGAAATGCCATTGATTTCTGGGCATTGATTTTGTATCCTGCCATGCTACCAAATTGCTGTATGAGTTCTAGCAATCTTGGGGTGGAGGCTTTTGGGTTTTCTATGTAGAGTATCATGTCATCGGCGAAGAGGGAGAATTTGACTTCTTCTTTGCCAATTTGAATGCCTTTAATGTCTTTTTGTTGTCTGATTGCTGAGGCGAGGACTTCCAGAACTATGTTGAACAGCAGTGGTGAGAGTGGACATCCCTGTCTTGTTCCTGATCTTAGGGGAAAGGCTCCCAGTGCTTCCCCATTGAGAATGATATTTGCTGTGGGCTTTTCGTAAATGGCTTTAAGATGTCGAGGAAAGTTCCCTCTATCCCAACACTGAAGGGTTTTGATCAGGAATGGATGCTGTATTTTGTCAAATGCTTTCTCTGCGTCTAATGAGAGTATCATATGGTTCTTGGTTTTTCTCTTGCTGATATGATGAATCACATTGATGGTTTTACGAGTGTTGAACCAGCCTTGTGTCCCGGGGATAAATCCTACTTGGTCATGGTGAATAATTTTCTTAATGTGTTGTTGGATCCTATTGGCTAGTATCTTGTTGAGAATTTTTGCATCCATGTTCATCAGGGATATTGGTCTGTAATTCTCCTTTTTGGTGGGGTCTTTGTCAGGTTTTGGAATTAAGGTGATGCTGGCCTCATAGAACGAATTTGGAAGTACTCCATCTCTTTCTATCTTTCCAAACAGCTTTAGTAGAATAGGTATGATTTCTTCTTTAAACGTTTGATAGAATTCCCCTGGGAAGCCATCTGGCCCTGGACTCTTGTGTCTTGGGAGGTTTTTGATGACTGCTTCAATTTCCTCCCCGGTTGTTGGCCTGTTCAGGTTTTCTATTTCTTCCTGCTTCAGTTTTGGTAGTTTGTGGCTTTCCAGGAATGCGTCCATTTCTTCTAGATTGCCTAATTTATTGGTACAGCTGTTCATAATATGTTTTTAAAATCGTTTGTATTTCCTTGGTGTTGGTAGTGATCTCTCCTTTCTCATTCATGATTTTATTAATTTGAGTCTTCTCTCTCTTCTTTTTAATAAGGTTGGCTAATGGTTTATCTATCTTATTAATTCTTTCAAAGAACCAACTCCTGGTTCTGTTGATCTGTTCCACAGTTCTTTTGGTCTCGATATCATTTAGTTCTGCTCGAATTTTAATTAACTGTCTTCTTCTGCTGGGGGTGGGGTCTATTTGTTGCTTTTTCTCTAGTTCCTTTATGTGTAAGGTGAGCTTTTGAATTTGAGTCTTTCCAGTTTTTGAATGGATGCTTGTATTGCGATGTATTTCCCCCTCAGGACTGCTTTTGCTGCATCCCAAAGATTTTGAACGGTTGTTTCTTCATTCTCATTAGTTTCCATGAATCTTTTTAATTCTTCCTTAATTTCCTGGTTGACCTTTTCATCTTTTAGCAGGATGGTCCTTAAACTCCACGTGTTTGTGGTCCTTCCAAACTTCTTGTTGTGATTGAGTTCTAATTTCAAGGCATTATGGTCGGAGAATATACAGGGGACTATCCCGAACTTTTGGTATCGGTTCAGACCTGATTTGTGACCAGTATGTGGTCTATTCTGGAGAAAGTTCCATGTGCACTTGAGAAGAATGTGTATTCAGTTGAGTTTGGATGTAAAGTTCTGTAGATATCTGTGAAATCCATCTGGTCCAGTGTATCATTTAAAGCTCTCGTTTCTTTGGATATGTTGTGCTTAGAAGACCTATCTAGTATAGAGAGAGCTAGATTTAAGTCACCAAGTATAAGTGTATTATTATCAAAGTATTTCTTCAGTTTGGTTATTAATTGGTTTAAATATTTGGCAGCTCCCACATTCGGGGCATATATATTGAGGATTGTTAAGTCCTCTTGTTGGATAGATCCTTTGAGTATGAGATAGTGTCCCTCTTCATCTGTGACTATAGTCTTCGGGGTAAATTTTAATTTATCTGATATAAGGATGGCAACCCCTGCTTTCTTTTGAGGACCATTTGAATGGTAAATGGTTCTCCAACCTTTTATTTTCAGGTTGTAGGTGTCCTTCTGTCTAAAATGAGTCTCTTGTAGACAGCAAATAGATGGGTCCTGCTTTTTTATCCAGTCTGAAACCCTGCGCCTTTTGATGGGGTCATTAAGCCCGTTCACGTTCAGAGTTACTATTGAGAGATATGAGTTTAGTGTCATCATATCTATTCAGTCCTTGTTTTTGTGGATTGTTCCTTTGAACTTCTTCTTAAAGGGTAATTTTAAGAGTCCCCCTTAAAATTTCTTGCAGAGCTGGTTTGGAGGTTACATATTCTTTCAGTTCCTGCCTGTCTTGGAAGCTCTTTATCTCTCCTTCCATTTTGAATGAAAGCCTTGCTGGATAAAGTATTCTTGGTTGCATGTTTTTTTCATTTAGGACCCTGAATATATCCTGCCAGCCCTTTCTGGCCTGCCAGGTCTCTGTGGAGAGGTCTGCTGTTACCCTAATATTCTTCCCCATAAAAGTCAGGGACTTTTTTTCTCTTGCTGGTTTAAGGATCTTCTCCTTATCTTTGGAATTTGTAAGCTTCACTATTAAATGTCGAGGTGTTGAACGGTTTTTGTTGATTTTAGGGGGGGATCTCTCTATTTCCTGGATCTGAATGCCTGTTTCCCTTCCCAGATTGGGAAAGTTTTCAGCTATGATTTGTTCAAATACATATTCTGGCCCTCTGGCCCTTTTGGCGCCCTCGGGAACCGCAATTAAACGTAGGTTTTTCTTCCTCAGGCTGTCATTTATTTCCCTTAATCTATCCTCATGGTCTTTTAATTGCCTGTCTCTTTTTTCCTCAGTTTCCCTCTTTGCCATCAACTTGTCTTCTATGTCACTCACTTGTTCTTCCACCTCGTTAAGCCTCGTCGTTAGGACTTCTAGCTTGGATTGCATCTCATTTAATTGATTTTTAATTTCTGCCTGATTGGATCTAAATTCTGCAGTCATGAAGTCTCTTGAGTCCTTTATGGTTTTTTCTAGAGCCACCAGTAGCTGTATAATAGTGCTTCTGAATTGGCTTTCTGACATTGAATTGTAATCCAGATTTTGTAACTCTGTGGGAGAGAGGGCTGTTTCTGATTCTTTTTTTTTGAGGTGAGGTTTTCCTTCTAGTCATTTTGCTCAGTGCAGAGTGACCAAAAACAAGTTGTATTGGGAAAAGGAGAAAAAGAGAGAGAAGGAAAGAAAAGAGAAAAAGAAAAAAGAGAAATAAGAAAAAAAAAAAGGGGGGGGAAGAGAAGAAAAAGAGAAAGAAAAAGAAAGGAGAAAAAAGAAAAAAAACGGGGGGTGGAGTGGGGGAAGCAATCAGAAATCAAGAAGAAAGAAAGAAAAAAAAAAAAACAGAAAACAAAACAAAAACACAAACAAAAAAACCCACGGGGGAGTATCTTCCGATTCTGTATACTTTAAGTCCCTTGACTTCCCCTGGAACTGGTCCGTCTAGCTGGTCTTCTGGGGGAGGGGCCTGCTGTGCTGATTCTCAGGTGTTAGCACTTGGGGGAGCTGCTCTGCCCCTGCCTGGTGCAGGGCTCAGTGGGGGGTGTTTACCCCGTGAGGCCCCGGGAGGAAGCCACAGTGGCGGGGGCAGCTCTGGGACCCTGGAGTCAGCTCCCGCAGTAGCTCCGGGGCTCTCCGTCTGCAGGGCCTGGGGGCTCCCGGGCGGGGCCGCTGATCTGCTCAGCTCCAGGCAGGAGCGTCCTTGCTGTCCTGGGCCCTCCCGGCCTCTGCCTGTCCCGGGGGGAGGCCGGATCCTGGGCTGTGTCCCCGCGCCCTGTGCTCCGGGGCCTGCGCTGTTGGATTCGCGCTCCCGCCCCGCAGCCCCCTCCGCGGAGCCGCCGCCCGAGCCCCTCCCAGCTGATCCCGGGTCCCGCCGAGCGCTGCAGCCCTTAGGGAGCTCGGCGCATCTCCCGGGGCGCAGGTGCCTGTTACTGTCCCAGGGAGCCCGAGGGCATCCCCGCCTTTCTGGGGATCCTGCTCCAATTCCCCAGGAGGCCTTTCCGCGGGGAAGGTTGGTGCAGCTCCTGCTCCTCCGGGACGGGGCTCTCCTGTCCTGGGGACACTCGCCCCGGCCTCAGCCCGGCTCCTCGCGGGCCCCTCCCCCTTGAAGGCCTTTTGCTTCTTTATTTCTTTTTCCCCGTCTTCCTACCTTGATAGAAGCGCGAACTCTTCTCACTGTAGCGTTCCAGCTGGTCTCTCTTTAAATCTCAGGCCGAATGCGTAGATTTTCAGGATGATTGGATGGTTTTCTAGGTGATTTGTTGAGGACAGGTGACTTGGAGACCCTACTCTTCCGCCGTCTTGCCCCCTGAGCGTCTCTCTCTTTTAAAAGGAGTCTGTTGTGACTTCTCTCTGTTAAATGATTCATGCATAAGGATTCCCAATTGATTCCAGTAAGATTCCCAGTTCATTTGACTTTGTCGTTGGTCAAAAATAATATTGCTTTCTTCCTCTGGGACTGGCGAGATGCACATTTAGATACAGTGCCGGCTCACTCTTGAGATGATGCATCTAATAGTTGTACATCCTGGTAGTCCTTCTGGGAAGAATGTTTTTAAAGTTTATCAGTGTCTTATTGTGACTCCTTGATCATGAGGACTCTCTGGTGTTCAGGTCCATGGTCTTTTTTTTTTTTTTTTTTTAACATTTTATTTATTCAAGAGAGACACAGTGAGAGAGGTAGAGACACAGGCAGAGGGAGAACCAGGCTCACTGTAGGAAGCCCGATGTGGGACTCGATCCCAGGATCCCGGAACCCCAGGATCACGCCCTGAGTCAAAGGCAGATGCTCAACCACTGAGCCACCTAGTTGTCCCAAGGTCCATGGTCTTAAGTAAGGACTAGTCTACTTGATTAAATATGAGCAGGAAAAAAAAAAAAAAGCAGGCAAACGGGGGAGGAGAAGGGCAAAGAACAGATAGAGTAGAACGTGTATCTGCTGAGTTGGCTTTATTTTATTTTATTTTTTACAACTATGTCCAAATAGAGTGACCTTGCAACTAATTTATCAAGGTTGACTTCTGCTCTTGACCTCAAAAATCTTCCTGACAACCATTTTTAAACAGTCAGCTTTGGGGAAAACATAATAGTTTCTGCCCCCTTATTTCCTTGGATAAAGTCCTAGAACAATAATTTCCTAAACTGAAGTATGAAAGGTACATAGCATGAGGAGAAGAAAGACAACTTATTCACTATTGGCAAGGTGAGATTGTTGCGGAGGTTTGGGATACAATAAACAAACAGGGTGGCCCATTCTGCACACTCCACCGCGGTAAAGAAGGTCCACGCTAAGTGGTGAAGGTTCTCGACTGAGACTCCTGGCTCAACATACAGCAATAAGAAGCTGAAACCTCTCCCTGAAGATTCATGCTTCATTTAACAAAACAATTTCTATTGGTACCTACTCTCCTGTTATGATAATTCTGGGAGAGAAGCTATTCCAAAGGCCTCTGGGGCTCTTTTCTGCCTTAGGGCCTCTGAACTTAATATTTTCTTCCCCAGAAGCTGCTGACCCAGATCTTCTCTAGGCTGGAGCTCTCTGCTGTTTGGAAATCAAATATTTACTTTTCAGACTCTGTTTCTGGCCCCAAACGAAAGCAGCCCTCCCTGTCACTCTGTCACTTCAGTTTTATGTTTTACGTAGCTTTATGTTAAAACATAACAAAACATGTTTTAGCAGAACACTGTCACTGTATGTATACCTATTGTCTATCGTTCTGCATTCCCCCACTAGAATGAAAGATCCAGGTGAAGGAGGGAGTTGCCTTTCTAGTTGGTGCTGTATTCCCTGTATATTGGTATCGTAGGTGCTTTAAAAAATATTTATTGAATGCATTGTTGGCAGAAAACAGAGTCACCTTAGAGTTTTCACTTGCAGCTTTTTTATTTTTAAGATTTTATTTTTGGGGCACCTGGGGGGCTCAGTGGTTGAGCATCTGCCTTTGGCTCAGGTCGTGATCCTGGGGTGCTGGGTTCGAGTCTCATATCAGGCTTCCTGTGGGAGCCTGCCTATGTTTCTGCTTCTCTCTCTGTGATTCTCATGAATAAATAAATAATATCTTTAAAAAAAACCCAACCCTCTTTCTAGGCCTGTCTCATATTCTACAGCCAGTGAGTGTTTATTCTATTATAATTGTCAAACACCTGTAAAGCCTTGCCTTTTTCATCCTCCAAATGGAAGAAATTGCTCCTCCAGTGAATGCTATGGCTGAGGACACCAGAAGGGGTGCTGTGGGGCTCTCCTACCATCTCCCCGCCAGCTGCCCTATGGAGGTAGGCCTCATTGAGTTCTGTGATTCAGTATTGCTGAAGAATGTTAACCATTTTGAATCCCTTGAGTTGTCTGTTCATTCATGGAAAGAAGAATCCACCAAAGGTAAATGGGAGCCACAAAGGCCTTCCTGGTAAAAGAAACATGCTTTTCTTGGCTTATTTGCATTTTAATGCTACCCAATAAGATAACTTTCTTCATGATGAGAACAGGGCTCTCAGGTCAATAGCGTTTTTCAAGAGAGTACCTTGAACCCTGCTCTTAACAATTTGGGATAAACAGCTACTACAGTCTCCGTTCTAGATATCTCCTAGACCTAGACCTTCTCTTCAAAATAGCTCTTTGGTTGTACAGAGTAAATGGATATCAGTCACGCTACTTCCTGGATTCATTTTCTTTTTCTTTCTTCTTTCTTTCTTCTTTCTTTCTTCTTTCTTTCTTTCTTTCTTTCTTTCTTTCTTTCTTTCTTTCTTTTTCTTTCTTTCTTTCTTTCTTTCTTTCTTTCTTTCTTTCTTTCTTTCTTTCTTTCTTCCTTTCTTTCTTTTTTAGATTTTATTTATTTATTCATGAGAGAGAGAGAGAGAGAGAGAGAGAGGGAGAGAGGCAGAGACACAGGCAGAGGGAGATGCAGGCTCCATGCAGGGGCCCAACGTGGGACTCAATCTTGGGACTGGACTCCAGGATCACGCCCTGGGCCGAAGGCAGGTGCCAAACCACTGAGCCACCCAGGGATCCCCAGGATTCATTTTCTGAAAGGTGCTCCGTTTACTGCAACAAAGTAGTTTGTTGAAATACTAAATTATAGGTCTTGCCTTGTAATTCCTTATTTTAGAGATGTGGACTGGGTCACTGAAAGTGATTTTGAGAAGTCCTGTGGTGAAGAAGGAAGATTTCCTGAGACTAGGCTGGGGACAGAGGTCTGGGGACTGGCACCTTGTTCCCCGTTAGGGAAGTGCCAGAGCCAAGCAGGGGAACTGCTGTTGTGGGGCACAAAAGGGAGAGGAGGTCTTAGCTACCATGGCTCCTGATTCTCAACATTGCTTCAGATCCCTGGGCCTGAACTGCACTATGGAATGAATGGAGAGAGAACTGCAGGGAAACATCGGGTCTAGAAATGTGGGTATCCCTGTAGTCCCTAGTGATGTACTAATCGCCTATGACAAGAGGGCCCACATCGTTGTCTTGCTGGAGTGCATAACCTTGGGAGCTCTGCACAACTGTGGAAGAAGAAAAGTAGATGAAATTTTTAAACGAGCTTGAACTTCCCACCCTGGCACTGCATCCCACAAACTGTATTTCTGTTCATTACAGAATATGAAGAAACACAGTATTTTCACTATCTTTCAGTTGATGGAGGTGGACTCAGAATACAGATCTACTTTGATGTTTTTCTGAGAGTCTATCAAATACTTGCCATGTTAAGCCCTCTTACCTTTCTAGCTCCACAGAGGATTAGGAGAGTGACTTTATGGGTCAGCTGAAAGTCATTTTTCATTTCACAGTATCATTCTTACGGATGCTAGGGTGCTATGACTTAGGTTTGACACAAACCTGCAAATGTCTCAACATTGAGAATTGTGGGTTTTTTAACAGAAAAGATTTCCTTTGGTTTGGTTATATATGAAGATCACAGGAGACTCTTCCTAAAGCTCTTGACTGAACCAAATTTGACTGTGGTATCAACTAAAAGGCAGCTTCTAGCCATTGAGACTACTTACAAGCCTCACAAAGTAAAGGAGCATTTTGTTGTACCAATAACTAATATATGTGAGAAGGAAAATTTTGCCAATAACAAGAGAAAATGAGAGACATCTGCTTCATAGTATGCCTCAAACAATAAAAAACTACCATTTGCACCCTCTACAACAGGTTAAGAATGTGGATTGTAGAGTCTGCACGAGAAAGAAAAAGCCACCTTCAGAGACTGTCATTCGGTACAACTCAGAATGGAGTTCTAAAACTATCATAGCACATCACGCTGCCAACCATCAAATAGTCTTAATTATTCATACAAAAGCAAAGCTCATAAACTGTGTCATGTTCCAGAGAAAAATGCCTCTGGACCTGAAATGTGTGGTTAGCTGCAAAGATTTAACCACTAGCTTTGCCACTTACCAGCTACGGGAGCTTTGCCAAGTGGTAGGAACCTTTGTGTACCTCAGTTTCTGCTTCTATAAAATAGGGATAATGATAGTATCTCAATTTTAAGATTATTTTGAGGGATTCCTGGATGGCTCAGCGGTTTAGCACCTGCCTTTGGCGCAGGACATGATCCAGGGTTCCCGGGATCGAGTCCCACATCAGGCTCCCTGCGTGGTGCCTGCTTCTCCCTCTGCCTGTGTCCCTGCCTCTCTCTCTCTCTCTCTCTCTCTCTCTCTCTCTCTCTCTGTGTGTCTCTCATGAATAAATAAATAAATAAACAAACTTAGAAAAATAAGATTATTTTTAGGTTGACATAAGAAAATTACATAAGGCACTGTACTGAGATGTAGCACCTGGCCCACTGCCCCCAAAATATATTGGATAGTGTTGTTGCTGGTGTTATTAATGTTACTCATAAAACGCTGCAAATGAGAGGTGCCTGGCTGGCTCAGTTGGTGTAACACACAACTTGATCTCAGGGTTGTGGGTTCAAGTCCCACTTTGGGCGTAGAGATTACTTAAATTTTTTTTTAATAAAGTTTTTTAAAAGATGTTATTTTTTTTAATTTATTGTTTGAGGCAGATACTCAACCACCTAGACACCCAGGTGCCCCGAAAGAGAGCTTTTTATTGGTATTCATGTACAATTGATTAGAAAAATGTCCCCTCCTTTTTTATTACCATCATTCCAAATATTCTCAGATGTGTTTGGCATTTGGTTAAGAATTAGTATCATTTACATTGTTTACTTGTGACTGTTCTCTTGTCTTGCTTCTACTGTTATTTAAGCCTTATTTCCAATTTCACTTTGAAAAGCACATGATAAAGGAATTAATTTTGCTTTGATCTGGGGCCTTCTCTGATGAGTGAATACTATAATTTACCCAATGCATTGACTTTGGTATATTTTTTTGGTTAAGCTTACATAGGTATTACATGTCACAACTGGTGGGGCTATCATGATTTTACTGTTCACTGAATGTCAAATTAAAAATGTATATGAGATATCTAAGGATCCTATCTCATTAATTATTCTCTTAGGATTTCTGAAATTCTGTGTTAATGAGCTGTAACATTCTGAAGACCAAATGCCTGAATGTATAAAAAAGGAGAGTGAGAAAACCTACAACCTGAAAAATGCACATGAAGGAGAATAAGATAAAAATAAATGTGCTGCTATCATTTTACTTTTTTTTTAAATGAGGAAATCAGTCACTTGGACATGAAGATCACTCTCTAATAATAAGTTATCACTCTGTGTGTCAGTGGCTGTAAAGTCATGTGCATTGTTTTAACCTCCCTGTAAAAACAAATCTCTCCTCTTCATTGGAATTCAGTGCAGGGTACCTGACGAATGAATGAATGAGTGAGTGAGTGAGTGAGCCAGTAGGTTTTTTAGTTCTGTTATTCTTCTCGTTCTAAAACTGGGACAAGTTATTTGCTTCTCTGAAGCACTTTTTCCTCATTTATTAAAAAAGAAAAAGATTCCTACTTCCTAGTAGTTGAGGCCTGAATAGGTTGATTTACATATAATTGTTACATATATTCTAAAGTGTTTTTGGAATATTATTGTTCTTTTTTAGCTTCCCATTTGTGTTTGAGTAGTTTTAATTTCCCAGCAGTCCATGGCCATTCTGATTCAACTGAAGGAGCTTGTGCTCTGAAGTATGTTTGTGGTCTGTGGTGGTAACCCTTCTAGTTCATGGAAGGACAATCAGATAATTACTTTTTCTATTTTTGTATAGAAATGGTTTATTGTGAAGTGTAGCTTTAACAGTTTATTTTGGGGGTGTCATAAGAATCCCAAAGACATTATGGGAAGTTTGAGCTCAGTAGTCATGGTGATAAGATTTTGCTGGAAGCAGCCAGGTGGTCCCATATGGCAAAGGACCTAGTCTAAATGAAAGCTTTATTTTTGAAACTGTAAAGAATCTTCATTTTTAATCTTTCATTCATTTTCTGATGTGAGTCCCCAAAAGCTTTACTCAGAAGTTTGTAGATGGTTATACTTGGCTGGATTTCTAAATTATACAGAATTATGATATGCAGCCTTATTCTGAGGATAAATATTGCAAAGGAGTTACATGATGTAAGCCTGTATTTACTGTTTGAGGAGCAATGAAGATTTTCTTTTATCTCATTTTATTTTTATGGACTCGGAAAACTAGATGCAAAAGGATGGTAGAAAAGTTACACAGGCAAAAGAATGGTGGTAAAGCTGACAAAATCTTAGATATCTGTGCTTTCTTTGAGTCTTTAAATGAAACATTAAAAAATTAGACATTAAAGAAATCTAAACTTGAAGATACTTTTTTGCATAATCCAAATTACTTGGAAAGAGGAGCTAGCACTTAGACTTCTTTTATCTTTTGAATATCCAATAGAGAATACATTCTGCAGATGTAGGAGCATGGACTGCCTTTCAATGACACAACGTTACATTTTTAGCTTCATTCTTGTCTCTCTGGCATCCCAATTCCCTCACCTCTTTTAGCTCATGTTACATTTTGTGCGGCTTGTACTCTATCTGAACCTTCATCTTAATCGGAATATACCTGTGGTTATCATTCAATTTTTTTTTCCATTTTTAAAAATATGTTTGAAAAAGTTTCCATGTTCTTACCTTCCACTGAAACTGCATCCATTTGAACTGTGAAACTACCAAAGCCTAAGCATCAGGGCCCCTCATTTGTATGAGCTTTTTCCTAGGCCTTTATCGGGGCCTGTGCAATTTTGTATTCATAATATTTTTCTTTGAAAGAAGATTCTAAAATTGGTTGATTTTTATGTCCCACAAAATCTGAATATGCCCCAAGTTCTATTGTCAAATACTATTGAAATGTTGTTTATATAGTAACTACAGGATTTAAGGTTTTGCCCAACTGGACTTCCTTGTACATTACACTACTAATCTCTTTTTCCTTCGTGTTTTTCCCAGTTACTGTAGTTTTTTTAAAGTTTCCCCTCATCCAAGTTGTAGGCTATTTTCTTATCATCTCTCTTGGCATTATCCAGGGTTCCTGTTCTAGTCTTCCCTTCTTACTCAGTTTACACTTTCCATGTAACACACACATTTTCAAGACTTCAACCACTCCCAGTTCACAATACAGTAGCCACTAGTCACATATGGCTACTTAGCAGTTGAAATAGAAGTAGTGCCATATGCTGAAAAAATATTTTGGATACTGGTAAAATAAAATATAACTATTTGTCATAAATATGTTATAACTTTTTAAAAATGTAGCTAGTAGGAAGATTTTACATTTTGTATGTGAAGTGCATCATATTTCTATTTGAGAGCACAAAAAAGATGCTGATGGCAGCCAAATCTCTGTCTCTAGTCCAGAGTCCTCACTGGAATTTCAAGCATGAAAAACCTGCTAGATATCCTTCTGGGCATCTTCTGAGGCCTCAGACTGAATCCATCACCTTCTTAGTCAGATGCTCCTGGTTTCTTTATGTCAACTGGAGAAATGCACTGTCTAGCAATTCACCCAGACTAAAGATCTGATATCCTACTGGATCCTACCTCCTTGCCCATGCCCATAACAAATCAATTACAAATTCTGGTCAATTAGATCTCATGATTACATTTCAAATGCTTCCCTTTAATCCACACAGCATCTAACCTGTTTTGATCACTCATATTTTTTACCTGAACTATTGTAACGATCTTCCAAGTGTTTCTCTTACTTGATACCTCTCAAGTAAGGTATCTGGTGACTTCTCTGGTGACTGATGGTTTGTATGAGAGAGGATATATAGGCAGACTATTGAAAAAAAAGAAAAACATGAGGCTTATAAGGAGGTGTTATCATAACTTTATGAGTGGAAAAGTGCACTAGTCTAATATAAAGCAGGTGCTTTATATATGTGGAGTGGATTGCTGTATAAGTCATTAATCTCTAGCCTGAAATTGCCAATGCAATCAGAAGATAAGCAGGTTTCTCAAATTTCAGTATAGGGACTCTGATGGCATTCCCCCCCCCCCCCCCCTTATAACATAACTGACAAAGGTTTTTCTGTTTTTTTCCAAGACTTTGCTCTTCACTTTGGCATGCTCAGTGTATGTAGGCAGCTGTTTATGTATGCCACATCCGTTGTTTTAATACCTTTCTGTTGCTACTCTTCTATGATGTCTGCTTTGGTGGCTATTAATTTTTTTAAAAGTGAGAACTGTGGTTTATGGATGTGGAATTTATTTTTATTAAAGATTATTTATTTATTTGAGAGGAGAGCTAACAAGAATAGAAATAGGGAGAGAGGGGCAGAGGAAAAGGAAGAAACAGGCTCCCTGCTGAGCAATGAGCAGGGTGCCCAATGAGGGGCTGGAGCCCCATGCAGGGCTTGGTCCCAGGACCCTGGAATCATGACCTGAGCTGAAGGCAGACGCTTAACCGACTTAGCTAGCCACAGCCCTTTGGTGGCTATTTTAGATTGTAACTGCCTAGAATATAAAGAGTGAATTGCTTAAACAAGATGGTACATGTTGGAAATTAATATTTTATTTTAATTATGATAATGTCATAAGGCAAACTCTAAGGAAAGTGAACATTAATTTTCAAATAGTTGAAGGTTCTTGTTGAGGAAAATTGAATAACTAACCAAGTATCTTCTAATGGTTAATTGTTACATTAAAGTTCTGGTTTTTTTGGTAGTGGGTGAATTCATCAATACCCTCACTGATTTTTTTTTTCCCCCTTTGGGATCTTACATTTTACCAAGTAAAATTGGTACCTGTGGTTCAAACTTCTTTGAGATAGAAATACAGCAATTCTACACTGTCTTTACCTGACTTGGAGAAGAATTGCTTTATTCATAGAAGATGTTCAGCAGAGTAAAAACATAAAAGAAGGAGCAGTTATCTTTAGATTTAGAAATAAGTGATCATTGCTATATATCATGAATGCAGTGATACATGGTAGTAATCATGCTTTGTCTTTTGAAGGTATAAAGGATCTCTGTACTCCAGTGATAACCCTCTACTTTGGTGTGATCCATTTCAATTTAAAATTTGTATCAAATATGCATTCAATTATTTAGATTTCAATACAACTTAATAAGTATTCTTATTAATGTTCTCTATCGTGAACCCTTCAATTTTACTTCTGTGCTAAACCAGGCTTGCCGGGATGATTACATTAATAATACATCTCTATCCAAAATTGAAGTGCCAAGTAGAGAACATGCTAATGGGTTTCATTGATTTCAACTTGGAAATGGGTGCAGGCAATCAGAAAGCAGGTGCAAACCTGACTAGCAGTGAACCACTGGGAGAATATTGAGCCAGGATCAGTGGCAAGATTCATAGCTGTGATTTGAGCTAGAGAAATGTTAAACATAATGAAGTTAAAGCGATTAAAGCCTTCTGAGGAAAATGTGAATGCTTCATTATGCTTTTCAGATGGTGGCTTTGAGTGAGAAGAGTTCTAAATTCTGTCTTTAGTAATTTTATTAATTTTCTTCTATTTTTCTTGGAGTTAGCTTCACTCTTAGTATTCTAAAAATTTCAAAGATTAGGCTAAGGACATGGCTCAAAACCATTCAAACATCACTAACCGTGCACTTTTCTTTAAAATTAATTTAGATTTAATTTCAACATTTGTAAAACTGCTGTGTCATTAAGGCTAATTCTGTACTCAAGTATATAGTCCTTTATATTTATTCCTTTGTTTCTGGCCCTCAAAAATTGAAAGAATTTTTTAGTATACATAAAAAGTGATTTTAGAGTTAGTTGGAGGGAAGGATTTCTTAAAATGCAAGGTGGAAACAGTAGTAATATTCCTAATTTCTCTAGTTTTCCTCAATCTTAGATGGTTTTCTTTTGAAGTATGCCTCTTCTGCTTGATATGCACACTTTCAGACACTGTACTTCTATATGGTTTCGTACAGGTAATAATTGAAAGGATTATTGTTAGAAACCTTCAATAACATAGAAATTGACTCATGCACTGCAAATTTAAGAGATTCATTTGGTTTCTTCAGCTTATGATGGGTGATGGAAGGAAGAGCCTAGTAAGGATTAGGCCTCTGTGTTCTATCCTGGAAATACCACATATGACTAAGGGGCTGCTGTGTGGGCATGGTTTTTTGTAATTTGGAGCATGTGCTGAAAATCCAGGCTGCTTGAGAATTAATCCCTGCTTCAACTACTTGCTAGCTCTGTGACCTTGTGTCTCATTTAAGAAATGGGGCTATAACTTTGTTACCTACCTATAGAGTTATTGTGAGAATTAAATGAGTCAATTTGCTTAAATTTGCTGGAGCAACACTTGGCACATGGTAGGCATCCTATAAATGTGAACATGTGTAGTGGTTGTTGTGGCTGCTCTTATCAGTGTATTATTATAATAATAGTAATAATTATTATTATAAAATCCCTGTACCTCCTTTCCCAAAAGTGGCCTTAGAGCAAGTGTTGTTCCATCCTGACACAGTTCTCACTGCCATTCATTCCAGCTAATAACTCTGTTTCTTTTGCACTCTTGCTGAAATACTGTACTACATCTAGATTTCTTTCCATTCGTGAGAAATTTGAATTTGACATTAGGCAATAAATCCTTAAGAGTAGGTGTTTAGAATGCATTTTATACATTTTGTTGAATAAGAATACTGTTGCTTGAGCAAGGACTGACTCTACCTCAATGACTGCTTGTTATACTGGGAATGTTGGAAGTATGTAAAAAACGAATAATTTGGTCACATACAGGATTCTCACTCCTGAGACTGCCTTCCTAAATCTTCTCAGCTATTTTTTTACTGGTATAATTTTAGCTTCTGATGCTTTTTTTGTGCATCTAAAGAATAGGAGTGATCTTTTCGATTGCTCATGCCACTTTGTATGTGGTTTCAATCAGATAACCTCTCTCAGGCTGTTTTCTAATATCAGATAAGGATAAAAAACAGTACCTACTTTATAGGATTTACTGATTCATTGAAAGTGATGTCCCTGACACATTATGTGATCCTAATAAGTTGTCACTAGTCATCATTAGCCCAGAAAGAAACATCCTTCATAGATAGATTTTTGGCAAGATTCTGACAAGTCCTTCAGGCTACAGTTCAGCTTCTGACTGTGGCGCTTGGTGAAGGGGCCTTGGAGCCACAGATGGGAAATCCACTTAGGCCCGCCCCAGGCTAAAGTGGGTGCACAGCCTATTTTGTGGACCACACCTTCTATTCTGCTGCCTATCCATGGTTGAGAATGGTCTCAATCCCTTCTGCTTTCTTCACACTTGATGATACATATTAATTTGTTAATCAGTCCGACTGGTCTTGGTGAGCCAATGCTGAACCTTGGCTTTCTTCAGAGAGGGTAGTAATATTTTAATATGTAACAACTAGAGCAAGAAAAATGTGAAGAGTAATTGTAAATGAAGAAGTAGAAGGCAAGCGTGATACATGGTTGCCAGTATTTTTATTTTTCCCCACAACAAAAAAGAGTAGCAAAGCAGATTCTCAGGAATCCACATTCTTGATTAATGCCCAGTGAAGGCCTAAAGCCATCCTGGTAAAACATTTCATGTGGTTCTCCTCCCTCCCACTGAAAACTAAATAAAAATGAAATTTAGGCCTATTTCCCTATGTAAAACTTTCACTATTACAAGGATAAACCCAGAAATTCAGCCATTAGTTCATAGTACTCAAATTATTCCCTTGTGCATTTTGTCTTCTGTACTGGAAAGTTCCTAGTGTCATCATTAAAAAACCCTGTATCATTACTTAATTTACTTGATCATAATGTTCATCAGAGAGCTTGTGAGGTATAAATGACAGGTGAAATTATCTGTGGTTAAGCTGCCAATGCACATTCTATGGATTTCAATTATTTAATAATTTCTCCAATTATTCATTTTAATTTCTAAAGGCAAGGGTCACAAGAACACATTTTCCTTGAATGAATAAGCACTAGGGAAATCATTTGAGGCCAGTGCATTAAACAGTAATAGTCCATTTTTCTACTAGTGCAGAGAACCTGAGAAGCTTTGGGAAATAATGGTTTCATTTTACTATAGATAGCTGAAGGAAAAAAAGCTTGCAAGGAGTTGTCACATGTTTCTTTAGCTACATCTTGGAAAGAAATTCAACTGGGTCAATTATGAATACATATACTCTTCAGGATTATTGTTCCTCTTTTATCAATTAGATATTTGTAGACATATTCTTAATTTTGTGATACCACAGTAGATTTGATGAAATTGAGTATACCTTCATAAATCTATTAGAAAAAAGATTTATGACAGGACTATATACATTTTTCTGATTTTACCCTTCCTGTTGTATGTGTACATGTGTGCATGCACATGTATGTATTTGTGTTATCTTAATCACTTGATCTTGGACTCCCCTCGACCACAATTCACTTGAGGGAGAATATGTTTCTTATTTTTTTAAAAGATTTTATTTATTCATGAGAGACACAGAGAGAGGCAGAGACCTAGGCAGAGGGACAAGCAGGCTCCCTGCAGGGAGTCTGCTATGGGACTCGATCCCAGGACCCTGGGATCACACCCTGAGCTAAAGGCAGATGCTCAACCGCTGAACCACCCAGGCATCCTGAATCTGTTTCTTATTGATACTAGACTATATTTTTCTATTTTCATGACTTCACTGGTGTTTGTAGTATATCTAGAAGGTATCATATGCTAAATTTGTTTTCCTTCCAAATCATTAAATTAAAAATGTGAAACAACAGACCCAAAGCTGATTTGCCAATGAGCCAGTCATTGCTACAGGAAACAGATATTACTAAATTGTCTTGATGAATTTCCCATCCTCCCAGCTTCTATTCTCTTTTCTCACCCATCGATCTTCAATTAAGACTATTTTGGGAAATTTTTCCATCTCATTGTGTAGGGAGAAAGGAACCAGTGAGATTCTATAGCACAATTAATTCACAGTTTTCATCAAACACTATTTGAAGAAAAATCCAGTATTCTGTATTTTGGCATTTGTTGTTTTTTTTTTAAGATTTTATTTATTTATTCATGATAGACACAGAGAGAGAAACAGAGACACAGGCAGAGGGAGAAGCAGGCTCCATGCAGGGAGCCCGATGTGGGACTTGATCCGGGGTCTCCAGGATCATGCCCTGGGCCGAAGACAGGCGCTTAAACCGCTGAGCCACCCAGGCTGCCCCTATTTTTGCATTTGTTATTCATTCATTCCTTCATTGACTCAACAAGAAATTACTGAATACTTGTGTGTCACATAGGTATAACATAGATAAAATCATGTTATGGAGTGTGGTTACTTGAAATGGTTTTTAGTATGTCTATTCTAGATTTGATTGTATATGCTTTCAGGCGTATGCTGATATATAAAAATACAAAAGTTAGAATATAGAAACAAACATAAAGCGTAGAAAAATACAGAATTCATGTGTATAGTAACAAGTAATATGGTACTCTCACATTTTCTTGTTCAACAGATTTCTAGTAGGTACATATAGGATATTGCTGTTGCTATACACATTTCACATTTATAGGCTTTAAAAACTGGAAGTAATTTATTATGTACTTTTATTTTTTCTCTGTCATGGTTTTATCTATCTTGCAGTTTCGAGAGTTCATTTTGCTTTTATTTCAATTCCTTTATTATGAGTTTGTGTCTCTTGACAACTGCTGTTTCATTCCTGAGTACACAGGTATGGATCCTATGCAGAGTCTTGTAGTTACTTCAAAATGAATAGAGTGAAAGTAGGAGATGATGTGTGAAATGCTGCAGCAGTATCGATTGCCCTGTCACTTGAACAGGAGTAAACCGGATTACTGCTATTATGCAGGCCTTTTATAATTATGGGCAAAGGCCAAGGTTAAGCTGGAAAGTGAATTGCATTCAGAATGCTGTATGACATATGGATTTTTCAGAAAGGACGGAGATTGAAGACTTGGGAGAAATTGTGAACTTTGCCCTATTACATGGAACACGTTTGTTTGACCAAGATTAAGAATCGGTTATAGCAGGCAGACATACCTCCCTGTAAAATGCTGTCCTTTGCATTGAAAACAAGGTGGTTGAAAAATCATTACCTAAAAAATAAATCACATAGTTGGTGATCAATACACGTTACTGACAAAAGTTTGTGAACTGATGTAAGTTGGCTATTTGTAAGATACATCAAACAAAATGCTGGGAAAATAATGTTTCATCTACTTAGGTCCTTAGCAATTGTATCCTTCTAAATATCAAATAAAAATTTCCAGTTTTCTGCTTTGAAGTTTCCTCAGAATTATTTTAAGTCCTCAGGGATCTGAATTCTTCATTATGTAAAGACTGCATTTCCTTGCAAGCAAAACAAAAACAAAAACATGAGTTTGTATGTGATTATACGATATGTGAGATGATATTCAAGTCATTGCTTCTAGTCATCAAAATGTCAAAAACAGTCAAATATTTTTATTTTGTTTTTCTGTAAATCAGTACTTTTCTTTTTTCTTTTTTTCCCGCATTTTAGTCAAATGCTTTGGAACATTACAGAGATGAACTTACTGACTCTGGTTCTAGCAGTGACATTTAAGATGAAAAACTTGAGGGATCCCTGGGTGGTGCAGCGGTTTGGCGCCTGCCTTTGGCCCAGGGTGTGATCCTGGAGACCCGGGATCGAATCCCACATTGGGCTCCCAGTGCATGGAGCCTGCTTCTCCCTCTGCCTGTGTCTCTGCCTCTCTCTCTCTCTCTGTGTGTGACTATCATAAATAAATAAAAATTAAAAAAAAAGAAAAACTTGATAGGCAATAATTTATACTATTTTTTAAAGGAAATTTTTATGACACCTAGTTATGGTCCATCCCATAATTGTCACCATTTGATTGCATTCCTCCTTTAAATTTGGCAGTGGTGTTTTATATTTGAATGTCTTATCTCATACATGATGGTTAACTTCCTCAGGGCTGGAATCATAGAAAATCCCAAGAATTTACCAGCTTCCAGCTTTTCTGAGGCAAGTGCTCAATAATGCAAACTGTATCATGCTGAGAGAAAATAGAGATGAAATGAGGGAATGAATACTAAGTCCAACAATATTTTAAAAGGCCACATTTAAAAGACTTATATACACATTATAGCAAATACATAATTAGGAATCTGAGGGTCTGATGCACAGAATGAATTAAATGATGAGATTCTACAATATTGTATTTATTAAAATTTGACAAGTAATTCTTTAATACTTTACAGTTTTTAATGAGGTATTTACATAACTTGTAAATGGCCCAGGATTGAAGGGGCCTTCCAAGTAGGAATATTCCAGTGTTTGTAGTGTTGCACAGTAGGCGCAGGGGCAGTGATAGAAGAAAACATGACGTAGATCAGAAAAGCAGAAGGGGCAATAGGGCTAGTGATGGAGGAGGAAGGAGTCAAGGCAGTGAGATACAGTAGTTTTTCATATCTGTATGTTGGGAATGCATGATGAGTCAGGTATGTAGTGCCTGTAGGTGAATGATTATGATGGTCCAGTCCTCCCACAGGATTAGATGTATAATGAATAACTGTTGATTTACATTTATCTAGACCAGCACTGTTCCAGGAGAAATATAAGACAAGCTTCATATCTCATTTAAAATTTTCTAGTAGTGGGGCACCCGAGTGGCTCCAGTTGTTAAGCGTCTGCCTTCCACTCAGGTCATAATCTCAGGGTCTTGGGATCCAGCCCTGCTAAGCGGGAGTCTGCTTCTCCTTCTCCCTCTGCTCATCCCCCCACTCCCATTCAATCTCATGCTCTGCCAAATAAATAAATAAAATCTTTAAAAAATTTTTTCCCTAGTAGCTACATCTTAAAAGCAAAAAGAAAGAGGAAACACCTTTAGTCATAGCATATACTTAATTTACCCAGTATTTCCAAAATCTCATTTCATCAGGTAATCAAATGAAAATTAACGAACTACTTTATATATTTTTTGGTACTTAGTTCTGAAAATCTGGTCGGTTAACAATGTATGTTTCCATTTGGACTAGTTGAATTTCTAGTGCTCAGTATTTCTACATGGCTAATAATGATTTTTTTTTGTCTGTGAAGGTATGTGCTGTTATTGTTGTTTTTTTTAAATAAAAAGTGTTCCTTCCAATCTTCTAGAAATGGAAGTGTACAAAGTTTCTGGCCATTTCTCACATTTGTATGTTGCCATTTAAAATCTTAGAAGGATTCCTTCACGTAGAATGTGGAAGGCTGTTTAGAAATTTTAACAGAATAGTTCCAGAGTTATGAGGTCATGATGTGTCCTTAGGATCTTCCCTGGCCACGAATAATTAAGAGCTCTGAGGAATCCCTGAAATTATAGCTGAAATTCTTTGTGTGGATGTATGATGTATATACATGCACACGTTCCCATATGCCTCTCTCTGAAGAGTGTCTGTACCTTTTATCCAGTTCTCAAAGGGATCATGACACTCCTACCACCCCACCAAAAAGAGGTTAAGAACTTTTGCCAGTGTTTATGTCCTTTAGATAAAGAGACCAAATATTAAAGTTGGTGAAATGAAAGTCAGGACTATAGTTAATATTGGCTAGAAAGCCTGCCATGATGACTTATATACACATTATAGCAAATACATAATTAGGAATCTGAGGGTCTGATGCACAGAATGAATTAAATGATGAGATTCTACAATATTGTATTTATTAAAATTTGACAAGTAATTCTTTAATACTTTACAGTTTTTAATGAGGTATTTACATAACTTGTAAATGACACATTAATTAACATAACTTGTCTGAGGGCTCCACAGTTTTGTTCTTTAATGGCATATTTCTGGCAAGGCTACCTATTCAGAGTGTGATGAAAATAATTTTAGCTCATCCAGGATGCTTCATTTCTGGTTTAGTGTATGTTATATGCTTTCAATCTAACTTTCCCATGGGAGAAAGATTTTAATTCTCCATTTATCTGATCTGTACTCTAAAATCTGTTTTATTTTCAAAGGGGTAGTTTGTTTATTTAGAGAAATCAGAATTATAGGATAGTCCCAGCTTGATGGAATTTGGGGTGATGAAAGTCTATATTCCATTATTTGTGTGCAAGAGGTGTCTGGTGTAAAGCCTTTTTCCTCTTACTTCCCTTTTCTGAATAATTCCTAAAAAGGACATTTAAATTGCGGAGACTGGAAAACATTTTTAGCAATCTGTAATTATTAATTGATTACCTTTATATTACACAAGCTCCCTAGTGACTTAGCTAGAGACAGCTGTAATAAATCTTGACATTAACATAAATTAATCATGAAAAAAAAAAGAGACATGTGAAGAACTGAAAATGAGATTAGAGGTAACATTTTTTCTTAGAAAACACAAAACCAAGAATAAAGGTTTTAGGGAGAATAGAAATAGATAATCTCACATGCAAAGAAAAAAGAGAAGTAGAGCCCAAAGATTGGGTAACATGGGTGTGGAGAATGGGTAGAGAAAGGTCCGGATTGTATGGACAGGCTGCCAAGGAGTTGGAGGGCGGTGAGAAGCTGGTTAGTAGATCTAAAGATGAGAACTAAGCACCATAAGCTGGCAAAGCTGACTTTCCTGAAGCGAGCTCTGCTAGAAGGCGTTGATGGGCTCTCTTCAAGTGGTATGTGTCTCCAACCCTCCAAGGGACAGAGGCTGCAGTCATGGTTGTAATTACACAAAATGGATTTGGAGCAGTAATTGTTATCTTGGTCCATTTGGGCTCCTAGATTGGATGCCTTATCCAGAAAAGTTTATTACTTACAGTCCTGAAGGCTAGGAAGTCCAAGATCAAGGTGCCAGCAGATTCCATGTCTGTTGAGGGTCCGCTTCTTAGTTCGTAGCTGGCTGTCTTCTCATTGTGTCTTCATGTGGTGGAAAGGATGAGAGTGTGCTCTGGAGTCTCATTTATTTTTTAAATTTTTTAATTCTTAAAATATTTTTTAGAGAGGGAGAAGGGGAGATGGACAGAATCTTAAGTAGACACCACTGCCAGCACAGAACCCAACCCAGGGCTTGATCCCTCATCCCTGAGATTATGACCTGAGTCAAAAATCAAGAGTTGGATGCTTACCTAACTAGGGCCACTCAGGCACCCCTTGAGTCTCTTTTAGAAGAGCACTAATCCCATGCATGAGAATTGTGCCCTCATGACCTAATCACCTCCAACAGGTCCTACCTCCTAGTGTGAGGTTGGAGGTGAGGTTTCAACATAGGAATTGGGGAGAAGCATAGACATGCAATCTATAGCAATTTGCTTTTTTTCTCTCTCTCCTGTAATTCTACTGAAGGGGTTAAGTTTGGAAATCACGATGAACATGTACGTGGATGCACACTCACATACACAAGCATCAAAATCTTCTGGGGTTGCATGGATTTGCAGTACTGCCATCACCTTGACAGCACTGCCATGCCCAAATCTGACAGATTTCAAAGGAGTAAAATCCAGTGAGGCAAGGCCTTTCCTGTAACTCAAGCAGATTGGTTTATGGAATGTGGGCTATTGGATAGGAGTTTTGCTTGAAGGGGGTCGGATGGTTAACAAGGAAATGGGGTTGGTTGATAGTTTAAACATCATTAACACCATCACTGTCTTACTCCTGCTGACCCTTCCTCATGCATGGGCATGTGTGTGCGTGCACGTGCGTGTGGTATATATACGGAGAATAAATAATGGCTCGGGAAGGGGAATGAGTAGCTACATTTGAACTAAACCAACATTTAGACATATGGACAGCCTGCCTGAGTGTTGATTTATTAGGAGGAGTTTAATAGGTCATATGCTCATATTTTTATAGCAAATATTGGCGTATTGGAATTACAGCCAGAGAAGTCTGAATGCAGACAGTTCCTGCAAGGGCAGGCAGAAATTGGTGCTTTCTGTTCCAGTGTAGGCAGAAAGGAAGGCTGTTGTCAAAAGCTTCATAGCATTGTGCTTGCCTGCCTTTTCCTTACCCCACAAACACTGGTTTGCTTTGTTTTGCTAAAAATCCATCCAAGATCTCAGTAAACTGTTCTGATGCTCTGTACTGAAAGTTCTCAACAAACTTTGTTTAACTTCTTCCCCCCACTACAAGCATGAGACGCTCCTCTAGCAGGTAGTACCTCTTAAGACCACTGCAGTAAGCTTCTAAGAGACAGATAGATAACCTATCACAGCTCTGGTTTTTAGCATAGATTGACCTGCCTTCTTATATCCAGAACTTCCATATTTGTAGCTGCAAGAGTTTTATAGTAGTACTTCATTAAATTTGGGTTTTTGTTTTCTTTTCGGCTTTACTGAGGTAGAGTTTGAGGCATATGACAATATGACTTGATTTTGAGTTACTTCTTTGGTCATTTGTTTACATATTTTTTCCAACTGCATTTTTTAAAAAATAAAGACAGCATATTCTGGAAGATGGAGGAATGTTGAATTGCCTAATAAAACATGGATATTTCAGTCATTCCACCCACCATTTATATATTTGACTGAACGTCCCAGGGAGATGGTAAAGCTATGTTTTATTTTTAGCTACTATTTGGCCTTTTGAGAAGGAAAATGCATGCTGCTGAAGTCTGTACTTTCTAAGAACATTATAACAAAGTAGGTAAACAAGTTCATATTTTCTGGCACACAGGAATAACTGACCTTTGACATAGCAGAAACTGTTTTCTCTCTTGGTCCCAAAGCTTGATGTCACCAGGTAATGTGCATAAATTTAAATGGTGATCTAAACCATATAATGCAAAATCTGCCTAGGAACTCTTTATTGTCAAAGATACTAAGTCAGTGCAATGGGGATTTGCTTGCATTCTTTTTACTTAGAAGATAGAATTTTAGTAGAATATAAAGTAGTCTTAATAAATAAGATGAATGGAAGTTGGTAATCAATGTATCTTTTTCTGGATAATAAAATTGAAAAAAAATTCTCTCCAGTAACCTTGTCAAAGTAATATTTATTAATCTTCTTGATACACATGGTTGTATTCTATGAGAAAAGGTTCTGCTCAATATTTTAATAGATTACATATTTTCTCCTCAGCATGTGGTATATTTTAAGAGAATATTGGTTTTGCTATTTTAAAATATTATGTGTCTAGAAACAATATAATGTTTCAACTTGAGCCAAAATATTTGCATTTGAGAAATAGCCCATTTTTAAAATTTATTGTCTCCTATTTCTTCCTGGTTTTGTTTACTCACAAGCTCAGTAAAAACAAATATTAATGGTGCTAAGTCTTGAATGTGGTATACTCAAGCCAGTTGGATTTGTGTGCATTTTGCAGTGCTTTAGACATACTGTTTTTTAATCTCCAAATGTAGATAAAGAAATGAAAAGAATTTTAAGGATACCATTCTAATTGAGACAGAAAACTGTGTGATCACTTGTCTAATCTTCTTTGCACTGAATAAGGAAAAAACATATTGATTGTACTCAAGGTCTGAACAGTTGTTCATTAGAAAAAAGTAAAACAACATTTTTCTCTCTGTTTCCAGATTTTTTATGTGCTATGGTGTATTAATAATTTCACCCACTTATTTAAATTTAGAGACACCCAAAATGTTTTCTAAGAGTTGAAATAAAATATATTGAGTATATTTTACAGAGTGATAACAAACTATTTTTTAAAAAAGTTTTTCTGATGTTTCCCGACCCTTTAAATACCTGAAACTATGTTTCTTGACACTGCAAAGTTGAAAGATACAACCAAATGCTACTGATTTAGGTAGTATGTGAAAGGTAAATATAAATTTAAAAACTTAGGTCCAACAAAGTTGTGGATTGGCAGATAGAATATAATCAAGAGAATTAAGGTTTAGACTGAACCTAAGTTATATAAGGTTGAGATAGAATCTGAAGGAGTGTTTCTTATGCATCTGTGTGCTCAAATACTTGCATCCATATTTCCTGTTGTTTGACTCAAAACCATGTAACTCCCTACAGTGGGATGTTTCCATATTTTTCTGGCTCTGCTTACTAGTGAAACTCTACTGGTCTATGTATGTACAGAGAACACCTGATAGCAAGACATCCAGACAGGTAGCTTTTTGGAGCCTGAGAGAATTCAGAAAAAGAGTACAATCAGAAATTAAAGAGTATAGTCCATTGGGCATGGATATAAATCCCAGGGAGAGCATCACTTTTTTGTGATAGGCCCAAAGGGAATGAAATGAGTACCTTGGGGATATAACCTGTACTCCCATGTTTATTGTACTGTTACTCACAATAGTCAATACATGGAAACAACCTAAGTCTGTACTGATGGATAAATGGATAAAAAAATTGTAACACATCGATTGTGTCTGTGTATCTGTAATATTTATATATATATATCTGTATATAAATATAGATATAAATATACATCTGCATATATAGACTATGCATAGATAGGTATATATAGAACATATATAGATATATAGTAAATACATATATAGATCATGTATATAAAATATTGTATATATTATGTAAATATCTATATAGATATATATATGTAAGTAAATATATTAGGGAATATCATTTAGTCTTAAAGAAGAGATCCTACCATTTGCAATAACTTAGATAAACCTAGAGGACATAATGCTAAGGGAAATAAGCCAGACAGAGAAAGGAAAATACTGCATGCTCACTTGTATGTGGAATCTTAGAAAAGTTGAATTTATAGAATTAGAGAGTAGAAGAGTGGTTGCCAATGGGGAGATACTGGTCATAGGGTAGAAAATTGTGATTAGGATGAAAAAAATCTAGAGATATAATGTACAGTGTGAAAAGTATAGTTAATAAAACTGTATTGAATACTGGAAATTAGCTGAGAGTAGATTCAGGTACTCTCACCACATGCATAAAAGATAACTGTTGGGTTGGAGCAGATGGATATGTCAATGAGCTTGACTAGTAATCTTTTCACTATGTCTATTTATATTGAAAAGTCAAGTTGTATACCTTGAATATATACATTTTAATTTTTTTAAAAGAGTACGATCTTTCTTTCTTACCACATTAAAAGAAAACAAGAAACTTTGAGTTCATCAGGCATTTATGAAGGTAGATTGCAGACAAGTGGCAAACTATGAAAATTGCAGCTCCAGTCACAAAGCAAGGGACCACCCACCTGTGCCTGTCCTGTAGATGTATCTGGATCATATAAGAGAATCTTAGACTTCACTATGTTCTTTTAACAAATGACGTCATTTCCAATAGAATATAACTTAGGATTTGGAAGGAAGATTTTTCCCCCCCCCGTATTTTATTTTCCATCTATGGGCATTTAAGGTAATAAAGATATTTCCTCAGGTAGGATATAGAATATTTTCATGTCTTGGCAATTATCCTACTGGAAGCCCACTCAAGTAACGGCTAATGTTAAAATCAGTAGCCTAGAAGACTACCTTCAGAAAAAGAAAATTCAGACCAAATCTTTCTTACTGATGTTTCATTGAAGATGTGTATGATGGTACCCTTTGGGATCATACTTGGTTTAAACCAGAATTTGCAAACTTGAAGCCAAGGTTCCCAGTTTGTCTTATGGACATTTTGGAAAACATGGAGATATTTAGGGAAAAAATTAAGCTGACAGTTAAAAATTAGAGGTTTTAATTTAAATACTTGGGGTCCTGACTTCCTAGAAGACTTGGAAGATTAACCATGCAGAGCCTGCATTGTTACATGGAGATATATATAGATATAGATATATTAAATTAATTACTTAGAGCTTGCTATAATAAATTTTAAAATAGCTTGCTACTTTAATTGGCCCACCACCTAGCATAGTCTTCAGAGGACATTTTACTGCATGGCAATATTTTTCTGAGGTTCAATATTACTGCCATTTTTAAAGGGAACATGCTCTATAACTTTCTGTAGTGTCTCTAAAACTGAGACTGTGTATAGTAGTGTGCTGGCTGATGTTTACTGCTTGGATCTTGAGAAATAAAAAGCCTTTTTGTAAAATTTTATTGTTTTTCACCATGGCCAATTTCAGGTTACCAATGTGAAGTCATATAACAAGCAGTAGGGAAGACAGCCATACAATCTAGTATGAGCTGTTTCTAATATACCATGGGCAGTTTTCATTTATCATTGCACTTATATTATTTTTCTAACAGCAAAGAAATATTTCTTTATTCCTTTTGTTCCACCAAAATTGGAAACCTGAAAGACAAATCAAGACTACATGTAAAAAAACAAAAAACAAAACAAAAAAAACCAAAAGACTACATGTTTTTTAAAAAAAGGATATATTTTTAAAATTCAATATTCAATATCTAAATAGCTGGCACAATTTATTAGTTTGGGATACATGTATGGATATTTCCTACCCAGAGGACTCTGAGGACACAAAAGGATTCTGAGGAGTTTTAAGAAGGCTCTGCTGTAGTGGAAAGAACACTAGACAAGGTCTCAGGAGTTGCATTTTAAATCTGCTGCTGCTAACATGGCTGTTTGATCTTCAGCAGGTTATCATCCCCACTGGGATGTTTTGAATCATAGGCTGTTGGAACTCAAGGGAGCATAAGATTCTCTGTCTAAGCAGCTGTATTAGACCCAACTTGGTGCCTCTCTAGGGCTTGGTAACTTGCTTAACGGAAGGCCTCACCACATTGTCACCGCTTTATCTCACAATACATCCTCTGCTGGGGTGAGGCCTGGCCACGGCAGCTCTGACACCCAGGTCCAACCTCTAGGTCCAGACTAACAAGTCTCATGGAGGGTCCTTATAAAACTTCTGGGCTTAAAAGAGGTGCTATCCAAACAGTTCGTAGGCTCTGGCTTCTTTTCCAGCAGTTATGCAGAAGACAGGATAAAAAAAAAAGGGAAATATTAGAGGGTTATTATGACTTGGGGCTTGATTTTGCCCAATGAGAGAAAAGTGGCTTAAAGAACTGTATAGACAGAATGCTCTCCTAACTCACCCAAGGTGCCATGTTTCCACATGGTATCCATATTTGAGGACATCGCCCTATCATGCTTGAACCACTGGCTGTATTTTCTTGTGAAGCTTTGTAATGCCCTCTCTCCTGACCCCTCCTTGTGTTTTCTTTCCTTCCTTCCCTACTTTTTTTCTTTTCATTGGGACTGTACTTTCCATTTAAGCTTGATTCTGAAATATTTGCCTCAGATGTTGGTTTTTAAATAATTAAATATTTATTTTTTAATTCTAGTATAGTTAACATACAATGTTATATTAGTTTCAAGTATACAATTTAGTGACTCCGTAATTTTATACATTACCCAGTGCCTATCTTAAGTATACTCTTAATCCCCTTCACCTATTTCACCTGTCTCCCTACTCCCCTCCTCTGTAAACCTTGGCTTTTCTCTAAAGTTAAGTCTGTTTTTTGGTTTATCTCTTTTTTTCTTTGTTCATTTGTTTTGTTTCTTAAATTCCACATATGAGTGAAATCCTACAGTATTTATCTTTCTCCCACTGACTTACTTCACTTAGCATAATACCCATGCTCCACCCATGTTGTGCAAATGGCAAAATTTTATTCTTTTTTATGGCTGAGTAATATTCCATTGTGCGCGCGGGTGCACGCACACACACACACACACACACACCATCTTCTTTATCCATTCATCTTTTGATGGACATTTGGGTTGCTTCCATACTTTGGCTATTGTACATAATGCTTCAGTAAACATAGGAATGCATATATTGGGCCACCCGGGTGGCTCAGTCAGTTAAGCATCTGCCTTTAGCTCAGGTCATGATCTCACAGCCCTAAAATCAAGCCCCACATTGGGCTCCTTGCTCATTGGGGAATCTGTTTTTCCCCTCCCTCTGCTGCTCCCCCTGCTTGTGCTTTCTTGCTCTCTCTGTCAAATAAGTAAAATCTTAAAAAAAAAAAGAAAAAAAAAAGAAATGCATACATCTTTTCTAGTGTTTTTGTATTCTTTGGATAAATACCCAATAGTGGAATTAATAGATCATATGGTTGTTCTATTTAATTTTTTTTTTTTTGAGGAAACTCCATACTGTTTTTCATAGTGGCTACACTAGTTTGCATTCCCACCAACAGTACACAAGGGTTCCTTTTTCTCCACATCCTGGCCAACACTTGTTTTTTGTGTTTTTGAATATAGCCATTCTGAGAGATGTGAGGTGATGATATCTCATTGTAGTGTTGATTTGCAATTCTCTGATGATGAATGATGTTGAACATCTTTTCATGTGTCTGTTGGCCATTGGAATGTCTTCTTTGGAGAAATGTCTGTCGATGTTTTCTGCCCATTTTAAAATTGGATTATTTGGGTTTTTTTTAAATTTTTATTTATTTATGATAGTCACACAGAGATAGAGAGAGAGAGAGGCAGAGACATAGGCAGAGGGAGAAGCAGGCTCCGTGCACCGGGAGCCCGACGTGGGATTCGATCCTGGGTCTCCAGGATCGCGTCCTGGGTCAAAGGCAGGCGCCAAACTGCTGCGCCACCCAGGGATCCCAGATTATTTGGGTTTTTTCGGTGTTGAGTTGTATAAGTTCTTTATATATTTTGGATACTAGCCCATTATAAGGTATGTCATTTGCAGATATAAAGAACCACATCTTTAAAAGAGACTAATGGCTTTCAAGATTAAGCGACCAATCTCTTATCCAAACAGAAATTCTGAGAGATGGCCTAGTGATTTCTACTTGAGTAAATATTTATTGTATTCTAAAAACTAGTTTAATTGTTAAGTCAGGATTTCAAGAGGTATACAGAATAAGTGTAATTCCTATTTCACATGTGTTTAAAAATAAAGAAAATATTGCAAAAATTGGTTAAGAATAGGGACTGTTGTAATCTGGGAGACCTGAGATCAAATCCTCTTTCTAGTACTTGCTAGGCATGTAATCGTGAGCAAAGGTACACATTCTCTCTCAGCTTCACGTTCTTCAAGTGCAGGTCTATGACAGTTTGACTCTGCATCCCTGGGCCTTGTTTGAAATAGTCATGGTCTTGAGGAACTTGGGCATTGAGTGAAAAGGAGAAAAGGGACTGAACATGGTTGGTGAAAGTGTGGTCCCTGCTTGCTACCTGCACTCTGAGTCAGTCAAATGGGTTCAAGTAGGGAGATTATCAGACAATAGAATCTGTAGTGAAGACTGGAGTTAAAAAGATTACAATCAAAACGAGAAACCGCAGATGTGCTCTTCAGCTTGTCAGCTGGAAACGGGATAAGAGGTTAGTAAAGTACATCCAGGAATGTAAACTAAGATTAGATGTGACAGCTTTGCCAGGAGGTCTTCTTGGGGCTGCGGGAAAAGTAGAAGTGGGAAAACACATTTTGGTTTCTCTTCCCTCTCTTTTAGGCATAGCCTGGGGAAAGCCTGTAAGTTGGGAACATCACCTTGAATATTATTTCCTGTTTCTTCCAGGCTATTGAGTAATCACTGTTTCTCATTTTGAATTATGGAATATTTCATTTAAAAATATCCAAAATTCTAAGAGAAGGAAAGAAGAGAAGAGAAAAATAAGAAGAAAGGAGAGAGAAAAACCATCTTCAACCTAAATTCACATTCTGGCTAGCTGATGTCCATTAAAAGGAATTTTTTGTTTGTGAAAAACTATCCATTACTATGTTTTAAAGTGTTATATGAGATTTTATAAGATTATTAAGCATTATGAAATTGGAGCTTCGTGACAAAATACTTTTGAGGTTAAAAACATGTTTCAGAAAATCTTTATCTGTGTAGTACTTACATATGATAATCTATGCTATATAAAAATTTCTTGAACTACTCTCCATCTTACATTTTCATTTTACAGAGAAGCAAAGTAATATTAGTCTACTTTTATATAGCTCTTTTGCGATTCTTATTCATGTATACATGATATTTTAACTTTATCAGAACTTTATAAAGTCATAATAACTTAATGTTGGTGAAATATATCTAATGGACAGGTTTGTTAAGCTGAGCTTTTAAATGAAGGTGATAGAGACCCAGGGACTTTTAACTCTCTACATTGCAAACCAAAAGCTTCCTCTCTTACTACACCATAGAAGCTAAATCTTAATTTTGCATAAACCCTGGAAGTTTGGATTACTTCTGTTGGTTACTCTCAGATGTTCTTGCAAAACAAAGGGCACTTGCCTCCATGGGTGGGAATGTGAGTAAGACTGGGAGTTAGACATCTCCTTATGTGTGCTTTGGTCTTTATGAGTTTAGAAATACTGGTTTGCTCTAAATTCTTAATTACATCTATAATGTTTGGGAGAAGAGATGATAGAGTAGATTGAAAAGGAGATTGAAATCATTCATGCATTCTTCCATCCATCAACTATTTATCAAGTAATTAGTGCTTGGAAACCATTGTTTTAGTGATGACCTTTAGGCTTGAAAAACAACAACAAAAAACAACATCACAGAACTGAAATATTCACGTATGAATCATACGTGACTTGATGTTCGAAGATAAGAGTCAAGTAAAATACTTAATACGAAATTAAATGGCTAAGTGCTTCACACAGCCTTACTTTGTGGAAAGGTAAAGGAAAATACAATTTGAGGGGCACTGTTAGTTATTGAGAGTCTACTTTGGGGTGGGTTCTTTACTAGTTATTTTTTAGACATTGTTTCATTGCATCTTTAGACCACGAGAGGTAGGTGTGTGCTATATGACGAACCCTGGTGGGACAAAGCTGATGAGCAGGCCACTGCTTTTGTCCTTAAGGAATTTATACTCTAGTGGGGACAAGCATGGATAATTTTAAAATAACACCTAAATTCCCCAAGAATATTAATCCATACCTATTAATCTATATGAAGTGAAGGAGGTCACATGCTAGACATAGCTGACTCAGTCCAGGCCAAGTCAGGGACACCCTGTTTCATCAGAATGGATGTGTGTGAGGCTAAATCATTTTTCCAAGGTCAGTGACCTGAGGGATATTCTGTGCTTAGGGTTCTACAGAATGAGAAAGCTGGGGGCAGCAGATACAGGCGTGTTATTCAATACCTGAAGAAGGGCTAACAGTGAAGGACCTGAACCAGCTAGGGGTGTCCCCTGTAGCCTTGAAACATGATGGTATTGGGACATATTCCTAATGGGAGTTAGTAAAAGTTATAATGGGGTATCTACCTGCCATGTCTTTTGGACTTAAAACTAATAAGTAGTCACTCCAAGACACAGAGATAAATGACCAAGGTTACACAGCCAGTAAGTGTCAGGGCCAGGATGACTCTTGAGTTCCTGCTTTTAGCCACGTTACTAAAGTGTGCACTTAGTCACCAGAATCATCCTAGGTTTAGAAGAGGATGGGAAGAGGAAACTGAGGTTTATGGAGATTAAGGTATGACTCCTTGCTTGAGGTCATACAGCTCAGAACCCGCTGGGTTTAAATCCAGATTGATTTTGCTCTAAACCATGCCACACTTTGGTTAATTATTTTCAGGAAAAACATCTTTTTACTTCAACCTTGCCAAGTGTAGGTTAGTATTTCTGGCATATAAATTGTCCAAATTCGCATGGACAAGATTGAATAATTCTTTTCAAGAGTGCAGTGGGGAAGACAACTTGAGTATCGCTTTTGGGGTTAATTTGTTCTGGCAAGCCTTTCAAAAGCTGGTATTGTGTGCTAGAGGAGAGATAATAAAGGATGGTAACATCTTCCTGGCCCAACTCAACACTTATTTGTGTTCTCTAGTAGGGAACTATGTAGGCTCAGCTTAGTACTGGGCCCATCACTTGAGCGACTCATACTTTTATTCCTTTAGAACAACTTTGACTTTCTTTCTTAAGGCATCTTGACAGCCTGTTGAGAGCCAAAGTGGCATCTGGGTGAAATCAGATGTCACAGTTTTCATGTCAAATGCCTGCCTGTTTCTGAAGGCTTTCGCTCTCTTTCCAGTGGATAGTATTAGGTTTGTACTTGGGCTACTCACTAGAAACTAAATCCTGAGCTTCTTGCTAGGTAGGTTACTTTGAAACATACATGATACCCACGGCATTTTAGGCAGTATTTCTGAGGGCAGAGCTACTTATCCATGAAGCTGACCCTGATTTTAGAAAAACTATCTGAGGCACTGATCTCAAATACCTGCATTCTGGTGCTATTCAGTAGCAAAACTTTTACTGATTGTGGCAAGTAGGAAAAACACATGTTAGAACAATGTAGTGATCTAGCAAAAGTTTCATAAAATTTACTAAAGGACTGACCCTTTAACTTAATATTCCTACTTTTTTTTTGCTATTTAAATAGCCTTTCTTTCTTTTTTTTTTTAGCCTTTCTTTTTTAAGTGATCATGATGAGAGACATAAAAATGCATATATCTGTCATAAGTAACACTTGGCAAACCCTCTACTTGTGTTCTTCTTTCCTCCGACCCTCGATTTTTTTTTTCGACCCTCGATTTTACTTAGTAGAAATTCCCGATGTCTTGGAACCACAAGTCAAAAGTACCTAAAGAGAATATTTCATTGCTTCCCCTGAATTCTTCATTAGATTTTATCTTCAGGAAAGCAACATATTATTTAAGCTTCGTGAAATTATTACTGTTTCGTCTTTAGTCTTCAACCTTGTTATGAGAAATGGCCATAAAAAGATAGTTTTGCAATCCCATATTCAAAAAGTATTTTTCATCTCATTTTCAACATGTTCCTTACATATAAGGATCCACAAAATGAATTCTTCCTAGAACTCAGTGCCAACAAAATCTGCCTCTCAAATGAACTTGCTTGCAAAGAGGACTGTGAAATCCATCACAAAATTTTAGCTGAGTGCTACATTTGATCCTCGATTGCAGAACTGTCGTAAGAAAATCTTAGTATCTTTCTTTCCTTTAAACAGTTTTTGATCTCTCTTTCAGAAATTTGTATCTTTGCCCTCATTCCATTTTAAATGTTCTTGTAAAATTTCTCAAATCTATTCTTAAGCTTTAGGTTGACTTAGGTAAATAGTCAAAAATAGTAGATACTCAGTGACAAGAGCTGAGAGTGTAGAGAAACATTTTGATGAGGTTGTAGAGCTTGGGTAATGCTCAGATCAAAGTTATACGCTTTTTCCTCCTGACACCTTCTGTATCAGCCTCATTAGCATTTTTCTCATATGATTGTGCCAAGTGGTAGTCATAGAAGGAAGATGAGGATGACTTAGCTTCTTGGGGTATGTGTCAATTCTGAGACACTGACAATGAGGCTGTCATTCTGTTTCCTCAGGTTTATAGTTAGTGTGAAGTACAAAGTATTGTTTCTTTCTTCCCTGGAATTTAAACTGCTTCTTCCAAATTGTGATTTAAAACGTGAAGAGTTATCCTGGGTTCCGCTTGAAAATGCATAGGCAAAAATTGATGTGTCTTGAGAATAGTACAGAAGTGAGCCTCCAGCTAGCCTTGGTGTTACCTCATCTACTCGCATCTTAAATGCATGGCTGTACAAATGTTTCCTTTAAGTTTTTAATAGATGATTTACAGTTAAATAGATAAAAATTCAGTAAGCAGTACTCTGTCATCATAAGGGAAGCTGATGTACATTTTTACTTTTGATTTTCATGGTGGATTACATTGTGATATCCATTATGAAACATTGTAGAGTGGTGGTTATGCATTCCAAAAGAGAAGGGAATGACTTCATTGAGTAACCTACTGGACTCCATGTCAAGGGTTGTCCATACATTATTTTATTTAATTGTCATAATTTCATGAAAATATATTATCTCCATTTTTTTGTGTGTGTTGGAAAATGAGGCTCAGAAAAAGAATTTGCCCGATAGGATACAACTAGTGATTTGTAGAAGTAGAATGTGTCTGTAGATCTGTCTGATTTTATTTGTTTTTTGTTTGTTTTTTTTAAGATTGTATTTATTCACGAGACACACACACACACACACACACACAGAGAGAGAGAGAGAGAGGCAGAGACACAGGCAGAGGGAGGAGCAGGCTCCATGCAGGGAGCCTGATGTGGGACTCGATCCCTGGTCTCCAGGATCATGCCCTGGACTGAAGGCGGCGCTAAACCGCTAAGCCATCGGGGCTGCCCTGTCTGATTTTTTATTTGATTCCAGAAACTACACCCTTATCCTTTAGAATGAAGTTGTACCTGAGTTGGGTATCTGAAGTCTTTAAGCAGCATGCAAGGGGGGAAGTTGATGGTGTCTGTTATTGTATAACAGATCTGTTGTCACCAAGCCATACAAAGACTCACCTACCTGAGCCAGCCCATCCTCTTGTTAGAACTTCCAGAACTCTTTGGATACTGTGCTTGTCATCTTTGGGATAAACAAAGTAAAGAAGCCTTAGATTTGGAAGAAGTCCTCTTTCTCCCAGTGGCCTGTAGTGTGACATCTTATATGTTCATTTGGGAGAAAAAAAAAAAAAAAAGAAAGCAAAAATCTTACTATGTGCAGAGTACTGTGCCATATTCGTGTCTTTATGATACTATAATAAGTGCCTGGCTTCATTTCTCATGGAATTCATTGTTTATTGGGATAAATAGTAAGCCAATAAACACACAATTCATTAATTAGAAGAGTGATAAATGGTCAAGATGTGGAGAGTGGACAAGGTCAAGATGTTATGAATGTGTAAGTAAAAAAGGAGGACTAATAAGTCCAAGATTGAGTAGTGGTCAGCTGACTGAGGAGAGTGGAATGAGCTGAGCATGCCAGACAGAGGGTCCAGATAAGTTACAGGATAGTTGCATGGAAGTAAACAACACATCTGCTAGGTTGCAAGAGGCCAGGATAAGAGGATCACGGTAACCTGGGCCATCAGACACTTTTAGTTAATACTTGCGGTAGCTCTGAATTTCATCCTTTGTCCTCAATAGTTTTGTAGCTTATAGTTTAAGCGGGCACAGTACCTGCATGTAGTAGGGGTCATGTGTGTTTTCCCTGAATTTTCATTATCTGTTGCTATGTAACCATTACCAACCTTAGTAACAAATAATTAACCACTTATTAATTATTTGTCATGGTTTTGTGAGTTGACTGGACTCAGCTGGGTGGTTTCAGGAAGTCCAAGTAGAAGCTCCAGGACGTTTTCCCCCAGTCTTACAAATCTCAGCACTTGACTCTGGCCACATTATTTTAGTCCGAAAATCACCAAGGCCAGCTCATTGAAGGGAAGAGGAAGTAGACTTCACCTGTTTAGGAGGGAATGTTCTTCATATTGCAGAAGAACATGCCAGGAAGAAGGTACTGTTGCCACTATCTCTGAAATACACAGTCTTCCATGCGGAATAAAGGGATTAGATGGTAGTCAAGGCTGAGATACACTCAGGAGGCTGATTTGTCTGCTCCTTATGGTCTCAAGTTTCTGATTTGATTCATATTTTAGGAACTGCCAAGATTAGATATGTCTCTTTTAATCAGACCCTACTCTGATCCATTTAATTCCTCTGAGATGATATTACAGAATACATCCTTGCCAAGGATTTTTGTTTTACTTATATAATTTCCGTAAGTTTTTAAAAAAGATTCTAGTAAAATCTAGACTATAAGAGCTTCCTTATCTGTTACATTAGGTTGTGGTAAGGTTGCCAATGACTTACTCATTTGTTCAACAAACAACAACAACAACAGCAAAGGCTTAGGGTGCTTACTGTAGGTCTAAAGCTATTCCTCTATTCCAAGACCTATATATATAGTAATCTTTACTAACGGTACTGAGGGCCAGCAGAGTGTGCCAGGCAGCATGTTCTGTTCTGGGGATGTGAATATTAACAGAAAGAGGTGCGGTGCCACCCTAAGGAGTTTCTAGTATAAGGGAGGGGTTAGACTCATTCGTTAAACGTTCCCACGAATGTGAACTTACACGTCAGACACAAAAGCTTTTGATGAGAATAATGGCTTAACAAAGATACACAAGTACCTACTTTGTGCCAGTCTAGGATAATATAAATTGGTAGATGGTAGTTTCTACTATGGAGGATATGTAAGGTCATTACTTATGTGTTTTGGGGAGTTTGGGGGTGACCTAAATAATTGTAAGATTCTGGCTTAGTAAACTTAGGAAAGAAGCTAAAATATGGATTTGATGATGACATTTTTTTCAGTGCTTTTGAAGAGTTTGTTCCTTGTATTAATTTGCATGGACAGTTGTGACTGAAGCACGATGGATATTGGTTTAAAAATGGTGGTTTTTTTTAGCAAATTCTAGAATTTTTATGACAAATCTGCCCTCTTTCCCTCCTAGAGAATAAAAGAAAGTAAAGTTCGTCCTCTTTCTGATTCCATAATTTAGAGAGAAATGTTTCTATCTCATGGAATAAGGAAAGACATTTCTCTGGCGTTTTTGCTTGAAAAATAGGGATATTCTTTAACAGGTAGAGTAGCTCTCTTTAGAAAACTAAAACCTATATATTTAGAGCCAAGAAAATCTGGCTTTGAATTTAATCTCTACCTTTTCCTGATCAAACATTCTTAGGTGAGTTGCTTACCACTTCTGAGGCTCCATTTCCACTATCTGTAAAGTGGGGTAATAATATTCTTACGTAGACTACACAGCACTGTGTAAAGTATTACAGTATCACGGAATTATCATTTAATACTATTTGGTAGCAATTGGGACCATAGAATATTATGTTGCTAGCTGAGACAAAAGCCTTTGTATCTCATGTATTTCTTTTCTTTTAAGGTCAATAATTGACTTCAAAAGAATATTGGACCTTGAGATCAATTGGACCTTCAGATCAATATTGGACCTTGTTGTTAGGGCTGGTGGCTATTTTGCATGTGAAATCACCTTTAATATAGTCTTTTGAGTACTATATTAATTTGATCATCTGTGGGTTTTGTGACTAATCAGGTTATTTTTATTCTAGGATCATAATTTCAGAGTAATACACAGAGTGTTTGTTATCCAGATATAGAGTTAGCTAGAGAGCAAAAATTGTTATAACATTAAGCTCTTTACTGATATTTATCTCAAAAAGTAGTCTCCATTCAGACATCTCTTATGCTTAATGATGTCATTTTTACCTATACGTGATACCACATTCCACAAAGGGCAGTTATTTGCTGAAATATAATATAAATTCAGTGTGAGTCCTTGGGAAATGAAATACCATTTTTTGTGTGAATCAGAAATGAACAATGTCTTGTAAATGTTTTCATGAAGTTTTGTCAGAAAAATAATGCCTTTGAAATTCATATCCAAATTATTTTTGGTCAATTTAAAAATAAATAACTTATTTTCCTTATTTTTGTTTTTTTTGGTTTAATTTGTAGCAATCATTATTTATAATATATTGATATATTTACATATTTTAATTGCTGTTGGTAAATTATCCTGTAATACAGAGTACTTATTTTATATTAAATTAGAACTTGGTATCCAGTTTACCAGACACTGTGGTAAAGAAAGATAGAGATCAAGAAAAGAAATTAAATTTTGAGGGATAAGATTGTTTTTAGGAAGTTTTAAAAATGGATTTCCATTTCTTATTTATGTTATTTATACTAATTTATCATAGTTTATTTATAGTTAATTTACAAGACATACCAAAAAATAAGACAACTTCTTAAAAATAGTTATCAGTTTACTATGAATTTTTGTTAATGAATTTGAATTGTTTAGTCATCAGTACTCTTAGATCAAGATCCAAGTTTGAAGAAGACCCAGAGAGGATTGGATAAAATATATCTTCTAATTTTTCTTCTAATTATATTGACTTATAATATCTTGCCCTTGTTGCAAACATTTCTGTTTAAATTATACTCAGTTTTTATTTTGGCCAGCAGTTCACAAAAAAGTTCACAAACTTCAGAATCACCTGGGGAACTTCATAAAAGTGCCAATTCCCAGACCCCACCCAGTCCAATTAAATCAGAATCTCTGATTCAGGGTGAGTAAGGCCCAGGCCTGGCTATTTTTAAGACGTGTCCAAGTGACTTTGATGTATGGCAAGGTTGAGAACTACTGATTCAGCAGATCTTGACAGCGATCACTCACAAGGGGGCCCTGGGATGGCAGTTACAACCCTCCATCTCTTGGAACCCATTGGTTCAAAAATGTCTGCATCATTATTCTGTTCTATACTCTCAGCTGTTCTTCCCCTTGCTCCCATGTAGGAGATGTAAGTGTTATTGTTTAGAGCACAACTGGCCCCAGGATGCAGTTTTAGCAAGATTCCAGCTTGGCTACCATTATTGACTGGAATTGCCTTCTGTAGAGCCAAGCCATTTCTCTTTCAAACAACTTTAAACCTAGTATCATTGTAGATTGGGGAGGGTCAAACAGCTACCTAATTTTCTCTGTACCCCAGACCCTGGTGTAGTTTTTTAGCTATTATATATCACCCTTGAAATGGACTGTTCTGAGGTCATGCTGGGAATTTTGCTGGTTTTACATCAAGGAGCCGCCCAGACAGGCTGTGAAGTGAAGAGACCCAGCTGCTGAGAATGATGAAGCTGCCAGTAACAGCTTTGGTTCCGAAGCCTGGAACCTTGTCTGTCTTGTTCACTGTGGGGTCCCTGGCTCCCAGAACAGTATAACCACAGAGTGGGCACATGATGAAAACTTGTTGAATGAAGGCATGAAGCATGAAAAGCCTAAGTGCTTAATGGCTTTGGGCAAGGCTTTTAAACAGTATCTGTCCTCTTCTCCCATACTACTGAATGATTATAATAATAATTCTTACTATTGAGTGCTGTTTGGTATATCAGACCATGTACTACACTACACGTACACCCACATACATGGGCACATGCACATGGACGCAGAAATACAAATATGTTGTTTCCCATTAACAACTCCTAATAATCCTATTACATAATTGCTAGTATCTGTTACTATTCTCAGGTCATGATTGGGGAAACTGAGACAGGCCAAATGGCACAGCCCGTTAAAAACAGAATGGGCATCGAGTTTCTCATCTTCTAAATCCAAGGCTACATGATAAAATCACCATATGTTACTAATAGTCTCCCTATGTCTCTAGCTTTAGCTTCGTTAAACATTTCCACAAGCACCATCCCTTCATAGTAGGTACCACTCTCAGAAGTTGTGTTATTCCTACATCTCTTCACTTGCCTACCTCTGTTGGCATCTAAGTTCCACAAGAGAAGGATGTTGGTCTTCTAGCGCCTAGAGAGTGGTTAAGTGCTTGCTGGATGAAAGGATGAATGAGCCCCTTCTCATCCATGGTCCTTGTTTGATATGCACCATGGTCTAGTTGCTCATTCAAGATAGCTGGGCATTACTGTTGATCAGTCAGGTTATATTTACCTCTCGAATGTTACTCAAATCTATGTTTTTCCCTCCATTCCTCATGCTACTGCATTAATTCTAGCACTTATTCTTTCTTTTTTTTGTGGTAGCATTCTAATCTGTTTCCCTGATTTGAGTTACCCTCTGATTCACAAAATTTCTGGTGTAGTGGTTCCCAACCGAGAGAAATTTTACCCCCCAGGTGAAATTTGGCAATGTCTGAAGACATATTTGGTTGTCACAACTGGGGGTTGCATCTAGTCGAGAGAGAGGCTAGGGATGTTGCCAGACATTGCACAATGCACAAGACAGTCCCCTCAAATGAGGAATTACCTGGTCAAAGTGTCAACAATGCAGATACTGAAAAACACTGCTCTAGAGAAAGCTTGCTAAAACTTCATTCTAATTTATGTGTAGTCAAACCCTTTCAATGACTGGCCTCTGCCAATAGTGTAAAATACACTATTTTACAATAGTGTAAAATATGTATGCTATGTTCATAGCACATAGAGTATAATTATGATTTGCTTAGTCCTTACTACTTCAGCAATATCTCATTCTTCTACCAAATATGATGAAATTCCAGTTACTTGAAGCAATTTGCATGTTCTTGAAAACTTATTGGTATTTCCTATTATTGATTTGTTAAAACTCTGAGGCAAGCTTCTGCAATATCTTCTTACCCTATCCTAGGTATAGTCATTCAGCAAATACTGAGTGCTCAGTGTGTGGACACTGTTAGGCACTGAGGATGCACAAGTGAGTAAAGTAAACATGGTCCCTCTTATTCGGAGCTTCTCATCTTTATGTACTGTAGTTAGCTGAGACTTATATAGCACTCAGAGCTGTCATTTCAACATTATTAGACCATTAAATACAATTCAGTTGTCCCTGCAGATAAAATGAGCAATACTTAAGTCATTCTCAGTTCATAGCACATTTGCATTTATCTAAAAAATGTGTGCTTTAAGCAGTTGGTTTCTCCAAATCAGGTTCCACATGAGATCCATTCATTGTATTTGGTTATGTCCTTTATCTGTTTTAAGTCTTTTGGGTTCTTTTAATCTAAAAATCACCTTTCTTCCCTTCCTTCCCTTCCTTTCCTTCTTCACTTTCTCCCCTTCCTTTTTTTTTTTTAAGATTTTATTTTTTTATTCATGAAAGAGAGAGAGAGAGAGAGAGAGAGAGAGAGAGAGAAGCAGAGAAGCAGGCCGAGGGAGAAGCAGGCTCCATGCAGGGAGCCCGACGTGGGACTCGATCCCAGGTCTCCAGGATCACACCCTGGGCTGAAGGCGGTGCTAAATTGCTAAGCCACCCGGGCTGCCCTCTCCCCTTCTTTAATTCCTTCTTCATCCCTCTTTTCTTTTCTTCACCCCTTCTTCTCTTTCTCCCATTCTGTTTTGTGGAAGCCATCAGTCAGTTGTTCTGTAGAAAGTCCTACACTTTGGAGTTTAGATTTCTGACTGCTCCTTTGTCCAGGTATTTAACTTATTCCTCTGTTCTTCATGTTCTCTTATATACTGGAAATTAGAAAGTTTTAATTAGATGTATGTACTTTTTTAGTAATAAAAATTCATAAGTAGTGCTGTATTTCAAATTTCATCATATAGGTGGTAAATAATGTGTGGTTGTTTCACTTTGAATAATGCTTAGATTGGGTTCAGGTGGTGACAGGTGCCAACCTGGTATCTTCCTTATAAACTTTCCTATCAACTCTGTACCTAATGGTTTTAGCATCCACTGAGGACTATTGCATGAATTAGTTAGAATTTTTTATTTATTATTTTTTTTAATTTTTTTTTATTTATGATAGTCACACACACACACACACACAGAGAGAGAGAGAGAGAGAGAGGCAGAGACACAGGCAGAGGGAGAAGCAGGCTCCATGCACCGGGAGCCCGATGTGGGATTCGATCCCGGGTCTCCAGGATCGCGCCCTGCGCCAAAGGCAGGCACCAAACCGCTGCGCCACCCAGGGATCCCCATGAATTAGTTAGAATTTAAAAATGTCTAATTCTTCCATTCTGTTTGCATTTAGTGGGTAGAATTTCTCTATATAGAACTTGCATCATGGTTACCGTGTAATACAATTTAAACAAGAGCAGCAGCATAAATTTTAATTTTCCTCTGTAATCATTAATTTTCAGAGAACTAATTTGCTACCTTAACATTCTCTGGTGGTATCCAATTAACTTTAATTTGTTTTTCTCTTTATCCTTCTTCTTAATTTTCTTCTGTAAGTATTATTATGACCTAATAGCCCCTTTATGCCTGTTACCTCTTTTTAAATGCATGAGGCTCTAATACTTAGTACAAACCTTTGTATATAAGCAGTGGATAGTTATGTTTTTTTATGAAAATTAAATAATCTTTGTTTTAGAATTCGGGAAAAATTTTATTAGAGAATAAAATGAAATAATTGTGGTTACTTAAGACAATAGATCCTAAAAAAAAAAAAAAAAAAAAAAAAAAAAAAGACAATAGATCCTGTGCCCGATTTCTTGCCTCAGAAGACACAGTCTTACAAGTACTAGACAACAGGCTAGATGGTGTTATTGTTGCAGATTTACTTTTGGTCATAATATCCATGAATTATTTACAATTATACTCCATTGGAATATGTAACTTGCTAGATCATTTAGAGGTGTCTCAGAAATTATACTCTTGGTAGGAGCCCTGGGGATGATTATGGGTCACTTTGGAATCTCTCTAATATTATATAATTTCCTTGTGTGAACAAGCAATAGAGGACCTTGGTCAGTGACATTGTCTAAATGAGCTGATTAGAAGGGCCTTAGCCAAGTTAAAACAGTTCAGAGTAGTTTGAAACTTTTGTTTTGCACTTGATTTCCTAGATATTCTTTTTTTCTTTAATTTTTATTTATTATTTATGTATTATAGTCACAGAGAGAGAGAGAGAGGCAGAGACACAGGCAGAGGGAGAAGCAGGCTCCATGCACCGGGAACCCGATGTGGGATTCGATCCCGAGTCTCCAGGATCGTGCCCTGGGCCAAAGGCAGGCGCCAAACCGCTGCGCCACCCAGGGATCCCAATTTCCTAGATATTCTTGATCAAATCTTTTGATCTCCATTTTCCCCATTTACTTCACATTTAACAAATGGTGTTTATGTCAGTCTCTTGTCTTCAGAGATATGGTATAGTTTAATCAGTGTCATAAAAATGCATAAGTAATAATTGAGTTTTCAATATCCTATTCCTGTATATGTTTTGCAACCAAATAATCTCACCTGACTGGTGTGCACCTAGAGTCTTTCTGTGCTATTAGTGGACTGATACATAGTTGATTACAGCTTAAATTACCTTTCATTATTGGAAGCTGGAACACAAAGAACGATGTAGACTTTTTTGTCATATCTCAGTTTGAAAAATTATAATGAATATAGTTATGTGAACTGGCAGTAATGATGGAATCACTGAGCGGTGCCTGTCCTTGTCTGATCACTTACACCAGTAAGGTTTTCTTTTGTACCAGTTATTTTCTTTTGATTAAAATTGGCTATATCTTTGGATTATCTGCTTTAAAATATTTTTAAAGCTTATATAATTATTTAAATAAAAATAACTTCAGTTTATTGATTGCTTACTATGTTCTTGGTCCTAGGATACTGTACCTAACTTAAAAAATGTGGTTTATAATTATTTAATTTTTAAAAACAGCCTAATGGGTTTCTAGAAGAAAGTTCAGTTTTACAGAGGTTAAATAATTTTCCTACAGAGGTTAAATAATGACAGTGTACCATATATAATTAGAGGTAAAGCTAAGATTATCTAAAGTCTGCTTGACTCTAAAGTTTATGCTCTTAAATATAAGCTACTGTCATCTTTGAAAAAGACAAATTCTTTTTCCATAGAGAACTATTAAGTCATCTTTTCCAACCAAAATAAATGGTTGCTTACACAAGTGAGCATATATTTGTAAGTATGCACATATTATGTGGCCCTTAATAACCTAGATACTCATTAATGTCAGAGCAGCATAGGATGAAACAAATTGAATAGCCCAAAATAATTAAAAATATATTCTACTCTTGCTCTGATCTTCAACAAACATTAAAAGAACTTGAAGACATAGCTCACAATCAGCATTTATTCAACTTCTCTTTTCTCTTACAACTCTTTTCTTTAAATTCCCCAAATTCCTTGTCACAACCAGCCTTTAAAAAATATCCCCTTTCCTGTTTCAGTTCTTTCAGTTTGGGAAAGAATTCCTTTTCCTTTTTCTTTTTTTCTTTTTTTTTTTTCTTTTTTTTTTTAGGGAAGAGGTAAGGGGAAATCAAACACTTGTGGTTTCAGCAGTGGCTTTCAAACTTTCTAGACCACATGTAATAAGTGGAAAATGTGAGAAGATAATGCAGTGGGCTTTGACACTTCTGTTATTCCATTCCATTCTGGTCTGCTCTTCCCTTCTATCCCCCTCTACTTAAGAATTTTGGTTATGGGGTGCCTGTGTGGCTCAGTGGTTTAGTGTCTGCCTTTGGTTCAGGGCATGACCCCAGGTTCTGGGATCAAGTTCAGCATTGGGTTCACTGTGAAAAGCCTGCTTCTCTCTCTCTCTCTCTGTCTCTGCCTCTCCTGTGTGTTTCTCATGAATAAATAAATAAAATCTTAAGAGAAAAAGAATTTTGCTTATGACCAGTTGGTTTTAGGATTCATCAGTGGTCATGAACAGCATTAAGAAACGGAGTTACAGAGTTATCTTCCATTGGGGAGAGAAGTCTATGAACGTGGCTGAATTACTAATTTTGCTTCTATCACACATATAAATGCATGTCGCATTAATTACTTTGCTAAGAATTACTTCAGTGGGAATTTATATTTTGAAAAGTCATATTAAAGTAATTATCAATGAAATAAAAAAAGGGTAATGATTAGGTCAGAGGGGAATGAAGTAAAACATTTAGAAAATAATAGGATTAAGATGGATTATGGATTTAGTATATTTTGTTTCATTTAAATTTGTAGAGTTGTTTGATAATACAGGAGGCTTGATGGAAAGGGTAAAACACAAACAATTTTAATAGTAAAATGATAAAGAGATGTTATAAGTATTAATACGACTTTTTTAAAAAAGATTTTATTTATTTATTTATGAGGGACACAGAGAGAGAGGCAGAGACACAGGCAGAGAGAGAAGCAGGCTCCCCGCAGGGAGCCTGAGGTGGGACTCAGCCCCCGGACCCCAGGATCATGCCCTGAGCCAAAGGCAGATGCTCAACCGCTGAGCCACCCAGGAGTCCCTTAATATTACTTTTTATGACAATGAGAAGTGTTGAGAACGTAGAGAAATTGGAAACCTCATATATTGCTAAAGGGAATGTAAAACTGCAGCCGCTTTGGAAAACAACCTAGCACTCCTTCAAAAAGTCAAACAGTTGACATTTGGTGCAGCAAATCCATTCCAAGGTATATAGTTGAGAGCAATGAAAATGTATGTCCACACAAAGCTTGTTCACAAACGCATGTTCATAGCAGCATTATTCATGATAGCCAAAAATTGGAAATAACCCAAATATCTGTCAAACGATAAAATGTGGTATATTCACTCAATGGAGTATTATTCAGCAATAAAAAGAAAGGAAGTGCTTATATATGCTACAAGACGGATGAATCCTAAAGGGATTATGTCAGCTGAAAGAAGCCAGTCACAAAGAACCACATGTCCCATGATTTCCTTCTTTTGGAAAGCCCAGAATAGACAATTTATAGAGATAGAAAGTGGATTAATGGTTGCCAGGCTGAGGGTAGAGTGGGGCATGAGCAGTAGCTGCTAAGGGCTTTCTGTTTTGGGTAACAAAAATGTTATAAAATTAGATCATGGTGATGGTTGCACAACTCTAGTAATATACCAAAACCCACTGAATTGTACATTTTAAATGGGCAAATTGTATAGTGTATGACTTATATCTCAATAAGGTTGTTGAAAAGGAAGTGCATATTTTAGAATTGAGTGGAAGTGATGAATTAAATGATAGTCTTTATGTTTTGGGTATTGTTTACATGTTGATTTTTCATATTAGAGTTCTTGCTCAAGGTGCCTTCACATGCTAAAGAGCACAACCAGCATAGCTATTTGGTTTAACTTTGTATAAAATCTGCATTCATATGAATAGAGTCAACTAATAAAGACTGATATTTTCAGAAGGACATTTAAAACGAAGTCCAATAAAGTGGAAAAAATAGCTCAAGAACAGAGGGAAAGAAACTGTAAGCTGAATAGTTTTTATAACGTAGACAGTAGATTTCATGTTGCTAATTTTGATTCAAGGTTTTTATAACTATACTTCAAAATTAACCTTTTGTTTGCTCTCATAATTTAACTGGGGACTGATTACTTCTGTTTTGGCAGTAGTTTAATTGCAATCTGAGGTAATTCAGAGAAAGACACCAGGGTTTTCAGATAATTAAAAAAATAAGTTTATTTTTAAATAAACTTTGTGGTTTTCGGAGTAATTTTGTATTTATAGAAAAGTTGTGAAGAGAGTAGGGTTTTCAAAAAAGCCCTTACTGATGAACCTTAAGGTTAGCCATGGTATAAGGGATGCCTGGGTGGCTCAGCGGTTGAGCATCTGCCTTCCGCCCAGGGTGTGATCCCAGAGTCCGGGGATTGAGTCCTGCATACAGGCTCCCGGCATGGAGCCTGCTTCTCCCTCACCTGTGTCTGTGTCTCTCATGAATGAATGAATGAATGAATGAATAAATAAATAAATCTTAAAAAGAAAAAAAATGTTAGCCATGATATAAATACTGGTCAAAACTAGGAAATTAGTATTAGCACATTGATACTAACTAAACTCCAGGATATATTTGGAATTCAGTTTTTTCCATTGATATCCTTTTTTCTGTCCATTGATCCAATCCAGGCTACAACACTGCATGTAATCACATGTCTTCTTAGTCTCCTCTGGTTTGTGACAGTTTTTTTTCTTTCCTTGTCTTTGGCATGACCTTGACATTTTTCAGCAGTACTGGTCAGATGTGTTTTAGAATGTTTCTTAATTTATAAAAACATGGAGGCAAACCATAAGAGATTCCTAACTATAGGGAAGTGGGGTCGCTGGAAGGGAGGTGGGTGGAGGGGGATGGGGTAACTGGGTGGTGGGCATTAAGGAGGGCATGTGGTGTAATGAGCACCGGGTGTTACATGCAACTGTGACTCACTAAATTCTACCCCTGAAACTAATAATATGCTATATGTTAACTAACCTGAACTTAAAAAAAGGGATATTCCTTTACTTAGTTTTGTCCTATATATATTTTTTATCATTATTAGATCTGAACGATGAGGGTTGGGGACGAATATCACAGAGGCGAAGATCCCTCCTGCTTGCCTCGTGTCTGAGATGCATGGCATCAACCTGACCTATTCCTGGTGATACTGATCTTGCTCACTTGTATAAGGTAGTGTTTGCTGGGGTTTCTTCACTGAAAAGTTACTATCTTCCCTCTCTATGTCCTACTCTTTGGAAGTGAGGAACATAGTTTTATATGAAAAGAATGCTTTGTTTTATTTGTTTTTTATTTTATTAGGCCCAAATACATCTTTTGAATCTGCATAGTAGGGAGGTTCTTTTTTTAATCTTTAATTAAAACATCTTATCGTTCCTGTGACAGATTATAATGCTTCTTAAGTAAATTTTGATTTTCATAACAGACTGAAGATTCCACTATAAGTTAGTATTTTACTAGTGACAGTGAAGATGTTAATACAAGATGAAAATTCTCATGCCAGAGGGAATACATTTTTAGGGCAATCTAGTAATAAAGCTTTTCCATGAGTGTTGTTTGATACAAACAATAAGGGAAAAATACTATACCATAAATGGCATCTTGCATTGTGTCTGAAAAGATATGCAGCTCTACTTTTCATGTATATTTTTCATTCCGTTTACAGAATGTTCTTCAAAATATGAGTATTTTAGTTTTATTTACTCCATTCACTTTATACTATAAAGTCCTACTTCAAAAATTATATTTTTTTCCCAGAGACATTATGCTTTAATAACCTCCAAGACTTGTCCTATATAAAGCTAATTCCCATCCAGTGGAAGCTTGGTCCACTTCCTTCCTTCCTTCCTTCCTTTCTTCTCTAAGAACTGATTTCTTCAATTAATTTCTCTTTTTATTTAGTTGTCAACCTCTCATACATCATAGGCTTCTACACTGAGGCTAGAAACAAGCTGTCTGGCTCAGCTTTAAAATGAGCATGTGTGCAGAGGCGTCCATATGTGTGTGCACGTGCGCACATGCACACACGTTCTTGCACTCTTAGGCAAACACAAGTTTCTTGAGACCTAAGAGCTCATGGTTTCTCTGTCTCTGTCTCTGATTGTATCTGTAGGTTTTTCAGTGCTCCTACATCTCTTAAGAGGTTACATTTATACTTCATGTCACTGAATTGTACATTTAAAATGTGACTAAAATGGTAAATTTGATTGTATTGTATCACATTAAAAATTAAAACAAACAATAGGTTACATTTAGTTCTTTTATGTCCCCACTTGCTGTCTTTAACCCCATTTCATTCTGAACTTTACTTTCTCCTGAAACTATTTTGTCTGTGCCACCAGTCTTCTCTAATTTTCAAATCAAATGGACTTTCTTCTTCTGGAGTTTGACAGTCACTGACATGTAGTGTGTATTTAATAAATATCAATTGAGGGATCCCTGGGTCGCGCAGCGGTTTGGCGCCTGCCTTTGGCCCAGGGCGCGATCCTGGAGACCCGGGATCGAATCCCACGTCGGGCTCCCGGTGCATGGAGCCTGCTTCTCTCTCTGCCTGTGTCTCTGCCTCTCCCTATTTCTCTCTCTCCCTGTGACTATCATAAATAAATAAAAATTAAAAAAAAATAAATATCAATTGATTGAATGTTGAAAGAACTTTTAGTTCTCCATAAAAAAATGTTTGGTATATAGAGAAATACCTCTCACAGATGTGCTTTCCTAATTTTCTTACTTTGTGATGACTAGTGACTCCTCCCCTCCCCTTTCTGTGTGGCACCTCCTCACACATGTGAATGAAGCAGGAATATCTGGTATAGTCAGTATTGTTACAGCTTTTGCAGTGTATATTTGATTACTGTGTATTTTTAGTTTGTGTTCCACTGATAATTTTAGTAACTGGTTTGGGGCCTGTTTGGTCAGTCCCCAACAACATCACTTTCCCTTTTCCCCTTTGGTCCTAGAAGGCAAATCTGTGCTTGTTTTGGGCAATAGAAAATTGGACCAGGAGGTATGTACCTCTCCCAGAATAGGCTCCTTGTTTTCTTTCCTGAGAATGATCAGCTAGTCACCTGAACCAAGACATAGATACAAAAATGAGGCAGAAATGAGGCAGTAGTTGTATCCCAGGTCATAGAGTGGAAGTAAAGTAAGGTAGGTCAGGAGGCAGAATGGGTGACCAGCCATAGTGGAGTAGGGTTTTTAAGCAATGTTAGAGAGTCTTTGATCAACCTGTAACTTGAGAAAAATTTTTTAGCCCCAAACCCCAAACAAGGACTCACAGTAGAAAACTTCTGCATCTTTAATAAAAACCAAGCTACTTTTCTCAGTGGAGTTATATCTATGTTTGTGGGGTCCTAATGGGTCTGCTCAGTGGTTACTTCTCTTTCTTCTCTCATAATTATATCCCCCTTTAAACTTCTTTTATTTCAAGAGACATTGTAGAGGGAAATTGAATTATATATTCCTGTTGGAGGGAGATCCCTAGGTCCAAGCTCAGTATTGTCAGCGTTTGGCTGGCCCAAGAATAATACTAATATATATCAATAATAAAGGCAGTATCAACACCCATTTATTGAGCCCAGACCTTGTTCTTGTGAGTCATCCAGGCATTTTGAAAATACTGTGAAGTCAGGGACCATGTCCACTATATCCTCATGTTTGGTAAAGTCACTGGGATATAGAAGGCACATAGAAGGCAAGAATTTTTTCTCATCTTCAGAGCAATCCTGAAGTTCTATTATACTTTCTCTTGTACAGATGGAGAAACTGAAGCATACAAATAAATAACTTGTACAAGACCATTCACTTAGTAATTATAGTGGTAGATTTGAGCTCAGTAGATATAGCTTCAAGCCTAGACATGTTTGCACGGTACAATGGTGGCAAGTAGGTAGATGGGTAAAATAATAAAGGCGTGAGCGAATGAATGAATTGCTGTAGCCCCTGTTTATTTGTATTTATTTCTCAGCCATCCGTAAGCTACCTTTGGTTAGAATAATAGAATTGTGCTTGCATCCAGGTAAAAATATGGCTTTGATTTCTGCTTTCTTATTCTTAAGATCCAAAGCATCTGTGGAGGTCCAAAAACAAAACAAAACAAAACAGTGGCACCACTGGACTCCAGGGATGTGCCCACCCTAAGGAGCCAGCCTGCTTAGATTCTGTGAGATGTGAGAACATGTTCCAGAGGTTCTCAGAAATATTTTGTCACCAAGGAACTGGGCAGGGGTGGTGGTGGAGAGATGTGAATAGAAGATCATCCTGTCAGATGCCCACCTCACTCTTTGTGTCTTGTGAGTTCAGGTTCCAGATATGTTGGACTTAAGTAATTCTGCTCTTTGCTTTGTCTGGCCCAGAATTTGGTTAACTGTCCAAACCTGGGGAGCTCACAAATCAAAAGAATCAATTTCCAAGATAAGCAGCATATTTAAATTCAATTCTAGGAAGGTACTGGAATCAGGAGATATGTAATAGCGCAGGTCAGAACAAAAGACTGAAGATTGGCAAGGATGGAGAACGGCATTTCAGGCAGGAAATGTGTTTATTATTACACTTGAGTAACTTTAAATTTTGATCCTTTTATTTCCTCTTTCTACCTTTTCTCTAGATATTGCTAAGGAAATTGGACAGAAAGGAGAAGAGAAAAGGCCATAAATCATCTCTAAGTTTAATAATTCTTATTTGAAAATTTGCTTAATTGAGATATTAGAAATTTAGATGGAATCAAATAGGGAAGCAAAACTAAAGTAGCCACAACACCCTGAGTGACTTGAATGCCTTGTTGTGCCCCAGGGAGGCTTTTGTGTCTTTCAGAATCTTGCAAATTTGCAGCCTAAGAGAATTCTGGTGTGAGCAAGGTTTGTCGGATTACTTCCCATTTGTTAGAGAGTTGAGTTGGTTAGCTGGAAATACGGTATTTTAGTTGCTAGGCAAAATATATCTGTTGTAAGCAGAAATGCTTTTACATACATTTATCTGCGATTTTTGGAAGAAATAAAAATCAGCCTGTTCTCATTTACATCTCAAATGTATGCCGTTTGACTGTGCTGATTCTAAAACATTGGTTATGACTCTATGTTATATTGTTAATTTACATGGTAGTTTACTCTTTATCGACCACTGGCTCCTGGGATTTGAAGCAATTTGAAGAAGAGCATACCAATACTCTTTCTATAAAACTCTTGTTTTTTGATAATTTATTTTTTTCAGATAAAAGTTTTTATTTTTCTTTATTTTTTAGAGATTTTATTTTTTTATTCATGAGAGACAGAGAGAGAGAGAGAGAGAGAGAGGCAGAGACACAGGCAGAGAGAGAAGCAGGCTCCCTACAGGGAGCCCCATGTGGGACTTGATCCCAGGATCCCAGGATCATGACCTGAGCCGAAGGCAGATGCTCAACCGCTGAGCCACCCAGATGTCCCAAAAGTTTTTATTTTCCCACTGAAATTTCCTTAAAATGATGATGAGTTTCAACAGTAACAGAGAACAAGTAGTGTCTTGTATTTTCCACTTCCCAAGAATGCTCTCCCCAGTATTACAGAAGTATCCTGTAACGTGGTGTTTGAAACATTAAATGTTTGCGATTGCTGAAATAGGATTTTTTGAAGATCATTGAATGTCCCTTATTTTATATTAAATCAAGGCACTTGGTGTCTTTCTTTATATGTAATAGCAAATGCTTTAGGAAAAATGTGTTCTCCAAAATTTTCTTTTGTGTCAGTTTTGTGTCTATTCAACTTAATGACTTTATAAAAATGAAATAAAGCCATTTCTTTTTTTTAAAAAAATAATTGATTTATTTTAGATGGTGTGCAAGTTGGTGGAGGGTCAGAGGGAGAAGGAGACAAGCGGACTCTCCACAGGACAGGAGCCCAAAGCTCCTGTCACTTGGAGCTCAATGCCAGGATCCTGAGATCATGACCTGAACTGAAATTAAGAAGTTAGACGCTTAACTGACTGAGCCACTGGGGCGCCCCAAAGCTTTTTCTTTCCTGGGCATAAAGTCTACATTCATAGTGTTTTGGAAGTGGGTAAAAGTGCATTCTGAAGATGGACTTCCAGGATTCTCTACTACTTCAATCATTTACTAGCTCTGTGACTTTTAAAAAACGTAAACACCTGTGTTTTAGGTTTTCTTGAACTGGTTATTATAATAGTACCTAGTTGCTAGTCTTGTTCTGAGGATTAAATGATATCCTGTTGATAACATGCTTACTTAGAAACATTATCTGACACATAGTGAACACTATTTCTGTAATAATTTGTCTTTGACATTTTGTAATTTTAGTATTTATAATCAATATTTGAATTAGACCTTCTGATTCTTGATCAAGCAGGTTTTCATTTACTGTAGTTACTTTAGATCTTATTTGAACAATTTGTAAAGAATATTTTTTGAGAGAACCTGAAGATATTGTGCATGAGAATCAACTATAAATATACATACATGCACACATATATATGAAATCATTTAGTTGTAATAATTTGAAGTGTTAGATTATTTCAGCCTATTTTATTTGTTTGCAAGGTTTTCAGGTTAAAGTGCTTCCCTGTTTTGGAAATTTGTATGAGAATTGTGTGTTATGTACTATTTTCTTATTTTCCTTGTTATTCTTAGCCATGTCCTTAATAGATGGGCACTTTACAATTATAAAATCACTGAACTAGAATCATTAATCTTTCATTTTGGCAATTTATGTTTTCATATTTGTGCCCCTTCTTTAGAGGAATATTAGGAAAATAAGTTGTATGTTTAAAACTTATACAGTCTACTTTTTTTTTTTAATTTTTATTTATTTATGATAGTCACACAGAGAGCGAGAGAGAGGCAGAGACACAGGCAGAGGGAGAAGCAGGCTCCATGCACCGGGAGCCCGATGTGGGACTCGATCCCGGGTCTCCAGGATCACGCCCTGGGCCAAAGGCAGGCGCCAAACCGCTGCGCCACCCAGGGATCCCACAGTCTACTTTTATTTTATTTTCATAAGGCATAGGATGCAAAGCTCTGAGATATGGTAATAAAAATAATATGATTTTCTGAAAAGTTGTACAGAAATGATATACTCTAGATAAATGAATTTTTTAAGGTGATTTTCCCTCTAGAATGTATTATTTTTCCTTGTCTCCCAAAGCAGTTAGTAGTGAATATAATGTAAATTTTTCTTCATAATACAGGGTCATTATTAGGAATTTTTATTATACTGCTCAGTGACACAACACTTTCCTCAGGATATATTAAAATAGGTAGCCCTCCTTGACCATGTACTAAATGAGTCCAGACAGCTGCCTTTCTGTGAATTCTCATGTCCACTGTTATTCCTTACCATCGGCAATGTGCCAGCTTCTAGAAAGCCAGTACCCTTTATTTGTTGATACTGACTAGAAGCCATGCTCCCTGGAATTGTGTCTAAAATAACACTAGAAGAGAGCTTGAGTAAGAACTTGATGTTTTCTTCTGAAGTGCAGTTCATGGGCTAAGGAGTTAGTATAATAGATGAGATATTGACTCCTTAGAGAGCTCTGCTATAGGAACTAGTTTTGATGTCTGATACACTATACTAAGATACAATCAGAGAGCCTATTTATATTTTAAATAGATGGCTAAGTGAAGAACTTGAGTATAAATGTGAATGTTATGCAGATATTATTGAGTAGATTTGCTACATCAGCAATAGGAGGAATAGAATTCTGAATTTGTATATTAGATATCCTAAATGTAATGATGGTAAAAAGAGGAACAGAATATAATACAGGTCATGAGAATCCCCATCCCTAGATATATTGCATAGTATAACTCGAGAATCACTGCCAACTATTTTTAGTTAATGCTTTGGTAGTAGAGGTTTTATGGGCCAGGTAACCATTTGCAGACTTTTTTGGCTCTGCCTTTGTTCTCTACTTCACATATGAACATTGATGGATTTATTTATTCTAATGATTGTTTATGAGTTTACTCACTTAAAGGCATTGTGGGAGATACTGGAGAGGTAACTAAAAGATATATGGCCCCTGCCCTCCTGAAAAGAGTAAAATAATCATGCAAAAGGATCCATATTTATCAATTATAATAAGTCTTATAAATGTATTGGGTGCTTTGAATTTACAATAATTAGCAAGAAAGATAATTTTGATTGGGAATTTAGAGATGAAATTAGAGCTGATGATCAAGTTGAGATCTGACAGGTGAAGAGAAACTAGAAAAAACAGTACTCCTAACAGAGGAAGCAGTGTGGGAAAGATTGGCATTTTGTGAGAACTGAAAGAAGGCCCAGGAAACTGGAATGCAGTGAGCAAGAAAGAGTATCTGTTATGAGATAAAGATGGACATCTGTGCAAGTGTTGGGTCTGTAAAGGACCTTGGAGGCCATTGTAAGAGTTTTGAACATTTTTCCAAGTGTAAAGACATTGAAAAGTTTTAAGTAGGGGGATGGCATCATCAGAATTAAAAAAATATATATTTTTCTTCTTTGCTATTCACTGATGAATGGAAATTGGAGAAGGTATGAAGAAATGTAGAGACTGGGAGTGGCTATCAAAGCAATAGAAGGATGGTGAAAGGGATGATGGTTAAAAGTGGACAGCGCCAAGATATACAGACCAAGCCCCTCAGTTCCATTATCTGTAAAATGGGAATAGTTGCTGTATTTTGTACTGGGTTCCAGGTTCAGTGAATATTAGCTATTATTATTTGTGTTATCTAGTGGAATTTGTACTGGTTGATTAGTTAATTGAGAAAGCTGGTTAAAGAAGGCAAATAGTAAATAATATGTAAACATACTCTATGTTTTAACATAAAACATATAAACACTCATTGCCAATCTTTTAATGCAGTGTTGGGGTAATTTGTTGAATATAAATCTGTGAATTGTAGTTCTCAACTGCTTTTGTTGGGTTTGGTTTTGTATGACTCACACCCAGGTTTGTGTATCCTCTGATTTATAGTTGTGGTTCTTGTAAAGTCCAGCAAGAAATTAAAAGACCTCCTTAGATGTCTTTATAAGACAAAGATGAGGAAGAGGATAGAGAACTTTCTTTCTTTCTTTTTTTTTTTTTTCCAATTTATCCTACTGTGTGGTTTAAAAACGGTTTATAAAGCAGTTTTCTCATGGGGCTCCTGGGTGGCACAGTTGGTTAAATGTCCATCTCTTGGTTTCAGCTCAGATAGTGATCTCATGTTCATGAGATGGAGCCCTGCATCAGGCTGTATGCTCAGCATGGAGTCTGCCTGAGATTCTCTCCCTCTCCCTCTGTCCCTCCCACTCATGTGTGCTCTCTCTCTCTCTCTCATTCTTTAAAATAAACAAATATGGGCAGCCCGGTGGCTCAGCGGTTTAGCACTGCCTTCATCCGGGGCCTAATCCTGGAGACGGGGATCGAGTCCCATGTCAGGCTCCCGGCATGGAGCCTGCTTCTTCCTCTGCCTGTGTCTCTGCACCACCACCCCCCCTCATGAATAAATAAATAAAATCTTAAAAAAAAATAAAATAAATAAAATAAATCTTAAAATTTTTCTCTTAGAAGTTTTTAAAAATACTTTATGTAATTTTATAGAAGTAAACTTTTTAGAATTTTACTGATTTAGTAAAATTAATTAAAACATATAATTTCAGTAATAAGTATATACTGATATAAACAGGTTTGTTAAAAAAAAAAGTACAGCTCACTTCTGGCATGTGTATCATTTGACTGGAGGGAGTAATAATGTAGGGTGATACTAGAAATTAACTTTGTATTGGTGTAAGCATTCAGTGTGCCGCCGTCGGTGTCTTTTTATAGAAGTAGTGGAGAATATCAGTAAATCTAACAGGTGATTGGAGAATAGTTAAAAGGGTTTTTACTAGGTTTTGGAAGTAGAATTGACAGGGCAGGCCTTGATTAGGGTGAGGGAAGGGAGCGTTCCAAGCATGTCTCCCATATTTCTGGTGTAAGCAACCATTTGGAAGAAGGAATTATTTATAAAGATGGGTGGGAAGTTGGGGAATAGGCTCCAAATGTAGTTTTCAGCTTAAGATGCCTGGAAGGCATTCAAGCAGCATATTAAATAGGCCCTTGGCAATTCAGCCCTAGAGTTTAGAGAGATCTTGGCTGGCTTTGCTTTAGGAGCCGATGGGGAAGTGTGATAAAGGCTTGAACCAAGACGGAGTGGCCCATGTGCCATGCTGGATTATACAGAACGTGGAATCATGGTGGCTGGAGGCCAAGTGGTGAGAGGGAGGGTCTGAATCGTCCATGTGTAAGGAGGCAGGACGATGTAGCTGCAGAAATGGAGCTGATTGCTAGGTACAGAGGTCAAAGTGAACCTCCTCAAGTGCAGAAACTAATCAGAAAATCACAGGGCTACAGAATTAAGAGATAAGGAAATAATGGCAAGACACAAATGCAGCAGTAAAACTAAAAGCTGCTAGAGTATTAGCATACTGTTTTTGTGTTGTAGTTCTTTTTTTTTTTTAATTTTTATTTATTTATGATAGTCACACACACAGAGAGAGAGAGAGAGAGAGAGAGAGAGAGAGAGGCAGAGACACAGGCAGAGGGAGAAGCGGGCTCCATGCACCAGGAGCCCGATGTGGGATTCGATCCCGGGTCTCCAGGATCGCGCCCTGGGCCAAAGTCAGGCGCCAAACCGCTGTGCCACCCAGGGATCCCTGTGTTGTAGTTCTTAAACAGTGTGTGGGCCAATGTGAGAGCTCCTCATCTCATACACAGTCACCAGACATAAACATTAATTTGGTTTCCTAGAAGTGTCAATGGACTTTTCATAGTGTAGCGCTTGGTGTGAGGGGGCTCTTGAAATCAGTGCTTTGCATTTATAAACACATTAGTCTCTGGGAAGGGTGCTAGACTACAGAAAGTGACTTTGAATTCCCTAAAAAAAAGACTAAACTCTTGACCTTGGCTTTATTAACATTATTCTGTAATGAAATAAATAAAAGGATCCTACCAATTTATTATCTGCATGTGCAGCAATATAGACATTTGTTATCACCAGTGCCCTAGATTCATATTGATGTGTGAGTTGTTCCATTGTGTTGGAATTCATATGGAACACACAGCATATTTAGAAACTGGTGGAAATTATAATTAGATCTGAGTATCCTGTCAATCAAAAGGAGTATTGTGTTGTTTTAGCCAGCTGAGTTAAGCAAATTGTGGTAAGAAAGGAAGTATTTATTTTTGGTTGATGAGTATAGCTAATGTGGCCTCTTAGTATAGGGGTGTTGTGCTGTGATAGGAGAGATAATTCGGCTGACTGGCCACATGATGGCTTGTTAAATAATTTCAAACACACAAATTGAACATTCTCATTGATTTCCCATTTCGTGAAAGACTAGAGAGCTGAATCTGGGTATCTTTTCTTTTTGAAGAGGCAGTCTCTTAGGAGATCATTTCTTCCTTCTGATATGAATATTTATATATTGAATATTAAAACTGGAAATAGCTACCATTGATTTTTTTTGCAGGACTTGACGCGTACCCATTTGGTGAACTTCTTAAATGTTTTAGTCTTTACAAATATTTGATGTTCATTAAATTTTTTTTCTTTAAGGGTCTATTTTTTAAAACATCTCTGAAGAACTGTTCTTCCATATGAGAAATCTGTCAATATCTCATGTTCATAATATAGTTTTTTCATCTTATATTTAGAAGGAGCCATACATGTCATATGACTTACCATATTCTCTCAGCAGGTGTTCTTGATTCTCTTTCTTACGATCTGGTGCATTCATTCAATCTCTTGCCCAAAATGGAAAACTGGGCTTCATGCTTAACTCCTACTTTTCCCTTTCTTTTGTGTCTAACTCATTCTGGAGTCTGCTCAGTACTGGATCTCCACAGCCCCTACTTAATTCAGTCCTCTGGCTCTGCCCTACATTGTTGTAATGACTTTCTGCCTTCTCTCTGCCACTACTTTTCAACCCATTCTTTCTCCTTTAGTCACCATGATGTATAATCATGCCATCTCCCTGCTTAAGACATCAGTGGTATTGCCCTTAGGATAAGATACGAACTACTTAGTATGTTGTATAAAGTGTTTGGAGGCCTGACCTTCTCCTATTTCTTCAGCTTCAGACTCCCTTCTTACTCCCTCAGCGTCTAAGCTCCAGGCATACAGGAGCTTCATTTATGTTCTCAAATGTCACATGGCTGTGTGGCAACTCCACTCTTCACGCATCATCTTCCTTTGGTTTACTGTCTTGCTGCCTTCCAGTCTTCAATTTAGATGTCACTGCACAGAGGAAATTTTCCCCAAGCAGCACAGACGAGGTTAGGTATTCACGTTACACACAATGCAGCCATTTCATCATTATTGTGGCGCTTTTTACTCATCATTGCCGTTGCTTATTTACTTGTCTGTACCTTCCACTAGATTATGAGAGATGAGACCATATCTGTTCTGGTTTTCTATCACTGTATGTTTTAGTTTGGTTATGGTGGCACCCCACTTCCAAGAACCCAAATCTGTTCCAGTTACTATTAAAACAAACCTCAAAACTTAGTGGTATAAAACAGCTATCATTTTGTATGTCCATGGCTTCCATGGATCAGAAATTTGGATAAGACACAGTCCAAATATGAGGATGACTTATCTCTGCTCCATGGTATTTGAGGCCTTAACTAGAAAGACTAGAAGGGTAGGGAATACAGGATGGAATTGTCTTAAGGCGTTGTTACTCATGGGTTTGGTATCCAGACTGAGACAACTTGAAGACCTAGTTCAGTCGGGATTGTGTACACAGTGCCTTCCTGTGGCCTCTCTCTGTTCTTGGAGTCTTCAGAGCATGGTAGATTGATAATACCAGACTTCTTACATGGCATCTTGGGGCTCCAGGAGTAAGTCAGAAGAAAGCAGAAGCTGTACATCCAATCTCAAGGTCAGCTGATTGTCAACCTTAATTCCACCAACAACTTCAATTCCCTCTTGCCATATAACGTAACATATTTACAGGCATTGGCAATTGTTCCCATCTGTGAGGACTATCACATTGTGACTATCACAGTCAGCCCCACTCAGATTCAAGGTGACTCTTGGCAGTAGGAGCTAGGTTTTAAGACTTGGCACTGGTGGAAAGTCATCACATGTGTGGACCTAAAGTCCTTGTTCACATGGAGATTGAATCATCACCATGAAGACACCAGGGCCCCAGATTGTATTCTCACTTCCTGGATGGGGCAGGAAGATATAGACTCACTTCCTGATAGAAGAGGGTCAAGTAATTTATAGCTATATTTTTAAGTCACCATAAATAATCTTGCTATCACCAGTCTGCTTCATTGTTTGACAGGTAAGAGGCACTTAATGAATTCAAGGCATTTAATTTTTGTATGATTGAGCTGAATAATGTCAACTCTTATGGAGGAGCATCAGAAAAAAAATGAGCTATGAAGACTAGTAACAAGTTTGTGCATCTAAGGATATAGAGATTTTCAGTCATTAGCTCTTTACATAAACAGATATGCTCAGTGATTCCTAATGAGAAGCAATGATATGTCAGGGTTATTATTGTGAACACCCCAGGAAGGCATGCTCATTTATGTGTTGTGATATCTCTGGTCTATAAAACGCTGAAGAATAAGTTGTAGATGGAATATATGATAAATACATAACAAAAAGATGAAAAGAGAGAGGAGCTAGAATGAGCATAAACACCATGAAAGTCTTAAAATTATGTTATAGTGAGGTACCTGAGTAGTTCATTTGATTAAGTGGCTGAATTTTGATTTCGGCTCAGGTCATGATCTTGGGGTCCTGGGATTGAGCCTTTGTGCTCAGCAGAGAGTTTGCTTGAGGATTATCTCTCTCCCTTTGCCCCTTCCCTTGCTCATGCTTGCTTGCTTTCTCTCTCAAATAAATAAATCTTTCAAAAAAAGGATTTTATGGACTGAATTATCCCCCCGCCCCCATTCATATGTTGAAGTATTAGACTCCAGTGGGACTGTATTTGGAGATAGAGCCTTCGAAGGAGTAATTAAGGTTAGGTGAGGTATAAGGGATGACCCTAATCCGGATATAACTGGTGTTCTTATGAGAAGAGGAAGAAACATCAAAGAGATCTGTATTTCTGTTAGTGTGTGCAGAGGAAACGCCATATGAGGAAACAAGAAAATGGCCACCTACAAGCCACCAAGAGAGTAAACCAAGTCTGATGACAACTTAATCTTGAGAACTTACAAAATAAATTTGTGTTGTTTGATACCACTTGTTGGTATTTTGTTATGACAGCCCAAGTAGACTAATACATGTGTTTAAAAAGTAGATGAATAGCTTGAAGCTAAACTTTCTAAAGGATTAAGTCAACTTCTAGTACTTCATTAATGGGTGATCCTAGAATGTGTTTCCTATTATGATGGTGATTGTCTCTATTTCTTTGGCAGAAATGGTGCTTCAGGAAGTGAGGAATTTACATCATGAATGCCATTGAGATGCTTAATTTTATGGCAATAGGTCACTTGTCAGGTGAATGTGGTAGTTCCCATAGAGCCTCCATCCATCATATTTGGGCAGAAAAAAAAATCTCATCATTTTTTCTTCAAATTGAAAACACATACCAATACTCATTCCCCCCCCCCCCCCCCCCCGCCGGTTTTGGTATCCTCTAATTATTAATATTTCCTTGAAAAGTGCTGGAAAGGCAGCTTGGCTAACTTCAGTCAAAAGTATCCAAGTAAAAAAAAAAAAAAAAAAAAAAGTATCCAAGTAATGTGTACATGTACAGAGTTCTCTGCAAGTTAGTGGGATGCTATTTCCCAGATATAGAGACAAATTATGATCTTAATGATGTTAGAAACCACCTGCTTAAACAAGCTCATTAAATCAAGCAATTGTTAATTTGTGTTGACCCAGCTATTAGACTCTAAGAGAAATTATTAGTTTTTATTAATGGAGAAATCATAGTAGAAAACAAGATCAAAATCTCTGGTGACACCTTTGGAATTGACTATATAAATTAGGATTTTTTTTCCTCCAGGCAATGAATCACTATGGTTAGCATAAGTAAATAAATGCATTTATTTGAGGCTTAGGGTACAGTTCCCAGTATTGAAAGTGATACTACAAACCAAGCTTCAGATAGAACCAGGCATACTCACATGGCTCTTGGGGATAGGAAAATTTTAATCATCTTTCTCTGGCAGCTTCATGAGATATGTGAACTTAAAATACTCACTCTACTCTTGCATTCCCTTACTTGTATTTCTGAGAGCCTCAATTAGGTTGCCTCACTCCTTACCTGTATATGGATGGCTAGAGGAAAGAATCAATGATGAGACCCTTCAGGCACTCCTTCAAGGTCTGTAATGGAAGAGTGGATTACGTTGACTTGTAGTTCCAAGATATTGCATAGGGAGGGAAAGTTTTCCCTAAAATGAAATTGGATACTTATTATATTAGCAAGGCAGATGCCCATCAGGCAGCTTCAAGGCAAGAGCTATCCACTATACTAGGTTTTTTTTTTTTCTCTTTTTTTCTTTTCTTTAAGGGTTTAAAAGCAGTCTGCCATTGCATAAGTAGTCCTGCTTTTGCTCAGAGATTCTCTTTAAAAGAGTGAGCAACTACAGTAGAGTTTGTAACTCTATGTGTTTTGGAACTTACTGTTGTTGTAAAGAGTCAGTATATTATGCTTAGGATATTACTGAGCAAATAAAAGATTAGATTCTAAAACCAGCATTCCCTTTGAAATGAAAATTGTTTGGGGGTTACTACCAGTTTAAACAGAGAATTTGGGATAAAACCACAAAAACTTATAAAAATGAACTATGATTGTAAAAATATTTATTTATTTAAATATTTATTTATTTATTTCTTCATGAGAGACACAGAGAGAGAGGACAAAGACATAAAAAGATGGAGACAGGCTCTCATAGGGAGCCCAGTGTGGGACTGGATCCCTGACCCAGGATCACGCCCTGAGCCTAAGGTAGACGCTCAACCACTGAGCTACCCAGGGGTCCCGATTGTAAAAATATTTAATAAAATAATTAGAAAAGTCAATTACATTGTCAACAGCTATACATTTGTCTTTAAGAAGACACAGAGTGTTTAACAAGGGTGTTAGGGTAATTCACTGAAGAAGGAAGCATCTTTTCAACAAATAGTATTGGGACAACTGGGTATCTACATATAAAAGAATGAATTTGGACCTTCTATACCATATACAAACATTAACTCAAAACGAATCATTAGAGCTACACGTAAAAGTAAAAACTATAAAATTCTTAAAGTGTAGGAGTAAATTTTTATGGTTATGGGTTAGGCAGTGGTTTCTTAGATATGACACCAAAAGAATAACAAAAGGAAAAATAGATAAATTTGATTTTTATTAAAATTAAAAATTCTGTTTTAAAGGGCACCATCAAAACAGTGAATTAACAACCTATTGTGGATTTTGTCTATTGTGTTTTCTCCAATAGAATGGGAGAAAATAATCGAAATTTATAAATTTATGTATTTGATAAAAGACTTATATCTATGCTATGTAAAGAACTATTCCAATTGAACAGTAAGATAAAGTGAAAATAACTAAACTATTTGAATAGATATTTTTCTAAAAAAAATCATACAGATGTCCAGTAGGCACCTGTATATGTTGTCATCAGAAAAATGCAAATAAAAACAACAATCAGATGCCACTTCATACCCATTAGGACGGCTAAAATCAGAAAGACTGTAACAAATGTTTTGAGGAAGAGAAGACGCTAAAACCTTCATACTTTGCTGGTGGGGTTGTAAATGGCACATTCAGCTGGGAAAACTGGTTAGTAGTTCCTCAAAATCTTAAGCATAGAGTAACCAAGTGACCTAGGTATTCCACTTCTAGGTATATACCCAAGAGAACTATTTTCCACGCAAAAACCTATACGTGAAAGTTCATGGCAGTATTATTCATACTAGCCAAGAAGTAGAAACAATTCAAATATCCCATCAATTGATGAATGATATAAACTATACAACAAAAGTTTCTTTGGCATTAAAAAGGAATGAATTAGTGATATGTCCTATAATGTAAATTAACCTTGAAAACATACTAAGTCAAAGAAGAGAGTTATAAAAGGTAACATATTATCGGATTACTTATACAAAATGTTCACTTTAGGTGAATGCCCAGAAACAAAAAGTAGATTAGTGGTTGCCAGAATGACTGCCTATAGGTACAAGGTGGTTGTTTGTGTGTGTGTGTGTTTAATTGAAGAAAATTTTTTGCATTACATAATGGTGATGGTTGTACAGTTCCATGAATATTCTAAAAAACACTGACTTGTGTGCTTTAAGAGTGAATTTTTGGGCACCTGGGTAGCTCAGTTGTTTGAGCTGCTGGCTCTTGGTTTCAGCTCAGGTTCGTGATCTTAGGGTTGTGGGATCAAGCCCCATGTTGGGCTACATGCTCAGTGTGGAGTCTGCTTGAGATTCTCTCTCTCCCACTTCCTCTCCCTCTGTTCCTCACCCCAGTTGTATGCAGGTTCTCTCTCTTTCTCAAATAAATAAATAGAATCTTAAAAAATTCTGTTTTAAATATTGTAGTATTTTCTTGGTGTGCTTGTTAGTGATATTATATGAAGAGTGAGTTTAGCCAATAAAAAGACTCCATGCTTGATACTCGTTTCAAAGAGAGTTTGAATGCAGATATATTTGAATATTTTGAGAAGGATGTAAATGTCATTCTGGCATTTTTTATTCATGCATTGTATAATTTCTTGGATTCAGATCATTGCAATGGAGTATTGCAAAATGTTATAATGTAACAGTGTGTGTCAATAATAATTGAATTTAAAAATATTAGAGTGAGTAGTTAGGATGAAAAATATACTTAATATTTTTCAACATAGTGTACATACATGTGAGTGAAAGGACAGAGAAGTGGAGACAGAAGGAAAAGAAGGAAAAAGACTGATTTTAGTAATAAATCTGCATTTAAGTTTTATGTATGTCTACATGAGGCGGTAAGAGAAACTTAATAATGATTTTTGATATGTTTAGTGTCAGCCAAAAAATTTAGTTCAACTGGTTATGTTCAGCAACTTAGGTTCAGTGATAATCAATATAAAAATGAAAGAGAAGGCAGATATAGTCCTGTTTTTGTACTTGCTTTATCTAGAAATTGAAAGATTATTGGTAGGGAAAAGAAGGCGTACTGTGACCTAATTAACTACGTGATGTAAAGAAAAACTCTAAGCTTTGATCACTGCATGTCTATGTCACAATTTGCCTGTGATTTTCACTTAAAAACATGGATATTGTAAAATTTTTGCTAGCTGAACAATATATTATTAAATTGCCATTTAGATACTCAAGGTTTACTATATTTAGAAAAGAATTGAAAACAGAATTTTGAAGAGATATTTGTGCACCGTGTTCATTGTAACATTGTTTATAGTGTCCAAGAGGTGTCCATCAGTGGGTGAATGGATAAAGAAAATGTGGTACATATGTACAATGGAATATTGGTAGGAAGCCTTTTTATATGCTGACATATGAATGAACCTGGAGGACTAAGTGGAATAAGTTAGTCATAGAAGGACAAATACTGCATGATCCACTTATATGAGATATCTAAAGCAGTCAGACTCAAAGAAATAGAAAGTAGAATGTGGTTACCAGGGACTGAGGGAGAAGGATAAATTGGGTGTTGTTCAATGGGCATAGTTTGTTTTGCAAGATGCAAGAGTTCTCGAAATCTGTTGCACAACAATATGCATATAGTTAACATTAGCGTATTGTACACATAAAAATACTTAAGGTGATAAATTTTATTTTTCTTTACCACAGAAGAATTCCTAAAAATGTATATATATGGAGATCTGGAAAAGGTATGACATTGTATTTAGACTCTTTTCCCCAGCAGTGGATAGTAGGAATATTTTCATCAGAAATTTGGATAAAATGAGATATTTTACAGGTAAACAATAAAAATGTTCTATAAGCCAAACCTGCATTCTGAAAATTTAGAACTTCAGGCGCACCTGGGTGGCTCAGTCTTTTGAGCAGCCGCCTTTAGCTCAGATCATGATCTTAGGGTCCTGGGATTGAGCCCTGCATTGTCATTCACTGGGGTTCCCTGCTCAATGGGAGTCTGCTTCTCCCTCTCCCTCTGCCCCCTTCTCTACCTCCCCGCTGCCTGCCTCCCCTGTCCCCTGCCCATGCTCACTCACACTCTGTCAAATGGATGGGTAAGGTCTTTTTTTTTTTTCTTTAGATTTCATCTATTTATTCATGAGAGACACAGAGAGAGAGGCAGAGACACAGGCAGAGGGAGAAGCAGGCTCCCTGCAGGGAGCCCGATGTGGGACTCGATCCCCGGACTCCAGGATCACTACCTGAGCTGAAGGCAGCCGCTCAACTGCTGAGCCACCCTGGTATCCCTGGATAAGGTCTTTTAAAAAAAGTTAGAACTGCAAATTTTGAACTAGAAAAATTTTACTTTAGAGAAAAACGGCCAAAGAGTAAAAGTTGCTATGCTTATTCATTCAGGAAAATTTTCTATTAGAAGAATCTGATCAATGAATTATACCTTTATTTTTAAAAAAACATTGGATACAGATTGACAGGTAATTCCAGACTGGCTCTGTCTTGGGTAACACACCGTCCAGTGTGGGAAATAGATGCTTAGATAAGTAAGAGTGGTCGCAGCCAGTGCTCGGAGAGCTCAGAGATGCAGTGCCAGAGCAAGAGGCTGCGGTGACTGGCTCTGCCCAAGGCACGGATGAAGGAGCCTGTGGTAGAGCTGGGATTGATCGGAATACAGTCACTTCCATGGGAGAGAAGGATAAATGCTGTTAGGTAAAGAAAGAGCACAAAGAAAGCCCTGGAGTTGGGAAAGTAGGTCATGCCTTGAGGATGATGAGACGTGTGATGTGCTTAGGGTTTGAGTTGCGTAATGAGAACATTGGGAACCAGATTATGGTACCTCCAATGGGACCTCCTGTACACTTGATAATTCACTCATCAGGTGTTGGTTGAGGAACTGTGCTATCAGTGATTATAATAGCTACCATTTACCGGGCGCTAACCAGGGGCAACGAATTAAGTTATTTGCATGTATCTTCTTATTCCCATTTGGTAGACAAGCTAAGGCTCACAGAGGTGATGTCACTTAACTAAGGTCTCATAGCTGATAACTGGCAGAGACGGGTTAGAGCCACATAGAGTTGAATCGCAAAGATGTGTGTTGCTAAATAATGTAAATACCTTGCTGCCTTCTTTGACAGTATTTAAGGAGGGAAAATAGAGGCCAATGCAAGATGTGTCTTAGGAAGATACTGCAGTAATAATGTAGAGGAAGCCTCTGGAAGAAAGGTAGTTGACAGCACTAGTGCAGGTGGAAAACCGTGAGTCTGAATAAAGAGCATTGGTGGGAAGTTGTTGAATCACTGCACAGATGTGAGATGTGACTCTAGAAGCTAAGAGGTAGTGTATGTGTGTACATGCTAAGGAAAACACAAGACTCTGGATTAGAGAAGAGACCATTTATTCACTGAGCATTTTAGCAGCCCTGATTCCTCATGCTCCAGGTCTCTATGGGGCAGTGCAATGCAGACTAGATATATCTGTGCATGTGGAGACTGCACCCAAGTAGAGGAACCCCTACATAATGAAGCTCAGAGCTTATGTAGGGCAGCAAGCATATCCACTCTTACTCTCCCACAGAGAGATAAGTCCTGGGGAGGGGAAGGAAAGGTCCCTAGATGTTTATTACCCTTCAAATGTACGAAAGGAGTTATGGGGGAGATAAGCCCTTAAATCTCTTTGGAAAAATTTATCTCTAATTTCCAATGTGTGGTTACCATTCAGTCATCCTTTAACTCAGATTGCCAGTAATTTTTACTCAAAAAGTCCTGAATGTGCAGAAATATGAAAATATTCATGGAACATAGTTTCGCAACAGTGGTATGAACAACCTATTGAAAGTAGATAGAATTTTTATGCCTTTTATAAGATGCTTCCATAAGCTTTAAACAACTCCTCTTGATTATTCAAGTGATAGTCCTTATATGTGTATTCTTACTTGGAGTGCCAATTGATCGTTTGGTGAGAATTGTTTCTTCTGTACTTTGGAAGTTGCTGAAGCAATACTGGTTAGTGGTCAGCAGAAGGACCAAGGAACCCTGCTTTTATTCAGAGACTCAGGCAATTATCACAATTTCAGGAACACAGCAACAGATCTCAGGAATAAATTACACATAAAATGACACTGGATTTGAAATTTTAAGAGTTTCCCTATTTCAGCTGATAATATAGATCATAAACTCTTGTCTAGAACACATAGTGGCACTCAGTTCTGTTTTCCTTTAAAAAAAAAAAAAAGATGTGAAGAATTCTTGTTCCATAGAGATTGTCTAGGCAGGTATCAAAAATAAGTAATTCAATAACAGCATTAAATCAAGAGCATGTTGAACCAAGCTGTGTCTGACATTTTGAGAGTTGAAAAAGAAATTATCAGTTTCTAGTATAATACAATGACCTTTCATTTCCGACTTTTTTCTTTTGTGTGTGTGGGCAAGGGAGATTGGTCAAGGGATAGATAAAGGGGAGAGGAAATAAGGATATAAATGTGGAAGAAGCAGGAAATAAAGATGAAACTTCCAGGGATTTTCTGATGCTGGTTTGACAGCATCAGAACTTTTCCATCAGAACTTTTCCATCATGTTACATACAAAATGAAACGGTTAGTTTTGTTTAGTTTAGTTTTGTTTTCATGTTCCTGCCCCCTTCTCTCATTGCCTGAGATGATATTACCCTTGATCCTATCAGTTACGTGCTAGAGAGGAGAGGGTATCAGTTCCCCAAACCAAGAAGTGCATCTTGGTTGAAGACCAGCCTTCCATGGGTAGATCTTTTTACTTTTTATACTTTTCAAATGGAATGATGATATAATAGCAAGACGTTTTTTAAAATAGAAAGTTGCACTGTTGTGCCACCATCATTTTGCTTTTCTACATTACTTTGTATTTCAGGTGTACCCCACTCCACGTACAACGTTTTGGTAGATACTAAGTACATAATGCATCTTTCCTATTAGCATTGTATTGTTTATTCAGTTCAAAATTGAATACTAAAAATACTATTCAAATGTAGTGAGTCTTTTATGTCTGCCAGAATAACCCTAGGCTGGTTTACCCTGGGTGGTAACTCTTGCTGCTTCACCCTAGAAGGACAGGGGAAAGTAGCAGGAGGCAAAAAACAAAAATGAAAACAAAAACAAAACAAAATCTCTTGTCACAGCTGTTAGGCAAGACGAAAGTGCCAGTTTCACATTTTTATGTTACTAACCTCATAGTAGTAATTTCATAAGACCCAGTTATAAGCTTGATTGTTGCTTCATCAGAATAATTTATAATTTCTTTAAATTATCAATAGTTTCTATGTGTATATACATACATGAAGAGAAAAGATTTTGATAAGCCAGAAGCACGTAGAGCTGTTAAAAGCACTCATGTATGAAGGCAAATCTCAAAATTTGTTGCAGAACTAGGAATGCTGCTTTATTTTTATTTATTTATTAATTTTTTGGTCCTGCTAAAAGATGAAAGGGTCAACCATGAAATTAAGGAAGAATTAAAAAGATTAATGGAAACTAATGAGAATGAAGATACAACCGTTCAAAATCTTTGGGATGCAGCAAAAGCAGTCCTAAGGGGGAAATACATCGCAATATAAGCATCCATTCAAAAACTGGAAAGAACTCAAATACAAAAGCTAACCTTACACATAACGGAGCTAGAGAAAAAACAGCAGATAGATCCTACACCCAGCAGAAGAGAGTTAATTAGAATTCGAGCAGAACTCAATGAAATCGAGACCAGAAGAACTGTGGAACAGATCAACAGAACCAGGAGTTGGTTCTTTTTGAAAGAATTAATAAGATAGATAAACCATTAGCCAGCCTTATTAAAAAGAAGAGAGAAGACTCAAATTAATAAAATCATGAATGAGAAAGGAGAGATCACTACCAACACCAAGGAAATACAAATGATTTTAAAAACATTATGAACAGCCATACGCCAATAAATTAGGCAATCTAGAAGAAATGGACGCATTCCTGGAAAGCCACAAACTACCAAAACTGGAACAGGAAGCAATAGAAAACCTGAACAGGCCAACAACCAGGGAGGAAATTGAAGCAGTCATCAAAAACTCCCAAGACACAAGAGTCCAGGGCCAGATGGCTTCCCAGGGGAATTCTATCAAACGTTTAAAGAAGAAATCATACCTATTCTACTAAAGCGGTTTGGAAGGATAGAAAGAGATGGAGTACTTCCAAATTCGTTCTATGAGGCCAGCATCACCTTAATTCCAAAACCAGACAAGGACCCGCCCAAAAAGGAGAATTACAGACCAATATCCCTGATGAATATGGATGCAAAAATTCTCAACAAGATACTAGCCAATCGGATCCAACAACACATTAAGAAAATTATTCACCATGACCAAGTAGGATTTATCCCCGGGACACAAGCCTGGTTCAGCACTCGTAAAACAATCAATGTGATTCATCATATCAGCAAGAGAAAAACCTCGAACCATATGATCCTCTCATTAGATGCAGAGAAAGCATTTGACGGAATGCTGCTTTAACATGGAGATTCTTACCCATTTCTGAAGAATCTGGTTTAGTAGGTCTAACATGGGGCCTAGTAAATTTGTATTTTTTAAATGTGCCCCACTGATTTTGATGCATGTGGTTGTTGGACCGCATTGAGAAAATAGCAGCTTAGAGTTTGTCTTTTCAAGCATTTACTTAACAGGTGACTTAAACCGTGGACCAGGGAGAGTGAGTGACTATCAGGAAGGCTGCAGGTTTGGCAAAAACATACTTCCACTGGGTTAAACAGTAAGTCATTTTACTGTCTCATGCAAAGAGAAATTCAAAGGTAAAGTGAGCCTCAGGTGTAGTTCAGTTGGGCCCCAGACCTGAATCTTTTGGGTCACTGAGATTTTTCCTTCTTCTTGGTGACATGTCACTATGCTTACTTCTCATGGGGTGAGATGGCACAGTGGCCCTTGGACCTGCATGTTTCCTCATTTATATTCAGCACCCACTTCCTTTGATACCTCTAACTCTCCCTGAAGCTTCCATCTCATTGGCCAGAACTGGGTCACAGGTCTATCTCTCCAATAATCATTGACAGAGGAAGATAGCATTACCATGATTGATGCACTCGTCTGTCTTCAGCTTGGAGCTGAAATCAGATCCAGGATCTGCCCTGCCTATTCCTCAGTGGACAAAGGTTGGATAAATGTGGCGAAATTTTAAAGCTATGATGCTTTGTTTAAGAAAAAGAAGAATTTGGGGATCCCTGGGGACCCAGGATCGAATCCCATGTCAGGCTCCCGGTGCATGGAGCCTGCTTCTCCCTCTGCCTGTGTCTCTGCCTCTCTCTCTCTCTCTGTGTGACTATCATAAATAAATAAAAATTAAAAAAAAATACAGTGTTTTCTAAACAACAAACTTAACTTTCCCAAACTCGTCTTATTTAAAAAAAAAAAAAAAAAGAAAAAGAAGAATTCTCTTGGATTTAATTTTTGGCTGAAATTAAGCAAATAGTTATCTCTATTCTCTAAACCTTTTCTGTTACCATTTTTTTTTCTTTTTCTATACGTTATACTTCCTAACTTTATTCTAGGATAATATTGTAAACTCCAAACTTTAGAGTGTTTTCGATACTTAAGAAAGCACCAGAGAGTTTTAATTTTATTTAATAAAGATTCTGTTAGGAAATTTAATATGTCACATCAGCTTGCTATTTCTAGTGAGTTCCATTATTGACTCTACTGCTATGACAGAGACAATGTCAGTGCTAAGACTGTGGTGTGTTTCATTTTGTTTTTAAGATTTATTTATTTATGAGAGACACAGACTGAGAGAGAGGCAGACACACAGGCAGAGGGAGAAGCAGGCTTCTTGCAGGAGCCCAATACAGGACTCGTTCCCGGATCTCGGGATTACCACCTGAACAAAAGGCAGGCGTCCAGTCACTGAGCCACCCAGGTGTCCCTAAGACTGTGGTGTTGAACCCAAATAGACAAATTCTTGGGCCTATGGTGTATGCTTTCCAGCTTTGGATTCAATTCACAAATATATACAGGTGATTACAGTGTCGTCTCAGTTCAGGCTGCTATAACAACACAAACTTAGGGGCTTAAATAACAGATATTTCCATCCTGGAGTCTGGAAATCTGTAATCAGGTTGTGATGGTCAGGTTCTTGGTGAAAGTCCTTATCCTGATTATATCCTCACAGGGCCTTTCCTTGGTACATGCACTGAAAGAGAGATCTTGTCTTTTTATATTTTTCTAAGGACATTAATCCCATCATGGAGGCTCTGCCTTCATGACTTCATCTAAACCGAATTATTTCCCAAAGGCCCCACCTCCAAAAACCATTGGGGCTTCATTGGGGTTGGCACTTCAACATACGGATTTGAGGGGTGGAGACACAAACATTCAGTCCATATTAAATCAGTGTAGTAAGTGCTGTGATAGGAGGAAGCATCAGGTGCTGTGGAGGTTGGGTTAGGAGAAACATCTAATCAATCACGAGTGAGAGGTCAGTATCAAAAAACCTAGGGGGAGTAACATTTAAGCCAACACCTGAATTTTGAACAGAATTTAGGTAAAAAAAGGATAGAAAAGGGAGTTTCCAGGGGAAAAAAAGGGCAAAAATACACATGGTTTGGATAAGGAAACCTGGCATTCAACATTTCATTGTGTTTGGAACAGAGATGGGATAGGTGGGGTGTGGAGTAACCAGTGGTGTGGGTGGAGAGGTACTCGGTGCCAGATTCTTAAGGACCTTTGTAAGTTATACTGCAGAGGTGGGACTTCATCTTGGGTCAAATAGGAAGCCAGTGAATGCTATTTAGGGAGAGAAGTGCCATTATGGAATCTGTACTTTCAAAGGATGACTCTTTGTGTGAATAGTGGATTTCAGAAGGTCAAGGTAAACTTACCATCCCCTCACAGGGAATGAAGGAGACTTAAAATCAGTCTGGGGTAGCAGAGCTATAAAGAAGTTAGGTTGAAGATGAATTTAAGAGATTAAATCAGCCAGCCTTTGAAATTAAGTAAATACAGTAATTTAGGAAGAGGGAAACTGGCAGGGTTGATGCACAGGTGTGTGATTGGGAAAACTATCTAGTTGGTGGCACCAGCCCCTGTGATAGCCATAAGTTGAGTGGTGCTTATTGAACTTTTCCAGCCCAATAGTATCTTTTTTAAAAAAAGATTTCATTTATTCACTTGAGAGAGAAAATGCACATGTGTGTGTGTACATATGTGCATGCATGCATGAGCAGGGAGAGGGGCCGAAGAAGCGGCAGGGGGAGAGCAGACTCCCCATTGAGCAGTGAGCCTGATGTGGGGGCTCGATCCCAGGACTTGGAAGTCATGACCTGAGCCGAAGGCAGACACTTGACTGTCTGAGCCACCCAGGTACCCCAATGCAATAGTATCTTTAGGACTTGGAGATAAACATGGTTGAGTGGGAAAAGTGGCACATTTTCCATTTTTCAGCTCTTTTATTCTTAAGTCTCCAGTTTTTTAAATCAATATTGCTGATAGATAAACATTTTGAGAATTGTTTGGACATAACTTTTCAAATCTTCCTTGAAGCGCTTCTGATTTCTGTCATCGAAATAACAATTACGAACTTTCTCTTTGGCACTTATGCATGTATTATCATGCAACTACATCAATTTTGAATTGTGTTGGGGTTCTGCTTATATTTTATTGTGTTTTTGATTTGTCCTCATTACCTTCATTATTAAGCACTTGGGAGCTCGTTACATTCTATTCCTCTGTATCTTATTAAGATACCTGATTATGTCGATTTAATAAAGGTTTTGACTGATTGAGAGGTCCATAACATAGAAGGTAAATGTGGATTCTGGTAAGGATAAACATTATGTAAAGCTAAAACAAACTTATACTCTGGACCTGGAGGATTAGATGTGCTGGAAATTATTTCTCGTCTCCTTTAATGTGTAAAGAAGCTTTAAGAAAATTATTACATAACTATTTTTTTTGTTATATACCAGCTATATGCAGAGGACCAGTAAATGGATGAAGTATTTGTTGATAAAAAGCTTCTGCACAGTAATTGTTTTCTCATTATTGCAACAGATAGAACTTTCTGAAATAAAATATAATCAAGTCTCTATCAATAAATCCAGACCAATCAGACTCTTCTCACTTGAGTGTTTCTTATTGCTGTCAGCGATCTTGAAATTCCTTGCCAGCTGCAAAAAAATTTACTGTAGCATCAAAAGACTATATGAAGAAAATGTATGATAATTTTTTCAATTTTCTAAGTTGAGCGTAAATGTTGACAGAGCTGACAATCCTATGTATACAAGCTCTTACATGTGAAGCATGTCTGATTTAGTATTCAAATACTCAGAATCTTATTATGCTCTCAAATTTGGTACTCATTTTTCTTTAAAGAATATCTTTTTGAAAGTTCATGTTTTTATAGGATACCTGGGATACCACTGTAGTTTATAGTCTTTAAAATTTTTGACAAAAAATAAATAAAAAGAAAGCAACTAAGCTCTTGCTTCCCTATAAATCCTGTGAATATTTTCATTTTTTAGAAAAACTTGCATTATGGATACTCTTTGGTTGAGTGTTTAAAATTTTGAGCCACAAGGCCATATTTGGTATCCTTCTTATTTCTTATCTTTTGAATGTATTATCTCAGAGCAAATGTCTATGGCTCAGTATTTTTTTCTTTGCATATATCTATTGGAACAATTTTTTAATCCAACTTAGCCCTATTATTCTTTTATTATTGACTTGTATGTGCAGAGTCATTTCAACTCATCCTGTCAGTCTTTATTTAGCTCTATTTTGAAATATGTTGGGCTATTATATTTGTTCTATTTATCTTAGTTTTTTCATCAAGAAAATAATGAAAAAAAAAAAAAAAAAAAAAAAGAAAATAATGGATCTGTCATTCATATGTTAGAAATCAATTATCATTAGTTTTATCGTTAATTCTTTATTATAGTCAATTTTTGTATTTTTCCTTTACATTTTTGGGAAGCTTGTCGAAATTGACTGATAATTCAATTTGAATTTTGAATTCAAATTTGAATTTGAATTCAAAATTGGATTTGAATTTTACATTATTTATTGCTTACTATCTCTGATGTTCTTTTGAATTCCACTGTGGTTTTATAAATGACCTAAAATTCTCTTATACAGCTCCATTAATACTCTACCTTGCCATGTTAGTGTTTATACTAATTAGAACAGACTAGCCTATGTAGCAGAAATAGATAGCCAAAGCTCAATGAAAGTAAAAAGTGTATTCTTTTCTATGCTGCATATTCCTCTGAAGGTGATGGTGTGCTCTGCTTCACACAGCCACTCAGTGCCCCAAGCTGATGGAGCCCTGCGGTTATTTACCAGCACCATCTGGGATATGTTACTTTTGGAGTCACAGCACTGTGATTGAGTTTTTCTGTCTCATTGGCTGGAGGCAGTCACTTAGCTCAGCAAACTGAGTGTACCTGGAAGGAGAGGAGAATCAGATAGGAGTAGCACTGGACTAGCAGAGCATTTATGAAATCACCAGTTATTTTAAAATTGTTTTGAGTGTATAAAGCAGATACTATTTAAACCTTAGCTGTGTTTTTGATGGTAAGACTTTTTTAGAGGTATGATTGTCCCCTCCTTTGCTTTGGCGGAATCTAGAATACAGAGAGAGTATGAGAATATTGTGTTTTAATTTATGTATTTTAATATACTAAAATAACATTTATATTATGTAAGACATTTATAAGGCATCGTAAATTGTTTCCCCAGATTGTGTACTAGCCTTTTTCTCTGTACCACTTACTGGCTTATATCTTCTCATCACTGATTTGAATTGAATGATTGTCTTTGTATATGAAATGCTCATGTTTTTAAAGCACCTGGTAGAGAAAAGCATTACTTTTTTTTTCCCCCTGAAATGTTCTTACTATTTGTATGTATTTAACCTTCAAGTGAATTTTAGAATCCTTTTCTCAGCCTAAGATTTCTGAAAAGATGAAGTGGTTGTTTCATCAATATTATGCATGATTATCAGAAAGTCTTAGAACTATTTTTTTGTGGAGTCAGATTCCTGGGTTCTTATCTCAGCTTTGCCACATAATGGACATTTGACCTTTACTAGACTCTATATTTCAGTTTCCTCATCTGTGAAATATGGATGATAATATCATCAACTTTATAGGAATATTATAAAGGTAAAGGGTATTTGTAAAACTCTTACCACAGTGTTTGATAGTTTGTGTTAGTGGTTTTTAAAATGTAGATTAAGTTAATTAAAGATGTAATGCTGGACTAGAGTAGAAGTATGTGAGGTTTTTGAGAATACTATGAAAGAAAAAAATGCATTTGTTCACATAGGAAGAAAAAGACATCATGTGTGAATATAGGCAGCATTGTTCTTCCTGGTATTGGTTTTCAGGGCAAATGAGCTGTCATTGTACCTGATGTGATGTGTGAGGTCATCTGAGATTAGAACATTTGATATTCCTGAGGAAACATTAAAATTCCTATCAGGAGACCCATACATTCTGGGGGAAAGGCCACCTAACTCCCACCCTCAAAGCATTGTTCTTCATAGTAAAGCTTGGTTCTAGAGGTCTGTAAGTACTAATCTTTAGCAGAAATGAAGTGGTAGGTTGTGAAATTTTCAAATCAAAGATAGCAGTTTATTAAAATAAATTTGTGTGTGTGCAGACAATCATATATAATATTCTGAATGTTACTTTTATGTCTGTTTGTTGGGGTATGCTAGAAGTTTAATGTGATTGTAATATTGCTTAAATATAGGGTTCTTAAAAATCAGACTTTATATTTGAAGAATAATAAGATCTGCAAAGGCATACCAAGATCTGACTAATGTCCATTATAAATTAGTATTAAAATATGGAGATGTAAAAAAAAATAAAAAATAAAATATGGAGACGTGTGTACTGAAATATGAATATACTATTTACGTTGCCAACTGAAATGTCACATGCATCATTTCATTTTAGGATGTTAAGAATCTTTTGCCTTTCACTGAAATAGCAAGAAGTATAGGAGATGAACTATTTATTGCTGTGCTAGCACAGAGCAATATACCTTTTTTATTACAGAATCAAGGAACAATCCTCTGAGATTCTTATTGAAGTGGAATGGAGTGAATTTTTATTGATTTGTTATTTCATTTAAGACATCATTTTGCCCTCTTGCTCTCTTGTAGTATGAGTGTTCAATAAATAATACATTCTCTCTTGTACATGTTGCCATCCAAGAATTTGTTTGGCTCAAAATAAGCCAGGTGTTTCCATAGCCCACTGTGTCGGCTCCTCTGTTGTTTTGCATACCTGGGCTGACCTTCTTAATTGTTTTATGTGCTGTGAATTCAGGTTGTGATATCAAAGGTGGTCTGGGGTCAGTAGCTGAGTGCCCTGTACTCGATGGCCATGTTACGAACATGTGCTGCTCATTTTGTCCCTTGGTGATGTGCGGTGATGATGGTTAACCCCTGCCTGTTGTGCATGCCTGGTAACTGATCGATGGAATCTACCTCAGAACGATCGGTAGCCACGTCTGACAGCAACCAAATGTAGAAGCAGCTTTGCAAGTGAGACACTCATTTTGTGGTCTGATTCAGCAAGGGAGCATGGCTGGAACTCAAGCTATATTTTCATAATCCAGAAAACAAGTGACAAGACAGATCTTTCCAGAGAAGGCTATTTGTATATTTCACCAATGGTTCCTTTTGGTTTTAATTAGAAATACTAGCAACATCACTTTTAGATTGCTCTAGTAGGCCTAAAAAGAAGGCAAGAGGAGACAGTTTTAAAAAGGTACATAGTTAGGATCTCAGTGAGTATTTAATTGAAGTCAGGAGTAAATTAGAAAGCATCTTTGGTTATTTCCTGGAGTGCATCCCTCTGTGAAACTGCTGTGCTCTATACGGAACTGCCTGATGAGAACGCATTTAAATGGGAGGAACCCTTCTCTTCCCCTGTCACATCTCACGTTGCCCTCTTTGAAGGCCCTCTTCAGGTAAGGAGCGCTGATTATGGAGAGGGGTATTTGAATTGTGCTACGTGCACTGCTTGAAGCTTGGCGTCAGGTTTTTGTTGTTAGCAAACAGATTTTTGGACCGAATATGTTCATTTTTATTCTTAGTATCTCATTCGGTCCTTCCCTCTCACTCTCATAAGAACCTGGTTTACTCTATTTTGTATTTGATCCCTAACACAGCTTGGCCCAAGGTGGAAGGATATGATTGAGCCTCAGTGATACACTTCTCTTCAAAGATGCATCTGTAATGATGGGCCACTCTGGGACGCTTCTTATTACATGTCACCTTTCACTTTCCAACAGGTGGTCAATATCGGATTTAGGTAGTAGTTTTAAATAAAAGGTCATTTTACTTTCTACTTTAGATTTCAAAGTTAACAGGGTTCTTAAAAGGACCATGGCATTATACCCTTTATAAAGTAATGCTTATTGCAATTACCAGAAAGCGCTTCTGAGCAAAACATGTTTTCTGAAGCTACACTGTGAATTGTGTGATTTTTCATTAGACTTTAAATACATAAATACCTTAGGTCATGACTCCTTCAACATTTGAATTCTTTTTGGATTGCGCAAAGGATGGACAAATGATGCTAACTCATGCATGGTGACACAAAACATAGAAAACAGAGAAGAGGAGGAAAATCTACAGTCAGGTATTAGGGAAGAAATCAGTATTTTGATCCTTATTTCATGTGTTGGTGTTGTTTACTGTCAGTTTAAAGGTCTACACATTCTCCCAAACTGAGAACAATGAAAGGTAAAAATAATTGAAATAAATGTTAGGAAGAGGTCTCTCCTGCCAAGTCAGTAAATATTATAATCATGGGCAATATTCCTTATTAATATTGGTTTACAATGTCCATTTTGCTGTTAATGGTCTTTTGGTACTGCTTTGGATTCCATATTTTTATTTTATAGCATTTATTGTCTTTTTCTAATATAAACGATAAATCTTCATGTTAAAAACTTTGGAAAATACGTTCAATTAAAAATCAATGAAAAGTGTTTGTAGGAAAATGATACACAATGAGATATGCTTCAAAATAAACAGAGAAAAGTGAGATCTAGATGAAACTGTATTGGCCATGTAAGTTTGGGGTACACAGATTCATTATGCTATTTGCTTTCCTTCTCTATCCTTTGAAAATTTCTTTAAGTAAATGTAATAAATACACTTCCAGTCCCACTTCTCAGAGATCACTTTCTTCTTCTGCACACATACATATTCATTAAAACACACCCACATGCACTTTTCAATTTAACCAAAATTGGACACACAGGTGGTATATCTTACAGAGGCTCCAGTAGAGACCAGGTTGCTCTTCTTAAGTGACCCCCACAGGGTCATGTGCAGAGCATCCACTTCAAATTTGTTGGCTTGTCATTGGATGGTCAGCTTTGGTGAGGAAGTGACTTGTCTAGTCCGTTACGGAAATTCAGCTCCGAAGCTTAGTGAACTGCTTATGTACATTGACACTAAACTATGGGTAAATCTTAGAATTTGCTTGTATTTGGTACTGCGTTTAGACAGTTTTCTTGTATTTCCATGTGGGAAAAAGTAGAAAAAGCAGGGAGGCTACCTCATTCTCCTCTTCCTTTGTACGGTTTCCATCTTCTTCTTCTGAAAGAACTGGAGGGAAAACTAACTAGAACCTTAGAATGATTAACTCTAAGAATGAGGACTGAAAGAACTGGACTGCTACCAGCATGCCCTTTTCCCAAGCCCTAGCTTGTATCAATTTCATATGTACAAGTTCTTTTCCATAATCCAGGCAATAAAAAAGTATCTTCTAAAACAAAAATTCCAGGACAGGTCCTTAGGTAACATGACTCAGGGGATCCTCTAGGTGCTGCTAAGTGTTCCTGAGTGATAATGCCTATAGAGACATTTAATTATAAATCTCTTATTTGCTTCAAAAGTATCTAAGGTATCTTTTTACCTCTGTCCTTAGAAGAAACTCACATGGTTTCAACTTTGCATGAATGGCTTTATCTTCTAGGTATGTGAGAAACATTCTTGGTACAGTTGGCTCTCATCTACACTCATTCTCAGAACACTGGAGGAAGGTATTGGTCCAGGTGTGGAAAAGAATCACATTGATTATGGGGTATTCATTTCGATTCATGAAGCAAATGGCTGCATACTTTTAAAAGCCTTTTCTCAGTACTGCTCATGTTCCTAGGGCTAGCCTTCCTTTGCTTGGGTAATTTGTTCCTGAATAATTTTTTTCAGTACATTAGGCAAATACAGAGTTCTCACCATGCTGAGTATGCCATTCCAGATACCATGAATTCTGTTCACACCTACTTATTTTAAACATTTGTCTTTATTAACATTTGTGTGTTATTGTATTCTTTCTACACTGTGATAATAAAATTTGATGTAGCGCTTGTGAAGCAGTCCTGGGCGCTGAGCTCTGGTAGCAAGACACATGAAAAAAGGAAATAAGATGCTAAAGAAACAGTTTAACTGCAAAAGCATCAGTGAGTTGTATTGTAGAATTTTGGAGTGAACAAGATTTGTGTGTATTTGACAGAGTCAGCGACCCGTGTTTGTTCATGGTATAGGCAAGAACTTAGAATATTTTAAGTAATAGGAGAATATCTTAAAGCCTAACCTGGGCTTTTGGAGCCTTATATTTTTAGATTTGGATTTATTATGAATTACACTATCAGGTTAGTTGCCAGCTTGGTTTGTGGCTGGGACTAATACATGACATCACTGCACAAATAAAATTTAGGGTTACTGATTTTACTCATAATTACCTACTTTAAAAATCTGTGCTTGGTTGACTGCCATTAAAAACTAAGTGATATTTAGTTTTAATATTGTTATACCCTATTTTATATTGACTTCTGTAAATTCATAGGTATTCTTCCAATAGTAGAAGATGTGTCAACATTTAGTAAAAACCTTAATATTTCCTCCAAATATCATTTGATTTTGTAATTGTTTTGTCTACTTGTATTTTAATTTTCCAACTTAGACCCTGTAAGAAATTGGTGAAATTATCATGTACTTTAAGTTTCAGTTGTTATAACTACATTTCTTTTGAAAAATTGCACCAATTCCTGGACGCAAGTAGAAAGTAGTGAAATATTTTTGAAAGATATTGCCAAACCAAAGTGAGACACTCTTTTGGCCAGCTCCTGTGAGGTCAACAGAGCTAGACTATTCCTAACATTAAGTTGGTAGCTTGCTAAAAGTAAATGTTTGAATTACTCCTTGGAAATAAGGAGTTTCAAATTTTTCAAAAGGATTGATTTTTTTCAAGTCCTTATTTAAATTCCAGTTAATTAGTTAACATACAGTATAATACTAGTTTCAGGTGTAGAATTTAGTTATTCATCACTACATACAACACCCAGTGCTCATCCCAACAGGTGCTCTTCTTAATACCCATGACCCATTTAACCCATCCACCACCACTCCCTGCCCCGCCCACCTCCCCTGCAGCGGCCTTTGTTCTCTGGAGTTAAGAGTCTGTTTCATGGTTTGCCTGTCTCTTATCCCCCTATGTTCTTCTGTTCTATTTCTTAATTTCCACATATGAGTGAAATTATACATTATTTGCCTTTCTCTGACTTATTTCACTTAGCATAGTATTCTCCAGCTCCAGCCATGTTGTTGCAGATGGCAAGATTTTGTTCTTTTTATGGCTGAGTAATATTCCATTGTGTGTGTGTGTATACATACATACATACATACACATACACATATACACACAGACATACATGCAAATTATGTCATCTTATGCATTCATCAGCTGATGGACATTTGAGCTCTTTCCATAATTTGGTTATTGTTGGTAGTGCTGCTATAAACATCAGGGTATATGTATCCCTTTGAATCAGTGGTTTTGTATCCTTTGGATAAATATCTAGTGGTGCAGTGGCTGGATTGTAGGGTACCTCTATTTTTAACTTCTTGATGAACCTCCATACTGTTTTCCAGAGTGGGTGCACCAGCTTGCATTCCCACCAACAGTGTAAGAGGGTTCCCCTTTCTCCACATCCTTGACAACATCTGTTGTTTCCTGTGTTGTTAATTTTAGCCATTTTGACAGGTGCAAGGTGATGTTTCATTGTGGTTTTGATTTGTATTTCCCTGATGATGAGTGATGTTGAGTATCTTTTCATGTGCCTGTTGGCCGTCTGTTGGCCATCAGTATGTCTCCCTTGCAAAAATGACAGTTCATGTCTTCTGTCCATTTTTAAACTGGATAATTTTGGGTGGTATTCAGTTATATAAGTTCCTTATAGATTTTGGATACTAATTCTTTATCAGCTATTTAATTTGGAAATATCTTCTCCCATTCAGTTGGTTGCCTTCAGTTTGTTTATTGTTTCCTTTGCTGTGCAGAGATGTTTTTAAAATCCCAATAGTTTATTTTTGCTTTTGTTTCCCTTGCCTCAGAGACCTATCTAGAAAAAAGTTGCTATGGCCAATGTCAGAGAGGTTACTCCCTGTATTTTCCTCTAGGATTCTGATGGTTTCCTGTCTCATATTGAGGTCTTTCATCCATTTTTTTTTATTTTTAATTTTTATTTATTTATGATAGTCACACACAGAGAGAGAGAAGCAGAGACATAGCCAGAGGGAGAAGCAGGTTCCATGCACCGGGAGCCCGACGGATTCGATCCCGGGTCTCCAGGATCGCGCCCTGGGCCAAAGGCAGGCGCTAAACTGCTGCGACACCCAGGGATCCCTCTTTCATCCATTTTGAATTTATTTTTGTGTATGGTGTATGAAAGTGGTTCAGTTCAATTTTTTTGCATATTGCTGTCTATTTCCCAACACTTTTTGTTGAAGAGACTTTTTTTCCATTGAATATTCTTTCCAGCTTTGTCAAAGATTAGTTGACCATATAGTCATAGATCCAAATTTGGGTTTTCAATTTGTTCCACTGATCTATGTGTTGATTTTTCAGTCAGTACCCTACTGTCTTGATTAATGCAGCTTTGTAATATAATTTAAAGAATGGAATTGTGATGCTTCCAGTTTTGCTTTTCTATTTCAAGATTGATTTGGCTATTTGGGATCTTTTGTGGTTCCATACCATATACATTTTAGAATTGTTCGTTCTAGGGGATCCCTGGATGGCTCAGCAGTTTAGCACCTGCCTTTGGCCCAGGGTGTGATCCTGGCCCAAGGTGTGATCCTGGAGTCTGGGGATCGAGTACCACGTTGGGCTCCCAGCATGTAGCCTGCTTCTCCCTCTGCCTGTGTGTCTCTTCCTCTCTCTCTCTCTCTCTCTCTCTCTCTGTCTCTCATGAATAAGTAAATATCATCTTTTTTTAAAAAAGGAATTGTTTGTTCTAGCTCTTTAAAAAATACTCCTGGTAATTTGACAGGGATTGCATTAAATGTGTAGATTGCTTTGGGTCGTACTGCTGATTTAACAGTATTTGTTCTTTTAATCCATGAGCATGGACTGTTTTTCCATTTCTTTGTTTCATCTTCAATTTTTTTTCATCAGTGTCTTACAGTTTTCAGAATATAGATCTTTTACCTGATGGTTAGGTTTATTCCTAGGTATCTTATTATTTTTGGTGGAATTGTACATGAGATTGATTCCTTACTTTCTCTTTCTGCTGCTTCATTATTGGTGTATAGAAATGCAACAGATTTCTGCACACTGATTTTGCATCCTGCAATTTTACTGAATTTATGTGCCAGTTCTAGCAATTTTTTGGTGGAACCTTTTGGGTTTTCTATATAAAGTATCATATCATCTACAAATAGTGAAAGTTTGACTTCTTCCTTACTGATTTCTATACCTTTTATTTCTTTTTGTTGTCCAACTGCTGAAGTCCTAGACTCAGCAATTATGTTACTGAGCAACAGTACTATGTTAAACAGTGGTGAGAGTGGACATCCCTGTCTTGTTCCTGACTGTAGAGGAAAAGCTCCCAGTTTTTCCCCATTGAGGATGATACTAGATGTGGGTTTTTCCTGTAGATGGCATTTATAATGTTGAGGTACGTTCCCTATATCCCTACTTTGTTGAGGGTTTTTATCATGAATCTATGTTGTACTTTGTCAGATGCTTTTTCTGCATCTTTTGAAAGAATCATACAGTTCTTATCCTTTCTTTTATTAATGTGGTATATGACATTGATTGATATGCAAATATTGAACCATCCTTGCAGCCCAGGAATAAATCCCAATTGATCATGGTGAATGATACTTTGAATGTATTGTTGGATTCATTTGGCTAGTATTTTGTTGAGACTTTTTGCATTCACGTTCATCAGGGATATTGGCCTGTAGTTCTCTCTTTTTAGTGGAGGCTTTGTCTGGTTTTGGAACAGGGCAATGTTGGCCTCATAGAATGAGTTTGAAATAGTTTGAGAAGAATAGGTGTTAACTCTTCTTTAAATATTTAAGAGAATTCCCCTGGGAAGCCATCTGGCCCTGGGCTTTTGTTTGAAGGTAGAATTTTGATTACTGATTTAGTTTCTCTGCTGGTGATCAGTCTTTTCAAGTTTTCTATTTCTTCCTGTTTTGGTAGTTTATATTTCTAGGAGTTTGCCTATTTCTCTCAGATTGTCCAATTTGTTGATATATAATTTTTCATAATGTTTTATAATTATTTGCATTTCTGTGATGTTGGTTGTTCTCCTCTCTCTCATTTGTGATTTTATTTATTTAAGTCCTTATCTTTTCTTTTTGCTAAATATGGTTAGGGGTTTTTCAATTTTATTAATTTTTTTCAAAGAACCAGCTCCTGGTTTCACCTGTTCTATTTTTTTTTTTTTTAGTTTCGATATCATTTATTTCTGCCCTAATCTTTATTCCCTTCTTCTACCGGCTTTAAGCTTTGTTCCTTTTTTTTTTTTTTAAGCTTTTTAAGTGTAAGGTTAGGGTTGTTTTTTGTTTTGTTTTGTTTTATTTTTCTTCTTGAGATAGGTCTGTATTGCTATATACTTACCTCTTATGACTGCTTTTGCTATATCCCAGAGGTCTTGGGCCATCGCACTTTCATTTTCATTTGTTTCCATGTATTTAAAAAATTTATTCTTTAATTTCCTGGTTGACCTGTTCGTTGTTTTGTAGCATGTTGTTTGACCTCTATGTAATTGTGGTCTTTCAATATTTTTTTTTCTTGTGGTTGACTTCAAGTTTCATCACATGGTCAGAAAATGTTCATGGTATGATCTCAATCTTTTTTACTTGTGGAGGCCTGATTTGTAACCTAGTATGTGATGTATTCTGGAGAACATCCCATGTGTGTTTGAAAAGAATGTGTATTCTGCTGCTTTGGGATGAAATGTTCTGAATATATCTGTTAAGTCCATCTGGTCTAGTGAGTCATTCAAAGCCCTTGTTTCTTTGTTCATTTTCTGCTTAGATGATCTGTCCAGTGGTGTTTTAATGGAGTGTTAAAGTCACCTACTATTATTATATTATTATTCAATGAGTTCCTTTATGTTTGTTATTAATTGTTTTATGTATTTGGGTACTCCCATGTTGGGGGCATAAATATTTACTTTAATTATATCCTCTTGTTGGATAGTCCCCTTCTTCATCTCTTGTTACTGACTTTGATTTAAATCTAGTTTGTTTGATATAAGTATTGCTATTCCAGCTTTCTTTTGACTTCCATTTGCATGATAGATATTTCTCCATCCCCTCACTTTAAGTCTAGAGGTGTTTTTAGGCCTAAAATGAGTCTTTTGTAGGCAGCATATAGATGAGTCTTGTTTTTTATCCATTCGGACATCCTATGTCTTTTGATTGGAGAGTTTAGTTATTTACATTCAGAGTAATTATCCATAGATATCTATTTTGTGCCATTTTATTAATCATTTTGTTATTTCTGGAGATTTTCTCTATTCCTTTCTAGCCTTTGTCACTTTTGGTCTTTCCTTCCCACTCACAGAGTTCCCTTTAATATTTCTTGCAGGGATGGTGTAGTGGTCATGAGCTCCTTTAGTTTTTGTCTGGGAAACTCTTTACCTCTCCTTCTATTCTCAATGATAGTCTTTCTGGATAGAGTATTCTTGGCTGTAGATTTTTTCCATTCCACACATTGAATGTATCATGCACTGCATTTTGGCTTGCCAGATTTATGTAGAGAGATCTGCAGCTAGCCTTATGGGTCTTCCCTTGTAAGTTAGGGATTTCTTTTGTTCTGCTGGTTTTAGGATTTTTTTTCTTTATTACTGTATTTTGCAAATTTAACTACAGTATATCTTGGTTTTGGCCTGCTTTTGTTGATTTTGTTGGGAGTTCTCTGTGCCTCCTGGATTTAAATGTCTATTTCCTTCTCTGGATTAGGGAAGCTTTCAACCATTGTTTCCTCCAATAAAACTTCTGCCTCTCTTTTTTCTTCTTTCTTCTTTGGGGACTCCTATTATATTAATGTTACTATGTTTGATGGAGTTGCCGAGTTCAATAAGTCTACTCTGTGATCGATCATTCTTTCTCTCTTTTGTTCAGCCTCATTATTTTCCATTATTCTGTCTTGTGCTCATTTACTGATTCCCCTGCTTCTTCCATCCTTGTGTTCATTATATCCAGTCTGTTTTGAATCTCAATTATTTCATTTTTCATTTCTGTTTTTTAACTCTTTTGTCTCTGCAGTAAGGGTCTCTCTGATGTCTTCCATGTTTTTTTCAAGCCCAGCAAGTATCCTTAGTAATGTTGCTTTAAATTCTTTGTCAGGAATATTACTTATATCAGTTTCAATTAGATGTTTGACTGTGCCCTTTTCTTGTTCCTTCTTTTGGAATGAATTCCTCCATCTTGGTATTTTGTCTAGGTCTCTGTCTTCTTCTGTGTGTTAGAAAAGCCTGTTAGGGTTTCTGTTCCTGAGAATAATGGCTTTATGAAGAAGAGGTCATATAGTGCCCAAGGCCTGGTGATTTGGGGAGTGACTCTGGTGTGTGCTGCATGTACTTTGCCGCTGTGTTTTGGCTGCTCTGTCCCTCAGGTCAGTCATCTGCAAAGGTTCTGCTTGCCTGCAGTGGGCAGTGTTGGGACCTTGGCCAGACTATGGCAAGTTTTAACTAGGTATGCTCTGGTCTGCTTGTTAAATGAAACCTGATGCCACTTCTGGAACTGAAGCCTTGCAGGACTCTGTGACTGGTAGATGTGGTACTTGTGGGGGTTTGTGCTGGTCTTCTGGGGAAGGGGCCTGCTGCATTGGTCCTTAGGCATACTTGTCCAAGAAAGCAGTGTCAGCAGAGGGGCAGAACTTGATGTAAGGCAGGTTAGGCAACTATTGTTGGTGCTGTGCTGTTTACTGAAGTTGGTTTATGCTGAGCTGAGAGGCAGAGGAGGGAAATGGCACCAGCCAGGACCTTTGTCCCTGGAGAGGGGACTCAGTGCTTGCTGCTCTCAGAGTAGCCCTTCCAGAAGAGTGAGTAGTTTCCCCTTTTGCATCCCAGGCACTTTTCTGCTCTCTGTTTTTAAGCTACTTGCCTCTGGGTTGTTTGCCTACCTGGAGCAGCGCAGTGCACTTTGGTCTGTATCCCAGCCAGGCCTGCTGACTTTTAAAATTCTAAACTTTAGGGGCCTGGTGTGGTGAGGACCTGTGCTGGTCTTCTGGGGGAGGCTCTTACTGCACTGGGCTGGATGCAGGTTTGGCTGAGAGGGCCAGTCACACCGGAGCACAGAGGCATGAGATTTGGAGCAACGCTGGCTAGCGTTCAGGTAAGCTGCCCTCAGCAGGTGTTTCTGCTCCTGTGCTGAGGAGAGGGGGAAGGTAATGGCAACCATGGACTTGTTTATCCCCAGAGAGTCCTTTCTGTGAACTCCACCTCTCACAGATGCAGGGAGAATGAACAATCTCTCTGTGTGCACCTTTGGCAATCCACAGATGCACTGTCTACTCCGGGGGTTGTTTGCTTGCCTTCTCTCCAGGAGTGGGCAGTGTCCTTAGGGCTTTATCCCAGCCAAGCCTGCCTCCATCTAAAACTCCAGTCTTTGTGCCATGCTGGTTGCAAAAACTCACAAAAATCAGCTCTTCTCATTATCACAGCCAACAGCTTTGGGGAGATGTTCTCTTTGGGCATATCTTTGTGGGCCCCTTGCTCTCACCTTTCTCCAAGACCAGGACTCCCTTCCCTTTGCAGCACCTGCAATCTCTTTCTCCCCCAAACCACATTTCCACATTTCCTGCCTTCCTTGATGTGGCATCTTCTCCCCTTCTAGTTGTGTAGTTTGTTCTTTCAGTCCTCAGGTTACATTTTCATGTACTCCACATAATGGAAAGAGGGAAGGTTGGGTGAGCATAGAACCATTTCTTCTAAGAGCAGTGGCACATAGCAGTTCTTCCTAGGTTCCATTAGCCAGAAGTGTGTCATATATCACACCTACATGCAGGGAAGGCCTGGAAGTGTTTTTAGCTATACGGTTGCTTACCTATTTAATTTGCAGGTTTTAATTTGGGATTTCTGCTATTTAAGGAAGAAGAGGATGATGCATATTTATGAGAAACCAGTGATCTCTTACAGAGATATTGTGTACACTAATCAGTCAAGTCCAAGCTACTAGTTCTGATACTCATTGGGTCTGAGGAGTATCATTTTATCGTGTGTTATAGTTGGCAGATGAAGAAAGATTGCATTCAAGAAAATAACTGGGTATAATCTTAAAATGTTGACATGGGCTACGTGGGGGATAATAGCAGGGGCAGTTACACCATTACGTTGTGAGTGTCTTGAGAGTAGGCGCTGTTGATTGTTCCTCATTTTTATATTCCCAAATTTAACATGGTTCCTAGCTTATATTTTAAAATTAATAAATACTAATTGGATCATGAAAATATTTACATTAAGAGGATAAGAAAAATACCATATAAGGAAAAGGTGGCAAGTGCTTAAATTATTTAATTCATTGTGTTTTTTGAAAAGTTGTTTTAAAAATATAAAAAAATAAAAAAAGTTGTTTTATGTTTTTGTTTTCGCATTTTTGCATTTGATTTTCTCTTAATAATTGAAATTGGTGGTCCAAGATGCGTACTTTATCTCTGACCTTGTGTGAGACTAAAATATATAATGAATTATGGAAAGTATACCATTTTTCTGTCTAAACATAAATGTACCTTAAACCATACATCTGAATGTAACCTAAATATTTTCGACTCTGACATTGATAAATTTGAAACCATTCCTCAAATAATAGAGGCACTCCGTATTTTTATTTTAATACCATATGTGATGATAAAGTTGACTATTGTACACTGAAAACACATTTTGGGATTTGTCAAGCTTTCGCAGTACAAGAATATAATTCTTAAGTTATATTGCATGATTTCATGTTTTTTCCCAATCACATCTTCTAGTAGTAGTTAAGTAAATGATGATTAGTCTACATAATTAATTGCCCTTTGTGATATCTAGGTGTCTTCCTATCCTCAAACATATGTTAAAATGTGTATATACACACATACTTCATGAGTATGTGTGTATTTATATACACGTATGCACCGTGATGTTTTAATAGAGGGAATTGTTTCCTGTTAGGGAAGTATAAGCCAATTGCCTTACTGGGAAATAGATCTTTTAAACCTTTCAATATAAAGGACTTACTTAGTTTATTTTGTTCTGTCATGCAAATAAAATAGACAGCTCCACCAAGCAATGCATAAATGGGTAAAGCAATTTGTAACAAAAGTTTAAGCATATTCAATTTGCCTTAATTATAGTCAGAGGAAGAAAATATTCCATACTATATTTCATACGAATATGGCCCAGTTATACAGATATATAATTAATGGTATACCTTTTGTGATCTCTCCCTTCTCTGATATGAATAGCAATTGTTGTCTGTAGATAATTCATTTAAATAATATATTTTGAACTTCTTATATACCCCTGACAATATGTGAGGGTAGGTACTTACATACACATTATTCTGTTTAATACTCTTGATATGAAGGGTGATACTATTTTCTCTAATTTTATAGATGAAGAAAGTAAGTTCTTAGGTCAGGGGAAGGTGGGATACAAACCTAGTTCTGATCACAAGTCTCCTGTATATTGCAGTTCACTCCCTTTATCTTTTTTTTTTTGACACTTATCAATTATTACCTTGTACTTGTCTATATTTTAACTTTTTTTTTTAGATTTTATTTATTTATTCATGAGACACAGAGAGAAGGCAGAGACACAGGCAGAGGGAGAAGCAGGCTCCATGCAGGGAGCCCGATGTGGGACTCCATCCCGGCACCCTGGGATCATGACCTGAGCCAAAGGCAGATGCTCAACCACTGAGCCACCCAGGCGTCCCTATATTTTAAGTTATTTATGAAACTGTGAGCTCCTTGTAGACAAGAACTGAATTATTTTTTAAAAGATTTTATTTGTTAGAGAGAGAGAAAGAGAGCGCGCGCAAGCTCCCGAGCAGGGGGAGGGGCAGAGGAGAGGAAGAAACAGACTCTCCACTGAGCAGACAGCCCAATGCTGGACCCATCCCAGGACCTTAGGATCATGCCCTGAGTGAAGGCAGAGGCTTAGCTGCCTGAGACATCCAGGCACCCAACAAGAACTGAATTAGAAAAGAACTGTTTCTGACACGCCAGCTATTAAAGCAACTAGCATTTTAAACCAGAGTAGCAAAGATCCTCAGTTTGACTTGGAAAATTTACTGCCACTGTTTTGTTTTCGCTTTGGATCTGGAGCCTATGTTTCCCTGTGTGTGTGTGTGTGTGTGTGTGTGTGTGTGTGTGTGTGTGTGTAGGATCTGGGGAAACTTACCTGAAGTTTCTGCTGTACTTTTATCACAAGTTTTACTGCAAGTCTTGAATTTTTAAATGACTTCCAAACAAAATAGAAAATACAGGATGAAATTACTAAAGATTAAGCAATAATTAAAGTGGAACTTTTTGATTTTTCCTTTTAACATAAATAGACTGTATTTAAAGAAACTAAGAATTTCCTCTTCTGTTTTTAAGTTGATATCACTTACTAATATGATCAGTAGAAATGTTTTATGTAAAAAAATTACTATATATGTACTAAAAGAAAACATGGATTGTTTCCTCTTTAACTTTGATGTAAGGAAAAGCTTATCTAGTTAGGACTTAAAATCAAAAGCCGAAGAAAGGAAAAAAATGATTACTTGAATACACACACATGGTCACAGTTCAGGGAATAAAGCACCATTAGCTAAGTGAAAGACACCTGATGAATTGGCAGTAAATATTTGCAACATATCCAACAAAGGGCTTAGTATATCCTTAATATATACATAATTATGAAAGATAGGAAAAAACTACAGAACTCCAAAAGAAAAATGGTAAAGATATAGGCAATTCAAATTTGTAAGAGAAGATATAAAAATATTCCTGAGGCATAGGAAAAAAGATTCAAATTCATTGATTATTAGGTAAACACCAATAAAATAATACTGAGTTACTTTCTCAGCCATCAGGTGAGTGAAAATGAAGTATGCTAATACATCCCATTGGCAAGACTGTGAGGAAATAAATGCTCTTAAGCATTGCTCATGGGAATGCAAACTGGTACAGTCGTTCCGAATGAGAATTTGAAAATACTTGGCAAAATTATATATGTTATTACCTTTTAACCAGCAACTGTACTTTTAGAGCTCTCCCCTATGAGTACTTTTGTAGCAGTATGGAAATACCTATACAAGGTTACTCATTGCAAGTTAAATTAGAATTGCAGAAGACTAGAAATGACCCAGAAGCTCACATTTGCAAGAACGACTGAGTAAGCAGTGGTATATCTACATAGTGAAACACTATACAACAACAAAAAGCAAAACAAAACCACAAAGCACAAAGACTATCTGTATTATGCTACTCTCTGTATCAGAAATAGGGAGTATAAGAAAAGTATGTGTTTTATTTGTCCAAAATAAATATGGAAAGGATAAACGAGAAACAGATTGTTAACAACAGAAGATGAGTGAAAAGAGGCTTAATGAGAGTTATACTTAATATAGATTATATATAGCTGTGTTATAAACATGATAATCTTTCACATATCTTTCCTCGAATAAACAATTAAAATCAATCAGGATGTGGGGAGAACCCAAAATGGAATTTAAAGAATAGCAGATGAGCATAACTGTATTACAGATGATTGACATCACTACACTGAGGCTGGGGAAAGCAAAGATTTAGGTTAATTTGGAAAACAGTATTTGGCTATGTACTGTAAGGTTTGAGACAAAGATGAACATAATACAAAGGTTATACTGTAGTAATGAAGACATTTTTCAAACCTGTGGAAATTTACACACTTCTAAACAACCAGTGGAACAAAGAAGAAATTGCAAGGGAGGGACGCCTGGGTGGCTCAGAGGTTGAGCACCTGCCTTCGGCTCAGGTCATGATCCCTGGGTCTTGGGATGAAATCCTGCATGGGGCTCCCTCAGGAGCCTGCTTATCCCCCAGTCTAAATCTCTGTCTTTCTCTTTCTGTCTCTCATGAATAAATAAAATCTTTTTTAAAAAAGAAATTACAAGGTAAATTAGAAAATACTTGAGACAAATGAAAATGAAACACAACATACAAAGCTTTTGGGATGCAGCAAAAGTTCTAAGAGGGAAATTTATAACTATAAATGCCTTCATTAAGAAATATCTCAAACCAAGTATCTAATTTTACAAAATAAAGACGTATAAAAACAAACTAAACTCAAAACTAGTGGAAGGAATGAAATAATAAGGATTAGAGCAGAGATAATTGAAATAGAGAATAGAAAAAGGAGAGAAATCAATGAAAAAAGTTGATCTTTGAAAAGATCAGCAGAATTGACAAACTTTCACCTAGGTGGGACTAAGGGGGAGAAAAAAGAAAAGTTACTGAAGTGAGAAATGTAAATGGGGACATTACTACCAATTCTACAAACTTATAAAGAAGGATTGTAAGAAAGTGCTATGAGCAGTTGCACCAAAATAAATTGGATAATCTAGATGAAATGGGCAAATACCTAGAAACACAAAAACCTACCAAGATTAAATAACAAAGAAATAGAAAAGCTAAATAGACCTGTGACTAGTAAGGAAATTGAATAAGTAATCAGAAATTTCCCAACAAAGAAAAGCCAGAGGCCTGATGGCTTCATTGGAGAATTCTTACTAAACATTTAAAGAAGAAATAATACCAGTCCTTCTCAAACTCTTCCAAATAATTGAAGAGGAGGAAACACTTCTTCACTCATTCTGTGAGTTCAGCAATACCCTGCTATCAAAGCCAGACAAAGATGCTACAAGAAAACAGACCACTGCTGGGGATTTACCCCAAAGATGCAGATGCAATGAAACACCGGGACATCTGCACCCCGATGTTTCTAGCAGCAATGTCCACAGTAGCCAAACTGTGGAAGGAGCCTCGGTGTCCATCGAAAGATGAATGGATAAAGAAGATGTGGTTTATGTATCCAATGGAATATTACTCAGCCATTAGGAATGACAAATACCCACCATTTGCTTCAACGTGGATGGAACTGGAGGGTATTATGCTGAGTGAAATAAGTCAATCGGAGAAGGACAAACATTATATGTTCTCATTCATTTGGGGACTATAAATAATAGTGAAAGGGAATAGAAGGGAAGAGAGAAGAAATGGGTGGGAAATGTCAGAAAGGGAGACAGAACATGAAGACTCCTAACTCTGGGAAATGACCTGGGGGTGGTGGAAGGGGAGGAGGGTGGGGGGTGGGGGTGAATGGGTGATGGTCACTGAGGGGGGCACTTGATGGGATGAGCACTGGGTGTTATTCTGTATGTTGGCAAATTGAACACAAATAAAAAAAAATAAAAAAAAACCCTGCAGACCATATGGCATTCATGCAAAAATATTTAAAAAGAGCACACATACAAAAACAACCCTCAAACTCCCCAAACACTAGCAAACTGGATTCAGCATATTAAAAAGGATTATATAAATGACTAAATGGGATTTATTCCTAGAATGGAAGAATTCCATTTATTCCTAGAATGCTGGATTCAGCATATTAAAAAGGATTATATAAATGACTAAATGGGATTTATTCCTCCAATATAAAAATTGGTCAGTGTAATATGCCACATCAACAGAAAAAAAAGCATTTGTAAAAACTGAAGAAACTAAGAATAGAAGGGAACTACCTCAACATAATAAAAGCCATCTGTAAACTCATGGTGAATTTCATACTCAGTGGTGAAAGACTGAAGACTTAATCTAAGATCAGGAACAAAGTAATTTTTATCACTTTCAATGTAGTACTGGAAAATGTAGTAAGAGCAATTAGACAAGAAAAATAAAAACCATTGAAATTGGAAAGGAAGAAGTAAAATTACCTGTTTACAGATGATATGGTCTTATATGTAGAAAACCCTAAAGATTCCACAAAAAACTTACTAGAACTAATAACTAAATTCAGCAAAGTAGCAAGATAAAAACACACAAAAATCATTTGTACTTATGTTCATGAGCAATCTGAAAAGGAAATCAATCACAAAGTTCCATTTATAACTCTATCAAAAAGAATGAAATACAGGTTAACTTAATCAGATTGGTGAAAGACTTATATAAAGAAAACTACAAATCACTGCTGAAAGAAACGAAAAAAGATCCAAATGAAACATCCCATGTTCATGGTTTGGACAACTCAAATTTTTAAAAAAGATTTGAGGAAAGGCAAGGGGTAGAGGCAAAACGAGATAGAATTATAAGCAGAATCCTCGCTGAGTGCAGAGCCTGACTCGACTTAATCTCCGGACCCTGAGATCACGACCTGAGCCAAAACCAAAGGTCAAATGCTCAGCTGACTGCACCACTCAGGCTCCCCTGGACAACTTAATATTTTTAAAATGTTAATAGTACCAAAAGCAATCTACAGATTTAGTACAATCCCTATTAAAATCCCAGTGACTTTTTTTTCCCTCCAGAATATCCATTCTAAAATTCATACAGAATCTCAAGGGACTCTAACTTACCAAAGTAATCTTTAAAAAGAAGAACAAAACAGGAGGATTTCTACTTCCTGATGTCAATACTTTTCAAAGCTATAGTAATCAAAACTGTGGTATTGACATAAAGCCAGAAATATAGACCAATGGGATGGAATAGAGAGCCCAGAAATAAATTCTCCCATATATGTTTAAATGATTTGTGAAAAGGTACCAATACCATTCAGCACGGAAAGGAAACTCTTTTCAACAGATGGTGCTGGGGAGTGGATATCCACATGCAAAGTTATGGAATTAGACTTTCATCTAACACCATATACAAAAACTAACCCAAAATGGATCAAGAATCTAAAGTAAGACCTAAAATGAGAAAATCTTAGAAGAAAACTCAGGACAAAAGCTTTATCACATTGGATTTGATAATCTTTGGATTATCACCAAAGGCAACAGTTACTAAAGAAAGAAGAGACAAATTGGACTTCATGAAAAATGTTTAAAATAAAAAGACACTCTAAACAGTGAAAAGGCAACCATGGAATAAGATAAAATATTTGTAAACCAGGTATCTGTTAAGGGATTAATATCTAGAATAGGATATCTAAACCTCAGCAACAAAACAACCAGATTAAAAGATGAGCAAAGGACTTGAATAGACCTTTCTCTAAATAAGATATGAGTGACCAATAAGCGCATGAAAAGATGCTCAACATCATTAATCATTTAGAGAAATGCGCATCAAAAGCACAATGAGATACCACTTTACATCCATTAGCATGGCTGCTATTAAAAACAAACAGAAGACATATGGTGATGAGGATGTGGAAAAATTGGAAATTTTGTGTGCTCTTGATGGAAATGTCAAATTGCATAATTGCTGTGGAAACTGTGGAGGTTCCTCAGTGTTTTTATCATAATAAAAACAGAAGCGATGGGGAATCTTGAAAGGACATGGATGCCAACTTGCAGGAGCTTCTAAGTCAAACCAGGAACAACTTGAATAAAACAATAAGAGTGTTGGAGTATAACTCATAGAATAAGACAAATATCCATATTGATGTAAATCAGTTACTGAATACATAGCTCATGGAAGAGAGACAGCTTTTCCTTATGAATTAATTCCACTAAGCCTTTTCTTAATCCCTTTAAGATTTTTAGGGAAGTCTGTGTAATTTTAGTGACATAGTTAAAACATTTGTCTCAAAGTAGGGCAACTTGTTCAACAGGAGTCCTATATTCCAAGTTTATCTGATTAAACTGCCATTAATAAATGAAATATCAAGGAAGTGTTGGCATGGGAAATTGAATGTTTAAGACAGGCAAGTCCCTCGTAAATAAGATGGAAAAAAGGATAAAGAACAAAAATTCATTAGCTGGAGTGGGGCAGCTCGGAACTTTATAGGAATAAAAGTCTTAAGATGTGTGACTATGAGATTCATATGGGAAAAATTTGGGCTTGCAGTTAACATGCCCTAAGTAGCTATAATAAGGAAATTATTTTAAGTTAGAGAATCATAGAAATTTAGTTGTCCTTTAGGGTTCTTTACAGAGGAAGAAGGCCTGTGGAAACAACGGACTTAAATGATAACTATTTGCTATTATATTGTTAATCATCGTGCGGTAATTTGTGTTTGAAGAGGATTTTCTAGTGAGATGAGGGGTGGGAAAATATCTTGGAAATTAAAACGTAATATATGAATGTGGTTAGTAAATTTCAAAAATCACTTGTTCTGTGCATTCTTTCCCTCCCTATCCTTACCAACACTTGTTGTTTCTTGTGGTTTTGATTTTAACCATTCTGACAGGTGTAATGTGATATCTTATTGTGATTTTTTAAAAGATTTTATTTATTTATTCATGAGACACACAGAGAGAGGCAGAGACATAGGCAGAGGGAGAAGCAGGCTCCATGCAGAAAGCCTGATGTGGGACTGGATCCTGGGACTCCGGGATCATGCCTGAGCCGAGGGCAGATGCTCAACTGCTGAGCCCCCGCAGGCGTCCCCTGGTGATGAGTGATGTTGAGCATCTTTTCAATGTGCCTATTGGCCATCTGTGTTCCTTCTTTGAAAAAATATCTATTTGGGTCCTCTGCCCATTTTTAAATGAGAGTGGGTTTTTTTGGTATTGAGATGTTTAAGTTCTTTATATATTTTGAATATTAACCCCTTATCAGATATATCAGCTGAAAATATCCTCTCCCATTCAGTAGATTGCCTTTTTGATAGTTTCTTTCACTGTGCAAAAGCCTTTTATCTTGATGTAGTCCCAGTAGTTTAATTTTGCCCTGTTGGTGGGAATATAGATTGGTATATCCACTGTGGAAAACAGTATGGAATTTCCTCAAAAAATTAAAAAAAAATTCTCTGGATTTCAGCTCAGCTCATGATTTCAGGGTTGTGAAATCGAGCCCTGCATTGGGCTATTCACTAGGCTCCATGCTGGGGCATGGAGACTGCTTACGATTCTGACCCTTACCACCCTTTTTCCCCTTCTCTAAAAAAACCACAAAGACTGTAAGATCCACTAATTTTGCTATTGGGTATTTAACCAAAGACAAAACACAAATTCAAAAAGATATATGCACCCCTTTGTTTTTTGTAGCATTATTTACAATAGTCAAGATATGGAAGCAATCCAAATATTTATCCATAGATGAAAGGGTAAGGAAGAGGTAGTGTGTGTACACACACACACACACACACACAATGGGATATCATTCGACCATAAAAAGGATGAGATCTTGCTATTTACAACAACATGGATGGACCTAGAGGATATAATGCTAAGTGAAATAAGTTAGAGGGAGACAAATACCATATGGTTTCACTAATGTGGAATTTAAGAAACTTCTAAAACAAACAAGAAGAGCCACACAAACAAAAAACAGACTCTTAACTCAGAGAACAAGCTGCTGGTTGCCAGAGGGAACGTGGCCAGGGGAATGGGTGAAATAGATAATGCAGATGAGGGGTATATTTATCTTGCTGAGCCCTGAGTAATGCAGAGAACTGTTGAGTCATTATATTGTACTGAAACTAATATAACACTGCGTGTTATTTATACTCCAATTAAAAAAGAAAGACAAAAGAAAAAATTTTAGCTGCTCCCCCCGCCCAAAACAACAAAAATCAATTGCTATTTTACATCTGTAAGGTAGATGTTATTACTACCTTCCTTTCGCTCACCCAACAAATACTCCCCAGTCGCCCACTGATCTGGGGAAAGTAAAGTGGTTAAAGGAGTACTTTTCTTTCCCCCTCTGACAATTTTTTTTTTCAAATTGAAATGTAGTTGACGTACATTGTTACAGTGTTGGTCTCAGGTGGACAGTATAGTGACTCAGTAAGTCTATATACTGTGTTCACACAAGTGTAGCTACCGTCTGTTATAATACAATAAAAGCACACTGTTTTAAAAGTTTTCATTTAAATTTCAGCTAGTTAACATATAGTGTAATTCTCGTTTCAGGTGTACAATATAGTGATTCAGCACTTCCACACATCACCCCGTGGTCTTCATAACAAGTACACTCCCTAACGCCCATTACCTATTTCACCCACCCCCTCACCTACTGCCCCTCTGGTAACCATCAGTTTGTTCTCTGTAGTTAAGAGTCTGTTTTGGGTTGCCTCTCTCTCTCTTTTGCTTGTTTTTTTTTTTGTCCCTTAAATTACACATATGAGGGAAATCATATAGTGTTTGTTTTTCTCTGACTTATTTTGCTTAGCATATGCTCTCTAGCTCTATCCATGTCATTACAAACGGAAAGATTTCATTCTTTTTTATGGGTGAGTAATATTCCATGGTGTGCGTGCGTGTGTGTGTGTGTGTGTGTATGTATATATATGTGTATATATATATATATATATATATTATGTGCATCTTTTTTTTAAATAGATTTTTATTTATTCACGAGACACACACACAGAGAGAGGCAGAGACATAGGCAAAGGGAGAAGCAGGTTCCCTCCAGGGAGCCTGATGTGGGACTCGATCCCAGGACTCTGGGATCACAACCTGATCCAAAGGCAGATGCTCAACCACTGAGCCACCCAGGCGCCCCTTATTATGTACATCTTATGTATGTATGTGTGTGTGTGTGTGTGTGTGTGTGTGTGTATCTTTGTCCACTAATCAATCAGTGTACATTGAGCCGTTTCCATAATCTGGCTATTGTAGATAATGCTGCTATACATAGGGTGTATGTATGCCTTTAAATTAGTATTTTTGTCTTTCGTGGGTAAATACTTAATAGTGCGATTGCTGGATTATAAGGTAATACCTATTTTTAACTTTTTAAAGAACTTCCATACTGTTTTCCAGAGTAGCAGCACCAGTTGGCATTCCCACCACCAATGCAAGAGGGTTCCCCTTTCTCTATATCCTTGTCAACACCTGTTGTTTCTCATGTTGTTGATTTAGCCTTTCTGACCCAGGTATAAAGTGATCTCTCATTGTAGGTGAATCTCATTTCTTCTGCCTATTTTTTTTTGGATTACTGTTTCTTTTTTGGGTGTTGAGTTTCATGAGTTCTTTATATATTTTAGATACTAACCCTTTATTAGATATTTCATTTGCAAATATTTACTCTCATTCTGTAAGTTGAATAAAAGCACTCTTTTAATTCAGAATCAAGCTGTTTCCATCATTTTCTGTCCAGATGACTTTTGGTAGCTTATTTCACCTTTGTATGCCTCAATTTCCTTGTCTATAAAATGGATAGAATGAAAACCTTAAGGTCACAAGTTTTCAGTGAGATGATAATGAGCATGGTACGAGCATGGCTTACAGAAAATACTGTATGTTTAAGCTATTATAATCTGTAGTCCATTTGAAAGAAGAGTTTAAGGTTGAAGAATAACTCTACCACTGAGAGCAGCAGTACATATAGGATCACCATTGAAACAGAGTTTCAATCCAATGGAATTCCTGTTCTTCCATGTAACTCACTGTGTATTTTTAGCTCCTGGAAGAACTAACTAGTCCTTACAAGCAAATCATCTTTACTGACAGGCTAAAGAGTTTCTCTTTACTCTTGCTTTACAGATTGAGTAAGCAATGGCCTTTATGAAAGGCCAGCAAAAGAAAATGTATGTAGCTCCTTAATGTAGCTATTTTTTTGTTAATCAAAAATGGTACTATACCATGTGAATTATTGTTGCTGAAATCATTTAAGTAAATAGAATATATATTTGTGTATGTGTATATATATATATATATATTTTTTTTTTTTTAAGTAAGCTCTATTCCCAAAGAGGGACTTGAACCCATGACCCCAAGGTCAAGAGTCATATGCTTTACCAACTGAGCCAGCCAGGCTTCCCTTGTATTTATATTTTAATGCAGGACTAGGCAGATATTTCTGTAGGGTTTCCTGTTTGCAATTTAATGCAAATAAGATATTCTATCCATTGGAACCAGTATTTTCCTCCAGAGAATAGCATCAAGGTCACCTGTTAATTTCGTTTTGTTTTAAAATTGTATCATGCTAGCTGCTCTCTATAATTTGACTGTCAAGGTTAAATCTCTGGCATTTAATAAAGAAAGTGATGTCTTCATTGACTGGTAGATCTGTTTTTTTTAAGATTAATATCTTTTCTAGAGTGAGAGAGAGCATCTGTGCAAGCAGGAGTAGGGGCAAATGGAGAAGGAGAAGGAGAGAATGCCAAGCAGTCCTAGCTTGCGCTAATTCTACATATGGGGGAATGAGCAGGGGTAGAAAAGGTGAGGAATGCTCTGTTCCCTTAGAGGGAATATGTAGATAACTACCTTTCATAGCAAGAAGACTAGAAAACATTTTAAAACTTTTTTAGCTCACCAATTCTCAGTATATTTACTTTTATGATTACCTAGGAAAAATGATTGTATATTTGCTCTTATAACAAGAAACAGCCATATGTTTTCACATCTCCCTTATAGGAGCCTGTTTTCAGTGAGTAACCAAATTCACGTATAGACTAAATGTAAGAACCTAATCAAATAAAAAGTTTGATTAAAATTACATAATAAGGTACTAAGTTTTTGTAAGCATACGTCATAAGTTTATGTGCATAATGTGTGCCTTATCATCTGGGTTGTGACCTGAATTATTGGAATTATTATGGATGTATGTGTGTTTTCCCCCTTCTCTTCAGGGCTTAGAAACTCCATGTCAGAACTACTACCAAAGATCAAATTGATGTCAGCCAGGAAACTGTAATTTCCTGTCACTTGGCCTTGAATTACTACATTGAGTTTTCAGACAATAAACAAATTTAGCTAAAAGACACGAGCTTTTTTTTCTACTTATCTTTAATACCTTAGAATATGAATGTTTCATACTCTTCTATCTCCATTACACTTACATTTATTGGCTCAGAATGATATCCAACCCTCCTTGTGTACTTTTATCTTAAACTAATCAAGTCCAAACTTCCTGCTGAAAACCCATGCATGTTCTTTTAAATGTGGGCTGCAGAGCCAATTTATCTGATAAAGCAAATAACCTACCAACCGTTTCTGGTACAGCAGTGAAGCAGAGTAGCCATGTTGCAAGGAACACAATGTTTTCCCCCCTGTTTTTATTTGCTCTGCATATCTCAAGTAAGAAAGATGGAATTTTACAAGAAGTTAGTTTGTGACGTAGGATGCAAGGTGGTTATTTAAATACTTTCCCCGGATATTTGGCATATAAGAGAGAAGCTTGCTTTGTCTTACATAATTGGGTTGCAGTTTTCTGAAAACTAACCCACAAAATTTGTGTTCTCTTAGTGTTGACTTTCTGGTTGCCTGTTTCACTATGATGTCGCAAAAAAAAGGGATTATTTGTGGGGCATTTATGGGGCAGCCGGTAGCAGCAAGTCTCTGTTTAATTGTGTGTAGCTGAATCTAGTAGAGGGTAGAGGTTTCCTGAGGTTAACTTGACTGAGCCCTTGGCTGAAGCGAGGAACTGTGGACTTCGCTTAGGGGTTGGGGCCAGAGTGGAACCTTACGCATCTTTTCTCTTTCTGTACAAGAAATGATCTCTGACACATAAGAAGCTCTGGGAAAACAAACAAAAAAAAGTGTTATTAGGGGAAGGATACCAGGGAAGAAGCCATTTGCTCTAGATAAGGAACTTAAGGTAAGATGATGGTCAAGTCAGGCATATTCCAGGGCTGCTTGTATGGTGACTGTAACTGTCAACAGAAGATCTATGGACAGTTTTTCCTTGAACTGGATTGTACTAACGCATTGTAATTAGTCATCATTCTCTCCCTTCGTCGTCATAAATGCCAGCAGCGTTCTTGGAACAACTAAAAAGGGTCTCCTGCCTCCTGGCACATTAGCAAATGCCACTTAGGAGGAGGTTGTAGCCCTGCAGAAACCCACTGGCTGGAGTCCCATAGTTAGTGTTTACTTGATTGATTTAACTATTATAAACGTTTTTATATTCTAGAACTTCTTCTTTTTAAGCCTTTCTTATTTTTATTGTGAACTCTTTCCAGTGTTAGGAAAAGCAGAATGAATAATAATGATTAACTTCTGGGCACTCACATCTAACTTTACTACATTTTAACATTTTGCTTTTAGACATTTTTTTAAAGACATGGAATACTACATCATTATTAAAACTTCCTTTGTAATCCTTCCCAAGCAGATTTTCATGTCCCCACCTCAGAAAAAAACCTGCTGTCTTGATATATATATATATATATATATACACACACACACACACACACACACACACACAGAGAGAGAGAGAGATGGGTAGATAGATTTAGATTCACTTATTTACTTGTTTGGGAGAGAGAGAGTGAGTGAGAAAGAGAGCACACAGCGGGGTGGTGGAGGGACAGAGGGAGAAGCCAACTACCCACTGGGCAGGGAGCCTGCGACTCCAGACTGGATCCCGGAACCAGGAGAACAGGACCTGAGCTGGAGGCAGACACTTAACTGACTGAGCTACCCAGGTGCCCCGATCTTAATACATTTTTTTAGGTTTTTTCTCTGAGGACATTATATCCTGTTGCTCTTACTAGTGGAAATTGTTTTAAAATTATATTTTCTTTTGCTGTTTTTATTGTAACTTATATGAAAAGTATATTTTTTGCTGGCATATTATAAGTAATAGTCTTGTTTAGTTGAAATAATTTGTTTATAATTTCTCTCAAATGTTCTATGTTGTCAATATTTTATGCAAACATTTTTTTCTTCCTTTCCTATCCTTATATTGCTTATTGATTTTTTTGCCTTACTATGGTGATAAGTGCCTATACTATAGCAGTTTGTGAGAATGATGATAGCAGGCATCTTTTTCTTATTTTTGACTTTGAGAGATTTATTATTTCATATATAAGATGATACTTTATTTGTATTTATAAACACTACTTACTAATAGTTTTAAACTTCATATAAATTGTATCTATTCTTTTTTTTTTAAGATTTATTTTTATTTATTTATGATAGTCACAGAGAGAGAGAGGCAGAGACACAGGCAGAGGGAGAAGCAGGCTCCATGCACCGGGAGCCCGATGTGGGATTCGATCCCGGGTCTCCAGGATCGCGCCCCGGGCCAAAGGCAGGCGCCAAACCGCTGCGCCACCCAGGGATCCCTAAATTGTATCTATTCTTATAGTTCACCATTAAGAATGTATTTTTTGCTAGGGCTACTTCTATTATTTTTTTTTATACTTAAATCATGAATGGATATTGAAGTTTATCAAAAAAGATTTAACATTTTTTTGTGAGTCATATTATTATAATACTTTTTAAATATTTTTATAGTGTTCGAGTCCTTTATTGTACGAAACACTAGTGTCTTTGATCTAGGACATGGTAGTGGAAAGGCAAGTAGAACTTCTCACTCCAGGACCCACTTCTGGAGCAACTTCTTAACTCTTTCCATTGCTCCTGGATCCGTTTTTTTTTTTTTTTTTTTCTTTTTGCACTTCAGAGATACTGATTTAGTCATGTGAAGAATATTTAACAGATACCAGAATTTAAAGAGTTACACAATGGCCATTCACCTCTAATACTTAAAATTCTAAAAGCAATTTCCAGTAATTTTTAATGGTTTTCTGGATGTGTGATTTGTTACTTTGTCAGTAGTCTGACCACAGGAACTGTTGATTATTTTGCATTCTCTTGGACTTGAATAGAGGTCACAGAGCCTGGGAAAATTATGTGAAATAAAGCGAACTCTAATTCTATTCTTTTTTCTTTTCTTTTCTTTTCTTTTCTTTTCTTTTCTTTTCTTTTCTTTTCTTCTTTCTTTTCTCTTCTCTTCTCTTCTCTTCTCTTCTCTTCTCTTCTCTTCTCTTCTCTTCTTTCTCTTCTCTTCTTTCTCTTCTCTTCTCTTTCTCTCTTTCTTTCTTTCTTTCTTTCTTTCTCTTTCTTTCTTTCTTTCTCTTTCTTTCTTTCTTTCTTTCTTTTTCTTTCTTTCTTTCTTTCTTTTTTTCTTTCTTCTTTCTCTCTCTTCTCTTCTCTCTTTTCTTTTTTTTTCTTTTCTTTTCTTTCTTTCTTTCTTAAAATGAAGAGTCCAGAAAGCCTGAATTAGGATATTGAGTTCAAGATAATAAAAAATCCTACTGTTGAATTGGACTTCATTTTGGTCAGTTACATGAATTGGGACCTGTTAACACAACCATCCCTTCCATAGAGCAGAAGAATGAACTGCTACTTACAATTACACAGACGAATCCTACAGATTTAATGTTGAAAACAAGGGGAAACAAGTGGATACATGATTTATGATTTCACTCAATGTGATGTTTTAAGGACAGGTAAATCTACAGTGATAAAACGGAATATGGTTACCTATTAAGGGAGGAAGGAATGAAAGGATCTTCTGGAGTTCTGAAAATGTTCTATATCTCCATATGGGTGGTGATTAACAGTGTATCTCATGCTGTACGCATAAGATTTTTGTACTTTATTGTATGCATGTGACTCCTCAGTTAAAAAGAGTGTGGCTAAAATAAATTCAGAAAAGGCTTATTGTTCTTTCTAAACATTATATTTTTTTCATAGAATGAATCAATTTTGGTATAATCTTTTTAGGTTTACAGGAGGTTATTTGTGTGTGTGTGTGTGTGTGTGTATGAATCTCATATATTTTCTTCAGCTTGACATGAATCCTTTAATGAATAATTATCAGCCTCCAGGTGTTGTGTTATAACTTGAGGATTCTCAGAAGGTTTATCAGGGCTGACAGTCTAGTGGGGGACAAGTAATTAGGTGTGTGTGAAAGCATGGGAGGGGGTTGTATTTGATGCCTTCCAGAACATTGGGAAAGGAAAACCTGACTTGTCTGCAGCAGAGTTGGGAACATAAAGTGAAACCTTCTGAAGACATGGTTTGAGGAAAGTTTTAAAGGATAACTAGAACTTTGACAAGTGGATTGTGTAGCACTTGCAGATATGTTAGTGCTAAAGGTGTGAAATGTCATTTTATCTTCAGGAACTCGAAGATTTTTTGTATAAGTGCAACAAAATATAGAACCTGGGAAGTATAGAGATGCATGGTGGCTCAGCGGTTGAGTGCCTGCCTTTGGCCCAGGGCATGATCCTGGAGTCCTGGGATGGAGTTCCACATCAGGCTCCCCACAGGGAGCCTGCTTCCCCATCTGCCTATGTCTCTGCCCCTCTTTCTGTGTCTCTCATGAATAAATAAATAAAATCTTTAAAAACAAAAAAAGAACCTGGGAAGTGTTGATAAATGAAATTATAAAGTTAAAAAGAGTCATGATGGGAAGAGTGTTGAGTGACATGCTAAGAATTTTTATCTTATTTTCTCTTTGGCTTTAGGTGTTAGGGAACCGTTGATAATTTTAATTAAGTGGTATGATAAGATTTTCCTTTTGGAGATCATTTGGCAGTATTGTCAAGAGAATTTGGATCTTCCCCCTGGCGTTCTTCCCTTGGTACTTTTCTTACTCTGGATAACTTCTCTGCATGATCTCTGCAGACTGGTGATTCCTAAATCTAAATCTGTTCCAAACTTCTCTCCTGTTTCTTCAAGCTTGTTAGTAGAGGAGATCCCTGGTGGCTCAGCAGTTCAGTGCCTGCCTTTGGCCCAGGGTGTGATCCTGGAGACCCAGGATCGAGTCCTGTGTCAAGCTCCCGGCATGGTGCCTGCTTCCCCCTCTGCCTGTGTGTCTCTGCCTCTCTCTCTCTGTCTATCCTGAATAAATAATAAAATCTTAAAAAAAAAACTTATTAGTAGAATTAATTGTTTCTCTGTCATTGGATGCAAATTTGGATTGTTTCTTGTCACTTTAGGTCACAAAAAATTTCAATTTATGATTTAGAATATTTATTCCTATGTATTTATAAACACATGTTTATACAAAAGCTTCTTCCTCTTCACCCAAACCCAAACTGCATGCTTGTGCCGCTTACTTCTACATTCCTGCCACTTGGAAGGGACCTTTTTTCACCTCCTCGCCAACTCAATAGGGTCTTCTGTAGGGAAGATGGGGAAAAGGGGAGAGATACAGAGGTAGAAGTTTTCATATTGGCTGATGCTATGGTAAGTAAGATGGTTTTGTTCTCTAGGCCTGGGGGCTATTTAAACTGACTCCGGTGTTGTTATTTACCTTAGCTATTGAAGATTTCACTGTGGGGTCCCTTTGATTTTACCTCCCTTGACCTGGGCTGTGATCTTTCTTTGAGCTGGACATTTCAGATCTCTCCTCAGCTCCTTTTCCCAGTGATAGCTACTGCTTCCTCCAGCCGGAATCCCCTTACCTTGGCAAATTACTCTTTCAAGTAGAGTCCCTTTTATAAATAAATTCAGGCAAACATTCCTACCGGAAATTCCACATCCTGTTCCTGAGGCTTACACATCTTTGATCTGCAGTCAGAGAAGACTGCGTAATTTACCTCTCTGATGATTCACTCTAGTCTGCTGCCACAGGTCCCCTTACCTTGCTCAGGTACTGGTCTTCATGAGTACATTTTCTGATATTTGACAAGCCATGTACTGGCTAAAGGATGACACTGTTCTCAGGCAAAATTCTGTGCCATAATCAAACCATAGGTCCATCACCTTAAAGAAGAATGATGCCCACGAGTTACAGATTCCATCAGTTTAACTTAGGTACTTATTTGTTGCTCATTGGAAAGACCATTAATGGGAATACCAAAGACAAAATATATCTGAATTTTTTCTCAGCTTATTGCTTTTATCACAAAACATATGAGACATTAAGAAAACTACACAGAATGTGAATTTATAGTTCACTGACTTGTTACAAAGCTAGCATCCATGTCATGCCCACCCAAGGCACAGAATGGAATATTGACAGCACTCCAGTTAAATTCCATTCAAACCCTTTCTGTCCGAGATCAGGTTATGATCTCTGGGTGGTGGGATCAAGCTGAGCTTGGAATCTGCTTGGGTTTCTATCTCCCTCTCCTTCTGCCCCTACTCACAATGCTTGTGTGCTCTCTCTCTAAAATAATGTGGTTTTTTTTTTTTTTGAACGCTGTCTTCCTCACCAAAGATAACCACTGTCCTGACTTCCAACACTGTAGTTCACATGTTTTGAACATAAATGGAATCTTACAGTATATTCTTTCAGTTTAGACTTCAAATTGTTAATATTTTTGATATTTGTTTATATTGATATATGTTTCTAGCTTGCTCATTTTTCAAAATGTATGCTTATCTCTTTTGTAATATACCACAATTTATTTACCCATTGTGATGTTGGACTTTTGTGCTATTTCCCTATTTTTGGCCTTTCTAAATGAACTGTCTTGTGCATTTTTCTTAATGCACATATACATATATTTTTGTTTTTTAAAAGATTTATTTATTTATTCATGAGAGACAGAGACACAGGGAGAGAAAAAGAGAGCAGTAGAGACATAGGCAGAGGGAGAAGCAGGCCCCTCACAGGAGCCCGATGCAGGACTCGATCCTGAATCCTGGAATCACGACCTGAGCCGAAGGTAGCCACCCAACCACTGAACCACCCAGACATCCCTATACATTTATTTTTGAACAGTACAAGCCTAGGAGTATTATTGCTGGGTTATATAGTATATGTATCTTCAAACTTAGTAGGTTTGCAGTTACCAATTTTTGGTAAAAAAAAAATATATAACTATTTTTGCATGATGATTGTACCAGTTTGTACTTTGGCCAGCATGTTCTTGCTTTTCCATGACTTTGCCAACACTTGGTGTTGTCATTTTAAAAAAAACTTACTCAGTTTTTAATTTTAATTTCAGTATAGTTAATGTAGAATGTTATATTAGTCTCAGATATACCATATAGTGTTTCAACAATTCTATACATTACTCAGTGCTCGTCATGATGTGTACTCTTAATCCCCATCACTTATTTCACATACCTTCCCCCAACTTCCCCTCTGGTAACCATCAGTTTATTGTCTATAGTTAAGAGTCTGTTCCTTGGTTTGTCTCTCTCTCTCTCTTTTTTCCTTTGTTCATTTGTTTTTTTCCCCTTAAATTCCACATATGAATGAAATCATAATGCTATTTGTCTTTCTCTGATTGACTTATTTCATGTAGTATTATACTCTTTAGTTCCATCAATGTCATTGCAAATGGCAAGATTTATTTCTTTTATATGGCTGAATAATATTCATTGTCTCTATATACCATATGTATGTCCATTGTGTGTGTGTGTGTATATATACATATACACACACACACACAATGCAATTGCTGGGTCGTAGGGCAGGTCTATTTTTAACTCTTTGAGGAACCTCCACACAGTTTTCCAGAGTGGCTGCACCAGTTCACATTCCCACCAACAGTGTAAGAGGGTTCCCTTTTCTCCGCATCCTCTCTAACATTTGTGGTTTCCTGCCTTGTTAATTTTCCCCATTCTCACTGGTGTGAGGTGGGATCTCATTGTGGTTTTGATTTGTATTTCCCTGATGGCCAGTGATGCAGAGCATTTTCTCATGTGCATGTTGGCCATGTCTATGTCTTCCTCTGTGAGATTTCTCTTCATGTCTTTTGCCCATTTCATGATTGGATTGTTTGTTTCTTTGGTGTTGAGTTTCATAAGTTCTTTATAGATCTTGGAAACTAGCCCTTTATCTTATACGTCATTTACAAATATCTTCTCCCATTCTGTAGGTTGTCTTTGAGTTTTGTTGACTGTATCCTTTGCTGTGCAAAAGCTTCTTATCTTGATGAAGTCCCAATAGTTCATTTTTGCTTTTGTTTCTTTTGCCTTTGTGGATGTATCTTGCAAGAAGTTACTGTGGCCGAGTTCAAAAAGTGTGTTGCCTGTGTTCTCCTCTAGGATTTTGATGGAATCTTGTCTCACATTTAGATCTTTCATCCATTTTGAGTTTATCTTTGTGTACGGTGAAAGAGAGTGGTCTAGTTTCATTCTTCTGCATGTGGATGTCCAATTTTCCCAGCACCATTTATTGAAGAGACTGTCTTCTTCCAGTGGATAGTCTTTCCTCCTTTATTGAATATTAGTTGACCATAAAGTTGAGGATCCACTTCTGGATTCTCTATTCTGTTCCATTGATCTATGTGTCTGTTTTTGTGCCAGTACCACACTGTCTTGATGACCACAGTTTTGTAGTACAACCTGAAATCTGGCATTGTGATGCCCCCAGCTATGGTTTTCTTTTTTAAAATTCCTTTCTTTTTAAATTTTATTTTATTTATTTATTCATGAGAGACACAGAGAGACAGAGACACAGGCAGAGGGAAAAGCAGGCTCCATGCAGGGAGCCCGATGTGGGACTCAATCGCAGGACCCTGGGATCACAACCTGAGCCAAAGGCAGACGCTCAACCACTGAGCAACTCAGGCATCACAGGTTTTCTATATATAGTATCAAGTCAACTGCAAATAGTGAAAGATTTACTTCTTTGTTATCAATGCAGATGCTTTTTATTCCTCTTTGTTGTCTGATTGCTGTGGCTGGAACTTCCAGTACTATGTTGAATCAAGTGGTGAAAGTGGACATCCCTGTCATGTTCCTGATCTTAGGAGGAAAGCTTTAAGTTTTTCACCATTGAGTATGATGTTAGCTGTGAGTTTTTCATCTATGGGCTTTATTGTGTTTAGTGTGTTCCCTTAAACCTACTTTGTTGAAGGTATTGTCATTTTTTAGAATCCTTTGGGTAGAGGACAAATTACAAACCTTGGTTTACATTAGCATTTTCCTAATATAATTAAGGTATTTACTTGTTTATTGGCTATTTGTACACCCTCTTTTTTCTCACTTTTTATTTTTAAATAATTTCAGATTTATAAAAAGTGGTGGGAAAGAAAGTGTAGGGACATTTTATGTACCTAGTTTCTCCCAGTGGTAACATTGTAACTATAGTACAGAATCAAAGCCAGGAAATTGACATTGGTATAATTACCAGAGTTCACTCATATTTCACCAACTTTATATACACTCATTTATGTGTGTGTATAATAATGTTATTGCATGTATAGATCATGTAACCACCTCCACAATTAAGATAGAATTATTCCATTACTATAAGACTTATTTACACTGTCCCTTTTAGACACACCTGGTTTTCCCCATCCTTAAACCACAGCAAACATCCTGAATTTGTTTTCTATGTCTGTTATTTTTTACTTTTGTGGAGCACCTATTCAAATATTTTTGTCTGTTTTCTGTCTTTTCTTGATTGTATGGATATAGTTGCATTTATAGCAAGTATCTTTTCCTGCTCTCTCGGTTGCATTTATATTTTCTTATTGGTATAATCTGATGAATAAAAGTTCTTGATTTTAATGTTATCTTAGTTATCATCTTTTTCTTTATTTTTAGTGCTTTCAACCTCTTGTTTCTCTTCTGTCAGATTATGAAAGTATTCCCCCTTCTTGTCACAGGTAGATCTATATAATCCACCTGCAATTTATTTTTGATGTGAAGTAGAGGTCAAATTTCATTTTTTACCTACATGCATATCTAATTGAGCCAGAACTTTATTGAAAAAACTTCTTCCCAAGGCCTTGTAATTTCACCTTTGTTATGAATCAAGTGACCGTATGTGTCAAGAGTTTGTTTCTGGGCTTTCTATGTCCATTGGTTAACTTGTCTATCCTTGCACCAGTTATGTACCATTGTATTTACTGTTGGTTTATATTTCTTAACATATGGCAGAGCAAATAGTTTCAACTTGTTCTTCATAAATGTCTTGGGTTTTAATATTGTTTTTCTTTCCCATATATATTTTAGAAGCATCTTTTGAAGTTATAAAAAGAAACTTGGAATTTTGATTGATAATACACTGAGTCTATAAATTTTTTAGGTGTGAATTGGCATTTCTGCAGTATTCAACCTTATAGTTTATGAATATAACATACTCTTCTGTTTAGATTTTTACTTTTTGATGTTTTATTGCTTTATCATAAGGTTTTTACCATCTCTTGGGAGATCTATTTCAAGATATTTGATATTTTTAATGCCACTATAAATAGTATCTTTTTAAAGTTTCATCCTTTGAGTGTTTGCTGCTATTATAAAGGAATATAAAGGGATGTTATATATTGATTTCTGTGTCTGGGAAACTTGCTAAATCAATTATTAATTCTAGTAATTTATCTCTTGATTCTTTAATATTTTCTGTATACATCATCAGACTATTTATAAATAAAAGTTCTGTTTCTTCCTTTCCAGTGCTTATACTGCTTGCCTGTATCCCTCTCCCTCCCGTCATCCCTCTCTCATATTTTCTTATATCACTACATGGTAGGACCTTTAGTACAATATTGAATAGAATTTATATTAGCAGGTCCTTATGTGCTGTTCCTGAGCAAATGGAAAGTCTTTAATGTTTTACCGATAAGTTGCTGTAGATATTTTGTGAATACACTTTATCTGAAGCTGAAGGAAGACTTTGGAAGTCCTTTCCTAGTCTTCCTTCTCCAAGAGTTTGTGTATGTGTGTGAAATGAATCAATACTTAATTTGTCAAATTATGTTTCTGCACCAGTAGAGATGAGTGTATCATTTTTCTTCCTTATTTTGTTAATGTGATGAGTTACACTGATTGATTTTCAAATCTTAAACCAATCTTTATTCCTGGCATAGCACCAACTTGGAATTCAAATATGATTCATTTTATACATTACTCGATTCAGTTTGTTGATCCTTTAAGATTTTTGCTTCTATGTCCATCAGTGAGATTGGCTTGTAATTTTCTGGATTTTAGCAAGCAACTTTTGTTTGCTTTACAAATTCTCTTACCTTCTTTTGGCCAAAGTGCTTCTCTTGTGGGATTTGCTGTTTGATTGATTGATTGATTTTTGGTATTTGCTGTTTTAGATGATCTAATCCTCCCTGTGCTCATGCACCCTTACATTACACACCCACACTCATGTCCAGTCAATTACCAACTCTGTCATCTGCACCTTTTAAATATGATATTACTTAGTTTTGTCATTCTTTTCATCCTATCAGCTCCTATACTAGTTCCGGATACTATTGTCACTTTCTTTGGTTATTTAAGTAATCCCCATAACGTTTTTCTGCCAAAAGTTTTGTTCCCTTCCATTTATCTTCTATAGTGCAGTCAGGATGAACTTTTAAAACCACAGATTCTATTATGCTTCATTTCTTCTCCAAAATTTTCAGTGACTCTGATTTTCTATGAACTCCTCCTATTAGCCATGTGTTCTGTCATGTCCAAGCATTGGCCCAATGCTGTTTTCTTTGCTGGTGACATTCCCATTAGTACACAATCTAAATATACCTCTGTACCATATCAGAGGACTTCAAAAAGGAGCATAGCTTGGCAAAATACTGGCTAGCCGGGAGACAGTGTATGGAAAGGTACAAAAGGCAGTTCAGGAGCTGATTTTTCACACTGTTTACTTTATCATGTATTTTATGCTTGGCTTGCCTTGTTTTGTGGAACCTGGCAGTGATTTCTTAAAGGGAATACATCATGCTGAACCCTTGTGCTCAGCTCTTGATAGCACAGTTTATGAGTCATATAAAAAGTGAAACCTCTTAAGTAAATAACCAGGGTAATAAGGAATTGTTGGGGGTGCTAGGGATGGCTAACCTGAATAAAGTGATACTTGAAGAATTGTCAGATAAAAGAGGAAATTGAAAATATTTTGTGTATATTGATGACTTCAAGGATATAAATAATTACAAATGTATAGATGTATTTAGGAAGCCAGAATTCATCTCCAAATTAGGAACAACTGTTTAAAGACCAGAACTGCTTCAGTATGGAAGGAACTGCCTCCCAAGATCCTGCTTCCTCTTATTTAATGTATTCAAGCAGTGGTTGGTCAATTATGTTAAGGGATTTTATATATTAGGGCAGCGGTTCCAAGACTCAGGTCATAACCAGACTAATTAAATCAGAGTCTCTGGGGATTGGACACAAGAATCAATGGTTTTTGAAGCTTCCCTTGATTCCAAAGTGCAGACAAGTTTGGGAAGGCCTACAGTAGAGGGAGGTTTCGACTCTTCAGGGGTTTTCCTGCATTGGGAGTGTCTTGAAGAAATGGGGGAAAAAAAAGCACAAATTTCTAAGCATTACCCTGTAGCTTCTCCATTAGCAGTGTTAATTGTTAGGTGGATGCAAGGAGTCTGTATGATGAACATTATTCCCAGATTATTACATTTTCTAACAGGATTTGGAAACCACTAGATTGTATGACTTTTTTTTAAAAAGGAGAATGCTTTATGCATTCATAATTCAGCAAGGTACCTGACAAGCTATTTGTGGGTTCTTTGTGGACAAAATATATAATATCAATTGAGACAACTGTGTAGGACATAGAATGGGTTTTGGATTCAAAGGTATCTGAATTCTATTCTAGTCCTGTTACTACCTATTTATTAGACTTAACAAAAATTTGCTTCCCCTCTCAAACTACACATCTTAAAATAGAGTACTAAACATTTTATAAATTAATTTTTTTAAATTTTTATTTATTTATGATAGTCACAGAGAGAGAGAGAGAGGCAGAGACACAGGCAGAGGGAGAAGCAGGCTCCATGCACCGGGAGCCCGATGTGGGATTCGATCCCGGGTCTCCAGGATCGCGCCCTGGGCCAAAGGCAGGCGCCAAACCGCTGCGCCACCCAGGGATCCCTATAAATTAATTTTAAAATTTAAATAAAGTTATTTATGGAAACTGTCAGGCTAGCATCATGTCTACATATATTGGGCTGTTCTCTAAATTCTGTAGTTCTGCGAATACTGAAATTAATGAGTGGTCATGGAGCGTGTATACATTTGATGAGTTTTGTGTATTTTCTCTTGATTTTTAGTTCTGATGTGCTGTGAATCACTGGTTTTAATATTCTGCTTTAATTCAGGTATTATATTTGGTATTTTTCAAGGCCATAAGGGTAAAGAATAATGCTTTTCACTTGCTCTTGCTTTTATGTGAAATACAATCCATCCCTAAATTTTTTTTTCAAAATTACATATTTCAGATAGGTTTTCTTAATTGTACTGTAAATAATGGGGGAGAATTAACTGTGTGCCTTTTTTTTAATCACAGGTTTACGAGAACTGTGTAATTATTTATTAAAATGGAAAACTGTGAAGAAAGAAGATAGCAGTTGGAGTTAAGATTTCTTGGTGAATATTTTGTTTTTGAGACATCAGCATTTAAAAACGATATGCTGATTTGGAAAGTCCCAGGAGTAAATTGCAAAGTTCATCTTTTCCATTAAATCAATGGACTTTTTAATCATTCCATGGACTTGATGAAGTTCGGAGATGGTGTGTGATGGGAAATGTGGCATGCCAGTGTTTTCCTAGTGATTGCATCTTGGATTAGTTTGCTGCTTTTTTGAAGAGATTCCATTTTGAAAAGCAAGAACCTAATGTGATGGATTTGTCTTCAGAGATGAACAGACATGGGAAGAATCCAGTGAGTCACAAGCTCGAAGATCAGAAGAAGGTAATACAAATAAATTTCCTTTTACTTGGTCTTTTTTGTTTATGCTTGGAGAGAATTTTGTAAATTGAAAATGAACGTGCTTTAGGAGATAAAATAACATGCTATTTCATGGAAATAAATCCTGCCATATAGCCAAGTGTAGCTATGGGTCTGGATTTCATTACCAGTTGGTGGTTTTATTTCTGAAGTCTTCTGAATTCATCCATCTAATGGGTTGGCAAAGGATTCTGTGGTGTTCTCTCAGTCCTGACTTTTAGAAATTCTAGTGACCTGGTGACCTCATGGAATAGTTTTCTGAAATTGAGGGTGAGGTATGAGTCATAGGTATTGCTGGAGTAATGGAGCAAGTTAGAGCTCTCCTAAAAGAGAACACCTGCCCTCCTGCCAATAGAAGGTGTAGGTGGCATTTGAAATTCTCCAATTTCATGTCCTTGGGGTACATCAACTTAAGCCTTCTCATTTTTACAGCTGGCCTGGAAGGAGAGTCATGAGAAAACTGTGAGCTTTGGTTTGACTCTTCATGTGTGATGTTGAAGGAACTAATGGAAAATACCAAAATAGGGCTGTGCTAATATTTTTTTAATGGAGTTAGAGAGGTTCTGAGTGAGAAGCTGGGAATTGAATATCAAGGTTTGCACTTAAACCTCATTTTTCTACCTTCTTGGAAATTGTTACCTGCTAAACTGCTGTACTATAGTGAGAACCATCTAGAGGGCACTTATCAGAAGGGTCAAAGATGGTGCCCAGGAGATAAATCCCACTCATAATGAAATATATTCTTTTATAGTGCTTTCATTGACTCCATTAGTACAGGAGAGGTGTGTGGGGATCCAGTAGCTAAGGCTCAAAAGCAAGGAATAATGTAATAATACAAAGGATATTTTTAGTTAGACCTGGATCTAAGTGGCGTAATTAAAGTTTGTTTTTACATCTGTCCTAGAAATTTGCTGACTAGTCATCTTATACTCCCATGAGACAACTATTTTGCAGTTTTGGTGGTAAGTTTAGAAGAGGTTTTATAGACAATAGCTTATTAATTTGCTCTGACATTTTGACATGTCTACTAGAAAAGGTACTACAGTGATCTCTTTGCATTAATCCAGACAAAAATGAGTGGGTTATTTGTGTCTAGTTTGGTTCATTCACTGGGTTTACCTGCAGTATAAGTAAATCTTGGAAATACTAAGTAGTGGAAAATCCAAGATGCCTGGAATCAATTTTGACTTCAATGTGGATATAAATTTCTGTTCAAATAAGTGTATTACCAAGAATGCTGTTGGTGTTTCAAGTGCATCAGTATTTTTTTCTTCTGATATTAAGGGTGTTAATCCAAAAGAGATGGCAAGATCAGTTTCTATCCAAAGCACTCTACAATTTCTTAACTACTGAGGAGCATTTTAATCATTTTCCTCTATCTACATTTTTTTAAATGTCCTTAATTCTGATGGGTGATTTGCTTACTGTATTGGATTGGTGAGGAGGGAAGTGGGTAATAGGTAAGCAATTAATATTACAGAATTCAGATTTTTGAAGGAAGTTCTTTGCTGGCAGGAAAGACAAGTCTGTTTGCAGGTGCTATCATTTTCTTTCCTGAATAAAAGATATTTTCTGCAAACACAGAAGGGATTGCAAGCTACAGAATGGAATGTACTCTTAAAATAATTCTGAAAATTCCTTGTATGGAACTTTTTTTTTTCCTTGTATGGAACTTTAAACAATGGTCTATAATGATGCTTAGTTTCCCAGGCCAGTTCACAAAGGACCGTTCAGCTCGTGTAGAATAGTGGTAGAATTTAGACAAACTACGGAGAGCCATGATTCTGTGGGAAAATTAAAGAGACCAGTGTGATGGTGTTGAATGAGAGGATCCCCATTTCATTGTTGGTTGGTAGGGAGATGGGGGAGGAAGGAACATTTTCAATGAGCATTATCAAGGGGAAAATGGGATTCTAATTATTTCCTGGCCACCCATTTGGTGTGAGTATTCACACGTGAGTAAGCCAGAACCTCAGATATTGATCAATCAATTGATCAGTTCTTAAGATTCAAATTTGCCAAGTGTCAGCAGGTATACCTAGTTTCAGTGACAGTGTTGTGAGTTTGTATTAAGGAGAAAAAGGAAACGTAACATCATGAATCTTCATAGACTGAGCTCTGAGCACGGCCCTGCCACCACACAATTGCCAGTAGAGATTATAAGAGCATTCATGTAATTACTTCAAGTGTTTGTAGTCCTTCATGATGAATTAATTTAACTGGCACAGCATTCCACATCAGTGAAATAAAACACACTTATTCCAACTCATGACTTAATCCAGAGGTGAAGCATCTTTTTGGTATTACTGAAAAATATGTTCTTCTCACAGTGTTTGGCATATGGTAGATATTTAAAGCAAGGTGAATTGAACTGACTTTAATATATGCTCCTATATTGAACACTGCACCACTGATTTTTTGTTCAGTCTGCAAAGAGCTCATTAGCTTTTGTTCTTGACTTAAAATACATGAATTTGTACTTAGTATGCTCTGCTTCCATGAGCATATGGGTTTGTGAGTATGGGTTCTACTGCAGTGAGTAGGTGAATGCTGGGGAGGAGATAATTTATGCAGGGCTGACTATACCAGGCACATGCTTGATCCTTTCTCATTTATGAAGAAAGTGTATTTCTACAAAGATAAAAGGTGCTTTTACCTTTGCTGTATCTCCTTAAGAGATTTGGTCCTGTAAAAATAGTGATCAGTTCCTCAGAAAAAATATACATATGTATAAAATAAGAAGATTATATATACCATTATTCAAAACTAAGGATTTCAAAAGTGTATGTGACTTCTTGGGCTTCTTTAAAATAATGCCCCATCGCCTGACTCAGTCTGGAAAACATACTTGAAAGTTCAAAGGTATCATATCCTCAAGTCCTATCTGAAGTACTCTTCATTACGGATAAACCAGAGATGTGGATCCTACAGGAGTCGAGGCTACTTCTAAGAATCTCAAATCAACTTGGATTAGTGTAGAGCTAGGTGAAATTCAACTCAACTTTTTGATTCCTATGATTTTTCTCAGTAGAATTTTCAGTTAGCATTGGCCCATAATCCCAGCTCTTGGCGTTCCATTTCTGGAATGTAGCAGATGGGAAAATTATTGTGGCATCTCGAAGCTCCTGAATGCCCATTAGGAGGTGTGTAATTTTTGAAAACTTGACCTTTTGACCCGTGTTTGCTCATTGATGCCAGTGAGTTTGTTATATTGCTTTCCACTGATTTTATTGCTTTGTGGGATTCTTTCTGCAAAAGTCCCTGGAACAGTGAAAGACCAGTAGGTACAAATGTCATTTCGGTTTAATTAATTGTGACCTTGAACTGAAAAGCAGAGCTCTGTAGGTTTTACGGTGAGTCTAATTACAGCAGTTTATGGTTCAGACAGCCCTGGGACACTGCTTTATTGCTCCATGAATATTTTGTGTATTAAACTAAAGCATTTGTCATAGTCAACAATTTACTAGGTACTGCTGGAAAGGATAGCAGGACACACATTTTGAAATTATGGCAATGAAATGTAATACATATTTAGTGGCATGTTGGAATGCTTTTGTTTCTCTATTCTTAAAGCAGAAAGGGATGACAGTATTATTGCACGTATGCAGAGATATTTACATTCATGGAAATATCTAAGATTGATGTCATCACAGTTCTTCAACTGCCTAAAGTCATGTCTTTTACATGTTAGTCAGCATTATTTTCACACTGCCTTGCAAAAACCTCCAGATAAAGTCTAACACATCATGTCTTCCTTAGTGATGGCAGTTATTTTAGAAGTAACACAATCAGGGTGTAGTGAATGAGAGAGCTTGAGATGTGGAAAACCATGTAAAATGAGAGATATGATTGTATTAATTAATGGAAGAGGGAGTGCTGATATGAAGAAAGCCTGTTATTTTGAGGGTGACCCCAGTGACACTGTGGACTTAAAATCAAGCTTATGTAGAGGGTTAGAGAAAGCATCATCTGCAAGTGACAGTGAGTGCTTCAACAGTGTCTCTCCACATAGGCTAGTTCTGTTTGTTTGTTTGTTTTTCAGTTGACATCAGACAGAAGAAGTGTGGTCCAGCTGAATAGCTGCATACACCTGTGTTAGGCTACTCCAGAAATTTAATGAAAACCTTACTTGTGATGGCCAATGCTTTCGGGAGTAAAAAAAATATATATATATTAGTTTAAATATAACCTAATTTTTCTTTTACTGGTTTTCCCTTTTTTGTGTGCTGATTCTTTTAGTTTAGACTACATTGGTTACATTTTCTTGTAGTGGTGGTATAATAGCATCGTGTAGGAGTCAAAAAGTGTATTGAGATTATCGACACAGACATTGAGAACTTGAAATTGTTTATGTTGGAAACTGATTAAAAATCTGTTTTCTTAAAAGAAAATATGAAGATAAGTCACTAAAGAAGAGAAGGCTTAGGATAGATCCAAGCTTTTCATTCTTTGATCTTCTTTAAGGATGGACTCATTATGTGGTACTTTATGTGTCTGAATCTTACTGACTTCTTTTTTGTTAGTGTTTGTGAGACATATTAAAAGGACCGTAAGGGAGGATGAGGTTTCTGAAGCCAAAATCACATCATTTATTAATCATCTGATTGTGAAGCACGACTTAGCTAATACGAATGGATTATCTGGGTGTTTCAACAAAATTGAATAGTCATCCAGTTACTGATTATCCAAACCTTTAATTTTTGAAATACATTGAGCAGCCATTCTGCAATGTTACTGTATAAATCTGGAATCCGTGTATGGACACAAATACAAATGTCATGTTCACAAAGAAACTAGTACTGGAAATGTGGGTACTGTGATACCAATTAAGATTGTCCCTAATTTCTCCCTTTGCCTCATTGTCTCTTATAAAAGGGTGCTGCAAACAACTATTTTCCAGCCACTTTACCTGGAGTTCTCTAAGGATGAATTAGATAAGGCGAGCTCTTTTTCTGCTGAGCAGTGATTGTAGAAACTTCCCTCTCAGATCTGGACTTGGATAGAGCTTCTTCTATCGTATCATAGGTAGTCCTTGAATAAGGACCTTCTGCCAGTTTATATGGCTACTTGCCTTTTTGATCCTGGCAGCATACATTTTCAATGTAAACACACTTGGGCTAAAAGGAAGAACTGGAAATAGATACAAGTGAATACTGTATATCATGCTTAATGGGTCTACTCCTTTGCTCTAAACTAGACCATGTTCCATTTCCTGGTGGTGGATTTTAGATGTCAACAGATATAATGACTGCATAATCTTCACAGAAATAGATACAACAGGCAGGCCCAAGATCCACGATACTTGAGTTGTGTGATACATATTTTGAGCATTTTGAAGGCAGAATTATTTGTAAATTACTATTATGGTTATTAGTTATCATTAATTATGATCTCAATGATAATAGTGACTTACAAGATAAAGGTTTAATAAGTTTTAATTCCTGTTTTTTCTTAAATCCTTTTTTCTGTCTTGATATTAACATGTGAGTTCTGACTTTTATCATTTCGTAAAGGAATGATGAGACTAATTTTTTCTTCTAGAGTATATTGGAAAAATGTCACCATATGCGTTGTAAAACCTTGGAATACACTAATACGCCAATTGCTTCTTTCCTTTCTATACAGATATTATTAGATTTTTATATATTTATATGTAAATAGAACATTTATATTTATACACACACAAGTTTTTTTTTTAATTTTTATTTATTTATGATAGTCACACAGAGAGAGAGAGAGGCAGAGAGTTAGGCAGAGGGAGAATCAGGCTTCATGCACCGGGAGCCCGACGTGGGATTCGATCCCGGGTCTCTAGGATTGCGCCCTGGGCCAAAGGCAGGCGCCAAACCGCTGTGCCACCCAGGGATCCCCCACACACAAGTTTTTAAAGCAGATGTTATAATAATGTGTGTCCTGTTTCAAATGGCCAGTCATGCCATATTCATTTCTCCTTAGGATTATGCTCCTAAGAGGGCTGGGGCTTTTTTCCATTTGACCATGTAAATATATACTTTTGAATATAGCACAATAATTTTAAAATAGTAGTTTAACCATATCCAGTTGCCTCCTTTGAGGTTCCAGGTAAGTATAAAAGGGTGGACTGAGATTCCACAAACCTTACTCTGGGGAGCTCTAAGTGGGCAAAAACCTGTGAATGCATGTAAAAATACCATTAAAGAGTGCTGAATGTCACAATTAGGGGGAGATAAAAAAAAGACTTTTGCATTTCCAAAGGCCAAAGGTTTGAGATTCATCACAAAATCATAGTCTGTCTCGGCACCAGAATGGAATGGGAAGCAAGAACAAGATGTTGTAGGCAGAGAAGCAGAGAAGAGTCTGAGGTGAGCTAGGAGTGGGCTGACAGGCCTGATTTGTTTCTGCATGCAGCAGGCTACCTGGCTGGTGTACAGAGCCATCTGACTTAATATCACTAGGGCAGGGTATACAGATTTTTTTGTGTGTTTTCCTTACACAGGGAGTGACTACATGTCTCCCAGACACCATATTCCGTGAGTATGTAATGCCTGTGATAAGCAGATTTAATGATATGTTATAAAAGCAGTGGGCATAAGAAATTCTCTTGATTTTATATGCAAATTTAGAAAATTTTAATGAGAAATAAGCAGACCATCAGATCTTCAGTGTGTTCTGAGGAACAGCAACCGTACTCTTGTCAGGGAATGTGAATGTGCAAGAAATGCAGAGCCTCAGGCCCCACACCAAGCCTACTGAATGAGAATGTGCGTTTTCACAAGATCCCAGGTGAATCTAATGCACAGCAGTGTTGGAGAAGCACCGCCTTAGAGATCATGCTTGAGAACTTCTTGGGATTAAGCTTTGGTTACCCACTGTTGCAATAAGATGCCCTTTATTTTCTATCTTCTGGTTCCTGTTTCCCCTCCTGACTTCTCTTCCATTTTTTTCTGGAATCATCAGCTAAATAAACTACTTGAATTGAATCATTGTTTCAGGGTCTACTCTGGTAGAAACCTAAACTAAGACATTCTGTATCTAGAGTTCTGGATTCCATGTAGTATATTTGTTTCAATCAGCTAGTGTTGGACTTCGTTAACACAGTTATTTGGAACTCAAGACTTCTTCACTCACAAAACACAATTATTGAATCTAGTGTTTGGAGTGGATTTTTATGTGAAATCTTCTTATTCATTTCTCTTTTCCTCTATGATTCCTTGCTGGGGAAGCTCTATATACACAAAACAATGTTTAAGTGGGAATGGAGGACTAGCGTTATAAGAAGAGGATGCATATAAATGCTCCTAAAATCTCCTAAAGGTAGATCTTCTCTGAGAAGCTGTAGTGCCTCAGTTCCAGAAGCCAAATCTGCATTTCCTGCTACCCTCAAAGCTGGAGTCACTGCTCCAGTGAACAGACTGGAAAATACTAGCCATGTTAGTTATGCAGATAGAGATGGACAGATAACCTGCCCACAGAGGAGGACCTTTTAGGGAATTTTATCACAAGTGAGCAATACAATGGGATAAAACCCTGTGATGCCCACGATCTTATCTTTAGTTGGAAGAAACACCCAATAATAAAACTTGTCTCAATGTTACACTCATGACCTCATCAATTAGGCTAGAGGGAGGATTAGTCTTTGGAAAGATCCAGTAAAAAGTAGTGCAGTAAATAGTTAAGAGCAAAGGATCTAGAATAAGACTGCCTGAGTTTGAATCTTGGCTTTGGCTCTTCCTAGAATTACTGAACTCCTATCTTTTCCTAGGATGTAAAGTTAATCACATGTGACTAGAGTTCAACCCCAGAGTCGGTCAGAAGAAAAGTCTAGGAGTTCAAAGACTTTATTTTTCATAGGATGGTAAGTTTGATAAACCAAAATATTTTCTGGGCATAGCATATTTAATAAATACAAAGGTATCCTCAACTTTTGGTACATTTTAAATAAACATTTACTTTCTAAACCCTAAATATTTAGGAAGAGTTTTGTTTCTATTTTCAAGAGGATAAAAAGAACATTAAATGCAGGAAAAATTCTCAGTTGACACAGACTTTATTTCTTTCATTTCCAACATGAGATTGAGAGCATTAAAATGTATATAACAAAGATATGTCATGAAGCACAGTAGTGTGTTAACTGTAGAGTCTAGTGGTAGGCATATAGGTGTTTACTGTACAATTCTTTGAACTTTTCTGTATGCCTGAAAATGCAAATAAATAAATAAATAAATAAAATAAATAAAAAATAAAATAAAAAAATACATTCCCCTATATTTTTAATTTATTTTTAGGGGAATGTATTAATATGAAGTGATGCTTCTTGGTATTTAGATTCTAGTAGCATATCTATAGTTTTTGTGCCTTACTTTCCTGCGCTTGACTCTCCTCCTCAAAGTAAGTCAGGGATCAGGAGAGCTTATGGGATTTTAGAGAGAGACTGACTCAGGACTGCTAGTACCAGTCTTTTAACTGCACGGGGTACTGTTGCAATTGGCCTGGGATCCGAAGCAGTGTTTCTTACAGGATATATATAGGAAATACACTCACAATTTTCCACCACTGGCTTAAAAATCAATTATAGGATCTATCCCCATATGTATTGAATTTCCTTGACTTAAAAATAAGTTTGGTTTTTCAATCACATGTATATTTCATAGAAGAGCACAATTATTGTGCTTCAATTTCAGCCTGGAGATGTCAGTTCCAAGCATTAACACAATAAAAGGAAATACCTGGATAGTTCAGTTGGTTAAAAATTCATTAAAAATGTGCAGTGTTACATTGCCTGTTTAGAAGCAATTCTTGCGAGCAATTTTGCATAATAGTTAAGTGTTTCCTTACTGTCCAATGGATGCACTTCTTGGCTAAGAATGTTCTACAAGTATATACAGAAGGCTCTACATATTGACTGCTATCTTCCAGTTAACTAATTAGATTTTGAGGTGTCATTTATTTGAGAGACAGAGATGGAGGCTAGTGGATTCAGGTTAGTAATAATTGCTGCTCTTAGTTGTATTATATATTGCATTGTAGCATAATATTTTGTCTGAAGATGGAAATGATCAATCTAAGAATCAAACACAGATTTAAAAGATCTGATGCTTTGGCTGACTTCAGTGTGTATTGGTGCATTTATGGAGTGCCTGCTAATGTTGTGTGGTAGGTAACAGTAATACACTTTACTGTGTTACCTGCTTCGCTAACGAGCGCATCCATTTATATCCATCACCTCCGCCTTGCATAACAGAGTGGGTTAGGCTCTAATATCTGAATAGCAAGTGATCTGTAGTTTACAAAGTACTTCTTGCATTTCTGTCCAACCTCACAACTCTGTCAGATTGTAGGTCCGATGCTTTTCACGTCCATTTTAGTGATCAACTAGTCCAAGATGGGAGAGCTCACCAGGTTGCATCTTTTTTATTTTGCAAATGGTTTGTGATTTTATTTTAAAATTTATCTCCCTATGTTTAGCATGTTTTCCATGTGCATGGAGAGTACTTATTTCTCAACATCTAATATATTAATGTATTGTTACAAATCTGTTTGAAAGAGATAAATCTACAAAAGACTCTGGTTGTGTTAAATTTTTATGCTACGCGAGTCCGATACACTTTTTTAGGCAAATGTTTTTCAAGAGCTCCTCCCAGGTGACTGAAAAAAATGTGAAAAATGAGAGCCCGGATTTGGGAAGCTGCAGTTCTTTGTTGGCTTTCAACTTGGTTTGGTCACATTAGATTTGTCACATTTGGGAACTTTCGTTCAAGGTTCCCCATCTATCTTATTAAAGGTGACGGATTTCATTAAGTCACATTAGGAAGCTTCATTTAATTGTTAGGAAAATATGTTGTAAGGAACATAGGTCACATTTAAATTTGATAGGCTACACAGAGGAAAATCATTGCCAGTCCACACAGGTAGGGTCACACTCCCTCTCAGGTTCTGTGCTTTGCCAGCTCATCAGCCACCAGATAACTCACAAAGCTTGGCTCCCTGGTCTTCTGGCTGTGCCAGTGACACATGTGAGTACACGCAGGTATGTAAGCCACTGTGCTCTCCTGTGGTGAGGCAGGATGTTCTCTTGGACTACGCTCAACGCTCAGAATTTGCTCACCATGGTGGAAATGGATGGGAAGTCGGGTCTGTCCCAGAGATAAGATTGCTAGCCATTTTAAGGCATATCCACATCATTTTTGAGGGAATATTTAAAAAGAAAATAAGATGGATATGTGCCCATCACTGCACTGAATTCATAGTACACTTGATTTATCTCATGCAAAATGAAGATGAGAATAGTGTTCTTTTTAAAATTTTTTTATTTTTTAAAGATTTTATTTATCCATTCATGAGAGACAAAGAGAGAGAGGCAGGCTCCGTGGAGGGAGCCAGACATGGGACTCCATCCCAGGACCTCAGGTTCACGCCTTGAGCCAAAGGCAGACACTCAACCACTGAGCCACCCAGGCGCCCTGAGAATAGTGTTCTATATAAAGTCATTTTGGTTTTCTACCTTAATGAATATATCTAAACAACGCTATAGTTACAAGTATTACATTTTCATAATGTTTGTGTTTTCACACCTGCTAATACCTCTAAGGTATTAATCCAAATGGGCACATATAGCTCTGAGGCAAGGCTGCCCCTTCCTAAGTGACTGAGAACACATGATTCGTTTTGCTGCTGGTAGTTAATTTTACACTTTATATTTTTATTTGTTAAAATTAGCTACTCTCCTTTGAAACTCTCACTGGCTGCTTGATTAAGCAACATTATTAGGTACAATGTAGTACTTTTACTTCATGCTGTCTCAGTAAGAAGGGCTTCTTTTAACAGTTGCTGGTATTGGCAAATCATAATACTTGCAAATAACAGATAAACAACACCTTGTATGGACTTGTTACTCTCTAATTAACACTGGGAAAGGATTTGGGGTTAAAATTGAAAAACAACATAATGTCCTAGTCTGCTTTGCTTTGTAAAATATTTGTATGTAATCATGAACTGATGCAGTGATTTCCACATTGCTTTGGGGGAAAAGTACAAAATAATGTTAAATAAAAATGTGCCTTCACATTTCTGTCCCACTTGCCATTTAAGCTATGTCTTTCATATCCGTTATCAGGTACCAAATCAGTGTTCTAGCTAAGTGTATGGTACCAAGACGATTTATGGAAAGAATCTTCAGATAAAGAGTATTAATGTAATTTCCTCCAGAAAGTGCTTCTCCATTCACGCCATCCTTGTGTTCTGTTGATTTTCTTTCTGGTTGTCCTTTCAGTATATCCTATGACCTGCAGAACTGCTTGCTTATTTACAGTCTGCCTCTATTAGCTTAAGGACACTGTCTGTCTTGGTCAACATTGTGTCAGAAACCTGTGATAGGAACTCGGGAACTGTGGCTATAGAACTAAGATGAAAAATCCATGTGAATCCATAAACAAACATTTATCCAGCCAAGGTTTAATGAGTACTTACCAAATTGGGCTGTCATTTTTTATAAAAAGGTACGGAAGAAAGATTTAAACACCCATCTTGCTCTAAAGCAGTTCTCAGGCTAGTAAATAGTTAAATAAGGAATTGGGAGGGACACCTGGGAAGCTCAAGGGTTGGGTGTCTGCCTTTGGCTTAGGGCATGATCCCTGAATCCGGATCAAGTCCTGCATCCATCCGCCTCCCTGTAGGGAATCTGCTTCTCCCTCTGCCTGTGTCTCTGTCTCTCTCTCTGTGTCTCTCATAAATGAATAAGTAGAATCCTTAAAAAAAGAAAATGGGAGAACTTTAACTCAAGAAAAGGGCTTTTTGATTGCAGTAAATGCTTATGAGTATTCTCTGTCTAAACATACTCTTGGATCTTTATTTTCCTCTATGAGGGAAGAGTGGAATTTTCTTTTTTAAAGATTTTTTTTGAGAGAGAGAGTGTGCATGGTGGGAAGGAGAAGAGTGAGAGAGGGAGAATCTCAAGCAGACTGTGCTGAGTGCAGGGCCAGATGTGGGGGCTCGATCCCATGACCCTGGGACCATGACCTGAGCTGAAATCAAGAGTTGGATGCTCGACTGACTACACCACCCAGGCACCCCAAGGGTAGAAATTTTGAAGCACGACTGTGCAGCATCCTTGATTTTCCACCGACTCTGAAGCCTTTCAGTTCTAAAAGGTGAGAGAAATTTCTATGATAATTGGACCATTTCTATTTAAGCAGTATCAGAAATGAAGGCTAACATTATTTAACATGTAAGGGTTGTTTTTACTAACAAATATAGGGTAAAAGGATAGTGTCATTTTATTTAAGTTTTGGAATGAATGTAAGTGCCCTTAACTAGCACATCTTAGCACAGACACTAGTATTAACTTCTTGAGTGGTATTCCAGAATTCTGATGGTATAGTTCAAAGGGGAGAGGGCCCACATCAGTCCTACATACTCATGCAAATAGAGATAAACTGTCTCCTCAGCCCATGCCATTGTCTTTTGCTGCCAGATGGTGCTGACAGGTGTTTCTTTAGAGCCTAACTGGTAATGCCAACCTGGTGTTGGTTCAGGATGTTCTCTGACTGAATATGATCTTGCTTCCTAGGGCTAAGCTGAACTGTACTTTTGCCACTGTACCTGCGGTATTCAGTGTTCCTCCTTTTCAGGTCACATACATACCCACCTTCCAGGCACCAGCTGGCACCAGGGACGCTGCATCAGATCTGTTTCCAGGAATTTCTTTATTCTCCAGGGATTGACCCCTAGACATAATTTTTGACTACAACTTCTCTTTTCTACCAAAAAACCACAATGTGTGTGGTTATACACCCTTTACCTGGGTAGTTGGCTTCTAGTAAAACTTCCTTGGACCCTAGAGTCGGTTTCAATGACTCCAAGGTAATTTCCAGCAACTCACATATTAAGGAAGAGAAAACACAAATATGAAAACTAAATTAAAATACTCTGTAATGAGCCATGCTACTATATACACTAGTCATTAGATTTGTTTTTTACTTAGCGCCTTAGTATCAAGCATGTCCATTCTCAGAAACTCTCTGTAATATTATAATTTATACTGACTGTCAACTTCTTGTACAAGAAGTCTTATTCTGTAAAATCTTATAATATCATTTGGCCAAAAACATTAAGATTCTTTCCTTGAAGAAAGACTTTATTTTCGGTAGTTAGGAGAGCACTTTCCTGGATAAGAAAATATAATTAGCCCTTTATATGCTTGTTTTATATGGCTAGATTCTTTCCAATCTTCAGAAAGACTAGGAGTCCATTAGAACACACTGTTGTTTTATTTTTTTCTCAGAGATAATGGGCTTTTCATACTCTTGTTTACAAACATAATTAAAAATAGGCTTTTGTGGAGAGGAACTTAATTGTAATAGAATGTTGATTAACCGAAGTGTTAGTTTTTTATACAAGTCTTAGAGAGCACCTGATACAAATTTAGGCTTAGTCCAAGAGAAAGTTCCGCTAGAGCAGCTACTACAAAGTAGAAAACAGAGATTAAAAATTATTTGAATGCTCTGTCTGTGCTTACTGATACAGTATCCACTAGCCACTGTAGCTATTACAATTTAAATTAATAAAAATTAAATAAGGAATTCAGTTCTTCAGTTGCAACAGCCGTATTTCAAGTGCTTGCTCAATCATTACATGTGACTAGTGGCTACCATGTTGGAAAGCACATTTACGTAATTATAGAAAGTTCTGTTGGACATTGCTACTGAAATACTGTCCTGGTTAGAATGCAATGTAGAATGGGAAGTTAGGGGAATCAAAATCAGTTAGAACAACGAAATTCAGAGGAACAAGAGCAGTCATGGAGAGCATTTTGTCTTCTTTTTAGTGCACAAAATTGGAATGGGAAACCATCATTGTCTCATGTTAAAGGGGCAATAACCTTTTTTCCTGCCATTAGTTTATTCAAATACAGTGTTTGAAAAGACCTTAAAAGTCAGACCAATTACCAAGTTATTATTTTAACTGTTTATATTGCTTATTTTTGCTTACATGGACTTAATCCAAAGCATCGTACTTTAAGAAGGAATATACATTGAGCAATGAGTGGGATAATCAGTTTTGCATTATATATAAAGAAAAAAATTTGAATTGTCATAGGCTATTATTCATAATAAATTGTTTGATAATAAACTTTCACTACTGAAGCAACATGAAGACTTTCCAAAAATGCTTTCCATGATCTCGTGGGAAACTAAATGCTGTTTCAAATCTTAGAACATGATAAGGTTTTCAGCCAACAAATGAATATCGGGGCAAAAGAACTGAGGTCAGAGAGAATCTTAAAGTACTTGCAAAAATACATGTAATATTCCTTATCAATTTTAGCAAATGATTTAACATCTTGTTTGTATCCATTTGTATTGCAGTTCAACTTATTTGTCATATATATTTTATTGTCTTCTTGCCAAATGATAAGGTCAACAAAACCATATGTTTCTTAAGCTCCTCTTGGACAGAGATTTTATTTTACTAAAGCTAGGACAAGGAAAATGTTACTCAGCAAGGACATCATTAGTTAAATTTGTGTTCTAGGCATTGTTGTTCCAAAATAGGTACTTTGGAAGCCCATTTTCTGTGAGGTCATATCAGATCATTTTTGGTACAAGACGTAAAACCAAAGGTGCCCCAGAAGAGCTTGATGAAACTTTATGTTCATTAAAAATGAAAAAATATCATAGAATTTAAATAATAATAAAAATAAGATACATGAATACTTAATTTACCAGCATTGTTAAGTCTTAGTAGACTGAATTGTGTGTTCCATGTAGTATTTACAGAATGATAAAGCCAAAAAAAACCTCAGAGATCACATAGTTCACTCTGAAGGTGAGAAATCTGAGGCCCAGAGTGGCTATGTAACTTTTTCAAGTTCACACAGCTGAATGATGTCAGAACTGTGACCAGGGGAAGCCTGGGCGGCTCAGCGGTTTAGTGCCTGCCTTCAGCTCAGGGCATGATCCTGGAGTCCCAGGATGGAGTCCCACGTCAGCTCCCTGCATGGATCCTGCTTCTGCTTCTCCCTCTGCCTGTGTCTCTCATGAATAAATAAAGAAAATCTTTTAAAAAAATAAAAAAGAACTGTGATCAAAGTTTTGATATATATATTAGTTTTGATTCCATTCAGTTGATTTTATTTTTTTGAATTGAATTTAATTTTTTAAGGCTCTGTTTATTTATTATATATAGAGAGACAGAGTGACAGAGAGAGCATGAGCCAGGAGACAGAGAGAGAGAATCTCAAGCAGACTGCATGCTGAGCGCAGACCCCAACATGGGGCTTATCTCACAACTGAGCAGACACCAAGAGTCAGATGCTTAACTAACCATGCCAACCAGATGCCCCTGATTTTACTTTTTTAAAAATCAGGCAGCCCATTGTAATGTTTAGTTGCTTATAATTCCCACATTTTAAAACATAAATTTATACATACCAGTGATTTGCAAATTTAACAGTCTCAGAGAAGCTTGTCTTAATGTTATGAGCCAATACATCTGTACTGTTACAGGTGACCAGGGATAGAATAGGAATAACCCAGTAGTGCACTAGAATTGAGCTTCATTGCCATCTCCTTGCTGATTTCAGACACTGAGGTTCCCAACCCACCTTGTGTCGTAGTTCTTCGTGGACACTTTTGTTTGTAACTACAAGTGTTCAGGCACTTTAAGTCCCAGGCCTTAAACATCTCTGTATCCCTAGTGCTTAGTTAACGTCCAGCCTAGTGGAACCTCTGCCTATATTGTGTTTGTTGAATGAATGAGTGAATGATCATAATCTTCTATCCAGTAAAGATCTTATTTTGGTAAGTACCTATAAAAGTAGTTCACATGAAAAATATAGGTCTGAAACTTAAAAATACTCCTTTTCCCCTTTTTCTAAAATAAAAGTTGTAATTTTAACTCAGCATTGCCTTTTGTTTGATGAGAAAAACAAAATTAGGTAACTCTGATTCTTTTAAAAAAATTTCCCCCAAAATTTAAATCTCTTTTGGAATGAAGTTATAGTTGGTTCTCTGGATGCCGATCAGTAGGAGATGAAGGCAGTGGGCTGCAAGTTAGCAGTACGTAGAGCAAAGTATAACCTAGGGATGACGGGTAGCAACAAGCTAAACAGACTCTCCAGTTGGGGGATGTCCCAGCGCTTGAAGTAAAGACAGGCCAAGCATCTAGGAATCTGAGTTTCTCAACGTGGTGTAGGAGCATCAAGCCCCATCAGAGCCAAGCAGCCCAGATTAATCGAGGCTGGAAGTATCTAAATACTGAAACAGATTGAATTAGAAAAAACTATAATTTATTTACTAAAGGAAGATCTTGGTAGCATGAAATGGGAAAAACAGAAGCCTTGAAAAGAGGCAGGTAGGTCAAATCCTGGTTTCCTCACTAATAGATCTGTGAATTTAGTTCCTGGTTCCCTCACTAATAGATCTGTGACTTTAGTTCAGTGATTTAACTATAAGTGAGTCTCAACTTTCCTCATCTGTAAAATGGTTTTATAAATGTTAGTTCCCCTTTCAGAACATAGCCTGGTCAGAGACTACTAGTTAGCAAGCATTCTCTTAAGTATGGATGGTCTTTTAAAATCACTTTTATTATATTGATTTTTGTAGATAACAAAAGAAACACTAAGAGCTCTGACAAATATACTGGACATCAGGTTAGGAAAAAGAAATCGGCACAAGTACACTTTCTTAAAAGAAAATTTGCAAATAATATTTGTCCATGTTAGATCAACAAAGTATATAAATACACACCATGTGTATGTACACACACACACATGCTCTCTCTCTAGGTATCCAGTTGGGAATATCTGAAAATGACAGGTAAATTGATAAACACAGAAATATCATATGTAGCAATACTGATTTAAGATATTAAAGTATTAACTTATATTAGGGTCATAGTTCAAAAGAAAATTAAAATTTTACTCTTCTTAGAAATCATGTCCCAGTGTTCTTATGGAAAGAACCTACTTTTGTTCCCCTTTTTGGATTTTTGTAACACTTAGTGGAGTGGTGTATAGTAGGTTGTTGAGTGGTGCTGCTAAAGTCCTACAATTATGGAAGAAGATAACTTCTGCAGGCCACCGAGAAGGGCCCCAAAACCCTTGTGCCTGACAAGGAGGTCAGTGGACTTTGGAGAATAGAGTCTGAACATAGTTGACCAGTTTGGACTTTATCATAAAACTATATAAAGTCCCTCGCTGAAGCCTTAGCTTAAAACAATTTATTTTTTAATAGGAACAATATGAAGAGCCACAGTGGAGGACATCTGAAACTGTCCTTATGTTTAGTCATTCACCATGTATGTTTTACAAAGAATTGAGGTGAAAGGCACAGGCTCTGGAGTCAGAGAGGCTGGGTCTAAACACCCTTCTGCTCTTTCTTAACTGCTGTCACCTAACCAGGTGGCTTAGTCTCCTTGTGTTTTAGTTTCCTCATCTACAGAATAGGGACGGTCATAGCCTTTCTCCGAAGGGTTGTTAAGAACATTAGGGGAGCTAACTCACATAAGCTTGGAAGAGAGTAAGCATTTAGTAAAGATCAGATCTGTCGGCTACTGCCATTCCCGAATGATACAAGACTAAAACAGTCAGAAAGCTCTACAAAGAAGAAAAAGCTGGCTAGGTATAGGGCAGTTACTGGAATTACTGGAAGAGGATGCATACCCAAATCTACATTTGGCACGTTAAGTCAGGTGATGGCAGGACACGCACAGCTGGAGGAAGGATCCTGGGTCGTGTCGGCCAAGGGGTAAGCTCCTGGCCTGCCTCTTGCTTGTGCCCTCTCTGATTCAAGTGAGAAGACCCAATGGCAGATTCCCAGCAGAGGGAATGATGTTAAGATCCCGCACTTGGGGCTTTAATTATTCATGTCAGTGTGCTCATTCATGGAGATTGATCGTCAAGGGATCACATTATATTATAGCCCCTTGTATGGAATTTGTGAATAAACACAGAATTTTGCAGTAATGGTAGCATGTTGTGGAATCCTACAGATCTGTGTATGATTGTCAAGATTACTCCATCTTTTCCATGTGATCATAGCTTCTTTAGCCTCAGTTTAAACATCTGAAAGATGGGGGTCATTAGTAATACCCACCTCATTAGTAATACCCATAATACCCAGATCATAGCTTCTTTAGCCTCAGTTTAAACATCTGAAAGATGGGGGTCATAGTAATACCCACCTCATAGTAATACCCACCTCATTAGGTGGTTATGATAATAAGGGTGATAAGCTATGTTAAGTCCCATTTTCCAGGCTCACTGCTCATTAAAATCACTGTCTTAAACAAAATCCCTTAATGAGTTATTTTCATTTTGAAACCTTATTTCTTAAAAGGAAAGTGATAATTAATATAAAAATCTGTTACTTCTATCCATCTCAAACACTTTGAGAAATTTTAGTCTATTTTATTAACTCTTACAGACAATGGGATGAATCTTATCTGCTGGATTTCCTCTGTAGATTTTTAGGATTATTTCCTGTGGGAAACTGCCTCATGGGTGTGACGTTCCTTATCTAATTATTTTGTGCAAACTCCGAAGTTGGGGATATTTCTGGAAGATGTATAAAATATTCAGTCAATAGCATTAAACTCTACATAGATGGAAGAAGCTGGTGCTTTGAGAATAACTAACTAGCTTTTTAAACCAGCCAATACAGATAAAGCTTTATGCTCGATCAGCCATATTCAGGTGTGTGTGAGTCAATTTCAAAACGATTTAAACATAAAGCAAATTATTCTACATTTGTATATCTAAAACTGAGTGCACCTGGAGGCAATCCTATATAAATATAAAAATATGTGTGTATATGTATATATATGAGTTTGTTTCTGTACATAAGTGTTTCTTTATATATATCTAAATGTATTCATATGTATATAAGTACGCTATCCTATTTGACATTAATACTAATTAATAAGAAAGTCTCCCCAATTTTTAGGAAAATATAAAGAATGTTATGAATTTCTGAGATGATTTGTGAACCATGAAATATATTTTTCATTCTGTTGAAGCAAGTCTTCTGAAATAGGATTCAATGGTGGGACGCTGCATTGTTGTTAGAAATTCTGGGCTTCTTGTTGGCCAGGCACTGCAGGTGCTTTGCACAGTGTCTGGCTCTGATGCCCGCTTTGGATCCTGCCTAGCTCATTGGGCTTTCCTCCCAGGTTTTCTGATCAGAAAACTGAAGGCCAGCTGCTGCCTATCATTAGGAAGCTTAGTGACAGTCAACATGGGCCTGGAAGCTGGCTGGGGGCTGACAGGGCTCTGTCCACACTGTCTAGAGGTCACCTGGAGAAGGGTTTTCTAATACTGCTCAGGGCTTACTGCATGATGCTCCTGCATGAAAGCAGCCCTAGAAAGGTACTAGGTCAGTTCCAGAATGTTCTGTTACTGTAGATATATATCTGGGGAATTTTGAATAGGGTTTACAGTGAGAGAATGGTCATTCTTTGACCTCATGTCAATAATATTATAGCCAAATCAGAAGATTCTTTTTGTGTCACACTAAAACTTTAATTCAAGTCATTCCCTGTCCTTTCTCTTCCTGATGGGGGCTTCTCATGCCCAGCCCTTTGCTTTGGAATACAGCCCCAAGGGATGGTTTCTTTTCTGACCTTCCTGAATGAAGAGAGTCAGATTTTGCCCTGTAGCCTAACAGTTGTTCCTAGTCTTTGGTCTGATATCTTGGTTGGTGCTACTGCATATGTTGTGCTTGTTTACATATGCTACATTGCTAAACTTTTCTGAATTCTTCTAAATATTTTGGCTGCATGATTTCCTCTGGCAGTTGATTAGCCAGGTTGCCCATATAGTGGGTATTGTGAGTTTGTCCTACTTTTATCAGACTATTTTATACAGTGTTACATTTTTGTTTAGCAAAGCCTATTGAATGAAAAGAAAATGCTGAGAGGGCTCTGGAAATGCCAGAGGAATTCTACAAATATCCTTTCTCAGTGGCCTAGACAATTGAGATCTAATTCTTCTTGGGTAGCAGATGGAGGTGGTAAAAACTGAGCTTCTAAATGGCGTGAGTCTCTGAGTTAAAGGGCTTGGTGCTGTGCCATGCAAACAGCCCTGCTTTTTCCAGCCTGCAACAAGGATGGAAGCCAGCTTTCAGGGAAGACTGGGCCTCTGAGAGAAAAGAGAAACCCTCATCGCCCTGGGGTGGCTAGAAATGTTTCTAGTTGTAAAAATAATGATCTGTTGAAAAGGAATGCCACTGTTACACCAACACTGTTAATGTTCATTAATTCTATGGAGTGTGTGTGTGTGTGTGTGTGCAGGTGTGTGTATTTTTATTTCTTAGATTTTAAACAATATAAAGCTGATTACATCTTACTCTACCACCTTAACTTCTCTGTCTCTCTCCCTTTCTCTTCCCCTCCCTTTCTCATCTCTAACCCATCTCTTCCCCCCCCCTTCTCTTTTTCTCTCTCCCAAGCTGCCAAAGGGTTGTATTTTTTTGTGATTTTTTTGAGGGGGGGAGGGAGTATTTTGGGCAGAAGAGAGAAAAATAAGATGTTTGTAGCTTGTTAAGTTGTCCAATGTCTTCATGCTCTTTTCTCAATATTTTATGTTCTCTGTAATGTCACATGGTTGCAATCTTGAGCATATGAGACTTACTTACACCAACACAGCTTTTGTCACATGTCTAGCTACTAGTTTTTGAATAAATTTTACGTAATTTTTATCTCTTTTCATTTTCAGCAGATCTACTTAATTCCAATGACTAACAAAATCATAAAAGGAAAATCTAAGTCCTCATGCTGTTGGGACAACAATAAAAAAGATGCTAGTAAATTTTGTCTTCTAGCAGAGGAATTATGAGTATTATCCCACACATTTACAATTGCAGACACTTTATTTAATCATTTCTATTGCTCACTGGGGAGGTGGGGGGTGGGAGGTAGTAGCTGGTGTGCACCTATTGAAAATATTGTCACATCAAAGAGAATAGCCACACAGAATTCTATAATCATCTGCACTGAGAAAGAAGAAAAAAAAGCAGCTTAGCCCTTCTTCTAGTGTTTAAATAAACGTGCCCAATTATCTTGACCAGTTTCCACTGACTTGTCGCAAGTCCTTGTGTATGTTAATGGTCTGCCGGCAGCAAGACTGGACAGAAAGACTGAACAGTACTTGGTTTTGTGAGTTCAACATCCGCAGAACAGCCTGGATATTTACTTGGAAGGAATGTTCCTCCACTGGGTTTTAGGCACTAACGTGCCCAGTTCTGGCCACTTTGGGCATACAACACACAGGCAGCAGCAGGCAAGTAAGTCAGTGAAAGACAGGAGAAGATGAGAAAGAAGGAGAAAATGAGGAAGAGAAGACACATTTTGCCCACGTGGACTCAAGGTTATAGGACATTTTCCCCCAGGACTAACTTACGGGAGTAAAATGGAAACCAGGCAGTAATAGTGGGATCATTGTTTTACTGCACAGGATTTGTAATTATTCGTTTAACTAAGTGGGAGCTTTGCTTTAATAAATGCCAGTGAGAAAAACCCAATTGTGAGAAAAGAAAGAATTCATTATGAAAATATAATATTTGCCAATGTGCATCTGTGGCGTAAGCTCCTGCTGAATGCAGGGTAGTGCTGATGATTATGATAAACACTGTCATTTGGTTTGTTTTCCGGCTAACATGTCTGGCACGTGTATCTGTACATTGCACGGTTTAGTTGATTTTCTCATAATTGTATGATTTTGACAACAACAAACGATAAGTTCACGGTGTGTTCTCTCACTCTAACTGATTTCTCTAAGTGGGCTATAAGTTACACGTTGTGCTTTGGACCATAAAACATTGCTGGGGATTTTTTTGTTGTGTATTTAATTCTATGAATCTTGGTTGTAGCATCTGTTTCTTGGAGGACGTTAAGAAAAATGGTCTAAGGAGATGGTCACTGGTCCTAAACACAAATGGCAGGACATGTTGGCATGACCTCCTTATTGGTGTTCTTCAAATTGCAGCAGTTAATTTATTGTACCTACTAAGATGGACTCTCCAATAGACTGTGTGGGTAAGAATGTATCCTACCACTTTTTACACTCTAGCCTGGTTGCTGACATATGGTAGTTATTAAGTGAATACTTATTGAACAAATTCCTCCATAATTTATATTTATTTTCAGCACATCTTTTATCACGCCAAACAAAAGTTTGCAGGAGAAATAAGCCATAATATTACAAATGTGAAGTGTATTTGCTCTGCTATGTATATGTATAATTTGAATATTTGTCATATTCACATAGACTAATTGGCTCTGTGACAACTACATTTGTCTGGCAGATAAATAATAAGGAACAGGAGGGTAATGCACTGAATTCTAAAATTGTTTCAAATAGGGGGACACTTACCTTAAGAGCACTGGAGTCCCTGAATTTATAGTTTATACTCAATTGTTTGGTGCATTTTGGGAATCTCTGAGCAACATGTCATTTCAGTGATATAACTAGTGACTAAAATGTTGGGCTCTGGGGCCAGGCAAATCAGATTCAGATCCTTGCTCTACCACTTTGCTGGCTGGCATTGGACTAGAGGCTTGATCTCTCTGAGTCTCTTATAGTCAATGGGAATAGAGTATCCACGGATGGTTAATAGTTAGATAAATGAGGGAATATATTTAAGCCTTTAGCAAGTGCATGATGCATGGCAAGAACTTAAAAAAATACATAAATTTTGATTATTTGAGTAGATCAAAAAACCTGATTTTACGTTGTAAAGACTCTGGGTTTGATCAAAATTTAGCCTTTTGGGACACCTGAGTGGCTCAATGGTTGAGCTTCTGCCTTCGGCTCAGCGTGTGATCCCGGTCCAGGGATCGAGTCCCATATCAGGCTCCCTGCGAGGAGCCTGCTTCTCCCTCTGTCTCTCTGTCCCTCTCTCTGTGTCTCTCATAAATAAATAAATAAATAAATAAATAAATAAATAAATAAATAATCTTTAAAAGAAATTTAGCCTTTTATCAAATCATTCTTGATATTTACTGATTGGTATATTAGATCATAAATATTTTAGGCTATAAATAACAGTATAATAAAAATTTAAATGTAATGCTACCAAGAAATCTTCACAGCTTAGATTGCTTAGATGTCAAGTAAAATTGCATAAAATTTTATTCAGACTTATTTCTGAACATTACATGTTATGCCAGTTTCATGGGTTATAGAATAAGTTAGAATATTTTAGCATATCTTTGTATTTTCAAATTAAAGATTAGTCAAACGATCTATTCACGAAGCAGTCATCTCTAGATGCTGCTCTAGGCATTGAGAATAGGAAATGCAAATGACACTTTCTTAGCTTTCAAGGCATACAGAGACTAAGAGAAAAACATTTTAATAGAGTAACCAATGAAACAAGACAAGCTTATATAATGCACAGGGGTAACATAGAGGAAATAGTGATTAAGTGTGGAACAAGTGGACTTAGGTGGGTGTTTTGTAGGGGAACACAAGATACAAGTCATGGTTGTGTTTGAAGGTGCAGAGATGTGAACCAGGTTGGTGTATTTGGGCATCCATATGCAGTTTGACTTTGCTAGGAAGTCAGCGTGATAGGTGAGATGGAGAGAGGTAAAATAAAGCTGTTGGTAAAGTGAAAATGTGAAGGGTCTTATAGTCAAGGCATGGCTACTTCTCTGCATCCACTGATTCCTTTCTCTGCAATTCAGCAATGTGGATGCATCATCACTGTTTTCAACTCAAAGAGCATGTGCGGATAGAGATCTCTGTCCATCATTATTCTAAAATTGGTGAGCATTTGCTAGGCCTAAGATACACGGTGATGACTAACATGCAATTTGAAAACCAACCCTGAACAATTCTTTCAAAGTGACAATTAGTAAAAGCTGATGATATTTAGGGTCTAAAGTAACAACTTTCCATAGCCTGTTCTTTGTTGGGATATATTTGACACTACCGAGGTATGTTGTTACTGACTTCTCTGTATTCCCATTATCAAATTGCAGTGGCTTCTATTCAGCATTAGCCATATGATGTGAAATGATTTGTTTCTATTCCTGTCTCCTCTACTAAGCCAGGAAGTCTTGATATCTCCAGGGCACAGAGCAGGTACTCAATAAATATTCAAATTCTTTATCTTTAAGGATTAGTGATTTTCAGTAATCTTATGAAAAATATCGCTCTTTTAATCAATTGAATAAGATTTTGGGTAGCATGGTGATTATGTATGTGATTAGATTTTAGAGAATCTTGAATTACTTGATTGTATTTTCAAGGAGGACTTTTAGTAGACTTTTATTCAAAAGTCACTGAATAAATATTGGGTGTTGGGCACTGTTCTGTATGACAGGATATAAACATAAAAATACATGCTTTCTTGTCTCAAATAGTTTCCAGTTTCTACCTTGTGATACATGCAAGTAATTGAAATATAATAAGAAAGCAGAGGTGTGTTCAAATTGCAGTAAGATAAAGCTGCATCTAAATCAACTTGAGATGAGCAGAAAACTTTTTCAGAGAATGTAACATTTGAGTTGGTAGCATGATATTAGTTTTCAGGTGGTTATGCTGGGAATGGACCCAGATGGAATTAGTCTTGGAAAGGAAAAGGAAAGCCTCTTTACATCTATGACTATGTAGAAGGAAAAAAAGGGAAAAGTGGGAACAAGACAGGTGCAGCTGTGATAAATTTATGAGGAAGGCTTTAAGAAATGCATAAGTTGTAACCACTGTATTTCAGTTTTATAAAAAAATTTTTATAAAAAATCACTCCGTCTTCCTATAAGAAGCTTAAAATTGTTTTTTTTTTTATTTTTTTATTTTTTAATTTTTATTTATTTATGATAGTCACACAGAGAGAGAGAGAGGCAGAGACACAGGCAGAGGGAGAAGCAGGCTCCATGCACCGGGAGCCCGACGTGGGACTCGATCCCGGGTTTCCAGGATCGCGCCCTGGGCCAAAGGCAGGCGCCAAACCGCTGCGCCACCCAGGGATCCCTTAAAATTGTTTTATAAGTTATATAACCACATATGACATTGTAGAAAGTGAAATCATTCTTTCCCGAATATTATTTTACCTCCTATATTGTCAGTGGAAATTTTTGTTTCATGATAAAGTAGCCATTTAAAAAATATAAGTGTTAGTTGACAATACATGGTAAATAGTCTTCTTTTTATGGATGTATCCCAGTCTAATAACCATTTCATTATTGCTGGGAATTTGATTGTTTCGATATTTATTTGTGACAATTATGTATGATGTCATTGACATTTTGAATGGCTAAACATTTACTAAATATTTCAACATATCTTTCATGTTTTAGGATAAATTTGTAGAAATGAAGTTGTTAGATGATAGTGCATACATATATTTGAAGGACTTTGTAGTAGTGCCTAATTATTCTCCAGAAATTGCATAACAATTTTGAGCATACTATTATTGTTTATTTCTAAGTAGCTTTATTGCAATATCACTTATACACACACACACACACATATATACATATATGTATATACACACACACACACACTTTGATTCGGTTGTATCCATGCATACACCCATGAAACTATTGCTACAATCAAGTAATAAACATACCTCCAAATGTTTCCTCATTCCTTTTTTTTATGTTTTGTTTTTTGTTAAAAACACTTGATCTGAGATCTATCCACTTTAGCAAATATTTTAATTGCATAATACATTCTTATTATCAATGGACATAATGTTGTACATCTGACCTCTGGAACTTTTACTCATCTTGTATAACTAAAATTTTATACCCACTGAACACCTTTCTCCCCACATGCCCCTGGCAAGCATCATTCTTGTCTGTGCTTCTATGAGTTTAATTATTTTAGATACCTCATATGAGTTAAATTATGCAGTAATTGTCCTTCTGTGACTGGCTTATTTCCTTTAGGATAAAATCTTTGAGTTTCATCCACACTGTCACATGGTGGGATTTTATTCATTTTTAATGCTGAATGATATTCCATTGTATGTATATACCACCATTTACCCGTTCATCCGCCAGTGGACATTTGGACCTTCGATATTGTGGACCTTGGACATTTGGATCTTGGATATTGTGAGTAATGCTGCAATGAAGATGGAATGCAGATAACTCTGCATAATAAGATTCTGATTTCAGTTCTTTTGGATATATATCCAGAGGTGGGCTTTAATCATGACTCTGGGACCATTTATTTGATATACTTACCGGTAACATGAATTATATGGTAATGCTGGTTCCATTTACTGAAATACAATTTGCATACCCCAGATTTTTCATTAGTCAGAAATAAAACAAATTTCTGTAGGCTGAGAACCATTCCAATATAGGATATTTAATGTTGTGGTAGTAGTGATAGATATTTGTTCAAGTATTTTAAAACTCCTGTTTTTTCATCACTTATATCATCACTTACTGTAGTCCTCTTAACAATTATAATTTATAAAATCTCAATATCTTTCTCAAGTTTTCTTATTTATTTAAACATGTTATTTTTAAAAAGACTCAGATCAAGTTTTATTCTCTAATAAAATGTTGTGATTTATACTTGGGAGATTGTAAATTTTTAATCTGGTTAGTTTTGAGTTTATAAGAAACCAAAAACAAACAAACCTTAAGGAATATAGAATAAGAAGGCACGTTAATGATTGTCCAGTTTTTAGTTCTCCGGTCCTTTTGCACTGTGAATAGAAAGTCAATTTGCAGAAATATTTTGCCATTAGGCCAGTAGAGCAGCTTTTTAATTATTAAAGAAGCCTGTCAGATCTTTGAAAAACGACATCACAGATTTTCTTCTCCTTTGTAGCCATACTTGCTATCGGAATATATTTAGAAACACTGATGCTTAAGCAAATGTGTAATACATGTGGTCAAAGTAATGCAGCATAAGTGTAAGTTTACCTCAGGGAACGCAAAACTAGGGTTTTGATGTTTGTGCTGAAATATTTAGTACCTAGGCCAGCTATAGGCAGAAGCGGCAGAGCATGTCTTTGGCATTCTCATCTTCTTTCAGCTCCTTTCTGCGTAGGATTACTGATGGATTGGGTCTGGATCTCTGATCTGTTACTGATCATTTTCCCAGGACATCCCAATTTTCCCTTCGACTGAACTTTCCAACACCAGTCCTTCTGCTCTCCTGACTATCTCTTCCCTCCACCTCATTCTGCAACCTTCAATTCTTTGCCAAGCTTCAAATTCAACTGGTAAAGTGGGAATTTTGTAGGACAGTAGGTATGGGGGAGAGCCACAATGTGGATACAGCCTTTACATTGGACCAGAAACAAGAGAATTTAGCTGAAATACAACCAGCAAGTAACCAGATGAGGGAAAACCATTGTAAATCAGAGAACGAATATGTGAATTGGAAGCTAGAGGAAGAGCATATCCATTGGATAGCAGAGCTGGAGAGAAGAGTATAGATAGAATTTGGTCAGAGAGATGAATCCGGTTCATCCCAGGACACATGGTGGTGAATGACCTTTAGAGGGGCTGAAAGTCTAGTTCAGTATCTATCTAGCAGATACTGAGGTCTGGCCTCCAGTATCTTTACAAAGGATCTCTACATATACTGGGCCTTAAAGTGGCAGATCTCTGCCAGTTGTCCTATAACCCTTGAAACTCAATAGATTGTTCATGTAACAATTTCAAAACTGTACCCAGTATTAGAAATGTATCCCTACCTGATAATAATAAGAAAAAAAAAACCAAATAATTAGCTATCTTTGCTGTTTACTCAAATATCCTAAGACCCTCCTTATTTTTCTTTTACCATTTTCGTTTTGAAATTGTAATAACAACTAGGCTTTTATAGTGCTTGGTGTGGCAGTCATTGTTCTAAGTGCTTTATGTGTAAACTTATTACGTATTTATATACATACAACTTGTTACATATCCAAACTCATTTTATCCCGGCAAATACAATATGATTAGGAAAAATTATGATTCCTAATCCAGATGAAGAAACTGAAGCATAGAGAGGGTAAGTGTTATGCTCAGGTGAGTGGCATACAGCTGGCGAATAGTAGGGTCAGGATTTGAAACCAGGCACTGTGGCTCAAATGTTTTTGAACAATTTACATGCGTTTTATGACTCCTAGGCTACTGTCTCAACTAATGCTTTTCCCTTTTATAACCAGAAAGAAGGATTATGATGAGATGTGTCCAATCTGAATATTAGGGAGGACTATCACCATTGTACTTTTTTTTTTTTATGGTAGTCACAGAGAGAGAGAGAGAGAGAGAGAGAGAGAGAGAGGCAGAGACACAGAGGGAGAAGCAGGCTCCAAGCACCGGGAGCCGGATGTGGGATTCGATCCCGGTTCTCCAGGATCGCGCCCTGGGCCAAAGGCAGGCGCCAAACCACTGCGCCACCCAGGGATCCCCACCATTGTACTTTTTAAAAAAAGATTTTATTTACTTATTCATGAGGGACACAGAGAGAGAGGCAGAGACACAGGCAGAGGGAGAAGCAGGCTCCATGCAGGGAGCCCAATGTGGGACTCGATCACAGGATCCTGGAATTATGACCTGAGGTAAAGGCAGATGATCAACCACTGATCCACCCAGGCGTCCAGCCATTGTACTTTAAAAAAAAAAAAAAAGATTTACTTATTTATTTATTTGAGAAAGAGAGAGCGATCATGCACATGGGGAGTGGAGAAAAGGGAGAAGGACAGTGAGAATCTCAGGCAGCTTCCCCACTGAGCCAGACACTGGGCTCAATCTCATGACCCCGAGATCATGACCAGAGCTGAAATGAAGAGTCAGACACTTGTCTGACATGTCTGACATTCAGTCAGACACTGAGCCACCCAGGCATCTTTCCATTGTACCTTTTTATTCTGGTAGGATGCTTCCTGACATTCATTAAATCAATCTTTGCAGATGTACTGAACTTTTGAAGGATTTATTCAGTTTTTTCAACAAATATATATGACTGTCCAATACATACCAGGGTGATAGAGATACAAAGATGAGTAAGAAATGCTTTCAATTCTTTAGAAACCTGGAGTGAGTCAGACATGCAAACAGGTAAATTAAAATATGATTCACTGCTGCTATTACAAAGTATAAGCAAACTCCTAGAACACAGATAATAGAGCAATAATCACTACAGGGAGATTTCTAAGAGTCTTCATTGAAGATAAAACATTTATAATGGGATTTAGGGGTTAAATAGGTGTTTTCATGACTAAGAAGAGTGAAAGGGGTATTTTAGCCAAAGAGACTCCATGAGCAAAGGCAAAGTGTTATAAGAAGGCTGAAATAATTATGGAAGTAATGGGGATTTCTGTGCAGCAGGAACATAGGGTGTATAGTGAGGAATGGTAACAAGAAGGATTTCAAAAATCTGTATATACCAAGCTAGGAAATTAGGATTGTATTGGTAGATACTGGGAAACCTTCAGAAGTTTTGATGTGGAAGAGTGATATCAAGAGATGTGTGTGATAGGAAGGTTATGTTATAGGTTATTGGAGAATAGACCACAGTGTAAAGGGTATCAAGCATGAGACATAGAAAGTTCTAAGCTAGAGGCTTTTACAGATAGAGCTCAAGCAGAGTCTGCACACTTAGAAAAGAGAAATTGAATTTGGGATTTTTTTTCTTATAGGATCAATAAGATTTGATAAATGATTGGAGGTAGAGGATGAGATATATTGAGCAGTGCCTTTGAAATTTCTAGCCTTAAGAAAGAAAGAAATCTTATTTGCAACCATGTGGATGAATCTCAAAGACGTTTAAGCAATAGGTATTTCATTTATTGCTAAATGAAAAAGGCCAGTTGGATAAAAATGAATACTGTATGATCTCAGCTATGTATACAATCTAATATACTCAAGCTTATAGAATAGTGATTGCCAGGGCCTGGGGGGAAGAAAAAAATGGGACGATGTTGGTAAAGGGGTATAAAATTATATACTTGAATTTTGCTAACAGGGCAAATCTTAAGTGTTCTCATCACACCAAAAGAGAGAGAGAGAGAGAGAGGAAGGAAGAGAACTATATAACTATATAAGAACTATGTAATTAGCCTGATTGTGGCGGTTATTTCACAATGCATATATATATCAAATTACCAAATTGTATGCCTTATGTGTATATAATTTTAATTGTTAATTATTAGAAAAAACAATGCATGTTTATTTCTCTGTCAGCCAAACAATCCAGATTTAGCAGTGTAGAGATAATAGGGCATTGTGGTATTACAGATCCAGATTTATTTTTATTGGTTTCTCTTACATCCATTAAAATGATAACCTCATCCATATGGTTGATGAGAGGTCTCATCACCAAGAGTTTACCTCCATAGTCCATCAAATTGGCTGGAGCAAAAGGGAGAAGCAGCATGACCAGTAAGTCTGCTCACATTTCTGTTGGCTACAATGTATGTAGTCATGTAACTACTTCTGGATATAAAGAAGGCTGAGAATTGTAGTCTTAATTTTAATGGCTTCCAACTAAAAATCGGAGGTGCCATTGTTGAAAAAGGGAAGAATAGATATTGAGGTACAATTAGTAGTTTAGCTACAGAGTGTCTGATGAGCACACTAATAGAAATCTGAAAAGGACAAGATAGAACATATTTAAGGAGATATGCGGAGATGGTAAGTTCCATTTGGATATATTAAATTTTAGGCGTCTATGAGACCATCTAATAGCTATATCCAGTAGGTGGTTTGAAATAATTTTGATCATGACAGATAAATTTGACATTCATCAGCAATTTGAGGTTGTGTCAAATGGACTGGGAAAGGCATTAATAGCAAATATTGAAGACTAGGAGCAGAGTCTAAAGGGCATCACGTTGGGAGGGATGTATTGGAGACAGGAGCAGAAGCCAATCTGCTGAGATGTAAAGAGAGTGAGTGTGAGGGCAAGATGGGCAGAAAAATAGGAAAGAATGACATTAGGATTCTCCTTCAAAGTTGCAGACCCCGTGTGATTATTCCTGTAGCAGCAGACTGCAATATCCTTGCACAGATTACTGTGCCCAAAAAAGCAAATCTACTCTGTAGCCTCCTGCCTATCAGAAAATAGCTTTCAAATTCTGAGCATCCAGTCACAATGGTCTTCAAGCATGGCCTCCACCTATTGCTTATTTTATTCATGGAAGCAAAGACCAGTGCTACAGGAGACTCTAAGAAATTTTTAAAACACTTAGCCTTCAATTCAGAGCATTGAATGATACAGTATCTTTCAGTTCCTTGCAATAATTTACCATTTAGTGTCTTCAGAGTCAATCCCAGCAGGGAATGTATACATGTTATCTTGATATTACTGTCTGTTTTATTTCTTTTTTTTTTTTAGGATTTTATTTATTTATTCATGAGAGAGACAGAGAGGCAGAGACATAGAGGGAGAAGCAGGCTCCCCATAGGGAGCCCGATGTGGGACTAGATCCTGGACGCCAGGATCACACCCTGAGCCAATGGCAGGCGCTCAACCACTGAGCCATGCAGGCATCCCGTCTGCTTTATTTCTATTTATTGTCATTGAGGGAATGGTAGAAACAATGCTGTGGGATCTCAGACCTTCTAATGGTGTACATGTTGGTTTCCAAGGCTAGTAGACTTTAGAGTTAACTCATCGGTGCAGGCCCTCAGTCTCACCTGTAAAGTACAGCAATTTGTGCTCATTGGTATGTGAAAACCCAGGATGGATGAAGCTTGTGAAGTAGCAAGTACTGAAGAGAGATCAGAGAAGGTAAGAACTAAAACTACAGCATGGTCTCTCTGATGCATTGGTATTATAGAAGCTGAAGGATCATAACTGGTGGAGCAAGACACACTGAGTTGTGGATTAATGAATGTTGAGCCATGATAATAGAAAATTTAGGTTATGCTTTCACAGATTTTGCTGATGAGCAGAAGCTGGAGGGATGGTCATGATGAAGGGAGCAATAGGCCAGATAGACCCTTGAATCGAGGGCAAATCTATAATGAATTATATCCTTCCTTCTGCCTTCCTTCTTCCCTTCCTTCTTTCCATGGGGGGGGGGGTTAAATATGTTTATAGTCTGATGGGTAGAAGCCAATGCAAGGGAAGATGCCTTCAAAATACAGGAAAGAGATGTCTAATGTATAGAAGAAGTCTTTCATAAGACAGATAGGAACAAATAGTATAAGAAAATAGTCTGTTGAATAAGTTTAGAGATGGAGTTTGAGAAGATAATTTGGGAGAGTTCCTGTTTGATATTTTATTTTTTCTCTATTAATTAGAAAGCTGGCTTATCAAGTAATAAGGTTAGAGTAGAGGACATAGAAGAGTAAAGAGCTACAGGGAGATATGAAAAAGAACTCCATGCAGACAAAAGTGATAAAGCAGAGCAGTGCCATGCCTCAGATGGGATCAGACCATCATCCAACCAAACTGTGCAGATATGTTCTTCAGCAACACTTTGAATTGCAAGCATTCAGAACACAACAGTTACTTCCCTTCCCAGGGCATTTAATCCAGTGTTTATAGCAGAAGGACAAGAGAGGGGTGATGGGCACTGAGGAGGGCACTTGATGGGATGAGCACTGGGTGTTATACTATATGTTGGCAAATTGAACTCCAATAAAAAATACACAAAAAAGGACAAGAGAGAAAGTGAATCAAGAATGCTGGAAAATTTGATTCTAGACTGGCTAGCAAACTAAGTGTGGTTTGGAATGAAAATATAAAAGTCATAGGACAGGATTAACATTTAGAGAAAGATGAACAATTAAAACCATACCTACTGATACCTTAATAAAACTATGAACAGAGGTGCCGACACAGATCCTAGAACAGTGCCTGGTACAGACCAGTCACAAATAAATATTGTTTAAATAAGTGACTATTTTTTCCCTCTAGGAATCATAACTGTATTCATACGTAGTTTTTTAGGGGGAGCATTTTGAGAAAAATAGCTTTTTAGAATGCATTTGAGATGCAAATTAGCATTGGATTATGTGTTGCTTTTTCTTTGATGACGTTTTCTTCCTCTTGAGTGCTTAGTTTCTGCTTCTATAGTCCTTAGTTAATTTCTGTTTCTGTTGCTCTTATTTAGATAAACAGGTTTAAACATTGTATATAAATGGTGCTTATTGTAAAATTACAACTAGCTGGGGGGATATTTAAATAGCATATTAAGAGGATTTACTTACTACCTCTCATAGAACTGGACTCTTATATTAACACTGCACTATTACAGAAATAAACTTTGTTCTTTAAACTCTAAATTTATTTGTTTATTTATTTATTTATTTATCTATCTATCTATCTATCTATCTATCTATTTATTTATTTAGATTTTATTTATTCATTCATGAGAGACACACAGAGAGAGAGGCCAAGACACAGGCAGAGGGAGAAGCAGGCTCCACGCAGGGAGCCTGATGTGGGACTCGATTCTGGGACTCCAGGATCACACCCTGGGTGGAACGCAGGCGCTTAACCACTGAGCCACCCAGGCTGCCCTAATACAGCAATTCTAAATAATTCTAATAGCCTACGAGATAAATTAGAATCCTCTTTGGCAAAATGCCTTATAGTCATTCATTCAGTCATGTGAATTTGCGCTTTCATAGTCTGTCTCCTCATCTGTAAAATGGGAATGATCATCCCAACAATCCCAACAAGCTGTATGATATTTACCTCTAAATACTGGTTTTCTTGCCCATCTTCCTATTAACCTAGAAGATTCAGTTAGTCAGTTAATTGATCCTCCCTATATTCCATTCTCAATGACAAATCAAGGGAACCGAGCTCCAAACTGTTAATACTTGTAGAAACTCAAGTAAGAAGAGTAGTATTGCAATTCTTTATTGTAGCACATTAATTTGTACTGAGACTTCTTTAACATGTTCAGTTTGTGCTCTAAGATTAAAGATACAGTCTTTTTTTAGGGATAAGTGCTTAAGATAATCATACTTCCAGTATCTCTGATTACAATAAAAGTGCACACTCTAGAAGAATGACAATAACTGGCATTTATCTTGAGTGCTTTATAATCTTTAACTTGCTTTCATATCCTGTATTGCATGTGACTCCGCAGGAAACATTCCCGTCATACAGAAATACATTTTAACATACAACTACTATTTTACCACCTTGGCTTTTTAAAATAGCAGTTAATTTTTTGCCTCCATGTATTTGTTGACTTTCAGGTCCCCGGAGATTGCTTCTGAAAGACACCACAGGTAAAATAAATTACCTGGTAGTGGCCTAAGAGTCAGAACTTTGCATTTTGTCCACTGGAATGTCCTTTCATGCCACACAATAAATGTCAGTTTGTTTCAGGAATGAGTTGGTGATTTCAAGGGGCTGATGTTGGGTGAGAGTATTAATATTTAGCATTTAAGCCACAGGCATTTCACACTGAATATAAAGGAACTAGCCACACTGTTAGCTGGCAGATGGATGTCTATAAACCAGTGATGGGGTTGAGTCTTTGTTTTTTAAGATACTGGCTAAAAGACTTTTTTTTTTTTTAAGATTTTTTTATTTATTTGAGAGAGGTCATGAGAGCTAGAGTGAGAGCACGAGCACACGCAAAGGGAGAGGGAACTAGAGAAGTGGACTCCCCAGTGAGCAGGGAGCCTGATGCGGGGCTTGATCCCAGGACCCTGGGATCATGACCTGAGCTGAAGGCAGACACTTAACCAGCTGAGCCACCCAGGTGCCCTGCGTCTGACATTTTGATGTTAATTTGTGTTTTGTTTTGTTCTAAGAGAGAGGAGTGGGAAGGGACAGAGGGAGAGAATCCCAGGGAGGCTGCACACTCAGTGCAGAGCCCAATGCAGGGCTCGATCTCACGACCCTGAGATAAGACCTGAGCAGGAATCATGAGTCGAAGGCTTAACTGACCAAACCACCAGGTGCCCCTTAATGTTAACTTTTTAAACTTGTTTTTATTGTACCAGTACTGGGTTGTCCTTTGTTTTTAGCGTTCCATTTTCCTATTACAGAGTTTACCCTTCTTCATTCATTATATAACATTATTGATTTAGTCTTTTTTTTTTTTTTTTTTTTTTTTTTTACCTTTTCCACTGGACTATTAGCACCTTCAGGACAGAAAATACATCTTATTACCTGCTGCAATCCTAGAACCTAGCACATAGCATGTGCTCATTGAACATTTACTGAATTCATTAGGTATATGTTTTATTTGCAGGGAAAGGGGCAGTGCTTGAACAGTAAAATAATTTAACTTGATAATTTAGGCCCACTTTGCTCAAGACTCCCTCTGCCTCTGTTTAGCCCTTTACGTCTCCATGTCGGAATTTCACTCTTCTGCAGGCTTTCCTCAGGGAGCAAAATGGCTGCGACGTGTGACCTTGCATATTTAGTGCAAGACACAATCTGTGCCCTAAAACTGCTAGGAGCAGTCCTGAAATTCATTTCTACTAGACTCTCTTGGGTCACATGCTGTCCTTAAACCAGTAACTACCATCAGGTATAGAATATACTGATGGGCTTCGCCAAGATTGTGTTCTGCTCCTGAAAACTGATTGCAGTCAGGAGATGAATGCCAAAAAAACTTATTAAAAAAATATTCACTACCATAAATCAATGGAATTCCATGTCTCTAGTGCATTTTAATGAAGTATAGGGAAATGAAACATTTTTTAAAAGTTGTCTTAAATCTGAAAAATATCACATCTTGGTAGTTGAAAAATAGTTGCACACATTTACACAAGTTTATCCAATTGTACATAGTAAGAATTCTGGCTACGTACAATTAAATGAATTCCAAGACTGATCTTAGCAAAACTTATAGGGGGGCAATTCTCTTCATACTGTAATTTAGGAATAATCTTCCATTGCTCCCAACTCCTCTATCATTTTATCCCCTTGAATTTTAGCCTTCAATAAGGGGTGCATTTTCTTTTCTTTTTTAAAGATTTTATTTATCTGTTATTCATGAGAGACGCAGAGAGAGGCAGAGACAGAGGGAGAGGGAGAAGCAGGCTCCCTTCGGGGAGCCTGATGGGGGCCTCGATCCCAGGACCTGGGATCAGGCCCTGAGCTGAAGGCAGACGCTCAACCCAAGATGCCCCAAGGGGTGCATTTTCTTTTAATAATAAGGAAATGTCTGAATAACTGGATAAGGAAAGGCAAACATGAGACAGGGAAAATGGAGAGAATCAAACTTTGCAGACTCACAATTTTGTCTAGACCTAGGCCAGGTACTTCTGATTTCTTAAAACCTTGATTTTGTGTGAGCATTTACATTTTGGAAGGAGATAGATGAATGAATGAAGTGTTTAAGAGAGGGTATCATAGCCAGGAAGCCCAAACCAATATTGTGTGGAGGTGCTAACTTTGTATAAAACTTAAGTTATCTTCTTGGAGACTGTGGACTTATCAACTCTTCCCTTCCATGACTGACCCACTTTTCTGTTTCAACCCCCTACAAGTCCTATCGTCTGATCCATTTTTTCTCTTGTTCCCACATTGCCTTGTGATTTCATTTATCTGTTTATATTTGCATGTCTTGTCTCCCTAAACAGAATGTAAGCATCCTGAGAGCAGGAACTTTGTCTTGTCTTTCTCTGAAATTAACCCGGCATTTTGTAGAGTTGCTCCATAAGTCATTATTGCTGAAGAAATGCTGATGGGAATTGGGTCAAATCATCCATTTCATGGTGATTTGGGCAAAGATGATTGGACCACAATGATGTGAAAATGTTTGCCTAACCTGTTTTTTCACTATGAAACATTTTTTTTTCACACGAAACTATGATTAAAACTTCAATATTGACACGCAAAGAAAAAAGATCCAATAAGACAGGCGTCTGTGGAAAGGCTTTTAAAGGGAATGGAACTGTTTGAAATTATTTTCATTGCTTTTTTGCTGCCAGGTTTCTAATAACTTTCAAACAAATGGTTAATAAAGAAAGATACTTTATAGGTGTGTCACTGCATTTATATTTCATCAGTCCGTAAAATTGTCAAGATATGGACAGACGATAGTGTTATTCAAACATTCTTGTTAAGCAGATGCAGGGGAGGAAAGAGAGATGGTATAGTATCATTATTGCCCCCATATTTGTTGTAAACAGCTAAGTCCTTGTTTTCTGTGAACTGTCAACTTAGAACTTTCTGCCAAAAACCTTCTAAAGCAAGTCCTTATGAGAATTAAATCACAAGTGTCAGTTGAGACAGTACTCTCTTTTCGGAATAACTTAAACAGACTGTTACGTCCTATATGCAAAATATTGGCCTCTTTTTAGACGTAGAGTTAGGCCACAACAAGATGCTAGTAAAAGAGAGTCTTTGGCATTGCTGGGTCTCAAATGCTAAACGGCTGAGGTCATGCCATCTTGAATGCTGTAAAGAGATCTTCTAGGCCCCGACCTAATCTGTCCGGGCTGGTGGCAGCCGTTTCTGCACTCTCATAGACCTACAGATGCCAGAGTCAACTGGGAATTCCCTACTTTATCCTCCTCATCCAGTCACTGGCCATGTGTCTTCAGTCCTTCCTTTGAAAATCTTGGCAGGATGCTGGAGTGGTTTAGTCAGTTGGGGATCTGACTCTTGATTTTGGCTCAAGTCATGATCTCAGAGTCATGGGATCAAGCCCCCTGTGTCGGGCACCATGCTCAGTGGGGAGTCTGCTTGAGGTTCTCTCTCTCTCCCCCTCTCCCTCTGCCCCTCACTCTTACTCTCTTTTGTTCTCAAGTCAATCAGTCAACCAACCAACCAATCAATCTTTAAAGAAGAGAAAAGAAAATCCTGACTATCTCCTTTTCTGGCTGACAGCGTGATATAAGAGAAATGCCCTTGGGCCAGGGGATGTGTGACCTTGATCAAGTCATTTAACACTTCTTGGTGTCACTTTCCCTACTTTTAAAGTCCTCCATCTCACATTTGGTGAATCCTCTGCAAACATCCTGACTGTCCTTTGGCTGTATTACACTTAAAGGTGGTAATAACCTTTCATCTGGTGCCTTTGCCAGAATCCCTGCCTCCTAAGTCAGGGCTCCCGACCACTGACTGGCATGTAAATTTTTCCGAAGCATTGCCTTACCTGCTCACGATACTTTTAATACTTGCTATTTTGCAGTAATTTGTTGAGATGTACAGGTATGACTTGTGCACATTCCTGTACATGGGTGTTATATTTCAACTAAAAAGTTAAAAAACCCTAACACTTAACGTAGCTTTCTGTGACCTCCCCCTGAAGTGTGATACTTCAGACCTGAATTTAAGCCTCTCAGTAGCCTGGCCTCAGGTTACTACTCAGTAACTCCCAAACCTTGCTACACAACAGTATGACCTAGAGAATCCTCTCTATAAATTGAGAACTGCAGTATAGAACTGAACAGTATTTTTTTGTTTTTTCCATTCTAGATGATTCTGACATTGCCAATCTACTGTTAAATGTTTGAAAACGTATTTGCCTCACTATGCTTTTACTTATAATTCTCAAACCTTAGTCCACATCAGAATCACCTGGAGTGATTATTAAAATTAGATTATGAGGCTCAACCTTAGGATTTCTGACTCCTAGGGGTGGGGCCTGAGAATTTCTAACTATTTCCCATGTGATTGATGCTGATGGGGCTGGTCCGGGGATCACACAGGAGGAAGCACTGATTTATGCTAATATCTTGCCTTGGAATGCTAACTTTCCTACACCAACTTCTTTATCTACCTGTGTGTTTGCCACCATTCTGATAATGCTGTCATAGATCAGTCCTTGAAGTCCCAGATGGAAGAAATCTTTTCCCCCATATTTTGTCCAACACTTTGTTTTTGCCTCGGTTATCACTGTTATTGCACTTGGATTAAAATTAGACTGTAAATTCTTTCAAACTTTATCTCATTTCTGTACAACATCCTATCTCCATGTCTGTGGTTCAGTGATTTGCACCAGAGGGAAATTCAGTATGTGTTTTTTTTTTTTTTTTTTTTTTTTATTTTTTTAAAATTTTTATTTATTTATGATAGTCACAGAGAGAGAGAGAGGCAGAGATACAGGCAGAGGGAGAAGCAGGCTCCATGCACCGGGAGCCTGACGTGGGATTCGATCCCGGGTCTCCAGGATCGCGCCCTGGGCCAAAGGCAGGCGCCAAACCGCTGCGCCACCCAGGGATCCCTGTTTTTTTTTTTTTTAAAGATTTTGTTTGTTTATTAATGAGAAACAGAGAGAGAGAGAGAGAGAGAGAGAGAGAGAGGCAGAGACACAGGCAGAGGGAGAAGCAGGCTCCATGCAGGAAGCCCAACGTGGGACTCGATCCCGGGCCTCCAGGATCAGGCCCTGGGCTGACAGTGGCGCTAAACCGCTGGGCCACTGGGGCTGCCCCAGTATGTGTTTTTGAATGAGTGTCAACCATTTGAAAATTTCTTCTTCCATAATTTTTTCCTACTTTCTGCTCATGGCTTTACATTTCCCCTTCCAATGTATTTTTTTAACCTAATGAAGCATTCTTCGAGTAATATTTCTGCTTAAAATGGCTTTGCCGAATACTGTTTTCAGGAAGATAAACTATGCCGTTGAATTATTGATTTTTAAGATACACTAATTATTGCCTACATTTAAAAGAGAGCGTTTCTCTTAGTCACTGTTAATTAACTTCAAGTGCCATCACTTAGAATGCATTTTGTTTGAAATTCTTTTGACCATGGTACTGATACTACCTTTTTTTTTTAACTATACCTTATCTTTGCTCTCCATGTTTTCCTCGTCAGGTATCTGGGTAGGTAAATAGCATTGGTATTATATGGTATATATATATTTTTAACTTTGTTTGCTCTTGGACAAATAAAAAGTGGCCATCACTGACAGTTCACTCACCCAAATTTTAATGTTGGAAAAGACTTGTCAGTTTGTGAAATTCATTCTATTTCATATTTATAGATAAATAGACTGAAGCCAGGTGAAAAGAGTTGCACTGGTCCCAGATGGAAGGGATGAGAGAATGGAAGCTCTGTAGTTGAGATCTCCTCCTAGAACTTTGTCTGGAATCACTTGGGCTCCATTTTTTGAGACTTAGAAGAAAATTTCAAAGAAAATCTCATAAGTGCTTGGAACGAAGGCTTCCTCCGTCCTGGCAGCAGGAAAGAATCAAGTTCTGCAGATAGAACTGGGAACGGGATCCTAGTCTCCATGGACTCAGAAGCAAAGCACCTTTTTTTGGCTTTTTATTTGGAAAGCGGAATATTTTAAGAGGCAAGTATATTTGATGAAAGATGTGTGTGATCTCTGTACACTCTTCGAAATAAAATAATCAAGTAGAGTAAGAGAGAAGTAAAAATTAAACTCTTGAGAACAAAGGATATCCAATTTTCAGATAATTTAAAAAGTTCTTTAGCTCTGCTTCATAGTAATGTTCATGTTTGCTAATTTTGAGTACTTTAATAATATATTTTCATTTTAAATGCCAGTGTGAGAAAGGTCTGTCTTATACCTAATAACTCACATCAGAGGGTGAAAATAAACATGCTTTGACCAGAACATCCTTCAGGGCAACAGTTGCCAATGAAATCTCTATCCTGACAAGCAATTTTGCCTTCTAATTTTCCATTCATTTTAATGTTCCAATTTATCTTTTCCTTTTGTCATAAAACTTTTGTCTTGAGTTGGAGAAAATTAGTTTCAATGCCTAGATTTTTGTAATTTACTTTCTGGGAAAAAGGAATTAAAATTTCAATTGAGTTCGATGAGACCGGGCAAAAAAAAAAAAAAAAAAAAAAAAGAAAGGCTAAAAATAAATGGTAGCTATTTATTCTCTTATAAAATATTTTCTTACATTAAAGAATTTTAAATTTTACTTTGGAAGAAATATGTGCACATGGTGGAAAATTCAAATGCATAAAATTATATAAAATGGAAAGTCTTTTAAAAATCCTCTGTCAATTGCCAGTTTTACCCCCAGAAGCAACCACCGTTAACAGGTTTTTGTGCATCCTTCCAATTTATGTAACACACACACAGCAGAAATTGAATCATACTTTACAAAGCCTTGATTTTTCCTGAAATATCTTGAAAATGTGTACTTCAAAATTATGACAAAAACTGCAATAATCAAGAGAGGAGAAATAAATAATTGAGGATAACTTATTAAGTATGTATTTTTTTTTACCCAAAACAGATTAAAAGTATTTTCTCCATTTAGGAGTGGAGGGACGGAGCTCCTTTTCTTCATCTTTTAATATGTTGATTCAGGAAGCTGATGTTTATTTATTCAAAGATATTTGCTACCACTCATGGCTTTTCAAAATTATATAAATACTGTAAATAAGCTAAGGAGATCATGATCCCAGAGACTTCATATCAGATATTTTAGATTACATGTATTGATATGATTCCATTGTACATGTCTCTTTTGATTCTTAATTATTAGAAAAATACTTTTTAGATGATTTTCCAGAAAAGATTAGATATTATCATTTCATAATCCCATACTAAAAAGTATGGACAGACTTTCAGAAATATAATAGAGAAATTATTTTATATTACAATATTATTTAAACATACTGTCCGGTGTAAATTGGATGATAATCCAGCCAATATTTGACCCTTATTGTGGAAGAATCACTTTTCAATCATTCATGGGGAAAGTGCCTCCAATCATCATACACACTTGTAGAAAATATTGAGTTTTGAGTTTTTATAGAATGAAGCTTAAGTATCCGAGCCACTGTGGGTAAATTAGTAATGTCTGTAACTATGCTTTTCATCCTGGTGGAGCTGGTTATGTGAAGGCACATGTGTGCTCTCACAGGTCAGGGACCTTGTCACCTTGCCCTTGCTTTGGCACTCTCTTATCTTTTGACTTAGTGTTTCCTTACCCACTCTGGAGGTGGAAGTTAGCAGGAGAGACTGGGTATCCCTGTGGTCATATCAGTGTTAGTTTTCCATTGTTGTTTGACTTATTGAGGGCCTGCGTTTATCTGAATTTATCAGTACCTTTGCATTTAGAAGGTATCCCCACAGATTGTAGAGCCTCTGATACTACCTTATCATTTTATACAAGTAGTTTTCAGAAATATTTTTGGTGACCTATTTTCTTCTCATTTTTTATATACTACTCTATAATTTGAGGGAGTCTTCTTTAGCAGCAGCGATTTCTCATTGACCACTGGACTTGCCTTGCCTTGGAAGCAGAATAACCTAGACTTTATTAATCTGTTTCTTGGCTAGTTATTTGCATATTTTGCTCGGGATAGAACTCTAAACAGTGCAATGAGGAGATTTTTATGTGCACAGGAGTCCTCTACTATTTTAATTTGTTCTTCCTTTGAAAGGAACTGAGCAACTTTCATTTCCCTTTACTGGTGTTTTTGCTGTGGAAGGAAGTAGGTTGTATTGGTACATAGTTAGGGAGTGTTGGACACATTGCTTTAAAGAGGGAGGTGGAGAAAATGAAGTTAACAGCCTTTAGCCTCAGGGAGGGGTAAATAGTCTTTTACATGAAAATTGTGCGTGCAGTAGGTGTCCTCTCTTCTTGAAGCCTGCCTTCTCATTTCTCCCATTATTCTCTTTTGCCATTATTTGGTGTTTGCTTTACAGAAAATTGTAGAGGGGAATTCTTTGTATTCAGAGCATCCAGTATCCTTTCAGTATTTGTCCCTGCAAGCTAGAAAAAGATATTGTTCTCAGTATTTGTGGGTGAGTCTGGAAGAGTAGTATGTGGGCCTTTTCACAGTATAAACCCACACATGCTGTCATTTGTTTTTATATTTCATATGGTAATTTGCTGAGGTTTTTATACTTCTTTGTGGAGTTGTCTTTTTTCTGTTAGGAACTTCAGGATTTTTCTTCAAAGAAACCATGTATTTAACTACAAATCAAACTGATCTGATAGCTGTTTGTTGATTTGATAGGTGTCATTATGAACTAGGGTACCTGGTTTTTTTCTTCCTCCTGCAGGGGCTTCTTCTATTAAACATGACCTGTGTGAATATGTACAGGGAAGCCTTGGCTTTGGAAGAAGCTCCTAAAGGTCCCCACCTTACTATTTTATTGAACATGTGACCTCAGTGAAGCACTGTAGAACATTGATTGCGATGTTTCTTTCCTTTTCTTTCTTTCTTTCTTTCTTTCTTTCTTTCTTTCTTTCTTTCTTTCTTCTTTCTTTCTTTCTTTCAGATTTTATTTATTTACTCATGAAATATACAAGAGAGAGGCAGAGATATAGGTAGAGGGAGCCTGATGCAGGACTCAGTCACAGGACCACAGGATCACGACCTGAGCCAAAGGCAGGTGCTCAACCACTGAGTCACCCAGGCGTCCCGATTGGGATGTTTCTGAATGTCTTGCCCATAGCCTGAACCAAATCAAGTGTATTCAGGGAATAACTTTCCTTCTCATCAACCTTTGCTTCTGATGGTCTAATGTTCTCTGAGGTCAATGTTTATCTTCCTAGAAGTCATAATTTTCCAAAACATTGGTATGTCACCTTGACCTTTGAAACTATGTTTTTCATCTCCTACTTAGCATATAAAACATTATGGAATTTGGGGGTTAGTGGAGATTCCTTAAATATTAGTAAGTGTATGAAACTTAGGAGAAAATATATATTCAAGGCTAGCTTAGTCTGTAGCACTACTGATCTATCAGGCAGGGCAATTCGCCATTGTGGGTGACTCTTCTTCACATTATGGAATGCTATCAGCATCCCTGGCTTCTACCCACTAGATCTTAGTAGCATCACCTTTCCAGTTGTGACAGCCAAAAATGTCTCCAGTCATTACCAAATGTCCCTTGGGAAGTAAAATCACCCCTAGATGAGAAGCACCAGTCTACAGGGAAAGGAAGTCTGGATGCAGATACCTTTGAAACCTACAGTCTTTCATAATGCAAGTGTCTTCCTTTATTGTTACATTGGGAACTGTGTCTTCTAGAAATGTTTTGTCCTCAGTCTGAGTATACTAGTGTGAAAGAAACTTTTTAGTAATATTTAAAATTATTTATCACTATACTGTATTTTAAATCATTTCTTTATTGAAAAATGTAGTTGAGTACCTGTATCAATAGGTCACTGTCCTATGTAATAAGTATTCTAATGAGGATATAGGCAGTGTTCACTTAGACGTTAAGACCATAAGTTTTGGAGTCAGGCTGCCTGAATTCAAAGACTGGTTGTAGCATTTCTGGCTGTATGATCTTCAACAACGAATATCTTAAATTAATCATAAATAAAATGGTAGTAATAGCACCATTTACTTTTCACGTACCTGTTGATAAAATTAAACTAAATCAGAGATATAAAACACTTAACACAGTGCCTGGTGCGTTGAAGTAGACCTTTTCGTTATCTGGATCAACAGCACTATTTTCAAGGGTGTTGTGCTTATTAAAGAGAAGAACTCCTAATCCTGAGTAGAGGGGTGGTAGCAGCATCAGAAGCCTTTCTGGAAAAGATAAGCCTTGAGTGTGCCCTGGGAGACAAGGTCAGCCGAAAGATAGTGAAAAACAGCAAGAAGAGCATTCCAGCAAAGTATTGCATTTTCTTTTATGTATAATCTGTGATATAGAAACAGATAAATATTACTTGTTTCTTTGAAATATTTAAAAATGCAGTAATTTTTTTCAGCTTGTATTTCTCAGTTCGCAAGTCTTCATAGCTTATACATTTATTTTGCTATTAGAAAAGTCTCATGAAGTGTTCTTTATACCATTTTAATGAAGTATTGATTTTAATTGACCCCTTTATGTTTTCCTTGAGAACTCCATGATAGTCTTGTCTAATTTTAGGATTCCTTCTGGTCACAGACTGAGGAGAGCCTGGTTATTTCCTACTTCTGTTTGCTTCTTTCCAAATAATGTTTAAAGCATAGGTTTTGTCTAATGGAGGTTTTTCTGTCTCTCGTGTCCATGTTAGCTACCTTATTTATATGTGACTAGGGATCTAATCATCCTTGGACAGTTCCTGATGAATGCTCAGCTGCCCTGGTGATTCAAGGATACTGTTCAAAAACAAGCCATACCCCTTCCTAACATTTATATGACATGGTGCTGTCTCCAACATCTACATTCGCTTCTGTGACCCATAAATAAGCCAGTAGAGTAGGCAGGGCAAGTTTACAGGTGAGGAAATTGGGCTCAGAAGTGTTACTTGTCTAGGTTAACTCAAATCCAGAACTGGGCAGGGAAACCAGGTCTGCTGGACTCCAAAGCCTGCTATTCCTGCTACGTACACAGTTACGTTCAAATGTACTCTATGCAGTCATATACCTCCTTTTCAAAAACATTTTATGAGCTATTAAGGTAAAATGATGTTCTGCAGAACAGTTCAATATCTCTTCTTCCATTTCTTTTGTATTTTTTTTTAATCCTAGGCTATTGCTGATGGACTTAAACTGATGATTATTTGAACTTGTGACTAATTTCATTTTTTTATAATTCAATAAGAACATGTAGAATCATCATAACATTTACATGATTCTGAATAATCAGTTATCTTGCTCATTCTAGTGAGCTTCCTGAGGATGTCGTCTCTGCCCCCCCCCTTTTAAAGATTTATTTATTTATTTTAGAGAGGGAGTGCTTGCACAGGAAGGAGGGGGAGAGGGGGAACGAGAGAGAGAGAATCTTAAACTTCCCATTGAGCACGGAGTCTGACACAGGGCTCCATCTCATGACCTGAGATCATGACCTGAACCAAAATCAAGAGTCAGACACTCAGGGATCCCTGGGTGGCTCAGCGGTTTGGTGCCTGCCTTTGGCCCAGGGCACGGTCCTGGAGTCCCGGGATCGAGTTCCGCGTCGGGCTCCCAGCATGGAGCCTGCTTCTCACTCTGCCTGTGTCTCTGCCACTCTCTCTGTGTCTATCATAAATAAATAAATAAATCTTAAAGAAAAAAAAAAGAGTCAGACACTCAACCACCGAGTCACTCAGGTGCCCTTGTGACTTTTTATTTTTTAGTTTTTGGGCACGTTTCATAGTTGCTCTCAGCGAGTTCACACCTACTAGAAGCTCTTTGGAGAAATCACTACTGAATTTGCTAGAGATCAGATAGTTTTAAAATTTTGACTAGCTTATAAGGTGATTGTGGTATCCAGTCTCCAGATGTTCCCCAGTAATTCCTACTCCCTGGTATTTATGCCCTTGAAGAGTTCCCTCCCACATGGAATAGGGATGACATGTACAAACAATAGAATGATGCTGAAAGGGCACAGAATGACTTCTTAGGCTAGGTTATAAAACCCATTACGAGCTTTTGTCTTGCCCTTTTGGATCACTTGTTCTGGAGGAAGCCAGCTGCTGTCTTATGAGTCATCTCTGTGGAGAGAAGCACATGGTAAAGAACTGGGGCCTCCTGTCTAGACCTTGTATATAAGTCATTAAGAAGTGACTCTTTGAGCCACAGTCAAACCTTCTTATGGCTACAAACCCTGGCCAACATCTTGAATGTAGTGTCATGAGGGATACTGAGCTAGAACTGCCTGGCTACCCAGCTACTGAATTCATGACCCACCGAAACCATAAAATAATAAATGTTTATTGTTTTAAGACACTAGATTTAGGGATAATTTGTCATACTGAGCAATAGTACTCCTTTGGAATGATTTTAAACTACTTGATAGATACTGTTAAAACATGTGAAATATTAAGTACTCTGCATATTATTTTGTCTTTTTGAAATGGAATATGCTTCTTGTTTTTCTGTGCTCAATATTATAAACAATGATTCTATAAATTGTTTTTATCTCTAGTCATTAGTGTTTTAAATTTAAAATAAAAGATATATGGAAAGCATTTATAAAATAGAATTGTTATCCAATTGTAAGCTATTGAGTTAAATTCATTTCTAAACTCTTGCAAAGTGTTCTTACATATAATATTAACAAAATAACTTGAGGAGATTCCCCCTTAATAAAAAAAATACTGTAATCCTTGAATATTACTTCGATGTTTATATTTTATAAAACGTATTCAGGAATTTTGTAATGCCTAAGAGAAATACAGGAAGAAGAAAGAAAGAAAGATACAGCAGAAATATTATCAGCCCTTGTCTACAAATCAAGAGCTGAAAGCACATCAGGTCTAAATAAAGTGGTTGTCAATAGCCTAGTAACGGTACCTTCTGGTGTAAAAGGGGCCTGTGTTTCTTTAAGTTACATTGTCGGGATAAGCTTTCTAGTATATAACCAACAACTGTGGCTTTGAAATCTGAGAAACATTAATGATGACTGAGGAGATGGCCTCACAAAATAAGAATCCTATCATAATCATTGAAAATACATTTTGATAAACCAGTTTAGTATTGTATTGAATACTCTTAACATGATACTTCCTTCATAGAAGGATTTTATTATATTTTGCCATCTTTTGAAATAGTGGTTTATTATATTGGCACAACAAAATGATCACTGCCAACTGTGATTCTTCATGCTTCCTCAGAAAATAAAGCAGTCTCCTTTTTCCCCCCTCCTTAAGTTTGTGAGCACTATTAAAAGCCACAGAGCTTCTTGCAACATTTAAAAATAGTGCATATCCATCAATAATATTTTTTAGATTCCATGTACATCTGCCGATGAAGGTCATAAACCACGTCAGACAGATCCAGAAATCAGACTATCTTTTCTAATGACCCTTTGTTCTGACCAGAGCAATTGCATTTCGTTATTTCCTTTTACTTGACAATTTCCTGATGGTTAAGTAAATAAAGCCTAGGTATTAAACATGTAGCTGTGGCTCTTAGCATACATTCTTGTCTTGAGCTTTGGTTGCAGGTGTGCCCGGCCTTCCAAGCAGGCACACGTGGTTGCCGCAGATGGTGTGTCCTGTCAGTTGCATTCACACATGATGTATGACATTAATTGTTTTTGGACTATTGAAGAACTAGATGCTTTAGCTATCATAGGGAACATGTGGGAAAGAAAAATGAATGAGTAGAGTTGTCATGGTGTGAATTACTTTCTTTAAATCACCATTTTTATTCATGTGTATCTCCTTTTTTGAAAGAAACATGAGGCATTCCATTCTCAAAATGACTTTGGAGTGGAAGAATTTTTTAAGGAAAGAGGGGAATTACAAATTTGGATAAGGAAAACATCCTAAATCAATCAGTCTGTCTGTCTGTCTCTATTCCTCTCTGTCTCTGTCTCTGTCTCACACACACACACGCACACACACACCTTACTCATCTGGTGTGGACGTTTTTAAGTGTTTAAACATCCCATTTGAGTATAGAACTTTTTAAAAGGATGTGGAAGGTGGAGAATTCTGAATTTACTTTTATTGCTAAAATATAACGAAACTCTTTTTTCACCGTAAAATGAAGGATGCTTTTGATCCAGAGAGCAACTTTTAGAACAAATTAGAGAAATCTGTGTACATTTTGGAAATACTTCAGATATTACAGTAGTCTACCTGAAATTCAGCCTTTCTCTCCTTCTGTGCTCAGCTTTGCCACTCACTAACTCTGAAACCTTGGGCAACTTACTTACTGTCTCCCTGAGCCTCATCTTTGTTGTCCCTGTATTGAGGTTTTATGAAGATTATGGTTGATTAAGACTGGTTATCACATGTTACATCATATATAGTAGTTGCAAAATAAATATAGTTTTCATTAATCACAATGATGTTGGCAGGTGTTGAGTCAAAAATGCAGATACACCAATGGAAACCATTTGCACAGAGGTTTACCTGTGCTTGTGCTCAGTCTCCAAAATTACACTTCTGATTTTGAACATCCATCTTGTGAAATAGGGACCCAAATTGCTGTCTATTGAAAGAGTACAACAAGGAAATATTTTGGTATTTGTGTCAAAGAATTGAATGAACATTTGAAAATGTAGCAAATTATAAAAACTGAAAGTCATAAAATATGGGAAGCAATTAAAGGAGTCGAGGAACACAGGTAACATCATGATACAAGTTTGAAACAAGCGCGGATGTGGCGGCGTGAGGGGTAAAGTTGGAGGAAGTGAGGAGTGAAACAGGTGGCTCACATTTTTAGTGCTTTAGATAAGCTGTTCTTGAAAGAATATTGGATTTTTGATGTGTTTGAGTTCATTCTGAAACTCAGTCTTTTTCTAAGATATATTAGAAGCGATAAGCAGACAATCATGTTTATCATTTATAAGTTCATCATTTATAAAATTATTTCCCCCTGTATTTTCTTGGAATCAGTAACTATAAAATCCTAGGGGATGATTAGTTAACTTTTCCTACAACTGTTGGGCCTTATTTAGTTGCCGTGATTATAAACAGAAACATATAAGCAATGTCTTTTATTTAAGGAAGCACCCAATAACTCATCAGATCTGACAAAGGAACCACTGTAGCCTCTGGGTATAATCATCACTTTGTTTAAACCCTAAGGAGGAAACCAGAAGGGAATGCAACATTACTGAACCCTCCAGCTCTCACTACAAGCTCCATTGCATATACTACTTTTTTTTTTTTAAGATTTTATTCATTTATTCCTGAGAGACACACACAGAGAGAGGCAGAGACACAGGCAGAGGGAGAAGCAGGCTCCACGCAGCCCGATGTGGGACTGGACCCTGGGACCCCAGGACCACGCCCCGGGCTGAAGGAAGGCGCCAAACTGCTGAGCCACCCGGGGATCCCCCACATATACCACCTTTGAGCTCAGGAAGTGTTGTCAAAAGAAGATGACCACCCCCTACTCCGCAAATAACAGTCATAGAATACACGTTTCACTGCTCATCATTGTATCATTTTATATTTTGGAACCAGAGAAATCAAATTTGGGTGAATACAGTATAAAGACTTTTAGGATGAAGATGGGGAATGGTAGACACTTTGCAATTTAAGGTTCGTTGTCTTCTGACAGTAATATTTTGGTGCCCTGGTCTCACTAGCAAAAAGCTTACCTCAGTCTAATTATTATTTCATTACATAGGGCAGGAAATTGAATGGAAGAGGCAGGAGACCCTTGCACCCAATTCTAAGCCTTCAGTACTTTTCCACCAAATCACATTGATCAAAGTCCAGTGTGTTTTGTATGTTGCTCTACCATATGAATTTTTCATTGGAAGTTGGAGGAGAAATGATTATGCAAACACCAAAAAAAACATGATGCATCAGCTAGTTGTACTTGCTCCAGAATATTTAGAAAAGCAATAGCGTTCTTGTACTTTATTTGGCACATTGTGTCATATTAATCACGTTAAATTTGATGTGGAGAATTTATGAAACAAAGTTAGATGATATGTGTGTGTGTGTGCGTGTGTGTATACACATGTGTATCCATAATTCACGTAGTTTAAAAAATTTATTTTTCCACCACATTACCTGGTGTTGTAAACAATACTGAGATTTAGATGCAGATGTAGCAATTCTATTATCATCTAGATACCTAGATAGTACAAAGATGCATATTTGTATGTGCCAGAGAATGTGATTTACGCACAGTGATTTTTAGTCAATAATGTTTGTAATGCAATTTCATGTTAGGCAGTGTCATAATAGAAAATGATGGATACAAAACTACATTGATAGAAGTGTGACTTGGCAAACATTGGGGCAGGGAGAGGAATGATTCATCACTGTGCCTGCTCTAGATGACTTTGTACAGGATGAACATTGAGCCAGAACACATTATCATGAATGTTCTTTTCAAATTAAAGTATCGTACTTTCCTGTTACTGAAAACAGATTGTTTTTTAAATTCTAAATTCTGTAAGACAAAAAAAAATAATAGATAAAAATAAATTTAAGGATAATAAAGGTCTTTTTACCCAATGTCTCTTAGGCACCTGCAAGCCAGGGGACATGTTGATTAGAGATGTGCTTCAGGAGGTTAATCTGGTTATAATATATTTGATAGATTGTGAGCAAACAGAATTAAGTCAGACTGGAAGGAGAATGTAGCAGGGGGACAAGAGTGAACCTCAAGGTCTTAGAGTCTATCACAGGTTCTTAACTGGGGGTGTGGAAGTGTTTGGAGATGTTTTAGTTATAACAATTCCTGGGGAATGCCTCTGATGTGGAGTCTGTGGAAATCTGGAAAATGAAACATCCTACATTATGAAAGATCTCCTGCAAAACGGAGTTTTCCATCTCAAGTTTAGGCCTATGCCTTAAGTGAATGGTATAAAGAGTCAGTGGGAGTTTGGAACAATATTATCTACCCAGCAGCATAATTAGGGATGAGAAATTCCAGGAGAGTCTGTGTTTTTTGTGTACCATTATTTTTTAAGATTTATGTATTTATTTATTCATGATAGACATAGAGAGAGAGAGAGAGGCAGAGACACAGGCAGAGGGAGAAGCAGGCTCCATGCCGGGAGCCCGATGTGGGACTCGATCCCAGGACTCCAGGATCGCGCCCTGGGCCAAAGGCAGGCGCTAAACTGCTGAGCCACCCAGGGATCCCCTTTGTGTACCATTATTAAGGTCTAACATGTTTATGGACAAGTAGATCTTTATGTCCTTGTTCTCACCCTAAAGAATACTTAAATGCCAAGTTTTTCCTTGAGTTTCTTGTTGAAAAAGAACCGGGATAATTCTTATGACAACGTAAAGACAAATATTTCAACCTTTAAGTACTGATGGCATTTTCCAGAAAAAAATATCTGTAAAAAACTTAGTGTATGAGTTTAAAGATCAGTCTCCTTAAAGAAAATATGAAGACAAAGAGCTAGATTCATTCCCTACTACTACTACACTAGTGAAATGAATATGAGAAGAAATTTTATATTTCACTTCATCCATTCCTTAAATAGATGTCTTCAGCATCCATTGTTTTAGGTACTGCTCTAGGATTTAAGCACATAGCCAGTTTGTCTAAGTTGCAAGCATGTAAAACTTAGGTGAACCTACATAATAATAAGGGAGATGATAATAAATAATATCAGGTAGTGCAATGATGGAAGGTGTTAAATGGGCCGGTCAAGAAAGGACTGAACGGGTGACATTTTGAGTAGGAATGAAATAAGTACAGGTGCCAGCATCTGAATACATGCTGGGGGAGCGGGGGGGGGGGGGGGGCAGTTCAGCAGAGAGATTAGTAAAGGTTCTGAGCATAGCTGGTCATGGTGAGACCAGATAAGGAGACCACAGAACAAGGGGAAAGTTGTAGAAGTAAAACTGGAGAAGCAGCCAAGTTCCAAACACGTGGGAACTCTAGGATAGCCCATAAAACACCTTCTTTGCAGAGTGACCTTAAAAGCCACTGGAAGATGCTGAGTCTAAAAGAGATACAATCGGACGGATATTTCCAAAGGATCCTCCTGCATTCTTTGTGGTTTTCTTGGTCTGGCAAGAGTGGACTCAGATTCTATGGATACCCAGAGTCTTTGAAAGATAAAGGTTGACTTGGACCAGGTGGAAGTACAGAAGTTGTAAGGTGACTGTTGAAGGTAGAGTTTACAGGGTATGCCAATGGACATAATCTAGGCTAGCAGAGAAAGAGAGGAACCAAGATTCTAAAGTTTATGAATTACCCTCAATTTATGGGATGCTCATTTGAGAAACATTGTACTTCAAAATTAAAATTGACGTCCTCTATCAGTTTTAACTTCTTCGAGCCCTTCCAAATTTTGCACAGTTTTTCAAGGCAGTCATCCCTAATGCTTAGGGGTGTTTTAGTGACTTCTAGATTGGGGATCTTTCTCACCTCTGACTTTGGTTTTCCATAGTTTTATAGCTGTAGTAAAATAGTACACAGGATCAAGTTCAAAATGCATATAAGAAATACTTTATGGAGAATGAAGTATAAACATGATTGAATTGTTAAGAGTATGAGTTCTAGAAGCAGACTGGATTTAAATGCTGATATCACCATTAATGAGCTTTGCAACTTTAAGGACATTACTCTTTTTCTTCATCTATAAATTAGAAATAATAACGTTGCCTACTTTAAAGAATTGTTGTGAGGATTTAATGGTTTACTACATATATAATGCTCTGAGCAATGCTTGGCACATAGTAACTTATTAATAAGTGTTAATGATTTTTATTATCTATTTATATCATTGCTAACAAGAACAGATATGTGATTCAAATTTTTCAAGAAAGAAGCAGCTTCAGAAACAAAAGGAATAAGTAATCCACGAACTGAACAAGCCAAAAGAATTGAAAATGAGCTGTACATGAAATTAATGAAAAAAAAAACCCTGAAAACTCAATAGATAAATTCATAAGTAAATAGTTTGAAATTATATCAGATTTTTCTTCCCTAACAACATGTTTAAGATTTGTAACCTAAGAGAAGCACATTATCAGCAAAAGACACAGTTTTTAAATTATTATTTGTATCATTAAACTATTATTATGTGTACATTGCTGGGTTTTTTTCTGTGTTTTGCAAATTGCTTTTCGGGAACCCAAAATCTTAATGTATTTTTTTTGCATTTTCAAGAATTTTAAATTTCCTAATGGCATTCTCAATTCATTGGGGGTACCAGATTGAATGTACAAAACAACTTAATTGCCATATACTTGAAAATAACTTTATCATTTTGAAGAACGTTCTTAATGTCTAAAACACAGTTTTTAAGATATTGATTAATCATAGTACTTAATAACAGTTTTATCTTAGCACAGAAATAATAAAGTTATAAAAAATGAGAACTGGCTTATTTCAACTCGATAAATACTGTTTTTCTTTAGATCTTGTTACAGGATTCCAACATGCTGGAGCATAAGTATACAATAAATAGTTGCACTTTAATTAATGTTTGATTATTAATTTCATGTGCTAAATAAAGTAAAATGGAAATTTTGAAAATGCTGTGTGAATCACACAAATGGCAGAGAAAAATGCAGCTTTAAAATTATAATTGTGATAAGTGGCCTTTAGTTTGATATTTTGAAGCTGACCTGTCAACATCAGGGTCATCTACAAATGTTATTCAGTATACATTATTTAATGTGCATTGTGATTGCACACAATGTGCATATGTGATTGCACAAATTAATAAAATTTGGGAATTTTACTTGTAAAGTTGTGGATAAATATGGCTCATATCTGGTTCTCTTTATCTCTTGCTTAGACTGTCACAAAACCTTTTACTCTCATTTTCCCCTAGAATAAGATTTCAAACATGAAACATTCTCAGGGATGTACCAACCTCCGTTTCCAAGCATGATGCTACTCATGCAGTAATACTCCATTTTACTATCATTACATACTATATATCTTAAATATATACTATGCTAACTTTTGCATATCAGTTTAAAACTCTCCTTTCTGCTTAAAATGATATTCTGCTTGTTACTCAACTTTTTGGGTATGCTGGGAGTACCAGCATACTGAAACAGTAATAAAGCTGGCTTGAGAGGAGACAGAAGGAACTAACCTGTAGAAAGGATGACTCCTTGATGGATTGAGGCAAACAACCCTACTACTAAGTCCAGTATTCTCAACATTTCCCTTACCAGGTCTTTTTAAGGGAGTCAATGTTGGGGCCAACCCATGGCCACAAGGGTTGCAAAGGCGGTTGTTGGAAGAGGCCCTCTAAGTTCAGCACAGGAGGTTGAGAGCCAGATGAAAAAGAGCAACAATCATGAACTAGACTGGACTCTAGGACTCAACCCACCAGGGTCACAGTTAGATAGGGAAGCTGACACTAGCTTCTCTTTCAAATACCCTGTGAAGTTGGAGTGTGAACAGCAGGCCAATCCATTTCCACATTCCTGTCACTCATGTGAAAGAGCCTGTTAATTCAGTGTCTGTGCCATCTTGTTGGTGGACTTCAGGGACGGGCTGTGCCTGTGGATTAGTGAGTCATTACCTCTGGCAGCTACAAGAGCACCTCCATTGGCCGGGGGTTTCACCCTCCTTCAAAGATGCCAGCTGAAAACAGCCTCCTTCAGTCTCCAAGGATAGATATAATGTTTATTCTCTGTGTTCCCACTAGCATGCTTTTTGCTTTCTCTTTAATGGAACTTCATAGAGTTGGCTTTGCCACAGCATAAAACCATGTATCTTCAGGCCAGGCCCCATTCCTCCCCAGTACCTGGCTCGCAGTAAGCACTTAACATGTACCTTTTGAGTGTGAAATATTTTAATAAAGTGAGAGAAAAACCAATTTTTTTCCCTTAGCAGCATTTTCCTGTTGTCTTAACTGCATGTATTTAAGGTTTTAGGCTGCAATAAGCCTACCATTCTTGCTAAGGTATATGAGAGAAAGAGAAGTCCTTTATGGCTTTATTCCAATAAATTTTGCAGATTCACACCTGATGATTTAATCATCTATTTTTAGGCTCCATTCACCTTCTGCATGCTGGGTGAACAACTTGCTGCTCATTAAACAGATTGTACATTAAAAACTATAGAGTACAAAAGCAGAAATATCATACGTTTGGTGATAATTAGTAGTGTTCATTTCCTCACTAAGTACTAGGGCATACCACACTGTTTCCATAGCAACTTCTATTCTGTTCAATTAACTGCCTAATGTGAATGTATGAATAAGTTTCTGTTTTTAAGGAAAAGGCCCCCAAACAATGGGGTGATTTAAGAGTTTACAGTTACGCATGTAAGCATATTGGTTTTATGTTATTTTCTACTTTACTTTTGGAAACACATTTTTAATGTTTTCAGGTTCTGGTCATAACCAGAAAAAGCATAAGGAGTGAATGAATTTTAATGAATTTCTAAATGGCCTACTGAACCAGATTCTCCTAGTGCCCAGCTACTCCCTGGTTGTAAATTATGCAAATATACAAGCTGCCTTAACTCTTTCAGGACACTAGGGTACCATTTGGCAAATAGCTACTCCAGGGAACTAATCCATCATGGGGGGAAAAATAAAGAAAGAAACAAAGGCCATTTCATAGCAATTAAATATGTGTTGCTTTAATTTATTAAATGTCCCTGGAAAGCAGGATTTGCATTATGTTAATTTTTCTGAAGAGAAAAGCAGCTTAGATATTTTCAGCAGAGTCTCAGATACTGTGGCTGACAGTGTGGTGCAGAAGAGACAGCAGTTGACTTAGGAGTCAAATCTAAGTTTGAACTTTGAAATCATTATGCTAAGACTGAGACTAGAAACACCAGCTTCCCTCATTGTGAGGGTGATAATAACACATAGGTTCGTATTCCATATCACCCTCTACCTCATTATATCAAGGTGCGACAATTATGAGTTAAGAGCCATCAATTTCCCTCTTCTATTTGGTGGAACTTCAGCTTTGATAATTTTTTACTTTATTTTTTATTTATTTATTTATTTATTTATTTATTTATTTATTTATTTATATTTATTTATTTTTTAATAAATTAATTTTTTATTGGTATTCAATTTACCAACATACAGAATAACACCCAGTGCTCATCCCGTCAAGTGGCCCCCTCAGTGCCCGTCACACACTCACCCCCACCCCCCACCCTCCTCCCCTTCCACCACCCCTAGTTCGTTTCCCAGAGTTAGGAGTCTTTATGTCTGTCTCCCTTTCTGATATTTCCCACACATTTCTTCTCCCTTCCCTTATATTCCATTTCACTATTATTTATATTCCCCAAATGAATGAGAACATACACTGTTTGTCCTTCTCCGATTGACTTACTTCACTCAGCATAATACCCTCCAATTCCATCCACGTTGAAACAAATGGTGGGTATTTGTCGTTTCTAATGGCTGAGTTATATTCCATTGTATGCATAAACCACATCTTCTTTATCCATTCATCTTTCGATGGACACCGAGGCTCCTTCCACAGTTTGGCTATTGTGGACATTGCTGCTAGAAACATCGGGGTGCAGGTGTCCCGGCGTTTCATTGCATCTGAATCTTTGGGGTAAATCCCCAACAGTGCAATTGATGGGTCGTAGGGCAGGTCTATTTTTAACTCTTTGAGGAACCTCCACACAGTTTTCCAGAGTGGCTGCACCAGTCACATTCCCACCAACAGTGTAAGAGGGTTCCCTTTTCTCCACATCCTCTCCAACATTTGTGGTTTCCTGCCTTGTTAATTTTCCCCATTCTCACTGGTGTGAGGTGGTATCTCATTGTGGTTTTGATTTGTATTTCCCTGATGGCAAGTGATGCAGAGCATTTTCTCAAGTGCATGTTGGCCATGTCTATGTCTTCCTCTGTGAGATTTCTCTTCATGTCTTTTGTCCATTTCATGATTGGATTGTTTGTTTCTTTGGTGTTGAGTTTAAGAAGTTCTTTATAGATCTTGGAAACTAGCCCTTTATCTGATACGTCATTTGCAAATATCTTCTCCCATTCTGTAGGTTGTCTTTGAGTTTTGTTGACTGTATCCTTTGCTGTGCAAAAGCTTCTTATCTTGATGAAGTCCTAATAGTTCATTTTTGCTTTTGTTTCTTTTCCCTTCATGGATGTATCTTGCAAGAAGTTACTGTGGCCGAGTTCAAAAAGTGTGTTGCCTGTGTTCTCCTCTAGGATTTTGATGGAATCTTGTCTCACATTTAGATCTTTCATCCATTTTGAGTTTATCTTTGTGTATGGTGAAAGAGAGTGGTCTAGTTTCATTCTTCTGCATGTGGATGTCCAATTTTCCCAGCACCATTTATTGAAGAGGCTGTCTTTCTTCCAGTGGATAGTCTTTCCTCCTTTATCAAATATTAGTTGATCATAAAGTTCAGGGTCCACTTCTGGGTTCTCTATTCTGTTCCACTGATCTATGTGTCTGTTTTTGTGCCAGTACCACACTGTCTTGATGACCACAGCTTTGTAGTACAACCTGAAATATGGCATTGTGATGTCCCCAGCTATGGTTTTCTTTTTTAAAATTCCCCTGGCTTTTCGGGGTCTTTTCTGATTCCACACAAATCTTAAAATAATTTGTTCTAACTCTCTGAAGAAAGTCCATGGTATTTTGATAGGGATTGCATTAAACGTGTAAATTGCCCTGGGTAACACTGACATTTTCACAATATTAATTCTGCCAATCCATGAGCATGGAATGTTTTTCCATCTCTTTGTGTCTTCCTCAATTTCTTTCAGAAGTGTTCTATAGTTTTTAGGGTATAGATCCTTCACCTCTTTGGTGAGGTTTATTCCTAGGTATCTTATGCTTTTGGGTGCAATTGTAAATGGGACTGACTCCTTAGTTTCTCTTTCTTCAGTCTCATGTTAGTGTATAGAAGTGACACTGATTTCTGGGCATTGATTTTGTATCCTGTCACGCTACCAAATTGCTGTATGAGTTCTAGCAATCTTGGGGTGGAGGCTTTTGGGTTTTCTATGTAGAGTATCATGTCATCAGCGAAGAGGGAGAGTTTGACTTCTTCTTTGCCAATTTGAATGCCTTTAATGTCTTTTTGTTGTTTGATTGCTGAGGCTAGGACTTCCAATACTATGTTGAATAGCAGTGGTGAGAGTGGACATCCCTGTCTTGTTCCTGATCTTAGGGGAAAGGCTCCCAGTGTTTCCCCATTGAGAATGATATTTGCTGTGGGCTTTTCGTAGATGGCTTTTAAGATGTTGAGCAATGTTCCCTCTATCCCTACATCTGAAGAGTTTTGATCAGGAATGGATGCTGTATTTTGTCAAATGCTTTCTCTCCATCTAATGAGAGGATCATATGGTTCTTGGTTTTTCTCTTGCTGATATGATGAATCACATGGATTGTTTTATGAGTGTTGAACCAGCCTTGTGTCCCGGGGATAAATCCTACTTGGTCATGGTGAATAATTTTCTTAATGTACTGTTGGATCCTATTGGCTAGTATCTTGTTGAGAATTTTTGCATCCAAGTTCATCAGGGATATTGGTCTGTAATTCTCCTTTTTGGGCGGGTCCTTGTCTGGTTTTGGAATTAAGGTGATGCTGGCCTCATAGAACGAATTTGGAAGTACTCCATCTCTTTCTATCTTTCCAAACAGCTTTAGTAGAATAGGTATGATTTCTTCTTTAAACGTTTGATAGAATTCCCCTGGGAAGCCATCTGGCCCTGGACTCTTGTGTCTTGGGAGGTTTTTGATGACTGCTTCAATTTCCTCCCTGGTTGTTGGCCTGTTCAGGTTTTCTATTGCTTCCTGTTCCTGTTTTGGTAGTTTTTGGCTTTCCAGGAATGCGTCCATTTCTTCTAGATTGCCTAATTTATTAGCATACAGCTGTTCATAATATGTTTTTAAAATCATTTGTATTTCCTTGGTGTTGGTAGTGATCTCTCCTTTCTCATTTATGATTTTATTAATTTGAGTCTTCTCTCTTCTTTTTAATAAGGCTGGCTAATGGTTTATCTATCTTATTAATTCTTTCAAAGAACCAACTCCTGGTTCTGTTGATCTGTTCCACAGTTCTTCTGGTCTCGATTTTGTTGAGTTCTGCTCGAATTCTAATTAACTCTCTTCTGCTGGGTGTATGATCCATCTGCTGTTTTTTCTCTAGCTCCTTTATGTGTAAGGTTAGCTTTTGTATTTGAGTTCTTTCCAGTTTTTGAATGGATGCTTGTATTGCGATGTATTTCCCCCTCAGGACTGCTTTTGCTGCATCCCAAAGATTCTGAAGGGTTATATCTTCATTCTCATTAGTTTCCATCAATCTTTTTAATTCTTCCTTAATTTCCTGGTTGACCCTTTCATCTTTTAGCAGGATGGTCCTTAACCTCCACGTGTTTGAGGTCCTTCCAAACTTCTTGTTGTGATTCAGTTCTAATTTCAAGGCATTATGGCCTGAGAATATGCAGGGGACGATCCCAATCTTTTGGTATCGGTTCAGACCCGATTTGTGACCCAGTATGTGGTCTATTCTGGAGAAAGTTCCATGTGCACTTGAGAAGAATGTGTATTCAGTTGAGTTTGGATGGAAAGTTCTGTAGATGTCTGTGACATCCATCTGGTCCAGTGTATCATTTAAAGCTCTCGTTTCTTTGGAGATGTTGTGCTTAGAAGACCTATCGAGTATAGAAAGAGCTAGATTGAAGTCACCAAGTATAAGTGTAGTATTATGTAAGTATTTCTTAACTTTGGTTGTTAATTGGTTTAAATATTTGGCAGCTCCCACATTCAGGGCATATATATTGAGGATTATTAAGTCCTCTTGTTGGATAGATCCTTTAAGTATGAGATAGTGTCCCTCTTCATCTCTCCCTACAGTCTTTGGGGTAAATTTTAGTTTATCTGATATAAGGATGGCTACCCCTGCTTTCTTTTGAGGACCATTTGAATGGTAAATGGTTCCCCAACCTTTTATTTTCAGGTTGTAGGTGTCCTTCTGTCTAAAATGAGTCTCTTGTAGACAGCAAATAGATGGGTCCTGCTTTTTTATCCAGTCTGAAACCCTGCGCCTTTTGATGGGGTCAATAAGCCCGTTCACGTTCAGAGTTACTATTGAGAGATATGAGTTTAGTGTCACCATGATATCTATTCAGTCCTTGTTTTTGTGGATTGTTCCACTGAACTTCTTCTTAAAGGGGAATTTTAAGAGTCCCCCTTTAAATTTCTTGCAGAGCTGGTTTGGAGGTCACATATTCTTTCAGTTCCTGCCTGTCTTGGAAGCTCTTTATCTCTCCTTCCATTTTGAATGAGAACCTTGCTGGATAAAGTATTCTTGGTTGCATGTTCTTCTCATTTAGGACCCTGAATATATCCTGCCAGCCCTTTCTGGCCTGCCAGGTGTCTGTGGAGAGGTCTGCTGTTACCCTAATATTCCTCCCCATAAAAGTCAGGGATTTCTTGTCTCTTGCTGCTTTAATGATCTTCTCTTTATGTTTGGAATTTGCAAGCTTCGCTATTAAATGTTGAGGTGTTGAACGGTTTTTATTGATTTTAGGGGGGGATCTCTCTATTTCCTGTATCTGAATGTCTGTTTCCCTTCCCAGATTAGGAAAGTTTTCATCTAGGATTTGTTCAAATACATATTCTGGCCCTCTGGCCCTTTTGGCACCCTCATGAACCCCAATTAAACGTAGGTTTTTCTTCCTCAGGCTGTCGTTTATTTCCCTTAATCTGTCTTCATGGTCTTTTAATTGTCTCTTTTTTCCTCAGTTTCCCTCTTTGCCATTAACTTGTCTTCTATGTCATTCACTCGTTCTTCAACCTCGTTAACCCTCATTGTTAGGACTTCTAGTTTGGATTGCATCTCATTCAATAGATTTTTAATTTCTGCCTGATTGGATCTAAATTCGGCAGTCATGAAGTCTCTTGAGTCCTTTATGCTTTTTTCTAGAGCCACCAGTAGCTCTATAATAGTGCTTCTGAATTGGCTTTCTGACATTGAATTGTAATCCAGATTTTGTAACTCTGTGGGAGAGAGGACTGTTTCTGATTCTTTCTTTTGAGGTGAGGTTTTCCTTATAGTCATTTTGCTCAGTGCCGAGTGGCCCAAAACAAGTTGTATTGGGAAAAGGAGAAAAAGATAGAGAAAGAAGGAAAGAAAAGAGAAAATGAAAAAAGAAAAAAGGAAGAAAAAATGGAAAAAGAAAAAGAGAAAGAAAAAGAAAGAAAGGGGGAAAAAGGGTGGGGGAAGCAATCAAATCAAAAAGAAAAACAAAAAACACGGGGGAGTATCTTCCGATTCTGTATACTTTAAGTCCCTTGACTTCGCCTGGAACTGGTCCGTGTCGGTGGTCTTCTGGGGAAGGGGCCTGCTGTGCTGATTCTCAGGTGTTAGCACTTGGGGGAGCTGCTCTGCCCCTGCCTGGTGCAGGGCTCAGTGGGGGGTGTTTACCCCGTGAGGCCCCGGGAGGAAGCCACAGTGGCGGGGGCAGCTCTGGGACCCTGGAGTCAGCCCCCGCAGTAGCTCCGGGGCTCTCCGTCTGCAGGGCCTGGGGGCTCCGGGGCGGGGCCGCTGATCTGCTCAGCTCGGGGCAGGAGCGTCCTTGCTGTCCTGGGCCCTCCCGGCCTCTGCCTGTCCCGGGGGAGGCCGGATCCTGGGCTGTGTCCCGGCGCCCTGTGCTCCGGGGCCTGCGCTGTTGGATTCGCGCTCCCGCCCCGCAGCCCCCTCCGCGGAGCCGCCGCCCGAGCCCCTCCCAGCTGATCCCGGGTCCCGCGGTGCGCGCTGCAGCCCTTAGGGAGCTCGGCGCACTCTCCAGGGGCGCAGGTGCCTGTTAGTGTCCCAGGGAGCCCGAGGGCATCCCCGTCCTCCTGGGTCCTGCTCTAACTCCCTGCGAGCCCCTTTCCGCCCGGGAAGGTTGGTGCAGCTCCTGCTCCTCCGGGACGGGGCTCTCCTGTCCTGGGGACACTCGCCCCGGCCTCAGCCCGGCTCCTCGCGGGGCCCCTCCCCCTTGGAGGTCTTTTGTTTATTTCTTTTTCCCCGTCTTCCTACCTTGATAGAAGCGCGAACTCTTCTCACTGTAGCGTTTCAGCTGTTCTCTCTTTAAATCTCAGGCTTAATTCCTAGATTTTCAGGATGATTTGAAGGTTATCTAGGTAATTTGTTGGGGACAGGTGATTTGGGGACCCTACTCTTCTGCCATCTTGCCCCTCCTCCTAATTTTTTACTTTAAGGAAAGTATCCTGTAGTTCAGCTTAATAGATGGGAGAGACACTGGGGCATAGAAAGATCAAGTCAGGTATCTGATGTGACATAGTCAGTGACTGCAATCCATTCTCCTTAAACCACTGAGACGCCCTGTTTGCCTACATAACCGGTATAACGTGGCACAGTGCAGGCACCATAATATGCTAGGCAGCATATTAAATATTTTACACATATTATCTCACTGTATTCCTAAAAGTTGTGTTTCATTGTTATCCCTATTTAGTATCTTAAGTCTAGACTGCAGTTGTAGTCTTTAATGAATCTGAAACTATTTCACTGTGGTTTGTTTTTTGACTTTTTTGGAGGGTGGTGGGAAGAGAGAGAAAATCCCAAATAAGCTCCATCCCAGTGTGGAGTCTGACAACCCTGAGATCATGACCTGAGTCAAAAATCAAGAGTTGGACATTTAACCAACCGAGCCGCCCAGGCACCCCTCGCTATTTTTTTTTTCTTAAGCAGAAAAAAAGGATTCTAAAGAATTTGTCACCATTATAGGAATTAGACTCAAACACTTTTTCTTAATTGTTATTGTTAAAGCTAATGTATACCTAATATAACATTTCATTTTCTAAAGCTAATCTATGACTGTTGCATATCTAGTGCTGTTCTTTTTTTTTAAAAGTGCTGTTCTTTCTTTTTTTTTAAATTTTATTTATTTATTCATAGACACAGAAAGAGAGAGAGAGAGGCAGATGGAGAAACAGGCTCCATGCAGGGAGCCCAATGTGGGAGGCGATCCCCGGTCTCTAGGATCACACCCCAGGCTGCAGGCGGCGCCAAACCACTGGGCCACCGGGGCTGCCCTTAAGTGCTGTTCTTAATAAAGAAATTAGAATAAGTCATTTTTTCTTTAAAAATTGATAATTCTCTTGAAGTTCATAAAACTATTCATCAAAGGAAACTATAGTATTCTTGACACTCTGCTAGAAATAAAATCTAAAAGTTTCAAAGCACTTTCCAAATACTAAATAATTTGCTTTAAATATTGAAAGGATGAACACCTGGGGGCTCACTGGTTGAGCATCTGCCTTTAGCTCAGGGACTCGTGATCCTGGAGTCCTGAGATCAAGTCCTGCATCAGGCACCCTGCAAGGACCCTGCTTCTTCCTCTGCCTATGTCTTTGCCTCTCTCCCTGTGTCTCTCATAAATAAATAAAATTGTTTAAAAAAAAAAAATCTAAAGGAGAAACAGATCAACCAATTTGCATCCCAGAATAGCATCTTATGTTATTGTTGAGGTTGGAAATTGTGAATTATTATTAGCATTGAGCAGTTAATTTTAAAATGCTAGATAGTTCATCTTGTAAACATAAAGTTGAGTCAAAAAATACTTAAAATGTATACCATTATTTTATTCATGTAAGAGTTTATAAGATAACTATTTGCATTTGCCACCTATTTCTTTTGGGTAAAGATATGCTTAGGTAAGGTGTAATATGCTCATTTTATTCTATTTGAAAAACAGTATCATTGGAATGCTAATTGGAATTATGTCAAATTTATTTTGAAGATGTACATTTTGGTGATAAATCTTCCCACTGCAGAATATAAAATAAGTTTCAAATTGTTCAGATCTTGTTTAACTTCTAGATTATTCTAGTGTTTTCTTTTTAATCTATGTCTTGTTAAATTTGTTTCTTGGTATTTAATAGCTTTGTTGTTTATGTAAATGAAGTATTTCCTCTTCCATTTATCATTTTTTTGATGTGTATTTTAATCTTGTTTCCAGCCACCTTTGCAGATATTTTAATTAATGCAACCTGTTTTACAAGAATCACTTGAATTTTTGAGAGGTTTAAAATGATATGTGCTATAAAGACCTTAACTGGTGCTTGGTACAGAGCAAGTCCTCAATAAGCAGTGGCTGTTTTCATAACCTGTGGTTCCACTTTCAGACTGCATGGTCTTTATATAACATCTTCATCAGCATTAATTATATGCATTTCTATTTTGGTTTGATCAATATACTTTAATTTTAAATAGCATTTATTGAATATCTGTGATTAAATGCTCGTTGCTTTTATGTTGATGATTCTTATATTTTTGTGAAGTATCATGAGCAATTTTTTCTTTGTTCTACTGGCTTTCTTACCATAAACATTGCCACAATGGACCAATCTGTGAAGTGTTCTTTACTTGGGACCACAACTAGTGTAATTAAGATGGCTATGAAAAATGTTGGAAAAAGGAATTGCTCTTGTTTGCAGCTTGTTCATCTTTAATCAGTGACACTTTTTGCATACTTAAGTACACAAAAAGATGTTTTAATATGTAAAACATGAAACTCATAGTATGGAATTTTGGAGTTCACACCTTTTTTTCATTTTGGAGTTGCATTTATGTTAATGATGAAGATTTCATATTCTATTATTATGCATTCTAAGGTTCGAGCAGTAATTAACAAAACACATTATCTATATGACTGATAAAATTTATTGAGACAATAAAAGTGTAAAAACAGAAATGAGAAAATCATTTGTATTTAAAGATTTATAAATGGTGATGTTCATAATATAACCCTAGCAAATACTATTTTAAGGACAGATTTGCCTTCTAAATCAAAGAAATGGTTATGTAAGATGAGAAATAATTTAAGTGGGGAAAATATATGTAAATAAAATTTTCTCCTGAGAATTTTATATGATAGCTTTGTGTTAATAGCAGTGGTTCTTCAACAACAACAAAAAAGTATGGAGGATGTTTCCAAATGTCTTAAAATTTTGTAACAGTGACTTTACTTGGGACCTCCTGAGAATTTAGGACTGATTAACTTCTCTAACTTACTGAAGTGGCACCTTAAAACTGTTTTAAGAGCATTTGACTGTAAAAACTCATATTGTGAGCTAACATTTATTGAATACTTATATTTTTATAGGCTCTGAAATTGAACACTATATTTGAATTAACTTCATTTAATTTTCTTAAGAAAAACACTGTGAAATCAGAACAATCATTATTCATATTTTGAAGATGAGGAAATTAAAACTCTGAGAATAAAATAAATTTTCCAAAGTTAAAGAATTAATGTCAGGCTGGTACAACTCAAATGCCAAAGTCTTCCTCTTGTTCTCTATTCTGTTACTTCATTACAATAGAAATAGTGACATAATTTTTCTTTAAAAAATATTCACCTATTTTGAGGTTAAATGTTTGATTCTTGGTTTTACCTCATTGGTCATGAGACTGAGTCTTGGGTGAAGCTCTGTGCTCAGTGGGGAGTCTGTTTGAAGTTTCTCTCCCCCACCTCCCCGACTTGTGCACACACACACTCTCTTAAATAAATAAATCTTTTAAAGGAATTGAATTAGTTTATAAATATCCAGGGACCCATAATGGATATGATATGTAAAATAAATCGACTCTATGAATGTTTGACTTTGAGATATTATTAATGCTTGTGACAAAAAAATTGACTATAAAATTGTAATATTTAAACCATCACTAAGATGTAAAAATTATTTATGCTACTTGCAAGTGTAAAGATTAAGTATTTATTAGAATTTTTTGGGAGAAAAACATCCCTGTGATCAGGAAAATTGCAGCGTTTTTCCAATTTTTGGTGTTTAAACCTAGAATCAAAGCAGTTTCCAATATTGACAAAAATGTAAGTTTTTCAAAGATGTATATATGTTAAGTCATTTTATCATACAGATGTATAGCAATTGCTATGTTACAGAGACTGTCGTAAGGACTTTTAAAATATTAACTTACTTAATCTTCATATTGACCCCCATGAGGTAGGTATTATTATGCCCCAATTTTAAAGAAAATCAAATGAGACAAAAAACTTGCTAATATTTGTATGACTAGTAGGTATGGCCAGTGGATTTAAATCACAGCTAAATCTAGTTCTGTGTTCAATGCTGCGTCTCACATGTCTTCCAAATACTTAATTCAATTGTTCAGTTAGTGTTTTAAAGATATTGTCTATATTTCAGTGTTCTGTGTTCTATTAAGAAATTGATTCATGCCAGCTGTAATTTCAAAGAATGTAATCATTTTTTAAAATTGTGCTGTGATATGACTTTTTAAATAGTATTTCCTCATTTCCTATTTTGACTGCTATCATAGAAAATTCTTTTTAATTAATTGACATTTTAATTAAGTCGAAGGTTCTCAACAGACACTATTTGATGCATCATAAAGCAACCTTTGTGGTGTACTTTGATGCCATTTGTCATCTTATTTGTGCACTAGAGCGTAGAACATAATGTTTCTTGTCCATAGGGATTTCTATAGCAATTGATCATTAATAAAAAAACATAGCATGGCTAAGTCTTTTGAGAGAAATTAATGTCTTGTCCCAATTAAATGCATTAATTAAAATTATAGGATCTTTGAATGATTTTTATGAATTGCCTAACTACATTAATGTAGTATCTTCTCAAGAATAATGGGGAATTGTTCCTTCTGCTTTGTTGGAAAGCAGAGGATGATTTCTTGGAATTTTCCTTTATGCATCTTACCACCCCCAAGTAAGGATAGATTTTTGCTCTACTACATCATTATTCTCTTTAAAGTCTAGGGGTTTATATAGTACATTTACTGGTAGCTCCCTATTACCTCACTGCTGGTCTGTTCTCCATATCTTCTCTTTGCTGTTGCATCCAGTGTGGGAGTCTGCTTTCTAGGAGAAGGTGTATGTCTCAAGTGTGTAATGGTTGTGCTCAGTCTTTCAACAGAATCTAGAGACCATGCTGCATGAGCTGCAGTTCTCTCATTTACTAAGTTCCTTCTCAATATTCTGAAAATACTGATTGAAAAATAGAGCAACTTAAGATCCTTACATTATTTTCTGAACCTGTGACATTTTTATATACTAATAGTTTTGCCATCACACTGAATAGATTAAAACTTTCCAAAGAGGAATAAAATCAGTAATATTGATAGTGCATCACCGCAGAATTATTTGCAATGGCCAGATCATAGATATCATATGAATTTGGGAACTCTGAATCTTGTGTCTCTATTTGAATAGAACCCATTTTTTATCTTAAACCTGCTCTTTCATGTCCTTACGAGACAATGCTTTCATAGTCTAGAAAGGATACAATATTTATTTATTTGGACCCATGTTATGTTTTGTGTGTTTGTTTTTTACCTCTCCTATATTGCACATAGCATGTTCAAAATCCTATTTAAAGGCCATTAGGTAATGGTGTGTGTATTCAGAAAAAAAGTTTTCACATGAAAAGTAATTGGTGATGAGCACATGGCACAGTGGTTTAGAAGCACTGAGATAGATTCAGGGGGAACACCTGTTGAGATAAAGTTTGGGATAACTAGACTGCTTCCTTTTAAAAAAATGTTATTTATTTATTTATTCGGTGCGGGCGGGCAGAGACACAGGCAGAGGGAGAAGCAGGCTCCATGCAGGAAGCCCGACGTGGGACTTGATCCCTGGTGTCCAGGATCACACCCTGGGCTGCAGGTGGCGCTAAACCGCTGCGCCACCGGGGCTGCCCCCCCCCCCCCTTTTTTTTAATATAACTAGACTGCTTCCACCTGGATTTAGATTTCCAACAGACCTAGGGTCTGTAAACAAACTTTCGTTTACCCTCATGTGTAAAGGAATATGTGAGATTTCTTCATTTATTAATTTAGTCATTTAGCAGTTTAGTCTAGATACCAGGCACTTATCTCGATATAAGTGACTCAGAAATGAACAAGATAGCCCCACTCTGCTCTTACACAGTTTATAATCTATAGAGAAACATTTAAATAGAAACTGAATGGTTCATTCAGCCATTTACTTAATACACTTAATTTTCTCCATAACATTCTTGGTTATCTTGGTGATCTTGTAGCTCACCAGTTTGTCTGTTGTCTTATGATGTAATCATATAATTAAAAAAGTTAAAAAGCGTAAGTGTTTAATGGCTTTACAGTAAAAAAGAAAAAAGAATTAGGGAGTGACTTTTTTTTTTAGTGAAGGGAGAGAGGCTCCCCTTATATTACAAAGGTTTTAAATGCCGTAGCTGGTACACCAAATTATATTTTATCCTGTGTCTGCATCAGCTAAAATCACAGTAAGCTAAAGTCATTAGTCTTCTGAAACAGCTCTGTGCTGCAACCAGCTGTAGACTTGTAGCACGTTTTTCTTTGCTGAAACTAAATAGACAGTTGTTTTTTATTTAATCTCAGAAATTTGAGAAAGTTTGGGCCTTGAGATTTTATCTCCATTTTACCCTCTTTCCATCCTTCCATAAACACTTGAAAAGGCATGGAATCAGAATCAAGTCACTGCTTATTTAGTGTTGTTTCTGATCCTATTCTATTTGATATAAAATGAAGTGATTTATTAATATTTCATAGCTTGTACTATTGTTATACTATACCACCTCTAAGGAATGGAACGAAGTAATATAGACACACCACTGTTCCTACTAATATTACTACTGTATTATGTTTTACTACTACAGAAAAATAAAGCCTGCCGTCAGGAAATTGCTTGATTTAAAGCCACAGCCCTACCTTTCCTATGCTATATAAAAGAAAAATGTGGTTTTCTGTACCTTAATTTACAGTGTACATCCTAGCTTCTCCTAAAACAGATGGGGAAATGTAATAATATTACATTTGGGGCCCCCAAAACCAAGGAGAAACCTGGCAGCTGTTCAAAAATAATGACATAACAAAGAGAAGAAAACAGATCCTGATTTTTCCCTGATGTTGTACTCTCTATCACTGGCCAAAGAGAGATTTGGGCCTATTTGAAAAATTATGCCTATTTGGAAAGGCATACAAAAATAAAATCGAGTGTTTCAATTTTGTCTGGTAAAAGTAAGTCCTGATTTCAAAGGAATTTCTTTGGAGCAGTTTTAAAGCTAAGAAGCTGTTGGAGTCTATTATCAAACAGAGTCCTATCCTGAATTATGCTATGATTCAGCTGTAGTTAGAGGCCTGATCTTTATTACTTTTTCAGAAACATACACAGGCACATGCACATACATAGACACCCCTAATTTTAATTAATTGGGTTCTTGGTGTTTTAAGTCAAAAACATCAAAGGTGGTGAACACTGCAGACAAGCAACTTAATAGTAGTATTTATATTTCACAAATTACAGAGTCTTAGAGTATGTTACTGACTAGTTATTAAATGGTAATAGATGGATCAGGGCCAACATGATTATTCAAATATTTCTGCTTCTTGAATATGAGCGTGGCACTCAGTGGAAGATATGTCTTCTGAACTCAAGATTGTTCGTCCAAATTTGAATAAACTATGAAGAATCTACAACTGGCAGGGCCCCTAATATATGTCATAGAAATTTTGGTGACAGTTTCTTTGTTTTTAGTAATTATCTCAGTTTTCCCTCATGCATGAAGGGTAGACCTGATGAGACCTGCTAAAGTTTCTTTCAACTATATTTTCAATGATGTTAGCATCTTGAACTTTCTACCTTTGCTGGCAAGGTTCATTGGTTATGGTGTCTACTGAGGAAATTTGTTTTTTCTTTTGGATTGATCATAAATCCTCTTATTACACCATAAATTGTTTCTGACATCATTTATTCTTCCAGCAAGTCATAGAGTAAGCCATCTGAGAACTAGAAAGGTACCAGGGAGGTGATTTGGATAGAATCAGGCTCAGATGATCTGCTGTAATCATAGATTATCCCTGATATCTGGGCTTCCTCAATGCTGTTCCAGCCTTAGTTTCCTAAATGAATTTTCAATGCATTTTGGACTAGACTTTATTTAAGCCAGTGGCTCTGCAGAGAGACCATTGCCACACAGATGGATCCAGATGGGAAATGAGAAAGTGATTCATTCAGTCAACAAATATTTATGGAGCACCTACTATACGGGAGGCATTCTAAGTACTGAGGATAATGTAGTGAATAAAAACATAGGTTGTTACTGATCTTAGATTGTTCAAAATCTGATATTTGTGTATGTCAGTTTCTTTGTTGAGTATTAGTGGTAAGAAATAGAGATAATTGGTTTACTATAAGCTCTGTGTAGTAATACACCAATATTATTTGTATTACTTTTTGTTCCATTGTATTTCAAGTTTTAATTTATCTTATTTAATTAAAAGGCATAAATTAGAACATCATGTTGTTTGCATCAAATTATGCAGCTGAATTCTTGTATTTTCTTTGATTCACAAAGTACAGTTCAACATGCAGGAGGAGTACATCAGAAATACAATCTTTCACTTTGAAATTTTTAAAAGGATTTATTTATTTATTCATGAGAGACACAGAAAGAGAGGCAGAGACATAGGCAGAGGGAGAAGCAGGCTCCCTGCAGGGAGCCTGTTGTGGGACTTGACCACAGGACCCTGAGATCACACCCTGAGTGAAAGGCAGACGCTCAACCGCTGAGCCATCCAGGCGTCCCTTTCATTTTTAATTTTAAAATAAATGAATGAAATTCATGTGCAGTGTGACTATACATTATTGTGACCTTATTGTAATCTTGTTTAAAAATGACTTTATTATAATAGACTGAATTTGAGCAATTTTCTGTAGTGTGACATCATTTTGTCTATATCGTTTTCTTTCTGCTATGTTTTGTATGACTCAAGATTTTTATATATGCCTTTGAAAATGAATGGTTTAACAGCTCTTTTAAAAATGACAGTCTACACGTTTGTTTCCCCTTACAATAGTTTTATGATGATCTTGAGTTCCTCTTTTATTTCATTTTAGGCTCCATGAATCATTTAGCCAGAACATGCCAAAACAAAGGTCTTTTCCTTCAGATGTAATGAGAGATGGTGTTTAATTTCTGTGGCATGACTCTGATATCCTTCCACCCTGTCTTCTCTTGGTCTTGTAAGCTTCTCTCCTTCAGATTTGGTTCATGTCAAACTGTTTCTCCCTTTCTTTAGGTATTTCCAAAGTGCCAGACTTCATGTTGGCTTCAAGGGGTAGGCCAGTGAGGCCATTAATCACATCCCCCTTGGATCTGATGATAAAACAATGTTCCTAACACACACAATCACACATAGTAATTCAATTTCTTGTTTTAGTATCTTGAAAGAAAAAGTATGAAGTGTATCAAAAGGTATATTGGGGAATTTACCCCAGGCTGTGGAAAAGGGAGTGGATCAAGAAAGACTTTCCTGAAGATAAACCATTTAAGCTAAACCTTGAGTATTTCTCAGTTGGAGAGAACAAAGAACCTGATGAGAAGAATCTCTAATTGCCACTCCTCTGCTGTCAGGAGATATTTCACTTGATGCTGAGTTTCAAGGAGGTACAGCTGGAAGCCTTGTTATTGGGTGTGCTGAATTAATCTAATGCATGATTTGAAGAGAAAAGATTTAAGTGCAAAACTCTGGTGGAGAGAGGAACATTTTGTCATATATTATAGTATTTCTTTATGTCCTTGACATGAGTTGTTTAGTGTGGCTTATTACTTCAATTTAAAAATTACATAAATTGCGATTCACTTTTGTAAAAGGGTGTTAGTTTCATGGATGTAGTAAGCCTGAAGATGTTCTTGAAACCTGATATGAGTTGTAGGTAAACATTAAAGTTAATGACTTAAATTTCTCATGTATGGTATTGTTTAATAATAGTGTAGTAAGGATCACGGAGATGGTCTTCATAGTCCTATGATTAGGCCAGTGAAAGAATTAAGAATCAAAAGAAAGACACTGATAATGATAGGCACTGCTTCCAAACTTTCCACTGGTTTTCAAGTGATCTGTTCCAACTGAGAGCACTGAGGATCGGAAACCTCATTTTCTCACAAATGTTTAGGCGCCATTGTAAATCTAGATGAAATTCATCCAAATAACTCAGATTGTTATTCAAACTAGCAGGTCCACTTTTTAGACTCATCAAAGTACAAACATATTGTACATTGTTTATACATTTTAATGAAGAATGCCTGAGATGACCCAATCCCTTAGATTCAGATTAATTTTAATACTTTTCTACTTTTCAGCCCAGCTGTTTGCATTAATTACCTATTAGCAAACATAACTATCAATTTCTTAGAAAATTTTGGCCATTGAAACCCAAGGAAATTCCCCATCATATTTATAGTGATGTTAATATATATCTATAGCTTGTACCTATATATATGAGATGGGGAAAAATCTAAGACTTTATTTGTTTATGAGAGACACACAGAGAGAGGCAGAGACACAGGCAGAGGGAGAAGCAGGCTTCTTGCAGGGAGCCCGACGTGGGACTTGATCCCAGGACCCTGAGATCACGACCTGAGCCAAAGCCAGACGCTCAACCACTGAGCCACCCAGGTGGCTTCAGTTAAAAAATATTGAAGTAAAGTTTCAAATGCTTTTTCTCTGTGAGCCCTTAATCCTCTCATACTTAATGCTGACTGATCGGTTCTTGTGTTTCCTCTGCTTTGTTGGTGATTAGTTTGTTACTCCCAATATATTTTCCCATGCTTTGCTTTTCTTTCAGAATTCCTACTGCTTATGAATGATGATTGCAGTAGGTTATAGTAAAGCCACAGGGTTTTCAAATACTTTTAAACACACACATACAACATTCTCAAAAAAAAAAAAAAAAAAAAAAAACACTTTGAAACCTGGTCCATAGTTAGGGCAGCCTCTGCCCTTAACTTCCTGAACCCATATCCATAGGTGGTATATATGTATTGATGAATAGGTGACAACTACATCAGGTGGCTAGTGTTCTTTCCGTACTGTAATGCTCCAGGGGCTACAACTGGAGTATTAGCTGAGCTGGTGTTTATTTCTTAGGCTACTTCACTTACACACAGGAGACTACAATGTGGCCGTTTAAACAAAAAAAAAAATGAATTTATGGAAAGAATATCTGGTAGGTTATGTAGCAAAAGGAACAGCTGAAGATCCAGGCTTGGAAAAAGAAAGAGATGCTCTTGGGTTTGTGCAGCAGCAGCAATTCACGTCCCGTGCTTGGGAATATAACTCCAAGGAGAATCTAGTTGGATTGTATTTGGTCTGTTCTCCAGTTGTGGCTAAGGAAAGTCAGGTACTGGTATGGAAAGAGTGGCTTTCAGAGCATTCGGGGGGAATGTGATGACCGGAGGAAAGCCACGTGACATAGGGAAGGCAAGAAACAGTAGCTTCCTGCACTGCTCTCTGGGATTAAGCTCTCTGGAGTGTCTTGTCACTAACATGGGCCTAATACTACTTATTTCTTAAGTTGCTAATGGTCGTGAAACTAGAAGCACTTAGAACAGTGTTTAACAAATAATAAGCATCCAGTATCATTATTATCTCCATTTTATGGATGAGAAACTATGGTTCAGAGAGACTTAACTAACCTGCCTAGAGTCACAATGAGGAGTGGTGGAGCTGGCTTTCAACCCATCTCATTACAGAGCATTCACTCTTCAACACTCTGCCATTTTGCCTCAAAGGTTCACAGAGCCTAGCCCTGTAAGGTCAGCCTTCTCTTTATTGTAGAGTTTCTTCTGACAGTGTCATTTTAAAGAAAAGTTTGAATTCTACTCCTTGGCTCCTTACAGTCTCAAATTGTAATACTTTTCCTGAGTAGCGTATGTTACTTGATTTTTTCTCAGAGGCCAGTAAGATGATCCCCACTTTACGGGTGGTGAAAATACAGCGGAGGGAAATTAAATGTTGTGATCCAGTCCATAGAGCGAGTACAGGTGGCAGCTGAGCTTTGAACTGAGCTCTGCCTAATTCTGGAGCCTTGTAGCTCTGACCCAACTTTATTGCATCTCGGAAAATAGGAAAGTGCAACGAGGGTCCTTTCTTCCCTACTAACAAAGAACAATCAAAATAAAAAGGACATCTATCCAAAAAAGAATATATAACCAGCATAAAGTGAAAGATGGAAACTTATAAAAAAAGGTAGTATTTATATTTTGTAAGTTCCAGACTGTGTTCTAGATCCTTGCCACAACCTCATAAGGTACATATTAAAATTGTGTTTATTTTATAGCTAGGGGCACTTAGCACATTAATTTTGATACTTTCCCAAGATTATTGAGCCTGTGGGTAAGGGAGCCAAACCTATAGGCTCTTTGAGGATAGATTCAATTACCTAATTTGTTTACTACTTTATGAGAGCACTCAATAAGTAAGTGTTGAGTGTATGAATGTCTTTAGGCCACAAATCCCAAAGTTCTGCACCTTTTTTTATTATTTGTTTTTTTGTCTTTCTGTCTTTTCAGAAGCATTAGAGATGTGAACAAAACAAATCATTGAAAACCAAACTAGAACACCAAAAAGATGTGGATCTGGAATATGAAGTAAAACACATATACCCATCAAAATGCACCCAAATCCATAGACTTGATGCCTAATGTTATTAAAACAGTCAATGCTTGACACAAAAATATCATCTTTGATTTTAGAGAAGGATAAGGAATAAACCTAATGGCTAGGAAAAGGTAAATGTTATATCCATCATTGATAAAAAATGACTTGTAAAATTATAGACTGTTCAGTGTAGCTTCCATACTAGCTGGCCAAAGAGTAGAACCCATTATCAAGCAATCAGTATTTGTCAGTCCACAACTACTGTAATCAGCATGAGCCTGAGAAATGAAAGCAATGCTAGATGTGTCTGCTTTACCTTTATAAAAGCATTACAGATTTTATACAAGGAATTCCAAAGTATTTTTCAAAGGATGTTCAATGGATGTTATTAGGATTAATGGCTGAAAAAATTTCTTAGTCAAATAAATTTAAGAAATTCTAGAACGTAAAATGTGAAACAGGTCTTCACTATAGGACTGCTCAGAGGCTTTAATTTTCTTAATTTTCAGGAAGAGTTCTAGAATGTAGCATTGCTAAAACTAACCGTATTGTGGCTCTTGAGGTTCTTATGTACTGAATTTGCAAAATACCTGGGTTGGATTTCTACAAGTCCTGTTTGGACTCTTAGGCTGCTGGAGGGCAGAGGCTGTCCCTATTCCTCTTTCTATCACTGGTATCTAGCATAGTGCGTGATACAGAGTACTCATTTGGTATTTATTGACTGAATGAATAAATGCTAAGTGTTGAATAGAATCCTAAAGAAAATGATGGATTACTTAATATCTTGATGATACGATCTGACATGTATTTGAGAAGAGGAAGCTGACTAAAAACTGGATTAAAATTACTCTTGCTGTAATTTTTCTTTTAGATTTGAGAATGGAAAGTCTCTATTTTCTAATTAGATTTGATAATAAAATTTAAATTAACTGAAAACAAATTTCTTGACATTTTCATGTGTTAGAAATATCTTCAGATATTTTTATATCTTTTTTTATAGCCACAATTGGTATGTGCAAAACACACATACCAAGTTTTAGCACCATTTGTTTTGAGTTTCTTTTTGACATGGGATATTGCTGGGAGGGAGCCTTTCAGAAGACACTTTTTCCAGAGAATGGTATAGTACTTTTGTGTGAAAAGCTACATATCTATAGTATATTTATAAAAGATGTGTATATCTATAATATTTTATACTTAAATTATTTATATTTTATAGTTGTAAAAATACAGTTTTATTGTATAAAATGAATATGTGTATATATGCATTATTGCTCTTTATACATGCATACATTTTTAGGTTTGAAAACATATATGCATCTACGTGTGAAGTGTATTAGAAAACTTCTGGTTTTCTGAATCAAGAAAAAACATACAAATGTCCCCTGAAGTAAGAAATATTAGCCATCTTATTTTATGGTAATTACATAAATAAAATTAATGCATCATAAATTACTTCTAATGGGTAGAACAAAAGTCTAGTTGAAGTTGTATTTTTTTTAAGATTTATTTTTTTATTTTAGAGATCAAGGGGAGGGGAAGAGTCTTTGTTTTCCCTCATTCATTCATTTATTTAAATTCAACTAATTGACATAATGTATTATTGGTTTCAGAGGTGGAGGTCAGTGATTCATCATTCTTACACAATACCCAGTGATCTTTATATCATGTGCCCTTTTTAATGTCCATCACCCAAGTACCCCAACCCCTCCATCCTCCTGCCCCCCAGCGACCCTCAGTTCAAACTGTTTCCTAAGCTTAAGAGTCTTTTATGGTTTGTCTCCTTCTCTGGTTTCATCTTGTTTTGTTTTATCCTCTTCCCCTATGATTCTCTGTTTTGTTTCATAAGTTCCCCATATGAGGAGATCATATGGTAAATGTCTTTCTCTGATTGACTTATTTTGCTTAGCATAATATCCTCTAGTTCCATCCATGTCATTGCAAATGGCAAGATTTCACTTTTTGTTGGCCGAGTAATATTCCATTATATGTGTGTGTGTGTGTGTGTGTGTGTGTATACACACACACACACACATATAATATACCTCGTTACATATGTATATAGACCACATCTTTTTTATCTGTTCAACTGTTGAAGGACATCATGGCTCCTCCCCAGTTTGGTTATTGTGGGAATTGCTGCTATGAACATTGGGGTGCAGGTGTCCCGGCATTTCACTACATCTGTATCTTTGGGGTAAATACTTGGTAGTGCAATTGCTGGGTCATAGGGTAGCTTTATTTTTAACTCCTTGAGGAACCTCCCCACTGTTTTCCTGAGTGGCTGTACCAGCTTGCGTTCCTACCAGCAGTGCAAGAGGGTTCCATATCTCCACATCCTCGCCAACATTTATTTTTTCCTGCTTATTAGTTTTCCCCATTCTCACTGGTGTGAGGTGGGATCTCATTGTGGTTTTGATTTGTATTTCCCTGATGGCAAGTGATGCGCAGAGCATTTTCTCCTGTGCTTGTTGGCTATATGTAGGTCTTCTTTAGTGAAATGTCTGTTCATATCTTCTACCCATTTCTTGACTAGATTGTTTGTTTTTTGGGTGTTGAGTTTGTTAAGTTCTTTATGTATCTTCGATACCCAGTCCTTTAGCTGATATGTCATTTGCAAAATATCTTCTCCCATTCTGTAGGTTGCTTTTTAGTTTTGTTGACTGTTTCCTTTGCTGTGCAGAAGCTTTTTATCTTAATGAAGTCCTGATAGTTCATAATTGCTTTGATTTCCCTTGCCTTTATGGATATGTCTTGCCAGAAGTTGCTGCAGTCAGGGCAAAAAGGTTGTTGTCTGTGTTCTCCTCTAGGATTTTGAAGCGTTCCTGTCTTACATTTAGATCTTTCAACCATTTTGAGTTTATCTTTGTGTATGGTGCAAGAGAGTGGTCCAGTTTCATTCTTTTGCATGTGGCTGTGGGAGAGTCTTAAGCAGACTCTGCACTGAGCTCAGAGGCTTGACATCACTACCCTGAGATCATGACCAGAGCGAAATCAAGAGTCAGACACTTAGCTGACTGAGCCATCCAGGCACCCCTAACTAAAGTTTTATTTTTTTATTTTTATTTTTTTCTAACTAAAGTTTTAAAATCAGCTACCACCATCAGTTTAAAGTCATGGTTTATTGCACAGAACAGAAAAGTTTTAGCTGGATGATTTCCATTTTGTTTTTCATTTTGAATGGCATTTATCTCAGAATTTAGGTCAAATACTATGATACCATAAAATGAGATTATTGAAGCCAGACTTTAGAAAAAAAATTTGTAGAGAGTCACATCTGTGAAACAATTCTGTTTCTTCAAATGGATGGGATAGTTCCTCATCTTTATACATAAAGTTTGTACATGACTTGTTTAAAGGTATACTTTTTATTTTTAAGAACTTTTTAAAAGTATAACGTACTATAAAGTTTGCCATTCTATTTGTAGCTTGACACTTTCGAGGAAATAAGTAAAATTGTGCACATTACATCAGTCCACTTTTAGAGCACATCTATCTTTGCCAGACGTTCCCCTGTGCCCATTAGCAGGCAGTCCTTGCCCTCACTGGCAGATTGCTTTCCAAAGTGGGTGCACCACTGTACATACCAACTAGCAATGTATGAGATGTCCAGTTTTTCCATTTCATCAGCAAAATTAGATTTGTAAGTCTGATTTTTGCTATTCTCATGTGAGTAACAGTATCTTACTGAAGTTTGAATTTGCATACATAATGACTTATGATGTTGAGAGTGGTTTATGCACATATTAGCCATTTATGCATTGTTCTTCGATGAAATATCTTTTCAGATCGTTTGCCACTTTTAATTGAATTATTTCTTGAATTATTAGTTATTGATATATTGTAGATAGAAGATTTTTACTAGATACATGAGTTACATTGTTTTTACTCAGTCTGTGGCTTATCTTTTTGCTTATTTAACAGTGCTTTTTGAAGAGAAAGGTTTTTAATTTTGCTGAAGTTCAATTTAACATTTTGTTTCTTAGATGAATCATGCCGTTGGTATAAGATAAGAAATCTTTGCCTAATCCCAAAGCTAGAGGTTTTCTCCTCTTTTTTTCTATTTTCTATTTCTTCCAGATGTTTTATAATTTTAGTTCGTACATTCAGATATATGATCCATTTTTAGTTTATTTTTGTATATGGTGTGAAACTAGAAACAACTTTATTTTTTTTTTTCATATAAATACCTAATCATCCCAGTATCATTTACTGAGAAGGCCTTTTCCCTCTTTGAGTTGCATTGACATCTTTATCAAGAATTAATTGACATAATTAGAGGGTATCTTTCTGGACTTTCTCTTCAGTTTCATTAATATATATGTTTATCTTTACGGAAATAATATCCTGTCTTCGTTACTGTAGCTTTATATTGACTTTTGAAATCCAGTAGTATAAAATTCTTGGACTTAAACCTTCTTTTTAAAAATTATTTTAACTATTCCAAGTCCTTTGCCTTTCCATGTAAAATTTCGGATTAGCTTGTCAATTTCTACAATAATGATTGGTAGGATTTTCATAGAAATTCTGTTACATTTTATCAGTTTGGAGAATTGCCATCAGTGATACTCATTCTCCTAGTTCATTGAACATGGCATTATCTTACTTTTTTGGGAGGTCTTTTAAAATTTTCTCAGGGATGTTTTATAGGTTTTAGTTTACAGGTCTTGCACGTCTGTTAAAATCTTTCTTAATACGTTGTTCTTTTACTGTTTTTGCAAGTAATTTGTTTTCACAACTACATTTTCAGATTCTTTGTTTATATTGTAAACAATTGATTTTTTATATTGATCTTGTATCTTATAATCTTGCTACATTATACAACAAACATGTTAGTAGATTTTTTTGCAAAATGCTTAGGACTTTTTAAAAGAATGTTTTTCAGAAATAGTCTGTATATGCTTGCTTCTTGGGAGCAGATCTCCATGCCTAGCATATAGGAATGTTTAACACATGTCTGTTGAATGATGGGATGGGTTTTTCCATATATTTCTTCAAAGTATTATGATTTTTTCTAACTATACTTAATAGGTATTTTAACTATATAAAAATGATATTTACATTTCATTATAGTTTCAATGCAAATGTTTTGTGTGTTAGACTTTATTCCTAAGCTTTACAGAGAATGTGAGAAAAAAAGGAAAAAACCCACAAGTTGGCAATAAAATAGATTTATTTTATTCAAGAGCATTTGGGTAATAAGATCCACCTTTTTACTTTTTTTTTCCTCAGAAAGATGAGCATTTTAAGTGAGTATGTGATCAATACTAAATGCATTAAGAGTGAATTCCTTACTGTCAGGCTTTGATTTCATGAAAGAAAAATGCTTATGCCTTATCATGTTTATTGTGTAATTTGTAATTTATAGCAACAATATATCTAATTTTCACTTAAATGTTCTAAATTATATTGTTTATGAACACTGAGTACACATCATTTTTATTCACTTAGTCGTTTTTTTTTTAAAGATATTATTTATTTATTTATGAGAGAGAGAGAGAGAGAGAGAGAGAGAGAGGCAGAGGCAGAGACACAGGCAGAGGGAGAAGCAGGCTCCATGCAGGGAGCCTGATATGGGACTCGATCCCGGGACTCCAGGATCACATCCTGGGCCAAAGGCAGGCGCTAAACCACTGAGCCACCGAGCTGCCCCACTTAGGTTTTTTTTTTAACTAACAATCTGAGTCATTTTAAACGTCTTACATTTTACTAAGAGAATCTTTTTTTTTCCTAATTTTTGAGCAAATATTTTTATGTATAAAACACAAACATCTATTTTCCCACATAGTATCAGTTGGTATGATGCTAAACATATATCCCTATTTGACTAATGTACGAGAAAAGTCAAAATGTACCTCACTTTTCAAGCCAAAGATGGGTTTATGGAACTTTCAATTTGTCATTTCTGAAACTACATCAATTTGGAAATGAGGGGCACAAAGAAAAAAGTCAACAAACACAAACAAAACATATAAAGCTAACTTTTTCAACTACACATAAGGATTATATTACTTATGAAGCAACATGTCTTTTTTTTTTTTTAAAGATTTTATGTATTAATTTGATACAGAGAGAGAGAGAACACAAGCAAGAGGAGCAGCAGAGGAAGAGGGAGAAGCAGGATCCCTGCTGAGCAGAGAGCCTAATGTGGGGCTCCCTCCCAGGACCCTGGGATCATGACCTGAGCCGAAGGTGGACACCTAACTGACTGAGCCACCCAGGTGCCCCACAACATCTCTTTCAAGTGTGTGGGATGAACTTACACCATGAGTGCATGGATGTATACCTGGAACTGTGGTTAATCTCATGTATGTTCTAATATTATACCCAGAGTATAATCAGCATTAACTCAAGGGCTTTTGCCAAATAGATATCCCTTCAGTGTCACCACCACTTCCCAAAAAACCCATTCCTCCTTGCCACCTGCTTACCTATTTGTTACCCTTACTATCAGAAGCATCTGTTAGCAACAGGTAAAAGCCAGGACTTTGGACAGTATTACCTGGGTTCATGTTTTGGCTCCGTCACTTAGTAGCTGTGTTATCACAGGCAACTTGTTTACACTATATGATGTCATATTTCCAATCTGCAAAATGGAGATAATAGCAGTAACTATCTCCTTGGGTTTTATAAAGATGGTTACGGATCTATCACTTTAGCCCTGTGTATATGTATACATGTGGGGGGAATATACATACATCTATATTGACACATACATATGCACAAATACATGTGCTTGTATATCTGTGTAGGTGTGTGTATAGATAGATGGATAGATAGCTATTGTTTTGAATAGCAGTGCCTTGTACATAATAAGTGAACAATATATTTTAGCCATTATTATTAAATCTGGTTGTCCTGATGTAGTATTTCTCAGAGTTCCTGCCATGTAAACCATTTCTTAGTATTAAACCTTTAGGTTAGTACAGAGGTTGATGACAATAGACATAATGGGAAACAAAATCAGATTGAAAAGCTGTGAAATTATTTAGGATTTGGCATGTGCCGATGGTAAGTACATATATGATAGTAATATGTTTAATGGAGATTTTAATCCATATTATTTTAGCAATGTCAGAATTGTAAACTATTTTAAGTACTCATGTAAATCAACCTGCTTAACATATAATTTTCCAGTCCTGCATCAAATAACTGTGATACTCAGTGAAGCATGAAGTTCTATTTAACATATTACTGCTTTTATATCCTGGAAGAGTTGGTTAAATAGTCATTGAACTGATATCCAGTGTTTCTTCACAATTCTTGAGGACATTTTAAAGCACTTCTTCTTTTTGACACTTTTAATGTGCCCTTGTAATTATATTAGAGAAATAGGTAATTTGACAGTATCATTAATGATGACAAATATGATCTAGTGAGAATATATGAATTATTTCAGTGTACTCTGCTAAAGTCACAGATGATACTGTCCTCAAGGTGCTGTTATAATTGCTAATTCATAAATTTTGTTGAACTACAAAAGCACTGTATTACTCTGATTCTTTGTTCAAACTTATTTATCAGTCAGTATATGATATCTTAACTGTCTCCCTATTTCTATATGTTTATTTAGGTTAAAAAACAAAAACCAAAAAGCGTGCTAAAATCCTGTTAACCTATGTAGATTCTTCTTTGATAATACATTATCTTTGTGCACTAAAAATATTAAATGGCAGTGGCTGAAATCAAGTTTTCAACACTGTGCTGTACCATACGTAAGAGTTGTAATTTATGTCAGCACTTCTGGAGTGGAGAACTTGAGCTTTTGTGATTGGTTTATGTGCCTTTTTGAAAAATCTTTAAAAGAATCTGTGAAAACCCTGGACCTTTTCCTCTCAAAAAAGTATGTAGGAACATATGCAAATAAAATTTTGTATATAGATCCTTTAGGTCACTGAATCCTCTAAAGCTCAACTGAGGACATTCCATAGTATAATTCTATTTTATGTTATTTTATGTTATTCATAAGAGACAGAGAGAGAGAGGCAGAGACATAGGGAGAGGGATAAGCAAGCTTCCTGAGGGGAGCCTGATGCGGGACTTGATCCCAGGATCCTGTATCATGACCTGAGCCAAAGACAGAGGCCCAACCACTGAGCCAGCCAGGTGCCCCCATGGTATAATTCTTACTACTTTAGTAGAAGAATAGTAGAAACCTTATTCTACTATTTCTGTGTGAGTTAGAGACGTTTGTCAGTAATTCACAATTTCTTGTGATCAGTATCACAGGAATCTTACTGCCTTTTGTATTTTACATTCTTTGTACAGTGGAATGAATCATTGGGGCCTGTGTCATTTCATATTACAGTTTTTCTTTGTATGAGGATTAAAATTAAATGATGTATTGCTCTGAAAAAAAGAACATTCTTTATGAATCATATTTTCTTTATCTGCAAATAATTTTTTATCAGGAAGTTGTGAGGAAGTCTTTGTTATTGGTCAAATATTCAGTATCTTGGGAAAATGAAGACTGTTTAGAGTTCACATATCTTTAAAATCATTTATATTCTGGGGACACGTGGGTAGCTCAGTGGTTTAGCACCTGCCTTTAGCCCAGGGCATGATCCTGGAGTCCCATGATCGAGTCCCACATCGGGCTCCTTGCGTGGAGCCTGCTTCTCCCTCTGCCTGTGTCTCTGCCTCTCTCTCTGTGTGTCTCTCATGAATAAATAAATAAAATAAAATAAATCATTTATATTCTGAAATTAAGTTGTAAAATTAAGTATTAACTATTAAAGAACTACTGTATGCCAGTCTTCTATAGTTGACTCATTTTTGGCGTATTCTGTCTGTAACAGGTATACGTGATATTCCTATTTTGTGGTTCAGGTCCCTGAGGCTGACTTGAAGTAACTTTCCCAGGATTACTCAATCAGTAATTACTCAGTTAGAAGACAAATGGGGACTCCAGCCAGTTTGCCTGACTTTTCAGCCTTGGAATGTAAACATTCCACTGCAAGCTAAATTGATTTGCCTTAAAAATAAATAAATAAAATAAACAAATACATAAATTGATTTGCCTTGAATTACCAAAGAGATGTTACTTTGATAATTTCTCAAATTAGGAAAATAATACACATCATATAACATCTCAGAATCTTTATACATTTCACTTTAATTCATTTATTCAATATTTTGCTAGTGCTTAGGATTAACTATCTTACATGACAGATGAGAAAATAGGAACCTATGAATTTAGGATTATAATTGATTATTAATCATAACTATGTGTCCAATTTTTATTTCTAAAAATCTGTTTTTTTACTAATTTTCATATTAAATTCTTTCAGATATATTCATGTAGACACATGTAACCCTAAGTGGTTTCAGTCAACTGCTTCCTTAGTTTATTGTTAGAGACTTCTTTACTGTTTCTTTCAATTTCTTTTCAAATTACTGTAGAACACTGGTCCTTGATTTGTGATCTCAATAATTCTTCTGTTAAACCATTTGCCTAATTCATGGTAGGCAAGGAACAAATAATTGGACAAGGAATGAATGAATTTATAGTGCCTAGATTGCAAAAAACGTCAGATCACTTATATTAAATGGAGGGACATGGTAGTTTAATCTATTGTGCATGATGAATATTGTCTATTAGGGAAAAAATAGTGCATGAGAAAATGGTAGTTTCAATTTAATGTATTCTGAGAATGAATTCAAAGATTGTACAGCAACTGGCTTGTATTAAGTAAGTCTAAATATTCTGCTGAAGTATTAAATTATGAATTAAATCCTCATCTTTAAAGGTATCTATTGTACTTCTTTAAAGTTTATTTTATCTAGATTAAGTATTTTTATTTGAATTAGAATTCTTCTTTGATATTCATATCAGATAGGAGGACAGAGTTAGTTTGAAAGAATTTATTGTAAGATTGATTTGATTCATTATACTTCTGTTGAACACTTTCTTTGTATTACTTGTCATCGTAGGTAACAGTGGGTTTCTTTTTGAAGTAGATTTGTTTTTTGGGTGTTTCATATTTAATTTCTTAAAGAAGCCAAGACGTGTAATGGTCACCTTAAAATAAGGGCATCTTATAAATGAAGAGTTTATTAAGCACAAATTACATAAACTGAAGTGCAGTTTGTGAGGATTGAGTACCAAATTACTTGGAAATAATAACCTCAAGTTTAATCTTCAGAATGCAAAGAGGGTTTGTTGGGTCTCTGTTCTCATGGATCACATGAAGTGGGAATGCCAGGAATTTTGTGGAATGGGAGCTACTAGTTTTAGTTGGTGTAAAAGTGGATTTAAAAATTTTGTGACTATTTTTTTTTTAATTTTTTTTTATTTATTTATGATAGTCACAGAGAGAGAGAGAGAGAGGCAGAGACACAGGCGGAGGGAGAAGCAGGCTCCATGCACCGGGAGCCTGATGTGGGATTCGATCCCGGGTCTCCAGGATCGCGCCCTGGGCCAAAGGCAGGCGCCAAACCGCTGCGCCACCCAGGGATCCCAATTTTGTGACTATTTTATGACTATTTTGAAGGGTACTAATAAAGGCTTCCAAAAAATATGCATGCCTTTTGTTCTTCCTATTCTTTTTCCTACTTAAGAAGAAAATGATATGCATTTGCACATTAAGGATTCTTTGTACAAATTTGTAGTTATTACTTGAAAGTGTTTTCTTATATTTAATAGTCATTAAGTATGTTTTGCTATATAAATTCTATTTTAAAAACATTTTTCAGGGCAGGCCTGGTGGCACAGCGGTTTGGCGCCGCCTGCAGCCCGGGGTGTGATCCTGGAGACCCTGGATGAGTCCCACGTTGGGCTCCCTGCATGAAGCCTGCTTCTCTCTCTGCCTCTCTCTCTCTGTCTGTCTCTATGAATAAATAAATAAATAAAATCTTAAAAAAAACATTTTTCATACTAAATCATTAAGTCAGATACTAATTTATGAGAATATCAGTTTTTTTCATCTTTTTGCTGAGTGATGTTTCTCTCTTTGTGATTAAAAAACTCCATTGATTGTGCGATTTGGTTTCACTGTTCATACATATATTGAATTTAAAACATACTCTTTTATGATCAGATTACATATGAATGATTCAGCATAGCTTAATAGCTGTGGTAGCCACTTCTTACGCTTCATTGAGAGAAATAACAGTCAACACCACTAGTGAGAAGATTAATAACTAGTAAGAAGATTTTCTTTTATATTAATACCCAAAGTGTAACATTTATTTTCAAATTCCTATGTCAGCTTTTAAGCACGAAGTTGTTCTTGAGCCAACGAAGTTACTTACCTTAGAGAATATTAAAGATGCAGTAATTCGTTGAACATCCTTCCAGCTAATCTGATTCACAAATGGTATCACATTTATTTGAAAGTGAGTATTAATTCCTGTATTTTTTTTGTGTGGTGTGTTTGTTTTCAGCTTCATCTAAGATTAAGTTACTTATAAAAGGAATAAGTGAAGAGGTAGTTGGAGATCCTTTTCTCATGGGAAGGATTTTCAGCAGGGAAGACTCAGTTCTTAAACTGTGAAATACATAGAAGAATTATGTAAACAAGTTCTCTTTTATATGTTTTCCTTTCTGATATATTCTGGTCAGTGCCCAGTGTAACTGTGCTTTTTAAAGTGGTGTTTGATATTCATATTCAGCCCTACTGTGCCAAAAGAACAAAACAAGAATTTGGTTAGCCTTAGATTGTGAACATAGGTTTTTATTAAACATATTTATGGCTCCATATATTCTCATTACCTAATTTTTAACATCCAAATTAATATCCCAAGTCATGAGATGAATCATTATTTCCAAAGGGATCTTAAAATACTATTAAAAATGCCATAAAATGTTGTGCCATTTAGCTGTCTCAGATGACTATAAAATCTGTGTTTCTGAATAACTGTAAAATTGGCAAACAGATTTATAAGGTCTTCTTGCAGCATTGGCTTTGGGCCATCCTGAGTTCATGTGATTTAGGTCGTGTTAACTAAAAAAGAGTTCATGATTGTTATGATCTGAATATATTCCTCCTTCCCCCCAATTCATATGTTAAAATCTAACCTCCAAGGTTATAGTCTTGGGTGATTAGGTTATGAGGGCTAGCTTTCATGAATGGGATTAGTAATCTTATTAAAAAAGGCCTAGAAAGGTCCATTGCCCCCTTCCACAATGTGAGGATACGGGAAGTCTGTAACCCAGAAGAAAGTCCTCACTTGATCATGCTGGCATACTGATCTCAGACTTCAGCCTCCAGAACTGTGAGAAGTAAATATCGTTGTTTGTAAAGTACTCACTGTGTGTTATTTTGTTATAACAGCCCAAACTGACAAATGGTGATATGCAGTGGGCTGCCTACACAGACAAAGCTAATGATACCCGTATTTCTTACCTCTAAATTTTACATTCTGATTCCCTACACAAGTGTTCTTTGGATGATACAGCTAAGGATCAACTACCAAATTTAGATATTTATCAAATCATATTCATGTTTGGTATATGTGCTTTTTAAACATTCTATATCCATTTATGCCCATGCATTCATTCAGTTAATATTTTTGAGCGCTCACTGTATGTCCTAGGTAGTGTGTTTGGTAATGAGGCTACATTGGTGACTAAGTCAGACCTGGGCTCTATTTACATAGAGCTTAAATTTTAAGGAGGAAGACAAATGAATGTTGAATAATTAAACATTCATTTCAACTATGTTAAGAGATCCAAGAGAAAAATAGGTATGAAGAGCATATCTAACAACAGAACCAGAATTTGATGGATGGTCAACAAAAGCATTCCTGGAAAAGTAGATCCTTAGATTGGGACTTGGAAGGAAAGAGAATAGGATAAGAGCATTTCTGGCAAAAGGGGAGTATGCATGAAATCCTTAAGGTACGCAGGGCGTGTTTACACATTCGATTGCTTGTTCATGCTGCAAACTGGATGTGAAGAAAAATGTATTTTACATATTTCATCATTATTTTGGTTTACTTTGTGAGTATCTGATTATGTCAGTCTGAGTTCAGAGAAAAGAGATTCATATTAAAAGATTTATCACATGTAATTGGCTACATAACTGCGCGGATGGCTAGGTGGGTAGGGCAAATCTACAGGGCAGGTTTTCAAAAAGGGTGTGATGGAACTCTCATCAGGACCCAAAGCTGCCATCCAAAGGCAAAATTTTCCTCAGCTCTGTTTTTAAGACCGATCAACTGAAAGGCTCACCCAGAATACCTTGGATAATTCTTCTTACTTAAACTCTACTGATTATGGAGTTTAATCATATCCCTACAATACCTTCACAGCAACACCTAGGTTAGTGTTTAATTGCATAGCTGGGAGCTCTAGTCAGGTTGACACATGAAATTGACCATCACACCGACACAATTTAAATTTGACTGATTTGAACATATACAGTCTGTTTTGGTAAACCTCAGCCTCTCATTTAGATAAAAAAAAAATGTGTTCCTCAAACTACCTTCCTCCCAACCTATTTCTCTCTCTATGATGACATCCAGGTGTCTTCATAGATCCAGGTGTTGAGGTGTGAATGTTCTGGGAAGGTAGGGAAGATGTGGGGTCAGAGGAGGCGTGTAGAGCTCCCTCTCATACTGGTCCTTGTGTGTATGTGTACACCAGCTGGAGTTTGTCGCCTCGGGGTTCCTATCCGTGATTAACATGGTTGATGCATGCTCTTCTGTCCTGTACATTTATCCTGGCCAGTGTTTCTAGACTATTCTCAGAGGCTACTAACGTAGACCTCTAGCTCTGTCTTTTACCCTCATTTGGCCATTAGTCTGGTTTCCATAGTCCCTCGTTCACCAGGATGGGTCTGTAGTGAACCCACTGGTTCTCAGTACATCCATTTCACTTGAGAAGAAGTTTCCAGATGTTAGCTCTCAGACTGGCCTTTGCCTAACAGGATCGCACCATCAGGATATGGTTGCTCCCTTCCTCAACAAAGGAGGGCCAGCAAGGTGGCAACCTCCCATGGCCTATTTCACGCAGATTATATGCTATCCTCAGTGCTTCCCACTGCAGAGCCAAACACATGTCTTACATGTTGGTTTTTATTTTTACTTTATTCCTTCCCACAATCTCCCAGGGCTGTTCTTGTGACTTGCAAGCCTAACCTTTTAATGTCTTTTGAAAGGTACAATTTACATATTAATTATATTGTCCTTCACCTGGGCATGAATTGAGGAGAAAGAACTTTTCTTCTGCTAGTAAACCGTTTATTAGAGAAAGTTAAGAACTTCGGGGTGGGATGAGGGTTGTGTGGGAGTGGGGGAGTGAGGAGTGTATTTTGAAGCTTAGCTTAGAGCCGCAGCATTTAAATGTCAACTAGATGGAAATGATAATTAGACTGTAAAAATGGTTTCTTAGAGTCATCAAAATTCCTACACCAGCACAAATGAACATGCAATGTTTCCACCAGGGGTATGGGTGGGATTCCTAACGATTCATTTATTTTTTCTGAACCCATCCCCACGTTTAACTAGAGGCATTTTCAGCATGAGTTATTGAATAAAGGGTGTTTAGTTAGAGGCCAAAAAATAAGTTCATTTATTCAACAAATATTTATTGAGTGTATCTAAGCACAGCCTGTAATAGGAAATCTGAGTCTTAATTTGTAATTGGCTAATTAGCCATTACAAAGACTTAATCTTTGAAGAATGTAATTTAGATAGATTAAGAAAAAGTAGAATTTTGTGTATTTTGTGATTTGTTGGAGCAGAGGCAAGGCTGACTCCATGGATGGACTTAGAAGGGCCCACACTTTGTTTAATGTCCCGCTGCTAAAATTCTCCATGTTTGAACAAGGGCCCCCACATTTTCATTTGGTGTGGGGCCCAGCATATTGTGTAGCCAGTCATGAACTGAGGGATTTGCCTTCTAATCCTGACTTCACTTGCTAGCAGGTAGGCCAGTTACTTGACCAATCTAAACCTTCCCTCTTCTGTAAAGTAGAGATATACCAGCGCCTGCATAGGATTGCAGAGAAGAGAGGTGTGTGAATGGTGTAATTAGTGCATTGCTCAGCAGTTACTGAGGATGCAGTAAACGTTGGCAGCTGCTAGCTGTCACTAATACATAAATGAATGTGTTTTGGAGCCAAATTATGTTTTAGGTCTGACAACCAATAAAAAAGCAAATAGTTTACCTTGCTCTAAAATAAAACCAATATAAAGTGGATTTTTAAAAAAATCCAGGGTTATTACCCTAATACTGTCAACCTCTTTAATTACTAGTCACTGGTTAGTTTTTGCACAGCTAGTAGGCAGGACTTTTTCCTCGCAGATTTAAATTAAATTTGTTTGGATTTTTTTTCCTGACAACTTTAAGATTGCTAACTAGCATGATTTTCTAAAGGAGAGCTAGCCGGCTCTGATATTAAGCCTCATTACCATTGGTTTGCTGTTAGGAATTTGATAATTTGCTTGTTTCTTAAGGAATCCACATTTTATATAGATTTATAAATAAATCAAGTACACATAAACTCCAACAAAGGATGGGACTGATGGACAAATTGGAGTAGTAGATTAGGAGGAAGGAGCAGACATAATAATGTATACTTTTTAAAAGTTATCACCTGTTTGAGAAATGATTGGAAACAGAATAACTCACCCATTCAGTGTGCCAGGGGAATGGATAAATGAACTTACCTCATAAATGAAGCTTAAGCATTTAAACTTACAGTGCCTGCTTTAACATGTTTTAATGGAAAGTATTTGTTTCTATGGAAATCTTAAATATTACAGACTTCTGATTCAGAAAATAGAATGTACTAAGTATTGTGTACCTTTTATTAGTAAGTCATGGTCATCACTAGGAACATCATGCCTTTGAAGTTTTCTCTTTGGGAACTCTAAAGGAACCTAGGAATTCTTTCCTTCTTTCAAGGAATCTTCCCAAGCTCTCACAGAATGCTTGTGACACAACTTCTGTTTTCTTTCTCCTTTTTTTTTTTAAGTGTTTTATTTTTTTATTCTAGTATAATTAACATACAGTGTTATATTAGTTTCAGGTATGCAGTATAATAATTCAATGATTCAATACTTTACTCAGTGCTCATCATGAGAAGTGTACTCTTAATCCCCTGCACCTAGTTTCCCCAACCACCTCTGCTCTGGCAACTATCAGTTCTCTATTTTGAGTCTTTTTTCCTTCTTCTTTGTTTTGTTTCTTAAATTCTACTTAGTTTTCTAGTGACCCTTTAATTGATGTAGGTGGATCTGTTTCTTCAGTTTCCCCCTTTCTCAGGATTTTTAAATACATTTGATTCTAATCAGTCTCTTTAGGTGGTTAGAATTAAGAGAGCTGTAAAAATACAGGAGCAGTAATCTTATACCATATGGTACCCTAAGAAATAGAGAAATCTCATCCCAGAGAGATCAGAAGTAAACAGAAGGACAGAGAAGAAAGAGAAGAGATGAAGAGAGTGTGCCCAGATTCCTGAAGGCTTTCTGGCTTCTGTTTCTAGAGCCTTTTGAGGTCCTGCTTCCTTTGAGATTCTTTAAGTATCTCATTATCTTTTAAGTAATTCTGAAACTTGAAAAAAAAAGTAGTTTGAATTTGCATTATTTCATTTGTGAACTGAAAGCATCTGAAATGTGATTGTGTCTATATAGACTGCTGAGCAGTTACTCAATGTTAGCTCATTTGAATTTGCAGTTCACTGGCTCTGGATCTTTTTTTTTTTTTTTTTTTTTTTTAACCAAATTCAACACTTTATATTTAGTTCTGTTAAATTTCAATGTCCCTACAGTGATATATTTGAATAAGAGATGATGAAGTCCTCCATTAGTGTTAGGGCTCTTAAAAGAGAGTCTGTTGAAAGTATGAAGGATAGGATGAGATGAAGAAGAGGCTTGACAGGACTTGGTGTTGATTGAAACTGAAGAGATGGGGATCCCTGGGTGGCACAGCAGTTTAGCGCCTGCCTTTGGCCCAGGGCGCGATCCTGGAGACCCGGGATCGAATCCCACGTTGGGCTCCCGGTGCATGGAGCCTGCTTCTCCCTCTGCCTGTGTCTCTGCCTCTCTCTCTCTCTCTCTCTCTCTCTCTCTCTGTGTGACTATCATAAATAAATAAAAAAAAAATTAAAAAAAAAAGAAACTGAAGAGATGAATGAGAGGTTGAATCCATAGGAAAACTTACAGACACATGGGTGGAGTTTGATGCCATTCATAGAAGATAGAACACCTACAAGGTGGTGAACAAGTCAATGAGTTCCATTCTGGTCATTTTAAGTTGCTTCAGTTGTAGGAAGTAAGTTTATGAGTCTGGGGCTCAGGTGAGAGACCAAAAAGACAGCCAAAACATCCTACTGTTTACCCATTTTTTAAAAAAAGACTCCATTTATTCACGAGAAACACACACACACACACAGAGGCAGATATATAGGCAGAGGGGGGGAATTAGGCTCCCTGCAGGGAGCCTGATGTGGACTAGAACCCAGAACCCCAGGATCACACCCTGAGCCGAAGGCAGATGCTCAACCACTGAGCCACCCAGGCGTCCCACATTTACCCATTTTTAAGTGATTGTTTACCCCAGGTGGTGAATGAGCCTGCTCAACAGAGACGTGAGTGTGAGAAGGTAAAGATAGAGAAGTGACAGTGAGGACCGCCACAGAGGCAGCAATCTGAGAGATCTGAAGGGAAGCAGGAAAAGAGAGCATCAGAGAAGAAAATGAAGATATGTGTTGGAGAGGGAACAATGGTCAACAGTGTCGACTGACATTGGAGTCAAGGGGGATGAGGAGTGTTATATGCCCATAAGCTTTGATTACTGAGAGGCAGTTGCTGATTTGAGGTACAGTGCTGTCAAGTGCAGTGGGAGGAAGACCAGATTACAGTGGATGGAGAAGTCAGGGGCGTGGTGAAGAGAACAGCATGCTATTTGCCCTTCAGAAGCTCAACTAAGCCTGGAAGAGAGGATTTATATATACAAGAGGATGCAGGGGTGAAGGAAACACTTTTTAACGATAGAGATTGTGTACTCATACTGACAGAGGAAGGGAGCTAAGCGGTATAGGACAAAGGGGGGAATGACTGATGGACAGGGAGGGAAAATAATAGGTTCTAGAGATCCAGGTCTGGATTGACTCTGGCAAAAAATTCAAAACTCCTACTTTCATGTCATTGGGGAGGGATACAGCAGGGTTAGGGATGGGAAATAGAGATATTTTGCTTTTCCAGCCCAGTACTGATATTTCCTTCCATGAGAAAAGAGTATTAGAGTAACAAAGCTTCAATGCACTCTCTTACCCACACTTCCTCGGGGGAAAGTGGGAGGCATAACCTACTTAATTTGTGAGTTTAGAAAAACCTACGTGTTCGCAGGTCATTTTCCTCTTTCATTCCTTTTATGAATTCTCTTTTTCTCTGTTCCTGGTTGGTAAGAGTGCTTGGTTTTCATTTTCAGGGAGAACTTTGAATTAAGAACTTTCAAGTCTTATACTTCAGCCATAGTTTCCACTGTTAACTTCAACAATAAGAAAGCTGGTAGTTTTGAACTTCATTGACTTATTTCTCAATTGGCTCAGTACTCAGGGAAGAAGTATCTCTTATTCTTGGTGCCCCTTATTGATTTTTTAAAAAATATAGTGGGCACACAATGTTACATTAGCTCTAGGTGTACAATTTAGTGATTCAACAAGTTTGTTTCTTATGCTGTGCTCACAGCAAGCATAGCTACCATCTGTCCTGATACATTTCTATTACACTATCATTGACTACGTCTGGTCTGTCTTTTATCCCTGTATTTATTCATTCCATAAGTGGAAGCCTGTGTCTCCCAACCCCCCATCACCCATTTTACTCACTTCCCACCCCCCTCTCTCTTCTGGCAACTATCATCAAACTTTTCTTCTAAGATATGTGGAAAGTGGTTAATAATTGAAGATAAACTGTTTCCATACATATGCAAATGTAAAAGTAACAGTCTTGACCTTTTGGTTTCAAGTCTTGACTTTGACCCTTCCTAGGAGGAGAGGTCAGGATTGGAGTAGACTCTGAAGAGTCAAATGTGGACACTTAGAGTACTGATTGATATTTTACAGACAGCTGAGAGAATTTATTAAAATAGTTTTCTCCTTTATTCTATATCAGGGTGACTAAGGTTAGTCACATTCTTTGTTAAATTTCTGGCCCTGGGATCTTATCTATTTTTTTTCTTTAACTTTTTCTGAAGTTTGTGACATATCTAAATATTCCTAGAATTTCTGTCTTTATTGTAATTAGCTCCAGGATAGCCTGATCAATTCTCTGACAAGCTCTTTACTGTAAATATTGTTTAATTTTAAAAATATTTAATAATTAATTTTTAAAATGATCCCCAACTTCATCTCTCTTCAGAATGAAACACATCACTATCATCTATCTATCTATCTATCTATCTATCTATCTATCTATCTATCTATCTATCTATTCTTTTAAAGATTGTATTTATTCATGAGACAGAGAGAGAAAGGCAGAGACATAGGCAGAGGGAGAAGCATGTAGGACTTGATCCCAGGACCCTGGGGCTATGCCCTGAGCTGAAGGCAGATGCTCAACCACTGAGTCACTCAGGTGCCCCTTAAATGAAATTTAAAGTCTAAATAAGAATAACATTCAATTTAGTAAGCGTACTTTGGATGTCTGTTTGGTGACAGCCAAGCAGGTAACATTTATGTTGGTGATGTCAAATATATCAACCCTTTTGGGAGTAGCAATTCTGGCCCAGGAAGTGTTTGACATTCCTTTTGTGTCCTGTGAATGTAATGGAAAGAGATCACCAATGCATAAGGAGAGTAGCTGGTGTATATTTTCAGTAAGGTGAATGCTTATTTTATTACAGAAATGTCTGTTTTAAAATTTTAATTCAAAAGAGAATCTCACCTGTATTGCACCACCTGCATTTGAGTGATATTTGCAATTGAGAAGAGGTAAGAACAAACAGTATAATGTGTTAAATAATCAACTCCCCCCCCCCCAATAGATTTCTGACACAAGGTGTCACATGCCACTGGACACGTTTCCCTTTTTTATTGGTATAATTTAAGACCATCAGATTTACAGATCCTAGGTGTAGTTTGATGGCTTTTGATAAATGTATATAACCATCTAGCCAACACCTCCGTCAGGGTATGGGGCATTGCCATCTTTTCATTTTATGCCACTCTCCCAGAGGTAATGACACCTCTCCTTTCTTTTTTTCATGGAATGGTTTTATTTGTACATGAACATTGCAACAATGAATTATACATTAGATATGCTTTTATGTTTGGATTCTCCTAATTACGTTTTTAGGATTAATTCCAAAGGAATTTATTCCTTTTTATTATTGAGTAGTCTCCTATTTTATGAATATGTTACAGTTGTCCCTTCTCTTGTTCTTGTTGATGGATATCTGGGTTGTTTCCACTTTTAGCTTATTATTAATAAGATTACTATGAATATTTGTATACAGTATTTTGGGAGACATATACTTTTATTTATATTGGGTAAATACATAAGAGTGGAAATAATGGATTGTAAGGTAGGTGTGTGTATAATTTTAAAAGAAATGGCATCATGATTTTCCACAGAGGTTGATCAGTTTTGTACTTCTCCCAATAATATCTGAGTGATCCTATTGCTCTGCATTCTCTCCCACATTAGATGCTATTACTCTCTTTAATCTTAATCATTCTCTGGGCAGCTCGGGTGGCTCAGCGGTTACCGCCACCTTCAGCCTAGGGCATGATCCTGGAGACCCGGGTTTGAGTCCCACGTCAGGCTCCCTGCATGGAGACCGCTTCTCTCTCTGTCTGTGTCTCTCATGAATAAATAAATAAAATCTTAAGAAAATCTTAATCATTCTAATGAGCACAAAGTGATATCTTGTTGTGGTTTTAATGTACATTTCCCTAATACTATGATGAACATATTTTCATGTGTTTATTGGCATTCTGATACACTTTTTTTTCTGAAGTGTCTTTCAAGTCTTTTGCCCATTTTTAAATGGCTTGTTTGATCATCATTTCCATCATTATTATTTATCTACAGGTATAATTTAGATAATCTGAATACAAGTATATGATTTATGTTGGTAATTTTTTTTCATTTTGTGGTTTGTCCTTTTTTCTTTTTTTTTCCTTTTGTTTTCTTAATGGTGACTTTTGATGAGCAGAATTTTGAGGAAGCCATATTTATTACACTTTTTTAATGATTAGTTTTCTGTTGTATCAAAAAATCATTTCCTAACTGGTCGCAAGGATATTTTCCTATGGTTTCACGCAGGATATTTTACTTTGGTTTCTTCACTGAGCTTTATAGTTTGGCTTTCACATTTAAGTTTGGAGTCCAGACTTAATTAACTAAATTAATTTTTACATATGGCCTGAGGTATGAATCAAGGTTCAGTTTTTTTTCCCCCCTGTAGATATACATTTAAGTTAGCAAAATAATGCTGGACTTTCCTTTCCCCATTGAATTATACTGACACCTTTATCAAAAATCATTTGGGTCATTTATATACTCTCAACTCTGTTCCATTGACCTATTTGTTCTTGTATAAATACCAGACTGTTATAATTATTTTAGCTTCATACTAAATCTTAAAATCAGACAGTGTTATTTATAATCCTGTAGTTTCATTATTCCTTTTCAAGATTCTGAAGCTGTAATTTTTAATAAGAATTACTTTTTACTTACATAGAATCTTTTAGTCCTCTAATTTTATAAATGAATTACTGAAGGCATCAAAATGTAAACATGTATGCTTCTGCTCACCATGCATCCAAGAAGCAATGTGTGACATGCCATGAAATTTGTAAAGTGTCTTAAAGCCATTCTTTTGTGCAGTGAAACAGGTTTCCTGACACGTGTGCCATCTGCTGATCAGTGTTTCCAATTGCATTATATGAGGATGAACTCTTAGCTGTCTTTCTTTGTTCATCTAGCATCTTCAGACAGATTCTCCAGCCCAATCTCTAACATATTCCAAACACACACACACACACACACACACACACACACACACACACACGTTTCTATATCTCATTTAGGTTTTTGTTTCCTATTCACTTTTAGCCTTCCTACCCAGTTATCAAGTTTCACACTTTTTCTTCCCAAGACTTTTTTGGAATAGCCCTGAAGATTCAGATCTCTTCAGCCTCAGAGAATTCTAAAAATGCCTTTTTGTCAGGTCATTGCCAATCATTTCAAGCCTCATTAAAGATTATTAATTTTAGTGTTTTTAAAAATTACTCTGCAGTCTCTAAGCCAAATAGGGTATTGGATCCATTAACAACTTTGTAAACTATTTTATGTATAATAATTCATAAGTAGAAAAAAGTTAACCATGTTGAAGATATTTTGCTTCCCTATACTCTTGGATTTGGAAATGCTCAAGAAACTTGAGAAAACTCTGAAAATGTTTACTACAGGTATGGAACTATTACTAGCTAGAAGAGTGGTGGTTTTTTTCTTTTATTTTATTTAGCATTGCTAACTAAATACAAATGGCTAGTTTTTGAAAGTCAGCATATAACTGGAGAGAGATTGACTAAGTACCTAGATGTGGAGTCCCTCTTTCTCCATCATGCCTGATTCTAAGTGTCCTGACACATGAATAGCCACAGCTTACCATCGTGACTAAGTTTAGCCATAGTGATCATTAAGGAGTTGGGGTTTTTTTGCATTAAAATCAGAGACTTTGTTCTAAATTGGTTTTATACTTTGTCTCTTCTTAACACAAGTGTTTTAAACCTTATATATGGGTGTGTATGTGTGTAATATTTGAATTACCAGACTGATTTGTAAGGCTACTTTAAGACTCCAACACAGTGATGAGTTCACACATAGCATCCCTGAGTTCTGATTACTTTGCATGTATTATTTCATTTTATTATTATCCTCATTTATAGAGATTACACAGTGCTTACACGGGTGATGTAATTTATCATACGTACATGGCAGGGGGAACCCAGTATTTTAATCAGGTCCATCTGACTTCATATTAAGCTCATATTAAGCTCTACACATTACTATTTCTCTTTTTCAGACATTCACTTTACTAAAACAACTTTCTATCTAAAAGCTCTGATGAAGTTTTAAAATCTCAGTTCTTTACTAATTAAGATTTATGTTGTAATATATGAACATAGAGTTGTAGGAGAATAATAATTTTACAAAAGCCTAATTGTGTGTACATGTCCACAACGCAATGCTGCCTCTTAGTGGGGCCTTTTTTCCATAGCAGTCTTCCCATCTTCACTACCCCTTAGCCACTGTACATCTTCCATTAACTAAATTTATAATTTCCAGCAAATATTAGCATGTGCACAATTTTCTTTTTATGTTTTGAGTTTTATTGACATATAACTGACATATAATATTGTATAAATTTAACATATACAACATAATGATTTGATATATGTACAGAATTTGATTTTTCTAACTAATATTTTTTGATGCCTTATCTCTGATCAACCCAGTTCTCTACTTCTGTACCTTCAGGCTAGAAGAACATGAAGAGCTGACTGTAATATTCCTTTTTTTTAATATGACATATAATCAATTACAAAACCAGAAAAAAGTGGCCTGCTGCATTTTTTATCCTAGGTCTGATATTTGGCTTTTATTAGGGATATTCTTTGTTATTTGGATATACCGCATGTTCATATGTGAGAATGGGGATGTGTGTGTGTGTGTGTGTGTGTGTGTGTGTGAAAGCTGTGTCAGAGCCCACATTTATCAGTGAGCCTTTCAATGTACACTTTATCCTTCCACCTCTGAGTCTATACCAGAGTAATTTCTGATAATTCAATACATAAAAACTCTTCAAATGTCTGAATCTATAGACAAAACAGAGTTTTGAAATAGACCCAGGAAATGCCTAGAGGTAATGAAAGAGAATTAATTAAGCTTATATCTCCCAGAAATTTAAATGGTGTGTTTAGTTGCCCAATAACAGGCCAAGTATGAGTTAAAAAGAACAGCATATGGAAGCATTCTAGCATAATAAAAGGGAAAAATCATGAAAAAACTGGATTCCTAGGCTCTACCACTGAACAGTAATATAAATTTAAATAGGTTCCATGAGCTCTCTATCCAAGACCTTTCTTGATTATAAGCTACTTGAAGGTCAGGACAGAGTCTTAGGTATCACCTTACTGCAAAGTAAAAACTTTTTAAAAACTTCAATATGTCATACTAATTCTTGACTGATTATTTCTTCAATATTATTTCTGTATAAAATGTATCATAATCCACATCTTGATTTTTCATTTTATTTCCAGGAGGATAAAATTTTCAACATATTATAAATACTGGTTTTACATCAAATGTTTACATACCATTAGTTGTATCTAGTGGAGTATAAATATCGTGCCAAATTGAAACCCAATGTTACCCATTTAAATAGTGGATGGACAAGCTCAATTTTAACAGGCAGAAATTTTAAGTTGTATTTTCTTCTTGAAATTTTCCTTCCAGTCCACTTCTCCCACGCAATTATTAGTCCACAAAATTTCAAAACAGCATTAATATATTTATGGGTACACAGTGAATATTTGCCCAGTTGATATTTATTGAGGAATCAGTAAGCAGAGACAGTTAAGAGCAGACAGAAATGTGACTTTGAGTATTACAAAAGCCAGTGGTCAAATAAAAGTTATTACAAAGAATTTATTGCTGAGGTATGACTTTGGAGAATGAAGTTTCAGTAGAATGGAGTTAATGGGAGTTAGATTGTGAAGGATATTAAAGACCGATGGGAAATGAAGGAGAGGCAGTAGAAGCAAAGAGAAATTCAGTGAAACTGGGTACGTGGGCACGGAGTGGGAAGGAAAGTATAGCTCACTGCTTTGGGCAGTGTGCTATGTGATCAATAATGGGTGAATGAAAGGTTTCTAAAAGGTGATAAGAAACCAACTGAGACTGGAAATCTGAATTATTGGTGGGCCAAATTTACACAGTTCCATTGCTTTCTGCTAAAGGGCTCTGCTGAAACCAGGATAATAGGAAGTGGCTAACGGATAATTCAGGATTTAAGACTGGAATAGTGGGAGGGTTAAGGAAGTGATGCGGTTGAGAGCATTATTAAAGACTTCATCAATAGAATTGAATATGGAAGATTTCAACATACACAGCCAATTATTTCCAAGTATTAACAAGTCTAAAAATGATAACATTTCCTGCTGAAACTGCTGCTTCTTTTCCAAGCAAAATATGTTATTCTCATGTCTTGAACATCTGCTGCTAGGAGAAAAAAATCTCAAAGCTCAATATTATATAGCAGTGTTCCAGTCAAAGCAGCACTAAAATCTCTGAATGAATCAAGATGAGATCATCCAACAGTCCATTTTAGAACATATCTAGTCTTTCTACCAGTTGTTGAAGTGCAATGAAAATTGTAAATTAAAAATTACAACCTTTTTCAATGCCATACATGATGTTGTCTGAGATCTATAACCAATACATTAGAATCTAAGGTATCAGTAGGCAGTGGCTTTTATGTTGGATGTTTCAGGAAGGTGGGTTAAGATGTCTGTGAACTTGAAACTTTTAATGGACTAGCAGATGGTGGTTACCTTAGCAACTGTAGCAGTGCACTAAGATGTTTTTCTCTGAGAGCTGATTGCAGAAACACCATCCTGGTGTTCAGATGTAGTAGAATGAAAAAACAAATAGGAAGCAAAACTGAGGTAGGGTTTATCATAAAGGTAATATTTCCAAATGACCATTGCTAAAGTAGAGCTTCATTTTTTGCTGTTTTTATTTAATGTAATAATAAAATGATGATGACTCAACATTTTAAGTAATTCATTTACTTTGTACTACCAGAATTTTATTATAAAATTGAATATTTTAATATTTTCAGATATCACAGTAGGACTAATTATCTCCAGCAATTAGACTCTGAAGTGTTATATATTAGTTGCAGCCTACATTTCAAGAGTGATGATCATATTGAAAATAAATATGTTTGGGGCGCCTGGGTGGCTCAGTGGTTGCGCATCTATCTGCCTTTGGCTCAGGTTGTGATCCTGGGTCCTGGGATTGAGTCCTACATCGGGCTCCCCACAGGGAGCCTGCTTCTCCCTCTGTCTATGTCTCTGCCTTTCTCTCTGTCTCTCTCATGAATAAATAAAACAAATAAATAAAATCTTTCTAAAAAAGAAAATAAATATGATTGGAAGTAGGTCTTTTTTCCATTAGCCATTCTGAAATGAAATTGATTACCAGTATTGAGCTGTTTTTTTTTTTTTCCTGTCATAGATGAATGGTCCTCATACTTTAGGTAAAATTAAATATTCAGCTTTATCAGGTTCTTCAGAAGCCATGAATATCAGAGTACTTTATGGTGTTCGATGAAATGCAGATTTTCAGGTCTTTTTCTCAGCCATTCTGATTCAGTGATACTGAATATGAATACTTTCCAATTTCACAAGTTTTCTAATACAGATGGTTCCTAGATAACACTTGAGAAGCAAACTGCCTCAACTTACTGCCCCAGGGAAATCTTGGGTCACTTTGACAAATGAGAGACTCCGAAGGAGTCTGATCAATTTAGTGTTGATTGTGTGACAATCAATTTAGTGTTTATTTCTTGGGATATAAAAGCACTACTAAAATTTCTAGAAAATTCATTGTTTAGAAAGGATAATATTTAGTTGCCATTACCAATAAGGTAATTAAAATGCAATAAATCCTTTAAAATGTTTTAATACTTTATAATGTCATTCTGATATAAATATATTTTAAATTCCTGAAACTTATATTTTTATTTCAAAGGCATGCTCATCTCTGCTGTGTATGGGGCAGTATGGTGGAATGGAAAGAACTTGAGTGATTCAGCCAGACAGTTAGGCATTTTGTTCTCAACCCCATCATGTAATGAGGGATGTTGGACAAGTTGTTTAACTTCTAGAGCTTCAGTTTTCTCCCTCATTAAATTGATGATTATGTTAACTACAACACTGGGTGGTTGGGAATAATAAATAATAAAATATATGTGTGTCTAAAATAATAGTCACTTAGAAAATTGCCTCTTTTTCCTTCCTTCGTTCCTCATGTGAAAAAGGAGCATTTATTCAGTGTTAGTTTTCTGAGTTTATGATTCAGTAGGTTCCGATTGCTAAAATTCAAGTGAAAGTCTTAAAACACACTGAAATACTAGCAATAAATTGTGTTCTAAATATGCTTACTGTCATATTTCCTAATTATATCCATTCTTTTCCTTACATTAATCTTCCAGTTGTAAGCCAAACTAAATATCATTATTTTTATATTGATAATAGAATCATTAAAGAAATAAAGATTTTGGATGAAATAATGACAAAAATATTGAATCACAATTATCTTACAGACAGATAAGAAATGGACAAAATTTCAGGCAACCAAGGTTGGATCAATCCATTACTCTGTTTTCCTAGCATCTGCCAAATTGCTTAATACATGGTTTGAGTGAATAGTCAATGGAGTCTTGGTAAATGAAAAATGAGATCCGATTAAATGGAAACTTCAATTTAATAAGGTAGAAAGTTGGATACTACCATGCATGTACTAAAAGGAGGCAAGTAACACTCTCCTGACAGGGGTTACATGAGTGAACATCTTTCGTATCACATCTTTTTTTAAATTCAAGAACTTTAAAATAGCACTTAAAAATTATAATTTTGAAGTAAAAATAAAACAATAGCAGAGGAAACAATAGTTAGAAATCAAAAGATGGGGCAGCAGGTGGGGAAGCTAATCAGAAGGGATTTGACCATTCTGCAGCAAGTTCCTTAAGAGAGCCACTAGCAACTCAATTATTGTCATGAGTTATAGCTGCAGAATTCAATTAGTGTATGACATTCCCTCATAAATGGAAATCCCTGTTTTTCCGTGGTTTATTTAAACCTGCACCTTTAATAGTTTAGGTATCACAACAGAAACTCCCATGGCAGGATCTGGTGCCCCCTATTCTATAGAAGGTTGAATAGCGCTAGCTTCTAAGAGAAAGTACAGCTAGAACATGTAAGATTGAATCCTTACAGCACCAATGTGAAACTAAAAGTGAGTCTCAAAAAAAAAAATAATTTATCTCATAAATTTAATTAAAAATCTTGTGGTCTTTAGTTTTAATTTATATTAATTTGTTAATACAACTTGATATGAATGACCAGATATTAAGGACAGTGACCCTTTTATGACAAATGTAATTTTTCTATCTTTGAATTTTCTATTTTTGAATGTAATCTTGTACCTTTATTATTTGTTGTATCTTACTATTTTCATTTTTGAGTTATTTCTTTATACTAGATTGCTCTGAGATTGTTATCATTATATTGTTTATATATGAGATGGTTGATGCTCAGAAAGTAACTTTCCTCACATTGTACAGGTAATAAATGCAGGGGCTAGGATTTGCAGTCATATGTGTTAGAATCCAAACCACTTGGGCGCTTACATCACTTTCTTATGTCAAGTTTAAAATTAAACTCTGAGTTCATTTAAAGATAGGGACTACTACCTCTCTTGCCATGGTATCACTTTCAGCAGTGTTGCCCACTGCTTATCCATGGATGCCAACTGTTAGGCTGCGTTTGTATACAGCTCTCTCCAGTGTTCCTAGTACACAATTTAGTTGGGAATTCCCTATGCCTAAAATTGTATCTAAGTAAATATTGGAATATATAAATGAAAGGCAAGAATAGGAGTATGGAGAGTAATAAGTATAAAATATATCCGTACATACACTGAGTATCTTTTTTTTTTTTTTTACACTGAGTATCTTATGTTATGGGGATACAATGATTATATTTTAATGTTACATGAGAAATCTGTAATGAAATATTTTATGTTTATGTTTTTACTATATTAATAAGGACTTCTTTTATAAATATTGATATTCTGAATGAATTAAGACTCAAGCAACTTGAGTTAGAACACTGCTCCATCATTTGATAGCTTTATGGGATTATGTAAATCATTTTTTTCTCTAAGTCTTAGTATTCCAAATTCATAATAAGGAAATGATATTATCAATTCTTACAGGATTGTGGTAAGGATCAAGTGAATTTGTTGAAGCAATTTACTGAGAATGGTGTACTATGTACTTTGAACCTAGCATTGTGTACTACTCATGCTGTAAAAGCTCCTTCCCATCACCATCCAGCACCATTATTTAGTGATTGTTGTGAGCTACAGTGATTAGAACAAAGAGGCATGTTTAGCTATTTATATAAAGGTATAGTAATTATATTTCCGTAGCTCACTCAGCTGTTCATTTTTGGTTGTTTTTGAGTGATATTATGGTATAAGATAATGTACAAAAATATGTAGATTTAAAAAAAAACAAGAATATGTTTTTGCCCTTACAGAACTTAAAAATCAATTGGGAGGGCAGCCCGGGTGGCTCAGTGGTTTAGCGCCGCCTTCAGCCCCGGGGCCTGATCCTGGAGACCTGGGATCGAGTCCCATGTTAGAAAAGCATGTAGCCTGCTTCTCCCTCTGCCTGTGTCTCTGCCACGCTCTCTCTCTCTTTCTCTCTCTCTCCCTCTCTGTGTGTCTGTCATGAATAAATAAATAAAATCTTTAAAAAAAATAAAAATCTATTGGGAGACACAGATTCCTTAATTAAGGAATCACATAAATTATATTACAATTATGGTAAGGCTATAAAAAAGAAGCATGTGATTTTAAAAACATAGCAACAGGGAGACTGGACCTAACTTGGGAGGTCAGCGAAAGCTTCTCTGAGCAAGTTATAGATGGGTTAAAATCTGAAAAATAAAAGCTAACCAAGAAAATAGGGTGAAGAAAAATGGCGACATTCTTATTAGAGGAACAGCATACACAAAGGCCCTCTTAATGACAAAAAGAAAACCAGAATGTCCAGACTATGGAGAAGGAGAGGGTAAGGAGAGGTTGTCAGTGTCCAAGCCATGGAAAATCCTGTGACGTGACTACTGGATTCCTGTATCCCACAAGCAAGTACAGTATACCAGTGTCTCAGCCTAGGAGCCCAGATATCAAGCCATGAGAAAATCTTGTCATCCTTTCCATCTGCAAACCTCTGTCTCTTATAATCCAATCTGTCCTCTAGAAATCACATGGACCAACATCATTATCTAGCATCAGTTGAATGACGATGTTGTGAAACTGCCATTCCATGCTGACTGTGAAATCACCAATAGGTAGAGGTGCCTTTATTGACAACTTCTTACTTATTATAGGTTTCTAGTAACCTCCTGAGGACTCTGGGAAATCCTACTAGAATTGGCCCTTCATACTGTGTTAGTGTAATCTTGGGTCTGAACAAATTATTCCATCCATTCTTCTCCCACAAGGCAACACCTGTTAGCATCTGCCACACGCCTGATTACCTTAACACCAGGTTCATAGACTTCTTGTCCTTGTAGTTACCCTCACAAAATTACCCACTTTACCTACTGTAAAAGTACTCTTTTCTCAAATAGTCATCATGCCCAATGTCTTTCTAGATGACAGAAGTCCATTCACTTTCCTTTTCTATGTGCCCTTTTTAAGGTCCTTCAAATAATAGGGTATCTGCCTTTGCTTATAATCTTTAATCCCAACTGATGCAACTGTTCTAATAGGATATACAAGAAATATTTAAGATGCTGTATCTTGTATCAGCAGGATAATTGGGACACCTTGGGTTTTACGACAGCAGCACAATCCCCTATTCCATCCTTAATATCAAGCTTTATGGTACCTATGATCTCTATTCCTATATATCCCTGTTTTATTTCCTGTAATCCTAGGACCTGAAATAGAATTTTGTTTTTGAATATTTTCTACCCCATGGATAGTTTTAAATGGAATCCCTTTGTCTTTGAAGCTATAATCTGTCATGCATGTAAACCTCACAACCGATGTTGGTGTCTAGCCCGTGTGTTGACAGATGAAAGCCAACTACTAGACCACCTTTAATATTGATGGTCTTTCCTTGAGCTGTCTTCAATTTGCCTAGCCCTCCTACATACTTCATATATTTTTTAAGATTTTATTTATCTATTCATGAGAGACACAGAAAGGGAGAGGCAGAGACACAGGCAGAGGGAGAAGCAGGCTCCCTGCGGGGAGCCTAATGTGGGACTCTATTCCAGGACCCCAGGATCACACCCTGAGCCAAAGGCAGAAGCTTAACTGCTGAGCCACCCAAAGCGTCCTGATACTTCATATATTTTAGAGAAAAATTATTCAGATACTTCTAGAATAGTATAAAAGAATTCAATGTGGACTCTTGCAATACAGTAGAGAAATAGTGCTTCTATGTTGGATATAGCAACAATGACTGGAGATTTATAGCCAAGGAGCAATGAGGGATCAGTGGAAGAAGAAGACCAAGGGGAGACATCAGGGGTGGGGGGATTCTTTCTGCCACTGGGCCAGGCAGACTGAAGACAGGGACCAAGGAAGAGTCCTAGTCGAACAGCAGGCTCAGAGCAAGCAACCTGTCTAAAGTTTGATCAGAAAGAGAGTCTTTGTCAGTGTCTAATCTTTGGTCTTTTTTCTATTTGTACTCTTGTCTTTCCTCAACTGATAGCTTCCTGAACTAAGTGTGGTGAATGGTTAAAATTAGACTTTGGAATCAAAAAGACCAGGGATCAAAACACATACCCATCACTTACTTACCCACTGACAAATTTTTGCAAAGTGGCTATAAAATAGTATCTACTAAAATAGCCACTACTACCTAAAAAGATTTGCTACCACTCCACATAGTCTGGGTCTGTAGCCTAAAAAGGCATCCTTTGCCCATATACTACCATTCCTGGTACTGTTTTGAATTAGGATCTGTTGCTAAACCTTGCTGTGTTTGATGAAACAAGCTGCTATGTTAGAAAGACTCATGTGGTAAGGAACAAAGCGGGGTGGGGGTGGGGGGCTCTGGCCAACAGCCAGCAAAAAATGAGGCCTTGAGTCTAATAGCCTACCGGGAAATGAATTTTGCCAACAACCGGGTGAGTTCAGAGACAGATTCTCCTCAGTTGGGCCTTCAGATATGACCCGGACCTTGGTCAACACCTGGGTCAGCCTTGTGAGAGACCCTGAAACAGAGGCCCCAGTTAATTCATTCTGCCTATTTTCCTGCCCCGTGGGAATTGTGAAGTAATAAACATGTTCTTTTAAGTCACTGAGCTGTGGTAATATGTAAGTGGCAAGAGGTGGTTAATACTGCAGTTAGCCTTTGGCAAAATTGGGAGATTGAATAAGTAGCACAAAGTTGTCTATCCTAACATGCGCTCTCACATTTCCCCCTTGTACTGCCTCTACCTCAGGCCCCATTCTCCACGGCTGCTATATTCTCAGTAATGCATGCTGGGACAGCATTCTCATCCCTGGAGTGAATTCCTTTCTGGGCAGCTAGCTTCTTATAACCATGTCCTGGGACTAGGACTTTAGGTGTATAGTGGAAAGTAGGGATTACTCATGGAGCTATTATATCATTCACAGAATGAGAACTCTAATAAGGGGAATTTTTAGATGATTCCATGTCTACTCTTGGGCCGTGAGCCATGACACTTTGCATCAAAGAGCTCAGTATCTACTATAGTCAATAAGGGCTTGAGGACTGTTCATTGATCTCTGAATTTTCTGTAGCGGCTGTGACCAACACAAAAAAATCCTTAGGTACTTCCTAAGTTTAGAAACCTCTAGCTTCCTAATCAGCAGCACTGGCTCTATCCTAAGTAAGGCTTTTTGACAAGTCATAGTCCTTGTCCTGAAGATAACTTTAAGTTCTTAAACGTACCTACAGTAGCCTTTCTCTGTTGCTGCTGAGTAAGATTTTTTTTTCCTTTAGGAAGCACATGATACAATACTCTTGTTCATTCTCCCTTCTGGTTTGTGCCAAGACTCTGAGCTTCTTGGTGTAAGGACCAGACTTCTTTCTTCCCATTATCTCTGGTGACTGTCCTTGGGCCCTAGACATGATAAATAAAAATGAATCTGCTGAATGAGTAAGTAATGACATGGAGTGGTGTAGGCATTGGCTTCCTACACTTATCTGTTCACTGGTTTATAATCTACTGCTGTCTGAATAGAACTGTTAGAAATGAGCATGCTTTATTACCGACTCCTGTTTGGTTATAGATTTTGGTTCATGCACATTCCCTAATTATTTCCAGCCACTACCAGTTCAAAATCATCATATATTTGACTCACTAGCTTCATCTTTGGTGATATAGTTGAAAACCTCTTGCCAGTATCCTTACCTCTAGCAGCTGGGCTTTTCACCTTATTGCAGAGCTACATTTCTCTGTGTCTGACCCAGTTTCCTTCTCCCAGAGGAGCAGTGCATGTTGGCATCTTGTGTAACTCACCTGGCCTGGGGGAACCTGGAATGTATAATTAACGCCCACAGCCTTCCTACTTACCAGTCACCTCTTTCTTAAGGCTTCTTGAGCCCATTACTCTCCCAGCCCTCTCTGTGACTCTAGATGCACCATCAATGTGTCATCATCCACATCTTCTTCCCTCTCCCTGCAGCTGCCCATAGTCTTGTCTTGGGGCATCTCCCAACAGTGATGGACAGGTTGAAAGGGCTGCAAATAACTGACTAAGCACAGTAACTAAAATTAGGGACATTGGAGTCAGACTGTCCTAGATACAAATCCTGATTCCTTGTGAGTTTATGACCAGGACCAAGTTGCTTAATGTTTCTCAATTTTTTCATCTGTAAAATGAATATGATAATGTTTTATTTTTGTTTTTTTGAACTCAAGTTCCCATTTCCCACAGTTTAGCCCAGCAGAAATGTTCTATTAATTTCATATTTATTGTTTCCAAATCACGTACACTCATGGATTTGCATTTCGTTCTCATTCCCTTAAACACTCATGTATTAAATATTTTGTAAGTGCCTATTTATTGGCAGATCCAAACAGACATCATGGATAATAAGAATAGCAAGATGTTGTGCCTTCCCTGAAATAAGTTACAGACTGGAATGCGAGGAATAAAATTATATACAGTGCAATAAGCTAAGAAATAAAACACGAGCTAAGAGCTTAAGCAGAGATGGGAACAATTAGCTAGAAATTAAGAGTTTCCCAAAAGAAGATATCATTGAAATTGGACTATGTAAGGTGAGCAGGAATTTAGAAGTCAAAAACTGTTGGAGATGATAGTCTAGTAAGAGAAAACAGAATTTGCCTTATGTTTCTGATTTTTCTAGCTGCTTAAGTTCAAACCATTCACTTTTTCTAATGCAAGCATTTCAATGTATACATTTCCCTCTATCACAATTGTAGCTGCATCACACAAATTTTTCTGTGCAGTATTTACATTATCCTTGAGTTCAAAATGTTTCCTAGTTTCCACTGTGATTTCTTCTTTGTCTCGGTTTTGTTGTTGTTGTTGTTGTTTTGTTTTGTTTTTTCGGAGAGAGTTGTTCGTTTCCTAATTTGAGTGGTTTTTCTATGTGTCTTACTGTTACAGATTTCTTAAATTCAGTTAATATAGTGGTCAGAGAACATACTTTGTAAAATTTCTTTGTTTTTTAAATTCATTAAGACATTTGATAGCCCCGCATATGGTTTACCTTGGTGAAATGTCCAGGTGTATGTGGAGCAAAATATGTATTCTTTGTGTTTGTGTTCTGTGTACATCAGTTGATAATGTTCTTCATTCTTTTTATATACTTATTGATTTTTTCTAGTTCTGTCAATTATGAAGACAGGGGTATTAATATCTCCAACTGTGATTATTAATTTCTCATTTTATTTTTCAGTTATGGGTTTATGTCTTTTAAAGTTCTGTAAATAAGTACATGTAGATTTAGAATTTTTCTGTCTTTTTTGATTAATTGACCCATTCATCAGTACAAAATATCCTTCTTTAACTTCAGTGATACTTTCTGCCTTGAAGATTATTTTGTCTGAAATCAATATAGTCATACTTGCTTTCAGTTTGCATATTACATGCTTACTCTTTGCATAGCATAACCTTTACATTTTTTTCTTCTTTTACTTCCTGCCTCTGCGTTTTTCTATTTAAAGTCTGTCTCTTGCAGAGAACATAATTTAGTATTGCCTTTGAAATCTGTCTGATACTTTCTGCGTTTATTGGAAGATTAAGTACGTTTACATTTATTGTGTTTATTCTTATATCTGGGATAAATTGTTTTTATCTCTTTTGTATTTATCACATGCATTTTCTCAGATCTTTTCCTGGAGTCATTCAGATTAATATCTTTTTACTATTTTAATTCATTTGCTGGCTTTTTTTTTTCAGTTTTCCAATTTTCTTTTTCTAATGGTTGCTCTAGGGATTACAATATTCATTCTTAACGGTCATAGTCTACTTATGGTTAATATTGTTTATCACTTCACATAAAATGTAAAACAATATAAAAGTACATTTCTACTTACTCCTATTTTTTGTATTATTGTTGTCATCTATTGTAGTTCTATAAACATTAAAAATTCCACCATTATTACTTTTGCTTCAAATAAACAAGTGCCTTTCAAAGAAATTAATAGAAAAATAGATAGTATTTTATGTTCACCTGCATGTCAGAAATTTCCATTTCTCTTTATTTCTTTCTGTAAATTTGAGATGATTTCCCTTCATCCTGAAGATTTTCTTTTAGAATTCTTATAATGTGATGGTCTGCTGGTGATTAGATTGCCTTCAATTTTTTTTATCTGTTTTTATCTGAAAAATGTCTTTTTCTTCCTTTAAAAAACTTTTTAGGGATGCCGGGGTGGCTCAGCAGTTGAGCAGCTGCCTTCAGCTCAGGTGGTGATCCTGGAGTCCGGGATTGAGTTCCATGTTGGGCTCCCTGTAGGCAGCCTGCTTCTCCCTCTGCCTGTGTCTGCCTCTCTCTCTATGTGTCTCTCATGAATAAATAAATAAATAAATAAAAATCTAAAAAAAATTAATTAATTAAAAAAAACATTTTGGTACATACATAAAAGTCATTTTTAAAATTGTATAGTTTGATAAGTTTTGATTAATATGTACAGTTCTATATCTACCACAGCAGCCCAGATATAGAACATTCCTTTTCCTTAATCCCAAATACTTTTTTTTCATACATCTTTGAAATCAATCCCCTTCTCTCTTTCTCGCCCCTGGCAACAGCTGATCTTTTTTTTCTGTCCTTGAGGTTTTTGTTTCTGTTTTTGTTTTATTTCACAATGTCATATAAATGGAATCATAAACTATATAAGATTATGTGTCTGTTCTTTAACTTAGTTTATTTTTGGGATTCATCCATGTATTGCATATATCAGTAGTTTACTTTTGTGGAATAGTATTCAATTTTATTAATTTTCTACAGTTTATCCATTTACCACTTGTGGGTATTTGGATTGTTTCTGGTTTTTGGCTATTCTGAATAAGGCTTACATGAACATTTCCATACATATTATTTTGTCGACATATATTTACATTATCTTGATAAAGGTCTAAGAGTGAGTCTATGGGGTCACATGGCAAGGCATGTTTAACTACGTCAGAAACTCCCAAATTTTTCAGAATATCTGTGACATTTTCCGTTTCCACAAGCAAATATTGATGGTTCAGATTTTTGAGAGAACTAGTTGGCCTGTTTTTAGGCATATGTGCACACCTTGGTCAGGAGAGAGTAGAATTCCTATTTTGACAATTCCACAAAGTTAAAATCAATCTGATACAAAGTTGCATATTTCTCCAATGAAAATAAGATCCCGTCAATAGAAGAATGATTGCTGAGCAGATGCAAATAGTGATAGTTTCTGCCAAAAAATGCCACAGAAGTAGAAAGACTGTTAGCTTACTGGATTTGATATTAATACTACTCCTAACCTTGCCAATCTTTATTTGCATGACCTTCTACACCACATCTGACTTCTCTTTGTAAGGTTTCTCTCAGTTGTAACACTAGAAGAATTAAGTGGATGATCTTGATGAGATTACTACCATTTTGAGTTTAATCTGAGCCATGGGAGATGAATTAAAACGTGTTTTGAATGAACAAATTTAAAAGGATGTGAAGCTGAAGGTCTTTATTTTCATATCTTTTGTTCACTGTCACTTTCAAATTGGATAAAGAACATTTTTCTCTATTAGTTTTAATATTTAAAGCTACTGAAAGGTTTGAGGTTAGAAATATGTGCATGCAGTGTGCAATACTTAAAAGTAAATTGGCAGGTGATTCACATAGATTGGATTAGTAGCAATAGTGCCAATTTGGAGCTTATAAGATATTGTAACAGAGCTTACATTTTGAAACACAAAGAAAAGCTGCCTTATCCCAAATGCTATTCAGTCAAGCAGTCCTGATTCCTATTTGCTAGATTTCGAAAATAGTATTGGGTACACACGCTTTGGAAATCCCATTATAATACGGTAATTGTTGCTCTTAAATCCTTTAAAAATTTTATGCCATTCCACAAAAGTCTCCTCATAGAAAGCAAAACATATTATCTTTTTTTTTTTTTCAGAGGAAGATGTTCCTGTTGATGAGTGTGGATGTTCACATCATTGTTAATTAAGGGCTATAATAAAAATAAAAGCCAACTCTTGATATTTGCTAAAATGGAGTGAATGGGATTCCAGTTTAACACACTGGGCATTAGTAAACTAGACTGGATAAAGCTATATTACAAAACAAAAACAAAAACGACAAACCTAAATGCACTAAAGAAGATGTATAGGAACTTTTTTATTTTCCACATTTCAGAGATTTATTGATCTGTCTGTTCTCTCCATCCTGCTCTACTAGATCAAAGACCCTTAGTCCATCTAGTTCTTTTCAACCCAAATGTGAGCTTCTGGGGTAGCATTACTTATGTCTAGGATAGTTGCATTTTAAATCTAGTTTATATTTGTGAAATGAAGGATTTTATGATACTCTTTTAGAAATTTAATAGCAAATAGTAATAAGGTGTAAGAGATAGTGATAAGCAGGCCGGAAAAATCTTATTGCTACTCTGATGTCACACTCACCCTATTTCTTGGTCAGTCTAAAGATGAATGTATCTTTGTTATACTTGAGTTTGTATTAATCAGAACTCTTTCTCTCATGATACTGAAAGAAATGACAGAAATTAGCTCATGCTAGCTTGAAATTGAAAGGGGATATATTGGCTAAGAAAACTTGGACATTTAAAATTATGAAATGGGGGATCCCTGGGTGGCGCAGCAGTTTAGTGCCTGCCTTTGGCCCGGGGCGCGATCCTGGAGACCCGGGATCGAATCCCACGTAGGGCTCCCGGTGCATGGAGCCTGTTTCTCCCTCTGCCTGTGTCTCTACCTCTCTCTCTCTCTATCTGTGTGACTATCATAAATTTAAAAATAAATAAATAAATAAATAAATAAATAAATAAATAAATAAATAAATAAAATTATGAAATGGCTTTAGACCCATTCCCTAAAATTACATTTTTAGGATGTTCTCTTTCCAATTCTTAGCATTACTTTTCTCTGTGTGGTTTGGGGGCACAGTTTCTTGGACAAATAAAAAGAAATACATGGTTATCAGCAGCTCCAGCCAGGTGGACTGCATTAGTTGGTTTCACCTGGGTCATTTGCTGCCCCTGGATTCAGAGATGGAATCATAAATACTGGTCTAAACACTGATAACAAACAGTCCAAATTTATTCCATCACAGAGCTTCTGTCCTAGCCACAGATTTAGGATGTAGAGCTCTCTGTTATTTATAATGGAAATTTCTTACAGCTGCATTACAGTTGCCATTTTTTCCTTAGCCTTATAAATTTTCAGATACAATAACCCTCTTGTTTCTGATTTTAAGTTGCATATTTTTTCACATGTATTTTTTTCTTCAATTGGAATGAATTTTTAATGTGTTTGTCCACTGTGATTGAGTTTTCCTTCCAAAGCTATTATTATAGAAGGTGGCTTATAGTCTATGATATCTGTAATTGAGAGAAGATAATTATTTTATAAAGACAAGACAGTTATTATTAAACAACCTCTAGCTTTTATGATTCATACTTCAAGTCAAAGAAGATTACCCTGTTGTATATCTAAGAGATATGAATTAATAAAAAAGTTAATGAAACTTCAGGTAGACCTATTAGTGTGCAAACTAGAGAGCCTAGTTAATTATTTTGGGGAACTAAATGAACATAGCAGATCTCCATTATGAATGCTGAAAAAAATAATGTAACTTTACCAGTACATTAAACTTCTAGGAGTGCATAGTATATTCCCCAAAAAGTTGTTCAAAGGCTTTGAGATACTTTTCTCATTACACAAAAAAAGGCTTTCTTCAAATTAGAGACCAACTTGACATGTTGACTTGTCCCCTGTATCCACTTTGAAACTCTTCTTTTACTGTGCAAATTTCTAAGGCCTGCTAGTGGTGAGTTACTGTGATTATCTTGACTAGTCCTGATCAGTTTTTCCACACTAGAAATAAAAAGATAAAACAGACCCAGATGAGAAGCCCGGGGAGAGAAAAAGTATGCTCTTTTTGCATCCTGATTGTAAGGTCTGTGTATGTATGTTTTTACCTGTTAGTGGGGGTACTTTATTTTCCTTTGTTTACCTGCTAAACCCCTACTCTCTTTTTCAGGAGCCAGCTTGAATTCTACTGCCAGATAATTTTGATTTCTTTTCGTTGATGCTCCAAAATTTATTTACAGTGACTGGGTGCCCATTATGTATCTGCTCTATGAGACTCTGAATATATATATAATCCAGCACCTTTAAGAGGCATGCAAAAGAGAGGAAGGTGAACAGTATTTATAGATGTACCACAGAGATATTATGAGCTTAGTTCCAGACCACCAAAATAAATTGAATATTGTAGTAAAGTGAGTCCAATGAATTTTTCGGTTTCCCACTGTATATAAAAGTTATGTTTAGAGTGTACTGTAATCTGTAGTGTTATATCTTAAAAAATACACCATAATTTTAAAAATGCTTGTTTTACTAAAAAATGCTAACCATCACCTGAGCTTTTAGTGAGTTATAATCTTTTTGCTGGTGGAGGGTCTTGCCTTCATGTTGATGACTGCTGACTGGTTAGGGTAGTAGCTGCTGAAGGTTGGGTGGCTGTGATAATTTCTTAAAATAAGACAGTAATGAAGTTTGCCACAGAGATTAAGTCTTCCTTAAACAGTAATCTAATTGTACATCCCCATCAGAGTTCTTGGGTGATCAGGTGCATTGTCAATGAGCAGTCACATTTTGCAAGGAATCTTATTTTCTGAACAATAGGTCTCAACAGTGGGTGTAAAGTATTCAGCAAACCATGTTGTAAACAAATGTGCTGTCATCCAGATTTTGTTGTTACATTTATAAAGCACAGATAGTAGATTTAGCATAATTCTTAAGGGCCCTAGGATTTTCAGAATGGTAAGTGAGCATTGTCTTCAACCTGAAGTCACAAGCTGCCTTAGCCCCTAACAAGAGAGTCAGCTTGTCCTGTGAACCTTTGAAGTCAGGCATGGACATTTCCTTTCTAGCTCTGAAGGTCCTAGATGGCTTCTTCTTCCAATAGAAGGCTGTTTTGTCTATGTTAGAAATCTGTAGTTTAGTGTAGACACCTTCATTTATTATTTTACCTAAATTTTCTGGTTAATTTGTTGCATCTTCTATTAGCACTTGCTGTTTTGTCTTGCACTTTTATGTTATGGAGATGGCTTCTCTACGTAAACCTCACCAACCAGCCTTTGCTAGCTTCAGACTTTTCTTCTGTAGCTTCCTCACCTCTCCCAGCCTTAGCCTTCACAGAATTCAAGCCAACAGTAAGCTTTTTGGCCTAAGGGAATGTTGTGGCTCATTTGTCTTCTCTTCAGCCCACTCAGTCTTTCTGTACATCATCAAAAAGGCTTTCTTTTCTTTTGCGTGTTCACTGGAGGAGCACTTCTAATTTCTCTCAGGACCTTTCCCTTTGCATTCACAGTGTGGCTATTTGGCATACGAGGCCTAGCTTTCAGTTTAGCTTGGCTTTCGACATGCCTTCCTCACTAAACTCCATCATTTCTGGCTTTGATCGAAAGTGAGAAAGTGTGAGTCTTCCTTGCCCTTGAGTACTTAGAGGCTATTGTAGGATTATTAATTGAATTAATTCAATATATTGTTTTGTCTCCCCCACGGAGAGGAAGAGGGATGGGGAATGACCAGTAGGTGGGGCAGTCAGAACACACACAACATTTAAGGTCATTGTCTTATCTGGGGGTGGTTTGTGGTGTCTCAAAACAATTACAATAATAACATCAAAAATCACATAACAAATGTGACAGATCACATTTGTTGATAATAATAATTATCAACAATAAAATAATAAAAATGATAGCAATGAAAAACTTTGGAGTCTAGCAAGACTTACCAAAGTGTGACACAGAGATAGGAAGTGAGCAAACGCTGTTGAAAAAACAGCTCTGAGAGATTGCTCAATGCACGGTCCCCATACCTTTTAATTTACCAAAAAACGCAATATCTGTGAAAGGCAGTAAAGCGGAGTACACTAAAATGAGGTATGCTTGTATGTAAATTCAATGAAGTATTTCAGGTGCCATAAAGATTTTTGCTAAGTACAGCAAGGGATCATATCAAACATAGTATTTTAAACTATAAAAACTCCTTGACATATGAAATTCCTGCCTACTTAAAAATGGCGAGTTATGTATATATCCTTTTGAGAATTTAAAAACCGAAATATTGAGAAATTAGGTAACATGCCCATTGTCATATTCTGACAAAGGGCTTCTGAATGTAAGTACTCTATATTGTATTTGTCCAACCCTCTTGCTAAATTACAGCCATCTCAAAATTGATTTTGTATTTCCAGCAGTTAGCTTGGTGCCTGACATGGAGCAAACACTCAGTGAATTTTGTTTTAATTAAAAGGTATATGTTTTCCTTCCATATATATTGTCAAACTATTAATCTGTCTCTGTTCAGTTTGCCAGCATCAAACACTGAGCCAAACCCTGTAGATCCAGTTATATGCTCTGAATCCAGATGAACTATATAGAATCTTGAGCTTTCTTAATGGACCTCCTCAGGGCATCAGTGGAGACAAATACCAATTTGCATTGCTTTTTAAAAGTAACTTGTTTTTAGAGTAGTACGTATCTTAGAAAACTGCATTTTGAAAGCCAGTAGTTATTTAATAGTTCCTAACAACAACAACAACAACAAATCAGCCAATGATTATTATTATTAGGGCATACATTTTTCCTTTTAAATATCCTAATGTATTCCAAACTGTCATACTTCAAATCATTAAAAGATTCTGCTCTCTCCAAAACACTTGAAATCACTTCAGAAATGAAATGCTTTTGTGTGGACTCTCTCAATTATGATGCAAAAATTACAAATCCAAGCATAGATTTAACTTGTGAATCTAAAACTTTTGAGTTTTCCTGGACTTGATTCCCGGGCAACTGTTACCTGTTTGGAGCGCTTGTCAAGTAATTAACATTTTGGATGCCCTGCGCTTTATCAGTCCAGTGGATTAAAAGCAGGAGTGGAAAACTGAGTTCAAGTTTGAATCTGCCAATGTTCTTTGTGATGTTGAAACTCGTGCATCCTCTGTACCAATTTTTACATCTGGAAAATGGATGTGAATGTAATTTATGCCCCCCCATAGGTGCCAGTAGAAATTACTTAAAAGTGATTGGAAATATATGACATAATTGTAATTTAATGAACAAATTAGTAGAGATGTTCTATACTTTTTAGAGAACAAAGACTTGAAAGCGTATCTCTGGCATGCACAGAGATACACTTGAGTTCTTTGTTTCTGCTTTCTTGAATCTTCGTAGAATTCCACTGACATATTAGAAAAATAGCACTTCATGTTACTTATATTTCTAGAAACAATCTAAGTGTTTTCCTTGTTCTAGCTTTGGCAGTGGATTAAATGAACTAATCTAATATACTTGGCAAAATTTCTTTGAGTAGGGGTTTCCTTTTTTGGCAGCTACCTTGAAACATAGTTTAAAAAAATTATTTCTAAGAATTTTTATTCAGTTTTTATTGGTCAGAACTTTTGTACTGTGATATTTCTTGATTCTGTCCCAAACCAATGACCTTATAAAACAACAAACTGAATTCAAACACTCTTCAAATACTATGTCACTTTGCTCTTCTCAAAGAAATGAAGTAACTGAGAATTGTGTGTTTTGGAAATAATTGCTGTTGGAACCGGCTCAGTACACAACAAAATTATTTGAGTGCTTTGCATTTTGTGAAACATCAAACCCACTTGGAATCTCTCAGTCATCTGCATTCCCTTTGTGATTTTGCATTAGAATTATTAGTTTGAGCCACAGAGATTCAAGTGGTCTTCACTTTTGTTAATATGATCTAATCCCATGCTAATGGATTGAAGCAGAAAGGCTTTTTTGTTTGTTTGTTTAAAGCTATGGTCTCTGCCCTGCCTTTCATTGTCTGTGCATCACTGGGCTCAAGGGAAATTCCTAGTCTTTCTTTGTTATCCTGTTACAGTTTTCCTTCCTTGACTTCAGGGGAATTGGTCAAAACTAAGAAAATTGTGCAAATTTTCTTTTCTTATCTCTTTACTTCTGAAATCTGGGAGAAGGGGCAAGAACTTTGAGCCGATATCAAAATTACAGCTTAAAAACTGAAGGGAATTACAAGTGGGATCTGATCTTTTCATCCCAGTGGTGTTGAGTGTAGTGTCAGGGGCAGTTGACAGGCTGGCACTCCTGATGGCCAGCCAGTGTTGTTTCCTCAGCTGCCTGAAGGAGGTGAGTCAGGATGGCAGTGGGACAGAGGACCTTTGAAGGAAGAAGGTGTCTGCAGATTTTTCTGGAATCCTCATCGGTGTGAATCGAGTGATAAATTTTTTATACCATCAGCTGGGAGCCAAGAGGTCTCTGTCCCCCTGAGCTCTTGGTACCTACATGTGCTTTTTTCTGTCTCTGCCTCCCAAGGGTCCAGTGCTATGCTTTAGGTCTGGGACCTTTCTTCTCACAGAGAGAGGAAATCACAGCATGCAAGCTCTATTTGCTTGTAGTAAATCAGACGTAGTTGCCTGGTTATGCTTAGATGCAGGCATGCGATGTTTAACAATATACTGGGGGACATTACTCTATTTCCCTTTTTCTCAGTTCTAAGCCCTCATCTTTAAAGATTTTATTTATTGGGGCAACTGGGTGGCTCAGTGATTGAGTGTGTCTGCCTTTGGCTCAGGTCATGATCCCGGGGTTCTGGAATTGAGTCCTCTGTTAGGCTCCCTGTGGGAAACCTGCTTCTCCAGAAGCAGGGGTAGCCATCCTTATATCAGATAAACTAAAATTTACCCCGAAGACTGTAGTGAGAGATGAAGAGGGATACTATCTCATACTTAAAGGATCTATCCAACAAGATGACTTAATAATCCTCAATATATACGCCCTGAATGTGGGAGCTGCCAAATATATAAACCAATTAATAACCAAACTGAAGAAATACTTAATAATAATACACTTATACTTGGTGACTTCAATATAGCTCTTTCTATACTCGATAGGTCTTCTAAGCACAACATCTCCAAAGAAACGAGAGCTTTAAATGATACACTGGACCAGATGGATTTCACAGATATCTACAGAACTCTCCATCCAAACTCAACTGAACACATTCTTCTTAAGTGCACATGGAACTTTTTCCAGAATAGACCACATACTGGGTCACAAATCGGGTCTGAACGGATACCAAAAGATTTGGATCATCCCCTGCATATACTCAGACCATAATGCCTTGAAATTAGAACTAAATTACAACAAGAGGGATCCCTGGGTGGCACAGCAGTTTAGCGCCTGCCTTTGGCCCAGGATGCGATTCTGGAGACCCGGAATCAAATCCCACATCGGGCTCCTGGTGCATGGAACCTGCTTCTCCCTCTGCTTGTGTCTCTGCCTCTCTCTCTCTCTCTCTCTCTCTGTGTGACAATCATAAATAAATAAAAATTAAATAAATAAATAAATAAATAAATAACAACAAGAAGTTTGGAAGGACCTCAAACACGTGGAGGTTAAGGACCATCCTGCTAAAAGATGAAACGGTCAACCAGGAAATTAAGGAAGAATTAAAAAGATTAATGGAAACTAATGAGAATGAAGATACAACCGTTCAAAATCTTTGGGATGCAGCAAAAGCAGTCCTAAGGGGGAAATACATCGCAATACAAGCATCCATTCAAAAACTGGAAAGAACTCAAATACAAAAGCTAACCTTACACATAAAGGAGCTAGAGAAAAAACAGCAGATGGATCCTACACCCAGCAGAAGAAGAGAGTTAATTAAAATTCGAGCAGAACTCAACGAAATCGAGACCAGAAGAACTGTGGAACAGATCAACAGAACCAGGAGTTGGTTCTTTGAAAGAATTAATAAGATAGATAAAGCATTAGCCAGCCTTATTAAAAACAAGAGAGAGAAGACTCAAATTAATAAAATCATGAATGAGAAAGGAGAGATCACTACCAACACCAAGGAAATACAAATGATTTTAAAACCATTATGAACAGCTCTACGCCAATAAATTAGGCAATCTAGAAGAAATGGACGCATTCCTGGAAAGCCACAAACTACCAAAACGGGAACAGGAAGCAATAGAAAACTTGAACAGGCCAACAACCAGGGAGGAAATTGAAGCAGTCATCAAAAACCTCCCAAGACACAAGAGTCCAGGGCCAGATGGCTTCCCAGGGGAATTCTATCAAACGTTTAAAGAAGAAATCATACCTATTCTACTAAAGTGGATTGGAAGGATAGAAAGAGATGGAGTACTTCCAAATTCGTTCTATGAGGCCAGCATCACCTTAATTCCAAAACCAGACAAAGACCCCACCAAAAAGGAGAATTACAGACCAATATCCCTGATGAACATGGATGCAAAAATTCTCAACAAGATACTAGCCAATCGGATCCAACAGTACATTAAGAAAATTATTCACCATGACCAAGTAGGATTTATCCCCAGGACACAAGGCTGGTTCAACACTCATAAAACAATCCATGTGATTCATCATATCAGCAAGAGAAAAACCAAGAACCATATGATCCTCTCATTAGATGCAGAGAAAGCATTTGACAAAATACAGCATCCATTCCTGATCAAAACTCTTCAGATGTAGGGATAGAGGGAACATTGCTCAACATCTTAAAAGCCATCTACGAAAAGCCCACAGCAAATATCATTCTCAATGGGGAAACACTGGGAGCCTTTCCCCTAAGATCAGGAACAAGACAGGGATGTCCACTCTCACCACTGCTATTCAACATAGTATTGGAAGTCCTAGCCTCAGCAATCAAACAACAAAAAGACATTAAAGGCATTCAAATTGGCAAAGAAGAAGTCAAACTCTCCCTCTTCGCTGATGACATGATACTCTACATAGAAAACCCAAAAGCCTCCACCCCAAGATTGCTAGAACTCATACAGCAATTTGGTAGCGTGACAGGATATAAAATCAATGCCCAGAAGTCTGTGGCATTTCTATACCCTAACAATGAGACTGAAGAAAGAGAAATTAAGGAGTCAGTCCCATTTACAATTGCACCCAAAAGCGTAAGATACCTAGGAATAAACCTAACCAAAGAGGTAAAGGATCTATACCCTAAAAACTATAGAACACTTCTGAAAGAAATTGAGGAAGACACAAAGAGATGGAAAAATATCCCATGCTCATGGATTGGCAGAATTAATATTGTGAAAATGTCAGTGTTACCCAGGGCAATTTACACGTTTAATGCAATCCCTATCAAAATACCATGGACTTTCTTCAGAGAGTTAGAACAAATTATTTTAAGATTTGTGTGGAATCAGAAAAGACCCCGAAAAGCCAGGGGAATTTTAAAAAAGAAAACCATAGCTGGGGACATCACAATGCCAGATTTCAGGTTGTACTACAAAGCTGTGGTCATCAAGACAGTGTGGTACTGGCACAAAAACAGACACATAGATCAGTGGAACAGAATAGAGAACCCAGAAGTGGACCCTGAACTTTATGATCAACTAATATTTGATAAAGGAGGAAAGACTATCCACTGGAAGAAAGACAGTCTCTTCAATAAATGGTGCTGGGAAAATTGGACATCCACATGCAGAAGAATGAAACTAGACCACTTTCTTTCACCATACACAAAGATAAACTCAAAATGGATGAAAGATCTAAATGTGAGACAAGATTCCATCAAAATCCTAGAGGAGAACACAGGCAACACACTTTTGAACTCAGCCACAGTAACTTCTTGCAAGATACATCCACGAAGGCAAAAGAAACAAAAGCAAAAATGAACTATTAGGACTTCATCAAGATAAGAAGCTTTTGCACAGCAAAGGATACAGTCAACAAAACTCAAAGACAACCTACAGAATGGGAGAAGATATTTGCAAATGACGTATCAGATAAAGGGATAGTTTCCAAGATCTATAAAGAACTTATGAAACTCAACACCAAAGAAACAAACAATCCAATCACGAAATGGGCAAAATACATGAAGAGAAATCTCACAGAGGAAGACATTGACATGGCCAGCATGCACTTGAGAAAATGCTCTGCATCCGTGCTATCAGGGAAATACAAATCAAAACCACAATGAGATACCACCTCACACCAGTGAGAATGGGGAAAATTAACCAGGCAGGAAACCACAAATGTTAGAGAGGATGCAGAGAAAAGGGAACCCTCTTACACTGTTGGTGGGAATGTGAACTGGTGCAGCCACTCTGGAAAACTGTGTGGAGGTTCCTCAAAGAGTTAAAAATAGACCTGCCCTACGACCCATCAATTGCACTGCTGGGGATTTACCCCAAAGATTCAGATGCAATGAAACGCAGGGACACCTGCACCCCGATGTTTATAGCAGCAATGTCCACAGTAGCCAAAAGATGAATGGATAAAGAAGATGTGGTTTATGTATACAATGGAATATTACTCAGCCATTAGAAATGACAAATACCCACCATTTGCTTCTCCAGAAGCAACGTGGATGGAAGTGGAGGGTATTATGCTGAGTGAAGTAAGTCAATCAGAGAAGGACAAACATTATATGTTCTCATTCATTTGGGGAATATAAATAATAGTGAAAGGGAATATAAGGGAAGGGAGAAGAAATGTGTGGGAAATATCAGAATGGGAGACAGAACATAAAGACTCCTTACTCTGGGAAAGGAACTAGGGGTGACGGAAGGGGAGGAGGGCGGGGGGTGGGGTGAATGGGTGACGGGCACTGAGGGGGGCACTTGACGGGATGAGCACTGAGTGTTATTCTGTATGTTGGTAAATTGAACACCAATAAAAAATAAATTTATTAAAAAATAAAAAAATAAAGATTTTTATTTATTTATTCATGAGAAACACACAGACACAGATGCAGAGACACAGGCAGAGGGAGAAGCAGGCTCCATGCAGGGAGCCGGACCTGGGCCTTGATCCTGGGTCCCCAGGATCACGCCCTGGGCTGAAGGCAGGCACTAACGCGCTGAGCCACCTGGGCTGCCCTGAACTAATATTTTATATCAATTATACCTCAATTTCAAAAACGATAATTACATTTACTCAAATTTCATTGTCAAATCATACTTCCTCTGATGTTCCTTTTGTCTTATAGATTTAATATCACAATCACCACAATAGTTCTATTGGCAGATAGGATTATAACTAACGTCTTAGAGTTCTTGTGGTTACAATTTCAATGGGAGAGCCAAATCATTACCAAGTGTGACCTGCCATTTATCTACACTTATAGGGCCCTTAATACCCTAGCATTAATCTAAATTAAGTTCTTGTGGGTTAAATACATCATGAAAAGTTAATATATTTTTAACTAAATATACCTGGCAAACCCAAAACTCCCTATGTTATAAATTTACATATTTAATTCTTTGTGCCAAGTAGGACTTTTAATTACCTTTGTATAAGCAATTTCTGCAGTCTGTTTAAAATGGTAAAGATTCTCAAACTGTAAGGGATACATTATACAAAAAGGGAGTTAAACAGCTTTCAAAACTTCCTTCCAGACAGCTCATAATATATTTGAAAGCAGAATCTTTTAACCCCAAACTGAATTCATAGATGTATAGAAGTTTTATTATAAACAAAACCATAGATAAATGATATTGAAACTAATATATTTTAACAATTTCTTCAGTATCTAATGGATGGATGTATTTTACTAGAAGTGTCTAAAGAAGCTAATCTTCTAAGGTAGCCTTATTTAAATCTGTATGGGAGGAATAAGGTAAGAATAGAATCTAACCCACACATAGGGCTGTCCTTCAATCCTAAAAAGATTTGACAGGCTGTAGGACACAAAGTTGAACAAGGTCCAACAGGTCAAGAACTAGATCAATCAGTGATTGTGCAGAGGGCTTATTAGCAGAATTAAGCATGCACCTCGCAAGCCAAAACAACAACAAAATACAGCATCAACTGATGAATTTCCTAAGTTAAATTGAGTATAGGATAGAATTGCATTTAATCTCCTCTGACTGGGCAGCCCAGGTGGCTCAGCAGTTTAGCGCTGCCTTCAGCCCAGGGCGTGATCCTGGAGACCGGGGATCCAGTCCTGTGTTGGACTCTCTGCATGGAGCCTCCTTCTCCCTCTGCCTGTGTCTCTGCCAATCTCTCTCTCTCTCATAAATGAATAAATAAAATCTAAAAAAAAAAAAAATAATAATCTCCTCTGCCCATTCATGTGGTATTATTTTGGGTATTTCTTCATAGCTTCAATTCTCAGATTTCTAAGTTAGAGAGATCTGACATCTCTATGCCTTATATTCTCAATTTCTGAGCAAGATTCTGAGAAGCAGATCATCAATTTCTTTGGAATTTCTCCAAATGCCAATCTCAAGCCATGCATTAAACATATAACAAACTATATTCCCAGAAGAAAACAGAGAAAATACATCTTTTTTATCTCCAGAAAATTGAATGATATTTTATGCCATGCAGAAAAAGATAAAGTGCTTCCTCAATATAAAAATGTTATAATAATAATAATGGCAACTAACCCCTATTGAGCACTTAATTTTGCTAGGAAATATTATCCTCCCCATTTTAGAAACAATAAAAATAAATACAAATGATTAATTACCTAGCTCACAACATCCACTGGACTGGTAAATGTTAGAACTAGGATTCAGATCCAGAGCATCTGACTATGAAGTCCATGCCCTTAGCCCCATACAAGATATTATACACATTTGTTTTATTTCCACTTCTGGCTCACATGTATCCATAATTAATTTTAGATTGGAAAGAGATAAAAAGGATGCAATAGAGGAAATGAAGACAGCACAAGGTCATACAGAAAAGATCTAAGGAAGATCATAAAATGAAACTTTAAAACATGATAAAGAGTATAACAAAATAAGCAGGAGTGCTTCCTCTCAACATTTCATGAGCTTCATATAATCTATATATTTCCTAAACAGCACTTCTACTTCTACGTTCACTGGCTTCCATTTAAATATGGAATTAAGAACAGACATATTATTCAGTTGTGGACAAATATTTTAAGATGGCAAATTGTTCACTCTGTAAGTTAAAAACAGTATATAAAATGAATATACATTATAAGTCTAATTTCAAGCCTCTATCATTAAAGGCATAGATAAGTGCAGGTATGTAGGATAGTTAGATAATTTCTGAACACACCTCATTTTTGTCAGTGAAGATATATAGTCTTCATAATTGAATAGAAAAGCAAGTGCTTAAAAACACCAGAAACCAATGCATACATACATCAACCTCCCTCTTTAAGATAATCAGCCACTTGTGTTTTTTTACACTTAAATGAGTGTACAATTCTGCATGGGTATGTACGGGTATGCTACTTAAGTCAAATGAAACCAAGGTCCTAGGAGGGCCTTAGGTGGAAGAAGCCAAGCTGCTAGCTGCAGGGTACTGGGCTTGAGCCAGGGCCCTGACTCCAGCAGGGCAGTCAGTGTTTGAACTAAAGGCACCTGGGGCCACAGACACAGGCAGCTGTGAGCTCCGGAACCATCACAGCAACAGATATTCACACAGGACCAAGCCACTTGCTCACTTTGTTGAGAAAACTAGCTATTAGCCAAAGAGCATGATTTATGAAATATAACCGTGTGTAATTGTCTTAAGTGACTTCCATCAACTCACTTGCTTGTTTATCAATGAGTAATTCGTATGTGTGAGTCTGTTTTGTTTCCATGCAAACTCTGGTCCACAGAACCCTAAGGCAACAGTTCCTATCTCAGAGAGATCTGAATTAAAATGAGCTCCATAGGAAAAGAAATATCCATAGTTGAGGACTTATTACCACCATCAGTTAGTAAGAATCCAAAGGGAAAACCAAGGTTGTAGACACCTTTGGGTCACTCTAAATGTATTCTGGCTAGGACATTAGCTTAATATTTACTTTACTGTAGCTTTAATTCTAATTAGAAGTGACCCTTTATTGGGAACACTTTTTGGACTTCAAAATATGTTGGTCTCTAACTCATTAGTGATTAATCATTTTCTAAATTTTAATGTAAGGAGGGGGTTTTCAATATATTTAACTTTGGATGGAGTTTGTATGCATTTAAACTGGTGTTTTTTGGAAATGAAGAGTGTTCTTGCAAGTGGAACAAATTCGTGCGGGGCAAATAACGTATGATAAATATAGAATGATAACCTTCACTTACCCTGCAATAGCTCTCCTTGGTCCAGCATTTTTTTCTCTTTTTTAGGTTTCCCGTATTCTCTGTTGCTTATTTTTTAAAATATTTTATTTATTTATATTAATGAGAGGCACAGAGAGAGAAAGAGAGGCAGAGCCACAGGCAGAGGGAGAAGCAGGCTCCATGCAGAGAGCCCGACGCGGGACTCGATCCCAGGTCTCCAGGATCACACCCTGGGCTGAAGCCAAAGCTAAATCGCTGAATCACCTGGCTGCCCTCTGTTGCTTATTTTTACAAGAATCTACCTCTTTCTTTCTGAAAAGGAGATTGTGGCTTAACAAGAGGAACAAAGTTAGACATGACAAAATGCAATAGAAAATGACAAAGGAGAACTAAAACCAGTTTGCTTTTAACAAGTTACAGGTGCTTTAAATAACCTGGCATTTGAAGGACAGATGTAGACAGCCTTAATTCAAAAGAACTAAAAGCTTTTTAATGGACTCGTGGGTTTTGAGGGGGGATAAAAGAGAGAAGACAGAATGAGTTCACTAGACCTAGAGGGTTCTGGAAATAGCCCAGCAGAGAAATGGTAAAGCCAAATACCAGGAAGATCAAACTGAAGGAGAAAGAACCCCAACTCTGTTGGTTGGGACAGAAGCCTAGTACAGAAGACTAATCAGAGAGCTTCCCGAGAGCTCATTTAGCAGCTGCTTAGTTAGCAGCTTCCCACCAGGTAAAGCAGGATACACCGAAACTGGAAAGGAAGACCTCTCTTCCCAAAGCCTAGAGCTGGAAAAGAACCTAGTCCAGGAGCGGTGTTTGAAATGAGGACCTAGGGGCACCTGGGTGGCTCAGTTCGTTAAGCATCTGACTCCTGGTTTGGGCTTAGGTCATAATCTTACGGTCATGAGATAGAGCCCCAGTGGGCTCCATGCTCAGTAAGGATCTGCCTGGCATTCTTTCCTCCTCCTCCTTTCCCCCTCTCCCTCTGCTTTTCCCCTCTTTTGTGCATGTATGCACTCATGCACTAGGGCTCTCTCTCTCTCTCTCTCTCTCAAATAAATAAATGAGAGACAAAGAGAGAGGAGACAGACATAGGCATTTACCATTTGAATGGTAAATGGTTCTCCAACCTTTTATTTTCAGGCTGTAGGTGTCCTTCTGTCTAAAATAAGTCTCTAGTAGACAGCAAATAGATAGGTCCTGCTTTTTTATCCAGTCTGACACCCTGTGCCTTTTGATGGGGTCATTAAGCCCGTTCACATTCAGAGTTACTATTGAGAGATATGAGTTTAGTGTCACCATGATATCTATTCAGTCCTTGTTTTTGTGGATTGTTCCACTGAACTTCTTCTTAAAGGGGAATTTTAAGAGTCCCCCTTAAAATTTCTTGCAGAGCTGGTTTGGAGGTCACATATTGTTTGAGTTCCTGCCTGTCTTGGAAGCTCTTTATCTCTCCTTCCATTTTGAATGAGAGCCTTGCTGGATAAAGTATTCTTGGTTGCATGTTCTTCTCATTTAGGACCCTGAATATTTCCTGCCAGCCCTTTCTGGCCTGCCAGGTCTCTGTGGAGAGGTCTGCTGTTACTCTAATACTCCTCCCCATAAGAGTCAGGGATTTCTTGTCTCTTGCTGCTGTAAGGGTCTTCTCTTTATCTTTGGAATTTGCAAGCTTCACTATTAAATGTTGAGGTGTTGAACGGTTTTTTTTTTTATTTTAGGGGGGGATCTCTCTCTTTCCTGTATCTGAATGCCTGTTTCCCTTCCCAGATTAGGAAAGTTTTTATGTAAGTTTTTATGTAGGAAAGTTTTTATGTAAGTTTTTATGAATATTTCAAATACATATTCTGGCCCTCTGTCGCTTTTGCGCCCTCGGGAACCCCAATTAAACTAGGTTTCTCTTCCTCAGGCTGTCGTTTGTTTCCCTTAATCTATCTTCATGGTCTTTTCATTGTTTGTCTCTTTTTTCCTCAGTTTCCCTCTTTGCCATCAACTTGTCTTCTCTATCACTCACTCGTTCTTCCACTTCCTTAACCCTTGTCGTTAGGACTTCTAGTTTGGATTGCATCTCATTTAATTGATTTTTAATTTCTGCCTGATTGGGTCTAAATTCTGCAGTCCTGAAGTTTCTTGAGTCCTTTATGCTTTTTTCTAGAGCCACCAGTAGCTCTATAATAGTGCTTCTGAATTGGGTTTCTGACATTGAATTGTAATCCAGATTTTGTAACTCTGTGGGAGAGAGGACTGTTTCTGATTCTTTCTTTTGAGGTGAGGTTTTCCTTCTAGTCATTTTGCTCAGTGCAGAGTGGCCAAAAACAAGTTGTATTGGGAAAAGGAGAAAAAGAGAGGAGAGAAAGAAGGAAAGAAAAGAGAGAAAGAATAATGAAAAAGGAAGAAAAAAAGGAAAAAAGAGAAAGAAAAAGAAAGAAAGGGGAAAAAATGGTGGGGGATGCAATCAGAAATCAAAAAAAAAAAAAAAAAAAAAAAAAACCATGGGGATGTATCTTCTGATTCTGTATATTTTAAGTCCTTTGACTTCCCCTGGAACTGGTCCGTGTCGGTGGTCTTCTGGGGGAGGGGCCTGCTGTGCTGATTTTCAGGTGTTAGCACTTGGGGGAGCTGCTCTGTCCCTGCCTGGTGCAGGGCTCAGGGGGGTTGTTTACCCCGTGAGGCCCCAGGAGGAACAACCCCAGTGGCGGGGCCAACTCTGGAGCCCTGGAGTCAGCTTCCGCAGTCGCTCCGGGGCTCTCCGTCTGCAGGGCCTGGGGGCTCCCGGGCGGGGCCGCTGATCTGCTCAGCTCGGGGCAGGAGCGTCCTCGCTGTCCTGGGCCCTCCCGGCCTCTGCCTGTCCCGGGGGAGGCCGGATCCTGGGCTGTGTCCCGGCGCCCTGTGCTACGGGGCCTGCGCTGTTGGATTCGCGCTCCCGCCCCGCAGCCCCCTCCGCGGAGCCGCCGCCCGAGCCCCTCCCAGCTGCTCCGGGTCCCGCCGTGCGCGCTGCAGCCCTTAGGGAGCTCGGCGCACTCTCCCGGGGCGCAGGTCCCTGTCACTGTCCCAGGGAGCCCGAGGGCATCCCCGCCCTCCTGGGTCCTGCTCCACCTCCCTGCGAGCCCCTTTCCGCGGGGAAGGTTGGTGCAGCTCCTGCTCCTCCGGGACGGGGCTCTCCTGTCCTGGGGACACTCGCCCCGGCCTCAGCCCTGCTCCTCGCGGGCCCCTCCCCCTTGGAGGCCTTTTGTTCCTTTATTTCTTTTTCCCCGTCTTCCTACCTTGATAGAAGCGCGAACTCTTCTCACTGTAGCGTTCCAGCTGGTCTCTCTTTAAATCTCAGGCTGAATTCGTAGATTTTCAGGATGATTTGAAGGTTTTCTACGTAATTTGTTGGGGACAGGTGATTTGGGGACCCTAGGCTTCCGACCGTCTTGCTCCTCCCCCAATAAATAAAAATCTTTAAAAAAATATTAGTTCAGGTGTACCACATAATGATTCTTTATTTGTATATTTGTATGTATTATATTTGTATATAATGATCACCAGAATAAATCTGGTTAACATCCATCACCATCGTAGTAACAAATTTTTTCCTTATAGTGGAAACTTTTGAGATTTACTCTCTACACAGCTTTCAAATATGCAATACAGTATTATTAACGAAATTTGCCATGCTGAAAATATACCCTATCTTTATCATATCATTGAAAATGGCACCTTTCGTCAATGTCCATTCATATATAGTTGATATGGAGTGGAACCAAATCTTAAGTAAAAAAGTACAGATTTAGAGTTTTAAAAATTAACTTTGAAACTTTGATTTTTGTGTTTTGTATTACATGTGCTTCCTATTTTTATTTCCTTTTGAATACAAATGTTCAATATTTTAAAAAATGTTCAAAACAACAAATATTTATGTCTATATGCATACAATTGTTATTGTTATCAAAATATTTTAACATTTATATTTTATTTAATATATTATTAAAATATATTTAAAATTTGTAGCTGATAAAGTATCATTTTTATCCCAAAAGAAATAGGGTTATTCAATTATTATGATATTGAAATGAAATAGAATATTACTGAGAACACTATTTTTAGATACATTAAACCATTGATGATTTTTGTGGTACAGTCCTTTTGTTACTGTACCACAGGGTGTCTTATGAACTAAGTTAGTCACACATGGGCTGAGTATCAAAGCTCTGCTGACAGCCATTTTTTTACTTCTCATGTGTTTTTACTGCATAGTATGCCATTTTGCTGCGTGAAGAAAAAATTATAGTAGCCTTCTACCATTGTTGTAGAATACCATTTATTTATATCATGAGAGCATGAACCTTTTATAAAATTATTTTTAGGTACATTTATAGGCACTACTTTATACCTGTGCTATAGATTTTCAGAGTTGTGTAGAGCTGAGGCCATTATCAAGATTTAGAGGCAAAAGAAAAATCATTGTACTTAACAAGTACAATATATTTACAAGTTATATTTACAGTGTACAAACCTGTAACTGTAACTTTGAACTTTTTAGAGTTTGTCAGACTTTTACAATGAAATTCAAATAATCTCATTTTTCAAGTTTCTTTCCAAAATTCATAAATCTTGATGTCGTATATTCTTTTTCTAAGTAAGAGTTTAAGTACTGTAACATCTGTGGGGTTTTAAAGTAAGTTTTGGACTTTGAGAAATCTAATCGCATTTCCCAAAAAGGAATAATGAGATTAGATTTTCTTTTCTTTACACATCTGAGCAATTGCATTTGTCCAGTCTAAAATAGTCACTGATTTAGAGAAATAGAAGAAATAATCATGACCTTTAGTTTTCCTGCACATTTGTCAATTATGACACAGAAATTTATAAGCACCTTATCTAAGCAACTGAAATCATTTCTCATTTATAAGTTCCCAGAGATAAAGACTGACAGATTCATAAATACTAGATGTCATTGGGAAAATGATATATCACTTTCTCAATGATAGAGAATTTTAATTTAGGTAGTAAATTGTGCTTTGTAGAAATGTGTACATTATAGGAAATGTTTATTTAAAAGTATATTAAAACAATTATGTGTAACACTGTACTTGTACCACAGAGGAAAAAAATGGTAACTGGTGTAATGAGGGGAAAATTATACATAATAAGTAATATATGTAGTATAGGGTTGTACAAAAATATATTGTGCAAAAATAACAATCACTAAATCTTGTGTTTCTGTAATTTTTTCAAAGGATTAACCATTTAAAAATATTTTGTTTATATTACCATCATATAACTAAGTTTATGTATTACACCCTATGAGCTGGAAATGTAGAAGTGAAAATGCGATTTTTTCTCCAAGGTCGCAGTCACAAATCAAGTTATGGGTGAATGAATCTAAATGCCCAGTTCTTCTCATGGACTAAAATTGTGGATAGAACCTTTGACTTCATAAAGTTCAACAGATGTAATTTAAATCTAAGCCATACTACTTATTACCTCTGAGCAATTCTATGCCTTACCTGTATAAAGGGGTATATGATTACCACTTCCCCCAGTTTTGATAAAACATGAGATATGCATGAAGCAATCTCCATCTGCTAAACAGTGTAGGCACCTATGTTGATAGCAGAAATCTTATAGAACAAGGCTTTTAGGAAACTGTTAGATTTCTTATAAGGAAGCACTGTAGAAGTGACTAAAGCAACTGTGCCATATGCGGCTTACTGAAAATTAAATACACATCTGTGCATGAATGTATGCGCACGTGTGGATGTAAGGAATTATTGAACACCTCTGATTTTTTATGCTTTTTAACAAAACTGTAGTAAAAGCACACAACATACAATCTCCCCTCTTAAATTCTACAGTGTACAGTATGGTATTAACTATAAACACATTATATAGTACAGCAGATGTCTAGATGTTTCTCAAGTTGAAAGACTGAAACTCTATACCCATTGAACAGCAACTTCCAATTACTCTCTTCCTCTAGCCCTTGTCAACCACCAATCCACTTCTTGCTTATGTGAGTTTGACTCCCTCATGTAGGTGGAACCATCCAGTATATGTCATTCTGTGACTGGCTTATTTCATTTAGCATGATGTCTCACTGTCCATCCATATTGTAGGATATGTCAACATTTCCTTCTTTTCAAGTCTGAATATTATTCCATTGTAAATATATATTTTATTCTCTTTATCCATTCATCTAGTGATGGACATTTAGATTGTTTTTTATCTCTTGGGTGTTGTAAATAATGCTACAATCAATGGGAGAGTGCAAGTATCTCTTTGAGAGCCTGTTTTTGGTGTTTTTTGGATAAATACCCAGAAGTGGGATCGCTGGGGTCATATCGCAGTTCTATTTTTTTTTTTTTAAGTTTTAAATGAAACTCCGTACTGTTTTCCATAGTGGTTGCACTATTCTGCATTACCACAGATAGTGCACAGGATTCCAGTTTCTTCCCATCCTCAACATTTACTGTTTCTTTTCTTTTTTTCTTTCTTTCTTTCTTTTTTTTTTTTTTTTACAATGGCCTTCTCAGCCGGTGTGAAGTGATAGCTCACTGTGATTTTGACTTACATTTCCCTGATTATTAGTGATGTTGAGTATATTTTATGTACAAATTGGTCATTTGAATGTCTTCTTTGGAGAAATATCTATTCAAGTCAATTGTCCATTTTTTAGTAAGGTTATTTGTTTATTTACTGTTGCTTTCTCGGTACTCCTTAGATATTTTGGTTATTAATGCCCATGACAGATATATAGTTTGCAATTATTTTCTCCTATTCCATAGATTGCTTTATACTCTTTTGCTTGTTTTCTTTGCTGTGCAGAGGCTTTTGTAGTTTACTGTAGTCCCATTTGTCTATTTTTGCTTTAATTTCTTATGCTTTTGATGTCATATCCAAGAAATCATTTCAATGTTATGTTCAGGACCAGTCTATAAAGGCTTTTTTTCTACGTTCTTTTTTAGGACTTTTATGGTCTTAGGTCTTAAGTTTAAGCCATTAATCCATTTTAATTCATTTTCATGTATAGTTAAAAGTCCAGTTTTATTCTCTTACGTGTGAGTATCTAATTTTTCCAATACTAGTTTTTGAAGAGATTGCTCTTTCCCCAATATAGTTTTGGCACCCTTATCAAAGATCATTTGACTAAACATGTGTGTGTATTTTTCTGGGTTCTCTACTCTGTTGCATTTATCTATACTTTTGTCTTTATGCCAGTACCATACTCTTTTGATTATTGTACCTTTGTAATATGATTTGAAGTCAGAATGTATGAAGCCTTCAGCTTTGTTCTTCTGTCTCAAAATTGTTTGGGCTATTCGTTGTTTTGTGGTTCCATACTAGTTTTAGGATTTTTAAATTCTATTTTGGCAAGAAAACGCCATTGAAGTTTGTTGGGGATTGCACTGGCTCTGTAGATCACTTTGGGTATTGTAAACATTTTAATGGTAAATCTTCCAGGGGTGCATGGATAGCTCCATCAGTTAAGCATCTGCCTTGAGCTTAGGTCATGATCCCTGGGTCCTGGGATTGAGCCCCACGTCAGGCTCCCTGCTCAGCATGGAGCTTGCTTCTCTCTCCATCCCTCCCCCCACCATACTGTTGGTGTCTCCCCCCCCCCCCCCCGCCACCTTGTGCTCTCTCAAATAAATAAGTAAATTCTTAAATAAGTTTTAATACTTGAATACAGATTGTCTTTCCATTTATTTGTGTTTTCTTTAATTTCTTTCATCAGTGTTTTGTAGTTTTCAGTACATAAGTCTTTTGTCTCAAATATATTCCTGGATATTTTATTCTTTTTTATGCTACTATAAATGGGATTATTTTCATCATATCATTTTCAGATTGTTTGTCAGGATATAAATGTGCAACTGATTTTTGTGTGTTGACTCTGTATCCTGCAACTTTATTGACTTTGCTTTTAGTTATAAGAGTTCTGCATGTGGAATCTCTGTGGTTTTCTACAGAGAAGATAATGTCATTAGTAAACGGAGATCATATGACTTCATTTCCACTTTGGATGCTGTTTACTTCCTTTTCTTGCCTAATTGCTTTGCCCAGGACTTTTTAACTATGTTAAATAGATATGGTGAGAGTGGGCATCCATGCCTTCCTTGTTGCTGATCTTAAAGAAAAGTTCTCAGTTTTTCACTACTTAGTATATTAGCCTTGAGCTTTTTACATATGGCCTTTAATATGTTAATTTCTTTTTCTGTTGTAGTTTGTTGAGTGCTTTTGTCATGAAAGGGTGTTGCATTTTGTCAAACAATTTTTTCTGTGTCTATTGAGATGATCATGTAATTTTTCTTTTGTTCTGTTAATGTGGTATGCTACATTGATTGATTCCATTTGTTGAACCATCTTTGCCTCCCAGGGATAAATTCCACTTGGTCATGATATATGATTCTTATAATACGCTGTGAAATTTGGTTTGCTAGTATAATTTTTTTTTGCAAATTTTGCATGTATATTCACTAGGAATATTTGCCTATTTTTGTTCTTTTTTTTTTTCTTGTACTGTCTTTGTTTAGCTTCAATATCAGGGTAATTCTGTCTTCATAAAATATCTTTAGAAGTGTTCCTTCCCCTTCATTTTTCTGGGAGAGTTTGAGAAAAATTGGCATTAGCTCATCTTAAAGTGGCAGAATTTACCAGTGAAGCCATTGGTCATGGTTTTTCCTTTGATGAAAAGTTCTTGATTTCTAATCCAGTCTCCTTGCTAGTTATCTATCTGTTAAATTTTCCATTTCTTCATGATTCAGTTCTTTATATATTGTATATTTCAAAAAAAAAAACCTTACTCTGTGCAATTTTTGGTTACCTAATTTTTTGGAAAATAATTGCTCATAATTCTTTTTATTTTTGTGGCATCAGTTATAAAATCTCATTTTTTAATGATTTTATTTATTTGAGTCTTCTCCCTTTTTGTCTCATTAATTGAGATAAAGATTTGTCAGTTTTGTCTATCTTTTCAAAAAAACCTATTCCTAGTTTTGTTGTTGTTTTTTAGCCTCTATTTTGTTTATTTCTGCTCTAATATTATTCTCTTTCCTCTGCTAAGTCTAGGCTTAGTGTGATTTTTTTTCTCAAGTTTCTTGAGGTGTAAAATTAGGTGGTTTATTTGAGATCTCTCTTCTTTTAAAATGCAAGTGCATTTTGGTAATTTGTGCTTTCATTTATCTCAAGATATTGTCTGATTTCTCTTTTGATTTCCTGTTTGAATCATTTATTTTTTTTTTAATTTTTATTTATTTATGATAGTCACAGAGAGAGAGAGAGAGAGAGAGAGAGAGAGAGAGAGGCAGAGACACAGGGAGAGGGAGAAGCAGGCTCCATGCACCGGGAGCCCGACGTGGGATTCGATCCCGGGTCTCCAGGATCGCGCCCTGGGCCAAAGGCAGGCGCCAAACCACTGCGCCACCCAGGGATCCCTGAATCATTTAGTTGTTAAGAGTGTGTTTAATTTTCACAAATCTGTGAATTTTCCAGTTTTCTTTCTGTAATTGGTTTCTAATTTCATTCCATTATCATCAGAAAAGGTACTTGGTACTTAGTATAATTTTAAAGTTCTTAAATCTGTTAAGACTTGTTTTGTGACCTAACATATGTCTATCTGGAGAACGTTTCATGTGCATTTTAGAAGGATGTATATTCTGCTGCTGTTGTATAGATGTTCTGTATATGTCTGTGAGGTACATTTCATTTATAATGTTGTTTGTGTCCTGTTTCCTTATTGATCTTCTGTTTGGATGTTCTGTTTATTATTGAAAGTGAGGTACTGCAGTCTTCTACTATTATTGTATTGCTGTCTATTTCCTCAGTTCTGTCAGTGTTTGCTTTATTTATATGGGTGCTCTGATATTGGGCCCATCTGTACTTAAAATTGTTATAACTTCCTTATGAATTGACTCTTTTCCTATTTCATAATGTCCTTTGAGGATATTTTTCATTTAAGGTATATTTATCTGGTATAAGTTGGTTAGCCCTGATTTCTTTTGGTTAACATTTGCATAAGCCATTTTCCATCCTTTCACTTTTAGCTTACGTGTGTCCTGAAATCTAAAGTGGGTCTGTTGTAGAAGGAAAAAAATTGGATCTTTTTCTTTTTTTAAGATCCAATTAGCCCTTCTCTGTCTTTTGTTTGGCACATGTAATCCATTTTACTTGATTTTTTATAGTTATAGATCTGCTATTGCCATTTTGTTAATTGATTTCTGTCTTGTAATTCTTTTGAGCCCCCTTTTCCTCTCTTGCTCTCTTCCTTTGTGATCTGATTCTTTTTTTGAAGTGATATGCTTTGATTTCATTCTCTTTTTATTTTGTGTATGTCCTACAAATATTTTCTCCATGATTGCCATGGGCCTTGCATGAATTATCTTATAATAATGTTTCAAGCTTGTAACAACCTAACTTTAATCTCATACAAAAGTTGCTTTTTTATTCTTCCCCCTACTTATACTTTATGTTATTAATGTCACAAATTACATTTATATATTGTATATCCATTAATGTAATTTTATTGTTATAGTTATTTTTTTAACTTCTGTACCAGAGTTAAAAGTGATTTATGCGCCACTATGACAATATTATAGTATTCTTTTTTTTTTTTAAATCTTTATTTATTTATGATAGTCACAGAGAGAGAGAGAGAGGCAGAGACATAGGCAGAGGGAGAAGCAGGCTCCATGCACCGGGAGCCCGATGTGGGATTCGATCCCGGGTCTCCAGGATCTCCAAAGGCAGGCGCCAAACCGCTGCGCCACCCAGGGATCCCATATTATAGTATTCTATATTTGTATAAGCTCAGTAGTGTGGTCTGAGTCTGATTTAGAGATAGATGTTTTGTTTGTTGGTTTGGTTTTTGTTTTGTTTTTCCTAGTAAACTGAGAGTACCTGACCCAGTGGATCCACTGTAATCTGGGGAGCTAAGAACAGTCATTTAACATCTCTGAAACTCCCATTCTTTTGTTTGTAATATTTGAACATTAGTTAAATATTCATCAGTACTTTTGTGAATACATTGTAAGAGTATAAAAACACTAAATGAAATGTATTGATTGTGTGTAATGACTGTAGGATATATCTTGAATATGTGGATTTTTTCCAACCTAATTCATAGTTAGTTCATTTTGACAGCAGTTACTTTTTTACTCAGTGTTAGCATTGCAAAGACATTTGAGTTTACTGCAAATTCTGAGTAATTAAAAAATTTCATTATACCTCTTCATTATATTTAGCTAAATTCCCTCACATATATAAATGCATCTGTATCCACTTCAGATATGTTAAATCCTAGAACTCAATAACTTTGTCATTTTATATTTAAATTAGTGCTAGTAATAAGCAAAAAATATGGATATTAAAACATGAAGCATTGAATCAAAAGTAAAAAAGAGTAACTTTAGTTATTTGTTTATATTTGCTAAATCAGTAATTCTTATTATTTGCCCTTCATAGTAAATTAATTTAACATCACATTCAAGATCTGAAATGCTGAAAGCCATATTAGCCCCTACATACCCATTTTTGGGGAGTGCTCTGTGAGAATGTAGCAGTTACATAGTACATTTCTTCAAGGGATGCCAAGCACATTATGACTATTCTCTGATTCATGTGAGGTAAATAATTTTTCCTTTAGTTAAGATCCCAAAATCTATTAATTGAAGGAAAGTCTCTTTGTAGGCTTTTTCTGATTCAGGATAGCCAGTCCAACCCAGGCCTTTAACTGCTACATTGTTCTGGTTTTCCTTGGGCAAGAAATGGAAGAATTGGGGTGTCTGGGTGGCTCAGTGAGCTAAGCGTCTGCCTTTGGCCCACGTCATGATCCTGGGCTCCAGGCATCAAGCCTTATGTTGGGTTCCCTGCTCAGGGGGAGCCTGCTTCTCCCTCCCTGCTTCCTGCTTCTGCTCTCTCTTGCCATCTCTCTCTCTCTCTCTCTCTCTCAAATAAATAAATAACATCTTAAAAAAGAAATAAAAGAAATGGAAGAATAGCACACCTGAAAGAATTGTGATTTTACACTGTGCCAACAATTGCCATAAACCACGTGTTCTGTGTGTTTTAAAGGAATTGAAACCCAACTCCATTTTCTGCTGGGCAAATGTTTGCACTAAAGAAAGCAACGACAAAGCCCACAACCCTTTCAACGTGACGTGTATTTTTGTGTGTCCTCTTGTTTTATTTTGAGAGTGAGATTTCTATAGGAAATGAAAGACGTGAAAATGATTTCAGTTATGTTGGGTAGTGTTTTTCTACTCTGTGTGCTGGCCTGTGACTGACATAGTTCATTTAATAGGAATTATAAACACCCTTTGTTCAGAAGAAAAGGGGACTCAAGACTTCCTGTAATTAATATACTTGTACCATTTGAAGAAAAGTACATGCTGTGCCCTGTCAGAACACCAGGTAGTATAAAAATGTTGATGTGGTATGTGATAGCTTTCAGAATTTTGATACTTAAACCATTGCTTCTATAAAGCATTATGCTGGTAATGCTGTTTAGGAATAACTTGATTACTAAAGGACTATGAGATTTTTCGGTTTTTTTTTAAATGGGCAGTATTCATATTACACATAAATTGCAGTAATGGAAAAAAATGAAAACTATTTTGCTATAGTCTGGGAGAAATTTTGTTAAATAATGTTATTATATGGGTCGTTGAGTTCTTTAGAGTCTTTTGAAGAGCATCCAGGCTATTTCCATGCTTTGTTTACATGGGGAAATGGTTTAAATAAAAGAATGATCTGAACTATTTTTGAATTAAGCCAAATATTTATCTTATGGCATTATTGATAGAAATTTTGTCATGTTCCTTGGAAATCATGACATGTTTACGGGGATAGCAATTTTCTAGCCAAAACCTTACTCATTAAGTTCAGTTCTCTGACTTAAGAAATGATGGCTCTTTTTCTTCTGCTTTGCCATGCATACTTGGCTTAAGCCTCAATGAGGCAGGGTCCAGATGAATGTACATAGTCTTTCTGCCCTGACTGAATAGAGGAACATGACTGTAGCTTTTGTGTGATTAGCTCTAGTGATTTCGAATAATTTTTCTGTCTTTCAGATTCATAGTCAGTATCCTCTTAATTTGTGGTTAACTCTGCAAAATATATAGTCCTATCCTATATATATATATATTGTTCTCTATTCTTCAACAGATATCTGTACTATGTGCCAGACACTGAGCAAGGCACTAGGATGCAGAAGTGACAATGGCATGGTCTCTGCCCTCTTCGGAGGAAATGTGATGGACCAGATCAGCTTTCTTCCCTCAGTCCCCTTCCTTTACCTGCCCTGCCTTTCTTCAGTGCCTACCTGTAAAGTGAACTGAGCAGATCACTGTAAGCCTTAGCTCCTCACTTTTGCAGAATCATGCCACTTAATTGTCACACTTAGTGGTACCAGAAAATCTTGGAAATGTTTGTATATATACAGGATGTTATGGTGAGGGATTGTGACGAGGAGATATCCTTAAGGAAGCTGGCAGGATGCTTAGGCCATGTGGAGTCACTGAGCGGATATTTGGCAAGTCCCACTGTGTGCCCAGCACTCTGTTGGCTGTTGGGAAATCAGTAATAAACAAGATAGAGATGATCTTAGTCCATTTTATGTAAACAAATGTCACATTTCAAATTATGATAGATACAGTGAAGGGCTTGAATCTTCAGGCTCCTGCATCTCATCATCCCTGCAGGACATCCAAGTACAAATTATAATTCCTTGGTTGCTATATGATCATGCAAATAGAGGGTTAATGGGCAGATTGTGATCACTAACCAGCTGATGCTTTTTCTGTGTCATCATATACATTAGGCTTAATCTTCTTGGCAGTCCTAACATTTTGCACATATATCTGTCACAACAGTTCCCATGATATTTTAGTTGTTTCATTTCTGCCTTTTGCAACTCATACAGCGAATGTTTTCAATACAGTGATGAGTCTTTCCTGTTAGATTTCCAGTGTTTGGTCCTTGATATATACATGATTTTAAGTTATAAATACATCCATCCATTAATTTAGTCATCCAATATGGGAGTGCATATTTGTCTTTGTTTTTTAAGTTTTTCTCTTTGTTATTTAAAGATATGCCAAATTGTTACTTTTGGATATACATTAAATAGTAATAACCTTTATCTCATTACTTTACTGTGTAATCAGATGGGATCATGTATATGACGTATTTTAACATTATTCCAGGTGTTCATATAACATCTTAAAAAATATTAGATATTGCCGACACTAAATAATACCACATTTTAGAGGAAAAGTTGGGCACATTTTTTAATTGCTTCTTTTATATATAAATCCAGGCTGACTTGTATATTTGTTTATCGTCTTGTCATATTTGATCTTACCTTTTTCTACTTTTTTTCTTTCTTTTCAAGAGATTGAAAAAACTCATGGTGCTTACAAGTAAATTAGCTCAAAGATACTCAATTCTGGAAGGAAACTTTAAAGTTATCCTTTGCAAGACATATTATGAATGCATGCCTGAAACTACAGAAAAAGTAAACAATGTATTTAGGCTGCTTTGGGAGGAAGGAAGATACTGAGTAATACTTTATATGTTAAATAATATTTGTAGTAAATTCTTCCTGTCAGTTTTGTAGGAATCAGCAATACACTGTGTTTGCCACCAGAAGGTGCTGGAGGGAAATAAAACCAGCTCTCATGACTGCTTTGCAGTATGTTTTTCCCTTTACTTTTGCTCTTCTCTCTTTCTAGGTAATATTTCTTACATGCAGTGACAGGTTTTCATAGGGTTTTAATGTAATATCTATGAAGTTTCGTGAATTTGATGAGATGCAGAAGCAATGAAAAGATTCTTAGACTCACAAGGAAATAATTGAAAGTCTTTAGGAAAATAATTGTGTGAATTATTTGAGGACATAACATTCATGTAATTGATAGTATTTTATATTTCTGCTTAAAAATTCTTCTTTTATGTCAACTTTATGAAGAAAGTTTGTTTTATGTGAATTTAAATTTAAGATCTTTCAAAGGTCAATTTGTTCTGTGCTCAAAATATGAGAATGGTATTATTGAATGTTTAATTCTAGAGTGCATTTTCTAATCTTGTAAATAAATTCATTATCCTTAAAGACTTTGCTATCTTCCAACTTTCCTAAATATAAAATATTATCAGGTGTCCACGTGTATATAGTTCACATGTTACATTTCAAGACAGTTTAAGCATCTGGAAGATGCTGGCATTAAAAAAAATCTTCAAGGATTTCCCTTCTCTTTCCCATTCAGCAAGTAGGATATGCTTCCCAGATTCCAAAATCCAGTGCTGTTTTTTTTTTTTTTTTGACTGCTATAAAGGCTTAAGGACACGTTAAAGTAGTAAAAGGATGATAATATCCTGGGAACTGTTTCTGTCTTTCAGTGCTAAAAGTCGTCAAGCTATATAGACATTTTCTGAAGTCCTTTTGTAATATTAATGTAACTGATGAAAATTTATTCTTTCATCATTTTAGCAAGAACAATAATGAAATTTCTCTGGATATCTTCTATCTATATTTTCATTTAAGATTGCTTTTGGGGATAAGTGCTTACATTTGTGAGCCAGATAGTTTCTCCACGTTTTTTTTTTTTTTTTAATTTCAGGTGTTGAGTAGAAATATGGCAATCAGAAATGCAATGCTGCAAACTATACTGTTAAGATAGGACTAAATGTACAGAAAGTTGAAGTTTCACAGAGCTTGCCTGCAAAACCATACAAAATTGGAAAAGGAAGAAAATAGAAGTAAAGCCTCCTAGACATAAATATCCTATTGTATTAGTTTCTTATTACTGCTGTAACAAATTAGTTACTACAAACTAATGGCTTAAAATCCAGAAATATTTTATCTTACAATTCTGGAAATTAGAAATCCAGAATGGGTCTCATTGAAATAATATTAAGAGTGCAAGTCTACATTTTTTCTGGTGTCTCTGGGAGAATTTACTTTCTTGACTTTTTCAAATTCTAGAGGCTGTCTACAATCCTTGGCTGTGCTTTCCCTCTGTCTTCAAAACCAGCAGTAGCAGATTGAATCTCTTCCATTTGTTTCCCTCTGACCGACTCTTCTGCTTCACCCTCATATTTAAAAGACCCTTGTGACTACATAGGAGTCCAGCCAAATAATCCAGGATAATATCCCTATTTTATTTTATTATTTTTTAATCTTTTTTTTAATCTCCCTATTTTAAACTGATTAGTAACTTTAATTTCCCCATTCCCATGTATTATAACATTCTTAGGTTCCAGGGATTAGAATGTGGATGTTTTTGGGGAGAGGGGTCGTTTTTCTGGCTACCACATATCTTCTGTGCAGTTTTCCAGAATTAGAGGACTGTGTATATAATTTGTATTTTGCATTGTTCACCTCCAGTTCTTTCTTTCTTTTTTTTTTTTTTTTAAGATTTTGGTTGTTTATGAGAGAGAGAGAGAGAGGCAGAAATACAGGCAGAGGGAGAAGCAGGCTCCATGCGGGAGCCCGATGTGGGACTCGATCCCGGACCTCGAGGATCGCACCCTGGGCTGAAGGTGGCACTAAACCGCTGAGCTACACGGGCTGCTCTTATTTATTTATTTTTATTTATTTATTTATTTTTTTAAAGATTTTGTTTATTCATGAGAGATTCACCTCTAGTTCTGATTTGTATTTTCACTCAACACTTTTTACTGAATATTGTTTTCACAGCTATAGAATATTACATTGCAAGAATTTGTTATAAATTACTTACCTACTTACCTAGTGTTTGCCATTTCACCTATTCATAAGATATATATTGTGTATTAATTATGTGAGAAATGTCCTGCAAAGAACTATGGATTTAGTCAAAAACAATCAATCAAAACCTCTGCCATTGAGGAATTTATGAGAAAATGGAGAAGGAAAGTAAGGAACTAATTAAAAGATTATTAACTAAAATTCCGACTTAGCATGAAAATGAAGAATAAGATGCCATAAAAATGGGAAGAACATTCCTAATGTGGGGAGTCAGGTATGATTTCATGTGGTATTTAAGCTGGGACCAGAAGGGTGTATGGATTTATATTCTTAGGAAGTGGGGAGGAGTGTTTGAAGCAAAAAGGAGAGCTTGGGTAAAGACCAAAAATCAGGAAGCTGCTTGGTACATTGGGGGAATCTGAAGAAGTCAGACAACTCTCCTCCTTGATGAGGACAAGAATGCCTTCAGAAAGAGATGGAAAGGTAGACAGGGTCCAGAACATATAAGACTTAACACGCCAGGGTGAGAATATTGAATTTTGTTTTTCTAAGACAAAGGAAAGCTATTGACTACTTTTAAGCAAAGGAGAAATAACAGTAAGGTTGCATTAAGCCATTGATCACTCTGGCTGCAACACTAATAATCGTGAATTGAGGGAACAGAAGTAGAAGGGGTAATGGGGGACTGTTGAGAAATATCCGTAAGTTTGTTAATGAAAGTGGATAGTCAGAGTAGCAGGAATGATTCCATTTACTAGAATACATATAAGCAAAGAAGAAGCAGTTGCAGTAGGAAGATTTTCAGCCTTGGATATTGAGTTTGAGAGTCATGAACATGGAGGTTCAGTGGGGAGAGTTCATTCTGGGCTGGAGCTACATTTGTGGATGCCTTTAATCTATGGAAAGCAACAGTAAGCATAGCACTGAAGTAAAGAGAGGGGAAAAAAGGAATTGCTCTTAAAAGGAAGAAATAATGTATTTTTTTCCAGTGACATTTTTGCATAAATATTTGACTATTTTTTGTATCATTTAGAAGTAATATTTGATTTAAGTGATATTGAAGGTATAATTATTTTAATATTGAACTGAAGCTTACATGGCACAGAGGCAGACAACATTAGGCAAAGGCGTTCCAGAGAGAGAGAATGGCATAAGCAAGGGCCAAGAGGCAGGGAGAGTATATAGTGCTCAGCAGAGTTTGGAAGTGTCAATATGAGGAATGGGATAAGAAATTATGCTGAAATATTTAGCCAGGGGCCTGGTTGTAATGGGGTTTGTTTGTCATATAAGAAGAATTCAATTTGCTTATACATGACTAATATTTATTTAATACTTATAATGGGGCTGAGATTGTTCTAAGATTTTCACACATGCTAAATCAACAAGTCTATGAGGTAATTATTGTAATTGGTCTCATTTTGTATCTTAGATCAGTAAGGCACTGAGAAAGTAAGTGACTTGCTCTAGTTAAATAGCTGGGGTGGGGCACCTGGGTGGTTCAGTTAATTGAGCATCCAGCTCTTGATTTCAGCTCAGATCATGGTCTCAGGGTCCTAAGATTAAGCTCCGTGTCACACTCAGCAGGGAGTCTATTCAAGGATTCTCTCTGCCTCTCTCCTTCCCTCCCTCTGCCATAAATCAATCAGTCTTTATATAACTGGGGAGTTATGCTGGGACTCATAGTATTACGTAGCGGACAACCACTTTTGCCCAGCATTCTTATAATTACCCTTTGGGGGAAACTGCTCCCTTGTTCATTCTAATGAGGGCTGGCAGTCATCTCCATTACCACTGGTTATCAGAGCTGGCAGTAAATTCTAGCTGGCCTCATCGATATCTTTCTTTAGGATTTTTTAAAAAAGATTTTATTTATTAATCATGAGAGACACACATGAGAGGCAGAGACACTCCCTGTGGGGAGCCTGCTGCAGGACTCAATCCCAAGACCCCAGGATCATGACCTGAGCCAAAGGCAGATGCTCAACCACTGAGCCACCCAGGTGTCTCTTTCTTTAGGATTTTAAAAATTGGATATAAAGGAATAGAAATCTGTGCTCCTTTAGTAACTAGAGCGGATGGAATGTGCATTCCAGATTGCAAGCGACTGTCATTCTGGTTTTGTGGACATAGTGTAGTTCAAAAACCTCACACACCAAGAAAAGCAGAGAAGAGACCTAGTGCGTATTTTGTGTTTGTTTGTGTGTTTGTTTTAGTGAGTCGTTTGAAATCCTTTTGAATGAACCTGTAATTCATTCCAGTATGATGGAGGCTAGCATCCCCTTTCAGCAATTCAGTCATATGAATAAAAAATGCCCAAAGTTGTTTGAGTTGGTTGCTGTGGCTTGTGAGCAAAGATGTTTCGTGACTTTTCAACAGGCAATAACAGCAAGATTTGTGTTTAGGGAAGCTCCCATTTGCAATGAAATGGAAAGTGCAAGACTAGAGTTAGAATATATTTAGACTATTTCTGTAACCAAGGTGAGTTGATGAAAAAAGTGGACTGAAGCATTGTTAGCATTGAAGATAAAGGGGAAACAGTTACATGGAACTCATAATTTATCGCTATAGAATTTTTTTATTAGTTTGGAAAGGATCAGATAGAAGGAAGACATACCTAAGTCTTTAGCCTGAGGTGTGAGTTGGAGGCAATAACGTTAGGCTGGAGGGCCGAGGAAACAGTGAGTCCAATTTTGTAAACGATGTCCAGAAGCCACTTACCTATACCCACGTGCAGAGAGGCCTAAGCTTGATCTATACAGGTTCAGATCATTATTGATAACGTTGGTCTTAGAATGAGGAATGTCATTATTGATCCTTACTAAAACAGTTTCAGTGGCAAGAAAGGGTTAGAAACCTGATTTCATGATTGAAAAGGAAGAGGAAGTCTTCTACTTAAACATGGAAGATTGAGTTCACGTGTTTATTTTGACTTCCTCTGAAAAATTCTTGCTGAAATGTTAGCAAAGAATGAAAACCTACAAGGAAAAGAGATGGGGGAGGATATGAGTGAAATCTATGGAGAAAAAGGAACCCTTGTGGATCGTTGGAAGGAATGCAACTGATGCAGCCACTGTGCAGAACAGTATGGAGGTGTCTCAAAAAATTAAAAATAGAACTACCATAAAACCCAGTAATTCTGCTACTGGTTACTTACCTGAAGAATATATATGAAAACACTAATTCAAAAAGATGTATGCTTCTCTATGTTTATTGCAGCATTATCTACAATGGCCAAATTCTGGAATCAACCTAAATGTCCACTGATAGGTAAATGGTTAAGGAAGATGTGGTATAGATATGCAATGGAATGTTATATGCTGCAAAGAAGGATGATATCAAGCCACTTGTGACACTAAGGATGGATCCAGGGGATATTATGCTAAATGAGAAAGACAAATATCATATGATTTCACTCATCTGTGGAATCTAAAAGAAAAAAAAAGGAATTAACGAATAAACAAAAGCAGAATTAGACCTATAAATACAGATAACAAACTTGATTGCCAGAGGGGAGGAGGGTGGGTGGGATTAGCAAAATAGCCCAAGGGGAGTGGTAGATCCAAGCTTCCAGTTGTGGAATGCATAAATTACTGGAATAAAAGGCACAACATCCAGGATATGGTTAATAGTATTTTAATAGTGTTTTACGGTGGCAGATGGTAGCTACACTGGTGAGTATATCACTACACATAGAACTATCGAATCGCTATGTTGTACACCTCAAACTCCTGTAACATTGTCAGCTATACTCAGATTAAAAAATTTTTAAAAAAAGAGAAAAGAAAGGTATTTCAAAAAAATGCGTGGTATTAAACTTTTACCACTCATATCACTGACAATCTATCAAGTCAAGGGACTAGATCAAGGGACACCTGGGTGGCTCAGCAGTTGAGTGTCTGCCTTCGGCTCAGGGCATGATCCAAGGTCCCGGGATCGAGTCCCGCATCGGGCTCCCTGCACAGAGCCTGCTTCTCCCTCTGCCTGTGTCTCTGCTTTTCTCTCTGTGTGTGTCTCATGGATAAATAAAGTCTTAGAAACAAAAGGGAATAGGTCAAGAATGAGGATAGCATGGTATTCACGAATGAGATCTAGCACATAAGAGGGCTGAAGGAACTTCCCAGAAAAATGAAGTTGAAGACAAGGGTGTTGCCTGCATACCAGGCTTGCACATCAGCCAGTCTGAGTAGGAGTAGGAAGCAGGGCTCCAGAGGAACGTCTTTCAGAGGAAAGAAAAAGTTGAAGTGATGGATTATCTATCCTATGTGCAGTCCCTCTGAGATTTATAGAAGAATTAGGAACATAGAAAACTATGCAGATTTTTAAAAGAGGCAATTAATTCCAAGAGAAACAAAACATTGTATAACAGAGTAAATGATTTTATGATATGATACATGACCCAGCAGTAAACACAATTACTTAGTTACTATAATATAAACACTGAACATTGATTTCTGTCCAAACTATGATTGGAGAAAGCTCATGAGGGAGTAAAATGTGGACTAGGAGAGAATCATCCTTATCTTCCATATAGGAATTCAAGAGATTGTTGAACTTTGAAATAGTAAGTAGAATGGATATTGTTTGTACATTTGATATAAATTCTAGAAGAATGAGTAGAAGAGTTAAAATAGTTGCCTTTAAGGAACTGAACTCAATGATGACACGAAGGACTGCTGTTCTTATTAAAATATTTCCAGTAAAAAAAAAAAAATATTTCCAGTAGTATTTAGTTTTTTAAAAAATTTTGCATATGATTTTGAAAATAAAATTATATTTATATAATATGAATTAAAAATTAGAGAATGAGGGTACCTGGGTGGCTCAGTCAGTTAAGCATCTGACCCTTGATCTCAGCTCAGGTTTAAATATCAGTGTTCTGAGTTCAAGTCCCATGTTGGAGTCCATGCTGGATATGGAGCCTACTTAAAAAAAAAAGATTAAGTAAAAATAATTAGAGAATGGATACTTGAGGTAGGGACTGCAAAAGTCACACAAGGGTATTCTAGGTAGCTAGAATTAAGCTGTGAGGGGCAGATGAAAGAGAAGTGAGGAACCATTGCTGCATTTAGCATTGAGGGGAAGGACGATTTTAGTATGGAGGGGTATGAATTGGTCTGTAGGATACAGCGATTGAAACAGTGGAGAAGAGAATTTGAAAACAAAGCAAAAAATAAAAGAACCCACAAATTAAATTTTCTAAGTGGTAAAGTTTGCACTGACACCACCGGAAAGAATTGGGGTCACTGCAAATTTCTATTCTTCCCTGTTACCAGGGTTCCTAGAGCCTTCTCTTCATGGTCCTATAGATTCAGTAGCCTCATCTACAGCCATGTGCACAGGTGATGAAGTCAGGCCGTATCAGTTGATGAAAATTTCCAGAAAAAGGCTGTGGCCTTGAAATGGAATGAAGAGATGGGCAGAGATTTAGGAAGGGAGCTGGACACAAACTGCACTTGGGAAGAATTTGGAGAGGGAGATTGGAGGAGAGGCTCTTCTCCTTGCTGCCGAAGCTGCTTCCCTGGGTGAGTGTCACCAAGCTGCAGGATCTCCACATTGCATCTAAGCTGCTTGAATATTTTTGAGAACTACTCCCCAACTCACATAGAATCCAGCACTTCCTGTAGATGTTAATGCATGTAGCTGTGGTGATTATTGCTAACATTTGCCGAGAGGTTATTGCCAGTCCTGTCTTCACTGCTTTATGTGGATTGTCTGATGTAATCCTCACCACAACTCTAGGAGGCAAAAATTGTTCTCATCCCCATTTTACAAATAAGAAAAACAAGGCACACAGGGCTTAATGGCTAGAGAATGGAGGAGGTGATATTTGAATCTGAGTAGCTGGACTTACTAGCCTGTGTGATTGGTCATTATCTTAGGTCAGCTGTGCCTGCCCTGTAGATGAGAGAACAGCAAGTGCACAGCGGTTGAGAGATCAGAGTAAACCTGGAGCATAGGCTGCCCGGTGCACATATGAAAGATGTCTGTGGCCAACTGGTAGAGAAAATTTGCAGACATCGGAGAAACTAGTTCATAAGGAGCCTTGTTGTCACGTGGAAGACCTGTAGGCTTTAACCTGATAGCTAGAGGGATCCATTGAAAGATTTTAAGTGAGAAAATAGTGTGATTGGATGTGTTTCAGAAAGGTTCTCTGACATTGTAGAAGAAGCGGGCAGGGGGTGGGGAGGGAGGAGGGAGGGAGGAGGGAGGGAGGAGGGGGGAATAGGTATGGGTGACACAAGAAAGTGATATCATCAGATTTAGTGGAAGATTGGAAGAAGGGATGTTAGGTATGATTCCTTCATTTTTGGCTTGGGTTATTCCCAGAATACTGGGAAGAAGAGCATTTGGGAGACCTGGAGAATGTCAGTTGTTTGAAATGTATCAATTTTGTGTGACCTGGGAAACTTCTAGATAGAAGTATGCACAAATGCCATGAGGATAAAAGTAAGAACTTGGCACAGAAAATGTAGCCATTTATTTGTCCACTCTGATAGATTCTCCTTCTTTACTTCTGTCTTTCATGAATCAGTCATTTTTTTCTCTGAACTCTTCTTGTTCTTGTTTGTTTGTTTGTTTTGTTTTAATTTACATACCTAAATTGATTCTGAGACCAGATTCCAGCATGTGTGCAGGGGATTCTCCGACACCTCCAGCAGTTCTCAGATCCCAGCAGGACACCAGCAGGGTGTCCAAGAATTCAACTCAATTCTAGCACTGTTTACCCAGAGATAGCATCAGATAACACAGATTATGGATTCAGTCCTATAAAAGACCCCTGAAACAATCACCCCCACCCTGCCACCCCAGCACACATACACACTTCAGATGCAAGAGCCCAGGCTGTTATCTGTACTTCTGACCCACTGGTTAGAGACTGGAGGTTCCCACAATGCCCTCCTTAGATTGCGGACACCAGTTGCAAGTCCAGGTTGTTACTTCTGACTGACTGGCTGCAAAGTAGAGGTTCCCATGACCTCGTTTTGGGGTCTGATTAATCTGCTAGCACAGCTCATAGAATTCAGAGAAACACTTCACTTACTAGATCACTGTTTTATTATGATAAGCTGTAACTCAGGAACATCCACATGGCAGAGGTGCACAGGGCAAGGTCTGAGGAAAAGGGCACGGAACTTGGCATGCCCTCTCCAGGCATGCCATTCTCCTTCATTCCCCTGTGTTTACCACACCTGAACTGATTCCTTTTAGGTTTTTATGGAGGCTTTATTGCATAGACATGGTTGATTAAATGACTGGTCATTGGTGATTTTTTAATCCTCCCCATCTCCTCCGGAGAAGTCAGGGGGTGGGAATGAAAGTTCCAACCCTCTATATCAAATGGTTGGCTCCTGGGGCACCTGGTTTCTTCCTCAGGTGTTTTCCAAAAGTCACCTCATTAACATATCACTTTCTGCACTCAGGGAATTTCAAGGATTCCGGGAGGTGCGAGCCAGGACCTGTGGATGAAGACCAAATACGTATGAGAAATGTATTCATTCGTAGGACCAAATATATACTTCTCACAAATCCAGTACTGCAATACGTATTTTATCTTCACGGTGAACTCAAAAATCACAGGCCATGTCCATTTGTCCTCCTAATCCCCTAGATTCCATGTAAATGCTACCCACATGGTAGTTTTTAAGGAAAATCTTGCCAATAACTCAATCTATACATGAGAAATGCTTGGCATGGAATGAAACTGAATTTTAAAGGATTGTCTTATGACTCTTATAGAAGTCAGAGTTATAGCAGCTAAGTTTGAGGTTTTTCAGTTTGCATATTTGGATATAATTTTGCAGCCTGAGCAGATGATCTACAACCTGGCCTCAAAGATCTGCATGCAGTAAATTGTAAGATGTGCCTTAATTTTTTTTTTTTTTTAACCTCCGAATGTGGAAGGGATGAGTCAGCCTATCTTGAATTTTAAACTGCCAGTTCCAGGGACACTGCAAAATCCAAAGCCATGCCTCCAGCAAATTACTATTAAAAATATTATCTGCTAGGCAGGGCCGCCTAATATGTCAAGCGCGGCCAGTTCCTTTAAGTGAAAACAAACATTTGGATGAAAAAAATAATAGAATTACTACTGAAGACAGTGGTAAAGATTACTTCCTTCATTTGCCTTTGAAAATCCAGTGTTGTGTTGTTGGTTTTTTCCCTACTGGCCTTGCTGTTTTATAAGAGTCATATATAACTCATTTTACCAAGGACAAGAGGAAGTTGAATCAATTTTCTCTTTGAAAAAGCAGATAGTATGCAAATTGATGTGTAAATGTCAGTGAGTACACTGTGTCTGTGTACTTGAGTGGTATAATAAGGCTTCCTTTGCACAGATACCAAGAACATGATATTATTCACAGAACTGTGTGTATTTAGACATAACAGGATAAAGAAGATATTTTAGACAAAATAAATGGAAAATTATGTAAAATTTGACAGGGTCTTTTAAAGTCTTGAAGAAGACTTTATTGAAAACAATATTGAAAACGAGTGCACTGGACATTTGCTTATAATATGATTTTAATAATAAGAGTGCTAGAAAATGATATTTACCTTTGAATATAAATACTTAATTATTCTTAAATAGGATTTGAATTTCAGTGCAAGTGAGTATGTGTAAGGAAAACTGTTAATAAATGAGTTAACCTAAAAGAGACTGCAGGTCATTCATTATTCATGGTAGGGGTTCAACAATGGTTAGTGAATTTGAGTGATACAAAGGTAAGAAAGAAAACATGTTAAACCCTCCTGTAAACAGAGGATGCCCCCTAGCTGGAATCCACTTTTGTTTTAAATTGATTAAAGTCTTAGTGTTAGGGTGATTATTTTCTTTTTAAATATTTTCAGTACTCAGTTTTCTGCATTATTAGGAATTATTTTATCACTATCATCAGAAAAAGTGTGTTTTGATATTGGAAAGACAAATCATAAAAACCTACTTTCTTACATGGGATTTTACTTTGAAGTTTGACTTTTCATACCCGTCATTTGAATCTGCTTTTCTAAGTCCAGACAGAACCACTCATAAAGTGAAATGCTATGTGCACTAAATGAATGAATATCACTACTTAAAAGTGAAACAAAATCTTTAAAAAGAATTACCCAAATCACAATAGGACATTTAACACTACCATTCATAGGTTTGGTTAGGATGCTTGCACCCTTCTGAGGTCTACACTTCCCATCTGCAACCCAAAGACATATTTTAAAATGCATGTTAGCAGTTCAGCTAACTTATGTCTTCTTGCAGAGACACTTAGGGAAATCTTTAATAGTTGTAGTTGGCCACTATTACACTCTGTTTGATATGTCCAGGTAAACATCGTGTGGGTCATATGGACTAGAAGCTATTTCTTATTTGTTCATTCTTACCAAATACTCAGTCAAGTAAATCAGTTTTTTCCTACAAAGGTCAACATGTATATACACATCTATATTAGTAACAGTTATGAAAATCCTTCCAGAACCAGAAGCTGTTTTAGTTTTTTATTGCTATATAATAAATGCCTCAAAACCTATTATCTTTAAAAACAAACAAACAAACAAAAAACAGTCATTTGCTCATGATTCTGCAGTCTGGGTTGGGTTCAGCTGAATGGTTCTTCTCCTGGTCTTGCTGGTAGGAACTAATGTGGATGCATCCAGTTAGATGGGGGCCCGGGATCCACTGGATCCTTGAGACAATTTAGCTTTTCTCTCTTCTATGTGGTCTCAGGACCTCTTCTCTCTGTGATGTCCTGCTGGAGGAGGTAGATGTACTTCCAATCTGTCAGTTCAGAGTTCTCATGAGTGCAACAGTTTAGACTTAGAACAGATTATAGTTAAAGTAAAACACAGATTCATAGGGAGAGTACAGAGAAAAAGCACAAATACTGGAACCTGTGGTTCGTTGGGGCCACCAATGCTAGACTGCTTTAAAGAAACTAAATTCAAGATGTAGTGTGTATTCTCACAGCTCTTAGGGGGCATTGTAGGTCACCATAAGAACCTTGGCTTCTACCCAAGAGAGTGAGTGGACACACTGCCAGGTCAATGAGTGGCATGGTCAGGTCCGTCTCTTGGGCAGCGATGTGGAGGATGGATTTCAGGAGAACAAGACTACTGTCAAGGAGGCCAATGTGAAAGTAGTGTAGTAATATTCAGGTAAGAATTGATTTGAGCCTACAATTAGGCCACTCCTTTCTTTTTTCTCCTGAAATTTTCTTCAGCCTTCTTTTAACTGTAAGAGAGAGCGAAGAAATAAAGAGACAGGGGAAAGAGAAATTTAGTATGGTTCTGTATTAACACTAACCTCTCAGATGGGGAAGGAATTTTTTTTTTTAAAGATCTGTTGACTATGACATTTCTTTCTGATGTACAGATAGAAATATATACTAGTCAAATGGCTCTGTGGGTTTGGAATGAGAGATCTAGAATGGTCTAGTTGTTAGTATAGAAAGGGTTTATTGAAGCTTTAGGAGACACTGAGCTCACCCAAGGAGCCTTTACAAACAGTGCTTTTTAAGGAGGAGGGAAGTCTATCAGGATTCACTAAGAGTCATTTGCGAACTCTGCTTTCTAAAACTCCACCTTGCCCCAGTGTCACAGGGGTGGAGGAAGAAGCATGTATACTTTGAAAAAGCTCCCAGGTGCTTCTTTTATATGACCTCCTCTACCGGGGGATGTGGGCATTGATACAATTTTAAAAGCTCCCTGGGAGATTCTGATACCTGCTCAGAATTAAGAACAACTAAAGAAACTAAAGACAAGTGAATAGGGAAGAAGGGTGAGCATTCCATCTGGGGAAGCAAAAGTCGTGGGAACAAGGCCAGACCTGATAATATTATCCATAGATGACAGGGACAGCTAATGAATATTAGCAACTGTCTCAAATTTAAGGATAAGTTTTATATATGTAATTTCTGGGAAGGACTCATTCATAGCCGTTAATTGGGCTCTTCAACTACTAGTAAACCCTCTGCCATGGAGGAATTCAACAGTTACTGTTTTTCTGACCCAAGTGTTTCCAGAATTTCCCACTGATTGGTCATTGAGGCTGACCATTTTCTAGAAAGATTCAAATGTATTTTCCTGTGTTTTTCTGTAGTTTTTCCTACAGTTCTCTATTAGGTGAAAGTCCACTCCACTACTCTCCTCAATTCTGCAACTTTTGCCTGCTAGCTCTCCTGTCCTCTCTTGATATCCTGCCCCAACCGTCTTAATGTGGGCATCCTCTTATTTCCTGTCTTCAATTCATTCTTCCTCCTCAGGTCCCTGAATGTGTGCTTTAACTTTAGCTTCCTCTGTTTGTTCTGTAATGAGTTTCTCATGATATGCGGTGTAGGACACTTCTGGATGGATTCTGGATTCTACCAAACTTTTTTTTTTTAAAGATTTTATTTATTTATTCATGAGACACACACACACACACACAGAGAGAGAGAGAGAGAGAGAGAGAGAGGCAGAGGGAGAAGCAGGCTCCATGCAGGGAGCCCGACGTGGGACTCGATCCTGGGTCTCCAGGATCAGGCCCCGGGCCGAAGGTGGCAGTAAACCACTGAGCCACCTGGGCTGCCTCTACTAAATATTTAAAGAAGAGTTAACACTTATTCTTCTCAAACTGTTCCAAAAAATAGAAGTGGAAGGAAAACTTCCAAACTCATTCTACCAGGTCATCATCACCTTGATCCTAAAACCAAAGACCCCACTCACAAGGAGAACTACAAGCCAGTATCCCTGATGAACACAGATGCAAAAGTTCTTAACAAGATACTAGCAAATCGAATCTAACAGTATCTTAAAAGAATCAGATTCACCCCGATCAAGTGGGATTTATTCCTGGGCTGCAGGCATGCCCATGGTTCAAGATGTGCAAACCAATCACATCATACACCATGTTAATAAAGGAATGGATGGCAAATCAAAATTAAACTGGTGATTATGGAATTCTTTCTTGGGCTTTAAAAAATCTCTTCTAACATTCATCAGTCTTGTTGTCTCTTTTTACCTCTTTACCTTTTTAATTGATCAGTAGTAGAGTGAAAAAAATGCCAAGTGTTGCTGCTTCTTCCTTAACTTCTCTGCACTTCAGTTCCTGATCTGCAGTTTGGAGAGTTGCAGCTTCTTCTGTGAGGGGTTGTTGGGAGGTTTACAGTAGATGGAGAGCGCCCTGTGCAGTGGGGGCCACTTAGTAAATGTTCTGTAAATATTAGTTGTTATCACTGGTTCCCGTGACACCTCCCCTTTTCTCCAAGTTTATTAGCTTTTCTAAATAAATTAACCAAAATATAATTAATGGATGCTAGACCTAAAAGTGTGCAAGAGGGTGTGCACACATGTGTACACATACACGTTTATTCTTGATTTTGGTGGCAGTTACACAGGCGTTTACATATGCCCAAGTTTATTGAGCTTTATGTTTAAGATTTATGCATTTTCTAGATGTAACCACACCTCAGTAAATTACTTGGGAAAAAATGTAATTGGAAGTAGAATAGCAAAGTGGTTAAGGTTGTGGGTTCTGGAACTGGGTTTAAGTTCAAATCTTGGCTTTAGCACTAATTAGCTGTGTGATTTGAGGCAAATAATTGGTCTGTGTATTTCAGTTTCCTCTTTCATTAGATGTTGATAAAAATACCTGTCTGATAGGGTTGTGGTAAACATTACAGGAGGTAATTTAAAATAGTGCTTGGCATATTTTACATAGCGCATAAATGTTAGCTTTTATTTATTTTTAAATATATTTTCTTAAAATAAGGGCACTATACATTTCTAAATATGTATCCCTTCCGGTGTAATCCCATATCTTTCCTTAGTTAGCATCTTTTCTCATGTAGAGAAAAAGGTTTTATACTTTTTTGTTACCTCTGTGTATGTCTCACATTTAACACAATGCTACATTTACTAAGAGCAAAATTAGCATTCATTGACCTAAGTGATTATTGACTGTTAAGTTCATACCAGACCGCCCCCCCCCAAAAAAAGAGTTTTTGTCGGAAAAACTGATTAAACTGAGTATTCCTAACTAGTAGAGAAAATTGTATTTTACTGATTTAAACCAAATCCACCCAAAGCATAACTATTCCTTTAACAGCAAATTTAAAAATGATACAAAAATAAGTTTGTGAGAAGTAAACAGATTTTATTTTAACCTCAACTATTCTACTCAACCTTTCAGATCCCAGAAAATTACAGTAATAATAAATTGGAATAATGTCAGATGATGGAAAATTCAAATCCACATGGATAATTGTTTCTTATAAGTAGAGAGTGGCTATGGTTCTGGAGCTTTAAACATTAAATCTAAAAGACAAATGCCCTAGTGTTTTATAATGATTCACACAGTGACTTTTTTCACTATAATTTAAGTTGTTTAAATAAAATCTTAATACAAGGTGTAAAATCTGATTTAACAATTATTTGCATGAATTAGAATAATGTCATCAATGCCTGAAAAGAAAATATCAATTTAAGTTGATAGTATACAATTGAAACAAAAAAGATGCCACTTTACTTCCAGGTTTTAGTTGGGAACTGATGATTACCATTTATTGTCTACCAGTTATTTTTCAGTTCCTATTCTTGGTAGATTTTACATGTCTTATTAAAATTTTTGCAATGTAGTTATTATTTCCATGTAGACATGAGGAAACTAACATTATAGCACTCAATTTAAAGCTTACATATGCGGGGTGCCTGGATGGCTCAGTCAGTTAAGCGTCCAACTATTGATTTCAGCTCACGTCATGATCTCATGGTCACAGGATCAAGCCTGGCATCGGTTCCACTCTCAGAGCAGTCTGCTTATCCCTCTCTCTTTGCTCCTCCCCTTTTGCCTGTGCTCCCACTCTCTTACTTAAATAAATTAATAAATAAAATCTTTTTTAAAAATAAAGCTTAAATATGCTTCATTGAATCTGTGGACACTTTCCTCTTTAATGTGACATTTCTAATATGTAGGAAACTGGTAGAGAGTATCAGAATGCTTTAAAGACTAAGAAGATAGCCATTTAGAAAGTCCTATAAGATGATATATAACAGAATGAAGGCCATTATAGAAGTCAAACAATATATATTATTGGTTGGAAGAAACCTAATTTTGCAAAAAAAATAATCTGTAGGAAAATGTATATCCTGGGGGTTATTCTTTTATGAATTTAGTTGTGAAACGATACGCTAAATAGTTTAGTTTGAGAAAAACAGAGTAACAATGGAATTGGAACTCATCATACATTGATAAAACCATATTCCCAATTAAAGGAGGTACTTCACCACCCATTGTCCTATATTGCCAAATCCCATTTTTGGTTAAAACCATATCTAGCGCAGTGGGTCCATTCATAGGGAACATTTCCTAAAAGACGATGTGGAAGGGTAAGGGAATTTGAATGGTTTCCAGTGAGGAGAAGGTGCTGTGATTGCCCTGGAAAATAGGTCTTGCAAGTAGGCTACCATAAATGGGTAAATAATGGTGGGAGGTGAATTATGCCTCCTGGAAGAGAAGCATCAACTCTTAATAGCATTATCCAACCATGATGCAAGCTGGTCTGGAAAGAAGTGAACTCCCAAATACTGTGAATAAATACTTCAGCAGGTTGATACAATATCACGGAGGTGAGGACCAAGGATTCTTGCTTGGGAGAAAAGGACCTAAAAAATCCAGAGCAACTCTCTGACCCTTAGTTTTTCAGATAAACAGAAGTACTCAGAAGTTTGCTGGGTGGATTGTATGTTATCAAATAGGAGAGTCCAGTATCAAAAAAAAAAAAAAAAAAAGATACTTTATAAAGAAAGTATTCCTTAAAATGTCATTCCGCACTGGCTGCAAAAATTGGGACTAGTATTTGTTGATTTTAGAAATGACATTAACAAAATCCAGTTGGCAAAGATAGTAAGAAGAAAAAAGAAAAAAATGGAGACACAGAACAAAATAGAACGTGTATAAAATATGATACACTTAGCAGTTTCAGTTTTCTTTTCTTTTTTGCTTGTGTACTATCAATTTATTCATTACTTTCCATTGTTATATATATAATAATCTGAGATTTGGAATTAGGTTGTTGTTACAAACTAATAATTTCTATGTATGTACATACTATACGTATGTACTTTTACCTTTTCGTACTGTTTTCAATTTTGTTTTTACCATACTTAGTACAATTAGACAACTTTTTAAAAAAGATTTTTATTTACTTGAGAGAGAGAAAGAGAGCAAGAGCGAGAAAGAGCATGAACAGGGCCAGAGGGAAAGGGAGAAACAGACTCCCCACCAACCAGGGAGCCCAAAGTAGGGCTTGATCCCAGGACTCCAGGATCATGACCTGAGCCGAAGGCAGAGGCTCAACCAACTGAGCCACCCAGGTGCCCCAAACAACTTCTGTTTAGCTAGTTTTTATTCTCACTGCTAGCATTTCTTCCTTGTTCAAGATCTATTACATTCATGGGGCACCTGGGTGACTCAGTGGTTGAGTGCCTGCCTTTGGCTCAGGATGTAATCCCAGGATCCTCAGATTGAGTCCCACATTGGGCTCCCTATATGGAGCCTGCCTCTCCCTCTGCCTATGTCTCTGCCTCTCTCTCTCTGTGTCTCATGAATGAATAAATAAAATTAAAAAAAAATTAAGATCTTACATTTGACATGTTCTAGTAGTTTGATAAGTCGTTTGAATTACTAAAAATGTCTTTCTCTTACCTTTATGTATGAATAAAATGACTAAATAGAAAATTATTGGTTGGTTATTAAAATTACGTGCAAAAAATAAAAATTACGTGCATTGCTCGTTTTTTTAGGAATTTAATTTTGCAGATGAGTATGTTGACAAATTAATGTCTTTCTGTTTTCATTGGTGACTAATTTTTTATGACTTCATGCTTCTTGATATTAATTGATCTTTATTTTATTTTTTAAAAATTTTATTTATTTATTCATGAGAGACAGAGAGAGAGAGAGAGAGAGAGAGAGAGAGTCAGAGGCAGAGACACACAGGCAGAGGGAGAAGCAGGCTCCATGCAGGGAGCCTGACGTGGGACTTGATCCTAGGTCTCCAGGATCACGCCCTAGGCCAAAGGCAGCGCTAAACCACTGAGCCACCCGGGCTACCCTTAACTGATCTTTAAACAAAAGAAAATCTAAAATGTGGCTATAAGCTCTTATTTGATTAACTTGAATTTCTTTGTTAAGGACACAGTGATTGCTTGCTCTTCATGTATAGCTTCATGAAGTTTTCTTTCATAATTACCATTTATTCTTTAATAAAGAATAATAATAAATGAAACTCTTATTGCGTACTTTTCTGGTTTCTGCACTCATTACACCTAAAAATCTTTGATTAATGATCTGTTGTGCATTCTCTATATAAATTCTCCTACAGGACACTGTATAGCTCTTTGGGTTTTTTTCTATTTTGAGTTTTTCATTTAACCTCTATGCTGTAGTTTTAACGATAGCATCAGTTGTGCTTTTAATTTAACTGGTACAATTTTGGTGTCCTTGCAGCCCTTCCTCATTGAACTAGTTTATCTCATCTCATTGCCTTTGCTAGAGAAATATAAACAGTACAGCATTGTTACAAAATTAAGTGTGTACCTCTCAGGTGAACATAACAATTCACTCCTATGTATTTACCCAAAGATAAATGAAAGCATATATCCACACAAATACTTAAACTCAAATATATTCATACATACTTTAGTCAGAATTTTCAGATAGTGGAAACAGCCTAAATGTGTATCAGCAAGTGAATGGATGAACAAAATGGGATGTATCTATAAAAAGGACTACTACACAGCAATGAAAAGAAACAAATGGGGGTGCCTGGGTGGCTTAGTTGCTTAAGTGTCTGACTCTTGATTTCTGCTCAGATCCTGATTTCAAGGTTGTGAGATCAAGCTCCATGTTGGGCTCCGGGCTCTACAGGGAATCTGCTGGAGATTTCTCATCCCTCTTCCTCTGTCCTTCCCCTTACTCGGGTTCTCTATGCCTCTCTAAAATAAATAAATAAATCTTTAAAAAAAGAAAAGAAAACAAACAGCTAGTGCTACAAAAACGTAAATGAGTCTGAGAAATATGGTGACTGAAAGAAGCTAGATACAGAAAGTATTTCTTCATTACTTTCCATTACCTGCTATAGAAATACCTGCTATAGAATTTCATTTATATGAAAGATATTAAGGAGCTTTCAAACCTTATAAATAAGAAAAAAATAAACCAGGGGTGCAATAAAAATTGCAGAACACAAGAAAAGAAACATCAGGCTGTAAATTAGGATAATGACCATATCTTTGTAAGTGATTTTCTGTAGAAACTAGGAGCATATTTTAAAACACTAGTCATCAGTATAATATGAGAGGAGGTGGAAAATTTACAGAGAAATCAGCTGAGATAAAAGAATAGCATTACTTAATGATGCATGTTGATGGATTCACAGACTCAATATTATTAAGGTGTTGATTTTACTTAAACTGATCTGTTGATCTACCCCCCCCCCAAAAAAAAAAATCCTAAGAACGACACCAACTATTATTGGTTTTTTCTTTTAGAAATAAACAAATATTTAGGAATATAAACCACTCACAATAAATAAGGATTTTAAAACAGTTAAAGCTATTTACTTACACTATTTGATTTTAAGACCTGCAGGAAAGCTACTTGTAAAAAACAGTGTGGCATGATGTAAATATAGATAAATAGATCAGTGGAAGGGAATAGAGAATACAGAAATAGATCTGCATATGGTAAAATTGATTTTTGACAAATATGCTGAAGGCAATTGATGGGATAAGGAAAGATCTTTCAAAAAAACAGGAAAGATCTTTCAAAAAATAGATCTCTAATGTACAGTTTTTGTTTTCTGCTTTATTTATTTTATTTTTAAAAAAATACTTTTTTCATTTATTCATAAGAGACACACAGAGAGAGGTAGAGAGAGAAGCAGGTTCCCTGTGGGGAGCCCCATGAGGGACTTGATCCCATGATCTGAGTCAAAGGCAGACACTCAACCATTGAGCCACCCAGATGCCCCATTGTTTTGTGTTTGATTTATTTATTTATTTAGTTTGTTTGTTTTGTGTTTTAAAGGGAACCTACTGCTCCCAGTCTATAAGCCCTTTTTTCTCCTCTTTCTCTTACCTTTTCCTGCTTGGGCTTTAGACTCAAATCGAATATGAAATACTTGAGTAAAGGACAAGTAGTAAAAAAAGATGGTGCAAGTATTTGCATAATACAAAAATACCTTTCTAGACCTGGTTTTAAGGTCTTGAGTTTCTAGACAAGGGGCTTTATTTATTTATTTATTTATTTAGATTTTATTTATTTATTCATGATAGAGAGAGAGGCAGAGACCCAGGCAGAGGGAGAAGGAGGCTTCATGCCGGGAGCCCGACACAGGACTCAATCCCAGGACTCCAGGATCACGCCCTGGGCTGAAGGCAGGAACTAAACAGCTGAGCCACCCAGGTATCCCTGACAAGGGGCTTTAAATATGAGAAGCCTCACGTATAGTGAGAGGGCTTCTCTGTTTAGTGAGTAGAAGCATATACAGGACACAGATTGTTTCTCCTCAGTCTAATTTTAGGGAGCTTGTAAAGAGTAGAACTTTCTAAAATTCTACATATCTCTGTTATGCTGTTTTGGATTGGGATATGGAGTTGTTTTTGTCCGTCCCCGCCCCCCCCTCCCCGCCCAATGTTTGTAGTTGTATACTGATTAAAAAACAATAGGGGGAAGGTGTGTCAGGAAACAAATAATAGTATTTGAAATACTTATTATCAGAAATCAATGGAGTTTTGAAGATTTGAGCTTGAAAGAGTGCAATGGTTCTAAAATAAGTCCAAGAATATCCTTCAATGCCAGATAATTCCATCTATCTATGTAAGATTTGCGTTTCAAGGATGAACAATGACTATATCTCTACATCTTGTTTCGGACAATGAGGTGTTAAATAAATATGATGAGGAACTCTCTAGTATGACTACATTTTATTTAAAAAATTAACAATGTAGGACTAAGGTGTTTTCTTTTGGTTAGAAACTAATGTTGCAGTAATTTTTCTGATTTCAATATTGTTAGACTTTGTCAAACCAGTAAGTAATTAAAACTAACACTTTGTTATTGTGTGTGTTACTACTGTGCCATTCATTCTTCATGAAACAGAGGCTATTTCCTGCCCTCTTTTTAACACAGTAGGAGTTTGGACCACTTAGCCAGGTGGAAATCATTGGTTCTTGTGAAAACTGGAAATGTTTGAGTCAGTTGAGTGAGTGAAAGATTTGATGATAAAGGAGCCCAGAGCAATTGATTGAAAAAAGTGCCTCAGACCAGACTGGGGATAAGCCCAGAAGCATATATATGGCCTTGGGAAGTGGAGCTGGGTGAAAGGAAGTGTGCAGTTGAAGCCAGCCACATCTTCAAGTGGGGAGGAAGGAGATTGCAAGGTGTTAGCTCCAGAGGTCATGATCTTCTCTAAATTAAGAAGGAGGTTCCTGTGCTTAGTAAATACTCCTCAAACGGGTTGAGGTCACCAAGGGAGGGAAGGAAGACAGAAGATTTGAGGATAGTAGGAAAGTTTGAGGTCAACTGTGGAGGAGAATGCAAGAGTCCATTAGGACTGAGTGCAAGGCATGCTGAGTAATAGGACTCAGTGGAGTTAGATGCATATTCTAAATCAAACAGGATGGCACTGTAAGTTTCTGGTAGTCTTTGACAGAGAAGAACAAAGAAAAATCAACTTCTAAAATAAATGGGACAACGATGAACTCTCAAATAGTAAGAGATCTGTATGGGAAAATGAGATAGGGGTCAGGATGGCCTGACTATGAAAACTTTGACTAGAAATCTGTGAAGACCCCAGAAGATTAGCTAAAGACTTCAGGTCAAAATATAGGAAGCCGACCTAGCCAACCTTTATTCATTAGTAATGAGCAGTAGCCTGGTTTCCAGTTGGCAAGTTGATGCTAACAATAGGAAAATAACAATTAAAAGAGAATCTATTACTCTAGTACAGCTTCTACCATTACTCTTAGTTGAGATCTACTTTTATGTTTTACATGTTGACATTTTCTTATAGACCTAGATAGCATATATTTTTGGCTTTAGGGGCCGTATTTTCTATCACAGCAGCTCAGATTTACCATCATAGCATGAACACAGCTTTAGTCAATACGTAAATGCATTTACATGAAAACTGCGGGCTTCCCAGAAACACTAGGAGATGCCCATTAGAAGTCAACACAAAGAAGTCTTGGTGTAAGCACTGTTGCAAATCTTCCCAGCTGGTTGGATGTTAAATAGCTTCTTACAGTCTACCCACAGTATGTATACCTCTGTGTGCATCTGTACGTGTGTGTGTGTGTGTGTGTGTGTTTATGCGTTTGTTATATTACATACCTAATACTGTTTCAGGCCTTCTGAGAAATACATAGAAATAAAAGAAATTGTCTTCCAAGAAATGTCCGTCTGTTTGGAGAAGGAGATAGGGAGAAGATTAGAAAAATAGAAATGGTCATAAAATATCATGTAATTGGGCAATGAATTACTGCTAAAAAAAAAAAAGTACTAATGACTTTGAGTGCAAAAAATCAAGCAGGAGGAAGATTTCTCTGTCTTTGGACTTGAAATTTGAGACAGTAGCCAACTGGGAACTCTTTTTCTCACATACAGCATTTCAGTTATTCTTGTGCTTTGGAAAGATGAAATAATGACTCATTTTTCCAGGATTATTATTTCAACTGCTTAGTTCTGCTAAATGTCATATAGTCTGAATTGTTATTAAAGGTTGGAAAAACCTAAACATTAAATAGACACTCTTCAGACTCGGTTGTACTTTGACAGGTATGGTAATGGTCTCCTAAAACATTTGATGCCTTGAAAATAGTGTCTTGCTATATTTGATATAGATTCTTTTTTCCTTCTTAAGTAAAAATTTTATTGAATTATAAAATGCATTTATGTGACAGTAGATTAAGTTGCTGATTATATCTTATGAAATTCTACCTAAGAAAAATAAAGACTGGTGGATAAATTCTAGGTTGTGTTTGCAGGATTAAGACTAGCAGTTTAAGCTGTTAAACCTAATATTTTGAGAGTAATCAGAAAGGAGCATGTAAAAAAAGTAAATGATAGTGTTACAGATTTGTTTCATTTTGATATCATAGAACAATATGTCAGAAGGACTCAGTGCTATCACTTCTTACTAGTCATTCTTCAAACACAATCTGTGATACTTGATGGAAAATTGCAGCCTCAGCCATTCAGTATCATGGTGGCATCTCTATAAAGCCGCCTGAGCAGTTTGGTTGCCACAATCAGTATACACATTCCATTTGTGTTTTGCTTTGTTTTTTTGTTGTCAAATCTAAGATTTCCATAGTTATGGATGACAAAAAATTGTATGTTAAGCTTTCAAGATGTGGATAAGATTCAAGTTGGCCTCATAGGTTGGCGGTGATCTTAAATGTATGCTGCATTGCTGACAATGACCTCTCTATGTCACAAAGCAAAGTGGGAAAGATCTCCCACTTAACAGTCTTACCCGGCACTGTTGAAAAGAGATGTTATGCTTTAATGATGACAGGCATGATGAGGGAAAACCTGATATGAACTACATTTCTAAAGAGAGTGATTCTAACCAGACTGTGCTGATAGGCATCAGATGAACAGAGAAGGGGAGATAATTGTAAACAGAAAAGGGACATTCCATTTCTAACAATTTTGTTATTTTGAGGGATGTCTACAGATCACACTGTGAAGGGTTCACCCTGAGGCTGGGTTTACATTACATTTTTTAAAAATTATTAAACCTTAGATGAAATCATAAAAGATATGCAGTCAGCTTTTGCAGATGATAGAAATATGGGAAAGAGCATTGATATGATGGGGGAGAAAATGGGTGCATGGCTTGAGTTGACAGATTACATCAAATTATGGGATTAAATTTAAACAAATATTTATTTAAAAAATCGATTTGGACAATTTTAAGAGAGCAGAGACAAAGCTTGCTAGCAAAAGATGCTTTCTTTTTAAAAAGGTTAAGCTGGGGCTTTTTATATGACTGTAAAGTTAATATGAGCCACTACTGTGAAGCAGCTGGTAAAAGTAAAGACCATAGGCACAGTAGACACAAAGTAAAGATCAAAAGAAGTCATGGACACGTCGCAACTCCGTGATACTTAGGCTGCATCCAGAGGGTTGTACTGTCATCTGTGGGCCGTATTTTAAGAGAATACATGATAAACTAGAGTTGGTCAAAGGAGGCTGACCAGTTCTTTTCAAATATTTGAGTTGCCAGTGGAACAGATGCTAGAATTATTTTCTTTCAAATAAAAGCTTCAGGAAGCCAACTTGCTTCTCCTGGAAAGTCATGGGCCCCTGCCAATCAAGAAATTTAGTAAAGTGGATTCTTCGGTTTGGTAAAAATAAATGGAATAACTTCTGTTTTCCTCTTAAAAGTTAAAGATGCCATGATTATTTTAATATAGATGAAAATTTTGAGAAGGCAAAAAGAAAGACAGCCCTGGGTGAGTACCGAGACGAGTAGGAAGGGCTCTCATTCTCGAGCTTTCTGTGCCTACTGAAGCATGTTGTGTGGTCCTCAGGTCTCCAGTTAAGACTGACGTGAACTTAAATATTCGTGATATACAGTGGCAAGTGATAGAAAAGCACATCACACCGTTAGCATTAAAAAGAGGTCAGAAATGGTTTCACGTGGACTTTATCCCAAATCAGGCCAACAAATAAAAAGGCAAAACACAAAACTCACGAGAGATGATAGCATATGCACTTTGGAGGTTTTCATGAACTAACAGGATTACAGTTTTTTTACATTATAGTTCACTTAGAATTGGAAATGAAGGTGTTTCTGGCTGCATGATTGCCCTTTTAATTTGTTTAATGATTCCTACAGTCTTAAGACTAGTAGTAAGAATTGTCTAGAATTCTCTTTTTTGTTTATTTTAGGGTCAGTGGGCTAAAGAATTCTGTTGTTTGCCATTTGATGAAGATACAGATCTTAGTTTGAACAAGTTGATCCTGTTATGTCTTTAGAATCTATTGAGCATATGAAAGTTTAGTTTGGTGGGCAAAGCAAATAAGGCGCTTGATAACAAGAGACAGAAGAGATGACTAGTGTGTTACACCCTGAGAAGCCTCTCTACTTCAAAAATACCAGTCTTGTATAAAGCTGTCTTTGAAAGGATTCTTTTCTCCCCCTGTCAAATCCAAATCCACCCCTGGCCAGACACACACACACACACACATACACACACACACACACACACACACACACTTTTCTTTCATAATCCAGAAATGAATCTGAGACTGCATGTTGCATTATTAAATCACATAGTACAAATAATACATTGTTCAAGGTTTTTTTCTTTCACAACTGAGTTTATAGTCAGTTATTCTGTGATATTAACACGTTGCAGTTATTCTTAGTTTGTTGTTAAAGAAAATATTGGAAATATTAGATATCTTCAGGGAAATTTTTTTAAAAACATATTACCAGATGGATGAACATTTATCCTTTCCAAGAATATAAAATTTGTGACTCATTTTTATCTTTGGTTTTCCACTGTAAAGAATGGGTGTCAGCTTCCTATGTAATTTTGATTTGTTTATCCAGCAGTTTTGTTTGTCCGTGCAGTTTTCTCTGTGCCCATTATGGTCAATATTTGGTTTCCATAAAAGGTATGAGTTTTCTTTGAGGCTATCTTTTCTTGCCATTGCCAAACCCACAACTGATGCACCATTACTTTGACTTTTGTTCTTAATTTAAACTTGGCATAGGTCTTCTCTTTGGTGTAAAACATGAAACAAACTCCATTTTGACATGCAATCTGGGCAGAAAACTATTTGCCGACAGTCTCCAAAGAAATATATAGGGAGGATGTTTGTGTTGCTCTTCTAGGGACAGCACTGCTACCTGAAGGTGCCACTATCCAAAGTTTGGGTTTGGCACTGCTATTTTAAAAAGAAACATCTAGGCAAGAGTCCGTTTTTCTTAGTTTCTAGGTAAAAGCAGATAAATACTCATCAAAATGCTCAGTTTAATGGAATGCAGAGCAATCCAGGAGAAGTACTACCTTGAGGCCAATGGCTTTTCACTACTGCAGTTCTACAGGACTGAGTCAGTACTGTATAGGATTTAGCTACAGACTGCCTGAGTTCGAATCCTGATTCTACTGCTTAGATACCTAAGCATGTTGTTTAGCCTCCCTGAGTCTTTGTTTTCTGAAATGTAAAATGAAGTCTCAAAAGTTTTGGCTTCGTGGAACTTTTCTTTTTTTTAAGATTTTATTTTTATTTATTTATGAGAGTGAGAGAGATAGAGAGGCAGAGACACAGGCAGAGGGAGAAGCAGGCTCCATGCTGGGAACCTGACGTGGGACTCCATCCCGGGACTCCAGGATCACACCCTGGGCCGAAGGTGGGTACCAAACAGCTGAGCCACCCAGGGATCCCCTTCGTGGAACTTTTATAAAGGTTAAATAAGTTAAGTGACTTAGTGCAGTGACTGACACAAAGTATCATCAGTGTTTGACACAAAATAACATTCTCTACCTTGTCTCTCAAAATGAATGCATGAGTTAAATTCCTTTTTGGCAAGACTTAGGATTAGGGTCTTTACAGAGTTAGTCTTGGTTTTTCTGGCTTCATTACCATCCTGCTCCAACTTGGGAACTCATTGACGTAGTCTTACACTTCTTATATAGCAAACTGAACGGTAGTCCTGTGACTTGAAGGTACTAATACACCTCTAAGATGTGAACCTTTCTTTCTTTTTTTTTTTTTTAATTTTTATTTATTTATGATAGTCACAGAGAGAGAGAGAGAGAGAGGCAGAGACACAGACAGAAGGAGAAGCAGGCTCCATGTACCGGGAGCCCGACGTGGGATTCGATCCTGGGTCTCCAGGATCGCGCCCTGGGCCAAAGGCAGGCGCCAAACCGCTGCGCCACCCAGGGATCCCAGATGTGAACCTTTCAAGTATATTTTATGAATAATTTAGATTATATGAGCTCAGTTCATCCATATTTTGGAAAAATTTAAGCTGTTTTCTGCAGGAGCTATGGTGAGGCTAGAAATTGAAAACACATAGAAATAGTAGAAAAGAATTCCTATCAACCTTTACCTGTCACATCAATCCATTTATTCGTATTTATGGAGTGTCTCGAACCTTCGGAGTGGAAAAAACTACTTATCATTTTCATGAGCTCCCTGCCTTGTACACTGTAGGCACCTAATAAAAAATTTTTTTCAACTGAAGTTTATGACCAAGCTTTTCACAATAAAGGTTCCTTTTAAAATATTCTCCAAATCTCTTCTTTTTAAAGTAGATAAGCAGTCAGAAGTGGAGAAGTAGCAATTGCTGAGCTTAGCAGTAGCCAAAAGCAAACTTCATCCCTAAGTCTAATGACAGCTTCTTGGATGCAGCTCATGTGCATTTCTTCTGTCTCTCTTTTTAAAGACAATCCCTAGGTCTGGATCCACTGCTGATTTTGCAGTTTTTACTGGTTAGGTCATATTGAGAATGATGATAGCATTAAAAATGAAGTGTTGCATTCTTTTTTATCCTTTGCCACAGTTTAGCAAAAGGAAGAGGGAAGGGGAGATCCATTGGCATTGTTCTACAACACCAAACGGATTGCTTTTTAAGAAATGGCACCAAACTTGCATGCTTATATAAAAAATTCTTGTCTAAAACAAAATTGTTTTACAGATGGGTGTCTGGCTGGCCCAGTCAGTAGAGCATGCAACTCTTGTTCTCAGGATTGTGAATTGAAACCCCACACTGGGTGTGGAGCCTACTTAAAAAAATGTTTTGCAGATGAAGATAATTAGTGCTTATTAAGTCAGTAATGCATTGAATTATATTTAAGGAAAAATTGAATAAAATGTTTTGATACTCTACTCATGGTTCACTCACAGTGATCTGAATTTCTTCACATTGATCAGACTGCCATACTTAGTGCCATTAAATTTCACATTGTTAACTGTGATTTTGATCTTGATATATGGGAAAAAATAGGCCAGTACACTGGAATTTGTTTCAGAAACATTAACTTTACGTTTGTCACTAAAACTGCTTAATAAATACTGTTGAATGAGCTCTCCAAAGGCATCTCATAGGCATCTCATCATTATCATCAAAACTGTCTGTCAGCTTTACCCATTTCAAGCTCCTATTTTAGCCATTTACTAAAGGTTCTTCACTCTCCTCAAGTCAATATTGACAGAGCATTAGCAATACCAAAGCCCCCAGTCATATGGAACCAGTGTCAGATAAATTAATTGAAATATCCATTGGCCTAATTCACCATTTTTGCTCACATGGGCAAGGGATAACGGTGGATGTGAAAGTGCTTTCAGAGTTGTACCCCAAGGCAAGCCATGGCTATTTTCATTTCCCCACATTGGATTACTATGATGACCTTCGCTGCTCCTCAAGAACTACTTTACTGAGGTTCTTTCTTCCATGGTCTCAATTCATAGCATGCAGTTGTAGCTTTCGATTTCTCTATAGCCTGGACTTTGAGGTTAATTATCTAATTCTTACCCACTAAAACTTGGACAGTTGCAGGTTTTTAGAAAGCAGGTTTCTAAATCACAATTGCTCATTTCTTACTGCTATTAATATGGGCAGGAAGGCAGCCCTGTTGACTATATCAGTGAGACTCTGTGAAATCCTTGGAAAATGTTAATGTTCATTTTGGCCATGCTTCCAATGAATTAACTGCTAATGTGAAACTTTACCTGAATTGCTCATGAGACCACTGATTCTATGAGGCTTTTTTTCTCTCTGCTTTGGAGAGAAGGGCTGCTGGAGTCATATTTCTTACGATCCTGTTATTTTGCTCCTAATTTTGCACTAAACGCAAAGCCGTGGTCAGACAATGATTACTGAAAAAACAAACAAAACTTATAATTGTTGGTCTGAGTAGAGAATCTTTTATCAGGAGATTGAAATATGATATCCTGAATGGTTTTTTTTATCAATGTCAGGGCAAGTTTCTTTTCTGGCTTAAAAAACAAAAATCTTATGACTTAATTTTCCCCATTTCTCAGTTAATTGGGAGGAAGATGGGGTAGACTTTTTCATAGGGATGTGAACCTTACCATCTTGATGTATTTAAGTCTCTTCCTCTTTTTCCTGAAATCTGTTATATTCACCAAGTCCTTTTTTTCCTAATAGACTATTCCTGACATTGATACTGATCTCTTATCTCAATTCATAATTCCCAGTTTATATTTTTCCTAATAAGACTTCTCTAAGATATAAATGAAATGTTTGACTTTAATTTACAGTAAGCTACATGTATTTTGGCACCTTGCTCATTCATACCTAGTGTGTAGCAACTATGTTTTGGGCATATATGAAGGGCACAAAGTGCTCTGCTTCTATCTGATGGGGGTTACAGTCTCCTTTTTGGGAAGCTATTGGATAATAAGCCTAAGTGGGTTGAAAAATAAGTCAGCTTTGAAAGTGTTTTAAGAAATACTTAAAAATAAAAAAAACATTAAAAAAAATCTTCCATATGTTTATAGGAAAGCATAGGATAAAGTCTAAGATACTTCAAACAGAAATATCAACTTTTGAACCTTAGCATGGTTACTTAACAGGTACAAATTGTACTTTTTGCCTTCTCATTCTGTTCTCTCCAAAACAGAGAGATAACAAAGGTACCATTCTCGTGATGGTGTGTGAGGACTATGAAATAACATGCACAAAACCTACCACCAAGTAGGTTCTTAATGCATTGTGCCTTTTATTATTATTAATGTTATTAAAAACAGGAGCTTATGGAAATTAAATAAAGTTATAAAAATTTGAAAACCGTAGGATAGAATCTTCTTTCACAATGTTGGCTCAGTTGATTTTTGAAGTTTATTAATATCATGCTTATTTAACTGTCAAATTTATTTTTAATATTTCAGTTCCCTCTCCTATCTCCAGGAAGCATGTATTATTGTTTTTCTACTCAGTATGTTGTCCTACTTATAATTCTGGACATGAGAATAAAGGAGTGCTTGGAAATGTCTAGATTATCTTGGCCATTCTCTTGTTACACTCAGTGATGTCAGTAGAACAAGCTTCTTCAGGAGCTGTGTAGCTTATGAGTCTGGAATGTCATGTAAAAATTATCCATAACTCTGTATTTTATAGCTGAAGATTATGTAAAGATTCTTGGTTGGCTTTCTTTTGGAATTATTTCAGTAATGGTTTAAAATTGATATTCTGAATTATTCTTATTATATTATATTATTCTTATTTCCTTGTTTAAAAGTAAAACGTTCCTAATAACTAAAATGTAAATGTACTTTGGAAGTCTTTGAGATACACGATATCCACAGTCTCCCCAACTATATTTAGTTGGTACATTTTAGCGAGGTTATTTAACTATTCCTTGCCATTTGAAAAAAAAAAAAAATATATATATATATACACATATATATAGGGAGAATTGCCTTATTCCTGAAAAGAATCTTCCTGGTCATTCAACTTGCTTGAGACTCCTAACTTCACTTGTAGTCTAAGATTTTAGTTATTACTTCCATGAACAAGACCTTGCAGTTTTCAAGTTTTTCAACTTTGATCTTTTACCCCTATCACGTGACTTTCGCAAGTCTGTATGGCAGGAATGATTCCATGAAGTCAAAGTTTTATTTCTTGATGTTAAATATTGTCCAAGGCTCCCCTTCATTCATCCTGGGACTCATCCTAAGGAGCTACCTTTATCTGGGCCATGCCAAGATGATAGTAGATACATAAAGGGAGATTGTGGGGCTCCGTTCTGGCTCTTACAGCTTCTGTAATTGAATAAACTTTAATATGAAGGATCATTAACTGAAAGAAAAATATATTGACATTCTTAGCTCTTTGTTATTTCTATGCATATTGAATAGTTTCCATGTTTTCCTTGAAACTTTCTTCTCATTTACCTTTTATGATGCCAAATTTCAAATGACTTGGATTTTTTAAGTAAGAGAGATAGGATTAGAATTCTACTTCTTGATTATTAGCTATGTGATCTTGGTCAAGTGATTTATCCTCTCTGACCTTTAGTTTCCTCAACAGTAAAATGGAGATATTATAACTTTGGGGATTACATTTCATAAAAAATATGAATCACTTGGTACAATGTGTGATGTGTTACAAATCCCTATGCAAGTCATATCTTGTGTCACTTCCATGAGAACCCTGTAAGACTTCTGATATCACTCAGAATTAAAACAGAAGTCCTCTTTTGATTTGTAAACTCTAAAACATTTTGGTTCCATGGCTCTCTCCCTTATTACTTCGCTCCAGATATCTTGGACTTCTTGATAACCCAAAACACACAAAACATACTCCCGGCATGCTACCTTTGCCCCTGCTGTTCTCACAGGGATGTTCTTTTTTTCAAATTTACAAAGTTGATCTCATCATTTTATTCTACTTGAATGCTACCTCATTAGAGAGGCTTCTGACCCACCACTCAATGTAAGGTATCAATCCTTCTATCTATCCTCACCTTGACATATTTTACTATTTTGATTTCTCATCACTTTGATACTCATATGTGTTTGCTGATTTATGATTTTTCCTCCTTTTAAAATTTAAACTTCATAGAAACAGCATTTTTTTCTCACTGTTTCTCACTCTAGCACCTCCAGTGGTACCTGGTCCATACTAGGTGCTTAATTAGTGATGAGCAAATAAATGTATCTTTTAATCATCACTCAAGAGAAGACTAACCAGAGGGGGAAAAAAAAAGATAGGGGCTCCATATCTCCTGTTTATTACTATATACACAAAAAACTGGTCTAGAAAAGATGATTGAGACATAATAATGGAATATATATTTTTATGTTCCAAGTCACTAACCAATTAAATGCAGTCTAAATAGTTAGAAGTTGGTGGCAATATAAAGAACTATAAAATATAAATGATTATAATATTTCCTAGAAGGTTTTATTTTACATGTTCTTACCTATAGATAGAAATTGATTTATTTGAAATGTTAACTACACTTAAGCAAATGAGAGAAGTAAAATTGCTCTTTTCCTTGGAAAACAGATGAAAGAAAAAAAATCAAACAGTATTTTTAATTCAGAGCAAAAACTCAAAAACAAAGTTAACCTTATGATATTTGATAAGTTTAATAATCTCAGATTTTCTATTTAATAAGCTAAGATTTTTCATTTAAGCCAAAGCATCATTTCAGTATACCATCAATATAAAAATTAATGAAGTCATTTATATTTTAATACTAATTCTTTGAAACCTGATGTGTTTTTATGTTTAACACACATCTCAATTTGGATTGACCACATCCCATGTTATCAGTTGCCACTTGTGGCTGATAGCTACCATATTGAATATCACAGTTCCAATCTAGCCTGCCATACTGATAAATAGGATGATTTATAGGATGGCACCTTTAATCCACTACTGTTTTGTGTTTTTTTGTGGGTTTTATTTTTTTCAAATTTAGTAGACAAAAACAATGTTTCATCATTTTTAATTTCCATTTTTGATTAATAGGAAGATTTATCATGGGTATGGTTATTGAGTGCCACCTATATGCTAGGATTATTGTAGTTGCTTTATAAGTGTTCACTAGCTCTTCACAAAAAAAGTGAAATGTGTTAAAAGGAAAATGAGGCCCAGAAAGGTTACAAAATTTGCCTAAATTCACACAACTTAAAATGGTGGAGCTGGGGTTCAAGTTCAGAGCTATCTTACTTTTTTATTTTTTAAAGATTTATTTATTTAGAAAGAGAGCATGCATGAGTGCTCAAGAGTGAGTCGGGGGAGGGACAAAGGGAGAGAATCTTCAAGCAGACTCCCTCCTGAGCTCAGGGTTCTGCTGGCGCTTGAGCTCCTGACCCATGAGGTCATGACCTGAGCCAATACCAAGAGTTGAAGGCTTAAACCAACTGAGCCACCCAGACACCTCAAGAACTATTACCTTTTGACTGACTTAGGTATGTGTATAGATCCAGGTTTTTTGAGACTCCAAGGATCTACAAATTGAACTTAATTTGATAGATAATGAAACTATATTAACTGAAATAAATATGAGGTCCTTAAAGGACCTCTTTTTTTCATAGTAAAGTAGTTGGTCTGCCCAGTACTGCTATTTTTCTGGATTCTGAAGCATCATTGTATAACTTCTGCCAAAGTTATGCTTCAGTATGCAGTGGATTTCTGCATGTAACAGATACCCAAAGAGCAAATATAAAGTATTATGTTTTATTTATATATATACATATATAAATGTATATTTGTTTTCTACCCAGGATCAGCTATAAGTTTGAGGGAACTGGGACCTTTTTCATGGTGATTTGAACAGCCTAGACTTTTGAACATTGTAAACATCAGAAGATCTCTAGAATAGAAAATGTTCAGTGTTTTGAATTTTGATCAGAACTAATATTAAATCCAGATAGGGCAGAAACTATCCATGTGTATGAGGAAAGCAATGTCTTTTAAGTCCTGAATAGCAATGTAAAAAAAAAAAAACAAAAACAAAAACTAAAAAAACTAAAAAACAAAAAACAAAAAAACACACACAAAAAAAACTTTTGAATCTTACTCCAAAATAATTTTCCTTTTGTCAGGATTTTAGTTACACATTCAGGTGGAGATAATTTTTATGCTGAGGAAATATCTTGGCCTTGGTCCCACTGTTCTGAATGGATTAGGAGTGGGCAGATGGATTTCTGGGGAACCACAGAGCAGCATGCAAGTTTGCTTTGGAGACAGGATTTCTTGCCATAAATGTGAATTTCAAAGTAAAATGTTAACCTGCATTAGCATCTCTAAGCCTTCACTGTTGCTTTTGGCTATTGTTTAGTGTCACTTGTATTAGTAGCAGTTGAAGAGTTTGAAAAGGCATCAGTAGTCTTGTTTTTAATATCGCTTGAGCTGTCAGTAAGTAGAACTTCAAAGTCATCATTTTGAAGATGTTGTATTGAAAATGAACTCTATTTTAGATGAAATTCTTGGTAAAAGCGAAAGAAACATTATCAATCATATAAGGTTTATTTTGTGACTTTTTTTAGTGTTGAGTTATAGTATAGTATGAGTCCAGGAAAACATGGAGCATACAGAGACAGGGAGAAAGGGTGGTAACATAGCACTGGGCCACTAGAGTGCCAAAATTTGTTCAAGCTCAAGTGTGTTTTAAGCAACTGTGAGTACTAGGAGGTAGGACCATAATTAGTTCAGAGTGAGAGGGTTTTCCCAGAGAATTGAACTTTTAGGAAATGAATTCTGCAATTTTAAGCCGTGATCACTATAAAAGCAAAAGAAAATACACCCAACTAATGCTGGTTCTCTGACTAAGGTCTTAAGCTTACCCTACGCATCTAAAATTGCTAGTTACACCTCTGCAAAGGGTCCAATTGATTGAGCACATCAGTAGGAAGTACCGATATGCAGCAGGTGACAGGTACTTGTTTGTATAGAATAAGATGGTGTATGTATTAGGGGCAAAGTGCTCTTCCATCAGCAGTGCTTTACATAAAATAGAGGGGTTTCTGGATGCCCATTACTGGATGCATTTTAAAGTACAGGCCTTGTCCCAGAATGGTTTAAAATCTTAGGCATGGTAATGAATCAGGTAATGATGGGAAATAGGACAGTAACCCATTTCTTTTTACAGACTGCAATAGGGGAAGACTAGGAAAATTATCTCCCAGTGCATAGATATTGATTAGTGAAAGAAAATATGGGCATTTTAAGACCCCATATGATAGGAGAGCAGCATATCTTGGAAGTGGACCATGAGACCATGAGAAAGTACTGCTAATATGCTGATAATGTGAGCCAAGATTGACCCAGACACAGAACTTGCAAATCAGAGGTAACAGTGAATCCTGCTATGATTGGTTACTATGGACATAAAGTATACATTGGTTCTATAGTAGACCCAGTAGAGAGATAGAAGGCGTATCTGTAGATTACCCCCTAAAGTGACAATGATAAGAAGAAAAATAATTTGCCATTAAATATAATCAGAGATTATATTAGTACAGTGCCTGACATGTGGATACATTAAACTTTCCCTCTTATTATTCTGGTTTCTGTTAGGTTGTTGTATATTAAGAGAATAATATATAGTGGTACTCTTAATAATCCCATTTGAATTCAGATTCACTTAGAAGTCAAATGTATCTTTAAAAAAAGAAGAAATGGAATATTTGAGAATATCTTAGACTTATTAGTAATAGTAGCAGTCGTGATAGTAGCAGCAGCAGTAGTAGTAGCTGTAGTGGTGATAGATAAGTGGTGATAGTAGTTTTGTCCAGAATACTTACAATTACACCTATGAAGTGATGGAATTACATGAAATGGTGATTTAACAGGATGATTCAGGGGAGAGAAGGGTGAAGGAAATAGAAACCAAGTGTCCTACAAACAACACTGTATGATTTTCCATGGTAATTTGGAACACTTATAGTCATTGCACAAAGCAGTGTGATTTAGTCAGCGTAACAGAGTAATCAAAGAATAGCAACCTTTGCTTTTTAAAATTCTCTTTCAAGGGTATTTTCTTCAAAATGACAGATATTGACATTTTAAATTCATAAATTTCTATCAGCTTCATATTGATTTTGTGAAACCTAAGCAGTGCCTTATAGAAACCTGGAGTTATATAGGAAACTATTTTGAAACCGCTTAGGGCATTCCACTGTCTCCTCTCAAAGGAGGAGATATCTAAGACCATTATAATTCAACAACACCATAAAGATTATCTATTTTAATCTGAAGCTATGATCTCCCAGCATTCCTGGTATTTGATCAGTGTTGCTTGATTCGTTTAGCATGGAAAATATTTGAAAGATGACTATCCCACATATGAACAGGAATAATTGTTAGAAAGTTCTTTTTAGTCAACAGAGCTCTTCCATCCATGTCTTCCATGTTCGCTCTTGTTAAATACTCAATTTCTGGCTAATTGATTATTTCTCACTGTGAGAAAGGGTACAAGGCCATTACTACCTTTAATGCCACAAATCTTTAGAATTGATTTTTTTTTTTTTTTAATTTATGATAGGCACACAGTGAGAGAGAGAGGCAGACACAGGCAGAGGGAGAAGCAGGCTCCATGCACCGGGAGCCCGACGTGGGATTCGATCCCGGGTCTCCAGGATCGCGCCCTGGGCCAAAGGCAGGCGCCAAACCGCTGCGCCACCCAGGGATCCCTAGAATTGATTTATATTGAAACACTGTACATCTTGCTTTTGCAGTTGCATAGTGTCATTCAGTTAATGTAGTTAAATCATTATTCCTGACACTGTTTTATCCATTGTTTTTTTCCATGAATACTGGCTTCTTCTGTTTCCCTCAGAGATTGTTTCTGTGTAAAATAGTAACAAGGAATGGATGTCTTATTCAGGATATAGACAGGAAGGTGAATCATAATTAGTTTTCTAGTCATGTTAAATTTACTATTCAGATAAAAGTATAGCTTGCGTTATATATAATAAAATCATAAAAGGATCATAACATATAATATATGTTATATTACACAGAAATATATATAACTACCCCAGCTATAGTTTTATCAGACAAAATAGACTTTAAAACAGACTGTAATAAGAGACAGAGAAGGGTGTTACATAATGATGGAAAGGTCAGTCCAACAAGAGGATTTGGCATTTATAAATATACATTCCCAACATAGGAGCATCTAAATATATAAAGCACTTATTAACAGGCCTAAGGGGAGATACAGATAGTAATTCAATAGTCATAGGGACTTTACTACCCTACTTACATAATGGATAGATCATCCAGAGAGAAAATCAATAGAAAATATTGGCCTTAGGCAACATGTCAGACCAGATGGTTTAACAGATATGTACAAAACATTCCATCCAAAAGCAACAGAATATACTTTAATCTCAAGTGCACATGGAACATTTAACACAATAGAGCACATGTCAGTCACAAATCAAGTCTTAATAAGTTTAAGAGGGTTAAAATCCTATCAAGAGTCTTTTCTGACCACACTGGTATGAAACTAGAAATCAATTACACAAAGAAAACTGGAAAATGCACAAATATGTGGAAATTAAGCAACATGCAACTCAACAACAAATGGGACAAAGAAGAAATCAAAAGAGAGATCAAAAAATACCTGAGACAAATGAAAATGGAAATATAACACACAAAAACTTATAGGATGCAGCAAAAGCAGTTCTAAGAGGGAAGATCATAGTGATAAATGCCTACCTCAAGAAATGAGAAAAGTCTCAAAGTTTACAACTAAAGAAACTAGAGAAAGACAAATCCCAAAGTTAGTGGATGGAAGACAATAACAAAAAAGCAACTTTGTTATAACTGATACCACAGAAACAGAAAGGATCATAATAGACTACAGTGAACAGTTATATGCCAACAAATTGGACAACCTAGAAGAAAATGAATAAATTCCTATAAACGTACAATCTACCAAGACTGAACATGAAGAAATAGAAAATCCGAACAGACCAATTAATAGCAAGAGTTTGAATCAGTAATCAAAAACCTCTTAAAAAAATATCCAAGGCCTCAACAAAATATTAGCAAACTAAATTCAACAGTATAGTCAAAGGATCATACACTGTGATCAGATGGGATTTATGGGATGCAAGAATGGTTCAATATCTGCTAATTGTTGAATATCATTTAACACATTCATTCACTAAATGAAGGATAAAAATCATGTGATCATCTCAAAGGATGTAGCAAAAGTCAATATCCATTTATAATTTAAAAAAAATCTCAACGAAGTGAGTATTGTGGGAATATACCTCAACATAATAAAGGCCATAGTATGACAACCCCACAGCTAACAGCGTATATTTTTTTAGAGAAAGAGTCCAAGCAATTGGGGAGGGGTGGTGGGCAGAGGGAGAGGGAGAGATTCTTAAGTAGGCTCTATGCTGGACACGGGCCTCGATCTCATAACCCTGAAATCATGACCTGAGCCACTGAGGCACCCTACTAACATCATATTCAACAGCAAAAAGCTGAAAGCTTTTCCGCTAAGATAAGGAACAGGAAAAAGATGCCCACTCTTACCTTCTTATTCAATGTGATATTGAAAGCTCTAGCTAAACCATTAGGCAAGAAAAAGAAAAATAGGCAGTCAAATTGGAAAGAAAAAAGAAAACTATTACAATTTGCATATAGGATGATACTGAATACAGAAAACCCTAAAGACTTCATCAAAAAAGAAAGAAACGATTTTTGGAACTAATAAATGAAGTCGGTAAATTGGCAGCATACAAAATGAATGTGCAAAAATCTGTTGTATTTCTATAGTCTATAAGTGCACTATCAGATAAATTGAGAACATAATCCCATTTACAATTCCTTGTACAGTCCTATTAAAGAAACCCTGTCTTTAGTGGTGGGAGGGAACCCTTGCCAGGCTGCCCTTCTATAACTAGGACAAGGTCATTAAGCCCTGAGATGGGTGTGAGTCCCTTAGCTCCTCAGAGCATCCTGTTGACACAATACTTGGGATAAAGAAATAGAGAAGACTTTAAACAGAAAAAAATAGGAATGACTCCCATGTGGTCTGGTCTGAGTTTGGAGTGCCACACCTAGACAGCATGGCAGACCTTGGCAGGTTCCAAGAGAGGAACTTAGAAAATTTTAATGGAGTGATACAGGTTTTAGTTTTGCAAGATGAGTAATTTCTAGAGGTCTGCTGTACAATATAGCACCTAGAGTTAGTAATACATTGTGCGTGTAAGAGTTTGTCAGGAGGATAGATCACCGGTTAAGTGCTCTGACCACACACACATGTGTGCACACACACACAGAGGAAACTTTTGGAAGTGTTGGGTAAGTCTGTTACTTGGTGATGATGGTTTCATGGGTTTGTACGTATGTCCAAACTCATCTAACTGTATACATTATTTGTAGTTTTTTGTATATCAATTTGTATCTCAGTAAAGCTATTTTATTTTAATTTTTAAAAAATATGTATAGCCCTTTATTTTTATTATTTTTAAAACTATTTATTTATTCACGAGACACACACACACACACACAGAGAGAGAGAGGCAGATACACAGGCAGAGGGAGAAGCAGGCTCTGTGCAGGGATCCCTACGCAGGACTCGAACCCTGGACTGAAGGCGGCGCTAAACCACTGAGCCACACGGGCTGCCCAGTAAAGCTATTCTAAAAAGAAAAGGAGAGAAGGGAAAAGAAGAAAGAAAATTTCAAGGAAATAATTTCAAATGTGGAAGTCCCTGAGGGCTGGGCCTATCTTACCTAGTTGTAAAAGGCGGTGTTACCCACTGTTGCTGTTAAATTATGCAAAAACACGTTTTGTTTTTTTTTTTTTTTTTTTTTTGCCCTAAGTCAACTTTGCTTTTCTAAACTTGTCCTCCTTGATTTCTTTAATTATTTTCACAAGTGAATGAATGCCTTCTGAAATGTACCAGCATTTTAGATGCCGCTCTTTTATATGTGTGACCATTGGTGTGTAGGCACTATCTTTTCTAATTAAGTTGTACATAGTATCATCTGCATTGTTTATGTGTTTGTTTGGCATTCATATACTGAGTAATAGAATCTGTTCAAAATCAGTAAAATCACCCCAGTTGTCATTTATCAAATGCAAATATTACTAGATAGGCAGTCATAGAGATTTTGTGCACGTTTTACGACCCACACATAGGACCCTGGCCATTTTGTAGTTGAGACCAATCATTGATTATTTGGAAAAGAAAATAAAAATAAACTATTTTTTATCTATTTAGGAATTTAAAGGCAATTTAATCCTGAAATGGTTCAAGATCACTTTAATAAAGTTCCAAAATAGACTTTAACGGCATTTGAGATTTCAGTGATTTAAGCATGACATTATTTTTTTATTACTTAATGGGATTTAAAAGAGAGTATTAAATTGGTTTTACACTGGTTTTAAACCCAATAAAATATTTCATTGTTAATAGGATTATTGCATTTCATTCTTTCTTTTACTCTCTTACAGGAGGTCTGCATCTCTCAATTACCTGCAGGACCTCTCATTTATAAGTGACATCACTGGGTACATAAATTACTATATATTCATGTTGGTTTATAGGTGACATTTGTAAAAGCAAGCCTGTGTCATTGTTTTGGAAGCTGTCCCAGTTCATGTAACATATACCTCATCCAGGAAGTATCTGGGTATGCACTCGTAAACCAGTCTTCCCCATGCCCTCTTGTAAAAGCTCTTAATGGTGTGTTGCCAGTTATGCTAGGTTAAGAAACCTGCCTAAAAGTTTTCATGAATATAAAACATTATGAAGGCTATTAAATTTAAACATGGTATTTGGAAGATGGAAATCCCCAGAAATCCTAATCTTTTAAACTTTCTTCTTTACTCAAATCTTGTTGGAAGAGCATAGTATTTTCATACCCTGGGTTGAAGGAAGATTTCTGACAACAGTCCTGCTGCCAGGCCTGAATTCCTCAGACCCCAAAGTTCTCTGACCTTTCTGAGACCCTCAGCCACAAATCCCTTTTTCAGCCAAATCCCTTTTGGCCTCAGCTTTATGCTCTGTTACCTTTCTAAATATCAGTAATGGCTACTTGCCTCATAATTCCAGATTTGCTCACTGATCAAACTCTCAAAAACTACTTGTGAGAGGGCCTCTGAATTCCAGGTACTATGACAGTTACTGAGGCAATGAACATAAATGACATATTTTGAGATGCCTTTGAAGAGTGCATTCTCCTGGAGAAGTCCAGACTCCAAAAAAAGTCATAGTTGCTGTACACTCATGAGAATACCGAAGCAGCAGCAGCTGATACTGTTTCGGGCATTCAGTTAAGATGATTTTTTAGCCAAATTGCCAGGAAACCAAATGAGAAAAGGGCCATCCAAATAAAAGGAATGGCAGGAAGAAAGATGGGCAGTTCTGAAGGAACTTGGCATATTAGAGGAGCAGGGCCGCTGGACCTTCGAGTTCCCATGGTCGGTGGTCAGAACTGGGTCAGGACAGGTGGAAATGGTACAGTTGGAGAAAAGGAGACTCAAGTTCAGCCCTCAGCCTGGGAGTTGAAGGGACATGGTGAAACCTTGAGGAAACTCAGTAGATACGAAGAGACCATCAAGACCAAAGAATGAGAGGAGGAGGAGAACCAAGAGAAAGTTACCACCTGGAAACAGGACGAGAACAGTGTAACAAAGGAGGAAGGAACCCGTGGTGAAATTTGAAGGAGGCACGTGAAACCACATGAGAAATGTGAAATGACTCTTGAATTTCATAGTGAAGAACTACCTCAGCTGACTGGTTGAGAGAGAGCAACTGCTCGAGGCTGGGATGTGAGAGAGAAGAGATGTCGAGTGCTCTCATGTCCTGAAGGAGGAAGGAAAGGAACTGGCAGCCAAACACTTGTCCGGGCAGCCTTGTTTTGTTGTTGTTGCTCCTGGACAGAGAAACTTAGATCACATTTCTCATGCAAGAGAAAAGAAGGAGCTAGACAGTGAAGACACTTGGGAGAAATGGAAGAAATTATGATCTCTCTTAAAGGGGGTGCAGAAAATCTGTTAGTTCCTTTCCCACATCAACACTACCTTTTTCTCGCTCTTCGTTTCCTTTCCCAGTGAAACTGGACTCCCCTTTTGGCACAGTTGTAATTCGCTGACAAAGCTGTTCTTTTTATGTCCGTCTCAGAACCTGGCTCCCACTTTCCTTCGTGGTTGGCCCATTTCATTCCCTGCTTATCATGGCCTGATACATATTCATCAATTCACTGTCTAAAACAGATAATGGCCAACGTAATGTTTTTAACATTCAAAGAGGATGATGTTAGTATAAAAAATATATTGATAGCTGAAGAAAGATAAAAAACGATAGGCATATGGCCTCAAGACAAGACACGTAAACACTCTGGGCTTTAATCCTCTCCTATTCTTTAAGGCTTCATTATAATTGTTTAGAGCACTTTTAGGTCTAGGGTAGATTTAATGAAGGTACAGAGATAGGCCATATACCCCTTGCCCCCACACATCATCTGTAGCCTCTCTCTTTATCAACATCATTGACCCGAATGGACATTTTTAAAATCAAGGGTTAACTTACAATGACACATCATAACCACCCATAATCGACCCATAGTTTACATAAAGGTTCACTATTTGTGTTGCACATTCAGTGGGTTTGGGAAAATGTATATCACGTACCCATCATGAAAGTGTACAATATACTCTCCCTGCTCTAAAGTGAAATGCCCTCTGGGCCTTGCCTCTTCATTCCCTACCCTCTCCCCATCCCCTGATAGTCATTTATCTTTTTTTTTTTTTTTTTTTTGTCATTTATCTTTTTATTGTCTCCATAGATTTTGCTTTCCTGGAATGTTACGTAATTGAAATCAGTATAATATGCAGACTTTTAATATTGGCTTCTTTCACTTCATAATATGTATTTAAGGTTTCTTTAGGTCTTTATGTCTTGATAGCTCATTTCTTTTTATCACTGAATAATATTTAATTGTCTGGGTATATCACAATTTGACTTATTCATTCACAAACTGAAGGATATTTTGGTTGCTTCCAAGTTTTTTTTTTTTTTTCTCTTCCAAGTTTTGGCAGTTATGAATAAGGCTGCTATAAACATCCACATGCAGGCATTTGTGTGGACGTGAATTTCCAACCCCTTTGTGTAAATATAAGAGTGATTACTGGTTATATGGCAATAGTATGTTTATTTTTATAAGAAACTTCCAAACTGTCTTCCCAGGTGGCATATCACTGTGAGCCCCGCAAGTACTAGAGCTCCTGTTGCTTCACGTTCTCACCAGTGTTTGTTGTTGTCAGTGTTCTGGATTTTGGCCATTCTAATACATATATGGTGGTATCTCATAATTGTTTTTTTTAAGATTTTATTTTTATTTATTCATGAGAGACAGAGAGAAAGAGGCAGAGACACAGGCAGAGGGAGAAGCAGGCTCCATGCAGGGAGCCCGACACAGGACTCAATCCCAGGTCTCCGGGATCATGCCCTGGGCTGAAGGCAGCACTAAACCTCTGAGCCACCCGGGCTGCCCTCATTATTGTTTTAATTTACATTTCTTTGTTAGTATAGAATATGGGGAATATTTTTTAAATGTTTATTTGCCATCTGTACATCTTTCCTGGTGAGGTGCTTATTAAGGTCTTTGGCCTATTCTCTCTTTTCTTTCTTTCTTTCTTCTTTCTTTCTTTCTTTCTTTCTTTCTTTCTTTCTTTCTTTCTTTCTTCTTTCTTTCTTTCTTTCTTTCTTTCTTTCTTTCTTTCTTTCATTTTTGTTGTTTTTCTTGTTGAGTTTTAAGAAACCTCTGTGTATTTTATATAACAGGCCTTTATCAGTTATTTTTTTTTTAAGATTCTCTTTGAGTCTGTAGCTTGCCTTTTTATTTTTTTGATATTGTCCTTTGGAGAGCATAAGTTTTTCATTTTAATGAAGTTTGCTTGTCAGTGATTTCTCTCATGGGATCTATCTTTGGTGTTGTACCAAAAAAGGCATCACCATGCCAAGGTCATCTAGGTCATCTTCTGAGAATTTCATAGTTTTGTGTTTTACATTTTTATGTCTGTGATTCATTTTGATTTACTTTTGTGAGGGGTGTAAGTTCTGTGTCTTCTACTTTAAAAAGTAACCATTTTGATTAGAGTCTACGTAAGATATAATCTAGCTTAAAACTGAGGATTTTAAAATTAGGAAATTAAGGATTTTATTAAAAGGGAAGAAATGACTATTAGGAAGTGAGGTAGATAGTCAGAGGCAGGTTCTGGAATCTTGGCTTTTGGTGTGTTGGTTTTCTACTCTCACCTATGTTATTTAAACTCATTAAGTCTCAGTTTGACCTCCCCATAACGAGTATGTATATAATTTCCTACAGGACCAATGTGAGAACCATAGAAGGCAATCTCTTTAAAATAGCCAGCACAAACATGGCACATTGTGGGTGCCTGATAATATTTGTGACTCTCTTCTTCCTTAAATTCACTTTGCTCATTGATCTTGCTTTACTTAGGAAAATATTAATAGCAAATATTGAATGAAAATTTAGTGTGAATTAACATGTGTTCTACATTAATATATCTTATCCTCATAAAAAATTATTTTCATTCCCATTGTACAATTGAGGGAGGCATAGAGAGATTAAGTGATTTGCTCACAGTAACTCCTATAGTAAAGGACTGAGCCCCAATTTAAATTCAGACAAGTCAGTCCCAGAGCCTTTGTTTTTAACTACTACATGTAGTTGCCGTATATTCATGAAATAATTCTTAGTCAAATCTCTGTTTGATATAAATTACATTTGATACAAAGCTCAGCTAAATATGGCTTCCAAGCTTTCAAATATAATTTCTAGGATAACTTTAGACATATGCAAAATGTACAGTTTGTTAGTAATAACTAACAGAAGAGCCCAGCTCCCAGAGTGGTCATGCCATTTGTCAGAAACGTTTTCTGATAGTGCAGTCATTACTGTATTTGAAAAGAGGAATGTTGATCTGTTTTGTACGGTTAGCCAGATAACACTTTGACATCTGAAACTTCTTCTGTACATTTCCTTGCCTTGAAAGAGTAAATTGTACATCCACATCAAAGAAAAGTCACAGGAATATTTGAAGAGGAAAAACAAAACAAAACAAAACAAAACCAAAAAAAATGAAGAGAAATTCTGATTGGGATTAAAAAATAAAGGTATTGCATTCTTATAAATTAGTAAAGTAAAACTGGAATCATTATAATTATTTAGTAATAATCTGAACTAGAGGCTTACTTTGAAATTAAAGTCTTTGACATTAGTGTTTGAAGCATACTGCCACTTTACAGGGTCAGCTGATTCAACAAGGAAGTGCTTTTCAAAACAATTACCATCATCATTATTAAATATTAATTGACCATACCCTATATAGATTTTTATCCTAGTTAACCTGGCAGTAAATATTGTTATTAAAGAAAAAACCTGTCAGTTCCTATTATGAGTCAGTATGTATGTCTAGTGAAATGATTGTTGGAACAGTAACTAGGATATTTGAGTTACTTTCTTTTAAAACAGAGCTAAGGAAATAAATAAGGAGAAGTTGCCTTTTTAGAGTAAATGATGGCTTTGAATTGGGGTGTGTTGTTTTTGAGATGCCACTAGGTATAGTAAACATAAGACACGTGATAGCAGTTAGGACTAGAATTCTAGATTTTGTTATGTTTTTTTCTTTTGAAGGGCAGGAGAACATTGGAGGTATTAAGATGCTGAAGATGGGGTGGAGTTCTCTGGTTTATGAGAAAGAATAGTGGCACTGAGGAGAACATTCACAGGAATGAAGAAATCAGGAAGCTAAAATGCCTGTGGGAAGAGAGTAGACTGTCAGTTTATACAGTCTTAGAGATGGAGCACTTCTGAATGAGGAGACATCTGAGTTACAGACCTCCAGAAGTTTGCTGCTGAGAGTAGCCTTGGAGATGGATGTCACTGAGGTTGAACATGACATGGATTCAGGCCATTCAATAAGTTGTCCTCCCAAGTAACCAGGAGAATATTATTTAGTAGGAACGTTTGCCTGAACTTCTCTAGAACTCTTGAGAAATCAACCCAGGGAGTTGACTTTGATTTAGATGCACCTTGCCCCAGTGGTTGCCAAGAGCTTCAGATCTGAATAGTTAACAATATAGCCTAGCAGTCATGCCTAGCCTGCCTTTCCTTGCCTTTTTAAAATTTATTCGTTCATGAGAGACACACAGAGAGAGGGACAGAGACATAGGCAGAGGGAGAAGCCGGCTCCCCTGCAGGGAGCCTGATGCAGGACTCCAAGATCACATGATCTGAGCCAAAGGCAGACGCTCAACCGCTGAGCCACCCAGGTATCCCTTATTCCTTGCTTCTATCAGAAGTCTAAGACTTCACCATTTAGATTTAGATTAGCCCAGAATATGACCAGGCATGAAAAATGTTTACCTTATATTCAATGTTGGTATCTATTAATAATAGCTGATATTTATCATCTTTTTAAGATGCACCACATATTGTACTAAGAGCTTTGTGTGATGATCTCATTTAGAACTTAAATCAGGCCTGAATTTGGTAACATTGTTTTTTGTTTTTGTTTTTTTTGTTTTTTTATATTTATGATAGTCACACACACAGAGAGAGAGAGAGAGAGAGAGAGCGAGAGAGAGGCAGAGACATAGGCAGAGGGAGAAGCAGGCCCCATGCACTGGGAGCCCGACGTGGGATTCGATCCCGGGTCTCCAGGATCGCACCCTGGGCCAAAGGCAGGCACCAAACCGCTGCGCCACCCAGGGATCCCATTTGGTAACATTGTTAGCTCCACTTGCAGATGGGGATGCTGCGGCCTGGAGACAATGTGTAACGAGGATGTGTAACTTGTTTCAGGTGCTACTTCAGGACAAAGCCAATATTCAAACTTAGGTTTGTGTGATCTCTAAGTTATACTGATTCTGTGAAGTTTTTTCAAGAATTTTGTCCACCCTGTACTTTCTGAGCAATAGATCCTAAAATAAAAAATGATTTTAAAAGAAAAGCAAGGGGAGATGACTTTAATTTTGAAAACTTTTAGTTAATTAGGAAAAAGCAGGGACTTATCATCAAACTAAATATTTTTTATTCATAAACCTTTGATTGCAACTCTACTTGTCACTCATGTTATGAATGTACGTTTTTCTATAAGGAAATTTCAGAAGCAGATCCTTGTTAGAGCTAATGATAGTGTTAACAGTGACAGTGACTTCACTAACAAAATTAGTAAGGAGATGCTAGCAGGTAGGGAATTTTATATTACTTGAAAACTGAACTGAGTTTTTGGTTTGGTTATCCTTTTATCTTAAATTTATCCTTGGTTTGAGAGGTTCTGTTTCAATGGATAAACCTCACAGTCACATGAGAAGCTGTTTTAAGAGGAAAATCCTTGATGGTTCAAGCAGTTGGAATCTGTGTTGAATTCTAACTGAGGTTTAGGATGACTGTTGATGGCCAAAATGTGCTTGTGGGACACACATGTTACATGATAGCACCCAGACCTGACTTAATGCACTAAACAGATTGCTCGTTTTCCTACCAGCTGTTCCTGTCTCCTTTAGTTTTTTGCGTTATGACCATTCAAGAACAACAGATAAATCTAATTTTTTCAAAAACATATATATTAGATGAAGACATTGTAATAGTGAAAAAATAGGCTGGTTTCTGACACTCTGTCATCCCGATTTTTTGATCATCAGACAGAAACAGGTGAATTCTCCTATTGGCTACAAAGGCATCCAGTAACTTAGATATGACATCACTCTGTGATAGATGTCTGGTTGGCCTGCCCTGCAGTAACAAAACAATCAGAGATTTCTGTTTTCATCAGAGTGTTGATTGTATACTTTCTCATCTTATCAGAACCCCCTTTGCCAAAGCCATCAGTTTTATACTGTTCTCTCTAGTGATAATGCTCAAAGATAAGAATGTATTGAAAGTATTGTAGACAAAAACAAGGAAGCTTTGTTCCAAAAACAAGGAATGATTGTCAGTGCCTACACTTCAGAAGAAAAGCAACGTAGACGATGATATCTTATATTGGAAAAATTCTATAATGTCTCTATTATTTGGCATTGGTTTTTGTAACATCTTCTATACATTGTAAAGAAAAGTTACTGCAAATCATTCTGTTCATTCCTTTGCAGAAATGTATGAAGTACCTACTAAGTGCTAGAAACATTTCTGTACACTGAAGATATACAGTCTTGGGCTTGGTGAAGTGGAAAAATGATTCTTGTCCTAATGAAGTGTAAAATTTAGTTAGGGAGTCAGATAAGAAGTAAATGAAGTAAAATACGGAATATGTTAGATGATGATAAGAGCTATGGAGAAACAAAAGGCAGGAAAGGCAAGTGGAGAATACTATTGGGAGCATGAGAGGTGCAATTTTAATAGAAAAATTCTCGTAGATTAGCTTTAAAATATGTATTTTGACAACTTCATTTACAACTTTGCCTAATATACATAGTACATAGCTTGATATTTCATCTACTTAATTTTGTAATTATACTATGTCTTATTTTTAAATATATGTCAACCAATCCCCGCTGTCATGTTAATTAAAGAATAAAAAGTAGTAGAATGTGGTGGAGTCAAAAGCTACTCTTCTGTATTAGGAGCAAGTTGCCATTAGATAGGATTATTCTACTGCTAATCATTATTATGCTTTTTATCATAATGCCAAAAAATCTGTTAAGTCTTTGTTGTACTTACTTTGCCTGTTAAGCTCATGGTAAGAAATTAGCCATAGGTTAAAAATGCTTGAGTTCATAAAACATGTTTACATAAATATTACCAAATCATTGTGAACGAAATGGTTTTCTGGAGGATCAAATAGCAATTTCTAGTTGTGATTTTATGCTCAGGTGAACAGCTTGCACTGTTGCCAAGCTACAGAGACTAGAAAAAATAAGTATGTCATCTACTCAGATACAAAGATGGTAATACTCTTAAAAACTGCATAAGGCCTCTTAGGAAGTATCTTCTGTTATTCAGTCATTACTCTCATTTTGATCCACTTCTAAATTAAGAAGTAGAGTGGACTTTATTAGCCTTCACAAGTTGATGCTTGGTTAAATCCTTTTTTTACTTTTTTGTGTAATCACTGCTTAGTCAGCAACATATAGTAGCTGCATTCAAGGCACTTCTCAGAGGATATTATTTTGCTATTACTGCTCCAAAATGCTTTTCAAGAGCTGGAATGAGAAAGAGTATTTACGAAGGATTCCTTTTTTTTTTTTTTAATTTTTATTTATTTATGATAGTCACAGAGAGAGAGAGGCAAAGACACAGGCGGAGGGAGAAGCAGGCTCCATGCACCGGGATCCCGGGTCTCCAGGATTGTGCCCTGGGCCAAAGGCAGGCGCCAAACCGCTGCGCCACCCAGGGATCCCACGAAGGATTCCTTGAAGAAGGTGCAGGTCATCCACTCCTCTACACTGAGAATTACAAACTTAAAGGACTAGAAAGACCAAGACAGTATCAAATTGAATGAAGGCAGCCATGTGACCTATGGCATGCTGGTGGCCACATGCCCATCTAAGGGAAAGCTATTCTTCAGCATCACAGAGTACTCCTGCAGGTTGACTCCTGCAAGCCGCTGATTGCTTTGAAACTCAGCATTTAAATAGATCATAACCCCCCTCTGATTAAGATAGGATGGCAAAAGACTATAAGCCAAATCACATTATTCTAATCTCTGCTAAAATATAATTTCTAAGTTGTTATGTATTGTGAATCCAACAGTCTCCACTGAGAGAGTTAAAAAATAAAGATTTATGAAACATATGGTTCTATTTACTATATTTATATATCACAGTGTCCTCCTATGAGGACCACTGGGAGAAATTTCTGTCTGGTCTTAGTACCAGGATTAGTTGTGCTTCTACTGTGGATAAAAATAAGTAGATTTGCAAACTACCATTCTATATCAAGAGCTGGTGGCTTTAGACATGGATATCCTACTTAGGAGTGTCTATTTGTCTCTTGCAAAAAGTTAATCTAAATTCATGACCAGGCTCTAGCCAGTGGATCTCATCTTGCTATACATACTTACCTTTAACTTCACTTTTGACTTATCTTTCTTATTCTCCTTTTCCTTCAAATTCTTTATTCATTTATTTTGAAATGTATATCTTGTCTTATATCTTGTATCTATATAGACCACCTTTGAACTTCTGGGAACAGAGGAGATTAAAAATAAGAAACAGCTTCCAAAACGTATGTCGTTCCAAATATTTCTTTCTCACAATAGCATTGCACTCCAGGGTATTGTGAGGTGGGCCACAAATGCCAGTATTTTTGTGGCCAATCATAATTAAATAATAATAGAAAAGAGTTTACATTTTGACATTGATTGTTGACTGGATGGTCCCTATAAAGAGATCTTAAATAGATCTTTGTTTACTTGTTTACTTTCTTAAATGTGATAAAAGAAGTAAGTTCACATCTAATGCTGAGAGTAGCATGTAAACAAAAGTTTGTCCTTTTACACGTGATGGCCACTGTCCTTGTGGTAGCTTTGCATGAATTTAAAAAAGGGTATGTTATCATCCCAGAGGATACAGCTGACAGTCAGGACTTGTGTTTTTGTTGTCAGAGCATGACAAAGATTGTAGTCCCCACTTCTCTTGGGCTAGGAATTATTGGGCAAAGTACAGCTTGCTGGACCATTCCCAGAAACCCTACTAGTGCATTACACCTAAATATCATCTCCCACATGTGTTTGACCACTGAAAACAAGACTAAAAGCTAATGAGGTAGATTCTAGGCTGGCAACATTTTATGACCATATAAACAGAGATAAACAATTCTAAGCTCACAGAAAAGAAAGATAAGCAATAGGATGCATATCTATTATATTACACTTAAATTTTTTTTTGATACATACTGGACTACTCCTGTATTTAATAGCTAAATCCTTTTTGTGGGTCACAGACCTTTTGAAAATCTGATGAAAGCTACAATCCTGTAGGAAAACACATAACACATAAGGTTTAAACATATAAACTTTATATTGAATTTCTGCACATTATCAAATTAGGGGATAAACTCTAGCTATTGTTTGGAGAGTTTTGTTCATTCAACCATTTGTTCAGTAGAAGAGTGATGATGACTTTATAAAGGTACTGTACCTTTCTGACCTTATGCCTCAAAATCACAAATCCCTAAGCTCACTAAAGCCAAGCTTTGTGCTCTCAGCACAGATAAATATGGCTTCTGAAGCAGTCTAAATAAGAGCAGAGAGTTATACACTGTTCAAACAGAGGCTAATAGAAATGAATGTGAGGATTCATTCTTCTCTTTATCCATCTGGCCGACTGGTTCAGGTTCTATTTAGCGTAATCTGCTGCTAAAGCATATATAAGCAAGGATTGGGGCACCTGGGTGATGCAGTCAGTTAAGCAGCCAACTTTTGGTTTGGCTTAGATCCTGATTTCAGAGTGGTGAGACCAAGCCCTGCATTGGGCTCCGTGCTCAGCACAAAGTCTGTTTCAGATTCTCTCTCTCTCTCTCTCTCTCTCTCTCTTTCTCCAACTCTGACTCTCTCTTTCTCTCTCTAAAATAAATATTTTTAAAAGACAAGGAAGCAAAGATTAAGTAAATCATTATACATTGATTCCATGGAATATTGTATAGTCACTTAAAAGGATGTTTGGGGGCAAAAAAAAAAAAAAAAAAAAAAAAGGATGTTTGGAAAGAATTAGTAATCACCCAGGGAGGAAAAATGCTTCGTCAAACTGTTAAGATAATAAAGCTGACTAGGTGAGAGTTTAATCAGTATGATTGCAATGTATGCTTTTTTTTTTCCTTAAAAATTAAAATACCAAAAATATTAGAGATTCTTTTGGTAAAATTATAGATCATTTCCATTGTTGTTTTTACACTTTTATTTTCCAGATTGTTACAATGAGTATGTATTATTTTATATTAAAATTAAAGGAAAAGTTTATTTTAAAATTATAGAAAATAGTTTGCTAGAACAAAGAAAGTGTATCTATTAATAAAGTAGAAAATTTTCTTTAAGTAAGAGTTCTCAATCCTCACTAATAAATGTGTATGTATTTATATAACATCAACTATTCTCTTTGGGATAAAGAGAGAGAATCAGTTTATCTAGTGATTATTGAGATTGGGTGTCTCAAATGACTAAATTAACCTATGATACATAATCTGTGTGTTGGAATTTGTAATTTTCTCAAATTATTAATAAAACACCTAATATCAATAGGCTCTGAAAATGTAATTTTTTTTAAAAAAGCCTCTTAGGTACAAGCCTGTGTCACTGTGTAACAAAGTGAGAATGTATCATTAGAGTTTATACTTCAATTTTGTTTTTGTAAGGACACTTTTGTGGCAATTGGTCACATTGTTTCTGCTACAAGTGTCAGTTTTGGATAAACGTTGTGAAATCACTGAGATTTGTGGTTTGTGGTTAAAATGTTGTCACAACACTAAAAAATCACACCCAGAGGGTATGAATTAAATTTTTGGCTTTTACCCATGAGCTGGGTGAAACCAACACTAAAATAACATCTCAAGGGGTATAAAACCAACCATTCCAATAAAATGGACATTTTCTGAAATTGAATTCTCTATAGCCTGTATATACTCAGATCATCCAGGACTGCTAAAGAAGAGAACTTTCAGCTATTTTAAACTGCTCATTGGTAAAAACTGTGCATAGCTGGACCACCATGTATCACAATCCCATGAAGTTCACTGTGAATAAATATGAATGGTACCTCTTGGAATTGGGCAGATACTGGACGGAGTTAAACAGACAAGGAAGACTTTATTCATTACTATTTCAATAGGAGACCTGAATATTGCCATAAAGTTCAAGACCACACAATAGAGAGAGACTATTTTAATTCTGCTGAAACAAAAGAGGATAGAATTTTTAAGCCCTGGCTTGAGCTAGTGGAAAAGTACTGGAGGATGTTAGTGGAGAAGCTGGTCAGTGTGTTTGCTAACTGGCAGTTTATCTACATTAGACTCCTACTCCCACAGAGGCTGGGAGATTGAAGCTCAATCTTTCTTGATTACATTTCAAAGGGATGGCTCCCAGGTTCTTGAGAAAGACAGTCCCAAATTGTAGACTAGGCCAGAGGCTGGGGAAAGTTACATCTTAAAGGGGCAGATTAAGAATTCACGGTTGCACCCAAAAGCATAAGATACCTAGGAATAAACCTAACCAAAGAGGTAAAAGATCTATACCCTAAAAACTATAGAACACTTCTGAAAGAAATTGAGGAAGACACAAAGAGATGGAAAAATATTCCATGCTCATGGATTGGCAGAATTAATATTGTAAAAATGTCAATGTTACCCAGGGCAATTTACACGTTTAATGCAATCCCTATCAAAATACCATGGACTTTCTTCAGAGAGTTAGAACAAATTATTTTAAGATTTGTGTGGAATCAGAAAAGACCCCGAATAGCCAGGGGAATTTTAAAAAAGAAAACCATATCTGGTGGCATCACAATGCCAGATTTCAGGTTGTACTACAAAGCTGTGGTCATCAAGACAGTGTGGTACTGGCACAAAAACAGACACATAGATCAATGGAACAGAATAGAGAACCCAGAAGTGGACCCTGAAATGTACGGTCATCTAATATTCGATAAAGGAGGAAAGACTATCCACTGGAAGAAAGACAGTCTCTTCAATAAATGGTGCTGGGAAAATTGGACATCCACATGCAGAAGACTGAAACTGGACCACTCTCTTTCACCACACACAAAGATAAACTCAAAATGGATGAGAGATCTAAATGTGAGACAAGAGTCCATCAAAATCATAGAAGAGAACACAGGCAACACCCTCTTTGAACTCGGCCACAGTAACTTCTTGCAAGATACATCCACAAAGGCAAAAGAAACAAAAGCAAAAATGAACTATTGGGACTTCATCAAGATAAGAAGCTTTTGCACAGCAAAGGATACAGTCAACAAAACTCAAAGACAACCTACAGAATGGGAGAAGATATTTGCAAATGACATATCAGATAAAGGGCTAGTTTCCAAAATCTATAAAGAACTTATTAAACTCAACACCAAAGAAACAAACAATCCAATCATGAAATGGGCAAAAGACATGAAGAGAAATCTCACAGAGGAAGACATGGACATGGCCAACATGCACATGAGAAAATGCTCTGCATCACTTGCCATCAGGGAAATACAAATCAAAACCACAATGAGATCCCACCTCACACCAGTGAGAATGGGGAAAATTAACAAGGCAGGAAACCACAAATGTTGGAGAGGATGCGGAGAAAAGGGAACCCTCTTACACTGTTGGTGGGAATGTGAACTGGTGCAGCCACTCTGGAAAACTGTGTGGAGGTTCCTCAAAGAGTTAAAAATAGACCTGCCCTACGACCCAGCAATTGCACTGTTGGGGATTTACCCCAAAGATTCAGATGCAATGAAACGCCGGGACACCTGCACCCCGATGTTTCTATCAGCAATGGCCACAATAGCCAAACTGTGGAAGGAGCCTCGGTGTCCATCAAAAGATGAATGGATAAAGAAGATGTGGTTTATGTATACAATGGAATATTACTCAGCAATTTGAAACGACAAATACCCACCATTTGCTTCAACGTGGGTGGAACTGGAGGGTATTATGCTGAGTGAAATAAGTCAATCGGAGAAGGACAAACAGTGTATGTTCTCATTCATTTGGGGAATATGAATAATAGTGAAAGGGAATATAAAGGAAGGGAAAAGAAATGTTGGGAAATATCAGGAAGGGAGACGGAACATAAAGACTCCTAACTCGGGGAAACGAACTAGGGGTGGTGGAAGGGGAGGAGGGCGGGTGTTGGAGGGGAATGGGTGACGGGCACTGAGGTGGACACTTGACGGGATGAGCACTGGGTGTTTTTCTGTATGTTGGTAAATTGAACACCAATAAAAATTAATTAAAAAAAAAAACACTGATCTGGGTCCCAGAAAGTTTGGTAAAAAGCAGCTTATTGAAATAACCTTTCTGTCAAATATAAATTGGCAATAAAAACAATTTGATAAAAGCAAAAAAAAAAAAAAGAATTTACGGTTGTGAATATTCTTATGGAAATTCTCTGAGGGAGGACAGAGGAAGAAATTGGTCTACAGTTTAATAAAGTCAAGGAGATCCTTAAGGCCCTCTTGGTCACATTCATCTTCCTTGGAGGCAATGTGGGGAGAGAAAATTCTAACCATGAAAAGTAGCTTTTATCTTTGACTCTTGCTTAGGCATACTTTTTGAGTGTTGGTTCTTCTCTGTTAGTTGTGTATACTGCATAAAAACTACCACACACTTAGCAGCTTCAAACAACATACCTTTTATTTATCGCACAGTTTCTGTAGGTCAGAAGCCCACTTGGGATCTCTTGAAATCAATGTGTTGACCGGGACTGTGCTTTCTTCTAGAAATCTGACAAGGGAAGCATCTGCTTCCTCTGTTTGCCTGGTTCTTGGCAAGATTCTTGGCTCCTCTCTGGGGTTGTAGGATTCATGCTATCATGCTTCTTCAAAGTGAGAAAGGAAGAGATACCAGGGCAAGTTGGCTAGCAATAAGTTTTGCATATTATAATGTAATCATATGGAAGGTGATGACATCTCATCACCTTTGCTTTGGTCTGTTGGTTAGAAGCAACTCACATGTCCCATGCACACTCAAGGGAGGTTTTCACACAAAGATGTGAACCCCAAGAGGCCATCCTAACAGTCTCTGTGCCACATCCTTCATTTGTAAAACTAAAGCAATTTCACTAATAATAAACTTTCAGATCCCTAGAAGTACTCCAAGTTGTTTTTGGAGCAGCTTGGTGATGGATCCAGGTTTACCATGTTATGGAGTTGTGCTTCTCTTGCCTACTGTGACCTAAGTAGCATGGGGAGATTCCTTATGACATTTGTATTTTCCTTTCCTTTCCTTTTCTTCTCTTTTCATCTTACCTTCCTTCTTTCCTTTCTTCCTTTCATGAAGTTCTTGTTTCCTTAAAATGTAATTTAAAAATGCATTAGCCTAGATAAGAATTAGGATCACTTGAGTTGGAAAAGCTATGATTCAAATAAAATTTAAACTGAAAACTTGCTTCATGAATTAAATCTTAGCCTCCTGAATTTGACCATAGTTATCATGTGACTTGTCCTAGAAAGAACATAAGATTCCCTGTCTTGAGCAAACAACCTGTAAACTGGTAGCTCACTCTGCACAGAGACACATAGAAAAAAAAATCAGTTCAGCGTTTCCACACAGTTTTTATCCTCTGTCCATTCTTGAGTATTTTTTTGAAGAATTTATTTATTTATTTGGGAGAGAGAGCCTGAGGGGTGGGCAGAGGGCAGTGCAGACTCCCCCTGAGCAGAGAGCCTGATGCCCAGGCTCAATTCCAGGATCCTGAGATCAGGACCTGAGCAGAAGGCAGATGCTTAACCAACTGAGCCACCCAGGTGTGTCCCTCCTTGAGTTTTTCATAGCTGTCTCTTCTCCAAAGGGATCATCTCACTTGCAACAGGAAAGCTGAAGAGAATCCTACTGGAGCTTAAAGTAGCATCCAGATGAAAAGAGACCCAGTCACATGTTGATATCATTCTATAATATTTATTACTTAGTGAGCTTTCCACATCTGAGAACAAACTTGAATTTTTCCTCTTTGTATTTGCAGAGTTATCTTTTCCATCTTAGTGTGAAGATGGAACATATGCTGACACAATGTCCCAGGCTGTGTTTACAGACTCTCTGGAGGTGAAGTGGAGGTGGGAGGGAGCACAAGAGGAAGCAGTTCCTCAGCAGTTGTTTTTCTCATTATGTTGTTGGGCAGCTCATCACAAACTATCCTTGGAAAATATTTTTTATATTCATTTATATCATCAGGTCTTTCTATATGTGATGGTTTATCTGTTTTTCATTTTGTAATAATAGGGATACCATTTTAAAAGGTGCTGTGTTAACTTCAGTTGTGGCTATAGATTCCAGCTGCTGTTTAATGTTTTACTTATTAGGACTATTGGAGCCAATCTTCTCCTTTGTACTTGTAGAGTATAAACACATGACCTTTCTAGGCCTGGTAGGAGAACCTCCCCAGATGGGGCACATGAAGCTTGCAATTATGAAGGAAGAAGAGCAAGTGCAGATTTGGTGGCTTCTGACTGCCAGCATCTGACAACCACATTCCCTTCCCTCAGGATGTGCTGGGAATATGAAAAGGCAGAGGGGACTTAAGGGAATCCAGCAGTTGAACCTACCACAGAAGAGTTTGGTACACAGCGGGTGTATGGAGAAGAGGAGACCACAACATGATCCTCCAAGGAGCTCAACATCTAGTTGGGCGGTTGTAGAGGTGTGAACTATGCAGCAAGTAAATCAAGGGGCATGAGACTTTAAAGAACCTGGCAAATTATTTCAAAGTCAGGGAATGGGGCAAGTTTCACGGAAAAGTATGCATTTGATCTGGGTCATATGGGATGAACAGGACTGAAAACAGAGTTTGTAAAGGTGAGAATATTTTACATCAGGGGAAATCACATTAATAAAACGACCACCATCTACGTGTATATCTTATTTGCAGATACATGCATTTTCATTTGCCTGGAGTTCAGATTCCATGTGGCCGAGAAGAGGGAGGGACAAAGGGAAAGATGAATCTGAAAAGGCAAATTGAGGCAAATCTTGGCGGGGTCAGTTACCAGGTTAGGATTTGCTGACGTTTTCACTAGTGTGTGTAAGCAGGGGCTGAATGAAGTCAAAGTGTAGGGGTTAAAATAACAGATGTTGGGATCAGAATAACTTGGTTTTCTGTTCTGATTCTTCCATCCACTGGTTTATGTGAACTTATATATAATGCCCCTGACCTTCAGGGTTTGTTTGTTTGTTTGTTTGTTTTTCTATCAATAGATGAAGACAGTAATGCAGATTTAAGAGGGAAATCCTGAAGATTGAATAAGATTATATACCTTAAATTCTTAGGCCAGTACTTGATGCTCAATAAGGACACTCTGTGAGCTATGGTTATGCTAAATAGAGGAATGACAATGCCACGACCTCAACACAACTACCCTCTTCAATTGTGGATGTGAATGTGACACTCCCTCTCTCCCAGATGAGTAGGAACTGACTCTGCTCATGCTAGCTTATTGCTAAATGGATTAGAACACAGGACTGAGCAGGTTGTCCAGTGATCCCAGGGAGAACGCACACTAAAGGCATATGGAATACAGAATTATCAGTGAATAAAGGGATGATGTAGAAGGAACAAAAAGAATAGGGAACTGAAGTAGATAGAAAGCCTAGAATGGATTCCTTGAGGTGACAAGGCTGAGAGGAGCTTTGAGGAGCCTGCCATTCTGAGCTGATCAGGAGAGAATTTATTATGTCACTGGTAATACATTCCCTCTGGTCTGGACAGGCGGAGTGATGGTACTTCATTCCTTCTATTAATCTGTAGTAGTTATTCTGAATAACAGCAGGAACAGAAGATGAAGGAACTGATCGACATAGAAAGATAACACACCTTGAGTGGAGGCTCAAACTATATACTTATTAAAGTCGGGATCTGGAAGCCATCAGAAGTTTGGCTATGCATGCACCACAACACCAGGACAACGTAAGGAAGAACAGTATAACTAGTATCATCCAAAGCAGAAAGCTACCTGTTAAGGGCATGTGAAGGTTAGAGGTACAGGCGACAGTCAGCACTAGGACTCAGCTCATGCCAGAAATCAGTCAGTTTGATCATGAAACAGTTCTTTGAATTAGTATCTTGTGTTACTTATGGTTTTATATAGATGGTTTTATATATTGTAGAGGAGCAATAAGTTGGTTCAGTTGGAGTGGAATTGATATTGGGAGATGTATCAGTCAAGGACTCAGTATTGAGTCTAAGAAGCTAACTCAAAAAAGCAAAATGGAAATTAATGAGGATAATGCAAGTTTAGTGAATCAGTGGGAAGCTCGAGGTCCAGACTTGGAAAGGAACAGGAACCACAGGCACCCCAGAGGGCTGACCGGCAGGAGCCACCGTGAGGGTCATGTGGTTTTCATGTCTCCACTCTGACCTCTAGCTGCCCCCATATTAATTGTGGTGTCACTTGCTCATTTAAAAGCCTGGGAGAGGGGGGCCGGGGTGGCTCAGATAGCTGGGCATCTGCCTTCGGCTCAGGCCATGATCCCCAGGCCCTGGGATGGAGCCCCATGTCAGGCTCCCAGTCAGCGGGGAGCCTGCTTCTCCCTCCCTCTCTGCCTTTCCCACTGCTGTGCTCTGTTTCTCTCTCAAATGAATAAATAAAAACTCTAAACAAAACAAAACAAAAACCTGGTGGAGCCTGACATTGACCTCTGCTTAGGACTGGCCCCTGTGTGGAGCAAGGTAATGAAGATCCTATTGTTTTTTACTTCCTCAGGGAGAAGTAAACCCCATTTCCCAAGATAATAAGAGGAGATCCTCTCAGCAGAGATTGGGATGCCTATTGGAAGAGGGTTTGGGTATTAGGTGTCTCCCTGGAGGTATTGGGAGAAGTAGGAGGAGGGCAGAGGGAACAAAAGAAGATAAGGGACAAAGAAAGAAGATAAGCTTCTAGGAGACACATTTCAGTGCCTGTTGCAGATGAGTTCCAGGAGAAGGTAGATCCTTGAAGGAGAAGTAAGAAGAGGAGATTCCAGGTAGCAGGACACATTTGAGTAGAAGCTCAGTGTCATGCCAGTTCCCACCTTGTTTGTCGGCCTAGTACCGTGCCTGGAGTGCTGGGCATGTGTGAACTGTCTCCTCGGTGGCCTTTCTGATGAAAGGAATAACGGGGGGAGGGGGGGTGCTGGAGCACCTTCAAGATGCCTTTGATCAGGGCCAATTTGCAAAGGACAGACTTTGGAAACCCAAGAAGCCTGTGGTCATCCCTCCTTCCCTTTTACGTCTCCTACAAATCCCTTACTAACAGAGCCCGGGTATACTGAGATGAGGAGATGTCATAGTAAACCCGAAACAAGTGACGGCTTAGCAGGAGCTGAGGGATCTTATTTGGTGAGTGTAGATTTATAAAAATTTTGGCTTGGAGTTCGGGATCAAATTCTCTCACCTAAGCTGTGGGAGCCCATGAAATCTTTCCAGTAAAAATCACCACAGTTGAAATTTTTGCCAAATAATCCCTCTTTTAAAAGAAATCTCTAAGTGATTCCTCAAAAATAACTGAAAATGTCAATTTTGATATGCTTCTAACTGCTCTGTGGTACCAGTTATTCCTTTTTGAGAAGTATATGGTAGAGAGTAAGATAATTCCGATTACGTTGAAATAGGAGAATGCTTATATTTTATTTTTTATTTTTTATTTTTTTCCCTGAGTTAAAGCTTTACATTTTTGGATTGTTCATCATACACCCCCCTTGTCTGCTATCATTTCCAAATGGTGACTATTATACACGTATTTTAATATTTTTCGTATGTCATTTTAATGTTGTTCATATGTTAAAACTGAAGTGACTCTTTTTGTCCTTGTAACACTAGGATAATTTAAAGAGAATGTTTTTTGAAACATCATTTTGTTTCATTGTAAAATGGGCCAAATAAAACATTTTTGTTCATTTGGGCAGTATGTCAACAGCCATGTATTTTAAACAAAAAGTGTGATTTCTTTTAACATTTTGAAGCAGTTCAGATGGAGGCAGCGTACGAAGTAGACTTGAAAAAGTTCCCATTAAAACTGATGTGCGAGTTGGGGGTACTGATGGTAGGATTAAAAGAAAGAAATCTCTGAATCTTTAACTCTCTCCTCTTTCCTCTCTCCACATTGCTGGCTTCTGTCGTTTCTAACATCTCAGGGTCTGTCTTTTCCAATCCTACCCATGCTGGAATTAAGGTCTTAGAGTCTCAGGTTTTCTTCTAAAGGGTGTCCTGGCCTTCAGGCTCTCAGCACACATTATTCCTGTTTCCGGCACCATCTATTGTTTCCCATTACTCAGACATGCCCAAGAAGAGCTTTGAAGCTTTAGAACTATTCCTTACTTTAGGTGCTCCCTAACGTACTCCCTTATTCTTCCATCTGCTTGGACACTGACCTTCTGAGGCTGAAGAGCCGATGGACACCAGTGGCAACTAAGGAGAAGCAGAGAAGTTCTTGCTTGTGTGGCTCCTCTGTCCTGCCCGTCCTTTAAGCCCAGCAGCAGTTGCATACGTGTTCAGAGGGTGCCTTGCGCATAGACATGATGGGACCAACGTATTTTCCTGGCATGGCTACCTTTAGGACATACTCATTGTCTAATGGATCTGAAAGCATAAGCCTCCACCTGGTAGTGATTCCTAGAGCCAAGTTAAGTAGTTTTTGTAAACAATCTCTTTTTTGTTATTTATCAATCTTTGGGAAACTATATAAATGTGATTTACCAAGCTGGTATTAGTATGGAGTATACAGTTTGATATACTATCAAACTACACACACACACACACACACACACACACACACACATACACACACACACACATATATACTATCAAACTATATATACACACACCTATATTTATACACACACGTACACAGACACAGATATATATATACTATCAGACTATTTATACATTCATAGATATACTATATATATATATGCACACACACATTTTAAAATTATTCGTGGACTAATCTTGATAATGTTTAGGTCTAGATTATAGATGGCAACATGTTGAAAATACTTTCAGTAGCATTATAATGTTTATTAGCCCTGTTATTTTGAGGCAAAAAAAAAAAAAGATAATTGAGAGACAGTGTATTAGAGTTCAGGAATATAGAATCTGCACCTAGCTCACCAATGTTCAAGTCCTGATTCTACAAGTTATTAGCTCTGTGACCCTGGGTAGGGCATCTCAATAATCTTCATGGGAATGTAGACCCAAATAATGTCCTTTCTGTGGATTTCATGGAAGTATATTACATGTATATGTACATCTGTTTTTTGTTGTTGTTATTAGATAACATTCAGAATGATGTTGAGATGTTTCTAGTAAAATTAGAAATTTTGCATGGTCAGAAGAAAATCAGCAGGTAGAGATGTGTCACATGAAGTTCTCAGTCTGAGTGTAGTCACCAGATACATGCCAGGGGACCTGTCCTGTGCCTCACTTGTGTGGTCTCGGCCAAGTCTCTTAACCCTTCTCTATCCCTGTAGCCTCATCTATAAAAATGCTCACTTGGATTACATGATCTCTAAGGTGTCTTTCAATTCTAAAAGTCTATGAATCTTCCAATGTACTTTGACATAATGAGTTTTACACATGGACTACTCTTGCAAGCAGTTAGCTTTTTTTTTTTTTTTAAGACTTTTTCAGGTGTTTCCTCTTCCTCTTCCTTCCCACCTCCCTTTTCCTTCTCCTTCCTTCTATTATGTTGAATCTGTAGAGATTCCAAACATGACCACTGCTTTCAGGATGGTGAAATCATAGACTTCCCATTTCCAAGACAGAGCAATTGAGATTCCATGAGATGAAATCCTTACAGGATGTTAAAACAATAACAAAACAAACACAAAATTTAATATTCCTCCTCAACAATTATCTTCTCCATTGCCTCTCTCCCCAAACTCAGTCCTTCCCCGGCTTTCCCTTACCTCACAGATGGTGTCCTCTTCTACATCTTTCCCAGCCAGAGCTCTGGTAGCCTTGAGAGAAATGTCCCTCTTAGTCGCGTGCCCTATCCACAGTAACCCACTAACAAAAGTCATGACCATATTACCGACTTCGCTGATAGTTTGTCCCCTCCTTTCCCTTTCCATTGCCACAGCTTTAGTTCAGGCCCTAACCAGTTCTTGGCATGCATTATTCTAATAGCCTATTTCCCTTATTCTGATCTCAACCCCCTCCCCCAGTAAATTCTCCACTTCTCTGCCAGAGTGGGATTTCCTGGAATTATGTCTGATTATCATATCCATCCTTCAAGAAATTTTTCTAGTTTCTTACCAGCTTTTCATTGAATGCCTCTTGCTTAGGTTGTCACTGGGTTTGTTAGTCATTAGCCTTTCCTTCCCTGACCCTGTGCCCTCCAGCTAATTACTGAACTGCTTTGTTTTCTTTAGTACTTTTTTTTTTTCTGGCATCTAGTACCTAAGTTTATCTTCCTGTTCCTGCTGCCTAGAGTACTTTTATCTTCCCGGTGAATACCCATTAGCTTTTCAAGATTCAGCAAGTCTCTGTTTTGTATATTACAACCCTGTGAAACTTCTTTTACTAATACACCAGCTCATACCTCCAGGAACGAGAGTGTCTTTGGTTCCCCTACTGTTATTTGTAATAGAAACAACCATAAAAGAAATGATATGAGATGAGATGCACAGTAGACATGTTCTCTTTTTTTTTTTTTTTTTTTAAGCTGAGTTTCCTTCACAAAGGCCCATATCAGAAAAAACAGATACGATGCCTGACAATGGCTATTTAGGTGATTCTCAGCATCTCTAGGAGAATATATACAATCTTGGATCACTTTGTCATCTTTCCCCATTTTAGGGACAATTTTTCCTAGATTACTCTGGGTATAAGTTGTGACTTGCATAATCTTATGGGTAAAAAGATTGGAGTTTTTGGATACTGAAGCTTCTGGTTGTTCTGATCCCTAAAGGAGTACCTTCCTCTCTACCTTGTTGTTAGTCTTTGCAGGTGAGGACAGCTACTAGTGTAATGTGCAGACTTGCTTGTGGTTTGGGTAGGACCTACCATTGTACCCCTGTTGACTAGACCTTGCTGGTCTTAAGAGCTTGCTGACCTCTATCTGGGTCTGAGATCCTGGACATTTCCCCCAGCCGATGGGATTTACCACCACCAGGATGGGCCTTAGCAGCCCCAGTAACTTAATTCAGTCCAGGCAATGTAAGAATCTTCAGGAGTACAAACTAGAGCCTCTCTCCACCTGACCACTCTGGGCAACCGGTACCAACTGAGGCCCACTGTCTCTTGATGCTTTCCTCCACTTATTTCGTGTTTTTATAGACATTCTTCTCCACCACCCCCTTCTCCACATATACCTCTTGAGTGTATTCCCTCAGAGGGAGAGGGGAAAAGGCAGTAATTTTGATCTCAACTTAGTGCTTTCTTGGTTCCTCTAGGACAACAGAAAGGTTTTCCATTCATGCTGTCGTTCCTTCCTTCTTCACTTATCCTTAGGAAAAGGCCTGATGGTAGAACAGAATTCTTTGCATTAGGGAACTGATTTTATGATAACTTACTGAGCGCTTTAAATATATTGTCGCATTTAGGTTTCATGACTCCCCTAAGGCATAGTTGCTAGTATTATTATTCCTATTTTACAGAGGCTCACAAAGAGCAGTTCTTATCCCATGGTTCACCACAGGCACACGGCAGAAACCAACAGCTGTGTGGACGACTCTGAAAGCCTCCTGAGTGCAGGGTATCTCCTAGTAGTTTATCAACACTATCTGACACTGTTTTCACTCTCTGCATGCTACAGCCAGAATGACTTCTTTGAATTCCTCCAAATTGTCCTTTTTTAAATTTTTAAAAATTATTTCTGAACCATCTGCTTTTACTTCTGTTTGGAATTCTTTTTCCTCCTACATGCAACAAGTATAGACCTCAACTTACAAAACTCAGGTGGCAAGCAATAGAACAATTTTTTAAAAAAAATAAAACAATCTTTATAGTTCAATTTAGTTTGTATTTTAACCAATCTTCTGTCTGGCTGGCAAAAAATTTCTTTTCAGCCCTCTTTTTCGGGCCCCCTCGTACACTCATGGTATCCAAATACCACATAAGTCTAAGGCATTAGATGTGAATCACGGTGGCCATGAGAACATGCCGCTCAGGCTGCAAAGTACAGGGAGCATTACTGACCCAGAGCCCCTGCTGCTGTGATCTGAAAGCCACTGACATATGTGCACAAGCTTCACAAGGGCTGCTCCCAGCCAGTGACTAAGCGTAGCAGGGATATTCAGGCAGGCCTGTTTCTAGAAGTCATGAGATTTCCTTGATGGCCAGATTTGGTTCACAGGCTCCCCAACAGTCTTGCTGAACCATCCTTCCATTGCACAGCGGCCTGAGGCACTGCCACTCCCAGCCTTCCTTCCCTCTTCCCTCCATTGAGATCAGACTTGTATTACTGTCTGAAGATAACCAAAATATTTAAGGGTCCCTCCCTATTTTCTCTTGTTAAGCGTTTTCTTTAGTAAAATGTTTGACATATTTAATCCAGTTTTGGTGTCTGTTTCTAAGAAAACCCATACCAATGTATATGGGATTTGGTTCCTACCCATGAGTACTAAGAGACATGTCTTTCAGTGGATGTGCTACCACGGCCCTTCAAATCTGCTGGCTCTTGGCTGGTTCAGTCCATTATTCCAGGGTAAGAATCTTCTGAGAGACTACCTGTGGTCCTCTGTGCCTAGTTATCCCAGGAAGCTAAAACCTTTCTTAGGCCTTGCTAATGCAAACTGCCCTCATCAGTACATCAAATGAGGCCACCTTCTATGAACTTATATTTTATGGGGGTGGGGTGTGTGGATACAGAAACAAGACAATAAATGAAATGAAATAAAATGAATGAGTAAATAACTAAAATAGCTAATAATCAATCTTAGGAAGGAAAAACAACGGTATAGGTATAATAAAAATCCTTCGATAATATTACATTGAAATCAAGAACGGTTTTTGAGAAGGTGGTATTTTTGTCTAAGATTTGAAGAAGTGATAATTTATTTCTTTATATCTTCTGTTTAAGGTGTAAATGTATAGTTTCAATTTCAATAATGGCAGAAAAGCATTGAACCTGAGGTCAGGAACTGATTTATAGCCAAGTCTTCTTTCCTAAGGATCAGTAAAATTTTGGGCAAATAAACAAAATTATTAGGAACTCCATTTTCTTATTATTTCTTCTACTAAGTGGTTTTTAAGATCTCGTCACCTCTAGCAGTCCCTAAGTCAGCATCAATAAACCACCCAGCTGTTGATCTAGAAGATTGATCTTGCCAGCTATCTATCTAAAAACCATGGTATTTAACATCAGTCTCTATGGTCTTCAGAGCATAATGCAGCAAGGTCGGAGATAATTTGGATTGGGTAGTGGTTTGGTTTCATCAATAATGTGTGACCTTGGTACAGATTTTCAACTTCTTTTTACTATAAAATGGAAATAATAGACCTTTTTCATACTGTCTGTTATAGTGGAGATTACGTATGTACAACACTTAGCACACACAAACTAGATGCAAAATAAAGAGTGTTTACCATTTTAACTATTTCCAAGTATAGAATTCAGAGACACTTAGTACATTTGCGTTGTTATACAACTATCACCACTATCTATTTCTGCAGTTAGATTTTAAAATCATTTCTGCAAGGGGCACCTGGATGGTGCACAGTGAGTTAAGCACCCAACTCTTGGTTTCAGCTCAGTCATGATCTCTCAGGGTCATGATATTGAGCCCCACATCAGGCTCTGTGCTCAGTGTGGAGGCTACTTAAGACTCTCTCTTGTCTACTCTCTTTCTAAAAAAAATAAACCTTTAAAAATTGATTTCTGCAATTCTTTTTTTTTTAAGTTTTGTTTATTGTTTTTGTTTTTAGAGAGAGCATGTTGGTAGGGGTGAGGGGCAGAGGGAGAGGGAGGCAGAGAGACTATTAAGCAGGCTCTGCACCCAGTGCCAAGCCCATTCCGGGCTTGATCTCACAAGCCTGAGAACATGAACTGAGCCAAAATTAAGAGTTGGACACTTTACCAACTCAGCCACTAGGTGCCCCATGATTTCTGCAGTTCTGCAACCTTCTATCCTCTATTATGTATTCAGGATAATTATGTTTTTCCCACTTTTCTAAAAGTGTTCAGCAGGATACATTTGATTTATTTAGTTTGAGGGGGTAAGATTGGTATATAACGAATACAAATTTCAAGTATAAGCACTATAATATGATACTTGTATATATTGCAAAGTGATGATCACCGTAAGTCTAGGTACCATCCATCACTGTAAAGTTTACCCATTTCACTCACCCCCAGTCCTCTTACCCTCTGGTAATCAATAATCTTTTCTTTTTATCTATCTCTTTTTGTTTTTGTTTGTTTGTTTTTTGGATTTCATATATAAGTAAAATAATTCAGTACTGACTCTATTGGCCGTTCTCTTATTTCATTTAGCATGATAAGTTCTGCCCATGTTCTTGCAAATGGCAAGATTTCCTACTTTTTCTTGGTGGAATACTGTTTCCTTGTGTATATATCTGTCTTTCTCTCTATCTTACATCTTCATCCACTCATCCATTATTGGACACATTTTGTTTCTATGTTGGCTGTCATGATGCAGTAAATATTAGGTGCACATATCTTTTCAAATTACTATTTTGTGTTCTTTATATAATACCCACGAGTGGAATAATTGGATCCTATGTTAGGTCTATTTTAACTTCCTGAGAAAACTCCATACTGTTTTCCATAGTGGTTGTATCAATTTATGTTCTCACCAACAGTGTGTGAGGGCTTTTTTTTTGTTAAGAGAGATTTGTTTATTATTTGTTCATTTATTTGAGAGAGAGACAAAGAGAGAGTGCAAGCAAGTGTGAGGAGAAGCAGAGGGAAAGAATCTCAAGCCAACTCCTTGCTGAGCATGGAACCCGAGGCAGGGCTTGCTCTTGCAACCCCAAGACCATGACCTGAGCCTAAATCATGAGTTGGATGCTTAACTGACTGAGCCACCCAGGCACCTCGAGGGTTTCCTTTTCTCCACATCCTTGTAACATTTTTTCTTTCTTGTCTTTTTGATAATAGCGCTTATAGCAGGTATAAGGTGATACCTCATTGTAACTTGGATTTTCATTTCCTTGATAATTTGTGATATTGAACATCTTTTCATGAACCTATCTGTCTTCTTGGGGGGGGGGATGTTTATATACTCTGCCCAAGTTTTAATTAGGTGGGTTGTTTGTTTTGTTGTTGTTGTTGTTGTTGTTGAGCTGTATGGATTCTTTACATACTTTGGACATTAACCACTCATAAAATATAATATTTACAAATGTCTCCCCCTATTCATTAGGTTGCCTTTTCATTTTGTTGATGGTTTTCATTACTGTGTAGAAGTTTTTTCATTTGATGTGGTCCCATTTTTTTAGTTTTGCTTTTTATTTCCCTTGCCTTTGGAATCAGACCCAAAAAACCATCACTGAAACCAATGTCAAGGAGCTTATTACTACCTGTGTTTCTCCTATAAATTTTATGAATTAAAGTCTATATTCAAGTCCTTAATCCATCTCTAGGTAATTTTTATGTATGGTAAAAGATAGTGCTCTAGATTCATTCTTTAATATATGGCTGTCCAGTTTCCCCAACACCATTTATTAAAGACTGCCTTTTCCCATTGTATCTTCTTTTTTTTTTTTTTTTAAGATTTGATTTATTTATTCATGAGAGACAGAGAGAGAGAGCGGGAGAAAGAGAGAGGCAGAGACACAGACAGAAGTAGAAGCAGGCTCCATGCAGGGAGCCCAATGTGGGACTCACTCCCAGGACCCCAAGATCATGCCCTGAGCTGAAGGCAGACGCTCAACTGCTGAGCCATCCAGGCATCTGTATCTTCTTGTTTCTTCTGCTGAAAAATAATTGACCATATATATGTGGATTTATTTCTGGGTTCTCTATTCTGTTCCAGTCTGTGTCTGTTTTTATGTCAATACCATGCTGTTTTGATTACCATAGCTTTGTAGTAGGTTTGAAATCTAGAAACATGATACCTCCAGCTTTGTTCTTTTTTTTTTTCCCCAAGTTCATTTTGTCTATTTGGAGTCTTCTGTTGTCTATTTGTCTCCCCTACAAATTTTGTAATTATTCATTTGTTTTCCCTGAAAAATGCCATTGGTATTTTGATAGGAATTACATTGAATATATGGATGGATTTGAGTAATATGGATATTTAAACAGTCCCTGAGCATGGAATATCTTTCCATTTATTTATATCTTTTAAAATTTCTTTTAGTAGTGTCTTGTAGTTTTCAGCATATAGATCTTTCACTTCTTTGGTTAAGTTTATTCCTGGGCATTTTATTCTTTTTGAAGCAAATATACATAGGATTATTTTCTTAATTTCCCTTTCTAATAGTTCATTATTAATGTTTGGAAACACAACAGATTTCTGAATATTGATTTTGTATTCTGGAACTTTACTGAATTACATTTTTAGCTCTAACAGGTCTTTTTTTTTTTTTTTCCTTTTTTCTGTTTTTTCTCTTTTCTTCTTTTAGTTTGGTGGAGTCTTTATAGGTTTCTCTATATATATTAACATGTTAGGGGCAAGTAGTGACAGTTTTGCTTTTTCCTTTCCAATTTGGATGTCTTTTATATCTTTTTCTTGCCTAATTGCTGTGGCTAGGACTTCCAATACTTGTTCCTGATCTTCAAGGATAAGATTTCAACTTTTCACCATTAAGGATGATGTTAGCTATGGGTTTGTCATATATAGATTTTATTAAGTTGGGCTACATTCCCTCTATGAATGAGAGTTTCTATCTTAACTGGATATTGGATTTTTGTCAAATGCTTTTTCTGCATCTCTTGAGGTGATTGTATGATTTTCATCCTTCATTTGGTTAATGTGGTGTATCACATTGATTGATTTGGGGACAGTGAACCATTCTTGCATCTCTAGAACAAATTTCACTTCATTATAGTGTATGATCCTTTAAACTCATTGCTGAATGTGTTTTTGTTTTTAGTTTTTAGGATTTTTGCATCTGTGTTCATTAGGGATATTGGCTTATAATTTCTTTTTTTTTTGTGTTGTCTATATCTGGGTTTGGTTTCAGGGTAAGGCTGGCCTTATAAAATAAATTTGGAAGCATTCCCTTCTTTCAGGTTTTTGGAAAAGTTTCAGAAGTTTAGGTATTAAATTTTTTAATGTTTGGTAGGATTCACCAGTGAAATCTTCTGTCCCTGAACTTTTGTTTGTTGGGAGGTGTTTATTACTGATTTAATCTCTTTTCTAGTAATTGGTCTATTAAGATTTTCTATTTCTTCATGATTTAGTCTTGGTAGGTTATGTTTCTTGTAATTTATCCAGTTCTTATAGGTTGTCTTATTTATTGGGATATAATTGTCATAGTATTCTCTTATGCTCCTTTGTATTTCTGTGGTATCAGTTGTAACTTCTCCTTCATTTCTGATTTTATTTATTTGAGCCCTGTCTTTTTTCAGTTGGTTACCCTAGCTAAAATTTTGTCAATTTTGTTTATCTTTTCAATGATCCAGCTCTTAGTTTCATCAATCTTTTCCATTGTCTTTTTATTTCATTTATTTTCACTCTGATCTTTACTATTTCCTTCCTTCTACTAACTATGGACTTATAATGTTCTTCTTTTTCTATGTCTTTTAGATGTAGAGTTATTGTGTATTTGATACTGTGTCTTGAGGTAGGCCTGTATTGCTATAAACTTCAATTTTAAAACTGCTTTTGCTGCATCCCATGGATTTTGGACTGTTGTATTTCCATTTTCATTTGTATCATTTGTATCAGGTATATTTCTTTTTTTAAATTTATTTTTTGGCCCACTGGTTATTCAGTAGCATGTTCTTTAACCTCCACATATTTGTGATTTTTCTAGTTTTCTTTCTGTAATTGATTTCTTGTTTTATACTATTCTTGTCAGAAAAGATGTTTGATTTGATTTCAGTTCTTTTAGACTTGTTTGTTGACCCAATATGTGGTCTATCTCAGAGAATGTTTAGTGTACACAAGAGAAGAATGTGTATTCTATTGCTTTTGGATGGGATGTTTTGGATATATCTATCAAGTCCATCTGTTCTAATGTGTTATTTAAGGCTCATGTTTCCTGATTGATTTTTTTGCATGGATGATCTATTCATTATGTAAGTGGGATATTAGAATTACCACTATTACTATATTGCTGTCATTTTCTCTTCTTAGATCTATTAATATTCACTTTATGTATTTATGTTCTCCTAAATTGTATGCATAAATATTTATAAATGTTTCATCCTCTTATTGAATTATCTCCTTTATCATTATGTAATGCCCTTCTTGATCTTTTAGTCTTGGTTTTAAAGTCTATTTAGTCTGATGTAAGTATAGGTATAGCAGCTTTTTTTTTCTTCATTTTCATTTGTATGGATTTATTTTTCCATCCTTTCTCTTTCAGTCTCTGTGTGTTCTTAGATCTGAAGTGAGTTTCTTATAAGCAATATATTGATAGGTCTTTTTAAAAAAAAATCTATTTAGTCACTCTATGCTTTTTGGTTGCAGAATTTAGTCTATTTATATTTAAAATAATTATTGATAGGTATATACTGATCACCATTTTGTTGTTTGTTTTTTGGTTGTTTATGTTCTTCCCCTGTTTTTCTTGCTCTCTTTCCTTGTGATTTTCCTTAGTGTTAGATTTATTTCTCAAACTCTTTTGTGTATCTACTGTAGATTTTTGGTTTGTGGTTACCTTGAGGTTCACATATAGCATCCTTTATATGTAACAGTCTGTGGTCAGTTAGTAGCATTTTCAGTTTGAATGCATTCTAAACTACATTTTTATCCCTTGCAAGTGTTCTGGTTTGTTGTTTTGTTTTGTTTTAAGATGTATTTATTTATTCATGAGACACACACACACAGAGGCGAGACATAGGCAGAGGGAGAAACAGGTTCCCCATGGAGAGCCTGATGCTGCACTGAATCCCAGGACACCGAGATCACGACCTGAGCCAAAGGCAGATACTCAATCACTAAGCCACCCAGGTACCCAAAATGTTCTGGTGTTGATGTCATTATTTTACATCTTTTTATTTTGTGTATTCCTTAAGTAATTATTGTAATTATATTTATTTATATAGTTCCTGTCTTTTAACCCTCATGTTAGCTTTGTAAGTGGTTAATCTACTACCTTTACTATATATTTGCATTTAATAGTGAGATTTTTACTTTTGTATGTTTTTTTTGTGAGATTTTTACTTTTGTATGTTTTTTTACTTTTGTATGTATGTTATTAGTTAGTGCCTTTCTTTTTAGCTTAAAGAAGTCTCTTTAACATTTCTTGTAAGACTTGGTTAGTACAGATGAATATCTTTACTTTTTGCTTGTCTGGAAAACTCTATCGTTTCTTCCACTGTGAATGATAATTTTGCTGGGTAGACTATTCTTAGTTGGAAGATTTTTCCTTTCAGCATTTGGAGTAGATCATGCTCTTCTGGCTTGCAGATTTTCTGCTAGGAAATCAGCTGATAGTCATATGGGGGTTCCACTGTATGTAACAAGTTGTTCTTTTTCTTGTTGCTTTTAATATCCTGTCTTTAATTTTTGACATTTTACTTATGAACTGTCTTGGTGTGGCTCTCTCTGTGTTCATCTTATTTGACAGTCTCTTTGCTTCCTGAAGCTGGATATCTGTTTCTTTTTCAAGTTAGGAAGTGTTCAGCCATTATTTCTTTAAATAGGTTTTCTAGCCCTTTTTCTCATTCTTCTCCTCTGGGTCCCCTATAATGTTGATATTATTATGCTTGATATTGTTCCACAGTTCCCTTAAGATACTTTTACTTTTTAAAACTCTTTTTTCTTTTTGCTGCTCTGACTGGGTAATTTCCAGTATCCTGTCTTCCAGGTTGCTGATCCATTCTTCTACTTTATCTATTCTCCTACTTTATCTAATGTGTTATTGAACCCCTCTAGTGTGTGTATATAAATGTGTGTGTGTATTTTTTTTTTCTTAGTTCAGCTATTGTGCTCTTCAGGTCTCTGACTTCTGTTTGGTACTTACATTTTTACATCTCTTTGTTTAAGTTCTCACTTTATTCATCTATTCTTCTCCTGGGTTTGAGGAACATCTTTATGATTTGAACTTTTATCAGGTGACTATTTTTCTCTATTTCATTAAGGTCTTTTTCTGAGATCTGTTCTTTTTGTTTGGAACATTTTTCTCTGTCTTTATTTCACTTGACTCTCTGTATTTGTTTCTATGCATTAGGTGAAACAGCTATCTCTCCCAGTCAGTCTTAAAACAGTGGCCTTCTACAGATGAATATTTTTGTGCAAACTTGCCCTAGTTTTTGATTGATTCTTGGACCTTTGTGACTTGATGGGTCCTAGTTGTTGAAGGTATTCCAAGACCTGCCAGCATTCCAAAGGAAAGGGTTTCAGATAGTACCTAGTTTTAGGCTAACTGTAGGCCAGATTATCAGGCAGCAGCTTTTAAAATAGGTAAATATAAACTGTCTAGTGGGCTATAATTGTAAACCATGCCGACTTCCAGACCAGGAGATCTGGAGGTGTGCCCTGAGTGAAGCAAAAATTATGCCTTTAAATGTGTATATAAGTTCCCATCTTAGAGGTATTAGTGAGCTTTGGTAATGGCATAATAGGGCACTAATATGGTGTTTTCCTGCCCATGTTTTCTGGGGGCACCTCTGTAGCCTTGGGATGTGTGGTAAACCTAAACGCTGCCCCTCAGGCTCCATGACAAGAAAATAGGGTCTTTTCATAAGAAGACTGGGGTTCTGTTTCAATCTGCTGTTTGTGCAGGACGCTGGAGGTAGTATCCTGCCAAGGGCTGTTTCTCTGATTGTTTCAGACCTGTGAGTCCCAGAAATGCACTCCCCTCTAGCCACCAGATTAAGGCAGTCAGGGGCCATACCCTGTGTGGGCTGCTTTTGCCCACTGGCTGTGGCATGCTGAGGCCGGGTGCTCCCCAGCCTGACGAGGGTGGGGCATGCTGCCACTGTGGTGCATGGGGGCTGGGACCTTGGCTACCCAACTGCAGAATAGAGACTTTTGATTATATGGTACATACTATACAGTGTCACAAGTGTGTATGTATCTTAAATATATCTATGTTTATATATTATATAAATTATACAATATAAATTATATATATACATATATATAATTTTTAAATTTATTTGTACTTATTAATTACACTGCTATTGCATTATTTATATGTCCCAGAATCTCAGCATTAATCTCAGTGATATGGGGAATCAATATTAGAAAAAAATAATGACACAGTTAATGTGCTAACAGGTTTTGTTCTCACCATCACATCCATTTGCTTTCTGTGAGGTATAACTTAGTTGAAATATGTCAAACTATAGGTGAATAGTAGTCTTATAATAATGGACTTGTACTCTTATGGAACATCAACAGTAGTGTCATGAAATGGCATTTGAGCCCTTGAACTTGGCAGCCACTCCGAAAATTCAATTTGGCTTGCTAAGTATAGGAATAAGCCAAAAGGGAAAAGGTAAAGCAGGAAGGGACTAGCTGTATTTATGGGTGGGCTTTAGAAATGAAACTTTTCCCAAAGCAGAAATGGAACATGGAACTCAACTCCCAAAGCTAATACACTGAGGCATTCACATCTACAAATCACACTAACTTCAGTTTGGCTATTATTGTAGGAAAGTGCTTTCTACTATGATGTAAAGTAAATGGGTGCTAGTGAATGTACAGTGGTCTGATGTTCTTGGGGCTCATATTTCTATTGAAGGAATGTGAAAATTATGATGGTTATTAAATATTTATAAAATAATGAGAGCTTTTGCACCCCTTCCCCCAATGTCATTGGCTTGATATTAGCCTTAGTTTTATAATATTCACTAACAAAGGAAATAGGCATTTTTTTTCTCTTGGTTTTTAAGTATAATAGGAGCAACTGTGGTCTATAAACAATTTATAATTTTTCTTGGAAATAATTATGCAACTGTACTTTTAAAATGTGAAGTAAGAACACACTCTGACATCTATTAAATTGGCCTAAATATCTGAGTTTATACCAGAATAATTTGTGAAGAGTTAATTGGGGAAATATTTTTCAGATCTGCTTTTTAGTAAATACAGATTTGTGAGATGAAACACATGAATACAAAACTCCTCGTTTATTTCTTTTTTTGCTTTTTATGAAAGAGAGATGCTAGCAGTTACCAGATTTTCTTTTTACTCTAAAGTCCTTTGATTCATCTAGGATGCTCTCCTCATCACTTTTTAGAACGTTATGATTATTCAGTACATTGTGTAATTTTGTTAAAGAGGTAATTAACAAAAAAAAATGACAGCCATCATTCCTCATCAGCCCGATATCTGTTTCTTTGAGTATTAGAGCACTAGAGTACCTGAGCATTAGATTCTGAAAAATTATTTTTTAGTCCAGATTCTAATCCAGACTGACCTTGAGTACAACACTTAATCTCACAGAAACTTAGTTCCAACAACAGCAGCAGCTGCAAATTGATATCCCCCGCTCAGAGCGTGATGGTGAGTATTTGGTGAACTAAGTACATGAAATCAGCCTGGCCGACTGGCTGTCACACAGACCTTACTTACTCAGTATCAGTCCCTTTCTCCCAGTTACATGATCACATAACACACCGTATACGTCATTTCTGTCATCACATAGCATACATCGAACAAACTGTCTTTGTGAACAAAACTAAACCTTAACTGAAAATGGTTTGGGATATGTTATTGATCTTAAATTATTATGTGAATTTTAATTTCCACTCCTATTTTCCAAATCCACAGTCTCACCATTTCTTCCTGTTTCTCCTGCACGTACATACATCCAGGGGGTGAGAGGGATATTTGTTTTCTCTAATCTCTGGAAATTTCTGTTTTGATAGTGTTTACTACTTACAGTACTGATTTTCAGAGACTTAGAAAGCAAAAGGCTTTTTTTTTTTCATTCTTTCTTTAGTAAATAAAAATTATGCTTGGAATATTTTTTATGCTAAAACTCTAAAAAAGTAATATGTTCCCTAGAAAATTGGAAAACTTAGTATAGAAAAGTTAAATATTACTTTCTTGGGCTTTGTTCTCACTAACACAATTTGGCATGCTTATTGTAACTTGCTCCCTAAGACTTTAGGTCATTACCTGGAAGAACTAAGACTTCCCTGATGTCCTACAGTTACTCCATCCTGCGGCCTTTAGTGTGTAACACCCTTTGCATATCAGAGACTTTCATTTTCCCTCTTAAATGATTTCTAAATGAAATGCCCTTGTTTTAGCTTCCTTTTCAGTTAGTAAGTTACTGAGTGAGACATGTCATGTCTTATGTCTCTCCCTCTTTATATAGCACTTTTGCTTATAGTTGCTGCTAACTGGATATTTGATAAATGAGTGAATGAATGGATGGTCGTTTTGTCTCCCCAGGGCCCAGTTTTGAGCATTGTATTGGATTGTACATATAGATAGAAAAGTAGGGTAAACTACTATTTAAAATAATCCCCATCGTTTAAAAGAAGCCTCTGACCTTAAAGTATTTGTATAAATAAAAGAATATGGGAAAGGATTCTTGCCCCAAGGGCTTGGGATATATTTTGATGCTACCTATGTCACTCTTCTCTTCTCTCTTTATCAAACTTAGCCTAGATGTTCAGCAGTCAATGGACAGGAATCGGCTGAAAAGACCTGCATAACTTTTTATAGCAAATGTAATTAATTAATCTTCCCATAATAATTGACTCTAGAAAATGAAACATAGGGGATTTGAGAAGTTAAGTGCTTCGTGAATTTTATATTACATTAACTGTGTGGTTTACATTTATAGCTCAATCAGTGTTATCTGTAATGTTTTAGGAAGGAAATAAGGAAAAAGAAGAAATGTGTTTGCTATTATTTTCAGGTATTCAAAAGAAAAACAGAGCTCTTCTCTGAGAAATTCAAATTATTAGTTTCTAGAAATGGATCCTAGGGTAATGTAAACGTGCTTGAAGTAAACTATGTTAATGAAGCCTAAAAGAACTTTAAAAACTACATTCTTCTTATGCATTTAATACTTGAAAACTCTTTAAGATAATTTAAAAGGTTACATTTATTTATAACATCCTATGCTCAATGACATTTTAATAACAAATATCACACTGCCTAGCTTTCTTTCCTGCTTTATTTTTCATGTTTTATCAGTGAACCCGAGGAATTAGTTACTATCTTTCTTACTTTTTTAGTTATGAAAAAAATTCAGAATAAAAAATACTTTGTTGATGTGAGTTGTTTATTCTTTATATTTGAACTCTGTCATTTAAATTGGGTTAAATAGCTAATTTCCATTTCACAGCAAAACCACTGTTGTGTGGCTTTTTCCACGGTGAATTACAAATCATTTTGGCTTTAATGTTTGGCAGATATGTACTTGGTTTTTGTATCAGATCTGCCTTTGGTTGGGTTCCTGGTTGCTCCAATGAAGCAAAAATTGAATTGCCAAATATTTTTATTGGCTTGTCACCTTTGCTGTTGTAAAAATATTAAATCAAGGATCTATTAAAACCAGATTCTCAAATGCCTGACTATTCAAACTGTTCTGCTCAAGATTGATCCAGGTTTTTCCTTCTTTTTCAGTTTAATTTCTATTTCTGTTGGTCTACTTTCTGAATTTCTTAGTCGTTTTATACATTTTTATGTAAAAGATATTTGTTTTTATGCCCATGGGTAATCTGATCAGCTCTTACTTAGTGTGTTGTTGATTGGTTTGAAGTGATATTACATGAATTCATTAATAGACTGGTAACTGTTTTAGAATCATAAAATGTTTTAAAAGTTAGGACAGCTTTACAGATCAAGAGGGGTTTGAACAGATTTCCCTTTCCAGGCTTAAATAGTTTTCGGAAATGTTAATTAAAGTGAAACCAAGAAATTTCAGGCACAATATCAGCAAATGCATTTCATTAAAATGTTTTAATTCTTGGGATGCTTGGGTGGCTCAGTTGGTTGAGCATCCGACTCTTGATATTGGCTCACATCATGATCTCAGTCCTGGGGTCAAGCCCTGTCTTGGGCCTTGTGCTTACCAGGGAGAGTCTGCTCTAGATTCTCTCTCCTCTTCTCCCTCTGCCCATTCCCACCGTGCGCTCTCTCTCTCTCTCGCTCTCTCTCTGTCTCCATCTCTAAAATAAATCTTTAAAAAAATGTTTTAATACTTTATACTTAACAAATATTTCTGCCTAGACTCTATGAATAAAAGTAGGCCAATATTGAAATTACATTTTTTTTTAATTGTCGCAAGTTTTTTTTTGTTAAATCAGTTTTCTTAAGTTTTCTCATGTTAATTCAGAAAACCTCATTTTAAAACATGAAAAGAATGAGAAAAATAAAACAATTTTCTAATCAGAGCCCTCAATATGATTACTGATAATAAATATTCAAAGCAATTAGATTTCTTAAATGGAAAAATTTAACCATTCAATTTAAAAGATTTGTCTCAAAAATGACATGTAAACATGCATAGTAGAAGAGTTTTTTAAACTATAAAAGTGTTAATTAGGATTGTAGTTATTAGGTACTACTACAAATTTCTCTAAAAACAGGTTTTCACCCTCTGGTCCTATTGCCCATGGATGTCCATTCATCATTTACCATTCTCCCATTTTTTCAGTATCACTTTTTTTTAAAAAAAGATTTTATTTATTTCTTAGAGAGAGAGAGAGAGAGCAAGAATAGGAGGGAAGAGGTAGAGGGAAGAAGAAGATGCAGACACCCCACTGAGCAGGGAGCCCGATGAGGGGCTCAATCTCAGGACCCTGGAATCATGACAGGAGCCCAAGGCACAGGCTTACCTGAGCCACCCAGGCACCTCTCAGTATTGCTCAAGAGTAGGATAATTTGCATAGTCTCTAGCCACATTTTCTAGTATATAAAGGCCCCTGACCTCTATGATATTATAATTTAATTGCAAAAACTAATTATGGTTTTCAATAATTAAGAGCATATGGTAAGACATGTATTAAGAGAAGTCTTTCCTGGGGCACCTGGGTAGCTCAGTGTTTGAGCATCTGCCTTTGAGTCAGGTTTGTGATCCCGGGGTCCTGGGATTGAGTCCTACATCGGCTCCCTGTGGGGATCCTGCTTCTCCCTCTGCTTGTGTCTCTGCCTCTTTCTGTGTCTCTCATGAATAGATAAATAAGTAGAATCTTTAAAAAAGAGAGAGAGAGAAGTCTTTTCTGACCCCCAATCTCCACCAAGTCTCAGGTTATTCAGTTTTACGTCCTTAGGAATTGTTTCTTTTTATTAAAGCACTTTTGTTGGTGTGATGCTAGACTTTTCTTTAGTTGGACTAAATAATTCTTTCCAGTTGTCAGAACGGGTTCACCAAAGCTTTTCCTGTGCCCAATACGTAGTGGGTGCTTAATAAATACCTGCTGATGGAGGGATTGAATGTGAAATGCAACAAAAACTAGCTCGGAAAAGTGAAGGTTAACTTGGGTATGGAATTGTCGAGGAAGGTCGTAATAAGTAAATGGCATTTGAATTGGCTCTAGAAGACAAGGACGTGGATACATAGGAAGAAGAAAGAGAGACATTTACTGGGGTGTCTAAAATAAGATAACACAGAGTTAACCATTTTGAAGTGAATAATTCAGTGGCATTTAGCACATTGACAGTGCTGTGCGACCACGCCAGCTCAACCTCACGTGTTCAAACACTTTCATCACCTCCAGAGGAAACCCTGTACTCATTAAGCAGTTGGTCCACATTTTCTCTTTCTCCCTAGCGCCTGGCAACCACCAGTCTGCATTGTGTCTCTGTGTGTTTACCTATTCTGGATATTTTGTAGAAGTTGGAATCTTATGCTCTATAACCTTTGTGTCTGGCTTCTTTCACTTACCATAATGTTTTCAAGGTTCATTCACATTGTAGCCGTATCAGTGCTTCATTCCTTTTTATGGCTGCATATTTCATTGTATGTATAAACCACGATTTGTTTTTCCATTCATCCATTGATGGCCCTTTGGTTTATTTCCTCCTTTGGACTATTATGAATAATAGTGCTGTTATGAACATGCATGTGCATGTGATTCTTTAGTATCTGTTTTTAATTCTTTAGGGTATATGTCCAGGAGTGAAATTGCCAGATCATGTTTTTATGACATGATAGGACAAATTATGACCTACTATTTATTTGATATATTAAGAAAAGATCATTTTGTGAATATTAAAACTGTTTTCAATTTAAATTTTTGCATTAATAGAAAACTTGTTTTCAAGCTTATGATTTTTTTAATAAACCTATTCCATTAGAATTATTTTTAATGTATATGAACTTAAAATAGAAGTTTCCTTCTTCCTTGGTTTGATCCCTTAAGATTTTTTATCTTCTTAATCCTCCAAATCAGTCATCAGTTGGGGTGGTTCTTAGGAGATGCTGATTATGAACCCTGATTCCATTGTCACTATATTTTTATTTACCCTCAACCTTGACATTTCTTCATAATATTAAGCAAAGTGGTAAACATAAGCATAGAAAAAAAATTTTTTTCCATTCTCCTTGGATTCCTTCATTCCGTGAGATGTGTATTTTCCATTGTTTTCTTTTACTGCGCCTAGCCTGAAATAACAATCCATATCCTGTTGCTAAACTCCATGCAATTCAAATTCTTTAATTGGAACAAACATCAACTTCCAGTTCAATTCCTTCCACTTTCTTTATACCTTCCTTGGACTGAAAATATCTGGAAATCTTACTCTGATGGAAACCCAATGAATTAGTCAAACATGAAAATAAATAACTTAAATCACTTAGTAAATAGCATTTTGTTATTTATTTCTTCCTACCCTGATTTCCTTTTTTTTTTCTGTTTTGTTTTTTTTTTTAATTTTTATTTATTTATGATAGTTACAGAGAGAGAGAGAGAGAGGCAGAGACACAGGCAGAGGGAGAAGCAGGCTCCATGCACCGGGAGCCCGACATGGGATTTGATCCCGGGTCTCCAGGATCGCGCCCTGGGCCAAAGGCAGGCGCCAAACCGCTGCGCCACCCAGGGATCCCCCTACCCTGATTTCCATGATCACTTCAGAGATCAGAGATTTAGTCCCAATAAAGTATTGGGGAACTTTATTTCTGATATACTAAAAATCACATTTGATCATCGAGTAAAACTCAAGAATTGATACAGACATTCTTTGGAAATAAAAAGTCACCGACCTCTTATGGGTAATGCGATTCTATTGAACATTGGCACCTGGGCATTTTATATACAACCAAGGAACCTGCATGCTTTGGACATCTTTTGTTTTTACCTGCCCAACATTTATTTCTAATTCTTTTCTTCATAGTGCACTCATTTTACTTTTGGAAACGAGCCATTGCAATTAGATACTGTCTTTGTGGGATGATATATCAAGGTATTCCACTTTTTCTGGCTGAGAGATAAGAATGTAACCCATTTCATGAATCGAATTTCTTTCCCAGGAATGCGATCTTTAGCAGGGTAAAAAAACAAGTCTGGAATTGATCTTAGGAGGCCCTGAAAGTGCCCATTAGTTCCCGCCACTGATATCACCAGGCTTGATTGATTTTGGGCTTTTTGGCATTTTTGTTAGCGCCTAATTCTGCATCCTCCTTTCAGTAGTTATAGTCCCACATCAAGGAGCTATCCCTAATTCTAAAGGCATCCCACAGAAGATAGCCTGGGAGAAATAAGAACCCATCCAATAAAAGGGCTTAGGAAGACTGAACAAATTTGTATCTTAAGAGATGGTTCAAAAAGAAGTATTGGGGCACCTGGGTAGCTCAATTAGTTAAGCATCTACAGACTGCTCAGGGTGAGATCTTGGGGTCCTGGGATCAAGCCCTGCATGGGGCTCCCTGCTCCATCCGAGGGGAGCCTGCTTCTACTCTCACCCTCTGCCAATCCCCCACTGCTTGTACGGGCTCTCGCTCCTCTCTCTCTCTCTCTCTCTCTCTCTCTCTCCCTCCTTCTCTGCCTCCCTCTCTCTCTAAGGTAAATAAAATCTTAAAATACCTATATATGAAAGATTAGAGTCTGATGCTAATCAAAAATACTTCAGTAAAGAGTGGCAAATTCTAAAATGTCAGTGTCCTCATATCTTTCAGTATTTTTTTTCTGACATCCAATGTAAATGCACCTAAGTTATTTTCAGAAGTAAATCCAGTTTCTTGCTCTTCTCTTTATGGCACACTACAAAATAGTGGTTCATGGTGTTCGGTCTTGAGATCAGCAGCACTTAGGAACTTGCTAGAAAAGTAAATCCTCAGAACCCTGATCTACCATTTCAGAGGCTCTAGGGGTGGGCCCTAGTCAGCTGTGTGTTAGCATACCCTCCAAGTGATTGGGAAGCCAGACAGCTTTAAAGAACCACTGACCTGATGTCACGGAGGAGGTTTATGGACAGTCACAAGTCTGATCTTTCAGAGGCAGCAGCGTGTCCATGCCCACAGAGGCTCATGGCCTTCCGTATGTCTGATTTGGGGAGAACATCCCAACAGCTCTTAACGTTTCCTTCTTATGACGAATTTCTCAATCATCCTCTGGGATGATGTCTTCAAGTCAGACATTCTGCTTTCCCTGCCATGGTCTGGCATTGAACTCTACTTCCACCAGACTCTACACCATGCAAATTAAAAGCGAAATAAATAAAGCAACACCAAAGTAACAGAGATGGTTATTTGAAATGTTATACCAAGAAAACAACAACCGGGAGAGGACCCTGAATTCAAAAGGATGGGCTGGGTTAGAGCCAAGAGAAACAACTGATGTGTGGTAAGCAGAGGCAGTTACAGAAGGAGAGGGAAAAAAACTGGGTTTTGTGGAACAGACTGAGAAGCCGTTTGCACACTGAGAACGTGAGCCCTCACTAGCCCAGGCCTACTTTCTTCCTTAATGAGACTCCTGGAATTGCCCATTAGTGGGACTTACCTGTGATTCAAAACCAGCAGTGGCCAAACAGTGAAACGCTGGAGGTACAGGCCTCAAAGCAAGACTCTGTCTCCGCTTGCTGGTGATGAGACGTTTCTGGGAACCCGAGGAGCTCCTTGAGTGCGGGCCCCACTTTTGGGAGACGAAGAGAAATTTTTTATTTTCCCCAAGAGCGGAGATGCACGCCGCAAGGTGTACCTACTGTGCTGTCATTTGAGCTGGCACGGTTACTGGAAGGGTCCTCGAAGGCGGTCAGGGGAGCCAATGGTCAGGGATGTCAGCGTGCAGCCGGCTAATGGATAAGGTGCTGAGCACTGCTGCTGGAAGGATTACCCGTTTCTTAAATCTTAGTTCTGGCTCTCTTCACTGCAAATCAGATGTTCTTCATTATTTCAAAGTAAAATTTTAGGCTGAATAAATAAATAATGCAAAAAGCAAATACGTTGCAGACAGTAATTTTAGTCGTAGCTTACTATTTAGCTCAGTACAGTCTTGTTACTTAGGGCATTACAGTTACTTCTGTTGTTTATAGAGAAGCAAATGCAGATCTGCCTTGGGCAGGAGGATACAGGAGTGGGCAGTGATGAAATTACTTTAAAAATCCAAGCTGCAAAACTTGAAAATCTTGTTCTGTGAAGATACTGCTGTGTGATGGTGCTACTCTTTTCTCATTGCTAGGATGACACATGTATATTTTCAGAAGCATACAGTAAATATTGGCCATTCCTTTTTAATGTTTGGAGAAGCTAATGGTCTCTACTAGATTAGCTAAGTTAAATATAATGCATTAAAAACCCTGATATATGATGAATAGCTTTGCAAATTATCATGTGTATCATCTTCAGTACGTTGCAGCTTTTAAAGTTATGTTGTAGTCTCATATAATTATCACTTTATTTTAGACCATTTTAGTTTTAATATATAGTGTGGTCATGGCTTCCTGAGTTGTCATAATTCATCAGATCTTTTTTCTCATACATCTCATCTCCACATCCTTCCTGAACAAGTACACTGTAATTTTTAGATTGCCAAGTATGATCTATCAAAACTAGAACTTGGGTGTGGTACTTAGCAATTTTTAGATATTCCAATAAAATAATCTCATGTCTAAGGAAAACTGGATGATTTTCTATTGATAATTTATGATATTTTGGAACCTCTTAATATTTAAGTATATACCAGGGGAGGTGAGAAGCTGAAATACATTATAGTCTATGTTTAGCTAGTCTCATATATCAAGTGATTTTAGGGCAGGGAATAAAAAGCAGGAGTATTGAGGAAATAGAAGATAGAATTTCAAAGGCAGGAAGAAACTTGAGGGAAGAATAATTAAGAATGGATAGGTGGAAATTTACGGATAATTACAAGATGTGTTAAGGGGGAGATGAATGCGGTATTCGTTGGAAAGGGATTAAGAATAAAGGCTGTTAAAGATACTAGAAGCAGAAGGTCTGGAAGCAAAGACTATTATTTTAGGATGTATTGCATCATAATATCTATATATCATTTAATGTATTCACCTATATTTTCAGACTTGTTGACCCCTCTAATATGATTCATACGTAAGTAAATGTGTTAGCTCCATCAGAGAAGGGACACTTCTGCAAAGAGAAGGAATTTGTCAACTTCCTAAAAGTGAATATATTGGAAAATCACTGTTCTCATTTTCAGAAAAGAATTGGTACTCGGTCAGTATGTTTAGATAGGTTCTGATGAAGCAATTTATTTCCCTTTGGTTACTTTCCTATGAGTGTATCATTCAGGACTGTCCAGAAGTCCTGCATCTTCATTTACTGCAAGCACAAATGGTTAGAAAAATGGAAGGTAAAACCACCACATAGCCTCTGACAAGCACAGTTATCTGCATCACTCTTGTAACCCTAATCCTGGGCCCTACCCTTGCTTAGCTGTCTTCTTGCACCCCTCTCTGCACGTGGTGGGCTTTGAGTATCACTTATAGGCTCCTTATCTTGTTCCGCTTTTGCTTTATGTTTGCTTTGTTTTATTATTTGCCACCCCTCCACCCCCTTCCGTAAGCCAGGATTGGAGAAAAAAATAGATTTGTATTAATAGGCAAATTTGAAATGAGTAATGTAGCTTTAGGGCTTTATGTTTCAGCTCAATTTTAAACATCCTTATGATCTCTAAATGATGGAGACAATGCTCACTGGTTTTCAGTGAACTTTTAAAGCTTACCGTTGAGAGAGAGTAGTAAAGTTCCAAATATGTGTTTCAGCTCTATGAATTCTTCCTAATGAACAAGCTGAATTGGGTGAAAGTGTGCCTGCAGAGCTGGTATTTTACCTCCTACTTCAGACTCTGGTTGTTACTTTTATTTTCAAATTTTTTCACTTCCTCTCCAATCTGTTATGATACTCTGCATCTTCTGATTGGCTCGTTGTTGACCCTAACTTACCACATACATTTTGGTGAGACATTTGCGGAATTTTTGTTGGGGCTCAGATGCATAGGAAGAAATGGCAGCAGTAAAATATAAATGAAACAAAGAGAAGAAGCAAACTTAAAAAAGCTTATCTAAATGGAGCTCACTGTTTAGCACTGCCTGAAATTGCTCTACCCTCTTTAAGATTTACTGGTAATTTCCCACTTATATTGACTATTCTGTGAAGGAATAATAAGTCTTACTCTTTGCCAGAGATGCTTTGTTTAAATCAAATCCTCTAGAGAAAAATTCAAGAAGAAAAGCTGCTAAGTTTACTTAATATAAAAAAAAGTCTCTTTCTTTTTTTTCCTTTAAAGTTTCCTTGACAGGGGATCCCTGGGTGGCGCAGCGGTTTGGCGCCTGCCTTTGGCCCAGGGCGCGATCCTGGAGGCCCGGGATCGAATCCCACGTCGGGCTCCCGGTGCATGGAGCCTGCTTCTCCCTCTGCCTGTGTCTCTGGCTCTGTCTCTCCTTCTATTTCTCAAGAATAAATAAATAAAATCTTTAAAAAAAAAAAAAAAAAAAAAAATAAAGTTTCCTTGACAGCATTACTTGTTGATTGAAATGCTCTGCAAAGTTCTAGTGATCCTGTCAAGACCACACTCTACTTTTTTACTGCAGAGGCAAATGTTCACCTCTCCTGAGGTTTCTCTAGCAAAGCATTTTCTCCTTTTCACTTCTTAGCTTTGCCAGATGTGCAATTAAATGATCATTTCACCTTTATTATAGTTCTCATGGTGTGTTATTTTCATTATTTTTCTTGTTTATGTACACTTGTAGCAGTTATGGTCTCCACATGCTAGCTAAGTAAGATAGCTCTTAAAACCCAGCTGAGAGATACAAGCTGGTGGGGAAAAAGTCAGCACTGGTCTCCCATTTATCTTATTTTAACCCTCAAAGGTAAATTCAGCTGGGTAAATGTGTTTCTAAGAATCTTTCAGAGATCAAGCAATATTTTTGTGTATTTCCTCAACAGTATGAAGAGGCCTACATACATAGAATCTGATTTTATCATTTAATAACTTTGGGCTATTCAGAAAATACTTTTTAAGTAAGATGCATTAAGCAGGTGAATTAGTAGCTGAGTTATGGTGAAATAAATATGTGTAGAAAAGAAGCTCTGTGTGTGTGAGGGGGGTGGAGAGACACAGAAAGAGAGAGAGAGAGAGAATGCACATGAGCAGGAGAAAGTTAAGGATTCCTTCTTGATGAATATAAACAAAAGGCAATTTCAAAGAATATGGGAATTTAATAATTGAAATGACTCCTAGTAAGACATACAATTGAGTTTATTCTTCCTAATGTCATCCTCAGAGAAATTCCAAATATCTTGTTTCATGAGAATTTGGAATATGTACAGTAGAAAATGCAAACATTGCCATTATTGCAGAAAGAATTACAGAAATAAAACTTCTAGAATGCACATACTTTCGGGCATGGTTTTAAAAACTGTCCTATGAAAATGATATATTTCTAATGAGCAATTTTAATGTTTAATAGAAAACAGGGAAATTGGCTTTATGGGAGAAGAATCTATCCCATCCAATTAGAATTATGAAACTTTCCATGTTTGTTTCTTCAAAGAGTTTTGTTTTGCTTTGTTTGCCTGTTTTTTGTCATGAAGTGTGGAAAGTTGGCTGTGTTATACCCAAGAGTAAGAGTATGTGAATACTAACATCATTTGTTTTCAATGGCCTCATGTAAAAGTTAACACTTCTGTTAGGACCGGCAGGAGTAAAATATTACATTTGCAAGAATCCAGGTTAGCATCTAATGGTGTCCATCAGCAAGTGTTCATAGGAGAGGAGAGACAAATAATAGATTATTTTTCATCTTTGACATTTCATCTTTCATCCTACCTGCATTTGAGAAAAGCAGCTTTTATTCTATCCACTCCAGAAATATATATGAGGGATTTTAGTTTATTTATGATAAGGAATATGAAAATAAATGTATCCATTAGTATCTAAATTTAATTAAAGAAAAGTCAGATTATTTTAAAAGTTACCAACTTGCTTCTTTACCTGATTCTCTATTCCAAATTCACATGTAATATGTCTTGCACCCATTATTGATAGATTTCAGCCCATCCTATTTTTAGCAAAAATGGTACTTTATTCATTTTATTTTTGCCATGCAAGTTTCTTCCATATTCTTAAAATCCATTGCAGGCCATTCCAGTGACTAAGGCGGTATCTGTCAGTGATAGTGGAATTGATTGATATCAAAAGCTTCTTGTTGCTATTACAGAACTTGGCAAAGAGAAAACTCATGGCAGCAATAGATGTATCTGGGAACTTTTTATGAGACCAGTGGGAATCTTCTGAATATTTAGTGGTTCCCCCTCACCTCACTCACTTTTGCCTTTATGCCTGAACTGAATACTAACATAACTATGGTATACGTATGCTACTCATCCTGAATGTACAAGAGTTGACTAATAATGAGAATTTTAAGCTGAGGTTACTAAGAGTTGAACTTCCTCTTCTAGTAGATGAAAATCTAGTTTATTACCAGCTACTTAATAGCAGATTAGCAGCAAATTTTTCTTCATTGTCATTTCTTTTAAGTTTGTAGAATCTCTCCAATTCATTAAAAAATATAGCTATTGAATAAAGAGAAATAGACTGAAGTTTTGGATACCAACCTTAGTTATCCCTTTTTTTCCTATCCTCATCCTTACCCACCCTCTAAAGCTTATAAATATTTTGTGGAAGCATTGTAGGGGGAATAAGAAACAGAATGTTATAAAAATATTTAGCAAGTATATATGAGTGCAGGGTAAAAGATTAAGAAATCAAACAAAAATAATACTCTTCACCTAAAATGTCAACTTTGTTAAATATTAGAAGCTCATTATTTATATCTTATCTTGATAATAATAAAAAAATTTCTTGAATTAAAAGTCACCTTTAGAGAAGTCTATCATACTTTTTCAACATTATGCTTTTCTATTCACTTTCACTGTTTAAGCATTTAGCACAGGAAAGAGAAAGATATTTTACGGTAACATATGTGTTGTTCATAAAACCAATAACCAAAGAATATGTAAGACAGAGCTAGATGACAGTCTCTACTGCTGTCAGAAATCATCCTTTCATTGTGAAATTTCAAGAAAAGGGAACCTCGAGACACAGATAATATGGAAATAAAAGGAATGTATATCTGGACATCAATATATTATTGAGAAAACTGACAGAGGACAGATGGCAAGGTCAGGATGAAACTAATGTCAGTAAAAGAAAACATTTAGGGAAAACTATTCTGGTGAAGGCAGATAAAAAGGAAGAGGAAAAGCTCTTCATTCATTCATTCAGATTTGTTCTTCTAGGAGTGTATTTGAACCTTGCATCTTATTATGATCTGTTTTCTGTATATTTCTGAATCTAATGGATTAGATGTTCCTGACAGAAGCATCGTTCTCAGTTATTGATTTCATTTTGTTTCTGGGCTCTTGAAAATAGGGCTATTGTATGTTGCGGAGAAGATTGTGCCCTGCACCACTCCAGATCTAAAAGACACTACAGCTGCAAGTGGTGGCCCTGGATCACTAAATTTGCACAGTGGATTAAACACTTGCTTGTAATACATACGTAATTTTGTGTTGCTAACCAAGCAGCTGAATAAAATACTTAGAATAATAGGAGGCTAATAAGTAGACCCCATGCTTTCCTTTTACACTTCCTGATCCCCCATTCTTAGTTCTCTGTCTTCAGGTAGGTTGAATAATCAGTATCCTCCTCCTTCCCCACTCCTCTGGCCCCACTCACACAACTATTTTGAAATATCCCCAGAGTTCTCAGTAAAATGTTGCATGATTTGATAAAGACCACCTTTGTGAAGCTGTTGATTTGAATGGGTTTTCTGGGTGGTCTTGTAGATTGGATATGAATGTTAACATATCTAAATTTCCCTTTGCTGGAACTAAGGAAAATATCTTCTGATCACAGGCAGCAATTCATTTAACTCAGTTTTTTAGTTGAAGTCACAGGTGATTATTATGCTACCCTGTGTTAAAACGTAAAAATAAATGGTTTAAGAAACTTTAGAAAAATATTTCTTTTCAGTTCCTAAAAGAAACCTGATGCACCCTCAATTTTTTGAAATAAAGCACAGGATAGTTAACATTTTTATTCTGAAAGAGTAAGGCAGTGGTTCTATTATGCCCCAGGGTGCTTGGGATGTGAGAATATGCAGTATTCCAAGTGATATTCCTACACATTCTTCACAGCTGCAATGTGCAACCTTTGCAAACTTTTTTTTTTTTTTACCTTTTAAACATTTATATTATGGTATGTCATCCTTTTTTATATTAACCAATTCTTATTTATATATAATATTCAAAATTAGATGAAAATAATAAAAGTGAACAGTAGTGAAAAAGCGACTTTTTAGAATAGTGTTTTATATATTGTTATTCCTAAAATTATTTGGCTGCACTTCCCAGGAACAAACTCTCATGACTTGGGTGAAGGTGCCCTTATTTACCTTTGTAACACAATGTGTATTTGTACATGTATGCCAACAAAAATAGTTCTTTCAAATATAAGTATTTTAAAAGTTGTCAACGTCCTTTTTGAATGTTTCTTTAGATTTGTAAGGTTTACTGCCTTGGTGGAGCACTGAAATTTATCTGGCAAGACTATGAAGGGATTTTGTTTTAATAAAATAGCTGTCCTTTCTCCAGATGTATGTATTTTTGATTCTGGGGGATGATATTCTAAAAGGGAGAGTATAACATGCAATGCCATTTCAAAGCTTAGTACATTTGCTTTTCATTATACTTCATGGTTAAGCAGCCTTCTGAATTTGATGAATTTTATTTGCCCAATTAACTATATCAGTAGCATATTGTAAGGAAGCCTGTAAGATGGTAAATGTATGCCATAGAACACATAGAACCAGCTTCCACCCTTCCTGAGTTGTTCCTCATTTAATGGGCATCAGTTGCATTTCCAAATGTCCATTAACTGTTTTATTTTTGGCTCCTTTGTACTCATCACCTGCCTTTATGTTTTAGACAGCTGGTTTACCTTCTTTTCCCCTGCTCAGCACCACAATAAAGGCATATCTTGGCTTATTGCCCCCTTAAATATACTGTATGGCTAATACTTCACTATGTATCAAATTTTTCCCAGATCCCTGAAAAAAAAAAATGGTGCCAATGGGGATTCTGGCAAGAGATATTCTAAAATAGACCTCAGTGTTTTAAGTGTTTCAAGACAAATCTGGAGAATAGTTTTAACTCCATGCTCACTAGATCTTATGTTATTTTTTATTATTTATATTTCCTCATTAGATTTGGAAGACATTCTAATTCAAACACTTTGCAAGGTGTCAGTACAAAATATTTCTTCTCTAAGGTTTAATGGCAATTCTTAGCTAGATAAAGGAAACTAACAAACTAGTGGAAGTTTTTGAGGTTTAATGTGAAAAACTAATAACACCCAATATGTTTTCAGGATGGATTGCAGAAAAAAGGAATTAAGAATATAACTTTTACTTTTGCTTCTAGCCATTGTAGATTAAGAGGGATCTGATATATTCTCATACCTTAAACAACTAGAATCTGGACAAAAGAGTATAAAACAATATTATTCAGCCACTGGATCATAGGCAGCACAGGCCTATGATCCTTGAGAGAAGGATAATAAAAGGAGAATCCTATTATTGTGTCAGCTGAATTTCTGGAGACAGTCTCCAGGTCACAGAGTAGAGATTGAAAACGTAAATAGAGTCCAGGAGTTGTGCTGAGTTACAGAGACTGAAATCAAAGTCCAGAATAGTCTAAAGGTCTAAAATTTTTCAGTGTACTAGAAAAGAAAAACTGTGGGGAGATAGAGAGAAAGAAAATGAATGAGAAAGAGAAAGAATGAAATAATGAGAATGAACACTGAAAATGTAGAGAGATGTTTCCCTCAGTGTGTCGTAGAGAATATATTTGTATGTCTGGAAGGAAACTAGCAAAGGCCAAGGAAAGATGCACCAGAAGGCGTAAACAATTCCTAGAACTCATACAAGTCTAGGAATACTTGGGATTTCCCCCAGTAAAAGTAGAAAGCCACTTAAGACTTGAAGCAAAGTTAGAGTTCAAAAAGGTATATTTCATTAGGAGTGGTATTAAGTTAGTTTTAGACAGTAAGCTTCTCTGTCCCTTCTTTAACATAGCTTATAAGGAAGTCTCAAAAGTGGCTTAACTGTGTAACATTACAAAGTCAAAGACACCTTAAAATCCAGCATACAACAATGTATAATTCAAAATGTCTAACGTGAACTAAAAAATTACTGGGCATGTAAAAAGAATGTGTAACAGTGACTTCTATCCTGAAGCAAAAAAGTCCATTAACAGAAATATCCCAAATGACAGAAGTGATGAAATCAGTGGACAAGAATGTTAAACAGTTACTATAAATCTGTCCCTACATTCATGAAGGTAGAAGAAAACATGAATATGATGGAAAGCACAAGGGTCAATATAAAAGATACCCAATGGAACTTCTTGAGGTAAAATATGAATTATATGAAATAAAATTCCTAGATAAGCTTAACAACAGATTAAATATTGTAAAAGTAGGGGATCCCTGGGTGGCTCAGTGGTTTGGCGCCTGCCTTTGGTCCAGGGCGCGATCCTGGAGTCCCAGGATTGAGTCCCACGTCGGGCTCCTGGCATGGAGCCTGCTTCTCCCTCTCTCTCTCTCTCTCTCTCTCTCTCTCTCTCTCTCATAAATAAATAAATAAATCTTTAAAAAAATAAATAAATATTGTAGAAGTAAAGCCTGGTGAACTTAACAACATGAAGCAGAAGTTAATTGAATGCAAAATGAATAACAGAGTTAGAAAGGTTTAAAGAATGAACAGAACATTCGTAACCTATGGAAGAAAACCAAATGGTCCAACACATGTGTAATGAGGGGCCCCAGAAATAAAGAGGGCTGTGAATAAAATATTTTTAAAAATAATTATCAAAAAGGTCTCCAATTTGACAAAGATATAAATAAGTTCAATGAACCCAAAATAGAATAAACATAATAAAAATGAGTATAAAAGAAAAAAAAATCTTAACAGAAGCTGGATAAAGTAGTCACAATACATAGAGAGGAACAAAGATCAGAATTACAACAAACTTCTTAGAAACCATGAAAGTTGGGGATGCCTGGGTGGCTCAGTGGTTGAGCATCTGCTTTCAGCTCTGGTTGTGATTCTGGGATCCCAGGACCGAATCCCGTTTCGTACTCCCTGAAGGGAGCTTGCTTTTCCCTCTCCCTATGTCTCTCCTCTTTCTCTCTCTGTCTCTCATGAAAAAATAAATAAAATCTTAAAAAAAAAAAAAGACCTTTAGAAACCATACAAGTTGAAAACAATACAGTGGCATCTTTAAAATACCGAAGAAAAAAATTCCTAACTTAGTTTAAAAAATTGAATTGATCCAAAGAAAGCAGGAAAGGGCAACAAGCATAAGAACAAATAGAAAACTAACAGTATATGGTAGACTTAAACCAATCATCTTCATAGTTACGTGAATTTGAAATGGCTTAAATACTGCAATTAAGAGGCACAGATTGTCATAGAGAATAAAAGAACAAAGTCAAATATGCATCATCTACCAGAAATCCACTTTAAGTTTAAAGATACACATTCAAACTAAAAAGATGGAAAAGCTCTACCAAATAGTCATCAAAAGAACCATCGTGTATTGCCAAAATAGACTTCAGAATAAATACTAACAAATATAGACAAATACTTTTCATTTAGTATGTTAAAAGACTCAAGGAGGGGAAATAATAATTGTAAATGTATATAAAGCCAATGATAAAGCTTTAAAGTATATGAGGCAAAAACTGACAATATTGCTAAAAGACAATATTAAGATAACAGAAGGGTGTTATAAACTATGAAAAGTCTGGGATTTTACTCTTTTTGCAAGCTACTGAGCTAACGTGATGTATCTTAGTTAAAAAGTGGCCATGACTCCTGAAACACACTACCTGGCAGAAAGCAAGGACTCCTCCCTTGGAGACCAAGGAAAATTTGTTACTTATACAATTATACAAATAATTTGTTACTTATACAAATTCTGGCAGGAGCCAGAATATCAGGTCTTGTACAGGTTCCTTGAGCCCCATTTCAAGGACAGTGTGACAAGGAGCAGATGATGTCTGTGCATGCATTGTATTGGATTATAGAAAGGAAACTTTGAGCCTAGGGAGCATAAATCTTTTATAATTAGTTGTGAGCAAAGCTGCCCAACATTTTTATCTGGAGGGAGGCATTATCTTTTTTTATAATGGGCAGTAAATAAGCCTATTCTTTGTTCCTGAGGGAAACACCCTCCATTTTTATCTTTCAAGACTATTTTCTTCTATCTTCCATGCCTCTTTGCTTGAAAACAAGCAAAATTCTTGAAAACGTATTTCAGCATAAAAGTGCAGTCAGTTATGGGCTCTGGTAACAAGACTGCAAAAAATGTGAGAAATATATGGAAGTGTTATCTTAAGACCATCTGCAAAGTAGAGGAAAATGTTTTCAGAATGTATATCTAAGAGAGGATGTGTTTCCAAAATATGTAAAGAGCTATGAAAACTCAATAATAAAAAATGAGCAAAAATTTTGAACAGATATTTCGTCAAAGATGATATATGCATTGCATGACAAACATAAAAATCTACTCAACAGAAAGAAGTTATTAGAAAAGTTTAAATTAAAACTGCACTGATAAACTGTATCTTACTAGAATGGCTAAAATTAAACATTTACAATATGAAGTATGAATGTGGAGCAACTATAAGTTTTATGTATTGCTTGTAGAAGTTCAAAATGGTATGTTTTTAAAAATGCCTTGGCAGTTTCTTAAAACAATTTAATGCATACTTATCAAATAAGCTATCAATCTCCTCCTCGTTATTTATTCATGAGAACATATGATAAAAACCAACACAAAACATATTCAAATATATATTTTTAAGATTTTATTTATTTATTCATGAGACACACACACACACACAGAGAGAGAGAGAGAGAGAGAGAGGCAGAGACACAGGCAGAGGGAGAAGCAGGCTCCATGCAGGGAGCCTTATGTGGGACTCGATCCCGGGTTTCCAGGATCAGGCCCTGGGCTGAGGGCAGCGCTAAACCACTGAACCACCTGGGCTGCCCCCATATTCAAATATTAATAGAATTTTATTCTTAATATCCCCCAAACTGATGAATGCATAAACAAATTGTACCATATCCACACGATGGAACACATCTCAGCCATACAAAGAACAAAACAAAACAAAACACCCTTGATACACATAACATGGATAAATCTCAAAAGCATTATGCAAGATGAAAAAGGCCAGACGGTAAAATACTGCATACTTTCAATTAAATGGAATCCTAGAAAAAAAATAAAACTACCGTCAGAAAGTACTTCATTGTTGCTTGAGTTGGCAATAAGAGAACTCTTTAGGATAAAGGACATTTTCCCATCTTTCTATAGTTCTGGTTACATTGGATTATTTCTTTAGAATTGTTGAATTTTTTGTGTAATTTTTACTTCAAGCTTTTAAAAATGAGAATGTGACTCTCTTATCTTTATTTTAGCAAACCTCTAAATTGACTAACCAATCATAGTTTGTATATCTATGTTTCTATTCTCTGTTTTGTTTTTATAAACATGTTCTTACTGTTGTTTGATAGTTGGTTATTTTCTCTTTATTTCTTGTAAATAAATAATAGCAGATTGTCATTTCATGAGGTTTTATTATTTATTTTTCAAATCGCTGATGTTAAAATTCAGCCAGGTTGGAATTGTCTTATTATTGCCTGAAACTCTAGCTTAGCTTTAGAGGGTTGTATTTCAGGCAAATGACAAATAATTATCTCAAATTATCTCATTTTAATTTTCTGGATTTCCCCCCTGAATTCAGTTCTGTTAACCCTTGAGTTTGGCCAGATTTTTCACTTAATGCTTCTTGACCTTACCTTGATAATTCTCAATGTCGTTGTGTGTCTTATAACATTAGGATCCAGCATTTATTGAGCATTTATGTGGCAGATTCTGTTCTAATGACTTCATATATTTATTTCCTTTAATTCTCACAGCAATGTTGTAAAAGGAATGAAATTATTTTTTTCCTGTTTTACAGATGATGAAACTGATACATAGCAACTTTCAAATTCATTCAGCTAATAAGTGAGGAAGCAGGAATTTGACTCTAGGCAGTGCAGTTTTAGTCTGTTCCCTGAATCTACAAATCCTCTAAAATATAGATCTTAAATTTTAGTGTATAGGAGAATCAGATTGTTTAAATTCTATTCTCAGTTTTTTTTTTTTTTCTGTTGCTCTCATTATTCCTACTTGATTGATTTAGGATGAATCCAGTAATCTATATGTTTAGCAGGCACTGCAGGTGTTGGTTTGTTGAACTTGGTTTGAGAAATCCCATTTTCTGGGGTGCTTGGATAGCTCAGTCCGTTACGCATCTGAGTCTTGGCTTCAGCTCAGGCCATGATCTCAGGGTCATAAGATTGAGCCCTGCCTTGGGCTCCATGGTCGTTGTAGAGTCTGCTTGAGATTCTCTCCCCCTCCTTCTCCCTCTCCCTTTACACCTGCCCTCATTTGCACATGCATGTGCGCATGCTCTTTTTCTAAAATAAATTAATTAATTTACTTTTTTGTGACTTTAAGCTTACTGCTTAGCTTCTCCGGGCCTTTGTCATCACCTATTCAAAGGTGATTTTTTTTTTTAGGATTGAATTGGATGACTGCTCCAGGCACACGGTAAATTCTCCAAAATAAATAGTTTTTGTTGTTCTTGGTGGTAGATGTTATTTCATTGAATTAGTTAACGGTGGCAACTCTTTTCAACTTGTACTTCCGTGAAATGATATTATCCAATAAGCAAAAGGCATTTCAAAGTAAAAAGACATTTTATTGAATGTAAATACTTTTTAAAAAATTTTATTATATCAGGAATTACAGTGTGTTTTGCTCCAGAATATGTTTCTGAAATACCAAGTAGCTCATTTACAATTGGTAAATAGAATCACATTAGTGTAATGTAGAAGTTGAAAAGCTTTATGTGTGACGTATTCTAGGGCAAAGGAGGCAGAGTTGAAGTATAACCTTGGGCAGGAAAAGAATGCCCTCAACTTTGATACTAAGTAGTCAACAAAAGGGAGCCCTTTTGGTTTTCTTTTAAGAAAATTAAAAAAAAAAAATGCCTGTATTTGGGTCTCCCTGGCCAAAGTTGCATACCCCTTGTCTTGTGTGGTTCTTAAATATTTGCAGATTGCACTGCCCCCTGTGCCGAAGCCTATTTATTGGCTCAGAGTTTGCCTTCCAATTGGATTTTTCCTGCCATTTCTAATTAAAATAATGCCAGCCCTTCCAATCAATTGTGGAGTATTTTTGTTTGCTTTGTATTTGTTTCTTTGCTTTTAAGCTCCGGGGTGAGCTGCTTGCCTGGGTGGTCCAATTTATCTTCCAGGGTACCAATATAATTTTTGGTAGTGATCTGATCCCAAAGTTGCATGTTTTCAGTGGTCTTCCCAGAACCTTTTCTCCCCATAAGTCCTAATATTTGGGGTACACCATTTTGTTTGCAATGTGGAGATTGCAGGATGCATATACCTTCTCACCTATTTAAATGCCATTTTAGGAACATGAACATCTCCTGCTTTGCAATATTTTATATTCCCTGGAAGGGGTGGTGTGTTAAGTGGTTTGTTAATTATAAAGTAACTTACTCCCAGTGATGTGTTCTATTTGTTTCTTACTTTACCCTGAGTAAATCCCACTTGAGTTACTTTCTTTTTTAACGTTGGCAAGATTTCTAATTCGTATTTGAATTGCTTCTGTGCTTGTATCAAAACAGCATGTAAATTTGACTTTAGTTATTAGCTTTTATCTGTAAATTACTGCTTCTTACCGAAAATTACATAATAATTTATAGAGCTGGAAATACTTGACAAAGAAGATAATTTATTTACTATAGGGAGATATTTTCTACAATAATTGTTATGATTCTGCTAATTGCTACCATTTATTGAATGTCCATTAAATGTCCATTCGTTTTTCTAAGAACTTCACTTGCAATATTATTATTTTTTAAAATATTTAGTGAATATAACATAGGTTTTCTTTTTTTTTTTTTTAAGATTTTATTTATTTGACAGAAAGGGAGACAAAACACAAGCAGAGGGAGTGGCAGGCAGAGAGAGAGGGAGAAGCAGACTCCCTGCTGAGCAGGGCTCCATCAAAGGGCCCTGGAATTGTAACCTGAGCCGAAGGCAGACACTGAACCTACTGAGCCACATGGGCACCCCCAGAGATTTTCTAAATAAAGAAAACAAAGGAGTAAATATGTGTCTTTTAGAATCTTCAACAGAAACATGAGGGATATGAAATAAAATACTATTATTAGATAGCTAATGCTATTGAAATCTTGACACCATCCCATAAATATGGTATTTACTAAGTGGTGGAAGAATTTCTCAATATACCCATTATCTACATACAACTACTTTAAAGACAATAATACATGCATGTCAGATGTCTCTTAAAAGCTTCTCCCTTGCTTTTGTTAAGCATCCAGACATACTTTTGCCAGAAATAGAATATAATCCAATTATAGTAAAAAACTTCTATGGATAGAAGCAGCGTTGTTCATCGTCACTGAATATGTATTTGGAATAGTTTAGGATTTTAGTTTGGACCTTAAGAGCTCAAATAACAGTGTTATTTTAAATTGTTTCTAAGGTGGTTTTTGAATACTCTAAATAGTACAGGCTTTTACACTTTATAACTATATGACTTGGGTCAAATTACTTAAATGAATCCGAGCCTTAGTTATCCTTTCTATATAGTGGAGAGAATAGTTGTGCCTATTCTTGAGCGGTCCCACCGGTTAAATGTGAGGTAACTGCTATGTACTACATTCCACATATGTGTTAGCTGTGAATATTTTTATCATTATCATTATTAAATTTAGAAACAATAATTACTATCTATCTAGTGTCTTGCTCTCCATATTTACTATATTTTCATAACCTAGGCAGGTATAGTCAGCTGAATGGTTTAACAGCTTTAGCTAGTTCCACTATTGCATGAATTTAACCTAATTTCATGGGATAAAACAGAATGAGCACAGTGGTTCATGGCTGTCAGTAGTGAAAAATAGCTGGAAATCAGACAAACAGCTTCATTGCTGAGATTGTTTCCGGGCTAAAAGTTCTTCTAACAGCTGTTTGTTTTGGCCATTAATCGTGTCCATTCTTTTTTTTTTTTTTTTTTTTTTTTTTTTTTTTTTTTTAAACTGGGGAAATACAATTTTCTTTAAAGAGAGAATGTAGGCTGGTTATTTCTGAAGTCAGGAAGAATGCCTGTCCTTCCCGTATTGTGGTCTTTTGGCTGCCTTGACAGTTGGACTGAAGAGTTTTCCTTTTGTTTCTCTCCACTTTTTTATTCTTAATGCTCAGGCTCAGATCGCTGTAGTGGGAGGGAAAAAAATATAACTAGGAGCTCTTTAATCCTAGAGAAGGAGCTTTGTAGCAGTTACCTTCAAGAAAAGTGTACTCCCCAAAGGAGTATTTAATATTGCATAGACACTGACTCACTGAACAGAGAGCGAGGCTGAAAGAGAGAGAGAATGATGAGAATATGAGAATTCAAGCCAGCAAGAAAGAAAGATACTTAACTAAAGATGAAGGGAAGTTTTGCCTCTTCCTGGAAGTTATATTATTAGTTTTTTTTTTTTTTTTGAATCATGATGACTGCTAGTTTTGTTTAAACTATTTGTTCTGGAAATACTAAAGTTGGAGCCTACCAGACTGAGGTTAGAAGCATTTTCTTTGGCAGCAAGAAGATACTTTTATAGAAGCCATGCCTGTACTTGGGGTTGCCTCAAAACTGAGGCAGCCAGCTGTTGGGTCAAAGCCTGTTCATACTGCTCTTCCGATACCAAATCTTGGCACTACTGGGTCACAGCCCTATTCTTCAAGACCTTTGGAACTTACTGAAACAGAGACCTCAATGCTTTCTTGTCAACTCACATTAAAATCAACCTGTGAATTTGGAGAGAAGAAACCCCTCCAAGAAAAAGCTAAAGAGACAGAAGACAGTAAGGTTAGTGGCTGAAGGTTACTTGCAGACTTATAAAGCTACAATGCAAATTTCCTTGTAGGTGGAATATAAAGCATGTTGTGAAATGGGGAGTGATAGAGGATCACCCATGTAAGAATGTAAGTAGTTTATATAGCTGAAAAGCTAAGTATTTAGCCTTTGTAAAAAGTGTGTTGATGATTTATAGTTGTAGCAAAAGTCATTAGCAGATTTCTCTGAAAATGCATGTTTATTCTCACTTAGTACTACTTACTGATGGAGTGCCTACTTAGGCTTAGATATCACTTTATTACTAATAGCCATAACTAGTCCAAAATATGGAGAAAGGGACGTATTTTCCATGCATATTACACTATGAAAGGAGGAGATTTATCTGTAAAAAGTCCATGGAGGTGCCATCACTTTTTTCTAAATGCAATTTGCATTTTAAACACTTTCTGTTTAAATATATGTATCTTAGACTGCTTAATTCATTGCAATGTGAACAAAAATGAAATATTATTTTCCTTGATATTGCACATTGGTCTGGATTTTCACTTGTAAATTGAAACCCTACTGTTTAACTTATTACTGACATCTTTTTCAGTCATTTAATTTATGGTATTTTGTGAGCAGTGGATCCTAGCTCCTGGTTTGTTTTTAAGCCATACTGCATTCGTTTTCTCCAGATGCTGAGGGGTTGCATGGCCTTTCAGATGCTGAACTTCAGGGGCATTCATTTGTATCCTGATAAACATCACTTTTTAATGCAGCATTAACTATGCCAAGCTTTCCAAAGTTGCTGTTCTCACTTCCTGGCTTAAGGAATGCTTTGATTTTACTTTCCCACCCAAATGTAATTTATAATAATTTAAGAAGAAATTTCATATTGAAATCCAATCTACAAGTTAAAAAGAAAGCCACCCCTTTTGTCTGAAGTGCCCATTCATCTATCTCCACCTGCTCAAATCCCCTAAGGAACAGGCAAATGCAACTTTTCCCCCAAAGTCTTTGCTAGCTACTCCTTACTCTCCTTTCCTCTCCTTGATTCTTTTAGTAATGCTCAAAACACATTTATTTACACTATATTTTAGTTATCTGGATGATTTATTTCTATTGCCACTGAATTGAAAATATGCCGATGGCAAGTCTTATTTCTACTGTGATACAGCTCCCTCTGCCCAGTGCTTTGTGCCTAAGAATTAAATAGTAGTTGAGTGGATTAATACATGAATGAATGAATCAATGAATGAAGAACTATTCTAAGAAATATTTAGTTAATTCATTAGTCCCTTTGAATCACTTAATCTATGAAACAGAGGGTTTGGAGTGAATGATTTTTACTTATAGCTCTAGGGTTATATTATTCCTTTTGTGTTTTAAGAAAACATTAGAAAATCACACAAGAAAAATAAATTAAAAATTAATTAACTCAATGCTTATAGTTCTCAGTTCAATGTAAACAATTCACGGTAAAAGTAGAGAAGTATAAATTATCAATGAAATACTAAAAATATTTGACTTTATGTAAATAATTAAAAGCAAATGCCATATTTGTTTTATATCTGCTTTAATGTTCTGTGTACCCACAACGACCTGTTGAGATTAGATGGAAAGAATAGATAGTCCCTTTTTCTTTGCGGACCATAGCTATCATCTGCAGGTCTAGTCAAACTTCCATTTTGCTAAATGACCTTGGCCTAAGACTTGCACACCATAAGTACTGTTTTCAGTAGAATTTTGGTCGATTTCTTTGGTTAACAAACATATCAATCATACATCTGATATTCCAATAAGTCTCTGTGGTCAGCAATGTTGTATTTATGGGATGTTTTTAACATGCCACTTATCAGATTAAAAATTTTTTCAAACAAATTTAAAGAATGCTATATCAGCATTTCAGAATATTTCTGAATGTTAAAAAAGTATATTTAAAGATTTTTATAAACTTTGAAAAACTAGAACTGAAGAAAATAGCAGAAATGATCAAGGGAATTGTATTAGAGATAATTAGATTTGACCGCAAAAAAATAGAAGGCTCAACATAACAATAAGACAAATAACACAGGAGTTTTCTTTTTCCTTTTTTTAAAATTTAAATTCAATTCTTAACATGTAGTGTATTATTAGTTTCAAAGGTAGAGTTTAGTGATTCATCAGTTGCATATGACACCCAGTGCTCATTACATCAAATGCCCTCCTTAATGCCCATCACCCAGTTATCCCATTCCCTCACCCCCCACCCCTCCAGAGACCCTCAGTTGGTTTCCTGTAGTTAAGAATCTCTTACGGTTTGTCTTATTTTCTTTTTCCCCTTCCTCCCCTATGATCCTCTGTCTTGTTTCTTAAATTCCACATATGAGTGAGATCATATGATAATTCTTTCTCTGTTTGACTTACTTCCCTTAGCATCATTCCCTCATATAAAGGATATCTGGAAGTAAGCAGTCTATAGCTGGAAGGGTGACTTCATGAAATTGCCAAGGAACTCGTCCCTCTCCTTTGTCAATCACTCTGTAGCATCTGTCTCTCAGTCTTACGTGGATAATGAAGTTTTGTTCTATTAGAAAGACACACCCTGCTTTATTAAGTATTCTTCTACATCCACTTGGCCTATTTACAATTCCGAGGCCTTATGTAGCTGCAGTGGAGACTGAAAAATATAGTGTTTATTCTAGGTAGCCATGTGCCCAGCTAAAAATTATGGGTTCTGTTTCTGAGGAAAAGAGACCATGTATAGTACCCACAATAGATGACTGTCATTAAGAAACATTTATGTGGCATACTCTGCTAGTCCTTGCACCAAACAGCCTTATGGTATGGTTAGGGGAAACAAATGTGTATATGACAATGTCAGAAATGTGTCTTCAATCCAGCACTGGTGTCCCCTCCCCTCCTTGATAGATAGCAGATGAGCAGCCTGGCGGAGGTGCAGGGACCCCACCCTCCGCTTCAGTGGGCTCACCTGCATCTCCCAGCAGCTGCTTGGGACCCAAATGTCAGCAACGCCCAGCCCTCCTTTACAAAGTGGGCTCCTGAGGGCTCCACCCAGTGTCACTGTAGCAACATCTGTGTGTCACTAATCTTTCTTCCTTTCTGTGCTATGGAAAAAAATGCTGTAAATATTAAGAGTAGTTACTGTATGTTGTACAAGCATTTGTGGAGGTGTAAAATAAAAGTTACATAATGCTTCTGTACATAATGCTATCACTCCAGTTATCTAATCTTGAATTTCTAGTCTAATATCTGGCAATAAATATCACTATTTTACATATAATCTGCTAGATATTGGAGATTTTACTTCCATATTGGAGCTTGGGCTTATTACTTTATATGCATTCTCATGCATTGGCCTTTGTTTTCTATCAGTTATTGCAATAGTTTCATATTGGTCTCCTCTCTTCCTGTGGCTTTCTACCCCGTACATCCAGCACGTTCACCATCCTGCTTTCAGCTTGGTAACTTTAGTTACTTCTCATGTCTTGCAGTTCCTTCGCTCAGCCCTTCCAGTCTTTAATTGTTGACACCTCTTCTTCTATTGTAGTTCCATCTAGCTACTGTTTTCCAGATGTCTCCTTCCTGGGTGTCCCAAGTTGTTCGGAGTGCTTAGTCTCATTGTCTTTTTACAAATAAATAACATTAGTTCCAGATTCCATGCCACATACATTTGGAATCTCCATCACCATTCCTCAAGGACTTATGTTTTCCTTAGCTGTCTCTTGTTCTGATTTCTTACTTTCTTTGAATTTTCTAATGTCTCTCTTCATATGGATTGGTTTTTCCATTCTTCCTGGGCATTCATCCAAATGAGGAAGAGAGTCACTTTGCTTTGGAAACGTTACTTAAGAATCAAGAGATTAAAGTTAAGAAAGGGAGTTCTATTTTGTCACAGCTCAGCAAATCCCAAGCAGTTAAGCTTTAGGCATCCTTGTTCCTGAAAATCCCCTGGCATGCGCACCCCCTTAGCCTTCTTTTTTTCTTTCCCCAGCCTCATTTTCCAGCTTGGTCTGCCATCTCTCTTTTACCTCTCATTTTTATTGTCATTTCAATTTCTTTCTAGTTCTGGGTCCACTCACCTTTTCCCTCTTTGATTACCTATAGAAACTCAACATTCTTTACATTAGTATAGAAGATAATCTTGAGCATGTACATGGTACTTTATAGGAAATTTCTTAATTTCTTTCTCATGGCATTTCAAAGAATGCTTTATTATCCACATTTACAGAGAAATAAACTCACATAGAGTGGGAGACATTCATAAGATCAGTTGGTTAACTAGTACCAAAATCCAGAATTCGAATCTAGGTTTGTTCCTTCAAAGCTTTTATTTGTTTTTGTATATTACAATATAATTTCTCTTCATGATGTAATTGCAGTATTTTTTCTAGTTTTTTCTAGCTATATCCTGTCCCCCAGATCTCACCAGCTCTTAACAGTCAGTTCAAAAGTCAAAGAAAAGAGTAAACAAATTGTTGTGGAGGTTAAAAGGAAGGAAAGTTTGCATCCAGTTAGGAAGGTCTGAAGGAAGTTCCTGAAAGAGAACTTTGTCCTCTTTGTCCATGTTAGTATAGACATTTGTTTCATATTTTGACTCTACCAATTACAAGGACAATTAAGGTAGAGATATGTTCTTAATATTACATTCACAGGTGTTAGCACTGATATTTTCAAAACAGAATATACTTAAAGCCTTAAATTGAATATTTTTTAAAAAATATGAATAGCAATATAGACAAGCAAATAGATTGTATAAATAGTATTGCTAATAAGAGCAATATTTTTGTCAGATTTCAGGGATGAGAGAAATCCTACTTGGATGGAGCATTCAGGAAAGACTTCACCAAGTAGTTGATGTTTAATGGACAGATAGGACTCAGACATAGATAGGGAAAAAGCATTCTTGGAGGAGAGATTTGCATAGAATACCCAGTGAGTAAATCATTATAATTTGAGGAGACTGTTTATGGAAAGGAGCAGGTTTGGGTCAGAGTATGCATGGATGCAGACTTCCATTAGGTAGACGTTGGGGAAGGCTCTTTTGTAAGAATGAGAGAAAATTACACTGGCGATGATATTTAGGAACAATCAAAGCATATTAATTAATGTTTATAGAGACTTGTTATATGTCTGATAGTGGGTCAAACACTTCGTGGAGCATCCATCAGTCCTCACAACAGCCTTATGATATAAGCACTGTGATTGTCCTCATTTCATAGATTAAAAAACTGAGGCGGAGAGAGGCTGTATAACTTACCAATATTTCAGTGCTAGAGTGTGTTAGAATAGGGATTTGAACCAAGGCTGTGCACCTCTAGAAGACAGTGCTCCCAACTAATAACACCGCGGCAATGAAGACTTCGCCATGTCATTGGGAGAGAAGAGCTATTGATTGACTTGGCTTCTCCATAGACTAGTCAGGCTTGTTTTAAATATTTGGTTAACACTGCTAGTGAATTGCAAATAAATCATTGGTGTGCCCAATTGCTTAGAAGTATCAGAAGACAGTTAAGTTGATAGAGGGCCTCTACTGAGTTGTTCAAATAACAGAAATAAATAAAAGAAGCCCCATGGTAGAATTATAGCAACAGATGTCAATAGAGTAGATGACTGGCTCTGGCCTCCAGCTGTTTCCTTCTTGGAGAAGATGCCTGATTGCTGAGGACTGTCGACACTCCCGTTGGCTTGCTCACATGGTAGCACTTCCAGCGCTCGCCAGGCCTCCAGCTGCACAGGTCAGCCCTCGAGTCCCTAGATGATTCCGCCTTCCTTGCCTGTTTCTGCTGGGCTTGCACATTTACTTATTTGTGCTTAAAGAAGCACAATTATTTCTTTTTCAGTTATGGCTCATGTTCCAAGTTTCACAGTTAAACTGTTAATGGTCGTTTTAATTGTTTCTGCCTTTGTGGTAGCAATGGTAGGAAGAATGTTGTAATGATCCTTGAATTTTAACATTTTCTCTACTGGTGGAATGCTAAGCTTTTCAATATTGTACAGTTATGTCTCTTGAGTAACCATTCATAGAAATGTAGCAACTTAATACCATTGTTTGTTATTTTAGTTTGTGCTTTGCAAAGTCCTTAAAGAATTATATCTCATGCTTTAAACTATGAAATTACTAAATATGCTTGGGTAAACTAAACATGATTATATGTTATTGAAAATCTCATACAATGTTTTTTATTGCTCTTTTTCAAATGTCAATATTGTATGTATATCTGATGCCAGTTTTCCAAACATGTTCTTCTGAGTTTCTTAAACCTGTCTACTGTTATAGACATGTTTTTTTCTTTACTATACAGGAAGGCACCAAACATAAAATCAATAGATATGTCACTAATTTTTAAGCAAAAAATTGTTTCCTGCTCATGCTATCACATCTCCAACAATTATCCTTGAACTTATTGTATTAGTTAGCATAGTTAAAAGAACATCAAATTAGAAGCTCCAGGATTTGACTTAACCTTCTGCTACATCCTGAAAAGAGAAGTCACTTAAATTCTCTGAACTTCAATCTCTATATTCTGTGAAATGAAGTTAATAGCTCTTAATAAGGCTTTTCGAAAGGTAACATTTTTATTATCCACTTCCTTTCTCCTTTTTCCTGATTTTGTCCGATCAGTTATTTCTTTTCTCATATTTTTTTTTTCAATCTCTTCCTCTCCAGTAGATCCTTTTACCAGGATTTTTCAAACTCGGCACATTTTGGACCTGATAATTCTTTATTGTAGGAGGTCAGTCTTACTATTATAGAATATTTAGCAGCATCCCTATTACTGACTATATGGCAGTAGCATTCTTTGGTTGTGACAAACAAAAATGTCTCCAGATATTGGGAAAAGTATCTGGAGAGAGGTCAAAATAAACCTAGCTGAGAAACAGTGATTTAGATTCAGCTTCAAAAAATGCTCAGGTTGCCATTATTATTATTATTTTTTTGCTGTTTTTTGTTTTACTCAAGTATAATTAACATATGTTACCTTAGTTTCAGGTGTGCAATATAATGATTCAACAACTCTGTACTTTATGCTATGCCCACCAAGTGTTACTATCTATCATCCATCACAATTTAATGCTATTACAATATCAGTAAATATATTCCCTATGCTGTGTCTTTCATCCCCATGACTTGTTCATTCTGTGACTGGAAGCCTGTACCTCTTACTTCCTTTCACCCATTTTGCCCATCTCCCCACCCCCCTTCCCAATAGCAACCATCAGTTCTCTGTATTTATGAATCAGTTTCTGCTTTTTGTTTGTTCATTTGTTTTGTTTTCTAGATTCCACATTTAAGTGAAATCATATGTTATTTGTCTTTCTCTGGCTGGCTTATTTCACTTAGCATAATACCCTCTGGGTCCATCCATGTTGTTGCAGATGTCAAGATCTCATTCTTTCTTATGGGTGAGTAATATTCCATTGTGTGTGCACACCCTGTTATATATACCACATCTTTTTTATCCATTTATCTGTCAATGGGTGTTTGGGTTGCTTCCACTTCACTGTTGTAAATAATGCTACAATAAACATAGGGGGACATATATCTTTTCAAATTGGTGTTTTCATATTCTTTGGGTAGATACCCAGTACAAACTAAAATAATTCTACTAGACCATATGGTCTTTCTATTTTTAATTTTTTTTTGAGGAAACTCTGTACTGCTTTCCACACTGGTTGTACCAATTTATATTCCCATCAACAGGGTATGAGGATTCCCTTTTCTCCACATCCTCATCAACATTTGTTATTTCTTGTCTTTTTTTTTTAAAGACTTATTTATTTATTCATGAGAGACACACAGAAAGAGGCAGAGACATAGGCAGAAGGAGAAGCAGGCTCCCTGTGGGGAGCCTGACATGGGGCTCGATCCCAGGTCTCCAGGATCATGACCTAAGCTGAAGGCAGCGCTGAACCGCTGAGCCACCCAGGGATCCCAGTTTGTTGTCTTTTTGATACTAGTTGTTTTGACTAGTTTGAGGTGATGCCTCATTGCTTTTGATTCACATTCTCCTGATTATTAGTGATGTTGAGCATCTGTTCGTGTGTCTGCTGGTCATCTGCATGTCCTTTGGAAAAAAATGTCTATTCAGGTCTTCTGCCCATTTTTTAATCAGATTGTTTGTTTTTTTTTTAGTGTTGAGTTGCCTAAGTTCTTTATAGACTTTAGATATTAAGCCCTTACCTGATATATCATTTGCATATATCCTTTGCCATTTCATAGGTTGCCTTTTTGTTTCACTGATGGTTTCCTTTACTATGCAAAAGTTTTTTGTTTTGGTGTAGTCCCAATAGTTTTATTTTTGCTTTTGTTCTGCTTACCTGAGGAGACATATCTAGAGAAATGTTAGTAAGGCTGATGTCAAAGAGATTATAGCCTATGTTTTCTTCTAGAAGTTTTGTGGTTTCAGAGCTCTATTCTTTTTTAATATTATTATTATTTCCTTCGATCTGTTTCCTATAATCACTCCTTTTCAGCTTTGCAGATACATTTCTTGAAAGGTTAGTTTGTGTTCAGTGCCATTATCCCAGGCTTTGTGTTAGCTTTACTTCTGATATCTGACTCCTATTCTGTTTTCCTAGAGGTTACCAAATAGCTTTTGAAAAGACATCTCTTCTTGGTTAATATTTTAATTAATTAATTTTACGTATTTATTATTGTTGTTGTTGTTAAAGATTTTATTTATTTATTCATGAGAGACACACACAGAGAGAGGCAGAGACATAGGCAGAGGGAGAAACAGACTCCATGCAGGGAGCCTGACGTAGGACTCTATCCCAGGTCTCCAGGATCGCGCCCTGGGCTGAAGATGGCACTAAATTGCTGAGCACCTGGGCTGCCCTATTTATTTATTATTTTGCTTAACATTTTAGCTCTTGTTTTCATCTTGTTTGCAGCACTTGATATGTGCAGAGCACAGTTCTCCTTTTGGAATACTCCAGTATTTACTAACCCACTGGCCTTGGTGAGCCAATTAGTACTTAAGTCTTAGTTTCTTCATTTATGAAATGAGGACAATATAAACTGCCTCATAAAATTATTGTGAAAAATAAATGAGGTATTTCGTATAAACTGTATTCCAACAGAGTACCTGGTATATAGTTGGTAGCCAACATTCACGACCTATTATATAATATTATAAAAATACCTAATATTTTAGCACAAAAATTGGTAAATGGTGGGAGTTTGTGGCAAAGGAGGCAATGATTAATTCTCCATGCACAGGGAAAATAACATTCCTGCCATGTTCTGACCGGTGAATTTGTTTAGTCAAACATATTTGCAAAAAATAACATTTTAGATAGGCGAGCATTTACCAAGTTGTGTAATATTGTACTCTGTTTAGAACACTATACATTATTCAGCAATCCTAGAATGTGGGATGCAAGTAAGAGAGAGGAAGTTGAGTTGAGGCATTGGGAAGATGGCCATTAGTTGTCCAGTAAGTTGTTTGAACTTATTTTGTAGAAGTTGGGGGCAGGATGCCAACATGACATGAGTAAATCTATATTTTACTGAGAAAGATGATAATGAAATGAAACATGGACAGATGCAGTAAAGGGAGAGAAGTTCAAAACTGCAGAAGAGAAGAAGACTGTGATAGAGCAAAATTTTGACTAAAATACCAAACTATAGAGCAATGGAAGAGAGACAAGTCTAGTAAAAGAAGCAATAGATGTTTGGGTACATTTATTAATTATTAGCAATCTACAAAATTTTAAGTCCTGAAGGTAAGTACATTTCTCTTCAAACAAAAACTTATAGTTTAGTGGGAAATGATAATTTGTGAACTTGGCAGCAAGTAGTGATTAAAACTAGTGATAATTGGGCAGCCCAGGTGGCTTAGTGATTTAGCACTGCCTTCAGCCCAGGGCGTGATCCTGGAGACCGGGGATTGAGTCCCACGTTGGGCTCCCTGCATGGACCTGCTTCTCCCTCTGCCTGTGTCTCCGCCTCTCTGTGTTTCTCATTAATAAATAAATAAAATCTTAAAAAAAAGAAACAAAACTAGTGATAATTATTACTTTTTGAGTACCTGTCCTATGCTGGATATGCTGTATCCAGTTTATTAATATAATCAAACATACATAGAAACTGAGCCTCAGATTGGTGCTAAAGTAGAGCAGGAATTTCAAACTAGGTGTGTTTAATTCCTCTATCAGTGTCCCTCTCTGTCTGTCTCTCATAACAATTTATAAACCACAGTCAAAATCAATGTTATTCTTTTATCTCTATGTGGACACTTAGTCATATAATGAGAGACAAAAAAGAAAGAAAACAATGGATTCTTGCAGAAGTTATGAATTAATCTTTGATAAGATTCACTGTTAATTCTTCCTCTCCTCCCCATCCCCATTGTTGCTCCATATTGGCTTTAAAAAGTGCTTTTCTTTGGACTTCTAGTCACTAGGGCCAATAGGGAAATTCAATATCTGTGGGAGAATTCATTAATTGGATATATGGCAGGATTTCCCCACTGTTGCCAGTAAATGGAATGATTTGTTAAAAAATGTTGCAATTCTGCTTGCTGATAAAGTCACCAGATGAGAGAGCATTGGCAAAAATTTACCATTTTCCCAATAAAATAACATGATGCAATCTCCATGAAAGAAAAGAAAACAAACAAAACAATGGACCATTACTTTTTGCTACATTTCAGTGTTGTAAAGGACTCTTGTAAAACTGAAAACCTGAGGTGGGCAGATCCACAGTTTTCCATCATGATATATATAAAATTTCATGAACTATCAATATGGCCTTGTGTTATTTAAAGTAATGTTAACTTCTGTAGCAGATGAACTCAAGGCCTCAGTGGCTTAACACAGCAGGAAATTTCCTTTCTTTTATATTTAGCTGTTTGTATAGGGAGGGCTTGATGAACTGTGGTCTATAGGTCAAATCTGGGCTGGCACCCAGTTTTATTAAGTGACGTTTTATTGGAACAAAGCCATGCCATTGGTGTGTGTGTGTGGCCTATGGTTGCTTTTGTGCTGTAACAGCAGAATTGAGGAGTTACAATAGGGACTATATGGCCTGCAAAGACTAAAATATTTACTTTCTGGCCCTTTGTAGAAATGTTTGCTGACATGTTCATATGACAACTCAGGAAACCAGATTCCTTCCAGCTTGTGGTTCCATCATCCCACCTCTAATCAGCCATCAGTGAAAGAGAGAAAATGTACGGTTACATAAGAGACTAAGAAATTTCATGGAAGTGTCCATTTCCTTCTATTGGTCAGGACTCTGTCATATGATGAAACCAATCCCAAGAGAGGCTAGGAATTACAATCTACCTGTGTGCCTAGAAATTAAGGGAAATGGTTGGGTGAACTATTTATTAGCCAGCATTTAATTAGCCAGAGACTGCCTAATTTTTCAGATTTTCAAAATTAAGCAATAATTTGCCATATTAGAAATATTCTGAAGTGCCCCCAAAGTGTCTTCTGGATTAAACATAACACATTGAATAAGTGGAGAACCATAATTATACTCGTGACTAGGTGTACAGAAAGAAAATCTTGCAGTTAACTCAGCTTTTAAAAAATAGACCGGGCACATCTATACAGAAGTATCCTATAAAAAGTTCACTGTAGTCGAATGACTCAACTGGTTGCACCCCCACCTTACGATTTTGATAATCCCCTTCAATTTCTCCTGTCCCAATCTGCTCTTCCAAAGTCCCATCCTGAAAGCAACTCTATCTCTATCTTGGTTCTGTGTGCTTGTTTCTAATTGCTTCACTATTCAGTTTGTAGCATTCTTCTATTGCTGGATCTGGAAGGTCTCCATCAGAGCTCCAGAAAAGCCAAGGCAGTATAAGATGTGAATTCTTGAAGGGACGTTTAGAGCATCAGGGTGGAGTCAGGCATCTCCCCAGGAAGGAGGCATTTGCTGGCTACTAGGTGGGGTCCAATGGGTGACTGCATCCTTGTGTGAGGGAGCATCTGCTCTCCCGGCCGGCAGATATGATGTAGCTCTGTCAACACTCTGCAGATTGGCTCCAGAGGGGACCTAGTGGGAAGGTGTGAATGGGTCCCAGACAAAGCCCCCACCAGCATTGAAAGAAGCAACTCCCAGCAATCCTTTCAGACCATGGGATGCAGCTCTAAGAAACAGTACGTAAAACAAGCTCTTTGTAAATGCAAGATAATTTCTAAATGACTAGATTGGTCTTTAAATTTAGTTGTGCATATGGGGCTATTTCTACTCAGGTTTCTACTTCTCTTTGACAGTGGTTACTGTTTAGCTTTGAGTCAATTTAAATTGTTCACTTTTTAGACTCAAGAAAATATACAGGTTATGTATTTCTCTTTAGCGCCCCTGAATGCTCGTATTTTTAATATAATTTTGTTGTGCTTTTTTTTGGGGGGGGGGATTGATTGAATTTCTACAGAGTGATATTTTTGCCAGAACCTTTTATGTTATTATTTTGACCCATATATTTTTGAGGGTTGTGTTTCACATTTCCTTTCTCTTTAAGCCATCTGCTTTTTATAGCTATTTCTTCCTTCCTGTGGCTGACTTTTTGGTATCTACACTTGTGTGTTGCTTTCTTCCATTGAACACAAGGTTTATCATCTCCAACAATATGTTCTCTCTCTTCTTTTCCTCTGATTTAGTCTAGACCTATTGTATTCTAAAACTAGGCTGCTGTCTCACAAATGTAAATTACTCCAATGACTCCTTTAGGTATAGATCATGGATCCCAGGTGACTTTTCTTGTCTTTGACAGTCATTCATCCGATTAATTTATTCCATTATCAACTATTTATTGCATACTTGCCATGCACAAGCAAAGTGTATAGGTGCAAATACATAACTTATATACATAAGCATATGGATATGTCTATATATAATATAGATATTATTTTAACATGATAGGCTTTATGGGAAATATGCTTGCAGCAACTGGGACTCTTCTAGAAATTTATATTCTTTTTATGGCAATGTTAGATTTTTAATTAATATTACCTAGAAAAGACAGAAATGATTATACTTTTGATTTCCAATAATCATTACTTTCATTATACATTTGAGGTATGTTTGTTTAATTTAGAATAGATTTACCCCCTCCAGTTGTGACAATCAAAAATGTCTTTAGTCTGTCCTCTGGGGGGAAAGTTGCCCCCAGCTTAGAACCACTGATTTAGATCATGCCTTGTTTGAAAATAAAAGGTTTAGTAGAATTAAAAAACATAGACAATATAGAAGATTCCAAAATATAAGCAAATAAAATGAGATTACAAGAAGAAAAGAAAAATAGAAAAGGATAATGGTAGAGGACAGGCTGCAATATATAAATATATCAAATTTGTGCTGTGATGTTTTGCATCGTTGCTGGAGGTTAAACCTGGCCTTTGGATCTGAGCTTTCCAGTTTCTCATACATAAAGGTTGAGCAAGTACTGTTTTAATCAGTGCCCAAAGCCTGAGCTAATATTTGTTCTGGAGAATCATCTTTGTTTCTACATGTACAAAGAAATATTTCCTATGGGCATTTATAGAGACATTCCTATGTAATTTATATAACAACTTTCTCAACATTTTTATTGAAGGTTTTAGTTATTATTTTCTCTTCCTGTCCCTACCTTATATATATAACCATTAAAATAAAAAAATTAATTAAGTCCACTTAGGATGACCATTGTGCTGGTTTTCTCAGGACTGCCCTGATTTTAGCAGTGCAGAGATCTTGTTTTGGGAATCTTTCAGTACAGAACAAACTGGGATGGTTAGTCACCCTAATTCTGAATCAGATGTTCTGGTTTTTCCTCTTTAGTTTTACTTTTTAAATTTTATTTTATTTTTTTAAAGATTTTATTTATTTATTAGAGACACAGAGAGAGAAAGAGAGAGAGAGGCAGAGGGAGAAGCAGGCTCCATGCAGGGAGCCCGTCGTGGAACTCGATCCCAGGTCTCCAGGATCATGCCCTGGGCCGAAGCTGGCACTAAACCGCTAAGCCACCCGGGCTGCCCTAGTTTTACTTTTTTTTTTTTAAATCTCTAATTGTTAATTTTAATTCTGCAGTTGAAAATATATTTTATATTAATCATTTTAAAACATCACTTTATTTAATCAAGATTTCATCATCAGATGTCAATTCTCTGGACATGACAGCATAACTTTTCTTTAAAAGCAATTATTCAGATTAGAAATAATTCCTATGGAGGTTGTGTTTTCAAAGATGAGTGATCCTTTTAATGAGGTTCAGATGTTTACATCTGCTCCTTCCTTATCCATACATTTTTAACTGGTGTTGACAATAATGAATGCCCTGTTTCCTTTTGTGTGAAAGACTTGGAGTCGTCAATAAAACAAAGGTAGCCTAGTGCTCTGAGTTCATCAGGTGATTTCCAGCATGAGTCCTGTGGGCCCCGAGTTGAATGGAGTGATACTTTGAGGTATGTGCAGCTGGTTCTTTCTAGAACCCAAAGAATGGGACTTTGAGCTTCCTTGAGCAGCATGCTTCTCTGTAAGACAGACAGGATGTGGTCTGGGAGAAAGTCCACACTTTAACAATAGACCATTGACAGAATGTTTGGGAAGCTCAAAAAGGAAGAGAGCATCTGTCTACACCCAGAATTATCAGAGGCATGTGTGTGTGAGAGAGAATCTTAGGTTGCAGAAATATGTTTTTTTAAGGTTTTCCTTCTCTGTTTTTATTGGATAAGGAGAGTTGCCTTCAAGATAATAAAACGGTTTAAAATCAAGGGAGGAATTGCCTCACATTTTGCCTCCTTATTCCAGGCAGAAAATTAATTTCCTCAGGCGTGAAGCACATTTCGTTTAGCCCTCCTGTATGGCCTCTGTGAACCAAGCTTAGAGAACTAACAGGGAGAAGAGAAAATCCAGCTGGAAGAGAATGCTGCAGAGAGTTCCGCAGGAAAGAAGTCCTTCGAGGCAAAGAGCGACCCAGGCGCTGGCTTCACCCACAATTCATTCTGCTTGAAATAGAAGAAAGGATGCTACGTGGAGCATGGGTATCATAGCTCCAATATATCCCTTTCTCTTCTCCAGCCTTGAAAATTAGTAATTCGATTTTTATCAAACGTACTCTTTTAAGAAGTTGCAAGAAAGTCTTTGCCATTTTATCCTTGTGTTCATTCTGTTCCTCTTGTAGCTTATATTCCCTTCCAGGGGAAGGTTCCCCTATATACACCCTGTCACAGCGTTGACTTGCACAAACACACACCCATTTGGTGCAGCTGCCATTAAGCTGAACAGTGAGTTAGAGTGAGGGCCAATGTCTGCCTTGTCTCTGGCTTTCTTCTTTTCAAGTGTGGTTGTGTACGACTTTTGTTCAAATGTCTTACCACCTGGATCCTCTTGTTGAATGTGTTGCTGCTCTCCAAAGGACTTGGCAGTGGGTACTTCCTGTTGTGCAGCAGGCTTTCATTTACAGGACATCTGTAAAACCACAACACGAATAGTCAGGATAGCAAAAACGGACTGCTAATGAACGTAGTAAAACTTCAGAGCAAATTCTTCAGCCAGGAGAAAGTGCCCCCAAAAGCAGATGTGATTTAGGATGAGTAAGAAATAAGCCAAGGTGTGGGTTTTTACTTTCCACCAGAAAGCAATGCTTGGATTTCCTGGCAATGCAATTATGTAATAACTCTGTGTGTGTGTGTGTGTGTGTGTGTGTGTGTGTGTGTGTGTGTGTGACAGAGGGGGAGAGAGAGCAAGAGAGAGCTTTGTGTTGTTTTTGTTTTTGTTTTTGTTTTTGTTTGTAAACTGTGTCTCAGACAGGGAGGAAGAAGAAGGGACCAACTGGATTGTGTGACTTTATAAATAGAAACAGCCATATTGAAATAACAAGACTGCTCTGAGTTAAGCTGATGAATTTTGCTTCTTGCTTCTAACTTAGGCTACTGAATGAATATAAGATCCATCCTGTGGAGTAATTTCTCAGGTTTGCCCAAGAATATTTAATGGGAAAAATCAGCGAGAAGTTCTTACCCTCCTTCCATTACACTCCCAAGTATTTTAGTCCAAATAAATCAAAACCATTTCTCTGTTGGAAGTAGTCAAGTTGGAGACATACAGGAACTTTGTCCTCTACTACAAATAATGAATAATGAGCTCATATTATTTTTAATACAGCACGTAATTTACTAAACACTGGGAACAGTTTATCCTGGCTGTGGCATAAAGGATAAAGAGGTACCTACCTTATCATTTGTTGAACAAAATGTGTCCTATATTTGCCATATGTTCTGGAATAGTAGATGAGTTCAATTCTATTGCTAGAATAGAATTCTTTACTTTAGAGGCCAGAACCCAGGTAAATGGAGAAGAATCTCCTAGGAAAGACCAAGAACCTTAGTCTTCCCAGCAGGATTCCGTTCAATTTGATATACACTCCGAGAGAGAGAGTGCTGTGTTTGCCAGTTCGCTGAGGTTTATAGATCATAGGTTTTGAACTTCTCAGAGTGATTGTATAACAGTAGTGTTTGCTTTGATTTTGTGGCTATAAAGGGGATACTCGTCCTTTCTAGACACTGTTGATAAATTAATCTTCCCTAGCACCGCTGTAATCTTGGTAATTTCAAGGTTCTCTCTAATCTGATTGAAATGAATTTTCTCATTTTAAACCTTTACTTCAAAGGGAGGCCTATTTGATTCATGTTTACATCCACTGAGATATCTAAAACAGTGTCTTTAATTTTTTAAAAAAATTATCGTTGACACACAATGTTACATGAGTTTCATATGTACAACATAGTGATTCAACAAGGCTGCACATTATGCTGTGCTCACTGTGCAATCACTGGCTGTGTTCCTAGTACAGTACCGTTGACTGTACTCCTTACCCAGTACCTCTCATCCCCATGACTTACTCATCCCATAACTGAAAGCCTGTACCTCCCACTCCCCTTCACCCATTTTGTCCATCTCCATCCCCTGCCTCCTGCTCCCCTGTGGCAACAACCAGTTCTCTGTATTTATGAATCTGTTTCTGCTATTCTTCTTTCTTTGTTTTGTTTTCTAGATTCCAAATATAAATGACATCCTAGGGTATTTCGCTTCATGTAATACTTCTAGGTCTATACATGTTGTCACAAGATTTCATTCTTTTTTAATGCCTGAGTTATAGATAGAGCGATTGATCTTAATCCATTCATTTATTGGTAGACATGAATTGCTTCACTATCTTAACTATTGTACATAATGCTGCAATACACATGTGGGGAGATACCTTTTTGAATCAGTGGGGTTTTTTTCCTTTGGGTAAATACCCACTAGTGAAATTACTGGATCATAGTGTCTTTCTATTCTTAATTTTTTGAGGAACCTCTGTACTGTTTCTCACACAGGTTGCACCGATTTACGTCCCTCACATCCTCACCATCACTTGTTATTTCTTGTCTTTGGATACTAGCCATTCTGACTAGTTTGAGGTGATACCTCATTGCTTTGATTTACATTTTCCTGATTATTAGTAATGTTGAGCATCTGTTCATGTGTCTGTTGGTCATCTGCGTGTCTTCTCTGGGAAAATGTCTATTCAGATCTTCTGGCCATTTTTTAATCAGATTGTTTGGGGTTTTAGTTTTGAGTTGCATAAGTTCTTTGTATATTTTTGTTATTAAGCCCTATTGGATATATCATTTGAATGTATCTTCTGGCATTCTGTAGGTTGCCTTTTTATTTCATTTATGATTTCCTTCACTATGCAAAAGTTTATATATATATATATATAGTTTATGCAAAAGTTTATATATATATACTTATATATATATACTTATATATATGCTTATATATATACTTATATATATACATATATATATACTTATATGTATACATATATATATATATATAGTCTGAATTGCTTTGTTCTGCTTGCCTGAGAAGATATACCTAGAGAAATGTTGCTTAGGTTAGTGTCAAAGAGATTACTACTTATGTTTTCTTCTAGGAGTTCCATGATTTCAGGTCTCACATTTAGGCCTTTAATCCATTTTGAGTTTATTTTTATATCTGGTGTAAGAAACTGGCCCAGTTTCATTCTTCTGCATGCAGCTATCTGGTTTTCCCAGTACCACTTGTTGAATCTAACACAATGCCTTGCATGCAGTAGGAATTTAAACATAACTGTTGAACTAAAAATTGACAGTGATTTTTGTAATTTTATTCTGTTGTCTCAAGATTTACATCATGTCTATATTTCATAAATACCTATCCTAGATCTTATCCATGACTGCTTGGATATAAATTTTGGCTCTTCTATTTTCATACATTTCTGCTGTTTCAGTGATTCAAGGTCAAAATCCTCATAATTTTGGCATCAGTATAGTATACAAGTAGTCCTTCTTGAGCAAACCTAGCCTAATTCAATGGTGGTCTCATACGTCTCTAAATCTATCTCACAAAATAGTACATATTACTAGTGGAAGGAATAGTGGAGGATCTTCTGATACAAGTATCTTTTTTTTGTATGTTGGTAAAATTGATGGACTGTCTAAAAGGAATTTCATATTAAAATGAATATAAGAGCCATGACATGGCTGTCCTATTTGTTGATAACTATTATTTAGTTGTCATACAAACTTGCTTAGGAAAAGGAATGTGATTTTAACATCAAATCCAAGTCTCAAGGTCTGTCTTATTGTCAAGCCAGCCATAGCTTTGTGCTGGAGAATCAGTAAGGAGATGGAATATGTTCACGTCATGCTCTGACACCTAAAAGCACCTTCGCATTCTTCGATTTTCTTGTCAGAACATAACTGGTGAGGTCACTTTATTCAGTAACAATGTCCATGTGCTATTGCCAGGTTGGGTTTATGGATGTTAATAGAGTTTTCTCTGTCTAGGGTGATGTATGGTCCGAATCTTCCTCTAAATAATCTCAAATCCATTGTAGTGTAGTAAATTCAGCCAAGCACTTTGTAATTTATGTGTCTTATTTAAAGGGCTTGGAGACATACTACTTCTTACTACATCTTAGATGTACAAGAAAACATAACTCAGTGTTTTCCACAGCGTATCTCTTCTTGTTCTCAAGTGCCATTCCTGCTGAATTTAGTAATTCTTACTAAAGAAGGAGATTGGTGAGGATGGGAGGAACCTAACTTGGACTTTTATTTGTTTGTTTAAGAATGCCTCATTAAAGACATGTGTGGTAATTTGAAAGTCAAACTTTTTGTAAGTGCTGTTTCCTTTCTTCATGAAGTTTCTCTTTTCTCATTAATTAAGTGGTATCTCTGGATGTGGAAACAATGTGCTTAGGGAAGTTTGTGTGTGCTCAGGCTAATCAGGTGTGGAATGAGAGCCACTCCTGTTTGCGTGCTACCATCTGTTTCCTTGCTATGCATTGCTAAGATAGCCACATATGCCTGGTCGCTGAAATGCTGTGTGAATCTCTGCCGAGACTTGGGCTTTGGGCATTGTGTGGACACCCAGGGCTGGTTAGCATTGCCCAGATTCTGCATTTACCTTGTCCTAATGCCCACTCTCCTTGGGGACACTGGTCTTCTCCACCTGTGTGCATAACCCCATTGGGATCCATAGAAACTTCTGAATTCATATATACCGGGAGTGCTTTCTCAAGGCCCACCTGTCTAACCATGTCCTGTTGCCATTTTCTCTTTACTGAGGCTATTCGGAATGGGCAAGGGGCACCGTCTTGTAGGTGGGAAGTGGGACCAAATCTTCTTAGCTTTCTTTTTTTTTTTTTTTTTTTCTCTTCTTAGCTTTCACTCTGATCTTCAACCTACCTGAGAATTTCTCTTGTTCAACAGTCCTGAGGCTGTTCCCAGGGATATGGAGATATTAGACTGCTTCTCAAATTCTAATAGCATTTTATCTTAGACACACCCTTTCTGAATCTCCTGTCTTCCTGCTATTTGAACTTTTATTTATCTCACCATTGCGGTTAGCTTCTCTGAAAATACCTCCTGTATACTCTGTGTTATGCTTTATTGTATAACTCTGGGATCTGTTTTTTTTTCTCTGTTTTTTTAAAGATTTTATTCATTTATTTGAGAAACAGAGAAAAAGAGAGGCACAGACACAGGGAGAGGGAGAAGCAGGCTCCATGCCGGAAGCCTGACGTGGGACTCCATCCCAGGTCTCCAGGATCACACCCTGGGCTGAAGGCAGCGCTAAACCACTGAGCCACCCGAACTGCCCTGGTTTTTCATTTGATAGGTAAAAGAGGGCTTCTCTCTTGTTGAAAGAGATTTGTTGAAAATTCTGACTTTCAAGATTGTTTTGTCCCTATGAACATAAATATTTGATATAAAGTTGAGCCATGAGACTTTTTTTTTTGGTTATGGGCTGAATTCTGTCCTCTTGAAATAATAAAAGTCATCATTTCAATGAATGGAGGACCCAAAGATCAACTAAGAAGGAGAAGTAAATAAGGACAATTCTATAATGTTTTAATGTCTCAAAAATAGGCTATAGGAATGATGTGTATAAATATAGAAATACATATATATGTGTGAATTTGGTGAAATTCACAGCTTACTGTAGTTTTTTTCCAACTTTCATTGTAAAATGTTAAAAATATTCTTTAATACTGTTCTCAGTGTCTATTATGTACATCATGAAAGACAACTAATAATGGCTATCACTCATTAGGAATTCTTGGCAGACACTGTTGGAGGTACTTGAAATGCATTTAATTTACTATTTGTGTGTACTATTCACCATGCTTTACAGACAAGGAAACCAAAGCATAAAGGAGCCAAGTGACAAGAACCAAATGACCCAGATTCTACTGCCTTTTATGTGATTCCTGTAGATTATGTGGAGGAATAAGAACTATTATTGTAGAAGCAAAGATTGAGAAAAAGGGCAAGAGCATAAAATAAATGACTTTTAGGAAATAAGAGGCGGTTTTTGAAAGTATGAGTAGATACTCATCATGTAATTCAGGTTAACAATGGACTAATTGATCATCAAAATGGAATAACTGTCCTAAACGTTTCTATTATATTTAAGAAACATAATAGCATAATGTCATGCACTATAAGTTTGTGAGAAGCATTAGTAAAATAATTAGCTTGTTAGAAAACATTTATAACTGTTATTTTAAAGATTGTATTGAAGCATAATGAAAACACACCAAAAAAGTATGCGTATCATAAATACATAGCTCATGAGTTTTCAGAAACAGAACATACCTGTACAAGTAGAGCAGAAGAGGAAGCAGGCATTGCTAACATCCCAGAAGCCCCTCACCCCTTGAATTCTAATGATAGAAACCACTATCCTTAATTTTTAAGAGTCAATATTAATTTTTGCCTATTTTATCCTTTGTATACAACTGAAATTATGAAATATATTCTGTTCTGCTTCTTTTAAAGTCCATCATTATGTTTGCATATATTTGCATATTGTTGTATGTGGGTATGGATGGGTTATTCTGAAGGATTCATGTTATTCCAGAGCATGAGTTTCTGCAAAATTGATTTTTTTTAATTCTACCATTATGTACCCATTTTATTATTTTTTGTTTTTAATAAATTAATTTTTTATTGGTGTTCAATTTATCAACATGCAGAATAACACCCAGTGCTCATCCCGTCAAGTGTCCCCCTCAGTGCCCCCCACCCTCGTCCCTTCCACCACCCCTAGTTCGTTTCCCAGAGTTAGGAGTCTTTATGTTGTCTCCCTTTCTGATATTTCCCACACATTTCTTCTCCCTTCCCTTATATTCCCTTTCACTATTATTTATATTCCCCAAATGAATGAGAGCATATAATGTTTGTCCTTCTGTGGTTGACTTACTTCACTCAGCATAATGCCCTCCACTTCCATCCACATTGAAGCAAATGGTGGGTATTTGTCGTTTCTAATGGCTGAGTAATATTCCATTGTATACATAAACCACATCTTCTTTATCCATTCATCTTTCGATGGACACCGAGGCTCCTTCCACAGTTTGGCTATTGTGGACATTGCTGTTAGAAACATCGGGGTGCAGGTGTCCCGGCGTTTCATTGCATCTGAATCTTTGGGGTAAATTCCCAACAGTGCAATTGCTGGGTCGTAGGGCAGGTCTATTTTTAACTCTTTGAGGAACCTCCACACAGTTTTCCAGAGTGGCTGCACCAGTTCACATTCCCACCAACAGTGTAAGAGGGTTCCCTTTTCTCCACATCCTCTCCAACATTTGTGGTTTCCTGCCTTGTTAATTTTCCCCATTCTCACTGGTGTGAGGTGGGATCTCATTGTGGTTTTGATTTGTATTTCCCTGATGGCCAGTGCTGCAGAGCATTTTCTCATGTGCATGTTGCTTATGTCTATGTCTTCCTCTGTGAGATTTCTCGTCATGTATTTTGCCCATTTCATGATTGGATTGTTTGTTTCTTTGGTGTTGAGTTTAAGAAGTTCTTTATAGATCTTGGAAACTAGCCTTTTATCTGATTTGCAAATATCTTCTCCCATTCTGTAGGTTGTCTTTGAGTTATGTTGACTGTATCCTTTGCTGTGCAAAAGCTTCTTATCTTGATGAAGTCCCAATAGTTCATTTTTGCTTTTGTTTCTTTTGCCTTCGTGGATGTATCTTGCAAGAAGTTACTGTGGCCAGGTTCAAAAACTGTGTTACCTGTGTTCTCCTCTAGTATTTTGATGGAATCTTGTCTCCCATTTAGATCTTTCATCCATTTTGAGTTTATCTTTGTGTGTGGTGAAAGAGAGTGGTCTAGTTTCATTCTTCTGCATGTGGATGTCCAATTTTCCCAGCACCATTTATTGAAGAGACTGTCTTTCTTCCAGTGGATAGTCTTTCCTCCTTTATCGAATATTAGTTGACCATTAAGTTCAGGGTCCACTTCTGGGTTCTCTATTCTGTTCCACTGATCTATGTGTCTGTTTTTGTGCCAGTACCACACTGTCTTGATGACCACAGCTTTGTAGTACAACCTGAAATCTGGCATTGTGATGCCCCCAGCTATGGTTTTCTTTTTTAAAATTCCCCTGGCTATTCGGGGTCTTTTCTGATTCCACACAAATCTTAAAATAATTTGTTCTAGCTCTCTGATGAAAGTCCATGGTATTTTGATAGGGATTGCATTAAACGTGTAAATTGCCCTGGGTAACACTGACATTTTCACAATATTAATTCTGCCAATCCATGAGCATGGGATGTTTTTCCATCTCTTTGTGTCTTCCTCAATTTCTTTCAGAAGTGTTCTATAGTTTTTAGGGTATAGATCCTTTACCTCTTTGGTTAGGTTTATTCCTAGGTATCTTATGCTTTTGGGTGCAATTGTAAATGGGATTGATTCCTTAATTTCTCTTTCTTCAGTCTCATTGTTAGTGTATAGAAATGCCATTGATTTCTGGGCATTGATTTCGTATCCTGCCACGCTACCAAATTGCTGTATGAGTTCTAGCAATCTTGGGGTGGAGGCTTTTGGGTTTTCTATGTAGAGTATCATGTCATCGGCGAAGAGGGAGAGTTTGACTTCTTCTTTGCCAATTTGAATGCCTTTAATGTCTTTTGTTGTCTGATTGCTGAGGCTAGGACTTCCAATACTATGTTGAATAGCAGTGGTGAGAGTGGACATCCCTGTCTTGTTCCTGATCTTAGGGGAATTCCCAGTGTTTCCCCATTGAGAATGATAATTGTTGTGGGCTTTTCATAGATGGCTTTTAAGATGTCGAGGAATGTTCTGTCTATCCCTACACTCTGAAGAGTTTTGATCAGGAATGGATGCTGTATTTTGTCAAATGCTTTCTCTGCATCTAATGAGAGGATCATATGGTGCTTGGTTTTTCTCTTGCTGATATGATGAATCACATGGATTGTTTTACGAGTGTTGAACCAGCCTTGTGTCCCGGGGATAAATCCTACTTGGTCATGGTGAATAATTTTCTTAATGTGTTGTTGGATCCTATTGGCTAGTATCTTGTTGAGAATTTTTGCATCCATGTTCATCAGGGATATTGGTCTGTAATTCTCCTTTTTTGTGGGGTCTTTGTCTGGTATTGGAATTAAGGTGATGCTGGCCTGATAGAATGAATTTGGAAGTACTCCATCTCTTTCTATCTTTCCAAACAGCTTTAGTAGAATAGGTATGATTTCTTCTCTAAACGTTTGATAGAATTCCCCTGGGAAGCCATCTGGCCCTGAACTCTTGTGTCTTGGGAGGTTTTTGATGACTGCTTCAATTTCCTCCCTGGTTATTGGCCTGTTCAGGTTTTCTGTTGCTTCCTGTTCCAGTTTTGGTAGTTTTTGGCTTTCTAGGAATGCGTCCATTTCTTCTAGATTGCCTAATTTATTGGCGTAGAGCTATTCATAATATGTTTTTAAAATCGTTTGTATTTCCTTGGTGTTGGTAGTGATCTCTCCTTTCTCATTCATGAATTTATTAATTTCAGTCTTCTCTCTCTTCTTTTTAATAAGGCTGTGTGGAATCAGAAAAGACCTCGAATAGCCAGGGGAATTTTAAAAAAGAAAACCATAGCTGGGGGCATCACAATGCCAGATTTCAGGTTGTACTACAAAGCTGTGGTCATCAAGACAGTGTGGCTAATGGTTTATCTATCTTATTAATTCTTTCAAGGATCCAACTCCTGGTTATGTTGATCTGTTCCACAGTTCTTCTGGTCTCAATTTCGTTGCGTTCTCCTCGAATTTTAAATAACTCTCTCCTCTGCTGGGCGTAGAAGGGTCCATTTGCTGTTTTTTTCTCTAGCTCCTTTATGTGTAAGGTTAGCTTTTGTATTTGGGTTCTTTCCAGTTTTTGAATGGATGCTTGTATTGCGATGTATTTCCCCCTCAGGACTGCTTTTGCTGCATCCCAAAGATTTTGAACGGTTGTATCTTCATTCTTGTTAGTTTCCTTGAATCTTTTTAATTCTTCCTTAATTTCCTGGTTGGCCCTTTCATCTTTTAGCAGGATGGTCCTTAACCTCCACGTGTTTGAGGTCCTTCCAAACTTCTTGTTGTGATTTAGTTCTAATTTCAAGGCATTATGGTCTGAGAATATGCAGGGGACTATCCCGATCTTTTGGTATCTGTTCAGACCCGATTTGTGACCCAGTATGTGGTCTATTCTGGAGAAAGTTCCATGTGCACTTGAGGAGAATGTGTATTCAGTTGAGTTTGAATGTAAAGTTCTGTAGATATCTGTGAAATCCATCTGGTCCAGTGTATCATTTAAAGCTCTCGTTTCTTTGGATATGTTGTGCTTAGAAGACCTATCGAGAGTAGAAAGAGCTAGATTGAAGTCACCAAGTATAAGTGTATTATTATCTAAGTATTTCTTCAGTTTGGTTATTAATTGGTTTAAATATTTGGCAGCTCCCACTTTCGGGGAATATATATTGAGGATTGTTAAGTCCTCTTGTTGGATAGATCCTTTGAGTATGATATAGTGTCCCTCTTCATCTCTCACTACAGTCTTCGGGGTAAATTTTAGTTTATCTGATATGAGGATGGCTACCCCTGCTTTCTTTTGAGGACCATTTGAATGGTAAATGGTTCTCCAACCTTTTATTTTCAGGTTGTAGGTGTCCTTCTGTCTCAAATGAGTCTCTTGTAGACGGCAAATAGATGGGTCCAGTCTGAAACCCTGTGCCTTTTGATGGGGTCATTAAGCCCGTTCACGTTCAGAGTTACTATTCACAGATATGAGTTTGTGTCCTCATGACATCTATTCAGTCTTTGTTTTTGTAGATTGTTCCACTGAACTTCTTCTTAAAGGGGAATTTTAAGAGTCCTCCTTAAAATTTCTTGCAGAGCTGGTTTGGAGGTCACATATTCTTTGAGTTCCTGCCTGTCTTGGAAGCTCTTTATCTCTCCTTCCATTTTGAATGAGAGCCTTGCTGGATAAAGTATTCTTGGTTGCATGTTCTTCTCATTTAGGACCCTGAATATATCCTGCCAGCCCTTTCTGCCCTTCCAGGTCTCTGTGGAGAGGTCTGCTATTACCTTAATATTCCTCCCCATAAAAGTCAGGGATTTCTTGTCTCTTGCTGCTTTAAGGATATTCTCTTTATCTTTGGAATTTGCAAGCTTCGCTATTAAATGTCGAGGTGTTGAACGGTTTTTATTGATTTTAGGGGGGGGATCTCTCTCTTTCCTGTATCTGAATGCCTGTTTCCCATCCCAGATTAGGAAAGTTTTCAGCTATGATTTGTTCAAATACATATTCTGGCCCTCTGTCCCTTTCAGCGCCCTCGGGAACCCCAATTAAATGTAGGTTTTTCTTCCTCAGGCTATCGTTTATTTCCCTTAATTTGTCTTCATGGTCTTTTAATTGTCTCTTTTTTCCTCAGTTTCCCTCTTTGCCATCAACTTATCTTCTAATGTCACTCACTCGTTCTTCCACCTCCTTAACCCTCGTCGTTAGGACTTCTAGGTTGGATTGCATCTCATTTAATTGATTTTTAATTTCTGCCTGATTGGGTCTAAATTCTGCAGTCCTGAAGTTTCTTGAGTCCTTTATGCTTTTTTCTAGAGCCACGAGTAGCTGTATAATAGTGCTTCTGAATTGGCTTTCTGACATTGAATTGTAATCCAGATTTTGTAACTCTGTAGGAGAGAGGACTGTTTCTGATTCTTTCTTTTGAGGTGAGGTTTTCCTTCTAGTCATTTTGCTCGGTGCAGAGTGGCCAAAAACAAGTGTATTGGGAAAAGGAGAAAAAGAGAGGAGAGAAAGAAGGAAAGAAAAGAGAGAAAGAATAACGGAAAAAGGAAGAAAAAAAGGAAAAAGAGAAAGAAAAAGAAAGAAAGGGGAAAAATGGTGGGGGATGCAATCAGAAATCAAAAGAAAAAAAAAAAAAACAAACCACGGGGATGTATCTTCTGATTCTGTATATTTTAAGTCCTTTGACTTCCCCTGGAACTGGTCCGTGTCGCTGGTCTTCTGGGGGAGGGGCCTGCTGTGCTGATTCTCAGGTGTTAGCAATTGGGGGAGCTGCTCTGCCCCTGCCTGGTGCAGGGCTCAGTGGGGGTTGTTCGCCCCGTGAGGCCCCGGGAGGAAGTCACAGTGGCGGGGCCAGCTCTGGGACCCTGGAGTCAGCTCCCGCAGTAGCTCCGGGGCTCTCCGTCTGCAGGGCCTGGGGGCTTCGGGGCGGGGCCGCTGATCTGCTCAGCTCCAGGCAGGGGCGTCCTTGCGGTCCTGGGCCCTCCCGGCCTCTGCCTGTCCCTGGGGGAGCCCGGATCCTGGGCTGTGTCCCGGCGCCCTGTGCTCCGGGGCCTGCGCTGTTGGATTCGCGCTCCCGCCCCGCAGCCCCCTCCGCGGAGCCGCCGCCCGAGCCCCTCCGAGCTGTTCCCGGAGCCGCGCAGCCCCCTCCGCGGAGCCGCCGCCCGAGCCCCTCCGAGCTGCTCCGGGTCCCGCCGAGCGCTGCAGCCCTTAGGGAGCTCGGCGCATCTCCCAGGGCGCAGTTCCTGTTACTGTCCCAGGGAGCCCGAGGGCATCCCCGCCTTTCTGGGGATCCTGCTCCAATTCCCGAGGAGGCCTTTCCGCGGGGAAGGTTGGTGCAGCTCCTGCTCCTCCGGGACGGGGCTCTCCTGTCCTGGGGACACTCGCCCCGGCCTCAGCCCGGCTCCTCGCGGGGCCCCTCCCCCTTGGAGGCCTTTTGTTTCTTTATTTCTTTTTCCCCGTCTTCCTACCTGATAGAAGCACGAACTCTTCTCACTGTAGCGTTCCAGCTGGTCTCTCTTTAAATCTCAGGCGGAATTCGTAGATTTTCAGGATGGTTTGAAGGTTATCTAGGTAATTTGTTGGGGACAGGTGACTTGGGGACCCTACTCTGCCGCCGTTTGCCCCTCCTCAATGTACCCGTTTAGACTGGTTTAAGGTTTGGGGCTTTATGAATTATGCTGTGAAAATTCTTGTACATGATTTTTATGAACATGTGAGATAGTGTCTATTGGGTAAATACCTAGGAGGGAAATTGCAAGGTCATAATCCATGCATATACTCAACTTTATACTGCTGTGGTTTTCCCAAATGCTTGTACCAAATTGCTTACTGCCTTGCATATATCACTGGTTGTTCCACATCTCTGCTCATAGTAGGTATCCTTATTGGTATGAGGCCACAAATTCTTCTTATCTTCTGTGTAATGGGATTTCTTTGTAGCTATTATATACATTTTCCTGATAACTAATGGCATCGGCCATTGTTTCATATATTTAATTGAACATTTGGATATCCTATCTTGTGAAGTGTCTTTTTTCTCACTTTCTTAATGAGTGGTGACTCTCTTTCCTTAATGATCTCTATGAATTCTTCATATTTTCTGGATCAGGGCCCTTTGCTGGAAACACATTTTGTCAATATCTTTTCCCGCCCTGTGAATTGCGTTTTCACTCTCTAGGAATGGTTTCTTCTGAAGAACATAAATTCTTAATTTAATAAAAAATTTTACATTTAATATAATCTCATATATCACTTTTTCCGTGTCTTGTTTAAGATTGCCTATTCATTCATAGGGCACTAAGCTAGTCTATGGTAAAAAAAAAACATTTGAGATATAAAATAGGATATGTATAATATATTTGATAGATGTTTTTATATATTTACATACTAAATATACTAAAACATGCGGAATTGTTCATGGTAAAGAATTGAGATAATCTCATCCATATTGTAAAAACTAAAGTCCATTTTATTTTGTGTCATATTATCTCTGAATCCATGAAGAATCTGGTGAAACTTCTCATCTTAATGTAGGAACTTTTAGTTAGTTAGAATCCTTCTGATGACCAGGGGTTAGTGTTTCACGGAGTACATTTTTTCTTATACTTGGATAAAAACTGCCTCTCTCTAACTTCTAATTAATGGTTCTAATTCCCTAATGTATGTTTTCTTTTACTTATTTATTCAATAGATATTATATGAGTCCTATCAAATCTCAGACTTTATAGGTATTAGGGACACAAAGGTGAATAAAAGTCTGGAGGAGATCAGACCTGGGGGAGCAGGCTTGTGAAAGGATAGTTGTCTTAGCCTTACAAGGTGGTGGGAATGTGAAAAGGTGAAAACTTTTATCTTTCTTATTGAGCAAAAGTCTTTAATTATTTCATACATGATATAGATTCTAGATTCTTTACCATCCTATTCTGCTTTAGCTATAGCCTAATTAGTTACTGATATCTTTAAAATTAAAAGTTAATTCAAAGGAACAGTCCCAAAATGTTTTACCGGGAAAGGGACCATGATTCTATTAATTCCTTCATGGAAGCCAACCAGTTTCTGTTGATTCAAGCTAAAGCAGTTTTATCATCTTTTCAGCAGTGCTTCATACTATTTGTACAGACTAAACTTTAATTTTTAATATTCCCCCTAGATCTTCTAATTATTGTCAACCCAAGTCTTCTCCGACATTTTCAGTTAAATTATAATACTCAAAAATTATTTGTCATTAGAAACCATGCTTTTGAAGAATATTTTATGATGTAGGACTATATTTTTTTATATAAAGATAAATGAAATAAATGGGATATAAACTGTATGATCACTATAATCCAATTGTGTGTGTGTATTGTCTATATTGAAGTAATTAAAGGCAAATGCATCCAGTGGCACCTGGATGACTCAGTTGGTTAAGCGTCCAACTCCTAATTTTAGCTCAGGTCTTGATTTTAGGGTCCTGGGATTGAGCCCTGTGTCGAGTTCCCTGCTCTGTGAGGAGTCTGCTTATAAATTAAAAAAAAAAAAGGTAAATGCATCAAAATATCCGTAGCATTTTCTTCCGATGATAGCATGCAGTTTTAAGTCCAACTATGCTAGTTTCCACTTTGCTTATCAATCATGCTAGCTTTTTCTAGTATCTTTTCTAATCTTTAAGCTGAATGGGTTAGCATCTAAATCTTTTAAGTGTAAGCTAGTTATACTTATTAGAAATACTAATTAGTAAATCCTTTTGGATGTTCCCTAAAAATATTCAAGTAGACAGTGGTCTGTTAATCACTTTGATTTAATTTTAATTGTCTGAATACTTTTGAAATTATCCAACTCTTTCCTATTGTATAGACTGAATTTTAATATGTTTTAAAAAAATAAGTGAAATCATCATAAAAAATGTTTGTGAAATCAAAATATCTTTGTTTTTGTCACTCCCTTAGCTGCCTACTTAGTAATGTTGTTACAAAATTTGAACTTTAATTTGGTAGAGCCTATATTAGTAAATGTATGATATTCCTAAAGGACATTACATTATTTTTCTAATTTCTCATTAAATGTTTGTTTAGTGACATTGTGTTATAAAAATTCTACAATACTTTACAGCTTCTCCTATCAAGGCAAGGTAGAAGAATCTGTTTGCCCCCATTTTGAATCTGGGGTGCCCTTGTAATTTGCTTTGAGCAATAGAATGTAGTTGAAGAAACACTGGGAATTCTAAACCTGGGTTTCAGGAGGTCTGCTTGCTGTTCTTGGGAACTGTTACATGAATAAGCCTGGGCTAGCCTACTGGGTAATGAATAGCACATGACACAGGTCCCCAACCAACAGCTAGCTAATACCAGACATATGACAACGTCATCAACTACCAGCACACCAGCATACTGCAGATACCTGTGTGAGATTGGCCAAAACTAAGTGAATGACAGACAACTCAGCAGATTATAGCCCAGACTGTCAACTCATAGTATCATAAACTACAAAAAGAAAAAAAAAAAAGATTGTTTTAACCCACTAAATTTTTGATAGTGTATTTTATAGCAGATGCTAACTGGTACAGATGTGTACTAGATGTTCATAATAATACTATGAATTTTATTTGGATGTAAATTTTGCCATTAAAATTTATTTTTCTATAAAATTTTGAATATTCATTTCACATTAGTATAATTTTTCAGAAATCCACTTTATTCTGGCATATATGCTGTGGAGTGAAAAGTAGTACTATATAAGTATTTTTATCTTTGGATATATTAAGAATTTTAGAAACCATGCTCTTTCTTCTCTTTCATAAAATAGTATGGGTTGCAGATCTTGGTTTTATATTTACTAGAGTAGTCTTCCTATTTTTCATTCTTGTAACATGTAGCTATTTAAATGTGAGCATAAATACCACTTTATGGGGTGATAATGGCAGGGTGAAAATTTGGTGGAAATACTGATAAATTGCTCATAAATTCTGAATGCTGGCTATTGGCATCCTGTGAGCCTTGAGGGCTATTTTCTCACACTAGAGTTGTTGCCTTTGTTTTATAGTGTAAAAATACACATTGGAAACTTAGATTTACTTGAAGTAAGACTATATTTGGTTTATTTTGGCTAGTATAATCTTTCAATTAACTCCAGAAATAATTGAAAAATACTCTCTTTGAAAATTTTCTGATGGAAAAAGGTCAGAGTTTTGGATTGATGTAACAAACAGTAAATTAATAAAAATCATATCCCCATTATTAGTATCATTTTACAATGTTAGGGGAATGTATAACATTAAAATACTAGGTTGAAAACAGGGAAATTATGTTAATTATCCACATCTTTTCTCTAAATGATATTAAGTATTTGAATATTAGGAAATGACTTTTTAAAAAAATTCCCAAGATAGTGGCGAATTTTGTGTTCTACACTTTGAATAGTTTAATTTGGCAGTAAGAAGTGATATTTTCTGAAAATATGCTTTATAGATCTTGAGTGGTTCTAAATTTTTACTTACTTTGGACAATGAAAGGATAAGGAGGATTAAATTCTAATTGTTTAGTTTTCATTTAGTATTGTTGAATATTTAAAGGTATTTTTCTGGCTTTGCTTTGAATAATCTTTAACTCTTTTAAAACACACACATTTATTTTGATAATCTGAAAAATGAGATACCAATCGGGAAATTCAAACCTACATGTTTCTGATAAATTTGGGGAGGAATTCAAGCATGCATGTTGAAACCAGACAGAATTACATACAAATTCCAGTCCTGCCACTTACTGAGGGAGTAACCTTGAATATTTAACCTCTCAGAGTGCCTGTCCTTTATCTCTAAACTGGAAGTTATACTATGGCCTTGATAAAGTTTTTGTAAGGATTAGATATCTTTTTACAGTGCCTGGAATAAATAGGCCTTTAATAAATTATGACTATTGTCAGGTACTCCCAAGATTTTGGTTTCAGTCTTCTTTGAAATCATGATAATTGTTGGATGAATTTTTGTTCCTCTCCTCCCCTCCCCTCCTCTCTCCTCCCCTCCCCTCCCATCCCCTCCCCTCTTTTCTCCTCTCCTTTCTCTCTCTCTCTCTCTTTCTTTCTTCTTTTTTCTTTCTTAGCGGTGATAGTTACATGAAATAGGAAGGTCAAAACTAAAAAGTTTCAAAAATTAAATGTCATTAATTCAGCCAATAAAAAGAAAGTGGAATCATTTCTATTTTTTTCAAATATTCAGCAGTACTTGTAATGATGAATGTTAAAGTGTCACCATTTTGGTTCCTAACAGTTCCCCTTGTCTGAATTTTAAACAATTATCTTTAGTTATATACATGACATTTCTTGGATTTTTTTCAAGGACAGGAAGAAACAAGGTTTTGGAAAAAAAGTCTGCCTTGGGTCATATTTTCCTCAAAGGAATTTATCATATTAGAATGTTCTTGCAAAAACTTTAATTAAATATTCAGATATAAAACTATATCTTGAAACTGGGGATAATAAAAATCTATATTAGTTAGATGAAATATATAGATGACAGTGACCACCCCCCTTATGTTCGTACTTATATTTACAATGCCAGGGAGTTGGTTATATTTTTATGACACAAAGTTTATGAGTTTTGTTATTGTTCTTTTGTTTGGTTATTTGTTTTTAGTATATTTGTAAGGACAAAAGTTCCATAAGTGGAAAGAAAATTCACATTAGATACCAAATGCTGCCCCTGCCATTTGCCAAGAATAAAAATACAGTTTGCATTTGATACAAAATACAATCCATATTTATTTCATGGGCTTAGGAATTTCAAGGGGTCACTTCTATAGGAGAGTTCCAAGGGAGTTAGGAATCTGGCCTGTGATTTTTACTTTTGGCAGTGGCTTCTAAAATAAAACACAATAGCTTATAATATTTCAGAAAGTTATCCATCATCCACTTTGTAATGTACATTGCAGTATTTTAAGCTCTGGAGTATGGCTTGAAAAATTCACTATTCATGGGAGGTGGAAAACATGAAAAGAGAATGAAAATGAGAGACGGGAGGTTTAGGGGGGATTGGATTCCATGTGGATGAAGAATTTGACTCAAAGTACATATGTTCCAGGAAATGTTTTGTGAAGACTGTGTTGTTAATTAAGATTTCCAAAGATTCAGTAATACCTCGGGTTCTCAGGAAGTATAATGTGTATAGCTGCCATGTTAATGTTAATATATAAGTTTCCAGCTGTTTACGTGCACAATTTTAATAGAGATTTACCAGAAGAATCAGTGAGAAAGCAGCTCTGTTGACGAGAGATCGGGAACTCACAGCCATATTTTATTACCACTATCTCATTGTGGTTTTTCACACTGTGGGAATTCGACTTCCAGAACTAGGGGAGCCTCTCTTCTTTCACTGGAGTATGACCACTTTTCTTCAGGGAAAGCAGAAGCTCACAAATCAAAAATTTGCTCATGTTAAACCCCAGGAAGATATTTAAAAGGAAAATCCTGCAGCATAAGCATGCCTATCCATATAACAATAGCTGCTCTACCAAAGCCCAAACCAATCCAAATACAATCTTACAAAATCTCATTCAGTGTGCAGTTGCAAATGCAGTGCTCAGAGGAGACCTTGCCTTGTAGAAGAACTCTGTTACGGTTTTCTACTGAGAGAGATGCAAGTTTCTTTACCCCCGTATGATTATAAGATAAGGTTTTAAGGTTATAATCCTTTTGTGTGGGTTGACTGGCATTAGGTGTTCACAAGTATTTCTTCTATTTTCATTATAATATAGAAAATGTGTGTCCTTCACAATAACCAGAGTTTCAGCCACCCTGTCAATGAATGAGGAGTGCAAATCAGTTTCACAACCGGTTGAAATCTCAGTCTTTTAGAGAGAGGAGAAAAAATGTTCAGTTTCGTTGTCATTTTCTTTAATTCATGGGACTCTTTGCTTATTTTTATCATATTTATAAATCTTTGGGAATCATTTATGCTTCCAAGATACCACCTCAGCAATTATATTGTAAGTCCTTGGAAATTTTTATTGCAAATGTGCCACAGAAATAACCAAGCCTGCAAATCCAGTCTTAAAATTATTCAGTTTTGTCTAAGAGAAATACATAGTCCCTTGAAATAAGGCTTTTGGCCCCCAGGGCAAAAGCTGTATGAGTAATTTTTCAGGCCTAAAGAAAATCAGATGTGACTCTGTTGGAAGAACAGGTTTTTGGGTGATAGCAAAGACTATATTGACAACCTTTTTGCTGTATATTTCTGCTTTTCAAGAAAATATTTAAAATAATCTTTGCCTTGAGTTTGAACTTTAACATGCCTCATAATTCTTGTATTTTTTTCTTCTGTTGCTCACACTGTTGCCATTTTCATTTATTTCATGCTTAATTCTATTTCATCATAGTTTAGATCTACTTCTGTTAATAAGTAAGGCACATTTAAAATATTTCGCTATTCATTAAAAAGAATATGATTGATCTATGTGTACTAATAATGAATGAGACTCAAGCAGAAAAAGTAGAGTGCAGAACATTGTGGGTAGTAATACTTCCACTTTTATAATGAAATACACACAAAATATATTTATATATGCGTGTACATATATATTTATTTAGGTAAAAACCAGCTTTGGAAAGATACATATGAAAATAGTAACAGGGATTGCCTCCAGGGAGGAATGGGAAACTGAGAAGCTTAGGGATCAAGGGTAGAGAGGTGCTTACTTTACTTGTATGTATCTATAGATATATATGTGTCAAGTACACACATAAACACACACATATATATGTACACATACAACACACATTTATAAAGTGTATATAAATATATGTGTAAATCTATGTATAAACAGACACACACATACACACCTTATTATTAAACTTTTTATTATGTATATTATTTAAAAATTGGAGAATTAAAATGTAGCTGAAGTTTAGATAATAACTTTAATATCCCTTTCTATACTTGATTTAGAAATAACCATTTCCAGGGGTGCCTGGGCAGCACAGTCACTTAAGGGTCCTGCTCTTGGTTTTGGCTCCAGTCACGATTTCAGGATTCTGAGATAGAGCCCTGTGTTGTGCTCCACACAGGTCCACTTGGGACTCTCCCTTTGCTCCCCATCCCCTACCCACCCTGATCTTCCCCTCTCTCAAATAAATAAATAAATTTAAAAAAAAAAGAAAGAACCATTTTTAAACTAGTGCTATACCAAACTTGGCAATCATAAGTATTCAAACAAAAAATACTTAGTATTTTTCTAGTTGCTAAACAATATTTCTCTTTTTAAAAATGTTTTCTGGGTATAGGGCAAAAATTGTAATTGTTCAATAAAGCATTATTACTTTGGGATTGGAATAAATTGGCATTATTTATTTGAATAAAATACAATACTCCCAAGTCTGTATTTGACATTTAAATACAATAAAGTTAGTTTTTACTGTCAAAATATTAGATGCAGATGTGAATGCCTAAAGTCAGGTTTAAAGTTTTAAGTAGAGCTCCATATGGGTTTACAACCAAGTGGGAAGGGTTGCTGGCAGTGTCTCATACAATTTTCAATGGCAGTGAATTTAGCATTTCAATAATCCTTAGCCAAGCTGTTTTAATTGGCCCACTTAAGGGAAATAAAAGGCTTGAGGATCAAAACTATCCTACACAGAGTGGATAAACTTGATCATTTTTGTCTGAATTATTTGGCTATACTGTACAATATTCACTTGATGTATGTTTGTGAAGAAATGATAAGAGTCATTTAAAAGCACAGCTTTGGAAAATCCCATTAATTCCTTTTTTTTTTTTTTTAAATCATGGAGACATTTGTCTTGAGCATTTTGTACTTCAGTTGAGAGTTCAGTTTGATACCACAACTGAGATTGTCTCCTATGTGGTAGAGATGAAATTAACAAGTGATTGCAAAACCATATAGCTCTGGTATTTACGGGGGTCATGACTGATGAAGACGTTTTTCAGGTTAAAAAGAAAAGCTTTATCTTTTTCTTTTTTCCCTTCTGTTTTGTCTACACAGCTATGTAAATTTGTCTGCATGAAACACTCTTAATTATCAAGCCTATCTAGAGGGCTGGTGACTTTCTTGTTTAGTTTTCCTGTTACATAGTATTGGTCATGACTAGAGAGGGTGATCTTTAATGGGCTAAAATTTTTTTTAAGATTTTACTTATTTATTCATGAGAGAGACAGAGACAGAGAGGTAGAGACACAGGCAGAGGGAGAAGCAGGCTCCATGCAGGGAGCCCGACGTGGGACTCGATCCAGGGTCTCCAGGATCACACCATGGGCTGAAGGCAGGTGTTCAACCACTGAGCCACCTGGGCTGCCCCTAATGGGATAAATTAATGTCACTTACACTCTGGTCAAATACTAAGATACCTGGAGTGATGTTCCAGTGAAACCATCTTATTTATCTGTCCTAAGAACACATTCAGAAATGCTTTAGCAAGTAGAGTTTCGTGTTGTATCGTGAAAACATAAAGCAGATAAATAACAAATGAAATATGGCCCATGAACCTCCTGGACGCTTGCAACCTGCTACATAAACAAGGGCATGCGTTAGCGTAGAGTCACTCTTAACCTTCTAACCAGGTATCACAGAAGCCAACTGAGGTTCACATTGTTAGGGTTGGGGAGGGGGTAGATTATGAAAACAAAAGAAAACAACCCAGAATCTTGGAGGAGGCTCTAAAGATACTTCCTGAGATCTTAAGTAATTTTTCTAAGCTTGTTTACTGCTATATATTCTATCATATACTGTGTTTAAACTCTGTAATTGTAAAAATGAAGTTTATTCTTTTAAGGCATTGGAAAAATAGTCCTTCCCTTACCAGGCTAATACCAATGTGAATAAACATCAGGTAGGATTTCAATCATTTTTGTCAACTGACATATAAGTTGTATTTGTCTAAAGTGACTTTAAAATACAGTCTTAGGTCAAGAAGGAATTCCACACACAAGAAAGATAATGTTCATTTCTGTCTCATTTCTGACATGTTTTCTAATTTTTCCAATGGATAATATTGTCGTGATTGTTATTTTAAATAACGGACAAATACAGCTCTGCTGAGGTTTCTCCAGATGTGGGACACACATGAAAATGAATGATGTTTCTGTTCATGGGTCTTTGGAGGAGTACTAAAAAAGTAACAGTCAATTAATTTTCTTTTGTATATCATTAAAATAATGTTTAAGTGCTTTTAAGTTAAGTGTATAGAAAAGAGAAGTTTATCATTTGTCCCTCACCAGCCTTTTGTCCAAAGGAAAATTTGGTGTGACATTTTAATTACCTCAAGTTCCATGACAAAGGTAATGAGGTATCTCGCCTTTCTTGAATCAGTTCTGCTTGTCAACAAGATGAATGTGTTTCACATTTTGTAATGCTAGAGGAGTTTGTGGGGAGGTGAAGAGAAAGTCGGAGCATCATCTAAAACTGATGCTGAACCCTCTGTGGCCAGCCTATAGAATCTGTAGAAAAATTTAAGAGTGTTTACTTTGGCTTGATGTTCTGTTTTTGAGATGGAACCAAAAGAGAAAACATTTATGAAATTAATAATCTGCCCTGAAATCCGTCCTAGCAGGGCCCAATGGGTGTACTAAGCAAATGATAAAGAGTTATAAAAAGACCACATTATTATTCTCTTTCTGTTTGAATTCATTAAACAAAGTGAAAGTCCAGAGGGAAAGAGCATTGTTTCATTGGTGGTGATATAAGAACTTAAAAAAAAAAACAAAAAAAACCAAAAAACATTATTTTGATTAAACAATAGCTTATCTAATTAATGTTTCCATATAAATCAGGCAGACGTTTCTTGGATGAAGCAACTATTTATTTTAAAACTTGAATGGGGACAGGATGAAGCAGGATACTGTCACACTTAGTTATAGAAGGTCAGGGAAACTTTGCCTTCTTTTTTCTCTCATCTCGATGAACAAACAGGACTAAAGTATTCCAGTTCTTTATTTCTATCATTTTAAACACTGCATGTTACCATTCTGAATTCCCTTTCTTCTTTGTTAATGAAAACTTTATTTGCCAGTGACTTGATGAACTGCACGCATATACTTAAGGAATTGACATCTTGAAAATCTTTGTTAAATTATTTGCAGCTGCTTGTACCAAATACAACAGGTTTATATTTAAAATGGAAGGCCTGGGAGTGCCAACTGTCCAAATACTAGAGAAACAAAATGTAAAGTATAAACAAATAATACTTTTGCTAAAGATAGGTATATCAGACTAACTTGTTTAACAAGGTTAACTTTTAACTTATTTTTCTAAGGATTTTTACAATGAATCATCGATATTTAATGTCATAGAAGCTCAGTGATTTTCAGCAGATGTCAGGATATCTATGGGGAAGACACTCTGACTACTGCTTAAACTTTTGCAAACCACCCAGGTATTTTTGATCCCTTCATAGTTCCTTCTTCATAGTCACTATTCAGTGGACAGCTTTTTGAAATCTTCGTAATTAGGTGTTTCAACGTTTTTTTTTTTTCCTTACGTAAATAATAGCATAAGTTATTCTACTGAACATTTTAGATATTTTTAAAATCTAGTGGTTTCGGTCATAACATATCTAACTCTTCAGTTTTCTTTTGACTATGATCCTTTGCATTCATTGACATAAATGTGTGTAGGATTTATTTAGTTAGCAGTATTCCTGTAGTCTTCAGAGTATTCTTTTGAATTAGAACGTTTAAATTGGCTATATAGGGGGAAAATCCTATAACCATAATAAATCATGTTTCAAGGCTACAGCGTATGTGCAGACCTTTGAAAGTAGGGACATTTATAGCTAAGATTAAAACAATTATAGACGGTTATCTTACAAGTCAGTGTTTGTTTTGTTTTAAATAATACATCTGTTAAATCAGAAGGCAAGAACAGGAAACAAAAATCACTTAAGAGTCCTTCCTACAGGACAATCAAGTTAATAGTAATAGATCTCTAAACTCTCAAGTATGTATATAGTTTTGTTTTTGTTTCTTTTATTTTAATTCGTTTTTACACTTTAGAGATAGGCATCTTGTGCTAGAGCTTGTAAAAGAAACGGGGCAGACTGACACATCTTTGATACATCTTAGAAAATATATATACACAAAGCTTTATTTAAATCCCATAATTAGAGCATCTCTAATTTGATTTGTGACTTTCATCTTGCTATAGCTTTTGCAAATATAGTGATGACATTTGCTTAAACACACCTTGTGATATGCCTTTGAGTCCTCTTCATATCAGTTAATTCTTATTTTTAAATTTTAAAGTATCGAATGTACACTAGCTAATGTCCACTGTCAGAATTTCCCTTGTACAGCAGAGAGGACAGAGGACCTTTTGCTCTGCAAACACCACTCTTTATAGTAAGCATTTATAAAGCTTTAATGTAGTGAGTTCGAATTTCTAAGATGCCCAAGAGAGCAAGGATATAAATTCTTGTGACTAATCTGAATAGAAATAGACTTGTCTCAAATATATTTCAGTGCCATCTCTGCTCACCTCTTAAGCAACCCTTTCCTGTCTAAAGTCCCCATTGCCAATCCACTATATATCATATTACCCTTTTTTTATTCCTTTCATAGTATGTATTTCAATCTCTAATTCTCTTATTGACTTTTTAAACTTTTTATTTATTTATTTATGATAGTCACAGAGAGAGAAAGAGAGGCAGAGACACAGGCAGAGGGAGAAGCAGGCTCCATGCACCAGGAGCCCGATGCGGGACTCGATCCTGGGTCTCCAGGATTGCACCCTGGGCCAAAGGCAGGTGCCAAACCTCTGTGCCACCCAGGGATCCCCCTTATTGACTTTTTAAAAAGAATATATACATCATGAGGGGAGAGGCCTTATCTGTATTATTGTTTTTCAACCCTGACCCCCTTTATGTCCTGAGTAGTAGAGCACAGAGTTGGTGCTCAGTAAATATCAATTCAAATAACAAATGAAGGACTGTTTATGAATGAGCTTCCCATAGGTGTATCCCAACAAGGGTTCAGAGCATTTGCTATTCTCCATGATTAGCCTTGCTGGCAGCAAGCACATTTTATTATTTATTTTAATTTGTTATGAACATTAAATGTATCATTATCAAATCTAAAACAAAGGCATTTCTATTGTCAACAGTGATGAATTTAGGTGGAATGTGAACAGTTGGTGAGGAAATCTTGAATATTTTCATTTGTGTTAGCCTCTTCTGTAAAAATTTATGATTAAACTATAATCTTCACTCTGCAGTTCAAACAAAATCTTTTGTAGTTAATACAGATGAGTCTGTAATTTTTTTTCTTTTTCTTCTTCTTTAAAGATCTATTTATTTTGGAGAGAGAGTGAGCAGGGGAAGGAAAATCTCAAGCAGATGCCCCACTAAGTGGGGACCCTGATGTGGAACTTGATCTCACGACCCTGAGATCATGACTTGAGCCAAAATCAAGAGCTAGGAGCTTAACCAACTGAGCCACTCAGGTGCCCTGCGTCTGTATGTTTTTATCCTATTTTTATTTTCTTTTTCTTTTTTAAAGATTTTATTTATTTACTCATGAGAAGCACAGAGAGAGGCAGAGACACAGGCAGAGGGAGAAGCAGGCTCCCCGCTGAGCCTGATGTGGGATTCGATCCTGGTAATCCAGGATCATGACCTGAGCTGAAGGCAGATGCTCAACTGCTAAGCCACTCAGGCGTCCTTATTTTCTTTTGCTTTTAAGTGAGAGGAAAAACTGGTATGTGAAACATTTTTAATGAACAAGAAAGAATAGATGTTTCCTTTTTTACCTTCTTAATGTCAATATGACAACTGAATTTCTCAAGTCCTTTTCCAATGAACATCATGGAACCTAGTTTTGTTTTCAAATCTTCTATTATTACAAATATATATTCCAAGGGAGAATTTGCAGTTCTTTGGAGCTATGACTCTTTGAAGTGTACATGAGATGTGCTCATTAGTTACTGTTTGATCCTTAAAATGTTTGTGGTTACTTCCTGTTGGTAGTAGTAATAAAAATTTTGTTTTGCTAAACTTCTTTATGTATTACAATTTACGAAGATAATATTAAAGAATAATATTTAGGGATGTATATAAGTTGTAAGATAAATTATTTAACAAAAAACAAATGAACACAACTTCTATTGTATAACTCTACAATGTGAAACAACTGATTGCTTCTCTTCTTTTATATGTATTTTTTTATCACTCTAATCTTGTTGGTTAGTGACCACTACCCATTTCTCCTTTTTCCCTAAGTTTTGAGATTTCTTACTTTGGGTATAATAGATAATCAACATATATCTTTTTAAATGCATGTAAGGACAACTGGCTGCTCTTAAGAATATTGCTCATTGACCTCACATTATGGGAGTTTGTCAGCCTGCCACTAAAACAATATGCAATAACATTTTTTCTCTTATTTGTTTACCAAATACATCTTATATAATATAACGAACAAAGTTCTGAGCATATGGTTTGAAAACAAAATATTTTAACTTTGCAAAAAGCAAACATGCAAATCCACAAGAGAATAGTAATTTTTGAAAACAGTGAATTGAAATTGAACACATGAGGCTTAAGTTTCGATTAGTATGGTTTTGAGGATTCATAGAATGATACCAGATACAAGAAAGGAGTTTTTTAAAAGACCTTGGTACAGTAAGAATGAGTTAGCTTTAGTGGCTACTGGCTCATGCAAATTCCACAGGCCTCCTGGTCTGTGTGGCCACAGAGGCACTTTGATTTGAATCAGAGAAGCCAGATGATCCAACAACCACAGGATGCTAAACCAAACATTTTTTTTTTCTATCCTACATCAAGACCAATAACTAAGATTTTACGCAATTTTAATTACTGTCTCAGAAAAATGTTGAGATGTGACTTGAGACAATTTTACTGTGTTGGTAGTTACCGGAAGTTTGCCTTTTGATTAGGATTTAAAATCTCATAAGTTTGAGGCATAAATGATATATTAGTACTGTATATTCTTGAATAACTCAGTGAATGCTTGTGAATAGCTCATTTAATAGTTTTAAATGCAAAGAAATTCTCTTTATATCCAATCACAGCTTTCGTTTATAGCTAAATTATTCCATCAAGTAAAAGGGAACGTCTATCCTCAATGAAGATACATTCTTGAAAACCTCTCACCTATACTTAGCTTCCTTTTCAATGTAACCAAATAGAACTATGAAAAGAAAATTTGTTCTTTAGAACATGCAGATAACTTGGTGTGAACTAAACTTAGTACCGTGACAGTGGAAACAAGCAATACGTTTAACAGTTTAAAAGATAGCATTTAGAATAATCAATGCAAATACTGAAGGTGGAAATGGATGAAGTCCAAGATACCATAATTACTCTTTGTTCCATTTGACCACCATATTTATTACACATTTGTTCCCATTAATCTTTTCTCTATAAGTATGCCAGCGTATCAAAGCTGAAACGCATATACAGGGTTTGCATACATTTTAAAAATATGTAGAAATTGCTAATTAAATATAGGTTAGTATATAAAGTCCTAAGGTTATGATTTAAACTAAGTGAAATTAGCATATAGTTGAGCCTCATGGTCACAAGTTGGTGAGTGTTGAGTGGCCCTTGAAAGTAATGAACAGATGGATGTGGGAAAGGAGTGGAAGATGTGCTTTTTAAAACAGGATCAGACATGTAGAATGTTGTGAAGTATGAAAATAAAATGGGACCATTTCAAGCATGGTAGGCAGGCCATTCTTAGAGCTATGACACTAAATCCTTGAGTAGACCCAATGACGTAATAAGATTAAAAACACTAAAGTAATGAGTTTGAGTAACTGTAGTATAGCAAAAAATATTTCTTGAATGACAGTAAACACTAAGGGCATCTTTTAAGGCAAAACCAGTGTAAACAGTACGTAGCCCCTGCAGTTCTGGACTGCATTGACCTAGTAGATTGCAGGGCTGAGGTCACTCAAGTAAGGACGCGTGTAGGTAAGGCAGTAGGGAATACTAAGGAGTAGAGTGCTCACACCAGATACCATCCTTCATCTCAGTCACAGACCCTGCATTGTGGATTCATTGGTTCTATGGTAAACCAAAGTCATTTTCTTTGAGTCATTTTCTTTGAGTCTTTAAACTTTACAGAGAGCTATTAAAATTAGGAAGAATCTTAGAAGAATAAACAACATGCTGAGATCACTGAATTATAATGAGGAGAGAAACAGACCCAGGGGATACATTCCTATGGACTAAATATAGGTCCTCCTAAGAAACTCAACTCTTGCACGAAGCCTGGTTAATTTAAATGATTATATGAATGCCTTAAACATCACTATGTAAAAACTATCCTTGCAGATCAGTACAAGCCATTTAAAATAATCACTTAAAAAGAGTGCGAGGGTTCTGCTCAGAACCTTCACATTCTCAGCTGAGAATGTGAAGTCCTAATTAATATGGTGGAAATAAGGTCAAGTGGAAAGGTGCTGGGCTTTGGACAGGGAAGATTTAGTTCTTTGGTTTGCCCCTTATCTGTCCTGTGACCTTGGGCAAATTGCCTAACATCTATTAGTATCGGTTCCTCAGCTTTTACAGGATTCCATTAAACATAAAATTCTTGACATACAGTAAGTAAATACCCTATTTGGGGCCATAAATGTCAAGTAAGAACAATATTGTATTGAAAATTATGTTATGGTAGTGAGGGTTTTTATGAAACTAATCATCCAATGCAGTGACAGTTTATGTCCATGATCATTAAATAAATGAAAATTCATCTTAATAGATGTGATCTTGATAATATCAGCCATTTTGAACATAGCATGTTCCCTTCTTTCCTCAGGATTTTTGGAGGTACTGTTTCTAGTTGGAGCTTTCTTCCCTTACCCTTGACCTGGCTAACTCTTACTCATTTTCTGATTTTAGTTCAAACTTGACTTTCTCAAGACCAACTCCCATGACCACATGCTTCTATTCTCCAAGTCTAAATCCGTTTCCTTTGCTTTGTGCTCTTTTGATAACATGTTCTTTTCATTCAGAGTTCTTATCTCAATTTTTTAAAGTTTTTATTTGAATTCCAGTTTGTTAATGCAGATTGTAATATTAGTTTGAGGCATACAATATAGTGATTCAACACTTCCATACAACACCCCGTACTTATCACATCAAGTGCCCTCCTTAATCCTCATCACCTATACATATCCCCCACCTCCCCTCTGTAATTGTCAGTTTGTTCTCTGTAGTTAAGAGTCTATTTCTTTGTTTGTATCTCTCTGTTTTCCCCAATGATCATTTGTTTTGTTTCTTAAATTCCACATGAGTGAAATCATATGGTATTTGTATCTGACTGACATATTTTGTTTAGCATAATACTCTCTAGCTCCATTCACATTGTTCCAACAATTTATAATACTATATTGATTATAATTATTTGCTGAATGTCTTTTTCCCCCATGAGGCCATTAGCTTTATGGGTGCAAAACCTGTGGGGTTTTTTTGCCCAACAACGTATTTCTGGTGTTTAATGTATACAAGACATAACCATGTGACAAATTAATTAATTAATGTATAATGTGTGTCTTCAATTCTGTTTTGCAAATCATTTTTGCAATGGATAGAAAATAAGTAAAAACACATACAATCTTTTTGTGTTATCCAACTCAAACTTTCTGTCTATGACAATTTACCAATAAAATATATAAATATCACTACAAAATAATATCTAGAAGTAGTATGAATAAAAAATTCTAATAATCATCACATCTCTGTATTTTTTAAAACTTTTTTTCTTAAGATTTTATTTATTTATTCATGAGAGACACAGAGAGAGAGAGAGGCAGAGACCCAGGCATAGGGAGAAGCAGGCTCCATGCAGGGAGCCTGACGTGGACTTGATCCCGGGACCCCAGGATCAGCCCTGGGCCGAAGGCAGGCGCTAAACCGCTGAGCCACCCGGGGATCCCCACATCTCTGTATTTTTCAGGAAAGAATATATAGAGATAAAATTGATAGATTTTAGGTGACCAAATAAGTCAGAAGAAGGCCTAGAAAATCTTTTTCTAAGATATTTCTAACAAAAAACTTTCTAGAAAAAAAATTAGCTTGTTATTAGTGAGACATTTAGGGATCAGATTTGAGAAGAAATATTGGGACTCAAAGTGAGATTTTTACCATTTTTAACAAGTTAGTGAGTCAGTCAGTGAAGGTGCTTCTGTTACCAGTGCTGGAGAATGTGTGGATGGAGAGTCCACCACACTCTGGGGAAAGGAAAGTGGGCAGAGTGGAAAAAATAACTAGAGTTCAAGGAGATTTGGGGAGAGGAAGACAGTCAGTGGGAGACCTGGCAAGAAGAAGCTAGCCCATGAGGATCTAATAAACCAAGGGAGGAAGAGGGCTTAAATTAAATTCTAAAGAACACCAGCCATTCTTCATGACATTCAAGGATATTCATCAACCTTTACTTAACGGCAAGGTAAAAGCCTATGCTGCTTTCTCACCATTTTCATGTTGCTCCACCAAGGATTCTGTTCTATCCTTAGAGTTTCCTGGAGATGAAAGGGATAAAAAACACACACGGATGTGAGAAAGATGATATAATCTAGGCATGAAAGGTACTGGCTCATGGTAGAAGGTCCATTTATGTTAGTTTTAGCTCTAGAATCTAAGCACTTACAAGGGTATTGAGAATACATATGCCCAACTTTAGTCTTTTTTTTTTTTAACAAAGCCTCTTTTTACTTAAAAATGCTTTATTGCTAAAAAATGCTAACTACTACCTGAGCTTTCAGTGAGTCACATCATCCTTTCACTGATAAAGGATCTTGTTTCAGTGTTAATGGCTGCTGACTGATTAGGGTAGGGTGGTGGTTGCTGAAGGTTGGAATGGCTGTTGCAATTTCTTAAAATAAGACGATAAAGTTGGCTGTATCGATTCACTGTTTCTTTCCTGAAGATTTCTATGTAGTATGTGATGCTGTTCAATAGCATTTTACTCACGGTAGAATTTCTTTCAGAATTGGAGTCAGTCCTCTCAAACTCTGCTGCTGCTTTATCAACTAAGTTTATGTAGTATTCGACATCCTTTGTCATTTCAACAACCTTTATAGCATCTTCACAAGGAGTAGACTGCATCTCAAGAAATCACTTTCTCTGCTCATCCATAAGAAGCAACTCCTCATCCGTTAAAATTTTATCACGGGATTGCAGCCATTCAGTTTCATTTTCAGACTCCACCTCTAATTCTTTTTTTTAAATTAAATTAATTTTTTATTGGTGTTCAATTTACCAACATACAGAATAACACCCAGTGCTCATCCCGTCAAGTGTCCCCCTCAGTGCCCATCACCCATTCACCCCCACCCCCCGGCCTCCTCCCCCTCCACCACCACTAGTTCATTTCCCAGAGTTAGGAGTCTTTATGTTCTGTCTCCCTTTCTGATATTTCCCACACATTTCCTCTCCCTTCCCTTACACTCCCTTTCACTATTATTTATATTCCCCAAATGAATGAGAACATACACTGTTTGTCCTTCTCCGATTGACTTACTTCACTCAGCATAATACCCTCCAATTCCATCCACGTCGAAGCAAATGGTGGGTATTTGTCGTTTCTAATGGCTGAGTAATATTCCATTGTATACAAAAACCACATCTTCTTTATCCATTCATCTTTCGATGGACACCGAGGCTCCTTCCACAGTTTGGCTATTGTGGACATTGCTGCTAGAAACAACGGGGTGCAGGTGTCCCGGCGTTTCATTGTATCTGAATCTTTGGGGTAAATTCCCAACAGTGCAATTGCTCGGTTGTAGGGCAGGTCTATTTTTAACTCTTTGAGGAACCTCCACACAGTTTTCCAGAGTGGCTGCACCACTTCACATTCCCACCAACAGTGTAAGAGGGTTCCCTTTTCTCCGCATCCTCTCCAACATTTGTTGTTTCCTGCCTGGTTAATTTTCCCCATTCTCACTGGTGTGAGGTGGTATCTCATTGTGGTTTTGATTTCTATTTCCCTGATAGAACGTGATGCAGAGCATTTTCTCATGTGCCTGTTGACCATATCTATGTCTTCCTCTGTGAGATTTCTCTTCATGTATTTTGCCCATTTCGTGATTGGATTGTTTGTTTCTTTGGTGTTGAGTTTAAGAAGTTCTTTATAGATTTTGGAAACTTGTTTCTTTGGTGTTGAGTTTAAGAAGTTCTTTATAGATCTTGGAAACTAGCCCTTTATCTGATATGTCATTTGCAAATATCTTCTCCCATTCTGTAGGTTGTCTTTGAGTTTTGTTGACTGTATCCTTTGCTGAGCAAAAGCTTCTTATCTTGATGAAGTCCCAATAGTTCATTTTTGCTTTTGTTTCTTTTGCCTTCGTGGATGTATCTTGCAAGAAGTTACTGTGGCCGAGTTCAAAAAGGGTGTTGCCTGTGTTCTCCTCTAGGATTTTGATCGAATCTTGTCTCCCATTTAGATCTTTCATCCATTTTGAGTTTATCTTTGTGTATGGTGAAAGACAGTGGTCTAGTTTCATTCTTCTGCATGTGGATGTCCAATTTTCCCAGCACCATTTATTGAAGAGACTGTCTTTCTTCCAATGGATAGTCTTTCCTCCTTTATCGAATATTAGTTGAACATACATTTCAGGGTCCACTTCTGGGTTCTCTATTCTGTTCCATTGATCTATGTGTCCGTTTTTGTGCCAGTACCACACTGTCTTGATGACCACAGCTTTGTAGTACAACCTGAAATCTGGCATTGTGATGCCCCCAGCTATGGTTTTCTTTTTTAAAATTCCCCTGGCTATTCGGGGTCTTTTCTGATTCCACACAAATCTTAAAATAATTTGTTCTAGCTCTCTGATGAAAGTCCATGGTATTTTGATAGGGATTGCATTAAACGTGTAAATTGCCCTGGGTAACACTGACATTTTCACAATATTAATTCTGCCAATCCATGAGCATGGGATGTTTTTCCATCTCTTTGTGTCTTCCTCAATTTCTTTCAGAAGTGTTCTATAGTTTTTAGGGTATAGATCCTTTACCTCTTTGGTTAGGTTTATTCCTAGGTATCTTATGCTTTTGGGTGCAATTGTAAATGGGATTGATTCCTTAATTTCTCTTTCTTCAGTCTCATTGTTAGTGTATAGAAATGCCATTGATTTCTGGGCATTGATTTCGTATCCTGCCACGCTACCAAATTGCTGTATGAGTTCTAGCAATCTTGGGGTGGAGGCTTTTGGGTTTTCTATGTAGAGTATCATGTCATCGGCGAAGAGGGAGAGTTTGACTTCTTCTTTGCCAATTTGAATGCCTTTAATGTCTTTTGTTGTCTGATTGCTGAGGCTAGGACTTCCAATACTATGTTGAATAGCAGTGGTGAGAGTGGACATCCCTGTCTTGTTCCTGATCTTAGGGGAATTCCCAGTGTTTCTCCATTGAGAATGATAATTGCTGTTGGCTTTTCGTAGATGACTTTTAAGATGTTGAGCAATGTTCCCTCTAACCCTACATCTGAAGAGTTTTGATCAGGAATGGATGCTGTATTTTGTCAAATGCTTTCTCTGCATCTAATGAGAGGATCATATGGTGCTTGGTTTTTCTCTTGCTGATATGATGAATCACATGGATTGTTTTCCGAGTGTTGAACCAGCCTTGTGTCTCAGGGATAAATCCTACTTGGTCATGGTGAATAATTTTCTTAATGTCTTGTTGGATCCGATTGGCTAGTATCTTGTTGAGAAATTTTGCATCCATGTTCATCAGGGATATTGGTCTGTAATTCTCCTTTTTGGTGGGGTCTTTGTCTGGTATTGGAATTAAGGTGATGCTGGCCTCATAGAACGAATTTGGAAGTACTCCATCTCTTTCTATCTTTCCAAACAGCTTTAGTAGAATAGGTATGATTTCTTCTTTAAACGTTTGATAGAATTCCCCTGGGAAGCCATCTGGCCCTGGACTCTTGTGTCTTGGGAGGTTTTTGATGACTGCTTCAATTTCCTCCCTGGTTATTGGCCTGTTCAGGTTTTCTATTTCTTCCTGCTCCAGTTTTGGTAGTTTGTGGCTTTCCAGGAATGCATCCATTTCTTCTAGATTTCCTAATTTATTGGCGTACAGCTGTTCATAATATGTTATTAAAATCGTTTGTATTTCCTTGGTGTTGGTAGTGATCTCTCCTTTCTCATTCATGATTTTATTAATTTGAGTCTTCTCTCTCTTCTTTTTAATAAGGTTGGCTAATGGTTTATCTATCTTATTAATTCTTTCAAAGAACCAACTCCTGGTTCTGTTGATCTGTTCCACAGTTCTTTTGGTCTCGATATCATTGAGTTCTGCTCGAATTTTAATTAACTGTCTTCTTCTGCTGGGGGTGGGGTCTATTTGTTGCTTTTTCTCTAGTTCCTTTATGTGTAAGGTGAGCTTTTGAATTTGAGTCTTTCCAGTTTTTGAATGGATGCTTGTATTGAGATGTATTTCCCCCTCAGGACTGCTTTTGCTGCATCCCAAAGATTTTGAACGGTTGTATCTTCATTCTCATTAGTTTCCATGAATCTTTTTAATTCTTCCTTAATTTCCTGGTTGACCTTTTCATCTTTTAGCAGGATGGTCCTTAACCTCCACGTGTTTGTGGTCCTTCCAAACTTCTTGTTGTGATTTAGTTCTAATTTCACGGCATTATGGTCTGAGAATATACAGGGGACTATCCCGATCTTTTGGTATCGGTTCAGACCCAATTTGTGACCCAGTATGTGGTCTATTCTGGAGAAAGTTCCATGTGCACTTGAGAAGAATGTGTATTCAGTTGAGTTTGGATGTAAAGTTCTGTAGATATCTGTGAAATCCATCTGGTCCAGTGTATCATTTAAAGCTCTCGTTTCTTTGGATATGTTGTGCTTAGAAGACCTATCGAGAGTAGAAAGAGCTAGATTGAAGTCACCAAGTGTATTATTATCTAAATATTTCTTCAGTTTGGTTATTAATTGGTTTAAATATTTGGCAGCTCCCACATTCGGGGCATATATATTGAGGAGTGTTAAGTCCTCTTGTTGGATAGATCCTTTGAGTATGAGATAGTGTCCCTCTTCATCTCTCACTATAGTCTTCGGGGTAAATTTTAATTTATCTGATATAAGGATGGCAACCCCTGCTTTCTTTAGAGGACCATTTGAATGGTAAATGGTTCTCCAACCTTTTATTTTCACATTGTAGGTGTCTTTCTGTCTCAAATGAGTCTCTTGTAGACTACAAATAGATGGGTCCTGCTTTTTTATCCAGTCTGAAACCCTGCGCCTTTTGATGGGGTCATTAAGCCCGTTCACGTTCAGAGTTAGTATTGATAGATATGAGTTTAGTGTCATCATATCTATTCAGTCCTTGTTTTTGTGGATTGTTCCACTGAACTTCTTCTTAAAGGGTAATTTTAAGAGTCCCCCTTAAAATTTCTTGCAGAGCTGGTTTGGAGGTTACATATTCTTTCAGTTCCTGCCTGTCTTGGAAGCTCTTTATCTCTCCTTCCATTTTGAATGAAAGCCTTGCTGGATAAAGTATTCTTGGTTGCATGTTCTTTTCATTTAGGACCCTGAATATATCCTGCCAGCCCTTTCTGGCCTGCCAGGTCTCTGTGGAGAGGTCTGCTGTTACCCTAATATTCCTCCCCATAAAATTCAGGGACTTTTTTTCTCTTGCTGCTTTAAGAATCTTCTCCTTATCTTTGGAATTTGCAAGTTTCACTATTAAATGTCGAGGTGTTGAACGGTTTTTGTTGATTTTAGGGGGGGATCTCTCTATTTCCTGGATCTGAATGCCTGTTTCCCATCCCAGATTAGGAAAGTTTTCAGCTATGATTTGTTCAAATACATATTCTGGCCCTCTGTCCCTTTCGGCGCCCTCGGGAACCCCAATTAAATGTAGGTTTTTCTTCCTCAGGCTGTCATTTATTTCCCTTAATCTATCCTCATGATCTTTTAATTGCTTATCTCTTTTTTCCTCAGTTTCCCTCTTTGCCATCAACTTGTCTTCGATGTCACTCACTCGTTCTTCCACCTCGTTAACCCTCGTCGTTAGGACTTCCAGCTTGGATTGCATCTCATTTAATTGATTTTTAATTTCTGCCTGATTGGATCTAAATTCTGCTGTCATGAAGTCTCTTGAGTCCTTTATGGTTTTTTCTAGAGCCACCAGTAGCTGTATAATAGTGCTTCTGAATTGGCTTTCTGACATTGAATTGTAATCTATATTTTGTAACTCTGTTGGAGAGAGGGCTGTTTCTGATTCTTTTTTTTGAGGTGAGGTTTTCCTTCTAGTCATTTTGCTCAGTGCAGAGTGGCCCAAAACAAGTTGTATTGGGAAAAGGAGAAAAAGAGAGAGAAGGAAAGAAAATAGAAAAAGAGAAAAGAGAAAGAAGAAAAAAAAGGGGGAAAAAGAGAAGAAAAAGAAAAAGAAAGAAAGGAGAAAAAAGAATAAAAAGGGGGGGTGGGGGAAGCAATCAGAAATCAAGAAGAAAGAAAAAGAAAAGTACAAAACAAAACAAAACAAAAAAAACAAAAAAACAAACAAACAAAAAAAAACACGGGGGAGTATCTTCCGATTCTGTATACTTTAAGTCCCTTGACTTCCTCTGGAACTGGTCCGTCTCGCTGGTCTTCTGGGGGAGGGACCTGCTGTGCTGATTTTCAGGTGTTAGCACTTGGGGGAGCTGCTCTGCCCCTGCCAGGTGCAGGGCTCAGTGGGGGTTGTTCACCCCGTGAGGCCCCGGGAGGAAGCCACAGTGGCGGGGGCAGCTCTGGGACCCTGGAGTCAGCTTCCGCAGTCGCTCTGGGGCTCTCCGTCTGCAGGGCCTGGAGGCTCCAGGGCGGGGCCGCTGATCTGCTCAGCTCAGGGCAGGAGCGTCCTTGCTGTCCTGGACCCTCCCGGCCTCTGCCTGTCCCTGGGGGAGGCCGGATCCTGGGCTGTGTCCCGGCGCCCTGTGCTCCGGGGCCTGCGCTGTTGGATTCGCGCTCCCGCCCCGCAGCCCCCTCCGTGGAGCCGCCGCCCGAGCCCCTCCGAGCTGCTCCGGGTCCCGCCGAGCGCTGCAGCCCTTAGGGAGCTCGGCGCATCTCCCAGGGCGCAGGTGCCTGTTAGTGTCCCAGGGAGCCCGAGGGCATCCCCGCCTTTCTGGAGATCCTGCTCCACCTCCCTGCGAGCCCCTTTCCGCCCGGGAAGGTTGGTGCAGCTCCTGCTCCTCCGGGACGGGGCTCTCCTGTCCTGGGGACACTCGCCCCGGCCTCAGCCCGGCTCCTCGCGGGGCCCTCCCCCTTGGAGGCCTTTTGTGTCTTTATTCCTTTTTCCCCGTCTTCCTACCTTGATAGAAGCGCGAACTCTTCTCACTGTAGCATTCCAGCTGGTCTCTCTTTAAATCTCAGGCCGAATGCGTAGATTTTCAGGATGATTGGATGGTTTTCTAGGTAATTTGTTGAGGACAGGTGACTTGGGGACCCTACTCTTCTGCCATCTTGCCCCTCCCCCTCAAAAATTTTAATTCCAATGTAGTTTATATACTGTGTTATCTTAGTTTCAGATGTGTAATATAGTGATTCAGCAGTTCCAAATATTACTTTGTGCTCATCAAGATGAATATACTCTTCTTAATCCCTTTCATCTCTTTCATTCATATTTCCACCCTTGAAATGCATTTCTTTTGTAATAAAACTTGAAAGTTGAAATTGCCCCTTGATCCGTGGGCTGTGGAATGAACCAACTTTACTAAACGTTAATAGCTTGTAGTCCATTTTAATATGTGAATACATTTCAATACAGATTTAAATGGATATAATTTTACATAGAAATAACTTCTATAAATCAGTATATAAGCAGAGAAGAAATTCTAGTAAAAAATACCTTTAAGATTTTTTTAAATCAGAGAATATCACACACGTGATAATTTTGTGCACTGTATCTGCTTGCAATTTATTGGCCAAGTTTTTCCTCTAGCATAGGAACAGCTTGCTATTTCTTTAAGTGAATATTAAATAAAGTAAGCCTATGTCTGAGACCAGCTAATAGGGAGGGAGAATGCCCTGAAGGTTGCTGCCTAAGTACAGTGGAATTTTTGTTAACTTTATGTGCACTGTAACTTTACTGTAGTCTCTAAACTTCTAAAAAACAAAAACATTTAGAGAATAAAGAGACCAATGAGGATAGCTCTTGGTAGAAATGCAAATTGTTGAGCTGAGGGAAAACCTTGAAATGTTAGTTCTTTGGGGAAAGAATATGGTCTTGGAAAAGAGGCCTCAGTTTCTAAAACGCCTTGGTTGAGGATTCTATGATGCCAGGCCAAGTTCTAGGATAGATCATAAGTTCTTGACAATCCTGTCAAACTAGAAAATGCATAATAGAGGCATAAGTACTGAGAAAATTCAATTGAAATATTTCATTTGTTTCCAGCTGAGGCCTCAGCCATTGCATCTTAAATAATGTTTGCTAAGATTTTAATATATCTCCTTTATATAATTCTAAACTTCTAGAACTCTCTAAATGTGATTATGGTTTTAATCAACATGGAGCTGTTTTTTACATCTTTTTTTTTTCCTTTTCCTATTGTGTTAAGTGTAAGGTATGCTCATTGCAAAGTTTGAGAAGTAGGAAAGAATGTTTAAAACCTGTAGCCTCATTTATGAGATACTACTCTTTTTAACATATGTATATTTTCAGTTTTAATATGTATGAAGATATATATTCTATACATATACTATCCTTCAGACTGGTATTTCTTAAATATTTCTGCATATCCATAAATATTTTGAGAAGTTTGATTTTAATGATTGCAAATATCTCCTCTATGAATCCATTGAAATTTATTTTAATAATTGCCTGGTGATTAACATTTCTGTTACATGTAATTTTTGTTCACAACTGTATATAATGTCTTAGCAAAGAACCATGGCTATTTTTTGTTTGTTTGTTCTTTCCTTTAGGGTACGTATGTAGAAGAGCAAATAGTGTTAATATTTTTAAACATATATATAGGACATTGGATTATGTTATAGCATATTATGTTGCATTATGTGAAAGTTCTCTCTAAATATTGTATCAATTTGTTCTTTAAATAAAAATGTAGAAGAGTGTCCATTTCTCTATAGCTTAGTCAGCACTAGGTGTTAAGATTATTTTTAACCTTTGCATATGGGATGGGTAGATTTTAAAAACACCTTTTACTAGCATTGTTTTAGTTACTAGCGAATGCTTCTATGCATGTAAGATAGAAACTTTGGGATCTTTCAGAAGGAGTTTATATTATAAATACCACTTGGAGCTCCTCTGCAGCAAGTTATCAATACATTATAATGATCAATTTTCTGATTTGAAGGTTAGTTCTATGAGAACAAGGAGAATGTTTCATTTAATGTCATGTTCTTAGTTCCTAAGACATCAACTGGCATATAGAATATGCACAATGAATATTTATTAAATGAATGAATTTATGAAAAAATGTATAAGTTGGATCTAGTAAAAATGGATAAAATATATTTATCTAAATAGATAGTATTTTATCATATTCCTACTCCTATGACTTACATATTTTGTTGACTAGGAATATTTAGACTGTGTGCAAATTACATGCTAGATAATAGATTTCAAACACTTTATTAATGAATAGTCCGCAGTGTGCCTTTATGTGTCTCCATTCATCTTCTTGTCCAAATCCATTATTTGTGAATTTTCTATTATGTTCTTTTCTCCATTTGTGTGTGTTCCTCTGTCAGTAGGCAATACTAATAGAGATTCATGATGATTTCCTCTTTGCCCTTTTCGTCATTTTAAAAAAATTTGGCATATTAGAGAAGCAACTTGGCATTTCGGGTTCTAGTCTTTTTTTCCAGGGTACAGGGTAGAGTGAAAATAGTACTGTGATCTGTTATTGTCTTTATTTCCATCAAAATTCTAAAAGAAATAATGTAGATATGCAAATAAATATGGAAATGTAATTGATATGTTTTTATCACTATTTTACATTCTTTTTTTGTATATTATGTCATTTTATTGTATCATAAATAGTTTCATTGTCAGTTGTTTTGGACATGAAAATTATACTAGATCACTAAAGTTGAAGCTGAATATTCCTACCGTATTTTGTGATTACATGAATTGGTCATTGCCCTTCCACTTCTTCACCACTGAGAGGATGAAAGGAAGCTAATGTAAAATAATTCTATAGCTCTAATTTTAAGAACACTCAGAGCACCCACAGCACTCAGGGCAGGAAGATGGGGAAGTGGGATCAACATGATAACAATTTGAGATGATTCATGAAAGAGATGAAGTAAATAGCCTGGTTTTGAGGAATGAGTTCTTTATTTTTTATTAGTGTTCCTTTAACTTCGTTGAGGAGTTTTTCATTGTTTTCAACAAGACATACACACATGCATTTAAGTTGGTTAGAAAGTGTCACTAAGTATGATGAATGTATTTGTAACATCATTTACACATAAAGAGGAAGGTGTTTTTCCATTAAGAAACCATAAAAGACAAAAGAAAAAAATCATACTTAAAAATATGTTTTTAAATATATCTCCCATGACAAAATATAAGAAATATTGATGATTTATAAACCATTTTCAGACTTTTAGTTTAGTATAAAAGTTAATCTGGCGAATCAGTTTGTCAGGTCTTTCAGAACATTAGGATTGGCTGCCTACTTATTTCTTTTTTCTGCTTTATCTGTTCCTCATGAAAAGTCATTTTTCTTCCTTCAGTTTCCATGAAAATGATCATAAATCTTCAGTATGCGTTTTGAAAGATAAGAGAATGAACACCTTTGTGTTCTTTTTAACGGTACTTAAGAATTGTCTTAATTTGGCAGTGTGGGAAAAATGGTGGAGTAGGACGATCCTGAGTTGACTTTGTCCCGTGGTAGCTAGTTATGTCTCATGATAACTAGATAACAGTCATACCAATGGAAATAACCCAGAGAAAGACCAGAATACTGACAGAACAGACTCTCTACAGCTAAATGTAGAGAAGAGGCCAAATTGAAAAGGTTAGGGGAGGCAGAGACATGGTTGGAAGCTAAATGTATTCATGGGATTGTCCATGTAATGGAAGGATGCTGTGGGTGCCAAGAGGGGGTAAAAACAGACCCTCGCAACAGGCATGGGAAATTTGTATGGGGAAGACAGATCCCCTTAAGTCAGCAAGACTTAACATCCAGGGCAGGAGGAAACTGTATCCTCACCCTTATAGAGACACCACAACAAACAGCTCCACAAAGATACAGCATAGAAGTAGCAGTTTGAAAATACCTGGGGTATATGGGAGGGAGATTTGTTTACGAATGTCAGAGTGCGTGTTGGAGGCGCAAATATCCTTGGGAGACTTCTCTAGGAACAAGGAAGCTGGCTGGTGCATTTTCTTCCCAGTTCCCAGCCTAGACACACATACACCTACAGGAACCAGTACCGTTCCACATTCCTTACCCAAGTTGCTAACAGCACATCCCACCTCTGTTCTCTGCAGACACACCCCCTCCAGCCATGCCTCAGCTCCAGGATCCCTCCCATAGCAGACCTAAGCAAACTTTGTTAATACTGTACATTTCACTCCTGCGTGCTTTTGTGGATGTGCCCCATCCACCTCGGGCTGCCTTGGTCTCCAGGGGAAACAGGTCCCCTCCTGCAGTGGACTTGCAAGGACCTTGCTGACCCTGACCCCATGCTCTCCTGCAAAATATGCCCCTGACCAGAGGCTATCCAAAGCTGTGCCACAGCCTGGCAGTATGCAAGCAGCCTTGACAGAGGCCAGTACCATTCCAAAATGACTTCTGCCCTAGAGAGAGGGGAAAATAACCACATACACCAATCCACCTGGGCCCCAGCAGTGGGCTAGGGACAGATATCTGGTCTGATTGCAGGTTTTGCTCACCAGCTAAAGTTTCCCAGGAATAAACATGGAAGTGCCTTGCAGATTAGTATTACTACATCTCTGTCAAACACCTGATGTGATGCAACTTAAATCCAGAGTGGCCTTAAACTGCTGATACACTATCAACACAGACCAAACCTTGCCCACAGCAGACAAGGAGAGCCTTTGCAGCCCCATGGACTGAAGGCAAAATCAGCTCAGCCACAAGAGGAGGGTGCATGTAATACACATAGGAGACATGCCTGAAGAGCCAGGTTCTCATGAGCAGGTGACATTGTACTGCAGGACATTGTAGGGCCTCTTCTTCATAAGGCTACTACTTTTAAGAGCAGGAGACATAGCTGACTTTCCTACCACATAGAAAAACAGAAAGTCAGACGGGAATATATCCCAAATAAAAGAACAAAACAAAATCACAGCAAGACACCTAACAGAAATAGAAATAAGTAACGTGCCTGATACAGAATTAAAGGAATGGTCGTAAAGATACTTACTGAACTTAAGAAGAGTAAAGGACCTCAGTGGGACCTTAACAAAGAAATAGAAAACATAAAAAAGAAGCAATCAGAGATGAAGAATTCATAACTGAAATTAAAAACTCACCAGATGGAATAAAGAGTAGACAAGAGCAAGCAGAAGAGTGGATCAGTGACCTAAAGGACAGAGTAATGCAAAGCAACCAAGCTGAACAGGAGAAGGAAACAAAGTAATAAAAAATAACTAATTAATAAATGACTAAATAAGAATAAGAATAATAATAAATGATTAAAAATAATAATAAGTAGACTTAGGAAATTCAATGACATCAGCAAGCATAATAACCTTGCATTATAGGGATCCCAGAAGGAGAATGGAGAGAAAACGGGGCAGAAAATTTATCTGAAGAAATAATAACTGAAGACTTGAATCTAGAGAAGGAAAAAGAAATCCAGGTTCAGGTGGCATTGAGAGCCTCCAACAAAATCAACCCAAGATGATCCACAGCAAGACAAATGGTAATTAAAATGGCAAAAAGTAGTGATAAAGCAAGAAAAAGAAAGCAAAAAGAGAAAAAGAAAAATAGTTATATGCGAAGAAAGCCCCATAGAGCTTTCAGATGAATTTTCAGCAGAAACTTTGCAGGCCAGAAGAATATGGCATGATATATTCAAAATGCCAAAAGAAAAAGAAAACCTGCAGCCAAGAATACTCTATCCAGCAAGGCTATCCTTCATAATAGAAGGAGTGATAAAGAGTTTGTCGTACAAAGAAAAGTTAAGGCATTAATCACCACTAAATCAGCCCTATAAGAAATGTTCAAGGGGACTCCTCTAATGGAAAGGGAAGACCATAAGAGTAAGAAAAGTAGGAAGCAAAAAAGAAGTAGAATTAAGAATATTTATAAAAATCAGGGGATTCACAAAATAAAAAGAACACGAAGTAAGACACCATATACTTAGAATGTCAAGGAGAGAGAAGTAAAAGAATGGGTTCAAACTTAAGTGATCATCAGCTTAATACAGGTTGCTATCTGTGTAAGGTGTAATGTACTTACCTAATGGTAACCACAAATCAAAACCAGTAACAGATATGCAAAAAAATAAAGAGAAAGGAATTCAAATATTTCACTAAAGAAAGCCAGCAAACCATAAGACACAAGAGCAAGAGAAGAGTGGATCAGAGAATAACTACAAAACAATCATAAAACAAGTAATAAAATAGCAATAAGTACATACCTATTAATAATTATGTTGAATGTAAATGGAATAAACACTCCAATCAAAAGACACAGGGTGAAAGAATGTATTAAAACAAAACAAAAACCATCTATATGCTGCCTACTAGAGACTCATTTTAGACATAAAAGCACATGTAGATTGAATGTGAAAGGATGGAGAAGCATTTATCATGCAAATGGAAGTAAAAAAATATAAGTAAAAAAGCCAAGATAGCAATACTGACACCGAATAAAATAGACTTTAAAAGAGACTGTAACAAGAGGCAGAGAAGGACACTATATAATCATAAAGGGAATGATCAAAAAAGAAGATATAATAGTTTTAATTATTTATGCACTCAATAGGGGAGCACCCAATTTTATGAAGCAGCTAATAACAGATATAAAAGAATTGATAATAATACAGTATTACTAGGGGACTTTAACACCCCACTTACATCAATGGATAGATTATCTAAACAGAAAATCAGCAAGGAAATGGGGGCTTTAAAGGACATATTGGATCAGATGGATCTAACATTTATATTCAGAACAGTCCATCTTAAACCAACATTTTCTTTTCAAGTGCATATGGAACACTCTGTAGAATAGATCATGTATTAGAGCACAGAACAGGGCAGCCCAGGTGGCTCGCGGTTTGGCGCCGGCTTCAGCCCAGGGCGTGATCCTGGAGACCCGGGATCGAGTCCCACGTCAGGCTTCCTGCTTAGAGCCTGCTTCTCCCTCTGCCTGTGTCTCTGCCTCTCTCTGTGTCTCTCATGAATAAATAAATAAAATTTTGAAAAAAAGAACACAAAACAGGCTTCAACAAATTCAAGATTGAAGTCATGCCATGCATCTTCTCTGACTACAACAAAATTAAATTAGAAATCAACCACCAGAAAAAGTCTGGAAAGAACACAAATATGTGGAGGTTAAGAAAAAACTTGCTACTAAACGATGATTGGGTCAACCAAGGAATCAAAGAGGAAATAAAAGAATATATGGAGGCAAATGGAAACACAACAATCCAAAAGGTTTGGGATGCAGGTAAATCTGTTCTGAGAGATTGACAGCAATACAGGCCTACCTAGAGAAGGAAGGAAAATCTCAAACAATTTAATCCTATACCTAAAAAAGCTAGAAAAAGAACAACAAACAAAACCTATAACCAATATAAGTAAGGAAATAATAGAGATCAGGGCAGAAGTAAATTATATAGAAACTAAAAACAAAACAAAACAGGAATAGAACAGATTAATAAAACCAGGAGCTTGTTCTTTGAAAAGAACCAACAAAACGGATAACACCTTAGCCAGATTTAAAAGAAAGAATAAACAGAGAGAGGACTAAAAAATATATATATAAATGAAACAGGAGAAATAACAACCAACACGACAGAAATACAAAGGATTATAAGAGAATATTATGAAAAAGTATATTTTAACAAACTGGACAACCTAGAAGAAATGGAGAAATTCCTAGAACCGTATAGCCTTCCAAAACTGAATCAGGAAGAAATAGAAAATTGGAACAGACAAATTATCAGCAGTGAAGTTGAATTGGTAATCCAAAAACTACCAACAATCAAAAGTTCAGGACTAGAAGGCTTCATAGATGAAAGGATTTGAAGAGTTAATACCTATTCTTCTCAAATGATTCCAAAAAAAAGGAGAGGAAGGAAGGTTTCCAAATTTATTCTAGGAGGCCAGCATCACCTGGACACCAAAACCAGATAAGGACATTTTTAAAAAAGAGAACTACCAGCCAGTATCTCTGATGAACATTGATGCAAATATCCTCAACAAAATATTAGCATATTGAGTCCAAAAGCACATTTTAAAAAATCATTCATCACAATCAACTGGGATTTATTCCTGGGATTCAAGGATGATTCATTATTCACAAATCCATCAACACAATGCATCATACCAATAAGAAAAAGTTTAAAAACCATATGATTGTTTCAACAGGTGCAGAAAAAACACTTGACAAAGTACAACATCTATTCATGATAAAATCCCTCAGCAAAGTCAGTTTTCGAAAGAACATACCTCAACATAATAAAGACCATATATGAAAAACCCACAGCTAACATCTTACTCAAATAGGAAAACTGACAGCTTCTCCCCTAAAATCAGGAACAAGACAACGATGTCCACTGTTACCACAACACAGTGCTGCAAGTTCTAGTTGCAGCAATCAGACAAGAAAAAAATAAAAGTCCAAATTGGTAAGGAAGATGTAAAATTTTACTATTTGTAGATGAGATGATACTATATCTATATAGATAGATAGAAAATTCTAAAGACTCTACCAAAAAACTACTACAAGTGATAAAAAATTCAGTAAAGTCTCAGGATACAAAATCAATATACAGAAATCTATACACTAATAATGAAGTAGCACATAGAGAAATTAAGAAAACAATTCCATTTACAGTGACACCAGAAATAATAAACTATCTAGGAATAAACTTAACCAAGAAGGTGAAAGACTTGTACTCTGAAAACTATAAAACACTGATGAAAGAAATTGAAGATGACACAGAAAAAATGGAAAGCTATTCTATACTTAGGGGTTGGAAGAACAAATATTGTTAAAATGTCCATACTACCCAAAGTAATATGCACATTTAATGCAATCCCTATCAAAATACCAACAGCATTTTTCACAGAACTAAAACAAATGTTCCTAAATTTTGTATGGAACCACAAAAGAGCCTGAATAACCAAAGCAATCTTGAAAAAGAACAGAACCGGAGGCATCACAATCTCAGATTTCAATATATACTACAAATCTATAGTAGTCACAATAGTATGGTACTGGGATAAATATAAACACATAGATCAATTGAACAGAATGGAGAGCCCAGAAATGAACCCACCATTATATGGTCAATTTGTCTTCAATAAAGAAGTCAGGAATATGCAATGAGGAAAAGACAATCTGTTCAACAAATAGTGTTGGGAAAACTGTACAGTTACATACAAAAAATGGAATTGGACCACTTTCTTATGCCATCCGCAAAATTTAATTCAAAATGTATTGAAGACCTAATGTGAAACCTGAAACCATAAAAATCCTAGAAGAGAGCACAAGCAGTAGTTTCTCTGACATCAGCCATAGCAACATTTTTTTAGACATGTCTCCTGAGGCAAGGTAAAGAAAACTAAAAATAAACCATTGGGGCTATATAAAAATAAAAAGCTTCTGCACAACAAAGGCAATAATCAACATAACTAAAAGGCAACCTACAGAATGGGAGAAGATAATTGCAAATTATATATTTGATAAAGAGTTTTCAAAATATAAAAAAGAAGTTACACAACTCAACATCTCAAAAACCCCACATACCAACTGAAAAATGAGCAGAAGACCTGAACTGACATATCTCCACAGAAGACATACAGATGGCCAATAGACGCATGAAAAAAGGCTCAACATCACCCATCATCAGGGAAATGTAAATCAACAGCATGAGATATCTATCACCTCAAACCTATCAGAGTGGCTAAAATTAAAAAACTCAAAAAAATAAGTACTGGTGAGGATGTGGAGGAAAAGGAACCCTCATGCAGTGTTGGTGGGATTGCAAACTGGTGCAATATTCCCTAAAACGTTAAAAAGTAGAATTACCATATGATCCAGTAATTCTACTACTGGGTAGGGACCCATAGAATATTAAGACACCAATTTGAAAAGATAAGTGCACCCGTATGTTTATTGCAGCATTATTTACAATAGCCAAAATATAGAAGCATCCCAAGTGTCTACTGAAAGATGAATGGATTAAGAAGTGATATATATACACCATGGAATATTGCTCAGCCATAAAAGAAAAAATGGAATCTTGCCATTTGCAACAACATGGTTGGATTTAGAGGATGTGATGCTAAGTGAAATAACTCAATCAGAGAAAGACAAATACCATGGGATTTCATTCCTATATGAAATCAAAGGGAAAAACAAGTGAAATAAGAAAGAAAAAGACAAACCAAGAAGCAATCTCTTAACTATAGAGAATAAACTGTTGATTGCCAGAGGAGTGGTGGGTGGAAGGTGGATCAAATAGATGAAGGGGACTGAGTATCCTTATCATTACGAGCACTGAGTACATCTATAGAGTTGTTGAATCACTATATTGTACACCTGAAACTAATCTAACACTATATGTTAACTAAACTGGAATTAAAATATAAAAAAAAAATAAATTAAATAAGAGTATTGCCAAAAAGTGTCTTAATTTGAAATTTTCTAATTTGAAATATCTCACAAGCTACTTAGTATGCTCCATGAACATCTACATCCTTTCCTCAACAGTCCACAGAAAAATCACTGAGAATTTTAAGTACTATTTTACATTTATTTACTTACTATAAAACCTTGATTTGTTATATTTTAAGTTTCATAAGAAATGCTAGAATACACTAAGCTGTGAAAAACTTACAGTATATACATATTCATATATATATGTGTGTGTATATATATGAATGAACATGTCCCTTTTATTTTGTCTCTCCTCTGATGATTCCATCTCTATGTCAGTTTCATTGGGATTTTAATTCCACTTCTTGTTAATTATTTTTAAATTGTAAATGTATTAAACTTAATAATTCCAGTGGTCTTTGCTCACTTGTAGTTCTTTTAACTCATTTAATAGATTCATTTTGAAAAATATGAGAATAAATTTTCTACTAATTCATTCTAATATGGTTAGTATATTCATGAGGCTTTGCATATCTGGAACCAATTTTATGTTGCTTTATATGCAAAAAATATCTTGGCTGGATATGAAAGTACAGATTTTATAGACTTTTTTTTTCAGAACTTTGATGACACTGCTTAAATGTTTTCTTATAGCCAATTTGCTGATAAGAAACCTAGTAAGAACTGATTTCATGCTTCTCTTTAGATAATCCATTTTTTCTCTATAGAAGTGTATATTCCATATAAAATTGAAGTCTCTTTTCAAACACTCTTTCCATGTAGTGTTTAAAAATGTTACTTTCGTTTGGGTTAGAGTACAGGCATGCTTACAGACCTATCTGTAGTAGTAGTGCTGAGCATGCCACTAAAATTTGGGTATTAAAAGTTAATGTGCTCTTAAAAAAAAAAAAGTTAATGTGATTTCATTGGGTGGAAATTTATAGACAATCAGAGGAGCTGGGATAATCTATTACTAATCGATTAAATTAGAAGACATTCATTTGTATTCATGTTTAGCTTAATAAAAATACAGGCAGTTAAATATAGAAATATTTTATAGATACATGTAGAAACATGGGGTAGTATACAGAGATACACATGTATTTCTTTGCTCTGTCAGTTGAGAGGATCTGAAATGCAAGGACATACTAGTAGCAAAAAGCATACCAACCACCCAAATCTTGGTTTCTCATGCCATTCTCTAATCAAAACCGTGGAGAAATGGCTGGTTCTAGAATAAGAAATGCATACAATGATTCTGGAACATCTTGTAGTACCATAAAATAAGGAAATCACTGAAACACAAAATGAGTAAAATCATTGGTGTGAGTATGTCAAAGTAACATACAGAAGTCCAGTAAGTGAACCTCCAATATCCAAAACTGAAATAATTGAAAAAATAAAATAAAATAGTATCATATTATAGCCCATAATATAAAGTAAATATCCGTGAGCCTCAACTTTCAATTCTTTGTATGAATTGAACAAATACATAATTGAGGAGAATGGGCAACCTCCTGTGTATAAGACTTCCAAATAAATTATGTAGATACAACACCCTAAATTGGAAAGCATAACTCCCACCTTCTTAATCATGGGCTACATATAGTGACTAGCTTCCAAAGAGTAAAGTATGGAAAGCAGGTGGGGAGGAGAGTTGGGAAAACCTGACAAATACTACTTCAGCCAGGTGACTAAGGTCAACATCAAAAGTGCTAAATCATGTTGGTAGTATTTACCTTTTTTATGATGTGAGTAACATTACACAGAAGTAATGTGGTCTTCCTCCCCCAAACCTGTAATTCCAGTATAATCATGAGAAGAACATCAGACAAATTTCAGTAGGTGAATATCCTACCACTGCTCCTCAAGACTGTCAAGGTCATCAAAATCTAGGGAAATTTAAGAAACTGGCACAGCCAAGAGGAGCCAAAGCCAACATGCCAGCTCAGTGTATCACGGTATACTGAATGAGATCCTGGAACAGAAAATGATCATTCATTCAAAGCTTAGGGAATCTGAATGAAATATGGATTTTAGTTAATAATAATGTAGCAGGGGTGCCTGGGTGGCTCAGTTGGTTGAAATCTGACTCTTGATTTTGGTTCACCTCATGATCTCAGGGTCCTGAGATGGAGCACCATGTATGGCTCTGCATTCACTGGGAGTCTGCTTGAGGTTCTCTCCCTCTGCTCCTCCTCCCACTCCTTCCCCCCTTCTAAAATAAATAAACAAAAATTTAAAAAATAATGTAGCAACTCTGATTCATTAAATGTCACAAATATCTATAATAATATACAATATTAATAATAGAGGAAATTAGGTGCTAGGTATATGGGAACTCTGTACTATCTTCTCAATTTTTGTGTAGAACTAAACTGTTCTAAAAAATAAGGTCTGTCTTTAAAAGAAGGTTAATTTGATCTGCCAATGATGTCTCCATTGGGTGGAGCTTAGACATTGCTAATTACATAGACTTAATTGTATAATGGTTTTCAGAGTTCCCATTGTTTCTGGTCTTTTTGCTCTAGAAACATCCTTTGGCCATCAAATTCTGACCTGATTGCCTTTCTGAGAATGGCTGAGAAAATTTAACCTTTATATTAGCCTGATACAGTTCAATAAGGTGTTTATAGGAGAGAGACGTCCATTTGTAAATTTTTTTTTCCAGTTGAGTATATTTGTTTCTATGCCTACACACACTTTGTCCCAGACAAAACTTTCTTCATTTTTTTGACCTTTGGAGGAGGAAACAGCTTGCAAAACAAAGAACATAACAGTGCCTTGGAGGTCACTTGCTCTATGCCACCACATACAGTTAATGCCAGAGGAACTATTTATAAATTCGTAAGGGAGAGTTAACAGTACAGATTAAGCAGTAACCTTGGAAAATCCCCAGGCTCAAAAATGTCTCCTCCACACTTTCAGGGAACCTAGGGTTTTAGTAGCTGTCTAAATCAGCTCTCTACATTATTCGGGATTCATGTTCGCAGAACTCATTTTAAATGAGAATTAAAATAATATTTGACCCACAGGGCTATCTAGGTTGAATGAGATCATGATGTGAAAAATACTTTGCAACTATAAAGTGCTCTGCATATGGATATACATAATTATTATGTGTAATTATCAGACTTCACTGCCTCACAAGCCAGTTTGGTTCACTGTTAGCTATAACTTTTTAAAAAGCATTTTCTCCTGTTAAGCCGAAGTCATCTTTTCCATAATTTGTAATACAAAGCAGATGATAATGGAGTCCCTTGAGTGTGGGTTTAAAAGCTGGCCCTCCTGCCTACTAGCCAGGACCTTGGATAAATGGCTTGAGTTCTGCAGTCTTGGTTTCCACATTGATACTTAACGGTGATAACCTCTTCCTTACAGGGGTACCATAAATGGGATCACATTTGTAAAAATGTGCCTAGCTTAAGTGCCTAATAAATGATAGGAGTTATTATTAATATGAGTTTTCCTTCTAGGATTCTGTGATAGGGAACAGTGAATAGGAGTCCAAGCCTTCCCAACCTGCCAATGGCACTTGGTAAAAACTTGTCTAAGCCTGCATTTCAAAGTAATAAGATGTAACAAGTGGCATAATTCTGTTCCTCTTATTGTATTTCTCATTCTGGGAAGATATCAGCAGGGAGCTTCAGGGAGGAAACCTTTCTTTAGCAAATAGCAGATGTTTCCTAGTGGAGTCACATCAAGTAGAATGTGATTCCCCCTAATTGTGAGGAAAATGGGCAATTCTGTTAGCATGCGGTTACTTTATAGAGACTCCCTGTTAAGTAGAAGGAGGATAACCCTGCACGCGAGTAGGAGTCTTTTAATGTTCTCCGTCGAGAGCCTCTATGATGCATTGCTCAGACTAATTCCTGGACAACTTTAGTAGATACTCTCCACGTAGACAGCCTGTGAATGGCACCCCTGAATTTGTACAGCTCTTTGATGCTCTCTTCACCTACCCTGCCAGTTAATGATACTGTTTAATTATCTTTAAAGCAGAGTACCTAGATATCTGTGCTTTCGTCTTTCCTTAAGGTTGGCAAATCTCAGGTCTAAGTTCGCATAAACATGAGTATATTTGGGGCATGAAGTTTTTCAGAGGAATTTTTACTGTAGTGATTTTGACCTCAGGAGCTGGTTCTAAGGTTGGTCTTTCTCCCTAACCCGCTCCAGTGTGGACTGCACTGCATTCCCAGGTGAAATCTCAGATCACCACAGTGTTTACAATGCTTAGCAGCTCAGCTGGAGTCTTCCATGAAGTATATCTGAGGATCAGATTTAATCATCCATTAGCATTCATTGAATATAGCAGTTGGTCTTTAACAGCTTCCCCACTGGTCAGCAAAATAACTTGAAATTATATTTGGTTAAAAAGCTATTTTCTTTCAACATGTTTACTAAGACAGAGCATGCAAGAGAGAGTATATGCACTGACTAGCATATTTCATGTTAAAGAGAAGTTTCTTTTTCCCAAAGGTGGTCTCTGCTGCATTGGGTTTTTGCTATGACCTATATGGTTAGTTACTCATTTGTTTGTTTGTTTGTTTGTTTCTGTTTCTCCTGGCTTTCAATTTGCCAGAGGGAAATAGGAAATCACAGGTCCAGGTGAAAATTTTTCTTAGAAAAGATTGATTATACTTTTCTGCCATTATTTTATAAAAGGTATAAAGCAAATTACATTTGGCCACCTAAAATATTTTTTCCTGTGATTTTATTGTAATTGAAAATAGAGCCCAAAATAACCTTCTGGGAGGCCCACTACTTACTTTAGCTTTGATCTTTTTTCATAGCTCATTCAAGTAAGGAAGGCAGAGATGCTTTCTCAGACCAGTTGGTTCAATTAATAGCTGGGTGTCCTTTAGCATAGTGTCTAAAAGCAGCTCCAAGTCTTAATAAATGGTAGCTCTGATTATTTCTTTATTTCTGCAATTCTCAGATTCACCATCAATTTAATGAAACTTTGGAGGGAGGAAAAGAAATGTTGACAATACCAAATTATTATGGGATGCACCCCATTTTCATAAATAAGTTATGAAGAACTGTGTCTTATCACAAGTATGATGATAAGGGTGATAATGATGACAGATGGAGCATTTCTGGATTCTTATCTTTCCTGTTGGAAAAATGTACATTCATGGAACATAACATCTACCATGGCTAACATATCATGTACAATTTTGTGTTATTTGCTTTAACGTAAAGGAGTCCAACCATTTAAGTATTTCATTATTGTTTCTGAAAATATGAGATTACTCGTGTATAGAGTAAGAAAAACAGCAATGGGGTGCCTGGATGACTCAGTCCATAAGCACCTTCCTTTGGCTCAGGTCATGATGTCAGGGTCTTGGGATCAAGCCTCACATTGGGCTCCCTGTTCAGTGGGGATTCCAGTTGTCCCTCTCCCACTGCCACTCCTTCCCACTGGTGCTCCTTCTCTCTCTTGAATAAATAAATAAGTAAATAAATCTTTTAAAAAAAAAGAAAAAGGCAATTATAATCTTGAACTTTCTAGGAATTGGTAAGTTTTATTATAGTGAAGTGTGACTGGATTTTCCCGTTTATGTTACAGAGTTGCAATGGCTTTCTTAGAATTCAATTGTCCGATTATACAAATGATCAATCTAAAGTCTAAGAAAATCAAGCAATTTCCAGAGGTTGTACTGCTACTTCTTTCTGTACTTGCCTTTTATTTTCGGGAAAAAAAAATGATAGCTGCTCACAACAGTACCTTGTGCAGAATAAGTTCTCAATAAATGCATGATAGTTTGTTGTACAGTGAGCATCTACATAGAAATAAAGGTTATATTGGTCATATATGGAGGTTGCTTGCTTTTTATAGTTTGTATCTGCCGCAGAGGAGTACTTTCATGAATGAAAAAGGTCAGATTATGCTCTCATCTTCCATTCAAAGGAACTGCTAGTCTTCCTTCTAAATTTATCTACCTATGTCCATTTCCTTCATGTTAACATGAAGTTAAATATATTGGAGAGACCAGATTCCTAAAAGAACATTGCTGAAGCAAGATACGTCATCTCCTAAGTGTCCTCTTGCTTCATTAAAGCCAAATATAATCCAGGCTGAGTTATAGCTCTGGTTCCATGATCTTCCTCAGCTTTCTTGACAGTGGGAGCAATTAAATCTTTTCATTTAGGAATGCTTTTTTATTTAAACAAAGAATACAATTTTTTTTTTTTTGCCAATTCCTCCTCCCAGTTCAAAGCAACACCTGTATATCTACATAAGCCAAATATCTATTCCTCATTCCTGGTATCAAATCAATCATCAAGTCCTGCTTATTTAGTTTCTTCAATCCCTCCTTCCCTATCTATCTCTATGATCATTGCCCTAGTTTCAGTCATTCTCCTTTCTCATTTGCACTATCTAAAAGCATTTTTTTGATGGTCTCAATCCTGTCTTACTTCCTCCCAACCAATTTTCAACTGCTGCCTAAGCAATGTACACAATGTACCACACCACATCCATGTAAATGTTCCCTGTTGCCGTGGGGTGAGGTCCCATCTGCACAGCATGCCTCGCAGGAATGCCATGATCTGGTCCCTGCATTCATTTACAGCCTCGTTTCTCTGCTCTAGTAACACTGAATGGCTGTTCCTCGCACAACCTTCTGTTTAGTGGTTACATTTTCCCAGCTCTTTTTGAACTTCCATACCTTCCCCTGCTGTCATCACAATGGATGTGTCTCTATCTCAGACTTATGGTATATGGAATGTACATTATCCACCTTGTGGTCTAACACATTAGACTGTAAGTCCCTCAAGGATAGAGCCCATGCTTTATTCATATTTTTCCAATAGATGTAATTTATTTCAATTAAAAAAACTCAAAGTAGAATTTGTATTTCTATAGTGGAAGAAAATTCTAGTCTTCATTCATGTGAACATGAGAAAATATATCTAATGGTTAACCATTCTGGTGTCTTCACCAGGATATACAAAGAGTAGCTATTATAAATTTGAATCGTGTATAAATACATGTAATAGCTGTCATTCTTGTCCTGTAGCTGTTTGAAGCCTGGCTAGGGTAGCTATTCAAAACTGAGACCAAGCCCAGTGGGAGGAGAAAATAGAAAAACTGAAGAGTGATAAATGAATCTTGCTAATCTTTGTAATCTTTAATTATATCTAATTAGTCCCATATGGCCTCATCTTATGAATTCTGGTTCTAAACAAATTATAATTCAGATTCAATCAAATCTTACGTCTTGATTAATCATTTTTAATGAAGGAACTGCATGAGAACTTTGCTATTTGCAGCCTATTTTTATTTATTTAATTTTAAAGAAATTATGAAATCAAGATAATGAATATAATTGTTATACCTTAACTCATTATCTACTTCATATGTGGTCTCCATGGATGGAATTTTAAAACAAAGGTTTCTTACCTTTCCTTTTTAAATTTAGACAATATCTATTTTGCTTTGATATTATACAATACTTCTTATGGTAAATAGCCTGCTCTATTTTGACTTAGAAAATATCCCTAGATCTCACTTTGTAAAACAAAAGATGAGTATTTAAACTATATGATGACTTTCGCACAAAGTAGGTACTCCACAATAAATGTTCATTGAATATCGCAAAGCGTCTCAAAGTACTATTTGTAAACCGTAGGAACGCTGCAAGTTTTTCTGAAAGTAGCTTCAAGTCACTGCAACATCTGTAAAGCCTGTAACATTTCAGAAACTAATTCAAAGCGAAGGAATCGTGCCAACATTCTAATATAATAAATTATTTAATAATTTAGATACAAGGTGGTTCTCCACCTTGCAGCTGTGGTTAGTCAAATATTTTTTACCCTTTCTTCTCCTACGCAAGATTATCCCATTTTATATGTAGGACTCCCTGTTTAGTGTTTGTAATGAAATATTAGAACTTTTTAAATATTACTGCCTCAAAAATAGGTAAATTGAAACCAAGGGAAATAACAAAATAAATCAAACGTATTTTCCCAGTAAGTTAGATATGGTCTTCTGTATCTATGTTGTGATTTAGTATGAATTTACTACCAGAGGTTATTTTGATGTTAACTCAGTAACTGTTTCTGTGGTGAGCATTGTTTTCATGTTATGTTGAGCTCAAACTATGCCATAAAGTGCCTTGTCTTAAATCTCCCTGTTTGTACTTTTGTCAGATAAATATATTTCTTTTTTTTATTTTTTATTTTTAATTTATTTATTTATGATAGTCACAGAGAGAGAGAGAGAGAGAGGCAGAGACACAGGCAGAGGAAGAAGCAGGCTCCATGCACCGGGAGCCTGACGTGGGATTTGATCCTGGGTCTCCAGGATCGCGCCCTGGGCCAAAGGCAGGCGCTAAACCGCTGCGCCACCCAGGGATCCCAGATAAATATATTTCTATTTGGGGTAGTGGCCATCTCATTTCTCTTACTCTCAAATGTCGGGTTTTTTGTTTTTGTTTTTGAAGACACTAACAAATTTCCAGTGCTATTATTTGTGGCTTGTTACACTTTTGGAAAGAGTAACAACCTAAGTTAAAATGATTTAGTGTGATGCACTGTATCACATAAGTCACAAAAAGAGCAATTTAATAAACATCCGTCTATAAGAATGGCATTGAAGCCTAATGCAGTCTTTCCAGTCTAATGCCCTTCTATTAACACTAGGCTGCCTTCCAGGGATGAACCATTTATCTTAAGTCCATCTGTTCTTCTCCATCTTGAAGGTGTCATCAATCCCATCATTCTTTCCCCTTTTGCTCTGTGGCCAACAGCCTTGCAGGTGTAATTTCTTATCTACTAGTCTAACAGAAGCCTTTGAGAAGGTAAGTCATCCACTCTGTTGGTTTCATGGATTTAGAGGAGTTGACTTACACACAAGCTTTTTCAAACTTATTTGACCATAGAAGACTTTGATAATGATAACTTTTCCCAGAGTACTAGATTAACAATATTCCCCCAGGTGATAGGGAGAAGGGATCTAAACTAACATTAAAATAGAAAGCAAAAATGGTCTCTTAATTAATTGCTTGATAAGTTATCAAAATATGACTTATGTTTAATATACAATAAAGATATAGAAGTTATGAGCTCATGGCATAGTCTATAGCTTCTGAGTAGAAGCATTCATTGCAAAAGTGTGTTGATAAATGCTGTCTAGAACTTCTTGCTGGTGGAAAATTATTTCTTCGTGAATCAGGTACTCATGAAAGATTTCCCTAAGTGCGTAGAGGAGACAAGCTCTACAGTAAAACTCTGAATTTAATTTTGGCTTTACCATTCACTGTATGATTTTGAGAAAATTATTTAAAACTATTAGGCCGCATTTTCTTTATCTCAAAATGGGAATAGTATTGAGAAAATAGATGTGAAGTGCTCAGTACAGTTCCTGGTAGTAAGTGAAAAATATATGTTATCTATTATAAAGGAAAAAGGAAGAGAGGTGATGATTATTGGATAGATAACTTTGATAATAGATAAGTAATTGAAGTAACAGTGCCCATAGGTGGTCAGTTTCAAGGTAATCATTTACGGCCATTTGGTGATAACTATTAATATCTCCTTGGATGTTAGTTTACTGAAGAACAGTGCTTGAAAATACGTAGTTATAAGATCTTATCCACCACATTTAACTATAGTGTTATTAACTTACGTGGTATGGAAATATAAAATAGGATTTAAAGGAGCATGAAGATACTAAGAAATGAAAGTTGGTATCTTTAAAACCAAGAATGAGCTAAATAACCAACCACGAGTAACATCATGCTATAAATTTTTTTCTTTTTTTTCCCGTAATTTTTCTAATCTCAAATTTTATGGAGGTCCCACTCTATCAAATGTAACATTTTCTCAGGAGTTTACTATTAGGTCACACTTTCTCTGCTATTCAATAGGAAATTTTCCCTGAAGCATAAATCTCAGGAGAGAGACTGAGATTGTTAAAGAAGAAGATAAAAAGAAGAGACCCAGTTGAAGTCCATTATACTAATGTATTTCTATTAGAATTGAATTGCATAGAGTACTTATAATGACATTGTCTTATGCACATATTAATAAAGAAAGCATCTTATCAAAATGAATTGATAACAAAATCTAATATAAAAAAGTCAGGGAACATTTTAAAAAGATTTTGTTATTCCTGAGAGACAGAGAGAGAGAGAGAGCGGGATTGGCAGAGGGAGAAGCAGGCTCCATGCAGAGAGCCCGGTTTGGGACTCGGTCCTGGGACTCTGGGACCACGCCCTGAGCTGAAGGCAGATGCTCAACCACTGAGCCACCCAGACATCCCTCAGAGAACCATTCTAAGTTAAAGGGGTGGAATTGAAATTGTGCAGGCAAGCTTAATCTGATTTGCAAAGGCTGAGGTTTACTCAAAGATAAAATCCAGGGTTCAAGATCAGAGAGTTAGAGGGCAAGAATGATAGCCTGCTCCAATAAAGTTTTAGAATCGTGACTTGGGCAACTTCAATCAGATTTTTTCCCAATGATGTTTAAAGCAGTGAGTTTGTAAGAGCTGGAGAAGCATCTTTAAGGTATTCTAAGAACTTCCTTTTAATTATTGGTTTAAAAATGAAAACTCCAAATATAATCATAAAACTCTTCTCTAGTTACACTAATGTGTTCATAAAACAACAACAACGACCACAACAACAAAAAACCCTTAGACCAAGAACTGCTTATTTCCTACAGAAAATGTCAAGGAGGACATAGGACAACTTATTTTTGCTCCTCAGTGCTGTCTTTCTCTAACTTCTTGACACTTCACCTGGTTTCCCCTTTCAAGCACATGATTTGATCTAAATTCCAGAACTTCGGCTTCCTCTTTAACTCCTGACTTCCAGAAATTATAGCAGCTTTACTTTAGTCTGTTGACTCTGGCACTTTGCCCAGGTATTTTTCCAATTAACTAACCAGCGAGTGTTGTCACTGCACTCCAGCGTGTCAGTTATAAACACAACCTAGAAAGGTTTCTATCCCTAAAATAAGATTCAAAACAAAGTTCCTAAGCCAAGATAAAAGTTAGAGAACATATAAATCTGGTATGTATTTTTAAATCTTGCTCTATATGATAGTTCACGTTGGTGTAAAAATTGCAATAATTTTGATTCAGAAAACTATAACCTGTTAGTAAAACAGGCTTGAGTATTAGGGAAAAGAAAAACAAATTCTTAGGACTTCGTTATTTTGATCCCTACCAAATTACAGTGAGTAGAACTAGAAAGAATGAGGTGCTATGTAGCACAGGAATGGTAAACTTAAAGAAAGGTCTTCAGTGACCAGACAAGAAGAGTGACTATGTAGGAAGGGCTGAGTGTAAGAAGCCACAAGGGATGGTAAAGAGCATTGGACGACAGGTGCAGGCTCCGTGTTAAAGGGACGGCTCTTACTTATTATTGACATTCAAGAACATGGGCCTGGTGTTGCTAGAACTTCCTTAAAAGTTCTCAAAAGAAGCCAGAAATCTGGAATTTTACGTGAAATATTCTGAGTTTTATAAACTAGCTAAAATATTTTTGAAATACCGTGCTTGCCAAGTAAAGCATCATGGGAGGGCTTAATCCAGTTTTCTACCTCTGCTCTGGCACCAGATACTTCTCACATTTTCTACTTTCCGCTCATCACATGTTCCACCTGTAAAGGAGTAACTCATTAAAATATTAGCAGATGAGGGCACATTTGAAAGAGAAATCAGATCATGAGTTCTGATAGAAAACAGATAAGGACAGCAGTATTTCTTGAAAAGTATATATTTTCACAGATTCATCCAGATGGGGCCCTGCATAGCTAGGACCCTAGTGACTAAGTGCAATGAAGGGAATGGAGATACCAAATATGAACAAAGCCAAGTTCTGGGGATAAAACAGGTGGGAAGTCAACAGACTTGCTGGTTTGTCTGGGGCTGACCCAATTTTAAAATAGATTTTGAAAAGAAGGGAATTGTGATATGTGTGTATTTTGTGGGAAGGAAGAAGAGAGGAAAGTAGATTGTAGATGGTATAATTTTCAAAACTTGCCAATCACTTTATGGTAAAGACTGAAGGGAATATTTTTTTTTTTTGATTCTTGGACATGCTGTAGCATAGAAAACTTAGAATATACTCTGAAAATACAAGATTAATATTTTTCTTAGAACCTGACTTTTTATCATTTTGGCTTTGAATGTATGTTGTTAATATTCTCAGCAGTTCTATTCTCAATGCAAAGCTTACTTCTGAGCTTTATATAAAATATGTTAACAGTGTACATTTTCTTAAATATTTTCTTTAAGCATCATGTATTTGTTTTAAGTTTGCCTTCTTTCCATGCTGCTTCATCCTGTACCATATTTATATATGGAGTGTGTGTGTGTGTGTGTATTTTTAAAATTCTGTCTGGAAACATTTACCCAAGTGTTTCTTTTTAAACAAAATACACAGTTCTAATAAAAGGAGTAACGTGTCCCTCTCTTTTGCAAAGAGCTCATATAAAAGTATAAATTATGATTTATAGCCACTGAAAGTGAGATTTAATTTTATTCTGACCTTTTGAGGCAATTTAGTATGTCTTTTGATCTTAATTTCCAGTAAAAAAAAAAGAAAAAAGAACACTCTTTTATGTTGTTTTGTAGGACAATGGAAACATGTTAAAAACTGAGAAAGTGCTAATTTTAGAATATTAATGAATTAAGCAATATATGTTAAGGTTGCACTTTTCATTTTAATTTTATCATCATTTCTGATACCAGGAACCATGATCCTTTTCAAGAGACAGATCACTGTAGCCCTATCCTCTAACCTTTCCGTTCACAAAATTCATCTAAAAGTTTGACTGTGAACTTACAGGTTCACTGTAGGTAGATATATAATACATGGATCTGACTGCATGTGAAAACCAAGTTCATAGTGGAAATATTAATGTAATAAAATAGTACCACTAACGGATTCCAAAAGAATCCCCTTGATTCTGAATCTCTGTTTTCTGTTGGAAATGCAGTTCACATTACTGTTTGCCAGGCTCTGTCTTAGGTACTGGAAATAGGTAGTTGAATAAGACATGTTACAAAGTCAAAAATTGAAAGGGGGTTGACAGATCATATGAATGATTGATATGGGAAAGTCTACAACATGATACCACTTGTTTAAGTTTGTTTTCTCAGTTTTGACAGAGACATAAGGATGAAAAAATACTCCTCTACTAAACAAAATCAACATAACAATTACATGATGAATAGCAAATGGTCTCTGACTCAGTGGGTGATGTACTTGGTAATAAAGGGCAGGGATTGGAGGTAAACATGGCTTCTCTAAAGGAGTGACTTTAACTCAGCTCCAGCTGTTGGTTGACATGTATAACTTCAGACCCAGTGATAATTCCAGGAGTCCTGATATGTTAAGAGAACCAGAAACCCAATGTTTGAGTGAAATCTGCTTTTTAAATATGGACTTTAAATTGTGTGGGTCAAATAGAATAAAGCTGTAGGTCATGGCGTGCAGGAGGCCAATGAACAGCCAAAGAAAACCCTTTAGGCTCTCAAGTTGCCTACACACCAGAAACTCACTGATTGAATTGTGGTCATTGGACCAGTGACGGGAGCATCACCTGTGAGCTTGTTAAAAATACAGAATCTCAGGGACTCCTGAATGGCTCAGGAAGAAGAGGCAACTTGTGATCTTGGGGTTGTGACTTTGAGCCCCATGTTTGGTGTAGAGATTATTTAAAACAATAAATAAATACAATTAAAAAAGTGTAGAATCTCAGGATCAGCCCCAGACCTTCTGGAACAGAATCTACATTTCAGCAAATTCCAGGTGATTTACAGGCTCATGAATATTTGACAAGCTCTGGCCTAGGAAGGCATCAAAAAGAACAAATCGATTTTCCTTTAAGCCTGTTACTTCGAATTATAGGTCTTTCTCTTTTTCTTCTTGTGCCTTTCTCATGCCATTATTGATTATCATTGATACTTGGTATGTCCTAGACAACAGCTCATCTAAACTGTCATGGAAGTAAATCTGAATTTACTGTAACGGTACAAGGTGTTTCATTAAATGCCCAGTGCATCCTGTCACATCACATCCTTCCTTTGACTTGATAGAAGGTGTGAGTATTTACTGGCATTCTCCATGCAGTCTTAGACCTCCGACCTCATTCTCTATTACCCTTTTGTGCCATTTTGCCTCATCTCTGCTTTCTCATATCTCTTATACGCAGGAACAGAGGGGCCTTTTGCTAGCTCAGCCTTGGTTACGTCTTTGTTGACTTTGTCACAGTGATTCAAATTGTAAGCCTGTAGTCCTTCTAAGTACTAATTTGGCTGTTGTGGCTCTTTCTTTTGCTTTCTTTCTCCATGAACGGTACCTATAGTTTTTTATCAGCTAATCCTGGACTCTGATTTCCTATTTTTTTCTTTTCTGTTGACATATTATGAACATATTTGGGGGAGGGGGGTTGGCAAGCATGTGTGGGGTATGCATGTATAAATGTCTGTGTTCATTGGTATTCATTTTATTCAAACCACTGTGGGGATTGTACAATTCTAATAAAGTCTTGGGAGAGGAAATCTGTGTATCTGTTACAGATTCTTCTCTTGTAAACTCAACTTCCTATTTCACACCCCTTTGCTCCTTCATAGCTCTGTCTCCAAGCAGTCCACATGTGACCTAATACTGGAGTGCTTCTGATCACCAATAATTTTCATTATAAGTACTTATTTTCATGTGGTATTTCATTGATCTTGAGATTTATATTCCACTTATTTCTTAAGACAACCATTACAGATTGGATAACTATATTCCCATTTCACAGAAGAGAATATGATGATTATGGCAATTAGCTAAGTAGAGACTAAGACCACACACTCTTGAATAGACACTGGATTTTTGTCCCTTATTTTTTGTTGTTGTTTTTTAAACCATATCCAATCACTCACAAACATGATAAAGAAAGCTTCTCATAATACATTTGCATTTCATTTTCACTCTAACAAGCTAGTCAAACTAAATGAATATCAATTTTTATTCAGTTAAAAACATACATTAAATATAAAGCATAAAGTTATCAGAACTTTCTGACACATACATAGAATATAAGACTAAGAGGCTAGTCAAAGATGACATCAAGGTTTTAGATTGACCAGTCAGAAGGGTGCAATTGCTGTGAAATGAGATGGGAAAGAATGCAAGAGGAGCCAGTGTGGGTTGAAGTAGGGACCAGCAACTCAGTTATGGAAATGTTAAGTTTGAGATGTGTGTTAGCGTTCTTGAGAGAAACAGAGCCAAAAGGATATGTGTATAATGAGATGTATCATAAGGTATTGGCTGATGAGATTAGGAGGCTGGGAAGTCCCACAATCTGCCAGCTGCAGCCTGGAGTCCCAAGAAAGCTGATGGCATAGTTTGAAGGTCTGAGAGCCAGACAGTCAATGGATTAGATTCCAGTCTGAATCTGAAGGCCTGAACCAGGAGTGCCAAGGGCAGAGGATCCATGTTGCATCTTAATCAATCAGGCATAGAGTGAATTCAACCTTCCTCTCCCTTTTTGTTCTTTTTAGGCCCTCAAAGGATTCAGTGATGCCCACCCACTTTAGAGAGGGCCATCAACTCAAAATATTACTCTTATATTCTTATATTCAAAATCAACTCTCATATTCTCTTTGGAAAAACTCTCACAGACACACCCAGAGGTCATGTTTTAACAGATATCTGGTCATCTTGTGGCTCCATCCATTTGACATGTAAAAGTAATTATCACAAGATGCTTTTTGGATATCCAAGTAGAAATATTAGGTTAGTAGTTGGAAATTTTCATCTGGACTTCAGGAGGAAGGTGAGAACTATAGTTAATCATTTTGGAGTAGTAATGTACAGGTCATATTTAAAGCCCTGAAATCTGACGAAATCTCCACGGGAGAGAGTATAAATTGAGAAGAGAACAACAGGCTTAAGTACTGAAACTGGAGGACTATCAGTGTGTAGGGAGAGGTCAGAGAGATGAGGAAAAAACATCAGTGGAGACCAAGACACAGCAGCCAGGAGGGCAGGAGGAAAACCTAAGAATGTGTCATCCTGGAAACCAAGTGAAGAAGGGGCTCAAGGAGGAGAAAATGATCAGCTACATCAAAAGCTGCTGACAAGTCAAGCGGGTAAGAACTGAAAAGTGGCCAGTGAATTCAACACTTGGAAGTCATTACTAACCCGGACAAAGGCCGTGTATAGGGAGGGACAGAAGATGGGCTCATCAAGTGCACTGGGGACAGAATTTTGTGACCATTAAATTCTGAGGCTGCAGGATGACTTGTCCAAGGCTTCTTGAGGAAGCAGATTGGAACTGATTCTTCCTGAAGGTTTAATGTGAGTTTTGGAGCAGGGGAGGAGGGTAGAAAGTCTAAAATTTCAATATATTTGAATTACCAGTGAGGCATATTTTATGTGTTCAAAATTTTAAGATTTGTATACTTTTTTCAAGACAAACTATTCATTCACTAGCTACCAGAGGCCCATAATTGAGTCAACTTACTTTTTATTCCTAATATCTCTTTTTCTTCTGTGTGTTCTAATGTTTCCTTGGCTATCTACTAATTGTCTTTCTTTTCTTCAGCTGCTGTCTTGAAATCCTGACCATCTCTTTGCTCCTTTCACCTCCGGATCTGCTAAATAGACTTCTCAGGAAAAGAGACTTTTTTGTTCTCATCAGATTTCATTAAGGCTTCCATGCAGGATGGGCCTGGTGTCTGCCTCTTTGCTACTTTATGGAACTAGAACCTGGCAGTCATCAAGTCAACCTGGCTTGATTTATTTGGTCTTTCTTAGCATGCCATCCTTATCTCTGCTCTCACAACCTAGTCATCTTAAGAGCAAGAAAAGTCACAAATTCTGGACATAAAGGAAATTAAACAAGGTTATGTCAGTATAACCCACGTGAGTCCAGTGTGGGAAATGAAGCTCATGGCGAGATTGCTCACTCGATTTAATTCCTCAAACCTGGACTATCCTTGTCATAAATCTTTTCTTCCCTCATTCTCTGAGTCAACCATAATTTATTTTCTGAATTCCTTGTCTCTGTTTCAGATTCTGATTCGGCTGTACCTACCCTTTTCTACCAGTTTCAGTGGAGCTACCCTAGTTCCTTAAAGAGGAAGCTCCTCTTCTTTAGTCTGTTCGGAGTCCCTGGGTTTGCATGAATATGGAGCTCTGAAATTCTCTAGTAGTTTGAGTGCCACAGAGAGGTCACTTGATTGAGCAGTAGTTGTCCACCATACGGATATACAAACATAGAAGGGTTGGGGCTGTATAGTAAGTGATTTCATCCTAATTGTCTTTACCTTTAGTCCTATCTCTGAAACAAGTGATTTCTATTCTTAACTGTTATTTCTGGCATTATATTTTAGTTGTTTTAAATTACTTTTAAAAATTACCTTCTGAAACTTAACTAGGTATTTAATTGATGGCAAAATTTCTCTGAATTATCTTTCTTTCTTAATACTCTTTAATTAGGACCTTGCTACACCTGAAATTGGCTCTTGGATGGATGGTGCTTACTCTGTGAATTGGTTGCACTAATTTAATTCCACAATACTGGTAGTTTGATGAGCTGATCAGCCATTAGATTGAATGAACCATTTTGTTGTTTTTATGTTGTGTAGATTATGAAACAGGGGCTATGAAAAATGCAGTAAGGATTATCCCAAAAGGTAGGTGGTCACAAAAACCAAGCCTACAAGGAATACAAAGGCACAGCAGTACTTATTTACTTTAGAACTATTGCCATATTTTCTTAATTTTTTTCCCTAACTTATTTTGGGCTTAGGGCCAAAAGTTGTTGTGGTAACTATTTCATTATATCTCTCTCTACTCTAATTTTCCTTCTATACTTCCTCTGCACAGGAGTCAGTATATGTTTTCCTTCTGTGCTGATCATGCCATATGGCTGCATTAGTTTGAGTATTTTTTAAAATACTAAGAAGAAGATCTGAAAAAAAAAAGTATGTATTCAATGCACAAATCAAGGAATGAAATGTATTGTCATATTTACTGCTCAGTGATAGTAAAGTCAGTATGCTCTTGCCTTGGTCTCTAAATGCCTGGGTCTCTAAAGCAACTTTTTTTTCCCCTTATACTTTGAAATATCTGAAATTATTTCATTAAAAACTTACCTTTGGCATTTAGATGCGTAAGTTTACATTTATTGCAATCCACATAAAACAACTTTTTTTTTCCCTTGTACTTTGAAATATCTGAAATTATTTCATTAAAAACTTACCTTTGGGGGTAACAAAATGTTATTTATGTCTTCAGGGACTTAGTACTCTTTAAATGCCAACTGGAATCTCAAAATTCAGGCTTAAAATGAATAAATGTATTCTAAGCTATAGAAATTACTTTGGGGAAAAATGCCCAAAATATATAATTTCTTTCTTTCTTTCTTTCTTTCTTTCTTTCTTTCTTTCTTTCTTTCTTTCTTTCTTTCTTTTTTTCTTTCTTTCTTTCTTTCTTTCTTTCTTTCTTTCTTTCTTTCTTTTTTTTCTGATAACATACAGGTGGTAAGAATGGTTTTCTTTTCCATACACTTTTTTATATAGTCAATGAATCATTTTGTTTGAAGGAAATTCTCTTTAGATTTAAGATCATTTCCTTAAATACTATATTTGTAGGAGGGAAGAGAGTGGCATATAATTTTAAAAGCAGAGAGGCCTTCAGAATGTATAAGTCAAATTATAGGATGGCAAAAACCTAGAAAGGTTGGGTGAATTGTCCAAGTTTGGTAGCATAACTCTTTGAGCTTTTTTTCCTTTTAAACATTGGCTTTCAAATACATTCGGTTTATATTTTCAGTTTACAAATTCGGTTATATATTTATATCCACTGGATTCTATTTTCTCATTTAACTCCTTTTCTCTCTCATGGAGGTTTTAGGAATTAATCATAATGTAACTCAGAATCTAGAAGTAATATGTTTATCATTTACAGCAATAGTAATTATTTTCCTGTTTAATAGAAGCTATATTAACTGTGGCTGGCCGGACCCATAGATATGTAAGCACAAATATTACCACAGTAACTTACTTTTTAAAATTATTTTTAAATTTTTATTTATTTATTCATTTAAGTAATCTCTACTCCCAATGTAGGGCTTGAACTGATGACCCCAAGGTCAAGAGTTGCATGCCCTTCTGACTGAGCCCATCAGGCTCCTCTATAGGAATTTATTTTTGTATGTTGACCACAAAGGAACTGGAACATTTGGATTGCTGGTAAATACTGGAATAGAACTGTCATGGGTGCTGTTAGCTTCCTTTACTCCGGTCAGTGTTTTTCCCACAATCTACTGAGTCAGTGGCAACCTGTGAAACCTTGCCCACTCTGGTCACTTCTGATTACATAAAGGGTGGACTTTTGATCCAAGCTATGCCAACTCTATTTCTGCTGCCTAGAAATTGAATATAAACAGACCATGAATATAAACAGTTAGCTATAGACACTAGTATATTAGTTTAGAAATATCAGACCTGGATTGGCCATGGTCATGCACGATGGAGGAAGCCAGTTTAGCTCCATCAACGAAGAATGAAGTGGGGAAAAGGCATGGAAGAAATTAGAGACAACAGGAGAGGAGAGGAGAGTAGGGAGGGGAAGAAGGAGGGGAAAAGAGAGGGGAGGAGAGAGGAGACAGGACAGGAAAAGGAAAGGGCAAGCTGTTTTCCCAAGGGCTTTCCAATTAATTTCAATTACCTCCTTTGGGTTTTCTAGACCCAGCACTCTGCCCTTAGGATGGACAAACCTCTGAATCTTCAAAATAAACTCCCTTTTCAGCTAAATCTTTTTTTAAAAAAAAATTACATTCATTTGTTCATGAGAGACACAGAAAGAGAGGCAGAGACATAAGCAGGGGGAGAAGCAGCTCCCTGAGAGAACCCTGGTGAAGGAGTGGATCACACCCTGAGCCAAAGGCAGATGCTCAACCACTGAGCCACCCAGGTGTCCCACAGCTAAATCTTTGCATAAGTTTACATTTATCGCAATCCACAAAAAGCAACTTTTTTTTCCCTTGTACTTTGAATGACACATTAGGACGACCAACAATACTGCCAGGATGGAATGATTACTGGACTACTGGCCTACGCTTAAAGGATTCAGAAATGATCATGAAGCAGTGTAGCAGAGTCCTAAAACTCTGAGCCTGACAGCCTGGGTTCAGATCCCACCTCTGTCACACACTAGCTGTCCCATGTGAACATTTTTTTTAACCTCTCTTTCTGTGAAAGACAGAGATAAAGGGGCACCTGGGTGGCTCAGTGGTTGAGCATCTGCCTCTGGTTCAGGGCGTGATCCTGGGGTCCTGGGATTGGGTCCCATATTGGGCTCCCTGCATGGAGCCTGCTTCTCCCTCTGCCTGTGGCTCTGCCTCTGTCTGTGTTTCTCATGAATAAATAAAATCTTAAAAAAAAAAACAACAGATAAAAATAGTACCTACCTCACAAGGTTGTTGTGAGGACTTAATTATTTAATTCATACAAGGGCTCAGATGAATGTTTGGCTCACAGAAATCTATCTAGGTGTTAGCTATTAAGCTATTATTATTTTATAACACTTTATTAGCTGGGACTAAAATAGCAGGCACTATTTAACTTTAAGGAGAATAACTATTTTCGCAATGATGAATAGCTAAATAAAGTTAGTGGCCTGTGTATTGAACACAGTGACTGCCACATAATTTTTTTTCCATAATATTCCTGAAAGCCAGAAACCACCCCCAAGTAGAAACTATAGAATTGTGGTTAACAGAGGGTTTTGGCATATTTTCTTATATTTTATTCCTATTTTAAAATATAATGAGGTTTTGTTTGTAAGTAGCAATCACAGATTATATGTTTATTTCTCAGCAGGATGTTTCAAAATAACTTATATTCAGAATTGCTTGTTTCCACATAGACTACTAATTATATATCAGAAAAATACACGAATAATAAAATGGCCATATTGTAAATATAACATAAAACCAACAGCATAGCATATGCATCTAGTAAGTATTGAAGCTGACATATTGTTTATGACTTCTTATGGGCTAAATATATTGTGCTTCACTGAAAGCTGGGAAGTTATTTATTTATTTATTTTAGTAATATAAAATGTTTTCCAAGTAGGCATCACTTATCAAAATGTGCATAAATATGTTTGTTAGAAAAAAAAGAAATAATGAAACAAATATTTTTAAGAGAGAAAATGCAACTTAAAAATAATATATTCTTGTTACTCTCTGATTTCTGGTGTCTAGATACCTTTTGGTGATCGGATCTACTTCATTTTATAATACTTGGATTTAATACTATTTTTCTGATATTAATATCATGAAATGTACTGCATTTCCTGGTAATTGGCTTAGATACAGTTAAAAGACCTTGATTCATGGATGGATTTTTCTGCTACCGTACTATTCACAATATTTCAGAGGAACACTCAGCTTACCATTCTAAAAGATTTTTCTCCTTTGCATAATTTATAGATCAGATTCCTTCTGTTTAATAACAACGTTTTATTCTTGCCTATGAAAATAGATTGAATGGTTTGTATTTAGAGAATTTGAAAGTAAAAACAAACCGTAAATTCCATAGTTCAGTGGCAAGAACATAGATGTGAAAATAGAGTGGATTCAAATAATGACCATTTGTTGTTTGACACTGCTCAAGCTACTTAAGTTCTCTTAGTTGCTGTTTCCTTACCTATAAAACTGGGATAATGATATTTGTCTTGTAGTTTCACTCTGAGCATTAAATCAGATACTAGATAGAAAGCCCCTAATATAAGTCCTAGAATGTAGCATGTGCTCAAAAAACGTGGCTACTGTTATAAGATTCAATGTGTAGGTATAGGATTTTTACAACAGTTTCATAATTAAAGAGGATGTAAGTTTTAAAACAGGAAATAAAAATCAGCGAATGAGTATCAGAACATCTGTGGTTGAAAAATTTTCAAGGACATTTTTCTTGATTTTGCTAGAACATCAAATTTAGAGAGGCCTGTTTCCATCCAAATGACAGTTCCACCCTTGTCAAGGCTGATCGGAGTGAATAGTGATAGGAGGAAGGAACACAAGAGATGCCAACTCATGTGAAAAAAAGAGAAATCATGTGATAAGGAGATTTTGGTACTACCTGCTGGTGTTTGTAGTCATGGAAGGAAAAGCAGACCAGCTTGTTAGTTCTCTTTTCCTTAGAACTAATTCTTTTCTGTAACATTTTATTGGAACACAACATACTTTTGCCTTTTAAAAATCAGCTACTGGCATGGTGTTCAGCTACTTTTTGAGTGCATCACCCATTCTCTAATATGATCCAATGGAAATGGAGAATTTACTTTCCAGTTTTCTCATACAAATAATTTGTCCTGAATACTTTAGATACTGTGGAATAATTGCCTCAGGTTTTATGGCTTATCATAGATTCTATGGAAATGATTGAGTTGGCCTCAGCGTCTGTAGGTACAATGGACATTTTTAAAGGTATCAGAATTTGCTTTAATCACACAAAAATGAGTGTCTAAAAATGAGTATAGTATACCTTTCCCCTGGTAGTTTAGATACCTTTAGGGACTAAGATAGATGATATTCATATTTAAGTAATCATTTAAATGTCTTGCTGGTTGTCATTCTTGAGACATCTTTACAATGTTCTTACTATTTTTATTTTAAGGTGCTTTTTCGAATAGCACTGTTTTACTATTAAGGCATTCTTAACCTGTGTTCCACAGAGAGTTCAATTACAGAGGAAATTTGGGGGATTATGTTTAACAGATCACTAAAAATTTATTATAGTCTAAAACTCTCTCTTGCTTATGCCTAAGTTTGTGTTTGTCCTGAACTTCAGCAACTTGTTACTACCCTCTGGCCGCAAGAAGCATTACTACCTATCTGGATTCTAACAACTCACTCTACACTTGAAATTAGTGACACAGAAAGCCTAGGGCACCCAATCAAGTGACCTCTGTCGAAAAATGGAACTGAAAGTACACAGGCTGTGTAATATACCACGTGTGTTCAGGATGTTCCCTGAGAGCTCAGAGAGAAAATGTGCATCCTGATAGGCTGGCGATATCCCTCCAAAGCCATATTGCTTGAAAGCCAGTGAATGGAAAAACAAAAACAAAAACAAGAAACAAGAAACCATGGAGAGAAAGCCAGATAATAATGATAAAGATAGTTGCTAACATGTAGAGACAGACAACAAGAGAGATAGAAGGAAACCCCCTAAATTTCTGTATTTGGAGAGAAGTGAATGGCCATCTTTTCATACTTTTATCAGCCTGTTGTACAGTACCCAGCAAATAACGTAGGCATAATAATGGGATTGTGAATGAATGAAGAATAAATGAATACACTTAGGGAAGTGTAGTGTCATTTCCACCAAACATTAGGTGAAGAATAATTAGGTAGTAATATGGCTGGGGGGAGGGAGCAAAGAGCCATGTTGATGGGAAAAGTGCCCCGGTGCCTTAAGACCATGAAAAAAAGAAAATTGGATGGGTGATTGGTCCTAGCTTTTGGAAGATCTAGAATTCCCTTGAAGAAATGGGATTAGAATCTGAAATTTTCACAAAATGTTCCCTAACCTATTAACTAGTGAGAACGTGAAATTTGCCATCAAATGAAAGTATGACATGGTTGATCTATCCTGCGAAAATAAGATTTTCTATCTCAATCTTGTGTCTGTGTTTGTTAAAAAATCAACTAATGAGGACAGTTCATTGGGTATTTTGGCTTATTAGCAGTTTAGATTCAAAATATTGCATATTATCCTGGATTTTTCCTACAAGGGCTTGGCAAATGATGATTCATCCTATAAATAAAAACACCTATCATTCCAGCAACAGATCTCTAATTTCCTTTTTAACCTACAGAGTATCTAAAAACTGATGGAGTGAATATTTACTTAAGTGTTTGCCAAAAATCAGTCCTCCAGACTTGAGAAATAGAATTTGAAGTAAAAATTACTTATAACACCCTCTCTAAAGTTTGCATTCCATTACAAAATGTTAATTTTAAAATAAAACTAATGTTTTAAGTCATTTGTCTGTAGATAAAGTTGGATTCCATTGAAGATGGACCATGTTAACCAAAAAGATTCTTGTGCCACCGATGACCACACTTTTTGTGACTCTAGAGTGTTCATGCCCCAGTTTCAGAAACATAGGCTTTGTAATCAGGTAGTTCCATATTTGAATCAAGACTGCCTTTTACTTGTTATGTCATTCTAAAAAGAATAACTTAGTCTTAGCAAGTCTTGTTTGCAATCATTTAGGAGGGAATGAGATCTACTCCATTGAGTTTATGACAACGATTAATTGAGGCAACATAATGTAAAAGGCCTGGAATATACTGCTATTGGGAATGGAGTTGTGTCCCTTAAAAAGATATGTTGAAGTCCTAACCTATTGTACCCATAAATGTGACCTTGTTTGGAAATAGGGTCTTTGATAATGTAGTCAAATTAGGATGAGATCACACTGGATTAGGGTGGACCCTAATCTAATGAGCTATGTCCTTTTGGGAAGAGGGGAGTTTGGATACAGGCACACAGGGAACACTCAGTGTGCCCATGGAGGCAGAGAATGGAGTGATGGGTCTACAAGCCAAGGAATACCTACCAAGCCCAATTGCAATGACATGGTGTTAATTTGATTGACTTGTTCCTAGTAATTAAAATCTGATTGCTAGATATATCTTTTATTTTGCAAAAGCTCACAAGTCAATTGCTCAGTATGTCACACTAAGTCCACATCAAGCTAGTGATCTGCGAATACACATTTTCCCCAGTTTTGAAAATTGGTCAGTCTCTATTTCTTAGAAGTATATAGTTGTTGTTGTTATCTCTATACTGCTTTGAAATGTATTTTTTCAAGAACGTTGGGAAATAAACAATGTGTATTTGAGGATTTTAGTATGTTTAAAGTATCTAGAAAACTTTTTTTCTGTAACGTTTTTCCTGGATTTTCTCTGATCTTCAGGTGTTTCAGTGACCCTTGATGATGTTCCAGGTTACTAGTTACATTGGTTTCTTTTTTTTTAAGATTTTGTTTATTTATTCATGAGAGATGCACACACACACATAGAGGCAGAGACGTAGGCAGACAGGCAAGCAGGCTCCATGCAGGAAGCCCGATGTGGGACTCGATCACAGGACCCCGGGATCACACCTGGAGCCAAAGGCAGACACTCAACTACTGAGCTACCCAGGTGTCCCTACTAGTTACATTTGAATCCCTCTTTTGTTTAATGTAATTTCTAAAGTCCATTGTGACATGAAAAAATGTGCATCATGATGGGAAAAACACTTATAATAGTATAATTGGCCCCTAAACATGTTGTATATGGTTATTGTCACATAAACTATTATTTCATATATCATACACATAGAAGTTCTTATATTCAGGGGAGAGCCATTTAGCTAAACTAAAGGGAGAAAGGAACAAAACGAGAGTTCAAATGTGTATTCCAGTAGTAGCCAACTTACAGTGTTGTGTGGGAAAATGGTCGAAAATTCCAAGTAGTCCCTCTAACATTTACTCCATTCAGTAAACCACTCTAAGAATAACATCTTAATAATAAGAATGAAGATGATGATGATGATCATAGGTAACATTTAACTAGTATTTAACCATGTATTGGCATTATTATAAGAGTTTTATATGTATTGTATTTACTCTGTTTAGTTGATTCTTTTTGTTTTCAGGATAATTTCACCTAGAGAGGTTATAATTTATCAGAAGATTGGACTCTGAACTCAGGGAGTATGTGCATGAATGATAATGATAACTCCACAATACTATTCTTGGTAGAGAGGCTGGAGGCAAAATAGGAGATGAGTGTTTTTACAAAATTCTCTCACTTTAAGGTCTGTCTTTAGAATGTAATAATTACAATGTTTAAATAATTCTGAATCCTGGGCTTCATGCTTTTTGTAGAGGATTTACTTTGTTTCCTTAGCTGTGTGTCTCTTCTTTCTGTTGATTGGACATATGCTTTTTCAGTCTGATGTGGGTCTTGGATTTCATTATATTTTGACTTTTTTCCCCCTTAATTATTTGTGATTCTTAATCATATCCAGAGCAGAAGTCCCTCTTAACCTCTGAGCCATGACATGTTAAGGAAGCCAGGTTGAGGTTTTATGATGCTCTGCTTTTAATTGAATGAAAATTTCAGCAGATGTGTAGTCGGTTAATGTTTCCCATAATTTTTACACTTTGTATCTAGGCCAACTGTTTCGAGAATCCTCCAACAGCCTCTTCTACAGGCTAATACTTCTTGGTCTTATTGGCGTGTAAAGAGATCATGCCTTTGATTCCTATCGAGAGCTTCAATCATTTATTTACTCATCAAGCAGTTCATCAATCATTTGAAAAGGTGTGAGATATTTTTGGAGGTACACAGATTACTGATGCTGCTTGTGTGTCAGCTGACCACTGAGTGGAGCAGTTACTTTGATAACCTTAGTGAGGAGTGCTCTCTAGTGTTCCACTGCCAGTGTTTTCCTGTCGTGAAATTGCCATGATAAATGACTTTGCTTTGATCTAAAAATTATACCGGAAGGACAGCTTCTTGTTTGGGGATTCCATTAAAATAAATTATGGTCACAGGCATGGATTAAATTTCCTCAAAGGATTAGTTAATACCCGGTGGGATAACCTGCATGTCTTGTGCTCCCCCAGTCCCCCTTCGCATGAATCTGGAGTGACAGCCCACGGGGTTTTGTCTCATCTGTGGTGGAACTAGAGTGAATAGTTTGCAAAAAGCAATTTTTGGGTCTCTGTTCAAATTCAGAAAACAAACATTCTTAACTCAAAACTGTAAAGGAATACCTGTTACCAGGTAAAGAAATGCCTAAATGTTTTGTCTTTGCTTTGTGATCTTGGTGTTTTCCATATCATGCCTCATGCATGTGTTGCAGCATACATATTATATATAGAATAGATTGTTTAGTGATTTTAAAAATCCAAGCCAGAGGCAGTTCATTAATTTCTGAGATCATTGAGCTTAGTTATGTAATCTGAGTTTAGGGAGATAGGTTGCATCTTTTTCATTCCAGTTGTCAGAATCTTGAAAACATCATAACAAAATCTAAATGTCTTCCTTCATGCCTTACAACCCTCCTGTCTTACTGAGCTCTGCAAAAATCTCTCCACCCTGGATTTACTTCCTGACCAGCTGCAAATTTTCATTGACTTTTGTCTCCTCCCAGAGTCGAGTGGCTTAATTTCAACGTGTAATTAATTTTTATTCTTAAATACAATGGTAGACACATCACAGAATTTCATGTTCTATACGTTAAGCAGAAGAATGAAGCACGAAGTCACCATTTGTGTGAAGCATTGAATTAAACTTAACTCATATATAACAGTTACAAATTCTTGCTGGCATTGCATAGAGCTGCAGAGTTTGTTTAGGGCTTCTCTGAAATTTCCACTTGTATGGCCCTCTGGAGAGTTGTCAAATAAATAACAGATGTAGAGATTATCAGTTACTGTTGAATGTTTGACAAAAACAGACACGCAAGCCAGGCATTTCCCACTCGGTCTCTTCATGTTCAAAGCAAGAAAAGGTGTTCCAGCCAGAATCAAGTAATTCAACTAAATAGTGTATTCTTTGCATCTTTTAATGTAACTGTTGCCATTTTTTATCTGCAAAAATTTGTCAGGATCAGGAGGGTAAATTTTGTGTGATCTTTGGAGATGATTACTTTTCTCCAAGAAATGATTAAATTGACTGCAATATTATCTTCTCTAGTAGAGCTGTAACAGCAAGAAATTTGAAAGACTGGTAAGATATTCACTATATGTACTCTGTGGGATCATGCATTCTTCATTCATCCATTTTACCCCATTATTATTTACTTATGCCCTTAGTATTTATTCCTATGGGCTAGACCTTGCCCAAGCCACTGGAGATATAGCAATGAACAAGACAGAACAATGAATAACGTGAGCTTACATTCTGAGGGGATGGAAGGAATTGGGAGACAAGTGTATAGTATCAGGTGATAGTAAGCATGTCAAGAAAATAAAGCAACATGTGGGGTCAGACAGCGATAGAATTGCAGTAGGGAAGTATTCTATCAAGGGATTTAAGGATGACTTCTCTGAAGTTGTGATATGTGAGCACAGACATGAAGGAAATGGTTATGTGAACAAGTTACTGGTGGAAGAGCATTATGAGCAGAGGGAACAGCGAATGTAATGCCCTGAAGCTAGACTGGAGTTATAGAAGCCGCGTCGATTGTATATGTTTTCTTAATGCAGGAACTAAAGAACTATTTGCTAGTTGAAAATCATGATAAAATGTGTACAGCTGATCCAACATTTCATTTAGAGAAGAGGAGAAAACAAATCCAGGGGACTGATTTGAAGAGAGACAATCAATCCCCTTTCTGATTGCACCTTGTTGGGAGTCCAGCTCTTTTAAGTGAAAGGCCCAGAAGCAAGGAAGAAGAAATCATTAAAATCTCACCCAGAGAGGAGCCTATGGTGTAGAGATTATACTAGAAACAGAGTAAAGGAGATCGGCCATTAGTTGCAATAGGATGAAGGCAGGTTCTCCATATATTTTAATGTCTATTTCAACAAAAGGGTGAAAAGTACAAAATCTACTACTGTTTTTCGGTCATATTAAGAAGTATTTTAACCAGTGATTGCTGTGGGGTGGTAGGTTGGCGTTGATGCAGTGGGTGTGTCTCCTCTTCTGTGATCTGCTGGCTCTAGCTTCCAGCACTTAAATCTTGCTCCTAGGATTCAGAGTACCACACTTGCTTCCCCTTTTCCTGTAGAAGTGATAGTGGCTTCCTGCGCTTGCTAACACCTGGCTTAAACTTTCCCTGTTTCTTCTTATGACTGTCCCATCGTTTTTGTCGCCGATGGTCACAAATTTAATTCCTTCTATGTAAAACATCTAGAGTGGATTCTATTTTCCTGACTGGATCCTGACTCACAGTAACTTTTGCATCTTAAAGCCTGGCTCAGTTGATAGAGCACGTGACTCTTGATCTTGGGTTTATGAGTTCAACTCCCATATTGGGCATGGAGCTCACTTAAAAAAATAAATAAGTGAATAAATAAAATAAAAATAAAGGCAGTGATCAAATGGATCATTTTCATTGGTAGTTTATATTCTTTAAGGTGGAAATCCTGGAATAGCATTTAGTATAACTTCCATTCATCTATACATGGTCAAAACATTGTTTTGAGGCAGGCAGATTAACAAACTATATAAAGTACAGATTGAACTAATCAAAATCCAGCCTTAGCACTTTATTCCTAAAGAACAATATTCTGGCATCTGTTCGTCCAAATGGAATGGTCTGTTGTGATACCTCTCTCTTGTCCCTCGGCCCTAGGCATTCATTCCCCTTGCTTCTATTATTAGAGTTCTTCCTGAATGAAATGTATTAAACACCATTTTATGACCCTTTCTTTGGACAAATTTTCATGGCCAAAGCTATTTCCTTTGAGGAACCTTATTCGCTTGCTTATTAGATCTACATTCTATTAGTCTCTGAGCCATAACGAGAAACTATTTGGCTGAGTATGGTTACATTATGGAGATCTTTTATGCCAGCTAGTCCAGAGTTATTAGCTACTGATTCTGTTAGCACATCCACATCTATTTTTCAGTTATTGGAAACTGTATTAGGTAGCTTTTGCTACAAAACTAACCAACCCCAAACTTCCTGTCTTAAGATAACAATCATGTATTTATATTTAGTTCATAACTTTGTGGGGTGATGATTGGGCTACCCTCATCAGGGCAGGTCATCTCTGCTCCATGTGTTCATTCATGTTTGTGGTTGGCTGCCAGTTGGCCAGGTGACTATTTCTAAGGGTTTCATGGCTCTTGGCAAGGTGATGTATGATGGCTTCATGTGACACAGCTGGGGCAACTGGGGCTTCTTGCCACATGGTCTTTTCTTGACTAGTCCAGGCTTATTCACATGGCAGCTCAGAGTTTTAAGAACAGCAAACAGGAAAGACCTATTGTACAGTGCTTTTCCAGTATGTGCTTGTATCGTGTTGCCAAAGTCACGTTGAACAAAGCCAGTCAAATGGCCAGCCTCAATTCAAGGATAGAGAAAGAGATTCCATATCACTATGAGAAAAGTGACAACTGTGATCATTTTTATGAACTATCAAAGGAAACATATACAACTGGCCCAGTGATTTATTCAAGCAAAGGAAAAGACTGAGTCAGAGAGCTGGTTTGAAGGGACTATAAGAAAAAGGATATTTACAAAGACAATAATATAGGGGAAGAATTGGAATCTTTAGTGACTGAACTGGGGAGAGAAACTTGGATTTGGAATGAGTATGACTATCACAGAAAGAGAACAATCAGAACAAATAATTTGGTGTCAATGGCAAAAAGAAACTGAATCATGGAGAGTAGGCTCTTAATCATGAATTAGTCTGAGATGAGTCAAAGTGTGGTAAAAGATTTCTTTGCTATGCTGTCTTAACCAGGCATCCACATGAATTGAAATGTTAGTCAAACCAAATAAAGAAAACATGGGTGAATTAGTCTAGTTTTTAATTTAATTTAATTTAATTTAATTTAATTTAATTTAATTAATTCTCTCTCTCTCCCTTTCCCTCTGCCCCTCCACTCTGCATTTATGCACACTATCTATATATATATATAGGATATATATATAGAGAGAGAATCTCGAGCAGACTCTCCACTTGATCATGGAGCCCAATGTGGGGGCTCAATCTCATGAGCCTGAGATAATGACTTGAGCTGAAATAAGTCAGATGCTTAACTGACTGAGTCGCCCAGGCCCCCCAGATTAGTCTATATAGAACTTTCATACCACAAGGCTCACATGAATGTTGTTAAATTAGACTTCAAAAAAAAATTAGACTTCAACTATTGCAGTAAAGGTAGAAAAGGAGACTTCAACTACTAGGGTCCAGCTTATCTTATGAAAATGCTTACACAGCATTATTGCAACTCTGCTTAAGTGGAAGTGAGGCTAGCAGGGACTGCGTCTTGTCAATTTAAGCCATGACCTTGTGCCTTACTTTTTAACCCCCTGTTTTAGGAAAATACATAATTAAGAAAAATATTCTAAAGTCTATAACTTAGCTTATTTACTAGACTAAAATATGTTACCTAGCAACCACTGAAGGACATCGTTATATATTTCAAGGCAAAGTAAATCATGTTAATTTAGCAAACATCTGTTTTCTTATAAGAATAGACATGTTTTCATCAAGACAACCTACATGTATACTGTGCTTAGTGTCAGTTTATATTCCCTTTGGTTAAATTTTTCAGAGCAAAAGAATTCTGGTTCTCAGAGGGCCATTGTTTGGTCAGTATAAAAACCTAATTGAGCTTTGATTGTCTGGTGGCCTTGTGTCACTGTTGGGTCTGTGTGGTTGGAATTTGAAGGGAAAGACCCATGTTTTCTATAGAGAACTGAAAAATTATATTTTAGTTTCAGAAATCACACTGTAAAATGGCAGGTTCAGGACTTAGCACCATTTTAAGCTGTATTCATCAAATTCATTTAAAACATAGAATATTATGAAGAGCTCCAGAGTTTGTTAGGCTTGGTTAATACCCCAAGCTCAGCTACTTACCACCTGTGAGATCTTTGGCAAAGTGCTTAGTATCTGTAAACCTTAGTTTCCTCATCTGCACAATAAGAATAATGATAACACTTTCTGTCTATTGTTTTGAGGATTGCATTACTTGTTAGAGCATAGCACAGTGCCTAGCACCTAGTAAGAGCTCAATACACATTATTATTACTATCACTCAAGTATATATAATTAGCACTCTAAAACTCATACTTGATATTTGAATAAAGACACCATGCTAGATGTGTTATTTAATTTGGCTTCAGCTCAAGCCATGATCTCAGGAACGTGAGATGGAGCCCATGTAGGGCTCTGCACTTAGCAGGGAGTTTGCTTGAGATTCTTATCTTCCTCTTCCTCTGCCTTCCTCCCCCACTTGTGTGTGCTCTCTCCCTCTCTAAAATAAATAAATAAAATCTTTATTTAAAAAAATCATAAGGAAGAAAAATACAGTTACAGTACTGTATGTATTGTAAAAAATCCACCTATGAATGAATCCACACAGTTCAAACCCATGCTGCTCAAGGGTCAGCTGTATTGTAAAATTTAGAGCTAGCTGAAGGACAAATGCAAATATTTGATGCTCTTTTATGCACCAATACTCAAACACTCAGCTCATGTAGCCAAGTAGCTGTTATCGTTTTGTACTTGATTTACAAGCATAAATCCAAATATTAACCATCAATGTTTATCACAAAAAGTTATATTAAAAAATTACACTTGAGATGCTGCTTGTCTTGGGAAAGAAAAGATTATCAGAAAATAAGACATTAGTGGCATTTTTTCCTTGTGGATGGGAAGAGTACGAGACCTTCAGATGTCACCATTCTGGTTCGTTAGGGGTATCTGCCCATACCCTTTCAACAAAGGGAACAGAAGGCTGTAGATGTTTCTGAGTAGAGAATTTTAGTTAGAAATTGCAAGTTTCTGATGATCTTATTATAAGGACATAAAAAGGACACCTATTCTCAAGGGTCAACTGCCAGTGAAGAGCTGAAATTTATGGTTGAACTATGTGAAATATTCAATAGCCATTTTGACAAAGATTTAACCTTAAATTTAGATTAGTTTGAGAAAAGATGTGAGACAGTTTGTTTGTTTGGTCATTATGAATCTAGTAACTGAGAACATCTATCTATAAGAAATGGAATTTTGAAAATGTTCATTTTTATTCAAATTACAGTTTGAAAATACTAGAGACTAGTAACTGTTCTTCTGCTAAATTAATACCAACTGCAAATAGTTGCTGGAGTCCTAGAAATGAAGACCCACATGTCAACTTTATTATACACAGAACTGTTGGAGAACTGTAGCCATGGGGCAGTAGTGCCCTTTATAATCCTACAGCCCAGGATTAGCTATCCTTACCCACTCACAGAGACTGGCAGCCTGGAATAACCAATAAATTGTGCCTGTTATTAACCCAAATATATTACAGCCAAAAAACAATGCTGTTTTTAACAGCTGCAGCGTGGAGCTGACTTAAGAAGGATTGTCTGACAGTAAGTTTTTCTCATAGTTAAATCCCTTTACCTTAAAGTTAATGAGCCTTCTGATGTGAAAAAGATGAAAAATCTACTGAAAAACGTAAAGTTAAGGTGATATTTGTAGGGAAAGCCATTATTTTACAGACTTATAAAGGACAATACAAGGACCAGCACCTTGAAAAATGTAGTTACCCATTTTATTGTTTATACCAACAGAGAAGATAGTATAGTGTCATTGAAAACATATGGGTATTAGAGATAAGCAATTTCCAACCTGACTCTTTGACTTACTATTTATTGACTTTGGGCAAGTTGCTAAACTGATCTAATCTTCAGTTGTCTCCTGTGTAAAATGAGTATAGCAATGCCCATCTCATAGGGTCCTTTGGAGGGTAAATGATATAACACCTGTAAGGTGTGCAGCACTTGGGAGTAAATGCCATACCGGGGACGGGTGCCTATCAGGACTTAGTGGGAACAGTGGCAATTACATCAAAGCTGTCTCTCTGAATCTTTGTGTCAGTGAATTTGCAGGGCAAGAGCTTCTGGCCATTTGCTTAAAGGAAGCTGCTGCCTCTGTCAACCCTGAAGACACTCTTTAATTCAGCCATCAGTTCCAATTACCTGCTCTCCCTGAAGATGCCCAAGTAGCTACTCGGGGATAGTTCACTGCCTCTGTGTTTGAAAATCTCTGAGCTGTGAACCACTGCTTTGCATTTGATCTTCTAATTGCTTTTCTGTTCACTGGGCTCCTATGAACATCCTGCTTCTTGTCTGATCCCTTGATCTTTTACTTATTCACTTCCCTCTGCTTTTCTGGGAAAATCCTTCCTCATGTTTATTCTGACGTTTACGGTTCCCCTGTGCCTCTCTCTGTTGTTATCCTACAAAAGTACTGGTCTGACTTTCTGGACCTCAGTGAGCCACTCCAGAGCGCTTTGGCTCCTACCTTTGTCCAGAGTTGGCTTTAGTCTTGTCAGCTTGACATGCATCCCTCAACCTTTATGTGGTCCAAAACCCCTTTTGTTTCTTGTGGCTCTCTCTGTAGAAATAGTAATAAATAATGAGAGTTCATATTACTGATTTGAATTCAAAATCTCACTGCATATATATTTTTTTCACCTAGAAAACCAAAACATACCCTTACAGTATTCTTAGTGATTTTCTTGGATTACCTGTTAGGTAATGCTTTGAAATCAATTTTAGTTATATATGCAACAGAATTAAACAGAATTTTAAAATATAAAATTAAATACAGATTACATAAATATAAATTAAATATGAATAATATATACTTCTAATAAATATATTTATACAAATATAAAATTAAAATAAAAAATCTATAAAACCAATCACACTCATTCCAAATACTACTATTCCCTGCATTTGATTCTAGTATTTTTGTATGTACATCTCAATTGTTTTATATTCAATTTTTTTGGCATTCTCCTTTCCCTTTTGCTATACAAGTATCATGATTTCTATTTTTTGTGACTACTCAGTATTTCACGATGTGAATAAATAATATTTAATAATAATCTCCCTGTTATTGGGTATTTAATTTTTATTTTAAATACCATGATTAATACTATAAATGGCATTTTCTTGGCATGTAAACGCACCTAAAAAAGAGAGTAAAGAAATGTCACAGGAGTGTATGGAAAATGTAAATCCAATTTGACAAATTTAAAAATATATTCTCTATCACTGCAGAATTCTATCAACTACATTATGATACTGGGGAATTCTGAATTTTAGAAAGCATTGTTTATGTTTTTACATATATTTTAAACCATTGACTTTAATTTCATACCCAGAGGTCAGATATGCTTAATACTTGGTCATGTCATCATTTTTGTTGAAAAAAAAGAACCCAAAGTATTATACCAAGTTTCAAAGATTCCTGATATGGAAATTTGACCAACCTATGCCCATACCCCTACCCCAAGACCAGTAGTAACAAACTGAATCAGAACTGCTCTGCTCAGAGCTTCGGAAAGAAGAGAGAGGAGTTCCTAGTGATGAAGAGCTCATGTTCAAAAGATACACATTCAATGAATTAATGAAAAGATTATCAAGAACAAAGAGAAAGTCCTTGGTAAGGATGGTGGGCCCGGGGCAATGGCATCTAGAAGGGAAATAGGAATATTGGGAATAGAAGGTAGCTCTCTATTGGACTCATAGTTGAATTCTTAGACATAGGGAAGGTGTTCTTCAAAGAGTCTTTGGCTGTAAGGAGAAGGTCTCTGTAACTAAATTAACACAGGCCTACAATAAACTCCCAGATTTCAGTGGTTCACACAATAGCTGTTTATTGGTCATGCACACACACTCCGAGGTGTTTCCTGGTTGTTGGGTGTGGAGTTGGGCTGTTCTGTTTTGTGCAGTCACTCAGAAACTCATACTGATGGAAGCTCTGCCATTTTCATTAGGTGGCTTCTGTGTCCTTCTTAGTATGTGTTTCCAGCCAACCTGAGGGCAAAGGAGTGGGGAATAGGGTAAGGAGTATTGTTTAGGTCAGGCTTGGAGGAGAAGTGTATCACTCTAGCTCACATTCCTTTGGTGAGAACTAGTCCACATGTCCCCATATACATGTAAAGAAAAGAGCTAGAAATGAAGTCCCTGTGTGCTTGCTAGAGAATATTCTATGCTATGGAAGGTAGAGCGCAAATTTTGCCAAACAGCAGCTTAAGTGTAATAAGTTCCCTAACAAGAGGTGGCTGTGGAGGGACACCAGTCATAGAGAAACTGGAAGTGCATTCCTGGTTGGGTTGACTCTTCCTAAAACTTGAGGAATAGTTGTATAATATTCCATTGTCAAACTACATTGCTGAAGTGTTATAACCTTTCTTGGAATAGACTAGATAATACGTCAGAAATAAGCAGGGAAGAAATTTAAGATAGGTTTATTTTATGGAAACAAACTAGTTTCTGTGTGTCATTAATGCAATTGAAAAACAAAGAGTAGTCTCACTATGCATGGGTGGTATTATTTGAAATTACTGTATGTTTGTTTTGGGGGACTATGGTTCCGAATTTACTTCATGGGTAACATGTTATTCATTATAATAATGATGCCTTATAATGTGTAACACATTTTGCTTATGCAGATGTTTTCTAATACAGTTCATCCTCATGATAATCCTAAGAGAGAAGCAGGGTGGGACAGGATGTGATACTCGCATCAAAAAGGAGGAAACCCTGGAACCTATAGGGAAAGGAGCCTAGAATTTCTGAGTCCAGGCTCCATGCTTTCCACTCTGAAATCTTTCACAATTTAACTTTATCTTTTTTCTTGGAGGAGTTAGGAGCAGAAGAGCATCAACTTTGATCAGCCTCTCTGCTCAGTGGGAAATGTAACTTCCCGAGTCATGCATTTTGGGTGAATGCTTCAAACAACGTTCACATACCCTCTTGAGGAACACTTCAATCACAGGAATAGGTTTTCTAAGAAAACAGACTCAAATTTGGCGTATGGGCTTGAACTTAAAATATCGGCCTATTTAGAATCTTTGGTTTTTCTTTGCTTGTATTTGTATACAAATATAATATAAAATCATATAGTGAGCAATCTGTGTTTTTGGTTTCTTTTTTTCCAGTCGTTCCTCCCCTCATTTTATTTAATATAGTGCAGTGATTTGTAAGGCATTCCATTGGAATCCTTAGCAATCTAGCAACTGAGGTTCATGTAAAATGAAAGAATTTCAGGATGAAATATGGAGGTTTTTAAGGTGACTGTTAATGGGGTGACTTCTAAAGTCTTGATACTTTCTCAGTGGTCAGGAGACTGGCTAACGTGGTTGTTTCATTATGTCAGCAGTTTTACTTTACAGTGTGACAAGCAGCACAGTAGCAACCGCTGCTGCCGGTGGTATTGAGTTATGTGACTCTAGCCCCTACCCGTGGTGATTGGGAGTCATAGCACGTCACTGCAGGAAGAGAAACCACCTGCAGGAAGCTGATAAATAATTGTCTGATTGGAATATAACGTGAATCCTTTGAGTCGCCTTTATTTTATTTATTTATTTATTTATTTATTTATTTATTTATTTATTTATTTATTTATTTGTTTGTTTGTTTGTTTGTTTATTTATTCATTCATTCATTCATTCATTCATTCATTGAAGTGTCTTTAGAAAACAGCAAACTAGGTGACGGATCTCACCATGTGTCACATACATACAGATGTGTGCATATTTTCTCATCATTTGTGTTCGGTTCAAGCATTTCAGAGATTTATGAAAATAGAATATGTTCTACTAAGGCTCAACAAATCTTTCAGATAGTGTTGTGTTTGCTTAGAGTTATGGTACAAAAAGGAAAGAAAGATTGTCAAGAAAATAAATATTATGAAAAGTCTCTTCCCCCCCACCCCCGAAATGTTACTCTGGCTGCCTCCCTTCCCTGATGGCTGGCTGGATGTGTAATAACCCATAGACTGCTTTTGTATTTCCATTACTTTCCACTGTGGCTTTTTAGCACAGCAGGAAGTGTGTTCTCTCTCAGCTTCCAAGTTCTATGTTTTCAGCCTAAGTAAATGTAAATCATTCCTTCTGCACGTATTTCTAAATAAATGATTTTTTTTTAATTTGGAAACTATCTTTGAAATAAATGACTACCTTTATCACTCATCATTCAAAGGATTTAAAACGTGGGAATTAGTGGTTTGCAAAGGGCATTTTCAATCAGTATTGTATTGGCTTGGTGTGTTTTTCTTGGTAGCAAGAAACATTCAGGAGGTAAGGGGAAATATTACATAAGCCCTAAGTCTTTTGCTTCTAATGAAATTGCATTCTCTTAAATTAATATACAGTTTAAAGTGTTAGAAGCAAAACCAGTTCTGTGAACAGCATTCATCTTTGCCAGGGGTCCTTAAATATTAACACACATCAGAATCACCTAGAGGGCTTGTTAAAACTCAAATTACTGGCCCCACTTCCAGAGTTTCTGAATCAGTAGATCTGGGATTAGGACTGATAATTTGCATTTGTAACAAGTTCCTAGATGACTCTGATGGTGTTGATCCAGGACCACACTTTGAGAATTACTGGTTTACACTAAGTGTTTCTCTCAGCCAATTCCTCACTGCTAATTATTGGCATGTGATTGGAAATCCCCGATTCAGAAGCCTAGAAACTCTGAAATGACTTAGACATGTTTATTCCCTCTTAGCATGGTGTTTTGTTAATGTTATTTTCTTACGGATTTTCTGCCATGTGATTTGGTCTCCGAAGGGTGGTTGCTAGTATTTACCTTGAATTCATTTGCATTATCAATACATCAATTACAGACTGAAAGAAAAGGAAGGTAAAGGGATTATGGGGAAAGGAGGGAAAATGAGTGGGAAATATCAGAGAGAGAGAGACAAACCATGAGAGACTCCTCTAACTCTGGGAAATGAACAAGGGATAGTGAAAGGGAAGGTGGGCGGGGCACGGGGTGACTGGGTGATGGGCACTGAGGGGGGCACTTGAGGGGATGAGCACTGGGTGTTATACTGTATGTTGGCAAATTGAACTCCAATAAAAAATATATATATATAAAAAAAGAAAAAGAATCTCAAGTAGCATGCCTTTCCCCCCTTTGAAAATGTGAGTACTACAAGTTCTCTTAACTGTTTTTCTAAAATACTCTTTGGTACAGTTTCATATGCAGATTTTAGCTCATGTTGTCACCTGCATTATTAGAATTTTGCAAGCTGTTAGGGTGCATTCCCCATAGAGCATTCTATAAATGCCAGATGTTGTAGCAGCCAAATAAGGGAAGTTTTACACCGTATTCTGAGATGGATGTCAGATACAATGGAAATAACTGTAGGAGGCTGGAATTAGGGAAGGCTCTTAAATGAAATATTACCTTTTGTTTGGACTGAGAGTGTGGATTTTTGAGCCAGAAAATCTAGGTTCTGTGCAGCACTTACTGTTATGACGTGGGGAAAATACTTCCCTTCTCTGTTTCAAGATCCTCATCTCTCAAATGGAATGATAGTATCCTCTTAGCTTTGAGGACTGAGTTATCTACATGTTTCAAGCATGCTTTACTCTCAACACTGTTACTAATAAACACTACATCTAGGAGAAAGAATTCTGTGCAGCCTCTTGCCCTCTTTTTTGGGGGGGGAGGGTCATACTGCTAGTAGCAGTGGTAATACAATTGAAGTTAAGTGAAATAAAACTTAAATTAATACAAGAATTGAGTTCCTGGCTGCCTTAGAGCATGTATCTCTTAATCTACATTGAGCATGGAGCCTACCCACAAAGACACACACACACACACACAAATTAATACCAGAATTGTGCTACGTAATTATAATATTCAACCCCTTTTTCAAAAATTTACAAAATGCCATATTGTCTGTAGAAGAAAAGATCATTAATGATAATCATTGTGCTTTTAAGATAGGATAGTTGGTTCATCATATATTTAATTTCTGGAATAGTGTTTGATGGATTGTCCACCTGATAATGAAATCGCCCAGGATGATTAATACGTAAGGTTAAGGGAAAAAAATACTGACTCGGGAGACAAAGTATTCTTCACAGAATAAAGCAGTAAAGATTAGGGAGTGACACATATGGCCTCAAATGAATGCTGAGGAGTCTTCACAAGCGTTTGGGAAGTGATGATTCAGACAAAGAATCCAGTAGCTGGAATGCCATTCAATAGGTGAGATGGGGGAAAGGCTAGGTGGGCAACGTTGCAGAGAAGATCTAGTAGCTTCTCAAAATTGGCTAACGTGTTCCCTTCCCCCTCTTACCCTCCTGGTTCCAGGACAAACTATGTGCTTTTGACTTTTTAGTGTTGCCCACAACACCCAGCATGGCACTGTTCAATCAGTGTTGGCTGGTTTGATTTGATGATGGACGCCTTGCTTTGTATGATAGCTTTGGTTACTTTTCTCTATAAAGAAACCACAGGTGAAAGGAGTTGGAACATACTGGTGTTCACACAATAAGCCCTACCCTTTCTTTTCCTATTGACTTGAGGTCTGTATCTTTTCATCTAAAAATGTCCTCTCCCCAGTGTCAAAATAGAGAGATCTCATGATAGTTCAAGCGAATAATTTGTAGTTATAAATTTAAACAGATAAATGCAATTGTAAATGAAAATATCGATATAATTTTGGTTCCAGTAAAATCTGAAACTTGCATTAAGGGGTGCATTTTATAGCTACATATCAAGAAAGCATATCACTGGGACGGGTAGGATTGTGTGTATTAGAGTTGAAAATATTGATGTTGATTGCTTGTTCCATCTGGGTTAGGTATATTCTTTTCTCAGATGGGAAGTTATCTCTCAAAAGAACTGAGAAAGTTAAATGCAGTATTAATGGAAAGTGACATTTATGCATGAATATGAAGTTTATTCATGTTTACTTAAGACCAGTAATCCCTTCACATGGAATGTATTATTAGTAATATATGTGACATGGACTGGAATTTTGATGTTGGTCAGCACTAAGACGTTTTCTCTTTTGCAACTAAAGTCAAACCTTTTTAAAAAAAATTAAAGAAATATTTACATTTTCTTGAAACAAAAATGAAGGCATTTTTAGAGTACTGTTGTATTGGCTGGTTGAGGCCACCACACACAACTGTATAACTGTGAGTGTATCAATTATATGGATGACATAAAGATGGCCCTATAGGCTGTAAGCCAGGCTTTTTTTGGAGTCCAAGTAGGAGGTACCAATATTATCATTTTCTTCAAGTTTTCTTCTACTCCCGACTTTCACTCTGTTTCATTCTGACTTCTGTTTTATCTGTTTATCTGGCATCTAAATTTTAAAGGATTTCATCAAATGTTTGGTAGCCTCTAACTCTACTAAGTATGAGGCAGTAAAAAGCTGTGTTCATACAAGCACACAATTCTTTCTGTCCTCTGGGATTCATAATAGGCTATCCACTGGCCAGCTGCTCCATTGACTGGTTACCTTGAACTTGAATGTCTGTTGGTCTTGAATCACTTGAAATCTCTTGAATCACTGTTTTCAGAGAAAGATTTCCATTTCTGGGGGATATATAGTCCTGCATTTCTGAAAGAGCAGGAGCCTAGAGGGGAAGACTGTTGCTGAAGTCTCAACACCAGGATAATAATAATTTCGTTTAACCTCCTGTTTTCGTTACCGTGTCTCCACCCTCCTGTCTGACTGGCTCTTGGTAGGATGAGGAGGAAGCAAGTAGTCAGAGTCAAACCTCTTGACTCTGATTCATCCCACCTCTATTTGGTCTGATGCCCACACTTCCTGAGCTCCTCTGGAGTTCTGTGGAAAAATCTGTTAACATTGCTCTGCTATCTCCCTCTGCAGGCTCCTGTGGGTTTACTCTTTCTTTATTCCTCCTTGCTAAATCATCTATCATCCTTTCAGCTGTTTTCCATATTCATGTATTGTAGTCATGGGAGACAGAGTTTGAGCTTTTTTTTTTTTTTCTTCTTGCTGTATAGAGGGAGATTTTCTAGAAAATACAGGGCAGGAAAGTATTTCACCATCTAGAAAGTGGAAGTCTCACACTAGACCCCTTTTTGTGCAGTTTTTCTCTGCTCTAAACTATCCTTCAGAGCTGCACCAGAGCTACAGTTTAGAAACACAGCCATGGCTGTCATTTTTATATCCCCTACATATAAGTAAGCTAACATTCACCTAAAGGTAATGATGCAACTGTCTTTACTTTATATATGATGTACCCACACACACACTGATTCCTATTCTCTTAACCCTAGTCTTCCCATGTGCCTCTTCCCCATGCTCTGACCAAATGGAATTATCCAGTATTCAGTGAATTCAGCATGCTGTTTCATACCTCCAACCTTTTGTAGTTTCGTTATCCCTGTATCTGCTGATGGAGTTAAGCTTCCCCCTTTTTTCTGCTTGTCAAAACCCATCCTTTTTGTGGCTTTCCTCAATCTTCATTCTTTCTTTTTCTTCTTAGGATTTTATTTATTCATGAGACACAGAGAGAGAGACAGAGAGAGAGAGAGAGAGAAGCAGGCTCCCTGTAGGGAGCCCGATGTGGGACTGGATCACACCCTGGGCTGAAGCAGGCCCTAAACCGCCGAGCCGCCCAGGCATCCCCCTCAATCTTCATTGTTCTAGAGTCTTCACAGCTGCACCTTCCTTCATAAGAAATTTCCGTTTGAAGCCAATTTATTCTTTTGAAAAGTGAATTGGTTTAAAGAAAAGTGGCCAAAGTACTTACTTTGTGAAAGTAAGTGGGAGCAATTAGGTGATTTTTTTAGGTAGGAAAGTAAATTACTTGATCAGATTTGCATTTTAAAGCAATCACTTAACTATAGTGTATAGAATAGTTTAATGCTTAGCCTGCCTACACTCAGACTGTTTTTAGAACTGGTAAAGCAGTTTGGGTGAGAAAGGAGGAAAAGCTGCACCATGGTGATTATAGCAGTAATGGAGCAGAAGGGTCAAGAGGCATTGAGGGTATAGAATTAACAGAACTGGGCCAGAGATTGGATATGAGAAATAAAGAAAAAGTCAAGGGAAATTATCAGAATCCATTTTATCTTTCCTTTAGAATTTACCTTCCTTCATAGACCACTCACTAATTTTCTGGAGTTGTTGACTCCTTAATACTCACTTTCAAATCAACCTTTAAACTTGAAATTTTTTTCTAACACAAATTTAAAGTTTTATTTCTTGCATAGTCCCCAAAAGATTTCGATGGAAAAATAAATGCTTTTTTCAACATTTTTTTGTTGTTGTAACTAATGTTTTAAAAAATATCTTGATTTTTTAAAACAGTTTTTATTATTGAAATATAATTGACATGCAGTGTTATATTAGTTTCAGATGTATAGGATAGTGATTTGACACATCTCTACATTACTCAGTCTTCACCACAATAAGTATAGTCACCATATAACATTATTACAATTGTATTGACTATATTCCCTGTACTGTATGTTTCATCCCCGGGACTTATTTATTTTATAACTGAAGATTGTACCTCCTAATCCCCTTCACCTGTTTTACCCACACCCACTCTTCCCCCCTCTTGAAACTACCCACTTATCCTTTGTATTTGTGGGTTTGTTTCTGTTAGTTCACTTGTTTTGTTTTTTTCAGATTTCACATGTAAGTGAAATCATATGATATTTGTCTTCATCTGGCTTATTTCACTTAGCATAATACCATCTAGCTCCATCCACATTGTCTCAAATGGTAAGATCTCATACTCTTTACGGCTGAGTGATATTCCAAATCTTCATCCATCCATCAGTAGAAACAGGTTGCTTCAATATTTTGGCTATTGTACTTAATGCTGCAATAAACTTAGGGATACATATATCTTTTCAAATGAGTGTTTTCATTTTCTTTGAGTAATAAACCAGTAGTGGAATGACTAGATCATGTGGTATTTCTAACCAGATTATAGATTTGTGTCTTTCTACTAAAATAGATTCTTGACTTAAATGAAGTCTGCTTTTCCCCTACTACTTTTTTGCATTTCTTTATCATTTAGCACTTCTTAAAAATACTGTGTTTCTTTGAAACATTTATATGCCTTCTATAGAGTAGGGCATGCAATGACAAAAAGTCATACTTATTTTTATGTAATTGTTAGGTTACTTATACTTAATCAAATACTAAATTAAATATTGGTTTAATTTTTAATTTAATTAAATATTGGTTTAATTTATTGGGCAGTGTGCTGTGATACACAAAGGCTGTGTTATATTGTCAGTAGTGAAAAAGAAAAATGCCATAAACAAAAGCTTAGGACTCCATGGAGAATCAAAGTAGATGTTCTTCAGATGTTTTACTGAGACAAATTCACTGGACAGAAGCAATATGGTGTCACATATATTCCCTTCTATTTGAACCCATTACTTTATAAAAATAAGTACTGTGAAAGAAATATTATAAGAGCAAATGACTAAGCTAAGGGATTATTACATCTTGCAGCAGTTTTCCTTAGGTTAACTACAGTTGGGCAGATGGCTAAGATTTAAGGATTTGAAAATTATCATAGCTCATAATATTAATAAAATTCTCATAATTAATAAAAATGTAGTTTATATTAAAATGGTCAATACTAATATTTAACATTTAACAAATATTTATTAAGTGAATGGTTGTGTTCCAAAAATCTAAATTCATTCAACCCTTAAAATGATCCAATTAGTAGGTAATACTATTATTGTGATTTTACAGATAAGAAAAGCTCCGGCACTAAGAGAAAATTTATGTTCAGTTAATGTCCACATGGATATTAAGTGGCAAAGCAGAAATTCCAACAATATAGGATGTTCCTCAAAGAAGGCATACTATTGCATAATAGGCCCTAAAATTTATGTTCATCAAAATTAAATATAAATTATGCTATGGTACCTTTTATTTTTATATTTAATTACAGTAAGTGATTTAATATATTTATGATTTTACCTGAACTCTGAGTATCCTTTGGTAAGTCTAATATCCTTAATTTTTCAGGATTTCCTAAAATATAATTACCACATGAGATGACATTTGTATTTATAATATTGCAATTAAAACAGATGAGGAAAACTGACTTCAGATATTTGGAGATAAATTATATTTAAAGCTTCAGCCAGACCTTGATGACTAAACATTAATTTATGATTAACTTGATATTGTGCCCAGTAATATCAGTTTGTTCACTAGAAACCTATTTATAACATAATCCTACGGAAATCATTAGCACTCAGTTTGTAGCTCATTCTAGTGAGGCTAAGGAGGTTGAATATTGTGATTTTTGTGTGTGTGGCAATGAACCAAAGGCAGCTTTGGAGTTCAGATCTAAAATCTGGACATGATTTTGTCATTCTGTTGTATTTATTTGAACAATAGTTTCTAATGTGACAGTTGACAAGGTTGTGTGTATCTTCTCTTATCAGAATAGTACAGTAAGTTTATTGATCAGTTTTGCATATATTTATATATCATGTATTCTTTGCTTGGAGACTGTCTCATTAAAGATATACCTCATGTTTCTACTTTTTTCTTCAATTTACATATATAAAGTTTTAAAAGACAAAAATAAGTTTAAATATAATGTTAAGATATATTTATAAGCCACTTTGTAATTGTTTCATATTTCATCTAGATTATAACATCCTGGGATCCCTGGGTGGCGCAGCGGTTTGGCGCCTGCCTTTGGCCCAGGGCACGATCCTGGAGACCCGGAATCAAATCCCACATCGGGCTCCTGGTGCATGGAGCCTACTTCTCCCTCTGCCTGTGTCTCTGCCTCTCTCTCTTTCTCTCTGTGACTATCATAAATAAATAAATAAATAAATAAATAAATAAATAAATAAATAATAAAATAAAATATTAGATTATAACATCCTTTTGAAAGGTACTGGTTTGCTTGAAGGGCCTCAAGTATCTTTTACACATATTAAGAAAGAATAAGGGGCAGCCCAGGTGGCTCAGCGGTTTAGTACCTGCTTTCAGCCCAGGGCATGATCCGGAGACCTGGGATTGACTCCCTTGTCGGACTCCCTGCAGGGAGCCTCCTTCTCCCTCTGCCTGTGTCTCTGCCTCTCTGTTTGTGTGTGTGTGTGTGTGTGTGTGTGTGTGTGTGTCATGAATAAATAAATAAAATCTTCTTAAAAAAATGAAAGAATAAGTAAAGTATAAGGACTTTTTTAAATGGAGATTTATTTTCAGTTTATTTCTATAGTCTGAATTGGTTTTGCTGATTGCAACTAAAGTCAGAGATTATGGTCTGAGCAATGTTTCATATATTAAAGATCCAAGACAAGTCAAAGCACTTAGGCTTGGGATTCCTCTGGAAGAAATCCTGGACCAAGTAAAAAACAAATATTTTATGAGCTAAATCAGAGGCTTTTCCAGTCAGTCTTGAAGCCAACCAGCTGGCCTCCCATCTGTTTTCTCACCTAAGTTCCAGGACCAATTTGGATAGAGGCTAAGACATTCTTGACAGGCATTTGGAGAATGAAGAGATTCTTGTTTTCATTCCTAAAATATTCCATTCTGTGTGCATTTGAATAAGTATTTTTTGCATAATTTAATGCCTTTGGAAAACAGAATACTTGCAACATGGAGCCTGATGGAGGTAGAGTCCCCATGGAGGCATTGCAGACCTGAAGGAGAACATGGCAACCTTGAGATGGGGTGCATGGCTCTGAGTTTGGCTGGGGGACGGATCTGTGGCCACAGTGAGTCAGAAGGCAGGAGGAGTCCCTACATGAGCAGTGTCAGAGGCAAGGAGTCCAGCTTCGAAGGGATTAGAAGGGGTGGCTCAGCGGTTTAGTGCCGCCTTCAGGCCAGGGCCTGATCCTGGAGACCAGGGAAAGAGTCCAACGCGACCGGGGATCGAGTCCCACGTCGGGCTCCCTGCATGGAGCCTGCTTCTCCCTCTGCCTGTGTCTCTGCCTCTCTCTCTGTGTCTCTCATGAATAAATAAATAAAATCTTTTTTTTTTTTTTTAAGAAGGGATAAGAAACTTCTCCATGGTCCCAGGGGTGGTAAGAGGTCTACTGGGCCTCAAAGCCAGGTCTCCTGACTCCAGAACTTATGTTCTTCATCTTTGTGGGGTGCCTTAGAGTCAATCAGCTGGTCCTCTTAACTGCCTGTGGGGATAAAGGCACAAATCGAGTCTGGCTAAACCTAAAATTTCTAGTAGGAGGCCAAACAATTAATAGCCAAACAACTAACCATTTGAATGATGTGTGGCTGAGGGGAAAGTCCTCAATGGTTTAGGTTCTGAGCAGTATAAATCCTTATAAAAATATATTTTCACATTGCAAAATAGAAAATACAGATAGAATAGAATTTTGAGGAAACTGATTCCAAAATAAGAATATCTAGGAACCCTGTTTTTGTTTTCTAATTTAGCAGACAGTTGTGCTAGTACCCTTTCTCACACTAATATCTTTAATATAAGGAAAATCATGAACACGGGGAAAGGAGGTATAATTCCTTATGCAGTTGGATGCTTCCAATTATTTGTAGTCTTTTAGGAACTTAATCACCACTTCATTGCATTAAGATGCCACTTTATATTGTGTAAACTGAAGAAGCACTTTCTTTGACTTCTTTGTTGTATTTTGGAATGTTTGTATCTAGGATCTATTTAAAAAAACTTAGCAGTGCCACTTTTAGGTTTTGGTCCTATAAAAATACTATCATATAAGTGTGCAAAGATACATTTTAAAGATGTCTCTTCAACTTTAGATGTAATAGAAACATATTTAAACAATTGAGTATCTTTAAATGGGAGGTTGATATTATGTGCAAGAACATCAAAAATAGTGGGATACATATATGTAAAATGGTTGTAGCACTGTTATTAAAATATCATTGCATAAAAAGTCGGGAAGCATAGAATGATATGTGAAATTTGAGTCATATTTGGTTAAAAATCCTATTGTGTGTGTACGTATGTGAGGGTGTGTATGTGGTGTCCTGTGGTGAAGCGTGTAGGTATAGAACACAATTTTAGAATTATTATACCAAAGTATTCAAAAGTGAGTAGGGATTGCAAATTGTGGGGAAACATGTACTTCTTAGTTTCTACACTTCTTATTTATTGTGTTTTGTCCTTACAAAAACATTTATTGGTTTTATTAGAAACCAAAAATAATATTTTTGTAGTTTGCTTGGCATTCAGTGCTTATGACTAAAACAATTTGCCTTTCCAGTCTAATTATCCTAATTTCAAGCTTGCCACCTTAATTAGAGATTTTCCAACTGTGTCTTTGATTCCTTTACTCTACCTTTCTGCACCTGGTATCCTCTTTGGGGAAGAGCCTTCCCTTCATTTCTTTCTCTCTTTTTAAAATGATTTATTTATTTATTTATTTGAGAGCGCACAGGTGCGCACACACATGAGGGGAAGGGCAGAGGAAGAAAATCTTGAAGCAGACGCCCTGCTGAGCATGGAGCCGGACATGGGGTCCATCTCAGGACCCTGAGATCACAACCTGAGCCTAAACCAAGAGGTGGAGGCTTAACCGACTGAGCCATCCAGGCGCCACTTCCCTTGACTTCTTATATCCGGGTTCCGCTATGTTCCCAGTTCTAATTCCAGGGCTTTGATACACATTTTTATATGTATATTTCTCAATCAATTTCTCTCCTCTGCCATTATTTCAGATATTGTGTTCTTCTGTTACATCACATATCATACTCTGGCTTGTAATAAACCTAATAATATAGTCATATGAGCCACCCATAAAACTGAAACATCTTAATGCTTATTTCCTTATAATTAGATTACTTTACCTTAGTAGGTGTCTCATAACATTTGAAAAATTAATAGTGTTTTATTTTTGTGCATTTTTTTGAACAATTCCAGCTTTTCTTTATATCCTGGTTTACTATTGAAGAGTCACCTCTGCTTTAGGACAAATCGCCAACCTTGTGACTTCTAATCCACTCCTCAATTCTATATTGTGATTTCTATGTAATAACTGTATTTGCTTCCTCTGTTTTCTTATATAAACACATTTCAGGAGGCTTAAATGGGAGATGACAGTCCAAATAAAGTGTCTTTGGCATTTGCAATTATTTCATAGCATGATGCCAAAATATTGTCATATACAGTATCTCACATGACAAAGCTAATAAAGTCTCAGAGAAACAGAAATGTTTATAATAGGTTCCTGTATAAATCAGTCCAGGTGGTTTCCTTTTACAAGGACAGGCAGGATTATTTTCAATATGACAGAACGAGGGGAAAGAGTGAAAACCCAACTGATTTGCAAACAGCAGTTTCCTCAGTAGTCATCCGGGAAGGGAGTTCTGCTGTGTCACAAGTGACTGGTCCCTGGTTTTGAAAGAGAGTGAATCATCCTCCTTTGAAACAAGAGATAAGTGGGAGAGAGAGAGCCGTATAAAATTATTTTACAACTATTTCCTTTTAAGCTATGACTTCTTGAACTGGAATGTGATCCAGAATAGCTTCCCTTTGAATCCAACATTTGTCTTAAGCATTTTTATTGTCTCTATTTTCTCTCACACCATCGTACTTCTTCTCTCCCTCTGTTCAACAGATTTACACTGACTGGGCCAACCACTACCTAGCAAAATCGGGCCACAAGCGGTTGATCAAGGATTTGCAACAAGACATTGCAGATGGAGTACTGCTAGCCGAAATCATCCAGATCATTGGTAAGACCTGCCCCCTGGGAAAAGCCATGAAAGTCTCTGCCCCACCCGCCTTGGTAAAACACAATTTCAGTTGAATGCATATGAACTTGGTCCGTGTGTCTCTGAGATTAATGTAGCTCTCCCTCGATTTAATTAAAAATGTTTATGTGAGAATGTTTGAAAAAAAGCAGTTTGACTATACTTTTAAATGGCTAGAACTGTATCTTTACATACACTGAATTGTCAGAAATGAATGCTTCATTAAACCATATGTCTCCCATGTGTGCATTTCGTTAGCTGGAGCAACTCATACACTCTGAGATTCCTTGAAACTGTATCCTGATCCAGCAGGGACAATTGTGAAAGGTTTCATGTCAGCAGTCATTTGGCACAGGCTAAAGAATTAGCAGCAACTTCCTTCTCACTCACTTTTTTTTTTTTTTTTTTGCCTGATTTGTGCATATGGAATTGGCGGCTGCTAACAAGTGTGTCCTCTTGTACACGGCTCGGGAGACAAAGTGAATGTAGCAGCAGCATTGTGCTTGTTTCTGTTTTTGTTTTTGTTTTTTCTTAGTCTCCCTTTTTTTTGTGTTTCACTTCATTGCTTAAGCATGTCATTCTTTTTTTCTCTCTTTTATTTTATTTCTTGGCTTTAGCAAATGAAAAAGTTGAAGATATCAATGGATGTCCTAGGAGTCAATCTCAGATGGTAAGAATCATATTTATTCTAAAATATAATGCTTATCTTCACTTTTGATTAAATTGCTTTTGTAAATGGACTAGAAATTTCTTTTGCATGCCTTCCTGCTTAAGAAACCATTTGATCACATGCTGTCATATGTATTTCTTTGGGAACAATATATGAACAAGTGATAGCGTCAGCACAGTTGAATATGTATGACTCCTGAATAACATAGGTCTCCAAGTTGTTATCAGATCTTTACTTTTTGTTGTTGTTGTCCTGATGTCTGAATAACTTAACACTGGTTTTGGTGGCAGTAAATCCCATCTTAAGTGGAGCCTTTATGTCTGAGCAACTGGTTTGAAGAACAGAACTTGCCATGTACATCTTAAAAATATATAAATGGTGTTTTCTTTGTTCCTAACAAAGTCCAGTGTAAACACATGGGCTCTTCAGCACTTTTGGAAATAGCTGCAAAGGCATGCTGTTAGGAGTTTTCTGAGCAGTGACTGATCATGAGATATGATTCATAGCCTTTTCCAGAAAGCTGTTGATCTAGGGGTCTGTGTCTTTCCAAGCCCTCTTTTTGTCTTTAGCAACTGGTAAAGCTTAAGGTTTTGTAATAAAAGAAAAATAGATTGATAAACCACTGAGGAAAAAGAACTCACTGCTATCTTGATTAAATAGCCACAACTTAATTTTATAGGACAAGATGAAGTACAGATACCTTCATTAAAGTTATATCTGTGGATATAATCAGGAATGATAGCCAAAATCAATAAGATGAGGCTTCCTTCAAAACTCTTTTTAACATGGAATAGGCATTTTAAGTGACTGTGATGAGTTCTTAATTATCAGAGACTGGAAGTGGAAAAAAAAAGTGAACTCTTTTGACATGCTTACTTGCTTTATCTAATGTCAGAGAACTGAAATCCAAAATAATTAAAGGAATGTATTCTTAAAGAGTGATTAACTAGCATGTCTGGTGTGTGTGATTAATAAACATTTTAAGGAACTATTACAGTGTCAAAAACTCTGTATAACTATTGTGAAAAAATCACTATAAAAAACAATTTTCTGTAAAATACTTCAGTTTTAAAGAAATTCCTGTTCTAATTACTCTGGGCATAAGCATGACTCTTTAGAAATTAATTATAGTTTTACTGAAAATAATTATAATACCATCAGACTCTCCTAAAATAATAGCTGTGTGATACTGTAAAAGAGATGTAACCTCTCTGAGTCCCCGCATTTTCATCTGTGTAATGAACCCTAATTAGGATAAGATAATGACATATAATTATGGACATTCTTTACTACCTAAACTAATATGGAAATACCTAGTAGTGATGTTATAAACTTTGGTAAGACACATTCATAAATTAACACCCGTTACAAGATTTTTTAGGGCTTTATCTTAAAGAGCTCTGTAGTCCCTGAATATCGTATATTACGTTTCTCAAACTCAACACTGGGTCTTGCTTTCATTATTTCAAACATAAAGAGGTGCTGGATACTAAAACACATCTTCTCTGTTGTTATTCCAATTTGATTCTGATTATAGAGAATCCAATAAACAGCCAAGATAATGCTTCATGATGGGGGTGGGGGGGGGAAACCTCTCCAAAACTCATAACTGTGGATAGGAATTCAGTCCCTAGATATTTATGTGAAACATCTGTACCAAAGATTCTACAAATCTGTGAAAACTTTCTCATGAGTATTAGACTCTGTTAATTTTTTATTACTTCCTACTCCTTATTAGCCCCCAAATTTCATGTAATATCTAGTATACATGTTATGTTATGTTGATATTTCTGCTTTTGATTAAAAAAAACACATGCATAAAAACCAAAACCTAAGAAATGTAAATGCTATGAAAAAGGTAGTTTTTCCAGCCAAATAGTATTAGTCAGAATCACATAGAATTTTTCATAAAGAGCAACTTGTATTTTCATTTTTTTCTGATGTGATTAAGTTTTGAATCTGAAGTTGGCATGCCCTGAGTGTGTTGATTCAAAATAATACATATAACAAAAATGTAGCTTTCAGGGGGTTGACTTATTTTTGCCTCTGTTCTTACAAATTGGCATTGGTACTATATTATTAATGAATTAAAATTCCAGATTTTAACTGAAACAAGAAATTAGAGGAAAAAGAATTATGAGAGAGCATGACTAGGCTTAAGAATTTAGTATATCTATTCCAAACAGGATGTTGCCTGTCTTTGCATTGCTTAACAACCAAGACAATGAGTGCTATCCTTACTCACAGAAATGCTTTGACTACATCCTTTTGTACATCTGATCTTTTCTTGTCTTTGCTTGCTGTTTGTGTTTAATAACAAAAGGTAGGGTAAAGCTAGGTATGCTACTGTTTCTAATCACAAATTGTATTTATTTAAATTTCAGCTTTGATATCCTTTATTGGATTGTTTTAAGCCTTTTAAGAATATAGGTTCTCTTGTGGTATGAATCTATAATATATTGATAAATATTTTGATGTAAGAACAGTCAGGTAATTCATAGTGAGTCAGTTGAGCACCTGAGCTACCAGATGGAGGGACATTTGGGGAACAGAGGAGCAAATACTGAAATAAATAATACCAACAATGTCACATAGGCAGAAACAAAATGCTGGGAAGGGAATAAGCTTGGTGTATTTCAGCAACAGATAGGAGACCACTGTGGTTTGAGTACAGGGCAGCGTTTGGATGGGACAATGGAAGCCTAACCACGTAGGGCCAAATTAAGGAGTTTGTTTGTCATTCTAAGTTGGACAGGGGTCCTTTGGAAGACTTTTTAAACTGGGCTATGTCATGATCTGATGTAAATATTTTTTAAACTTTTTTTAAAGATTTTATTTATTTATTCATGAGTGACACACACACAGAGAAGCGGAGACATAGGCAGAGGGGGAAGGAGGCTCCATGCTGGGAGCCCGATACGGGTGGACTCGATTCCGGTACTCCAGGATCACGCCCTGAGCCTAAGGCAGATGAGCTTAACCGCTGAGCCATCCAGGCGTCCCTGTTGTAAATATTTTTAAAAGGATACCCTAGGTGTTTTCTGGAAATTGTAGAATATGTGTGGATGTGAGAGGTGAAGAATATAGGGAGTATAAAATGATCCCACAATTTTGACCTGATAAATTACGATTATTACAGAAGGAGAAAACAGGCTAAAGGTAGAAGGGGGAAGATGACAAATTCATATTTTGAAAGTAGAGTTTGACATGTCCATTGGAATATCAACTAGGAGGAGGTGACTTTAGGCAATTAGGCATGTGTTCCTGAAGGTGACAAGTAAGGTATTAGAACATACCTAGTACATAGGTAATGATTGAAGTCATGGAAAAGGATGGGATCTCAAAAGAAGGCCTGTATAAAGTCAGGAGGGAAGAAATTTGAGGTTCTCACATTGGAGAATACCATAAATATGTTTAGCAACAATGTAGAGTCAGAAAAAAGGAAAGAATGGTGAAAGAGTGAGCCCATCTTTAAAGGGATAAATCCACAGATGCGGGGTGTGGATCCTTAGGGTAGTTATGATAGCTTAAAATGGAGTACTTGGACTAACCCAGTGAGATTAGGGCAAGGTAAGATGAGCAGAATGTGGTAGATGTTGTTAGATGCTACTTAGCCAACTAGTTGATGTGCTGAAACAAATATCTTCTATAGGGTAACCATCTGTTAAGGAATAACAGAGATGCACATATCCATTGAGTCTTGAACAGTCTTTCTAGGAGTTTCCTGTCAAAGAGAAAAAAAAATATATATATATGCAGAGGAGGAAGGAGGCTCCATGCTGGGAGTCCAATGCAGGTGGACTTGATCCTGGTACTCTAGGGTCATGCCTTGAGCCAAAGGCAGATGCGCTTCAATTATGGTATACAATTTTATTTATATATATATGTAAATATATATACATATATTTACATATATACATATATAATGTATATATACATGTATGTATACATATATACATATATAATGTATATATACATGTATGTATACATATATATATACATACATACATACGTATATTCTGAGAGGAAGGAAGAATGAAGGGAGTTTTTGGAAAGGGGGAAGTAAGCAGGGAAAGAGGAAGCAGTAGAGAGGAGAGGACCCAGGGGATTGAGGAGACAAGAGATGATAACAAATCCTAGAGGAAGTGGCAAAGGAAGAGTCTTGAAGTCTGTGTAGATAGAAGATACAACGCTGGAAAAGAAGGGGTACGTTTTCCTTTGTGTCATGTTGCAAGAGGATATGATTGTGTGAAATGTGAATATCTGAAAACGGATTAAATAGAAATTGAAGGAATTCATCAATAAGATAACTTCAGAGTATTAGAGAATAATGTGCTTTTTTCCTTGGGATTTTCTACATTACCTTATAATATAGAGAAAAATTCAATTATGATATCTCAAAATAGATGAAAAAAATTAACAATAGAGCTTTCAAATTACATGGGCCAAAGAACCATATTTAAGAGAAATATGAACTTGTCCTTATGCCAATTTATTAGCGTAATTATTGAGAGATCGTGATTCATGTTTATTCTAAGTCTCAAAGTCATGGTTATCTTTCCTTAACAAGCTTGAGACTAAACTCATCCTGAAAAAACAGAACTGGTTTGAGGAGCTTATTCAACACTATAATTAACCTTATCCAAAGATGAAGTTACTATTATGGATTGCACCTGTTGAGTAATTTCTAGGTGGGTGGTATCAGAATTCAAAATCTATGCTGCATGCCACACTTTGGTGAGATTACATGGGGAAATAAATTAGTAAACTATAAATACTAGGAATGTCCAGAATGCCCAGCAGATTAAAAATAGCAGAAAAATGCCCAACATGTATTTGAAATGCAGAGGCACAAGTGCTAGCTAGGTTCTTAGACAAAAATGTAAGACATGTAAGGGAAAAGTTGTGAAGACCAATTTTCCTTTATGTTAAAATAGGCTTTACAATGAAGGATCTTTACAAACGCATAGAGAGATGAGGAAATTTGATTGTTTGATTATATGAAGTAAACCAAGATTTTGGTTATACCAGATAGCTGAGGATCTGACAAATAGGAGTCACAATTGCCCTTCCTTTTTGCTGGCTCCTCCCATGACCTCAATGTAATAGCTCAATTGTTTTTCGGCCACAATTTTCAATCTTACTTTCTAATGTATCACGTTGCTTAAAATTTGCTAATAGGAGCGTTTGGGGAATGAGATGCCTCTTACCCTCTCTTTTTCCTCCAAGATAGAAAATTCAGTTTCCTTTTCCCTTGATTCTCCAGTTCCAGGTCCCACATTGTTGTGACTTCCAGAATAGTAGACTGTTATGATTTTATAGGCATCTTCATTCCATCTCAATAGTTTACACTTATCTGGACAGTCCTCCTAGTCAAAGTATTTTATCTTTTTGTCAGTGTTCTGTCCCTTAAAATTTTAATTCTTTTAGCCACTGCTTGTAATTGCTTCTCTTTTAAAGGATCTATTTATGTAAGATAGGAAGATAAGGTTTCTAACCAAATAGGGAAGAGATAAAATATTGGAATGCTCTTAAAGATTCAATAAAATCTCATAAATGGCACACTGCAGCATTCTAGCACTATGACTCAGAGGAGTGGATTATTGCTAAGTTAGTCCATTCACATGATCCCCTGCCATTTTTGAAACTGTTCATCTTCTGGAATGGCTAGAAAAAGATAGCTTAATGAAGACAAATGCTTTCCTACAAATAGAGCTCTCATCTCTAAAGAAATGCTAAGAGGATATTTGTGCTTTCTAGTTTTCTTCATAATTTCATTATTTTCCTATAGGTTCAAACTTGGAAGAATAAGAAAAAGTGCTAAAATGGAGAAATATATCCTTAAGTTTTTAGAATAGCGCCCTGATAATTTTTAAAACCAAACGTCTCTAGAAGTAGCTCTGTATTGTTAGCAAAGTTCAAATGAAGAAATGATATGGAGACACTGAAAGGAAGCATGTTAAGTTGAAAGGGCAATGGTCACTGAAATTCTGATTCGGACTGTGTGGCCCAGGAAAAAATCCAGTGAATGCTCAGTCTCTGCTCATTTCCACATTGAGGGAATTAGACCAATGAAACTCTGAGTGGCTAGATTGATTTAACAAAACACCAAAGACCATGGTTTCTGTTCACTCTTTTATCTTAGAGCTATATTTGGGTTTTCATTCTTTATGGCTTTTTTGAAAGTATCTTCATAGTAAGGTGAGAAAAATATTTTCTAAAATATTTGAGTCCAGTTTACAAAGAAAAAGAATAGGGCAGCCTTGGTGGCTCAGCGGTTTAGTGCCACCTTCAGCCCAGGGTGTGATCCTAGAGACCTGGGATCGAGTCCTGCATCGGGCTCCCTGCATGGGGTCTGCTTCTCCCTCTGCCTGTGTCTCTGCTTCTCTCTCTCTCTCTCTCTCTCTCTGAGTCTCTCACGAATAAATAAAATCTTTAAAAAAAAAAAAAAAAGAATAGTTGCATGGGAATCATACTTTTATGGGAGTTGTCTGGTCCTCCATTAAGAAATGAAGTAAATGTCGAAAATACAAGAATCCTTTTCCCCATTAGCTTTAAATCATAGAATAAATAGTGTAAATGTTCTCAGGAGTATCAATATTTAAATTGGTTCATGCCACTAGTAGGACAAATAGAAATTGAAATAATGTAATTTTGAATTGAACTCCAGAGTCTGTGTAATTTTTTTCTTTTTTTTGGAGAAAATAGATATATTTTTTCTTTAATTCGAGGAAAATTAGTAAGCTTTATATATGCATATATAATAACCATTGGGAGCTGTAGTTGATATTTCAACTATATATTAGAATATCAATCACTTTCTTAAACATTTAGCATGTTCTTTATCCTGATATATTTTTTAAACAATTTATTTATTTTAGAGGGAGAAAGAGAGAGGGAGGGGGAACACGAGTTGGAGAGAGGAGAGGAGGCAGAGGGAGATGGAGAGAATCTCCAGCAGACTCCCTACTGAGCATGGAGCCAGTTGCAGGTCTCGATTATATGACTTGAGATCACAAGCTGAGCCAAAGTCAAGAGTTGGATGCTTAACCGACTGAACCACCCAGGCACCCCATCCTGATATTTTTAACTTAATTGCTGTAAATTGTTTCTCACCAATAGGCCATAGCCCAGTAAACACTAAGTATAATCATACTAATCATACTAATCATAGAAAGTATGTTTCTAACAATCCTTCCACAAATTTAGTTTTTATTACTTTCAATAATCTAGTCCTTTTTTTTAAAGATTTTATTTATTTATTCATGAGAGACACAGAGAGAGAGGCAGAGACCCAGGCAGAGGACCATACAAGGATACCGATGTGGGACTCGATCCTGGGACCCCGGGGTCACGACTTGAGCCAAAGGTAGATGCTTAACCGCTGAGCCACCCTGGTGTCCCAATCTAGTCCTTTTAAAAAGGACTTACTGCTCCATGTTTTTAAGGCTCATTCTTGAAATTTCATAGAAAATGACCACTGATAATAATCAGTGATCAAATATACAAGAGCAATTTTAAAAACCGTAGTTTGAAAAAAAATAAAAAAAATAAAAAAATAAAAAATAAAAATCGTAGTTTGACAAATAGTGTACTAAGATATGAGGCCATTTTGAATGAAAACTATGATATTCTTAAGAATCTATAACAAATAATGTTATAAAAATAACTTCTAGGAAAAGAGAAAAAGGAAATAAAATAGGGAGAATCTTGTTCATTTGATCTCATTATAATGATTTGAAAAGTTAATCTTGGATGAGATAAATTATTTGCCAATCAGTAAAAAGCCCTAGTTACTTTATGACATTATATTTAAATGATTTTAATATTAATTGAGTTAAACTGACTCATCTGGATAGACACAGATAAAAATTCATGAAATACCTTGGAGGAATTATATTGCCCAGTTGATTTGTATTAGCCATGTTTCAAACCACAAAAATATTGGGAATCATATCATAGAAACTAAATTGTTGAGTGCTCAGCAATATCAGTTTTACTTATTGGTTCACTTAATGATCGAAAGTCAGGCATGTGTGTCTGGTACTGTGCTTGGATGATTTGCTTGCATTTTTCATTTAGCATCACAGCAAACCTGCAAAGGAACGAGGTCTCACTGAGCCTGCCTATTAAAGGGCCAGTACTGGGTCTCATGTCTCTGAGTTTAGACTAAATTACTTTTAATAAAACTTATTAATAAACAAACTTAACAAAATTCAAGTCTTTGGATTTTCAACCTCTCCTCTGCTCCTTCCACCTCCTCCCCTTGGCCTCCTCTTCCTCTTTCCCACTTCTTTCTTCTTTAATATTTCAGTCTTTCACCCTTCCTTACTCCCAACCATGCAATATTAATTATTTTTCTTTAAAACTGTACTGGTCTTTCCTATCCATAGAGGTGTATAAACTTTGGTTAGGTTGGGAGGGGGGTGGGTATATGAGATAAATAATAGTGTATAGATTTTGTGATGAAATTATGCATTTGGCAAATCATTTCATCACAAAATGGCAAAATGACAAAGATGTAACTTTAGTCCTATATGTAAATAAACATTAAGTTTAGGGCAAATTTATAACTTTGTTGTAAAAGAGTAAGATTCTTTTGTTCTCTAAAACAAACTGAAAAGCAGGAATTCATTAAAACCCACAGAGTATATCTTCAGGTCAATGAATGCTGATGTAATTTTTTAAATAATTTCATTTATAAAATTTCATATTGGTAATTATAGCCTATGAAGATTAAATACCTATATATATTTTTAAAGATTTTATTTACTTATTCATGAGAGACACAGAGAGGCAGAGACATAGACAGAGGGAGAAACAGGCTAGGCTCCCTGTGGAGCCCAATGCGGGACTTGATCCCGGGTCTCCAGAGTCACACCCTGAGCCAAAGGCGGCGCTAAACCACTGAGCCACCCAGGCATCCCCTAAATACCTATAATCGACCAAAATATTAAACAATGTTCATTATTCTCTAAATACCAGTCAGTTAGAATAGTAGAATTCTGAACAAAAATAATATTTATCTGATAAAATACTAATAGATTTTCCATATCTATATCCATACTGATATATATGTAAGTACACACATATATCTATCTGTCTACACTGTATATATATATATTTAGTTGCTCATATATTATGTGGAAGATGGTTTTATATCCATTTCATGGATAAGGAAGCTGAGGCTTCAGGAGAGTGAAAACTTTCTCAATTTCTTACAGTGTATAAATTGCATAACTAGGATGCAAATCCAGTTTTACTTGACTGCAAAAACTTTTAATTATTATACTCTCCTACTTAATTAATAAACTGACTCATTGCAACTAACAGCAGACCAACTCAGTACAAAAACAAACTGCAGAGTGGAACAAAATTACTCTCTCCCCCAACCTGTCCCTCTCCAAGTTACACAAAGTCACTTGAGATGGAAAGGGGAAATGTGTGGTTTAGCATTGCAATGACATGAGGCACTTAATTTAACTGCATATTTTATCTCCCCTCCCCGAAGACCTAACAAATCCAAAGTCGGAGGGGGAGGCCTGGAAATCAGTATGCTCACAGATACCAGCAGCTCACCCTTAGCCTTGCTAACTGTTGGTATCTACTACTTTGACTAGATAATTGAATTCATTTTCTGTGGCTGCTGTTACAAATTATCACAAACTGGGTAACTTAAGACAAAAATTTAATCTCACACAGTTCTGGAGGCCAGAAGTCTGGAGTCAGTACCTCAAGACCAAAATCAAAGCATCAGCAGTTTTGTGCTCCTTTCAGAGGCTGTGGAAGAAACGCACTCACTCCTCGCCTGTTCTAGCTTCTGGTGGCTGCCAGTGTTCTTTGGCTGGTGGCCACGTCAGCCATTCTGTATGTTATATACCAGGGCATAAAAGTGCACTGGATATTTGAGATTGAATTTGGAGGCATTTCAGTCTTGTGAACTTGTATTGAACAAAGTATGTATTGAACAAAGAGATCTTGCATAGTATTTCTGTCTTTGCCTTCCCACTGCAGGGAAGGCATCATCTTTACATTCAACCAAATATTTATTGAGCACCTATTTTGTGCCAGGCACTGTATCCTAGCTGTCAGTCATGTTGAGAGCTTGAGTCAGAGGCTCGAAATGACTGTCAGAATGTCTAAATTAGAGTGGTCGGAACTTGTGGCAGGGAGAGCTAGTTCATTGGACACTGACAGGGTTGAATTTGAATTCTGGCTCTGCTGTGTATTAGCTGTGCACATTTATAAAAATTATATTATCTCTCTAAGTTTCTACTGAATGGAAAAATTATATAAAATTTACCAGAGTGGATGGTGATGTTGAAAAGAGTTTTGGATTTGGAGTAAATAGTATATGGGCTTAAAACTCTGTATGAACTCACCGTGCTAGGTTGTTGACAGGTGGGAAAAAAAGTAGCTTCCGAGGCATTTTTCCTGCTTCCATTCTTGACGCGTAGTGTAGGGTTTTTCTGAATGCAACTTGTTTACCTACTATGCTGTGAAGATAATGTGTTAAAAGTGACATTGTTAAGTGAAATACACTAAAGTAGAATTTTGAAAAACCAGAGAGCATTGCAGATGGTATGAGTAGAAATTGAGGTGTGAAATTTATTAGTAAATCCGTTGTATGTACTGTGTGATCATATGGAATAGATATCTTCAAAGCAGCACTGACTATTTCTTTTACACAAAACACACCACTAGCTCCCTGAGCTTTGAGACCAAGCCAGGCTCCTCCCGGCCTGAGGCATATTCCCAAGCTAGCCTCTGCCCATCATCAGGTTCTGTGGCCCTGTCTCCTGCCACTAGATTGTCCAGATTTCAAGGTTCTTGTCCCTGAAGTCCCGTCTGGTGATCTCTTCTCCTACTTTTGGTCATGAAACTGATCGAAGGTTATCAGCTTTTGGAGTAGGCTTTTGTCATATTTGGTAAACAGTGAAGTTATGAAGAAAGATTTAGGTGCAGTTCACCCTTAACATTTCCTGCTATTCTGAATTCTTTGCCACTCACTTAACTTAGACGATGTTTCTCAACCATGACCAGTTGACATTGTGCTCCTCCCTCGGATTCACCTCATGGCACATCCTCTAATTTGGTTAACTCTTCCTAACCTTTCAGGGACTAGCTCAGACTTCTCTTTAAAGAGAAAAATGTGGGGATTAATGACATAGGCTCTGTTTTGATACATTCTCTCTGTGTGATCTCTGAGTGTGTCAGTTTAATTTTCTGAGCAACACCTTTCTCGTAAAAAGGTATAGTAATGGCAACCTCAGATGAAAATATATTTGTAACTGTGTTAAGTAAGTCTTAGTTACTAATAACTTTCTCATTTCCTAGTACTTGACCTCTAGTCCAGAATAGGCTTCTGCATGCTTCTCCAGGAGTCTCCGTTTCTCTGACCATAGCATTTCTTGCACTACATTGGAAATATCTCTCTGTCTTATAAAACTATATATTTTTAAGGACTTGGACATGTTCAACGAACAACTAATTGTTGAATGAGTGAATGCAAACAAAATTAAGAATTTTAATCAATGCAAAAATACTAATGCATTATTTAAGGTCTTCAGACAAATGTATATCTGATTAAAATCTTTGGCTAAAATTTAAATTATTATTTGAATCCCATGAAGGATGAGAGTTCACTCAAACTGAACAATTTTACTGTTTTTTTTTTTCGTTGAAATCACATTTGTTTAATTAGTTTATATAGTGACACTACCAGTACACATTTATAATGAAAAAGTAGGACATGTAGTTAATCAAAAATAGCACAAGTCACAAGAGAATCTATCATCCAGAGATAACAAAAGTTAAATTCGGCTTATATTCTTCTAGACATTCTGTTTGTATGATTCATAACAGCATTATCTAGCACTCCAGGCATGCCTTAACCGGATGCATTACATCTGTAGAGAGAACTCAGACTCTGAAGTATTGTATCTGCTACCTGGTGTACAGTTATTTAACATTTTCTATTGCAGTGTTTTCAGAACCGAAGTGGCAACAAATGCTTTTCAATTCTAGGTCAAATTCAGCTCTGTCAGCATAACTGTAGAAAGTGAAGCCTGGCATGATCTACTCTCAAACATCTTTATGAACAATTTTGCTCTTGGTTGCTCTGATGGGCATGCCCAGCCCTCCTTCTGACACTTGTCTACCATAACAAAGTCAGACAGACTTCAAGTTTGACTGATTCTTCTCTGAAGCTTTTCCCAGCTGTGTAGTGAAAATTGATAAGTCCATTCTCTCTACTGCCATATAATTTTTTTTTAGAATTTATCATATTATGCCTTGTGTTAGGGTGATTTATCAGTCTTTTTTTTTTGTCTCCAGCTATTTTGCAAGCTCACAAAGGCAAAAGACTGTGTAATTCATTTTTATATCCCTTCACCATCTAGCAGAGCTCTTTGCATGTAATAAACAGTCAGTTCTTGCTGAGTGAATTTATCATTCGTTGTTAGGTCTTGGTGCCATGATTTAAATGGAATCACAAACTATAAGGTTGATATTAATCATACCCAGATATTTAGGACCTAAACATAGTTCTCATTAATTATCCATAAGTAAAAGTGAAAGAAACGTGTGAATGGACAAGGTATAACTTTGTTAATACTGTGAAAGATGCCTCAAGTCACAATTTCTAAAACAGGTAATACCAGTTTTGTAGTAAAAATACTAAAAGGTAAATGTCATAAAACATGCAGCTTAAAGTGTGAATTCAATAAAGAACTGTGCTAATTAAAAATTCTACATTTTTCAGAATACTTTATTCAACAATGAAGTAAATAAATACAAGTATTTCCAGTTTATCTTCTAACTATGTTAATATGTTGAGAATATATATTGATCTCAAGTTTAAAAAACTTTGAAGGCACAAATACACTGACGACTGTCTTGAGTGTCATAAGTGAAGATAATAAAAACACATTTTCCTCATTTAAAACCCAATTTGTGATTTAACAGAATACATGCTTACATTTAGCAAGTTGATAAGGATCAGGATAAATGTACAATTATGAAATTAGACAATCAACGAAATTGGTTTTGAAAAATGCCTTTCATTATTCATGGGAGTGTGGAAAATATTGGAAATGAGTCAATGCTCTTTAGAAAATATGAGGATAATGGCTATGTCTTGAAATTTATATATGCAGCACTGAGCAGAATTCCATGCATAAAATAGATTTGATAAATGCTTAATGAATGAATAATTAAAGGATTGGATTTTATAAAACATAAAATTAAATGGTAATGCTTCAAAATACTACTATTAATTATACAAATATAAACTACTGAGGTACAAAAATATGAATCAACTGCTATTGAATTTGTGTCTTTAATAGGGAAAACACACACAACGGTCCACTTTCCTATTTATTCGAGCAAAATTGTCTTTTTTTTAGGCATTGTGTTAACATTAGATATTTTCATAGAATCCAAAAGCCTCAAAGCTCACTGTACCAGACATTTTGAAAATTCTGACTAGATGATATTGACTGGATTTAGAACTTAGAAACTGGATGCGATTGAGTGGATTTAGAACTTAGAGATTTCCAGTTTTATTTTCATTACAAAGTCAATTTTTATATATTTTGTGTGGCCATGCTTAAATTTAACAGGTAAAGAGAGGCAAAGTGGGTGCTCTGGGCCAGTAAAATGTAAGCCACAAATAGACCCAGAAAATTGTGCATGACATAATAGTAGGCAAGTGAAAGTCCTGGGAGTGACTGTCACACGCTATGGACATGACTATTAGTTGAGCTATATGAGAAGTGTATTGCCCACAGAACTGAGAGTTAATTTCTCTATATTACTGCCATAAGAGGATATGTATATAAAATACCACAGGCATAAAATGTAAAATGCATGCATTATGTAGTATTATGGTCATCCTTGACTCCTCACTTTCTTGTATGCCATAGCTTCCCACTAATATTCTTCAACTTATACCCAGAGTCTGGATCACCTTCACTGCCCCCACTGTTGTCTGAAACACCATCATCATTCACTTAATTACTGGCAAAAGCCACCCATCAAGTTTCTGTACTTCTGTCCTTGTCTGCCTTTCTTTTTAGTAAGACAGAAGGCTCTTCATTTTATTTTTATTTTTAATTGAAGTAAAACATACATAAGGTACTCTACTGGGAATTAAGGTAAAACAAATGTAGAAAGTGTATAACGTACACTCCAGTCTTAAGTATATAGCTGATTGATTTTTAAATATGTATATACCTGTGTAGTCACACTCAGGTCCAAACAAAGGTCACTTCCAGTGTACCTGCTCCCCCTATATGACTTTCGATTACCAGGCCCTTCCAATGTTCATCACTGTTGTATTTTCAGTGTTTGCTCTTGGACATCTTGAATTTCATGGATATTGGGGATAAAAGAGGATATACTCTTTTGTTGGATTCTTTTGCTCATCGTTATATGAGATCTTCTCTGAAAGTCAGTTGCCTCATTTTTAAAGAGGAAGAGGAAGGTAGACTGACATCAGCAGTTAACATTTGAAATCAGCTGAAGTTTAGTCCCAACCCAAAGAGTTCTTGATGTTTATTGTCTGGAGTCAGGCACAGAGAAGTAGCATAATTTTTAAAATCCCAATGAAAATTGACCCTACAGACTCTAAATCAAATGACCTCTCTCTCTCCTTCTTTCTTCCTCTCTCTCTCTCCCTCTCTCCTCTCCCTACCTTTTTTCCCTTTCTCCCTCCTTCTCTGTCTCCTTCTTCCTCCCTCTCTCTCTCTCTCTCCCTCTTTCTCTCTCTCTCTCCCTCTTCCTTTCTTTCCCTCTCTCCCACTCCGTATACTTATGGAAAGGAGTAGGGGTGGGGGGGAGAGAGAGAGAGAGAGAAGGAGGGTAGAAAAGGGGGAGAGGGAGAGAATAAGGGAGGGAAGAGAAAGAGTGTTTTTTTCTCTGCTGTATTAGGGCCATGTTAATTTCCCTTTCAATTTTTTGGGGCATGCTGAGAGAGTTCTTTGTCTTCAATACCCACTCCAGGCACCAGTTTATTTTTTAAATGGTTTAAATGGTAGCCAAAAAAACTATCTAGCAATCCTATTATGGATGCTATTTATTAACCTTTTGTGGGTCTTATAGTGAATTAATCTGTTCATGTGTAATAAAAGTAACTAAAATTTAGGCAGTAATAGCCAGTGAACATTTTGCTGTAAATAACATATGTTTGGACCAGGAATAATCTTACTTTCTGTAAACAATACGTAGTGGATAGGAAATTGACAACATCAGACTATTATGACCAACATTTAAAAATATTCAATTCAATTCTCTTAGTATTGGACCACAATAATTGTTTGGTGTTTCTTTTACTACTTTCAATGGTCCTAAAAAAGAAAAGTTTAAAAGAACATTTTAGATGAATACAGTAGAACATCCTGTTTTGTCCATTTCTTCTCTTTCCTCCTGATTTCCTTCCTTCTTCCAGTCTCATTTTCTAGTAGCGAAGTGAAATGTAAAGAAAGGAAAGGATTTAAAAGATATTTTTAACTCCATGGCCTTATTGAATATTCAGATGCTCATGGGCAAAGCAAGATTTCTTTGGTCATATTGTATTCAGTGACTTCAAATCCATTGTTTTTCAGTAGAATAATTTCGGTAAAGCTTACTTTTTTAACGCTTATTTTTAAATGAATTAATAAAAATCATTTTTCTTAAAGCAAGTACATATATCTCATTTTTAAGCAAAGAACATCTCATTGAATATGAACTTAGTTTTGCATAAAATTACATTAAAAATGATTATAAATAGTTGTTCATTTTATAAGGACAGATTCTTTATCTTTTTTTTCTTTTTATTTTCTTTAAGAGACATTTTGACCTTTGCTAAGCTTTGCTAAGCTAAGCTAGAGAGGACATTGGCAGAACTTTGTGTGTCCTTATACATAGCTTTGGATGGGAATTTAAGAAGACAGAAAACAATACCTTGCCAAGTATTAACTTTAAATCTTCTATTTACTTTAGAATTTCAAGATTTATGGAATACCAGAACAATCCAGGGAGATGACTCATAAAGAACTAGCACTTTCTAGTTTCCTACATCCTTTTTAAAAAGTCTTAGCTGTTTAACTTTGCTGTCTAGCACCATGATCAATATGGAGATCAACCTGTGAATTAACATAAATCAATCATTTAAAGCTTTTTTTTTTAAAGGTTTATTTATTTATTCATGAGAGACACAGAGAGAGAGAGAGAGGTGGAGACACAGGCAGAGGGAGAAGCAGGCTCCGTGCAGGGAGCCCGATGCGGGACTTGATCTCCGGTCTCCAAGATCACACCCTGGGTTGAAGGCTGCACTAAACCGCCTAGCCACCCGGGCTGCCCTTTTTGTTTTGTTTTTACCTATCACTCTAAGTGGTTACAAACTGGTGTTCATATCAAAACTGTTTAAAAGCCGTGGCATCACCATTTTAAATTACAAATACCTATATTTAATCAGAGAAATATACAACTATAGACTCTAAATCAAATAATCTAGAAATGATCATTCTATCAAATGATAGAAATACAAATACAGTTTTTAAAATAAAGACTACGTTATGGTTTAAGATGAAAATATGCTTTATTTATTTCATTCTATGTCATCCCTTCTGACATAATGACCTAATGTCACTGGCTCTGAATCCCATTTACCCACACCCTACAACTTGCATTAAGCAACAGTCTCCTCCTGTATGGATGCTTTCATCGAGTCTTAGTTGTGAAGCACAAAAACCAGTTTTATGTTAAGTAGGTGGGTTGCTAATCTGTGAGAGTGCCATTCTTGATCAAGCCTTTATGAATTGTTTGTGAATACCAAACTGGACAATGCAAGCTTTATATTCGTTCTACAATTAGCCAAAATAATTCTAGTTAAACTCTGGTAAAGATCTCTAGAATGAAATGAATGTAAGGTATTCATTCTTTCTTTATCTTACCCTCTGGTTTCATTTTAGCTGATTTGTTTATTTAAAAATAACCCGCTAAGTTGCTTTTTCACTGCTTTTTCATGTTACAGATTGAAAATGTTGATGTCTGCCTTAGTTTTCTAGCAGCCAGAGGAGTAAATGTTCAAGGTCTATCTGCTGAAGGTAAGAAAAGGCACAGTTGTCACCAATATCACCCAACTCTTAAAAAAAAGAAATATTTTTGTATTGCAAGAAATGTAAAGTGGGAGTACCTAGATCCTTGATATGTGAAGGAAATCAGTACAGTTTCCAAAATAATAGAGACATAAATGTAATGGTTATTAATGTATGCTTTAATTATTTATATGTTCCATATTTTGCCAAAAGTGTTATTTTCTTGACTGAGTGCATGAGAGAGGGGTAAGTTCACAAAACACTTTTATGTTATTACCAGTGTATATAGTATTTTTAGTCTTAAGGAGAGGGATGGATGGATATATAGATAATGCTAGATCATAGATGAACCTAAATTCAGGTAAAAATAATATAATTAATTTGCAAATATCACTTCATCAATAATATCAAATTAGCAGTCTTGTTGAAATATTTGGTAAATTTAAATAAATCATCATGAGTTCTTAAATAATTAGTACTAACAGTATTTAATGCCTGTCATATGTAAAAGCTTTAAGTCATTAAAGGTTTAAAAGATCATCACTAAAATCAAAATATAGAAAAGTGGAAAAAAGCTGAACTTGTTCTGTCATTTTTTTTTTTTTTCTGAATCTTTTTCTTTCACATATATTTTTAGGAAACTTTTCAAGTACTCTAACAAAATCTAGTTGCTAAGGTTATGAAATAACAAGACCTTTGAGATCTGCACTAATAATCACCATTTTATTAGAATATTAATTTATGCATTTAAAAATTCTGCTAGATACTGGTATATACTTTGATAATTTAGATTGGTTAATGTTTCTACTTTTGTCATTTGCTCTGAATAGCTTTTTCCCACACACACAGTAGAAATATTAGATCTAAAGTTTTAAAATTTTGTTGTCATTGGAAAAAGGAATTATGTGGTTTCTGAAATACAATGAATATTTAATAGAATTATTGAGTTTTCCCAAGTTTTCTTCTATTTTCTTTTTTACTTGTTTAAATTTCCTTTGTCTTTTACATTTATGTGATATGTTGTGTAATACTAAATTACACATTTAGTGGCCAAAAAGCTAAGGTTCAAACCTAACTGCTGGTTCTTACCTTAGAATAAAAGGTGATAAAACTCCCCAGGAAAATATTTTACTTTTTTCAGTGGTGGAAAGCGGGTTAGAAATGTTACCATTTGTTCATCTTATGTCTCTGCCTTCTCATATGACATCCTTTAGTAACAGAAGAAACACATTGATTTTCACTTATCTTCTAAAAATATATGAATGCTCAAAATGATTTGCTAAATAAATAAAATATGCATATAATAAAACAAGGAATTTGAAAACCTTTAAGATCATCTAGTTTTAATGAGAACATAAATACTCTTACGGTAGCCTCCTATTGATCAGACTAACTCTTCTATATTATGCAACTGTGAAAAGGTTTGGGGGGACCGTCATGTTCTCATTTCATTTTTTTTCTTAAGATTTTATTTGTTTATTTGAGAGAGAGTGAGTGAGTGAGAGAGCATGAGTAGGGGGAGGAGCAGAGAAAGACAGGGAGAAGCAGACTCCTCACTGAGCAAGGAGGCTACATGGGCTGGATCAGGACCTGGGCTGAAGGCAGGTGCTTAACTGACTGAGCCACCCAGGTGCTCCTCTCATTCTTATTTTAAATGAATAATTCCACTGCATACTTTCTGTGACATTTATAAACCATCAGAGAGCAAGAAATCCAAATAATTTGCTAATGTTCCTAAACTTTAAAAGGGAGACAAAATTTTGACCTTACAGGTGGATGTATTTTTTTTTAAGATTTTATTTATTCATGAAAGACACACACACACACACACACACACAGAGAGAGAGAGAGAGAGAGAGAAGCAGAGACACAGGCAGAGAGAGAAGCAGGTTCCATGCAGGAAGCCTGATGTGGGACTCGATCCCAGGTCTCCAGGATCACGTCCTGGGCCGAAGGCAGGTGCTAAACGGCTGAGCCACCCAGGGATCCCCAGGTGGATGTATTTTATTGCCAATAGCACGTTTTATTTAGAATATGATTATAGGTTTCATATAGATTTATTTCCAGCTTTACTTCATCTCTTCTCCTAATTTTTAAATTAGAACTGCAAGAGAAAGAAAGCTAGGTTCAGATTGTAACTTACTTTGGGTGTTTAACTTTTGTTCAGTATTAGAACAATTTAGGAGCTCCGTGTATTAAACCTAGGATTTACATTTATGTCTATTCAATTACATTATCTAAAGTCATGAATAAGCTGATCTTTATTATTTATTAATATGTAATGTTAAAAAAGAAGAAAGAAAGAAAGAAAGAAAGAAAGAAAGAAAGAAAGAAAGAAAGAAAGAAAGGAGGAGGAAATCATTATTTATTTATATGACTATGTATATAATCTCCCAAAAGTAGACATTGTATTAATTTTAAAGCTCCCATTTTTCTCTTTAAATAAATAAACAATTTAATAAAGCAATTACTAGGTGATTTAGGAGAACTATTATAAATCCCGTTGCCACTATAAGGTGCAGCCACACCATCCTTATTTTTAACACAGGACAACCAACATTAAGTGGCGTTTTTTCTTCAGTTCCCAGCCATCACTAAGTTGATACCAGCTGTGTATTTGTGAGGGAGGCAGAATGCTGCATCAAATGATTCGCACAAGACACAGAGCCCATCCATTTCTGAGAAGAAGCAAACTCTAGGAAAACTGTATTTTAAGATCAGCAAAGAGCATGGCTCCTACAAGTTTTGTTCACTGGGCCTCTCATTCCATCCTCTGTCCCTGAAGCTCCACTTGGAAACGTTATCATGTTTCAGAAATTCAGGTTTGCTCCAATCTGTGACTGAGACACTCGAGTTGCTTCTGTCTTCACAGATTTCCTCTAAGAGCATGGCAACTCGAATTGCATTTGTAAAAAAAATAAAATAAAATAAAATAAATGGAAAACCGCATTCATTTCATCTGTTCCTGTTTTTATATTTTCCCTTTGATACAGAAATAAGAAATGGAAACTTAAAAGCCATTCTAGGGCTGTTTTTCAGTTTGTCTCGCTACAAGCAGCAACAGCACCATCAGCAGCAGTATTACCAGTCCTTGGCCGAACTTCAGCAGCGAGTCAGCCAGGCCTCCTCTCAGGCAGAAGCGAGTCAGGCCAAAGCCCAACAAGATATGCAGTCCAGGTAAGGAAGGGGAAGCAGGTCGTGTGTTTAGACTTAACCTGTCTAGTTACAAATTGTTTTTTTTTTTTTTAACAAGCTATTGTTTGTGAGTTTGCAAAAACATATTTATGTCATTGCATCAGTGTTCCGATGTTACTTGACCAGTGTTGTAGAAGTTAAAAACCACTTTTCTCGTGGTTGGATGAGCAACATTTATTAAATTTAGGTGAAATATCTCTGTGTGTTTTCCAAAGTTGAGTGTGGTTTGTATCAAAGTGTGTGAAGTGTCTTTTTCTGTAAGTGATGAGGCACAGTTGTTTTTGTTTTTTGTTTTTTGTTTTTTTAATGAAAGTGAAATACTTTATTCACGACTATTGCAACAGGGGAGAGAGAATCCAGCAGAGACAGCCTGGCTGCTGCCAAGAAGCAGAGTGGGGTCCGTGGATGGGAAGTCACTAGGGCAGATGCTGAAGAGGGGGGATCCTTGCTAACACAGGGTGAGGCCCGTGGAGCAGCCTGGCTGCCACTGGGTCAAAGGGTACCCTGTGTCTGCATTTGGAGGTGAGGGGCTCCATCTGGGTCAGGACAGAGCGCACGGACCAGGCCAGAAATTATTACGTACAAATTATTATTATTTACAATGTGCTAGAGTCCTCCTTCTGCAAATTATTATTTACAATGTGCTAGAGTCCTCCTCTCCAAGTGGGTAGTTAGTTCTCTTTTATTAAGGCTTATGATTCGATTCATTGAATCTGTCAAAAATTTTGGGTCTGTCAAACATAGGGAGGGGTTTGAGTGTTTGGGGACATACTGTTTTCAATATGTGATTGTATGTGTGTATTTATAAACACACGTGTGTGTTCATCTGTTGGTGCATTGTAGGCACAGCTTGCGGTGGGGTGCTGACACGTCATGGCCACTTTCTCCCCTCGTCCATTAGCACTGTTTTCCAATTTGGAATGGTTATCAGTCAGGGCTCGACCGGAGAAGCAGAAGCAGTAAGGGATGAAGAGACTGATTGTGAAGAATTGGTTTACACGACGGTGGGGGCTAGGGAGGCAAGTCTGGAATCCTCAGGGCAGCCCTGCAGGAAGGACAGGCTGAAACTCTCTCAGCATGAGCCCAAACTTGTATACGGTACAATTTCTTCTCTGAAGAAAGCCTCCATCCTGCCTTTGAGATCTTTCAAGTGGGAAATCACACCGACCCAGTGTATCTAAGAGAATCTCCCTTAAAGTCAGCTGCTCTAGACTTTAACTGCAGCCACAAAACACTTTCAACAGCAGCACCTAGGTCAGTGTCTGATTGAACAAGCGGCCCTGAATAGGCCTAGCTAAGTTGACACATCAAAAAATGACCACAGCATGAAATTAAGTAGACAAGCTTCATGCATACTGCTCATTTGTTACTCACCAACGACCAGGATATCGGGTCACTGGGTCTATTGCGTAAATAGCTGATTGTTTGCCCTTCGGAGGAAGAATGTCCAATATGAAAAGACTCATCATCTTTAAGAGTATACACACATATCACACAGATGTAAATATTTAACTTTTCCATCTTACAAGGCAAATCTGAAAATCTGAGACCTAGTAACACTCAGTTTACCCTGAGTTTGTTTTTGGTATTTAGTATTGACTCAAAAAGTTAGAGTAAAATTCCAAATTACATTCACAAACCACCCCCCAACTTATTGTCAAATATTCAACAGTTCAGAAATCCTCTTCTCTTTCACCTGCCAACCAGCCCTTTCTTCCCGGTAAGCAGTACTTCTTTTCTCTATATGGCCAAGTAAACTCTACTTGCTTTGGAAGATTTGACTCACGAATAATTAAGCCAATAAAGAAAAATTGTAATTTTAGCCAAAAATATAGAGTATACGGCATAGTTCATGGAGTGGTAAAAGATATTTCTCATCACTCGACAATGCAGATATACTTCTATTCTTTAAACTCATCCTTGCTTTTTGTGACATAAGTGAAATTGTATAAAAATCAAAGTGAAAACATTCTCTATAGGGTAAGTTCTTTGGATTTCCTTAAGAATAGAGAAGAGGGGATAAGGAAATATCTTTTTTATTATGTATTATTATTTTGAAGGGGATGGTTGGTTGAAAGAGATCTAGATTTTGAAAGCTGCCAAAAATAATATTTCCTAGAGTTTGGTTTAAGTTATTTGAATGGATAAGAAGCAAGAATAGTAGCTGAGAAAACATAGGAAGTGAAGTGGTATTGTACAAAAAATGTTCACCCTGGAAGTGATGTGGAGTATCATTTGTCTTATCTTTACCTTGTTCTATTTCTGTATCTACCATGTGGAATTTCTTACTCAGAATTTCTCAGTGGTTATGACCCTTCTGGGGAGATTGTTTTTCTCATTCTTGCTGGATATGCCTGGCTGTTCTGGAACTATATTTTAATTAAAAATTAAAGCTCTTTATAGTAGGCATGGTAATTTTATACCATTTTGGGGAGAGCTATCTAATTTTTTTCATTAAAATTATGTTTTGAAAAGTATTCTATTCATCCGTGTTCTTTAGGACACCTTATTAAGAATTTTTTCTGCTAATAAATTTAATTGGTTTTAATTACTTTTTAGACTCATAATTTATAAATGTGGAGTACTTGCTGTACTAAGTATAGTACTTACGATGCTGATATAGAGGAGCTACATGTCTTAATTTTAATAGAATTTATTATATATTTTGGAGAATATTATATTTCAAACATTAATACTTATTTCCACTTATATAGATTTCACACAGGGAAATAGCCTATGAATTAGAATTTCTGTGGCCTTACATACAACAAGCAATGTATTTTCCAAAAGCCCATAGTGAGAATATACATCAGAAATGGTGTTTATGTCCATATTGTAAAACGAACATAATTAACACAGAAAAAAAATAACCCAGTGACACATTTATCTTCATTTGCTTGAGATGTGAGTCATAAATCATGATTTATGAAGCTTCTCTGTTAATTCTAAAGCTCTTCCCAAGTAAATAGCTTAAATGATTGGTTGCTATATTATTCTGGATATTTACCAGAAAATATTCTTATATTTTTCTCTGTCAACTCATAAAAAATTTTAAGGGCACATGGTTTCAGTTCAGTGAGAGTTTTGTTTTATTCTTTTCATTTAAAATAAATTGGTGTAACTGTATATATTCCCACAATATTTATTTTATGCATTAAGAATTTCTAACTTGGTTTTGGTATTTTGCAAATAACTCCAAATGTTTTCAATCATTTGGAACATCTTTCATTTAAACAGACACTTTGACCCAAAGGTTAACAAGCACATAAGAGAGAAAATAAAACATGGACCAAAAGGAATAGAGTATGGGTAACAAACTCTCCTTTTCTGGCGTCTCAGCTCTTTCTCCACTCTTCCGTCTGTCCGCTTGTGGGTTTGTAGGTGCACATACATAAGATTATACCTGCGTGTGTGTGTGCATGCACACACAAGTGTGTGTGTCCTGTTCAAATGACAACTAGAGGTGTAAAGTTTGCCTGTAGAATCAAACTGCCTACACTTGGATCCCAATTTCACCACTTTCTAATTGTAGGGTCTCAGGAAACTTGCCTGACCTGTCACTGCTGCAGTGTTCTCATTTGTTAAAAGAGAATAAAAAATGGCATTGTTCTCATGAGGTTGTTTTTAGGTTCACTGAGTCACTACAGTATAAAACACTCTGAACATACCAAGCACACACTACTCCCTGTTCAAAGCCTTGCAATGGTCTCAAATAGTCCAGGCTTGCTCCCACCTTAGGAGATATGCTCCTGCTTTGCCTGGAATACTCTTTCTCCTAGCTGCTTGGCCTAAATCTCTCACCTGCTTCAAGTCAACGGCTCATGTGTTACCTTCTCACTGATGCTTACCTTGACAACTCCCCTTTTAACACTACCGGCTGCCCATGTCCACTCCCCATTGTACTTTGCCATACGTTTTATTTTTTTCTTAGCTTTAATCAATCTTTAATTTCAATTTACTTATATTCATTATTCATTATTGCCATTTCCCTTTAAAAGGTAAGCACTATTAGCACAGCAGTATTTTTTATATTTTAATCACTGGTATTATCCAAGGGATAAGCACAGAGCCTGACACACAGGAGTTTTCAGCAACTGTTTCTGAAATGAGATAATTTAAGAACAAATCTATGTTACAGCTGCTTCAAATTTTAAGTAGGAAGATTCACAATTACAATTGTAAGTAATTCATAACAAAAATTGTATGTATTTATAAAATTAGTAGCATAAAATTAAATATGTTCTTGATTTGGGGGTAGTCGTGATATTGAACTAGCTAGTTTCCAAATAGTCTAGAGTAGAGATTCTTATTATTACTGGAATTACCCACTTGTAGTATCTGTATTAAAATAAAGCTGGAACTTAGATTCTAAATTTCCTAAATCCTTCACAGGGATTATTTGGTTATATCTGGAGTGATAAAGACTTGGTTAATTGAATCTTCAGTTCTCAAAAATCTGAATACATTTAAGATAAAAATTAAATTTTCTCTATCCATGATCTTTGGAAGGACTTCACATGAGTAAAGAGTAGCGATCTTGCTGGGCTACATAATGTAAAGCATTGTATTTGCATTTATTTAATATAAATAAAAACTAGCCCCTCACTTTTTTCTGGTTTTACTTTTCATTTTGAAAATAGTAGATGGGGCAACTGAGAGGCTCAGTTGGTTAAGCATCTGACTCTTCAGTTCTGTTCAGGTCATGATTGTGTGGTTGAGCCCCTTGTTGGGCTCCTGCTTAAGATTTTCTCTCTCCCTCACCTTCTGCCCCTCACTCCCCTGCCATCAGCTGGTGTATGTGCATGGGCACACATGCGCACACATTCCCTAAAAGAAATAAAGAAAGAAATGCACCTTAAAAAAAGAAAATATTAGATTAAAGACCTTCTCTTCAGCCAACTGGGAAAATATGAAAAATATTTTAGTAAAAAGTGATAAACTTTTGTAAGAGTCATAGTGATTTTCTCTAAGTATTAACTAGGAGATGGGGAAGTATCTTTTTTATTCTAGAAAACAAAGTGGAAGTGAGTACTGTATTTTTTTGAACTCAGAAAATTCATTTGGTCAGTAAATTCAGGATACATCCTGGGCGTTCAGGATATTTCTGCTAATCATACTTTTCCATGTGTTGAGTTTTGACTGTGAGAGTTCTAGTTGACATGAAAGGTAACAGGAAGTTTAATTTCACCAAAATCTTACACAGTGTCTGGCACAGGAGAACAGCCAACAATGAGCAAAATGCATGTCATCAGTGGATACTTTTCCTGAGATATCTGATAAATCATTATAGTGCAAGAAAATTATATAATGAAAATGCATTTTTTCCTAGGTATTGGTAGGTTACATATGAGGTGTTAGCATGATGGTATATGTAAAAGAGTATGATTTTTATTTGCTAAAAGCTTTAAGAAAGAGATTTTCCTTAAAATGTGGACCTTTAGCTTAATTATTGTCCAGATTATGAAATAGCTTTCCTTCCTGTTATTAAATAGTGAACTTTACCAACTCACAAATAGTGATTACTGAATTGCATGAACAAATATTTTATTTTTATGTTTTATACAAATAAAACATGTAAAAAAGAAAGGAAATCAAATGTATAAAAGTAGAGGCAGGTAAGAAATCATGTAGGTCATAGAATCAGGAAAGGCAGCAATGTTAAGTCTTTCTGAGCTACAGTAACTATTTTGAGAACTTGAGAGATTGTGATTTCCACAGATGATCATTTGCCCTTCTGCTTTCCATTTGTTGGAGAAAATCAAATGCTTGTCCACTTGCAGTTTAGACGAACTTGCTCAGATAGGACTTGCAAGGCGAAGAGCAAAATCTGTGGACACATGTTCTTTGAGTGACTTGTCTATTCCCGCCGCAGCTCCAAGCCGAGGTTCTCGTGACCTCTGCCACACACGTTGCTCTTGGAACCCTCTTCCATTGAGGACATTTGCCTTTCTCTTTTCCAGGAAACATCATTTCCTTCTGGGGGATTCACTCAGAAACTGGGACGGTTTACAGCTTCTCAGCCTGGGGTTATAAATCTTGCAAAGTATATAAGGAAGTTTAATTTAAGATGACAGGAAGGCTCTGGTAATTTAAGCCCTCATGAACCTGGCTTCAATTAGTTTCTTAACTCAGCTCTGTGTTGTGGCCTATAGTGTGCTCTTCAAAAAAAGTCATTGAATCAATTAAACTTTGAAAAAAACAAAACACAAAGGACATTTATGAATTTTTTTCAAAGCCAGACTTTTTCTTTCCTAGAGAGAAATAATTGAAGGGTAATAAGAAACTACTCTTTAATTGCCTGACTTAGGAAGTGTAATATTAAAAAAGCATACATAACAGCATATACACTTTGCTTGCGTTCTTTGCTTTTATTTCACTATGTAAAAAGCCTGACAACCACTTAGACTTCTGTTGTTATAGATGAAGTAGCATCTATCTAGTTCTGGATACTTTAGAGTCAGACAGGCATGGGTTTAAATTCCGCCTGCCAATTCCCAGTGGTGTGGCATTGGGAATTGCCAATTCCAATATTTTTCCCTCTCTTCCCCTATGATCCTCTGTTTTGTTTCTTAAATTTCACATGAGTGAGATCGTATGATAATTGTCTTTCTCTGATTAACTTCTTTCATTTGGCATAATAGCTGCTAGTTCCATCCTCATCATTGCAAATGGTGAGATTTCACTTTTGATGGGTAAATAGTGTTCCAGTGTGTGTGTGTGTGTGTGTGTGTGTGTGTGTGTGTGCACGCGCGCACACCACACACATCTTTATTCATTCACCTGTCGATAGACATCTGGGCTCTTTCCATAGTTTGGCTATTTTGGACATCAGTGTTTATAGCAGCAATGTCTATAATTGTCTGGTTTATTTCACAAAGAGGAAATACCCCACTTGGGATGGACCAGAGGGAAGAAGGCAGGAGAAGAGTGGAATTAATTCAGACCAAATGCAGGGAGACACTAATATGACCCTGTTGCCATTACAAGGACATTGGATTTTACTCCAGAAGGGATGGGAAGCTACTATATGCCACAGCAGGAACATAAACATGTTTAGAACATCAAAGGGACACTCTGGCTGCCCTGTTGGGAAGAGATTATAGGGGGAAAAGGTGAAAACGAGGAGTCATGGAGAAAAGCTTGGAGTGCCATATTGGAAGTAGAGAGAGGAAGGAGTGCTCGAAATATATTTTGAAGGCATTGTCAGTAAAATTAGCCAACAAATTTGCAATGGAATTGGTAAACAAAGAGGAGACTCTCCATTAGAAAAATAATGTTTCTATTTACTAAAAAGGGAAAGAGAGAGTGTGGGAGGAACAGGTTAGGTGCAGAGAAGGTCAGATATTTACTTATAGATATGTCAATTTTATGATGTCTACTGGGTATATCCAAGTGCAAATACAAAGAAAGCAACTGGAATTGCAAGGCTGTTGTTTAATAGACAGTTGTAGGCTATAGACAAAAATCTGGACATAACAGCATATAGAAATAATAAAAACTGTGAGATTAGTGGCAATAAACTCACCAAAAACCTATGTATAGATGGAGAGAAGAGGACGAGAACTCAGGTCCGGAGCCCACCTGTGTTGAGACAACTGGTGAAAGCATGAGTTTCTAGAGGAAACTCAAAAAGGGAAGCCTGCAGAGTCAGAAGAAAACCAGAACTTGTTTGCCTGAGAGTAAGTGAAGGAAGGGTTCTAAGGAGAAGGGGGAGATCAAAGATAATTTATATGTATCCTCAGTCACCATTCTACGTACTTTATATAGGTATTTATTCTTTCATTCCTCAGAGCAACCCTATGATATAGGTATTATTAGTAATCCTAGTTTTCAAATTAAAAACAGCAAAACAACAGCTGTAAATGGAAATGCCTATTAGATTGCACAAAATTTCATGGTGACTAATGTGTAAATTTAATCCAGGCAATCTGGCTACAGAGTTTGTGGGTTTTGTTTATTTATTTATTGTTTTAGATCTTATTTATTTATTTATTTATTTATTTATTTATTTATTTATGAGAGATGCAGAGAGAGAGGCAGAGGTTGTGTTTCTAACCATTATCTACCTACCTGCAGGACCTCAGCTATATCAAATATTGTATGTCAGTAGGATGAGCACTGAGACCTGACTCAGGGATTTCGCACTGGAGACTCTGATGCAAGCTACTCCAGTGGAGTAGTTGCTGTGATAACTTGATTAGACTCTGTTCAGTGGAAAACAGGAGAGAGGAACTAGAGGTGGTCAATAGTGAATGGACAGGTCTTTCTAGGAGTGCTACTAATAGTTAAATTTCAGTCTTTTTAGTTCTTTTATTGGTTAACTTTGTAGCTTTATATAATGAAATAACATCTTTGTTTCTTTCTCAGTAAAATTTAGAAAAAAAATCTGTATTATAAAATATGGCTATTAGCATTTCTGCTTCTCCCCATCAACTAAAAATTTCCAACCTCTGTCATCTTCACTTTTTAAAATTAAGGTTCATGTGATTTACATTCTATTTTGTACAGATTGATTCCAAAAGCTCAAACCAATGGAGTGTTTAACTAATGGTGATTATAAATATATTCTGCAGAATCAAAACAGATTCTTTCCTGATCAAAGCCTTTCTTGAATGTCTATTGAAAGTTGATCATTTGTTTGAATGCAATCATAAACTGATAGATAACTTTAAGAATTGGCCAGGGTTCATTTGATGATGCTTTGGAGAAAGCAGTCCAGGATATTGAGGAAGCCCTCTGTGCCAGCATCATTTTTCTGGGATTATTCAGTTATTGTTGTTAAAATTGCTTCTTGTTTGTTTGGGTGGGTAATCATTTGGTTTGTTTATATCTGGCCAAGGAGTGGTCATTGATAATGATTGACATGGATATTTGATTGGTCTCCTTTTTATAGTCCCTTCATTTTATCTTCAATTTCCTAGCCCAGCTTCCCTCCTCTTTTTCTCAGCTGAAACCTTCCTCCCTGTGTACACTGGGGTGAAACTTCTCTCCCTGGGTGTTCTCCATTAACACTACTCCATTTATTTTCAGTTTTTCAAAGTATGTTCAAATCTCTTGTCTATTGATGTCTCTTGTTCTCTATCCTGTTATTTTTGAAGTTTGAACCTAAACCATAATTATTCCCTTTTCAGCATGCTAATGGCATCACACTAGGAAAAAGAGAATAACGTGGATTTGAGTCTCAGAAGGCGTGAGCAGAATCATTTTTGGTCCTGATAATTTCCTTGTCTTCCTTAAAAAAATAAAAATCAATTAACTGAGCCTAACTTCTGCAGACAGAAAATAAGATTATCCTAATTATACTCTATCTTTTCAGGGGATTGGGAGAATATAATATATATTTTAAAGTATTAGATTGACTGCAAAAATTTAGAAGTGAAGACTTGTGTGCTTTTTGATGTGTCTATGTAAAAACATGGTTAGTCAGTGTTTCATAATTTGCTCTTAAAACAACCTAAAATGTGATTCATCATTACAGAGTAATGATACCCCTGTGACCCAGAGTAACTAATTTGCAACTTAATACTTTGACATTTTACCACAGGACATTTTGATATCCTTTTTCTACCTACATCTTACAAACATCCCCCAAGGACTAGCCATTGTTTGGATTCTATTTGATTTTTAGTATTTAAGGGGCCCTTTTTTCTCAAAGAGAGCACTGATAATATAGACTTGATTATTACACCTCCAACTTTATACCATATGAAATTATTTTACATTGATCTGCTTTCTACTAGAGATTGTATTCAGTTTACTGACTTAATAGAAAATGGAACTGTCATGATAACTACACTACTCATGTCAGTATGACCACTGAATTATTTTCCTGTAGTCAGAGCTAGGTAGAGAACCAAATAATCATCAGGAGATGACAAGATGGACACAGAATTGGATTTAGGGGACTTGTAACAATTCTGTACCTGAGACAGTCTCTCCTATGAGACTTTAGCGATTGGTCTAGGGTCTCCCTTCATTATAAAGCATACCCCCAACATTTGCTTCTTCACATTCTATTTCCTGAACTTCCACTTCTGACAACCCCCAAAGCTCCCCCTTTCTGATTGACCTCTCAGTCTGAAAAGATGTATAAAGAAAATCAGCCTTCTCTCTCTGCAAGACTGTGAGACTCTAGGCCAAAGCTCACCAACAGAGATGTTTTGAGACCCCAGCCACTCCTGAGGAACATGAAGCCGACTGCATTGATGATTACATTTGCTTTGCAGTTAATTGAGAATAGTCCAATTATAAGGATTCGACAAAATAGACTTTCAAAGATCTTCAAACAGTATATAGATTCTCATTTATATAATTATTTTTAAGTATAATAATTAAAAGCCATTTTCGGAAGCATGTGTACTAAGAAATAGTTGTTAACATATTTTGTGCTTACTACAATACTTTTTAAAGTCTTTCAGAGTATTTTTTTTAAGATTTTATTTATTTATTCATGAGAGACACATAGAGAGAGAGGGGGGCAGAGACACAGGCAGAGGGAGAAGCAGGCTCCACACAGGGAGCCCGACATGGGACTCAATCCCCGGTCTCCAGGATCACACCCTGGACCGAAGGCAGTGCTAAACTGCTGAGCCACCCGGGCTGCCCTTCTTTCAAAGTATTGAGTAATTCAGATTTTTTATTAATCAGGGTAGTCTTTACCAAAGTTTGTTTAAATTTTTAGGTTAACAAAACAGTTTTGTCTACTGCTATTCAGGGTCCAGTTTTTTTGTTTGTTTTTTTTTTTTTTTCCGCGTGGCTTCTTGTTTTTTTGTTTGTTTTGTTTTGGTGATTGCATTAAAATGACCCTTTGGAATGGAGCACTCAATTTATTGTGATACAATTTTACTCCATACTGAAAATTTTAAGTAGAAAAGATCCGTGGAGCAGCTTAGTGCTTTGAGCGATGTGTAAGTAAAAGCATTGTTGGAACATTTCATTTATGGTAAGATTGTGAGAGAAATACGAGCCTGGTTTCCTGAGTTGCCCTTTATCTTGAAGTTCTACATTCCTGAAAGAGCATGAGACTTTGATGCGGTAATATCTTACACAGGCATCTCCCTCTTCAGTTACTGTTTTGAGATCCCACAAAAACAGACCATGCAGGTGGCCTTATCAACTGTCAGTTGGAATTTAAGATAACATAGAGGTTATAATATATTTACATACCATATTTCACTAATGGGATAAGTTATCACCGTAACCTGTCTCACATCTAATCAGGATGATATTTCAGCCACCCAGCTACTAAAAAGAAACACATGTGGATGAAAGCTAAGTTTCTGACTCATTTATGGATTAGGCAATAACTGTTTTCAGTGAAGTCTCAGCAAAATTTAAGCAGAGAGACAGTATTTGTATCACATACTCTGATATGCATATAGCTGTTGCAAAACATCTCAAATATTTTTGAAGGAGCGTATTTGGTTTTGAGGTGCAAAAGATTTTTTTTGCAAAAGATATTTTTGCAGAAGTGACTGACTACCTCCCTCTTGAGCTGTTAGTGTGTCAGTCATCATTTTATAACATTGCACAAGGACTCTACAAAAGGGAAGATCTTTACACTGAAGGCAGAATTTGGTTCAGAGAATTCTTTGAATCTTAATTCTGAATGTTTGGTTTTATACCTACTCTTAGCAATTATCGGATATATAAGGAAACATATTTCAGTCTATCTCAGTCTTAAAATGTTAGTGGATGTGCTTTACCATCTTCAAAACCTGTTACTCTGTAGTGTTTGTCATTGTGTCTAAAAATCTTTCAAGACTCTCTTCCCATGTCCTTAATTATAATATATGTTGGGTCACCTCTTCCTGATTTTCTCTCAAGCTATTTTCACTGTATTTGGGAGGAAATAATTTCTGCCTTTTAAACATGGTACCAGTAAAAGTACCATTGAGAGGTTTAATTGTCCACTAAAATTCATAGCCAAGGAATTTCTACCTCCTATTTTGTGATTTCCTTGTATTCCCCCTTGGTTCCTTGAGCACAGTGCTGTTAAAATAAATGTGTTGTTATGATTTAGCATGTTTTTCTCTTTCTTGAGGGAATCAAAAGCACTAAGTGTCTGATTGATAGAGATTCTGTGTAGGGATTTCTACTCATCATACATGTGGCTCTAAGACTTAATGGTAAACAGACAAGTGAGGAATAAAGGGTGATTCGAAAATAATTTTCTATACAATTTCTTGATACAGGTGAGGAGTTAAAAGAACCTACACAGACAAAAAATTGCCTTCAGACTCTACCTTGTTTTGATAAACGTAGTTTATCCAATTATACTTGCATTAAGTACATACTTCTTAAGAAGAACTGTTTTGTGCCTGATTTTTATCTTTTGATGAGTCAGTCACTGTGCAGTTGGGCTCAGTCAGTGAATACCGTATGGAAATGAAATGAACGATTTTAATGAAAGACGATTTTGTTCCTAATGATTCTTCATATATTACATTAGAGTCCAGTGTTCTTTTTCATTGGTGTTTTGAAAGTTCAGCTGTGACCTTTTAACAAATAAAGATACAGCCCCCACTGTGTGCCAAGAATTATGCTAGATGTTTGGTTGAGATAATGCTGATGTTTTTACGATTCAAATTGCTGACAATGTAATAGAAGACCTAGATACTTACAGAGATAGTTCAGTCAGGTATGCTGACTAATCTAACAGTTACTCAGTGACCCCAGTTAGAGGAAAAAGCCCAGATAAGGATACTGATGAATTAAATGCCATTTACATTCAGAAAACTGCAAGGATATTACAAGGAAAAATTGTTAGTAGAAGAGTAATCTGAGTATCCATTGCTGTTAAAAACAAACAAACAAACAACCAAACAAACCCAAATATAGTTGTGCAAAGCAGTAACCATTTGATCATACTCATGGATTTTGTGAGCCTAAGAGTCAAACAGAGCACAGTAGATATGGCTTGTCTCTGCTTCACCACGTTTGGGACCTTTAAAGGGATGGGTGGAGTGGCTGAGGTGTCACAAACTTCTGAGAGACAAAACATCTGTGGCAAGTGAATCCACTCCCAAGGTAATTTTTCCACTCAGTGTGTCTGTCAGCTTAGCTGGAATAGTGACTATACAAAGCTTCTCCAGCACGGCTGTCACAAGAATGTTGTACTTCTTACATGGTGACCTATTGGCTGATGGAAGGACAAGGCCACCCAGATTCAAGGAGAGTGTCAGTGGAACCAAGATTTCACCTCTCAATGAAAGGAATGTCAAAGAATTTATGATCGCTCTATGTTTAAATTGCCACAGGGTATGGTGAGAGATAAGACTAGAGAAGTAGGCCCAGGTCAATTTATGGAGGCTTCGGATGTTATGTCTAGGAGCTCAGAATCATTTCTTGAATGTAAAGGACAATTGTCTTGGAGATTTTTTTTAGCAGAGGAAAAATGATGCCCCTTATAACTTAGGAACACAAACCTGGTGCCAGGGGAGAGGAGTGGGAGGGGCACTGCAACTAAAGTGGTAGGAAAGTGAAGGGTGTAATATTAATAGGCACGAGGTGCTGACTAGGAAAATGGACTCGGGGACTGTTTGTGGGTAAGGGTGAAAGAAAACATCACATTTTGTTTTTTTGTTTTTTGTTTTTTCGACTCATTGGATAGTGATATATTTCAGTAAGGAAAAAAATAATACAGTAGTAGAAACAGATGAAAAGGAGGTGGAGAGAAAAAAGTTCACCTTTGGCCCTCATGAATTTGACATTTCGGTGGGACTTCTAGATGGTGGTAGACTGGATCCCAGGAGAGAAGTCAGGGCCAGAGATACAGACATGGGAACATTGTTAACCCTGTTTATTGATTGAAACAATAGAAGTGGAAGGGATTACTCAGGGAAAAAGTATAAAGCTGGAGGGAAAAAAGGTCTCAGAGCAAAACTCTGGCAACCACATTTATGGGTAAAGTAAGCAAACAAGAGAATGTCCCTTTTGTTTGTTTTGTAGTATATTCAGAGTTTATGATAGCTTGTCTGGAATCTTCTTCAAGGCAAATTATTTTTGTTGTTGTTGTTGAGGGATGCCTCATTTTTTTTTTGAGACATTTTATCTTTGTCTCTCAAATTAGTTGCAAAACCTAGAGTACAAATTTAAAACAAAACTCTGGTGGAAGTATTAAAGTAAATATACTGTGTTTTATAAGCATATCAAAACTATATTTCATCTAACCACTCTATTATATAACAAAATTATAAACAAAATTATTTTAAATTTTGTTATATATTATAAAGCAAAAATATTTATTAAAATCTGTATTTGAGACACTTTTTGGATTATGTACAGCGTTGAGAATCATAGGTTCTGAAAGTCACCCTGTGCATGTTGCTTTGAGGATGGTGTTTCATAGATGTCCTATTGGGACCAACAGGGATTCATACTGTTGAGTTCAGGAAACAAGAAGACTGAGTAGTATCCAGGGATGTTTTGGGGAGAAGGAGACTTCATTATCTTTGTTTTCAATAAATCGTGGTCCCAAAGTAATTATAAATCTAGAGACTGAGAGCCAGAGTTACAAGCTCAACTACTGTACTGAGAGGTCCATTCTTATGAGATTTAGAGTAAGTGATGGTGAGAACCAAAAGAGGTGGTCTCAGAAGTGATGGTGAGAACCAAAAGAGGTGGTCTTGGGAAGACAAAGCACAAAAGAGCAGAGGCATTATAGGGATTGAGAAACAGGAGGTTATGTTGTTCCTAATTCACCAGAATATTTATAGAGCTTCCTGTGGGGGCTTAGTTCATTCAGGGACTCTCAAATGTACATCTGAATCCGTTGAATTTTCTTTTTAACTGTTACAGCAGTTATTTAAGCCAAAGAGCCTTCTATGTGATTTACAGCTTATGCCCCATAAGAACTTTGAGATAGGTAAAGTTATCATCCTCATCTAACAGATGAGGAAATAGGCGCAGAGAACAGCAACAGTGAGGCTCAGATTCAGGTACAGCAGCCTGACTAAATTCTGTGCTACTATCCAATACACTAGATTTTTACTATTGACGTTTTAGTTGAATAATTCATAGAAAAAATTTTAATGTACCATTTTTATATACCTGCTGAATATTTTTATATTGTTCTTTTCAAGCTTGCAGTAAATTCAGTTTCCATTGAATATCAAACTACACTTTTTAGAAAGGAGTTTGAATTAGTAAACATGATTTTAAGGGTTATACTTTTCACAGTGAAACATAAATCATGCATGTGTAAGTGCAATTTTTCCAAGTTGAGTTTTTCTAGCATAGTGCCAATACATGGAGGCAGTCAATTAAAGTCTTTAATGATTTATTCATCTGTTGATTACATCAACAAATATGTGCTTATTAGAATAAACAATACAGAACGGAATGAAATTTCACAGTATATCTATCTGCCACTTTGAAAACCTGAGGGATGTGGGCTCGGTTTCTTATTTATTTATTCATTCAACACCCAAAGGTGTTTATGTACTTTATAAGAGAACTGTTACAATAAGATCACAAAATGGTCTTTACTTTAGCTCCTCTGTAAAGGTGGGTTTACTCACCACTAAATAGCCATCTTCCTAGTATATCCTGTTACTTTATTCACCCTGTAACTACTGACATAATCTAGAAGTCGACTCTTGATTTTTTTTTCTCATCATACACTATACCACGGATGTTCAGTTTCCTTTTCCTATTTTGCATCTATGTAACTAACTATACTGCGCAGCTCAAGCTCTCAGAGGCCCAGGAGCCAACCTAAATTCTTCCCTTTTCTTCACTTCTTACAGCTACCATTAAAACTTCTCTCATTAATCATTTACTTCTATTTCCTCTACCTCTGTCTTCATTCAGACCCTCACCAAATGTTGCCTGAATTATAGCAGTGATTTCCCATTTGGGCTCCTAAATGGGAAATTTGGTCTTACTAAATGTTCCAGCTTCCTTCTTCCCCCAGTTCCTCCTTTACATATCTAAGAGAGGAACTCTCCAATCTGAGAATTTAACACTTATTTTGCAGTCAAAAACTTTTAGTAATCTATATTGCATCAGGACAAAGGCCAAATTCCATAGCAAGTTGCTGTGGCTTTCCTGGTTCTAGCCTGGGCAAGCAGAAGGTATTAAAAGGGTATTTGTAGATTGAACAAATAAGAAAAACATGTTTTTAATTATCATAATTAAACACAAATTAAGACAATTCAAATGTCAACCATCTCAACTGAGTTTGTTAAAGAAGAAACTTGGTAGTAGCCAATGGAGATAAAGAATGATAAATTGTGTGAGGCTGAGATACTATGTTTTGGTGCTTTTTAATGATTCATGTGTGCTTTATGTCTGGGTTCAATTTGGTTTTGGAGAATAAAAACTAAGGAATAAGATTATATAATTTGTACTTCTACATGGAAGTCTACTTCTAGAATAACTATAATAGAAATAGAATCTTCTACAGAAACCCTGTACTGACCCACTCACATTTTAATATTTTAATGGGACAATAAAGAAAAGACTCAAATAAGTTCTTATTCTAATTCTTTTGGGTAATAAGGATTGTTTGAATCCTGGCCTCGGATTTTGAAGCTACCACAGGGCTTAGTAGAAAATGATTCTGTGATTGATTGATTGATTGATTGATTAATCATCTGTGCAGTGGGCATGAGAATAGCAGTTTATAATTATTGTGCCATTTCCTAGCCCTGATTAAATGTTGCTTAAAATTTTAAAAAATGGTGTTTACTTGGAAGACTTTTGAGGAGAGTTACTTAGATACTGAAAGTATCTTACTCTTTCAAATTGTATTATTGCCTGTTCTAGATTTCTACATAAATTGACCCATTGAATGAAATTATTAATATTATGTATCTGAATGCTAAACAGTATCTTTTGAAGTAGATTTATTTGATACTGGAAGAGTTGCTGTTTTGTAGTAGTATTGAAATTATTATTGTTATTATTGTGTCTTAGAAATATTCACAAATCCACAGGACAATGAGTTAATAGAAAAAGAAGCACTAAAATATTACAATTAGTAATCAGTTTGCAAGAAAATGATAAATACTGTTATTTTTAAGATGTATATGTGTACAGATAACTTAATGTTTAAAATCCTTAGTTTCATATTTCTAGACAGGAATAGAGTGTCCCCTATGGAGGACTATTATAAGAAATAAATGAAAAAAATGTAAACTGTGCTCCACTTAATAAGGACACAACAAAGATGAATTCTTTTTGTTCCTTCCTTTGGTATATTTCTGATGAATCCTTTCTTAAAACAATACCCCTTGCTTAAAAATGGAGGTATAACAAATAATTGTTTGATAATACTACTTAGTAAATATCCATTAATTATTTAGTTATTGAACCCATACTAACCCCATTGAAAGGAACTGAGAGTAGTGGACATAATTTCTGTCCCAGTAAACAAAACAATCATGCTCCATTTACCATGATAAATTCTCATATTAACCTAATAATTAGAGAAGAATTAAGATCTGTGGACCAGGAAAGGACAAAATTAACTCTGGGAAACTTAAGAAATTCTTTAACAAGAAGGTGACATTTGCAAGATTTTGAACTAGCAGTAAGATTTTATAATGTAGGGAAGAGAGGACTGGTATTTCAGATGAAGGAAACCTCATGAGACAGGCTATGGACCCATGGGAGAAGAGGCTATAGGCCAGAGCAGAGGTGTGGTGACAGTGGAGAGCACAGGGTGGAGGTATGCAGAGAGGATGAAGCTGTAACGATTTAAAGAGACATACTGAAGTGCTGTAAACTAGATCACAGGGCTTGGATTTTATCCAGTGGACAATGGGCAGGGGGGCGGGGGGGGTCAACAGCAATTTCAAAGAAAGAAGTTGGCATTCATTCTTCCACGGGAAAGTTTACCCTGTCGACTGTGAGACGAATGGTTTGATTTCTCTGGGAATAAAAATGGACTGATAACAAAGAAATTAGTGATGAGATATTATAAGAGTCTTGTGAGAGAGATGACATGGAGGGGAAAAAAACGATAAGTAATGATAAAGACAACTCCTTATTGTTCAGTGGAGAAAATGGTGATAAGTTACAGAGGAAAGTCAGCGGGAGGTGGGGGGGATGGTTTGAAAGAAGGAGAATTAGTTGTTTTGAACGTTTTTGGAATATCTGGGAGAAATTGAGGTGATAGATCTGGATATAGTATTTAGGGAATCTCAAGGTGACTTCTAGGAAGAAACTTTGAATTTAGTTTTGAGATTTGAGTATAAAAAGGTAGATCTGAGATAGAAAGAATAGATAGGTTAGCAGTTGCCTAGGATTACAGTCTGAAAATACTCATGGTAACTGTACAAAAATTTAGGGGATGAGGAGAATGAGTTGACCAATATTTGGGAAGTATGAGTAGCTACAGGAGAGGTAGCTGTTGCATTAGGACACCTAAGTGAGATGAGGATTTCCAGAAGGAGAATATCAACAGTATCCAAAGCTGCTGCAGGTTAGATGATGAGACGTGACTCGAGATGTTTAGATTATGATGTTTGACTTTAGAAACTATAAGATAAGTTTTTTTCCTCTCAAGTTTGGAGATTGGTGGGTATTCTGTAGAGCACAGCTTTTTCAATATTTTTGTGCATCAGAATCCTGTTAAAATACAGATTCTCTGGGTTGAGACCCGAGGTTCAGTATTTCTAAAAAGTCCCAGGTGATGCCAGTTCTTTTGGTCTTTGGACAACACTTTTAGTGGCAAGAGTCTGGCAATTAGTAAAAATGGGTTAAGTTAAAATTCAGGATCTGTTTATTTTGAGAAACTATCTTTCCTTCTGATAAATGGATAGTATAGTTCCACCGGGGATTCACACTGAAGATAGATTAGAAGGATCTAGTAGCTTGGATCTTTCTGTGTGTTGAACACCAGATGAGTTTCATTTTTTCAAATTCACTTGACTGTCTCTAGTCTCCTCCTCTTGTCTTCCACATTAAGGAAATAAAAAGCATTCCCTTAATATTTTACTGTATCAGATAGATGAGCAGATACTTATTTTGGTAAAACCCACAATGAGTCTCAAAATGTCTATTTCTTTTTTGGTTCTGTTTCTGATGTTTTTACCACCCGTTAGCTTGAAGGAGTCTCTTTTGATAGTCTTTCCAGGAAAAAAAAAGAAAAACACAATCCTCAATCCAGATATTTTGAAAATTCCTAGTTTACTGGTGGTCTGACTCTGTCTACCCCATCTTGCCTCAGAGCTGTGTCTACATGTCCCTTGTGTCTGTTTTACCAATAAATTGCATTAGCTGTACTGCGTCACCTACTCTGTCACTAGACTGTTTGTAAATCTGAAACTTGAGATACAGTATTACAAGCACCATGGGGAAAATAGTGGTTTTCTACTGAGTGTGGAGGCAGAGTCAAGGAAAATATTAAAAAAAAGAAAAGGAGCCAGAGACATTGCGACAAGTGTTGGGGGCTTGAGTTAGCGTGATAAACAAGGAAATCAGAAGAGAACATAAATGCAAATGGATTTGGAGAGTGACAGCTTATTGATTGCATATCTGCAATAATTAAAAGGATAAAAAGAAGCATCAACTTCCTGAGGTTTCAAGCCCATTGAACTAAAGAAAATGATGATCCTGTGAATGGAAATAAAGAAATGAGAGGAAGTATCTGATTAAGACTTGGAGCATCAAAGAAGGAAAATGGTGTTTAATGGGGTGACTTTGAAGATCATGGAAATGGACATCTTTTACTCAGTTGATATTGATGGTTGGGAGTGCAATGCACACAGAAATTCTAGTTTATAGTCGCTTTTATTTAAAGTCTTAGGTAAGAAATGAACTGCTAAGTGAAAGAATGCATACAAGTGTTTAAAGAGAGAGGATGTATGAAGAATCATGCCTTTAAGAGCTTGATAAAGTAAAAGGACCTGGGGAAGGAAAGAGAAAATGGATAAGAATGACGGTGGGCAAATCAAGTGAGCTCACTAGTATTACAGGCTATGAAAGCGAGAGATTCCAAAAAGGCAGAGGGAGCAGTATGGGTCAAATACAAAGATGTTAGAGTGTGGTGAGAATTGAATAAAACTCTTGTGTTCTTCACATAACAGTTTCACAAGTGCAAGAGAAGCAGAATGGAAGCCAAGTTTCAGAGGACTAAAGTATGAGGGCTTAATACAAAAATCTAGGCAACATGTAGAATATTATTCTCTCATAATAAATTAGAAAATACACATGGGCCATAAAACTAAACCGATCTTAGCAAGTCAGTTGACCTTTCTAGATTTTCTTCCCCCACCTCATTTCTATCCTAGAAATTATTCTACTTCTTTAAAATCATGAAAGAAAACCCCATGAGGCAGCTTCAGGTCCCTGAAGGAAAGTACACTGTGTCCTTGTCATTTCTCCAGCTAATATTTGTGTTCAATTTGGAGAGTACAGGATAAGACATAGTAGTGAACCTTGCCATAGGTCTCTTTCTCCAGGGTTGACAAAGTAGACTGAGAGGTTCACACATGCAAAAATATTTTTTCACTTGGGGTGCTTGTATTTTAAATTTAGATTTTAAAGTAATATCTCGTTTCATTCAGACACTTTGGTTTTATTTATACATTGTTCTCTGGTATCATTGTTACTGAAGCAGTTGATTCAATTGGTCTCGGACCAGTGTCGTTAGGAGACAGAGTTTATTATATGCAAATAATGATATATCACATACCAGATGTGAAAAAAAAAGTGCTCAGAAAAGCTCTCTAAGTATGAGGATGTTGTTCTTTTCTATCCAGGCATTTTTTAAGGGTCTTCATGCTCCCACCACAGACTGGCTTAGTGGAGCAGAAGTTAACTTAGGAGGCATGTCAGCACCCTAAGAAATTCTTCCCTTGACTAAAATGCCCCATACTTGGCAGCAAAGCACTTGGATCAAATATAGCAGGGCTCTGATTAACCCCTTTACCCTGATTCTGACACCCCCATGTTGTTCCTGTTTCCCTGGAGACCTCAGAAATTGTGTGTTCGCAACAAGTGGGTTCATTCAGAGTCCTCACAATTCACCTGAAAAGTGATTCTCTACTTGGGCATCAATCCATAACCATCACAGGATATGTGAACATGTTTCAGGTCTAATTGGGTCTCACCATATTCTTCAAAACACTAATTTCAGAACATTCAGGTAATTCAGAGCTTAGTTTCACTGGAAGTGCAAATTTCATTTTTGTCTATAGAATATTCACGGCTCCTTAGAACTCAGTTTAAATAATGCTTTCTTTTGTGTCTTTGATCAAAGATTTTGATTTAAAAGTTATTAAGAACAATAATTCAAGAATGCCCAGAAGTTATCATTAATAGCTGTTCAGGTTTTTGTTTGAAAAATCTAACTCCAATTTATTCCTTTTAGCTTGTACATAGATCTTTTCTTTAGAAAAACATCATGTATTGTTCGCTTCTTTAAACCATTCTATCTAGGACTCAAGATCAAATGGTACATTTGTCAGAAACCAGATATTTTAGTCATTTGGTTTTTGAAATAATATTTTGGTTAAGGCAGCAAATTAGAAGAGTTTACTACAGAAAATAGTGACCCTCATACTCTTTCTGTTCCTTTTAGCCTTTTTGAGAAAGAGATATTTGTATTATGTAAAGTCAAACTTTAGTTTTCTGGAAGTTTTCCTAGTCATTTACAAAGGTTGAATTTTTTTTATGACATGAAATACTACTAAAAATAATATGACCAATATCACACAGCCATAATTTTAAAGTCAATGATGACACACTTTATTACAAGGGGTGCACTGCATTGTTTCATAGTGTGTTCATTAATCAAAGGTCACGGTCTATATGTTGCATTATCATAATTTTCTAATTAATTTATTCTTTATACATGCTTATACATGTTCCAATTGCATTTCATTAACTCATAGTTTTCTTGTAATTTTGTGCTTTCTTTCCATGTTCAAAGAATCTCTTTAATTCAATTTCTCTGTTTCTCCTCATACAGTCTGGCAGCCAGATATGCAACTCAGTCTAATCACAGTGGAATTGCAACCAGTCAAAAAAAGCCTACTCGGTCAGTTAATATCTCTAATTTATTGCTTGTTAGTGATAATAAAGTAACTGCCCAGTGATATTTTGTCCTATCATTCTAAATTTTTTTCATAAATTACATACTTCTGGATAAAAAGTTTAGAAGACTGAATTCTTCCAAGTGGATTTCCATATGCATTCTCGGGGATGAGCATGTCTGTGTGAGATCATTAAATGGGTTTTGGCTTCTTCTGTTTTAGGTTTGTTATATATACTGTTATGACTGGGCTGAAGTCTAGCTTCTAGGCGTAGAGAAAGTCAAGGAAAACATTACTTGAAGGCCCCATTCTTTCCAGGTTACAGAATCTGGAAGTTACACAACAAGAATGTAATTTTTTTTTCGAGATGGGCATGCATGAATTACTGACAGTTTGAAGCAGAATTGAGAAATATTGGCAGATTTTTGTGGGGAAGTTAGCACCGGGTCACTAAGTTAACCTGGTCTGTTCCTTTATCTGTAATAGTTTAAATTTTTGCTTCTTTATGACATACATATTTTAAAGACAGTCTGTTGTAGCAAATGACTGTATAATGTGCTGTTTGGAAATACTGATTTATAAATGAGTATTGAAAGTGTTTGATTTAAAAAAAAAAAGTTGCCGAAGGCATGATGGTGCAGCCAAGTGGAGCCACAGCAAATGTGTCTTGCACCCCTAATTATTATGTGATTATGTGCCATCTCTCACATGGGGGAAGTATCTCTGTGGTGGCTTCCTAATCACTGCTCTGAAAATGTATCATATTATGCATGCAATGTCTGACCAAAAGGACTGCTTATGATGCCTTGATGTGAGGTATGTGCTTTTCTTCTTGCCTTGGTTTTCAATGTTATGTTCATTTCCATAGTAATTAAAATGATTCTGGAGGGAAAAATTTAAAGGGTATTTAATTAAAAGTAGGAAAAATGATATAAATTCAGATGTGCAAATAACAATGACCTGCTGTGTACAGGAAGCATTTTTTTATTACCACTTCTAAGACTCATGCATATAAAGTATATTTTAAGTACTTTGATTAAATAGAACATCTCTCTCACTCTCTCTCTCTCTCTCTCTTTCTGTCTTTTTTTGGCTTCATTCTCATTTCTCTTTTTATTACTTTGATGAATGATCTGGAGCTCTCGCTGCCTGTCAAATTAGGGTAATGAGAAGAGCAAATGAATTTTTTAATTTGTTTTAATTTGTTCTTCTAAGAACTAAAGATCACTTGGTTTCATGGGTCACAGTAAAGATTAAGATGCATTTTAATTGCTTTCTAGAAACAGGTCGAGTTTCATTGCAAGCAGGGCAAGTTGTGTGACAACATTTGTTTATACATGTGAGTTTGGAATGAACTTTCTAAGTCTGTAGCTGTGTCTGCAGGAATAGTTCTCAGATTTATTATGATTGGGGCATTTGGCCAAATTAATTAATAGAGTTCTTTCTGCAGAGTGCAGTCATTGGTACTCAAAATTCCTGGTGTCTGTGCTTACTGGGCTATACTTACAGACCCTGTAGATCCACTTGAGCAAAAGTCAAATGCTGGAATCATTTGGAAAATGTTCCAATCTTGTACGTGGCACAACTTCTAATTAGCAAAATAGCTGAAGGAACTATTTATTAGCCATATGTATTTAAACTCCAACATTTTGAAACTATTAACTATTCCAAGAAAGCAGCACTTCTGTTTTTAAGCTGGTATTTGTGTTTTCCTGATGTTCATTCCCTGTTGCAAACCTGTTACTATTTTAAAAAATAGCTATAGTATTTAAGAGTTTGATTTCCTAATAACCTATGGAAATAACCAGTTACGAAGGTGAGTTAAAATAGTTAACTGATCTTGTGATAAATGGGGCACCAATTTAACAGATGTAAACACTTTCATTTTAAAAATTTAGTGTAGAGAACAGTAAAAATTTCAGTGCTTCATTTACAAGTTCTGGATTTTTTCCCTTTAAAATAGAAATTATCAGAGCAGTACACAGTGACATTCACATGGTGGCAGCAAATGCTAGCAATGATGATAACATCCTTTAGTATCATGTTGTTAAATATGACTTAGAATGCCAATGTTAGTTCTTAATTGCTCATTTTTAATTCACTCGGATTGTTTATTCTACATATATAGTATGTTAACAGTGTAGAATAAAATATAGTGATTGTATATTTTAGGTATAATTCATGAAATAATCAATACTTGAAATTTTAAGATGGAAACTACATAAATGGTCCACAGTGGTATTTAATTTTAGTCCATATAAAATAACTGCAAATCACAGCCTCATGTCAAACTTCCCCTAATTTTAATCCAGTCTGCCTGTATTTCCTCATGTCCTGTCCATCATACCCAAAGGCTAGCTGAAATCTCCGTCCCTGTAGGTATATTTTACATTGTCATTCTGCTAACAGAGATTTTTCTTCTTCTGAGACCTGTATCCTTTCTCATCATATCACATCTGTGATCAGCTGGACACACTCATAAGATAGCCAGCTAAGGTCTAGGTGCTTATTTTTGGCAAAATGATTAAAGAAAAAAAAATTTTGAGGCAGACCAGTAAAATATAAGCTAACGGCTGCAGTCTCTGCACCCTGTTTGAAGTAGAAGAGTTTACTGCTTGGATATGCAATAAGCATTTGCTACTAGCAATCTTCCCAGTAACTTTATTCTTCTTACCATCAATTTGACTTAGGAAACCGCTATCTAAGATAAAAACAAATGTCCCATACATTCAAAAGACCAGCTTAACAACAACTGCAAATAGGTGATAATACCCCAAGAACATACATTTCTGTTCTTGCTTTTCGTGTAATTATTATAGTACTTTCAAGTCAAAGTGTTATTCATCAGGGGTATGGTAAGTATGACTTATTTAGTTAAAGGTTGCTTTATTTCTAATTGCTCTATATTATTAATATTGTTTTAGGGCATGTTTATTGAAAAGTGAAACGATTTTTCTGAAGGTTCCTAATGCTGTGTATAGCTCTTTATCACTGAAACCACCATTTTCTGCTAAATAGATTTTAGAATATCGTGTATTAGTGCTTTTTCCATTAAAGCTTCCCTGATCAGAACCTGCTATCCCCTATCTTCTTGTAATGTACAACAATGATGTAATTTTTCTTATACTATTTCAGGCTTCCAGGTCCCTCTAGGGTGCCAGCTGCAGGCAGCAGCAGCAAGGTCCAAGGAGCCTCTAATTTAAATAGGAGAAGTCAGAGCTTTAACAGCATTGATAAAAACAAGCCTCCAAATTATGCAAATGGCAATGAAAAAGGTAAGTGTTTGCCTGTTACATCATTATGGCACAAGTCTAATGTATTCATCGTATAAATTACATGCTAAGTCCAATATTTGAGCGGTGTTAATGCCTTTTGGAATGGAAGTCGTGATCAGTGTGGTTTCAGGTTTTCTAACCGCCCCTTCCTGAATTCCAGCTTTCTTCAGGGCTTTTCTTACCTGAAGAACATTTTAAGGAAGTAAACTCATTTATTTCAAAGTGGCTAATTATATATCCAGGTGCAAAATCTGTTTTCCAAAAAACATTTCCTCCTGGTTTGCATATAAATAGCATTTTCTTTTGTCTTCTCATGTTTTATGAACAATTATTGTAAAATCATAAATCCATATTAAGTTTATTGACGCTTTAGTTTCAGTCAACATAAATGCCGTAGTGTTTTGGGCCTCAAAAAATTGAGACATAATTAGGAGGGATATTTAATCTCTGATAGCAGCAGGACACAGAACTAGTGTGACCGTAGTTTTCCCCTAAAGAGACAAATGATTCCTGCCTATCTCTTTTTCTTGAAAGAATGCAGAATAGAAATACCAAATCATGAAATCCTTGGGAGGCAAGGACACTTCATGGAAATCTGTATTAAAGGCAAATTATATATTAACTAGATAATACCCAGCTCTCTGTGCTGTGCAGAGTGTGTACTGAACTAGGTGCTTGCTTAATACTTGCACTGTGGAGCATGGTCAGTGGAGAGAGTGCATTTTCCATCGAAACCACAAGCACATCAAGAACCTAGATTGTTGTAGGCAGAGGGACTGTGTGAGGGACTAAGGCCTTTGGCTGGCTTTTGAGGTAGTTTCCTCAGATCCATAGACTTTTAACTTCCCTTTTCAGTATTTCACTTTCCATTCACTTCATGCAACATGAAGTTCAAAAGTAACAAACGTGCCTAGTTGGCGGGACAGCTGGCAAGTTCAGCCAGGTAGGAAGCTTTTTGCTCAAATTAGATCATTTCAAATTGTTTCGTATAGACAATGTGATCACATGGCTTTCTCCAACTTTGACATGAAATGACAGATAATCTATGAATCGGACACTTTTATGAATAGTTCTCATGCATTAAAACAAAATTGGACAGATCAGAAATCCCTGAGAGCAAAGTGGCGTGTCTTAATCCCTGTAATATTCCCTATTCTTGAACTGAATGGAAAAAGAATAAAATAATGTATAATTGGAAGTTTAGGAGTTTGTCTTTCAAACATAGATTAAAACTTCTGATTTAGGAACCTAAGGAATTTTGCTGAACACTTATGCTTTTTCCTGAGGGAAGGGGAGACAGCAATTTCTCAGGAAAACTTTCTTCTTCATTTTGCGACTTTCTTAGAAAATGTCACATGGAGTCTATATGTGCTCTGAAGTGAAATGTGCTGACTGGACTTCATATATCCAGGGTTTTTTTTTTTTAAGATTTTATTTATTTATTCATGAGAGACACAGAGAGAGGCAGAGACATAGGCAGAGGGAGAAGCAGGCTCCATGCAGGGAGCCCGATACGGGACTGGATCCCAGGACCCCGGGATCATGTCCTGAGTCGAAGGTGGCGCTAAACCTCTGAGGCACCCAGGGATCCCCCATATATCCAGTTTAACTACATGATTCTACAGTTGCATAATATTTTTGCAAGAAATTATTAATAACATTGGCAGAGAGACTCACAAGTGCTTTAGGTGATCTAACACTTTGATATAACAATGTATCTGAAGTTTTCTGTCATGTGAAATGGTTTTCTGTGTTCCTGGTGTCAAAACGTGGAAATCTCAAGATAGACGAGCCATTTGTATTTTTCCATAGGCATTCAACATCTCTCGCTGTGTGTGTCTAGGACACAGTGCAAAATTAGGAAGTAGCAATATTTACAGTAACCACAAGGTGGAGACAGATGACATACATTATAAGGTTTTTGACTCAGAAAAGCAGATTCCCTTAGGTCCACATCTGCAGCAAAATACTAGCATAGTCATTACTGTTAATTGCCAAATAACTAAAAATTAAAAACATTTGAATTTGATGCTACAGTAATGCCAATATAGGCATTAGATACCTGAAAGCTGCCAATAATAGCTGAAGCATAAATTGTCTCTTGATCGTCACATGCATTTTCTATTAACGCGGAGTTACGACTTTATCAATACACCCAATACCAGTGCTTCTAAATTAATCATTCGGTCATGCTACTTTATATTTCTAAAACATCGTGGGGCACCCGGGTGGCTCAGGCCGTCAAGTGTCCAACTTCATTTCAGCTCAGGTCGGGATCTCAGGGTAACGAGATCAAGCCTTGCGCTGGGATCCGCACTCAGCACAGAGGCTGCTTGAGATTCTCTCCCTCTCCCTCGGCCCCCTCTGCCACTCATGCACTCTCTCTAAAACGAATAGAATCTTTAAAAATATATATATATAATATTATCTTAGATTTTAAGAGCAAACAAATGATAAAGATCACATATGAAACAATGTATAACTTACTTTTTAGACTATTAAAGGGTGTGCCTTTTTCTATAAGAATATTTAAATTTTTTTGACATAGATATTTATAGTGGTAGCGAAATCAGTGTGAAAATAGAAGCTTCCTTCTGCTGACAAGCTGATCTCTGTCACAGACTGGTCTGCGTACATACCCTGGATAAGATCGAGTAGGTGAAAACTAAGAGTTTTCAAAGGTTACAGTATTATAATGACAGAGTTCAGGAACTACTAACTTGAGTATTCTAACTACGACTCCTTTTTTTAGCCTTTAGAAAGTATAACTTTTAAATTCAACAAATTAAGGTATATTACTTGAAGGATTAACCAAATTATCCACACAAAGTGTTCCTGGAATGCTTTTAAGTAGAAATGCACTTTCTACTTTCTTTAACAAGTCTTGGGTGATGAGTGGTTATATGAACCACTTGGAGACGCTCTAGAACTTGTGATAGACTATAAAGATTTATTCACAATGAAAACCATTTCATTTCCCTATTAAAAAACAAACTGTTGAAAGCACAGTAGCTTTTCACCAGGATGGCAGTGTGTACGTGACTTATTTTGCAAATTGTGGCACTGGTGAAAGGAAATCAGAAGAGAGTCACAAGCTGCCACTTCGAAAGACACATCGAATGTCATTTTAATAATAATGCAATTCCCACTGGGTGTTATTCTGTATGTTGGTAAATTGAACACCAATAAAAAATAAATTTATTTAAAAAAAATTGAAAAAAATAATGCAATCCCCAAAACAGGGTGATCGTTTCACCATTTTACCAGATGAATTAAAGTGTCAGTGGCCATAGGTGCCCCTTTGCAGAGAAGGCAAAAAGAAGTGTTACAGTTGGAGGCAAGGACATGGCACCCTTCTGCTAAAATGGAATGTGGGAACAGATTTTCCAGAACGAATGGTGAAATGAAGATAGCACTGTTTGTAGGGAAGAATTCCTGCCGAGAGTCAAAATTTTTTCTCTTGGTGACCTGCCACTCAGATACTGATGATGAATAATATGTTCTGACACCAGCAGTTACCAATTTGCCCGTACATGATCTACATATATATATATATTTTTAAATTATATTTATTTATTTTGAGAGAGAGAGAGAACATGGGAGAGAGGCAGAAGGAGAAGCAGACTCCCTGCTGAGGCAGGAGCCAGACACGGGGCTCGATCTCAGGACCCCTGGATCATGACCTGAGCTGAAGGCAGAGGCTTACCGGACTGAGCCATCCAGGTGCCCCCACAGATGTAGTCTTTAAAGATAAATTAAATACCCGTTCCTTGGAAATCAAGGATCGTGTGAAGATGATGCCCTGGTTCATTTAGACACTTTGTATGCTTGAAGCACATTATCTTAAGAAATCATTCTTGTTTTATAAATCTGGGTATTAAATAAGAAAAAAGCTACACAGTTTAATATTATTAGGAATGTAAATATCCCCAGCTTTATTCAGAATTCAGTTTCTGAATTAAGATCTGTAAACACTTGTTGCTCGACAGAGTTTTGTTAGCAGAGAGTTGTTTTTCCACGTTGCTAAGAAACGTGCCACGGCGCCAGAGGGCATCTTGCCATATTTTTATTGTTTCTCCCAAGGGATTCCTACTTTGTACGTTCACATCTACTAAAGAGATGTCTTTTCTGTTCTCCTGGATCCTAATGAGGTATCCTGTGCTGCGCAAGGGTTCACTTTCATTTCCACTCAACATAGATTTATTGGAATTGATATCGAGAATTTGGCAACATTACAGTTGAACTTCTTAAAACTATAAAGTTAATGTGAATGCTCCATTAGTTACGGAATTTTGATTGCTAAAACATAGCTATCTGGTTCTTAAGTGCTTTTTTTTTAATTGCTCTGAAATTACTGTAGCATCAAGAACTCAACTGTTTTCTCTTCAAGGCAATACAAATATGTTTTACTTATTATATTGCATCAGTAGTGATTTAATTACGTGTTTTGCCATGACTTTTTGCTTTATTTCCTTGAGACTTATATAAGCCTAAAATAAAATGTTAAATGAAAATTGCAGACTAATCTTAGGGATTTTCATGAGGTAACAAAATTGGGCACATACATTAGGTGATACAATTAAATAGACTTGAGACTATATTGTTTTCCTATGGATAAGTGCTCACATATTGAGGTGTACACGTTTTATATACCTGCCTGTACCTAAATTACACTCTGTTTCCAAAAGTGGGCTGGTGAATCAAAGCTCCCCTGAATTGCACAATACTCCACAAAGTGGCACTGTAACATCGCGAGTGGTACAACATTAGCAGGGGCAGAAGGAACAGCACCTCTGGGGGCCCTGTAAAAGCATTCCGTGTTTCTGTTAAGTCATCCTACAGTCGATGATTGAGACGTTGCATGAGTAAACATCATGTGGTCAGGTGTGGACAAGGGGCCAGTTGGTAACAAGACGTTCTTGGATTTGAATGCTACCTTTTTTTTTTTTTTTTAACCTTTTACAGTGTTCAAATGTATTTTGGCATGTTATTGTGAAATGAGAGTCGAAGGTAACTATTTGCCGTGGTCACAATGATAGATAATTTCCTTCCTTTCACAATGACCTGTGATACTTAAGTTGCCCTGTATTTAGCAGAGATCAAAGATACCGGAGAATGCAGTGTCCACTACACATTGAAGATTTTTAAATGAATGGTGCTGTTGACATCATTTTTGTTCCTTTGTATATTGTCATTCTGTTGTTACTTTGCAAGTTGAAAGCTGGTTTGCTTGCATCTAGGCATCATACTATTGAGCAAAGAAGAAGAGGTAAATGGGTTGAGGAAGGTCCCTGTGTCTTTTCTCAGGCTGACAGTGCTGTTGGCAACATGGTGCTAAACTCTAAAGCTAGCTGAAGCTCCACAGAGAAAAGTCCTTATCTAAACTTTCCATATGCCTGTTGTTCCATATGCCACATTTATTGATGTGTATTAATTTTACAACTAGATTGGCATTTTTTCCTAGGTCATCAGCATTATTTATTTATTTTTGGTAAGATGAGATAAACTAAAAATTAACTCTGTCAATTTACATGTTTCCTAAGCATGAATTAAAATCTATTCTTACATCAGGGGCAGCCCTGGTGGCTTGGCGGTTTGGCACTGCCTTCAGCCCAGGGCCTGATCCTGGAGATTGGGATCAATTCCCAAGTCAGGCTCCCTGCATGGAGCCTGCTTCTCCCTCTGCCTGTGTCTCTGCCTCTCTCTCTGAGTCTCTCATGAATAAATAAATAAAATCTTTTTAAAAAAATCTATTCTTACATCAGCTCAGAACGATGGTGCGGGTAGGCTGCCCAAGGAGTTTGTATATAATGAACTAAGTAGGGAGGGTGTCTTATCATATTCTCCCCATTGTATTCACTCATCGAGGAAGAAGGACACCTTGCTTCAAGGAGCTACCCAATTAGCTTCAGTCTTGTGATAGACATATGGCTTTCTGCAGAGCCACACCAGCAGAATTTCTGGATGCACAGTGAAGATATAGAAAAAAGACAGAGTGAAAAGCCTCCAAAATTCGGGGTCAGAAAAACCTAAGCTCCAATTTTGATGTTCTCTTTTCTAAGTTTTACTATGTTTGCTTTTTTTAAGATTTATTTATTTATTCATGAGAGACACACAGAGAGAGGCAGAGACACAGGCAGAGGGAGAAGCAGGCTCCATGGAGGGGATCCCATCGCTGAGCCACCCCAGCATCCCAGTTATACGATCTTTGTGAATTAGAACAAATTACTTTCACTTTTTAAGATTCAGTTTTCCCATTTGTAACAAGAGAAATCTTAAGCATATTGCAGATTATTAGGGGTTTACGTGGGATCCCATGTATGAAGAGCTTTCAGTGTGATGCCGTGTATCAAAGTACTTGGAAAAAGTGAGCTGTTGATAAATAATATTATTTGATTGTAGTGGAGTTGATGATAGGGGGATGTGGAGGAAGGAAAGGAGAGTGAGTGGAAGGCAATTTCTCTTGAGAGGTTAGAGACAAGGAGGCAGGGCTGTAGGCCAAGACAGGCTCTGCAAATTCAAGCCAGATCCATTTGCAACGATGCCTTTAAATATGTGCATTAGAGGGGCACCTGGGGCGGGGGCTCAGTGGTTGAGCATCTGCCTTCAACTCAGGGTGTGATCCTGGGGTCCTGGGATCGAGTCCCACATCAGGCTTCCTGCGTGGAGCCTGCTTCTCCCTCCACCTGTGTCTCTGCCTCTCTCTCCGTGTCTCTCATGAATAAGTAAATAAAATCAATCAATCAACCAATCAATAAGTGCATTAGATATCTGGTCCTTTCCTCATACCCAGATAACAACTAATTTGTAGTCAGAAGCTGAGTTATCAACATTCAGAAATAATCTGTGAGCCCAGGCTACTTAATATTGAACGCAGAAATCACAGAGAGACTAGAATCTGTGGGAGCACCCACTTGGCAGGAGCTATCCACACTATCATTTCAGCTGCTGCTGTTGGGCAACCTTGACTGCGAGGAGCCCAGGGAGACTCTTATTATTCCAGTGCTTTCCTGATGCACAGCAACTATGATTTGCCCTCTTAATAAGACCTGAAACACCTCACTGCTGCTGTATAGAGACAGGCTGGGGACAGATTTAGCATTGAGCTTCAAGAAGTGGCTTCTATGTGTGTACTCATCTGAGAACGATTTTACAGCTGTTGCTGTGACGGTGACTATGGTTTGGATGTGGATGTTGTAATTCGGAGTCCCTCCTGTCTCATGTTTGAGTGTAGTGATGTTGAAATTCCTCCTCTGTACTTGAACCGCCGCAGCCCTGTATCTAGCTAATGGCAGCACACTTACGAAACATCCTGACATTCTCTTCTACCTTTTTCTCTCCTTCCAACCAAAGCTCCAGTCACGCAGGAATAGGAGTCTCCTGACTGCTTTTTTTTTTAAAGATTTATTTATTTATTTATTTATTTATTCATTCATTCATTCATTCGAGACACGAGAGAGGCAGCAACACAGGCAGAAGGAGAAGCAGGCTCCATGCAGGGAGCCCGATGCGGGACTCGATCCTGGGACCCCAGGGTCACGACCTGAGCCAAAGGCAGAAGCTCAACCATTGAGCCACCCAGGTGCCCCAGAGTCTCCTGACTTCTTAATCGAGTTGAAAATATACACTAAATACGTGGTCATCAGGAAAACCTGATGGGCTTCTTTCATCCTCAGTTTCCCTCACCACAAATTGTCAGGTCTCCAGTGAATACAGAACTGGCTTAGGTTCTGGAGATTCAAAGGGCAAAGAATATTCATGCTGCACAGCTATGGAACATTTAACAAATTCCACCAAAGCGGGTGCTGTCCTAAGAAACATTCTTTAGAGCTGATAATGTTGCCATGATTTCTGAGTCTGTTCAACCTTTGTTACTCGAAACATGGTTTGCAACCAGCAGCCGGTCATCATCTGAAGCTTTTAGAAATGGAAAATCCCAGGGCCCTGCAGCAGACCTGCTGACTCGCAATGCGGTGTGTAGGGGCAGGACCCCCAGCTCACTCATGTACCCATTAAAGTTTCAGAACCTCTATTAAGTTAAACACTTAGGATGTTAGGCATTCTCTGCATAATAACAGGCATGGTCTTTGCTTCAATGGAACATCCAGTGTAGTGGAAGATGCAGACAATTACACTGGCCTTCTAATGGTTAGAACAGAGGAAACAATAAGCTGTGGAAAAATGTCAAGGAGCCCCCAAATCCAGACTTGATGCTCAGATGATCAGAAATGGGGGTGGAGGTAATGTTTTTGGCCTGTTTTTTGTTTTTTGGGTTTTCTTTCAGAAGAAGTAAGGTCAAAGTTGAGACCTTACCAATAAATGGGAATTGTTCTGAAGAAATACTTGGTAGGCATTTCTAACTGCACGTAGTCATTGTGCTCGTTCTGCTACTGAGAATGATTCAAATTATGACGAAATGTTATTGGTCTCTGAAAGGGATCTTAATGTGAAAGTGGAAGAAATTTGAAATTACCTGTACTTAAAAGAGATTGGAGTAAAAGCTTGAAATTCACTAACAGAGAGTGAACATATTTGAGACATTGGGTACTTTGAAGCTTGTTGGATTTGTTTGTCTTGAATTAGTCAACACTCCTACTGTTTTACAGAACACCTTAGTGTTTATGTATGAACCTAATGGATTTCTACAAATATTCTAGAAATGGACACAATTACAGACTTTACATGAATACTGAAAAACATCAATTTATCATCATAGGCTGTACAATTTAAATATACCATGTAAGCATTTTGACTTTTCAGTAAACTACTCTATTTTAACATAGACTATCTATGTACAGTCTTACATTAACTTTTGCCAGTTGAGGTGTCCCTGGGTGGCGCAGCGGTTTAGCGCCTGCCTTTGGCCCAGGGCGTGATCCTGGAGACCTGGGATCGAATCCCACGTCGGGCTCCCGGTGCATGGAGCCTGCTTCTCCCTTTGCCTATGTCTCTGCCTCTCTCTCTCTCTCTCTCTCTGTGACTATCATAAATAAATAAAAATTAAAACAAAACTTTTGCCAGTTGAAATATGGTATTGCAGAAAAGTAAAGAGTATTAGAATTAATGTTAGTATACCGGTTTTTAAAACAAATATTAAGGAGGGCACTTTTGTGATGAACACTGGGTGTTGTATGTAAGTGATGAATCACTAAATCCAACACCTGAAGCTAAGACAGTATGTTAACTAACTGGACTGTAAATAAAAATTTGGTAGAAAAAATTATTAAATAGATATGAAATTATTAATTTTGTCTATTTTTGTTAACATAAATTTCACAAATCTGTTGTATCATTTTAGGCACACATTATTTTTAAAAAGTTTAATTCACACAAATTTCCAACCAATAATCTAACCTCTTTTCGTGTCTCTAATTTCTTTGTTTTCTCTTTTTGTGTATTAGTTTCCTTTTCTAAAAAAATGGTTACAAGTAGCATTTGGTACTAACTGGCTTATGATGTATCATTTTTCATGCATTTTGAAGAAAACATTTACAACTAAAAACGTTGTAGTTTATAGTTGTAAAGATTTAATGAAATTGAATGGGCTCCAATTCCTGAATATTATGGGAAGGATGGAAGGATATTATTTATAAAATATTCCAATTGGACATTTCATCAAAAATAGCTCTGCATCTATTTGTCAATTTCTAGTTTGTTAACAGTGCTAAATGCTGCTTCTTTTATGTAAATATCTAATTTAATCATTGATCATCTCATGTCTCAAAAAAAAAAAAAGATGAAAGAGGAAGCATTTATGGTAGATGAAGTCTAAAGTAAATTCTCCTGCTCCCCAATGTGAATTAACAATTATATTGAGGTCTTTAAATTCCAAGCTCAGTTTTTTCTATTCTCTGCCATGTTGTAAAATCTCCTTTTGATTTAGTTTTTCATACTTGAAGATGAGACTTGTAATCAGGTATTAATCAGTGTTAGAACAGTCCATAGAACAGTTCATACCATAATGAGATTTCTGAGCTGAAAGTAAGTAAACATGTGCATTATAAAGTCCTTAAGGGACAAAGCCCTATTTCCATAGCCCCCAAAAAGTAGCTTGAGTTTTTATTAGGACTTAAAGTTTGTTCAGATCACTTCAGGAGGTAAGAGGTGTGTTGGTTAAGAGCACCAGCTCTGAATCGTGTTTAAATCCAGGCTGGGTGACCCTGAACATGTTATGCAGTTTCTCTTTGCCTCAGTTTGTAAAATAGGGATGATAATATCAATACATACCTTGTAGGGTAGTTATAAGGATTTATGTAATATATATGTAATACATGTTATATATATATAAATATATCTAGATATAAGTATATATTGTGTGTAAATGTATAACATATATAACTATGCATATATATATACACAGTGTGTGTGTATATATATGTATATTTACATATCAGTAGATTATCTGAGCCATATAAGCCTGAATTTCAATGCCTTTTTTATAAGAATAAAAGTAAACAATATTAACTAAAAGCTAAGTCATGACTCATAAGCACATTTAATCAGAGAACAATAAGCTAGTCTCCCTGTAAGTTAAAATACCTTCTCAACATTTATTATACAACATATTTTTATAAGGCTATGTCGAATCAATTTTCTGCTACAAGCTACAGCAATAATTGGAAAAAATATAAAGAATTGCTTACGGGAAGGATAGTGTTTTGTCTTTAGATAGCAATGACTAGCAGAGTTCATTTGGGTAAGAGTAATTTTAGAAGGGAAAAAGAAAAAGTTATTTTCCAAAATCAGTGGCTCTCAGATCCTGAATTTTTGATATATGATATAAAAATAACCACATAACAAAGTGATTGATGCCTCATAGCATGTCTGCTTTCAGCTTGCAGGAGAGATATTTTCCTGTGTCTGTAGTTGAAGTATTCAGGGGTATGATGTAAATGATCGAAAGTGATCAACATTTTCTTATTTTTTTCTTCATGTCCAGATTCCTCCAAAGGGCCTCAACCATCTTCAGGTGTAAATGGGAACCCGCAGCCCCCTGGCATTGCTGGGCAGCCCCCTGCCTCTGCCATCCCTTCTCCGAGCGCCTGCAAGCCCTGGCGCAGCAAGTCCATGAATGTCAAGCACAGCGCCACCTCCACCATGCTGGCGGTAAAGCAGCCCAGCCCGGCCACCTCCCCGACCCCCCCTGCCGACAGACTGAAGCCCCCGGTCTCAGAGGGGGTCAAAACAATTTCCTCGGGACAGAAATCCATGCTTGAAAAATTCAAGCTGGTCAACGCCCGGACTGCTTTACGCCCCCCCCAGTCCTCCAGTTCAGGCCCCAGTGATGGTGGGAAGGATGACGATGCCTTTTCTGAGTCTGGTGACACGGAAGGTTTTAACAGTGGTCTGAATAGTGGTGGCTCAACCAGTAGCAGCCCCAAAGCGTCACCTAAGCTAGCCCCTCCGAAGGCTGGAAGCAAAAATCTCAGCAATAAAAAGTCTTTGCTGCAGCCAAAGGACAAAGAGGAGAAGAACAGGGACAAAAACAAAGTTTGCACTGAAAAACCAGTCAAGGATGAGAAGGATCAGGTGACAGAGACGGCTCCAAAGAAGACCTCAAAAAATGCGAGCTTGATCCCAAAGGGTAGCAAGACGACAGCGGCCAAGAAAGAGAGCTTAATCCCCTCCTCCAGTGGCATTCCGAAACCGGGCTCCAAGGTGCCCACGGCGAAGCCAACCGTTTCGCCCGGCAGTGCAGTGAGCAAGGAGTCGGAGAAGTTCAGGACTACCAAGGGGGGCCCTCCCCAGGGCTCCCCCAAGCCCAGCGCCGCCGAGAAGGCGGAGAAGGCCGGCGCCCCCGGCTGCCCGGCGCCCCCTGAGGGCAGGGACTGCAGCGCGGGGCCCCCCGCGGGTGGAGGCACTGTCCAGCTCCCGCAGCAGCAGCAGCAGCAGCAGCAGCACAGCCACCCCAACACGGCCACCGTGGCGCCGTTCATCTACAGGTAGGTGGCCCTCCGTCCTGGGCCAGGCCACACCGGCGCTTTCCTAGGCACACTGCAACACTGGCATCCTCAAGACGCACGCCTAGAATTTCACTTTTTAAGAAAACCGTTATTTAGTGTGCTCTGGCCTTGTCCTTTCTCCTCTTCCCCTCTTCTGCCCTCTTGACCCTTCTTTTTAAGAACATGAGGCCTCCAGGGACGCCTGGGTGGCTCAGTGGTTGGGCATCTGCATCGGCTCAGGGCGTGACCCCTGGGGTCCTGGGATCGAGTCTCGCATCGGGCTCCCTATGGGGAGCCTGCGTCTCTCTCTCTCTCTCTCTCTCTCTCTCTCTCCCTCTCCCTCTCCCTCTCTCTCTCTTTCTCTCTTTCTCTGTGTCTCTTAGGAATAAAGAAATAAAATCTTAAAAAAAACAAAAACTTGAGGCCTTCAGAAGTTAACTTGTTCTCAAAGGTGAAGTAAAACCCAGATGCCGTGACTCTCTCCTATGTCTATTACTATTACTCCTCCTACTACTGTTTTTATTAGTAGTCCTTTAAAATAAGTGTCAGTTTTATAGAGTTTACAGATATTTTTGTTTTCACCCTTGGGAGAAAGTGTGTCATGATGGTTAAAGGGGCGGACTCCAGAATCCGACGCATGGTCTTCAATGCCTTGGTCTGGCACTTACCAGCTGTGTGACTTTGAACAAGTTACTTAACGTCTCTTAGCCTCATTGTCTTCACCTGCCCGATAGGCAGAATAGTATCTATTTAACAGGGTGACAAGAATAACAGGGCAGTGCGTATGTTTACTATATGTTCTGGCACATTGTGTTTGTTAAATGTTGTTTATAAGGCATTTCATTCCCAGAATAAAATCTATAAACATAGGTTTCCAGGCAAAAATAATCATCTACATAATTATTGTATTTGTACTTCATTTATTAGTTTGTGCATTATACTTGTTTATTTTGTAAGGGTTAAAGTATACCAATAAATGCCATATTTTAAAATATTTCTTCTACTATACAGTTACAAAAATAGCACACTGTGCCTATTGTCTGGTTTGTTTTAATCTATTAGAAATACATCAGTTGCTGCTTTGTCTCCATTTTTATTCACTGTCTTTCTGGTGAGAGATGCTTAGGGAGGAATAATGTCTGCCCTTTTGGCAGGTTGGCAGTTCAATAGCAGGTGAGAAATTTTTCTGAATAGAAAATAGGACCTGCTATAATTAAGTAAGTGTCAATATTATATAATAGCTTAAAAGCATATTAAATTTATTAAATGTGTGGGTTTTTTTAAGGAAAGAAAATAAATATAATGATTTGTTATCCTTCAGTGAAAAATGCAAGTGCTTTTCTGGTGCTTTATATCCTCGGCAAAGCAAGTTTCTAATTATTGCATCTCAGCTCTTTTTAAAGTCTGCTTTTCTGCCTTTAGCAGCAGCAATTCATTTAAAACCTTTTTCTTTGGATCAGATGGGAGTCAGCTCTTTCTAACTCCAGAGTCCCTATGTGACAAATGAGAATTTAACATGTCAAAATCATAATCCACATTTCAAATATGGGAGAGAAAAATCATAAAGTTTTAAATATGTCCTGCTCAGCCTACTCGTGCATCTCAAATCTATTCTGTAGAGGCATCAGTCATTTCTTATCATCACAAATGAATTTCACAGAAAAGTCCAAATCTAAGCAGAAAGACTATACCTGCCAGGTTAGCAAGCATCTTCCCGGAAATAGCAACAGGCTTGTTTGTTGGTCCTAAAGTATCCAGTGGGTACAACTTCAGTGGTTTCCATTTGAAAGATAAAACACTCCCTGTTAAAAAGAGGAAGGAGCACGGCTCATAGGTTCATAGGTTCAAGTATGGACCGGCTGTATGACCTTGCCAAATGTCCAACCTCTGAGTTTCTGTTTGCCCTTTTTAAAGTGAAGATTATGAAACTGAGGTAATATAGCCAAGCAGCTAAGAGTGTGGACTGTGAGGTCCGCTGGTTCTACTAATGTTCAGAAATAATATCTTGTGTTGCTGAGAAGATGACCCTGAGAGCTGATTTGCCTGGGTGAGAATCCTGATAATGTCATTTATTAGCCATGTGACTTTGGGTAAACTATTTAAAGACTCTGCGCCTTAATTTCCTAATCTGTAAAATGGGAGTGATAATAGAAGTAGCCTCATAAGGCTCTTTTGAAGATTAAGTGAGTTAATATTTACACAGGGCTTGTGACAGTACCTGCCACATAGTGAACAGTCTCCTCCAAGTTCCAGTTTATAATCCTGTAAAGTGTGGTGGGTAAGAGTATCTACTTTATTTAGGTGTTTCAAAGATTAAATGAGGCAACTCCATGTAGGGACTTTAGCACAGAGCCAGATTCAGATGTCAGCAATGAGTTGTACTCTTATGAATAACACAAGGTGGTTGGAAATAAAACCATCCAGTAATAAAATTTCACATTTTAGTCTATAGATGAGACGATAGTTGCTGGGAGTCTTTTATAAAATCAGAATAATTTTATAAATGATCATGTGAATCTCCTCAAGGTAGGGTAGTCAGTATTTAAGCTTTTTAACCATCAGTGAAAGATATTTATATTCCAGAGTCATATTGTTTGGATTATATGACCCCTGATGTATTTTTGACTTTGCCTGCTCCAACCCTGTTCTGCAAGACGCCTGACAGACTTCCCGGGAGTTGCTAATTATTCAATAAGATAATAGTAATAATTAGCTACTTTGTAATGTTGTTGAGTACCCCATGCAAGTCTGTATGTCACAAGATTCGTATTCATTTTCTCATTTCCACTGTATCATAAACTCATGAGAAAAGAATGTTATCTCCATTTTACAGAGATGAAGAATCAGAGATTTCAAGTCAGAACAGTAATCATCTCTGAAAGTCACAGGGCTAACAGGGGTTTGCCTTTGAACCGAATTATGCCTGGACCCTTCGCATGACTTTCTTTGCTCAACATTTCTTTCTGCACGTATAGCAATTAGAAATATTGTTACTAGAAAGATTCTGACTGGAAAAATGTGAATGGTAGATTGAAAATTCTCAATCAGAATTCATTTATGATGGGAAATGCTTAATTGCTTTTAAGGAGTATAAATTTAAAATACATATACATGTGTGTATATGTATAAACATGCATATTTTTGATATTTAAAGATAATTAAATAACTTCTATAAAATGGGAGGATTGATGGCTGATATTTTCCCCTTTTCCTCAGCCTATGTCTAGGTCAGGCTGGGTTATTAATTATTCCTTCTGGGACTCTAATATATGCTTCATAGTACTCTTTCTTACAAATTGAATGTCAGAATTCTATAAATATAATGTTGAGCTCTGGAAGTTGATGGATTTCATATTAGTCCTACTTCCTATACAATGCAAAGATGTTCTATATTAAGTTTTTATAACTCATTTATCACTACAATGTGATAAAAGTAGTCTTGAACTTAGTATATCTTTATCGACTTAATGAGTGGAGATAACTGAAATCAAAGGTGAAAATTTTAAGAAAGAATTTTTAAATTTAATGTCAAAAGTTCCCAATATTTAAACCTATTTGAATGTAGTAGGCCACTTTTGTTAAGTACTAACATGACTACCACAGATAATTAAGAAATTATAGGATAACAACTTGCCATAGTTTAGGTAAAGGGAAAGCATGAAATACTTATTCATTTATGTACTCATCACTCATTCTGCAAATACTATGTAATAAGAGTTACAAAGATTTTTTCTAAAAATCCTCTGCCTTCAGGGAGCTGAGTCTATAGGAGATAATGATAAAACATAATAAAGATAAAAAAAATAATTGCTATTATAAAAGTATATGCAAGAAATAATGTAGAAGGTTTCCCTAAGTCTTACATGAGGATGGAGTCAGTGGATGCTTCCAGGAGGTAAGCAAGAGATGAGGTTTAAAGCATGAGACAGAATTTGTCAGGTGGAAGGGAGAATGTTGTGGCGTCATCCAAATTTGACATTCTATAATTTTACAATCCAAGCCTTATTGAACATGTAGTTGGCAGATTATAAAGTCCTGGGCAAGTGCTAGTAACTAATACTACAGAGACTAGATGTTGGGATGCATGATTCTTTGTGTGGGAGACTAAGGAAGAAAATTTGGAAAGAAGCCATATTTTGTTCTTCATTTTCAATCACCCTGTCCCTACACATTGTATTTTCAGCCAGTCCTATTGGCTGTCTCCCCAAAACATACCCTCAATCAGGCATTTCTCTCCATTTTCACCCTACCTGTCCTAGTCCAAGCCATGTCACCACCAACCTTACCCAGTTTCCAGTGAGTCTTCCCGCTTCCACTTTTGGCCCTTTCCAATAGTATCCTTCACACAGCAAGGACTCTAACCCTCTAAAAGCATAAATTATATATGTCATTCCAAATCATGAGAAAATCTATCAGATTTACATTACACTTAAAAAATGAAACCCAAACACCTTGCCTACGTAATCTGGCCCTCAAACCACCCTCATACCACTCTCTCTGTGGTGCACTGAACCCCTGCCTTTGTTGTGTCTCAACAAAGTAACCTACCTTGCTTAGTGATCTCTCTACCTATAATGACTCTCTTGTAGAGAAAACAGGGTACGTCTTTGCATCAGATCTCTGCTTACATACTGCCTCTTCACAGAAGGCCTCTCCAACCATCTAGTCCAAAGAAACATTTCGTGGGAATCTTGCTAGAATTATATGACATCATCCTCTTGTATTTTATTCATAGAGTTTATCATTATCTGCTATTATTTTGAAAACTAATAAGTGTGATTTCAGCCATTTCCAGCTATAATGTAAGCTCATTGAGAGCAAGTCTTGTGTTTCTTATTGAGTAGCATAATGTCCAGAACAGAACCTGCCCACAATAGACACCAAATAAAATTGTTGAATGGAACACCTCCCCCTGGATTAGACTCACCTGCTATACGATAGAAAAATTAGCAAAAACGTACAATGGAATAGGGAAAATTCTCAAATCTCTTACTTCCTAGAAATGAGGTGGCTTAATTGAAATATAAACAGCTTTAAAATATTTAAAGAATGAAGTAGCTTCTCTTCAGGACATTTATTCACTTATTTTTTTCCTTTTCTAAATGACTACCTACTAAGCATCTACAATGGGTAAGGCATCAAGGGCAGAGTGAAACAGCACATGTCCCATATGTCATTTTCCTTCCATAGTCCACAGTGTACATAGTAGGCAAGAGGGTGACTCAAAGATGGCTACAAAATGAAGCAGGAAGGGTAAAGCTCTCTAGCAGTGAACTGGATTTGATACACTGCGACTTCAAAATAAGGAAAATTGCCCCTAGCTATCGGAATCAGAGATAGTGACACTTGAGCTGGGTTCTGAAAGATAAGTGCGACTTAGGCATGCAGGAATGAGGACAGGAAAGGAATTGTAAGACTCAACAAACCCTATAAACAGGATAAACACCAGATGTGTAGGGTAGTCAGCGAGTAGAACAGATATTCTGGAAAATGAAGGTTGATTGGAGCCTAATTGTCATAGAAATTCTTGAGTCTCAGGCACTTGGACTCACGCGTGTGCAAGCATGTGTGTGTGTGTGTGTGTGTGTGTGCACATGAGCATGTGTGTGAAGAATGGTAGTGGAACAGGACTGCATAGGTCAGACCATGTCCGATGGCTAGATGAGGGAGAAACTTCCTTACTTGCAGCCATAGCTTAACAAAGGTGTCCCAATTACAGGAAGAAAGGAAGGAGAAAGGGGAGGAGCAGAGTTAAGAAAGGAAGCTCTATTTGTTCCTGTTCTATATGTTCTAGCATCAACATCTGCCCTTTATGCTGTCTTCTTCAAATTTGTTTTCTTTTCCTGGAATTCAAAAAATGTTACCTTAGCTCTCCTCTTCCCACGTGTTAGTTTTCTTACATTGCTTTTGTATTCGTCACTTTAGAGCTATATTCCTCATGACTGCAAACATATATGAAATCCCATAGTGAGGTAAAGACCCAATTAAGGAGAAAAGAAAGACCTGTGCATTTTTTCTAAATCCCAATAAATTTCAAAACAGCTGTTAACCAGATACATAAGTTGTTATTTTGAGGTCCATGTTCTTTTCTTATTTTCTGACCACTTGTAGTAAATGCCGGGAAAACGGTGCATTGGACATGAAGCAAACATCTAAAAGCAAAGGGAGCAGAATCGAGAGTGTGGGTAACACACACACACACACAGAACCCAACCCTTAGATAAGGCAAGAGATTGTTATACAGAGAAGAAAACCTATGAATTAAATATAAAAGGAGACCCTCTTTGCACACTTGATTTGTAAAATTAGGTCAATTTAGAGGCTGAATTTAGAGGCTTTCTTTCTTTCATATATCTTATACAACAGCATTATGGTTTCTCGGGAGAAAATTTTGTTGTAACCAGTTTTTGCAAGATTTCAGATTTACCCAGAAAGTGACAGGGAAAATGGACAGTTGCATATACTACGTTGTGGAAGGTAAAGAATGCAAAACATTAATTTTGAAAATGCTTAGTCACAGGGTTTTAAGTTTGGCTAATTTGTTGAACCAGTAAATTGAGTAGGAGGAGCTGTGAATCTACCAAGATTGAAATGTAGAGCAGATAACCATCATTCAAGTCAAAGCTTCTCTGAGCCCTGCAGCTACCGTTGCAGATTATGCCGCAATTTTGGTTTTATGTGAGCTGGACATAATCGGTCATCAGTACAAAGTACAGCGTAGTGAATGCTTGCCTGGGCGAGCTTGTCTTTTGCTAGGTCTGATACAGATCTCTGCATTGGGTAGCAGCTGAAACTCCCTCACACAGCAGTATTTTGAAGATGGGATCCAGACACCACTAGAAGAGGGCCTGTTGTGTGGGATAGTGCTAAGAGCTGGCATTCTCTCAGCAGAGAAGCTTTATCAAATACCTTCTGTAGTTGGCTTCCAGGCTTTACTGCCAGATTGCCCAATCAAACCACTGCTGTTTCTTCCTTCTATATTTTATTTGCTCATGGAAAAAATTTAAGCTTACAGAAAATTTGCAAGAATAGTACAAAGCACTCTCATATATACTCACTCAGAGCACCCGGAGACTTTATTCAGGTTTCACTGATCGTGCCAGAGAGGTATCCCTTTGATTGGTTGAGGATGACTATTGAATCCAGTTGTCATGTCATATCCCTCAGTTCTTCAGTCTTTCCTTGACCTTCATGACACTGATGTGTTGAAGACAGACCTTTGTCCAATGTTTCTTAATTTGGGTGAGAATGTCTGATATTTCCTCATGTTTAGGTGCATATTCTGTATTTTTTGTCTAGAACGTCACAGAAATGATGCCATGTTCTTTCCACGGCATCCTATCGGGTAGCAACAATATTGCTCCTTCCCATTTTGGTGGTGGTAAATTTGATCCCTTGATTCAGATAATGTCTGCCACGGTTTTTCATTCCCAAATTACTATGCCCCATTTGTATTTAATAAGTATTTTCATGGGAAGATATTTTGAGACTCTATAAAGAGTCGACTCCTTGATCTATTTTTACCCATAAGTTTTAGCATCCATTGAGATTTCTTGCATAAATTAATATTTTACTTTAATGGAGGTCAAATGATTTCTAATCCTGCACATTCCTTGTGCACTTATGCCTTGGCTTTCTTTGTTAAGAGATACCCTTCTCCCTTCCTCTCTCCCTCTGTCTTCAGATTGTATGGACTAATGGATTCCTGTTGTATTCAGTGGATTATATTTATGCTTATATTTTCTCAGATCTCGCTATGGGGATCCCCTTTACGCTGGCTTCTGCCCCATTATTACTTGAGAACTTCATTTCTTTTTGGCTCAACGTGTTCCAGGCTCATCTTGTACTCTCCCTACCTTGGCTGTAGCTTTTACTAAGGAACCCTGATTTCTTTTAGTGGAGAGTGGCATTTAGAAACCAAGATCTCACTGCTCCCATATTTCCTAAGTGGTAAATCCATGTAGGTACACACACTTCCTATATCATTCTTTTCCTCAGTATCTGTGAGCTATCTATGATATATACACACACACAGAGACAATCCTCAATTTATAGTGGTGTCAAAGCAAATATGCACTCAGTAGAAATCATACCTTGAAATTATTTTTGGCCCAGGTGACTGATACACAGTAGGATCCCCTCTCGGGTGATGCAGGGCAGCAGGAGGAGCCAGCTCAGTCAGCCGGCAATCACAAGAGTCCAAAACTGATGCATTTACAATTATTCAGCCTCAATACAACCATTCTGTTGGTCACTTTCAGTACAGTATTCAATAGATTACATGAGGTAATCAACACTTTATTGTAAAATAGGCCTTGTGTGAGATGGTTTTGCCCAACTGAAGTTAATGTAAGTGTTCTGAGCACATTTAAGGTAGACAAGGCTAAGCTTTGGTGTTTGGTCTGTTAAGTGTATTAAATTCATTTTCAATTTACGGTATTTTCATATTTTCAACTTATCGGAATGTAACCCTTTCATAAATTGTGGACAATGTGTATATTCCCTTTCCATACTTGTATTTCCTCTTGTCGATTGAGAAACCTGGCTCCCATGATTTTCAATATATTTTCTTATTTGCTCAACCCACCTGAGTCTAACCAATCTCCCATCCACACTGAACTACTCTCCACCTTGATGGATTTCTCTCCTTGGCCTTGGCTGTCACCTGTCCACCTTCCCAACATAAAGGAAAGAAGAAAGCAAAACCATTGGTGATTTTGGAAAGATACTTTGCCTTTGTTGGATTTATGAATCAGGAACTATTAGACTGTTAGTTAATATTGCTGTCTCTGATGAGTTCTATTTGTGTTCACATTTGTGACTATATCCATATTAAAATGAGTCCACAGAAGGATATATTTTTAAACCAATAAGCAAACACTCATATTTATGAAACTTGAAATTTGCAGGTTGATAGTATCTAGGACTTATTGTTGAGTTCCATTAAGTGGTATGTATAGTAGCTTCTTTTTTTAAGAGTAAAAATTTAAGGTTAGTAAAGAGTAAAGAAGAAAATTTCAGGTAGACCAATAGATACAGTCATATTCAAATATTGTGTGTTATTAACTTAGTGACCAAGGTATCTGTCAGCTAAAGAGACCTTAAATGCACTGAGATAGTGTCCAGGGGCGTTTGGATGGTGTTAAACAGAAGGGGAGTGGTTAAAAGTATTTAGAGGCAGCCAGGTTCAAATACAGAATAATTATCTACCAGCTTGTTACTTAAGGCAAATTATTCAACCTCTAGAAGCCTAAATTTATCTATAATACCTACATTATAGGTGTCTTGATCTGTTCAGGCCACTGTAACAAAAATACCATAGACTGGGCTGCTTAAACAGCAAATATTTCTTTCTCATGGTTCTGCAGGCCAGGAGATCTAAGATCAAAGTAGTCTATCACTTTACATGTCTACCGAGAGCCTGCTTCCTGGTTCCTAGGTGACCATCTCCTCACTCTACCCTCGCTTGGCAGGAGTGAGGGAGCTCTCCGAGGTCTCTTTTCTAACAACACGAAGCCCAGAAGCCCAGGCATCAGCGCTCTCCACTCAAGGCCTAATTAGCTCACAAAGAAAGGCTCCTTCTCCTAATGCTATCATATTGGAGGTTAGTTTTCAACATAGGAATTTGGGAGAGGAAGCAGGCATCCATTCCCTAACAACAGGATTGTTGTGACATGGAAGTGACATGCCATAGTTAAAATGCCAGGCATAGTATTTGGCACATAGTATGTGCACATCAACAGGAAATAGCTTTTATGCTAATCATTGGTGAAGTCTAGACTTTTCACCACTTTGCGCCTTAGTAAAAGTTAGTGCTGACACCGAGAGCCTGGCTTATTAGCGCTCTAAATAGATTAGTGTTTTTGCAATGCTATATTTTACAGTTTCCATGGGTTTCTGTAACATGTCAACCATGTTTTAAATGCACAGTAGTTAGTCTGCACAGAGCATGTCTTCTAAATATTTTATTTTATTTTTAACAAATATTTTATTTTTTTGAGAGAGCACGCGTGCATACAAGCAGGGGGAGTGGCAGGAGAGGGAGAAACAGCCTATTGAGCAGGGAGCCCTGAGCGAGGCTCCATCCCAGGACCCCAGGGCCATGACCTGAGCCAAAGACAGCCGCTTACCTGCCTGAGCCACCCAGGCACCCCAGTCTTCTAAATAATTTAAAGGAACATGATGACACCTATTTTTTTCTTTTTCCAATAAGTATGAGGAAAATTCAGTATCAGTTTATGTGGGAACAATGAGTGGTGCCACTTTAGTATCCACTCTGTCAAAATGTACCCTTTGATTGGAGAACACTAGGATTCTGAACTCTTGTTTCATGGGTCAACTCCAAATCCTTTTATTTTATTAGAATGAAACATACAAAAAAGATGACATATTAAGAGTCTTCAGAGATTTAACTGAACTTTTTTGATCATTTGTATAAAAGTTAAATCTTTACCAGTTAGTAGTGATTGCCCCTCTGGAGACTGGAGTTAAAATCTGATTCTTCCCTAACAAATAATGAATGGAAATCCTGGAGAAATGGATGGTTTGTAACATATGTGGAACAGAGATCTGGACTCATTTACATGTATATACAAACCAAAGCTGTCTTCTAAGTCCTTTTTATAATTATTTGACATTTTACCTTTCCATGTTCCTTTCTTTTTTTTTTTTTTTTTTTTTTTTCTTTTTCCATGTTCCTTTCTTTGATCAATCTGCTTCCCTATCATTGCTAGTGTGGGGAATACCATGGAAAATACAACAAAGAACTTGAAAACAAGGTAAATAAGATTGTCTGTTGTGACTTAAAGTGAAAAGATAAGAGGGAATTAGCCAGAAATACACACTGACACATTAAAAAAAATAAAACAAAATAAAACAAAGGCTTCTAAGACAAGACTGAACTCTCAGAAGTGTGCCCCCTTTTTATAAAAGAGTCTCAAACAAGGGGTGTGGAGATGGCTGATGGCATTGAGTATTGGGTCTCATATCCTGAGGAAGATAGCCGCAGTCAGCTCCTGAGCAATACTTTTTAAGATCTGTTTGTTCAGGGCACGTGGGTGGCTCAGTGGTTGAGGTTCTACCTTTGGCTCAGGGTATGATCCTGGGGTCCTCAGATCGAGTCCCCCATCGGGCTCCCTGCATGGAGCCTGCTTCTCCCTCTGCCTGTGTCTCTGCCTCTCTCTGTCTCTCATGAATAAATAAATAAAACCTTAAAAATAATCTGTTCAGAGCAAAGTAAAATTTCTACTCCCAATACATGTTCTGAATATGCTTTTGCTCCATGCAGATTTTTCTAGAGGGCGGAAGTGTGTGAATCTTCATAACTAACATGACCACATGCTTTCAGGCTCCTGTCCCAGCTGCTGATCATGTTCTAATAAAAACCAATTGGCGTTGGGCTTTAGACAGCCATCACGGTAAACTACTTAGTGTGACTCAGCTTCTGAGAGATCAGTGTTTGAATACTGAGTTGGCAGGACCATAGGCCAGGCCAGCCCTGGCTCACAGCCAGTTTACCAAGGCACCCTGCCTTTCTGAGGCTTCTTGGCCAGCAGCCAGTGAGCTTTTCCTGAGGTCTCTAGTCTCACGACATACTCTCCATTTAAACTTTTCAGCAAGTAACAAAAATCCTTAGAAAGCTTCAGAGGATTTTCTCCCTTCATTCAGAGACAGCAGGCTAAGGAACAGGTCAGGGAGGTACAGTGGCCAGGAAGAAAGTAGGCCAAATAGAAGAACCAACTGTAGTGGGCTTTAGCAGTGAGTAGGGAGGGGCTGTCAATAGAGATAGAGGAGAACCTGGGAGCCAGAGAAGAAAAGAAATGGGCTACACAGAGAGCCAGATGAATTCCCCACATTTTAATGTTGACCAGAACCCTACATGCCTCAAGAGAGTGCCTTTCCAGGCCTTTAGTAATAATGGTGCTTGAGTTCACAGTTATTTTACAAGGCACCTGTTTTTCTTGGCTTTCATACATGAGCAAATTGAGGTTCAGGGAGGCTAAGTAACTTAGCAGGGTCACATGAGTTAATAACTATTCAGTTACAGGGCCAAGTTTTACATCAGAACCCAGTGCATGCACCGTTATACCATGCTTCCTTCCATATACTATACTTCCTTCCATATACTATACTTCAATAATATATTTTATCATCATTACTAGTAAGATTTTTTATTTACTAATTATTTGCTGCGACCAGGGCTAGGCACCGGAATATAACAGTGAGCTTAAACATGTAAGTCTAGTTTGGGAGAGAAGCACTGATCAAATAATTACAGATTTTGCATTTCAAGAGTATGAAGTGCTGTCAAGATAGATACAGAGAGAGGGTTCCCTGGATGGCTCAGCGGTTTAGTGCCCACCTTTGACCCAGTGCATGGTCCTGGAGACCCGGGATCGAGTCCCACATCGGGCTCCCTGCATGGAGCCTGCCTCTCTCTCTGCCTCTCTCTCTGCCTATGTCTCTGCCTCTCTCTGTGTGTCTCTCATGAATAAATAAATAAAATCTTTTAAAAAATCTTTTAAATAAAATCTTTTAAAAAGATACAGAGAGCAATAGGTTCTTCTAATTTGGGACTTTACCTAAAAACTAGGGATGATTCTTGATAAGTTACTTGAACTGAGACTTGAAGGGAGAGACTCAATTGGATAAAGAGGGATGGAAAATAACGGAGTGTAAAAGCTCTGTTAAGGCAGGGAGCTATGAGAGTGGGTAGAAGACTGTTGTGACCACAGGGGAGGGAGATAAGAGCAGTCCTGTGCAAGATAACACTCGGGAAGCAGACGGAGATCAGACCACGCACAGCCTCATACCTATGAAACTCTAAAGGTTTCACCAGGATACTGCAAACAAGGAACAGGTTTATAGAAAAAAGATCACAAGTTTAATTCTGTACATGATGGGTTTGAGATAACCTTGTGACAACCAAGAGGTAATGTGGATGAAACGGTTGTGATACATATCTGGAAGTCAGAGGAAAATGCTGGGTTAGAGTTTGAAACTGGGATTCATGTGTGGCTCGGTAGTGACTAATACAATGAATATGTTTCAGATGATCTAAAGAGACTACAGTGAAAACTGGACAAAGTTTAGCATATTGCTTTGAGGAACTCACAGTTTTTGGCCTCTGTATCCCTTCTTTTGACTACCCAGAACTACAATATTTAATGATTGTGTAAAAGAAAACAAAAGAGGAGAAAGGTAGCATCCAGAGAGAATGAGGAACAACCTTGGAAAATTTTTGTCATAGAAGCCAGGGTAGGACAATTTCATGAAAAGAATAAATCGTCTGTTCTTAATGCTGCCAAGATATCAAGGAAGGTGAAGGCTACAATGTTTTGTTGATTTTAGCAACGTTGAGGTCTTTACTGGCCTTTATGATATGCCCTGTCACTAGAATGGTATATCCTTTTTCTTAGTTTTGCTGTGCTTTTAAATTCAGTCTTAAGTTAGAATAAAATAAAGACAGTCTGCCAGAAATCTACAGAGACCATTTGTATGAATTTTTACATAGCTCTTTCTTTTCTAGATCAATTCCTGTATATACACATATATCCATACATACAGCATAAAGTTTTCCATGACTTCTTAAAATCCTAATGAGCTCAGAGCTTCTACATCTCTCAGCTCAATATAAAGTGTCTTTGGTGTCAGTGATTACACTTTTTTTCCTCTCAGCACCAAGATTGAGAATAAAAGTAATGTTACGTAAAAATTGATTTTAAAAAAAGATACTGAAACTTTCTTTCACATATAAATATTCCCCCTAGATGTCTTTAAAAATAAGAAATACGTAGTGACCACTTGCCATGGTCCAAACTCAGTCATACAAACGGGACTCCAAGCAAATGAGAAATCTCCAAAGGACACAGTCTAGCATATGATGCTCTACTGTTTTGCGTCCATCTGTGTCTTAGTAGTTCATGCTGGAGATTTTTTTAAGATGTGGTAATTTGGATCAAATATATGTAGATTTTGAAGCTGCACCAGGAAAGATCATGCCTCTTAAAACATTTGCCTGTGCATAAAAGGAAGAAGCAATGCATGAAGAAAGATGGGAATATCAAAATACACTCAGTCCATCTGTTGTGTGCTTTTCATTTGATTAGACCTACTCTCTACATGTTAATCACACACACATAAACATATAAAACATAAAGTAGACGAAATTTAGTTTTGATGGACCTTAATTTTTCTGAAATTTATTTTTACTTACACTTTCAATTTTAGGATATATTTTCTAGAATTTTCATGGAAAAAATAATTTTAGGGGTGCCCTCAGTACCTTTATTAGTTATTCTCACAAGAATACAACTTAGCCAGACTCTGTCTAAAATAGCAGAAAGAAAGTTGGATCTTTTCAAGGGCTTTCTCTTATAGTTAGTTTTGGAATGTCTCCATCATAAGGAAATGCATACTTACCTTAATAGTAAACTTTTAACATGCTGTTTTCTGCTTGTGCTAGAGAACTTTGAGTTACTGGTGACAACAATTGTTATTTGTTTCTATCTTTTTGGTAATTTCAGATCACATTCAGAAAATGAAGGTACCTCTTTACCATCTGCTGACTCCTGTACCAGTCCTACTAAGATGGACTTATCATATAATAAAACTGCTAAGCAGTGCCTAGAGGAGATATCTGGTAAGTGACCTGGTTGATTGATGGGTAGGTCAAACCTCAGAATTTTTACAATCTCTCTGTAAGTCTTTTTATTAAGTCGTGTTTGTGCTATATTGATTTTTCTTAAGCATAAATGGACTGTGTACATCTTGTGCTTCAGAGATTCTTAGATATTTGGCTACTTTGCTTGAGGTGATCTCTTTGTTGTTCTGTGAAGAACTTTGTAAAGAATGGTAGTGCTTTTACAGGATGAGATTTTTAAGTTCTCATTGCCCTCAGTCAAGTTCTATATAATCAGAGAAAACCTGGAGAAACTTCTATTTGTTAATAAGACAGACCTTGAATATATATGGAGATGTAAAACAGTGCTAAGGGTCAAATGTCAATGCAAATGTTCCATGGTCAATCCAACCCTCTTTTTTCAATTCTGTGCTATTTAGAACACTCCTACATGATGGCTCCAAAATGTGTGTTTAGAAAGAAATCCAATTATGGAAATATTTCATAACATAAGTAACATAAGGAATCGATCTGGGCATCATCAGACACAATTTATCAGAGTTTTAAGTCTATAAAACAACTTCACTGTGTTAGTGCACGGTGTTAGTTTTTTTTCCCCCCAGGACCCATATAAACATAGGCATATATGGAAGGGCTTTGGTGTAATTCTATTATATAGGTCTGTATTCATGAGCAACTAAGAAAACTCAGCAAAATATAAGCTCCTAATGGGGAAAAGAGTTTAAGAACATATCTACAGTTAAGAATTCATAGAAATAGAGGTATGTTGGTTATTCCAATAAGCTTCTGGTCAGCCCTTGTATATTCTGAAGAAAAAACTAAAAAAATTGCTTCATTTTAAAAAATGGTATGGTACTCCAAAGATCCAGAGTATTGGGCTGAAGCTCCGGAAAATAACCCTATCACAAATTTGTGGGTTAAAGAACTTCTCTACTTTGACAGACTTGAACCCTTTGGCAGGCATTAGCCATTACTGCAATATCTACCAGTAGATATTGACCACATTGACAGCACAACATCACGAGGGGTCCTTGTAGAATTATCAGCAGTATCATTAGGCATCAAGAGTTTTGTGTGAAGATTACAATGGGCCGGAGCTGGGCAAAGTAGAAAAGGTAATGCCAAGACATAGCTATCGGGATGGTAGTTACAGATTTTTCAAGTAGTCGGGGGAAGTTTTGGCTTTCTCATAGCTCCAGATAGTCTCACAGTCAGAATGATGATGTATATCTGTATTGTGACTAGATATTTTTAAAGCCTGGTGTGGCATGAAGATTCATATACTTCACACATTTCTTTATTCATGAATGTCTTCAATTATGTATCAATATGCCTATGAAATACGAGAGCTCAAATATGTAGGACAAAATGCATTTAGTACAGTGTGAATTCTAATTTTTATGGGAATTTCACAAAGGAACATTCTTTCTCTGAAATTAGTGTATCACTGAGTATCTCTGATTAAGTAAATAATCCATATATGATTTTTTCTCCAGTTTTTTATTCTGTCCACCACTTGATCATTTTTTCATATTTTCAGTTAATATCTCCATGTAAATTCTGATGTTTTTAAATATAACACTTGGAAGTGAAATATGAACTAGACTTTAACATAATATAATAATTTAATGGATTTATTAGGAGGTGTAGTATTATTTTGCATTTTTATTATTTCTGTAGAATCATAGATTTAAATCTGTGATTTAGATAGGAACATAAAAAAAGAAAGAAAACAGCAAGTAAATGGTGCAATGAGTCTTACCTGATTGGGTCATTTCTATTATTTGTTTAAGATGATAGTAAAAATTTCTCTAATGCAAACTTGAGATTTCCTGGAAGATGATATTCATTTATGATTAGTAAGCTACAAATTGAGTACTGTGATTGGGAGAACCTAGGTGAGAGTATACAGGTAGACCAGTGATGACAGAATGATTAGCATGCCCTGGCCTTTCTTCCAGTGATCTTGTCTTCTGATTCCTCCTCAGCTACTTATGTTCATGGTCCTACCCTTGATCTGGGCATCATCAGACCCTGCAGTTTTTCGATAAACTCACTAATTCTCACTGCTTACCTCTTGACTTTTCAGTGCTCTTTCTTTTGTTTCAACTCTACCAATGATTCTACTAGGATTTCTAGATTCTAATTTAAATATGGATCCTATTTTTAAAAACCCATTTAAATGGGATCTAAATATTGATCCCACAGCCTTTTACTGACCCTCACCGAACTGTGTATTCTTTCTTCCCTGCCCGGAATCAGCTGAATTCCTGTGGTAACTGAATGCAGTTTGACTTTTGCATATACTCTTTACACTTGCTCCCTTCTCAATTCATTTGATGAAATCACAGGCTTGGTTACATTCAACCCTCTACCTGTTCCATACTAGCAGTGAATGAACCTGGAGAAAAACACATCCCATGTTGATGTGATTGATTTTACATTTATGACCCTCAATTTATTTATTTATTTATTTATTTATTTATTTATTTATTTATTTAGAGTTCAGTTTGCCAACATTTAGCATAACACCCAGTGCTCATCCCGCCAAGTGCCCATCACCCAGTCACCCCAACCCCCTGCCCACCTCCCCTTCCACTACCCCTTGTTCATTTCCCAGAGTTAGGTGTCTCTCATGTTTTGTAACCCTCACTGATATTGTCACTCATTTTCTCTCCTTTCCCTTTATTCCCTTTCACTAATTTTTATATTCCCCAAATGAATGAGACCATGTAATGTTTGTCCTTCTCTGATTGCCTTATTTCACTCAGCATAATACCCTCCAGGTCCATCCACATTGAAGCAAATGGTAGGTATTTGTCGTTTCTAATGACTAATATTCCACTGTATATATAGACCACAGCTTCTCTATCCATCATCTGCCGATGGACACCGAGGCTCCTTCCACAGTGTGGCTATTGTGGACGTTGCTGCTATAAACATTAGGGTTCAGGTGTCCCAGCGTTTTACTGCATCTGTATCTTTGGGGTAAATCCCCAGCAGTGCAATTGCTGTATGACCCTCAATATTTAATGAATATTTAATACTGCCTAGCAAGCATCCTGTATTTCTCTAGTCCACTCTCTCTCTCTTTTTCTCCCTCTCAAGTTCTTAGATGACAATTTTATACCTTTTCTTCTCAAATTTATCATATCAGCTCTTCCACCCTCTCTCTTAACTAATGGCCTTGATGTTGGCTTCACTACAAAAAATTAAAGCAGAGAAAAGAATTTCATACACTGCTACCACCACATCTACCTACATGCAACATTTATACCCATTCTTTCCACCTTTCCTCAGATTACTTTCTCTTCTACCTCCTTAATATCTCCCTCTGCTCCAGATCATTCTCTGTAGTCCTCTGGATGCTACATCTCTCTAGTTTTAATTTGAAAAAATAAAGCTTCTCTTGACCTCTTCTTTCCTTCTTTCTTCTCCTCCCGACTTCTGTTGTTGCTACTATGTTCTGGCTGCTAGAGAAACACGGACCACAAAAGCATGTGAAATTATTGCTGAGCCCACAGAATATTCCTTCAAAGATAATACGAAATAGGGGAGGTGAAATGTTCTAGGAAGTAGAAAAACATACTTCTGGCCTTTGTGCTGCCATTATTGAGCTGAATTGTTCCTTGGTTTCCTTTTTTTTGTGACATGACTATGATGTTTAATAATCTTATAGGATTGTTGTGAGATAGAGTTTTAGTCCTCCATCCCTATTTTCAGTCATCTTCACCTGGTACCTTATACGTGTTGGGCATGCCAAGGGTGGGGAAAACAAATGGGGCTAGGACATGAGCCCTCCTGTGGAAGAAGAAGATACAAACTTTAACACCACAAATACTTAAATTACTAGATGCTCGAGAACAACTAAGTTAGCTGTGAAGAGTTAGATAGGGCTTAAAATAATATTCCAGAAAGAAACAACTTCAAAGAAAACAATATAAAAAAATTCTACTTATCTTATTAGTTTCATTAATATTTTTATTATAAAACTGGAAACTTTTCTTAAGTTCACTGGAATCTTGGTAGCTCACTGGTTTTTTTACAACGGGAAATTTCAGGGCTGTTGTTACTGGTGAACTCTTACTGTTAATGGTTGGTGCTGGGGCCTCACTGGGGAATAATTCTGTCCTGCTCTCCAAATGAATTAACCTTAATGATACGGAACTCAGATGGATTTAGCCTTGGCAGGATAAGATCCAGGTCTTAAGAATTTTTGAAACCTATGCTATCCGAGGGAGCCTGAAAATAATATAAAAATAGAAATATGAAATTGCATGTAGTGTTTGAGGAAGGAGCTTAATCTAGTTAGAAGCTCTGTATCTTAAGAACTATTTGTTCATGGTAAATATACCTTGAGGTCCTGGTATACTTTTGCCTGACCAGCATCCCTTGCCCCATCTGCTAATAATAATAAGGATATTATTATTATCATTATCATCATCATTATCATTATTATTAGTGGAGGAAACCATTGTCCTATCCATCACTGCTTAAGTGGTTCAAGTGAAATTACCCTAGCAGATCAAATCAGAACCACCTTTTCCCTTGACCACAGTGACTCATTCAGGAATGGCCACTGACCCAATTCAGTTTAGTCAGAACCAATGAGAATAAATCTCAGAATTTTTCCTAAGACTATTAGAAGAGAGATGAGGTTTTTCCACTAGACCCAAAGCTAAACAAAAGCAACTTGGAGCTGCTGGCAGTTAGCTTCACCCTCAAGTGAAACAAACATTGAGAAACAGAACCGAGAGCAGGAGAGAGAGTGAGGTGAAGGTCATTGTAGGAAATGTCTGAGCCCCTGTGAGCAAGCCATGCCTAAAATTATCCCTCCCTCCCCTGCACTCTTCTGTTACACTCCCTAGGGAAAATCCCTTTTCATGCTTAAACAATATGAAAAGCATCCCTATTGCATGACCTGCAAGATGCATGACGTGAGGATTTGTGGTACTGGTAAGGAGCAAACTTGAATGGTTCACATTGAAAAGCAGGTTTGTTAGAAAGATTCATGAAACCAGGAAGCTTAGCTGTTTATGCTTTCATCTACACAGTAATTCTTATGAAGTCATAAAAAACATTGTCTTTGTGATTAAATGATAGTGGAAGTTAAAATGAGGTTAAATTATGGTGTGAAGACACATAGGATGTGAAGAAACGTATCAGAAATGAGTGACTTTAAAATGGCATACTGGAGAAAGCTCAGGACTTTTACGATTTGGTGACCTCTATCCCTCTGATGTCTTTAATATCATTCACATTTTCTATTATTTGTCATTTTCTAAGGGAGGAGACCTAGTGATATTTACCCAGTCTAATAATGGGGCTTTTGTTAATTATCACAGTCAGGTGGAATATGTTAAACAATTTATGGTAATGGGTGAGTGAGCTTCTTGCCTCCAGCCTATCCTTTAAGATTCATGCCACTACCTCGATAGTGTAAGTCCAGCCAGGGCGATGATTCAGATTTTACTGCTTTGGCTTGGATTTCATTCTTACATTCATTGACAAAAAGAATTTGGCCTCAGAGACCATCCCTATCGTCAAGTGCCAAGAGACCCTGCCAAATGCAAAATGAGCTTTACTTTTTAGTCCACTGGAATCATTCAGGAAAGTTTTTAGGATTTGGTTTTGTTTTGGTTTTTGTTTGTTTTTATATAGGTTCACCCTTGCCCCTTTTTTTTTGTGCATAAGGCTTTTTACCAACACGTACAACATCTGTTTAATGCACTTTTTAACTTTTATCTAGAATTTATACTCAACTGAAAAATATTGCAAGTGCCACGCTGACTTGGTATTAGCAAAGCTGGCACGCCATTTGTGAAAAAGTAATAAAACAATTGGACAAATCTGGGAAATCATTTTAAAAGAGAATTTAGATTAAGCAGCATAAGCTAATGGTTCCATGGGTTCTTTTTCTGGCTTACCAGACTTTGTCTTAAATAATGGTCAGTATCTGGTATTTAAAACTTTTGTAAATGATCATTTAAGTTGCCTGTTTCTTCGATGTTTAGAAAGATTAGGAAATCAAGCTCAGGTAATTTAAATCAGTTTTGATCTTTTACTTAAATAGCTGCTTTATAATCATGTTTACTAAAAAGCTGAAAAGCATTCCTTTTTAGAACATTATAGCAGCTGTGCTTTATGTTAAGTCTTGGCAAAATACGAGTGATTCTCATTTTTAGTATTGATTATATGTGTTCATCTCCTGTGAATTGAAGCTTCGTCCTCCACCTTGAATCATACGCATATATATGGATGAATACAAATAAGTAGAATTATACCCATATATGAATGCACTTCCAGAACAAGCAGGTATAGCTGCCTCTAGAGAAGCAATAAGTGGGTTCCTTACAGCCATTCAGGGTAAACTGATGAACTGATGATGTAGTTCCGAGGGAAAAACTACTGTAGTTACAAGTTGATAACAATAATCTTCTGTAAAGAAACAAACAAAAATACCCTTTTGATGTTTTCTGTTGGGATCGTTTCTTCAGAATAACCAGTTCCTCCTTACCAGCCTCTTCCTGGGTTCATCCCTACTGGAGGATTAGCCACTGAATCAGGATGGACCCCGCGATTTAATTTGACCCAGGAAATATAAGTGGAAAAATGATATGGGCCATCCCTGAGCAGAAGCTTTAAGAGTCAATGCTTGGATCTCTCATATCCTGTCCCTCTGTCATAAGATCAACATGTCTGAAGACTGGTATTGCTCTTTTAGCATGGGTCTTTGTATAAGTGATACCTGGATCAGAGCTGCAGCCAACAGTAATGTGAGCAAAAGCATATCTTTGTTTTTGTAAACCACTAGAATTTCTAAAACTTTTGTAAATTCGACATAACTGAATCTATGCCTGAATTTCTCCACCTTGACACTACTGACATTGTAGTCTGCATAACTCTGTTGTAGGCGGCTGTCCTGTCATTGTAGCGGGTATAACAACATCATTGGTGCTATCATCATCTACCTACTAGATGCCAGAAGCACCACACTCCCCAGTTGTGACAACTGAAAATGTGGATGTTGCTGAATGTCCCCTAAGGGGGACCCATTTCAGAAACACTAGTCTAAGCCTGGTAGTTCTCAAAGCGGGGGTCTCAGAACCAGCAGTATCTGCATCGCCTGGCAATATGTTAGAAATGCAGTGTCTCAAGCCTCTTTCAGACCGTGAATGAGTAGGGATGGGGCTGGGGCCCAGCAAGCTAGAACTTAATGAGTCCTCCAAGAGTTCTGAACATTAAAATTTGAGAGCCACTGGTTGAAGCTGATTGGTACACGAGCCCCTTTGTATAGAGGAGAATGTGATTATTGCTTTCACTTATTTTGATGTCTAAAGCATAAGAATTCCCTTTTTTGTGAATCTCTCAAGACACTCCATGTGTACTTTAGTGTAATATGTGTCAGACAAATTAGTTTTATAGAGTCAGTAAATTTACTGTAGTCTCATGAGCTGGTGATTCACTAGGTCACAGTGATTCCAAATAAAGAAAAAGAAATGTATTGCTTAGGAATCCAGAGGGTAGTGGCATTTTGAGCTTTTAAAAAACACTTTGTAAAATGATGTATTTAAAAGGATAATCATCAGTTTCTATGATTTGACATTTGTACCCTCATTTAAGCATATTTATATAAAACATTTATTTTTGAAGACTGGAGAATTGAGAATCAGTATTTGCATTCACAGGTTTGTTCGCTTAATTGCAATTTTCTTTGATAAATAGTTGTAAAAATTTGCTTTTCATTTAATTCCTTTTTACATATGTGTGTAAAGCAAACCTAGATATGATCTGCCATGGGCCTGGGCATAAGAATTAATTAGCTTTGCAAAGTAGGTTATTATCATATGTAAAGGATAGTCAGTGTATGTTCTAATGCTAATTTATTTGTAGTCAAGTAATTGGGCATTTACCCTACATGAGTTGAGGTAGGCAATATGAAGTGAAAACTCAGAAGTAATTTAATCATATTAGTCCAGAAAATAATAAGGACTTAGCAGTTGGAGTGGCACAAATACTTCTATGTATCTCTCTGCTTCTCTCCTTTTCATAGGGCATGTTTATGGGCAGAAAACTTTCAAGAAATTTTGAATACTCTTGTCCTTAGCTCTAAGTGGTACATATATGGTCCCCGAATAGACTTGATAAGTGTTTTAAAAGTTTTCCTAAAATCAAAATGTTAGGGCGCTGGTGTAAAACATACAACCAATCCAAGAAAAATATAATAAATTTATCATCTAGGTTTTCCGGTTTTATTAAAATATGAAGAGACAAAGAGCTGATGCTGCTGCAATAGATTTATGGACTCAGACCAGAAAAAATGCTCAGTGTCAAAAACCATAATGTGCGTTATATATATATACATACACACACACACACACACACACATATATATATATATATATATATTTTTTTTTTTTTTTTGTCACATCGTTATCTCCCGCATACTTGGCCATCAACTTTTAATTCTATGCTTCGAGTGAAGATATTGGGGAAAAGCCTCTTGAGTTCCTTTCTTGGCTGTTTCCTACAGGAAGAAACCTGGGTTTTATTGTCCTGTTGGGATCTCCCTGAAACAGCTTCAGAAAACGAGCCCGCGAGCAGGAGGTGAAGTCTTTCCCTTTAACGCATTACCTGCCCGCCACGGGGAGGGTCACGCTGCGGGTTTTAGGCCCTTTACACTCTGGGTTTTGATTTGTGCGTTTACAGCACGAGCCCAGCCCTGGGGAGGCAGCCAATCGCTCGTCCTGCGAGTCCGGGAGCGCGAGCGTGTGTCGGGGGCCGGGCGGGCGGGGGGGGGCGTGGTCCCGGCGGCCGGCGGCCTCCGCCCGGGTGGCCGCGCGCCCGCTGCCGTGGGGGCCCGCCCCGCGCCCGCAGCCTCCCCGCGCCCCCGGGCAGCGCCGGCGACCTAGGGCGCGGGCCACCCCCCCTCCCCCGCCGCCCGGTGCCCCGCCCCCCGGAGCCCCGCGCAGACCCGCCCCGTGGAGCTCGGGAGACGCAGGAGCGGCGGGGGCGGAGGGAGAGCGGCGGCCGCGGTCCCGCATCCCGCAGCCTCGCTGGCCGCTCGGGCCCGGGGATGCGCACCTGCGGGGCGGCGGAGCCCTGCGGCCGCGCGGGGGCGGGACCGCGACCCGGGCCGCCTGCGCCACCTGCCGCCGACGGGGACCTGCCGGCCGGCACCTGCCCCGCGGACTCACCTGGGGGCCGGGCTGCCCCGCGGACTCACCTGCCCGCCGGCACCTGCCCCGCGGACTCACCTGGGGGCTGGCATCTGCCCCGTGAGGCACCCGCCCCGCGGCCTCACCTGCCCGCCGGCACCTGCCCCACGGCCTCACCTGGCGGGGCCCGCGGGGGGGTGCTGACCCGGGGCCTCTGCCCCGCCGCCCCCCGTGCGCACGGCTAGCATGAGCCCCGCTGACGGCGACGGGCCCGCGGCGACCATGCAGCGGCCGGCGGGGCTCTCGGTGCCGGGGGCGGGGGCGGGCCGGCGAGCTGCGCGGCCGCGGAAGCCGGGGGCCCCGGGCGTGAGCCCCGCCGACGGGGACCGCAGGGCCGCCGCGCGCCCCTCCAACTGGTTCGGCAGCGCGGCCAGGGCGGGCGGGGCGCCGAGCCCGGCGTCCTGGCTGCGGGCGCGCCCCGGCCCCGGCGCGGCCCAGGACCCCGCGACCCCGGGTCTCCGCTCCCCGGGGGGCAGCTGGGGCGAGGGCGGCCCGGGGCGCGCGGGCAGGAGCTGGGCGGCCGAGGAGGGCGAGAGCTGCCTGCGGGAGGGCGCGGCCCACCTGGACGCCGACGTGATCCTGACGATGCTGGGCGACCTGGAGCAGGCGCTGGGCGCGGACCTGCTGGGTGAGTGGCCGCCACAACCTGGGCCGCGCTCTCCCTCTCTCTCTCTCTCTATTACTGTGATTATGATTTTTGAGCGACTTGCTGCGTTGTTCCTTTGCAGAGCCGACCCCTGAGACCCAGCCGTAAAGCCCGCCCTGCGCGGGCTGGGGTCGCGGCCGCTCCCGGGCCGGTCCAGGCCTCCGCAAAGGGGTGCCGGGCCCTAGGGCCGCCGACCTGATGCTTGCCCGGGAATTAGACGTCTACCTACTTTCCTGCGAGGTGACCCCGCCACAAAGAGGGGGTGAGCAGCCCAGAGCCTCTTGGGCAAACTTTGTGTCTAGGGGGCTTCAGCCGCTGCCCCGGGGGCTCCCACAACAGGCACTAGGATGCTAGTAACACTCGCAGAAACGCACAGGCATCTTTTGACAGCTTCACTCACAGGCTGCTGTTTTTTTTTTTTTTTTTTCTTTTTCTTTTTCTTTTTCTTTTTTTCTTTTGTGTGTGTGTGTGTGTGTGTGTGTGGCAAAAAAATTCACATTGCAACTATCTAAACTACTGTGTAGGTGATTATGATACTTTACAGAGTAGGCCTTTTTGATGACCCAAGTCTTAAATAACTTCTGACATGATCTCTCACTAACTAGGTAGGAAGATATCTAAAATGATTCTTGTATTTTGTTTCAGTTTTGACTTTACTACCTCCCTGAATAGCCAGACTGTACATGTTCTGCTTGTTACCCCTAATTGAGTGCTCTACCAAAGTACATTGATATCACACAGTCCCCTCCTCGAAAATTCTTAAGTTTTAAGCCATTGACCGCATCATATTTTGCAAATATGTGTGTTTACAAGAAAACTTCCTATAAGACTCCTCACATAGGAAAGACTTAAGCCTGACCAGTGATCTCTTTGTTTCTTGTTCATACAACGGAAGCTAAATGTAGATGTGTTCTTATTCTCTGTGTAGACCCTCCTGTTGCAAGAGGTTTTATGAGGCTTTCCAGAATCTTGGTGAGCCAGCATTAGAAGAAGAAAGCTTAGAGAGACAGCAGAAGGAAATACTGCTCAATTTGTCATGTCAGTTTAGCTCCAAAGAGAGTAATGTTTCTACAGTTGTGGGAAGAGTGATTTCTGAATCTGAATACACCAGGTGCTCAGACATAGGAGATTTACTTCTTCACCATTGTGCGATTTCTGTGATGAACTGTATCTCATAAAAGACCTCTAAGCAGTACAAAGGCAAGAGAGGGAGTCTTACTCCTGAAGAACCTTCTTATTTTTTTGATCCTCTGAAACTGTACAATCAAATAATATTCATCTTTTGCTGTAAAATAGTAGCATTTATCTTGTTCTAAGGACCTTTTATATAAGTATTCTCAAAGATATGAACAGAAAGCAGTCCCCTGGCAGTATTTTTTGGTTACTCTGTTAAATTATAGCATGCTGTACGTGGGTGTATACATGACATATGCCTTTTGTGCATAAATAACTTGGAGCATTACTGACAGAGGGTAATCTCTCAATAGAAGCCTGTGTGTTCCATGATTCTTAAACTCTGCAGCTGCTTATTATATTTATGGGATTATTCTTTTTAAGGCTTACCCCTCCCCAACTTATGCCAGTAGTCAAAAATGCAAGTGAGAAAGTAAGGAAGAATTTATTTACTCTGGTAGTTGTGACATGAATAATCCTATCAGGATAATGAAGCGCTCCAATGCAGTTTCCTAAATAATGATGCGTGTTATGTGGGTAAATATATCCAAGCCCAGAGCACACAGGAATTGCAGCATTTCTGCCATGTGCCTGCCTAAGTTCTGCTTCTGACTCAAAATGGCCTCTTCCAAGTTAATTTTTAGGCAGGGTTCCTTGAGTACAACTCTTGAATCTTGAGTATCCTACTAGACTAGACCAGGGTCTGTGCTATGGCTATACAGGAGACTATTTAAAAGGTGATTGGCCATAGTTTTTTTGCTATTTTCTGCTCCAAGTATCTGGCTTAAGAAGATTTGAAAAATTTCCATCCAAATGACTGTTGGGGTCATCTACAAAATTAGGGTTCTCAAAATAAATCAGGCAGCTGTACTCTAAATAATAACATTTGCCAAGGAGTTGGGGTAGAGGACATAATTCTCTGTGAATCAGGTTCATTCACTGATAATTTGACTTCTTATTAAAAGATGATAGTGCTGGCGGTGTTAATTACAATGTACTTAAGTAAAGCCTAAATATTAAGAGCAGGACCACACGGATCATGTGGCCTCTGTCTGAGGCAAAAAAAATGTAGAAGCCACTGTTTTTCCTCAAGGAAGCCTCCTTCCTGACTGTCAAGATAGTAAAGATTTACACACATTTTCCAAAATGGTACATTCTGGAATCCACTTTGAGTTTTTAACATTGTTGCAAACTGCTTTCTCATGGCTCCTAAAGTGTCCTCTCTAAGTGGGGCAGAGAGTAGGTCCCAAGGGAGCCTTAGTGGCTTGGAGATTATGGAAGTGAGAGGAGATACAACACTTTTGTGACTAAATGAATTTATCATACGTGCTTTTTTCTGCTTTTATTTTACTCGTGCTTTACATTTTACTTGTGCTTTTACATTTGGCCTTGTCAGTTGAGACTCCCACCTCTCCCTCAATCTTCTAGACATCATTTGGATACAAATTTATAGGATGTTTCAGATTTGTGTAATCCTTCAGGGGGTTGTATTTAGTTGTATTTTGACTTTTGTGGGTCATTGAGAACATTTACTGCAATAAATTTACTGCATAACATGATAAATCATGTTATCCTTCATAACATGAATGAAGCAGCAATTATGTTTTGCTCAGTAAGGTCTGGGAGGAAAAGATCCATTTGTCTGATTGTCATGAACAGTGCAGTGCCTTTTGAGTGAGTGTTGTGATGCCTGAAACCAAAGGAGGAAAAGAAGTTGTGGTTCTGAAATACGAGAGAAGCTATATAAACAAAAATGGATTCAGCTGGAAAAGCCAAGGATCTAAGATGCCTGTTGGATTGGAAGAAGGACATTTGTTTATGTATTTTTAGATCTATTTATGTATTTGAGAAAGAACACGCATGTGGATGTGAGGGGCAGAGGGAGAGAATCTTCAAGCTGATTCTTCAAGCTGAGCAAGGAGCCTGACCTGGGCTCCAGGCTCCACGTGGGGCTCGATCCCATGACTCGTGAGATCATGACCTGAGCCAAAACCAAGAGTCCAATGCTTAGGCAACTGAGCCACCCAGGAACCCCAGGAGAAGAAACACTTAAAAGATGAAGAAGGGGATGCCTGGGTGGCTAAGCGGTTGAGCATCTGCCTTGGCTCAGGGCGTGACCCCCAGGTCCTGGGATCAAGTCCCGCATTGGGCTCCCTGCATGGAGCCTGCTTCTCCCTCTGCCTCTCTTCTCTCTCTCTCTCTCTCTCTTTCTCTCTCTCTCTCTCTCTCTCTGCGTGTCTCTCATGGATAAATAAATAAAACTTACTTTAAAAAAATAATAAATAGCAGATGAAGATGTGAAAAAAATCTACTGAAATGGAATCTCTGAAAATATAATGTTCCTATAGTTTACATTAAGAATATATGGAAAGCAATGCAAATATAAATATTTTTAATATTATGCCAGTTGACAAATGGTTGAGATAGAGCTTGAGCACAATGTGCAAGTTCTCACAGAGGGGAGGGGGCCAGGGGACGTGTAATGGTATATTGTACAACCTGTGTAAGGTCAATAACTATATTCCTCCTCCCTCCAGTAAAAGTCATCTGCCCTTTAGGATTTTCCTTACAAACTCCTTCTTATCTTCTTTTAGTACCAGATTATTTGGAAGTAAAAAGTGGGCTTCTTTATCACCACTTCTCAAATATGCTGCTATATTTATGAGAAGGGTGGGGAAAAGTTCCAAGGGATTATGATTAGAATCTCAAGGGTCATTACCAGCTCTGAGTTTTAAAGTGATGGTAATTGATAAGGTTAAGGACTGCAGGACTTGAATTAGTGTAGGAGAAGTTTGTGCCATGTGCCCGAGGAGGGTTCAACACCTATTTTTCTATCTTGACAATATATCTAAGGACGTTTTTTGTATTCTTAAAGTTTGAAATAATAATGCTATTGCTAAACCTCCTTTAATCATTCGAGTATTTTGTCAATTAAAAAGTAGACACAGGCAGGCAGCAGAATGGTGGTTGTTTAGGCAACCATCCAGGATGAGGAAAAATGAACAACGCAGTGATGTTTGGCTGAAGAAGAAAATTGGGGAATGAGCAGTTGGTGTCTTTTAGTCTCTGACTGCTGTGGTGAAGGTGGTTGCTGTGGTGAAGGTGGTATAGAGTTGTTCAGTCACCTTCAGAGGTCTTAAGACCAGCAGATGGAAATGAAAGGCAGGCAAATTATTCATCCTCGGAAATGTTTTCACAATGAGACCTGTCCAATAGCAGAAGGAGCCATCTCTTCTGGAGACGATGCCTTTCCAATCTTAGAGGCTTCAGGCAGAGGCCCATGGCTACCTCCCAAGGGAGGCATAGATGAGTTCCTTCACTGGCTGAGAGGAAAGGTGGGGCATTCTTTGAAACCCCTGCCAATTCTATGATTATATTATACAGGTGAAGTGATTCTATGATCACTTCACTATTATACAGGTGTATTTACTGTGTATTTTTTTTTAAATCTGGCATGAATTCTATGTAAGGAAATGAACACGTCAACTATCTACGTACATTCTTGAAATAGCCTGTAGGTATGCATCTTGACTTCTCCATGTGACAGTTTTCATACAGAAGTTTAATCAATGCTATTTCCTACCTTCACTTTCCCGTCTGTTTTTCCTTTCCTTCGTTCCCTTCTCTTTCCCACTATCCCCTTCTTTTGCCTTCCTCTTTTCCCTCCTCCTTCTCGTACCTTCCCTCCCCTGATCCCCTTAGACCATCCATTTCCTTTACCTCCCTTCTTTTCTCCTTCATCTTTCTTACTAAAGTTTCTCCTCACTGGACATCCTTCTGAGCCCAAACTGAACAGAAGAGAAGCTATACTTCCCCTACTGTCTCCCCGTGTTCTTCTCAGTATCCAGATAGGCCAGTTTCAAATGGCCACTCGCTTGGGAGTATTACATGTCCATAATCAGACTGGTTTAATGGCACCTCTCCCTCCAAATGATAGGTGGTGGTTGTGCAAGGCTAGCATTTGTCACACTGGCAAAGCTGCTGGTTTCATGCCTGTTAAACACAGGAGGGGGTTAGATGCTAGAGCCTCTCCTGGAACTCGAGCGTCTAGGTGGATGCTGTAAATCTCTGTAAAAAGTGACAAATATTTAAAAACAAAGCCATCCAATGTTAATAGGAGACTTACAAAGGTACTGCTTCTGTAAGAAAAGGCCTCTTATTCCCCAGAATCCAAGTGTGTAATTGTACAAGGTAAGTTTATCTTATTATTCTGACTATACCTAGGAAGAGGTAATTATGAGGATAATTAGAATCCAAATAATTCCAGATTTTTAAATTAAACTCAGCAAGAGAGAGTACTGTGTAATATATTTCTGAATTAATCACTGTCACTTTGCATGATTAAGGTCATGAATCTACAAAGTATTATTGTATTATCGTCACTCCTTATTATCCATTATTACTTCCAATGTTACGTTTGTTTCTATTCACATTTTATTTGTAGAAAGGAGACATAATTTTCAGGCAGTAAGCATTTGGAATCCCCTACCTATTATTTTACTTTTAAGGAGAAGAATTTATATTACTTATCTAGGTAGACAATTATTCTAAGACCAGTAAATGTCTTGACTAATAAATTTATGATTATATTAATTTTCTAGGTGAAGATCCTGAAACAAGAAGAATGAGAACAGTTAAAAACATAGCAGATTTGAGGCAGAATTTAGAGGAGACTATGTCCAGTCTTCGTGGGACCCAGATAAGCCACAGGTTTTTTTTTCTCAGTTCTATATATAAAGAGAAAAATAACAGCCAAGTACCTAACCTCTTATAAGGATAAAGAAAGAATTTTAGTTTCCTTACTATTTTCGTCAATTTTACATGACATTCATCTGGTGACTTCTTAGGACAGACCCAGGGACTTTTTTCTCCTATCCATCTCTTCTTCCATGTAGTGTCCCTTTCAAACCGAATTAGCCACTGAAACTACCACCATCACTACTAAGTAGATTTCATGCCTGTGACAGACAGCAAGGCAAAGTTGCAGTTGAAATGCATCTAGGGCAGGGGGTCGGCAATGGGGGAGGGATAGACCATGAAACATAATTGTACTCAACTTCCAGGATGGTTCTGGGAAGCCTTTGGGGTTAGGTTAAGGGTTTGTTGAAACTGTGAAACAAAACTCTGTCTCATGTAAAATGATTGATGATGGCCTTTCTTTTGAAAGCAGAAATGCAAAACAACAGACTTCAAATGAATGCCCCTTCCCACACTGACATGTGCAGAAGTGTTTTGCATCTCATGATGAATGCCTAATTTGACTCGCATGCAAATGACGTACTTCTAAGAAATGACTCCGCTCTAGCCTTTCCTGTAGACCATAGTCTTGGTCTGTGATACCAAGTGAATTATAGTTATTTCTTCATTTGTTTGACAGCACCCTGGAGACAACATTTGACAGCACTGTGACAACAGAAGTGAATGGAAGAACCATATCCAACCTGACAGGCCGACCCACTCCCATGACCTGGAGGCTGGGTCAGGCATGTCCTCGACTTCAGGCTGGAGATGCTCCCTCCCTGGGGGCTGGCTACCCTCGCAGTGGCACCGGCCGATTCATCCACACGGACCCCTCGAGGTTCATGTACACGACGCCTCTCCGTCGAGCAGCTGTCTCTCGGCTGGGAAATCTATCACAAATTGACATGAGTGAGAAAGCAAGCAGTGACCTGGACATGTCTTCTGAAGTTGACGTTGGTGGATATATGAGTGACGGTGACATCCTTGGGAAAAGTCTCCGGGCTGATGACATCAACAGTGGGTAAGTGGCCTTTATCTCTATCAGCGTTATGCGAACGGGGACGGTGGCCTACAGAGATTCATTAGCTGGAAGAGGAATAATTAGGCTAGCTCACAGAGTCATTAGAAACCGTGACAAATGGAAGGTTACTGGGGGTATGTCAGGCCCCCTTTTCTGCTCATTTGTGAAAAGTAAAATATCTAAGACTTCTGTAAAATCATTTCATTGTAAGCTATTAAATTTTTCTCTTATGACTTTAGAGAAACAAATATGCCTTTGCTTTTCAGAGTGATTTTCACATGCTTCTTAAGTAACAGATTTTGTAGTGAAAGACGTGAGAAGGGGACAGGAGGAATTTTGCTGAGCTGCTGGACTTTTTTTTTTTTAATTTGGCTTGTCAAAACTGCCTCTAACTTCTTTGAAGAACAAATATCTTTAAGCATTCTTCATTTATGTACCTCCAATCTAATTTGAGGGAAATCATTTTAGAATTGAGAGTTTCAATCTCTTTTGATGGTATCAGATTAAAAAAAAACTCCGCCTTTTTCTTCTGCTTTCTATTATATTCCAAAATCAGGAAATTAATTAATTAATTAATGATTATATATAGATGATTAGAAAACTCTTAAAGATTTTGGTAGTGAGGAATATTTAGTTCAACCTGAGGATGAGCCCCAATGGAGGCAATAGGATAATCTATTAAAACTACTTCTATTACTAATAGTAATTCCATACAGATAAGAAAACTGATCCTAACTGAGCACAATTGTATAAGGCTAAGGAAGAGCTAGAACGGCACTAGAACTCAGATATATCTGACTTCAAAACCCTGGCTCTGTTAATGCAAGGAAAAGCTTCCCAAATCAATTTCATGATTATCATGTTTTGAAATTTAGGAGTTTTGACTTACTTTTTGTCCTTGCATACCTGAGAGAACCAGTATCAGAAATCATTCTTCTTAAGAGTAACCCTTCCTGACTTCATTCATGAGAGGACAGAAAAGCTTATTTAAAGATGACAGGCCTACGGAAGAGCTTTTAGATCAGTGTGTATCTCTGCTCTGATACCCTGCGATCCAGAGCTTGCCTGATGCCACCTTCCCAGATGGCGAAATCCCAGCAATGCAGACTCAGATGGATTGTGGTCAGTGAGGGTAGGCAGTAGTTGAGTTGCCAATGGAGTCAGACAATTTAAATTCCTTTCTAACATTTGCTATCTGTGGACTTTGGAGGGGCGGCTTAAGTTAGACGCTTTTTTGTTTTCTGTAATTAGGGATACGATTGCAGAATCTCCACAAAATTCCTAGGAAGTAAGAAAATAACCCACAAAATTGTACTAACTCAGAGCCTGTCATGGTCTGAGTGTTGAGTAAATTTGTCACCAGCATCATAATTTCATGTATTATCATTAATAATCATACTAATGTGTGGATGTTACTGTTACCATTTTTGTATGTATTAAAAACCACCTAGGAGGGGATACCCAGCTCGGGGAACGTGATGGCAACACAGGAACAGCTAAGGCATGAACTTTTTCTCCCGCCTCTCCCTTTTCTTACCCAGTCTTTCCACTCTCTTACATCCTCCTCTTTCTTCTTTCTTCATCTCTTTAAATGACGGCATATGTGTGTATTTTTATATTCACTACTGGTGATTTAATTATATACATAAATATAACATATACATACCTATATATACACACATCATACACATAATACACACATACACACACAGGCAGTCACTCTCCTTATATGCGGTAGTTACATTCCCTTTTTTTTTTTAAGATTTTTATTTATTTATTCATGAGAGACACAGAGAGGCAGAGACACAGGCAGAGGGAGAAGCAGGCTCCATGCAGGGAGCCCAGTGTGGGACTCGATCCTGGGGCCCTGGGGTCACGGCCTGAGCCCAATGCAGACACTCAGTTGCTGAGCCACCCAGGCGTCTCACAGTAGTTACATTCAGTGAAGGTGCCACATACACCAAATTAATGAATATTGAATCATTGCTCCTAGGGGAAAGACAGATGTGGCTCTTGTGAGCTTTAGGTCACATTTTTATCAACTCATCAGAATATAATCTTGTTTTGTGTGTATTTCAATTTAAAGCCACCTTCCTTATTAGTACATGCTGTCGATTCATTAACATTGAGCTCATGCCTTCTCACCACTGCAGTTCATGCCTTGAAGAAGCTTATCTAACACATTCTTTTCCATAAGACATATCACAGTCTTCCTACACTTAGGAATACAAGAACCCTTCAGCACTACACTTCAGGGGCATTTTAAACAGAAGAATCTCCAAGACAAAGCACAAAAATGTGGAAAACGTGGCTCTAAAGGGACTGTAAAAAGGACACGTTGTCAGTAGGAGAGCTGAATCAAGAAAGCAGAATGTCACCTTATTTGACCTCAGCTGGGAATGTCCTTATGGGGCAACTCAAGACTTGTTGCTCAGACTTGTGCCTCTCCACGAGGCACCATGAAAATGTTGCAATTATTGATTTGCAAATTTTAGCAAGTAAGCAAATTTGCAAACGTGGAGTTTGTGAATAATGAAGACTGACTATTTATTTATACACATGTAAAATGCTTATCTTGAGAGACAAGGCATATCTTGGGAGCAGTTTAAATCAGAAATCAATGGACATTGACAATGCAATATGTGGGTAATTTCAAAAGTTTCATACACATAAAAACTTAGAATAAGGAGAAAGTGCTAAACCTAGGCATGAGATAGGAGGGAATAAGAAAAAGAAATAGTTTAGTTACATTCTCTGATTTAAATAGCTATAGAGAAGGGAACTGTATTAAGAGAATTTTTGTAGGAAAAGTATAAATGATGTAGAAAGAAGGCCATTTAGTGAGCCTGACTAAAATATAATTTTCAAAATCAGAGGGACAATGGGATTAGATGACACTCACTGACCTTTCCCTTAATTGAGATTCATGGAATCTGAATCCTTAATTTTGAGAGATAGGGTCTCTTTTGACAGGCTTCAATAACATTATGCTAAGAAGTTTAAACTATGTACTCTAAGCAATGGAAAGCCCTGTCTTTATGTTTTTTCTTTTTTCTTTTTTAAAGATTTTATGTATTCATGAGAGACACACAGAGAGAGAGGGGGACAGAAGGAGGGACACAGAGGGAGAAGCAGGCTCCATGCAGGGAGCCCGATGTGGGACTCCATCCAGATCCTGGGATCACGTCCTGAGCCGAAGGCAGACACTCAGCCACCCAGGCATCCTGAAAGCACTGTTTCTTAAGAGAGATTATCTAATAGTCACAGAATAGGGCATGATGATGATTTTTGAGAGTCCCTTTTAGGGGAAATCTGCAAAATGGATTGGGAGGAGAAGCTCTGGTGGTAGATTTCAGACACTACTCCAAAACCTCACATCCAAGGTCTATAGGCCAGAAATATGGGAATAGCCTTGATGGGGATGAAAGGAGGGAAAAATTGATATGTGAGATACCACAAAGGAGAAATGTACGGAAATAATGATAGGCTACTCACAATGGCTCGAAAGAGGCAGAGAATTCACATAAGATGCCCATTTTGTAAGCACCAGAGATAGGAAATTATACTGTTACAAAAAAGAAGCAAAAAGAGAGACTATTTTTTTTTTTTTGATAAAGCAGAAGGGAGATAATGGATGTAGAGTCAGAAATGCAGACAGAAATGTAGTGATTGTGATATAAGCTGAAAAAGCCGGAGTAGTATCCAGGGTAGAGTTATGATGTAAAGTGTGGTCTCATCTAGAAGATAGTAGAACTTATGGGAGACATGAGGACTTCTGGGAAAAGAATAGGGAGAAGGGTCCTGAGCTGAAGTGTGTGTGTGTGTATGTATCCAAAATGTATTTCTGAGTTTATCCTAGGTGCCAAGCAGCATTTTGCGAATGTGCGTGCAGTAGTGAGTGATATAGACAAAGCATCCTGTGACTCACCCACTAGTGTTGTTTATATTTTTATAGGTACTCCCTTGTCCAATGAATGAATGACCAATAGATACACATGCTTGTAAGTAAGTATGTGTGTATACATTCTTAGATTAGCAGTTTTTTCTTAAGGCAATTTTTAAAAACAACTGAATCTATATATAATGATGTATATTACAGGCATACCTATACTCAGAAGCATTTTGTATTTTCCAGGACCCTAGCTGTATTAGTTAACAGTAACTTCTGTAAACAAGAAATCTCAAAATCTTATAACTTAACACAGAGTTCATTTCTCCTTCACATAAAACCTTCGCTGGGGTTTCTGACCTTCATTTGGGAAGGTACACATGTAGCCTGTAGGAAAACAAGATTGCGGTAATTCCACTGTCACACCCACATTGACACTCAACCAGCAGGTAGCCAATGAGAGAAAGGACCATGGCATGAGAATATTTCATCTGTACCAGGCCTAGAAGTGGCTCATATGACTTCCACACACATTCCCTTATCTAAAATAGCTGGATGGCCGCATCTCACTATAAGAGAAGCCAGGAAATATGGTTCAGCTATAGGCCCAGAAGGAAGAGGACGTTTTTTGATGAGAGCTGGGTAGTTTCTGCTGAATTCACTTAGGGGAAAAAAAAAGTTATGTCCATTGTCTTTCCTACTTGTTTCATGCCTCAGTGAAAACCCAATTCAGTCTTCTCTTCATTTTTGTTCCCTGTCTTTCAAATGAAGTCTTGGTAGTTTCACAGATGAGCTCATTTAAATATGCATCAGTGGTCTGCATGTTTTATGTCGTCATCCATACTCAGTATATTGGAAAAAAAAACCATACAAAAAATCCTGCATGAAAACTTGCCCTGGTGATGTTGACCTGTTTGGCATTATACACTTTCTCTTTCCTGTGGCAGAGTACAGAACCCTGAGGTTTAAAGAATGACTCAGTTTTGTCCCCTGGGTGGAAGGTGACTAGACATCATCAGCAGGCAGTATGGCTGGTCGCAGCTCAACCGTGATTAGGGGTTATTATGTGGAGGATACCCTGGGGTGTGCAGCACTTCAGCGCTCACCAGTTTACACAGAAAAGTTATTGGCATTTATACGGTGTAGCCCATGCTTCAGCCTAGAATTAAAAGATAGGAAGATGAGAGGGCTAGAGACATCCCATGGGAATTTTAATTTGATGATGTTTTAAGTGAGAAAGAAGGGCATCGAAACGTCTGTGCTACAATTCAGGAAAGAAATTGAGTCACAGAGTTAATTTTCTGTTCCCAATTTTTAAAAGTATGTTTCAGTGATTAAAGGGACAAAGAGCTCAAAAGGCATAGTAATGAATGAAGGTGTTTAATTTAAGATTTTTTTTCCCTCACGTAACCACAAGGAATGTGAAGTGAATGGGAATGGAGTTTCATTTTCTCATATACCTTAGGTAGAACTCAGAAAACTAGTTAATCAGCATTCGGAGAATTCAAAATTTCCGAAGCATGTAAAGACTTATCTCTTTCTTCTCATTTTAAAATTACTTTAAACACTTGGGGATGTGAATCTGCCAGTAATTAGGAATTAGTCAGAGGAAGCCCTCTTACTTATAATGAGTCTCTGAGAAAGTCTCCATTTGTGAAGCAAAAAAAAGGAACATGCTGGAAAATTGGGGAGAAAGTTACATATTTTAATTGGGTGGGAATTGAAGTTATCTCCAGGTGTCACAGTATTAACACCTGGGTCAGAATATAATCTAAAATTCTACTTAAGTCATATGGCCCAAACACAGAGTAATTTAATTTTGAGGAATGATCTTCTTAAACAGGAACATGAATACTTTTATCCTTCTCATTTGATCCTCCCTCGGTTCACCTGATGATGTGAAGCATGTCTAACATTAGAAAGGGCAGGGTTAAAATGTTGGGTTGAAAGAGTCTACATAGCAAATGAGAGCTTCCTAATCATAATGTTCCTACTAATTTCGTATTCAAGATGTGAGAGTTATATTTAGTGAATGTGGACATCCTAATGGAAAAGTAGCTGGTGATACTAGCCAACACTTGCATAGCCTTTACGACATGCTATTTATGTCTTGCCATAACTGTAAGAAGTAAATATATCATTACTATCTCCATTTTACAGATGAAATAACTGAGGCATGGCTGGGTTAAGTGATTTTAGCTAGAACTCAGAAAATTAGTTAATCTGTTTTTGGGAATTCAAAATTTCTTAAAACATGCAGGGCTGGACTTGAACCAAGCAATCTGGCTCCAGTCTATACTTTTAACCATCATGACATACTGACCCTGTGAGATTATCTATATGTCTACATGTACTATTTTTCTCCTGGGTGTTGATTTTCTATAATATAGCAGAGATTTACAGCAATCTTTATTATTAGTATAGTTTTTTTTTAAGTTAGCATGTATGATCTAGGGGATAATAGTTAATATCATCTGTGCTCATCTAAAAGAAGATGCTGAACTGTTGTGCCTTTGAGATTTAAAAAGCCTGTGTGTTCATGTCATTTAAAAAAATAACTAATTGTAACATGTAGTGGCTGATATGAAATGTCAGTGTGTGATTCTAGTAAATTATGGTGCAAGCATAGATTGTGAATCTTCCCAAATCCCCACAAAAACAGACAAAGCAACTAGACAGGAAAGCCAAAAAATCATGATCATTGTTTACACATAAAAGATGATGACAAAGTATCATCTCAGCCCCCAAGTATAAGCAGCTGGGGACAAACATCCAAGAGCCGAAGGATGGCGTCAACATCTGTTTAAGAAGAAACAGAGGTAGCCCTGGGGCATCTGGTAACACTAAGAACAGAAGAACCCCCAAATGGCCGAGAAATTGACTAGAAAACACACAGGGCATCTGAAGTCAGCAGCTGAAGCTGGGAGGAGTTTTGACCACTTGACCAGCCAGAGAGAATAAGGGCAGAAGGTCATGTCTGAAGGGAATTAGAATAGTCTCGTTCCTATGAATTCATTTAAACTGCCCAACCACAGCTCCCTTCCAGGAGGACTCCACACCAACAGACATCTTCTGGGAGTAGAAGCAAATTAAACAGGACGTGGCAATAAAGGTAGAAGTGAAAGTCTGGATGAAAGTAAGAGATGGAAACAACCCGAAAATCTCAAAAAGCTACGTATTGCATTTTAAAACACTATACAAAAATAATAGAGGCAGTTACTATGTGAAATTAGAAAGGTATCTACGTTGTTTCTTTTTATTCCGGAAAAAAAATGAATTTCACATAAAAAACAAGCAGGAGAAGAGTGTCAGGATGAAACCTCATAGAAGCCACAAACATATGCCAACACATATAACAAATAAAGGATTAGTATCAATGAGGAAAGAAAAAAGGAAAACAAAACATAGCACTGAATCCAATAGAGAAATGAGGGAAAGAAAGTGAGATAAGTCAGCCAGAGAAAGACAAATAACATATGATTTCACTCATATGTGGAATTAAAGGAACAAAGGAGAAAAGAAAAGAGAAAAGCCAAGAAACAGACTCTTAACTAAAAAAGAACTGAGGGTTGCCAGAGGAGAGGTGGGGGAGGGGGGGATACACAAAGAGAACTCAAGGAACATTTACCATAATCATCACTGAGCAACGTATAGAATGTATAGTATTGTTAAGTATCGTACACCTGAAACTAATACAATGCGCCACATGTTAGCTAGATTGGAATTAAATTTCAAAAACTTAATAAAAATTTTTAAATGAGCAAAAGACGTAAACAGACATTTCATAAACAAAACATAAATGGGTTATAACAAAGTGAAAATATGATGAACCTGCTTTGTAATCCGGAACTTGTAAACCAAACCAAAATGAGAATTTTCACCTAGAGGCAAGTAGGTATTTATGCTGAAACTATTTTGAAAAATATTTAGCATTGACTAGTAAGGTCAAATATGGGTATGGGCATCTTACGACCCAGTGATTTTCTTTCCAGATACAGACCTTAGGTTAGTTCTTCCTGTGAGCACAGGCAAGTATGGGCACACAAGTGTTCATGGCAGCAGAGACGAAAAACAACTCAAATGTCCAAAGAGTCAAATGGAATTAATAGTACATTTGTAAACAGAGTTGTAAAGCTATAAAATGAATAACACAATGATACATATGAAAATAGTTGAAAAAATGTAATTTTGAGCAAAGGAAAGAAGTCACAAAAAGATTACACATAGATTGACTCAATGTATAGCAAGTTCAAATCCAGGAGATGCTAAATAATATATTTTTAGGGATACATGCCTATGTAGCAAAACCATAAAGGAAAGTAAAGGAATACTTACACAATCCAGGGCAGCAGATATCTCTGGAAGGGAGGTTTGGGGCTGTGAGTGGAAGGAACCTATATGGATGATGAAGACACAGGGAATGTTCTATTTCTGAAGCCCGGTAGTAGGTGCATGAAAATTGGTATTATTTTTATTATTTGATATGTACTTTTATACCTCATACACCTGCAAAAGTATGTATTTCCCTTTTCTTTGTAAAGCATGGCATTACTGTGGTGGTAGAGTTATATATATATATATATATATATATATATATATATATATATATATACATATATATATTTCTGTTAATTGAGAAAGTAGGATTGAACAATATAAAAATAAGATTTTTACAAGTTTTGTCTATTTCAGTGACTTCCAGACATAATTAGAGCATAATGATGCAGATTCACGGATTTGAACAGACTCTGTCTTATAACAGCTGAGGGTATTGAGTGACAAGGAGTCGTATATCTAGATTATCAATTAGGTGGATGGTGTCTTTCCTTTTTTTTATATTATTATTATTTTTTAATGCTCTCAAGGATTTTAATAGGAGCCTTCAACTAATGTATATTTGAGAACGAATTCTGCAAACTTTCAGTGGTTTTCAATAATGGTTGCAAATTACCTGACTTATTTGAGAAACTATTAAATAATATAATGCCTGTGTCTCATTCAAGACCAGGGTTTCTGTGTTGGCATGGGAGGAGTCCCTGGCCCCTACCCAGTAGAGGGCCTAACACCTTTCCATCCCAAACAAAACCGTCTTCAGAAGTTGCCAAAGGCGTCCTGGGAGACAAAATCCTCTGCTCTTGGTCTCCCTGGTGGTAGTGATTTGAAAACAGCTCAGGTATTCAAGCACATTTGGACGGGCAAACTTTCCTTCGTTCATGTCCATTGCATCCATCCATGGCCTCATAATCCCTGGTCACTATGATTAATATGTATATCGTGTCTTTCCTTTTAGCCACTGTTGTGCACAACAAAAGGAGCATGAGCATTAGTGCTGAAATGAATATATCCTCAGCTTTTGCTATATTTGAGGTGCTTATGAGAAAGCCACCTATCTGTGCCTTAGAAGCAGTTTAATACCTTACTTTAGGGTAAGGTGGAATGATATGGCCTAGAAATGTTAATTTGGATAATAGACACCTAAAGTGCATGCCATACATATGCAAATTGCCTACACAGAAAGAATCAGGGTGCCGGTAGAAATGAGGAAGAATTAGGAAGTGCTTTGTGAGACTATTTTTTATGGGAATTATTTTACAGTTTATAGAATTTGAACATGGCTAAAATTATTCTAAGACTTTGAAATAATTTATTTTTTGTCAGTAATCTTCACAAGTTTCTTTTCAGCTTTTTGTACCAATCTTCCCTCTGACTATTATCTCTTCTTAGTAAACCCATCTGGGCTGACAGTTTTGAAGTTTAGGAAATCATTCTTAAAATTTTACATTATTCTTTCAGAATGATCCCCTACCACTGATAGCTCCCAGACTGTAGCATAATTTTTTAGAGTAACTGTAAAATTCATGTTCTTATATATAGATTTTTAAATCCTTCAGAAAGAATGAAAAGAAGGAAGAATTACCAAGAAAAAATTCAAGTCAGGAATTTGTCTTACTTGTGCGATGCCTGTATGTTGTTTTTCTTTTAATTTAAATTCAGTTAGCCAACATATAGTAGTAGATCATTAGTTTCAGAGGTAGAGGTCAGTTATTCATCAGTTGCGTGTAACACCCAGTGCTCATCACATCACATGCCCTCGATGCCCATCACCCAGTTACCCCATCTCCTTGCCCACTTCCCCTCCACTGACCCACAGTTTCTTTTCCATAGTTAGGAAATCTCCCATGGTCTGTCTCCCTCTCTGATTTCTTCCTATTCAGTTTTCCCTCCCTTCCCCTATGATTCTCTGCACTGCTTCTTATATTCCATATATGAGTGAAACCGTACTATAATTTTCTTTCTCTGATTGACTTATTTTACTCAGTATAATGTTGATGTAAATGGTAAGATTTCGTTCTTTCTGATGGCTGAGTAGTATTCCATTGTACATATACACCACCTCTCCTTTAACCCACTCATCCGTCGATGGACGTCTGGGCTCTTTCCAAAGTTTGGCTGTTGTGGACATTCCTGCTATACACACTGGAGTACAGGTGCCCCTTCGGATCACTACATTTGTATCTTGAGAGTAAATACCTATTAGCACAATTGCTGGGTTGTAGGGTAGCTCTATTTTTAACTCCTTGAGGAGCCTCCATACTGTATGTTGTTTTTTAAATAACAAACTCATGGTTCTGTAATCAAAATGCCCTACCAACATTCAAATCACAGTGTGCCTGTGTAAAAGGAGGAGTTATAACTGAGTTTTTTTTTTTTTTTGGTTCAATTAAGATCTGTTGTAAACCTATTTGATATTAACTGGAAAATTGAAGGACCCAAGAAAAATGAATATCCTTTTAGGTGCTTCCTGAAAAAAAAACTTTTTTCTTAATTTATTGAAGTTTTAAACATATGTTTTTTTCCTTTTGAAAATTAGTTTTCAAAGCAGTTAACCTTTGTTTATAGACCTTACTCTCCTGTAAGTATTGAAGAACTAAAAGGTTATGTTTCTAATAGAAGTAATCTGTCATCTTATTTCTTTTATTTCTTTTTTACATGCATCACCATCATGGGTAAGATACAGAAATCAGCTCTGATGCTTTCTTTTTACAATAAATAAATAAATATGGAAGCCTTTTGAATTCAGCTGGACGAACATAATATATTTGTGGACCCTCATTTGTATACAAAACACTGTGCTAAACAATTTTGGAGATACACAGATGAAGACAGACCAAAGAGACATACGTGAAACATAACATGTGTACATTGTTATAACTTCCTCCAAGGTTAAGTTTAGGATTAAGCATGTTGGTAGTTTTAAAAAAAAAAAAGCAGGAGGCTGGGAGTATTACACTTATCTGCAGAGAAAATTTCAACTACCCTCAACCTTTTAAAACACAATCTCAAAAGTGATTGAAAAAACATTTGCCACTAAACACTTTGTCAGGAATTTTACATAAGCCACCTTAAGAGACAATAAAACCTTTTAGATGTTGGTTGAGAACTGTGTGGGAAATACAGTAAGAAATTGGAAATGGGGCACCGGGGTGGCTCAGTGGTTCAGCAACTGCCTTCAGCCCAGGGCGTGATCCCGGGGTCCTGGGATCGAGTCCCGCATCGGGCTCCCTGCAGGGAGCCTGCTTCTCCCTCTGCCTGCATCTCTGCCTCTCTCTCTATGTGTCTCTCATGAATAAATAAAATCTTAAAAAAAAAAAAAGAAAAAAAGGAATTGAAAGTAAGAATAAACCCTGAAACACAGACACCACCAAGATGTGGCAGCTGACAAAGGAAAACACATGAAGGACAAATATCCCTTCCCTCCTTATTTGTTTAATTTTATGATGCTCCTAACCATGAATTAGTTATTTAAAAAAAAAAAAAGTTAAATTCTATGTAGTATTTCTTATTCCAAGAGTATATCAGTGTTCAATTTTAGAGCCAAAGTCCTTTATTTTTCAGTTTTGGTGAGATTAAATTCTTGAGTAATCAATAAAACTAACCGTGTAGAGTACCTTATAAGGATAATGCAGCATGACCTAGTGTTGTCTTGTATATAAATTTCATATATTTCCTCCAAATATGTGGAAGAGACTTCGTGAATAGCAAGTAAGAGCTTTGTGTATTTTTCCTTTAATTCTCATAAAATCTCTGCAGATTTTATTCTCCCCATTTTCAGAGGAAGAAATCGAGGCACAGTTTAAGAAACTTGTTTCAAGGTCCTTCAACTAGTGTAAGGACAGAATTTATTGACCGTGGCAGTCGTTAACCTGTTTAATAATCAGTCTTCAATATGGTCATGATTAATTTTTTTTTTTAGTTTAAAAAGCGAAATCCACTCGAATTTGCTTGAGCAAGTTAGGGACATGATTATAAAGAAGCAAGAATATCTCTTGGAGCCCACAGACAAGCTGTGAAGTTGAGACCAAGGGGCCAAGTGTCTCTGCTTCCTTTTGTGCACCTGCTTTGTCACTGTTTTTACTTTGCTGACCGGCTTTCCCCGTGGCGGGTGGGGTCACTCTGGGACCAGCTTTCTAGACTTGAGTTCTTAGTTCCGCCGTAACTGGTAGAGTAACATCATGTCACTTAACCTTTTTGTGCTTATTTTTTTTCTCTAATGTGACAATGGTTACTGTCTGTAAACTATTTACAACAGTTCCTGGCAACATTTTAAACATGTAATGCACCTTGGCTATTATTTTATCATTGTGGCCAGTTGGTAACATACATTTTATGTACCAAATAGATTAATTTTAAGTTGAGCAATATCCCCTTACTCCTGTGACCTTCAGTGCTTCAAAAATGGTATTTAGAAAATGAAGTGATCTTGCTCTTACTTAAGAGTTAAATGATCTTGCAGCCTGTTCAAAATTTTGATAACAAAAGAGGGGTGGAAGTGAAGGTTTTACGTAGTCTACTTATTTGTTGTAGTAAGGAAGATTGATTTCCTAATAAACTTGAAAAAGACTCTCATTCTTCCTGGTGAGTAAAATGTTTATATAGAAAAACTGTAATAAAGCACATTTGCATAATTATTGAAAATTGTGAACACTGTTTATGAAGTTAAATTATACAGATGAGATCATTTAATTTTCTGTTGATTAATTACACAATTATTTTCAGGTACATGACAGATGGAGGGCTCAACCTGTATACTAGAAGTCTGAACCGAATACCAGACACAGCCACTTCCCGGGATGTCATCCAGAGAGGAGTTCACGATGTGACAGTGGATGCAGACAGGTAATGCTACCAGCATGTACGATGGTGAGAACCACAGAAACCAGGTGCATAAGTGAGACCCTAGGAGTTTTATAACATAAATCAAAAGACTTTTTATTTCAATATAATAATTATTTTTAAATATTTGAAATATTTGAAATATTTTAAAATATTTAAATATTTTAAATACTAAGGTAGTTTTTCTTACAAGACTTGCTGAGCCCTATATAATATTGCATTGGTGAGAATATTTAACAACTTTCAGTTACATGGCAGCAAATTTTAATATCTGTAAAAGCAAAATAATAAACATAGACTATGTTCTTTCCTTGAAAAGAACTCTGGCTGATAAGTTCCTTTTGGTTTGGATAGTCTCGGATTTACCCGGAGGCTAATGATACAAAGATTGAAACATAATTCGAATTATCAGGTACAATAAACTTGATGCTTTTCTTGAGGGGTTTGTTGAAAGCCTACAACTCTCGCTTTAGGCTAATTTCTGTTTTGTATGTAATTGTTTTAGATTGTTTAAAGGTGTATGCGTGTGCATGCTTGCGCACTTCATATGCTAGTTATTATTTTGCTGGAAGTTGTTTTGTCAGTTTGATCAGAATCACTGCTGTTAGAGAATATTGTTCTTGTAAAATAATATTGTAAGACATACTTCTGACTTGATTTTGCCCTCTCTTCATTCAGAATTTTTACTTTATTCATCAAGAAGGAATTGACATTTCAAACCTATGCTATATCTGTACCTAGAGTGATTCTTTACTAAAGCCAGCTTTGAGGAAGAGGGCAGAAGTTGTGACTTAATGTATCCACGTTCTGAAATAGGAACTGTGTACAATTCATCGTGCATCTTAACATAGCCAAACCAAAGGCTTGAATCCTGATATTAGCCATCCGTTTCTCCTCAGTCAGATGCTGTAGATATATTTTTGGAAGAGATTAGGGACTTTTAGATACTACTCTTTAAATAGATAATCTGTTTTGATGTCTACCTTCACACCCATTTTCAGAAACACAGGAGGGAGGGGTGTGGGGAGGAATGGGTATCAGGTGATGGGCATTAAGGAGGGCAGGTGATGTAAATGAGCACTGAGTGTTATATACAACTGACGAATCACTGAACTCTGTCTTTGAAACTAATAATGCATTATATATTAATTAATCGAATTTAAATTAAAAAACGAAATACCACCAATTTTTAAATATTTGGAGTCTTCTCCAGGATAAGTAGGCTGTTTCTCAGCTTTCCTTGTCATGTGTTGAGGAGGCCACTCTCTCAGATCTAGGGTCAGGGTGAGTGTGAGGGTAAGGGCATATGCCTGGTATCCTGCCGTTCAGAGACCTCTCCGAAGGGTTAGGGTTAGGGTTAGGGCTCAGGTTCGGGTTGGGAGTTTGGGTATGTGCCTGATGTCCTGTAGTTCAGAGACCTCTCCAGAGAATCAAACCCCAGAACTACTGGGGTGAGAACAGACATGGCAGCCGTCAACTGAACTGAGACAAGTAGGGCATTTGGGGCTCTAAATACTCTTTAAATAAGGCTGTTGATATTTTAACTCCTGTTGGCCAGAGGACAGTTTCCACTGGGAGACTAGGATAGACGTATCCCAGTCCATAGACCAGGTGTGTGTGAGAGAAGCATGTAGTTACAAAAGGATTATGAAAAATGTTGCTGCCCCACCACTGACCTGAGCTCCTCAACTATTCTCCCTTCCTGACTCCTTCAGCCACCCTGAACTTGTTTCTGCTCTTGGATTGATGCTTCCTCTGCCTAGAATGCCCTTTCTACATTCACTGCATTATTGCCTCCGTCGCATTTCAATTTCAGCAGAATGTTTCCTTCTCAGAGAAATGATTCCAGAGAGGCTAACATACATCTGATGGGCAGTCACTTTCTTTTTTTTTTTAATAAATTTATTTTTTATTGGTGTTCAATTTACCAACATACAGAATAACACCCAGTGCTCATCCCGTCAAGTGCCCCCCTCAGTGCTCGTCACCCATTCACCCCCACCCCCCGCCCTCCTCCCCTTCCACCACCCCTAGTTCATTTCCCAGAGTTAGGAGCAGTCACTTTCTTAACCATCACCTTATACTATTCTCATCATTCGTTGAGTATAGCATACTTGCTTATTTCTTTACCCGCTTATCTTATATCTCCTCCATTACAATGTCAGGCTACGAGTGCAGAATTTTTGTCACTTCAGTGTATTTTGAGCCTTTAACAAATGCTTATGGGGTGAAAGAACAAAGGAATGAATACAAACTACTACTGAATATCCGGGTATGGCTAGCGATAGAGTCCAACAGGGTCGAGAGGCAAATGGGGCCAGAGCCAACATACTGCAAGGATATTATGTAAGAGAGGGAAGGGGTTATGTGGAAAAACAGGAAGCAGTGATTCGAGGGGATGAAATCCACAGTGTGGACTACACTTTAAAACTAAGGACCTACACATTCTTAGCTGAAAATGGAAAGTATTAAAGGAGGGGGAAAGTCTGTTGGTTTTTGGGAACTGAGGCTGTGGTGGCAGAACCAAGGAATCAGTATTTTAGAGATAGTTGGGATACCCAGCTCTCCTTGCTCCTCTAAGGTTCCAGCCTGGTGCGTGGCTGAGGAACCGCAGACCAACGGGAAAACCCAGATGTGTGTCTAATAAATTGGGACCTGTGAACGCAAGGATCTTAAAGTGTGGTCACTAAATCAGCAGCGGTAGCAGCATCACTTGGGAACTTGATAGAAATGCAGATTAGTTCTATCTAAGACTTACTGAAGGGGAAACTTTGGGCTGTGTCCAGCAATCTGAGCTTGAACAGGCCCTCCAGGTGATTCTAGTGGATACTAAAGCTGGCAAGTCACTACCTTAAAATTAACAACTATATGCCAAGTTGATGAAAACATGAACACTTAGCATAAACATTTAAACATTAAAAAATGACATTTTGAAGTTTTTATTCACTTTTCTAGCTGTGCTCTGTCGAAGGAAAGAGAGTGTCAAAATCACAGTGTCACTGATCTTTAGATTAGGTCAAATAATGACATGTTGTCCCTGAAAGATATTGTCTCCATTCATTAGATTCAGCTTCTGAAAATTGCATTTTTGAAAGAATTATATAAGGAAAACAAAACCCACTTTAATCACTTGTATATATTATTTTTTTATAATAAATTTATTTTTTATTGGTGTAACTTGTATATATTAAACACCAATAAGGTCATAGGGAAAATCCTGCTATCAGCAGAGATAGGAGTTTGTCTTTTATTATAGTTAAATCTGAAGCTCTTTCAAAATCCTATATTCAGGAAGTGATTAGGGATGTACTTAATTTAAAAATGCATAGTATTAAATATTCTAGTTGTGTAAGTCCTGCTGTTAATTTAAAAATATCCTTGTACAGGGTGTTGTTTCATAAAGCTTTCTTAATTCTGATATCCATTCCAAAGAGGATAAGCAAGAATAGCTATAAGGTAATACCACTTTGCTTACTTTTACTCAAAAAGATACTAAAAAGTCCCATACTTCAAAATAAAACTGTTTAACTTGATTTAATCCAGTGCTCCCTAAAAGCTTTTTTATCACTGATTCCCCCACATTTTTCTCTGTAATAATTTGTTCCTGTGATATTTTCAGAAATGCTGATCTTTGCCTAATGCCTTCATTTAGTGGATATAATAGTACAAGGACTTGGGTCTTTTACCTCCTATACTTAACAGTTTCCCAGCGACTTTAGTCAATGTTCTTTTTAACAGTATGAAAAATATTAGTGCTTGGTTCATTTTAGTAAATTGGTAAATGTAAGGCTTGTAATAGTTCACTGACAAAAAGCTTAAGAGAAAAAAAAATAAACCCCAGCAGTGTTTTATTAATTTTTCATATTTTGTAGACATTTTTTCTATAAGCTGTGATCAGTGAAAATACATTACATAAAACCAAAGTAGCCAGCTGAGTAGGATAGCAATGGGTTTGAATTGCTTGTGTTATTTTAGTGCAGATTATAAGGTTCCCCTTTGATCAAAGTCTAGTTAAAATGGGATGGGCAATAGAGAACAGCTGAAATCTTCTTCCCAGCAGATTGAAATGGCCCCAAAGAAAAGAGAAGGGCTTTCAGCAGACAACTGTAGTGTATCGTGTTTTATTACTCAAAGATATTGTAGTTCCTTCATTTTCCATATCAATCCAACACCAGCCCCATTTCCTTCCTAAGCTGACCGAAAAAAAAAAAAAAAGCTTATAGAATGGGACTAATCCTTGTAGACATGTTAGAGATGCTCTGGGAGCCTCACAAATAAGTTCATAATAGACAGTTAAAATGTGTGGGCTTTATCCATTTGGCTCTGGTTGTAATGAGGTCAATCCTAACTCATATACACTTATACAGTTGGATTACACTATATTTAAAAGGTAATTTGTGGGGGAAGGTGGGGGAAAGTTGTTTTGGTTTTTATTAACTCTTGTCCTGACACTAACTTCCCTGCTAGTATTAACAAATATGAAAAAATATTTGGTGAATAAATAATCACCTCCTAAGTGCATGCATGACAGCATAGTAGCAGCTTGGATAAAAACAAAACAAAAGAATAAAAATGAAAGACCCTGAATTTAAAGGTCAGATAGAACAATATAAGCAAAAAATAAAATGGTAATAAAACTGATTAAGTCATAATAGATGTATGTGCAAAGTATCTAAGAAGCAGCCCAAAGGGAAGTGATTATTCCTACCTGTGAGTATAAGGAAAGACTTCAGAAAGCAGTATGACTTAAATGGAGCCATAAAGAAAGCGTAGTACTTTTTGACATGTGGCCTGGGAGAAATCTGAAGAAATGTGGGAGTGGAGAGCATAGAAGCATGGAAGAGTTTAGTTTAAGGGGGTGTTACAGAAAACCAGAAATGGGCAGTGATCAAAGTAAGGAAAACAGATTTTGTAAGGAGCTGTTGCAGTAGGGAGAAGAGACCTTAGTATACAGCTGGGCTCAGTTCTCAATACAACAGGGACAAGTGGGGATTCATAGCCAACAAATGGAATGAGGGAGGTCAATGGATGAAAAAGTACTAAGAGAAGACATCAAGGGTAGGGGGATTCTTGCTAAGCCCACTAAGGATTCTTGCCGAAAAGACACCAGGGTGATCAGATGCTACGTGTGGCCTTGAGGGCTACAGCCAGATACCACAGGCGGAAGAACCTCTCTAACGTGCCCGAGCAAGCCATGTTCTTGTGAAAATGGTGCTAGGCAGGCCAGGCAGTGGGTCAAAGTCAAGGCCAAGTCAAGAAGAGACCTCAGAGGAGCTTGAGTTTCATCAAAAAGAGAGTCAGACCCATTAATAATGTGATTTTGCTAGTGCGCTGGGAACGTGGGCAAGGATGACAACAGACAAAAGCCCTGGGGGGCTGGTCTAGAGTGTTTGGACCTATACGTGGTAAGGGGCTACTTTACTAGCTTTAATTAGTTTTCTTTTTAAATTTCAAAGCAAGAGCCTGTGTTATACTGTTTGTATTTTAAAAATAGCTCATCTACAGCAAATAGTGAAGAGATATGGCCCAAAGGTAGGCAGACAGCTCAGGAGGGGACCACAGAAGTCCAGGTGAACGAAGATGAGCTCCCCAGGGGTCGGCTCTGTGTAGGGTACTCTGCTCAGGCTGCCATGACAAAACACACAGACCGGGTGGCTCAAACAACAAGATGTGCATTTTCACGCAGTTCTGAAGGCTGCATATCCATGATTACAGTGCTGGAAAAGTCATTCTCTGGTGTGAACTTGCTTCCTGGTTTGTAGACAGCCACCATCTCACTACGTCTTCACACAGTCTTTCCTCTGTGCTTCCTCAGGGAGAAAGAGGAAGATCTCTCTCATATAGCTTCCTGTTCTTAGGAGGCCATCGGTTCTATCCAAGGAGGGCCCCCCACCCCTATGACTTTATTTAACCTTAATTACCTCTGTAAAGGCCCATTCTCGAATACAGTCATATTGGTAGTTAGGGTTTCAACATAAGACTTTGAGGGGAGAGGGACACAATTAAATCCATACCACTGTGTGATTCTTATATAGGTTAGTGTCTGTATAAATGCTGGATTAAAGTCCTGATTATATATAGTATGCACAGTGTTAGGCTCATATCCTTCAGGAATCGGGAAGATTCCCATGAAATGAGTGAAGTAGAAGGGATGTGTTAAACACAACCAGACTAAAGAGGGGGAAGAGGGCGGCCACCCTTAGCTCTAGAGGTTGCTGCCTGGGGAAATGCTGAAGTAGGGAAAGGTGGGGCTAAAGATTGCCTGCAGGACCATTTGCCTCTTTAAGTAAAGTAAGACTCAACTTTTGTGAGAAATGACCTAATTTTTAAATATTGGTAACTGTCTTAACATGTCTGTAAAATCAGTAGATAAAGATATACATTTTCTTCAATGGCAGGTTATGTAGGAAATTACAGAGACACTTTTATAAAGCAAGAGACAGTGTTTGTTCTCATGTATGGTCATGTAAACTTCCTTGTGCCTTAAAGTTTCCCACAGAGATATGCTGGGATGGTATCAGCCATAGAGGAAGAAAATGCCACCAGTCATGAGAAGCCAGCCTAGTAGTTGAGGCAAAACTATGTGAGCATATTTCCAAGTTTGCAGCGCAAGACAGAGCAATGTCAGGCCAGTTTCCCAGCGCTAGCCGCCCTCAATGGAGCTGGCCTGATGTCTGTTATGGTGGTAACTAATTAATTTTGTTGAAACCACTATGTGAATCAGCACTGTGCAGACTAAGAGCACATGTGTATCTGTGACGTAGAGTAGGAAGAGAAGCCCCGAAAATGAACCCTTGACATTTAAAGAGTGAATAAAGGGAGAGGAACCATTAAAGAGGCAGAGAAAACAACTCCTCCACAAAAGTGAAGAACATATAGGGCTATCTGATATTTTTGGAAATGGAGAGTAGAGGAACTAAGCAACAATGTAAACTCCATGGAAAAATGAAGTTAATTGGAGAAGGTTTATACCAAAGAATAAAATAAAATAGTATGAAGTTTACCATTTGAGGAAATAGTGCTCTCCTGGATGATCGAGCAAGGTACAAGCAATAGCCTGAGTTACTCAAGTAGAATGGTCATAGAAGTTAAAATGTGGTTATTAAGGCTATTTATCCACGTGACATCAAGTCAATATAATGACAGAATGAGTCTCAAGGAAAAGGAAGATAAATCTCCAAGTAATAAACTCTTTTTGGAAAATGAACAAAATTCCATAAATCCAGGCCCAGCCTGGATTATCTATTACATTGTTATCCAAAGTATATTCCTAAAAAAAAAAAAAAAAAAACATATTCGTAAATATAGTGATTGTTCATTTCAGTTGTAAACTAATCAGTTTTTACTTATCAGTTTTTATTTATGATTAGTTATTCATGTTTTTACAGATCTTTTGTGTTGAATCATGATCTTTTGAAAATATAAAAGCATAGTGCATCATAGAAAATTGTTATTTTTGTATGGAACTGTTAGATTGGTTTGATTTGTTGTATTGCTGCCCAGATGCTGAAATCACAGTTGATGGATGAGTTTACAAAAGGTAGTAAGGGACTGTCATGATGGTACACGGCCCTCAGGTTGTCAGTCATTATAACTCAATATATTAAGGGAAGCCTAGGACTAAACACTAGTCATACTAAATCTCTTGTTGGGGGTGGTCAATGACCTTCCTCTTTCCTCTTAGGTTTATGATTTGGGGGCCTGCAAATTACACTGCAGAAGAAATTATCAATTAAAAAGTGAGCTTTTCACTGAGTGTTATGCTATATGTTGGCAAATTGAACTCCAATTAAAAAAATTTTTTTAAAAGTGAGGTCTTTGTGTCACATATGTATGTGAGAATTGACAGAGAATGTGACTCAAGGAGGCAATTGGAATTTGGACTTAATACCATCCGTTTTTCCCCCCAAGTTTATTGAAAATAATCAACATACATCACTGTATAAGTTTAATGTGCACAGCATGGTGGTTTGGTTTCCATGTATCATGAAATGATTACCACAATAGGTTCAGCTAATATGATCTTTTCACATGGATAGAATAAAAAGAAAAGAGGAAAAGAATTTTCTTCCTGTGCTGAGAATTCTTAGGATTGGCTTGCTTAATCATGAAATGAGAGTGGGATAAGGGCGTTCGTAGGAAAACAAATGACTTCTGGGAAAAACAAAAGAACACTTAGAAGATGAGACATATGACAGTTTTGTGACAATGTCTGTCTAGGGGGTTTCTTGTCCTTCTCATCCCTGGTGACAGGAGTCAATCTCTTCTGGTTACAGAACTCCCAGGGAGGGAATTTATGATTTTTGAATTATTTAGGGAGGCTCTACTTTTAGGCAAATAAAGGCAGTTCAGAAAAAAAAAACCCAGCTCTTCACAGTGGTGTATTCTGGAACCCTTCACCCTAAATCTACAATTGGTATCAAGGTACAGAATACTGTGCTGCCTTTACAAAGGGAGTCATTGCAGATTCTCACAAAATCACATAAGGAATCACTTCTAACGATGGGAGGCCTTTGCTATTTCCTCAACTTCTCCACATAGGAGAAGTGAAGGCAACAGAGATTTCTCCTAAACTATCAAGCAAATATCTCGAGGGCTCAGATTCATGATGCTTGTCATTAGTGTGTGTACACTCTCCTAATTCATCCTATTCCGTGTTGATTTGTTCTAGCAAAATCACAGAATCAGCATAGTCCCATATATCAAGTATTTCCTTCATTAGCTTACTGGCTTTCCATCGTAATTAAAAGCAAACACAAAAAAAAAGATTAATAGGCTGAGTTGGAAATAGATAAAGTAAATATAATTATTTCACTTCATAATAAAATGGCCTGCCTTTTTTGCTCTTGTTTCTTTAAGTAGAAAGAGACCAGTGCAAAAATATTAGAGACATAGAAAAAAATTTATTTGCCCTACCAACTTCCCTTTGATGCCCTGCTCACCACTGCAGGCCTTTGAACTGCTGCTGAACTTATCTCCTGTGTTCCAGTTCTCAGAAATAACTGACCTCATTGTGAATAATCTTTTAAACTTCCAGTGCTTTTAAGTGATACCCCTGATAGGATTAAGTCACTCCAGAAACACTATTGAGAACTCAGCCTCTCCTGAGCACTGTGATCCATCTTAGGGGATTCAAGGGAATGAGAGTAGGGATTAGGAAAATCTAAAAGGAGATTGAAAGGATACTTGGACAATCCAACGAGCCCAAGCTGTAGATACTTTTGTTCGGGATACCTTTTAATATTTTTCAAAACATGCATGCAGGTGGCTCTAAGCTCTAGCTTTACCATCTCTTGAAGGACTGCTCCTGACATTAAACTTGGCCAAAGCTAAACTTTTCTATTACAGAATATTCTTTTAACAGAAGAGGTGATCCCCAGTACTCTTATGTGGTAGTTTTACTTTATCTCCTTCCAAAACAATTTACTAACAGTCTCATGAAGGTGGTAATGAGGAAGAAAAGGAGGAGCCAAGGTTGTCATAATAAAAATTAGCTACCATAGGTGTCAGCAATGAGGACTAGTTATGTGTATCTAACATGCCATGTTACCCAAATACCTTGTTACAATTTACCTGTACAACAGTCCTGTGAAGTGGGTTTTATTACTGCTGTTTTATGAGCAAAGAGTTCTTAGATTAAGAAACTTGCCTGTAAACACTAATTAACTGTAGTGGTAGAATTTGAACCCAGTTCCTGTGCCCTTACTATTCTTTATAATATTATTAATTTGGATAAAAGCTTTTATCATGCCTGGATGTACAAATTGTCTGATTTTTAATACATTATTTTTCCATTTTGATCTAAACATGTCTATAAAATATGAACAGATTTTTTTTATTAAACTTCATAAATGTCAGTAAGTTCCCTCAATATACAAATCATAATCTATTCTATTGCAGATTGTTGATAAACCTAAAAACAATATTTTCAAATGCGTTATAGCTGCTAAAATGCTGGCTAGTTTGCTAGTATGAGTAAAGCAATTTAGCAATTTGTTCTCTTTACATATATAAAATCTATCATACTCTTGACACCTAATGTCCGTTGAAATATCTATTTCTTACAGGCTCAAGAAAACATTGGAAAAATGGAAAGAGGAGAAATATATTCATGTTATATATATAAAAGTATTAAAAGTATTTATTTGGAGGGAAAAGCAATGTGGGTTTTTTTATAGTACATGATTTTTTTACACAAAGAGCAGTAAAATAGAGACTGTATCAACTAATTTAATTGCTTAATTTGATTTAAGAAGTTGCATCTATAACATGAGACACTTGTGTGAGGTTTTGTTTTGTTTTTTCCCTGCAAGAACTAGGGATGAATTCTTTTTTTAACAGGCTAACTAATAGGGTGAGACATTCAACTTGGGATCATTAAATTGAGGGCTTCCGGCTGGCAGCTGATAAATTCTGCATCTTCCTCACTCCAGCTGTATAGAGTGGGTGGCATGGACTTGCTAACAGAATCACATGTACTCTAGTTATATTCTTTTTCCTTGCTTGACTTAATTTGTGTTTGAAATGGTTAAAGTTACTTGCCATGAGCTGAATTTTTAAGCATTAACAGAGCTTCCATATGTTTTTTCAGATAAGTTGCAAATGTGTTTTCATTACAAATGAGTGCTTATTTTCTGAGTTAAATAGTTATTTTATTATTGTATAAAGCTTTTCTGTGTTTACTGAGGAAAGTTCACAGAATACATATAAGCACAAAGAATAATCTAAGAATAATATATTACCCACACACCCTCAAAAAACCAAGAGTATTACTTTGATGTGTTTCCTCCAACACATGCTCACCTCTCCATTTATACAGATTGGGTTACACCATCTGTACGATATATTATCCTGCTTTCTTAACTTACATAATAAGCAATACACATAGTACTAAATATTATCTTAAGTTATGACTTGTAATGACTGTACGCTCTTCTGGCATATGGAATGAATTATATCCAAGGAGTTTGTGTAACCAACCATTAAATTTAAGACATTCATCAAATTTCTGATTGAATTGGCAAAGGCATTAGCAGAATCTTACCTACCTGGTTGTATGTCTATATCCAGGTATTGTTTTCTTTTTCTTTTTTTTTTTAATTTTTATTTACTTATGATAGTCACAGAGAGAGAGAGAGAGCATGGCAGAGACACAGGTAGAAGGAAAAGCAGGCTCCATGCACCGGGAGCCCGATGTGGGATTCGATCCCCGGTCTCCAGGATCGCGCCCTGGGCCAAAGGCAGGCGCCAAACTGCTGCGCCACCCAGGGATCCCAGTATTGTTTTCTAAACAGATCAGATGTTGAACTTATAGAAGAGGATGCCTCACATGCATCCATGCATGTTTGCATCTTTGTGTGTGTGTATGTGCATGTACATTTGGAATTTAATTTTATTTTCCCATGTAAATCTCACTCCTTGAGATTAAATTCTGTAAAATATGTTTTAGATTTTTTTCTTAAATCTCAGGTATATATTTAAGATTTTGTACACTCTTAGGGTTCGTGAATTTGTTGTACTTTTACAATATTTTGTAAGCCAGATTTTGCTGCTGAGGTAAGCACTGTTGACTGAAACTGTGCTTCTCCTTCAAACTTAATTAAATATCCAGAGGTACCTTATTTCTTACAGAACAAAACCGTATATTTGTTTCTCTAACGGTCTATTTTATTCTGATCCCAGATGGTTTGTACAATCCATGTACACTTGAAAACCCAAATATTCACTAGGTAAAAGTTAAAGCAGGGTATCTGGGTGGCTCACTTGGTTTAGCTTCTGACTCTTGATCTCAGCTCAGGTCTTGATCTCAGGGGTCGTGGGCTTGAGCTCTGAATTGGGCTCCATGCTGATTGTGAAGCCTACTTAAAAATAAATGCTGTTCAGATTCTAATTAACTACTAAATTTTTAGAATATGTTGGTGCTCTTGATTTTACAGCAGAAACATTTTCACATTCAGATATCATACCAGCTCCAATGCTATTTAAAAACTCTCCAAATATGTTAGTGAAAAGATTTCCTTAAATGTATAAAGCCACAGGAGCCAGAATACACAGGGACAACAATAGCAAAAAAGCTGTGAAAGTGGCAAAACAGAGAGGGAGAATGGGGACTGATTTAGCAGCCCCAGGAAAGCACTGAGCACACTGTGAACACTGTGGGTGAAGTCCAGAAGCACAGGCACCCAAAAGTCCTGGGAATTTCAGGATTGGCTACCTTGGGATGTAGGGATAAATGTGAAGTAAAAATGGAAGGAAATGGATCAAAGTTTTTTTTGTTTGTTTGTTTTGTTTTTTTAAGAAGCAATCAGATTCCCCGCCCAACTCATGAATAACTGAGCAACTGTCCCTTTTCTACTGTAGCAAAAGACTGAGGTTATTCTCTGGAGAGGGAAAAATACGGCATCTTGATGGGACACAGGATATAGTTGAGGGCTGACCACAAAGTAATGAAATAAGGTTTGTATGATAAACGTGGAGATTCCCAGTTTTCCCCCTTAGTCCTGTACCCCTAACAACCAGGTGTGAGTCCATCCCATCAGGACCATCATTTACCCTCTACTTCCTCCCCTTCTACTTCTACCACATGCTTATTGCCACAAGTCATCAAATCCCCAGAAGCCCAGTATACCTTTGGAGAAAATACAGTATTGTGAGAAAGAAGTTAGCATCATTGGTTATTTAAAAGGATTTTTGAGTTTGGATTCTTGGTTTTGATCTCCCAGCTAAGCCACTGGCCTCTCTTAGCCTTATTTTTATATTTACAAATTGCATGAAGTATTAATAATGACTAGTTACCCACTTGGGCCTTTTATGATTGTAAGTAGCAGAAATCTCACCAAAACTGGCTTAAGAAAAAAAGACCTGCATTGCTCCCATAGCTGAAGAGTCTTACGTAGTTCGGAGTTTGGATGTGGCTGGATGTAGGATCCAGTTTTCTTTATCTCCTGGCTTGGCCGTGGTATTTTGTGTAAGTGGGCTTCATGCCCTCAGCAGGGCAGCTTATTCTCATTCCTACATAATCCAGGTTCGAGTCCAGGGAGGGTGAAGCAAGCTTCTTGGGTTCCTAGGATCGGACGTATGAGGATCTCATCATATATACATTCTTGAACCACTCACTACAGCCAGAGAAGCACATTAACTGCCTAAGTCTTTTACTTCCATCTTAACATGCTTTATCTGTAAAATTGCTAGTGCACCCGTGTCCTCCTTCCTTTCTTCTGTCCCAAACCTGGGCATCCTGGCTTCTTCTTTTTTTAAAAAAAAATAGATTTTATTTCTTTATTTGAGAAAGAGATAGAACCAGAGGAGGGGAGAGGTGAAGGGTGAAGCAGACTCCTGCCTGAACAGGGAGCCCCACATGGGACCCGATCCCAGGACCCTGAGATCATGACCTGAGCCCAAGGCTGATGCTTAAACATCTGAGCCATTCAGGTGCCCCTGGGCGTCCTAGCTTCTGCTCACAGCTTTACGACACCTCATGCCTTGCCGGGCCTCCCAGTTTACACTTTGAAAATGTTTAGCGGCCCCTCAACTAAGTCTGCTGTTTCCTGCTTTTGCTTCCACCTGGAATACCCATTCTGTCTTCCTTCATAATCCCTGCTTATTCTGCAGGATTCACTTCGGGTGCTGTCTCCTCGGTGACCTCCCCTCAAAGCTCTGGCAGGCCCATTGTGCCATCTCTGTGCGCTGGGTATATTTCAATTCTACAATTTATTATATGATTTTAAAGATTGTTATTGTGTGTGTCTCTCCCAGAAGTCTGTAATGTATCCAAGGATAGGGACTGTGTCTCCTTCATTTAAAGATTTATTTGAGAGAGAGAGAGAGAGAGCGAGCACACAAAATGGGAGGAGCAGAGGGAGGAGAGAGAGTCTCAAGCCAACTCCCCGCCGAGCACAGAACCCAATGCAAGGCTCGATCTCACAACCCTGAGGTCAGGACCTGAAGAGAAACCTGAATCTAAGGGTCACTTTTCTTCAGAAATTCTGAAGTGTGTTTTGATGTTGTCACAAACAGCACAGAACTGATCCCCGAGTTTAGAAAATTTATAGAGTAAAAGTATGGACTTTTGAAAGTTGGTGTCTATATAGTTCATATTTATATTTCTGGGAAAAATTGCACTTATGTTTGGAGAGACCTTTCTACAGTTCTCAAGTTACTCCACAGTGTCAGTTTTTATTTACTCCTTGACACTAATTCTGTGACATCAGGAGAGTTGTGGAAAAGGCTTATCCTATAAATGAAACTAGGAAAGTTCAGTGAAGGTAACTGAACTTCCAATAATTGAATGGCAGCGTTAAAAGTGAACTTGACTTGCTCTTATCCAGATCAAAGGTCATCAATTTTTTTTCTGAAAAAGGTCAGGCAAAAAATATTTTAAGCTTTGCAGGGTAAGAGGTAAAATCAAGAAAGTGATTGGGTGATTGAAAGTGATGGGGGGGGGGGAGTTGCCACGAGCTTTTAGAAGAAATGTGGAGGACATTCTTAGTTCACAGGGTCTACAATTTGGATTGGGTCTACAGCCATGGTTTGCGGACTCCTGTTCCAAGCTGTTCTTAGGCCTGACATTTGTTCTCTGCATGTTTGCTAGAGCTGCCTTAACAACCAGAAATTGGGTAGCTGAAGTAGTAGAAATGTACTGTCTCACAGTTCTAGAAGCTCAATGTAGAAAATCCAGGTGTTGGTTAGGTTTAACTCTTGAGGGTCGTGAGGGAAGGACATTTCCTAGACCTCCCTCCTGGGTTTGTATTTGCTGGTGTCTGTCTTGGGCTTCACATGGTCTTTCTCTCTATGTGTCTGTGTTCAGATTTCCCCTTCTTACAAGAACACAGGTCAGGTCGCATTAGTGCACACTGTAATGACCTCACTTGAACTTAGTAACTCTGAAGACCCCCATCTTCAAATAAGGTCACATCCTGAGTGCTGGGGGTTACGACTGGGACATGGGCGGGGGGAGGGGAGTGACCTACATTCAACTGGGACACCCTCATTCTCTTTGTACGACATCAAACCCCATTGCTAGTAGGAGGTCAAGTACAAGGACAAAGTTGTGCCTCACTTTTCCTGTCCTCAAGTTAAAGCCGTGGCTTCTCTCCCAGCTCCCCTGCAGCATAACAGACACATAGAACTGAACAGAGAAAATGGAAAGATGACCCTGAAAGACCTGCTGCTTCAACCTTACAAAACACCCAGAAGAAAGTAGGGCATAGTATCCATCATTTGAGTGCTTAGCCATTTTAACAAGTGGGCAACAATATTTAGAAAAATCAATTATAAGAGAAAAATATTAATTTTGATCATATTTCCGATAAATATTTTGCTGGTTAAGGGCCTTAACCCTCTGGTTCCATAAATATATGAAGAATAAGACTCACACAAATCACATCCTCCTGTGTCCAAGCAGCAGACAGAATTGACTCTAAAATAAATCTGTCATTTGAAGTCCCCAGCTGTGAATGTGCCTTGTTGTTAGGAAGTGTCATACCTTTTGTAGCTAGAGCTGTCACAGCATGCACAGCCTGTATGCCATTGAGTCTTGAAGCCAGGGTAAGGACGGCTTAGTACAGGAATTCTACAAGATTTTTTTTTAATGAAAATACCATGTGAGGTTCTTAAATATAATGGCCTAGATTTATAGGTTAGCTACCTGATACTGTCTTTAGAAAAATTAGCCCATAGTCATCAATTTTTAAAAATATGCTTTAAAACAAAGCATGGTATCCTCTCTCTTTGAAGTCTTAGTTAGGCTGCATTTGATCTATGTATTATTTTCATGACTGATGACTTTTTTATCAGCAAAAGAAGGCAGTAGTTTTTGGTATTCATTGTTTGACATTTGGTAGTTAATATCTGCTTCATCCATTTCAAACTTATTTCAATAGATTTATTGTAGAAAATACATATGATAACATACAAAAGCACCATATAGTGCTGTGATCAATTCCCCTTTGTCTTTACAGAGGAAAGAGTTGAGTTGATTTTTATTTTTAGAGGGAGAGAAGAGACTGTGGGGAGGGGCAGAGGGAGAGGGAGAGAGAATCCCAAGCAGGTGTCCTGCTCAGCGTGGAGCCCAACACCAGGCTCAATCCCACCACCCTGAGATCATGACCCAAGCCAAAATCAAGAATCAGATGCCTAACCAACTCAGCCGCCCAGATGCCCCAAGTGGATTCCTTAAAACACTCCCTTCTCTACAAATAAGAAGAGAAACATGAGACTTCTTCAGTTGGAGAATGGTTAGATACCCAGCTGCACTGATCATACCTCTAGAATGGAACCCTCTTCAAAGAGAACGCCAGAGAATTGATGATACCTGTCCACCAAAGGGCATTGCCACCACTTCCATGCAGGATAAGTCAGGGGGACTCCCTTCCCTACATATGGCAGCAAGGGGAGGGGACCTATATCCACCTGACCATAGAAGAAATGCTACACTAAATGCTTTGAATTAATAATCAAAGATATCATGTTCTACATTTTGCAAATAGGTAACTGAAGCATGGAGAGTGAACACACAGTATTCAATGTGTTCAGTTTGTATTTTATTTTATTTTTTTAAAGAGATTTTATTTATTTATTCACGAGAGACACAGAGAGAGAGGCAGAGACACAGGCAGAGGGAGAAGCAGGCTCCCTGCAGGGAGCCCGACATGGGACTGGATCCCTGATCCCAGAATCATGTCCTGAGCCAAAGGCAGAAGCTCAACCACTGAGCCACCAGGTGTCCCTGTATTTTAATACCTTATGAGCACGTTCTTGCCTACACACAAACACACATGAACAAATCCAGTTGACAGTAGAATTGCCAGCTGTACCCACGAGGGCTTTCTTGTCTGATATTTCTGACTAGGATGGTTTATGGTTAGGTCATAGCTCAGATCCTTCTCACTTAAAATTACCTTTCCCATAGTTAGACACTCACATGGTATGGGTTGGGGTATAAAAGTGCAGAGGGCTGATAGAGGGTAGGAAAGGAGAGTATCCCATCCCCTTAACAAGCAGGCAGCAGGAGCAGAACAGGCCTCTCTTTCATTTTCTAAAGATCAACAGGAACCCTTTTGTAAAATTAAGTTGTCTGTGTGATGTATAGAGTGAAAAGTTAAAATTAACTTTTAAATGTTTTCTCTCTGGAACATGCTTTTAAAATGAATTTCCACCTGCATAAATATTCTCTTTGGATTAAAGGCCTCATCACCACACTCTGAAGAGATACTTTCCTTAACCTTCTGACTCCATTGTTACTGTAATAACAGCAGCTCATTAACACAGTGGGTGTCAGTATTGATTATGGTTTTAGATTTTTCCCTTTTCCCACTATAGTTTAGTTTTTATCTAATATAGATCATAACCCTTGATCAGCTGCTGCCTTGGAGGTTTTCCACAATATCGAGTCCTAGTCAGATAATAGTGTTGAAATTGGTCTTGATTGTCACTAGGGACTCTGGACTTTTTTCTCTTACTGCGGTGCTCTGTGTCACAGTGTACGGTGTGTGTAGTCTTCAACACAGAATTAATCATGAAAGTCAAGTGCATACTGCAGGTACAATCAACAGCATCTAATTATCTCAAACTTGTTTGTCTTACGACTTTATTTAGCAGAGCACATGCACAGGATAATAACAAATAGGCTAATTCGAAATCCTGTCACCCATGGGCAATTTAGTAATCATAAATGGATGGTGCATTTTAGAGATTGTATGTACGTGACAAAGGTAGCAGGTATGGAGAGGAAAAGCAATAAAGTAGAAAAGAAAGAAGTCTGGTTTTGATTTTTTTTCTTCCCTCAGGAAAAAAAAAAACTATCAAGTTAGAGGGGTCTTTGTTTAATGTGTATATGAAACATTCAGTTATTTAAACCGTCATAATATCTCTAATATCTTAGAAGCTGTAAAGCACTAGAATATGTTAAGGAAGAGTGAGGTTGATTTTTCAGATTCAAAGGAATGTCCTTTTCTTGAAGGAATACCCATTGGTCCGAGTCAACCAACACTAGCAAGCCTTTTATTATTGCCAATAGTTGGGTACAGCTCACGGGCCTGTGTGTTCAGCTCTGCGAGGCTCAGGATGGATTGGGCGCAGACAGTTCTTGGTGCTCAGTGTAGCTCAAGGGCCTCAAGATGCTGATTGCAACCCGCTATGGGCTGTGAATGGCAGGAGATGAGTAAGCCAAGTGTACTCTGTCATCAGTGTCCCTCTCGCTGTCAATCCTCCTGACAGCCTCTTGCTCACGGTCAACAGTCATTCACTCTCTTGCTCTCTTGCCACTTTCTCTTTGAACCTCCCAGCCTAGACCTGTTTACACACAGGAAGACTTGATGGGGGCAGATCTTGAAGCGGGAGAGAGTCCTGTCTGAGGTGCCCTGCTTCCTAGTGGAAGTGATGCTGTCTCTCTGTGTCCCAGGAGAAGGGCCCAGGGCTACTGGTTACCCTCCCTGGAGTCCGGTGTCTCCGTGCTGAGTCCTCCATGCCTATTGGTCCCTTTCCCTTTGTCACCCACCCTGTGTATTTTCACCTCAGACCACACCACAAAGACAGGTTTTCTTTTCTTTTTTATTTGAGGGGTAGAGGGCAAGGAGCAGAGACAGAGAGAGAAAGAGGATCTTAAGCAGACTCCCCGCTGAGCATGGAGCCCAACCCCGGGCTTGATCTCCCAACCCTGAGATCATGACCTCAGCCGAAATCAGGAGTCGGATGCTTAACTGACTGAGCCACCCAGGTGCCCCCGCAAAGATAATCTGTCATTTTAAAATGCCAAACTTCTTAAAGATGAGAACGTTAATTAGCTATTTCCCTGGGTGCTAATTAATGTAGCTCATTCCCAGGCATATACACATTTTCAAGTATAAATGCATGGGTAATGAATTATTTTAACTGTTTATCACATTAACAACCTGCTTTGAAAATGTCTGTGCACAAGTTTTAAGAAAAACATGTTCTTTTGGGTCGAGTTAACTCTTTTTTTTTTTTCCTGGTAAGATTTAACTTGAGCGTAATAAATTATGTGTTGAATACTTCGATATTTTGTTTCACACATGCTGTGTGTGATTTCTGTTCATCTATTATTAAACAAAAGCCAAGTGTAATGTGGTTCCCCTACTGCTAACATTTTAACAGAAGGTATTTATTTTACAAACTTCATGTTTACATGTATCCAACTTTTAAGGCATACATTTAATGTGCTAATTAGAAGGTTCTCCCTCATACTTATATCCCCATAGCTGTGTAGTTCTATAAATCCCACCTTTTTAAACTCAATTTTCCATACCTCCCTGATATCTGGAACAATTTTACTGTCTTAGAATTCAAATCCACTGTCCTCTACATCGCCTCTATCAGTAATCCCTTCTTGAATTACATCCTTCACCTTATTTTTATTGCAAATTGCCTCTCCCATCATGCCTGTGTTTTCCATACAGTCCTTCGTGCACAACCCTACTATCACTGGGCTCCCATGCAGGTAAGTGTCCTCCTTCCTTGAGCACATTTTCACTCCTTCTTCTCCCTGTCAACATCGTTTTGAAGTCCTCACCAGTAGTTTCTTCCACCTGTTGCCTCTCCATAGTGTTGTCACTTCAAGAACCTTAAGCCACTCTCCCTCAGTTATTCAAAATTTTAACTCTTTTTTGGTCACTTTTTCTAATACCACTCTTGTCATAATATGGTGTCAGCATCTACATATACTTTGAAACAGCCTAGTTTCTTAGAACCTTGACACCTTATCCTCAAGTGATCTTGCTTTCCACTTGAGCTTAGCCACATGCTCCCAACTGTCACCTCCTAGAACTGGTTGTTAATAAAAGCTTCACCTTCTCCACTGAAACAGTCTTGAAAAAAAAAGTAAATTGAACACCAATAAAAAATTAATTTATTAAAAAAAAGAAAAGAAAAAAAGAAACAATCTTGAATATCATATTTTTAATAACTACTCCTACTTTTCTAGTTCACTCTTTTTATTATCCCAAAATCACGAATAATATCCAACCAGGACGTGCAAGCCATTGACTCCAAGTTTATCAGACTCCCATACTTTTACTGCATCTTCATTTTCTTTGTACAGGTTAGAGTCCATGGTCCATAAAAAAAAAATCTCTTCGTTGGATATAGATACCCTTCTGCCCTACTGCCCCTTCCTCTCTTCACTTAATTGACTGCAAAACTTCAGCCTTTAGGTAAGCCCAACATTTCATCTGCTCTTCACCTTCCCAGCTGAATGTAATGAGAAACTTTGAAAAATCATGCAGACTGGTTTCACAGCAAGTTCAGGACTGGTAATCTCAAGTGGATTTTTGGTGTTCCCAGAGATCATACATTTCCCTGGTCCACTCACTCTTCCAGTCTCTTGGCAAATAATTCATGCTTGTTCTTTCCTTTCAAACCTCTGATCTCTTTTTTCCGTTCTGATTCTCAATTAGCATGTTTAAAATTTCTCTGAGAAAACAGAAGCAATCCAAATGTAATTCTCATCACCCTTGCTAGCTTCTTCCTTACAACTCACTTATACTCATAGGAACTGTCTCAGCTCCTAAACAAGGCCAAATTTTCCAATTAGGCACTGGGTCCTATCCCTTCTCTTCTGTTCAATGTAGTTCCCTAATTTCTAAGCTATCCTGTATCATCAATTTTTGTTTGATTCTTTCCACTAAGTTATTCCCATCGGCACACCAGTGTGTTGTGGTGTCTCTGTCACTGCAAGCAAACCAGAGAAAACAAAGCAAAAGTCCCCTTACCAAATTCCATATTGCCCTTGAGCCTACTGTCTTTCTCTGTCCTTTTTTAAAAAATCAAAACTCTTGAGAGGGTTTTTTTTTTTTAATTATCTTGATGTCTCTAATTCCTCTCTTTCTGTTGTCCCTTAAATCTACTCTACTTTTCCCAAACCGTTTGTATTAAAGTAATAGGGTTAGAATGATTTCCATTGATATCAAACACATATTGATAAATCCAATGGTTATTTCTCATTGCTTTCTGACTGGACCTACAGTACTATTTGATACATTTCTTACCTAGTCTTCTATGGACCTTCCCTGCCAACCTTGGACAATCATTTATGATATTTGAATAGGGAAATGAAATGATCAAATTTCATTTGAGAAAGAGTCACTCTCCTCTAGATCAGAAACTAGAGAAAAAGACCAGCATAAGGAATTGCAGTCATCACAGAGATGGGTAATGGTCAACATAATAAGGGTAGTGGTGGTATATAAATAGATAGGTGATACATTACAAATGTAGAACTAATGTAAATTGCAGTGAATTTTATCACAAGAAGAGAATAAAACAAAAATCTGTATTTGCAGTAACAAGAAATAATCCCCTAGTACCAACGGCTAGCATTTATTCCTTGCTTTTAATATATGCCAAATTGTAGGTTGGTTTTTCTATGGCTTGACTTGTTTTCTCACTCCTAGATCTAGACCGAAGGAGTAGCCTCTTTTTGGGATACCTTTTCTTAAGACAGAGAGAAAGGACAAGAAAGCTGATAGAAACAGTGCGCTGCTCCCTAAAGGATGTAGGAAATGTCATAACTGCATACATCCCATTGGCTGAACACATGACATGGCCAAGGTCAAAGAGGGAAGGGGGATAGAATATTTGTGAATAAATAATACCATTTGCTGTAGTGGCAATTCATAGTGGTTTCTGTCCTCCTAAGTGATTATCAGAATAATGGACAGAAATAGAAAATCCAGTAGAATGGATGGATTTGGGAAGGAAGATGATGAATTTAGTAAGAAATACATATTGTGTGGGTTGAACATTCAGAGACATCAGACAGGCATTTTGAAATGAAAATCTGGCACTTAGGGAAAGGTCAGAGCTGGGAATTTTGAATAGAGCCAAGAACAGACCATTTGGGAACACATATTTGGCAAAGAAGGGTGAAGGGTATGACTATAGGACACAGAGTAGCCCAGTTCACAGATTTTAAAAACCCAAGCTCAAATGTGAAGTAAAAACACATCCTGACAGAATTGTGCATTGGTGATCCGCTGTTAAGTCGCCAAGACTCACTCAGCAATAGGTTCAGAATCACAAGAATTTATCAGAGAGACAATATGGCATAGAAATTAAAAACACAGGCTCATGGGGTCAAAGATACGAATTTACCTTTCCCACTTTGTAACTTATTCAGATTGGGCAAGTGACTTCACTTCTCTAAACCTGCCTCCTTCTCTGGAAAATAGTAATGATATTTACCTCACCAGATGGTTGAGAGGCTCAAATGAGGTGATGCCTGTAAGATGTCAAGGCAGCTCCTGGCTTGTTTAGAATATCGAGTCAGTATTAGTAGTATTGTTAACAGAATTACAAAAAGAAAACATTAACTCTGGCTTTGTTTACCTTTGCTTTCCTTAAAGTCTTCCCGTTAAGCATATGTTCTTTATTTACTAGTGTTAAAAATTCATTTGACAATTTAACAAGGATGCCTGGGATTTGTATTATTAGCCAATTATGTGCAAAATGCAAATTAGAACTAAATTCGGTTAGAACGTGTATGCAGCACTTTGAGTAATACCATATTTATTTCTAGAATCATTACGCCCAAATGCTTGCTTCTTGTCCCTTGCAGGAGTGCAGTGTACACGTTTAGGCTACTGACGTTTTTATTACAGTGGAATTACGAAAGCCTGTTTGCACAGGCTTTACTGTTTACCTTCAACTTCTTAAGCTTTATGCTTAATGAAAAATCATATGGTGATGAAAAAAAGGTAAAGGAATTAAACACCACCAAGGGGACTGTTCCACATAGCTGGAAGAAATAATGAAGGCAGGTCTTGAAAATTGGCTAGGATTAAGCACTTAGAAAGATAGATTTATTTCGCTCTTAGTATTTCTGCAGCCCACTTGTGGCCTAGATTCATTTTTACATTTCATTCTCTACCCATCACTTCCCGTTGAAATATGGTTGCCATTGAAAGATGTCTCTGTGTTAAGGATATTAGTGATTTCTCTGGCCGTCTTTTATACTAGTAAAAAAATAATAATTTTTAGTGAAGAACGTTCCCTTTGTGACACCCACCCTTTTTCCTGGTTTTGAATGAAATGCTCGTAAGTCTTCAAGTTGTCAATGAAACAGTGTGTTCTAGAGCCTGTTCTCCATATTGTTCTTTTATGCTATCTTGTGGTTTTCCTGTGAAATGGTTTTTGGTGTTTATTTTCTCTAAGCATCACTAGCCATTTGTTAGACTGCAGGACTGATTAAAACCCAGACTCCCCTATGAGGCTTACAGATGTTGTAGAATTAGTGGAAATTAGCTTCAGGTCTGGCAGTGAATTTTCTAAAAATGGTTCTCCTGATCTCACTGAAATCGGGGATTTCTTTGCTAAGCTGCCAAGATACATAAACCTTCGATGAGAGCTGATTTTGTAACAAACCTTGACATGTATGATCTAATTCAAGAAATCAGACTTTTAGCTGAAAATCAACAACCTCAGGAGGATTAAAGATTTTGTTGGTATCCACATGTGTAGTCTGTCCCGTACTCCACAGACGAGTTTGGGACATACGTGATATATTCAGAAGGAACCCCAAAGCATCTATACTTTACCAATGTGACTTCCCTCCAAATTGCAATGCACAGCCAAGAAATGGGTATTTAGGAAGTGGGGTAGTGACCTGGGTGGGATTTAACATGGATTTTACGTTGATTATTTTTCAATCTGATGACAGCAGTATTCTAGCAATGGTCAAGAAGATTCTTTACAGAGTGGAAGGTCTCCCTTCTGTTTCTAGAAATAATAGTTTATAAAGTACAAACACTAAAATGAATTGTCCTCTTGATTTTTTTCCCTTGTAAATTACACAAAGTATTTTAGAATTACACCCGTTATTTTTTATAGTCCTATAGATACTGTTTATTTAATTAGGATATATCTCTTTTTCCTAGTTTTACAGATGAACTCCTAATAAAGATTAACTTGAATATCCACTTACAGATCAACATGATTAAACAAACTATTTTTTTATTGTAAAAGTAATAGGATATCATAGAAAGCTTCTGCTCAATAGGAAAAAAAAACCCACACCTCCTAAAAACAAAATTGATGTTAATTTTTTCTTTCATTTTCCAGCCTTAATTCATATGTATATTTGTTTTTACCTAGATAGGACATAAACTTTGTTCAATTTTATATGTTGGTTATTCACTTAACGTATAAATCTTTTTATGTTGATAGCAATAACAATATTTCTTGTTATAGATATATAATTCATGTAATATATAAAGTACATTAAAATCAATTAGTGGTTCTGAAAGTATGTGAAGAAAAATATATAGCATATTATGGACAAAATATAACAGGTTAAAATGTAAAATTTATTCAATTATCCTTTTCTTCCCAAACGTCTTTTCAACAAAAGAATAAAATGACATTATTATAGAATGTGTGGATGGATTTTCACTACAAACAATATCTCAACAAGGCAGATGAAGAGGGAAGACCCAATGATCACATTAGTTTTGCGACTCTTTTCTTCTTTTAAGAGTTTGTTGAAAAAAAAAAAAAAAAGAGTTTGTTGAAACCGCACTAGAGCATAAACTCACCGGCGATGCTAATACCATCCTCTCCAGAAGAGAAAATCAAAAAGATCTTTATCCCACTTCTTTCTCTTTCTGTCCTTCTTTCAGGAGGAGCTCAGGAAGAATCTAAAATCCTCTTACCTAGAACTTCATGTAAATGCAACAGAGCTTGTGACTGCTGAACTCTCTAGGTCTTCCTTCTCTTAGGCAGCAACTGCTTGCTTTTTTTCAGGGGTCCCCAGAGAATTTGAAAATAACCCAGAATCACCATGAGCTGGACCAAATCTCTACATAGTGGGACCAAAGACAAACTGTATCAGCAAAGATGGGATCCAAGAACACATCTATGCATATTACAAACTCGAACATCTCCTACTGCCATTTGGATTAGTACTTTCAGCTTTGGGTCTTTCATAAGATACTATGCAGTTCATTGTTAGTAGCTGCTTGTTGATCTCTTATAATTTGGGTTATGAATGGACTCTATCTGCTATACATGTTGAGATTGACATAGTGGGCACTTTTGTGCACTATACCCCACAGAGATGGCAGGGAAGGTCATTTCTATTTGTAATTTGGTCAACCAGCTTATCACTTTCCCTATCACCACACCCCAATACAGCTTTATAGAAAACCCATTTATAAACTCAGATTTCTTCCCTCTGAGGTTTCAATTCAGGTAGTGATGAAGCTAAAACAGGTAAAACAAACAAGAAAGAGACAAATGCTAAACTATATGGTGAGGTCATGATTGTAATAAAACATTTAGATGAACATATTAAACTTCATCTTAACATATTAATGGAACAAGGCATACTGGTGTTTCTGGTTTGTGAAAAAATAGTCCATCATAAGTCCCCTGAGTACTTAGTGATGTGGTGGTGGTGGTTGTTGTTGTTGGTTTTGTTTTTGTTTTTGTTTTTTTTCCCAATATACTGTATATCTTTCCAAAGGTTTTCTTTATCTAGTTTCCTTCTCTTATTTCTGAGATGAAATATACTTCATTTCAGTTATTTTATTAGCTTAGAGGATGCGTTTTAGGTTTAGCATTATGAATGAATTTTTAATCTAATTCAATACCCAGGTTGAATGTACCAGTTAGGAATAGAGTTAAGAGTGGAAATTATGACTCTGAAGTTATGATGAGATACTAGGTGACATGGGAAGTTGGTTCCCTTTTCCCTCCTGACCATATGTCGGTTGATACCTATGATCCCCAGTGTACATCTATCCTATTTGACCCTTCTTCCTTAGCCACTACATCTATGTCATCTAATAAAAAATAAGTTCAGATCCCAAATGCTCCAGTGTACCTATTCAACCTCATCTTTTATTATTTTTCAGCTTATGTCTTGATTTCCAGCTGGCCTGGTATCTTCAGTCCTTCCATGCCTCCTTTGCTTTCCCTTCTATTTCTATTCAGAACTACCTGTCTCTGGGGCACCTGGCTGACTGAGTCAGTAGAGCATGCAACCCTTGATCTCAGGGTTGTAAGTTTGAACCTCACATTGGGTGTAGAGATTACTTAAAAATAAAATCTCTTTTTTTAGACAGTGGAGTAGGGGCAGAGTGAGAGAATCTTAAGTAGGCTCCCTACACAGAACAGAGCCTGATGCGGGGCTTAATTCCATGACCCTGAGATCATGATCTGAGCTGAAATCAAGAGTTGGATGCTTAACCTAGTAAGTCACCCAGGCACCCCAGAAATAAAATCTTTTTTAAAAAAAGATTTAAAAAAAATTATCCCTCTCTCAAACTCTGGAGTAAGTTCTCTCTTTCTACTCTGCACTGTCTGACTTTTATATGATTTTGTTTACTTGTTTTATTCACCTCCATCACCTTTTTGCAAAATTAGAATCATTACATAGGTGTGTTTCTCCTTCTCTTGTATCTCCACTATGACTTGCATCAAGTGATGGCCACTTTATTTTCTACACAGGACTGTCCAAAAGATGTTTTGAAAGTTCAATTATTTTGCAAATGTTCTTAAACCATACTGCTTTGGTTCTTGTGTTGCAAATGATTATAGATGGTATTATATTAAGCAATGGAAAATTCACAGGTGTTAAGAAATTTATCCAAGATTCTAATTTAAGTTTGTCTGAAATTAAAGCCTCTGCTACTAACATTAACCACATTGCCTAAAGATGCATGTTTTTAAATTTTTTTTTAAAGATTTTATTCATTTACTCATGAGAGACACAGATAGAGAGTGAGGCAAAGACACAGGCAGAGGGAGAAGCAGGCTCCATGCAGGGAGTCCGACGCGGGACTCGATCCCGGGTCTCCAGGATCATGCCCTGGGCTGAAGGCAGGCGCTAAACCACTGCACCACCCAGGGATCCCCCAAAGATGCCTGTTAAATCTCACTATGGGAATTGTGTCTTAAATAGTTCCAAACTGTTAGATTAATATGGAGTATATGTTGAATGAGCTTTTCAGGATTTTCCCAATGATCATGAAACCATTGACATTAAATAGATCTTTGTGGCCAGTATACTATGAACTTTATTATAGAGTCACCCTGGGCACTTCCTTTGTATATTCTTCTTAAAAGTAGGCAAAAGCCATGTATGTTTTAAAATTTTCTCTAAAACAAAACCTGCTATGGTTGACACATCATACAACTGTCTTTATGACCTATCTTTAAAGTGATAAAGAAGATCCTATAATAGTTGCTTTCATATTTCTAAAAGTCATTGATTTTAGAGATAAAAGTTTTTAAAAAGATGTGAAAATACCGTAAGTCTTTTCAGAGGATCCATCTTTTCACTTTCAAACTCTAACAATAAAAATGAAAGGTGAATAGTATCTTGCAAAGTGTCAGAGCTATTTCTGCCCTGTGTGTGTGTGAGAGAGAGAGACAGAGAGAGAGAGAGAGAGAAAGAGGGGAGAGAGAATATATCTAAAGAGATTTGGGTTTTTATTCAAGTAACCATTATATTGAAAAGTGGCACAATATAGTTGAAAAGTGTGTAGTTTACATTGAAAAATGACTTTTTGAAATACAACTGATTTACTAACCTAGTTAATTGAGAAGACTCTCCTGAAGATATGTACTTGAAGTGGTAAAGATCATAGAAATAATACCTACTGCTTTTATTGATGTTTCGACATTTATTTAAAAGCTCTTTGAAGATAAAACTTTAGTTTTATAAATTTAAAGTTGGCTTCAGAAGATGATTCTGATGGATTCATTAGAGGTGCATTATTGGCCCTTTCTTGCTAAAATAAGTTGTTCTTTGGTTAGTGCTGATAGTTTTTAAACTGTTGAATATTAATAATTCAGTGACTGATCCTATGATAAATGCCCATTGCTCAGCAGGTTCAATTGACCAAAAACTTAACTCAAAATAAATAATAAGGTAAAACAATGTGTTAATCATTGTATAGCCAGTAATTCATCTGTTAATGGGCTACATTTCTCATTCAGTTTCTCATTTTCTTCCTTTTTGGCTTTTTGTTCTAATTGACATCATATAAAGAAGCACTATCATGCTTCATCCTCTCAAAATAGCTCTCACTCTAAGTTAAAGAGCAGTCGAGATGGTAAGAAAGAAATAGTGCTTTAAATTTCCTAGTATTTTTCAGCCTTCTGCATTCATTTATTATTCTTCCAGCAAATATTCATGTATACAAAGTGTTGGGAATATAATAATGCACAAGATAAACCAGGGCACAAATTCTACATACCCTAGATTTCTTTTTTTTTCTTTTTTTTTTTTTAATTTTTATTTATGATAGTCACAGAGAGAGAGAGAGAGGCAGAGACACAGGCAGAGGGAGAAGCAGGCTCCATGCACCGGGAGCCCGATGTGGGATTCGATCCCGGGTCTCCAGGATGGCGCCCTGGGCCAAAGGCAGGCGCCAAACCGCTGCGCCACCCAGGGATCCCCATACCCTAGATTTCTATGGGCTTTCCTGAATTCATGGAAAGTTCACATTCAGGTTCAAGGCTATTTTAAGTGACATTGCAAATTGGAATCTGGTGGAAATTGAGATGAAAAGCCAGAGAGATGACAGTTTAAATAGTTGGCTTATATTGAAGGAGCATTGTAGCGTATGAAATAAATACATCTTTAAACATGGGCTCATGTTAGTATGATAGTACTTTTCTAATGCAAGAAGGAAACTCACCCTTCGAAAGTATTTATTATTTTCCAAGTTGTTTCATCCATATTCATTTGGGCCTTCTACCAAATTCTAAGGCTATTTCATTCTAAGGAGATGCCAACATTTTGTTTCTCCCTGTTGCATAGCACATAGAAGATGTGTATTTGACTTACACATACTGATTAAATATTACCTGGTTAGTTGGTCAAATCCTCCAGAGACACTTGCCAAGTCATGGTCTACTTTCTGCAATAATTTTCATTTGGTCACATTCTAGGTGGCTGGTTTTGTTCTGTTCATCTTTATAGGCTACTGAGTAAGCACCCAGCAAATTCTTGGAGGAAGAATGAATACATGAAAGAAGAAATTATGTAGCAATAAACAATGAATATGATACATTGAATAACATTTTCAAGTTTCTGCTGTTAAACCTGTTACTGCTTTTTGTGAGAACAAGCAAATTCAGATAGGTTTTACATGATGCATTCTTATTCTTCTGTTATTTGACTGAAAATAAGTGAAAATCCAGGTTCTCAGTTACAGAGGTTTACCATCTATCTATCTTTGTCTCCATCCTATATATGCTTATTGAGGACGAAATCCAATTTTTATTCACCGTTTTATAATCTGCAGTTAGTACTGAGCCTGGAATATAGAAAGTGCTCAATAAATCAAGGATGGAATGAAAGAACAGAAGGGGCATTTTAAGGTTTGATTAGGAAATCTAAAGTACTCGAAATCTAACAGTGTATGAAACTGAGATAGAAGCAGTACAACAAATCCAGATATATATTTGGAAATAAAACACACCTCACGATGGCATAAAGATTTGCAGAGCAGTGGAAAAGCTGTAGGGATTAGAGGCCATAAACTTGATGCTTCAGTTTGACAAAACAAAAGGACTCTAGGGATTAACAAAAACTAAATAAAAGGACAGCAGAGCATTAAGTGGAAAAATAGACAAGCTTTTTCTTTCCCAGTAAACATTCCCTACCCGAAATCGTCTTTACTTTTACATTAGGAGATCTATTAATTCCAGAACATACTCAAAGAAATGTTTACTGAAATAGGTCTTAAAAATAATAATCATTTTATTCCTATTTTATTTTTTAAGAAGTTCTAAAGTACCAATTTGAATACAGTCAGAGGATTAGACTTTTTCATTCTGTCCCCCTTCATTGAAGAGTTTATTAAAAACACTGGAGAGATCATTGTGAAGTCTTGAGCTAGCTGAGAATTTCCTTCTAACATGCAGCAATGAGGCTGGCTTGTCCTTGATCCCAGAAGTAACTCTAGAAAATATTAATTTCAAATGCCTTATGTTTAACATTATGTCCAGGTTGTTAAATAATGGACTGTTTGTTTTCAGTTGAAATGATTCAGTGGATGTCATATTATAACATTTTAATGAGAAGAAAATAATTCCCCAAATCAAAAATTTGTGCTTAATAAACTACAAATAATTACTGAGATGACTGCAAATTGCATATTGAAACTTTGAGGACTTGCATTAACCTTGCCATATCATTATGAACATCCTAAAGTATTTAATTCATAATTATAACACTTTGTAAATACAGGATTACAAATATGTCCTATTACATTCTTAAGAAAACTCAAGAATATGATGAAGATTGAAGAAAAAGTAAAGGTGTTTTTAATTGCCAGTTTATAAAGCAGAAGCATATAACACTTCTAGTACCTTGCACATCAAACATATTAGAAAATATTTCTTGATATCATGGCAAAGTGTGTCATACTATACATTTGCTTTGTCAGTACCTTCCTTGCACATTATATGAGACCTCAGTTCCAGAGAGTCTTTCAATTTATAAAAAAAAAAAGCTTCATAAGAAGATAATCCCGTTGCTGGAAGTGACTTTTGTAAACTTCCTCAGTAAATTCAAACTCAAATCTTGATGGAAGAGTTAGGGTGACAGAAAGAAAGAACATGAATGAATGTGGTTTATAAACACAAATGAAGTATTCCTGGTGTTCATCTCAGCATTCCACTCAAAGAGCCCATCCTCTAGAGTGAGCATAGATGGGAGAGTTATATTTGTAGTTCACTTAGTCCTAGTTTCTACTTATCTTTTGTAGAGTGAGTTAAGCAGTGATTCTAGTATTAGACATACTTGTCTTTATGTATTTCAGCTAGTCATTAAAACTTAGCTACTTCATACAGGACCAAACTGAAGAAATTGCAGTATATTGTAATAAGATTAAATGAGACCACCTAGGGAGGAGGTATGATAAAGAAAGGAAGATCAGTGGAAAGAGTTTGGCTTAGGAATGCCAAAATCTGTACCTTTAGCCTCTTTGGAATTCTTACTGGACTCAAACCAGTCTGTCATATGTTAATATTTGAAGAAAAAATCAAATTATTTTATTTTCAGAGATTTTGTCTAAGAGATAAGCAGAGATTAGAAGGCTTGTAATTGTTTAGCTTACTGAGAGTGAAATCCCCCAATCTTGTGTAAACCTAGTACTAATGTAACTTAGGACTTCTTTATACATATAAATACATACGTAGACAAATACAGATCCGTATAAATGTTTACAAAGCTTTTAATGTAATCAGAAGTCTGTCCACAACTACCTTCTAGCAGATGACATCCCAATGAAAAATGTAGATAAATAAAATAAGCAATATCAATTTGGTGAGAAAGTACTATAATGAAAATGAAACACATGTGAATTGGACACCCTCAGAATACAGAAGAAGGTCAGGTAAGAGCGTAAGGTGTTTGAAGAAGGTTTTTGAGAAGGAAGACAATTTAACTGAGGACATGCAACAGTCTGGGAGGAATGTATGCGTAGAGAATAGAGAAATGCATTCATGAACGCATGAGTTCATCAAACTGAGGGAACGCTTGAAGTCAAAGTAGTTAAATATGATTGTGTGCAAGGAAGCAGTAGGGAACTAGGCTAAACCACAGACTTTGAAGAGTCTTTGTACCATGCTAAGTTTTACTAACCATGCTAAGTAATTCATTCTGGCTCTTTGGAGGATCCACTGAAAACCCAGATGTGAGACTGACATAGCAATTATGAGATGGCAATAGTCTACTGGGAAGCAGTGAGATCATTAGTTAAGACAGAGGCAGGGAGGATGAAGAGGTGCAAATGGAGGGAATACAGATCAGATTGAGCTTGGTGACCAACTGGATATAGATAAAGGTTATGCAAGATGGAAAAATCTATGTTTGTGTCTTGGGCAGGTGCTTCCATGATAGTACCCCAGATGGTCATGCAGGATTGTACAGATTGTATACTATGCAAGTACGATGGCTGAATGACTGTGTAGCTGAAATCTAGACCATAACTACTTTCAAAGCCATGCTTCCATGGAACTATGTAAAGACACCTGCTACACAGACTATGGGTGGCTCTAGAAGGAACCTGTATGGAGAATAGGAGATGGAATAGATTGGTGTAAACCCAACTGATAAAATTCTGTTTTGATCCTCATATTTTAGCTCATTTTGGCCTGAGACGAGTATTTCATATATCTCATTCCTGAAGCTAACACAAGGTGGTATCAAATTTACGATTCGGAAAAGAGAGAAAATTCTCAAGATCAGTCCTATGAATCAGCACCGCTCAGGATATGCCCCAACCAATGATCCAGCTTCCCCCATTCTCCTTTGAGAAGAACAAGGAATAACATAACCTGCATCACAAACTAATGAGGAAAGGAGTTGCTTTTCTTCCCATCGTTACCCCATTCTCTGTCAGGCCCTTCTGTTTGCCTTCACCAAATCCTGGAAAGTTGGTGTCTGCTCTAGTAATACAAATGCTCCCTGTTTTAGTTGAATGACTGCTCCAGTTGTCAGTCTTTTTTTTTTCAATTTTTAAATTTTTTTTAAATAATAAATTTATTTTTTATTGGTGTTCAATTTGCCAAAATACAGAGTAACACCCAGTGCTCAATCACATCTAGATATCACATCTTTTCTCCTGTTTGTGTTTTGAGCCTTTTCAGCTCCTATAAATCCCCTTGTTCTACATGGTGTTGGGACTCGACGACCTCTCTCTCTCTCTTGCTCTTGCCTGTTTCTCTTCTAGCCTCACTTTCTCCTTGGGTGTGCCCTGACTCCACTTTGCTTGCCTGGGGTGAGAGATGGTCTGTTGACCCACCACTGCTTCATCGTTTAAGCGCCACCTTTTCTGAATCCTCACGTCCTGCTGGAAGGAACACAAATAAATCTGATCAGGTGTCATGGTCCAGGATTAGCAGCAAAAGCTTATGGACAGAAATCTTCATCTGGAAGGAGGCAGCAAACAATTGAGAGTTACTAAGCAGGACTCAGAAACAGAGAAAAGGCGTGGGAAATATGACGGTGGCCTAGGAGGGGCTGCAGCATTGCAGACCTGGAGATAGTTTAGGCAAAGCCTCAGCAGTGGGTTGGTGCCTGGGAAATCTCAGGAAACTGAGACACCTGGCCAGGGGCCTGTCGTCACCCCAGCCTTGCTTTCAGGTTTACTCCTTTCCCTGTGAAGGCAATTCAAGTGTCAGTCTTACACTTTTTTCTTCTATATCCGTACACACAATATAAGGAGACAGCAGTTAGCTGTTTGTGAGAGGAAATATAAATGGCCATTTTGAAAGCGTGCCAGACAGGATCTGCTGCAAATTTTCATTGTTAACTGCTGCCATCTGTTGTTTTCCAGTGTTGGGACGTGAATTTCCTGGCAACTATCTCTCTAATTGTGAACTATCTTTCACCCCTTCTAGAAATCTTCACTCACTAGAGTGACTTTTTTAAGGAACGTTCTCTACAAAGGCAGTGTTCCCAATGTTTTAAAATGGAGGAATCTGGGATATTTTTATATTATGTCTTTTAGATATCTCAGGGCAAAAGTATTTCTTTGTTAATCATGTTTTTCTCTTAAACTAAAAATATTTCAGTGAATTCTTGTTACTTTAATGCAAGCTCTTTCAAGCAAGATAACACAAAACAGATTGCCATTTTCAACCTTGTTCAGTTAGGCCTGTAGCTAAATTGTTGAGGTTTATCTAAGCTCTTGTATTTCTACATAACGTTTCTCTTTTCATGCAACCTTGAAATTATAGTAATTAGGGTACTTCTGTTCTTCTGAAAGAAACAGCTAATGCCAAAAATAATTCAAGTGATAAAGAAGGTTTCTGAGAGGGGAGACAATTTAGCTGAGGATTAATAGCTTTGATTGCTATTTATTAAGAGAAATGCCTGTAGCTAAATGTTCAGATATGAAAAAATCACCTGTGAGTTCTCAAAAGGAAGGATTATGCATTTTCCACATTAAAGTAAAAACCACATCTCTATACTATTGTATTGATTTCTATATTCTCAGTATCTTCCATAATGAAACTATTCGATAAATGTTTCATGTATTAGTGAGTAAAACTATGCATAGTAATAATTTTTTAGAATAATACCTAATTTCTATAATTTTGAGAAGGCTTTTTTAAAAGCCTTGAATTCTTAGTTAAATATATATTTTTAAGTTGTAGTGAGCCTTAAAAAATAAACTTTGAGCATCATTATAAGAGTTAAGAGCACCATGGTATTACTGTGGAAATCAAAAAATAGGTCAGTGGAACATATTTGATAATCATTAAAAAATATCCTAGAATGTCTCATATATTAAGACTTAATAAGTGAGCCATAATAATAAATAGAAAGAAATAGTTATCAAGGTTTCTCACCTTATCATAAAAATAGAATATCAGAAAAAGGGAAGGAATATTCATCAAATTATATACACAGAATTTCTTGGGAGAAGATATTATAGAAGCAAAGATTGATGGAGTTGGCTAAAAAATTTTTGAACCTTATATATTAAAATATAAAAAAATCAATAGAGTATCAGTAATAAAAGTAAAGGCCAAGAAACAGAGGAGGAAAATATTTGAAATAATTTATAATATATAAAAATCTAGTACAAATAAGTTAAACTCTGTTGAAAAAATATACAAAGGACATAGATGATTTATGGATATAAAAATAGCCAATAAATCTATAGAAAATATAATCTCAAAATTTGATCAATGTAGATTACACTGAGCAATTTTCAAATTACTGAAGAAAGCCACATTATCCGAAATCACCTAGGATTTTGTAGGGTTAGCACTGTGTTTGACTGGCAGGAATAGAAAATGATGTGTTCTTCAACTGTTATGCTGCATCTGCAGCAGTTTCAATTGTTTGCATTTGCAGTTTCCAATGTTTATATCCTGTGAATCACTAATTCTCTTTCTAGGAATGTATCCTAGGAAAATAATACTGAATGTAATGTTTTATGTAAACATAAATGTACAAAGGTATTCGTTGCACATTACTTAGAATAGTAAGAAAATTATAAAGTTTTTCTTATTTCCTAAAACAAAAATGGTTAAATATATAATGGTTCATAGGATATAATTATATCAGAAAGATTTTAAGGACATTAAAGATCATTATAATGTCAAATAAGTAAAAAATGAATAATGGACAAATATAATAATCAGGAAGGTCTCAACCAGGTAAATTGGTATCTGTACATATAATACATCCAGCAAATGAATGGACAGAAATCATCAAAATGGTGGTGGTGGTTACTTTGGGGTGGGATTGCAGATGATTAACCTTGTCTCTTTTATATATTTATGGACTGCCTACTTTTCCATAATGAGCACATACTGGTTTTTAAATTGTTATGAGATATGAAGGGACACCAATGGATCTTAATCCCTGAGTTACCTTTCATGTTATATGTTATATTCTCAACTTATTACTCACAGAAACTTTTAAATAGGGGCACCTGGTGGCTCAGTTGGTTGGGCATCTGCCTTTGGCTCAGATCATGATCTCAGGGTCCTGGGATCGAGGCCCATGTTGGGCTCCCTGCTGAGCAGGAAGTCTGCTTCTCCCTCCACCTGCCCATCCCTCCCCCCACTCATGTTTGCTCTCTCTCTCAAATAAATAAAATTTTTTTTCAAAAGAAACTTCTAGATAAACTTTTACCTATTTCAACTATATAACAGCATCATGAAAATGAACACTGGAGGAAGCTAGCAAAATTACAGTAGCATTGTTCTAGTAATGTGTTCCAGCAAAGTAATTTTCAGTAAGATCCTTTTATCTTTTGTGATTTCAGCTCATATTATAATAAAAACAAAAAATAGATGTTTCTTATCTGCCTCAGATACCATTAAAATATAAAAATCTGCCTGACTGCATAAATTCATTTCAAGCTAACATCATTCATCACATTTAACCAAATCTACCTAGGGCTTTATTTTATAAAGAACAAGGGCTTTTCATTTTTCATTTATCTTACCTTATCTGATGCTACAATAGAATAAATCTTCATTATTTGTTTTCTAGAGAAAAGAAAAGGGAATGAAAAGTTCAGCGCAGAGATTTTATTGATTGCTCTCCTTACTCAGAACCCACGTGGTATTGATGTAGTCTCTATAAATGTTTCATGGATAAATGCATAATATTCTCTGCATACTAAAAATAATATGGAAAGATTTTAACTTTCTGTTTACATGAATTGCCAGTTTGTCAAGAGTTGTAGACTTAAATTATAATATAGTAAACTCGTATCAGTTTCCCTTGGTATGTGAAACTAATGGTACTAAGTGCAGGCTGAATTTGGGATTAAAATTATGTTTTGAATCCTACTGATGGATTTTTTACTTTTCCAAAAATCCATTTGTGCCTCTATGACCTGTGGAAAGTATGCAAGGGGTCTGTAGTCTCCCCCCCCCCTTTTTTTTACCACATTCCAACTAAAAGAAAACTAAAAGAAAAATCTCTACTCGTGGAATGTTTCTGACACCAAATGTTTGGGGTTTTCCCACACCAACCAATTTTCTCACCCTAGCTGCCTGTCCAATGTAATACACTTCGGTTCTGGCACTAAACTACCTGGAGTGAGCATCAGATCCCAGAAGGTAAGGGCTGAGTCCAGTAAGACTCCCCCATTTCGGATACCAGTTGCAAGTCCAGGACCCCTGTGTTTTTGAATTACCAGCCACAAATTGGGGTTCCCATGATTCCCTCCGCAGGTTTGATAATTTCCTAGGTTGGCTCACAAAACTCAGGATAATATTCATATTTACTAGTTTCTTTTAAAGGATATGCCAAGGGATACTGAACATCGTCTGAACAGCCAATTGAGGAGGTACTTAGAGCCAAATAGAGAGAAGGAGCACAGAACTTCCAGCCGTCTCACAGCACACCATATCCCCAACTCCACCATGTGTTCACTGTCCTGGAAGCTCTCCAAACCTTGTAACTTAATGGATTTTTTACAGAAGTGTCCTCACATAGGCATGATACATTATTGACTGAATCCTCTACTTCTCTCCCATCCCAGAGGATAGAGGTGTGGGATAAATCAATAAACAGTCTACTCATATAGTCACAAAAGCCTAAATCTGAAATTCATTCACCCATTCTAACACCTTAAATGTGCGAATAATTATTAATTGGGGTAAAAAGAAATCAATGGGCTATCCAGGAGCCAACCAAAGGTTCCCTCATTAGAGCAAGTGATGCTTCTATCACTCAGGAAATTCCAAGAGATTGAGGAGCCTTGTGTTAGTTACTGGAATCAAAGACCAAATATTAGAACAGAAGATGATCCTAGTATCCTTATCACTCAAGGAATTACAAAGGTTTTAGGAGCTCTGTATCAGGTATCCTGGGTTTAATTATATTTAATATACTTATTATTAGGTCACACCAACCAAGAGCAAATCCTACCATTTCTACCTCCAAATTATCTTGAAAGTGCCTTCTCTTAATTTACATGTATCCCCTGGTCAAAAACAAGCATGTCACAGAAGCCTCCCCATTGAGCTTCCTGCTTCTACTCTTCCTTACCTCTAATATATTCATCATACTAAAATACTTTTTAAAATGTATATCTGCTCATATCATTTTACCACTTAAAACTGATGACTTTTTATTGTACTTCTAAGAAAGTTGGATTTTTTCCACCTTGTCTGTAAGATCTCTCAAAGGCTGGCCCTGCCTACTTCTGCAATCTCAGAACTTCCGCATTTCCCCTTGCCTGCTGTACCATGACCTTTGTTGCTTCCAGGTCTTTACACTTGTTGTCTTCTCCTCCTTTAATGCTCTCTCCTCCACCACTTTCACAGATAGCCTCTTCACCTTTCACTTGTCTGTGTAATGCTTCTTTAAAATTATCTTCTCAAAGAGGTTGTTCTTTCTTCACCCAAACTCAGCAGGTCTCTCTCATTGGTTTTTCTCTCACTTTTTTTTCCATTGATTTTTTTTTTTTACCATAATTCAAAGTTATTTGCCCATTTAAGAGTGAGGATGAGTAAATGAATCACAGATTAAGGCAGTAGATTTTGACTATGTAAGACTAGATCATTGATTGATTTCTCAAATGTTGAGACCCTCTCATGGGCCAGATACCAACTGGGGCACTGAGATTCCAAGAGACAAGCCACTTTCCTTGCCCTCGACCATGATCCTGTGGCTAAAAGAGCTCTCTAAGCAGGTAAACTGCAGTACAATAGAAGCACGCTAGTAGTAAATACAGACGTGAAGGAATTAAAGTTTGCTTGGAAATCATAGGAGGATTCATAGAGGAAATGACATTTCACCTGGATTCTACACCTGCTACTTAAACTCTACTATATTACATAGGTAATGAACACTGGCAGGCTGAAACACTTTTGAAACTATACGTAGAACTAGAAAAAAAATCCTACTCTTAAAAAATCATACACATTTCATAAAATAAAGAGAATATATATATTCATATATATTATATATATGAATACATTTCACATATATTTACTTCATAAAATAAAGAATATATCTTCATATATATATTCATCTAATATGAAACAGTAGTAATGCACATGTTCATTTATTTCATTAATGGAGTATTTAATGAGCAATATATATATAATATATATATATATTAGAGAAAGTGTGTGTGCACATGCATACTAGGGGGGAAGGGCAGAGGGAGAGAGAGAATCCTAAGCAAGTCCCATGCCCAGTGGGGATCCCAACTAAGACCTTGATCTCATAACCGTGAGATCATGACCTGGGGATCCCAACTAAGACCTTGATCTCATAACCCTGAGATCATGACCTGAGCCAAAATCAAGAGTTGGGCACAGCAGACTAAACCACTCAGGCATCCCAAGAGAATATTTTTAACATAAAATAATAAAATTATTTTCAGCATGTTGTTGATATATACTTAAGTTTTTGTGATTCAGAAGTCTCTTTTAATGACTTATTCTTTTTTTTCTCGATAATAACATATTTTTTCCCCAGGGAAATGCTGAACAAATCTTTGTTGAAATACACTATATTGCTTTCTGTCAATGACCTTGAAGTAATACAGAATTTACACTTCAGTGGTTGCAATGCTCAAACTTGACAGGTAGTGCATTGTGTTTGCTGATTTAAAAAAAAAAAAGGTATAGCATAGGTCTAAGGAGTTTTGTGTTTGTTTAGTTTTGAGGAGATATTAATTGATTTAACATAATGGTGCCAACATGCAAAGCCTACACAGATGATTCTTAGTTTTTTTAAGTTACTATTATAAATGTCATTGTGTCAAAATACAGATTTTTAAAAATATCTGTATCTCCTTATGTATACTATTTACATTGCCATAAGTAATGGAACTAGAAAACAAATATCTTGGAATAGGATTTTTTTAAAGTGGTGCTTTCATTTTGTTTTGCAAATGATATGTATCTTCCCTTAGAAACAATAAGCATATCCAGAAGTTTTTACACAAAGATTTATTTCATGGATAGCTAGATTTGCTTCATTTTTCTCTTTGTAAAATGGTTGTTATTAGTGTTAAGAAATATTTAATAAAATCCTTAAAATTTATACTTTATCATATATTATTATTAAAAGTTTTGCCAATTTTTAGGTTGGAAGAGAACAATGTGTCTATCCCATGAGAATTTTGACAGTGCCTAAATACATCAAATGTGTCATTCTATATATTTGTTGAATGTCCACAGGTCTCAGCACTGCAGTGAACACTTCACATCATCTATATTATTTATAAATGGCAAACATGACTCCAGAATTTGCATTTAAATATTATATAAAAATGTTTTATTTGCTCAGTGTTTTAAAACTTTTTGTATTCTTGAGGTTCTTGAAAATAGGACCAAGGGTAAATGAGATGTAATTTAGAATTCAGAGAGGGTGGTGGGGGAAGGATTTAGGACTTGGCTTAAGACCTGTCCAGTAAGTCAGTCCCCTAAGGGGACTGAGACATAAGTGGGAGTGGCATCAAGGATCTAAAGCATGTATAATAATCTATTCATATGGGTGATATAGACTCCTTCTGGATAATTACTCTCAATATAAGGAAAGTGGATATTGCTGGATCATAATGAATGAGGAAGTGAGACATACTTGTACCTGGAGGAAACACTATGGCATACCTCAGGCAGTTCCAACAGCATTGGCCTAGAAATACTCACATATTGACAAAATATTATAATATCCATAGTTATGTTTTCTAAATAGCCACATGTTATATAATCACAGATTCAAGAAAATATACCAGTGTTTATATCGCTATTTCTTATTTTAACTTTTAATAAAATAAGCTAACAAAAAATATTGTTAAAACATTGAACTAAGAAAGTTTTTTTATAGCAATCAAAATTTGGGGCACCTGGATGGCTCAGTGGTTGAGCATCTGCCTTTGACTCAGGTCGTGATCCCAGGGTCCTGGGACCAAGTACCACATCGGGCTCCCTGCAGGGAGCCTGCTTCTCCCTCTGCATGTGTCTCTGACACTCTCTCTGTGTCTCTCATGAATAAATAAATAAAATCTTAAAATAAAATCAAAACTTATGTCACCTTAGTAGACAACATTCTCATAATTGGAATTGAATTAGAGTTGGAACATAGTACCTCCAGAGGAAACAGTAGTAATGCACATGTTCATTTATTTCATTAATGGAGTATTTAATGAGCAAGCAAATTGAGGTTGAGGTTACTTTTGAATGCCTGAAGTGTAGGAACTAGTTATTTACTGAAAGAAAATCTCTGTTTTACATGTTCATGTATAAGTAGGACAGTGGAGCTGGCAATATGAACTATGGAAGGTCCTGATTGAATACCTGCTATGTGAACAGCTACTACACCAAAAATAGGACTGTGTTGTTGAAAAATTGCCCACAAATAGGACTAGCATTTTTCTCTGGTGTTAGTTTTAAATCTGAAAACTTATTTTAACTATTATTTAGTTAGGGACACCAGGGTGGCTCAGTCAGTTGGGCATCCGACTCTTGATTTCGGCTTAGGTCATCATCCCAGAGCTGTGAGATTGAGCCCCCTGTTCAGCTCCACGCTGGGTGCAGGGTTTGCTTAAGATTCTCTCTCCCCACCCTCTGCTCTTTCTCTCTCTTTCTCTCTCCTTCCCACCGTACCCCCCTCTAAAAATAATAAAATAATTTAGTTAATATTTCAGAATTCTTCATTATAAAAAGCAGGAAATAAAAAATGACCTCAAGAATAGAACACATTTGTTTTCAAGCAGGTCTGCTTCTAAGTGTGAATCCAGAGGTGCATGTGGGGGTCAGAGCTACAAATGCACTGATCGATAAATAAAATAGATCCCTAGCCCCATTGAGTTATTGAGCATTAAAAATATACATAATAGGGATCCCTGGGTGGCGCAGCGGTTTGGCGCCTGCCTTTGGCCCAGGGCGCGATCCTGGAGACCCGGGATCGAATCCCACATCAGGCTCCCGGTGCATGGAGCCTGCTTCTCCCTCCGCCTGTGTCTCTGCCTCTCTCTCTCTCTCTCTGTGACTATCATAAAAAAAAATATATATATATACATAATAAAAGACATGCCAAGAAATCATTCTCTTAGAATAGTTAATAATCTAGTGTATATCTAAATTGTAATTTACCAACAGGGTAATTGGCTGTATTTTGGGCTTTAACACAGGAATTTTTTTCCCTACAGTTCTGAGTTTTGACATATGCATCAAGTCATGTTGTATGGCCACTAAAATCTTCCCATACTTCTGAGCACTGGCCATCACTGATCATCCTACATATCTGTAGTTTTGCCTCTTCTAAAATGTCACATAAGTAGAATGTGTATGAATGTTCTTAACAGTTTTATTCATAGTATTTAAAAACTGGAAACAATCCAGGGTATATATGCAATCTATGTGGATAAGATCCACAGTCTTGTAATGTACTGAGCTGTCCTAGATTGTAGAGAAAAATTTAGCAGAGTGACAGATCTGTAACTTGGAAGAGAAAAAGAGCTGCCCTTTTATAAAGAGTATCAGGGATCCCTGGGTGGCGCAGTGGTTTGGCGCCTGCCTTTGGCCCAGGGCGTGATCCTGGAGACCTGGGATCGAGCCCCACGTCGGGCTCCCGGTGCATGGAGCCTGCTTCTCCCTCTGCCTGTGTCTCTGCCTCTCTCTCTCTCTCTGTGTGACTATCATAAATAAATAAAAATTTAAAAAAAAAAAAGAGTATCAGCAAGAATTCATAGCACATCTTAATGAAATTAAAAATGAAAGGATGGAAAAAAATATATTGATCAGGCTTGAGATTTCAGAGCTAATTATGTGAGTAAATCGTCATTTTTTTTTCAGTAAAAAACCCCTATTTTTATGAAGCTTTTTCAATTTAATTAAGTGTGCCATAATAAACAAGATTAATTGCACCCTAGCTAGGGAGAATTCTGGTACCACAAAATCAAAGATGAAAGTCAAAATCACAGGATAAATTTAGGAAAATAATGTCATCAATCAAAGTTTGCTCCTTTAAAGTTTGTTTAGCAAAGAAATATGTCGAACAAATTTTTTTCAAAATCTGCATTTATTATTGGATTCACTCTAACTTAACATTACTGGATAGAAGGAGCATTTTCAAAAGTAAAATTGTTTTTATTCATTTAACAAACATCTACTAATTATCTATTTAGCAGTAGACACTATGGTATGTGCTAGGATTCAATCAAATACACTCCCTGACTTCAGGCAATCCAAATTATATAGAAAAACACATCACTTAACAGGTGATATATGCTACAATACAGTGATTAACATAGATTTCATCTGATCACGCTACAATATTCCCATTGTGAAATAATTCTTCAGCTCTTCAAATAAGTGATAGTAGCCCTGCCCTGCCATTCATTTAAAATGCAGTTCTATTACAATTACCACATTTTATTGTCATCATTTATTTAAATATTTGTCTTCAACAATAAACACAGAGTTCTTCAAGGAGAGGGACTGTAATTTATTCATCACTTAATGAATAAAAGCAGATACTTACTAATAATTTTTATGGAAGGAAAGACAAGCAGAGGCAGTGGATATGTGGAACAAAAGGATGGCTGTGTTACCTGTAGCTGGGAAGATTTCCAAGGCTTAGAGACAATGTAAGTAAGAATGGAGCCAAATGAGAGAAGAGAGGCAATAACACTTAGATTTTATGACAGAAAGATTAATACGTAATGTGGGTAACTATGTGGTAATGAAAGGGAGAATAATTTTTAAAGGGAAATGATACAGTCTAGGCAGAGTGATTTTGAGATGTTGACAAGACATCCTAGACAAACGGTCCAGCAGAAGGCTGGAAATGCTGATCCGATAGGAACTAGTCTGGTTAAAGATGTGAATCTAAGTGTCCTAATCATAGAGGTGATATTGAAGTTGTGGAAGACTAGGGAATTTCCAAGGAGGAATGTAAAAGGTGAGATAAGATTAATTTCTGAATATTGAGGAATTCAGAGGAATCCCAAAGAAAAGGGAAAAAAACGTAAAGGATTTGGAGGACTCTGTGAATCTTGCAAAGGACCTGCAAAGACTGAACCTGAAAAGACTCATAATTGATATATTTCAAGAGAGAAGGGGTGAAAAGATGGGAGGCAGGGGAGCCATGGGACATAATTCCTGGACTCTTAGACATGTCATTTAACCTGCCTGAACCTCTTAATATTTATAATGCCTGCCTCATATATTTATTTGGTGATTATAAAATACATATTAAGTAATTAGAAGAATAGGACACATAGTAAGCACTCAATTCATGGCTTTATTGACCTTTGTGAAAGCAATTTCAGTATTAGGAGGAAGATTTTGGAATCCAGAGGAAGAAGAGAGAAGTAACACGAGGCTTTTAAAATTTGAAGGAAATTATATTTTTTGAAGTTTTTATATTTTAATTCCAGTTAACATACAGTGTTACATGAGTTTCAGGTGTACAATATAGTGCTTCAGCACTTCCATACATCACCTGCTGCTCATCACAAATGCACTCTTTAATTCCCATCACCTATTTCACCCATCTCTCCACCCACCTCCCCTATGGTCACCCTTAGTTTGTTCTCTATAGTTCAAAGTCTATTTCTTGATTTCTCTCTCTCTCTCCTCCTCGCCCTCGTCCTCCTCCTCCTCTTCCTCCTTCTCCTCCCCCTTTACTCATCTGTTCTGTCTCTTAAATTCCACATATGAGTGAAATCATATGGTATTTGTCTTTCTCTGACTTACTTTGCTTGGTGTAGGATAGCTCTATTTTTAACTTTATGAGAAACCATCACACTGTTTTCCACAGTGGCTGCACCAGTTTTTATTCCCATCAACAATGTACAAGGGTTCCTTTTTCTCCATATTCTTGCCAACATTTTTTCTTGTGTTTTGATTTTAGCCATTCAAACAGGTGTGAGGTGGTATCACATTGTAGCTTTGATTTGCATTTCCTTGATGATGAGTGATGATGAGCATCTTTTCATGTGTCTGTTGGCCAGCAGCATGTCTTCTTTGGAGAAATGTCTGTTCATGCCTTCTGCCCATTTTTAAATTGGATTATTTCCTTTTTTGGGGTTGAGTTTTTATAAGTTCCTTATATATTTTGGATACTAACCTTTTATCAGGTATGTTGTTATCAAATGTCTTCTCCCATTCTGCAGAATGCCTTTTAGTTTTGTTCATTATTTCCTTCACTACACAGAACCTTTTTGTGATGTAGTCCTAGTCTTTTATTTTTGCTTTTGTTGCCTCAGGATACCTATTTAGAAGAAAAGTAACTATGGCTGATGTCAAAGTAGTTACTGCCTGTGCTGTCTTCTAGGATTTTTATGGCTTCAGGTCTCACATTTAAGTCTTTAATCCATTTAGAGTTTATTTTCATGTGTGGTGTAAGAAAGTGCTCCAGTTTCATTCTTTTGCATGCGACTGTCCAATTCTCCCAATATCATCTGTTGAATATATTGTATTTTTTTTTCACATGGATAGTCTTTCCTGTCAGATTCATTAACCATATAATTGTGGGTTCATTTGTTTTCTATTCTGTTCTACTGAACTGTGGGTCTATTTTTATGCCAGTACCATACTGTTTTATGACTGCAGCTTCGTAATGTAACTTGAAGTCCAGAATTGTGATGCTCCCTGCTTTGCTTTGCTTTGCTTTGCTTTGCTTTGCTTTGCTTAATCAAGATCACTTTGGCTATTTGCAGTCTTTTGTGGCTTTATACAAATTTTAGGATTGTTCTAGATCTGTGAAAAATGCTGTATTTTGATAGGATTGCATTAAATCTGTAGATTGGGACACATAACAATACTTCTTCCAATCCATGAGCATGGAATGTCTTTCCATTTATTTGTGTCCTCTTCAATTTCTTTATCAGTGTTTTATAGTTTTCAGAGTACAAGTCTTTTGCTTCTTTGGTTAGGTTTATTCCTAAGTATCTTATTATTTTTGGTGCAGTTCAAAATGGGACTGTTTTCTTAATTTCTCTTTTTGCTGCTTCATTATTGGTGTATAGAAATGCCGCAGACTTCTGTGCGTTGATTTTGTATCTTGCGACTTTACTGAATTCATTTATCAGTTCTAACAATTTTTTTTGTGGAATCTTTTGCATTTTCTATATATGGTATGTTATTTGCAAATAGTGAAGGTTTAATTCTTCTTTACCGATTTGGTATTTATTTCTATTGTCTGATTGCATGGCTAGGATTTCCAGTACTATGTTGAGTAAAAGTCATGAGAGTGGGCATTCTTGTCTTGTCCAGACTCTGGAGGAAGAAAGCTCTCAATTTTTCCCCATTGAGTATGATGTTAGCTGTGGGTTTTTCATGTGTGGCCTTTATTATCTTGAGGTATGTTCCCTCTAATTCTCCTTCGTTAAAGAATTTTATCATGAATGGATGTTGCACTTTCTCAAATGCTTTTTCTGCATCTGTTGAAATGATCATATGGTTCTTCCCTTTCTCTTATTGATGTGATGTATCACATTGATTGTTTGCAAAAATTGAACCACTTTTGCAACCCAGGAATAAATCCCACTTGATCGTGATGAATGATTTTTTTAATTTGGTTTGCTACTATTTTACTGAGGATTTTTGTATCTATGATAATCAGAGATAGTGGCCTGTACTTCTCTTTTCTTGTGATTTCTTTACCTGGTTTGGTTATTAGGGTAATGCTGGTCTCATGAAATGAATTTAGGAGTTTCCCTTCCTTTTCTATTTTTTAGAATAGTCTGAGAAAAATAGATGTTAAATGTTCTTTAAATGTTTGGTAGAATTCACCTGTGAAGCCACCTGGCCCTGGACTTTTGTTTATTGGAAGGTTTTTTGATTACTAATTCAATTGCATTGCTGGTAATTGGTCTGTTCAAATTTTCTATTTCTTTCTGATTCAGCTTTGATAGTTTATATGCTTCTAGAAATTTATCAATTTCTTCTAGGTTGTCCAATTTGTTGGCATATAGTTTTTCATAATATTCTCTTATAATTGTTTGTATTTCTGTGGTATTGGTTGTTATATCTCCTTTCTCCTTTGTAATTTTATTTATTTGGGTCCTTTCTCTTTTTTCTTAAGTCTGGCTAAACATTTATCAATTTTATTGATTTTTTTTTTCAAAGAACCAACATCTGGGTCATTGATATCTTCTATTGATTTTTTAGTTTCTGTATCATTTATGTCACACTCTGTCTTTTGACTGGAACATTTAGTCCATTTACATTCAAAATAACTATTGGTAGATATATTTATTGTCATTTTACTGCTGGTTTTTTAGTTGTTTCTGGAGATTTTCTCTGGTCCTTGATTGTCTTTCTCTTTTACATGGTTTGCTGATTTTCTTTAGTCATATATTTGGATTTCTTTCTCTTTATTCTTTGCATATTTATTAGTGGTTTTTGATTTGTGATTATAATTAGGTTTACATTTAATATCTTCTGCAAATGGCGGTCTATATTAAGTTGATTGTTGTTTAAGTTTGAACACATTCTTAAGTTTGAACATATATCCTCACACGTTTTAGGTAAATGGGGATGTATTTTACATTCTTTTATTTTCTGAGTTCCTTGACTGACTTTTTATAGAAATATTCATTTTTCTTTTGTGTTTTCTGCCTTCATACTGTCACTTTTGGTATTTCCTTTCCGCTTACAGAGTCCCCTTTAGTATTTCTTGGCAGGGCTGGTTTAGTGGTCATGAACTTGTTTAGTTTTGTTTGTCTGGGAAACTCTATATGTCTCCTTCTATTCTGAATGGTAGTCTTGCTGGATAGAGTATTCTTGACTGCATATTTTTTCCCATTCAGCACGTGGAACAGATTATGCCAGTCCCTTCTGGCTTGGAAAGTTTTTGCTGAAAATCTGCTGCTAGCCTTATGAGGTTTCCTTTGTATGTAACTGTCTTCTTTTTTCTTGGTGTTTTTAAAGCTTTTTCTGTACCACTATCTTTTGCCAATTTAATTACGATACATCTTAGTTTAGATCTGCTTTTGTTAATTTTGTTTTGGGTTCTCTGTGCCTCTTGGATTTGGATATCTGTTTCCTTCCCCAGATTAGGAAAGCTTTCAGCTGTTATTTCCTCAAATAAATTTTCTGCTCCCTTTCTCTGTCTTCTTCTTGGACTCCTATAAAATGAATGTAATTACATATGAAGGACTCACTGAGTTCTCTAAGTCTATTCTAATTTTGCATAATTCTTTTTCTTCTCTTCTGTTCAGCTTGATTAGTTTCTACTACACTCTCTTCTAGGTCAGTGATTCATTCCTCTGTTTCATCCAGCCTGCTGTTCATTCCATCATGTATGTTTCTGATTTCATTTACTGAGCCCTTCACCTCTGCTCTGTTATTCCTTATCTCTGTGTTAAGGGTCTCACTGATGTGTTCCACTCTTTTCTTAAGTCCAGCAAATATCTTTGTGATCACTACTTTAAATTCTGTATGAGGTATGTTTCTTATATCTGTTTCACTTAGAGTTCTGGTGGTGGCTTTGTCCTGTTCTTTCACTTGGGACAGATTACTCTGTCTTCTCATTTTAAGTCTCTGTGCCTACTTCCATGTATTAGAAAAGTACACTGCATCTCCTGCTCTTGAAGGTAATTATCCTTATGAAGAATAGTGCCTATAGTGTGGTGCAGGGTATAGCATCCTGCAGTGTGGTGTTCCCTATTTCCCAGGGCTTGATGGCTTCAGGAAGTATCTTGAATGTATGCTGCATGTGCTCTGCTGTTGTGTCCTGGACACTTTATTCTTCACGCCAGTCATCTGCAGAGGCTCTCATTGCTTGTGGGGCAATGTTTGGTCCTTTGCCTGACCTTGGTGAGTTTTAGCTAGATAATTGCTTTGGTATGCTTGTGAAATGAGAGCTGTCATCACTGCTTCCAGAACTGAGGCTCTGCAAAACTCCAGGGTCAAAAGACACGGACCCTGGACAAGTGTTTCAGCCAGTCTTCTGGGAAATGGGGCCCTTCACACTGGGACTGCAATGGTCAATTCCATGAAGCATGTGAGTAGAGTGGGGGAACGGCTTGGTGTAAGCATGTTAGGTAGCAAGTGTGGGTACTGAACTGGTTTCCACGGTTTGCCCTATGCTTGTGCTAAGGGATAGGGGAAGGGAAATGGTGCTGGCCAGTTCCTTTGTTTTTGGAGGGGTCTCTCCATGAATGATACCTTTGTGGGACACGCTCCAAAAAGAGCAGATAACCTTTACACTGTGTGCCCCAGGTGCTCTTCAGATCACTATTTCCAAGCTGTGTGTCCCCAAGCTGCTTTCCATGCCTTCTCTCCAGGAGCAGTTCAATGCTCTTTGGGCTCTTCCTGGTTGCAAGAACTCATGAAAGTAGGCCAATTTTTGCTTTCCAAGCCAATTGTTATGAGAAATCATCTGCCTTGTGCACCCTGTGGCCTTAGAGAGTGGATCTTAAAAGTTCTCATCACAAAAAAGAATTTGTAACAGCTGCATATTAAATAAACCTTTGTAGTAGTCATTTTGTAACAGATGCATTTATCAAGTCATTCATTATGTTGAACACCTAAAACTGATATAAAGTCATATGTTAATGATATCTCAATGAAAATACAGTTGTTATCGATAATCTGACTTATAAATATCTTTTATAATCATGATGTTTTATGCTATCAGTAGCCAATATCACAAAATATGCAGCTAGGGAGGGGTTATCATTAACACTATTTACTATAAATTCAAATTTTATTTTCTTCTAAATAATTGCATTTCTTATTGGTTTCATATGTCATCTCAATATGTTACTATTATTTTGAATTTATGATATGACTTATCAAGTACACATAACAGAGTAGGAAAAGTATCAGTTCACCACCATACTTCTGTGGTTTGCTTATGCTTTCATTAAGGATATTCTTTTGCACAAGGTTTTTAAAGACACTTGTCCATTTTGTGAAACTTAACTTTTATCTGTATATAATATATGTATCCCATGTGCATGAATTTGTTTAATAGAACACAAGTAAGCAGCAATACATCACAGTAGACTGAGAACCAGCCAGTAAATGAGAGAACTGTGTCCCACCCCTTTGAACTCTGGAGCTGCTATTCTCATTCAACTTAACCTGCTTATCCTACATTTCTTCTGCATGATCTGACACACTGGCTCTGTGAGCGTGCACATGTTAGCCTGCACATGAATATTAATGTAGCCTATTTTATTTTTTCTTCTTTAGATGTATCTAACAAATATATTCAGAATTTCAGATATTTTTTTCTTATGGCCCAATAGGTTGCCTTGTTCATCCTTTGAGGCAGGTGCATTCTATTTTGGAATCTATGGCTTTGATAAAGAGAAGTCTCTGACCAGATGTGAATCTTTGATCATTTTGATCATTGGCCCAGATATAGCAATGAAGTTGTATTGAGAAAGACCAAAGGCAGGAAGGCCAGATAAGAGGTTATTACTTATTGTCAGGGCCAGAAACTGTAAGGTATGGCAGGAGCGATGATATGATAGAAGTGAAACTCAGTGTCCAAGAGTTGGTGAATCATTAGAAGTAGTTACTAAGGGAGGAGAAAGAATGAAGAATGACTTTCTGATTCCTAACTAAAGCACAGTTTGGCTTTTCTTAACGTTCAGAACAAAGAATGAGTTCTTATATGCTCTGTTGCTTTTCTCCAGGGGGAAAAATAAAGGAATTGATGGTCTTATCCTTTCCTGATACCATGCAATATTTGCATGGTGTTTTCATTCACTCTCTAGATACTCCCCTAGAGCCTGGATCTGCACTAGATACTGATTCTTTGCAAATATCAGATAAGGTTATCCTCAGGACAGCATTGAATTCTTATTTACTATGATTCTCCAAAGATGGAAAGTCAATAATTTTTCCATCATGAGAGTAAAAAAATGAGTATTATCTTCCCAATACATGTATATGGAAATATAGGTGACTTGCCTTGTGCATCCTATGTTTACTTCCTTGCTGCTGTGTGTCCTGCCTTTAGCTGGGATGACAGCAGCTCTGTGAGCAGTGGTCTCAGTGACACCCTGGATAACATCAGCACTGACGACTTGAATACCACCTCCTCGGTCAGCTCTTACTCCAACATCACTGTCCCCTCCAGGAAAAACACCCAGGTGAGAAGTGGCTGCTTTCTTTCTCTAATGCTTCTGCCAGCTTTTTCCCTCAATCTATTGTATATCAGAACAAAATACAGTACAACCTCCGAATCTGAAATGATTGCATAAACTGTAGAAGCTTATGTATACATATTTTTTCCATTGATTACAAGCCCCCCTGAAACACTTATTTTACCATTTCTCCTTTTATAATACTGATAGTTTTTAACCCTAGAAGTTATTTTAATTGTCTAATTTTAGAGAGTTCTTGATTAATTTTATATTGATCTCTGAAATAAATTACTACATCTCTTGAGAATGGTAAATCAAGAATGGATATTAGATAATTAAGTTTTATCTTGTCCTCTTTTCCCTTGTTAAATTTGACATAGAAAATTCCTTCTCGGGAGCATTTAATTGGGGTTTTCTGCACATATTTATTCTGACATTCTCTAATATGTGCAAGTGAGAATTATGTGGCTAAAATTAATGAAACTTAAATGAAGACATAGATAAAAATAGGAGTCATTGGATTTCTTTTGAAATAGAAATCAGTGCTTCATTTTTTTTAACCAGTTATCCAAAAGTACATTCTAAGGCCTATTCACACATTGTCAATTTTTCTGCACAAAGTTTCTTTGTAATATTTTCCCCATAGCTCAAGACAGATTCGGAGAAACATTCTACAACAGATGAGACATGGGATACTACTGAGGAGCTGAAAAAACCAGAAGAGGACTTTGACAGCCATGGGGATAGTGGTGGCAAGTGGAAGGGTGTTTCCTCAGGCCTTCCTGAAGACCCCGAGAAGATGGGACAGAAAGCGTCCCTGTCCATCTCACAGACGGGGTCCTGGAGAAGAGGCATGTCTGCCCAAGGAGGAGCGCCATCCAGGCAGAAAGCTGGCACAAGTGCACTCAAGACCCCCGGTAGGCTTGTCATTTCACAGCTGTTATGCAAAAATGTTTTAATTTATGGTTTCCATTCAATCTTTGTTCTCCTTAATAATAGCTTTATATTTAATTAAATCATATTCTTCTCTGTATGGTTATTTTCTTCCATGTAAATGTCACATACTTTACCCTGCAAGTCCACATGAATATCACAATCTAGGCATTCTCTAGAGAGCACCATTATAATTTGGGGCTATTGAGTGTCTCTATTCTGCCGTAGTCATTTCTGTTCATGTGGAAATAAAAGAAATCTGCTTAATAAAAATAAGACTGCTTTCCCTCTGACTTCCTTATGAAAGTTTGGAATATTTATGTGAAGTATTCCACTAATTTTCACTACTACCACTGAGAATCAAGACCAATCACACTAATCTAATGGGTTGGAATTCTGGAGATATGAAACATCATTTGTGAATTTTACTTTATGAAACAATAGAGTGGAAGACTTCTGCCAAATTGTACCATCTTTTTTTTTTAAAGATGCTCTTTCTATTTTTAAAATGGTGCCTAATTTTAAATAGTGCCATTTGAAGTAGTTTTTTATCAGGAGACTCTAAATATAAGCATCTTACAGATAGTCAAATGAATTCTTTTTCGAGCACTTAGCTTGATAAGATTAAGTGCTGTCCTGATAAAGGGAGAGTGTTCTGAGGTTTAAGACAGTAATAAACTGCAAAAATATGTGTTTTCACTTTATCTCCTTCATCACTCATCACATTTCCTCTAGCCATATTTTCATAGCTTTGTACTCAATCCTCGCAATATATTAAAGTACATACCTATCTAGATCTAAATGGGTATTTAGGAACTGAAGTAATATAAAGATGTCTAAATGGGTATTTAGGAACTGAAGTAATACAAAGACATATTCACATGTTTACACATTGTTTAAAGAAAGGTTATTATGTAATCGTAATGTGCAGGCATGTATATTTGTGTATTTCTCATTACTTAGGGAAAACCGATGATGCCAAAGCTTCTGAGAAAGGCAAAACTCCTCTAAAAGGATCATCTCTACAGAGGTCTCCTTCAGATGCAGGAAAAAGCAGTGGAGATGAGGGGAAAAAGCCCCCTTCAGGCATTGGAAGGTCAGCTGCTCCTGGCTCTTTCGGATTTAAGAAACCAAGTGGAGTAGGGTCGTCTACAATGATCACAAGCAGCGGAGCCACAATAACAAGTGGATCAGCAACCCTGGGTAAAATCCCCAAATCTGCTGCCATTGGTGGGAAGTCAAATGCAGGGAGAAAAACCAGTCTGGACGGTTCACAGAATCAGGATGATGGTGTGCTGCATGTGAGCTCAAAGACTTCCCTACAGTACCGCAGCTTGCCCCGCCCTTCAAAATCGAGCACGAGTGGCATCCCCGGCCGAGGTGGACACAGGTCCAGCACCAGCAGTATTGATTCCAATGTCAGCAGCAAGTCAGCCGGGGCCTCCACCTCGAAACTCAGAGAACCTACTAAGATTGGGTCAGGGCGCTCAAGTCCTGTTACTGTCAACCAAACAGACAAGGAAAAGGAAAAAGTAGCAGTCTCAGATTCAGAGAGTGTCTCTTTGTCAGGTTCCCCTAAATCCAGCCCTACCTCTGCCAGTGCCTGTGGGACGCAAGGGCTCAGGCAGCCAGGATCCAAGTATCCTGACATTGCCTCACCTACGTTTCGAAGGTAAGAATGTGTAAAATGATGCTGGGAAAATTTTTAAAATGCTATACTGTAGGATACATGCGAACCATTTATGTATGTATATATATATATATATATATATATATATAGACTATTATGTGTGTCCTAAATCCTATATCCTAAATATATAGATATATACCCTAAATATATGTTCTAAGGTACATATATCTTAGAATCTTTTATTTAGTTTCTAAGTACTGTGGGTTTTAAAAAGCTGATCATACAGTTAACTAGCAAAAAAAAAAAAATTGGTATTCATTTGAGAAATGCTCAAACTTCTCAGTTCCACTATTGTTCTAATACTAGCAACACAACCAGCGTTTATAAGAAACTTAAAAGCAGATGGCAGTACTGGGGGGTAGTGATAAAATAGAGTAATCGTGTGTTCCATTTCCCTAGATTTTCAACTGTCCTTTCCACAGTTAAAAATAAAACAAAATAGGTCTTCATGACTCTTGGTATTAATTTCCAGTGTTTATGATCTTCTGCCTCTTAATGAGCAGATGATCATGAATGTAGATGAAATTGTTTTTCTTGTAAGAGATTACATTGGACAGATCAATGCTGTACTGTATCTTGACATTAATGAAAATCAAGATATGATATGGACAGAACTTGAAAACGTTTGTATGGTGCAAATAGGCTAACGACTAAGGAATGGGTGAGATTTTGTAGCTTCATCAGCTTTCTCTGATAGGACTCTGATAAGCAGCATAACTTGGTTTCTGTATAGGAACTGTCTTTGGTACTCAGTACGTGCAGTTTTGCTGTGAGAATTTGTGGTATTAAAATACAAATATATTTTAAGTGGCAGGAAGATACATACTGTTAAAGACTTGAGACAAATGGTTAAACTTCTCTGGGTCTGTTTCTTCGCCCCTGAAATGATAGAGTATGATTTATAATCTCTTACGTGTTAAGTATTTTTCATGTTTGTTTTTATTATGATAAGTAAACTAAGAACCTTGATAACTGGGGAGTAAGGGGTCTTGTAACACTTGTACGTTTCAAGCAATCCCAGATACATGATTGTTTGAAAACCTAGAGGTTATATTCCTCAGTAGAAATATTAATTCTGAAAAACTGGCTTTTTGAAATGTTGATTCTCATTGGAAAGAATAATGGCTTGTAGTGGGAGTAATTATTTCTGTTGCTTAAGTAAAAGCCAATAGTGCCCTCCAGTGGCCCATTACCTATGAAACAATTTCTCATATTCGTCATAAAATATTTCACTATAGGAAATATGGATTTCATTGCAACTTAATTAGCTAGTAATCATTATGCCATTACTTCATATCACTTTATTTCCATATTTACATAAATTCGATTATACCATCTGCTTCATTTACAAAACTAAAATGTTTTCTGAACGAAACTCCAACATCTAAGCACCAGCGATGTTTCAAATCACTATTATAAATGTGTATTTGAATAGCACTGGCAACTGACATAAAACCTTTTGGTCTTTCTTGGGGAAAATACACACAAACCAACATGTTGCCAATAGTGTCCAATCTTGTTTCTAACCAACGGCTCTCTGGTCACTCAGGCCACCAGATAGGTCACATTACCTCCTAAACCTTGCCTTAAGCACTCCTTTTAGATTTTGAATGAATCGTTACAATGAAGAAAAAAAAAAAGAAAGAAAAAAATTTTAAGTATTATATACCGAATGCGTAGAAGTTGTTTCATTATAATGGATCTGTAAATAGGTAACAGCAAGTGTGCTCCAACTCTTTAATTTTCTCCAAAGATTCTCATGGTCACTTAAACTGTGAAAGCCAAGGATTTTCATGTTTGATCTACTTTTGCTTTGCCCCCCTTCCCCCCACCCCCAGCACCTGGGTGTCAGCCCAGTACCGGCTTACCCTTATGGTGACACGTGAGACTTTTTTGGCACTAGATTAAGAAGTTCAAGTTTATAAAGTTCATTAACAGAGACAGGAGGTGCTTGGCAGCGTGGTACGCCAAAGCACACCTGGCTCTGTGTACTGTAACCCTAAATATTAAATGTGGATATCAGTGTCTTGGAACAACTGAAGTTGTTATTTGTTTTTCTTTTAGGTTGTTTGGTGCCAAGGCAGGTGGCAAATCTGCCTCTGCACCTAATACTGAGGGTGTGAAATCCTCCTCAGTAATGCCCAGTCCTAGTACCACATTAGCGCGGCAAGGCAGTCTGGAGTCACCATCGTCTGGTACGGGCAGCATGGGCAGTGCTGGTGGGCTGAGTGGCAGCAGCAGCCCTCTCTTCAATAAACCCTCAGACTTAACTACAGATGTTATAAGCTTAAGTCACTCGTTGGCCTCCAGCCCAGCATCGGTTCACTCTTTCACCTCAGGTGGTCTCGTGTGGGCTGCCAATCTGAGCAGTTCCTCTGCTGGCAGCAAGGACACTCCGAGTTACCAGTCCCTGACTAGCCTCCATACGAGCTCTGAGTCCATTGACCTCCCCCTCAGCCACCATGGCTCCCTGTCTGGACTGACCACAGGCACTCACGAGGTGCAGAGCCTGCTCATGAGAACGGGTAGTGTGAGATCTACTCTCTCAGAAAGGTGAGCTTTTCTAGAGGCATCAATGAAGTCTTCACCCTCTCCTCCCTCTTCCCCCACTAAATCCCCTTGATGTCACTGGGAGTGCCACTGTGCAAAGGACCATAAAACTGAAGAGAGAGAAGATTAAGGAGACTGGCCTTTGTTTGCTCTTATTACCAAATTCGTAGAAGGAAAAAAAAAAGCCATTAAGAATAGGATAATTGTATAATTAAGTTTTTTAATATGAATGCATCCGTATATACCAAATAGGCAATTTGAATAAAATTCAAAACGTTGTATTTATGTATTAAATGATGTCTTCTCAAGACATGTTAATGATTTGGCCTAAGCTCCAAGACAGCAATAGCTTCTTATGATAATTTAAGCATTTTTTAAAGACCAAATTTAAATGGATTCTACAATTATGCTCTGAGCGATATGTTAAGTTTACCTTATTAGCACTTCTGTGGAAAATAGCAAAAAGGTCACTGGGGAATCCTAGTTGAATTGGAAAAAAAAAGTCAATTGTCAGATAGGAATTCTTAGAGAAAATTAATAACATCAGTGATATTTTTAATAGGCCCCTTGAAAATAAATGTGTTTCCCATTGGTTTAAGGAGGTTATTTTTTGTTTTTTACTTAACCATGAGAAACACATACGAGGCATGTCTCACCAAATAAATTTACCAGAAAGTGTCATATTAACCAAAATGTCTTTAGATTCTTTCACCCTAAAAATCCTTTCTCATGTATTATGGTCCTGACTCTTTCCCCCTGGAAAATGTCCTGAAGTTGACCCTGATAACCTTAAAGTTGTTGACCTAAGGCTTTTAGAAGCACTCCTGGCCACATGTCTTAGTTGTGTTACTGTGTGAAAGCACTCCTGGCCCTGGAAAATGCCTGATATCATTCCTTAATCTTTCATTCGATCTATTACTGGGATGACATCATCTCTTTTCCAGACTTCCAGCCTTACTCCCAGAATTATTTTTAAAAACCTTGACTAAACCTCTCACCTAGACTCTTACTACATTGCACTAGTTGTCCCGTTAACCTAACACTTCCCCATTGCTCTTCTGTTTGTCTTGCCTTTGTGAAGTGTCACAAAGCATTGCTTCCATCCACGGCACCTCCTGGTCCCCTCGTGGATGTGGACACCCATGCCCATGAGACATCCCCCTGGTAAAAGAATTTTAGAACTGAAATGTTTATGCTTGATAGTTTCTATGGTGGGCTACTTATTGCAAAATAACTTTTTTCTGCATAAACAAAAAACTGGACCAAGAGACACAAGACAAAGTTGAGAGATAGAGACTAAACTAGAGGCCTTTGCATCTATGTCTCTGCTAGTTTTATTATCGTAGCTAGTATACATGAAGAGCAACTATAGCCACAAAAACATTGGCTGTAAGTACTGTTTCGTTTAATTTTTTATCTCAGAAGCTAGGCTTCCTACAGCATCTTGGATTTGAATTTCCATACTTGAAGGTAAATGGCACCCTCATATGTCATTTTCAAAACTTATAACAAGTAAATCAAATTATGCTGAAAGTCTGTTAACTATCTATAGTTTAATGAATGTATCTTTGATTGTATACTGATATAGGAGGAATCCAAATGATAATTTTATAATCACACTGCCAATAGGTCATTATTTATTAACCCAAATCACCCTCCAGATTACTGATTTTTTAAATTATATATTTGGCTGCAATAAGTTGACCATTTAGCCATCAACCCATTTCTCTGGCATTTAGATATTAAAAAATCAGAAAAATAGACAAGGAACAATTTGTAACCACGTAACCCTCAAATCAAACCCGATGATAAAATTGAGTTTTATGGATACAAATGCAATGCTAATTTTTTACTTTATCGATATTTTAGCAGAAGTCAATATACATTTTCACTTAGAAATACACTGGCAAATATGCAGTCACTTATTTTCTTTAAGCAAATCTTCTTGTTGTTGGTCAGTTTTTGAAATAGACCAGCTTTACAAATGAAAGTGTTCCAGTATTAAAAATAGCCAGATAAGCAATTTTTCTAAAATAAACCGTAGGCTAATTTAAAATAAATGCATATTTTATACTGGATTCTTAGTGAAATATATTGATGAATATTAAATTGTTAAAAATAAAAATACTTTCCTAGTTATAATATATGATATAAATATTATTTAGTTCCCCCTAGGAAATTACTAGATTGAAATAATTTTTGATATGAGAGTTGTATTTTTTCTTTCTTGGGAACAAAACTGCAGGCAGTCGCAATTTATTCTAATCCTTTAAAGTACATTCAAAAAAGTGTATGATCTGTTGAAGAGAAAATTAGATCCTATCAGAGATCCTGACTTAATTAGAATTAAGCAGTCAGCAGAATGCTGGGCATGCTAAGGAAACCAAAGAGCCATACCTGACAAAAAGTGTGCTAAAATGTAAATATTGAAAAGAAAGTAATTAGAGGGAGATGTTGGGGTTGTATAGAAGTTCACGACTTACCTGTTAATCTACAATTTCAAAAAATTTTATTGATATATTCATATCTTAATATTATTGAATCAATAATTTTCCATAAATATTTTTGACTTTGTTCAAATTCCTTTTCGTTAAAATGTCATAAAATAATGAATAATCACAAAAGTTTTTCAGTAATTTTCCTGCTAGCTGCTCCAAATCATTGGTGGCCCTTGAGCCGTAACCAGTTTGCAGTTATTTAGTTTGTTTTGCTTTTTGTAACCTAACCATATTATTTAACAATAATTATTATTTAACAATAATTAAACATTAATTTAAAGTAATTTAAGGTAATTTATTTTAATTCTATACATTTATTTTATAAAACATTTTATAAATTCTAATTAATTAAATAATTTAAAGCAATAATATATAATGATGCCATCTCACAATAATTATTTAACAGTAATTTAAAGTAGTTGGTTACTTTATTGCAGGCTTGTTTTGAAATATCAAGTGGAGCAACCCTGCCTTCACAATCCTGTAGAGCATCTTTTGGCTTTGAACAGATACGGTCTGACCACTTCAGACTGGCTAAAATCCCTCTCTCCTTCATTGCCCCCTGCCTGCCTGCCTGGCCCTTGTAGGCATAAGAGTATGTGACCTTTCAAGATGTGTGGAAAGTGTCTACATTATAAAACCACTAGTATCCAGATCAAACATATTTCTACTTAAAGGTTTTAAGTTATATTGGTCAATTTAAATGTATTTTTTCCATTTTTTTAAATTAAATTCTCTGAATGATATAAATATACACATTTTATACAATTGATATTTTGGCAAACTGCTTATTTTCAATTTTCTCTGCAATGTGAAGCTTTAATAAATCTGCACACATGAAAAAGATAATCTTTAAAATGGCTTGTGACCACATTAATAGGTTTTTCATATTTGTTCAGTCTGATTCCTTTTTGTTTGCTGATGCACACTACTAAAAACCTTATGTAGTCAAAACATTTACTAGAACTGGCCTCTACATAATGGCGTAATTACCTTATGCAGACATTCCCAACAAGTAAAGTCATCATGCCTTTGGTTGCTTTCTACTACAGTGCTAATGGAGTACACATAGAAGAAAACATTTTAGCTTTGATTTTGAGTGCTTAATTTTCAAGTCAATGTGTTTGCATTTGTGTTTTATCATCCCCATTATGCATATCCTGTGTATTTAATTTTGATCATTGGAGGTTCTACTGGAAGAGAGCTATCATTCTTGAAATTCAAATAAATTTTATTCTTACATGCCAGAGATTATAACAGAAATCTCTAGACTTGTCCCACTTAGTTGTTGACACCCTCTTCTATTTTTAGAGAGGCCATTTCTCATTTTCTCCAGACACATCCTTTCATCCCTCTTCTATGACCAGTTGAGAATTCTTTAAAATGGAAACTGATAAAAACTCACAGCCTTTTAAATACCTAACTTAGAATCTCCAAAGGATGGCATGGTTTAATTCTATTAAATATTTAAATAAATGGTGCCAAAAACATTACGTTTCAAGCAGATATTTTATTATATATTACTTTCTGTCCTTCTATGCAAATGGAATAGATCTGCCTTTGTTTTTATTAAAAATAATATGAAAACAAAAACTGAGTATTAAAGGGTGTTTTATATCTCCTCTGTCCATTGAAAGTTGTCAGTTTAACTGAGGGAGAGCAGATCTGTCTTATTTCCACCTCGGACTCTCCAGAATTTGAAATCACAGCCAAAGTCTAGTCAGCTGCACAGGGAAGCAAAAGCTACCCTAGCAGTAGGTAAATAGAATCTAGTGGGGAATTATGTCAACAAATGACTTAATCCACCTGCTCATAATCCGGTCCCTAAATTATCATCAAATGTGTTACAACAATGGACATCCGGTCCCCTTTTGTTGGCCTTTTCCAATAAATTAAGCACTAAATATTTGTCACAAAAACTTTATTTTGTGAAGTTTAGAGAACCATTTTTGTTGCATGTGTAATTTGGAGGTTTTGTTTGCATTATGTCCTTAGGGGTTTTCTTTGTTTTAACAGCATGCAGCTTGCCAGAAATACACTACCCAAAAAGGGACTAAGGTATATATTTCTCTCAGCACAATTGCTGCCTTTCTCTGTTGTTACGTAAACTTTGTGTGCTGTCTATCTCCCTCTTTCTTCTTCGTTTGCCATCACAGATGGCATCACTTTTAATCCTGATGTTTTCTCTGGCCTGAGGCATTGGTGATATAAGCCTCCTGTTGGAGATACCAGAGGTCAGACTAAGTAAATTAAATCCAATGTAAATACCATTATTTGGGGGGCAGCAACTTTTGGTAGAGTCCAGTACTCACTTCTATAAATTAAAATAAAATTAATTTCCCTAACTTTTGCATCTTGGAGGCATATGCTTGCAAAACCTCAACCCATATAATCTACAGATGTGGCCCGTTAATGTTGAAAGGTTGAAGGATGCTCTAATTTGAATTTTCAAAAAATACATTTTCATCATCAGAGGACAAATACTATAATTAAGGTATGAATTTTTAAAGAGTCCTTTTGGTAAAAACTCAAGAGTTTTAATTTCTGTTTATCAGGAGTACTGGTCAATTGAGATATCAATTAGTCTAGTCTAACATAATAGTCTCAAAATAATCCTTCAGTTCTTCATAAAAACTAAAATGAAAATTTAATCCATGGCCTTCCTTTACTGTATACTTTTGTCTGAGGAGAGGATATACAATGAACAACAAAGAGAGGTGAAACACGTATGAACATAGTGAGTTAAATGCTCTTTGATGTCAAGAATTTACTTACTCTGGTGAAAATGAGCACTGGCCAAATAGGTCTTTCCCTGTTATCCTTTTTCCTGCCAGTCCCTTAGTAATAGCAAATAGTTTGCAGTTATTCCATTTCAAGATTTTGTTTTAGAAATTTACTTTCCACCAAAGTGAGCCCATTTTTTCCTTTTTTTTTAAAAAAAAAAATCTAGACATGATATCAAGTGGCATTTTAGCCAAATAATTTTTTTAATGTTTTTCTTTTTTTTTTTTCATTTCTTTTTTTTGTTTTTCAAAAAAAGATCTGTCAATTTGTGTTCCATTTCCTATGCCTTTCTGTGGCCATCACGCCAGTTTCCTTGGCTCCTGGCCTAGCACTGTCTACCATATTTAGTCTGTGCCTTCACCCTCTTCATATCCTTCCAAGCACTGTGCTTTTGAGGCCTTCTCAATTAACTTGGCTGTCTGCTCATTGCTTATGATTTTCCACTACATATCTCACAGAAGCATAATTTTCCTTTCAAAATCCTTTATTTTTTTTTTCCTGTGAGATTCAAACAGATGGTGTCAGATCATCTGGAAGAACTAAGCAATTATAATTAGATTCAATCTGTTTGAGAATGTTGTTCAGTCTGAATAGTAAGCTCCTCTCAATTGTTTTCTTGTTCTGGTATTGCCTTGCCCTTGTAGACGTACTTCAGTGTCTTAGCTGTGCTGTTTTGCAGATACACCCCATCATCTCGGCAGGCCAACCAAGAAGAGGGCAAAGAGTGGCTGCGCTCCCATTCCACTGGAGGGCTGCAGGATGCTGGCAACCAGTCCCCGCTGCTCTCCCCTTCTGCTATGTCATCTTCTGCAACAGGAAAATACCACTTTTCCAACCTGGGTAAAATGTTCTAAACACAATTTCATCTTGTTCCTTTCACCACCTGCCCCTCACGGGAGCTCTGGTATCCATAAAAATTGTTTCCTTAAAGAAAAGATACACACATTAATAGTACCTCGTACTTGTTGGATGGCTGGATATTCACAAAATACTTTCCAAATGATATGCAGTTTATTGCCAAAGACAACAACTTGATATGGGTACTACTGTTGTTATTTTACAGTCTAGGATCCAGAGGCACAGAGAGGTCATTTCTCTCAAAGAAAGGGTCTCACCTCATAAGGGGCAGAGGCAGTAATAGATCCCAGAACACCTGACTTCAAGCCTATGGCATTTTCTTAGGGTCCTCTTAAAAAAATAATAAATATCTCTTGGGTTTTGTTAAAAATGTTTTTTTAAATCCTTAACAAAATTTATCATACTTTTGTAGAAAAACAGAAAATATAAATAATTAAGAAAAAAATAACTCCATGACTCTAAAATCACATCTTTACAACTGATCAAAATTCATACCATTTCAAAACTCTCCTTAAAATGAATCTGAGTTTTCCCTGTGAACATTTTTGGATAAGTGAAATGAAAAAAAAAATGACAAAGTTAGCCACTGGATTACTTTGTGCTTAGCATCATCTGTATGAAATATAAAATCATTTGTATAAATGTCACAGAAAACATAGGGAAGAGTGACAAATAATGAAAGATGTCTAAACATGCCAGTTATAATTTAATAGATCCAGTGCTTTTAAAAATAGATTCCTGTTCTATAAAATCACATATCAAGTGGTCTCATTATTCTTTTTCGTTTTGCTTTAGAATTTTTTTTTCTAATAATGGACCTACCGATTATCCAAATCCTTTCATAGTTTCAACTTTTTCAGTCCCATAGGATACTCATGGCTCTTTTCTCTTCTCTTGGTAACTCTTCATTGTTTACAGAATAAAGCTTTGGCAATAAAAACCAATTATTTTGGTCATGGTTCCATATGAGCTAAGGAATTCCTAACAAACACCAAGTTTTTACTGCCACGCCAACACAGTGATGAGACTACTTTGTCTCATAACGACAACGGAAAGTATAGCTTTTACTTCCTTCAAATTGTAATTATGAAACATAGCAAGAAGCTTAAAATTTTGACTTCAAAAAATGAATATCTTAAAAAAATATTTTTTATAGTGTCATAGAAATATGAAATGAGCTCTAATTTTACACAACATCTGAGACAAACCCAAACCACCTGGGATGTTGAGTTTGCTAGTTATATCTCTTATCAATCTTTTCAATACCTGACATTAATCTGACTAATTGAATCATTTTTATAAGATTTTATTAATTTATTTGACAGAGAGAAAGAACACTAGTGGGGTAAGAGGCTGAGGGAGAAGCAAACTTCCTGCTGAGCAGGGAGCCCAATGTGGGGCTCAATCCCAGGACTCTGGGATCATGACCTGAGCCGAAGGCAAATGCTTAACCAAATAAGCCACCCAGACACCCCTGACTAATTGAATCCTTACCCCATTATATTCTTATTTCTATTGTTCTAAGTAAATCTGTCTGTTCATTATTATTTGGAAAAAAATACTCACCATTTACTATATCTGACTTTGACAAAGTCAATTTCCTCATCTGTGAAATGGATCCATAATACCTAGCTTATATTATAGGGGACTGATCTTATGTGCACTAAGACTCAAGAGAGTGTAGACTTAACAGGCCTTGCTACTTCATCATTTTTATTGGAAAGCATGCCTTACATTATCATGATGATAGCAGTGGATTTCAAATTGATCTACTGCCTCTACTATCCAACATTTTCACCCATTGTGACTTATAAAGGAAGACCTTCCCAGACATGTTAACACACTCTCGTGTGCCCACCCAAATTTTATAAGTGCACATGGCTTCAAATCAAGCATTCTGAGATCTCTATGCTGTGTTATTTTACAGAAAAAAATGGCCAATTTTAAAAACATGAAATTATTTTTTAAAACTTTTTATTGTGGTGCACCTGGGTGGCTCAGTCAGTTGGGCATCTCTTAGTTTCAGCTCAGGTCATAATCTCAGGGTCATGACGTCAAGCCTGTCATTAGGCTCTCTGTCTCCCTCCCTCTCTCTCTCTTTGTATCTCTCTCTCTCACTCATTCTCTCTCTCAAATAAATAAATAAATCTTTAAAAAATAAAACGAGAAACAACTTTCTATTGTATCTCCAATCAACAGAATTTATACTTACTGGGCAAGACAGTGGGTATTATTAAATATAAGTAAAGATTTCTTTATTACTAAATTTTAAAAATATATCAAATGGAATATTTTAACTTGAATATAGATAGATAGCACTGTCCCGCAGTTCACTTTGGTCATCATTTGTTTCCAATTTGGTCATTATCTCTTCTGAATGATCAGGAAGTGATTATTACTCACATTCGGCAGTTACAGTACCTGTGTTTTCTTTATCCTTTCTACCTATTAAAATATGTTAATACATAAAATTTTTAGAAATATTGCTGTAAGAAGTCACATATAACAAACAGAAATTCAAGATCACTGTAGATGCATCATCATTGTCAGTAGAGTAGCAGGAGCTATTACCAAAGTAAACTGTGGTTTTTGTGTAGTTCCTGGTATGTATGATGCCTATAATAGAAACCATTTCACTCAAGAAAATGAATCAGAATCTAACTTATATAAATAAAATACATCTTTAGTTGAAACTTTACTATTGGTCATAGTCCTTGCAAGGCATCTCATAACCTGGTGAGACTCATTGTCATCTTCCCATGAGTGACGGCAATTACTCAGCTTCATTTTTCACTCTACTGTGAGATTTAGTGTGTAGAAGTCATAATATCTGCCTCTAACCTGCGAGTTCTATATATTTGTCAGACCTTTTTGCATACAGAGTAGTTTAAACAGCTTTATATGGGAAGTTTCTATGGTTTTGCATCCAGGGGTTCCTCCACCTTGAATGCCCTCCTGTTCCCCTCTCCATATTCTCCTTTCAAGCTTTTCAGAATTAACCCCTTTCTTCTATACTCATGAGAGCATAGAATCTCAGAGATGGGAGACATCTACCTCTGGTTCAATTCAACTATCAGTTAAATTCTTATGACATCTGTAGCTTCTCTAAACCCACCCATGACAGAAACTTTCTGAAATCTGGTTATATCATACTTTTGAAGTTCCTCTTTTAAAAAATCAAATAAAATTTTCTTGAATCTCTACCTAGTGCCTAGTGGTAGTCTCAGCTTCCACAAAATAAGTTAAAAATCAGCTTCCATATGAATATTCTTATTTTCAAACAATATCATAAACTCGCTAGTATGTCTAGATATAGTAGCAAAGTCAAGGAGAGATCCTGGGTATTTAAAAATCCACTCCATATTTCTATCAGTTCCATTCTCCTCAAATCCCACAAGTCAACATTTAATTTAATAAAAACAGGGATGGGACACTTGGGTGGCTCAGCAGTTGAGCATCTACCTTTGGCTCAGGGTGTGATCCCAGAGTCCCGGGATCGAGTCCTGCATCGGGCTCCCCGCATGGAGCCTCCTTCTCCCTCTGCCTGGTGCTCTGCCTTTCTCTCTGCCTCTCTCTGTATCTCTCATGAATAAGTAAATAAAATCTTTAAAGAATATAATAAAAACAGTGGCTTTGCTCTGAAATATAATTTAAGACAAAGTCAGTAGCCCCCTTTTCCCTAATATATTGCCACATCTATAGCTTTCCTATTTAGAACTTGACTGTGTCTCTAAGCTTTGAATGAGTCATGAGGTCATTTATTCTGCTGTTTTTAAAAATTATAATTCATGAAGAAGCTGAAGGGTAGAGATTGGGATATTTGCCCAAAGCAGATGGGAAACAAAGCCACTGCAAAAGCCCTGTGCTAATTTGTGTACCATTGCAGAAATTCTCTGTCATATTTTGTCTTCTATTGTATAACTTTTCTTGATTTATTTACATATGAAATTTTCTGCCCTTCAGTCACCTCTGCTGTAGCCATTCTTGAAGTCAAGGCCATGCCATATTTATCTTTCCATTCGACCACAGTACCAAAAAAAGTAGACCTGTCATAGACATGAACTTAACTGAACATTCTTAAATAGTATGGGTATAGTTTCAATGGAGAAGCTATCAAAAGTGTTTGTAAATGCAAACTATTCACTTTAAAATTCACTCCAATTCTCTGTTTCTTGCATCAGTCAAGTCGTAGGTTTTGAAATTATAGAAGGACAATTTACTTGGATAGCTCTGCAACCACTATGCGAAGACGAATAGTGAAAGAAATGACCTCCTAACCTCTGGATACGTATTGACATAAAATATTTACAAGTGTGTTGAATACTTCATTCATTTAGCAAAGAGACAATTCAAACTGTAGGCATAGAATAGGACGATTTACTCCAATGCAGGTACTTTAAACATACACATTCAAGTCTAGAATGTCCTTCAGTGTAGCTATTGGCAGTCAATCAGCAATTAAATTGAATTAGGCACTGCTGGCTGAAGGACTGTGCCTAAAAGATACCTCTCTCTCCCTTGCTGTCCCTTTTCTCTCCCAATCTCTCCTCATTCTTCCTTCTTTTCTTCTCTCTTTCCTTCTCTAAGGGCTTTCTTCTTTCCAAAAGATTGCACACTTTGCAAATCTATGGTTTCTTTCATCTTTATCACATTTTGCATTTGCACACACAGATACAATTCTAAATCTTGCGTTTCTTTCCTTTTTCTCATCCTTTTTTTTTTTCATTCTGATCCACAACCACTCTGTCACAGAGTTGTTCTGTATATTAATTCATTTATACCTATAAAATATCCAGCACAGTGCATGGGAAACAGGAGACATTCTCTTTCATTTGCCTCAATGTATGACTCCTATGTTACATTGTTTTGAAAGCCAGCCATTATATTAAAAAGAAATGTAGTGCCTGTGTCAAAGGAAAAAAATAGCAAAATTTGAAATGATAATCAGACTAATTCTGAGCCAATGACATAAATTCCCTGAGGTTTTGAAAGTACTCACAGCTTTTGTGATAGCTTAAAAGGTTCCTGCCTACTTCTTCACATGTCTGTAACAGCTTACTTTTCTTAAATATGAGCATTTATGATAAATACATTTCTTGGTTTGTGCTGTGCTTTTATTCCATATTTTAAGACAGTATTGTTTCCAAAGCAGTTGTACATTCAGTCAGCCACGTCTTTTTTTAAGTTCATTATTATCAGTTGGCCTGCAAAGTTAAGTCTCATCAGAACTCTTTGACAATGAGCACTAAGTAAATAAATTCTTATTTCAAATGGTGAACATGAGGTACCGCTCAGAAAACATAACAGGTTTGTGACATTTGACAGTCTCACTACGGCACTCTGGTCTTAGACACAGAAGAAAAGAATTGTGTCATTAATCTGCTGGATGAGCTTTATAAACCATGTATATTACATTCCATTTAAAGAAAAATTTTATTTTCTTCTTGTATAAACTAACTCTGATAATAATGATGGTACTGACCATGAACTTACATAAATTCAGAACTCAAAATGACTGGAAGTCTTTGCCTGGAAGCTTCAGAAGGGTCTTCTTGGGAAATTTAGATTTCTTGTGTTTCCCTTTCAATTTTATTTTTTCTATAAAAGTGATGCATTTTTCTCGAAAAGAAACCTGCAAACATAAAGTCTTTTCTTCATAATCGCCAGCAGGATCTACCATGTTGTTGTATTTCGAGCATGAACAGGAGAGGTTGCTTGGCGGCTTTGTTTAATATTGCTTTAGTCATTGCCATTCTGCTGGCCATGGAAGTGTTGGGAGACAAGAAGGACTCTGCGGAAACTGTTGTTGAACATTTCAGATGCAGACAGTCAGCCTACCTTAGATAGAGACACCCACTGAATTCACCTTACCATCGAATTAGGATCTCATCCTCCCTCTCCAGCAGCCTACCGTTTTCATCACCCAAGCCCCAAAATAATGAGGCTATGTGTGCTTTGTTTTTCAGTGAGCCCAACCAATCTGTCTCAATTTAACCTTCCTGGGCCCAGCATGATGCGTTCCAATAGCATCCCAGCCCAAGACTCTTCCTTCGATCTCTACGATGACTCCCAGCTCTGTGGCAGTGCCACGTCTCTGGAAGAAAGGCCACGTGCCATCAGTCATTCAGGCTCCTTCCGAGACAGCATGGAGGAAGGTAGGCGTAGGGGGAAATAAAGATGGAGTTACTTTATTTAACTCAGAGATGAAAACTGTCACAGCAGTCGCCATCACAAGGATTCCTGAAGAGTAAATAAATGAGTAAGTATAACTCTCATTTTTAGGGAGCCCTGAAGCTTGAAGAAGTTTTAGTCTGCATTACCTTCTGTTTCTTTATGCATTTGGAAATATGCCAGAAATTGTTTAGGTTAATAGTTACCTATAGGACAGCTCAGAACAAATCGAACATTCCCATACAGAAATCCTCATTATTTTAGAGACTATTTGCCCTTGTGTGTCAAATATCAGAGCAAATGTTTTGTTTGACACCTTAAAGAACCATACAGATACATAAACGAGAAAAATGATCTCATGAAACTACTGCATGTTGCCAACTTGTATTCTCAGAAACTCCCTCTGCTGTTGGTTTCTATTATCATATCAGAATTCATATCAGGTCTACTTTTTTGCCTTAGAAGTTTCATTTCCTTATACAATGCAACAGGTTCTATGTGAATACTTTGTAATAGTTCTATTTGAAAAACTCAGGAGGCCTCATTGATGTTCAAATATATGTAATTTTTTAAGCTATATAACTGCAGGTGTGAAATTTGACAATATTTGAGAGATTTTCCTCTTTGATTTAGAGGAAGATTTTTTAAAATAGCCATAAAGGAAACTGTGGCACACATATTATAAAGCATATCAGCTAAGGATAAAATAAAGGTAAACATAAAACTTTAAACTGATCAGAATACAATCAGACATGAAATCAGCCAACTATCCTAGTCTTTAATAATTATGTGTGAAAGAAAGGACTCCAGACCTTGAAACATACTGTTATGCCTCTGGTCATCCACTTATCTGTGGTATGAACTTGACCAGGTTTCTTAACTTAATCAGTGCTAATTCCTGCATCTATAATTCACAGGTTTGTCATGAGAATGAAATTAGGGGGTAGCTCTGTTCCTTTCTCTTTATCCTTCCTACTTTTTTAAAGTTTCTTCTGACTAAAAGTTTAGATAGCTGTGAAAATTGATTTCATGTTTTCAGGCCACCACTGTACATTTAAACTGCTGGCATTAAATCGGTTGATCACCACTGCCATTACCTTTTGGGTTATTAACTGAAGCCCCTCGGCTCAGTGTGACGGAGGGGGGTTATATCCCGAGAGTCTGCTGATTGTGGCAGAGTAGATAGACAAAATTAAACTGATAAGAAATGTGAAGTCATTGTTTTTTTGAGATGGTTCTATCACTCTCTTCACAGACAGGCATCTTATAATACTGTAAAAAATAATTTGTGGGGATTCCAGAGTGGCTCAGCGGTTTAGCACCTGCCTTCAGCTCAGGGCATGTCCTGGAGTCCTGGGTTCGAGTCCCACGTTGGGCTCCCTGCATGGAGCCTGCTTCTCCCTCTGCCTCTCTCTCTATCTCTATCTCTATCTCTCTCTCTATTTCTATCTCTCATGAATAAATAAAATATTTAAAAAAACAATAATTTGCTAAGCATCCTGGTGACTCATCTAGGGTGCCTCATTTACAGAAAGAATACTTTTCTTATGCTGGGAAAGTCCGGCCTTCTGTGTATGAAGATTCAATCATCTAAACTGCTGAACGCCAGGCTGAGTGGGCACAATGGCTCTTTGATGCCCATACATTGAACAGTAAACTATTACAGGTCTTATCTTGTGGTCTACCATCAAGGGATTGTTGAGCTAGCGAGATGGCAGGGGCTTTATTGATGCCTTCTCTGCTCAATGCTCATGGTGAAGATAAAGAAACAGCCTCAGACTAGGAGGAGGTCATTGACCTATGAATAGTAGGTAGCAGCAATGGACCCAAAATGGAATCTCCTGATTTGTTGTCCACCTGCCTTCTGTACCCTATGCTGAAAATCTTAGTTTAGAGGCTGGAAGAATGTGGGATTTTGTTTGTATTGTGTTCTTCAGATGACTAACATTTTACACATCTCACAGAGGGGTAGTAGAAATCTGAGGATTGTCCTTTATTCTTCTTTTGACCAACATTTTTACATTTAGTCAGTTTTAAACAAGTTCTTGCTGCTGTCCCTCAAATTCATCCCTTGCTTTTGAGCCCCACTGCCATAATCCTACACACAGGATTGTCCCAGTCCTCTCCGGACCAGGTTGTGAGCATCTCCCATGTATTCTTATAGTACCCCTTGCATTGCTCTCGACAGGGTTTTTATTACTCTATTGTAATTATCTTCTGAGTTGTATATCTTTCTACTTTTTTTTTTGAGCTCCTAGGATGGTGTTATCATTTTTATAGTCCCAGGATCTAGAAATGGCCTCTCTCATTGGATGGGCCCAACTAATGTGTTTTAATGGGTGAATATGCAGAAATAACTTTATATTACCCCACAGTGAAAAACAGAAGGACTTTTCTACAAATATAATTAAGCATAATTTTACCACCTTTTGGACTTAACACATTAGATGTGCAGAGATATAAAACAGTCTATCAATTGTGTAAGATGGTATTTTTGGTATACTCCAATAAAAATATGAAATTTCCGTTCTTCGTTTCCGTGAGACACCACCTTGAAATAAGTATTTTTCTATGACTAAAACTACAAAAGGAATAATAATTCTCCATTTAAAAGGGCATAATCGACTCATCACAGATAATGTTGAAATAGCAAGTTAAGTTAAATGCTTATTCCCCTGAAAGCATATGGCGAAAACCATTGAAAATAGATCCTTGTTGTATAAAAAGGAAATTAAATAAATAAAATACATAAAACGTTTTCTTAAAGTGTAAAGTTTCTGGCCACTTTATTTTAGGTTTCTGTGATTTTTCTGGTAATTTATTCTGTGAAAGTTTACTACAGCTTGAAATAAGCACACAGCACACTCGGAGGGTCTATCCAACATGATGAAGGAGGTATTTTAGAGGAACAGGTATGGGACCTTCCCCTGTCTCAACTGTTTGACCTCCAGAAGCAGAATCATTCTCCGATTCTTCTGTCTAGCTGTTATTATTTTACGTCCCTAATGGCCTGTTCTCCACGTTCCAGCAAAGGCCCGCTGTTTCTGAGCAGACTTCAGTATTTCACCTTTTGTTCTTCTTTGCTTTTTCCAGTTCACGGCTCTTCATTATCACTGGTCTCCAGCACGTCTTCCCTTTACTCGACAGTAAGTATCCACTGTGAAGAGAAAGCTTCTGCATTTGCCAAGCACACGCGTGACTCAGTGGATTGATACTTATGCAGAAGTTGGGCAGGAAGTAATGCGCAGAGCTACCGCACCCTTCTGCAACCCACTTACTTATATGTGCCTTCACTGGACCTTGGGGTACTTGTTAAAGTTAGTGAGTGCATTTCTTCATGCACTGAATTTCGTAAAACCGATTGGGGTACGCCTGGGAATCCCTGAGCCCTTGTTCTATGCTGTACCATAAATTCATAATATTGACTAGTTTTCCTTGTTTGGATGTCTGAACCATGACTGGCAATTGTCCTCTGGTATTTTCTCCATTTTATTATTTTAATTTTTCAAGTTCATATTTTTGAGAAGATTGTGCCAAAGGGTGAGGGCCAAAAAGGCCTAGAGATTTATTTTTTTTTTAATTTTTATTTATTTATGACAGTCACACAGAGAGAGAGAGAGGCAGAGACACAGGCAGACGGAGAAGCAGGCTCCATGCACCGGGAGCCCGACGTGGGATTCGATCCCGGGTCTCCAGGATCGTGCCCTGGGCCAAAGGCAGGCGCCAAACCGCTGCGCCACCCAGGGATCCCAGCCTAGAGATTTAAAAACAAAACAAAACAAAACAAAACAAAAAACCTATCTTCTGAAATAGACGGTGATTTTTAAAACTATTTCTTAAAAAAGAGAAAAATGCTAGTGTTTCAACTTACTTTCCCTATGCATAAAAACAAAAAAAGATCTCTAGGAAGTTGTATTTTATAAGAGGACTCCTTCATGCCAGGTGAGGGTGAGGTGTATTTAGTTTACTGCATCTCACTGGGACTAGAGCACTGTGAATAATCCTGAGTCCAGGACTGAAAGGTTCATAAAAAGATCAGTCTTGGCTGTCGCTGAGCAATTAAGCATGACGGGCAATACTAATTGTTTCACTCATTTCATTAGGCTTAAATGGTAGGGCCCTCCTTTTATAAGCTCATATTGCATATTTACTGCTTTGGATAGTTACTCAAGATCACGTTGTTATTGGGAAAGGCAATATTTTTCCCATCATTTCTCCTTTTGATTAAATTTGCCAATTACACTCTGTCAATGAAGAAATCAGTATTGCTTCAATTTACTGCCTAAAGCAGTAAATTGAAGGCAAATGGATAAGAAGTGAGAAAGGTGCAATGTTTGGGGGAAACAACACATAAAAGAAACGTGTTCACGCTTAGTGTCCCTCCTAATTGGCCCAGCGCCACTGCTTGTTGAGGGGATGTGCTCTGACTTAAACCATTTTGGTTGAAGTCTCTGTATAGGATAGAATCAAGAGATGCAGCATGTTTATAGTATTTTTAAATATATGCAAAAACAGTGTTTGGATAAAACTGCCTTCATTCAGCCTGAGACAGACAAAGAAGAAAAGGCACGTGGGTTAAAGGAAAACAGATGGCCAATTACTATGTACCAGAGTCCAATAGAACTTTCTGTGATAATAAAAATGTTCTATAGCTGCACTGTGTAATATAGTAACCTCTGGCCACATGTGGCTGTTGAATATTTGCAGCATGTCTGGTATGACAAGACGAACTGAATTTTTAAGTTAATTAATTTAAATTTAAATAGGCACATGTGCCCAGTAGCTACTATATTGGCTATTGCAGGCTTATAGAGAACAAAGCAGGTACGTTTTAAAAATTGTAGATAGGCTCATTGAGTTGAGCATTTGATTCTTGATTTCAGCTCAGGTCATAATCTCAGGGTTGTGAGACTGAGGAGTAAGAGTAGGTGTCAAAATGGTAAGGATAATCAGAAAGCATAAATGAGAGATTAAAACAAAATGACTATATATGCATACCCATGTGCCAAAATTTAGAAATGAAATACACCCTTATGTGTGAAAAGAATGGGTTGGTTGATCAAACTATGTGAAAGGTGATATTGTTAGGATATTAGGGAATTTAATTGTACAGAAAATGACTGAAATTATATTCTTGAACTCATAAATAACCTAGAGTTGAACAACTCAAATAAATGCATATTTGAAGGACTGATAAAGAGAAAAATCAAAGATAATGAGGAGTCAGATTTTTGTCCCCCATTATCATGCACTGAGTCTCCACTGACAATGAGAAAATATCTGTGAAAGTGCTTTTCAAACCATGAAGTAAAAAGGCAGTTTATCATTTTTCATGCCTTCTTAAAGACTGTGGATCAGGATTCAGTTGATTTGCATTCTTGCCTAACTCTATCAGCAGCTATTATATGACATCAGGCAAATTGCTAGGTTTTTTTGGACCATACCTGTAAAATAAAATTGGAAAACAACAGTCAGATCTATCCCATCTGTCACGTGGGTTTGGTGTAATTATTAGAGAAGACCAGGAATGTTGTATACCATAAATAACAAAAATTATGGTATACTACATGGTTCTAGGAGCACTGTTTATACCATAGTCTATATGAATTGCATCTTTTGAGATTATGCAGTATTCAACTAACGTAGGTGTGCATGGTGGTACTTCATAAAATAATTTAAGTGTCTATGGGGGGGGGCGAAGTTCCTTTTTTTAAGAACAATATTAGGCTCTATCTGCTTTTATTAGGCAAAATACTGTTCTTATGAACCGTGAGTATAAATCATGTTTCCTCTGACATCATTTATACAACTTACAGAATTATATATTTTGCTGTACGTATTTCACTTGAAGTTAAACTAATAAAATGGCTTTTTGCAAAAAACATTTACCTATAAAATCACCGATTTAACAAATCTCATTGTACAGATTCTTCACCTATACATTCTTTTAAAGCTTCTACCACTTACAGTTTGGTAAATTTCTTCAAAGTATCTTGTTATAAAGTTAAGTATATCACCTTATGGAATTTCTGAGCAGAAAGATTCAGGGAATTTGCATGTTGGTTGGGAATCACAGACTTAGTTTGATCTGCCAACTTATTACCTTTGGCAAACTTAGGGTTTGTGTGCTTGTGTTTAAATCCAAGCCAACGCTGTGACATCCGGAGCTTTTAATCTAAAAGTGCAAATTGCTAAATTATTTTTAATGTAATCGGAATATCTAGCAACACTGAGATTAAATTCCTCCAGGTTTACAGATTCTTGGCATCAACCCCTTTAGATGCTGGCATGAGTTCCCAGGCTTGGTTCCAGACCCCACCACCTCTTCTTTTCTTCTACCTCTTTTCTTCCTCAGTTTCAGTTCTTAGTTATTGTTGTGCTGTTACTTTTCGTATAGGAAAGACATACTTCTTATTACTCACATCTGTATGAAAAGTGAGGGAAATAGACATTAGCCAAGGAAGGCTGTGTGACTTTTTTTTTTTTAATTCTAGAGCCTTTTTTTATTCTTTGCATTCCTGGCCCTTTTAGCCTTGCAATAAATAGGTTCTTTCTGACTGATTGTGTCTTTAAAAGTTTATTGGATCTGTTTTGTAATTGGAATCTAATTTATGTTGATTTAATAAGGGCTGGGGCCATGTTTGGTTCATTAGCATATTTCCTAACCTACAGCTAATTCAAGAAGGAATTTTTTTTTTTAAGTAACTTTGGCTGAATGAATGGCAGGTTGATGGTTCATAGAATAAAGAGTCATCTGATATATTTGTATTTAGTTAAAATGTTTTATACTGTGTACCATCTTTTAGAACACTGGGCTTGGTTCAACACCGTCATTTAAAAATGGCAAGTAATCACATTCCATCATTTTTTATCTCATGCCTAAATCGCTGAAAGAAATACAATATTAAAATTCTGCCTCACTGCTTTGACTTTATGATAACACCTTACCTGGTATTGATAGTCATGGGGTATAAAAGGAGGCAAAGATTAAGGAAAAGAGAGTTCTGAAAAAACAACAATAAGAAAAGAGTTTATATACTATACCTACAGAATTAATATGTAATGGTTATGCTTATGAGTAATATATATAACTTATTCAAGGCTTTTTTAATGAGAAGATATGATGGATAGCCTTTTTATTTTTTAAGTAGAATACATTGCTTTTTTAAAATACTCAAATTATTTATTAAAAGTTTCATATAATCCTAACAGGCCTTAAGCAGCATTTGGACAGAATATAGTGGCAATGAACATGCAAAGTTCTAAGGAAAACAAATAGTCCTGGTTAATTGCACATTTGTCTTAAGGCAAACAACTTCCAGCTTTCTTTTGCTTTAAGATGAAATTTCCATCTTAAGGTTAGTTCCCTAACTAATCTTAAAATTAGTTCCTTACTTCTGATTCAAAAACAGACTACATCTGACACCTTAATATTATTAGAATCAAAAAAATAAAATATTCCCTTAAAAATTAAAGTTGAACTGTAAAATATTCAAGTTTCGTGTTAGCATTTATTTTTAAAACATAGTTTTCTTATACAGGCTATTAGGATTATACTATTTAACCACTCTATTACTTTAACACTTTATTATTAACTATACATTATTTTTAAGAGCAGAGAAAATACAGGAAAGAGAATACTCCAGAAATGCTTATGCATAAAAATATCTAAGTTTATTTTACTTTGTTTTATTTTATGTTTTCTGGAGAAAAAAAAGAAAGTAGTTCGGGTACTTCTGCATCAGTTAACTGGGAAGTGTCCCCAAAGGAGAGATAGGAAATAAGGGGCTTTTTTTCACTTTCAGACCTCAAGGCAATGAGCAGATTTGTACTGTTCAGCGATATTCATTCTCCAGCTTTTTCCAGAATAAGGGAGCTTCCCAAACATAATGGCACACATAACTCATTTTCTGGCATTTTGCAGCCCAGCAAAAAGAAGAAAAACAGAGCTGGGAATTTTCTGCAACTGAGTCCAAAACAGCCTGCAAGCTTTCATAGCAGTCCTCATTTCCATAATGTGTATAACCCAGATGTTTGTCAGCCACTTTTATCTCCACCTTGACACTGGGCATTTTACTCTTTGCTGGCTTGCAGCTCCATAAACTTCATTAATAATCATTAGGGACAATAAAAGAAGATAGAAACTGATTTTCTGTGGTTATTAGTAAAGGTCAATATTTTCCCTCCGGCTTTATTTGAGATTTTTTTTATGATGTGTAAATCATAAAAGGGTTTGTGTGCTTGTGTTTAAATCCAAGCCAAAATAAAACTCCAACACCTAAGTCTTGCCTGAAGATCTCTATAGAGCATGGAGTGTATTTTCTATAATATGAATGAAAAAAAAAAGTAATGTTTCCTTTTTTCCTACACCCATCTATTTTAAGATAGAATTTTATGACTTGTTTTGCTTTTGTTGCTTATGGTCTGACTCTAAGGGTAACATGTTCTTTTAATTCTAACTTTGCGGGACACCTGGGTGGCTCAGCAGTTGAGCATCTGCCTTCAGGCAGGTCATGATCCTGGAGTCCTGGGATCGAGTCCCACGTTGGGCTCCCTGCAGGGAGCCTGCTTCTCCCTCTGCCTGTGTCTCTGCCTCTCTCTGTGTGTCTCTCAAGAATAAATAAATAAAATCTTTAATTCTAACTTTGCTTGTAAGGCATATTGTATGTCCATGAATCAAATAACCTACATTTTCAGTGAATCATATATATGTAAGGAAGCATTCGTTTGTAATCTTAAAGGTTCCTGTTATAATAATATAATAATATCATAATTATATAAATACAATATCACTATCATAATCATTTGTAACAATATGATAAAATAACATGTATTTTACTATAATAATATTATGTATTTTACTAGTCTTATATTGGATCATAGTAACATTTTGAAAATACAGTATAATTATACAATGAAATTACTCATTTATACTTGTGGAACAAAATGACTTAGTTATATTTATAGATAATTTTTACCTTTTGTCTTTAACAGGCTGAAGAAAAGGCTCATTCAGAGGTAAAATTTGTAGCATTTTTGAATTTGATGCTCTTTGTGTACACTTGTGATGAATGCTTCTACCAGTAGAGGGCTCTGTGATACAGAGGCATAGCTCTCCAGCACGGCTGATAGACGCGATCCTCTAGTTGATAAATGGTCTTGGGTGCTTCCTCATAAAGAAAATGAAAAGAAGTTCTTAAAAGCAAACTCTCCTCTCACATTCTAGAATGGGGTTTTATATCAACAACTAACCATCGCCTGCAGTAGTAAGCACTCATTAAACCCGATGAATGAATGGATGTGTGGTCTTCCTCGCTTATTGTCGTCTCTTCTCACCAATGCCTATGAGACTAACTGCATAGGATTAATGTAGTGTTGAGTCTTAGGCACCACATCTCCACAAGAGAAGCTCCCAGCATCCCAGCCTATCTCTTCATGCCAGGACTTTGCTGTTCTGACCACCACTTTATGTCTAGCGTGCTACATTGTTCTGACCACACACGTTTCACAAATACACACCCTCTCGCAATCATGCACAGGTCAGGTTGCAACCTGGAGAGTGTTCTTTTGGTTTCCCTTTGTAAAAGAATTGTCCTATCCCAGGAGAGCAGGACTTTAATTAGGCCTTTATTCAAGGTGTGGTAATGACTATTTGATTGGTTGACACTGAGGCAGTCAGAACACAGAGAAAACCAGTGTCTTGGCGGCAGCCTTTGCAATGGAATTCCTTGCCTTACTTTGCCTTTAAAGTAAAATTTGTGCTATGTTTAAAATATCGAAATAGTATTGGTTATAGCAATCTGATTATCTAGACCAAAAAAGTAAATATGGTTTTAAAAAAACTATACTATTTTATTTATGTTGCATGGACAGGACAGTGCTTCTAATTTGGTCATAATGTAACTACTGAGGTATTCGAATGCTGCCTATTTGCCTGATTAGTACTTACCCAACTCCCCTTTGTATCATTCCTGCCCCTAATGGGTCATGGTTTTTTTAAAAAAATAATTTACATTACCTTAAGTTTTCCTAGATTTCATTGTAAAGTATTATGTAATGGAGATTATTAATTTGAGAAAGGCTGTTTGAATTTGTATTGGTTTAAGAAAATAGGTGGTCTATTTTCTGGGACTATCTGTGGTCGTCATCATTCAAATGCAAGTCAAGTGCTATTTAGGGCTAGTGAACCTCTTAAAAAAAACAGGAGTGAAACAGAATCACATTTGCTGAGATTATAATAAATGTCCACTGTCTCTGCTTCCAGCTTAAAGTTCACAGCTCCTTTTTGACTCTTGCAATATTGACTACCATTTTTTTTTCCACAAGAGGGAAAAAAATAAGACAGTTAATGGACTATGTCAAGAATGCTCTTTCAAACTGAGATAGTATTCCAAATGTCCAGCCACAACAATAGAAGACTTATTTTCACAGAAATGAGAAGAATTAGAGTAGAATATTTGGCATCTGAGTAACTAAAATCCCTTGAGACCAGAAATATACTTACAGACTTAGCCTCAGATGGTTGTAAATGTTTTACCCTTACTAATCTGTGTTTACATGTTTTAGCAACATAAGATATTCAGGTTCAACTGCAGAGAATGCTTATATTAACAATTTAAATGTGATGTGAAATACTCTCTTTTTTCTGGTTCAGTTTTATTACAATGTGAACTTAGCTAAGGAAGAAGACATTTTAGCATATTAATTTTGTTGGCTTATCTTATTTGAACAGTATTACTAATTTTTCTGCTTACTTTTAAACTATAGGTAATCTATAAAGCATTACTATTCTGAGTTAATAATAACTCTGTGAATAAAAAGCATTACAGTAAAGATTTGGGAAGGCTTCTCTGAGTGTTAGCCATTGAAACTCCAGCTAATAAAATTATTTCCAAATATGGACTCATTACTTGTGGAATTAGAGCCATCTTTCAGTGACTAAAGGATATTCCACAGCTTCTGAGAAATTGCCAAACTACAGACAATTAAAATAAGCACACACCAAAAAAACTGAGTATTTTTCTAAAACTCTATGCTCAATGCCATGCTAGAACATTCAGTACTTTTTGCTAAAAGAAGACCCAGAAAAAATGTGTCTATGTATATTTAATTTTTAAAAAGAAAAGATCTTACTGCCTGAGTTCTGTTACCACAAATTCCCTGAAGTAGGAGAATTAATAGAGAAAATAAACTTGATTCTTGAGTCAGGCAGATGGGGCAAGAGAGCAAGCAAACATCCTTTAATTTGCAAATTTGGGTCCTAACCTTGAACAGTCACTTACCGCTCTTCTTAATAAGGGCATTTGACTATTACTGTGTAGCTAGTGTTCACATTTCTTTGTTTTTTTCAGGAATTGGTGCTGATACACTAATTAAGGGGTTGCATGAGTGAAATATAACATTTACTTTCTTGGATTGAATTCTTAGTTTTAAGTAAAAATATAGTATATTGAATTGATTTTTTTAAATTATATCCAGCAAATCCACAAACTGCGGCGAGAGCTGGTTGCGTCACAAGAAAAAGTTGCTACCCTCACATCTCAACTCTCAGCAAACGTAAGTCACTTGTGATTATTTTTCGATATATCTAAACAGACATGTAAGTAGTAAATGGAATAACCTTAGCAACAGATAGACAAATTTTAAATGGCCAAAAATAAAGTCTTCAGTCAGTCATATGAAGGTAAACTTTCCTGCATACTGAGTATTAAAATGTAAACCCAAACTGATGTGGTTAAAAGGCCTTTTGTTTCTTCTAAGGTTGGAGACATTAGTCACAGTTACAAGGGTTATTTCTTATGTCTTTTTTTACTCTCTATAGATTTTTTTTTCCAGCCACAATACGGTTGGGGTTGATAGTGATTAACTCTGGAAGATAAAATATTCTATGTGCCCTGCCTTCTTCAGCACAATTTACTGGGCAATTAGTTAAGCATCCAATTAATTATATAAAAAAAATTAACTTAGGATGACATTTGAGTATCTGAGCTATGTTGTAAATGAGAGGTAGTTCTCTTAAAAATTTTGGCAGCCTTCTCACAGCAGTTTGGCCAGCTGAGAATGGCAAAAATGACGCCAGTGAAGACCATCAATAGTCTTTCCACGTGCCAGGGAATACTCAGAATAGATGGAGAATAATAACGGAGAACACGTGGCATGGTGCCTGGTCCTAAGGAACAGTAGTGTTAGGAGCACCAGTGAGGGGTAGGGAAGCTCCTGCTGTTTTGCCATTTGCCTTGCCACCTTCATCCAACACTAATCTGTTCAGTTGAACCGTGTAGCTTTGGGCCTCTCGTCTGCCTCATGGATCTCTACTCTCCATTGAGGTTTTCTATGTCCCAGACAAAGCATGACATAGCAAGAGAGAGCAGGTGTAGTAGGCCCACGGGGTATGACTTGACTAAGAGAGATTTTAAGGATGAAAATTCTTGTGTCATACAACTTCCACAGCATATAAGTGAGTCATTTCACTGACAATGTATTCATTTTACAACTGTACTTGAATTGATTTTATCTTTTCAATGTTGGGAGGATAAAATTAATTTTGGATTGTCTGTATTTATTTTTATAGATGTTAGGGAATCGTTAAAAATAATAGCAGGTTTTAGAGAATTTTTAGGCAATACTGGAAGAGACAACAGAATTATTTAACCCATATTTTCCATCTAAGAAGAATTCTTAAAGAAATAGTTCAGAAGAAACTATAAATTTTATACCAGACTAGTGAATAAGAGTATAAAACACTCTGTCTACATTCCTGAATCTGTACCCAAAGGACAAATGACAATGTAAATGCCAACACACTGGGCTGTATTTATCTGCAACGAGGAAGGCTCAGTGGCAGACCCCACTCGTTGGATGGTCAAGATATTTATAGATGTCTTTAACGATTAAAATTGAAGGATTTTATTTTTATTGTGTAAATGTCTCTTGCATGGGTTTATATATTCAGACATTAATAATAAACATCTGCTATACATTATGGAATTTTTAAATTCCATAAACAATTTTTAAACTATTGCCATTTAAAAAGCTTTACGTTATGTGCCTCTTGTATTAAAAAGGAAAACTGAAACTAAAAACAAGCCTGTAATAAAAGACATATACTTGTTTTTCCCTCAGACACCCTACCTAAACATGGTTGTTGGTTTCTTTTTGGGGGCCTGGGTGGTGGAGGGAGTAGAGTTGACACATAGTGTTGCATTAGTTTCAGGTGTACAGCTTAGTGATTTGACCAATGTATACACTATCCTGTGTTCCCTGCAAGAGTTGCTGCCATTTGTTCCATTACATCACTATTACATTATCATTGACCGTATTCCTTAGGCTCTGGTTTTTATTCCCGTGACTTACTCATTCCATAATTGGAGGCCTGGATCTCCGTCTCCCCTTCACCTATTTGCCCATTGCCCCACACTTTCCCGCAGGCAGGCATCAATTTGTTCTCTATATTTATAGGTCTGGTTCTACTTTTTGTTTGCTTGTTTTTTTCCAGATTTCATTGATGAGTGGAATCATATGCCATTTGTCTTTCTCTTTTCTTTCATTTGCACTTCACTTAGCATAATACGTCAAGATCCATCTATGTTGTCTCAAAAGGCACAATCCCACCCTTTTTTATGACTGCATAATATTCAATGGTTGGTTTCTTATGTTTCTTTTCAGTGTTGATCTTTTGAAGAGATATATGCAGTACACACTTGCAAAGGCTTGTATACACACACATACACACACACACACACATACACACACACACACAGAGGAGCAACCAAATTTTAACCTGAGGAAGCAGTCCTGAAATATGACTCTGTACCATTGTTTGGGAAAGGAGCAAAAAATTTTTAAGGGTGACAGCCGTTGGCTACCTACCACTTCTGCTCCAGTCATGCATGCCACACTGATTATCACTGATGTGTTTTCATGACTTTGGCTCATGTAGTCTCAGCTGAGCATCAATATGACCACCAGAGGGTGAAAATTGATTTTGGTGGTGAAAAAAATTTACTCTTTTTTATGCATAAAGCACAGTATTCATAGAGTACATGGACAGGTATACATCATATCTATGGTATTAAAATGTCATGGAGGAAAGGGGTGATTAGGAAAAAAAGCATAGAATATTTCCTCAAGGAACAATAATGAAAAAAAGGAATGAATACAGAATTAGAGCAAGTAGTGTCAAATAGGTGATTTTGTTTATCAAGTTCTAGTCTTAGAGAAGATGCCCAAATGTCTCCAGCTTCCCCTACCCATATCTATGTTATCTTAACTGTGCCTTTTGCTCACAGATAGGAGCCTAAGTTATATCCTATTTTGCAGGCCTTTTTTTTTTTTACTTCATAATGCATTTTATAAATCTTCTTAAATCACCTAAGAGCCACACAAAAAACTATACCTAGCAACTTTATTTTTTAACAGTAAAGAACATTGCAAACAACCAAAATATCCCTTCAGGGGTTGTTGTGTAAAACAAACTATCATGGATTACCACTCAGCCATCTTATATATCTATGTCAACTTGTATTTTTAAATGTACAAACTTTTTTGTACATTTAAAAATTTGAATTACTTATGAATTATCTATTAACTGCAAATTATCTTGAACTTTCTTTGGCATTTGATTTATAATGTCACTTAAGTTCCCATAGAGCATAATGAGCCATCAAAGGATTTTTTAGTTAATATTTTATTTTTTCTTAGTTCTAAAAAATACTGCATTTAAATTTCATTCAGAGAATATGCTCAGATATTCAAATTAACAAATTCAGGATATCTGTTAATATCTATTGATGTATGTAATATATACATGTAATATACAGGTGCAGAAGTTAAGTCAGTCATAAGACTGAATAAAATTATTTCTGTACAGAACTCTTTAAGTCAAAAACTATTTTTAATCTTGTAATCCTTTTTGGAAGTAGGAGTAAACCTTGTATTGTTTTAGTTTATTTAAACTGCATAAGATCACTACAATGAGCATTATTGTATAGAAGTGAAGTAGTAAAAGAGCCATGATTTTTATAAGGATGAATTACAATGGATTTGGTTCTGTAGAAAATATCATTAACTGTTAACTTTTTATTTAATGATTATTTAAGTGTCCAGATAATTGATTTTTTACTCAATATATGAGTCACTCTATCAGAACTAAAATGATTCTCCTTACTTTGGGGAATTTTTGTTGTTGTGTTGTTAATTGATCTGTCAATTGAACTGTGTTTGGGCTTGACATAATTATATTTTTTTCTGACATAATTATATTTATATGGAATCCACACAATAATCCATGTTTTAATTTTTAAATTTGAAACTTACCTGCTTATCTATTAAAATGCTTTTTTCAGAGGCACCTGGGTGGCTCCGTGGGTGAGCATCTGCCTTTGGCTCAGGGTGTGATTCTGGGGTCCTGGATACAAGTTCCACATCGGGCTCCCTGCATGGAGCCTGCTTCTCCCTCTGCCTGTGTCTATGCCTCTCTCTCTATCTCTCTCAGGAGTAAATAAATAAAATCTTAAAAAAAAAAATATATATATATATATATATATTTAAAGTGCTTTTTTCCTCACTTTGTTAAAAGGAGCAGCAGTAGGGGTGCCTGAGTGGAGCAGTTGGTTAAACATCTTACTCTTGGTTTGGGCTCAGGTCATAATCTCAGGCTTGTGAGGTCAAGCCCCAAGTCAGGCTCCATGCTCAGTGTGGATTCTCCTGGAGATTCTTTCTCTCTCCCTCTCTGCCTCCCCCTGGCTCACATTCTCTCTCTCTCTCAAATAAATAAATCTTAAAAAAAAAAAAAAACCCATAGCAGTGGTAAATTAGAAAGGTGCCCAGCCAACTCACTTTTCGTTTGACCGGCAGAGTAAACCTCCACTCAGTAGAATATGCAGTGAATCTTCCCATCCACTTGTCAGGTTCTCTGATCATAGAGCTACATAAAGCCCTGGGAGGACTCTCTGTAAAGCACTTTCTACTAGAAAGTGTCTTTAGAAAGGAAAGAGGGTATGTTGGCAGGTGCTACTGCCTGACCTCGCCGAATCAATACAGCACATGTGAACAGGAGGAAAAGAGGATCCCACCAGCGAGCCACTGCAAATGTATGTATGGCCATATCCTACAGTCAGCCGGCCCCCCAGCCTCTCACCCACACCTTCCTACTGCCAAATCAGGTGCTAAGCATTTGTTGGCATGATAATATATTTTGTTGATGAATCTCAGCTCTTACATATTTAGAAGTAGGCACTAAGGCTAGTTATTATTACCATTTTTGAAAGATACCGCTGAATGAATATGTCACAAAACAGAGGGTCTTTTTTTTTTTTTTTTTTTTTTTTTGCCTTTCAGCACATAGGTCTTTTAGCCAAAAATCTCTCAGGTGTTCTTTTGTTTAGGATTGTGTCTGGTTTTTTTGTTCTATTTAATATTTCTATTTTTAATTTTTTTTTAAATTTATTACTTTTAAAGATTTTATTTATCCATTCATGAGTCTCACACAGAGGCAGAGACACAGGCAGAGAGAGAAGCAGGCTCCCTGCAGGGAGCCCCATGTGGGACTCGATCCCAGGACCCCAGGATCATGCCCTGTAGGCAGATGCTCAACCACTGAGCCCCCCAGGCATCGCATATTTAATATTTTTATACATTCTGGCAGTTACTCTCGTTTTTCTGTATCTCCTTTCACAGAAAACAGTTTTGCACGTATTAACAATGACAAACACTGAAGGAACAATTTTATATTGTGTAAAAGAAATGTGAAACCTTATTTATGATACCTTCAGAGTCCTTTTCAGTTCATCTATTGTTTTTCAAATGTAAAGTCACACTTATGTACATCTCCATATAAATCTCTATATTTTTTTTCTGGTTGATGGACTGTCATTAAATTCTGGGTGAATAAATATAATGCTGGCACTTTTTCATAACCTTTCGTCTTACTGTTTAGCAGCACAATAATTCTCTTTATGTAAAGATCCAGATTATATTCAGATTATATTATAGAATTCCAAAACTAAAGACAGTGTGTATTAGAAATACCTTCCCTTACCTAATATTCAGTTGTGTCTATTTTATTCCCTTGACAGACTTCACCTAACACAAGTCAGGGAATATTCATTATCATGTTAATAGAGTTTTACTCTGGCTTAAAAATTATGCAGCTGCTAAGAGAAAAGTCGAAACCAAGTAAACCATGATCAATAATCCCCCTAAAAATCCACAATTTTAGAAAAAGTCACCATATTATTAAGTTTTTTAGATAAGATCTATTGTCCTATTGTCAATTGCTTTTGCTTTTCATTTTCTCTCCATTGAGGTGAGAAAGATCATCACTGGTAGTAATGGTTTCTGTTATTTGTTTCTTGTACTCTCTTTCTATTAATCCAATTGGTGAGAAATTTAACTTTGTATTAACTCAAAGTAACAAAGTTAATCTGATAACTGAAGCCAAGGCAACATAAATTTAAATAAAGCAGTATTTCACTGACACATCTCTAGCATATTTTTCATGGAGAACAATGTGACTCAAAATGTTCTTTGGTAACTAGTTATACATTTTCTTATGAATAATTAGTGAACATCAATGTTCCAAAGATTGAAAACTGACAATCTCATAGCGAACATTTTGTATGAACTAATAGCTACAAAATACAGGCAATACATTTATTCAGCATATTCACATTCCTACTTTATTTGCCATATTTTAACTCTTGTTTAACTGAGAAAATATGCAAAGAAGGTAAAGTTTAAATTTTCTTCCAAGTTTATACATTCAAGTTTATATATCCAATAATTAAGCCTTACAGTTGTTTTGGAGAATTAAAATTGCAATATTGAGTAGATTCCTGCATTACTTTTAGTAAATATTAATGGTGGTTTTAGCCAGAATTTTCACTATTCTAAGAGAAAATGAGCAATTTTATTTTAGGATTTAGTAACCCATTGTATATAAATGGGCAAATATAAATCATGGCAAATGGGCAAATATATTTGGGCAAATATATTATAAATCACATGGAGCAATACATTAAAGCAAAATCTAACTACTGCTACACACACTTATGTACATCTCCATATAAATCTCTATATTTTTTTTCTGGTTGATGGACTGTCATTAAATTCTGGGTGAATAAATATAATGCTGGCACTTTTTCATAACCTTTCGTCTTACTGTTTAGCAGCACAATAATTCACATGGGTGACTCTCAGAAACACAATGTTAAGAAAAAGAAAACAGTCACAAAAAAATTGTTGCCATATGATTCCATTCTGATAGTTTTAAAAATAGACAAAGCTAAAATAAAGTGTTTAGGGATGCAACTAAAAAGAGAAGCAAGAAAATCATTGCCATAAGTGCTTATCTGTGGAAAGGGAAGAGGGGACAGTAATAAGAGAAAGATAAGAGAAAATTTCTAGGGTCTTCACTTGTCCTATTTTTTGACTTGGCTGGTGAGTGTATGAATGTTCACTGCGTGAGAAAACGATGAGCTGTGCCTTTTCATTTTGTTCACTTTTAATATGGTTTATATGATTTAATATGCTTTTGTTCTCTTTTTAAATTTTCTTACAATAAAAAGGTTACATGTGAGAGAGAATATGGAACATAAGCTAATTTCTTATATATGGAGCCTGATGCAATGATATTCCTTATCACTGAAAACATTTTAAGCTCAAGATACTATCCCTTTTTTAAAAAAAAAAAGAGTATTATTTATCCTATTAAATCTGCTAACTAACCTTGGAGTATGATTCTCATGGCTGTGCGTGTGAAAGAGAGAGAAAGAGAAAGATTTGGTGGGAAAATGAGATAGAGGAAGGAGAGAGTGGAAAAAGAATAAAAGTTTGTATCGGTGGACTGAAGATTAATAGAAGAAGAATCCTCCACAAATTATCTTTCTCTATATTGTTGTGTCAGGAAAAGGAGGGGAGCAGCGCAGGATAAGCTCAGAGCTAGGAACAAGGACGCCTTTGTATCATGATCCTAATGGAAGGGACTTGTACCTTCTAGCTGTTACCAGTAGTGGAATATACACTTCTTTCTGTTACGAATAATGGAATAAATTTCTAGTGCCCTAATCCTTTGGACCCCTGCAATCCATGTGATAATGGCTACCTCAGCTTTTCAGCTCTGTGAGAGTTACAAGGTGATATATTTTAGTAAGTCCTTTTACTCCTTTCTCTCAAAAAATTAATCTTTGGCCGAGGGTTGCCAAATACCCCCCCCCCCCCCCACACACACACATAGTTTATTTTCGATGTAGGTTGTAAAATAAATTCTATCATCATGTCTTTGTAAGGGCACAATAAAAGTAGATCGGTTTAAGATAATACACCTGTAGTTCTCCTCAAGCAACAGTGAGAGATTGAAGCACCTCTTCATGCTTAATATTCTGTGGGTGAAGCTGATAGATAATGGCATGTCAACAGAACCTGGCCTATTTTAGAGCTGTGAGATTGTCAAATACCTCTTAATCATAAGAGTTTGGGTTTTATAAAAAAAAAAAAAGTTTGGGTTTTATACTGCAATAAGTGTAATTCCCTGAGATTTAAAAGAAAGCCATGAAAACTTAAATAAAATATGACTGAATATTATTTCTAGCTGGCCTACCTGTACTTCCTTCGTTGAAGGGAATAAAGTAGCAATAAAAGCCCTTTTATTGTAAAGAGTTTGGAAAGTGAAGACAACTCTTTCTGATACCATTCTGTTGTAAGCACAAAGAGAGGAAAGGTAATGTTATAGCTGTCAGCAGATGTCTGACACTAGAAGGAGAGTATCGCTATAATAAAGGAGCGAACAATATCTTCAAAGGTCATCATGGAGGTATAAAAATGAGATACATTTGTCCATTGACTATTGCAGGGACCTCCTCTTGAGCTTTAAGTCTAAAAACTTGGCACCTCAGAACTGTGTTCTGTATTTTGGGTGTCAAGTCCTCTGTGATATGCAAGTCAGAAGGTGTTATTATTTGCAAAATACCATCCCTTTTCAGAAGTTGAATTCACATTAAATGTCAAGAGATGGAATTTAAACTGAAGTTTAGAAATGATAAACAAAGATTTGTGTTAAGGGAGAGTCATCACTGAAAGCTAACGGTGATGGTCATAGTATTTAAAAAGTTCGGATACCTGAAATTGAGCATTTTATAAAATCAGGAGTTTTCATCCATCCATCCATATACAAGGTTCTGACATTTAAAATGTGTTCCTTCCATCTTGTTCACAGGCTCACCTCGTAGCAGCTTTTGAAAAGAGCTTAGGGAATATGACTGGCCGGCTGCAGAGTCTAACCATGACAGCAGAACAGAAGGTATGTTCACGAATTACCACAGGGGCTTGAAATAAGACAGCAAGTTGCATAGGATGTTTAAACAATGCATGACCTGCAGCTCCTTAAGCGTAATACTGGAGGGGATCCATTCCATTCTAAATTGGAAAATGGCAAGATAATACTTTTTCTTTTCAGATTTTAAAGACTTGTGATTCATTTTGATCCATATTAGGACACACACACACACACACACACACACAAGTTCTTTCCAGGCAGTCTATTATTTTACTTCTGATTGGACCTATTAAAAGAATACCAAATGTTAAGAAAGAGAAACAGTCGTATATGAGAAGAGTTAGAATATTCTAGGAACAGTTTGTCATGCAGTTGACAAGAATTGCACTCTGACAAGCATTTTCACAAACTCATGGTCTATAAGCCCAGATAGAGACCATGGCAGTAATTGGAGATACCGGTGGAGAAAGTTTGGAGGAGATGCGAGGACTCTCTAAAGTCAGGGGACTCTTGTTGCAGCGTCTGTGGGCAAGAGACTGAAACACTGACCCTGAGCTAAAGTTTAGAAATACGGAATGCTACAGGAAGATTTGTGTCACTTGGGAGTAACGAGGTCTAGTTGGCATCTGGGGGTGCTGTCTTTGAAAAGTAAAGTTAACTCATATCAAAAACTTGAAAATAAAGTCGCATCTGTTTTATGGAGGGGAGGGGGAGAAGAAATTCTAAAAAGAAAGAAACAGAGAATTTAGTTCACAAGACAGACATAATCAAAAAAGTTCATTTTGCCGAGAAAGAATCTGGACATTTCCATGGGATGACCAGTAACTTCCCTCTCTGCCATGACTTCGGTGACCCTCACCTGAGTCCTTGGATGGGTGTTAGAGACAGATGAAGTCTCTAAAAGTGTATGGAAACATTTGTAAAAACTGCATATGTGCATCATATGGGCAGATGTCCACAGTTTTCATCTAATTTCCAAAGAGATGCAAAACCTAAAAGGCTTTGGGTATTTTCAGATCAGTACCTAGATCTATCCTTAGAGATGGCTTCGGTTTTGTCTTCAGTTCTGTAAAGTATGTCATTAGCGTTGGAGAACTAGTGTGTGTTACCATTTTGTCAGTTTACTGTTTTTTTAATTAAATAAAAAACCTGAATGAACAGCCCAATTAAACTAAAGAGAAAATCAAATATTCCTGTGATAGCCTGCCGTAATTAGCAAACTCTATTTAATTCGCCTTTTCACTCTCCTATTTCAGAGAATCCCCCCACCCCTGAAAAAGAACACTGTCCTTCCCCGTCAGGGGATCCTCCCTGTAAGGGAAGATGACAAATGCCTTTTGAGCACAGGGATCTTATCTTCATCTTTCATCATACCACTTCACTATGTAACCTAAGAGCTTAGTAAATAGGATGCCGAGGTCTTGTAGGCCAGCCAAGTGGGAAAGCGTGTGAAGGCTGGAGCCCGGGGAAGCTTGAGTGAGAATCTCGAAGGAACTTCCTAAGAGCTGTAGAATCTTCCTTCACTGACCCTCACATTCGTCATTTGAAAAGTCAGGTTTATAATAACAACCTTGTAGAATCGCTGTGGGATACTATGCAATACCACAGACAGTGGACAGGAAAACACATGTTACCTTTCTTTGCACTTCTCTCCTTTTATTCCTCTTAAAAAAATATGGGATAAATCAAATTCATCATTGGCCATATGCCAGGAACATTGCTTGAAATCATGGTTAGTGTTTAAGTCTCAATATCTTTAAGAAGTCAAAATTAATGCTTTTTAGCGACCCATATTGCCTAAAATTCTTTTATATTTATGAGTACATTTTCTCATGGAAATTGGAAAACTCTGCATTTGTTAATGCCTATGAATAATGCCTTGAATATTTTTAAATACATCTGCATAATGCGTGGAATTTTATCATTGTGTGCACATTACCCATAAAGTAACATTGCCAAAATTATAAAATTTTCTCAGAAGATATCGTGATGTCTGAAATTGCCTTGCCTTTTTTTAACTGAAAATAAAATGATTGCTTGTCTCGTTGCAAGCTGCATGCACACAACGATGTTAGGAAGTGGTTTATGTTATTAATCTGAGATTTAAAACTTTCCTATTTCCAAGGTGGCCTTGGGAATCATAAAACTAATTGCAATATGATATGGCACGATTCAATAACAGGATCTAGTGAAAATAAGTAGAAGAATGTATATAACAAGATGCCCGAGCCTATGTAATTACTACCGCAAAGCGCTGAATGGAATTGAATGTCAGGGAAGCTAAGGCACAAAGGGAGATTGCTTGGCTTGTCTAGTTCTCATTTTCTGACCAGAAAGAGCATAATTTAGATCGAAGAGACAAACTTTTTGGCACTGAACTCAAGGACAAATTTATTGTAAAGTTTCTTAAATTGGGGTCATGGAATAACAAAAGACAAAATCGCCGTTGAAATAGACATTTCTCTAAAAGCTGAGGGCATAACATTTAATCATATTTCAGTAAAGTCATTTCTTCAGGGAGCTGAGATAAAAGGGTATATTGCTCTCTGGTGATCCAACAATCCTGGGAAAAAGATTAGCGCATACAGAGCAGAGGTTTTTGAAACTCTGTTCTTGGAGTTCCAGGGCTCATTTGTCCATTTAATCATTCACCAAAGTTCTATTGAATTTCTACTGTGTAGGAGAGACTGCTCTAGCTACTGAGAATTCAGCAGTGAAAAAATATATGTGTGTATAATATATACATGTATATATAGTACATACGTATATAATATATTACATATAATATATGCATTTTATATACACACACACTGTTTATGTCCTAGTTTATAACTGGTTATAACATAAAATAGAGATCATATTCTAGTATGTGACAGATTATGATAAAAATACAGGATTTCAGGTAAAGATAAGCACCACTGAAAATGTTGAGAGTGAAGATATTGGGAAGTGAAGGTGGGATGCTACCACAGGAAGCAACAGAAGTCAAGGTTGGGTTACATACATACTTGAGAAATGTTAATGAAACTGGGACTCAAACCCTCAAATGTAAATGAAACTAGGACTCAAATCCAAGTCTTTAGGCTTCTTCTGGCTTTAAAGTATGATTTTCAACAACCATATGGCATTAATAGTCTGAAAACTGTATCAAAATTTTAGTTTCATGTATAGACCAAGTCCACTTCCTTGAATAGTATCTTAAAATCTTTCCCTGCTCCCAGATGCCGAATCTGTAATCCTGATTATCTTGCCAGACCACTGCTTTTATACACTTATAACCTGCTGAGAAAGAAAAGACATGTATGAATAACTCAGGAGGCAGAAAATTTGGGGTGCTATTGGAAGTATAGGAGTGTCCTGAGCGTACTCACAGGAGACTACTGCATCTTCACTTAGGCTCCAGAGTAGAGATGGCATAGAGGACTCCCTTGGGCTCTGGGAGGATAAAAAGATTAATTTTTGGAAAGTGGGGGGACTGCATGTTATAAAAGAAGGGTGACCATGAGCTTGAGCAGCAAAGAGGGAAGAGGGAGACATACAGGGAAAAAGAAGGGATGTAGAAAGAAATGTGGAACTGAGGCTAGAAAGATGTCTAAGGAATCTGGTCCTTGAAAACAAGGAGCCATTCCAAGGCTTTTGCCATTAGACTAATATAAAAGTTAATGAAGATCGATCCCATAGTTTAACAGCATCCTCAGTAACCACTAGAAGGCTCGTGTTACATAATAGTAAGTCTATAACTAGGAAAAAATAAGATAATTGTCATGAATGCTTGTTGGCTGTCTCTAGATATTGCTCTATGCCTAACCTAAGGCTCAATAGATTATGACAATGACATAGTCTGATCAATAATTATACCTGCATTTGTAGTTCTTGTCCCTTATTAGCGCTTCTCCCCCAAGATTCTTTGAGAAAATTAAGACTTAATGCCCTGAGATATCAATTATAAATGATAAAGTAACTTCTTTTCTCTGCACCTGGAATGGTGCAAACTTTGTACCATCCATGTCAGAATTGGAAAAAAATGCTATTCAAATTATCGTTCAGATCTTTTTAAAAATAGTTTGAGATTTCTCTACAAAAGACTGAAGTTTAGACTTTGAGTCATAAAATGGATGGATAAGTCAGCTTACTCATAAAATTAAGCTGTATTTTTTAGACCTTTTATGAGATCTCATTCTTCTTTCAACGTAAGACCAGTGTTCTAGCAGATTTTTTAATCTATAGTACAAGCACTAGTGATTTTAAATTCAAGGATGAAAAATCTGATTTTAATTAAAATTTAACATGTACTTTAGTCTATATGTTGTAAAATTGCTATTTAAATTGTATGGTTTGCTAAGTGTGTGCTATAGAGCTCCTTTTGTGAATAATTTTCTGGTAAAAGCAGAATGAATTTCAGTAAACATTTTCTCTGTTGAGAGATTTATTTTAAATGGAAAATATATCAAGTTTTGGAAAACTTATGTATTATTAGAACAAGGGACAAAATTACAGAAAGAATTTGGAGAGACTGAAAAATTATGATGAATTGGATCTGAATTTTATATTGTGGCCCTGGAAGTTTCCCACAAACTGGTATTTTTCTTTTATGATAAATACATGCAAATTAAATTACAGTCAAATACTTGAAGACCCAACTGTGAATGCAAGAGGTTGCTACTGACCCTTCATTATGAAATTCTTTGACTTATAAACTATTAGAAATCTACAAGAGGCAATTGTCATGATTTTACTGCTTTACATATATTCTGGAAGGTGGAGAGTAGGAGTAACCTATTTACTATGGAGGGAAGAACCTGAGCCTGATTCTTTGATTTCTGCCAAAGATGCTAGAGAAAATGATCAATGACCATTATATTCCCTCAGAATTCTCCCTCTAAGAGACTGACAAGAATTCTAATTTTTAGAGTTGCCACCACTGCCAAGAATTTTGAATACCCCTTGTTTTCAAGCTCCTGATGGAAATACTGCCCACGCTGAAACAATACTTTTGCTTCCTTTTTTGGAGAGTCACATATCTTGTCTTCCTCATAGTCATTTCTGGTAAAATAATTCACTTCGATAACTGTGAAAGATCACATTTATATGTTCAGTGGGACACATCTTAAAGTTACTCTGGGTTCAATAAGAAAATAGATGTTTCATGACAATTTGATTTGTAAGCTTTTTTTTTTTTTTTTTTTTGTAAATTAGTATTATTTAAGGAATGTAGATTGCATGTATTTCTATTCACTTAAAAAAAATCCCTGTGTTGCTTTGGCTTGGTAAAACTGGGTCTCCAATCTAGGAATCTTACTGGATGAAAAGTATCAGAATCTAAGATGACCTTGACTTGCCCAGCAGAATTTAATAAGATGACATTTGGTAGGAATGAGTTAGGGCTGACTTCCTGCTTTTATACTTGAATATAAAGAATCCGTTCCCCAAGTGCAAAGTAAGTGAGACAAAATCTAAAGTCATCCATTCAACAAGAACTTAGCGTTTCCGGCTTACAGTAAATGCAATTTGATGCACCTGGACAGTTCTGCTAGCGAGGTGATGTAACCATGGTGGCATTAATAAGTTTGGTATAAAATGGGCAGTGTGATATCTTGCTTTATGTTGCACTGGTCAGCTTTAATTGCCATCCTTCGAAAGGAATAAAGGCTATTCAGATCACATTTATAAGAGAATAACCAAGATTTTTTTTTTTTTTAGTTTTCCTGAACATTTAGGCAAATAAGAATTGTTAGATATGACTTAATGGTGTCATCAGGCATCCAAATCTCCCAGGATGTTAGTACTATATAAAATTAAACCCACGTGATTGTGAATTATGAACAAGGACATTTTACTGTTTTCTCTAGGTATTAAAACTTCTAAATTCTATTTGTTTCACAGGAGTCTGAACTTATAGAACTAAGAGAAACCATTGAAATGCTGAAGGCCCAGAACTCTGCTGCCCAGGCAGCTATTCAGGGAGCCCTGAACGGTCCAGACCACCCTCCCAAAGGTATATTTGGAAATATTGCCATTTTTCATCCAATAGTAATAGGGATATATTTTATTTATTTATTAGAGTGAAGCTGCTTTTACTCAGGGCACTTTGTTTTATAATAAATAAATTGGTATTAATACAGTCAAAATCCCAGAATTCAAGAACAGTAGCTTTCCTTATCAATAATTTCTAATTAAGCTTAAGGAATTTGCTTCTGTAGTCATACACACATTTTTCTCCATTCTATTTAGTGAAAGTGGGGATGGGGAGGTTTCTTAATACATTCATGTCTGACTTCAAGCAAAACACACCCCGTAAGGAGTATAAAAATCTAGGTCTGAAAACAAAAATCAAATAGTCAATATGGTAAAATATCAATAATAGGTATGGGGAACAGCTCGTTCTGGATGGAGGCAGTGAAAAGGTACACTTTCTACAGAAATGTTAAAAACAGGAAGAAAAAAGACAAAGTCTGCTTTTAATTATCATTATGCCTCATCAGTTCTAAACAATAATAAAATAATCTTATTTGTCACCACACCCTCCTTAGTTTCCCACAGCAGAAATGCTTTGTATTCATGTCCTGTCATTTATTTTCCTTTGCATGGGCTCTACTTATTCATATCCTAATCTTTTCAACAGCACTCAGGATGCTCTTCATCAGCTAGAAAAATACTTTTCTAAATCCTGAATGCTCTGTCATGTATTTTTCCATCTACAGGTGAATCCATTTCAGGAGAAATCCATTTGATAGAGTCTGTTAATGTCTCCAGCAGCCAGTCACACTTCAGACCACTGGAGTGTGGGTTCTCTTACCATCAAACCAAGACTGTTCTCTCCAGGACCCATAATGACTTACAGGACACTAAATCCAATACAACATGTAAAATTCTTATTGTATTTGACAGTCTAAGTAGCATTTGATGCTGACTGTCCATTCCATCCTTCTTGACACATTTCATTTCTTCTAATGTTTGTGACATTAACATTCTTAGTTTTTCTCCTGTTCCTTTGAAATCTCTTTCAAAATTTCTTTTGCAGGTTCACTCATTTGTATCCATTTCTTAAATGTTGGTGTTTCTTAGAATCCAGTCCTCAGCTCTCTTCCTTTATGGTTTTGTACATTGTGATTCTCTTCATCCTACCCAAAAGTCTATAAAGCTCATCTAATACTCTAGCTACACTTATCTTTTTATGTGTTGGTAACTGGTAATATATCTCTCCAGGCTGGGCTCATCTGTTGAGTTACAGATCTATAAATCTAGTGCCCAAGAGAGAGCTCCATTTGGTTATCTTTGGATGTCTGTGTATCACACCCAATTCAACATCTTCAAATTTGAACTTGTCATCTTCCCTCTTAGACCTGCTATGCCTTCAGTGTTCTTGCCTCAGTAAATGATACCATCAGCCTTCCATATAGCCATAAATCTAGAGGTCATTCATAGATCGTCCTCTACTCATTCGTTAAATCATCAAGTTCTGTTGATTCCACCCATTAAATATCTCTTGGGTCTGTCCTGTTTCTCTGACCCTGCTATCACCATCTCTCATGGCTCCCCTGAACTATGACCACAAATTCCTACATCCTTCCTGCCTTTCATCTTCTATCATTTTATATCGTTTTTCACACTGAAACCAAAGCAATTATCAACAGCATATATCTACAGGTATCTCATTGCTTTTAGGATGAAATATAAACTTCTTAACATGACTTAATCTCTCTTCACCAACTTTGTTCATTCAGCAGGTATTTATTGATTGCCTATTATTAGCTAGACACTGCTCTAGGCCTTGTGCTTTGCGCCTTTTTTTGGTTGTTGTTGTTATATTGTATATTTTAGGTATCCTGAACTTCCAATTCTCTAAAAGTTCTTTGTATGTTCTGTTTATTTCTACTTAAAATTTTCTGCCTTGTTTGTTCAGTGTAAAAACTTCCTGAGACCTTAAAAGAGTTGCCCTAAGTATGCCTCCTTGACCCTTACACTGGAAAAAGTTCCTTTGTGATATTTTTTTGGAAATAACTGTACTTCGATCAAAGTTCGTATCATACTTCAATGCCTTAATTTATTTAAGGTCTACCTCTTTCTGATCAATGGTGGAGTGGTTTGTTTTTTCAGTCTAAGTGGCTGTGATGGTGCCTTAAACATAAAAGGGGCTTATTTGAATTTTAATTTATAATTTTTGGGGGACGCCTGGGTGGCTCAGCAGTTGAGCATTTGCTTTTGGCTCAGGTCGTGATCCCGGGGTCTGGGGATCAAGTCCCACATGGGCCTCCCTGCATGGAGCCTGCTTCACCCTCTGCCTCTGTCTCTGCCTCTCTCTCGCTCTGTCATGAATAAATAAATAAAATCTTCTTTAAAAATAAAAAAAAATAAAATATAATTTTAAATACTTGAATTTAAAATCTTAGGAAAAAAAATTATACAAAGTGAGATATACTTAAATTGAAGGAAAAACTGGTTCTCTAGGGGCTACTTCTGTTAAGAATTTAGCAACTTTCCATGTGGGAGAGTTGATTTATATGCCACATGGAAAATTACTGCATATTTAAAGCTTATCTTAGAGCTATAACAAAGCAGCTTATGTTCTAAATCTTCATGTCGTAAATAGGTCCAGAAGGGAATTTAAAAGGCTTAATCTTTTCTTTAACACAGTACAAGTCACTGAAGTAAAACTTTCTGGAAGGATTCCTTTTATCTTAGGCAACAGGTAGCCTAATATATCTAGTGGAGTTGAAAAAAGGAATTCCTCTGCTCAGAAATGTGGGAGGAGTGCATAAAATGAGTAAAATGATAACAATTAATATTCAAATTGGTCATTAAAGATTAAAAATATTTTTACAAGATTTAAAACTAACAAAGACAAATAATTATAAGTGTATATGGGATATTTAGATTAGGTTTTTGTAATATTAAAAGAATATGAAATTCAGTGAACACAAACTGTTTCTTACTATATTAACCATTGACATCCCATGGAGAAAATAAAGATAATCGTGTTCCTTTTCATGAGTTATTAAAGTGATTATATGAGCTATAAGCTTATAATCTGAAATCATATTGAGATTCGGTTTCTGAGACTTTTACATATTTATGTTAGGTAAATCTGTAACATATAATCTTACAATATATTTTTGGAGTGAGGCAACACTTCTTTAGACAGATCAAACTATGACAAAAAATCACAAAATTAATTAATGTAACTTTATTTTCTATTTGTGCATCACATTTACTACAAAGCCTGATAAATAATAGCAATCTATAATATAATGAATTTATTTACTCATGCACAAATGTTATTTGAATACCTGATGTATACTAGCCACTCTACTAGATCTTGAATAACAAAGATTTAAAAAAAAGTCCTCTACTCAAGGGCTCGCAGCCCACTGCCACAGAGATATAAATATCTCTGTATAACTTTATAGAGATACATGTATACAACTATATATGAAAAGTAAAGTAATGGAAAATTTTACTCTTACTTTTCAAAATGTACTACTGTTTTTTAACTCACTACCTTTGTGTATAAACATAGAATAGTTTTTCCTTGAGATGTACCAAACCGTTCAACAAAACACATAGTAAATTTCTATCAACGATGAATACATTTTTAGGAATGTTAAGCAAACTTAGTTACATTGAATGAATAATGCGAATAATATTACGCATAAGTGCTTATTGATTACCACATGTCATACAAGGTTGTGGGTATACAATGGTAAACCAAACAGATATAATCTTTGTTTCCATTAAACTTTTAGTCTTGTGGGAGAGCAGAAAATAAACAATTGTTGTGATCATTGCTGAATATGTATGCCAAAATAGTTATAAGTTCTAAAATGGACAAGAATAGGTGCCATAGAAAGCAAGGGTACCAGGGAACCTACTAGAGGTTAAGAGTCAGGAAAGGCCTTTCCCAGATAGCAACATTTAAGGGGAGATCAAGGAATAGTTATCAACTCATATGGTAAATATTGAGAGAGGAATATTCCAGAAGAATCTTGAGATAGAAAATAGACTAATCCCTTATGAAACCGATACAATGAGGAAACGTAAAACAAGTAGAATGAGGTTAGAGAGATAAATACTGACCAGATTACTGAGGGACTTTTAGGCCCTGTTTAAGAGTTGAAATGTTTTCCTTCTTATTAAAATGGGAATCTATTGAAAAGTCTTAAGAGAGTGATGATGTTTTCCTTTTAAAAAGAATTCCCTAGCTACTATCTATTGGATGGTTTGAAAGTGAGTAAGTTGGACCGCTATTCTTGCTGTAGAGCAGGTAAGTGATAGTGATAGCTTGAACGGGGGGCTGTAGTGGTATGAAGGGTAGGAAGAGGAAATGCAAACACCTAACTGATGAACAAACACCTAACTGAAATACAGACTTTTAGAGAAAGCTTCTCCATTCACTCATATTGTTATCCATTTGGTCAATCATTCTTTACTAAGCTCTGTGATGCCACATGTACTGAATCAAATACAAGCACTAGAAAGGAATAGAAAAGAGTAAAATGCATTCCTTTCATTCCATGATATTATTGAAACCATTCCTTTGCTAATCTTTGTTGGTAAATCCCATCATAACTGAAGGTACATAATACCTCCAAGGACAACTTTTGACTTTCAATTATAAGAATTACCCATCCTCTTAAATTTTGAGAGTTAATCAAAGTCAAATACAATTTATTAATTCTGGATGTATAAAAACTCTGGAGTACTTTAACACTTAGTATAATTGCTTTATCTGTCAAAGTCCACTACTAGGAAAATAAATATATCTTGATCACAAAAGCTTATAGCCAACTGCAGCAGAAATTTAAAACACAAATAAATACCAACATATTCTTCTTTTCTTTAGTCATATAACTTCCATATTCATAGATTAAGGGATACTATGCTCCTTTACTATGTAATCGAAATAGCACACATAAATAAATGCCTTTGTTCAAGTTTTTATGTTGGTAATATTTTAGGCATACAACTACAGTAAATATTCTCATCATTACTTTTTAAAGTTCTTTTAAGAGGCCAAAATCTACAAATTCTGAGAAGTAGTTTTCTTCCCTCCTCTAAAATTTGTCAGCATACTATTATCTTAATGGAAAAATTAAGGTACTTACTGATATGTACTATATGACTATAAAGATAGAGATACATACACATATATACCCACACATGTACTCATTTATTATATGTTTTGAAAGTAATGGTTATAGTTTCCTTGTCATGGGGTGTTATAATGTTAAATAAATCAGTCAACTGGAAGGCTTTGATTTTATACTATTGTTTCTATGGAAACTTTTTGAAAGCTATGCGGTAATTTCTGACATCTTAGAAGTTCCACTGAGATTTTTTTGCTTAGCAAAATTTCATTGATGCCAATTATATATAGTAATAAATTTGGCCTTAAGGCAGATTTGACCTTAAAAATCTGGGACACCTGGGTGGCTCAGTGGTTGAGCGTCTGTAGGATCAAGCCCCACATAAGGCTCCCCATGGGAGCCTGCTTCTCCCTCTGCCTATTGTCTCTACCTCTTTCTCATGAATAAATGAATAAAATCTTAAACCAAAACAATTTTATAATTTCTTAGTCTCCACTAACACTGAATATCAGTTCACCGTAAGTAGATAAAATTTTAATTTCAACAACTATAAATAAATCTTATAAGCTGATTGTATAGAGTAAATGGATATCTTCAAAACGTGATTAAATATCGAATGTTATTTTTTTTTCAAGTTATCTTGTGTGACTAGAGAAGCAGTACATGCTTTTTAGAAGCATGGCAAGCCCATATCACGTGGCAATTAGCACAATAGACGTTAGAATCTGCCTAGGTCTCAGATTGGCTCTGTGTTACAGCTATGTAGATAAAATTACTGATAAAATTACTCTGTAACCAAACTTATGTCAACCCTTGGCTTTAAGAATGAAATTAGATAAGGGGTGCCCAGGTGGCTCAGTGGAAGTACCTGCCTTCCGCTCAGGTCATGATGTCAGGGTCCTGGGATCAAACCCTACTCATCTACTCATCAGGCTCCCTGCTCAGCAGGGAGTCCACTACTCCCTCTCCCTCAGCCCCTCCCCTCCCACTCATGCTCCCTCTTTCTCTCTCTCAAATAAATAATATCTTTAAAAGGGAAAAAAAGAATGAAATTAGATAATCCCAGGGCAGAGTAAACACATAGTAAAAGCTAGCTTTACTATTATGTGGTGTTATTATTATTATTGTCATTACTGTTCCAAGTCATGGGCGGGATTATGATAGAAGAATTGCACTGCCTTAAATATGTTTTCTGTTTAGTTTACACATGCAGTAAACACAGTTTCTCTCTTGAGCACCTTCCCCTCACTGGCTCTTTGACCTTGGCCAAGTTACTTTTTTGCACTTTAATTTCATCATCTATGAACTGAATGGCTTAAGTGACTTCCAAGGTTTGTTTTGGCTCTATCATGGTATGATTCTATGAAATGGAAAATTAATATATTTGGCTCTGGCAGCTTTATTCAAAGCACTAATATTAAAAAGACACAATTAGTTCTCATGCTTTTATGAGTTTCCATTTACTCCCTGGAAGTAATCATTTGGAATAAATCACTTTGGAATATCTGTTTGATCCAGGTATTCAGCAGAAATCACTAGCATAGGATTTCATTTTTGGATAAAACTCAGAACTCATTAAACCACCAGTGCTACAGACCTATATGAGATACCCAGTGAATCTTAATGCCGATAACCCAGTTAATTAAAGCAAATGAGGCTGTACTTTATTAAACTTATAAAACCAAAACTGCACTGAAATCATCGGTACAAAGCCATGTTGACTTTTATTAGCGGACTTCCTCTCAGAAAGCCTAGAAGTCATATGTGTTCACAAGGAAGGTCTTTAGGAGCTAATGTGATGCTCTCTATCTGTTGCTAGATCTCCGCATCAGAAGGCAGCATTCTTCTGAGAGTGTTTCTAGTATCAACAGCGCCACAAGCCATTCCAGCATTGGTAGTGGTAATGATGCTGACTCCAAGAAAAAGAAAAAGAAAAACTGGGTAAGCCATGGTCATTCATCTCATGCTGAAGCTTATTCTTGCACCATGAGTCAGGTGGTTCCCCCCCCCCCCCCTTGAGCTTTAGAAATCCGTATCAGTTTACAAAGAGTCTCATTCAAGTGACTGGCCCCTGGAACGCTGTCCTCATCACCAAAATTAGGGCGGCATGGTGCTGAGGAGCGTATATTTTCACCAGGACTAGGTTTGGGTTTGAATCCCAGCTCTGCCACTTACTAATTGGACCTGAGGCAGGCTGCTTCACCTTTTGAAGGGGCCCACCTTTACTCGTCTACAAAAATAGGATAATTAATACGAACTTTATAAAGTTGTTGTAGGAGAAATAAGATGACATCTGTTCATAAGCCCTGAGAGAGCAGGGGTTTACTATGGAGATAAGGAAAGAAAAGATGGGGGTGGCGGTGGGGGTGGGGTGGTGACGGTGGCAGTACTGATGGGTGTGGAGGAAGAGAAGAAATGAATCCTGAAAAAAAGGAAAGAAGAAACCTTGAAAGTCTCCCCCACTCTCACTTCAACGGGGCATAGTGTGAATAAAGCTTCACCTCATAAGAGATCAACTACATTATTAGTGTCTGCTTTCTGGTTTTTTTACAAGGGGATATTGCAGAGCTACAGAAATGCACTTTAACAGAGCAGTGCTTTACATTTACTAGGATGTAATTTATGATAACACAAAGCAGTTGCTAAAAAACTGAGGGGAAGATGCTATCACAGCAAAATGTTCAGAAACCATAATCATGCAGTAACGGATTTCTTTTAATACCATGGAACGAAGGTAGATATTTAAATAAGGACAGCTGTCGATGAAATCCAAAACCTAACTATCAGAGGATTTTACTGGAGTGCCTATTATAAAGAATGAAAGAAATATCTTTTTTGTCTTAAAAAAATGTTTATACAGGTAATATTTTACAATACTGATCAGCCTTCATTCCCTTGATTTGTAATTCCACACTCTTTCATGTTTCTGCAAGGTGAACTCTAGAGGAAGTGAGGTGAATATGAACTGTGGGCAGTTTGGCATGCATCTATAAAAAATACCCTACCTTGGCATGAATGCTATTCATTTTGGCAGTAGGCTTTTTATACCTTTTAAAAACAGATTACCTTGTATGTCTTTTCTTTGTGTCTTTTCATTTTAATCTCAAATTTTAAAGAGAAGAGGTAAAAACCACTTTCTGAATAGAGCTGTAGGGGAGACCGATTCTGGTTTTGAATGGTACGGGAACTGAAAATTTGAATAGAAAATCACAATTAATGAAGTGTTAGGTGAATTTGATTTCATTTTGCTTTTTAAGTTTATACTGTCAGCGGGACATGACTTGACTGTAGCGCTAAAGTGGCCATTTAAAACAAATTGCCTTGAAGAGAGAAGCATTGGGAGTGGAGATCCCTTCAAGGTACTTAGTTTTAAATGAGTGCTCTGACAGCCGTGCCCTTGACCCTGCACTATTTAAAAGCCTTCCGTGTTTGCGCTGCGCTGGATTAATATAGGAATAAAACAAAACCCCAAACGCGGTATCATTTTTTTCTTAGAGATACCGCGCTGCAGCTGTTAATACTCTGCTTGTACATACTGACCCCAGGCAGTGGCTAGGATGGCACCTGCAAACTAACGCCCCAAAGCAAAATTCTCCAAGTGCAAAAAGACAAGACAGGTAATTTCTGTCCTCTTTTCAGCTGAGAAGCTCATTCAAGCAAGCCTTTGGGAAGAAAAAGTCCACCAAGCCTCCTTCCTCACATTCGGACATTGAAGAGCTTACTGACTCCTCCCTGCCAGCGTCCCCTAAAGTCCCCCATGGTGCGGGTGACTGCGGCTCCGCATCCATGAAGCCCTCACAGTCGGCCTCAGCGTAAGTCCCTCGGTCTGCAGGATGCTCAAGTCTTCTTATAAAACAACTTGGGGCCGGGCCCATGTTTGTGTTGTAAATGCAGCCGGGTTGTACTCTCACGGTGGCAACAGCACCTGTGCCCGTCGCTTTCAGATCTCCCTAGAACTGTGGACAGCTTTGGTTTCTCCTTCACTTTTCCCATATTAGAATCTGAGTGCTTTTGTGATCTCATTCTCCCACTTTTCTGAGTCTAGTTTTCTTTTCACTTGCACTTGTCCATGTATCTGTCTCACTGTGCGTTCAATGCAGGTCACCCTTTGTCTGGCCACCAAAGAAACGGCAAAATGGCCCTGTGATCTACAAGCATAGATCCCGGTAAAACGGCGTGTGATGCATGAAACTTGCCAAGATCCAGGTCCTAACCTAAGCAGTGTTTGCTTTTGCTCTTTCTAAAATCGCTCGCATGCATTTCAGTGATAAAAACCACCTCTGTCTTTCTGGTTTTGGGGTCCAGCTTGTTTTCCTAAAACCTAGCTGTAATCCATTTGTCTTTAATTCCCTTAGTCTGGCATAGCATTTTTATAGGAGCTCACCATTCGATGTGACAAGAATGAGCGAGACCTTTAGAATGCAGAACATGCACTGTGCCGCGGTGGTCCTCTGCTTTATATATTATTTAAATCAAATATCCTTGTATGCCCACGACGGCGACTAGCGTAGGACTCGTGTAGGACAGAACCACTGATGGGACCATTTAAGATGCTTGTGTGTCCCAGATAATTTCATCACATATATAGGGAGGAGGCATGTAGCACTATCATTTTGTAACCAACGCCGTAGTCATTACATTTCAAATGGGAAAGCTATTAGTTAATATAAAACAGGTTCTTGCACCATGTTTCCTGCAAAACTGCCCACAATATGACAATAACCACAAAATAATAAGGAAGTAACGTATATGACCTTCAATGAGCCCTCGACGAGCCTGCTTCCATGGGTTGAAACCTGTCATTTAGCTTCATTAGCTTTTTGATCTCCTAAATCAGCAGAGCCTACCAGGAGGATTATGTAACACTCATCCATTATTTAAATGTCCAAAACTAATCTCTCTGATTTATTTTCTACAATATTTATATTGGATTTTTCATGGTAACTTTAAGACAGTGTCGTGGCAAATAATGTCATTCTTTGCACAGTTTTCCAAAAAAAAAAAAGAGAGAGCGAGAGATCAAAGTTTTAGGAACATCACAACTACTTTAAAAAAAGAATATTTCTTAAGTTGCAAACAGAGATGTAAGTCTCTTGAAAAATGGTAGAATGAGTGTAATGTTATGCAGCCCCCCGAATATCAACAACAAGGATATTTTGAAGAGTACTTGGTATTCAGTAATCATTGTTTTTAAACTTCAGAAAAATAGGAAGAAAGGATTAAAGAAAAAAGCAACTGCTTTCAGTTTTGAACCTGTGAATGTGTTATCGTTTGTAAAACTCTTTCTCCTTCTCTTTAGGTTTTGCCAGCAGCAAAGAACCTCTGTAGCTAGCTGCTGGATAATGTTGCAGTTCAGCCTTAAAAGAATCATTGCTTTTCCTGATCCTCTGGCTCCCCCCGCCCCCACCCCCCACGACTGATTTTGTGTTTGTTTCCTTCTTCAGGATCTGTGAATGCACAGAGGCTGAGGCCGAGATCATTCTGCAGCTGAAGAGTGAGCTCAGAGAAAAGGAATTAAAATTAACAGATATTCGACTGGAGGCCCTCAGCTCTGCTCATCATCTTGACCAGATACGGGAAGCCATGAACCGGATGCAGGTCAGTGGCGAAACACCTTCCAGGGGCCAACGGGAGACATTAAAAATGCTATCTCTTTTCACTCTTGGTTATTCTAAAAACAAATCTCCCTTTTGTGCCCACTGTGGAAACACACAGTTTATTCAATCTTTGCACCTCATTTCTTCATACCAACTGGAGTGTTTTGTCAAACCCAGACAGAGACTGGCCAGTTGCACTCAAGGGCCGTTCAAGACCCTGTCCTAGTGACTGGATTCACTTGAGAGCGGAGTTTGTCGAGCAACTACTACAAGCCTCCCATCTTCACTTTTCCATGATGTACCTTGGTGTTGGCTGTTCTACGCTCTTTTGAAATCTGACTTTCAGTTGCCCTTACCTGTTTTCTACCAGGAAGGGTGGGGGGGTGGAGGGGGGAAGCAATGAGGAAACTACAGGAATTTAACACAAGCTTTCTAAATATGGAAGTAAAAGTGATGTAGAATGCCATCTGTACAAGTAAGGCTTTTGTATTTCGGGGAAGCATCTGAAGGCTAATTTCAGAACCAGTCTGTGCTCAGCCTAAGTTTTCATTTTATTATTGTAAACTGGTAATTGCCTGCTACCACAGATGACAGAAAAAAGGAAAGCTCACCGCTGAGCAGATTTCTCTGCCCCTGTGTATGTTCATCCAAAGGTTTTGGTTGCGTTTATGAGCCTAATGCCCCAGTTTGAAGGAACAGAAACTTTTTCAGATGTTAGTTGGGATTTTGAAGTAATTTTAAATCACCTGACTCCTATTGTTTCTGTTTTACTCTGGTTTTCAACTCTCTGTGAGTTCCAAATATTACAGATGGCGTTATTTACCTGTGAGATGTTAACAGTACATTTAAAACAAGAAATATGGGCAGCCCAGGTGGCTCAGCAGTTTAGCCCCTGCCTTCGGCCGAGGGCCTAATCCTGGAGACCCGGGATTGAGTCCCATGTCGGGCTCCCTACAAGGAGCCTGCTTCTCCTTCTGCCTGTGTCTCTGCTTCTCTCTCTGTCTCTCATGAATAAATAAATAAAATCTTTAAAAAAAATAAAATGAGAAATTTTTATAAACTCTCTAAACATTATTATTCTTGATTCAAATGGGATCAAGTCCTGGAAGACTCCTCAAATATATGGTATATTTTAAAAATACCTTTAAAAATTCTAATGGTTAGTGCCTCTATATTTGCAGATACATAAATATATGAATGTTAGAAAGAGAATAGGTTGGTTTTCCTTCTGTAGAGAAAGTCCTGTTTTCATAATTTATATTTGTTTATTAAACATACCACCACATGCTTAATTAAATAAACCAAATAATCAGCTGTGATAAAAGAGTTGGTGCCATTTTCTCACTCAAACTAGCTGGATTTTTTTTTCATGTTTTCCATCCTCACAACAGAATGAAATTGAAATGCTGAAGGCAGAAAATGACCGGTTGAAAGCAGAAACTGGTAACACAGCTAAGCCTGCTCGCCCACCATCAGAGTCCTCAAGTAGCACATCCTCCTCATCTTCACGGCAGTCGTTAGGACTTTCTCTAAACAATCTGAACATCACAGAGTCTGTTACCTCAGGTAATTCTGTGTACACACCTGCCTGTGACTTAGTGGGAGGGGAAGGGGCTGGGATTTGCAGAAGCCCACCCCCACCCCGTTCTCACCTTACCCTCGTAAAAACGTTAGCACTCTTAATTCTCAGAAATAGCCCCATTCTTCTTCTTTTTTTTTTTTAATTATTCTACTTTGTTACAATGTCTAAAGAGCATTCTCCGTGAAAGAGTGAAAGACTTAGGAGAATGTGGTTTTCGTGTCATGTGAAAAAATGACGTGCTTGAGAAGTTTCTTCCTGAATGATGACAAACACAATAAAAAAAAATAATATTCTCAGGGGTGATCATCAGTATTTATAATACTAGTAATTGCATGCAATTTTAGAGTGTTTTCAGTGTACAAAGCCCATTTACGAGTGTATCAGGATCTATCGGTGAATTTGACCAGATGATCTTGCATTATGTTGCCTAGAGAGAACATAAAGCCACTGCATCACCCAGGGCACAGTTCTATTAAGTGTTCAACAAACAAATGAAAAGAACTCCCTGGATTCTGTCACTGTGTTCAGTGGTATTAATGATGGTTTTATTTCACTGCAAATAGAATCATCTGACGTAATGTTATCTTAGTATGTGACAAACTATTGAGTTATCAAGTGTAAATGCTCCTGTGGCAGTGAATGATTTTATGTGGGTAAGATTTAGTTTAGGAGAGATTTACGCGAAGATCTGTAGTAATTGCAGAGCACAGCCACCAGATGACGCTTGGAAACCAATGATATACATGTTCCTGGGACACTTTTGATGCCATTATACAACTATATAGCTCTTTCCGGCTTGTCTTAAATTACACGAAAATATAGAAGAGGAAGTGACACAGAGACACAGCATGCTGAATTTGATGACATTTTTAATCACATCTCTTCTAAAAAGTGAGAATATTGACAATTCTACTGTTATATCTGCCCTTCATAGTGTAAAATGAAATGGCTCAAATGTATAACTTGCTTTCTTCTTAGAAAAGACAAGTGGGAACTAAAAGACAAGTAGGAACTCCCTGAAATTCAGAAACACACTGTATATGACATTTGGCAGGTACTTGGGAAAGGGAATGATTTCTGAGAATAAGTATCAAGCAAAACAAACATTAGTAGCCAGGAAGAAACAGAGAGATGTCACAATTAAACAAAATGATAAATCATTTGGTAAAATAGAACATTGAGGCTGTGATAGTAACTTGGATGTGTAAACTGTCTGTAATGTGTTATCATGCAAATTCTTCAAAAGATGCTCAAAAAGAAAAAACGAAGACTTCAAATGTATAGATTCCGGGAGCCCTGAGCAATATGCTATATGTTGGCTTGTTGGTGATGAACCTGATGGAGAAGTGGATGAGGGTCCACAACCAAAGGCCGTCAGTAACTGTCTTGTCCTGGCTTGACTAAGAAGAGACATGGGCGTGTGCCTTACACGGTGGCTTAATGGCAGGATTTCACTGCTTGTTACGTGATCTTGTTTCATCTCATGGATATGTAATAAGGTTTAAAAGAGGCATAGTTAGTGCTGAAGATAGTTTAGAAATAGAAGCCAAGGGGCAGCCCGGGTGGCTCAGCAGTTTAGCACCGCCTTTGGCCCAGGGCATGATCCTGGAGACCCGGGATGGAGTTCCACGTGGGGCTCCCTGCATGGAGCCTGCTTCTCCCTCTGCCTGTCTCTGCCTCTCTCTCTCTCTCTCCCTCTCTCTCTCATGAATAAATAAAATAAAAATCTTAAAAAAAAGAATTATATGCTAGAAATAGAAGCCAAATAAAAATGAAACTGAAAAAAAAAATGAAACTGAAATTCATGTCCAGGAAAGACTAAAACTCAGAAAGATAAGTATAAGCTAAATAAAAGAAATAGACAATCTCGGTGTTCATCAGACTGAAAATACGGATGTCTGTGATTCAGAATTTGGGGCAGATATTTTGGAGGCGTTTCAAAAATGTACTTTTTAATTACCCATTTTATTATTTATTTGCAGTTTAATATTACTTTATTTCCTTAATTATTTATCATTAGTGATAATTAGATCTGAACTAACAAAATTAAGTCACATGACTAGGATACTGTTTTCACTGCCTTCCCTCTTGATTAGTGGCTTTAAAATTAAAAATCAGAAGCACCTTTACATTGGAGCTTTTTAGCAAAAAAACTTTCTAGGGCTCATGATTTTTTTTTTTTTTAAAGAGAGCAGTAGGCAGGAGAGTGAATAATTGACAAATGTTTAGTTCTGTATTTCTATACATCCAGTAAAGGCAGAAGCTTGAAAAACCTTCATTTTTTGTGTGTGTGAGACTTTCACTTGATTATAATCAGAGTGGCAGATCTTTATATTCTTCCTTCAAAGTATTGACAGAGGACCATAACCTATTTTCCATAAAACAAGAAAAAACAAAACAAAACCAACCAACAGAAAGACCTTACCTCAAATTTGCTACTTTTCCCTTTTTTTCTTGGAGTTATTTCACATCTTATCAATATGTTGGGAAGAAAGGGAGACAGAGAGAGTCATGATGCGCTCCTCCCACTCCTGCAAAGAGAAAAGACTTATAATAAACACATGGAGAAAGGAATAATGGTTAGAACCGCTGACCTTGTTAAACACTGAGGATAAAATGCTGTAAAGGCATGATCTCTGATGGTCTCAGCAACCCTATGACGTGGGTGCTGTTTGAGGCCATTTTACAGATGAGGAAACCAAGACTTAGGAAAGAGACAATAATAATTTGTTCCAGATCATGTGACTAGTTGGGGACAGAACTAATATCTGAACCCAGGTCTGTAGGAATCCAGTGCCTGACCTTTTCCCTACTATATTCATTCTACTGTAAATAACCACGTGTGAGAAGCCAAGGACAGTTGTTCATTCGTTAATGGTGACATTTACTTCACTGCTGTCAGAAGAAATTCCATATTTTAAGCACAGTTTTTAAAAGTAAGCGTAACATTAAATGAATAACATGTTCCAGAACAAATTTGAGCAAAGAAGTAGATCAGAAATCACCTTAAATGCCTTGCGATGGAGGACTGGGCCGCTCTTGATCTGGCCCTTACCCACCTCAACATTATTTCCTGCTACTCTCCTCCCCCCCTCATCTTGATCTCCACACTCCTGCCCCCCAGAGCTTTCGTCTGAGCCTTGAACACATCTAGCTCTTTTATCAAGGCTTTTGCATTTGTTCTTGTTTTCTGGACCTCTTTCCCTAGGTCTTTACTTGCCGGTCTTATCTCTAAAGAGCACCTCCTCAAGGATGCCTTCCAGGATGACCTAGCCATGTAGTGCAGCCTTCCTTTGCTTACTCTGTTTCACTGCTTCACACCCGTTAGCTCTGGCACTTAACACATTCTGAAATTACCCTGTTGAGAATGTACACTCCAAAAGAGCAAGAAACTTGTTTTGCTTCTCACCTTGGTATTCTTTCCCAATGCTCGGCACAGTTCCTGGTGTCATTTAGGTTTAATAAATATCTTTGAATATTTATGAACATTTATGACTAATTGAGCAAAGTACTAAAGAGATAATTTGGTCACAGCCTACCAGAAATTTAGATGTAGGCAGCCCACAGTAAGCCACTCTAAACTTCTAAGAAAAAGAGCAAGAGGATAAAATGACACTTAGGAAGAGTTCTAGTTTGACTGAGATAAGCAAAAAGGTGAGAGGTTGTGAGCATATTAATCTGGTAAAATAATTAAATTTCTAGTGAAAGGATTATCTTTGATGATTTAAACATTTCTAGCAAAAATATCCATATTCCGCAAATTCTGTTGCTTTTTTTATTGTTATGGTCTTAGGGCATGTTTTTTTTACTCCTTCCTTTGTGAAATTGCATATTCTTAATTGTTAAGATAATAGAACCATTCCATTTTCAGAAGCTATTTGATTAAATTATCGTGTCTCTGCTAGTACATTCACAGCCCTTATCTCTATAAATTTATAGTCAGAGTAATCGAGGCCCCTTGTCACCAGACACATGTGTTCTTTAGCACATAATGGAGTTTCTTTTGTCCACAGAGCACTGTATTCATATTCAACATGGCCCTATTATACTAACATTATTGTCAAAGGAAAACATATGTGGAATAGTTGACATTAATAATTATCCAAAACGGACGTTAATCTCATATAGTATATTTTGAAAATTAATCTTTAATTACATTTAAAGACTGGTGCTTTGAAGGTTAGCTAGCTTTGTCAGGCTTCTGTAAGTCTTAGCTGATTGTTAGAAATACTATTTTGGTTTTAAAACTACAAGCATGAAGGGTACTAGAGAGTGATAATTAATGTACTCCTATAGGGAAGTTTAATGCTATGGTTGAAATTCAATAACAGTCCCTAATAATTATAGATATAAGGTAGGCAATAATATAGCTGGATGTGTGCCAAATGGTTGAAAATAATTTCAGTTGACAGCCAATCTCAGTACCTTAGCATTTGTAATTTACATAGGTATTGAGCTTGGATATTTTACGTTGGATGGAAAAATCAAATTGCTTTTCAGTTTGTCACAGCTACAATGATAACTGAATATTACTCAGGTATTCCTAAGACCTGGGTATAATAGAGAAAGCAACTCCTTATTTCCTAATCTGAAGGCAATGGCCCACCACGTGGGTGATGATCTCTGGAGGCAGAAATAAATTCTGCGACTGAACCTTCTGCGCAACCACACTAATTCATCTTGAAAGCTGAGACTTTTCAAACCAGTTAGGCTAGAATGGGAAACCAAAAGGCCAAATATTCCCACTGAAAGACATAAAACTATGAGGGAGAAAACAATGACAATAAACAATTCCAAGCTAATGTGACTCTGTTGTGTGCATGGTGTGTGTGTGTGTGTGTGTGTGTGTGTGTGTGTGTGTTTCTTTGAAAATTTGGTAGATATCTTGCTGGATGATGCTGGTGATGGAACTGGACACAAAGATGGCCGCAGTGTAAAAATTATAGTCTCCATAAGCAAGGGCTACGGCCGAGCAAAGGTACGTCTTTAATCTTAAATTCTGTATTACTAAAGAATGAGTGTGACCATGAATCAAATGTATTTTATACTTGAATATTTCTCCTGGTAAATATACTGTCATCAGCCTGTGTCTTGGCATTGGCTTAGTATGTTATAAAAGCATGAAAGTTAGGGACTCAAAATAAATGACACCATCATATAGGTAGAAATGTGTCTCAATGCATCCCATTCATTCACAGAAGACAATATTGTTTGTCAACCATTCTCATTTCTATAACTTCAAAAAAGGAACATTGCTTTCTTTGACATAAACATCTTGTCTAAATTCGTTTGGTGTCACCTGTAAAATACAGGTGATATTTATGATGTGTAGTAATGTGTTACCAGAGCTGTCAATATAGCTTTTGTACAAAGAGGAGACTATAAGCTATATGAACATTCTAGGCATTGGAAAGATGTATTTACTGAACTTCATATGACAATTCCATTGATGCAACTTGTATATATCATTTTTAAGCAAAGTCTTAGCTGATAAGGAAAACATTTTAGCTTTTCTGGAATCAAATGCTGCTGTCAAATTGTGACTCAAGTCCTTTTTTAAAACTAAAAGTATTATTTCGAGCTGAATTTGTAGTTGAGTGGCCAAGAATACAAATTTGTAAGAATCTGAATTTTTTCCTATATACCAAAAAAACAAAAGCTTCTTTGGAATTTTTTTTTTTTTTTGCTTCTTTGGAATTTTAAAATAATTGAAGTATTGAAGTTTGAAAGGTAAGATAGCACTTGTGAATTTTTACCCCGAGAAAATATTCAAAGAATTCCAACACCACAAACTTTCTGCTTGAACTGTAGATGTATGCCTGATTTTCCCAAGTGGGTCTTCATGTGAAAGACTGTAATAGTCTCAATGAAGCTTAAACTATCTCTGATTTAAAACCAGCTACTTACATTGTATGAGCATTCATTTTGACTGAGTTACAGTGATACTGGGAAACAAGTTCAGTTTTTTACAACGATTCTAAAAAACAATGTCTTTGAACAATGAAAATTGGTTTTTTTTTTTTTAGTCTTCTTGGGCTGCCATAACAAAATACCATATTGGGTGGCTTAAACATAAAAAATTTATTTTATCACCATTGTGAAGCCCAAGATCAAAATGTCGGCTGATTTAGTGAGAAGTCTTTCATTGCATTGCAGATAAACCACCTTTCTGATATGTCTTCACATGTCCTTTCTAAAGTGTGTGTACTTGGGGAGAGAAAGATAAATGTCTCCTTCTCCTCTCCTACTTATAAGGTCACTAATCCCATCATGAGAGCCCCATTCTACTGACCTAATCTGATTTCCTCCTAAAGGTCCCATTTCCAAAAATCATCACACTGAAGGCTATGGCTTTAACATTTGGATTTTGGGGAGACACAAACATTCAGTGCATAACAGTACTAAAAAAAAATCACAAGGTTGTTCTGTGAATTTCTTAACTTTTTCTGAAAAAGGTATTGGCTTCTAACTTGGATTATATCTAAATAATGGTAATAATCATTTACCCTTATAGAGGTAAATGTTACAGATGAAGAAATCGAGGCCCTGAGGTGTCTAAAGTCACATTTTTTAAATTAGGTAGCAGATACTGTGTTTTGCATAGTCGCTGTCTCCTAATATCTGATTCAGTGATTATTCTATCACCCTCTTAAGGATGAATACAGTTGGCAACTAGACTCAGGATTGTAACACATCAACTAGCTAGTTATATCTACTGGCATCATGAGCACTACTTTATGTGACCATTTCCAGTCATCGCAAAAGAGGCTCCACTGTCTATAAATCTTGAATTGTTTATTTGTCCAATGTATGTAGAAAGTCCTCAAAATCGCATCCTACAAAAAAATAATAATAAATTTGGGACAATTCTTTATACTGAAAAAGGATTCTTTGCTTGATAAAATGAGTCCTGTAGGATTCCTTGACATGTTCTTTTAGTGAATTTTCTGATAAATTCAAAATGGGATCTGTTTTATAAATATGTGAATGCCATGCTACTATGGATAACTCATTTTTTAAAAGACAGATTAGACTTTAAGGGCACCTGGGTGGCATAGTTGGTTAAGTGTCCATCTGGTTTTGGCTCAGGTTGTGATCTCAGGGTTGTGAGATCGAGCCCTATGTCAGGCTCTATGCTCAATGAGAAGTCTGCTTGAGATTCTCTCTCCCCCCGCCTTTCTCCCTCTCTCCCTCTCTCTCCCCCTTTCCTTCTTCCCCTCCCTTCCTCTATCTCTGTTTTTCTAAAATAAAATAAATCTTTAAAAAAAAGACAGATTCAATTTTAGATACAATCTAAATTAACAAATGAAAAATTGAATTTTAGACTTAAAGATAGGATCACAAAATGAGTAAGATGAAGTCTAGGGCTCATATGAAATAGTTCTCTTCCATAACTGCCACTATTTCCCTTCTACCAAGCTGCTTCTCTTCAAGAATGTACTCACTGCATCAAAGCAAAAGACTTATTTCCCTACTACCAAACAGGTCATACCATTCTACTTCATCTCATCTCTTTCTTTCTTGTTGAATTTAATATTACTTCATTTATTTGTTTAGTTTGTTTGGGGTATGTTTTATTTTATATACTATACCATACATGTCTGTTATAATAAAACCCATAGGCTTAATAAACATTTGAGTCTTAATCATTAGTACATTAATATATTTTAGTAGAGAATGTAGTAATAAAACAAGATATATAATTGGATTCTATTGTGGTTTTTTTTTAATTATTTAGGATCAGAAGTCTCAGGCATATTTGATAGGATCCATTGGTGTTAGTGGAAAAACCAAGTGGGATGTCTTAGATGGTGTAATTAGACGTCTCTTTAAGGTAAGTTACGCAAGGTATCTTGATATTAATTTTCCTTTATGTTTTATTTTATATGTTTCCTTTAGCTTTAATAATGTAGACATATATGCTTTCCCTTGCCTCCATTTCAAGGAGTAAGAAAAGCTTTCTCTATTTGTTGTTGTGTGATATTAATAATTCTTCTATTATCCATTCCAAAAGTCTTCACAGCTAGCTTCATATCCCCATGAGTTTTGTATTTGTTGTAGATAAGTTGAATCTGTTTTGACTTCCTTTTTTGTATGTATCATTTTAGGAATATGTGTTCCGAATTGATACATCCACTAGCCTTGGTCTGAGCTCTGACTGCATTGCTAGCTACTGTATAGGAGATTTAATTAGATCCCATAGCCTAGAAGTGCCTGAACTGCTGCCTTGTGGATACCTTGTTGGAGATAATAACATCATTACTGTGAACCTGAAAGGTAAAAACAAAAATGAAAAGAAAAACACAACCGTATTGTTTTAGCCAACTTCTTTCTTTCTTTCTTTCTTTCTTTCTTTCTTTCTTTCTTTCTTTCTTTCTTCTTTTCTTTTCTTCTTTTTCTTTTTCTTTCTTTCTTTCTTCCTTTCTTTCTAGTTTCACTTTACATTTTCATATTTGGAAACTATGCTAACCATGTTGATAGTTTTAGTATGAAAAGAGACTTCAATTATTTATTTTTAAAACATGAAAATCTTACTAAGAACACTAAAATCCAAGTAAATGAAATTCTTTGATTTCTGGGATGTGAAACTTGGGATGTAATTTTGAAGATTCTCCAAGACTCAAGAAAAAGGAATGTGATTTAAGGAATTTCAAATCTCTCAGTTTTCTCCATTTTCATCCTTCATTTAGGGAGGATTCAAATAATTCATTGCATATCACAAAGTAATATATTCATCACTGTATCTTTGATTTTAAAATATGCATACCCAATAAATATCCACTGGGGATAGAGACTAGATGTTAGGAATTGGGGGTAAGAAAATCTGTTTGCTTTGGATCAAGTGATTAATTATAGGCAAACAGAATATCTAAAGTATACTTGTCTCCATAATTCCTTGTTCATATATGTTAAAGAGTCAGAGCCCATCTATATAAACGAGATTAATAGAGGAATTTGCCAACATTTGATTTTGTGATTAAGGTGCTTGGGTTAGTAAAAGGAGATTCTGTTGCTTTATTTCTTAATTCTTTGCCAGATATCACAATTTCTGTTCTTCAAAAGCTTAAGTGTACAGCTGGGATTTGTAATGAGAGATAGAAGAAAATGAAAAGAAGGAGAAAATAGGAAGAAAAAGGAAAAAATACACATTTTATTATTTATATTTAAGCTCTACAAACCTACCACCCCCAAAGAGAAGAAAGATATTATAATAGAATTTATAGTAATTCTTTCAGTTCTCTCTGGAAACATAAGTGGGAAACATGAAGTAGACAGGGGAAGGAAGACTGAACAAAAGGAAATAGCTTACCTTCATTTGGATGTTCGCTCTGCCTTTTTACGAATGTTTTTTTGTCTTAAAATGGCAACATGTGGTTGTAAGATAGAAATACCAAGAAAGACATTTTACAAGGCCTGCATTCCTATGACTCATAAAACTCTGTTGTGGGTTAACACTATTTTTAAATACCAACTTCTGTAGAACAATAAGACAGGCTATTATTCCCTTTGTTTCTTCCTTCAGGAGTAGAAGAAAACAGTTTGGACAGTTTTGTTTTTGATACACTGATTCCTAAACCAATTACCCAAAGGTACTTTAACTTGTTGATGGAGCATCACAGAATTATACTCTCAGGACCTAGTGGTACTGGAAAGACATATTTAGCAAACAAACTTGCTGAATATGTAATAACCAAATCTGGGAGGAAAAAAACAGAAGATGCAATTGCCACTTTTAATGTGGACCACAAGTCAAGTAAGGTAAGTTGCAAACTCCTAAGAGAACCTTTGTTCTTTATCCATAACTGTTTTAAGCAATTAAGATATAAGATTGTGTAAGACCCATTTTAAACATGGAAACATACCTTTTTTTTGACTAAAACTAAAATTTGGTGGGTGACTAAACCCGGTTTTGTGAATTTAAGCAAGACGGCTATTCAGTAACATTCAGTGATCAGATACTTCCTAATCATTGGGGATACACAGAAGAAAATGACAGTCTCTATTGTCTGATTTCTCTTAGACATCCATTTGGGAAGTGTTACAGTAGAAAAAGGTCTATCCTTTCTTCTGTAGAAGCAAGAGGGGAAAATAGAACTCTTCCTGGAAGAATTAAGGCTTTATAAAAAGTCAATACTTGACCTGAGTCATATTAAATAGGTGGGAATTAACTGGGTGTTACAACAATGGGGATGTGGGGATGATTAGAATAATCTAGGCAGAAATTCTGGGAGTAGCAATTTGCTTACATTTTACTTCTATAGGATTTCTGCTTCAGAACCTTAGGAAATTGAACCGTATTTCATTTTGCCATCAACTAAGGCCTAATGTACCATAATAATCAGCTTGAACACTCTCAGCTATTAAATAGGCATGAGGGGGCTATAAAACCTAGCCAGTACTTTCACATATTACAAGTAAAACAAAGAATCCTAAAAAGAAAGTAGTGAATGCCTAACATATTCCTAACACTAGAATATTTTTGCCTGTAAGTACTCATTACATTCTCAATCAATTCAACCTCAGCTTCTCCTAGGAAGCTGGATCTGTTATAGACAATACCTTGATGGAATCCATATGATACTGGGTCATGTTATTCTTCCAAAGATAGCCTGTTTAGATGATCTAAACTGACCCAGTCTCTCCGAAACTTCAGGCCTACAAATTTTCAGAAATAAATGCAATTCACAAAATTTGAATTGGATTCTTGAAATAAACCAGACATGTAGTTTAGCAAACAAAATATTCTTAATGGTATGAACAGCAATATGCCACCACACTGGAAAAGCTTTTAGAAACATACAACTTGCCATGACTGAATCAGGAAGAAATAGAAAATCTAAATAGACCTCTTACTAGTAAGAGGATTGAATCAGTAACCAAAAATCCCCGAGAAAGAAGAAAAGCTCAGGACCAGATAACTTCACTGGTGAATTTTGTCAAACATTTAAAGAAGAATTAATACCAATCCTTCTCACTCTTCCAAAAATTTGAAGCTGAAGGGATACTTCAAAACTCATGAGGCCAGCATCATCCTATTACCCAAACTAGAAATGATGCTACTAGAAAAGAAAAGTGGGGCAGCCCAGGTGGCTCAGCGGTTTAGCGCCACCTTCAGCTCAGGGCCTGATCCTGGAGACCCGAGATCGAGTCCCACGTCGGGCTCCCCACATGGAGCCTTCTCCCTCTGCCTGTGTCTCTGCCTCTAAATAAATAAAATCTTAAAAAAAAGAAAGAAAGAAAGAAAGAAAGAAAGAAAGAAAGAAAGAAAGAAAGAAAAGAAAAGGAAAGAAAACTGTAGGCAGTATCCCTGATGAGTAGGGATGTAAAAGTTCTCAAAAAAAAAAAAAAATACAGCAAATCAAATTCAGCAGCACATTAAAAGGATCATTCACCATGGTCAAATGGGATGTATCACTAGTATACAAAGATAGTTCAACATGCAGAAATTAATCAGTGTGATATGGCACATTAATAGAAGGAAATAAAACAAATCATATAGCCATCTCAATAGATGCAGAGACAGCATATGACAAAGTGCATCACTCATAAAAACTCTCAACAAATTAGGGACGCCTGTGTGACTCAGTGATCAAGACAAAGATGCCTACTCTCATCACTTCTCTTCAGCATAGAACTAGAAGTCCTAGCTAAAACAATCAGGCAAAGAAGAAGAAGAAGGAGAAAAGGAGAGGGAGCAGGAGTGGGAGAGGAAAATGTATCAGAATTAGGAAGAGGTAAAATTTTCTCTATAGGTAGATGACATGATTTTATATATAGAAAATCCTAAAGACTTCACCAAAACCTATTAGATCTAAATAATTAATTTAGTAAAGTTGCAGGATATAATAAAATCAGTTTGTTTCTATACACAAATATGCATTTTCTGAAAAAGAAGTAAGGAAGTTGATCTCATTTTATAGTAGGATCAAAAACAATAAAACACTTAGAAATAAATTTACAAAGATAAAAGATCTCTACTATGAGAACTACAATACAATGATGAAAGAAAGAAGACACAAATAAATGGATATGTATTTCATGTTCATGGGTTGGAAGAATTAATGTCATTAAAATGTCAATACTACTAAAACCCATCTATAGAGTCAATGCAATTCCTATCAAAATTCCAATTGACTTCTAGAAGCAAAAAAAAAAAACTCATAAAATGTATATGGAACCACAAAAGACTGAATAGCCAAAGAAATGCTGAGAAAGAAGAACAAAGCAGGAGACATCACGCTTCCTAATTTCAGCTATACTATAAAGATATAGTCATCAAAACAGTATGGTATTGTCATAACAGTAGACACATAAAATTGACAGACACACTGAAACAGAATCAAAAACCTGGAAATAAACCCACGCCTATATCATCAACTAATATTGGACAAGGAAGGCAAGAATACTCAGAGGAGTCTCTTCAATAAATGATGCTGGGAAATTGGATGTTCACATGCAAAAGAAAAAAACTGAACACATATTTACATTACTCACAAAAAACTTACTTGCAGTGGATTAAAGACTTAAATATACAACCTGAAACCATGAAATTCCTAGAAGAAAACATAGAAATAAAGCTTCTTGACATGGGTGTTGGTAATGATTTTTTGGATATGACACCTAAAGTACAAGCAACAAAATAAAAAATAAACAAGCGAGAATACATCAAGCTAAAAACTCCTGCACAGCAAAAGAAACCATCAGCAAAATGTGAAAAGACAACCTACAGAATGAGAAAAACATTTACAAATCATATATATTTGATAAGGGATTAGAATCCAAAATATAGAAAAAACTCATGCCACTCAATAACAAGAAAACATATGACCCAATTAAAAAATGGACAAGGGACCTGAATAGACATTGTCCAGAGAAGACGAAGTACATGAAAAGATGCCCGATATCACTAGTCATTAGAGAAATGCAAGGTAAAACCACGTGAGATATCACCTCATGCCTGTTAGAATGGCCATCATCAAAAAGATAAGAGATAACAAATGTTGGTATGGATGTAGAGAGAAGGGGACCCTTGTATACTGTTGGTGGGATTGTTAACTGGTACGGCCACTATGGAAAACAGAATGGAGGATCCTCAAAAAATTAAAAGTAGTACTGCCATATGACCCAGTAATTCCACTTCTTGGAATATATCCAAAGGAAATGAAAACACAAACTCAAAAAACATCTGCAACACACCATGTTCATAGAAGCAATAGCTAAGCTAAGACCTAGAAACAACCTAAGTGTCACGGATGGGTGAGTGGATAAAGAAATGAATGGATGAACATGTATTTGTATATGTGTATGTACACATACAGTGGAATATTATCCGGCCATAAATAAACGAGGAAATTCTACCAATTGCCTCAAAATCCATAGGCTTGGAAGGCACTACACTAAGTGAGGTAAGTCAGAAAAAGGCAAATAACTCTGATCTCACTGTGTGGAATCTCAAAAAAAAAAAAAATATTACCTAAGGCAGAGGATGGGGGACCAGAATTGTAGAAAAATGGTTAAAAGGTACACACTTGGGATGCCTGGGTGGCTCAGTGGTTGAGCATCTGCTTTGGCTCAGGCCATGATCCTGGAGTCCCGGGATCGAGTCCTGCATCAGGCTCCCTGCATGGAGCCTGCTTCTCCCTCTGCCTGTGTCTCTGTCTCTCTCTTTCTTTGTGTCTCTCATGAATAAATAAATAAAATATTTTTTTAAAAAGGTACAAACTTCCAGTTACAGGATAAATAATTACTTGGGATATAATAGGCAACATGATGACCATAGCTAACACTGCTATATGATGATGTATTAGGAAAGTTGTTAAGGGAGTAAATTCAAAGAGTTCCCGTCACAAGAAAATTTTTTGGCCTTTTTTTCTTCTTCTTTTTTTTTTTATGGGATATATAAGAGAAGATGGATGTTAGCTAAATCTTTCATGGTAATCATTTCACAATAGGTGTAAATCAAATCATCATGCTATACAGTTTAAATTTATACAACGATGTATGTCAATTGTCTCTCAATAAAAAATGTTCTTAATGGAGTTTATTAAGTCCCTGTCAGTGACCAACTGTGGGATCTAAGGCAGATTGTGGAATTCCCTTTGACTTGGTTCTCCCAGCTGTAATATGGGAAAAATAGTAGGATCATGGTAAGAGCTAAGAGTGTGTGTGTGTGTGTGTGTGTGTGTGTGTGTGTGAGAGAGAGAGAGAGAGAGAGAGAGAGAAATAAGATGTATAATTAACGTTTAATTGCTTTCAATAAAGATTTCTATCACAACCCATATGGACCCATCCCTCAAACACACACATAGACCTTTGTCCAAAACTGTAGTTTTCAAGAACAATGAAGTACAAACAACATTGCTAGGACCTCTTAAAAATTAAACAAATATAGCACTTGAATTCCAAATATTTCCTTGGAACACGGCAGCATTCAAATTGTGATTGACCCACCCATTCTCATTTCAACTGAATAGAGACACATAACCTGAGGCTGAATATTTGAATCTTCTCTAAGCAGAAGTACTAAGAGCGTAGTCCTTGGTTTGCTTCAGCCTACATGTTTAATGCCTCCTGTGAATTCTGAGTCTCCTCAGAATGTTATTTAAAAAGTGTTTTACCACCATTCTTTTTTTTCTCAGCCAGAATGACAAAAGGATTATGTCCCTTAGCCATCCTCCGTGTGTTCCTTGGATTTCCCCCAATGTTGGCATGACAGCTCTTCAGAAGTGACTTCCTTGTGGGGGGGAAAAAAAACAAGTGGTTGGTAAAAGAAGAATAGATGTATTACAGGAAACAGTGTCATTTTGACAAAGTTGAGAATCACTTAAAATCAAGTTTTGAATCAAGTAGAGTGATTTGGGCTTCATTAGGATGTAGCTGAACATGGTATGATACAGTTGGTTAATTTATACTGATAAAATCTACACTTACAAAATTACTTACACTAATAAAATTTGCCTCACCCCAAATCTACTGTTACATATAGGTTCTTTTTATTTCAGTTAAAAAGTTGTTTAGTGTTTGGAGATGTTCTTAATACTATCATAGGAACCTTAAAAAAATATGACCAAATAGTACCAACACTTTTATTTTCTTCTTTTTCTGAATAAAATCACTTGTGTCGTTAATAGGTCAGTATAATGTTTGCTATTACAAAATAATGGAAAATAAAGCATTGCCAAGAGTGTTGGAACAGAATTAATGATGCTAGGAGGCAGTAATAGGAAAAAACCCAGGGACACATCGTGTGGCATTCGGCACCAAGGAAGCACAAAATACAACTGACATGTTTATTGTTTCTTTCTGTTTGTAAGATATGAATGAGCTGTCAATAGTGCTGGGTACAATTGTTGCTAGAGAATTTAGCCTAATTCTTGCCAAATTGTCAGAAAATCCACAGTGGTTTTTATTTGTTTATTATTGCTCTGCTTTTTTGTGATGGGGGGTGGGCGGGGGTAGGCGAGAATGGTATAAAGGAATAGGGATGACTAGTTGAGATTGTCTGAGGGACAGCTGCTAGCTGTGTAGATCTACTAACGGCAAGTGTGAATGAGGCATGAACTAATAAATCCCGTCCCTGAAAAATGAAGCTGTGCAGTGGCTGACGTGCATTTTGCTACGCCATAGATAGCACTGAAGAGACAAAGCCAAAAAAACACTTACAGATTCAAAAAAAAAGAATAATCGAACAATAAAACCATCAAACGAAAAAAATCTTTTCATGTGTTTGGTCGCTCTGCATTTTGCATCCTGTCCCTCTTCCTACTCTTCAAGCCCTCCCTCAAGCTGCCAGCTGGAATATTTTGATCAAGAGCAGTACACATAAGCGATTACACTTTGTGACATTTGATATAGCAGGCCCAGAAGGCTAGAGATGAATTTAGTAAATAATATGTGGCCAGCTGAAAACACTTGGAATGTTAGGTAGGAAAAGATAAAAAAACTGGTCTTGGCAGATTCATTTTTGATGTGTCTAGAGTCAAAACCGGAGAAGGCAATGATCAACAGCTTTTCTATGACTCCTGAGTTCTCTGTGTATTTTCAAAGTATGGGATTCATCTCATTATCAGTGTCCATCTGGTGCATATACCTGTTTTCTTTTGCCTAATTAGATCTTAGACATGAAACTTTTAATGCTAATGTATCAGTACTTCAATCAAAGATTTAACCTCTATTAAGTTACAGTGGGGATCATAAAGTGATTTCAAAGGGATCCAGGAAAAACTCTTAAGTTAATGACAAAATTATTTGTGCATGCCTATTGCCACTTACACCTGGTCCATAGCTTTCATCAGACTCCCAAAGAGGTCTACTACCCTTCTCAAGATGAGAATCCTGATAGAATCTAATGGCCCTACTTTTCCAGAATCACTCAGTGATGTCTTAATTACCAAGTTCAGTGCCCTTTGCATCTTTTCTCTGTCTCTCTCTTTTATTGCTTAGGTATAGCAAATTGTTACAGGTAATCTTCCCCTTTCAAAAATTCCTCTAATTTTCATGATTATCGTTCTCTATTTCCTTGTTACTCTCTAGCAAGCTCCTTCTCAGTCTCACCCACTGACTATTTTTCCATCACCTACCAGTAAATGAAACTGTGACCCAACATTCTTCTGTTCTTGCCTGGATGACCCCCCTGGAGTCATCGTGTATTGACTCCAATTGGACCCCATTAGTCACGCCCATTCTCCTGAATAGTAGGCCTCTCCCTTAGCATACACGTATGTTTCTATTAGCATGCTAAGTACACATGTTTAGAAAACCCAGTTTCAACTCTAAAAAACATCAAATCCATCTTCTTCCTTCCATCTCTGCTATCGCCACCCTCCCATCAAAGTTAACACTCTTTTATCTTTTAGATGACAGCATCTGTTTTCTAACTGCTTGATTCACAACTTCTGTTAAATCATCCTTCTCTCTTTCTGACTATCCCTTCACCTACTGGAAAATAGAATATCTTTTCATTATTAAAGTCTGACTACATTAAATCCGCAACGTTTTTCTATTGCTTTTCATACTGGGTCAAAAATCTCCCCACACCTCTACTATCCTATTAGTCCCGTAATGTCCCTTGGCTTCCACAATTTTGTTATTCTCTTGACTGGTTTCTCTTCCTCCTCTACAATATACTTACCATACTTTGAAATCATGATTCTAACTACATTACTCAGAACTCCAGACAGAACATTCAATGTTTCTTTGTTGCCAACAGGAAAAGTCCAGTAACCTTTCAAATCATTCAGGATTACAAACTCTTCTTTCCAACTTACTTAACATTATTCATATTCCCAAAACATATGCTACTAGTTTCTTTCCTTCCACATCTTTTTTGTGTTTATGCTTTTGATTATTCTTTCCCCTCTATTTGGAAAGCTCTTTTTGCATTTTGAAGCATCAAAACATTACCTACTCCTAAAAATAAAAGGTTAATAGCAAATAAGCCTACCGCCAGAAGGTCTTTCCCATTGGTACAAGTAAGGTTTACATGCTCTGAACAAAATCTGTGATGTATGCCTTTTTAATTTTTTTTTAACCATGAATCACAGTTTGTTTTTTTTTTATACACACACGTAACCCTCTATTCTGGGCAATAGGCTTCTGAATGCTTTTTCCGTTTCTAATTAACCATCATCTCCTTCATATTTATGTTTCCTTTGATAAATAAATTTGCTCTTTCCCTACTGAAAAAAAAATATGTGTCAACGGTTCACGTTTATTTATATAGAAAGATCCAACTTTTTTGTGCATGGATTCAAGATCTATTTTCTTTTTCATTACAACCAGCACTACCATGTGCAATTTCTCTTGCAACAACGGAATGCGTTTCATTTCCCCCAAACACATCACATGCTCATACCTTCCAGTTTTCATTCTTTATTACTTGCACTTCAGTAGTTTGTCCCCAGTACCCTGTTCTCTGAACAAGTCTGGATTAGGTGCCTCTCTTAAGTTTCTGTATAGTGTTTTGTGCATTTCATTTATTTATTGACCTGCCTTTCTGTTTCTCAACTCTAAATTCTTGGAATGGAGAAATAATCTCTGAATCCTTAGTGCCAAAGTACCTGGAACATAACAGGTACTTGCTAACGGTGTTTTGAAAGGATCAATAACTGCATACTTAACATTTGGAATTCTACTCATTTTTCAGAATTCATCTCAAATTTCACCTCACGTCATCAGGATCCCCCGGTTGGAATTACTTCTTCTTCTTCCTACAGGCCAAGTCTCTGTTTAACCTCTCTCAAGGGATATTTTACATTGTATTTTGTACATTTATTAGTTATGTATGTACCTTCCACCCTCCCAAGCTCCAGCATTTCCTTCTCTGGAAAGCTTTCCTTGATACCACCTAGGCAAAATCTCCTCTCCTGACCTCTCATAGCTCCTAATATACTGTGATATTGTATTCATATGATTTATCATACTCAAATTTTAGTGCCTAACGTGATAATCTTAATGCCTACAAGGGAATACTTTTTAACCCCTATACCCAGAAGGAGTTGATTCAGTTCATAATTAGCATTAAACTTACTAACTTGAATAATGCTTCATTATTTTTATACATCTCAGGGGATTGTCTAGAGCTATGAACATAGAAGATAGGCAGTCAATATTTTATAAATGAATGCATGACTTAATATAGTTATTTTATTGGTATAAATTCCATTTTTTGTGTTCTAAGATAAATGAAATTCTCCAGAGCATTCATTAGTTTAAACATATTTTTCTGAATTCTTTGATTTAGGCTATATTTATTCAGTGTGATTGGTTCAATGTAAGATCAAAAGTGCATTAGTTTTCTAATAAATTTTATATTTAAACTTAAGTGAATATATTACTAAATGCCTCAAAACCCTGGGCAATGTTTTTATCATTCTCTGCTTTTAGTTCTAAATGTAGTATTATAGGGGTGCCTGTGTGGCTCAGCTGGTTAAGCCTCAGCCTTCAGCTCAAGTCATTGTTCCAGGGTCTTGGGATCCAGCCCATCAGCAAGGAGCCTGCTTCTCCCTCTCCCTCTGCCTGCTGCTCCCCCTGCTGGTGCTCTCTCTCTTTCTGTCAATAAATAAATAAAATCTTGAAAAAATAAAAATATAATTAGTATTACAGACAGAGGGAGGTGGCATCTAGGGTAAGTGGTTCACATATTCACCTGGCAGATTCCAGAAACTGGAATTATGGAATTGTTTTTTAACCCTGAGCAAGATTTACAAATTGAAAATGTCATTGTAAGTATGCAAATATTATGGAAATGCTCTTACTGATTAGGATAATTTTAAGAAACCTAATTGTGTTCCTGGCCTATCCATCTGTGAGAGCAGTCAATCAGCAAACTGGTTATCATATTTAGATTAAAAGCTATTAGAAAGGAATAATACCTGTAAAAAAAAAAAAGAAGCTCAAGAAATGCTAAATGCTAATGTCAAGTGACCCAGTGAATATAACAAATTTTGTCTTTGTTTAAAATCACAGAAGTTGTATGCAGATTATAAATAAGTAAATAACCACACTTCTATCCAAATACTTGGTTTAATGCACCCTACTGAAATGAATTGCAATTAAAACATTTAAAGTATTAGTGGAAACTTAGGTGTGCCATTTTGGATTTATTCTATACCGGAAAATTATAAGGTTTGCTAAAATCCACTTTTATCATTGTAATACCAAAAGCAAGAATGAAGTCTCAGTATTTGTGGTTTGTTATAAGAGCTTATATCCAAAACTCTCATTCGCTTTTTTTTTTTTTTTTGGGCCTTTTTTAAGGGGAGACAACAACTGAGAAACATGCTTTTGTTTTCACAATTTTATATTTGCTGCAGCTGTTCTGTATTGGCTTTTCTCTTTGCTCTTTTTAAAAAAATACATCCTCACAGCATTATATGTGTTTGCTTTGTTTTATATCAGTGGAATGACCTGTGGGTTTTAATCAGAGGTACTGGATGGCAGACAAAGTGTGCTATTCCTAAACTGTGAGTTGCTTGCCAATGGTTTAAACTCATCATTGATGTATTTGTTTTCTTTTCTTTTTTTTTTTTTTTTCAAGGAGTTGCAACAGTATCTAGCTAACCTGGCTGAACAGTGCAGTGCTGATAATAATGGTGTAGAACTCCCTGTTGTAATAATTCTTGATAATCTTCATCATGTGGGCTCTTTGAGTGATATCTTCAATGGCTTTCTCAACTGTAAATACAACAAATGGTATGCTTATGAAATATTTTGAGTGATGAAATATGAAAAAATCATCAGATTTGTTTTCTTGGGTCTTTATACCTTTTAAAGACTTCATTAATATTATAACATATTTCCCAAAAAATCCTTGTGCATTTCTTGGAACATCTATTTATTCATTCAGCAATTATGCCCCAGGCAACTGTTATGAAAACATAATTTACATGATGGCATTAGCTTCTGCAGATATGCTGAAGGTCTGGGAGACCGAGATCAATGACAGAATGTTTGAATCAAAGAAATTAAGAATTAAAATGAAGGTCTAGAGCTCTGGTTTTGTTTTTTTTCCTCCACATCAAAGTTTGAATTCAACCTTCCTATAAAGATAAATTTAATGCATTTAGACATATCTCTCTCCATTATTGAGTCTAATTTTTAATTATTTATAATGAAAGCAAAGATTGAAGTAGGGTATAAAAGAAATCTGAAAACCCACTAAGTATTCACTATAGTATGGCCTCTAAAGGAAGGACATAAAAGAACAAACTAAATATTAGTTTTACTGAGGCAATATCCCAATTAATCTCTACTAGGGATTTTTTAAATGTTAAAAGTAGATAATGAAAAAGGCATTGAAACAAGAATACAAATCTTCTAATGTCATTGAGAAACTTTAAAATCTCTATGAAATAATAAAAGAGGAAAAATTAATGAATTTGATTATAATCATAAGAGTCATAAGATGTTAGAGTGAAATGAGTTTTCTGTGATTATTCTATCTAACCTTTTTATTTTATAGATGGGTAAACTCAGGCTCAGAAAGGTAAAATGATTCTCCTAGGATGCCCTAGTTGAAATTAGAGCCCCAAATCAAAATTTCCAGCTCAATGATCTTTGTCATTTTTCAATCTAACATTACAAAATTACCCTTCTAACCTAATATTAAAATGGAAGTATCCATATTTACCTAAATTGTTTTTTAAGACAATTTTAATAGACTGATATCTTTTATCTTCAGCACATCTGCATATGTTATTTTGTTTTCCAGTCCATATATTATTGGAACAATGAATCAGGGAGTTTCTTCATCACCAAATCTAGAGCTGCATCACAATTTCAGGTAAAGAGAAATGAAATGAAATGTTTTGTTTGTTTGTTGTGTTGTCTCTTTCTGTTTGCTTTCGGTTACATTAGTGTTTTTCCATTTGCACATTGACACATCCTGCCAGTGGTAACCTGTGGTGTGAAAATAATTCTCACTTCTTCTGACACTTCCTCAAGCAGACATTTGGTAATCCTCCACCTGTAATCAGAAGTGTTTCTTAAAAGAAAGAAGAAAGAAAGAAAGAAAGAAAGAAAAAAAAAAGAAAGAAAGAAAGAAAGAAAGAAAAAGAAAGAAAGAAAGAAAGAAAGAAAGAAAAAGGAAAGAAATGTTGGTCCTGCTCACTATGTCACCAGCTAAAGTAGAGCACTTTTCTTCAAAGTGTGAGGAATGTGAAGAGTTCCTATTTCAGGATTTGTGATTCTCCTATAAAAGAGTACTCAGCGTGTATACTCCCACTCACTTCTGACGCACATGAGCTTCTCTTTAGCTTAAAAAGTTAGTTATTTTGTCTACCTCTAATGCTAATAGATCTCCTAACCCTTTGATCATTAAAATGAGCCATCAATTGAAATAGGAATATTCTTAATTTATATTGGAAAAGAGAATACTCTAGACTTCAAACTTAATTATTCAAAGATTTCTGATTTTTTTTTTTTTGTCTTTTTGTAGGTGGGTGCTCTGCGCAAACCACACAGAACCAGTGAAAGGATTTTTAGGCAGATATCTTCGAAGGAAACTGATAGAGATGGAAATAGAAAGGAATATACGCAATAATGACTTAGTAAAAATTATAGATTGGATTCCTAAGACATGGCATCATCTCAACAGTTTTTTGGAAACACACAGTTCTTCTGATGTTACCATTGGTGAGTTCCAAAACTGCAATATGCCATTTTCCAGGAACTAAGAGTATGTGGTAAAGATGGCCAGATTGGATGGTAGAAAATAACAAGTAAAGCTCATTTTTTTTCAGGCTTCCAAAGATTTAAGTTTTCTTTTTTTCCTTCTGAAAGTTTGCCTTCTTCTAAGCTTTATATGTCTGATTAAATTCATTTTGGCTGACAATTGTGGTTTACTAAGGTTTGACTGAAATCACATGAGTTTAATACAGACAAATATTTAAAAATCAAATAAGCATTTGAAATACACTGTATCTGTTTAAAGTTTCTTTTTATGCTAAAAACAAATTTTAGCCAATGGCTCACATCAAACGTAGTTGTGAGAGAAGATTTTAGTTAGAGGTAATTTCGGTGTTTCATGGATAATTGAAGTGTTTCATATTTTTCATTAAGGTAAAACTGAATTACTTCTCTTTAGCTGCCATAAAGATGTTTATTTTCCTAATCTTTCTTAAATTGAGTGTATAAAAGTCTCTTTGCCATTGTGATGGATCATAAAGATGTACTCACTAAAGATACAAGGTAAATGAAAAAGAAGAATTTTACATTTGAGATCAGAAGGCCAAGGCTGAGTCCTACTCTTCAAATAATGACATATTTTATATTTGGCAGTTTACTTCAGCACAGTTTCATCATCTATAAAATGGGGCAGGTAAACTAGACTATGACCTTTAAGGTTTCTCCTAACTCTAATTTGTTACGTTCTAGATTAAGATTTTAGGGTTAAAGGAAGGAGAGTTCAGTAGATTGAGTCTCCAGTAAAACATACTTTGTGACAATCAAGCTGGTCAAGATTATAATTGTTTAAGAATCCTGTAAGACATATATTATTAAATCCCTCATAATGATGTCTGGCTATTTATGTGTTTAGGTTAAACGTAATGGTTCTCAAAATGGTTTGCTTCTTCTTAGGTCCCCGACTTTTCCTCCCTTGCCCTATGGATGTAGAAGGTTCTAGAGTATGGTTCATGGACCTCTGGAACTATTCTTTGGTACCTTACATTCTAGAAGCAGTAAGAGAAGGTCTTCAGGTATCGTACTCAATTTTCTTTACTATTTAAAAACAAGCAAAATCGTCCTTTAAAGTAAAAAAAATAATAATAATCTTTTCTCTGGGTATTTATAACAGAAAACTGAAGGCATGAGCTATACAAAGATGCTGGTAAGGTTTTAAAGATCAACTAGTATATAACTATTTATTTACGTATTCTGTTCTGAGACTAAATATGCAGGAGAAGGAGAAAACCTTTGTTCTAACAACTACCCATTTAAGGCCAAACAAACTTACTGCTGTAGGTAATAGCAGTCAATTGATAGCTAGTTAATTGGACATTTCTTTATCTTATAAGTCAGGTGTTAACATGGGTCTTGATCATTTATTCTATTTTGGTTCCAACAGAATAAAAGACTATACCAAAGGTTTTTATTTTTTAAGAATAACGTATCCATTTTCTGGATTCCTCTAAAACTCTTATGCAAAGATGTGAGTTGAGTCTCGCAATTTCAATCACTGTATATGAAAAAGAAATTTGTGAATATTTATAACATTCTAGAAGTCATAATTTTTAAAACTAATATTTAAATAAACTATTTGTCCTCTTCAGATAGTTTCAGTATTTAATAAGCTATCATCCAAGTCTTTACATATAAAATCCTCTTTATTTCATATTTGTTTACTCGTACATGTAAAGAAAAAGATGATTTTACAAACTCAAAAACAGTAATATCTAAGAATACTTAGCTCTTAAATATCATTTTTTAAAAGTGCATAGGTTCCTTTTTTAACAATTAAATTAATATTATTTATAAAACACTGTCCTGAGAATGATAATTTTATACAGCTTCTATTCAGGCAAAAGTATAACCATTAGAGTAATACCAGTTTCCCAGACTAAAACAAAATTATTTTGAAGAGGGAGTAAAAATGTCTTGCTTCTTGCTGTGGTTCTAGATGTTAAGGAGCAAGATAGTGTAAGTGCTGAATCAGCCACGATGTAGGGAGTGTAGGGGGGACATCCAGAACACAGGAGAGGTAAGACAGGAAAACCCTTAGCGGGTGGACAGTTCTCATTGCTACTAAAGGATGTGCTCCGCCACAAGTCCGTTGGTAGGTGATATTCCTGGGGTCGTCCATATATGTTTTCTATAAGAAAAGGAAGAAAAGGAATCATGTATGTTTTGAACTATTCCCTTGGATCTACTGGTAACAAAGAACCTTGAATTGGAGCAAGAAGTGAAAAAACAAAGCCTGATTGCAAAGATGAACATCCGAGTTGAGAGGAATAGAAAAATCTCTTTTCAAATGAATGCTTTGATGAGGAAACATATGGGGAATACTCTCCGGCAGACGTTCTAGTTGGAAAAAAAAAAAAAAACCCACTGGTGTTACAAAGGATTCTGATTTTTAATCTGGTGATTCTACCTTTATTGAAATGTCAACAATCAATTTATAGTATTCTAAATATTTAAATATTTTGTATGTTATAATTTTACAATATTTTATAATATTTTAATATTTAAATATTCTTTCAATTATTTTCTATAATACCTATTTTACACCAAAATACAGAATTGGGCCTATTTAGCATTTTATTGGTCAATTCCAATTTTACTATCCTTGATGAATCTTTAAAAGGCTGGCATCAGTCGATTCTAGCCTGCATGTTCTTTTTGTAACATTTACTTTCCAAGAATTACACATTTCCTTCGATTAGCTTAAGCTGTACAGCAGCCTATGTCTTATAGTTCTATAAAGTAGGTTTTTAACTGAGGGAAAACTTTTGCTCCAAAACAAGATAACTGTTACCCCTGCCGTCATCTCCCAAGGAATATACAGATATCAGGACCTGGCGCTCACTCGCTCGCTTGCTCTCTTTCTCTCTCTCTCTCTTTCTCAAGGCAAGGCTGACACAAACTTATTCAGTTCCTCCTGGAGAAACCCAAAAGATAACTCCAAAGCAATCTGTGTGCCTTTCATGGTGTCAGTGTCCACCATTTTGCTTTTGTCTCACTGAACCACAATGAGCCATGTAGAACACCTCACAGTAAGCTATCTGGGACCAAATAGGCACCAGGTAACCAGGATTGGCCTCAAAAGAGTAGGTCAAGGCAGACGGGGAGTACATCAAAGGACTAGTTTGCCCATGTTACTGTTCTCTTCTCTTCATTTTAGCTTTTCTTTAGAAAAGAAAGTCCTTGTTTACAAAGTCCATTCCACCTCTGTCTCTTCAGTGTGCCCTGCCTAATTTGGCTTCAAGATTGCTTCCAGCTTAAAAACTTTTTTTGTAAAAGATTTTATTTATTTATTCATGAGAGACACGCAGAGAGAGACAGAGACATAGACAGAGGGAGAAGCAGGCTCCATGCAGAGAGCCTGATATGGGACTTGATCTCAGAACCCCAAGATCACGACCTAAGCCAAAGGCAGATGCTTAACCACAGCCATGTGCCCACAGCTTAGAACCTTTTAACATAACTTATATTCATCTTGTCCCCTCTACTTCACTCCCAGTACTTTAACTAGCTTTTCTCATCTCTTTCTTACTGACTCTGCTTGCATTTGAATCCTGACAACATTAATGCTTTCATTTCCTATTTTTCCTCTTCTTTTACCTCTGGCCTTATAAATAAACACCTAAAAAGAGTTTCTACAGGAAGCAATGAGATTATTAGAGGAAATTAATGCAAAGAAAATGATTATCAGAGAAAGTATTTTTATTTTCAAAGAAAATTTGAGTTAGAGTGAGGTTGGCAGAGAAAAGGTCTGTGATTTTATTTATCATTTTTCCAAAGTGCACTTTAGTAGAGAACTCTATTTAGTGTCTAGCATGGCTTTTTTCAATTCTCCATCTTTGGAACTTCTCTTTCTCAACTGAGTTTTCTTTTGGTTTATAGAATTACTAATAAAGATAAATGTGGGCAGTGATTTCTATATGCATTTAAAATAAACCTCCCTCTTACTCTCTCCCAAATTTTGACCATCTATTTTAGATGTTCCTCTTTATTTTGCTTCTCCTTCGAGGTTAAAGAGAGTACGTAGATAGACATATATTTACAATCTGGAAAACTGTATATGGACACATACAGTATATGGACACAGTTCCCTGGAAAGTCCCATAAGAACTCAATGTGCAATGGAATTACTCAATTAACAGCCACCTATTTTACTGAATAGAAATGTATTCTAAACGTATTAAACATGTGATCATTTTTTAGATGTATGGGAAACGGGCACCTTGGGAAGACCCCTCAAAGTGGGTGCTTGACACATACCCATGGAGTTCAGCGTCTCTGCCTCAGGATGGTCCAGCGTTACTTCAGTTGCGACCAGAAGATGTTGGGTATGAGGGCTGCATATCCACTAAGGAAGCCACAACCTCAAAGCACATTCCACAAAATGACACAGAAGGGGATCCTCTGGTAAGAAACTGATGTATGGTTCTTCTAATATCATATTAGTATGGTGTGTGGTCATCAATATTTAGTCATTTGTTTTAAAGATATTTCTCTTCAGTAGTATTTGGGGCTGTTCTGATATATATAGTCAACTTTAACTCTTTTGCCTTTGGCCTGCTTTCATTGAGTGAAATTCTTAAAATGAAAGACCAAATTTATATGCTTAAAAACCTAGAAACACTAAAACCAGGCTGAACTCTATGACCACAATTTTTATTTTTTTATGCAGAAAATTATATGAATAAATTAATAAATCTTCAACATTACATGACTCAATTCACTAGGTATTTAAGAGAAAACCAAATTCCATTCTTAAATTTACAAAAAAAGAATTGAATATAATGTATACTTGGAGAACTAAAGAATATTTTACATATATCAACTAATCTGACTAGATATATCATTAGTCTGTTGTTGCCTACGGTGGAGAAGACTAAACTGACTTGGAAATCAAAGGGAAGTTACTCTCCCTGATTCTGCCTCTCTTGCTTAATTTGCAGTTCTGTTTGGTTTAATAAAAGTCAGTAAAACGGGCAGCCCCGGTGGTGCAGCGGTTTAGCGCCCCCTGCAGCCAGGGGTGTGATCCTGGAGACCCAGGATCAAGTCCCACGTCGGGCTCCCTGCACGGAGCCTGCCTCTCCTCTGCCTGTGACTCTGCCTCTCTCTATATATATGAATTAAAAAAAAAAAAAAGTAAAACTATGAGTATTCTGAGACTATTAAGTAAGTGGTGTTATTAAAAAGAAGATTTTATTTTTTATGTATTTTTTCATATGTACGGATGAACCCGTATAGATTGGGGTCAGTTAGAATGCATTTATTAGCTTACCATTCTATGGCTAAAGAAATCACTGGACTTGCACAATAAATACAAGAAGAAAAGATACTGAAATAACAGCCATTATGTCATTTAAAACAGGCAAAAAGGAAATGATTAAAAATCATAACCTATGACAATACCCAAGAACATAAAATGACTTGGTATTTTATGGGATATTCCTATACCCATAACCCAACATATATACATTATCATCTCACCTGACCAGTCTTAACGTTTTGAGGGTTACATGTGAACAAACTGATAGATTTTTAAGATCTTTTCCATGGCAAAATGCACACATGCAAAAAAAATTTTGTAAAACATTTCAAAGGGCTCCATAGAGTCATGGGGGTATATACATAGACTTGCTTTGATTCCAGAGAACTCCTATATAGGACTTCTGATATTGGACTTTCACTCTAGACCATAAAATCCTTAAGAACCTGGACTTTTATTTCTATAACAGGTAGCTGGCCCTTTAGCTCCTACATAGTTTAAAATTAACAGTGGTGGAGGAATTGGTTTGGATGCAGCATAATTGGGAGCAAGTACTAATTAATTGCTGATAGAATGGTTTAAAATTTAACAGCAAATATAGACTTCAGGGTACAAGTATGAGCTATCACCTTTGAATTTTATAACTTCTAGTCTTCACTTTGCAGTGTTGATACACTGTATCTGTTCCAGGTAAGGAGAGGCTTTATAGAGTTTGTTTTGAGAATTACACTATAGAGTGAGAGACCGCTAAGGAATGCCCTCAACTTCCCAATTCCCACAGTCCTGATAACTAAACCCATCCAGCATTCTTCCCTGGCTCTGAATGCTCTTTCTTCTAGTATGGAAAAGAGCTCCAGAGTTTCCCATACTGAGTGGAAATTAGGGTTAAAAAACCTGATTCTTGGGGTACCTGGGTCGCTCAGTTGGTTAAGCATCTGCTTTTGCCTCGGGTCATAATCCCAGGGTCCTGGGATTGAGCTCCGTCAACAGGGATTGGGGGGGGGGGGCGGGGTCCAGGGGGCCCGGGAGTGGGTCCCTGCTCAGCAGGAAGCCTGCTTCTCCCTCTCCCATTCCCCCTGCTTGTGCTCACTTGCTCTCTCTCTCTGTCAAATCAAAAAAAAAAAAAATGTAATATCTGATTCTTAAACAGCTGCTCAACTAAATATGTTAAGAAACAGGGATTATGATATGTTAAAAAGCGAAAGGCTTATCATCAAAAAGTAAATCTTTAGGACATTTCTGATAAGAAAATAAATATTCTATCTGCTTTTATGTTGTTATAGATTTATAATTACTGTCATCAAGTGAAAATATATTTGCAGTCCAATCTAAATAAAAAATATATGGGAAAAATCCACTATTTAATGTCAGAAATATGTTTTTGGATATGAACAAGGATACAACTTTTTGGTGCATCTCACAGTATTTTATTCATCATCAACAAACTCATTCATTCTTTCAACAAGTATTTTTTTTAAAGATTGTTATTTATTCATGAGAGACACAGAGAGAGAGAGGCAGAGACACAGGCAGAGGGAGAAGCAGGCTCCATGCAGGGAGCCTGATGTGGGACTCGATCCTGGGTCTCCAGGATCACTCCCTGGGCTGAAGGTGGCGCTAAACCACTGAGCCACCCAGGGATCCCCTATTTCAACAAGTATTAATAAGTATGTACTCGGCTAAGACCCGGTGGCCAGAAGATAAATAAAAGATCGTTTCTGATCTCAGGAAGCTCACAGTCCATTAGCAGAGAGAGCCATCTACCCATATAAATGACAGTAAAATAGTGGTAGAGTCACATACTAGATAAAGTAGGGAGTCCATTGAGGAAGTGATTAGGAGACAGCTTCCAAAAGGAGGAGATTCTTTTTTTTTTTTTTTTAATTAATTTTTATTGGTGTTCAATTTACCAACATACAGAAAAACACCCAGTGCTCATCCCGTCAAGTGTCCACCTCAGTGCCCGTCACCCATTCCCCTCCAACACCCGCCCTCCTCCCCCCTTCCACCACCCCTAGTTCGTTTCCCTGAGTTAGGAGTCTTTATGTTCTGTCTCCCTTCCTGATATTTCCCAACATTTCTTCTCCCTTCCTTTATATTCCCTTTCACTATTATTTATATTATAAGTCAATCGGAGAAGGACAAGCAGTGTATGTTCTCATTCATTTGGGGAATATAAAGGAGGAGATTCTTAAGCTGCCTCTAGAAGGGTGAATAGAAGTTCCTCGTGTGGTTAGATGGAGAACATCCAAAATTAAGGAAGCGGCAGGTGAACCATGGAACGGCATAACAAAAATGACTTCAGGGCTCTATGCAGAATGGCGGGATTAGAATAAGAAGGGCAAGAAAAACTAGAGGCCGAGGCCTATTTATCTTTGTAAGAAGCTAAAACTTGATCACACAGATAATGGGGGGCTACCGGAGGTGTTTGGGCAGGGGACTTACCTTGGCTAGATTTGCAGGTTATAAACATTGCTTTGGTAATAGAACAGAAGACAGATTAAAGAAGAGAGGATGGAAGCTGGGAGCCCAGCAGATTGGCAAATAGCAGGGGTGATAAGGACCTGCGCAGCGTGTTACAAATGATAGACATTATATAAATGACTTTGGGTGCGGAGAATGCAGAGAGGGGAGGGGAGGGGAGGAGAGGAGAGGAGAGGAGAGGAGAAGAGGGAAGGGGAGAGGAGCAGGGAGGGGGGGAGGAGAGGAGAGGGGAGGAGGGACATTGTTTTGCAGAGAATAATGATCTGTCGCAGTGACAGTTGGATCATCTGTAACCTTGCCCCCTCTGTAATCCGCGGGGACCTGAGTGCACAAAGCAACGCCGTGAGAAGGCAAACTAAATCCCGTGCGCACATTTATTAGGAACCTGAGACTTGGAACTTATTCTAATAAAGCGTATTTATTATATGGCACCATTTGCAAAGATTAAGACTTTAGTGACACTTGCATCACACCATAAAACTTTTACAACACTCAGCGTCCAAGTGATTCCCAGCATTCATGACCGAGGTCAGAAGCGTGACCCTTCAGAGGGACCTCATTCACAATGCCTACTGCTCTCGGGAAAGCAAGAGGACGCTCAGCACACAAGCGTGTTCTACAAATTATCTTCACCCAAATGCTGGAACATGCGGCCAGCAACTAATGAGGGAGGAGCTGGCATCACGAAAGAGGGAGGCAAAATAATTGTGAGGGGGGTGGCGTGTGGGGGAGAGAGGGGGAAAGAGAGACGAGGAGGGGGGAGCAGGTGCCGATGGAGACCTTTGGCTTTTTGCCTCATTGGGTTTGAGAGGTTGTCCCAGCAAATCCCAACCCGTATCTGTGTGCAGCTCATTTAATAAATTCAGAGAGTTAGACTAACCGTTGTGTCAAAAAATACTGTCCTGAAGAATATTAAAATGACCTTAAGACACGGCTATCGCCATAGCCTCTTTTTAGAAAGGCATGCGTGCTAAAATTGGGGATTACCAGTGTATCATTGATTTCACGAGCATTTATTGAACATGCATTTTACACTGAGCACCCAAGCGCACGTGGCCCTAACACATGACCAAAGAATCCTTTTTTATATTTTTTTAGATTTCTTTTTTTTATTGGATCAGAGTCTCTATTTCTCTAATTTGGAAAAACAACAACAACAACTTGGATTACTTTATCAAATAATAAAATTACTATGCATTCAACAATATAAATATCATTACAACGAATAGGAACCCTTGACAGGAAGACATGTCTTCTTCCCTTGCTGAAGACGTGTGCCAGTTTTCCTGTGCTTTCTAGAACCGTCGAACAATTTTTCCACAATCCGCTTTTAAACCATCTTTCTTTTTTTCTCTGATGGTGGGTCCGCGGATCTAGCAGCAGCCAAGCAAGGCGGCCGCCGTCTGTTCTGTGATACATGGAAGCAGCTGGCTGCCCTTCTCCCCAGGTGCTTCCACGCGTGTGTCCCCTTCCCTGGAACAAACATCACCACCGTCCTCTCAACTGGGAGCCTGGGGCAGCTGCTCTTGTTCCAGAAGCTGGCTTTTGTGTTCAGTGATCTATCAATCATAGTTTAGCCAGAAATCCGACAGCGATTCTTTGCCTCTCCCTCTTCAGACACCCAGGGCCTGCTCCTTGCCCCTCCCTGGGGCCAGCCCCGAGCCAGCTGGTGCCGTGCCCTGTGCTCCTGCCCCCCACCCCGGCCCGGGGGAGCATGTGCATGAACGTCCACGGCTTGCAGGTGCCACCGGGTGCTGTCAGCTTCTCGCCGTCCAGCAGCGGGCCCAGACCCAGTGGGGATGAGCCCTCCCCGGGCTCCCCACCGGAGCCCATTGGGTCACAAGCCCCCATCACAGCGCTCTCTCCAGGCCCCATTTGGCCCCATGGCTTGCTGCTGGGCGGGGGGCCGTGCGTGGGAGAGCCGGTAGAGGAGCCCCAGGCGACGGCTGGAAGTCAAAGTCATGTCCCCGTTGCCCTTGGCTGGGAGGTTGGGGTGCCTGGGGGGCTCAGGGCCGCAGGCTGAGGAGGGCTGAGGGCCAGCCCGCTCCCCGTGTCGCTGCCACATCCATGTGTCTTTCTCTTTCCACAGATGAACATGCTAATGAAGCTCCAAGAAGCAGCCAACTACTCGGGCACCCAAAGCTGTGACAGCGATAGCACCAGCCACCATGAAGACATTTTGGATTCGTCCCTGGAATCGACCCTCTAAAGGGTGAACAAAGTTAGGGGAAAAGACTGACGCTCTTTCCAAAGGCCTGAGAGGCAAGGTATTGTCCCTACACCACTGCCAGTACGAAAGCGCCCTGTCGAGGGCCCTGCCCCAGAGCTGTGGTCTCCCAGGAGGCAGCAGGAAGAAGCCTGAACCGCCAAGATGCTCGACGGAAATGGAAGCTTAACTTTATTTTATTTCTAGGCGTTTTTATATCCGTGGGGCCCTGCACGGCTCCATTACTCAACCGGAAAGGACCCTCATGACAGGGCGACCGAATGGAGTGCATGTGGGATAGCCAGACTGGACTTTATTTTGTCCCTCTTTAAAAGTTTACAATGCAGCCCTTCTGTCGTCCCTTCCTTTTGTTTCCTCGAGGGGCCCTTCTCACCCCCCACCCCCCACCCTCCACCGCCAAGCAGGGCCCCTGCTTCCCCGTTCAAGCCTCCTTTGTGCCACACGGTGCTGGTCACAGGGCCCCAGTGGGATCTGTGTCGTGCGCTCACCCCATTCCAAAACGAAGCCAAGAGGCCAGTCCTCCGTAAGCACAGCCGGAATTGTGCGACCACCAGGAAAACACTACTATGGCAAGCTGGAGTCGTGCCAGTGTCATTCTTAACTGCCACGTTCCCATGATGTGCTCCACCACCTTCCTCGTCTATGAGTCACAGGTTTTATAAGGTTGTTTTTACCACAGTGGTCTTTTGAAACCACCGGCCCACTCCCCGAACAAGAGTTTTATACCAATTATTAGTCAACACTGACAAAAGGCTTTCTTAGGGCTTTACTTGTTTGAGCCTTTTCAGTGAAAGAAGGAACATTTCCTATGGTGCTGTCTCACTGCCTTAAAACAGATTTCTACAACAGTTTAACAGTTGGTTTAAATCCTAAACCGTCGGTGATTTCCACTGTCTTTTCATTTATAACCAAGCAACACCAGTTCACACAGTAGCCTCTCATCTCTATATATCTGTTTTGGGGTTTTTTTGGTTTGGTTGTTTTGGGTTGGTTTGTTTTGTTTTTTGTTTTTTTTGTTTTTGTTTTTCCAGAAGAATTGGATAGGAGAAAAATCAGTATTTTTCTGCCCTTGAGAATCGATTGCCTGTCCTCCAAAGTGTCCAAGTAACCCAGAAACCCTCTTTGACTGTCACTTAAAAGCTAAGACATGTGGCTAAATTCCATCCAGTTCTAGGCAAATGGCGTTTTAGAAGGAGGGAGATTTGGAAATCCCATCCCGCAGAGCTGGAAGTGCTAGATGCAACACGGACACAACTATTTGGCTTTCCTCCCCTCTTCTTTTTGTGATTATGATTCCTGTTACTATTAGTTTGGAGCATGTTGTTTCGATTGCTATCGTTGTACATGAGAAATTCAGCATTAAAGAACACTGAAGCAGTGAAGTCACTGTGGAAGAGGAAGCGCTTATACTGTAAGAGAAGGTTAGATTTGCACAGTCTACTGGGTAGGTATTGTAAATAATAATTTTAAAAACTTGCACAAATCAAAACAAACACATGCACACAAAAATGTATTGTAATCCTGTCGGTGTTAAGAGGTGTTTCACTTGCTGAGATTTCCTGTACATTGCAAACAAATACAGAATGCAGACCCTCCAAGCTGTTATTATCTGGTGTGTTTGTCCTGTATTTACAGTTGTCATGACTATGCAGGAGCTATCAGTGCTAGAGTGAGCATGCTTCAAAACTGTTCATGAAGCCGATACATTCTTGGAAAAGTAAAAAAAAAAAAAAAAAAGTCTGAAAGTGCATCTGTTGTGGCAGGCTTTAAAGAGAGTGCATGAAAACCGATGGGAATCATTGGAGAAGTTACCACCGCTCACAGAGGACGGGTTTTGAGTTTTTAGAACCGAAGGGCTAGGCCATGGTGTAGACGTGTTCTAAGTGTGTGAAGATGTGTTGCTTTCAGGATGGGCAATTGGTGCTACTCTCTGTGACCACCCGTGGGTCAGTTGCTATAGAACAATAACAGCACAAGACATCTGTGCAGTTTTCAGAGTGTCACTAAGTCCACAGGTCCTACACGGTGCTATTGCCCTAAGGGAAATCTGAACTGAATTTATGCACATAGAATGGTCACCCTGACTTTGAAGCCTCGAACATGGATCAAAACTGTTGTAAAACATCAATACATGTAGCTGGATGAGTGACTGGTTGCCCTTGTATAATATGTGATCTAAAAAAATTGCTAATCTTTCCCTGCCATTTTTGAGAAACACAGTCCAAACATGATCATAAACACAAATTCCTGCAATACATCCCAGTAGGTTCACCTAGTTTACAACTTAAACTAGTTTGTGAAACATGTGTCTGTATACATTTTATATTTTGTACATTTTTGATGTAACATATCATGTAAATAGGCAGAAACAGTGAAATAAATCATCTGAAAAGTTTTGTAGTCTTTGTAAAGCCCCAATAATAAGTACTTGGTGTCAATGGACTTAACTGGATGATGTATTTTCTATTGGTTTATTGTTCCTCTAGCTTGTAAACCAGCTTGCATATATTTTTTTGCAAATGTGCACCCTGTATCTGTCTAAATTATTACTTTGCCATTAAAGTGGAATTATTTATTGACAACAAGGTGTGGCATCCATATATGGGGAAAAACTGAATGATCATGCACCAAAAGTCTCAAGCTTTAAAATGGTGCTTATAACTACTAATGCGCCATCAATGGGGATATGTGTGAATTTTTATTTTAGATACTCTATAGAAAAGACCACATAGCTTTTAGTAAATACATAAACTGAAGGCCCGGGACATATTTTTTTTTTAATGAAATGTATACAGTAAGAATTTTTAGAAAACTCTCACTAGTCTTAGTGCTGGATTATAAAATATGAATTGATATAAAATAGAATGTCGATGTGACTTAGTTAAATCAACTAATCAGATGTTTCTTTATATTTCACTAAATCCTCAAACTTTTAGCTCTAGAAGATTATTTAAGGCAGGGTAATTTTTGGGTGCTGCTTAACTTTTTAATAGAGATTATAAAAAGAAAACTCCCTTTAAAATTAGGCTTTTTTAAAATACCTTGAGTTCCAACTCCAGTAATTAGAATGTATATTTGGATGATACAAGCAGGTTTTTGGTTTTTAGGACAGGAAAACTGTTAAATTAGAACAGTTGTAGAAGGGGGAAAAGAAAGGCATTCATTAAAATGGGTCAGTCAGCCAAAATTGATGCGTTCGATTCTTCATTCACAGTTTGGGAAATGAGGGAAATCTCCCCATTTCAGCCTCCCTGGGTAAGCACTAACTTGAATACAATTTTGACACGTGCACTCTCAGGCTGCAGATAGGAGTCCTGCCACTGTCATTCTTCTCTGGCCCATTTTTACCCACATCCTGTTGCCTGTTTTCTTCTCTCTAAAATAGTGAGAGTACTAGAATCCCCGTCTCGCAGATCACCATTATCATCAAGTGGGTCATTACATGCAAATGCCTTGAGCAGTGCCCAACGCTTACAGAGCCCTCCACTGATTACAGCTGCTTTTACAACCATTATTACAAACTAATAATTATAAAAGATGCTCGAGGCTATTTTCAAACATTCTTGAGAACGACAATGTGGGAAGTATTTCAATTTATTAAAAAAATTTTTAAGAATTTATCTCTTCATGTAATTCCCTCATTCAAAAAAATGGAGTTGGGGCGCCCAGGTGGCTCAGTGGTTGAGGGGCTGCCTTCAGCCCAGGGCATGATCCTGGGGTCCCGGGATCGAGTCCCACGATGAGCTCCCTGCATGGAGCCTGCTTCTCCCTCTACCTGTGTCTCTGCCTCTCTCTCTCTCTCTCTCTCTGTGTCTCTCATGAATAAATAAATAAAATCTTTTAAAAAATGGAGCTACTAAGGGTATCCACCTGTAGGGCAATTGGGGGATCAGGTTTGGATCCGTAAAGCATTTATAAAACACTGCCTAGCACTCAGGAAACTTTGAATAAATATTAGCTGCTGTAAGACACTGTCATTATAATAAGTTAATTATATCAGTAGTATGACAAATATTCTCAGGATTCAATTTGTAACTATATTCAAGGTAATATTAGAGTCTTGCTAAAAGTATGTCTTTCATCCAATTTCCTAATCTGTAAAATGGGATGATTATACTATCTCTTCATAAGAGTGTTTTCAGACACTGATAGAATTAAACGATCAAATGAATCTTATTTGAATTTGGAGAAATTCAAATGCTTTTATTTCAGCCTTTTGGATTTTCACATTTAAAAAAACCCCAAAATTTTTATAAGAAATAAGCCACCCTCAAAAATATTGATTCTATGTTTTGAAAAATGAAGATGTTTAAAAGAAGCTTCAATTGTGTTTTGCTTTTTTGGTTGGAAGGAGGCACCAACAGGTAAAATACTGCATTTCTGGATGCAATATTATTTTTAATTTAGTGAAAATGATCTGGATAATGATGTTGGAGGATCTCCTCACTAAGTACCCATTATCTTTTATTTATGCAGGAGTTCATCAATAAGAAAACATATTCACAGAAATTAAACATAGCATATTCTGAACTATGATCTTATTAGAGGAAAATGAAAGTTCTCACGTTGTTTTCCATAAAATATCAAAAAAAATTTTTTTAAAGCCTTTCCATTGTCACTGGAACTTTTAACAATTCACCTTAATATTCTAGGGTAACACACAATGGAGGTGAAGGTGATGAAGAACAGAGTAAATAATTTTTTTTTAGTAAATAATTTTTTATACTCGTTACGTGTTAAAATGAAAACATTGTCGATGTATTGAGTTATATTAACTATAGTATTGTAATTAATTCACCTGATTCTCTTTAATTTTTTCTACTGTGGCTCCTAGAAAATTTACAATTAAATATGTTGCTTGTATTTGTGACTCACATTTATGTTCCCATTAGATAGTATATCATAGAAAGATTGATCTTTATAAAATGTAAATGCGATCGCCCTCGCATCTTTTTTATATTTTGTGTTTATGAATAAGATCTAAATACCAAAGGGTAATTCCTTGCTCCATCTGGATTTGGCTTATCCCTTGGCTTCCTTTTTCACCAGACCCAGTGCCTCCGTTGTGGTTCTGTTCTCCATGATATTAACCTAATTGTAGACCTAGAAGTAATTCTTGAGACCATAACAACTTCCTAGGTAACTTAGCTACGAGCACGTGCCAGTTTGATTATAATCTTGCTGCATGGGAACAACCTCTAGTGGGCCAGCTGGAGTGTCTCTTCTAGTAGAGGGCATGCATGGACTATATAGATTAGGCAAAAAAGAATGTTTATTTCAAGGTCTGCAGACTCTTGACTGTCCGGCGGAAGCATGAGTGATCGGTTTCCCAAGACCAATGTTTATCCCATAAATAATTAAGCAATTCTCAGAATTCTAATTTATTCAATAAGGAGATTACTAATTATATCAAGCAATAAGGTTTTATCCCAAACTGGGTTTGGAACAGTATTTCTTTCACAATAATTTTTTTTACTTCCTTTCACCCCCAGGCCCTTACGCATTCTCAAATGCTATTACCTTGGATAAGCCTTTCTGGTCCTTCAGACTAGGTCAAGAATCCACTTTTCTAGGCATTACATATCATTATCTTACATAAAAAAGGCATAGATCTTATATGCTTCTCTAATGCCACTTATGCAATTTCGGGACTTAGACTATAGTGTATTCTCAATACACATATTTAATAAAAATATCTGTATGTGGAGATAACAACAGAATGTTAGCATCTGTAAAGCAAAAGCATTAAATTCAAGAACTACTTTTACAGGTGAGGAGCTTCCTGGGAAGCCAGATTGATTAGAAGCTGTCTGATGACCAGGGAAGGAAGTGGATAACCTGAGGGTTTGTGTAATCCAGTAGAGACAAAATACTGCCTCCCGCTTAGGATTTGTTTTCCCTTTAGATGTAATGTACTACATACTTTCTACCAAGTTTTCTTTTTCCTTCTGCTTTTCAAGTTTTTGAACATGACTCAGTTATATATAGTGCAATTTAAATGTGTGGGGTTTGGGGGGGAACGGATAAAACAGTTGGAAATGTAGTGCTAGAGCCTAGAAGACAAGTGGGGGCTGAAAAGATCAAAATAGGAATCCTTAGCATAGAAATGAGAAGTGAAGTTGTGAATTTCATTTTGGGATGTTTTCCCACAGGAAAGATCTTGACCAAGTGGTGAAGACTGAGACTAAAACTCCAGAAAGTTCATTTGGTCTTTTTCAATTTGCATAATTTGTCTCTGCCCATTTAATGCAACATTTATAAAAGAGGGGTGTAATGGAAGAAAAAAAAAACATTTCAGAGTCAGAAATCTGTCATGTGTTGTGACTGCTTCAGGGATGACTAACCTGTCATCTGTGTTCATCTAGATTTTATACCCTAAAGATGCTGATGGATAACTGATGTCCCCAGTGTAGCAGGACAGCAGCCACTCTCGACATCGTGATGCAAATGACGTGTATTTATCAGTTCCTAGAAAACATATTCTTAGGGAGTGGTAAAAAAAATCTTGAAGTCTAGTCACAGCCCATCCATGAATACTTGAGCGCTTGTGTTTTCAATAGTTGTGTTCAGTTTGGTCCTAATCAGTGTGACCGATGTGAGGCCGCTGAGTAAGGCTTGTTTTAGAGGGTGGTGTCCGAGGTGTAGAAGCTGGACCAAATCCCCCATAAAGTGCTTGAGTGCAGGCAAATGATTGTTTGCTTAACATCATTAGGTCATGATCTCAGGCCTCTGGGCTGGAGCCCTGCTCAGCGAGGGGGTGAGGTGAGGGGGTCTGCTTATCTCCCACTCCCTCTGCCCCTCTTTGAAGGTGGGCTGCCAAGTTCCAAGGCAAATGGCTGTCCTGGTTAGCTGCTCTCATTCCCTAGTCTGGCCCTTGCATGGGTTACCTACAAGGTGTGGGCACGGGGCAGTCCTGTGGGCTGGTTGCCAGTGAGCTAGAAGCTCAGATAATGATGGGGAAATGCTGCCCAGAAGCCTGGCATTAGTTGGACTTTTGAGACCAAAAGCAAGCGCAATGAACAGCCAGCCTCAGGCTCCTGGTGATTGAGGATAACCCCTCAAGTCTGGCCACTACCTAGAAGCTAAAGGAGAGCCTTCTCCAATACCAGGGGTTTCTCAGGGGAAGGAAACTCCCAAGGACTGTGTTTGCTCACTGTATGGCTTCATATCCTGGGCGACTGCAGAACTTAGGAAAAAAGAGCCACATGCACAATCTGAACTTTTTCAGTAGCCATGCTGAGAGCAGTAGAAGAAACAGGTGAAACTGATTATAACAATGTACTTTAGCATCCCAACCGATGACGCCTGTTATTATCACTGCACCATATGATCAAGCTATAATAAGATCTTTAATAAGATTTTTAAAATCTTTAATAAGATTTTTTAATATATTTTGTATTTTATATTTGGAACTAAGCCTTTGAAATCCAGCATGTATTTTACACGTATAGCACATGTCAATCTGGACACAGTCTTTATCAGAAGAACTTGATCTATATTGGGAATTAAAAAATGAATAGTTAAGGGGGTGCCTGGGTGGCCCAGTTGGTTGAGTGTCCAGCTATTGATTTTGGCTTAGGTCATGATCTCAGAACCCTGGGCTGGAGCCCCGTTCAGCGAGGGGTGGGGTGAGGGGGGTCTGCTTATCTCTCACTCCCTCTGCCCCTCCCTCCCCTGCTCCAGGGCACATGCATTCTTCCCTCTCTAAAATGAATAAATAAATCTTTTTTTTAAAAAAAATTTGAATAGTTAAAAAGTAGATTCACATAGGTAAGTTGCTCCAAAAATAGTTAATATAAATTGAACATGAGGGGCACCTGGGTGGCTCAGTGGGTTCAGCATGTGCTTCAGCCCAGGTCGGGCCCCAGAGCCCTGGGATGGAACCTGCATGAGGCTCTCTGCTGAGCAGGACGCCTGCTTCTCCTTCTCCGTCCACCCCTTCCCCTCTCAACACCCCCCATCCCCGCCCCATTCTCTCCTCGTGTCCTCTCTAGCTTGCTCTCTCTCTCTCTCTCTCAAGTAAATATATAAAATCTTCTTTAAAAAATTGGGTAGGAGTTTTAGGTTTAAATTTTGGATGGTTACCATCAAGTTAAAAATTGAGTTCCAGATTTCTGTATATATATTTCTTACTCCGTAATCCCAGGACAAAAGAATGCCTCCTCATCCTACATTTGGATAAGGAAGGAACTTACCTCAAGTTATCCTTTTGCCTGGCAGGAAATGATTCTCTTCTCCAGATTAAAAAAAAAGAAGAAGGAAGAAGAAGAAGAAAAGAAGAAGAAGAAGAAGAAGAAGAAGAAGAAGAAGAAGAAGAAGAAGAAGAAGAAAAGGAAGAAGAAGAGAAGAAGAAGAAGAAGAAGAAGAAGAAGAAGAAGAAGAAGAAGAAGAAGAAAAGGAAGAAGAAGAAAGAAGAGAAAAGAAAGAAAGGTAACCATTCAAAGATATTTGAAATAGCAGAATGAGTCCAACGCAAGATCAGAATTTCACTGCAAAGCTATCAATAATATTAACATATATAAATATAAAGAGAGAATGTTTTCAGAGATGGAGACAGAAGAAGAGAAAAATACCTACCAATACACTAAAAATGGACTTGCTTACTGAATGAGAGAGAAGCAGCAGGCTTTTCCTAATCTGCATAAAATATCCCTCTGGGGCGACCCCCTTTTCTTGCCCACATGTGCTATTCACCAAACGTCGTTCTAATTGCTAATCTGGTTTCCTAGAAACCCTGAAACCTATATAGGTATTTCTCAAATATAATGTTTTTCTTTTCTTTTTCTTATATACTAAAGTTCAGTGATTAGTTCTTTCCAAGATCTGAAAAACCATATTTCCCTGACTACATCTTTTTTTAAAGCGCTGCTACTAGAAATTTGGTTCATCTGCAGAAGCCACAGGGCTGTCTATAAAGAAGACAATAGTCCCCTTGCCAGGGTAGCACAGTAATTAGCCTTTTTTTTTTTTTTTTAATATTTACACTGTCCTCTGTAGCTGTTTGCTTTTTTTCGGTATCAACCAAGTGTTTCACTAACTAGCTTGAGAAAAAGATGCCTGTAATACCAGTGGCACCCTCGGAAATTTTAAATTATTATACTTTTTAACTATTCAAAATTATTATTGGTTTAAGTGAAATGAATTCATTATCCTATCAAATGAAATTATAATTGATACTAACGTTATATTAATCGCCAGCCTGAAAGTTAAATGCCACTAGCATAAAACAAGAACGGGGAGGAAAGTTTCTAGGTGACCAGCTGGTGTGGTAACTACGTGAGAGTGACTCCTGTGATGCTCCTGCAGGACACCATGGATTTGCAGTCTGCTCTGGAAATTTCCTCCTCACAGAATGAATTGCAAAAAGATATGCAGGACCTTCAGAGAACTGGAAAATAGATCATGTGCAAACAGATGAAAACATTTTTCCGGCCAAGCAAATATTGATACTGCTAGAACCTGACCTATAGTGTCTGTGTGACCATTAATTTCAGAGAAAGGTCAAGTTGCAGATTTTAACATCAACAAGGCAAAAGTGGAACAGGAGTTTGAACATACCATAGGAAAATGCTGTATGCAATTTTACTTCGTTACCTTCCATTGAGAAATCAACCCAAGGGTTAATTTGAAGAAAAAAAGAAAAAAAAAAAAAGATCTTGTGATCAAAGAATTGAGACTTCTGGCATGTTATGAAGTCTTAATAATATACAGATATATCTACAAAGTAGTATAAACCAATTTTCGGAAAGTATCAGAAAAAAAAAAAATCTCTTACATTGTATTACTCTTCATATACGACGTAGGACCTAAACTGAAGAGGAAGAGGAATCCCAGAATAACCTACTGTTCAATCAAATAACAAGGTAGCTAAATGCAGGCCTTATTTCATGTGCACGTGCACGAGACACTAACTGGAAAATTCCAAAAACAATAATGATAGGGACGCCTGGGTGGCCCAGTGGTTGAGCGCCTGCCTTCAGCCCAGGGCGTGAACCCGGAGTCCTGGGATGGAGTCCCGCATCGGGCTCCCTGCACGGAGTCTGCTTCTCCCTCTGCCTCTCTGTCTCTCATGAATAAATAAATAATTTTTTTTTAAAAGAGAAAGAAACAACAATTATAGTGTGGTAGTTATATTATGTAAGTTTTTAGCGTTCCCAAACAGATAGTAAAAATCATCTCTGGTCTCTATGGTTAAGACATTTTATTTCATGAACATCCATTATCTCAGGACTCCACTGAGTAAACAAATGGCTGATTTTAAAGACTTTCTAAGTGCTAATGAAAGGGAAACTTTCCTCCTCTCCCCACATTTTGGCCTTGGGCCATAAGGGAATAGAAATTCCACCTGGGAAGACCTGCAGGGCCCACACCCCATCTCCACCCCCAGGGTAAGAGCTTTATACAAATAAAGGCCTAGTATGCTGCAAAGGAAGAGTGAGGTGGGGGGCGGGGGTGAAGGGGTGAGGGTGATGAACCAGAGGCCAAACCAGTTGCACTTGTAAAAATCTCATGTAAATATTATTAGTATTAGCCAGGTTACCCTCAAAATTTCTCCAAGGCCCAGCCTGCTCTTAAAAGCCCTTCACGTGAACTTACCCAGAGCAAGAGTGACCTATGTGCTGGGTAAGATATGCAGCAGGTCACACTTCTCTGCCAAAGAGAGCAGAATGGTCTCAAATCTGCTTGTGTGCAAATCCAGCTGCCCAGCATCCCTGGGCAGGGGCTCTGCAAACAGTTGGACTAGGTATGGGGTGGGGGGTGTACTGACGTTCCCCAGCTTTTCACCCGCACTGAGCAAGTCCAGCTGTCTTCTGACTTTGAATTGGTATTTGCGGGTATGGTAGGGGGGCAGGGTGCATAGCCAGGAAATCTGGGTAACATCTTTTAACAGAAAGATTAAAAAAGAAAAGGAGGTAGTGAGGTAGCGGCAGCCAGGGGGCCAGTGCGTCCTTTCAGCCAGCGTTGTCCTCGGCTCTCTATCCACAACACACATCTTGAAAACGCTCGGTGTTCAGTTGGCTCTGCTGAGTAGATCAGGGGAGCCTTCTAAGGCCTGCAACAGAAGGTACTTACTGATTAGTCATCTTTATTTATTTTTAAAAAGATTTTTTTTTATATATTCATGAGAGACACACAGAGGCAGAGACACAGGCAGAGGGACGAGGCTCCCTGCGGGGACCCTGATGGGGGACTCAATCCCAGGACCCTGAGCTGAAGGCAGGTACTCAACCACTGAGCCACGCAGGAGTCCCTGATTAATCATTTTTACATTCAAGAAACACGTTAGCCAAGGGATGTTGTTACATACGCAAGGAGAACAAATTTATTCCCAGAGCCACTTGGGATAACCTTCCAAAACTTGTTTGCCAAAACAGAAACTACCTCTTCCGGAATTCCTGCACTTGCCCATATTCACTACCTAGTATTCAAGTGGAGAACCTTTAGGGGTGCAAATTGTCACCATCTATTTTTTAAAAAATACACCCTTGATCAAGAATAAGTGGAGCAGATTTGTATAGGCCGACAAGAGAGAGTTCAAAAGAAAACAATTATCCCCAATTCATTTTTTAGGAAAAAATGTTCAGGACGTTTCCCTTCTTCATTTACCTCAATGATCTGACATTAACCGAATACAGAAAATACCCACAAAGCCAATGAATCATCTCAGTTAATGCATTCACACGTATGCTTTTGCCCATTACCCAAAACGTGGCCATTTTTATTTGCATGTCAAATCAAAAGTTCATTTCTTTTACGATACCCTTTAAGGGATGACCACAAGAAGCACAGAGTACAGCTTGTTCCATTAGAAGAGGGAGGGCCGCTGTAGACCCTCTTCCCTCTGAACTGCCTCACCTCACAGTAGCTGTACTAGAGCCTGCAAACCAATGCCTCGGAGATGCACACTAACTGACCTACTAACGCTTTTTGTAAATAGTTCTAATTGCTTACAATTATTTGTAAAATAATTTACAATTATTATTTTACAATTTATAATAAAAATATTATTTTTCTATCGCTGGGTAATAAACGACCACATAGGTAGCAACCAAAACTGACACCCATTTATTTATCTCAGAGTCTGTTAGTCATGAGTCAGCTGGGCTCAGCTGGGTTCTCTGTTCAGGGTCTCACGAGACCAAAATGGAAGTGTTGGCTGCAATGAGCTCTTCCTTGGAAACTCTGGGGAAGAAGTCTTTTCCAAGCTTGTTCAAGTCATTGGCGGAATTTAATTCCTTGTGGTTGTAGGACGTTGGTCCCACATAGTCTTGCTGGCTATCAGCCTGGGGCAACTCTCAGCATCTGTATGTTTCTCAGTCCTTGGTGTGGCCTTTTACAGCCTCAAGGGCAGCAAAAACTTGTGGCATCCTTCTCCTGCTTTCTCCCTTTGATAGTATGTGATGGTATTGGGCCTCCCTAGATAATCAGCCTTTTGCCACATAATGTAACAGTCAAGGGAGTAATAGTAAGCTCATTCCTGTAACAGATCCCATTCACATTCTAAGGGAAAAGGACTACATCAGAAGAGAGCCATTAGGAGTCCTTGTTAGAAAGATGCCTACTGCGCTTACCAACATTCAGACATTCAGACCTCGGGGTATTTCATATCCAGAAATCTGGTTCCTCTTAAAATCAAAATTTCTAGCAACTGGATGCCTACCATGCTTACCAACATTCAAACATCGGGATATTTCATATAGATATCCAGAAATCTGGTTCCTCTTAAAATCAAAATTTCTAGCAACATTGGGCCACGTTCCACCATTAGGACCATTGGAGAGACTTGACAAGTGACGATCTCTTGCAGAGGAGCACTGTTCGACGGACTACATCCCAGCCCTACGGCTGTATATCCACCCAGGTTCACTCTGCACTTCTCTCGGTTTCCAACAGGTGCATTGTGCAATAAATAATACGCAGCACAACATTTCTGACACAGCACATATTCACACCTCTTCAAACCTAAATTTATCCGGGAAACTAATCATCTCAATGACATCTGCACTTTAAAGATAATGAGACAATCTCAAGCTGCACACTAATGTTCCTTTTGCCTCTCAAGACTGATTCTTGTAATAACATTTCAATAACTTAGTGATTCCGAGCATGTACTGTCTTTTGGGCTGATAAGTGAATAATACTGCACAAATTAAATGCTGCCACTGAGTTAGCCCATGCAAAAGACACAAATGTACTCCCAGTGGACAAATGCATTCCCGTGTAATCATGCCAGCTGCAGAAAATGGAATCTGTCATAAAAAATAAATTATCCGAGAGTCGGACCATGTTCACACAGCTCGGCACTAAATTTCCTTTTCCTTGTTCTTGGGCGGAGAGTCTAAATAAACACTTATGAAACAGTCTGAAGGATCACATTGTCAAAGTTGGATTCTACAGCCTCAGAATTCAGATGTTGGCAGTTGGGAGGCCGGCTGCTTCCCTGCGCTGGTTTCTCTGAGAGCTCGCCTTCATTCCCCGAGGTTTTCCAGTTTCAGAAGGCATGAAGGTGCAGGGGGGGGTGCAAAGCAGGCTGGCCCTGTACTCTGGGGGGCCGTGGGAGGGGAGGCTGGAGTTGATGAGGCTTAAAGTAATGGGATTAGCTAAAAGTTGTGGGCTAGATAGTGGAGGCTCCACAGGTCAGGGCACGAAGTTTGGAGATGATTGTGTTGTGCACAGGGATTCCCCCTTAGAGTAGCCCAAGAGTGCAGCAGTCAGAAGTCTCACCTTGGGAGGCAGACTGTGTGGATTCAAATCCCATCTCAGTCACTGACCAGCTATATGACTCGGGCAAACTATTTCTATGCTCTGTTTTAATACTTACATGAAACATGCATGAAAGAATTGATGTCATGTAATTATAATTAATATTCTTAATCAATATTGCATATAAACATTCAGCTAGGCTGCTCTCAAATTCCTGCATCGTGGAAACTATGTGAGCAACTACATGCTGGTTGTTTTAAGCTACTAAATTGCATGAGTAATTCGTCATGCAAAAAGTTGTTTTAGTAATATTTTGGAAAGCCAACATTTGACAGGTAGTCAGAAAAAAAAGTACAGCTGCTGGCCATTACAGCAGCTGCCAGCCACATATGGCTATTTAAATTTAAATTGGTTAAGATTAAATAAATTTTAATATTCAATTTGCCAGTCACATTAGTTACATTATAAGTAACTATAGCCACATGTGGTCGGTGGCTGTTGTATCAGAGAGTGCAGATACAGAAGATTTTTATTATCTTAGAAGGTTCTACGAGACCGTGTGGCTCTGGAGCAATGAGCCTTCAAAGGCTCAGGAAAACATGGATATATTTTCTTACTTTTATTTGGATTTATATATTTGAGATGTTTGTTGTATCGATCATTTTTTAAGAAATCAACACATTCTGAATCATCTGGACCACCATCTTAAAACCAAATACTGCAAATCGATTCCTGTGCTTCACTTAAGACCTGGAATTTGGATGTTTCTTTTTTTTTTTTTTTTAAGATTTTATTTATTTATTTATTCATGAGGAGAGAGAGGCAGAGACACAGGCGGAGGGAGAAGCAGGCTCCACGCAGGGAACCCGATGTGGGATTCGATCCTGGGTCTCCAGGATCATGCTCTGGGCGGAAGGCGGTGCTAAACCACTGAGCCACCCAGGCTGCCCAAATTTGGATGTTTCTAATGGAGTTTCAAGCAGGCAGTGGTGCTCTAAATGATGAGGGCTATTTAAAAAAAAATTTTTTTTTATTATTTATTTATGATAGTCATACAGAGAGGGGGGGTGGCAGAGACACAGGCAGAGGGAGAAGCAGGATCCATGCACCGGGAGCCCGATGTGGGATTCGATCCCAGGTCTCCAGGATCGCGCCCTGGGCCAAAGGCAGGCGCCAAACCGCTGCGCCACCCAGGGATCCCCTGATGAAGGCTCTTGATAAAAGAACCAAGTCAACTCATTTTATAACAAGGGGTACATGACATGGAATCTGTAACATCAACCCATCACCTCAAAGGTACTATCTCACTTAGGGTCAGTCACGGGAAAAATTGGCTCATCATCACAGCATGTTGAGCTTTCCATGATTTAAGCAAAACAGCATGCTCTTCACATGATCTTTATTATCTTAATTTGACTATTATTGATTGTATAATTGTGTTTATATTTGTAACTTAGATCTTATAAATGGATAGCGGTTATAAATACAAATATAAGGTTATTCTTATCCATGATTACATCGTGTTGTAAAAAATTGTTATGATCGTGCTGGAATTCCATATTTTCCTCACTTAAAAGTGGTGCCTGTATGGGGTACCTGGGTGGCTCAGTGGTTGAGCATCTGCCTTTGTCTCAGGTCATGACCCTGGCATGCTGGGATCAAGTCCCACATCAGGCTCCCCATGGGGAGCCTGCTTCTCCCTCTGCCTGTGTCTCTGCCTCTCTCTCTCTCTCTCTCTCTGTCTCTCATGAATAAATCAATAAAATCTTAAAAAAAAGTGGTGCCTACATAATTCGGATTTGAGGAAATCCTTCATCTCAGTTCAATTGCTAATCTCTGTGTATGCCAGTTTAAATGCTTAAGGAAAAGATCCTGATGGGCCTAGCTTGGATCCCATCTCCTCCCTCGTCCAGTGAGCCATGATCAGGATGGCAGGTTCACAGTAACAAAATGTTCCTCTCCGTCCGACTCCTATTAATTCGGGTTCTTTACAAAGAAGAAAAGCTGAGAAGATGGCCCCACATTACCATCTACAGTGTTATTACCGTTAGAGACGAGGATCCTGCCTAAAAAAAGAAGTCTAGTTTTTTTTTCCAGTTAGCTAGCTGACTTACATTTTAACCTTGGACATCAAAGAAATGAATGCCTAAGCCCGAATGACTCTGCTAAGGGGAATTTGATTTTTTTTTTTTTTTTTTTTGCAAACCCAAAGGGAGGGATTTTCAAACGGGGAACCTCTCTCCTTGCACTTCCTGGCATATCCGGCAGGTGGCCCTGCCTGTGCTTTCCCTAACGCAGGTGAGGGCAAGTGCTCCTTTGATGATGCCTTTCCTTAGCTCTGTAAGACCTCTAACAGGCTTCTAAAGAGAGAAAGGCCTTTGATGAGCACAGTAGAATTCTATTAAGTGATCCGCACACCTTTTGTTATGCTGATTGTGTCCTGGTTTTTATTGAGCTAATGAAAAGTAAAAAGGTCTGGATTTCTCCCTCAGCTGCCATTCTTCCCAACAGCTCACAGGGCCAGGTCAACCCTTGCCAGGTGAAATACATTGGCCTTGGGCCGTGCTGTTTCCTCCAGCGTCCTCTCTTCCTCTGTGGTGAAATGGCCTAGAGAAATGCCTCCTCTTATTATTGATGGGAGCAACCAACTCCTGTGAATTTCACTGCTCCACCTTCCTCTTCCAGCTTTTCTCCTCCCTCGAGGCCATTTGCAAAAGCCTTCTGTCTACCATCTCCTTCCACTTGGCCTTGTCACCTCCTCACCCCCTCACATTTTTCATTCTTGCTTACTTTATTTCTCTTTAATTACTCTTAAACCCCAACCTATTTTTCACTTAGCTTCTGAGAAGTCTCCCCAGGTTCTTCCTCTTGAATGTGTTGAGGAGTAGCTTTCTCATCTTTCCATCCATTCACATGGTAACCACCTTTGTGATGTGTTTACTCAGAGCAATAGGACCTGCCTCATAAGTCTGAGTAGAGGAAGTTCCCATTTGTTTTTTCACTAAATGATTTCCTGATGCTCACAGAGTAAATTAAATCTTCTTGAAATATAGTCTCTTTCCCGTAGGGACAGTTTGACAACTGGGGAAGTCACATATGTGACCATGGGCATTTAGTTACATATAAAACATCACAGTTGCATCACAGCCATGTCAATGCCTACCTGTTATATAACTTGAAAGCAAATCGACCTGAGTCTTTGGGGACTCTGGTGAGAGATGTGATCTTACTGTGCATCACAGAGTAGCTCTCCTATTTCAGGTTTTTTTTTTTTTTAATAGTATTATTTTGTATGTGTATCAGTACAACTAGAATAGAAATACTGGGCCAGGTTAAGGTACTTAGCATAATGCCTTCTACCTGTACAAACATTTAAAATAGTAAAGTTAGGTGGCAGTTCTCTAAATCCACACAATTGTATCATGCTTATTTCTGGTATAAAGGTGTCTCGCGGCCTTAAAACACTACCAAAAACCGAGCTCTGAACACTGAGTAAGGCAAAAAGATTAATTTATTGCAAGGTTTTCAAACTGCGATCCTTGAAACTCAAGACTATGGGGACAGTGAGCTCTGAGTTGGTCGAAACTCAAGACTATGGGGACAATGAGCTCTGAGTTGCTTACACACAAAGGAGTTTTTACAGAGCAAATGCGTAAATTGTTCGACTTTCCCGCTGATTGGTTGCTGGATCAGGATTGGTTATTTGGATCAGAGTAGTTGAGGTAGGGAAACCAGGAAGTCCAGAGCTCGCGTGAACAGACTTGGCAGCCGGGGATTGGCAGGTGTCCTCTACTGATTTCCAAAAAAAAAAAAAAAAAAAAAAGCCATGAATTTCTGCAACTTCTGTTAGGTAAGGTTAAATTTTACTTTCTTTAATGTGCCTGCCTTTGCTACCTCCGTTTCATTCCTGGTGTTAAGTGGCTCTGTTTTCATTTGTTTCGACAACATTAAAAATTAAAATTCTACCCATGTGTAGAATTGGGTCACTGAGTGATGGAAGACCTACTGAAATTTTATGTTGTTGTTAAAAAGCAAAAATTCAACTGGGTAAATTTTAGAGATGGTGTTGGCTTCATCCAGTGATTCATGAATCAGACGGCATGCAGCCTAGTGGACAGGAAGGGGCTCCAAAGTACTGTCCAGAATGCAAGACTTCCATAGGCAGAACAGAGTAGGAGCAAGAAGTGCTCCTAGACAAAGAAGGGGATTGTGGTTGCAAGGTCCCTTCCCATTAGGGGATCACGGCATCTCTGAGGCAGATTACCCAGCCAGCATGCTGAGCAGGTGATGTGGATTTGACTGGTTTAAGATTCCATTTCTGGGGGAGCTGAAACTGATTAAGTCTTGATGTGGGGATGGGGGGCATAAAGGGCTCCACCTTTGGCCTGTCGTCTTGTTTTTAACAATGTGCTTGCTCAAATAAATAGAGATTAAAAACAGCAACTAATATCTCTTATTTTAGAATATAGGAGGTTTATTTTAAAGGGCCATATCTGTTGATGGCTGGTTTCTTTTTAAAAAAACTATCCAAAGAAGTTGATACAGATGGGGCACCTGGGTAGCTCACTCAGAGCGTCGGACTCCTGGTTTCAGCTCACGTTGTGACCTCAGGGTCCTGGGATCGAGCCCTGTGGCAGCCTGCATGCTTAGCGCCCGGTTGGCTTAAGATTCTTTCTCCCTCTCTCCCTCTCTCTCTCTCTCTCAAATAAATAAATAAAATCTTTTAAAGAAGTTTATACAAATATTCATTGTCAATATTCAAAATCCTTTTATTGACTTTTTAGTGGCATTCATATCTGCAGTCCTGCTTGTTCAAAGTAATCCCTGAGACATTGAAATTAGTAGTAAGTTATTTTAATAGTTCGTGTGAGTTTCTAGAATGCCTTTTGTCAATTAATACACTTTTACATTTTACAGTTAAATTGACAATTTCTTAAGGTTACAAATTTTAAAACCACATTTTCCATCGGTCTTTAAGGTATTTTCCACAAGTTTTATCATATCATTTATAAATCTAAAAATTATATTTGGGAAAGATCAGTCACCCTCTTTTACTTATTCTTTAATTCATATTGATTAGCTCAAGTCTAATGATTTAAACTCTTAATCGACTCCTTGAGCAACTTAGTTAATTAAATCTCCTTAAGTATTTTAAACAGAATTTAGAAGTGTAGTATCTTCAATTTGTTGTAAGCACTGACCTGAAAAATAGCATTTGAAGGTGTCAAAAATGATTTACCTGCTTCTTGCCTGAGTTTGAACCTTATTTGTTTATATTTCAGTTGATCAATTTAACAAACACTTATGTAATGCTTACTTTCCTCCCTCTCAGGCTGCCAGGCCAAGTTGGCCTTATAGTCAGCAGATCTCTGATGCTCAAGGCTGCCTCTTCAACAATTCACTCAGCATCCCCTGCAGGGGAGGAGGGGCAGGCAGGGGAGGGGAGTGGAGGACTAGAGGTGAGGGGGTTATCTACAGGAACTCCTGCAGATGAGAAGGGGAAACCAAGGGAAAGATGTTCCCTAACTAACCCACCCGCCACACACACTCTAAACCTCCAGTTTTGTATTCTTGTTCCTTTGGGGATTTAACCATTTAAAAAAAAAAAAAAAGATTTTATATATTTATTCATGAGAGAGGCAGAGACACAGGCAGAGGGAGAAGCAGGCTCCATGCAGGGAGCTGGATGTGGGGCTCGAATCCAGGACCCTGGGATCACGCCCTGAAGGCAGACCTCCAACCACTGAGCCACCGAGGTGCTCTTGGGGATGTAATCCTTAAAACTATGCCCAAACAGGGCTGTGACTGTCTCCACAACATCAGCCTGTGACCTGTCAAACCCAATTGTACCCGATGGAGTTCTAGAGGCAAAGAAGACTTTATTCAAGACGATTATAATAAGAGTCAAAGTCATTGAGATAGGAGAGGGAGAATGAACTAAATTTCACTGAAACAAAAGGTGAGAGAGTTTTTAAGCTCTGGAGTGAGGGCCGAAGTAGTAGAGGACCGTGCAGGTCCATGTGATTGGGCCCTCTGAGTTTGCCAAGAGGTGCTTATTGTGAAGTTAGTCCTCCCACAGGGACTGGGAGACTGAGACCTTTCTCTATCTCTCTCTCTGTCTCTCTTTCTCTTTCTTTCTTGATGATGACATTTCAAAAAGGAGGCTCACAGGTCTGAGAAGGGCAGTCTCAGGTTGTAAAAAATTTGTGTCTCAAAGGGTCAGAGAAAGAATCAAGTAAATGCTCTAAGAAAAAGGATGACAGGAAAAGAAAAGAAAAAAAAGGGATGTCAGGAACCAACACTTCGGAAGAAAATGGTCTAAAATTTAGGTAAGCTGAAGGGGGATCAGACTTCAGGTGGGTGGTATTGGTTTTACAGCCAGAAGAAGGCTCAGAAATGGATAAAAACAGGAGCCAAATAAATCAAATCTGAGTCACTCTGTATCCAAAGAGAAGCAGCTGTTCTCTTGTCCAGACCAATATTTGAAGGTGCCTAAGAGCTCTTTGTTCAATAGATCACCTTAGATCTGTTCTGTTCTTTCATGTGCTGAAAGTTATGACTGTATCCTCCTACTTCTTCCTCCCGGTTCTCAAATGCTACTTTAGCCTCTTATAGGAGGTCCTTAGAAAAGAGAAGGACAGAAATACATATGGATCCCTATTATTCCAATATATGTAGTGAGTACTATTAAGGGCAAAATTTTGTTTCTTGATTGTAATGTAATTACAAATCACTAAGTTCTGTGTTATGAGGAAGAAGAGAACAATTCACATCAAGGGAAACTCATGCCTGGAGAGTTTAATTTTTTTGAAAAAAAATTTATTCAGTCTTCTTCATGATAAACCAAGCTTTTATACCAACTTGCTATTTAATTTTTCAGTTCTTTTATCGAGGCTAAAACTACCAAGGGCAAAGTTACTGGATTTGATTTAATGAAAGCAGTGGGTATCATGCAGAAGGTGAGAAAAGGTGGACTCTATTCATAAGGGCGGAAATTAAGTTTTCAAATTCTGATTGATTCTGGAATCCACTTTTTGGTGATAAGTTGATAAGATACTTTAACTGAAGAAAAACTGAATTTAATAAACTGCAAATGTAAGCATGTTAATTGAAAAAAGTTAGAAAGTGTTAGAGAATCCATTCATTTTGTAAGTGCGCTGATAAAGAAGGCGCTGCGAGGGGATTTATGTAAATGTAATGAATTAAAGCATTTATCTTGCAAACTTGATAAACAGCAGTGGGCACTTTAGAAGGGGAAAATAATTAGTTCCTCAGTTCCCATGTGTACCCAAATCATTGTTACAATTACATTTGTTTATTACTTCAAAATGACTTTTTATTTCAATGCAACACAGACTTAGAAACCTATAATCACATCACTTTTTTCCTCACAGTTTCTATTCATATTTAACATAGGAGTGGATTCCCACCTTTAATGACCCTTTTGTGTCTCTCTCCTTAAGAAGATGCAGTAACCCTGAGAGCTAGCTTATTGTAGGTAAGATCATTACACGAACTCCTCTTCCTAGCCCCCTCTACTACATTGTCTAAGTTGCAGTTTATGATTTTATTTTTTAGAATGAAAATAAGGCCTTGCCACTTCTCTTCTTAAAATTTCCAGTGTCTCCCCATCATCTGGCATAAAGTTCCCATAAGACATTTTATAATTAGCTCCTGCAAACTAATCCAAGTTCATCTCGTACTAATTGCTTCTATCTTGAACTTTGTATTTTAGTCAAATTAACTCTCATGTTAGGGCACCTGGGTGGCTTAGTCGGTTGAGTGTCGCCTTCGGCTCAGGTCCTGATCTCAGGGTCCTGAGATCAAGTCCTGCATCAAGCTCTCTGCTCAGTGGGGAGCCTGCTTCTCCCTCTTCCTCTGCTTATGTTCTCTCTCTCTCTCTCAAATAAGTAAATCTTTAAAAACAACAACAACAACAAAAACGCCCTCTTATGTCACCTGAGGTGGAAGTGATAGGGTTTAGAGCAAATGGTCAAGAAAGAATTCTTGAGCCATCTACAGTGCCAAACACTGGTTTTACTAAAGCGCGGGGACGGGACCTGTGAACACAAAGGGCTGCATTGGGGTTCTAATGACTGATTTTATACTTTCAAGTTGGGAGGAAGTTAGAGATACCATGAGTAGCTAGGGAATTTTGGAAGCAAGGTTTCCAGGACCTTGAAGGGGCTAGCTATTAGAAAAAGGTCATTTATCACTGTCTAATAAAACCTCAGTCATGAGAACCTTCAGATATATATCAGTGGACCATATGCTTGGAGGATGATTGCTAACATTTATCTTGGGGGGGATAGAGATAAAGGAAGTTTCCAAAGGAATTTCTGTATGTTTAGAGTAGACTCACAGGATCCTGGGGGATTGGGATAATGTTAAGCTAAGAGCGCCTTTTGCTCTTAGCAAAGTTTCCACGTCAAGACAGCTGAGCAACTAGAGGAAGGTCACTCTACCTGTTTCAAGGATTGCCAATGGGCCATAGGTAGCAAGGAAACTTAATTTTATCTTTTGCCTTTGCTTCCCACGTCATCCCCTTATATATATGTTTTCTGTCCTATTGGTGCCTTGCTTCTCCAGAGAATTTGAGCAATGACAACTCCAAAAGTTTTGGTCATATAAAGGTGAAATGATGATGCTACCGTTACTTGCAGTGACAACACGTGCAGGAGGTGTTGGTGGGTGGCAGGAGCTCAGGTTCGACAGGCTGACTCTGAGATACACCCCAGCAGAGAAGCCCAGGGGGAAGTTGTGTCCATAAATCTGTAGTTCTGCAGAGTAACCACATCTGAATATTATGAAATCAGGTCCTCTTTAATCACCAGGAGTCCATGTAACCAATTCAAAAATTAAAACAAACTAAAATAACAAAAAGATAATATGTTTTACTTACTCAGTCATCTTAAACTTTTAAATAGTGTTCAATTACATATTTCTTCTTGATCTAAAAAAAAAAAAGTGATCCCCCCCCCCCATATCTTCAAGTGTATATTTGAGCACTTTTCAAATGACTGCTGACTGCTCCTTTTCAAATAGCCTTTTAAAGTGTGTTTATTTGTGAGTTCAAGGCCCTCCCTCTTCTTTGGACCATAAAAGAAGCCCTGGTGTGTTTGAGTGTGGGAGGTAGACAGGTAACGGGAGATCTTGCGCATGAAAGAAAACCTATAAAATTTTTGTGAACTAGACGCCAACTTCTAGATAACACAACATTTGAGATTTCTTTTTTGAAGCAAGCAGTGATTGGAAGTACTTTCATTTACTTTTTTTCTTAACTAATGGCACATTATTGTATATTACAAAAATAAAATGTGTTAGTTTTCTGACTTTATGTAGATTATTTTTTTTCTTTTTTTGATTTCAATTCAATTAGCCAACATCTAGTACATCATTAGTTTCAGATGTGTTCAATAATTCATCAGTTGCATTGTTAGCTCCAAATGGGTAAGTCGTCACAGTATAGATGGTATGGGAAGCCATGCCACTGGATGAGATCATGTAGGGAGAGGGTAAGATAGAAAAGAGATGAGTCCAAGGACAGAGAGCTCTGGGACATTCCCACATTTAGTGTTCAGGAGAGGCAAATAGACTTAATAAAAGATTATAGAAAGATAGGAACAATACCAGGTAGGTACCAAGAGAAGAAAATGTCTTGGAGAAAACAGAGTCAATGGTATTAAATAGTATTGACATTTCCTCTTGCACATCTCAGTGGTACCTCCTATTCACCCCTAGCTCTCCTAAATTTGGCAGGAAGGGTACGAGAATATGCTACCTCAAAATATGCCCCTTTGGCATTTGGATTTATTTTGAGTTAAAGGCAACTAAGAACTGAGGCAGAAAAAGCTCTTTACCTTCCCCTAAGAATATACATTTCCCCTTTGTAAAGAAAATTTCCATTTGTTGTGAAATCTCCTTATCAGGAAGGGAGCTATTCCTGGAGACAACTTTTATTACCTGAGAGACTTCCGTGCATACTATATTTTGTGACTCTTACTTAGGATACATTTCCTTCTTTCCCCTTCCCATAACTTGCCTTCATAGCCCAGAACCCCAAGCCCCCTTTTCCTTTGTTTCACCTAGATGGTATATAAACAAACCTCAGTCATCTATCTGGCTGCCTCCTTGAGCCACATGTTTCCTTGTGAAATTTTGTGCATATTTACACAATGAAGGTTGTATTTTCTCTTGTTAATCTGTCTTTTAGCAGTAGTGATTCATGGATGCCAGCCGTTGAACCTAGGAGGATAGAGGGAAAATTCTCCTCCCCTACAGGTGCTTTGTCACTATTGCCCTATTTCTGTGAAGGGAACCAAGACAATAACCTAGGAGTTATTCTTGATTCCTACTTCTTTCTATCACCAATTCCTATTCATTATTGAGCCTTGCTGATACTTATCTTTCAGATTTCTCATGAATCCATCATTTCTATTTCCATTTAGACTTCTATAATAACCTCATCTCTACTGGTAGTCACTCAAATTGGTTCTCCACATGATTCTTTTGAAACATTCATCTCCATTACCCCCTTGATAACTGTTTTATAGCTTCTGCGGCGCTTTTAGGATTAAGACAAAACTTTTTAACATGGACTACCTATACCTCCAGCTTCATCTCATCACACTTCATCCCTTCTTCACTCGCCAACTATCGTATTAGCCTTGTTTTGAGTTCTTCCCACTCATCCTTTCCTTACTAGGTCTTCGCACATGCTGATCCCTGTGTTCAGAACACTTCTCACATCTCCGTATCTTGCTGATTCATTTTCTTTAGTCCTATCTCAGCATACATCTAACTACTTCAGTCAGCCTTTCTTGATTTCCCCAACCAGTCCAAATTTCCCCATTTTGTGGCTCTGAGCACCATAACCACCACCTACTTAAGCAGCATCGTAGGCTTCTTCATAACACTTTACATAGGCTCAATAAGGACAGGGCTGCAACTTCCTTTTTGATCTCCATTTTTCCAATTGGTACATAGGAGGCACTCAAATACTCATTGAATGAATAAAGATTGAATACTTTCATCCAGGATGAAGTTGTTTCTTTACTCTTCTTTTTTGCCACAGACCTGTCGTCCCTAAGATGGGAAAATATTATGTTCACTGTCCTTAATTATGAAGTTCAGCAGTATACCAGTAAAGACAGGCTAGGTCCTGCTGTAGTAATAAATATCCCAAAATGGTAGAAGCTTAATGCAACAAAAGTTTGTTTCTCTTATTTATTGAATAGTACTAATGACTATAACATATGGGTTTCAGCATCCCTGTGGACTAGAAACAAGGAGGGAAGTTGACTAGTAATTCATAGAAAAATCAGAGGAGAATTAATTCTTTATTTAATCCAAGGATGACTCATCAATCTGTTATTCCAAAAGATAATCATTTAATGACCATGACCAATAGATAACACATTAATCTGGCAAGTGCCCAGGAGTGCAGAACCAGCACTTAGACAATTATAGCTTTCAAGGAACTGCTACAACCCAAGGAAAGAACTTTAGGAGTTATTCTAGACTTCCAGACAGCTATAGATTGCATGCTGACAGCAAAGTGAGTTATGTCAAGTGAAAATAAATAACAGTCCTCGTTCTTCTTGTTCCTCTGCCCTTCACCACAGAATCAGGGGTTATTAGAGAAAACAGGAAATTAAACATGAGAGCCAACCCAATACTTCTGCTTGATTAGATTCATCAAACCAAAATGGTTTTACCAAATAAGATTTGGGATTTTTTTTGGTTTTGTTTTGAATTATTTGCAGGCAATCAAAAATTCTCAGTGTAGACAGCACATCCCTAAGTGCTAAGAAACAAGAAGAAATACACAAAAGTATTGGAAATTTCCAAATTTCCAAAAGTATTGGAAAAAATAGTTATTTGAAGATAACTTTTGGACAAAGCGCACAGTGCTATGATTAGTACAAGAAAGGTAAAAGAAATAGTGCCACAGAAAGAAAACAAATTTCAATAAGAGTTTAAATTAATGGTTGCTAGGTCTACACCATCATTTCCTTTTTCTTTTTAAATTGGTTTAAGCTGAAAAAAATACTTTTAATTTAAAGGCACATACTTTATTCAGATTGTTGTTGTTTAAATCAAGAAGATTTGGGATGCCTGGGGGGCTCAGTGGTTGAGTGCCTGCCTTCGGGCCAGGGCGTGGTCCTGGAGTCTGGGCCTGGAGTCCCACTCGGGCTCCCTGCATGGAGCCTGCTTCTCTCTCTGCCTGTGTCTTTGCCTCTTTCTGTGTATCTCATGAATAAATAAATAAAATCTCCTAAAAAAATTACAAAATAAATAAATCAAGACGATTCGTATAAACATTATAGCCCTTATATATTACCATATTGGCTTGTTTATCTGTTTTCCTATCAATGTATGAAACTCTAATGGAGGTTTTCTCATTTCTCTTTCTACATATAATTTTCAAATAAATAAATAAATGAATATTTGAGTAAAAAAAATGAGGAGGAGGAGGATATGAAAGGTACATAAATTTCAGTTTCTTCACAGTTTTGCCTAGTTCTGAACTAGCTCTGTCATTAAATATATTTGCATTCTGATACAGATCCACATCAGAAGAGGGGAGTTGTTATTGCAGATTCAGAGTTAGAAGGTCTTTTAACTCTTATTTTTAAAAATTAATGGTGTTGAATCCTGGTCTCTACCATAGAGAGGTTTGAGAGGCCCAATAGATGGCAAGAGATGCAGAGACAGGAGTGAAGAGAGAAACAAGCCAGAAAATTAGGGTTGAAGATTCACAACGAGGAAATAGTTATTTCCCAGTGAGGAAGCACCTTGCACTGTTTGACAATCACTCCTAGATTTATAGGACTTAGTACCGAAGAGGCTTCCAGGTGTAATCAGACAGAAAGTTGGGTTGTGGCATGTTAAAATTGAAAGCAGTTAAAAATTATCATCAGAAGTCAACTTTGTCTTCTATTACCATTTCTTCTCTCTACATCCTTGTACTTGTAATGAAGAATTTCCCTAAATGTTAAGGCTTGTTATAACTCTTAGGACGACAGGATGTGAGCATTTTATATGAAATGAAAGAAAAAAAAGCCCATATAGAACTCACTTAAAATTTTTTTCTTTCAATACATTTTCCACTTGTATAATAGAAAAAATAAACCTTGAAAATAGACTTGAAAAATCATTCTCATAAACTAGCCAGTCAGTGTCAGTTATGTTTCTTTGATTACAACCGAGCAGAGCCGCACTCTGGCTGACCTGAATGGTGACAAGAGCCTTAGGTAGCCATGTGACCGCATGGTGTGACTGGGAGGAAAAGCCGAAGCACCAGGACTCTTCTAGGATATGTCACTAGGATAACTCCAATACTTAGGGTTGAAAGAAAAAAAACAATTAGATTATTTTGGACATTGCTGTTGAGATAAAGCCCAACAATGTTTAAAAATAAATTTTGAAGTAATTTTAGACTTACAGAAAATTGGCAAAAATCGCACAGACTTTCTGTACATCTTTTCTTTATAGCCCTGAACCACACTGCAACTATTAAAACCAGGAAGTGAACATTAATAATTAGATTAATAATAATCTAGATTAACAATAATAATAATCTTATTAACTGAACTAAAGACCTTATCAGAATTTGACCAGTTTTACCACTGATGTCATCTATTCTAGAATTCCATTCAGAATCCCATTCTACTTTAAAATGTTATTTCTCCTTAGTCTCCTGCAGTTCCTTAGTCTTATCTTTCATAAGTGACTCCTTGTCCTTCATGATCTTGACATTTTCAAAGGTTATGAAACAGTGATTTGTGGAATGTTCTTCAATTCACGGATGTCTGAAATTTTCTCATCATTGGATCGAGGGTATATGTTTTTGGCAAGCATACCACAGAAATGATATGTGCTCCTCAAGACTTCGTATCATGGGGTTCGTGATGTTGGTGTGTGTGATTGCTACGGATGTTGACCTTGATCACTTGCTTAAAGTGAATAATAATAAATAAATATAAAATAATCCAGCAGAAGCTGGATTCCTCTACTGTAAAGTTATTATCTTTTCCTTTGCAATTAATAAATATCATTGGGAGTTACTTTGACAATGTGGAAATCTACTTTTCCTTCACACATTTGACCAATAATTTTAGCGTCTGCCTGTTGATCTTGTCTGCAAAAAGTTATTAGTGTGGTGTTTGCCAATGATGAATTCATATTTCTCTCTATATTATTAGTTGGAATTTTGTGTTAAAGAGCTATCTTTTCTTCCTAATGTGTTTCTTTGATTACTGATTTGTATCAATATGGACTTGTGGTTTTTTTTTTATTATTCCAGAACTATTTATTCTTTTGATTGTTTTATTGAAGTATAACTGACATACAATATTTTAATCGTTTCAGGTGTACATCATAGCGAGTCAATATTTTATACATTACAAGAGGATCCCCTTGATAAGCCTGGTTACCATCTGTACCTTACAAAATTATTACAATACTATTGGCTACATTCCCTATGCTATACACTATATCCCGATGACTTATTTATTTTATAACTGAAAGTTTGTACTTAATCCTCTTCACCTACTTTGCCCTTCTCCCCAGCTTCTCCTACTCTGGGAACTCACAGTTTATTTCCTATGTCTGTGAATCTCTTTCTGATTTGTTTTGTTTATTCACTTGTTCTGTTATATAGATTCCATATATAAATGAAATCATATAGCATATGTCTGTCTTTGTCTGATGTATGTCACTCAGAATAATATCCTCTAGATTCATCCATGTTGTCACAAATGGCAAGATTTCATTCTTTTTTATTGCTAATATTCCAATTGTTATATATACCACTTTTTCTTTATCCATGCACCCATCAGTGGAGACCTAGGTTGCTTCCATATCTTGGCTATTGCAAATAATGCAGCAAGGAACATAGGGGTGCATGTTATCTCTTCAAATTTACATTTTCGTTTTCATTGTTTTTTTTTTTTAAGATTTTATTTATTTTTTTCACAAGAGACACAGAGAGAAAGGCAGAGACACAGGCAGAGGGAGAAGCAGGCTCCCTGCAGGGAGCCCATTGTGGGACTCAATCCCTGGCCCTGGGATCATGCCCTCAACCGAAGGCAGATGCTCAACTGCTGAGTCATCCAGGCGCCCCTCATTTTCTTTGGATAAGTAGTCATAAGTGGAATCATATGATAATTCCCTTTTTAATTTTAAGATATTTATTTTTTATGGGTTATAATCTAATACTACTTTTGTGTGTGTGTGTGTGTGTGTGTGTGTGTGTGTGTGTGTGTGTGAGGAGGGCCTCAAGTTGTTCTGGGTTTGGTCATTAGAAACTCCTTTAGATTGGTGCCTATGCTTTTGACAAGTCTCCATCTATTTTTGTTTTAACACTTTCATACTATCTGATACCACATAATTTTCAGGTTCATCTTATATTTTCACTGCCCCCGTCCTGGAACCAACTATTTCTCCAAGGATCCCTGGTTCCTTTTAGTGAAGGATAGTGTTTAGTAACCGCATCTGGGCACTCTTCTGCTCATTGTTACTGGGATGTCATTGCTTTTCACCTATTTTCAGAGAGAGGTAAGGAATACGTGTATGTATACTAACTTGGTCATATTCAAATATCTATATTTATGTATCTAGTTGTATATATATTACAAACCATGCATTTTCACTAAGATACTGACTTTGCAGTCCACCAGCAAGTGTTCATTATTAGTTTTCTTCCTTTGTTTTTTAGCCTCTTACTCCAACCTGGCTCTTATCTACTGTATGTTCTTTTGACCTTGCAGTGTCCAAAGTTATATAGGTTAGTTCTTTTTTCCCTATCTTTTCCTTCCTGCAAATGAATGTGGTTGCTCTTCATATAATTCAGATAATTGAGTTCATTTGTTAGTGTTTATATTCTATTTTGGGTTCCTCCTCATCCTGGATGGTTTTCTTTTTTTTTCTTTTTTGGGTGGGTGAAGCCTTCCTATGGGTCTATACATTAGAGCCATACTAAAAAATAAACTCAGAGAAGTGTGATTCAGTTCTTTCTGCTACCCTGTTCCTAATTGCCCCCTTCTTGCCACCCATTTCTGTTACTCTTTATAGGTAATCTGTTCTTTTTAGTTTCTGGTTTGTCCTTCCAGCACTTATTTTGCACAAAGGAGCAGAAAAATGTGTATTTTCATATATTCCCTGGTAGCATAATCTTATGCTTTGTGTTTTTCACTTAACAGTAATATCCTTGAGAGCTTTCCATATCAATTTGTAGATGTCTTCCTAATGCTTATATTACAGTTGCATAGTATCTGCATCATGTGGATGTTCTAGAGTTTACTCAACCACTTTCCTATATATGGATACTTAAGTTGTTTTAATATTTAGCTACTACAAACGGTGCAGCAATGAATGACCTTATGCATATGTGTTTATTCTTGGTGGCATATTTTCAGAGTAGACTTCTAATGTATTTATTGAGGAGACATTTTTATTGGGTTGTTGTAATTTTCCTCTTAATTTTAAGAGTTATTTATATGTTAGCCCTTTGTCCGTGATATATATTGTGAATAGTTTCTCCTGGTTGGTTAGTTTTCTTTACACTTTGTTTATGGTTTTGTTGTTGTTGTTGTTTTCATGCAAATTAGAAAAATAAAACCAACAACTGCTGTCAAGTTAACCTATCTTTTCTTATTGCCTCTGGATACTGAGCTACAGAAAGCCTTTCCCTATAATGAGGTTAAAGAGGAATTCATCTTGCTTTCTCTTATTATTTGTTTGGTTTCATTTTTCAATTAGATTCCTGATTCATTTGCAGTTTATTCTTGTTTACGGTGTGAGATATGGATCTAACTTTATCTTTTTTCCAAATGACTCTTTAGTTGACCCAGCACCATTTATTTAAAAACGTCCAGCTTTACTCAGAGATTTGCAATGCTATCTTTGTCATATATTAAGTTTCCATTTGTTTTTGTGTCCAGTTATGGACTTTCTATTCTAATCCACTGATCTATTTGTCTAGAAATGCACAGTAACACACTCTTAATTATAGAGTCTCTATAATAGTATGTTTTAATATCTACTGGCCTAGTCCTCGCCTCATAAATTTTCTTTAGCCATATTTTCCATATTATTCCTGCATGTTTGTTTTTCCATGTGAATTTTAATAGCAAATTATCCAACTGCAAAAATAGCTTATTTGCATTTTTATAGGGATTGCATTAATTTTATAAATCAACTGACCTCTCTATATAGAGGCATTCTATTCAAGAACAGGAAATGTCTTTCCATTTTTCAAATCTACCTTTGTGACTTTTGGGAGTGTCTTATAGTTTTCCTCATAAAGATTTTATGCACTTGGTGTCAGATCTATTCCTAAATAGTGTATTTTATTTGATGCTATTTTAAATGGATTTTCCCTCTACCTTTATGTTAACTATTTATTACATGTGTATATGAAGGTTATTGATTTTTTATGTTATTTTAATATTTGTTTCTTCACCGAATCATTGATTCTCTCAAGTATACTTTCAGGTATACTAACCTATCACCTATAAGTAGAGGTTGGATTACTTCTTTATTCCTAGTCTCTTGTTGACTTTTCTTGTATAATTATTTTGACTAATATTTCTAGTACAATATCAACTAGTAGGAGATAGTAGAAATGCATGTAGTACTTCCCCTTTAAATAAGACAATAGGTTAAAGAAGTAAGCTATTACTTCTTACTTACACACACACACACACACACACACACAAATTTTAAGAAAGCATGTGCATTTCAATTCTTACTTTGAAGTTTTTAAAAATAATGTGTGTTGAATTTTGTCAAAGGTATTTGCAGCACTTATGAAGGTAATCATAATTTTTCCCCTAGATATAATGATATATAAAATTAATAGATTTTCTAATATTAAACCGACCCTACATTCCTAGAATAAGTCCCACTCAGTGCTGGTGCATTATTTTCTTAGCCCAAATCTCCAGTATTTAGAATGTGACTCTATTTGAAGATAGGGCCTTTAAGGAAAAAATTAAGTTAAATTAAAATGAGCTCACAAGGGTGATTGACCTATCTCTTCTGTCACTAGACCCTCTTCATTATTTCTCTGACCTCATCTGCTACCCTGTGCTTGTTCACTTCACTCCAGCTATACTGGTTTCCCTCCTATTCTTTGAATACATGGGAACATGCATTTCTCCAGACTTCTGTAATTGCCATTCTATATTCATGGAGAGATCTCCTCCCATATATTTGCATGGCTTGCTCTTTTACTACCTGTCATAGACTCATTAGTGGCCCCTCAAGATATCCAGTTTTTAACCTTTGGGATCTGCAAATGTTATCTTATAAGGCAATAGAGTTTTTCAGATGTGATTGAATTTAAGATCTGGGGATGAAGGGATTATCCTGAATTATCCAAATGGGCCCTAAATATAATCATAAGTGTTCTTATAAGAGGATGCAGAGGGAAAGTAGATACAGAAAAAGCAATGTGACTGCCAGAGCCAGAGATACTATACTCCTGGCCTGGAAGACAGAGGAAGGGGCTCTGAGCCAAGGAATGTAATCTAGAATCCAGAAAAGGTCAGGAAATAGATCCTTCTTTAGGGGCTCCGGGGTGAGCATGGCCCTCCTGCTGCCCTGATTTCCTCCTGGTGAAATTGATTTTGGACTTGTGACCATCAGAACTGTAACAGAGTGACTGTGTGTTGCCTTAAGCTACTAGATTTGTGATAATTTGTTACAGCAGCAATAGGAAAATATACCGGTATTTGCCTAAGTGTCACCTTGCAAGTGAGCCCTCCTCTGACAACACGATTTAAAATTGCTGCTCCCATCCTCACTCTCTATTCATTTCCCTGTTTTTCATTTTCTCTGTAGCACTTCCCACTGTGTAGTAAATAACTGACCAGTTGTTTTGCTTGTTCTATCTTTTCCCAATGATGAATGTTATGTGAGGGAAGATTTCGGTCCATCGGGTTCACTGCTTTGTGTGTAGCACCCAAACAGTGCCTAGGAAATAGCATTTTCTTTTCTTTTTTTAAGATTTTATTTATTTATTCATGAGACACACACACACACAGAGAGAGAGAGAGAGAGAGAGAGGCAGAGACACAGGCAGAGAGAGAAGCAAGCTCCATGTAGGGAGCCTGATGTGGGACTTCACACCCTGGGCTGAAGGCAGACACTCAACCACTGAGCCATGCAGGCATCCCTGAAATAGCATTTTCTCACTGAGACAATTACTCTGAACAAATGTGTATCTCTTAGCACGGGCATGCACAAAAGAAAAGGAACATAAATCAGGAAGTTATAGAAGGCATAATAGACTCTGAACTTGAGAGTACATCTGTCCTGAATAGCCTATAATGAGAGAGGGGATTTGCCTACAGGAGGATTGGATGGATGGATGGATGGATGGATGGATACATACATACATACATAGAGCCTACTCATTCTGTTTCTCTGGAGAACCTGATTTTATTTATATATCAAGTTGGGAGATCTATTATAAGGAATTGGATCATGTGACTGAGGCCAAGAAGTCTCAAGATCTGTAGTTAGCAAGCTGGAGACCCAGGTGACCAATAATGTTAAGTTCTATCTGAGTCAAAGGCCTGAGAATGGGAGAGCCAATGTCTCATCTCAGCAGTCAGGCCAAAGTAGTACCTTTTCCTACAGCTGTTTTGTTCTATTCAGTCTTCTATTGGTTGGATGAAGGCCACTCACCTTAGGGAATGCAATCTATTTTACACAATCTAATTTTTTATGTTTTGTTCCTTAAAAACTAAAAATGGTGCATCGTTTGCAGTGTTGGGTATTGTGACCACAGTCTTCCCAGGACTAAGAAATTCTAAGACCCTAATGCAGCTTTCTGTGGAGTGTAAGCAATGATTGGTTTAAAATGTGTGCTTCAGAAAACCCTTTATATAATAGAAATATATTGCTTTAACAGATGCAAAATATACTCAGTATTTTTGTTTGGGTTGATAAAATTTGCCTACATAAAATGAGTAAAATTAAATGTTAGTGAGAAGCTTTTAAAAAAGCTGATGTAGAAAATTAACTATCACAAATACATCCCTTTTCAAGTTGGTACCCATACATATCTCCTTAAACCATACCATCTTCAAATAAAGCCAAAGACAAGGTCATAAATCTGACTAATATGATGCAACTATCCTATGAACTACATCTGCTTTACTCAGTCTACTGATTCAAATGCTAATCTTATTCAAGAACATTCTCACAGACACACCAGAATTATGTTTGACCTAATGTCTGGACATCCAGTGGCCTTGGCAAGTTGACACATAAAATTAATCAGCACAGGAGTATAATAAGCCTTTTGGATGCAGGGAACCAAGATGGGGGCTGGGGCCTGCAGGGAACATGCTCAGAACTAAAGGTTTCCACTTTTCCTCGTTTAACCATTTTGTTGGGACTCCTTAGAGAAAGATTAGCTCAAGATGGGAAGGATTAGGATAAATCCTTTGGGGACAAAAGCAAAAGAGGCAAAATAAATCCTTATACCTCCATTTTTAAATTGTTTATGATAATGTGATGACAGAAGTATGTAATTTCCATAACAGGGAGAGACCCAGCATGCAAGCTCTATTTTGAAGTAGCAGAGAGAGGAAAAATTGCATTATTTTAAGGACTGGTGCAGAACTCCTTCTAGGGAGAGAAGAGTCCTGTTTGGTCATAAATATGAGAATGAGGCCCTTTTGGGCATAAGCAGATGTTTTGCAATGAAACAGAGGGCTAGCTAAACTGTTCCACAGCAGAAAATGATCTAAAACCTCTTATTGAGAGCTGTGGGCGAGTGAGTTTGGTTTGAGGAGAAAGGGGCAGCAAGCACTTAGCACCATTGCTAAGCTAAAATCCTAGCAGAAAAAAAATGGTCACCACAAATTCCGTGGGTAAATGCAAGGACCTTTAAGGCCAGTGATGGCTAACAGTCAATGTTAAATTGTTTGTCCTGCTGTGCAGCTACATAAACCCACCTTTCCCACTGTAGCCTCTGAATTCTCGAATAAAATCTGAAATATTTGTCATCTTGGGTTGGAGGAATTTGGGAGGATAAAGGTATCCGTGTGTGGCTGTGGAGTATAGACCAAAGAACTGTACGCACAGTTGACATAGCTTGAAATTGAGATCAACGAGGAAGCTAAAATGATAGGGAGAAATGTAGCTGGCCTTCCAGGTCTCTACCCAGATAATCCTAGGAGATTTGAGGAATCCAAGCCAATGTCATGCATATATTAAGGCTAAGACCACCACAGCCAGCTGGCCAAATTAGACATTTCTAGATGTGTAGATCACAAGCATAACTAGAAACATTCCAATTGCACTTCTGTATTTGGCTTTAAAAAAAAAAAATCGTTGGCCTACATAGGAAGCCACACCTGGGGTGAAAGTCAAAAAGGATTATGAAATCTTGCGTTGGATATTTTGGTCCACATCTGTCCTCTGGTTCTTTTCCTCTTAAAAACCAAGCTCTGGCACATTTGTTCTGGGTTGTTTTCTCTTCCTTTCTGGGCTCTGTGTACATGCTGTTGCTCTTGTATTCACGCTCAGTGTTCTCTGAACCTTAGCTCAGTCAGAGCCTCCCTTTCAAAACAGAGCTGATGTGGAAAAGACCTGGAAGTCCACGCTGGAGTCTCACTTTGAGATATGCTTGCAAATCAGACACTCCACGCAAACCAAGCTATTAATCAAAATAGTCTCAGGGGATGTTTGCCTGGGAGCACTGAGGAGAGCAGTAAGAAAGTTAGGTAAGTGCCTGTGGGTAGTTACAGATGAGAAAACATTTCTTTACTTGTACAATGACAGAGAAATGGCAAAGCACATTAGGCTCGGCAAGGCCCTTTTGGAGAAGAGCTGTCCGAGTGGCACGTACATACCCAGCTGGTTGTCAGGGCCTCTCCGGCGCGACCTAATAGTTCCTCGGCCCAGGCTGCCAGGCTGCCAGTCACATCGCATAAAATAAGCCACGAGTCGGGCATCTCTTCATTGTTTCAAATTGGAGGCTAACCGTTCTAGGCAGTGGCACCTGGAAACCAGGACCAACTATTATGCCTGGGATTTGGAACACGGTTGGGTCTAGGCTCACTCATTTAGCCAACAATTTCTCACTGAATTCGTCACAGGTGCCCTCTTCTGCATGATACAGACAGGACTTAGATACATAGATACTTAGTTCCTACGTAAAGGAACTTCCAGTTCAAAGTGGAAGAAGTGATCCTTGCACCCATGGTGGGAAGTGTCGCAGGCCAGGAGTGCTCAGTGTTATGAGAAAACCACTAGGTGTAGGATTTCAACTACCGTTGTTATTTTATCCTTTAGGGCCTGCTGTGGACAAGGCACTATCAATGAGAGGTCTACACTTCCTACCCTCAGTGCTTCACCTCTGACTCATTCCTCAACCCACTGTAGCCTGACATTCACCCCCCCACCAGTCCGTAGGAGATGTTCTTTGCTAACATCACCCATGACCTAATGCTGACAACTTCAATTGATCTTTAGTCTTCAAGCAACTTGGTGTTCATATCTTCACTTCCTCCTTTATTTTCTGTTGGGCACTCACAACACGGTCATCCACCAAGAAACTGGGCCCACCCTCAACTTCCAAGGTGGACAGGGTTTGTCCCGGGTTTTCCCCTGGCTTGCCTCCTACTCTTTTCCAGATCTCTCCCCTGGCTCCTCTTCCCTGGCCTGCGCCGGCGGTACAAATGCCTTCCTGGGTGTTATCCTGGCACCCTTTCCTCCTCTATACTTTTTCCTCCTCCTTTTCATTGGTAAACCTCGCACATGAGCACAGCTCCTTCTATCAGCTTTATGCGTGGACTTCCAGATTTCTATCTTTAGTTGTAACATTTTTGTGTGCTCTCTATTTCTAAATTCCCAGGGAGCAAATTCTCTTGGATATTTCTCAGGCATCTCAAACTCCTGGTTTTGAAATGAAACTCATTAAATTCTTTCTATCTAGACTCCCCACCTGCCCCAATCTGCCCCATCCCGTCTTCTTGATCTCTAAATGGTTCTACAACGATTGCAATGGTGAAGCCGGAAGCCTACCGGTCACCCTTCCTTCCTTCTGCTTCATGCTTACCAGATACTTAATAAAAAATAAAACCACATCTTTGTGTCCAGAGTTGATCATGGCCCTCATTATATTTTATTTACACCACTGAAATAGTTCCAAGTGAACCTTTTCATGTGGCAGCCTCTCTTCTAACCTGCCCTTCACACTGGGAACAGAATTATCAGTGAGGAATTTCAGACCGTTGAAGACAAGGGTGGCTGCTCGTGTCCCTGTGTCCTAGGATTTCTTCCTAAAACAACACAGATCAACAAGGAGGGAAGAATAAACCTATACCAAAACAACACCTTCAGCATAATTTAGAAAGAATACTAAAAACTTCAGGTAAATTCTAAGGCAGCCAAAACAGGAAACTCCAGCTTGGGGCCATCTAGCACCTCCTACCCCAGGGCCTTTAAGTAAGCAAAGGAAACCATGAACTCTTGTGGAGGGAGAGGGTGGGAACCAGAATGAGCCTACGGTTGATCCAAACCTACTGCCAGAAGTATCCAGCCTCCCTCAGAAGTCTAAAAATGCTAACCGTGGACCTTAATAAATCAGAGCATGGACTCCAAGAAGGAGTTGGAAGGTTTGTGAGACTTAAAGGGCTGGTCTTTGAAAGGCATGACTTGTAGGGAAAAAACACAGGCAAAAGGAAGGTAGAAACACCACTTGGCATGTAAGTGTGGTCTCAGTGTGTTCAGGCTGCTGTGACAAAGTCCCATAAACAGAGTGGCTTATAAACAACAGACATTTAGTTTTCACAGTTTGAGAGGCTGGAAGTCTGAGATCAGAGTGGTTGGGTGAGGCCCCTTTTCCAGGACCCAGGCTTCTTGTTTTATCCTCATCTAGTAGAAGAGGTAACCTAGCTCTCTCGGGGGGCCTCTTTCATAAGGGCACTAATCCCATTTACAAGAGCTCCACTCTCATGACCTAATCAACCCCCCAAAAGCCCCACCTCTGAATATCATCACTTTGGAATTTAAGATTTTAACATAGGTATTTTGGGGGGGGGAACCATTTGGTCTATAGCAACATGTGTGAACCTCCCCCCAAACTCCCCCAACCCCAAATAGCGCTTTTTCATCAGGTTTTCAGAAACCTCCATCAGCCAAAACAGTTTAAGAACCTTCGCTTTTGACAGAGGTAGGGAAAATCTGTCAAGATATGTCAGTGCCTTGGGGAGAGGATTATTAGAAAAACACCATATGTGCCCTGGAAGGAAGGGAATGAGTGGGAGCTTTTATGTCAGATGGTCAGGCAAAGGATAAACATATCCACACTAATTAGACTAAAGGTTTTTCAATGCAGACTGATATTGTATAGATTACCAGACGAAGTCTGGATTATTCTGTCTAGAGAATGATGAACAACAAGGAAATAATTTCAAGATACAAGGAAAAAAAAAAAAAAACTAAACCGAGAGACCATCTATTTCTGAGTTAGACTAAATGATGGAAGGCCGAGAGCAAGCATCGTATTTCATCAAACAGAAAGTGCTCTTGGGCCGTAGCCACAAGGACAGACTTTGGACAATTTGCAGTATTTTCCCAGGGACTGAAATTCACCCAAAAGATAATCAAACGTAGCATATTTGTTTTTGAGCTTTTGTTTATTTATTTGGCTCCACGTGGAACGTCCCCATTGACCTAACAGCATGGTAATGTAGTTATTATTTAATGACAATATTTTGCAGATACCAGAGGCTTGGCTGTAGAATTTCTGTCTCTAGTTTCATTACAATCATCGTTCTTACCGGAGCTCACAGTCACCTGCTCCAGGCCTCCTACCGTGCTGTGCGCTTACCTACACTCCCGTCTTCAGTCTCTAACATGTTTCTAGCAGTTGATTTCCATTTTACTTTCGAGAGGGCACTGAACGTGAGAATTAGCATTCAGAGAACTTGGCATCAGCACTTGCCTGGAAACAGTGATTCACGATGATGTACATACTCTAGAAAAGAAGAAAAAACATTGATTATGATTTGCCTCAAACCTCAGAAACATTGCAGAGTAGCACAACAGAACAGGCCCAGGGGAGGATGCAAAGGGAGCGGGGGAAGGACCCAGAGTCTTGCAGAAAAAAGAGAGAAAGGGGAAGGATGGAGAAAATAGACGGAGGAGAGGCAGCGAGCAGAGCCTAAAGACGTCTGGGGAAGAACAGGAACACGCTGCTTCCCCTCCGTCGGCCGCCCACACGAGCACTTGTGCTCAACTGTGTGAAAATCTGTGAAGTATTGAGGAAAAACCCACATTCTATTATCATCTCATCTGAGTTGTTTATTGAGACACATTCTAGAAATCAAGGAAACCATTTCCTTTCCCGTATATGTAGTTCTCTACAGTTTCTGAGCTTTTGGATCTTTTATTCAAGAGGTTTGTGTTGATTTATGCAAACTCCAAAGCATGATTTTTTTTTTCAGCATGATTTTTAACTGCTGGCTTAACCTGTTTTCCCCATATACTCTATGACTTTTTAAAATCATTTCCTTTAAAATGTAATCAGTACACATAGAAGGAGGGAATTAGCATATTTCAGAGATATAGATAATTTCCTTTTTAATAAGTTTTAGATGATAGAGTCTTACCTCCCTGGCATCGGCTGGCTCCGGGGTGCTGACAATGCATTAGGCCCTGTGCTCAGAGCTGAACGTGTTAGGACACGTTGAATATGCTCATTCGGTCTGCACTGTGATTCTGTGGGGAGCATCGGGGTGAAGAGGGCTGGTTGCCAACCAGTCTCATTCCCCTGATCTCCTTTGTATTCACTTTTGTTTTTTTTTTGAAGCAAACTTCCTCTTTATTGTGCTGTAGCTTGACTGGGACAATGGGGAAAATTTCAGGAAAGTCAGCAGAGAGTATCATTTTCATCTGTCCTTGGATACCTTCACCCAACCATGTGAGAGTTAGCTTCCAATTGGAGCATGAGTGACAAGCTAAGGGACACCTTGCAGCTTTGTGCGGTCACCTGACCGAGTACCAGCCCACGGCGTGTGTACAGATTTGCTGTGCGGAACTTCAGGCCATTGGGAGATCCTCCTTTTGAGCCCACCTTCTCGCTCTCCTTTTCTCCTTTTTAACTCTGGAATGCAGAGATGATCCCCGATGACTCAGGCCAGCATGGACCATTACAGCTTGAGGACGGGAGCCAGCACTGAGCCTGAGGGAAAGTAGAAAGATCAAGGATCCTGGGTTCTGGAGAACTTTCTGGAACCACTTGCAAACTGCTTATATCTGTAATTCTTTTGTGACAGAGGTTTAACCATCTGTGTTTAAGCCACTGTTATTGTGGGTAGTCTATTTTATACGCTATCCCACAGAAGTCATAACTGGTACGTAGGTATTGTTATCTTGATTTCAGGGAAGACGAATCTTACCCATGTTAGCCAACCCTGTTAGGTAACTTTTACCATATTTGGATTCAAGTTGGGGTCTGTCTGACTCTAGAATGCAACAATCTACTGCTAGATCAATCCTGGTAATTTCATTGTGAACATCCACATCGGGTAGCATGCAACAGAATTCTTTTCAAACCGTGATAGTGCTTTATGCAGGGGTTGAGACCATAGCCAGTCAAGGCAAGGTCAGGAATACTTTCCCCAAGGAAGTTGGATTTATTTCAATAGCCACAATCTGTTCTTGCCTTTGGCCATTCCTTAGCTCCAGCCACACGCTGCCTGGTAATCAGAGAGAGAGCTGGATTAGGGCACGCAGAACTGTTCACCACCAGGGAGAAGCAACACAGAGCACTGCCCAGGAGGCACCACATATGCGTGTGTGCGCAAAAAGATCTGTATTCTACAGTATGTCCATCAGTTCATCTGCTGCAGTTTACTTTTCCTTCTTGCATAGACTTGGCGATAACCACAGCCATTTACTTCAAGACCTTCCCTCCCCTAATCCTTCTCCACAGGTTAATTGGACTGATGGCATCACCTAATATTAGCCAAATCCTCCATAGATCAGGCTAAGTCCATTAGATTTTTCACTCTGAGAGATAACAGTAGGCCTCTAACAGCCTAATGCTTGTATAATTTCCAGATTTGAAGTCATCTATATTTTGGGTCTGTACAAAATGCAGAGATAGCCAAAAGAAACTGCACAGGGGGAAGAATGAAGCAGACTTCAATTTAGACAACACACAATTGTACTAATTGAAAGTTCATAGCACCACTTGCCTGATTACCTTCTGTTTATTCTTAAGATTTCGACCTCAACTCCATTTTTTTTTTCTTTTTAAGATTGTATTTACTTATCTAACAAAGGGAGAGCATGACCAGCAGGCAAAGGGAGAGGGAGAAATTAGTAGGATTCCTGCTGAGCGGGGAGCTTGATGTGGGGCTCCTTCCCGGGACCCCAGGAACATGAGCTGAAGGCAGATGCTTAACCGACGGAGCCACCCAGGGGCCCCCTCAATTCCATTTCTAAGAAGACTTTACTGTACTCTCAAACTCAGCTGAGTTCTGCATCTAGTATTTCTACTCTGTACGGTTTTTCTATTTTTAAAGTATTTTAAATAATTGGTTAATGTCTAATTTCTCATTTCTGTGGCTCACACAGTGCCTGGCACATAGATGTTACTCCATATATATGTGTTGTAGACACTATGACCTGGGAGAAAGAGATTGTCATCTCAATCCGTGACTTTTTTTTTTTTTTTAATCCATGACTTTCTTGTCATGGTCTCCATTAGATATCATGGTACTTTGGTTTTTGTTTCTGAGTGTCCAATAAATTACAATGTTTGTGAGTATAATGAAAATCCCAGTTTTTCTTTCTGTTTTGGCTTATGAAATACCTGTTGCTTGAAAACAAAGGAAACATAACTAGAGAAAATGTGTATAAAGTAAATAGATGGTTAGGTAAACAAAGAAGGGAAAGACCAAAGATTTAGGAAAGTAGAAATTGCATCATGTGAAATAATAGAGATGTTCAGTTCACTCATTGCTACATGGTTAAAATGAGTGTAATTATTATTCCTATGCTACTGTCATAGCAAACTTCTATTTTGACCAGCAGTTAAAGCATATCCTTTAATAGCACACTATTTTTAATAAATGGTGGCATTCAAATTAAAGAATGGTGTAGATTTTCTTCACTGATTTTTTTTTCCCAAGGAGGGAGAGGTAGAAGAATTAGCAATGGCAGAAATAAGTGGAAAAAAGTTACAAGAAATGATGTTTATTAGAAAGCTCACTTGGGTGACCTGCATGCCCGTAAGAACCTCCTGACTGGGGAAAATAATGGTTTAAAAACCTGTTCAACCTATCTGCCCAATGCAAATTTCTATTATAAAAACATTTTTAAAATATTTTATTTATTTATTCATGAGACACACAGAAGCAGAGACACAGGCAGAGGGAGAAGCAGGCTCCATGCAGGGAGCCTGACGTGAGACTCGATCCCGGGCCCCCAGGATCACACTCTGGGCTGAAGGCAGACGCTCAACCACTGAACCACTCAGGTGCCCTGCAAATTTCTGTTATACTTTATAAATTCGTTTAGATATAAATTATAAATAATGACAAATCATAAATCACGGTGGCAGACAGGGAACAAACAGGTTTATGTCTAGCACTTGGAAGAAGAGGTTGGCTAGAACACTTTAAGCTAGGAGATGCCACACCATTGCTTTTCTTGAAATCATGCTTTGTAGGTAACAGATGGCACCAAATCAATAGCTGATTAGAGAACAGCACTTGGCATTCTATCTTGTGGGCGGGAGGAAGAGGGTGTTTAAATTTTAAGAAAAAAAAACATAGCTCATAAGCAAGATGGGCATACGAAGACTAGAAGAATGCTAAGGGAAAGAGTCACTTTCTTTCCATTTGATGTCCCGAAAGGCAGTGAGCAGAACTCGGTTTGTCACAGCTCAAGTCAAAATGACAATTTCAGATGGGCTTCTTTCCTTGGAACTTTTTGCTTACTTTCAAATTATCGGTCCTCCTAGGGACACATTCCTTCCTTCCTTGGGTAAATCTACAAGGCCATTTCTTTACTGGACTTTGTATATGGAAAAACAATCAAAGGTTGAGATAATTGGTGCTCAAGCCCCATCAAGGGACCTTATTGTCATTTTACTGCCATCTTGTTATACTAGGTTATATGGCATCAGGGAGAAAAGTTTCATGATCTCTTCTCTGTCTTGGGTTATTCATCCTGAGTTCATGGAGAGCTGGTCTTTCAGGTGTGTTGTGCTAGTGCTACTGATACCTTTTGTCATTGCCAGATATTATACAGAGGAGAAAACATCCAGAAATAGTGATTGGTGGCCTGTGGGTTTGTGTGTGTGTGTGTGTGTGTGTGTGTGTGTGTGTACAAGAGAGACAGAGAAAGGATGAGTTACTGACAAGGATTCAGGTTAGTTGATACTAAGACTAAGTAAAATTCAGCAAAACCCAGGAGTTTATGGAAGACCTGGAGTTTATGGAGGTGTACACAGTGAGTTAGCACAGACTTCATAGAGAAAACATTCATTACCTCTGGAAAAAGGCAAAATCAGACTTGCAGCCTAAGAAACATGGCAGGCAGTGTGACACTTGTCTGTAAAAGTAGAAATGAGAGGGACGCCTGGGTGTTAATCTTACATGCAGAAGACCTGAATGGGAAATGTTTAGAATGAGTTACTGGAGCTGGTGGTCAAAATAGGGGTCTAGGACCAGGCCCCCTGAAGATCTTCAGCTTTCTTGGGGAACCCAGAACACGGTGTATCATTCTGGGGCTGAAAATTCTCTGCTTGTAGATCTTCCATTAATGACCTCAGTTATGAGATCTGAGCCCTGGAGTGAAGCGGGATAATGGCAACTCCCTAAAAGTACCTGGAGTTTCATCTTCCTTGGGATAGGTTCTCAAGGTGAATTTAAAGTAAAATACTCATACACTCAAGTTTAAGCAAAAGCAGTTTGGGATGTTCGTGTCAGTTAATTTGGACCATCTTGTCCTGCAGTAATAAATGGCCCCCAGATTTCAGCAGTTTAAACACCTGTTTCTTTTTCATGGTAGATGTTGACTCGATTTACTTGCAGGTTGATCCCACAAGTTTTCCCTCCTTCTGGGAACCAGACTGCAGGATCAGTCCTTTTCTGGTACATGCTATTGTTGTGGTAGGGGATCAGAGAGCCAGGGGGAAACCATCTGACGGCTCTGCAAATTCAGTCGTAAGAAGTTTCACCCCTGCTTATGTCCCACTGTCCAAAAAGCAAGTCACCTGGCTAAGGTTGAAGATGATGACCGTGGGAAGTATATTGATTGCTTCCACTGGGAAAGACTCAGCCAGTCACAGGCACCGAGTAGGGGTGTAGGCGCTATTATTGGGAGTTGCACAGAAGAACGGAGAATAAAAATAAAATCTTCAGCACAAATGGGATCCACCACACAATCTAGCACGACGTCCCTTTAGAAGGTGTCACATTGGCAATATGTGATATCTCAGAACAGAGTGAGGCAAGCTGCCTTCGTTCCTCCATATGCATACCTGATGAAGTAGTTCTATTTGGGGACATGGAGCATGAGCCTTAACACAAGAATCACACTCACCTCTGGGAGAAGTGCACACTCTGCGGAGGCGGTTGGGAACTGGGACTAACTGAGTTGACATTAGAGTCACCTTTCCCACTTCACACCGACCCGGGGGGGTGGGGGTAACCTCCGTTGGTTGGAACAGCAGCAGAAAGCTTCCATGCGAATTTGTTTTTGGAATTTGTTTTTTCCACATTGGATTTGTTTTTTTTGTTTGTTCATTTTTTTTTCCTTTCTTCTCTCCATTTTGGTGTCCACCCCGTATATTTGACTTGGCAAAAGTTGCACGTTTGTACGATGAGACCGCTGCAGTTGGGAGACTATGCAATTGTGTGTCCATATAGTGTCCACTGTAGCATGTACTAGTCCTTCCTGGAGACCTGGAGAGCACAGAATGGCCTTTGCTGCGTCCAATGGCTCAGTACATACTTGTGCAACGACACATTTTGCTCCGTGGTATAGCTCGGCGTTTCACAGCATCAACGCTATGGGGCGCCTGAGGGGCTCAGCTGCCCAAGACCCTTGTTTGATCCTCAGGTTCCTGGGATCCAGCCCTGCGCTCAGTGGGGTGTCTGCTTCTCTCCCTCTCCCCCCCCCCCACTCACGTGCTCTTTCTCCCTCTCTCCTTTCTCAAGTCTTAAAAAAAATAAAAATTATCAACTCTAGGGCCAACTATCAACTCTAGTTTCGGTTCTGAATTTACTACATACAATGTGTTCTTTAAACATTTTATGCCTCACTTTTCTCATCTTCATCTTCAAAATGGAGAAAATAGTCCTTATTATATACGACTAATTAAGGGTGGAGTGAATATGTATGTATTAGAGTGCTTAGGTCCTGGTAAAAGCTCAACAAACACCAGACATTATTACTATGCTGGATCCAGGGGCTCTATGTCAGGTCCAAGTATCTAGACTGATGCTCGGCACGTAGTAAGTATTCAATAAATACATAAGCCCCATTCTTGATGCAAGTTCTTGCTTCTCTATCTTACCATTTCTTAAGCCAGAAATGTGGGCCTCGTCTTTGAGACCTCCTTCTTGTTCTTCAGTGCCATCTATTTTCCTCTGTAAATAAGCATTTTATCCATTTCACTCCCACTAAATCGGTGCCCAGCACCCTCACCTTGCTGGGCTAAGGAAATCTCTTCCGTGGCCTCTCTACCTCCACTCCTACCCAACAATCAACTCACGTAGCATGGAGAGAGGTTTCCTGAAAGACATAAATACTGTGATTCCATTTCCTTGCTTAAAGCCCTCTGTGATCCCCTATCACTCCAGGAGCACAGTGGGAGCTCCTCGATGTCACCAACAAGCCCTCTTGGTCTGGCCCCTCCCAGCCTCATTTTTTTTTTTTTTGTTTCTTTTTTACTTTGTTGAATCTCTATTGTTTGTTTGTTTTCAAAATCTCTTTCTTTTTCTTTTTTGTTATTTTTTCTTTTTTTGGGGGGGGTCATTTTCATCTTTTGTTCTTGTTTTGCTTTTTGTCTTTTTTTTTCTTCTTTTGACTTTTTAAATTTCTTTCCCTCCCAGCCTCGTGTCACGCTTTTCTTCGCCCTTGCTTTCTCCACCTCACAGTGACTTTTATTCCATGTCTCAAACTCTTTCTACTGCCTCTTTCTTCATGGGCTTCACACCCCATGTTCTCTATGTATGGCTGGATCATGGTTTTCCTTATCCTTTCCACCTGTCCCTCTCTCAGCTGATTTTATTAATTTAGAAATTAAAAGTTGGCTCCTCAGAAAAACCTTCCTTCCTTGCCAGCTAAGATGCCCTTGTTTATTTATTTTTACTTTTTAAAGATTTTATTTATTTATTCATGAGAGACAGAGAGATACAGGCAGAGGGAGAAGCAGGCTCCATGCAGGGAGCCTGATGTGGGACTCGATCCCGGGACCCTGGGGTCACGCCCTGAGCCCAAGGGAGACACTCAACCCCTGAGCCACTCAGGCGTCCCAGGAAGTCCTTGTTTAACTCCATCAGATATTTCTTAGATTCTCTCCTCTAGTACTTATGCAAGAAATATGCATAGAAATAATTTTTGAAACTTCCTGAATATAGGAGTGTGGCTATTTTTTGCCATGACTTAAAATAGCTCCATGGGCTCAAGGAGGCCTTCAAAATCTATCTCCAAATCTTTCCCCTCTTGGATTTAAAGCTCTTCCAGGGACTCCCCAAAGAATCTGTCCTGAATACCGCAGGCTCCTCAAAACAAATATTTACTGGACTCCCACATGTAAACTTGTATCATTATATTTATTTCAAAATGAATCTTTCAGCAGAGCAGTTTAAAGACAATTAAGACATGGTAGTCAGCACAAATAATTCCTAAATAGGCATTTTCTCCTCTCCTGATAGTGATTCCAAGCTCGGTTAACAGGGGACAAATTAAAACAGACTTAATGCAGTGGAATCACAGCCTCTCTCTCATGGGCTTGTCACCAGGTTACAAAAGAAATCATCTGGGTACATTCGAACTGTCTAAGGAATCGAGTGGAAAGAGACCCTTGACTGAGGGTCTTTAGGTAGGTAGCTACATTGCCCTCCTTTAAGCATGAGCATTAACTTTCTCATAGGCTTCTTGTGAGGTATGCATTTATATGGATCAATAAAAACGTGACTTATGAGCTTTTTGTATCCCAGAGCAAGAGTCTCAGGTTCAAGAGCTAACAAAAACATTTTAACAACACAGCCTGGAAACATAGTTCACAGCTCATGAATTATTGCTTAAACCCTCTCTCTCCACACTCCCCACCCCCTTATGTTGGTTTTTGATGAGCAGAAACATGAAGAAATATGGTTTTTCACTGTTCCTGAAAATATGGGAAACAGAGGTCCAAGAGGAGTTCCTTCTCAACATAGAAATGGCAGCACTTCTGAACAAACTTTTTAACTTCTGAGAAATCACTATGTCCCAAGATGTGGCAGAGAACTGAAGATAAAACGTACTAGAAAAATCACATCGTTAAGACCTGAAACTTCAAGTTCTCAAGTGGAGAACTTGACTGCAGGAAGGCTGACAAATAATCCTGTTGGGACACACCCTGTGGACACTTGGCCAAGAGGTTTCAAACTACATCGCCATTGTATATGAAAATTATCTCTCCCAATATTTGCTTCTTATGGTAAAAGACTTGCAGCGTATGCTCTTTTCCCCCTTAAACAAAATATTCCATTGATTTACTTTCTAAGTAAGCAAGTCGAATGTTCTTGTAAAAGAAAGTGACTAAAGCCTGTGAAATCTTTAATTGGTGCTGAACTTCAAGCAGCTGTCTTTCTCCGGATAGGCTGGGCCCGGGAGGCCCTGACTAATGCGATGCTCCCGCTTCCTTCAACGCCACCTCCCCCACTCTTGTCTCTGGAGCTAAGATCTGCACGTTTCCCCCAAATTAGCTTCCTCTTTTAGAAACCAAATTGTGTGAGAGAAGCTTAGCTTTATTAGAATATAAAATGCCCATTTTGTTTCCTGAGCTGACGTGTCCTGGATGAAATACTAGTTCTCGAGTTTGTACCTGTAAGCAGATGGTGGACAGAGTTGAGCCCCGAAACCCAAAAGATTCCAGAAGTTTGGATGCTTATTGTCTTGTCACCCTCATCTTCACTGTAGAACCATCATAAGAAAAGACTTCCTAGTATGCGTGCCTTTTCTCTGCATCTTGGCAGGCAAAAAAAAAAAAAAAATGCTTTTTAAATTATCATGTAAACCATGTTGTGGTTGTCTCTGAGCTATAAACCACAGTGATTTGGGAAAGGGTTTCATGTAATCATAGGATTTATTCCATCTTGGAATAAATGGGTTTGTTCCATCTTGCTTTTCTGGAGTGAGATGGTAATTTGTCTCTCTGTGCTAGGCTCATAAAGTTTCTCTTGCTTTAAAGTTCTTCAGCAAGCCAATTTAACCCCGTAAGCCATAGGCTAAGGATCAGTAGTATCAGTTCCACCCGGAAACTTTTTAGAAATGCAGATTATCCGACCTCTAGAACCTGCAGGGGTGGGCTGCTTTGTGTTTTAACAAGTCTTCCAAGAGACTCTCCTATCTGCGTAAGTGTGGGATACATGGAGCCGTACAACATGTCAGCTGTCCATGGTGCGTAGTTCAGAGTGTGGACTGTGGCGCTGAGACAGCCTGAGTTCAGATCCTGGTTTGGTGTCGGAGGTGCTAATGCTTTATGCACTGCCACAATGTCTGCTCTGATACATCTTTTCTTTTTTGTTGAACTAACTAAAAGGGTCAATTCTTGGGCAACCTGGGTGGCTCAGCCGTTTAGCACCTGCCTTTGGCCCAGGGCCTGATCCTGAAGACCTGGGATTGAGTCCCACATGCAGGGATCCTGCTTCTCCCTCTGCCTGTGTTTCTGCCTCTCTCTCTCTGTGTCTCTCATGAATAAATAAATAAAATCTTTAAAAAATAATAATAAAAGGGTCAATTCTATCCTTTGCAAAATTTTTCTTAATAAGTTGCTGTGATCAAAAGCCAAGCCACTAGGAAAGTGGCATTGATATATAATGTGTGCAGAAGTAACAGTTATTAATATATTCTTTGCTGAGATACACGTTGTATCTACTCACTTTGCTTTTTTAGAAAATCATTTGAAAACTTGGGATCTATCTTTGTTGTAAGCATGTATCTTGCAACGTAGTTGGAACTGGTTGGGACAAACCAGTTAAACCAATGCAATTGATAATCATGAATTTTAGAGAATGATTTATATATATATATATATATGCATGTATATTCATGCTATGAGAGTATTTGTAAATTTATGACAGGCAGTGTGGTTTGGGAGAAAAAATAGAATTTTGACATAGTTTTGGTTAATTTGGTATACTAGCATTTGCATATTAATGTTTTTTACTTCTTCAAGTTTCATGTGGAAAAATGGAAATAAACATATCATCTATATCTTTGCCCACGCCATTAAAAAAAAACAAAACAAAACAACAGTATGTTAGTAGATCAAAGCAGAGTACTTTTAAGAGGAATCCCTTAAAAGAAAGAAATGAAGTTAGCCTTAAATAAATGAGGTTAGCCTGGTATGATTTGTTCTATTTTGTCACAAGCCACGAGCACTTTAACCACTAAAAAATTTTTGAGTCAGAACCACATAAATCCTGACTGTCGGTAGGTTATGTAATATTTGGATTATAAATACCAAGTATGCAGTGAAGGCATCTTTCTTTTCACTGATATTTCTCTAGCGTTTAGCACAGTGTCTGGCACATACTGGAATTACAATATTTGTAATTGTTGAAAAAATATTTCAAATATTTGTTGAAAAATGAATGAAAAATCTATCCCTGTTTTCTTTTTAAAAATAGAAGATCATTGGGGCACCTGGGTGGCTCAGTGGTTGAGCATCTGCCTTTGGCTCAAGTCATGACCCTGGCGTCCTGGGATCAAGTCCCTTATCAGGCTCCCCACAGGGAACCTGCTTCTCCCTCTGCCTGTGTCTCTGCCTCTCTCTGTGTCTCTCATGAATAAATAAATAAAATCTTTAAAAATAAATAAATAAAAATAGAAGATCATCATTTGCCAAATTCAAATTTCCTGCATTATTTTTGAACATTTGTCATATTTCAAGGGCATGCACACAAAAGTCTAGATAACAATAAGAACATCCATGGACTTACCAACAAGATTATGAAATAAAACATTAAAAATATTTTTGAAATTGAGCTAACTACTGTGTTGAATATAGTTTTTAATCAAAATCATTTAAAAGATAGTTTTACTAAACATATAAACTTATTTTGCTTGATTAGATTATTTTTTAATTTCATATAACTGGTATCAAGTTATATAGCCCTCAAGCAACTTACTTTTGTTTTTACCCTCTTAACATTGAATCTGTGAGATTTATCTGTGTTTATAAGATAGCTCTATTTTATCAATTTTTACAGTTATTTGCTCTTCCATTGTATGTATGGGTAGTCCAAATGTTTTTATGCTTCTGCTTTGATATGTTGGACTCCATTTTTTTTGCTGTTATGAACCTGAAGAAACATTCTTGTCTGTATATTCCGAGGGTAAATGTGTGAAGGTTCCATTAGGCACTTTCAAATTTATATTGCTAAATTCCTCTCCAAAGAAATTGCTTAAATCCATACTACTATGAGCATAATATGAATGTCTCTACTTTTAAAAACTTATAATAATCTTCAGATGGCTTAAAATTTACTAAATCATTTTTAATTTGCCATTTTCAGAAAAACTGAATAACCCTTAGTTTATTTGTTGGACATTTTGGATTTCCCATCTTTATTATCTATCCATATTGTATGCTCATTCCTCTATCGTCATTTTCTTATTAATCTGAAGGTTTAAAAAATATTTTCTGATAAGAATGCATTATCAGATGAGTCATCGCATATGCTTTCCCCTGTACTGTTGTTTGTCATTTCTATTTCTTATAGTGTCTTTGGATGTGCAGGAGCTTCTAATTGTTAATGTAATTCAATTTATCTGTCTCTCACTTTATTCCTTGTGCTTTTTGCTTCCTGTTTACTCAGAATCTTAAAAATATTTGTCCTGTCTTTTATCAGAAACATTTCAGTGTTTTACTTTATACAATTAAATATTGTCTATTTTAAAGCTATATTCCTATGCAGTATGTATTAGAAATAAAATTATATATTTTTCCCTTATGGATGAGTGATTGTTCAAGATCATAATGCATTCTTTCCTACTACGTACTAATGACATTTCTATCGTTTTATAAAATCTATGCATGTTTCTAGACTATTCTGTTTGTTTTCCTTTGTCTCTATGACATATCCCTATAAGCACATTGGCTTAATAAATATCTCTTATTAGGTCTTCATATATGGTAGGGTAAGACCCCAACTCTTGTCTGTCTTCCTTCTCTCTCTCTCTCTCTTTTTTTTTTTCTGTCTTCCTTTTCATATTCGTCTTGACTATTCTTGGCTTTTCACCCTTGAACATTAATTGTAAAATTAGTTTATTAGGTCTCATGGAAAATCTTGTAGTTTTCATTAAAATTTCATTAAATTTATAGATTAATATTGGAAAAAATTATTTGCTTTATGATACTGGGAATCGTCTATTTGCAATCTCTACTTGGTACTTTTAAATGTTAGTCAATAAAATATTTTCATTTTTCTCAAATAGGTCTTGAATATCTTTGCTGGATATTCTTATATACTTTATGTTGACTTTTTGCTAATGTATATATCTTTTATTTTATTTTTTAAAAATAAAATAAATTCATGGAGACACACACAGAGAGAGAGAGAGAGAGAGAGAGAGAGAGGCAGAGACACAGGCAGAGGGAGAAGCAGGCTCCATGCAAGGAGCCCAATGTGGGACTCGATCCTGGGTCTCCAGGATCATGCCCTGGGCTGAAGGCAGGTGCTAAACTGCTGAGCCACCCAGGGATCCCCTATATCTTTTAAAATAATTTAAAAGTTTTGTGTTTCTTTATGGTATATAAAATTACTTTTACATACTAATTTTATATTCCGATTATTGGCAGTATTGGTTTTGTTTTATAGTTTTTTGTTCATTCTCCTAGATTTCCTGTGTATACTTAAGAATTACAATCATGTAATTCTTAAATAAGTCTCCTCCCAATCTTTAATATCATCATCATTATCATCTTTATCATGCTTCTCCTCCTTCTCATTTAATGTGATGGATAAAATCTTGAATACAAACTTGAAATGAAATGGCTGTGATAGATTAATACAAAATGATGCCCCACAAACAAATTCTTCTCTGTATTCATACCTTTGTGTAATCTCCTCCTACGCTGAATTGGACTTAGCATTTAGCTTAAGTTATAGAATATTGCAGAGATCATGTTATCTGAGGTCAAAAGCCTATACTTTAGGAAACCTTGTAGTTTCTGCTTTTGTTCTCTTGAAATTCTTGAGATACAATGTAAAGAAGCCTGAGCATTCCCACCAAAGAGGCCACATGGAGAGAAAGAACCTAGGGAATGAAAGCCTAAACAGGGAAAGAGGCCCTAGAGGAGAAAAGCATACAAGTAGAGGGAGAGAGGACCCAACTTTCCTAGGTTAGGAACTGGGCATGTGATGGAGACTATCTTGAATTCTTCAGCCCAAACTAAAGCCATGTTAGCAAACCCAATAGAGACTTAGTTCTGTGGAATCGACAAGTCATCCCATCTGTGCCCAATGAATTCACAGAATCATGAGAATTAGTAAATTATTGTTTTCATACAGCACAAAGTTTTGGGACAGTTTGTTTCACAGCAGTAGATAACTGCTTCAGTGGTAATGTGAGTTTCTTCTCTTCTAGTGACTAAAGAAAATGCTTCTCATGTTTTACTTTTAAGCATAATGTTTTCTGTAGTTTTTTTTTTTTTTTTTTTTTTTTGGTCAGGTACCTTCTAATAGGTTGAGAAAGTTTCCATTTGACCATAGTCTTTGTAAAAGTTTTTTTTTTCCCTCAAATCCCTTTCCCAAACCTATTGCAATTATGTTCTTTTTTCCTTACATCTATTAGCATAGTTAGATTTTTCAAATATAAGATAATCTTTGCATGTATAAGATAAATCTAATTATATGATGTTTTTATGTTTTATGTTTTTTATGTTTTATGTACCTTGCGTCATTTTCTCTGACAATATTTTATGTAGGATTATTATACCTACACTCAGAAATAAAATTTTTGCATTTTTTTCCTCAGTTGTTTGTATCTAGACTTGTATTAAGGTTTTATTGTCCTCATACAATGTTAATATGGGAATCTTTGTTATCAATATCTAATATGTACCTGGAAATATGTTAGGCTGAACATTCTCGTATATTCCATTCCAATTTTTAAATGGTACACAAAAATGCATTCTCAGGCCATCCAAAGCCCTTAGTCAAGTTTCTCCACATATCACTAAAACTTTAATACAAGGCTTTTTGTATAATAGAAAACACCCAAAACCATTTATTCTGTTGTTTTCACTATTAAATAAGGATGCAATATGAGATACAAATGACATTTGTAATGTATACATAATATATGTTACATAACACAAATAAAGAAACAGTAGGCTAAAGATACTAATTTCAACTGGACCCAGGTTGGTACTGTGCCAAGTTGCCCAGTACAAGCAAACCATCCTGCCCAAGGAATATGTGGGAATATATAGTGATTATGGAGAATCTTTTTAAATAACAGGAGGTCAAAGTACTATCCTTGGGAGACAATCCAGTTTAGACTGAAGCCAATTGTCTTCTATGGCGCTGGGTGGTGTATAAATTCAACATTTTTCCTGGTATACAGATATGGATTTTTAGTAGGGAGTTTCAACTCAGTGAATTTGGGCAAAAATTTGCAATCCTTTATTTTGAGTTTTCATATCATTTGAAAGGTTGTGTAGTGAGGTACACTTGTAAAGCCCTAGCTTGTTTAATAAGTTTAAACATGCATTATTTCCACATTTGGATATTTTAAATATATTCCAATTTCTATTATTTTTAAATCTGAATTATTTAAAAATACTTTTTATACTTTTCAGATGTGTTTCTCCTTATTTAAAAATCACGTATGCCTAAATGAAGTGCTTTATCATTAAGAATGTGTTCTGCATATTATCTATTTTTTGGTATTTATTTGAAACTCTTTTATTATTTGGTACATGATAAATTTTTTATAAAAATATCATGTGAGCCTGAAAAATTGGGTAGTCTTAAATCTTGGTATGCGTGGTTATATATACGTATCATCAGACCAAATATAGTAATAAATATGTTCAAATCTTTTATATTCTTGTTGACTCTCTGCTGAATATTCCAATTACTGAAGGAGGTATGCAGATATTTTTAAGTTTCCTACTATGGTAGCAGAATTTCTAATTTCTCTAGATTGTTATCTCAAATGTATTCTGAGATTTATTCTTAGGTATATGATGATTTTAAATTGTTATATTTTCCTGTTCAGTATTATTTTTATTATTATGTAGAGACCATTTTTTATCTCCTAATTGTGCTTCCTGTCTTAAAGCACATTGCGCCTGCCATTAATTCAGTCATGCCAGCTCTCTTCAGGCCTACATGTTCATGGTATTTTAACATCATTTTCAACTTTTGCATCTTACTCATTTTGCCATTTAATCCTCTTTATTGGTCATAATTAGCTTCTAAATAATTTCCCTTGGATAATTCCTCCTCTCTCTGGGAGTTTTGATTTTCAGCAAAGCTAATATAGAACTTGTAAGATACTCTGTTTTGAGTGAAATGAGTCTTTGAACATACTACTTAGTCTCACTTCTGAGGAAAGTTTCTTATTCCCCAATTGATGGCCCTAATCTTAATTTTACCCCAAACTCCAACACTAACCCTGTGATCCAACCTCTAACCCCATAGCAAAATCTCATTGGGATAATCATTGCTCTTTTAAAAAACAAAATCATCTCCTAGATGTTCTTTAGTAATCTTTACCTCTTAAGATAATGGTTTTCTAGGCCACATAAAACCATGCAGAGGGCGACGTGTCTTCTGAACGGGAACCGTAGACTTAGGGATGAAACTCAGTGCATTATCATTGGGCGGAACTGGATCCTGAAAAATTCATGAAAGATGCTAAGTACCTACACTGCTTTAAGAATTTGGAACTGAGTCATGAAAAGGAAGACAGAATAAGAAATTGGGAACCTGAGTAGCCCTGCAAAAACAAAAAAAAAAAAATAAAACAAAACAACACCACCAAAGGAACATTAACATTTTCTGTTGTTGCTGTGGTCTAATAGAGAAAGTGGGTGTTGGAGGTATGGGGGAGTGCACCTCATGCACATGGCAGCAGGGCATACACCCATGCTTTCCCCATGAAAAGACTCTGCTGGTTCCTATGATTTCTTGGCTCTCTTTTGAAACAGGCTGGCCCAACATCACCTGACACTGAGTCCTCCTTTCACATGTGTCCATGATGGGTCTCAACTGCATCCATGTTCTTCCCAGTACTGGCTAAGCCAGGGCCCGTGTTAGGGTGTAAAGAGAACAAACATCAGTGATAATGTATTGTGTAAGACCTTTGCATCTTGTAAATTTTGTCCTTTTTCTAAAAAGAAATAATAAAATCCTAGACCTCAACAAACCACTTTATTATTAAACAGATCTTGCTGTGTTTAAAAAAAAAATGTCATATGACATATGTCAAAATGACATATGTCTATATGTCCTTCTAACACTGTATTTCCCTCCTATAAAGCTCTACAAAGTCTACCCATTGATTTTATTTTTTTTTCTTAAAAGTTAAAATTCACTTTACTTGGGACCTGCACAAAAATACATATTTTCACTTGAGGTTATAAGTATAATTAATGGTTGCTGGTCCAATGTTTTCTCATATGACTCGCTGGCACCTCCCACCATGTTTTCCTTCTTTGAATATCTTAGCTACTTGTTTTCCATAGTAAATTGATTTACATATTTATCTGAATGTTTTTCTCCTCTCTTATCACATTTAGTTTCGATTCCTCTTGATTAGTTTATCTAGCCTCTGGGCAAACACATCCTCCAAGGAAAAAACAGAGCTTGACAAACTTAGAAAATAAGATGAAAATAGGAAGGCATCCTAGGTAAAATGGATGGTGCAGAGGTAGAAACATAAATATGTGACTAGGGGACATTATGTGGATAACTGTGGGAATGATGAAAGAAAACAGTAAAAGCTTAGGTAGAAATGATAGGTATAGGCCACAAAAATAGCCTTGAGTTTTGGGGCACCTGTATAGCTCACTTGGTTAGGTGTCTGCCTTTGACTGAGGTCATGATCTCGGGATCCTGAGATAGAACCCCAGAGAGTCAGGGAGCCTGCTTCTCTGTCTCCCTCTGCCTGCTGCTCCCCCTGCTTGTGTACGTTCTCTCTGTCAAATAAATAAAATATTTCAAAAATTAAAAAAAAATAAACTACCTTTAAAAAATGGCTTTGGATTTAGACTTGAAAAGTTTAGACTTACTGTACAGATTTTAAAATTTCATCTGAAGTTGAGCGGTGTTGCTCAAAATGATGTATAAATAGATAACTGTGGAAAGTGGCATGTAGAAGGCAGAGGAGAAAGAAATCAGCTACACAGGTTTATATAAGAAATCTGCACTGCTATGCTAGAGAAAATGAATAGGAAGTGAGAAACTGAAGGGATAATGAAAACACATGGGAAGTGACACAGGGGTGCGCTTGGGTGGCTGGGTAAATTAAGCGTCTGCCTTTTGCTCAGCTCATGATCCTGGGGTTCTGGGATTGAGCCCAGAGTCAGGTTCCCGGCTCAGTGGGGAGCCTGCTTCTTCCTCTCCCTCTGCCTCTCCCCCAGGCTTGTGCTTCTCTCACAAATAAATAAATAAAATCTTTTTTTTTTTTTTAAAGGAAATGACATAAGAATAGTACTTGGGGGATGAAGGATGAATTCATTTGTGTTATACATGGTGAATTAGAGGCACATTCAAGTAACCTTGAATGAGAAGTCTGTTAAATAAAGCTGGTTTATACCGGAGAGAATTTGAGACACACACTCAGGCTTTTCTGTATCAGGGACCACATATGTGTGATAGTCTAAGAAGGATACTATATCACAGCATTATCAGGTGCAAATGATGGAAACCTCACACAAATAAGTTTAAGCAATAAAAAAGATTTATCGGAAGGGCACTGGAGTAGCTCACAACACAAAGGAACAACCTCAGGACTTGGAGACTTCTGGGGGATTATGGAATAAAAACCGGGGCTTGGCCACAATCAGAAATTATTCCCTATCTCCCCCCGCCCCCCATCTCTCTTTTTGCTTGTCTTCTGATTCTGTTTCCTTCTATGGTAGGCAATTTTTTCCCCTGTCATAAAAATAGTGATTAGTGAACAACATTGGAAGCACATTATTAGAGAATTTTTTTCTAAAGAGGAACTGTTAGCCTTCAGGCAAAGGGCTCTGATTGGTTTGGTTTGGGTGAATGCATCCCTGAGCCACTTACTGTGGTCAGGGGCAAGTGATACTATGGTTAACAACTATCTCTCTGGACAGGAAGGTGGAATGTATCACTACCCAAGGTGGTGGAGGAGAACATGATATCTCCTGAGGAAAAAACCCTCAAAGATGGTTCAACGTGCACCTTCCAATTTTATGATATAATAATGCTTATATCATGTATTTACAACTGTGTCACTGTGCAGGATGTTAACACTAGTGCGTGCTACCCTAGTCAGCTGACAACATCATCAATAATGATTAAAAGAAAACAAAATGAAAAACTGATGGACTGAGACAGGAGTAGAAAAAATTTAAATGAAATGGCTACATACTGTGTCTTAGCAAATCTATATGCCTCTTAAGCAAGTAAGGATATCATCAAAGGCATTGTCTTTCTTTGAAATAATTAGGATCAAACATGATGAGACATCAAAGAAGAGGTTTCAGGATGAGCAAAAGAAAGTCTGCTTCAGGAAGAAAATTGCTTGTTATACAGCATTAGAGAAGGGTGAAGTCAAAAGCATGAAAACAATAATCCATCAACCTATGATAGCCTGACTCTGAACGAGTCAGAAAGCCAATGATCTAACCTCATCTGTAAGGAAAGCCATGAAGCAATTGATGTCTTCAGAAAGCAGAAGTCATGGAGAAGATTAAAGGCAGTTAGGAGCAGAATAGGGGAAAAAAAAAAAAAAAGCAGCACATGGAGAGAGAAACAAAAACAGAGCTGTTGAGTCACCATCAAGTCAGGGCGTCACATGTTTGAGTTCATTGAGGTGCTGCTGAAATTGTTTTTATAAGATGCTGAACAGCAAGCATCTCGGTTCTGCATGAGGTTTGACTACATGGCAGTTGGGACTACTTCCTCTAGTTCTTACCTTCCTTTGTGTCCTGAGGATGGATCTCCAATTACTGACATGATCTCCCTATAGCTCTGTTCCTTGAATCCTGAAGAATCCCCTCACCTTTACATATTATCTTTTAGGCAAACCTTTTGTTTCAAGACAATGGGTATCTAATAAAATCTATGAATTTTGCAGTGCCATGTTTTTTATTAATGCGTGTGTGTTTTAGCATATTGTTGAGATTTGAACTGCAAATACAAGTTGAATGAAGCAGGGACACCCAGGTGGCTCAATGGTTGGGCATCTGTCTTTGGTTCAGTTTGTGATCCTGGGGCCTGGGGATCGATCGAGTCCCCCATTGGGCTCCCTGCAGGGAGCCTGCTTCTCCCTCTGCCTGGGTCTCTGCCTCTCCCTGTGTGTCTCTCATGCATAAATAAATAAAATCTTAAGAGAAACAAGTTGAATGAAGTTGCATTTATTTTCAAAGTGATTCTCTAGTTTCCCCAGAATATTCTGGAAAATATGATTTGGAGACAATATACAGTATGATTTTAGAATACATGGGCCTTGAGATCTAACAGACTTGGCTTTCAATCTTGAAAGAGCTTTATATCCTCCAAAAGGTTTTTTATGCTTGAATTTTAACACTTCTAAGTGGAGATGATAATCGTGCTCCTAATAGAGCTGTTTTCAAGTTTAAATAAGATATTATGTCTTCAGAATTATTTTCACATAGCACTCAAAAGTGTTAGCTATTAATTATCATTTGACTATTACCTCGTATGGACTTATTGCTCTGCAGTTAATAATATTAACTTTTGCAAATATTAATGTCCTATTATATATTTGAGCAGGTGATTCAGGTAATTGCCATATTCTAATATGATATGCTGCTAGGTCAGGAAAAAAAAAATAACATGAGAAAAGAATGGGTGTTTGTCAAGTCCCTTGATTACTCCAATGATCTTTGTGTTATCCCTTGCAGTAGGTGGTATCATTACATTTTACTTAATTTGTTGTGGTTCTTCAAATAATCTAGGGTTTGGGGAGCCTAAGAAACAAAAGTAAATTCTTTGCCTGAGTTCTGAACAACTGAAATATTAAGACAAAAGAGTAAAGCAGCATTATTGATAACACTGATATTGCAGATGGTGGCTTATATCTGAAGGAAGGTGGGATATTTAATATGGAAGCAGATAATTAGATAGACTTAGCCACAGTTAACTCTGGCTTTGGGGCCAGACCTTCATGCTTGGGGCGTGAGCATAGAGAGGCAAAACAAATATGTCTGTGTTTGTTTGTAAACACTCTGGCTCCAAAGAGAAGGAGAAGGGGAAGTGACTGAATTCCCCAGTTTTTCATCACAAAATAACCAATAATTTTAAGTCATTATTTACACCTTGGGAGAAATAAATGATGGAACAGAGAAAGACTAGAAACGTTCCCCTCTTGGAGTCCTCTCCATGAGAAAGCAAACACCAGAAGAATGGAAAAATAGCCCCCTCCCTGCCTTTCCCAAATAAAAGATAATTTATTTACTCTGTTTTAATTAGTCTTTTTTAAAAAAAATAAGTCCTAAATCTATCTTGCATTATTGACATGAATAATTACCAGAATATATCATATTATTTTTTAGACAAGTCTGAAAGACTAAGTCTAACAAAGTGTTAATTTGTTTTTCATATTTTCAAAATGTGCATAATTCATTCTGTAGGTAATGAGTGGAAAAGTAGATCATTATTTGGAAAGAGAAAAAAGGATAGTGGTGTTACTAGCAGAATAGAAGAACTGCTTTTGCCATGTATACTTTGGGAAGGTAAAGAAAAGAGTATCAAAGCGTGATGGCCTTGGGACTGTCCATTACGAAGCAGAGGGCAAGCCCATGGGCAAGCAGGTCAGAGTTCTGCTGTGCTCCTGTGTAGAGGTATCAGAGGATGAGCTGAACCTAGACCATACGTACTAAAGTATAAGATGGGTGAGTTGGAGGTATTACCAGTTCTGAAATTTCCTTCATTGGAAATTCCTTTTAATGTGATAAATTTGGGATCAACTTTTTCTGATCAAAAGCTGCCAAAATACCCGTTTCCTAGGCCAAGACTCAACCGGTACCGGGTGCTCATAGACTTCTGAATGGGTAGCCATTTGTACACAACATGTGGTGGTATGGAAATTTATGAGAACCATTGAGAGGTAATGTTTTAGTACAATCTGGTATTCATGCAATGCCAAGTGGCTAACAACTATAAATTGCCTCTTTGTGATAGTTTAAGATTCAGTGGAGCTCTGGGCTGCTTCCATCTAGCCAACACTGTCTTTTTAATAACTTGTGAAAAATGCGATTAGATGGTGAGATCACAGCTGAAGGAAGCCTGCCTTCGATGGAATAACCTCCGTGATGTGGTGTTTCCATTGTTACTGGAAATTATTAATAGGTGAGCCCGTGCATGGGTGGTTAATACCATAATCGCACCTGACCACAATGGCTTAAGCTTCAATTCCCTTCCAGTATATTCAAATCAAAATGTTGAATTCATGAAGAGGAAATTGAAAAAGTTCTAAAGGGTGGAATACATGAATTAAAATCTAAATTAAAGTCCTGCGGGATATAAGAGGGTGTTGAGTTATATGCAGCAAAGATTTTATTTTTAAAATTTTTTCCAGTGACAGTAAAATTGTTAAGTAATTGCTATATTCTTACAGAATAATATTGGTACAATCTCCTTCCCAGAAATCGTCTCATGCTTATTATAGAGGAAGACGTGACCACTCTGGAAAAGAAATAATACTAGAAAACATTAAATCTTTAAGAGAATTAGAAGAAAAGGTTTGGATGTCACTTTTTAAAACGAAACAAAGTGATTTTCCCTTGTATTTTGCTTTGCTGGTGAATTTAGGATTCTAGTTCTTTGGTGTGACTCATGATCTTTATTTTAGATATGTACTGTTTGGACATAGACGGGATGCTGGGAATTTTTTTTTCATTTTTTTTATTTATGATAGTCACAGAGAGAGAGAGAGAGAGAGAGAGAGAGAGAGAGAGACAGAGACACAGGCAGAGGGAGAAGCAGGCTCCATGCACCGGGAGCCTGACGTGGGACTCGATCCCGGGTCTCCAGGATCGCGCCCTGGGCCAAAGGCAGGCGCCAAACCGCTGCGCCACCCAGGGATCCCCGGATGCTGGGAATTTTCTTGGAGGAGCTATTCATAACAAGTACATTGCTTTTGAGAATTACTGTATGTTTTCCTCAATAACTTTAATTTTGATGATGTCAAATATTTCTTAAAAGCCCCCCCCCCCCAATAAGATCCAATAAGCTCTTCCTAATGAGTTAAAGAAGTGTTTAAAATTCCTAGCTTCTCAAATATCAGTCTTCAGGCACACAAAGTTGTATTGAAATAAATGAGGATACTTGGCTGATTAGAAATGCATGGAACTTACCTCTTTATGTATGTAAAGCATTCTCCCTGGTGTAACTTCTCATTAATCTTGGTTGCAAAGATATTTAGCACTCAGACCTCTATTCTTTCAAGTTAAGAGGGTCTTTAGTTTGGAGAAAAAAAATTAAAACATATCTTTGCCCCATTGTTGGCTATCTTGGCTGCCAGATGAGGCAATTCTACTAAGAAGTTACTGATTTAGATTCTTGCTTTATTTCCTCAATCTTCCAAGAGCAGTGATTTTAACAAGCCCACAAAGAAGGCCGAGATAAGTGGGCGGGTTATAACCTCTACTTGATGTACACTCTTTCATTCGTTCATTCATTAAGCAGTCTTGAGTTTTGTTTTGCTTTTTTAAGATGGAGGAGGAGAGAGACAGAGCTAAAAATACCACAGTCTTATTATTAATAAGTTGAAACAGAAAATGTGTTTCAGATACAGGTCTGCAACTGGGTTTCCTTGTATTTTTTCCTTCAGAATAAAATCCATATACTCAGAAATGCAGATGCCTCCCCTTGATGGAGGCAGAGACTGCTTTCAGAAAGCAGAGAAAATGTGCATCTTGAGGAGAAACTGCTAGAAAGAAATACCAGGGCAGGGATTGACAGGCTTAGGTTCTTCTCCCTAATGAACCAATTAGATATGTCACTCTCCTCCTGGGGAAGGAGAGGACTCCATGCACTTCCAATTTTTTCTCTCCTGGTTGTACGCATTCTCCTTCACTTCATTTGTCTAAAAAATATGGGATAGAGAACAGACTTCACCTCCTCATCTCTGCCCTCTTCACAAGCATTTGTTCCAAGCAGGCAATTTGCTGGGTGTTATGAGATATGCATAGGTAGGAAACTCCGATTCCCTGCGCCTAAAGCAATCTGGTATAGACGGGAACTTGAAAACCCAAAGTGCATGACTCAGGTGCTACTTTCTTAGAAAGTCCTTCCTTGAATACTCTAAAGTTGTTTCCCTCCTATCTTAGGCACTGTGTTACAGCATCAGGTTTTATTGTCAATCAGGGCACTTATGAAATTACCATCTCTCTTTGTCAACTTACATATTTTCTGTTTTCTTTCTCTACATAGAAAGTCTTTGGTATTAGGAGATATACTACTTTATGCTCAGCACACAGAAGAATTTCTATGAACCAACATATTATCCATAAATACTGTTGAAGGAATGAATGAATGAAGAAATATTTGAATAGGCCATCTATTTGCAGAACTGACAGGTATAAATCCTACACCTGATTAATCTGGTAGCAATAAATTAATCTTTGATATATCCTTATGGATAATATGAATCCTTTGAGTAAATATCACGTATGGCTCATTTTGTTTTCCAATGAGGATGTTGAAGTAAACAAAAAGGTTAAAGAAAATAATGTATTTCTATTGTCGTCTTTTATGATTTTTCCATTTTTTTCAGTCAGAGCCTTGCTCTGCTTTGCCAGAGGTTAATTCCTAGCACATATATAGAACCAATGGGTTGATGGCTATATCAAGATGTACCTGGATAGAGAAAAAGCCAGCGACTGGGTTGCTTTCTCAATGACGCCATGCAACCAATGAGGAGAACACTTGCCCCAGTGGCTGCATTTCCTTGATTCATCAGAGTACTCCTGCTGTCCTGTGCCCTTGCTGCAGAGCATCACCCCTTGACAAAGATACTAGAGAACGGATAAAAATCAAGGAAAATAGTAATAACAAATAAACCAAAAAGTTGGGAGGAACCTTCTAAAATTTTGACCTCATGTTTCATCTCTTGAAACAATTGTGAAAAACTTGACACCTTTTAATGGAGCTTTTAGGCCTGTGTTACGTATCTCAGAGCTCCTGAACTCCAGTGATGGTAAGTCCATATCCATGTGAAGAAAACATAAGTTTGAAAAAACTGAGCAATCTAGCATTTTCTGCTATTTTGTTAGTCATTTTGAATTTTACAATGAGCATTCATTTAAGGGAGTCCAAACATCTGCACTGATCCTCACTAGGTCAATTCACAACCATATCCATTTCCTGTTGCTATTTCCACTGTATTGAGAAATTGAAGACACTTGTGATTCTGAAGCTGTAAGTAAAAAGCATTTGATGCTAAACTTTCATCAGGAAAGACTTTTTCATGTGCACAGAACGGAACATTTCTGTTTGAACAAAGCATATTTTTAGGAAACATAAATAGCAGTCATTTAAAAACATTTTCTGATGCCTTAAGTTTTTAGAATTTTTTATTAGCCATTATATCTCAAAGATTATTGACTATCAGTCATTGGGTAACTAATGTGTGTTCTAAATTCTAAAAAAAACAGTTTGTGTTTTGTCAAAATGTTGAGCTCTCCTAATATGTCATGATATGAATTCATATGTCTCAGAAAAATATCATATATATAATCATATGTATAATCTCTCATATAGATATTGGTAAGGAAGAATGAGTGTTGGAAGGAAAAGAAATAAATTTTACTGTAAGATGCTAGAGGAGTTTTGAATTTGGTTCCCAGTGCAAAGAACACTACAATATTTGTTCTCAAAATATAAGAAACAAGAATTCTGCATGAAAATTTAAGTGTTGCAAAAGCCATCCAGGGTAATACAAATGACAAAAATAAGTATGTTTTTGGTCAATGCAATTTTATAAACAGGTTCTGGGATTAAAAGTGTTTATACTTGGGCATTTTACATATTACTTCACCCTTTACTGTTTTTCCATAATAAAAAAGAGACTGACAAAGAAGAATGAATTTATTTTGTTCATAGAACTTAATTACAAAATGTTTGCTAAATCCAAATATACGGAGAGCTAAAGTCAGCTTTTAGTTGTTCATACTCAGTATCCAAGATAATCTTCGAAATCAGTTGGAATTGTGATTCTTAAGCAAGAAGAGTTTGCTGGGAAATGCAGTTCTGATGAGCAGTCTAGAAATCGATAGGCTAGCATTAAATCAGGTCTCGTCCTTCTTTACTTAGATTTTCTGTTTTATTTTCTCTTTTCCTGAACTTGTGGTTTTCCCCTCGGTATGATCTCACTGCCTTCCTATACTTTCTTTTCTTTGAGGAAACAATATTATTATTAGATGAAACACTACTACACATGGAGCCTTCCCGCTTCAGTGATGCAAGCTCTAGAATGTCAGCCTGTTCTCAGCTCTAAAATTGCATTGGTTTGCTGAGTTCTTTCTCTTTATAAGGGCCCTCGAGCTCAAGTCCAGCCCCAGGATGGAAGTTTTGAAGGAGCTAATCATGAACCATAATGGTTGGAGGAGTTTAGAGTAAACGGATGAAAACATGGAGCAGCACCTTAGTAGTTACTAGAAAACTCGAGGGATGGTCTTGGGGTATCTGACTTGACGTCTGATTCCTACACTGGTAACAGAGGGATAATGGAGCTAGAGGCTAGAAAAAGAAAAAAAGTTTTGCCCATAAAATCTTGACAACCTCAGGGAAAGAAACTACATTCCTCTAGTATTCATGGGAAGGAACTCTGAATTGCTCTAAGACCGGTCGTTATTTTCCAGTTCCTCAATCACCCAGTGTAAAGGGCCCTGCAGGAGCCAAGGGAAGCTGGGGTCAGCCAGCCTGCCCAGCCAGGACACTGTTCGGATTAGTCCCCATGACCCATTTGGCTTGACGTGCCCTCTACTTTGAAAGAAAGCAATGCTTATACTTTCAAGTCTCCTGCTGTAATTATTCAATGCAAATAGCATATTTTTCTAGCTCTCAATGCTATCAGAGCTGAGAGGAATTGAAGAGATAATGAGTAAATCAGAATATACAAAAATGTTCCCTTTCCTCAAATCATTGCCGGTGATCTGCAAAAACATCACAGATTTGGCAGAGGCATTATCCCTTGCTTGATATTAAATATACAGATATTGTTCCACAGGTAGGTTTTTTTAGTTGCCCTCCAATTCTTTCTTCTTTGTCTCGTTCCTCCCTAAACTCCATCTGCAGACCTCGGCAATAAACATCATATAAACTTGATTTGCAGAGCTCTTATGGTCAAAAACCCTGGCCAAAATGCAGAGGACAGAATTGCACTATAACTTCATCAATATAATAGTTGAGTATTGTTTTAAAAAAACAATAAAAAGAAATCTAGCCCTTTCTTTATAAAACCTTATAAGAAACACATCTCTTCTTCCAGATAAGAATTATTTATAAATACCAGGAAAGGGCCCAGAATTGGTGCGTTTCAAATATCAAACATTTTCCAATATAGGATGGTTTTATTTAAAAGCTTTAGTGAGGGCAACCTGGGGGGCTCAGCAGTTTAGTGCCGCCTTCAGGCCAGGGTGTGATCCTAGAGACCCGGGATCGAGTCCCACGTGGGACTCCCTGCATGGAGACTGCTTGTCCCTCTGCCTGTGTCTCTGCCTCTCTCTCTCTTTCTGTGTCTCTCATGAATAAATAAAAAAAAATCTTTAAAAAAATAAAGGCTTTAGGGATAGCTTTTATGTCATAAAATTTTACCAACAATAATTTATATTGTTTTGCGTCCTTATATAAAGAGGAGTATAACACATTGATAGAAAACTCAGTGTTACACATATTTGAGATTTTGAGTGAATTGTCTTTTATTTAGCACCTAATATGAAGCTTAATTTTGCATTTCATGATCAGAAGTTTTGCTAAAGAAAATGGATTATTCAAAGTGAATTGCCAAAAACATGTTTTAAAAAATGTTTTAAAATGTTTGAATGTTTTATATCTAAAATATAATGAATTTTGTGTTTGGTCACACAAAACAGGGAAGGATGCATTTACTTATGAATAATTGAATTCCTAGGGTCACCCGGGTGGCTCAGTTGGTTAAGCACCTGACTTTTGCATTCGGTTCAGGTCATGAAATCAAGCTCCAGGTAGAGATCCACCCTCAGCAAGAGTCTGAGGTCAGCTCCCTCCCTCTCGGCTCCTCCCTTCATGCGTGCAAGCTCTCTCTCTCTCTCAAATCAATGAATGAATGATTGAATTCCTAATTACAAGCCTTTTAAAATATATTTTAAATACCAATAATGGGCAATGTTAACCTTTTGCTGTCATGCATTACGCTTGAAAGATATAATTTTTTGATATATAATAACATAGCATCCCTCTTTAGATTATTTTTTCCTCATTCAGCATATATTGAGAGCCACGTTTAAAACTTATTTTGATGTTTATCTTTCCTAAGGGAATTTGTTTAACTATGACAATAATAGGATATATTATCTGGTCTTTGCCTCCTTTTCTTTTTTTAAGATATTCTAACTTTTATTCCTACCATTTAGAATAATGTTCTGTATGAGTCAGCTTAGCCTAGATTGATAACAAAGAACCCCCAAATCTCAAAGGCTTACAACAACAACAAATAATAATTTTTTTATCACGTTACATGTTACCTTCAGTTTGGCTGTGACTCTACTTCACATCTTCAATCCAGGATCAAGTTGGAAAAACAGGCCTTAGCATCTTGGTACATGAAGCTCCTATGACAGGCAAAAATTGAAATGAAAAATGGCATAGCCTCGTGAAGGATCCTAATATTTTGCTCAAAAATACCACATGTCAGTTTTACTTACATTGGCCAAAGCAAATCAAACAGCCTGATGTGGGGTAGAGAGCATTTTTTAAAATTTTTATTTATTATTTTTATTTATTTATGATAGTCACAGAGAGAGAGAGAGGCAGAGACACAGGCAGAGGGAGAAGCAGGCTCCATGCACCGGGAGCCCGATGTGGGATTCGATCCCGGGTTTCCAGGATCGCGCCCTGGGCCAAAGGCAGGCGCCAAACCGCTGCGCCACACAGGGATCCCAGAGCATTTTTTTTTAAAATTGATGTACAGTTGACATATAATATTAGGTTCAGGTGTAAAGCATAGTGATTCGACAATTATGTATATTACAAAATGCTCACCACTGTGAGTGTAGTTACCATCCTGTTACCATACAAAGTGATTACAATAGTATTGATTATATTCCCTGTGCTATACTTTCCATCCCTGTGACTTATTGATTTTATTGGTCTTTGCTTTCTTATTGTCCTTATATAACATTCTACAGATCCTAGGAGACTCCATCGTAGGCAGCATCAGGTCTCCAGTCAGGTCTTATTAACTGCTGCAACTCTGATCACCCTCAAGTGCACATGGATCTGATAGGGAATTAGTGAACTTCAAAAAGTGAAACTTTATGGCTACGATGAGGGAGGGTCTTAGTAAACCAAGAGGGATACAGATTTACTTAGGAGATGAACATGGACCATAAAGGGGCACCCAGACCAACCCTCAGCAAAGTCGGTTGGTAGAATCAAGCTGCTTCCAGATTAAATCACCTCATTTAGTAGAATTTTTTACTGGAAGAGTTGTCCTGAGCTACCCTTTGCCTCTCCTCTGACTCCCGGATGCTCTTCAAACTGTTTGCTGACATCCTGGTTAACGCTTATATGATGGACAACAGTGAATGTTGGGGTCTTCCAGTTTCTGCCTAGAGCAATTAAAAAACCCAGCAGATAAGTTATGGGTAAAGGAAACATTACGTTTGTAAGAGGTTTCACCATAGGATTTCTTTAAATATTGTACTTCACTAATGCAAATTGAAATAATTCAATTAACTTTAAAAAAAAGACTTTCAGAGAGATATCCATATTTAGTTTTAGTTCATTCTTGTCACGTAGCTATTAGCACAGTGGTGATGTTTTGAAATGCCACTAAAACTGAAAGAGCTTTCCAAATCCTCTCAATGTGTATAATTTGTCAGAATTAGAAATTTGATGGAATTACTCAAAAATATTTATAGAGTATTTACCATGTAAAAGGCAGAATGAAAACACAGACACACACATACATATATATGCACACATTAAATTTGGCTTCTTGTAAAGATACATGTATTTGTTTACTTTCATTTCATTTTTGAAAATAAGTATGAAAAAAATCAATGAAAATCCACAGGACTGGGGATTTATAAATGTGAAAACTTTTGCAAGAAAAGTACAATGGTGATTTTGGATATCTAAAAAAAAAAGAATGTATTAGTGTTGCTTTTTGGCCAAAAGTTTAGAGTAGATTCTTAAATATGTGTTTCCTATCACTTAAGATGATCTTTGGTTACAAGTAACAGAAATTGTGACTTAACCTAACAGCATTTTTAAAATTAATTAATTGATTTATTTATTTTGCAGAAAGCAGTCTCAGTCTAGACATTTATGCCGACTCAATGATGCCAAGTGATCTGGCTCCTACCATCTCTCCTCATTCGTAGCTTTCTTCTTCATATTCTTTGGATTGCTCTCCACATGTAGGTGTCATATCTATGGAAGATGTTTGCCAGCCAAGCAGGTCCCTTTTTATCCTGAAAACAAAAGCAGAAATAATCTTCTGCTTTCATCTCAACAGCCAGGACAGCATCACAAAACCATCTTCCAGATGCACATTATTGTTTTGCACCCAGTGATCATAATTGACCATTTCTAAATCATAGCTTTGTTTCTGCCAAACTTCAGTCTGACTTCCCTCTCCGCCAGAAGGTTCTGAGCGTCAGCTTGCCCCCTAAGCAAGCACCAAAATGCAGAACACGTCCCCCTCTCAGCGTGGGGGAGAAGTAGCTACCCAAGACAAGACATTCTCTGTCCAGCCACAGGCAATACGCAGTCTGCTCACTCTGCATTCTTTTGCTAACTTTCTTTACTTACTGCTTACCCCTCCCTCTACAAGAAAAGCCTTTTTTCTGTTTCATTTTGAGATGTTTCTAGAATTCTGAGACCAATGAGTTCTTCCTAATGAAATAGTCGTTCTTCTCAATAACGTCTCTCCTTACGTAAATCTGGATTTGTTTTTTTATGATACTTCCTTAGCTTTCTGGCTTGGGTAAGGAGAAGCAGAGGTAGAGATACTGTGTCTTAGATGGGCCATGTAAAGTATCTGCTGAGGTTTGTAAGCACTTAGCAGTGTTTAAACAGAAGCTGGCCTATTTGGCAGCATTGTGACATCATTTATTCATTGGAGAGAGGCTTGACCCAGATAATCTGAATGTTCTTCTCCTAAATCCAGCAGAATACTATTCCAAGCATGGTTCACACAAACCCCTAAACCAGCTTTTGGGCAGAGATCATATCTAATTTTAATCAAGTGAGAAAACATTAAGAAACAATAAAATTTAAATTGGATTTTAATCATATGTAGAATTTTAATAGTTGAGACAATAGGATACATATTCGGGCGAGAAAATATTCAGGATTTATAGTTCATTGCCATGAAGTTGTCTGGATCCTCTATTTAACCCCCAGTGATTTTCCAAGCTCCCAGCTCTTATGAGGAGAACTAAATTCAAGGTTCCCATACATACCAATATTTGACCCCCAAATATATATATATATATTTTGGTTTAAAAAAATTGGTATCATTCCCATTTTAGTTTAATTTAGTTTAGTAAGAAGATAAAGCTAATATGGAATTCTTCTCCTTTTGGTTCAAGGAAGCAATGTGGTAAAACTGTATCTTGAGCTTATCGAAAGTAATTTAAATCATCCCAAGGCGTCAAGTATCTAATAATATTCGGAACTAGGATGAGAAAAATATCTTTCACTAATTCCTAAAGAAAAAATAATTCTGTTTTATGGATATACTGAAAAGTGTTAATACAACTTTCAGACAGAAGATATGTATGATTTAGTGTCTTAGCAGAAATGAATGTAGTACTTAGGAATAAAATACAGACTATTAAAAAATACATTGGAAAACACTTGAAAAATATTATTTTCCTCAAAACTTTCCTCACTTTGCTTCATAAACACTTTTCAGTCACATTAGCTTGATTTGCTCTCTGAATGAGATGAGACTATCACAATTTTATTGTATACTTGAGACTCTGTATTGACAATCATTTTTTTTAAATTTTTTTATTTATTTATGATAGTCACAGAGAGAGAGAGAGAGGCAGAGACACAGACAGGGAGAAGCAGGCTCCATGCACCGGGAGCCCGATGTGGGATTCCATCCCAGGTCTCCAGGATCTCGCCCTGGGCCAAAGGCAGGCGCCAAACCGCTGCGCCACCCAGGGATCCCTTGACAATCATTTTAATGAAGACCACTTTGGTAGTTTTTATTTAAGACTTTAATCCTATCATCCTATTTTTTATGTTATTTTTGAATAGACTTCCGTATTTCCTGGTTTCAAACAGCAAATGTTTTTAGGCAGACACTCTACAAAACATTTCTGCCTCGGTTCTAGGGATGAAATACTTGTGTCAAACTTTTACTTCTGAAAAGCATTATAGGAAATTTATGTTATTGATTCATGTAGTAGAATGTATTTTTCTCTTCAGAACCATGAAACTCCTTCTACTGATTTGTTTTGAAAAGTCACACGCACACACACACACACACACACACACACAAAATACAGCAAGGTAAGGTACAACAAGTAGTATAACACATAGTAGTGTGCCCACCACCCAAAATTGGCCAATATGGACATGTTCTGCTTTCTGTATAAATATGAGTCTCATCTATCTATCCACCTATACACCTTTGTGGATTTTAATATTTTATATTTTTTCTTTGATGTGTCACACAATTTTCATTAAATTTACTTCTAACAGGTACTAAAGGAAAATGTAATTTGTGTTGCTACTGTGAATGTTTATGTCTTGCATAGCATTTTCTAATTTATTATTGCTTACTTATAAGAATTCTAATGATTTCATTATGTTGATCTTGTCCCCAGGAAACTTACTGGACTCTCTATTTGATTGAATGCTAAGATTGTCTTGGATGTTCTATGTAAATAACAACTATTTTGTGACTTTTTTTTTGTGACTTCTTTTTAAATTCGTATGCTTCGTATTTATTTTTCTTGAGTTATAATATTGGCTAGGATATCCCATGCAGTATTCAATAATTGAATGATAGTAAAACACTTGTTTTGAAAGATTCTTGCATTTTGCTTTTAGGAATAATATTCCTCTAGATTTTTTTGTTAAACCTTATCAGGTAAAGACATTCCTGTTGACTCCTAAATTGCTTTTTAAATAAACGGGTGCTTAGTTTTTCAATTTTTTTAGCACTTATTTTTTTCTCATAATGTGATCTTTCAGTTAATAGATCCGTGTTTTATATTGAATTGGTAATTAAAAAATATTTTGTACCAACCTTGCATTCCTGGAATAAAAATTTTTGGTATTTTTGAGTTCTTTTTAAATACTACACTGGGTTGAATTTGATTTCTGTTTTATTATTTCTTCATGTTTTTTGAAAGGTGAGATTTAACTATAATTTAATTTTTATACCATTGCCTGATTCCCATATTATGTTCTATATTAGATTCATAAAATGAGTAAGGCAGTTTTCCATAGGTTTTTTTTTTGTTGTTGTTTCTAAAATAATTTGGTAGTATAAGAATTACTAATAACTTTAACATCTGGTAAAATGGATACGATGATCTGGATCTACTGCCTGTTTTAGGGAAAGGTTTTTGTCCGTCCCCCTCAACCAGTTCAGTGTCTTAATGGCTGCTGGTCTATTCAATTTTTCTACTTATTAAGTCAATTTTAGTAACTTATTTTTTTTTAAATTTTTATTTATTTATGATAGTCACACACAGAGAGAGAGAGAGAGAGAGAGGCAGAGACACAGGCAGAGGGAGAAGCAGGTTCCATGCACCGGGAGCCTGATGTGGGATTCGATCCCGGGTCTCCAGGATCGCGCCCTGGGCCAAAGGCAAGCGCCAAATCACTGCGCCACCCAGGGATCCCTAGTAACTTATTTTTTATATAAAATTGACCATTTCATCTATTCAAATATATTGGCATAAAGTTATTGTAATATTCTCTTGTGATAAAAAAAAAACTCTAATGTTCTATCACTATCTTGTCCCCTGAAATTGCTAATAGTGTTTATTTGTAATAAACACTCTTTCCTTTTATTACTATTATATATTTTTTTCCTTAATCAGTCTTATCAGAGGAACTCATGCCTAAGCCTGTCACACATGTAATTTTCTAGCCACAATAAATATTTCAGGAATGGACACATGCCCTAATATACAACAGTGATGAAGGAGAAGAAGCTTTCTGTACCTGTAGGAAATTAGGGACTTTCCCTTAAGAGACAGATACAAAAAGAAATGACCCGCTTCTTCCAAACATTTTTGGGCACAGATTTGTGGCTCCAAACTGCCCTAATCCTATTCATATCATCCCAATAAGGAAAGGCACAGAAACAGGATGAAATAGTCAAGCAAATATCAGGGAGATTAAATCAATAATCTTATCTCTCAACTCTCAGATAAATGAGCACAAAAATTCCTTCCTGTTTAAGTCACTTCGAAAAAGGTTTTTGCTTATTTGAGTCTCTCACGAGCACGCTATGAGGGCGCACACATGAGTTGTGTCTTGCTGCAATGTCAACTTTATTCAATCATAAAGTTAAATCACTATGATAAAGCAGGTTCAGGATTCCAAACTAAATGGCAATTCATTATGTGATTAAATTTGGCTTCATACACAGCACACAAAACAGAAGACAAGCCACGCAACAAAGATAACGGAAGGGTACAGGAAGCTAACGAACCACATGTGAAGTCAGTCCATGGGCACACAGCTGAGCTAAGGCCTCGATTTGGTCCAGGTCAGCTCTTGGCACCTACTGCTGCTTATGTTCAAGTAGTGAAGGATCTCAGTCCTGTTCGGAGATCCATTGGGCAGAACCTTTGGTGATAGTCGCCTTTTTTTTAAGTGATCAGACAGAGGGGTCATGTCTGGGGAGTCTGACAGTTTGCTGCCAAAATCCTTCCCTTTTTAAAGGGATTTAATTTGTTCTGGGTCTCTGCAGACCTCCTCTGGTTCTGCCCCTAATCAGTTCTGGGGTGTCAGCTGACACTGGTCCGGGTGATATCTCCTAGCTGCAGTACCTTAACTGCTTGCGTCATTGCTTGACACTGGCCCCTGTTTGACACAAGCTCCTGCTTGACATCAGAGACTCCATTTCCTCTCTACAAAATCCTAACTACTGCCCCTCTATTATTTCTTCCACGTAGTTGCCTATACACCATAATGTATATTCAGAAGTTGGTCAGTAAATGTTTTTCATGGGAATGAAGAAAGCCACGGTTTTTCCTCCTCCCTAACTCCTTTATATTTGTAAGTTCTCCATCAATGTCCCTCAAGGCCACTGGCTATTCTCCTTGCTCAGTGCCACCACTGTAGGTAGCCATCAGCATCTCTAGTTTGGCTGATTGAAGACTCCCAGAACTAGAATCTTGACCAGCCACCCTCCTTCATGTTATAAACTGCACAGCACAGCCAGACAAATTGTCCTAAACTGCAAACACCTCCTTGCCACTTTTCTGCTCATAATCCTTTAAAGATTGAATTATCAGGGAATTTGGTTGCAAATAAGAACAACCAACTGTGGCTAAGACTCTGTTATAGGCACCATCTTCTCTGATTGAGTTTGATCCCTTACAGGACCCTTGAGTTCCAGGGCCTGGGAGAGGGAATATCTCCATGCCTTTCTTTTGGGAATTCTACCAAAAGCAAGGATGTTCATATAAGACATTGTCAGGGGCACCTGGGTGGCTCAGCCCATTAAGTGTCCAACTCCTGATTTTTGGCTCAGGTCATGATCTCAGAGGCATGTGATAGAGCCCCAAGTTGAGCTATGTGCTCTGTGGGGAATCTTCTTGAGATTCTTTCCTTCTCCCTCTCTCACCCAAGCTTTCTGTCTCTCTCTCTCTCTCTCTCTCTCTCATAAATAAACAAATCTTTAAGACATTGTCAAAATGACAATTGAAAATCAACAGTAGTTCTCAAATTCTCCAGTCCAGACCTGAACAACATGGCTTATAAAAGAAATACATTGAGCTGCCCACGTCTTTCTTTCTTTGAAAATGTTCTTCTGGCTGACTCTCATTCATCCTCCAGTTCTCGGCTGAGAATCCGCTTCCTCCCCTGGAAGCTTTCCCATAGCCTTCATGTCCAGGTTGGGAGTCCTATGTTCTCATAGAGCAAATTGTACCTACAATGTCTTATTTTATATATAATTCGACATCTCCTTCACTAGAGTTTATACTCTCCTCTATGTCTACCTTGCACATAAAATGATCCATAACTCAACTAGACCTCCACTAAACATGTTTTGGATAAAGAAATAACATACATGCGAGCAGTCAATGGAATTCCTAGAAAATAGTATGCAGTGATGCCATCTTTCTCCCTTTTCTTTTTCTCCTTCCTGAGGTACAGTTGAAGTTGAGATCTGTTGCCAACATGAACCTAAACTCTGATGTACCAAAGGGGAACCTGCGGCAGGAACTTTGACAGTCCTTAAAACTGACTACTCTGTTTCTGCAATAGTAACTTCATCCCTGTGATGCATCTTAGGATTGCATTTTCCCATCTAACCAGAAACTGAGGGTGTGAGCTCCAGAGTATACCTAGGATGCTTGATATTTTACATAGTATGGTGAGCCTTTATTCTTTGGGATTAGAACTGTTTTTTTGTGTGCTGGTGGAGGCTCATGCCAACTATGTAGAGTTCCTTGACTTTACCATGTTGATCGCAACATGGCTTGCATGATCAATTTATGATTTCTAGTCTTTTTCATCTTAGTTGGTGATAAGTTTTTCACTTGTATATAAAATAAATTTGGGTATTTCTTAGTCAAAAACTATTATTTTCAAAATAGAACTTTGTGGGCAGCCCAGGTGGCTCAGCGTTTAGCGCCTGCCTTCGGCCCAGGGCGTGATCCTGGAGACCCGGGATCGAGTCCCACATCAGGCTCCCTGCATGGAACCTGCCTCTCCCTCTGCCTGTGTCTCTGCCTCTCTCTCTCTCTCTCTCTCTCATTAATAAATAAATAAAATCTTAAAAAAAAAAAAGAACTTTGTAACTTTGAGAGGCAGGTTAGATGGTAAAAATTACGTCATCTGCTTATTCAGTCAATCTTCCTTTAATTTACATATATTAGGCATCTACTAGGTTTTAGGCACTGGAATAGGCACAATTGGTACTAAGGTAAATCAGTTTCAACCTCTTCCTTGAGGGAGACGGACACTTAAACCATTCATTCTAAAACAAGCAAACAAAACAATGAATAAAATGGAAGGCCTGAGGAGAGGTACCCCTTGGAAAAGGCAACAGCAGCAAACCTGTGTCCTTGATAGCCAAAGAGTGATAAGGAATAACGGAGTTTAATTGAAACCCAAAGTCTTTTGGTGTTTCTTTTTTTTTTTAAGACTTTATTAATTTATTCATGAGAGACACACATAGAGAGACAGAGAGAGGCAGAGACACAGGCAGAGGGAGAAGCAGGCTCCATGCAGGGAGCCCGATGTGGGACTCGATCCTGGGTCTCCAGGATCATGCCCTGAGCCAAAGGCAGACACTCAACCACTGAGCCACACAGGTGTCCCTCTTTTGATGTTTCTTACATTCTCCAATGCAAAAAAGGTCAGCTGTGGAGAATTAGTTAAAATAAATATCACTTGTATTCTACCCGTGGAAATCAGACTATAGTTGTGAAAACTTTTACTCAAAGTTACCTAGAAATCATACATTTAAAATCATAGTAACAGGCACCTGGTTGGCCCAGTCGGTTAAGCATCTGCCTTCAGCTCTGGTCATGATCTTGGGCTCCTAGGACCAAGCCCCAAATCAGCCTCCCTGCTCAGCCTTCCTCTCCTTCTACCTGCCACTCCACCTGCCCGTGCTCGCTCTATCAAATAAATAAATAAAATCTTAGAAAAATTAAAATAACCAAAGTCATAGTAACTGTGGTCATCATTTCTAAAATAATTCAGTTATTATAGATACTACTTATGAGCCATTACGTATTAACTTGAGGAGTTGTTGAAATTTCCTGAGAATGACTCAAGATCCATGCTTTCCTTATTAAAAAAAAAAAGTGTAAAAATAGAAAAGGATGGCTTGTGTTAATACCTATATAGTGTTAATAAGAGAATGATTTATAGGATAGAAAGCATTTTTTTCTTTTTTTTTTTAATTGAAATATAATGGGGGCACTGAAATGCATGTTCACGAGTCTGCTAGTCTGCATGACCTGTCCTTGTTCAAGAATCTTTGTCATGGCCTCAGACAACATACACATGGGAAGCCCACTCCGGACTTCCAGCCATCTCTGTGGTGGAGGGCACCTTCAAAGAGGTGAAGTTTCTGACTACAGAGAGAGATACTTTGGTCCTCTTTTTGTACCCACTGGACATCATCTTTTGGCTGAAGATCACTTTCAGAGAACATGCTGAGCACTTTGGCAAGTTAGGCTGGAAGCTGCTGGGGTCTCTGTCCACTCTCTGTTTACCCACCTGGCCTTTGATCAAAACTCCCAAGAAGGAAGGAGCCTTGGACCCCCTGAACATGCCTGCTGGCAGATGTAACCAGAAACTTGTCACAAGATTATGGTATGTCGAAGGAAGATGAGGGCATTGCCAACAGGGGCCTCTTTATCATCCATAACAAGGATGCCCTTCACGAGATCACTGTCAGTGATTTGCCTGTGGGTGCTCCATGGACGAAGCTCTGCAGCTGTTCAGGACTTCCTGTACACAGATGAACGTGGGGAAATCGGCCCCACTGGGTGGCAGCCGGACAGTGACACAATCAAGCCCAAAATGTGGATGACAGCAAGGCTGTCCAAACACAACTATGCTGACAGGTAGAAAGCTTGGGCTCTAGATCCCTACCTGTGCCCTTACCTGGTTACCCCATGCTGACCTGAGAAAGTCTACACCTGCCCTTTTGATCTCTGACTTGGAAGGCTAGGGCAGGGCTTTCTCATTCTCCAAGGAGGGAGCAGTGACCCCCTCCCTAGACCCCACCCAGCTAGGCACAGGCCTATGGGTGACCAATAAAAAATTAGGAAAGGCATGATACGTGGGAGAGAGAGAAAGCGCATGCATGCGAGACAGAACATGTAGAGGGATATTAGTTTCAAATGTACAGTAGAACGATTCAGCAATTCTATACATGTCTCAGGGCTCATCAAGATAAGCATACTCTTAATCCCCTTTATCTATTTCACCCATCCCCCTACTCACTCTCCCTTTGCAACCACCAGTTTCTTCTCATTACTTAAGAGACTATTTTCTTTTTCTCTCTGTTTTTGTTTGTTCATTTGTTCTGTTTTGTTTCTTAAATTCCTCGAGTAAAATCATTTGGTATTTTGTCTTTCTTTGATTTCACTTAGCATTAGTACTACATATGTTATACACACACACACACACACACACACACACACACACACACACACACACCACATCTTTATTCATTCATCTACGGATGGACACTTGGACTGCTTCCATAATTTGGCTATTGTAAATAATGCTGCAATAAACATAGGGTTGCATGTATCTTTCCGAATTAGTGCTTACATTTTCTTTGTACAAATACCCAGCAGTGAAATTACTGGATCACATGGCAATTCTGATTTTTTGAGGAAACTCCATGCTGTTTTCCTTAGTGGCTGCACCAGTTTCCATTCCCACCAACAGTGCACAAGTATTCCTTTTTTCCCCACATCCTTGCCAACCCTTATTATTTCTTGTCTTGTTGATTCTAGGCATTTTAACAGATATAAGGTGATTTCTCATTGTGGTTTTGATTTGAATTTCCCCAGTGATGATGATGTTGAGCATCTTCTCATGTGTCTGTAGGCCATCTATATGTCTTCTTTGGAAAAATGTCTATTCAGATCCTCTGCCCAATTTTTTAAATGAATTTGTTTTTTATTGGTGTTCAATTTGTCATCATATAGAATAACACCCAGTGCTCATCCCATCAAGTGCCCACCTCAGTGCCCGTCACCCAGTCACCCCCACCCCCTGCCCACCTCCCCTTCCACCATCTCTAGTTCGTTTCCCAGAGTTAGGAGTCTTTCATGTTCTGTCTCCCTTTCTGATATTTCCCACTTATTTTTTCTCCTTTCCCCTTTATTCCCTTTCACTAATTTTTATATTACCCAAATGAATGAGACCATATAACATTTTTCCTTCTCTGATTGACTTATTTCACTCAGCATAATACCCTCCAGGTCCATCCACATCGAAGCAAATGGTGGATATTTGTCATTTCTAATGGCTGAGTAATATTCCATTGTATACATAAACCACATCTTCCTTATCCATTCATCTTTCGATCTCTGCCCAATTTTTAATTGAATTATTATTTTTGGTGTTGAGTTGTATAGGTTCTTTATATATTTTGGATATTAACCCCTTATCAGATACATAATTTGCAAATATCTTCTTCCATTCAGTAGGTTGCCTTTTTGTTGAAGGTTTCCTTCACATAGAAATTAATTTTTATTAATTTTATTATTAATTTTTTAGAAAGCGATTTCTAAATTATGCTAAATATATAGAATTTTAGGATGTGTAGAACTTAAACATTAAATGTTCCAACTATATAGCCAATGTTTTATGACATATCCATGAATGCTGTGGTAAACTATTATTTATCTAGAAGTCCTTCTTCCTTCTCCCTAGCATGATTCATTGTGAGCCTGGAATACTTTCCTGTGCCATTGACTTCAGGCTTGGCCATGTGACTTCATTTGGCAATGGAATGAGGGTGCATTTGTACCAGCTTTGAGTTGAAGCCCCAAGAAAGAAACATAAAATAGTTTTGCTCACTTGAGACTCTTTTATCTGAAATGAAAAACACTTGACCTGGGTATTTGGTGAGAAACACATGGTCTTGAATTGAATCTTCAGTTTAAAACAGAACTTTCCAGCCAAAATGTAGATCTGTAAGGATAAAATAAATGTTTGCTGCTTTAAGGCATGGAAATTTGGAGGTAGTTATACAACATATGCTGATAGAAACATGACAAAGAGTTATCTCACTGTCTCTCAAATCTGTATTTGCATGAGGATGATGAAAAGAAAGAAATTACGCTGTAATTTCACTTTCTCAGTGCTAGATACTGTTTAGATACATAACATAATTATCTTATTAATAGTATAGCTTAATGATTAAAATTTTCATTCATTACCCAGCTTCATCACTTACTACCTGTGTGTCCTTGGGAAAGTTAACTTAATATTTCAGTGCCTAGTTTCCCTGTCGATAAATAGAAAAATAATAACAGAATCTATCTCATTGGTTCTTTTATGTTTTATATGAGATTTAAGAGAAAGAAAAATAATTGCTAGCTACATAATAATTGTTCACCAAATGTTAGCTAGTATTATCCTACTACTCTTTATCATGGGCCAATGAGGCAAATTTTATTAAAATTTTGAAGATTAAAAATTCAAGATTGGTGATGATAACTATTATTGCATGGTTTTAAACTCAGGCTTACTTTATTATAAAATCCATACTTATTTCATGGACATGTAAGTTAGAAATCTTTTTATCCTACAGATTCTACATTTAATAAAATCTCCTAAGGCTTTCTTTTTTATGTCAGGTAGCTTTTAGATAAATGTATCTAATTATATCAATATGCTCTTTATGTGGGAAAAAAACTAAAAAATGAGGGATAATTCATATGAGAATTTGTAAGAAGGAGAATATTTAATCCAAGTAGAAAATGAGAAGCAGAAATGTAGATTCTCTTTCTGATTATATAAAGCATTTTAAGAAGCTTTTGTGTTTTTTTTTAAATATACAAAGGTAAAGAATGTCATAAACCCCAACATGCTCATAATCCAACTTTAATAATTGTTAATATTTTCAAAAAAATTTAAATTCAGAAGTTAATCATAAGATGTGATAAGTTAATTCTACTTTTCTAGGAATATAAAAATGTAACTTAGGGGCACCTAGGTGGATCAGTGGTTGAGTGTCTGCCTTTGGTTCAGGTCATGATCCGGGGTCCTGGGATTGAGCTCAGCATCAGGCTCCCTGCAGAGAGCCTGCTTCTGCCTCTGCCTATGTCTCTGCCTCTGTGTGTCTCTCATGAATAAATAAATAAAATATATATATATATATATATATATATATTTTTTTTTTTTTTTTTAAAGTATCCTTTAAAAAAAAAAAGTAGCTGAGTTGTCTATTGCTGTGTAGCAAATTGCCCCAAACCTTAGTGGCTTAAAACAATACAGTTATTATCTTAGAACTTCTCTGTTTCTAGGAACTGAGCACAACTTAGCTGGGTGCCTCTCTTAATGATGTCGCTTGATGTTTTAATCATGCTGTCGGTTGTGGTCTCATCCGAAAGCTCAAGTTGGAATTTTACTTGCAAACTCAGTAATACAGTTGGTAAGATTCAGTTCCTCGCAGAACTTAATTACTTGATGGCTTGTTGGCAGGAGATTTCCTTGATTGCACTTGGCAGAATTTAGATCCCTAACATTTGTTGACCAGAGACATTCTTCGTTTCCTTTCCATGTGTTCTCTCCATAGAGAAGCTCACAATGTGGCAAATGGCTTCTCTTAGAACAAATGAATGAAAGAGCAAGAGAGGACAAGCAGCCAAATGAAGGCCATAGCCTTTTCTACAAGCTAACTTAGGAAACGACATTCTGATTAAGTTTGCTATATTCTATTTGTTAGAAGTAAGCCAGTTAAATCTAGCCCACACTAAAGGGACAAAGGTGTGAATACCAGGAAGTGGGATGTTGGTACCATTTTGGAGGCTGCCTTCCACAGGTCAGGTTTAACTTTAAAGTAGAAGATGCCTAACACACCAACTCTATAAATATAGGAAGTAGAAATTAATGAAAATTCTTCTCTGACTTACACAACAACTGTGTGTTTGGCAAATGGCAACAGAACTTTGAGGTTGGTTGAGGAGTCCACATTCACAAAAGTCTTTATGAGGATAGCAATATTTATCTATAATCAATTAGACCAGTGTTTTTCTATCAGGTATCCTTGAAATCCTAGGATGTTGAGAAATACTTTTAGTATTGTCTGCTTTTAAAAGAAACATAAGGCAAATCCATCCTTCCTTTTAAGCAGTTGAATATTTAAAAAATTGCTAAATTAATCAATGAATAAGTGAATGAATAAAACTCATTTGCCATATCAGTCATGCTAAACAAGGAGTATCATTTAGGATTTGTAGTTCTGACATTAGTTATCTGAAGAAGAAGGTTCTTGAATGAAAACAAATTCTAGTTGCTATGTACTTTCTTACAAATCTTCCCTGGTCTACAATATCTAGAAATTGACCTTATATTTAATTTTTTTTTGTAAAATAAATACTAATACTCTATTTGCATTCCTATAAGTGCTCTTTAAAACTATATTGAGATTTTGGTTGCATTTGAATGACCTAAAGATTTTCTAAGAATTGTGAATGGATAGGTTTTGCAACCAGGCCTCAGTTATGTTTTCCCAGTGATTGATGACCTTGTAAAGTTAGATTTTTACTTTCCTGTGTAAAATCAATTTTTCAACTAGAGTAACCTGCAACTGTAATGAGTTTCGAAAAATCTTTCTGGTTTCATGCTGAGATTCCATTAGCTGCATTTAGAGATTGCTATATACACAGATGCACAGTACCCGTGGAATGCTGTTTTTCTGTAGTTGCCCCAAACCATTCAGTGGCATAAAGTTTGAAAGAGTGTCCTAAAATCACAGCCTTTGGAGAGCCTTAAAAGTCTGGAACAAATGTTGTTGTGTCAATTAATGTAGTTGTCTTCAAATCCATAAGCTTATTACACCAGAGTAAATGTTTTACTTGGGGAATTTCCAGAAATAATAGGCTTCTAGTATCCAGTGAATTCTCCAACTAAAAATGTCCCTAAAATGTGTATGTTGAGAGATAGCTACTTCTTCATTGTTTTTTGGAAGTTCAACAATGCCAAAGCAAAATACATGTATCATATTTCATAAACTAAATGAAAATTAGTATTAAATTTTATTTGAAAGTTACAACATTTTAGCAGTAAGAATTTATTCATATTGCCATATACTCTGGTGTGAGTTTGTTCATTTAAAAAAATATGAAGCTTAGTCAATCAAGGACTTTACTAGTAGCATTGATAGTAACATTTATAATTCCCATGAAAAGGGTGCCTGGCTGGCTCAGTGCTTGGATGTCTGCCTTCAGCTCAGGTCATGCTCTCAGGGTCCTGGGATCAAGCCCTCCCATATTTGGCTCCCTGCTCAATAGAGAGTCTGGTTCTCCCTCTCCCTCTGCACCTCTCCCCTGCTCATTCACTGTATCTCAAACAAATAAATTCCCATGAAAGAAAATTTACTAGGTAAAAGCTCAAATCTCTGTAGTTACGATAAAATTATTTTGTATAAAATTTTTCATCTCTTTTCAAGACTCTTTTTAGTTTGTCCCCATTTCATTAAAATCTATGTTTAAAAGCAAAATAGTTTATTTGATTAATTGACCCCCTTATTTATATAATGACAATGATCCCACTAGTTTTTTCCATAAAAGTTCTTGAAATCACTAGTGTTCTCCATCCCATATATATATATATATATATATATTTTCCATCCCATATATTCACAGAATTAGAATGTTTAAGAAATTGTTCTGAAGATGACAAAAAGGAAGTCAATTTAGTATCTCTTGGGGGGTGGAGGGAGTAAGTCTAGTACAAAGCATGCAACATGACAGGAAACTTGTGAAGAAATAATGTTAAAATATCCCGAGGTGAGAGCAGAGAGAGAATAGTATATGACCTTGCATTATCCACCCAACTGTAGCAGGGCTGCACAAAATGCCATTTAGATTTCCCACTGGACACAACTCCATCATATTACTTATTAGGGTGGTGACAGGCTTTCAACTTATGTTGCCCTTGTGAGAAACCCCCTAGAGTATTAAATTCAGTCCTGGACGACACAATACTAGAGAAATGGAAAGGCTGAAGGGAGTTTTAAGAAAACAACACATTGTAGGAAATATCATAGGATCATAGGGCTGAGAGGGACCCAGAAAGGTCATCAAATCTCTCAGCCTGCCTCTGGGCATGATTGCGTTTAAACGATAGAATCTCCTTTGAGAAAGGAAATTGTACATTTTTGCTGTTTTAATATTTCAGATGGGTATTTGGGACATTTAACCTAGACTCATCAGACTAACACTTTTTTTTGTTAAACTTTTTAAAAACTTGCAGTGAAGTGTGCAAATTTTAGGTTTAAAGCTCCATATGTTTTTATAATGGAAACACTGGGATTACAAATCAAAACGTGCAACATTCTTAGCATTCCAGAAGCCTCCTTCAATCCCTTCAATCCACTACAAAATAATATTCCCCCCCTACAAACACACTGAAAGTAACTACCATTTTATTTCTATTCTTTTTTTTTTTTTAAAGATTCTTTTTTTTTTTAAAGTTTTTTTATTTTTTATTTATTTATGATAGGCACACAGTGAGAGAGAGAGGCAGAGACACAGGCAGAGGGAGAAGCAGGCTCCATGCACCGGGAGCCCGACGTGGGATTCGATCCCGGGTCTCCAGGATCGCGCCCTGGGCCAAAGGCAGGCGCCAAACCGCTGCGCCACCCAGGGATCCCTTATTTCTATTCTTATTAGTTTCCTATTTTTAAATTTCAAGTAAATATTAGTATATACGTTGACCTTTGTTTCAGGGCTGTTTTGTTCAACATTATATAATTCTGCCTCAGATAAAGGAATTCGCATTTTTGTTGTTGCTGTTCTATGATATTCTGTCATAAAAATATAGCACAATTTGTCCATCCTACTGTTGATGAATATTTTTCCATTTTGTGTATTTTTTTAAGATTTTATTTTTTCATAAGACACACACAGAGAGAGGCAGAGACAGGAGAAGCAGGCTCCATGCAAGAAGCCCACTGTGAGATTCGACTTCTGCTATTTCTTATTGTGCTTTTAAAAATCATATATGTGTATGTGTATATATATGTTGTCTTTTTATATCTGAGTCTGTCTTTGTTACAGGGCATCCAAATTTGCCCTGGAGGTTACTCTATGATAGTTAATCTAAAAAAGGAAAGAAATAGAGAATGTAGGATTCCATGAGAGCACATTTATAAAGAAGGCCTGAAATTGATGCACGTCACTTCTATGCACATTTCATTGGTCAAAATTTAATTTAGCTACAGGAATCCCATTAGTTACAAGAAAATGTAATCTTATTGATTAACGTTGATATGGAAACCATAAGATGTTTGAGCACCTAGTCAGACTCTGACACCATAAAAAATATGCTATAGAAAAATTTTTATGAAGCAATGTATCTCAGTGTCATGATTAAATCAACCTAACTTGCTAACATATGTTTAGATTGTCTCTCTACTAGAATCTAAAACCGTGTCTGTGGTTACCATTCATTGCTGATTTAATCATATATATATATATATATCATATATATATGATATATATATATCATTTCATGTAGCATTTTGTTATATTGAATTCATTCTAGATAAATTTTTTGTTATATTGATTTCTCAGTCTTTTATAGAATCCTAGAGTTGAAAAGGACCACAGAGGTCATCTGGTCCAATCCTTATCCAATGCATAAATCCCTTCCAGCTGGTTAAACTCATTTTTAATTCCAAAGCGATTCTCCAAGCTTCTAGTCATTTCATCAGCAAACTTAATTAACAGGGACTCTATTCAATCTATTGACTCATGAGGCCAGCTTAACAAAATTAATAAATATATAATTTGGCTGACTGCACAGTGAGGTGAAAGATGTGGGAGTAATGTGCATTACTTCAATGCCTATAATTCCTTTCATAACATTATGAAGCAATATTAGATAATCTTAAATTCACTTTGCTGTAAAAAATTCTGACTAGTTACAACAGCATGCTACTGGGAGATCAAAAATAAAATATTGTCTTGTAAGTTAAAATGTGCTAGATGATGAATTAAGATTTCAGATGAACCATAGGAAGCAAAGAACACTTAATTCAGTAACTTTATGACTTTTCCCTTGAAAAATGTACCATTTTTGGAAAACTTACTATGACTATGGATGATCAGTAGCCAAGTTGCCAGTCTAAGGTGGCCCTGTCTATATAAACTGTAATATGAAAAGTATTTCCTGGAGTTTTACAGTTCACAGACATTTGTTCTTTACCAGTTTATTCATATTCAAATCTCAACAAAGAGTAAAATAAAAACTCGAATATGTATTATGCAACATTGGAAATTTAAATATGGTAACAAAGATGCCCCTGAAAATAACTGAACTCCAGTTATAAGGTAGATTGAATAACTTTATTTTATATTGAATATCTGAACTCATTATAGGGTAGATTGAATAGCTTTATTTCATATTAATGGATATTAATATTATTATTGTTTTAAGATTTATTTATGAGAGAGAAGAGTGAGAGAGTGAGCTGAGGGGGAGGAGCAGATGGAAAGGAAGAGAGAATGTCAAGGAGACTCCCTGCTGAGCACAGAACTCTGATGTAGGGGATTTAATCCCAGAACCTGAGATCATGACCTGAGCTGAAATCACCAGTTGGATGCTTAACCAAATGAGCCATCCAGGCACCCTGAATGTGTTGTATTATTAGCATCATGAAAGTTTTCATAAGTCATACCATCTCCAGTGAAGATTACTGACTCATCAATTACATGTGAAAACTTGTTTCCCTACAGAGACACAATAGGACCCATGCTATGATTGATAATATGTTATAATTTAGCCATAGTGCAAATTATGATTATGAAAAAATAACTTTTAAACTTTGTATTTTATTAAAGATTTTGTTTATTTATTTATTCATGAGAGACACAGAGAAAGAGGCAGAGACACAGGCAGAGGGAGAAGCAGGCTCCCTACAGGGAGCCTGATGAGGGGTTTGATCCCCAGACCTGGGATCCAGGATCAATCGCTGAGCCACCCGGTGCCCCAAATTTTGTATCATTAAGGTGAATTTTTGATGGATTCAAAGTGGCTTTTGTGGACACAAAAGATTATTCATAGGTCACCTTTGGTTTTAAAATTTATATTTTATTTATAAAGGAGCCAGATCTTCCGTAAGATTTTAAGCTCAGTTTATAAACATTATTCTTTTGCTTTGTTTGTAAGTCTAGTAATTGTGAACAATCACTTTTAAGAAAACTTTTGATTAATGTTATTGCCTTTATAGAACTGGAAAGTTAAATGCCTTTACCTATTTAATAGTTTCTTCTTTATGTACCTAAAGAATTACTAAGAAATTTAAAGCTAAATTTTCTAATATATTCCAATTAATTTGGGAATGTTTCCACAAGGCAAATTTTTTTGTGTTACTTTCTTAGCTGATATCACTTACCAACTAGAGATCTAACTAATCCAGGGATATATCCAGAAGATGCTCAGAACCAGGGTTAGTTTTTGTTTTGCACTCTTCTGACTTGCTTCGATGAAACCCTTCTTATAGCCATTTAGCATTGGTCAGGTCGCCCAAAATGGGGGACTTGAGATTTAGCATTGCCTAATTTACAAGTCATATTAGAGTCTGTAATCCTACTTGAGGTGAGACTATGCCAATGGTTTGATACAACTAATGTATTTTCTCAATCATTGAATTCTGAGTTCTGTTTATATTTTCTCTCTTATCTGTTGGAACTATAATTTCTACAGATAATAAATGTTAACATTGTATGTTTTTTCCTACTGATATATTTGTGCCTTACATTCACAACTTTTCAAGTCATCCTGTTGACATAAAATTAAGGATCATGGGGATTAAAAGGTACACATTTCCAGTTATAAAGCAAATAAATCACAATGGTATACAGCATAGAGAATATAAACAAAAAAAAATAAAACCTTGTATGATGATAGCTAGATTTATTGTGGTGATCACCTCATAATGTATATAAATATTGAAGGACTATGCTATGTTGTATAACAGAAACTAATATTGTACGCCAACTGCAATTCAATAAAAAAAAATTTAAACTAAAAATCCATTATGTATTAGTACTACATACAATCATCTGATTTATTCATATTATATGCACCAAGGTTGGGGTAGGGTGAGGTAGGGAGTAAGGAAGGGTACAGAAATGCAATCACTCTTGATCACCTAACACCTCCCACTTACTGTTCTTAGATTTGCTTGATATTTCATCTCTCTTACTGTTCTAGGTATATCTTGCAATGAACTTTTTTTTAAAGATTTTATTTATTCATGAGAGACAGAGAGAGGCAGAGACACGGGAAGAGGGAGAAGCAGGCTCCTCACAAGGAGCCCAGTGTGCTACTCGATCCAGGACCCAGGTCATGCCCTGAGCCAAAGGCAGATGCTCAACTGCTGAGCCACTCAGGCGTCCCTTGCAATGAACTTTCTTAAAGCAGTATGAATTTTCTATCAAGTAGCAGTAGCCCTAGAAAATACACCTCTTTGTCTACTCAGAAAGGCATCATACCAAAGCACAGTTTGAATAAAGAAGACCAAAGAAGACCAGGGAAATCTATTTTATGCAGCCACTTCTCTGGCGACCTGGCTTAAACCAGTGGTGGATTTCAGAGCATCTCAAACTAAAGTGCCTTCCAGATGACACTCACGGGAGCATGACAGTGAGTTTTCACAGGACACTAGTTTTCTATAGGATAACCAAAACACATTTCAGTTCAATGCCAATTTTCCCTGAATATCTGAAGAAAACTGGTTTTGAATGCATATGGTCTTTAAAAGTATTTTAATGTGTGCTCATATGAAAAGTCAGTAAAACCCACTTTACTGTGTCAGCCAATCTCATATTTTTTTAACAGTGACTACTTTTGTGATACTAGGGAATTCTATGGTATAGTGTATCAGTGTGAACAGAGTACGTTAGAGTGAACAAAGTATGCTAATGTAGAACAGGGACGCACTGTCATGATTTCTTGTTGAAGTTAGAAAGTTAAGAGGCTGATATTGAAAATCTCTTTAAAATAAGAGGCTGATATTGAAAATCTCTTTAAAAATTTATATTTATCATCTTATGAACCAGCTTAATTTTTGCTCTTAACTACTTAAAAAAAAAACTTGACTCTCAAAAATCCATTCATCTTCCTGCTGCTATCACTGTAGATCAGATACTTTGGTTACATGTTGTATTGATTGTTCTACTTTTTCAGTAAAAGTATCAAATAATCCAAGATTTGTGATTCAGTTGTATCCATAATTTTTCATCTATAACACTTTATTTAAAAAACATGTTAACTTAAAATAATAATTTAGAAATTTAAAAACATTAAAGAACATTTAAAGTATGAGAATGAATCTGTAAATATGTCACAATACAGTAAAGGAGCATTAAATTATTAAGACAACAGTAAAGAAGATGCTATCATCATTCCAATCATAACAGGTGACTTAGTGATAAGTGGCAAATTACAAGAAAGACTAGGATGTGTTTGCATGTTATTAAAATATAAATACCAAAGATGAAAATAAGTCAGTCTCCTGAGCAAAAATTATATAAATGTAATGTCTTTTTGTAGCATGTAAATGATAATCATAGATAATCTAAATATAAAACATCAGAAGATTTTACAGCTAAAAGAAAAGTACTGTGTATAGAATACAATAAAATAACAACTTAATCAAAATAGCAAATTAAAAAATTGCTAAAAATGTTATTTCAAGGGGCACCTGAGTGGCTCAGTGGTTGAGCACCTGCCTTCAGCTCAGGGCGTGATCCTGGGGCCCTGGGATCGAGTCCCAGCTCGGGCCCCCAGCAGGGAGCCTGCTTCTCCCTCTGCCTGTGTCTCTGCCTCTCTCTCTCCCTGTGTGTGACTATCATAAATAAATAAAAATTAAAAAAAATATCTCTCAGTAATATTTTGTAGTTTTGTGTATAGACTTATATTCTGTATTGTGCTTTCTCTTTACTGTCCATGCTTTAGCCTAGATATGTTCCAGTAACTTTTCTACCTTCAAACTGGTCCTCTCTTCAGCTGTGTCTAATTTGTCAAATCCGTCTATTATTTTTTATATTTATGGTATTCCCTAGTTCTAAATCTTCCATGGTTTCCACAGTAATTCTTCATAAATCCTGGTTATATGCTGATATTAACCATATGTCCCCTGATTTTCTTTAATGTATTAATTATAGATATTTTAAAGTCCATGCCTGATACCTCTAATATCAGAGTCTCCTGAAGGTCTTTTTCTTTTTTATCCTTGATTGTGGCAACATGATATATCAGGTATGGTGTGATCTAGTGCTGCATCCGTTAATTTTTGCCTGCATGCTGATTGTTGTACATGAAAAATTAGAGACATAATTTGAGTCTTTTGAATATGTTGTTTTTCTTCACTGAGGATTTTCTCTTGTCCCTGGCAAGAGTTAGACTAAGAGATTGTTTAAACCAATCATAGATGAAATTAGGTTCCTGTCAGTATGAAGACTCTTTGATTCTCCATTAAATCTTTCATATAGACTTTCAAGAATCTTGATTGAAAATTTGAGAATTTTACCAGAATCCCTCTCACTGACAGGCTCTGACTACATTGTTTTTTTTTTTTTCTAGTTGTCTTTTGAAACTGCTAAAAACTACTCAGTTGCTCGTCCATTACTAATGAACTGTCAAATGCTTCCAGGACAAAGGATGTACAAAACGTAAGATTGTGCCTCTGCACTTCTCCTTGGAATCTTGGCCATCAGTTTAGGAATCTTAGTCGTTAAAACAGATGTTTTAACATTTGTTATCCATCTTCTCATACTGTTATCGGTGAGAGGATTGGTCTGACAAGCTAGTTTGTTAAAAGTGGTACTCTTACCTCTTTATTTGAAAACAAAAAACTTCAGGGGTATTTAAATGAGACATTCAATATAATCAATATAACTAATCAGATACTTGTAGCAATTTCACGTAACCACATCTCCTAACGAGAGGATACACATCAAAATGTCTAGTATTGGCGACCTGTGTTACACAACGTCTTTGATAGTACTCTGGGCATTTCTCCTTCGTGATCGCAGTAAACTGCTCATTAAGTGGTAAAGACCTCTTGCCATTTTCTTCCTTGTACTAAATTTTATTGTGTTTAAGATGATATTGATTTTAAGAAGTAACATGATATATATCACAATTTAAAGAAAAATTTCAATATTTCATAATGAAATATTGAAAAGGAAAGAAAAAATTGCCTACTATAAAAATCTGATGCATACTGTGGATTTTTCCCAATTCAGTCTTATTTCTGAGGTTGATATGCTTAAAAGCATCATTAACGAAGGTCACCTGGGTGGCTTTGTCCAATTCAGCAGTTAAGTGACCAACTCTTGATTTCGGCTCAAGTCATAATCTCAGGGTCCTGAGATAGAGCCCTGCATGGGGCTCCATGCCCGGCCCAGGGTGAGATTCTCTTCTCCCTCTCCCTCTACCCCTCCCCGCTTACCTATCCCCAACCCTCCACCACCAGGCCCCCTCCACTGCTCCTGTGTGTGCTCTCTTTCCAAAAAAAAAAAAAAAAAAAAAAAAAAAAGAAGAAGAAGAAAGAAAGACTTCATTAATTAATGAAACAGAGAAGAAATTTTAAAAATATTTTATGAAAAATAATATAAAATCTTTGTGTTTTAAAATAAACACACAAAAGTATATTATGTAATAGGGTACACAAGATTTTAAACATGACACACCCAGAGTTCTTTTGTGAAGAAACTTTCAGAATTACTGATTGGGACTAATGGGTATTTTGCATTGTTTTAGAAATTATTTATAATAGTGATCCTTTAGTATGTATTGAGTTGTGTCTAGTTAAATATCATTATATTCCCTGATGAGTGTGAATTTATCTGAATGAGTGAGAGGAATGGCTTTAGAAGCATGCATATATCATTTTAGTTTGTGATTTTCATTAATTCAACAAGTATTTAGCACCACTGTGCCAAATGGTATAGTGAAAATAACATTACATTTCTCATTATTCCACTCAGTGCTGAAGGTACACCGATGCAGGGTTATTGCTTCAAGATATGTAACATAAAATAACGGGAAAATCAAGGGAGTAACTGTATCATTTAAAAATCATTTAAGAAGGGGGTATAATGCAAAAAGAGAAAGCTGGTGACATAGAATACACTCTGGTTCTCCCCTGGCAGGTGAAATACGCTTGGCTCCCAGTGCTCTTCATCTGTTAAAGGCACAGAGATGTAAGAAAACGTGGCCTATTTAGTCTGATACTTTAGTCTAACTAAAGATGGAGAGCTAGAAAGTAGCATTAGAGTGATAATCACAAGCCAGGTTGAGTTTTATTGCCTGTCAATGAATTGTGACTTTACTGTGTAGCCTTAGCAGGGCTCTTAAAGGACTATAGTAAGAGATGATCATGAGTGTGATCAGATATTGCAGGTGTTTTCAAGATTTATTCATGGAATTTAGTCCATGTACTAACAGGTCTTTGTTCAAAGAACAGATGAAGTGTTCTTTTGTGAAGTAGGTGTCTGCCTCTTTCTTATTAGTCCATTTAACAGATGAGGAAACAAGCTTCAAGAAATTAAATAACTGGGATCCCTGGGTGGCGCAGCGGTTTGGCGCCTGCCTTTGGCCCAGGGCACGATCCTGGAGACCCGGGATCGAATTCCACGTCGGGCTCCCGGTGCATGGAGCCTGCTTCTCCCTCTGCCTGTGTCTCTGCCTCTCTCTCTTTCTCTCTCTCTCTCTCTGTGTGTGACTGTCATAAAAAAATTAAACAACTTATCCATATTCACATAATTACAAAAAAATGAAGCTGGCTGGCTCAGCGGTTGAGTACCTGCCTTTGGTCCAAAGTCTGATCCTGGAGAGGTGGGATTGAGTCCCACATCCGGCTCCCTGCACGGAGCCTGATTCTCTCTCTGCCTATGTCTCTGCCTCTCTGTGTGTGTGTCTCTCATGAATAAATAAATAAAATCTTAAAAAAAAAAAAAAAGCGAAGCTGGAATTTGGTGGATTATAACTCCAGAACCTGAATTCAGAGCCTATGCTCTAATTGCTACTCAATTGCACACCCCAACCAGCATCATTGATGCCATCTGAAATTTTCTTGGAAATATAAAATTTTAGGCCTCACCCAGACCTGCACGTTTGTAATATCTGCAGGTAAATAACATGCACACAAAAGTTTGAGAAGCACTGTATACTGCTTCTGTATCCAAAAGGTTTTTGGGGAGAGATAATTCTGGGCTAATAGAATACTCTGTTATGATTTTTTTAGTCAAAGTCAGAGATTATACCCAAATAATATCAGTGAATCTGGATGAAAATTAGAAAATTCAATTTGGATATTTTACTTGCACACTAAAATGGTTGTCATGCTGCTGCTTTACCCTTTTAAGTAGGAACACCAGAATTGGAGGTTAAATAGCTCAAAAGAGGGGCACCTGGGTGGCTCAGTAGTTGAGCATCTACCTTTGGCTCAGGTTGTGATCCTGGGTTCCTGGGATCGAGTCCTGCATGGGACTCCCTGCAGGGAGCCTGCTTATCTCTGCCTATGTCTCTGCTTGTCTCCGTGTGTTTCTCATGAATAAATAAACAAAATCTTTAAAAATAAATAGCTCAAAAGATACATCATGAAAAATTATAACATTGCTGTGTTTCTAAAGGACAGGTATCACTCGACATAGGAGGTTTTAGGTGGTAATGGACACAGTGTTACATAACAATGACTGAGAACATAACTCTATTTCCCAATCTCTTTCAATCCTCTGATCAACTGGAATCAAGCGTTTTTGAGACTATTTCTCTTAACATTTTTCTACCACTGTCTCTTTAAAAAAGAGAGAAATAGCTTTTGACAGACAATGATAAAGCAAGTTTTTACTATCTTGTTTTTATTGTACTGTACATTGTAATCATTTTATATGTACAGTTTTAAAGTATGGTAGATTTGAAACTCCTCTTAAACTTTAAGTAAAAATGTGTCAATTTTAAATAAAGTAAGACAATAATAGTATTGGTAATACATGGATAGGGCAAAAACTATGATGCACGCGTGTTTAGAGTCAGTATTAAGACCACTGATGTATAGGATAATCAAACAAATGAAACACAAATCTATAACAAAATTTATTTGCAAAGAGTTTTAAGCAAGTTTAAGAATTCTTTCCAATGTCATTATTTCCCTTTGTTTAAGGTAGGATATAAGCTGAATGCCCTTTCAAAAGGGCAAAGGGTTTGGGTCATCATATGACTCGCCACTCTTCCTTCCAACCAAGATGACACCTGGCTAGAAGAGGGACACAGTGCAGTTGGTTGAGATGGGGACACATATTTCCTTTTGACAGGAGCACAGATTTTTCCCTCCCTGGGAGGATCCCTAAAGACAGCAGCTAGTGACTGCTCAGTCTCACCTCTACCACAACCCTGACCTTGTCTCTTTTGGACTAAAAAATTCAGGGATAAGTCAAAGATATAGAATATATTATAGGAAAGATCCTTATAATAGAAAAAGTGCTATACAAATATTGATAAGATATTATTATGAGGAGAAAAATCATCTTTCCCATATTTAGGTACAAAATAGAATGAGGGGGAAAATTTGGACTCTAACTTATAATTTTTTTTTAAATCCAAAGCTTACTTTAACAACTACTATCTTGGCACTGTGGAGACCTATAAACCACTATATTTTTTAATGCTGAGAAAAAGAAAAGATTACTTTTAAGTGCTTTCAAATCCCAGCAGTGTTTTTAATGAACCAAACTTGATTTTAATCAATACTTAAGCTATGAGGGTTTTGCTTATTTATTTTTTTTATGGTGTTGCTTTTAGATCTGCGTGCTTACAAAGAGATAATAGCAAATGTCATGCCTGGAAAAAGGAAGTGACTTTGTTGCTGCAAATCAATAAGAAGCATTGTTTGGCTAAATATAACAGTTAAAAGTGAAAATAAATGCCATTTCCCAATCTTGTAAGAAATCGTCATTATGATGCATCATCTGCAGGTGGGCACTGGGGCCTGTCCCTCTGAGCCTGGAGCTTTAGGATGTTTGCAGAAATCTTTTCAGGTTAATATGAGTTGAGTATAATGTATTCCAGAATGTTAAACCTGTTTTTAATGGTTAATCTCTTATTTGTAGACCATTTTATTGTATACAAAGTGCTTTCACCTCACATTACAGTGTTTAAATCTCACAACAATCCTGACAGGCTGGTAAAGTGGGATTTATTATACTCATCGCACTATGGAAAATTGGAGACTCAAAGATATTAATGGGCCAAAGGTCATACAAACTGGTAGGTAGCAGAGCACAATCATACATAATCCTTGTGGAATGTGAGGAGAGAATTTGTCCTTAAATTTCCTAGCCACATTTCCTCCATGGTTATGCTGAAGAAGAGGGCCTAACAACAGTTGCAGTCAGTTTCAAATATAAAACTAATTAGATGCAAATTAATTTTTAAAAATTCAACTAAAGCATTATTAATTTATTCAACTAATATTTATTGTGTGCTGATTACGTGCTAGAAATAGTTTCAGCATTGAGGATAGGGCAAAAACCAAGACAAAAACAACCCTGAGCTTGAGAAATTTAGTCTAACCAATTACAATGAAGCATTTTCCTTGAAAATTTATACCCAGCTTTTCTATTGAGTAGTTTGGCATGATACATTCTATTTAAAATGAATAAATTTAATATAGTAATCTACTTATAAGAATTTCTCATAAAGAGTATCAAATAGACACATAAAGATGCATACTAGATGTGCTCACAATTTTATAGCACAAAAATTAGAAATATCCGTATCATACAAGATTAGTTAAATATGATACAATCACACAGGAAATATTATTTCACCATTATAAATTGGTCTGTTGATTGATGGTTATGGATATTCAAAGTTGCCCATGAACCATTATTGTTTTTAATGAATAAGTTAGAAAATATAAATTTTGTTGTATCAAATTTATGTAATTTTCCTAGTACATAAGCCTGATGGATTTTCTGAAAAGATAATCAAATGTTAGCTATTATTGCTGAATGGTTAGGTTCCTCATTTTTGCTTCAGTTTTTAAACTTTTGGTATTATTTCATTTTTTTAAGAAGAAGTATGTTATATTTTATGGTATATATATATATATGGAAAAAAATATATTTTTATATGGTATATATATATATTTTATATATTCCATATATATATGGAAAAATAATACCGTTTTATTTAAAAATAATTCATTAAAGATCAATTATTTAAAGAACATGCAGTCTTGCAATGAAAGATGTTTTTAGGGGAATTTTGAAACATATCTTGATGATGTAAATGTATTACTTTTTGCTTGTATTGCCCTGTTCATTTTTTCAGAATATTTTATTACTTGAATTACTGCTACATGTGGAGCCCATCTATATATTTTATATATTCAAAATTTACATTGGTATCATTTTTTAAATTCGAATTTGGTTAGTCCATGGATTGTGATGTGAGGGACAAAGGCAAAAGAAATGTAGGTAAAATTAAATTTCCTTATAACTTGCAGACCATTGACAAATAGCTGAGGCAGGGGGAGTCTAGCATTCCTGCAGGAACTCCCAATCTCAATGTAAATGCCTTGCTAGGCGGAGAACAACCTTAGTTTACAAGGGAAACATAGGCAAAAATGAACTATTAGGACTTCATCAAGATAAAAAGCTTTTGCACAGCAAAGTAAATAGCCCACAAAACCAAAAGACACCCTACAGAATAGAAGATATTTGCAAATGTCTTATCAGATAAACGGCTACTATCCAAAATCTATAAAGAATTTATCAAACTCAACACCCAAAGAACAAACGGTACAATCAAGAAATGGGTAGAAGACATGAATAGACATTTCTCCAAAGACATACAGTGGCCAACAGACACGTGAAAAAAATGCTATTCAGGGAAATACAAATCAAAATCACAATGAGATACCACCTCACACCAGGCTAAAATGAACAAGTCAGGACACAACAGATGTTGGTGAGGCTGTGGAGCAAGGGGAACCCTCTTGCACTGTGGGTGGGAATGTGAACTGGGGCAGCCACTCTGGAAAACAGTATGGAGGTTCTTCAAAAAGTTGAAAATAAGAGCTACCCTATGACCCAGCAATTGTACTCCTAGGTATTTACCCCAAAGGTACAAATGTAGTGATCTGAAGAGGTACGTGCACCCCAAGATTTATAGCAGCAATGTCCACAATAGCCAAACTATGGAAGGAGCCCAGATGTCCATCGACAGATGAATGGATAAAGAAGATGTGGTATATATATAATACAATGGAATACTACTCAGCCATCAGAAAAATAAAATCTTGCCATTTGCAATGACATGGGTGGAACCAGACAATACTATGCTAAGTGAAATAAGTCAAACAGGGAAAAACAATTATCATATGATTTCACTTATATGTGGAATTTAAGAAACAAAGCAGAAGATCATCGGGGAAGAGAGGAAAAAATAAAACAAGACAAAATCAGGGAGACAAACCATAAGACACTTTTAATCATAAGAAACAAACTGAGGGTCACTGGAGGCGAGGGGTGTGGGGGGATGGGGTAACTGGGTGACGGACATTAAGCAGGCCACGTGATGTAATGAGCACTGGGTGTTACATAAGGCTGATCAACCACTGACATCTCCCTCTGAAACTAATAATACATTATGTGTTAATAAACTAATAATACAATATGTGTTAATCAATTGAATTCAAAGAAAAACAAAAAACAGCTTTAGCTGGACAGTGGCCAGGACTTCAGGATCCTCAGAGTCTTCTTTTAGCGTATGAAAGTCCTTTTAGAAACTTCCCTAGTCTTTTTCCCTCCCAACTCCATAGTATATAATCAGTGGCTCCTCACAAATCACAGGACGGAAGTTCTTTCTGCCCGTGGTCCCTGTGCTTTAATAAAACCATATTTTTGCAGCAAAGACATCTCAAGAATTCTTGGTTATCGCCTCTGAACCCCAACATATCCACAGGAGATGGCATTATATTCTCTTGTTATGGTTAGCTTCTGGTTATCAAAATTCTCTAAAAGGGAAAAAAGGGCAGTTCTGTTTTCAACCACCATCAGGACTGTGCTACAATCTCTATGAAGACTTCTGACTCAGCACTTAGTTTATATTTGCTTGCAGGTCGGATTTTCCCACAAATAAGCAATTATTCTTCCTAAATTCCATCTCAGGGGATACAATTTCTTCCATTTTTCTGAGGCCTGATCTTAATGTATACAACCAAAATGCCAGTTTTGTTTTATCTGAGATGAATGCAGAAAAGAAGGTATTTATTTAATGCCTTGATTCATGCAGTGCAGATTTCCTGAAGCTTTTATTCATTCCCCCTCTGGGAATCTTTGAGTTTGGGGAAGTTGTTCTAAACTTCTACTCAGTAGAAACTTCTGTAAATTCTCATGTACAGCGTTCAGATTGCCAAAGGTGAAGGCTGTGCCATTCTTGATATAAATGAACAAATTGTCTTACAGACATGGTATAGTATATCACCAAAGATTGTCTACTCTGTCAGTGCCAGGGACTGGAAAAGGGGGATGTAAATAAAATTGGAGAAGTCATAACTTCGAGCTCCCAACCTCAAGAGTCTGGTCTGTAAGGCTCTTTAATCTCTGTGTTGATAACAATCAGGAAAACACAGAGGGGAAAGATAAATGTGTGGTCTGAATTGCCAACTCCTAATATAGGAGTGATGCTCATTCCGTATTTTGACTTGGTCCAAAAGATTTCTGTTTTGAGGCCAGCTTTTTCACTCATTATATGTGCTTTTATGGGACAGAGCAATCATTACTTGTCTTGGTCAGAGTCATTTAACCTTATATATTCATATAATTACCTTTTCAGAATGATATTGCCAATATTTTCTGCACAGAGATGGTGACATTGACTTGGTGGCTGCCTGGATATTTGCTAGGGAAGATTTTGAGGCCAGCAGGGGCTCATTGGCAGAGTGCTAAAATGTCTCAGTATACCTGCCATCTGCAAAAACACCCCACATTTGCCCTCTGTTGAAATTGCCAACTGGCAGTCTCCATTCTGGAAAGTTACACAAACCAGGCTTCTTTGGCTGGTTTATTTTTTTATTTTTTTATTATTTATTTTTTTAAAATCTTTTTTAAAACTTTTATTTATTTATGATAGTCACACACACAGAGAGAGAGAGGCAGAGGGAGAAGCAGGCTCCATGCACCAAGAGCCTGACGTGGGACTTGATCCTGGGTCTCCGGGATCGCGCCCTGGGCCAAAGGCAGGCGCCAAACCACTGCGCCATCCAGGGATCCCCTTTGGCTGGTTTAGAAGAGAAATCCTTAAGAATTAAAATCCTATTCCCTAAAAAAAAAAAAAAAGAAAAAAGAAAAAAAAAGAATTAAAATCCTAGTGAAAATTCTTATTTTAGGGCGGGGAGAAAAGAGGTAGTTTGCTGTAGGGATGAAAAGAAGAGGACTCCAACCTAGGTCGGTCTAATCTGTGCACCCTGAGCAAGTTATTAGAACTCTCTGTGTTGCTGTTTCTTCATTGATAAATGGGGATGTTAATTGTCTTTCCTCAGATGGTTGTTACGAGGATATTTTCAACCTTTCACTCTGAGCCAAGCACTTTGTGCCACACGTTATATGTGTCTTTAGTGAATAAATTAAATTCTAGTGGATAAGATAGTTTTGATGAATTCCAAGTTTAGTGGTTGAACTAGGTTTTAGTGGTGGAGCAAGGAGGGTGAATGATGAGGCGAACAAGGCAAGAAGGAAATGTAGATAAATTTCCCTGCAACCTGCAGCCCGTTGACAAGTACTTGAAGCAGGTAGAGAAGGACATTTCTCTAGGAACTCCCAATCTTAAGGAGAATGACTTGCTGGAGGGAAAAACAACCTTAGCTTGACAATAGCCAAGCTCCAGGGTCCTCTGGGTCTCCTGTACCTGGGAAAATCCCTTTGGAAGCTTCCCTTGGCTTTACCTCCCCGACTCTGTGTACAATCAATTGCTCCTCACTTCCCAAGGCAGCCTTTTCTGCCCATGGGTCCTGTCCCTGTGCTTTAATAAAACTGCCTTTTTCGCACCAAATAATAACGGGAGAGCTTGGTTCTTGACTCACGGAGTCGAAGAATGAATCTCATGGACACAGGGGAGTGAGTAAAGGGATAGAAGTGTATTAAGATACAGAGAAAACTCTCAGAAATGAGGGGGGCTCCCGATAGAATTTCCACTGAGGGCTTGTAGGGTTGGTCTTTTATTGAGAACTGACTGGAAGGCTTGTGGCCTTGAGATTCTGGTGCTGTCTTGCTTTGAGTTAGGACTGGTGCTAACATCTTCAATGGCCTACTTCTTTGGGGTCTGGTTATTGTTGGTCACAGATGACTCACAACAAGACACCCTCCCCACCCACATCTAGGGCAGGGTGGTCTGGCTTGCTCCTTTATCTCTGGTTTCCATGCACCTCAGCATTTTTGAGATTTCTGTGAACCTGCTTCCATGGCCCCCTACCTAGCCCTGCCTAGCCCTGTTTGTCTCTAACTCACAAAGATACTTCAAGAATTCTTTCTTGGTCCTTGGCCCCAAACCCCACAGTAACTGGTCTTTTAGTGTGATAAGGCCAGGTTTGTTAGCCTTTGACAATTTTGATCAAAATTACACTAATAACATCTCAGCTAGTTGCACAGATTTTGAATATGAGGGCTCCTTGGAGAAATGGCTAATTCTTAGGACTGAGTCAGTAAATATATGACGAGCTGGCACATCTGATAATTCCAGAAAGTAAGGCAGTATTACCATCTGCACAGTGTGACGGGGGGTATGTCAAAGTGACACAGGAGCCAACCAGTCTAGGATTTTGGTGTCTTTTTGTGTGTGTCTGCTTGTAAGGTTCTGGGATCTATAATTACTTTTTCATTATTCATCACTCTGGCTTATATTTTTCATAGCTTTGGCTTTCTAAAGGCTTTTGCAAATATCATCAGAATCTCTGTAAGCCTCGTCCTTAAAGGATAATCTGGTTGATTTGGAACTTCACCATCTGGTTCAAGGAATGCTTTGGGGCAGGGCTTTCTGTGGCATAGACCAGCGGCCATCCTATAGTTTGGTAGTCAATGGCAGAGCCAAGAGGACTGTAGCAAACTGTACAGTGAGGGGGATTCATGCCAAACAATTCTGAAGAAATTTCAGCCTAATTCCGGCCCCTCAGAAACTATTTAGAGATATCCTGTGGGTCAGAAAATGAAGGAACCTTTTAGGTGCCTTTACCTCTAGTTAAGGGTGAGGGCAGTTAAGGGTGAGCAGCCTAGACTCTTGAAAGCCACTTGCCTAGGCCACTACCTTCCATAGAGGGCAGCACTGGAATGAACATTGTCATCAGAATGGCCCATGGCGAACATGGGGGTTATTTTTTCTCTCCTACCCTACCCATTCCTCCCAAGACTAGAAATAAATACAGTAATGAAATCTTTGTGAAGTTTGTTAAGAATGAGGGCCCAACTGTACATAGGATGCAGTTTTGTGATAGATGTGCAAGGAAGCTTGGAAACCACATAGGCCTTAGAAAATGCTAGTGGCCCACGAGCCCCTAGGCTCTGAGCATGCGCGGCTCCTGTGGCTGGGAGACGCATGCAGTAAGAGGGATGTGGTTTTCTCCTTCCTCTATCTGGAATATGGTCATATTCCTTTCATTCCGATTCTTTTCATCATGGCCAGTTCATCACTGGTCCCCCTTAACTCCAAAGTTGTCCCCCAACAAGGCCTTAAGGCTTCTAAAAAGAGCACTATGGTTTGTCCTTGTGATTTAATTTCAATAATTAATAAACTGCCATTTTTGTAATTGCAAATTTGACTTTTATTTCAAGCCCTTGAGCCTGAGCTTGATTGCCTCTGTTTACACGTGTCACCTATACTTTTTGGTGTGCACTGGGGGAATTTTTATGATTTAATTAACAACATAAAATAATAAAATCATTTGACTCCATTATTACATAGTATAATTATTGAGATCGTATCAAGCTGTGTTGTACAAATATGGCCTCTGAAGAATTCTCTCTAATAGAGATTGGTTTCCCTCAGAATTTATATCAAAGAACATCAAAATCAAGTCTGATATTTGAAAGCAACTCACAAAAGAAGGACCAGAAATTGTAATTTTCTACCAATTCCACCTAAATTATACTCTGTTAAACAAGCATAAAATTTACAGAGAAATGTCATGCTCTAAGAGTCTATGTATACTCAAGATATTTTTGGCTATTTTTTCTTATTTTTTTATAGTTAAAATTCTAATGCTAAAAGGGTATTTGCCCCCTTTTATATTTAAAAGTTATATTGGTTAAATTTTATATCCTGTAATGATAAAGTTTTACTTTTTACCTTGATCCAACCACGGAAACCTGAATATCTTCTTTTTATTTCCTTAGGATATATTATATTTCATCAGAGCTCAAAGATAATAAAGACCCCAGGCATAGTAAAACCTATTTCTTTAAGTGTGGAATTGGCAACAATTCCAATTCCAGTTTGAAATTTATACCACATATAAATGTTCTAGCAAGTTGTTTCACGTGTGAATTTGATGAGGGAGCAGAAGGCTAGCTGAGGACAAAGCACACTCTGACCCTCTGCAAACCACCCCCACAATCAAGTTTTATTCATTCCCACTTGGCCATCTGATTCAAGTTCTTTTGTTTCTGGTGCCACCAACCTGATTCAGATCCTTATGTCCTCCCCTGGTGTTTCAGTAGCCTCCCAGCTGAGCTATTCAAGCTATCTTACTTACAGCTTCCTTTTTTTTAAAAAATAAATTTATTTTTTTATTGGTGTTCAATTTGTCAACATATAGAATAACACCCAGTGCTCATCCCGTCAAGTGCCCACCTCAGTGCCCGTCACCCAGTCACCCCCTTACTTACAGCTTCCAAATTAATGTATTCAGGGCACACTGTTCAATCATGTTGCTTTCTTACACATTAAAGGACTACTAAATAGTAGTCATTTAATTTAACTCAGTGAATACTTAATAGTGTAAGAGCTACTCTAAGTACTTACTAAGTTCAGGAGCTGTGTTAGGTCTTCCTAATATAAACATGAATAAAAGAGCATTCTTGCCTTTGAGATGTTTACAGGTTCCCAGGAGAGAAAATTATGTAGTATTTACTATGTATAATTTATTGGGCATTAAATCCATAATTTTATAGCTATATTGATTTGTATGTGTATTTAAATACATATAACAGAGAGACACAAAGCTAGGATGTGTAGAGTGGGTATAAACTGAGTCCATTAATTCAGGTGTGCAAGAAAATAACATTGCACTTCATATAAATATTCAATTTCTAATCCGAGCTTTCATTCTACACCTGTGACAGAAATGTAATAATGGTTTGAACTCTGTCGCCTTTACTAGGGTTGTGACTAAATTCTGGAAGCTTATGTACTATCTCTGGTATAGACTCCGTGTGTCTCCACAGAACTCGTATGTAGACGCCTAATTCCCACCCTGACTGTATTCAAAGGTGGCGCCTCCGGAATGTGATTAGGTCATGAGGGCGTTGCTCCCATGAATTGGATTAGTGTTCTTATAAAGAGACTCCAGGAGAGACAACTGGAAATCATGATTGTCAGACAGGTCCCAAGAACCATAAGGACAGGAGGGCCAGAAGGGGTCTGATGGCAACCACCATTCCAACCTCCACATCAGGAAAGCTCTGGCTCCAGGAATATGTGATTAGCTAGGACAGGCAGGCTGTATCCAACAGGCCAGGAGGGCCTGGCCTGTGGGGGTGCAAATTGCACAGGTGTGGGCCTCTGACTCAGCGTTCAGGCTCTGTGGGATGGGTCCTGGGTCTGGGCAGGGTAGAAATAGGTCATGTCACAAGCAGGGACTTCTGGGGACCACAACTGGCTGCCAGGATCCATTACAAATGTATGAATGAATGAATGAGTGAATGATAGAGACCCCAGAGAAAGCTACCTTGCTCATTTTGTGGGAGGACATGGTGAGAAAACAGCTACCTATGAACAAGGAAGCCAGCTTGCCCCAGACACCGAATCTGACTACACCTTGATCTTGGACTTCCCAGCCTCCAGAACTGAGAAAGAAATTTCTGTTGTTTGTAGATCACCCAGTCTATGGCATTTTTGTCATGACAGTCTGAGGAACTAAGACAGCGCTGTAGAGGGAGGGCCTATGGTCTTGCGGGTTGTCTGGGTGTGGGTACTCACTGAATTGACCAGCCTGCTTCACACCAGTCTCTTAAAACATGCTTTGTTCCTGGTTCCCTGACCACATCAAGGATCTTACAGTCTTCCATTTTTTTGTTCGTTACTCCTAATTCTGGGTCATACCGATTCCCTTCAACCTACTTTTCTCAAAGAATTTGTTTATGCTTAAAATTCTCTTTTTTTCCCTAAAGTGACTACGAAGCTTCTACAAATTGCAGCTAAGTGACTCTTCTTTTGCTTTACTTTCCACTACTTGGTAAGGACAGAAGAGCCCAAGCACAGGAATAGAAGGGCAATGGGGAGGCTGTGCGTGAGGGAAAAGCAGGAGCTGAGCAGAGGGGAAAAGAGGAGAGGAACAAGGGGAAATTATTTCCTATTGCAAAAATATTCTACTCCTCGCCATGTGCATGCTAGACATTAGCCAGGTGACCATGCGCTCGTCCAGTGTACTACGGCAGGAGTTGTGACACTCTGATGCCACTTACCATAATTCTCAGAACCCAAGGGCATGAGCAGCATGTGCTGCTTCCAGTAATGCCAAATAGTATTTATGTATTTTCACGTAATTACATTAAACTCAGTCCCCTTTGTTGAGGACTTATATTCTGGACACTGTTAAAGAAGCTTTTTCAGAAATCCATAATTGATATGGAACTGTAGCCTTTTATTTTTAAACCACTATCAACCCTGTAGTATTCTAAAATACTGGTCAGTGAGCCAAGGGTGGAACTCCTACGAGCTCAATGCTCAGTATCCTTAGCTAAGCAGTGAACACAGATGATGATGGTAAAGATAATTATTTTAACTTATTTATTGAGTATTTTGTTATAGCTAGAAATCAAATAATTTCTATATGAACTATTTTATTTAATTTCAAGAATGATACCAATATGCTTACTTTTCTTGTATTTATTTTATATACAAAGATTTAAGGCTTTAAGAGGTAAAATACCTGACACAAGATTACGGTTAATTATCTGAACTCTGCTTTTAGACTCCAGCGATAATGTCAAATTTTGGGGAGGCTGTGGAGGGGCCAATGGAAAGGAACTTGATGAATTTGGCCCTGGGTTTTACAATTTCTTTATCAAAAAAGCTGTATTATATATATATATATATATATATAATACATTATATATATATAATGAGTTATATATTATATATAATGAGTTAAATTATATTATATATTATATATTATGAGTTAAATATATATATATACACACACACACATATAAATTTGGAATAATAATTGTACAAAGATTTTATTTCAAGTATACACAATGTAGTATCAGCAGAGTTGAGGCCTTGTATCTGACACCTTACTGGTGACCTGTGATATGAAAAACTAATGTGTTGGTGCCACTGACCAGAATATTGCTCGACTATCTTTTTACCTCCTATTATATCCGTTATCTCTTCCTCGCACACTGTTTATGATCCTTCTTACCTCCTCTCTTTTCCTATCTTCATCTTCTCTCCCTTTGTCTCTGTGTTTCCTCATCCTTCTTCCTTTAAATTGTCCAGCAATTGTCCTTTGCTTCTCTTTCTCTGTCTGTCTTGCCTCCTAGGCTCTTAGACTTGGTGGTAACATTGCATTTAGGAGCATGCCCAGGACAATTTTTTTTTTTTTCATACAGGGCATTAGGCACTGACCTCTCCCACCAAAATGTTAATTGAGCAGGATCAGTGTCAACAGGGATAGGATGAAAATAGGTGGCAACACTTTTGGATCCAAAATTCTGAAAACTCAGGAGGAAATACCTCAGTTTATTTGTAGGAAAATCATTTTTCAATGTGGAATCATTTTTCTAAAAATTACATTCACATAGAAATATGTTTAATAATGACAAGAACTTGCTATTATAATGATAATGATGATGCTGGAGATATTATTTCCTTGAGAACAGGCTATGATTCTCTTCCTTGTATTTCTGGCACCCAGTGGAGCGGTTGGCACATACATAGTAGATGCTTAAAAAAATATTGAAGAAAAAAATAAATTATAATGAACTATAATTGTGATAATTATATAAGTATTATTAAAATATAATTATGGTATGCGAATCTGAACTCCCTTTTTGGGCAATATACCTGTCGACAGAGCTCAAACTCAGGTCTCCTCAATTCTGGGAGACTTATGGATAGAAACAGACTTACACGCATCTCACAAATGCATCCCAAACCTAATTTAATCAGTAACTTAAATATCTGCCTCACCCTGGAAGCCTCATATTGATGGCACAAGGCACAAATCCATAGGACTCTCCAAAGAGGCCCAATACACTTTGCAGAATTGCTTCATTCCGAGAGAATGTCCCAGGATTAAAGCTCTGGGGACTCTCTTCTCTGTTTGCAGGCATGTTTTGGCTGGCCTCCTTGAAGTACTGTTAAGAGGCTTAGGAAATCCATAATTATTATCTGAGAATTCTGTTTATATTTTCGGTTATAGCAAAGAGATTTTAAAATTTGACTTATAAAGGACTCTGAATACCAGATGATTAATATTTTACAAAAACAAAGATCAAATCCAGAAGCAAAGGAATTCATTACCCTTACTAAAATGAAATTACTAATGTGCAAATATGAGAAAGGTCATTGTATTTGATACTTGCATTATGCAAAAAGAAATAAGACTTCTTTTGAAGTGTTTATTATGGTGATTTGCCATGGGACTGAGTTACGAACTCACTGTGTATAATTAAAATGCAGTCTATGCATCCTGTTAACCCACAAGGGGTTTAATCCAGCCTAGGACACACCCTTGGCTATTTGTAAACATACTTTATGTTTAGAGAAGAAAAAGGAATTAGCTGCCTATGCACCAGATGAGTAATCTCATAATAAGTCATAATTGCCGTGAGACAGTTGACATCTCAATATGATTCGATTTCTTCCTATCTGGTAAAGGATTATTTTTATGGGCTTTACCATGGGAATGTTAGAGTAGAAGTTTCTAGAGAAACAAACAAACCATAGAGTGATATTGTGATCTGATATACAAACACATGAATTCACATTCTGGCTTTCTTCCTTCTCCTCCTGATAAAACTGGGCAAATATCAACAACCTTCCTGAGGCAACAGTTCCTCATCCTTAAATGATGGAAACTGTATCTGCTCACCTTGACACAAAAAAGGATTTTTAGACTAAAATAAAAGAAACAAGTTGTAAAGTGACATAAAATTCTGGTTAAGCTTCCTGAGTACTAATTTTCGTTTTTACAAAGGACTAATCGGAGGGAGAAATTCTCTGTGACCGCTCTAGGATGCCTCCTATTATCCTTGCTGACTTCTCCGTGACTCCCGTAGAATCTGTTACAGTTCTGAAAGATGTTTGTGCAAAGGTGGCTTTAGTTTTAGTTCTTAATCTGATATTTTCATTGTTTTCTGTGCCACTTTTTTGGGGCTGGGCAGATTTCCCAAGCATTTTACCATTTACCCTTTAACATCTATCTATGCAAGAGACCTAGGTGTGCCATTTTTGAAACAGTTCTACGATAATACTTGGAATAATTTTATCCTTTCTATTATTTTCTTTGGCTTAGTTAACAGGTTGCCACATTACTTAGTGAGTCTAAAACTGAGAGTGCTTTTGTGTATCTGAAACAGGTAATGGAGGCTGGTGGTATTTGCTTGAGAGTAAAAATTTCATTGATTCTCTGATTTGAGTAAAAATACCTTCTTCAGAAGATGTTAGGATGCTTTCTACTTTTCTTTCTCTTTATAACTGTCATATCTTAGTTCCATAAATTCAGGGTAAAAAAATGAGCATGGAGTCCCACTGAAGACAGTTATCTCCAAATACCATTTGTTTTGTTATTTAAATCACTTCTCATCACTTGAGAAGATGTGGAACGGTCTTAATTAATGAAATAATTTTCTATATACTTTCATTAAATAAAGCTTTATATGCAGTTCAGGCATAACTTGATTATTTAATGAAGTATCTGGAGAATATGGGTTTTGCAGTCCTGGATTACCAGTTGTGTAACCTGGGGGAGTTAGCTTTACCTCTCTGACCTTCAATTTTCTCTTCCATAAAACGAGAGGGATTATAATACCTAAACCAGTCACATAGATTTGTGGCAGAGGTCAAATGATGCTTATACATTGTATAAGGATGTACCATAAAGTGTTAAATAGGGTATAATATACCTTTTTCATATCAATGGATATCTTGATCACATTAGAAACATTTAGATACATTTCAATATGGCAGGCTTTTGTCTTTAAATGCTTTTTTTAAATAATTTTTTTCTCTTTTTTTAAATTTTTATTTATTTATGATAGTCACACAGAAAGAGAGAGAGGCAGAGACACAGGCAGAGGGAGAAGCAGGCTCCATGCACCGGGATAAATGCGTTTTTTAAAAAATGATTTTATGTATTTATTCATGAGAGGCACAGAGAAAGAGGCAGAGACATAGGCAGAGGGAGAAGCAGGCTCCATGCAGGGAGCTCAGTGTAGGACTCAATCTCAGACCCTGGGATCACATCCTGGGCAGAAGGTAGACGCTCAAGCACTGAGCCACCTAAGCGTCCCTTCTCGAAATGCTTTGTTGAAGAGAGGCTACCAATTTCTGGCCATCTTTTTTGTTTGTCTACCTCTGTATAAGCATCATTTGGTATTTGATATCCTCTCTTCACTTCTTATAGTCCTACTGGTTGTGATTTTCTCTAATTCACCAATCCATCTGCCCATAGCTATCTCCTGAATCACATTTCTTACTGTGGAAAACTGTAACAACACTCACCCAATCCTTCATGCCAGAAATAGTTCCTCCTCTTTAACTTCTATATTCACGAGATTACCAAGGTTAGTTGAAGTTACCATTCAAAGATTTCCCAAAGCTCTTTATAGACGCTGTATTTGTCCAAGTCTTTCTCACTTGGACTGTGAAAGTCGCCTCCTGTCTTCAACCTCACCTCAACCCAAATGCATCCTCCACCATTCTGTTAGAATGATCTTTCTAAAACACTTTGAGCTCATTTTCAAATGCCTTGTAATTTTTTGAAGGGTTCCTGTATTTTATAGGACAAAGTATGGATTCTATATTATGATAAACATTTTTAATACTGTTTTCCCATCTGCACCTGGCTCTAGGAATACAGACATGATGGGCTTCCCAAAATAGGGTCTGAATCCCCAGGTTTCCTGTCTTTGTACATGTCCTCTCCTTGGAATAGTCCCTCTTCTTTTCACCCCTCATTGCCTGGAAAATTGCTTGCCTGAAACAAAACCTCTTCTCTGGACTTTTATCTGTGCCAAGAGGCTCTTTGAGCCCTATACTTTTTTGTGATTTTACAGAATCTTTTACATTTGAGGACTACTGACTGCCTCTAAGTAAATTGTAACATAATTATTTTTCTCACATTTGCCTTTCTCTCTAGGCTGAGCTTATTTTTCTCTAATCTTTTTTCCTACTAAAAAATAAAAATGCTTGTTATATGTTTACTGGGAGAATGAAAAATGGTAATGCACTTTAGCATTTCATTTCTTATCGCTTGCAAAACAATAAGATAAGGACCAGGCAAGGAAAAATCTGGGAGGAAGGTGAGGGACTTGTGGTAGGTTGCCATCTGCCCGGACAGAAAGAAAACCCTCCTACCCTGTTTGTTTTGTGCTTCAAAAGATTCTTTTTGACTCAGGTTGTTTGTGATGAGTTAAGGCCTGTTGAGCTATTTTTTTTTTAAAGTATATTTGTAGACATTATTGTGTAATGAATAATATATCACAATAAATATCTGTGAGGTGTCAGATTAGTAAATGGCTTGTCATGGAAACATTAAAAACTTGTGATTCTGACAAGTGACATTTATCATTTTTGAATAGTAGACTTTCTTTGTCTAATTTAAAGATTTTGTGGTTAAGTTCACAATTAAGACAAACATCAGAAAAAAAAAAACGTTTTGAAAGAAATGATATGTAATACTTTTCCTGCTAGGGGCTTTGCCTGTGACATTATATCTATTTTTGAAGACTAAGAGCAAACATCTGAGTAATAAATTAATAAGATTTAAAAGCAGCACATTGTTATCAGAGAATGCCGAAGTACAGGGTGTGATCGTATTCCAGAAGCCCACGATCCATGATGACAGGGAGCTGGTGTATCATGTCGTCATGGCAACAGGATGTCTTCTTAGGTTTAAATTTGTTTGTGTTGCAGATCCATAACTTTAAAAGCTTATCCAAAGCTTTTAAAGAACAACTTCCATGGTTCATGCTGTATGCTAAAAATTCATGGCTATTTTGCAAATGGTAATTTGAGTGTTCTTTACTTTTGTTCTTTTTGCCTACAAAATGCACAGTTATCAGACTAAAATGGTTATGCTTGCGTGTTTGGGTTTTTTGTCACTCACATTGCTTCAGTATAGAACTGTGGGGGGAAAGATTTTCCTCCCCATATTTGCTATACAGAGACTCCGGGTTTATGTTTTTAGATGTAAGTACACATATTTCTTCACCGAGGCAAAAATGACGAAAAGCAAACAGCTATTTTAAAGTGCTGAATATTCTGAACTTAATAAGCTTAATGCATTGTTCCAAAAAGCCCAAACCATGCAGCACTCTCAATTCTTTCTGCCTGGCAAAGACACTCTCTTGCCCAGAGAGTCTCTGTAAGCAGTGAAGATAAACAATGATCAATGGTCCTGTTCATTGCCTATCAAAATGTCCTTGACACCACTTCCATTGCAGCACAATGCTGACAGCTGGGTCCTCCTTTGGAAGCTGGGAACTGAGAACCAGGGGAGTGGGAACTACAAAGGGTGAGAAGGAGAGAGCCAGGGAGGATGGAGGGGAAGGAAGGAGAGGTGGGGGGGGGGGGGGTAGGGGGATCGAGAAAGAGAGAGGGAGAGAGAGAGAAAGCCAGAGAACTTTTTGTTGTCTTTGCAACTGTTAACCCCTTAGAGTTAGGGATGGAAATTCCCCGCATCAGTATGCATTGTATTATTCCCTCCAGTGAAGCAAATTGTTTTTGTAAGTTAGCTCTGTCTTTAAAGAGGCATACAGATGAAGGTTATGGAGTGAATGTGAAATAGAGAAGGTGCTCTGTGATGTTATTAATACTGAATTAAGAGGAAAGGCATCTACAGAATAAAATAACTAAACTGGGAACTAAACTCTACAATGTGCTGGTTTGCTCTTTCCAGTGCCAGTTATTCACCTCAGTATATACATACATGGGTGATGACAAAGACAAGGGGCAAGACATTTAGTAGGTTTTTGAAATGGATCTCAGATGTTATTATCAAGTTACTATTTTTGTTGTTAGATTCTTTTTTTTTTTCCCCCTGCTCCTTCCTGGGTATGACATAGATTACAGTAGTTAAAATCTTGGAGTTCTTACGTCCACTTATCTACTATTAGTTTGCCAAGAACAGGATAACTTTCATGAGGCTCATTCTATTACTTATAATTTGATTTTTAAAACTCAATTAGTGGGTCTAATTGTAGTTAATACTCATAACTCCTTCTGAAGTCCTTAGCCATATGCTTGGGAGAGAAATGCTATTGTATTGCAAAGGCCCATGATCTTATTCTTATGTGACCTATTAGATAAGAATAGAGAAACAGCCATTAGCTGGGTCACCAATAATTAATCCTTTACTTCCAGTGTTAGCAAATTGACTAAGCTTCTAACATCCTTGGTGAGGATGCCAATTGCAGAAACATAGACGACCACGTTTCAATATCATGTCAAACCAGATGTTCAAGGGCAAGATTTACTCTGGGCCCTGGGTGCAGATTAGACATTTCTCTTGTAAGTTGTTCAAGCCTGGAAGTATGACCATTACAGACATTTAGTAGGTCTCTGGTGGCCTGAAAGAGTGAGGATTTACTCTAAACTTGCAGCTTGTCCTAAGAAAATTGCTTTTGGTGATGGAAAAAGTGATTTTTTTTCTTCACATATTTCTGTATCATGATATTAAGAAGCCATCCTTAGAACATTTTTCAAAGAGCCAGGATTTTATATAGGGTGGAGAAAGAGTCCAAAATTTGTGAAGTATAGCTGGACCCCATTCTCTTTTTTTCTCTCTCTTCCACATACTTGCACTAAGAGAAGACCAAGCTCAAACTCATCCGAAGAAGGGAAAATTATCCCCGGGAAGAGAGGCTATTTCACTTCACCAGAGACTGAATTTGTGAGAAATATTCAATCAAGGTGTAGTTGGTTGAATGGCACTCCCTGTCCCTGTCCAAAAGATACACATTTGTCAAACCCTCGGAACCTATTAATGTTAGCTTATTTAGAAAAAGGACCTTTGCAGCTGTGATTAAGGTGATGATCTTGAGATGATATCATCCTAGATTATCCTGGTGAGCCCTAAATCTGATGATAAGTGTCCCTATGAGAGAAAGAGGGATAAGTGATAAGACACATAGGTAGAGATTGGAGTGATGCAGCCATAGGTCAAGAAATACCAGGTGCCACCAGAAACTGAAAGAGGCTAGGAACAAAATAATCTTTGTTAGAGTTTTCAGAGGGAGCACAGCCCTGCTAATAATACCTGGATTTCTGACTCCTAGCCTCCATCACTGTGAGAGAACACATTTCTGTCTTATTTAATGACACAGAGTTTCAATATCACAGCAGCCACAGGAAACGAATCCACAGAGGATTATGGGATGGAATATGTGATGGTTATTGAATGTGTGGTGAATATGTGATATATGAATATGTGACAGATATTGCCTTACCAGCATCCCTCCTCCCACCCCTGAGCGTATCTCAGCCTGTGCAGAGGCCTGGGAGAGAACCAACTGCTTGAAAATTGAGGAAAGCCATCTCGATGGCTTTGAATTATATCTGTTTCCTTCCATAACCACATTCCCTTGGCTCTGTACATCATCCTGTTCCAAATACACCAGCTTCAGCATCAGTGGCCTTTGCTTCTTATGTATATCCTCCCTTCTTCCTTTCCCTCTTTGCCCTCATTATTGATCCCAGGTTTTATGTTGATAAAATGTATTTTCTTCCCAGTAAAATATTATGTCTCTTAAAACCTCAGAAGTTTTTTGTTTGTTTTTGTTTGATCGTTTGTTGTTAATTTTATTTTGTTTTTTTAAGATTTATTTATTTATTTGGAGGGGCAGAGGGAAAGGGGGAGACAGTCGTATGCAGACTCCACATTGAGCATGGAGCCCGACGTGGGGCTCGATCTCATGATCTTGAAGATCATGACCTGAGCCAAAACCAAGAGTCATTCCCTTAACCAACTGTGCCACCCAGGTGCGCCTGTTGTTGTTTTTTAAATCAAAGCTCTTGCAACTTCTGGCCTTTGCTTCAGGAAATTCTAGTTTAAGAACTGGTCATAAAATAAGGAATGCCAATCAGATGGAATATATAGAAAAAGGATGGTTAAAAAAAAAAAAGGATGGTTGACAAACATCATCCCTTCTGTTTTTAAGATCTGTGTATTTTGTCCCCTTGTAATTATCAATATCCATTATAGCTAGCACCCGCAGGCCTCCTAAAAATCATAGCAGCCTGAACAGTAACTGGTGAGTTTGTTTCTTTCTAGCATTTTTTAGGACAAAAAGATGTTGAAGAGATTCTGGTCATAAAAAAGTAGGAGTTTGGGGCTTGTCTTAATAGCAACAAATATAATTTCCCAAGCATCACATGAAATAATTGACTTAGATAGATGGCTTATGCACCTTTGCTTTCACATCCAGGGGCCCAAGATAGCACTTTAGGCTGGACAAAGGCTGGACAAAGCTCTAAGCTCTCTTGGCTTCATCCTTTACTGCCATCTGATATAGGAAAATTTAGTGACTAAGACTAGGGTTTAATATGTGGCAGCTGGTAAAATTGATGCTTTCTAACTACTTATTTTTGTTTGTGTGTATAGAGCATGGAGGCTGATGGCCAAAGATGGAGAAAAATTTGAGAAAAGAGTAAAGATGATTAAAATGTCAGAATATAATGAGAATATGTCAATATTACACTTTCTTTGATAGCACCAAGTAAAAAATCACATTTATCAATGATGCAATTCTTAGGGAATTGTTCTGTTACATAACAGTTGGAAATTGTATTACTAATCCAAAACTATTCTAAGTTTACACAGGAATCTGTGTAATAATTAAGCTCATGATCTTTGGAATCAGAATCTATTCTAAGAGATTTCAGACTCTGAAATCTATTTTGAGATTTATGTGTCATCTGATTTATTTGTGCCTCATTTAACACACATTTTCATTGGAATGGTTATAATACCTCAAAGGGTTCTGAAAATTAAAGGAGGCGGGGCAAATAGAACAATGGTTGTCATGAAATAAGTGCTCAAAATTTTTGTATTATTGCTGTAACTCTGTATCAAACCCTAGAAATTTTCAGCTATGTTCTCTAATATAAATGCAGAGAAGATGAAAAGGAACATGTAAATTAATGTGTTAAGCATTTTCTGCCCTGCTCAAGGTCTTAACAATAATTTAAGAAAGCATTAAGCTCTGGAAAAGGGATTGACTAAGACGCAAAGGAAGAGAGGATTTTTCTATGGAATGACAACTAATTTAAACACTAATAAATAAAAATAGGAAGTAAATTAAAGTCAACTTGGAAAGCTCACAGCATGAAAGAATGCTTAATCAACAGAGATCTTAACTTCATAACAATTATACTCTACTCCAACATGAAACATAAAAGTATGGTAAATTATAGTGTTTTCCCCATAATATCTGTTTTTAATCTTTATTTTTTTTAAGGATTTTATTTATTTGACCGAGAAGGAGAGAGAGCACAAGTAGGCAAAGCAGCAGGCAGAAGGAGAGGGAGAAACAGACTCCCCACTGAGCAGGGAGCCCGTGGTAGGGCTTGATCTCAGGATCCTAAGATCATGGCCCGAGCCCAAGACAGATGCCCAACCCACTGACCCACCCTGGTGCCCCTAATCTTTATTTTTGATAAAGTTAAAAAAAATTTTTTTTTATTCTTTATTTATGATAGTCATACAGAGAGAGAGAGAGGCAGAGACACAGGCAGAGGGAGAAGCAGGCTCCATGCACGGGGAGCCCAACGTGGGATTCGATCCCGGGTCTCCAGGATCGCGCCCTGGGCCAAAGGCAGGCGCCAAACCGCTGCGCCACCCAGGGATCCCAAAGTTTTAGTATTATCAGAGGTAGGAGGAGGAAGAGAGGAAAGAGAAAAAGCAATCAGCAAAATTTTCCGGCTCAGTGATGGGGAATGTTTGAGATTTAGTCCTAATAAGCACATAGGGAGGCAAATTCCATTACTATTGCCTTATATATTAAGCAATTGAGGCTTTGAGAGGTTAAATACCCTGTCTAATATCCTCATTTTATAAGTGGTTTGAAAAAAATGTTGTGTCCGCTGTACCAGAATCTAAGGTTGGGTTGATAATAATGACTAGGAAATGTGGGGGACAGTTTCACTTGGACGAGTTGGCCTTTCTCTTTCTTTTATGTCCTGAATTTATGTCTTTTATGTCTTAACGTACTTATTTATAAGTGTTCGAGATGGTATTATGAGGGAGGAAACCAACAGAAGATAGGCTTCCACGGGAAAGGAAAGAAGACGAGGAGGAACTGTCTTCTCTCCCTTGGATGAAAACTTCCATGCAAATAACTCAGTGGATAGGACATGACTTCATCAAGGCTCATCTCAGACGTCCTATTATTTTGTATCATTCAGGGATTTAGGCAAACAGGCAACAGGTCTAGTTTTCACATGAAGCAAGAAATTTCAGGCTTTCAAAATTTATACTGTTGGCACAAATTATCAGATTTGGGAGGCAGTAAAATAGTTTACCATTACAAATGTACTTAAGAGTGTAGAAAATAGTTGGAAACTTGATTCTTCGCGGGGACCCTAATGCAGTGGGACTCTGAAATTGTATTCCCCAGACCAGCAGCGTCAGCATCACTTGGTACTTGTTAGAATTGCAAATTGTCTCTGACTGGTCTCCAGAATCAGAAACTCCTAGGGTGGGGCCCAGCAATCTGTGCTTTAACAAACCCTCCAGGCGATTCTGATTGGAGTTAAAATTTGCGAACCACTGCCCTAGAATTGCAAATGAACGTTTTATGTGAAGGGAATGAGATGGAGAGAGAGCCCCAAGTCCTGTGGCACAGGTTCTTCTTTTTAAGGAAGAAAGTGAACTGGTGATAGAAAAACAAAGAGAAAGATCATCTTTTAAAAAGTCTTTAGGAAAGGATTTAGACACACATTCAGGGCTCCAAAGGTAGGCTTTTGTCTTTTCAGCACCTTCTTACAGAGAACACAGAGGCCTGTCACAAAAGGATGGAAATCAAAACACAAAGAGAATTTCAAAGGAGGCTTGCACCCACATTCTGCTTATTGACACAGCCAAGAACTGAAATCTTGTGAACTTTGGAGCATTGCGAAGATGGTGGCTATGTGAGTAAGTTGCTCCCATCTCGGACCCAGTCGAGAGGCCTCTAAGTCAGCACTGCAGGTGTCTGTGCTGTGGTGTGGCTGGAGGTGCTCCTGAGGCCCCTCTTTCCTTGGGATGAAGCTCAGGCTGGCTGGGGACGAGGGGAAGGTCACCTGGGCTCAGTCATCTTCAGCTATTCCTCTGCTGTTCTGTGGAATGTGGCTGCACAACTGGGTCTCCTTTGTCACTGCTTTGTGAGTTGTCGCAGTCCCCTTATTTCCACCAGTTGGCACCCATCAGGGCACTTGGAAATAAATGCTGACCGGTGGGGGCACCTGAGAAGATTTAGTGTTGGCTCTGGAGGTCACGGATGTCACTGTGGATGCAATAGAACAGAATCGTGGAGCTAGCGAGAGTCCTTGCAACGGTCTAATCCAAACTCCTCACATTTCAGATGAGGAAGTGAAAGCGTGGAGGAGTTATCCTTTACCCTTTTGGTCTCTTTTGTCACATTTCTTAGAAAAGGGGATATTATCTTTTCTTTTTCTCCTTCAAAATATTAGTAGATATTTAAGAGCTATTAGAATGTAGTGCCATAAATACAAAAATTGGATCTGATTTAATTATAGCTGTGTCCACGGTAGCTGGCACACAGCTGGCACCACAACGGGTCTGTTGCATGTGTATGTGTCCTGTTACTGAGCTTTCTTACTATGACTAATAACATAGGTTTTTCTAATTCTGCAGAATGAGAGCCTTTGTTGAAGCCCTGGTTGGAAAGGAGTGTAGTGTGTGCGCCAGACCAAATTATACCCTAACTTCCCCACCCGCCTCTGCAACAGGCATCGGTGGTTACCCCAGAAATATACATTTCTTATTCTTTCACCCATGAAGCTATGTTAAGGTGTTGGGATTAGGACTTGCAAAGGAGGGATCCCTGTGTGGCGCAGCGGTTTGGCGCCTGCCTTTGGCCCAGGGCGCGATCCTGGAGACCCGGGATCGAATCCCACATCGGGCTCCCGGTGCATGGAGCCTACTTCTCCCTCTCCCTCTGCCTGTGTCTCTGCCTCTCTCTCTCTCTCTCTCTCTCTCTCTCTCTCTCTCTCTGTGACTATCATAAATAAAAAAAAATTAAAAAAAAAGGACTTGCAAAGGAGACAGATTTTCCTATACCATGCCTCGCACCCATGTTGTTAGGAACTTAATTGTGTAGGTCTCTCTTCACCTCACCCCCCATGCAATTCATCTGTTGAATCCTTGTGATTATTCTTGGAGATAGGGCCTTTAAAGAGAGAATTAAGGTTAACTGAAATCATAAGGGTGGGGCCCTAATCTCATATGATTTGTTTCCTTATAAGAAGATGTGCACAGAGAAAAAGGCAAGTCTGTGGAGGACCATGCCTATGAGCCATAATGGCTTCCCCACATCCCTAGAAATATCCTGGGTGCAGCCTCATCCTTTCGTCTGCAGATAGAGTTTGAACTAGCCTTTGTGTTTCTCACGGGGAAGATCGTAGATTTTCCTCTCTGCTGTGCCATCATTGCACAGGAGTTAAAAGAGAAATATTGCATGCTAATTAAAAGGTGTTTTTCATTAAGAAGTAGCTATTTAACTGTGCATCCAAGGGTAAGTTTAACAATGCGTATAATCCATACAACCTGAGGAACAGTTTTGTTTTGAAAAATGGCATTAAAATTCCTATAGTAAAATGTAAATTAAAAACTTTGAAAAATAGAACACCTGTGTGGCTCAGGGGTTGAGTGTCTGCCTTTGGCCCAGGGCGTGATCCCAGGGTCCTGGGATGGAGTTCCACGTCAGGCTCCCTGCAAGGACCCTGCTTCTCCCTTTGCCTATGTCTCTGCCTCTCTTTCTGTGTCTCTCATGAATAAATAAATAAATAATTAATTAATTAAAAGAAAAATAGCCACAAGATAATGTAAATAAAGTATATCATACTTAGAGTAAGAGCTTTACAGAATTCTGAAATAATATCTTTTATGGTAAAACTTAGCAAACCCCCAAAGTATACAAACATATAATAAATGTGGAGGCAGTGAGAATGTGAAAAACACAGCAAAGAGGCAAAGTGGAAGACAGAAACACATCACTGAGGCAAAGAGATTTAAATGGAATTACAATGAGTAAGCGCTGGGCTTGTATCTTTGTAGCTATTAGTGTTTTCAACATTTAGTGCATTATTTTAGAAAAATAATACACATTTCAAAAATGACAGAAGCCACTGTTTACCTACAGATCTATAATTCTGAGGACTAGAAGAATGGAAAATAATAGGCTTTCTGTATCATTCCAAAAGTTGTCAACTTTCAGAGGTGCAAAGCAAGCTAAAATGTCTTTTACTAAGTTCTTCACAGTGAAGTGTTTGGAAATAATTGCTGTGAAATCCTAATTCTGGTAAGACATTCTGGGAAAGAATAATGAGGATTGGCAGTGATGGAGTGGGACACCATAATTCCTTTCTTGCAGGGAGATAGCATGTAAATTCTATTCTCATCAAGTCACCAAAAGTTCCAATGACTTGATGAGAGTCACCCAATAATAAGCAGAGAATTCAATCCAAGGCATAGCTGATCTCAGAGTCAAGATACTTTCCCATGATACTTGCCATATGGCAAAAATATTTGGTGACTTCTGAGGGTTTATTAATCGTCAAAGTGCTCCTGAATGAAAAATATGTAGTAAGTATTAGATTCTCCCTCATTCCACTAGATTTGGGAACACATTAAATAGCCACAGTAAAACAGAAAATATGCATCATAAAAGCTTGTTTTCCTTCCAGAATGATGAGTGTAAACCACCTGCAAAAACACAAATATCAAGATATATCTTGGAAGAGTCTTGTATACAGAAAGTACTCCATATTAAATAGGGAGTTCTAATCTATTTAAATAGACACAACTGTTCAGAGACTCAATAAATCCACATTCATTCTCTTCTTAAGACTTAATTTGGGGAAAGAAGAGCACCTCAAATTTTTTTTTCAGAAGCGAGGGCACAAACAGTTTAAAAACATTGGTTTTATTTATTTCTTGATGTTCCTTGGCAGCATGGGCCTCATATTCCCAGAGGGTTGGTTAAGGAAAAATACTGAAGTCTTTTTTATGAGAAGTAAAATCAAGAATTTCAGAAATTATAGCTATACATAAAAACCAAAATAGATTATCAAACATTGTGCTATAACCTAGGTCAGTGTTATGTAGTAATATGGTTAGTGAAGACAGAGTTATGCTGATTAATTGGAAAGAAGAGTTAATTACTAGTTGTATTTTTTATTCTGCTTACTGATAAATTCTTCATTATCTAGGAATTATAATCTGGACTCTCTCAGTGTAATGCACAACAGATATGGTAACTATTCCCTTGTTCCCTTCCTGGGCTTATTATTAAGTGAGAAAAATAGAATCTATTTGATTAGTGCAAGTTTTATTATATGTAGTTGATTCACATGTTGATACCAAACAAGATCACAGCATAGATAATTATCAGTGGCTCTGGATCAACCTGAGTAACATTTCAGGTGATAATTCACAGAGATCTTCTCTATCTTACTTGATAGTTTTATGATAACCTGTCAAATGAATCAAAATCTGATTATTACATTTGTAGATATAAAAATGACCTAGACACACAAACATAATGGAATTCCAAAGAGGAAGAAATATCAGGAAGTAGGTACTAAATAGTAGAGATAATAATTTACAGTAGCAAAAGGAGTAGTTCAGAGAAAGAGTAGAGCATTTTTTAGATCATAAAGTAAGTATAGTTATTATTGTGGTTCTCTGGTGAACAACTAACCATTCTTTCAATCTACTAAAATATGCCTGAATATCACAAGTAGCACTTAGAAAATAATCCTTCCATTTTAATTTCCATTAGTCAAAATCTTCCTGTTGCAAAGGAAACAAATTTTTACCTCAATCCTCTTAGGGTTTTTCAGCTGTGCCTGAGAATTAAGCTGACAACAGATTAACAGGAGAAAAGCACACACATTTATATTGTATTTTTTTAAAAAGATTTTTATTTATGTATTCATGAGAGACACAAAGAGAGGGAGAGAAGCAGAGACACAGGCAGAGGGAGAAGCAGGCTCCATGCAAGGAGTCTGATATGGGACTCGATCTCTGGGTCTCCAGGATCACACCCTGGGCTGAAGGCAGGTGCTAAACTGCTGAGCCACCCGGGGGTCCCTATATTAAGTTTTACGTGGCATGGGGGCCCTCATAAAGAATGAAGACTAAGAAATGGCAAAATCTACTTCTTTTTATATTAGGTTGAACAAAGATAATTGTGGAGAAGCCGAAGGCAGATCACTATTATTTTAACCAGACCCATATAAAATTTTCTCTCTTAAGAATATCCTTTTGCTTCTGCTTTCAGACTGGACTTTCATCTGATTTTAAGAAAAAAGAAGGGAGAGCAGAGTGATTTTCTTGTATTTGGTGTTTTCCAAGCACCTTTAACTCACAATAGTAAATATGCAGAGCAGCATATTTTGGGGTGACAAGTTCTGAACTCCCTCACTGTACAGTTTGTGTGCATATATGATCATCACATTTTAAAGAAATGCTGAGAAACTATACAGAATTTGTAGAAGGGTGACAGTGACATAATGATTAAAGGGCTGAAAAGTCAGTCTTACATGGAAAGGTTAAAAGAATTGGCATTTAGCCTGGAGAGGAGTAATATGATTACTATCTTCAAATACATGAAGTTTTTTTTGCATGGGTAACACTGTGGTAGACTACCAAGATTGGTTACTTTGTGGAATTTATTATCTATTCAGTACATTTTTTTAGTACATATTTTTTGAAAGCTACTAGGAGCTAAGCTCTAGATTAGGTAAATAAGTCATCTTCTTTCCCTTAAGAATTTCACAGCATAGGATATTTTACTGATATAGGATATGAAGAATTATATTCCTTAGGGTAAAGGCTAAATTGCTTTATCAATGAGATTTTCAAATATAATTATTCAAATATACTGTAATTCGATTTTTTTTTTATTCAGTAATCCAGCTAGTCACAGGTAGGTGAGGCAAACCAGCTTGAGGAGGTGTTAGGAAACATTTCCTTCCATTCTGTCCTTCCTACCTCAAAGGCAGTATGTGTGTTTGAAGCTAGGTCATCACCCACCTGTAAAAGGTGATAAAAACAGTAGATTCACAGATGACATGATACTCTATGTAGAAAACTTGGAAGACTCCACCAAAAAATTCTAGAACTGATAGAGGAATTTAGTAAAGCCATAGGATATAAAATCAATGCAGAGGAGCCTGTTGCATTTCTAAACACCAAAAACAAAGCAGCAGAAAGAGAAATCAAGGAGTTGTTCCCTTTTTCAATTGCACCAAAATCCATGAGATACTAGGAATAAACCAACCAAAGAGGTAAAAGATCTGTACTCTGAAAACTATAGAACACTTATGAAAGAAATTGAGGAAAACACAAAGAAATGGAAAAACATTCCATGCTCATGGATTGCCAGTACAGATATTGTTAAAATAGCTATACTACCCAAAGCAATCTACACATTCAGTGCAATCCTTATCAAAATCACACTGGGATTATTCACAAAGCTGGAAGAAACAATCCTAAAATTTGTATGGAACCAGAAAAGACCCTGAGTGGTCAAAGTAATGTTGAAAAAGAAAACCAAAGCTGGAGGCATCACAGTTCCAGACTTCAAGCTGTATTACAAAGCTGCAATCATCAAGATAGTATGTACTGGCACAAAAACAGATGCATAGATCCAAAGAACAAAATAGAGAACCCAAAAGTGGACCCTCAACTATATGGTCAACTAATCTTTGATGAAGCCGGAAAGAAAAAAAAAATATATATATATTTTAAGATTTTACTTTTTATGTATTCATGAGAGACACACAGAGAGAGGCAGAGACACAGGCAGAGGGAGAAGCAGGCTCCCTGCAGGGAGCCCGACATGGGATTTGATCCCGGGTCTCCAGGATCACACCTCGGGTGAAGGCGGCACTAAACCAACAAGCCACCAGGGCTGCCTTGGAAAGAAAATCTAATTGAAAAAAGTTTCCTCAACAAATGGTACTGAGAAAATCAGACAGCCACATTTAGAAGAATGGACCACTTTCTTACATGATACACAAAAATAACCTCAAGGTGGATGAAAGGCATAAATGAGATGGGAATCTATCAAAATACTGGAGGAGAAAAGAAAGAAATTGAAGAAGACAGGCAGCAGCCTCTTTGACATTAGCCACAGCAACTTTTTTACTAGATATGTCCCCAGAGGAAAGAGAAACAAAAGCAAACATGAACTATTGTGACTTCATCAACATAAAAACTTCAGCAAAGGAAACAATCAACAAAACTAAAAGGCATTCTACAGAATGGGACATGAGTTTTGAAAATGACATATCAGATAAAGGGCTAGTATCTAGAACGATAAAGAATTTATCAAACTCAACATCCAAAAGACAAAAAAATCCAGTCAAGAAATGGGCAAAAGACGTGAACAGACATTTCTCCAAAGAAGACATACAGATGGTCAACACACACATGAAAAAATGCTCAACATCACTCATCATCAGGGAAATACAAATCAAAACGACAATGAGATACCACCTCACCCCAGTCAAAACAACTAAAATGAACAAGTCAAGAAATGACAGATGTTGGTGAAGATGCAGAAAAAGGAGATCCCTCTTAAAATGTGGTCAGGATGCAAGCTGGTGCAGCCACTCTGGAAAACAATATGGAGGTTCTCAAAAACTCGAGAATAGAGCTACCCTATGACCCAGCAATTGCACACCTAGGTATTTACCCTAAAGGTACAAATGTAATGATTCGAAGAGACACTTGCACTCCAATGTTTATAGGAGCAATGTCCGCAATAGCCAAAACATGGAAAGAAGCCCAAATGTCCATCAAATGATGGATGCATAAAGATGTGATATAATATATATATATTATATATATTATGAACATTAGGATTGGACATTAAGGAGGGCCCTTGATGTAAAGAACACTGGATGTTATATGCAACTGACGAATCACTAAGTTCTTCTGCTAAAACAAAAACAAAACAAACAAACAAAATCCAAAAACAAAACCAACAAATGGATGGCATCAATTTCATTTAAAGTAAGTGAGAAGGTGGTTTCCATTATGTGCACATTCCACGGCTGTAACTTTAGTCATGTAACCATACCTTGCAAGGGCCCTGAGAAATACTGTCCTTAGCAGGGTAGCCACATGCTCAGCTACAATCTTATTATTATAGAAGAAGGAGAAAAGGATTTTAGGAAACAACTGACAGGTTTCCATAGATAAGAAATATTGACATACATACTAGCATATGAGTATTTCCATTCTTAAAAATTATGTGGAAAGCAGCCAACAATGATGCTGGATAATTGAGATACACTGTGCTTGAAGTCCAAAGGATGAGTTAATCTTGTCCATACTATGTGTAAGAGTGTTGGGGTTATTTTGGGTCACTTTTACAACGTGTTCTTCAAATTTTTTTAACCTCAGAGGTTTTCTACCTATAGAAATGTAGAGAATACCTGAAATGTCTTAAATCCTATGAATGAAAGTTATGATGAGAGTTGAATTTGGTCTGGAGGCTCTGTCTTCATCTGTTTACTATGAGACTTCTTGCCCTAGAGAAACCTCTTTCCCCAACCCATGAAGGGTACTATAATCAACTTCTGTTCTGCTTTTGTGGACTGAGTACTTGGGTTGTCATATTCTCTTAACATCTAAAACTCAAGCACAGAATTTTATTGAAATCTCCTTAATGGATACTCCTCATCCACTTCTGTGTGTGTGTGTGTGTGTGTGTGTGTGTGTGTGTGTGTGTAGTTTAAATGGGTATCTCCTTCAAAATCCTATCTGATCTTGATGTCACAGGCAGTACATTGGCAAGGTCTCACATGATTTAATAACATTGTCCGGCTCAGAATTAATTTAGTTCAATTCTTACAGCTCAAATTCCATAAGCACTGTAACAAACAATTTTATAATATGTGCCAAGGCTATTAAAATAATCAATCCAAAAAACCAGACTCTCAAAAACCCTTCTAATGAAATTGTTTGTAATTTATTTACAAGAAGATATTATTCCAAACAGAATAAATTATATTGTGCATCATCCTGTAAAAAAAATATATATATCCTATCATTTTTTTCTATCTTATAACAATAATGGAGATAGGAATTCTTAGAAAAAAATTCAAAAACATGTTATTAGATTAGATAAATAGACAAATACTTATTAGATTGAATAGTTAACTCTCATTTGCCTATCTCTAAAAAATAGTGATTAAAATACATATTATTCACATAATAGATTTTTGCATTACATGTCTAATTAATTTAAATAGTCACTTTTCTTAAAAAGTCTAGTAAGCTCAAAATTAGCTTGACTACTTTTTGAACTGACTAATCAACTAGTCATTTGAGTCCAAATGTTCCTATTGGATTGTGTGTATAATCAAAAGTCAATGCATCTTAAAATCTCAGTTCCACTAACTCCCATCTAATAAAGTTGTGATTTATATAGGCTTAAGGTATTGAAACTTAAATTATATGTTACAAAATGACTTCGTCAATTAGGTTTCTGTGGCTAAAATACGGCCTCCTGAAACCTCATATATTCAGAAATTATAGGCTTAGTACTTGCAAGTCTATTTTAAATAATCACAGAGGAAAAGAAAACGTAATGTTCTAGATACAGCTGGACCCATGCACATAGAAAAATTCTTGCTGCCTTTTTATGCACAACTGAAGTGATCCTTTTCAAATTTTTTGGCTATTGTTGAATGCAACTATCTCAAATTTCTAAATAACTGATTCAGACCTATTACTACAGCATCTAGAATATCTGATGGCTGCTCAATTTTCCCCCATCTTTTTGATTTCCTGACAATTGCCTAGATTAATGCCAATATTAGAATAAGATTCAGCATTTTAATGGTGGACTTCATTGCTATGAATATTATAAGTAATTATTTTCTTGTATTTAGATAGTGTAGATAATGAAAGTATGGAAAAGCTAGCACATCTGGACTACAATAAGACATTTAAGGGGATTTATCATGAAAACCTCATGTTTAAGCTTTGGGTATTAGCAAAAAGAAGAGGTAACTTACTAAGTGAGAAAACAAATTATAACCATTGCTAATCAGAAAGGAAGTATTGACTCATAGGTTGGAAGGTTCATATGATCCAGTATTGTATCCACAGAAAAGGGGATTTATATAGGTATATTCATAAAATTTGTGGTGATACAAGTATGTAGACTTACAAGTGCAATGTATTTTTATATCGATGTGAATTGCCATGACAACTTTTGGGGGCTCAATCCAATAAATCAAGTCCAGGATTTCAATTTTTCCCCTAATATCATCCCTTTCCTCCAATGGAAAAAAAAAAAAAAAAAGGACAGTGAGATATTGAGATATGGTTCAGAACCAAAAACTGACCAAAAAGACTTTGAAATCCAATTGAAAATTTCCAAATTTATAGAAGTACAATATCTCAAATCAGCATGGACAAGATGACTCTATTCTCATTAGTCAGTTTATGACTAGAATTTTGACTTTCCTATATTTAAGCTTAGAGTAAATCACATGATGAAGAGACATAAAAAGAAGGACTGATGGCACTAGGGATGTTCTTGCTAGAGGAGAGAAGATTTAGGAGAGACAAAAACATTTTTCTTCATTGTCACAGGAATAAGAAACTAAGCTTACTCTAAATGGCTCTAAGGGTACAAACAGGAAACTAAGGTTGAACAGATTTAGCCTTGGGATTTTTGGAAAAGAGTTGACCTGTGCCAAGGTAGAATGAGTCACTCAAGAATACTCAATTCCTAATTTGGGGGTATTCAAGAATAGGCTAGACCATTGTTGGATAAATATATCATTTCAGGAGTTCAACTATTAAATAGATCATAAGATAAAATGATAAAACCCTCTCCAAGGCTCTAACAGGAGTTCAACTATTAAATAGATCATAAGATAAAATGATAAAACCCTCTCCAAGGCTCTAACATCTATCCTACATATTTTACAAGATTTTTCCAGAGATTAACTGAGGTAATATACATAGAGGTACTTTGAAAAACATATGTTCATTTTAAGTCTTTAATTTTAATAATTCAACAACCACATTATATAGAAACAATTTAATATAAACTTAAATTTTATAAAAAAGTAGCTGAAATTAAAATGTAATGGCTACCAATCCTGTGAGGTAATTTTTATATTTTGCGGGTAGTAGAAAAAAATAGTAAAAGTGTTGATAGAGCTTTTCACAGTTCAAACAAAACAAAACAAAGCAAAAACAAAAACTTCTAAGTTCTTTTTATAAGGTATAGTAAAATGAAAATAAGACATAAAATGGAAAGCCATTTTACCATATACAAACAATATCTATATTACATAAAGAAATATACAAGATACATTTTAAAATTCTAAAAGAGAAACATGCAAATAATAGAATAATTTTCACAGAATATAGATATTAAATATAATTGCATTGCATAGAAATCATTATTTTCTAGTATAACAAATGTCAATTCAACCTTGAGAATAATTCTACATCTGTTAAATAAAATGAAAAAGATGATTGTACTCAGGTACAAATGAATTTATTGGGAAAGTCATACACATAAACTCTTCAGAAGGAATTGCAAATTGTTATACATTCTTTGTGAAACAATATTTTAATATGATCCTTCATTTGGTATTAGGAGATAGTTCTTCACGGGTCTTTCTCATTTCTTACATTTTGTAAACAGAAGTGCAGACGGCTGTTTTTATGGACAATCTTTTCAAGGATGTTTTATAGCAAATATAAATATAGCAAATATCATCATGTGGATGATAGGAATAGTGCCTTTTTACTATTCAGAGAAATTATGTCTCCCTCCGGGGCAAAAGGCCCGGATATTGATCACCCATTATGAGAAATTTGGATTATTAAAAAAAAAAAACTCAAGGTTCTTCTATAACACAGCCCACCGCATGTGCAGGTGTCACCTGCCCTTCTTTATGTCACCCTGATACATGAAAAATTATAATATTCTGGCAATTTCTATTTTTCTGAGTAATAAAGTGTCTTCTGTCTCTGATCCAGGAGTCTCAAGTATTCTGCTGGAATCCATGAAAACCATGGCAGACTGACCTGTTAGTTTGCAAATCTCAGTTTTGGCTTTTGGCATAGAGACAATGCAGTGTAATTTAGAAGGAGCATAAACTTTAGAATCAGGCCATTCATATTCAAGTTTGATCTCTGCCACTAGAATAGTCTTAAAACTCATCAAACTCCCAATTTCTTCATCTCCAAAATAGAAGATAAAAATACTTAATTTTTAATGTTTATGAGAACATTAAGTGAGAAAACAAATCATGTGCTGACATTTTGCCTGCCACAGACAAGATGTATACTCAGTTCCTATCTCTTGTCTTTCCCTTCCCCCTCCCAAATCCATCATTCAACATTTCAATACCACTACTGAAATAAGTGCTCTATCAATAGAAAATAATTGGTCACTATCTGTGTAATGGTAATTCAACTTGAGGACATCGATCAGCAGAACATAAACCTGTACTTTATTAATAAAATGTATTTATTGAGTTGTTAGTTTCCTTTTGACCTGACATGATAGCAAACCAAGATCTGGAGCTATGCTGCTTGGCAAGTGAGACTACATGTTGGTCATGTAATATATTAAAAGCTTTCTTACCATTGATGAATCAAGTTCTGAAATGTTCCTATCCTGTGTTAAGACCATGTGCAAAAGTGCCCGAAGAGAAACACGAAGCTTGGCAATCCTGTCGGGCAACATCTTAGTCAATCTATCCTGGCCAGGTTGAGGAAAGGAAGATGGTATTTGCTTATTTGCTTTTTTTTTTTTTTTGGCCTGAGATACTTCTTATCTCCTTAGGTCTTGGACGTTACTCCCAAATTGTGAGGCAAATTTCTCAGCAAAATATTCTGAAGTATTTTCTTGTTCCTTCTCACCATTTCTGAAAGATCTGGATATCTTTCAAATGACTCCTCCATCTGTTTCTTCTTCTAATGCCATGACCTCAGTCCTTTTCCTTAGAGTTTTATTTCCCTTTGAACACGAATTACTGCCTGGGATCTATCTCAAGTTTGCTTCCCTCCTCCTGACTTAGTGACTGTGCTGGGCCAGATTCTCTCTAGAGCAGGGAGATCACGTGAGTGCTGTTGCCATGTTTCCTTAGCAACCTTTAATTTGGCTTCACAGGGTCTCACTCCCAGAATTCCATGTTGTAGTAGCCCAGGTTATGTCATCTCCCTTCGAGGCTGGGGCATATAATATTGGGGGAGAAAAGCAAAGAAAAGAAAACAATTCAACCAAAGGATAGTGGTTAAGTCAGTTATGACATATGTACCTATTGAGAGATCCTTGTTTTTCTTTCTCAATCTTTGATTGTTACAGAAAAATGTCACAATGAAGAAGCCTGTAGACTTGCCATATTGTACATAGGCATGCAAATTGGCAGTATAAATTCTCAGAAGTGGGGACAGACGGACTGAGCAGTAAATGCATTTTTAAGTCATTGTCAAGTTGTCTCCACAGGGACTGCACCTTTTTACTCCCACTAGCAATATATTAGAGAAATTATTCCCCACTTGCTAAGAAAGTTTGCTGTAAATTTTAAGTTTTTGCTCTATCTATATAGGTTAAAATTATATTTTGGTGTAGTTTTTAGTTTGCTGTTGTTTTATTCTGAGAAAGGTTGATTATGCTTTCATGTGCTTGAGACTTTGTTTTTCTTTTAGCCTATAAACATGAGGTGCACATTCTATGCTCACTTTTCTACCAAGTGTTTTTTTTTTTTGTTTTTGTTTTTGTTTTACTTTTTAATCTACTAGGAGCTTCTTATCTATTCTTTCTGTGAGATATATAATTTGAAAGTTTGCTTATAAATCACTTTTGCTTATAGTGTTTTTCATGTAGGAGTTGAATTTATACAGCTTTTAATGACTTTAGGAATTGAGGTATAATTTGGAAGGTTTTCTCTACTCTAAGACTCTTAAGAAATGTGCCCATACTTTCTTCTACTATTTACATGGTCTTGTTTTCCCTTCTAGACTTAGGTTACCACCTGTTCTGTTGGTCTGTAACAATGCGATAATTTACTTTTGACTCAATTTGAGTTCTCAATAAGGAGTCAATTCACAGTGTAGAATAAAAACATAATAAAATGGATTTGAGTTCATAAAGTTATGATTTCAAATTCACTTAATATCGGAAAAATAGGGAAGACTCTGCAAAGTTATAAAAGTGAAAGAAATGATTTCTGTTGACTATTTCTGGACAATTTGTAGAAAAAGCAAGGATTGCTTTGGCGGATATTAAATAACCACATTTCCTTTCTCATAGAAGGCTTCTTCTGTGAAAGAAATGACAGTCCATTTTCACACATGAAGGACCAGAACACTTAATTATCTCTAGGTACATTCCTAGGTAGGCAGAGAGGAGAGAATGGTCAAGAGCATGGCACTCTAGGCTTACACTCACACTAGCTGTGTTACTTTGAGAAAGTCATTTACCTCTTACCTTTGGTTTCGTTATGGGCAAACTATGGAAAAATGATGTCTTCTTCAATGCCCTGAAAGGATTAAATGAGATGAAAGAAGCACATATGTTTCATATGTATTATTCAACCAATAACTATTATTAGATTTGAAGTTGGACTTTATTTTAGATGACTCCATATTTTTTAAAAGATCAAAATATTAATAAGAACATACACATTGACGTTAAACCAAAGTAAAGGCAGCATTGAACATATATGATAAAATGAATCTTCAAATGTATTGTCTCATTTCACTGATTGAAAATGGCAGCTTCAGTCTATTAGATGAGGCCTTGGAGATACTCGTCTCGGAGGTATTTGGAGAATAACCTTGCAAGAACTCACTGGCTGGTGACAGTAATTCAGTTAGTTCTACATCTTTCTAGTGGAATCTAGAGTAAAATATACAGAGCCAGGTGATAAATTTTGAAAAAGGCCCTGATATGGCAGTGCCATGCATTTTAAGTGTACATCAAGCTTTCTGGAGACAGCTTGAGATGGATGTTCAGTGTATTGGTGTCACATTTTTAGACATGTTCGCAAGGTCTCATTTTTTTTTCTGTCTCTTCATTCTTGCATTTCAGCAGCTAGAAACGGCTTTGCTGCTTCAAAACTCTGTGATATCTCTTTATGATAAATTTAGATTTTAAATGCCATTGTCACTTGCTGAATGCATTTGTAAGAAATGTGCAAATCAGCAAGTCTTTTTGAAGTATATTTTGGCTAAATTATCTTTACTTAATGAATAGTTCCAAAACAAAAGGCATGGGTGATAATCATTATCCTTCTTTTGTTCTTGCTACCTTGGCAAAACTACAGGAGCCAATTGGAAGCAAACAATTGTTCTAATTTATGAATAGTAATGAATTTTTGTTACTGTGGCTTCTAGAATTTGGCTTTGTTCAAGCTTCTGTTGGAGAGCTAGAGCTGTAGAAATATAAGTGGTATAGTAACAAAATGAAAATGAGTCCACAAATACACACAAATAACACCTTGCTCAGACAGGAACCAATTATTTTCTGTTGATAGAGCATTTATTTCAGTAGTGGTATTGAAATGTTAAATAGCAATAAAATTAACATTATTAAATATCCTTATGTAATTATGAAAACATTTGTCAATTGTTATTATGATAAAGACAAAATGCAGCATTTAGCTGGAACATTCATGAATTGGGTGAATTTTTAAAAATTATGAACTGCTATGATCCATTTTCTCCTGTGTTTAATATGGATAATAGTACCTACCTCAGTAGCTGATAATGAGAATAAAGTGAAAATATAGATCTAAAGCTATAAGCACAGTATCCAGTTTATAGTAAACATACAATTCTAGTAATTCAAGTAAAGATGAAAAAAAGAATGCATGCTTATTTTATTGCACAGATACTTAGTTTATATCTCTATATATGTGCCGTCACATGAATTTATTTTGGACGTGATGCTTTATGCTGTACTTTTATATTTAAAGATTAAGTGGTTAATTTAATAAAAATTATCAAATTAAAACCATATATAAATTCATAATTACAACCAGATTTTTCTTCTGAAGGTCTGTTTATAAATCTGTTTGTAGGGTGGGTCAAGATTTACAAAGGATGATTTGAAGCTTATAGTTCTTTCTGCAGTTATAAGAAAAAGACTATTCTTTGGAACTTTAAAGAATTTTGGTATTTTTTTCTTGCAGATATATGTTCTATACAACAACTTTATTTTAAAAATACCAAATATATGCTCTGTAAAACAACTTTATTTAAAATAGGCTGCCCAGTTTTTCAATATTGAAAGTCTGTGGAATCAGATTATGTTCTAACTTGATGTTCTTTGAGCTGGGCTATGTAGTAAGACAGCCCTTGCCACTCATGGCTATTTAAATTTATATATAAATTAATTAAAATTTAATTATAATATTTAAAAATATTTATTTGCAAAATAATATTCAAAATTTAGAGCTATATTAAGAGTAGTAATTTCTTTAGTCATTCTGGCCCCCTTCCAATCCTCAGTAATCACATGTGGCAAGTGGTTATTGTATCAGACAACAAAGATTTAGAACATTTCTATCATTGCAGAAAGTTCTATTGGCCAGTGTTACCTTATAGAATCAAAGGATCTACTTCTTTATAGATAGAGTAAGAGGCTTTGACCTTCTGTGGCTTGAAATACTTTTATAATCAGACCCTTCTACAATCTTAATTGTAAGGTTTTGAATGAATTCCCAACCTTCTCCTGCCTTAATATTAGTTGGCATCTGGCATTGATGTTATTACCTTAATTCAGTGATCCTCAGTCGTGACTGCACATTAGAGCTATTTGGGGAGACTTAAAAGATCTAGATATCCAGACCACATGCTATATCACAGACTAATTAAATTAGAATCTCTGGGGAGGGGCAAGCAGAAGTCAGTCAATATTTTTAATGCCTTCACAATGAGTTTAACATCTGCCAAAGTTTGTGGACTATGGATCTTGCCATACAGATCTGGTTTTCCCATTCGTAACTCATTTTTCTTATCACTTGGTGACTACATATTGGAAGGCCCATCGCTCTTTACACACATTGCATGATTTACTCTTAAGAAAATACCTCCTACTATGACTTCAGTAGTTACATGCAACATTATTTTATCACAAATTGCTTATTTTTATCATTACTATTTTCCTTCCCAATCAGAAGCCTTCTTTTCCAAGAACTTTTCACATTCTCACATCCTTTTGCATTTTTCCAGTGTTGGTAAGCATAAGTTCATAAAATATGAAAAATCAACTCTAAACAGAAAAAAAAAAAAAGCCAAAAAAAATGGAGGAAAATAAAATCACCTTCTACTACCATTCTTCCAAATGCTTATGAAGAGTTATGGTACTTTTTGCCCTGGAATGGCACTTTTTAACATGAACAAAACTTGTTACTTTAAGAGTTCATGAATATAGGAGCTTCTGTATTGACATTTTTCCAACCAAAATGATTTTCTAGGAACAAGTTTTAAGCTACCTGATTATTTTTGGGAAGGCTCATGGTGCAAGAAAGAGTTTATATTGAGAACTTTAAGCAAACGCTAGCATTTTCTTAAAATAACAGGTGAGGAAAATCTTGGGTGATGATAATTGAGAAATACATTTGTTAAATAATATTTTAAGCCTATGTACACTAAAATTGTGTTTTGTTCACTTACTAAAATAATCTAACATAATAGAAACTGCTAGATACTGCCCAATATCTATTAATTTTTTGCATGATACCAACACTTTTAGTTGAGCATATTAAGATTTTTTAAAATGAGAGAATGGAAAAAATAAATGAAAACTTTATAAAAGACCAAATATAAGAAAATATATAGAGAGAGGATGAATACCAAGTCATTATGGGGGTGAATGAATATAATAGTTTAAATATTGGTTCAGCTCAGTAGTAGAGAACAAAGATAATAGTGGCTTGATCAAAAAGGAATTTTTTCTCTTTCATGTGAAAGCCTAAGAACTCAGTCCTGGTTAGCATGGTAATTCCTTAAATATAAAAAATCCAGGCTCCTTCTATTCTGTTGCCCTTTCATCTTTAACAAACAACTTCCATCTCATGGTACAATATTTTTGCCGGTGAGAGGACCAGAGAATAAAAATGGAAAACAGAGGGCATATTTCCTTCCTTTATGGCCATGATTTGGAAATTGGACATGACAACCCCATTCACATTTCATTGGCTCACTTAGTCATGAGGCCATACATAGCTGTAAGGGAAGTCGGGGAATGTTGTCTTACGTTGTGTTGCGCCCAACCACAAATCCTATTATGTAAGAAGGAGTGGATTTGAGAGCAAAATATTAGTTTCCACAATAAGACATTCAAATATCCAGAAACACATTCCTCCCTCTACTTTAAGCCTGCTCCCCCACATCCCTCCTCAAACAAAACAACCATTTATTGAACTCAGCTCAAAATCCAGGATGTCTTGAGAATGTACAGGCTTTCTCTTCAGATCTCACAATTTCAAATAAGAAAATCTATCCATGAGCAGTTTCAGAGTCTAGCTTTTTGCTAGGAAGAACACAAACAGAGTTAATTGGCGGAAAGAAAGCATCAAGTGTTGCTGTTTAGACATCTTCTGAAAATATTATTGTCCTGCTTGAGTTGCTGTTTTATATTTCTCATAAAAAATGAAAGTCATAGAGACTGACAGTGAGATACCACTAAGGGTTCAATTGTCAAATTACATTCATTCATAAAATCCAGAGATCCTACGCTGTATCAAACTTTTCTAATAACTCAAAGGAAATTGAGGTGAAATGTGGTAAAATCCAGGATGAATAAGACAGTTTTCTATGCCTATCCTTAAAACATTAGTATCCACCCTGCCCCGGATTTAATATCATTCTCTAAGTGATGCATATAGGGCATTGCTGACACAAAGAGAAAAGTGATGGTCATAAAACTCTTCATTTTATACTTTGTTAATTATGTAGCTGGTATGGCATTTTGTAGCTGGTCATGCCTCATAAATTCATAAATTCCAGGTTTGTTTATCACTAACAATCTGAATGATCAAGATAGATTCTGTTAAAAGCATCTAGAGATAAGAACTGTCTGTTACTTTTCTGTTTGTAACTACTAGTAAGATGTTTCATTAACATGTTTATCTAGAGATTTAATCAGACCATTTCCCCCAAATAAAGATGGCTTACACAAGGGGAAAAAGTAATAAATCATAAATAAGTATAAATGGGGTGCCTGGGGGGCTCAGTGATTGAGCATCTGCCTGTGACTCAAGGCGTGATCCTGGAGACCTGGGATCGAGTCCCGTGTTGGGCTCCCGGCATGGAGCCTGCTTCTCCCTCTGCCTGTGTCTCTGCTTCTCTGTCTGTGTATCTCTCATGAATAAATAAATAAAATCTTAAAAAAAAATACGTATAACTGTAGAATGGCTCCAGGTTTGTTCAGAGATATTATTATGACATTAGGAACTCAAGTTCTTTCCCCTTTCCTGCTCTCCAATTTCAGTGTGTTGGCTTGTATTCATAGGTGTGTTTCCTTATGATCACTAGAAGGCTGCCACAGCTCCAGGCAGCTTATCCTCTTTTGATGAAGAACAAAAATGTTCATCAGGAATCTATCAGCAAACTTAACCTTGGGTTTCATTAAGGAAGATTGAGTCATATGCCTATGCTCTACTTGAGAGACCATGTGGCATTTTTCATCTTCATAATGCACAAAGTAGGATCTACTAGCGAAGGACAGAGCAAAAAAGGGAATGTCTATTGTTCAAACAACTGAAAGTGTTCTCCTCCACACCTTATAAATGTAATTTCTAATGTAAAACATACAGAGCAAGACCACTACCTTTTTTCTTTTTATGACTCTAAACAAGTCTTCCTAACCCAGAGCTTATCTCTTATACTGAACTTTGATGAAATTTCATTTAAAATTATCATTGACTGGAAAAATTGAAGGTTACTCATGAGAACTCACTTGTGACATTAACTCAAGAGATCCTTAAATCAAATTAATCTCCAAGCAGAGATGGAAAGCAAGTCTCAAAGATGGTTCAGTGGGATTTCTGAATTAGTGCTATTACATTGTTCCTATTAGTGATTCACTGTCACTAGGAAAAGGTCTACAATTTGAAAATCATGCTGATGTGTGTAAGCCTACACATATTGTTTGCAAAATATACAGTCTAGGTGGCGGTATTGTCATTATTGAACAGATTAATCTGAAAACACTTTAAAACTCATAAATCCATTATGCTCTAGGATAATTATGCATTTTAAGAAGGTCATATAAAAACATTTATTCATTTACCATGAAAAAATATTTTCAACCTTTTGTTTTCCTCTTCATCAGCATTTATAGCACCCCTTAACAACTTTATTAATAATGCTCATCATACTCAGTAACTTTTGTTCCTTTTAAAGGAAAAACTGTAATACCCCCTTGTGCTGTATAATTGGGGCTCTCAACTATATGAGGAAATCTTGGATCAATATAATGGTGAGAAATAGCTGAAAACCAAAATCTAGCATAATAATAATTCTTCAGCATACTGTTCCTGGGATTGAGTCCCACATCAGGCTTCCTCAGGGAGCCTACTTCTCCCTCTACCTGTGTCTCTGCCTCTCTCTGTGTGTCTTTCATGAATAAGTAAATAGAATCGAAAAAAAAAAAAAAAAAAGAATTAAATGATAGATTAGATCAATCTTACCTTCCCAGATTTGTTTCATGTATCCATTCTTTTGTCCTTTAAATATCTATAGCATTTGCTCATGCCTCCTGATTCTCTGTCTCCTTTAAACCACCCCACGTACACTTGGGGCTCACTGCATGAAAAGGAAAACCAATCTCTCATCTTTGGCTACCTTAGATCCGAACTGCTTTTGCAAGGCAAATCTGATCATGTCATATCTGCATAACTGACTGCATCATCTTTCTATTGGTCTTATAATAAAGACCAAAATCCAGAAAATGACCCAGAAGATTTTGCATGACCTAATTCTGCCTATTTCCCCAACTTTGTCACTCCTGTTTGTCACTACTTCCCTTTCTATGCTCCTGGCTCACTGGTCTTTTATCAGTTTCTCCAAGACCTTTTTCAGGGTCTTTATGCATACCCTTTCTTCTCTTCCTTTTTGCCTATTCTCCTCGTCTTTCAGACTTCAGCTCAATGTTTACCTCCTCCCTTCACAATGCTTAACAGAATTGATAAATACATATTGGTGTAACATTAGTATCTATCTCGGTTGGAATGAAGCTTGAATATATTTCTAGGATTCACAAAAGCCTGGACATGTCTAGCAAGCAGTAAGATAGATTTAGTGGAAATATATTTGTAAGGGGCAGAGAGTATCCTTAGAGAAAACTCATTCTAAATAATAAATTCCCAATGGAGGTGGCATGAAGCAATGCTTCTCCAAAGAGGCACATGTGAATTACATGGAAGAGGGTATCCTTGGGTGTGGTGTATACTGACGCAGCCTTCTCCAGGGATTGGCCCAGTGGATGCACACACTAAAGTAGGTTAGTTATTGTGTGTCCACGATGGGATATTTCAGGGATGTGAAGTAGGAAAGATCTAATACCTCTTCTCCATTCTGCAATCTCAGTTTCTTATTATACTGAAGAAAATAAGAAATGATCAGGAAATAGCTTCCATCAAATCTGCCATTACATTACATTACATTACACATCTACTATTGCCATGGATTAAATGTGCTTGTTCTTATCTAAGACTAACTCTTTTGTCTGCTCACTTGATTTTATTCCCTTAAGAACATGTCTCCACTAATTTCCCCTTCTCTATCTAGTATCTTTATTTTTTTCCCATTTTTACTGACTCAGTCCCATAGACATAAAAACACACTGTGATAGCAACCATGTTAAAAACAAAACAATTTCCTTGACCCAGCAGTTATCTGCAGCTGCCCCTCTACCCTCCATTCTCCAAATCCTATGCGACAAAACTCCATGAAAAGGTCTATACTCTCTCAAGTGTCTCTCCTTGTACTTTTTCTTGAATCTTCTCTAACTAGTATCTCACCCATGCTTCTCCACCAGAACACATCAATGTTACCAAAGACCTTGAATTGCTAAATCCAGTCAACTTCATCTTACAAAAATTTAAGGAGAATTTGATACTGAGTGATCCTCTCCTTCTCAAAACAGGTGTATCATGTAGCTCACAAAACACTGTACTTCTCTTTTCTTGCTGACTATTCCTCGGAGTCTTTTTTATTGTTTTGTTCTCATTACTCTGACCCCACAATGTTGCAGTGCCACGGAGCTCAATTGTACCTCTATAACTGTGCCCACTCCATAGAAGGATCTTATTTGGTCTCGTGGCCTTAAAAAGAAAAATCTGAAGTACACCAAAGATTTCCAAATATATTTATCAAGGACATATTCATCTAACCAACCTGTATTTTAAATTCCTGGATATCCAACAGACACCTCACACTTAACAAGTAAAAAGCCAAACTACTGATGTTCTTCTCTCTTCCCTCAACCTGTTTCTACCATAGTAACACAGCAATGGCAGAGGCCCCTTTAAAATGTAGGTCAGGGGGATCCCTGGGTGGCGCAGCGGTTTGGCGCCTGCCTTTGGCCCAGGGCGCGATCCTGGAGACTCAGGATGGAATCCCATGTCGGGCTCCCGGTGCATGGAGCCTGCTTCTCCCTCTGCCTGTGTCTCTGCCTCTCTCTCTCTCTCTCTCTCTCTCTCTCTGTATGACTATCACAAATAAATTTTAAAAAATAAATAAATAAAATAAAATAAAATGTAGGTCAGGTCATGTCACTCCTCTGGTCAAGACCTTCCAACTGCTTTCTTACCTAGAGTAATATTCAAAATCCTTACAGTGGCTATGGACACCTGTATCAATCTTCTGCTGCCTTTTACTTTTCTGGCCTTGTGTCCTACCCCCATGTTCTGTATTTTCCTGAATTCTATATTTTTCTCTTTGGCATCCACGAATCACAGGGCCAGATTAATGGCCAAATCTGTTTACATTCCCCCTGTGATCCAGTTTTTACAGACACGTGAAAGTCACATTGCACACCCTCCAACCAATCCACATCTCCAACCACCTCCTGTATCTAACTCCCACAGGAAGCCAATATTTCTCCAGTATTATTAAACCAAATGAGGGCCAGATATTAGAAAACTATGAATAGCCCCAATGTTCTCAAATCTGCTGAAATTATTGAAACTAGCCAATCCTAAATTATTTACCCTGCCCTGCCTTGCTTTTCCCACAGAAACCCCAACAGAAACTGTGTCCTATGCTTTCCCCTCACTCATGCTCTGCCTCCTGACAAAACCTACTGACTGCTTCACTGTGTGGCTTTGTGTGGTGTGGCATGTCATTTTTCTCTCTGGAACTGTCAGCAATACAGTCTTTCATTGACACTCTCCAATCTGTGTCATCACTCAGTCACCTTTATAAATTAAGACCTTGGCACAAATCACAGTGTTACCCTCACTTACTCCCCTCCAGCCTCACTGCTCAATCTTCTTACTCTTCCTCAGATAAACCTAGCACTCTCCCGTCTCAGGTCCTTTGTCTTGGTCTTTCATTTGCCTGGGAATCTCTTCTCACATTTATTCAGGAAATATTATTGACTGGATGATTAAATGAATGAATGAATTAATTAATTAATGAGTACAGCCACTTCCAGGTTAGTTTAAGAAGCTGTGAACAAGTAAGTGATCAGAGCATTAGAATTCCTGTTGTAATGATCCCACCTTGCCCCTATTCCTCATCAACCATAGATAAATGCATGCTTCAATCTGATTTGGGAGGAGATTGAATACACTTAAATGTGAAAGGGAAAGCTAATTTACATAGAAAAATATCTCCATTACAAAGGAATAACTAAAAGCAACAGAATAAGGCAGCCCTGGTGGCTCAGCTGCTTAGTGCTGCCTTCAGATCCCGGATCGAGTCCCACTTCGGGCTCCCTGCAGAGCCTGCTTCTCCCTCTGCCTGTGTCTCTGCCTCTCTCTCTCTCTCTCTCTCTCTCATGAATAAATTAAATCTTAAAAAAAAAAAAAAGGCAACAAAATACAGCAAAAAAGGGAGACAGTCTTCTGGGACTACCCTAGGCTGGCTGCTGGAGTGGAGCATCCAGTGAGACCCCATGGGACCCAGGTGACAGGAAGACGCTAGAAATAATCTGGTTTTCTATTTGTTCCAATATCTTGCAACAGGACATTGAATCAAATTACATTCACAAATATTACATAAGATGGAAACAAAAATCTGATAGAAGTCCCGATACTACGTAAGTTTGTCGAGGGCTTTCCTCTCACCAATGATGCTGGTTTCTCTGTCACAGAGAAATATAAACTACTCATATATTTTCTTTCTAATAATCATATACACTGATATACAATGTATAACGTACTTCCTACTCTTTCTAGATGGTAGCAAACAGACCATCATATGATTTTTAAAAATTTTCACCCAGATAAAAGATTAAACATTTAATTTCTAGATTAATTCTCCTTTTCTCATGCAAATCTTTTCCAAGTTTAAGAACTTAATCTGGACCCAATGATATACATTGTCACATATTATTTCCAATGAGATATTTTATATAGAAACATTGAGTGAGTCTATCAATGAATATGTAGGTAGGCTTTTTAATGGTTGTGCTCTTCACTTGTTTCTCAGCTGGGTTACTAAAACCTAAAACCAAGGCAAGTAAACACCACTATCTTGTTAGTTAATCTGGTGTTTACAGAATACAATTTTTTTCATACTTGACCTTTAAAAAATTCATTAAGTGAAAGTTTATTAGATGTTGTACTAAGTATTGTTAGATGCCATTTTTTTGGCGGGACATCTATACTATTATCCAGCTGATATGGTTGTTGGTGTTATAAAACTACATTATTTAGAAACTCAAACAGAAGAGTAAACACAATAGTTTGATTGACTGACAAGTGGAAGCATCAGATTGATGTGACAGGTGGTTTTAGCCATTATGTGGTCATGGCCAAGCTGTTTCTTCCTTCAACTCTCTTGCTTATTTTTCATTTCCTACTTTCATTTCCTAATTTAGAGATTGGTTGGCTCTCTCGTCCACCATCTCTAACCCTTTTTCCTTTTAAATTACTCTTTAATACAGCCGATAGAAGAATATTTCTACATCAGTGTATTAAACATGTGTGTCCCTTCTAAAAATCCTTTGAAAGTGTCCCATTGTCAGTAAAATAAAGCCCATTCCCTAGTACGCATTCCAGGCCCTTCTAATTTCACTCCCCCCTGCCCTCCCCCACCGAGTTTTTATCGTGCCTTTGTCCTTCCTGTGCATAACTCTTTCCTCAAACCATGATGTTTATTGTTCTCTCTACATGACCTGAACGTTTTTTAAAAAACCTCTGTGTTTGGCTCATGCTGTTTTCTCAGCTTAGAAGGCCTGACAGCTATTCTTCCTTTAATATTGCCACCTCTTTCATGTAGTCTTTCTAACTACTTTTAGTTAGAATTAGCTTTCTACAGTTTCAACCTGTAATATTTTAAAATCATCTTTCATTTTAATTGTTTATTTCAATGGCTTATCACATTTCACATTGACCTACATGCTTGAAGTCAGACTATTTCCAATCCACAGCTATGCTTCTCTAATTCTGGTTTTAGATCCTTGAATATACAAGACCCTTAAATATTTATCAAACCAGAAAGGATATAGTTATATTTAATATAATGAAGTTAAATAATCTTTCCTGTCTTCATGAGCATCCATATGTTTGATTTATTTTTTACTCTTTTCCTGTCTTTGAAACAGCCTGGCTAGGAACTAGTACATACATCTCCCTGACAGGCCTTCTGTCAACATTTTCTCAGGGAAATCTAATTTTGAATTTTTAATGTCTCAGTCTAGTGTAGTATTGGGTAATGCTACATTTTTTATGCACAGATGATAAGAATCAGTAATTAATAATAATTATTTAGTAAATTGGTAGATAAATTAATAAATGTAAACAATATCCACAGATGATTGCCTCATTTTTATATTTCTTATTTTTGGTCTCAGTTTCCTCTTCCAAAATATTATGTAGATGATCACTTCCAACCCATGCAACCTGTTTCAGTAGTATTGTCTGTCAAGACCCAGTTCATTTTGCCACTTTATTTTCCTATTCTAAAGTTATTAAAATTGAGTAAGAAATCACTGATAGAAACACTGTATTCATTTTCTAAAAATGGTCATATTATCAACCATCAAGTCCCTTCTTCTCAGGGATGACAGATGGACTCTCAGGTAGGCAAGCAGTGCCATATCCCTCCTGAATGTGCAAGCCAGCTTCCCAGCATCACCTTTCCTCTGTCTTGAGACCTGAATGAAATTATGGATGTGAAACTGCTTTGTAAGGTCTAAAGCACTAGTCATATCTAGGGGATCATGATTATTAGTGTTGTCACCAGCTTTATAGTGTGATTATAAGGCCATGACATTTTTGTTTTAAATAAATTTACTAGCAATTACACATTTGAATGAGTTTTAGCCTCTTCAAATAATATTTGGGAAATTATCCCTTTATTGCAATGATGTTATTATTGCTCAAGCATGATTTAGAATCCATTTGAAAATAGAAAGTCATTGATATGGTCCCACTGTGACATTAAACAAAACTAGTTGTCAATATGGCATAATTGTACACATTAAAGCTACGTAACGCTAAATACGATTTTGGACAATAAGACATTTAATAAAGAACAAAGCAGAGATGGGGAATGTAACTTCACAAAAAAGAGACTATTTGACATTTTTTATCTTCTGATATGATGCAGTGAGAACTAACTATATAGTATAACCTATGAAATATTCTTGCCAAAAATTTGAACCTGAGTCTGATCAGCATCTAGCCCTAAATAACAAATTAGAGGATAGACACAGAAGAAGGGAATATTAAATGGTAAAGAAATATAGTTAGCAAAATCCATAACCTAGAAAATTCTATGGGACAAATAATCCAGTTTCTTTGACCGATTAAAGTGGCTAAAGGGCAAAAAAAAAAAAAAGAGGACCTAGTAATTGCTATAGATTGAAACAGATTTAAGTGATGGATCAAACAAGTACTAAATGTTGAACATGTTTGGACTCTAGTTTAAACAAATTAATGATTAAAAGACAATCAAGGACAGTTGAACACTGATGACATGTTTGATAGTATCAAATTAATTTTATTTTGAATTTACATGTCATAATGGCTTATGGTTATATTATAAAATGGTGCACATCTTTCAGCAGTATGTACAGAAATATTTAGTAATGAAATGTTATAATGTTTAGAATATGCTTTTGTATGCTTCAATACTGTTGAATGAAAAAGGGAAGTAAAAGATGAGACCATTCAGAATATTGTAATCGAAGTTGTTGAGTTACGGGTGAATTGGTGTTGATTATACTCTTCCTTGGAATTTTGCGTGTAATTGAAAATTTTCATAGTAAAAAGTTTAAAGTAAAAACATAAAGTAGGCATTTAAAGAGAAGAGGAGTGAAAATATTTCTGAGATTCACAATATCCCAGATAGCCTCCTGCCCTTGGATTGCATGAGATATCCTCAAACTGCTCTTTCTTTAAATGAGATTTGTACTGAGGTCCTATTTACAACTGAATTCCACCATGGACTCAGCTGAAAAGAATGCTCATGAGCTTCCTTAGTAATCATATTAGAGAACTAAAAATGTTTCAATCTACTTAAAAAATACCCTATAAAAGATATGCTTTATTTAAAAAAATTTTTTTAGATGTGCTTTATATAAATATCACTGCTTCCATTCAAGTGGCAATCATTGTCTTAGATACATATTGCGCATATTTATACTCTAAAATGAAATTAAGTAAAATTAAGACTGTGGAAGCATCACTAAGAAAAAAAGAAAAAGCCAGAAATACTCAAATTAAATCAGTGATTTTCAGCCAGGGATGACTGCCCCACAGGAGACATTTTGTAATATCTGTAGACTTTTTTTTTTTTTAAGATTTTATTTATTTGAGAGAGAGAGGGAGAGCTAGAGTGGTGAAGAGGGGCAGAGGGAAAGGGACAAGCACACTCCCCACTGAGCAGGTAGTCCCATATGGGGCTTGATCCTCTGGGATCATGACCTGAGCTGAAGGTAGATGCTTAACCGCTTAATCCACTGAGCCACTCAGTAGACATTTTTGATCATCACAACTTTGGGGAGGGAGTGGGAAAAACCAGGGAGGAGCTACCAGTGTCTAATGGGTAAAGGCCAGGGATGCTGCTCAACATTCTGCAATGCCCAGGACAGCCTTCTTCCCCCACCCCACACACAACCAAGAATTACCCGGTTCAAACTCTCATCACTACTACGACCATTACTTTAAATGTGAAGCAGTCAGATACTCCTCGAATTTCTTCATTTGTTTTAATACTTACTTCTTAATGCGTTTAGTACAACACACAGTGTGTATATCATACATAAAATGTAGAACGAAAATCTATTTTCTTTGTTTTTCAGTTTGGGAAACATATAGTATAACCCTGGAAAAAATATCAGTAATGACTGTTTTCCTAACAAATCAAAAAACTTATTTTCTATCTTTAAAATGATCTCTTTTCACATATTTGAGGTCACTAATACTTTTTTGATGGGTTATAAGTAATTTTAAAATCTAAGTTATAGGTAATTACTATATTACTTTTCAGTTGACCTAGTATATGATTTTTCATAAAAGTAAAATTGTAGGGCACCTGGGTGGTTCAGTTGGTTAAGTGTCTGCCTTGGCTTAGGTTGTGATCTCAGGATCCTGGGATCCAGCCCCACATGGGGCTCCCTGCCCAGTGGGGGTCCTCTTTTCCCTCTCCTCTGCCCCTCCCCCTGCTTGTGTTCTCTCTTTCTCTTAGTAATTAAATCTCTAAAAAAAAGTGAAAAAAATATATTTTAGATGTTTCTAGTTGAAACTTTATTTCATTTTGCAATCTCTAGACAAGCACTATACTAATTATTTAATGACATCAAAGTTGCTTCAAAGGTATGTTATAATAATTATAATATTTATACTTTGTGCACATAAGGTACTATTAAGAAAGCAGTTTCTTGTTTTTGTGGAGTATTAATGTTTTAATTTAGGAAGGCAAATTTTCAATTAAAAATGTATTTTTCAGATATTAAAAAAAACCTAATTTTTCTCCCTAAGTATCTATTGTAATATAAATAATACATGCTACCTTTTAGTGGGGATAGGAAATACTGTTACTTAAGATACTTAAAAAATAATTTACAAAACTATGCCATGCATTTTATTTATTACACAGAGATAGCATGGGGGGGGGGCAGAGGGAGAGAGAGAGAGAGAGAGGGGGAATCTTAGGCAGGCTCCATGCCCTTTGAAGAGCCTGACCCAGAGTTAGGCAATCCTGAGATCAAACTTGAGCTGAAATCAAGAGTTGGTGGCTTAACAGACTGAGCCACCCAGGTGCCCTCAGCTGTACATTTTAAAGACATACCCAAAGGATATTTTACTCTTATAACCCCTCCTATGATTTTCTTGTAATTCCTTTCCCAAACTGCTTCTCAGATGCTCTTGTAGACACTTGGTAATATGTGAGCATGCTCTTATGTTTCAGATGTATCTTTTGTAAATGATATTGAGAGATTTTATTTTTTAATCCTGTTTGTTTCAACTGTTGAATTTATTTTAAATAAATGGCATATTAATATCTGTAGTCACCTCTACCATCTTATTGTGTATTTTCTTTTTGTCTGTTTTCCCTTTATTTAGGTATTTCCTCCTTGTTTATTGCCTTCTTTTTTAAATTAAGGTTTTGCTTTAATTCTATTCCCCCCTCCCAATTGATTTTATAAGTACACTTCCTACTTCTGTTATTTACTCATGAATTTTCACATGCATACTTAAAATCTGATGTTAATACCTCCATAATGATTCTTGGGCCTTAAAAAGTTTTACAGCCACCCCAGTCTTACATATCATTAATTATAAAATTATAATTATAACTTCCATTTTAACTATAGTCTAAGTGGCATAAGGTAACAGAAATTTATTGTTTCAAAGTTTTGGAGTCTAGATACCCAGAATTGAGGTGTTGGCAGGGTTGATTTTTCAAAGGGCTGGGAGAGAAGGATGTATTTCAGCCACTCCAGGGTTGATTTTTCAAAGGGCTGGGAGAGAAGGATGTATTTCAGCCACTTCTCTTGGCTTGTAGAAGGTCAACTTTTCCCTAAGTTTCTTTGTATCAGCTTCCCTCTATGCATGCCACTGTGTCCAAATTTCCCCTTTCTGTAAGGACTCCAATCAGATTAGGGTCCACCCCTACGGCCTCATTATGACCTTGATTATCTCTGTAAAGACCCTATCTCAAAGTAGTGTCACATTCTGAACCATTAAAGTTTACATATTATGGACTTTAATATATGAACGCTGGGGGACCCAGTTCAACCCATAACACTCCCCAAATTTGACGTTATCATGATGATAATGATCAACTTTTATTGTTGATGTTTCTTTGTATTTATTCATGTTTATCATTTTCTTCACTCTAAAATGACATATTACATTCTAAGATGTTTTGGCTCACTTCAGCAGCACATATACTAAGATGTTTCTGGATTTGTTTCGTTACTTTGCCCAAACTAGTTTTTTTAATGAGGTATCATTGGTAATAAATTATTCACCTTTACTTGAAAATGACTTTATTTCACCTTAGCTCTTGCATGATAGTTTATTTGTGCACTCAATTCTGTGTTGACAGTTATTTTATTTTAGAAGTTTGAAGATATTGTTCTACTGTTTTTTGATTTCCTTTGTTCCTTTATTCCTATACATATACTACATCTTTCTACCATAATTGCTTTGAAATCCCTCCTCTTTTATTTATGTATTTTTAAAAAGATTTTTATTTATTTATTCATGAGAGACACAGAGAGAGAGAGAGAGAGAGAGAGAGAGAGGCAGAGACACAGGTAGAGGGAGAAGCAGGCTCCATGCAGGGAGCCCCATGTGGGACTCGATCCCAGGACCCAGGATCATGCCCTGAGCCGAAGGCAGAGGCCCAACCGCTGAGCCACCCAGGCGTCCCTCCCTCCTCTTTTAAAATGAATTTTTACTCTTGTAAGTTTAGGTTTTGATTCTCTTTTACAGATTCAGCTTGGGACTGATTCAGGTACAGCTCCCTGTACCTGAAAGAATCTTAGTGCTTTAAATCTGAAAAGGTTTTATACATTATTTCTTTGAGAATTTTGTTTCCTCTCTTTTCCTTTTCTTCTCCTCTTTGATCTGGAAGACATTTCTCATCATACCTTTCATGTTATTTTTTTCTTCTTTGTTTTATATCTATCTCTGGCTTTTTGTGATTTTGGAAATATTTCTCAGTTTCTTGTGAAAACATTTCTGTGATTGTAAGTGTTGAATTTTATCTAAGGTAAGAATTTTGTTTGCTAATTTTTCAAGAAAATTTGGTTTACATGAACTTTCATCCTTCATCTTTGTAGGGTTCAGGACAAGTGTGCAAATAAAGGCCCATGTACCATATCTCTACATATTTAAACATGACAAATTAAGTCATTACATAAAACAAGATCCAAACAAACCTTCATAATAATATGAAAGGCCAAGTATTGAACTTAGAATGCTTGGACTCTTCATGCATCTGTGCTACAAAGAATGCCATCGCCTAGCCCTAGGGCCCCTGGCCTGTGGCCAGCTGTCTGGTCCCCTTCTCTGCCCAGCATTGCATCCCCCACTTGCACATAGACATGGCATCCACATATCAAGCTCCATCCCTGACCCCACTCACAGTTTTCCCTTAGCCACCCTCCTCCAGCCTAGTGCTGTGGCTGTTTGCTCTTAAGACGAACAACACAAGGAAGGGATGCTAGCAAAATGTGGGACAGGCTAAGGTCTCATGGGCATGGAGTTTGGGTTCCTACGTACCAGGAGGATGTTCTAGAAGAGGAGGACTAGAGGCTCTGACTAGACAGGTCTCCTTGAATCTATATTCCTTACCCTTTGAAGACTGGCGTGGCCAAAAAAGAACTGTTTCAGGCTCTCCACAGTGCTGTAGTCAGGCACACACCTCTCATGCTTAGATCTAGGGCCATTATTGCTATTGTATTGCTGGAAATAGAAGTGTCCTTATCAATATCTTAAATAATCAGGAGCTTCTTCGGAGCCCACTACTTTACACAAGTAATCTCCTTGTGGATAATAAATACAACATGTATAGACAATACATATTTAGCAATTTCTATTTTGCCAGGCAACAAGCTAGTGTTTATATATATTTTCTCATGAACATTTCTTGGTTTAACCACTTCCTATTTATTTTTACCATCACTGATTTGCTCAGTGACTGACTATTGGAATAGTTCCCTGCGGGGTCTCCCTGTTGTGCTTATTCGCAATTTATTTTCTGGCTCTTTGTTGACTTCAAGATGATATTCAAACACCTAGTGTGATTTGCAGAGGCCTTCATGATATCAACCTTTACCATCTTTCCTACTTCAACTTCTTAGCTGCCTTTCCTTACATCTGCCAGCCTTATCAATGAATTTGTAGTTCCTCAGATGTCCTTTCATTTCTCTGCCTTTTTTTTTCTTTTACATTTCTCCAAGTGTTATTTGTTCTGTGAAGACTTTCCTTGATAAGCTGATAGAATTCTTTGTGTCCTGACTGTCTGCTGAGACTGCTCAGTTTCTTGTGAAACTGTTTAAAAATGAATTAGATTTATTGCCTCACATGTGTGGCTCCCCCTACTGGACTCTGAACAACTCTTCTTGGTTGACTGTGGCCTCAGGTGCCAGTACTCACACCAAACAGTACTTTTTTTTTTTTTTTTTTTAATTAATTTTTATTGGTGTTCAATTTACCAACATACAGAAAAACACCCAGTGCTCATCCCGTCAAGTGTCCACCTCAGTGCCCGTCACCCATTCCCCTCCAACACCCGCCCTCCTCCCCCCTTCCACCACCCCTAGTTCGTTTCCCCGAGTTAGGAGTCTTTATGTTCTGTCTCCCTTCCTGATATTTCCCAACATTTATTCTATTTTCTGAACAAGGAAATAAATAAGCAATCCAACTCTGTCTTGCTGCCTGATTAATCCTAAGGTAGGACATTACAGCCTGTTTCTTTTTCTTTCTGTTTGAGGTTACCTTGAGGGATAGTGTAGGGAAAATGCCAAGCTTCAGGAAAAAGTAACTGTTGATGAGGAGGGCTTCTCATACCATATGGAATTGGCCGTGATTTTGTAGCTGGGTCAAGGTACCCTTTGTGAAATAACTTTAAAATCACGGTTCTCTCTCAAGTGATTGTGGTTTGTTTCTTTGTTTGTTCCAAATTCTCTCTAATATTAAGAAAAAAATATCAGACATATTATAGCAGGAGAGAGGAATGCTACCTCTTATCAGTCTGGCTCACAGGAGCCCTTAGGCAAATCTTCCCAAGAACAAAACAGTTTTAATTGCCTTGCTGTTCCTTATTACTACTATTGCTATTGGTATATAATTTATAACAGTGTGAGTGACTTTTGCTATGTGTTATGGCACATGCCTGTTTCAGTGTAAATGCTAGAAGTCTTAATTCTTAAGGCTTAAAGCCTATCTAAGAGGAATCAGTGTATAAATAATGGCTGTAACTGAAGAAGATATAGAAATACATTTAAAAATTTGCTGAAAAATTTAAAAATAATTCATTTATCTATTGCTTTCCTCTATTACATATTTTGTTAGTAAACTCAATACTCAACCAAATATTATATTGTTACATTCTTATCAAGACACTAAGGACCATTCTGATGGCTTCTCTGCATTGCTTTATAATGGACAATTCTGAACTCTTCTGGAAGGTTTTTTGATGGCTTGTTAGATGCTAATTACCAGAAAGCTTCCATTTTGAGCTATCACAGGTGCTCTAGATGCTAGTCCAGAAAAATCAGGTGATAAAACATGGTTTAACATCCGTATATGACACTTAAGGATGCCTGTTACTTGGCACGGGCAAAATCTCAGTGTTAGCAAATTAAGAGAGTAAGGATGTTTACCCAATTCAATACTTCTGTGTTTTATAAATATGATTGTAATTGTATCCAAATCAACTTTAAGTTTGGAAAATGCCCACAAGCAAGAAATATGAGATGTGACTTTCCTGTAATAGTTAAACATTCCCCCCACCTCCATCCTCCCCCAGGCCCCCCCTCCTTCCCCTCCATGGCGCTGTGCATTCTGGCTGTTATGAACATTTTCATATTCTTATGTTTACGAGTTCATCTGGGAAGGCTTCATTAAGGTGTTATTATGTACAGTGCTCTTCTAGATGCTGATGTAAACAAGATGAACTAGGTACGGGCAACATTCTTAACTCCATGGTCTAAAAAAGGGCAGTTATGAACACAAGCAATTACAGTGTGTTAAATACAAAATCCAGGTAAGCATGAGATTTTAAGGGAGCATACTGGAGGGAGGTAGCAGTGGGATTACTAGAAGCAGGAAACTAGTTGCAAATAAAGCATATGCCACTATCAACAGTTTGAGCTAGAGCTATATAATGTTTTGGTTGATTGCATGTGTTGTTCAAGGTTCAAGTGTGAGATAAAGAGGGATGGGTTTTGAAGCTAACATTTGTGTGCATAGAGGGAACTAATCTGGGTCACTACACAGATTGTATGAGCCAAATAACACAAGTAGGTCAGCTTGACTCCTCTCTATGCTGGTCAAAGGGAAGCTTGGTTAGGAGTAAAGGAAAGAGTGAACATAAAAGAATAGTGATTCTGAAATATAATTACTTAAATGTTATGTGTTTGGCATTACCACTTGCCTTCTTGTATATGTTAATAGAAAAATGGGTACTTATAAAATGGCATCTTCTAATGCCAAAGGAAAATTAGTTTCTAGATATTATACCTTATTATGCCAAAATACCGGGCATATCAGAGCAGTGGCAATCAGTTCAGAATATGGTTGAACTGAAGAATGAAAAGTAGTAAGTATGTTGAATATAGTCCTCATTACAGTAGGAGGTGCTGGAGGAGGAGCCGAGATTCTTAGGTCACTGTCATGAGAGGCAAAATACCACCTTATTACTCTAAAATGGATTTGCTATTTTATATCTGTTTTGGAAATATTTACGGGATGTTGAATTTGTTATTTCTGTGACTAAAAATCTTAATGGCATATGCTATTTTAAAAGCAATTTTATTGAAATAACAACAATAATAAAAAAAAAACCAGATCAGAGTTCAGCACTACTACCTTCTCTGAAGAATCAATATATTGTTTCAAACTGCATTTTAAAAAATGAAGTGTTGTCTAAAATTCATTTCTGTTCGAACACTTACAAAATCTTGTTCACTCCTGAAATTTTTATCTACTGAGGATCAGTGTTTATTTTCCTCCAGATTTCATGTAATTCCCAAACTGAAATGTGATTTAAAAAAAAGTTAAAAAGGAAAATAATTACTTTAAAAAACATGTACATTTATATATTTTTTTCTGTTGTGAAGCCATATGGAGTACACCCTCAGACTTGTTCTAAGAAAAAGACAGCTGCTTTTTCTTGTCCTAGTCATGTGCTGAGGATAAATGCAGTCTGAAAAAGATGTGATTGTGAGCTCAGAGGGATCCTAAGAATTTGAGGTATGCTAACAGGGGTATTATTTATTTTGAATAGCAAAAATGTAGTAGACTGTAGTTACCCTGCAGGGTGTGAAATCCATAGAAACTCATTCACAGTCATGTGTTTATATCTCCAGGTACTTGCATTGCCAAGCTTTTTATATCTGAATGTGGAGGACTTAGTTTCCAGTTAAGGCTAATGGGAGAGATTTATTTTCCTTTTTTCCTCTTTTGTGTTTGTTGCTTTGTGTCTGGGAGTAGGCTTGTTTTTTTTTGTTTTTGTTTGTTTGTTTGCTTTTTTGTTTTTTGTTCTGGAACTCATCCTACCTCTGAGATTATCATTAAAAGTAAGCTTCCTTTCATAATCAAGTTTGCAGAATTCACCTGAAGCTTAAACTTGACTTCTAGACCCAGAGACTGCAACTGATGGCTTTCATGCATTAATGAATGGAGAAAATAAGCTTGTGGGTTTGACTAGCACTATTACTAGACTAGATGGTCATAGAAAATATCAGAGGGTAATACAAATGCTAGAGTAAGCAGCTGGTTAGGTTCTAACAGGATGTCTGGAGGCTTGCAAAAAGCAGGTCATGGCCAACTAGGAGAAAGTCAGAGGCCTGTCCTGGTGGGACTCCAAAACGAAACCACAAGAAACTAGATCAAACGAGACAGGCCCAGGATGGCTGACAAAGTAGGCCACAGTTCACACTATTCCTTCATTACTCTATATTCACATTCTAAAGTCACCTCCCTAAGGGTGCCAAGACAGGAAACCCCTGACCAAATAAGGAAGAAGAAGCCTGGAACCCTGCTTCCAAGAAATCCCCACCTCAAGTAATGAATACTCCATCCCCTTGCTAACAACTGTCAATAAAAGATAGAGACCTAAGCCCTAGGGGACACAGCTCTTTCTTGAGCTCACCGCTCACATCTTAAGAGTATACTTTCTCTTTAATGGACTTTCTTGCTTGTACTGCCCATCCCCTGTGTTATGTCTGCCCTTGATTATGAAAGGACCTTATATCTGTCTCGTGTTGAGACCAAGAGCCCCCAGCCATATGTTTTGGTTGGACTGGATTGAGGCCTCAGATGCCCAGGTCTCCCCAGTCCGCACAGCAACACTAATAGGGTGGGTTTCATGTGGTTCAATTTCCATTTCAGTTATGTAGACAAATGAATGAAAAAGCCTGTTAGATTTTCCCCAGATATCTATTCTTCTCTTCTTAAATAATGAATAACTACATTTCAACTACATTTCCCTGGCACCCTGTAGCTGTCTAGGCTTAACATTTTGAAGGGTACTGTAATATGCCACCCCAAAATTGCCTCTTTGGCATATGGATTTATTTTGAGCTAACAGTCATTCAAAATCAGCATAGGCAGGAAGAGCTCCAAATATAGAGCACACATTTTTCCCTTTGTAAGGGAAATTTACATTTGTAAAAGATGTCTCCCTCTCCCATACCAGGAAGTGGAGGACTCCTAATAACTTATTAATGGAAAAGATACCCCATTAAATATGTATAACAAATCTTAAATGATTTGTCGATCATACTTATCTGGTCACCTTCCCATAACTTAAACTCCCCTGCCCAGAAGCCCCAAACCTCTTTCCCTTTGTTTAGCCTAAGGTGGTCTATAAGCACAAGTTCTGACCAGCCCTTTGGGTTGTGCATTGATGGGTGCTCCCCTATGCACATGCGTGATGCACTTGTTAATAAACTTGTTTGTTTTTCTCCCATTTATCTGTCTTTGGCCAGTCTAAATGATAGGTTTTCAGTTGGAAAATCCAAGATGGATAGATTAAAAAAAAAGATTATTTTCCTCTTCTACAGCCTAATTCTGGCTAAAGGCATATGAACAAAAGTGAAGTATGCTTTTATGTTGGGGCTTTGAGGGAGGGAAATGCCACACCTTTCTTTCTCTGACCTTCACTTTAGCTAGAATGCACACGTTTGGAGTAGCCAAACCACTAAATAAAAATCATATACTGAAAATGGCTGGTTAAGATCTAATGAGCTTGGATCCCTGATTATTATGGAGCCTTTATATCAGTCCATGACTTTCTAGCTGACTTCTAATTAGGACACAAACAACTCTCCTGTTTAAACTTTTACTTCTTTGGATTCTCTCTAACCATGGCTGAATTGCTATTCCAATTAATGCAGTTCAAGGTATCTGGTAGTGGAGCTGTAGAAGCAGAACCTAAAAATATCACAGTGACTTAGTGAGTCGGAGGCATGAACTTGATGAAGTTTTGGAATATAGGTGAAGTTTGGTGGGGTGAGGTCTGGATCCAACGACCAAGAAAGAATTCTTGAGATGTCTTTGGTGCTAAATGGTGGTTTTATTAAAGCCTGGGGACAGGACCCGTGGCAGGAAGAGCTGCTGCCTCTGGCTTGTGAGGAGTGGCTGATGATATACCAGGGAGTTGGGGGAGGTAAGGAAAAGGGAGATTTCAAAAGAATTTTCATGTGGTAAGGAGGACCTACAAGATACTGGAGGCCTTGCCATTGTCACGTTAAAGATCGTTTTTCCCTCTAGCAAGGCATTAGCATTAAGACAACTGGAAGCTTCCTGAGGAATGCCATATATATCCCACCATGGGGTGGGGGGAGGGTTTGTTTGTTGGGTATCAGCTCATGCTTTGTCCTCAGCTAGCATCAAAGTGAAGACATAAATGTTGGACTAGGAAGCTGTTGACAATATGTATGTTGTAAGAAAATATTTGCCAAATGACAAATTTGGAGACATCTTGGAGGGAAGACCATGTGCCAACCAAACCGTTAATATTTTTGTTACTGGTAGGCTGTGTAGGGACCAAGAGCAAGCTGCCCCAAGATGGGTCACTGTGGCATGGACAGTATTATTTTGAGCTACATGTTATCAAAACCCAGTAGATTCAGTAAAAGCTCTTTTCCTGGTCCTCAACTGCCTAGATTTCCAATAGAAAGACAGCATGTACCAGGCAATTAACAGACACTCCTCTTTACCTAAAAAGTTTATCTGCATAATAGGGCAAACTTTGTTTTTCAAAACATCTCCTTTCACCTTTATGTTAATGGCCTTTCTCCCCTTTGTAGCCTCAGACTCTTCCCTCTCAGCTCCTATAAGCTTCCTGTTGCCTCGTTGTCTTTGAAATTCCATGTTTGTGTGGATTCCGAGTGTATACCTATTTTGATTTTCTCCTGTTAATCTGTCTCATGTCAATTTGATTCTAAGTCCAGACAGAAGGACCTTATAGGAGAGAGGAAGTTCTTCCTCCCTGATAGTTATTTATTTTTTTAAATTTATTTATTTATTTATTTATTTATTTATTTATTTATTTATTTATTTATTTATTTTTGCCACCTGGCACGTCATACCAGAGAGGTGAACTCAAGTTAGAACTGGCCACTTGCAAGGAGTGAAAGAAGAGAATGAAGCTCTGACAAGGTAGACTTTCTGTTTCTTTGGCCTGCAATCTAAATTGAGAGTCTTATAATGCAGGGCCTTGTAAATCAGTTCTGACAGGAAACAATGCCATTTGTGCCCAAACGGAGGCAGTGATAAAATGAGTCTCTAAATCAAGAAACAGTCTTTGCAGGAGATAAGACTGGACAAACCATTAAGACTATCAGACAGTGGGAGCCAGCCCAGTGGGAAACATTAGATTAAAGATGCAGCCTTCCTACTGAAGCCAATTGTTTTATTTGGCCTGAAGGTAGTCACTATTAAATTGAGTAAGAGAGTGATTGACAGGGCACAGAAGCAAGTAAACAAAAGACCAGAATTTCCAGGCTAAAAAGCCATGTACCAAAGAGAACTTTGTCTTTATTTACATGTAACCAGAACTGATGGAAATCAAGAGTCCACTGATCTTCTAAAGTTTTTTGTTGCATGGTGTAACCAGAGAAATTGTGGGCCAGCCTTGCAAAATTCTATTTTAGGTCACCCCTTAAAACAAACTTTGTCTCCCTAAACCTGTCCAACTAGTAGGAAGAGCCTGCCAACATTCTGAATTTCCCGAGTTGGGAATAGGCTCTGATGTTTACTTCTCATGTGGCCTTGAATATAATAGACATACAAGAACCTCGCTCAAGGCAAAGTCACATGTTGGCAAGATAGTGACCAAAGAGGAACGCTCCAGAAAATGGAACCAAAGGCTGCCAGAGAGCTTCACAGTTGAAATTACTGCCAAGTAGTGAGTTCACTACTGTAGTGCTATTCTTAACTCTTCCCTTTTCAGAATTGAGTCCATTATGTTGACCCTGTTCCTACGTCAAGGGTTGGGGGGGCGCAGATAAGTCAATTTTGATTTATAGATTGTCAGTTCGTGCAAAGCCTCTTCCAGTTTTGGTAGAAATGCCTATCACCCAGAAATGCCAGACTTAGAACAAGATGCAGGAGTTAGATGAGACTTCGGGGCTGTCTGTCTCAGAGAATGGGAGGGAAGGAACATGTTCTAACTGCGACCTGAGAAGGGAAATGTGCCCTGGATGGACAACGATGGCAAAGACTGAGGTAGACGGAGTCGATCTCAGGATTCAGGGACCACATTTTCTAGCTCCTCTTATACCCCGATGGGCTCACATAACTACTTGCCAAAGAATGCAAGTCCATGTGATGTGTGGAGACTGTCATTTCTTATTTATTTATTTATTTATTTATTTATTTATTTATTTATTTATTTATTTTTGAGACTGTCATTTCTTGACCAAGTTGTTTAAGAAACAGAAATACCTTTTTTAATCCTCTTTCCTCACTATCTCATGGCTGGAAAGGACAGGAAAATCCCTCCCTCACCCTCAGTGGTGGAATCCATATATCGAGGATGACTGAGCTACCATCAGGCTGGGTTTTTGAACGACTTCCAAATACAAGTGAAACTTTTATTGTATTTGACCTACTTTGCATTTGGAAAGGACTCTCTCTTTTTAAGAGAGCATAAGAGCACATGCGCCATAGGGTAGGGGTAGAGTCAGAGGGAAAGAGAGACTTTTTTTTTTTTTTTTAATATTTATGATGGTCACACACAGAGACAGAGAGAGAGAGAGAGAGAGGCAAAGACACAGGCAGAGGGAGAAGCAGGCTCCATGCACTGGGAGCCCGACGCGGGATTCCATCCCGGGTCTCCAGGATCGCGCTCTGGGCCAAAGGCAGGAGCCAAACCGCTGCGCCACCCAGGGATCCCGGAAAGAGAGACTCTTAAGCAGGCTGCAAGCCCAGCATGGAGCCTGATATGGGGCTTGATTTTATGGCCCTGAGATCATGACCTGAGCTGAAACTGAGAGTCTGATGCTTAACCAACTTAGCCACCCAGGTGCCCCTCTTTTTTTGTTATTACTGTGCCTAAAACACCTTTTTGCATGTAATAGAATATTAATTTGGCACATGGCTACCCAGCATAAGCCTATATTTTCCAGTCTCTTTTGCATGTGGATGTGACTACTTGAATAAGTGCTGCCAGTGGGATATGAATCAAATGATTTGTAAACTTCTATGGCATACCCTTTAAGAGAAGAAGCATGTCTCCTTTTCTTTTCTCTTCTTCCACTAACTGAGTGTGGGCATGGTGATAGGAAATGAAACACCCATCTTACACAGGAAGGCAGACACAAGATAGGGGGAGCCTAGGTCAATATTGCAGGCCTGGGCTACCCATTTGGAATTTTACATGAAAGCAATGAACTTTTTTCTTGTTTAAATCATTGTTATGTAAGAAGTCTCTCTCTCTTATAGCATTTGAACAGATAGCTTACCTTATACATATATGTGTGTGTATGATTGACAAAATTTATTTTTCTGTGGGTTGTAGTTTTAAAAAGTTTAGGCTCTTCTATTGTATGAATTCCACTAATATTTTTTAAATATGATGTCTCCGGAGCTTCTCTTCTTCTTGGCATCTCAGTAGATAGAAGGCTCATAAACTCAGTGCCTTTCTTTGGTATTTATGCTGTCAACTGCCTCTAGAAATGACATCATGGAGAGGAGGTAAAATAATTTCCCCTTAAACCTTCTAGGTCCTTGGCTGAGACCCCCCGTTTTAATAAAAAAACAGATTAGGTGCACCTAGATGGTTCAGTCGGTTAGGCAGCTGACTTCAGCTCAGGTCATGGTCTCAGGATCCTGGGCAGCCCTGCCTTAGACTCCCAGTGGGAAGTTTACTTTTCCCTCTCCCTTTGCCCTTCCCCCTGCTCATGCTCTTGGAGCTGCTCTCTCTCTCTCAAATAAATAAGTAAAATCGTAAAAAAAGCCACCCCCCCTCAAATTATCAGGAGAAAAACAGAGGGTTTAGTAACATGGACACCTCCTATCCACATGGGAGATACCCAGGAAAACCGAATAACTCCCTGAATGGCCCACGCTACCACCTTGTAGATCATATCCAGGTAAAGACAAAAGATGTTTGCGAGGGGCTGGCAGGGCAGTTATGGGAGGTTACTGGGAAAAAAGCACAGTAAACAAAGGTATGATTGTTATCTGGATTGAAGTTGTTGCCTTTTCTGTTGAAAAGCACTTCTAGAGATTTGGTCCTCCTCCTTTTCCTGGGATAGAGAAGGAGACAAACACCCTTGCAAATGGAGATTTCCCTTCAGAACATAAATGTTTCTTACAAAAAGGTAACTTAGTTTTCACAGCTTTACCTGTATCTGTAGTTTCTCACAAATAACTAGCTCTAGGTAATCCTTATGCCTAAGTGGCATATTTTGGCATAGTAAATTTTGCTCCCCTTTATCAGTTACTCCAAATGCAAAGTGCTTTGAGCTGTCTGGTATGCAGACCTCCAGGAGTTTGGCTAAGGGAGGAAGGTATCCTGTCTATTATGCCTAAAGGATTGGACAGACACAGGAACCCTGCGGGGCGGGGGGGGGGGGGGGGGGGGAGCCCCGGTGGTGCAGCGGTTTAGCGCCGCCTTCAGCCCAGGGCGTGATCCTGGAGACCTCGGATCGAGTCCCACATCGGGCTCCCTGCATGGAGCTTGCTTCTCCCTCTGCCTGTGTCTTTGTCTCTCTTTCTCTCTCTGTCTCATGAAAAATAAATAAAATTAAAAAAAAAAAAAAAAAAAAAGAACCCTGCATGGTTTCACAGGATGACTCAGCTGTATCCTATCCATTTAGATCCTTGGGAATCCTGTCCATTGAAGGTAAGATTTAGGACTTTTGAATTTTAATGCAGGGAAGGATGACTTAGTTTTAGTTCATATCAGTAAGTTGCCCGGTCCCTTTTGAATAGGAATGATATAAAAATTGATGAACGAATTAAGTGGGCAGTGTTACTGATGCATATATTGAGCAAATAAGTTAAAAATTAATGGAAAAAAACCCAAAAAACATGTGACAACATGAAGCCATGTTTTGGGGAATTTATGATTTATTTCTACTCATATAACCCAGTGAGTAGCTACTAAACAGAGGTCAAATTAATGTGGTTTACGTTTTTTTTTTTTTGTTAAATTCATAATGTTAACTTTATATGAGCCAATTAAAAAATCATTTCAAAAATGCAGCAGCAGCAACAACAAAAATAATAATAAAATATAATACAGCAACAACTCTGGACCTTATTGGAGATCGTTCTCAAACACTAATAAAGGATAAGTATACTAGTTTATCAAATAAGCACACAAACCAATATGTCCACTCACTCTTCTACAACACCGTTGACTCACTTGTACTTGTGTTTTACTCCTGGAAGACTGGCTAAATGACTATTTACAAGGCTGGGAAATATTTATGTCCTGATACTACTGGGGATGGGATCTTGCCAAAACTGAGGACATTCCATGAGGAGATAGGGACTTGGGTTGCTTGGCTCCTGCACTGACAAGTTACAAGGACAGGGCAATTTGCAGCAATATTAGACTTCCATTTCATCATCTCTGCCATAAGGAGCTTATGGTAGATGTGCCCTAAAACTTCTTTGGGTTCAGATTATAACTTAAAGGAAATAAAGTGTCATTAAAAAGAGAAAGTGACACATCACAATAACAGAACCCTATTCTGAAGGAAGGGAATGGAATTTGATGTATATATTTTACTTTTGGGTAAACAATCCCAAGGAGAATACCGGTCTTCACATTGTATTTTAGAAACAGTCTCATTGCTCTGGATTTCTTTAGGTTGTTGAGGACTCTCACCCCTCCATCTCAGCTACCAGCAAATGACTGTTAAACGTTTATCCCCCAGATGGCAGTGCAGTATTCCAGGTTCAGAAGGGTCTGGTCCGGTGCTCTGGCAAAAGGCGACACAAGCTTGTCCCTGGACAGTTGTGTGACACGTTTCTTCCTTTCGGAGGAAATACGCTCCAATTCTAATGTAACAAGACTTGAGTAATCCGAGGCAAACAGCTCACTTCGAAGCGAACACAGCAGCTAAACACTTTCATGTTTGTGTAGCTCCACGTCCAATAAACAGTGTGGAAAACCATCGCACAAAGTGATCTCATGAAATGATGGGAGTTTAAAAAAATTGTTAGGTTGAAGACATCACCTGAATTTTTAATTCCTATCTCCCATATTTTATCAGAGTTTGAAAACATTTACTTCCATGTGATAGGATTAAGTTAACGGCTCAGCAATTCCTTTTCAAAGACTCAATGGAAATGGATAGTATCTACCATAACCTTCATTTAAAGGACTGCCAGCTGCTCGTGCTGTTATGGTTGCTGGGATGTGCTTAGGAGACAGATAAAAACAAACACACTATGTAGCTTTACGGGGGGGAGCATGAAAGAAATCAGGGAAGGAGCCACCTTTTTGTTTTAGGATTAAAAAGCAGGTGGAATCAATTGGATCAAACAATATAAAAAAAAACCAATATCTGGTCATTTGTGATGTAGAGAACAAAGGCAAAATAAATTTAGAAAAAAAAATACCCTTACAACTTCCAGTCCATTGACAAGTCCTTGAAAAAGGCAGAGGGACCTTCCTCTAGGAGCTTGACTGCTTTGATGTTAATACTTTGCTCAGGGGAAAAGGCAACCTTAGCTTATCATTAGCCCATCCTCCAGGATCCTGTAAGTCTCTTTTAACAAATAAAAATTCCTCTGGAAACTTCCTTTATCTCTACCTCCCCAAGATATACATTAGCAGTCATCCTTCAAGCATATGGTCCACTAATATACATCTGAAGGGTCTCATGACAAGGGTTTCACTAGACTTTAATTGAGGACCTTTCCCTGGCAATAGCTAGCCCCCTCAAGGTCCTGAAAACCTTGCCTCCAAATTCCTTAGAGACTTATGCTATCCCTAACCCCCTGCCAACTTGAAAGTATATAACAAGTCACTCCTCCTGACCCTAGTACAACTCTTTCTGCCCACAGATCCTGTCCCCATGCTTTAATAAAACCACCCTTTTTGCACCAAAGACCACTCAAGAATTCTTTCTTGTCCATTTGCTCCTAAGCCCCAACATTTTCATATCAATCTGTATGATGGCCAACGAGATTAGAATATGAATCCTTTGTTTCCACTGTACATCGGTGAAAGGAAATATTATACATTCATAATACTAAAACAATACTAATTGGTAATGCCATGAGAGGAGCACAAATAAAGATACGAAAACAAAGTGTAGTAAGGCTATGCAGGGCCATCTTGGAAATAAGAAATATTTCATTTTGATGGTTGTGGAATGTGGCTCTATGTTCCGGAGATTTCTTTACTGTTAGGTTCAGTGAAGTCTTCTTTCCAAATGGAGGAGAAGTGAGGAAAAAGGAAAATGTAAGCCCAAACATATATGTTAAGGACATTTTGCATTGGACTATTTAGGAAATACTGCTTAATTTAAAAAATGGGATGTCACCAAGGAGTTTTTACATGAAATATGGATAATCAGATTTATGGTATAGACATACAATTTGGTAGCACTTAGAAGGAAATTGGGTGTAGAAGGAACTAGAGACAGGATGATCAGAGGTCAGCAAGGCAACGCAATCCAGAACAATAGGAGCAGCTATCATCATTGCTTGAAAATAATGATCGGTTGGCTTGCCAACCAATTTAGAAACTGCATTATCTACATAAAGACCCTTTAGTAGCCTGCAAATTTTTACTTGTTTTTCCCACGAGGATGTAGATTCCCACTGCTTCTCCCATCTACATAGCATTCAGAAGCATAGTTCAACAATTTTACAGAGTAATAGCTACATGTATCAACAGCGCCCCCGCCCCCCAATATTTAAGACTCAAACACAGGAGGATCTTATGTTTTCCTCATAACTGCAGTTTGTTTCCAGGAAGATTGAACTGGTTGAGGCTTGTAAGAGCAAACTTTTTTTTTTTTTTTAAGATTTTATTTATTCATGAGAGACACACAGAGAGAGGCAGAGACACAGAGGGAGAAGCAGGCTCCCTAGGGGCAGCCCCATGTGGGACACTGGGATCATGACCTGAGCAGACCCTCAACCACTGAGCCACCCCGGTGCCCCTCTTTTCGCCCCCCCCCCCCCCCCCCGTTTAGTTGTTTTTGATGCCCCCATCAGTGATAAACTTGACCAGCCAGCAGGGGTTGTGTTAGGGTACAGTGTCTGCTTTCCCCACTTTTCTCGTTTTCTTTTCTGCCTTATTTTTCCTTTCCACCTGCCTCTGATCTGTTTCTTACCCTCCATCATTAACTTCTTTTCCCTTCCCTTCCTTCTTCCTAAATTGAATCAAAATATTTGAATACATTCCTCTCCTTCCCTCTTCTCATCACTAAGGCCAGAGGGGTCTTCATCTAGCTAATGGATCTCATTGTTCTGAACCAACAGTGTGATTTGAAATAAAGCAACAGGCAGTCCAGATGGGATAGCGTTCTTGCTCCCCGTTGCAATTGCCGAAGAATAACCTGAATTACTGAATAAAAACAGTATAATTTGAACTCTTGAATCTTCACTAGAATGAGTTTTATTGTAAGTCTCATGAAGATAGGCAACAAATGGCCTTGATATGAAGCCTTCTGTAGGAATTTTTCCAACTCCCAACTTGGATCAGAAGACTACAGTTAATAGAAAAAGTTAATTTAGTGAGAAGAGAGAACCAGGAAATAGTTGACTTTCAAGGTGCCCAGCTCTTACCGCACATCTCATATTGTATCTCTGTGGTCCATGGTCACTTTTCTGGGCAGTCGGCCTGCGTACTCACTTCCACGGACTGTTTTCATTTATTTACCTCTACCTGCATGCAACCAAAGGAGTCTGCTCCAGGCTTTTAAACTGACATGTCCTTAGTTCTAGAGGCTAGCAGCAAGATATGGGAACCTGGCCCAACAAGAGTGAGCTACTCACTCTTGGACCAATGAACTTGGATCCTGGAGTCATAAGACATGGCTTACAGAGATCATATTCGTTGTGGTGGGATACTTCCTTGATAAAAGGATAAATAAAAACGAATCAGGGGATTTTGTTTTACAACTTCGTTTATGATGCCAGAGCTCACCATTGGCTCTTTTGTAATGGGGAGGCCAATAAATGAAGAGAGAGAGAGAGAGAGAGAGAGCATGTAGAGCAGCTCCTGAAAGGGTTTTTAGGCTTTAGGCTTGGAAGTGACATTCATTACTTCCACCCACTTGCCATTGCCAGAACTCTGACACAGGACCCATCTAAATGCAAGGGAGGCTGGGGAATTCTGTCTACTGATGAGCCGAGGAGGAAAGGAAATGGAATTATCTTTGCCACAGGGATCCATCCTCGGGGAAGTTGTCAGAAAGGCACTGCTGGGCAGATCCCCAGAGATGTCTTCTGTTATGAGATGACTGGCTTTTCCTAGGAGGGACTTCAGCAATGCCTTGGTCTCTGCAGCCTGGTTTGAGTTACTTGTTTCAACCGAATGATGTTATTTTCTGACAGCGTTCAAGAGAATTAAAGAAATTACTTCCTTTCGCGGCTACTCATCTAGGTTCTCAGATTGTTTATTGGTAATCTCTATTTCTTTTTAATGTCATCTCTAGGGGAGAAAATCCTATTTCAGCCAAGAGATTTCATTCTGTAATTACATCACAAAGGATCACTTTATAAGGAAGGCATTGACTTTGAATTTCTGTCAGCTTCAATTTAAATAGATGGAAAACTATGGAATATATACCATAAACAATGATCTTTTTTAAGCTTTGCAACCAGGAATATTTCAGCTCTCCACGTCAGCTGACAAGTCTAGGACCTGCTCATCAATCCTATGCCTGAATAGTGCAACAAACACTTTGTTCATAAAACACAAAATGGATATGAGCTGTCTCTCAAAATGAGGTTTCGTTGTTTCAACATATCAGATTCCCTCCCCAACCCCCAACTATTCTAGCAAGGCTGGCTGCGATTGCTACGTGTGCTAAACTTCAAGAAATCTATAATAATCAATCCTTTAAATTACCTCTTCTGTTTAACACAGATCTGCCAGGGAATGCACTGTGGGAGTATAGAAGGAATCCTAGTCATTAAGAACCATGTTGCAGAAATGTGATTTTCACTATTCCTACCACACCAGTAGTAAAAATTTAGGAAATGAGCCCTTTCATCTCTAGTTACCCATTTCTACTGCTAAAGCCAAATAGGGACCCCAAATTGGTATGCAGTCCCTTGAAGTCCAGAATGCACCGTAGAAGTATGTAGATCTGCACACTTGCAACACTAAACGTACTGAATGTGTGTGTTGCTTTGTAGACAGAAAGCTTAACCCTCGACTGTTTGTCTTTAAAGAACCGAAATACCGTATCAAGGCAATATGCCTAAGCTTATGCATTTTCTAAGCCACTTAACACATTTTAGAATAAATATATCAGCTTTTATAGACCAGAGACAACTGGCTGGAGAAAACTTGTTATATTTATGAGAAGCTGGAAAATTATTAAGAGTTTTGTTTTGAATCATAAACAATATGTTCAAATATACCACAACCTCTACGTCCCTGTTTGCTAAGCTAGAAACCTAAGAGGCATCCTTTTCTCATTTCCCACACCAATCAATTAAAATGAATTAGAAATCATTCAGTAGGACCTACTGAAGTCAACTTTCTTTCTTTCTTTCTTTCTTTCTTTCTTTCTTTCTTTCTTTCTTTCTTTCTTTCTTCTTTCTTTCTTTCTTTCTTTCTTATTGGGGCACCTGGGTGGCTCAGTGGTTGAGCGTCTTCCTTTGGCTCTGGTCCTGATCCCGGGGTCCTGGGATTGAGTCCTGCATTAGGCTCCCTGTAAGGAGCCTGCTTCTCCCTTAGTCTCTGTCTCTGCTTCTGTCTCTGTGTCTCTCATGGATAAATAAATAAAATCTTAAAAATATATATTTTTATTTATTTATTTGAGAGATAAAGCACAAGCAAGAAGGAGAGGCAGAGGGAGATGCAGACTCCCTGCTGAGTAGGAAGCCTGACAAGGGCTCAACCCCAGGACCCTGGGATCATGACCTGAGCCAAAGGCAGTTGCTTGACTAACTGAGGCATCCAGTTGCCCTGAAGTCAGCTTTCTAAAACTCACCTGAACTCATCCACTTCTCTTCCAACTGCCCTGCTATCACCTTATCCAGTCTCCATCATTTCTCACCCAATAGCCTTTTACTTAAAGTGAGGACCTCAGTTCATTATCATCAGCATCACTCAGGAGCTTGTTAGAAATATGAAATCCCAGCCCCTTTTCAAATATAATTATTATCTGCATTTTGAATGATCTCAAGATAATTTATATGCATGCTATGTTTTGAGAAACACTGACATATACCCCTTCCTCTGGCTTTCTTTATCTTTGTTCCATTCTGAACACCAAAGCTAGAGCAACCATTATAAAATTCAAATCCGATCATATTGCTAAAACCCTTTAATTTCTTCTCCTTGTCCTTTTGGCTAAAATACAAAACCTTCTAATTAAATTACAAAGTCCTTCATGACCTGGTTACTGATCACCCTCCCACCCCAGCTTCATCTCACTAACACTTTCCCTTTACATACTATGCTCTAGCCATCTTTATTCTAAGTGTGCCCTTCTCTTTCTCAAATGGGGTGTTTGCATCTGCTGTTCCCCAGTCTGGGATATTCTTTCCCCCATACTGGTCAACCTCAGTCCTTGAGATTTCAATTTAAAGGTCAGTTTATTAAGACCCCTACCCTCTGACTACCCAGATCTCAGAGCATCATTTCTTGCTTTGTCATAATACTCAATATTGTACCAACTTATTGAATGCATATGCTTCCAAATAAACTTTAATTTCCATGGGGACAAGGACCACGTCTGTCTTGTGCAGAGCAATATCCTTATGCTTAGGCCAGCAACGAGCACATGGCAGTTGTGAAAGAGCGACCAAATAAAACACCTTCTCATAAAGATGAATGGGCAGCTTTCCACATCTTTAAGAATAACTGTCTTCCAAAATTATGAGATGCTGTCACCGGGAAGATGGATCAGATGTATTCTGATGGGCTCCAGAGGGCAGAATGATATAAGCAGGGCCCATGAATGACTATACTGTTATATCTTAGCATTTTGTTGGAGCCAAAATAACTGTTGACTAGATGAACCAGAACCAGTACATAAAAGTTTTAGGAAGGGAGAATCATTCAAGTAGTATCATTTGCCAGGTACTAGTTGTGGAATGGATAGTTTTGTAAGGAAGTTCAGATTGCATGACTGTTCAAAGGCAGGATATGGCATAAAAAGTTCCTGTCTTAAGAAAGTATTTGAACTAGATGATTACTCAGATCCTTTGCAACTTTAACAGTCTATTATTCATCAGTTCTTCTGTAAGAGGAAATGTTAATCATAAATGGTAGCCTTAATTTTTGAAGAAAATGTGACTCATATCTGTTAATGATTATATCACTAGTTTTATGCAGAGACTGGTAGTAAGTGGTATTATTTGCTGTAACCAAAAGGACATTGACAAAAGGATAAATATTTCCCTATTCAGTTGTCATTAATCATCAAACTCCACCCTTAGAGAGTCATTCCTTAGAAAATGTTCCTTCTCCTGGCACCAACATTAGGACTGTAAATATCATGGGAGAGGCAACATGTTTGACTATTATCTATAATTTTATCTTTGAATTATTTTATGATGACCCATTCTTATAGTGGAGAGTAAGATGGAGGGGATGGGGACACTGTGGTGACCTTCGGAAGGTTAAGAGGGCTCTGGATATTGTTATTTATTTAGCTTTAGCTAAAATATTTTCTCCATCAGAGACCTTTTTCGATACCTCAATCTAAATGATAGGTCTCTCCATGTGATTTTCTCTTGTATCGACTTTTATTCATTTAAAACGTATTTATCGAGTACTTACTGAGTGCCTCTACTCAGTACAGCTAAGTGCTGTTCAAGGTACTTTGGAAACCTCAGTTAATCAGAGACCGCAGTAGACACAACTGATGGCCCTTGTGAACTTTGTGTTTTAGTCAAATGTGTGCCAAGGACCAAGAATGCGAGCATCACCCAGAAACTTGTAAGTGTAGAGTGTGTGGACCATTTCCTGGTCCTCATGTTTGCATTACAGAAGGCATTTTTCCCCTACAGTTTTTGTAGTGAGAAGCAAAATCCTGATTGGGTGAACCTATTTGTCGGGGGGGAAAGGGGATAGACTTCATCTGTGGATTAGAGTTGTCGGAGTGCTCTGCAGAAATGAACGGTGGAGAAAGACAGAGACAGGGAGAGAAGGAAATCATCTAAAAAGAGTGATTGTAGCCTATTGCTTAGAGTAATCCATTTTAAACAGTGTCTGGGTATCACCCAGACCTGCTAGATTATGTTGTGCCTTTTAACAAGATCCTCAGATTACATAAACAGATGGATGTTTAAGTTTGACAAACACTCGTCTAGTGTATTCGCCCTTTATTTTGTAGTATTTTCACATTTTTAAGTAACATACCTGCTTATCTGCTTAAAGCCTGCTTGATCCACTAGACTATAAGCTGTATGAAGTCAGGGACTAATGGGCAAAGATGGAAGATGGGTAACAAACTTTGTCTGCTATTTAGCTCTCCCAAGACACAGACTTCACTCCGCACAGAATTTTCTTTGGTCTCTCTGGCTAATTCACCTACTGGCCAGCACGCAGCGCAACTGACGCTTATGCAGGAGAATTACCTAACATCTGTGACTTCTTTTCTACCTTCTGTCTCAGCTTCATCATCTCTTGCATTTTTAAAACTTGCACGAGAAAACTTTACTAGCAGGGTGCGTGGCCGGCTCCGTCAGAAGAGCATGCGACTCTTGATCTTGGAGTTGTGAGTTCGAGCTCCACGTTGGGTGTGGAGATTACTGAAAAAGAAACTTTAAACAAATTTACTAGCATAAGAATATTTGTAGTAAAAGTTGATGGTATTAATTACTGTGGGTAAAAAAAAAAAAAAAGGGTTTCTGTGGTTTTGTGATTCGTGCAAAATCAATCTGGCAACTTTGCCTCTTTTTTCATCCCTGCAAATCTCATTTACGATTTTCTTTTCTATCCTAATTTTGTAACATAACTTGGTCCCCTTTAGGATGGGCAGTAGGCTCTGGTGGATGATAAGGTTGTCCCTACATGTACTTTCTGTAACCCATTCTATATAGGAGTTGGCAAACTTTGTCCCATGGGCAAATTCTGACAGATTGCCCCCCCCCCCATCTATTTGTAGGTGACCTCTGAGACTCTTTTTTCATATTTTTAAATTGTTGGGGAAAAAATCAAGAGAAGAATAATATTTCATGACACATGAAAATTACATGAAATTCAAATTCAGTGTCCATAAATAAAGTTTTATTGGAACACAGCCATGCTCATTCATTTGCGCATTGTCTATAGCTGCTTTCAAGCTATCATGACAGAGATGAGTAATTGAAACAGAGACCATATGGCTGCAAAACCTAAAATATTTACTATCTGGGCCTTCACAAGAAAAAATTGCCAACTTCTTCTCTATAGTACTATTGTCCAGTGGAAATACAATAAGCCACATGCGTAGTTTAAAAATTTCTGGTAGGTACACTAAAAAATGTTTTTAAAAAGGTGAAGTTACTTTTGAAGAGATATTTTAGCCACATATACCTCAATTATTATTTCAAGATATAATCGGTATTAAACATTATTGAGATTTTTGCATTCCATTTTTTGTACTAAGTCTTCAAAATCTAGTGTGTGTTTTGTACTTACAGTGCCGCTTAATTTGAACTCACCACATTTCAAGTGTTAATAGGTCCATGTGGCTAGAGGCTATCATATTAATGCTGTGTTAGGGTATGTAGTGAAAAGTTGACTAATTTAGTTTATCCTAATTATAGATGGAAGTAAAAATATCATAATATTAAAATTAAATATCACTGATACGCACGCGATAGAAAAAAAGTGTACCCCTCATAGCTTAAAGCAACACTACTCTAATGTATCAAGGAGGCAAAGAATCATGGGCACAGAGAAAATAACATCACAGAAGCAAAGGAACCAGATTTCCTGGTCCTCATGTTTGCATTACAGAAGGCATTTTTCCCCTACAGTTTTTGTAGTGAGAAGCAAAATCTTGATTGGGTGAACCTATTTGTAGGGGGAAAGGGGTTAGACTTCATCTGTAGGATTAGAGTTGTCAGAGTGCTCTGCAGAAATGAACGGTGGAGAGACAGAGACAGAGACAGGGAGAGAAGGAAATCACCTAAAAAGAGTGTAGCCTATTGCTTAGAGTAATCCATTTTAAACAGACCACTGAGAAGACCAGTTGCTATTAAAAAAAATAAAAAGCAACCCCAAACCAAAACACCTGTTTGAACTGAACCCCCTGAAAATAGGACACTGAGGATATTTTAAATATAGGCCACCCTTTACAAAGAAAACTATTTTTACAGCCTCCTATAAGGCAATATGGCTTGCTTTCAATGTCTGGAATTTCTGTGCTGTTTAGCATGCAGAAGAGCACCCGACAGCCTTCCCAGTTACTAAAGGAAGGACGCTGCCTTCGTCCTTCCTTCACTAACCATCTGTTCTTTTTCAAAACCACAGCGCCTGAGCTGTGCTGTGGAAACAGACAAAGTTAATGACTTCTAGCCCGGGCTGCTGTTTCCTAGTGCCAGGCAGCTCCAATTACCTTTCACGGTCTCAGTTTCCCCACCTGCTAAATGGGGGTAATGATGGGCACAGTGTAAGCAGAGGTTAGAGGTGTTCTGTTTGCTTAGATGAAATGAACATGGTGTTAGTGCTGTAGAAAAACACAGAAAATGCCCTTTGCTATTTAGCAACTCCTATGCTTTCCTGCTCTAAAAGATCCAACCTCCCTTAATTAAGTTTGGCAACAAATGGGCATCTCCTTCAGGTGAAACCTGCTTCATAACAAAAATAAAAGGATTTGACAAGGCGCTGGGACAGCTCCCAGTTCAGGGCAGGGCATTAGAAGATAATTCAATGAAAGAGATATAAGGTCTCAGAAGGCAGAGGATGACTCTTCATTTTACACAGCCACAGAGCATGTTTGCAGCAGGCACAAGTGGGCATCAAACCAGAGAATGGTCATAAGGAAAATGTACTCACACCTGAAGAGGATTTGAAGTTGTTGTTTGTTTGATGTGGCCCTAGTCTGTGCTGACAAAACACATTGTTTTGTATATTAATCTTTGTGGGTCTTCGCTCGTATGGCCCTGAGCCCTATAATGATGTATTACTTCCATGGAGGGCAGGGTGTGCCTCGTGATGGATGAGAGGTCCCACAGTGAAGGAGATCCATCATCTGCTACAGTTGAGTTAATTGAAGTGACTCTGCCTGTGGCCAGTTGTCTGAAAACACTTTAAAAAAGAACCTGGATATGGCATGACATGTACTTTATTTCTGGCATGTGGCTGACTCTAAGAACCTAAGAAAACCTAAGTCAAAACCCATGACCAGGTGGCAAACCAACAAGAGAAAGAAAATCATGAGAAGGCGACCTGTGATGATTTTTGGACGTTTGACTGACTTTTAGGAAAAGAGTAAAATGTGAGCCCTAAAAGTGTCCATGTCTCCTGACCACGCTGCAGAGCTTCTGCGTGTGTCACAAAGAGCCCCATCTGGAAACTGTGGAGTTTTATAGTGTAATCAATGAATTTGTTTTCATACATCTGAGTTACTAAATAATAAAAACTAGAGATAGTCCTCAGAGTTTTCTACTCTGGAATGCAAAATTTCAACTTAGCTCATTAGAGTTCAACAAAACTTTTCATGGAAGGAATATCATAAGCTTACCAAAGAAAGAGGTTCTAGCTGAGGTTACATTACTCTCTAGCTAGGTAACCTCGAGAAGCTCATTTTCCGCATGTGAGCCTCCGTTTCCTTTTTTCCATGAGTGTGCATTGACCCTGACGTGATGCCAGGTTGTGTGGTACAGCATCGGAGCCCCCAACCACATGTGGCTCTTGAGCTCTGAAATGTGGCTATTGCAACTGAAAGACTATCTTTTCAATCTTATTTAATTTTAATTCACTTAAATTCAAGTTTCAAAACAAATGCAGCATACATTTGATTTTTAGTAATTATTAAAATAAAATTAGTTTAAATATTATATTAAAATTCATTTCTCCTGTTGATTTTTACTTTTTTTAAAAATTTATTTTTACTTACTTTTAATTTTTTAAAAAAGATTTGTTTATTCATGAGAGACACACAGAGAGAGGCAGAAACATAGGCAGAGGGAGAAGCAAGCCTCCCACAAAGAGCCCGATGTGGTACTCGATCCTGGATCCCATGAGCTGAAGGCAGATGCTCAACCACTGGGCCAGCCAATCGTCCCTCTTTTTACTTTTTCTTCAAGATGACTACTAGAGAATTTAAAATTGCATATGTGGCTCTCAGTATATTTCTTTTGGATGGTGTTGTTTTAGAGGAATAATTTCCATTGGCTATCCTGCTTTTATGGACATTGATAAAAATGGTTATACAAGTTCAATAAAAATATTAATGAGCTATATTTGTTCTCTTTTCTATAAATATATATATATATATTTTTCTTATTCCCACTTTAAACATTAAAGCAGTTTTCATGAAAGGGAACCCATATGCTAGATGCTTAGGGGTAAAAATATCACTTTCCTTCAGAATATAAGCTCTTCACATTTACTGTTAATCAGTGTCTGCTCTGCAACTCCTGGAGGGCCACTTTTCTCCTTTTAAGAACATGCTTCAGACATATCTATTTTTTTCTCTTTCTTTCTTTCTTTCTTTCTTTCTTTCTTTCTTTCTTTCTTCATTCATTCATTCATTCATGAGAGACACAGAGAGAAGCAAAACACAGGTAGAGGGAGAAGCAAAGCAGGCTCCCCATGGGAAGCCTGATGCGGGACTTGATCCCAGGCCCCGGGGGTCATGACCTGAGCCGAAGGCAGCCTCTCAACCACAGAGCCACCCAGGTGCCCCTTGCTTCAGATTCATCTTTTGGAGATTAAGGACTACCTTTAGGAAAGTTGCTGAGTATAATCGTTCTTAGTTCAATGACTAAAGAGACAAAGGTTGGCCCACGTTTGCAGTTTGAGGAGCAAAAATTTTCTAGATTTTAAAAAAAACAAAATGAGATCCCTGCTTTTTATTCATCAGCCGGGACGATGATTGGAGCTGCTAGATATTTTAAGAGGAGAGTCTTGACCTTTTCTGCGCAGCCTCTGACATTTAAAGGCCAAGGTCATCAAGCCTATCTCAGAGGTGAAAACTCCAGTTCAATGTTTCATTGGCCAACTTCTAGAAGCCGTACTCATGGCTAGGGATTAAGATCAGCATGTCATAATGCCCTAAAGATAGCATGGCCGAAAACGCAGTAGACAGATGGTTCCATGTGGGCTGTAGCTTTCCTGAACAGCTAAGATTGATACCGGGGCTGAGATGAAGCATGTTTGTCAAATGGTTGAACTTATCAATTCAGATATTATTGAAAGTAATATTGCCACGTGAGAATACTTTCTCTTCTACATAGTAGTTTGCCTTAGGAAAACATCTTTATTTCCTACATCTTATAATTGATCATCCGGATCAGAAGGTTTGCCCCTTTAGTTCAGAATGGTATACTCTATTTTTGAAGGTTGAGACTACTTTCTTATTTTTATTTTATTTATTTATTTTTTTGGTATCATCTTCATGCTTAAAAAAACCAGACTTTGAGGCTTCTGTGGCTGCCCCTGAATAGTACTAATCAGCATCATTCAAAGTTCTTTTTGTCTTTTATCTGTTTTTCGAGTGAGAGAAGCCTAGCTTCTTTTCTGCCTATATTTCCTATTTCTAATCATTGTCATTTCAACTAATTTCCTCAAAGACCAAGAGATTCCCTTCACCCTAACTGCTTTTGAAGAGCTTCAGAAGGCTAATCACTCAACAGTGAAACAGCATTGCTATACCTGACTGCTTTTGTATCTTTCATTCATGTATATTTTATTTTTCTGGAAGGAGAAAAGGTAGGAAGTGGTTCATTGAACTGAGAGTATTTTCAGATTTTTACTCCCTCTTCTCAAAATGATAATTACTAAAAAATATCTTTTTCTGGGACAAGATGTTTGTGAATTCTGGACGTTAGAACTCTCCTCCATTTGTTGCTGACTTCTGTCTGAGGAAGATGAGCATGGATTATCTCTTGAAGAGGAAATCATTTTTCACAGGCAAGTCAGAATGACAGACCTTGCAAATAAAGATGTTGTGTTGATACCGAGATGAAAACAAAAGCATATCTGCAAACATCAGGTGCCTGGTGTAGCAGGGTATCTAACCAGCTTTCTCGAAGGCTGGGCATCTTTCATCTAAAGGTAGAAAATGAGAATTATTGATGGAACAGACCATCTTTTTAAACAGAGCATATAATTAAGGCCTCCACGATGTAGCCCAAACTGAGAAAATGTCTTGATATTTTTATTTTCTTAATCTGGTACAGTTGCTGTTTGACTGGCTGACATTTTGTAACGTCTACTGAGCTGGAAAATCTATCTCTATTTTATTATGAAAGAAGACTTTCCTAACTCTGAATCATTCTCAGAAAGTACATTTTGAAGTTCTTCGTAATGTATTTAACAGGAAAGATGATACAGTGAAACATGTCCATTCCCTTCCGAGGCCCCTGTGCAGCTTATTGCTCTGACTCTCATCTCTCCTCTCCTCTGTCCCTCTTTCCTCCTCTTTCTTCCTCTATCCCTCCCCCTTTCCTCTCCCTTTCTGTCAGGATTACAGATGCTAATATTATTTCTTTCCCACACTGCATAATTGTGCACAGGCACTTAGTCACCTCCTTTTGGTTTAGATATGATCTATCAGACATGTTATGTGGCAATAAATGAAACAAATAATTCTCAAAAGTCACAATAAAAGCCCATTAGCAACGACTAGAAATGAAAGGAATACTGAGCTGTTTACACTGTAAAATCACTTCTCAGTACCAGCACTTCAAGTACAAAATGAGAAGTGAAGTGGGAAAATTTGGGCTTTGAACCAAAGAACATTTTCTCTGCGCTTAATGTTTCTCATTGGACCAGGGAGCAGTGCTTTTTTTGTTGTTGTTAGAAAAAAAAATTAAATGTACATGCTTCTTACAGAACGTGGAATATTTATATGTGGTTTCACCAATTATGTTCTTCACTCTTGATTCTCTATATGAAAATATTCTATAAGGAGGAAGCTCACATTATTATAAAGTCATGACTTAAACTTGAGTGTGATAATTTTATTTAACAGACTTGGATACAATCTGTTAACAAAGAGAATTTTTAAAGCAAAATGATTTCTATGTCCTGTTAAATGACCACAGCAACGACAATTTTTCATTGTTTACAATTAACTCTTTATCATTAGTGAGCTTATTGAATATATTCTTCTAGAGGTTCTGATGTATAAATAATGGCTAGTTACTCCCTCGAAATAAAGCATCAGCAATTTTCAAGGCATATTGATGGAGGGTATATCAGACAGGACAGGCTACGTAATTCTATGTTCTCAACTACAAAATATTAGTACTTACTTAAAAAAATATCATTTTCATCCTACATGTCCATTGCAGGGCAGCTGTGCCTTTACTCTAGGATCCATAATCAAGTAGTAATTCCTTGGCTCATTGATTGAGTTGACAAAGATATTAGCAAACATGCAAACCATGCACTCACTCTTTAAGTCTGGCTAAGAAGTGATGCCCATCACCCCTCTCACATTTTGTTGGCCTAAACAAGTCACATGGCCAATTTATTCCAGAGGGTGGAGATGTAAAATCCTTCCACAAGAAGGAGCTCTGAATGGAGGCATCAAAGATGTGTGAACAGAAATAAAATCTATCCCAGAGATTACATGTCTTCCTAGAGAAGGAGATGATAATCTAAAAATAACTCATTCTTTATAGTTTACAAACTAATTTCTCTTATGATTTTTCACCTTAAATACCTAGTAATTGCCTCAATTGCATATGCCAAAAAGGAATCAGTATGTTTCTATTTCTAAAACCTAAATTATATAAAAAGTATATATAATACCCAAATGATTAGAGCAGGAAAAACGTAAGTTGACATGTAAAGGGAGGGATGGAACCTGACTGTCCCTCCATCAGTATTAAAATTAAAATAGAATATTATTGGTGCATTTCTGTGCCAGAGAAACTAAGTTAGGCACTGTTACTCATTATACCAGAACTTTACTGTAGAAGTTCAGTATACTTTTGGGTTAAAATATGAATTATAAATAAATAAATAAGGATTATTTATTTAATAACATTTATTTTGAAGAGATATAAAAAGGGAGACATTTTCATAGGATTTTCTAATCCTTTTCCCTAAATATTTGGTTTAATAATTGTGAAAGGGGCTATGAAGAATTTATACATTTATATAGACTTTTCTTAATAAATGACCACTGTGTTTTTACACAGCAGTGACCAATACTGAGAACTTTTAGAGAAATTTACTCACATTTAGAGGAACATATTCATATATTTTCTGTTTCTGCATCTGGAGATCATTTTACATAATTTGGCATTAATATTCTCATCCCAAGCAATCTGTCTGGGAGTCCTCCTGGTAAACTCCCTTCTGGGTTCTGGATTCATTAAGTCTTCATGCATTTCCTTATCTTCTTAGAATTGAGGCATAATGTTAAAGTTGATCAGTTTAGCTCTAGTAATTTTTCCTACTATGTGATAAAGTAGGGACCTTTGTTGTACTTCATAAATCCAGCACTAGTAAGGGCTAACTTCATAATTACTTGGTAAGAATTAGCCAATGTTCGTAAGTGCTAGACGTGAAGGTTAAAGTCAGTCCTTAGATATATATGAAAAGAGCAACTCATTGGGGAGAAGCTCAGAGGTCCCAAGATTTTGAATCAGAGCAAAAAGAAATTGAAGAACACACATAAATTGAGAAGTTGAGTCACCATGGACTTCATTCTCTTGCTGTAATATTTGTGTTCCTGTGTATCTTATTATATATTTATGGAGCATGGCTAGGTTGGTTGGTGATTTATAAGAGCATAGATGAAACACAAATCTTTACTCTCAAGAGCTTAGAAACAAAAAAAAACAATCCCCCCCAAAACAAAACAAAAAACCTCAAAAACAAGCCAGCAAATATATAATGTTACTAGTATGAGGGAAAGCGTGGCTCTTTTTATTTACTTTTCATTTTTAAATCTCTGTTAAATAATCTCCGTGCAAAATATACGCTGTCATGCTTTCTTTCCAGTTTATCTTCATTGCAGAGTTCTGGAAAGGGCAGATAACTGTTTCCTTTCTCCAAAATGTTCAAGGTTATCAAGGCAGGACCTCGCCTTGTTATCCTCAATTTTAGATTTAGAAGTTGACATATATTAGAACAGTTACTGCTTATCTTATTTTGCATGAAATAAAATTCTGAGTTTTGTAAACCATCAAACCAGTTCACAAACATCTAATCTGCAATAGCTAATTGGTCTTTAGTATAATGGGTGAATATTTTGCTATCTTGAAAGCTTTGGTTTGAGTTCTGTTATTTTATTTATGAATGTAGGATCAAATGAGATCCTACCACAGTTGAGGTTTTCATTTGAATATTCAAAACAGGCTAAGTAAGAAGGCAGGCCTTGCAGATGAGGATGAAGCAGCATGGGTGGCAGACGGTGAAGTCCAACACGTGTTATGGATGCTGCCTGAACTCCTTACACCAGAGGGACTTGGGAATTTGTATCTTACATGTAATAGTATTTTGCTCATCTGTTTGAAACCAAATGTTTACTGTCAAATTCGGGAAATTAAAATCAATCTCACTGAATATATGAAGCATCAGATTGTATGGACACTGGAGTTTGAGTTTCCAGGTTCAAATCCTTCCCTAGTTCTTTGAGAAGTTAATAAACATAAAGCACTCGACATGTAGTAAGTAGTCATTTTCTAAACCTCTGACCCTGGGTGACTGTTTCAGCATTTCAGAGCTTCCTTATTATATCTGTGAAATTGGAATAATAGCAGTCACCTCTCAAGATTGTTATGAGGATTAAATGAGTATTGACAATGTCTAGTGATGTGTCTTAAAGTTTTTGGATAATATGTTAAATCCCTTGTCATTGGTTATAAATTTTTGAATCATTCAATTCACTGATGTCACTTTCAAAACTAGATTTAGGGTCAGAAGTTCTGGCTTTGAATTTCAACTCAGTCACTTGCCAGTTTCATCTTCTTGGTATAAAGATGTAACCACCTAATTTAAAATACAGGGATAATAATAGCATATCTCAAAGCTTTCTTGGGAAGTCTAAACAAGGTCATAATGTATGAATAATGACCAAAGAATTTGTCCACAAATGTTTGTTGAATATTCACTATATGATGTCACTCTTTTAAGTGTAGGAGACAAAAGAGTAAATAAGATGTGATTCTTGACCTGAAGGCATGCTATATTAGATGAGCATCAGTGTGTGTTGACCTTACTAGTTCATTCATTCTTTCTTTCACTAAACAAATAATATTCTAGTACTTTTGATTTTTATCTCAAATCCTAGGGTTAAGCTCAAAGAAACTTTTAGTAGGTCATGGCCAGGTCTGCCTAGCAAAAAGACCCTAGGCTAGAAATATCATACAATGTGGAAAAACCTTTATGTTTTTTGAAAAACTCTGGGATGCAAAATCCTACTTCCTGTGACATTGATAGAAATTACACTTGAGAAGAATCATTCTCCTGGCTTCAGGTAGCTGGTGGTTAGGGCACTTGTCAATTAGTTATCATAGTGATGATGTCTCTTCTCAAGTGAGTAAAATTTAATGTGGAAGAGGTCTTATACTCCTCTGAACTGGCTGGACCCTTGACCCTGCACTAACTGTTCATTGTGGTTTTGATTTGTGTTTCCCTGATAATGAATGTTGTTGAGCATTTTTTCATGTGTCTGCTAGTCATTTGTGTGTCTTCTTTAAAGAAATGTCTGTTCATGTCTTCTGCCCATTTCTTAGCTGGATTATTTATTTTTTTGGATGTCGATTTTATTGGGTTCTTTATGGATTCTGGATACCAGCCCTTTATCTGATATGTCATTTGCAAATACCTTCTCTCATTTCATCGGTTGCAAGGGGAAACAAAAGCAAAAATGAACTATTGGAACCTCATCAAGATAAAAAGCTTCTGTATGGTGAAAGAAAGAATCAACAAAACTAAAAAGATTAGATTTTAATGTTCTCCTATTCCCAGGTGGGCTTGAACAGTTAGAGAGAAAAAACATTTCCCCAAAGATAATAAAAAGCAAAATTACTAAAAAGTTATATTTTAATCAAGAAAAGGAAACTAATTAATGTGAGTTGATGAGTTGCCGAGAACTGTTGACTCTTTCCTTATATTGTGAATAAGGGAATTTCAAATTCTTGAAAAATAATTGAATTAGCCTTTGTTTTGTTGTTTTGTGAACATCATTTATATGATCTTTTTCTGCTACCTGAAGTTCATATAAACAATGTATTTCCCCATGTAACTGGAAAGGTATTGTGCTTTTATAATCATAATATATGGATGAGTAAGTAGCATTTAAGCTGAGATATAGCATTTCTCTCTTGCTTATATAATATTTTTATTCAGAAGCATAAGCACTATTCCAGGGACTAGTGTGTCATGTGACAATAGGAAGTAGCCATTTTACATTGAGAATTGTTTCAACAGTAAGCGAGGTCAACCTAGAAAACCCCTCCTGAAAGGCTCTACTCAAATATCCCCTTGTCACTATACCACTCCAGCCATCATTTATTGTTTCTTCACTTGTGTTCTCCTGGCATTTTATGTATATCTTTGTTACATGCTCTATACAATTTATTACTTATGTGTCTTTCTCTTTTAGTATGCTGTGAGCTTTTTCTTATTTTTAACTTTTTCCTTTTTAAAAGTCTTTATTCCCAAATTTAGTGCTGTTACACAAACCAGGTTCTTAAAACATGGTTGGTGAATTGAATTGGTAAAGGATCTTTCTATTGTTTCTATCATTTAGAAATTTTCTGGACATAATAACCTTTCAAGGAAAAAGTATAATTATTATTATAGAGGAGGGATATGGGATATTTTTATGGGCTTGACCAAAACCCTGAGTACTGTGTCCAGGTTCATATGGCTATAAAGTACAGATTTGGGACTCAGTTTTAGACATTCTATCACTAAGAACTTGTCCTCTGAGCAACTGAAATATTAGAATTCTCAACTGATAAAAATGTTGATATTTGAATTGGAAAATATGGGTAAAGTTGAAATGGTATTTAGGTTCTTTAAAAGAGAGAGCATTAGATAAAATATGAAGACAAATAGAACAGTTGTTAGTGAAACATTAAGGAGATTTGAATGGTGGTATGGTGTGGATTTAGATCAATCTGTTGTTTTTAATTAATAAGAGGAACATTTGTAAATTTGAGGTGAAATTATTACATTGTTTTAATTAATAATTTAATTTATATACTCCATTTCTACAGAATAAGAAAAAATAATGTCTTATTTAACAGCTTACTTCCTTAACATTTTCTGATATGTTTTCCTGTTGAAATATTAGTGGATCACGGAATTAGAAGGCAATGTATTCCCTCACTAGGTGATATCTTTCGATAGTGTGAGAGTTTCTAACAGATGATGAAAATGAGTATTAGTGAATACCCTGAAAGTGCAGAAAGCTTTTGTGTGCATATATGCATATGCATTTTTCTGGGAAGAAGTTTGTAGCTTTGTTGAGATTCTCAATGATGTTCCTGACCATGAAGAGAATGGAGGGGAAAGCACTTTGGCATAAGAATTGCTTAAATCCCATTTACAGACTCCTGCGTGTAAGTTGTTTACCCTATGGGGCTGATGAGAAAATTAAAGGATATAGCATAAGTCCAGAACTGGTTTTAGAAGGTGTACAATGGATGCAATCTCAAATAGTTCTAATTGTCATTTATTGCTTGAGGAATAGAGTCTAAATTCCTCACAGCTTAGTATTCAAGAACATGGAGGATGTTTATCAAATTGCCTTTTCTGGATTCCTTTTCCCACACTCTGTTCTCTAGTCAGACTAGATTGTTCAGTCTCAAAGACCCTATCTGCCTTCTCATGCCCCTTTGTTCTCTTTAATATATCCACTGTGTCCGATATCCATCCTGCCAATTTTTCTTAGTTATGTTTTCTTAGGTGTTAAGTCCCAATTTGAGGGCTCCTATTTCAATAAAACCTTTGCTACTTTCTCTATGAGGAACTATTTTTTCCTTTTTTTTTATTTCTGTCAACTTCATAGCATTTGGTAACCTCCCATAATTTTGAACATATTTTATTTAACAAGAAGGCAATGTGTGTATCCTTTAACTTCCCATAGGCTATATGACCCTTGGATCAAGGATTACATTTTCTTTGACTTTGTGTTTGCTTAAAATCCAGAGAAAGCTGAATATACATTTGTGGAATTACTGAATTATTCCAGCCAACTCCATTCCTGCAGGCAGAAATACATCTCTAATTTTCTAAGCATGTGTACCTCTATGTTATCCTACACTGAGCACTTACAATAAACTCCCTAGCATGAAGGACATAAAGTTCAGATTCAAGAAAGAAAATATTTCCCTTTCCTTAAGAAGGAAATATGATGGTATTCATGCAGCACCTAAGTCAGCGTCTGAGTCTACTCATGCATAGAGTCTTAAGATAATTCAGATTTTCATGCTTAAAAAAAAAAAGACATCAGAGTATGTTTTATAAAGTTAGTTAACCTTGCCTTCAAAGTAATGACTCCCCTTTAATATTAACTAGAGAACCTATAATTGTTTTCCTCCTTTTACTTTTGGTTTATTACAGAGAGTCTTTTGTGAAATAACTTTTGTTTCAGAACTGGCTGTCCTGACTTCCTAATCAAATTACCACCCACATCCTTCCTTACAAGCTACATCTCCCTGATCTACTTCGATTCCCAACTCTCTTTGTTTGCATTAGCTGAATATTTCAAGAGAAAATGTTCCAGGCAACACTATTGTAGAATATTAAGAAGAAATATCTTGCCAGTGGGAAGCCATTGCTATTTTAACCTCTCATATTTCCACCTCGAGAGGACAAAAGTTCAAGAGTTTTCTTTCAGTAAAATAGAGGCAAGTGAAAGTCTGACCTGTTTATAACCAGTTTTAATAATGAGTATTGATTATTTGACACACAATAGATGTGATGATTTAGGTGTTGACCTTTCACTTTTATTAAAGGTCTTCACTTTCCTGTAGCCAGAAACTACATCTCTGCTTCCCAGAGGTCAACTTCTGGCAAAGAATTACCTGTCATACTTCCTAATCACCTTTAGTTTCGGTTTTTCCTCTTTCCTCCAAATGTTTTATGAAAGAGAGAGAGAGGGGGGGAGAGAGAGAGAGAGAGAGAGAGAGAGGAGCGTGGGGAAGACAGCAAAAATTGTGTTGGGGATAGCAGTCAGTGAACTTAGGTAGAATAAATTTCTTGCCTGTGATGAAACCACTCAATCTCAGGAACATTGAGAAACTTATTTATTGATCATAAAGAACATTGCAAGGAAAAATATATTAGGAGAGATTAAAGTTATCACAAAATGGTTCTAGAAATGGGCTTCCCTCTCAGTGACTTGCTTCACATCGTCTTTATCCGTTTATCAAAACACTATGCTTCCAACAACAGATGAGAGTGTAGGACACAGAAAAAACAAACACACACACACATAAATCCCCAGCAACCTTTTAATGGGAAATAAAACATTTTGATAAGAATTATTCTAAATCTTTATATTAAAACAATGATTTGTTTAAAAGAACATGAGACTGTGATAAACTTTAATAAACTTTGATTTCATGTGAATTAATCAAGTAGCCTCTATCTGAAAATGTGAGAGCTGTACTAGAATATTTTTAGAACCATTTTATCATACATTTCATGCCTTTATAGCATATAGTTGCTAATTTTCCTAATAAGGTCACCTTTCAGTAAATGGCATGTGTTCTCATATTCATGTGGGGTACTTGCCTAAAAATAAGGCCAATTTGTGTGAGCTAAGGATCCTTATTTTATCTCACCTGTCTTTTGCATTATGGCATACCCAACTCAGAGGAAGAATATGGCTTTGGCAGCACTTATTCATATTAATTTCTTTCTCTGTATATTCCAATAAAAGAAATAAGTGACGTAGGAATTAACTTGCCTATGTTTCTTGTGTTTGGAGATATTCAAAGACAAAGATCATTTCCCCTCACACCCCAATTCTTCAGCACTGGTAAACGATATGGCAGCACAGCCTTTCCCTAGAAAGGGAGCACTGGAGGGTATTATGCTGAGTGAGATAAGTCAATCGGAGAAGGACAAACAATATATGGTCTCATTCATTTGGGGAATATAAAAAATAGTGAAAGGGAATAAAGGGGAAAGGAGAAAATATGAGTGGGAAATATCAGAAAGGGAGACAGAACATGAAAGACTCCTAACTCTGGGAAACGAACTAGGGGTGGTGGAAGGGGAGGTGGGTGGGGGGTGGGGGTGACTGGGTGATGGGCACTGAGGTGGACACTCGACAGGATGAGCACTGGGTGTTATTCTGTATGTTGGCAAATTGAACACCAATAAAAAATAAATTTAAATAAAAAAAAAAGAAAGAAAAGAAAAGGAGGTCAATAAACCTTGTTGGCTAGTGGTTGGAGCCACATAGTCAAATGAGGAAAGAGCAAAGAAATGTTCTTACCTTCTCAACTCAAGTTCAGGCAGAGTGAGAAAATAGGTTTTATAATCTCGCTAATGAGGAAGATAGTTTAGGTCAAGGCTCTCTCATCTGGAGAGCTGGCAAAATGTGTTCCTTGCATTTTCACCTCAGCTATGCCCTAGTATATGGACTTGGTTATTTTGCTAAGTGGCAGGAGGGACTGGTGATCACCTTCTCTGAATGTCTTGGCTAAGGTCTTCCACCACTTGTAATTTCCATCCCTATGTGAGATCCCTAATAAAAACCCTAAACCTTTTACTTCTGAACAGTCAAAAAAAAATATTTCATGCTGAAGGGTGTTATGGTTTCAAAGATAGTTTCTACTAAAGATAATGAGTGTTCTTGAGTGCTAATTGAAACAGCAGGAGAGAATGGTGACTTTCCAAATATCCCAGGGGAGTCCTGTGTGCCAAGGTGATGACATAAATAAAGCTAGACTAATGGACTTTGGTTTTTAAGCCATAGACCAAATATAGTAATTTTAAGGAAGGATACTTTTTCATGCCATAAAAATTTAATAAGCACCATTCATAAATTAATATTAAAGATCTGTTTAACACAGATGAAAGGACTCTACCATATGTTAGTGTTTCATTTGTTTAGAATCTAAGGTATAAATACTCTTATTTTGATGCACAAGTTTTCTTTGATATGAAATAATTAGTGGGTTATTCTGATTTAATCCATATTTTAAATATCTGAGTGAGGCACAGAGAACTATTTTGGTTTGAATTGACTCATTTATGAATCAATAATTATTGAACACATACTATAAAGAAATCAGTGAGGTTGCAAAGATAAATTAGACATGAATCTTGATCTCAAGGTTTTATAAATCAGTAGAGGATAAAACCTGTACATACAGACTATAGTGAATGTACAAAGTGATAAATGCCATATAAAGACACACAGTACTATTTATTCTAATGTTTTTGGTCAAAACTTTAATGAAAACATATTATCTAGATTTTCTTGACTTAGAAGTAATCTTGCTAGATAAAATTGGCTATTTGATGTTAGAAAATGTACAATTCCTCTTCCTAAGCATCTCTTCTCATTACACAAAAATATAGAAAATAACAAAAATGAAATGAATAATTTGTAACCCCATAACAAAAAAATGTAGCAGTAATCATGCTGAGAGTAACTGAGTTCTGCTTAGATAATTGAGGTATTTCTGTATTATGTACCTTAGGTACTATAAAATAGTGAATAACACATTTTGCCATTTATTTTAAGACACAGATTATAAGCCCACAAGGTTGAGTAGGTCTTAGTGTTTTGAGGAGCTAAATTAATTGTCATTATAAGAACAAAATGAAGGATGTCTGGGTGGCTCAGAGGTTGAGTGTCTGCCTTTGGCTCAGGGCATGATCCCAGAGTCCTGGGATTGAGTTCCACATGGGGCTCCCTATGGGGAGCCTGCTTCTCCCTCTGCCTGTGTCTCTGTCACTCTCTGTTTCTCATGAATAAATAAATAAATCTTTTAAAAAAGAACAAAATAATTAATAATGTGAAATTATTGGCAATTAAAAAGAACTTACTTAATATATATACTGACTGCTAGTATTTCCATTGCTTACAAGGAGCGTGGTGTTTACCAAGGTAAGAAAAAAATTTTTGAACTTCCTTCACTAAGAGCAATTAATATAACAGAAATTAAGCCCAGATACAATTAGGACACAGAAGTGACGTTGTGATAGAGTAGGAATTAAAGTTAAAGCACTTGGGTTCATGTCTCAGCTGTGTGCACTGGACAAGCCAACCTGAAGGTTGAAATCTACAACACTGCTTTGTGAGGTCGATAGCATTAAACAAAAGAGGGTTGGGAAGAGTGCAGAGCAAACATTGGTTGTTTTGTATTTTTCATTATTATTTCTCTGAAACTATTGTACATTTAATGTTATGCTTATCTTTATCCCTATATGGATACTTTTTTTTCAAGTAGGTAATGGTCTCTGACTATTGTGTTCCTTTTTTCTTTTTAAAGATTTTATTCATTTATTTATTTGACAGAGAAAGAGGGAGAGACAGCACAAGCAGGAGGAGTGGCAGGAAAGTGGAGAGGGAGAAGCAGGCTCTCCCCTGAGCAGGGATCCTAGGACCCTGGGATCATGACCTGAGCCAAAGACAGATGCTTAAACATTGAGCCACCCAAGTGTCCCTATTATGTTCTTTATAGGGCAGAAATCACCTATCCTCCATCAATTTGTTAGTTATTTTCAATTAACTCCAGAAGAGAGTTTTTAGATTCTTGTGTATTGTATTGGTTTGCTAAGGCTGTCATAATAGGGTACCATAGACTAGGCAATAAAAACACCCGAGATTTTATTTTATCATGATCAAAATGTCTGCAGGGTTGGTTCCTTCTGAAGGCTGGAAAGAATCTATTTGAAGAGTCTCTCTGTGGCTTGTAAATGGCCATCTTCTCTTTGTCTTTATGTGAAGCTTATGTGAAGCTTTGTCTTCACATAAGCTTCCCTCTGTTCATGTTTCTGTCCACATTTTCTCTTCCTGCAAGGACACTGGATTGGATTAGAGCCCTTACAATGACCACAATGACCTCATCCTAATTAGTTAGTTAATTTTAAAATATTTTGTTTATTTTAGAGAGAGTTTGTGTGCATAAGTAGGGGGAGGGGCAGAGGGACAGGGAGAGAGAATCTCTAGTGGATTCCACGTGGAGTGCAGAGCCTAACACAGGGCTTGACCTCATGACCCTAAGATCCTGACCTGAGCCAAAACCAAGAGTCAGATGCTTAACTGACCGAACCACTTAGGCATCCCTCCATTTTTAAATTTATTTATCTAAAAAAGATTTTTTTTATTCAAGAAAGACACACAGAGAGAGGCAGAGACACAGGCAGAGGGAGAAGTAGGCTCCCTGCAGGGAGCCTGATATGAGACTCTATCTCAGGACCCAGGATCATGACCTGAGCCGAAGGCAGATGCTCAACCACTGACCCACCCAAGCGTCCTGCCCCTCCATTTTTAAAATGAACAAATAAAAGAAGAAAATGGGGGAAAAGTAGTAGGCTATATCATTTTGCTTTGGTTTAATGGACCAGCAGAATAAAATACTTATTAAAATGCTAAAAAATTATATATAAAATTCAACCCCATAAATTTAGAAAAAGCTTGTGTCTCATTGCAAAGTTCTGAACTTCAATATAAGAAATGGCAAATTTCGGGATGCCTGGGTAGCTCAGCATTTGAGCATCTGCCTTTGGCTCAGGGCGTGATCCCTGGATCCGGGATCGAGTCCCACCTGGGGCTCCCCGCATGGAGCCTGCTTCTCCCCCTGCCTGTGTCTCTGCCTCTCTCTGTGTCTCTCATGAATAAATAAATAAATCTTTAAGAAAGAGGAAATGGCAAATTTCTGTTGAGAAAATGATTCTCTGTGACATTTCAGTGAGTTGTCAAATCTATAACCTCCAATTTCTGAACTGTTGCTGGAGGACAGATGCCTTTCCTCTGGGGGTTACACCTCTGTGAGTGGTTAAAAAAGGAAGGGTGAGCTTTCTGCACACGGTATCACTATTCACTGAAGAAGGTTATTTTCATGCTAAATCATCTGCACAAAACCATATGGTTAGAAGAAAATAGACTGTGAGCCAATATAGAGCATCTCCAGAGGGCACTAGACTGGCATTAGATGCCTGCTGATATGTTTGCTGTTTGAATAGACACCTTCCTTTCCTTGGCTCATTGAAGGAGATTGTTTTGGAACGTTAATTCCACTTTAAAGGATAGAATAGAACAGACTGTTTTTAATATTGTATTCTGATTTCTACATCTTATCTAATGCTGATCTTTGCTTCAGAAATTATATAAATCTCTGTCAACCCGTTCTAATACGTGTTATGAGCTGAATTGGGTCTTCCTTCAAAATTTATGTGTTGAACACCTAATTCCAGTGCTTCAGAATGTACCTATATTTGGAGACAGTGTCTTTAAAATAGTGATTAAATTAAAATGAGGTCTAGGGTGCCTGGGTGACTCAGTGAGTTGAGCGTCCAGCTCTTGGTTTCAGCTCAGGTCATGATCTCAGGGTGATGAGATCAAGCCCCAGGCTGGGCTCTGTGCTCAGTGGGGAGTCTGTTTGAATTCTTTCCCCCTCCTTCTCTCCCTCTTGGCTCCTCTCCCAGCTTGCATGAGTGTGCCCTCTCCCTCTCTCTCTTCTCAAATAAATAAATAAATAAATAAATAAATAAATAAAATTAAAAAAAAAAAGAATGGGGACTTGTGGATGAATAAATACTTGCAGTATTAAACACTATGTGCCCATAAGAGATTATACAGTATAGTACTGTAAGGTCCTAAGTCTCTTTCTGGCTTTATTGCATAATTCCTTTGAGACTAGAAGAAAATGCAATGTTTTTTCAAACCATATAATTTATGTTTGTAAATTGAAGGCGAGAAGAGTAAATTACAGTAAATCGTTAATACAGAGACAAAATGCTAGAGCCAACACTGAACACTAAGTCAGCTCCCAGTGGGCTCATTTCTATATGTGGGAAAAAACATCCTGGTTAATACATGTTGTGGTACTTTTCATTCTCTTGTTCACCAAATATGTTGTGCTAGGCATTATTCAACACTCTTGGGATACACCAATGAATAAAACAAAGGTCTTTGCCGTTGTAGATTTTATATTTTCATAGGAAAAGATCTGCAATAAACAATAAACACAGAAGATATGTAAATTACTAGTTATTCTAGAATGTACAAGAAGGAAAATGTAGAGCAAGTTAAGGTTAATCAGGGTGCTGTGTTGGAGATGAGGGGTTGGGTTTTATTATTTTTTTAATTATTTAAATATTTTATTTATTTGAGATAGAGTGTGAGTTGGGTGGGGTGGTGGGCAGAGGGAAAGGGGGAAGCAGACTCCCTGCTGAGCAGGGAGCCAATGTGGGGCTCAATCTCAGGACCCTGGGATCATGACCTGAGAATGTAGACACTTAACCGACTGAGCCACCCAGATGCCAAGAGGTTGGATTTTAAATGAGTGGTCAGGATAGGGCCTCAAAGGCTGTTGGGTCAGACCGTTTTATAATAGAAAACATAGTGCCTGAAATGAATCATTTTCTTATTACGTCTTTTTCTGTAAGGATAAAATCAACTTTCAGAGTAGAGTATGAAAAATTTCGCAAAGGATGCCTACATTTATGGTCTTATTAAATAGCGTGTTTCTGTGTCCATCTTTTTAAGAAGTGGTAATGCCTTACTTCTGTGGTTTTCCATTGTCCCTAAGGAACCTGATTTGAACTAGCTGGCTGGTTCCGTTTCCTTCTCCTGACTCCAAACTGGTGCCTTGCATTTCAGTCCTGGAGCTTTAGACGTGAGAATGTCACTGATCCTGCAACATCACAGGGCATTTGTCTCTTGTAGGCAACTCTCTGCAGCCTTTAGTCATTTTTATCCAGATGCCATGTGACATAAAATGGAAAGAGGGCCATGCTTCAAAATAAAAATTACCAACAAAATGGGTTATTTCATTGAGGTGCATATTCTCTCAGCTTAATTTGCTGATAGCAGCCCCGATGCCACCGATTCACGGTTTTGTGGCTAAGTCTTAAAAGAAAATCCCTAAGCCCATGAAATGTTAGCAAAAGGGCAAAATTGTATTTTTAACGAGAGAGGCAAACGAAGACAAAGGAGCACAAAGGCAGAGAGGGTGCCTCTAAAATATACAATGCTCTGTGAGGCTGGCAAAACATATGAGACATCTAATTTCAGCTGTCAAAGGGGCTCACATTGATTTTTAGGTTCATTGTAGGCACTCTTAGGGTCTTCTAAAGGGAGTCTTATTTATTTGGCTTTTATATAAACCTCTCTTTCTCAGGGGAAAGTTAATAGTACTTTCCAGTAGGAAAATAGCAGCTTAGTTTGGATTGGAATAGTTTGAGAGTCCATTTTGCTTCTGTTTAGAATCAAGAAAATGAAAAGGCTTTGACTTTTTCAAGGTAGGGAAGTCAACAGAAATCCAGGAGACCCAAATCACTACTCTAAATGCTAGCCGGCTTTGTCCTCCTGTACAAATATCTAGTTATATATATATATATATATATATATATATATATATATATATATATATGTTAGTCAGTATCTGATCCATTTATTTCCAGCCTCTCCAACCCTATCACACAAAATGAATTCTGAGGATGAAAAGAATATCATGACTCAGCTAAAAATAGTTCTTTTATACAAAAGCATTTAAAGATTGTCCAAAAATTAAACCCAGACCCTGATCAAAAATATCTGTTTAGAAAATATAGTGTGCCTTTATGATGACTCACTTCTGTCGTTGAAAATATTCTTTTCCTAAAATACTTTGGCAATAGTTTATTAAAAGAAACCATTTTACTATCTTACTTTCATAATGTGACATAGTTATTCTAATGGTACTCATAAATGGAAAGTGTAATTGTTTTCCTTTGGGCATCATATATTCTTTTGTCATTTTATATTAAGTCTATTTATTGCAGAGTGAGGGGTTTTGTCTTTAGAGCTCTGGTAATGAGTTCAGTGGGTTATTTCAACTTCTGATGTGGTGTGCAGCGTAATCCCAGATGTTAGACTCCAGAATCTAATCATGCTTTCATTGGCCTAATTGTCTAAAGATAAAATAATGGATCAAGTAATATTTTGTAGTTTAATTAACTACACCAGAGAGAGAATAGTTTTGTAAAGTTCCAAAAATGATAGATTTTCTGCAATCAACCAAACCCTCAAGATTGGTAGGAGTATGAGTAACCCTTGTGTTTATTAAGTCAAGATGTTGAATCTCTGAGTCCCGATACAGAGTTGGAACAGGGCAGTTCTGGGGTTTGCATTACATCTCTCAGATCTGTTTCACATGTTCTACAATATCACCCACTTGTGTGAATTCTGAGCAAACTTCATGAAGTGAGACGAAAAGACAGACAATGCAGAGAAGTGTCTTAGAATTCCTTCATTGCATATCCCGGAAATTTTTCAAGGCATCTAACATTGGGGAGAAAGTCTCAAATTCACAAACACAACAGGACCTTAGTTATTTATAATTTATTTATTTATTTAAAGATTTTATTTATGTGAAAGAGAGAGCGAGAACATGAGCGGGAGGGGGAAGGAGAGGCAGACTCCCCACTGAGTAGACAGCCTGATGCAGGGCTTGAACCCAGGACCCTGAGATCATTACCTGAGCAGAAGACAGATGCTTGAGATACTGAGCCACCCGGGTGCCCTAACAGGACCTCTTTTAAATGCATAGCAATTTTAGAATGTCAGAAGAGACATCCTGGGGATGACATTTTGGCTTTTTGAAGCCGGTGACTCCTGGGACAAGGCTGATATGCAGAAATCTTGATAAAGGGAGAAAAAATAGATGTCCAAAATTTGTCCAAAAATTGATGACTGAACAATAACTGTACTCTTTTCTTAGGGAGGCAAACTTAAACAACCTCTTACTCTGAAAAACTTACTATACCAGCAGCCAGGCCTAGAAGAGGTCAAAGAACTATTGGTAGCATCCAGTATGGATGCTATATTGGCTGAACCCATAGAAAGTGTCTTTTTCTTTCCTAGCATTTAAAATTCCATAGGAAACTTTATATCATGATAACAGTATTTTATTTGTTCTTTGCAGAGACATTTAAGAAAGAAGGTCTGGGAACTAATGCACCTACAACATGTGAAGTGCTTTTATATATGTTATCTCTTTTCACCTTACATAAACCCCATGGGTTAAGTAGAGTTTCCTCCAGCTTAGAAATGAGGAAACCAAGGCTCACAGGTCATGTGACTTCATCAGTGACTAACCTAAGAAGTGATGCAGGCAGTCATGAACCTGGTTAATAAAGCTTGTACTTCAGCAACTTTAAAATGCTGGTATTGTGCTGGGAACTTGAGTTAGGTTATTTGTGTCTTATAGATCTTATAGCAAGTTGTGACACCAATATCATTGTCTTATCATTATCCCATTATGATCATCATTTTAGGTGGAGACAATTTTAGAGAGGCTTAGAGGAGTATTTCCCAAAACTCAATGACTCATCAGAATTTCATGACAAATTTTTAAAATTCTTGACTCAAGGGATCCATGCCTAGATATTCTTATTTAATCACTCTTTCCTGAGATATTTATAATTTTTTAAACTTTCCCAGGTGACTGTAATATGCCGCTAGGATTTGGAAGCACTGATTAGTGGACACTTTTAGTATTTGGAGGAGTAGGCATTGGAACATTCATCTATGTTCCACCATGGTATGAAGCTGGGATATAGGTGATATTTGTATACTATTATCAGTTTATTGGTATTATGTAATTTAATGCTTACAATGATGATCTGTGATAAATATTTACCCCCTGGTGTTTAATGGACACAAATACAATTACATGTCATATTATTTATTGTTGCATAACAATCTCAAAGCAAAATTATCAGCTTAACATAGCACACACTGGCGAATTGTACTTCCAGGAAGATAGAATAGATACTACTTTTCCTATCCTTTATGCTAGGTAAAAGTAAAATTCCTGGACATTATATAGAAAGCAAATAGAAGAAATCTGAAAGGTGAAGAGAAGAAGGTAGACTGACTAGGCAACTTGGGACCTAGAAATTGACACGGTTGTGAGTTTTTTCTTTCTTTCTTTGTTTTTTGTTTTGTTTTGTTTTGTTTTTTAAAGATGCCATTATTTGTTTTCTAATATGATAATGTATACATGAATCACATTCATATTTTTAATAAATAGCTTTATTGAAGTATAATTTATTTACTGTACAATTCACCCATTTCAAATGTAAAATTCAATGGCTTTTACTATACTCACAGTTATGTGCAACTATCACCACAATTTTAGAACACTTTCATTGCCACAAAGAGAAACCCCATATTATTTAGCTGTCATCCCTACTTCCCTATCCCTTAAGTTCTAAGAAACCTCTATTATACTTTTTTTCTCTATAGACTTACCAACCCTGGATATTTCATATAAATGAAACCATATACTATATGGCCTTTTGTCATGGCTTCTTTCACTATGCATTGTATTGTCAAGATTCATTCGTGTTTTGGCATGTATCAGTACTTTATTCTTTTTTATGGCTTATTTATATTCCCTCATGTTTATCTATTTATTTGTCAACTAATATTTGGATTGTTTCCACTTTTGGTGAATGTGAACAATGCTGCTAGGAAGATTCATGTATCAGCTTTTGCTTGATTATGTTTTCAATTCTTTTGGGTGTATACCTAGGAGTGGAATTGCTGGACCATGGGGTTATTGGATGTTTACTTTAAGAGGAACTGCCAAATGTTTTTCACAACAGCTGCACACTTTATATTCTCACTAACAACTTATGATGGTTCAACCTCTCCACATTATCACAAACACTGGTTTTTGTCTATTATTATTAGTATTACTACAAGTACTACAACTATCCTAGTTGGTGTGAAGTGCTATCTATTTGTGGTTTTGATTTGTATTTCCCTAATGATTAATGATGAACATGTTTTATGTGGCCATTGGCCATCACTATATATGTGGAAAACTTTTTATTCAAGTGCTTTGCCTAGTTTTGTTTTTTGTTTTTTTTTTTTTTTAATTTGGTGGTCTGTCTTTGTTGTTGAGTTGTAAGAGTTCTCCATGAATTCTCAATGTTAGACTATTATCAGATATATTATTTGGAATTAAACTGGAAATTGATAACAGAAAAATAACAGAAAAATTCCCAACACCTGGAAAACTAAGCAGCACATTTCTAAATAATTCATTGACCAAAGATAATATCTCAAGGAAAATGTAAAAGCCCACACTGAGCTGAATAAAATTAAAATACAACATATTAAAATTTGTGTAGTACAGTTAAATCAGTGCCAATGGGGAAATTTATGGCATTGAAGGAATATATTAGAAGACAGTAGAAGTCTTAAAACAATAACATAAATTTCCCATCTAAAGAATCTTAAAAAGGGAAAGAAAAATAAATCCAAAAATAAGCATGAAGAAGGAAATAAAGATGAGAGTGGAAATCAATAAAATCGAAAACAGCGAAACAATAGGAAAAATCAGCAACACAAAGATCTGGTTCTTTAAAAAGATCAATAAGATTGCCAAATCTTCAGCAGAACTAACAACAACAACAACAACAACAACAAAAAAACCCCAAAGAAGACATAAATTACTGATATTAGGAATGAAGCAGCACATATCACTGCAGATCCTGAAGACATTAAAAACATAATGAGAGAATGCCATGAGCAACTCTACACATATAAATTTGACAACAGACACATTTTTCAGAAACACAAACTGCCATAATTCACTCAATATGAAATATAGAACTAGAACAGCCCCATAAGTAGTAAGGAAATTGAATTCACAATTTAAAATAAAAAAATACAGTCCCAGATGGTTTCATTGGAGAATTACACCAAACTTTTAAGGAGGAACTAACGCCAGTTCAAAACAACTTTTTCCAGAAAATAGAAAAAGAGTGATCATTCTCAATTCATTTTATGAGCTAGTATTACTTTGATATCAAAACTAGACAAAGACAGGACAAGAAAAGGGAACCACAGACTGATATCCCTCATGAATTATATATATATAATTCCTTAAGAAAATATTAGCAAGTAGAATTTAGTCATAAATAATTATGTATCACGATCAAGTAGGCTTTATTGCAGAATGCAAGGCTGTTTCAGTATTTGAAAATAAATAAATGTGGGACACCTGAGTGGCTCAATGGTTAATCCTCTGCCTTCGGCTCAGTGTGTGATACTGGGGTCCCCGGATCAAGTCCCACATTGGGCTCCCTGCAGGGAGCCTGCTTCTCCTCTGCCTGTGTCTCTGCCTCTCTCTCTGTGTCTCTCATGAATAAATAAATAAAATCTTAAAAAAAAATAAGTGTAATCTACCATACTAACAAGCTAAAGGAAAATCCATATGATCACATTAGTCAGTTCAGAAAAAATTTTTTGACAAAATTCACCACTCTTTTATGATAAAAATTTTCAGAAAACTAGTAATAAAGGAAAATTTCCTCAACTTGATCATCTACAAAATTCCTACAGTTAAAATTCTACTTCATGAAGAAAGACTGAGTGCTTCCTTCTTAATTTCAAGAACAAAGCAAAGATGTCTGTTCTCATCACTTTAATTTAGCATAGTACTGGAAATTTTAGCTAGTACAATAAGAAAAGGACATTTAAAAAATGCAGATTAAAAAAAAGAGCTAAAATTGTCTCTCTTTATAAATGACATGATTGTCTACATAGATTATTCCAAGAATTCTTAATAAAAACAATTTAAGCAGGATTGCAGGATGCAGAGTAAATATATAAAAATAAATTTTATTTCTAAATGCTAGCAAACAGGTGGACAGAATTACTAAAGCAAACGAAGGAATGACGGCATAAATCTAACAAAAAACATGTACAGGACTCATGATGAAAATGACACAGTTCTGATTTTAAAAGTCATAGAATCTAAACCTAAGAATCTAAACAAATGGAGAAATATGTTGTTTTCATAGATTGGAAGATTCACAAAGTAAAGATGTCAATTCTCTCCAAATTTATATACAGATTTAATGTGATCATTACAAAAATCCCATCATGATAATATATAGAAATAGACGAGATCATTGTAAATTTATATAAAAGGCAAAGGAACTAAAAAAAGATGATCAATTTTGTAAAAGATGAATAATGAGAACAAATCAGCCTACCAAATTTTAAGACTTATTATGTTACTCCAAGGTAAAAGGGCAACATGGGGCTAGTTATAGTGATCGGAATTTTTTGTACCTTGAATATGTCAGTATCAATATCTGGGTAGGGATATCATACTGTAGTTTTGCAAAAGTGTTTTCATTAGGGAAACTGAGGAAAGGGTGCAGAGTATCTCTCTGTATATTTCGCACAACTACATGGGATTCCACAACTACCTCAAAATTGAAAGTTTAATAAAAATATTTGCCTTCATTATCTCGCATTTTCTGTATGCTCTAGGCATAGCTTTACTGGGTCCTCTACAAAGCTAGAGCCAAACTGTCAGGCACGACTGGGTTCTTACCTAAAAGCTTGATAAATGTGCTTCAAACTAGGTGGTTATTGGCAGCATTCACTTTTGTGGATTGTTAGACTAAAGGTTTCAACTTCTTGCTGACTGTCAGTTTGAGGCCACTTTCCGGCCATTGCTATGTGGCTTTCCCAGTATTGCTTTATCAAAGCCAATAAGAGAAGGGGGATCTTAGCTGGATAGACGTCAAAACTTTCTAAGATGACCTTGGAAGTGACATTCCATCACCTTTGCTGTATTCTATTGGTTAGAAACAAGCGACAGCATCATAACACTTAAGGAGAGGGGATTGTACAAGGTCACAAGTACCAGAAGACAGAGATGATTGGAGGTGTCTTAGAGTGTCCCCGGAACATCTGTTTATACACAGTCCTTTAAAAAATTATTGGTTTTGATTTAATTGGGGATGTGTTCCTTATTTTACAGTATGATTTTAAAGTATTACCACTGGGACACCTGGGTAGCTCAGGGGGTTGAGCAGCTGATTCTTCGATTTCAGCTTGGATCATGATCTCTCAGGGTGGTGGGATCAAGCCCCACGGTGGGCTCCGTGCTCTGCGGGGAGTCTGCTTAGGCTTCTCTCTCTCCTTCTGTCCCTCCCCCTTCTTTAAAATCAATCAATCAATCAATCAATCAATCAAGCTTTACAAAAATAAATATTATCACCTATGTTCTACATTTAGAACATCTACAATAGATCATAGAACTGAAGGAGGTTAAAATATTTTTGTCAGAGGAAATAAGATGTATAAAAGCAGATTGGGAAATACTGTACCTTCTTTACATACATATTTTTAGATTATGGTACATCTTTTAGACTTAGAACTTGTTATGTTGCTATGTTTGTAATTTAGTAATCTGGAGAGGTTAACATAATATTCCAAAAAGCAACATTGTCATTTGGAAAAAGTTTTTCTTTTGGAAGAAATTTTTCTACTGCATCTTACATTTGTGGCAAAAATGATCTTTTTAGGGTGCTTGACTGGCTCATTCAGTGGAGCATGATCTTGGGATTGTTGGTTCAAGCCCCTAGTTGAGTGTAGAGATCACTTAAAAATAAAATATTAAAAATTGTTTTTTTAGAATACTCAGTTGAATAAAAAAAAGCTTAGAAATATCTTTAAAATAGAAAAAAGTTTCACAAGATGATTTTTTTTAGGGTGAATCTATTCAAGTTTATGGTAACCTAGTAAATATATTCCAAGTACGATTCATCAGATAAGTCATAAATTTTAGGTTTTTGTGAGGATTTGCATTGCTAACCTATCTTTACATACTAGAAACTAAAATATTCCCTTTTTAGATAATTATGATATGACACTTTCATTCTTCTTATGCTTCTTGGGTGCTCCAAGATTTCTTAATGCTTTTCTATGATGCCTCTGAGAAAACTTTTCAAATATTTCTTAATGTTGAAATAATGTAGACCACCTGGAAATAATAACAAAACTATCATCACCATCATCATCACGTGAATAATTCACAAAAATAATAATTGGTATCTGGATAGAGTTAACTCTGTAACAGAAAATGTGTGAGATCAGAAATGAACAACTCCCTCTGCTTTCCTTCTTCTCAAAAAAGAAAAAAAAAAGTTTTTCCTTCCTCTAGTACATTTGGAAAAAAAAGAGATTTGTCTCCTATCCCTGATGAGTCACTCTCCATATGGCCCTTGCTTCTCTGTGTTGCTTGATCTAATCATGCACACTGCATGCTCAGGCTGCTTTGCACCCAGCTGATCACTGGCCTCTTTTGCCTCATTCCCCATGGCACCAATAAAACAAGAGTGCTGATGGGAACCACCTTCTACTAAAATTTTAACCAGTAATAGAGGTGTTTGTGGCACGGTATTGAACAAAGAACAACATATTCATTGTTATAATCAGGATTTGTACAAGTTTATTAGCTTGCAGTGTGTTGGAGAATATTTCGCTGACCAATATCCTTATCTGGCCTCTGCTCTTGGTCATGATACTGGGTCTCTACTCCATGGCCTTCCTTGTTCATCTCTACAAAATTCCCTCCTGGATCCATATAGGTGGGGGTTTTTTAAATTATTTTTATGCAGAGCTCTCAACTCTCCTCCTACATCACATCCACAAGGCCTTAGATTTCACAATCCCAAAAGCATCTATCTAGATGTTTTTCTAGATAAGAGTAGTTCTTGGCCTAAAAATAATTCTGATATTTTCCAAAGGGATCTTACTCAAATTCTTGGTAGGTTTAAAAGGAATGCTTTTCTTCCAGTTTTGTAATGATAACCACCACCATTCACTGAGACATGAAATGCTGATAAATATTATTTATTGAGCTCTTTCATCCTGTTATGGACCATCTTATGCATTTTATGCTTTATATATTTTGGCACATGTTATGCCAGCCTCTGCCATGTAGGCTATGATCATGTGCAGACCTCTTTTATGAATTTAGGTCCACTTTTGTAGATTTTTTTTAGCAACTTAACAAGATAATTAAACATTGGAACATCACAAAACATAGTGGGAAACCACACGGAGGCCTGATATGTAATAAAAAAGTGTACAAATTAAAGCCTAGGGTATAACAAAATGATACAGCTGAAGCAAGTGTAATAGACAATGACATCACAAAGCCTATAAGAGGTCAACATGACATTTGGGACAACTGGTGAAAAGGTTTTATTGACTGCTTCAATATTGTAGTTTGGCCACACAAAAAACTGTGAACAATTTAATAATGCCAGTTCGATGACAATAGAACCTGTTAATTTCAATCTACTTACTGTTGCTTATTGAACTGACGAAGGCTATTATTTGTACCTCACAAAGTGAAAAATGAATTGTTATTGAACTTGTAGTATTAAAGGCTCATTGTTAGTACTTACTGAGGACTACCTGGGAAAATTTGGTGCTGTGCTAAATGTGGTAATGGAATTAAGAAAAATATAAGATGGAATCCCTGTCCCCAGGCAACTCACGTTATCTTTTAGGAGAAGAAAGGTTAACAAGCACAGGAAACCATTAAAATTATTTTAAAAACTATATAAAATCAATGATCTTTGTATCTTATATGTGGGGAATTCAATAAATGCTAGATAAATTCACCTGTAATATTTTATTTTTAGTGTATTTTATTATTTTACTTTATGTTATTATCATGACAATTCTAAAGAGCAAACTTCTTTTTGTTTTATGGAATTGGTATAACTATTTGAAAAAAAATCTCCTATATATATTATCTGAAAGATTCTGAAAAGTAAAGATAAATGTGCTGTTTTGCTAACCAGTCAAAGTATCAGAAAGGCACATCTACTAGTTGCTGATTGTTATATTTTTAGCATGCAACTTTTGTATAATTCAAGAATATCCTGCAATAAATTAGAGCATGTACTTAAGCTAATATGATTTTAATTGAGGCTTGGGGACCTTTGAAAATATACCTCTATAAACAGCCCCAGGAACAATGACTTCCTGCAAGGGGAAAAGACAGATAATTGCAAAGTCTAGGAGATCCTGTCTAGCATGTTAGTCTCTGCTCTGCAGAACAAATCCCTTGCATCCTTTAAAAAAGATTGATTTTTGATGTAAAGGCACATTTAATCATAGCTTTGAAAGTCTAAAAAGTGTCTGTGAGGGTTTGTTTCTCAGTGGATTGGAAATCTATTAGTGTCTAGTCAAGAGGTCACTGAATAACAGAAATCAAACTTTTCAAGTGTTCTGATGCAGAATTTGATGGGACATACCAAAGTACTACATTTCTTCTAAAAGCATAGCATTAAAGGTCCACTAGCAGGAATCAGACTAACAAAATACTTTCTTATGAAGTATTATTGTGATCATGATTCCTCCATCTTGTAATAAAAGTTAACCAACCCTGGAGGCATTTCAAAAAAACACAAGCTTATAAAAAATATTACCACCTAGAAAAGATTTAGTGGCGTTGGCTATAATATCCAAAGATTCTGGGTTCTTCCAAATCCATTCCATAAAACAAGTATATGCTTTATTCCCTATCATCTAGGTTGTATTTCTATATGTTTAGAGTATATCGATAAGCTGTGTTTGTAATGATGTCCTAAAGGCCCGCAAGACAGAGTAATTCCTTTTGTATCTTCTCTCACTTGGTTTTATAGTGCTAATTTCCAAAGTGTTCTCCCTATTTTTTAGTTTGATTTCATTTTCATTTATTTTTTTCTCTCTGCCACCCCAGTAAACTCTTTAAAATGCGATCCAAGTCTACTTAAAATCCTTCCACCATCACTATTTCCAGGAGAATAAATCCAACACCAGAACCTGTGACCAGACTAGGGCAAATTACTTGGACAAGCAGGTAGCAAATATGTGTCAGCTACCACGCTGGCTTTCACACTGGTCCCTTAACACAGGACGTGTAATGCAAACAATGGAGTAAGATAGCAATTGGGGGATGGCAGTTTCTAAGGTAAGTTTGTTATACCAAGAGTCCAGATTAAGCTGGTTAGTTTTATAAATTCACACTGGGATTGAAATTTTGCCCAGTTTGTTATTTTTATATCTCATGCACTTATATTTATTTATAATTTCTACTCAAATTCAGGAAGAGTTGAGTTCTTAATAATTTTCAAAGAACTGTTAAAATGAAGATAAAATTAAAGGTGAGAAACCATATATAAAAAAAGATTTATAAAAAAAAAAAAGATTTATCCTTTCAGTTACCTTTGTGTCAATATACACTGACTCCTCCCTGTTTCTCCTATTCTGGGTATTGACATGATTTCTCCAAAAGCATTTTTTCCTTCCCAGTGTCCCTAATTTTTCTCTCTAAAATTAGCATCCCCCTGTCCTTAGTTATTGCTGCTTACTTCTAATGTCCTCTGTGCTAATATCTTCCTTTTAAAACTCGGGTTCCACATTCTTCCACAAATGTGTAAATAAGTGTCATACCTCCAGAGATTCCATATCTCTTTAGTTTTCCTCTTCTCAAAAGCACTGCAACTCACAGTCTCAGAAAAAGAGTTCAACATTCTCAAGGAAAAACCTAGGATCTTTTCCTTAATAAAATTCATGCATTCTACCGACGGCACTTCCTTTGTTGTCTTAAAGACACCTGCCTACCACCCAGAAAAGATTTTAATTCTTTCCTCACTGATTTCAACGTTTGTTTCATGGTCCTTTGTTCTATCTTGTATTTTGACTTTGTGTCTGAAACTACTAATTATCTTACATTTATGCATGCAGACTTCCAATAGACAGTCTTCACTTCTTTTAATAAAGAACCCCATTATATTTAACAGGACATTGTCAACCAGCCAGAGACTATCTATCTAAACCTTCTTTGCAACTGTTCCTTTCTTCCATGTTCTTCAAATGTGCAATGTGACTAAGCTCTGGCCAATGGGTTGGGAACATAAGAGATGTACTACTCCCAGATCAACTGCTTGCCTTAAGCTTCCCCCTTGCTTCTTCTTACAGACTGTTTAGAAAAGGAAAGCAGCCTAGGGGATGGTGGAAGAACAAAAGAGAGAGAACCTGAATTTCTGGATTACTTTGGAGAGCTAACCGCCTACCCACACCTGCCTACATTTGAACTGGAACTTTAGGAAACAGTATATTTATTTGTACAAGTATATTTTGGGATGTGTTGTAAAAACAGCTTAGCCTGTATACAAACCCAATAAAGCATCTTGATGACACCACTGAAATCTCTGAGAGCATATTCCCTCTATCCAAAGACTACCATTTCTTTTTCTGTCTCAGCCACCTACATATTTTAGTAATCTCTGTACTCCAAGAAGTACAATATCAAAACCTCCTCTCTGGTTATGATCATCTATGTACCTTAATCTTTATATACTTTAACTCTCTTCTAAGCACCATCTGCTCAGACTTGCTAAGTCTAGACTTGATTCTCTATCTACCTGGTTGCCAATTCAGAAGGAATATCAAGAGGATCGTCAAGGAGGAAAAAGCAAGCATCTGTTTGAAACAAAGAGGGAAGAGGTATTTACCAATGTCTCTTGCTACTGAAATATCAAATAAAATGAAATGTGCTTCTTATAGGAAGGTTGTAGATGGATGTAGAAAGTTCAGGGATGTGGTGAGTATACTCTGGGGATTTATGTGGAAGAATAAGAAGACACAAATGATGTCATTAATTCTAGAAAGTTGGAAATGTAGGGTAAGAGAAAGCAAAAGATAATAAATCTTACTTAATCTCTAATATTTCAGGCGTGGAATTCTCTCACTCACGTTACTCTCTAACCCCATTTTTGCTTCCTCTGCTTTTCCCCCAAACTTCCTTTTGTCTCACTGTTCCACAGTACCATGTGATCTGGCATCTTTTTTTAACATTCTCTCTCAAAAAATCACAAATGATCTAATCATCAAGCAACCTGGTCTGCATGGTCATCATCTGCCTCAGCCATTCCACATTCTTCTTTCTTTTTGTTTAGATTTTAAAAAGGTAGGCTTAATTTTCCCTATTGATAGAAACAATATCTACTAACTGTAAGAACTTTGGATTATACATAAAGTCATTAAAGTGACTGGTAAGTTTAAAAATAACCACTGATAAGATTATTATGAATTATTTAGGTTTTCTTTATAATCTCTTATGTGATCTATTTTTAGAAATTTTTTCATGGTTATAAAATTTTATTTTTTAAGGTAAAAATATATAAACTCAATCCTACCAAATCCATTATTAAAATACTTTATCATTTTTTATTTAATATAAGAAATAATAATGTATGTTAAATCTACCACTGATATGTACATCTGTCAGTTAATTTGGAGTTACTACAGATATTATTTTATGCATTCTGTTGCCATTTAAAGAGGGAATAATAGGGGCACCTGGATGGCTCAATCAGTTAAGCATCGACTCTTGGTTTCAGCTCAGGTCATGATTATAATTTTATTTATTTATTTATTTATTTATTTATTTATTTATTTATTTATGAAGGGTAGAGAAGGGCAGAGAGAGAGAGAATCTCAAGCAAGACTCCTTATTGAGTATGGAGCCTGAGGTGGGGCTCAATGTGAGGCTTGACTCCATGACCCTGAGATCATGACCTAAGCCAAAATCAAGAGTGAACACTAAACAGTTTGAGATGACTCTTTCAATTACTTGGAAAATGTTGGGCTTTATCCTAAGGACAAAGAAACAAACCATGAATCAAAGGATTCATTCAAAGAAGTGAAATGATGACAACAGCACTTTGGAAAAGATCATTCCAGTTACAATGTGGAGAATGACTTGGAGAAAGGCAAGACTGGGTGTCAGGAAAACTAGAGGAGGCTATTGAAGTAACCTAGGAGGGAAGCAATCATGACTTAGGCTAGGTGGCAGCTCTGGAAATGGAGAGAATTGAGGCATTCTAGGATGGAGAATTTCATCTAAATGGAGATTCTATCAGTAGTTAAATATATAAGTCTGGAGCTCAGGAAACAGATCTAAGGAAGAGATTACTATTTGACAGTCATAGGCTTGTGTGATAGATATTGACTGTATAGATAGATAATTATTTTTGATAAACTTTTTCAAAATAATGGTCTATTTTATGGCCCTTGTCCAGCTGTTGCCTTCATGTTTGAACAGCAGCGAAGCAGGATGTGGCGATCGTGGGTCACAGTCTTTCCTTTCAACCTCTAGGGGTGTTGTTCCCTTGTGCTCTAGCATTTGGTGTTTGAAAGGAATGCTGGGCCAGTCTTACATTTTACTTTTTCTTTGTATGGAGCATTCTCTATGCTTAGAATTCACCAATGTCACCAAGCTATTTTTTGTTGTATAAATTTTATTATTAATTTGCTTGGAACATGACTAGTTTCTCAATCTCCAAATATAGATCATTTTTAAAAACTGGATAATTTTTGTCTAATTTTCTAGATAATTTTCTAGAATTCCTCTCTGATTATTGTCGTAATATACTTATTCTGCTTTCTTTTGGAAGTCTCTTATATTAACTGCATTTCACTATGACTTGCTATTTTTCTCATTTTATCTGCCTGTATACTCTCTTTGCCCTTTTATTCTGGATTCCTTAGTTCCTTCTCCGTCTTGTTCTGTAAATCACTAATTAAATTTTCTGTGATGTCAGGTCTGCTAATTATTGATTCAGACTAAAGTGTTTTTTAATTCAATAAGTGTACTGTTTATCAACAGTTTTTCCTCATCTTTGTCATCTGTTTCTGTTTCATAGGGGCAATGTTTCACTGATTTGTTTTTTTTTCTTTCTATTCCTTAAGGAGAATGTGAATCTAGTGAATTGAATGCAATTCTCCTTTTCTTACATCGAGACCCTTTCTTATGTGCTATTTATTGATATTCTTTTTTTTTCTCTTTTGGATAAATTATCTTTTACAAATAAATGTACATTTCTTATAGTTTTATAATTATACAATTGCTCTGGGTTTCATTACAAGTTGTGACAATTCTCTATCCAAATCCTTCCTAAAGGCTCCCATCAAGTTGCCAGGGCTTCAATCTGCCTCCTGAAAATCTTAATAGAACATCTCACTTTTCACACAAAATTAACATGTCCAAACTAGACTAAGAATCACCTTCTTCCCCTTCTCAACTCCCACAATTATGCTATCATTCTGCCAATCACTCAGGATTAATTGGAGTATCTTTTACTTTTCTTTTTGACCCTTTCTTAAAGACAGTTTCCTGTATTACAATGATTCATGTGATGTTTCCTTCACGGTTGTGCTGTTCCTTCTCATGTTACGTATTAATAACTATTTCTTTTATAAAGAACACTTTCTTTTTTTCTGAAAACGAGACTTTATTTATTTGAGAGAGAGAGACAGAGATCGTGACAGAGAGCATGAGCCTGGGAGGAGAGGTAGAAGCAGACTCCCTGATGTGGGACTCGATCCCAGGACCCTGGGATCATGACCTGAGCTGAAGGCAGATGCTTAACTGACTGAGCCACATAGGAACCCCAAATTAATAACTATTTTAATAACTATTTGGTCTTCTCCTACTTCAAAGCAACCTGTGTAATATTGTCAGATTATTCAACTATAATAACGCATTTCTTTGAAGCTTTTTATAACCCTTTATTGTTTGCTGAGTTAAGTACACATCCCCCTATGGTATTCAACACCTATCAGAATATCACCTATTCTTGATCCAATCTACATTTAAAGCCTTATCTTTCACCAGTTAATGCATACCTTATGCTAGGTTGACCTACTGGTCTGCAAGTATGTTTGTGCTACCTGCCTGCATCCCCATCGAAGACATTCCCTTCTCAGTTTTCATTTTTTATTCTACAAACCTATTGAGGTTCTTTCTATTATGAGGCAAGAATGCCTAGCTAAGGTATTAGAAATGAAATCTATAAATATAATGTATCTTCTTAACTAGCAGACAATTCTGACATATACAGGTTAGAATATAATAATGTGCTGGCCCAAATCAATAAAGTGCAGTGGGAGCACTGAATAGGAGGAGGAATGCTGACGTGAAATTCAGGGTCAGCTCCACAGAGAAGGTGATTTTAGAGCAGTAACAGAAAAGATGAATTTGAGTTTACTATTCAGAAAAGAGTGAAATGGTATTCCATAAGGTGGAGATGACATGAGAAGAGTAAAAAAAAGTATGGTTTATGATATATTTGGGAAAAGATAAATAGTCTAGCACATTCATCTTTGACGTGCATACAAGGTCTAGAACATGATCTGGAATGCTGTATGTGCTTAAATAGGTATTTGTTGAATAAATGAATTAAACACTGTCAGACTTGAATGTATTAGAGGTACATAATAGAAGACAAGACTGGGAAGCAAATATGAAGCTATACTATCAATCTGTGAATTCTAGTTCAGAAGTTTAGACTTTATCTTATGAGTAATTGTGAAGCAGAGAAGATTTTTGCGTAGGGAATTGGATGTAAAAATGAAAGTTTCAGCCAAAATTGGAAGGATAAATGTACCATACCAGGTACTCAACTAAACAGTGAGACGAACCATCCTATAGAATTCTCATAAACACGAATTGACCGCAAGCCATGTTTGCCACTCTTAACTTGGTCAAAATGTTATCAAATACATATAAGGATTCATTGAGTGGAGACTGAGAGATGGTAGAGAAGAAGGCCATTATATGAGTCTCAGTTCTGTCCATAATAGGGAGAGTTGGGGTGCTTTTCCTCTACCTGAAGTCAAAAAGGTGCATTTTAAAACTACTCCAATATCTTAATAGACACTTTATGCAGGGTTGTGTGTGTGCGTGTGTGTGTGTGTGTGTGTGTGTGTATTGTTGTTGTTATTGTTGTTGTTGGTTTTGGTGGTGGGGGGATATAGAGTGGGCAGATAGTTAACTCCTGCTTTCAAATTCTAAAAGAAGAAACACAACTGGATAACTAATCTAATAGCCAGAGTGAAAGAGAAACTGTTTTTGTTGTAGCAGAAGTGATTGAACGCTTGACTATTTTCCATGGGCTCCAGATATGTCAGGAGCTAAAGGAAGTCTATAGGTATTATCTTAGATCTTGTGTAAAAGGCTGCCTGCAGGAGCAAACAGGCATCACTTTCTGGAATCTGGATTATGTGGGATGTAGAAGGAGTAATTGAGCGCTCAGAATAAAGATGCTTTTGTTTGGATTTAGGGAACTGCCAGTGAGAGATCATCAGTGATTGAGCAATCTCCAGAGAGCCCATGAAAGCACTAATGAGGGAGAGATTCTGCTCTGAACAGCTGACAGACCCACGGAATGCAGCTCAGGACAATAAGGTCGGTTAAGTCCTCCATGCTACTCTGTCCTTCCTGAACTTAATTCTGTAGTGTTCAGAAACTAATATTTTCAAGCTGGAAGAAGAAGGGAGAAACCCAACCATCCTTCTTTCTTAATTGTGAGCTCCCTTCTCTTCTCTGCACCTTCTGACCCCACCCACTACAGTGGAGAGGATACATGTCTGTGTTAATCAAGTTGGATTTAATGTTTTACTTATAAAAGTGAGATGGTAACTTTGATTAAAAGTAGCCTCCTTAGAATGACCAAAAGAATCGTAAGAATTTCATCCAGTGGAAAGAGAACAACTAAATACATGACAAGGACATTGGGAAACCAAAATAAACTTGTTTTATGATCACATCTTATGATTCATACTTATCCACTGTATAGTTACATAGAGAAATTTTATGAACTTACCTATGTTTGAAAAATATCCTCCATGTGCTGAAAGAGGGATGGATAAATCAGGAAGACCATCTCTTCCTGTCAAAGTTCTTTATCATCAAGTTACCTCCTCATACATTAAGTCATAAGTGTTTTCTTTCACTGCCTTTTCTCCCCAGTCAAAGCTGGTCACTCATTAATTTATTCAGTAGTTATTTATTGAGCACCTACTGTGCTTCAGATATTGATCTGATACTTGGAATGGATCAAGGAATAAAACAGATAGAGATTCCTATCCACATGGGGTTTATATTCTTGTTGGCAGAAATGGACGATAGACACACATGATAGTGGATAACTTTCACAGTACACTAGAAGATAATAAGCATAATAGAATAAAGAAAACAAGAGAGTAGGATAAAGGAATTTGAAAAGGTGCAGTGGAGATAGTATCTTAATTTTAAATAAAGGAACCATTAGGCCTCCTTTAGAAGGTAAGATTTGACACAAGTGTTGGGAGAGGTGAGAGAATTAGCCATGTGGATATTTGAAGGAAAGAACCAGTTCCAAAGGCTTGACATGGGATGGTGTTTGGTGATTTGTGAAACAGCACAGATCCTAAGAGAGTAAGGTGGGCGTTGGTAGTAGATGAGGTAAAAGATGTAACAGCAGCCGGATTGTGTAGGGTCTTGAAGCTCATTGCGAGGACTTTGACATTTATATTCAGTGAGGCAGCAAGCCATTAGAAAAATTCAGTGGAGGAGTGACATAATGTGACTCATGTTGTAAAAGAATTGTTCCTCTGATCTTTGGTAGCCTTTCTTTATTGTTCATATGGCATTTACCATAGTTGATTTTTTTTTGGTAATGTGGTTATTTGTGTGTCTTTCCTTCCAAATTATAAATCCAGAAATGCAAGAGTCTAGGTCTTACTCAGCTTTGTATTACTTATAGTGAGTAGCCAGTATTTTGCATATAAATGATACTCAATCTATATTTGTCAGAACATAATTTTATATTCCTCTAGCAAGTGATATTGATATTGTCTGACATTCAAAGACTTACTTCATTGATTAGAATATTTGATTCTGGATTCATTATTCTCTTATGCCAAATAGCATAAAATTGACTATAAAACTGCATTTTTCTATATGTTTGACTATAGTATATAAATCAGGTTATTCTACTCAATCCTATTATTCTATATAATAGTGACCCGTTTCTTTCTCTATCATAGCAAACTGTTTAACCATAACTGGATCTGATTTTTTAATTTGTTGTTTTCCTTCTTTATTTTCTGGGTCCCCTATAAAGCCTGAGGTCCCTGAAAATCTTGTTCACTGTTGAATCCCTAGTGTCTACTGCACTTTTTGACACATAAGTAAGTAATCATAGACATTACCGAATACATAAAAGAATGACAAGGGTCCTCTTACAGGGATAACACTCTTACAACAATAAAAATTCATCCAATTGAATGTGAGTCATCCAAATTTATTTCCATACATCTCATGGCTAGAGTCAGATGTGTAGAGTAAAATCATGGCATTTCCAAACTTTGAAAGGAAAAAAAAAAGAGTGAGAGAAGGAAAAAGGAAGAAAGAAAAAGAAAGAAGGAAAGAAGGGAGGAAGGAAGGAAGGAAGAAAGAAAGAAAGGAAAAGTGGAAGAAAGATGAAAGAAGGGAAAAAAGAAGGACGGGAGGGAAAGAGGCTGAAAGGGAGAAAATGAGGGACAAATGGAAGGAGGTGCTGAAGAGCAGAACTCCCCACTCTAGAATGTTTCTCTGTGGTGTATAGGGATTATTTTTAACTAGGACATGGGAGAAGCTTTGAAAACCAGGTAGAAGTTATCCTTTTGTAGGAGACATTTACATTTATAAGAGAAATCTTCCTTTGTAAGGGTGTTCCTCTCTGTACCAGGAAGAAAAGCTCACTGAATCTCCAGAAGCTTTCAATGGAGAAGACACTGACTTTAATGTGCATACGGTTGTTGACCCTGCTTTGTCTGATAAGCTTCCAGGCTCAGGCTCCGCATCCTCCTCAACATTTTCTTTTGTCATTAGCTGAGGTTAGTATTTTTAAGTTGGTGGTTTGAGCCATTTGGGGAGCTACTCAGCCTTCCTGAGTATCTCTCCTGTAAAGGATGGGTCTTAGCCAAGAACTTCGAAGGGTGGAAGGAAAATTATTCCTTCTCCCTTACCAAGGAAAAGAGGAAGAAAGGAAAGAAAGCAAATTCCTTGTTGCTATTGAGGTTAATTTTCTCCCCATATCCTTTTAAGTTCCCCACCTTATCCTACACATAAGGATTTGTTCCATATTGCTTTGCACCTCACCATTTTTAATATTTAAATAGTGAAAGGTACATTACGAACTAATACTTTCTGACTTGCCTGACATTGAGTGATCAAAAAAAAAAAAACCTTCATTTTTCAGTGGGATTCTTATTCTGTAATAAAGAATAAAATACTGTATAGCTGCTTGTCAAAGAATTGGTAAGATTTACCCAGCCTCTTTTACATATTAGGCAGCAAACACACAGAACATAACAGCTGAGAACCTAGTGATTAATGTAGCTTACTGTGGAAATCAACTCCAGTGAATTCATTTCATTGTGGAATGCTTCTAGACCAGAACTTAATAGGCACTTTCTGTGTTTTCATCCAGTCAGCCTGCTGTGTGCAAGACGAATGTAGGTTTAGATAGATTCATTATATCCTTTGGAATGTTCTAATCCAGAGAGGTCCAAATTTAAGATTTGAACATTTCAGTTTCATATGACTTTATAGATAGTCAGAGATGGTAAGGCACTATTTCTAGGGAGATAAAAGGCATACTTCACAAAATCATGTATTCTACGTCCCTGACCATTAAAACTCCTTACATAAAGGAAGGCACCGTGGTCATTATTTCTATTGCAATGGAGAATGCGAGATTTCCAAAAACATCAAAGAACTGAAATCTTATCCTGCTAACATCTTACACAATCTTGTAAGGTGTCAAATACATGTTATCTGTGGTTCTTTTCAGAATCTCACATGATAAATATAGCATCAGCTTTGTCTAGGAGGTAAGGAAGGAATCCTGCAGCAAGGCATAACAAGGAGGCAGAAATAGAGAGGTCAACAGACCTTTTCCCTGAGAAAGAATAATCCAACCTTCTTGAAGTAAATTATCCAGACACTGGTCATTTGCTCTATTACATCATTTGCTCTATTACATATACACTAATGTTTAAAAGAGAAAAGAAGGAAAATAATAAACTAAGCCTTTTAGTGAGGCTTTATTAACAGTTTTGTTGTTATGAATCAACAATTCCTTTTCATGATATTGTCCATTTATTGGTCTGGATGATTTTTGTCTATATTGCTCAAGCTCTATTATTGGCAACACTTACCTGACTGTATTTGATTTATTAAGACACTAGCTTCTTTTTATGTCTTATCTTTGTATCAGGTGCAAAGGAGAAAATTTCTCATAGGTTAGAGCAATGAATTTATCCTGGAATCGGGCATCTTGGGTTTCAACATTGAGTTACATTCTGACATGCCCTTTAAAAAAAAATTCTGACATGTCCTAACATTCTCTCTTGATTTGATGTTGATAAGTCAGTAACTGTTCTGAGCCTCAGCTTTGTCATCTGCAAAATGAGAATAGAATAAAACTATCTTTAGTAATTGTTATAAATATTGAAAAGAAAGTAAATGTGAGATCCCTTTTTATTTTATTTTTTTAAAGATTGTATTTATTTATTCATGAGAGACACTGAGAGAAAGACAGAGAGAGAAGCAGGCTGCCTGTGGGGCCTGATGCAGGACTTGATCCCAGGACTTCAGGATCAGGACCTGAGCCAAAGGCAGACACTCAACCACTAAGCCACCCAGGTGCCCCAAGACCCCTTTTCAACTGTTTAAAAAAATCCCTACAGATGTGTAGGGTGATATTAATATTACCAAATGGCCAAATCTGATGTCCATATTATTTGTGATTATGTGGGATTTATTATTTTTTCCTTGTTTACTTTTATTTTTTTAAGATTTTATTTATTTATTTATTCGAGAGAGAGAAAGAGGCAAAGACACAGGCAGAGGGAGAAGCAGGCTCCATGCAAGGAGCCCGATGGGGGACTCCATCCTGGGACTCCAGGATCACATCCTGGATGGAAGGCAGGCACTAAAGCGCTGAGCCACCCAGGGATCTGCCCCCCCTTGTTTACTTTTAAAATAGATCATTGCTGTGGTGGGTTAACTAAGGCCTCCCAAAAGATATATGTCCAAGTCCTAATCTTTAAAATTCATGAATGTGAGCTTATTTGGAAAAGCATCTTCTTAGATGTAGTTAACATCTTGAGATGAAATCATCCTGGATTTGGGTTGGGCTCTACGTCCAGGGGTAGGTATCCCTATAATAGAAAGATAGAAAAAAATTGGAGCTACAGATACAAACAAAGAGAAAGTGAAATATGGAAACAGAGATTAGAGTTACATAGTACTAAACCAAGACACCAGGATTGCTGTCAGGTACCAGAAGCTAGAACAGGAGCACGGGATGGATTTTTCCTTCGAGCCTCAAAAGAAGTTCTCCACTCACCTTATTTTTGAGCTTCTGGCATCCATAACTTCGAGAGAATAAATTTCTGTCGTTTTAAACAAATTACCCAGTGTGTGGTCATTTGTTATGGCAGCCCTAGCAAACTCATACAATTGCATTAGGGCGTTGCTAGAGTAATCAGCCTGGACTCTTTCTGAGCTCACTAAATACATTCAACATTACTGATAATTAGGAGGGAAAAAAAATTCCAAGATACTTTTCAAAGTACATCCCACACTTGCACTCATGGTATGAACATGTTTGACTAGAATGACTGCATTGTGGAGATGTTGAAATCTGTTCTCTTTCTTTCAAATATCAAGCAGGCTGAGCTTCAATTCTAAAAGTGACATTTCATATTTGGGGTGCAAAGTTAGTCCCTGTTGTTGCAGTTTAGGCAAAAATTATTTGAAAAAGTGTAAGTATTCTTTCAATCTCTTCTAAAGTAAACAGTCAATATGTTCATGTTTCGTTTTTGATATGCATAGATATTCCAAACATTGCATTTTTAAAATTTATTTGGAGCTATACTATTGATGAAAATAATTTTGAAAAATATGTTCTTTGGATCAATTATCTCAGTAATAGACTTAATTATTAAATGTAGTATTTTTAGAGACTGAGTACTTGATTTTCAAAATATTTGATACAAATTAATGGTAAAATATATAGCCTATTACTTTTTGTAATATAATGCTTATATTTTCTCATAAAATAGAAGAAAAATACTTCTTACATCTTCCATAATAAGCCATGCTCCAGACAGTGTCTTTATTCTTGATAGATAGATAGATAGATGATAGATAGATAGATAGGAATAAGTAAAGGGGGATCAGCTGTTTCACAAATCACAGTTTTTGTTTTCTCTTTCTTTTTTGACTCGGATTGATAACTCTTACTGACCTGAATCTAATTTATTTTTAGCCCCTTGCCAAATTAGGGAGGGAAGTAGGGGGTAGAGATCCAAGGTGTTAGCGTGGAGATAGATACTCAGCCAAAACACTACAAAAGTTTTCTTGCTTCTGATTCAGAGTGGGCATTGTGAGTGAACCATTGTACAGATGAAGAAACAAAGACTCTCAAAGATTCCTGAAAATATATCTCTTTGGATTTTGTCAAGTTGAAGGAGATCTACAGAGGATGCCTCAGCCTGTCCTTGAGCCTGTCCTCTTGTGGTTACCAAGGATTAGGCCAGGTGTTCTTAACTTTTTTTGTGCCCCGTGCTCTTTTGGCTGCCTGAAGAGGACTGTGGATCCCTCTTCTGAATTATGCTCTTTTTGTTTTTGTATTTTGTCTGTTTTTAACTGATCATTTGAGTCATTATAAACTCAGGATGTTGCAAAAATAATGCATAAAATCTGTATATCTTCATCCAGCTTTCTTTCTTTTTTTTTTTCCTTTTTTTTTTTCATCCAGCTTTCCATAGTGGTGACAACTGATTTAACTGTAGCACAATATAAAAACCAGGAAACTAACATTGGTACAATAATGTTTAACTAGATTATAGAACTAAATTGTCATAGGCTTTTTGCATGCAATCATTTTTGTGTGAATATGTGTGTCTCTCTGTAGATATATCACAATTTTGTCAGGATTGTTGACTTTGAATTTATTGTTTCATAGTACAGTTCTCATATCACATCAAAATTTATCATATATCTATGTCTTATGCCATATATTATCACAGTATCTTTCTAAAATCATCTCTATAATTATTTTAAGTCTTCAAACACTGACAAAAAATTTATTGATGGTAAATTGGTAGGAGAAAGTAAAAAAAAAAACATGGTAAAACATAGATCAAATATTTAGACCACTGTATCTGTGGAACACTTGGTAGGTACCAAGAGTTGTTTTATTTTTTATATAGGAACTAGGAGATTCTTTTCCAGAAAAGGAAAATTCAGCTCCCATGGCAAAAGCCATTAGAAATAATTCACCAAAAAGGAGAGGAGAGTATCATAAGTTTATTGTAAGAATCTTCCATTTTTAAAATGATATTTAGAGGTTTAGAAGTCAAAGAATATTACTTTGATTGAAGACTTGAATTTAAGACCCAATCTCAGCTCTATGGCCTGAGGTAAATCACTTGATCTCTTGGAACTCAGCTTATACACCTCTAAAAGAAGAAACCAGTTGCTCTAAAAATGCTATGAACACAAAATAATTTTTTTTCGTGTGCTGTGACAAATGTGTGTATTCAGCAAAAGTATAAAGTAAGAAACTTTCTCTTTGGGATTCCATGTCTCTTTGCATTGTGGCTCTCACTGGATTTCTAGCTGTTCCTACATTTCTCCTTCAGTGTGCCCTACCATTTTAACCTATTTAGTTTGCCATTTTTAGAAGCAGGATATGCTCTTGGCAAGTATTTCCCAAATCAATTTGACTGCAGACCCCGCTACCCCTTTCAGCAAAATCTATTAGCAAGTCACTTTGGGAAATGCTTTCCTCCGTCTTTATCCTCTAGCATTTGGACATTTCTATTTTATGTATCTGTCTTCCTAGATCTTTTAGGATAAGATATTTGATAAACCTATTCATTTTATTCTCATGGGGGAGCTAATGTTTCTACATACAGTTAACTTGTGAGGTTTTTAAAATAACAAAGAACGCATTTAAAAAAATCTCTAAATCATAGAGTAAATATCTTAATGGAGCAAAATTGTTTTCCGTAATCTGTATTCTATGTAATATGGCCTGAAGGAATTTATCATCTCTTACATTATGTAAGAGAGTTTAGTGTTGTTCTGTCATTTTCATTTATACCCATTGATATATTTTTCCTATGTACTTATAGTCTGAGGAACATTTCACTCACATTTTTGATGTTAAAAATTACAGATATTTAATTCCATTTAATTTTTCAGCCAACAAAAATCTACTCTCTTGCTTGAGCAGGGATGGAAAAAGACAAGTCAGATATTTTCATAATGGCAAATATTATTTTCTTTCATAGCTTTCCCAGTAGCAAGCATTGTCACTTAACATTGGTGACGTGCTTGACTTGGGATTGAGCTTCTCCTCCCACGTTCTATATTCACTTCTGAGTTTACCATCTGATAGATTGATCTGACATCTATCATAGTGGCCTCCTGTCAGCACCTCTACTACATTATCCCTGTAAAGCTCTTATACATACTTCATATCCTATCATTCTCACAAATATAACAATCTTCTAAAAATTTGACTCTCTAGCCTCAGCATAGACATTCTCACTCCTGATAGAAAGGACTATAATCACTGTGACAACCAGAATGTACACAAATCGTCATCAACTCTTGAGCTCTAAGACACCCCATATTGATCTGACACTTTATCTTTCTTCCATTATCTCCCCAGTTCCTCAAACCACTCTGAGAGCTACACATGGCAGGTAACATTATTCTTTTCAACTTTTTGGAGGCATAGAGAAATTAAATGACTCACTTATCACACAGAAAACCTGGCGCTAGTCAGTTCTCCCGTGTTCTAAGTGAGGGGTTTTTATGTAATATCCGTGTAGTGCCCCATCTCATATGAGACAAGTCATACTTCATGTACGAGAATAAATTTCAGTTTCTAAAATATTCAAGTCATCTCAGGCATAAGCTTCACAACATCTACATCATAATATGCCTCTGCCCAAAACCTGCCAGTGAGTCCTCATTTTTTTTTCAGATTATTACTTTAAACACTTACATAATCTGTTTATCAATTTTCCCATTGCCTACTAGTTTTACCCTCACTCATCCTATGCCTAACCCTCTCTGGCCTCCTTGATATTTTTCATACTTACTGAGTGTGTCCTAATCTATATTGTAGATTAGGTCATTGTACTGGCCACTTGCTCTCCCTGAATCATTCTTCTCCAAGATATGAAACTCAGATTTCAAACGTTTTCTTTTCAATGAGGCCTACATTGTTTACCATTTCTTTTAATGTTGTGACTCTCCCAACTTCAGCGCTTCTTACTTTGCTTTATTTTTTCTATTGTACTGAATATTTTTACTATACTATGCTATTTACTAATTTGATACATTTATTGTCTGTTATCTGTATCTCTCAGCTAGAAGGTAAGCTCCTCTTAAGCTCAAAAGTAGGGACTTTTGTCTGTTTTTATTGCTGATGTATGTGTTGGAGAGGAAAGATTTTTCTGTACTCTTCAAAATTCTTCTAGCTGATCTAACAATGAAATTGACCTGAGACAGATTAGCAGGAGAAAAAAAAACACAAAGTTTACTTATATACACATGGAGGCCCATATTGATATTGAGACCCAAAGAAGTGACCAAAGCAGGCATTTGTATACTTTTTAGACAAAGAAAAAAATCTGTGAGGAATTGACAAGACAAAGAAATGTATGTTTGGAAGCTTCAACTAGATGGAATTTTAAACAGAGTTTGCGCTGAGGTAGTAAATTAGTAAAAACAAAACAAAACAAAAAAAAAACCAACAAGCTTTGTTTATATGCGCCTTTTAGCTCTGAATTTCCTATGTCTGACAATAAGTGTATCTACCCCCTGGTACAAGGATGCCATCTTTCACATGGGAGATTTGTTTCCTGCTTTCTGGAGACAAAAGGTGTGGGGGGGGGGGCGGGGGGGTGTCAGAGCATTCTTTCTGCACTGGCTTCTTCTTAAGTGATTTTAATTCAAAATAGTCCATATGCCATCGTGGCACATTTGAGGGCAGCCTGCCCTTGGCCCACATATATCCACAGCATGTACTGGGCTCAATAAATAACCATTGAATTAGTGAACACACATCTGTCAGGCTCTCTATATGCTCGCAGATGCCAACTCCTCTCAGAACTAGGCTTTGGGATATCGCCTGCATTTCTTAAGTTAGAGGGTTAATAACCCTGGAGCTCCCTCAAAGGAGATTGTAGCAGAACAACAAGCTCACTTTTGCAGCTTGAGGGAAATCCAATTTAAAAAGCCGCCATATTCCATAATAGAATATAGCTTGATAAAAGATTTTGAAAATAATTTAAAAGCTTCCTGGTCAGCATTACTTTTATCAGCTGATATATCTCTATACTGTCACTCTTTTCTTCAGCTTTGAAATTTCAAAATGCTTTTTTCTCTGGCTACATGTCTGAGGAAAACAGTATCTAAATACTATTTCTCTTAAGACAGAGTAAGCAAGCTATGGAGAAACCCACATGCAGCATTCCAATTTTTACATTTTCCAGTAACTAAAATGATTGTCTTAATTCACAGGACTAGTTTGCAAGTATCTAGCTCTGTCTGGCTAGACATTTATGTGTAAATGCTTTGGGTACATGTGCATGTGTGTGTGTGTGTGTGTGTGCGTGTGTGTGTGTGTTTGGTGAATTTGTCCTTTAAGACCCTAGTGATTGTTTCAGTGTCTGGATGAGCATTTTGATTGTTTTCATCCTGAAAGCATACAAACTATGTTCAGAGAGATAGCTTCATTTCTTATATAGAATGCAGTGCTCGACGTCTGCTAGCCGTCACAGAACAGTGTTTCCAATCAACCTGGACAATGATTACTTCAAACTAAATGGGAAATATTTTAAGGACTCTGCTTCTTCTTTTAAGAATTGACTAGGAGAAAAAAGATAGCCACTTAGATGTTACCCTACCAAGCCCAATCCAAAAGATTCCTCTCTCTTTCATCAATTTACACCTTGTTTCCTTAAGATGTTGACTGGAGACAAAGGGAACTTTATTTCAGTGTGAATTGCCCAGAGGAAATGTTAATTGAGGGCAATGGTATTGTAGAGCAATTCTCTGGCTCTGTCATCTGTTCAAATTTGTTGATTTACTTGGAAAATGAGAAATGGAAAGGTGTGTTTGTGGATAAGCACTTGCACTTTTTTGGACTTGTGTTGGGCACAGAAAATGGAGGTGAGGAAGTCAAAGATTTTAAGAAAAAAGGCACAGGCATGTTTCAGGAGTACCATCCAGTACAATAAGTGACATGCTAATTTTCTCGCTGACTATTACATTTTTATTCTCCTTGAGTTTATCATTGAGTAAATGGAAGAGCGACTTACTCATTCCAATGTTTCACGAAGCCTAAGAATAAATACATCTTTCTCTCTTAGCAGAGCATAAAAGAAAATTGACTTATTTCAAGATGTATATCAAGCAGGATAACAGTACACAGTCTGGGACAAATATTAGGTGTGTTCTTCCAAGCTATTTCACAACATAGCCCATTTCTTGAAAAGTCAGGTTAAATTAGTTAAACAACAATAAAGAGAATATCTTCAGTTTTAAAGTCAATTATAGTGAATCTGAAGCAGTTTTTACTAGTAAATTAGGAGAGTATTGGATTCGGCTCCTAAAACATGGCACTTTGGAGTGGAAGACTGATGCGCTGAGCTAACAAATTCATGTTTCTGTAGGAGTGCCTATGTGAGCATACAAAGTGACCACACCCTCATGAGGTTGGTGGCATAGGGTGGAACAGGTGAAGAAGTTTTGGGGAGAACGGTCCTTTCTCCCAGTGCATGAAAATAAAGATACTCTTTGGTGTTTCAGTTAGTGCTGTAAAACTTTATTATTATTATTATTATTATTATTATTATTATTATTATTATCAAGAATCAGATAGTAAATATCTTTAAGCTTAGCTGGCCATGGGTTCTCTCACAATTACTTAACTTTATCAACACTATATTGTGAAGACTGTGTTTCGACAGAAGATTATTTATGCACATTGAAACTTGTATTTTATATATAACTCTCAGGGGTCTTGAAAATGTCTCCCTTTTAATTTTTTCTGCCATTCAAAATTGTACAACCCATTCTTAGCTCATGGGTTGTGTAAAACCTATGATGTAAGACCACAGGCTGAGTCATTGATTATTGACTCCTGTTTTAGGAAAACAATTGATATGTGCAAAGACTAATGATGGATCTGAATACATTTTTTAAAAGATTTTATTTATTTATTCATGAGAGACACAGAGAGAAGGGCAGAGACACAGGCAGAGGGAGAAGCAGGCTCCATGCAGGGAGCCTGATGCGGGACTCGACCCCAGGACCCCGGGATCACGCGCTGGGCCCAAGGTAGATGCTCAACCGCTGAGCCACCCAGGTGTCCCTGAACACATTTTTAAATCCAACTGGACATTTGCTGAGTTATATAAAAGTCAAAATCAGTATGGATAGTCTATGTTATTGCCAGCTAATCTGACAAAAGTTAAAACTTTCAATGGCCCAATAAAAACAATAGTTAGAAAAAAAAATGGCTTTTTGTGGATTAGTTTAATCCCTGATGATCATGAATTCAGCTTTTAATATACAGAGGAACATTCCTCCTCAATACATATCACAACTTTTAGTTCCACATGTTTTTAACAGAGTTAAAGAGAATTATATGCAGTTTCTTGTATTCATGCCCCTCATTTCAAACATAAGCTCCTTCACACCTCTATCAGGTGTCTTCTCTGTTGAGTGCTTGCTATGTCCTAGGCACTATGGTAAACCTTTCAGAAATGTTATCTTATTTAATCCTCGCAAAAACCTTCTAGAAATGTTCTTATAATTCTTAGTCTAGAGGTGATGAAACTGTCTTCCATGGGTTGCATTTAAGTGCTCAAATCCACACTGTTAGCAAGGGGTAGATCTGGATTATGAAACAGGGCTTTCTACTTTCCAACCCCAAATTTAAGCTCTATTTTTTCCTATAGACATTAGTTCAGTATCAGCAAATATGTAGTCTCTAAGGACTCTGAAGATCCTCAGACTGATGGACTATATGCATTCGTTAAAATATTTTATTTCTACTATGTAATAGCACTGAGACTGGACAGGCAAATAAATATGATTACTATATCAAAGGACTTTTAGTCCAACAGAAGAGACAGATACTTAAACAGTTAAATATAATGCTGCACTCTAGCAAAGGTAGGTATAAAAAGTAGATATAGAAATTTAGATTTAGTAGTAATTAATTTAACTGAGAAGAATGGAGGGCTCTGGGGATGCTTCACACAATTTTATGAGTTTGAGCAGGACTTTGTAGGATTGGGGCATGAATGAATGATTTCTACCCTCTAGATTGATTTGTTTATAGCTGTAGTTCCTAATATTCCCTAGTTGAGACACTGTTTGGAGCTGTAATATTTGTTTCAATTCTTTTATAAGAATTGGATTGTTTTCTGAGTGTGCATTTTAGAGAATAAGCTAATGTTCTGCCCAAATAAGATAAAACACCAAAGGCTTTCCAAACCAAGGAAAGTATTAACTCTCTTTGGCAGAAATCAATTAGAACACCAAATGAGTAATTGCTTATACTTCTGAAAAGCATCATAAACTATAGTGGAAAGAACAAGAGGGCAAAAAAATAATAAAATCACAGAGGCAGTTTCTTCATCCATTTGATCATTTATTCAGCCAAATATTTATGGTAAGTTTCTGTTAGGTGCCAGTGACAGTTTTGAATGATGGAGATAAAACAGCAAATAATTTTAAAAATCCCTGATTACTAGAGCTTACATCTAGGATAAGACAAATAATAACATGTAAACACAAAATAAGAATTTAAAGGATAAAAGTGCTCTGAGAATTGAGGGAAAAAACCTATTGTAATGGAATAGCAAGTGAACTAGGAAACACTTTTATTTTATTTTATTTATTTATTTATTGAGAAACACTTTTCAAAGGACAGCAAGAGAAGGCTAGTCTGAGAAAGTGATATTTCAACCAAGATTTCAATGCATGTTAGGAGTCAGCTTTGGGAAAACCTGGACCCAGAGAATTCTGGGCCAAGATCATGCCAAATATGAGGGAAAGAGCTTGGTAATATGTTCTAGAATCAGGAAATCTGGAATCATGGTTATGAAGGAGGAAGGTAATATCAATCCCTAGCATCATATTAAATAGTTTTAGTTTTATTCTAATTGCTCTGGAAAAGTTATTAAAGGGTTTCATGCAGTGAAGTGGTAGTTGATTTGTAATTTTTAAAGTCGGCTGTTGTGTGGACATGAAATATAGTTGAGCAAAGGTAAAAGTCTATTGCAGGTGATTATTAATTCCCATTATGGGTAGAATCTTTGTACTAGGTAAGAATTGTAATACTTTTTATGCTTCCAAATGAGTCTAAATGTTTTCTTGAATTCAAGGGTAGAGAGAATAGGTCAATTTGCAAATAAATGTGTCTATTGGCAAATGGACCAATTTGCACATGTGAACCATTAACATTTATAAGAAGGTGGACCTACATTTATCACAGTGGAAACCTCACTGAAATGTTTTGAAGCCCATCACCAAGATTCTAGTCAAAATCTGATTTAAAAATATTTAAGGTAGTCTCATTTTGGAGAAATGTCCATGTCATCTGAGGTTCACATGATTTACTGGAGATATTTACTTAAACACTTGATGTCTCTTAAGGAATCAAATTTTCACAATGGTTGTAGAACCTCTATGATCATGCTGCTTTTTGTCCATGTTGCTGACAATTCTCCCAATTCCTTTCTTGATAAATGAAACATTTGGCTGGCCAGTTGCAATTGATGTTCCATTTCCAATTGCGTCTTTTGCTGTGAGGAGCAGCACATTAGTGTGCCTTCTTAAGCTCCTTCTCTCGCCACAATTAAAGTTGCTTTGACAGTCCTTTAGTGCCATAATTCAGGTTTCTACATAAGTACTGTTCTTACAATGTCTCTTAGCTGAGTCCCTGGTGAATAGCTTGTGATCAGTAAATGTTTGCATGAATGATTCTAGAGGTTATGTAATACTACTTAACATGTGTTGTGTACTTACTAAAGTTCCTCCACTGTTTACTAAACGTCCTCCACTGTAATAAATGCTTTTGCAACTCTTATGCTTCTTATAAGTGAGGAAACTGAGGCAGGCCAGAGTGAGGCAGGTCTCACTTGGAGCAGATATTGAACCCTGGAGGCCTGACTCAAGACCCGCACTGACCTAGGGCCTCTGTCTTTGTCGCCAGAGACCTGAATCGAGAAAATTTCCTGAGCAAAATGCAAAGGGCAACCGACCCTACCTGGCCACAGCTTCACTTATACTCCCTTCAGACTCCAGGCTCCCTCACAGTGGGACGGTGCCAGGGTCCTTGGCCACACCTCTGGCTCATGCTTCTGTGCCTTTGTTTTTGTTTGTTTGTTTGTTTGTTTGTTTTTTGCTTCTGTGCCTTTGGCCTTTGAACGAGGGTGTGCTTCATGAGCATGCAACCTGTGTTGCACAGGGTTCCATACATACCAGGGCCCTGTACTTCATTGAAAGCTGTGCTGTCATGGTCCAAAAAGTCTAAATAATTTTAACTTTGAACTTGTGTTTATTTAGTGAAGTTCCAAGGAACAAGGAGGCATGAACATGAACAGAGAGAATTGTCTGTGTGTTTGACTTTGCTTGTTGCTTATTTGCCCATGAGAGGCCCCATGACTACAACAATATGGTGGAAGTTTGGTGTTGAAGTTCAATGCAAGTCCAAGCAAGATACGTGTACTAAGTCTACAATTTAGGAGGCAGGGGCACACAGCCTGAGACGCCACACTTTCTTACTGAATCTGAACTGGCTTCAAATGTAAAAGAAAGGCAATGGTATTGTAGGAAATTTGAAATACCAAGGAATTCTATCATATCCTTTGTCACTTGTATTACTTCTCAATATTAGCCAATTACTTGTACTGGAAATGATGACGTGGTAAAAAAGGGAAAGTAAGGGGCAGACCATAGGTCCTTTCTCCTTCATTCAGGTAGAATGTGTGCATATCAAAAATTGAACTAGAACTGATAGGCTTTTGTAGCACTTCCATTACACACATATGAGCTATGAAATACAAATTGTGTGATTCGGTGATTCCGCCCACAAGTTAAATGCTCTTATATTTTCATTTAAAACTGATATCATGAAAAGTATAAAGATGAAGGGCACAATTGATGCTTATAACTTAAAATTTTTAATTTTTTTCTACTTAGAACAATAGAAGTAGTAAATAATAAACATGCTGAGAAGTGGGAGAAAGACCATGGAAGACAGGAAAAGCTTTATACTTTAGTACTTTAGACACCATCTCCCCCCCCCTACTTTTTGCACAAAGGGTCTGATCCCATGTTTTCATTTTGCACTGGGCCCCATAAATTACATAGCTCTGCTTAGCCCGTCCTGTTCCTATAGTCAACAAACCAGGCTTCCTTGGCACACCTGGCGAATAGCTAAGCAAACTTCAGATCTATCTCAGACGACACCTGCACAGTGATTCCTTCTGTATGTCTTAGGGGTAGACATTAGGGGTTTCATTTTCTGTCAACTCACAGTAATTAGTACCTCCTTACTTGTTCATATTCATTCATTCTACAAATGTTTGTGGCCTAGCATATCACAGGCATTGTTCTAGGTGCATTTTATACCTTCTTTACTGGCAATGCCCCTTGTGTTGTGTTTACTTATCTTTTCTGCTAAAGAGAATGTCATTGGAGATAGACACTGTGTTTGTCAGTCATCAGGGTTTATTATTATTATTATTATTATTATTATTATTTAAAAACACTGTTGAGAGTCTACTACATATCAACCATTGTGCTTTATTCATGTTTTTTTTCATCCCCAGGCACAAGCAATGCATGAACAGAAATTGGTAATAAATATTTTATAGGCAACCGAATGGACAAGATAAATAGGAGCCATAGATGTAGCTGAGTAATACCCAAGCATCAGCATGAACTTGAGTAGAAAGAATGAACCTAAAGTAAAGAAATATATTCATCCATGATGATTTTATCAGCTATCTTGCATCTGCATTTCTTAGTTCACTGCCAGAGAATGCAAATAAGTTGGATGAGTTGCATCAGAGTTATCTCTGATTCACCATGTGGCAAACCTGAAACGACAATCGTAGTCTCCTGGACAGCAATGTCTACCAGCAGGGAACCCGGTCTGCTGCCTTGAGCTCCACTGAACTAGACGTGGGCAATGTACAGAAGTTACTAAAACATAAGAAGGGGGGAAACAACAGTCAGTAGGACATCTGGGGGCATAACTTCAGGCAATAGAGCAGAGCTGTGAAATGTTATGGGGAGAACAACAGTGTGCTTAGTAAGCCAATATACAGGATCGGAGTGAGCACAATTTTTCTTTATTGTTTTGTATCAAAGTGTCCAACAAACAATGGATGAAAAGAGGCAGAGCCACAGGCATCAAGTTACCCTGAATTCAGGCATTGTAATTATAACCCAGAAGAATTTCTTGCAATCTTTGTGGGAAGACTATCATAGGAAGGAAAATAGCAATGTAGAGGGAGATGGGTGGTGGAAGGTGAATCTACAGTGTTGTGTCAACGTTGTATATTCGCAGTGTTATTTGGTTAATTCCTTTCTTTTCCACCAGAACTTAAGATGTCTGAGGACAGGCTCCTTTTCTGCCTCAACTACAATTATAACCTCGGCCTGTTACACAGTGACTGATATATTTTAAGTACTTATGTGATATTTATTGACTGAATTAGTGAGTAAACAAAAGACTATGGCAAAATTCACTTAGGTTTCATGAGGCAATATGACTCAGTCTTTCAATGGTATTGTCCTTCCTTATGAAGAAAGACCATGTGCGATTTCCCTTCAAATGTTCTGTTACATTCAAGACTGGCCAGAAGAAAAGTGAGAGTAAATTATAATTTGAGGACTATGAATGATAGTTTCTCTAGAAACAAATTTAACAGGCTCTTTATGCATATTCTTTATTCTTTAAATAAAATGTAATTAGCACCATGAGCTTGACTTTTTCATTTCATATCCCGCTTTCTTAAAAGAAAGCTTGGTTTGAGCCTCGGAAGATAGTCTTGGTAAACATTTGTTAAATGGATGAGTAAATCATGATAGGATTATGTGTTGATTTAAAACTCTGAAAAAGCACAAAGCTGCAAAGTGATATAATGAGTTAAAAGAGTGCAGCTGCTATTATGGGGCATATGTTAGTTTTCATATTGTTCTTTTCATTGTAGTAACATTCTTAGCACTTATTCGGGCACTTCTTTTGACCTGCTTGAACCTTCTTTGATGTGTGAAATTCTCTTGGCCATAAAATAAAGCAAAAGTTTGAATATAAGTTATTCAAAGAAAGACCATAACTGTGATAGGACAGCATGAGCCTTGCAGAATTTTTTTGTAAAGTGGAAAAAGGCTTTTCAAAGCCCAGCGGTTGCTACTATGTATTTGACGCACTGTTTCAGTCTGCAATTTCAAATGTTGTGCAAACTTGGATGGAATATAACACCACCAAAAGAGCAGTGTTCTCTTCCTGAACCTTGCCTCTTGCTGATAGAATATAAAATGTAAAAGCAAAGAAAATTTTAGGCTGAGACTTGAGCTTCAAAAGACAAAACATGTGGGTTGCTTCTTAGCAGGAATGAAACATATACATTTCAATGGGAAAATGGGAAGTCAGAGGTCATAATTGCTGTGGAACACATCTCAAGATGGAATCAATAGCAAAATGATCATTAAAAACACTATGGAAGGCACAGAGGGCCAGAGCAATAAGGCTTCAGGACTCTGAAACAAGAGGTGAGGGAGGAAGAGCTTTCTGTCTGTCAAGTAAATGTGTCTTTATTTTATTTTACTTAAAAAAAATCATCAAATGTGAAGCATCACACTCTAACGGTTGCAAAAGTGATTTTTAATAAAAATTGCTAAAATGGGTATAGAATATAAATGCTCTTTTTCTTCTCAATTAATACATTTCTAACAAACAGTCATTAAGAAAATCTGCCATTTTACTTTTATTTTATTTTACTTAAAAACCAACCTAAACTCCAGTATAGTTAAGAGTGTTATATTAGTTTCAGGTATACAATATAGTGCTTCATCAATTCCATATGTTACTCAGTGCTCATCATAAGTGCGCTCTCAATTCCCTTCACTTTTTTCACCCATCTCCTAACCCACCTCCCTCTAATAACCATTGGCTTGCTCTCTGTATTTAAGAGTCTGGCTTATTGTTTCTTTTTTGTTAAAAATTTTGTTTATTTATTTGAGAGTGTATGTGTGTGAGAGAGAGAGAGGGAGAGAGAGAGAGAGAGAGAGAAAATGAATGGGGTGGGGCAGGGGGAGGAGCAGAGGGAGAGGGAGAAGCAGACTCTCCACTGAACAGGGAGCCCAACATGCGCTCAGTGATGGACTCCCGGATCATGACCTGAGCTGAAGGCAAATGCTTAACTGTCTGAGCCACCCAGCCACCCCTAGCTTTTTGTTTGTTTGTCTGTTTTTTGATTTTTTGAGGGGTTTGCCTCTTTTATCTTTCTTTGTTTTGTTTCTTAAATTCCACATATGAGTGAAATAATATGCTATTTGTCTTTCTCTCACTGACATTTCATTTAGAATAATACCCTCTGGATCCATCTATGTTCTTGCAAATGGCAAGATTTTATTTTATTTTTTGTAATGAATGAGTGATATTCCACTATGTGTCACACACACACACACACACACACACACACACAATATATTTATATAAAGAAAAAGATAAAATATAGATATATATTTTATATTTTTTTACAGATAAAAATATATATATATATATATATATATATATATATATATATATATATATACCACACCTTCTTTATCCATTCATGTATCGATGGACATGGGCTGCTTCCATAATCTGGCTATTGTAAAAAATACTGCAATAAACACAGGGGTCCAATTATCTTTCCAAATTGGTGTTTTATATTCTTTGGGTAAATACCCAGCAGTGAAATGAGTAGGTCATATGATGATTCTAGTTTTGATTTTTGAGGAACCTCCTTACTGTTTTCCACAGGGGCTGTGCCAGTTTGCATTCCCACTAATAGTACATGAGCATTCCTTTTTCTCCACATCCTCGCCAACACTTGTTGTTTCTTGTGTTGTTTATTTTAGCTATCCTGACAGGTATGAGGTAATTGCATTGTGGCTTTGATTTGCATTTCCCTGATGATGATAAATGATGTTGAATGTTTTTTCATGTGTCTGTTGGCCAACTGTATGTCTTCTTTGGAGAAATGTCTGTTCGTGTCTTCTGCCCAATTTTAATTATTTGTGGAGTTTTTGGTGTTGAATTGTACAAGTTCTTTATATATTGTGGATACTAATCCTTTATCAGGGATATCATTTGCAAATATCTTCTCCCATTTGGTAGTTTGCTTTTTAGTTTGTTGATAGTTTCCTTTGCTTTGTGGAAACTTTTTTTTTTTTAAGATTTTATTTATTGATCCATGAGAGACACACACAGAGAGAGAGAGAGGCAGAGACACAGGCAGAGGGAGAAGCAAGCCCCATGCAGGGAGCCTGATGTGGGACTTGATCCCAGGACTCCAGGATCGCACCCTGGGCTAAAGGTGGTGCTAAACCTGTGAGCCACCAGGGCTGCCCAGCTAGCTGTGTGGAAACTTTTAATTTTGATGTTGTCCCAATAGTTTATTTTTACTTTGGTTTCCTTTGCTTTAGGAGACATATCTAGAAAAATTGCTGTGGCCAATGTCAGAAAAATTATTGCCCATGCTCTCTTCTAGGACTTTTATAGTTTCAGATTTCACATTTAGGTCTTTAATCCATTTTGAATTTATTTTTGTTTATGGTGTAAGAAAATGGTCCAGTTTCATTCTTTTGCATGTAGCTAATTTTCTGAACACCATTTGATGAAGAGAGTATCATTTTCCCATTGCATATTCTTGCCTTCTTTGCCAAAAATTAATTGACTATATACATGTGGATTTATTTCTGGGCTTTCTATTCTGTTCCACTGATCTATGTGTCTATTTTTGTGCTAGTACTTACTGTTTTGATTACTACAGCTTTATAGTATATAGAAACAGTCTGTTTTAGAGAACCAACTTTCATGGTTGATGAGGCTGACTTTGTGTAGGGTATTGGAGAATAAGGAGGAGGGAATTAAGTATGTCAGGCAAGATCTGACTTTGTCATTTGGCTAATTGGCAATGTCATTCACTGAATTAGGAAAGACAAGAAAATGAATTGATTCTGGTGAAAGATTTTTGTCGCTGCTTTTCTGGGGACATGTTCTGCTGGGATATCTGTTTTGTTCACTACTAAATAACCATTGCTTAGTAGAGACCTGGCATCCAGCAGCGGCTAAGTAAATATTTGCTGAATAAAAGAATGAATGAAATAGAACTTTTAAAGATATAGTTGAAAAGATTTGGATTGGAGACATAGAATTGGGAATTATCAGTACTTAGGTGGAAAACTGAGGAAATTTAAAAAGAATGAGCATAGAAAAGTTACAAGAGTGAATGACAGAGTTTTGAGCTAACAATTTTTTTACAATTAACAAATTATCTGTAGCTGCTAGAGTTGGAAAACACCTTTTAGGCTCTCATTTAAGTGTAGAACTTTCTGGAAATGGTGCCCTTATGAACAAAAGATTGTACATGGAGTCAGTCTTGTGCACTGAGTCAAGGGCAAGCTATAGGAAGAAGCAGAAAAACAAATAATTTGAACTCCTATTGATACTGTGCTGTTACAGCTTTTACAGCCATATCATTTAATCACCATATCAACTTTGTGGGGAGAGAGGGAAGAGATATCAAGCTGTACTTCACTATCTATATCTGTTCTCATTGATCACACGTTTGTGCTGATTGACTGGAACTTGTGTCTTGCTAATTGTTAACTATTTTGAATATCACCTTTGAAGATAGGCATTATGGGCCGCATTCAGCAAGCAAGGAAAATGAGGCTCAGAGACTAAAGTCCAAGGTCATAGCACATTACAATTATTTTAGCCGAATGTGAACTGGCTGGCCATTTGTGCAATTAAAGCCCAAGAGCTTCCCTGAGCTTCTCTCCTGGGTCTTTCTTCTCTCTGTTTCTCCCAGGTCAAATGGCAGAGAAGACACTGAGGGTCAAGAACTCTTTGTAGATTGTGACCTCCATCATGTTCACCTCCTGGATGAGTTTCCATTTAATAGTCTTATGTTTTTTTTCTAGTTGGAACTCCCCATGAACATATCACGGGTATTGCCTATTTCTGTGCAGATTTGTAGAGTCTTCTTGCATCCTGGCTGGTTCACCTTCTTATTTAGTTTTTAAGTCATTGAGTCTGAAGAATGTGATTAAAACCTGCCTTCTTTGTTCTACCTTGTTCTGCCTCCTTACAGTTGCCCTCAAACCAGCATAAAACACATTTTAAACACATGGCCTCCTTATGAGAAAATATTTTATGTAACAAATAAGTAAGCACAAAGCAGACGTTTGTTGTCTATGCTCCTTGAATGGAATCTACAGGTAATAAGTTTTAAGTGAGTAGACAATCATGAAAGTGGTGTCAGCAAAATACTGAGTAGATAGTTAAATGGGATCTGGAATTATTCTGTCAAGGAATGTTCGGTTACAGATGACAGCTACTTAAAGGGATTCATTTAGGTAATTTAAATTGCTTGCATATTGTGTATAAAACATTCTATCTTCTTTAATAATGAGCAACAAGTTGAAAGACTAATGGAATGGATGAGACTGAAAAAATTTTTACTTCCAGTGGATCCTTTGATTAGCTTCATCTAAAATTTACCTTTTTATATTTAGCATCCTTAAAAGTAAACAAAGAGTTTTTGAATTAGTTTTATTGTAACAATTCCAATTTGTTTAAAATACCTTTTGCTGAAACTCTTTTCATGCGGTAATTAAGGATATTTTTGAACAGTTAAAATCAAATAACAGAAACATTTCCGTCATGTTTCTTTTCAAGGACTCATAGGAATACCTTTTTAAAAGTTTCTGCTGGAAAGTCAGCTGTAAAGGCAATAACAGTATCACAAAATCACAATTTTAATTAACATTGCATTAATTAGCAGCACATAGATTAAAATCCAAGAAATGTATGCCTATGTGTTTGTGTGAGTGTATATCTGTGCAAAGTGTCTCAGTGTGTTCATAGTCTTATTAGTTATTTCAGAGAGATTTAGCATCTACTCATTTGGATCTTATGAGCAAAGAGACTATCCGGAGAAGTGTGAAGGTATCTCTAACATTGGGCTCAGTTGTGCATATAAATGGTGATTTTAGTGGCAATGAAAGGTAGAAACTCAAGTTGGCATTAATTCCTCTGCATCTTCTACCCCCCGTATCATTCAGAGGCCTAATAGATTCTACTAAATAAATGATTTCATATTTTGTTTCTCCTCCTGAATTCCATCTAAGTTAATTTGGCTACTGTCTTTTGTTTTGACTGCAGTCCATTTCTCTTCACCCAATTCTTTAGTCGGCTACCAGAACTGCCTCTGTCTTATATATTTTGTTTGTCTCTGATACTCAGCACACGATTCCCTGTTTTGCCTTTTCAATGAGGGCACCAAATTACCCTGACTATAGGGCTGCTTTAGATGGCTGTTTGGCCAGTCCTGACCAATCAACTTCCCCCTGCCATCCCCTCTCACCCCGCCAGCACAGTGATTTGTTCAGGGACGGGACTATCAATTCAAGTTGGTGCAATCAGATTGGTTCTTAGAATGTGTGGTAGAGCTACAGAGAGAACACTCTCATTCTGCCTGGAGTAGAACCTGCAAGATGGGGTCCTGGTGCACCTGATAACTGTTTGGGCACTTGAAAGAACCCCTTGAGATTCAGAAGAGAGCTATGGGATATTGACATTGTGTTCCTTGGGATTAGTAGGTGGGAAGCATGTAGCTCTAACTCTTTGGCAGTGTTGTTGCCACCAGGTGAAGCCTGAGATAAAAGCAGCATGAAGGAAAGCAGAGATGTCAGAGAGGGAGTCCTGGGGGCGGGGTTTGAACTCCTGGTTCAGCCAGCAACTGAAGCTATTCCTATGAGACAGTTTTATTTGAGATTTCTGTCCCTGGCAACCAAATGGACCCTCACTGATCTATCTTTGGACTAAAGTGTAAACAACTTAACAGGGTATTCAAATCCCTTCACAGTGGGGCTTCTTCAATCATGCTTTCAGTATCATCTCTCTGTTCAATAGCTGTACAATCCAGAGCCCAGGAAGACTGCACTCTTTACAGTTTTCCCATCCTGCAATAATGTTTGTCTTTCTGGACTTGGTAAACTACTCATCTTTTGACCTGTTTAAATATCACCTCTTCCAATAACATTTTCCCAAACTCCCCAAGGAGGAATTATCTACTCTCTTTGAATCCCAAAAGCCTTTGCTCATATTTCTATTGTGTTTAAAATTCATCTGTTTCTTGTTATTCTTCCCTACTTACAGCTCCATTTTTGCAAGAGCAACACCTTAGTCTTTTTTTTTTTTTTAATCTCTACTGCCTGGAACAGTAATTGGGAAAGCCCAGTGTGATGCTCTGTATTTGATTAATATGTAAGTAAATATCTCAAATATCCAAAATTACCACTTTAGGAGTTTTGCCATCGAACGGCCTGTTAATATACAAACAAGATCCTGAAGAAAACAAATTTAACAATCCGTAGTTTCTTGGATTTATTTATACATTTAAAAAAAGATTTGTCAGATATCTCAGCTGTTTGGATAGAGCCCCGGTCCTCCCCAAACCTGATGATCAGAATCATCAGGAAAGTGAATTTGGACACCGAACCTTACTCTCGGTATTCTGGATTTATTTATCTTGGGTGGAGCCCAGATTTGTGTGTATTTTAAAGATTCCTAAATGATTCCGATTCTCAGACATGTGGGGGAAATACTGTACTAACATATTTAGAAAATGGAACTTTAAATTGAGAAGCTTAGATGATGGCGTAGAGAGGATGAAGAAAATCTTGAGATATAAATTGATTTGGGGTTGGGGAGGGTTACAGAGACTCAGTCCCTGGCACCTGGAGGGAAAAAGGGAGCAATGAGAGAACAAAGTGATAATTGATGTCAAAGATAGACTTTTAACTTCTCATTCTCCCTCCTTTGGATTGTTTTCTATTTTGCCAAGAATGGTCCTTTTTTCATATAACTTCAAGCTAGAACATTTTTATTATGTGGTTGGCTTTAGAGAAGCAGCCTATTTATGATTTTATTTAACTTGCTTACTAACATTTCCTATACGTTCTAAACTAAGCTGATCACATATTTCATCAATAGAACACTGGAGGTTGTTTTCCTCAGCTTTGTTTCGTTTTAACTTTATAAAATGGACTCTGTGTTACAAAAGACAGCGGAGGTTACAAGAACGCTATCAGAGTGGCAAGAAGAAAAATCACTGAGTTTCTAATAATCTGTTGATAGCTTCAGACCAGAAAACGTTTTATGAATTAGGTTAAATGTGCTAACATTTGGAAGAAACTGGAGGACTAACTTTTAAGCTCATTAGTTCTGCAAATGACTAAGAAATAATGCCCAGCTGCTAAAAATAGATTAATTCCTTTCCCTCCCGGAAGGCTTTCAATGGCATGCTTATTACTGTTGCACTTAGTACTTGTCTTCCTTCAATTTTTATTTATGTGTATCTGGTATTTTTTGTCTCTTTAAAACATTTCTGAAATTGCCTGAATACACCTGAATACAGCTCTGGTATAGAAACACCGGCAAAAGCAAATGTGAACTCTCCCCTTTGTAATTCTCTACCTTTGAAAGCAGTATCATGGTTGACTTAGATACCTTTTGGGAGAAAATCAGTATTCTTTCCAAATTCATAACATGTTTTCATGACTACGAGTTTGAGGAATTAGAAGACAAAATTCTAAGCAGTGAACTTGTGTTGCTAATTGTGAATGGCAGTAGGCTATGTGCATTATCACTTATGAAGATAATGAGTGAGAACAAAAGAGCATATTAAATAAATACATACTGAAAAAATATAGGCTCTTCAGGAACATAGATGACATATGCAAGCTTCTTTTCATTTATACTCAAAGTTATACCCATTTAAATGATTTTAAATGAATATTTTGCTATGAAAGTGTTAGAAAACCGTACCCGTCTAGTAAGGTTGCTGACATAATACTGAAGCTAGAATTACTGATTTATGACATATATTTAAGTAGTTAGAAAACCTCTGAATTGTAGATTAAGCCAGGGTTTTTCCCTCGAGATTTTATTTATTTGAGAGAGAGAGAGAGAGAGAGAGAGAGAGAGGAGAGCGTGAGCAGGGTAAGGGAAGAGGGGCAGAGCTGGGTTCAGTCCAGAAACCCTGGAAAATGTTCTATGTGCACTTGAGAAGAATGTGTGTTCTGATGCTTTTGATTGAAATGTTCTGTATGTGCCTATTAGGTTCATTTGGTGTGCAGGGTTAATCAGGTCTGCTATTTCCTTATTGATTTTCTGTCTGGATGATCTAACCAATTTTAAAAGTGGGGTGATAAATTCCCTTATCATTACTATATTGTTACTTATTTCTCCCTTCAGTTCTATTAATATTTGCCTTAAATAAAGCTGTTGTTGGGTCTGCTGTGGGGTCAGAGGTGGCAGGCTTCTTGCTAGAGTCTTGGGCATAGGGGGACCCCCCCCAGGTGGAAGGGACATTGTTCAGTAGGTGGTGCTGGCACAAGGATCCACTTTGGGGTGTGCAGTTGGGTCCTTAAATAGCAAGCCTGTTACCAGGTACACAGAGTGGGGCGGGTGGAGGGGATGGGCTCCTGCCGGGATCCTGGATGCATCCTTGCATGGAGAGGACTAAATCCGGATGTTGGCTGGGAAGGGCTACAACTGACTCCTGCGGTTACTGCTGGTCCACAGCCAAGGTAGAGGCTTGCTCTGGAGGCCCAGGTGGGCTCCTCTCCCACCTCTTCTTTGGACAGGTGACTGCATCACCGTGGCTCCGTGACCATGACTGAGGGAGCCTGAAGCTGACTTACAGGACCATCTCAGGCTCTGCAACAGACCAAGGTTGACAGGAGCACGGGTGGGCATGTCCCCCAGTGGGTCTCTGAGGGGACCGAACTTCTCCAGGACCACAACTGGGAGAAATTGAAGCTCACAAGCATCCATTTTAGGACTTTCTGTTCAACTGAGGTCGCTGGCCTGCCTCTGGGGTTGGCAGGAGGGTTCCTAACCTGGGGCTGGAAGGGGCTGGAGCAGAGTATGAGGCCCATTCGGGATCTTGAGGGGCCCGGGAGAGAGTGTCTCCCAGCAGTCTCATGCCAGCAGGACTGCTCATAGACTATGGTGGTTTAGTATAATTCAAATATTTTCTTTATTTCCACAAAATAACACTTCGCTGGACTAAATACAGCATTTATTTTTAAAGATGTTATTTATTTATTCATGAGAGACACACAGAGAGAGGCAGAGGGAGAAGCAGGCTCCATGCAGGAAGCCCAACGTGGGACTCGATCCAAGGACCCTGAGATTACGACCTGAGCGGAAGACAGACACTCAACCACTGAGCCCCCCAGGTGTCCTTAAACATAGCATTAATGAAATTGTATTTAGCTCCGATTGCTGCAAGTTTTACTTGAGAGACCATGCCAATCCCTCCTTCTGCTTTCCCTACACACTTGCCATGCTGTAATCTAGCCTATATAATCCAGTTCAGTTTAAAGAGGGAGCATACATCTTAATTTTCTAGTTAAGTAAAGGGCATATCTAGCTAAGTGGATGAATAAATGAGGATATAAATACATGAATGAGATGAAGGTTACACGGCAATAATGGAAATATTGCTGGATAGTCTTTTTTGACAGTCAATAAAAGGACTGCAGTGCTGATCAATGGAGCTCTTGAATTGCTTTTTGGGTAAGAGAAAAATTTAACCCTGGTGCTAAGAGGCTGACTGAAGATGTTTCTCTTGAACTCTGCCTTTGATATTGAGCTCATGTGATGAACTTACATCGACTAAATCTAAGATGCACTGCGTCAAATCATGAAAACACTGGCTTTCACAGAAGATAATAAATTATTTTTAGAATAGAAATCAAGTTGAGAGCAAGTGAGAGATGGGGTTTGGAAAAGTACGTTAAAAAATAAAATATATACATTTTTACATATATATAAAAACTGGGCCTGTCATACCTATAGGACCAGAATAGTAGTTAGATCTGGATTTCAAATAGGTTTATTTTCTTCCTTTTTGTTTTCATATTTAATTAGTTTTCTATGTTTCACTTTTGCAATCAGTGAAAAATAAAATTGAATAAAAATAATTGAACAAAAACTATCTGTTGTTTGGTAAATAGTTAATAATAAAGTCCTGGTGGTTAACAAGTTCTTTCTTGTAATTAGAACACTCTTTTTAAAAATTTTAACTACAGAAATGACAAGATACAGGCTTAGGAAGAAAAAAAAAACATATCATCTGGGGCATTTCACCTGAAAAATGACTGAGTACCTTAATTCTTTATATAAATTAAATTTAAATGACTAGAGTATTTCCCATTTAGTTATGACTCTAAGAAATGGATGTTTAGGGCAGCATTTCCTAAATTTGTTCAATAGAACATTAGCATCCTGAAAATTCGCTCATAGGCATTCCTTAGAACAAGGATTTTAAGATCAAATCAGTTTGGGAAATGAAGTTCAACAAAATTAAACAGGCTTATTTTACAGCTAGTTTCTTAGAGCCATTTCATGTAATAATGTGTCTTGTGATTTTCCAGGAGGAGATATAATTTATAATGTTTCCTAAACTTTCACCGAGAATTCCCATTAACGTGGCACACTACAGTTTGGGGAAGAACATGATGGTGGATGTCTGTAAGTAAGACATAATGCTCTGCAATGGTTGGTCATCTGCGATTTTATTTTCATATTATTTTGTTCACCTTTCAAAACGTATCTCTATCTGCACACATAAAATTATCTTCCATTGTTTTCTTTTTTATTTTTGAGAGGCTGAAACGTTTGTCTTTCTTATAAGAAAGTTGTTATGAGTTCTATTCTAGATCACTGTTAGAAATATGTATTTATTTATTATATTATTATTTTGTTGTTATTTTTTTGTTATATTATTTTTGATTGTAAAATTTCCAGGCATCCAAAAAGGCATAAAGAATGATATAATGAATACTTGTGTAGCACCTCCAAGAAATGAAACATTACAAGAAATGTTTCCATAGCCACCTCCTCCTCCTTATCTACTACCTCTAAGAGGTGGGCATCTTTATTTTTATTTTTTTATTTTAGAAAGAGAGAGAGAGAGAGAGAGAGTGTGTGTGTGTGTGTGTGAGAGAGAGAGAGACAGAGAGAGAGAGAGAGAGAGCAGGGGAGGAGCAGAGGATGAGGGAGAGGGAGATAATCTCCAGCAGACTCTGCCCTGAGCTCAGAGGCCAACTGGGGGCCTCTATCCCAGCACACTGAGATCATGACCCGAGCCAACACCAAGAGAAGGACACTTAACTGAGCCACCCACGTGCCCCAAGGTGGGCATCTTGAATTTCAAAACTTAAAATTCAGGTCTTTATATTTTCACTGTGAACGGTATTATGCTGCATGTGTTTATCTGTCCTACAGTCCTTCCTGTCAGTAGTATGCTTGTGAGTTCTATTTTAATGCTTTTCAAGGCCACCGTGATAAACAAACAAAAAACTTGGGGTAAGTGGCAAACTCAGCTTCCTGAAGTGGAAGTCTTTGGCTGATTAAGGCTTGATTGTTTACCCCACTGTGTTGTTAATTAGCATAAATGTTTCATTTGTTCCTGTTCTCCAATTTTTGAATGCTGCTTTGTACATGCCTATGATACACTGTCATATTTTTATCTTATTGGCTCAAATTTTCTATAAACTCACACATTTATTTTGTTTGTTGATTTATAAATTAAGAAGGATGCTTTAAAATTTTCTGCATGCAAGTACATTCAATTTCCTCACTTCAGCATAGCTTCATTAATTTCTTCTTGTAATTCTTTCATTTTTTCCTTTTTGTCCTCCTAAATCTGTGTTATTAGGTGTAAAGTAATTTAGGATTATTGTATTATGCCTTCTTGGTATATTTAACTACTTACTTATTATATTGTGTCCCCCCTTATCTTTAGCATGTTATGTTTAACCCTTAAGTTTATTTTATTCGATAGTAATAAAGCAATACTTAATTCTCACGAACTTTCATTTTTAATATATTTCTGGGTCTTTATGTTTTAGATCTCTTTAAACAATAGAGCTGGAATATTCTAACACAATCTTAGAATATCTATTTTTAATAGATAAATTGAATTACTTTGTATTTATTGAATTTGTGAATATACTTGCCTTATTTCTATTTTTTTTAGAAAGATTTCATTTATTTATGAGAGACACAGAGAGAAAGGCAGAGACACAAGCAGAGGGAGAAGCAGGCTCCCTGCGGGAAGCATGATGCAAGACTCAATCCCAGGACCCTGGGATCATGCCCTGAGCCAAAGGCAGACGCTCAACCACTGAGCCACCCAGGCGTCCCAACTTGCCCTTATTTCTAATAGCTTCTAGCTTTTGGTTTGTCCTGATTCTTCTTCTTCTTTCTTCTTCTTCTTTCTTCTTTCTTCTTTCTTCTCCTTCTCCTTTCTTCTCCTTCTCCTTCTCCTTCTCCTTCTCCTTCTCCTTCTTCTTCTTCTTCTTCTTCTTCTTCTTCTTCTTCTTCTTCTTCTTTTCTTCTTCTTCTACAAAGCTTTCTTTTGAAATGTTTGAGATATTTTTACATTATATGTTTTCCCATGGTGATTAGGACATTACACCTCGATTATTTTCTTTAGCGATCACCCTTAAACTTTGACTTAACACGCGCATATTTAACAAAATCTGAAGTTAATGAATATCTCTATGCTGCTTCTGAACAATTCACTATGCTCTGACTTCCATTACTTTCTTCCAATTTACATAGTTTTGTTTTCCAGTATTTTAGTTCCATCAGAACAATATTGGTTTTTACCTTCCAGATTCTTATTAATGCTTTTGCTTCCTGCACTTATCATTTGCTTAGTTTCACCCACACGTTCATGATTTCCTTTGATCGCCATTATTTCTTTCACTGTATTTTCCTTTTTTGTTCAGTTTCTTTCCAGAAGTTCTTTACTGAAGCTCTGTTGGTGGTGAATCCTTGGTTTTTGTTTTTCTGAAATGTCATAATTTCACTTCCGTTTCAGGTGAAAGTTTATGTTAGTCTATGATTCTAGATTAACAGTTCTGAACAGTTCAGGACTGTGTATCACTATCCCATTGTCTTGGCTTCTCTTCTTATTGTTGAAAAGTCTGCTTTAGTCTATTTGTCCTTCCTACAATGTATCTAGATTGTGACAGAGACCATTAACCATCGGGTTCCTGTGTCATCTCATACTCAAGGAGCTGCAACTTAACACCCAGTCTTCTAGCCTTTACAGACAAATCACTGCTACCTAATTCCTCGGAAACCCTGTAGGTTTATAAATTATTTAACCCCAAGATCCCTGGAAAGTTTGGTTAATAACCTATTCCACCTTCAGCTCCATCTGTTGCCTCTATTTATTCATAGTGAGCAAGTTGAAAGATCTTCAGATCAAAAAGCTCAGAGCAAGTCAGGTGTAGTCTCTCCATTGGACATTAGACTGGGAGTGAGCATCCCCCTGAAAATGTGACAGTCAGGCCACCAACATGCCTTGACCCCTTGGCTTTTAGAGAAGCCTGGATAATAACTCATCTTTTTTGCTTATGGCATGTTTCACAAGCTGAATCAAGAGAGGACCAAACTAGACTAAGATGCCTCTTGAACCTATTTTATTTTATTTTATTTTATTTTATTTTATTTTATTTTATTTTATTTTATTTAAGTAGGCTCCATGCCCAGTGCAGAGCACAACATGGGACTGGAAATCATGTCCCTGAGATCAAGATCCTGAGATCATGACCTGAGTTGAAATCAAGAGCCAGACACTTAGCCCAATGAGCCACGTAGGTGCACCACCCTTGAATACTGTAAAGGAACTGGGTATGCAACCCGGAGGTTTGGGAACCATAGAAAAAAACCTGACAGGGCTTCTCTCTGTGTAATATATAGAGAACTTAGGCACTTACTTTGAGTCATTAGAACATGTTAGATTCTGTGTAGGAGGAGAAACTAGTAATGCTGCAATTCCTCATGAGTGCTAGGCTGGGAGGAAGAGTGCTAGGCTGGGAGGAAGAGTACATACCTAAATTGATAACAAGATTATTTTGAGCCTGGGCTATTCAAAATTCCTCCGTTGTTTCCAGAACAGTGTGTTTAAACTGTGTGCATGTGGGTGGAGGTGTGTAGAGATGACCTGGGGCATCTCACAACTTCTAACTCCTTTCAGTGTGTCCTTTATGATCTCTAGCTCTCAAGTGACTAAACTGGCTTTTTCTGGCTTTCCTCAAGAACACATGTGGCATTCAGGGAATCCATATGGCTTCTAAGAAACCTATATATTTATTGCCTGAGCTACACAGGTTCTATTTTTACCGCTATAATTATACTTAGGGCCAGGGTAACACCCCTCATAGAGAAAGAAGCCTCCCCTCCTTGGAAGGAGATCAAGACTCCAGAAGTGAGCCTCAACAAACAGACAATCTTTATGTCAGTTGGGAGCAGAATGCTTCCTCCTGCTGTCCTTACCTTCATCTGTCTCCCCTCAGGGAAGTGGTAGTTCTCATCCAACTTACTGCTTGCCAGTCATGTCATCCTAACAAGACTTTTCCTCGGCGTCACCCAGCCCTGGCCAGCTACAGTCTCTTACGTGTCTTGTCTCCTCTTCTCACTGGCACAAATAACACCAGCCTTACTTTCTAGATGGGGCCTTCACCTGTTTCTTGGGGTCCCTGTGTGCTGCTCCTCTTTAGCTAGAGCCTTTGTCTAAACCAAGCCATCATTTTCTTCCAATTGTCTGGATCAGATTTTATCATTTGTCCCCAGGTCTCCTCCTCACCCCCGGAGCATCTGTCATTTCCACCTGTCCACTTCAACCCTTCCAATCTCCATACGCTCATTTGTCTAAGTTGTTTGCCTTTGCTTATTTGTGTCTCACATTGGGGAGAGGGAATAAAGAATGGCTCATTAATTTCCATAAAAATTTTTTGTTTGTTCTCCATGATGTTTACTATTTGTATTATTGTTATTTGGAACACATGGGTCCTTAAGTTTTTTTCAGTAGTTTAAATAAGCAACACCATTCTTGGAGTGAAAGACTTCTTTAACACTCAGCTGCATGAAATGATATTGAAAAACAACCTGCCAGCTCTCCGAATAGGGCAAATGCTTGAGAGTTTTATCGTGGACATCAAGAAAGAGAAGTGGAAGTTAGGCCCAAAGTCAAATCAGTGTCAAAGTCAACCACAGCAATTGACTGAATGGAAGCATTTTATAGGATCTGTATCAACAAATAAAGTAGATATTGTTGTAGATTCAAGAGATCTGAAATGGAATGCTTTGAAAATTAAAAATATATCTTGAAGCATTTTTTTTCTTTTTTCCCCTCTCCCAGGCTAATGAGTACCCAATTAGAATTTTGTGGCACACTTACAAAGTAAAAATGGAATTCCATGAATTATGCACAGTGTTCTGAACTGCACATAGTCTCTGTCCCTACAACCATTGTCACTCACCCTCACATCTTGTCTCTCTATCCAAAAAAAGAGAATATCCATGCTGTTAGACATGTGGTATCGAATTACAGAGAAGAAATATGAAAAATATCCAACTCTCTACACCCAAAACTGAAGCACTAAGATTGCACATAGAATGTATTGTTCAGATGAAAAACACTAAATTTCTTTGATTTTTACAATAGTTTATGCCGCTTGGAAATTATGGGCTGGCATTTGAAAGTAACATTTAAAAGAGGAGAATGGATATTTTAGAAGAATATTTCTTTTGGCATGCACTGTGTCAGAATTTTTTTTTTCTTTTCCCAAATGGTAAAAATCCCTATAAGGCTGGATTCTGTCTTTGAAGGCAGAAGAGACAGCATGGAAAATATTTTGTGACTTAAATACATCTTTCTATGTCTTTAACTCCCAATTGTTTCCTTATAGAATGACCTCAGAAAAACGGATTTTACTGTTCCTGAAAGCTGTCGGAAGATGAGAAGCAGTTTCAGTAAGAAAAGCAGAGAGTAAACAAAGCTAAGATACTAAAGTGAATGCCATGAATCCTGAATAGAACACAGTATGGGTAAACTGACTGGTTACACTTTGTTAAGTTCACTGAAGTAGAAGTTTGTGGAACTCTACTGTACATAGGGTTCAGGTGGTATGTGTTTTTATCAAGATGAATTCTAATTGTTCAGAGGCATGAAGATGAAGAATGGCCATATAGCACAGTGGTTAGAAGAGCATGAGCTTTGTGGTCAGACTGACCACTGATTTGTGGCTTCAAATCTCAACTCTTGTCAATTGCTAGTGAGTGCGGGCAAGTTACTTGATCTCAGTCTTATATTAAAGTTCTCAGTAGATGCTACTTGTTATTACTTTTCATTTATTAATATTGTAAGACGAAAAGACTGTCATACAAGAAGTAGCCAAGTTCTGATTCTAAACTTTTCCAAATTTTCATAGTAAGTTACAACAGTCCCCTCTTCTCTTTGGGGGAGATGTCTTAAGGCCCTTAGGGCCTGAAACCAGGGATAGTACCAAACCCTATGTATCCTATGGCTTTTTTTCTTTCTTTCTTTCTTTCTTTCTTTCTTTCTTTCTTTCTTTCTTTCTTTTTTTGTTTTAAAGATTTTATTTATTTATTCATGAGAGACACACAGAGAGAGGCAGAGACACATGCAGAGGGAGAAGCAGGTTCTCTGTGGGGAGCCCGAAGTGGAACTCGATCTCAGGACCCCAGGATCACAACCTGAGCTAAAGGAAGGCACTCAACTGCTGAGCCACCAGGTGCCACTATACTGTGATTTTTCATACATACCTATGATCAGTTTCATTTATAAATTAGGTGGAGTCAGCAATTGACAGCAATAAAATAATAGAACGATGATAACAATATACTGTAATAAAATATATGAATGTGGTCTCTATGATCTCTTTTCTTATTGTGTTTTACTTATTCTTCTTGTGATGCTATGAGATGATAAGGTGCCTATATGATGAGATGAATGAGGTGATGACATCAGCATCATGACATTGTATTAGACTACTTTTGACCTTCTGATGATATGTTACAAGGAGGATCATGTGCTTCTGCACCGTGGTTGACAGTGGGTAACTGAAACCATGGAAAGCAAAACTGTGGATAAGGGAGGTCTACTGTAATACTATTAATAACTTCATAGATAAAAGTTCTGTAAAGGAACTATGGCAAAAATATTTTTAAACACACTCTTGTATTATCTCAACCCTCCTTTATCTACTTCCCTGATTATTCATAAGCTTTGAACACTTCTTCAAAAGTACTTATCAGTCCTCTTAATGCCCTCCAAGGAGAGAGATGTTAAGAAATTCATTTGAAGTCTATCTCGATGTTTAAGCCTGCTGAGCCTGCTTCTCTACAATTTGACATTCAGTGGAAGCAATAAACCGTGATCATATCACCGAGAAATCAGATTCACCCTTCAAAACATTTGAGTGACCCATTCTTTTCATATCTCTACATGCAGAGATTTATACTCAGAATGGTTGTGTGTGTGTGTGTGTGTGTGTGTGTGTGTATGCATGTACATTCAGAATGCCAAACCTGGATCTTTCAGTGATCTCAAGTGGAATCTTCTTATGGTGTAGCCATGTTCTAAGTTCTTTTTCTTGGCCTATATGGTTTGTGAAAAATGACTGGCATACATTTGCTTATGCATGCTTAAAAGATAAAAAGAAAAAATTAGGTTCCTTGAACTAGAATTCTTTATTTTTTAAAGTCTAGATTTTTAGGAGAGAAAAATGCAGGAGAAAGAAGCTTGGGTCAAATGCCTAAAGTGTGGACATAAGTGTGGTAGGCTATGTACTTTAAACATGATTCCCTAGTTGCTTCCCTTTTATATTTTTGAGGAGGTAAGTTACAGGGTCATAATGAGCTAAGCTGATACCATAAAGGAAGTCCACTACCCCTTTTTTTTATCCCAGTGTCTGAAGAAGAGCTGTGTCTCCTATAATAATAGGAAGTGTAATGTTTGTTTCACATCTACTTTGAATCTCTCCACCCAAGTTGTTTTTTTGTTTTTGTTTTTGTTTTTGTGTGGTTTTTTTTTTTTTTTGCTGTATCTGTGGCCATCTTTCATCATCTTGTTTCTTCTAAAAAAATCTTTTTTTATGTGACTACTTTTGAAATTAACTGTGATTACATTGAATCATATTTCTGCATTCCACTAGTAGTATTTTTATGCCTAACTATCCTGCCATTTTATAATTTTAGTTAGGTATTATTCATTCTAATATCTATGACATTCATAAATACCGTCCCCGGCTCAGCTTTGAGAATGTCACAGAATAGGTTGTCCCGAAGAGATACACATGCATTCAGCCATAACTCACCAGACTGTACCATTTAAATTTATCAAACAAAAGCCAAGATATAATAAATATCAGTGTGTGTGTATATGTGTGCACGTGTGTGTGTGTGTGTGTGTGTGTTTGGTAGGAGATAGTGTTGTATTGTGGTATGTGGAAGCTGTCAGACATGGAAGAAGTGTAGTCTTTTTCTTGATAGAAATAGAGGGAAATAGAACTATACCTACATCTCTTAGGATTTTGAGGAACCTGCATGAGCTTTCAAACACATAAGAATCAACTGAAATGAGCATAATTGTCTATTGCGCCGTCTATTTGAGCACAGTTTCACAAGCTTGAGTTTTCATGCCTAGACTTCTATTAATTTGCTTGGCACACTATTTTCCTAGACTATAAAAAGGTTCCTACTGTCTACTTCAATCAGCTCCCTATTTAACAGAGCTGGCAGTCAACACGCAGTTGAGCTAGTGAGACTCCCGAGAGGACTCTTAAGGACATCTGTTGCTAATCTCCACTCCCTCAATTTTCCGAAGATTCATTCCCTTTCCCCACCGTTCTTACTCTTAGCAGATAGTGTTACTTAAAGCTTTCCTGAGGAATGAAACTCACCTGACGTGGATTGCTTCATCTCAGTCCCTGTTCTGCTCTTATCACTTTCTACATCTAATGAGACATTCCTCCAAAGGATCTATCCTTCAGTCTTCTTTTTTCCCCTTTTGTCTAATGAACATACTCCTCTTTTATATTATTTATTTATTTACATTTCTTTGATAGAGTGAGGGAGGGTAGAGGGAGAGGGAGAGAGAGAATCTTAAGCAGGCTCCACGCCCACTGTGGAGCCCAAGGTGGGGCTTAATGTAGGGCTCAATGTTTTGACCCTGAGATCATGACACAAGCTGAAATCAAGAGTTGGGTGCTTATCCTACTGAGCCATCCAGGTGCCCCTAAACTCCTCTCTTCTAAAAGCCATTCCCATTTGATCCTTTAAGTCCCTGCTTCTTCCCCTTCCTTCTCTGCCAGACATCTTAACATAAATATCTACCTACTGCTCCTACTTCCTCACTACCCACATTTTATATATTTATGTTTTTACGTAGGCCTGAACCTACAACCCTGAGATCAAGAATCGCATGCCCTACTGACTGAGGCAGCCAGGCACCCCCTTGCTGTCTACATTTTCATCGAGCCCTTACAATCTAGTTTCTACAACACTACTCTTGTTTTGTTTTTACCAGGTGACTAACTACTATCATGATTTTCTAATGCTTAGGACATGGATAAGATGCATCTCAGTTTTATAAGAATATTATTTTGGGAAAAATAATTAGTTTCCATCAAGGTTATTTAAAAATGTGTTTAGAATAAAATTATTATTTTATTAATTTAACTACAGTGTACTGTAAAAAGAGAATCCAATAAGAAATCTAGAATTTCTGCCTAGATTGTGATAGTCTATTATAGAAAAGAGTTAAAGATAAAAATATAACTAAAAACAAATATAATGGAAGCAATGAATATTGGTACTTAGCAGGGTTATATACCTACATTGAAAGAGACCTGGGAGGATTAAAATTTTTCCACTATGTTCCCTGCATGCCCTCAGTACCCACAGCTGTTTCTCTCAACCCCCTATTGAACTTGACCACTAATTGTTCCTTCCAATAAAGATAAGTAAAAATACAATATTATATTAGGGGGTATATACACTAAAGATAAGTAAAAATACAATATTACATTAGGGGTTATATACAATGTTATGATCTTAAATAGAGGTTAGTGTAGTTGTTATTTTTTAAAACCACTTTATTGAGATTTGATTGACATACAGAAAGGCGTGCATATTTAATGTATATAACTTAGTAAGTTTGGGGATAAGTGCATGCCTGTAAAACCATCACTGCAGTCTCTACCATTAACATATCCATCACCTTTAAAAGTTTCCTCCCATCCTCTTTATTTAATTATTATTATTATTAACACTTAGCACAAGATCTATCCTCCAGCAATTTTTTAACTATATAATACAGTATTGTTGCACAGTAGATCACTAGGACTATTTATGTTGCATAACTAAAATTTTGCACTCTATTATCTCTCCATTTCCATCTTTCTCCAGCCCCCGACAACCACCATTCTACTTTGCTTCTCCATGACTAGATTCCTCCTGACGTGGTATTATATAGCTTTTGTCCTTTTGTGTCTGGCTTATTGCTCTTCCATAAAGTCCTTCAGGTTCATCCATGTGTCACAAAAAACAGAATTTCCCTTTTAAAAAAAAACTGAATAATATTCTGTCACATGACAGTACCACAACTTATTCATTCATCCATTGGTGGGCATTTACATTGGTTTCATGTGGTGACTGTTACGGACTCTGCCGCAATAAATATGGGGTTACAGACATCTGTTCAAGATTCTGGTTTCAATTCCTTTGGAGGTAACCGCAGACGTGGAGTTACTAGATCATATGGTAGTTCTATTTTTAATTTTTTGGGGAACCTCCATACTGTTTTTCATAGTAGTAGCATGAGTTTACATTCCTGGCAGGAGTGTACAGGGGTTTCTTTTTCTCCATGCCCTTGCCAATACTTATTATCTTTTGTGGTGTTTTGTTTTGTTTTGTTTTGTTTTGTTTTATAATAGCCATCCTAACAAGTATGAGGTAATGTCTTGCTATGGTTTTGATTTGTGATGATAATTAGTGATACTGGGTACCTTTTCATATACCTCCTGCCATTTATATGTCTTTGGAGAGATGTCTATTCATTTCCTTTGATCACTTTATAATAGGATGATGATGATGATAATTGCTATTAAGTTGTATGAATTCCTTATACTTTGGATATTAACTCTTTTTTTCTAAAGATTTATTTGTTTATTTTAGAGTGAGAAAGTGAGTGGGGGAGAGGAAGGAGAGGGAGAAAGAATCCTCAGGCAGATTCCCCACTGAGCATGGAGCCTGATGTGGGGCTTAATCCCAGAACCCTGGGATCATGACCTGAGCCAAAGTCAAGAGTTCACTGCTTTAATGGCTGAGTCACTCAGGTGCCCCCAGAATATTAACTCTTTATCAGATATATGGTTTGCAAATATTTTCTCCCATTCCATAGGTTGCCTTTTCATTTGGTTGATTGTTTCCTTTGCTGTGCAGATCTTTACTTTGGTGTAGTTTCACTTATCTATTTTTGCTTTTGTTGCCTGTGGTTCTGGTGTCATATCCAAGAAGTCACTTCCCAGACTAATGTCCAGAAGATTTACTCCCATAGGTTTTTCTAGGAGTTTTATGGTTTTCTTTTCTTTTACTTCACTATTTGGTGTGGGGTCCCTTCTTGACAGTATGAAGTATCTGTAACATTTCCCTACATGAAGGAAGGGGAAGAAGAATGTAATTTATTTACTATCAATTTTTTAAAAGTATGTGATATTTGATACATACGAAAAAATACATGCTAAAAAGAGATTATCTACTTACATGAAGGGAGAATAAAACATGTGGACTATTTGATTCCAACATCATACATGTTACTTCATGGAGTTTCCTGGTGGGCACATCCAAGTCTGGATTCTAAGGATCAGACATATTAAAAAAATATATATTTCACTAAGTCAGACGGAGAAAGTCAAATACCATGTGATTTTACTGATTCACGAATCTAAAAAAACAAAACAAAGGAATAAACATACAAAAACCAAAATCAGACCTATAAATACAGAGAAGAAACTGATGGTTGCCAGAGGGAAGAGGGGTAGGATGATGGGTGAAATGGGTGAAGGGGATTGAGAAACAGGCTTTCAATTATGGAATGAATAAGTCATGGGAATAAAAGGTACAGAGGGAACATAGTCACTGATATTGTAATAGCATTGTAGCTTGACAAATGGTAGCTGTACTTGTGAGTGCAGCATAATATACAGAGGTGTTGAATCACTGTGTTGTGCACCTGAAACTAATGTAACGTTGTATGTCGACTATACTCAAATAAAAAATTAAAAATAACTAAATGCTCAACTGTACTCAAAAAATTAAAAATAACTAAATACTAAAATAAAGTAGATTTCTTGAATCTTGGCTACTTTTGACCCCGTGAACTTATAAAGCAAGGCAAATGGTAGAAATTTTATGTATCACTGAATTCATTTAATTTTTGAACACAGCAACTCTAGCTATTAAACCATATGAGAAACTCAAGATTTTTCTTGGCTTCCAGCAGACTGTTTTTGAATTCCTGTTTCAAAAGTATTTTGAAAAAAACTCAGTGACCTCCTGGGCCAGCAGCATGAAGTATGTATTAGAATAGGTTTTTGCCTGGACTTGTTTTTAATAAAATCTTCAAGAGATGTTCCTTGCATCTCAGAAAAACTCAGAGGAATATTTTGGCTTGTGGTTTAATGATAAAATGAAACACTGTCCCCTGTACACTATAGGGAACAATAATACATTGGCCATAAGACATAGTTTCTCTTCCTTTATAAATAGGTTTTTAATTTAACTTCTTTGTTGATTTTCATTATACTTGTGTATAATTTGTTGGCTCTTTCTAAGCCTATTTTCATACAGTTAGGGCTTTATAAGAAAATTAATTCCAATGCAAACAACTTAAACATTAGTTTGTGTTTTATAACATTAGTAACATATTTGTATTCTGTTACGTTAGCAACATTTTTCTTTTGTTGCAGAGGTACTCAAATACAATTCAATAACATAAATATTTTATCCAGGTAACTGAAAAATGTCAGTACTAGTAATGCTGTCAATTTCACACTCTGGGGTAATATATTGGTAATGGTTTTATTCCACTTTTAACCTTGGTTGTCAGTCAGTAGGGGCAATGAGAATTTTGGACAACTCCTATTGCTAAGCTAAAGAAGACAGAGAAAGGCCGAAAAAACCTATACAATTTCTGACTTCCATTTTCCCTTCTCTAATACTTTTGAACACCCAGCTCCAATTATTTTCTATTGGGAAAAAGACCAATCAAGGTTCAACTTCCTCATTTTTGGGTGAGGATAAAGGGGCCCTGTATATATTAGGAAGTTTACTCATCTTCCAACTAATCATTTTGCTCCCTTTGTTTTAGATAGTCTGTGCATATTGTAGATATTAAGGAAGTAGATGCTGATTTGATTTTGAGAGAGTAGAATTTATTTATTTTATTCTTCATTTATTCTTAAAATTGTAGGAGAGAAGAATTAGAAGTTTCCTTCTTTTGCTTCCTGAAGCAGATTTATCTTGTTAGCCTTGGGATACCTCTTGAAGTTCACCACTTTTGCTTCTTTATCATTTGTGTCCAATTGAGACAAAACCTCATATTTTATCACTGCTTGCTGCCTGGTTAAATTTTGGGACAATCTCACCATTCATGGTTTATTGATAATTTCAAAAGAAGTTATCCCTTCAACCCACTGGGATTGTCATTTCTTAAAAAAATCAGGTAACAGTACGGTGAAATTCAAACATTGAATGCCATGAGTCATGTATTTCAAGCTTTGCCTCCAAGTTTAAAAACTATGTGCTTTTCTTGGGTCTTCTGGGAACAATTATTTCATATGAATCTTCTTCATACGTCAGACAAGACATGGAACAGCTTGTTTCTCTTGGTATAGAATTTCACAAAGTTTTTGTTTTCTCCAACAGGAAAAAAAGAGGTCATTAAAATTTTCATAATAAATTGCTTCAATTTAATTGATTAATATTGTTTACAACTTAACTTCTATCCTTGTTATATTAATCATAAAGCTCTTATTAAACTTCATAAGGAAACAGTATAAATTTTAATATTTATATGAAACATGAACTTAATAAACAAGATTTCAGCTTTTTTTGCAGTCCAGTAATCATTTTCTTAATGTAAATAAATGACGAGCATTTCTATAGATCCTAAACAGAAAAAGTCATCACAGATACATCCGTGATATAAAGATTTCCAAGCTGCTTTCCCAAAATATTTTCTGCAGAAGGATCTGGAAACAGATCCTGGCCTCAGGTCACGTCCTGGCCTCAGTCAATCCAACATAGTTTGCTTTTGAATAAAGACAAGGATTTCTTGGGAACTTAGGGAGTTGTTATTAAGATAAATATACTGTTGATGTAGAGGAAGCAATAAGCAACTTTCTATAATTATATAAAGAATGAACGCTGCATTGGACTTCAACATGATGCACAAATTGGTTTGGCCTTTTGAAAAGTATATAAATAAAGGGAGGCAGTTGAGTGAAAATGGTCACATTGACTGTGCAGGCAGCTCTAACCCAAGGGGAAATTAAATAGGGCACATGTACAAAGGCTTACATTTTATGTAAGAAGAAGGAGAAAATTCCTTGCTTTTCAGCACATTAAACATGTTTGGCCCAGGGCAAGGCAAGAGGATTATACACTTGGTCTTTCCCCTCATAAACAGAGGTTTTGGTATTTCACCTCTGTAGCAGTTTTCTAGGCTCTATCTTTACAATTTTTGAAACAGAAAAGAAAGATTTCTGATGTACTCTTCAAAGCAGGAGAATTTTTTTTTCGCAAGGTGTATAGTGTATTATCTATTTGGTTGTGAGAGTTAGAGAAACCAAAAGGGTCCCTTAGTGCAGAAGAGAGCAAGTGCTCCTAAGTCTGCCCAAGTAAGCACTGCTTTCAACATTCATAGAGAAGATCAATAACTCATCATCTTTGGGAAATATTTCAACCAGAAATGCATATTTCATCATTTGCTATTTTGCTACTTTAGCTGGATATTATCAGAATGATCCATGTTATTAACTCTGTGCATCAAGTCATTGTCTTTATGAAGCTTTGCTCTAATAGAGATCTCATTTTGTTTTCCAGATGGAAGGAGCATCCCAGCTCATCAGCAAGCAACTACTGAGTGTCTGTTCTGCACCAGCCTAGGTATGATTCCTAAACAGTACAATGTCAATATGTAAGGGAGACAATATATGTATGGGAGACAGTATAAAAGATCCTAAAGACGTTGGCAAACTATGCAAATTATGCAAGTTCTATCTATTTTTAAGTATTTTATTGTGTGATATACATATATGGCCATATATTACAAAACCAAAAATCAGTACCCTTCTTCTGATAAATTATTTTTGTTTCATTACTGGGTATAAGAGACTCTTTGGAAAAAGTAGTTTGTTATCTCAAGAGCTTATGGAGAGAGGAAATATATTTGAAATTAGATTTGTCCCACAAAACCTGAGATATAAATGTATTTTGGAAATTCAAATATAACAAAGAATGATGACAACTGGAACCTTACTACTCAGGACTTTATATTCAGTGACCAACATAAAAGGTTTTATTTATTTATTTATTTATTTTTTATTTGCCTCTGTGTTAGTGAAATATTTATTGTGGATCAACATTTGAAAAACTGCTGTTGGAAGTAACGCAAAATGACTTTGTAGACACAGTGAGCTGGATTTCTTCAGCAAAGTAGATTTTGTGAACAGTAGGGATTAGAAATGTTTTACGCCAGGGGAATGGAATATCTGAAGAAATAGAATCTAGCACTTTTGTGGAACTATGATGAAGGTTCAACCATTGAAGTTAAAAATACATATTGCTGATGAGTGGACATGAGGGATTGTGGGCAAAATGAAGCCAGGATTATGGAAGGCTTGAAAACCAGACAGAGTCTGGGAATGATGGATTATCTGGGTTATTTATACACCCCAATTGCAGTAAGGCATAGAGTCAATTATAAGATGATAGTGATGACTGTATCTCTTTAAAAGTTTATATTGATAGATGAGTGTATTTCATGATAACTGTACTTTGATAGTGCTCTAAAATTTGAGTTTCCTTTTCCCCTGAATCATTTAAAATACATAGAAATAATTTTTCTCCCTTCTCCTCTTTCTCCCCCTCCTTCTCTCTCTCCTGGTCTCTGCTTCTTTCTCTCTCTTTCTCTCCACATACACATATACACCCACTATATGTGGACACATACACACATATATGGTAATTAAACTTGACTGGATATACAGAAATCAGTTGATTACTTTTCCCTGTGATAGTGTAGTTTTCCCCTGTTCTTATGCCCTAAAAATATTTTTGAATAATAAAACCAATCCTACCCTAATTTATTGGAATATGGTGGAAAAAATCTAATATGTAGTAAGTAAAAACTACTTGATAATCACTATTTTGGATGCTAACATCCACACATCCATTTAATTTTCTAAGAAACCACAGTAAAGCATTATCTCCATGTTACAGATGAGAATATTGAAAATCAGGGAGGTTAATCAACTGGCCCAGGAGCACACAGCAGCTGATGTGAGATGCTGGATATGAACCCTGGTGTTTGTGGCTCTAAAACTGTCATTCACTCTTCCATGTAACTCTTGACTCAAACAGAATATTGCCACCGTAAAATTGGTGATCTAGAAGATTAAAATTAAATTGATCTTTTCAATACCACATTTGTTTGACATTATTTATGAAGTGTGTGTTTCTGTTTTACCTTTTCAATTAGGACCTGAAACAGTCACTTTCAATTGCTTTAATGGGGAAAAAACACCACACAGCAACTGATTAGAGTCATTATTTGTTCATGGTAAGCTGTAACATAAGTTAGGAATCATGGATCTCATAACAACTGTTTGTATTTTCAACAACTGTTGAAAATAAAGTACAGGCAGTTTTCCTGATAAGAAAAAGTGAAAACACTGATTCTGGCAGAAAAACAAAAAGTTAACAAAATGGAATTAGCCTTTTTTTCTTTATGACCCTCTGCTATCTACATTCTATCTACTGTTACTAGTTCTCTTCTGTTATCTGAATGGTGGAAGGTACTAATGGAAAATCACAATCTAATCACATTCTACTCTCATAACCTGGCCCCCAATCTGTGAATTTTCTGAATTATAACTGCTTCCCTCATTTACTTTGTCCTTGTCTATGTATCAGCCACTCCTAGCTACCTGATAGCTCATTAAGGAGAAGGAAACACAAAGCTTTGTGTAGCGATTCGGTTCTGTGCAGTAATTCTCATTCGTGCCTGATGCACCTGCCCCAGGTACTTCCATTGGTTTTGTTGAAGAAGTGGGGTCACCTAGTATTTGTTCAGCCCTTGCTATGCGAGGAGCCCAGCGTGAAGCACATTGCTGGTGATGACTTCCTTATTCCTGTACTTTTCTGTGTGAGGCCACTTCTCTTACCAATCCTGCTTTGGAGATGTAGACCGCGGAGCAAAAACTGGTTATAGAGAAGGGATTTGAATCCCCGGGTGCTCTGACAATAGGGGCCAAACACTTAAACCCAACAATGTCAACAAGGAGCTTAAGTCTCATTGTCATTGTTGTTAACAGGTAGATAAAACTTCCTAACTTTCTGAGTTGTCAAGATTAAATTAGATAATGTATTACGATGTATTATCATAATGCGTGACACAAAACATTTTCTCAGTAACTAGTATTCGCTACCAATTATAATATATTTCATTTAGTGATTTAAAAGCTTAATTATATATTAAACAGAAATTAAATATGAATTATATATTCTTTGCATTTTCATCCTGACATGCCTGTCTCCACTTACAGGCACAGGACAGGATTTATTCTTATATATTTTTGCTTTCAAGATGAATCGTGTCCAAAACTTAATAGCTAGTTAACGTGTATTTGTTGAACTGATTAGGAATATACAAATTGCCTGAGTAATGTCATTGTTTTGAAAGCTAGTTTTGAAATTACTTCATACTTTCCATGTTATAGTTAAACCCTTGTGGAGGGGAATATTTAAAGCCCCTTAAAATTCCTAAAGATGAGATATACCGTGTGTTTCATAGTGAGGGGTAAAGAAAAGTAAACTTGGATTAGTAACTAAGAAATGCTAAAAAATTGATAAATATATAAATATGTTTCAGGTGACATTTTCTACAATAGATCTGCCTCATAATGAAATCTTTAGAAACTCACAGATAAAGTCTCCATATTTATTTCACAGTAGTTACAAGGAAAGATTTGTTTTGTCCAACGCAAACAGCACTAATGTGTTTTCTGGAGTGTTGTTATTTGGGGACGGGTCTATCAAATGATGGGATACATTAAATACCTCTGATGCACTGATAGCTTACCATTTAATATATATAAATACAAATGCCATATATTAGTGACAATTGTTTAAAGAAGCGATAGCTTTATCAACTTATAGGTGCAGAGTGAAATCAGTGAGGAAGGCCTGGAGCCCTGAAAAAAACACTGGGACCCTGACACAGGTCCCACTACTAAGCAAATTCAGAATCACATGATTGCTTTTCTCTTTTCTTCTTTTTTTTAAATTGTTGTTTATTTTTCCTCATTCAAGTATGAAATTTCTCTTTAACTTATCCTCCTCTTCCATCCCATCATTCATGCATTTTAATTCTCTTGCTGTCTCCAATGTTTCTTTTTTTTTTTTTTAAAGATTTTATTTATTTATTCATGACAGACATAGAGAGAGAGGCAGAGACACAGGCAGAGAGAGAAGCAGGCTTCATGCAGGGAGCCCCATGTGGGACTCGATCCTGGGACTCCGGGATCACAACCTGGGCTGAAGGCAGATGCTCAACCACCAAGCAACCCAGGTGCCCCTGTGTTTCCATTTCTAAATCTTGTGATTGCTCTTGATTTAATTCAATGAATCCAATTCACATAAATGGGTGTTAGTGGGAAAGGTAAACTCCCACCAGATTCTGACGGGGATAGAAGGAGAAGGTGGCTTTGTTTGTGAAGTGCATGAGTACATCCAGGATGAGAAGAACTCAACAAATCCAAGAAATAAGTATTGAACTTGATTACTTTACATTGTGAAATTATATTCAGTGTCCATTTTTAAATGGACCTCACAGATACCGCTCTTGAAAAAACAATTATTACAAACAAGCCCGACTCTCTTCCCTCCTTTACACCCCTGCCCTTTCTCCCTCCCTCAAATATTTCAGCAGGAACACAGACGTGTGCAACAGTCATTAATTTTACAAAGGATGTTTGAACAATGTTAGTACTTTGAACAAAATGCCATGATGTATATTCGTCTTTTTAAAAGCAAACTTTTAAGAACTTACTGAAATCCATGAAAACACAATGACTCAATTTCACAGCTAATGAACACATATTTATATTTAGTCACATCTTTTAATGTGAATCCCTCTATTTGCCTGAAGGCAACAGAACCTGTCAAGAAGGGCCTACTAATAAATCTTTGATGCCCTGAGAAAATCTTGTATTTTTATTTTGCTTTTTTTTTTGTGGTGGGGGGGCCTCTGTGTTCAGACTGATCAGAAATATGTGATTCATTGTATTATAATAACTATGTAAACCTCCACAACTGCACCTTGACTCAAAGTGAAAAAGAACAATATAGACAGAATGGGAAACTAAAGAGGTGATGGGGATTAAGGTGCACTTGTGATTTGCACTGGGTAATGTATGGAATGTTGAATCACTATATTATACACTGGAAACTAACATGTAGTAACCCATATGTTAACTGACTGGAATTTAAATAAAAACTGAAAAAAGAGAAGAAAAGGAATATATGATTCATACATCCTTAGCATGCTCTTTATGCCAACAGGGACAACACCTTTGCATATGTAGAGAAAATATATTTTTTAAGAATATATCATAGAGTAGATATCACGGAAATAGAGTCATGGGAACAGTGGAGGAGATTATAACTTGGCAACATGACTTTGGTTTTTACAGCTTCCAGTGCAAGGGCTGGTTTTTCTGAATAATTTAGGTTTTTCAGAGAATGAAATACAAGAATTCTAGATGACCCTTAGAGAAAAACACCACAGATCAGATAGCTTAATCTGAACATGAAAGACAGTGCCTTCAGAGAGATAAGAACTGATCTTATTTAGAAAGATCTAGAAATATCAAGAAAAAGATAGAAGGAGTAGAAACAAATTACCGTAGTATTAGAAAGTCTACATGAAGTGAGGATGATGAGATATTTGGTCTATGGGATCAGTGGAAACATGTGTCATGAATCCTGGCAATAGTTTTAGTAGGTTGATGTACATGATTAAATAAAAAACTTGAATTATGTTCAAAGGCAAATATACCTGGAGAAAAAAAAAAACAAATATGCCTGGAGAAAATAATATTTGTGATATACGTATCAAAGTATGAATATGAATAATATAAAGAACTTTGCAAATAAGATAGTAGATTAGGACACAAACTCTGGAGCCACCTCAAGCTCCTGCTGAAGTTTGAATCCCAGTTTGGTTACTTACCAGCTGTATGACCTTGGAAAAGTGTTTCAACCTCTCTGGGCCCAGTTAGTGTTCCTAACACTATATTCCTGAATTCCTAACACTATGTTCCTATATTCAGAATATATTGCAAATATAGCTTGCAAATATTCAAATAATTTATTCAGGTAGGTTTTTGAAATTTATTTATTTATTTATTTATTTATTTATTTATTTATTTAGACCACGTGAGGACAGAGGGGCAGAGGGAGAGAGAGAGAATCTTAAGCAGGCTCCACACTCAGTGTGGAGATGACACAGGGCTCCATCTCATGACCCTGAGGTCAAGACCTGAGCTGGAATCAAGAGGTGGAGGCTTAACTGACTGAGCCACCCAGGCTCCCTGAAACTTACCTATTTATTATGTACAAAAACCACATTTCTCTAGAATGAAGTTGGTGGTGGCAAAAGACTTATTTATAGTTCACTAGGATGGTGAGGACTTAAGATCATATGAAATATCACAAAATTAACGTCCAGGGAAAGAGACTTATCTTCTACCAGTTTCCTCTTACATAAAACAAGCAATCAAAACATGATCCAAACAAATAACCATTGTTCATCTGTTTCATTTTTTTTCATTTGTTTCATTTTTAATGACAAAGTTAATATTTGGTAACTTGTGAAATATTTAATAGGATCTAATTCTTCTGATTAGTCAAAAGTGAGTTTAGGGGCATGAAGTGCCTGAGTGGTTATCGGTTAAGGATCCCACTCTTGTTTCTGCTCAGATCATGATCTCAAGGTCTTGGGGTTGAGTCCGAGTGGGGTCACATGCTCAGGGTGGAGTGTACTTGAGATTCTCTCTCCTGTTCTCCCTCTGCCCCTCCCCCTACATACTCTCTCTTTCAAATAAATAAATGAATCATAAAAAAATAAGTTAGTTTAGGTGCAGTTCACTGGTCTTTGGCAATAAGTTCAGTCTCTGGGTCATGCTTTTGGCTTTGAAACGTAAGTGACACATTTCGATCTCTCAGTTGGTCACTTGCAGAAAAATTCTTCACATTGAATAGTCTTTGAATACCTTTTGCATGTTTGTTTTTTAGACCAAAATGCTTTAAACTGATGCACAAAACATTCTTAAAACCCACAGATTTGTATAATGAAGTATATTTCCCATTTTGATGATTTGCTTCTTGGAATATATGGTTTTTATGGAACATGTCCTATGATGTAAGAATATTCTTTAAATTGCAGCTTCAATGATCTCTTAATGTTTCAGTGAAATGTGCCATAATATGTGGTTTATGATATTAATTACATTTGCAAGCATCCATTTATAATATTTTTCTCATGAAAGTCAAATTTTGAGTGTCACATCTTGATGCAGTTTGATTAGTCTCTTTGGGACCACAGGGGTATGTTCTGGGGCTTCCGTCATGCTGGGACCAGAACTTTCTCCAGGGAGAAAATTAGTTTGACTTATGTAGGAAATTTCATAAAGAAGAACTTGTTATTCAAAAAAGATTTTATTTAGAAGCAGTGCTTCATAAAACCGGGGAGAGAGTTGTTTACCAAAGAATGGAATTTGGGGAGCTAGTTTATGTTTATGAAGTAAACAAAGATTGGTACTTTCTCTCTTCATTCTTTCACTCTTTACTTCTTTGCCATGTTATTCGATTTTCTACTTATGTTAATAAAACAATCAAGTCCAACAATGCAAATTAGATTACCAGGGACAAAAATGTAATTTTAATTAAATTTGAACTTTGGATCCATTTTTATTCTCTTAGGATTTGAATAATCAGCATTCCTTTTTTATGACAATTCTCTTGTGCCATGATAACTGACATGTTTAAACCTTGCCAGTCATTTTCTCCAAGTCCTTTGAGAGTTTTCAAGTCTATGTTAGAGATGATTTCTTTCATCTTCAATAAGAGGCAAGAGGGATCCTAATGGCATCTTCCCATTAGCCTTATCTTTAGTGTGTCAGTACACTGCAGTTCAATAATACTTTTAAAGTCAGATTTTTGTAAGTGTCCCATTTACTAGCTCCATTGACTTAAGACAATTCCCAAAGACTCAATTTTCTCAATCAGCAATAATAATATCTCTTGGAGTTATAATGAGGATGACGTGAAAAGACATATGTAAAAGGTCATGCATGTATAAAGACCTAGCCCAGCTTCTGACCCATTGTGATATTCAACATATGTGTTTATATTCCTCTTTTTCCATTTCCTTTTCTTTCCTTCTCTCAAAGTTATAAAGGTTTTACTAAAATAAATAGCATTGATTGTCAATATTCTCTATTTGGTAGAAAATGTCATATATGTCTTTTCCAACTCCTTGGAAAATACTTTCATATTGAGAAAGAAAAGAGACTTGATCTGATTGTGAATCATGTTAAATGATTTTGTACTTATGTGAGTGAGGAGAAATTTGTAAACTTGTTCGAAATGCATTTGTCTATTTCTGAGCATAATTAAAAATATTTAATAGCTTTCCATTTTCAATCAGTTTTATTAAGCAAATGCCTCCTAGTTGTTTTGATATCAATTCACTTTCCTGCCACTTATTTTCACTTAATAGTGGACTTGTCTCAATAATGTGTTTACTTGAAGTACTTTCTTGATAATGCTATTTTAATGATGATGATACATTTTCATGGAGACCTTTAGTAGGTAGGCATGAGGAAATTCAGGAGAACATATGCAGAATAGCAAAGTATTTAGTAAAGAAAAAGCAGGCTAATGATATAGATTTTCTCTGATGAAGGCAATTGAGTGGGAGAGAAAGGAATTTCCTTCATTCACATTTAAGATTCACTTGATCTAAGTTCCCAGGTTCACTTAAAGACCAAGAATATGGGAAAAATAGGTAAAGCATCTCTAGCATACCTCTATTTAAAAATGCCATCAGGACCCATCTCTCCCTAGATCCTCTAGAACCACAAAGATGAATTGATGTATTTTTTTGTTAATTCATTCACTCATTATTTACTGAGTCCCAACTATGTGCTTGACTCTTTTGGGATACTTGTGAAACAGCAATGCCCCAGACAGAATATAATCCCTGGCCCTGTGGAGCTTACATTTTACAGGAAGCTTTGGTTAGACAAACATTAGGTATTAAACATAATGAATAAACTATATACTTTGCTTATAGGTGATAAATGCTTGAAAAAGAAAGAAGATCAAGTGAGAGGGCACTCAAATACTATGAAAGAGGGTTTGTTGCATCTGCCCTACTGATGTGAATTTGCAATTATACCACACAATAGACCAGCAGGTCAGAAAATTAGACCAGAACTAGAATACTATTCAAATACAATGAGAAAATGGTTACTTAGTGCAGTCAATGTTTTCAGGTGAAAACAGGTAGGAATTTATTGAAGTTCATTAGGTAGTTGAAAGCATCTTCTGGAAAGCCAATGACTAGCCATGAAAAATCCCCAACAATGTCATGTAGAACTGTTGCAAAGAAGAAATCGCTGTTGTCCCCAACCTGCACAAATAGCATAGTTCTGAGTCAACAGAGTGTGTACCACCAATGCCATAATGGCCACAACAAAATTGCACCACTGCCACTCTCAAAGGGTCTTACCCCTTCACTATGTTACTCACTAAAAGGTGGATTCTGCACGTGCCTACTTCTTATCTTTCTTTTTTAAAGATTTTATTTGTTTATTCATGAGAGACACAGAGAGAGTGGCAGAGGGAGAAACAGGCTCCATGCAGGGAGCCCGACATGGGACTTGATCCTGGGTCTCCAGGATCACACCCTGGGCTGAAGGTGGCACTAAACCACTGAGCTACCCAGGCTGCCCACTTCATATAGGGAGTCTTCTTGTTCCTTCTGGTTGCCTCACGTGGGTACGTCTAGTTGCCAGAATCTAAGTTACCTGATGGCCTACCAGTGGGAAAAGATGGCACGAGGAGTCCTGGGATTGACTTTAGAAGGATAGGACTCACACTGTGGGAAATTCTCACAAATACCCAAAAGATATTCAACTGATTTGGGACAAACCAAGTACGACAAATACAGATTGCAACTAGGAATCATTGATTAACATCTGAGCCATATAATCTTATTTTTATGCTCTACCCTACTTTTAATTATTGGTTTTCTCTCAGATTCATGAGTATAGCTCTGTGGCTTTCAATAGTAGGCTTTCAGAGCACTTGAGTATTCCAAGCAACATGGATTTTTCTTTTACATAGGTTAAAGACAGAAAATCAGTTGATGTTTGTGATACTGGTTTTCACGATGATTATTTCTGAGTATCTACTAAAAAGTGAGGGGAGCTGTCTTAAAGACTACAAGCCAGTTGTAGTTTTAATCTCAAAACTCTAGATTTTGGCATGCTATGGGAAATTGATATTCTGATTTAACAATCTTTTTTTTAAAATATATTTATTCCTTCCTAGAAACAGGTTAAAATATATATATTCCTCCTTCCCTTACAACTAGTAAGATTAGATTATGATTGAATGAAATATTGTCTTTGAAAAAGCATACTTAACTATTGTGAAAATCACAGTTGTAGGATCATCCACATACTGTGCACATCAGTGTAGGTGTTTGAGTTATGATGTACGAACTACATATTTTACTTTATGGTTGAAATATTTTTCTACTTAGCTTTTCCCCCTTCCTTCCTTCGCTTAAATCTAATTTTAATAGTTCTCATCTGTACTTATCAAGAATTCTTAAATATATACATTATTTATTCAAATACTTTATGTATATTTTTAAAGAAGTCAGTGCACATAATGAGTTGTTTCACCATGTTTTTTTTTCTACCTCAGCTAAGCAAAACAGAACCAAGCCAAAAACTGTAGTGAAATATCTTTCCTGAAGAAAGGTGTTTCAGAACAGAGATTTTGTTATTTAGGTCATCGTCAAAGGCAGGAGACAGGCTGAAATCGTGTCAGAGTTGGAAGGGTGGCATATGTGAGCATGGTGGAGAAGTGCTGGTAAATCACACCAGAGGCAGAAAGGAACTGGCATAAAATGAATACACCGAAGGATGGAGCCTACCAGAGGTTATTGGAGACAGAGTCTTCCTTCCAGGAGCATTTCCAGACTCAAGCCATTGAAGCATTGAAGGGTGCTAACATTCCCTGCCATCACACCTTCACTCTCTGGATTGTTCTGTCCATTCACCTGACTGTGGAGGAAGAATTCTAATTGTGGCCTCTGTGAAATTGTAAAGCAAATGTTACTGACTTCCACGGGCTTATTACTGGGTGTTTCTATGCAAAGCTGGCAGAAAATTGGTCCACGCATGAGCTCCTTTTGAATTAGTCAGCCAGACTACAACTTACCACAACTGAAAAGGCTTTGTAACAGTTGCCAAGGATGTGTGGACAGGCCAGATTTCCACAGCTTCCCACAGGGGAATCCTGACACATTTGTCACTTCCTAAATCAATCAGCGGCCTTGTTGTTTTGCTAACTTTACCAACGGTAGGTCTACTCTCCCCAGAGATGCTGAGAGTCTGGTGAGGAGGCTGGGCGGTCTGCGGAAATAGGTACCACAACCGGGATTTTCAAGCTGGGTAAGTTCTCCCTTGAGCTGAGAAACTTCGAACACTATCATGATGCAATTCCTTGGACTATAAGTAGAGGAGTTTTCAAAGTAGAGCCTTCTTGTATACTCGGCAGTATAACAGATGCAACACGCAGAGAGATTAATCTGATCATTATCCAAAGAATAGAGCACAAGGGACAACCTGGCCTAGCACACCTTTAACTATGTCAAACACAAAACAAAAATCAAACAGCAATCTATTTGGAACACACTTTTTTTTACTGCTTTCTCACATGTGTTAGCTCACTTGACTACAACAGCCCCGGGGGACAAGACAATGTCGTGTGTGACTGAACACAGGATTGGGAATCCTTAAATGTGGATCCAAGCCATCAATAAATATGTGTGTTATTTGCATCTGGGTGCCATTGTGTACAAGATAATGTGAAGATAAATGAGATGATGAGTGAGCAAGTGCTTTGTAAAGGCGCGGCAGATATAAAGCAATTATATTTTTCAGGTGGACAATGCCCTCGTAAGCCAGGTTGTGTTCTATTATTTATATGACTCAGGACATCTGTAAAGATTCCTAGAAATAGATGAAGAAGGGAACCCGATAAAAACTAGACCTCCGTGGGCAAGCCAGTTGAGGATTTGGACTGTTCTCATTTGGGTTTTATAGGAAAAGATGACCCTTGAAACCTGAAGAAATCTAGGACGTGTGGATTACATAAGCAATTCTTTGAAAGGCAGCTATTTCTTTTGGTCGGATAACACTAGAGGGTAGTTTTTATAGTTCTGTCATATGTGGAGCAAACAGTACCTGTCCAGGTACTGGAAATTGAATGAAGTTCCTTATTTGTAGAAGCAGCAGCTATGAAGTAGCAGTTTTGACATGACTTTGAGGCCACGGACATAAGTAGAAAGAGAGAGGGATTATTATCCAACAGAGAATAATTTTATTTTCAGACTCTAGAGCAGTTTGTCTCAATTTCCCATGAAAATATTAAATGTGTATGCATGCATATGCACACACATCACAAATGCAAAAAAATATGCTTACTATGGGGCAAGGCCCAGGAATTTGGATGAAATTGTGAACAACACTATTGAAGCTGCTCTAATTTTAAATTCCCTCTTGCAGCTGCAGCATCCTGCCCTATTCTCTATGAATACAACACATTGATTTAAATAAAAATAGTTATCTGCATCATGCTTCCTTTTCCCAGCTGCAGGACTTTCATAAGCCTTTGATTTACTCTCTATTGGAGGTATAGAAATAAAGTCATTTAAGATTAAAATAGTAATGTCCTTTAGTCCGGTCCCTAGATCCTGTCAAATTTAACCTAATGTCAATTAATGTGACTGGTTTTATATTTAACAAAGGAACGAATCTGGTTCTTTCTGTAAAGCAGAGAGGAAACCTTTTTGAACATGGGCATTTTTTCTCTGTTGTTCACAGGATTTGTGCTAAAGTTGATGGTATAGTTGGCATCTTTTGTAGTAGTTCCTGAAAACCTCATGGTCTTTCCTCTCTTTTTGTACTCGTAAAGCTTCTCCCTCTTCCTCCAATACATTATTGGAAAACCTGTCTTAACAATGCTTTTTTATCTCTTGCCTGCCCCCTTACCCAGATGGTACACAGAGACAGAAGTCATTTTAGGTGCCCGTCCTTTGTGTTTTCAAAGCCCTATGAGCTTTGCGGTAACGTGCGTTAGATCTCAGTAGAAGCAGAGGCCCTGTCTGTGTTTCTCCCAGCATTGTATTCCTGGCACAGATAGCGCAGTGGCTGCTTAATAAAAATAATTGCAAAAATGGAAGATAGAAATGAGTATATTGCCTGCTTTCTGGCTTGTCTTTTCTCGTACCTAATGCTGTGCTAGCCCAAAATAGGTGCTCAAAAGAAATACCTGTTGAAGAAGCAAATGCAGTGTACCCTTGTGGTTTTTACTTGTTTACTTGTGGTTTTTACTTGTGTTTTCACTTGTTTGTGTTGACTGCCAGAGGAAGACAACTGTGACGGCAGGAGAGAAGATACTCCCTTCATAGTTCTCATTGCCCCTAGAATAAACTTAATGGTAGCTGTGGTGGTTAAAGCTCGTCTTGATTCAGAGCTAGCTCGCCTATCCCATTTCCTCTCTGCCCTCCACCCCACAGCAGTCGTCACTCCACGCCTGCAGACCTAATGTATCTAGTCCTCTCTCTGGCAGTCATTCCATGTTTTCCTTCTATCAGAAATACCTTCGTAATTTCTTCCCCTTGCTTCCTCAACCTTCAGGTCTTGGAATCGACATCACTCTCCCAGAAGACTCTTTCCTAACATACCAGGCTGGTGTTAGGTGAGTTTTTATGTTACGTCATTGTTGCCTACTGAGCTCCCCCTCTTTAATAGCCAGATATATTTTTGCTATGAATTGTGAGATTTCTGCTCCTTTAAGTCCTTTTCTACTGTATGATTTTGAAGGTCATTTCACTTAAGATAAAGCTCAAGTTTCTTAAATATGGGACACAAGGTCCTAGGGGATCAAACCACTATTTACCATTCCAGTCTCACCTCAGCCTTGGATTCTTTCACCATAATGTTTCTTGCAGTTGAAAAATTCTTCCACCTTCCCCCCAAACTCCTTCTCATCTCTCAGCTCTCTCTCAGAGCACAGGACCTCTTCAGTTAACCCACTAACTAGTTCAAAATATTTGTTGCACAAGTGAATGACCCATCACTGTACAGCTAAGTAAAATGACCAGCACAACTGAGATGTAGGCATATAATATTTAAATTATTGATGCTTTAACAAAATGTTCAGGAATGATATTACTTTTAAAAACAGGTCTAATACTCTGAAGATGCATCATAGACATATGGGCATATTACTTCTTTCTTCCTTCTCGTTAGGCTCTAACACGTAAGACCCAGGGGTGTGTTGTGTTGCTCTTGTCTTGCTTATATCAATTAAGCCCTTCTACAAGGATATTTAAAAGGGTATTTAAAGGGGTATTTAAAAAGGAAAATGTTGCTTAGCCCACTAACATGGAGAGTGCAGGAGTTTAACCCTCACATCAATAAATAATCACTGCTGGGTTATATTCTTCACCTGTACAAACTGTGCAAACTAGATGCTCATTGTTTTAATTAAACTCCAGAGCTATTCCAGTTAAGACAGCTATGGAAAGATGTGAAGGGAGAGAAAAGTGGAAGTAGGACATTTGAGTGAGAAAAAAAAGTGATGGGGAACCTGAACAATCATTTCTATATTACATAACAAAATCAATTTGAGAAGTCAGATTGCAGGAACTGGTCTTCTCACATTTTTATGCAGCATCTAGCCTGCTCTCTATATGCCTTAAGAACTGAGTCCTTCTTGTGCCCACAGAACCTATATGAGAAGGACCAAGGCCTGCCTTGTAAGCCTGCTGTGCAGATACATGAACTATTAGGAGTAGAAATTAAAATGTTACACAGAAGGCAATGGTGAGTCAGTGAAGGGATTTAAAAGAAGAGATGAATAATGTGTGATTATTTCATTTGGGGTTTAAGTTGATTGAAGTCTGGGGTAATTAATAATGCCTCAAAAAAGTATCATGGCCTCTGTGTCCTACAGATATAAAAAATTGGTAATATGAAATATTCAGATCAACCACATATTAAACTTTTGCTGTATGTCAGTTCAACTACCAGTTTTCTGCATTTTCACTCTCAGCTTCCCATAACTCTGTAAGACCCAGGTTGGTATAATTTTTACCATTTCTGAGGTAAGGAAATTAGCAACAGCCCCCATATCATATGCATATCATTTGTCAGAGCTAAAATTTGAACCCAGGGCAGTCGTACCACAAAGACCAGAAAATCGCCTTTCCACTTAGCATGTTATTTACTTCCTTTATTTCTGACAATAATCCCATTGAGACATTGTCGTTATTGAAGCCCAGAAGAGATCACTAAGAGAAGGTCATTGTCCCAGGAAGGGGAAGAGCCAGGATTTGAATCCTTCCTTGTCTTCAATCCTGTGCATAGTTTTTTTCTCTATGAGATTAGCTTTGATGTGGTAATCCTATGCCATACTCTGGTAACTATGTGGGTAAAAAGGCAAACAATCATTTCACTTTTACTTAATTGAGTCATTTTCAAATGAGTAGGTAAACAAGGGACTTGGAAATTATGACTACCCATAATAAACGTTTATTAACATAAAGCTCACTTACATTTCAATTTGATTTTGCTGTTTGGAAATTATTTCCATTTATTATCAATGCATTTAAAATAACTTCATATCAAGGATCAAGTTGCTGAAATTCTGAATTGATTTATTGATTGATTAATATATGACAGCAAAATCCAACCTATCCTGACTAAAAAAGTCTGGCTTCTTCCCTCTGATGCATTCCAGCTGGGTATCATTGGGTAAATTCCTTAATCTTTTCTGTACTTCAGCATTTTTGCCTGCAAAATGGGGGTGATAGTATGCTGATCCTCTAGGGGAATTGTGGAATTAAACTAGTTAATGTATTTATGGTTCTTAGACCAGTGTCAGTACAAAGTAAAAATTCTTCTTTTGCTTCAATCCCCCATTATCTCAGCTGCTTATAGATAAAAAAGATGGAACATTTTGTATGGCCTAGGAAGTCCACCAGGCTCTTCAAAGTAGTCATTTCAAAGCTTTTGCTGAATTTTTGGACATGTAAAGGGAAGCTCTGACCTGAGTTGACCGCGGGGGCAATGGAGAACCAAACTCTCTGCATTAGGAAAAGGGAAGAATTGTTGGTAATGTCATTACTGGGTTTATAACTGTATGTTTTTGCTTTTATCATGAAAAGGATGAGAAAGGAGGAATGAGTTACATGGAAGCACTGAGTCTCATAGTGGGCAAGGACAAGAAATAATAATAACAACGAATTTAAAGATGTTTCTGTTCCTCTGATGTAGTACTATTTTCACCTACTCCAAAACTTCCAGACACATAGAAACCTTTGTAAATATTGTTTTCTTTATTTCTTTGTTTTGGTGTTTGCCTTTGATTTTTATTTTGTGGCTGCAATTGGTTTTTGGAAGTCACAGAATGGAGTTGAGGACAATGTCCTAGCAAGGATAAAAGAACATAAATGGAAGAGTCAGAAATAGGAGCTGGAGAAAAATGTTGTAGAACATCCGTCTATGGACTAACTAAAATATATTCATAATTGGTGCCAATGTTAGCCACTACCATCCCATGATATAATTATCAGAAACTATTAAGTTTATTTATTCAAAAGAGATAAAAAATTTCAAAAAAGGAAATGATACCAATGGCATCAAACGCCTGGACTCTCCGTTCCTCCATCCTTCACCCAAGGGTGGATGACTCATGAGTCTGGCGTGCATGCTTCCCAGAGGGATGGATGAAGCTTCTGATCATGGTTAAATCTTAGAAGTTTACATCTTTCTACTCTAGAAATAGCAGACTCTCAGTGGATCAGTATAAAGAATGAATATTTGATCAATTCAAATAGTCCCCATGTGTAATAGTTCACAATTTTTATTGACCTCCTTACTACCTTCAACACAAATACCACCTTTCTCTCCTTCCACTAGAAGATAATGCATTTATCTTAGGCTATTTCTTTAAAAACAGAATACTAATGTTTCCCATTGACTTATGTTCTTCACAGTTCTGACAGAGGTGAGGAGGTCTGATATCTATAGGTTCAACATTTTTATTTTTTACATGACAAAATAAGTTTGTTGAAGTAAAATGTTTTCCAATTGAGCTGTTTTTGATCAGAAATAATTTTTTTTAATTTATAAAACATTTGCTCCAAATAGACCTTTTACTTTTTCTAAAGGGAGAAAAGTCACCTGCAAAAGAAAATGTACATGCTCAGGGTAAAACTACCTTCACCCATTAGGGAAATATTAGATAACAAAAGCACAACTTCAATGAATGTATTATTTAGTAAAACTAAAATATGACCCTCTTTTCTCATTTTCTCTCCTCCTCTCCCAAAATACAATGCATGTTTTTGTGACGGTATTGGATTGTTCACAGAACATACCATAGGAATTCCAGCCAATTTCATCTAACTTTCAAGGGGCAATTGATAAGTGCATGAAATATATATAATTTTATTTAATGTTCACATAGACCCTGTGCTAAAGATGAAATTGAGGCTGAAGGTGGATTTAGGTATTTTTTTTCAAGTCATAAACTAATGAGGACAAAACTAGGTTCTCCACCTAGGTCTACATCTACATTACTGCAGTGGAAAGTCCTACAGCAATAGCTTCCCATGAATTAAGCACTGGTTATATAATCGTTACTATGTTAGGTAATTATCTCATTTGATCTTTAGAACATCTTTGGAGTAGAAATCACTGCTCTCACTTTAGTGTACTAGGTATTTACCCTATTTGAACCTTATAGCTAAGGATAATTGGTTAGACAGCCATAGCCAGTAAGTGGTAGAGCTGTGAATTGAATCTTTATCTCTTTGTTCCCAAAGTTTTCCTTTAACTGCAATCTACATCTTTCTGTCTACCTCCCATTCTTATCCCTTTAACTCCTAAAATCCTCCTTGGAAGCTGTTGCTGCTCTCTCTTATTTTCTACTCCTTCCTTCCTATCTACTCTTGACACCCTCTTCAAGGTCCTTGTTCCACTAATAATGCTTAAGTATTAGGAAGGATGGTTATACTATAAAATTCCAGGTTTATCAGACTGTTGTAAAGCTTCTGGTCCTTATTTGATTACTTCTGTTTTAAGCCAGTGCAAAGTGCTATTTACAGTCTCTTGTAGAAGAAATTAGATTATTTTACCATAGTTAGAATGGAAAGAATTTCAAACAACTCAAAATTGAACACAGTAGATTCTCCTGGCCTACTAAAACTTTGTAAGACTCATTATCTGAAATTTTGAGGTATTCACTTTTCAAGGATACCTCCCCTCAAAAGTTGGAGTTCTAATTACCTTCCTTTTTTTCATATATCTTGATGATACTAAGATCCTAAATGTGCTAATATTGGTGTTATTTTGCTTCATGACTGTGCTTGTGCTACCTGATGTGGTATAAAGTTCCACTTTAAAATCAGAAGCAGGACAAAGAAATTTTATCTTCACATCATTTTGCATTTTTTTAAAAAGATTTTTTTTTAATTTGTTCATGAGAGAAACATAGAGAGAGAGAAAGAGGCAGAGGCACAGGCAGAGGAAGAAGCAGGCTCTATGAAGGAAGCCTGACATAGGACTCGATCCCGGGTCTCCAGGATTAGGCCCCTGGGCTGAAGGCAGTGCTAAACCGCTGAGCCACCCGGGCTGCCCTCATTTTGTATTTAATAAAGAAATACTAGGTATGCACTATTATAAGGATGAATCAAGTGCCCTGTCTTAAAGGACCTTTCATGATTGTAAGTGAGATAAGTATACAAATAACTGTAAGATAAGGTAAAAATGATGAGTATAATTTAAAAATGAAAAAAAAAATACTACTGGAATCCAAGGAATTCAGAGGAAACTCTAAAGGGGTGGAATGTGATGGAGAATACGAAGAATTGTTTTGAGGAGATAGTATTTCCAGTGATAACATGGGATTTGGATTAATAATAGATATGCAGGAAGGACATTATTGGCACAAGTCATGAGCTGATCAATAGAAACAATAGATCAAAAGGTATAGAAAGGAAGGAATATTTTGCTGTTAGTGGGAGCTGACATGCATAAAAAGAAATAATGGGGATAAAATTGGAAAAAAAAAGATTTGAGAAATATTGCATTCCTGGCAAAACCATTGAGTTTGTTCACAAATCACTGGAAAGCCATTGAAGATTTTGAATAAAGGGCATTTATGATCAAATAGAGCTACAAAAGTATTTTTTTAAAGATTTATTTACTTATTTGAGACAGAAAGAGAGAGAGGTGGGGGAGGGGCTGAAGGAGGGAGAGAATCCCAAACAGACTCTATGCTGAGTCCAGAGCCTGATGCAGGGCTTGATCTCATGACCCTGAGACCAGACCTGAGCAGAAACTAAGAGTTGATGCTTAACCAACTGAATCACTCAGGTGCCCCTTGAGCGTCAAACATAGTAATCTGACAATAAAGTCTAGAGTGGATTGGAATGAAGAAAATCCAAATAAAGCAAGTTAGGAAACTAGGACAATGCTTTGGGGAAAAGGTAAAGAGAATCTGAACAAGAACAGGCTATAAGAAGGGAATGAGAATCAGAATGAGATCCAGTATGACTTACTTGGTTACCAATTAGAAACTGAAGAGAAGAAGGAGTCAAATATGACTGAATCCTAGAATTGTAAGAGAATTAAGGAAGCCAGAAAAGTGAAGAGGATTGAGGAAAGGAAATTGAGCGTGGTATATCCTGAATCTGAGTCTCAAGTAGAATGTCCAGGTGGGAAAAAATCTAAGAGAAATTGGAAATGTAGTGGACTATGAATTTCTTCAGGAAAGAACAGAGAATTTCCTCTTTTTAGAGTTTTTTAAGATTTATTTTTAGATAAGCATGCAGTTGCAGTTCAATGTATTCTGGGAACAGAAATGTTTAGAAGGAGAAGGGACAGATTTGCTTTATATCATATTAGATAGCTGCTAAATCTGATTGGAAAATATTTTAGAGATTCTTACAATGCATTTTTTTTCTGTTCCTAAATCAAAGACACCTATTGTCTTAAATACCTCTTGGGAGACAATTCCAACTCATGTTTAAAATTAGAATGGTCAAGAAATGACCATTATAACTCTTACAGGCTAAATATAATGCATGTAATTTAAAACTATTTACATTCATTTTGAGAGACATTTTCTATTGTTAAATTTCATCTTTTACTCAAATCTTATTAATTGCTTCTTATGATCTGAAGATCCTCTTTTGTATTAATCTCCTTTATATTTGTGTTTTATTCTTGAATTTAATTTTTTGAGTTGTATTATCGGGAATTTCCCATTATTCCTTGACATGTTTAAAAGATTTTCAATTCTTCTCTGTTCCATTGTACTCACAGTGTACTACTGCACTATAGCATCACCTTGATGTCTGGTTGAAATAATTTAATGGTTCAGTACTTTAATGAAGATATTCATGATAGAACATAGAAAATTTATTTTAATTTTTTTGTGGTCTCAAAGGTTTAAAGGCAGAAAGTAAGGATTACTTAAGAACAATTGAAGTGACACTTGGGGAATGTGTTTCTTCTTATTTGGATGTGGTTTTAGGCATGGGTAGGAAGCTATTAGGGTAAGTTAAGTGTTTAGTATATCAAGCTCCTCCTACTCTCTATGTAGTTTCATAGTATAAGTGTTTTTTCGGCATTAGACAAAAAAGTAGCAATTTTGTCTGAAAATTAAACATAAAAATATATATCTCCATATAAAGGAAATCATAACTAACCCGTTCTAAAGTCTATTAATAATTTACTTTAATCCTAGACATAATTCTACTTTATCATAGATCACGTTTGTTCTTGACATCATTTGAAGCAATGTTGTTCATCCTTTCCCATTTTTAGATTTTCTTTTCATCTAACTTCAGCAATATTGAATGCTGATGGTTTGTTCCTGTGACTCCAAATCACCTTGTGAACATTTGGTTGACCTTCTTTTCCACCCTACATGCAGTTCAAAGAATGTTTATCATTTCCCATGGCTTCAGCCAATCTCTTAGTGATTCCCTAATTTTCTACCTTGGGTAGAGTTTTAGCCATCTCTGACTCTTTTATGTTTAAGATGTAACCACATCTTGCCTAATCTGTATCATAAATAATCTGTGTACTCCTCACTGATTTTATTGGTACAATCATCACTTTCTGGATTGTTGAAATCAACTTCTAATTGACCCTCTTACTCTGTCTCTCATTATCTACCTTGCTGTGCCATATCTTAAGACACGTACCTGTAGCATGCACCCAGGTCTTACAGAGCTTTCTTAACATGCCAGCCAAGCCTCTGGACATGCTTGCCATAAAATCCTTTTCACAAACTCAGATATTCTCCTCCTAGCAATATGTATTCTTTGTTGGTGAATGTATATCTTGGTCCTTTTGTCCCTCTTCCTTTTCTCATGATCTTCCGTATTTCCAGGACATACTTCCACTCCCTTCTCTGATTTGTAAATTTGCAAATTCCACAGACACCCCCATTATAGAACTCATCATGTTGTACTGAAGGGAATTGCTTATGTACTTGACTGCTTGTAAAAGACTAAAAGCTTCTCATGGATGGTTGTGCCTTATTTCCGTATGTTCCCAAAGCCAAATATAGTACCAGAAATTAACAGGCTCGAAATAATTGTTTGAATCACTATGTTATCATATTCAGAGGCATAGAAAAAAACCAACCATCTTTAAGGGAGAATGAAGAATGAGCTCTAAGAGTATTAAAATCTGAGCTGTATATCTTTTCCATAGAATTATTACAATAATCATGACAGATGTCATTAACAGGATATGGAGAGTAGAGCAACAGCCCTTCTGAAGTGCAAGCTGCACTTGGGCCGGCTGTCCTGTTGATATGTTGTAGGGAAAACAGGTTTATTGAGCAGTTAGCAAAACCAGATGGATGAAGATAGGGATGAGAGCAGCAAATGAGTATTAGCAACAGAGGAGGGCCTTTAAGAGTCTAGTAATAAACAGCTTATTGGAGTTTGGGACATACAGACTGCCCCTGGCAACCCACTGGACAAGATCAGGCCTCTGTACTCACATATCTCCCTTCCTGTACTATCTTCACTCTTACTTCTTCCTTATTCTTCCTTTTTTTTGGTTCACATTCTTCTTCTAGATTAAAAAAGACACGTGTATGGGGTAGGAGGGGAGTACGGTTAAGAACAATTAATAAGGAAGAACTTCTCAAATTTTATATGTGATTGTTCTCAGATGCATGCTTATTCTCTAGCAGAAAAAGCATTGCTAGCTATACCACCACATAAATTCCAAAATCTCAGTAGTTGAATATAATGGAGGTCTACTTCTTGCCCACATAAATTCCAGTTGGCAGTTTGTGCGTCAACTCTAATGCAGTCTATAAAATGAACTCTAAAATTGCCTGGAAGAAAAAGGAATTGAGTCATTGAGCAAGTAGCCAATCTCTGCCACACTAAATGCAAGTAATGCTACCTAGAGTTGGCAAGAAGAAAGTTTTAGCTGTTATATTTATATTTATGTGCACACATACATATGTGTGTGTATTCACATAAAAAGCCACAAAAGAAATTCTGTTAGAATATTCTTTAAAAGTATACCAATAACTAATCCCATACCTTTCAAATGTCTCCATATGACATCAATACAATGTGCTTCAATAAATTCATTTTATACTTTGGAGGTAGTGACCAGAATATTACATGTATTTTTTTGGCTCATTTTTCTAAAAACAAGGCAGTGAGAACTTTAAATCACAGTTGCCTAAGCATTCAGAAGTAGAGATTTGTGGATGGCAGTGATTTACGTGTCATGTAAATAATCTTTCTGTTTTGAGATAACTGCATGCAGGATAAAAAACAATACAGACCTTCTATTGAGTGAGCATAGAAATCCTTATTGTGGGGTCATGTCAGAGAATTGATGAGTAAATAACTGATTTTACTGACATTTGCATAATTTGAGCTATACTTTCCACAATAAGGAGATTTATTTTGTAGAAAAAAATAAGTCAAATTTTGAAATAAGAAAGATACTTATGCCTAATGATGAATAATATGTCAGATCAACTTCTGTCTACAAAGTGTTTTCATTTTTTTTAAGAGAGAGAGACAGACAGAGGGTGTAAGTGGGGGAGGGGCCGAGGGGGAGAGAGAGAGAGAGAAAGAGAGAGAGAGAGAATCCCAACAGGTTCCCTGCTCAATGCCAAGCCTGATGTGGGGCTCCATCTCAGTACCCTGAGATCATGACCTGAGCCAAAATCAAGAGATAGACACTTTACCGACAGCCACTCTGGTGCTCCTACAAAGCATTTTCAGATATACCATCTTCACAATTCCCAAACCTCAACCCAGGGCAATCAACAAACTTTAGTTAGAAAGAGCCAGAATCCATGTTTGCAGTTGATAAACCACAGGCCCTAATTTATTTTTATTAGGGTTAAGAAATAACACTAATAAATGAGACCTTCATTTTTTTTTATTTTGTTTAGTATGATCCTAGGACTAATTTCTTAGCTACTTCCCCACATAGCACACATACTTAACAATAGTTTTATAAGACTTTGGATTTATTTATTTCACCTCTGTGACAGATCAGCAGTGTGATTCAGGCCTCATGTCAGTGGGCCAGTGCCCTGTGTGTTCCACTGCTGAATGAAAGATGCTCTCCTTTGAAGTGGACTTCTTCATGCCTTTAGTGTTTGTGATTCTCTCTACATTCAATACATCAAATTCAAGTTAAATTGTGCCCCAGATAAAACAGTAATTGTATTTGATGCCTGGAGGGGTGAACATCAATTAGTTACAAGTGTTCAAAAGGCTCCTGACTGGTGGGTTACGTTAATCCTGCATGATGATTTCCAATTGCTTGGAAGGCATTTCCAATAATGTCAACAGGTAGCAAAACTTCTAAATAATTTTGCCATTTATCTGTGCCACCATCCCATTAAAACCTTAGATGTATCTACCTCATCTAACAAAGCCTAATATTGGCCTCTCTGGATTCAAAATTTGATTTCTTTCTTATTCATCTCCTTTTATTTTCACTGAAATTAATAATATAACTATGTAGGGGAAAGAGCTTTAATCACTTACAAGGAAGGGCTCAAAAAGTCAAAGTGATTTACAGCAGCTTCTCAAATTTCCATGTACATACAAATCACCAGAGGATTTTGTGAAAATGCATGTTATGATTTAGTAGGTCTGGGGATCACCACAGAGTCTTCATTTCTAATACAATCCCAGATACTGCTGATGTTGCATGTGTGTGGGTCAAAATTTGAGTGGCAAGGAATGATATTAATACTCAATAGTAGTACTCAAGGCTAAAGGTTAGCCACAAGGCTAACACACAGCCACAAATTTAGGCCTCTAATTTTCTCATTAGTAGAATAAAGTCTAATACATTATTTCAAAATATGTATATTTTAGGTATCTTTGGGTCAACTGATAGCTACTCATAATTGCTGAACATTAAGCCTTGGCAATGAAAAAAATTCTACTAAGAAGGGCCAGCAGTCCCAGGAATCCGGCCGGAGGAGCCTTGCTCCTAAATCCTGGAGAACAAGTGGAGCAAATAGGAAACTTGGCATCATAATTTGCTTTGTAGTTGTCTGATTGCAGAGCCACAGAAAAATTGGGTCTAGCTGAACATCCCTAGAATTTAGCAGAATGTTTGGCACTTATTTATTTCTCAGTAAATGTTGAATGAATAAAATTGTGCAATAGTCTCTAATTGTTAGGAGATTTGAAAACTGATGGGCTACAGAAGTTTGAGTAGATTAACTTTCCTGTTAAACATATTTCCCCCTATATAACTGTATTGAATAAAAGTTATGCTCTTCCTTCAATAATATGAAAGGGTTCGTTGAAAGGCCTTCACTATACAAACTTATTAGTAATGATGTCTGTTCAGGAAATAATTCAAGAAAGAAATCACCAAATGGAAGGTAGAGAGGATAACTCAATTAGTGACAAGAAATTAACAAATAGAAGAAGGCACTGCAGAGAATGAGACAAAAGAAGAAATTCCAGCTAGTTAAAAAATAGGTAAAAAGCATTGTGTCTGGCATTTACTACATATAGAATGCATTAAAGAGTAAATAAATGAACTATTATTATCTTTCTCCACAAATTCGAGTCCATGTTTATAGAGGAAAAATTCATTTGTTCTATAGTAGAAAAGTCAAAAAAAATTTAACCCTGGGAATAATATATATAGTGTAGTGTTTGTTGCCTGAGTGCTGAAAATTATATAGGCAGCCACAGGTAGTATAAAAGAAAAATTTTTGCTCACAACTGCAGTCATCTAGAGCTTCAATAAAAAATGAATGTGTATTTCATCATGACAGGTTCAAATCAGCTGAAGCTGATAAAGGATAATGAACTTTGAGAGACTCTGGGATACTAGACCCTTATTAAAACCAAATGAAGACGTTCCTTAACAATGAACAATGGGACCTGTTTTAATTACCTGTGTTCAAATGGATAAACTCATTGGAGTCATAATAGGGGTGCAAAGTTTCACTCCTTAATTGGCATAACCACCGTGAACTCACTCCTTTTAACACTTAAAAGCCCCTGAAATTTCTCTTTATCCAGGAAATTAATAAAATCTGGCTGCAAACAGGCAAATTCATATGTGGAAATCTTTCCCTCCAACGTGATGGTATTAGGAGGCAAGGGCTTTGATAGGTGATTTGGTCATGAGGATGGAACCCTTATGAATGGGATTAGTTCCCTTATAAGAGAGACCCCTGGAGAGCTCCACTACCCCTTCCACCAGGTGAGGACACAGGGAGAAGCCAGCAATCTGCAAGCAGAAGAGAGCTCTCACCACAACCTGTCCATGTTGGCACTCTGGTCTTGGACCCTTGACCTTCCAAAACTGTGAGCAACAAATTTCTGTTGTATGTAAGCCATACAGTTCATGGTCTTCTGTGATAGCCGACCAAGACACTAGCTACTTTTAAAACTCTGGAGATCTTTGTTTTATTTTTAACCAGTCTCTGAATTGGCCAATTTCCAGGAGGCTGTACATCTGTTAAGGAAGAAAATCTGTTTAAAGTATCAGTTACATTGACAGTAGTCACATAGTCCCATACTACCTGACACAAGATGAATGATACCATTAGGACAAATCTAGGAGATATTTTAAGGATTGTAAGGATTCAAGCGCAACTTGAATGACAGGAATGCATGGCAGATATTTCCCTATCTCCTTCTGGTTTAACTATGGTACTCTGGTAGAAAAGGGACATGAGAAATGAATAGCAAATGATATTTATGGTGCCAGATAATGTGACTACCTATTTTGGAGAAGATGGGACTTGCTCAACTACCTTATACCTATCTCTATCTATATCCATATCTATATATGCTTCTAGATAAAACTGAGACACCATACACAGTAAGAGGTGTTAGACAATTTCATGTATTCAACAAACACTTATTGAATGCCTAATATGTACCAGCCAGCATTCTATATTTTTAGGAAATAGCAGTGAACAAAAGTGAAAATCTCTACACTCTTAATGTGTGTGTACAAACAGATATTTATAAAAATAAGTAAATTATATTGTATTATACAGTATAACATATTAAATAGAGGCTGGAGAAAATTTAATCAGAAAAGCAGGGTGAAAATTTAATCAGAAAAGCTGAAGAAAATTTAATCAGAAGGTCTGGTTGAAAAGGTGATGTTTGGACAAAGACTAAAGAAGGTGAGGAGATGAGCCAGGTACAAACCTGAGAGCAGAGGGTCTGAGTAGATGAAACTGCAGGCACTTAGGAGGGTGCCCTGGGTGTTGTGGGAAAGGGCAGTATGTCCGTATCTACGGGGGAGCAAACAGGGGATAGTGTCAGAGAGGTAAGGTTGGAGGGGGAGGAGCAGATCCTGAAGAAAAACAAATCAGAGAAGGGAGATGGGCAGTGCTGGGTGTGTGAATGTGTGTGTGTGTGTGTGTGTGTGTGTGTGTGTGTGAGTAGGGAGGTACGCTTATAAATTAGGTGGTGATTATATGTAATGCCAAAAGCTTTAGCTTTAAGTTTGAGTAAAATGGGAAGTTTTGGAAGGTTTTTAAGCAGAAGGAAAAACATGACTTCATGTCTTGATGATACCACAGAATCAATTTGGCCACTGTGTTAGGAACAAATTGAAATGGAGTGATGGGAAAACAGAGGCCAGTTAGGATACTACTCCAATATCTGGGTGAGGGAAAACTGTGGTTCAACTAAGGGGATGACAGTGGAGATGGTGAGATGCGGTTGGATTCTGGGTATATTCTGAAGTCAGTAATAGAAATATTTGCTGATGGACCTAATGTGGGATATGGCAAAAATGAGAGAAGTTAATTATAACTCTAAGATTTGAGGGCTTAGCAAATGGAAGGTCCAGGACAGAGATATAAATGTGGAGGTCATCAGCTTATAGAAGTATTTAAGGCTAGGAGACTGGATAAGCTAATTGTGATATAAAAGAGAAAAGGCTCAAACACTGAGTCTTATGATGCTTCAAAATCAAGAAGTTGGGGAGTAGCAGGAACCAGAAAAGGAATCTGAGAGGGACTAGAATGGATAACTGATACGGGAGAGCTTGGTTCTTGGCTCACCGAGTGGAAGAATGAATCTCGCAGACAACAGAGACTGAGCAAAGCGATAGATGTTTGAAGCAGAGACACAGAGAAAGTTCTCAGAAGTGAGATGGCCCCTGACGGGGTTGCCATGGAGGGCTTTTATGGCCTGTCTTTTATAGGAAACTGACCAAGGAATCCATCAGTACCAGGTGTATATTTAGAACAAACATGGTACACTTGTAACCATCATAATACCAAAGAAGATGTTTTTGTCAAAAAAAATTATATATATATATATATATATATATATATATATATATATATATATATATATATATCATGAGCCCAAACAAGGTGTTCCCTTCTCTCTGGTTAATGTCTCCTCCATAACACTTCTCTACTCCCATGAGCCTAGTCAGGGAGCCCATGGCTTTTCTTGTACCATCTTGGTTTGAGCGGGGACTATTGATAACACCTTCATGACATATTTCTTTGTGGTCTGATGAGTTTCTCTGATTACTTAGTAGCCATTAAAGGGGGATACTCCCTAACATTTTGGAGCTAGGGAGCCAGGTTTATTTTTTTCTGTTTTTACTGTCTTATCTCTGTTTCCTTGGGTTGAGTAGGAGCCTGACTCTGGGGCCTTTCCCTTATCTTTCCCTGCCCAGCCCGTCTGCCCCTAACTCGTCCTTACATCATAATTAATTCTCAAAAAGTGATTCTCCAAGATAAATTACTTCCAGTCACACACACAGGAGAAACCTCTGATAATTCAAAAGTGAAAATAAGTGAGAAGAAAGAAAGAAATGTTTTCAGAACTCTATGGATCCATGTGCAGACTATGAGAGGGTTACTTAGTAATGTGAAGGGATATCATCATCATTATTAACAATGTAATGTCAAAACAAGTACCATTTAAGTTACACATTTTATTTGATCTTCACAAAAATGATATTATTCACATTTTTATGGAAAATGAAGAGAAAGGCAAGTAACATTATCAAGGTCATTCAGCTACAAAAGAACAGAAGAGATGGGAGTTACAACTAGAATTCAGACATCAAATGGAATACAAGGATATAACTTTGAATTTAGAACATGCATTTTAATGAACTTAAAATTGTTAGGATAGCATACATTCAGCAGAGTGTGTTACATATAAGTACAGTTTAAAGAATTGTTGTAAAGCAATTATTAGCATAATTACCACCAAGGGCATGAAATTGAATATTGTGAGATCTCCAGATAACTTTCAAATGCCTCTAATAAGTCAACACCTTCCAATTCATCCCCAAGGTAACCTCTACCCTGGTTTCTTTGTTGTTCTAAGTCATTCTGCCTCCTACATATGAGCCCGTGAGCTGTATAATTATTTTGTTTCCTTTGGAGCATTACATAAACAGTGCCATATTCTTTTTAGTATTTGGGGATAGAACTACAGTTGCATCAAGCATAGCTACGAGGACTAAGAACCAAGTGTTGTCAATACAAATTAGTTCTTTGTTCCAGGAAAGCTTTGCTCAGGAAAAATAAAACTATGAAGCAACAAATGACAGCATTGCTTGCTTCAGGAAATGTATGCAAAAAATATCTATGAGATGACTGCCCTAGATAATTGTAGATTATCACTTTGCTATGTTTATTAAGCTGGAAATATAATATCATAAACTGTGCAAAATCCAGTTAGTTCTCTGACTTGAAAGCCTCATCCTAAACTACTTGTGCCAAAATGACAAGATCTTATAAATATCCCTCTTCTGACTCCCACCCACCTTCTGAACCACTGCTAAGACATTGCTAAGGTGGGGTTTTCCCTTACTGCAGTCCCTCTAGTAAATTTAGCTTTTCTTCATGAACAGGTGGTCTGATGATGTTTTGGGGTGTTCACCAAACATGGGGAACTTCTAGAGCATCCCACTGTGATCCGCTCAAGATTTCCTCACTGCTATTGTTAATGTTAACTCAGAAATTGTGTGTTTCACAGAGCTTCTTTGAGTTTGTCACTCAGTGGTCTATGGAATGAATCTCTGTGGATCTTAGCCCTGATTTCTCAGGGCTCCAAATATTGTTTATACTGTACCCCAGAAAGTAAGAGATTTTAGGGGAGTCTTTTGTTTTTCAGATCAAATTTGAAATATCTAATTTTTGGTGAAAATTTATCTTATGATGACCATCACTACTGTTTGTGTTTTCTCTCCTTTTAAACTTCCATTGTAAATCCGTTGAAAAGATTTCAGAGGGAGAAGATGAGCATTAGCTCTGCCTCCATAAGTATGCTTCAAAACAAGTTCTGAAAGTCTCTTCACAAATCCCTTGGGCACACTGTGCCTTGGGTCATATTTTCAAAACCTTATGAGGATCTTCCTCAATGGCTTTTATTAACTGATCCGCTTAGTTCTGTCTGTCTGGATTTGAGAAATTGTTGGGCTCTTACTGGTGGTAGATAGTCTGTTGGCTAATTTCTGAGGACACGTTTTTTTTTTTTTTTTTTTTTTTTTTTGCATGGGCACCACAGTTGATGACTTGCAATTCTCATGGGCCATTCACATTTAGGTTTTTAGTCCACATGGAACTAGTTTTATGAAAAGTATGAAAGAAATATTGAATTTCATTCTTCTTCCATGTGTATGTATGATTTCCCAGAACATTCATAGAAAAGACTGTCTTTTCCTACTAATCTGCAATGCCGGTTCTGTCATATATTATGTTTCTGTGTGTGTGTATCAATTTCTTGGCTTCCTGTTCTATTGCTTTTTTGTGTATTTGTCTAGCCCAGGACCGTCACTACATTGCTCCAATTATTATATTTTTATAACAAGCCTTGATATATATTAGTGCAATGCCTCACACTTTGTTCTTCTTCTTTATGAATGTCATGGCTATTTAGACCTTTTTCACTATTTTATGCAATAAAGAATAAACTTGTCAAGTTTAACCAAAAAAACTAAGGATTTTCTTTAGGGTAGTATTGAAGCCATAAAATAATATGGAGAAAAGTGACATTTTTCAATATTCCAGGTTTTCTTGTCACAAACATGGCATATTTCTCTATTTAGATAACTTTGATTATTCTTTGATGTCTCTCAAATTTTATAATTTTATTTACAGAAGTATTATCTATATTTGTAGATATATATATCAGAGGAAGTTTGCATTTCTGGTTACATTATAAATGGTATATTTTTAAAATTTCATATTCTAACTAGTCGATGGTTTATAGAAAAGCAATAGGTGTGTATATTTTTATTTTCCTCTAGTTATCTGCTAATCTCTTAATTTTTTTAATTAAAAAAATTTAAATTTAAATTCAATTTGCCAACATATAGTATAACACCCAGTGCTCATCCCATCAAGTGCCCTCCTTAGTGCCTGTCATCCAGCTACCCCATCCCTCTCTTATTAATTCTAATAATTTACTTGTATATTCTTTTGATAATACAGATACCATCACTGAACAGTTAGAGTTTTATCTTTTCCATCTAGTCTTGAGTCTACTTATTTATCTTTTGTGCTCTTCTGTGTGAGGACCTCCTAGCTAAGTGTCTAGTAGAAACGTTGATGATAGAATTCATTCCTTGCCTTCGCATAAAGGGAAGGCTCTCGGTATTTCACTGTTAAGTCTTATATTTGCTCTAATTATAGTGGGGATACCATTTAGCAGGTTAAGAGAGGTCTTTTTTTTTTAAAGATTTTTAAAAATTTATTTATTCATGAGAGACACAGAGAGAGAGCCAGAGACACAAGCAGAAGAAGAAGCAGGCTCCCTGAGGGGGATCGGTATAGGACTCGATTCCAGGACCCCGGGATCACGCCCTGAGCCAAAGGCAGATGCTCAACCACTGAGCCACCCAGGAGCCCCAAAGGAGGTCCTTTCTAATCAAGTTTTCTAAGAATATTCTTTTAAAAATCATGATTGTAAACTTTTATCACCTTTTCTGTTCATAAACCCACAAAGAAACTTGGTATTATTTTTCCAGCTCTTTTTCTCTGATTCCTACCATTATTCTGTTGGTCTCTATCTTCAGAACATCCATGATTTGCCTGTTTCTCATCCCCACTAAGGCTACTACCTTCCTACCTTCATTGAAGTCATCATCATCTGTCATCTGATTGTCAAAAAGTCTCCATCCCAGCTGTACTCTCTGCCTTACCCTGTGCTGTCAGGGCAAGTCTTTTAATATATAAATTAATGAGGCCACATGACTTTTTAAAACCCCCTGATTGCTGGCCCTTCCCTTATGTTAACAACAGTCCTTAATTAACAAGACAATTAAGATGCTTCAGGATCTCTTTTTCCCACTCCTGCCCATGTGTAGCCTTTCCTGCTTCATTTTCTTACATTCTTCCCTGGCTCTCTAGATGCCAGCACAAGAGCGTTTGTTCTGTTCCATGGATATACCAAACTCATTCTTAGGTCAGCATTGTGCATTCATTGATCCACTATTTAGAGTGCTCCTTTTATCTATCTGCAGGGCCAATATTCTCATTTCCTATGTCTTATTACTTATAATTACTCTATGACATATCATAACAACCAACTCATTAATAATGATTTTTAATACTACTTTATTTTGTATTATTTTAAATTGATTTGGCTAACATAGATAATAGTGCAAGGGGCATCAATGAAAGCACTTTTCTCCAAATAATATTTAGATGATTTCCTGAGGAAAATCTCAAAATAGAGTTATTACCCCACTATATGCATATATTTATTGTTTTAATACATCATACCAAATACAAATTCAAAAGGATTATGCCAATGTACAATAAATGCTTGACCTAGCTTAAATTTTATAATGTTTAATTATTGCTGATAGATGTGTTTTCTGTTGTTATTTTGATTTGTGTCTGGTTACTTGTATGAATGAACGTTTCCCACAAGATCGTTTCTTATTTGTATTTCTGCTTTTGGAAAGTATGTTCATTTGCCCATTTGTCTTCTGAGATATGTTTTCTATTAATTTTAAGAACTCTTCTGTATAATAAGAGATTGACCTTTGGTCTGACATATTTGCTGCCACTTTTTTTTTCTTATACTCTTTGGCTTTTAATTCCAGTTTTGTTTTTACATACAAAGATGTATACTTTTTATATCTTTGAATCTGTATATTCCTTCCTTTGAGTATTCTCTGCATGCTTCTAGATTAAGAAGATATTAAATAGGCAATTTTTTTATTGTTTGGCTAAACGTTAGTATTTACCTTTAGGTACTTAGTTAAAATTCAATCTATTTGGTAAATGATACTATAAGAACCACACTGAATCTTTTTTGTTTTGTTAACTGTATATTCCAAATCCATTTATTAACTGCCTTTCTATTGATCTGAGATGTCTTTTAATATCTATTAATTTATTACCTATGTTAAGATTTTAAATGTGATTTTAATTTTTTACTTCAAGGTAAACCAATATATTTATGGTTCCTGGACTACCTTTACAATGTGGTATATTATATTTTGAGATAGAGACTCCTTTCCTATTAAATAACAAATTCATAATAAACAGATTTTGAGGTTATCAGTTATGTACCTTTGTTCTGAAGGATAGATATCCTCATTCATTAATAGCTGCTGAATGGAAAAGAGATCAAATCACTTTGTCTTTAAAAACTACAGTAAGTTAGATTGAAACGTAAAGAACTCTCTCACTGGTAGAGTTTTTCAGATGGAAGCATTGAGTTCTCCTTCACAAATGTCATTAAAGAAAGTAGTTAAATAAGAGTTCATTACCAATTGGACAATTTTCGTAAAATGCCCCTGTTGTATTATACTAGAGGACTCCTAGGCCCATTATAGCTTTAATAATCCATGTTTCTTTATCTGTGAATAAGTTTTCTTTTCACAATGTAAGACTTAGAAGATAGCCTAAGAATTGGTTAATTTTTGGGTAGCTCCTAAACCAAGAGCAGATCAATTGTTTAATTCTATTTGAATGACCAAATTTGCATAAATTCTCATCAAGTTTAATTCTATACTAATTCTGTCTTTCTCGGTAGACACAGAGTCCCAGGGAATATATCCATACCTAAGAGAAACATAGGCTTGTTTAGAGGTTCCCCGGATAGTTTTAGAAGTTGAATAAAACAGTTAACTGTACTTACTCAACAGGGGCTTCATGCTTTCACTGAGAAAGTACATATATATATTCTTTAAGGAGGTTGATGATAAATCCATAAAACCACACATAAGCTGCATTGAAAGCAAAGTTATGTTGTATCTATTTAGATAACTAAGAAAGAAATCTAATATTGAATTATAGAATATTTTAAATACATATTTATAAAGCAGTAAATAAAACAATAAAATATGATCCAGAGGAAGAAAAAGTTCATTTATTCTCCATGATAAATTGCCTAAAAGAATAGATGGTCATAAATTATGATTAATGTAGGTATTACATTTAGGTAGATGCATTTAGTATTAAAATGCTTGATTTCCCTCATAGTTTGAAAAATATTGATGGGATTAGAACTTATTAATATGCCTACTAGTGTCTTTCCTGTAATAACCTAAATCTTAGTCTGAGCCTAACTGATAAAAAAAAATAAGTGGGCATTTCCCATCAATGAAATTGTACCGCACTGGTATATTTCCTGGAAACCAAAGTTAATGCCATAGGAATGCCCAGTACAGAAGATGTAATAATCAATGACATTTCAGATGACTCTGAGGAGAGGCTCAACCCTGAAATTCCTGCATCCCTGACTCCAAAAAAATTCTGCATACAAATCACAATAAATTACACATTTTGGTACCTCGTAGTCCGCTGTATGTCTACAGACACAACCTGCACTGTTGACATGGTACAGAGGGTTCACTGATCCTTCAAGAAACAAAGAGGAGTTTGTAATGTATGATCATCATTTCAAAAATTTTGCATTTATCTCCCTCTCTGGAGGAATCATTTAGTCTAGTAAAGATTGTTTTCACTGTAAGACCCAAACACATATACAAAAGCAAAGTGGCTCCACACATTTGAAAAAGAAGCATCCTATTTTCAAATAAATTGGCATCAGAATGTAGGATAAAAAGTAGAAGTGATAGAGTTTTAACATGATTGGGTATTTCACATGAAACAGGATGAAGAGTCTCCCGTTTTGCAGTTTACTCAACTGTTTCGTGAGAATGATCATACTCACGTGGTTTTTTCAAAAGTTAGTAAGTATAATGCATAAATGTTCAATTACATTGCATATGTTTATTATTGTTCCTTATATTATTATTGTTCCTTAGAGTTTAATGAAATAAGATACATTTCTGTTCAATTTGACAGGTTTGTAAAGTCATGCTAGGCATTGGAGAGAGGGCAGGATGGATGCGATTGCATACATGGAAGAGACAGATATGAAGTTAACCAGTTATTAGATCAGAGATGATGCTGGAACACGTGGACAGAGGAGACACATGTTGGGCTGGAGGTGGGGGAATGGCTCAGAAAGAAGAACTGGAGGGACAGGTTTAAGCAGTAATCCATGTTGAAGGTTCCCTTAGACCAAATATATTCCTTATGCTCATAATCCAAACTCCCCCATTGTATTTCCTTAAGTAGCTCAATGGTCTACTACCATTGAGACAATGGTCTACCACTAGAGACAACCTCAGTTGAGTTCAGGAGCTTCTAAAACATATGCATTTTCCAACTATCCTCTAAATATGTCATGCCCCATCCTAGCCCTTTGGAAATGCCATTCTCTTTGTCTAGAATGCATGTGTCCTCTCCCTTCCTGCCCACCGCAGACCTTGACAACTTGTATGCACCCTCCCCAACCCACCTGAAGATAATGTTTTCTGTGGCGCCTTCTTCAAATCCTCTAGTCTGGTGAGCTGCTCTTTTCTTAGGGTTTTTTACCACAGTTTTCTCTCTGTTTTATAGTGTACTCATCTGACCATAAATTGTGATTTGTCTATACTCCCTAAAACAGTGTTAAGCTTCCTAGAAACAAGGACTGTATCTTACCCATATCAGATTTCCTAAAATCTAGCATGTGTGGTATTTCTAACAGATGTTGTAGCTTGAGTTGATGGGTATAATAGTTTTTGTATCATAACTTGCTAAAAATAGTGTGGAGACAGAAACATAGCTGAGGGAATGAGAGGGGGCCATCAGAGGTGAGGAGAAATCTTTAGGAATGCCAGTTCTAGGAAGACACCTGGAAGCAAGACTCCAGTAGCCTCCAAGTGAGAGGAAGAGTTTCTACATGGTGGAAGTGGCTGCAGACTTGGAGGCAAAATTGAAAAGATGAACTGCCTGCTTCTCTTCTGCCCAGGTCCTTAGGTTCAAGTTGCTGTCTTTTTGAATATCGCCCCCCAAAAAAGCCATCAAAGACACACTGTAGTAGACATGATTGACTTTTCTTATTTCTGTGCTCCTACTCTTTTTACTCGTCAGGCACTTAATTAATGGGCTAAGTTTAGTTTTTAAGTTTTCATGTTTCTCACTCTGCATTTTTCTCTTAACAGGGAAATTCTTTTTTTTAAATTTTTATTTATTCATTCATGAGACACACAGACACACACACACACACACAGAGAGAAAGAGAGAGAGAGAGAGAGAGGCAGAGACATGGGCAGAGGGAGAAGCAGGCTCCCTGTGTAGAGCCCGATGTGGGACTTGATCCCAGGACCCTGGGATCACACCCTGAGCCAAAGGCAGGCGCTCAACCACTGAGCCACCCAGGTATCCCTTTCCAGGGAAATTCTGTAGAGAAATATTCTCTACACATTTTAAAGCAAAGGATTACTACCCTCACTACGAGTTAAACAAACAAACAAACAAATAAACATGTATTTTATCAAATCTGAGCTATGTACCAGGTCAGTACTAAACTGTGTGTGACTGTGAAGGGGAAAAATCCTACAAAGCTATCAAAACATGGGGTCTGCTCCCAAGGAGCTCTGAGGGGCATGGGAAAGTAAGACATTTATAGCATTTTATAGGTGAAAAGACTTTCATATGTTGAGTCTCATTTCATCTTTCTACAACTTCTCATCATTATCGTTTGCTTCTTAATGGGTGAGGCAACTTCAGGTAAGAGCTTAAATGACAATTGTGGTCACAGCTATTACGAGGAAGAGCATGGACTTTGAAAAAACAGGTTTTCTGCCCACAGCTCACGTATCCTTTGAACGGCACCTACTTTGCTATTTTGCAAGACTCATACTCAGATTGATTAAGCCTGACCTCAGGAAGCTCAGTTTATCATTGGAGACAGACACATTTCTGGGGTTTTTCGAGAACTCATGCATGGTAAGTATGTATGCACAAAGTGAAATAAGACCCAGAAGGATTGATCTGCAATATTGGGAAGTGAGATGAGAAGGTGACTTTCTAAAGGAATTGGTTCTTAAGCTGAGTTTTGAAGAACAAGTAAACGCTGGCTTAAGAAAAGAATATAAAGGAAGGGAGAAGAAATGTGTGGGAAATATCAGGAAGGGAGACAGAACATAAAGACTCCTAACTCGGGGAAACGAACTAGGGGTGGTGGAAGGGGGGAGGAGGGCGGGTGTTGGAGGGGAATGGGTGACGGGCACTGAGGTGGACACTTGACGGGATGAGCACTGGGTGTTTTTCTGTATGTTGGTAAATTGAACACCAATAAAAATTAATTAAAAAAAAAAAGAAAAGAAAGATTGGGGGAGATTACCTCCATGCAGAGAGAACAAGGCATATATATGTACAAAGGTAAGAAGGGCCAGGATGCATGTGCAGAATTAGAATTTCTACAGGGAGACTAAAATAGAGAATACAGTAGTGGAAGGAACTGAGGGAAAGGCAGACAGACACTAGCCCCTAAAGAGATTGATAGAATCTGAAAATAAATCTTTTGTTTAAGGAGTGGGGACTCAACAGAAGTGTGACATGATCTAATTTATATTTTGAGAAGTTTGTTCAGTCAGCATAGTAGATGATTGTTTGGAGGGAGGACAGGGATTATTTAAAGACACAGAAATAAGGAAGCTATGACAATCACCCAGAGGAAAAGGAAAGAAAGTTTAAAACATAGAATAGCAGTATGAATGGAAAAAAAATGGATGTGAAAGATTTAGGCAGGTAAACATCTCTAAGACCTGATAAGTGATTTTATGGTTGAGATGAGAAAGATAAGCAGGATCTGTGATAATGATCAGATTTATGGTTTGGAAAAACAAAGTAAGTGATGCTGCTATTTGCTGAGAGAAAAACTGGGGGCAGGTCTGAGGAAAAGGTACAGTGAGTTTAGGCTGCCATGTGTTGGGTGTGATGTGTCTTTGAGCACTAAGCGACATAACCCACATTAAGGGTTGCACTCTGTGAAGCTAAGGGGCCTCACATTTCAAGCCCTGCTCACAACCTACCATCTGCAAGCCCTTAAGCAAATTATTTCCTTAATGTCTTAAAAATATTATGTTCACAACTGGTAAAAATGGGTTTTAAAGATTAAATACGATCCCACATGTAATAATTTATGGTCTACCTGCCCAACTGAATAGTCTCCTGTTTGAGAAGAGGGATTGTGTTTCTCTTGTTTCATTCCGTATCTCACTATTTAGACCTGTGTCTGGAACAGAGTAGGTACTAATTAATACTGAGTCAGTTGAATGGCCAAATGCATAGAGACTCTTGTGTAGTAGGTGCCCAGTAAATTGTTGGTAGAAGTAGCATATGTAAGATTGGAGCTTAGCAAAGTGGTTTGGGAAAGAAGATATATTTGTGTAATTAATTCTAGCCATGGGTCTTGGGTAGGCCACTCTGGAGTCTGTATACACTATTTCCCTGAGGATTGGGGATTTTAAGGTGCCACTGAAGGAAAAGGACTCCAGGCTGCCATGACTCTCAGCTTTGCTCAGCTACTCTTTTTCTAAACTCGTCATTCTAACACTCTTAATATCAGAACTGGCTCCTGCAGGCAACTTTTCATCTGCTAACACAAGGTTCAGCTTGGGGAATTCTCCAAGGATGTGCATCGGTCAATCAAGGGTAGGACTAACTGAAAACTCAAGATGTTCCTTTGGCCAGCCTACCGTCCATCCATCTTCTGAGCTGGGAAGTTGTGGCAACATTCAAGAATGCCGTTGGCTTTAATCGGGGCATTTAGAGAACAGACAGGAGCAGCTGCTTCTTCCATGCATTCCTGTATATAGCAAGCTGTAGGTGTTCACTTTATCTGGATACATCTCACAACGAACTTCTGTGCTGCTGCTATTAAAACATGAAACAACTGTGGCATCTTTAGATGGGAAAATCTAATTCGTTTCATGCTATTCTGGATTTAAGTTTCTAATTAGACTCAGAGAGGTGACAACATTGTGGGTGTATGAAGTTGCCTTCCTGCCAGCTGAGTGTTTCTCCTTTTCCTCATGTGGCAGAGAAGGTTGCACTTTGCTTTGTTAACTGCATGACAGATGCTTTCTCAGACTTTTGTCAACAGCTGGCCATTTGGTGTACGCGCAACTGTTCCTGAATCAGATGACCGAATTGTCTTAGGGTTTGATCACAACCAAAAGAGGTTTTCTGTACGTCTGGGTGATAGCCATCATAATAATGATTTTCCAAGTTTTTTTTTATTACATTTTAGGACATGGAGAAGGCAAGGAGGGTAAGAATGGAAGTCTGTTAAGGACTTGTTTGTTGTGATTTAAGTCCAAGGTAGCCTGAACTAAGATGGGGATAGTGGGATTAGAGGGAAACGAGGGGATGTAAATGTTTTTTTTTTTGTTTTGTTTTCTTTTGTGTTTTTATTTGGGGGGCATGTAAATAGCTTAAGGAGCTATGCACTACATGACTTGGTGCTAAATTGGGGTAATAAGCAAGACGGAGAATCAGTGTGACCCACTGCCACCCCTACTAATTTTAAGTACCCCGTTTATATGTTCGATGTACTTTACCTTTTGTAACAGTCTTAATATCTGCTATTTCTTGGTAAAATTAATTCTTCACTATCTGATTAAAGCTGAAGGAAGGCAGAGGCCACCTTTGTCTTGTGTACCAAGGTATCATTAGCAGCCGGTGGAGTGAATAAATGCCATTTTCAAGATGTAGACCACAGAGAAAGGGGAAGCATGCAGTTGGGTGAAGAAATTATAGTTTTGGGCTACATGTGAAATATTCAGATGACACTGTACCATAACAAGTCTGGGACAGCGACCTGGGCTCAGGAGAGAGTTCTCTGGTGGACATTTAGATTAGAGAGCCATCAACATTTAAACAGGAATTGCAACTCTTAGAGGATTTGCAATCCATGAAGAATTTGTAGGGAGATAGGACAGAGTCGGAACACAAGGACTTAAGAGGATAGAGAAAAGCTCGTTTCTCTTTAAAGAAATTAAGTAAACTGAAGAATTAAAAGCAGCCTTTGGGTTAAGTATGCACTGTCTCATGGATCACCTTGCTAAGAGCAGATTCCATGGGGTTTGGGCAATGAAAATAAGTTTGTTATTTTGTTTTTGTTTTTTGGTTTTTGGTTTTTTTTTAAATAAGTTTGTAACAGATACTCTGGCTTCTGCCACTGTTATTTTGGAATAGCTATTTCCTCTTGTGCTAAGTGAGAATATTTGTCTTTCTCTCTCCACAACTGCTCAGAGTTTACACTTTCAGGACAGAGCCGTGACTCTTTTTTCTCCTGCTCTGTACATTCCCTTTATATTGGTTCTCGCAGGCTTGTGTGAGGCCCTGCAACAGTGAGATATACTTTCTCTATGTTTCTGGTAAGTTTGGTAGAAAGAGAGAAGTGTCCAAGCAGACCTGCAAATGAGTTTTCTGGCTGTGATGAAACTTTAGGTTACAATATCATAGACAGCCTTGATTTTAGAAGCTCAATGTTTTTCTACTTAAATTTTCGTGCTCCCTTAGGTGAAGGCCATATAAATCTGGCCCAAATTATGTAGGTTATAGACAGAGGAGTGGGCTGAAGTAATAACCCACCGCCATGCTAGTCACATTTGAACTAAAATAAAACACTTCTTAGTAATCCTAACCTTTAAAACATCCGTCATCTCCACAGCCATGTTCAAAACAAACTCATCACCAAATGTCCTGTGTATGCAGCTGGAGAAACTAATGCAGGGAAAAATGAAGTCCATATCAAAGAGCTAACAAAACGTGGCAAAAGACTCAAGGCAAAGATTTACTGGAAGAGACCTCTGAGGAGGGATCATCTTTGCCTTAAGATACAGCAAATGTGAGCATCGGGTGGGAATGGAGTCATCTTCTGGTGCCAAAAAAGAGCCTAGTTCCTACACTGCTAGATGAGAGCACTTGGGCTCCCTTAGCTTCCTGAGATATTGTTAAATTGAATCCCGGCTGCTGTTGTAGCAGAGAGAGCCTGGATTATTTGTAGGACTTCAATGATCATGGGCATACCATGGGGCTCATGGAAGAGATTATTTGACTCCTAATGTTGTAAATTTAATTTTCTTTCTGAACACCTGCTAAAGGACTAACTGGATCATTTGCCAATGTGAAATACAGGCATATACCTCTGAGATACTGCGGGTTTGATTCCAGGCTAGTGCAGTAAGGTGAATATCACAATGAAGTGAGCCAAATCAATTTTTTGGTTTCCCAGCGCATATAAAAGTTATGTGTACACCATACTGTACCCTACTAAGTGTGCAATTGCATTGCACCAAAGAAAAGTACACATCTTAATTTAAAAAGTACTTTATTATAAAAATGCTAGCCATCATATAAACTTTTGGTGAGTCATAATCACTGATTATAACAAATATAACAATAATAATGAAAAAGTGTCAGCTCTTGCAAAAATTAACAAACTGTGGCACAGAGACGTGAAATGAGCAACTGCTGTTGGAAACTGCTTCACACAGGGTTGCCACAAACCTTCAAGTTGTAAGAAGTGCTATAAAGCCAAGCACAGTCAAACAAGGTATGCCTGTATATCACACTGAAAGTCGATAGTGGCTATATTTATTCTCCTGGAGCCCTATTTCCCAAGACGTCTGCCTCAATCTGTAGAGATAGAACTGAATTTATTTTTTCCTTTTTAGAGATTTATTTATTTATTTATTTATTTATTTATTTATTTATTGGCATTTCCATTTTATTTTTTATTTTTTATTTTTATTTTTTTAACTAATTTTTATTGGTGTTCAGTTTACCAACATACAGAAAAACACCCAGTGCTCATCCCGTCAAGTGTCCACCTCAGTGCCCGTCACCCATTCCCCTCCACCCCCCGCCCTCCTCCCCTTCCACCACCCCTAGTTTGTTTCCCCGAGTTAGGAGTCTTTATGTTCTGTCTCCCTTCCTGATATTTCCCAACATTTCTTTTCCCTTCCTTTATATTCCCTTTCACTATTATTTATATTCCCCAAATGAATGAGAACATACACTGTTTGTCCTCCGATTGACTTATTTCACTCAGCATAATACCCTTCAGTTCCATCCACGTTGAAGCAAATGGTGGGTATTTGTCGTTTCTAATGGGTGAGTAATATTCCATTGTATACATAAACCACATCTTCTTTATCCATTCATCTTTCGATGGACATCGAGGCTCCTTCCACAGTTTGGCTATTGTGGCCATTGCTGCTAGAAACGTCGGGGTGCAGGTGTCCCGGCGTTTCATTGCATCTGAATCTTTGGGGTAAATCCCCAACAGTGCAATTGCTGGGTCGTAGGGCAGGTCTATTTTTAACTCTTTGAGGAACCTCCACACAGTTTTCCAGAGTGGCTGCACCAGTTCACATTCCCACCAACAGTGTAAGAGGGTTCCCTTTTCTCTGCATCCTCTCCAACATTTGTGGTTTCCTGCCTTGTTAATTTTCCCCATTCTCACTGGTATGAGGTCGTATCTCATTGTGGTTTTGATTTGTATTTCCCTGATGGCAAGTGATGCAGAGCATTTTCTCATGTGCTTGTTGGCCATGTCCATGTCTTCCTCTGTGAGATTTCTCTTCATGTCTTTTGCCCATTTCATGATTGGATTGTTTGTTTCTTTGCTGTTGAGTTTAATAAGTTCTTTATAGATTTTGGAAACTAGCCCTTTATCTGATACGTCATTTGCAAATATCTTCTCCCATTCTGTAGGTTGTCTTTTAGTTTTGTTGACTGTATCCTTTGCTGTGCAAAAGCGTCTTATCTTGATGAAGTCCCAATAGTTCATTTTTGCTTTTGTTTCTTTTGCCTTTGTGGATGTATCTTGCAAGAAGTTACTGTGGCCAAGTTCAAAAAGGGTGTTGCCTGTGTTCTCCTCTAGGATTTTGATGGACTCTTGTCTCACATTTAGATCTCTCATCCATTTTAAGTTTATCTTTGTGTATGGTGAAAGAGAGTGGTCCAGTTTCATTCTTCTGCATGTGGATGTCCAATTTTCCCAGCACCATTTATTGAAGAGACTGTCTTTCTTCCAGCGGATAGTCTTTCCTCCTTTATCGAATATTAGTTGACCATAAAGTTCAGGGTCTGCTTCTGGGTTCTCTATTCTGTTCCATTGATCTATGTGTCTGTTTTTGTGCCAGTACCACACTGTCTTGATGACCACAGCTTTGTAGTACAACCTGAAATCTGGCATTGTGATGCCCCCAGCTATGGTTTTCTTTTTTAAAAGTCCCCTGGCTATTCGGGGTCTTTTCTGATTCCACACAAATCTTAAAATAATTTGTTCTAACTCTCTGAACAAAGTCCATGGTATTTTGATAAGGATTGCATTAAACGTGTAAATTGCCCTGGGTAACATTGACATTTTTACAATATTAATTCTGCCAATCCATGAGCATGGAATATTTTTCCATCTCTTTGTGTCTTCCTCAATTTCTTTCAGAAGTGTTCTATAGTTTTTAGGGTATAGGGTGAGGTTTTCCTTCTAGTCATTTTGCTCAGTGCAGAGTGGCCAAAAACAAGTTGTATTGGGAAAAGGAGAAAAAGAGAGAGAAGGAAAGAAAAGAGAAAAAGAAAAAAGAAAGAAGAAAAAAAGGGGGAAAAGAAGAAAAAGAGAAAGAAAAAGAAAGAAAGGAGAAAAAAAGGGGTGGGGGAAGCAATCAGAAATCAAGAAGAAAGAAAGAAAAAAAGCACAAAACAAAACAAAAACAAAAACAAAGAAAAACAAAAAAACACGGGGGAGTATCTTCCGATTCTGTATACTTTAAGTCCCTTGACTTCCCCTGGAACTGGTCCGTGTAGCTGGTCTTCTGGGGGAGGGGCCTGCTGTGCTGATTCTCAGGTGTTAGCACTTGGGGGAGCTGCTCTGCCCCTGCCTGGTGCAGGGCTCGGTGGGGGTTGTTCACCCCATGAGGCCCCGGGAGGAAGCCACAGTGGCGGGGGCAGCTCTGGGACCCTGGAGTCAGCTCCCGCAGTAGCTCCGGGGCTCTCCGTCTGCAGGGCCTGGAGGCTCCCGGGCGAGGCCGCTGATCTGCTCATCTCGGGGCAGGAGCGTCCTTGCTGACCTGGGCCCTCCCGGCCTCTGCCTGTCCCGGGGGGAGGCCGGATCCTGGGCTGTGTCCCGGCGCCCTGTGCCCCGGGGCCTGCGCTGTTGGATTCGCGCTCCCGCCCCGCAGCCCCCTCCGCGGAGCCGCCGCCCGAGCCCCTCCGAGCTGCTCCGGGTCCCGCCGAGCGCTGCAGCCCTTAGGAAGCTCGGCGCACTCTCCCCGGGGTGCAGGTGCCTGTTAGTGTCCCAGGGAGCCCGAGGGCATCCCCGCCCTCCTGGGTCCTGCTCTAACCCCCTGCGAGCCCCTTTCCGCCCGGGAAGGTTGGTGCAGCTCCTGCTCCTCCGGGACGGGGCTCTCCTGTCCTGGGGACACTCGCCCCGGCCTCAGCCCGGCTCCTCGCGGGGCCCCTCCCCCTTGGAGGCCTTTTGTTCCTTTATTTCTTTTTCCCCGTCTTCCTACCTTGATAGAAGCGCGAACTCTTCTCACTGTAGCGTTCCAGCTGGTCTCTCTTTAAATCTCAGGCCGAATTCGTAGATTTTCAGGATGATTTGAAGGTTTTCTAGGTAATTTGTTGGGGACAGGTGACTTGGGGACCCTACTCTTCCGCCGTCTTGCCCCTCCTCTTAGAGATGTATTTAGTTGAGAGAAAAAGCAGAGGGAGAGGCAGAGAGAGAGGGAGAGAATCTCAAGCAGACACCCCACTGAATGCAGAGATTGATGCAGCGCTTGGTCCCATGACCCTGAGATCATGATTGGAGTTGAAACCAAGAGTCAGTCGCTCAACCAACTGAGCCAGCCAGGCGCCCCTGAATTTCTTTCTTCCTTTTTTTTTTTTTTAAGATTTGTTTATTTATTTTAGAGAAAGAGCCAAAACCAAGAGTGGGACACTTAACCTGTCACCCACCCACCCTGTGAATTTCTTTTTTTTTTAAGTTTTAATTTAAATTCCAGTTAGTTAACATGCAGTGTAATATTCATTTCAGATGTACAATATAGTGATTCAACACTTCCATACAACACCCAGTGCTCATCATAAGTGTTCTCCTTAAAACCCATCACCCATTTAGCCAATCCTCCAGCCACCATCAGTCTGTTCTATATAGTTAAGAGTCTGTTTCTTGGTTTGATTCTCTCTCTCTCTCCGTCTTTTTCCTCTTTGATCATTTATTTTGTTTCTTAAATCCCACATATGAGTGAAATCATATGCTATTTGTCTTTCTTTGCCTGACTTACGTTGTTTAGCATTATACTCTCTAGCTCCATCCATGTTGTTGCAAATGGCAAGACTTCATTCTTTTCTTATCTTTTTTATTTCTCCCATTTTATTCTTTGTTCTTTTCGATGGATGAGTAATATTTCATTGTATGTATATACCACACCTGCTTTATCCGTTCATCAGTTGACATGTGGGCTGTTTCCATAACTGGGCTATTGTAGATAATGCTGCTATAAACATCAGGGTGCATGTATCCCTTTGAATTAGAATTTTGTGTTCTTTGGGTAAATACCCAGTAGTGCAATTGCTGGATTATAGAAGAGTTCTATTTTTAACTTTTTGAGGAAACTCCATACCATTTTCCACAGTGGCTGTGCCAGTTTGGTTTGCTTTCCCCCCAATAGTACAAGAGGTTTCCCTTGCAGGGACCCTGGTGCAGGACTTGATCCCAGGACCTGGGATCACAACCTGAGCTGAAGGCAGGCGCTCAATCACTGAGCCACCCAGATGTCCCCAGAAATGGATTTCTTCATGAAGGTTTTACAGCAGTTGAATCTTTCCAGGCTAAAAGTTGGGTATTTGTAGGTTACACATACTAGTCAGAGTATTGATTACAATGTAGAAGGACTTTGGATTTTTTTATGGTACATTTGTCCACATTTTTGGCCTCTTAGTGTGAAACCGTCACATGCTGTCATCACAGATTTACCCAAAGAAATCCTGACTGCATTTTCACTAACAATCTCCCTGACAGTCTCCACAAACAAGTCAAATAATTAATAGATAGGAAATCCAAACTGTCCTCCTACTACAAAAAGTAGGACAGAATTAGGGCAGACAGTTTGGAGAGAAAACTTAGGAACTTTGTTTTGCCTTTTCAAAGAAGCAAAGTTTCTATATAACGTCTTCTTGATACTTTCCTTTTTAAAAAATATTTTATTTATTTATCCATTAGACACACACACACACACACACACACATACACAGAGGCAGAGACACAGGCAGAGGGAGGAGCAGGCTTCACGCAGGGAGCCCGATGTGGGACTTGGTCTTGGGTCTCCAGGATCATGCCCTGAGCCGAAGGCGGATGCTCAACCCCTGAGCCACCCAGGCATCCCAATACTCTCCTAAAGTAAAAAATGACCTACTCTGATTAAAATTAGGGAACTAGGTTATATGTACATGAATTAATATTTGCCTTAGTACTGCAAATCTTTTAAAGCAGTAGAAAAGAAAAAAAATGCTTTCATACATCTGGTGTCCTCAACAGTATAAATGAACTTGGGAAGAAAATATTCTTTATAATGAATACCCCATGATACATAAAAGTGAATATAAATTTGATGTATAATATGAAGATAATGATTATAAATTTAATGTTTTATCATCACCAGTGTTTACTTCACTTGTTTACTTTGGAATATAGAATAATAAAATCATATGTGTGTGGGGAAAAAGGAAATATATTTCTAAATTGAAAATGATCTTTAGGAATGTAGATAGTCTGGTAAGTTCCTCTTTGGGAATGCCTTCAGAATCAGACTCACACATGAAATTCAGATTTATATATTACAAATATATTTGGGACCCTACATCCATAATTTCTTTCTTAAGACTTTTATTTATTGGGATCCCTGGGTGGCGCAGCGGTTTGGCGCCTGCCTTTGGCCCAGGGCGCGATCCTGGAGACCCGGGATCGAATCCCACGTCGGGCTCCCGGTGCATGGAGCCTGCTTCTCCCTCTGCCTGTGTCTCTGCCTCTCTTTCTCTCTCTGTATGACTATCATAAATAAATTTAAAAAATTTAAAAAAAAAGACTTTTATTTACTTATTCCATTAATTGTGTGCATGTCTGTCTTCACAAGTAGACTATAAGCTCCTTTAAGGGTACAAACCATGGTTCATTGAAATTTACACCCTTCACATAGTCTAGGGGAGTGTTTTCTATTTGATCATTTTTTTTTATTTGATCATTTTTATTTTTAAAATCTTTAGAGCCTCTGTGAACTCACGTGGATATAAGAACAAAGCACAAAAAGAAAGAGAAATGTCGGAAGATTGGGTCACACCGCATAGTTCCACACGAGCTGTTTTCCCAGGCAATCCAAATAAGCAACAGTTGTTTTCCTGAAAGAGCTATGCCACTTATAGTTGCTACTGTGAGTTTAACAAGGAGAGGGAGCTCTTAGGAGATGCTCTAGAATTATTACAATAAAGTAGCAGAAGGCTACCTTATTAAGGTCTGTTTGCTATAGCTGATGTAGACAATTGACCAGCAACCAAAATCAATGTTTGTTAAAATGAGGACCAATAATCAATAGAGGTTGATGAGTTGAGAATGTATGTGCCAGAGGGAGAGGGCAAAGAGCTGCTGACATACACACTGTTGGACAAAATTAGGAGCTATCGGAAGAATATGAGCCTCCCCCCACCTTCATCAGGTTAGTTTTTATACCATGAAAGTTGTGCTAAGATGGAGATGGGGGCCTGAACTGTCTATATTTTAAGTACGTGCAAGCAGAGAGCAGAGATTATTGAAAATATTCACACAGAGCAGGAAATAGAAACACTTACTAGAAGCTTTAAGTGACACCGACATTGAACTATGACCAGGTCTTCAGTTTTCAGGTAGAAAAAAGAGGCACAGAATAAACAAGAAATAAGAGAAGAGAAAGGAAAGAAAGAAAAACACAACTCCTTTAGAAAGATTTGGCAATGAAGTGCCAGAGCTTCATCATTACAGTTTGTCACCTGACTCCTTTAGAGAATTAGAGTCCTGGTGGGTCTCAGTGTGTATTGTTAATTTTGATTTCATCTATTTCCCTTTTTATTTTTTCTTGATTTTAATTTCAACCTCTGTTCTATTTTAAAAACCACGAAACTCATTTATTGTTTAAGAAGACACAATATCTGGGCTTCTATCAGTTTTCTTGAACTCGGTTAAAGCAGATTGAAAATGGATCATGAAGTTGTTCATTCATGAACAACCAGATACCCTCTTCTTTGCTGAAATGACGGCTTTGGCTAATTCCTTCTGTTGCAGGCATTTACACTCCTGTGGGCAGAGCTCCAGGGCTCACGGTGCTTGCGGGAGCAGCTTCAGGAGTGTCCTACTCTTAATACTCACATATTATAAGGACTTAAACTAGTAAAAAGAAAATGTGTTTCTTCTCACTAATGATCATTTCCTCTCTCTCTTTTGTTTCCCTCTCTTAACTCTTTGCTAATGTAAACCTAAATGACCAGTAGTTCTCACCGCAGGTATTGAATGAATGGTTTTGTCTGAAAATGTCCTTGTTTCTGAAGCTTTCAATCTCCAGTAGATCCCAGAATTCTTCACCCTCTACCCTTGAAACATTCCCTCGCGTTCACTTGATATGTCAGCAACTCAACCCGCCTAATCAATCTCCCTCGTCTCTGCCCTTGCAGAGGCTGCAATAGTAGAACTGGTGGATATAAGATTTGGGGTTTAATTTTCGATTCCATATGCTCTTTGACCGTGTCCCGAGGAAGCTATGAGATTTCAGTATCCCATTTTTTAAGCAAGCATTTGTTGTAAAGAAGCCTGGCAGATGGCCACAACACCTGGGAGATTTAAGCCCCAGGGATGGATGAGTAGTTTCTAAGGTGAGCAAAAATTTTCCATCTGCTCAAATGGCATATTAGGGGTTTCAGCAAGCCAGTGTTGGCTGTCTGGGGTGTGTGCCTCACACAAGCCCACCTTTTATTCCTCGAGAGACTTCCTGGCTGTCCCTCTAAAAAGTGGGAAAGGCTGGAAAATAAATATTTAGTCTATTTTACAGCTGTCTGGCTGCTGGAAATGGATAACTTCTCTCCTTTGGGTTTATCTTTCAGAAGCAAGATCAAACAGCTTTCATGAAATCCCACTTACATTTTAACTGCATGTCTTATTTTGGTTTATTCTGTGATGGAATATTCCAAAATCAGAATTAAATACTAAAGAATAAATTAGGCCATCTAAAAAGAGATTGGTGTGCCATGTAGCAGATGAGGCTACCAATATTCTGAGTCGGGCCTTCCCCTCCAAATACCACCCCCCCCATCCCCTTCACCTGTACACCCCACTCATTTATGTTACATGATGGAGTCATACCGAATCTGTATCAGGAATATGCTATTTCGAACCTAGGTTATTATTTTCGGGATTTGTTTCTTAGGATGAAGCCGCAGGACATCTTTTGTGAGTTGGGCAGGCTGTTTGTTTGTTTTCTGTTTGAGGGTGTACAATAAGTTGGCTTTGTCCAAGGAAGCTCTTGCATCCCTGCAAACTTGAGTCACATTGCCATGGAAAGTCATTGCCAAGTTTTCAGAAATGAGTCTGGACTGCTATTCCAATTCACCAGCGTTCCGCCTCCGTGGCAGATGGTGTTCGCTTATGCAGGGGACACAGCTGAAACTGCGCAGTGGAGGTGTCATCCCATTGCTAAGGTTTTGGATTCTGTTGCTCTGAAAAACTCAGAAGAGTTACAGCCTCTCAGGCTTCTCCACCCTGCGTCACCGACTGTGCTCGTCCTTCTCCCCATCTCCCCTGGACTATCCACCCCAGCATCATTTCTGGACCCCAGCTCTTCCTTTTCTGAACATTTTTTTTGGAGGGAGATGTGGTAAGCACATTGAGTTATATGAGTTGCTGGTAATTCCTGAAGATGCATTTCAGCCCTGAATCTCCATGCCCTGCTGGCATAAAAATCTGGACGATCTCGCGGCAGCACTTGGAGAGTCCTCTAACTGTTGAGACCCAACCTGTCAAAAAGTTGAAGTAGCATGAAGGTCAAAAAGAGCACGGCTCTTAGATTCAGGCCGACCGGATTTGAACTTGGCTGTGCCGCTTGCTATCAGTTTAGCTTTAGGGCATATACTTGACCTGTGCTATTTATAAAAGGGAAATAACAATTCTTTAGAAATCTCACAGGGTTTGGAGGATTAAGTGAAATTGAATCTTTATGTTTGATACAATAAACGAGAAATGATTGTGCTTTTCTCCCTGCCAATTTGTTAATAGTAAACTTCCAACATTGGCATGATCTTTTTCACTCTACCTTCTAAATCAAATCTATTGCCACATTTTATTAATTATAGTGCCTCTCTTTTTCTGTGTTGGCGGCTGCATTTTTTTATGAGTTCAGACCATCATTGCTTCCCAGGAATACTGCCATATTTTGTACTCAAAGTTCTTTATTTTTTTCTATCCCGTTGAATAGAATTAAAACTATAATTAAATTTTCTTTCAATTTCACAAAGATTATTTTGAACCTACTGTGGGCCGTAGAGATTGCTAGGCCATATATCATCAATGGGGCTGCTAGGCTCCTTTGGAAGTCACTATTAGTTAAGGCTTGGGCCCTGGAGCCAGACTGGGTTCAAATGCCAGCTCCGCCATTTATCAGCTATGTAACTTTGGGCAATACCTCTTCAATATCTCTGTATCTCAGCTTCCTCATCTCTAATAAGGATATAATAATAGTATCTTGTGTCATAATGATTGTTATAAGAAATAAAGGAAATATTGCATAAAACCTGCCTACAACATGTAGAAAGCACTAATAATTGTTATTTTATTTTTAAAAAAAAGATTTTATTTACTTATTTGAGAGAGAGAGAGAGAGCACAAGCAGGGGGGGCTGCAGAGGGAGAGGGAGAAACAGATTCCATCCCCGGACCCCTGAGATCATGACCTGAGCTGAAGGCAGACGCTTAACCAACTGAGCCACACAGGCACCCTGTTATTTTTTATTATCAATAATCTTCAAATATTTATTTTAGCATTCACTTCCCACCTACAATGAGCACCTCTTCCTTTTATATAAAATTGAAGCCTATGTATTTGAGTTCTCCATTAACTTCCTTTTAACCACCTTACACCAAGTTTGGTTCTTTGTCACCTGCTTAAATAATGCATGTCCAGGCTGTTTATGTTCTCATTTGTCTTCTCTGGTATCCCTAGACCTCCAATCACCCACATGATTTGTCCACGATAGAGATTCTCTGCCTCGCTCAAATCATTACACATATTCATATATCTTCATTTGGACCTGATGTACAGGATCTGATAACTGATTCTGTGCCTTTACTTAATTCATTCCTACTTTTCCATTTTTAATTTTTGCTAACTTCGAATGTTCTGCTTAGAACTCGCTTTTCAAGAATCGTTTCCTTGCTAAATGCTCCTAACCGAACCACTCTTGTATTCCCTCTGCCTTTAGAACAATTATATTCTGTTTGTGCTAGGTTGAATCTATTATTCCATATGCCTGCTTAAATTTTTCTTCTCCAGCCACATTGGTCTCCTGCTGCTGTTCCCGAAGCACATCAAGCATTAATCCATCTTAAGGCCATTGCACTTGCTTTCCCCTTTAACTGAAAATAATGTTTTTCTCTAGATATCTGCACGGTTTGTGCTCTTACTTCATTCAGCTCTCTGCTCAAATATCATCCCCCCCCCCCCAGAGAATTACCCCCATCATACTTACACGGTTTTGTAGCATTTGAGATAGGCAGCTCTGATGTTTATTTGTTTATCATCCATTTTCCCCACTAGGGGTAAAGGCCATTGTCTTTTTTTGTTCACTGTTCTATCCCCAGCTCCTAGCACAGTACACTTTGTATAGGAGACTCTCAATTAAAATTTTGGATGGATGAGTTACAACCAGGCATTCGCCTCCAAAGATAACCCTAAATGCTTAAACTGGTAAGACAAAGATAACCCTAAATGCTTAAACTGGTAAGACAATATCTTTGATTCTGTAACATACCACCATGTATTGTGATACGGAGGAAAACATACTGGTTTTAGGACAAACCTGGCCCCAATTCCCAAATTCTCAATTATTATCTGAGTGAATCCGGGTAAATATCCGAGCTTCAACATCTTCATGTATAAGATCTTATAATACCCACTGTGATGATTAACCTTATGTCCATTTGCCAAGCGTATAGTGCCTCATTGTTTGGTCAAACGCCCACCCAGATGCTGGTGTGAAAACATGTTTTAGATGTGATTAACATTTAGATAAGTAGACTTCGAGGAAAACAGGTTATCTCCCATGATGTGGGCAGGCCTTAAGAGAAATGACTACTGCTTCCTGAAGGAGAAACAATTCTTCCTCAAGACTGCAATCTAAAAACCCTTTCCTGGTTTCCAGGGGGCAGATTTCGCACTCAAGATGGCAACATCAATCCTTCCCTGGATTTTCAGCTTGCTGGCCAGGCCTGAACATTTCAAATTTAGCCCCAATTGTGTGAGCTGGTTCCTTAAAACCTCCTCTCCTCCCCTTTCTCCCTCCCCTCCCATCCTGTCTCCTCTGCTTCCTCTGTCTCATATCCTCTGTGTGTGTGTGTGTGTGTGTGTGTGTGCGTGTACGTACAGCCACTTACATACATACATACTGTATTATATTGGTGCTTTTTCTTGAGAGAATACTGACTGATAAATCTATCTTGCCTGATTAAAGTTAAGATTAAATGAGGTAAAAAAAAAAAAAGATTAAATGAGGTAATGTGTTTACAATTCTTTAACGTGTTTGGAAGAGTAGTGATTATTATATGGCCAGTAAATTCTTTTGGCAGGTTAACATGCCAGTCACATAGTAGGTGGTCAGTAAATACATGATGAATGAATGAATAAACGAATGGCAGAAATTGGATGCCCTCTGAACAAATATTATTCCAGATGACTGTAAAAGCTCATATAGTTTGGTAACCATTAATCTTTTCTGAATAGTCTTTGAGGCTGAATGTACAGCGCCCGGCATTCTCTGCGAAGGTCTAAGGAAGCCTATTCATATGCAGCATCATTCACTGAAAGTGAGAGAGTATTTCTTTTATGATGGCAAAAGTACTGTTTGAGATGGAAAGGAAGCCGGATGCCAAATCATCTTCCACTGGCTTTGAAATAAACCTCATTTTCTAGATCTGAAAACACTCCATAAGAGTGTTTTGAACACTATTTGGCTAATTGGGGTAATGTTCTTTGTGGGGAAAACACACACACATATTATGTAAATGTTAATTAAGTATTTTGGTTCAGATGGAAACGGAGGTGGTAAGGGATTTTTAAAATGTTTGAGCATCTGGAAATTAGGTACAAAATTTTAAAAGTATATAAATTCAGATGGTGTTCTAATGTGAACGTATTATGCCCGAAGAGTTGAGAAGACTGAAATAGTTACTGTTGAAGTTCAGCAGATCCACATGTATTGTATAGGTATTTAGCAGCATGTGGACTTGGAGGCTAATCAGATCCTTCCTATTTGGGGCGTCCCCGAAGGCATCCACTACAAGTCTAAGAGGTAGGCCCATGTGTCAGGAATGAGAGAATTAATACCAGGACGGTGGTAGGAGTCTTTGGTGTCAACCAACCATATTCACCAAAGCTTAGGCTCTGGAGAGACATTTAGGGAGTAGATGAGGGGAGGAGGGAATGATTGAAAGATCCAAAATCAGAGGCTGGAAGCCAAGTTGTCAACCCCTAGTTTTTCGTTGCTTCCCAGCTAGAGTCCTACAAAAGAAAATGAAAATTTTAAACTCTATTGGCATTCTTACTGTGATGGAAATGTTCTGAAATTTAGCAGCAATTCTAGTCATCTTAAAGCCTCAATTTAGGACAATTTTGTAACCCCACTACCTCTGTCTTTCCAATTCCCTCTGATTTGATAGTTGGTGATTAAAGCCCCTGATGAGAATGTTTCTTTCGATTAAGATAGGAACCTGTCTAAAGCAAGAAAACATCTCTACCACATTCAAATATGCTTTCATTATAAACCTACTCATTGGAATAACCAGTTCCTCAAACATTATTAAATACTTACTGAAAAATTCATTTATAATACATTGAGTTTTGTTTATTTCAACAGATGCTAAACTAAGCCTGCCAGTTCCATGGGAATTTTAGCAACAAGATAGAGGAAATATCTAGATTTCAGTTATTTTCTAAGTATTTGAATTCAGGCCAACTATAGGGTATCCGCCTCTAGATGTGTTCAAGCTGTCAGATTTTTTTCCTTTTTCTTTTCTTTTCTTTTTTTTTAAATGAAAGTAACACAGATTGGAACATCAATGCATCGGAGATATTTGGGGGAAAGAAAGAACACATTAAAGAAATCAAAGCTAATTTATAGACTCACCCCTTGGATCCTAGGCTCCCTAAATGACAGTAAATGCCTTGTGGCTGTAAAGCATGGCCAAGTAAAGTGACATATTGGACATAAATTGAATGCCCTGTCCTAGAGAAGAAGAGAGATCTGTGCTAGAGCAATACAGCTTGCAGAAATAAAGTATTGCAAGTTGAACTGTACTTAAAATTCACACTAAACATTTGTGCCCCACACCATAAGCATTCAAGGGTTGTCCCTTGGTGACATAGTGCTGCTTTGACTGTAATGGGCACATGGCTAGGAAGCAAGCTTAAGTTGAGAGCACCCCCCACCCCCGGGAAGCAGATGGGTAATAAGATTGCACTGGAAGGGGGAGAGCATCAAAGGAGCTTAGGCAGCCATCCACTGAGATTGGCTGCTGTATGTGGAGAAGATGAAGGACCAGCAGAGTGACTTAGGAAATGCCACTGTGGGACCTGTTTCTCATCCAAGTGATCTATATTTTGAGGGGTCTAGTTTCCATGCTTGCCCAACTGTATCATCATTTTTCACTAAGCAAAATGAAATTTGTTACAAATCACTGTTTTGTTGATATATGCAGGTCTGAAGTGCCTTCAGTCTGATAACACTATCGAATAAGCTGTGAGACACCACTCAGCATATGTGTCTTCTAACAGAAATTCAAATAGTTGCCACCAAAGCTTTCAGCAGAGGGGAGGAACTTTCCCTCATCCCGTCTCTTTAGTTTCTATCTCCAAGTTGCATGGTTGCTTCTTGGGCCTGGTCATCAAAGTTAGCAATATCTGCCAGATTGGATTCGAAGAAGAACAGGGCATGTGTGTACTGGTTTTTTACTTGTTTGTTTTCAATCTTGCTAAATTGCAGATACATAATTCTCTGCGGAGCTGAACACTGTGCTCTTTCAAATATTTTTCCTTATCAGAGATGTGAAAATATACATATAGGTTTGCCAAACTACCTCTCGCCAAAACATGTGCGAAAATTGATTTTATCAATATTCTTAAAGTTTCAAGGTGGCAAATCTACCTTCAGAAACCTGTCACTGGAGGTTACTTGGCGTTACTTTAGACAGGCAGCCAACAGGCTGGCCACAGGTTTTATTGTCCAAATCTGCTCAGTGAAACCCCACACCAACCTTGGTCATTATGCAATAAGGCTACAGATATTGTCGAAGAATCTAGAGACCATAAAATCTGCATGTTGCATGCATAAATTTGCATACAAATTTAAAGAGGACTTGACTCCAAATGGGAAAACTAAGTGACTTTCTGAGCTTAATGCTTTTATGTTTCATCTCAATGGTCATGTCTGAACATCTGAAATTTACAACTGGTTGAGCCCAACTCTCAGAAAGAGGGGTAGGAGTGAGCACGTTCCTGGCGATTAGCAGGGCATCAAGCTTCAGATGATACATGTAGGCACAGATGGACAGCCAAAATCTCAGGTGTCCTGTTCCTTTTTTCCACAGGGTAAATGAGGGTAAAATTTTAATTATATATTATAATTAATCTGGTAGCCACAATACACAAGCTGGTGTAAAGAAAGAACTGGGTAGAACTTTCTGACTCCTATTACTTTGAGATTTCTCTTTGATCATACTGTCTTAACATGCTAAACCTTAGCCACAATAAAGTACAGAATTTGGAGACAACCCACGAACAATCCACATCATTTTATAAGTACTTAGTAGATCTCTCCCTTCCTCACCTCACAGGAGCCATCTGAATGATGCTCACGGAAGCTGAAAAGAGCTAATAACCTCCTCAATACGACTCCATTTTTGAGGACAATACATCAGGAAAAAGTCTTGCTCTGTCTTCTCCAGTATGCAAACCCACTGATATCAGTTCGACATATAAAAACAATTTAATAAAACTCTTAAAGACTCACTTCCCCTGGGCCTATGGTCATCTCTCTGTAGAGTTGATAAGTTAAAGGGTTCTTGATAATATTCTTGATTTTCAGTTATTTTTAACCTCGCCAAACCAAGTAATATTGACATATACTGGATGTGATTCGTAATCATTGGGATGGTTAAAAAGAGCACATCAACAACTTTTCTAAACAGCACTTTGCATTCCTTCTTCATCATCGTGACATTTTCAATTATTAATTTAACACATACCTATTGAAAATAAACCGTGCTCTAGGTGTTGTGAAAAGCTTTCATAATGTAAAGATAAAGAGTAGGATCCCCTCCCTGAGTAGTTAAAAAATCTTAGTGCTTAAAAAGAACTGCCCAAGAGCTTTTCATCCAGTCTGTCACATTATTCTTCACAGCTGCTGTCACACACTTCATGCAGAGGCTGGTGGCAAAAGCCCCCATAGGGGAATCAGAGGACCCGAGTTAGAATCCTGCCTCTATCTATCATCTGTTTGCTGAGTAACCTGGGGATCAGTTAGTGAAGAGTGAAATTCTTTAGGCCATTTCCCAATTTATAAAATAGGAGCGTAATAATACCTATCACTTGGTTATTTTAAGAATGAAATGAATTGATACCATGTCACGTGTTTAATACAGTGGCTTATGTAGAGTCCACATTATAAATAGTAGCTATTTTCAAGGAATTATCATTTAAATAAGGCAACTCATTTCGGTTTTCAACAGTTCTACTGTCACAAAGTTCTGAAATCTGCCTCCCTGCAAATTCCAACCATTGGAACTCATTATGCTCACTAGAGCAGATAAGTTTAATTCTTTCTTCCACATGAACACCCTTAAGATATTGAAACAGTTTCTACCCATCTTCGTTTTTTTCCCAGTTGAGCATCTGCAGTGAACTTTTATTGTTACTTAACTATTTTTTCTTAAGGGTAATGAATATATTAGAACCTTCAAAACCATTTACGCTAGAGTGGGAATCTGTATAAGATGGAACATTTTGTAGCTAATTTAAGTCTGTTTAGTAATTAAAATTAGAAAATAACCTCTTCTCCTAGTTTTTCTTGTAAAATAAACTCTCTCAAACTCTCACTGGGACAGTAGTCTCCTCGCCTGTTTCCATTCTGCTCACTGAGTCATGTTCTAAATACAAATCTGTTTTTCTAGGCATCGCCATAAATAAAACTTCCCAGCTTACTTAATAGAGTGGTTTGCAAACTTTTTGGTCTCCTGATCACTTTACACCCTTAAATTTTATTGATGATGACTTCTAAAAGCTATTGTTTGTCTATATCGCAGAAAAGAAATCCTTGGGATCCCTGGGTGGCGCAGCAGTTTAGCGCCTGCCTTTGGCCCAGGGCGCGATCCTGGAGACCTGGGATCAAATCCTACGTCAGGCTCCCGGTGCATGGAGCCTGCTTCTCCCTCTGCCTATGTCTCTGCCTCTCTCTCTCTCTCTCTCTGTGTGACTATCATAAATAAAAAATTAAAAAAAAAAAAGGAATCTTAGCTCTACTAATGATTAGCTTGAACTAATTTCTTAACCATTCTGCGTCTCTAATCTCTCATCTGTAAAATGAGGTAACCATTACTTACCCCAGAGAAATATGGTGAGGCATGAATGAGAAAATGCATATATGGATTCAAAATATTAAGTATGATCATTATTACTAAATGTCTTCGAGGGATTACCCTAATGATGAGAAGATTCTTGTTTTAATATGAAAATAATTAGTTAAGATTGAGTCTGTAAAGCTGAGTTTACAGAGATTTCTTGTGTTGTATTTTCCAATCTACGGCCTAAATTCTAGACAGTAATTCACTTGGGTAATTTTTTATCCCACGTGAATGCTTTTTGGTAAGCAAACATCTGCAGGTAAGATGTTTTTGTCACTGTGCTTACTCTATGAAGCTCCATATTTTAAAAAAATATTTGCCTATTTGAGGGAGGGGAGGAAGGGAGAGGGAGAGGGAGAGAAACTTCAAGCAGAGCATGGAGACTGACAAGGGACTCAATGGCACGACCCATGGGTCATGACCTGAGCCAAAACCAAGAGTTGATGCTTAACTGACTGATGCAGGCGCCCCTGTGACTCTCATACTTGAAGCTCATACACGTGGTTCAGGCTCTAGTCTGTCTAGACGCTGTCCTTTCCCTGGCCACGAAATTCATTAACTACATCCTGTTGTCTTTCAGATTATTCTCCTGCTTCCATTTCAGTTTAGATCCTATCCCTTCTCTCAGTGGACTATTCCAGATAGTTTCCAGTCTCCCACACCTGCAATTTGACTGCATTCTGATTCCAGAGAGATCTTCATAAAATGCAAATATGACTAAAAACCATTGTCAGCTACCTGTCATGCAGAAAATGAACTGAAAATGTTTTTGCGTGTGTATGAGGAGTCTTATGCTCTCACCTCTTTGTTTCGTACTCAACTGCCTTCTCCGTCCATTCCCTCTCCCCCACCGTACCTCTTTATGCACCTGCTTCGTTGAACAGCTTGCAGCTCCTGGGTTGTGCTCTATCTATATTGTATGTCTCAGATTTTTTCTATACCTGGGATATATATATATTTTTTTTGAAAATTAGCACTAGGCTTTCCAGACTCAGCTGTGTTCTGCTCTGATGTCATTCTGCTTGAATATCTCCTCTCCAGAGTTTATTTAAGCTCTGTATTTTATAATTATTTGCGTCACAACCCATAGCACTTTATCTCTATATGTGTTTATATCTTTCTTGTTTCACACACGAAGTCATATTTACAGAACCTACCAGTCATAAACTCTTCCAAGGCAAACTGTTCTCCCTTCATCCCTGCTATAGAAAGACCAATGGGTTGGACCACAATTCTGTTCCCCTGGTAAGATCTTCCATCCAGGAACGTTTAGTTAACAGGAAGGCGTTAATCTAAAGAATGTAAAGGATCCAAAGTGACCCATGACTTATGACCGATGGCATGCCAGGTATGAGCATCTGAACGAGGCTGATCAACTTCTTCTGGGCAAACCCAGTTACAAAGAACTGAGTTATAACTTGGAGGTGAAGGAATTTCTGGGAGTCCCTATCTCCATGTCTGCTCACCTGCCTACGTCTGTACCCACATAGCCTGCTCGCCACCTTCACCACAGCTGTACTTACAGACAGTGCTTGTGTAAGGTCAGCCCTCCCCTGGTGTCCTCCACCCTAGCCTCTCTCATGTATTCAGGAATATCAATCTCACGATTCTCTCCTTTTTCTCTTACCTTATTGTTCCCCACTCTAATAAATCATTCTCATCAACATACAAATACCCTGTAATTTCTTCGATCTAAAAATGTATGTATATATGTTTTTTCTTGACTCCAAATCTCCCTCTAGGTACTGTCCTATATCTCTTCTCCCTTCTACGACAACATTTCTAGAATAAAATCATCCCTAATGGGTGTAATAACAGAGCTCTTGAATTCCCTGAGCCCTCCCAAATCAAGCTTTTATTCCACTGCTGCAGAGGTGAGCTTTGGTCAGTCTCTTCCATGATGACTCAGAGGTTTTATACTGCTGGTCAAGCCCTCTCCCGTGAAGCACTTTCTCCACCTGTCCGTTGGGAGATCACACTTGCTCGGGTATCCCTCTACCTTGGGAGCCTCCTTGGGAGCTTCCCTGGCTGTTTTTTCCCTTGTTTTCATGCATCAAGGCAATTCTTTTTCCTGTCTCTACTCTTCTTGTTAGTACGTGCATCCAGGCAGGTGGTTTTATATAACACCCATACACTTGTAATTCGCACATTTGAATTCCAGTTCACGCTCCTTTCTTGAACTTCAAATTCCAAGTGTCTCCTAGACATATCCCCTGGTGTGTCTCCCAACTTCTGCATTTACCCCCCCCCCCCGCCCCCCGGCAGCACTTCTATTAATGCAGTAGCCAGAGCAATGCTTTTATAATGTTAGTCGCATTAACATTAGGTTCATGAGAGTCCCCTTCCTCTGTGGCCCTCTCATACTGAATGAAAGCTGGAGTCCTTGCTGTGGCCTCCAGGTCCCAACGTGATCTTGTCTTTCTCCTTCCTGTTCTCTCCCTGACTACTCCTTCTACTGCCCTCTCCTTGGTCTCAGGGCTCCCATCAAGCATGCTCCTCACTCAGAGACTTTTTTTGTTGTTGTTGGAGTTCAATTTGCCAACATATAGCATAACACTCAGTGCTCATCCCATCAAGTGCTCCCCACAGTGCCCGTCACCCAGTCACCCCCAGCCCCCGCCCACCTCCCCTTCCACTATCCCTTGTTCGTTTCCCAGAGTTAGGAGTCTCTCATGTTCTGTCTCCCTTTCTGATATTTCTCACTCATTTTTTCTCCTTTCCCCTTTATTCCCTTTCACTATTTTTTATATTCCCCAAATAAATGAGACCATATAATGTTTGTCTTTCTCTGATTGACTTATTTCACTCAGCATAATACCCTCCAGGTCCCTCCACATCGAAGCAAATGGGGGGGTATTTGTCATTTCTAATGGCTGAGGAACATCCCACTGTTCCCACAGACCACAGCTTCTTTATCCATCATCTGTCGCTGGACCCCGAGGCTCCTTCCACAGTGTGGCTGTTGTGGACATTGCTGCTGTGAACATTGGGGTGCAGGTGTCCCTGCGTTTCACTGTATCTGCATCCTTGGGGTAAATCCCCAGCAGTGCAATTGCTGGGTCATAGGGCAGATCTATTTTTAACTCTTTGAGGAACCTCCACACAGTTTTCCAGAGTGGCTGCACCAGGTCACATTCCCACCAAGAGTGCAAGAGGGTTCCCCTTTCTCCACATCCTCTCCAACATTTGTTGTTTCCTGCCTTGTTAATTTTCCCCATTCTTACTGGTGTGAGGTGGTATCTCATTGTGGTTTTGATTTGTATTTCCCTGATGGCAAGTGATGTAGAGCATTTTCTCATGTGCATGTTGGCCATGTCTATGTCTTCCTCTGTGAGATTTCTGTTCATGTCTTTTGCCCATTTCAGGATTGGATTGTCTGTCTCTTTGCTGTTGCGTTTAATAAGTTCTTTATCGATCTTGGAAACTCACTCAGAGACTTTACACTGTTTCTTGCCTCTGCATAAAATTCTCTTAACTATTTCTTGGGCTTAACCTTATTCCCCTCAGAACTCTGCTCAAGGTTACTCTCTTAGCAAGGACATCTATGACCCCATATTTAAGACTGAACTCCCCTCTCATCCTTCATCTCTCCTTTCCTTTCTACTATAACACTTAATCAGAAATACTCTTTTATTTGTTTACTTAAACCCTACTGATCTTTTTTTCTTAATATAGTCTCCGAGAATATAAGCCTCAAGAGAGCAAGGACTGATATCTAATTCTCTGCCTGCTAGATTTCTGTCCAATACAGTCCTAATTTCTCACTCAGCTTGACTAAACTCTAGACAAGTTTATTTCTGACTATAGGCCCCTGACCTCCCTTTTCTTAGAGCATTTACTGTAGAAAACTTGCAACTGTAAATTTTTTCTCTGCTCCTTTGTGATGTAAATTTTCTCCCAGCCTCTTGCCAGTTTTACAACCCACACACGAATGTCTTTCTCAAAGACCTAGGAGTCATCCTTTTGAAATGTAATCATCAAGAAAAATTGAACTCCTATCTCCCAGTCCCCGTGGGAGGGTAGGAGCCTAACATCTGGTAAGCACCAATTAGCAAACATAGGTGACCCAATCACATTGACTGGCCTACATCCCCTTTAACTTCTGCTAGTACTTTTCCCCTGGCTCACTCCAGTGCTTAAAAATTTTCCTGTCTTTAGTTTCGATGGGGTTGAGGTCTGTCCTCTAGTGAAGTCCTCTCCCCCACGGCAGTAACTTGAATAATACTTGTCTTGCCATATTTAATGAGTCCAGCGCAATATCTTTTTAATATCCTTGTAATTTCTCTTTGACATTCCACGTACTGTGCCTACACATAGTATATATTTAAGAAATGTTTGTTGAGTAGATAAATGGATGCAAAGCCTCATAAAAGCAAAAGCCTTGAGAGAAGGTAGGAAGGAAGCACAGAAGATAAAGACTCTAGGAGGCAGAGAGAAAAATGAAGGAGAATATGCTCAGGAAATAGAAAAAGGGAATGAAGGAGATGGAGGAGAGCAAAGCACAGGCCACTTCTGGATCTCGTGGCTCATACATATAAAATATATGACAGGGATGCCTGAGTGGCTCAGTCAATTAAGCAACGACTCTTGGTTTTGGCTTAGGTGGTGATCCCAGGGTCACAGGATCGAGCACTGTGTCGGGCTCCTCTCCAAGCAAGGCGTCTGCTTGAGATTCTCTCTCCCTCTCCCTCTGACCCTCCCGCTTGTGCTTTCTCTCTCTCTCAAATAAATAACTAAATCTTAAAAAAAATTAAAAAATAATATACACTACATGCACAGTATACAAAATTATCAGAGTATATATATTATGTGTATGTAATATGTGTAAAATACATTAAAAGGATACATATTACATATAAGGATATAAAAATAAATATCCTTACAATAAACCTGTGTTTTCTTAAGTTTAATTGAGTGAATTTCCTGTCTTTGATACTAGCTATTAGAAAAGGCCAATTAGAGCTCTCCTTTAGCCTGTGATCTCTTATAAAAGACCCCATCTTTGAATTTGGAGTCCCTGGCATTGTACCTACTACATGTCAGGCATTCACTGGCCAATTTTTTAAATAAAATATATCAATATCTTACTGTTCCATCATCCTCATAAGTAGATATTCTAACACTTTATGATGAGATTTTTGGACTACATATATTTTTATGTGGTCAAGCCTGGAAAGAGAGTTATGTGACTGTCTTACCTTGGGATAGCAATAAAACTTTGACTACCAGCGGAAACAAATCAAATTCTTTTGGAGTTAGTTGTTGTTAATTGAGGCCCTTGCCAATTTCTGGCGTTAGAAGTCAAAGACCATCTAGACCCACTAATAAGAGAAAAATACATTTAGATTTCAGGCTCCAATTTTATTATTACTTCTTTTCATTTTGCCAATATTGGACAGCTGATTTTGCTGGAAAGCTCTCAAAGAAAGCCTCCAATAAATGTGTAGTAAAGAGATGCATTTCCCTTTTACTGACCCCCCTACTCACTGGCTCTTCCCTATTCTATGCTTCAGACCAGACACTTTATTACAGCTGGTTGCACTGCCTTACTCTACTACTATCTTCGCAGGGCAGCAGATCCTGTTCCCTTCTCCTTTATATTTTTGATTTAGGAGGCAGAAAGTTGTCCCGCATAGCTTCACGGTGAGGTGTTTTGCCAGTTAACTCTGATGAACTCTGTGTCAGTTCACAAAACAGGATTTGTCCCACACCCTCAGAAAATGAAAGCCACTTTTGACCTTTAAAGCAAAACAAAAAGTATCTAAAGGATTCCTAAGTCCCCCATGCTAATTATCTTAGCAATTTGGTTGAACAGGAAGATAGATTTTATGCTTCTGTGTATCGATCTATTTCAACTGAAGAACCTTTTGTGTGAAATAATTCTTTTTTTAAGCAGTCAAGTGAGATATGAGGCAAACATCTGTCTTTGACTTTAATTCAGGGCTTTTTTTAGGACTAGACTAAAGGGATGTGTATCGAATGATTCATGATAAGACCAAAGACATGGAATTTGCTTCTTTTTCTAAGGTCCAAATGTCAAAGTCAAATCAAGATTCTTAAGGCAGTCTTCAGCCATAGGGCTCTAAAAAACAATGCTTTATCCAATTCTCAACCGGTTAGACCTGCCCTAGCTAAATGCTAACTACAAGCCAAGCACAGACTACATGAAGAGGAGCCTGCGGGGATATGTTGTTCTGTAAAGGGGTCAAATGCAAGGTTCAAATCAGTCTCACAGCATCCTGGGTTTCTTAGAAGAGGGAATTATCTGTATTGAGTGCTAGAGATGGTCCGATGGGACTAGAGTGTGCTTTATTCCGCCTCTATTATGTAAAAGGATTTAGGGAAGGTTGGAAACCAAATACATATAAACCACCCACATGGGTGCGTGCACACAGACTCATTTAATCATCTAATGATCTGCTTTCATTTGACAAAGGCAAACTCTTCAATGCTGAAGATGAGTGACCTCTCAAGAGACCAGCTTTGTAACACCATTTATTAACGTTACAGTGAGATGCTCAAATATTTCATGTTTTTTCTTACTCTATGGGAAATGTGATCAGATGGTAGCAATAAAAAAAAAATAAAAGATTTTTCCTGATCCTTGCTCCAAGCTCATATTGTTCTTCCTTGTTTTACTTTAGCTTTTAATTATATTTAGCCCTTGTTATTGTATATTCACAATTAGGTAGGGCCTAGAACCTGCTGAGACATGTTACATCTGCTCTCTCCTAGGAGGATTCCCTCTGACATTTTTTTTTAAATTTAAATTTTAGTTAGTTAACGTACAGTGCAATATTAGTTTCTGGAGTAGAATTTAGTGATTCATCACTTACATACAACACCCATTGCTCATCACAATGTGTGCCCCTCTGACATTTCACATGAACTATTTAAATGTCTTTTCCACTTTTCAATTTAGGGAAAAATTGTGAGAAGGCTAATTCATAGTGGTTGGATTTAAGATTTGGATAAAGGAGCCTCCCAGAAAATATTGCTTTTTAAAGAAGTTTAAGATGTCTTATTTATTGCGGTTATTGTTAGGAGGAATTGGATTGAACTGCAACAACTATTATTTAAAAATTATGTTATAACCTGCACTGCCGAGGTAAATGTGGTGATTGGACTTGGAATAGTATTTGCGGTGGTGGCTCAGTCAGTTAAGCATCTGACTTTGGCTCAGGTCATGATCTTGGGGTCCTGGGATCGGGCCCCACCTTGGGCTCCCTGCTCATGGAAGAGCCAACTCGCCCCCCATCCCCGCTTGTGCTTTCTCTCACGTACTCTCTCTTTCATGCTGTCTCTCAGATAAATAAAATCTTTAAAAAAATAGTATTTGTAGTTCTGATTAGCATTTTGGAAACGACTACAAAGATCTGAACAGAAAGTAGGGCTTTAGAGACCAGTATGCACAAAGTTTTAGGATTATCTAGGGCCATATCGGCCAAATAACGAGAATTCAAATGTGTCTTTACTAAATGCATACATAAAAATACATAAAGAGAAACTCTGATAGAGTGTAACATCGGTGCAGAAAGTGGAGTCTGGTAAATTCCTTACTGGGGTTGTTTCCCTTGATGGTAGACTCATAGATGTCGGAGAGGACATGACATTTATCTAGAACTTGATTCAATTCTCCATTCATTGAACAAAGGTCTAATAGAGATCCTAGTATACACCAAGCACCACATCTGACGTTGGTATTTAAAAATGAATGACTGCAGAGAGTTGCTCAGGCTTGCTCAGGAAAGTGGAATATATTGTCGGAAATATCCAACCATGTTATTAGTACCGAAATAAGTTAACAGCCCGGTCACGGAAATGAGAGCTTTCTCAAAAATTTTCAAGGGCTTCCCACTGCATTTAGAATAGTTGAAACTACCCAGCATGGACTTCCTCTACCAAATTACTTCTTACACTTTCCCTCCTTTTTCCTTCTGGCCACTGCTTCAACTGACTGGGTCTTTCAGGTTCTTGATCATTTCGGGACTTTTCTTAACTGAAGGCTTCTAATTAGACATCTCCCTTACCTGGTCTGCTCCTGACCTCCTCTCTGCATGACTGTCCTCTCATCCTTCAGGCCTGGACTAAGTGTTGTATTCACATCGTGGTTTTCTATGACCCTCTTATCCAAACAGGCTTCCTCCATCAGTTTCTATTCTTCTTCTTTGTGTGTAAGTTTTATCAACACGATTCATAATCATATACTTATTTCTTTATTTATATTCATACCCTCTCCATTCTAAGTTGTAAACTTGATGAAAGCCACTTTATGAAAAATTTTAGTAGTCATAGGAGCTCAACAAATATTTCAAGAATAAACGTGAAAGAAAGGAACTGATCAGGAAAAATTTCAGATATGATAATATTTTTCTTCCTTATCAATTCCAATATTTCTGAGTTTTTGAATATTTCTTTGCCTTTTTTCTTTTCCTCCTTGAGAAAATCCTTCCAACCTAATGAAATGGAATTAAAATCTAGGCTAGCACCGAAATACTAGTAAAGCTCACAGAAAGATCTGTTTGTCTCCATATATCTCCACTGGGGGCATACTTGTAAAGATATTAAACCATAATCATCTCTTTCTAATTATTGTTGAACAACAAGTGTTTATGAAAGGATTCTCTGCTACAAAACAGATGAGAAAGTGGCCCAAAGGGGAGAAAGATAGCTAGTGGTTATCACTTCAGTCACTTTGAAATAAACGAGAAGAGACTATTTCTATCTGATTATTATTTACCTTTGATCCTTTACCTTTTGAAAATTCCAACCATCGCAACTATAATCTATCTCAGTGTAGGAATTATCATCCACCAAATTTATATTTCTCTCTTTTCAAGTGGAACAAGAGAAGGAAGGAGTTGAGAAATCATTGTCTTTCTAGAAAATGTCTAGCAATCCTTTTGTACTTGAAGAAATGCAGTTGAAAGCTAATCTATGTGTGCATTATATTTTCAAACCCAAGTGTCCTTCTATCACAATACAACCATGTCTGGTATGACTGTAAAAAATCTGTGTTTGAAATAAATGCATAAAAAAATTTCCAATATAAAAATGTTTAAAATGATCTATGTCATCCACATCTAAATTTAACCTTAACTCTTTGTAACTGGAGTTACTTTTTATTAAAAGACTTGAAATTAATTTTTCAGTTTTACTTTTCTGCATTATTGGAAGCAATTATATAGGGGCACATGTGAATTTAGAATTAAAGGCCCTTGAAGATTAAAATCATCAAGATCCCATAAAAAATAATCTATGTGAAACTTATAGGAAGAAGATCATTATTGCAAAGATTTTTTTCCACTACTTAGAACAGAGAAAAGAACAAAACTGCATTTATTATTCCCAACAAGTCTTTAGGGGCTAATATGTGAGGATTTGGCAGGTAAGGCAGGTTGTCCCTCAGACCAGTAGATACACAGTAGATACACAGACTAGACAGAAATAAATATGAAGTGTGCCAAATCACACTGTTTTCTGTTTTGGACTCTTGACCTCAAAGGGCAGGTATTTTCCACCTACAGATATTCAGTCCCTGATGAGAATTGGAAACTTCAATTTACTTGTCATTGTGTAACAAAACATCTAGAACATTGATATGCAAAAACCTCTAGTTACCTAGGCATTACTTAACCTAAATCTTTATTTAAACTATACCGAGATAGTGTTTTAGAACATTTTTCTGATAAAATATTTATAAATTCACAATATTTTTCTACCTTTTAAAAGTTGTCTGCAATGTCAGAAAACATTTAAAATCATGAAGTTTGTATATCCTAATGATATAGGTTTTGCTTTTGGCATTTTTTTGGTGCAAGTTTAGTCTGTATATTTTATTATATAAACCTAAGTTACGATTTCCTTATGCTCCTACTTCTCTCTCTTTTATGGTAAGTAGTTTCATAGTTCTTTATAAAAATCCAATCATCTCACTTGTCCGTATAAACCATTTTCTCAGAAGAGGCTATTTGCTCTGAGAGCTCCCATCATTCTTAAAAAATTCTGCTCATCTCTCCCTTGTGGTTAGAAACAAACTGTTGTACTTCTTGGAAAACAAAACTACTGAAATTCAAACTTGTAAATCAAATAGTAGAACACAATGACTCTCCAACCTGAGTGATCATTCTAGTATACCTGATTAGATAGGGCATGGAGCATCTGGATAATTGAAATAAAACCCCAAATAAAACCCTCAGTAGGGATCCCTGGGTGGCGCAGCGGTTTGGCGCTTGCCTTTGGCCCAGGGCACGATCCTGGAGACCCGGGATCGAATCCCACGTCAGGCTCCTGGTGCATGGAGCCTGCTTCTCCCTCTGCCTGTGTCTCTGCCTCTCTCTATCTCTCTGTGACTATCATAAATAAAAAAAAAAAACAAACAAACAAAAAAAAACCCTCAGTAAAATTTTAGAGAAAATTGTGTAAGTTGTCATATAAGGAACAAAACTAATTTCTGTCTTTAAGTCCTCTGTTTTTACATCAGCAGAGCAAAATAGAGCTAGCTGGTGAACTAAAAACCAAAAGTGAGTCATGGAGGTAGTTTTAAAATCAACATGTTTTTGGAATATAAAATCAGTTGTATAAATTCTAGAAGCCACACAATTATTGTTTCTAGAAATAAAAAGGACTCCTTGACCGCTGAACTATCTTTTCTGGAAGCAAAATGTGAATGCGTTTATGAATCTCTTAGGTTTGTTTGAAAACATGACACTATTTTATAAACAAATTTACAACTTCTCAAAAGAGATTTAAAAATAAAGAGAAATAAATTCTATTAGAGAAGCATAAGTTGGATGATACCGAGATGTCAGGCCTGAAACAGGGGGGAAGAAATGCACAATGAAGATTATCTGTTGAAAATGAGAAACCTGGTATCAAGGATTTTGCTAAAAGTGGTTGGTTGCCATGGTAACAAGAAGTAAACGCAGATACTAATGGGGAAGAAAATACGAGGCAGTGGTATCAGATAGAATCAGGGTGGCAGGAGAGAGTTTTATTTTCCTTCTAATTTAGAAGCAAAATAGACGTGAAAAGTGAAGTTGGCTAGGACAGACCATAATCCACAGAAACATCCAAAATAGTCGAGTTTATTACTTCAGGCTTATGCCTGAGAGTATCGGACCCCAGGCTGCTAGTGATGGGGTCTCAAGCCCCCCTCTTGGAGGGAAGCCAGGGAAGAAAGGCTGAATGGGTGGATCCCAGCCTTGCCATGACTCTGGATTTAGTACAGATGATCAAATATATGTTTATCTAATGGAAATGTAATAAAATACATACATTTGTGTCTTTAAAATTTTTTCAAAGAGGTTATATATTTTTTTAAATTGTAGGATGTCTTTGAATGAAGATGCATCAAAGTAATAACATTTTAGAAAATAAAGGTACATTTTATTTTTTTTACATTTGACTTAATATATCATATATGCATCTAATTTTTTTAAGTGTTACATGACAATGGCTTTTTAATATTTTAACTTTTTTGTATCAATTTTTTATTTAACTCTAGGAGTTTCGGGAGTAGAATTTAGTGATTCATCACTCACATATAACACCCATTGCTAATCAAAATAAGCACCCTCCTAAATCCCCATCACCCATTTGGCCCATCCTCCCCCCCTCCAGCAACCCTCAGTTTGCTGTCTGTCTGTCTGTCTGTCTCTCTCTCTTTTTGGCTTCCCCTACGTTCATCTGTTTTGGGTCTTATTATCTAATAAACTATAAAATATGAAAATCCAGGATTTATTTGTTGTTTGACAGAAGTTCCTTAGACATGCCTAATACAAACTAATGCAAAATGTAATTTGGAATCTAGATTAACAACAATAAGCTTCATATACTGTGTTTAATTTTTATTTGTCCTTCAAATATGATGAAATACAATCAAAACAGAAATCTGACCATTCCCTTCCTTCTTGGAATCCTTCCTGGCTCTGCTTCCTCCTCTTGTCCCTCCGTCCAGCTCTGCTCTGAGGCACAATAAGCCCGAGGCTTTGGTCTCTGGCCCTGTCCAATGTGCTGAAGTTAGAGACCGTGGCTCTTTCTGGAGCAGTTTACACTTTCCAAAACACCATTCCCCGAAAGAAACTTGTCCTTCTTTTGCCAAAAGCCCCGTGATCAAATGAAAAAAGAGAGCAATTCTTTTAGTTTTAGCTTGGGCATACGACAAAAGAGAGGCTGTGACTAATATAAGGTTTCGACTTTTGGCCCATTTTGTCTTGTGCCACTGGGCCACTACCTAACCATTGGTATGTTTATGGGATTCTTGCCTTGTGCAAAGGCACTTAGCCATAAAAGTGAACACATAGGCAATCAATTCCAGCTCACAGATAGTTTCTCGAAGCATGATCACCATCTTAGGGGATTGTCAACTGAGAGGAAGTGTACGGGGGTGCTTCTCAGCAGCAGCAGTAGAACCAATAAAATGATCATCCTAACTACTGTTCATTTGGCATTTATCATACACCATTTAACTCTTAAAAATAAACTTATGGATTTGAGGTTCGAATCATCTAATTTCAGATGAGGTTTAGGAAAATTAAGTATCTCATCCAAGAAGGAGCCTCTTGTAAGCAAAATAAACAGGACTCCCTCTCAGGCCTGGCTGATGCCCATGCCAGGGCTCTGAAAGCTTTGCTCTCTTAATGCTTCCAAGCATCACAACCCAAATTTCTAAGAAATGTGGTCATCAAAACTGCCAGTGACTAAAGTTCTCGGAGGATTTCATAGTCCTAGAAATGATACATCAGTGCATGTCAGCCTGAGAGACCTGTTTAGAATGGAATAAGATCACAGATGTATTTCTGTACAAAATTAATGACAGAGGAAGGTTTTGTAATTATCCGGATAAATGCTCACCAAAATGATTAGCCAAATTCAACACTCATTCCAACTTCCCTCACTGCCCCACATGGACACAGAACAAAAACTAAAACAAACATAAAAGACTGTTGAGCCGGAAATAAAATAAAGCAGTGTATGTGTAAGTCAGTTTCTGAACACCCTTCTCCTCTGACCTATATTCCTTTCTATAATCAATCATACACGGTCTTGATTATTGTGTCTTTTGTTGTCTTGAAACCAGTTAGCATAAGTCCTCCAATTTTGTTCTACCTTTAAAAATTGTTCTGACACTTCTGGCCCTTTGAATTTTCAGATAACATTTAGAATCAGCTTATCTACAAAAAGTCTCCTGGGACTTCTATTGATATTGCATTATTTTTATATTTATGTGACCATATATATTACTTAATTCATTAATTTAATATCTAAAATAAATTTGGGGAGAATCCATATCTTAAATATACTGTCTTCTAATCCATAATCATGTGTGTCTTCACTTATTTAATTTCTCTGACTAGTCTTTTGTAGATTTCAAAATACAACTTTTGTACATTTTTTAACCAAATTAGGGTTGAAATTATTAATTCACTTTATATGTAGTTCAAAGTGCATATACATATACACTATCTTTCAGAACGATTTATGCCAAAGAAATTAGGCAGCCTGAAATGAATGGAGAGCTACTTATTTCCTATAAATGTACTCACACATATTTAATTTATACAACTTACCCAAATCAGTTTTTACAGGTGAGATCTTGCAAAATTTCCATTTGTGGTCTTCCACATTTTGTTAATTCATGCAAGGCATTTTATATTTATTAGAATTTGTTGCTTTTTGTTTATTAAAAATGGTAAATGGCATTTTTAATATTTTTGTTTGTATATGGAATATAGTTGATTTTTGTATAATGTATTCTGTGATCTCACGAATTTGCTTTTTGTTTCTAGTTACTTTTCACAAACTTCCTAGGGTTTTCTTCAAATTTGATAATATTGTTTGCAAGTTAAGGCAGTTTTACTTCTTTCATATCAATTTATGTACTTTTCATTTCTTTTTTTTTTTTTTCTTATTTCACTAGCTAGGACCCCCAGAACAATGTTGAATAGAAATGGTGAGAAGAAAACTCCTTATTTTATCCTTGATCTTGGAGGAATAGCATTCAGTATTTCACATTTAAATATGAGGTTAGTTCTAGGTTTTCATGAATATCCTCTATCAGGTTGGAGATGTTTCTTGTATTCCTGGCTTATTGGGAAGTTTATCATAAACATTTATTGAATTTTGTCAAATGATTTTTCAGTATATGATCTTTTTTAGAAGGGCATAAGAAATTTATTTTTAAAGAATACTTATGTGGTAAATTATATAAAAATATAAAAAATAAATTGTTTTGATTGATTTTTTAAATTTTAAACATTAAATCCCTGTAATAAATGTATTTAGATATATCATCCTTTTATATTTTTTTGAATTCAGTTTGCCAAAAATTTGTTAAGACTTTTACATCTATATTTAGGACAGATATATTGGTCTCTTGTTTTCTTTTCCTGTAAGATTTATCAGATTTTCGTATCAGGATAATGCTAACCTCATAAAATAAGTTGGAAAATATCCTCTCCTCTTTTCTTTTCAAGACGAGTTTGTGTAGGATTGGTATTATTTCTTCCTAATATTTTGTAGAAGTCACCATTGAAGACAGCTGGGTCTGAGTTTTTTCATTGTGGGAAGGTTTAATTAAATGAATCTAATGCATTTTATTAAGAGATACAGTGTTATAGAGGTTATTTATTCTTGAATGAACATTAATAGTTTGTGTCTTTCTTTTATTTATTTATTTTTAAAAGAGATTTTATTTATTTATTTTTGAGAGACATAGAGAGAGGCAGAGACATAGGCAGAAGGAAAAGCAGGCTCCCCTGATGTGGGACTCCGATCCTAGGACCTCAGGATCACACCCGGAGCCAAAGGCAGACACTCAACCACTGAGCCATGGAGGTCCCCCAATAGTTTGTGTCTTTCAAAGATTTTATTTTTTTCACCTAATTTGTTAATCTGATTGCCAAAACGTTGATGACCATGTTTCAGGGATTGTCCCCATTTTATTTTTGGTATTGTAATTTATAACTTTTCTCCTGTATTAGATTAATCTAGAGGTATGTTCATTTTTTTGCTAAAAATATTTGTTGATCTTTCAAAGAAATAACTTTTGGTTTTATTTATTTTTGTTGTTTTATGTTTCCTGTTTTATTGGTTCTTCTTGCTCTAAGTTTAATTTGTTCTTCTTTTTTTAGATTGTAAATATGGAAAGTTAGATTATGAATCCTAGACCTTTCATATTTTCTCATACATGTGTTTATTGATAAGTTTTTCACTAAGTGCTGTTGAACAAATTTTGATATTTGTGTTCTAAATCACCCAGTTGAAAATAACTTCTGATTTATCCTATGATTTTTTTTCTTGACCCATATTGATTTATGTCTTTTTGTGTAGCTGCCAGATAGTTGGGAATTTTACAGAGTTCTTTCAGTTTTTGATTCCCAGTTTAATTCTACGTGGGTAGAGCGTGGCTTCTGAGGTCCTAATTACCCAATGCTGATACATCTCTCCACTGTGACTGGTGGAAAAGCAAACTATTTCCAACCCTTTAGGAGTTCTAGAAAAATTTTGAGCTTATTGCTTTGGGGTTGCTCTTTTCCTGATCGGAGGCAGTTTCTTTCAGGCATGTTCCAGTCATTACTCATCACAAGACTTAAGAGGAATTTCCGCAGAATTCCAGAGGTCTCTCATGATAGAGCACCTATCCTGCCCCTAGTGTGTGGCCTTTTAAATTTCTAATGATCTGTTTTCCTTAAACTCATATTTCTAACTTCATTCAGCAAGACTATGAGTTCTTATAGGAGTACCCATATGTATTAGTTTCCTATTTCTTCTGTAACATTGCCACAAACTTGATGGCTTGAAACAACCAAAATATATTTTCTTACAGTTCTGGAAGTCAGCAGTTCCAAATGGATCTCATAGGTTAAAATCAAGGTATTAGCAGGGCTTAATTCCTTTCTGGAGGCTCTAGAGTTGCACAGCAAGAAACATCTATAAAATATTTTGCCACTTAAGAATAAATATAGTCAGCTACATTTCAGAAAAGTTATCTCATTGAAGGAACACAAATTAGGCTTTCAAATTTCTTCTTTGTAATAGTAAAGATTAAAGATCTAGGCATCCAGAGGGGCGTGTGTGTGTGTGTGTGTGTGTGTGTTTGATTAGGAGTGGGGAGTACAATCTTAAGACTTTTCCCATCCGGGGATCCCTGGGTGGCGCAGCGGTTTGGCGCCTGCCTTTGGCCCAGGGCGCGATCCTGGAGACTCGGGATCGAATCCCACGTTGGGCTCCCGGTGCATGGAGCCTGCTTCTCCCTCTGCCTATGTCTCTGCCTCTCTCTCTCTCTCTCACTGTGTGCCTATCATAAATAAATAAAAATAAAAAAAATTGAAGAAAAAAGACTTTTCCCATTCGGATAATCACTCATTTGGAAAGGCCAAAGGAAAGCCCAAATATATGCCAGAAATATACTATTGGTAAAAAGTTCTTTTAGACTTATTTCGGGAACCTGAATGAAGAGCCAAAAATAAGAATTAAAGAATAGGAATTTTATTGACATAAAATAGGACTTGAAGGTCTTTCCTAAATCAATTTTACCATCTAAATAAAGATAGCATTTGTGAGCAAAGAGTCAAAGGATTCTGGATGATGTTTATTTCAAATTTTGGGGGGTATATTTCCCAAAGCTTAAATAATAAACATGTATTACTTTTATAATATTCCTATGAACTGAATATTTGTGTCCCCACAAAATTGATATGTTGACACCTTCACCACCAATGTGGTGATATTAGAAGGTTGGGTCTTTGGAAGGTAATTAGGTTTAAATGAAATTATGAGGATAGAGCCTCATGATGAGATTAGTGCCTTTATAAGAAGAGAGAGAAACAGTACAGCTGTGAGAAGACAGCCATTTGTAACCTACAAAGGGGATCCTTGCCAGGAATCAAATCTGCTGGCACCTTGATCTTTCTGCCAGAACTGTAAGAAATAAACGTGGTTGAAATCACCCATTCCGCAGCCCAACTTGAGGAAGACAAATATGAAATTAGACATTTAAAAACAAATATGTATTGTTTTGGTGTGAATAATCGCAATTATGATTAAAACATGTACATAAGATAATTAAAAGGAAATTCACTAAAATATCATCTTAGGATAATGTATCTCTAGGTGTTACTTTCTTTTCTTTTTTTCATTTCTCAAGCTTCCCCTCTTATCCAGCTTTACTTTTATAATAGAAAATATTTAGAATTATAAACAAAATTTGAAAGGCAATCAACCAGTTTGGAAATATATATAACAAACATTGAAAACCAAATATTATTATCTATGCCATATAAAGCATATGCTGTAGTTGAAAACATAAATTTTATAAACTCTAGGAACAAAAAAAGAATAAAACCAGGATATTTCACAAAGTCATATAAAGATCAAGTAATGTTGTATAGTCCTAGCATATAAGTGACAACCAATTTTAGCTACTATCATTTTGAAGGCCAAAACGGTTACACAGTGCCTAAAAGTAGAATTCAAATGAACAATATGAACTATAGCAATAATTTGGTCTATAAATGTCAAATGGTAAAACCTAGGGAAGTAAAAAGGAGAAAAATTTAAAACTTTAGGGTTTTGTTGTATAAAGAACTAGAATCTGAGGTAGCATTTGGGATTGCATTGGAATTTGGGGTGAATGGTTATTTGGTCGATTATGCAAGAACTTTAAATGTCTTTTTTTTAATCATTGAAAAGTTCTTTAGGAACAAAGGAGATTGCATATGTTAAATCTCTTTGAAAATCACGAACTAATATTTTTAAATTAGAATTCATTAGTATCAAGCTTTTCAAAGCAGATTTGGCCTTATATAAGAAAGAAATATCTGTTAGTAAATGATGTCCAGAAATTGAATAGATGGCTGCCTGGGGAAGTCCATTCTCTTAGTTCTTGAAAGTGTTTAAGAATAAACTTGACTTCAGTGGATAGGAATGTTGTAGAAGAGATTTAGCTTTGATTGAAGCACTAAAACGGATAACCTTGATAACCCTGCCAGATTATCGAGTATGAAATTTAATAAGTAGTATATTCCAAACACTGGTATGGTAAGGTTGGCTTGCACCAATTCATGAGAGCTGGCTATCAGCATCTATCACTGTTCCAAATCTATGTTCAGTGGCATCAAATGACATCTTGAAACCAGTCATGGTGGAAATAAAAATCATAATAATTTCCAATCAAGGCTTTCCCTCTGACCAGAGAGGCAGTGGTTAAATATTTAAACCAAAGCTTTCAACACTATAAAATATTTCCATTCATATATATATATACCTAGTATTTGGGGATTAGAATAAAATGTAGTTCTTTTCTGTAGCATAAAATAAACAGTCTTTCCCTGGGGCCAGGTGGAGTCACTTTAGAATCCCTCAATCCTGAAAAGATTACAGCATCCAGCAATACCATATCATAAAAATATGTGTAAGGAAATCTAACTAAGGTCTGTCTCATGTCATGAACAAGAAAGAACTTTGATACTTTTTTGAAATAATCACACTTAAAAAAAAACATTTTGTGCCTTTGTTAGTGACTAAAATATCAGGTTATTTTGCCTATTAAGTAAACCAGCATAGGCTTCCCCCTTAGATGTTCATTTTATTATGCTATCCTTTATTGTACACTATGAATTAAAGAGATATTTAGAAAGATAAGACTGACCTATCATTCATTTTCCATTATATGGCATGGATGTTTGGGTAGATAGATGGATAGATGATAGATAGATAGATGATAGATAGATAGATAGATAGATAGATAGATGATAGATAGATAGATAGATGCATATATACATACCTATAAATGATAAACAATAGGTAGTTACTGTGTCTTTTAATTTAATTCTTCAAATAACACTGTAAAGAAGGTGATATTTTCCCCATTTTTATGTTGAAAGAAACTCAAAGAGCTTAATCAAATTATCCTCGTGTTTGGAGCTTTTATTTTATTCCATCTGACTGAATAAGGCTCTTCCATATATATTACATAAACACACACAACATTGTGTGGGGCCTCTTATGGTCCCTTATCATTAGAGGAATGTGCTAACCGACTAGTTCACAGAATAAGGTAAAGCTAAATTGAAAAATTGACATAATAACACATTTAATTTTCTATGACATTTTATATACACATGTGATGCAAAAGGCCTTGAAGGGAGGCTCTTTCCTTTATTCATTATTGTTTGGCCCACTCTCTTTTCTACGTCTAGTCCCACTTATGGTATCCAGAAATATTAGGAATGCATTTTTTAAATGAATGAATGAAAGATTAATAGTTTTCTGATATCTTTTCTGAAATTATTACTTTATAACACTGTTCTTTCTTTACTATCTGTAAATACAACAAGCAGATTCACATACATTATTACCACATTTACTCCAAAAACTGAGTTTATTCAACTTCTGCATTGAGGAAAAATGCTCTACTTAAATTTATCCAAATGATAAATGCCAGAGATAGAATTATAGAGTATGACAACTTAACTTCTCTGTCATGCTCTACACACACATTTTTAATTTGGTAAACCATGAACAAATTCCTTCAAAATTTTGTTAAAACTGCATTATTTAATTTTACATCAAAATTATTACTTCAGCAATGAATAAGTTGACTAGAATCTTATTAACTTCATTTTAATGAACTCAGATATACCTATATGCTCGATTTCCTTAATGTAAAAATATTTTAAAAGTTAAGTGCAAACGAGCACAGAATTTAAAATGGGGCAAAGAGGAATTTCAAAAAGCACATTCTGGCACTTTCTGAGAAACTGATAAACTTAAAAAATCTAAATAGCTATTTGAATTTTTTGAAGTGGTTTCTAGGCTGACAGTCATTTGTTTTCTTTTCATTTTACATGAGTCTTATTTTGAATTGGGTCATAAGATTTTTTTTGGGGGGGGGTCATAAGATTTTTGAGATGAACTTTGATTGCAGTCAATCCTGGTTTATCTATAAATGTTTTCTTTACTTTTAAAACTTCATATAGTTCCTTTCCTTTCACTCCAAGGCTGGGTTCAGGCGATGACTGGAAGTCTTCCTTGTCAAGGGAAAAAAGTGCTCTAAGATGAGCACCTGGGCAAATTCTATACTAAGTTAGTATCTCAAAGTCTTCTAAAAATGAACATGCTTCCATTATTCTATAAAATTATGATTATGCAAATTTGGTTGAATAAATAATGGGGTATTTGCAATGTAGAATGTTACATAGCCATTTAAAAGGATGAAGCTGACCTGGAGCGACCTACAACTTTCACAAGCTATCGCCTAGAGAAGATAATACACAGAGGGGTGTGATCATTATTTTAAGTATACTTTTATACATAATGTGAAATATCCTATGCAAGTGCATTTACTTGACTATGGCTTTAAGCACATGGAAAATACAGATTTTTATACTCAAATAGTTTAGACCCATAACCTATGGCTTCTGGTTAGGATTGTGGTGAAGGAGAGATCTAGAGGGATGGGATGGAGAGAAGCAATGAGGAAGAACAGGCAACTACATAAAAGAAAATAGCATCAAATTGTTTATCTGATCACATTTATGTAAAATTTGTATATATGTGCATAAATATATATGTGCATTAGAGATCACAGAGGTACAAGAGAAAGAGTTACATTTTTTATTCACTGACTCCAAAGAAAAAAAAGTGTGAGAATATTAGCACATGAGAATATTTAACAATGGTTGTCTCACAGTTCTGTGGGAAAGGGAATGAGTGTATGTGTGGGGTAGAATTTAGGTTTGCTTTTATATCATTTCATGTGTATTATTTAAATCAAGAGATTTAAATATGGTACCAGGTGAAAAAGAAGGGTCGAGGGAGCTCTGTGATTGAGCGCCTGCCTTCAGCCCAGGTCGTGATCCTGGAGACCCAGGATCAAGTCCCACATCAGGCTCCCTGCATGGAGCCTGCTTCTCCCTCTGCCTGTGTCTCTGCCTCTCTCTCTCTCTCTCTGTCTATCATGAATAAATAAATTTTTAAAATCCTTCAAAAAAAAGCAAGTGTTTAAAAAAAGCTAAAAAGAAAACAAAAATATTCTTATATTCATATATGCATCATTCTTATGATCAAAAGAAGAGTGAAAAATAAGGATTTTTATTATGTATAGAGTACATAATAAACATAGGACTGGCTGCATTTTGACACAATGTGATTTTTGTGGTCAAAAGAAATCTTATTTGTATCATAAAATAATATACATTATTACCTGAACATTTTTCTGTGTCTCCTATAACTTTTTCAGTTGTTTGATATTTTTTTTTCAGTTGGATGTACTTTTCAAAGAAACTAATTGGTAACATATCCTTTACCAAGCTTTGAAATGCTCATCAAATAGAAGAACATGAATGTGAGTCATAAAATATTAGTTTTATATTATTGAATGCACTCTAATTATCTCTGTGTTCGTTTCTTTGCTGGAAGCATGTTTTTCTCCTTTCAGTCATTAATTTTCACAAGTATGAATTTAAAGCATCTCAAAATGATTTTCTTTTGGTATTCTATACTCCCCACCAGCAGAGTAATCTAATTCAATGATGTTGGAGGAAAAATATTAATTAATTAGTTTTTGGATAAATACTGTGACAATATATTTAACTTTTAAAGGGATAAATAAAGCACTAGATATCTGTAGTAAGACAATATATTCTATCTATGGCACTGTTTTTCTTTCCATGTATATACTTAAGACCTGTAGATGTCATCACACCAAAATAAATATGTGCTAGCTAATTTGAAACAAGGAAAGCAAAATATGAAGAATAATTTCTTGTATAAGTAAGAATAGACAATATTGTGGGGCATTTATAGCATATAAAGATTTATATCTTCATAACTAAAAATTTATTGTTTCATTTTGTAAAAGAATGTGAACTTGAGTCTCCAGTGCTACTCAATAGCATGTACTTATATTAATTTCTAAAAAGGATATAACTTATCAAAATAAAATATTTAAGTAAAAGAATATTAAAAATAAAAATGTTCAGGGGCTTAGATACATTGTATCACCTTCCTATGCACAAAACTGCAGAACTAATTTCCTCTTTGATTTCCTGCTTCCGTTTCTGTAAAGTAGCAAGCAATTGTTTCTTTACATTGATATAATTATTATTATTTTTTAATTTCAGAGTCACAAACAGTAATTATCATGAGCAATAGATACAAACAATGTTTTGTGGCTGGTATTGTATTAAGAGAGAATCTTAAATGTGGGTGGGCAAATCAGAGCTAGAAAAGAAATATATACATCAATAATAATATAAATGGATATAAATGGTGAGCTTATGATTAGATAAGTAAGGGCCCCTTATATACTGGGGTTCCCTGGTCTTTCAGCACGGGGATAAGAATCCTTTCTTCTCTTTTTACAGGGAAAGGCTCCCTGTTGTAGCAAGTAAATCCTTGCTAACACTAATTCATGGCAAGGCTTGGGCAAGTGTCATAATCTGATTTAGCCTCTCATCTCTCTCTCTCACTCACTCTTTTCTACCCTGTGAAATAGGAGCAAATACTATTTACCCCACATGGTTGTTAAGATTATTTAACAATACAATGTAAAGGCAAATAAACATATTAGTTTTTCCATCTTAACTAAGCCCTTTCTCTACTCCATTTTCACTCCTACAACTTCCCCCTTTCTCTGCTTTCCTTTAAGGCAATGCTCCTTGAAGGAGATTTCTAGAGTTAGAATATCGCTCTCCATTTAAAAACAAAAACAAAAACACCTCACTACACTAAGGCTTGCATCCCCTCCACAGAAACTGCTCTTGTCGTTATCTGCAATAATTGTCACATTGCTAAATCCAAAAGTTAACACTCAATCTTTGTCTTGTTACAGTTGATTTCTCTTTCTCCTGGAAATGCACCAAGTTCTTATGACTTCTTTCCTATGTTACAGGCTGGTTCTTAGTATCTTGTGTTGTTGCTTCTCATCTCCTCAATTCCTGAATTTTGGAGCACCTCCAAACTCAGCTTTTGGGCCTCTGCTCCATCCATCTAACCTCTTGGTGACCACACCCTGTGACATGGTTTTAAATACAGTTTATGTGCTGATAATTCCCAAGTTTTTCCTTTTTAGTCTGGACTCCCTCCTGAACTCTATTCAACTGACTTCTGGACATCTCTAGTTGGGTGTTTAATATATATCTTAAAATTAACCAGGCCACAATTGAACTCCTAACCTCCCCTCTCACAACTCCTTTATCCAGAGTATTCCCCAACTCAGTTAATGGCCACAGCATCCATCCAGTCATTCAGGCCCCAAACCTTGAAGTCATCATTGATACTTCTAATTAATTGGAAATCCTTTCAGCTCCCACTTTAAAACTAGCCAAAATAGACATATCATCCCTTTTGCTGCTCTTACTTGAGTCTAAGCCACCATTTTTCTCCCCTGGACTCTTGTTATATCTTCCTAAGTGGCCTCTGTTCCTACTCTTGTCCTCCTGTATTTCCTTCAATCCAGAAATACTGTAAGCTTTTGAAAACTATGTCAGATAATATTTTTGATTTCCTGTGTTCTCTCCCATGACTCCCTATCACTCAAAATAAAAAGGAGAGTCCTTAAAATGGTCTTCAAATCCTACATAGTCTGGCTTTTCATTAATTTTTTTAGACTTAAAAAAAATATTTTATTTATTTGAGAAAGAGAGTGAGAGTAGGGGGAGAAGGAGCAGGTGGAGAGAGAGAGAGAGAGAGAGAGAGAATCTCAAGTAGAACCCCCCACCACTGACTCAGGGCTCAATTTCACCACCCTGAGATCATGACCTGAACTTAAACTAAGAGACTGATAATCAACTGAACCATCCTGATGCCCTTAGGCTTCCTTGCAACCACTCTTTCTTTTCCTTACTTGTCTGCAGCCATTGACTTCTTACAGCTGAGAGAATATCTCCAGCATTTTGCTACCTAAGGCCTTTGTAATCTTATTTCCATTTCCTAGAATACTTTTTCTTTAGATATCAGCATAATTTGCTCCTTCTTCTCCTTTACATCTTTATTCCCTGACCTCACTGTTTAAAAATGCAAATCTCAGCACTTCTTATCTCCTTCTGGTATTTGATTTATTTTGGTTGCACCCATCACCGTGTTATATACTGCATCATTTACTTCCCCAAGGAGAATGAGAATGCAAGCTCCATCAGGATAAGTATCCTGGCCTGTTGTGTTCATTACCAAATCTCAAGAACAATGTCTGTTGTATAATAAAAGATCAATAAATATTTATTCATGGAATGAACGCATGAAAAAGAAAACATTTTGCAAAATAGAAAGCACTATAGAAACAGACCTTATTATGTTTTTCCTAGTGTTACAGGAAAGACTATCAAAATAACGAAACATGGATCTGAGGTGAACAATCAGCTTCGGAACTTATATACATTGCTTTGGAGAGTACATAGGTAGCAGGGACATAACTACCCTTGTCTACTACATGCACGTTCAATTACTATATGCAATACACACATTATCTATCTTGTGTACCAGATTTGCACTTAATTATTAACAGTCTGCCCAGCTATTAGGACAGGCATTTTTAGAGCAAAGACCATAAAAAACAGGCTAGGTCAATGTCACATGACAATGTGGGTAGGTGTTGATTTTAGCTCTTATGTCCCAATGATTAGGAATATGTTAGCAAAAAAAAGTTATGAATTTAAAACAATAATTAGAAGAATCAAACTAACGCTTATACTAGCTTAGAGGAAGACACAGATGAGTTTCCTGCAGAGTCTATCTTATATGCCTTTCTTGGTGAAAACTAACCCTCCTTGACAAGAAATTGCACTGGTAATGACAGAGAATTTGTGCAGTTGTAGTGCTCTGAGTGACAATGGCAGTGCCCAGCAGCCAAATGCATATTTTTATTGACTGCTTCTTATCCACTGTTACATGACTCTACACCTTTTTTTCAGACATTACGTACAGAATCTTAAATACCTTGGATGAGTCAAGGGGTAAGTTTTGAGTGACAGGCTTTCTGTTATATCTTATATTTACTTTGAAAGCCAGAATAGAAAACTTTCTTGGCCAAAGATTAGCTATAACACAGTATTCTGAAATATAGTGTGATAAAATTGCTGTTTTAAGAATGTGGCAAGAAGAAAAAATATGCAGTGTTTTTTTTTTCTTTTTTCTTTCCCATTGTAACCACAGCAACCTCAATGGTGACTTTGTATTTGAAGTCTTTCAAACTGCTGAGGCTTTGCATGGAAAAAAAAAAAAAGAAAGGGAAAAGTGGACATGGTAACAACCCCTCTCTCCATCTCAACATTTGGTCTCTCAGTTCTGGACTCCTATTTCCGGGGCTAATGCCACTGTCTTCTTGCTGTTTTCCCTGATTCCAGGCATAAAGTTCTTCCCATCCTCCACAGTGATTTTCCTAAAACACTTTCCTCTGCTTTAAGTCTTTAAATGTATCTCGATATACAGTCAGCGTCTCTGGAAAGGATCCTATTGTTCTTATCCTTTCTTTTATTAATGTTTTGTATCACGTTGATTGATTTGCAAATATTGCATCACACTTGCAACCTAGGAATGAATCCCATTTGATTGTGGTGAATGATTCTTTTAATGGACTGTTGGATTCAATTTCCTAGTATTTTGAGAAGTTTTGCATCCATGTTCATCAGGGATATTGGCCTGTAGTTCTTTTTAGTGGAGTCTTTGCCTGCTTTTGGTATCAGGTAATGCTGATCTCATAGAATGAATTTAAAAGTTTTCCTTCCACTTCTATTTTTTGTAATAGTTTGAGGAGAATGGTTATTAACTCTCCTTTAAATGTTTGGTAGACTTTGCCTGTGAAGCCATCAGGTTTTGTACTTTTGTATGTTGGGAGTTTTTTGATTGCTGATTCGATTTCTTTTCTGTTTATATGTTCAAGTTTTCTATTTCTTCCTGTTTCAGTTTTGGTAGTTTATATATATATATTTCTAAGAATTTATCCATTTCTTGTCCAGTTTGTTGGCATGTCTAGTTTTTCATAATATTCTCTTATAATTATATTTTGTGGTGTTGATACATATACAGTGACTACTGTCAGGCTTCCAAGACTCTACTTCTCCATCTGAAGGTGATGAGGTGGAAGAGGATCTTATTACCCAGATACTAGGAAGATATTTTAGATGACTGTTGGTTTTTTTGAGGGGAGGGTTTTTTTTTACACTATTCACAGAATCCCTGTAAAGTCAATATCATTCTCTCTTTCTAACAAGTAAGACTCAGATAAGTTATTTAGTATGTTCAAAATCACTCAGCTACTTAGTGGTGGGTCAGAGCTATGAGCTTGTTTGACTTCAAAGTTCATGTTTTTCCCTCTATGATCATACCTTATAGCTAGCCGGATGAATCTACTTGGAGTTCCCCAGATGCTTCTCAAGGTTTATATACCTCTGTGCTTTAATGCAGTTTGCTCTGAAGTGCTCTCTCCCCTTGATCACTTGAAAGTCGTTATTCATCCATCAAACAACTAACACATGCCTTTTTTCCTCTGAAGCCCTCCCCTCTATCCTTCCTGCCTAGAGGCATTTAGGTAATAAACTCCCTCTACAGCCTTCAGTGAATCCTGGATATAACTCTATTACATCTTGAATTATCACATTAATGATTAAGGTTTGTGGTTCTGACCCAATTTTTAGACTATAATTTCACTTAGGGCAAGTATCATGAATTATTCTTTATACATTTTATGCATTTAATAAACATAATTGTAAGTAATCCTAACACGTTTTAATTAAAGGATAAGAAACATACTTTAGAAATATTTTGTTATGTTTTGTGCATTGCACCACCTGCTGTTGAGAGATATTTATCTCTATTTAGTCATGGAAACCCTGTTCCTTTTTTATTTTTTTAAAAATCAACTCACTTGTCATCTCTGAATTGAATTCTTTAAGGCTCCATTTTTCTGCTGTTCTATGCTAACCAGGTATTTTCTTTATGTTGTTCTGTGTAGCTACTTTTTGCTTATGTGTCTAGTGACAGGCCTGAAATTTGTTGGTCTTCCTATGGTGCTAAGGTTCACTGGGAAAAATAAAGGGATAGTGCCATTTCAGTTAGCACAAAAATTTCTATAAAAACTGGGAGAATGAGTAACCATTATTGGAGGTAGCATGTTACTCATGTGAATGATATCTTTTAGTTGGCCAAAACAGAAATGTTAAATATCTCTGCTCAGTTATAGTCTGTTGTCTGCTGCTTGGCTGAAAGGATAATGATTTTAGAAGGCACATCCTGGTTCTGTTTTCTTCTGGATTCCTTGGCCTCTCTTCGTCGAGCTTATGCTAAATTGTGTATATCCATTGTCTACTTTTTGTTTGTTTTTTGTTTTTGTTTTGTCAAAAGGAATCTTTAAGTTCCTAATATCTAGGCAAAAGAAATGAACAAACTCTCCTGCGTAAACTTAGATTGTGATATCTTTTTTTTTTGTACCTAAGTTTAAAAACTCACTTGACAGCTGCTGAAACAAGGATAGCATATTTAATGCAGAAAATGAAATTTGCATACTAATTCCTACTATATAAAAGGAAAAAAAGAAAACTAGAGTTTGGATTTTAGCATCTTTTGAAACTGTTTGAGGATTACATAGACATATTTGTAGTTTTGGAGATGATGCATACATTTAAGAATAATCTATAACAGTGTATGAGTACTTACTATAAGCCTAACATCATGGCGGGTACTTCAATTACTCAAATAAATATGTTAATTTCTTCCATCAACAATCTGGATTATAGCTGATGAAGCAGTCATGTACATAGATAATTATAACACAACCTACAGACAATTGAAGTACACTATCATTATAATGTAGATCAACCCTTCCAGAATAAATTAAAAAAAAACTCTAACCCTATTACATTCTAACTTGAAATCCTTAAATATTTTTCTAGTGTCTAATGGAAAAAAGTCATCATTATGAGGTTTCCTGTGATACAGGCCCTGAATAATTTCTAAACTTACTCTTTTTCTTTTAAGTTTTTATTTAAATTCCAGTTAGTTAACATACAGTGTAATATTAGTTTCAGATGTACAATATGGTGATTCAGCACTTCCATACAACAACACCCAGTGCTCCTCACAAGCACCCTCCTTAATCTCCATCAACCTACTCCACCCATCCTCCCACCTGCTACACCTATGGTAGCCATCAGTTTGTTTTCTATAGTTGAGTCTTGTCTTTTCTTTCTTTTTTCCCCTTTGTTCATTTGTTTCATTTCTAAAACTTCACATGTAAGTGAAATCATATGATATTGGTGTTTCTCTTATTTCATTTAGCATAATTTCTCTCTAGCTCCATTTATGTTATTGCAAATGGCAAGATTTCATTTTTTACGGCTGAATAATATTCTATTGTATGCTGCAATAAACATAGATGTGCATGTATCCCTTTGAATTAGTATTTTTGTATCCTTTTGGTAAATACCTAGTAGTGCTATTGCTGGGTAATAGGGTAGTTCTTTCTATCTTTAACTTTTTGAGGAGCCTCCATACTATTTTCTGCAGTGGCTGTGCCAGTTTGCATTCCCACCAACAGTGCAAGAGGGTTCTGCTTTTTCCCACATCCTCACCAAAACCTACTTTCTTGTGCTGTTGATTTTAGTCATTCTGACAGGTGTGAGGTTATATCTCATTGTAGTTTTTATTTGCATTTCCCTGATGATCAGTGATTTTGAGCATGATACATATTTCTCCATCCCCTCATTTTCAATATACAAGTGCTTTTATGCCAAAATTAAATCTCTTATAGGCTGCGTATATATTTTTAAGCCATTTTGTCACCCTCTGTCTTTTGATTGGAGCATTTAGTACATTTATATTCAAAATAACTATTGGGAGATATATTTATTGTCACTATAATTGATTTTGTCGTTGTTTCTGAAGATTTTCTCTGCTCATTTCTTATCTTTCTTTCATGATTTCCTGGTTTTCTTTAGTGATATATTTGGATTTCTTTCTCTTTATTCTTTGCATATTTACTAGTGGTTTTTCATTTGTGATCATCATTAGGTTTGTATGTAACATCTTCTGCAATAACGGTCTATATTAAGTTGATTGTTGTTTAAGTTTGAATTCATTCTTTACTCCTGTCCTCCCCATGTTTTAGGTATACGTTGTCCTATTTTACATCCTTTTATTTTGTGGTTTCCTTTACTTATTTTTAATAGGAATATTCATTTTTACTGCTTTTGTGCTTTCTACATTCATACTGTCACCTTTGGTCTTTTTTTTCTACTCACAAAGACCCCTTTAGTATTTCTTGCAAGGCTGGTTTAGTGGTTATGAGCTCCTTTAATTTTTGTTTGTCTATGAAACTTTTCACTTCTCTATTTTGAATGTTAGCCTTGCTGGATAGAATATTCTTGGCTGCAGATTTTTCCCACAAGCACTTTGAATATATCATGCCAGTCCTTCTGGCTCAGAGAGTTTCTGCTGAAAAATTTGCTGATAGCCTGATGGGCTTTCCCTTTGTCTTCTTTTGTCTTGCTGCTTTTAAGGTTGTTTCCTTATCATTATAATTTGCTAGTTTAATTGTATTCTGTATTGGTGTGAATCTGCTTTTATTGATTTTGCTGGGGGTTCTCTGTGCCTGCTGGATCTAGATATCTGTTTCCTTCCCCAAATTAGGGAAATTTTCAGGTATTATTTCTTCAAATAAATTTTCCATCCCTTTCTCTCTCTCTCTCTCTCTCTCTCTCTCTCTCCTTCTTCTAGGACTCCTATACTATGAATGTTATTACATTTGATGCAGTCACTGAGATCCCTATATCTGTTCTCACTTTGCATAATTCTTCTTTCTCTCTTTTGTTCAGCTTCATTGCTTTCCATTACTACTACTACTACTAGTAGTAGTAGTAGTTGTTGTTGTTGTTGTTGTTGTTCTTCTTCTTCTTCTTCTTCTTCTTCTTCTTCTAGAAACAGAGAGAAGAGAGTTGAGGGAAGAAGAGGAAGAGAGAGAATTCAAGCAGGCTCCATACCCCGTGAGGAGCCAGACACAGGGCTTGATTTCATGACCCCCAGATCATGGCCTGGGCCAAAATCAGGAGTTGGACACTTTTTAAAAAAAATATTTTATTTAGTTTCCAAGATCTATAAATAACTTATTAAACTCAACAGCAAAGAAACAAACAATCCAATCATGAAATGGGCAAAAGACATGAACAGAAATCTCACAGAGGAAGACATCGACATGGCCAACAAGCACATGAGAAAATGCTCTGCATCACTGGCCCTCAGGGAAATACAAATCAAAACCACAATGAGATCCCACCTCACACCAGTGAGAATGGGGAAAATTTACAAGGCAGGAAACAACAAATGTTGGAGAGGATGCGGAGAAAAGGGAACCACCCTCTTGCACTGTTGGTGGGAATATGAACTGGTGCAGCCACTCTGGAAAACTGTGTGGAGGTTCCTCAAAGAGTTAAAAATAGACCTGCCCTACAACCTAGCAATTGCACTGCTGGGGATTTACCCCAAAGACACAGATGCAGTGAAATGCCGGGACACCTGCACCCTGATGTTTCTAGCAGCAATGTCCACAATAGCCAAACTGTGGAAGGAGCCTCGGTGTCCATCGAAAGATGAATGGATAAAGAAGATGTGGTTTATGTATACAATGGAATATTACTCACCCATTAGAAATGACAAATACCCACCATTTGCTTCAACGTGGATGGAACTGGAGGGTATTATGCTGAGTGAAATAAGTCAATCGGAGAAGGACAAACATTATATGGTCTCATTCATTTGGGGAATATAAATAATAGTGAAAGGGAATATAAGGGAAGGGAGAAGAAATGGGTAGGAAATATCAGAAAGGGAGACAGAACATGGAAGACTCCTAACTCTGGGAAACGAACTAGGGGTGGTGGAAGGGGAGGAGGGCGGGGGGTGGGGGTGACTGGGTGGCAGGCACTGAGGTGGGCACTTGATAGTATGAGCACTGGGTGTTATTCTGTATTTTGGCAAATTGAACACCAATAAAAATAAATTTATTATTAAAAAAAGAGTTTATTTATTCATGAGAGACACACAGAGAGAGGCAGAGACATAGGCAGAAGGAGAAGCAGGCTCCCCATGGTAAGCCTGTTGTGGGATTCGATCCCTGGATCCCAGGATAACAACCTGAACTGAAGGCAGACACTCAACCACTGAGCCACCCAGGTTGCCCCTTCATTTCTTTATCTTCTAGATCATCAGTTCATTTCTCTGCTTTTTCCAGCTTGCTGTTCATTTCATCAAGGGGGTTTCTAACATTCTTTTTTAACTCCTGTACTGATGTCTTTCATTCTTTTCTCAAATCCAATGAGCACCCTTATTATCATTGCTTTAAATTCTCCATCTTATGTCTGTTTCACTTAGATCTTTGGTCATGACCAAGATAAGGTCATGTTTATATTGTTTTTTTCATTTGGGGTAAATTCTTCTGTCTTCTCATTTTGTCTAAATCTTTTTCTGCTTCTCTCTGTTAGAAAAGCCAGTTATCTCTCCTGCTTCAAAAAGTAAATGATGAAGAGGTCATGTAGGACCCAGAGCCTGGCACTTTAGGGAGTGTCTCCAGTATGTGCTACATGGGTTCTGCTGTTGTGTCCTGGCTACTCTATCCTTCAGGTCAGTCATCTGCAGAAGCTCTCCTTACATGCTGTGGGCAGTATTTGTTCACTGGCCTTAATGTGAGGAGTTTTAACTAGGTGTGCTCTGGCCTGCTTATTAAATGAGACCTGTCACCACTGCCACAAGAACTGAGGCTCTGCAAAACTCCTGAGTCAGAAACACAGCGTGAACAGGGTTTGGGTCAGTCTTCCAGGAGAGGGGACCTGCCACACTGGGACTAACACAAGCATGACTGAAAAGGGCAGTTCTGCAGCAGTGCAGGGGGATGGGGCTTAGTGTAAGCAAGATAGGCAGCCTGCATTGGCACTGCACTGCTTCCTGAAGGTGACTGTTGGTGTTGAAGGGTAGGTGAGGGAAATGGCACTGACCAGTGCCTTTGTTCCCACAGAGGTGTCTCCATGAACAGTGCCTTTTGGGGCCATGCACCAAGTACAAATAATCTCCCCACTATGTGGCCCAGGTGCTCTTTAGATCACTGTTTCCGTGCTGTATGTCTCTGGATTGTTTGCCTGCCTTTTCCCCAAGAGCAGCCTGATGCCTCTGGCTTCTCCCAGAGTGCAGCCCACTAACACAACTGCAGGGTTTTTTCTTAAGCCCTGCTGGTTGCAGGAACTTATGAAATTCAGCCCCTTTTGCTTTCCAAGCCAATGGTTATGGGGAAATGTTCTTGTACATTTCCTTGTGTGCTCCCCCCTCTCTCACCCTTCTACATGACCACAGCTCCCTCACCTCCACAGAAGCCAAGGTCTTGTTACCCCCTACACCGTGTCTCTGCACTTTGTACCTTTTTCAATGTGGCCCCCTCTCTACTGTTAGTTGTGGAGTTTGTTCTTTTAGTCTTCAGGTTAATTTCTGGTATATTTAGGATGATTTGAGTTTTCTAATTGTTTTTGTGGAACGAGGCAATCATAGGGTCCTACCAAATTTATTTTTCCTCTTCCCTAATTTATTCTTAAGGAACCATTTTAATACTCCATTCTTTAGCCATGCTGAATTACTATGCTTGCAAATTTTCTCTTCCTCTGAGTTTAATTATGTAAAAAATAATTTGATATAACTTGATATTATACACTATAGTGTGTGTATGTGCATGTGTGCATATGTATTTGTTTTTTTATATATATTTGATTTCTAACTCCCTAACTAGATTTTAAATGCTCAGAAAAATAAAATTTATGACTTAAATGCATTCTTTGTCCTGACCAAAGGGATAATAGTTCTAAACACATATGAAATTGTGCTGTACAATTTTTAGAGCAAAGAACAGTAAAACAAGAAAGAGAAAAGAAGGAAAAGTTAGTTGAAAATGAAGGTGAGAAGGAGAGAGAAAATGGACTTGACTCCAAAGACTGAGACTTTCTGGAACTGCTGACCTTATGCACTGTCAACTGCAGTTTCCAGGAGTCACATGTGGCTATTTAAGTATACATTTAATATAAAAATTATATGAATTCAGTTCCTTAGCTAACTAGCCATATCCCATGTCCTTGCTATCTCTATGTGACTAATGGCTGTAGTACTAGAAAATGCAAGAACATTTCTGACATTGGAGAAACTTCTGTTGCACAGCACTGATATATGGCATCTAATCAGTCCTGCTCTTAAGTGTTGATATATACCAAAAGTTCTAGAAACCTTCGGATATTTTCAAAGTACATAATGTTAGAGTTTTAAGTATTGTTATAAATGAAATTTGTATGGAAAAGAAGCTCAGTGTGTGATGAATTAACCATATATTTGTGGCTAACCTCTCTTTTCATTACAGAAAGCCATGTTTTAATAACACAGACCTACTGTCTAGCCCTATATATACCTCTTCAAACACAGTACCTGCTTTGATTGGCAAAAGAAGACCTGATGGCCAAAGGAATATTGTTAATCAATAGTAAGCATTTTTAATCATTTATTGCTTAGGAGATACTTGGCTGTATAAAATTTGGTGTGTTTTAAACATAAATTTAATGTTAGGGTAACATGTTTCTGGTATACATACAAAGTTTCCTATTCATTCTGTAAAATGGATTAAAATGAATAATTAACCTATCAGAACAATCTGTAAGCTAAAGAAAGATCATATGTTGAAAGTTGATTCAAGATATCAGGATGATTATGATTGCAAGTAGAGAAGAGATAAGCCACTCAGCCTTACATGAACCTTTAATAAAAACATTTGTATACATTTAGGCAGGTATTCATTAAACTAATATTTTTATTTCATGACGTACTCAAAGCTAATAACCATGTGTAATTGTGGGCATGTTCTATAAAAATCAAAAACAGTTAAGGGAAGTAAATTCTACTAAGAATGATTCACATCTTGGATCTTAGCAAATATCTGAACATTCCCAAGGGGTTCTTATTTATTGAAAAAAATAAGAAGATTTGAATATATGTTAATAGATTGTTCATATTCAGACCACTGGGTGTTTGAAGCACTCATTTTTCTTTCTAAGGAATTGTTGTAGATCAAGTTAAAGCAATATTTGTCCTAAGTTATTTAGATAAATATCCTTTCAAGGATCACTAGTAGAGAAGTGATGACAGAGTTGAATGTCCTTTCGTTGTGAAAGAAAGAAGGTAAATTAAAACAGTACTTTGAAGCATTGAACCTGAATTTTGAGAATATACTCCTGCTTGCTTTGTGAAATCTGAAGTAGCTGTTAATAAGGTCATCCTAAACTTGATACAAACTTTAATGTTGAATGTGACACTTCAATTTGTTTGTACTATATTACACATTAGAAAAACTAATAGGGTAAATGTGTAGCTATATAAGCATCCAGATTTACTGTCTAGAATTTTTTAAAATGACTTTTATTTTGTTTCAAAGTCCTATAAACATTTTGTTTTTATTCAAAGAGAAAAGAATGTATTCTACAATAACATTTATAAAATCATGATGGGTATTCTTTGAGCCATTATATAATTTTTATTCTATCTTTAAAGCATTAATAATAACCTAGTCTCCTGTACCTATTCCCTGTCTCTGAATAAGGAACTATAATGAACCTTTTTTTTTCCCTTGCTCTGTTTTGCTTCCTTTCTTTTTATGAAGATTTAGTAAACACCTCCTCTGTACCATAAACTGTGGTAAATGTTGGGTCATTGTCAGTAAACCAAATGGAGATGTTCTTTACCTTCTTGGAATTTACAGCATGGAAGAGACAAATTAAAAATTCATGTGTGGTATAGATATAATTCTCACATCGTATTATGGTATAGAGGCAAATTAAGATCACAACTAATACAAGTTCCCACTGCCAGAGTAATCCATTAATACTCTATGTTGGAGTCTCCGCTGTATCACTTAGTTTGCTGTTATTTGCAACCAAGGAATAAAATCAAGCCAATTTGCTTTAAAAAAATAAAGGGCAAAATTACCTGCATAATAAAAAGTCCAAAGGGAGGGTGTGGTTCCATCAAGGCTGTCACCTCTGCTTCACCCCTGCTGCCATCTTTCATGCTCCTGACCTCAGAGCAGCATATCACACAACCAGAGAAGAGAGAAACTGTCTCAGAAGCCCTCATCAGTCTTTGTAATTCTCAGCAATCTAAATTGGGTCAAATAGACACCAATTATTGTGTCAATCTCAATAAAACTCAGAGCACAACAGCAAAGTAGGGAGGTCCCTAGATGTTGACAGGGGTACTCTTGGCAGAAGAAAGAGGCAATGGAAGTTGGTGAGATAACCGGAATCCATTTTTTGCAGCACATCTTATACTATACTGAATATCAAATAATGCAAGCTGTACTAACTCTACAGTGGAGAAACAAAGGGCAGTACTTTTATAAAAGTCTTGGTTTTGTGGTCCTTCTTCAGGAAAAAAAGAGTATTTGTAAAATGTTATATTACTTGCTATCCAGAAAATTGTTCACCTTTTTTTAAACTTACTATTTTTTCCTCCCTACTTCCTAGATGGGCAGTGCATGGAGAGAAACCCTGGCATGGAATTAGTTAGAAGACTTACTCAAATTCAAAACCAGTGGATCCTAGTACAATTGATAGTTGCAATATGTGGTCCAACATTTCATTGTCACATTTCAATAAAGACGAAAAATGAGGACATACTCCCGGTGCTTCACATATGGTAAATAAACAATTTATATTGGTTGCTTTTGACATTGCTGTTGTTGTTCTTGTTCGGCCAGTCAGTAACTGCTTGCCTTTGACTTAGTTACTTGATAACTATGTGGCTTGGTTCTTTGAACTCAAAAATTAGATGTTTGAGTTCCTGTTTATGCAACTGAAAACTTTGCAATGAGCATAAGTTTGGATAATGTATATAAGGTTACATGGAAAGATAATATAAAAAATGAGGTAGTAATATTATCTATTGATTAATAATACAGAGCTATAAGCCTTGGTTTTCAAACATTAAGAAATATGTTTTAGATATATCAAAGACCATATGTTATGATAGAGACTGGTAACAGTAGTTAACAAATAATTGCCTCAAATATCACTCTTACCTGGGAATTATCCGTCCCTGTCAATAGGACTTTAAAAGTATTCACTTGATGGGGATCCCTGGGTGGCTCAGTGGTTTAGCACCTGCCTTCGGCCCAGGGCATGATCCTGGAGACCCAGGATCGAATGGAGCCTGCTTTTTTCTCTGCTTGTGTCTTTGTCTCTTTCTCTCTCTGTCTCTCATGAATAAATAAATAAACAAATCTTAAAAAAAAAGGTATTCACTTGATAGCTCTAGATGATTAAGGTTGGGTGAAATTCAGTATATTTTTAATGTAAACTATTCTACTCAGGGAGCACAAAAACCGTTTTTATTACACATCAACAAGAGCAGCAGGAGGTCAGTGCTCAATGATGGACTGGGGCAGGGAGAGTTTTTCTAGCTGAAAATTTGTTCCTAGGTCAGATGCCATATGGGCCTACTGACATTTGAAAATGTAGCTGTTCCCCCCCCCCCCCCCCCCACAGATTTTTCTTTTCTGGCATTGAAGTGTTATATTCATTTCCCTAAAGAAGCAACAGGGAAATGAACTGTAACAAATACTGTTTATTTCTGGAATGAACCCCCTCAAGTCCTAGAGAATGGCCTGGGATTAGAGGAATCACTGATACTCCTAAAAGATCTCGTTTCCACCAAACAAAGGAGCAAAAAGTGTGATGGCTGTTACAAATAACAATTATAATTTTAATATAAAATTGCTTTGTGGAAGTGATTTGAGTTCTTTGCAGAGATAACACACAAATTTTGACTAAATAAATCCATAGAGATAAATGTAGTTCTAAAAAATATTAAATGAAGGATCGGAGAAAAGGCTAATTTCATGTTCCTCAGATGACAGCCTTAGATCAGATGGTTAATGCTTTTAATTGATCTTTGATGAGAACCCTGAGGCATAAATCCAATTAAGATTTACATGGATATATGCATAAAAGTCAAATAAGCTACTCTATATTTTATCAAAATGAGAAACTCTTCCGGAATTTTAAAATTGGAGTGTACAAAAGTGAGTATCTTTAGGTTACCCAATTATGAATGCTTAAAATAATTTTGTAATAATACCACTGCTTGTCACATATATGGAATGCTGGTACATTTAGTTGTAAAAGGCACAGTTACAATTAAAAGTATTCTGGGACACTTGGGTGGCTCAATGGTTGAGTGTCTGCCTTCACCTCAGGGCCTGATCTCTGAGTCCTGGGATGGAGTTCCACATTAGACTCCCCGCAGGGAGTCTGCTTCTCCCTCTGCCTCTCTCTCTGTGTCTCTCATGAATAAATAAAATATTTTTAAAAATAATTAAAAGAATTCTACTAAAGATTCATCAGGAAGATGATACATCCAAATTGGGCTTCTTTTTCTTGCATATTTTTTTTCAAGACAAGTGAATTATTTCCCTTTTTTCCTCTCAGATGTGAATATAATACCATTAATTTATCATTAAGGAAGTAATGTCTTTTATAGAGAAAGATGAGGAAATTTAAGATTAAAAGTTGAAGTACCTGACCTAATTCAATCATCTAGTAAATTTTATACCAGGACCAGATGTTCAAGCCCCCAATTTTCTGTTCTCTACATGTAATCATGCCTAGAATGAACCTAGAAATAATTCTAATCAACCTTCTACTCAATATATGAATCAGTTTATAGAAGCTCAAAAAAAGACACCATTTCTTCTCTGATTAAACAGAGATTTGGCATGCCGTAACCCATTTCATTTTTATTTTCATTTTTACAAAGATTTTATTTATTTATTTGAGAGAGAGAGAGAGAGCACGTGCATGGTGCAGGGGGTGGAGGGGAGAGGAAGAGGAGCAGAGGGAGAAGCAGACTCTCCATTGAGCAGGGAACCCAATGAGGTGCTCAATCACAAGATCCTGGGATCACGACCTGAGCCAAAGGCAGACACTTTACCGACTGAGCCACTCAGGCACCCCACCCATTTCATTTTTAGATAGTTCTAAATTGTTAAGGTCTTTCTAATATTAAGCTGACAGTTGCCTTTGGACAACTATCATTCATTGCTTCTGCATTTATGATCTAGTACAAAAAAGAACATACTTCTTTCAAAAGGTAAGCCAGCTCTTATAACACTTCCACCCCCCTCAACTTGATGTCTGCTTTTTCAAGTCAAAACAGTTCCATCAATCATTCTTTATGCATTGAATGCAGTGGGTCCTCAAGACCTACCTGTTGAAATGAATTTAAATGGCTTGAATTATTTATAAAGTCTTCACCATGATTTCTTAAGTAGGATTCTTTAATTACCCACCTGAAATTTTGCACCTGGAACAACAACAACCAAAAAAAAAAAAAATTCCCTTACCTCATACATACACAGAAACATAATTATAATATGGTTTGACTATAGTATATATGAAAGTATACTGAAATTCTAAATGAGCTTTTCTTGGTTTAATAGTAAGGTATATAAGTGTTGTTCTTGCCTTATACCTCTGGAACCCTTAATGTACATTTGCCAGATGACTTGTGTTTACCAAGATGATCTTTTGACATGGAACAGGAAGGATTCAACTATGAAGTGATCACAAGATCATGTCTCTCTTAAATTCATCAGATATATTATATTGGATACCTCTTAATGTTCACTATGTAAAAATGCCCTACAGTTAAAAGACTTGTATGAGAGGCATGTCCCATAGGGGTTTGCTTTCTCGATCTTGTTTCTGGAGACCTAGGTTCTTCTCTCACATGAACTAATAATCGAACCTAGCCAGCTTGCTTGCCTCAAGTTTAATCCCCAGTTTATCCTTCATATTGATAATGGGATTATTTCTATAATATTCATATTTTCATATTTTGCCATAAGTAGAACTTACATTAGGCTTACTTAAAAAAAAAAAAAATAGGTCAGAAAACTAGCCGGCTTAGGCAGGACATTGAACTCCAGGCCAAAGACTGGGAGAGATCATATAGGTAATGGAAAGTTGTTAAAAGTTTTAGAACAAGAAACAAAAATAATAAAAATTTTGACCCAGGGAGACAATTTTTATAGTGCCTGACAGAAAAGAATTTACTAAAGGTATACTGGAAGTAAATGAAATAGAAAATTTTCACTTTGTTCTTTCTATTACTGACAGGCTAAGGGAAATAATATAAAAAAAAGTTAATCCTCTACTTGCTAGCCTATGAAACAGGAGTGATTCCATTATTTCATTAAAAAAATATGAATTGGGATCCCTGGGTGGCGCAGCGGTTTAGTGCCTGCCTTTGGCCCAGGGCGCGATCCTGGAGATCCGGGATCGAATCCCACGTCGGGCTTCTGGTGCATGGAGCCTGCTTCTCCCTCTGCTGTGTCTCTGCCTCTCTCTCTCTCTCTCTGTGACTATCATAAATAAATAAAAATTAAAAAAAATTAAAAAAAATATGAATTGATGTGATCTTTCAAAATAAATGTGTTACACCTTCAAAGAAAAGACAAAGTAACAAAAATTATGGTGAAAATATAATGAACTAGTCACATTTTCTTTTTTTTCTCTTTTTTTCTTTTTTTTTCAAATTTTCATTATCATTATATTAATTTACACAGGTAGTAATTTCAACACTATGCCTTTTTAAATACTCCTTAGAATTCAAAGTAATGAAAATGTAAAAATGATGTCCATATTAGTACCTCGATTAAGGCAGATGATATTTAACATGCATAACCTATAATAGGCAACGATAGGCAGATGGGAAGTTATAGGGTCTGTATGTGATCATAATAGAAAATAACCAAGATAATGAAACATTGGCTGTACAGCTCTTATAATTGTTATTCGTTTATTAATCTCATCAGTTTAATTTAAAGCAATACACAACACAGTAAGAAAACCAATTCACGGTTACCATGGTAAAGTCAAACACATAGAAAAAGCCAGCTGTGAATCAGTATTCCAAACATTCAGTTATTAACTCAATCAGCTTCAGTTAAAGGACCAACTACCGTAATACAAAGGCAATTAACAACTACCACAGAACAGCCAAGTGTTTTGCACACTTTTTCATTATTATGTGTCAGGAAATACTTTGATAGTATTATCCACATACCATCACTCACCACAGGGTCACCAGAACTGCAAATAATTTCTTATGCTAGAATAATGAAATAGTTGAATTTATAATATAAATAAGAGTAAGAGTTACAAAGTATTAACCTATTATATTTTAAATGTATTTTATATAAAGATTACAGCAATTGACAAAAAAATGACTATTCTCTTACCTCTCTTAGCCACAGTGAATATTATTACATATAAGTGAAATGAGTAATAGAAATAATGCAAATTTCATGACTACGTTAATAAGAAAAATGTAAACTTGTATTAAGCAATACAATCCATTGATTTTCTTTAAGGTGCCAATATTAATATGACCCAGAGTTCTCTCCATGCTCTATCCAGTATGTGTACACACATGCAGATGTGTGTGCGCACATATACGGGAGTGTTGTCTATAGACTCAGGGAACAGAAGAGATGGAACAAATATTGAGCATCATCAGAAGATAAGCACGCTGAAGGCAGGGGTTTCCAACCACTTTGGTCACTGTTTTATCCCCAGTGAGATACAGGGTATATTCATGTAAGTTGGATCTGTTCAATAAATGAAAAGAATATTAAACCTGATTTTTAAAAATGTATTTCTAAAGTAAGAGTGCTGGTTCCTTTAGAGTTTGGACTTCATCAGTGAAAATAATTTTAAAAGGGGAATTCCATAGATATTTTAAGAAAATAACCTAGTTGCCTGCTTTGACAGATCTATATCATTTGCATTATATAGGCTCTCTAAGTGCATCAAAAATCAGGTCTCATTTATATTCATGCATTTAGTTAGTCTTTAAAATCCATAGTTTAAAAGGAATTTTCAAAATCCTTTACAGAAAGGACAGTTGGATCCCTCAGTGGATTAAGCATCTGACTCTTGGTTTCAGTTCAGGTCATGATACCAGAGTTGTGAGATCGAGCCCCACATCAGGCGCCGGGATCAGTGTGGAGTCTGCTTGAGATTCTCTCCACCTCACTCTGCCACTCACCTCCCCTTTATATAAATAAGTAAATAAGAAAATAAGTAAGTAAGTAAATAAATAAATAAATACAATCTTAAAAAAAATCCCTTACAGAAGGCAAAAGAAGTGATCTGGTAACAAAGAATAAATTACCTACTTAATACTGTAGGTATCTACAATTAATACTTTTGGTTTATTTAATTTCTTTGTATATAAAGCATCAAATAAAGAACTAATGTATACACATTCTTAAAACCACATATTTGAGTTGTAGTCCAGATTTTGGTGTTCAGGAAAGGCAAATTCCCTCTCAGAGTGCCTTTAGAGACAGAGTTTTGGGGTCAGCTTTCAATTTGTTTCACCAATGTATGAACACTAATCAAATTTTCCTCATTTAGAGTTGACTAACTATGGGTTTACTATCATTTCTAATAATTTTGGAAGTTACCCATTCATTATTAATTTAATGAACAAGTATAGACCACCTCTTCTCTGCCATCACTCAGCTAGATGATGTATATTCAAGATGAATAAGAACTCATGATCTAGTTGGAATAGGTAGATAATTAAATGTTTTTTTGGGGGGCGGGGGGAACACCAGGATGCTGATCTGAGAGTTGTGACCTAAGAAGATGGATATGAAAGGTGGATGGTGAAGCCTGCAAAAGGTGAGTTTGTAAAGCTAGCCAGGCATAGGTCACTTTAAAAACCTGTTTTATTTAGACATTTTTAGCAGGCTGTGGGGTTCAGAAAATGGTATGAGAATTGGTTTGATGAATGAAAAGTTTGCTTTGGTGACACTGTGGATGACAAGAGAAAAGAAACAAGAGGCCAATCTGACAAATTAGAAGCATATTTTGATAGATAAGCCAAAAAATGATGAAAGCTGACTCAAGTAGAAGCAGTAGAAAAACAAGAAAGACAATAACCCACAGAGGTGATAAGCTGATATAATCGATAGTACTTGGTCATCACTGGAGGTTGATGACAAGGAAGAGTCTGGAAGGAATATAGAATAAATTGTAAAACTGGGTGAATAATTGTATTCACTAAGAAGGAGATAACAACAGAGATTAAGTTTTGGAAAACAAAGTGATATCCACTTTTGGACACTAGATTTAAGTTGCCAAATTGCAAGTAAAATTCCCAGCAGTCAGATAAATGTATAGCTTTGGAATTAAAAAAAAAAATGAAGTCTAGGCTAGAGATAACATTTGAAAATGATCAGCATAAATAATAACTAAAGCTATGGGAGAGATGAAGTTTTACCAGAAGAGTGATGAAATGCCATTCGTTTGTTTGTGATTGTGGAAAAAAGGAAAATGTTGGAGGGATCACCCTTTTTGTTTTTGGAGGGATCACCTTTTAAGAAAGTTATGTGCCTCAAATATTAGGACTGCTCAAGCAAATGACTTTAAGAATTCTGAATGAATAATAAATGGTTATGGGAAACAGAGAAATTGTTAGAGATATTTGTTCACAAAGTGGCATGCAATTGACTTTTCCCTTCCTTCATATTACCTCCTTATTACAGGATATCTTACACAACAGGATTCTTATTACAAAAGGATATCTTTCCCTTAACTCTGGATTCAAATTGGAAATCGATTTAAAAGGTCAAAATGTTTGAGAAGATCACTGAATTCATTTTTTTATATTCCCTTAAAATGAGATTCTCCATTCTCTACACAGAGTACATGAGTTAGAACACTTCTAGCTGCAATGATTAGAAAATCAAAACCAAAGTCATTTAAACAATAAAGAAACATATTGACTCACATCACAAAAGACTAGGGATGTGGTGATGTAGTGATGTCATCCAGAACAATGTGTTTTCCATCTATAGGCTTTGACCCTGGTTTTATCCTGCATCTGGTTTCCCGTATGATTCCTCATGGTAGTGGGATGGCTGCCAGTAGCAAACAAGGTTATATGCTTCCAGGCTCACATGAGAGTTGTAAAAAGAGATCTCTTTTATGAATGAGAAAGATCAGTCTTAGAAGCCTCCACTAACCCCTCACGTGAGGTTAGTATCATTGACCAGCATTATACTACGTGATGGAAATTGCTCCTGCACAGATCAGACCTGCTGCTAAAGTTGAGGGGTGAAGACCTGTTCTCTCAGCTGTATGGATACTGTATTTAATATATACAAAATTGAAGGTCTGTTAGGAAAGCACAAAGCAGGGTGGTTGTTTAGGGGGGTCAGTGTCAGCAATGCTTGCTGCAAGGTGCTTCAGTTCTGCATTATAAATACTCATCATATTAAGAGTTTCAGAGAAATACATCAAGAAAAGTATGAGGCACTTTATATGACTTACCACATTTAATTGTCACAACACTATTTTGGTGACATTTTGCAATTGAAAAAATGGAAGTTATTAGAGATTATGAAATTTACCTGTAGTCCAAAAAATGCAGGTCTTGATTCCAGCTTTGGTTCCCAAGATATTTATCATTACAGTTCATTCAGTCTCAAGGAAACCTCTTTCTCTTTCTGCCTTATTTCCCTTTTGTTGATAAAGATATTGTTTTTTCCAAACAATTGACCAAGTCCCGCTTGGTGACCTCAGATCTTCGGGTGTATGAAGAGTGTGGCTTATATAAGAAATCTCCTCTTCTTATTGTGACTTCCTTCCATCCTAGAGACCCAGGAGAATACCATAAAGCCACATGCTCGAAAACAATGTAGATCCTTAGAGTCTCTTGTACACAACAGGGAATATGCAGCAGTTGTGCTGAGAGGCAGGAACGGAAATAATTCTCTCACAGCTCCTGCTTTATGGAAGTGCTCAGAAAGATGGATAAGTCTGAAGCTTTCTGCTGGAAATCTATTAGTTTTACAAATTAGAACCAACAAGGTGAATGGGAATGTAAACTTAGGCTGTGTCATGAAAAAGCACGTCTAGTTTAGAAAGGTCGCATGGGGAGCCCAGCCTTCTAAAGGTCATAGAGTGGCAGCCAAGTGTTATTTTTCTTCATTGACTCTGTAGTAAGCAAAGTGGAGAAAATTTCTTTATATCTGGCTTGGAAAATACGGGTATAGAGTTTCTTTTATGAAACGTGTCTTCATTAAAACTTTTTTATACTAGATGAAAGAAACCTAAGAAATGAATAAAAATGCTGACTATCAAAGTCTTTACTTGAAGATGCTTGTTATACACTAATTTAATAAATGGTTCATTTCATTCTTTATATGGCTTGATCAAAAGTCTATCAAAAATCTGGGATAAAAAATCTTGGTTTGATTATAATTTTAATTGGGGTTATTGGATAATTTAGGAAGTTATGATAGGAAAATCATTTCTTTCTTTCTTTCTTTATTTATAAAGATCTTATTTATGTATTTCACAAAGAGAGAGAGCACAAGCAGGGGGAGTGACAGGCAAAGGGAGAGGGAGAAGCAGACTCTCCGCTGAGCAGAGAGCCCACCTCGGGGGACTCCATTCCAGGACCCTGAGACCATGACCTGAGCCCAAGGCAGACACCTAACTAACTGAGCCCGGATAGGAAACATTTAATTGTTAAGAATGTATACGACCAGGAAGGAAGTAAAATGTACGATAAACCAAAGTTAGAGAGGAAGAGGACTAACATTTTCTCTTTCAAGAAGCTAACTTACTGTAATGTATTTTCTAATAGAAACTATGTTTATTCATTTACCTTGAAAACATATTTAGTTCATGCACAGAGCTATCTACAGCCTGAGATGTGAATCCAGCCGTAAGTGGCTGAGAGTGGGATAGGGAAATAAGATTTGTATTTAAATAACTGAAATGCAATGTGAAATTCAAAGTGCCATACAAAAGGTAAAGATTATGGTACTACCAAGGGAAAAATGTCAGGTGCAATTGAATAATCAGGGAAGATTTGGTGAACAGGTAGGTTGGCCCTTGGGCTGAATTTGAGGATTTGGAGTTGCAGATAAGAAAATGAAGGATCTCAAAAAAAAAAAAAAATGAAGGATCTCTGCAGCGAGGAGGAAGAGCACAATGATCCAACGGAAGAGCAGTGGGTATGATAAGCTTAGGCTGGTAGTTCAGTTGGACTAGGGGAGACTTCTGCAGGCCAGTGCCTGGGTCTTTGTTTCTTCTTGAGGGAAGAGACTGACCTTATCTAAGATTAAAATTCTACTCATCTGGGGCTTAAAAGGTGGTGAATATGTTCCCACTCTTTAGTGTCCCCTTCCCTGGACATGGACAAAAACACCCCAGGCTTTTGATCTGAAGCATGAAAGGGCTGTCCAGATTGGCAGTGAGGCTGGCCTGGGACCAGTTGAAAGGAGAGTCTAGTGGGAGGGGGCAGGAGCTCTGGCCATGGTGTCTCTGAAAGTCTGGTTTATCTTTCTTGTACTGGTTTCTATTTGCTCTGTATATCTAGTATTTTTAAATGTTGGATTGAAGCATTAAGATTATTTGAGGAGAAAAAAAAGTGCATAGCTGCATGAAGGGAACTTGAATTATCATAAGAAAGAATTGGGACTACTTAAGGAGAAATCAGTAAGTCTGTCATGTTTTTAGGAAGGGGAAAGAACATGACCAGATTTCTGAAAAGGAAAGGGTTATGATTCATTTGCCTTTCATTCTTCAGGATCTAAGTATAGCCTTGCAAAAACCAGATGCTTACTAGGAGTTTTCATTTTTAATGTTAGCCATATCAACGAACAAGATGAAGTGAGTGAGAAAAAAACTAGTGGCTGAAAAAATTATTTCAAGGATTGCAAGAGGCCAACAGTGAACCTAACTGGGCAGTGACTAGTAAATATTTCAAAGACAGAACTGACAGGAATTGAAAGCTGATAGGGTATTAGAGTCAACGAAGAGAGATCAAAGGTGATTCCTAGTTTTAAATCCAGGGTTTTGTGAATTTGATGGTATGCAAAGAATATGTATATAAGGAAGGCAGAAGGAATATTTTGAAGATGAAAAGTTTAGTTTTGAACATGTGTTTAAGGTGACAGATATATTTTAGATGCTTAATGATAAGTAGTGGTATAGGCAAGCCTGACTTTTGCATGAGATAAGAACTAGAGATAAATAATAGTAGAGAGGCATCTGAGTCAAGGTAGTTAAGAAAAGAAAGACTTAACAGAAGATTAACAGAAGATGAAAGCCTGGGACATATTTTGAGGAATCTATCTGGAGAAGTTTTTATAGATATGATGTCAAGAAGCTATTTTGTTCAATGACAAAATTAGAAATTAATGAGATAGTAGGAAGCAGAAGTACAAAGACTGTGCTTGAACTCCTTGTAAGCCAAGAAAAGAGAAATCGAAATTCAAGCTTAAGAACCAGGATGCAGGGACGCCTGGGTGATCAGCGGTTGAGGGTCTGCTGCAGGCTCAGGTCATGATCCTGGGATGCCGGAACTGAGTCCCACATCAGGCATGCAGCCTGCTTCTCTCTGCCTGTGTCTCTGCCTCTCTCTCTGTGTCTCTCATGAATCAATGCGTAATATATTTTTAAAAAAAGAACCAGGATGCAGGTCCACAAAAGAGCCATGCTTGGCTGGCTTACCACTCTATTCAGTATCTCGGACTCAGGAGTTGATCAATAAGTATACAAAGATATTTTAATAGATTAAATAGCTTAAAAGTCCATAATTTTTGTGGAATAATTATCCTCTCTGTTCTTTTTTTCTTTTTAAAATTACAGATATAGTATATCCTGATAAAAATTTCAAACAGGAGAGTAAAAAGCAAATGGGAAATTACTATGAATGTTCTATATGTGCATTTTGGACATTTTTATATGCAATATATACATATGTATTCATAATGGATTTTGCTCTTTATCCTTCACAGTATATTATGGGAACTCGATCGTATTAGTAGATGTACATCTATCTTACTGGTTTTAATAGCTATGTAAAATGTTCCATAATATGATTTATAATGATTCTTTTTGCCATACCATTACTAACAGGCACATAAGTAATATGCATTTCCCCTCACAATGTGTTGTGTTTTCTTATATAAATATCTTTGTGAACAGGTGTGAATAATTTTGTAAGATGGATTCCTTTTGGTCAAAGAGTATATTAATTTCACATTTGTTAGTTATTGCCAAATTTCCTTCAAATCGGCAGTGTCAATATAACCTCTTTATATACATATAAAAGCAAATATATAAAGCAACTCAACCACAACTGGTTTGCTCATTGCAATTTGACAATAAGGATTTAAGTCTCCAAGCATAACTTTTAATTATTTAAAATAATGTTTCCTGTGTGAAATCCATAGCAATGAACAAGTATTCCCTATGGTGAAGATGTGCCGGACTGTTTCTCTCCATTGGTCCCCATCTCATGATGCCACTACATATACGTGTTCATTGGAAGAGCTGGGCTTATTGCAGTTGAGTTTCATGGTACAGGTGTGGTAATTCTAACAGGAGCATTAAGCCCATGTTTGTCCAGGGAACAGTCAGGTAATAAAAATATATGAAATTGGCAAGTTTGATACCATTAGGATTCTGAACAGGAAGATTATATACCTAATAGAGCAGGGATATTCAAATTTAATTTACCTTAATAATCCAATTTAATATTATACGAAAGTCCAAATTTAATGTTATTTAAATATATTATTACATATGCCCATCAAGAAAAGCACATTCATAAAAGCAGATTTTATGAAGCATAATGCTGGTTTTAACTCAGTTCCCTTAGGGCTTGGGGCCCAAATTGAGTCTGATTGGATGATCCACACCTATTGCAGTGTCTGGGAGACCCTTGGCCACCAGAGAGAGGGGAGACTGTATAGAACTTACATGTTTGCCAAAGGGTAGTGGGAGCTCCTCTATAAACCTAGTACTTGTCTTATATATCATATATCTATAAAATGGCTTTATTACCCCCAAAATATGTTTATTGTTCCACCTAAATAAAATTTCATAACCTCTCTGTAGATTTTTATCAAGATTTTATAGATCAGAAAGAGACGAGGCCAGGGAAGTAACTTGAACCGAGTTTACATGCAAATAAAGGGCATACTAACCCTCCAACTTCAATTTAACTGTAGATTTTGTGCTTTTTCTAAGATACCGCAGTTATTCCTATAAGTATCTGAACAGATTCCTGGAGTGAAATTCTATGGAGAAATCCCAGTCCGTACCTCAGGCCCCTCTGTGTTGCATGTTTAGGCATCAGGAGATTAAAAGTGCCTAAGTGGTTGGGGCCCTGTCACTATGGGCACTTGTGGCTGACATAGAACCTTGCAGGGTAATTTGTTGCTTCGGGATGAGCACTGGAGTGTTATGTAACGCTACCAACCAGGAAAAACAAGCTACAAATAGTAAGGACTCCACATTCAAACTGTGTCTTCCTGTGGAAAGTGACAAATAACAACCAAGTTCCTAGGAACACAGAAGTGGCAATATATATCTGGGAATGTCACAGTCCTTGGAAAGGGCGGTTTTAGAATTATGTTGATGTTACTAGAGATTAGCACTTTCCGTGGGGGTAAAAACCAAATAAGTTATAACTGGCTCAGTTAAGACGACCAAAACTTAAATTGTAGAAATTAACATTTAAATAACTTTAAACATATGTCTCACCTCTTATTTATATCCTCTCAACAACTGTGCCACTTCTGTTTACTCCAGCTCTACAAGTAATTTTAAACTATTTATTCCCCGGCATCGATAAAATCCATGTTGCTTCATAGAGGATAGTCTCACGTCCCTCTTATCCTCCTATCCATCCACGTGCACTTTATTTCTTTCAGTATCAGCAAAATAAGAGAAAGCAGCAAGCATACGAGTTAAAAAAGTAGAATCAGAATTCATTTTGTCTGTCTTAGACTTGCTAAGTAATTCTCTTTAGGGCCGACCTCATTTATTTTTAAACATAACATATACTCCTTTAAAATCTGGCACAAGACAGAAGTATATTTAGTCACCATATGGTAACAGCTATGACAAACCATTCCAAAATCTCAGTGGCTTCATACAATAAAGTTGTATTGTCTTTCCTGGGTCATAGCCTATGGTAATTCATTGGGAGAAGGCAAGCTCTACTGCATACAGTCACTTAGGGACCTGGGCTCTTTGTATCTATCTCCATATTAAACTCTGAGGCTTTCAAGTCCCTGGTAGGTACATTATATCCAGGCAGCGGACCAGGAAAGAGAGCATGGAAGATCACCTTAGGGAAAGTTTGTGCACCAGGCCTGAAGATGGCATAGATCGCTTTCACCTGTGGCAAACCATTGGCCACAGAATCTAATCATGAGGCCTCACCTAAAACTCCAAAAACAATTAGCAATACGGTTTTAAAGTAGACCAAGGAGGAAACTAGAACATAGACCTCAGTTTGTGCTAGCCATCTCCACCACATGTAGCTACTTGACTAATATTCCTCAAAAATCTGCCTTATTACGTTTTACTTATACTCTTAACTAGCACTAATAAGGATAAAAAAATGTTTGAGAAAGAAGAGACTCCACCCAAACATATACAGCTATTTTTCCTATGTCTGTTGTAAAACACCTGCTAGATTCTCTAAATATGAGAAACAAACTTGTATATTTCGTTGTTCATTATATTAATAAAAAATAAAATAAAATATCTTTAAATAGCTAGGAGAATGATTATGTAAATTTTTTACCTACCCATATAGGAATATATTATGCAAGATACTTGGGAAAATATTTAGGGAGACGAGGAAATTGTCCTGATGTGTTTTTGGTAGGTTTATTGAGGTATAACTGATGTATACTACATATATTTAAAGTGTATGGCCTGATGAATGTTGATATATGTATGTATTCATGAAATTATCACTATAAGAAGACAGATAAATCCACTGACCTAAAAAATGTTCTCTTGCTCATTTTACAATCCTTACCCACTGCTGCCCATCTCCAAGTACCCACTCATCTGCTATCATTGTAGTTCTCATTTTATATGGTTTTATATAAATAGAATGATAAAAATGTGCACTTTTTTGCTCTCTTCCATTCAGCATAATTATTCTGAGATTAATCTATGTCAAACTAGGTATCAGTACTCTTTTGTTTTTGCTGAATAATATTATATGGATATACCACAGTTTATTTATCCATCTCTTAATGGACATCTGGATTGTTTCCAATTTGGAGTTATTATAAATAAATCTGCTATGCACAGTCATATACACATCCTCTGGTGGACTTATGCTTTTCTGTCTTGGGGAAATACCTAGGAATGGAACAGCTGGATAATATGGTAGGTGTTGTGTAGAACTTTTTAAATGAAAATTTTCAAAGTACATAATTGTAGCATTTTATATTCCCACTAGAAGTGTATTAATTTCCAATTCATTCACATCCTTACCAACTTTTGGTGTGGTCAATCTTTTTGGTTTCAGCCATGCTAGTAAGTTTGTAGTGGTATTCCTTTTCCTTTTCCTTTTTTTTTTTTTTTGAGATTTTATTTATTTATTCATGAGAGGGAGAGAGAGAAAGAGAGGCAGAGACACAGGCAGAAGGAGAAGCAGGCTCCCTGTGGGGAGCCCAATGGACTCGATCCCAGGACCCTGGGATCACCACTGGAGCCAAAGCCAGATGTTCAACCACTGAGCCACCCAGGTGTCCCTAGTGGTATTTCACTGTAGTTTTGATGTGCATTTCTTTAATGACTAATAATCTTGAGTATCTTTCCATGTTTATATATGCTACCTAAATGTCTTCTTAGGTGTTATCTGTATTCAAATATGTCTTTTTTCCATTGAGTTTTGAGTGGTGGCCCTTTTTTTCTAGGTTTTGGTGCCAACACTACTCTGTTCAATGAAGGAGATGATCCAGGACTCTGGACTTTCACCCTCTGGGGCCATGTTGACAGTAGCAGCCCTGAGGGCCTCTGAGTCACCTGAAGAGTTATTCTTTCCTTTTCTCAAAGGACAATACATGTCCACAGCCAAACTGGCCCATTTCCTATCTTCTAGAGTCCCAGAATTCTGACAGCTTTCTTTATTTCATCCCATCTCTGTCCCTTTCCATCCAAGCTGGCAATATTTCTGCTTAAGTGGTTGATTGGATCCATGAGTCGCATGTCTACACTCTCCAGCAAAAATTTGTACAGCCAGACCTTGGCCCAGTTTCAGAGCCCACTGTGTGGATAGGCTGAGAATCTCCCAAATCATCGAGTTCCACTTCCTTTTTGCTTAACAATTCCTTTTTTTAATATACCTCTTTTCTCTCACACTGGCTATAAGCAGTAGGGAGAAGACAGGCTGCATTCAAAACTTGCTCTTTAGTTAACTATCCGAGTTCATCTCACTGAAAGTTTTACTTCCTACCCAATAGCTGAAAATAATGCAGCCAAAATTTTTGTCACTTTACAAAATCATATATATCCTTTTACATATTTAAATATACTATACATGTGTCATCATACTGTATATAAATTTCTCTCTTTACCTTGCTAATACATTTCAAACATTATCCTATTTTGATACACATACACATGCATAAACACATAAATCTATATAATTCTTCTTAATGTTTACATGTTATTTTTATAATATGCAGTTTTGCATTCTTCTCCATCCCTTAAGAGTTCTGTGCTCTTAGGGCAAGTTACTTAATTTTCCAGTACTCCAGTTTCCTTATCTAAAAACACTGATGCTGATAAAATATCGACCTCAAAGGTTTGTTGTAAGAATTGAATTATACCCCCATGAAGCCATTATAACAATATTTGGCAGATAATGAGCACTAAATAATTGTTACCTATTATTATTACTTCCAAGGTTTTATGCCAATACTTGTGCCTGTGACCAGAACTCCTGGACAGGAACAATTCCTTTTGGCATTGTTAAGAGTGAGATATTTCTTCCACATATAGTCTCTCTGCTTTTGTTAAGTCCTCATTCATCTAGCACTTTAGCCACTCAGGTGAACATAAAGTTTGCCAGTGACAATGTGGAAAAACAATTCTGGATTACATGCCTGTCACTTTTCACTATCTTAGCTGCTTCCCTCTTCATCCACTGCCTGCTAGGCCCCCTTCCACATGGCACCTCTGAATCTGACAGCCTCCGACACGTTGCCCAGAAACATCTTGCTGTGAAGTAGCTACGCCACTTCTCAGTGGCCCTAATAATCAACCCTGTAGGACATCCTAGAAGGTATCTATCCTCAAAACAGAAAACAAAAATCTAAGTTCAAAATAAAATTATATTTAATTCAGTTATTTTTTTTTTTATTGGTAGAGAAGGAGATTGACATGAGATCAAAGAAGTGTAAGATCTGTACAATCCCAGAAGGTGGCAAACCATTGCTTTGAAGAGCAGGGTAGGGGAAATGTATTCTCATTTAAAATTTATTGGTAAAAATCTGATTGGTCATTAAATTTATCAGTGTGATTCATCAATTTTCAACCAAGTAAGTTGTCAGTGAGGTAGAATTCTGTAGTGTGTGAATCCTAATCTAATAACTTAATCTATAATCAAGGAGTGAATTTCTCAAAACATCTCCAGTTCAAATTCTCTAGTGAGATTCTTTGGGGCAGGCATGGAGAACATACTTGATGTTGGTTAATATTTAGTCTCCATGTGTCACATCACACTGGTGTTTGAGTTTGCAACATAAATTTTGAGAAAACAAGGAGTCCTCTTCATTGTCTTTGGTATGTTTATACAACTGGCACCCGTTTTTAAGAGATAAGATGAGATTTTGCTGTATTTTGGAAACTGGGACCAGCCAATTTAAGGTGAGACATGTAGCATGTTCCTTGGCTTTTCAGACAATTTTTTAAAGAGAGGTTTGCTTTCGAGATGGTGGCTGCATGAACGTACGTGTCTCCTTTTGCTCCACAGCAGCAGTTAAAAATCCATTCGGAGGTTTTAAGCAAAGTTCACTTGATTGTAGGTCAGTACCCAGTGGATAAATCACAAAATTGCTTCAAATAATGTACATGATTTGCTTTTTCCCTGCTGAGGAGAAGCTCTGAACTGAGAGAGCATGAAGTAAGGATTGTTTCCTCACCCCGAAGGTTAATGCCCCTGTCACAGCTGAAGTCCCTGTCAAGGAAACACAGAGAAGTAGCTTAAAATGCAACTGTTTTCATCAATCTGCCACAGGCAGCAGAAAACAAATGATTGTGGTTCCTGTCTTTGCCAGTGGCAGAGCATTTGTTAAAGTACAAAGATAAGAGAAGGGAAAGGGACAAGAAATCCTTTGGCAGAGAGCATGAATGAAATATGCCACCAAAAGTGCAGGGCCTTTCAAAAATAGTCTCTCATAATCACTGAGGCCTGTTAGGGTGGCAAAGTGGAATGTTTTGGTGAATGCGTTGGGTGAAAATTCCCATTTTAGTATTAGGCTATTGACCCCCTGCTTCGAGAATAATCTTTCTCAAGCACCATTTTCATCATGTCATTCCTAGTCAAGGACCCTTAGGGAAGAGCACCCTGGTGCCTACCATATTAAATCCAAACTCTTGCTCCTGGCATTTGCAGTCACTCTCTCCACCTGATTCCTGCCTTTGTTGCACCAGCAAACTGGCCCTCTTCAAATACATTGGGTTGCTTTTCTCCACGCATTTCCCCCCCCCACCCCCAGAAACTGGCTTTAAATTTTTGCTCCTCATCCTTTCCCAGCCTAGAATATTCTCCTTGTTCTCAGTATGCTTATTCTAAATACATACTCACATATGCTTCCATTCCATGTCTGTCGAATTCTCTAAGATTAGCTGTAAATTGGATTCCCTCAGGAAGTCTTTCCTAACCATACTCTTATTAATTTTGATTCTGTATCTCTCCCAACTCATATTTTGCAGTATCTTTACATATATATTCTATACAGTGAATTCCACTTCTACAAACTTGGTGCCCCAAACTAGAGTCAAAATATAACAATGGTAGCATGTTCTATGTTTGTTTTACCGATGACTTGATCATCATTTTATTTATTCAGTAAATAAGTAATAAGTTTACACTTATTATATGTCCAGAACATTGCTAAATTCTGAGTCCAAAAATGGACAAAGACTGTTCCAGGTTGAGGAAATACTTAAATTCTAGTTAATTTAAGACCAGAGTGTTGTGTAAGTGCCGAAAAAGTTCAGGTAAAGCTTTCTGGAAAAAAAAAAAAAGCAGCTTCATCTTCACCTATATGTGACTGTATTTGGGATAAACTAGGAATTTCTTGGAAAGAGGAAACAAGATCAAGAATCTCCTTAGCATAAAGTAATAAAAAATTTTATGGGGTGTCAGAATATAAATGTGATTCTTAAAAACCTCAACCTTAACTTTTTGCTAGCACAATCATTTTTCTTCTTCTAGGCAGGTTTGCTGAATGCAAGTTTATTTTTAAATTTTGGGTCTTTTAAATAGATGCCATGCTAGGTATTGCATGTTATAGAATTATTTAGAATTTACCTGGTAGTCTCAGAGAGTAAGTAAATTTTATTACCCTCCATGGGTCATAAAATTTAGATATGTGATCACTCTCAAAAGAGTTTCAGGGCAGCCCCAGTGGCCCAGCGGTTTAGCACTGCCTCCAGCCCAGGGAGTGATCCTGGAGACAGAGAATTGAGTCCCACGTCGGGCTCCCTGCATGGAGCCTGCTTCTCCCTCTGCCTGTGTCTCTGCCTCTCTCTCTCTCTCTCTCTCTCTCTCTGTGTGTGTGTGTGTGTGTCTCACAAATAAATAAATAAAATCTTAAAAAAAAGAGTTTCAGTAAATATACTTTTTAGTGTGTATGGATGGATCTACTTATTTTTATTAACATGGCTTAGTCCTTTAATTTTTTTTTCTGTTTTAATTTGATTTGTCGTTTTCAACCCAACTTCAAAGTAGGTAAGTCTCAGATGAGCTACAGAACATAAATATATGGGATTTTGGATGTATATGTGAGTTTTAGCTATTTAAGGTGATAGCCCATTTTGGAAGCTATATTGGTCAGAGTTCTCCAGAGAAACAGAACAAATGTGTGTGTGTGTGTGTGTGTGTGTGTGTGTGTGTTTGCATGCAGAGACAGAGAGAGAGAGAGAGAGAGAGAAGAGACTGAAGACCCAGAGAAGATCCATTGTGCAGTGCAAGTCCATCGGCAAAACTCCTTCTTTGAAGAGGAGACCAGTCTCTATTATATTACAGTCTTCACTTGATTGGATATGTTCACCCCACATTATAGGGGGCAGGCTTCTTTCTCATATTTAAATGTTAATCTCTACAAAAAAATCATCCTCAGAAACATCCAGGATAATATTTAACCAATTATCAGATCATCATGGTCCATCCAACTTGACACAAGAAAGTGAAGTCAAAAGACAGAAGTCAAAGGTTTATCTTTGGCTTACATTAGACCTTTTTAAAAGCTAATGGCAAGGGGTGGGAGGGCACATGGGTGGCTCAGTCGGTTAGGCATCTGACTCTTGATTTTGGCTCAGGTCATGATCTCAGGGTTGTGAGATCAACCACCAAATCAGGCTCCACACTGGGCATAGAGCCTGCTCAAGATTCTCTCTCTCCCTCTGCCCTCCTCCCTTCTCTAAAACAAAAAAAAAAAAAAAAGAAGAAGAAGAAGAAAGAGGAGGAGAAAGAGGAAGAGAAGGAGGAGAAATAGTTAAGAATGGGGAGGAAACTAGGTCCAAGGCTAAGCTTTAGAATTCATATGACTTGACTAGATTTGTGAATTACAATTCCCATGACTGCCACCCCCTCACAACCACCACATACTCCTACACTGCCTCTGTATTATTTCCTGAAATTTTCCTAATTCTGTATAATCAATAAATATTAAAACCTAAGTGTCCCTTGATAGATGAGTGAATAAGCAAAATGTGGTACACACACAAATATTATTCAGCTATAAGAAAAAAGAAATCCTGCCATTTGTGACAACAAAGATGAATCATTATACTGAGTGAAATCAGACAGAAAAGTCAAATACCATATGATCTCACTTATATGTGAAATCTTAAAAACAAAAACAGATTGGTGGTTGCCAGAGGTGGTTACCAGAGGTGAGGGGTGGGGGGAGGTGAAATGTGTGAAGGAGATCAAAAAATACAAATGTTCAGTTACAAAATAAATAAGTCCTAGGGATATAATGTACAGCATAATGACTATAGTTAATATTCCATTACATATTCAAATATTGCTAATAGAGTAAATTTTAAAACTTCTCATTACAAGAAAAGAAAATTGTAACTATGAGTGGGAATGGATGTTAACTAAACTTACTAGGATAATAATTTTTGCAATACATACATGTAGGAAATGATTGTGTTGTATGTCTAAAACAAATATAATGTTATATGTTGGTTATATCTCAGTAAACAACAATCACAGACTTATACTGACTGCTTATTAGGTTTCATGCACTATTCCAGGTACTGGCCAGTGCATAGCAGCCTATTTTTGTGGACCTTACATCCGATTGAGGGCCATAGACAACAATAAATAAATAAATGAACATAACATATACTCTGTTATATATTTATAGCAACTACTATGAAGAAAAATAAAGCAAGGTATTAGGGCAGAGAAAAGTAGGGAAACTATGTTAGACAGTGTGGTCAGGAAAGTCTCTTTGTGAAGGTGATGTTCCTATTTCAAGCATGAACCTAAAGAAGTGTTGGGACAAACTAGGAAGATAGCTGGGAAAAGTATGTTTTATTCAGAGAAACTAGCAATTGAGAAATCCTGAGATGGTTTCAACTTTTTATATTCAAGGAATAACAGAGGCCAACCTGACCAGAAGAGAGTGAAAGATAGAGAAAAGGTAAGAAATGAGGTAGCTAGCAACAGATTGTAATTGGGGATTTCAGGGATCTTGCTATATCTTCAGAGAAGTTGCTATGATGATTTCATTAATGAACAGAGAAAAAAGGAATTTTGGTTCCTACTTTCCAGGCCATGGTTTTCAAATGTAAATTCATGTCTGGACTCGTCAGATAGGGAAAATGTGTGGGGCATGTTGATGGAAACTCTGGTGACTTGGAGAGTAAAAACCTTGTCAAACGTGGGTTTCTGGTACCAAGCTCTAGCTTGTTATCATCATACAGGGAATTCAGCTTACAGGTTGCAAATCTGAGACTTCTGATAAAATGGCTTGCTATGCTAATCATTATTGCATTAGGGAAAGGAATATGCATTTATTAAATTTCTTTTCTCTGCCAGGCATTGTAGAAGTAGCTTTCATACATCTTATCTCATTAAATTCTATCACAGGTACTTTTTAAAGAACATAACTATGAGGAAGGTAGTTCCTAACTTACAAAATGTTCGGCAACCATGGCAATAAGTTGGAGGTCTGGATTGGTCCATGCTTTGTCACACAGTTAGGTCAGTAAAATGGCATTTGTAAATGAGGCTCATCTAGCTTGGGCCATCATGGTTTGATAGCCCTCGGGTACCAGAGACAGGTCATTATGTATAAATTTCAACGTTGCCTTCCAAGAACTAGTTAAGTACTCTTAAATTCCTCATGTATAAAAAGGTTCTTAAATAATTGAGAATAAGAGAGGTGTTTTTGCAAGGATTTCCTTTTTATAAGCTATGCTATGAGCTCCAGCCCCAGAAAGAAAAAGGGTAAGGATATTGACCTATCACTAAAAGCCTAAAAAGAAAGGTTTCTATAGGATTAACTGAGAAAACAGTTGTCTCCTGAATCTGAATCCCATTTGGAAAATCTCACGGGCCAGACATGACAGATTTGATGGCAGGAACTTAAGTAGAAGGTGCTACTGAATTATTATCAGATTATAGAAAATTATGCATAGACTAGTTAAAGCTGTATAAATGAGTGCAGCTGCTTGAGTTACACTTGGTCCTGTACAAAGAGGAAGAAAACTTACCTTGCTAGATATCTACTGATTGAAGAGGCACTAAAAAATGAACTGATATTACATCACGGTGTCAAGGGAAATGCAGATAAGTGGGTCCCAACAAGGGGGAATTTCTGAAGAACACAGAAAAATGTTCCAGGAGAGAGTTTAAACATTGGCCAGGGTCAAAGACCTTGAAACTAGTGTATGGGATTAGCAATCAAGTGAGAATTTTACCACTCCCTTATCATCCTCCATTATATTCTCCAACCTAGGAAAGTGTCAGCCTCCCTCATGACAATGATGTTGATGTATAGAGCACACAGCTGAGTGTTTTCAACAATTACTTCAAGAAATGTTAATGGCTAACCATCTCTAGATCAAACTACTACAGTCTAACTCATACATGTCTTTGCCTGAAAGAAAAATTCTCTCAGACTTCCACAGCCATCCCTTAAGCCAGAATTTGGGAAATTTCTAAGGTAAAAGTATAACCAATAACTATCTTACACTTTGCAAGCCAGATGGTTTCTGTCCCAACTTTTCAATGCTGCCACTTTCAGTATGAGTGTCTCAATAGACAATGCATAAGTGAACGAGAGCTATGTTCCAGTAAACATTTATTTACAAAAATAGAAAATGGGCTGAATTTGTTCCATGAGCCATATTTTGCCAATGTTTACCCTAAGTGGTTTACCCAACCATATTCCTGTTTTATGGGATAGTGTCATTGTGATATCCTGGAAGTAGTGAGTAACCCAATTGCTGAGCAACCAGAAGTCATAGCTACTTAGTTTGGCAGTGACTAAAGCCTTACCTATCCTTGTCTAAACTGTGCTTTTTTTCCCCCTCCTCGTTTCAAGTGCAAGAATTCAAACTTTTCATTATCACTCTATTCATTCTACCTTTTTCCTACAATATTTTGGTGACCTGTACTATATTATATTCTGTGATTTCATTCACTTGATTTTTTTCACTAGCTAAAAATGATGCTGTTCCCTTATCCAAAAAATGAAAACTATTGCCTTTTTGAATCAATTAGTATATTTCTAGATCAATGTACCTTAGATTCTTATATAAACAATCCTAGTAGATCAGTTGATAGTCAAATATAGTCTATGAAGCTCTATAATCTAGTAAGTAGGTTAAAGGTTGGAGAGGTCACTGTGTCCAATAAAATCTTGTCATGCCTAAAGGTTGGAAGTTTCATTTCAAGGACTTTGTCACTAGATTTTCTAAAAACAAAGACATAAATAATAGTTGCACTTGAGGTAAAAAAAAAATAAGCATAAGAAATAAATTTAATCCATGTCATTTATAACATTGCCTATCTTAGCTTTATTAGTTTATTAGGCATAAGTATGAGAATCTAATGAGGCACTTGATTAATTGATTTTTAGGATGTGACTCAAAGTAGAACTATATGTTACACATCATGGTGGAAATAAGAGAAAAATTACTTTAGAAGTATACCAACCAGAAAACAGCAATTAGGGAATCAATCATTGACAGAATATTTAAGCAAATTACTGGAGTAGAAGATTATTTGATCAGAAAGTAAGCTTATCATGTAATATTATTTTGGTTGGAGAGAGATAAAAATAGGTAATAAAGCAAATGTAATGAAGATGGAGTTGTTTGTTTAAAGGGGGAATCTATAGGGATGAAAGTTTTGTGCTTTTTGTTATTGTTTTGTTATTACTAATGTTTGAGTTAGAGTGAAGATGCTTTTTTCCTATTCTCATACATAGATGTTAGGTCTAAAGCCTACATTTTGAGAACTTCATAAAGGAGTTTTTTCCTCCAGAACTATGGAAAGTTAAAAAAAAGATGGGGTTGAGGATAAAAACGGAAGTCTCATACAATCCTGAGACTCTTGAAAGATTATAGCTAGTGAAAAAGAAGACTGAAAAAAAAAAATCTACTTACTGCCTGAAGGAGGTGACAAGGAGATGTCTGTGTCTATCTGCAACATGGAATAAAGGAAGTCCCTAAGAATAAAAATTCATAGTATAGCAGTTCTGCAAGTGTGAGTTTTGCATTTATATACAATGTAGGGTTCAGAAAATAAGAAAAATAAATAAATTGCAGGGTTAATAGCTCCTAGAGTTATGTGACAGAAATAAAAGCAATTTTTTTTCTTAAAGGACATGCCTTCATGCCATGTCTCAAGGAATTTGTATGGTTAAAGCCACATGAAACATGGATTCACAGACCAGATTAAAAGCACATATAGAAATAAGCTACCTTGAATGGAAATCATCAGAAACAACAGTATAATTAAAATTGCGAGAATAGAATTTAATTAAAAAATCAGAAAAAGAATAGAAAACATATATTAAATAAATTCAGAAAAAAGAAATCACAAATATAAGCAAGGTGGGCCTGAAAAAGCAAAAGAAAATTCGCAGCAAAGAAAACTATAATTTTTAAAATTAAAACTCAAAAGATAAATGAAAATACATGCAACCCAGCTTAAAATAGAATTAGTGAACTGGAAAATCAATTTGAAAAAATTATGCAGAATATCATAGAATAAAACAAAAAATGCATCCAAAAATTAAGAAAATATATTCTCCTCAAGTATACATAGAACAGTGATAAACAATTGTTCTCTAAATAAAGCAATTTAGATACCAATAACAAAAGAAGTTTAAAGAGAGTAACAGGAAAATTAAAGACACACTGCAAAGAAGCAGTATTATAAAAATTAGAAAATAATTTGACTCTACTAACATTATATATCAAATCTATGAAAAATAGCTGAAGTGGTATATGAAGGAAACATAAACCTTAACCATTTGCATTGGATAAAATTGTCAGACTAAACATCCAGCCAAAGAACTTAGAAACAAAACAACAAAATACACCCAAATAAAGTTTGAGAACGGAAAATATAAACATAAAAGCAAATGTTAGAGAAGATCAATAGAACCAAAACTATATTTAAAAATTTAAAAGAGACTGACATAATAGACAATTTTTTGACAAGAATAATGAAGGAAAAAAAGAAAAGACTTGAATTAATGTTAGTAAAATTAAAAAAGAAATGTAATTATAGATTAGAGAAGAAAATATTAAAGGAAACACTAGGAAAAACTCTAGATCATTAAATTTTAAAATATATAAACTGAAAAAGTTCCTAAAACAAGAAAAATAACTTATTTAATAATGACTCCGAAAGAAATAGAAAATATGCATATATTGTTGATCATCAGAAAATATAATCAGACTAATGAGTAGCTATAAATCTGCCAGTCAAATACTATAGCTATTCAACTACTAGGCCTATAGTACCATTTTACAAATAAATTCTAACAATTACCTAAAATACAGAAAGGACTAACAGTATAAATTAGATAAAAAGAAATGATATTCCCAAGTTCTTCTTATGAGACTAGTGTGATCTTGATAATGTTTAGCCAAGGACATAAGAAAGTTATAAGTAAATCTCATTTGAAAAGACATACAAAAATCCAAAATGAGTATTATTAAGTTCATTCTAACAATATATGAGATTAACATGTCAAACAGAGATGTATTTATCCCAGTAATGCAAATATGGTTTAACATTAGAAAAATCTGTCAGTGTAATCCTCTACACCAACTGAAGGAAATAACAATATGACCATCTCAAAAGTCTCATGAAAAGCATTTGATAAAATGTAACATTCATTAATATTAATCATTAATGATAAAAATAATAATATGCTTCTATTAAAAGGGATTATAAATTCCTTACTCTGATAAAGGAAGACTACTTACAGAGTGTCACAGGAATTTATAAATATTTCTGTTACAGTCAAGAGTAGGGCGATAAAGTCCATTGCCACCACTCTAATTCCACCTGGGACTGAAAGTTCTGATGAGCATGAAAATAGAAGAGGAGTAGTAAAGGAGAATAAAGATTATAAATGGCTAAAATATATATAATCATCCAGAGATTATGTGTTATCCACATAAAATGTTCAAAAGAACCTAAAAAAAAAAAAAACAGAAAAATAGGGATACAGCAAGATGGCTGGACACAAGTTTGGTAAAGAAGAATCACTGGCTTTTCTACACAATTTTAAAGAAATACATAATTTTTAAATGTCACTTATGTTAAGAACAAGAATATAAAATACCTAGGTATAAATGCAAATCATGCTTGAGAGCTGTGTGGAAAAAATAACACTTTATTTAAAGGCATTAAATATACCTAAAACAAATAGTAGAGATATATCACATTAATGGCAGACCTCATTATCTGAGAGATGACAATTTCTTCATTGCGATACAAATCAAAATTCCAAGTGGGTTTTTCATGAGCTTGACGAGCTAAATTTTAAAAAAAATTGTAAGAGCAGATGGCCAAAAATAGACAACTCAATCTTAAAAAAGAATAAAAGGTGATGAGTTCTCAGTTACCAAGATTTATTGTCATATATTTATTATAAGATACCAAGATTTATTATGAGTGAATCATAAGGATGCATCTATGAAAATTTGATTTATGATGGCAGAAGCACTACAGATTAAGAAGAAAGGATGAATTATTTAGCAAAAAGTGGTGGTTGATCAATTAGTAAATCAGGTGGAAAATAAAATACAGTTATCTTCCAACCTTGCAACACATACACACAAATTATGGATTGATTAAAAACATAAATATGAAAACCAACATTTGTAGAAAAATACTACAGTGGCTTTTGTTACGAAAGGATATCTCAGGACACAAACAACAGCAAAACCAAGAAGAAAGATAGTTAAATTTTATTGCATTAAGATTAAAGACTCTTGGGACGCCTGGGTGGCTCAGCAGTTGAGCGTCTGCCTTTGGCTCAGGCTGTGATCCCAGGGTTTAGGTTCCAGTCCCGCACTGGGCTCCCCGCGGGGAGCCTGCTTCTCCCTCTGCCTGTGTCTCTGCCTCTCTCTGTGCGTCTCTCATGAATAAATAAATCTTTGCAAAAAAAAAAAAAGGATTAAAGTCTCCTATTCATGAAATGTGACCAATACAAGGCAGACACAGGGAAAATGTGTTGCAATGCCTGTAACTGACAGAGGATTAGTGCACAGACTATGAAAACCAAGTCCAGATTAATAACTAAAAGACAAAAAGTCTCATGGAAATGTGTCTCATGGATACATTTTGATGGAAGAGATAACCCCAAAACACAAAGATATTATAGAAAGTTTATCAATTGCACTAAATAAAGGGACTCTAAAATGAAAACACAATCATGTATAATGATTATCATGTATAATTTTACACCAAACTGGTAAAAAAAAATAGTCTAATGATTCAAAAAGTTGGATACATGAAAGCTACACTACTGACACAAATGTATTTGGTATAGCCTCCTCTGAGAGAAAGTTGGCTATACACTATATGGCACGTAAAAAAATGGAAATTGGGGCACCTGGGTGGCTCAGTCAGTTAAGCATCCAACTGTTCCTGATTTCCACTCAGGTCATCATCTCAGGGTCATGAGATCGAGCCCTGAGTTGGGCTCTGGATTGAGTGTGGAGCCTGCTTAGGATCCTCTCTTTCCCTCTTCCTCTGCTCCACCCCTCCACCTCTCCCCTTCTCTAAAAATAAATAAATAGATAAGTAACATTCAAATAAATGGAAATAACTGGTGAAATTCTACTTCCAGGTATATAGAGAAACTCTGCACAAGGAGGCATGCACAGTAGCAATGTTCTAACAGTCATAAAAAAGTGGACTGTATTTATTTAACACTATACAGCATTGCAAATAAATAATCTAGAGCCACATAGATTAATATTGATGAATTTCACAAACTGTATTGAATAAAGATGTTATTTCATAGTGATAGGAAGAGAATAAAGTGTGCCTGAGACACACAGAATACAGAATATTTGGGTTAGTGTTTCCTTCTGAAGGAATGGAGTGTGAGATAAGAGAAGGTTACACTATACTTTAGTGGCGTTCACTGTATTGTTTATATATTTTCTCTTGTCTGAAATTGTTCAGAGTAAAATGCGTAAAAGAAGGAGAAAAGAAATGCTTAAATACTTTAATCTTTTTTTTTCTTTTCCTATTATATTGTCTACCAGCCTACGCCACCATTTTTAAATTTTGATCCCCAGAAAAATCTTGGCTGAATTCCTTCTAGAGTATTTAACTTCACTACATGGAGCTTGAAAGTGTATACTCTGTCCTTACTGCCTGATTCTTGTATTGTTCCAGATTCACAGTGGTTCTTGAGCAATTAGTGTGAAAGAGAAAGTGTCACGTTTGCTATACAATAAAAACTAAAGAACAAAGAACACTCTAAGGATTTTCTCAATTTTATTCTTAAGTTTCAGAGGCTGTTTGGTATCAAGAATAGATCTGATCTTACAGCTCTGGAAGCAGTTTGGCTCTTCAGAGAAGTACCCGAAAGCCCAAAAGCTATTCCATGAAAATAGAATTAGTGAAGCCCTGTTCAATCATTCATTGTCATCAAGTGAATTAAAGCGTGTATAAACAGCACATCCTGCTCTATTTAATTGAGGAGAGTAAGTATATTCAGTGACGCAAGCAACAAATAAAACTTGCGTGGTGCAGGGATTTAGGAGATGTGATGGAATTTCTTTTTAAATATGTATTTTGTAAAGATACAAGCAACCCCAAATCAAGGAAGTAAGAATAAGACATATATAGGCTAAATGGAGGAATTCGGGATTGATATTTTTATTAATAATCTAAAAAGGCACTAAATGTTGCTTCATAGGAGAACCAATATATTAGTACAAAAACTACAATGAGCAAACTTTGAACAAGCATCTGTGATGGAGTAGGGATGCTAAAGACGTAAGGAGGAGGAGATTATCCAAAGTGGGTGACCCTTAGAAGATGCTGATAAAAACTTCTCCTTTGAAATGAAGCAATTAATAGAATTATAAGGCTTGTGTGCCATAAAGTGGCAGCAACAGGCCCAACATGAGCTTAAAGGATACCATCACCCTATAACTGCTGCAGTAGTTGGCACAACTCAGCTATGCGGCATGTGTGCGGTAGGGTGTAGCATTTATTGTCATTAGAATGGTTCAACAGCTGCTGTGGAAGAGAAAGTAATACATTTTCTTGCTCGAGAAGCAGAAACAATAAAGGACACAGCCCGCTGTGGCACAGTAGGGTAACCAAAGGGAGCAAACCTACCAGCTTGCTTCTAGCCACACAGAATGAAGTGGGTCACCCTGGAGGGAAGAGGCAAAGAGACACAGAGGGGTGGGCCCCATAAGCCAGATGCAGCTGTGATCCAAAAGGACACACTCAGGAGCAGAATTTTGCAAAGGAATATCCTTCAGGCATTTTAACTTGAAGGCCAGGAATTATTTTTTGCTTTTAATATGTGCCTACAACTCTGTGTATATATAAAAAGAAACTCAGATTAATAACCGTAACAGAAGACAAGGAATACATATTTGAGTTATACCTGAATGAAAGTAGCTGTAAGCACCTCTTATTGTGGTAGATTCCTTGCTGAGTTTTAGAGAAATAGTTGCCTTTAACTCCCAGAGTTTAGATTCCCTTGAGATGTTTGTAAATTTCCAGTGAAGCAAAAACATTTGTAGAGTCATCCTAAAACACTGTAACAGAAAACACTGCATGACATATTTAGGTCCAGAATGAAGAAAAAAATGTAGATTATATGAGGTCAAAAAAGCTTTCCTGGAGGGTAAGTTACTTGAGACGATCTGTGAATACTTTGCAAGATTTTGTTAAACAGATTTGAGTGGAAAGTGTCTTCTGTATAGACAGTCCCCGTGTCAAAGCACAAAGACAAGAATGAGCTTAGAGTGTGAAGGGAACTGTCAATAAAGCGGCCTAAGAACAAAACAGTATTTTGTATTCTTAGCAAATGGCATTGGATAGCGTGAGATTCCTGAGAGCTTTGGATTCCTGGACGGGGAATCTCATTGCTAACTTACTGAAGAGAGGAAGGCATCCAGTTATACGAACTGAGCTGCTTAGAATGGTGTGTTAGAAAGATTAACCTCTCTGTAAGTGTGGAAGGACCATTTGAAATGGAAGATTAGAAACTTAAGAGAAATAAGGAAGGATTTGCATTAACCAATGTAAGCAATGATTAGGAGCTGGGCTCCCGGTGGTAACGGGAAATGGTTAATTCTACTCACATGCACCGTTATTTTTAAATGTATTCACTCCATTTGTTTATTCAGCTAATATATAGTGAATGCTTACAATGGGCAAGCTCTATTCTAGGCAGGAGAGATACCGCAATGACAAAGTAAGTCAAGCTCCCTGTTCTCGAAAAAATTACAAGAACCAGGGAAAAACAAAAAAATAAATAATTTTATATAGTGTTAAGACTAGTGAGATAATAAAGTAGAATGATAGGATAGAAAGTAATGAAGACAGTGGTTAGTTGAGAGGGAGTGTGTGGTTAGGGAAGGCCGCAGAAAAGATAGGTTTGAGCTGGGTCCTGAATGAAGTAAGGGAATGATCCTGAGCAAAGAACATCCTAGATCAAGGAAATAATAATCCAAAGATGCTGAGCCAGAAGCATTCCTGGTGTGGAGATTCACTACAGACAGCAGCATATTAGCTTCAGAGTCCTGTTTAAAATTTGCTAGCACTTCTCGAATTTGTGCGATCCCAAACTGTACTTACTATTGTGGCTGTTTTTCCTTAAACACCTGTTAGTGTATTGTGCTAGATATTTTCATGTCAAAGGCCTAATCACGTTGCAAGCTCGCTTTTCTCATGCGTAAGAGAAAACATGTGAAAACAGGTAAAAATGTCACCGCCTGGAATACTACCTGCCTCATAAGAGTGAATTTGCACTAAGTAAATGAAATGCCAGGTGTTATTCTCCTGGTTCCTGGAGACTAGCTCAGTGATGCATCCTCTCAGCTCCTCTGGTATTGCCACCACACTGCTCCGATCATGCCCCCCTCATCAGGGAACACCTCCCTGGTCAGTGTTCATGTCATCTGCCACCTTCTGGGCTCATCTCATTTTACAACCCCTACTGGGGTGATCATCTTGAGAAGCAGCTTCATCTAGTTGCTTCTCTGGTCAACAACTGATTCTACTTCGGTTCCAGAACAGAGTTAACGCTTCTTTGTATGAGACTCAAGGCTCTTTTTCCAATGACACCTCAATCTCCTTTTTGAAATTCTTATCTCCCCCCGTTAGCCCATGTTGAAATTTCCTACCCATTACTGGAATACGGTGTTCCTCACCACCTAAAAGAATATTTCCCTCCCCTTAGTGTAAATCTAATTCATGTTACTCATATTTCAAAGCCTATGTTGTTTTAAGGATCTTTAACCGACACCACACAGGTCACAATTTTCTCTCTTCCTTCCCAATTTCTATAACATTTGTTGTGTGGACTACTAATGTGAGATAGGTAGATATATCTGTGTATTCTCTCTCTCTCTCTTTCTCACACACACACACATCTATCATCTATTGTAATGTGCTGTATATATCACATCATACATAGATATTTGTTTATCATTTTTCTAGTCATGAGAGTATATACATGTATGTCTATTATATTCTGAGCTTCTGAAAGGCAAGCATGGTTTACTTACTTCTGTTATTTCTTCTAACACCAGAAGAGTTGTCAGCTCATAAGAAATACTCAACATTATACGTTGACGACTAAACAGCTACATATAAATTATAGACAAATACAATTCATGAATTTGCTGATATATTTGTGTTTACTCCATCATTAGTCAAGGTTTGACTTATTCCACAATATGTTTCCCATTTTCCCCTCTTACCCCACATATATGTCTTAAAATGTGCTGTGTATATTCTCTCTGTCTCCATATACATATATATGCACATACATATGCGTTTGCACATACATAGATATATATACATACCACCTATGCAGAGTCTTTCTATACATAACATATATGGGATATGAAATACATATGGTACACGGTTGGCTTGACAATATAAAGTCACATTTAGAACTACTGTAGGCTCTCATTCATTATTTTTCATTTTAAAATGTATTACTGGGACACCTGGGTGGTTCAGTGGTTGAGCATCTGCCTTTGGCTCAGGTTGTGATCCTGGAGTCCTGGGATCTAGTCCCACATCGGGTTCCCTGCAAGGAGCCTGCTTCTCCTTCTGCCTCTCTCTGTGTCTCTCATGAATAAATAATAATTAAAAAAAAACCTTTAAAAAATAAAATAAGATAAAATGTATCACTATTCTATTTTTATACATGTTATATATATACATATATATGCTTAGAATATAATATCTTGCTGATAATTAACCTGTTATTATACAGTAAATCTTTTTAACTCTAGTCATGGTGTTTTTTTTTTTTGTTTTTTTTAGTCATGGTTTAGATTGATACTCTATTTTTTCTTTTTTTTAATTGAAGCATAGTTGACACTCTCATTAACTTTTATTTCTGAGAATTAAATAAACCAAGAGTTAGCAAATCTGACCCATTACCCATTTTTGTAAATAAAGTTTTATTAGAACACAGTCACACCCATTTATTTACATATTGTCTATAGTTGCTTTTCCTCTAAAAACAGAAGTTGGCTAGATGCATTATGGAGCATATGGCCTACGAAGCCTAAAATATTTACTATGGCCCTTTACAGGAAAAGTTTACAGACACCTGATACAAAATAGGAAAGAATGTATTGCTTTTGGTTTGCATAGTCCTTGAGACCCAGGTGTCAAAGATCAATCAGTATTCTTCTGTTTGACTTTATTCGCATTTTGTATAGGACAAATTCACCCAAAGGGACATCATCTGCAAATCATTCTTTTGTTGTTCAAGGCATTCAGTTTGAGATACGCTGATCTTGAAAATGTGGAAGATATTACAAGGACATGTCAGGAGGTGTAGAAGTTGAGCTTAATTCAGAATTATTTTCTTTCAAATTTCCTTTGATTATGCAAGGCCTAATTAGCAAGCTAAATCATAACACGAAGAATGTGTTTGCTTTGCAAAATCAAATCAATTGCACAATTTATGTTCCCTGCAGCTGCTACTTCCCATTTTTATAGAAGCAGACCCATTCCAGCTGTGGATATGAGCAGCTCTGCCTCCTACTCATTGATAGTGGAGATATTTCATACTCATCAATATGATGTCAACAACCATAGCTTGTAAGCAAATTTCTTTAAAAAAAAAAAGAAGAGGCCTGTATTTTGGAACTGAAAACTGACTAAATTTTAATATATTGTAGGTATTTTGTAAGCCTGAGGAAGTAGAGTAATATTAAAGTAATATACTATTATATCTTAACATATCAATTTCAAAGTTCTGTCTATTAACTTGGGGGTTTGAATTCTAGGAGTCTTTTTGTTCATCTCAAACTGACACATTAAATTATTAACTTACGACAAATTCTAAAAGCATAACACTGAAGAATAATATTTTTTATTTCTTCGTAACATAACCTTAAGCAACTAAAGAGAGGTTATACCTCATTTTAAACAACCAGTCTCTTGTTAATGAGTTAACAAATGAAATAATTTGACATTCTCAATAAATTTCATTGACCTTATCATATTCAAGCATATATCTGTGCAATATCCAAGGTATGGGTTTAGGCTTAATGTTTACTCATCAATATATGTTTTGCTTAATAAGTCTCTAATTTAGTCATGTTGTTATTTTTCTAGTTCTATAAACCATTTTATTGTATTGTATGCCATTAATTTTGCAATATGGCACAGTGATTATTAAACAGTCCCAGAACCGTAAGAATATAAATTTTTGCCAAGCAAAAGCAATACCTAAGAACTTTAGTGATTGGGTAAGAAGGATGATAAGGATATTCTTGTTCACGGAGCAAGATTCTGAAGTGACTTTCATTAACTTTTCCTGTGTGTTGAGAACCTTTTTTAGATGAAAGCTGAGACGTTAGCCAAAGTTATTTTTCACACAATAACATGCTGCATTTTTATTGTTATACATTTGGTAATTAGCACTTCATGTTTCTACATTTTACTTTTACTGTGGTAAGGGTAGAATTGATTCTGGCAAGGACAGAGGAATAAAAGAGGAGTACACTGTCACTATGATAACATGTAATATTATTTTAAAGTCTAATAGATTTGGAATTCGTACATTAGCATGACATTTTTATTTGTGCATGTGGCAGTTACTTTTGAGCCGACATATTCATTTAAAACTTAATCTAAGAAAGAATATTCATGTGGCATGTCTTATAATGCCATTAGCACCAGTTGAAGAAATGTTCCTGAGCTTCCCTCAGGATCTGAGTCATGCAGAAAAGAGTTGTGTATATAAATAAGGGAAACATTTGATAAGCCTATCTAGGAGTAAAGAAAATTCAATGGTATTGATTATTATTTCATAAAGCATAGATTTATTTTATTGTTGCATCATCAAAGTTAATGTTTCCGGGGTTGAATAATTTTTGGAAAACATTACATGTTATTTCCATTGAAAACTCAGTGTTCAGTTATATAGTAGAGTCTCTGAAAAATCTTAATTCAGGGCTCCTACATTTGTTTTGTTTTGTTTTACTTTACCCTTCATTCTCCAAATTTATTTAAGCATAGAATGCTTTCTTAAAACAACATCTCTTGTCATCCTCTGGAAAAAATACTCCAGAAAATACTTTGGGAAGGATGGAAATAGGTCTTTAAAAACAACAACAATAACAACAACAACAAAAACAGATGAAAACACACATGGAAGTGTGCAAAGCTCATAGAGTCCCAGCCACTCTCTCACTGGTTTCATTTACAGTAGGTGCCAATTCTAGGTTCATTCAGGTGTTTTCTGGTTAAGAAGTGACCCTGCAAAAGAAGACTCTCAAAAGGGAGCTGGGAGTGTAACTGATCCACAAGCTTCTTAAATGGGTACTTTCCAACTGGTAGGCACCTTTCCAGGAATACCTCGTTGTCCTCTACGATTCGTTCTGGGAATTTCTATCTGCTAAGAGTTACTTGCTTCCTACATGCCATATCCTTTGTTAGGCCATAACCCACAATCACGCATTTAACAGTAAAGAGGTAATAAAACACATTTCTTTCCAAACCAGGGTGTTTGGTAATTACATTAAACAAATTTGGAGCCCAATACATGTGTCTATCTCCGTGTTAAGGGTGGAGATTTAAAAAATGATAAAGTAAAAGCCTCAGAGGAGTAACAAGTTAGTATAGGAAATAGTCATATAAGCAAAAAGCACAATAAAGTATGACAAATGCTGTGCTAGTGGAGCAATTAAAGGGTCATGGGATTGCAGGGGTGAGGGAAAGAATACATTCTGCTTGTGGAAGACAGGTAGAAGGTGGTCACAGTTTCACCGAGAAGGTGACATTAATCAGAAATAATTTTATAGTAAATAAAATAATATAATGGAAAGAATTCACACCATGAAAAAAAATGAAGAAAGGTGTTGCCTGTGAGGTGCCTGGGTGGCTCAGTGGTTGAGCGTCTGCCTTTGGCTCAGGTCGTGATCCCTGGTTCCTGGGATCGAATCCCACATCGGGCTCCCTGCATGGAGCCTGCTTCTCCCTCTGCCTGTGTCTCTGTCTCTCTCTCTGTGTCTCTCATGAAAAATAAATAATAAATAAAATATTAAAAAATAAATAAATAAAGCTGTTGCCTAGTCCAGAGTCAAAGCCTCAGCGGTCTCCAACCACCAGGAACGACTCTATCAGGTCACACCACCACTTGGGTCTAGCTATGACCTTGAGTAGTAATAGCTACTGGTATAGCCATTTAACAAACATTTTTGAGAATTTCCTACGTACAAGGCATACTTATTAAGCAGCAGGCATATATACCTGTGAACGAGACACAAACCTCTGGCTTAAGATTCCAACAGTATAATGGGAAAACATTCAAAGAGGCAATTAAAGCAAGTATTTTAAAAATAAATGTATGCAAAATGCTGCCAAGTTCAGTAAGTCTGTTCATTGTGTTTATTAAGAGTTTACTTTGCTGAAATAGAGTGGTAAACAAGTGATTCTGGTCATTGCTCTCAGGAATTTATAGTCATCGATAGACTTTGATAAGGCTTTGATTCTAATTGCGTGTGTATTTATGTGTGTGTGTGTGTGAGAGAGTGTGTGTGTGTGGAAAGTTATTTCCTTTGTAAAGTAATCCAATAGCAAGCCTCAATGGCTATATAGGTAATGGTACATCTTCAAAATTTCAAAATGGAACATTGTAAATATTCAAAGCACATGAATCCATACACTTATGCATCACAAGTAAAGCTCTAGTTTGATCACCACTGGAGGATTTTTCTCAATGTGCCATTTATGTTTTGGATATTTTCTGATATTACTAGATCCCTTTATTAAGAATTAGGGATGGAACAGATAGAAAGCATTTCTGTATCTTGTCTCTTTTTTCTTTAAAACTTTGTACAAAGTTTTAATAATACATTTTCTACTTCTTTCACAAGAAAAATCTGGATTTGTGTCATGGGGTAAACGCAGTCCATTACTGGCAAACTGTGCCTATTTAGGTAAGGTACTATTTTAAATTGAGCATTCATCTTTAAACTCAGTAATAAAAAAAATAAACTCAGTAATATACACATGTGGATAATTCCAGGAAAAAAGTTAAATATGCACACACTCAAATACATCATCTATCTTCAGTCTCCCCTAGAACCACAAACTATTCAAAATGAATTTGTTAAGGTTGAGTTCATCTTTGTAAAAATTCAATTTATAAACAACGACTCATTTACTCCTTGATTCTTGACATGATAAAACTTCCCTGAGAGTTTCACTGCTGCTGCATAATTAAGACATGATTATCTCTGTTGATGGAAATCTTAGTTTTACAGGTGATAGAGACATCACGTGGTATGCCGTAACGCATGCTCTCAGGTGGCAGGAGCATCCTATGTCGATGTTAACAGGTGTTAACAGGAAGAGCATACATCATCCACGCCAAGTTCTTAGCAGTAAATGGAGCTGCCTTCCAAACTGGATGAACTGCCCTTCCTCCAACACATACACACATTTCTATTCAACATAAATTAGAGATGATTTCTGAACTTTTATTACTTCATTTCTTTAGAGAAAAATAATGGCAGTTTCTTCATAATCATCTACTAATTAGTAGAGAAGCCGAATGTACCAGTGGCATTCCAAAACTAGTATATCACTAAGAAGAGAGTATCTCGTGCATCTTGACCTATTTTGCTTGTACTTTAAATTTTCAAAAGACAGTGAAAACAATTAAGGCAATTTCTACCCTAGATTCCAATGAGAAAACTGAGACGAAATAATTTATTACCAGATGGAATCACTGAAAATACAGAAAGAGAATTTGTTAAACCTTTGCATGACACTATATACTAAGAAACATTTCTAGGTCTCAGTACTCTATCTCTTGTATATTATACGTATCCGTTCAAATGTCACTGTTAATGTCACTGTTTACATTTCCTGAAATGTAAAGGTAGTCATATCAGAGGAGTTGAAGAGAGCTTTATCACCATTGAAAACTTCATCCTTTCAAAAAGTCTGCTTCCTTATCTTTGTGATTTTTTTCACATTAACTCACTTTTATTACTTGATTTACAAGGTAGTGACCATCCTCTCCAGGAACTCTCATCACATTCTTTCAGACAGCATTCTTATAAGATGCAAGATTGATCCTAACACCAGAGACATAGCTCCAGAGCAGCTATTGCTTGTTAAAACTCCTCTTTTTTTTCTGATTATGAAAATTCAACGTTAAAGGGGGCCTGTTGCATCTCTAGGAATATTCTAGGAACTCATTCACAGACACACAGAATTATGGACTTCTATTTTACCAGGCTTCTAACCGATCCGTTTTAGTACTCACGGTGGTCCCACAAGCACTGAGTGCAGTACCTATTCCATAGTGGATGCTAATACTGGTTGAATGATTGAATTTGTTGAATGTATAAGTGGATCTACTTGATCAAGTAGATCCACTTATAGATGAAGTAGAACAAAAATGGGATACACTCATTGGTTAAGGAAGATGATACGATGATAACCAATAGCAGAAAAGAGGCACAACTGTTTATCTTCACGTTTGAGAATGAAAATGTTTTCAAAATGTAAAGGAAAGAGCAAATATTTAAAAGGAAATTAATCTTCATGCATGTCAGTATAGACCAGTCTATGCCAGAGTACAAATAAGGCCTACTATTTTGCAATCCATTGTGGGTCTGGAACTCTCTTTGGCAGGAAACAGCTTTATAGGCTCTTTCCCATATTAAGTTGCTGATATTTTAACCCCACAGGGCCCAAGTACACTACGTAGGGAAGGGTCGGGAATTATACAGGTGTTTTGTGGCAAGAGTTGTAAGATAAAAATAAATGCAGAGATCAATGGGTGATTGATCGCTCAATAGGTAAATATGGTATTGCCTCTCCACATCAGTCACATGGTTTAAACATAACTGCAGAGGAGTCTCAGAAATTTGTCAAACAGAATGCCCAGGAAGAGGAAATGGTGTAGTAAGCACTTTAGACAGTTTTAGACACCGTGCTCAAGGTTGATAGCCACTTTAATTGAATTCAAATCGCTAGCTCAAATTAATTGAACTTCATATTATATAAGGAATTTACATGTTTAATTGTGGAATCGTTACAAATAATCATATTTAAATTTTGGAAAAATAGAAGTGATGCCAAAAGAATTGGGGTGGGAAATGTTTCCTTAGATTTTATTTTTAACAATTCTAAAAACTTCAAACTGGCAACCACAAGTTTTCTGTAAAACTCTAGAAGATATGACTAAACAGATGCTTTATGAACCCCGCAAAATAAGGGGTAGTAGCTAAGAGCCAAAATGAGTTCACTAAATAGTCAGCATAGGTGGCATAATTATCTTATGGCATAATTATCTTTTTAATTATTATAACTTTATGACCCGAGAAAGCTGACATAGACAGGAGTGGAGTGGATGAAATGATTAATGTTCAAGAATTAGACAAGGAGACAAAACCACCGACCAATGTTCCAATGAAAAGAAAATAACGGTGTTAGTAGAGTACAAACCCAATGTAGGTCAACAACATGAAAACATAATAAAAAAGTTAATCTATCTCAGACTATACAGTGGTAATAGATAAAATTCAAGAGTAATTAGTTGTTTATTAACTACACTAAAACAGTACCAAGCCTATCAGGTCAAAATGTGATTCTACTTAATTTTTGACACTTGGCAAAATCCCAACTAACTGAATTTATTTTCTTTCTCGTATAACCAATTTCTTCTGCAGTCTCCAGCCTAATCAACGAACTCCACTATCCATCTAGTCCCACAATCTGAAACATGGAAGTTATTCTCCATTCATTCCTCTCTTCCATCATCTGTCAATCACTGTGCCCTTTTATTACATCTCTGTCTCCTGCTTTCCACATTTTCTTTTCTTCTGTAATATTGTAATTGTCTCTTAGGTAGGCTTGTTACTTCCAGTGTCAACTCTCTCCAGCTTCACCTCCTTGCTATTGGGAGTGGTATTTCTAAAATATATGACCTGATTAGGTTATTCCTTTGTTCCTTCCTTCATATTCATTCACTCAAAAGACATTATTTATTTATTTGAGAGAGAGAAAGAGTACTTGAGCAGGGGAAGGGATAGAGAGAGAGGGAGAAGGGAAGCAGACACCCCACTGAACGTGATGCAGAGCTTGATCCCAACACCCTGAGATCCTGCTCTGAGCTGAAGCCAAGAGTAGGATTCTTACTTGACTGAGCCACCCAGAAGCTCCATGTTATTCCCTTATTTAAAGTCCTTGCTCTCTATTTTTTTTGTAGGATAAATTCTAAATTCCTGAGAAGGATGTGCAAACTATGGTACAGTGCACTATTAATCAAACACTAGACTGTGATCACTTAGTGGTTCCATAATAAATTTACTTTTTTGTGACCAACATTTCTAAAAAATAAAAAAAAAAATTAGACTATACTGGAATCAAAATTGCCAAATAAGTTATACATAGTACAAATAACTATAATTTTATAGAATTTGAAATCATATATACTATGGATAACTATAATTTTGTGGAACTTGAGAGATATATACACACACGTGCACACTAATTTATGACATAAAATATATTTCTCACTGCAGATTGAGGTAAGAAAAAAAATTACTTTGAAAGCCACTGGCAGAGTGGTTAAAAGCATGAACTCTGGGGCAAGATGACCAGAGCTCCAAATTCAGTTCTGTGACTTACTAATTGTGTAACTTTAGGTAAATTACTTACTATCATTGTGCTCCAGTTTTTAGATTTGTAATAAGGCAAAAAATAATTACATTTGTGATTATTTTGAGCATTAATGAGTATACAATATATATATTGAATTAAAAAGTACCTGATTCAAAGTATGTATTTAATCAATGTTAACTCTACTGTTTGGAGGTTGTGAGGTTGTTTTGTTTTGTTTTTAAATCTGGCTCCTACTCTAGTCTATGGCTTTATTTACCCTTCCCTACCTTACTTTACTACAGCCTATTTGAATTAACATTCTTTTCTTTTTTTTAAGATTTATTCATTTATTTGAGAGACAGAGAAAGCATGGGAGCATGGGGAAGAGCAGAGGGAGATGGAGAGAGAATCCTAAGCAGACTACCCGCTAAGAGTGGAGCCCAACACGGAGCTCAATCCCATGATCTTGAGAGCATGGCCTGAGCCAAAAATCAGGAGTCGACCCCTTAACTGCCTGAGCCACCCAGAAGTCCCTGAATTAACATTCTTTTAATGTGCCATTGAGTTTAGATTTCAAAGATTTCTCTCTGAAGAGACTGGGGAAGAGAGAAGTAACAAACTTTGTCCAAATTCACAGACCCAATCACTCTGGTCTGCTCAAGGTCAAAATCCATGCTCCTAAGCTCCATTCCACACCCCCAATATTGCCTTCACTGTAATCATCATCTCTCTAAACTTCCCTCATTCTTACTTGTCTTCATTTTGCATCTCTTAAATTCCCAACTACTTCATTATATATCTGCTTTTCGTTTTAGATTGCCCTTCCTATTCTTGAAATGTCCTTCTCTCAAAAGTTTTTTTTTTTGAAAAGTCCTACATGTCTTTCTAGACTCTTCTCATTAACCATCCCTTTCTAAATGCAACTGCTGGCAGGCATAATGAGTTATTATCTCCTCGTATTCCAAAAGTACTTTGTGATTTCCTCTAACAGTATTTCTTAATTTCTGTTATGGGCAACAGACGCTCTTATGAGTTTCTTTTTTTAACAGATTTTAAGAGTAAACATTGAACCATTATTTGGTGTAATGCTTACTAATGAACCTCATTTGAAGATACTGCCCTGTTAGTACTTATCCCCCTAAAGTGAATTTTTTTTTTCCCCCATGCCTACCCTTTTCATTTGAGTATTGGATGTTTGTTGTTTGGGCTATCCAATGTTGCAATACCCTTCCTGTTTTGGAATAACCCTTCAAAGTTTGGGAAACAAAATTTCACCCACCACCGTGAAAACTGAGGGGCTCTATTACCTTTTGATGTTTGATACCTAATTGCCCCTTTTTATATGGGAATTTAGGTATTTGAGGGAAAATTAAGAAAGTACAGGATATTTATTGCTATTTTTGATAAAATCCATGACTGTCAGGGTCCAGAAGTATTGGGGCCATTGTTTTCCTGTGTCAATCAGCTTTTCCTGCATAACAACCAACCACAAAAATCTCAGCAGCATGCAGTAAAAGCATTTATTTACTTCTCACTTCTGAGTTACATGTTAATTGGGGCTCAACTGATCTAGACTGTGCAGGGCTGGACTTGGTTTAAAGCCAAGCCTAGTGTTTAGGATTTCTCATATCACTCACACTCTTTATGAGATAGTGAGATACCTGCCACATGCACATTCCAGACACATCCCAAGCCTTTGCTCTCCCATGCCCACTAACATCCCATTGGCCGCAGCAAGTCATATGGCCAAGCCCCATATCAAGAGACTAGGAAATATGCTTTTTCTACCAAGAGACCATGGCAAGGGTGTGAATGTATAATGATATAACAGAATGGAGAGTTGAGAGCGTAACATAATCTGCCACATGTTCTATGCACATATTTCTGTGGCTGACACTTAGTTGAATCTTCAGTCCTTTGGTTCCTGCTACAGAATGTTTCTCCCGTCTTCCTATTGATTCGTTGAGCTACTTGATAACCTTTAGCAAACTGTGACATTTCAAATAATGTGGCATCATATGGGCATGTGGGAGAGAGTCTTTGACCACAAAGATGAGATGTGATGTCAAGAGGCAGTGTTCCATGTTGCCTTCTGTAAATCCAGATCCTGATTTATAAATCTTACACTCTCCCACCAAATGTTTATTATAGGGAAAACTTGGTCATTACATAATTTTTAGGAATATAATTTTTAAAATAATAAATATCTTTATTAAGATATAACTATTTCAATTTTTCATTCCAAATTCCTCATTTGTATTATCTTTTAAGCCAAGATTTTCACCAAAACACTCACTCTCATGAGTTGAAAGTAATGATATGTGTGTTGCTATTGTTATTTTTTCCTATCAGGGATCAGATTTGGCAGAGGAGAGGGTCTCCAAATAATTACAATAGTAGGTATGAAATAGTTGAGTTCCAGCTTGTGTTAACTATTTTTTTCCTACGAATGTAATATTCTTCAAAATCACTAAATGTAACTGGTACTTAGTTTATTAACTAATATTAAGGTTTAATATTTAAAAGAGTACTTCCACTTGAGGGCAGACAATACATATTAGACATCAAAAGAATGCCAGTTAACAACAGAATAACAAAACCAAGACCTGGAATGAAGACAATTTCTAGTATATGTGGGCAAAAACAAGCGAGCCTGATGATTAGTCAGTGTGAATTTTTCTCAGTGCTCTCCCTTTCGGTTAGAAATTTGAGCATGTAGAGTAATGCACCTGCACATCTGTGACTGCTGAAGGGAGTTGAGTGAAAGCACGACTATCTACCAAAAAAGAAAATAGCATTTTAAAATACCTTGTAATGCAAGATAATGAGCTGATATGATTACAAGCGAATGGACTCCATTACAGCACACAGTGCCACTCTGGGGTCAGTCTGATATTCCTCTTCTCTCACTAAAGATGCCACTCTGCTACTCTTTTATCTCTCTGCTTTTACAGTTAGCATGTAGATTTCACTATGTTGTATATTTAATTTTGTGCAGAAAAAAAAAGTCTTGGTGAATTCTGGTCTAAGTTGGTATTGGAGGTCTGAAAAGTAAATATTAAACCAATGCTTTATGTGCTCTGGGAAAGGATATCAACTAGTAAAGAGATGCATCACTGAGAGCCACTGTCAGGGGTCTACCCATGTCACCAGCTGCAACAAAACAGTCCTGCTTCTTCAAACTCCAATTCTTTTTCCTTAAAGGAGTAATTTTTTGTGGCAGACTATGCCATGGAAGCCCTATCAGTGAATGCTTGAGTGTATTGAAAGTAACTGAAAGCCTAAATATCACAGATTAAACAAAGTGAAGTTTATTTTTCTGGCAAGAAAGATAAATTGGAGAGTAGACCTTAACTTTTACTTATATATCATTGTCCAGAATTTAGCCACCTGACCAATGCTACATGCAAGGCATTATTTATTTGGAAATATTGCTACATTCAACTAAATAGTAAAGACAAAAAGACAAATGGGTATAATAACACTCTTAGTCACGTATCAAGTCCAACAGCAACAGTCCTGGGACCTCATGGTAAGAGAATACCTCATGGTAAGAGAGACAAACACAACCAGCATTTGGAATATAATCTCACTTAATAAGAATAGTAGAGTACTCCAGGTGGCTGTAGAGCAAAGTATTTTGAACTATCAAAGAACAATTATACTATGCAGAGTTAAACAGCCAAGGAGGACTTTATTTAAGATAATTGCAATAGGGGAGAGAGATTGAACTAAACCCTGCTGGAACAGAAGGTGGGAGACTTGTACAAGCACTGGAGTGAGCTCATGGTACAGTACTGAAAGGCCTTGGTTTGAGAGCAGCTGAGTCAGTGTGATCAGGCCATCTGTGTTTGCTAACTGGTGCTTATGGAAGTTAGACTCCTACCCTCCACAGAGACTAGGAGACAGGGGCACTATCTTGAGTACATTTGAAAGGGATGACTCTCATTTTCTAGAAAGAATTCCCCAGTTATAAAAATGGCAAGAGGCTGGGAGAAGATTTACATCTCAAAGGGGAGATACTATAAGAAAAGGAAGTATTACCGCTTATTATAGTTATGAAGAAACTGGTCTAAAGTTTAATCATGCTAAGGACCTCTTGGTTCATCTCATTAATGTTGTTCAGAAACACTAGACTATGACGTTGACAAAAAGCGGAATAAACTTAAGTCAGTTTTTAAAAGTTGTTCTTAAATTCTCCAGAGACAATTATTTCCCCTTGTTGCCTGCACCTCAGTGCAGATATTCCTACTGCCTCCTTTTCCTCATCCTCTGCTATGTCACCTCAAGTAAGATTAATTTTACGGACTAGTCAATAAAAATTTTAAATATGTGTGTTTAAAGTTCTGTAAGACACATTTGAAATCATGACATTTATTAAAATGCACAAGGAATTAAAAAACAGTTGGCATAAATGAGATAAAGAAGCACTTAGACGTATTGGAAATGAACACTATATTCACTGACATCAACATTTTATCATGTTTACTCCTAGAGAATTAGTGAATTGAAGAGTATTCAGCACCAATGGACAAAAGAGCTCTTTGAAAGATAGCTTCAAAGATACCTTGGAAGATATCTGGAAAAGCTCCAACAAATATTTAACCAGAATTTTTGAATAAAAGAATGGCGGAAATAGTAAAAAAGCAGTATCTAAGTGGCCAACTACTGCAAATTTTCCAAAACTAAAAATACAAATTCTCAGATTAAAAGCTCACTGTAAGTAAGGACCAAGAAGGGTCAATAAACATAAAGTCACATCTAAATCTATTGTTTTGGATGGAGCCTAAGAACATCAGAGAGAGAGAAAAATCAGCAAAAGTCAGCAAAGTAAATTCAAATGAACAACAAATAAAAAATATTAAATGGTCAACAGGTATCTCAACAGAAGGGAAAAATGAAATATTTTAAAGGGATGAGGGGTAATAAATACGAAACTAAAATATTGTAGCTTGATAAATTACAAATTATGAGCCTGGGCAAAATAAAGCTTTTTTAGTCATGTCAGATTTTTGAAAGTTCACTCAAAAAAAGTATTTAAGGATTTTTTAAAAGAAATATTTCTTTATTTGGGGGGGAGGGGCAAAAGGAGGGAATCTCAGACCCTCCACTGAGCAAGGAGCTCCACGCAGGGCTCGATGTAGTCAGGGCTCCATTTCATGACCCTTGAGATCATGACCTGAGCCAAAATCACAAGTCAGATGCTTAACTGACTGAGATACCCAGGCACTCAGTGATTTTTTTTTCTTTTTTTGAGAAACAAGTAAAACCAGGAAGCAGGAAAGAATGTTGCACATATAAATTGATAAAATATTTTGTAAATGAATTGTAAAATAGTGATAATTTTGTACTTAAGAAAATATAGCTAAAGTTTTTTACTACAATTGCAAAACTAATTTTGCATTTTTACATTATAAGATGTAAAATAACTTTAAATGTATGGCTATTTATAATTTATAGTTAAACAATAATGTTTCAAGAGGATAACAAAAAATTAGAAATGCAATATGTAACTCCCAGACCAGCAAATGAAAAGCAGGATGGAGGGAGATGATAAAATTTTATGAAGCCATCAGAAGGCAGAAAAGGTAAATATGTAATTAATCATAGTATAAGTGAGCATTAAACTCATTTATTAGAAGATTGGTAGAAGTGATTAGATTAAAAATTCAACTGTATTTTACTTTTGGTCATAGAAAATTTAAGAGAATTCATATAAACCATTAAAACTATAGGAAAATTCAGCAAAATATTTTAAAAATAAAATTATTACATCACAATATAAAATTTAATAATTTTTCTATATCCTAATAAAGAACAAATAAGAAAATACAGTTGAAAGAATACTATTCACACATCCCTAAGTAACACTGAAATAAACCTATAAATATATGCAAGATTTTAGAGTAGAAATTTTGAAAAATTGAGAAGATTAAAAAGAACACCCTATAAGTGGAAATTATAAAATATTTATGGATAGAAAGACTCAATACCTTGAACATATCAAATTGTCCTTAATTAATCTATAAATTCAATGCAACTCCAATCAAAATTCCAGTAAAAATTTCCAAGGAACAGAACAAGCTGACCCAAAAAAGCATAGATATGTACAAAAGAGCAAGAAAAGCTAAGTTAATTTAGAAAAATAAAATATCATGTTTTTTGTCTGCAAAATATAAAAGTATGCTATTAGAATGTCATAGTAATTAAGGCAAGTTGTTATAGACAAATATAGTGGAAGAACAGAATAGTTAGCCAAGAAACAGACCCTCATTATATGAAAAGTTGAAAGAATGGATCACTGAAAAAATAGTGCCAATGTAACTGGTCATCCAAATGAAAAAACATAAAAGTAGATTTTAATCTTGTAGCATACACATGCATGTGTGCACACACACACAACACAATTTCTATTTGGATTTAAAACTTTGAGAAAAACTTGAAAGTTTTAGGGAAAAAAAGAAAATATGTTTGATTTCAAGATAATAGGTTTTTTTTCTTTTAGAAAATGGCCTGGTGATACATATCATTTTTAAAGTTGAATATTTTACTTAATTAAAATGAAAGACTCTTGTATCACCAAAAACACCATGAATGGAAAGGGAGGCCATAAGTGGGGAGAAGATATTTGAAATATGCAAAACCAATAAAGGAACAGTATCCAGAATGAATATAAATACTCTTAAATTATAGACCATACATGCACCCAAAATAATAACTTTGGGGAAAAGACAACAATAAAATAAACTGACAATTTGTAGAGTAAAAACCAATTGACCAAATGTATAAAAAATAGCTAAACAAAAAAGTAAAACCATTTAATTCATCAAATTGACAATGTTCAAAATGCTATGAAAAATACTTACTGGTGAAGAAATAATTTGTGAGAAATGCCCTTATTGTTGATAAGTGTATCTATTGGTAAAGCAATTTCATTTTTTTTTTAAAAAAGTCTTTATTTGTGAGAGATACAGAGAGAGGCAGAGACACAGGCAGAGGGAGAAGTAGGCTCCATGCAGGGAGCCTGACATGGGACTCAATCCTAGGACCCCGGGATCATGCCCTGAGCTGAAGGAAGATGCTCAATCACTAAGCCCCCCAGGTGTCCCGGTAAAGCAATTTCCAAGGGCAAATTGATAAATTGGTAAATTAAAGAAACATATATCTTCCTACTCAGCAATTCCATTTACAGGTATATCTCCCTGAGAAGTCCTTGAATGTATGCATATATAAAGATATACAGCAAAACTAATTACAGCAGTGTCTATAGTAATAAAAACTAGAAATATCCAAAATATCTGTTACTCGAAGATTGGATTAGTCGATTTTAATAAGTTTATATACAGGGACATCAACCAGCATTTAATGTGAATGAATAGAGTTAAATATGTCAACACAAATACATTTCAAAAACATAAGATTGAACAAAAGAAACAAATTACAACATGGTAAGTATAATATAATATTTATATAAAGATTGAGAATATGCCAACCAAATTTATGCCTTGTTTATGGATTAATTCATATGTAAAACAGTATAAAATACTGGAGAAGATTCTAAAATTCAGTTTGAGAGGAAAAACATCATTCAACAATTATACAAAGGGCTTTAAGAATATTTATTATTATTATGGGTTGTACTTTGCTCCCCCACAATTCATATGTTAGAATCCTCACCTCAGAATGTGACCTCTCAAGGAAAATAGTAGAAATAGGATCTTTGCAGATGTAACTAGTTAAGATGGGTTCATATGGAATTGGGTTGTATATCTGTGTCCTTATATTGGGAAAATTTGGAGAGAGAGACACACACACACAGGGAGAATAACCATGTGCAGATGGGCTGCCATCATACAAGGAACTAGCAGAGCTAGAAGAGAGACCTGGAACTGATCCTTGTCTCGTGCCTTCACAGAGAACATGGCTCTTCAACAGACTTCTGACCAGACTTCTGACCTCTGGAACTGTGAAGACAACAAATTTCTGTTGCTAAAGTGACTCAGTTTGTGCTATCTTGTTAGGCAGCCAGAGTCATTTTTTGTTTCTTGAAATTTATCTACAGCAAGTACTACAAACATTTAAAAGTTGATAAAAATGAATGATAATTATATGTAGGCATGTCATATTATTCTCTATGCTTTTCTTTGAACTTGAAAATGACATGATTTTAAGAAATAAAAATAGACAGCAATCCTCAAAAACAGAATTAATAAAATAGAAAAGGTATTTAGCCAAGGAAGCTAGAATGTGTTAAGAAATCGGTTTCATGAAGGGCAAGAGGGAAGTCTTAAACAGTAATAAATACTGAATTAGTACACTTAAAATCAGTACCATTTAGAAAGTTATTCTTTAAATTTAAAAAAGCAAAACTGAAAAATTCAATTAATAAAAAAACTTTATACGCAGAAGATATGTAAAGAAGACATTGGTTCTGTAAAGATATACAGAGATGATTTTTAAAAGGATGATGATACAGTTATCAAAGTTATATACTAATATATTTAAATCCCTTTGGAAAAAGAATCTTTTAAAAATTATAAATCACTTGATGTACATCCAAAAGAAAAAATCCTCAAATCCTACTGTACACATGTGGAAAGTCTGTATCATATAATTTATAAAGGAGGAAGCACACAATTTAAAAAATGATCAAGGTTATACATCACACAAGTACAAATTAAGATCATGAAATGTATTGTCATTTACCACTCTGTCTGCTTGAAAGAAATCCTAGTATCCAGGCACGGAAAGTTTAGGTGCCGCAATAGGGTGGACAACTGCAAGGTAGTAACTTAGGATGATAGAGGCTTTGGACGTTTCAAAAGTAGAAACATCCCTCTGAACAAGTCCTCAGCACATTGTTTTGTATTGACCCCTTTACCTGTTTCTCATACTAGGCTCAGAGTATCTTGAAAGCAAAGATTTTGTGTTTTTTGCTTTGATATTCCCCAAAATTAAAAAAAATAAAAATATATGGAAATGCATAATGATGGCAAGGTTGTAGGTGAAAAATAAGTCTATTACATGGTTAGGAAGAATGGACATTGGAAGAGAAATAATTTGGCAATCTGTAGAAAATCCTTCAAAACACTCTTTCTCTTTTCATTAATAAATCCATTTCTTGAAAACCAGTCTAACGAAATAACCAGAGGGACGCCTCGGTGGCTCAGGAGTTGAGCATCTGCCTTCAGCTCAGGGCGTGATCCCGGGATCTGGGGATCGAGTCCCACATCGGGCTCCCTGCAAGGATCCCGCTTCTCCCTCTGCCTGTCTCTGCTTCTCTCTCTCTCTTTCTGTGTCTCTCACGAATAAATAAATAATAAAATCTTTTAAAAAAGAAATAACTGGAAATTCGAATAAAGGATTTTATCAAATATGGTCAGCTATAATAGTAAAAAACTAGAAATCTCCCAAATGTCCAACAACTAAAAAATAGCTAGTAAAGTATAGTAAAGCACATCATGCAATCCTTTAAATAAACTTAATCACGAGCTTTTAATGGGGTGGAAAAATCACTTATGCTATATCATGACTCTGTTTTCCCAATTATACAAAGAGAATCATAACTACTAAACAAGAATCAGAGAAGGGGCACACATCCTTAAATATGAAGAGTGCATATCTTAAAGTGGTGGATTAATGCTTCATTTTAATTCTTTTTTATATTGGTATGTATTTTTTAAGCTTTTTTTTTTTTTTTTTTGAAATCATGTATGATGTTACAGTAAAAAAAAAATTGTTAGGAAAATCAATATGACAGGAACCCATCAGACAACATCTTTCCAATCTAGTTAACATAAAGGTGAAAAGGCATAAAAAGTAATTTAAAGGGCTTATCACCTCTTGCCTCATCTATTCTAACAGATTCACACTACATCTCTCACCTCTTGGTATACCACTCTTCAGTTTATTTTCTGCACTGTTGCCAGAATGCTCTGTCAAGAGCACAGATGTCATTGTTTCTTTTACTTCCTAAGCTTATTTGGTTCTCTTTTGCCTGAAGCACTGGTTCTCAACCATGACTGCACATCAGAATCACCCTGGTTAGCTCTAAAACATGTCCGGTGCCAGACCTTCCTCCTCACTGTGACCCGCAGAGTTTCTGATTTAATTATTCTTGAATACAACCAAGGCATCAGCATTTTCTAAAGATCCCTAAAACTAAATGCCTCACGATGGTGTATAATGAGGGTGGCTACCTCTCTAGCCCTGTTTCTTACCAGTTTCTCTTAAGAAGGCTCTGGATTTTAGGCTGAATATGACATACCAATTTCACAACTTTCTGTTTACCTATGATTCTCCTTCTCCCTGGAATGAACTTTCTTCCCTTATAAAGTGGAATTCTCCTAGTCACCCTTTTCACTCTTTAAAACTCTGTTTAAACAGTCCCTTGCTAAGTAAACCTTCTCTGATACCCTAAGGCAGTTAGATGCCCCCACCCACTTTGCTTTACAGAAGCCCAAACACAGCCAGGCCTGGAGAGATTAGGTCTTGCAGCAGGGTGAACCATTAAAGAAGTAGAATGTGACAGGATTTTGACATTTTGAAAATAGGACCGTCACGTGACAGAGACCTTGATTCATTATTTGATAAATGTTCCCTTTTGCTGTCTTTCCCACTAGACTGAGAGCTCCTGCAGGCAAGGATCTTACATACTCATCTTTGTATGACAGCACTTAGTCCAATGTCAGGCAGTTTGTAGATACTCATTTTTTTAAGTCAATATAAGAAGGAATTAATCCAGTGTATGATAAATGGCAAATATATGGCACAGAAGAAAATATAGTAGGAATTCAAAAGAGCAAGTTTGCTCAACGAAGTTTTCACCACATCACAGTGCAAGGGGGAGCTCTGGGTTCGCACAGACCAGAGTGCCTCTTGCTAGCTGTGTCACGGTGAACAAGTTACCTGACCTTTCTAAGCTTCGACTTCTCCAAGTGTGAGGATGACCATCTTGATCTCACTGGGTTGTCTGTAGCTCATAATGTGCTTGGCAGATACAGGCGGTCAATGAATGTTGGGTCCTACCCCTCTTCTTCAGTTTTTACACTATTATAATGGAAACTTTCTCAACAAGTGATGCACTCCTTGGAAGCAGAGAGGACATCTTACTCATTGGGTGCTACTTCATAGATTAGAATGGTGCTGAGTACAAACCATGGTCTCAATAGATTGTTTTTCAGTTAAAGGAGAAATTACATGAAATTGAAGGTTGGGTCTCATTGGATACACAAAAGTGTAGCAAGATGGTGAGAGGAATAGTGGAGATTGAAAGAGGTGAAGCATGAACATAGTGGAAAATAAAGTTATTAAGGGAGGAGCTATGGAAGAGACGTTAACTCAGTGAGGTAGATGACTCAGGTAGGGAAGGAATTTAACAGAAGAGTGCCCAGAAGGTGAGGTTAAGATTTAAGATTTTATCCTTTATATAATGGGGAGCCGTCGAAGAATTGGAGACAAGTATGAAATGTTCTCCAGCTCAAGACTTAGAGCTGCTCTCCAGATTTGAATAGCATGAAATAGAAGTTGTTTGCAAATAGAAGTTGGTTTTATACATTTCATGCATTTAAAGAGAACTATTATTAATGCTAATCATAGGTGTGATGTAGTCCTGAAGTAGAGTAACATCAAAAGAAATAAAGGTGAAGCATGGTATGCAATTATTATTACTTGGCAGATCAATAGAACACGACAGGGAAAGACAGAAAGAGCACGCACAATAAGAAATGCAATGAACATGAAATGAAAAAAAAAAAAAGCTTGAAAACTGAGAATTCAGAGAGAAGATCTATTCAGCATTAGATAGGGGGGATGGTATAACCAAATACAAAAGCCCAGTAGGCATTTGGAGAGGTGGGACTGGATGGACTCCTAATTACACAATGATTACACACATGATAGGTTACAAGATTAGAGTAGATGAAGACACACTGGCTCGAAGTACAAAAAGAAAAAAAGAAGGCCTAAGTTGCCTCCTTCAGAACAAACTACTAAGTGTTAGGAGCCAAAGAAGAGAATCACACAATCTTGTATGTGAAACAGTCTTCTATGCTTCACATAATTTTAATGTTCTGCTTTGTTTTGTTAACAAAGAACAATAATTCAGGGAAAATTGAGTTTTCTTTGGATCCTTTTAAGGCAATCACTTTATTTTATTTTTTTTCTTCTGTTAAAAAATAATTTTATTGAGACATAATGCAAATAGTTCACTCTTTTAAAGTGTACAATCCAGTGGTTTTATCACACAGTTGTATATTGATCACTGATATGGAATTCCAGAACATTTTTATCATCCCCAAAAGAAACCCCATACCCATTAGACTCAGACCTATGCCTCTTTCCCTCAGCTCCTGACAAAACTAATCCCCTTTTTCTGTTTCTAGAGATTTGCCTATTCTGGATATTTCATATCAATGGAATCCTACAATCTGTAGTCTTTATATATATTTTTTAATATTTTATTTATTTATTTGAGAAAGCGAGTGTATATGCCAATGAGTGGGGGGTGGGGCAGAGGGAGAGGGAGAGAGAGAATCTCAAGCAGACTCCCTGCTGAATTGAAGAGCCAGACTTGGGGCTCCATCCCAGGACTCTGAGACCATGACCTGAGCTGAAACTAAGAGTTGAAGCCGGACCGACTAACCCGTTTTGTGCCTCCTTTACTTAGCATGACGGTATCCAGGTTTATCTATGTCGTAGCGTGCATCAGAACATGACTGCATTTTAATGGTTGAATAATATTCTATTGTATGGATATACACATTCTGGTTAGCCACCCATCAGTTGATGGACATTTAGTTTGTTTCCACTTTCTGGTTGTTACAAACAAGGCTGTTAGGAACATTCATGTACAAATTTTTCTGTGGATGTATGTGTTTATTTATCTTGGTTGTATGCTTAGGAGTAGAATATCTGGATGATTTGATAACTTTATGCTTAACATTTTGAAGAAATTCCAAACTGTTTCTCACAGCAGCTGCACTGTTTTACATTCTCACCAGCAATATGTGAGCATTCCAGTTTCTCCACGTTTATACCAAAATTTGTGTCTTTTTGACTATAGCCATCCCAGTGGACATCTCATTGTGGTTTTTATTAGCATTTCCCTAATGACTAATGATGTTGAGCATCTTTGTATGCGCCCATTGGCCATTTGTGTACCTTCTTTGAAGAAATTGTCTATTCAAATCCGTTGCCCATTTTAAAATCAGGTTGTCTCTTTATTGTTGAATTGTAAGAGCTCTTTATATATTCTTCATACTAGAACCTTATCAGATATATGGAGTGCCAATATTTTCTACCTTTTGATTTCACTTTCTTGATGTGTCCTTTGAAGCCCAAAGCTTTTAATTTTGATTAAGTCCACTTTATTTTTCTTTGATTGCTTGTGCATTTGGTATCATATCTAGAAATTATTGCTTAATTTAAAGTTACAAAGACTTACCTAAGTTTTCACCTATGAGCTTTACAGTTTTAGTTTTTATGTGTAGACAGGGTGTACATTTGCATTTGAAGTGGATTCAACATTCCGGATTTAAATATTTATTTAATTCACTTGTTTTTAGTATGTACCCCTACCTTTAGCTATGTCTGACCTTCCCTACTGGCAGAAAGTCTGTTTTACTGTCTTTGGAGAACAAATCTTCCCTCTTCTGCCAGGATTGGAGGGGACACACATCTAGGTGGAGGGGATAGAACTGAGGCACTACCAAGTCAGGCAAAATTTTAATGAACTCCTTGTAGCCCCTCTTCCTCCTCTAACTTAAAGATACCAGGTGCCACCATTGCCTAAGATTTTCAGCTGTTAACGTCTATGGTATAAATTGGGTTGTTTTCCTGAATTTTCCCTACAATTGCTTTGGGATTCAGCACTCTGAGGACTGGTAAGTTGGTTCTTTCCTATTTACCTTTAATTTTTAAAGATTGTGTTGCTGGGGCACCTGGGTGGCTCAGCGGTTGAATGTCTGCCCTTGGCTCAGGTCGTGACCCTGGGGTCCTGGGATTGAGTCCCACTTGGGCTCCCCACAGGGAGCCTGCCTCTTCCTCTGCCTGTGTCTCTGCCTGTCTGTGCCTCTCATGAATAAATAAATAAAATATTTTTTAAAATTGTGCTGCTGTTTTATTTGGGAGCAAATACTGTTCTGCCATTGGGAGAAGTGTCTTTATTAAGTTATGTCTTTCTTGTGCCAAAAACTCAGAAATAGCAAAATTTAAACCACCAACTCAATAAGTAGTATTTAGTAAGTTTATTGTGCATATAAGAGCAGTTCAGGTACTGGAAGCTTCCAAAAATTAAAAAACCAAATGATAGGAAGTTAGGCGCATGAAGTTACAGGATGGTTCGTAGAGCGAAGACAGGAAATTGTCTGATCTTTAAGTGACTATTAGTGAGGTTTTATAGACAGCAAGGATTGATTAAAAGTGACTATCTCATACTATTTTTTTATCTCATACTATTTTTAAGAAGATGATTTAAGTGTCTTTGATGATTGCCAGAGAAATTTGCAAGAAATAGTTTAAGTTTTACTTATGTTCATGAAATAAGCTCGGTTTAGTTTTTCTTACATGCATGGCTTAAATGGTTTTGTCTGATCAAGGAATACTCAAGTCTGATCTCCATCTTGTTTTTAATTTTAACACTAGAAGCAAAGTCAAGCTGTGCTGTGTGATTTTTTTTTCCTCCCTTTTTCTATTTAATTAATGATTGGTGTTAATTTCTTTCACATTTTATTATGATGTTTTCTGACTTCTTAGTTTCTAAAGTTGTAATTCTTTTTCTAAAAAATTGTCTTTATGGATATATTAGCGATAGGCTGAGAGAGGCTGTATTAGAATCTTCTAGTCACAGACCATTTTGAACCAGATAATATTGATTTAGTTTAGAAAATTGTGTGATACAATTGGATGAAAAAAACTCGAGTTGGGGACACTGGTTGGGATATTCTATTCCTGAAGAGAAAGTCTTTTATCACATTTTTTTAAAGTAACTTTTCCCATCACCTGAAGCTTATTTCAGTATATCCAGGTCATCACACCTCACAGGTGTTCAATGAATATGCTCACGCAGCTACTTTCCTGATGCTTCTCTTACAGCAAAACTCCTTTAAAAAAAAAGATGCCCATACACACTTTATCATGCCTGTTCCCTGGGTAATATCATTCCATTCTATGACTCTAAAATATGATCAATAAGATATTGGATCCAAAACTTATAACTCTTCTCAAGTTTGCACTTATTTAATCAACCACCTCTTGGATGCCTGATAGGCATCTTTAAAAAATGTCTTAAATCCATCTATTTAATCTTTCCCAGACAGAAAAGATGTTTCTATCCCTGTCCATGGCTACCATTTACCCTGTTTCTCAGACCCAGGTCCTTAGAGGATTTTTTTTTTTGAGGTATAATAGACCTAACACCATAATAGTTTCATGTGTACAACATAATGATTTAATGTTTGTGTAGGTTATAAACTGCCACAATAAGTCTAGTTAACATCCAATACCATCTCTAGCAAATGGGCTTCATTCCTGTAAAGTCTGGGCACTTTTCACATGGTTGCTTCTGCCCTGGGCCCTGGAATGAGTGAGTGTGTGCAAGTGCATCGGTGCACCAGCTTTAAGAGGTATGTCTCTGTTCCCCATGAACAGGCAAAGGGTGAGACTTCAGGTAGGGTAAGAATGGGGACCCCCAAGTAGGCTCTGAGGATATTTCAGGGATGCAGATGCTAAGACAGAACAAAGGGATCAGGAAAATGTAGACCACTCTATTCCAATTACTAGGGTCAAAATGTTTTTCTAATAATTACATTGTAAACACAGAAAATAAAAATAACCACAAAAACTAATCATGACTCAGAGGAAAACTTCTCTATAAAGATTAATGAGACCTAGCAATTCATATCTATAGATCATAGATGTCACAGAAACAAAACTCTCACACGGTGTGTAAGCATCACGTCTCGTTCCAGGTCACTGACCTAACCACCATTGAGTGTCCTGGTAAAGTCCTACTAAAAGGCCAGAGATGAAAACCCTCATTGGCAACCCAGATGGGACCCCTCTCACTCCTGAGAGCTTCCTCTGGATCCGTGTGTAATAAAACTCACTTTGCTCACTCTCCTTTGTCCACGAGATTCATTCTTTGACCCCACGATACAAGAACCTCCCTCTCCTGCTTTACCCACAGCTCCAGGGGACCTCATGAGCATAAGACCCATTGATTTTCAAGCTAGGTGCTGTGTGGGCTTTAAAAGTTGAAGGGCTTGTGAGGGGTATGCATGCTTCCCTCTTCAGAGAAGCTCCAGGGTTTGAGCTCCTTGCTGATTCCGAGTCCCTGTGCTGGGCTGGCAGTGGTGTGAGGGGTCGGGGTGGGGGTTTGGTTTATAGCAAGATTGTGCCTCAGCCTTTCCTACCCACCTTAAGGTGGTTTTATTCTCAGTTCCCCAATATGGAGGAGTTCCACTAGTTCTCAGGGTATTTTGTTGGTTTATGTTCAGACAAAATTGTTCCATGCATAGCTGTTGTGGGAGATGAATTCAGGACCTTCCTACCCGGGCATCTTGAACTGGAACCTACAGCAGTGATCTCAGAAGATAATTTGAGAAATGATCTGCTCTTATGTAGGTTTGCGGCTGAAGGGTGAGACTCTGCCGTGATTATCCCTATCTATTCCCTAAAACCTCCTACTGATTTTGTGTATTCGTATGGGTAAAAGTTAAGAATGATGCTTCTTAGATTTACCTCTGATAAAATGGTTACAGTTACATTTATGTTTTACCATAACTTAGAGATCTGTGGCCAATCGCACTTTGTATAAATGAAATTAAATGGCAGCAGTGTTTTAATCTGAAATAATTCTGATTATTCAAAAAGCATCATTTTCAGCCTTCTTCCATCTGTGCCTTTGATCTGGGTGAACTGATGAGCTGTCTATCCTTTACAAATTAATCTCCAATTAAAAGCTGCTCCTGGAACTGTGGATGTTGCTCATTTTAATCAGGAACCATGAAATAGCAGATTTCCTTTAGTACTTGAATGTGGCAGAAATTCACAGATTCTGAAACTTAGAGCTTTTTAAAATAAAATTCAAAGTCACCAAAAACTGGATGCATTACTTTTGAAAGGTTATTCACAGGACTTCGCTTAACACACTTGCAAATCCCTGGTGAATTAGTTGACTAGATGATCACCTAAATTTTCGGGTTGGAGTATCAAATCATTTCTGTGTGCATTTCCATGCCAACCCTGAAAATGAAATGCCTGGATCTTTCCTAGAGGAAGAGATGGTCTAGTCCATTGTTTGTTTTCTTTTTCCCAGAAAATTGTATCCTTCTAAAAATGAAATACATTTTAAACCAATATTACGCATTGTTTTTTAAACAAATGAAAAAGGGCAATGGGAACTTGCAAGCCTACGTCATAGACTCCACAACTCAATGTATCCCAAAATTTCTTAAATAATAAAAAATGCAAAAGGTAGCAAGATATTTTTTTCCTGAGGCCTGCAGTGTGTGCAGCCCTAGTTGCGTGAAAAAATTGTCTGAGACTGAAAGCTACTTTTGACAAACAACACAAAGACTCCTGCTTGAATGCCAGGAGACTCAGCCTGTCTCCCCACAGTCGTGCACTTAGCTACAGACAGGTGTTCAACACAGCTCTTACTCCGTGACTTCGGTAGATAAGCTTCAGAAACACCTTTTTACCCCTAAAACAAAAGGCAAAGAAAAACCTGGAAGACTCTTTTGCAATTCATATATGATAATGTTGCCAGTCCTCATCCCAGATCCTTGAGACTTTTGAAAGGTTATTCACAGGACTTCGCTTAACACACATGCAAATCCCTGGTGAATTAGTTGACTAGATGATCACCTAAATTTTGGGGTTGGAGTATCCTGTGGCAAGATCTCACGTGAAAAACATTTGAGTATTAAAGCAAAATAATCCTAATGATTTTATCTTTAATATTTTTAAAGATCTGATTTATTAGCGAGTGAAGAAAAATGTGGGGGAGGGGGAAGGGTGTGGGTGAGTAACATCTGTCACCATACCTAGTTGTAATTTTGTTCTTGTGATGGGAACTTTTAAGACTTATTCTCTTAATTTTCAAATATATGCAATGCATTATCATCAGCTAGAGCTGCTGTGCTCTGTATTGCATCCTCATGACTTATTTTATAACTGGGAGTTTGTACCTTTTGATCTTCCTCATCCATTTGGCTCATCCTTTCACCTCCTGCCTCTTGCATCATCGCCAATCTACTTTTGAAGATTATACCTACAAGTGAGATCACATGATATGTCTTTCTCAGACTTATTTCACTTGGCCTAATGCCTTCAAGATCTCTCTGTTGTTGCATGTGGCAAGATTTTATCCTCTTTTATGGATGAGTAATATCCTGTTGTATGTATATATACAACCTGCTTATTCATTCATCCATCTACGGACACAGGTTGTTTCCATATCTCGGCTATTTTAAATAATAGCGCAGTGAACATGGGGGTGCATTTATCGTTTTGAATTCATATTTTTGTTTTATTTGAATCAATGCCCAGAATTGGGACTACTAGATCATGTGATGATTGTATCCTCAATTTTTTGAGGAATATCAACACTGTTTTCTGTAATGGTTGCACCAATTTACATTTCCAGCAACAGTGTGCAAGGGTTCTCCTTCCTTCACATCCTCGCTAATGTTTGTTATGTATCACTTTTTAGAACAGCCATTCAAACAGCTGTGAGGTGATATTGAGTTAGGGACACACAGGTTCTTGGCAGGGCTACATAGGGGACCACGGAAGCAGGCTCACAAAAATCCCAAAAAATGCTGAGGCGTAAGGAAACCAGAGATAAAGGAGCAAGCCAAACCACCCTGCCCTAACGTGTGGGTGGAGAAGGTGTCTTGTTATAACAGCTACTTGTGACCAACAAAGAATAACCAGACCCTGAAGAAGAAGTAAGCCATTAAAGATGTTATCAATGGTCCTTACTCAATGGTGACATCAATAGATAATGTTAAAAGGATTTAGGTTCCCTGAATAAAAGACCAACCCTACAAGCCCTCAGTGGCAACCCGGTCAGGCCCCCTTTTGCTTCTGAGAGCTTTCTCTGTATTTTTACTTAATAAACTTCTATCCCTTTACTTGCTCTCCGGTGTCTGTGAGATTCATTCTTTGACTCTGTGCAACAATATTTTGATGGTGGTTTTGCCTTGCATTTCCCTGTTGAGTGATATTAAGCATCTTTTCATGGACCTGTTAGCCATCTGCGTCGTCTTCAGAAAAATGTTTATTCAGATCTTCTCATTTGTCAACTAGGAGTGTTTGGATTTTTTGCTATTGAGTTGTATGAGCTCTTTATATATCAGAAGCTTCTGGTAAGTATTGTGGCTATGAGATTTCTGAGAGATTCCCATCAACCCTCTCTGTTCTGGCACCTTCCACCTCCCATTACAGATGGTCCTCTCGGGAATGTCAAAATTAGTTAATGGGCCTCTACTTTGAAAGGGTTATCACAGGGGATCCAAAAAAGTATCTTTCACACCTTGTCCAGACAAAGTAATGTTGTCTAACAAATTCTACTTTTAGCCAAGTGCAAAGGAGAAATGATTTCTCCATACTTAACAAGGAAGCCATCTGGATGGAGGATGGAGGGAGTGAGCAGGAAAGCTGTACTCGTTTCCTCATGGCTTTTGGAGCCCATTACACCGAGGCCTGTAAGAGGAGCCCCGATGTCTCACTTGCCTCCCACACGTCTCCAAATGGTTTTCTTAAATTCGTAAAGCAGACATCTTTCATTTTCTTTTCCCAGAAATAAAGTTTTAAAGGTCAACTATATTGGAAAAAATGTAAGCATTCTTGGGCAGTTACTTTTTGTTTAAAGAAAAACAATCTAGCTTTTTTGTCTTTGAAAATATTTCTTCACTTATTTTTAAGTCTTTTACTTCTGTATCTCAAACTTCTGAGCAAACTTAGAGTGAATCAAGGCTTGGACTAGTAAATATGAGAATAAGTGGAAATTTATGCTTTCTTTATATTACTGATTTTATTAGCACACGCCCTAAATTTCTAATAGAAAAAAATAGCAATAGGAGAAAGAGTCTATAGTAAAACTCGTGCAATTCTGTAAAATTGCCTATTTGGTTAAAGACTTGCTGGCACAATTCCTATCTGAAAATTCTGAGAAGAGGTAATCAGACTTGGAAGAATAAAATTTTTCATTAGGGAAAGAGTCTGTTAGCCTGTATTACATAATTATGAGAAGCACAATTAAAAGCAAATACTGGAGTCGAAGTTGATCTATATCCTTGAGGTACCACTGTTGAATATTTATCAAATGTCTTAACTTCCTCAAAAGCCATATTGACTCTTTTTTCCCCAGAAAAATTCAGATGGTCTTATCACCAAGAAGATTGAATGACAAGCTTGCAATAATGCAAAGACCGGACTATTCTGTTTCCCTTCATTAACTATCCCCAAATCTTTCTTGAATGATTGTTCTCACCAAAGTCACTCTCTGCTTAGCCTCACACTCTCCTTAAACCTGTCAGTACTACCATCAGAGTGATCTCAACATAACACAAAATGGACCTTTTCTTGTCCAAACCTTTCAATGGCTCCTCAATGATTATGGGATAAGGGAAACGTGATTTCACGTAATTTTCCAGAAACTTCATGCGTGTAAGCCTGCCTCTGCTTCAGGGTTATGTTCTGTCATTGTCCATATGAGAAGTAAACCATCTATTTGCATGAGATTCTAAAGACCATTTTATGATGTGAAACCTGGTTTAAGTAAATGTAATACAAGGAAGGGAAATTGAAGTTGACTTTATTCTGAGTGACTCAGAAAATGGTGATGATCATTATAAAGTTAAACCAGAAGAAAGCTGGATTAGTTAGGAAAGGGAATTGTTCTGCATTTCAATTTACTGAGTAAGAAACTTGAAAAATTATCGGTAAAAACTTTCCACATGCAGTAGGTTAAATGGAACCCAGAACTCAGCTGTTAGAGTAAAAGTAGAACTAGAAACTCAATTTTGATAATTTTAAGCAGAATGGTGAAAGTAGAAGCCACAAAAATTATTAAAATTGACAAGAAAATTATGTAGGAAGAGAAACTAAAGATGCATTTAACATTTTACAATGTGCACAATTAGTAAGTGGGTGTAAGAGACTCTCAGAAGGGGAGACTCCTTGTCAGGGAAGGTTCCTTTAATGAGCCTCTTTAAACCGGAATGCCATACACACACATCCCATACACTGCACAGGCCTCCAGGTGAACACCTACTACTCCACTTCCCAACCCCAACTCCATATTCTCCTTTTTCTTCCTAGGACTTGTCACCACCACTGATTCATAGATCTTCCCCCTGTGAGAACAGTCTTTGTTTCCTTCCCTCTGTATATTTGCTCCTGGAACAGCGTTTGGCACATGGCAAAATTTTAATAGCTCTTTGTTTAAAACTATCTGAATAAAAAGAGTAGACATAGATGCACCCAGTATTAGGACATTTTTTCTAGCATTTCTGATCATTTCAGCACCAGGGAACAGAGAAAATAAATGATTCAGGATCCGAGATAGAGAAATTCCTAGGAATTGTCAGACACGTGGTTCAAGAGATGGGTCAAGGAACCCCACTATGAAAGAGGCAAGTAAGGCTAGGGGGGGATTAAAGGCTTGGAGAGTATATAGACGCTGGTATTTCACAAGCATGCAGAATCAAGAGGAGACCTTGTGGAGATTATAGTAAGGATAAGAAATGTTAAATTCAAGTTACTGCCTTAGCTCATGTTTCCTTCCTTTATGGATTTATTTTTATCCACTTCTGACTTCAGTTGTCATCTAAATGAAATATATTGAGTGTCTGGCTCTAGAAAAGAATTCAATGAAAATAAGCTATTATCTTTTCGGTATTATTTGTTTATATGCAAAAGCCTCCCACACAGGCTTTCTGACATCCCTAAGATAGCTCCAGATTTATCATTCTAATTTTGACCTTAAGTATCTCAGATACAACTTGTTCAAAATATAATTTATCAATCCCTTTCAAGGAAAAGCTATTGTTGTTCTCCTGTGCCACAGTAAATTCCATCGTATATCCAGTCTTACTGTTAAGGCCTTAGAATCCTCAGTTTCCATCCCTTTCAGACACAGTCCCATCTAGTCTCCATATCCTGCCAAGTCCCATTTGAAGATTTATCACTTACCCTCTCTAGCTGAGACGCCTACCATTTCATTCCTAACCAATTCTGTTCTTCTCATCAGCTGTTTATATATCTCTCCCATTCTCCTCATTGTCATCATTGCTATTTTTCTAAAACTACAATTAAGTCAACAACATTCAAGATATCTGATGGCTCTTAATTGACCACAAAATGAAAACGTTTATTTGTTCACTATGCACCCATTGTGCCAGATGCTTTTCATACAGTGGAAAACAAGGCACTTGTGACCCACCCATCTTATGCTGGTTCCCTTTACTTCATGCTCATCTCAAGCCATGCACTTGCCATGCCCTCTCTTCCCCACATTGAGTTATGACCATCCAAGGGTGTTTCAAGTCTTTCCATAGTTTATTGTCTTTGTCCATGCTGATCCTGCTGTCTAGGAAATACTACCTGCTGAAGTTCAAATGAGAAACTTTTCAGATGCTATTCCTTCTGGGAAATGTGTCTGTCTGTGGCCAAGAGATTTTCTCTTACCTGTCCCAGGACTCTGCTAATGTTTCTGTCAGAGTACTTAGTATGTTTATCTTTCTTTTTTTCCTTTATTGTGACTTCCTATAAAAATATATATACCAGTTAATTAACTGAATTCAAATAAAATTTAAAATATATACATATATATAGCTAGTAGCAATACACACAAACACACACACATACACCAAAGTATAACATAGTGCTTGACATACTGTATACCCTGAATGAATGAGAAGCATATGAATACTTTGAAGATTGGACAATCAATGGAAGGTTTGTACAGACTTTGTAGGAAAACTTACCTACTTTGAATTCCTAAGTCCTTTGTTTCTTATTATAAAACTTGAGCAAGTAACTTAATATCCTTTTCTTTTTAAAAAAATCATTATAATGGAAAACTTCAAACATATACAGTATCAAAGAAAATAGTATTATGAACTCTCTTCTATATTCCTTACCCATTATTGGTTATGTGAAATCGTTTCATCTGTACCCTACATCCCCCTTTCTGAAATACTTTGAAGCAAATTGCAAACTTACTCAGCTTTAATCCAAAATTTATCATGTATCAGTAAAAGATAAAGACTGCCTATATTTTATAAGACCCTTTAACATCTCAAATTAATAATTTCTTAATATTACCAAATATATAATGAGCACAGAATTTTCCCCATTATCTCTAAATCAGCATGTTTGTTTTCTAAACAGCTGGTGTGTGTGAACTGGTATCCTAATTTCCACATTGCATGTGTTGATACATCTTTTAATATGTTTTAATAAGTTTCCTTTCTCTTTTTATTTCCTCCCTGATATATAGCTATTGAAGAAACCAGTTTCTTGTTCGCCTGTAGAGCAGTGCTTCCCAAATATTAATGTACTTATGAATCACCTGAAAATCTTATTAAAATGCAGACTCTGAGTCAGTGGATGTGGGTTGAAGCCTGAGAGTCTGCATTTTTGGGGAGGGGGTGGAGTCTGCATTTCTAACAAGCTCCCACTTAAGGCCAAAGCTGCTGGCCCATGGGCCACACGTTAGACATAAGACCATAGGGTATTTCACATTTGAGACTTTGCTGATTCCATCTTCATGATGTCATTTCCCATGTTCCTCTGTACTTGGTGATATTTTGTAAATTGACAGTTATATCTAGAATCCTACTCCTCCACCTTGGCTACACAAGGAACTTTGCAAAATTTTCGTGTCTAAGCCATACTCCAGATAAGATATTCAGGATAAAAATCCCCAATTCCTTTTAGCAACTTTTAGAACAATGAGTTACTTCTCAACATCTTCCAAAAGATTTTATTTAAATGTACTTATTTGAATATATTAGATAAACATAAAATAACCAGAATTCTTAATAGAAAAGGAAGGCTCTATTTTGCAACATATGTATTGATGAACTATTTACATGTAAAATAGTTGCTCTTTGGGGTGGTGGTTTGAGGGGAATGCTTTCTCTTTTTTTGTGTTTTTGTTCTGTATCTGGATGCACAAGAGTAGCTGTGAAATGTGCCCTTGTCTGCAGTAAGTCCACCTTGACACGGCATTGACCTCTCTGCCAACCCCTGGCCTTCCTCATGCGCAAGCTTCTCCTTCTGGGGCTGCAAATACGTTGTCCTTTTTGCATCCTGAGAGCCCCAGAGCAGTTGCCAAAGTGAGTGTGGTTCTCTGCAGCAGCTCACAGGAGGGGAGAGTCTCTTCTGAGTGTGCCCTGAAGCTCTCTGAGTTTCTCCCGCACACCTTTGTCAGAAACCAGGGATTCTTTGTCTTCTAAAACAATTCTCTTTTCAGCTCTGCAAAATTCCAGAGACAAGGTAATAGTGGTCCTTGCTCACTGGCTAAGATAGACAGAAGAGGGGCAAAAATATGGAGAACAAAGTAAGATATGAGTTCTTGTCACTTAGAGTTGTCACTGACAGGAGTCTCTTGTCTGCTTTCTCATTTTCCTCATCTGGCTTTAAAGAGCACATGCACATGAAAACCCACTGTCAAACTTTACCTTCTAGAAACACAACTAGAGATTTTATAGATGTGGATGATTAAACCTATATGTGGGCCACTGAAAAATTAGTTTGAAGCTTCTAGAAACTATTTCCTTATATGCATTTGTCCATAGTACCATTGAAGATTTTAATCAGCAGTCTGTCTAGCAATCAGGAAGGTAATATTTAGGAATGTGCTTCAAATGGAAAAATCCCCTTACATTAAAAAAATCAACTTCAAGTGTGCTTTGTTTTTGTAGTTTACAATGGGATTTTAAAAATAAAACCTGTACAAGACTAAGATACTTTGGAACATTCGTGTAAACTAGCTCTGATTTTTTTTTCTTTTCCCAACCTGGAGGATTAAAATAGAGTGAAAGCTAAAAGTGCTGCCAGAAAACAAACTGTACTATATGGTTGGAAAGAAGCTACTTTTTTCCAACTGCTGCTGTTGATTTACATCCACTTTTCCTGCACTGTGGTATCATGCGATATACTGAGGAGTGGGTGCTTTAAAAGTATAGTGGCATTGTAATTACGATTAGCATAACACTGCCTAAATGATAAAATATGGTGAATGTATGTATGTGATTCTATAACAGCCCAAAAACTTAATCCTTACAATATTCCTGTGAGACAGGCACTACTATAATACTCTAACTGAGACTGAAACTGAAGTTCAGAAGAATAAAAGCTCATGTATGAAGATCGATCTATCAGAAAGTAGAAGTCAGGGTGTTTCTTTGTTTTAATGCACAGACTAAATCCAGATGAAATTTGGTCTGAGAGGCATAATTATGTTTAGGACTAATCATATCTATGATTAAGTCCTCAAGAAAAATGGCTTGCTAATGATGTCTAAGATACTAAATAACCACCTTTAGATACCACAAATTTTAAAGTACCTTTACTACTTTAATTTCATTATAGCCTTCCAAGAAACCTGTAAGTTAATATACTTCAGTACCCAAGTGACAGATGAATAAGTAGAGGCCCCGTGAAGTTGCAGAACTTATCCAAAATTAACATGTAATTTAAATTAATTTCCATTGTGATGAAACCAGAAAACTACTCTGTCTTTGACTCCCCAAAGTGACCCTTTCCAGAACTAGAAGCACTTCCTATATAAATATTTATGTAGCATCACTTTTACCAACAAAATCATATTTTGTAACCTACACCCATTTCAGGACTACAAAACTATTTAAACCTCTGCAGTGGGGGGTGGGGGGAGGCGGGCAAATAAGTACATGGGAAAGTACATTTTCTTTTAAAAGCACCAAAAAAATCCAGTTATGTTTGCAATTTGTGGTGACACAAATCTGCTACAGTGTTTTATATGTACCACTGCTACCTTTATCTTGTTAGTTTAATCCTTTGGCCCAATATTTAGCCATAAAATAAATCATAATATAAACATTTGGTGCAGATGAAAACAGACCTATTGTTTCCAAAGGGAAAGACCTTGACCTGCTTACAAATTGCCTTCTGAGAAACATCTTACATCATTAAGACTTTGTTACCAAGATTATACTTTCAGAGTTGTCTCTCTCTCAGAAATCCTTTACACAGAGAAAATGAATGTATTGTGCATTTGAGTCCCTTTTGGGACTCCCAAGCCACACAGCTGTGAAAAGCTCCTCTCTTGAAGTGAGTTGGGCTCAAGTAGAAAGGCTTACTTAGCCCCTTGTAGGAAATGATTCAGGAGGGAAGTAGTTTTCAGCCCAATTACCACCAACTGAGTTGGGAAATCTGTCTTGACACCTTTATCCAAGAAAGAATATTTGGATATCTGATGCTTCATGGAAATTGGTGATGAGGGCTCTGATGTTTCAAAAGCAAACCACTGTACTAGGTCTCACCCTAAAATTTTAGGCACTTTTGATGGAAGAAGAAAGTAACTCCATTGCTTACAGTGACACCAAAGATTCAATGTGAATCAAATATGTTTTGATGATTCTCAAAATCTGCTGGAGGTTTCAGACAGCCCATCAGCAAGCCAGCCATATGACTAACCAGAGGTGACTTCAGAACTGCCAGTTTCCCCAACCAGGGAAGACTTCCAAAGAGCCATATGCCACTAGAAATGTGTCTGTCACAATTTAGCATCTGAATGTAAGGTTTGCTTTCCAGCTTAGGAAAAAAGAAAAAAAAAGGTAAAATGCTTCATCATTCTACCAGAGTTTTCCCTTACATTCAATTAAATGGTTACATTAGTTAGTGGCCAGAGGTTACAATGACTAGTTATGAATATAAAAAAAATTACAAGCCACCAGGAAACAAGAGTCCTAAACTTTCAGAACAAAAACGGTCATGAAAGTTCAGCAGTGTTATGGTACTTAACCCTCCACTAACCCGTCCCAGTCCCTCAAGGTCCTAGCTCCTGAATAATGAAACTCAGGTCTAAGAAAGTCACTGGAAAGATCATGCATACAGGTACTACATAAATATGTCTATGCTCCCAGGCTGTTTGCATGTTAACAGAGACTAAAAGACCTTAAGTCAAAGTAATGACACTCAAGGGAATTACCTTCAGGCATCACTGAGCAAGAGGGAAAAGTATATTTCACCCGTCCCTGTTTAGCATCCTGGAAATCCTAGAATATGAACAGATGACTTACTTGCCTGCAAGTTTGGTCCCCAAATCAGGACTGTGTGGATCTGATTGCCTATAAAGCAGCAACTTCTTTCATCCCCATAGTAATGCAATGATAACAATAAAAAATGTTATTAACTCTGTACTTGCTAATAATACATCGTTCTTCCCCATAACCTTGAGTTATGCAAACCACTTACGTGGACACCTCACCACCACCTTGTATTTTTCTAGAATAAAAAAAAAATTATTCTTCTTTTTCTAGAAAAGACAGTCTGGGAGAGTCTAACCTCCTAATAAACAACAGCAGTAGGAACTAGGATTAACGTCTGGTCTGCGGAAGCTGAGTCTTCATCAGTTATGGTAGTGGGCTCTAGAAGCATGCTTGACTGAACCCCAAAATGCACATTTTTCTTGAAAAGAAAGGGAGAACGGTAGCTATTGTTGCACTGGTCTGTGCTATAAGCACGGAGTGTAGGGGAGAGTAAGTACAGATAATTGCAAACGGATGAAAATGAAAAGAATTAATTAAAGGATGTAACAAAAGGAATGAAAGTTAAATAAAAAATAAACGGGGGCTCCTGGGTTGGTTAAGCTGATTTTTGATATCAGCTTAGGTTTTGATCTCAGGGTCATGAGTCAAGCCCCGCCGGGGGTCCATGCTGGGCATGGGGCCTACTTAAAAACAAACAAAACCTATCCCCTAGTATAGCAATAACATGTTTCTGTTGGTAGAAAGGGGAGGAAAAGTGCTTAGGATTGTTGTATTCAAAGCAGGTTTCCTGATCCATTCTCAGTGAGCTACAGATGTGAAATTATGAAAATGTGAGTTTTCCCAGAAGAAACACATTCTTGACCAAAGCACCTTGTAAGCTGCTGCCATATGACAGGAGAGACAGAGCCCACAAAGCAATTCCTCCCGGCATGTGAGAAGTGTGTGCCTGGGAAACTGTTGATCTGATTATTAACTGCATTTTATAATAAGTTCTGCTATTGACAACCAATACGATCTATTGGCATAACCAAATAAAACTGAGGAAAAGGAGGAATTTTCAGAATAAATAATGAAGCACTTGAAACAAGGATTAGAAATAAAATACTGTGCAAAATAAATAGTTGGGAGTACTCAGAGGTCTTTCTATATATTTAGATATCCCACTTCCTAATTCTCTACCATATTCCTCTTTTAAAAAAAATTATTTATTTATTTTTTCATGAGAGACACAGAGAGAGAGAGAGGCAGACACACAGGCAGAGGGAAAAGCAGGCTCCCTGCAAGGAGCGTGATGCGGGACTCTATCCCAGGACCCCGAGCTCATGACCTGAGCCAAAGGCAGACGCCACCCAGGTGTCCCTAAGTCATGTTTTTAGGTCATGACTTAGCAAGTCATCTTGCTAAGATCGTGGAAGAGATTAAAATGGGGCTCCTATTCCCTTTTTCCAATGTGCTTTTAGGAGTGCTTGAATATATAGCAGCATTAGGGATTTTAGCAGTATGATTCATGCTGATTGAACAAAATTATCTAGGCATGAGGAAAAAAGATAAACTAGGAAATCGTATCACATGAGCTAAGATGCAGTCCTGTAGTTTGACATCCATACCTATCTCAGATTTAGGGTAAACTTTAGGCCTCTGCTAAATGATAGCTTAATTGGTTAACACAATTATTGATATTATTCATGTTCCTGTTGCTCGTGCCAGACTCTTGAGGGAATAATATTAGTTTAAGACAGAATAATAAAAGGATATCTGAAGGTTAATGAAGCCAATGGTAGCAAAGAAGGGAGATGTTAGTTCTGGCACACCAGCTGTGTATTTCAAGTACAGGAGCATCTGTCTCCTGTCTTTAGGCCTATTCCTATTAAACTTGTCAAGGCAGCAGCACCCAATAGAGCTTTCTTTTTCTCCAGTAGAAGGGCATTTCTGACAAAGCTGAAAGAAGGTTCTTGAGTTCATAGAAAACTCATACTTTGAAAACCTGGTTTCCCTTTTAGACCTTAGACCTTTCATTTCTTGCCTTCAAATCTGAAGGCAAAAATCCTGAACAAATCTGAGTACAGACATCCCAGGCAAACCCTTTTCTTCTCTAAGGGCTTGTTCAACTAAAAGAACAGAAGCCCAGCATAAACAGGCTTTAAGTTACTGAGGCCTGAAGAAGGACAGCATAGCCAGAGAGCAGGTCTCAATCCCAGTCAATGAGGATATCAAATATCATGGCCACAGAGGCAGAACTGAGCATCAGGATTCAGGTACCTGAGCTGCCTTTAAGATAGAGAAACAAGCCCCCATTGACCCTGAAACCCATCCTATCCCCTTCAGTATTGGTAGTGGAGCACCAGGATAGAGCGGTTGCCTTTGCAATGATTTCCAGGCTCCCCCCCCTCACCCCCAAACATTACTGACTTGCTGATGAAAAATCCCCATATAATTTTAAGTACTCTCTTCCAACAGATAAATCCTGAAATATTACAGGACTAATCTAATAGCTATGGTGGAATTAGCTATTAGTCAAGCAAAAATGCTGCCTCTACTTCCTTGGAGTTGAGCTGTCACTGGGAAGAAACTGTCCAGGCAAGGGTTTTATTTTATAGCCCTATGGAATCAAGGGTGATTGTTACTGAGCTGTGACCAGTGGAATGTAGGTAGTAGAAACTTAATTCTACTGTCATTTCTGTCCCTGAAAAAGGAGACCAACAGCGTATCTCACATATGCAATCTTCTCTTTAACTTCCTTTCTCAACAACTTGTCAACATCCAGGGAAAATGGTTAGAAGATGGCAAACTGCATTCAGCTGGATTTCTGATTGAGTCGAAGTCCCCTACCTCAGCCCCCTGCAATTTGAGGGAATTTGCAGACTGGCTAATTCTTGGTCTCCTTCATCTAATGCTTGCTAAATGCTGTCTACTGCAACTCCTAACATTCTATTTCCATCCTCATTCCTAACAGACAAAGTCATGGGTCTCCTGCCCTGCCTTCCGAATTATTGTGTGACAATTTAACCCAATGTTTTGTCATTGTATAACATGAATGGGCTTTCCAGACACCAATATCCATTTCCTTATTACCCAGTATTCAATTATTGAGCCAATGCTACAGAGTTTCATCTACTTTTATGACACCACGTCACTTCTGATAGCAATTTCTCTGAGTACAAGGAAACACTAGAAGTATAACAGAGAAATCCTAGGGTCTTAGAGTTAACACAATTACCTGGTTTCTCACTCAAGTAGAAGTCAGGTGACAGCGGAAAAGGAGAAAATTCTACTTGACACAGCCATTCTGGGATCCAGGATGACGAAGGTTTTGCTATCTTCATGTGATCGACATGAGAATCCACTAGGGGAATGCAAACCCAGACATTGGGAGTGATAAGAGACTGCATGGTGGTTATCCAAAATGTCTCAATGGGACAGGGCCTAAAGTATCACGTGACCAGTCCAACCTACATGCAAAGGACTAGTGTCAAAGGAATGACTAGAAACCTACTTCCTGGCTAGACAGCCTCTGTTCAAAAACTAACTATACCATGGTAATCCCTCGTCATCCCAATAGAAACATCAGAGATAGCAAGAAACACAATTAGAATAATAAAAGTAAACACTTACTGAAAATCTAATGCATACCAGCCTTTTATAAAGATCTATGCTAATTCTCAAACTAATCTAGATATAACAAATATTATGCCTATTTTATCACAAAGGACTTGCAATGCAGACTGTTTTGTAATTTTGCCAAGCTCCTGTCATACGATCATACTCACATTTTGCACTGAGGTTTTCTTAAGCCAAAAGCTGCGTTCTTTCTGCATTTTATGCCTATCTATATCTAACCATGAGTTGCAAGTTCTGGCAAATAGAATGGCTAAGACTGGAAATAGAAATAAGTATAACTCATAGAAATTAAGCAAAAATAGTTTTAGGCAGCGTTTACCTAAAATAGTCAATAGAAAAATAGCATAAACAACATTCAGCATTCTTATATATTGTTAGAAAAAATTGCTGTCTAATATTTGACTGATCCGAATTTAAATGAAAATATTTTGGAAAGCAATTTTTTTAACCTGATAAATTATTTTTAGGAAGTTAGTCTAAGCCAAAAAAAATTTGGTATAGGAAAAGCATTAAGCACATGGTGTTTTTCTAGCTTTATTTATACAAATTAAAGACAGGAGGCAATATAAACATTTAACAACACCAAATGGATAAACATCCTCTGGATGCAATCTTACACAGTTGTAAAAATTGCTCTTTGTATTCACTCAGAATACAATGATAGAGAAAATACTTGTTGCTGTGACAAATTAAAAAAAGGTATACTAAGTTCTTTATACATATGTACATAACTCTTTGTTTCTTAATTTATATTACATAATGTACAGAAAACCAGAAACACTGAGCATTAACTGTGGATATTTTTAGACAATGGGAAGATAGTTGTTTTGTCTTTAGTTAATTGGGTATTCTTTTTCTCACAATCCCTTGCATGGATGAATTTTATAATGGAAGATATCTGACCTTTTATTTCAATGAGTGCAGTAGAGAATTAGATTTGTAAAAGTAAGAGTGATTAATGCAATTATCATCTGCAATCAGTACTCTGGGTATAACACCTTCCATGACCTACTCAATAAATGCACAATCATAGATGTCTATAATATGCTAAGTAGCTTTTTAAACCCCATCAAATTATGTAGCCCTATACATTTCATTTTAAACTAGTTATGTTACTTTTTCCTACAGAGAAAATAAAAGCTCTGAGCCTTTAAATTATGACAGGAAGGCATTATTATCTTCATCATTCCTATGATCATCATCTCACTTTTGATATTTAACACAAGTACTCAGAAAATCTACACATATTGTTCCAGACTAGCCCCCTATCAAATCCAAAGACTTCTGATATGAGTTTATATTTCATGATCTATTATAGATAATTTTTGCTTAGCAGTCCCTTATCCAAATTATTTTTAGCCAACTTATTCCTGAGAGAGGGCATAATTCCACTTTTTAGAGCAATGTATCATCATTACCCGTTTTAAGAATCCTTATCCCAGGGATCCCTGGGTGGCGTAGCAGTTTAGCGCCTGCCTTTGGCCCAGGGCATGATCCTGGAAACCCGGGATCGAGGCTCCCGGTGCATGGAGTCTGCTTCTCCCTCTGCCTGTGTCTCTGCCTCTCTCTCTCTCTCTCTCTCTCTGTGTGTGTGACCATCATAAATAAATAAAAATAATAAAAAGAAAAGTTCTTTTAAAAAAAAAAGAATCCTTATCCCATGAATCCCTATGCATTTACATCTGATTTTGTTACTTTTGTTACATCTGATAACTATTAACCACCACCTCCATCCTGGAGAAAGCCTTGATAAAAGAAGCTAATTTCAAAATACTTAATGATACCCTACCATTTGACCCTAACATTTTCTATTTCTACTTTTTAAATAAATTATTATAGAGTTCCTAATTCACATCTTATTATAGTCAAACTTTTTTTCAATCCTGATACACAAGTTCTCTTTAATAACGGAATACTATTTAACATACCAAAAATTGAACACTGATCCTCTGTCCTTTCAACATACAATGGTCCAACTCACTTCACTAGAAATTCACATTTGTGTTTTTTTCCCCAAACCTCTCTGGTGCTACCTCCTTCTGGAAATTTTCTCTGACCCTGCAGCCTAGGTCAGAGACCCTGACCTAGGGTCATGGGAACCCAGAGGTGGGGTTCCCATGACCATCCCAAGCTTCTTCCAGTCAGGGAGAAACTACCCAAATGGTAAATTAGCACATGACAACTGCAGGCCACCCAACATGGCTTCCACTCTAAGCATTATTGACACAGACATAAGTCACATACAAAGGAAAATGGCCATTATATTAGATTCATGAAAATCTCAGTGTCAGATCATGTCTATCTATATGATCCTCTGCAAAGTGTGACTGTGACTAAAATCACATAAGCAATTTGTCATGCCTGTTCTCATTGAGAAAGCAATCAATCCCGAGGCCTTTAAGCTTTAAATGTCTGGTACCCAATAATGTATTCCCATTATTTCCTCATCAGGCTTGTCAAACATGACTAATCACCTGTACACATGGAAACAGTATAGTCTTAACCTCAGGCCATATAAATTATATGTATAAAATATACAAACTGTAGAATCATGGAACAGAAGACAGCTGCAATATCTGGTGGAATAAAAGAGGTTAAGACTCAAAGATAAGCTTGATTGGTCCTTTTTGTTCTTTGTTGAGTTTAATTATCTCCAGCGTTTTAGTCTACTACTATCCCTTTTTAAAAGAGAAGATCTGAGAGAGGCACACAGGGTCATGAGCCTTGAAATTAGGCTAAATTCTGGCTTCAGATCCATGAAAAGAGAAGTCCTCTAGGGGATGCCATGGCCGATGAGAAGAGGTTGGATAAATATCATCTAATCAGACTGCTGCATTCTCTAAAAATGTTAACAATGTAGTGACCACAATTAAGGGATGTGTTGTCTGGGCATGTTTACCAAAATTATTAATGAACCAACCCTGAAAATGTTCCATCTGGCACAAAAAGGGTAAAGTTTCTTTAATACGAAGTTACATCAGACAAGACAAAGCCCACTGAGTCATCCAGGAGCTCTGAGGAGTCTTTTAATGTGCCCTAATACCTCTCTCTCAGGGAACGAGCCAGAGCGCTGCATTTTCTGTCAGAATCTCTAACCCACTTAGTGCTCTGTTTCTGGGCCTGGCCTATTGTTTATTTGCCTTAAGCCTGGACCTGATTTAGTTAGACAAGCGGCCCTAGCCAGATTCTTGTCATTCAAAATCACTTCCTGACTCTTTTGTTTTTATTAATATTATTAGACTGCTCCTGACACCCTGAGAAGACATTGTCAATTATTGTCTTCCTCCTATATAAACATTTAAATTCCCAGATAAATTTAAATAAACCACTTCAAGCTGGAATATTTATAATAATATATTTAAAAGCTCACACCACAAGTTTGCGATTTAAAGGAAGTGTGTAGACATGACTCCTCTTACAAAGCAAAAAAGGCTAAAGGAAAGCAGAGAGGAATATGCATTGAAATAAGCATTGGACCGAGAGAACCAGATCTAGGTCCTAGATCTCAGAAAGCCTTATTGTGTAATCTCAGGCAAGTAAATCATCTAACCTTTCAATTTATAAATGGAGTGTTGGATCAGATAATCTCATTAGCTTTAAAATTTTACTAAACTGCCTTAAACCACCACCTGAATTATGAGCACCCAGCCTCAACACAAATGACCCCTTACATAAAGCAGTCTCTAATTCCACTGTGAACTACTCCTCTCATGTGCTACCCACACAAAAGTTGTAGATTCTTGCTCTGAATGCAGAGCGTTGTAGCTCAGTGTCAAAATGAGACCTTGATTAATTTTCCAATCTTTTCATTATGCACATTAATTCCTCATCTTTAAAAAATGTGATAATTGTTTCTTTTTTCACAGAGCTATCACAAAGATTCAATAAGATAATACCTACTCTGGTGCTAATATTCTGCTCTACTCTCTATGCTGGGGAGAAGAGAACAAATTTGACTTTTGACATTTAGATAAATTTCTAACTGCCTAAAGGCCATTGGCTATTCTGGTCTGAAACCATGAGAGATTGAACAAGACATGAAATTGTTATTAGTCAAATCTATTTTTCCCTCTACTTGCCACCATCCTTAACAAAGCTATAAATTAATCTGTAGCAGGGCCCAGGCTCAGAATTGAATTCACTGGAGTATCTATAGTATTTGTCCCCATATGTAGCATATGATATGTCTTGATGCTTCATGGAAGTCATGGATTTGGCGGTATCCAAGAAGGAATAGATTAGGAAATTTCAGAGTTAGAGGGCATTATAGAAATGCAATAGAAATGTTTATAACTTTAAAAATATTATTAGCAGTGAAGATAGAACGATGTGGATGTACTTGAAAGACATTGACAAGATAGAAGAAGTAATACTAGGTGATTAAGTGGTTGTGAGTGGAAGGGAGAGAAAATCTGCCAGGTGTTTAGCTTGAATTGGGCAGAAGATGGTGTCATTTACAGAGTGAGGAGAGGTTTTATACATATTACATCTGAGATGACTGTGAGCCATCCAAATGTCAAACAGATGGTTGGATATGAGAATCTTGAAATAAGAAGCAATGTGAGAGCTCTAGAAATCCAGCATTCAGACTATCACTGAAGTCTTGGAGCACATCGTATTCCGTAGATGAAAGGATATAGAAGAAGCAAATCTAGAAGAGGACCCTGGTAGTTTCTAACATTTAGTGGTACAGTTCAGAAGAAAAAGCCAATATTGAGACTGATAAATAGAGGACAGAGATAAGGGAACAGAATTTGAAGAAGTGATACCATGAAGATAATGAGCTTTAGAGACATCCATTTGGTTTAGTAACATGGAGCTCATTAATTCAGTAAGAGTAGTTCCAGTGGAATGGAAAGAGGGGAAGCCAAATTAAAACCTATTGAGAAGTAAGAAGTAAAGATACTGAGACTCTGAGCACAAAGGTTTTTTTTTTTTTATTGTTTCATTTGATAATGAGAAAAGAGAGTAGTGAGTGGAAAAACCATAGTGATAAATGAGATTTTTTGGGGGGCTATTTATTTTTAAATGTAGATGAAATGTGATCATGTTAAGGTGCAAATTAGAAAGGGTTGGTGGGGAAGTCAGGTTTGAAAGTATAAAAAGAAAGAAAAGAGATAAGTGAAACAATGACATTTTTGAGAAGACAAAGCAGATGGGATCCCAAACACAGAGGAGTTGTTATTTCTCCCATTGTAACTAAAAGAAAGAAAGAAAGAAAGAAAGAAAGAAAGAAAGAAAGAAAGAAAGAAAGAAAAAAGTAAAGCCATAGATACAGGAAAGTTAATAACTGTAAGCTGAAGTAGTTCTTATCCAATGGTAGCAACTAAGTGAGGGTGAAGAGGGGAATCCAGAGATTTGAAGAGAATAAAAAAGTATAGAGTAGCCATTGGAAAGAATAAGAAGTCTGTAGAAGAGAAAAAAACCAAAAACCTTCCATGAAGAAAACAAATTAAAATCAGAAACAACACAAAAATTAAGACTGGAAAGGGGAAAAAAAGTCATTAGACAAAGTCAGTAGAAGCAGGTGCATGTCCATCTACCCCTGTTTTCTCACAGATTGCACCATTAGCAGACCACTTCATTCCACTGTTAAGTTTTCCACGACTCCTACTATCCTGTCTTTTCTAATCTCTCCATTTAATTCCAGAAAACACTTGACTCTTTAGCCTGAAGGATTTCTCCTTTCTTTGTTTCATTTGTGAACTTGAGTTTTATTCTAGTCATGGTTCAGGAGTTGTAGTGTCATGCTAGTGAAAATACTTGCTTCAAAACAAACATAAGAACGGGCACTGAGGGGGGCACTTGGCGGGATGAGCACTGGGTGTTATGCTATATGTTGGCAAATTGAACTCCAATAAAAAAAAAAATAAGATAAACACATAGTTTGCGATGAAATAGGCATTATAAATCATGACTGTCCATCAGTTCCAAGCAGATTATAAACCCAATTGTTTATCTCTTTTGCTTGAGTCTGCTTTAGGTTTAGTTCCACTGAGTCAGAATTTTAAAACCTTTTCAATGTTCACGCCATTGTCTTATATATCTGAAGATGAGCCTCTTATCAGATTTGTTTTGCAAATATTTTCTCTCATTCCATACGTACCCACACTCACATGTTCATTGCAGCACTATTCACAATAGCCGAGATATGGAAAAAAACTAAACATGCATTGACAGATGAATGCAATACTATTTAGCCTTTAAGAAGAATGAAATTTTGTAAAATGCAACATAGGTGAATCTTGAGAACTTTATGTTAAATGAAAAAGCCACTCATAAAAAGACAAATGCTGAATGATTCCACTTACTTGAGGTATCTAAAATAATCAAATTCATAGAACCAAAGAGTGGAATGGTAACTGTCAGGAGCCAAGGAGTAATCATAATCAATGGGTGTAAAGTTTCAGTTTTGCAAACTGGTAAGTTGAATCAGCTCTAGAGGTCTCCTGTACTATATTGTACCTATAGACAACAATAATGTATTGTGCGCTTAAGGATTTAAGAGGGGGAATCTTAGGTTAAGTGTTCTGATCATGAAGAGATTCTAACAATAAAAATTAAAAATATTTATACCATTTTCATATTAACAACATTGTAAGTAATTTGCAAACTACAGAAATCCACGCACACAAAAAAATCACTTATAATTTCATCACTCTGAGATAATCTCAGATAACTTGATACTTTGCCTACTGGTGCTTTTTGGCATGCACAACCCTGATATTTCAAATGGACCCTAGCAATATGGTCCATTTTATGTTTTCTTAAATAATTGTAATGCTGATAACTGTAGTACCATGTTAAGTCAGTCACTGTAAATCTGTTACTTAAAGACACTGTAGGTTTTAGGCACTATAGGTTATCAAGACACAGATACCTAAAATGTACAAATTGATAAGGCATGAATAAAAAAGTAATAAGAGATGTGAACAGTAATGGAAAAACAAGCGATTGCTTCAGGAAAACACCCACAGAGTTAAGCATTTTTCAATCCTCTGCGAGATGCCTCATTATGGACCAAATTTTATCAGTAAGAAAACTGAGCTACAGAGGATTATTCACTTATCCGAAGTCACACAGCTAATGTGAGATATGGCCAAGATTTTAATCCTGACAATCTGAAGGCAAAACCCATGCTCTTATAGTCACCAAGGTGATGCTATCTCCATTCACTAGCATGACTTTATTTTGCAGACGGTCTGCACAAAGGCAAAGCAATAAAAATCCATGATATACTCAAGGAGGAGCCAGATATTTTCTCTAGTAGTAGTAGGAGAGGTTCAGTGTGAGGTAATGGATGAGATGAGACTGGAAGTGTGGGTAGCAGACAAATTATAAAAATTTTAATTCCTTGTTAAGCAATTTGGACTTTATCCTGCAGGCAATAGGGAGCCGCTGAAGAAGTTTAAGCAAAAAGAAGACAATGTTTCTGTGTGGACCTCCAGTTCATAGTATTGGAATCAACAGCTTTAAAGTTAGAAATAACTTGTTAATTTGTTTCTTCGCATCTTTATGTTTTTAATTTGTTTTGTTTTGTTTGTTTGTTTGTTTGTTTTTAGAGGGACAAAGCATCAGCAAGAACGTTGACAGTAGTTACAGCTTAGATGGAACAAGAAAATCTGAGTCTAACTTCACGGGAAAGTTGGAAAAGTGGTAGGACAGGTAGGGTGCACCTTTGTCTAGATGCACAGGGCTTCACAGCTTTTGCCACCAGCTGGAAGGGCCATCTTCTTCCTGTTACTTATGTTGCCCAGGTGGCCTTGGTCACCCTGTAGACACTGAAGAAGGTTCAGGCCAATAAGACATTAGCTTTGAAGACTAAAGGAATACAGATGATTATGTGAACTATTAATTTACTATTGGAAAGAATAGCAAGCTCTGATTACTGAATATCGTTTTTAGTTACTTGGCTGTAGTCATTTTTTTTAAAGTACCTAATGACTACATCAAATATGTATTCTCTGATTTCATTTTACTCCTTGAGAAATGGACAATGTTTTTACTAAAATAAGTAACAGAATTTCAAATCAAGGATATAATTGATCACAGACGCCCAAGATAATGCATATCCACTTGGGAATCTGTCTTTTGGTTTTCTATGGTATTAGATATCCCATAGAGCAATTGTTTTGGAGATGAAACAGTTTCTATTTTAAATTAGTACTTGCAGTTTTTACATGTCCCTCTTTAAAACACCAGCAACCAACAAAACCCAGTAACAACAAAAATACCTCATTTTTTCCTAAAACCACTAAACGTTAAAAAAGATTTGGTTGACGTTTCAGACCTCGATTTTTTTTTTCTTTCCTTTTTCCAATTTGGAGTTCCAGGAAAAAGAGAATGAACAAAAGATGAGAAAAAAGGCATAAAAGGATAGAGCTGGATCATATTCAGAACACTCATAATAGGACTTGTTCATACTCTCTCTTAGCAGATACGCCCTGCAGGGACAGATCATGTCTTCTCATTGGCAAATTTGACCATTTCTTTTCTTATCTATAAACAAACAGCCAAACATGGAGCTTCCTTTATTTTGCAGCTGCATTTTGCAGAGCTATGGACTCTGCTATTCTGCTTCCTAGAGACCAAAGGTAATTAGTCATGGTTTACCAAAAATCTAGTCTCACAAACAGAATATTAAATTAAGGTGAATAAATATACCCCTGCTCCTAGGAAACTTAAACAGTGGAACAAAGAAAAGATAGATTTTGCTATTGGATGGATTAACAGCTAAAATCGAGGCTTGAAATCTAGGGCTGAGCTCCGCCCTTATCTCTTTATAAGAAACTTCCTTTAAACCAGAAAGGCCCTGTGCAAACATCCAACCTTGTTCATCCCTTACCTCCGTTCCTCTCTCGCCTCCCTTTGTTCTGTGTGTCACCTGCCCACCAGCTGCCTCTATTTCATTTTTTTTCATTTCATTTTTTTAATCTAATTCACACGGAGGTAAAAATAAGTTGATTTTAGTGGATGATGTCAGGAGCAAGCAAAGCCGATCCCTGAAACACAAGTGTGTAGTAATAAACTTCAAACAATAGAACACCCGGATCAGCATATAGTTTTGAGGACAGTGAGTCTAGGCAGTTCTTTTAGGTCTCACTGAATGATCTGAATGATTGTTGTGCAGCAGGACTTTAATCTTGAGAGTCATTGGATCTAGAGGCTTGAATCCTAGGTTCACTGCAGATATCCACTCAGATGCAGCTCTGGAAACCTGTTTGAGCATAACACTTCATGTCAGTGGTTTTAGTTTCCTCATCTCTAGAGATAAGATGATAGAAGCCATGCCAGCTTAAGGGACTGATGGAGAATTAAAGGAGTTATCACATATAAAGTGCTTAAAACCATTTGACCGTGGCAAGCGCTCTGTTGTTAACTGTTATTTATGCATTTCTACATTTTTTTTCCATTTTCTAAAAGAGAAAAAAAAAAGATGCCTGGGATCAATTTTGATATCAGTTCCCAAGGATCATGATTATTACAACATGAGACTGTATGTTAGTTTTGATCTATGATTTGTGGGTTCAAATAGTTGAAATTTCCTCCACCAAACTTACTGTTTTCACTGAGTTACGCTTCTTAGGAAGATGGTGGTAGAGGCAGGAGAACAAGCTGTTATCCTACACAGTAGAAGGAGGCTTGGATTTACTTTACTTCAAATATTGGCTCTGCCACTTAAAATCTAGGCTGTTTGCTAAGTTTCTGCTAGTTCTCTGTGAAGTGGAGGTAACAGTTGTGCATTTTGTTGAGTCATGGTGGTAAATGGAGGATAACACTCCTACTTTATGCCCTATTAAAGGAGAAAGAAGGTTTGCGGTGGGGTGTTGGTTCAGCCACGGTAAGAGTTACATAAATCTCCATTTCTTCTTCCTGCTATATGTCCATTGCTACCAAGTGATCCATTAAGTTTGATCGGGCTTGAATGGGCCCTGGCTTCATAATGTCCCTTGGGGAGGCTAATCGGGCAATGTGCTGTGTTGACTAACTTTCTCTGAACGTTTTTCCCTTGGCTTCAATAAGATTTCTGATTTTCCTCCTACTTTATTGGCCACTCTTTCTAAGATGGTTATTTATGGGCTTATCTCTTTTTAATAACTCCATTTAAAAGTCCAAATTATTCTGTGTCCTTGGCTTGCCTCCATGCTGTTTATATTCCTCTTGAATGAGCTTAATAATACCTTCAACTTGCATTTGTTGGGGGGCAACCCACAACTGTCTCCAGCTCAGCATAGTGCTTTGCTTTCAACTAACTGGCTACTTGCTTAGAGCTTCATGGGATGTCCCACAGTCATCTGAAACTCTATAGTCTAGTACTGAACTTATCCCAGTTCCCAGGTAAAGAATCTCTTCTTACATTCTGTCTTAGAAAATGGCAAGCCATCGACCTGGTCATTCAAGCCAGAAACCTAAGAAATATCTCAGACCATGGCTTTGTATGTAGCTTCCATTATCACTTTTATATATTTTTCCTTAATAATATCTCAAGTCCACTCCTGGTTTGCCCTCATAGTTTCTTAACTGAGGGTAATAGCCTTAAAGTAGTCTATGTTTAATATCTCATCTCCCAGTCTTTCCTCATCTTGTGATCATAGTCATCTATTTTAAGGCAAAACTGAACTTGTCTTTCTGCTGCTTAAAAAATGTAATGCTACCCCCACTCCACTTTGCTGTGCGCATGTATGCATGCACACACACGCACCCCCCCCCCCCCCACACACACACAGCTATAATGACTTTCCACAACCTTTAGGATACCTTTTAAAATATATAAACTGGTCCATGGGTACTTCACACTCTGCCCTTGCCTCTTTGTTTTATCACTGGGTGTGCTTGCAGTATCCACTTTTATCACATTTATAACTGTCCTGAAGTCACAGGACAGTTTGTGACAGAGACAAGCGGAACATCAAGAATTCTTTCTATTCAAAGAATTATACTTGAGATACTTCTTCCACGGCACCAAATTATTTCCAGAGACAAAGGAATGAAGTTAGAGCTAGTTACCCATCATTTGGTGGTTGTTTGCTGTGGATTTTGGAGGTTTGGTGACACAGTATTTAAATGACATTAGTTGGAATCTACAAGCTAGTGCGAGCCAGGTGTAGGAATCCTATCTTAATGGACATATCTATACTTAGTGGTTAATACAATGCTTAGCACGCATGAAGCACTAATTAAATGATCACTTAGAGAATAAGAGAGAGCAATAGGGGAGGATGTGATGTGAAGGTACTTGACCCTGCCCTCCCTTAGAAGGATGCAGAAAAAGTGTGTGAGAAGAGGAAAGAATATAAACCAGAATTTTTAAACATTTTGTATTGAGATAGAATTTACAGATAATAAATACAGTTCTTAAATGTATGGTATGATGTGTTTTGTACAAATGTTCACCAGTATAAATACCACTCCAATCAAGATGTAGAAAATTTCCATCCTTGTTTTTTTTTTCATGTTTTCTTTCAGGCACCCCCCTACCCAAAAAGCCAACTTTGCTCGCCTCCAACACCATAAATTAATTTGCTTGTTCCTGAGCTTCATAGAAGTTTAATCATGTAATGTATACATTTTTCTCTTTGGTTTCATTTAGTTATTTTAGAGAGTAAAATCTTTTAAAGATTCATCCATGATGTTGAAAAGATCAACAGTAAATTATTTGTTGCTAATAGCTTATCATTGGATATATAAATAGGTATATATATATTTACACACACACACACACACACACACACACACCAAAATTGTGTTTATAATTAACCCATGGTTGGACATTTCCACCTCTATGGAGATCTTATATATTTTTTACTAAATATAACCCCTTTTTTATTTTATTATGATTGGTTTTGGTTTCTAAATTTCATTATTCAACTGTTCCTCATTTAGCAAACTGCAACTGATGTATATATAGTGTCCTTGTGAACTACAACCTGGATAATTTGCTTGATCTAATATTTCTTTCTTTGCAGAATTTCTGTGGCTTTATTATGAACAAAATTATGTTGTCTGGAAAAAATATATTTTACTTTTCAATCTTTATTATTTTTCTTTTATTTATGTTATTGCACTGGGTTGCAGCTGATGCTAACTGTAGGTTTCTTTTTCTCCTAAGTGACCTCTATCAGATTTAAGAATTTTCTTTTTATTTCTATTTTCTTGAGAATTTTTATCATGAATGGGCATGGAGTTTGATCAAATGCTGTTTTTGTACCTATTGAAATGACAATATAATTTTTTAATGTTTCCTAGAATTTACCATTGAAATCATTTGAGCCTAATGTTTTATTTTTGGGAAAGTTTTAAATTTTGAATTCAAGTTATTAAGTATATATTGTTCAAGATTTTTGAGATGCCTGGGTGACTCAGCAGTTGAGTGTCTGCTTTTTGCTCAGGACATGATCCCAGCCCCAGGATTGAGTCCCACATTGGGCTCCCTGTGAGGAGCCTGCTTCTCCCTCTGCCTGTGTCTTTGCCTCTCTCTGTGTGTCTCTCATAAATAAATAAAATATTTTTAAAAAGATTTTTATTAGTTTCATTTTGGTAACATGTGCCTTTCAAGGAATATCTCTGTTGTATCTGAGTTCTCACATTGATTGGCATAAAATTAATAATATTCCCTTATTGTTTTTTGAACACTTGTAGAATCTATAGTAATTATTCCTCTTTATTCCTAATATTGGTAATTGGTGTTTTCTTATTTTGTTGTTCATTATAGTTGTAACTCTATCAATTTTGTTTGGCTTTTCCAAAAACTGGTTTTGGGTTTCACTGATTTTTTTTCCTGTATTTTCTATTTCATAATTTTCTACTCTTAATTTTATTATTTTTGTTTTCTTACTTTGGGTTTAATTTGATCATCTTTTAAAGCTTCTCAAGATGGAAACTTGGATCAAAGATTTTAGAACTTTCTAAGTCTATACATTTTCTCTAGGAACTCTATAGAAGCTGCACTGTGCTCTGTCAACTTTGTTTTTTTGTTTGTTTGTTTTGTTTTGTTTTGTTTTTGTCAACTTTGAAGACTGATTTCTCCCTGGTTACTTTGCAAATGCTGCTTTTTTCTAATCCCCCAGAGAAATATGATTTTCATTTTTTTCTTTATTTGTCTTATTTTTTACCATGGGAGAAAAGGCCTTTCAAGCCCTGTACTTGAAAGAGATTTTTCTCTTTTTTAAAGAGATTTTATTTATTTTTTAAGAGATTTTATTTATTTATTCCTGAGAGACACACAGAGAGAGGCAGAGACACAGGCAAAGGGAAAAGCAGGCTCCGTGCACGGAGCCCGATGGGGGACTCTATCCCAGGACCCGAGGATCACGCCCTGGGCGGAAGACAGATGCTCAACTGCTGAGCCACCCAGGCATCCCACCACCTGTACATTTACTTGGTTTTGGAAATCTTTTTTTGTGTCTGTGTTTTCTTTTAAGAGTAGATGTTCAGAACAGACTGAGGTTCTGCTGATAGCCAGTTTAAAAACACTCATTCTAAGCATCTTTCCCCATTTTCTTAAATTACCCTTAAGTAAAATGTTAGTATACTAATTCTGCAAGATCTCAGTAAAAATTACAGTAAAAATGGTAAATATAAAAGATTTAGCTTTTCTAGGAAAGAAAAACAGCTATTTAAATGATTTCCTCTATAAGTGTTGCTAATCTGTTAAATTCCAAGATGTGGTTATACAGAGTATTTCATTCACATCTTTTTATTTCAGCTTTAAAATTGATGTCCGGAAATAATAAAATGTGCTAGAAAGTGATTCTGCAAAAGTATAAGTGTAAAATATCTTCAAAGAAAAAGGTTGGAGAATGAAGGAACATTTTAGTCTATCACAAGATTCATGTATCAGATAGTACATCCTTTTAGGTAAATTTTTTTCTACCTTTTCATGAATGACAGCTATTACTTCAATTATAGAACATGTATATTTCAATATCAAATTGCCATGGACCCCCAAAGGGCTACCTATTATTATTACAGATGAATCATGTCAGATCACCCTACTGTGAGAAGCTAAAGCCATGCCCACTTGATGATTATATTTCAATAGATCTCATTTTCTTTTTTTGACTGCTACTTTACTCTCTGCCTGCATTAGAAAAAGGAATGGTTAAAAGAGTCCCATTATGGAGAGAAACCAGGAAAAAGCTTTGCTACAAGGCAATAACTAATTCATTATTCTGCAGGGGCTGATATTCATCTATCCTTCAATAAAAGCTAATGGCTCAATAGGCCCAATGCACTCAGCTAATCTAGGAAGAAGTTGATGCTTGGGAACTGGGATTCAATCAAGGATCATGCATAAGTGCTATTACTGCATATAAAAATATACTAATATCTACTTGATATAAAATATGACTAAATTTTTAAAAATCTAACCAATTGGCTTTAGTCTCATCAATATTAAATAGACATTTGAAAGGTGTTAGTTTTGGGATGAGGTACTACTGAATATCAACTTGGGTATTACAGCAAGTTATGAAATCTGCCAATTAGAAAATAAGTAAGTAAATCTCTAACCTGGAACTCAGCCTTGTTTTCCCAAGGTCCTTTAAAGGTTTAGAAATACTTAAGTAATGCCATTTTAAAATAACTCAATGATTGTTATTATTTAGTATTCAGACATCCTAATTAAAGGAAATAAGCTTTCCCATGAAAAGTATTTTTGCCAAATATCCCCAAGAGTAAGAGTAATTTCCCTTGCGTAGCATATTGGCTAAGATGCCGCCATGCTGTACATATCATGTCCTGCAAACAGAGAAAAAAATCATAAGTAGAGGAAGAAAGCAAGTGGAAGAAATAAGCCTCATAAAATTTAGAGACAATTGAAGTTCTTGTATAGGTGAAGAGCGGGGTGGTTTTTTTAAAAAAAAATTAAAGATTCCCTATATCAGTTTAGGAATACTATGTCCACAGTGTGAGTAATGAGTAATTAGTGGGGGAAAAAAAGCCTCTTATAAAATACCTTCTCTTCACTTATTTACATGCTATTTCTTTAGATGGTTCATTTTAGTTAGTCAAGAACAAGAAATCATAATGTTAAATTGCTTGCAATTACATGAAGATACAGCAGTTTAAAATTTTTGATTTACCAAATACTCTTTTTTTTTCACTACCAAATACTCTTAATAAAAGAATCATATGCTACTATTTATGTCATTGCAACCACAATACCTAGTTTCAGTTTTATCTGGGATGATGTTCTGCATCTAAAAAGTTGACTAGTGAAAGTGATGCCTTCCTTATATGTTAAACGTAGCCCTGTTTATGCATAGGCATGTGAAATTTTATATAAAACATATGCATCCAATATATATTTATTCTCTTGACATCCTCACATATGTTTGAATACTCTCTATCATTGGAGTATTATTATATATGTTGAATTTTTAAATCGTCTTTTGCTGAAACAATTAGAGTTTTGGTCTAAGCAAATAGAACATGCACTACTAGGAGTTATTTCTCTTCAGTATAATAGGATATAGACCAAACCTTAAGAGTTGTATTATATATTGAATATTCATTATGAAAACTCTCTACTAGGACTTCAGTTTGCTCATCAGAAACTGTGTGACCTATATGAACTCCTACACCTCTAAAAGTTTTAATATTCTATTATTGTGTGATTGTTGACATTGTTCATTATAAGGGATAGAAGTATCTTTACCCAAGGAAGAGCTTTACAAAATTTCTCAGATAACTGGTGTCTTCCTTAGGAAGTTGTGACCTTTGAAAGATTCAGGAACATCAGGAACGATTGATCTTTTATTTTCGAAGGTTAAAATGCATTGCTCATTCCCTGTAAAGAATTAATTTTGACATTCTGTACAGGCTTGCTTATCTGAAAAGGGGATATAGAACCAGAGTGACTTGAAAATGGTAGCTGTTTGGCTTAGAGGCACATCTGTGCTTATTTGTGAATCCTAGAATAGACTAAGCAACTTTACTATAGTTGATTAACAATAACATCTAATATTTATCGAGTGATAAATGTGTCAAGAATTCTAAGTGGGTTAAACGTATAAACTTATGTAATCCTAACAACAATATTTGAGACCATTGTTATTGTTATGCTCATTTTAAAAATGATTCACGAAGATTAAGCAATTTGCACAAGGTATTAAATGGTCAAGCTGAGGATTCAAGCCAAGCATTCTGGCTCTGCAGCCTGCGCTTGAAATCAATACACTATCATGTGTCTATGGAATGAATAAATATTGAATTGAACACTGTCAACAATAGTTCCAGGTCATTGGTTTTATTTTTTACCACCAAATTGGATAACATGGATGATATTAGTGGTCTGTGGCAGCTGAGTTTTCCTGCTTAGAGCGAAGATTCCCACACCAGAGCTATCCGGATCTTTCCTTTCCAGACCCTGATTTATGTATGTACTCATTCAACTATTGACTATCTATTATGGAGCAGTGATGTAGTTGGCTTGCATTGCTAAAACAGAATGCCACAGAGTGGCTTAAATTACATTTTCTCACAGCTCCAGAGGCTAAAAGTCTGAGATTAGGATGCCTGCATCATTGTATCTGGTAAGAGCCCTCTTTTGACTTGGAGAAAGCTGTTTTCTCACTGTCTCCTCCTCACATGGCAGGTATCCTGTCTTTTCTTAAAAGGGTATTAATTCCATCATGGAGTTTCACCCTCCTGACCTCATCCAAACCTAATTACTTCCCAAAGACTCCACTTCCAACTACATCACTTTGGGGGTTAGGGATTCCACATAAGAATCTGGATGTAGGGGCGCACATGTTCTGTCCATAATAAGCAGACATTGCTCTAGGCACTGGGGATACAGAAGTAATAAACAAGATAGACAAAAAGTCTTGCCCATGTGAAACTCATAGTCCTATGGAGAAGTTAGATAATAAGCAAGATAAGTAAAGTAAACAGATTGTATGTGCTAAGAGCAAGAATAGGCTAAAATATCTAGGGGGTTGCAATTATGGGTAGAGTGGTTTAAGACTCCTGAGAAGGTAACTCAATCTGAATGAACCAAGCTGTAGGAAGACCCAATGCAAAAACTCCCAAAGAGGCGGAGCAGAGCAGGGCTGTACAAAACAATGACAAGACAGCCAGTGGGATAGATATGATTTAAGGAGAAAGTGGAAGAGATTAGGTTAGAGACATAAAGGGGCCCAGACCATTAAGGTCTTCATAATTCATAATAAGAACTTCAGATTTTATTCTAAATGAGATGGAACCTGTTGGAGGAATTTGAATGGAAGAGTGACATCATCCGACTTCCGTTTTATTGTGTTAAAATGGCTGGCTTCTGGCTTCTCTGCTGAAAATAAACCGAAGAAGGGAACATGAGCTGAGCACTGATACCAGTTAGAAGGTTATTATCTGTCAAATTATTAAAAGAGATTAGGCAAATGGGTGCTAATCATGTCTCATCTGAATTGATCAAATGTTTTGTTTGCTGCACTAATAAAATTTGAATGTTATTTTAATGCTAATTTGGGAAGACTTCCAAGAAAGTTGGCAAAGTGTGCAAAGCATTAATCTCTTTCAAAGAAGAAAAATAATCTCAAATTGGATATAAACTGTCTTGATACTAAATCAGAAGTGATAAAGCCATACTTATAATTCTAAAGGTTTCTGCTAGATTATATACAGTTTATACCTAGATAAATTCCTCAACAATTAAACAGTTATGTATATTCTTATTTTTAAGTGATTTATTTGAAAGAGAGAGAGAGAAAGAATATGTGAGTAGGGGAGAGGGGCCAAGAGAGAGGGAGAGAGTCTTAAGGGGACTCCAAGCATGAGGCTCAACCTCATGACCCTGAGATCATGACCTGAGCTGAAACCAAGGGTCAGATGCTTAACAAACTGTAGCACCCAAGCACCCCAGGATCACCTATACTCTTGAATCTGATAAAGAATTAGGAAGGTGGAGAGTACTACTAAATTCTCTATCTTGGAGGTTAATAGTGGGAGATACTTAGGGACTCGTTCTTATTCCATGCAACAAGGAGGATAGTGAGACTGAGCAAGAGATCTTCTGATCACACAAAAATAACTGTCGTAACCAAATAAAAAGGAAAGGGCAGAGATTGTATCTATAACTCGGTCAAAGGAAAAACAGAGAAACAATAGTACCAGGGACATTTTGGGTCTACAAAGATATTACGTGAATAGATTCAGTAGCAAAATCCTCTGAGCCATCAAGATTCCCATCAGATGAAACTTTTTCCAACGTGGTATCACTCCTGAAAGCCTAGTCATAGAGATCTCATTCTGACCTCACAATTAATTGACCAGATATGCTAATAGGAGACGGAATTTAATGAATCTGTAGGAAAAGTTGACAAGAGGTTGGCTGCCTAATGCCTTTTTCTCTCAGTATCCCTTCCTCCCAATAGCTGAATAAGCTGAACGTTGGACAAAAGAAAAAAATGACAAGTCCTCACACTTAAGACAGCAAAGTGATACCATGCTTAGGGGTTGTAAGGTCAAAGAAAATCTCTACATAGTATTTAGGGGCAAATGTTGGCCTCAGTGGGATTGTTTATATTAAAGGTGAAATTAAAAATAAATGCAGGGGATGCCTGAGTGGCTCAGTGGTTGAATGCCTGCTTTCGGCTGAGGGTGTGATCCTGGAGTCCTGGGGTCGAGTCCCACGTTGGGCTCCCTGCATGGAACCTGCTTCTCTGTCTGCCTATGTCTCTATGTGTGTCTCTCATGAATAAATAAATAAAATCTTTCAAATAAATAAATAAATAAATAAATAAATAAATAAATAAATAAATACAGTATTAATGCAAAGCTCTCACAACAAAATGAAAAAATACTGTGTGCAAAGCATAGGCAACCTCAGATTTTGGAATTTTAGGAAATAATTGCTTTGCCTTTTTAGGTACATTAAGGATACCAAAGGTAAGCTATAAAATACTAAATTATTAATTGGAAGAGATGCCTGGTTAGCTCTGTTGGGAGAGCATATGATTCTTGATCTTGGGGTCATGAGTTCCAGGCCCACCATGGGGTAGAGTTTACTTAAAATACATATATTTTTTATCAATTGGAAAAGAAACTACCTGAACTAATAAATTAGATCATTTCAAAAACATACTGAAAAGGGGCAAAATGATATTATTAGTATTCATTCTATAGCATGCCAGACAGACTTGAGTATAAGTAGATATTGCAGTAAAAGGAAAAGAAAAAAAATATGATCAGTGCAAAAATTGACTTGACAAAATAGATAAGGAGGACTTTACTGAAAGCTATTACATACAATAGGTGAGAAAGAATGCAGTCTGAACTCCACTCTGCTGACAAAAGGGGCAAGAGAGTTTTTAATTCCTGAGGTGTGAGGACCATTGGCACCATCTTGTATATTTATGATGAAAGATTTTGGAACTAGGTGAGTTAGGCTTCTTACCCTCTCACAGAAACTGGGAGATGGGGAGTATTCTCGCCCATGATAATTAGGGATGACTCCCAGGTTTGGGGGAAAAACCATGGGAGGTTATAAAACCAGCAAGAAGCTTCTAAAAAGATGTAAATCTGAAAGAGACAGAGAAAGAATTTATAATGAGAAGTTTTCTAATGTAAATGCTCTAAGAAAAAGGAGAAGAGAGACCTCTGTGGTTAGGCCATGTAGGTTTCCTAAGGCACATGAGTGGTCAGAGGAAGGAAAAAGCCTGCCTGAAGTTTAATCAAGCTGAGGGAAAGGGTAAGCTTGTCTTGGTCAAGACAGATGATAAAACAGGTGATATGGAAGGCCAAAGAAGATTCAATCTATACAAGAGTGCAGAAAATACTTTCAAAGACCTAATGAAAGAATAATTCCTGAAATCAAATAACATATGGACCACTACGTATTCAGATCACGTTCTAGGGAAATTTAACACCATGGTTTATCTTGATAAAACAATAAATTTTCAAGGATTAAAAAGAAAAAAAAATCCTACAAGTTCCAGGGGAAACAACATAATACACTTTCAAAGGGGGAGAGATATTTAGCCAGGCCACCTTTACACCTCAGGAATTGGCAAGTATGGTTCAATATCATTCAAATATTTTCAGAGACTGGTCAGATTGCAGAAGGCAGTAAATTCCAAGCTAAGAAATACTATCATTTGTTTTTTTCCTGTATGTACATTTTAAAAAACAGTCTTATTGAAGTATAATTTTAAATGAACTACACATGCTGAAATGTGATAAATTTCAACATATGTGTATACCTATGAAACCATTATCACAGTTGAAATAACCTTTCCATGAACTTTCCATGAAGTTTCCTGATGCTCTTCTGTAGTCCAGCTTTCCCACTCTCCCACCAATGTGTCTTCTGTCATTATGTTAATTGGCATTTTCTAGAATTTTACATAAATGGAATCCTATGTTATACAATCATATGTGTATGACAGTATACTGTATGTGTATGTGAGAGGGAGGATGTGGCTTTTTCACTTAGCATATTTGTTTTGAGAAACTCATGTTATTATGAGTCAATTTTTTAAAAAAATTACTAAATAGTATTCCAATGTGTGATCATACCACAGTTTGATTCACTTATTGATTGTCATTTGGATTGTTTCTAGCTTGTAGTTAAAAATCCTAGATTTTATTTATTTATTTATTTATTTATTTATTTATTTATGAATGAATGAATGAGAACGTGTGTGTGCACACACACATGAGCCAGGGAGAGAGGCAAAGGGAGAGGGAGAAGCAGACTCCTTGCTGAGCAGGGAGCCCAATGAGGGCCCAGTCCAGGAACCCTGTGATCATGTCCTGAACCTAAGACAGTTGTTTAATGACTCAGCCACCCAGGGCCCCCCAAAATTCTGGACTTTAATAAAGAATTACTAACAAATATCCTGTGAGCATTTGTGTTCAACAAGTCTTTGTGTGAAAATAGGCTTTAATTTATTTAGAGTATATACGTAGAAGTGGAAATACTATAGCATAAGGGAGCTGTGTATTTAATTGTGTGAGGATATGTTCCCACCAGCTGTCTAGGGGAGTTCCAGTTCCTCTTCATATGCACAAACACTTGTTGTGGCCAGTCACTTTAATTTTGACAATACAAGTGGATGTTTTATGGTATCACATTGTGATTTCAATTTGCACTTCACTGGTGACTAATGATCTTGAACATGTTTTCTTGTATTTGCTTTCCATTAGTAATACTTTTTGGTGGAATGTTTGTCCAAATCTTTTGTCTATTTTTTTTTCCTTTTTAATTAGGATGTGGGTCTTTTTATTATTGAGTTGTAGGAATTCTTTATATATTCTGGATTCAGGTTCCTCATCAGTTATATATTTGCCAGTATTGTCTCCTGGTCTGTGGCTTGCCATTTCATTTCCTGAAATGAGTATTAAAGAATAGAAGTGTATAATTTTGATAAAATCATTTATCAATTGTTTTGTAGCTCATATTTTAATGTGTTTTTTTCCATAAGAAGCCTTTCCCTAACATCACAAGAGTTTTTTTCCAGTGTTTTTCTAATAGAAGTTTTACAGTGTTAGAACTTATATTTAGATGTATGGTCTATTTCAAGTGAATTATTGTATATAGTTGAAGTAAGGGCCCAGATTTATTATTTTGTATACGGATACCCAACTAGGCCAGCGTATTAAATCAACTGCAATATATAGATAGTACTTTATCTAGACTCTCCATTTTGTTTCATTACTTTATATATCTATTTTTGTATCCATATTACATTATTCAGGTTATTGTAATACTGAGTCTTGAAATCTAGTAGTAGAACTTCTCCAACTTTCTTCTTTTTCAAAATTGTATGTTTCCGGACCTTTTCACTTTCATGTAAATTTTAGAATAATCCTGTCCATTTCTACCCAAAAAAGCCTTCTGCGATTTTGAATATGATTGTGTTGAATTATATGTCAAATTGTAGAGAACCAACCTCTTAACACTAATTAGTGTGTGAATTTATGATCATGGTATGTCTCCTTTTTAATATATACATTACATAAATATATACCTTCTAAATTTTCCTAAGCAATGTTTTGTGTTTTCCTTGTGAAAGGATTGGAAACAGCTTTAAAATATGAATTTGATAAAATATTAGTTTTAAATTTAGTTTTGAAATTCCAATTATCAGTTGTTAATAGTATACAAAAATAATTTTTATATTGACTTCATACCCTCCAATTTTGCTTTCTTTGTGGATTCCTTATGCATGTCTCTCTGTTCCTCAGCTTTATTTGGTGTATAATTGACAATTTAAGATTGTATATATTTAAGGTATACACTTTGATGATTTAATATCTGCTGTATACATTGTGAAATAGTCATCACAGTCTGTCTTGATTTTATGTCAGCTATTCCCAGCTGGATGTTCCAGAACCAATGTATGCTTCATTCTCTCTCATTCCTACTTTGAAGGTTCATTTCATATATTAGCACGTTAAAGTCTTAAATTCCACACAAACATGCAGAGCTTTCTCAAACAATGTTTTCTGAATATATTTGGGTAGAAAAACTTTTTAGGGAACAACTTTGAATAATCAAATTACAGCAATATCCCCTAAAATTTCTGCCTTAGGTCATTTAATCAAAAGATTGGCATCAACAAATGGGTGTTCAGGGGGGATTAACACAGTGTCTGTGAATAGAATGGATTGGAAGCCAAGAGAGTTTACGACAAGAAGGCCATTGAGATGGCTGCTACAATAAGCCAGTCAGGAGGAGATGAGAGCCTAGAGAGCTATAAAGAAAGAATTGACATAATGTCTTGCTGACTCCCTTTGCCTGAAATGCTCTATTCTCTCTTTTCCAACACAGATTTTAAAGAACTATTTTTGTTTGAGTAACTACAACAACAAGGAAAATAGGGTGACAGTATCGACTACTTGACAAATTATAATCATAATTTTTCCCTTTGTTTCTGCAATCCTCTCACCTTCTTTATTTGAATTGACACGGAGCTTGTTACCAACAGATTAGCTAGCAAAGATGGATATAATAATTTAATATTAAAAATCCTATTGGTGGGATCCCTGGGTGGCGCAGCGGTTTGGCGCCTGCCTTTCGCCCGGGGCACGATCCTGGAGACCCAGGATCGAATCCCACGTCAGGCTCCTGGTGCATGGAGCCTGCTTCTCCCTCTGCCTGTGTCTGTGCCTCTCTCTCTCTCTGTAACTATCATAAATAAATAAAAAAATTTAAAAAAAATAAAAATCCTATTGGTAAGCTCGACCTCCATATGCCATCCCTAAAAATTACTGTTTTATTTATTTTTTTATTAAAATTTTTTTTCTTATTATTTATTTATGATAGTCACAGAGAGAGAGAGAGAGAGAGAGAGAGAGAGGCAGAGACACAGGCAGAGGGAGAAGCAGGCTCCATACACCGGGAGCTCGACGTGGGATTCGATCCTGGGTCTCCAGGATCGCGCCCTGGGCCAAAGGCAGGCGCCAAACCGCTGCGCCACCCAGGGATCCCAAATTACTGTTTTATAACATGAGTTAAATCTCACTTTTTCACAAAGAATTCCTAGACCATGCTCTCATGTTTTTACTCTCTCATCTTTGAATTACCTTGGCATTCATTTTCGATATTACTATAATATATTCAGCTTTAATTTGTTGTCTTCTTTATATTTATTCTTCCCCTACATCTATATTATAATTATATTTCACGGAAGGAACCTTTTCTTAGATAATTGCTTGTCCTCGCACAGCACCATCTATGGACCTATTGCATTAGGTACAAGATAAGTAATAATTAGATTTAAATATTAGATTTAAATATTCTACTTTCTTTTATGTTCTATTTGATAAAGAAGTTGTGAACTTTAATGTTCTATATACATTGGATAGAAATGGCACAGAATAAGGTAATTTCTCATGGGATGGTAAGTTCTTAGCCTTTAAAAAAACTTTAAAGGGAACATATGCACAGTTAAATTAGTAGGAAATTATTCTTGTGAACTTTCCATTAAATTTATTATGTCTCAGCATCAAACAGGATAACTAAGAATACTTAGCCAAATCTATTCAGCATTGGAACTTATATGGAAATGAAATGTCATTTCATTTTTAACCCAGCATGTAAGTTGCCTACCTACTCTTCATTTTTTTTTTAAGTATATTTTTGAAGAAAAAGGACAGGTACCAATAGCATTTTCTTTGACTCTTGCTTACAAAGAGTAGGTTAAATAAAAATATCACATGAAGCACTTGATGGAGTATATACTCTGGAGTCAATGGAAATTTGGTTTAAATTACAGCTTCTGTTTTGTTAGCTAAATGATCTTGTACAAATCACTCTGTAACTGTCCATTAATATCTTCCCATGTTGAAAACGATAGAACTTTCTACAGAAGATCACTATGAGGCCCATAATATAATAGTTGTAAATAAATGACAGTTGTAAATAGCTGTAAACAGTAAAGCAAGTATGTTCTGTTGTTTTTGTATAATTTATTGTAAGATGTAGGGAGATATGTAAGCAAAAGAACTTTTGGTAAAAAGAAATGAAACATCTCAATTTGGGAACAATTAGTTTTAGAGATAGGACAGTAAGAATTCAACTTCACTGAATTTACTCATGTTGAGAGGAAATATAATAGACTCCATTATGTTTTTAATTTTCAGGAAAAAAGGTTTGTATAGCCCATTGGCACAAAGTGTTTTTTCTAGTGTGTTTTCTAGAAACTTTATAGCTGTAGGTTTTACATATACTTCTATGCTCTATGTTCAGTTAACTTTTTATGTGATGCAAGGTGTACACTGAAGTTCATTCTTCTACATATGGATATCCAGATAATCGAAACAACTATCCTCTCTCCACTGAATTGCTTTTGCACCTTTGTTGCCAGCCAGTGGGTCATATATGCGTGGGGCTATTTCTGACTCTCTATTTTGTTTCGCTGATCTCTTTGTCTAGGCTTACACCAACATCATCACACTATTCTGTTTATTGTAGCTATATAAAGAACTTAGGGAGTGTTAGTCTTCTAATCCTTTCAAACTTGTCTGCTACCCTAGAATCTTTGCATTTCTGTACAATTTTTAGAATTAATTTGCCAATCTCTACAAAATAATCTCTTCAATTTTGATAAGAATTGACTTAAATTTATAGGTCACTCTGGGGAAACCTGGCATCTTAAAAATATTGAATCTTCTAAGGCTTATCTCTCTATCTATGATATAGGAGACCTTGGTTCTTGTCTCATGGAGTCAAAGAATGAATCTCCCAAAGGCGAGTGAGTAAAGTGATAGAAATTTATTAAGCAAAGATATAGAGAAAGCTCTCAGAATTGAGAGGGATTCCGAGACAGGGTTGCCACTGAGGGCTTGTAGGGTTGGCCTTTCATTGAAAGCCAACCAGGGAACCTAAATCTTTTAACATATCTATTGATATCACCATTGAGTAAAGACTAGTGGTAACATCTTCTAGGGTCTAAGAATTCTTTGTTCACAAGTAGCTGTTATAACAAGACCCCTACCTCTGGCACCTGCACAAGATGGTCTGGTTTATTTATCTCTGGTTTCCTTTCATCTCCACGTCTTTGGGATTTTTGTAAGCCTGATTTTGTGGCCCCCTGTCTAGCCCTGCCTACCCTCATTTGTCCCTAACTCACCTAGATTTTTAATTTCTCTCAACAGAAATTTAAAATTTTCCGATGCTTTTGGTCAGGTTTATCCTCTGTACTCATATTTTCTATTGCCATTGTAATTAGTATTGCATTTAAAATTTCACCATTTTGGAAACTAGTTGGATAGTTTCTTAAAAATTAAATATACTTCTGACATATGATCTACCTGTTTCCTTTTTAAGTATTCACTCAAGAGAAATGAAAGCCTGTATTTTAAAAAGATTGTACATAAATATTCCACAGCAGCTTTATTTGTAATTGCCAGAAGCTGGAAACAACTTAAATATCCATCACAAGGTGAATGAATAAACAAATTGTGGTATAAATGTACAATAATATAATACTTAATAAAAAGAAATGAACTATTGAGCCACAGTTAGAACCTAAATGAATCAAAAATTGAGTGGAAGAACTCAAAAGTGAACACTATATATGATTTCATTTATATAAAATGGTGCAAAATACTAACTAACCTATAGTGAAATAAAGAAAATCATTGACTTGCAGATGGCTGCCTTCTTATATTTATAAGCCCTTTTCTCTCTGTGCCTGCAAGCATTCTTGGTATCTCCTTCTATCCTTAGAAGAGCACCCATCATACTGGATTAGAGCATCACCCTTATGAATTCATTTAACCTTAACTACTTCCTTAAAGTCTCTAATTCCAAATACAGTCAACTTGGGTGTTAGGTCTTCAACATATGAATGGAGGGGCACAATTCAATCCATAATATTCCATCCTCTACATCCCCTAACTTATGTCCTTCTTCATGAAAAATACATTCACCCTTTCTGAAAATCCCCGAAGCATTAACTCATTCCATTCCAGCATCAACTGTAAGTTTAAAATCTCCTCTGAATATCTAAATCAGGTGTGAGTGAGACCATTTCATCCTGAGGCAAATTTCTCTCTACACTGTACCTGCAAAATTAAGGAACTTATGTGCTTCCAAAATACAATGGTGGGACTGGGATGGGATAGACCTTCCATTCCAAAGGAGAGAAATTGGAAAGAAGGGGAGATAAATCTCAGGCAAGTCACAACCTAACAAGGCAAATTCCATTGGCTTTTAGGGATCAAGAATAATCCTCTTTGGTTTACTGCTCTGTTTTCTAGTCCCAGTGGGAAGGCAACATCTTCTGCTTAGTGGCTCTAGGCAGAGGTCCCACCCCCACAACTCTGGGCAGAAACTTTATCCCTGAAGCACTGGGAAGTGGCAACCTGCCTATTGAGCAGGAATGGGGGACAGCCCATCTTGGGAACACAGGATGAAAGAGCCTTACTCCCTCCCATCTGTGCAGAAGTGGCTGACCTGCGATTTCTGAATCATCTTCAAAGTCGTTCTTTTCTTGAAGTATAGTGCATTTTCACAGACTAATATTTGTCTCCTCTTGTAGAATCCAAATGGTTCTATAGCTTTCCATTTTGGCCATTGCTGTTCACTTTAGTTCCACCTAGCATTGTTTTCACTAATTTAATACCATCTCTATTTCTGGTTTCTGCTGAGATGGTCTACAAATCCTATCTGTGATCTCTTTACCAAATGATTTTCCATGCATATTCTTACTTTTCCCTCCAGAACCTACTTTCCCTTGGGAAATTTTCCAGTTTCAAGTTCTGGTTTATTTTTACTTAACAATTCATTCCATTTCTGTCTCTTACACTTTATGTATTAAGGAGAAACTAGACCACACCTTCAAAAATTGCTTAAAATCATCCTCAAGTAAATATCTAAGAAATTAAAATTATATCAGGTATATCACTTTTAACTTCTTTCCACAGAACATAGTAAAACACAACTCAGCCAGGCACTTTGCCACTCTTTTATAGGATTGGCTTTCCTCCAGTTGCCAATGACTTGTTCATTTCCATCTAAGACCCTACCAGCATCACCCTTAATACCCATATTCCTATCAACAATACCTTTAGGTCAATCTAAGGCTTTATTCAACATGAATCTCAAAATTCTCCCTGTTACCCACCTCCAAAATCACATTCACATTTTTGGGTATTGTTACAGCAGTACCCTACTTGTTATTAAAATCTATGCTAGGGTTTCTCCAGAGAAACAGAACCAATAAGATGCATGTTTATGTAGAGAAAGAGATTTATTATGAAGAACAGTTACATGTGATTTTAGTATATGGAAAGTCCAAAATAAGCATTTTAGGCCAACAAGACCAAGAGCCAATAGTGCATGTAGAGACTGATGGCAGTCCATTGAAGTCTTTCTTGCTTGGGAGGCTCTGATCCTTTTGTTCTAGTAAGGCCTTCACCTGATTTAGATGAGTCCCATTCACAATATAGACAGCAATCTGCTTTGCTCCAAATCTTCCAATTTAAATGCTAATCTTATCCAAAAACACCCTCCAAGTTGACACATGAAATTACCATCTCAGGATTATATTATGTTCATTTTCTTGACTGTGGTAGTTTCATGGGTACATAAAAATGTCATCACTTAACCAGTGTATTCTTGAAATATTTGCAGTTTTATTATATGTCAAATATATCTCAATAAAGCTAGTAAAATGTTAATGAGAAACAAATAAGACTATTATACATGCATATTTGAAATCAGTTTATTGACCAAGACCTATTAGGTGATTTTTTTTTTTTAAGGAAGCAATTAAGCACATTGTTGGCAAGCAAAATTAACTAGAAACAGGTGTTTAAAAAGTAGGGGCTGGCTACAAGAAAAGTTACAAAGTTTGCATCTACCTTTGTACTTACTTTTCATCAAATGATATATATCACCAAAAGAAATATATGAAATCCAACAAAATAAAAAAGGGTAAAAAACTTGGCTCATAGCTATGGATTTATTTTAGCACCTTGGTGGCTCAATTGGTTAAGCATCTGCCTCTGGCTGGGATCATGATCCCAGGGTCCTCTATCCCTCCACCTCTCCCCATGCTCATGTTCTCTCTCTTGCTTGCTTTCTCTCACATAAATAAAATCCTTTTTAAAAATATGTATGTTCCTTTACCTAAAGTTCATGTTCTCTCTCTTGCTTTCTTTCTCTCTCAAATAAAATCCTTTAAAAAAAATGTGTGTTCTTTAACCTAACACCTTGAAAAATTGTGTTTTAAGGTTGTGGCTAATGAAATTATTTATATTGTTTGCATAATTGGTGGTTTTCCATTATAACTTTTTTTTTTTTTTTTTTTTTATGATAGTCACAGAGAGAGAGAGCGAGAGAGGCAGAGACACAGGCGGAGGGAGAAGCAGGCTCCATGCACCGGGAGCCTGATGTGGGATTCGATCTGGGGTCTCCAGGATCGCGCCCTGGGCCAAAGGCAGGCGCCAAACCGCTGCGCCACCCAGGGATCCCCTCATTATAACTTTTTTAATAAGAGGTAGCAAGGTCAATATAGAAAGAATCTAACATCAAGTACCACAGATCAAAATGGGATGCAAAGTGGAGTCAGTGAATATCTTTGAGAACTAAGTCGTTAAAACCTGTGATATTTTAAAAATTCACAACTGGCTGGTTCTCCCAAGTCGTTTTACATAGGAGCTTAACCTGCTGTTTTCACTCAATATAGCAATATACCTCCCAGCTGTTAGTATTTAATTTGGTATGAAGTGGCTGTTTACCCAAATGGCAGGTCTGAATTACATAGTGTAATAACTAATGACTATGCCCTGATGTAGTCTCAAGAATTCAATTAGTAAATAAAACAAATTTAGGGGAAAAAATCATAATTTGGGGAGCTCTCTGTATCTGACTGCAAACACTAAACAGGATTTCTTATACATACTCTATTTTTCCTTTTAAATAGTCTATTTTTAATTCTAACATATTACTTATAAAGTTGTTAGTAGTATTTAAGTCACCCACCTACCTAGAAAGGGAAATAAGGTGTAATGCCATTCTTGAGAAGCAGAAGGTATTATTCATATAGAAGAATAAATGCGAATGACGTATAGGTATCTTATTAATAAATACAGCAAAAGACATCCTCTTCTTCTTCTGCAGGTACTACCTACTTTGCTTTTTAAATGTCATCCATATTTATCAGACTGCATGGTTCTTGACATTTAGAATTTTTTTTAATCAAATTGTAACTGAAACTTTGACAATAGGAGCTAATTATCAAGGGACTGAAGAGTAACTTTTTTTTTTTTTCCAAGAAGCAGGCTACAATAGATATGTGTGAATTATCAACCATTTGTAATACTCTGTTCTTTCTGAAAGCACTTATTAATTTTTGGAAGCATCTATGGAAAGTTTCAGGAATTAAGCTGAAATTATTAGATAAGTTATTCTATGTTCCCAAATCATCTATGTACATCATACTGATAAGTGTTTGAAAATCTCTCACAAAATAAAAAGTCTAATTTGAAAGATATATTTAATAGAGATAACTATTTCCCCATGAAAAGTGCATGAAACCAAATGTTATAATGTCTATTGTAGATCATTAAAACTAATCTCTTAAAAGCCCCATTTCTAAGTAGATTCATGATTGGCCAACATTTTATAAACTTTGATATTTCCACTAGATATATTTGCAAATTATTAGTGGTAACATCATTGTTTTCCTGCTCTTAAACAAGTTATGATGATATATATCAACCAGCCTAAGTTAATTAACCTCAGGGAGATATCGTGTATGTAGAGAAAATATACTGGCAAACTGTTAATAAAAATAGTGGATTTATCAAGGACTGTGGAGTATCTGAGATTTTTTATCCTCCTTCAAGTTAACAAGGTAGCCTGCCATAGTTTTAAAAGTGTTAAGATAAGACCCATGACTCCTGGATCAAACACTAATAACACTTCATTTCTCAGCAATAGCAGTAGACTGAGTATCATTCTTACTTGGATTTTCTGAGCTTCAGATCTCACAGGGGAGTTTACAGGGGACCAGCTAACACCTGTAAATACAGTAGATTGAATTATAGAAGAGGAACCCTAAGCTTGGGGAACCCAAATATTTTATAATGGGAAGTAAATGTACTGACCTTTGTTCTGGAAGGAGACTGTATCTTTATCTTTCAAAGTTGTTTGCTACTCTGGAAAATACAGTAAGGAAAAAAGCACCTCCGATCTCAAGACATGAAAAAACATGAAAAACCTGTGAAGAATAGTATCCCAGTTGTATTTTCTTGTGTATGTATTTTTAATAGTAAATTTCTCTAAAGGATATCGATTGTGTGAGTAATCTTAAAATTTTTTAAAGTTTAGTATATTGAGGTCTGTGGGATTAAACTAATTTATTAATTCACTTAACATAATTTAGGCATTATATGCAAAAATCATCATATTTTCATATTAAAGGAAAGTTTATTCTGAACAGTGCCTAAACTAGGCATCCTTCTTTAATAATTCTGGTTTCTATTACAAAGTTCCTTCCTTTAAAAATCTAGTTAATCTGGGATCCCTGGGTGGCGCAGCGGTTTGGCGCCTGCCTTTGGCCCAGGGCGCGATCCTGGAGACCCGGGATCGAATCCCACATCAGGCTCCCGGTGCATGGAGCCTGCTTCTCCCTCCGCCTGTGTCTCTGCCTCTCTCTCTCTCTCTGTGACTATCATAAATAAATAAAAAATTTTAAAAAAAATCTAGTTAATCTATTTCTTATTGAAGTGGTTATTAATGCACCTTCATAGCACTGTTTTCATTGTTCAATTGTTTGAAGATCTATGGTGTGTAGATGATAATTTTTTTAAGTTAAGTACGCTAAGGTAACATTTTGCTGTAAGATGTCCCTGTAGATGTCTGGAGAAAGAGGCAAAATAAGAACAAATCTGCCAATGATAAAAATTACTCCGCTATGTAAGATGAAATTGAAGGTGTGATTTTAACATTAGCACTCTATGTACTTGATACTTCCTCAATCTAAGATCAGCTAATGCAAATTCCTTATATGTAAAAACCCTTTATCTAATTTGGTAACTTCTAATATTTTTTCTAATTATTTCTGTTAAAATTAGAAAGGGAGTAATACATTTTCATGGAGATATTACAGGCTTAGGAAATAGACAAATAGAACTCAAAACTTGATTCTCCCATTTTAATGTATACAAACTTGAGAAAGTTATCATGTCCTCCAAGTCTTAGTTTCAGCATCAGTAAATTAGGACTAATAATACCTAGTTTGCACAGGTTTTGAGATCTATGACATGGGTACACAATAATAAGTGCATTACTTGGACTCAATAAATACTTAAGAAATGAAATTTGATACGAGAATGGAATTTTTGCCAATCCTATGCATATTGTACTTTTTTCTGACACTAGCTAATCAATCCCTTAAGGACCCAAGTTATCTTTAATATAAAAGTATAATATCATTATTTCCCCCAGGTTTCTTTTTATTCCTCTGACATATTAATATTATCCATGCTTTCTTTAAGTTTCCATAATTTGCTCTTCCTTTTTGGTGGTGTGTGTGTACATGTATGTACACATGCAATCATATATGAACACACAAATATCTGGATAAAAGGCATAGCAAATGAGAAGTTGTTTTTTCTGGGAAATAGCATGGCAGGTAGGGGAAGAGATGCAGTTACTTTAACCATACGTAATTCTGTACAATATATATTTTTTACAATATGACATCGATACATAATAGTATGCCATACTTTCCTATTAAAGTGATATTTAAGCTAAGAGGTAATGCTGGTTTTATTTGCTAACTCTTTGGCTTTGAAATGTTGAATTTCTTAATTCAAACTATCTTTAAATTTATGCAGTGGCTATCTTTGCTTTCATGTGACCTTTGCACCATCTACACCATCTTTTAAATCAGGAGACAAATCATATTACTTTAGTTATTATATTGTCCCTCTTTTTTTTTTTAAGATTTTATTTATTTGAGAGAGAGACATAGACAGAGAAAGAGACAGAGATAGCACAAGCAGGGAGGAGAGGGAGAAGCAGACTCCCCGCTGAGCAGGGATCCTGACAAAGGTCTCAGTCCCAAGACCCTGGAATCATGACCTGAGCCAAAAAGGCAGATGCTTTTTGCTTCAACGTGGATGGAACTGGAGGGTATTATGCTGAGTGAAGTAAGTCAATCGGAGAAGGACAAACATATGTTCTCATTCATTTGGGGAATATAATAGTGAAAGGAAATAGAAGGGAAGGGAGAAGAAATGGGTAGGAAACATCAGAAAGGGAGACAGAACATAAAGACTCTTAACTCTGGGAAACAAACTAGGGGTGGTGGAAGGGGAGGAGGGCGGGGGGTGGGGGTGAATGGGTGACGGACACTGAGGGGAGCACTTGACGGGATGAGCACTGGTGTTATTCTGTATGTTGATAAAATGAACACCAATAAAAAAATAAATTTGTTATTTAAAAAAAGGCAGATGCTTAACTGACTGAGCCACCCAGATGCCCATATATTGTGCCTCTTTCATATACCAGTTGAAATACTAATTTTAAACTTCTTACCAGGAAGATTTACTTTAAAAGAAAAAAAAAATGATAGTCTATAGTGGATACTGAAGTTTATTATAGTAATAACAAGTATTATGCAGCAATAATTTTCTTTATTTAGATTGCATGTGGTCATAAACAAAGAATTGATCCTACACAAGCCGACTTATAGTTCCTATGGGTCCAGAGAAGCATTGTAAAGTAGTTACTATAGTAAAAAAGATTTCGTATGCAGTGTGTGTCTTATAACATACTGCAGTTTTGTAATCTCCAAGGAGCCCTTAAAAATAGATTTTCTTTATGGCAGGCTTTCCTATGCAATTCATTTTTGATTAGAGTTTCCTTTTTTTTTCTTCAGATCTTTCAAAGGCAGCAACACCTGAGTTCACAAAACAATGTCATTGTTATTATTTATTACGTAATTTTTACAGACATTAAGCTTTTTATTGTCATTTTATGACTAAATGATATATGTTCAAAGCAAGACTGCTATTTAGCCCATAAACACTATTTTAAATCATGCCAGATGTTCCAGATATTAGAATTTATGATAATTTCTAAACCAAAAAAAAAAAGAGTCACCACCTCAGTATCTCCCTTCAGCATTTTGTCCAACCTGTTAAGACTGCATTACGATCTAGGGCTAATGGGGTAACATTTGAACAGTATGGACCTCTTGAATTCTGCTTTAGCTCTGCTTAGTAGGTATCATAATCATTTTTAAATACTTTGAATATCAAGCTATATTGTCAGGAAGGTAATGCACATTGCATACTATTTTTTTAAGAATTTTTTATAGTTAGAAAGAGGTGTACAGAAAAGCTTAAGAAATCCTTTGCCTGTAAGTGAAAAAATTGCACCTAATGTAGATGAACATTCCTACCTCAATAGGCGCAAAATAGAAGAAATACCCACAAGTTGCAAAAACTATCTTAGATTATTATCATCCAATAAGTTAAGTATTTGATATTGAACAAATAAATTTTAAAAATGCATTAGTGGGAATCCCTGGGTGGCTCAGTGGTTTAGCGCCTGCCTTCGGCCCAGGGCCTGATCCTGGAGACCGAGATTGAGTCCCACGTCGGGCTCCCTGCATGGAGCCTGCTTCTCCCTCTGCCTGTGTCTCTGCCTCTCTCTCTCTTTCATGAATAAATAAAATGAAATCTTTTAAAAATAAATAAATAAATAAATAAATAAATAAATAAATAAATAAATAAATAAGCAAGCAAGCATTGGTTCACCAGTTTCTTTTTTTTTTTTTTTAATCTTACAAATGTTATTCTATTTTAAAGATGTTATTTATTTATTTGACAGAGAGAGAGGGAGGGAGAGCACACAAGCAGAGACAGGCAGCAGGCAGCAGGAGAGAGAAAAGCAGGCTCCCCACTGAGCAGAAAGCCCATGGGGCTCCATCCCAAAACCCTGGGATCATGACTGAGCTGAAGGCGGACACTTAACCAACTGAGCCACCCATTTGCCTCTTACCTGACTCTTTTTTACATGTGTTTTTTATTGAAGTATAATCAACTCGTAGAATTATATTAGTTTCAAGTGTACAACATAATGATTCAACAAGTCTATGCCTTGTACTCAGTTTTTACCACAATAAGTATAGTCACCATCTGTCACCAAGCAACATTATTATAATCTTTTTTTATAATCTTATTGACTATATTCCCTATGCTGTACTTTTTATCCCTATAACTTGTTTTATAACTGGAATTCTATGCCTCTCAATCCCCTTTATCTATTTCACCCCTTCCCCTATCCACCTCTCCTCTGGCAACCATCCTTTTGTCTTCTGTATTTGAGGGCCTTGTTTTATTCATTTGTTTTATTTTTTAGATTCACATGTGAGTGAAGTCTTATGATATCTGTCCTTCTCTGTCTGACTTCTTTCACTCAGCCTTATACCTTCTAGGTCCATCCATGTTCTTGCAAACGGCAAGATCTCCTTCTTTTTTATGACTGAGCAATATGAAAACCAGAATGAGCTATTATCACCCTACACCTGTTAGAATGGCTGGACTCAAAACGATAAGAAATAAAAAGTGTTGGTAAGGATGTGGAGAAAATGTGGAGGATGTACTATTGTTGGGAATGTAAATTGGTACAGCCACTGTGGAAAACAGTATGGAGGTTCCACAAAAAATTAAAAATGGAAATACCATATGATACAGTAATTCCATTACTGGGTATTTACCCAAGTAAAGCAAAAGCACTAATTCAAAAAGATATATACACCTCTATATACTGCAACATTATTCATAGTAGTAAAGATATGGAGGCAACCCCAGTGTTCATCAATAGATAAATGGATAAAGAAGATGTAATATATAAATATATAAACAATGGAGTGATTCACTTGATTCTTACCTGGCATGTTACTTCCATAGTTATTAATATAGTTTACTTCCCATACTCTTTCCTTTTCCATAATTCCCCTTTACCTCCACGTTTCTGAGTACCTAATGGTGCTCTATTCTAGCTAATGTTCTATTCCACCTTTGGAATAATCTTGACAACCCAGGGATTTCTGATGATGCTGAAAATAATTCATCTCTCTGTGATAAATATAAGATTTAATTAGAAGCAAGAGAATAAGTCCAAAGGGAAAAGATTTGAATGTCAAGGTGAAAATTATTTTTTGTTTCTGATTCTCAGGCTATCTTCATTTGTTTTGTTAAAAGAAAACAGAAATCTCAGATAATACAATGAGAGATCCAGCTTATTGTGTAAATGATTCCACTATTTACTTTTATTTTGCTTTCAAACAAAAAGAAAAATGTCAAATAAAATAATTAAATAAAATCTAACTGCAAAATTTGAGCTAATCCACTAATGCTATATGTTCCCTAAAATAACCATCGTTATATCCTTATCATGGGGGTAAAATTAGGTGATTTTTTTCTCTGGCCTAATCTAAATATTTTGTATGTTATTTATAAATCATCATTGTTCATGGAAAATGTCTACCATGTTAAACTGAGCAGCCTCCCAAAGTTATACTATTAACTCTTGCTTCAGAACAATTCATCTCAAACAAACAAAAACAAAAATCAAAGCTGATTGATCTGCAACTATAATTTTCCCAATGAAACTAACTGGTGCAGCCTCTTAAATTTCTGGAATCTTTTCGTTTTTGAAGGTAAACCGTTCTCTCAGCCGCCAAAGTTCAGCTCTATGCCAAGACAGTAAAGTGCTAAAATTAAATGCCATTCTCATTTTAAACAACTGAGAAGAAAAGCCAGCTCTTATTGAATAAATTAAACAAAAGACTTTGACTTCAGAGGATCACTGAGAAAAAAGCCCAAACAAAACCATGTGCAATATTAGTCAGTAAATCCGTGAAAAGCCCTGACCGAAGACAAAAACATATTGTAGTATTTTAATATACTGTGGGATTTTTTCAATTTACATAAAATGGATTTAAAAGGGTTTGAAGTGAAGGAGTCTTTATTCAATAGCTTATCTACAAAAACAATCAATAGAAGACTTAGACATCTTTGTAAAACTTACCTTTTCACAAACCTTCGTGATCTTACAAAGCCAGGCAACTGAAGGAGATTTTAATTCACAGGGACCCTTGATTTGGCTTGGCTTGACTCTGCAGGACAGAGGAGATGCTATCATAGCATGATTGCTCATCAAACACTTCTCTTTGCCCTAACAACAAGGTGTCTGTGCAATGCAATTAGTACAGAGTCCTTTGAGATAAAGTAATTGTTGCTTCAACAATTTTGTACTATGCAGTCTCTCTCTCTCTCTGTCATCTCGTAACTGAGAATCAATGAGTAGAACTAAAGTAGCAAATGGATAGCCTCAAAAAATGTACAGTTCACTGGAATCATTAATCAGTCTTGACAGGAGCTTAACCTTGAGCTGAGTGGTACTCAACTTCAGACCTAAAGAATGAGATTTGAGGGAAATGGACTAAGAGACATACTATCATCTATTCCCTGAATTCTTAAAGTTTAACTTCCTATTAAATAAAATCATCAAGCAGTGATTTATTTGGTTCCAAGGAGAATATAAGAATTACCCATCATATACATTCTCCATCTCTTACATCATTTACAGATCACCTTCTTCCTCTTTTGGTAATATGGTCTATTAATTTTTTTTTTTTTTTTTTTTTACTACTTAGAGACAGCACTGAACAGCAGAAACTTCAGTGAAATGCAGAATAAGAAAAGTCTAGATTCCTATTCCGGCCTCTTGATACTCACAAGGCTATAATCTTTTATAAAGCACTTAATCCCTTTGGGCCTCTGTTTTCTCATTTGAAAGAGAAGCAGGTCAAACCAAGTAGTTTCTACTTTTCCTAGCTCCAAATCTTCAGAAATTTTTTATTATATTATCTCTGGTATAGGGGGATAGCATGTGTGATGTACCTATTGTCTCTCAGCTCCAAAACCACTACTAGAAACTCCTGCTCTGTGATACTCAAGGCTAGGACCCTGCAGACCCATTTCTCTTTCACCATCTGGTTCCCTGATAGATTCTCTCAAGAGGAGGCCCTGAAGGAAGACTGTGAAGCTGAAGGAAGGATATGGGACTTGTTCCTTTCTTTTTGTTTTTTGTCTACGAGCAAGGTCTAGCAACCATACATTGCCTTAACAATTTATTTTAGTTTCCAGCCTCCTTTAAAACTCACACTTCTTTTTCAGCCCTCTCTATTTAGCCATACATCTTTCTTATTTTGAATTCCTCCTTGTACTTTCCAATGTCCTGTGTGGACAGATTGGTACTTAGAGCATGGTACAATGAGAGAGCCATGTCTGTCTTCATCTCATTCGATGCTGCATTCATGGTCTGAAACATAGTAAGCTCTTAATACAAACTGAGTAAATACAGACTTTCAAAGACTGGTGACCCTGAATCAAGCCCTAGTCTTACCATTTAAAAAGTTCTGTCATCCTGGGAAAATTTCCTAACATTTCTGACACTCAATTACATAATCCCAAGAGTAGAAAAGAAGAAATTGTATTTAGTAATTCCTGGTTACTTAAAAAAAAGAAAAACTGGCTTAAAGGATCAGGTTTTTCTTACACACCTTAGTGTCCCCAGCATTCAGCAGATTGTCTGGTTCATGGTTGATATTCAATAAATTTGTGTTGAATGAAAGAATGAAAGTTGCACGTGATCAAAAAAGTTATAATTAGCCAGAACATGGTAGATACTTGAAAAATTCTGTCTATAACATGTTACTATTTTTTTGAGTCCGTATTTCCCAAAGAATAGAAGGTTTATGGGTAAGGACCATATTTTCCACAGCTCTTTGTTCTTGATGTATAGCACAGCACCTGTGCATATAGATACTAATGAATAGTTGAATGAAGCCTATTGTAATTGTGCTCAACTACAGTAAGTGCCTCATCTTGATACTGGTTGCAATCATCTCTTTTATTATTACCCTACCTGCCCTGTGTATGACATGATAAACTTGTATATAAGAGATTAGCTGCCAGTGTTCAGAACCAATTTCCACAAATTACTATCTGTTAACCATTCTGTTCCACAGCTCTCTAATATATAACAGGTCTTATTACAACTTCCAATCTCATAGAAGTGTTTTGAGGATTAAATGAATTACTACATCAAAAGCTTTTAGAACATTGCCTAATATATGGTAATCACTCAATAATAGAGCTAGTTCATAGCTGCTAAAATCTGACACTTGAAATAGGTGAAGTATAGATTATAAATAAACCAATTACTAAGTTAAGTATATTCTAGAAAAATAGTTGAGGGCATTCTTTTGATCATGAGAAAAATAAGATTGTTATTCAGTTTTTATGAATAAAAACTCATCCGTATACACAAGCCCCTTCTCTGGTTCCCATGTTCCTTGAGAGTTTGCTTGCTCTCCTCCCCTCCTAGAGAAGGGTAGCCTCTGAAGTGCCATGAGCTTCTGGGTGGACTTGTGCTATGAGGAACTTCCCCTCTCCTGTGTCTGCCTACTGTCCTCTATTAAATCTTATTGCATGTTGCTGCATCTCATGATCACATCTTTTTCTTTAACTGGCCCTCAAATCTCTCTTGCTCGTTTTTTTTTCTTTTTGTTGTTGTTGTTGTTGTTATTGTTTAGCATTTCTAACATTCACTCTTTGGTTTTTATTCTTGTCACAGGTGCTATGGTTCAAGACAATCATCTTTAGCCTCAGCTTTTAAAATAGGCTTGAAGCTGGTCTCTTCACCTCAGTTTACTCTCCACACAATCATCAGGATGACCTTCTCAAACATAAACCTGATCTTGTTATGTGCTGCTTAATGTCTTTCATTAGCATTTCATTGCACTGTGCCTTTGTTGAGTTGAAATATACAACACAGACATCTAATTCTAAACTTTTAAAATAAATAACATAAAAATAAATAACATATATATAAATATAAATTAGAATATAAATTATAATAAGTTATAAATGATGTGAAAAATACAGGATGATCATTTTAATGAGAGGCAAATTAGTATTAGTCTATATATGTAAAAAGACCTCTAAAAAATCTTCATAAATGCTTCTAAAAAAGCAGATTTAAAATTATCTGAGTATATTACAGTGATTTTTCAAGTAGGTCTGTGTTATTTCAGTGTTCATAAAGAGAATTGTCACTCATTTATAAAAGGGTTCAAAAGGCATAGGATTTTAAAAAGTAATAGAAAAAATAAAAATAGCAATATATCTACCAAATGTGCAAATTTACATGCTCATTCTAACCAAAGTTGTTTGGGTCAGGTTGGATTCATTTGTCATTTAATAATTCATAAATTAATCATAAAAATTCTAAAAAAAATCTCTTGTGAAATTATTAATCCTCTTTCACCAGATAATTTTCTAATATCTGGAATGTTATACGTGTTTCAAAGGTCAAATTCCAAAGCTGTCTCTCAATATTCATTCACCAATTTAACTTCCAATTTCTAATTTTGTATTATATACCAAGCTCTGTGCTTGGTGTTGATATAAAGACAAGTAGAAAAGATCCTTGATCTGTAGTAGTTTATATTCTTTTACAGGGAAAAAACATATAAAAAATAATTGTCACTGAATGAAAATGACTATACACCGTCTTGTTTATACAAGATATAGGCATAGTTTAGAGGAGTCAATGCCCTTTAGGTAATCAACCCTCTTTTAGTGAATGGAGAAAAGATTGCAAAGAAATTTTTGGCCTGGATATTAAAGAGAAATTCTTTAAGACAGCATGATTGGAAAGTCACTGCCAACCAGACACTAGCCTGTCCCAGGATCTTAACTCTTAAAATATTTGACATATGGTATCAAATATTATCTCTAATAGATTTTTACCATTTTACTTCATCATAAAATAGTATTTAAAATTCTCACAATCTGCAGTTTAAAGGAGAAAAATATATACACTATAGGGATTAAATATGATAGAAAAGAAATCATCTCTGCCTCTACTTCCTCATGTAAAAATGGAATGCAAAAACCATACGTAACATAAGGTTATGGAAATCATTATTATCTGTGCAAAATGCTTAGAAGAGTGTCTGTCAACACAGTAAACTCTAGTTAAATGTTATTTGTTGTAATTATCAACATCATCCTCATTGTTAAAATATTCTGAATGCTCATAGATAAATTTTAGTGACTCTTTAAGTGAGACAAAATAGTATTTTTATGTTACTTCTATTATATTTCTTATTGTAATGTAGAAGTAATAGTAATTCACCATAGTATATATGATAAAATGATTTTATTTATAACTTATTACTTAGAAGTTAACTTAAGGTGGTATGAGATGCTTTGTATTCAACCCATAACATCCTGGATGAAGGACCAGAGACAGCATCAGGAAATAAATGGCTCCTACAATTTCGAGCCCTGGAAGTGTGTAGAGTCAGAAGAAAAACATGGATTGAAAGGTATTAAACCAGAGGCTAGCTCAGTTAATAGAGCATTTGGCTCTTGATCTTGGTTGTGGTGGTGAGTTCCAGTCCCACATTTGGCATAGAATTTACTTAAAAAGAAAGGAAAGAAAGAAAGAAGAAAGAAAGAAAGAAAGAAAGAAAGAAAGAAAGAAAGAAAGAAGAAAGAAAGAAAAAGGAAGGAAGAAAGGAAGGAAGGAAGAAGGAAGGAAGGAAGGAAGAAAGAAAGAAAGAAAGAAAGAAAGAAAGAAAGAAAGAAAGAAAGATAGATAGATACTGAGCCAGGAACTAGTCTGTGAAAAGTCCTCCAATCTTAGAGCTCATACATAAGAGAAACCTGACCAATGTTTTCCCAAATTAGATGATGATTCTAAAGATCTATGTGATATTGACAATAATGATTTTTAAGTCTAAAACAATCATTTCAAACTATCAATAAAAAAAATCAATCTACTCTGGTAGAAGGAATTTTTATATTTCTAGTTCTAATAATCTCTATAGAAAATGATTTACAAAATTGCTATCATAGGAAGATGCAACCAAGAGGTTCACAGTGAAGGGACACCTGGGTGGCTCAGTCAGTTAAGTATATCCTTTTGGCTTGGGTATGATCCTGGGGTTTGGGATGGAGTCCCACATTGGGCTCCCTGCACAACGGAGAGCCTGTTTCTCCCTCTTCTCCCTGCTCATGCTCTCTTTCGCTGTCTCTGTCTCTGTCTCTCTCTCTCAAATAAATAAATAAATAAAATCTTAAAAAATAAAAGTTTGAAGCCAAAATTTGTAGGGAAGCAGTATTATAAAGGCAGTGTTGATGAATATAAATACTGCTTTATTTCCTCATTTTTATGGTAGTTGTAGTCCCAATCAGCTTTTAGCAAGTTGTACTTTATTTCAATTCCTTTTCTCTCAATAATACTTTTCTCTCAACCATACCGTGCCAATTTCTACTCCCTATTTTGTATCTTTAAAATATGACAGTGCCCCTCAAAATTGTTAGTCCTGGGCCTCTCTTGCTGAATGTTGTTTTTACATCTGATTGACGATGGAAGAAACTGAGGCACAGAGCCAAAACTCACATAGCTGGTAAGTGACAAAGCAGGATTACTGCTATGATGTGATAAATGTGAGGAGAAATATATGAATAACAACGATGAATAGCGAACCCAGGAAAACAGATCAAGTGTTCAATTGATGGAAAAAAACCTAAAAGAAAAGAATTCAATTATATGTATTTGAGGACAGAGAGGCATATCTTTGTGTCCTGAGCAGATTGATGGAGGGAGCAGAGACCAGTAGAAGTTTGCAGACTGAGTGAGGAGGTGCTCTAAGGATACTTTGGGAGGAGGTGGAGAAGCAAAGTCGGGAAAGGGAGACAAGATGAGGGAATAAAAGCAAGCTGAGGATGAAAGGAAAAAGTGAGAGAAAATAAAGCTTTTGGTTTGACTGAACAATCTGTTAGGGTTCTGCCTCCAAAGAATAGACGCCTACTTGCAAGTTTGTTTTTGAGTAATATTGTGTGAGGAACATATGTGAAGTATCTAGTGAAAATTTAATATTTGGCTCTCTTAATGTTACTTCACAGTTAAAAAATATATAAAAAATAAAGAAAATTGAATACAAGAAGGATGAAATAAAAAGAGTAGTTGTTCTAGGTCTAAGTAAAAATTACATTAAGATTATTCAAAACTTTGAAATATATGGTAAAATAACACCATTATAGGCTAATAGAAGTTTTATAAAGCCCAGAACTTTTGAGGAAACTTTATATAAGGTAGTAAGAGATAGATATAAATAATGAGAATAGTACCCTTATCCCTTAATTACATTACCACATAGCACCATCAAGATGAAGTTAATCTGATGACATGAAATATTTTATCTAGATTGTTTAAACATGTATTCAATTGTTTCTATTCTTTTCATTCTAGATCAGTTGATACAAGATATCTTAATCAAAGACTGAGCCAAGGACCAGAAATATTGGCAATCATTCCTTCATTTATTCACTTATTCATTCAAAAATATTCAGTACAAATTATGATGCAAGCACTAAGCTTTGAGCTGGACCATGAATAGCAAAACCAGGCACAATAGCTTCTCTCAGGGAATTTATGTAATACATCTGCACAAATCAATCACATAAATGAATGTAAGATTACATTAGATGAGATAAATGTTATACGGGAAAGTAACTGAACGAGAAGACCCTCCTGAGGATGTGTCTATCCAAAACAGAAGTGATGGAGAAAGAATATTCTAGTAGAGCAAACCAGTCTGGTTAAGGTCACTGTACCCTAGCCTAAAAACAAAGTAATTCAAAGATGGAGAATGGATTGAAAAGGAAAAAAAAAAATGTGATTAAGAAAAAGTCAGGATGACAAGAAAAGTAGGAGAAGACAAAGAATGTCAGGATGGGCTAGGGGTTGATGTTGGAGATTGAGAGAAATGGAAATATTCAAGAAATATTTCAGAGAAAACATAAAAGATTTACTAATAAATTGGATATGGCAGGAGTGGTGAAAGGAAGAGCAGTATCAGGAATGACTTTCAGATTTTGTTTGTTCTTCTGATAGATGTTTTACATACTAACCTGGAAGACACCAGAGAGGTGGGGTGGAAGGATGGTAGAGATAAGGAAGGTTATCTTATCAGATTGCACTAAACTATGCCAAACATCTACTGCTAATACATTACTCTAGGCCTCCAGGCTCTACACTAAGCCACAATTACCTCTAATGAAAAATGGCCATAGAGGCATAAGTCACTTAGTAGTGAGCAGTATTTCATCATCTTCACAGATAATTCTATAACAGGACCAAGGGAAGAGTAACAGCACAGATTACATTCTGTTCTTTAATTAGATGGTTTCTTCTGGTTCATATAATTGTTAATTTGGTAGCAGAATGGAAACAGAATATGTAAGAATATGTAAACATAGATGCAAGAACAAAGTTGGCCTTTTAAAACTCTATGCTAAATGTGTTTGTCTTTACATTATTTCTAAGTAGCCTTCCTGGAAGATGTAGTCAGTTTACTATAATCAGCTTATTGATCTTCTTTCCCAACATAGTTTAAATCAGAATAAGATATTTCTACTTAACAACAAAAATCTAGTTAGACTTCATACTTAGCTACAAAGTTGTTTACTTCTAAAGAGACTCATGATAAGAATATCCTTGCATATACCCAAACTGCATTTTTACACAATTTTCTTTTCTTTTTTTTTTTTTTTTTGGATGATTAATGGCATGTAAAATAGATGAGAATTATTTCTTTCTATTCAATAGAATTCAGCCTCCATCAGAAGATAATGTATTTGGAAATATACTCTTCTGGATATGATTCTAGCTATTACAGCCCATGACTTACCAAATTTTAGTTCTTTAAGAGTAGATTTTAAGAACAGATTTCAAATACATGTCAGATTTTGATTCAATCACTTTATTCCCTACAGTGTTAAAAACTCAGTAGCTCATGGAATTAAAAAAAAAAAATAGAGCTAATTTTTGATGAGAAAATCAAGGCCCAAGAAGTGAAGCCAGCCTCATACAGCGACGTAGAAAGTTCCTGACCAGATCAGAGCCTGGGCTAATACTGCATAGGCTCAGGCCAGTGTTTGTTTTACTGTACTACATGCTGCTTCTCCACTAACATGGGCTCTTGAAGCCATTTTATTTAACATCAGCAGATGCTATATCAATTCCTTGATAAAATCTCCAATGTTTGGTTACCTCTAATTATTCCACTTTTATAGGGGATAGAGTTGAGCCAGAAAGAGATCAATACTGTACTTCAGTAAAGGGTAGAACTGTATTCCAAGTTATGAAGCCTGACTTTTGCATCAGTGAAGTTGATTAATGCATTATGCTGCCTTTTCAGAGAGGCTCCCCAAATAACTAAACCTGAAAATTCTGCCTCTTTTCTAATAATTTTTTTTATAAAATATGGCAATATGTATACTTAAACCACTAATGTGAATAATTTAAACATGTTCAAGGATATTTTTAATTATTAAAATATAAGAAATTCTCATGGAATCTCAGTAATCCCCTAAACTTAATTTAACATATTTACCTCTTCATAAATTATTATTCTTTATATTCTTCAGAGGAATTCTAATTACTATGACTTGAGCCAAGTGTAAAATGAGCATAGAACTCCCCAATAGCCTTTAGAAGTAGAATAATTTAATTCACCAGAGGTTCTAGTCTTGTTAATTTTCTTTTTTTTTATAGCAAGGAAGTGGTAAGATAGCAAAGAAAGTCCAAAATGGATTACAAGCTGATCATAATGTCCTTGTTTGATTAACATTCTACTTTGCTTTTTCTTAAAGACTTGATTGAAACCTCAGATATGCATACAAGAAAATATTTTGAATGAAGTGAATTAAAAACAGTTGATGTTTTATGAAATTTCCCACCACAATAGTGTCTATAGAACTAGAAGCTCCGTTAGCACTGTAGATGGGGTGTGGTAAAGGATAAAAATCACTTTTGAATTAGGTGTTGGGTATTTTCACACAAATTATCTCATTTTTGTCACAGCTCTAAGATATGCATATGTTTTCTTCATTTTACCAATAAGGAAACGAAGGCACAAAGGGGGAAAATAATATATAACATGTGGTCAATTATAAGAAAATTGAGGACCCGGATTCTGGAATATGTGTATAACTGGAGCTTTCCCCGTTACTTTGAGCCCCATAGTGTGAAAATGTACAAATAAGAGAAGTAAGGGGATATTTTTGTCTAAGGAATCCAGGAGCATTTTGTGGAAAGGCGTGTAAAAGGGAGAGGAGATATAGAAGACAGCATGGGTGCAAGAGCACAGCTGGGGAGAAAGACAGACAAATGGAGACAGATCACACTCTGGGGTGATGGGAAATGTTGACAGGATAGCTGAGATGCCAGAAGGAGAGGGGAAAGAAAAATATTTTCTAGTAGTTACTGTGTGGCATGGGTGAGAAATAGGGAGTATCTAATGATAATATGTTAAAAATTGCTTTCACAATTCATGGACTGAGATTTTTAAAGCCCGAGCAAAGATTTAATTTTTTTCTGATAGAATGTTGTTATTTATTTTATTGTAACTTTGCCTAAATGCTGGACCATGTGGGCTCTCCATTTTATCAGTTTTACATATTAATGATCTATACTGATAATAAATTCATTCATAGGCATTCCCTCATGTTACCTCCTGTCTTGACCTTCCCCTTTCTGTGTACTATGAGGGAAAGAGAAGAAGATAAAAGGCTACACTAGACCTAGAAACATACCTATAGCATTTTATTACACTATAGGAATCAGTGGAAATACAAAAGAATGGCATTTTGGCTAAACTGAAGTAAGTTCACTTTTAAAATGTTTTGAATTGTGAAAGTATTACTAATAGTGAGATTATGAGTCACTCACATGTGACTATGCATCTGAATGGGCATATAAAAAATGCCTTTCTCATTAGCCAACATTCTTTTCCGATACTCATCTCTCTATCACTTTCTTTTCTTCAAACTTCACGTGTTCATTTATTCATCTGTGTATCTTTTGTTGGTGAAAAAATTTCTTGATTTTATTCATCTATCCACTTAATGATATTGCAAAGCTGAATTTATAGTTTTATTTAATTTTAACTAATTTAAATATAAATTTAAAAGCCACATGTGTTTAGTGGCTACTAAATTAGAAAGTGTAATCCCAGACACAAATTCCTTAGAGCATGAATATATATATGGGAGGGGGGAGAACCAACTAAGTACCATGAATTATGCTCAGAGAATATACCCTAACCCTAACCCTAACCCTAACCCTAACCCTCAGTCTTTCCATCTTGACACAAATATTCAATTTATCTTAATGTAAGCAATATTATTAAGAGTATTCATAGATCTATTTGGCTATGTTGACATTCTCAAAAAATCTGCAAAATTTAAGAGAAAAAGTCTGGTAGAAATTCACTTCTATTTTTATAAAAATTCCCCTAGAATGAAAGTTCCTTGAAGTCTAGGACTTTCTTTTTTTTTTTTTTTAATAAATTAATTTTTTATTGGTGTTCAATTTACCAACATACAGGACAACACCCAGTGCTCATCCCGTCAAGTGTCCCCCTCAGTGCCTGTCACCCATTCACCCCCACCCCCCGCCCTCCTCCCCTTCCACCACCCCTAGTTCGTTTCCCCGAGTTAGGAGTCTTTTTCTTCTCCCTTCCCTTATATTCCCTTTCACTGTTATTTATAGTCCCCAAATGAATGAGAACATACACTGTTTGTCCTTCTCCGATTGACTTACTTCACTCAGCATAATACCCTCCAGTTCCATCCACGTTGAAGCAAATGGTGGGTATTTGTCATTTCTAATGGATGAGGAATATTCCATTGTATACATAAAACACATCTTCTTGATCCATTCATCTTTCGATGGACACCGAGGCTCCTTCCACAGTTTAGCTATTGTGGACATTGCTGCTAGAAACATCAGGGTACAGGTGTCCTGGCGTTTCATTGCATCTGAATCTTTGGGGTAAATCCCCAATAGTGCAATTGCTGGGTCGTAGGGCAGGTCTATTTTTAACTCTTTGAGGAACCTCCACACAGTTTTCCAGAGTGGCTGCACCAGTTCACATTCCCACCAACAGTGCAAGAGGGTTCCCTTTTCTCCACACCCTCTCCAACATTTGTTGTTTCCTGCCTTGTAAATTTTCCCCATTTTCACTGGTATGAGGTCGTATCTCATTGTGGTTTTGATTTGTATTTCCCTGATGGCAAGTGATGCAGAGCATTTTCTCATGTGCGTGTTGGCCATGTCTATGTCTTCCTCTGTGAGATTTCTCTTCATGTCTTTTGCCCATTTCATGATTGGATTGTTTGTTTCTTTGGTGTTGAGTTTAAGAAGTTCTTTATAGATCTTGGAAACTAGCCCTTTATCTGATACGTCATTTGCAAATATCTATTCCCATTCTGTAGGTTGTCTTTGAGTTTTGTTGACTGTATCCTTTTCTGTGCAAAAGCTTCTTATTTTGATGAAGTCCCAATAGTTCATTTTTGCTTTTGTTTCTTTTGCCTTCGTGGATTTATCTTGCAAAAAGTTACTGTGGCCAAGTTCAAAAAGAGTGTTGCCTGTGTTCTCCTCTAGGATTTTGATGGAATCTTTTCTCACATTTAGATCTCTCATCCATTTTGAGTTTATCTTTGTGTATGGTGAAAGAGAGTGGTCTAGTTTCATTCTTCTGCATGTGGATGTCCAATTTTCCCAACACCATTCATTGAAGAGACTGTCTTTCTTCCAATGGATAGTCTTTCTTTCTTTATCGAATATTAGGTGACCATAAAGTTCAGGGTCCACTTCTGGGTTCTCTATTCTGTTCCATTGATCTATGTGTCTGTTTTTGTGCCAGTACCACACTGTCTTGATGACCACAGCTTTGTAGTACAACCTGAAATCTGGCATTGTGATGCCCCCAGATATGGTTTTCATTTTTAAAATTTCCCTGGCTATTCGGGGTCTTTTCTGATTCCACATAAATCTTAAAATAATTTGTTCTAACTCTCTGAAGAAAGTCCATGGTATTTTGATAGGGATTGCATTAAACGTGTAAATTGCCCTGGGTAACATTGACATTTTCACAATATTAATTCTGCCAATCCATGAGCATGGAATATTTTTCCATCTCTTTGTGTCTTCCTCAATTTCTTTCAGAAGTGTTCTATAGTTTTTAGGGTATAGATCCTTTACCTCTTTGGTTAGGTTTATTCCTAGGTATCTTATGCTTTTGGGTGCAATTGTAAATGGGATTGACTCCTTAATTTCTCTTTCTTCAGTCTCATTGTTAGTGTATAGAAATGCCATTGATTTCTGGGCATTGATTTTGTATCCTGCCATGCTACCAAATTGCTGTATGAGTTCTAGCAATCTTGGGGTGGAGGCTTTTGGGTTTTCTATGTAGAGTGTCGCGTCATTGGCGAAGAGGGAGAGTTTGACTTCTTCTTTGCCAATTTGAATGCCTTTAATGTCTTTTTCTTGTCTGATTGCTGAGGCAAGGACTTCCAGTACTATGTTGAATAGCAGTGGTGAGAGTGGACATCCCTGTCTTGTTCCTGATCTTAGGGGAAAGGCTCCCAGTGCTTCCCCATTGAGAATGATATTTGCTGTGGGCTTTTCGTAGATGGCTTTTAAGATGTTAAGGAATGTTCCCTCTATCCCTACACTCTGAAGAGTTTTGAACAGGAATGGATGCTGTATTTTGTCAAATGCTTTCTCTGCATCTAATGAGAGGATCATATGGTTTTTGGTTTTTCTCTTGCTGATATGATGAATCACATTGATTGTTTTGTGAGTTTCGAACCTGCCTTGTGTCCCGGGGATCAATCCTACTTGGTCATGGTGAATAATTTTCTTAATGTACTGTTGGATCCTATTGGCTAGTATCTTGTCGAGAATTTTTGCATCCATGTTCATCAGGGATATTGGTCTGTAATTCTGCTTTTTGGTGGGGTCTCTGTCTGGTTTTGGAATTAAGGTGATGTTGGCCTCATAGAACGAATTTGGAAGTACTCCATCTCTTTCTATCTTTCCAAACAGCTTTAGTAGAATAGGTATGATTTCTTCTTTAAACGTTTGATAGAATTCCCCTGGGAAGCCATCTGGCCCTGGACTCTTGTGTCTTGGGAGGTTTTTGATGACTGCTTCAATTTCCTCCCTGGTTATTGGCCTGTTCAGGTTTTCTATTGCTTCCTGTTCCAGTTTTGGTAGTTTGTGGCTTTCCAGGATTGCGTCCATTTCTTCTAGATTGCCTAGTTTATTGGCATATAGCTGTTCATAATATGTTTTTTAAATCGTTTGTATTTCCTTGGTGTTGGTAGTGATCTCTCTCATTCATGATTTTATTAATTTGAGTCTTCTCTCTCTTCTTTTTAATAAGGTTGACTAATGGTTTATCTATCTTATTAATTCTTTCAAAGAACCAACTCCTGGTTCTGTTGATCTGTACCACAGTTCTTCTGGTCTCAATTTCATTGAGTTCTGCTCGAATTTTAATTAACTCTTTTCTTCTGCTGGGTGTAGGATCTATCTGCTGTTTTTTCTCTAGCTCCTTTATGTGTAACGTTAGCTTTTGTATTTGAGTTCTTTCCAGTTTTTGAATGGATGCTTGTATTGTGATGTATTTCCCCCTTAGGACTGCTTTTGCTGCATCCCAAAGATTTTGAATGGTTGTATCTTCATTCTCATTAGTTTCCATGAATCTTTTTAATTCTTCCTTAATTTCCTGGTTGACCCTTTCATCTTTTAGCAGGATGGTCCTTAACCTCCACGTGTTTGTGGTCCTTCCAAACTTCTTGTTGTGATTAAGTTCTAATTTCAAGGCATTATGGTCTGAGAATATACAGGGGACTATCCCGATCTTTTGGTATCGGTTCAGACCCGACTTGTGACCCAGTATGTGGTCTATTCTGGAGAAAGTTCCATGTGCACTTGAGAAGAATGTGTATTCAGTTGAGTTTGGATGTAAAGTTCTGTAGATATCTGTGAAATCCATCTGGTCCAGTGTACCATTTAAAGCTCTCGTTTCTTTGGAGATATTGTGCTTAGAAGACCTATCGAGGGTAGAAAGAGCTAGATTGAAGTCACCAAGTATAAGTGTATTATTATCTAAGTATTTCTTCACTTTGGTTATTAATTGGTTTAAATATTTGGCAGCTCCCACATTCAGGGCATATATATTGAGGATTGTTAAGTCCTCTTGTTGGATAGAGCCTTTGAGTATGAGATAGTATCTCTCTTCATCTCTCACTACAGTCTTCGGGGTAATTTTTAGTTTATCTGACATAAGGATGGCTACCCCTGCTTTCTTTTGAGGACCATTTGAATGGTAAATGGTTCTCCAACCTTTTATTTTCAGGCTGTAGGTGTCCTTCTGTCTAAAATGAGTCTCTTGTAGACAGCAAATAGATGGGTCCTGTTTTTTTATCCAGTAGGACTTTCTTTTGTTCACTGTTATATGTCCTTGCTTAGAATGGAGTATGGACATAGTAAACATTCATTAAATCTTTGATGCAAGGAAGAGATAAAGAAAGAAAGAAGAAAAAGAGGAAGGAATGAAGGACAAGTATATGTGTTTTCTTTTTCTATGAAAGCTTATAATGTTGGATTATGGTGTTGATGTTAAATCATATGAGTACACTGATACATAATGTAAGAAGAGATAAAATGGGATTTCCTTGCCTCTCAGCTATGTACAAGGCTATATCAGTTGGCCCACACAAGATTGCTCCAAATATCTAATAAGTTGTGCTGGAGATATTGAAGAATTTAACATTTTTAAGAAGCCAAACATATTTCAAGACTTCCTATTGCTATTAATGACCAATTTTATGTTAATTTAGCCAAGTCATTTACAGATCAAAGACAATTATAATGTATTCAATACTATTGTTAGAATTGAAAAAGTTTTATATTCAAAAAAATTACAAATACTGAATTGGTAAAAAGAATGGATTAATGTCAATTGAGGGGGTTGGTGATCGATGTAGACTCAAAGGTCTGGAGACCATGAAGGTCAAAGTGAATGCAAACCCATGATCCTGAAGGCATAGTATAAAGAAAGAGGATGTGCTTTAGAGTTAGAGTGATCTGAGTTTCAATCCTTTCTGTGCCAAGTCCTGACTTAATGACCTTTAGATTCACTGTGTGTAATTCTCATGGTGATATTTTGTCGATTGATATAAAGCACCAGCATTGAGTCTGATTCATAGTTAGCACTTAATAAGTGCAAATTCCAACATGGAAACCATCTTTCCCCGTCTAGTATCTCCCTACTCTTTTTTGCAAAATGGTTTATCTCATGTTGAGATGGCATTTTGCATTACTGTACCAGAACAGATTCTTTTTCATGTGTTCCCCAAATTTTACTAACAACACACTGAAAACGATGATTTTTGCAAACATATTAACTATATTTGCTGACGTAGTAGGCTTTTCAGTGCCATAGAAAGTTTTTGATGAAAGGTTTTCCTTTTCTTGAAATTCTAAGCAGTAAAAATGGGAATCTTTCTTGCCCTTCAAAGACCCAGTTGTGAATAAATCACAAAGATCATACCTTGTTTAATAGAGATTTTCAGTTTAATCAAGGAAGTCTTTCCATGTAACTCACATCTTCTGAGCTAAAATAAGCAAATTATATCAGTTATAAGTGTTATTTCTCAGCAAGTGTCTATAATGAATTCTTTTTCAGAATTTCCATTTTGACCTTGAATGACTCTTGCATTATTCCCATACAATCCATGATGGATCACAGGGAAAAGTAGGTTGGGATGGAAAAATGAAAGATGAGGGTAGGACCAGGAGAACATTTCGACCCAATTTTCACTTATACTCATGTTCCAAAAATGGAATGAAAAATGTGAAATGCCAAAGATTCATTTTTAAAGTAGATTTTAATGGGATCAGAAGAACATTGTATGGTTACTTCTCATTAGGATGTAGAGACAGTAAACTTGAATATTAAAAGTGATACAGGGGGGTTCCTTATCAGCTCCTTTCTGAGGATGGCAGGAGGAAAAAAACATAGAAGATCTCCTATTTTTGATTTTGAGATGCTCTGTTTTATTTCAGTCTAGACTCAGTTTTGTTTTAAGATTGACAATATGGCCTAGCTTCATAGTGCATTTCTTCCAAAAGCAGTGTACTGAAACAACATTGCAGTATTGATTCATTCTACATGGTTGATAGTGTGATTGTATAATTAGAAGAACTGTGAAGAAAGCTTTCACACCTCTGCCCTGGTTGAAGAAATAAACAGCTCCATGGGATGAATCTTTAAAACATTAAAGGATTTAAAAAATAAGTGTTGTGTGGGTGAATCATGCAGCCCATAATAATTTGGGTTACATTTGTCCTTTAGTTACAAAGAATGATACTTGAGTGAACACTTTCTTGGCATAAGGGAGACTTAGATATTGCTTGACTTACCATAGCTAATAGCAGATAATAATAATGAATGTTAACAGTATTTCTCAAAGTTTAGTATATGTATATAAATCACCTGGAATCTTATAAAATGTTTATCCCAGGCCTTACACCTTGATATAATAGGCAAGATTTGGGCTTAGGAATTTGAATTCTGAATAAACCACCAGGTTATTTTGTTATAGGTAATCTTAAAACCACATTTTGTGAAACACTGGAGTAGAACACAGCCTTCCTATGAGTCAGTTAACGAAAGAGGTATGCATCTTATAATGGGCATAAATCTCTGTCTACAAAATCAGACAACTTTTAAATTCTCCTAGATTTAAAGACATTTATAATGAGGCATAGTAAACAACCTCAGAAATAATGGGGTTTTTGCTTGTTTGTTGTTGTTTTAAGTACTGGGAACAATTTGATGACATAAACTATTAAGGACATAAAACTATTTCAACAAAATGACCATGAAAATTGAGTCCTTATTCAGATATCCAGGAAACCTGAAATAAGGATCTAATAAAAGAAATTACTAGCTTCTGTTTCACCAGCATGGAAATTCTAGGAATATTAAAAGAAAATCAGAATATTATAGTCTGGAAGGCATTGTTTTAGTTTCAGTTGCAACATGTAAAGAGTTTGGAAGTCCTCACTCTTGTCCTTACAACAAAAAAAGCTGGACACACAGAAAATCAATGACTTTTCTTAGATGCGTTAGAGAAATAAGGTTGCAGGGCAGACTGACACTGAAATCTGGGAGACAGAGGCATATTGAGAGTCACCTTATATACTTAATTGGAGCAGAAGACAAAGTCCTAAACTAGTAGAACACTTAAATTGTAATCTTGACAAATTGCTAGAGGCTAAATGTAGATTAGCATAAGAATGAGAAACTCCTGTGATTTCAATCCTTAGCAGGTCCTTCAGGTCACTGTGGGATTTACCTCCAGGAATCCCAATATTCTCAAATTGAAGAGCTGGGAAAAATCAATTCCTGGATCAGGTGGGGAGAAGAGTCAGGATGAAATACACTTGGTATCTACTCCATAGCAAACAAAGGTCTGCTCTCCAGGAAACAATAATTTGTGAATCTTATCTCATCTGGAAGAAGGACATATAGAGAAAGTAGGCAACATGCAAGGACAGATAGATAAGGTAAATAAGTGGAATACAAGAAACAGTACAGATGATCACAGGGGAAGGAAGGGAAAACTGAATGGGAAGTCATCAGAGGGAGAAAAACCTCATAACCCTCAACAAACTGAGGGTTGGAGGGGAGGTGGGTAAGGGGATGGGGTAATTGGGTGATGGGCATTAAGGAGGGCACATGATGTGATGAGCACTGGGTGTTATAGGCAACTGATGAATTATTAAACACTACATCTGAAACTAATGGTGTATTATACGTTGGCTAACTGAATTTAAATAAAGGAAAAAACAGGTAATGTAAACAGAGATGAACACTCTGGAAAACAATAATAAGGAAATACTGTATATCGAAAATTCAGAAACAGAAATGAAGAATATTCTTTGGATGCAATGGTGTGCTAGAATGGCCAAACTGTGAACTTGAAAAAGAAGTCAGTAGAAACTTAACTGATCTGCAAAGAAATACAATGAAAATATAGACAAGAACATTCAGCAACTATGAAGTAATTTCAAAAAGTATCATATACATGATATTGGAATACAAGACTGAGAAGAAAGAGAATGGGCAGAAGAAATATTTGACTCAACATTCCCAACAATTTTTCAAATTAACGAGAAACTCTAAGCCACAGATCCAGGAAGCTCAGAGAAAATCAGGCTGGACAAAAATAAAAACACAAACAAAAACCCACCAATGCATGTAGTTTTTAAACCACAAGGAGCCAAAGAAAAAGTCTTAAGTAAAGCCACAGGAAAAATATATTTTACTGATAGATGAACAAACGTATGAATCCTAGAGGATTTCTTGTCAAGCAAGAAAAGAATAGAATGAAATATGCAAACTGGTGAAAGAAAATAACGCACCAACCTAGAATCTTACATACAGCAAAATTATTCTTCTAAAATGAAAGAGAAATAGACTTTTTCATGCAAACAAATATAGAGAATTTATTACCAGCAGAACTGCCCTGCAAGGAATGTTAAAAACAGTTCTTCAGACAAAAGGAAAATTATATACGTCAGAAACTTGGATCTATGTTTAAAAAGCGGTGGGGGGGGGGGGGGGGCACCAGAGAAGGAATAAGTAAAGGCTTAAATGTCTTAATTGTCTAAAATAAAGCTGGTAAATTAACAAAAGTGGCAACATATTGGGTAAGTATAACTGATAGCAGTACCCCAAGGTATGGGAAGGAAGAATTAGGAATACATTATTCTAAGTCACCTGTACTATATGTGAGGAATATAGTGTTATTTGAAAATAGACTTAGATTAGCTAAAAATATATGGCTTTTCAGGGCAGCCACTAAAATTTCTAAAGTGTAATATGCTAAGAGAGGAGATAAAATGGATTAATATATAAAATGCTCAATTAAAATCAAAAGGCAGAAAAAAAGGGAGCAAAAGAAAGTGGTCACAAACAGAATATGAATCCAACTAAAGCAGTAATCACTTAAAATATGAAAGATGTAAATGCACCAATTAAAAGAGAATTTACAAATGGGTAAAAATACATGACCCAATTATATGTTGTCTACCAGCAATCTGCATTAAGCAAAGAGACCCAAGTTAAAAGAAGAAAGGTGTGCTGTATTAACACTAATCAAAAGAAAGCTTGAAATAGCTATTTAATTTCACAAAGAAGACTTCAAATCAAAGAAAATTATGAGGAATAAAGATTAGCATTACATAATGATAAAGAGATCAGTCATCCAAGAAGGCATAGCAATCCTAACTATATAAGCACTTAACAAGAGAGCATCAAAATTTGTTAGGTAAAAACTGATAGAACTTGAGATCAGTGAAAACGGTGAAGTAGGAACCTCTGAAAATTCTCACCTTAATGAAAATACAACCTCCTCAAAATTACAAAATTTGTCAGTACCAACTTCTCCAGGACTTTGGGAACTAACCAAAGGCTTGAAGAAACCCAGGAAGCATTTATTACAGGAAAAAAAAAAAAAAGCTAAATCTTGGTAAAAACTGAGCTTTGTGGCATTTTAACTTGTCCCAATCCCATCTCTTGTCCCCAACGATGCAGAAGTCTTAAAAAAAATAATAGCCCAAATTCCTAGTGCAGTCTGAAAGCCACCTGAGGGAACAGAATGTAGCTAGAGCTCTTTGAAAGTCTTATTTCAAAAATGTTGTCATTATTTAACGTGTTTGCTGGTTCCCTGGAAGACCCCACTTGTGAGACTGTTTATATTTGACTTGACAAAGGATATATCCAGTACCAAAAGCCTTTTTCCCCCAGAGCAGTGTGTTGAAAATAATTACATCAAGCATTTTAACCTCCTAGCTGTCTGAGGGGGGTAGATAACAGTGGGGGCAAACAATAGACTAACTGAAATTGTAAAAGGAAATTATGGGGACTGATGATCTGTCCATAAGGGCTTTGAAATGCTCCAACATAGTTTTAGGAATCCAGAAAGTCACATGCATGCTGTGGACATGCTCAGGACAGACCTGGGACGCCTGCAAACTCTCACCTCCGGCTCACCTTAAGTATCAGAGAAAGCAGAAAGTGAAGGCCAAGACCAAATAGGTTCACTGCTTTACTGCATGTAGAAGATATGCCTCACATGCACAAAGAAACTTGGCAGCTTCATTTATCATCACCCAAAACTTGTAGCCACCAAGATGTCCTGAGACAAGTAATGAATAAGCAACCTGTGGTATATCCATGTAATGAAATATTATTCAAGCAGTAAAAAGGAGCGAAATCTTAAGCATAAAAGGTATAGATGAATCTGAAGTGGATATTGTGAAGTGAAAGAAGTCAGCCTAAAAGGACAATATATTTTATTATTGCATTCAAATGAAATTTCCAAAAGACAAAACTATAGAATATAGTAAGCAGAACAGTGGTTGGAAGAGTCTTGGGAGAGAAGGGGTAAATAAGTTAAGAACAGAGGATTTGGGGGGAGCAGTGAAATTATTCTATAAATACAGTCGTGGTGAATATGACTATGTATTTGTCAAAACTCATAGAATTTTACTGCCATAAGGGGAAGCTTTCATGTATGAAAGTTTAAAAAAAAATATTCGGCGGTCAAAGGATCCCAAGATAGAATGTGGATTATGACAGAAGAACCAAACTGTTTAAGAAAGATGTGAAATAGCTTCACTTACTGGAGCTGGGGAATAAGGCACCAACTTGAGTGACAGTGAACTGAGTAGTGTCTGTAAAGCTGCAAGCAAAAGAAACTGTGCATAAACATTACACTCTAGTTGATAAAGTTGGCTCCGACTGGCTCATGGGTTCACAGTTCTGAACTCACCGTCTACTGGAATTGAACAATTAAAGTAAATGGAAGGGGACAGTGGGAGGTCTGTTTTCTCACTGCTGGAGTGGAGATAACTTGGAAACAAGGAAGAAAGCTGGAATGACTCAAGCGGTTATGCGCGGGAGCAGAAACATCAGTATCGACTCATATTCTGCTTAAAGTCAGTACAGATGTTTGCATGTGGAGATATTTATAGTCAGGTGATGATACACAGATTAACACACACACATATTTTCTTACTCTGTCAGCTAAGAGAGGCTTTGTACAAATAGTTGAGACTGTTTATTGAGATTTTTGAACTTCCTTTCAAAATTCAAGACCTTTTTATTGTTTGCTATGTTAATCCAATCCCGATTAGGACATCTTAATGAGTGTGGATAACAGAATATCGACAATGGAGTCTACTCATTGGTTCATTTGCTCATCCAAGAAGTATTTCCTGTGTCCAATAATCCAAGAATGTTCCACCCTGGGTGTAAAATCAATAATGTCATTGACCTCACAGACTAATGAGGAAAATTCAATAAATATATATTTACTGTATAACTTCAATATAGTAGGTTCACCTAAAATAAGTAAAAGAGTTTTGATGTTATTACCTTGTAACAAAATTTCAGAGCCAAAAAATATTTAGTTCTCTAACTTGGTGTTTGACAACTGCCTGCAGTAGGGAACATCTAGTCTGATGACTGCAGTGATTCATTAATCCAATTATCTACTCAATTCAACAAATACTTGTTGGCACCTAATATGCTATATATATACATATATCCTGTCAAGAGTTAGAAATATCCATTCATTCCCTTAGTCAACATTTATCGAGGGGCAACTATGAGACTATATTTAGAAATTTCCAAAGATGAATTAGACATATTTCTTGTCTTTAAATAGGCCAGTATAATGAGAGAGAAGTACAATTAAAAAAAAAAAAACTGAAACACTCTGTGGCAAAATGTGCACAAAGCATTATGGAGCTACAGGGCATATCACTTAACTTAGCCTGAAGGCCAAGAAGGATTCTTGCTACATGGCTTTTCTGAGCTGCAAGACTAAAAGTTTGAGAGGGTAGTTAGGCTCCAGAAGCAGACAGTAAGAATATAAGGAGCAAGGACATACACCACAGAGAACACGAGCAATGAGAAAAGAAACAAAACAGATTATGTAGGGCACTATGAGCGCTTTAGTGTGGCCATTACTTCAGGGTCAAGGCAGTAATGGTAGCAGATAAGGCTGGACAAAACTGGACAAAGAAGCAGCAAGATTGTAGAGAAGCTTAAGCCATGTTGTAGGCACTTGAATCTTATACCATGGGGATGGTACGTGGGTTTTAAGCTAAAGAATGATACAGTCAGATGTAGAAGTAAATGATGTATTCCTCTCCTTGAAAATCTTGGAATCTCAGAAATCAACATTCTCTTAATAGGATTACCCTCAGTCCTTGAAGAAATCCAGAGTTGAGGGATAAAGAAACAAATTCTTGACATCATACCAATGCCAAGGAGAGATACCAAGGTCTCAAGGAAAAATAAATATAGTGAGAGTTATCTTAGTAATTTTCTTTCTTTCTTCTCTCACTTTTTTTTTTTTACAAGAAAGTTGGGACTGTGAATTCTTGAGTTCTGAGGCTGATCTTTAGAAATATCTATTTTAAGGACTGAAACATTTAAAGAGCAGGATATCTCTAGAACAGGTTGGCATATGTAGGAGGAGTATATTTTGTATACTCTCAATGATCTAAGCAGGATCACTCAAGTGGTCACAAGCAAAGGATGATCATAATTGAAATTAACCTTTTTGGTTTCTTCTTATTAAAGATTTGCCTTTTGGTTGGCATTATAAAATGCTCAACACATGAAAGCACCTTTTTTTGATGTTTCTACAGTGATCACAGAAAAATATAACTCTCCTCTTGGTGAATTAAATGAAGCAAATTATAGTGAGGGCTATGAAGAAGAAAATTACATGTTGTCATCAACTGAGGCAATAGAGTAATAATTTTAATAAAAACTTTCCCTATTAATTTTGTCAGTCATTTTCCTTCTATGAGTTACTGTTGGATGACTAACCATCCCAATGGTCTAGATGGGCTCACATTAAAAGTTTTGTTCTTTGGCAAAAGTTTTCTGAGAGCTATCATAGAATGTAGCATTCCCACTCATTTGCCAAAAAAGTATAATGAAAGTGACACATAATAAACCCAAAGTTGTTGAGAAGAGAGCTAGTTTGAAAAACTCTTGACAACTCACTAGATCTCAAATTTCATGCACCACAGAATCACCTATGAGTATGGTTTAACATATAAATGCTTCAATCTCAATCTCTGTCATTCTCAAGAGGGAAAATACCATCTACATTTTAATGGCCTCCACAGTTATTTCTCCTGCATCCCAAAGCTTGAGAATCAGAGTTAACAAATACAAATCCAGAAAATTTCCTGGATCAATTTGGAAAACCGATTTTTATTTTTTTATTTATTTTTATTTTTTTTATTTTTAAATTTTATAATGAGAACAAGAATGCTTCTTTGCTGCATCATTAAACATAAATTTCCAGCATGCTAAATTCTCTTTAAAGTATATGCATCAGCTAGAAGATTCGAATTTACGTAGAGGAGCAGAAGGTAACTAATGTGTTGAAACAATACAATAAAAGAAAAGTTAATGAAAAGTAGAAATTAGTGTAGTTTCATCTGAGAATGACCAATGCAAATCGAGGCAGACCCCATTGGGAGGGAAAGGAGTTTATGTCTGTGCAAATGCTTTGAATACAGTAAGTTTCTATGAAAAAAATGAAGTGTGAATATATTGAAATATCTGTTTTTCAGGTACATAGAAAGAAAAGGTGGAAAAATGTATGTTAACTGGGAAAAAATTCAGAAAAGTAATTGCCTCTAAAACCTGATTTTGGTTCTCTGAAACCATCAGTAGCTTTTTTGTTTTTGTTTTTCTTTAAACTTGTATGACATGAAAAGAAAAAAAAAAAAAGGTGTACGCCAAACAAGCACATGCTTCAAGTTTTTAGATATTGGTACAAAGAAAACTCAGTGTCTATGTGCAGCACAAACATTTAATATTGATTCCATATGTATAACTCGATGTTTATGAAAAGGGTTCTTTCCCAAAAGTTAAACTTTTCTAATGCTGTGAAATTTCCATTTGTCTCCCCAGAAATAATCTATAAAATTAAATTTCTAAGAGTTAAATGCATTAACCTGTGACATCTGGTATGTTGTGGGCCTATCACCTTAAACTGCCAAGGTTTACGTAATCCTACTGGAATGAGTAGGGCATTATAAGTAGAAGGGACAAGAGGGACTAGCAGGCACAAATTTCACAGTTAACTCCTGCTCAGCTCGAAAAGTCAGTCTCCTGTCAGATTTTTGTAGATATATGCTTCCCCGGGGCTATTGCAAACTTCTAGGTTCTGCTCTTCTGATTCAATTGTTCAGCTCTCAAACAAATACGGTGGATAACTTTTTGAGTGCACAGAAACAAAATATGGAGTCCAAAACTCAGCTAAAATTGTAAAATGTCAGAATGATTTCCCTTGCCAGGCCTGCAAGTCCTTTGTTCTGTGTTGAAGTGAAATGCAGCCAGCCCTGTGTTTGTATTGGAGTGACCATTAGGAAAATATACTGGACAGTGTATTCACAACCGCCAAAGTAAGAAACACAGTGTGTCAAAGTATCAGGTTAATGTTAGAACTGGATTCAAATCCTGACTCTGGTGGTATGTCTATGTCGCCCTAACACCTGTCTCTCAGCCTTTTTCCTCATCAGAAAAGATGCTTCCTATATCTTGATGAATTCTTGTGATGACTAAATGTAATTCACATAAAGTACTTAGAACCATCTAGAAATAGTATCTCTGAGTAAAAAATATGTAGCCAGAATCATTCATTCCAGATATATTTACTGATCACCTTTGTGTAGTAGGGGTGGCTGGTCATATCGAAATTGCCTAGAGCACCTGTGCCATTTTTCGCTTAGTATTGCAGTGTAATTAAGCTCTAGGGAATGGGAAAGGGAGCCAAACTGTCACATGCAAAGATTTCCAAGAGCTTATGAGGGATTATAAATTGACAGTAGCAAAAGATAACACAAGTAAGTTACTTTTTCAACTGTACTGAGACTCCCAGAAGACAAGGAGAAGAGAGAATGTTAGAATTATTCAGGATTAGAGTACTGCTGCTTTTTGGTTTTATTTTTATAGGCAGTTAACAAAGATCAAAAGGAAGCAAGGACACAAACGATGTTGCAAAAATGTAGTTGAAGTCACAAATACACACACACAAAAAACATTGAGAATGGAATATTGGAGTTTAAAATTTTGAGTTAGAATAGCTGAGAAAAATGAGCAAGCGGTTTCTGATATATGACCCTGGGTGTGCATGACTTGAGTAAAGAAGAGGTTAAGGAGATTAAGACATTCCAAAGGAGAGCAAGAAGACTAGATGTTTATTCATACAGATGTCAGAGTGCCTCAAGGTTGTGTTGAGGCTAGAGATGGACAGACACACGCTGGGTCAGTCCACTGCATCCTCCGATGGCTATAGATGCGACCAGGGCCAGGCTGGTAAATAACACTATTAAGGAGAGATAATAAGATTATATGGGTATATATCAATGGGTATCCCGAATCTCAAAAGAAAAGGGTTCCTATCAACATATAACTTGACAATGGGGAACAGAAGCTAAGTGAATGCTGACACCACCACTATCAACATGAACATCGAAGCTGTGGTCTATGGATACAATGGAATATTCCTCAGCCATTAGAAACGACAAATACCCACCATTTGCTTCGACGCGGATGGAACTGGAGGGTATTCTGCTGAGTGAACTAAGTCAATCGGAGAAGGACAAACATTATATGGTCTCATTCATTTGGGGAATATAAAAAATAGTGATAGGGAATAAAGGGGAAAGGAGAAAAAATAGGTGGGAAATATCAGAAAGGGAGACAGACCATGAGAGACTCCTAACTCTGGGAAATGAACTAGGGGTGGTGGGCGAGGGTGGGGGTGACTGGGTGACAGGTACTTGATGGGATGAGCACTGGGTGTTATTCTATATGTTGGCAAATTGAACACCAATAAAAAATAAATTTATAAAAAAAAAAACATGAATATCAACACAGTGCTTATTCAGTGATGGGAGGAACTGAGCTGAATGGATTCAGTAATATGAGGTAATTAACAGCTAAGGAAAACTACAGGAGCAAGGGGAACTGTGAAATAGTTGAGTATGTGGCAAAGTTTGTTTACCATTGCAAGGGCCGTTCCAGAGGCCAGAGAGATGAGTTAGGAGGGAAAAGAACAACAACAACAACAAAAAAGGATTAGAAGCAGGTGTATGGAAGGTATAGGAAGAGGTTATGAGAAGACATGTGTCAGGAAAGGAGGCATTGGCGTGATATCTAAGGATGTGGTGTGTCACTACAGTTGGATGGTTTAATCTCTAAGATCCCAAAGAATTTTTATTTATTTATTTTTTCAGTTTCTGAAGTCTAGATGGTTCAGGTGGCTTGCTTATTGGCAGGAAGCGTATAATACTAGTTAGGTGCATGGATTGTGAGGTCAGGTTACCTAGTCACAGATCTCCCTGCAGTGTCTAGTGGCTGTACAACCTCAGTAGAGTTACTTAATCTCCTTAGATCTTGGTTTAACCATCTATAAAATGCTCAATGTCACAGGCCATCCTAAAGTTGTTGGATTGAATGACGTAATGTGTGAAGCATTGAGATTTAGGCGTAGCACACAATAAGCTAAATGTAGACCGCTTTTGCTATCATACAAGAGGACGGATGATGGTGTAGATGGCCCACCTTTGCAAAGGAAAGCAACTTAGTGAAGAGGGGAAGGATGCAAAGGGGATTAGTTTCCAAGACTGCCGCCTTGATTGCTACAAAACAAACCACTTTGAATGTAGTGACTTTAAATAAACATTTAAAAAGTGATGCTCTCTCCTAGTTCTAAGGTTTACTGCCCTCAGTTAGGCTTCTCTCTCTCATGCTTCCCCATGTGCCTAAAGTCTGGTAGTGACTCTAAAATTCATTTTTGTTCCATAACTTTTATATATATAAAATTATCACAAAAATAGAAAATTCCCATATACATCATACCCAGTTTCCACTATTACTTGCATCTTATATTAGTATGGTGCATTTCTCAAAATTAATGAATTGATGTTTATGCATTACTATTAATTAAAGTGGGTAACTTATTCAAATGCGCTCAGTTTTGCTCCAATGTCCTTCTGTTTCAAGATTTCATCCCAGGTAACACATTACGTTATATATACATCGTCACCTCTCCTTACAATCTTCTTGACGGCGAAAGCTTCTCAGACATTCTCTGCATTTGAAGACCTTGTCAGTTTTAAGGATTGTTGGTCAGGTGTAGTGTATAAAGTGCTTCTGTTGGGATTTATTCTGGGTCTTTCTCATGGTTAGACTGGAATAATGTGTTTTGGGGGGAAGACCACAGATAGCGTGGCATTCCCATGACAAATGTCAAAGGTACATATTATCAATATGACGTCTCCCTGTTGATGTTACCTGTATTCATTTTCTATTACTGCTGCAACAAGTTACCACAAATTTAGAAGCTTAAACAACCAAACATATTCTTACATTTCTGTAGGGTACAAATCCAACCTCGGGATCATTAGGCCAAAATCAACATGTCAAAAGGGCGGCATACTTTTCCAGAGTGTTTAGAGTAGCGTATGTTTTCTTGTCCAGAGAAGTTCTAGATGCTGTCCATAGTCCTTGTCTCTGGGCTTCTTTCCTCCACTTTATAGGCAGCAGTATTGCATCTCAGTGTCTTGCTTTCATACTCATTTCTCCCTCAGATTTTGTTCTTCTTCACCCTCTTTCATTCCTTAAGTACCCTTGTGATTACATTAGGTCCATCTGAACAATAAAGGATAATCTTCCTACTTTTAAGTCAACTGATTAGCAAATTTCATCTGCAACCTTAATGTTTCCCTTTGCTGTATAACATATTCACATGTTCTGAGCAATGGCGCATGGACATTTTTGAGGTCATTATTCTGCCTAAGATAGTAATCTTGATTAATGAGGTGTTGTTTTTTTCTCTTTTTCCATAATATACTATCTGGAAGAAAGTCACAATATACAATCCACACTTAGGGGTGGGAAATGATTCTATACCTCTACAAGGGCAGTGTATCTACATAAAGTATTTGGAAGCTTTTATCTATTTTCTCCCCTTATTTTTGCTAATCATTATTATTATGGACTAATGAACATGTATGAAATACATATTTGGATTATAACCTAATAATATTTAGTTTCCTTTGTTCCTAAGTATCTCCAGCTTGGCTATGGGAAGCTCTTTCAGGTGACTCCTGCTTCCCCTTGACATACCGTCATAATTGCAGAGGGGGTTTTCTGGGTTTTTTGGGGTTTGTTTGTTTTGAGCACTTTCTTATAAGTTGCCCTAGGTTTGTCTTACATACTTCCTGTTCCATTGCAAGAATTAGTCATTTCCCTAAGGAGCTTTTGCTCCTTTCACAGAAGTCCAGAGCCTGGTGCTAGGTGTGCTTGTTGCTTTTATAGTGTCATTGCTTCTAGGACCTCTCAGCTGGAGCATGGAGCATGAAGATAGATATGTGTGCACTAACCTATGCATATGAAGATATTTATAAGTATTTTTATATTTAACCACCTGAATCTATATTAAGCTACAGGTTGATAGTGATGTCTCCAAGTCTGATTAGTTACTACACGCATCTTCTAGCTTCCGCCCTTTGCCTATCTGTAGCCTCCCACTCCAATATTGAGAAGCCTTACTACACCCCCTTCTTCTATTTCTTTAATTGTTCGATTTCGTCATATGTATAAAGCGCAGCTGGAATTGTTAACCTCTATGCCCGTGGGAAAAATCTTTAACAGCAAGAGTGCATTTGTTACGTACAATTCCTTTTGCCTTTAGTCTAATATTCTCCACTAATTTCCAAAGTTACTCAAGTCAGCAACCAGTTCCTCCGCCCCATTCAGTGAGGTTGTTTCATGTTTATAATACAGTTAGATTTTTAGTCACATTAAGCATTTCGTCCTGTGATTCCTGTAAACCCTGGAATAATGTCACAAACATCTGCCTACATTGAGACTCATCGTTTGAGCTGTAAAATTCTGTGACTTTTGACAGAGACTCAAAGTCCTGAATTTACCATTAAAGTATCAAATGTGTTAGTTTTACCACCTTAAAAGTTCCTATTCCTTCACCTAACTCCTAACCCTTGAGCTCCTGACAACCAACCAATGTTTACCTTGTCTAGTTTTGCCTTTTCAGAATGTTATAAGGTAATATACAGTTTGTAGCTTTCTTAGACTGGTTTATTTTACTGCCAATATCTATGGAAGATTTATCTATATATTTTTTGTTTTTTTAAAGATTTTATTTATTTATTCATGAGAGACACACAGAGAGAGGCAGAGACATAGGCAGAGGGAGAAGCAGGCTCCATGCAGGGAGTCCCATGTGGGACTCAATTCTGGGACCCCAGGATCACACCCTGGGCCAAAGGCAGGCGCCAAACCGCTGAGCCACCCAGGGATCCCCTATATTTTTGTATGGCTTGATAACTCATTTCTTTTTATGACTAAGTGATATTTCGTTGTACAAATGTACCACAGTTTGTTTATCCATTCACCTATTGTAGGACATTTTGGTTGCTCCCAGTTTGGGTGATGATAAATTTACTATAAATATTGATCCCTGGGTTTTTGTGTAGACATACGTTTTCATCTCAATTGGCTAAAAACGTAGGAGCCCAACTGTGGCATTGTATGATAAGGCTAGATTCACCTTTGTAAGAAACTGTCAAACTATCTTCTAAATCCATGATACCATTTTGTATCCTCACCAGTAAGAGTTCTTGTTAACAGTTCTTGCTGAACGTGTCTTTACAAATATCGATATTATCAATGTTTTTAGATTTTGGCCATTCTATTCGATATATAGTATTCTCTCACTATTATTTTAATTTGCAGTTCTCTAAAGGTAAATGATGTTGAGCCTTTCTTTATATGGTTATGTCTCCATTTTTATATCATCTTTTATGAGGTGTCTGTTCAGACCTGTTGCTTTTTTTTTTTTTAATTGTGTCCTCTGTTTTCTCATTGTTGAATATTAACACTTGCTATTTTGGATACATTTTTCCCCCAGATTTATGTTCTGCAAATACTTTCTCCTAGTCTTTGGCTTGTCCTGTCATTCTCTTAATAATGTCCTATGCAGAGAATAAATGTGTTATTTTTTTTAATGAAGTACAACTCAATTTTTATATCATGAATCATGCTATCAGTACTATATTTAAAAACTCATCACCAACCCAGGGTCTTGTGGATTTTGTTTTAAGTTTCCATCAGAAATGTCAATGCTTTCAATTTCACCTTTAGGTCTATGATGCACTTTAATTAATTTTGTGTGATGTGAAAGGTCTGTGTTTAGGTAAAATTTTTGCATATGGACTGCCAATTGTTTTAGCACCATTTGTTGAAAAGACCATTATTACTCCTTTGAATTACACTCATAGCCTTATCAAAGATTAGTTCATTATATCCGTGTGTATCTATTTCTAGGTTCTCTGTTCCACTGATGTATGTATCTTTTTGCTTCAAATATCATGCCATGCTGATTGCCATATAACTAGTGTTATAATAGTTCTTGAAACCAAGTAGTATGAGACTTCCAACTTCATTCTTCATTGGTATTGTTCAGGTATTTTAGGTCCTTTTCCTTCAGAAAAACTTGGCATCTACAAAATAGCCTGCTGGGAACTTATCAGGGATTGCACTGAATCTACCAACCAGGTTGTGAATATGTGAAGTTTTAACAATCTATATTACCTAGTGATTCTAGTCATCCAGGAGTGAGAGAGGACTTCTTCGCAGTGTTTCTGACCTTGATGGGAAAATGTTGAGTTTCCTACAATTAAGTATGATGTTAGCTGTAGAGTTTTTATATCAATTCTTCATTTGATGAATATAAATAAGAAAAGTTACTTCTATTCATAGTTTGTCAAAATTTTTTTCCCAAGTTGTCTACTGGTTGATACTTGTTGATTGGGGTCTTAGCTTAGCCAGGGGTGTCACAGAGGTGTATATATGTGACCTCTCCAAATGGATTGGTCTTTTTCACATCTCAGTACCTGGTTTCTATAGACAAACACCCTAAGTGAGAACCTGATGGATATTGTCTCAACTTAAGTAGCCTACTCTTAGAAGGCATGCAATGTCAATTGCACTGCGTTCTATTATAAGCAAGTCACAAAAGTCAGTTCATAGCCAAGGAAAAAGGAACTAAACTATATCTGTTAATGGAAGATTATCAAAGAAATTGTGGAAATATTTTAGAAATCTCCACAATGACAATATCTCAAAGTTGGAAACATTGGCACGAGTTCTTTGTGTGAAATGAAAATACTGCCTGATAGACTAGTTACGGTCTGATTTTAATTGTGCTTCTGGAGCCTCTCAGCACAGGTAGTCTAGGTTAGTCTCTGTTCACACTTTTCAAGTCAGATGAGCACTGGCAACAAAAATTTAACATAGCCCTTAGAAATGAAGATGCTGTACGCAAATACAGGAGAAAGAGAGATAATGGAAGAAAAAGTCAAGGACCAAGGAAGACCCCTTGGGAGTTTTGAATTCTGGTATCATCTATGTGTTTCCTTCTAAAGAAAATACTAACATATAATGTATAGTAATTCTTTTAATTGGAAGTGAGTTGGTACCTCAACTGTATGACTATTAGACTAAGTTAATTGATACATCTGATTATATCAACTTGATTTATCAGACTGATAATGGATATCTAAAAGAACTAAACTTTTGTATTTCACTTGTATTTTTGTACATATTTTGATTTATTATTTATTACTATTGATTTGAATTATTTATCCTCTTATGACAACTTAACGTTGTTTGGTACAACTAGGTTTAATGTTGCTCTGTTTTAATTGGTGATCTATTTTCTACTTAAAACTGTGTTCAAGTAGAAACATCACAAAATTTGGAACATAGGACATGAAATCTTACTAGGAACTACTGCTTCAGAAAACTAATATTAACTCTTGATGTACAAGCTCTCTTTTTTAATGCACAAAGTGATGTTTATAAAGACATCATTTTTATAAACAAAAATTCTACATACTTACTTATTTCTTTGTGGGGAAATTTGTATATGTACAAAATAGGAGTCTTAAAAATATAACCCTATGCATTTCAACTAATGTATATGGAACCATTTAACAAATATCTCAAGGTACAGAACATTTCCATCATACTGTTAGATTTGGTTGTGCTACTATCCAAGTTTTCTCCACATATTGTGATTTTTACCATCATACATAATATTGCCTATTCTGGAATTCATATAGATGATATCATACAGTCATACAGTATGCATACTTTTATTTGTTTTCTTTTTCTCAAATATTATTTTTTGAGAGATATATATGCTGTTGCATGTATGAGTAGCTCAGAGTTTTTCTTATTGTCAAGAAGTACTCTATTTCATAAATATAAATTTTATCCATCTTTTTTTTTTTATCCATCTTTTTGATAAAAGATATGTGAGTAGATATGTGAATTGTTTCCAAGTTTGTTTGTGGTGGTGATGGACCATCTTCTGTGGAAATACTTTTATTAATTTGTCTTTAAGACCCTTCATTATTTGTTCTTCACTCTGCTGAATCCATATACTACTTAAATTTTTTTCAGATTATTTCAGTTTTCAGGATTTTCATTTAATGCTTGTTTTTATTTCTCATTCCTCTGCTGAGAGTTTTTACTCATTTATTCAACATGGTCATCTTTTATTTAAGTCTTTGAATATTTATAATAATTATATTAGTGTTTTTTGCCTGCTAATTGCAACACGTAGGTCATTTTGAACATCTGTTTCTACTACCTGCTTTTGTCTTTATTTTGTGCATAGCTTCTTCCTTATACTTCTATAAATATTTTTGAAATTACGTTCTGAACATTGTGGTTGATGTTGTAGAAAATCTGAATGTTGTCTTTCTTAAAGAGTATCAGATTTAGTTTAGTCAGGCACATCAATGACTACCAAATAATTCATTTTAACTTGTCAGAATGTTGTGTGAGTGTGGTGTTCTATTTTTTTCTCTACTATACACAACATAGAGAACCACTGTGTGGAGTTCTGTGCCCACTTCTCTGGGCAGTTTTCTTCTCTGTCCTGCCTTGCCCAGTCAATTCCAGGTACCTCAGCAGCGTCTCAGATATCTGCCCCTCAGCTTAGCAAGACTTCTATGCTCTGCTATGTGTCCATATCCTGGAAGCATAGTCTAGAAAAGGTACCACAGGCAGGAAATGAGGGTAAATGTGCAGTTTCTCCTTCTCTGGAGAATCAGTCATGTACTGCTTGTGTTTGATGGGTAGAGACAATTTTCTCAAAATTCTAACCAGTTTTGTAGTTTGCAGAGAAAGAGCAAGTCTAGTGTTAATTACTACATAAGGAGTAAAAGAAGCTTTGTTTTATAAACGTTTTATTATTTAACAACCACACATCATATTATAAAATGATAATAATTGGTATTCATAAAAATGTTTTCTCTACCTTTATATTTTTGTTCCTGGCTGATACATAATCTTTAAACTTCGTTGTATATTTTTTTTCATATTCTTTCTATGAAAGAATGTTGGTTAAAAATAAATTTAGAAAATAATTTAGAAACTCCTTGAAGGGTGGTAATTACATTCTGCAGCAATAAAATGGTAAAAAGATATTAAATATTGGAGTGGTAAGTTAAAGTGGTTAGGATGATAACAGGAGAAGTAGTGTTATGAAGGATAATATAAAGAAAATCTGCTAAAGGAGACCTTAGAGTGAGGAAGATTACTGCAAGCTCTGAATAACAGAATGATGTAGAAATAGAGAAAATTAGACAATAAGAGATAGAAGGCTCTGCTGGCTCAATGTATAGAAGTATGAGTTTATTACACTTCATTTCAGAAATGTCTTTACATCAAGTTTATAGAAATGTAAACACTGCCATAGAATACAAGTAAATTACTAAATCAAGAATAAGGAAAACTTTTAGATCAAAACATTAACATTAACATACAGTTTGCTCAGAATAACACAACTACGTCTTCTGATGCTCAGGGGTAGCATTCTTTCCTTTACCCTATTCATCTATTCTAGTGCAAATACATTGACAAATACAAATATGTTTTATTATAAAAATATTGGTAGTATGTTGTCCTTGATCTTCAGTAATTGTCCTTAATATTACTTGTAAATACACTTCAGCTTTTTTTTTTCATATTCAGCTACATTCATTCTTTCTTTTATGTGGAAATCTATAAATCATGTAGATGATTGGATGGATGCATGCATGGATTAGGAGCATGAAAAACACTCAAATCCTAAATAATAACTTCCTATGTTGGAAGCAAAAATGTATTTCTTGCAATGACAAACATTTACCAGTATGCCAGTTGACCAAATGGGACATTTAGGAGCAGTAATCTTCCAGAAAAATACTGGATCAGGGCTTACAATTGACCTTTTTGATATTTATTATAGTTCAGTCTTCTTGTTTCCTAGCTTTCTTTAAACTCTGAAATGTTGGGACTATGCTAATCTCAACAGGAACTTTATAGCTTTAGCCTTCCCAGATATAAGAACATATTTGCATAGCATGAACTTTATATTGACTCTTATGATTCCTCAATAAATGTCTTTGATAAATTTAAAAATGAATAAAATCCATCTCACACAAAACTGAGATGGAAAATTAAAGACAAATTTTGATTTGTTTTAATTTTAGATTTAAAAAGCACCATCTTAGTAGAACTAAAAGTGTTTTAAAACTTTTGACTCCCACATTTCATGATCATGACCTATAAATGAATAATCTTAAAATGGGAAGTAGTAATGAGTATTGACTTTAATTATTTTATTTGTCCACACTCATCTTTTATCTTACTGTCCACATGAGTATGAGTAGTTTATGGGGAAAAAATTAAATGGCAATTCAAGTTTAAAACACCATGAAGAGATTAGGTAAAAAAGGAGAATTTTTAGTAACCGAAGAAAGATTTTCACCAATCTTTTTAGGTGCAACTTTTTATTTTAAAGATGTACTTCAAATGACCCCATTATCAGTAATTCTAAAAACTAGGTGAAACCTTTATCAGAGTAAACTACAAAGTCATTTATATTATGACAAACTGACTAGACAAGAAACATGGGAAAGAGACAGGTGTTATGATGTGAAACTACAGTCGATATTGTTCCTGGTTAAATTAAATAAATGTGATTTTGAACCTCTTTTTCTGACTCTAATAGAATGATTTGTATGAATACATTTCATAAAACATAAGCAATAATTGACTATATGACAACTCTGCTTTGTCAAGGATTTTTTTAACTACACTGCAGGATATCTTATTTGGTTGGGATATTTCTAAAGTGATAAGTATATCCCTTTAATTAAATATTTTTTTCTAAATTGTAAGCATGTTTCATAAACTAGGAAACAACGTATATTTCCTTTTTTTCTGGAATATTACATAGAATTTGCATTTAAAATAATTGAAAACGTTATTTGTTAAACGATCTATGAACATTGCTTGCTTTTTAAATATTTTAACAGACTTTTTGTTTACTCATTATTTTTTTATATTCATTTCTAATCATTTATGTTTTCCTAGAAAATTACCAATTTGCCCAAAATTTGAAATGTATATCAGCATAGAAAATATTTCTAAAAATTTTTAGAGATTTTAGATTCAAGAATTGTTAACATATATGCCAAGAGATATTTTAATAAATTTGCCTATTACAGGCAAATCAGATATCAGCAATATGTCTTAACCCATTGTTTATTCTGAAAAATCCTACAGTCAATATGTCTCCTCATTTATGTTTAACCTGGTATTTTCTAAACATTCTTGAACATTGACAATTTTACCACCACACAAAAATATTCCTATAAATATACTATAAAACAAAGCTTTGTGGGACAATGGCTTAGAAACACAAACACGGATGCCTGGGTGGTTCAGCTGTTGAGCATCTGTCTTCAGCTCAGGGCATGGTCTCGGGGTCCAGGATCGATTCCTCCATCAGGCTCCTGCAGGGAGCCTGCTTCTCCCTCTGCCTATGTCCCTGCTTCTCTATCTCTGTGTCTCCCAAGACTAAATAAATAGTCTTAAAAAAAGAACACTAACATACAGATATAAAAAGCAATCTCCCATGTTTATTATACATTGCTTTTATAATTGCAAAATATATACAAACATAAATGTGCATCAATTTAGTGAAAATCCTGATTTCTCACCCTCCATATATGTTTACTTTTTTTAGATTTCTAAGTAAGTGATTATTTGCTTTTTTCTTAAGTAGTAACATATTACGCATATAAATTCCTAACTGCAGATTTTACTGTATAATTTATAATGTTTTATTTACAATGCTTCCAAATTTTGTTTGTTTCTTATTTGAAATAATGACTGTTTCTTTTCTTAATTTAATAGTGGATGAATATTTCTTATATAAACTTTTTTCACTATCTAGTTTGTTACGCTATAATTAGAAATCACACCTGACTTTAAAAATATTTTGAGTATAGTTAACACACGTTACCTTAGTTTCAGGTACACAGCTTGGTAATTTGGCAGGTTTATACATTGTGCTATATTTGCCACAAGTATAGCTATCATCTGTCCCATCACATCACTATTACAACATCATTGATTATATTCCTTATGCTCTGCTTTTTATTCATCTCACTTGCTCATCCCATAACAAGAGACCTGTATCTCCGTCTCCTCTTCACCCATTTGGTTTACCCCTCTCCCTTCTGGCAACAATCAGTTAATTCTCTATATTTATAGTTCTGTTTCTGCTTTTATTTGTTGTTCATTTTTTTTAAATTCCATTCATGCATGGGATCATATGGTATTTTTCTTTCAGTCTAACTTATTTCACTTAGCATAATAACTTCTTCAGTACACTCGAAGACACAATCTCATCTTTTTTCATAGCTTTGTAATATTCCTCTGTGTGTGTGTGTGTGTGTGTGTGTGTGTGTATCACAGTTTTCCTTATCCATCTGTTTACTGATGGACATTTAGGTTGCTTCCATGTGTTGGCTACAATAAATACTGCAATAAACATAGGAGTGTGTATATATTTTTGAGTTAGTGTTTTGTTTTCTCTGGGTAAATACCCAAAACTGGAATTAGTGGATCATATGGCATTTCTATTTTTAATTTTTTGAGGAACCTCCATACTATTTTCCACAGTGGCTACATCAGTTTACATTTCCACCAGCACTGCACAGGGGTTCCTTTTTCTCTACCTCCCCACCAACACTTGTTGTTTCTTACCTTCTTGGATTTTAGCCATTTTAATGGGTGTGAAGTGATATCTCAACGTGGTTTTGATTTACATTTCTCTGATGATGAGTGATATTGAGTATCTTTTCATGGTCTCTTGGCCATCTGTTTTGGTCTTTTTTGGAAAAATGTCTACTCAGGTCCTCTGCCCATTTTTTAATAGCATATTTGGTTTTGGATGTTGAGTTGTATAAGTTCTTTATATATTTTGGATTCCTGTCTGGATGATCTATCCATTGATAGAATGGAGTTTTAATGTCTCCTACTATTACTGTATCTCTGTCAGTTTCTCTCTTTATGTTGGTTACTATTTGCTTTATGTATTTAGGTTTTCCGGTGTTGGGTACATAGATATTTATAATTGTTACATCCTTATGTTGGATTGGTTCTTTTATCTGTATGTAATGCCCTTCTTTTTCTCTTGTTAGAGTCTTCGTTTTAAAGTTTATTTCGTCTGATGTAAGTATTGCAGCCCTGGCTCTTTCCCCTCCTCCATTTGCATAGTATTTTTCCAGCCCTTTACGTTTAGTCTCTGTGTGTCTCTAGGTCTGAGGTTAGTCTTTTGTAGGCAGCATGCAGGTGAGTCTTATTTTTTTTAATTGATTCTGCTACTCGGTGTCTTTTGATTAGAGCATTTAGGCTATTATTTAGGCTATTATTGGTAGGTATATACTTGTTGCCATTTTAAAAATATGTTTTCTAGTTGTTTTTGTAGTTCTTCCTTTCTTCTTCTGCTGTTCTCTTTGTGATCAATAAGTATCTATAGTGTTTTATTTGGTTTTCTTTTTATTTTTTTGTGTACCTATCATAGGTTTTGGGTTTGTGATTACCAGGAAGTTCATATATAACATTCTAAGTGAATAGTAGTCTATATTAATTTGATGGTCTTTTAAGTTTAAACACATTCTTAAAAAAGGGAAAAATATTCTTTTCCTTTTTCCTCCTTCTCTTTCCTTTTTACTCTCTTCTTCAAATTTTATATATATGTTGTCTTATTTTACATCTTTTTATTCATGTTTTTCTTTATGTTTAATTATGGTCATTCCTTTCCACTTAAAGAAGTTCCATTAACATTTCTGTAAGGATGGTTTAGTGGTGATAAACTCCTTTATCTTTTGTTTGTCTTGGGAATTCTTTATCTCTCCTTTAAATCTCAATGATAACCTTGCTGACTGCAGTATTCTTGGTTGTAAGTTTTTAAGTTTCAGTACTTTGAATATATCCTGCCAGTTTCTTCTATCTTGCAAAATTTCTACTGAAAAATCAACTGGTAGCCTTATTATTTTTCCCTTGTAGGTAACTTTTTGTGTCTCTCTTGCTTCTTTAAAGATTCCCTTTTTATCTTTAAATTTTGATATTTTAATTATTATGTCCTATGGTGTGGACCACCTTTGGTTCATCTTATTTGGAACTCTCTGTACTTCTTAGACTTAGATGTCTATTTTTTTCCTTGGTCAGGATATGTTTAGTCACTACTTTTTCAAATAAGTTTTCTATTCCTTTCTTGCTCTCTCCCTTCTTCTGGGACCCCTATACTAGGAATACTTGTTCACTGGATGTAGTCCAAGAGATCTCTTAATCTATCCTAATTTTTGAAAATTCTTTTCACTTTTTGCTGTTTAGTGTGTATGTTTTCCATTACCCTGCTTTCCAGACCATTCATAGTTCTTCTACATCTTCTAATCTACTGTTGACTCCTTCTAGTTTTTTTTTTATTTCAATTATGGTATTTTTCAACCCTGTTAGTTTTTAAAAAATATTTTCTCTTTGTTGAAAGTCTCACTGAGTTTTTCCACTCTATTTCTCCAGCCTGGTGAGTATCTTTACAGTCATTACTTTAAATTCTTTTCAGGTGTATTGCTTCTCACTGTTTCATCTAGGCTTTTTTCTGAGTTTTTTTCTTATTCTTTCTTTTTGAATATATTCCTCTGTCCCATTTTGCTTGACTTTCTATGTTTGTTTCTACGGAGTAGTCAAAGTGGCCATTTCTTTTAAAGCTGAAGGAGTGGTTTTGTGTATGGTGTTCCTTAAACAGCCTCTGATGACTTTTGCTGGCTGGCTGGACCTGTGGCTGTTATTCTAGTTTCTCTTCTAAACGTGGCGTGTTCTTCTCTTGATCTCACCTTCCATTCTCTCTTTGTTAAGTAGCTGTTTACTCAGCCCTGAGTTCTTCAGGAGAATTGTTCTACTAATGGGTATAATATGGTGTATTCCATGGAGGAAGTGAGTTCAGAGTCCTCCTACATTGCCATCTTGAACTGGAACCATAAATCTGACTTATAGGTGCTGATTGAACTATTCTGTTTAATCTAGAATATAATAAAGTTTGTAAATGTTTGCAAAAATCTATAGTCTTTTCTTGTAAAGTTAGATATTTAATATTAATCAGTTTATTATATTAATATATTCATTACCCAATATTCATACAACAGTCATTCAAAAAAGCACATGAAACATGCCAATGTTGTGGCTTTTCGAAGTAGAACATTAAAGAAAAAGGGAGGCCTGAGAGAATTAAAGGTATTTGAAAAGAAGTATTATTAATAATAATTACATTAAACTTCCACGTGATGGATTTATCTATTTTGCCTAACCATTCTGCCTAAACTTTGAACTGTATTTTGGCCAATTCAACTAGTCTAATTCTCTCTAATTTTTGTTAAATTTAGGAGTTTTTGATTTATATTGAGTCATTTATTCCTTCAACATATCTTACAGACATTCTTCTAGGTACTGTGGATATATTAGTTAGTAAAAAAGTTAACAAAAATCCAAAAGTCCCTGTCCTTATTGAGCTCATGGTACTGTCTTTGATGCTGTAATATTTGACACTAAAATATAATGAAAGGTATTCAGTGTAAGCTGTTAACAGTTAATATTTGCACTTTTGCTTCCTTAAATTTGTATATGCCTGGTAAAATTTTACCTATACTTCAAAAAAATTTTGTACTTATTTTTCCCATTTCTTTGTCAATTATCTGTTGTATAGAGAACATGCCATTCTTTTATACATTTGATATTATTGTTTGTTCTTGTTTTTTCTGTTTAATTCAGTACTCTATTTATTGGTATATAGCCGGAAGCAGGCAGCTTTCTAATCTCTAGGGATAGAGCAACGTAAATTATATCCTAGTTTCCCATTTCTCTGGAATTTACCTTCAGGTAGAGGGAGAGATCATTTTTAGAAATTAGTAGTGCGACAGAGGTAATAAAGCAGTTGAATGAGACAAGGGGGATCAGGGAAGCTCTTTCTAGGTAGGTGGCATTGGCTACTTTCTGAATGAAGATCTAGTTATGCAAACATTTAAAATAGTGTCCTAGTAACAGGAAACATCCAGGTGCATAAGATGCAGGAATTTAAAGGACGCCATTGTAGATGGATTGCTTGGAGCAGGTGGGAATGAGGTTAGAGGGTGTGTAGCAGCTAGATAAATAAAGCCTTTGGAATTATGCTGTGAGTTAAGTATGTCACAGAATATTAAAATAAGACTGCTCCCATCATGAAGTCTGGCCTCAAATCTGAGAATAATTAGTGCAAAGTAACCTATTATTCTAAGTATAAAACTTTTATGCAGAACATACCAAAGAAGTCTCTCAAACTGGTCCTGTTACTGTCAATCCCTCTCCCACCAAAATTTTATATGAGCGAAGACTAGGAATTCTTTAGAGAGAGCAATTTCTATGAAGAAAATAAGGAATTCTGTGAAGAGAGTGCTTGTCTCCTCTTCTCTCCCCAAGGGCACAGACCTGTCACTGCCTCCCAACCAAGAAGACAGCTCACCCCAGAGCAAATGCAGAAAGACTGACAGGTGTCCCAGAATTGGGAAGGTGCTGCGGCTGGTGCCTATAATATACAGACAAAATAACTGATGGCCAGAGGCTGGCTGGAGGGGCCTGGCCTGACATAGGTGAAGGAGATGTGCTGGAGACTGATTGAGATTCAGAGCTGAGCAAGTAAGGACGTCGTAGGTCTTCCTGTGGAGCACTTCTGAGGAAAAGAGCTCCCATCCCAAAGCTGATCAGCAGAAGCAGCCCTGCTCACATCACATGCTGCATGTGAGATTCCAGTGATGGGTTCCAAAAAGCCCACACAAGCACTGCCCAGACAGAACAAAAGAAGTGTTATTTACTTATTTACGTACTTATTTTAAGATTTTTATTTATTTGAGAGACAGGACACTCGAGCTTGACTGGGGATGAGGGGGAGAGGGACAGGGAGAGGGACAAGCTGAGCAGGGAGCCTGATGTGGGGCTGGATCCCATGAGCCAACTGAGGTGCCCCAGAAGTGATGTTTAAATACCTGATACAAATATGGTTCCAGATTGCTGGACTACAGTAGCATCTGCCACATAAGGTGGCGCATTCTTGTGATGTCCTACTTTTACTGAAGCTCGAGAGAAAAGAGGGGAAAAAGAGAAAACCTGGAACTCATCCCCTTTCCACTTGGTGGTTTGTATCTGGCATCAGTGAGGGAAGAAGGAAAGAAGCTTTGAAGGGAAAGAGGAAGTCAATGTTGGCTTTGGACCAAAGGAGAATTTATGAATTAGAACATGAAGCTTTTAGGGGCCCCTGGGTGGCTCAGTGATTGAGTGTCTGCCTTTGGCTCTGGGCGTGATCCCGGATTCCCGGGTTCCAGTCCCACATTGGGTTCCTTGCGTGGAGCCTGTTTCTCCCTTTGCCTATGTCTCTGCCTCTCTCTGTGTGTCTCTCATGAATAAATAAATAAAATCTTAAAAAAAAAAAAAAGAAAGAAAGAAAATGAAGCTTTTAGCCAGTATGTGTGGGGCTGAAAATCCATGAAATCTAGATGGTATTCAGGAGCCAGGAGTATGATGGAGTCAATTTTAATAATTATAGTCCTACAAGTATATTTTGTTCAGTAAATTGACTGCCAGCACTTCAATACACAGACAAATATTTTAAAATCTTTATCCATTTATTTTCATAATTGACAAGTTTGGTCTTACTTTCTGCCCACATTTAGTCTCTTACTGATGTTATCTGAGAAGTATATTAATATTTTACAATTATTTATTTTCCTGTTAAGAATAGTGTTTAAACTTTACATTGCTTTTAACTCTAGGGGTTTGTAGACTACATCTTTCTCTATCTCACCTTAAAGCTTTTTAAAATCACAACCTCTTTGTTCTTCCATTATTGTAATTTATCACTCAAAGTATCTCTTTGACTAATTTTTTCAAGGAAGTATATTGGCCTTTTTTTTAGATACACTTATTCAGTATCATGATACGACTATTGCATTTAGCAATCAATAGCATAGGAGCAAAAAAACCCAACCAAACAAATAAAAAACCCACTACATTAAAGCCCTTGTTGGGAGGCTTTACACTTTCCACAGAGCAGAAACTAAAATAACCTCTTATCCAATTAGTCATAAATACAGTCCTTGAGTTTTTTACCCATATGCATGAGTGTTGTCTAAGACCTGTCCACTTGTAGCAGCTAGGCCCTGCCACCACTGTGCTTGCCTGAGTTCACCAGTCTGTTGTAACCTGTAGTTTCCCTGTCACTGCCTGGCTCTCCTCTCCTACTGAGCTGTTTTCTGGCAGGAGTTAAACCCTTCTGTGACAGCCCTAGCTAGTGCTGCTGCTGTTGGAACCCGCAATAGCCACCTTGGTATTGTGATTTGGCAAAGTATTGGCCTCCACCACCAAGGGGGCCAGAGTTTCTGCCTCCGAAGTTCATTCATTCCTTTCATGGGGCCAAAATTTGAAGATTGATTTGTAATTGCCAAAATCATTATAGCTTCCACCACCTCCAAACTTGATTGTACTACCACCACCACAGCCACCTCTGCATCGTCTAGTGTCACAGCTGGGCTAGCTGCCACTCTTGCCGTAGCCACTGCCCTGTTTCCATAACCCTGTCCTCCACTTACATAGCCTCTGCTCCCCCCAGAGTAACCAGGGCTGCCTCTTCCATAACCATCATTACCAAATCCATTATAGCCACCGCTACTGCCACCATATTTACTGCCACCTTGCCTGTCATCACAGCTACCTTGCCAGCTGATGTTTCCTCCACGGCCAAAGTTGTCACTCCCACCAAAATCACCTCCATGACCACCACCAAAGTTTGCAGAACCACTTTCACCTCTTTGGCTTGATGAAACACTACCTATCCCTTGCTTAGATAGGACTTTCCTTGCTTCCCAGTTGTGGCCATTCACATTATGGTATTTTTTAATGAAAGTCGTGTCTACAGAGTCATGGTCGTCAAATGTTACAAAAGCAAAGCCTCTCTTTTTTTGCCACTGCCTCAGTCAGTATGATTTCAATCACTTCAACTTTCCCTTTGTGTTTAAAATAATCTCTGAGATGATGTTCTTCAGTGTCTTCTTTAATGCCACCAAACAAAACAAAACAAAACAAAACAAAACAAAAAGCTTTTTCGTACTTAAGTGGGCACCAGGTCTTTGAAAATCTTCTCTCGAGACAGCCCTCTCCACCCACTTTGCATGGTCTTACATTCATGACTGCATCCACCTCCTCCGCAGAGAGCCTCTGGAGTGGTTGGTGTTTGGATGTCTCATTACCACAGTCCATAAGCATCGCCCCCGCCCATTGCTCGTAATGGCTCCTCAGACTCTTCTCGATTTTTTCAAAGCTCAAACCTCTGATGAAGAGCTTTTGCAGCTGTTCAGATTCTTTGGGAGACTGATTTAGACATGACAGTGGTGGGAGGGTCTTTAAGAATGCTTACTCAGAAGGGACATTGGTCTCTTCATGTCCGAGAATGGTGCCCTATCATCTTTGTAGAGGAATGACAATTTGCTTGGATAAATATTTCCCAAACACGCAATCTTTTTTACTTTAGAACTCTTTTTTTTTTTCCTGCTCAATATTGCACAAATGTCTGCTGAAAATCTGATTGGGTTTCTAAGGGTAGTTGTGGAATTTTGTTTTGTTTTGTTTTCCCTTCATCCTTCTTATTACCAGACTTCGTCTAAAATTAGGTCTCTTTTCCTTATTCATAATTGCTTTAGAAAGAATTTTAGAACTTTTCCAGGCCAAAATGTTTTCTCTTTAAATTTGTTTGATCACTGCTTGTAATCCATCTATCCTGTTTCTCATTCTGACAGGTGTGTTCTATGCAAGTTTAAAGTCTTTATATCTTGTATAAGCTGGTCTCAAGGACAAATATTCCATTTTGAATCTGTAGTGATGTTATGAGTCTCTGCCCCATTGCTTCCCCAGCATTTATACCTTCATATAAGAAGTTCATTTGGCATGCATACTAACATAGTTTCATTAAAGCTTAAAAAGACTGACTTTTTCAGCACTGATACGGGTTTTCCTCTTTTGTTTCTTCCTTTTTGCCATTTCTGTGGAAATCTAGGAGAGAGATGTATCCATCTCTAATCTAATAACAAGCTTATCCAGAAATCCAAAAGCACTAATCTGAATCACTGTTACATGTTATGCCCTTATAGAAATGTCTATGTCCATGTTACTGACTGTAATACCTAGGATAAATTTATATAAGTAGAATTATTGGCTCAAAATTATGAACATTGAAGCCTTTTTTTTAAATTCGAGTACTAGTTAACATATGGTGTCATGTTAGTTTTAGGTGTACAATAGTGATTGAACAATTCTGTACATTACTCAGTGCTCATCTTTTGAAAAATATTTTATTTGTTTGTTTGTTTATTTATTAGAGAACAGGGAGAGGGAAAGAGGGAGAGAATCCCAGGCAGACTCTGCTCTGAGCACAGAGCCCAATCTGGGCTCAATCCCACAACCCTGAGATCATGACCTGAGCCAAAATCCAGAGTCAGACATTTAACCAACTGAGCAACCTGGGCCCCACTATGTGCTCATCTTGATAAGTGTTCTCTTAGTCCCCTACACCAATTTCACTCATCTCCCCACCCACATTCCCCTCTGGTAACATGGAAATCTTCTGATGGGTGTTATCAAAATTCATTCCAGAAATGTAATGTCAAATTAAAAGTCCTCTGTCAATAAATAATATGTGTGTTTGTTTTGATAGGCTAAAAATTATATCTCAATATTTAAGCCAGTTTAAACTTTCTTCCAGTGAGGTTGGACATAATTTAATAAAATAACTTGATACTGCATAAATTGTCTTTTCGGGGCCTTTGATCTTTTGAAAAATAGATTCCAGTAAGTCCCTTAAAAAGTGCGATTAGTTATTTGTATAGTAAGTATACTAAAGTCATACTATATTATTTACAGTAAATTCACCACTATAACAAATCGACCTTTAAAAGAATCTTTTATTGATATGCAAATTTATACATAGTTGCAATTATTCTACACATGATTTTTGAAAAAAAAATTATTTATTCATGAGAACCCAGAGAGAGAGAGGCAGAGACATAGGCAGAGGGAGAAGCAGGTTCCCTGCGGGGACCCCGATGCAGGACTCGATCCCAGGACTTCAAGATCATGCCCTAAGCCAAAGGCAGATGCTCTATCACTGAGCCACCCTGGCATCCCTCTAAACATGTTTTTTGACAGTGGTCAACACAAAAATCTTTAAGTGTTCCATCTTTGTAAAGAATTCCCTTTTTGGAGAGGGTAGATTATTTTGTTGTTGTTTAGCTTTTCTTTGAGCACAATAATTTTAAATTGTTTTTTTTTTTAAATCAGGAATTTCATGTGAATTGTATGATTAAGGATGTGACTCAAAAATCACATTTTCCGTTAGCCTAAAAATTCAGAACCAAAATTTATCCAACCCATAAGAGAAAAACTGAACATATAAAGTGAACTTCCAAAATCAAGAAACAACTACATTAAAACCTAAAAAGTTCTTTCATACTATGTGTATGTTTTAGATTTAGATTGTTGTCGGGTTTTTTGTTTTTGTTTCTGTTTTATATTTTTCTCTGCAAAGCTCTATGAAAACAGGGTCTACTTCTGTTTTCATCACCAACTTATCCTAAATCTTTGCAAAATACATGCCATATTATAATAATTGCTAAATATAACAAGAAATCTTAAAGATATATGTGTGGTGTGTGTGTGCGTGTGTGCATGCATTAATAGTGCATTCAATAAGTGTTGTTTAGATGGTATGCTTTCTGAGTCCTTGTATGTCTGAGAAACTCGTCTAATGTGAGAAAAAAAAACTTGGTTTTCTATAAAATTCTTGAATTTTAAACTTGTTTCTTCAATACCTTTAACTATTTCTCTACTGCCTTTTAGTAATTTTTAATTTATGATATAAATTCAAAGCTATTCTCTTTTTGTTCAAAGTATATAGGCTTTGATCCTCCTCTCTTTTTGAAATTCAGAATTTTACCAAGACATGTCTTGATATGGATCTTATTTGGCTGATTCTGGGAGGAGTATAGTAGTCCCTTTTTATCTATATACCTAGTTTATATTTTAATTAAAATAATTTTTCTTATTTTTAATATTGTTTCTGTTATTTGTTCTTCACCCACATTTGTAATTCCTAACTTCCTTTCCATCTTCCTTCTTTCATATTCACTACTTCCATCTCCTTCATTTCCAATTTCTTAGATTTTAAAATAATATAATTATTATAAAAGGAAAAAATAGAGGAGAAGTAGCAGCAAGTCTCTGCCACTGGAAAATAAAATAAAAACTCTTTAAAAATCACCTCTTATACCAAGGGACAATAAAAAAAATTAAATTGTAGAACTCAACAATAGTTATTATTTATGAGTATCTATGGGAAGCTGCCAAAATAGCACTGAGAAAAATTTATAACATTGAAATGCTTATATTAATAATAATAATAATTTATTCAACAACTCAGAATAGACTAATGAGAGAATTGAAAAAGGTAAAATGAAGGAGTTAAAGGTAAATGCATAAATGAATAAAAATGGAAACAAACACAGTAGAGTAGCAAAGAAATATATATTTTTAAATGGGCAAAATAGACACAACTAATACTATTTTTTTAAAAAATAAATAACTAACTAACACTAAATAAATAACTAACTAACACTAAATAAATAAATAACTAACACTATTTTTTAAAAAATAAAAAATAAAGTTAACATGACTTCAGACCACAGTCTTGCACAATAACCCACTTGTAGTTTACAAATTCTGAAGGGAGATTCCTCCCCTTGACCTAGTGTCAGGGTGAGGATAGACATGTTTCCTTGTTGACCCCTTCTGCATGGTGAGGTTCATTTTTCAAAGAAACAAAAAGAAGGGAAAAGAAAAAATACTGCAACATGAAATTTAGTGATTCTTATGTCAGCTGACTTTGTATAGTATTTGTATGTAATTTTGAAAACATTAAGATGAAATGTATAACTTTCTTAACAACTATAATTATCAGGGCATGTGAGGTGGCTCAGTCAATTAAACATCAGACTCTGATCTCAGCTCAGATCTTGATGTTCGAGTCCTGAGTTCAAACCCTGTGTTGGGCTCTGTGCTAGGCTTGGAGCCTACTTAAAAAATAAAACAAAACAAAACAACTATAATTATCAAAATGACACAAATAGGAAAAAAATTGAAACTCCACACTATTATAGGAAAAGCTGAGTAAAAGTACCAGTTTTTCTGAAAAACAAACAAAACTCAACACTGGGAAACAACAACAAAATAAGACTCACATATATAGCTTCACATTGTACGTCTGCCAATACTTGAAAATCTCTAACTAAAAGTTACTTACATGTTATAGAGAATAGGAAAAGGAAAGCCATTATAATCTAAACCTGATATTGACTACACAAATAAAAAACATTTCATTTATGAATACTCATGGGAAAAAATCTCAAAGTACTAAGAAACATAATCCAGTAGCACATTAATAAAATAATGTCATGACAAAAATGTAGTCCATTTAAAGAAAGTATAATTTGTTCCATGGTAAGGACTCATTAATATAATTAATTATGTTATTAGTTCTAACAAAATCATATGTTATTTTTTTTCTGTATATGGGCAAAAAATTGGACAAAATTCAACCTTCATTCCAGGTTAAAATTTTAATTTGAAAAAATTTTTAATTCAATAAAATGGAATTGGTGGATGTATTTTTAGCATAGTCTACTCTTCTGTCTTTTTGGTTTTGTTTTTCTCTCTTTTTTAAAAAAGTTAAATTCAATTAATTAACATGTAGTGTTAATTAGTTTCAGAAGTAGAGTTTAGTGATTCATTAGTCTTATATAATACCCAGCGCTCATTACATCACATGCCTTCCTTAATATCCAATATCCAGTTACTCCATCCGCCCCATCCTCCTCCCCTCCAGCAACCCTCAGTTTGTTTCCTATGATTAAGAGTCTCTTATGGTTTGTCTCCCTCTCTGATTTCATCTTGTTTAACTTTTTCCTCTCTTCCCCATAATCCTCTGTTTTATCTCTTAAATTCCACATATGAGTGAAATCATATGATAATTGTCTTTCTCTTATTGACTTATTTCGCTTAGCATAATACCCTCTAGTTCTATACCCGTTATTGCAAATGGCTAGATTTCATTCTTTTTGATGGCTGAGTATATTCCATTGTGTTATGTATATGTACATATATACATACAATTACCACATCTTCCTTATCCATCTGTCAGTGGACATCTGGGGTCCTTCCATAGTTTGGCTATTGTGGACATACACAAATATGGGATACAGGTACCCCTTTGTATCACTACACTTGTATCTTTGGGGCAAATATCCAGTAGTACAATTGCTGGGTTGTAGGGTAGCTCTATTTTCAACGTTTTAAGGAACCTCACACTGTTATCCAGGGTGGCTACACCAGCTTGCATTCTCACCACAGTGTAAGAGGGTTTCCTTTCTCGGCATCCTCAGCAACATCATTTCCTGATTTGTTAGTTTTGCTATTGTGACCAATGTGAGGTGGTATCTCATTGTAGTTTTGATTTGTATTTCCCCGATGCCAAGTGATGCCGAGCATTTTTTCATGTGTCTGTTGGCCATTTTCGTGTTTTCTTTGGAGAAACATGTCTGTTCATGTCTTCTGTCCATTTCTGGATTGGATTATTTGTTCTTTCGGTGCTGACTTTGATAAGTTCTTTATAGATTTTGGACACTAGCCCTTTATCTGATAAGATATTTGCAAATATCTTCTCTCGTTCTGTCAGTTGTCTTGCTTTTTTTGACTGTTTCCTTTCCTGGGAAACAAAGGCAAAAATTAGTTTTTGTTTTAAATAATTATTTTATTTCCAGGGCAAGATTTGTTTGTAGGGTGAGTATGCTTTCCTGTTCCGCTGATTTTAGACTTTACTCTACAACTTCCTTTGACCAATAAAACAAGATTGAAGTACTAGTTTTCAGTTCTAAGCAGATACTTCAAAAAGATATGTTTACTCTCTTTCCTTGAACTCCTGACCTTCATATGAAAACAGTATGTTCCAAATAGTGGAACATTTATCTCTTTAATTCCTTTTACTTTAACCTGGATTTTAGCATGAAAAGACATGTGCAGTAAACTTGAACCTATAGCCCAGAGTTAAGCCAAACTGAGGTCAGAGGAGATGGTCAAAGTCACAGTCAACCCATCAATCTGATAAGGAGAAATAGGTGCTTACTATGAGGCTCATTTAATTTTAGGATTGTCTGTAGAAATGTTGCCTAATATATTGAAAGAGTAATACATTGAGCACACATTGACTTGAATTTCTTCAAGTCTGAAAAGAGTCTGCCACCCTTATCATTTTTATTTAACATGGTATTAAGCTATTAGCCAATAACTTAGGTAAAGGAATGCAGTTAGAGGAATGGAAATAAAAATTGAGATGAGTTTTACAGAAAATATGATTATATTCCTGGAAAACTGAAGAGAATTAGTGGGAAAACTACAAAAAAATAAGAGAATATTATAAAATCATGAGAAAGAAATATACAGCAATGAATATAATTAATAATCAATTAGAAGATATGCCAGAGAAAAATCCTATTTTCCATAGCAACAATAACAAAAAGAAAGAAAGAAAGAAAGAAAGAAAGAAAGAAAGAAAGAAAGAAAGAAAGAAAGAAAGAACCTAGGTACAAATTTTTTAAAACTGTTTAAAAATTATATAAGGAAAAGTTTAAACCCCCAAAAAGATACATAACAGATAGAAACAAATAAAAAGCAAAAACATATACTGTTCTTGGATATGAAAACTCAATATCATAAAAATGCCATTTCTTCCTAAGTTGTAAATTTGCATGATTTCTATAAAAAAATATATATAGTCTTATTTTTCCATATTAGAAAAATAAACAAGTAGAAATTTCTAGAAAACGCACAAAAAGGGGAGTGTTGGGGTATATAGCCCTATAATATAGTAAGACATTTCCAAATATGTGAGGAAATAGGACTTTTTACTAGATATTGTTGTGAAGTCACTTCAGAAGAGACAAATTTAGATCTATATATCACATCATAGCACACAAGAAATTCCAAATGAATCAGAGATGAAAATGTGGAAATGTAAGCCACCACGTACTTAAACAAGGCATCAGTAAATTGTTTTATAACCAGAGAAAAGGGAAAATTTTAATTATGATTCAATGTTACTAGGTTTGAGCACATTAAAACTTGCATTCCAGAAAATAGTAAAAAAAAAATACAAATGATAATTACATACTGAGAAGTATTTGATATCTTTAATATACACCAAAGGCTAATTATTCTAATATATGAACAGACTTTTCAGAGAGGAAGAAATAAAAATCTCCTAAATATGTGAAGAGATGATCAAGCTTATACATAATAACAATTAAAATTAAAATTATATCTCTTAGTTCTTTGCTCAAAATCCACCAATTTGAGAAAAAAACTATCATATGAAAACATTAAAACTTATACATTGTTGATGAGAGTGCAAAATGATTCAGCACTTCTGGTGAAGAATGTGGCAAGATCTAGAAAAATCGCTAGGCATTTACCAATTCACTCACTAGTTCTTTTTTAGAAGTCTATTTCTAATATAGATCAACAAAAATATGAAACTACTTCTGTACAAAGTTATTCTCTGTGGTATTATTAATAGTGTCCAGTTACTGGAAATGACCCAGATATCCTTTAATTTGGTTCTGATTGGATAAATTATGATCCGTCTACACAATCATTACCATGCAGCTGCAAAATGGAATAAGGAATATGCCTATAAATTGAAATGTAGCAATCTCCAGGATATAATGTGAACTGGAGAAAAGCAAAATGTCAAACAATAAATAGAGTTTGCTATCTTTTGTGTAATAAATACACAAACATATATATAGATATTTTCTTACATTTCCAAAAAAAGCAATCACTAGATTGGTAAACTAAAAACACAGTATTGATAACCTGTAGAACTGAGGAGATTGAATAAAAGGTTTGGTGAAAAAAGTAACAAAATACAGTTACAATATTATTTTTGTTACATTATTTTCTGATATTTTTGTTTCAATCTTACATTTCTGGACTAAGCATAAGATCACTGAATAATATAAAAGGCATCTCTTTAAGGAGAAATGTTTGCATCCTTTTTAGGTCACAGTGCCAATTTGTTTTTAATTGATATTTTGTTGGCTTTGTAATTATTAAAAATTTTTAATAGAATCTGACAGTGAGTTGACTATGAGTCTCACTTTTTACATGTAATAATCTTCTTGTTATAATAATTATTATTGTTAAGATTTTATTTTTAGGTAACCTCTACACCTAATGTGGGGCGCAAACTCATGACCCTGAGATCAGGAGTCACATGCTCCACTGACTAAGCCAGCCAGGCACTCCAGTAATTTTCCTTTTTTTTTTTAATCTTTTCATAGGCATTTTTAAAAAATGGAGAAGTTTGCATTATACTACTCATAAAAATTCACTCTCTATGAAATTCTAATTATCTTTATGATATATTTTAAGATCTGACATGACAAGTAATCTCATTCTCCTTTTAAAAATGTCTTGGCTGATCTTGTTTATCTCAATTTAGTTAATATTCCAAGTCATACTTGCAAAAAAATTCAACTTTCCTCATTTGAGATTTTGCTTCAAATTGCATAAGCCCATAATTACCAGAAAAGACTTTGGAGAGCCTATAGAGGCTCATGACATAAGTTTTGATTTCTAAGATTTCTGTCATATTTTTAAATATTTTAAAATAATTTTTATAGTAGTTTCATATATTTATTAAAACTTTTCTGAAGATTTTATATTTTTGTACCAATTATAATATATGACATCTATTTATTCTGGTATGATTATTTTGTACCTAAGCACTTTGCTTTCCCATTAGTTCTTATAGGTAGAAAAGCGTGTTTGCTATATTTATGACTATGTTGTCAAGTTTCCAAAAGTTATAACCAACATATCTGATTTGTGGCTTATTGACTTTACATTAAATCAAATATTTAATATCAATTTAAAGTGAAAATTCTTTGAGTTGCATTTAAATATGCTGATTATTCTTCATAGTAAGAGAAAACCTATCTATTCTTACTTTACTATTAGGAATTTTCTCTGCTGTTCAATTATTAGTTTCTACTTTAAAAAGTGGGAATTCCAGCAGGTCTCTTAAGAACATGTTCTAATAATTAATAACCTTCATTATTAGGAAATATCTTTTACCTCACTTAAATTCTTAGTGCTTCAGTTCAACTCAACTACTTATACTATCCCTCATGAATTGAGATAGTTCATCATCAACATTTTCCTATATCTTTCAGTGCTCATTTTCTTCATGTCAACATTGTTTCTCCTTCTTCAATTATTCTCACATATACTTCAAAAATATTCAATAAAGAGTATGCTCATCTTAATAAACACATCATAGGCTAAATTTCAACTATTGCTATAAGCTTTAATTCCCTTAGATAACAATACTTATCATGCCTGAATAAGTTTCAAGTGGCTTTTGGCCTGGTTTTTAAAATTATTTGGAAATCATTTTTACCTTTATCATATAAAGAAAATGCTAACCAAAACGGATTATTCTAATTTTACTATAAGGAATCATTAAGTAGGGACACCTGGGTGGCTCAGTGATTGAGCATCTACCTTTCGCTCAGGGTGTGGTCCTAGTGTCACAGGATCGAGTCCCACGTGGGGCTCCCTGCATGGAGCCTGCTTCTCTCTCTGTCTATGTCTCTGTCTCTCCCTTTCTGTGTCTCTCAAGAATAAATAAATAAAATCTTTAAAACAAGGAATCGTTAAGTAAAAAAAAATGCTTTTTTAAAAAAAGTTTTTATTTATTTATTCATAAGAGAGACAGAGAGAGGCAGAGACATAGGCAGAGGGAGAAGCAGGCTCCCTGTAGGGAGCCTGATGCAGGATGCAATCCCAGGATCTTGGGATCATGACCTGAGCTGAAGGCAGATGCTTAACCGCTAGCCACACAGGTGCCAGGAAATGAGATTTCAGATGAAAATGAATGTTCTTAGAAAACTAGTTTAGACACATAAAATTATTTTTCTAAAGCATTCTTCATTGGAGGTGATATTTTCCAGTTGTGAATTTTTTTAAAAAAAGATTTATTTATTTGAGAGAGAGTGAGTTTGAGTGAGGAGAAGGGAAGAGAGAGAGATAGAATCTCAAGCAGGCTCCATGCTCAGTGGGTTGCACAGTGCAGGGCTTGATCTTAGGGCCCTGAGATTATGACCTGAACCAAAATCAAAAATAGATCACTTATCCAACTGGGCTACCCACTAGCCTCTCCAGCTATGCTTTTTAAATTGAGTTTAGAAAACAAATGTTAGATGATTAGTCAAAGGTAAATATGAATATTAGAAAACATACATAAATCAAAATGGACTTTGTTAAATACGTAATATCAGTAGTTAACTACATAAGACAGTAAAAATAATAAATATGTGAAATAATTTTTTACTTCTATCCAAAACTATATGGTTTGATGTTTTCATGTTAGATAAGAGCAAATGATTTTTTTTTAAGATTTTATTTATTTAGTCATGAAAGACACAGAGAGAGAGGCAGAGACTCAGGCAGAGGGTGAAGTAGGCTCCATGCAGGAAGCCCGATGTGGGACTCGATCCTGGGACTGTGGGATCACATTCCAGGCCGAAAGCAGGCGCTCAACCGCTGAGTCACCCAGACATCCCTGATTTTTTTTTAATTTTAAGAGAACATTATTTTCTAAACAAATATAGGGTAGCTCAAGAGGCCTTAAAAATGAGGATTACACTGATATTATTATTATATATACATATACTTGGAACATTGCTTTCAGAAGCAATGCTCAAGATTTGAGACAGAAAAGTAATTTTGTTTATTTTAATTAAAGTTTATTGAATGAATGTATACATTTATTAAAATTAGCTTAAGATATTTTTAATGAGAGAAGGTTCTGAGAATACCAATGAAAGGCTTAGTTTTATGTTAACTTTTTATTCAAAATTGATTTGTTCCCTGAAAAAAACTAGAAATTATGAATACCTAGATCCTATGATCTACTTTTTAATTCAGATCAGTAGAAATAAAAATGGCTTTTTCTCTTGATCTCTAAATATGTCTATTTTGCTTCAAGGGCTGTCTTTATCAGTAGAAACAAAATGAATATAGACTCTTCTTCTGTACAATACAAATTACTCAGGTGTAGGTCTGTGATGGATAACTACTCCTTCTTCACAAATTGCCAATGACCTAAGCCAAAAAAAAAACAACAATCAAGAAGAATTATGTTTTGAACTTCTAAATGCTGCCTACTGTGATTACCCATCATAATTAAAATCAGAAATCTTTCAAGTGTCACTAATTTAAATAGGGCTCTTGTTTTGTAAAATCTAACGGACCATTCAGAATGGCTAAATCAATTTTTCTTCTTTTCCATGGCACCAGGGGCCTAATTCAGTCATTATAAAACAATTCTTCAAATAAATAAATAAATAAATAAATAAATAAATAAATAAATAAAACAATTCTTCCTATATTCCTATGGTCTAAGCAAAAGTGAGTTGAAATATTACAGAAAACAATGAATATGATTGGTGGAAACCAGAAAGAGATATATTACTCATTAACTTTGATTTTTATTCTCCTGATTAACTTGGGCTTTTCAATGAGAATGGGCTGTAGAGCTGTGGGTAACATGTTTGTTATTCAGGAATATGGAGAAATGCAATACAACTGAAGGTTGACTCTGCTGTGAAGTATAAAAACTCCTTCGCAAATAGTGTGCCATCTTATTGTTTAGAACAATCAAGAAAGTAAAGAAATTTATGGATAATGAAATCTAATAGAGATGGTAAATTTAACATGGGTCTGCTCATTCCCGAATGAGAGAGCTCTATGCTCTGAGCCTTGTCTCTGTGACAATAGAAGGAAAGAAAGAAGGAGATGGTGTTTATCTGAGACAGGGGTTTCATGAGGTCACTGTGTATTTCATTTGTTCAATACAAATTTATTGAGTTCCTATTATGTGACAGTTACCGATTTTAGGCACTTGGATACAGTGATGAACAACACAGATAAACTCCTTGCTCCCATTAACATATTATAGACATTGGAATACGACTGAATACATAGAGTACATAATCTCTGAAAAACAGTACTTGTAAGGTTAAGCAAACCAACAGTTTACAGTTACTTCTTTCCTTCGGTTCTGAACAAAGGGCAGGAGACTGATGAGCAAAGAATGTAGCAGGGAAAAGGCCTCTACTAACACATAGAGAAGGAGCATAGCTCTACAAGGATGGAATAACAAAAAATAAAAACAGAAGGGACTAAGATTTCAATAAGATGGGCTGTGCAGAGGACTAAGATCAATACTACGTTAGTTTCCACTCTAGATATTTGGCAAAAATTAAAGCTATCTGAGGCACAAGATTGAGCAGCATGAAAAAACTCTAAGGAGTGAAAGAAAAATTTTGAGTCGTCTACACATGTAGGGAAGACCTGGATTACGGTTTAGAATTCACCAGTGAATACCCGAAGCGTAGTTGGAGGGTCTCATATCAAGCAGCTTATCACCTATATGTTTTCTTTTAGGAGTTTTATGGTTTCAGGCCTTACATTCAAATCTTTAATCCATTTTGAGTTAATTTTTGTGCATGATCAAGTTTTCATTCTTTTGCATGTGGCTATCCAGTTTTCTTAGCACCTTTCAGGGAAGACACTGTCATTTCCCTATCGTATATTCTCGGTTCCTTTATTGTAAATTAATTGACCACACAGGCATGGGTTTATTTCTGGGCTCTCTTTTCAGATCCGTTGATTTATTGTGTCTATTTTTATGCCAGCAGCATATTGTTTAGATTATGATAGCTTTGTAATATAGTTTGAAATCCAGGGCTGTGATATTTCCAGCTTTGTTCTTCGTAAGATTGCTTTGGCTGGTTGAGGCCTTTTCAGGGTCCATACAAATTCTTAGATAGTTTTTCTATTTGTGTGAAAAGTGCCATTGCAATTTTTCTCTGGGTATGATTGACACACACTGTTATCTTAGTTTCGGGTGTACACAACTTAGTGATTTGACAGGCTTACACATTATGCAGCGTTCACCACAATAGAGCTATCATCTGTCTCATTACATCACTACTGCAATATCTTTGACTGTATTACTGATGCTCTGCTTTTTATTTCTGCCACTTAGCTATTATATAACTAGAGGCCTATCTTTCTCTCTCTCTGCTTCACTCATCTTGCCCAACTTCCCACCTCTCTGGCAACCATCAGTTTGTTCTCTATATTTATAGTTCTGATTCTGCTTTCTTTTCATTGTTCACTTTTTTAGATTCTATTTATGTGTGGAATCATATGGTCTTTGTCTTTCTCGGTCTAACTTATTTCACTTAGCATAATACCTTCAAGACCCTCAAAGGCATAATTTTATCCTTTGTATGACTATGCAATATTCTATTTTATATATATATTATATATATGGAATATTCCATCTTATATATATATATATAAATATACCACAGTTCCCTTATACATTCATCTACTGATGGACACTTAGGTTGCTTCCATGCGTTGGCTATAGTGAATGATACCACAATAAACATCGGGGTGTATATATGTTTTTGAGTTAGTGTTTTTGTTTTCCCTAGGTAAATACCCAAAAGTGGAATGAGTAGATCATATGGTATTTCTATTTTTAATTTTTTGAGGGACTTCCATACTATTTTCCACAGTGGCTACATCAGTTTACATTTCCACCAACAGTGCACAACGGTTCCTACAGTGCACAAAGTTTCCTTTTTCTCTACCTCCTCACCAACACGTGTTTCTTGTCTTCTTGGATCTTAGCCATTCTAATGGGTGTGAGGTGATATCTCATTGTGGTGTTGATTTGCATTTCCCTGACGATGAGCGATGTTGAAGATCTTTTCATGATCTCTTGGCCACCTGTCTTGGTCTTCCTTGGAAAAATGCCTACTCAGGTCCTCTGCCCATTTTTAATACGATGTTTGGTTTTGGGGTGTTGAATTGTAGTTCTTTATATATTTTGGATACTTACCCTTTATTCAGATATGTCATTTGCAAATATCTTCTCCCATTCAATCATTTTGTTTTCTTGTTGATTTCCTTTGCTGTGCAAAAACTTTATTTTGATGTAGTCCCAATAGTTTACTTTTGTTCTTGTTTCCCTTATCTTAGAAGACATAGCTAGAAAAATGTTGCTAGGGCTGGTGTTATAAGATAAATTACTGCCTGTGTTTTCTTCCAGGACTTTTATAGTTTTGGGTCTCACATGTAGGTCTTTAATCCATTTAAGTTTATTTTTGCATATGGTGTTAAGAAAGTAGTCCTGTTTCATTCTTTCACACGTGGCTGTCCACTTTTCCCAGCATCATTTGTCGAAAACACTGTCTTTCCCCCATTACATAATCTTGCTGGTACCTCCAGCTCTCTTCTTCATTCTCAGGCCTGCTTTGACTCTTCAGGGTCTTCTGTGATTCCATATAAAGGCCAATGTCATTTATTCCAGTTCTGTGAAAAATACTATTGGCATTTTGATGTGGATTGTATTGAATCTACAGATTGCTTTGGATAATAAGGACATTTTGACAATATTAATTCTTCCAATCCAAGAGCAAGGATATCTTTCCATTTGTTTGTGTCACCTTCAGTTTTTTTCATCAGTGTTTTATAGTTCTCAGAATACAAGTCTTTCACCCCTTTCGTTAAGTTCATTCCTGTATATCCTATTCCTTTTGGTGCATTTGTAAATGGCGTGAATTTTTTCTTAAATTTCTCTCTCTACATCTTTGTGATTGGTGTATAGAAACACTACTGAGGGATGCCCCGGTGGCTCAGCCATTAAGCGCATCTGCCTTTGGCTCAGGGCGTGATCCTAGAGTCCCAGGAAAGAGTCCCACATCAGGCTTCCTGCAGGCAGTCTGTTTCTCCCTCTGCCTGCGTCTCTGCCTCTTCTTTCTGTGTGTCTCATGAATACGTAAATAAAATCTTTAAAAAACAAAAGAAACACTACTGATTTCTGAGTATTAGTTTTGTATCCTGACACTTGATGACATTTTTTACCTCTAGTAGAATTTTTGGTGGAGTCTTTAGGATTTCTACATGCACTATCATGTTGTCTGCAAGTATTGACAATTTAACTTTTTTTTTTTTTTACCAATAAAGATACCTCTTACTTCTTTATTCTTTCTCATTGCTGTTGCTAGAACTTCCTGGACTATGTTTAATAGATATGGAGAGAAATGGATTTTGTTCCTGACCTTAGAGAGAAAGCTCTCAGTTTTCATCATCAAGAATGATGTGAGCTGTCAGGGTTTCATATACACCTACGGCAGGTGTGCACTTGAGATCTCTGGGTTTGCTGAGGTTGCCAGCTCTCTATGATAACTGGACCCACCTTTTGTGACATCTGGATTTGCCAGTTACAGTGTCAAGATTCTCCATTTATGGCATCTAAACTCGTTCTTTATGGCATCCAGACTCTGCTCCAGTTGGGCTTCTAAGGTAGGAGAGGAAAGAGTGTTCTCACATCTCTTCATCCTTCTTAAGCTATGGCTTTTTTTTCCATACCCCATCCTGAGTGGGGCTGGTGTGGGTGTGTAGACAGTTGGCCCACTAATGTTGCAAGCTCAGGGATGATAGAACTCACCAGTTGCAGCCAGACCCTGCTCCATTCAGCCTTTTAATGTGGGGTAGAAACATAATCCATGTCATTCTCCAGTCCCTTTGACCCGGAGAGCTTCCCTGTAGTGCCCCCACCACTCAGCAGACTTCTCATGTTATATGCTTGTGCCTTTTTTAAACTGTGGCTTGTTTTCTGTGCCCAAGGACAGAGAGTGATCTGTTCCTAGTCCCTCAGCACTATCCCTCCCCACTGCTCTTTGCAGCATCCAGTGATGGGAAATCCCTTTGTTACAGGATCTCTTTATCTTTTGCTGTTTTCTTTTCATTCTGTCTTTGCCTGTTCAGTAGCTTTTCAGTCAGCCCTTGGTGCTTCAGGAGGATTTGTTTCCATCAGTTGGTGTGATTTGCTGTGTTCTGTGGAGTGGGTGAGATCAGTATTTGAACAGTGTTTAAACATCTTGATTGGGAACTCCCCACCACTGGAATATTCATACTTTTGGATTGAATCAATAGACTGTTGTGGATAGTAGGGGAATTTTAACAATATTTTGCTAATCCATAAACATGAAACATCATTCCATTTCTTTCTTTTATTAATTTCTGTTTTCAGTGCACAGGTCTTTCACTTCCTAGGTTGTTTAGTTCTAGGTAATTTATTCTCCTGATGGAATTGTACATGAGATTTTATTCTTTATTTGTTTTTCTCACAGTTCATTATTAGTATACAGAAATGAAACAGACTTAGTATATTGATTTTGTATTTACAACTTTACTGAATTTGTTGATTAGTTCTAATAGTGTTTTGGAGGAATATTTAGAGTTTTCTTTATATGTCATCTGTAGATAGTGACAGTTTTATTTCTTCCTTTTCAATTTGGATGACTTTTCTTTATTCTTTCCTTCTTTTTCTCTTTCTTACTTTCATTCATTCAACTGCTGTAGCTAAGACTTCCATACTGGGTGGAATAAAAGTGGTAAGAATGATCATCTTTGTCTTGTTCCTGATTTTAGAGGAAAAGCTTTCAAATGTTCAACATTGAGAAGGATGTTAGCTGTGGCCCTGTTATATATAGCCTTTATTATGTTGAGGTATGTTCCCTCTATATACATTTTTGAGAGCTTTTAAATCATAAATTCCTGAATTTTGTCAATTTTTTTATTGTATCGATCGAGTTGATCATCTGATTTTTAGCCTTCATTTTGTTAATGTTGTGTATCATGATGATTGATTTTTCAGGTGTTGAACCACATTTTCATCCTTGGAATAAATTCCACTTGAGCATGGTGTATAATATTTTTAATGTATTATTGTATTCAGTTTGCTAATATTTTTTTTATTTGTTTTGCATCTATGTTCTTCAGTGATATTGGCCTGTGATTTTCCCGTGGGTTCCTTGTCTTGTTTTGTTATAAGGGTAATATTGGACTCATAACATAAGTTTGGAATGATTTGTCCTTCTCAATTTGGAAGAGTTTGAAAAGGATTGGTATTAATTCTTCTTTGAATGGTGAGTAGAATTCACCAGTGAAGCCATCTGGTCTTGGACTTTTGTTTGTTGGAAGGATTTTGATTACTGATGCAATTTCCTTACTAGTAATCCATCTATTTTTTCATGATTGAATATTACTAGGTTGCATATTTCTAGGAACTTATGCATTTTGGGTGTTGCCCAACTTGTTTGCATATAATTGTTCAAAGAGTATATTATGATTTTTTATATTTCTGTAGTATCAATTGTAACATTTCCTTCATTTCTCATTTTTTTTATTTGCGCCCTCTCTCTCTCTCTTTTTTTTTTTTTTTTTTTGGAGAGTTTATAAATTGTGTTTATCTTTCAAAAGCCAGTTCTTAGATTTATATTTTATATTATCTTTGTAGCCTCTATTTCATTTATTTTTGCTCTGATCTTGTTACTTCCTTTATTGTACTAACTTTGGGCTTTGTTTTATCTTTTTCTAGTCATTTGAGGTGTAATGTTAGGCTTGTTTTTTTGTTTCATTTTTAAATTTTTGTTCTTTCTCAAAGTAGACATTTATCACTATTAACTTCTCTCTCAGAATGGTTTTTGCTGCATCCCATACATTTTTAACGTTACGTTTTGTCTCATGGTATTTTTTCTCTTTTGCTTTATTCTTTGACCCATTGTTCAGTAGTATGTTGTTCAATTTCCACATATATATTAACTTTCCAGTTTTCATCTTATAATTGATTTCCAGTTTCATACCATTGTGATTGGAAAAGTAAAGAAAAAAACTTCATTTGTATTAAGAAATAGTTTATTTCCAAATATGATTATTTATGGAAAGATAATTTAGTGGCAGGAATCTATTTGCTAATGATTTAATTTCTTAAACTTGTTTTTTATCTAAAACCTGAAACCAGAAATTTTGAAGGGAGTAGGAAATTCAATTAATGGATGATGATGAAAATAATTGGAAGAAGGAAGGAAAGGAGAATGAAAGCCAGACTGGACAGGTTAACAAGTGATCAAATATTTGAGCCTTGAAGGTCTTTGTGACCAATATATGTTAAAGACTAGCTGCTATCCCTGCTTTCTAGAAAATAAATATGCCTTTGAGAATCTTCTCAAACTCTGGTCAATGAGTTAGATCTTAGAACCAGATTCTATTTGTTTTAGACAGGAAAAAAAAAAACCAATATGGCAGTCATTTCACTTAACTGTTTTAGAGCAAATTTTCATTACGAAAACATTGAAATCTTACTATGTTCCAGAAAAACTGCTAAGCATTTTCACTTTAATTATGTCATTTAATCTTCATCAAAATCTTTTTTTTTTGTATTTTTTTTATTGGGGGTTCAATTTGCCAACATATAGTATAACACCCAGTGCTCATCCTGTCAAGTAATCTTCATCAAAATCTTTCAAGAGACAGTGCCGGGTTACACATCAGCTCTGCTTTAACTATGAAGCACAGGGAGTTTTGTCGCAGAGGATATTTTGAGGGATAGTGCAGATATATGCCACAGTAGGACATTTGGCGGATCTCAATAGAATGTTAAAGACTTGTGGTTATTTAGGGAAAGGAGTGTAAGAAATCTTGTTAAATACCAAAGCATATCCATAAAACCTTATAAACATATTGTTATTTCAATTATTTGGATAAGGAATATGATCTATTACTCAAAGTGTGCAAGATAAGCAGCAGCGTCTATGTTACCTGGTAGATTGTTACAAGTAAAGAATCCCAGACACATTTTAGACCTACGGATAAAAACTTGAATTTTAACAATATAACCGAGTGAATCTTATGCACCCTATACTGTGTTAGGAGACAGAAAATCTGGATATGAATTTTGGTTCTACTTTTATGACTTTGGCCAACTACAAACCATATTCCTTATCCAGAGAGAGGTGAATGCAAAGATATTGAAAGCATGATATATGCAAGATTAGCTTGTTACAACATTGGAATAATTACAGAAAGAATAATTGAAGTCTTATATATATTTTTCTACTATAAGATGGCAAATCTTGGGATGGAGGAAATGCTTTCATTATACCTTTACTAACAGAAACAGTCACGAGGTGAACAAAAATACGTGCATAATGAAAACAACCATACCATATCATACTCCAGTAGGGCAGTAGGGGGAGTGGTGGGAAAGCCCTCGAGTTTTAGGTAGGTTTTTGCATATGGTTTCTGCATCAGTTAAAACAGGGATTGGCCTTGCCTTTCCCCTACTAAACCAAGATGGTTACTGAGGAGGAAGGTAAAATACAAAGAAATAGAAATTTTCTTATTTCCTGTAGAAATTGAACATGATTGGATAAGATTGCTAAAAATCGTTGTATTTATTGAACTAAGTGTGAAAGATTTCAGATATTTGGCTAGATGTCATTCCTCCTACCACACACATACAAACACACACTTGCCTGGTAACTGCCTAGAGGGTATCAAGTAGGTGCTCATGAGCTCAAATACAGATCAAATACAAACCAGACCAAATACAGATAAAATAAATAATGCACTCTTCCTCTCCATACCTGAACTGTACAGTGAGCTAATTTTGCAACATTAGTGTGTAAAGATTTGGAATATAACCCATTCATGACCTACTACTTGTGCTTTTAAAAATTTTGTTATATTGTTATACTTAATTAGAAGAATATCGATAATAGTTGGTGGCAGTATTTTAGATTATTGTTTAGAATACTTTACTACTAATTTTATGAGCAATACTTCAGTGAACCTGGCTTTTGAAAGTTGTGTTCAGTTGCCTTTAATGGTTACTTAATAATAAACATAGTCAGGGTTTCTAAGAAAGATATATAAATTTGGGGAAAAATGAAAAAAAAAACAATGAAAGAAACCATAAAAATGGTGATTGGATTGTTTTTAAATTAAGTGTATTATTTATAGCTGTTATGATTGAGTTACTCACATGAAACTGAAAAATCAAATTATATTTTCTTCTACTGGTTTTTATGGTTAAAACCACAAAGGCGGCTGTTTTATTTTTAATTATAGTCTTTTCAGGTTTCTGCATTTCATTCCTCTTGAAGCATATGCAGTTCACTATGTCAGTTTTCACCTAAGGGTGACAGTCTCATTTTCTGGAACCTCTGAGAACTCATGAACCATACTTTTTCATGAGTTTTTAAAACGTCATTTTCTTTTGACCTGACACATGAAAATAGTTGAAGTTAGTAATAATAATAAGCCTATTTCTATGGAAATGGTCTAGATATTATTTAATCAATCCTGCTAGATGCTGAACAATTCATGAACTGCTTTTTGAAATTCAATAAACAGTTTATGAATATTTGAATGGAGAGATTCTTTAAAAAAAATCAGAAACTGGTAAGTTCCAATGGTGACAAATGCTAACCAGTCCAAATTCAAACTGGCTATGAAACGTCTGTTTTTAAACTCATCCTGAGTTGGCTCATGGCGGTGAGAATAGACAAAGTGTGACTATAAGGTAATGAAATTCATTTTCTTAGCTGGTTTGTAAAACAGGTTCTCGGAACAATTTCAGTTAATGAATTCCAAAAGTGTTTCAAGCCTTAGTAGCATCATTATAATTAATGTACACAGTCTCCCAGGGTGATTTCTTAGAAGGACAGAACTCATTCTGGCGTTTGCTAGCAATTGTCTTATTTTTTCCTGGTCACACCTTTTAAGTTGGTGTAAAGCACTCGGCACCTGAAAGAATGCCTTTTAGAGGCCCTTGGAAAGGATGGTGCAAGGAGCCCCCAGTCGTGTCTGGTGTAGGGAAAGAAAATGCAATGGCATCCCTTGTGCTATGGGTGCTCATCCTTCTCCTGCCACGGATGATTTTTTTTTTTAATTTAAATTTTAGTTTGGTTAATGGTGCACTATTGGTTTCTGGAGCAGAATTCGGTGATACACTTTTAATTGCTGTCCTTACAACCTTGATTCAAAAGCCTCAGAAGTAAACAGCTCTCTATCATTATCCTATTATGAGTGAACAGTCTCTCAATCCTGACCTAATTTTTAGAAAGGAGAGAGGAAAACACACACACACACACACACACACAAGCATTTAAAAATTCATTCTGAAATACAGTTTCTACAAACGTTTTCCTGGGGGTGATCTTACTATAGTTTATTAAATAGTGGTAAGCGCAGAACTTAAAATATGGAACCACCAGCATGTTAGCACAGTGTGTGATCTGAGTGCTCGCAGAGTATCCAGCACTCACAGTGAGCGGATTTCTAGAACTGTTGCTGCACCAGCTGTCCGGGGAGCCGAGGGTGCCAGGCCACCCTCCTATGCCCCGTGGAGGAGAAGGGGTGGTAGCAATAATCCCTGTGGGCGGAAACTGAGGAAATGGAGAAATAAAGTAGAGGAGGGGGGAAGGTGGCTCCCGGCTGTGATGGAGTAGATGACACAGCTTGAATTCAACAGTGCTCCTGTTCCTGTTTTTAGACCGCTGATGTGCAAAGCCCTTTGTCTCCCCCCACCCCTCCTTTTTAAATTAGCAAACATAATCCTTACTAAGCACCTGGCTGCCTGGCTTCTAGACCGCATCGAGGTCTGTCTCCTTTCATCTGTCATTTTAATGCAAAATATGAATGCAGTTTCACTGCTTTAAGACATTCACTGGGAGCCTACTGATATTTTTCCAAGGACAAGAACACTTAAAAATACATCTTTTATCGGAATTTCAAGTATTGAAATAATAAAGGAATGAGGACAAGAAGAAGCAAATGGCTTAGGGGAAAAAAATCATAATCTACCTTCCAAAAATAACAGTTTTTAAGAATCCTATTGCTAACACAAGTCATAATTAAATTGTTATGTAATTAAAATGAAATATTAGGCTATAAGAACTAAATGTTATGCTTTCAGTTTGTGTCTCTCTTCCCCTTCTCCCCCAAAAGGATGAAGAACACCGGATGTCGCAGGATTAGGCTGCAATGAATAGTCCAATTACACAAACATATTTTTGGTTGATTCGGATAAATATTGAAAATTTTGTTACATCAATATATCAGCATGACCTTTTCTTCAACAACACAAATGTTTAAATCCCCTTTGGCTGCTCATGTGAATCCAGCCCAACCACCAGGCATGTACCTGACTGCAATTAGCTGTAAACATACAATTCCCGAGATAGACTGCTTCAGGTTGGGTGGAAAGGCTGCCATTCGTATTTCTTGGACACAATCAGATAAGTTATTGCTGCATCAAGGCCTAGGCGTCCTCCCACTCAGGAATGTGTCTAGCTGTGCGAGTTTCTAGCTCTAGCTACGTTCTTCACAGGATAGTCTATCATCACACACTATTTGAATTAAATATATACACAAATAAGAAGAGACGATCTGAAAGATTTCAAAGCTCCAGTTCTTTGGGGTCCTGAATACAGTTATCAAAGTAGCAATTCACCCAAATCCGTGCCTATGGCCTGTACCATGAATCAGAACACCAGTTATATCATGCGCCCACTTCTTTATAGTGAATGTGAAAGCCTGCATACAAAAAGCAGGGTAATAGCTATACAGAAAAGAGGACAGGTGAATATAAACATAGAAAAGATGTCAAGTTGGCCATCTACCTTCCAGGACACTTGGCAATGGAAAAAACAATCAGAGTGTGAAATTGAGGGAATCAAAAAATAATTATGCATGGCAGGAACATGTCCAACTATGTGGACATTTCAGAATGCTTTTGGGAATTCTCCATTCAAATATGGGTGTAGATACCACCTTATTTCATTTGTGATATGTGTTTTTTACAAGTTCCACATTTAAAGCAGGTTCTAAAGTCTGTGCTACAAAGCCAAGTTGAAAATAGCCTAATTCTAAAATTATATTCCTGTTGCTGTTACTGCACGCATCTACTTTGGAAAATAATTAGACTGCTTAATATCTTAAAAACTTATGTTGAGAAATCTCATGAATAAATATTCACCAGGGTTTCCATTTGACAATGTGTGAAATAATGGATCCCAGTACCGTATTTATGTTGTAAATTTGTAGCTCCACATTTGACGAAGAATCTTCTTTTTTTTTTTTTTTTAAATTTTTATTTATTTATGATAGCCACACACACACACACAGAGAGAGAGAGAGAGGGGCAGAGACATAGGCAGAGGGAGAAGCAGGCTCCATGCACCGGGAGCCCGACGTGGGATTCGATCCCGGGTCTCCAGGATCGCGCCCTGGGCCAAAGACGGGCGCTAAACCTCTGCGCCACCCAGGGACCCGACGAAGAATCTTCTAAACACAGACTAAAGATCTTTGGTTGATCTTCCCATTTTAGCTATACTGGACACTGTCAAGTTATCAGAAATTCTGATAAAAGTTAAGTCAGTTGAAGATCTAGTTCTTCATGTCAAAGATTATAGTTAATCTAAACTGTTAAACTCTGGATGGATTACCTCCGATCCGATTCCACAGAAAATACATTTCTGTTTTCAGAGAAGGTAACTATTTCAGAGACTCTCTAAACACTTCCACAACTTTTAGTCAGTAAGATTGTTTTGTGAAGTAAGATACACTATTGATTAAGATAATGGGATTTTGGATTCAGGCTGACCTGGATTTTATTCTGTGGTCTACCACTTGCTTTTCAGACCTAGACAAATCGTAAAGTCACAGTCTTGGCTTTCAGATTTATTAAACGGAGATGGCAATTTATCTCATAAAAATTTTTGTGAGGATTTAAATGATATGAGTAAGTTGTTTAGGACAGGGAACAAGAGGTATTGACCTAAAATCAGCAAGTTTAATCAGTTCATATTCAAAAAGAAATTAGGGCAATCTAAGCGTAAGGAAGATGAAGCCCAAGAGAAAAATGATCTTGTTTCAATGAAATAAAAATGTCAGAGGTATTTAAGATGAGGTCTTATCTTCCACCAATAAAGAATGCAAAGAGATGGAGGAAAAAGGAGGGATGAGGTATTACATAATTTAGCAATTCATATTGAAAGTTTTCCCCCTCAGGTCAGTAGATCAAACACGATCTCAGGCGGTACAGAAGACTCTAAATATACCGATTGTTCCTGCTGTGAAAAAGACAGAGTATATAATTAAGCTCTCATCCCACCCAGGTCCATACCAGACTCGGCTCACCCAGGAATGAGTCACGGCTCTGATGGGCTGATTGCCCTGGGCAGAGCCAAAGTAGTGATTAAATAGCTCAGAGCTTGAGGGAACCTCTGCTTTAATTCTCCTTCAAGCTTAAATGAGGCTCATTCTGGAGGAGAGCCAGTGATTGCTAGGGATTTAAGAGGATGGTCTTCTGCAAACCATCCACAGGAACTGACGCCAACAGACTCTTCACTGAGCAGATGAAGTGCGGGTTGGGGAGCTCTCGGGCTAATTTGTTTCTCATATATGATGAATGTTTTCAAATATAAATTATTAATTGTGCTTTAAAATTGACTGTATAAAATGAATTTTCAGTTAACCTACACTCCAAATGGTCTGCAACAAATAAACAACCAAAGACATGAAAACATTTCTTTACTCAACATATGACTAGTTATTCCTTTGAATAAAACATTACTTTTTCCCCCCCTTGGGCTCTATATTACACTAATTAATTCTTGTTTTGTCACATGAGAAGATTTTATTATAAAGATCCAAAAAGACCTTTTTTAAAACTGCTCAAAATAATATATTTTAGGTTAATCGGCCCAGAAGGTTATATTGGATACCGATTAGTCTCACTGGTTAAACATGAACATGCTGCTGAGATCCATGGCTCTAGTTTTGCATTTCCAGGTTATCCATAGATTATTCATGCATTGCGTATCCAAGTTATCCATGGATATTTGTGCATTGCTTATCCAGCCGTGCACGGAGAATAATTTAGCTCCATACCCACGGTTGTGCACATTCATGGTGATAGGAATTTTAAAACATCTGCCATATTACATATATAAGAAGGATTGTATGCAACCCATCACTACTCTTCATTGCTCAAACTGAATATATTTGGGGGAGTGATGGTTCTAGATTTCTATAGGCTTATAATCAAAGATAAGTGAACAGAATATTCCTAGAGTGTATATTACTATCATGGTAAATAAGCTCCTTTAAAAAAGTATTTGAACAAGCGAGGCACCTGGGTGGCTCAGTCAGTTAAGTGTCTGACTCTTGATTTCTGCTCAGGTCGTGATCTCAAGGCCCTGAGATGGGGTCCCATGTTCAGCAGGCAGTCTGCCTGAGATACTCTTTCTCTCCCTCTTCCTCTGCCCCTCCCCTGTGTACACACACACTCTCTCTCTCTTTCTTTCAAAATAAATAAATAAATCTTTTGGAAAAGTATTTGAACAAGTTGGATTTCCTTTTCAGTTATAAGTAGCTGGAAATGCTTTCCTTTCACTGGAAAGAAGAAGATAATACATAGTTCATCATGAGTAAAATCTCCCACTCTGAGGCATTTCCCCTCTCATACATTTATAGTTTCTGTTTTTCCAATTTGATTCAAGGGGCCTTGAACAGTGAACTTTTTTTTTTTTTAATTTTTATTTATTTATGATAGTCACACAGAGAGAGAGAGAGAGAGAGAGAGAGAGAGAGAGGCAGAGACACAGGCAGAAGGAGAAGCAGGCTCCATGCTGGGAGCCCAACACGAGACTTGATGGATCACGCCCTAGGCCAAAGGCAGGCGCTAAATCGCTGAGCCACCCAGGGATCCCCATTGGTTTTTTAATTTGGTAAAACAGTCTGGAAGCTGATAAGTTTATATTGTATTTTAAAAAAGAAATTAGAAGTATCCCCCGAATTCCCTCATTATGCCTAGCTGTCTTAGACACTAGTACTGTTTATAAAACCGCATGGTGTCTCCCCTGATCCCCCCTTTTTTAAATAATTGAGGTATAACTGACATAAAGCATTGTTTCAGATGTACAACATAATTATTTAATATTTGTATGTATTGCAAAATGATCACTACAACAAATGTAGTTAACGCCTGTCACCATACATAGTTACAACTTTATTGTGATGAGTTCTTCTAAGAACTACTCTCTGAGCAGGTTTCAAATATAAAATATAGTGTTATTAGCTATAGTCACCATTCTATACTTATTTTTTTTATAATTTAGTTTTCATCTTTTGACCCCCTTGACCCATTTTGTTCCTTTTCCCCTAACCTCTGGCAACTGCCTGTTGTTCTGTTCTCTGTATCCACAAGCTTCTGCCTTGTTTTGATTTCACATGTAAATGAGATCATGTGGTCCGTCTTTCTCTGACTTATTTCAATTAGCATAATGCCCTCATGCCCTTAGCATAATTTCCATCCATGTCGTTGCCAATGGCAAGATTTCTTCTTTTTAAAATGTTCCATTGTGTGTGTATTCCATGTATATCTACATCCTCATATGTATACACACACACACTCACACACACAAACACACACCATCTTTATCCATTCATCCTCTAAGGGATACTTAGGTTGTTTCCATATCTTGGCTGTTACAAATGATGCTACAATGAATATGGGGATGTATATATCTGTTCTAGTTAGCGTTTTCATTTTTCTTTGAATAAATAAATACCTGGGATTGCTACATCATATGATAGTTCTAATTTTTAATTTTTTCAAGTACTGTTTTCCATAGTGGCTGCACTAATTTACATTCCCATCAACAGTGCACAAACGTTCCCACATCCTCACTGGATACTTTCATATCTTGTCTATCTAATAAGAGCAACTCTAATAGGTGTGACCTGATACCTTGCTGTTTGATTTGCATTTTCCTATGATTAGTGATGTTGAGCATCTTTCCATGTACTTGCTGTCCATGTCTATGTCTTCTTTGGAAAAATATCCATTCAGGATTTCTGTGTATTTCTTTATTCAGTTGTTTGGGGTTTTTACTATTGTACTGTATGTGTTCTTTATATTTTGAATATTAACCCCATATCAGATTTTTTTTTTCTCATTCAGTATGATATTTTTTCATTTTGTCGATGGTTTCCTTTGCTGGACAGAAGTCTTGTTTTTTGTTTGTTTGTTTTTAAATTTATTTTTAAAGATTTTATTTATTTATTCATGAGAGACACAGAGAGAAAGAGAGAGGCAGAGACACAGGCAGAGGGAGAAGCAGGCTCCATGCAGGGAGCCCGATGTGGGATTCGATCCCGGGACCCCAGGATCACACCCTGGGCTGAAGGCAGGCGCTCAACCACCGAGCCACCCAGGCATCCCATGGCCAAAAGTGTTTCAATTGAATGTAATCCCACTAGCTTGGGAGTAGGATTTTTTTGTGTTTTTGTGCCTTTGCTTTTGGCGCCAGATTAAAAAAAAATGATCACCAAGACTGATGTCAAGAAGTTCACCATCTTTTCTTCTAGGAGTTTTAAGGCTTCAGGTCTTACATTTAAGACTTTAATGCATTTTGGCTTATTTCTGTGTATGGTGTGACACTGTCCAGTGTCATTCTTTTCCAGGTGTCTAATTTTCCAAGCACCATTTATTGAAGAAATTATTCTTTTAACTTACCTTAAACAACAGTCAAAATAGATGTATATAACTGGCTACCATGAGGAATACAAGATAAAATAATTTTGGTAAGAGACCTAAAGGAAAAACTACTTCTAGTTAATGATAGTTATGCATTTATTTTATCTTCTGTATTTATGTAAAACCTTTAAAACTTTATAACTAATATTTTACGTTTTGCAATCCAATGTATGACAACCTCAAAAAACTAAAAATTAAAAACCAACATCCAATGACATTTCCAGTAAAACTCAGGAAGAGATTTTCTTCAAACTATTCTTTCCCGGAAAATTAATTGCCCATATATGTGTAGGTTTATTTCTGAGTTCTCTATTTTGTTCTTGATCTAAGTGTCTGTTTTTATGCTTATGCCATATTTTTTTATTACTTTAGATTTGTAATATAGTTTAAACTCAGGGGGCTGGAAGTTTCCAAATTTGTTCTTCTTGACAATATCTTTTCTTTCTTTCTTTCTTTCTTTCTTTCTTTCTTTCTTTCTTTCTTTCTTTCTTTCTTTTTTCTTGCTTTGACTATTCAGGATCTTTTGTGAGTCTATACAAATTTTAGGAAGCTTGGTTCTATTTCTGTGAAAAACACCATTGGAATTTTCATAGATTGCATTGAATCTGTAGATTGCTTTGGGTAGTATGGACATTTTAACAATATTCTTTCAGTTGGTGAGCCCAGAATATCTTTTTATTTATTTGTGTCACCTTCAATTTCTTTCATCAAGGTTTTAATTTTCAGTGTACACGCCTTTCATTTCCTTGGTTAAGTTTATTCTTCATTTTTTGTTGTTGAAATTTAGATGACACTGTGGTTCTAATTTTTCTTTCCAATAGCTCATTATTAGGAATGTATAGAAATACAACAGACTTTTGTATACTGATTTTGTATCCTGAAACTTTACTGAACTTGACTGATTATCACAATTTTTTAAGTGAAGTCTTTAGTGTTTTCTATATATAATATCATGCTATCTGCAAATAGTAACACTCTTTCTTTCCAGTTTGGATGCCTTCTATCTTTTAATTTTTTAATTTTTTTTCTTGCCTAACTGTTGAGGCTAGGACTTAAAATACTTCACTGAATAAAAATTCTAAGAGAGGGTATTTTTGTCATATTTCTTATCATACCATAGGGTATGTTAGTTGTAGGCTTGTTATGTACATATGGCCTTTATTATGTTGAAATTCATTCCCGTTGTCTCACTTTGTTGAGATTTTTACCATAAATGCATCCTGAATTTTGTTAAATGTTTTTTCTGCATCTATTGAGATGATCATATGATTTTTATGCTTTGTTTTGTTAATGTTATGTAATCAGTAAATCACTGATTGATTTGAGGATGTTGAATCATCTTTGCATCCCTGGCGTAAATCTGTTTGACCACAGTGTATGATCTTTTTAATGTATTGTTAGATTTGATTTCAGGATGTTGAATCATCATTGCATCTTTGGCATAAATCTGCTTAATCATGTTGCATAAACTTTGCAATGTATTGTTGAATTTAGTTTGCTAATGTTTTGTAATGAATTTTTGTATCTATGTTCACCAAGGTATTGGCCTGTATTATTATTTTTTTCTTTTGGTATTCTTGTCTGCTTTCAGAATTAGGGCATACTGGCCTCATAAAATTAGTCTGGAAGTGTTTCCTTCTCTATTTTTTTGGAAGTGTTTGGGAAGGATTGGAATTAATTCTTTGAATGTTTAGTAGAATTCACCAGTAAAGCTGTCTGGTCCTGGAGTTTGGCTTATTGAGAAGTGTTTAATTACTTTCAATCTCCTCACTAGTGATTTGTTCATATTTTGAATTTCTTTTATGATTCGGTCTTGGTGGGTTGCATGTTTCTCGGAATTTATCTATTTCTTCTAGGTTTTTCAATTTGTTAGCATGCACTTGCTTATACCAGTCTCATAATCCTTTGTGTTTCTGTAGTATTGTTCCCTCTTTCATCTGATTTTTTTTTTTTTTTTTGAGTACTCTTTTCTCTGGTGACTCTAGGTGAAGATTTGTCAATTTTACATTTTCAAAGAACCAGTTCTTAGTTTCACTGATCTTTTCTCTTGTTGTTTTTTTTTTTAATCCCTAGTTCATTCATTTCCACTTTGATTTTTGTTATTTCTTCCCTCTCCTAACTTTGGGTTTGATTTGTTTATTATAGTCCCTTGAGGTACAAAGTTGGGTTATTGACTTTTTTTTTTTTAATTTCTTGAGGTAGGCCATTTATCACTATGAACTTCCCTCCTAGAACTGTTTTTGCTGAATCCCATCAATTTTGATATGTTAAATTTCCATTTTCATTGGTCTCAAACTATTTTTTTGTTTTCTCTTGATTTCTACATTTACCATGAATATGCAGGAGCATGTTGGTTATCTCCATATATTTGTGAATTGTCCAGTTTTCTTATAATACTTACTTCTATACCATAATGGTGAGCAAAAATACTTCATATAACTTCAATCTTAAATTTATTAAGACTTTATTGTGGTTTGGCAGATGATATGTCTGGGTGAATGTTCCATGTACATTTGAGAAATATGTGTATTCTTTTCCTTTTTGATGGGACATTCAATATATATCTGCTAAGTCGACCTGCTCTACTGTGTCTTTTCAAACCAATGTTTTCTGTTCTGTCTGGATGATTTTATTGATGTAAGTAGGGTTATTTATCCTTCTAAACTACATATTTAAATTTATGAACTAACTCTTATAACTTGTTTTTTTTTTTTTTAATTAGCTTTTATACTTGTCTTTACCTTAACCAACAAAGTAGATGTATATAACTGGCTACCATGAAGAATCCAGAATAAAATCATTTTTGGTAAGAGAGCTAAAGGAAAAAGTGGTTAATGAGAGTTATGCATTTATTTTATCTTCTGTATTTATGTAAAACCTTTAAAACTTTATAACTAATATTTTACGTTTTGCATTCCAATGTATGACAACCTCAAAACACTAAAAATAAACACCAACATCCAATGACATTTCCAGTAAAACTCAGGAAGAGATTTTCTTCTCTCCTTGTCTCAGTCAATACCAGATTAATTTCTTTTTCATCACATACAACTGTATCACAAACTACTTTTATGAGTGAACTTGAATGTGTTAGATCAGTTGCTGTTTCGGTCCTCTTATGTTATTTAAATGAAAGAACAACCTTAACTGGCAGGAATGCATTCATTAAAAGGATTTGTTAAATATTTTTCTAATTTTTACCCTTCCATGAGAGCTACAAAATGGCAAAGGACACAGTGATTTTTTTCTGTTCATATCTAATCAAATTGTATAATGTGGAAATAATGTTAACCTGCTTATCACATCTGGAATGCAGTACAAAAAACATAACCATATGGAAAAATTTATTATTTTAATTAAAATACATGAATGATTTGAAATACTGAAACTGTGTATATATGGCTTAAATTTAGTTATTTAATTTGTCACCGCCTTCAGCCCATGGCGTAATCCTGGGAACCTGGAATCGAATCCCACATCGGGCTCCCTGCATGGAGTCTACTTCTCCCTCTGCCTGTGTCTCTGCCTCTCTCTCTGTGTGTCTCTCATGAATAAATAAATAAAATCTTTAAAAAAAAATCAAGTTTAACTCAATTAAGTAAAATAATGTAATATGGGTACATTAATCTCTTTAATTTGGAACTTTTATTTTTATTTTTTTTTAATTTGGAACTTTTAAATGTATTTATTTGTAACCATCATGGATTTCTAGTTTTTGTTTTCATCTCATTTTTCTTCTTTATTGTCTTACATTATTTGTTCAGATATCTGGTTCTCCAGCAAAAGCTCTATCTTCCTCAACTAGTATTCCCATTTAGCCACTATATTGTGCTTCACCTAATACAGGAGAATACCGTTTATTGTAATAAAGAGTTATATAAATAATAGTACAGATATAGACTATTATGTACATATTAAAGTTTTGAAAGAATGTTTAATAACATAGAAAATATTTTTTAAATAATCTAAAAAGACCAACGCATGATTTAAATTTATCTAATCATAAATATAATTTCAATTTCACATAGAATTATACACACATATGTAAGAAATGCTAAAGATTACTACACCAAAATAATATTCTATATACTGAGAGTTTATTTTTTTTTTAATTTTATTTATTTATGATAGTCATACAGAGAGAAAGAGAGAGGCAGAGACACAGGCAGAGGGAGAAGCAGGCTCCATGCGCCGGGAGCCCGACGTGGGATTCGATCCCGGGTCTCCAGGATCGCGCCCTGGGTCAAAGGCAGGCGCCAAACCGCTGCGCCACCCAGGGATCCCCTATACTGAGAGTTTAAAGCCAGAAAATGAGATTAGAGATAATATTGCTTTTCTTCTTTGTGTATTTTATCTCCAAAATTTCTACAGTGAATATGTATTATTTTTACAATTAATATGAATTAAATAATGTTTTAAAATATATTTTGAATATTTTAATAACTAACAGCATTGAGTGTAAACTTTTTAATAGCTACTACCTTACTTCATTCATATCCAATCTGATGTTCTTCCTGGAAACAATCATGTACCTTTTATTACTCTACCAAGAACGGAAAAGTACAGCTAAGTTCCTTATTTACTACTACAAGTTGAGGAAAAATGAATTACTCCACCTTCTCCTAATTATATCTCTGATTTAAAACAGCCTATATTGAATAGGAAAAACTAAAGCAAAAAAAAAAATTCTGATCTGTCAACTTCAGAGATTTCAATATGAAGATAACATCAATAAAATTTTACTTGTGAAGCAGTTACTGGTTTTCAGTTTTACACCAAAAAAAGTTGTTGTTGTTTTTTTTTTTAAACAGAGTTGAAAGAGCACAAGATAGAATTATGTTGTGATTTTATCTTTTAAACTTTAGTATGAGCTTTAGATTAGTGTGCAGATCAATTTTTATATATTCTTTCCTTTGTGAAAGTAATAAACTTTGAAAGTTTCTGTAAAATATAAGCGCTGCTTGATACATTATAAAACAAAGCTACAAAGAGCATATCATGCAGACAAGATCCAATTGGGCATGAGTCTTAACTGTAATCTTAGCTGACATTTATCTAAGATTGTCTTCTACTTCGTCATTACACTATTAGAGGTTCAAGTTTGGCCCATAAATCAGAGATTCTCTAATTCTGTCTGAAAAATCAAGGTTGATTTATTTAAATTTATCTAGAATCCCAAGGCCATTAGAGGATGGATTATTAAATAGAGATGTATGGCTCTCTTCAAGGTAGCCGACATTGCACTGTGGTCCATTAAAGCTCTATACTTGCTCCAGTCTTTTAACTGGTTTACCAAGGCTCTCTAGTTCAGAATAGAAGGTATAAAAAAATAATCTTCATTTTATTGAAAAGCTTTAACCTATCCTGTTTTACTCATAGAAAGATTCTCTTAAACTGACCTTGGAAAGCTATCTAAAAGGTTGCAGTTTTAAAATGAAACCTTCTGTACAAGAATTCTACCCAGGATGTTTGGAGATGGTTTCATGTCCATGAGGTACATGGAGATTCTGAAGAGTTAGGTAAATGTTCTGATCCATTGTATGAATCAGTGACAGATTCCTGTCTCCCAATTTACTGCTCTAATAATATTTTCTCATTCAGCATGCGTAAATATGAGGACAATGACATATGTGCCCATATATTAAATTACTGCCATCTTTTATTAAATTGACATCTCTAAATGTTTGATTTTCAAAACAAAAGATTTGGGTCCTTTAAATAGCATCCAAAACAAACCAAGGATGACAAAACTCTAACCTTATCTTAAAAAAACCATAAACAGATCTGAAGTTGAATAATTATTTTGTTAAAAATCCTTGTGCTTGATATATTCTTATTTGAAATTTTGATCCTAAGTTAAAATTTCTTATTACCCAAAATTTTATATAAAGAGTAATTGCAGTTGTTTTGCAATTCATTTCGTGCCTCAGTAAAACAAAATTTATTAACTTCCAAGTCTCCAGAAAGTATTGAGTTTTTTTAACTTCTAATTGTACTTTTAAAAATGTAGTCCATAATTTTCTCTTTTGAAGGAAGATACAGTTTTTAAAGAATATTTTGTTCATGTATTTATTTGAGAGAGAGAAAACACAAGTGGGGGAGGAGCACAGGGAAAGGGACAAGTAGACTCTGCACTTATTGGTAGAGCCTGACATGGAACTTGATCCCAGGATCCTGAGATCATGACCTGATCTGAAATCAAGATTTGGAAAACTTAACAGAATGAGCCACTCAGGCACTCTTGAAAGAAAATATAATTTAAAATTTATTTGCCATGATTACCAACTAAAGCAAATACTTTGGCAAAACAAACACCTTTTAAAAAAAAAAAAACTTATTTGACAGAGAGAGAGAGAGAGAGAGAGAGCACATGCATAAGCAGAGGGAGTGGCAGAGGGAGAAGCAGACTCCCGGCTGAGCTGGGAGCCCAGGTTCAGAGCTAATTAACTGAGCCACCTAGGTACCCCTAAACACCTTTTTTAAAATCTAAAATTATTTAAAAGATGAAAATTCCAGAATTTATAAGGCTACCTTCTATCATGAATTTCTTTTATTAAAATCATAATGAATAATATAAGTTAATGAAAGTTTCAGAATTATGCCAGTTGAAGAATCGTTCATAAATGTTACAGAAACTTAATATCTTCACTTCGTAAAGTACCATTTTACACTTTGCTTATACTTTGGTTCCCTTCCATGAGATCAATGTGAGGTGATAAATTGAATACACCCATGGAGAAAACCATACAAAGCTTCTAGGCTTCCGTTTTGAACTCGTATAAGTTTCTTGTGTCAAGAGTGCGGAAGAAAGACAGAGGATAAAATATTTGGCTTGGGTCATGACAATGCTGCAGAAAGATAAAGTAGAAAAAGAACTTAGAATCTTGTTCTTGCTTCTTCCTGCCATTACCTTAGGACAAATAGTTCCTGCCTGACACTGGCAATGATTCAGAGCACTGCTTAAAGATTTGCTAGGAGTAATCTGAAGCCCTATGCACTTAAGAATTTGATTAAAAGAGATATATAAATTTAGGCAGTGCTTCCTCACCTCTCTTTTTCTAAATTTACTGGCCTGATAAATTCTAACCCAAAGAGGATCTTCTCCTAATGTTTTATCTGTGGCGAGGATAAAGGTAAAGTTTTTTCTGACTCTAGATAGTAAAGACTGAATTGTCCCTAGTTTTCTGGTGACTCTGGATCTGCATCTGAGGGCTCATTTTCTCAGCTCTTTGGAGCTGTCACAGCCTTTCCACTTTGTCTGACAAATAGTTGATATACTAAGGGCAAATGAGCTCAATGGGTAATATAAAATAAAAAATAACCTCTCCCAGTGCACCATTTATTAAACGAACTGTCTTTCGCTCTGAAGGTAATCTTGAACTAATAGATGAAATCACCCAAACTCATCTATCCCCCATCCACAAAATAATCTGTTATTGCTGGTCCAGAAAAATATTAAAAAGCTTATCAACAACAGTAAAAAGAACCCATCGTTCACAAAAAGCTAGTGTGAAAAGAAAAAGTAAAAATCAAAAATTTTCAGCTGAAAAAATATTCCAAACCATAAAGCAGAAGACAACTGGTACATAACACCAATATAAATTAAACCCAATTAAATAACCATTGCAGATAAAGTACACTATAATGAATTGAATATTCAAAAACTGAAAATAGAAGTGGAAAGCCACATTATTGAGGAAGTTAAGTGAAGAAAAACAGAAAATTAACTCAGAAATAAATATTAAGATATAAAATGCCTAAAGAAGGTAAATATGATTGAATATACAGTGAGAGATACAGAGAATATAAATATAGCAAGGGAACAGAAATAAAATCTGAAAAAAAAATAAAATCCATTTTTTAAAAGATATTGAAGACAGGCATAGGAGATCCAACATACATACAATTAGAATCAAAAGGCCTAAAAACAAAACAATGATAGAGCTAAATACTTTCAATTTTTCTGAAATAAAAGCAGACCTGATCTCTCTACTAAAAGGATTCCCCTCTTTGTACCTAGGAAAATTAACCTGGTGGGGTCAAGTCCAAGAGTAAAATTATTAAGAAAAAACTGTGCTTCCAGACCAAAAAAAAGTCACTTATGAAAGAAATTGGTATAAAACTTCTTTTGTGAAATATCTGTTGAAAAATTTTCCTATTGTTTAAACTAGGTTGGTTCTCTTATTATTGACTTGTGAGTTCTGTATAAAGTCTATTTAAAAAATTTTTAATCATACACATGCTTTCAAATATTTTCTCCCAGTTTATAGTTTGCATTTTCACATGTATTTGTTAAACATTTGAAATGTGACAAGTATGACTAAGGAAAAGGAATTTTTAAAATGTAAATTTAATCTAAGTTGAAAAGCAAATAGACAAAAGAAGATAGATGAATGCCTAATCAGCACTTAAAAAGATGTTCAACACCATTAATCATTTGAGAAATGCAAAATAAAGTATAAGATACCGCTATAGATCCACTAGTATGGCTAAAATGAAAGGAGCTGGCAATACTAAGTGTCTGTGCAAATGTAGAACCAACTAGAAATCTCACATATTACTAGTATTAATTTCACATTAGAATATACCTTACCAGATGATCCAGCAGTCCTACTCCTAGATTATTTAATCAGGAGAAATGAAAATGTATGGTGTAAATTGTTGGGGTAATGGGAATATTCTATACCTTGATTATGGTAGCAGTTATATGAGTACATACATCTGTCTCAAAACTTATCATGCTTGGGGTGCCTGGGTGGCTCAGTCGGTCAAGCATCTGCCTTCAGCTCCGGTCATGATCTTAGGGTCCTGGGATCCAGTCTCGCATCACGCTCCCTGAGTAGTGGGAAGTCTGCTTCTGCCTCTGCTCTCCCCTCTGCTTGGGCTCTCTCTTGGGCTCTCTCTCTCTCTCTCTCTCTCTCAAATAAATAAAACCTTTAAAAAAAAAAGACAAAACTTATCATGCAATTCATTTAAAAATTGATGACTTTTGCTGTATGTGAAATATCCTCAAGCTGATTATAATATTCCTAGAAATGAATGATTGTAAAACTAGTACTTATAAAAACCTATAGAATTCAAAACTGCTGCTTTGTAGAAATCTTATAGTTTAAATATTTATATTGCGAAGATTGGAAACACCAAGATGAATGAGTTTAACATCTAAGAATATTTTTTAAATTGCTAAAGAATAAACCCAAATAAACAAAAGGTAAAAGAAAATTTAAATCATAATGTGTGTGTGTGTGTGTATATATATATATATATATAAATATATATATATATATAAACAAATGTAATAAAGAGGACATTACAGCAGCTAAGAACAAAAACATACACAAACTTGGCAAGATCAATTAGGTTTTCAGTGGTGAGTTCACTGGTGCTTATTGCATTATTTATTAAAATTAATGACCAAACAAAAATGTGCTAAGTACTGACAATGATGAGTATGTTCAATGAACCAGAGGTTATTTTTCATCTAATTCTGTGCATCTGAAGTACAATGGAGAAAAACACTGTTTTGGAAAACCTTGATACTTGTCTTTACAAACTTAAATAACAATAAAAATGGTCTGAAATACAATTGATTCTTGAACAATATTGAGGTCAGGGATGCCAAGCCCCAACACCGCTGAAAATCCAGGTGCAACTTCTGGCTCCCCCAAAACTTGACTACCGCTATTCTGCGGTTGACCAGAACTGCCTTACTGTCAGTTAGTACATATCTTGTGTGTTCTATGTATTAATATTACATTCTTATAATAAACTAGAGAAAAATGTTAAGAAAACCTTAAGAAAGGGGAAGGGGTGCCTGGGTTGCTCAGTCAGTTGAAGCATCTGCTTTTGGCTCAGTTCATGATCCATAGGTCCTGGGATTGAGCCTCATGTCCTGCTCCCTGCTCAGGGGGAGCCTGCCTTTCCCTCTGCTGCTCTCCCTGCTTATGCGCTCTCTCTCTCTCTCTCTCTCTCATGAATGAATAAAATAAAATCTTTTAAAAAAATCATAAGAAAGGGAAAATACACTTAGAGTACTGTACTGTATTTATTTTAAAAAATCTATAGAAGTGAATCATGTAGTTCAAACTTGTGCTGTTCAAGGGTCAACTGTATTACTTTTTAGGCATATGTATCAAGATATTACATGTTTGAATTTTCTCAACTTTCCAGATTTTTAAAAAATATTTTATTTATTTATTTATTTATTTATTTATTTATTTATTTACCTACTTACTTATTTATTCATTCATGAGAGACACAGAGAGAGAGGCAGAGACACAGGCAGAGGAAGAAGCAGGCTCCTCGCAGGGAGCCTGATGCAGGACTCAATCCCAGGACCCTGGGATCACGCCCTGAGCCAAAGGCAGATGCTCAACCACTGAGCCACTCCAGCGTTCCTCAACTTTCCAGATTTTTGAGGATTTTTTTAAGGAAATATCAAGATTAGTAACCAGATTAATTTTTAACAATTTCATTAAATTTCTAAAATAGGACAACACAATAGGATACATGTTTGTGATTACGAATAAGTACTATAAAATATTTCTGACTCGGGAAGTACATTGTAGCATATATGTATACACACATACATATAGACACATATATACATATATATCTTATATGGTATATATGCCATAATATGTTGCATATAAAAGTATGTATGTATAGTTGCACCTTCTATTCATTATTTTAGTAGGAAACACTTTTTAAAGCTTGTTTATACAAGTACTCATCTCTACCACTGTAGAAAAATATGGCATATTAGGAATTTGTAGTTTATGAAGAAAAACCACTGGGGAACATCAATATTAACCCATTTGCTTTTCCAGTGCATGTGGTTACAAAACCAGAAACATAGCTTTATTGCATCCCTCATATTTTTGAGGAATATAATTAAAGTTCTTCATTTATTGGCATTCTTTGACAGTTTTGTAAGTGTTGACAAGAGCCAAATTCAAAGAATTTTATAGACCTATAGTGACACTTCTTTTATATAAATGTGGCTTTAAAGCTTCTTAGTTATCATTTAATGTTAAGTGGTAGGTATGTCTGAATACAACTAGTTCCACACTTAAAATTATACTTAGGTCTTCATTTTTATATGAAAATCAGTTTCCTTTCTCATATAGCCGCTCCCTGCAAAAGCACCTGCATGAATTTCAAATGGACTGGTCACTTTAATCTGCTTAAGTATTAAGATTCTAAGAAGCCAGTAAGAATCCCAGAGATGTAATGCAAAGCTGCAGATACAAAATTTTAGTGACTAACATCCAAGAAAAGTTTAGTTCTTGCTCACTTATCAGTTCAAGGGGTGAATTCTGATCTGCAGATAGTTTTTCCGTGAGTGGTAATCAGGCGACCAAGAATTCATTCATCTGTGGTCCTACCATAGTGGATTCTCATTATCATTTGCATCCAGCTACGGGTGGGGGGAGAAACAGTATGGAGTTGATCCACACAATTTTTTTAAACCTTCTCCCAATAAGACACAGAGCCTTTGCATTTGATCCCATTGACTAGAACTCCATGATACATTCTCACCAACCTCAAGCAACCTGGGACATGTAGCCTATTTGCGTGCCCAAGAAAAAGAACAAATAGATTTCAATAAATAGAAGTCACTGACACTGAAACTAATTCTATGCTGTTAACATCTGGATGATGAAAAGTGAAAAGGCTAAGTTCCAGTGATGGAAAATGTGCATAGCACGGTGTCATAACAAAAGGATGAATTAAGAATGATTATAGGTGGGCCCTATGCTATCTCTACCTTAACAACTGAGTAAATAGGCAAGTCATTTTGTAAAATTCTATTTTGAGTTTTGTGACTGGATTATCTCTAAGATTAGCTACAGCTCTAAAATACTATAATTATACTTTTGACAGTTTCTGAGCAGTTGAGTGAGACTTAAATGTACAAAGTTCCAGCAAATTGAAAAAAGGTGAAGAATAATTTCTGAAATGAATATTAAGGTTCATCTGATTGATTTTTATTACATATCAGAGTTAATCTATTCTTTTTCTAGGAATTAAAATGAAAGTCAGTGAGTAATTATATTACATACCAATTGATTTTAGTCACAGTTTTTCAAAACTTATGTATTTTTTTTTTACCATTGTGTGCTGACACTGTTATTTTTGGCACATTGTAAGTACTGAATAACCATATGCTGAATGAATAAATGCATGACTAAATGGATAAAATGAAATTTAACTTTAATAGACTGAATTTGAGTCAAAAATACCCCTTACCTTATAAACTATCTCCACGGTTAATAGAAAAAAAAAGCATACAAATAAAATACACACAAGAAATGGGCTTCTGTAGAATTTAATAATTAAATGCAATGCTCTCTTTTTCTTCAGAGCATGTTGTAAACAAAATTTATATTGGTCTCATAACTAAACTAACTCTAGTAAAAGTCCAAAAACTATAATTTCACAACTGGGACTGACAAAGGTAAAGGCATAACATAGTTCACATGAAGAAGAGTGCATTTTCCATAATATATCACTTATAAGAATTGCTATTTTTAGAAGAATTTCCTAAGGGAAAGAACTAGAGAAGAAATGTATTATGTAAATGTTAGAGGATTTAGATTCTGAAGCTGGCAGAAAGCTTCGAAACACTATGGGATAGACACATTTGGTCCTTTCATATTCTTGAATATAGCTGTCATCCCATTCCCCTACCAACTTAGAGAAGAGTTTCCCTTTCTCCAGTGTTTATGGGAGAGAAAATTTTACTTCCATTCAGGTAAATGTAGGCTAATTTCTTCTACATTTATATAATTATTGCATTTGTCCATTTCTTCAACAAATATTTTTTTGATTACACAATTTTCTTGTAGTTTTCTTTTCTAAAAGATATAATTGGCATATAATACATTAGTTTCAGGTATACAATGTAACAATAGGATGTTTGTATATATTATGAAAAGATCACCATAATAAGTCTGGTTAACTTCCATCATCATACAGAATTACAAACTCTTTTTCTTGTGATGAAAGCTAGTAAGATCTACTCTCTTAGCAACTTCCAAATAAACAGCAGTATTATGAACTATAGTCACCATGCTATATATTATATTCTTATGACTTACTTATTTTGTATCTGGAAATTTGTGGGTTTTGATCTTCTTCACCCATTTGCCCAACGCTCTGCTACCTCCATCTCTGGCAATCACCAATCTGTTTTCTGTGTCCATGAATTCAGGGTTTTTGTCTATTTTCTACAATCTACATAAATGAAATCATATAGTATTTGTCTTTCTGTCTGACTTATTTCATTTAGCATAATGTCCTCAAGTTCCAATCATGTTGTTACAAATGGTAAAATTCCATCCCTTTTTTACGCCTGAATAATATTCCTTTGTGTGTATGTATCACATTTTCTTTATCCATTCATTCATGGACACTTAGGTTGTTACTATATCTTGGCTCTTGTAAATAATGTTGCGATGAACATGGGGTGCAGGCATCTTTTTGTGTTAGCGGTTTTGTTTTATTTGTATGAATACCCAGAAGTTGAGCTGCTGGATCTCATGGTAGTTCTATTTTAAATTTTCTGAGGAACCTTTATACTATTTTCCATAGTGGGTGGGCCAATTTATACTTCCACTACAGCTCCCATCCTCACTGTCTCTTGTTATTTCTTTTCTTCCTGACATTAGTCATTCTAGCAGGTATGAAGTGATGTCTCCTTGTGGCTTTAATTTGCATTTCCCTAATGATCAGTGATATTGAACATCATTTCATGTACCCGTTGGCCATCTGTATGTTATCTTTGGAAAAATGTTCAGATCTTCTAGTTTTTTATTTAGAGTGTTTAGTGGTTTTGTGTGTTCTGTTTGTTATTGAGTCGTATTAGTTTTTTATATAGTTTGGACGTTGTCCTCTTATTAGATACATGGTGCATAATATTTTCTCCCCATCAGTAGATTGCCTTTTTATATTGGTAATGTTTCCTTCATCCTGCAGAAGGTTTTTAGGTTGATGCTGTGCCACCTGTATACCCATAGCTATTATTTTTCATAGATTAATTGACTGTATGTCTGGGATTATTTCAAGCCTCCTTATTTTGTTCCATTTGTCTGTCAAATTCTATGCCAATATCACACTGTTTTGATTACTATAGCTCTGTAATATAGTTTAAAATCAAGGAGCATGATGTCTCTAACTTTGTTATTCTTTCTCAGGATTGCTTTGGCTATTAGAATTTTTTATGAATCTATCTTCAAATATTTATCAACAATTTCTATGGGCAAAAGACAGCTCTAAGTCTGAATATATATACTAGTGATATAAACATGTCTGCTCTCATGCAATGTATAATCTCCAACAATAAGTCCCACATTATAGTATTGGATTGAGTAAAAAGAGAAAAAATTTGGCATTCACCAATTATAATAAAGGAAAACATTAGAAAATTAAAATTAGTATAGAGATTACTTTCATGTGAAGAGTTAAATGAAGTGGGGTAATAGAGGGTTAATCCCCTTTCCTCTATCTTTTAGTATCCAAAAGGGTGTGGAAATGGTAGGAAAAATATTACAGATCTAAAAATTAAAAAAGGGCCTAACTTGGAAGATAGATTTTGTGAATTCTATTAATTCATTTATTCATTCTGCAAATAGTGAGTTCCTACTATGGGCCACACACACACACACACACACACACAGATTAATATGATATTCTCTAGATAAGAGAATGTACAATGTAACAATTATTTGAAAAGCACAAAATATAAAGAACATGGAAGGGCCACTTAATACAAGCAAGCATATGTCGTGATTTAAGAAAACTTGGGCACTTTGTAATTTAAGAGAACTTGAATGCATAAGAAAAAAATTCCAAGGACGATCACTGTGTAAAATAGATGTTGTACAGAAAAGAGACTATGTTTGAAGTAGAGATTCAACTCTGACAGCTGACTGTGAGTTTGGACACATGACATGAGTTCTCTGAGCCTCAATTTTCTCATACATATCAAGGAATGACATCTACTGCAAAGGGTTGTTGTAAGGATTTAAAATATAGGCCCAGAGTCTGATGCATACTAGATCTTCTATAAATGGTCACCAGAATTAAGACTGTATATGGAGTCTTTTAAATTCAAGTAAGAATAGTCAAGGATGTTCCAGATAAAGGAAAGCACAAATAACAAGGCTATAATAATAAAATGACTTTGTATGAGGTCTCCAGGTAACAACAGAGAAGGTGGTAAGCAGTGGGCAGAATAGAGAAGAGATTGGTAGAGAACAACTCTGGAGAAGTAAAATAATGAAGGACTGATAGGATATGATACAGAATCAGATTTTCGGTTACAAAAAATTTTCTTGGTAGCAACTGGAGTGTGAATTGGAGATGGAGCAATATGGCAGTAAGATCATATATAAAACATTTGGAGATAAGTATCCATTCCTCCTATGCACCAGCACAATAATGCATGATATTAATCCACAAATGAAGAGATATCTACCTTTAAATCCAGGAGGGAAATGATGAAGATTGACATAGTGGAAGCAAAGGGAAATGTGAACCACAGGTTTGGGAGAACCTTGGAAGTATGATTGACCGGAATATATAACCCCATGGATGTGAGATAGGAAGAACAGAGAAGGGTCAGTAAGATTCTCGACCTGCTAATTGAATCACTGGGTAGATTAGAGGCTGGCTAGTCCTCAGTGCAGAGCATAGTCTCTAGAGGAAGGCCTGCTTGGGTTCAAGTCCTAGCTTCATCATTTTGTAACTGACATAACTGGAGTAAGTAACTAACTCCTCTACTTACCAGTGTTACGCCTGCAGTAGATCAGGAGAGACTTGGAGTTCAGTCAAGTGGAGAGATTTTTCTAGAGTAAATTTTTATAATAAATAAAAAAGCTTGAGGCAGAAATATAAGCAAGGTGTTTGGGGAGGTTTGGCTGCTGTCCTGCCCAGTGCAGGAGCTACTAGCATGTTACATGTGGTTAATAAAACTTAAACTAAATTTTAAACATTTAGCTTTATGGTCCACTAGTTGTACTTTTAAGTGCTCAGTAGTCACGCGTATCTAGTGGCTACCATATCAGACAAAGACTGCACAAAATATTTTCTTCACAACAGATCAGTGGACAGTGCTGAGCTCCTTGAAGAAATTAGAACAATATTAGAACATTTTAAAGAAGGAGGAAGAAGGGTATTCTTGAACCTTTTAGGGTGAGACATGTGTTTGTTCTATGTGAGTGTTTACCAAATCCCTCTCTATTGAGGAGAAATTTAACCAAGAACATCATATCATTCAATTTTATTCCAGCTACCTGATAGTTTGTCCAAAAGGTTATTAAATAAAGTACTTATTTGATAGTAAGGAACAGTATTGATCAGCTCAAAAATCATAGTCTTTGACTCAGTACTGACCCTGCTATACCACATGTAAGAACCCAATTTTCCAGAAAGAACTACCATCCCCGAGCCCCTAACTCAATAACATACCCCAAAGGGTGCAGCCAACTCCATTCCTGATGTTAAGGATATGACATTGTACATCTTTCATTATGGAGGGACATGAAAGACATATATTCTAAGTTTAGATGTTTTTCTGCTCATTCTATTATACCAGCACAAACGTTCATAGACTTGCTGAATGACTGGTCCACTCTTCTGACATGATGATATCATCACCTTAAGGAAATTGCATTATGGAAAAAGCGAAGTGATTATGATTCATGGGCCTTATCAGTTAACTGATGATGATCAAGATGCAGCTAGCATTATAAAATAATGCAATTCCTATTAAAAATTTTCTGGCATAAGAATTCAAACTATTTTTAGGTTTGGATACCATCTTATGCTTAGAGGATGCGCTATATGGCCTGTATGTATGTCGTCTTTCTATCATACAAGAACTCATGTGTTCAGTTTCCTCGCATGGAGTTTGACATGTACCTGCCCCTAGGAAAGTAAATGACCCACTTGTTTTTTTTATGTAACTGAAACAATATCTCTACCAATTTAAAACTGATACTGCTACTTGGCCAGTTGAGGTTCTGCATGTCATTCAGTGAGAAATTCTAAATTTAAGTTTACAGAGTTGCCATGGGCAATGGATCTGTTTTAAGGAAAACTGGGTTACAATTCCCCCACTACAGGAATTCCAGCCCTGTGTATGCTTCTCTACATATTCTCTCTTTCATACTTTCTTTCACACTTATTACATTTTAACATCATAAAAAATTTACTTATTTAATAATATTTAGTGTTTGCTATACATTACTTCATTCTTCATTCATGTTAGTGACTTAGGGACAGGGAGATTTGATTTGCCCACCAAAGTATCCCACTTATAGAAAAGTGCCTAAAATATATGAGTTATTAAACAAATATATATTGAGTGAATTAAAGCTGAATGGAGCCAGAGACTCTCCTAATGTCACCTGTTTAGTGATAGAAGGTAATGAAAAAACACTATAATCCATTATAAATAGGATCACTATAAGGCTCAGATCTCACAAAAATATCCTGCATCTTCCTTACAAGTTGAAACCAATAACCATAGTCAAGGTTCTGGCTAAAGGTAAAAGTAATAATGAATGGGTCATAGGGTTAAAAAGTCATAAATAACAACTATGACCCCAAGACAGAAGATGGCTATGTCTGCAGAAAGAAAGGATGTTGTCTATGCTTGCATGTTTCCTTCTTTTCTCTCTTTCTTCCACGAGCATTTATAAGCCATTTTTATTGAGATGGGATAATAATAGGCTTAAGGAAATAGAAGATGTCACCTAGAAGTCTTAGACTTAGATACCTAGATTCTTGGAGTTGTGTACAGTAACTGATGAGATTTTGGATTGTTTGCTTTTCTGGAGGGGATTGGGTATGTTTGCAATCTTAAGGTTGGTTATGTCACAGGCAAGTATTATTTTTAGAGATGTAGTTTAGGTAGAAGGATATATGAGGAAATCTAACAGCCAAAGGAGTAATTTTGTTAACATTTCATAGTTTGAGCGACCATCAATGTTGAACTCTCCTTCTACTGGTAAAAAAAGGAAACAACATGTGATTGTTCTATTTCTCCCTATGGAAACAGCGAAAAGACACCTATCAGCAATAAAGGTATATAAAAGTACCTAAAGCTCAGCCTTGGATATTATATCTGAAATGAATGATGTAAAGAAATAAGATGGGTGATATTTATTAAAGTGGGCTCTGACTGTGACCATACATAGAAATATCCTATTTATTTTATTTAGTAAGTACACATATATGGGCCTTAATATGTGCCAAGTCCAGCTCTAAGTGTTTTGTATATATTAACTCATTTAGGAACTGGTAGTAATCACTGGTGCTCCTTGCCAAATATTCTGGGCTCAGTAAGACTGTACTCCCTGACGTCCTTCCTAAGCAAGTTATCAGTTTTGTTGTAAGTAGAGTGCAATGTAAGTAGAAATGATATGTGTCACTTTCAGGCCTACCAACACTCCAATCTGATACACTCCAGCCCTCTTTTAATGGCCATTTACAATGCTCCAGAGAATTTCTCTTCCTTCAGCCAGGATTTAGGAGTTGTGATGACAAAAATGTGGAGCTGTCACCTCGCCAACCGGTAATGAACATGTTCCACGAGCATAAAATGAATCTTTGTTTTTAAGTTAGTGATATTTGAAGGGGTTATTTGTTATCAGAGCATAGTTTGCCCTCACCTAAAACCAACCCTTATGACGTAGGTACTTGTTATTCCCATTTACAGAGAAAACTAAGCCACAGTGAAGTTAAGTAACCTAAATGAGCTCACACAGTAGGAAGCAGCAGACACAGAATTCAAACTCAGTAAAACTGGCTTCAGAGTCTATACTCCAACAGATAGGCTATGCTGCCTCCCTAGACTGTCATTTATAAAGGATAATTTCTGTTCTTTCTGATTTTTGGAATCCCGGAATGACTGTGTTCCTGTATGACTTCCAAGATTCTCCATTAGCTGCTCATTATTAGTGCAGGCCTTCCAATAAGCTCAACTTTTCTTTTTTAAAATAGAGTCGTTTTGGTGCTTATAAAGAAGAACCCTGAAAGGAATGTGTGTGTTTGTGTTTGTGTGTGTGTGTGTGCGCGCGTGCACGCGCACGCATGTGTGTTTATCTTAAAAGCAACAAGGATTTACTGAAGCAGTTTAAGCAAAGGAATCGCGTGATCCAGTTGTATTTAAAATAAGCCAGATGACCTTTATATATAGTCGCAATTAATTAAAAGTATATTAAAACAAATTGATTAAAAATAACAATGTTGATAGAATATCTCTAGGTGTCCAACAAATTGAGTCACAAATCTCAGAGAATTTTAAATATTTGGAAAACAATATAATAATGCTCTCCTCTCATTATAATGCTATCTTCAAATAAATCCCAATTCAGACACAGTATACTTTTTCCAATCCTCAGAAATGGTTTCTATAATGGTATGACCAAGGAAATATATTATTGAGCTACTTTTTATATAGAGCTACTTTTCTATTCACTACTGATTTTAAAGTGTTTTCAAAACCTCTGGTTAAACATTTGGAACTCTATTTTAAAGGTAACAAAAGAAGCTCTGAAAAACTAAGACTGGATTTAACATTTAATAAAACTGTCAATTGCTTTTCAAATTGGTAGCTGAAAAAATATTTAGACAGAAAATTGAAAGTTTTTATATCTATCATTGAAAAGTGGTGTTTACTTCCAGGATGTCTAAGGTACATGATATGTAATCATGTGGAGGCCTAAGGAAATTTTTGCTTACAGTGGCTTATATTCAATACTTATCTCCTAGAAGTGAGACAATGCATGTTGCCAACTTTTGTCTTTCATTGTTTCCATAATTGCCAGACTCTTTAAGTCAGATTTGAAGAATCTGAAAATAAAGCAAAATCACAATTTCACCCATGACACTTGAAAACTGCAGAAAGTTCTCTATTAATCGTATGTATTGAAACCTTGCTAAAGAATATAGGTCTAGATATTATCACACAAAATCAACAATAATTGTTAGTTTTTAGGGTTCCTACAGTGACTAGACATAAAATAGAAGGAACATAATTTTCATTTAGGTCATATAAAAGAGAAAAGCTATGCTTATAAAGCTCTTTTTTCCTTTTTTAATAGAAGAGTTGGGTATATCCATGTGTGCATGTTTATTTTGATTTGCTGTTATGAGTTGTTTTTATCACTATCATTCTGATTGCAATGACTTCTTTCTATGTGAATAGATAATATTAATAAATTTAGGGCCGTTGTTCCTACATAAAGTTTGCCAGAGGTCAATGCATTCTTTTCATAGAATGACATTTGCATATTTGTACTTAGGAAGAATGAATTAACATATGCAAATCCTATGGCTTTTTTTTTTTTTTTTTGGTCGATATGACCCTTTTGTCTTAATCTAGCTAGAGTGAGGTTTGTCCATTTGTTTAAGGTCTAATAAGATTGCTAAGCAAGGACCTTTGCCTAGCAAGTACTATTGGGAATAAAAACCAGGGATGCAGTGAATAAATTTTTGTCATTAACATTGCCTAGTCATGGTATAAATTTTTATCATAAGCTTTCTCCAGTGATGGAATGGAATGGTCAGAAACTTGCCTGCTGAAGGAAAACTGGAGGCTAGAAATGACCTTGGTTGGTTGGAGCATCAGCAAGCCTGGAAGCTTACATGCCTGGACCATTGAGACCTTGAAAGTATCAACTACTGGAATGGGGGACTGGGAAGCAGTCATGAAGCAGTGTGGTCTGGATATTACTTTTATTTTTTTTTTATTTTTTTATTTTTGGATATTACTTTTAGTACAATTTTAATGGGCATGGCTTGACTCCTCAAGTCGAGACCCTAAAACAATAAATTGACAGTGTTTATTTAGAATCCAGTATAAAACACCTAGGATAGGGACTAAGATGATTTCAACATTTGTGCACCATATTTCTCCCATAGTGAATATGAATAAACTGAGCTTTGATGTTTGTGCTGGAAATTTTACCATTATTAATCTCCTCATCTATCGAAATACTTACTATGTGATTATTACACAGACAAGAATGTAACAATGAAAGGAATAAGCATTAATTCCAAATTAAGGTTACCTCTGAAGTCTGTCAATTGTACATTTTCTTAGTCCCTTAAATGAGGAAAGAATAGTCCTCATAATTATATTATTTATTTACCTGAAAGAAACAGGAAGAGCTAAACATATGGTTTAGAATCACAATTAGATGGTTCCGTGCAGTGAGCTCAGTAATCCATGATAATTTGATACAAACTGACATTTGGCTAAAACTGTGACAAGGAAAAAAGCCAATTTTCTTTGGGAAATAAGTGAATAATCTCCTAGAATCCTGAGATTGGGGAAAAAATAGGAAGAACAGGATAAAATGTAGATTTGTGGTTGGCTATAAGCTCGTAAGTACTATAGCACTTTCCTTTCTCCAGATTTCCAGCAAGACTATAATTCACAGTGGCCCCTTGATCCCTTCTTTTTTTTTTTTTTTTTTTTTTTTTTTTGCCTCATGCACTTGTTTATTTTTCTTGAAAATGTCCCCAGTGACTGCAGACATTTTTCTTAACAGGTGATTTTTCAATGAAATGTCATTTTGGCTTTGTGAGTTTCCTTAGTGGCATGTACCAAATGACTCATTTCATTTGTGACCAGAGCCAAATTCAAATTTAATTTTCCAGAGGGGACAAGTTAATGTATAACCTATTGTGCCACCTGGCATCCTAAATTAAATTTCCTGAACTGTTTTTACTGAGAACAGAATCAGGTATAGGTTTTGTAAAGGCATTTTCAACTGTCAGCTGTGCCTTCAATCACTTTTATAGTTATATAATTAATCCATTTGTTATAATTAATAAATAATAAATACCCAGGATTCTTAATTTTGAAAATGACAGTTGGATTATTTAGTTCTATGGAACTGCAATGATGTATATGCTGAACATTTGAGAAATATGAAAACCTCTCATCTGAACTGCCATTATAAATCATATGCTAGATACTGTGCCTCATGAATGCTGTCATAGAGTGAAATGTTCATTAGAGTCAAACCCAAACCAGCTTAATTCCAAAGCTCATGTTCTTTCTACCACATAATGGTAGAGTTATAGGTGTTTTCAGATCCTGAGTCAGATTGAAATCCCAGGTCCACCATCTCTTAGCTGGGCAACTTTGGGAAGTAGTATGATCTCTCTGGGTTCCATCCGTAAAGTGGGAATGGCAGTGATGATAATAACAACCATAACACTGACCTCATTAAGTAATTATGAGAATTAAACAATTTTATTTATATGAAGAACCTCAGGCTCTCTGCTTATACCCATTTGACAAACAGCTGCATCTTCTTTTGCAGTGCCAGCTGTGTCCCCACGACGGTGAAGGTCAGAGTAGATGGATTTCACCATATGGGGCACCTGGTCAATAGGGCTGTTTTTACCCCCGCAAAGTGGATATTATCACCATCAGTGATTCCCTTTATTGATCTCAACTACTTGGTCTACATGTTCCAGTATGATTCTACCCATGACAAAGTCAACGGCACAGCCAAGGCTGAGAATGGGAAATTTGTCATCAAGAGGAAGTCCATCTCCATCTTCCAGGAGCAAGAATCCACCAACATCAAGTGGGTGATGCTAGTGTTGAGTATGTTGTGAAGTCCACTGGGGTCTTAACCACCATGGAGAAGGCTGAGGTTCACCTGAAGGATAGGGACAAAAGGGTCATCATCTCTGCCCTTTCTCCTGATGCCATGTTAGTGATGGGTTTGAACAATGAGAAGTATTACAACTTTGTCAGCAATGCCTCCTGTACCACCAACTGCTTAGCCTCTCTGGCTAAGGTCATCCATGACGACTTTGGCATTGTGGAGGGATTCATGACCAAAATCTAGGCCATCACTGCCACCCAGAAGACCAAGGACAGCACCTCTGGGGAGCTGTGGCATAATGGGCAAGGGGCTGCCCAGAATATCATCTCTGCTTCTATTGGCATTGCCAAGGTTATAGGCAAAGTCATCCCTGAGCTGAATGGGAAGCTCACTGGCCCGGCCTTCTAAGACCCTACTTCCAATATGTCAGTTGTTGATCTGACGTGCTGCCTGGAAAAGGTGCCAAATATAATAAAATCAGGAAGATGATGAAGCAGGCATTGGAGGGCCCCTCAGAGACATCCTAAGCTACACTGAGGACTGGGTTTTCTTCTGGGGCTTTGACAGTATACCCACCCGTTCTTCCACCTTCAATGCTGGGGCTGGCATTGCTCTCAATGACCACTTTGTCAAGCTTATTTCCTGGTATGGCAATGGGTTTGGCTACAGCAACCAGATGGTGGACCTTATGATCCACAATGGCCTCCAAGGAGTAAGAGCCTCCTGGACCTCCAGCTCCAGTGAGACCAACAAGAAGAGAGAGAGGTCCTCAGGTGCTAGGGAGTCCTTGTCCCAACTCTCATCCCCTAACACACTGAGAATCTCATGACTTCTACACAGTTTCCATCCCAGACCCTCTGAAGGAGGGGAGGGGCTTGGGGATCCCTAGTTTGTCAAGTACTATCAATAAAGTATACTGTACTAAAAAAAAAAAAACCCTTCAAACTGTACTTACACATAGCGAGTATTCAAAAAACATCATGTACTACTATTAGTTGTTAAAGTCTTCACATTTATAGTACCTTAGCATGATAGCTAATCGATCCATAATACTCAATTCCCACTCACTACTATATTTCTTTCTCCTTTTCTTCCTTTTTTGCCTCATTTCTTCTGACTGTGGTCGGTAAATAATAATGGTGAAATATTTATAAATAAAGAAAATCCATGATGTCTTTCCATCTAAGCACATGCACTATAAATATTTCGGAGTGTTTTTTCTCAGTCCTCCTTAGGTGTGTGTGTGTGTGTGTGTGTGTGTGTGTGTGTGTGTGTGTGCGTGTATGCTGTAGTCATGTTACATATACAATTCTAGATCTTGTTTTATTCACATAATGTTAAAAATTTTAAAAACCCTCTTCATTACAAAAATGATTTAAGGTATAAACATATAATAGGTTTTAATGGTTTAAGCTATGAATTTATACCAGGCTATTCAACAATCTTATCATTGTGAATCAGTTAGTTTACTTTTATCTCTCTCTTTTTCTTCTTTTTAAAATAATGATAACTAATGCTGTGATTCATTCTAACTCACCAAGTTAGAATCTTTCCTGGCTAGATGGTACAGTAGGGAACAAAAAGATGCAAAAGCCCTACCTTCCTGGAGCAAATGTTTTAGCTGAGGAAGGAGCAATACACACATAACCTCTCTATACATATAAACGAATGGCATGTGCTATAAAGAACATTATGGTAAGGTGTGGGTATACATGGTAATGGGGAGGCTGTCTTTTAGAAAAGCTGAATTTGGAAAGCTTCTCTTGGGTAAAGATATTTGAGCAAACACCTGAATGAAATGATTAAGTCATAAAAATTCTAGTGCATAAAATTTATTGCAGATCTTTTTGAATACTTGTATTTCTATATGCGGATGAAAACCAATAAATGTAAGAGATGTACATAATTTCATGTCACATCCTAAAGTTAGTTCCCAGCAAGCATTTAGCATAAAAAGATCTAGCACTATACCTTATTAACAGCAGCAATATAAACATACTCGGTGGTTCACATACGAGAGTTTCAAAATACGGCTCAGAGAGTTCCATGAGTACTCAGGCCAATTTCCTTACCTGATGGGTTAGAGGTCATAGACCTGAAAACCAATTTTGGTTTCATATTTGCCAATAAAATCCTCATCTATTTACAAGATGAGATCAAACTCCATGGAACATCTATGGATATGATTTGAACAGGCTCATCTCTTTGGGTTCAAGTTTATGGGCAGCAGCACCTACATACCTACTTATCTTTATACTTATAAAACAACCCCAAATCTCCTGTGGAATCCCAGCAGGCAGCAACCAGCTATATTCAGCACTATGTAACCTGCAAAGGGTTTCTGACAGTCAGGGTACATCACGGAGATTGCCTTTGCTTAGAAGTTTACATAATCACTTACAGTCAGCCTTCCTGAAGAAATTCCCACATTCAGCACTACAGCCCTTTGATCATAATGCAGTAGGACAAATGTCAGGAAATACATTCCCATAAAGTGAAATAAATCTTGTTCTTTAACCCAGAAATGACTATAAACATTACCTTCATGGAAAATTCTCTCATATGCATATTTTCAGCTTCTGCACGGAGAACACTGAATGACAATTAGATAGTGGTGCTTTAATTGAGGACTAGATTAAACCTTATTTATCAGATTCTCACAGTGGAAACTGATCGCTTTGGTCTGTATGCGATGGTTAAAGACATGACACATTGACCTCAAAGCATTTGAGAATTGTTTAATTTTCTTTGGCTAAAAGAAAAATTAAATGAATTTTAGTAAGTTGTCTTGAGAAAAAACTATACAGTATTTGTGTATCTATCCTTTTGTAGTAAGCTCATATATTTAGAAATAGCACGTTTCCTTTGATTTTCCTTTTGTAATATAATGCTGTAAGTTTCTATCTCACGTGGGTTGGAAGTTGCAGAGCTTAAAAAACCCTAAACAAAGACACAGGTATAAGTCCAAGCCTCAAATTAGATTCAAGAAGAGGAAATAATGACTAAGAAAAAGAAGAAAAGCAATGAGATAAGAGGAGAGCTAAAAATTATAGAAGAGAATTATGCTAACATCAGGCATGTAAGGGTCAGAAGTACCATGAGAGGAGAAGGCAGAGAGAGAAGCAGAAAAAGAGACCTAAAATGTGGATAGAAATTAAGACGCAGGAGGGAAAGGAAGAGAAAATAAATGCCAGTAGAGAGAATTATGTCAGACCTCAAATAATAATTAAAAAAAAAAGTATCAGGGCAGAGAGTGGAAATAAAAGATCTAGAGAAGAGGCAAAAGACCCTAAGTTAGGATTCTTCTGACTGATACAGAACTATCCCAGAGAACACAAAACATAAAAGTTCAACCAGGTCTTTCCAAGGACTAGCACCAGAACTAGAAAACTGACAATGTCAAGGATTCTTTTTCTTCTATTCTTCCCTTTTTCCTCCATTCTTCCCTTTCTTCAGACTGTCTTCTGGTTGGAAGTTTGGTTCTTCCAATGTCTTCCTTTCATTGCTAATTATTCATCCACTTAGTGAATCAACATCAGAGAGTGCTAGGATTTCCGAATTTAAATCTTTTTTTTTTTAAGATTTTGTTTATTCATGAGAGACACAGAGGGAGGCAGAGACACAGGCAGAGGGAGAAGCAGGCTCTTCAAGGGGAGCCCGATGCCTGAGATCATGCCCTGAGTCGAAGGCAGATGCTCCATCATTGAGCCCCCCAGGTGTCCCTAAGATTTCCTAATTTTATTAATTAATCTATTTATTTATTTATTTATTTATTTATTTTAATAAAACAATTTCTTTTTTTATTTTATATATTTATTTTTTATTGGTGTTCAATTTGCCAACATATAGACTAACACCCAGTGCTCATTCCGTCAAGTGCCCATCTTAATTTTAATCTCAAATTATCAAAGAAGATCCTTCAATCCAGTCAGGTCACAGATCCACCTTCGGTGTAATTGCTTCAGTCATCCTACATGAGGGAATGGTAATTAAATTGAGAGGAGTCAGTCTTCCACTTGTGGGATAGTAGTTCTCAGGGAAGGGAGTCCTGGAACAGGTAGGGAAGTTCAAAGATACCAACAGTTTAGAAGTAAAGAAGATTCATTAAGGGAGTAATGGGTGAAGAATGAAGAAGGTAAAAGGAGTTTTGGAGAAAAACAAACAGGAAGAGAGAATGGGAGAGACGGGATGTGTTAAAGAGGAATCAACCCAACTATAACCACAGGGCTTCCCGCTGACACCTATGCTTGTGAAACTACCTAATGCCACAGAAATTGATTTTCAGCTCTACATTTTTAGGAAGAACGGAATGCCTACTTATGAATTCACATAACTTAATCTTCCACTACTGACATATTGAGGGCAAGGATTGACTTTTTTTCCTGATTGTGGTGAGAAAATTAACAGGAAACCTACTGTTAATAGATGTTTACATGTACAATCCGGTATGATTAAGTATAGGCAAAATGTATAGCAGTTCTCTAGAAATATTTGTCTTGAATAACAAACTAGATACCCCTTGATTAGCAACTTCCCAATTATTCCTCCCTTCAGCCCTGGCAACCATTCTTGTCTCTGCTTCTATGAGTTTGACTATTTTAGATACCTGATATACGTGGAATCATTGTTTATCTTTTTTTGTGACCAGCTTATTTCACTTAGCGTAATGTCTTCAACTTTTATCCACGTTGTCACATATTCCAAGATTTCTTTCTTTTTTAAGATTGGATGACAACTCATTGTGGGTATATATCACATTGTCCTTATCTGTTCATCTGTTGATGGACATTTAGGGTTTTTTCCCCATGTTGGCTATTGTAAATGGTGCAGCAGTGAACAAGGGAGTGCTAATGCATCTTCAAGATCCTGATTTCAATTATTTTAGTTAAATTCTCAGAAGTGGGATTGCTGAATCATATGGCAGTTTTATTTTTTTAGTTTTTTTAAGTAATTTTCCCTACTGTTTTCCATAGAAGCTGTGCAGTTTTGAATTCTCAATAACAGCGTAGGAGGGCTCCAATTTCTCCACATCCTCACCAATACTTTTTGTCTCTTTCTCTCTCTTTGGTAATAGGCATCCCAACTGGTGTGAGGTAATAGCTCATTGTGGTTTGATTTGCAGTTCCTAGTTAGTGATGTTGAGCATTTTTCAGAGATTTGTTGGTTGTTTATATGTCTTCTTTGGAGAAATGTCTAGTCAAGTCCTTAGTCTTTTTTAAAAATTAGGTTATCAGTGGGAGGTGTTTTGTTTTTGAGTTCTAGGAATTCATTATATATTTTAGATATAAATCCCTTACTAGATACCTGGTTTGTATCAAATATTTGTCCCATTTTAGATTCCCTTCTTGTTTTATTATTTTCATTGCTTTGCAGAAGCCTAGTGTGATGTAGCCTCATTTGCTTATTTTTGTATTTGTTGCCTATAATTTTGATGTCATAGTAAAAAAAAAAAAAATCACCAAGACCAACGTCAATCTTTCTTTAAATGATTTCATCTGGGAGTTCTACAGTTTCAGGTCTTACATGTAAGTGTTTAATTCATTTTGAGTTAATTTATGTGTATCATATAAGTTATGGGTCCAATTTTATTCTTTTGCATGTGGTTGTCTAGTTTTTCTAACATGTTTATTGAAGAGACCATCTTATCTCTATTTTGTATTCTTGGCACCACTGTTGGAGATCAGTTAACCCTATTTGTGTGGATTTATTTCTAGGATCTCTATTCTGTTCCATAGGTCTATATATTGTTCTTTAGTCTGTACCATATTGTTTGACTACTACAGCTTGTAATATTTGCTAACAGAAAGTGAGATGCCTCCAGCTTTTTCTTTTATCTCAAGTACATTTTGGACATTTGATTTCCTTTGTGGTTTCATATGAATTTAAGAATTGTCTTTTTTATTTCTATAAAAAATCTCATTGGGATTTGAGAGTTATTAGCATTGATTAGTATGGACATTTTAACAGAATTAAGCCTTCCAATCCATCAACGTGGGGTGTCTTCCCATTTGCTTCGATTTTCTTTAATTTCCTTAATCAGTGTTTTGCAGTTTTCAGTGTACATGTCTTTCACCTCCATAGTTAAGTCTATTTCTATGTATTTTTAAAATTTTTGATGCTATTGTAAATGATAGTGTTTCTTTCATTTCTTTTTCAGATTACTGTCACTGCATGGAAATGCAACTGATTTTTGTATGTGGATTTTGTATCCTGCAACTTTACTGAATATATGTTTATTAGTTTAACAGGTTTTTTTTTTTTTAATTCTTCAGGGTTTTCTGTATAGAAGATTATGTCATCTGAAAATAGGGGCTATTTTACTTAGTTCTTTCTGATTTGGATGCTTTTTATTTCCTCCTCTTACCTAAAAGTTCTACCCAGAACTTGTTGAATAGAGTGGCTAGAATGGGGACCTTTGCCTTGTATCTGATCTTAGAAAGAAAAAGTTAAGTTTTTCACCATTGAGTATGACATTGGTTGTTGCCTTTTCATACCTGGGCTTTATTATATTAAGGCAATTTCTTTCTATTCTTAGTGTGTCAAGAGTGTTCATGATGAAAGAGTGTTGAATTTAATAAAAACACTTTTTCTGCATCTATCTATCAAAAGTATCATATGACTTTTATTCTTCTACTAAAATTGATACTTACAAATGTTGAGCTATCCTTGCATCCTAGGGATAAATCCCACTTGGTCATGATGTATGAAACTTTTAATGTGCTATTGAATTGAATTTGCTACAATTTTGTTAAAGATTTTTGCATCTATATTTATCAGGTATACAACTTATAGCTTTTATTTCTTGCATTGTCCTTATCTGTCTTGGTAAGTATTTGAGAAAGATTAGCATTAATTCTTCTTTAAATGGTAAAATACACCAGTTAAATCATCGGATCCTGGACTTTTCTTGTTGGGAAGTTTCTGATAACTGATTCAGTCCCTTTACTATTTATCGGTCTGTTTTTATTTCTTCATGACTAAGTCTTGGTAAGTTGTATTTTTTCTAAGTATTTATCCATTTCTTCCAGTTTATCCAGTTTGCTGTCATATAATTATTCATAGTAGTTTATGATCACTCTCTCATAGTAGTCTCTCATCATTTTTAGTTCTGTGATATCAGCTGTAATGTCTCCTCTTTCATTTACAATTTTTATTTTGAGTCATCTTTTTTCCTGAAGTAACCTAAAATTCATCAATTTTGTCTTTTAAAAAATCATTTTTTTCTATTTTTCTTTTCTCTATTTTGTTTATTTCTGCTCTAATCTTTATTAATTCCTTCCTTCTAATTTTGGCCTTAGTTTAATCTTTTTGTTTGTTTGCTTCTCGTTCTCTGAGGTGTAAATTTAGGTTTTTTATGTAAGATCTTTGTTGTTTAATTTTTCTCCTCTCTTTTTTTAAATGTTTATCGTTGAAAACGTTCCTCTTAGTACTACATCCCATAAGTTTCGATATGTTATGTCTTACTTCCATTTATCAAGATATTTTCTAATTTCTCTTTGATGTCTTCTTTGATCCATTGATTTAAAATATTTTATTTTCACATTTTTTGAATTTTCCATTTTTCCTTCTGCTTTCAATTTTTAGTCTTATTCCATTGTTTTTGGAATGATGGTACTTGTTATGATTGCAGTCTTTAAAATTTTTTATAAGACTTGTTTTGTGACAAACGTGTAATCTATCCTGGAGAATATTTCATGTGTGTTTGAGATTATTATTCTGCTGCTTGTTTTTTATATGTCTGTTAAGTCCATTTGGTCTATAGTGTTCAAGTCTGCTTTTCCTCTATTAATGTTCTACTTGGTTGTTCTATCCATTATTGAGAGTGCAATATTGATTTCTCTTACTATTACTATATTGCTGCTGTTTTCTCCCTTTCATTCAATCAATATGTTTTCAATCTATGTTTTGTTTATATATTTAGGTGGTCTGATAGTGAGTGCATACATATTTATAATTGTATCTTCCTGTTGAATTGACTCATCCTTATTTAATATACTTCTTTGTCTCTTGTGGAAATTTTTTATTTAAAGTCTATTTTGTGTGATATAAGTGTAGCTATCCCTGCTATCTTTTGTTTTCTATTTTCATAGAAAGTTGTTTTCCAACCTTTCATTTTCAGCTTATCTGTGTCCATAAATCTAAAGTGAGACTCTTGTAGCCAACATATAGTTGGATTTTTAAAAATCCATTTAGCCACTTTTGATTATCTCTTGATTGGACAATTTAATCCATTTGCATTTAAAGTAATTATTGAGAGGAAAGTAAATTGATTTAAAGTAAGTTTTATTAATTGTTCTGTTTGTCTTATAGTTCATTTGTCACTCTACTCCCCTCTGGCTGTCTTTCATTGTGTTTCATTGATTTTTTTGTATTGATATGCTTTGTTTCTTCTCTCCTTTTCTCTTATATAACTTCTATAGATATTTAATTTGTGGTAGCCATGGAAATCACATAAAATGTAACAGTCTGTTGTAAACTGATACCAACTGAAATCTCAGAGAAAAATCCTACACTTTTATTTTTCCCCAGCATATACTTTGTTATTGATGTTGCAATTTACAACTCTTTTCAGTTTGTATCCATTAACACATTTTTTAGGTATATTAATACTTTTGTCTTTTAGCTCTTAGACTAGAAGCAAGTGATTTAACGACTTCCATTATAGTAATAGGAGTTTTATACTTTGTTATCATGTTGCTATTTAACTCTTTTATTTATTTCAACTGAAGAACTCTCCATAGCAACTCTTTTAAGACAGATCAAGTAGAAATTAGCTTCCTCAGCTTTTATTTACCAGATAATGTCATTCTTTCTCCTTTATTTTTGATGGACCAATTTGCCTGTAAGCATTTTTGCTTGGTATTTTTTTTTCCTTTAACTCTGAGTAAATCATACCACTCTCTTCAGGCCTAAAAGATTTCTGTTAAAAAATCTGTGTGCAGTCTTAAAAGGATCTCTTGTGCATGATAATTTTATTTCCTTTGCTGCTTTCAAAATTCCCTCATTGTCTTTAACTTTTGACAAGTTGGTTTTATACTTTGTCTCAGTATGAATTTCTTTGGATTCACCTTATTCCAGATCCTTTGAATTTTCCTGGATGTAGATGTCCATTTTATTTGGAAAGTTTTCAATCGTTATTTCTTTGAATAAGCTTTTGGGTTTAATTTCTTCTTCTGTGACACACATAATGCATATATTGATCTTCTTATTGATATCCCATAAATGCGTTATACTTCCTCACTTTTTTCCTTTTTGCTTGTCTGAGTAACTTCGAATGTCTTCAAGTTAGCTAATTCTTCTGCTCAGTCTACTCTGACATTGAACTCCTTTATAAATTTTCCAATTCAGTTATTATAGTCTTTACCTCTAAAATTAATGTTTGGTTCTTTTTTTTAAAAAAAAGTATTTATTTATGATAGACATAGAGAGAGAGAGAGAGAGAGAGAAAGAGACAGGCAGAGACACAGGAGGAGGGAGAAGCAGGCTCCATGCAGGGAGCCCGACGTGGGACTCAATCCGGGACTCCAGGATCACGCCCGGGCCAAAGGCAGGCTCTAAACCGCTGAGCCACCCAGGGATCCCCTGTTTGGTTCTTTTTAAATATTTCTCTTTGTTGAAATTTTTACTTTATTTTCATGTATTATTCTGAGCACATTGAACATAATGAGGATTTTGATAATTATTATTTTTAATTTTCTGTCAGTCTGGTAATTCATATATCTCCATTTCATTAGGGTTATTTTCTGGAGTTTGATCTTGTGCCTTTTGAGGAGGGGGGAGGGAATCACGTTTCTATGTATATTTTTCATTTGTCTTTATTCTTTGTGTTAGTTTATGTATGTTAGGAAAAAGTGCCACCTTTTTCAGCTTTTGTGGATTGACATGATATTCACTAATCAAGCCAGTCAGAGCTTCTGTAGGCCTCTCAAATATTTGTGTTTAGTCCAAACCACCATGTTTGTTCTTATTCCTTGTAAGAGATAGAAACTAATTCTTTGGGTGGTAACTGGAGAAATCAGAACATCAAATGCACCGTCCAACTCTTTCTCTCCCGAGGGACAAGCTGGGAACTGGAGTTTTTCACTAGTTGTACTAGTATGTGTGTGTTTATGCGGGGTGCTGGTGGTGGGTATTTGTGTCATAGTTCAAATGACCTTTATTCTCAGTGATTCTGACATGTAGAAAATGCCGCATCCTATCAGTGCTCTGATTCATGCAACAGAGAGGCCAGTCCCTTTGGTAACCTCTGGAAAAGTTGGAACTTTTGATATGCAGGCCAATTCTGTCCCTACCCAAAGAAAAGCTGGGAGCCATTTGTTGTTGTTGTTTTTAACCTGCTTGTTCCTTGTTGAGTTGGAGGAGGAGCCCTGGTAAGTGCTCATACACTACAAGCCTAATCTATTGCCTTGCTCTCTGTTGACCCCGAACGTACAACATATTCTGAGTCCGACCAGTACTCTGAGCCAGGCAAAAGTTAATCCCACAGTAGCACTCAGAAAACTTGGAATGCTAAATGTGAGACCCAACTCTTTCCCTCCCCAGGAAAAAGCTAGTGGCTAGTTTTATTTCTATTTTTGTTTTGATTTTTGCCTGCTCATTCTGTGCTGAGCCAGAAGGAACTGTGGTGAGTGCCCACATACTAGCTCAAACTACCACCTCTGTTCTTGGTATCCATAGGGGTCTAATGGATGTCAGGCCCTGTCAGTGCTTCAAGATAGGTAATTAATTCTAAAGATTTATTTATTTATTTATTTATTTATTTATTTATTTATTTAAGATATATATAGAGGGAGAGAAAGAGAGAGGCAGAGACACAGGAGGAAGGAGAAGCAGGCTCCATGCCAGGAGCCCGACACGGGACTCGATCTCGGGACTCCAGGATCACACCCTGGGCCAAAGGCAGGCGCCAAACTGCTGAGCCACCTGGGATCCCCCATTAATTCTAATTCCTTGGATGGCACCCCAAAAATTTAGAACTTTGAATGTGTAGTCTATATCTTTTCCTCCCCAGAGAGAAGCTGGGAGCTGTTCCCACCCCACCCCACCCCCATCCATTTGTTCTGTGTTGAACTTGAAATGTAGCTGCAGTGAGTGGATGTGTTCAGATTAAATTGCTTTCTTTGATCTTTATAGTTCCAGGGTTCTAGCATATGTTGATTTTGTCAACACTGAGACCGATGAGATAGAAGCTGTCCCCTAAGAGCACTCAAAAAGGTTGGAATGTCATCTGTGTGGTCTAATTCTCTCTTCAGGGATAAGCTGGGATCTGGAGGTTTCTTCCTAATTATGTGGCAATGTATCAAGGCTGTGGATCATGGCAAGAAGATGTGTCCAATTTTCCTATCAGTTTTGTAGCTAGCTTCATAAATGCCTAGGCTGCAAGAAGAGCCTCTCATTTTAATTAGTTTCTGGATTTCTCAGAATAAGAATTGATCTGTGTATTTCTGTTGAATCAATGTATCTACTGGGGAAAGAAAGTCCAAGGTTTCCTAGTCTGCCATCCTGCTGACATGATCTGAGTCTCACTTGTTTTTATAATGGCATTTTGCAAAATATCAGGCACTTAATGCTTATGGATTAAGGATAGAAAGTAACATACTATTGAAACTTTTGTGCTATTGATTTATTGAATCATATATTCATTTCAATAAATGAGTCCCTTGTTACTAAGCTCCTTTTTTCTAAATATGAAGGATTCCCAATAGGAAAGATGAAGATAAAATGGCCAACTCAACATACCTAATGTACAAATTGCTCTAGGCTAGGTTCCTTGAGAAAGTCAAATGAAGAGTATCCCTCTTTCCTGCCTGGATCCTGGACAAAATGAGAGGCAAGATAAAAGGCCAGCAGATGGAGAGTCAACATATGTCCTTTACTACTGATTAAAGGTTAAGAAGAAGGGTATAATGGAAAAATCAAAATTGTTTTGCTTACTGGATCCACAGAAATTGACTGATTTACCAACGGGACTGCTTTAGACTGGATCAACCACTCTTACAAAAGAACCTGCCCCCTGAGAAAAATATAAAGGAAATGCGGTATCTGTGAGCACTCCTAGGAGGTAGGAAATAGGAATGGTTTATCCCTATAGCACTCCAAATTAATGCACACAAGTCTAAATTATAATGAGTAAGATACACAAATACTGAAATGAAAATATCAATGGATTATTTTTAAAAATGAAAATGTTTTACTAAATTTTTAAAAATGAAAAAGTTTTACTAACTTTTGTCTCAAAGATTTAATTTCACTCATTAATGACGTCACTGATTTCAGCTAGTGATTAATATCTCATTACAGTTTTTATTTCTTAATGCCAACAAGGCTTTGGTTATAATTCTCCTACATTAATTTAGTGGAAGCTAATCCAATGGCAATCTATTACATTTTCCCAGTTAAATTAGCATGATGGAATTTTAATGGATCTTTTAATAAACATGATGATGATCAAGAATATTGTGAAATCAAAATCACTCTCAATGACATTTTTGACTTTGTGTAGTGACAATCCTCAGTCACTGATTCTGGTCCTCTGAGTAATAACTCAAAATGTATTATTAATATCTTTCTCTACTGTTAGCAGTGACAAAGTGAACATGGACTAGGCCAGATTAAAAAAAAATAAGCTATTTAATTAGCTAATCTAAAGTTTTCATTTCCTGCCATTGTGGTCCTCCAACTTTGTGATCTTTCCCAATAAAATATAAACAGAAGAGATGAGATTTGACTTGGAATTGAAAGAGTAATAGACCACCTATTTGCATTTATAAACTTTATGTCTTAGGGTTTTGTGTTCAGACCATTCACAAAGGCAAATCTTGAGTTTAATGTAACCCAAATGTAAAATGACATTTCCTCTGGAAACAAATTCTTAAGATATTCATGTTCAGTGGGGTGGCTGTTTTTCTTTGCTCTGTGAAAACGCACATCTAGACTCGAATTAGCAAAGCAGGAGAAGCTCAATAACCGAACCTGGTTTGTGTCTTGAGAGAAGGCTGCTAAGCTGCATGCTGAGATTCTCCTAGGACATATTTGAAAGAAATTTCTGCAGGTGGTTGAGAGTTGTCCTTTATGCAGCTGTGGTAATGGAATGAAAATTGCTTACTCTGGGAACATTGACTGTATCATCCTTAAATTATCTGTGCAATGCTTAAATAGTTTACATTGCTGTAAGGATAGGAAGGTTCAGTTATGTTGCCATCCTGAGATCATCACTGCCTGTAAACACTGAGTATTCAATGCAAGCAAACCAAATCATACCATATTTTTTATTTTAAACTTTTATTACATTTTTATTTCTATGTAATATATTGTGACTAAGAAAGATGAATATACATTTAAAGACAAACAGGGATTTAGGAAAGCTTGTCCTATAATCTATCATTTAAATATAAACACTGTTAATATTTTAGTTAATAACCATTTGATACATTTATATAAGAAGTATATATATTTTTATTTTCTTTCAAACACTCATGTAATAAGGGATCATGTAGCACTAATATCTCATGAATGTTCTGGGATGCTTGGCTGACTCAGAAGAACATGCAACTCTTGATTTTGGGGTTGTGAGTTCAAGCTCCATGTTGGGCCTAGAGCTTACTTAAAAAAATAAAAATAATATTCTATATTTTCCAATTAAATACAAATATTACAGAAAATCAGAAAAATGAAAAAATTATAATAATTTGGGATAGCTATAAATCCTTGCTCTCACAACTACTGGAAATATATTAAGATATAACTATATATTTCATTTTCCCGACTGGTATTCTGAATAATTGGTACATTTAAATAATATATTAAGAACATATTCCATGTCAATAAATGTAGAGAGCCATCAATAGGATAGTGATCAAAAGAATTGTCTCTCTACAGTCAGATTGCCTGGTTTTCTAATCTAGGGCTGCCATTTACTTGTGAAACACAGGACAAATTACTTACCTCTACTACACCTCATCTCTATACTGGGAAATGAAAGCACTACCTCCCTAATACAGCCATTATAAAGCAACTAATACATAGTATTTTACAAAACAGAATATAAAGTCTTACAATTGTGTTTATACTATTACTGAGTAGTTTGTCAAGTGAGTAGATATACCAGAGACTAACCAATTCTGTTTGGTGGATTTTTATAGCATTTTCAATTTTTCGCTATTAAAAAGAATATATAGTCCTTATACCTTCATCCTGATACATTTGTCATATTATTTTCTTAGAATGCATTGTACTAAATGGGAAGTCAGAAATTATTCACTTGAAAGAATTTTAGGAAATACAGAAATGTTTAAAAATTATTATTGTAGTATAATTGGCATATAATGTTATATTAATTTCCAGTGTATAACATAGTGATTGGACAGTTCTACACATGACACAGCGTTTACCACAATAAGGGTAGTTACCATACATCACCATACAATGTTATTACCATACTATTGATTACATCCTTTATGCTGTGCTTTTCATTCCTGTGACATATTTATCTTATAACTGAAGTTTGTACCTCTTAATCCTCTCCCTCCACCTATTTTGCCCATCTCTCCATGTCCTTACCCTCTTGCAAACCACCAGTTTGTTCTCTGTATTTATATCACTTTTAAACTCTGAAAACATAAAGGAAAAGTATTTATGTGAAATGTACAGTGAAGAAATGAAATAAAATCTTAGTGTTTTTAACAACAGAATTCTAATGTACAAAAAAAGGACTTTTTAAAGAACATGTAAGATCTTGCAATAGAAAATACTTTCATAATTAGTTTTAATCAGAAAATTGCCCTAATCCATTGGAATGAAAGCAAAAGAAGTGAACTCCTGCAGTGTTTTGTGTCTGAGAGCAATGAAATATCTTCAGTACAAGCGTTAACAGGCATTTTGAAAGACTATAGAAAAGCACAGAATTGGTGTGCATTAAAAATGAAAAGGGAAATTGGCATATGTGTGCTAGTTGCTCCATCTTTTCCTGAATCTCACCAAATATAAAATACCCCATCTCCGTAATCCTGTAAAGCTGTAACTTGTAAAGCCAAAGAGTTTGTAATTATTTAAGGTAAAAATAACTTTTGAATAACCCAGAAGTGAATGTTCTAAACTCTGACTTGTGTATCAGAACCACTTAGCTATATAGTCAGAGCTTGCACATGTGATGCACTACAATTTTGAGAGTGCATAGAAAGTTTAAGAGACTCAGAGTGATTAAGTGATCATAAGAAGAGGCTAAAGGAACAGGCTAATATTCAAAAGAAGAACCTGTAGTTCCTCCTTTGAGGATGAACTACAAACTATTGTTTGTAGACAAACTATTAATTTGTCTAATATTGTGGACACCGAAGGAATACCATGTTATTTCATCGAGTAGGGTCATTTGTACTATGATGTCCTGAAAATGTGTCAGATCTATCTAGAAGATCAGAGTAATTAGATTCAGCATTACATGTTTCAGTAAATTTCTTATATAGATGTGAAACTGTATGTAGCTCCCTTAAAGAAAAAACTTTAGTGCGGGACCCCATCTACACTCAATTAGAATACATATTCCTAGAGTGTCCTAACCATTCCCTTGATCTCTCTTAATCATACTACACAGGGTCATCGAAAGTGATATTCTTGACACTTAAAATATAATGCCATTCTCTTGTCCCACTCTCTCCTTCTGGGCACATGGGATCATGTTTTATTTCTTGTTGATTTTTTTTATTGTGGTAAAATATATATAACATAAAACATATATAATATATAACTAAAATTCACCATCTTAACCATTTTAAAGTGTATAATTCAGTGGCATTTAGTACTTTCACAATGCTGTTCAGTCATCCCCACTACCTGGTTCCAGAACAATTTCATCACACACACACAAAAACCCACAACACTATATCCTTTATAGTTAAATCCATAGAGACATAAAACACATTATGTGGCCTTTTGTGTCTGGTTTCTTTCACTTAGCATAATGCCTTCAAGGTTTGTCCATGTTGTAGCATGTATCAATACTTCAGTACTTTTTATGGATAACCAGTATTACATTCTCTGTCTACTACATCTTGTTTATCCACTTATCAGTTGATTGAGAGATACTTGGGTTGTATCCACACTTTGACAAACGGGAATAGTGCGGATATGAATATTTGTGTAGAAATTTTTGTTTGAATATCTGCATTCAACTATTCTGAGCATATATGTAGGAGTGGAACTGCTGGGTCGTATGGTAACTCTGTTACTTACTGAGAAACTGCCAAACTGTTTTCCATTGCAGCTGAACCATTGGACAGTCCCACGAGAAGTATATGAAGGTTAAAATTTCTCTACATCTTTACCAACATTTATTTTGGTTTTTTTTATTATTGTACCTATCCTAGTGGGTGTAAAGTGGTATGTCATGGTGGTTTGTAGTTTAATTTCCCTAATAATTAATGATAGAGAGCACTTTTCATATGCTTTCGGCAATTTTTATAATTTCTTTAGAAAGATGTTAATTGAGTCCTCTTGCCCATATTTTAATAAGGGTTGTTTATCTTTCTGTTGGTGAGTTGTACATTTTCCTTATATATTTTGAATTCTAAACAACGTGATCAGATACAATTTGCAAATATTTTCTAGAAATTTGTGAGTTGTCTTTGGCTCTCTTGATAGAGTCTTTTGCACAAAAGCTTTAATTTTTTTTTTAAAGATTTTGTTTATTTGAGAGAGAGAAAGTGAGCGAGAGAGAGAGAGAGAGAGGGAAAGAGAGAGAACAAGCTGAGGGAGGGGCAGAGGGAGAGGAAGAAGCAGGCTTTCAGCTGAACCGGGAGCCTGATAGGGGGTCAATCTCAGGACTCCAGAATCATGACCTGAGCCAGAGGCAGATGCTTAATTGACTGAGCCACCCAGGTGCCTTACACAAAAGCTTTAAATTTTGATAAAATTTCATGTTTTTTTTTAATCTTGTGTTGCTCATACTACTTGTGTCATACCTAAGAAATCATTGTTAAATGCAAGGTCATGGTTTACTTGTTTTATTTTAATAGTTTTAGCTCTTAACTTTAAACTTTTGATCCACTTTGAGTTAATTTTAAATACGGTGTGAGGTAAGGGTACAAATCCATTCTTTTGTACATTGCTATACAGTTTTATCAGTACCATTTTTTGAAAACACTGTTCTTTCTCCCAGTAAATGGTCTTAGCGTCCTTGTAAAAAACCAATTAGCTATAAAGGCTTGATTTCTGTACTCTCAAGTCTAGTTCATTGGTTTGTATGCTTATACTTAAGTCAGTGCTACAGTAGTTTGATAACCATAGCTTTGTAGTTAGTTTTATAATCAGGAAATGTGAGTTCCCCAATTTTGTTTTCCTTTTTTGATATTATTGTGGCCACTCAGAGGATCTTAAAATCCCATATTAATTTTAGGATCAGATTCATTTCTGCAAAATGGTCATTGGACTTTGATAGAAATTTCATTGATTCTGTAGATTGATTTGGGGAGTATTGCCATTTTAACAAAATTAAGTCTAAATTAGTCTGTAAACATGAGATAGCTTTCCATTTACTTAAGTCTTTTAAAATTTCTTAGCAGCGTTTTGGTGTACAGTGTTTGGTGTGCTTTGTTAAAATTATTCTTGGGATTTTTAATTTTTTAATGTTATTATAAATGAAATTGTTTTCTAAATTTTCGTTTTTGGATTGTTTATTGATAATATATAGAAATGTAAATAATATTTGTGTGTTGATGTATTCTGCAACTTTTCTCCAATTTGTTCATTCCTCTAATAGTTGCATTTGTGGATTCCTTAAGATTTTACATATACATTATCATCTGAGAATAAAGGTGGTTTTACTTATTCTCTTCCAATTTTGATGCCCTTTATTTAATTTTCTTGCCTAAATGTGTAGGCTATGAATTCTAATGCAGTGTTTAATAGAAGTGCAGAAGTGAAATATTTGTCTTTTTCCTGACTGTAAAGGAAAAGCTTCAGTATTTCATCTTTGACAATTGTATTAGCTGTGGGTTATTTGTAAATAACCTTACCTTGATGAGCAAGTTCCTTTATATTCCTGGTTTGTTGAATTTTATCATTATGCAATGGTGTTGGATTTTGTGAAATGTTTTTCCTGAATGAATTGAGATGATATTTTGGGGTGTTTTTTGGTTATTTTTTGCCTATTAGTGGGCATGTTATATTGATTTTTGTATGTTTAGCTACTTTTGCATTCCTGGAATAAATCCCATTTGGTCATGGTATATAATCCCGTACATAGGCTACCAGATTCAGTCTTTTGGTATATTGTCCAGGATTTTTGTATTTTTGCTCAGAAAAGATATTGGTCACTAGTTTTCTTGTGATATCTGTTTTTTATGAGACTAGCCTCACTGAATATGTGAAAAAAGTGTATCCTTCTCTTCTAACTTCAGAAAGAGTTAAAGAAGAATTTGAGTTAATTCTTCTGTAAAAGTTTGGTATAAATAACCAGTAATCTGCTCTTGCACTTTTCTTTGTTGGGAGGTTTTATAGGGGCATTTGATGTAGTTTGAATTTGCAGTTTTCTTATCACTAACGATTTGAGTACTTTCATGTACTTATTAGCCATTTTTCTTATGCGAAGTATCTGAGGAACTCTGTCCCCATTTTTAAGTTGTTAGCTGCCTTTATTGTTGGGTTGTAGGAATTGTTAATATATCCTATACACAAATTGGGTATACATTTGTGAATTTGTTTTCATAATAAGTGGCTTGCTTATTCAATTTATGGTTTCTTTGAAAGAAATTTTTAATATTGATAAAGCTAATTTGTCAGTATTTTCCTTTAACAATTATTTGTTTGTTCTAAGATGCTAGAAACTCTGTTGTTCTGGATTTAAGTCCTTTGTCAGATATATGAATTATAAATGACATCTCTTAATTTGTCATCTGCCTTTTCACTCTTTTAATGATGTCTTTTCATGATCAGAAGTTCTTAATTTAAGGAAGTCCACGTTGTCAATCTTTCCAATACTGATTAGCATTTTCTGTACTCCATTTAAGAATTCTTTATCTCAAGTTCATGATATTCTCCTATACTTTACTCCAGAAGTTTTACTGTTTTTCCTTTTACATTTTGATCTACGATCATTTCCAATTACCCAATTAGATCTGTATCTAATTGGTTTAGCATCATTTGTTGAAAATAAATTCTTTACCCACTGAATTAATGATGTGCCTTTGTTACAAATTAGGTGATACTTTCTCTCTCTATATATATACATACATATGAGTGTTTCTGGACTCTACATTTAGTTCTATCAGATTATCCTTGTTACCAGTAAAATGAATATTATGAATAAGAAGCTTCATAATACGTTTAATATTGAGTAGTGTAGGACTTTCAACTCTGTTGAACTTCTTCAATAATTTCATAGAAAATGCAAAACCTTTAGAGTTGCATATAAATTTTTAATTAGCTTGCCAATTTACATTAAAATTGGTGTTGAATTGAATCTATAAATCAGTATGGCACAAACTGACATTTTAACAACATTTACTCCTCCAATACAAGAAAACGGTACATTTTTTCCATCTATTTAGGTTTTATTAATTTTTTTCTCAGCAACGTATAATATTTAATATAGAGATTATACCCATCTTTTGTTAGACTTATTTTTAGGTATTTATTATCTCTTGATGTTATCATAAATGGTATCATATTAAATGTCACTTGTGTTTTTTAAAGATTGTGTTTATTTATTTGAGACAGAACAAGTGATGGTGGGCGTGGGGGCCAGGGAGGGGCAGAAGGAGAGGGAGAAGCAGAGTTCCTACTGAGCAGGGAGCGACTCAGGGCTGATCCCCAGATCCTGACATCACGACTTAAGCAGAAGGCAGACACTTAACTGACTGAGCCACCGAGGCACCCTCTCTTCTATTTGTTTCTTATATATAGAAATTTATTTTTGTATATTGCCATTTATCTAGAAAACTGGGTAATGTCATTTATTCTAAGACTCTTGGCATATAGAAACATATAATTTGCAAATTACCTATTAATCTCTTTATTTCATCTATATCTCTCACATAGTCTTGTGTCAATATGTCATGGTACAATCTCTGTTTTCCAGAAGCTTCTATGTATGATGCCAAAATGGAGTTGGTCCAGAGGTACTTGTGTGACCTACGGAAGACAAAAGTACAGCTGTAGCTATTATTCATTGAAGGTCCATACGCTCACTGTGGTATCAGATAGAATCTGACAGATGTGTAACAGAAATATCCTCAGTTTCTAGTCCATTCTTGCCGACTGACTCCCTATGCCATGTCTGTTTTCTCCCCAATAACCCTCAAAAACCCATAGCCAGACCGTTGGCTACCCCACAGAAATAAGTAAACAGGCTACAACTTCCCAGAAGCTTTGGGTGTTAAATCCCTGTTAAACCTTAAGCTTGTAATGATAAAGGTTAACAACTTAAACGTCTAACAACTTTGCATAGAGCAAACAAACAATAAAAAATATTGTAAGGCATTCAGAAGAAAAACATTTTTAATGAAGAAAGGATATGAAATAAGTTTCTACCTTATGATGGGTTCCCTGAAAAAGGCTTGAGGTAGTATATAAAGAATTACTTATTTAATATGATTATTTAAGGAAAAAAAACCACTGTAATTGAACTGTGAACAATTCATCGTATATTTAAAAATTAAATGTCAACTTCTGGGATATTAACAATATCGATTGCTTAATCATTTTTATTTTAGCACTATTCAATATGTGGTTTGCAAACAGATAAAATGCTACAAGAATTTAAAGTATAATATAAAAATCTGCATGTTAAGTTTGAGATTAAACACATCTATTCTAATTGAGATTAAACAAAAAATCCAGTTCATTTTTTGAATGTTTTGAAAACTCCTCCGTTTAAATGAAAGTTTAAACACATGGATTGTTGAGAAACCCATTCTTAAGCAGAAAAGTCAAGGTATTTGGAAAGGAATAAACCAATTATAAGCAATAATCACTGAATAGGTGGTAGGAAGTTCTTAATTCTTTTAGCATGAATGTTTACATTAGAGAAGCCAAAACATCCAACTTTATTTTGAAAAAAGACCGAAGAAGGGTGTGTCTTATAGACCCTTCATTTAAGAAATTAAATAATGTAGATCTCAGTTGTATATACTTCAGTTTTTACTACAGTCACTCTCTTACCAACAAATATCTAATCTATAGCCTTAGGAATAGGCAACACAGCAAAGTTAATTTCCTAAATTACCGTGATTTACTGGCCTATTGCTACCTGGTCTCTGAATTTCTCATTGACCGCCTCTAAATCCACTCCACAGTCTTCTGATCTGTTAGACATGCGCAGAATCTGCTCTCCATCTGCTCAACACCACAAATGGTAAATTCTTACTTTAACCTATTACCACAATAGGTCTTTAATCTCCTGGGAAAACCCTGCCTCATCATTGAATTAACATGGCTGTCTTTGCCTGATTGCTCCAAATTTTGTTCATGCTTACTGGCAAACCTTGAGCCTGGTCCCACCTAGGCGTACTCCATTCTAGATTTGCCTGGCATCACTGCATGTTCTCACACTACCAATGCAGACGTACAGAGGGAGAATGGGCAAAGAAATGGATATAGCCTCAGTAGAACCAGGTTACACTCCCTATTACCCTTAATTACTCTGTAACAGTTAGCAGACCTTTTAAACAATCTGAGCCTCAATTTTATCCTTTGTTAAGTGGAAACAGTGGAATGACAGGAGAGGACTATGAGATTCAGATGATATGGATAAAAATACTATGAAAACACAAAGTATTGCCATTATAAAATATGCTGATTTTAAAAATATCTTTGTAATATTCTGAGATAGGACTGATTTTTTCCTTTAGATATAGTATTAAATGTGGTGATTAGGAATATTCAATATGGGATTATTATTACTAAACTTTGAGGTATAATAGATTATATAGGATTTTGCGAATTCTCTAGAGGAGTAGTTGGACAGTATTTACATTTAAAATATATATGTGTGTAGGTGCATATATATTGAACATATATATGTGTGTTTGTGTGTGTATATATATGTACATATATATAATTCCAAATAATTATTTCACAAATAAACTTTTAATTTATTGATTGATTATAAGTAAAAGTGTCTCTTCATTGTATTCTTTATATTAAGTTAAGATCTAAGGAACTTTTTAAGCAGGGCTAAGCTCATTGAGATTCTTGCTTATTTCCTTGTTAAAAATTTTATGCTAAAGTAATAGTACAAATGGATTCTTGCTTATTTTCTTGTTAAAAATTTTATACTGGAGCAATAGTACAAAAGGCGAGAATTTTTCTTTCTTATTCCTCTATATGAAGCCAATCACAAGTAACTATCTCTATGTCTTTAAGTGATTTAAATTCTTTAGACAAACGTTTTTCATAGAAGATGAATAAAGCAATTGAACTATGATTTTCTATATATTCATGTAATACACATCCTCCCTCTGATTTCAAAGGGAATTAGTATAAAATCTAATGTTGCTCTTATTCTTTTAGTGAACTGTTTTCACCACACTATATTCCTTATATAATAGAGTATTCGAAAAATATATCATTTGTTTTCTAAGACCTTTAGCTAACATTAGCTCAAACTACTTTTATTTTGCCCTTGAGATAGATTCACCTAAATAATATTTTCCTTGCTAACCTCAATAGCCTGACACAGTATATTACTTTTTGAGTCACTGTCCTCCTTTTCATTTCCAATATTTTCTTAGTCATAACTTTTAAGAAAAGGCTTTTGTAAAGCCACATTGAATACTGCTAGCTCTTTATTTTCCTTGGAAAGTGTAAAGTATTATAGTTCAATTATGGGGCTCTTACTCTCTTCCCTAGAGACTTGACTCCCATCTGTATTCATTTTTTTCCCCTCACTCAACTCTAGATTCTCTTTATTTAACATTCTGTGTGTCCAGTTTAAAAATACATGTGGTTAATTTCTCTTTATCTAATTCTGATACAGAGTCCTGATGTTTTTTTCCTTGCCAGTTAGCTATAAAATTATTAGCAGTACTGCCAGACCAAATGATCTTGAGAAAAGGAAGTGGAAGGGAAACCAGAATGGATAGCTCCTCTGCCTGTAAGTGTCATTAAAACAAGTGGATGACTCCAGTTGTTTGCTAGAGAACGAAACCACAGTGTTCATAAGTTTTTTTAGCACTAGAATCAATTTTCTCTTAATTTTAAAAGTAATATAAAATAAATTTTAATGGAAAAAACAGTACTTATGTGCACATTCTCGAAACATAAAATCGCTAATTTTCTAAAAGATTACAGTTTAAGACTAACATATGCCAGATAGATAATTATTGACATTTTATGTGTAAACACGTTCTTATAACATGGATTTAATTTTCTTCTAAATTCAGTTTTCACAGGTGAAGAGCATACACCTCACTATTAGCTTAAGTTGACTGGATGATGGGAGGAAATCAAATCTCGAAATTAGAAGTCTGAAAAAGTGGCAGTAGTAGCAGTGATAATAATGATAAAAAAATAATAATGGTTAATATCTTTAAGTCCTTGATGTGTGCTTGGAAGTAGCACTTTATGTACTCTGCTTTACTTTATCCTCACAAGAAAACTTAAGGATATATGTTGTATCTTTATTTTAATTTAATTTATTTATTTATTCATGAGAGAGAGAGAGAGAGAGAGAGAGAGGCAGAGACACAGGCAGAGGGAGAAGCAGGCTCCATGCAGGGAGCCCGACGTGGGACTCGATCCCCGGTCTCCAGGATCACGCCCTGGGCCTAAGGCAGACGCTCAACCACTGAGCCACCCAGGTGTCCCTATGTTGTATCTTTACGTATATATTATAGATGAGAAAATTGAGGCTTGGAGGAGGTTTTGTACATTTTCAAGATCATACAGATAATTAGTGGTGAAGCTGGAATTACATCCAGATTCCTACCCCAGAAAACAAACATTTAATCAATTCTGTGACCTGGGAAGGAAGGAAGGAAGGAAGGAAGGAAGGAAGGAAGGAAGGAAGGAAGGAAGGAAAGGAAAAAGAAAAAAAGAAGAAAAGAAAGAAGGAAAGAAAGAAAGAAGAAAGAGCTGTATCTTGAAAGGCAATGGCAGAAACTGTATAGACATGAAATTTTTAAAAAGCTATGAATATATACAAATAATAGGCAAAATTTAGAGAAGTTGATTATTTTCATTTTTCACAGTCAAAATGATACTTATGAATAGATTTTACCAGACAACAATGTGATTATTAAAGGTATAACGTCTAATGATATGTGAAAACCTTAATGAACTGGAACTCTGTAGTACTAGGATATACAAGTGTTTCCACCAACATGGAGAATTTTCTTGGTACCTCTCTTATATATCATTTCTGTGGTCTACTGAAAGTCTTGGCTAGGTTTAGAATTAATGAATTTCTAAAGGCTAATTCCCATGCTTGCCATAAGACAAACTTTTCTCCTCAGTACTTCAATCCAGTTTAGTTTCTATTCTGATTCAGTAGCTTAAAATAGATGGCGAAGGGAACGTTAGAGTAGTAAATAAATGAATAAAGAAAATGATGAAATGAGATCTTAATCAGAGCAAATATGTGAGGAAAAAATGACAATAATCTCTTAAAGCAAAGAATGGAGAAGCAAAATGTTAAGCAAAACATTAAAACACTTCTAAAATAGGAAATAGTGTTTAAAAAATCTCATACAGTGAGGGGATAAATTAAATGTCAGTGGATTAAAAAGTATCTGAGAAATGAAATAAAGAGAGAGAAAGGACAAATGACCTGATTCTTCTTTTAATGAAGATAAACCTTCTATAAAGGGCAAAGAGGTGATGTCCACTGATCTGTCAACCTGGTAGCACCTGGTGGAGGTCTTCAGTCTATTCTCAGAGTTTGGGTAGAACATACGAATAGGAGAGAGAATAAAAATCTTAGTCTCGGGGGACCTGAGTGGCTCAATCCGTTAAATGTCAGCCTTCAGCTCAGGTCATGACCCTGGGGTCCTGGGATCAAGCCCCATATGGGGCTCCCTGCTCAGTAGGGAGTCTGCTTCCCCCTCTCCCTCTGTCCCTCCTCTCCCTGCTTGTGATCTCTCTCTCTGTCTTCTTAAATAAATAAATAAAACCTTTTTTTAAAATCTTAGTTTTGCAAAAACTAGAGTAGATCTATATCCAGTGTGTAAGTAGAGTTTTCGTAATATTCCTGAACAGAAATGGTATTAGTTGTAAATTTAATCTCAGTACACAAGTAAGGCCCATTTCTTGTTAGCCAGTAGTCTCCTTCAGGGAACTTTGGGACACACACATTTAACGCCTTAGTTTTTAATAAGTGGGATCTAGAGATTGTGCTGGGAGTATTTTTAGAATGAAGATTTCTTGGAGGGATATTATGACGATCCTCTCATACAAAGACATTTATCAGAAAACAGGATTAGAGAGGTAATTGATTATTCTTTTTTCTCTTCCTCCTTTCTTCTCCTTTTTTCTCATCAGATACTTAAGACTGATTTTAAATGAACATCTATGACCTCAATTCTCCAACTATGAAACTATTCTAAAGTAAGGATTGAGAAATACTTCAGAAAATGGAAGACATTTACCTCAAGTTACAATCTTGCAGGACACACAAGCACCTGTCATTAAAAGGATTCGTTTATAGAAGAGGTTGTCTCCTCTTACCCCTCCACTTGGACTAAGGATCTTAATCTTAAACATTACATAAATAGGAGTGATTTAATTAAAACTTCAAGAAATGTGTTACTGTTAATTGAATTCTTGCTACAGTTACCTTTGCAAACCAATGTTAATGAAACTCCAGTTCAAAGTGGATGGGCTTGGGGAATTGAGATAGCTCTTCACTGCCTCACCTGAGATGCCACCACACCGTCTTGTCAGTCAAACGGGGGAGCCCAATTTGTAGCTATTGATCCCCTTTTACACAAACTGCTAGGATTTAAAAAAACAAACAAACAAACAAAACCGAACCAGGGGTTCCAAGGCCATGAAGCAGGGTCAGTGAGTGAGAAAGGGAAATACTTCTGAGCTTCTGGAAGCCTCTCACCTGTGGTGCAGGGCCCGCGCGGTGCTGGGTCCCGCTCTGCCCCTCCCCCAGCTCCCGGCCCCCCGCCCCCCCCCCCCCCCCCCCCCCCCCCCGGGCGGCTTTATCACCGAGCTCTAAATTACCCTGGAGCTTAGAGACAATCAGGTCAGCGCCGCTTCACTAGGGAAAAGCTTCTTACTTCCCAGCAGAAGCCTTTGCGGAGGGGATGGAGGGGAGGGGATGGAGGGGGGAGGATGGAGGGGAGGGGATGGAAGGGGGGAGGATGGAGGGGGGAGGATGGAGGGGAGGGGATGGAGGGGAGGGGATGGACGGGGGAGGATGGAGGGGGGAGGATGGAGGGGAGGGGATGGAGGGGGGCAGGATGGAGGGGAGGAGATGGAGGGGGGAGGATGGAGGGGAGGGGATGGAGGGGGGAGGATGAAGGGGGGGATGGAGGGGAGATGGAGGGGGGATGGAGGGGAGGGGATGGGGGGGAGGAGATGGAGGGGGGAGGATGGAGGGGGGGATCGAGGGGAGCGGATGGAGGGGCCGACGGGGACCGCACCCCCGGGGGTCGCCCTGCACCCGAGCCCACGAACTTGGCGGCGCCGCGGAGTCTCCTGTGCACCTGCTCCGCCCGCAGCCGCAGCGCCTGGGCGGAGCCGCGCTTCCCGGGCCCCACCTACGGGCAGCGGCCGCCCGGGCGTCGTGGTCCCGGCCCCCGCCCCACAAGTCTGCAGCCACCAGCTCGCGAGGCCCCGGTTGGGGCCGCACCGCCCCCCCCCCCCCGCGTCCCCCCCCCGCTCCCTCCCGCTCCCCGGAGCCCTGCCTGGAATCCGGGGAGCAGCCTCGGGTCTACACGGACCCTGCACGGTCCCCCCGCTCCCCCCAGCCCTGCTGGAATCCGGGGAGCAGCCTCGGGTCGCCCAGCTGACCCTGCACCGCCCCCCGGAGCCCTGCCTGGAATCCGGGGAGCAGCCTCGGGTCTACAGGACCCTGTACGGTCCCCCCCGCCCCCCCAGCCCTGCTGGCATCCCGGCAGCAGCCTCGGGTCTACACGGACCGTGCACGGTCCCCCCCCCCCCGCTCCCCCCAGCCCTGCTGGAATCTGGGGAGCAGCCTCGGGTCCACGCGGACCCCGCACCGCGCCCCCCAGCCCTGCTGGAATCCGGGGAACAGCGTCGGGTCTACGCGGACCGTGCATGGTGCCCCCCGCTCCCCCCAGCCCTGCTGGAATCCGGGGAGCAGCCTCGGGTCTACACGGACCCTGCACGGTCCCCCCGCCCCCCCAGCCCTGCTGACATCCCGGCAGCAGCCTCGCGTCTACGCGGCCCCCTCCCCGAGTGTCGGGCCAGGCCGCCCCGCGCGCTCGCAACTCCTCGGGGTCGGGGGGGCCGGAGACAAACTTTGCCTCCTCCCCGCCCCCCCACGTCCCCAGGCACCCGCAGCCCGTGCGCCCACACACCTCGGGACTCCGAGGGGTGCTGTCGCGGTCTGGGCATGCTCAGTATCGGGGCAGGATTTGATTGAAAGTTAAAAAAAAGAAAGAAAGAAAGAAAGAAAGAGAGCGAGGGAGCGCGAGGAGGCGTGGGGGCGGGGGCGGCTCTGCGCGGGGCCTGCGGGGCGCGCGGGGCGGGTTGCGGGGCTTCCCCAGGCGGATGCCCTTGAGGCGGTCTCCTTGGGGGGGCCGCCCCCGCCCCCGCCCGGGTCCCCCGCCCCGGGTCCCCGGCCGCCGCGGGCCGCACACCCACGGAGGGCGCTGGGCTGGGCGACGCCGGCCGCGCGGACCCGCCCCCTGCGAGCCGCCCGGATTGGCTCCTCGGAGCCGCGTCCCGGGTGCAGCCAATGAGGCGGCCGGGGCGGGGGCCGCGGGGCGGGGCTGCGGGCGGCCGCCTCCTCCCGGAGGGATTCCTGGAGGAGCTGCAGTGTGGGGATGCTCTAGCCCGAGCGCTGCCCGCCGCGCCGCGCCGCGCCTCCTCCGCCTCCGCCTCCTCCGCCTCCCGCAGCCGCAACTTGCAGCCGCGCCCGGGCCAGCCCCCCGGGTGGTGTGCACGGCGCCCCGAGGGGTGTGTGCAGCGCGGGGGCGGCCCTGGGACCGGCTGGCGGCCCCGGGGAGCCTCCCACGCACCCACACCCACACCCACGCGCCCCTTTTGTGTTGCAGGCTGCCCCTCCACGAGCAGAGGCAGCGGGAGGACGCGTGCGCCCGCACGGGTCCACGCGGGCAGAGCCGCGGGGACGGACACCGGCACCCCCTCCGGGTCCTGCCTGCAGGTAAGACGGCGACTCCCGCCGCGTGGCCGCCTTGCCCGGACCCGGCTGCAGGACCGGCCCCCCTGGCCGCCTGGGTCTGGGCGGTGGGGGCTGCTGCAGGGGAGGGCGCTCCGGGGGGGGGGGTCGTGATCCGCGCGCCCCGGGGGCAGCTCCTGCAGGAGCGCCCGCGATGGAGCCCGGAGTTGCAGCTGGGCCCCCCGCCCCATCCTCTTGCTCCCTCTCCCCTGCTCATCCTTTCTTCTCCATCGCATCTCCCACCTCCCCCGCCCCCGGGCTCGGGCTCTCTCGCGTCCCCACCCTCCTCCCATCCGAAGGAGGCACAGGGTTTCCTTTCTCTTCCCGGAGAGGATCGCCTCTTCTCAGAGCAAAGAGGGGGGTCTACGGGGTCGCGAGGGGTCGCGGGGGGTCGGGGTGGTGATGGTGGGGGGGACCAGGGTAGAGACAAACCTTTGCAAAAATTCGAGAACTGAAAGCAATTGGAGGGAATAAAGGTAGTCAGGCTCCAGCCCGGGCTGTCGGGAGGGCAAGCATCAAGTTTGACTCCTTCCCCTCCTTGCAAGACGCTGTGCCTCTCACTTGATTCCTTCCAACGAAGCAAAAATAACCCACTGATCTAACCCACTTTCAACTGCTTAATTGCCGTCGCTTTGAGGTGCCACCATCCCACTTTGCCCGTTGGCCTCTGTCCTGTGGGGCTGGCTAGGGGCTTCTGCCCATCCGTGGTAGCCTCTGCTGAACTTTCAGGGTGGGGGGGGGGGGGTTTCTCGTGTAAAGAAAAAAAAATTCAAAAACCAGATCATTACTTAGTCCTGAGGTTCCCGGCTATGGCCTTTGCGTTGGGGGGCAAAGGATGTAAAGTTTCAAAACATTTGCAAGGGACACCAGTGTGACCGGGAGGGTTGGATTTCTACTTTGAGAAAGCTAATCTTCTCGTTCGTTTTGCCTACGTGTTGATTCCTACTTTATTGACCATTAACCCTTCAGTGAAGTGAAGCAACTGTTTCACTGATTCTGTGTATGCAGTTGCCAGCTCTCTCGGCCCTTTCGCTCTGTGTGCCTTATGTTGCCGGGATATCCAGGTCCTGCCTTGCCTGATTTTCTTTTAATGAGGATGTTGGGCGATGCAGACGTGGTGTGAGTGCAGTTTCAGTTCTCCATTTGGGAGGCACATGGAAGCTCAGTTGGCCACGAATCCTCTTGTAGTGGAACAAAGTTTAGAAAGTAATCGTAGGGAGATAACCTCAAATTTTAAAAATCTTAAAAGGCAAATTTTGTTCTCGTGTCTTACTATAAGAGGAAGATATCCAAAGAGCCCTGTTCCCTGGCTGCCCACACCATAGGTCGAGCAAAAGGTCCTTGTTGGACAGAGCCTTGACAGCAGCTTCAGCAACATGCAATTCCCTCATCGGCGCTGTACACCTTCCTTTCCTGTTATTCATGACCAGGATGGCTAAGTGATTGTTGTCGGACGGGAGGAGGTAGAGAGCAGTGCCCGGGAAAGCATTCCAAGTGCTTCCAAGCATTCCAGAGGGAAGCCAGCAGATGTTAGCGTCCAGCTGAATCCCTTCCTTTGGTTTATCAGGGGAAATGCCAAGTCTCACTTTTTTTTTTTTTTTCCTACGTGCACACTTGGGATAAGAAAAGGTAATCTTCTTTCTAACTCTATTGGCCCTTCCACACTAATTTATGTACCCCAGAAAGCCTTTTTTTCTTTTTTCCAGCACATAGCTTTGGTGTATAAGTTTACACGTTGACTTAGAGAAGGCCTGGTTTCATTTGCCATCACTGTAAATGCACATTTTCTAAGCCCATTTTCCATTTGAGGCACTTATCTTTCCTATCTAAGTAGAATTGTCTAGTCACAAAAACAAGATCTTCCATCTAGGGTTTTGACATTTAAATGCCTTTTTTTTTTTTTAAATGTATCTCTGTTGAAAGCTAACTAATTTTTTAGAGGTACCACCTTTTGGATACAAGGACAAAAGGACAATCCCTTAATTGCCTCATGTGTGTACAACTGAATTAACAAGTTTAGACATGAAAAGATGTACAAAGAGGAACCCAATTACTTCCCATGTGAGCAAATTAGGATTTTGTTTGCTTATTTCTCTCCTGTCTTAGGAAAGGTAAAACTTTGGGCTTGATTTGTGACATTTATTTTCATGTCTCTTTACAAACGTTAATTATAGCAATGACATGTGAGAGAGATGCATAGGAGTGTTTGGTTTCTCGCATACTTCTGAAAAATTAAGCCTTTTATATTCTAGAAGTCAGAACTAATTCTAATATATAGTGAGTGTGTTGAGAAGAGACTTGAAATGATACATTGTAAGAAATTATTTCCCTGTCATCCCATAAAATGTTCTAGCATGACAATTTTATACAGTCTTCATATTTTCTCCTTTAAAAAGAATGTCTTAGTAAATCTTATCAGTGTTTCAGGGCAAATATGGTAAAGAGGCTTTAACATATATTTATCAGAACTAAGGGCTGCTCCTATACAGAGGAGATGCTAAAATATTAATTCCACAAAATACCACACAATAGAGAGTTGCAGAGTGGTTTGAAGCTTCGTTTCCTAATGGAGAATAGTATTCTATTTGGTCCGATGATCGGATAGTTCTAATCAAGAAATATGAAAATGGATAACATGGTATTTACATGATAAGATTTGCATCTTAGGCTTGGTGCTAACTGAAAATAAAACTATATGCTAGCTTTATTATTATTTATTATGAAAATAAGCTATAGTTACATTTGCAAAATGAAATGGAAGATTAGTAAATAAAAAGCAGAATGTGTTAGAAATCTGAAAGTTAATTGGAACTCCCTGTTAGCCTAATGACACCTTGGACACGATATCAATTCCTCTCTTTTGAAGTCAGTTTATGAAGTCAATTTAGAGAAATTCCCTGAAACAGGTTTTGAGAACCATCTAATCTTAAGGAATTCTACTTAAGACAGACAATTATATGAGCCTGAAATACTTATAGCTCTTATGATTTCCAGTTTGTGCATGGCCGGGAAGAGATATCATTAATGCCAAATTGGAACATAACATTTTTTTTCTAATGGTAGTGATTAGATGATTTGGGGGAGGGAAAGCAGAAATAAAACAGTTTGATTACATAATGGAACAAATTTGTTCTGTTATTACAAAAAGCCAAGACCAAAGTTTGACTTTGTGCCATAGCATAATGTAGGTATGGGTTTTGCAAGTGTTTTTGCTAAGCGGTAATGCTTTTTTAAATTAAGTATCTGATCTACTTGTGGATTTTTAAAATTTGTAATTGATTTGCTTGTCATAAATCCATCTGTATCAAAAGTGTAATGTATAAGAGATGCTTTTTAGTTGAATTTGTTTTCCATTCATTTGAATTTGCTTTTCCATTGAAATTGGCCAAAGCTATTTAAACCGGAATAAAGTGTATGGCAGCCTAAGTACATAAGTATTTAGCATTTAGGGATATATATACACACATATGTGTATATGTGCATACATATGTGTTTACATGTGTATACTTTTTAAATCATGTAACTTTTTCTAAGAGGATTAGAAATTAATGGACAGTGTCAAAACTGCTGAAGCTAGGGAGTACTCCTGTAAAAAAGTACCATTTAAAGAAAAATAACAATGTCTTGGGGATGCTTTTAATGGTATTTTGGATGAAAGCCTAGGAATACCCAGAGGCAAAATGAATGGGGGGTCTAGATCTTTCCCTTTATATAGCTCTTCTATGGCTTTGGCAAGAAGTTATTTTTGCATGAATCATGGTTTAAAAAAAAAAAAAAGCCTCTTAGAACAAGAAAATGGACTTCTATATACAGGTAACAAGCTGAAATCATATTTTTACATGATTTGGACCTAATGGAAGGATAAACTTTCTGTTTTTCTAAGGCTCTTATCAGGTGCTTCTTTCAACATTTGCATAAAGATAAACTTGTTCCTAATCTTTTACATAATTGAATGGCATGGTTATCATTGCTTTTTCAGGTAAGGGCTTATGAATTGGTATCTTTAATACTTACTCTAGTAATGATCAATATTTTTTGTAATATTTTTGAAAACTTGATTTAAACCTCTCCATTAAGGGTGCCCCCCCCCCTTTTAAAGCACAATTTCTCCAGTTAGAAGAAGACAGTATTTTTCCTTTAGCTTCTCTGTCATTTTAAGAGTTCTTGAAGAACTATTTTATGTTGACTATAAGATAAACTATGGTAGCAGGGCATATAGATATCATTCTACTCATGTGTTAGTAATAGGAAAATAAACTTATTTTAAATTATATTGCAAATATATTCATGGTATCTATTGCAAGAAAGAGAGCATGCTGTCCTTTCTTGTATCTATGAATAAAAGTTTAACTTTTACTATTTTTTTAAATTATTTTAAGGTGTACAGTGAGAAATTTGCTATGTTGTCAAAAGAGTAAGCACTGGAAATGCTATTTGTGTAGTTTTAAATAGAATTATAGATGTCTTATTGCAAAGAAGCCTCCTTTTCAAATATGTTTCCTTCGTTTAAAAAGTGTTTAAGAGAGTTCTAAAACAAATTAAAGTTCAATTTAGAATAAAAATAAAATAGCATTAGAAATGAATTTTCCGCCACATGTTTAAAAAGAGGCAAAGCATTTTTTAAAAAATCATTTCTCTAATTTTTATATTTAGTTTAATTATAAATTTTAATTGTATAGAACTAGTTCTTATTCTATCTGGGTTTCTTTTTGTGTCTACAATGCTCAATGCTTAGTTTATGTGGCACGCTGGTTTCCATAATTTACCAGTAATGTAAATGAGGGGAGGTCAAAGTTCATCTTTTTGGTTACCAATATTGTGGTGATATAAAGAAAAAATACTGGTCATTCCTATATTGGTCTCACATGTTGTATGTTGAGCACACTAATTATACACATAGGGAGTAATTTTGTTAAAGAGGAGCCCTGGAAAATTGTAAAGCAGATGAAGATAATAATTGCCCTTTATTTCTTAGCTGTTTGTACAAAATGGGAGCTGAAAAATTTCCATGCAGAACAAGAATGGCCTTTTTCAGCTAGTATAAGAATCTAGTGAAACTATTGGGTTAAGATATAATTTCCTAACAGGCCTGTAAGACAACATTTCATCACACATGCCAGACGGCAACTCGGCTAGAATAACCCCAAATACTGTGGGTAAGACATGTGGTTAAGTGCCTCAGTCAGGAATTAATTTTCGGTTGAAATATCCAATGAATCAAATCCAGGTATGGTACTGAAACTTGAGTCTGACTTCATCCCAGTGAACCTGTTTCTCTCTCAGTGAAGTGTAGCCTTGCTTTTAATTCTGTATAGCGTAGAGTTCATATCATTATTTGTTTGTTTGCCAAAGAGTATTATGAGTAAAAGAGGTTGTATTTTTTTCCTTCAATAGGTAAATGTTTTCTTTTTCTTTTTTTTTTATTCTCTAAATAATTCAACTAGATAATCAAGGATAAAATGCACACAGGCACTTAAACACAAATAGAATCAGAGGTATTGAAATGTAGATCATTCTTATACCACAATTGCTTAAATGATACACACTATACCTTGTTGTCCTCCCACATCTTCCCTGACTACAACCATCTTTCCAGTCTCAGGGGGTTTGAGGGGGGAAGGCAGGCCAGGCCACCTGACGCCTCCGAGGAGTAGTTCCCAGGTGTGGCCTCCAGGGGGCAGTCTCTTGTTTCTAGAGGTCCCCTCTCTGGGCCAACCTTGGGGCCCAGACTTCACTGGAGCTTGGAAGCTGGTAATTGGATTTACTAATTGCTACTTAGAGATTTGTGGGCATATTTTCATCAAGATGAAGGCAAAAGCACATGCAATACTCAGACAAAAAAACATACACAGCTATTCCAAAGTTAGTGCTAAGACTTACCAAATGTGATGTTGACCGTCTGTGTTTTACAGTAACTCATGAAAGAACTTTTATCTCATGTAATTTCCTTTCACTACACACACAAAGGATCCAAGCAGATGGTGAGATTGTGAAACTATGAATCGGTTCACAGTAACTTTCTGTGCTTTTGAATACCATTGGGTAAAGCTGAAATTACTGTTAAAAAAGAATTTCAGATCCTTGGATTGGCTTTAGTACTTGTGAAATGTACACCTGTGTCTTGTTAGGGAGCCCCTATGCATTTACATTACTTGTCCTTATCATCACATATAATCGAGGATTGGTTTGCATTTCATGGAACCTCTGGATATTATTTTGAGATCCCAAATAAGGTTGCTTTTAAGATGGGTTATTATTTTCCGACATAATTTTTGAGGGTTACTGTAAGTGTAAACCATAGTATAGCCTCATGGCAGCAGTCTAGACTCACAAAAATGTCAATGTGTCATTGTGTGCACTCTCCTTGAGGAGGAGAAAGAGCAATCGAGACTATCTTTTCCTTCATGACGTACTGTACCCAGTATTCTAGCCGTATAAGCAGAGGATAGGACCTTATTTATCACCTATAAACTATAGACACTGCTTAATTCTGAGAAAAAAAAATCAACAATAGTTTTTAGACCACTAATGACTTTTGAAACAGGTACAAGTAGTGTAACACGGGTTGCAAAGGCCTAGCTGAGCTTCCCTAGCAATCACGCTTTGAGTTAGCAAGATTATGAAAAAGAGTTGACACAATTTCTCAGGAGAAAGACAAGGGAGCAAAGCACCGAATCTGTTTCTGACTTGGACTGCCTGCCAGGTCCTGGTTTACAAGGCTGGCTTTCTGTGTAATCCCCAGCATTTTTATCAGATTTGAGGAATGAATAAAGTGAACCATTGGACATTTGAGCATATTTCCAGAGCACCAGAATCTCCTCTATAAATAGAATAACATCACCATCCTATTTTAACCAGTTTCCAAGCTCCAAGGCCACAGTTTTTATATTTAAATGTGTATAAATCAGACCATTATATTCCTAAAAATGCTCGAGTTTTATCTCGAGAGTACAGGAAACTCTCATGTTAAAAGCGTAGTTCACGACATGATAATACATATATCTATTTTTAGTATTTTTATTAAGTTATAACGTTAAATTAAAAAAAACTAAGCAATCACCTTGAGATATATCTAATAATTCAGAAAAGTGACATTTCAACCAAAAAAGCCAACATCCTCCTCAATTGACCAAAACTGGCTTGGCTTTTAAATTGTGAAAACGAAATAAGACCAAAAAAACAAAATGTACTTGATATGCAGGTTTCCAATTTTTTTTTTTTAAATCAAGAATCCTAGATATTTTCTAAGCCACTTCTGGACACCACAAAATGAATATTGATGCTAGCGGAGAGCTAGCTCCTTTAGGAAAGAGTAGACTAGTTCTGCTATGGCTTTGAGAATGTTTCAGGATTTATATATTGAACACATAGCAACAGTTTTATTTCTCTTGACTTCTGGACCCTTGGGCCTCTTTGTGTTGAAGTGCATCACTACCCCCTGCCAGAGTGGAAGAGGTCTGCTCAGCTCTCCAGCCACAAGCGATCTAGTAACTCCCTTGCCGTCCCTTGCACTTTCTTCCTCACTCTCTTCCTTTCCTACCCTCCCCTTATTCTTTCTTCTTTCCTGTTTTTTCTATCTTAATGAGTTATCTTCCTATAGAATCACTAACTGGGAGCTTAATACTAATCTCTAGCAGCTGGATTTATTATTATTTTTTTTGTCAACAAGCAAGAAATTTAATTCTTAATTTGTATACATTTTTAGGTTAGCTTCACAAAACAGCTGTATAGAGGAATAAGGGAGCAGCCTCTTCACTTGTTTATGGACTGTGCCATGATTTGAATGTTTTTAAGTCTTGCAGGTGAACTCTAGCCTACTGGTAATTTCAGGAACAAATTTGACTACAAAGTGAATGAACAATAATGTTTGAAAGTGCACACAAATGGCATGTCCTATTAGGCACTTTTTTCTCCCCATTTTGTTCTTCTAATGATAGCAATTAAATCATTATTTTCGTGACAGTTACAGAGCACGGTATTTTTAAAGAATTGCATTGCCTTATTTGACTTTGATGATGAAGAGATTCTCCATTTTACAGTTGCAGTAAAGGAGATGAAGTTGTTTGCTTGCAATTACACACTTAGGAAGCCTTTTATAATTTTTACCTACTGGATCATACTGACTCAGCATTCAATAGAGAAAAAAATATGTTTTCAAATTTTCTCAAAATATAAGTAGTAGTTTGCTATTTCCTATAAAGATTAGAAATTAACATCACTAAATTTGGATACACTATTTACATTGAGGAGATAGGGAGATTTTAACACACTGGCATTTCATTTGTGGCCCTAACTTTGAAATAAATTGTATGTATATTTTAAAATTATCCAAAGGACAGTTTTCTTAAATTTAAGAGAAGTCACTAAGCCTGAGTCACTAAGCTCAGTTGGCCCTTAGTCATTGCTATATCAGTGCAATATGAGATGTCATCACACTTGTTTTTTTTTTTTTACTGGTCAACTACAGGATCCTAAGCCACCTCCCAAGTGCACAGAGATGTGATCGAGATAGTGAGGGATGTAGCTTCACCCCAAGTTCTTTATCCTCATCTCTCATTATCTGCCTCATTCAAACTCACACACACAACTTGCTACTGCTTCCTGAACCTAATATTAATGGAAGTCGTGAATCTAGCAATGCTTTTCCCTTCTACTCCATGATAGAGGATGTTAAGTAGGGAACATATCCAAGCCCCAGTTATTTTTTTTAAATATTTTTTTCTTTATTTATTATTTATGATAGTCACACACAGAGAGAGAGAGAGGCAGAGACACAGGCAGAGGGAGAAGCAGGCTCCATGCACCGGGAGCCTGATGTGGGATTCAATCCCGGGTCTCCAGGATCGCGCCCTGGGCCAAAGGCAGGCGCCAAACCGCTGCGCCACCCAGGGATCCCCCCCTCCAGTTATTATTCAGTCGTCACTGAAGTCCATCAATTGACAATTCTTAATGTGAAGAAATAAACACGTTTGTGAGTGATTGTCAAGAGCCATACATGCTGTGATGTGGACTGACTTAATTGACTCTCTCGCTGATCCGATATGAGGAAACAGGAGTTTGAATTAGGAAAGACCTATAGAAAGAATGCAAGATTAACTAGAGCATAGGAGAGGTATTTATAGGGATTCCTGGACAAACACAAGGTAATCACATTCTTGTGTTCTTATTACATGTCAGGCACTTTTCTGTGTACTTTCCATGCTTCATTCTTTTCAGTATTTTCAATAATCTATAAGGTTTAAGTGAGAAAATTGTGGAAAAAGTAACTTGTCAGAGTCGTATGCCTGTTCTGTGGTAGGATATGGATTCAGACACAAGCAGTCTATTTACAGAACCAATACTCAACCATAAGCAATCATGTAATCGTTAAGTTCCTCAGTGGATGAAGGGGAACAAATGGTGACCAAGAAGTAGAGGTGTCTGAAATAGATCCAGGAGTCCCAAGCAGACTTTATCTACTTCATAATTTGAATCAATATGGCCATCAAGGTGATGTGACACAAGCCTGAAACTTACAGACCTGCGTAAAATACCTACTCTGTCATGGTAAGCTTCAGTAAGATATTTCACTGCTAGAAGTTTCATTTCACCAGAAAGAGAAATGTAACAATGTTTGCAAATTGTCTCATACCCTGTTAGTAGGAGGCAGATCTGGCTGGCCACCCTTGTCAGCCATTTTTTATTAGAAACTCTTTCACTTGCAGAACTTCCACCTAACTCCAAATGGTTTAAGAAAGAAAAGGGTTTTGAGAGCTCAGGTTACCATAAAGTTCAGGAGTATTTTGGATTTGGTTGTAGCTGGAAATGGGAAATGAAACCACACAACCCCCTATTCCCTCCTCACCTCTCATCTTGGTTCTTTTCTCTGCCATCACTTTATTTGGAGTCAGGCTCTCTGTTTACAGTGGTAGGAATGCATCAAGTGACTATAGGGTTATGTCAGAAATCTCCATGTAAAGATAACATCTCTTTTGCAAAAAAAAAAAAAAAAAATCTGGGATAAGCTCGATGGGAACAACTTGGATCACTTGCCCTGAACTCTTGAAATAAGATACTTACCTAGGCTGAGCATAGTGTCATTCCTGGATTTAAAAGTTGGAAATAAATAAATAAATAATAAATGTTGGAAATAGCATTACTTAACGGAAAGAGAGTTTAGCTGTTATAAGAAGGAAAAATGACTAGATTTAGGGCAGGCAGAAGCAGCACTCAGTTCATAAGGTACAGGCACTGACCCTGAGAAAGGATGTGAGCTGGCATTAATGATGGAGCAGGCTCCTAGAAAGCCCCTCTTGTTCCAGACACTAACCCCTCAGTTGGTGAGTCAGGGGAAAATCCAGGGGATTCTAGGGAAAGGTCCATAATAGTTGAGGATGTAGAGAGGAGTGGCACTCAGAGGCTTGGAGCAATGGCCATTTACCAACATTTTCCATACTATGGAGTATGGAAATACTCAATAGTCTGTTAACAGGTATGACTGTATCTGTGTAGGAAGACTGAATATTCAGAGGCTGAGGGCTAAGTTGAGTGTCATTTAATTCTATTTGGGTCCTTACTGCCTTTCTTTCTCTTTTTTTTTACTACAGTAGGCAGGTACTTGTAGAACTTGAGGATTCTTAGACTGAGCTCAGGAAAGCCCAAAACAGCAAACTGAAGATATGTACGGGGCCAGCTGTGCATAGGCCACTACTTTAAATGTTTGTTGGGTGTGTGGGGTTACTTCAAGTTTATAACCATCCTAATACCTTAACCACTTGTATATTGCCATAGATACAACATAATGAATTTGCACTGCATTTTCTCCTTGCTGCACCCCAAAATGAAAAGGAATTATTTTAAGAACAACGTGTGTTTCTCAGGAAGTACTCACATGCTTTTATTACATGCCAGGCATTATTTTGGATGCTGGGAAGTTAGAAGCAAACACAGCAGACGAGGCCCCTGCTTCTAAGGCAGACGACGAAAACCAACATCACTTAAGAGCAAAGCACAGCTAAGCTGGTTTGAAAAAGAAATGCTATGAGATAATAAAACAGGCGAGTAAATAAAGCAACATTGGAGACTCTGGTCAACTAAGAATATGCAAGTTGAGGCATAAAAGAAGGGACCAGCTACCTAAAAAGCAGAAGAGCCCTATGGACAGAGGAACCCTGTGCAGAAGCGCTGCCAAGGAAATGAGTGCAGTTTGCTCATGGAAGAGACAAAAGGCAAATAGAGCTGAAGTGTAAAGATGCTGGGTCCATGAGTTGAACCCTGCTTTAATATTTTAACTAAACCAGTCTTAAACATGATCAAGGGAACTTTCAAAATGATACGATCACACAACCCCCACATCATTTAAAGATATGTGGTATCTTCTATCTGTGGAATCATTTCCAGTCTGGGTCCACAGGCTTACATTTTTTATGGTTGCCATCATGGAACATGTACCATTTCCACTCAGACTCTCAAAATGCCTTCTTAGGTGTCTTTCAGGTGTATATTTTCATCTTCCATATTCATCTTTAGAAGTGTAGCTCCTTTTCTTTCACGGCACGCATTCCTGAGACACCCTCGATGTCCCTTCTGTTGAATCTTGATAACCTTTCTCATTTTGCCCTCATTTCTAAGGGAATCGCATCTGTGGCCTACGCCCACTTTTATGATTTCTCTGCATTTAAGTGAACACCTTGGCTTTTTATCACAGTAATGATTTTTTTCAATGTAATTTCCTTTTGACTATATATTCGATTATATCCTACAAAACTCTAATTTAGATTTTGAAACAAAAGTAAATAAACACTGGAAACATAATGAAACAAATCCTTTTGTGTCGATTGTCATTTAGACAACATGGGTCTCAGAGCATTAACCGGAAATTATTTTTCCTTTATCTGGTTTCATATCCTGGTTTCAAGAACTCAATAACCGAAGTCTACCTAGGTCATTTTATGATAGTAAACTGGGTGCTGACAGAGGCATATTAACTTCTGTGAGATTGCAGTACCACTCAATACACCGCAGCAGTAATGAAGTAATAATTAAAGCGTCAATCTTGAATGGCCTTCTGGTCTCCCTTAAGATTCCTCTGGACATTATACTCTGATAACCTATTTTGAAAATGGAGTTTTCTTTGCTGAAACCACGTAAGGCCACCTTTATATGAATATTGCAAGAGTATTATGATAAACTCTTCTGGTCAATACGTGATATGCTCTGTTTTCCTTATCTGTGGAACCAACGCTCTTTTGGATCTTGAATAGCTTACGTTTTAGTACCTATATACTTGCATATATTTGGATATTTTAAAATATCGCTGATTGCACCACTAACTGCAAGTGTTTCAGGATTTTGCAGTGGTATTTTTTTTTTATCATCTCTGACTTGCCAGTGCCTAAGAGACAGCAGGAAGAGAGCGTTCTCTAGAATCATTGTGTTTACTTAATACACACACACAATAGGAACAGAAATTCAGTGAAATATTTTTTATGTTTTATTTTCATTATTAGTTGTGTTCTAATAATTCATCTTCAGTTCTCTTTTTTCCCCTCATTCATTAAATAAATATGGGCATGACCAAGTAAGTTAACAACATACTAACAGGTAACAATCTGTGGTTTTAAAAATACTTCTCTTAAAAGTATTACCAATTTTCAAAGAATTACAGTGCATTTAAAATCCCATCAAGCATATGTAAATAAAATGGGTATGCAGAAATACGCAGTGGCTTATTTTGAATATAAGGGATCATCATACTGCTTCCATACAACACCTGGTGCTCATTGCCATTGCACTCTTTAATCCCCAAAGACTATTTCACCCATTCCCCTTACCCACCTCCCCTCTGATAACCATCAGTTCGTTTTCTATAGTCTGTTTCTCGGTTTTCCTCTTTTTCCCCCATGACCATTTATTTTATTTCTTAAGTTATATGAGTGAAATTAAATTACATTTAATTTAATATAAATTTTACGAGTGAAATCATATAGTATTTGTCTTTCTTTGACTTAGTTCACCTAGCATAATACTCTCTAGCTCCATCCACATTGTTGCTGCAAATGGTAAAATTTCATTCTTTTTTATGACTGAGTTATATCCCATTGTGTGTGTATGCATGTGTGTATATATATATGCATCTTCTTTATCCATTCATCAGTCAGTGGACATTTGGGCTCTTTCCATAATTTGGCTAATGTTGATAATAGTTGCTATCAACATTGGGGTGCATGTATCCCTTCAACTATTTTTGTATTCTTGGGGTAAATACCTAGTAGTGCAATTGCTAGATTGTAGGGTAGTTCTATTTCTAACTTTTTGAGGACCCTCCATACTGTTTTCCAGAATGCACTGGATTATTGTTTTTAACGTCCACACAGAATCTGGCACCAAAGCTATTATTGGTCATCCCCAATCAAGCAGATCCATGTTGGTCGGCTACGTTTTGAGAAATTCAGTTAATAGCTACTAGTTATAATAGCTAACAGCTAAAAACCATTAAGCTTTATTTTTGTTGAAACTGTGTCAGTGTGCTGTACTCCTTTTTTGGTTAGGAGCGAATTTTCTTGTAGAGTAGATACACAGATGTGGTTAGAATATAATTTCTCTTCCTTTAAGGTAGTGAGTAGAGAACTAGTCTATGGAACTAACAAAGACTGAGCATCGATACGTAGAATTTTGTGTTCACATTTAAAAACAGTCAAATGATATAAAAACCTTCAGTCTGTCTAAGTTAGTGATGTGATTTTACTAGATTATCTCTCTGACACCTTTCATGATTCCTTTGGCTTTCCTGCTGAATGTGAATTTTTGCATAATGGTGCATAAGATTGGAGATTATGTCCTCAATCTTTCAGTCATTTCATTCATCTGCTCAAAGATATTTTAAGAGTGCAAACTCCCAGACATCCCAACCACCTATAGAAGAACAAAGTATAGTTCAGTTGAGAGATACCATAAGCCAGTAAAGATAACATACCCAGATGTGAACTGTGAGAAGGTCAGGATAGGGTAGGATTCGCTTTGATAATAAACAACAGGAAAACATGAGTGGCTTAAACACGTAAGCCTTATTTCTTGCTCTTACTACTTAGCCATTGTGGATCTGTGTGTGTGTGTGTGTGTGCACGTGTGTGTGTGCGTGTGTACAATGGCATGTGTGTGGCAGAGGGAGGGGTGGGGGACGAGTGTTTCTCAGATTTACATCCTCCTTCAAGGACCCAGACTAATGAGGGCCTCAGTGGCTTATAACACTGTCACTTCAACATCATGTTTAAGGATTCATTGCAGTAAAGAGGGAAGCACTGGAAGGTTCCTCACCGGCATTTAACTACTTTGACCCTATAAGAGGCAAAAATAATTTCTGGTCAGAGGTGATTAGCCAGACCCACTCTACATGTCCTATAACTACAAGGGCTCAGAACGTAAAACTCTCCCCTGAGCCCTGGACTTGGAAAGAGAGGACATCGTCAAGGTCTTAAAGCCTCTTCTCTAAGTTGCAACCGGAGAGTGCAAAACATTTTGAAACCACAGAAGAATGAATGATCAATGAATTGAGGCAGCCATGGCTTCATAGAGGAGGCGATGCATGATCTGCACTCCGAGGGACTTTTGTTTTATTATGGGGGATGCTTAGTTCATACTTTAATGGAAGCTTGTCTTTTCTTGACCTGCATCTCAAACAGTGGGTATGTATTTGATTTAAGAAGGCCAGCCCTCCGCGGCACTTGGCTCTACCTCAGTCAGCAGAGCATGTGATTGTCGGTCTTGGGATTGTGAGTTCAAGCTCCACGTTAGGTGGGTATAGAGGGGACTTAAAAGTAAAATCTTAAAAATGAAAAATGCCGGTACTCCTGGCATTTGGAGCATAAACTAAGTCATTTGTGACCTATGAGTCATTTCATTCCTGACATGAAAACAGCTGCCAGTTTAATAGATCAGTTTGGATATGTTAAAGACTCCTCAAATCCACCGCATCCAAATCTGAACTCATTCATTTCACCATCAAATCTAGTCTTTCCCCAAAGTCTTTGATCCTCATGAATATTCCACCATTCAACTAGTTGTGTTATCTAGAAACTTGTTTTCATAGGCTTCTCATCCTTAACCCCAAATCCAAAATATTTGATGTTTTGATCACTTTTGGCTCACAAATATCTTTTAAATTTGTTTACTTTTCTCTTCCTCTATTGCCATACCATAATCAAAACAACCTGGCCTTATTAATTCTACTGTTAACTTGAGTTACCAGCCTAATTTCTCATATTATTTCTCTCATCTTCATGCTCTGGTCACATTGGTCTTCTTACAGGTTTTTAATATTCCAATCTTCTTCCTGCCTCAGGACCCTAGCACATGCTAGGGTCACTAAGTTAGTGATGTGATTTTACTAGATTATCTCTCTGACACCTTTCATTATTCCTTTGGCTTTCCTGCTGACTGTGTGAATTTTTGCATAAAGGTGCATAAGATTGGAGATTATGGCCTCAATCTTTCAGTCATTTCATTCATCTGCTCAAAGATACTTTAAGAGCACAAACTCCCAGACATCCTCAACCACCTATAGAGGTTACTATTTCTTTTTCTTTTTTTTTTTGTATTATTAAGTATTTTGCAATATAAAGTTAGAATTTATTTCTATTACAATTCTTTTCTTTGAGAACTGTGGAATGTATCTGCTATGGGCAGACAATAACATTGTAATTCAAAAATGTAATATGGCTGACTATGTAAAAATAAATTACTATTATTTATGTTTGAGAACATGTTCAGTTTTTCCACATTATAAGAATAGGAATATATTACTTTTGAAAATTACAGAGCTGTCAAGAATTGGCAAACTGTGGTAGAGAGGGATTTGAACAGTAATTGAAATTTTTTTTAATTTTGGGAAACTAAGAGTTTAAGTTTGAAAATGTTGAATACTTAATTGCTTTTAAAGAAGAAATATATTTATAAATTTTTATCTTATAGGTGAGGATACTCATAAGATTAAATTGAAGTAAAGTAAATCCTAAGTGGGATGTAAAGAAATGCTTAAAATATATATTACTGAAATTTTAATTTTAATCTTAGTATTTTTCCCAATTATTTTGGTAATGTGTTTTCTCAAAATCATAGCATCACAGATTTTTTTTTCTTGTTTGTTTCTTTTCTTTTTAATGGGAACACTCTGTGATCTAACATCCTCTGGGTGTGAAAACACATTTCCAGAAAATATCTGGAAAAAAATGCAGTGAAAAATAAATCTTCTGGCTAAACATGAAATAGTGAGATTGTAACAAATACAGGCTGATATGATCTTTAACATTCTTTGATTACTGATTACTCATTTGAGAATAATTGTGTCAAAAAAAATCTCTGAGATATGTTTTCATTTCTATACTCTTCTTCCAACAATAATGCATTAAACTATAAAATTATAGCAATCTTCTTTGTTCATTAATGTTTACTACCACAGTGCAGAAAGTCAGATTGAACTTGAGTGCTCTCTGAGTGCAGGAAGCATTTTTATGTTGTTTCCAATTATATACTCATTGTTGACCTACCTAGAGGTCCTTAGCACTTACTAAGTAAGTACTTAAAAATCTTTGATGAATATTACTGGATGAATCATCCTTGCTGATTTTGTTTTCATTTGTTTCTCACTCATTCCTATTTTTTTTCAAACAAATATAGTAACTTAATGTGTGATCTTGGTAATAAGAAATCTTCATGAACTGGAATTAATTATCGTTGACTCTCATTTTTATATAAGGTGAAAGATGACTTCCTTGTTTTTACAGTCTTTACCTCCCCAAATAAATTGGCCAGAGAGCTCATTATTAAGTTACAAATGAATGTGTGTTGATTTAAGTGTTCATTTTGTGATAATTAAGAGTGTAAACATGTTGAAGAATATATTTCAATTCTATTTTGATGGGACCACTATTTTAGATTATTTGAGGCAATGCTAACTATCTTTCAAAGAGATAATCATTGTTTTGCTTTACTTTTTCCCTTTATACTCCTCTTCATCTTTCTTACCACTCTGTTTTTAATTTCCTCAATTATATCAAAATCTGTACCATATTCAAGGCACAGAGATTTCTATTACTGAAAAACAAAGATACTCGTTCTGTATAGATTTTCGATATATGTCTAGTTCTCTATATTGGAAACTTTTTTAAAAGTATGATTTGTTGCCAGTAAAGAAGAATGCTTTAAAAAAATATTTTAACTTTTTAAGTGAAAATGCATTCTAAAAATTATTTAAAATATTCAAATAATCCAAAAATGTGTAAATTGAAAAATAGTTTTTCCCAAATCCCTTGTTACTTCCCAGATGTAACCACTGTTAAGAGCCTCTTATACCTACTAAGAAAAGTATTATATGCATATGCAAACATAGTACATTTAAAATCAGTATTCCATTATATACAATGTGTGTAATGCACACTTTAAGTGATTAGATGATTTTACTTGGGGTAATATTTCATACAAACTATAATTATTTTGAAATGTATATATTTTTAATATTAGAAAGAGTTATATAAATTATTCTTGGTTAATACAACATGGAATAATTCTATAAAATATGTTAAATGCAAGTGGTTTGGTTTACTTTAAGCTAATTCAGTTTTATAATTTTAAGTATTTTCTGGTATAGTTTATAAAGATTGTGTCAAAACACATAAGATATATTAAGTGCTTTTATAGATTTGAACATATTTAAAGATGTTTTTAAAGTTCCACTTTTATCATATTGCAAAGTATTCTTGGGTAGCAGATATTATAATATCTTGTTTACAATTAATACTTTCATCAGTTATTATTAGTGATCATAATCTTCTATAGTATTTTTAATGTTTGATTTCCTTTATATATTCAGACAGTATTATAAATAAAAATGTTATAATCACATTTAGTATATCTTTGAAGGCTGAAATATGCTGATCTTAAGGACTTTAAAGTATTTCAAAATCTAATGTTTTTAAGAATGATCTTGCACATTTTAGCTATGTGACAAATATTTTAAAACAAAGAGTATATGGAAGATATTCTAAGGAACATGAGGTTTTCAGGAGTTTATACAAAATTCATTACATTTACTACAAATAGTTTACATGTAGAGAGCTTTAATTACGTGTCATGTGCCATTCTAAGAATTTTTGTGCATTACTCATTTAATCCTACTTCAAACCTATTGCAAGCTTTGTACTATTATTATGGCCATTTTGGAAATGAGAAAATTTAGGTCACAAAAATGATGCTTTTACTCACAATTATACCACTGGTGTTACAGCTGGGATTCAAGAGGAGGGTTTCGCTTTAGAGTTACTAAGATCTAGATCATTTATTCTTTCATTAATTCAGAAAACTGAGCATTAGGTTAAAAATACTCAGTATCAATAACCTAGAGCCTTCAAAGAGCCTACCTTTTATCAGGGGCAAAAAAGAAGTGGAAAAAAAAAGGGAGAGAGGGAGGGAAGGAGGTAGGAAGGAAGGTAGAAAAGGGCTTTGATGGTGGTATATTTTATTTAGCAAAGTGCCATTAAGGAAGTAAAAACACAAGCAACAAAACAAGTTAAGAAAGCAGAGACTGCCAGTTTTGGCAATAAAGGCATAATGCATTTTATTACTATTTCTTTTTTGTATTATTAAGTATCCTTTTTTCAATATAACGTTAAAACTTATTTCAATTACAATTCTTTTCTTTCATGCTACAGCTATTGTAACCTTTAGTAGCATATAATTATTTTAGAATAGATCATTTTTAATGATTCATTATGTATGATGTCATTTGATGAACTAATTAACTTTTTAAAAATTGAGTTATAATTAATATACAGTCATATTAGATACAGTATACAATATTTCAGGTATTCAACAATTCTATGTATTTCTCAGTGCTTATCATGATCAGTGTAGTCTTAATTCCCTTTATTTCACCCATTCCCACCCACCCACCTCCCCTCTAGCAACTACCAGTTTTTCTCTGTATTTAAGAGACATTTGTTTCTCTCTTTTTTGTTGTTAGTTCATTTGTTTAGTTTCTTAAATTCCACATATAAGTGAAATCTTAGGGTACTCTGTCTGACTTATTTTACTTAGCATATACCCTTTAGGTCCATTCATATTGTCCATCATTCTTTTTTATGGCTGAGTAATATTATATATATATATATATATATATATACACACACACACACACACACACACAAACAACATCCTCATTATCCATTTATCTAGTGATGGACACTTGGGTCACTTCCATAACTTTGTTTTTTTGTAAATAATGGTGCAATAAACATTGGGGTACATATATCATTTTGAATTATGTTTTCATTTTCTTTGAGTGAATACTCAGTAGTAGAATTACTGGATGATATGGTAATATTATTTTTAATTTTTAAGGACATTCCTACTGTGGCTACACCAATTTGCATTTCCACCAACAGTGCAAGGGGTTCTCTTTTCTCCACATCTTTTTCAATACTTGTTATCTCTTGACTTTTTGATCTAATCCTCCTCACAGGTATAAGATGGTATCTCATTGTGGTTTTGATTGCATTTGCTGATGATGAATGATGTTGAATGTCGTTTCATGTGTCTGTTGGCCATGTGTATGTCCCCTCTGGAAAAATGTCTACTCAGGTCCTCTGTCCATTTTTAATCCGATTATTTGGGGGGTTTTGGTGTTGAATAAGGGTTATTTTGTATATTTTAGATACTAATCCTTTATTGGATATATCATTTGCAAATATCTTCCCTATTCAGTGGGTTGCTCTGTCAACTTGTTGACAGTTTCCTTTGCTGTGCAAAAGCTTTTTATTCTGCTGTAGTCCCAATAGTTTATTTTTGCTTTTGTTTCCTTTGCTTGAGGGGATGTATCTAGAAAAATGTGTCTATGGATGATATCAGAGAGTCTACTGCCTATATATTCTTCTAGGAATATTATGGTTTCATGTCTCACATTTAGGTCTGTAATCCATTTTGAGTTTATTCTTGTGTATGGTGTAAGAAAGTCCAGTTTCATTCTTTTGCACATAACTATCCAGTTTGTTCAGCACCATTTAAGACTCTTTCCCCTATTGTATGTCCTTGTGGCCTATGTCATAGATTGACCATATAAGTGTGGGTTTATTTCTGGGGGTATCTATTCTGTTCTTTTAGGTCTCTGTTTTTGTGCTGGTATCATATCATGGTTTTGATCATAATAGCTTTGTAGTATGTCTTGAAGTCTGGGATGTGATACCTCCAGCTTTGTTCTTTTTTCTCAAGACTTGTTTAGCTATTTGAGATCTTCTGTGGTTCCATACAAATGTTAGTATTATTTCTTCTAGTTCTGACATTTTGATAGAGATTGCATTAAATCTATGGATTGCTTTGGGTCATATGGACATTTTAACAATATTGGTTCTTTCAATCCATGAGCAAGAAATCTCTTTCCATTTATTTGTATCATCTTCAATTTCTCTCATCAGTGTTTTATAGTTTTCAGAGTATAGGTCTTTTATCTCCTTGGTTAAGTTTATTCCTAGGTATTTTATTTTGGGGAATACAACTACAATTTGGGTTGTTTTCTTAATTTCTCTTTCTGCTAACTCATTATTAGTGTATAGAAATGCAACAGGTTTTTGTAAATTAATTTTATATCCTGCAATTTTACTGAATTCATTTATTAGTTCTAGTGGTTTTTGGTGGAGTCTTTAGGGTTTCTATACTATACTATCATGTCAAACACAATTGGTGCAAGTTTTATTTCTTTCTTACGAATTTGGATGCCTTTTATTTCTTTTTCTTACTTGATTGCCATGGCTAGGACTTCCAGTACTATGTTGAATAAAAGTGATGAGAATGGACATTCTTATCTTGTTCTTGATCTTAGAGCTTTTCCTAAGCTCCTAAAAACTAAGAGCTTTTCATTGAGTATGATGTTAGCTGTGGGCTTTTCATATGTTTTTTACTATGTTGAGATCTGTTCCCTCTAAACCTATTTTATTGAGAGTTTCTTTTTTTTATCATCAATGCATTTATCAGAATCGGATGGTAGGTAAAGGTTACATTTGAACACAGATCTGAAGGAAGTGAGAAATTGAACTTTAATAAGAGGTGTATGGTGATTTGGGGAAACCAGGAGCCATAGTGCTCTGGTTAAAGTAGTGGAGGAAGCAAGAATTTATTTCAGTGAGGTAACATGGGGGGAGATGGTGCAGGGCACTGGGTTGACTTTGGCTTTTATTCTGAATTATATGGGAAACCATTGGAATGTTTTGAATAGAAGGGTATAATGTTCTAAATGAGTTTATTTAAGAGTCATTTTGAATAAAATGTTTTTGCTCTATTGCCTGAGTGGGGTGAGAGTACTCCCCCCTTCTCCTCATCTCTAAAATAATGAGTAAATAAATAAATCTTTTTTAAAAACAACAAAAAAATGAGTTTAATTTCCATTATGCAAACTAGAGCTTATCATAACACTGATTTTTTTTTTTTTTTAGCATTTTATACATGTGTTTCCCAGCCACAGTGCCATCTAATTCATTGAGCAAGTAGATAAAAGTTGGGTTAACTTTAAGGCATCTGGAAAGTGGCAGAGAAAAAAATTTTTCCTATGCTTGAAAGACTTACTAATATACTCTCAAAGTCAGAGGAAGAGAAACATTAAGGGTTCATGAATATAAAGTGAGTGCAATCGTCTTTAAAAGCCATCCTCCATAAAATACCTGGATTGGCACTGATTTTCAAGAAAATTGTTTTTAGACAAAATGCTTTTGCTTTTCAATATTTTACATTTAATCTCATTTTAAACAAAAATACATCAATGTCAACATTTAAATGATACTCTGCTGAAGGGTGATTTTGAAAATTATCAGACATTTGATGTTATTCTCCAAAAGTAACCATCACCTAAATGTTGCTTATAGTTAAATGCATATCAACACATTAGCAATTAAAAGATATTTATAACCCTTACAACAGTGACGATATATATTTCAGTCAGTATGTATTCCTGATGTTTTAGGTACCCAGTCAGCAAGTATTTTTCTATTGCTTACTATGAGATGAGCACTTAGTCACATATTCCAGATTTTTTTTCCTAAAAGCTTTGTTTTTTTTCAAGGAGAACAGAATATAGTTAAAGAGCTAAGAAAGACTCAAAAAATACGTTTAGTGAAAGTATAAGACAGTGCATTATTTGTTGGTGAAGCAAAAAAGAATAGATAAATAATAGACATGCTGGATAAACAGATACGAGGTATTTAAGATTAAGTCATTTAATAAGAAAAACAAGTCATTTAATAAGGTTTCATGATCTGTATGCGCTCTTTAGTCATGTGATTGGGAGCCTCACAAGTCATACATTAGTTTAAGTATCTTACAATACGGTTGTTTGTATACATTGTTCACCTTTTCCATTACAACATGAGCTCCTTGAGAATGGGGAGAATGTCTTCATTGTCTTTAAATCCCAAACAGTATGTTTTACAGAGCCGATATTGATTACTTACTGATTGAATGAGGTATGCGCATTCCTACGATGGTAATACATGGAAAAATAGGTTACTATTGCTTGTTTGAGAACGCCAGTTATGTTTCTCAGATGTGATGTTTTTGGCTTACAGAAGAAAAGCTCACCTTTTCTAGATGGAAATATTTAAAACTAACTTCTATTTCTAAAGAGACATTCTCAAGTTTCATACTCCAAAACTATTACTAGAGCATATAAACCAAGTTATGTTGAGAGGATAGTAATCAAACTTATTACATGAGAAAATTGAGATGCTAATTAGTAACAGTAATAGTAGTAAAAAGTATAAATTGGTGGAACCGCTGACATAAAAATCATTTTGAATCAGTTTTAAAAGTACTTTAACATTTTTTTTTGTGATTTGGAAAGATTAAGTATTGCCCTTGTATATAGAAGACTACACAACTGTGTAATGTGGCACAAGTAAATTGCTCATATTTCAACTCATTTCCCATTTTACTTTCATTTTCCTAATATCATTGTGTACAATGCTCTAGTTGGATGGATAGATCCATTTTCATTTTTAAGCTGTAGTGAAACATATTCAAGCTGCTGTGATAATAAAATATATTCAACCTACTGAGAAATAATGCATGCGAAGTGATTCGTATGATGCTTGACACAGATAAATGTTCAATGAATGATAATTTTATCTATAATGACTATTATTATTCTTACTAATCTTGTTGGAGTTGTTCACTTTCTGAAATGCTTCAGAGATCACTTCTTCCAGCTACCTTCTGAACTCTACACGGTTCAGCCTACCTTCTCCCGGTGATTGGTTAATATCTTTGGTAGCTTCTGAGTCATGCTTCATCAGGAAACCAAGGGTGTGATTTGCATCCCCGCATATCCTCCCTCCTCCTGCTCACTGTCACTTCTATTTTTTACTTTGGAGCACAGGATTCTTTAAGGCATCTTATATTCCAAGGCTTCCTACATACACAGATTTACTACTTGCTCCCCTATAAGAAATGTGTACTTGGTAACAAATTTTTACTAGAAAAAGGCAGCTATGGCTAGGTTAATACCCAAAGCCAAAGCTTTTCAATTTTCCTAAATCCCCTACTTGTTCCCCTTCCTGGATTCTTAGCAATTTCCTGCCCCATTTCTCCCAGGGTTCCTGGTCCAGTTAATTTTCTTAAACTGATCAAAAATTATTTGAATACTTCTAGTTAGTTAATCCATTGACAAGCATGCATTGAATTCTTTATCAAGGGATGTTTGTTCAACACTAATTCAGGATATCTTATCCTGGCATTTGTGTTGCCTCGGGGGTTTCAGAATATTCAGAATTGTGTCCAGAAAGTGGTGTGTATGTTTGCATAAGCAGTTTTCTAGGGGATTGAGCTCATAGCTTCCATCAGATTGTCAAAGGATGAAGACTCTAAAGAGATTAAGATTTACCCACTAGAGAGGCAAAAATGGATAAAACATTTTTCTGGTTAAGGAGCTTGCAATATAAGTGAAATTGACATAGTAAATGACAATATGAAAATAAGGGTGAAGTGGCATACAATACAATAGGTAAGAACAGAAAAATCACTTAGTGATAAACTGGAGGGAGGAACTGGAATTTGATCTAGTTTAGAAATAGGTAATTTAGTAAAGTCTCATGGGACTTCCATCCTGTGGGGAAAAGAGCATGGGGAAGGCCTTGGGGTTAGTACTGGTTAGTGTTTGGGAAGATAACGAAGAGACTATGTCTTGAATAATATTGGATTATAAAAAAAGTTTTTGAGAGGCACGTGGGTGGCTCAGGCTGTTAAGCGACAGACTTTTGGTTTCCACTCAGGTCATGATCTCAGGTCATGAGATGGAGCCCCACCAGGCTCCACACTCAGAGGGGAGTCTACTCTCCCTCTCCCTCTTCCTTTGCTCCTCACCCCACAAGTACACATGTGCTCCCCCACTAAAATAAATAAATTCTTTTTAAAAAAGTTATTGAGTACATGAACTATTCATAATTTTCATGGTTTAAAATGTTGAATAGTAAAAAGATGCATGGCGAATTATCTTTTAGCTAATCTTTAGATTTAAAACCAGTTAGGTTCTGAAAACCTTAAATAATCTTCAAGATTTTTTTGGTAAAATAACTGTTAATAACAACAGTCAGCATAATATATCATTAAGAAGCATGCTGTGGTCCATTTCACAAAAACACAATGCGCAGTTCTTCATTAGCACATTGTACTGACCTAGACTAAATGTTTATATTTCAGTTTTTAAAAATATATCCAATGTTTCTGGACTTGTATTTTATCCAGTTGGAAGGGGGGAAATGCTCAGATTTCATTGATTAAGAAAGTAGATATCTCCACTTGAGTATAACAGTGGCATCTCAAAATTAATGTTTCTTAAACTAGACCTTTGACAACCCTCTTCTTCCTTCTCACATCATCTTCCTTTTCTTTTTCTTTTCTTCAGTGCTTTACAGTTTCTGTCAGTTGCAATCAATCTTTTATTCTCCACTTCACTCTTTCCAAAATTGGCCCCTTTACCCCAGATATCCTTCTTAATCTTTTCCTTACGCCACATTGTTCATCTTCACTCCCCACTGTACTTGCATTTCCAGGACCCCCAATCTCCTATTCAGAGTCCAACTCTTTTCTTTCCATTGATTTAAATATCACCCTACCTTCAAGGCTTAGCTGAAAAACTTCAGCTAGAGTGTTTCTAAATAAAAACTATGCAAAAGTGATCGTGCCACCAATATGAATACTAACAGATTTTGGAAACATAGATAGTACCCTATTTTACACTGTCTTTTCCTTAAAGATCTATTTAGAATTAATCCTACTTTTCATGTATACGTTTTATGTGTACATAAATTACTTTTCCTTCCTATCTGAGCTATAATCTTGCTGGCGGGGTTAAGTCTCTTCTTGGTTTTTTGTTTGTTTGCTTTGGTTTGTTTTTATTCATCACATCATTAGGCACAAAATGGGCTCTCAATATGTAGTTTTTTGTTAAAACATTGGCAAGATATTAGGAGGCAAATGACACATAATCAATACTAATACACATTACAACTTGTGGTGTACAAGGCATTTGCATATGCTTTTTCTCACTGAGCATAACATTATTATATATTCTCTTCATTTTGCAGATAAGGAAACAGATTTGGTCAAGATTAGGAAACTAGTAAATGGCTGGGCTGGGCATAAAACTCAATACTATGACTCCATACCCAGCTTTCCGTGTTGCCAGAGCTGCCCTCCAAGATGGCATTTTATAAAAGAAAGTTAAAGACTGAATAGTTTCTAATATCTTTCTGATCAAAGGGAAGTATATCCGAAACAAATTTGTCAAAATAGATAGCAGGAATTCTAGACGTTACTGAATTTTAAAGTATCCACCATGAAATGACAGTTGGGTGATATTATACATGGAAGAAGACATTTTTAGCAGCTTTTTAAGGTGTAAAACCTAAAGGTATTCAGAACACGTAGGATGAAAGGAAGCTTGGTCAGAAACGTCCCTAGAAATCCCGTCAATTTGAATTGTGCTCAAGAGGCAGATCAGAAATCACTGCTTTAGTGATATCCACTAAGCATTCTGTCCTGTTTTAGGAGCTAAGTAGTGGGTTCCAAAATAAACAAACCACAAAATGAGATATGTCTCATCTCATGCGTGTCTTCTTAGATCCACAAAGCCAGTGAGTTAAACTTAAGTGCTGAGAATTATTCTAATAAATTCTCTTATATATGACAAATATTCAAGAGATAATAAAGCTAAGAAAACTATGAATAAGTTAATAGCTATATCATCATTGTATATATTAGCAATTATCCATTCTGTTCCTCTTGAGGTATGTTATTTTTGTCTTTGCGCTTATGAATCAAGGGTCCAGGCCTGTCTGGTTTCCTTCCATTCCTTCTATGATTTACCTGAGCTCTCAGGCTGGGGAATCCTCACCAAGTTCGAACTATCCTAAATGGTATGGTTTGATAAAAACTAGATGGATTCCTTAACTCCTTAGACTTGCTAAAATGGAAAACACCATCCTTTTGTGTTTTTAACATAAAAACCTACCTAGTGCCCATCATTAATTTTAAGAATAATAATTTTATCATTTGTCAAATTATAATATCTTTTGAGTCCTACACACAAAAGTCCTCAGAAATTAGCTTAGTCACACACAACCAGGGGATCAGTAACTGCTATTTAAAATGTAAAAGAAAAAAAAAGATTTTAAACTGTTCTTCAATATAAAAATAGAGAAAATAGTTTAACAATCCAAAAAATCACCAGCATTGGACCCCAAATAACTGATTTATATCCTCTTTCCCTACTTCCCTGCACACACTAATTATGATGAGAGGGATGAGTTATTTTTGAGAATTCCACAATATTTTATAGATAACTCAATATGAATTCTAGTTTGAGAAGAATCACTTGGACAGAGATAAGCATAATTAAAATTCTAAAAGTAAAAACTGTCACTTGTAAGTATTATGATGTTCTCATTATGATTTGTGTTCACTAGTAACCGAATTGCCCAGCTACGTTTGATCTGCTGATGGCCTTTGCCAGCAGGTGTTTACCAAGACCTACTAGGATTGCGCAGACAAATGGATGACTGCCATTGTTGCAACCGTTATGAAGGCGCTGAACATGAGCATCCATGCAAAAACAATTCCAGATTTGCTGGCAATTGCAACATCAAAAGCAAGAGTAATTATTAGTGAATGAAAAGGACCTTTTCAATTCTAACAATAATTCTTGCCTTATTTTTTTGTTTTAGGGGGGAGACTTTCCATTGGCTGATTTATCAGAATATATAAACACTGATAGTAAAGTTATTAAGCATCTAGGCCAATAATATTATTTCTTAATATAATAATATACATATTTGTAAATTAAACTTTTTAAATGTGTACAGAATTTGATTTCAGTACTAAGCATAATTTCCAAAGCCAGCATATGTGGGCATATACCTTTCTTTCCATCTGTGTTAAAGAGGAGGAAAGTATAAATACCAACATTGCTGAATACTCAAAAAACACAAAGTTTGAAAACTTATACACTCATGAAGTTCAGGCTATAAGAGAATTTTATGGAAAAGTTTAGTCAAAGATACTAAGCTTTCTATCTGAATAAAACTTAATGTACTATGATTTCTGCTAAAATGAGGCCAGTAGGTGATGAAGTGTTACTGAAAACAAACTTCTCTTAAATGAAACGGAAACCTAAGCCTAAAAGTAGGCTACAGACTGGATTCATGTCACATTAAAAGAGAACTGAAATAAATGAACATAAACCATGATATATTAAGTTAATAAATTAGAAATTAGTTTAATGCATACTGTTTAGACATATGTTCCTGTCATATCCAGTAATATAAAACCTAATAAAGTACCCCCTATGTTTCTCCTTGATACCTCAATTTTCAAGGTGCCTCATGCACACAAATCCCTCAAGGAAATGGGGGAATAGGGAGCCTAGGAGTGGATATTATTTTTTTGGTAAAGTTTTTCAAAAATAAGATAATTTAACCAAAATTTGTGGGATAGCTGTTCTTTCTGCCTAACTTTGTGTGCATTTTGCCTTTACTGTCTTTTCTTCTGATAGTCCCTCAGAATTATACAAGTGTCAGGAAACTCAACAGCTGGAACTGCTCCTCTATGCTTTCCCTCTGCCCAGACCTCTCTTTTCTCTTACAAATATCTCTTTGGTGCTGGTGTTCTGATTTGTTACTGGCACTTTGATCATATCTATTTTTAGTGTCAATTTTACCCAACCTTAGTTTATTGTATATGGTATTTCTTGCGTTTTGTCACCAGCATAATCTAGTACCAGTTGGCTCAAGCCCAGCAGTTAGACTGACGAAGACTTTCTGCCAAGCCTATGACTTGTGGCCATGCAAGTCACTTACTCTCTTACTCACTTTGTGACTATCAAATGAGGATCGAAATAATAGTACTGTCATGTAGACTTGTGGCTAGGAGTAAACAGAGACAGAGTTTATTGTAAAACCTAGATAATAGTAAAAACTTATGAATTAGTTCTTAACATGTTTATTTAAGTCAAAATTTATGACGTACCTTCCTTTTAGGTTTCCATAGCACCCTGTAAAATACCTTAAAAATAAATAATTATGGGGCAGCCCAGCCCAGCGGTTTAGCACTGACTTCAGTCCAGGGCATGATCCTGGAGTCCTGGGATCGAGTCCCACTCGGGCTCCCTGCATGGAGCCTGCTTCTCCCTCTGTCTGTGTCTCTGCCTCTGTGTGTGTGTGTGTGTCTCATGAGTAAATGAATAAAATTTTTTTAAAAATGTAGTGAAATAAATTATTCATAGGAGAATTGATTATTTCAAGACAGAATCAATTCAAAATACAAAATGAGAAGAGACAAAGTGTTATCTTCATAAAACTAATTTATGAAATTTAGGATTATAGGATTAAGTAATCAACATAGTACATAAGGCAATCAAAAATTCTTTGATATAATATTTATCCTGTTAAATGCTTAATGTAAAATAATATTTGGTTTAGCAATTACTAAAGGGTTGGCACTTGTGTGTTTACCATATCCTAAACAAACTCCAAAAAAAAAAAAACCGAAACACGTTTGGTGGCTTGATCTGTGGCATTTTCATTTCAAAAGTAAAACATCTTATCACAGAAACATTTTCATTTCTCTCATTGACATTTTAAAAATATTTTTAAAGTTATTCTATAAAAACACTTTCTGAAGTTATTCTATAAAAAAACATGCTTTTTCTTAAATCCAATATATTAGGACCATATATTTAAGGCCATAGGATATGATAATGAATTATTGTGATATGTGCAAAATGCTCTAAGAATACTAGCTAATTCGAGTCTCTCTAGGACACTAGAAAAGTACAAGAGTAACAGTAACTGTGTCAAATGCTTTAAGTTTATTCCGTATTTGAATTTATGGACTACGTTGCAGTTTGCATTTGACTAGCTGAGATTCCAACCTAGAGAAATCAGGCCTCTCACTGTGCTGAGAACCTTACAAACAATGCAGTCAGTGGTATAGGAGAAAGAAAATGGACAAAAGAAACCTAAGGACAGGGAGCAAACTCAGCTATTTAGCTGCCGTACGATAGACAGTTCCTTTATCCCTGAGCCTTTTCCTGAAACGTAAAATGGGAGTGATTATACCAACTTTAAATGTAGGTGATTCTTAAAGCACTAAATCAGTTTCTAGTATATAATCCATGAATTTGCTATATGAATAAGTGAATGAAAGAGTGTGTTTCTAATATCCAGCTCTGTATAACACAAATCTCTTTCATATGCTCCTGTTGATCGTTCAACTCCTGTTAATCGTTCACTCTTTTCCACTAAAATTGCTACTTGCCCGTTTGAATAAAGAACTGGCTATTTCAGGCAGCCCGGGTGGCTCAGTAGTTTAGCGCTGCCTTCAGCCCAGGTCCTGACCCCGGGGTCCTGGGATCAAGTCCCACGTCGGGCTCCCAGCATGGAGCCTGCTTCTCCCTCTGCCTGTATCTCTGCCTCTCTCTCTCTGTGTGTCTCTCATGAATAAATAAATAAAATATTTTAAAAAATAAATATGCAACACATTTGATTAAACTAAAATGTGTTATGGAGTAGGTTTTGTACTTTCTTTGAAATATCATTTGAAAAAATATTAAGTGTAATTTATTTTTGTTAAATGCCAGATATCAGGCTATTAATGATTTCTGAGCTTAAGAGAAAAGCTACTTTTCCTTTCTCATAGTTCAATGGTATCAACATAGACATATGACTTTATAAACTCTCCTTAGAGCACTTTAGGATAGGATTCAATGTTTGGTGACCAGGAGCTAAAGTGTGTTTTCTATTAAACCGAGTCTTGGACACTCTGCAAAATTTGGAGGTGGATATTCACCATTGCATAAAACTGTAAGCTTGAATAATGATGGCCTGAGACCACTGTGTAGAGGCATATGCCTCAGGTTGACCTGATCCTTGAGAAGCAGTGGACGATGATGCTTTGACACTGACCCATATTGGATCCCATCAACTGATTTGCTCCATACAACTAATAAGGATCTATATAATTTACTAAGTGCCACAGAGGAAATTCTATGTTAGGGCTTTACATCCATCATCACGCAAAGATCACAATTAACTTATTGATAAGTGTGTATTGCAAGTTAAAATTTTGGTAGAGGGGAGGTTTCCTTTCCTAGTGGTTTTCGAATTTTGTGTTGAGCAGGGAATACAGTGCTGAGTATCTGTGTTCTCACTGATTTTTATTTTGTGGAGCTAGTCCCCACAACACTCTGGGCAGAGCTAAAATTCTCAAGTTAGGAAATGAACCAAATATAAAGGCCCATTTAGGCGTTGCGCATAGGCAGCCTTCCTTATCTTCAGCTCCCTAAGGGGTGAAACATCTCAGATTGAACTATTCCTATTAACCAAGACTCCTAACCTTACTAACGAAACATTTCTTAAAGCATTCATAAGTGCTTGAATATCAGCAGTTCTGGTTTAGAGTGATATAGATGATGTCTTTTGTTCTGTCTATCTGGTTGAAAACATGTTGTCTGGAATAAGAATCTCACACTAACACTGTACTAAATAACTCTACAATATTGAGCAAAATACTTAACCTTGCTGCCCCGTATTTCTTACCTGTAAAATTACAGTAAGAATAGTACTACCTCACAGACTTGTTCAGAGGGTCCAAGTGACTTCATAAATGCCAGTGTTCTTGGAACAATGCCCGGAAAGAGTAACAATAAATGTTGATTATCATTACCGTCACTGTTTTTATTGTTATTTTCTCATATGTAGGACAACCGTATAGCACACCAAGACAATTCAGGGGGAAAATATCAGTCCAAATAGCCAGTTGGTGCAGAAGCGTTTGCTTTCCGTTTGATTGTTTTATCATTGTGTCAAGGCATAACAAAGAGCATAATCTCTATTCTCAAAACTTCCTCAGTCCCCTGATCTTCCCATAGTCACAGAAAGTAGGATTTGAATGGCTTTCATCTAGTTTGTCTTAGTAATAGACCCACAGTCCATCAAGAAACAAATGCCATTCTATGGCCCTAGTTAAACAGAATTCATGATTGTCTTTCCCCCTAGGACTGCCTTGCAACCGCAGATGAGAATGGCAGCCTGCCAGCGGGCCCTGCCAGCTGGCTTTCCACTGCACTCTGGGCTTTGGAGAACAGGAGCATAGATATTTTTGATTCTGTAGGCCAATTCAAGCACAATTTACAATGGGCAGGAAAATCTTTAATGGCCGTTTCACATGCATTGAAGTTACATCTTTACATTAAAAAATGCAATTTCTTTATGTGTAGCCTTTCAAAATGGATGCTGGTAAATTATCAGCTAAAATTGGACATTTATGAAAGAGTATGTTTTCCAACAGTTAATTGCGGATCCTGTAATGATACAAAATGATGGGACTATTGATAGCGAAGTGCTTCATTCATCCCTACTTTGATTCATCTCTTCAATCCATATTTAGTGAGTGCCTACTCTGTGCCCAGTACTTAGCATGAGACTGCACTTACTTCATTATTGATGGTTTTGAGTTGGCAAATTCTGCTGTGATACTATTACTTACACTAGACTAACACCCGAAAATGTTGCTTACTAAATGTCACCATTTTCAAACAAAATGTGAGATTACAAGCTTGCATTTAACAATATTTGAGGTTATTGATGGTTTTCTTATGGTTATCTCTAGTATAGGACTTTGCCTTGTCTTCCAGTACATTCTGAGAGCTAGAACATTGCTTAGTTCGAGTTAAAAGTGCAACACAATAAATAATTGAATGAAGAAAAAATCACAATCTAAGTGATGCAGATGGTCCATTAGAGGAAGCAAGCTAATGATGAAAAGCTATAAGCCCTGGGAAAAATGTTTTTATTTCAAATTTTATGTGGTAACCTCCAGATAATTTTTTATATTAAAAATGTATTTTATATATTAAACATATATTAACGTATTATGTAGAAAAGATGTGTGTCTGTAAGTGTGGGTAGAGATGGGTACTGTCTACACCACGTAAAATATTTAAAATGTACTTAGGAAATATTAATATTTTTCCCCTAAAAAGATTTTTCTTTTTCGCTTTCTTCTTATCCAAGAAGACTTTACTCTTTGAAACTTAATGTAGCTTTTAAAAATGTTCTGTCCTCTGTTTAATCTGCAAACTCAATATAATTGGATTTTTTGAAGCCGACTCTTGAAACACTATGTGAAAACTTTTTCTCTAATATCCTTAGTTCAATATGCTTTATGTTTCTATCAATGCTTTTTAATGAAACTCCAAAATAATTTTATATCTAGATTATTTTATAGGTAAAACAGAATATTTTCCCAATATAAAGAATTTTTGAAGGAAGTCATTAATTTTGTATAATTGAATTTAGCTCCTAGTTTTTTTTAAATCTGTTACCTTTAGAAACACAAATTAAGAAAATCATGTGAATAGACTCCTATCTAAATTAAAAATATCATTATCTCATTCATTGAAATTGTAGTTCAATAAGACCAACACAAATGTGACAAAATAAGTTAAATAAATGGTCATTGGAAGTTGCTAATAGATCCACTGGTGATGACTGAGAGACAATGGATAAGGACAGGTATATTTCCATAGTTTTCTGGCAGAATAAATGTTTTGACGGGAAAAAGATGCTGAAAAGATGTTTATTTACTATTCCTTTGTTGAACAAATCTTCATTTGGCCCTTTTGCCAGACACCCTTCTGTTACTAGGGCTAGATTGGTAAGCCAGCTAGACAACACACTGCTCTCATAGAACTTACGTTCAGGAGGAGAAGACAGACATTAATAAGTACATGAGAAAACAAACAGGGTGAAATCGAGTAGATTTGAGTAGGGGAAGAAAACCACCAAGGCTAGAGAATGACTGTGGAGACATACAGCCAATTTTGTTTGAATAATCAAGGAAATTTGCATTTGACCTGAGACCGAAATGACAAGATGCCAAATACTGGGAGATCTGTGTCAGAGGCTCTAGGCAGAGGAGAGAGCTAAAGACCCCAGGGGAGAGGCTTGAGCATAGTCTGAAGAGAGATGGAAAGAAGGCATGTTTGGAGTATGTACAACTAAGGAAAGGACAGGAGAGGAAGTTAGCGGCAACAAGGAACACCCCATGAGTCCCTGAAAGCCATGGGCAGAGCTGGACTATACCCCGAGTGCAGTCAGAATGGTGAACAGCATAATGGCAGGCTGTTATTTATAATTTTAGGAGAAAACTCTTTTATGCGAAAGATTATTGGTTTTATACTCCTTAAAGTTATAAGCACTTGGATCCTTGTTGGAGAGAATATTCATGTTAAAGTAAATATTCAATACTGTCAAAATGTACAGAATTTTTAAGTAAATTTAATGTAATTTATCAGAACATTGGAAGGAAGTCAAAAATCACTTGACATATTTTCCTTTTCATCCATTTGCACAAATCCCTTTTTAAGTTCTTTTGTAATGAGATAATTAAACATCCAATTTATGTGTTTACTTATTTACTTACTATGCTGTGCATTTGATTCCTATGACTTACTTATTCCATAACTGGAAGCTTGTATCTCCTTTTCGCCTTCACCTATTTAGACCATTCCCCTATTTCCCTCCCTTTTAAAGCCCTCAGTCTGTTCTCTCTAGTTCTAATTCTTCTTTTTGTTTGTTTGCTTGATTTTTTAGATTCCACATATGAGTGAAATCATATGATATTTGTTTTTCTCAGTCTGATGTATTTCACTTAGCATAATACCCTCTAGGTGGCATGATCTCATTCTTTTTGTGGCTGTGTAAATTCCAACACACACACACACACACACACACACACAAACATATATGTTGCTTTCATATCTTGGCTATTGGAAATAGTGCAATAAGGGTGAAAATATCTTTTCAAATTGGTGTTTTTGCTTTCTTTGGATAAAAACCCAGAAGTAGAACTGTTGGATCATATAGTATTTCTATTTTTAATTTTTTGAGGAATCTTTGTACTGTTTTCCACATCAACTATACCAGTGGTTCCCATCAACAGTTTATCCTGTTTCCTTTTTTTCCATATCCTCTCCAACACTTGTTATTTCTTGTCTTTTTAATTTTAGCCTTCCTGACAGGTGCAAGATGATGTCTCATGTGGTTTTGATTTGTATTTCCCTGATGATTAGTGATGTTGAGCACTTCTTCATGTGACTATTGACCATCCGTATTTTGGATAGTAAGCCCTTGTTGGAGGTACCATTTGCAAATATTTTCTCCAGTCAGTAGGTTGTCTTTTTGTTTTGTGGATGATTTCTTTCATTATGCTAAAGCTTTTTATTTTGGTGTAGTCCCAATAGTTTATTTTTACTTCCCCCCGCCCCCCTTGCTTTGGACCTATCTGGAAAGATGTTGCTACAGTCAATGTCGGAGAAATTATTATGTTCTCTTTTAGGATTATATGGTTTCAGGTCTCACATTTAGATCCTAATCTATATTTAGTTTATTTTTATGTATAGTGTAAGAAAATGGTACAGTTTCCTTCTTCCTTTTAAACTTATTTATTTGAGAGAAAGAGGGAGACAATGGGTGGAGGTACAGAGGGAGAGGGAGAAACAGACTCCCTGCTTCTGATGCTAGGCTTGATCTCAGGACCCTGGGATAATGACCTGAGCTGAAGGCAGACACTTAACCAACTGAGCCACCCAGGCACCTCTCAGTTTTATTCTTTTACATGTAATTATCCAGTTTGTTCATGTCTTCAATCCATTTATTTAACGATATCCTTCCTACATAAAAACTTTAAGCATTGAGGGGATTCCTGGGTGGCTCAGCAGTTTAGCGCCTGCCTTTGGCCCAGGGCGTGATCCTGGAGTCCCGGGATCGAGTCCCACGTTGGGCTCCTGGCATGGAGCCTGCTTCTCCCTCCTCCTGTGTCTCAGCCTCCTCCTCTCTCTCTATGTCTATAATAAATAAATAAATAAATAAATAAATAAATAAATAAATAAATAAATCTTAAAAAAATAAAATAAAAATGGGAACATCCCATATCTTTAAAAAAAAAACTTTAAGCAATATTTTTAAAGGCATCCATATACGCATGTATATTGAGCTAACTTGATACTAATCCATCGTTTCTCTAACTTGAAAGAATAATCACGAACAATGTTTTCCAGTTCAACTATTTAACTGTCAACATTTTTCATGATGATGAAATTTTGTATCTTCCAGAAACAGAAACTGAATTGAATTTGCATCTCTTCAAACAACTTTTTCCTTAAAAAAAGATAGTCTTCTTACATGATTGATGAAAATTAAAATTGGTTACCAAGTTTTTGAGATATTATTTTGGTCCAGTATTTTCCTTCTCTTTATCTTTCAGACATGAATATCTGCCAAGCAAACACTATATTTAAACCCCTGAGAAGTTCAAAAGGGTTTGGAGACAGCAAAGGGAGTTCTTTTATATTTCAATATCCTCTGTAATTAACATTTATATCTCAGCATTAATGAAACTAAGCTTTTGCCTGCTTTTTGTTTTCATTTTAGTGGTGAGGCCATTATTATTTGTGAGAAAGGACAGTCTAGCTGTTAAAAGTAACACAAGTGTAAATTGGAGGGTAATTGGAAGAGATAATGTGCTGTTAGGGAAACATGTCCAAATATTTGTTTGTGTATTTGTTGATGAAACGGTGATCATCAGCCCAAACAAATTCTCCTTCACAAGCACGAACTGGTTGTTGTTGAATGACCTTGGCAATATTCGCGTGATCACATTCCATCATACATACCTGAAACTGCCTCTTAAATGGAGAATACTCTTAGTGAAAGAAATGTGCATGGTGCTTCTTTCTCTTTACGTCTTAAAACTTATTTTAGCTACCAATCCTTATACTAACTCTGATCATAGAGATGTTTAACCTTAACATATGTATGTAACTATGCCCACTGACTCTTAGAAAAGAAAAAAAAAATCTGTGTAAGAACATCTATTTTCCAGGACGCAAGTGAAGGCAAGCTCAACATATAACAATTGTCAAAACATAAAAGATACCTTAGGAACATCTCTGAACCCTGTACATTAGAGCTTCATATATATCCCCTTCCCAAAGTGCTAATGATTTATAAACTATGAAGCAAAATGGCATTTTAGGCAAACTAAAATGAACAGTAAAAACAATACTTTATCAATTGTCATTCCCGTCACTGAAATTTAGCAAATTATTAAAATTTTTGATATTTTTTATTTTCCCCCCAGGAATAATCAGTTTTTCTAGAAACTGGAAGAGCAAGAGCTGGTTAACAACAAAATAAACATCACTGACTAGTTATCAAATGAAGACAGATAAGAAACTAAGAAATAATTTATTGTCCTTCTATATAGGCACATCTACATTAATCCAAAATGATAGTTAAGGTAATAATTATTTCATTGATAATTATTTGTTTTGCATGATTTGACCCTTCAGGGGAATTATATTTTATTTTCTGATTGTCGTGGAATTTGTAGCCTGCCCTGAAAGTCTTATATAAAACATTATTAATAATTTGACATCTCAAATAAGCACTGGATATATCTGATATACAATATTTGGTGTATCCAGTTTTCTAAAAGTAATTTGCGGGATTGTATCATAAAACAGGGAACTTGAAACTCAGATTTTACTATTAGAATTTCTGGCTGCTGAATTGGGGTTAAAAATTTGGCCACAGTTGTACAGAATTAATTAACAATTCTCAACTCAGAGAACAGAAAATAGTAATTTATATTATTCACAGTTTTATTTATTTTTAAAGATTTTATTTATTTATTCATGACAGACAGAGAGAGAGAGAGAGAAAGGCAGAGGAAGAAGCAGGCTCCATGCAGGGAGCCTGATGTGGGACTTGATCCTGGGTCTCCAGGATCAAGCCCTGGGCTGAAGGCGGCACTAAACCACTGGGCCATTGGGGCTTCCCTATACACAGTTTTAAAGTGGGTTGATAGCTCAAAGCTGGAAGTAAAGTAAAAAATTGTTAAATCTCAAGTCAATCTTTCAAGGTAAACATGGATACATCTTTTTGCATTTTATATCAAAAAAGTTGGAAAAAGTATCAAAATTTTAGTTATTTGCATTAGAATTATGTATAAAAACAATAGGTTTCTGTTCTTTCTGCATTAAACCTTTTGTTTGTTGGTTAAAATGATACACAAATATAACAATTTGAAAAATTGCTGAGTGAAAATGATATTTTAGGATATTCTGAGCACTTAAATTACAGGTATAGATTTATATATACATAACTAATTCAAAATGCTCATAATTTTCAATGGCAAAAAGCCCTTCACATTTCATAAGTTATTAATTTCATTGGAAACTATTTTTTTAATTTTTTTTATTTATTTATGATAGTCACACACAGAGAGAGAGAGAGAGAGAGAGGCAGAAACACAGGCAGAGGGAGAAGCAGGCTCCATGCACCGGGAGCCCGACGTGGGACTCCATCCCGGATCTCCAGGATTGCGCCCTGGGCCAAAGGCAGGCGCCAAACCATTGCGCCACCCAGGGGCCCCCATTGGAAACTATTTAACATAAATAGTAATACATTAATGTATATAAAATATGAAAATATTTTTTAAGAGTCTCTTACCCGTATTTTAAAAAAAACGAGTCATTGTGTCCTTTAAGGTAGGAGGCAATAATGTTACCCCACTTGTTTTTCTTCAGTTAAAGAATCACCAAACGTCTTATAAATATACTTTATTTTATTGCACTTCACTTTATTGTGGTTCACACGTACTGTGTTTTCTTTTAATAAATGTAGGATTTGTGGCAATGCTGTGAGGCCTAAATCTATTGGTGCCATTTTTCCCCACAACATTTTTTCACTTCGTGTCTTTATGTCACATTTTGGTATTTTTGCAATGTTTAAGACTTTTTCATTATTATTATAGTCATCATGGCAATCTGTGATCAGTGATCTTTGATGCTATTATCACAATTATTTTGGGGTTCCACAAGCTGTGCATAAGTAGAAGGCACACTTTACTGATAAGTATTGTGTGTGTTCTGACTTTTTCACCAACCAGCTGTGCTCCCCATCTTTCTTTCTCTACTTGGGCCTCCCTATTGCTGAGACACACCAGTGTTGAAACTAAGCCAGTTAATAATCCTACAAAGGCCTGCAGGTGCTTCAAGTGAAAGAGTTGCATGTCTCTCACTTTCTTTCTTTTTTTTTTTTTTTTCGTCTCTCACTTTCAATCAAAAGCTAGAAATGATTAAGCTTAGTGAGGAAGTCACGTTAAAAGCCAAGATCATTTGAAATCTGGCCCTCATGCTCCGGTTCACCAAGTTGTGAATGCAAAGGAAAAGCTCTTAAAGGAAATTATTGAAAAGTGCTATTCCAGTGAACACATGAATAGTAAGAAAGCAAAAGATAGTTTTATTGTTGATATGGAGAAAGTTTGAGTGGTCTGGATGGAAGATCGACATTTCCACCACATTTCCTGAAGCCAAAGCCCAATCTAGAGCAAGGCTCTAACTCTCTTTCATTTTATGAAGGCTAAGAGTTGGGAGGAAGTTGTGGAAGAGAAGTTTGAAGTTGGCAGAGGTTGAACCGACCATAACATAAAAGAGCAAGGTGAAGCATCAAGTTTTCCAGAAGATGTAGCTAAGATTAATGAATGAAGGTGGCTACACTCAACAAACAAAAACACCTTATATTGGAAGAAGATGCATAGAACTTTCATAGCTAGGGAGGAGAGGTCAGGATCTGGCTTTGACGCTTCAATGGATAGGCCCTCTCTTGTCACGATTCATGAGAAGAGGTCAAAATATCCACATTAATAGGAGTTTGGAATACGTTGATTCCCACTCACATGGATGACTTGGAGAGGTTCATCAGTGGAGGAAGTAGCTGCTCATGTGGTGGAAATAGCAAGAGAACTAGAATTGGAGCTTGAAGATATGACTGAATGGCTGCAGTCTCGTGATAAAACTGTAGTGATGAGGAGTTGCTTCTTATGGATGAGTGAAGCTTCTTGAGATGGAATTTATTCTTGGTGAAGGTGCTGTGAGAACCATTGAAATGACAACAGAGGATTTGGAATTTTATATAAATTTAGTTGATAAAGTGACAGTGTGGCTTGAGAAAATGGAGTTTAAATTTTAAAGAAGTTCTGTAGGCAGAATGCTAGCACACAGCATTGCCTGACACAGAGAATTGTTCATGAAGAGTCAACTGAAGTGGAAAAGTTCACTGTTGCCTTGTTTTAAGAATCCGCCACCGCCCCAACCTTCAACAACTGTTACGCTGATCAGTCAACAGCCATTGGCACTGAAGCAAGACCCTCCACCAGCAAAAAAGGTTATGATTTGCCGCAAGTTCAGATAATGGTTAGCAATTTTTAGCAATGAAGTGTTTTTTAACTAAGGTATACGTGTTGTCTTTTGGACATAATGCTAGTTCATGTTTTTTTTTGCTAGTTCATGTTTAATAAACTATGTTGTAGTATAAAATATATCTTTCATATGCACTGAATAATAATAAAAAAATTAACTCATTGCAATATTTGTTTTATCGCAGTGGTCTAGAACTGAACCCACAGTACCTTTGAGGTATGCCTATATATCCCCTGAATCTGTGTGATGCAAAACTTGACCTGTCTCATCAGTGGGGCTAAACAACGTATTAGGTAAAAATAATAATTCAAATAGCTATGCCTAAAAGTATTACAATCCCAGTTAACTAAAATTTAGTTAGAAATCAAATTTGTCAATACCTTTTTTCATAATTAAGTGCTAGACTTTGAAAAGCAAATTGAAAATACTAGTGTGTATCAGAGTTTAATTAATCTTTTTATGGAGAAGGTGGCCCATAAATATTGTAAAATTTCAGTTCAGTCGTATCTTTGTAACGGAGTCCTTAAAAGAATTGTTTATGAGCATATGTGATTCATTCATTAGGAAGCTAATGCAAAGCTGAGATGTGTTGTAGGTAACCATCATTATCCCATAAAAGTATAAAAATTTAATTGTTCAGTAAGTATTTAATGCACACCTATCCTGGGCAAATCAATAAATTGGTCTCTGGTAAAGAAAATCAATGGATCTAAATGTTGGGATGCTGCATTTCATTAATGATATGCATTATCCTCAAAATTGTGATGAAAATAAGGTAGTAGATGTGTGCAATACTATGATAAGCAACTAAAAGTCCTTACTTTTAATTATCATATTAAAAGCATATATAATTCCAGAAATTATCGGGGGATGTCTAGATTAAATCAAATTGTATTTTACTGTTTTAAAAATCTGTTTTAACTTAATAAACATAAATTAATATTCATTGCTTGCTTACTTTCTATGAGCTAGGTACTGCTCTAAATTCATTATTGCTCAGAACACTTATGAGACCGATGTGTGAGTATCTACATGATACATGAAGCATGCAAAACTAGTGAAGTGGAAGCAGTTTTCAAAATTGTTCCTATATTCATAAATTACAATTCAATTTGTATATGTTAATCTAAAGAAAAATCTTTTATTTCCTACAACTGGCTAAATGTTTTATAATTTCTTAATAGGCGTTTGAAAATTATTTACATTCTTAAAGTCAGAAGAATTAAAAAATCATTTTTTTGTCTTTCTGTAAATCCCTTTAAATACTAATGAAATCTTGCAAAAGATAGTATATTAAGGAGAGATTACAGGTTATTCAGATTTTGTTTATATTGTTAAGATGGGAGAAACAATGGGTCCGCATTTTTCCTTTCTAAAAACCCTTTGAATCCTCATAATATATTGCATAATGTAATACAGTAAGTAATATAGTGAAATAAAGTCAAAAATCATAGAAAAACAATGGTATTATTTCCCTAAAAAGTGAATATAATCGAGGAAGCAATCACTCCCTGTTTTCTATATAAAGGAAAATTAAATAAACACTGTTAACTATAGGAATAATATAATAATTAAAACCACTGTTAATACTTAAAGGCAACACATAAAATGAGAGCTTTCAAAGAAACTTGATATCCCTCACAGTGGTTTAGGTTCAGCGTGATGTTGGATCTATTAGGTAGGCATTAAGTTTCTTTTTGTCTTATAAATTCCATGAGGACTTTAAGCCTCAGTGCATGTAAAACATAAACAGTAGTTTCTTGAAAAGTGTTCTCTTTAGGTACCCCCAAATAATTGTCTAGCTTCTCCCAGGGAACCAGAGTCATTCTTCAAGGTCTTCTGCTTCTGACTCTTTTAAATTAAAGAAAAAGAAAGAAAGAAAAGTTAAATTTTAGCTGGTGAAGAGTGTCAGATACTTTGGTAGTTTCTTAATGTGAAATATTGCACAGGTGACTTTTTCATATGCTGCGATGAATTCTTTTACCAATCCTATGTCCTGTAAGAAGTTGCTCAACACATCGGCTTTAAACATCAAGTTCTTTGAAAGTTCTAAGTCCAAGCTTCCTTGGAGTTCTAATTGTATGAAAATACATTCTATCTGATTGATTTTTATTAATAATGAACATTCAAAATCTAGTATATTTATTTAAAAATATGCTTTGGGGACTTAAAGGATAAATCTTGTATGCAGTTTCCATTGTGCATGCATGTTTATTCCCACAATGGCACTTACATGGCATGACCTGAATGAAATCTAGAAGTGAGGTGGGCTGGGGGATGGGGTAGCAGTGACAGGCATTAAGGAGGCCATGTGATGTAATGAGCCCTGGGTGGTATATGCAACTGATGAATTACTGAACTCTGCACCTGAAAGTAATGCCACACTATATGTTAACTCATTGAATTTATATAAGTTAATAAAAAAATAAAGATAACTTGCCTGATAACTTTTACAGAGCCTACAGTGTGGTTTCACACAAAAGATTTTGATTCAAAAAGCAAAATCTGAGTTGCCATTGTATTGGAGTAGACTCCACATGCTTCACCCTAGATGAAATATAAATAGGATTAGGAAGAGGAACTTTTCTGAACAGAAAATAGTGGGGTTCATAAATGAAAGGATGTGCTCACAGAAAAACAGCTGTGTTATTAAGTTATTCTAAACTATTTTTTAGAAGACAAAGACAATTTTTTCAACGCAGAGAGTTTAGATACAATGATGGCCAGTGTAAAATATCAACTGAGAAGCTCCAAGTATTAGGAACCCATCCTGGAGACAAAAAAGCTGAAAAGATACATAATGAATATTTAAAAAGCGTTTAAAGCTATGAAAACTGGCTAGAGACATCATTCACTTCCATTTCCAATACTGACAAGTGGCTGAAAGAATAGAGTATATGGAGAAATCAAGATAGTAAACGAAATTATATTTTATTTAAGTTAAATGGTTAAGTTATGAGACTGTGCCAAGAGACAAAAAAGGCTAAAACTGTGATTTGGACTCCACAATTTTGTATTTAAAATAGGCAGATAAACTATAGTTATCATGCTGTATATGACATCACCATGGCTTATTTATCTTATACTTTGAAGTTTGTATCTTTTAACCTACACTCAATTCCTTCTCCCCTACCGTCCCGTGACAACCACCAGTCTGGTATGTGTCTAAGAGTTCAAGGATTTTTTTAGATTTCATATAAAAGCAAAATCATACTATTTGTCTTCCTCTGACTTACTTCACTTAACATGATACCCTCAAGTCCTATCTGTGTTGTTGCAAACACACACACACACACACACACACACATTTCTTTATTCATCAACCAACTTAGATTGTTTCCATGTCTTGGCTAGAGTAAATAATGCTGCAGTAAAAATGGGGGTGAAGATATCTTGGCAAATTAGTGTTTTTGTTTCCTTTGGATAAATACCTAGAAGTGGCATTGCTGGATCATATGGTAGTTATATTTTTAATTTTTTGAGGAACCTCTATACTGTTTTCCATAGTGGCTAAACCGATTTATACTCTTACCAACAATGCACATGAGTTTCCTTTTATCCACTCCTCAACAACACTTGTTACTGTTTGTCTTTTTGATGACTGCTGTTCTAACAGGAATGAGGTGATATTTCTTTGTGGTTTTGATTTATATTTCCCTGAAGATTAGTGATGTCGAGCATTTCTTCATGGACTTATTAGTCATTTGTATCTCTTATTTGGAAAAATGTCTAGTGAGGTCCTCTACACATTTTTGAATTATTATCATTTTCTTGCTACGGAGTTGCATGAGGTCTTCATGTATTTTGGCTATCAATCCCTTATCAGATTAGCAAATGGAAGTAGCAAATTCATTTTGTTGATGATTTCCTTTGCTTTTTTGTTTGATGTAGTTTTCAATTGTCTGGTTTTTTTTATTGCCTTTGCTTTGGGTTTCAAATAATAATAATAAAAAATCATTGCTAGGACCAATGTCAAGCTTACCCTTTGTGTTTTTCTCTAGGAATGTTCAATATAATGACTATAGTTAACAATACTATATTCTACATCTGAAAGTGGCTAAGAGAGTAGATTTTTAAGGTTTTCTTTCTTTCTTTTTTTTTAAGGTTTTTGATCACAAGAAAAACTATTTGTAACTATGGGAGATAGTGAATGCTAACCAAACATTATTGTAATCATTTTGCAACATATATATCATTATGTTGCACACCTTAAATAATAAAATACATGTTATATATCAGTAAAATTGGAAAATATTTTAATAAGTTAAATAAATAAAATGGTCTATTAAAGAAAACTAAGTATATTCTTATCCATACCTTTTTCTATGTTAGAATATGATGATACCCCTCCATTTAATACATTGCCAAATGTAGAATATGGACTCAATACATAAAAAATCAGCCACTGCATAATATTTTCTGAATTTTTTCTGTAATTTTTTTTTCTACTTGAATGCTCTCCTATCACAGTTCTTTCATTGTTACAATTTCTTTAAAACAAATGGAAGTCAAAATATTTTTGCCTCTATTTAATTTGTTAACAGTTCTCATGTTTTCTTCCAGGAATCAGTTAGTCAAACCTATGATGAGTTTGTCAATGAAATAGTTTCTGGGGACACATTAGTAAACAAAGAGACCCAGGGACTTCAAGAAGCTTCCACTCTAAGAACTATGAGAGATCATCAATGTCCTTTCACTTAAGAGCTTGCCCAATACTTTGGCACAATTTATATATTGTCCAATAAAAAAGCAGAAGCGCAATTGCTAAAGTCTTGAAACTTAAAAAAAGATATAAAAAGAAAAATTTGTAAATAAATTTGCAGTTTTGCTTTCCAAGCATAAGTCCTAACATGCTTGGCACTAAATATTTTTGAACCCAAGTTTTATTATTTATTTATTTATTATTTGAAAGATTTTATTTATTTGAGAGATCAAGAGAGCATGAGAGGGGAGTATGAGAGGGAGAAGCAGACTCTGAGCAGGGAGCCCAATGTGGAGCTCAATCCTAGGACCCAGGGCTGAAGGTGATGTTTCAGTAACTGAGGCCCCCAGGAGCCCCTGAACCCAACTTTTAATTTGCTAAGTACATTCATATATAAGTTGAAAGCACTCAGCTATTTTCTATAGAGCTTTAAGTTTATTGGTTAAACAGAAATTTTTGAAAATTGATTATAAAATTTTCTAAGCATCATATGATATTCTCAAGCATAAAATGCCTCAAACCCTATACTTGTATTTTCTAGTTATCAATTAATAGAACCTCTTTTTAGGGATAACTATGGTTGAACAACTGCTTTCGGCTCAGGGAATGATCCTGGGGTCCTGGGATCGAGTCCTGTAATCGATCCCTGCATGGAGCCTGCTTCTCCCTCTAGAGTTCGGTTTTGCTTAGAGTTCACTTTATTTTAATTTCAGTTTTTGTAAAATAAATACAAATACCTAAACATAAGAATACTATTTTTAAATTGAGATGTATTTGACATAGAACATTAGTTTCAGGTGTAAAACAATGATTCACCATTTGAATATATCGCAAAGTGATCACAAGTCTGGTTAACATTTATCTCCATAGTTACAAAAATTTGTTTTCTTGTGATGAGGACTTTTAAGATCTGTTCTTTTAGCAATTTTCAAATATGCTATAGTATTATTAACTGTAGTCACTATGCAACACATTACATGCCCATGACTGACTTCTTAATTCATAATTGAAAATTTATACCCTTTGACCTCCTTGACCTATTTCACCCATTCTCCACTGCCTCTGGCAACCATCACTTTGTTCTCTTTATCCATGAGCTTCTTTTCCTTTTTCTTTTTGATATTCCACATAGAAATAATATTATATGGTGTTTGTCTTTCTCTGTCTCATTTATATCACTTAGCATGATGTCCATCAATGTTCTTGCAAATGGCAAGAAAAAAAATCATTCTTTTTTATGTCTGAATATCCCACTGTATATGTACTACATTTTTAAATCTGTTCCTTCATGATGGACACTTAGGTTGCTTTTATATCTTGGCTATTGTAAATAATGCTGCAGTGAACATAGGGGTGCATATATCTTTTTCAATTAATGTTTTCATTTTCTTTGGTTAAATACCCAAAAGTGGAATTACTGATCTTAGGTACCTCTTTTTTTTTTTTTGAGGAAACCTCATACTGTTTTCCATAGTGTCTGCACCAATTTACATTCCTACCAACAGTGCCCAAGGGTTCCTTTTTCTCCACATTTTCACCAACACTTGTTATTTCTTCTCTTTTTGATTATAACCATTCTAACAGGTATGAAGTGGGGAATACTATTCTTTGTAAGAGAAATGACCTTGGAAAAGGAAAGATAGACTAATTGGCCTATTTAAACAATTAAAGAATTATAGCACATTACAGTGCTATTAAAAATATGTAACATAAAACCTGTTTTAATCTCTGACATGAAGAAAGATAGTTCTGATTATATTTGATAGAGCATCAGGAAGTTTTTTTTCCCATCCCCACAGAGGGCTTTCTCTTATTTCATAAACACTGATGAGTTTTCCCTTTCCTGAGGTAAGATAAAAATATTTATCCTCCTTGTCATATATTTCCAGGAATCTAGAGAAATCAGAGTACTATTTTTAGCATACTCTCCATCAAGTCAGTGAATAGAGATATGAATTAAATAAATGTGTGTATTAAGAAAATACAATTACAAAGTTTTCTTTTTCACCCTTTTCTTCTTTTTTTTTTTTAATTGAAGTATACTTGATACACAAAGTAACAGGAGTCTCAGGTGTACAACACAATGCTTTGATAACTTTTATACATTATGTCATGTTCATAAATGTAGCTACGATCTTTCACCGTGCAACACTGTTAAAATACCACTGATTATATTCCTTATGCTGTACTTTTCATTCCCAAAGATACTTCTTTTAGTAGAAGAAGGCGAAGGCTTCAGTTATTTTCAATATTAAGAAAATCTTTTAAAAATCTAGAAAAATACAGTAAAATCTTAGTCCTATTAACTGCTAATGACTAATTTTATTCTGGGCATCTGTTCATATAACCAAAAGAATAGGAAGGAGTTAGCATGTAAAACTGCATTTCCTCATGATAAGCAGAAGTTCTTTGAAACAGTCAGCAAATAGTTAGGAGTCCTCACCAAATGCCAGACTCTAAGTGCTGAAGATAGGTGACAAAACAGGTAGAAGTGTCTGCCATTGTTGGAGGAGGCAGACAAATACCGAAAGGTAAAATATTTAGTACGTCACACGACAAAAAGTGCTACAGAGACAGAAAAATGGGAAGAGGCACATGTGTTGCTGTAGGAGTGTGGGTTGTCTCCTGGCCACCTGCTCAGGTGATTAGCCTCTGAGTGACTCTGATTAGAAGAATGACTAAGAAGGGAGGTTGAAACAGAATTCTTCCTGTCTTGATGCAGTCGTGATCCAACTGTCAGAGGCATGGATGGGAGAAAGTAGGGTCTGGGCACCATCTTCCCTGTACCCGGGCACACAGCATCTGTGGGTCATATTCATCTTTCTGTCATTTCATTTCATCTCATCATTAAAATATCAATTTTGGTGCCTACTATGCCAGGGGTTATGCTTCATATTGTGAGTACCAAGACAGCTAACAAACACTTCCTAACTGTACATGAAAAGCTTACATTGTGGCACCTTAATAATATCTACTGGTATAGTCAAAGAGCTCTTTGACATAAATTATTTGAAGATTGTGTTTTCATGTTCTGATTCATTACAGGATGATACTTAGGGTGAATTGTTGTCGGGAAGGGAGTTTAACATCCATTAAGGACATTCTCTTGCTCACATTCTAGGGAGAATGTTTCAGGTACATTACTTCATAAAATCAGTAAAATAATCCCAGTATTATGATTCTCACTTTAAGATAAGGGGGGTGGGAACAAAAGGGTGTCCAAGTTCATGGACTAAGCAAGTAGCAAAGCAGACACTGAATCCAAAGCCTTCATTTATTCTTTGTGTCAAAATATGTGTGTAGAAACCACCGCTCCATGAAAGAGATTCATTTTGTGGCCTGATGAGATCATCATGATTGCACGTATAATGTGGAAAAAATGAAAATTATGTGAAATGGGTTAGAAGATAATTCAACAGAAATATACAATATATGTACACAAATACACACGCACGCATGCACTCACACACGTTCATACATACACACTTCTCTGATGGAAGACAAAGAGATTGAACTCCTCCAAGTGAAATGATCAGGTTTAAGTGATGATGCTTAGAGATTTACATCCTTGAAGCAGTTCTCCTTTCCGGAAGTTGCATACTTATTAGACCATTAACTACTAAATTCTCCTTTAATGTGCTGATGGAAGTCTCAAAAGATGAGCTGTCTGTAGCCAAAATGTAAAATGCCGTGTGCAGTTGGGTCAAACACTCTGATCTGCCTCCCAGTTATTACTGTCACGAAGCTACTTTTTATTTTGTCAAATGAAATAAAAATGTGAGTTTGCTTATGCTTTGTAACCAGAAAAACACCATCAAAACCACAAGTTCTTGGGATTTAACAGAAGCAAAATGATCAAGATGGCTGCTGATACAAAACACTGGTCCAGTTCTCTCTGCCTTATGCTTTGAAGGGAACATGTAATTTTAATTATCTCTCATGTATAGAGGGGAGAAAGCCTTTTCTCTAGCCATTTCCCTGGAGTCTGCAATATTTGGAATTGCTCAGCCAGCAGCCATGTTTTTTGCATGAAAAATCATGCAAGTTTCATTTCAATTTCATTTTATGCCCAAAAGGTGAAAATAATTGGGTTTATTTGAAATAGAAATTTTCAGACTACACCACAGTCCTATTTTTCTCTGTTTTTCTTATATCCTTGTTTACACAGAGACACACATACTTTTGTATAAATGACTGTTATATATATACACACAAAGTCACTGTGTTCCTGGCCAATGGTAGAAAGCCAACGTTTTAAGAAACTCAAGGAAAAGAGTCTCAGAGTCTCTGGACTTACCGACTAACCTTCAGTAGCTGGCATCCTGGGGCAAATCACTTCATACACCTTAGCCTCAGTTCGATTACATCCATAACCTCCAAACTCAGTAAAAAAAATCTATTTACACATCAATTCATACGCACAGAATTTATAATTTCCAGATTCAGGAGGTCTTTGTTATTGCATTATTTTATTTTTATTTTTTAAAGATTTATTTATTTATGAGACACAGAGAGAGAGAGACAGTCAGAGACACAGGCAGGGGGATGAGAAGCAGGCTCCCGGCAAGGAGCCCGGTGTGGGACTCGATCCCAGATCCTGGGATCATGCCCTGAGCCAAAGGCAGATGTCTGCTCAACCACTGAGCCACACAGGCATCCCGTTATTGCATTATTTTAGTTGAAGTACTGATTTTATGCTTACAGAACCTGAAGACAGATGAGGATTTTGAGTACTAATTATATTATTTCCAAGTGTAATGTTATCTTAAAGGTAATGGGTGCTACTTCAGAGATACCAGAAGCTTGGGCCACAGTCTTTTCTAGTTTCGATAATTACGTATCTCAATAATTTATAAAACTGAAAATTCAGAATGCAGCAGTTCACTGTTAGTCCAGAATCTGTGTCAATCATTCTGCTCTACTGATCAGAATTTAAAGTCATAATTTTCCTCCCTAATCACTAAAACAGTGTTTCATCTTCCTGTGGTTCTTTGATGTTTCTAGTTTGCCCTGTGTTGTAACACTCCTTCTATCTGTGAATAGCATTTTCAAGACAATGGGTAAAGAAAGACTCGTGGATAGGCTTAGGACAGAGCCCACTCTTCTGGCTCTTGGAAGAATCTCTAGGTGTTGAGGTGAAATCTCCTATCAGGCATTTCGAGGAAATCAATGTTATTCACTTAAGACTGATCAGGTTCTGGGACACTGGTTTATAGTCTACATTTTTTTCAAAGAATTGATTTAAATATCAGAACACAATTCATTAATGTATAATGAAAGACATTTTGCTGAACTAAAAGACTCATAATCTCTCCAACACAAAGAGGACATTTTATAGCATACTCCCTGCTCATCCTCAAATGATGGAATAATTATCCAGAAATGTTTATCTTATGGGCATAGCACTCAAGAACTACATTATATTTCTCTTTTTTCCCCCTAACTTCCATTTAAAGCCCTTGCTCCCATTCATATTTTCATTTACTTATTGTAAAATATTCCCAAAGTGATTATATTATATAAATGTGTGATTGGTTTAGTGACTTTCTGATGTCATTATTTCTTATCAGCCATCCATTTATTCACAAAACATCTCTGTGTTAATCACTTCTAAATTGTTTTGCTTCATCAATTTGTCTCCTTATTTTTCAAGTAAAAAGGATTGATTTTTTTTTTTTTTTTGGTCTTGTCTTTAAATTTTTTCAGGACACATAATTGTGTTCTACCTGTTAATATTCCAACAAAAATCATGAAAACAAGCTTAGACTTTACACATATGGAAAAAAGTCTAGGGACATACATACTTCATTTTTCTATTTCCAGAGAATTGTAAAATCTATCCAAACCAGATTGTTTCCATATTTTCCTGATAGGTAAGCCTTGTTTATTGTGTGTGTGTGTGTGTGTTGTTTTGTTTGTTTTTATCATTTAAGCCAGTATAGATATAGGTTTGTTCTTCATTATCCTCCATGAAGGAAAAATACAGATGGCTATAAATCAATATATGTTTTCTGAAGATAGCACCAAACTGGCATTTCAATAACATCCACCTCAATATAATCCATTATACTTTTGATTCTCCTGCAATCTGATAGTGTGTCATTCTGGTTTACTCTTGAAAGTGTCAAATGCCACATGCAATATGTTATTTTAATTTTTAATGAATATGTTGTCTCTTTAACCAGTAGCCATGTATAATGTTGTTGAGTACTACTGATGCTCTAGAATCATCTCCAATGTTGTCTGAGTGAACTCCTTCCTCTTTGTTCACATATCCATCTAGGCATTATCATCCTTCAACCCTGCCACTTTCTTTTGTCATGTGCATTTCAGAATCATTGAAGTTCAGACCTAGATATAGATTAGAAGCTCCTTTTTTACCATTGGGTAGGCCTCAGAGCCATTTGTCCACCATATTGAAAGCTTTCTAAGGGCAGGCATCATCTTACCTTTGTAGGCATAATCCTTAGCATAGTCCATAGTGCATAGTAGACATTTAATAAAGTTTTTTAAGTAAATGGATGAATAATTGAATAAACTAAGGATTAACCTTAAGCCTTGACCTCCCTTCCTAATGCTTGCTAGTTTCTTTACCACATATTCAGGGTCCCAGTTCTCAAACATTTAAAACCTAAAGTTTTATATTAAGCCTGGATAAACTTTCCTAGGCTCTAGATGTCAAATAGTAAAACTTATTAGGGATTTATTTTCTTTATGCCCTTCTTATTCATTAGCCAAACCAGCTTAAGCCTCTGGATATTTACACCTATCCAGTTCAGACCACAAACATTAATTTGTTCATTCATTTAATTAGTGTTCATTGATTTCCTACTATGTGCTGGGCATTCTGGATACAAAGAGGAGCAAAAAAACTAGCAGAGCCTTTGTCTTCTTGAAAATTATTGTCTACAAAAAAGAAAGAAAAGAAAGAAAGAGAAAGAAGAAAGAAAAAGAAAGAAGAAAGAAAGAAAGAAAGAAAGAAAGAAAGAAAGAAAGAAAAGAAGGAAGGAAGGAAGGAAGGAAGGAAGGAAGGAAGGAAGGAAGGAAGGAAGGAAGAAAGAAAGAAAGAAAGAAAGAAAGAAAGAAAGAAAGAAAGAAAAAGAAAGAAAGAAAGAAAGAAAGAAAGAAAGAAAGAAAGAAAGAAAGAAAGAAAGAAAGAGAAAAGATGGGGCACCTGGGTGGTTCAGTGGTTGACCGTCTGCCTTTGGCTCAGGATGTGATCCTGGTCTGGGGATCGAGTCCTGCATCGGGCTCCCTGTGAGGACCCCGCTTCTCTCTCTGCCTGTGTCTCTGCCTCTCGTGAATGAATAAATAAAATCTTTAATGAAAGAAAGAAAGAAAAAAAGGAAGAAAGAAAGAAAAAGAAAGAGAAAAAGAAAGAAAGATTATAGTCTAGAAAAGGAAAAAGGAGTAGATAATTGTAAAAAACATAAAGTTTCAACTCTGCAAAATGCTGCAAAAGAGAAAAAAGATATACAGTATTCTGAGAGTTCATAATAAATAAATTTTACTTTAGGGGTAAGCTATGCTTTCCTGAATGAGGTACCCATGAGCTTCTATTGAAAGAACAAATTAGAAATTAACAAATTGATAAGTGTGGGGGAGAAAAATACAGGTAAATCCTTGAGAGAGAAAAACAATGGATGGAAAGGACCACTATGCTAAAGCACAGGGAATGTAGAAAAGTATGCTAAGGAAAACAATTAAAGAAATAGAGATAATCAGATCACATAGGATTTTTAGGTCATATCAAAATTTGTCTAAGAGGAATGAGAGGCCATGAAAAGTGTTGAACAAGGGTGAGAAGTGATCAGATTTTCATTTTTATTTTATTTCATTTTAAACGTTTTATTTATTTAATCATGAGAGACACAGAGAGAGAGGCAGAGACACAGGCAGAGGGAGAAGCAGGCTCCATGCAGGGAGCCCAATGTGGGACTCGATTCCGGGACTCCAGGATCACTCCCTGGGCCAAAGGTGGCGGCAAACCGCTAAGCCACCCAGGGATCCCCAGATTTTCATTTTTAAATGATCACCCAAGTTTCACTGTTGTGAGTGAAGTAAAGGGGCACTAAGGTGGAGGTGGATAGATTAGTTTGTCATCAAGATGAGTTTTCTGGCTTGTACAACTGGATGGATGTGGGTGTTATGCATTGAGACAGAAAACTCAGTGTGTGGGAAGATCGTGAATTTGATTTTGGACATGAATATGTGTTTGGAAATAAGTCCTAGGAGAGATGCCTTATAGGATTTTGGACATGAATATGTGTTTGGAAATAAGTCCTAGGAGAGATGCCTTATAGGAAATTGAACATACTGACTTAGAGTCAGAAGAAATTACTTGTATTTGGGAAGTAATTCAAAATGTGGATGTGAAAGGCAGTATAGAATAAAAGTATGAAAAGCCTAAATCTAAACTTTGAAGTACTCCACCACTTAATGTCTATATACATAAGAAAGAGCTGCAAGCAGTGAAGAAAGAGCTGACCCAGAAGGAGTGAAATATAGTAAATGTGTGACAAGACCAGGGAAAAATATGTTTTGAGAGGGAAGAATGACACTGTCAAAAACTATCATGATCTCAAAATCTGATAAATGTTCATGAGATTTAGGAACATAGAAATCATTAGGAATCTCAGCAAGAGTTGTTTCACTGGACTCATGAGACTAGACTAAGCCCGAATGATGGGTGAAGAGTTGAGTGGAAGTCAAAAATGGAGATAAGTGTAGACAACTCCAGCTTCTCAGGCTTTGTGATTATGATATTGGTGACTCCCTGGGGAAGTAAGTGACATAATGCTTTGGAAACTCTTTTGCCATTGCCTTGTTTCTTTTCTCTCTTTATTCTAAACAAGCTAGTGATGGAGTCCTAGAGTTTTTCCTAAATTTTTGCTCTCTATACTGCCTAATTGTATCAGTAGATTTTTTTATTTAAATTCCATTAACCAACATATAGTGCATCATTAGTTTCAGATGTAGAGTTCAGTAATTCATCAGTTGCATATAACACCCAGTGCTCATATCATGTGATGTGCACCCAGTGCACATCATATCATGTGTCCTCCTTAATGCTCATTACCTAGTTACCCCAACCCCCACCCACCATCCTTCCAGCAACCCTTAGTTTGTTTCCTATAGTTAAGGGCCTCTCATTTGTCTCCCTCTCTGATTTCTTCCTATTCAGTTTTGCCTCCCTTCCCCTATAATCTTCTGCACTGATTCCTATATTCCACATATGAGTGAAGCCACATGGTAATTGTCTTTCTCTGACTTACTTATTTCACTCAGGATAATACTCTCAATTTCCATCCACATTGATGTAAATGGTAAGATTTCATCTTTTCTGATGGCTGAGTAATATTCCATTGTGTGCGTGTGTGTGTGTATATGTGTGTGTATATATATTGTGTGTGTGTGTGTGTGTGTACATATATTTATGGAGAGAGAGAGAGAGAGAGCGCACTACCCCAGGATCCAGCAATCGCACTACTAGGTATTTACCCCAAAGATACAAATATAGAGAGCCAAAGGGGCACCTGCAATGTTTATAGCAGTAATGTCCACAATAGTCAAACTAAGGAAAGAGACCAGATGTCCATTGACAGATGACATCTGCACAGGTCTAAAAATAAAGAAATATTGGTGATTGTAATAATCCAGATAACAACTTTAGAGAGTAAATGTAAATAAGAAGCATTATGTAATGGAAGTATTCTCAAGACTTAGTAATTACTGGGAACATGTCAAAAGGAGCTTTACATGCAAGATGCTTTAAAAGGGAGAGATTTTTATAAGTTAAAATATAATTTTTGGCTTCTTAGTCATCATGTGATGGTAGGACATCCAAGCATGCAGAAGAAAACACAAACCCACTGAGAGCTATTGTGCAACTATCTAAAAATTTCCTCAAATGCTCCCTGAGAAGGCCCACTCAGTAACCAGCATTCTTTTTTTTTTTTTTTAAGAATATCTATGTTGTATCAACCTACATGTGCTATAAGATCTAACAATGACCAAGAATTGTTAGGTAATTTTAAACTAAGCCAAGTACACTCAGTGTTGTTTTTCCATATTAGTTGAATAGACATTTGAGTAGAACCTTAAAGTTTGAAGAATAATTGTCCAACAAAGTAACAGATTTCTATTTAATGTTATATTAAACACTATATTGATATTTAAGGAACTATAAATATTTTTCTCTAGATCTAATGATTTTAAATTCATACATCCTTTAAAAATGGTTCATTCTCATTTTACAGATTATTTGAAAATTTTTCTCAGATGATAGCAATTATATTTTTGAGAGAGAAAGAAAGAACAAGGGGGCAGGGGCAGAGGGAGAGTGGACATGTGAATCTCAAGTAGGCTCCATGCTCAATGGGTAGCCAGGCAAGGGGCTCCATCTCATGACCCTGAGCTCATGAACTGAGCCAAAGTCAAGAGCTGGCTGCTTAACCGACTGAATCACCCAAGTGCCCTAGCAGTTATGATTTTTATAAAACGCAGAATTCTTTCTTCATTCCTTGCTCTGAACAAGTCTTTAAGTAAATGTTCCCATTATGTGAGTTGTTATGTTTATTATTTTTGTTTTTTTTTGTTATTTAGTTTTGCTTGATTAATAATCAAGTATTTTACAATATTTTCTTTATCTAGTAAAATATGTGATTTACTTGACTCAGTGATGTATACAGATAATGATTAAACTCACAGTAATTGAGGTCTAATTATTAACCAGTGATCTAGATAATGAACAAATGAGCCGTATGCATCGCTGTTCACATACTTGGGGAGATTCAAAGGGTGTAGTGACACTTTCCTATCCAAAATATTGTTTGTGTCTTTAGGAGTCTCCTAAAAACTTAAATATCTTTGGGAAAATTAGGTATGTTGGAAAGGGAACTGAAGTGGATCTACTTTGGGGAAATCAGTTAGTCTTATTTAGTTTCAGTTTTTTTCATTTACAAAGTACAGATCATTTTTGTCACATAGATTGTTCTCTTAAGATAACATATGTGACTTTTTAAAACTAGAACAATGGTATTAATCTTCAATTATTCTTTTGACCACCTTGGCATTCTTTTGATGCATCCCTGAGCAAAATTTTGAGGATATAAGGAAGCTTTCAAATAGGCTTTGGGAAAATTATTGTGGGACTCTGACCCTGGGGAAATGGAGACTATAGTAATGATACCCAGGAAACTATATCCATGGGTGGGAAGAAGAGGGAGGTTGAGCTGATATGGAAGAGAAAGATGCATAACTAGGGACCAGAATCACAGTGAAAAGACATTTTTATTTCCTGGTTTTCTTTCTGGAATATAGTCTGTTAATAACCTATGACCTTCCACACCAGATGTTTTCAGATGCTTTAGCCACAGAGCAGTTCAATGAGTTAGGCCTACTTTAACAGCAACAAATTACAGAGTAATTTGTTTTCTTTTATTGATATACATGTTATATATATGTTTCCACTGTAATGTCCTCATTTGCATAAGTTTAAATTGGCGTATGAATTATAGCTCTGAGGCTGATGCACAACAGTTTATGGGTCCCTACACCTGATGCCGACTTAACCCCACATACAGCTCAAATGCTCTTAGAAACATTTCTTATCTTTCTCCTTACAAAACCTCTGAATTTAACTCGAGTCAAGAATGCTATTTTGTTTTCTATCTCTTCATGCATTAATTAATATGAATCATTATCTATTTGTGTGAAATATATATGCAGTATACAGCTTGATAATCCATTGTCCCTATCCTCAATTACACGTAATCTAATGCAAAAAGTAAAACAAGGAAGATATTTATAATACAAAAGTCAAAGTCATAAGCACCACATCGATGATACAGCATGTTATGGAGGTTCCAAATAGGAAGTGATGACTTTTATCATAGGCAGTGAAAGTGGGCATCTTGGAGAAGGTGTCTTTTGATCTGTACATTGAAAAATGATTGGTAATCTCCTGAAAAAGGCAGACCAAAGATCATTTATGAGCTATTGAAAGTTTTAGAATAGGAAGGTATTATCAGAGAGATGCTTTAGGAAGTTTGAAGTGGTGGCTTCAGCTAGATAGATTAGAAAGGAGGGCATTCTGCAAGTATAAATGCAATTAGGGGAACATTTTAGCAACAGGTCAGTAGGGGCGCCTGGGTGGTGCAGTTGGTTAAGTGTCCACTCTTGGTTCTACTAGGGTCATAATCTCAGGGTCCTGGGATTGAGCTTGTAGTCAGGCTCTTCACTCAGTGTAGAGTCTGCTTAAGATTCTCTTCTTCCCTCTGCCCCTCCTGCTCATGCTTGCTCTTCTCTATCTTTCAAATAAAAATCCTAAAAAAAAAAACCAGTCAGTAATTCTCAAGCACTGACCCCTTGCCACAGAAGTATTTGCAAATATTGTTTTCCACATTTTACTGAGATATATCTGGCATATAATATTAGCTGAAGGTATACAACCTAATGATTTGATATATGTGTCTCTTGTGAAATGATTACCACAATAAATTTAGCTAATATCCATAACCTCACATAGTTACTATTTTTTTCTTGTGATGAGAACTTTTAAGATCTATTCTTTTAGCAACATTCAAATACATAGTACAGCATCATTAACTGCAGACATTGTGAAATACATTGCATCCTTAGAATTTACCTTATAACTAGAAGTTTGTACCTTCTGACCACCTTTAACCAATCCTCCCCGTCCCCACCCCTGGCACTCACCAATATGGTTTCTGTTATCCATGGGTTTGGGTTTTTTAGATTCTACATGTAAGTGATCACACAGTATTTGTCTTTCTCTGACTTATTTCACTTAGCATAATGCCCTCAAGGTCCATCCAGGTTGTCAAAAATGTCAGGTTTCCTTTTTTTTTTTTTTTTTGGCTGAATAATAGTCTATTATATATATTGTTTTGTTTATCCACCGATGGACCTTTAGGTCATTTCCACGTCTTGGCTACCCTAAATAATGTTGCAATGGACATTTGAGGGCAGATATCTCTTAGAGATACTGATTTTCTTTCTTTTGGATGTATACCCAGAAGTGGAAGTGCTGGATCATGTGATATTTCTATTTTTAATTATTTGAGGAACCTCAACACTGTTTTCCATAGTGGCTGCACCTACTTACACTTCCACCAACAGGGTGTGAAGGTTCTCTTTTCTCCTTATTTCTGCCAACATTTGTTATTGCTTGTCTTTTTTGATGATAGCCATTCTAACAGGTGTGAGCTGATATCTCATTGTGGTTTGGATTTGCATTTTCCTAATGGCTTTTGAGGTTGAGCATCTTTTCATGTACCTGTTTGCCATTTATATATGTCTTCTTTGGAAAAATGACTTTTCAGTTTTTTAATCAGATATGTTTTTCTGTTGAGCTATATGAGATCTTTATATATTTTGAATGCTAACACCTTACCAGATACATGTTTTAAACAGAAAATTTCCAGGTTCCTCATGAGACTTTGATTCAACGGGTGTTAGGTATGGCTGCAAAACCAATACTGAAAACCCGCCAAGTGATTTGGATGCACAGACAAATTTAGGAACAACAGCTTGCAGTGATAAAGCTTCTGGCCTTTATTGGTAGAGACTGGAATTAGGATAAGATAATGAGAGCAAAAAAGAAAGAAATGTAGGAATGACATAGAAGTTACTTTACTACTATTAATTTCCAACATTCAAAATGACATTTTTTACTATTATTTGCATTTTGTAAAAAATGCATTTGCAAAAAGTCTTCTTCTTGTTTTATCACCATATTTATAGTGCATTTAATGTCTATGTTTGCCATTTTTTTCTCTTCACATCACAAATTTGTCAAAATGTTTCAAAAGTATTTCTTCCTTCTACTTTTGCTGACTATAGTTCTTTTTAAATTTATTTTTAATTTTTATTTAATTTTTATTTTTTAAAAGATTTTATTTATTTATCAGAGAATGAGAGATCACAAGCATGGAGCCTGAGCACGGAGCCCTATGTGAGGGCTCAATCCCAGGACTCTGGGACCAAGACCTGAGCTGAAGGCAGATGCTTAACCAACCACCCAGATACCCCCGACTATAATTCTGAAGTTATTTAAAATTTCAAATCATTTTATAATCATACTGAATTTTAAAATTACTTGCTATCATATGTATTTTTAGGAAGAGAAATATCAGCTGATTAAGAAAAGAATATTATACTTCAAACAGTTTTCAGGGCTTTGTTACCTACTTTACATCCTCAATTCTCTCTCTTTATTAAGATTCCCAAATGCATAAGAATGGAAACTGGGATTTACTTTTAAATGTACATTTAACATATTGTATTTAATTATGCTCTGTTTATAAGGATGTGCTATTCCAGATTTTAATCAGATGTTTCTAGGTCTAAATGAAATGTAGTCTTATTTTAATTAAATGGTAGACTATGCTCAAAAAAAAAAAAAAGATGGAAAAAGCTAAAAGAAACCTAATGCAAGATTCACTTTCAGTTGTTGATTTGGTAAATGTAAAGTAGCTCAGCTTTCAAGCTGAGCCAGCCAGATAAGTTTAGAAATTATGTACGGGACCCATCTGTTAAACCAGGATTTTCTTGTATTTAATTTCACTGAAATGCCTGAATATATTACCTAGACAAATATATGTGTTTTTTTGTTAAATATTAGAATTGTGGCAAAACCAATGTTCTTTTTGGAAGTAAATGATAAAACAGGTAATTGTAGATAAGGTCATTCAGAACTTATTTTTTAGTAAGGAAGACTCAGATTGTTTATCGAAACTAACATTTCACTTGATGACATTTCTCTTTTCAGTTCCGAAGTTCAATCTAGCTAAATCCATTTATTTCCCTTCTTTTTGTTTACTAGACACTAAATATATTTAGCTTATTGCATACTTATTGATCTGTTCTCTTGAATTATACAGTTTTCTTTCCCTATTGTCGTGCATAGAAAATGAGTAAAGTATTTTTTTATTTATAAGTACCTTGTTTAGTTTCACCTACTGAAATTATGAAGACCCCCATTTAATTACATCTAGAACTTTACTATCTGTCCAAGTCTCTGGGCTGAATACTTATGAAAGCATAGTGTTTATTAATGCTGTTTTGCTAGCTCATTTCTTTTCAAGAAATATACAATTGAAAACTTTTCCGTTCAGTCTCAGCATAAATTCTCTAAGCAGTAAAAACTGACCCTGTGCTTTATTAGAAAATTCTTCCTATATTGAGTTGAAATGTTTTTTTTCTATTTCCACCTATAGCTGAATCCCTGTGGCTATGCAGAACAAATCTTATTCCATACAACAGCCTTGCAAGTATTTGAGGACAGTTATACTCCTACTCCTACATTATTGCAGTTTTTCATGAGTCATGGCTTTGGTTTCTTTACCATCCTGTCTTCAAATGTATCCCAATTGGTCAATGTACCCAGAGTTGACTGCAGGACACTGGCATTCATCTGAACATAACAAAATAAAGTAGGACCTACACTAACCTTGTTCTTGAGAATATTTTTCCATTAAGAGTCCTCACCACCTAGCCACACATAAGCACACTTGCCTGATCAGATTAGCTTTTAAATTGTTTCATAGTGTTGTCTCTTATTTAGTTTAAAGTTAAATAAAATTTTGGGCATGAGATAGAACTGAAATATCAGTTATTGGATAGAGTAAGAACACAAAAAATATTCAGTTAAATCTTAAAAACTCATGTATTATACTGAACAAATCTTTTAGAAAAAGCCATATACATTGTCAAGACACTTTTAAGTCTTCCATTAATTTTTAAGTACTCTCATATCAAATCCTATATAAAGTAATTTAACTCAAATGTTCAGGGTAAGTAACATAGACGTGTTTTCTTAAATAAGACTGCACCATATATGCTGAGTGGGCTTAATTTCTGGTCTCAAGGGAAGAGACCAGAAAGCACCGACGCAAGATGAGACATTCCCTTGCTAGTCTCTCCATTTCAGGCTGGTTGCCTGCCACGGCCTCGTTCCTACCTGTACAGCTGCCAGCATCAATCCATGCAGCATGCATGTGTAATTTGCTTTTCTGGGGAGCTATATATCAGGGCAGAGTTGACTGATTGAGAGCTACAGACTCAGATAAAAGGGCTGCCCTGAGGACATAGGAAGCTGCTTACATTTTTGCCTTTTTTCAAGCTACGGAGATAGAGCTCTTGGTAAATATAGAAAAGGCAGTATTGGCTAGATGGAAAGTGCTCTCCTGAACAGTGCAAATGATCTTCAATGTAGTTACGTTTTTCACGTAGCATTATTCATCAGAGCACCACCTAGACACACACAAACAGCAATATAGAGAGAGATCAGCTGGGCCAAATTTTATATACAGGATAGTGTTCATAGAATTACTTATAATTGGAAGAAAAAAAAAGATACTTTCTCAGTGGCCAGCAATTACAGTATTAATTATAGTACCTCCATACAAGGAAATGCTATACATACATGTATGGTGACAGTAAAGAAAAACCTTCAATATTTCCTCGAAATATTGATGAGATACTAAAAAATTTCAAGGTAGTGTGTGATGTATGTGGAGAGATACTAATTGAGACTGAGATGCAGAGACAGAAGGAGAAATAAAAGATTATAAACCATAATTTTACATTATTTATTTCTAGATGGTAGAGTTACTGGTGACTGAATATTTTAATGTCTGTATCTGTGCTTATATGTGCTTATGCAAACATTATATAGGCAATAAAGTCACAACTTTTATAATAAATGTATATCGTTAGAAAGTTAAACAATTATGACAGATGTAAAAGTGAAGTTTCTAAGTTACAAACAACAGAAATCAGCCCTAGCAAACTTGAACAAAAAGGGAGGTGTTCAATCTGCAGGGTGGCTGGTTGCATGATTGAGAAAGATGTCAAGAGAGCAGGATACCAGGATTCCAAGGGAAGCCAGGATAGCCAAATAGAGAGCCAAATCAGGCAAAATAAGGGAAGAGACTGCTTAGAACTATTCCAACTGATACCTTTACCAATAGGCAGTCACTTGACACCTCTGCTTCCATCCCTGGAATAATCAGTAACTCTCCTTACATCATGATTACCTCACTTTGTTAAGATACAAAAGTCCAAGATGGGATGGTGTGTGTTAATTGGCTCACAGCACAAAGCATGTGTCTATACCTAAGCCTCCAGGAACTTGCATGACAAATTTTCTGCTTCTTTTGGCTTCAGGTGGAGACACATCTTCCATTTTGGAATTATTATTACCTCCCTCCAAAGAAAGGGTGTTGAAGGTTAATTAGTGACAAATGTGCTGTGCATCAAGTTTTGGAATGGGATAGTAAAATACTGGGTTAATATTTCTCTGGAGATTCTTAAAATCCTTAAATAGGATGTTTTAAATAGATTTTCATCTGTGTAAGAAATTGTGTTTGCCACAATTCCTATGACTCTGGAACATTTCAATCGTGTATATATGTGGATCGGGAATAACAGAAATGCATTCTCCTGAAGACCAATACATAAACTGATTGATGCACCCATTGCCAGCCTTAGACAACATATATTAGTACCAGTGTATTGTAGAGTATCATCGCAATGGTTTTTGCTCAAGAGGGCTATGACATTTTGGTTTTTTTATTTAATACTAAGGAAAATGAATTACTGAACTGACAAAATTCAAATTAAAAAATATATAAACATTTTTATTTTTGAGTGATATGTAGGAGTCTTTTTTTAAATTAATAGACTTAAGAAAAATGTAAACTAAATAATGGTCTATATGTTTACATAGCACCAGTGAGATTATTACAATGCATTTACAAATTTTATTTTATTTGGTATTCATACCATGGCTTGAGTCACAAAAGGTTGCAGAGATATGGGTTAGGAAAGGATAAAAGGTGGTAAGAATTAGGTGTAAAATTTAATAAATAATGCTTGAATTTTATAAGTAAGCAAAAGAGCATCATTTTTTGCATGTCTTTGTACTGGATGAGACAGCAAATGTAGGTCTAAGAGAAGATAATACATAATACTTTCAAGTCAAAATATCCTTTACCATCACTATAGAAATTTCAGTGTATTTTATCTTGTATCAAAAAAATAATACCTAAATATGTATTTCTTTTTTTATTTTTATTTTTTATTTATTTTTATTTAAAAAAATTTTTTTTAAGATTTTTATTTATTCATGGTGGGGGAGCAGCGCAGAGGGAGAAGCAGGCTCCATGCAGGGAGCCTGACCTGGGATTCGATCCCGGGTCTCCAGGATCACACCCCGGGCTGCAGGCGGCGCTAAACCGCTAAGCCACCTGGGCTGCCCCCTGTGTTTCTTTATAAAAGTTTCCTTAGGGCTACACAGCAAACCCAGAGAGGTACAGAATTACTTGACTTTTCTCTATGCAATTCCAAATCAACTAGGATTCTCTGAACTATGAGCTTCTGTGATCAATTGGAGATCTTGAACTGGACTGTTCCTTATACTGAGCATAGGAGACAGTTCTGTATTTTCCACACCACTGTCCCAGTATGTACCAGCATTTCCATACAATGTATGTGCTCAACAAGTTACAGTAAATGCATAACGAATGGAATCGTTTAGCATAAAAGACTCGGAATTGCAAGACTCACCGTCAACCCTAGGCTTTGCCACTTGCTGATTACTTCTAATTTAACATCTTAGAATGTAGGCATATTTATAAAATAACTTTCTTGGACCATTTTGAGAGAGATACATAAACAACCTTCCAAAATTATAAGTAATCATTATAGAGTCATTTCTAAAGCAGAAAGGCAGTCGTCTTCATATCCTGGAATCAGAGTGTCTGTATTGAAAGAGACCTTAAAAGTCATTAAGTTCAACCATACCTCTGGTGCTTGATTATTTTTTTAAATAAATATGTGATGGATATAAAATGCGTGTTTTATTTTACACAGAAGAGATCATTAACTCTGTCCCCCCATATGTCTTAGGAACATTTCCTTTGAGTTATAGAGGAGTGTTATTTTCTGTTCTTTACTCCACTCTTTTAATCCTCACACAACTCCATTAGATAGGTGCTATTCCTATCTCTATTTCATAGACGAGGAAATCTAAAAAATAATTGTGATGTCAGTTGCCAAGGATTCACTGCTAATAAGTTGTAAAGCCTGGACTTCATCCCAGACAGCCAGGGTGCAGACAGTCTCCAGAATTTTAAGTAACCATAACCAGCACAGCATACTGTCCCCAGGTGAAGTGGGATGTGGGAATCTCCTTTGCTCCCTGCATGTAATTGAAGAACCAACTTTCTAATTTTAATAATTTAAATTTAAATTAAATAGCTACATGTGGCTAGCAGCCACATAGTGAGCACTTATTGAACAATGCAGTTCTAGGCTTAGATCAAGTCTCTCCTGTTTTCTTTCTTCGGCATATATGAAAACTGCATTTATATGTGCGGCACTCTCCCTGGTTGGAGCCAGGCAAGACAAAGTAGTGGTAGGAATTTAGAACAGTACAAATAATTCCTGTATACCTTCACTTGTAACCTCCAAGGTTAATTCCCTCTCTGTGTATGTGTATGATTATTTCCCTGAACCATCTGAGAGCATACTGAAGGCATGATTCCCCTTTCCCTTATGAAATATTTAAATGTATATTTCCTAAAAATAAAGACATTATCTTAAATTAGGAAATTAGCATTTATTAGTCATAACGCTATTATCTAATCTGCAGACCTTATTCAGATTTCAGCACTTGTCCCAATAATGTCTTTTATATCCAAGCAAATGCCATCTATGCTTTGCACTTGATTTTCATGTCTCTTTAGTATCCTTTATTCCGAAACAGCTCCTCAATCTTGATTTGCACTTCATGACATAGATATTTTTTAAATGACACAGGCCAGTTTTCAGGCTTTCTCTCAATTTAGGTTTGTCCAATGCTTCCTTATTGTTAGATTTATATTGTGCACTTTCATTAGGAATAAACAATAAAGTGACGGTAGGAACAAGAGACTGATGTGTCGTTTGTGGTGCCTATCAGGAGGCACATGATGTCCATTTGTCCCATTAGGGTGATGTTAACTCTGATTACTTTGTTAAGATGCTGTCTACCAGGAAGGTGTTTGCTAGTCAAGCTTATGATCCTTTATTTCTTTTTATGCTCAATTGTCTACATTTGGACAGAGAAAGCCTTCTCAGCTGGTCCCTATATCTTTTTGACATGACTCCAACATTATTTGAGTATATCCCTTATTTCTGGCACAAGAAGAGCTTTAGACGTGTTTTTTTTTTTTTTTTTAACTTTCCCCAACTATCCTTGGAATCAGTAATTTTCCCAAAATGCCTAGATTTCTTTTTGTTCTTTTAGATTACTTTTTGAAAGAAAGGTATTTTGAAATCAAGATCTTGGGACCAGTTATGCTTCTTGTCACTGCTGGATGTGATTGTTCTTAGGCCTTCTGCAGATAGAACTAGGAAGTACACATACACTCATCGTGTACATATGGTACCTATACCCAAATCCCTGCATGTTTTGTATTATATAACTATATATCTACATGTTTCTGTATCTTAAAAGCCATAAATTCAAACTGATATGTCACGGTGGAGTTCCCATATAGGAACTCTCTTCTCTGACAGTATAAAACCAAAATTGAATGTATTTGTTCATTCCTAAGATACAAAAAAAAAAGTTTCAAAATTATTAACCCATGAATCTGAGAAAAGATGGCTACTATGCAGTATTTGTTTAGAATTCTTTATGTCTTCAGACTGAGGATATATAGTCCAAATAATTTAAAAGTCACCTGAAATCTCCCTTCTGCCCCCATTGCTGATATTCATAGGAAATTTAACTCTTCTGTGTTTTTTTTTTTTTTTAGTTTCTACATTTTTTTCTACACCCAGTCTTGTCTATTATTTTTAAAGTAAGTCAAACATTACAAATTTCTCAAAGTTAAAACTGTACCAGGAATTACACTCGAAAGTGTTATTCCTTCCACATTTTCTTCATAAAAGTTTAGAGGAGGTTATTAATAATGTGATAAATGTTTAAATTTTGTACAGCACCTGGTACCTATTCAGGTCCCCCAAAAGTCTGATCTAGCTGCTCATTGAATAATATTGCTTTACCTATGTTCATGCTTCATATCTTTTCCCCTCATCTATGAAACCAATTAGAATGCAAGTATGTGAAAATGCTTCTAGAGCTTGGGTATTTGATACCTTACTAGTAATTGATTATTTGAATCCTTGTTACAATTGATCACAAAACACTATTGTGTTTAGTTTCCTAATTAAGAATTACTGGATGGTTTTATTCCTTCAAAAGTAGAATATGGTTATTGCATCTAGGATAAGCATAATGTTATTGCAGGAGTAATGTACAAAACATATCAGTCAGGCCTCATTTCAGTGGTTCCTTAAATGTGAAGAAAATAGCTGTAATTCTGTATGAAGGTTATAATTGTTAGTCGGAGTGAAACAAATAAAGAGTCCTGAGGCATGCCTGAAGAAATGAGCGCATTACATGCTTAACTAATTATGAGTGATAAGGTTTCCAGATTAGGTCATGCTCCACAAAAGGAAGGGAGGAAGAAGTATTACATCATTAGAATCACTTTTATTTTTAATGAATTTCTCTTACGAAAAAGCTTTGTTTCTTGGAAGCATTACTGCATTTCCCTCCCGAATTCTGTGCATACTTTAAACTAGTCATTCTATTATGTATATGTTGCTAATAGTATTTGATAAATATTTCAGAGAACAGATTTCTTGTCATGGTTAAACATTTGCAGTAAAAATCCTGGATCAAATTTGAAGCATTTCTTCCATTGGGAGAAATATATATATTTATTTTTATGATCACATAAAAGTTACTACATTTCATAAAAAAAAATTTTAAGACACATTTGATTTTACTGTGATTTTACAACTAAGCAATAGAAGAAACAAGGAAAAGTGTATTTATAGAGAACTCATAAATGACAAAAGTAACTATGAATCTAAAACATTTAAGCTTATGGAAAGTAAATACAGAGGATATAGCAAGACCAAAAATATTACATTTTATCATGTAGAGATCAACAACATGACAATCTCCCTAAGATGGTTACTTTTAAATACTCTTTCTACTTTCTTGATAGTATATCAAAACATATTTTCTTGTCCCTATCTTAATAGCAGTGGGAACTTAAGGTCATTAAATTAAATGCAAGTTGCACACACTTAAAATGTTAGTTCTAATACATTTTTAGTAAATGTCATTTCTCAATTTTAAAGAGAAAATTTAACATACTATATGTTAAATATGTATATATTTATATATATAAATATATATATTTTAAGATTTTATTTATTCATGAGAGACACAGAGAGAGAGGAGCAGAGACACAGGCAGAGGGAGAAGCAGGCTTCTTGCAGGGAGCCCAATGTGGGACTGGATACTGGATCCTGGGACCCTGGGATCATGACCTGAGCCGAAGGTAGATGCTCAACAGCTGAGCTACCCAGGTGCCCCTTTAGCACAGATATATTAAAATTTCTTTCTTTATGAATAAGCATTTTCTAATATATCTCCAGTTTCACTACAAATTTTTTAAAGCAAGACAAAGCTGTGTCTTAGTTGTTTAGTACCCAGTTTCCACATTTGTGGATCTCATCTTCCAAATGAGGTACATACAGCAGCCCCTCAGAACCCAACTCTTCTGCATGCCATGGTTTCCCTGCACCACCAGCCCTTCTGAAGATTTCTTTCTCATGCATCCTTTATATGTCCACCTCTATCCTTGCTGCTGGAGAGGAACTTTCAGTTATCATCACCAGATGTCTTTGGGGTCCAGCTGCATACTGTCCCCCAAGATTTCCTTGGGATGCTTTTGGAAACCCAATCTTTATTTAAGTTATTTCTGTGAGAAATTGAGGTGCAATGTTCAAAGCAATTTAGCTATAAGTTTTAAGACTACCGTGGATAATAACTTTAAAATTTTTATCTCTCATCATTGTGATATTTCCCATTCTTTAAGTGGGACCAGGGGATCATAGCTAAATTTTCTTGGTCCTTTTGAAATACTTTTCCAAATATCTAGAATAGGTTTATAACTAGCTAATGTTATCCCCCTCCTTTTTTGGTCTGAATTAAATATTGAAGAGAAGTTATCCTAATAACTTTCTTTTCCTTCTCCAAATGAAATTATTATCATGGCAAAGAAAAACATTTATTAGCTTTTCCAGTTCCATTGCAATAAGGTTTTCAGTAGATATCAGGAAACTCATCAGACCCCTATTAGTACAAAGCTTGCTTTTCTCTCACCTGATTTTGTAATTATCATTAGGAATAAAGCACCCATAGCCTCCAGCCAGGCATCTACAGCACAGCATACCCCCTTAACAGGATGCTTCTGTCTGCATTTTTATTAATTTCTCCCAGTGCTCCTCTATGCTTCTTCTAAAAAATATATAGATTCCTTGATACCATATGTTACAGTATTTCACTCCTCTTTTCCCTACTGGGATTTGAAACTGTGTACTTAAACTCAAAGTAAATAATACTAATTGACACAATTTTTAAAAATCTGCTATTGTAAGATGGGCGAAAGTATAGCTTTGAAAGATGTAAGTTATAAACAGTAGTAAAAGAGTTTTGGACATTTTCTCTTGGCTGATCTCATTAGTAATTATTGTAGGAGTCATTTGACACTCCATTTTAAAGTGTGAATATTTGATTCATGCTCAACGGGGAATAATTTATATATCATATGGTGATTTACCTTTGGGTATAATTCATTATCCCTGCATTTAATAATTTCTAAAAGATGATACAATTGAAGAATGCAGATATTTTTATTTCTATGCTTATTTTGCCCTTGGATCAAGTAAGTAATATTCCACCACTAAATTCAGCTTAAAAAAAAAAAGGTCACAGAAAAGTGATGACCTTAGAAAAGTTTGTGACTTCATTAAAAAAGAGAAAAAAATAAGAAACAGAAGAAAAAATTCAGAATTTGGGAGACAGAAATGATATAACAAATAGGGCATGTCAGAAAATCTGAGAATGTTGTTATTGATAGTTATGCTTTAAAAATATAGTAAATTTTAACACATTCTGAATCATGAATATAATCACATTGGGAGTTATCTTGTAGGGATCATCTTAATCTAGCTCATATGTCCATTTGGAGAACAAAGAATATAAAAGCTTCTGTTTAATTTTTCTTGTGATTATCTGGAAATATGGTGAACAGTTTTAATCTAAAATTTCCTGTGTAAAAAGAGAATAAATTAGAAATAATGCTGATGAAGCTAAAGATCAGAGACTCTAGGCTATAACAAGGAACCCAGTATGAAACCAAAGTTTAAAAATGTTAGAAATCTAAAGCTTAAAGAGAAAATCAAGTCCTGTATTTCAGGAAGGATAATAAAGCAAAATGTTATCAGTTGGATCATATCAAAGAATGTGGTATTATTTTACCATAATAGTTACAGTTGATCATTCCACAGTCTGAACACTGTAGCTAGAATGTGACACCGTGACCCTCTGGTACCATAACCCAACTTACATCTAATTCAGTTCTTTTTTTTTTTTTTAAGATTTTATTTATCTGAGGGAGAGAGAGAAAGAGCAAAAGCCTGGGCAGGTGGGGAGGAAGGGCAGAGAAGAGGCCGACTCCCCGCTGAACAGGGATTCCCCACCTGGGGCTCCATCCCAGGTCCCTGGGATCTTGACCTGAGCCCAAGGCAGATGCTTAACTGACTGAGCCACCCAGGTGCCCCCTAATTCATTTCTATTCTAACCATGATTTAAGTAAGCATCTGCTAGTCACAGGGTAGTTTTAAGAGGGAACTTAAGACTGCTAACCAAAAACAAAACAAAAAGTAGCATTGCAGAAAATTACATATAGTGTGTCCTGTGTCTGACTTAATAATAAAGGAAAACTGAATAAATACACAAAAAGTCACTAAGAGTAATTATTTGGGGGAAGGTAGAATTTTTATTCAGTAATTGTATTTTCAAACGCTTCTTACTCATGAATGATCATCAATTAGCAGTTATCACCTATCTGATTAAGAAAAGATAATTTTTTCAAAAGATAAACTTTACAGAAAAGCCAGATGATATAAGAAAGCCAGAGAATCGATAGTCAAAACATGACAACTATCTAGCCACATGACTTCATAGATGTCACATATTTCTTCTGAACCTCAGTGTTCTTATCTGGAAAATATGATCGATACCAAAATCACCAAGCTAAAAGGTTGCAATGTATGAGAAAGTGCTTTATAAGCTGCAAATAGCAAAATACCTTTGGTAGTAATATATGTACAATTTTTATATTAAAATATAATTAATATGCCATGTTAGTTTCAGAAGTACAACATACTGATTCAACTATTCTGTATATTACTCAGAGCTCATCAAGATAAGTGCACTTTTAATCTCCTTTGTTCTCTGTCGTTGAGGTTTCTTTTTTTTTGTTTCTTGTTTTCTTTTTTGGATTCCACATATACGTAAAACCATTCGGTATTTGTCTCTCTCTGACTTATTTCACTTAGTATTATGCACTCTAGGTTTATCCATGTGGTCACAAATGGTAAGGCATTATGATTTTTTATGGGTAATATCCCATTATGTGTGTGTTACACACACATACGTATATATAACATCATTGTTTATCTATCAATAGATATTTGGTTTACTTCCATACTTTGTTGAAAATAATGCTGCAATAAATACACTGATGCCTAGATCTTTTTGAATTAGTGTTTTTGGCTTTTTTTTTTGTAAGTATCCATTAGTGGAATTATAAATTATATGGTATTCCTATTTTTAATTTTTTCAGGAACCTCCTTATTGTTCTACATACTGTTGTCTACAATGGGTGTATCAATTTACATTCCCACCAACAAACAGTGTAGAAGGGTAGTTTTTTCTCTACATGCTCATCAACACCTGTTATTTATCTTTTTGATTTTAGTCATTCTAGCCAACATTTGTTATTTCTTATCCTTTTGAATCTAGCCATTCTGACAGGTGTAAGGTGATATTTCATTGTGGGTTTAATTTGCATTTTCTTGAGATTAGTGATGAGCATCTTTTCATGGTCTGTTGGCCTTGAGTAGGTCTTCTTTGGGAAAATGCTAGTGTGGTCCTCTACCCATTTTAATCAGATTATTTAATTTTTTGGTATCGAATTTTATAGATTATATACTTCAGGTATTAGCCCCTTATCACATATGTTATTTGCAAATAACTTCACCCATTCAGTAGGTTGCCTTTTCATTTTGTTGATGACTTCATTATGTAAAAGCTTTCTGTTTTTGCTTCTATTCCCCTTGCCTGTGGGACTACTGTAGAAAAAATGTTGCTAAGACTAAAGACAAAGAAATTACTGCCTATGTTTTCTTCTTATATTTAACTCTTTAATCCATTTTGAGTTTATTTTTGTGTGTGATGTAAGGAAGCTGTGTAGTTTCATTCTTTTGCACATAGCTGTCCAGTTTTTCCAGCACCACTGAAGTGAAGAAATTGTCTTTTCCCCATTGTATATTCTTGCCTACTTTGTCATAAATTAATTGACCGTATTAGCATGGGTTTATTTCTAGGCCCTCTATTCTGTCCCACTGATTTGCATGTCTATTTTTGTTCCAAGACAAAAATACAAGACAATTGTGTTTTTATTACTCCAGCTTTGTATTGTATCTTGAAATCTGGGATTGTAAAATCTTCAGCTTTGTTCTTCCTCAAGATTATGTTGGCTTTGAGGCCTTTTGTGGTTCCATACAAATTGTAGGATTATTTGTTCTAGTTCGTGAAAAATGGTGCTGGCATTTTGATAGAGTTTATATTGAATTTGTAGATTGCTTTGGGTAATATGGACATTTTAACGATGCTAGTTCTTTCAGTCCATGAACATGGAATATCTTTCTACTTGTGTCATCTTTAATTTTTCATCAATGTTTTATAGTTTATAGTCCTGAAAACAGGACTTTCACTTCCTTGGTCATGTTTATTCCCAGGTTGTGTGTGTGTGTATGTGTGCAGTTGTAATTGGGATTGCTTTCTTAATTTCTCTTTCTGCTACTTCATTACTAGTGTATAAAAATGCAACAGTCTTCTGTATATTAATTTTGTATCCTACAACTTTACTGAATTCATTTTTCAGTTCTAGTAGTTTTTTGGTGGAGCCTTTAGGATTTTCTATGTACATTATCATGTCATCTGCAAATTGTAATAGATTTACTTATTTTTTGACCAATCTGGCTGCCTTTTATTCCTTTCTCTTATCTGATTTCTGTGGCTAGGATTCTATGTTCATTAAAAGTGGTGAGAGTGGACATCTTTGTATTATTCTTGATCTTAGAGGAAATGCTGTCAGTTTTTTACCCTTGAGTATGATGTTAGCTGTGAGCTTTTCATATATGGCTGTTATTATGTTGAAGCATATCCCCTCTAGACCTACTTTGTTGAGAGTTTTTGTCATGAATGGATGTTGTATATTGTCGAATGGCTTTTCTGCATCTATTGAGATGATCATATATATTTTTTTAATCCTTTCTCTTGTCAATGTGATGTATCACGCTGATTGGCAAATATTGAATCACCGCATATCCCCGAAATAAATCCTACTTGATCATAGTGAATGATTCTTTTAATGTATTGTTGGATTCAGTTTGATAATATTTTGTTGTGGATTTTTGTATCTATGTTCATCAGAGATATTGACATACAGTTTTCTATTCTTTTTTTCTTTGTAGTGTCTTTATCTGGTTTTAGTATTATGGTAATGCTGGTTTCATAGAATAAATCTGGAAGTTTTCCTTTTCTATTTTTGTGTAATCTTTTGAGAAGAATAAGTATTAACTCTTCTTTAAATGTCACTTGTAAAACCCTTAGTCTGTTGTTTGTTGGGAGTTTTTTAATTACAGATTCATTTTCATTACTGGTAATTGGTCTGTTCAAAAATTATATTTTTTCCTGATTCGGTTTTAGAAGGTTAAATGTTTCAAGTTTACCTATTTCTTGTAGGTTGTCCAATTTGTTGACATATAGTTTTTCATAATATTTTTATAACCCTTTGTATTTCTGTAGTGTTGGGTGTTATTCCTCTTCCTTTGTTTCTGATTTTGAGCTTTCTCTCTTTTTTTCTTAGGAAGTTTGATTAAAGGCTTATCAATTTTCTTTAGCTTTTAAAAGAAACAGATCTTTCTATTAACTTTGGCCTTTGTTCTTATTTTTCTAGTCCTTTTATGTGTAAAGTTAGGTTGTTTGAGATTTTTCTTGTTTCTTGAGGTATGCCTGTATTGCTATATACTTCTCCCTTAGAACAGTTTTTGCTGAACCTCAAAGATTTTGGACCATTGTGTTTTCATTTTTATTTCATGTGTATTTTTAAATTTCCTCTCTGATTTCTTAGGATGCTTGATAGGATTTTCATCTTCTCTAACTTATTGGGACTTGTTTTGTGGCCTAACATGTGATCTATCTTGAAGAATGTTCCAGGTGCACTTGAAAAGAATGTGTATTCTGTTTTTGGATGTGTTCACTGTATATATCTGTTAGGTCCACCTTCTCTAATGTGTTGTACAAAGCCACTGTCTCCTTATTGATTTTTTTTGTATAGATGATCTATCTACTGATGTAAATGGGGTGTTAAAATTTCCTATTATTTTATTACTTTTACATATATTAATAATTGTTTTATCTATTTAGGTGCTCCTATATTGGGTGCATAGATACATATAACTTCTACACATTTATAATTTTAAACATTTCTAATATTTACATAGATATCCTATTGTTGGATTAATCCCCTTATCAATGTCCTTTTGGTTCTTGCTAGAGTCTTTGTTTTAAAGTCTATTTTGTCTGAATTGAGTATTGCTAGTTATTCTATATAGCTAGAGGTTGGACAGTGGCCAAAGCTTAGGCATAGTTAAATGATAACACCAAAATTTGATCTATTGAACACAATTCATCTCTTCAAACGGACATGTAATCTTGTCCATATTAGTTATCTTCTTGAAGCCTCATTTTGCTCATCTGTTAAATGAGAGTAAAAATCATAACTATTTCATGAGGTTGCCTGAAGGAAAAAAAATGTGTCTGTTATAATACTTGAGACTGAATAGATGCTCACTAAATGGTAAAAAAAAATTAAGTATGCAGAGAGCTTGCTTCTGTCCTTAACACTGAGAACTTCGTTCTGCATCTTTAGAATTAAGATTGATTACTTAGAAATGAGTGAACAAATACTTAGGCATGATGTAGATTTATTTTTCTCTTAGGAGTTATTTTAGCAAGTTTCTTTTGAGAATTTTTACAGACTATATGTAGATTTCCTATCAGCTTCATTTGTCTTGTGCCTCTTGCTGGCAACTACTTTTTGTCAATAGAGATGAGCCAATTTGTTCGATGTTGCTTTTGTGGGAGAGAGAGGTCCTTTGGGTGCAATGTGTGACTGTCATGCAGAAGATTTTCTTAATCTAATGAATTAGAGAACTGAGCATCCAGGAGAAGTAGTGTTCGTAAAAACAGAGCCTGTTTTCTGTACCCACCACTCTCATCTTAGTACAAGAACCACTTGAAGATGACTCCCATAGACATATCATGTCTGAGTATGTATATGGATAAGTCTTTCAGTGGGTTTGGACAGCCACGTTCCCTCACTGCAAGGTCCATTTTCTTTTTATCTTTAGTGGGAGTTTGGTTTGATTTGTTTCCTCCTCTAATCTATAACATCCTCAAAATATAAATATCCAAATATAGCTTTTGGTCTGGTTTCATATTATATTTATTTTCTCCTAATTTATTACCATAATGGCTTATCTAAAGATAAAGTAAGTGTAGCTTGTACACTACACTGGCAACTTTGCTGACTTTATGTGCTTGTACCTCAGTTTCCTCATACATATTAGGAGATAGGTCACTATTTTTCACTTGTCTCACAGGATTCATTAAATGTCAAATCATGTTTGTTTTAAAATATGACATGCCTCCAAAATTATCTTGCAAAAAAGTACTGATTTTAAAAGGATCCCTATGGTAGTTAAGCTGTCTGTTTAAAATATTTTGCCTTCAATTTTATTTAAAAAACAAAATCCACTTCTAGTTAAGTTTGCAATGTGAAATTTTAAAAATTTGTGTAAATAGTAACATCACAGAAACAGAAATCTCATTTTGTTCAATTGTATAGCCATCGTTTATTTCTTAACTATCTTTGTAACTTTCTTTTCACCTGCCTGTTAGGGAACATAGGAATTAGCTCTTGAAGAGTTCTCATATCAATTCTTACAAGTAAAAATAAAAAATTATATAAAATTATACATTTTATTTACTTAGATAAGAGGCAGTTCCTTCAATTCAGTTAAACTGATTCTTTTTTTTTTTTTTAAGATTTTATTTATTTATTCATGAGAGACACAGAAAAAGAGGCAGAGACAACCAGAAGGAGAAGCAGGACTCAATCCCAGGACCCTGGGATCATGCCCTGAGCAAAAGGCAGATGCTCAACCACTGAGCCACCCAGGCATCCCTAGATATTTTCTTAAAGATTCTATTTGTTTATTTGAGAGGGAGAGAGAGAGCACGTGGGAGGAGGAGCAGAGGGAGAGGGACAAGCAGACTTCACACTGAGCATGGAGCCTGATGCAAGGCTTGATCCCACCATCCTGAGATCATGACCTGAACCAAAATCAAGAGTAGGAGGCTTATTAACTGATTAAGCCACACAGATGCCCCAACTGTTACTACCTTCTGAAACACACACACACACAAAAAAAAACCTCAGAAAGTCTTACTCATGTAAAAAACTAACAAAAAACAACAACAAAAAAAACTTTAAAGTTCTATCTACATAAATCAAATCTTTGCCACATCAAGATATCCAAAATTAAAAGGTTATTAGGCATCATTCTTAGTATCCTTAAAACTTGTTTAGTTTTAAGGAAAGCCATAAGCAATCAAGTAATATTTTTAACTTTCCTCTTCTTTGAACCGGTGTGCCTGTTGAAGAAATATCTAGGTCATAGCTAATACACTCATCTCTCTTATATCATCTTGTATACTCTCTGTGTTGGGATGTACATGTTTAGATGAATCTGTGTGACTATTATCAGAGTCATCTTGACTCTACTAGTCTATCAACTTCTATGAGCCTGACTGTTCTCAAAAAATTTATTGATCGAGGTATAGAGTCTCTAAAATATCCTAACTTGAAGAAGTCTAAAGAAGTAAAACAAACAAACAAAAACTCTCTATCCTGCTAAATAAAAATTTAGTCATGTATTATCAAAAGTAGTCCAGGAATGCATTTCTTGAGGCTTCTAAGTCCTTCAATTTAACAATACAAAAAATTTAAATGTTTCTTGAGGTAGCATTTATTTCCATCCTAAACTACTTGTCAAGTGTAGACCATGTGATACAGTATTAGTATTTTTCTAATACAGTCCATTAAATTCATCCCATTTGAAAGAGTGGAGAAATGAGAGTAGTCGAATATCCTCAACTTCGTGTGTCAGAACCCCTTGGAGACTATACATTTTAGGAATAGTTTAATACTTTCTGAATACTTACCATAAGCTTCTATACAGATATTAGCAAGAAATCTAGAGGGTAAATTTTCTTTATACATCCTTTGGCTTTTTGAGAGAGAAAGAGATAAAGTGGAATCCCTCCTGGTTTAGAAATTTTTAAAAATGCCTGGTTTGTATATTTAGTTCTTTTCGGGAAATTCATTAGAAGAATTTGTGGATAATCTATATTTAACAAATGCAGTTTATATGTCTTATAGGTCATGGTCTCTCTAATGAAAGAACATTTGTTCAAATCTCTTTACTCAATAAAGATGTTTTAAAATTTGCCATTTATAAAATATTTTGTTTGACCCTTACAGCAATCCTCTGGGGTGAGTAAAAACAGTATTATTATATTTCTTTCTGGAGTTGTTGCTAACTGATTCCTGACCCAGAGTCAGTACCAGTCCATTCCACTTGTGAAAGACCTAAGAGTCAACTAAGGAAACATGAACTGAGATATTAAAACCGTCGTTTCTACCTCACATCTAGAATTGAGAAAGCGTGTCAGCCAACCAAAACAGATTGTCTATGTACTATCAAACTAGATATTGAAGTCAAAAATCTAAAGAACCAAATATATAAAAATAAATATGAGTTGTTTTTGGAAAGACAATATACAACCCTGTCTTGAGAGTACAGTAGAAGCACAAGAAGCAGCTGTGGGACCCTCAGATTCCCTGGAGGCAAATAATATCTCGAATTTACAGATTCTTACAGGTCATACGGAAATATTACATGTTAGTAATTGAAGTTTGAAAAGCCAAAGGGTCATCCTCTGGTTAGTACTGCACAGAAATCATGTCTTGCCTAGTAGGTTTAGATTTTGTTGTGTCTATTTCCAGTGAAAGAAGGAGAGGAGCTTTAAGATGACTAAAATTTGTATCTTAGATAATTTGGAATCTGTCTTTGAACAGAAGAACAACCATAGGGAGCAATTAGGCTTCCTGTGATGACATCAGAGACACCTTATCCCCTGAGTGGCACCGGTTGCATTTCTCAAGAAGGTTAGTCTAAAGTCTGAGGTAGATTCTCCACTGATAAGATTCTGAGAGGTGAGTTTTGGGTCTCCCTGATTTATGGAATCATTTATTCAGTTAATAAATTTAGCTCCTGCCATTAGGCAGAATGCAGTACAACATAGATATGGCTCAAGTTCTGTGCAAACTTAAAATGTTATTGCTTTACTAAAAATAATATTACTTATGAGAAGGGAGGCTCAATATAATATAAAAGAACGGAGGTAGGACCCCTCCATAAGAGGAGACAAATCCACAAGAATAGAAGTTGAAGTGTGGGTTCAGGTTGGGCAAATAAAAATGAGATTAATGGCTCTTTATTTATGTTGAGAATTAAGGTGGTTGGGGAGGAAGAAATCTCCCATTATGTTACTCCTAAGATTCACATGCTTTTACGTATTGGTTTCAGTTAGTTATTTGCCAGTGAGAGTTGTTGTTTTTTAACTTTTAAGAATTTTTTATTTAAATTCAATTTAGTTAACATATGGTGTATTATTAGTTTCAGGGGTAGAATTTAGTGATTCATCAGTTGCATATAACACCCAGCGCTCATTACATCAAGTGCCCTGCTTAATGCCCATCACCCAATTACCCGATCCCCTATCTACTCCTCCAGCAGAGAGAGCTTTTAGATAGCAGTTAAGGGAAATCTGTAAGTCAAAACAAAAAGAGATAATCCTTAGTATACCAAATTATTAGAGATAAGAACATATATTAAGAAATTTGCTGTACAGTCATTTGAAAGGGTGTATTGTAGCCATCTTAGCTAGCTAGTCATATAGATAAAGGCTCATCTTGATCAGCCATCTGAAAACCTGTACTTTGACAGTCTCAAAAAATATTTCAAAGTAAAAGACTCAGATTTTCCTTGAATAAAATAAAAAAAGGTATAGTAACTAAGCAAGGCTTTGGAGATAAGGTAGGAAAGAATTGTAAAGAAAGTCAAGTATTGAACTTCATTGTATTTAAGTTACTTTTAGTCACTTTCAAAGTGGTAAAGTTAAAAAAAAGAAACAAAGTGGTAAAGTTAGGAGAAAGTTAAGTTTTGTGTTCAAAGAATGTATAGTTTAAAAGGAAAATTTCAGTGTAGAAACATTCAATTTGGAAATGTTTACTTCTTGAAGAACATCCTGTTCATGCTTCTTTATTTGTGATGGTAGTTAACCAGCATTATCTTTAAGTTTGCTAGTAACTTGAACACTATGATTTTTTAACTTAAACCCTAAGGAGTCAAGTTCAAATGATGGCTTGTATGCTCGTTATTATATAATTGAAAAATTCAACCTTGCTTTTTTAAGGTTTTGAAAATCATTACATGAATGTTTCATCTGTAAAACAGCTTTAAGTATAATCCTTATGAATTGACTTTGCAGATATGCCCTTTTTTTTGTTTTTTGTTTTGTTTTTTTGTTTTTTTCTCTCTTTAAAAGGAGTATTTATAGGTAGGTAGCATTAGGAGAGTTTAATTACAATTTTTTCCCTATAAAGATGCCAAACTTTCATGTTCACTAATTTTCTCTGAATGTAACCCAGTGCTACAACTTTGCATGAACAAGCAAGGAAGCCTTAATTCAAGGCTTCTGCATTAGGAGAAACCAGAACTCAATCTGAGTTCTACTCCACTGAAACAAGGGCAAGAGAATTTTAATGGTCAGGTGGAGGCTTCTGTTTGCTAACTGGCTTTACGTACAGGAAAAGGAAACTTTCCCCTATCCCACAAGACAGGAGATAGTTTTACAACTTGGACCAGGCCAGCTAAAGATAGGGGCATTATCTTCCTTGGTGATTAAATTTTAAAGGGATGGCTTCCAGATTCTTGAGGAAGACTATTGTGGGTTGTAAAACCGGTAAGAAGCTTTTAAAAAGATTTACATCTCAAAGGAGCACAGAAGGATTTTACAGTTACAAGCTTTCTAAAATGCCCTTAGAAAAGAGAAATCAAAGGCCTAGAATTAGGAAGAAGACTCTGAAGTTTAGTCAAGTTGAAGGAAGCCATCTTGATCAATATATTAGGTTGTAATAATTATGCTACAATTTGGACTTCTTTGCCAAGGTTCTTTGTCGACCTGGGTATAACATATTTGGATATGGAAAAGGGGAGGATAAATAGTGATGATGCTTTTGGTACTCTACTCTCTGTTACCCACTGTTTCTTGAGAGGCTGCCTTTTATGACTTTTAAATGTTATAGTTTGAGAAATTAGATTTTATCTTATAAATGAACAAAACTGAAATCCTATCTTAAATTATTAGAATTGCACAGAAAAGAATGATCATAGAAATACAATTAGTAGTACTTTTAGTACTTTCATTGAACATACCATCATGATGCATAAAAAAAGAGACATGGTTGTAATATAAAGACAAACAAATTAAGGTAAGTCATGCTGAACAATTAAATAGCCATATTCTTATACCAGGAGCTTCTTATTTTCAAACTGGAATTAAAGATTGTTTACGTGCCATTTTGTCAAGGAGACAGAAATAATTATAAATTCTCTTAATCCTTCAGATTCTTTTAAACAAAAAGCCTCACTTTAGAAGATTTTGTCATGCTCTAATGCTGAAACATTGTTCAGAACAAAATAGCTCATAAAAATGTTGATAAGTGCTACCTAGATAATTCTTAATTCTCTGAAAGCTAGAATGCTCCAATATCTTTTTTTTTTTTTTTTTTTTTTGAGTGCTGTTAAAGATCACTGAGTATGGTTTTCCAGTTACTTGGGGAAGATATTCCTGAAATCCTAATTTTATGCCGTTTACTGTGATGCTGACCATACAAGATAATATGAAGATGTGAGGCAGTATCAGTAAGGATTTAGAACTGTGAATCTTTGAGCTGTATTTTAAAGAATTATAGCAAAAGCCTAAAATCATCTTATTCTTGCTTTCCTTCTTTCTTTGTTTCCTTCTGCCATCCCTTTTCAGCTGAATTCTTAGGATCTCCTTCCTCTCTCTTCCTTTCCAATTTTTTCCCTCTATTTCTTTCTCCTTTGACACTGATCTTTGCTAGGAAAACAGGACATTGAAAGAATATATAACTTCAAACAGCTATCAGGGAATAAGCTCTTAATTATGCCAGTACTCAGTAAGCCATGTCTGAAGATGCAACTTTTCCTCTGGGTTTAATAGGATAAAGCTAGTAGTGGAATAGAAATTGAGAAATGTGGTCCAACTGATAAGGAAACCTCGCCATAAAGTATGAATTAGCAGCAGTTTGCAAGATTTACTTCTGGAGTATTTCATCACTGTTATAGCACCTATTTTATCCTTTGTCTTCTATGGACATATCACCTAAGTTAGTGACCCTCCAGCTATTTGCACAGGTGCAAGAAAGGGGAGGGGGCTGAACTATACACACAGACACACAGACTCTCACACACACATAAGCCTGCCAAACATACTAGATGATAGAAAGAATAACTCATCAATGAGGTAAATGTTATATAGTCCTGTGACTCATCATTCATGATTTACCCATTTCAAAATTACTTTTTAATTTGTTTTATAAGTCGGCAGATTGGACCAGAGGCATAAATCTAAGCTATCCAGGAGGTGTAACTCTACAGTAACACTATGGGAACAGCTGCTGTGTTTGTGTGCCTCATATATAGGTTGCTTTTGTCGATCTTAATGATGACAGAGCCAATTAGCAGATTAGAAATTGCCAGAAATCAGGGATACCTTGCTTAAGAATCACTAAAAATGAAAAGTATTCTGCAACTGCTATTCTTTGTTATTCTTTGTTCATCTAAGAATTTGTAGAATAAGAGTGTTATGTGTGTAAACATCTGCTGCTTCGGGAGAGCATCTCTCATGCAGTTGCCAAATGACAAGGAGAGACACTTTATGAATCTGGAAAGACCTTAGGATCTATGGCACTGCTGAATTTCCTACCACAGATTAAAACTTTTAATCAGTATTTTTAAATAAAATAAACCTAGTTCTTAAAATGATCTGTTGAATAGTTTGACATAGAAGAAAGCATCTAAAAGGATATTTCATTTATTTATTTATTTTTTTATTTTTATTTATTTATAATAGTCACACACAGAGAGAGAGAGAGGCAGAGATACAGGCAGAGGGAGAAGCAGGCTCCATGCACCGGGAGCCTGACGTGGGATTCGATCCCGGGTCTCCAGGATCACACCCTGGGCCAAGGGCAGGCGCCAAACCGCTGCGCCACCCAGGGATCCCAAAGGATATTTCATTTAAATGTAAATGTGGACTATCAGTTATTAAAGAGAATGTGCCTTTCGTATTCTTGTTTTCTAGACACCTGGGATCAAAGTCACCTTTGGAACTTGCAAAGTAAGCTTCTAAACTTAAATCTTACTGTTAGGATTTAAGTTCTTTATTTTCATTGCCAAAAGACAAATGCTACCTGAAGCTTTATCTGTAGCATTAATTTTCCCGTAAAGACAAGGGAACTGAATTAACAGGGGAAAGGGTAGGACTCTGGAACATTTAGGTCATGGCTTTGGAATCAGAGCTCTCAGCAGTTTCGTGCTTTGTGGATAATTAAAATCGATACAAAATAATTACACAGCTAGAAGGATCTCCAGATACTTAATCCAGTCCCTTGCCTCTAGAAGAAACTAGCTGTAGTCTAAACTAACCTCCTCACAGGCATTTAGGTTGTTAGGTGAGAAATGGGAATCCTAGATTCACCTCCTACACTTACTTAGAACATTGCAAATGTGGCTTGGTAGTAAGAGATTGTTTTTATAAGTGTGATGAAAATATCATACAACGGTCTTCTACAGTCCCGAGATTAGCAATGGAAGGTCATGATGGCCAAAATGACACTTACTTTCTTATAATCACATTGACAGAGATTTTAGGATTTCTGACCATGTCCCATCTGCTAAGTGGTTTTGCCATTTTTAGTGTCTATTACCTCATATCTTAAAAGTACAGATTAAGGGCAAATTCCTCCATGCAACTTTACTAATCTCAACGCCTATTGGTTATTTTATTTTTGCTTCTTTAATAAGGATTTTAGGATGTAGAAATAAAGCACAGGTATAGATAACCATATAAAATAGCATTTGCTGTCTCTCCACCGTAATGAAAAATCCTTGAGTGCTAATTCCTGGAGCCTACCACAAAGATCTCTACTTAGTCATTATCCAGTAAATGCTGGTTCATATTATTTTCTAAATTTGGTTGAAACTAATTCTCCTTATCATTTGTCCTCTGGGGAGATGAGGTCAATGGTGAGAAGTGTTGAGTGCCTTGGCTGATTTTAATTCTCTATTTTGACATTATGTTTCTCTTTACTTCACTTTTAAGGTTCCTTCTTTGTTTTGTAGAGGTCAGATATCATAAGTTCAAAGTAAAACAAATATTTCCAAGTTCCATTAATGTTCCACTTTCTTCCAAGTAAAATTTAATGTGACAAAATTAGTGTACAACAAAAGATTTTGGATAGTCTTTTGGAGTTCAGCTTTATTTTTATTTTTTAAAGATTTTATTTATTCATGAGAGACACAGAGAGGCAGAGACATAGGCAGATGGAGAAGCAGGCTCCCTGCGGGGGGCCTGATGTGGGACTCGATCCCAGGACCCCAAGATTATGCCCTGAGCCAAAGGCAGACGCTCAACCACTGAGCCACCCATGTGTCCCTCAGTTTTATTTTTTAGATGCACCATTCCTAAGGAAAAGGGCAATGGTTCTTCAAGGTTTTGTAAAAAAGTAGAATCCAAAATCCCTGAAGTAATGTGTCAAATTATATTTGTGGATTATTCCAAGGATACCTGAAAGTTTTAGGGAAACTTATTACATCAATTACATGCTTTGGGAAAAAAAATGGAGAACTTTTATCTCATATTGAACTTCAGCCACCGTATGGAACTGCATCCTTTTTAGACCCATTATATGTCCTTTAATTCTGCCACCGTTGACTACTGATAAAAATACAAGATTTCTATTAAATATTTTCCATTGATTATCATGTCTACAACTAACTGCCTTCATGATCTCTTTATTTATGACCTATATCTTACATTTCTTTATGGAATGATCCTTTTTTTTTTCCCCTTGAGATTAAACAGTTACTCCACTCATAAAGAAATTGAAGCAATCCAAGTGAAGCTGTTCTTCCCTTACACCTGGAGTCAAGTTGGGGAAGGGGAGGTTTTCAAGTGGGAATGACATTCAAAGTTACCATTCGAAGATCATCACTATCTTTTCATTCAAAACCCTTCCTCTGCACATATGCAGTCCACTGATCACTAAGGTCACCGAAACCCAGCTCACTATTTTCCTTTGACCACAAACCCAACCACCCTTTTGTACAACCTTTGTAGAGGCCCCATCAATTTATTCTAACGGTTTCAACTAACACTCCATCAACACACATCATCAAAGCTCGAGCCCAAAGAAAATACTTTTCATTTGAGTCGTTATTAGAAAAGGTCTCTATTTAGCCTACATGCCCTTCAACCCTGTAATTACCAATGTAATCTTCCCCAAACACCACATTAATCCATACAGTTGCCACCTGTTGAGTTGTCTTAGTCTGGTTTTCAGAGACCATCAAAATTGGTCCTTGACCTTTATCTGTATATATTCTTACTAATTGTTGAAGATTATAATGAATATAATAGTTCTCCAAATATGCCTAACTTTCTAAACCTCAACATATTCTCATGGCCTGTTATCCTATCCTACCCCTGCAAAAACAAAAAACAAACAAACCAAAAAAACCCACCACTCCTTTTTAGCATCCAAATTACTAAGCTTTTATGTCCTTTCTATATGAAAATGTCTGTATCCATATCAGAAGTTCCATAGAATTGCACCCCACTATTTGAAAGCATTTATTTCTTTATTTTGTGGTTAACTATGTATTTATCTAAGTCTCTTTACCTAAAATGAGGAAGCAACTTACTGTATTAGTAGAGTATTAGTTCAGTGTCTGCCTCTAATTAGCTCTGTCTGACATCACGTTGCTCCTCTGAACTACAGTTGTATAATATGTAATACGAGGATGTCAGTTAAAATAGTGTCTTAAATTTTGCATGTATTCTATGAAATCATCAGAAACATTAACCAAGGCTTTCTGTATTTTTTTTTCCTCCATATCATTTTCGGTATAGTAGCCTGGAAATAGTTAATAATAAGTATTCATTGAATAAGAAGGAGATATTTACTAAATTACTTTGTACAGACTATAATAATTGTTAAGGAGCTAATAACCCACTTAAGGACATAGTTCTCAGTCTACTATAGTCTCAGTCAACTGTTAAAACTAGTATAAAAGCATGGCATGCCAGGTTTGGAAAAGACTTAAGTTTTAATGACAAGTTGTATGATACTGCCACTCCCACCACTTTTTTTTGGAAAAGACTTTGCCAAACCTTTCAATTATATCTCATTGTTATTGTTCTTCTGTCTTCCTGGATAGTTCTGTAATGAAACTATGTAAATTTGACTTTTTTGTTCATCATTAACAAAGCTCCATCATATGGTTTATTTTGTTTGAACTTCCTAATGAATCATAAATTAGAACTTCTTTCTGGTATACCGGTTGCCTAGAGTTGTAAATTTTGCATAATTATAGATTTTTTTTCCAAATGATGGTAGCTTAATAAACATGGCAAGATAAATCTTTCAGAAGCTCATATCCTTTTGGATTTATGCATTGATAAGCACACAGGAAAATTTACTTTATTTTTACAAGGACTTTAGAATTTTAATCTCTGAAAAGGGATATATGCCAACAGATGCTGAATTTTCAGTGTAGCCCAAATATAGCCTATGCCCAGAGGACAGTTTTCCTTTTTAAAATATTTAAATAACAGTAATCTCAACGAATACCATCCTTCCCCTCACCCCCACCTTCAGTGTGTAGTACAGGAATGATTTTGTTAGCTGTTAAAGAGATTAATTTCATTTGTCTTTGCCCTAGAGATAAAGAGTAAGCAAAAGATAGGAATAATTTTTGACAAATTAGTTACTACAAACAGTGGTTTTGATTTAAAAAATGAAAATAAATTACTAATTCAGCCTCAGGACTTTAATTTGATTTGTGTGCCATCTAATATTTGTTAGTGGACTTGACTTTAGGCTTATCTTGGGAGTTCAGAATGCCAGTATAACAACAAAATTCCTAAAAAAATTTTACCTCATGAAAACCCCTTCAAACAATTGTTCAAAAGATAGGTTACTTTCTTTCTGCAATAAATAAAAGATCATCGTGTGCAAAATGTGAGTGAAATGAGGTTAATTTGTATTACAGAAAGGAAATAATAAATTTAAAACAGAACTGTACCTTACTTATAATTAGCTTACCTTAATTACCTCAGTATTTGATAATTCCTTTAAATGTAATTTTGGTTAAACGTCCAACTCTTGGTTTTGGCTCAGGTCATGGTCCCAGGGTCATGGGATCAAGCCCTGCATCAGGTTCTGTGCTCAGCCTGGAGTCTGCTTGTCCCTCTCCAGCCCCCTCTGCTCCTTCCCACATTTTCCCCGTGTGCACGCGTGTCCTCTCTTTCTCTCTCAAATAATTTTAAAGCCAATGTAATTTTGGAAAACTTGTGCTTTTTTGGCCAAAATTTTATTTTAATAACACATACGCATTGGCAGTGCAGCCCTCCATCATAATACTTTCTGATGATGAATATCAATATACAAACGTGTTTTATTCCTTTAGGTCTGAGACATGATTCAGCATTCAAAACTTTGTACTAAAATTTAAAAAAAAAAAGTTTTTGGAGCACCTTCTGTTTTTATACACCAAAGTTTGGAAACATGTGCATGAAAAAAGACAAGTCACCTGACCACCACATTAGTTCTCATTTCTGACAATATCCTATCCTAGTAAAGCAGTTTAAAAGCAATGCACGGCCAAAGATATCTGTGTTAGAAATAATACAGCAATTCATCTCTTGGATTTGTTTTAGAATGAATAAGGGACTATTTCATAAAATATCCAAATACATCATCCATATGTGTATATGTACACATATTCATACATATGTGTTCTCTCTGGAGTTGCACAATTTCTGGTTAATCAATGATGTGCTTAGGCAAAGTTACAAAGTCAAACTCCTCTGTTCAGGAAATGAGATCAGCAGGACTTATATGAAACACTCCTGGAATCATCAGTTTTTGGTGTTAACTTAGTCACATTAGTGTTGTGCTTCACTAATGTGGGTTCTGGCCGTGAAGTCACAGACACAAATCCAACGATATATTAATGGGAAATCACTTCTGTTTGTATCAAGAGAGTAAAGGATAGATAATGGTGCTAACTGCGCTTACTCAGTTTCCCATCCACTCCCCCAGAACCGTCACGCCTCCCCATGTCCTACCTAAACTGAAGGCGGCCCTTCTTGGCCTTATTACTTTTCTAATATTTCTTATCCTCATAGGAGAAAACCTGAGGAGGAATTTTTTAAAAGTCCGATTTAAAATATATAGTTTCTGGGACACCTGGGTAGCTCAGTTAGTTAAGCATCTGCCTTTGGCTCAGGTCATGATCTCAGGGTCCTGGGGTAGAAGCCAGCATCGGGCTCCCTGCTCCTCTGTCTCCCACTCATGCTCTCTCTCACTATCTTTGTCTTTCTCTCAAATAAATAAATAAGATCTTAAAAAAATATGTGGTTTCCTCTTTAATGTCACCACTGTACTTAACATTGTTGAAAGAAAAACCCTGAATCTTTTTTTAATGTTACAGCAGACTTTATAAATGAGGGTCCTTTATATATGAGAATTCTAACATAGAGACCTTTTATTTTTATTTCAGTAAAATGTTCTTTTAATAGTGTTTAAACATCTGAAAGAAATATTTTCCCAAAATATAATCTCTTTTACAATAAGGGAATAAATTGATTCGTTTTGTAAGAATTCAGAGGTATCTGGTATATGCCAGCCATCTCTTAACTGGCAATATAGCAGGAAACAAGAAAAGCACAGTTCCTACCTGCCAAGGAAGTTACTTTCCAGTAACACTTAATGGATAAAAGCATGTATTTATAAAACCAGAGCTACTCTCAAAACCACTTCACTCAGTAACTTTATAGTGTTTATAACATCTTACACTAAATATGTAATAATCCTTGTTTCGTTATATATTAACTCACCAAGTTGAAATGTCAATGAAAAATACACTTTTAGTCCAAATATCTCAGCTTTAAAGTGACCAAACAAAAGCACTGAATTTGATCAGAATGCAGTATAGAGTTACTGTGTACTGTTATGAGTCTACCTTTAGTATAAAGGATATGAGATTATTTTATATCTGTTTTCAAAAAAAAACAACTTTAATGACCTTAATTAGCAATGGTTTCTTAATATACTGTGGTAGAGCACCACCTAAGTTTTTCCGTTGCTGTTGTTATTTTGTTTTATTGAAAGATTTGCAGCTACTTTCCCCCACCAGCTTGGTTCTTCCTATTTCTTCTTGGCACATAGCTGGAATGTTAAGGATTTAGGAATTAACCCTCAAGAAGATGCTTTAGATGGTGATGTACTTGTGGACTGCCCAGTTCTGTAGCCTCTCTTTTGGGCACAATTTGGCAAAGTGAAAGTATGAGCAAAGATAGAGGGGAAAGAGGAGGGTAATTTTGCATTGGCAATTTTTCACTGGTAAAAGAGACACCACTCATATTTAGGCTAGATTAATACACTATGACCTGGAATTAGAAACCCAGTGGGTAGTGAGTTGGGACTCTTCTGTGAGATAAGCAGAAGAATTTAAGTTAGAGTCCTGGACTCTTCACACAGGCTGTCACATTCAACCAAATGAAACAGTGCTTGATAAAAGTTTGACAGAAACCGGAGAAGAAAAACAGATTCACCTAAGAGAAAATGGCAAATAAGAGATTACTGTTGTTCAGGCTGATAATATTCTTAGTGCCCACCAGACCACACAAATACTGGAAGAGCTAGTATAGCATTAGAGGATGACAGAACTTTTGTTTGTTACTTATATTTTATTCAAATGATTGTTCTTTATGGAACTCCTTGGGTTATTTTCATTGGTTTAGAAAAGCATGGGCCTGTTGCAAGAGGTACTCAAGAATATGACTGAATTTAAAGAAGTTGTGATTCTGTATGGATGAGAGGAAAAATAGGGTAGGTCTAAACAAATCTCTTAAATTAAATCTTAATATTTTAATAATCTAGCCCTATAGTCAAGTAGTGTTTTTGAAATACCAGCTATAATTTGTCAAGTTCATTTTTTTCATAGCTCTTAAGGAAGCCTAGGAATGCTGTTTGTAAAAACTAATAAACAGTAGTGATAGAAAAACACGTATATATAAAACACGAAGTGTCTTGTGGATTATTTTAACCATTTAATTAAGAGGAAAAGAAAAGCACCATTTCTCAAATGATTTTTTAAAAGTCACTATTACTATAACTCAGCATATTAAAGGCTCTCAAAATGAGGGAATTAGCTATGTAATAAAATTTTCTACAATTAATGACTTACTTAATTTTCTTATTTAGTCATATTGCTATCTTTACTACTAATCAAAATATAATTTAGAAAATGTATTATTTCATCTAGAAATTACCAGCTGGCTTGTAAGAAACACTTATGTCAGGTTAATTACTGCCTTTTAAAATTTTATAATATACTGTGACAGAAAATTAATGATGTTCGCAGTATTTAGCATGGTTCATAACCCATATTTTAATGAAAATATACTGTTATTAATGATACACATTCTACAGATATAATATGCACCAATTGTTGGTCATTTTATGTTTCTTCTGTACAGTTCTATAAAATAAAGCCATATTTATCCTGTTTATTAATTTAGGCTTCATGGGATAAAATTTGCATTCATTATATTCATGTGTATATAGGATTATATGAATTTAATCAACCCAAGGCCTGGCAAGTGGTATTTGATTGACAGTTCCCTCAAGATTCTAATCTGGTCAAGAATTCATTTTCCTTTCATCTTATCACAGATATATGAGCATCTTAAATTAGACTGAGCATTTTAGCATTTTAAGTAGTATCCATTTCCTTCATGCTCACTATGCCAAAATAGAGATAAATATTTGCTTAGTGTCCACAGAAAGAAGCTTCCATATCATGCACTGATATTAAATGTATCTGGTTCCTTAAATGTAAGTTCCTTACATACCTCAAGTTAAAGCCCCTTTTTCCTGTAATAAAAATGCTTTTTACAGGTGGTCCCTTACATCATAGTACATCAGTTGTAAAATTCCAGGTTTTTAAACAAGACCACCTCTTTCTTTCTCCAAACCAAGGCTTACAGTAATAGGAAAGACATGCTACATTCCAAGGCTAATGTGGGAACAGTCAATTTTTAGAACCAGAGATCTTTAAAAAAAAAATTGGAGATACTTTGGAAATGTGCAACTGCCACAGAATACTTGCAGAAATATTGAAAACCATATTTTATGAATTGTCAGGATATCTACATTAATAAGGGGAAATATTTTTTTTCATAAAATAACACCAGCCAGTATCTGCAGAGCTATGATAATGAGTAAAATGCATTCAGTGGTTTCAAGATAGTTCCAAGTCAGTTTAGAAGGGATGAATTGTCACAAAATACTACAGTTAGTTTTCTAAGAAAAAAAAAAACAAAAACAAAACCTTAAATAATACCCAGTTTGAGAGACTTCAATCACAACACCATTTCATTTATAATTCACTTCTGAGTCCTTGCTAGAAAAAATATCTAAGATGGAAAGGAGCAGAAATAAGTTCCTCTAAAAGGAACTAAGTAGAGAAATTCATTTCTGAGTGAAAAAAAACCACACACTTTCAAATCTCTTTTTAGCACATACCTCACATTGAAAAGGAAGCATACGAAAAAAACAGAGGAGCTAGAAAGAATAGTAAGGTAGTTCCCTCTCATTAGCTGGAAAAGAGAAAGAAGTGACAAAGAGTATCCTAAATTACACTGAATTATCTGAACTATAAAAACCTTTGGAATATGAATTTCCCTCTAATTTAATAGGAACAGAGTAGATGTAAATGAATACTATAAGCCATGTCTGTACAGGGCAACAGAATAAGAATTTTTTTTCCAAAAGTTACAAATGTTTTAGCCTTTTTTGGTTACATCATAATTCTCAAAAATATGAGGGGTACAAAAATAACCCCTAAAAATAAAAATAACTAAAAATTTAAAAACCCCTAAAAAGTAATTTTCAGTCTCATATGGATCTTTTCAGATTTTTTATACATTATATACACTAACCATATTTTTACATTAATGGGCTTTTGTGTAATACTCTTGTGCAGACTATCTTTTCACTCAATCATATAAGATATAGCATTTATACATATGAACCTACTTTATAATTTTTTATCACTATCATGTTTCATTAAATGGATGTCCTGTAACTCATAAAGCAATTCCTTTCTAAGTATATTCTTTTTTCTTTAAGATTTTATTTATTTATTCATGAGCAATGCACAGAGAGAGAGAGAGAGAGAGGCAGAGACACAGGCAGAGGGAGAAGTAGGCTCCATGAGGGAGCCCCACGTGGGACTCGATCCCGGGTCTCCAGGATCATGCCCCGGGCTGCAGGTGGCACTAAACCGCTGCGTCACCGGGGCTGCCCTCTAAGTTATTCTTATTATGATAATATAAACAATCATGAAATACACATATTTCTAGTGAAATTAACATTCTGACACTGTTTCTAATAAGCCCCAGTGATCAGTTGGGACTAGTTTCAGCGGAGTATATACAAAGTTTTCACACAGTAGTTCATGTCATCACAATGACCTTTAGATGTTCAAGTCTTAAGCATTATTTTCCAGGGCAGAACAATATATTTAAGAGAGGTTAAAAAGTTTATTGAAGAACATGTAGCTAGTAAATAACAAAGCTAATATTTGAAACCACTTATGTTTGAGTTATTCCTTTCTCTTGCCATGTCCTAGTAACTGTGAGAAAGTCACTTCAAGTGCATACATTTTTTAACCATGCCTTTTTAGTCAAATATTTCTTTAACTACAAACCCTTCATTTTATTTCTAAGAAAATTACTGAAAAAAATTGTCCTATTTTATTTTTCCCCTAACATCCATAATAGGAAACCCAGTTGCTCAAATGAAAATAGAGTAGCTATCATGCTATCACCAGAGTACCAATTTACAAATAGTTTCATGAGGAATGATGAGTTTCTACATTAAAAAATAAATAAATATAAAAGGTCAGTATCCAAAATCTATAAAGAACTTATCAAACTCAACACCCTCCCAAAAATTCAGTTAAGAAATGGGCAGAAGACATGAGCAGACATTTCTCCAAAGAAGACATCCAGATGGCTAATAGATACATGAAAAAAATGCTTAACATCACTCATCATCAGGGAAATGCAAATTAATACCACGATGAGATACCACCTTACACCGGCCAGAACGGCTAAAATTAACAACACAGGAAACAACAGATGTTGGGGAGGATGCAGGGAAAAGAGAACATCCTCTTACACTATTGGTGGGGATACAAACTGGTGCAGCCACTCTGGAGAAAAGTAAGGATGTTCCTCAAAAAGTTAAACATAGAAACACCCTATAACTGCACAGCTGCACTAAGTATTTACCCTGCACTAAGTATTTATCCTGATGTTAAACATCACCCTGATGTTTACAGCAGCATTATCAACAATAGCCAAACTATGGAAAGAGACCAAATGTCCATCAGCTGATGAATGGATAAAGATGTGTGTGTGTGTGTGTGTGTGTGTGTGTGTGTATACACACAATGGAACATTACTCAACCATCAAAAAGAATGAAATCATGCTATTTGTAACAATGTGGATGGAGCTCAAGTATATTATGCTGAGCAAAAGAAGTCAGAGAAACACAAATACCATATGATTTCACTCGTGGAATTTAAAAAACAAAACTGAATAACATAGAGGAAAGGGGAAAAAAACAGAAGCCAGCCATAAAAAACTTTTTTAAAAAAGATATATGTATGTATTTTAGAGAGACTGGGCAGGAGGCAATGGGAGAGAGAGGGACTCTCAAGCAGACTCCCCACTGAGCAGGGAGCCCGACCTGGGGCTTGATCCCACGACCCTGAGATCATGACCTGAGCCAAAATCAAGATTTGGATGCTTAACTGATGGAGTCACACAGGCACTCCAAGAGACTCTTAACTATAGAGAACAAACTGAAGGCTGCTGGAGGGGAGGTGGGTGGGATGATGGGCTAAGTGGGTAATGGGTATTAAGGAGGGCATTTGTATGAGCACTGGGTATTATATGTAAGTATGAATCACTAAATTCTTCTCTTGAAACCAATATTACCCTATATGTTAAGTAACTAGAATTTAAATAAAAACTTGAACCCCCCCCAAAAGATAAAGTTTTACATTCAATACATTTTTATCTTATTTTGGAGGTGGTTAGTTTGAATGGGAAATGAGGTAATCCTCTATGTAAACGTGCAGTGTATCCCTTCAGAATATTAGTTAAGTCCAGACTCTCAGTATATGGATTACCTTTGTCCTAGTTCAGTATAACCATCCCCACTTTTGTCATAATAAAATATCACATTTAACTTTTTTATAAAACAACAATTTTTCTTTTGGATAGAAGTTCTCAGCATCTGGTCATTATCTACTGAGGGACCAGGAGCTTCATTCATTTGCTTATTAAGAAAAAGCTTATTAAACAAGTATTCACTAGATTTATGCTGAACCCTAGGGATGTAAACATGATTTAGAAATGAAGACTATGTCCTCAAGGAGCTACCAATGTTATAGAAAAGGTATATGAGAAAGGAATTGGTCAAAAATATAAGGCAAAATGACAGTCCAGGGATAATTTGGGGTCCTGATACAGAAAACATTGAAGTTTAGGACAACAATATGGGAGATATCATAATATACAAATTATAAAGTAATTAGGATTCCCCAAGGCAAGGGAGTGGTTCTTAGTTTAAAATTTATCATTTACTATGTGATGTCAGTTTATAATTGTATATAAACAAAATGTCTGGTTAACATTAAAATAAGACCCTCACAGTCTGTGTTATGTTAGTACAGTGAACAAGTTAGTCAACCCAATACAACCAGATTTTTTGTTCACCTGAGTAGATGTTTTGTCACAGTCTAGTCACCACCACCCTGTAGCTCCTAGTGATTTGGCTACAAGAACACTTGCTGGACTTTATGTGTCACTCAGAATGTCTCTAGCGTCTCAATTTCTGACTGTTCTAATGACCATGCTCAGCAAGCACCAGCTTTCGAAGGAGACTCAACTAATTAGCCTAGTTGATATAGCATCTGGTAACTGGTCGGTGGGATAAACAAAAAAGACTCCTGAAGTGAAGGATGGAAAAATGACTTCTCCAGGCCACGAAGACCCAAATGAAATTAAAAACATACAACCCGAAGCCATGAGCAGCTTGATCGTTTACATTAGCCACGTCTTTAACATTGCTTGGCAGTAAATCCTGGTCCAAAATTTAGATAATTGGAGTTACACAATGCTCAGCACTTCACTTTGGCATCAGTTTCATAATATAATAAAATTTATCATTTGTAAGCCCGTCTGCTTTTTGGGAAAAAAAAAAAAAAAACAAGAACAATTTGATCTGTCCTGCTACAGCAGACACTGATGCAGGTGGTTTAAAAACAAAGCATTTAATCAGGCAGGGTTTTACTTAAACTACTTGATGATTCATCATCCAGCCTCTGCTCATTGTCAATTGTGCCTCTCTGAGCTATTATTTATAGAATATTTAAAGAGCCTGGACTACATGTGCCTCTGTCTTAGGTTCTATTGTACTATAAATTATAGCTCCAATTTGTTTCAGATTCAGCATGGACTGTCAGGGTACGATGACTCATACTTTGTTGAAGTGAATACTGTATAGTAGTTACACCAAAAAGCACTATTGTCACTATTAATTTATTAGTAATTCTTAAATATTTCTAGACCACAGTTTTGTCACGTTTTGGCCACATAAAATCATTCTACTCCTACATTTCCTTAGTTGTTTTTTTTTTTTTCTACTCCTACATTTCCTTAGTTTTTTTTTTGTTTTTTGTTTTTTGTTTTTTTAAGGGCAAAATTCAATCAGTGGCTTAATGAACACTGTGTAGATTCTGGTCTCCTATAATGGCCATTGCTGTATGAGATTCCTTAGGTTGACACAACCCTTTCTCCATAGAGAAGATCACTATTTGTGGTATTCCCTTCGTAGAGACTACATAGATTTCTTGGATCACTTTCTATACCCTGAGTTATTTTTTTCATATTCTATTAAAAACAAAGCAAAGTAGAATGAAATGAAAGACAGTTTAATCTTAAATGACAATAATTTTTTGCTTGACATGCTTAGCACTTAGAAACTGCAATTAAATCGTTATTTCATTTACTTCACCCCATAGGTTCCCTGGAAGAACAGTCTTGTGTTCATCATTGTTCCCTCAGCCTTCAACCACATAGAGGGGCACAGCAAAGATTCATGGCAGGAACTGATGCATGAATGAATGATTCCAAAAGACAAGCTATGGGGCTAGACCATTGGAATGCTGAAGGAAGTTAGAAAAAAATAGTAAATTATAAAAATAGTGCTGAAAACTATGGAGAAGGGCTGAAACAGCCTCAGAGTCCACCTCTATCTTCATTTGGGTTGCCATAACGAATGAACAGATGGACACCTTCTTCTTGCTGTTTCTTCACATGGTGGATAGGCTCAGAGAGCTCTCTGGGGTCTCTTTCATAAGGCCACTAAGTCTATTCATGAATATTCCACCCTTGTGACCTAATCACCTGTTCAAAAGTTCTATATCCTAATATCACATTGATGATTAGGAATTCAAAATATAAATTAGGGGCAACATTCAATCTATAAGAGCAACCTCAAAATGAACATCCCCTTCTCAGAGCACATATTGCTTATGTGCTATTACACTCATTAGACTTATTTTGTTATAACTCCAGAGGTACTTGGAGTTTGTTCATCTTTTGTTTCCAGCATAGCATATGGCGCATTAATAAATACTCAGAGTGTTAACGGATGGACTGAAGCAGTATGTACACGGTATCATCATCTCCAAATTCTAAAGTCTCACCCAGTTTAAAGAGAGTTGAAGTGTTGAGAAACGATGCAAACTGCATGATCTATCAGAAACAATGCCTGAAAGAATTTAGGCATTCAGCAAATATAAATTTCAATGAAATTTGAAAATTCAGACCACAGTATGATGTTAAGAAAACACAAATATGCTTTGCCAGAGGGAAAGGTTTTTTTTAAATTTTTCATTTAAAAAAATCAAGAAGAAAAGAAGGTAGGGTTTGGAGAGGAAGAGTAAGTAGTAGGAAATACATGAGAGGGACTAGAAGACAACGTATCAGATTTCTCAAACTAGCCTAGCTTGCTTTGGGCCCCTAGCCAGGGATGATTTTTATACCTATTCAAATTTGGAAACAATCCTCAATGATGTTTCAAAGTCTACTAATATCTTAGTCATATTTTAGGGTCTGTGATATGCATAACAATTATTCAGATTTACATGGCAAAGACATTTAATAGAACACTTGGACTACTTAGAGAATCTGAGAAATGTTTCCTCTAGCTACTTCATTTGTGGCCTTAGAGAAATAAATGCATTAATCTGCAATTAGATCATGTCATCTTTCAGGATGTTTAGCTAAGGTGAAACGTGTAATTAGACATTTTAAATTGCATGTCACCTCCACCCACAGGGTTGACACATGTTGTTTTCTCTTTGGTACAGTTCTGTGTAAGGATTCACTTAAGTATTATCCAGAAGTCACCTTGACCATGAAAATAGGGCTGCTGCAATTTACAGCTTCCGAATTAAATCAAACATTATCTTCCATTATTTGTGTACTCTAACTTAAATGAGCATGCATTTGATAAATAAGTTTTTCTTTTTTCTTTTTTTTTTTAAAGATTTAATTATTTATTTATTCATGAGAGACACAGAGAGAAAGGCAGAGACACAGGCAGAGGGAGAAGCAGGCTCCCTGCAGGGAGCCTGGTGTAGGACTCGATCCCGGGACTCCAGGATCACGCCCTAGGCTGAAGGCAGGCACTAAACCGCTGAGCCACCCAGGCTGCCCTGATAAATAAGTTTTTCTTTTGACTTACTAATTTAACATAAATGTTATATTTGAAGCCATAATTAAATTATCAAAGCAATTTAAAGGTAATGAATGATAGACTTAAAAATGCTCTTACATGTACCCTGCATACCATATCTTCATTATGGCAGGAAAATACACGGAAAAGATAGGTAAATGTATCTATAGAGTAGAGAGGGGAATATATGTAAATATCCTCGTACTGTTGAATCCAATTCAGTTTCATCAGTTTGTTGTACATGTGATAATTATGTTAGAACATTTTTTAAATAATGGCATGTTTGTTATTATAAATAACTTTTCTACTTTTAAATAACTTTAAATATGTATTTTTCATTTGAGATTTTGTTACACACTAGCATGTACAAGAAGAATAAAAGATGTGTATATGTGTATAATAATAAACATTAAATGTTAAAGACCCGTTTACTACAGTGTACTTAAACTAATGCAGCATCGCTTGCGTTGTATTTCTCTACTCTTTTATTGCAATGTTAATCAGGAATTTAAATTCTATTTTGGGGCATGGTATCCTGAGTACTATGTGAAAAGGAAGTGATGATGGAATTTTTATTTTAGTGTTAACAACAGTTTTCAAGGGAGCTAATTAAAATCTTTATCTGTACCTTGAAGATGGGAAAACTGTGAATGCATGTGCTGAGTTCATATGCCTTTGAGATTTTCTTTTCAATTTTATAATTTCCCATTTCTAGTTTTTTTATCCTTTCTCCTACAAAAGCAGTATTTCTTGATATCATCGAATGCTTTTTCAATTTAAAGTGACAGTTAAACAGAGTTTCTAAGATATTTTGAAATACCTTAAGAGAGAAAAACATGATTTTTTAAAGGTTTAAGAGTATTTCAGAAGTCCCATTTCGTTTCAGCCAGCTGCCATACAATATGTTATGGTGAGGTGCTGCCTAGATGATCAGCAGGATCAGAATCCAGAGAGGAGAAAAAATGTTACTTGATTAATTTTCAAACACACCATTCAGGTTTTGTCAGTATATCTTGAGTGGGATAATAATGGTTGGACCTCAAGGAGCAATAAATGCTTATCTGTCATGGAAGGATTTAGTTGGTATCATTGAACTGCAGCTTAATAATGACCAGGAAAATAGGAAGAAAACACATTTTCCTTGTCCTTTATCTTACGGTTTTGTGGACTATGCATCTTATTTTCTGCCAAGATATTACATGTGTGTAAGATAGGAAGGATGGGATGGATGGATGGATGGATGGATGGATGGATGGATCAATGGGGTAGATAGGTAGGGAGTACATGTGTATATGTGTGAGAGAGAAATACTCAAATACAGCGTTTCTTTGCTCTGTGGTCATCTGGAAGATAGATCAATTGCATTTTCTTGCCTTTCAGAATTTCAAGGTCAAATCCATAGTTTAAGATTAATATTTTTCTTCGGTGGAAAATGTGTTGGTAAGTGTAGATTGAGGTGGCATAAGAGGCCAGGATGTGTAGGTAAGGATAGAAAGATTATAGATATAATTTTCTATAATAGGGAAATTATGAAGAAATGAAGTTGCTTTACTCTATATTGAGTTTAGGTCTTATTTTTCTGAGTGAAAACATACTGCGTAGTGATTTGGGAGGGGATCCTTAGTAACAAAGGAGTACTAACATTGATGAAGGGACTAGTAGTGTGTGCGTGTATTTAATAAGTCTTTCACACAGTAAAATAACATTCTGAGAAATATTTCAAACAATTCAACATAATATATTAATATAAAGTATAGAGTCAAAGGAACTGAGTGAATCCTGGCTCCGCCGCCTGTAATTTCCATCATGGGCAATTCATTTAATTTCTCTGAGCCTCAGTTTTCTTATCTGTAAAACTGGGATAATAATAGCCTCTACCTCATCAAAATGCCTTGAGGATTAGATGAGTTAATGTCCCTCTCCTCCTTTTGCTAAAAAGGAAACTCCAGGAGGCTTTCATGTGGATGTATTTAAATAGCTGAAACGATGGTGGCAATCATCTTAACTTTAAAATACTCGTTAAAAGAAAAAAGTGTTTATTAAATAAAATTAATGACTGGTGAGGACATTTGTAAATAGGTTCTATATTTTAACAGCAGTTTGTTGTAAGATTATGATGTTTATTGAGATATAATCTCCTAATATAGTCTATAGATTGATTAGCAAAGAATAATTTTGGAACTCTAGGAAAATACAGGTTATCATCTTAAAGTTTGCCTATTATGGGGAGTTCCCCTTTGAATTTTATGGAAGAAAAGAATAATTCTAGAAAATGGAGGTGGGACATTATCTTAGCATCACAGTTTACTGACTAAAAATTGGAGGATTTTTTGGATTTGTGTTTTATTTTTTTTAATTTATTTATTTATTTATGATAGTCACATAGAGAGGGAGAGGCAGAGACACAGGCAGAGGGAGAAGCAGGCTCCATGCACCGGGAGCTTGACGTGGGATTCAATCCCGGGTCTCCAGGATCGCGCCCTGGGCCAAAGGCAGGTGCCAAACTATTGCGCCACCCAGGGATCCCCTGGATTTGTGTTTTAATGACAGATACCTTAAAAGATTTTGTTGTTGTCCAATATCATGAAGGCCATTAGAGTAAAAAGCTCATTAACTTCCTGAATAATTTTTGTTGTTGTTATTGTTAAATACTAATCACTGGTTAAATAAGCTTGGTGACCAACATCAGAAGTCATTTCTCTAGTGCTAATTGTAAATCTGTTTTGTACTATGTAATCTTTTTTATGTTTCCTTAATCAAACTCTGTCTTTGCTCTATTGAATGTCACCTGCCTGTAGACCAGCAGCACATCTCTCTCTCCACAGATGCACCTGCCATAACAAGCACAGTGCCCAGCTCTTGACAACTGGTGGTTGAATGGTAATGAACGAAATGTGTCATTCCATTTTATTTCTATCTTATCACAAATAGTTCATTTTAAGGAGTAATAAAATTGATATTAAGACTCTTGCAGTGAAGGTACCATTGTGGGAACCCAAGGTGTTGAGGTGAGGTTGAAGAGTTACATGGTCAGAGAGGACAATCAGCACTTGGACAGAGCTCAGATCTATGGAAATTGGCAGCTGTTGTATAGATGCATGCATTATCGACATTTGTTGACATGCTAAATATGATTTCAAATGCTTTGGCTTCTGCTCAAGTCTTTACCTTCTAAAAAATCACTGCTTTTAGTGATTGATGACTTCATTCAAAATTGAATTAGAAAACCAAAAGCATAAGTAAAACAAGTAGAAAAAAACCCTCACATTATATAGAATTCTCTTTTTTTTATATATAGAATTCTCTATTAAAATGCTACCATATTTCATATTTCATTGATAAGCAAAAGTCTGCTGTTGATGACTTGTTGGTATTCATATGTAAGAATCCTGGACTTATGAAGACTGAATTTAAAAACAATTTCAGGGACACCTGGGTGGCTCAGTGGTTGAGCATCTGCCTGCGGCTCAGGGCGTGATCCCGGGGTCCGGGACCAAGTCCTTCATCGGGCTCCCTGCGAGGAGCCTGCTTCTCCCTCTGCCTGTGTCTTTGCTTCTCTCTCTCTGTCTATCATGAATAAATATATAAAATCTAAAAAAAACACAATTTCATATCAAATCTTATACTACATACTTGTGTTCCTTCTTCCATCTGTATGGCCTGCTTCTATTTTTTTATGATTTTTTTGCTTAAACGTGTTTACAGGCCTCCTTTCTTTGGACCACTTAGCTAATTTTTAAAAATTCTTGTGAAAACCCCTCCAAACCACAAAGCCTTTCCTGACTAAAATGAGAAAAATCAAGTAGGAAATCCAGATCAGTGATTTTGATGAAAATGTCCAATGGAGTGAACGTGGACTCACTCTACCCTCTGGTCATTTAATCAGAGCACCAGACAGATAATACCACAAAAATAATTTGCTGTTGAAAGTTGTATATACTCCATTGTACCAGGTGTCCAGTGATTGAGAGAAACTAGTGGATATTCTATATAGTTCACTTATGACTTGTCAACTTAATGGAAAATATGACAGTGTACCTTGGTTATTGAGAAGAGTAACAAGTATTTGTGGGGTTCTCTTTTCTGTTTAAATGAACATCTTCCTATTTTCTTATTACCACTTGCTGAAGCATTTACTATATTTCAAGCATTGAGCTTAATACTATAACTGACAAAAACTCTACGAGAGTGATGTTATTATATTCAGCAACTACATGGACCAAAAATGATTGACTACTTTGCTCATGGTCATATAGTCCAATAAGTAGGTAAAACCAGAATTGGATCCTAACTTTCTAAATAGAAAGCCTATGTTCTTTGCTTCTCTTGGGATTCAAAATTCACTGGATTGGCCCAAATACAATACACTTTTTCTTTGACTCAGATGAATTTGTTTTTAATGTACACACAATCTTGCAAACACCAAAGATCTTAACCTTATAAGTTATTTTTTTAAAAAAAAAAAACTCCCCAAATATATAAATATAGAAATCCTGCGAAATATTAAAAAGTAGTAACATTATACCATATTTGGTTAAGAAATCATTGAAGACTTTAAAATTAATTTATTCAACCTGTGATTTTATATTGTAGCATTTAGATGATTTTCAAACATCATTAAAAACAACGTAGAAATTTCTTTTCCCTCAATTTCCTCTCTTATCCCCTAAATCCTTACATAGCTTCATTTGCGATCACAGCCTCCTCTAATTCTGTTCAAATTGTAATGTTCAAGGAAAAGAAAAGCCACTTTTGAGTGTACCTTTCATCTTTCCTTATGAAGAAAGTTACAGTCACAGATAAAGGTTTATCTTCCTTCTCCAAGTACCCTTCAATAAATGGATTATGCTTCTGAGGCCCAGGTAGTTCCAAACCACAACAAAATCACTGCACACAAGAACTGTCACTTAGAAACCAAGGAATCAATAGATACTTCACATTTCTCTCTAATTTATTTCACAAATCTAAACACGGTGGAAGTTTGTCGATCACTTGCCATTTGTTCTTCCTTTTCTATATTCCAAGGTTATAATTCTTACCTAGTCCCTACCAGGCAAGTTCAGACACATAGCAAAGATCATAAGAATAGCATGTATTATTCTTTCTTGCAACTGAGTTTTATTACTTGGAGCTATAATTAAGTAAAAGAAAGTACACTATGCAATAATCTCCTTTTGTATCATTTATGCAAGTGTGAAAACATTCAAGATCCATTTAATATCAATTGAGAAAAAAACTGTAGGGCCCAAGAGTCTATTGTAAGTAATATATGTGAAATTGTTTTATATGTAAATATTTATTCTCAAATATGCTAATTTTAAACTAGTCTCTCCATTTTTTCAGCAAATTTTTCAGCTAATTATTTTTTTTCCTACAAACTGATAAAAAGCTCTGTTTTCTAGTACTCAGCTCCATTTTGTGGAATTTAAGCAGTATTCTAAAAGGATTAAATCAGCTGGAAGAAAGATTTTCTTATTAAATAAATATATAACACATTTATAATAAAAGGCTATGTAACTGCAAATAAGATTTTTAAATGTTTACATACAGGTATTGAAGCAGCAATCGTATTTAAGAGTAATTATAATCAAAAAGCATCCTTACCTAAAAATATTGATTTTATTGTGTTTCAAATGTCCTTTAATCCTTGTGCCCCTGCCCATTATTACAAATATGTTGTGTATGAACTGATGTTGCCACCTTAAAACATAAATGATGGTGTAGTCCACTAAACAGATTTTTCTACATGAACACAAATGTGACAGGTTAATAGATGCAATAATTCTGATGGATAATTCTTACAAGAGGCTCTTAAAAAAGAAATAATCAAATATCTAGGCTCTATTCTTATTACGGAACAACAGATGTGAGGGCTTCCTTAGAAAATGTATGCCCATCACAGAATGCCACTGGAATCTACCCTGTTTCAAACTAATAAATACACAATTGCAAATGCAGCAACACAAGCTTAGGAGGAAGTCAATGGAGAGGTGAGAAAACAGTTGGAAATGCTTCCATGTCCTCAAAACAAGGAAACATTATTTATGATTTTTGAGAAACCACAGAAAGCCAGAGTTGCAAAGAACTGCATTCCTTTCTAAAGTCTTACATTTATTTTACAGTCTAATAGTCAATGTGTTAGTAAAGAAACTTAATAAATATGGCACCTTTACTACCTGTGTGCTTTGTTGGGAGTTTTGCTGGTCATAAAATAAAATAAAAGAAGGCAGACTAGGAAAACTTAACTATTCTATTTTGTGTTTTAATCCATTCTTTTAGATTCATTTCTAATCTTTAGCCTTTCCAGAGTTTCTCTTAATAAGTACTTAGAGTAATGGCATAAATTTTAGGGAATTCAAAAAATATTTTCTGCTGTAATTTAATATATACAACAATCTGGCAATATGGTGACCTGCAAAGTCAATGCTCATTTCTTGAGTGGATAAATAAATATGTTGAATAATTTGGAAAATAAACACACCTTTCTGAACCATTTTTTGTCACTTAGTTCTTCATTTTAAAAAGAAGTAAGGTCATTTAACAACTAATGAAACCATTTGGTGAGCTAGATGTAATGAACAGATGTATTAACATGCTCCCTGCCTCTGGGATATCAGACTCTACTGGAAAAGACCAGCAAGTAAAAGATGCCAGTGCAGAGCAGTAGTATGAGTATCATTAAGAGGGGGTCATGGGATGCTCTGGAGTACACAGGGGTGACTCTCATTTAGATCACTAGGGTTAGGGATGGTTTCTGTGAGATGTGAATTGGAATGAGGTGCGCTTCTGAAGAATTTCAAATGAGGAAAGTAGTCTAGATATAAATGGTAAAGAAGAACTGCTTTCCCTGTAGAACTAAATATATTAGTTTATACTTGATCTACAAAAATTTCTATTAGCCCAGTGGCCTTTGTGTCCACATACTGGCTAAGGCACAAGTAATGGAGGCTGGAAGCAATATAAAACTACTGGGATCCTACTTTTTGTAGCCCCAAATAAATTTGCCATCTATTTATTATCTAAAGTTTTCTTCATTCTTCATAGATAGTTATATTTTCATTCTAGCTCTTTAAAATTCTGCATGTCTATACTCAAAATACCCATTGTGTGGAATTTCAATATTTGTTATTGCCTCAAGTTTGCTATTTCAAGCTTTTAACAATTGTCACTCCCTTAAATTCTAGTGAGTCAAGATAGCTGCAAACAAGTTCATGTTGACCCAGTCGACTGCTTTTGTGTCTTTATAGATGTTGATTACATGCTTCTTGTTTTTCTAAATGGAGATACTATCTTTCCAACCGTGTCCCCCAAAGTAGTCTGCTCCTTCTCTGGATCACAAGCAGTCGGTCATATAAGAAAAATGAGTAGGTTACATTGCTTAAATAATGAGCACTTCTTCAGTATTACTAACAGTAAGTTGAAAACTATTTAATTGGCAGAAGGACACTTAGCACCAGATAAAATAGTCATCCTTCCAGAAGATGTAAGTTCTATAATTGAACTGGAATAATCGTGAGGCAATGGATGCATCCTTCCTTTTCTACTTGACATAGTTAAGTGGACATGATATTTACTATGTTACCTGGTGCTAGACTTTAGCCACTTCAGAGTAAAACATTTGACTCAATTACTCAGAACCATCAGAGACTAAATGCAATAATGTTACATTCCTATAGTTTTGTTAGAGGAAATTTTGTGACATTAGAAGTGTATTGAGATGAAATTATCAGATTTGGTTTTTTTTTTTTTTAATAGAGTTTTTCTTTTCTTTTCTTTTCTTTTTTTTTTTTTTTTTTTGCAATGGGGGAAATTTTTAAGGCTCGTTAGTTTGATTTTGCTTACTTCATACTTTTGGACTGTGTTGATATGAACCGTGCAGAAATTTGAGTCACATAATTTAGGAAATGATCTCAATGAGGTTAGTTACATAATAGATCGTACATCCATAGAAATTAGAGAATTGTTACAGATATTAAGTAACTTAATACAGAGCAAAGTATAACACTGCTTGGCACACAGTGATCACTCAATAGCATTTTTTTTTTTTTTGCCTATCATAATTAGTATCACCTGGAAGTGAATTACCTTTACTTTTCTTCATGCAAACCTATCCTGGATAAATGATCAATAAAAATTGAGTGTCACTACTAGATAACTAGCTCAAAGTTTATGACCTAACTACTACATTAAGTAAATATGTCAGCTTTGCAAAGAGATTAGAAAAATGTGGTGAGTGGATAAATGTGTGTTTGTGGGGGAAGCAGAGAGAAGCTGACCTATGTGCATTCGTAGTTCTAAATCTGTATAGGATATTCTAAAAACCAGCAGTCCTTAAAACTTAAAAAAAAAAAAAACTGGCTCATGAGAACAATGAATTTGGTCAATTGGGATTGCAAATAAATAATGTATAACTTATCCATTATTTTTTTTCTGAAATCTATCCACCACACCACAGCCAAAGTGGTTTGAAAATTCAACACTGGTCAAAGTCCTACCCCACTTAAGGCTTTCTGATGATTTTATAAAGTATAAGTAAAATGTCCAAAATCATTGCTGTGACAAACAAGAGGCCCTGGGATCTGTATTCCCCATTCCAAACTTATGGCTCCTCATGCCCTTTTTGCTCTGTGTGGTAAAGCTGCCTTGGTTATATGCTCAGTCACTTCAGAACTTTGTACATGCTGAACCATCTCCCTGGAACGCCTTCCCCTCCCCCTTCGTAACATTGCCCAACTAATTTTTAATTATAATTTCGATATCAGCACATAGTGTAAGTGCCCATAAATATATATGTAGCATGAATGAAAAAAAAAAGCGAATCCTTAACTGAATGTGCATTTTCTCTGAAACTCTGTAATAGAGGATAATTTGAAATTTTTTCATTAGTAGTTTTTCCCTCTATATGAATTATATTAAAGTCAAACTCAATTTTAAGATTCCCTTCTTTGTATTCAAATTTATGTATCTGAATTTTTAAAAGATTTTTGCCAGGTTAATAGAGGGGGGGAAAGGTCCTTTATATACTACTGTATTCTTTTTCAGATTTAGAGTTGATTTATAATAAAGGGGGAGGGAGTTCATATATTCTCTCCAGAATTTTGGGAGATTTTGAAATAAGGCCCCAAACTTAGCTCTCCAAAAATGGAATGACTGCACCTATCAAATATACATTGAATGTCCACAACAGTGAGCATGCTGTACATGGCATAAAAGCTCTTTTATAACTTGTGGTGTAAAGATGTGGTGAAACTATGGCCATCCATATGTGTAAGCTTTACAACAGTAAACCTCCTGCAATTGTCCCGGTCCCTTCTCATGACAACTTAAGTTGTTTACAGTGAGGAGCTGTGAGAAAAAGAAAAAGAATTCCTTTGGAAAAAACACAATGTTGGGGACCCAAAGCTGATGAGATTTCTTTAGCTCTTAGTGTGGAGAAAAGAAAGATGTAGCCTCTGAGCTGTACTCTATAGGTAATAGGGTTGTTGTTACCAAATGAAGAATTTAGAATTCTATACATTTCTATCATAATGATACAGACAATGACAAGATTTTATTATTAATTACCAGTAATGCCAAAAAAATCTATATTCTATAGAGGAAAGTTATTTCTCATGTACGAGATAAAAGGGAAATGAGGCCCAATCTGAAGTGAGAAATTATTCCTCATGTTGTTTCTACACTTTAAAATATCGTTCATAATTTTGAATTCTTCAGGAATTTACTATTCACTTTTATCTCCCATCTCTTTGTTAGCTTCACACCATCTTGAAAAAAAAAAGAATATTGTCTGAGTTCTTAGAAAATAGGAATTAAATATTGTGGGATATTTTTTTAAGCCTGTAAGAGATTTTTTTTTTTTTTAGTTCTTAAAAATTCTAGTCAGTATCCATCCCAAATGTCTCACACTACTAATGTCCCCTGAATAATAGGTAACGGCGCACACTTAAAAGAATTGCTCTGCCTTTTCTGTGTTATTACGTAGCAGTACCTTTTATTCCATTGCCCATTGTGTGTTCTCCCTCATTGTGTCTCTGAAATAACTCTTCCAAGAGATATACTTTGAATCTCTAACTTAGCTTAAGGACACACTCACGACTTTTGGAAGTTTTTTCCTACTTTGTACCCCAACACAATTCTCTGTTTCTTTGACTGATTCTTAACCATTGTACTAACTGTTGGTGTTCTCTGCTCACCTTGTATTAAAGGCTGGTGTTCCTTAAGGATACTCAGCCATCTTCTCTTCTTACACTTTATAGGTCCTTGGGAGATTTCAGCTACTCCCTCTGACTCGGTTTTTCATTATACATGAACAATCTCAAATCTCTACCCCTAGCTCCTAGATCTGTTCCTTGTTCCTCGGTTTTGCAAACTAGGGACAGTGGTTAAGAGTATGGGTTCTGATGCTAAAACACCTGGATGAGAATGTCAGCTTTATTTAGTGGTTGTGTGACCTTGAAAGAGTTATTTAATGTTTGTGCCTCATTTTCTCATCCGAAAATATGGCACCTACTCCATAGTATGGTTATAAAAACTAAATGAATTACATATGTAAAATTCTCGGAACAGAACCTGGCACATGGTAAGTGCTCTATTAGATTTGTTTTCACTGTTGTTATTACTGATTGATCAGATACTCTGAACACAGGGAAATATATTACTGAACAAACAAGATATGACCACTGCTTTTCTGAAGCAGATAGTCTATAATCCTCTATTCCTGCCTCCTACTAGATATTTATGCTTGGTCAACCTGCTGGTATTTCAAATAAAAGATATTTAAATTGAAATCAAGTACATGGTTCCCTCTCAAATCTATCTCTAGTCCTAATACCATTTAACATCTTTCAAATGATTATCACAGGTGGGAAACAGCATCAGCCACTACCCAGTGATCATATAGCTAGTAAATCCTAGAGCTGACACTAGAGCCATGATTGCTCTCTTGACCCCAGAACCACATTATAGTTTATTATTTAAGACATCATGTTGCCTGGAATCTCGTAGATCATCAATAAATATTCTTGAAAAAAATGAATACAATACAATGAAACCTTTATTAATTCAGAGGTTATATTTTTTTACTATGTCTATTTTCTGTTCTGTTGAAAGACAAGATAGTGAAAAGGAACCAGCATTTGCAGAGCACTAAACATTTACATATATTAATTACTTGTCATACTTTATCTTATTCTATTCTCTTAACTATAAGACTGGGACCATTATTACCATTTTAAAGATAAGAAAACTCAAGAGTTTAAAATTTTTCTCAAGATGTCTGAGCTAGTCCATGTTAAAGTCACAATTCAATTCCAAGCCTGTCTAATTCTAAGGACCCAAAGTCTTTAACTATTATATCATCTTGCTGATTCATTTTGCTTAGAAATCTGTAGAGGCTAGTTTTTTCTTACACCTCATTTTTAGCTTTTCATAACATATATGTCAAAAATTCATCATATTACTGGTTTCAGACAAGTCAGAATAAAAACATTGACAAGGTAAGTCACCTATATATTTACAAAGCATTGGACAGAAAACAGAGTTATCAAAATTCAAGCATGTGATTTAAATCTCCTTTTGTATCTTTTGGATGTGATTTTGGTAAAAGGACAATTCCTTCTGTGTTCCTTTTACACATATAAAACATTAAAAAGGTTACTATTCTTAAAAGCATTGTCTTACACATAGGTACTGAGATAAATTCAAGTGAATTAATCATTGATTTCTGTATTTCATAAATAGTAAGTCAATATATGCTTCTACTCTCTTTAATTTTTCCAGTGTACTATTGAGCAATTATTTATTCTAAAACTAAATACCAAGGATAATAAATATTACCTAATATTGAGCATCAACTATTAGGGACAATAATGTAGTGTTATTTTCTCATGTCATAATAGAGAATAGCATTTCAGCAAGACTTGTACAATGATGACATATTTTCTGAATTGTTTTTTCTCACATATCTTATCTCAATATAACAAACATTTATTAAGTGCACACTATGGGCAAGGTGACACTGTGGAGGATATAAAAGGGGCTAAGATACCACTTCTGCCCTTGAGGAATTAATAATCTGATGGTAAAAGCAGATGTGTATGCAATCAACTGCAATATTTGGAAGAATAAAGTGAATCTTTTAATAGCAATACAGAATGTTCTGATAGTGTTGAGAGAGCAAGGCTAGAGGGCAGAGCGATGTGGAGCTTGCATTGAAGTGGCAGGATATTAAAGGGAAGACATCAGTTATGAAGCTAAAGCACATATAAGCAATAACATGATAAGGGCCTGTAGTAGTTAGTGGACTGTAGAATCCAAGGGAAAGCATAGCAGGGACATTTCAGGGGAACAATCAATAATACGTGGCACTTAATCAGATGTAGGAGTAGAAATTAGGTGGAGTCAAATATAAATTTAAATTTTCTTATCAAATACTGAGCTAGGAAACATAAAATAAGAAAAAGCTGTGAGGGAAATATTCAGCATTTCATTGGAAGCTTGTGGATTTTATATGCCAGGAAGACATTTATAAGTAGATAGCCATCAGGATGAAATTTGGGTCCAGAGTATAGCAAAGAAGTCAATGCTAAATATATAATGTTAGCAATAGTCTGCAAAGTAGTAATATTTGAAACTACCAGAGTACACGCAAGAATACAGAAACAGTAGATCGCTGAAGAAAACCTTGGGGAAAAAAGTCAACCTTGGAATTAGACGTGGATATGGCAAAGGAAGAGCAAGCAGAAACAGACTGAAATAAAATATTAAATACCAAAAAACAAAAAGTGTGTGCATCAATACAGAATCAAAGCTTTACAATACTAAAAATGGTCCTCAATAATCCCAAAGATGTGGAGAAGTTGAAAATGGACAACTAGGTGTTGGATTTGACAGTCATGAGGTTCATAATGACTTTAGTTGAATGAATGGGGAAGCCAGATTGCAAAAGATTTAATATCTATATGGAAGTAAATGCAGAAAAGTTACTACAAAACATGAGATACTGCTAACTCTGGGAAATGAACAAAGGGTTGTGAAAGGGGAGGAGGGCAGGGAGATGGGGGGACTAGGTGATGGGCACTGAGGGGGGCGCTTGATGGGATGAGCACTGGGTGTTATACTATATGTTGGCAAATGGAACTCATATATATATATATATGAACTCATATATATATAAAGGGTGTGTGTGTTTATAGATATATGTGTGTGTGTGTATAGTGTGTATATATATATGTGTGTATATATATATATATATATATGTATATATATATATAGAGAGAGAGAAAAGTTTACTACTAATACTTTATAGCCAAGAGGAGAAAGTTGAGCCTATGACTAACAGGTAGTTGATGTGGAATCATTTTGGCTTAGTATGAAGAACACTGAATGTGTCTGTAAACTGGTAGAAAACAGAAAAAGAAAAGAGAACGAATAGAATTCTTAACCCAAGGTCCATAGAATAGGAGTCTGTTTGGGGCTCAATTTGGTTTTGATCTCTTAAAAGCATAAGTAATATATTGAGTGTGTGTGAATTTTTATTAAAAGAGTCATAAGATTCTCATAAGGATCCATACTCCCCATAAACCCCCCAAAAGAAATTCTGAAATCTCTGAAATATACAGAAGGAACATTTTATGGACAATACCCAAGGAAACAGGAGGAAATTAATTTGAGAAAATGTGTATTCTCATTTCATTGAAAAGCTAATCTGTGAATCACATAGTGTTTCATGTATATTTTTAAGAAGTTTGAAAGGATGTCTTATTTTGAAGGGATTCAGACTGAATTATGAAAGGAAATAGATCTTAAAGGACCTTCACTGTATTCATTATTTCAATAAATGGTTACTGAGCCTCACTTGTCTACTCTGTGGCAAGTTTAGTACAAGGTAAACTCAATTAACCAGGATGTCTAATCCAGAACCCCTTAACTTTAGGAGGTCTGTGGCAGTGTAAGATTCAGTAATATTTTTATTATTTTTTAAATATTTTATTTATTTATTCATGAGAGACATGGAGAGAAAGAGAGGCAGAGACATAGGCAAAGCAGGCTCCATGCAGGGAGCCCAACGTGGGACTCGATCCTGGGACTCCAGGATCACACCCTGGGCCGAAGGCAGACGCTTAACCGCTGAGCCACCCAGGGATCCCCAAGATTCAGTAATATTTTTAGCAGACATAATATTGAGACTGAGACGTGAAGAATCCATCCATTCACTTAACAAATGTTTATAGAGTGCCCAAATGGGCCAGAAACTGTCAAAGGTGATGGTATCATGGCACAAATAAGACCAAACTTTCTGCCTGAATGCATTTTAGCATGGGAGAAACCAAATAAACAAATAGACAAAAAATTATATAAGGTCAAGTAGTAGTAAGTGTTACAGAGAACATATGGGGCAAAGATACAATGACAGTGGAAGATGTCCCCATGTAGGCAACATCTGATAAAAGACTGGACTAAACTGAGGGAATAAGCCAAGCAAATATCCAGGGAAACTTTATGAGGTGTAGAGGGAAGAGCAGGTACAAAGATCTTGGGCAGGAACAGGGCTCGTTGGGAGAGAAATGGCTGGTGTGTCTAGAGCAGACTGAGGACGACAGAGAACGGTGGATGAGGCTAGAAAAGGCCCCCTAGGATATAGTAAGGAATTGGAATAGGAAGTTGTCCAGTGAAAATTAGAGGAAGTAACTTGACTTATTCCAGAAATTCAATTTGACTGTGACATAAAAACTGAGAGAAGCATGGGGAAACAAGGTTGGAGAAGTTGGCAGCATCCAGAAAATAAAGTACCTTGTAAGCATAAGGAATTAAGACATGTCCTTAGACCAAAAGTGAGCCTTGAGAACTTTAAATGGGGAATAACATAATGCATCAGTTTTGCATTTTTAGTTTTATGTTTTTGCTGGATACTTTATGAAAAACACTTTTCAGGAGATTAAGATTGTCTTTGGAGAGAAAACATCTAGGTTTCCCCAGACTCATTGTCTTTTGTTCTTTAAACTAGTACCTTCTCTGCTAATAACGAGACTTGTTATATATTCAAGTATTTGGGGAAAATTAATTTGATGTTGGTATTTAGGACAGATTGAAGGTAGAAGATTATTCCAGAGGTGGTTGTAGGAATCCAGTGATAAAGACTTGAATTGGTGGTTTCAATCTATTAATGATGGAAAAGGAGAGAAAAAAAGCAAGATGCTACTGTAAACATTAAAAATCAATAATTGATAGACTTGTGGCTGGTTATAAAAAGAGGAAAGAGAGCCAAGATAACTCCAAATGGTGTTGATGATGAAAGTAACTATCATTTTATTTGTGTGTTTAGCCCATTGTAAATCAACAAATGAATGAACACGTGACCAAATGAGAAAAAGGGGAAAGGAGGCTGATTGAATTAGTTTTAGTTTGGGGCATTTTGAGTTGTAAAACGAAGTTTAAAAATCTGCCTGAATTAAAACATGTCATCAGCATACAAGGCCCACCCTATACTATTTCAGCAGTATCATTTTTAAAAAATAGCCAATTTAGCTAGGTAATCCTATTATTTTGGCCATCCATTGAAAAATACAACACAGTGTCATGTCACTGAGCATTAGCCTAAAATCCTGATAGCCAGTTTGAAATCTCAGCTCAATCTCTCACTAGTGTGACCTTTATCAAGTTATATAATCATTACATTTCTGAGTTTCCTAATCCATAAAATGGAAATAATAGTATTATCTTCCTCATAGAATTGTAAGGACTTCATAAACAAGCCACAAGCCTTCAACCAAATGCTTGAAACCTGAGGTTTGTAGAGCAAAGACATTACTAGATAAACTAATTATCCAAGATTCTCGACCAAGAGATACTATCTCTGTACAAGACACTATGGAGTACAAAGCTTCAGACTGAAATAGATATACTCTAATATAGTAAATTTAGGTAATTATTAACATTTTCTTACTTTGCATTTGCTAAAGTTCCAAGAGTTTTCAAAGTAAATATATTTCACTGATTTATATGTATATATCTTAAAGATCATTAAAATAAAGTAGCTATTTTTTTTAGTTTAAGTAATTCTAAAATTCCATACGTATTATGAACAAATGGTTCAGTCATTAATTGGGCTTTAACAAAACTTTAAATAATAAATATACAAATGATAAATGGATGATATATCATTTAAAAATAGGTAATCAATAAAGTTTAGAATCAAAAGTGTGTGGCTACTATTACATGAACAGGCTATTTCAATAGAGTCTTCCTTGTTCTATTGCATTATACTTGTTACGTCTGGGTTTTCTCATCTGGGTTCTTCTGACACTGATAATAATAGGATATAAAAATGTAGAATGTCCTAAGTATTTTATTCAAAATAAACTCTTCTATCATAAAGTGCACTTTAAAAATTATCATAATTTAAATAATTTATTGTTAAGATCTTTTCTTCTCAAAGTGTACCCCCTTCTCTAAATTATAAAAATTTTTATTGTGGCTTAACTATAAATATCAATAACTTAATTTATTTAGTGCTTGCTCACATTTTTAAAAAAAGCTAAAATCTATCAGATAATAATATAGAACCATTCTGTCATCAGTTTACCCTGTCTTCATTATTGTAGTTAATTTTTCATGATTTTGTTGCCTTGTTATGAAAGGTTATATCTTTTGCAATTTCTCACATTTAAATACATTTTCTAAAATATTTACTATGTATATATTTATGTCTTTATTTTTGTATTTGGCTCTCCAACATTGGCACTGGTAACTGAATTTAGCAAAGAGTAACAGTTTTAACTGAGCTTTATAAGAACTTAAGCAACATGAACGTGGAGACTTTGTCTTGCTTGCCCTTTCAACTTCAGACCTACAAAAGTACCTACCGTAAGGTAGGTACTCAATAAATATGTGTTGACATAAAGTGAAAAAAGAGAGACAGAGGACAAGTGATAGGGGAAAAAGAATTAATCTTATTTTTGCCCTCAAGATACTTAAATGCAACATAAGGATATATGGTATGTGCATAAAAAAAAACATGAACAATTCGTACAGTGATATACATACACTTCAATGTCCTGTAATATTTCCTGTACAGCATTTAAGAATGGGAACCTCTGGGTTGTAGTGTTTTCAAATTTAAATCTGCGTTAACTTTATATTAGAAAGAATAATTTTATCAATAATGAGGGTAAAATAGCTGACCCAATAAGACTTAGTATGTGGTAGTATTTTAATTCAATTAATTTATCCAATCCTTTTAACAGTTAATACTGGAGAATTATTATATCCTATTTTTTTATGAGGAAATTAAGGAATATAGGTAAGACATCATAGAGCCTGGATTTGAACTCAAGCTGACAACAGACCCAATGACAACCAAAAATAAGTCTTTGAAAGATCCATAGAGTCCTTTACTATAAATATCACTCAAAAATTGTTATACAAGATTCCGTTCATTTTTTTCTTAAATTGAATTTATAGTAAAATAGTAATGGTTATATATAACAATGTAAATGTTACCTCAAATTATTTAAAAGTTTAAATTTGTTAAATAGCATAAGTGCTAATGAATTGTATTTAATCAAAAAATTTATCGGGCAGCCTGGTGCCTCAGCAGTTTAGTGCCGCCTTCGGCCCAGGGCCTGATCCTGGAGACCCGGGATCAAGTCCCACGTCGGGCTCCCTGCATGGAGCCTGCTTCTCCCTCTACCTGTGTCTGTGTCTCTGCCTCTCTCTCTCTCTCTCTCTCTCTCTCTCTCTCTGTCTCTCATGAAGAAATAAAATCTTTAAAAATTTTTTTTAATAATAATAGAGTACCTTTTGAAACAAGCAACTAAAGAAAATCTAAGAACATGTCAATATTCCGATTCTACATTTTGTATCTCTAGATTTCTAATCTTGCCTACAAATTATTGCTTGTTCTCTTTCCCCACTCCATTCATACATATCAGAGAGTCTGCTGGAACTTGAGCAACTGATTGCTGTGCAGAGTATATTTTTAATCTCTTGGTTTATTCAATCCAAGAATTATTGCAAAAAACTGAGGCTGTGACTAACTCATTGCTGTAAAATTAATTACTTTGGCTTTAGTCTCCTAAAATGCTTTTTGTATATACACACACACACCCTAATACATATATCCTGTCTCTCTCTCGACACACATATATATATATATATACACACACACACACAATGTGTATATGTGTATATATACACAATATGTATATATATACACACACACAATATATATGTAATATATTTAATATTGCATTTTTATTTTATTTATTTTTTTAGAGATTTTATTTATTTATTCGTGAGACACACACACACAGAGAGAGAGAGAGAGAGAGAGAGAGAGGCAGAAACACAACACAGGCAGAGGGAGAAGCAGGCTCCATGCAGGGAGCCCAACATGGGACTCGATCCTGGGTCTCCAGGATCACACCCTGGGCTGAAGGCGGTGCTAAACTGCTGAGCCACCTGGGCTGCCCTAATATTGCATTTTTATATATACACATACACACACGCTTATATGTAATGCATTTTATACATATACCTTCCAGAAATCTATTCTTTTATTTTAATTTTTACCTGCACTTCAGATCAGAGTTCACCTATATTCCAACAGTGGTCAACTGCTGCTGGTGTTGCTTTTGTTAGATATCTGGGAATTAATATACCACTAACAATGGTCAATGGGGTCATGTGCACTTTGGCTAGTTTTAGCAGATCTTTAGACTAGATTCCTTTCTTTAAAAAAAATGTTTATTTATTCGTGAGAGACACAGAGAGAGGCAGAGACACAGGCAGAAAGAGAAGCAGGCTCCATGCAGGACCCCCATGCAGGACTAGATCCTTGGACTCTGGGATCATGCCCTGGGCCAAAGTCAGATGCTCAACCACTGAGCCACCCAGGCTTCCCAACTAGATTCCGTTCTTAACTAAATTTATCTTATAAAGCATTTTAAACTTTTTGAATAATTTAGAATCAAACATGGATATATTTCTCTTTTGTAAATTTATTTTCATTTGTCCCCACTAACAAAGAAATTGAGAAGCTGAAGTCAATCAGTTGAACAAAAACAAGTTGTCAAAATTTGCAGTGTATTCTATGTTGAGACTTCAGGAAAAAAAAAAGATGAAAGTAGATGCATTGTTTTGTGTATTAAATCAAATAAGAGAACCAAGCTTTTGAAATGTACGTTTTCTGATTAATTCAAGAGAAAAATTATGTAAAATTTCTTGTGGCTTTCATCTTGCATTGACTAATATGGTAAAAGGATTTCTCTCTGACATTTTTACCAAAAATGTCCCAATACTAATAATAAAGCGAACACTTATTTAAGTATTTTAAGCTGTTTTAACTCTATATTTCAGAGAGTTTGTAGACTTCTTGGAGCTGTAGTCCTCACCAATAGGTAAAAAAAACTGGGAAGTAGACAATCCGTAAAATATTTTTGCATTCTAACAAAATTTGCAAACATTTTCTCCTAAATTATTATCTTAACTACAGAAGAATTCTTTTTCACTTGAATGGTACAAGTAAAAGCCTATCTCTCCCACTTTCTCCCCTACTTTTTGCCTTTGCTCATTGCAGACAAGATTTTTCTATGCAAATATTCCATAGGGCATCTTGGCACAAGGGATTTTTGAATGCAATTATTCTTTGAATTGTTATGTGCTGCGTAATTTACTGGTATACCACTTGTGATCTGCTTATACATAAGGTCAAAAACCTGAGTAATGCATCATAAACTAGTCTTTTATATTGTCTTTATCAAGGTTCACTGGATCTTTTAACCTACATTGACTACTATAAAGTTAATTTTCCATAATAAAGCAATATTCAAATCAGCCTTTTAAAAATCACACTATAAAAAATGAACATACGTAAGTCAAAATTAAGGGCGTCATAAGCAAATAACCTTTGGCAGTTACTTTCATGTGAGGTTTTATTTTTTATACATTTGTTTTACCCAAATTGGTTTTATTTATACTTTTCTCATAAGCTACAACAACTCTAAAGACTGTTTTTAATGACAAATCACCAGGAGCATATTTTGTTATTCTGCTATGTTCCCCTTCACTGTGCAAAATTGACCTCACATGAAAGTAACTTTGGGAAAATAAGAACACTAAATGATTGCTAGCATCTGGGAGGCAATTTTCGGAATTATCCATTCATTTGCACATTCAAGATATATTTGTTAGGCTACTATACTCCACACCAAAGATGTTCCAGGCCCTGGATACTTATCAGTGAACCAAACTGGAAAAAAAATAAAAAGTGTAGCTCCCAGAGATTTTTGTTGAGGTGGTGGTTGCAATAGGAGGAAACAAACAAGCATATATGGATAGTAATAAGTACTATGAAGGAAAACACGGCATTATTTAAAGGAAAGTATATCAACTAATTTCTAAATCAAAATGGTAAGTTTCATTTCTAAGGATAGGTAGATTTCTTTTAATCATGATACCTACCCCCAATCACCCTACTCAAAAGTAACTAAAGGGATTAGATCTTGCAGTGGTTCCTCATGGTTCCCATGCCTGCCTCCAGCCCTAATTTACACCTTCCATGCTTCTCTATGCACACTAGATTACAAACACATTGATTTTTGTTGCTGTTGGTTCTCAAACACGTAAACCTCCTTTTTTCCACATATTGTTCTACCTTGAATCTAATCTACCCCCTTTACCCCACCCCAGCTCCAAATCCAGCTAATTCCTAAATGTGATTTCTGCATGGGAGCCAACTCTGGATGAGGCTCCCTGCTCTCACTCTCCTAGCATTTTGACCTGTCCTTTTAGGAACTTATTACAATTTCTATTATGTAATGACATAAGGCATCTTGTGTATTTATCATCTATCTCTTTCATTAGCCTGCAAGCTCCATGGGATGAGGGGAGGTGGGGCACTGGAGGCAGCTGCTTCTGAGCCTTGCCAATGTACTTTCAGTGTCTTGCAGCCTGCCTGATACAAAATAAGCATTTAAAAAATTGTGAGAGAAAAAATGATTTTCCATAAAAAATATCTCTGGTTTACAGCACATGGTTTTATGCAACACATGGCAAAGTGGGTTCTGGTGAGAGCTGGTAATATCTTTTAAACCATGTGACTAAGCAAACGATTCTAGTTGAATCCTTGTGTTTTTAAATCTGTGTTACACACTGTTCCTGCCCCAAACTCTGCTGGAAGTCTACTGCTTGCTCACAGGCTCACAGTCTCAATGACAGATGGTTTTTAATCTTTGCTATTTGGCTTCCAGAGTGGGTGGATATTGCTAACTCATGTATTCTCTCCAACATGTAGAAAATGACTCTGGTGGCCATACTCTGTAAGGAAGCAGATACTTTCTGGGATCTGTAGCTATGGGAGAAAGGTTTTAAATGCTTTCAGGTGGGAAAAAGCCACTTTTTCCTTGGAATTATTGTTGAAAATAATCCAACTGTGAAAAGCCACGGTTGTGTTAATCATAAAATAATTCCAGGACTTCACTGTTTCACCAACTCATGCCCAGTACTCTGAATGGCACACATACATATCAGTAAAAACATACAGTGTTGGTAATACTTCCTACTTGTTTTGACATGAAAAATGAGAAATCTCCTTGAGAAGATGAAGAACCCTTTCTCAGCACCTAATATGGTCTAAATTTCCATTGTGGCACTTATCAATTTATAGAGTGATTTTTTTTTCTACATCTGTCTCTCTAACTCCTTCAACAACAAACTGTCTTTTCTCTTCTTATCCCTAAGACCTGACCAAAAAAATAAGGTTCGTGATACACATTCAATTAATATTCATTGAGTAAATCACAGATAATAAATAAGTCCCTACATTGGAAACAGCTTGGGTTGGAGGAGACACTTCCTTGTCTATTTCAGTCAGGCAAAAATGGAGCTCAGTAGCCACTCAGGAAACCAGGCTCTCTTATGCAGCATCTATCCCTCTAAACCAAGGACTAAGGTTTTCTCAAACCCAATAAATCCTCAGAAGATTTTCCTATGTGGATTTATGCCAGAACAATTCGGTCCATTAGTTGGCAAATAAGGACCCCTTAACAACTGCAGAGGAACTATAAAATTCTATTCAGAATATAATGAAAGCTGCAGGGGATTGTGTATTCATTTATCTTGTAGTAGGAAAACTTGAATCCTCAAATAACAGGGTGTTGCCATGTTAGCTTCCTCTAGAGAATTGAAACCCAAGCTGTAAGAGAGTAGAATGGTCTGATTGGTATCAGAGCCACTGGAATCTGCAAAGCCTCCATTCTTAATTGGGACCAGAAGATTCAGCCGATAGCAAAGTCTCCCTACCTGTGTCTCTACATAGGTGAAAGGATTGTGCTACTTCACTTAGTATTTTGAGATCTCAAATTCTAAAATCATGACTTAGAAAAATAATAATAAAATCATTACTTAATAGCCTAAAATATAAGGTAATGGGGGTTGCTCTATATCAAAGAATAGATAAACGCAGGAGAAATGCATTAAAAGAGAGCAAAAGGAAGGCAAGCAAAAGGAAAGGAGTGGAGGGAAAGAAGGAGAAAGGATGGGAGGAAAGAACAAAGTAAGGGAGGAAGGGAACTGTTAAAATGTTTTATCAAGCTACTCCACATCCCCGATGTTTTGTATGTGCAGTATTTCAATGTCCTTCCTAGGTAAATAGCAAGGCTTTTCCTTTTTATTAGCACTGCTGCAGCTGCTGTTGCTTACAAAGAGATTCACAAATCAAAATAGATTCAGTTAGCTTTTCAATAATTCTAAAAGGTGGGGGAACATTGCCAGGGAAGCCTAGCACTCCAGTATCCTAACAAGGAGTCTTGTTAGCAAAACAAAGTGTGAATTGCTTAGAGATAATTCCCTGCGGTTGGTAATTCCACTGGGCTCCTCAGTGGCAGCACGAGCTATTTCTCCTCAATAGACCAATGCCACCGAACAGAATGTGTCAGAAGAAATGCAAAAAACAGGCTTTCTTGAAACATTTATTCTCCTAGATTTTTCTTTATGTCAGCATGATTCATACTTATTGGTTCTTAGCCTGGAGCACCTAGCACAACCAGGAATTGAGGAAGCTAGAGCAGAGTGTGAATAATGAATGAGCTACATAAGCAGAAGTCCATACACCCAATCAGTAGCAAATGCAAGTGCAGAGTTGCAGGCCAGCATTTTCATGGATTATTTCTATTATTTTCTCCCAAGGGAAAACACGAAAACAAGAACCAGCAAGAGCTTGAGTGACAAACGCCTGGCTTGAGATTGGAAGACTGTTCTTTGCCTATTGCTTCATTCCTCGAAATTGCATTACAACTGCCAGATTAAGGTATATGGAAAAAAAACGAAACTTTGATAGGTTTTGTTGATGCATCCCTCTGTCTCCATATATATTCTTGTGATGTGGGAGGGGGGGAAAGCATTTGTTTAGAAGATGAACGAAAAGTGTTTCATGATGTTAAAGGAAATATTAATATTTTTTGCAACTTCTGAAATTATTACTAGTATTAATGCCCTTGAAGTGCTAGTTTACTTGATGAGGCACTGGTCACTTATATAACATTTGTGCTTTCTCTCACTTTCATTTTGTACTTCATCAAATCTGAAGTTGTCATGGTTCATTATCTGTAGATGATCTTGGGCAGCCTTGCATTCTAAAAGAATATGCCATGGCATCTGCCTCTGTGCTTTTGTGCCCTGCTGTACAGATGATATTTCAGCATGAGTATTGGGTAAGGGGGTGAGAGTGGAGGCAAGATTTGTCTCAGGCTGATGATGTTTCTTTGTGCCAGATTATGTCTTCTTCTTTTGTGTCTGCCTGATTCAGCAACGAAGTACATATATCACATTGTGACTATTACATATGTTAGAGTACATAATTGGGGTTGTAAAGTATATGCTTGAATGTCTTAACTAATGAATTCCATCAAATTCAATTACCATTCTTGGACTCTTCATTAACCAATCAAATTGCTTCTTTGGTCTAAGTCATTTCCAAGACACTTTCATAGGCATAAACACAATTGTATGAAGTAAATTGGGGGTGATTAAATTATCTTACTAGTCATTATTTGGAGCTGAAGTTTTGGATTCCTAAAGAATGGACTTTCATGTTATTCCCATTGTATACAGGAGAGAGGATGTTGGAGCATAAGATTATGTCTTCAGGAGTTTATTTCACTATTTGCATCTTTACTCTCTTTTCCGAGGAAGTGGGTTACAGTAGGTCACCAATACTAAAATTACATAGAAGTAAACCAAGTCTTATAAAGTTTATGGACTTATTAAATAGATCTGTCCAACTGGCTTGTGTTATACTGCAAGTCCTTCACCTTTCCAGAATGAACTGTTCAATACCAGAAGTTTCTCCCGTCTCTCATGCAGTGTGATACTTCAGTCTAAGATCACAGTTGTTACTGTTGAGGAATGCTTTTTTCCTAATTCTCATATTTTCTTTGCATGGACTATTAAAGTAATTTTGAAAATGCATATATATCCAGAGCCAAACGTAGTTTACTTTCCTAGGAAATCACTGTCACCATGCTAATGTATAATGCTATTTCAATAACTTTACAATGAAGGACATGTGCTGATGTTGTGGCATGTTCCCTACACTTAGGTTTCCAATCAGTATGTCTTTGTCTTCTACTCTCCCTTGGCCCAACAAACATTGTTCATCCTGAAGCCTGAGTTCATTTATTTATCCAATGATGATTTTGTTAAGTACTTCATATGCCAGTCATTTTTCTAAGCCCTATGTCCAGGCTTCTGTTCTCACGGCATTTTCATGTTAGTGGAGAGGCAGACCTTTCTCAAAGAACAAATACATAAATATACAGATCCACTAAAATGTTGGTTATCCAGTATCTAAAATCATATTTTTTCTACATCTTTTTTTTATCCAAGTTTTTTCCAGTGATCCTACTCTTTAATCTTATTGATTCTTACTGTTGTCAACCATGCATTAAAATTGATCCTATCGGGATCCCTGGGTGGCGCAGCGGTTTGGCGCCTGCCTTTGGCCCAGGGCGCGATCCTGGAGACCCGGGATCGAGTCCCACTTCGGGCTCCCAGTGCATGGAGCCTGCTTCTCCCTCTGCCTGTGTCTCTGCCTCTCTCTCTCTCACCTGTGTGCCTATCATTAAAAAATAAAAATAAAAAAATAAAAAATAAAATTGATCCTATCCACTTACTTCAACTCTCTTAAGGCTTTACATTTCCTTAAATGGAACAGACAAGGAAATGTATAAATTTACATATTAGACAAGCTGTTTTGCCTGAAAAATCTAATCCAGATAGCTGGGCCCAAATAACACCAGGATGGCTACACTGTGGCCAGTATCAAATCAAATACCCTACAACCCATTCACAAAAACTATCTTTTCTGATCCTGAGATTTTTCTTAATTATATTTTCCGGTGATTAAGTGTTCTATTCTGGAACACATCAGAATAAATCTTTTGCTCCATTGTTCTATCAGGCAAAGTGACTTTGGTACAGATTAAGTTAGACTAGCCACTTTTTAATTCTATAAAGATTGTATGCATCTAGTCAATATAAAACAACAATAGACGCCAGAGGATTTATTGTGGTAACAGAAAAAATGATTTAATCAAAGATACTGGATATAAAGCAGAAAATAGATGATAAGAATATACATGGCAATTTATGTATATTTTTAATATAAGAAGAGATAAATCAATATCCTGAAAAAGTCATAGAAATTGTATATGTTAATAATTTCCTTTAATTATCACTTAAACTAAAAACATTTAAATGCAACATATAGAGAACCACTTTAATATTAAAATGATTTTTATATTTGCTTTGTTGATACTTATTTCAGCCTAATAAAATATTTTACGGAGAGTGAAATACTTTTTATCATAATTTAATAAAAGCAAAAGTTTTGATGCTTTCATCAGTTTATTTAGTTTTGATTCATTTTTTTATTTGAATATACTTTTTCCAAGTGTTAGGCATTTATAGAATCTTTATTTTACCATACATGGACACCTAGTTCACATGGACATGGGAGAGAACTTGATATAATCTTATAGAGAAACATAACCAAAGTAAGAAATGTATATAATAGATAGGAGAATATATTTTATTTTTTATTTTATTTTATACTATTTATTTTATTTTTTATGAGAATATTTAAAAAAAAAAAACAGTAAGAAAAAAAAATAAAAACCCAGTAAGAATATGAAACAACAGAGGGATATGTTAAAGGGTAGAAAATTACTTCAGGTGCTATAGTAATGAGCTCTGGAAAGCTGTCCATTCCCTCACATTGTAAAACTCACACTTAACTACCTGAAGCATTGCCTAATTTTACAACATGCATCTAAATTAATTATTGATTACAATTTGTATCGGCAATTCTGCTGAACTGAGCTGAAGCACTCACCACTCCTATTCATATATGCCTATCTTCACAGCAACATTATTATAAATATTTCTAAATATATAGATCAGTGCACAAATACAAAAGTAAAAATCCTCCAGGGTCAAAAAAGGGACAACTCAAAAGCAGAGTACGAAGTAGAAAGACTAAGAGCTGATGTCATGACTGAACAGGCAGGGATGCGTCCCTTATCAAGTCTCTAATGATTAGGGATCTGGAACTGAAAATCTCATATACATTCAAGACCCAAGAAGAGCTGTCTTCTCTTTGATGAAGCAGCAAGAAAATTGTACCCACTGATCCACGGAAGTGACTAGAGCTTGTCTGCCTAGGAATCTAGATGAAATGGGGAAAAAAGTAGCTCTCCTGTGACAAATAAAAACACCAAGCTGTGGTATATTCCACTTATGGGGTTTAAATTTATATTATTCACAGCACATGAATCCTTCAAAATTTTATTATTTTATTTTATTTATTTTTTTAAGATTTTATTTATTCATTCATGCTCTCATGAGAGAGAGAGAGGCAGAGACACAGGTAGAGAGAAAAGGAGGCTCCACACAGGGAGCCCGACATGGGACTTGATCCCGGGTCCCCAGGATCACGCCCTGGGCCGAAGGCAGCACTAAACTGCTGAGCCACCCGGGCTGCCCCCTTCAAAATTTTAAAGAATAATGGAAACCTACAATTTTGTATAGAAACATATCTGGGCCAGAGACACAGGACCCTTTAATTTAAAAAAAGAAACCCTGAAAATGAATTTATAATTAAATAATGATAAAGCCCTCGCAGGAGAATTGTCCAACATAATGATGAATAATAAGCAGACACCGCAAACTAGAATTCTAAAAATTTTAAAAATAATTGCAAACATAAAAGGAAAGAAATAGGGACACCTGGGTGGCTTAGTGGTTGAGTGTCTGCCTTCGGCTCAGAGCGTGATCCTGGGGTTCCAGGATCGAGCCCCGCATTAGGCTCCCTCCAGGGAGCCCGCTTCTCCTTCTGCCTGTGTCTCTGCCTCTCTCTCTCTGTGTCTCTCATGATTAAGTAAATAAGATCTTTTTTAAAAAGGAGAAGAAATAGAAACCAACAGGAGGGCTTTATAAAAATAAATTAGCAAATTTGAAAAAGAAATAATACTCAAAGAAGAGAAAAATATAGTTTTCAAATTTAAAAACATAATGAAAACTTTAAGGAGGAAGAGAGAAATGGCCTAAGAGAATATTAGTGGCTACAAGTTAAACCTGAAGAAATTATCAAGAATGAACACAAGAGTGTTAAGCTATGGAAATGCTGAGAGATATGAAGGAATAATATGAAGTACACCACATACCTACTAGGAATTGCAGGTGGATAATTGTAGGATAATAGCTGAGAGGTTTCTGTGTTTGAAGAAAGACATAAGTACCATAAAGGATCATTCCCAGTCACAAGCCAAATAAATAATAACAAATCCATACATAAATACTTTAACAAGTCCACAGAGCACCAATGATAATGCAAAGACCTTAAAAAATCAATTAGAGCAGATAGTATATAAAAAAACGATGAAAAATAATAATTTCAAGTGTTGAAGGAAAATAGAAAACTCAAATTCGATGCTTATGTAAACTATTTTTTCAAGAGTGAGAGCATATTTGTGCATATTTGTGAAATCCTGGTTGTGAATGTGTTAGCCTTAAAAAGTTGGTTATTCTATGACTCACTAAACCAAAAGACATTATCATCCATGGAATATTGTTAAAAGACCAAATTCATTGAAAGCATATCTTTACATATCAAATGTTCGAACATTTTAATGGCCTCAGAGAAGAGCCCTTTGGACAGCTAGTTAAATGGCCTGAAATGTGGAAACTATGCACTGCCCTGACCATTTACCTGTTTTGGGTTGTAAGCCATACCACTGCCATTCTTCTTAGTAGCAACGTCAAGTGTGAAATCTGTGTGCTCTCCTAGGTTCATCCTTCTAATTCTTGACCTGTCATTAGAGTAGCCTTGTGCATTGCAAAAGGCACATCCAGACACTTATATGTACATATACATGTGCAAATAAATATCTCTTTTGCTCAAATATTCTGGAGTAAGTATGAAAATTTTATAAATAATTCAGTGGCTAAAACTTTCTACTGACTCCTTGTCCAGCACACTTAAGAAATATAGGACAGCTGAGCTAGAGGTTGTAGAAAAGATTGTTGGGAGTCATCAGAGTAAGTTGTTACCAGACAGCTTATGATCATTCACAACTTCTCTGTATTGAAACCAGTAATTCTGTGAAGATGACAGAAGAGCATAGACTAATGACTGAGCAGCTTACCAAGACTGTGCCTTTACCTGGGACAAAAATTTAAGAGCTCCTAAAAAAAGGCCCAGTTATGAAGACAAATGTATGTAAATAACTTCTCTACCTCTTAAACTGGAAAGAACATTTACAAATCAATTATAGTCCTTTATATACCTGTGATGTTTTCTTATGTCCTGGACAGAATGTGTCAAGATAATTAACAATTCAGACCCTCCTAGCAAGACAGTGATATATAACTATTATATTAATCCCGTTCTATTTAATTCTCAAAGCTAATGTACTTATTTGTTTAGATGATCATAAATTAGAAAACAATAAAAGAATGAATTTAATAGAAAAAAGCAATAAACATATTCATGAAAGAAATACAACTCCATAAAAGTGAATTAAAATTTGCTATCAAATATACAGAAAATTAGATGGAGTTTTTGGTTCATCAGTTTTTGGTTCACAATAGCTTGCTGATTGGCAATATTAAAATGCTGTTAAAAATGAGCCTTATTATCCTAGGCTATATATGTAGAAAGAGAACAGGAATAATTCTGGCCATGATCACTGTGCTGGAGAACTAAGTTCAAATTTAAGTCCATAACTGAAGAATATCAAGAATAAAAATGTAGGGATCCCTGGGTGGCGCAGCGGTTTGGCGCCTGCCTTTGGCCCAGGGCGCGATCCTGGAGACCCGGGATCGAATCCCACGTCAGGCTCCCGGTGCATGGAGCCTGCTTCTCCCTCCGCCTGTGTCTCTGCCTCTCTCTCTCTCTCTCTGTGACTATCATAAATAAATAAAAATTTAAAAAAAAAAAAAAGAATAAAAATGTAGAAGGAGCAAAAAAATTAAAGTTTGTGGAATAAACCTGTAAAAAAAAAAAAGAATAAGGAAATTTCAAGATGTTGAAATGAGAAAACACGAAGAATCAAATGCGGTCATAGCGTAAATATATGCCATTACAAGAAACATTGTACACTAAGGGCCAAAAGGAGAGAAACTTATTTAAATTGTAGAAGAGTGGTAGATGTGATGATGCAACATTCTGCAGGAGAGAATGTTGAAATCTGCTTCTGAATTTGTTAAAAAATGATATTTATCTTTTCCGAAAACTTTTAATACAATTCTAGCTGACAAGGAAAGATGCATTTTTTTAATATTTCCTAACTCTCACATATTTATAAATATTGAAGCTGCACTTGGGAAGCTTATTGTAATAAATCTGAAGGTTTTCTGAAATATGAGCACAACATGACAGTTTTCTAGGTGATAAGTTATTTTATGATTTTGTTATTATGCTTCAAATGGGCAAAGGAAAATCTGGGAAAAAAAATTCTAGGAAAAAAAGTATCTTTCCAGAATGGCTCCCTGTCAAGATGGCAACTGAGTACAGAGATGGACTAAATTAATCCTTTGGCTTTAATGATTGTTTCGATGTTCCATAGGAGAAATGATCATTCTGTCTTGACATCCAAGAAAGCACTCCTCCAGGGATAGGGTGATCTTGCTCACATTCCTCATACCCCCTACATTTTAATGGGCACATTCCAGGCAGAAAACATGATAATAAGTTTTATATGTTGATTTAGAACTTTTAATTCTAAAAACTTTGGAGATTTTTAATCTACTTATGTTTAATTTTGGGGTATAAATGTAAAGATACTTGGTTTTATAATTTAGTTGCTTGAGTAACTTTTTAAAACTGATTTATGGTCAGCATGCTCCAAGTTTATCTCGGATGCAAAATTTCTCCTCATGCAATTGACCCAAATCAACAAAGGAAATCATTCCAAAAAATATTCATCCAATTAAAATTGTATGTAGTCAGGAAAGTTGATATTGATCTCTTTTCATTTACCAACATCCTTGCATTTTTCCTTATAAAAGCACTTTGGAGAAGGTAGAGAAATTAAAGGAAAATGAAAAGAAGGGAAATTTATAAGCAACTTTAAAAGCTATATACAATTTTGCCTGATTTTCAGGTAGCCTAGTATTCAATTCTTAGCTGGTCTTCTCTGATTCCGTTATGCCATAGACAGGAGAGGCAGTGTTTTCCCATCAGTTTCTTCTGTATAGATAAAAGCATTCAAACCAAACATCTAACAGTTTGTATTTTTCCACTAAAAGAAATGTCTCTGGTGAGTAGGAAAGATGATTTACGTGCATGTACCTGACCTTATAAAAAATAATATTTGTGTTCATCATAAAGTTGAATTTATATTGCTATCAAACATTTACTCCAGTTCCTTTTTGTATATCTCTAATATACTATTTAGGTTATAGATCTCTGATACCTGAGAACACCGGACAGTTGAGAGAAATCCATTGTGTTCCCCTTCCAATTTTTTTTTTAAGTTGGTAGTTTTTCTTCTTCCTTTAACGAAATATAATTTAATGGTTACAAAAAAGTTTGCAAAGCTTTAGCTAACACATTACTGAGACCAAAAATTGGCCTTCCTATTATTTACTGTTCAGAAAGTAAATGGTAAATATATTTATTTATCTGTAAGATGGAATAAAAGTTATTTGGCTTCTTATACCAAAACCTCTTGTTTATATACGAGGAAGTTCCTAACAGGGGAAAAGAACTCTTGTACATTAAGCCTTTCCATTCATATTCTGAAACTACCTTTTTCACCCTGTGGAATAGAAGCCATATATTTATTTGATATGGATGCTGAAATTTAGTTCATGGAACAGAATATATATCTCTTTGTTTGTCTCTATATAATAAGACTCCTGACTGTGATGAGTGGCTTTCCATATACGCATGAAGGATTAGATGCCTATCTTTCTTCTTTCCCAAAATGCCATCAGTATTGTCAGGCCTTGAATGTAGGTGGAAAACTGACTCAATAATGCTCGTGTTTCTTGCTAAAAAATAGCCACAATGCAGAATAGAGCAACACTGAAATTTTATGAAGCATGACCATGAAATAGCAAAACTCCTCCTTTTAAAAAAGCTCGTGTACTAGAATTTATATCCAAATGAGTGTTGTCTTTCACTGCGGTCATCTTAGATTTTAAAAATGCTGCCACTGTTGAAAATATTTTGGTACTGTTTTTAGAGCCAGTTATGCACAAGGAAGCATTTCTCAACAAACCCCGCAAAGGTGCTGTGTTAATTACCATCAGCGCAAATGTGGAGGCGGCCTTTCTGGGACATTTCTTTCAATGAGTTTTTTGACCTCATCAAGTATATTTTTATTTTAAATAGTCCTTTTTTCCTCTAGACAAAAAGATAGATATATCATATAGAAGAAGGGTGCTGAGGCTGGTGGGCCCATGAGGTCACATGTTGGGTAAAGAAAGCATTAAACTCTTTCCAGATATTAAAAACAAAAAACACACAGGAAACACTAGGTTTCAGGCTGGATCGATGAGTATGGGCTCATTGTTTTACTCACTCCTTGTTATATCATTTAGTTACATACTCATATAAGTATATAAGGTCCTTACTAGACCCTGAAGACTATACATAACCCAACCCTGCTACTGCTTTTAATTGGGACATAGAACTTTACTGGAGCCTGTAGTACTCTGCATACCCAGTTACCGCTTGATAGTCAGTTTGCATAGGGATGTATAAAATGGACCCTAAGAAGCCAGTCGATACCAGGTCCAGATGGGTTCACTCATGAATCTTACCAAACATTTAAGGAAGAAATTGTACTAGTCCTCTACAGTCCCTTCTAGAAGATAGAAGCAGAGGGAATACTTCTAACTCATTCTATGAGACCAGCATTATCCAAACACCAAAACTAGATGCATGCATTACAAGAAATCTACAGACCAATAGTCCTCATGAACAGAGATGCAACAATCCTTGACACCAGCCAGACTATAAGCAATCACGCCAGGTGAAAACTGTAATGGAGCTTGGAGGGATGCTCCACCTCCTACAGGAAACTGTTCATTTATTCCACCAGCATTTACTGTTCAGAGACTATTCTATACGGTCATGAGATCACACTTCCTACTAGCCCTCAGTCACTTATTAATTCAGTCATCCAACAAATACTTCTCGAACCTGTACAACATATCAGGAGTTGTAGGTGGGGTTGGGGGATACAGCAGGGAGCAAAATAGGACAAATAACTGCCTTTGTGGAACTTACATTCTACTGGGGAAACAGACAGTAAACAAGATCTACATGTAAAATGTAGGCTTGTATACAATAAACATACAACCTGTAAAATTGAAACACGTCATTGATATGTGCATGTACATGGGGGTGATATTTGCATAGGTTGTTCAGACATGGCCTCTTTCAGAAGGTGACTTTATGCAAATCCCTAAAGTATGTGAAGGAGAGAATTTTGACAACATCTCCTGGAAAAGAGAAGATAGTTGGAGAAGACACAGTAACTAGAGAAGGACGTGAGAAGGGATGTGCTTGGAGATGAAGTTGAGGAGTTGGGTTGACGCTGACTAATGCGTGGCCTTGTGGGAAGTGAGACGGAGCTTGGCTCTTCCACCTCATCTAATGGGAAGCTACTAGAGGGTATTCAATGGGGAAATGCCATAAAATGATGATTTTAAAAAGCTCATTATAGGACGCCTGGGTGGCTCAGTGTTTGAGTGTCTGCATTTAGCTCAGGGAATGATCCTGGGTCCCGGGATCAAGTCCTGCATCAGGCTTCCTGCAGGGAGTCTGCTTCACCCTTTCCCTGTGTCTCCGCCTCTCTCTCTGTGTGTCTCTCATGAATAAATAAATAAAATCTTTAAAAAGAAAACTATCTTTTAAAAAAAAAACAAAAAATAAACATGTCATTCCAATTTCTGTGCAGAAAGGTATATTTAGGTGCCAAAAATACAGGCAAAGAGCAGGAGAAGTTACTGCAGTATTACTAGCAAGGAAACTACCAGAGTTCAGTAGCTTTAATGAGGCTCGTGAAAGGATAATGGTGAGAAGAGACTTGAGACATATTTTGAAAGTAGAACCTATAGGACATGTTGAAGGATTAGTTATGGGGAACAAGAGAGAAAAAAATAAATCAAGAATTCCCCCCACGTTTTTGCCTTAAACAACTTGGTGAAGCCACTTACTGTGATGGGAAAGACCCAAACAGGAACAGGTGAGGGAGGAGAAAACATGTTTAATTCTTGCACAGCAGTTTGGAGATTCTCAATGGACTTCCAGGAGATGGCAAATAGGCAGTTAGATATGGGAGGCTGGCCCCAGGGGAAAGAACTGGGATGAAGATATGAGAATGAGGTTTGCGTGAAGTAAACTCCTCAGTAGCAAATTAAGGAACACCTTACTCAAAGTTGCTTAACTATTAGTGACACTTATTATATCACCTTATTATGTCTATTTATTAATTCTAACTTTAGGGAGTACCAGGGTTGATGCTGCAGATAATTGCTATCAGAAGCCAGGTCAGCTTCTAAGAGAGTCTCCTGGCATATACCCCATGTTGGCCAATACTGGTGCTGCCATCTTAGTATCAGGTCTTTGCATGGCAAGGGAGAGAGCAGGATCACTGAAAGGAGAGAGTGTGGCAGGAAAGGGCTTTTAAGAAAAATACAGCTCTCTCTTTTCTAATTGGAGAGCAAAATCTTTTCTAGAAAATTACCAAGAGACTTCCCCAGTGTCTTCCTGCCCAGAGCAATATCGAATACCCATCCCTAAACCGTTCCTTGCAAAGGGAGAAGGGTATTATCTAAACTTGATAAGACAAGCATGAGTCATTTCTTCTGGCTGAGGTTCCTTTGTTAATGAAAAAGTAAGGATATATTGGGAAGGTAAGCATCCATGTCCACTACACGAGGCACTGGCTTGGAAATGGTACTTAAAATCAGGACAGGATGATGACACCAAAATTAGATCCACTGTACACTCAAAATATTTTTACCTTCTCTCTGCAATGTCCATTTTATATGGCCGCTGGTAGAACAAAATCATACACTCACCTAATGTACCACCTATCAATTAGTTGCTTTTAGAAGTGAAAGAAAAGCAAAACCCAGAACTTAAGCTGGTAATTACGAGGATTATCTCTTATCATAGATGAAAAACAGACACACGCAGAAACATGCACACACTCAGTATAATTTCCAGTTACTTCCTGTTTTTATGAGAGCTTAGGGGAAACAGGGCCCAGACTATTTTGATCTTAAGTATATTTATTATGGACTTAGATTCAGCAGATCTAATAGCCATTCTATCTTCATGAGCCATAATTTACTCATCTTTGAAATACCTCACAACTTTTTCCCTTTGCTGTTCATTCAGGATTTTTTTTTCCTTTTTAATTCACATTTTCTACTTCAAAATACCAAATGAATTAAAGTACCTGACTATGCTTTCCTGGCCACAGTAACTGGTTTAAGGATGGGCACTAAATGCAGGCAAGTTAATTATGGAACTCCTTCCCATGATTATAATGACTTTATACGCACATACATTTTTATACTTGTCGGCTATTAACCTAGGTTTTCCTCTCTTAATTTAAAAATGGAGTGAGAACAATGGCCTGCAATTTTGTACTATGTTTTTACAATGTTAAAATTAGTCATTGGCTTATAAGCCAAGATACAAATAAAGACATTTCTTGTGAAAAATGTACCTATATTTGTGGGCTAAAAGCTATAAATTGGAATACAGAAATATCACAAGGACTACCTCCACTGGCTCCTTAGTTTGCCTATCTACAAAACATGCCTAGTAAGTTTACTAACTTCATTGCCCTTTTTCAAAGCCCACAACCATAGGATATATACCTCATTTGGCCTATTGAGTGACCCATCTAGGGAAGGTGCTTGATTAAGTTATCTGAAATGCATTTGCTGAGTGACAGGAACCAAAGTAGACATTAGAATTTTTCATGAATAAAATGTGATCAATGCACCTGAATGTTTCACAGCCTAGTTGGAGACTGCCCATAGTATATTGAGTAAAATAAACAGAAAGGGGAACAAGAAGTGCCTAGGGTAAATGAGACCCAGAGAGAGAAAGATCTCTGAGAAAAAAACAAAAACAAAAACACAAAAACCAAGAATGCAGATGTAAACATATTTAATTCAGGGACTATGCTAGAAAAGTTAATGAAATCAGTAAAAAAGGGGGGTGGGGGAGGGAGGAGATTAAGAATGGGGAAAAGACCTGTTGAAGAATCAGAAATAGCACCAATCAGAAATATTAGAAGGAGAGTTTAGAAAATTCACAGAATAACCTGAATTCCAGAAAATCAGCTGTTGGGTTTTTAGTAGAGGGGTCACTGGATAGGGTTTAAACATAAACTTGCGGATATGAATGTGTTAGGGTGACCTGTGAATGTTGCCATCCACCTGCCACTTCCGTGAGCGGGGTTCGTAGATATGAACTGTTCATTTCTTTACCGAGACTCTCCCGAATGCCAAGCACTGTGGCAGAAGCGAATAAAAGGCTGAGGCCTCTGTCCTCAGGAAGTCATCACCTCTGATACACAGATAATAAGCAATGTGATAAGATATATTTGCCATGATTCCTATTATTGTACTCCCCCCCCCCCCGCCCAATTTTAAAAACTAACCCAGCTAGCCCATTGGCATCTAAATCACGACTCTCTGGTCTACGCCATCCTTCCATACTATTACTTTGTTCTATTTGTTCTACTATAGGAAAAAAAAAAAAACAATGCGAGTTGATAACTGCATGTGTTTTCAAGTACAAACTCTTATCTGTGTCTGCTGTATCGCACTGTATTGTGAGAAGTCCGAAATTCAGGTTCTTTCTGAGATTTAATTATCTGGTATTTTCCTACAGCAGTCTGTCTCCTATTGACATGTCAAATTTCATTTTGTTCACATATCTTTGGTGTGCGTCTCCTTGATATTGATAACAGTGGCTGGTGTAAGAGCTTATCTACTTTTGATTCTGAAAATGTAATAAAGAAGGGAAATACAAAGCAACAGCCAGATGTACTAGTTATGCAAGCATCCATCCAACCTCTCTATCAGTGTTGGGGGAATGTGGTATGCACGCTGCAACTCCGTCTCACTGCTATCAAAGACAAACACCAGTGGCAAGGGACAGCCACTTCTTTCACAAGTGATTCCTTTGAAGGAATAAATTATTGAAACAAAACAAGCTAAAATAGTCTTATGTGAATCTTTGTTTTACTTTTAAGGTATCATCATTTCATGAATGTGATTTTTTTGGATTTCTTTTGAACTTATTTTTTTTTTAACTTAAGAACCACAACAAGGCTTTTATTCTTGCCTAATGATTTAGGAGTAGAAATGTTGTGAGAACTAGGAGAGATTGTATTTTTTTGCCCTTTTTAAATTTTAACTATGGTTAGTCCATTTGAGTAGATCTTAGTTAAGTATCAAAATTAAAGAAATGTTTGAGAGAAAACATAATATGAAAAGATATCCTAAGAAGTGGCGTATTTTTTGCCTGCCTGAGCAGGTTCATCCATTTGTAAAGGCCTTCCAAAAAGGGAGTCTCACAACATCTTGTAGAAATTCTTTCCTGTATCTAACCCAAATCCTTTATATTCTGTATTACCCTGGTGTTTTTTCCTTTCTTAGAGAATTTCTAGTAGAAGATCATGTCTCTTTGGCCTATAGCCAATTCCAAAAACAAGAAAATTAATGTAGACGTTTAGTAATTGTGGACCCATTGATAATTGATGCTGTTTCCTTTGGATTTCACAGGTAAAAATAAACTTAGATTTATAACTAAAAGAAGGGAAGAATTAGTCATTTGGAATCATTCTATATAAAGGGTTTTTCATCATTGATCTAAAATCACAAATCAGACATTTTTATCCAATAAAATTCTAGAGAAATAAATTTTATTTCCAAATGTGATTTGAAAAACTCACAGACATTGAGCCTTGCCCTTTCTATGAACTTTTTCCCAGGTTAACAAATTTTCTTAATCCCATCATTTTTGGTGCTATTTATAAAACTAATAGTTGCATGTAAGCACTAAATTTATTTATAGATTTTATAAAATCATGTTGAATTGTTTGATGGGTAAGTGTGTTATGCCAAGTTGATTTGGTTCTATGTGGATTACTGTTTGAGGGGATAAAAGCTGATTAGTTTGTAGTGAGGGTTATTACATGAAGAGCCATTATTTCCTGGAACATTTATTTTGGGCCCTTCCATGGAGTCTGAAGGCCATGGGCAAGCTGAAGGACAGGCTTCTCACCAAGGTCATTGTCCCTCTCATACTATCAGCCTTTTCTCCAACTTAGTATCACCCTGGGAGGAAGATTGATTTATAGAAAAAAGAAAGGGATAGCTCCTTCTTTACCTATGGAGCTACAAACAGCAAATAATGCCTGGAAGTCATTTTGGAGGGTTGAAATATTTAAGTTTTAGAAGCGGTTACCCCCAGACTCAAATCTTAACTCTACCAACTACCTGTGTGTGGTTAGGCAAGGTGATTGACCTCTCTAGCATATTGTCTTTCATATATAACAATTTATTTCTTTTAAATTCTTTTTATATATGCAATAATTTAAGAGTCCTCCCAACATTATCTCAGACAGGAAGTGAAGGTAGATAAGGTTTTCTAAACTCCTTTGACTTCTAGTTTGTCGGTGGCATGAGGTTCTTTTTTTTTTTATTTTTTATTTTTTTATTTTTTGGCATGAGGTTCTATTAAGAAATAAAATGCTTGTTTAATACAGGTGGTGACCTATGAATGGGTCTTGGAATCATACTAATGGTTTGTAACCACTGTTTGACATGGAATATAATAAAACAGAAAATATGTTACATCAAATGCCATGAAAATTAATACTACTGTAAGAGACATTTTACTTACATATTTGCACTGTGTGCACTGAGTAGTGCTATAAATATATTTCTTACCATGTGTCGAAATTTGAAAAATCTTTAAAAGATACTGGTTAGAGAGGTGGGTCATGCAGTACAAGGTGAAAAGAAAGCCAAAAAGAATCATCATTCAAAATAGCACAGACCAGCTATTCAGGAATCCTGGAAGCAAGCCGTGTAGTGATATCTCCAATGTCTGTGACTGCCTTGGGTCTTCTTGGTAGTCACGTTGTTGCATTAAGTAAAGTTGCTGAGCTGTAAATGTCTATGTGCAAGGGATATATGGCAACTCATCATGTTCATCTACTTGGACACTTGTGGGAAGAAAGCAAATAAATTAGTACATCCTTGCATAAGAAATGTTTTTAGGTGCATAAATTAGTACATCCTCGTATAAGAAATGTTTTTAGGTGCCTTTCCTCAAAATTCACCATGCTAAGATTATTACAGAGAAAATTCTCTGTTTCCTTATAGAGGATGTGATGTTACTGCTTTGACATTGTGTGTGTGTGTGTGTGTGTGTGTGTGTGTGAAACAAGACAGCTGCTCTACACTAATAAAATTCTCATGCATCATCCCACAACTCATCTATTCCGATAGCTGAATATCTAAAGACTTAGAGCCTGCATTACATTTCTCTATTTCCCATAACAGAATATGAAACTGTTGGGCCTAAATTATCCTGAACCCCAATCTGTGAAAGGACACATAATCATGGAAAAAATATATTCCTTATCAGAACAAGCAGCTGTGCTCAAATATTGACTGAGCTGCATAATCATTTGGGCAGAGTATATCTTGCAAGGAAGGACAGTAATATTAAAATGCTTATATTTTTATGTTCTGTGAGTTTGGTATTTTCCCTTCAGAGTAATCATTTTCCACATTCTTAGTGAAATCAGGCTGATACATCAAATCGGCCATCCTTGAATATTTTAAGCCTTTGACATTAGGTCCTGTAATGTTAATTTGCATATTGCTTACTGATGTGAATGCCCAGTCAGAAATTCAGCTAATTCCACTGGGAACCTACTTTTGTTTTTCTAGAAGCAGTTGCACATCAATAACATTCATCTCCTGGATAGAAAAACTTTCAAACTAAAGACCATGCTCATTTATGTTAAACTCATTTTTTAAGAAGCAAATAAAAGAAAAAAAGCACATTTTTGAACCATATAAAAGTGCTATTTGGCTCATTTTGACCTATAAGAATGGCAATTTCAAACAGTTTAGTCTGATACTTTTTTTTTTCCAATCTGATAGTTTTGAAGAAGACAAAATCCTGTGTCCAGTATACAATTCCTTTTAAATATCCGGACTTTCTGAGGTTCACCAGGAGTAGATATGGTCAGAGGATTTTCTTTATTCTTGTATTTAGTAAACATTTTCCTAAATTTCTATTTGATTCAGAACACCAGGCATGTGGTGAAGACAGAGATAAAGCCAACAGACTCTTAAGAACTGTATAATGTTGTTTTTCTTTTTTCTGATAGTAAGCTGGTGGCAAAATAAAGAAAGTTAAATGCTTCTTTTCACTCATAAAGTGACACAAAACTTGATAACCCATCAAAAATGTGTAGGTTTTCTTAAATATTGCCCCAGTTTGGGATAATTGTCATCAAATGGCTTCCTATATTGGCACTATATGTACTTCCTCCTGCTGGCGTAGTTTACTCTTTACCAGGTATTTTTCTCCAATCTTTAATATTAATGATCTAATCCAAGAATTCAGCTCCCTGAAGTCTCCCTGTGTCTTGAAGCATTAACAAAGCACCAACACAAGTCTTTGACGTTTAATTGTTCCAGCTCTGATCAATAAAATATTATAGTTGTTCATATGTTCCTGACCTTTGTTTTTGAGGAGAGGCTAATGAGTGGATGCCCATGTAGTTTGCCCCTTTCTAAGACATTCATTGGATGATCTATCTGTCGCTGTCTCTCTCACATTTACGTTAAATGTTGCATCTTTTTGTGTGTTTTGTTTAGTTTTGACTGGAGGGAGTCCTTTGTACTGTGTTACTATTTTTGAAACTACTGCTTCCACCTGTCAATAGAGAATGCAGTAGGGCTTTTGTTTTCTCCTTAGAATCCTCATTGTGTCTTCTTATTGACAGTCCCCTCTGTGACTGCTGCACTGAGGACCCCCAGATGGTAACCTGAGTAACAGGAGGCCGCGCAGCTAAGCCAGTGATTCTCAACCTTGGCTGCATGCTGGAATCACCTGTGGGGTTTAAAATATACTGACCCCTGGGTTCTGCTCCTGAGATTCTAATTAAATTGGTCCAAATAGAGGGCGGGGCATCAGGATCTTTCGAATCTCTCCTGGAGCAAGTGTAATACACAGTAAAGTCTGAGTACCACTGACAGAAGTTTTAAGAAATCCCAGGCATAGGGGCATCTTTGAACTCATTGAAGCTGGGCCCAAACTTTGGAGTAGGCTAAAAAATGAATGTTTATTATCCACTTTTAGTAACCCATTTTGGTGATGAGCTGGCTACCATTTCTAGTTTTTGCCATCTGCCCTAAATTCATCAAAAGTAGAGTTCAGATCTCAACAAAGGTGAGAAACAATACCCATAATAGCCCTAGGTCACTCTTTGGTATCCACTGCAAGATTATTCTACTCACATGACGATTTGGGCAGCTTTCTCCTGAGAGTAATTAACATCTGTGTAAAGATGTAATCACCTGGAGCAGCTATGTAAGCCAGAGCAATCTCAAGAGTTTTCGTTTCTAGAGGCAAAGAAATTGTATTACAGCAGCATTTTGCCAGCATATCTTGGAACATCAGTGTAATCAGTATTAGAATGAAGCATTGTAAGACTGAATAACAGAAAGAGATTAATTTCTATTAAATATCTACATCTTTTGGTTCTCCAAAGTAGATTAGGCTGGGATGGAATAATGGAGGAATTTACTCAAGCTCCTTTGACTCTGTACACAATTCCTGCAGTTGCTGCTGAGGTTCACCAGAAGGGAAAAAAAGGAGTAAGAAGTAGCCCCAAACATGTAACTAATCCCCAAATTAATGGCTGTTTGAATGAACTGTATTGTGATTTTCTTATTCAGTTTTAATTTACATTGACAATGACATCTCTTCCCTTACAAAAAAAAAGATTTACTATGTAACATACACTTTTAGAGTCAAAAGCTTACCTGAAATTTCTGAACTGAATTCACTATTGTCCACATGTCAGTTTCATAATAATCCAGGGCTGTCCCCATCCATTATTGTTATAGAAAGGTTGACATATGCAATTACGGGTATAATTTTACCTCTTTCTTTCCACGTTCATACCATTTTAAAAGAATTGAAAGATCTTTGTCAGGTTTTGCTGTGACTTTTAGGTTTCAAAGCCTCAGTGCATTCAGTAAACTACTAAAATAGGCATCAATAGTAATTTTTAATGAATATGACGTTTCTGTTCCATATCAAAACCCAGCTGCTCTTGATAGAATCTCTTGGATCATCTCTGCAGCTATGATTCTGGCTTAGGGAAATGTTACCAAACACTACTTTTTGCAAAGGGGAAGAGTTGGTTTCAAGATTTTATAGGAGAATCTCACAAAAATAACTTTCTTCTTTAACTACAAACTATACTACATTGATACCAGCTTAAGAGCAAAGCATGAAATAGGAACTCTACTAGGTTTCTGACGTTTTGGAGTCTTACTGGAACTTTGGTAAAGCTCTGGGGAAGTGCTTTAACCTTTCCTTGATGGTTATTTCTGTTGCTAAGAGTAAAGGGTGTTCTCAAAGGTCCCCCAACTTCAGAAAGACCACACTGACACTGTTGTCTGATCAAGAGATAGGTTTATAAATACTGCATCAAACAGCATATGTTAAGAATGACCCCAAAGCACAGTATGAGTTGAGGATGCTATAGAGTCCTACATCATACCCAGTAACCCCATGGAACTGCTTTACTCCATCTTTATGAGTCCTATCAGGCAAAATACAGAAAATGGGTCAAATAATTCAGAAACATAAAGAATGAAGAGAAACTCACACAAGTGGCCTTGGAATTACAATGCTTAAAAGAAACTCAGAGAAACAAGGATTGGATTACTCGCAAAATAAAAAAGGAGAGATAATCAAACTACAAGCACATTTTTGTATCATGTTATTCCCAAAGTCTCAGGCTTTTCTATTTTGCCTAAATTATCTCATATTTCTGACTGCTAAATATTATGTAATTGTACATTGAGAGAAGATGGTGATATTTTTTTTTTAAAAAAATAGGACCATGAACAATATTGAAAATAGACATCTTTCCTTTCCTCTTGAGTTTCTGAGGGATTGAAAGAGGAGCATGACACTGGGATGACCCTCTTTCTTCACAGAAGCTGACTTTTACCCTAATCTGTCTCCTTCCATTTTCTTTCCCTCTTTTCCTTTCCTAGTTTTGGAAAGAGAGATGGTGAGGAGAGACTGGAGTTGGGGTGAATGGGTGAGTGGGAACAAAGAGAAATGCAGTGAGGACAGAAGAATGAGGAAGAGGAAACACAGGGGCAAAGACAGTCTTCCAGAAAACACTATGTTCAAAAAATGAGTTTCCTCACTCAGTAGCCTCATGGAAAGTTAGGGGGAACAAGTGCCTCAAGGAGCAATTTTAGACAACTGAGGCTGAGGCTGGCTCTTACCATCACGTCTATCCATTTCCCATGTCCCCACTGCTCAAGGTGACTTTACAAGAGCTCAGAGTCTTCAGTCTACATTTGGTAACAAAAGATCCAATTGATGTAAATTTAAAACAACTTGCAAATTGACTTGTATCAAAGCTTTGCTCAAAAATAAGTTTTGATAGACTTGGAGAGGAACAGAAGAATTATTATTATTATTTAGATTTTATTTATTTATTCATGAGAGACACACACACACAGAGGCAGAGACACTGGCAGAGGGAGAAGCAGAACTCCCAAAATGACCTTTAGTCTCCTTATAATTTGCCCGGTGCTGTCCTTAATTAGAAGTCATTTTATTTCACTTACCTGGGAGAAATGAAAATACTGAAATTCAGACCAAGCCTGGAGATATATTAGAGACACTGACCTTTAAGTTAGCAGAAGGGAGAGCTGGGGAGTCAAGAGCATAGAGGTCAGGATCTCACAAAGAAATTTCATTCACTCTCCTTGGAAGGTAACCCTAACTGTGTGAATTCAGGGGAACCCTCATCCTTTATCTGAAAACAAGCTTCTTTTCCAAGTAAAAGTGCTTCTTGCTTTGTCCTGGCCACTGGAGGGGAAGCAACAGGAAGGCAGCTGCCATATCTTATGTACGAGATATGAATACCTAGCACCTAGCACAGGGCCTGCACACAGAGGCGCTGAGTAATCCGCTGAAAGGAGAGCCCTGAAGCAGAGTCTAAACAACAATACGAATTTTGAGAAACATGGAGAAGCAATATAGAATTAACACAGGGTTTGAGAATGGGGGCCCTTGCATGAGACCAAATTCTTTCAAATCATGACATTGCCAGTTTCTAGCTCTGCGATCTCTGCTGATTTGTTTAATTTCCCTGAACTCCATATCCTTCTCTTCAAAACTGGGGTAATAACATGAATTTTCTCATTAGACGGGTCTTGAGAATAAATCAGCTGTTGGACAGAAAGCACTTAGCACATCTCCCACCACACTGGTGCTCAGACATATTAAGTATAACAAGTTGTCATGAAGAGTTACGTGCAAAATCCAATCAAATTTTGTAAAAGACCTTGAGTTTTAGTATTGGTAGAAATATTTACTCTTTACTTATCAAGGGATGGATAGAGTAAAATGAGGAGATAAAAAGGTCCTATTCGGGGCTATTACCATCGACGTTCTGTAGCAGCAATGCTCTGTGACTGTGTGTCAGAGTATGGGGTATTTCAGTTCCCCATCCAATCAACTAACCAACAAATAAGCTATAAAATATTCCGATAGGAAGCTCTGATCCACCATGAATTTTTGGACATTCCTACCTGCTGTTTTTCTTCCAATATCAGCATGACTCAAAAGCATTAGCATGTTCTTGGCTGTGATTGCCAGTGTTTTGGAACCTTCATTTGTAACACGTCCTTAGAAGGGCAGCAAGTAATTTGGAGGCAACACGATGGTGTGATTGCTAAGGGGAGAGTCTTTTGTGTATGTAGAGTTTCATTTCCTGGGCTTTATTTTTAAAGAGCCTAGATCTTTAACATGTTTTTATGTTTTTTGGCTAAAAATGGGAGATTACTGGCGCTGATGAAAAGCAGAATGACCACGGCATACACTACTTCTGACAGTCTTTCCAATGACAAGCTCAGCTCTGATTTATATCACCATTACTTTTCTAATCACTCCAGCCTGGTGGAAAAAAAAATTTTTAAGTTTTATTTATGTAAGTTATCTCTACACCCAATATGGGGCTCAAACTCACAATCCAAGATCAAGAGTCACATGCTCTTCAGACAGAGCTGGCCAGGACCCTCCCCCACCCCCACCCCCCCCCCACACCAGATAGTTTATTTTGGATTAAAATTTTTGTTTGTTGGACATATATGCTTAATAGCAACCAGAGCTAAGAGCATCTCATACTCAAAATTTGAAATTATGTGTAACAGAGATGAAAGGGATGTGTAGTGCAGGGCCCAATGCAATATGTTGTCCACTATACTAGAGGTTTTTTCAGGAATCATTCACTGTCAGTAGTTAATGTATTCAATGTGTTAGTGAGAAGGGGGGATGGGATCATCAGTGAAATGTAGAATCTGGTTAATATTCCCACAAAGAATTCATTAACTTCAACAAGATGTGATTTGAGAGCAAAGGTTCTAATCACCACACATTTTAAATAAGCACTTGCACTTAATAGGTGCCAGGGTTTTGATTATACAACTGGGTATTTCATACTGAGAAATGCTGACATTTTTTAAAGGTTCTTCTTGAGGTTAGTAGAAACATACAAAATGACTGGAATGTGTAATAAATGCAGGCATTACAGATATTAGATCAGATTATATTAAATTGGATTGGGGTATGTTAAAAATAGAAGACAGGATATATTTCAAAAGCAATTCAAAACTAATTCACCATAAACTGTGATTCAGATGCAAGCAAAATGGGATGCAGAGTGCTATTTTTCTTTTTCAGGTAAGCAGTGGAAAGATGAAAAATTATAAACTTACTCCAGGGAAACAAAATACCTCTCTTGCTTTTGAACATAGATAGTATTTTAAAAAATCACTTTTTAGAACTACCTTCCCACTTCCTTATGTTGGGTGTAAAACTATCCTTAAAGGAAATGTATACTTTGTCTCTACAACTGAAGTTATCGAGTCTGAAGCTGGATTGCCTAATAATTTCTTACTTACAAAACTCACCCCGGGCCAAAAGACTCTAATCAGTATTTTGTTTTCAAAACATTTTGTCATCATCTTTTCATGAACTGAATATGGTTATTGGGCCAAGTGGTTTACCCTTTATATCAATGTCAATTGCGTAAATGTCTATTTACACTCCAAGCAATGCCAGTTTAAATTCCCAAATATATCTTTACTTGAAAATAGTAAACAATAGAAAACCATCTTAATCAAATTGTCAACAGAAATTATTTTGAATAAATTAAGTAACTGAACAGTATCTTTTAAAGAATGCCAAAGGGTCAGGGGCGCCTGGGTGGCTCAGTCCGTGAAACGTCCAACTCGATTTCTGCTCACATCTTGATCTCAGGGTTGTGAGATCAAACCCTAGGTCAGGGTCCGCGCTGAGTGTGGCTAGAAGCAGGGCTTAAGATTCTCTCTCTCTCTCTCTCTCTCTCTCTCTCTCTCTCTCTTCCTTTGCTCCTTCCTCAACATCCAAAAGGTCATACTTCCAAGTAGTTGCTCATGGGATCCTTTTTCTATAGGCAGAGTGCCACTATGGTCTCCATCTTAATTCATATACCATCATGGTGAAAAATCACAGTAAGTTTGGGATGCTCCAGGACAGGACAATTCCCGTTTAACCTTTGCAATCACTAAAAGCTGCCAGTATGATACTCAGTTCCTCTATTTTACATGTTCTATTTGATAGTCTAAAATAGTGACATTTTACAGATCCTTTACACCTTCTAAAGTTCATTTCAGTTAAATATATAAAATAAAATTCTCCAATTTCACTAACAAAGCCCCTGCTCGAGTGACAGGAGAACATTCTGGAGATTTCATCATTCACAGATTATCTAGAAGACATCCATTGTGGATTCTGATTAATTGGATTAAGTAGTCAATAAATTAGGGTTTGGCGTTTTTTTTAGTGCAAATTGTAACTCCAAGCCATTTTATAAATAAGAAGACAGTAAAATGCGTTATTTAAGGAGAGAATGTGACTGGGATTGGGAAGACTCAAGATGTTACTCTGCTTTCCCTCCAACCTGCTCACTTGGTTGGAAAGAGTCTGTGCCATTAGTGAGTACAGAGGCTGTGAGAAGTGAGCACACCACCATTATCTGACTAATTGCTTTGTGAAGTGCTTTTAGAAAAACTGGAACTGAAAGGCACTCCATACTACCCATTTATGGTCTATTCTTAGTGCCAATGATGCCCGAGAGAGCAGCACATTGTAAAATCTGTTTTTCAGATGGTAATATTTTTGACAAAGTGATTCGGATTTTAAAATACCCTCTTACTGAAAGGTGCCAAGTGATCATCTGCTTTTCATGATGAGAAGTTCATCCGGAGTGTTCGCTTTCACTTCAACTTTCTTCATCTGAATCAACTTTCTTTTTTTGGGGGGGCGGGGGCACTTCAAATTTAAAAGAAAATGAACAGAGTACGTGGATTAATTTCAGGAGTTGGATTAGCTGAGAGGTTTTGCTTAGGTTAATTTCAAAAAGCTTTATTATTTTTTAAAAAGGAATATTCTCTGTTTTAATAATCTTCATGGTAAAATAACCAAAATATTTAAGGAAAAACTGCTGTTGTGGGGAACATAGAAATATTTGCAGATTTTTTAAAAAGGGATGGAAATATACATTTTGTTTCTCCTTATATTATTCAAAAAGATTAAAACAATTTTACATAATTTTTACCATAAATCTTTTCCTGGTTAAAAAAGAATGGCAAAATGGCATTGATTAAATAAATTTGAAGGAGGATGAAGCACCTCAGTACGGTGTGCTCTCTCCCTAGCAGAAAGACTATAAATTAAAAGTCATCACATCATGTGCTTTCTGAATATTTTTACAATTTTTCTTTATGGACAACTTGTTTGTTTTTAGCTAAAATTTCTTTGGCAGAAGGAGTAGCAATGCACTTGGCTCCTGCAAGATGAATTTATTCCTTGTTTGGCTTTTATTCTCATTGTCATGTTTTTTATTATGAGGGAAATTTTGCTTAGAATAATGTTTTATCAATTCACAGTTTTGAATTTCTTTTCAAGTGAATAAAATTTGGCTTCTGAACCTCAGGTTTGGTATCTAGGTAGCAAGTGAGTTCTACAGAAAATATTCTGGAGCTGTATTTGTCAAGATGTCCTGAAATCTTGCCCTGAGCTTATTTCATTGATATTCCATGTCTATGCAAACTTTGAATTTAGGTTAGCATGACTAAACACATTACATTTGCTTAATGACTGTGTATTCTTTGAATCTCAAATTCACCGAGTCACTCTTTTGGGATCCTTCTATCGTTGATAAAATAGGCAATAAGGGTAAGGTATGGCAAAATGAGGAAAAAAACCCACAAAAAAAAATACTTGAACTCTTTTTGCTTTGTTTGGAGGTAATTTCATTAAGCCTGTAGTATTGGGCTTTAAAATATATATATATATATTTGTTATATTACCATCAGTATGTAGCTTTCTTTTAAAATGAGTAACAGGATATTTCATTTATGCAGCACCTTTCACCTCCCAAGGAGTGTTATAAACTATATACAGAACACAGAAACCACTTTACCCACCACTGAAGTGGAACACAGCAGTTGTTTAACAGGACACAAAAGGCAAAATCATTTAACAAAGGAACTGAATGAGAATACAGCCTCCAAAAGAAACTACAGGGGGATTTAAGAAAAGCAGACTACAATCTCTCCGCTTAGAATTTGGCCAGGACATTCAAGCCAAGCACTCCACTCCATTCCTGTTTTTCTTTTAAATATTTTAGTGCCTCGACTCAGTGATTGGTGTCTTGACATTTTGGTATTTCTATCACATGACATCTCCTGAGATCTAGTCCCTTAATAATTACCGGTCCAGAACTGACCCAGAAAGAAAAATTCCAATCAATGACTTTTCAATTTTCACTCTTCTAATGCACCTGGGCTCCCACCTTCACGTGACCTTGCCAAATGCCACTAGTCCATGTTAAAAATACTACAATGTCTATGTTATTTAAGATTCCAGGTGGCAAAGTTGCAGGTTATAAGATAGATTTTTCTCATTTTTTGTAAATATGAAAAGACACATGCTTAAGACATGACTGAAAAGTTTGAAAGATTTTGAGAGATTCAATGAAGTGAATAACATGCAGGTAAAATAGATCTAATGTGTGTCGTTGAGGGATTGTTACTTCTTGTTTCTTATTATAAGAAAGGTCTACTTTAATTTATATTATACTGTAGATCTTTCCAAAGAATGATAGTGATTTTTCTGTAGGTAAATTGATTTTTAAAATATGTATGTGTATTTCATTTTCCCTTTAAAGGACTATTTGAAATGTTCATAATTTCTATGATCTATTCATATTTTATGTTTTGGTGTTGTATCCCATCTTCTCAATTTGTGTGTTAGACAGTCCCTTTTCATCTTTTATAATTCTATAGAAATTCTTCTACAAAGAAGAATGTTGGCCTAGAATTAGGTTAGAGCTATATTTTTTCATCGGCCAGATTTGAATCTTCACTCCCCTACAAGGATTAATTTCCCTTTTTCCAATTTTAAAATAACAATTGCCAACATCTTGAAAAGCATAAATTATGTGGGAAAACTGCCATAAGTAGAAACTATAATGAAATAGCCAAGTAATGATAATGTCATCAAGAATGCAATTTTCTGTGCTTTCAGGTATCTCATAATTCTGTTTTTTACCTAATATTCTAATGAAGAGAAGACAATAACATGTAGTTGATATATATGCCAAATGATAATGAAGAAAACATACTTACATTCACTGAACTTTTGTTTGATTTACAGTTGTTAATGGTGAAAGTTACTACTTATCTAAATTTCTTAGAGTAATATATTTGAACATTTAAAAGTAAACAGATCAGGGATCCCTGGGTGGCGCAGCGGTTTGGCGCCTGCCTTTGGCCCAGGGCGCGATCCTGGAGGCCCGGGATCGAATCCCACATCGGGCTCCCGGTGCATGGAGCCTGCTTCTCCCTCTGCCTGCGTCTCTGCCTCTCTCTCTCTCTCTCTCTGTGACTATCATAAATAAATAAAAATTAAAAAAAAATTACTTAAAAAAAAAAAGTAAACAGATCATAAAGGTGGTGATAACTATAGGTTCTCTTAAATAATTATAGAACGTAACTAATTCATCTAATTCTTACTGACTTTTCTTATGTGTCTAATTAATTCTGTGATTTGGATAGAAAAGCACTTAGAACAATGTTGGGAAACATTGAGCTCTATACAAATTTTGTCATAATTATTGTAGGATTGTTTTCTTTGGTGAGCATAACTAAATGTATTTGAGAAAATTTTCAGTAATATCATATGTGTAAGCTATTTTGTTTTGTTGATATGGAGCTAAAGATGAAAAAAATGATGTTGCTCTTGTTTTGGGGTATTTCAATAGTATAGTGGCAATTGTTACTATCTACAGGGTAGAACTAAGAATGTGAATTGAATATAAACACGAACTTTTCAAGTATCTAATATGTTCTTGTGTCCTGTAAGTACCTTATTTCATTTTACAACATTATGAGGCAAACATTATTTCTATATTTAGATTTTAAAAATGGACCAGAAAAGCATTCATTCAGTAACTTACTCTAAGCCACACAGTTATAAAGCAATAGATCAATGTAACTGACTCTAAACTTTCCGCTCAACAATGATACTGGTTTGCTGAATAATGTGCTCATATAATGTCAAACTTTCAGAGAAGAACTCACATAAAACCTTGAAGCTCAACTCTACACGTACAGTCCTTCCACAAAAAGGGTTCCCTAAAACATACCTTGAAAACCCTAGTAGATGGTATCTCACAAAGAATCTGGTATCTTTACAGTGAGGGCACCACAAGATTTTCTGATAGATCCTCTGTATCTTAGCAGCTAAGAGGCTTCCTATATAACTATGCTAATTTTGCTCACCCCAGCCATAGAAGATGAGGTCAGCAGAACAACCTGTGTCAAAGGTCACAGCAACATCATATGTTAGAGGCCAATGATAGAATTTAGAAAGGGAACATGAATTAACTCATAAAATATCTGAACCCATTTAATAATCTTTTAATATTATTCAATATTCAGATGATGGAATCAATAAAACAAGTATTTATTAATAAGAAAACCCACAGAAATTAAAAAAAAAAACAACAAACAACTTTAAGACTTTAAGATCACACAAACCTAGATTACTACACTAGTTTTCCTTTCCTTTTACTAGCTCTGGATTGAAGGGAAATCATTTCAACCCAATGATTTGCAGTTTCTTCCCAGGAAAAATAAGGCTCATAATAGCATCTCACAGGGGCTGTGGTACCATATATATTAAATGAGATAATAGGGACGCCTGGGTGGCTGAGCAGTTGAGTGTCTGCCTTGGGCTCAAATCGTGATCCCAGGGTCCTGGGATCGAGTCCTGCATCGGGCTCCTCACAGGGAGCCTGCTTAAATGAGATAATATACGTAAAATACAGATATATGACGCATTGGAGGCACTTCAGAAATGATGATTATTTGATCATATTCTAGCATTATTATTAATATATACCAGATAGCATGGAAGATCCTTAAGAGCAAATAAACATGCCCCCTACATAGACATGGAAGTTTTGAACTAAAAAGATAGGCAGTTAAACAAACACTAACCATGTAGTTCATAATTACTATGCTGGAAGAGAATTGAAATCTTCAGGGGTTCCAAAAGCTTTCACTTAGTTAAAAAAAAAATCCAAATTGAGAATGAATCCCACTGAAGGTATGTATTTCACGAGGCTCCCAATCCAATCTCACATCTTCAAACTATCCTCACCACCACGGAAATACCTCAGTGCTCATGGTACCTAGGGAAGTACTGCCATTTGGAGGGTGCTCAGTTTGCATGCCTTTTTTCTCTCTAATGGGTTTGCTTTGATGGGTGACGGTATGGTTTGGGGGGGTGCAAAAAGATCATACATCTTAGTTTCTAGCAAAAAGGTATGACTGAGTAGAAACAACAAAACAGAAAACAAAACAAAAAATCAGGAGTTTCTTACTCAAGGTCCTCTTCTAGGGAAGACCAAAATTTTGAAACTGACTGGAAATACTGATTTCTATTTCAGCTTGGAGAAGTAATGGTATTCATTACTTTAGGATTTTCTATCTCAGGCAGGTCTACTTGTGACCATGTATGAAGATCACTTATATAAAGCATGGGAATTAAAGTATTAGATTAGATTCTGTGTCATAGAGAGAATACTTGGTTAGGACTGGCCAAGGCAGTAATTTGCCAACAGCTGGCCAAAGCTGCCAAGGCCAAAGGGTGGCTATTCTGCAAGGAGTGGTTTCCATAATTGTAATTGGAGTCTGTTATGAGGGGAAAAGGAAAGGCAGATATGGCAATGACCATGAATGAGCTCCAGGCAACAGATGCTCTTTTTTGGAAAACTAGTCATATTACTAAGAATGATGACATTGCAGGCTAGGATATTTGGCTTTCTTGTCTTTTGGCAGTCAGTAGGGATGAATATTTGGTGCCATCTTCTGAGAGTCCCAGAAATGACATCTGTCCAACCTATTTGTATTTTTTTCCTTTTGTTTTTGGTTATCTAAAATGTACGATGTAGGATCATCAGATATTCACAGAAAGCCATTGTCAGAAAGCTTTGGAGATTTACTTAGTAAGTTTGATTCTAGAACAGGATAAGAAGGAGAATCCTTCTACACAGTTCCCACTTTCTCCATGATGAGCCATGTCAAAGCATATGGCAAAACACAGGACTATCATGATTAATTCCCTTGAACGACAGTTTAGTTTCAAATGATTAAGATGTTTTGCATTGATTATGGACTTCAGTAAATAGGTAGCTCCTGTTTATTTTGTTGCTTTTTACATTTTTAAAACCTCTGGGAGAAATTTAAAAGAAAAGGATTTGCATCCATACAAATAGACTCTTTGTTAATGGGAAGGTGTTCTTCTTCCCATAAGCATTTCAATCTGTGGAAGTTTTAAATGTTTTCAGCCTGAAATTATTCATGGTTACCTTGTTGGCTATTTTTCAGCTAAAGGGCTGCTGCTGTTGACAGGCATGGCAGCCAGCCAGGAGAAACTGGGCAGAGAGGAGATGCAAATTTCCCCTCAAAATTAGGTGAGGGGAAATTATGTGACTAAGTATAGCAGCTATTTAAATCCAACAGTAATTCAAGGCCCATCTCAAGTCCCTCCACCTCCTCCAAATGCTTCTTTAATTACTCCAGGCCATGATGACCTCCCTGTCCTCTGTATTTCTACAGCTCACAATTAACTCAGGTAGTCATGAAATTAAAATTAAGATGTATTTTATAAGTTTATGTGTAAGTTAGTCATTTGACAGATGGAGCTATTGGGGATCATGTTTTATGTGATTGTTATGTGTTTTTTATATCAGCTTTATTAATATTAATAGGAAATTAATGTCTGGACCAGCCCCAGAGCCACTAACCATCTTATTATAGCAGTGACAGTGTTACAATAACTTGATGTCCTAGGAACCTCTTTGTCCCAACTTCTAGAGTTCTCTTTCTCTTAAGTTAACAGATCATCTGAACTCAGAGGGTAGTGCAAGGTCAAGTTGGTAATAGTGAGAAGAAACTAAATAATATTTATACTTCTTTTTGTTGCCATATATCAACTTTCTTCTCCTAGGTGGTGTCAAGAAAAGGCTTTGGGAGCAGAAAGTAAATAGAAGAACTATGGGCTCAGTTCTCATTAGAAAAGTAAGGAAATATTTTCCATGTAAAAGCTCAGCGAAGACAGAAAATAATTCTGGGAGTAGATGGCTTCAGAGATAGGGAATATATCTGGATGAAAGGTATAGGTAATGACAACCTTCAAACATATATGGAATAATGAGTATTGAGTTGAGAATAAATAGAAAGCCATTTATATAGGATGGTCATAGAAAGTCTCTGAGTCAAAACTTAGAGTAACAACCAAAAAATAAATAAATAAACAGCAATGAAAAAAGAGTAACAACATACTGGAATAATTGCAGGGGGAGGGTTCCAAGCAGAGCATTCAGCATATATGCAAGAGTGCTGAGACAAGAATGACCTTCATTTGTTCTAGGGGCAGAAAGTAGGAAGAGTTTAGTACACAGAGAAGGAGAATGTGAAATAGGCAGGGGTGAAACACATGGGATCATATAATCCATAAGAAATGGTTAGATTTAATTCCAACTGTAATAGGGAATAAGTGAAATGTTTTAAACAGAGAAATATTACAACCAAACTCATAGTTGACAAGAAAATGTAGGCTACAGGTCGGATATTGACTGTAGGTGGAAAAGAGTAAAGACATTAAAGCATTCACCTAAGGAAAAGATGAAGGTGTTTTGGACCATGACAGTGGCTGTGGAAATGGTAAGAGGCAGTCAATTTTGGACCATTTTGTTGAGGTGGAACAGGTAGGTTTTAATAATACAGAGATTGAGGGAAAGAAAAAAATCACAGATGATTCCAGGATCCTGGGCTCACCAGTAGGTTGGATGCATAAGGTATTCCAAATGATTCCTGAGTTATCGTCTACTGTTCATGCCTGTTTTTTGTTCATCTTATTTCCCCAACAAATGCCCACGTGAACAAGTTCCCTAATGTCCTTCTGTGCCCATTGTGTATGTCCCAACAGGGTTCAATAAAAACTCCATTAATTTATCTTCTCTGCTACTTGAGCAAGAAAACATTATTCAAGAACAATTTTCTTCCATAGGAGAAACACTGTAAAACTGTTAGCAGTTTTGGCCTTGCTCTCTATATATTTATGCTCCCAAGATTACTTAGAGCATTATTACTCCATTTCATAGCCTTGCAACAAATTATAAATCTGAGTTGTTCACTTTCATTAAATGTTTAACTTTCATAATGCTACCTCTTTTTGTTACCTGTAACAAATTCTGTGATAGCTGTAGTGAAATCTGAAGTGGTACTTTAAAAGCTTTATGAATTTTTAGTACTTTCGATGAGAAAAACAAAACTCTTTTAACACTCATGTATTGTATATTCTTGTATCAATACCTCAAATCCTAGTGGCTTTATCTTTACCATTTAGATACAGATCCCTCTGATCTTCTGTTTGTTTTGGATTTCCAATTACTTATGCAAGACCATTCACTCTGCGGATTGTTTAAGGCAGTAGGCAAGCCTACTTTCAGTTTTCTCCTGAAACCCAGAGTAATCTTTGGTTGTCTCCACCATTTCATTATTAATGAGTATTAGCAAAAGGCAACAAAGCAAATCATAGCTATTAATACTAAATTACATGCATTAAGTTCCTACTTGTTTCCCAGCACCACGATGAACATTCGTATGTTCTACTTCACTTATTCAGTGTCAATATGTTATGAAGTTAAGTAGCATAATCATCCCCATTTTACTGATAAAGACCGAGACTTAGAAAGATTTAAAGGCTGTGTGTCTAAGATCAACCAGCTGTCAATCAGAACTGAAATAAATACAAAGGTACAAATCGAACTTTTAACTGAAAGGTATTTTGCTATTGACATAAGAAAGTCAATCCAATTGGTTGATATTTTAGTTATTTTATAATTTGGTCAACTGTAAATTTATATTTTCCAAAATGTTGAAATTCCACGTGCTTTAACCTGTATCTCCTCTTTGTTTTCCTATCAATCTCAATTCTATTTATTTCATTAATCCTTTTCTTTACCTTTCTTTCATTTTCATCTTTTCTCCCCGAACCAGATTTGGTGCTTTAGTCCATAGGTTCTTGAAGCTTAGCCAGAGGAGGTGTTCCCTCTATATTTCATGACACCTTCCTTCATTGCTCTCTATTGGATTTACAATACTGAGCTCTGATAATATTCTGAGATTTCTTAACTTGCTTGCCAGTGCCCATGAACCAAGTAGTGTGAGCTATGTGGAGTCTGAGATCTGTACCAGAGGTGTTATGCGTTTCTTTTTATTGCTAGATGAATACTATGCCATTCCTATTACTGCAGGTTAATGTTTTTTTTTATCCTGTTCTTTCAATATTTTTCTAGTACAATAGAGAAAGAGGTGGAAAAATCAATAGAATTAGAATTGAAAAGAGACCATGACAAGATGAAAATTGGACAGAAACAAACTGAATGTTATTTTTTTTTCTCAGTCTTAGTTCAAGATTAGACTAGATGTCCCTCACTTCTCTCAGAAAATAAAAGGTAAGGAATAACTCACATGTATCCACATCACATCCTGTTTTCGCTTTGGTTGCCTGTCATGGAATTCTCCATTGCATTATGAACAAACTCTCCTCCCCAAATGACGTCTTGTTATGTGTTCATATCACGGATGGTTATCTGTAATAACTTTCCCGACTACTGTCTTTCACGAAGCTCTTACTTTTGCTGCTCTTCTTGATATGAAACCATATTTGAACCCCCCCCCCCCACTTATCAGCCCACTGAACTGTATTCTTCATTCAATCTGGATTCTTGATTAGCAACTTCAGTGTCTCTTAAAATGCCTCCAAGACACTCAGATCCTGATTTTTCGGTCTTACCTATTATACTTTATGTGTTCCTATACTTTAGGTTTATAGTTCCTGTCCTGATAGCAGTTTTCATGCCAATCCTGTCGATGTTCTTCCCCCCAACACACCCCAGACCTCAATCTAGCCATTTTATCTTTTTGTCTGTAAATATAATTATTTCAGTCTTTGAAGACAATTTTCTTCTAAAGCTAGATCTTCTAAACCTACTTTTTAATTAATACCCATCTAATTCCTGAGCCATCTTGCTCCTATGAGTATGCTTCTATTTTTCAAGCCTATTCAATATCCCTTTCCGGAAAAGATAGAGACATTTTTGACTATGGTCATGGCTGCAAAAATGGTGAGAGATGGCCAGATTTGGGCCATTATGCCAATTACTGTTGAGAAGTTCTACCAGAATTTTATGTCTATTTCTTAAATGTACTCCAAAAAAATGCTTTAGGATCTAATATAAGACCTTAAATGAAATAGTATCTTTTCACTGGAGGTTAAGAGAGATCACAGTCTTCAAGTAATCAAAACATTTAACATTTCCTGCACGTTTTTTTCACTCAATAAGCATTTTTATTAAGGGCTTCTTAAGTGCCAGGTACTCTGCTAGATATCAGCAATTCTACTGAGCATAAAATAGACAGTGTCTCCCAGAGTTTATAGATAGTTTAGAATAAAAATAATCCGCTTTATTACGAAGGAGTATGATGAGTTATTTGGGAATTACACAGAGGGATGTGAATCTACAGAAGAGCATGACATTCAGTCAAGAGGCAATGACATTTTGTCTGAGATCCAAAGAATGGTAATAATTAACCCTCTCTTAGTGCTGAAGAGAGAAAGTTGAAAAGGACAGCGCTCCTGACCTTGAAGAACTTATCATATAAGGGTGTATATGATTTCTAAGAGATCTTCCTAGAAATAGTTCAAATAAACTAAGAAATATTTTACCCCAATAGCTCTTAACTTTGCACTTAAAATTCACCTAAGCTTCATTTTAAAAAAGATATTTGCCCAGTCACCCCAAAACTCTTGAATTAAATATCCTGAGTGTGGATCTTGGGAATTTCCATTTTATAAGTTCTATGGTGACTCTTACATATAGTAACGCTTGGGAATCATTGCCTAAGACCTAAACATAGGTTTTCCTGAGAATCCTCTATGCACGTTTTATATCTGCAGACTCTTGAGCATGCTTGAGAATCTTGAGGATCCAGAATTAAGAGGCCCAAACTTTTCATTTTTTAAAAATCAGTTCAGTTGATTCTGGTTCAAGAGTAGGGAGAGCATACGAGGATAAACTGTGCTGTAAAGTTTTAGAACAATATTATATGTTAAGACGATAACTATGGCTGGATCAGATATTGACTTAAGTTTTAGAAGATTGGTCTCATTAACTGGATAATGTCCTTCCTTCTGGCCACATCCAACTCAAAAGTCGTCTCCCACTCAAGCCTAACTGACTAGTTACTACTCCGATGTACAAATGGCAAACCACATTTCTTTGTTCGTAAAAATTGAAGTGTATGCAGAACTTCCTATATGTAAGGAAAGCACGTGGGCTTTCCCAATTCTCTTATTTGTTTTTGTAACACTTCTGAAATCTATGGGGTTAAGTCACATTGTATAGCTCTTGCTTTCAGAAAGAACGGGGACAAAATTACCAGACCATCTCTTGATTTTTATAAGGTACGTAGGCAAAACTTGACAGTTTTCCGTAGGCACATGTTAAGCCTTCTGAGAAAAGCTTAGTGCACTTTGTAGCTGCTTCCCATACCTCTTCCCAGACTATCCTTGCCCTGTGACCAGTATGTAATTTTCCTCCAGTGGTTTCTCATCATCTTTAAGATGTAAGTCATTTTTTAAATGAGGCCCACCATGCTCTATAGGATGTGCCCCAACCCTCCTTCAACTGCCTATCTTCTCTTTCTTTGTTTCATTAAATGTGCCACACACCTCTATGTAATAGGGCCTCTTCTCTCATGCAGTCTTCCTCTACCTGGAGACAGTCATCTCTGACACTTCCGTGTCAACCCAACTAAATACTCATCTTTCATATGTCAGCCCAAAAGTCACCTACTTAGAAAATCCAGCCTTAATTCTCAGTCAAGGTCAGTTTTTATCTAACACTATTTTTAGAATGCTTTCCAGAGTGTTATTATACACTCTTTCTTGCATTTATTTGCTTAATATCTCCTTAATTAGACTGATAGAAACTATGTGTGTCTTTTTTTATTGACTACATACAGTAGGTGCTTAATAAATATTTGTTGAAGAAGTGAATGAAAAGTTCAAAATACTCTAAGAGAGTCAGGTTTGTGATTTCAGTTCATTCCACTGGTTCATTTTATACTTTTTAATATTTGCTATGTGCTGGACCCAGTAATAAGCACTAGGAAAGAAGAGATGAATTGTTTGTGAGCTACAACCACATTATGCATCCTCAGTTTTAGCCAACTTTCTTGCAATTAGATGTTGCTGTATTACCTGTTTGTATCAGTGGTAGCCCTTTCTCACTAATGCTTCTCCCTACTTAGCTGCAATCAAGTTGGGCATATTCCATTATATTATTTCTGTTTTTCCCATACAACACCTGGCTCATTTCCAGGGGGTCTGAATAAGGCATACAATTCAACCCAATTCTTGAAAACAAACCAAAATCCAGATTAAGTCCTGGTTTAGTATGTGAAAAAGCACTTTTTTCCTATGTAATTATAAAATGTAGGACTGGCAAGGTATATAGGAGATTAAGTAGTCCATTGCTTTTTTCTTTATATGAAAATAAGATTATATCATTTATCATTTTGTTTTAAAAATCTAGGGTATTTTTGATAATATCTAGTGAAAAAGCAATTCAAATACTTTCATCAAAAACAACTCTCATAATAGCGACCATTTATTTTTCCTTAAATCTAGTCTAAAATCTACATTCAAATATGATTACAACTCTTTCAAATACTTGATGCCACTTAGAATGGTGTTTAGAATTCTTCTTCCCTTTAACCATTCTATGTCATGCTTATATTTGGTGCAAATATTTTTTTCCCTTTAAATATATGTTCAAAAACTTCATATTAAATTTAAGTTAAAAAATTCAAAGCTAAAGTTGTACTCTAATATAAGCTTATTCTTCAGAGGCCTACTCCGTTTTATTTTTTTATTTTATTTTTTTTTTTCAATTTTTATTTATGTATTATAGTCACAGAGAGAGAGAGAGAGAGGCAGAGACACAGACAGAGGGAGAAGCAGGCTCCATGCACCGGGAGCCCGATGTGGGATTCGATCCCGGGTCTCCAGGATCGCGCCCTGGGCCAAAGGCAGGCGCCAAACCGCTGCGCCACCCAGGGATCCCGCCTACTCCGTTTTAAATATTTGTAATCTTGTGCTTTCATTTTGAATAAAAATAAGTCACTAACTTTTAATATATTTGCTTCTCCTCTTTTTTAAAATATGTACATTAATTAACATCGCCTTTGTTTCTGGGAGTTTCCTTATCTGATTAATATTGTTTCTACCTATATCACTTACTACCTTGTTAATGGTTCAGAATAGAAGAGTCACACTCTAAAAATCAAAATAATAAAACTGTATGTATTACAGAGTCTCACACAATATAGATTATAGTATTATAGTTTTATACAGCCAGCAGATCTATATCTAATGGACCAAAATAAGTACCATAGCATCTATTTAAATAAATTCAAAGTACATAGTTGTCCGAACAGTTCTATGTGAAGACAGTTTGTTCAGAGGTTTAGCTTAGTGACACAGTGATATTCTTAATCCACCATGGTTATCCTTCATATTAATAATCTTTCATGGTCATACCTATCGAATATATAGTGCTAGTGTTTGTTTTTGCCAAAGTGAGGTAGACCAAGATTAGCTATACTTTACAAATGAAAAGAGGTAAGAAGTTAAATGACTTTGCCAAGGTCACACAGTGAATACACAGAAGATCTAAGATGAAAACAAAGTGCAGTGAGCCGTGGTGCCTCCCTACCCAGGAAATCATTTATCAGGCAGTTATCCCAAATCAAGATTAATTGGGTCAGATGATAGCTCTTCCTTCACCAAAGTACATTCAACTAATATAGCTGAGATCTGTTATTTGTGTGTTACTGTTCTACGTAGAATATGTAATGAAAAAAAACCACAAAATTAAAGACAGAAGTTACTTTCCTCTAATTACATCAAAAAATGTTCTATATTTTCACTATCACATCCATGTGAGTTAGGGCCTTATAGTGAATTTTCTAATACACTATGTCCAGCCAAGAAGAATACGTTCATGGCTCTTCAATGCTCTAATCTTATACTTGTTGTTTTTAGAATTAAAGCTGCCTCCAGTACGTTTCCAGAAGCATTATGTTTTCCTTTGGAGTCAGACTGTTCCTATTTAAACAGCTGTCCTCACTTCTAATGCTGTCATACTGGTTGTAATTATATTTCAACTGAAAACCATTGTTGCATTTTTATTTATAACTTGGCAAAGGAGAGCGACTTAAACTACACAGAGGTCGGTTTTTCAGAACTGAGATCAATTAAATTATTTACTAAGTGCACCGGTGTCAGAAATACTATCCCATGGTATATTTATAAACTTAAAGGGGAAAAACTCAATTACAAAATCCATGAGCATTGGATGAGTAGCAGTGCTTTCTGCAACTTAATTTGAAATGGATTTTAAACTGAGTAAGAGCTGTTCCTAATGATGTCATGGAGGAGGCAGTGATTGTTAAGTTCCTGTATATGCTTAGGATTTAAATATCTACATTTGGTCTCCTAGTCACTTTGTAACAACTCATCAACTCCCAATGAAGCATGCTTTGAGAAAATTATTAACATTTATTAGAAGGATATGGTAGTACGATGGAAAGAGGCCACCACAGGTCCAGACTTCACCGCACACTAGCTACAATCAGTTTGGACGTTTGAAGAGACAAAAGACTGGTCTCTCCAATTATCTACTCCCAGATATGAACAAAGGGCTTCTTGTGTTCCTATCAATTCTCATACTTCCATCACCCCCTTTTGAAGATACCAGCGGTTAGAATTTGTTGACTTATTTAAAATCCCTGCTGGGAATAGGGGAAAAGCATAATGACTCCATAATATTTCATAAGACTTCCAAAAGTGGTGTTAAAGAAAACCACCTCAGGACAGCTAAGTGAAACCAGGAAACTGCTCTGCCTTTCAGATCAGATATTCACATTTAAGGAAAGTAGGACTTCAAATCAGGAAAAAAAGATACTATAAATAACAGTATGCACATTCCACACTTATCTGTACGAGTCACTTGTTTTGTGCCAGGAACTGTGCTGTTAAGAATACAGAATTAACTAAGCATGGTTATCTTCAAAGATCTTACTAATTAATAAAATAATCAGGCACGTAAGCAAATAACCACAATGCAGTGGTCATCTCTCTCACCGTGGCATGTAGATAAACCAGGAAACATGACAGGCTAGTTTGAGGAAAGAGTACAAGTTTCACTGGAAACTTGGTTTCCATAATGGTTTAATGGTTTTGCAAAGGTTTTTTTTTTTTTTCCTTTTTTTTTTTTTAACCACAGAATTGCTAGATAGGGAGGGGCTGTGAGCAATGTGTGTGACACAGCATTGGGAAATATAAAAGATCGTGACACACAGTGGGTTGGGGACTTCAACATGGTCAGAATACGCTGAGTTGGGAGACAATATTGGAAGAAGGGTTCAAAAATGTAAAGAGGCATTAGGTTGATAAAGGCCTGGTATGCTTTGCTGAGGAATTTCAGGAAGCAGCTGTTGAAGATTTTTAACTGGACAATTGGCATGACTGGACTGTGCCTTGATTAAAAAAAAAAAACTGTCAATAAAACAACAATATAATAAGTGGACAGGAGAAGGATCCTAAATCGGAAACTCGTGATGGGGAGTCTAGGAAGGAAGCCATGGCCATGGTTCAGGTAGAAGGGGAAGAGGTCAGTGGGGATGTTTAAAAAGGAATCTATTTGAAAGAAAATTGCTAGTGTTTATTAGGAATGCAGCATGGGTGGCTCTGGATAATGGAAGAGGAAGAGGAGACCAGGTTTATATTATTAGTAGGAGGATCTCTAGGTTAAGAGCAAGAGATATGGTTTTCAAGGTTTTTCTTATAGCTATTAAATTCTTTATTTCAAGTGGTAAGAGATTTTGATGAAAGCCGAGTGCTAGGGAGGAAATAAAGGTGCTAGAAACGGGTGTCATTCTGGAGGAGGGGAGAGCGAATCCTAAGCAGGCTCCACTTTCCTTGCAGAGCCCAACGTGGGGCTTGATCTCATGACCCTGAGATCATGACCTGAGCAGAAATCAAGAGTCAGGTGCTTAACCAACTGAGCCACCCAGGTGTCCCTATTATCATTAAGATGGGAGAATAATACCCCCTCATACAATTATTTTGGGGATTAAATGAAACAACGAAGGTAAGATGCTTTATGTTCTTCTCAGCATATAACAAGCACTTTGTAAACGGTAGCTATTTGCAAATGTTTATTGAAAGCAGAACATGTATCAGTTAAATTGAGTTGCTATACCTCAAATTTATATTCCTTTCTATCTTGCTCACTCCTTTATTCATTCAGTAGGCAGTTTTTTTGAGCCCCTGTCCTATATCAAACTACATCTGGAGGTACAGATTGTTGACTATGGTCTAAAAGTCTAATGGGGAGAGAAATGCAGTCAAAATAAAGACAGCACAACTTGATCTCATGGCTTATAAATCTGTGGGCATGATATTTCATTAACATGCATTCTTTTAATATCCTTCTTAAAATAATTTAATTTGGGGGTGACTGTTTAAAACTACCGCGGAAATTTGAATCCCAATTAAGTTAACCAAAAGGTAACCCGTTTGAATTACCACCAGCCATCCCAGAATTATAATGCAACACTCACAGAGGCTGTGGCTTCACAAATTACTGTATATGGTGATGATCAGTATCATAAATGCAAACATAGTCGGTACTTTGTAGAGATGTAATGATCAAAAATAGCCAACAGGAGAGAATTTTTTTTTTTTTTAGGAGAGAATTTTTTTAATGATTCATCTATCCTGTTGGTATTAGGTTAGTTAGTTGCTTTTAACTTTGTTAGGCAAAATACCACTTGGATTTTTTGTTTGGTTTTTAATTTTTGTTTTTTAGAAGTGTGGAAACAACGTACAGCATTTTTTTCTGACTAAAATCCATTTATGCCAGAGAAAAATTGTTGACCAGAAAAACCAAAAGCAAAATCTGCAAATGAAGTAAACAAAATACTAATCAATTTTTATATGTATTAAAATGCTTCCATTTTCCTAACCCATTTAACAAGTAGGTGTTTCCTGTGATGCAAAGGTACATTATTTTTTCTCTTTCAACACCTCTACAAATTGCTTTTGCGTAAAATACGGCACATAGGATACTCACCCAGAGAGCTGATGCAAAACCTCATTTTGAGAAACAAAAGCAGTGTCAATTTATATGGCAAGAGAATGAATACTGCATTCCAAGTCAATACAGGATCTGACACCTCAAATCTAAAATAAATTATTTGGAAGGCCTACTGTCTTTTTTTCCCTGACCTTGGTATTAACAGCATTTGTGACCTCATATGCAAATGAAGTAAAACACCGAGGATGTTTTTCATCAGTATGAATTAGCAGATTTTTAATGTATGTTTCTGTGATCATGAGTTTATTTCCCAAAGTGTAATTTCTATCTCCCTAAATCAATTGAACCGGCAGCATGTTGCGAATGTGACTCATTTCATCTGAGCCTGTGGTTAGCATTATGTTGCTGCAACGAGACCACCTGACAGATTTTTCAGCGTAGAAGTTGTCCCTTTCAATTAACAGGACACTCAGGACATTTCCCTGTCAGGATAATAAAAGTGTGTGCTGCTTCGCCTCCTCTCTTGAAAAAAGAAGAAAATATTACGTACTGTTAATAGGAAGTCAACTTCCCCTTTTTTCCTTTTTTTCAGAACACAAAGTCTCAGCAGAAAGTGAATATAAATAATGGAAAACCATTCTGTAGGCTGGGACTTAGAGAAGTGGGGTTCCTTTTTTCTCCACTTTGTAGTATATGCGCCTGGCATTCCTTTCCCAATTGTGTCACTCCTGGAGAAAAATAGATGGACACATCCGTGGGTTTATACTGCGCATCTTGCCTGCTGTGACCTGTCCACGGCAACAGATCTGGCTTTTCTGGGCTTTGGAAAGGAAACACTTTGAAGACAATGCACCATTCTAATGGTCAAATATTGTTTCCTATTTGAGTCCTTTGGAGAAACTTAATGGTGTTTAATTCTCAGGCCAGCGCTAAGCCAGGCTACCTGATGGGTAGTATAGCAAAGGTGCACTGCAAAGGCAGCTCCAAGTGGCTTCGTGAAGAATTGGTGGGGCTTTGCAGTGATACTCTGATGAGATGAGAAACTCTGACGTCATCCCATACTTAGTCAACACTGTTGGCTGCTCAACTTTTCCTATCACTGCATCTGTAAACCATTGCTTCTCTGGCCCCATTGAATCTCTCTGTGCTCCACTCTTGATAAATGTCTTTTTTCTGATAGTTCTAGCAAGCCAACATCAGAAAGGAAAGCAGCCTGTAGCAAAGCTTCTTGCAACTACAGCAACATCCCTGCAAGTACACGCAGGCCCTCGTTAGAGGGACCGTTCTGTAGGGTTCAGCTTCACGGGCTCATGCCGGCAGCATGCTGCCGGTTTAGCCGAGAGACAACTGTGTCAGAAAATTCGTTTGGGACTCCTGAGAAGAAAAAAACGGAGCTAAACAGCAGAGACTCTCTCATGAGGTATAAGATAGGAAATTTTTCTTCCTATGGTGAGTTTTCCTAATACTGGTTGCTTTTCCTTTGTGTGGAGAAGGGGCTTTAGCCAGGTCCCTCCTCCCGCCCCCCGGGCACTGGCCTGCAGTTAGCAACGTGCCTATATTCGTGGTGATGAGAAGAGCCCAGCACGTTGCAAATACCTCTTTTTTGGTAAAAACTCCAATTATTTTAGAGATTTGGGAACTGAAAGGATGAGCACCTAAACCCTCTAAGAATCATTATAAGGATGAAAACTGCTGTTCCAAGAGGTTGATTTTCTCCAAATCAGAAAGGCAGCTAGTGATGGAAGCACAGAGTGCCATCATCTGCCTCCTAGAAAAGCATTTGACCTTTCTGTGTGCTGCTGTATAACTTGACAACAAGAATCAGGGGCTGAGACGATTTAGAGCACCCACACCTAGGCTTCTTAAAGAAATAATTTAGCATAACTCATGTTTTTATCTTATCTTTCAAAGACTTGAATTTTGTGTAAGCAGCATACTTTATTTGCATTCTGCTGCCAAAATAAGTGCATTGCTTATAATTCAGTGTCCCTTTTACTTTTTTAAAACCTCTTCAAATCACTGTCTTTTGTCACTGTTGCTGACCTTACAGGACAGCTTCCTGTATCAGTTTGGGTTTTTTTGTTTGGTTTTGTTTTTTGTTTTTTTCTCCCCCACTGAGGACACGGAAAACAAGGGAGGTACGATACAATCATACCAAGTTCACAAACCAATCCACACAGACATTAAGAATGTAATTATGGGTACTCCTGGGTGGCTCAATCGTCCAGCCTCCAACTCTTGATTTCAGCTCAGGTCAGGATCTTGGGTCTCGAGCTGGAGCTCTGAGTTGATCCCATATCAAGCCCCATGTTGAGCCCTGCCTCAAGCTCTGTGGCAGGCTCCACACTCAGGGGGGAATCTGTTGCAGATTCCCTCTGTGCATCCCCAACTCTCTCTCTCTCTCTCTCTTTCAAATAATAAATTTTAAAAATACCCATGTAATTATGAGTGCCAATGACTTTGCAGAAGAAAGAGAGAGATAGGAAACTTCCTTTTACCAAGTATGAGTGATTCGTGCTAAACTATTGGGAGAAGCTTTATGTTATTTCATTGAATTATTCGTGAAGGAGTTATTATCTCTATTCCTTAAATGATATACTTAGTCCCTTACAGGGTAAATTTAACTAAAGCCGTAAAAACATCTAGAGGCAAACCTGGGATTCAAACTCAGGATTGTCAATCCTAAACTAATGCTTGATCTTAAAGAAAAATAAATAAATAAAAATAAAAATAAAAATAAAAAAATGCTTGATCTTGCAGATTAGTGGTTCTCAAAGCATGGTGTGAGGACTCTGCAGGCCCAAAGAACATTTTAGGAAGTCTATGAGATCAAAACTATTTTCCTAATATATTTTTGAATTTCATTATCTAACAGTTTCACAAGGGGGTTTTCCAGAAGTTATACATGATACAGTACAACACAACAAACTGACTAAAGAAGCAGACACGAGAATCCAGCTATCTCGTATTAAATCAGATGTTTAAAAAGATCTGCAGATGTGTAAGACAGTGACCCTCTTCCTTTTTTTTAAAATATAGTTTAAAAAAACATGTTAATTACATTAACACATTATAGATTTATTGTTGACTGTTGTTTTAAGTTAGTAATGTCTCACATTTCCTATTTTTAATTTCTAATAGGTTATGTATCTGTAGATGGAACTTAGAAAAAAAGTTCTCTTGAAATTCTCAATAATTTTTAAGAGTTTGTAGAAGAGTTCCAGAACCAAAACATTTGAGAACCACCATGCTAGATGACCCTTCTTCACGGAGCAAAATTGGGAGCTACAATATACAGCAAAATGGCCCAGAATCTGTCTTTCTAAACTAAGAAAACCTATGTGTACATCAACCTTAATACTAGAAATAACGTTTAGATAAACCTTGCTGTCCTGTCATTTTTAAGTGTAACTTATTCTAGAGAGAAATCCATAATTAGTTCATTACTTGGAGGTCCTGAGTTATGAATTATCACTATAACCAGGAATTTAAATCTAACTTTTGAAAGCAAGTTTCGTTTCAGCAAGGGCCTCAAAGGCCAGGAAGGAAATGACAAGTGATAAAACCTGTACCTTCCAAAGTTAGAGGCTGGAATCTACGCAGGACTTTTAGAAGCAATTTTTAAAGTTGGTTTGACAACCTCTCTCCTACCTGGATGACATAAAGGGTAGAATTTGGAGAAGCCAGCTTGTTAAAGAATTTCTTCAAACATACTTCTCCGTACGCTCTGAGTCTTTTATCAGGGAGAGATGAAGAGAGCATCCCTCTCCCAAGAAACCTGGAGAATGGCAGCTTAGGGAGGCCACCTGGAGATCCTCGTCTATGACATACAGAGTCTAGGGGGCCCTGCAGCTGATGCCTGACCTAAGCAGGAAAAGCCCAAAAGCAGGATATTGTGACTGGCTCAGCCCTCAAGTGGAGGAATTTGAAAAAGAGGCTTCATGAGAGGACTCACAGAGGTCAACAGGGCCAAGTATGGTGAGCGCTTCCTTTGGGATCAAATATTAATGACACAGCCTTGAGTAGTTATTGCTAGTAACTTCTAAAATTTTTATGATGGGTTTTATAATTCATAATAGTCTATTATAGCCTAATTATAATACTCTGCTCCTACAGAAAAGTCACAATAGTGTAACAAACTCCTATACATTCTGCCAAGATTCTGCGATAGTTTATATAACATTGGGCATTTGCTTTATCATTCCCTCTTCCTCAGTCTCTATCCGTCCCTCTCTCCATGCACATGCATACAGAGGTGGTTCCCTTTAACCATTGGCCTGTAGGTCAGAGACATCAGGCCTCTTTACCCCTAAATACTTGTGTGTATTCCCTAAGAACAAGCATGTTTTCCTTTTTTTTTTAATTTATTTTTTTTATTGGAGTTCAATTTGCCAACATATAGCATAACACCCAGTGCTCATCTCATCAAGTGCTCCCCTCAGTGCCGGTCACTCAGTCACCCCCACCCCCCGCCCACTTCCCTTTCCACCCCCCGCCCGCCCCGTTAATTTCCCAGAGTTAGGAGTTTTCTTATATGACTTTTTATATGACATTTTCTTATATGACTACAGTACTGTTATCAATATCTGCCAACTTCTCATTTATACCATAGTATTCCCTAATCTATAGCTACAGCTTTTTCAAATGCTCCCAAGAAGACTGCCTAGAAGGGCATCCCGACCCCACATAGGGGAAGAACTGATGATTTCCCAAAGATGGAGAGAGGAAGTATGAAGGACAAACAGATGAACATTCACAGGTCTCTAAACCAGTCTTGAGTAACTAGCAAAGAATATAGGAAATTGAGGTTGGGGATAGAAAGGACCCATTCACTGAAGAACAATTCAAAGGCTTATTTTCTGGAAAGCAGATTCAAAGGGGCACCTGGCCAGCAAATAGCAAGGGAAATTCAAGGATGGATGGGATAACATTTACCCCAGATCCTAGGCTCCTGCTTGTGCCTTTGCCTAACATTAGAATCAACTGCAGAACCCAGGGTTGTGCCATGTCAGCAAGTAGAGATAATTCACACTCGGTGGCCAAGATTATCCGTATTGGATGTGGTATTGTCATCCAAAGCCAGGATTTTGCTCTACCTTATACTGATGTGACCATTCTAGAGCTGCAGAGCCATTTATTTACTTAATAATCAAATTGTAACTGCATGTCTACATTGTTAAGTACTAGACAAGGAATAAATTCCTGAACATTATCTTCAATATTCATTGATTTATTTATTCATGTGTTCACTCAACTTTACTGAAAAGTATAAGGTGTCATACTTTCTAAGTCCTAAGAAAACAGTATTTGACTAAAATGGGCAAGATCCCTGCTCTCCTGCAAGTTACTTTCTAGGATGTGTTCCGTTGTTCTTGTTTAACTTGAACTATTATCTCTGCAAGGGGATGGTGCAGTGATGTTTTATTATGTCGCATGCTATAGTTTTTATGCTGTAGTTATTAAGGAAAGGATTTGGATCAGAGAATGATGCTAGCAGAGAATTTATTCCAGCTTTGTTCCCCTACGATGATGCACTGTCTTCTTGAAGTCCTGCTTGTTAGCTACGGATTTTTTTTAGTAATAGCTCCAAGATAGGGTACTTAATCCTGCATTTATTGTGACCTTTTGACAGTCAACTCCAAGGTAGAGCACACTTATTTAAAATATGCTTATAAAATATTTCCTCAGGCATACTGAATTCATATTCAAAAGCTAAAGTCCACATGTGTATATACTAATTAATTTTTGTGAACACCAAGTATGAGTGTTGATTTTCTATCCAAAGCTCTATGTATGGCTTTACCATTTAGGCAGTTCTGATTTGTCTGGAATTATTTGGATATGATACATATATTAAATGCTCAAGTCTGAATTCAGAAGAATTGTCCTTTGGAGACAAAAAAAAAAGAAAGAAAAGAAAGAAAGATCTGAGCCATCATTACTTTATTTCAATGGGAATCATGAGTCTCATCAACATGATTCCATTTTCTCTAAGTTGACTTTAAAAACTCTTAAGCTCAAAGCCAAAATATAATGATATTTGCTTGTTAAACTTTATAGAAGCACTGGGAAACTGGGAAATGATGCTTAAATTATATTGAAACCTTAGAGTTTCTAAAAGCCATTTTTAAAATCATTAGAAACTAAGTTTAATAGCTTGCTTTGGGAATGTCATTTGGAATTCATAAATCTAGAGAGAAAAATCAGAGGTACACTTTGTGTCAGACTTCTGGTTATTATTTTACATTATTGAATAAAAATGTAATTTATTTCTTAATCAAATATATACACACATGCACATATATATACAACACATGTATGTATCATGTATAAGTGCATTATTTATGTATGTGTTACATACAGGTACATATGCTGTGTTTTATTCTTCAGTGTACACAGGAGTGTGTGTGTGTGTGTGTGTGTGTGTGTGTGTGATACCTTTTAAGTGGCAAGAAATGATAAAAAAAAACCAACACTGAACACAGCTTTTTTTTTTTTTAATACTACATACTACCTGTATAAGTGTCTTTTTGAGAAGGTTGGTAATACAGATGCACACATACATTTTTGGAAACTTTGTTTTTGCTAAAGAGAAGTCACTTATGTCTACATATGAGGGCACAGCTGCATCAAAATGAAATCTTCCTCCTCAGTATAAATAAGAAAACCTAGGTAGGTATTTTAAAAGGCCCTTGAAATGCATTTGGCATAATATTATAGTAAAGAATTATATCTTAAAGTTTGATTTATTCACTTTATGCATTGTTTATTTTAGTTTTTCATAATTTTTAAGGAAATATTCCTTTTGAGGTGTTTAGAGGTTTTTTTCTCTTCTAACATATTGACCACAGCAGTTTATGCTTCTGTGTGAACACCTCCAAGAAAGAAGAAAGCTATTAATCTATGAAGAATAGGAATTAGGTCTGTTCTATAAACATATTCTAAGTACACAGAGTTACTATTATTTCCTGATCAAGGGAACTAGTGTCCTGGTTATAGAAATGAGGAACTGAAGACTCAAAGAAGTAATTGCATTTTGTGCATTTGTCTATTGATCACTGGAAAACATTGCCCATTCTCATCCACATAGCATGTTTTTACCTGATAAGAAAATGACATTCATCAATTAAAAAAAAAAAGCCATATTAAATAAAACACTTGAAATCACTTGATTTGCCTGTTTGTTTTTAGCTGTTAGAATGTATTTAAAACTCTTTAAAAATCCACACAGCATTAGGGATGTGTTCCTTTTATACCTTTTAATAAACCCTTTGAAATTATTCACAAGGCAATCTAACCTGAATAGTTGGAAAATGCGTTGCTGCATTAAAGCAACTTGTGTGCTTGCTCTTCTCTTATATCCTGAACCTAAGCAGCTTTGCCCTGCCTCGGGCCACTGTGCTCTCCACCTGGGAGGGTCTTCCCTGGATCCTTACAGAGCTGCTCTTTTCACTTTTACTCTGGTCTCTGCTCTAACCTCTTTCTGGAGCTAACTTTCCTGACCACCTTATCTAAAAGAGCATCTTCTGTTATGCTTCATCTTCAACATCTTCTGCTTCCTGCTTCATTCTTTTAAGCCCTTCCCTGTCTATATTTTTCCTTATAGCCATTGTTACGACCTGGAGTTATATTGATTCACTTTCTCATCGATTACATGAGAGTAGGGAATTTGTGTGCCATAATATTCACTTCTCTGAACAGTGCCTATTATATCAGAGGGGCTCAAAAAAACAAAAAAGGTGTGTGTGTGCGTGTGTGTGTGTGTGTGTGTGTATCAAACCTCTGTTGAAAGAATATAGAAGGAAATTTATGAAGCCAATTTATGATTAAATAATATTACATCCAAAATGTCTGAAAAAATGGATTCCTTTTTTTCTCAGAAGTAGTAAACACAGTATATGATAGCTATTTTAACTTGGAACAATAGAAACAAGTTATTTAAAAACACAAATTTTATTAAGATAAATTATGTTGCAACAGTTAAAGATATACCATCACACCGAGTATTTTGAATTTGCTTTAAATAGAGACACGCTTAATCATGAATTTGCATCAACCACCGGCCAAGTGTTAATGGTCGGTTGCCTCTCTGGGGATAGATGTATCTCCTAATAAAATCCTGGGCATTTGAACTTGCCTGTTTCTTTCCATAGGCATAGTATGAACTGATAAAAGATTTCACTGTGATAAAAGAGTAAAAGCAGCATACTGAATATCACCAAATCTTTAAAATGAGATTATTGTTTGCTTATTCAAGTAATATTGTAGGAATACATGATTACTTTTATCATCTTAGATTATCTCCATAAAAACATGTGTTAGAAAACTTCAGAAAAATAATAGTTGACAAGCCGCTTCAAGTTTCCTTTCTGGAAAGTTATTTGTGTTCTACTGGCCTTGTAAGACCTCATCAGATGTTTCTTTCCTTCAATATATTAAAAAAAAAAAAAACACTTTTAAACGTTATCCCCTCATATCCTTCTTCTGAAATTTGAAGTGTAAATGTGGTGATGTAATGCATGTTCCTGGCCAGCCTGATGCTTCAGAGGTTCTGAGTGCAAAAACATGAAGCTAAACTAGCATGGATAAAGCTATCGGTCTTTTTTCCCAGAGAGAAAGTTAGAGCATACGTATTCATTGCAGAGATTATAAGCACCAGGAGAGTAAAATCCATGCGTGTACTGGGATCCTTTGTAACCACAGGATGTTAAGAACTACATCTGTCATATGGTAACCATTCAGTGTACCTTTGTTAGATTAAAAAAAATAAGTGTGTCAATGACCCTCACCCCAAACCCAAAAGAAATATAACCCACTATTCATTATTTAGGTGTGACTGATTAATGGCTACTAATACAGTATTACTTTTGGTCTAAAACGTGTCTGTTTTTCTGAACATGGTATTACAAAGCAATGAAATATATCAGCATGATAACTGTGCAATTGGAGGAAGATTTTATGTTTTTCCTTAAGGAAAAACTACACTCTAACCACTGACCTTCTCTCAGGGGCAACACAGTAGTTGGAATAAGAAATAGGAAACACATGTAGGGGTTCCTTCCTTTCAGCCTGGAATAATAACAGTTACAGATTTTCTGAAAGCATTATTTCAAAGGAGTCTTTTATGTTAACAATAGTCACAAATATTTCTTCTTCCTATGTTCAGTGGTTGGAACATTACTCTCTTATTCAAGAAGCTATACAAGAGATACTTGGCTTTTGAAGTCCTACATGGTAGTAGGATACTTTCTCATCTCTAGGTAATTTCTACTAATGCAGATATCAATTATGCTTTCAAACTTTCCAATATTTCGCCCTTGTGTGTTATAGGTAGTGTAGATTGTTTTTGTTTTATAGCCTTTGTTAATGCATTTGCAGATTGCATTGAAAGAGCCTGAGAAAATTACTCCATACATCAGCATCAATAGTACAAAGTGTTTTTTGTGTTTTTTTTTTTTTTTTAATCTGTGCGTACTGTGCTTGTGCTGGTTGTACTCTGTACAAACCAGCAAAGAAAAAATAAAATTAGGTGGCTAACATTGGTTGGGGAAGACTGTAGAGCTAAAGAAAATATATTTTTGAATGCTTCTCAAAACTGAGCAACAGAAAAGGTAAATAAAAGATGAAACCAAACATATACTCTCACCTCTTCCAACCATACGGATTCAGAAACATTTGCAACTTCTGACTTGGTGATTAATTTAGCATCACTTGTGAAATTAAAATATTTTCTATGCATGTAATACTATGCTCTAGCTACTGGACCTTAAATGAGGTTTTCTTTATATAGATATGGTAAGTGTGAATACGGGAGGTTACATGGTAATTGCCAGTTCATTAATTGATCATAGCTGTTGACAAATGTTCCTTTAAGAAGTCATATAGTAATATTTTGCAAGTAAAAATAATTTTATAGGCAACTAATTTATCAAAATAAAGTTCCTCTTTTGAAAAAAGATTTTATTTCATTGAGAGATAGGAAGGGAGGGAGGGAGAGAGGGAGGGAAGGCACGAGCACGAGTGGGAGGAGGAGCAGAGGGAAGCAGACTCCCCACTAGATGCAGGGCTCCCCGATTCTAGGATTTCAGGGTTCCAGAACCATGACCTAAGCTGAAGGCAGATGCTTGACAAACTGAACCAGGTACCCCAAAGCTCTTCTTTTTTACTCAACTATGTATGCAACAGTTACCTTAACTGCATGTTAACACTGATTTCTAACCACAACACAATAAATTCTAATACACTTAAGTGCCATGGTGTTCAATTTTATGTCAGACTTGCTTCACTGTCTATGTTTCCTTTCCTTTTTCCCTCTTAGGTACAGAGTATCAGTGCCATATAGAACAAACTATAGGAAATATTGTGACTTTAAGTCAGGCAATGTCTTTCTCTCCAATGCGTCATGAATTTCAGTGTTAAGAACCCTTTCACGAAAGGAACAAAATCGTTAACTTTATATACTTCATAACACACTTTTTAAAATTTTCCTTGCAATATTTTGCTCTATTTTATTCAAGACTTTTGTGGTACAAAGTTAAGTAAATTATGACCAGAAGATCATGACCAAATTGCTTTGCTGTGTTGATCTTCTGAGAAACTCAACTGATCTCTTGAGAAACTTGCATTTGCTCCTTGTCACCTTCTGCAACCTCATTCTAAGGTTGTCCACAGTATAGCCCAGTCTACTTTTCCAGCCTTGTTTCTCTCTCCTTCCATGATTATTTTCCTGCCATACCGACTGACTACCAAGAACCCAAACATGTCCATTGCTTTTTCCCCTCCATAAGTTTGTTCCTCTGTTACTGGTACCTCCAACTGAGATACTTCTTCCTATCAAAACTCATGCAAAGAATGATCATCCCACAAATACCATATGCTCTTAGGGCTTTTGCTACTCCAGTGGGCTTTAGTTTGTATACACAGAGAACTCATCCTAGTCTTCCTTCTTTAAGTGTTATGAGTGGATTCAATTATCCCTTCTCCACCATATCTTCTGTATTCAAAAATTATCGAGAGCAGCAATTCCTTGAGATTTCTCTTTTTCGCATGTGGAACAACGTTTGGCAAGTACTTTTCCAAGTGTTCCATCAGGAAAATAGTTACTGAATAGGTATTAGGAAGGAACTGCATCAATTGCTTTGGTGAGGCCTTCACAGAATAAAAGAAAAAAGAATAGTTGTTTAGGGTGCCTGAGTGGCTCAGTCAGTTAAGTGTCTGCCTTCAGCTCAGGTCATGACCTCAGGGTCCTGGGATCGAGCCCTGCATGGGGCTCCTTGCTCAGTGGGGAGACTGCTGCCCCCTCTCCCTCTGCCTGCTGCTCCGCCTGCATGTGTTTTCTCTCTGTCGAATAAGTAAATATAATCTTAAACATAGTTGTTTAAATAGCTTTATATTTAAATTAAGTGATGTGATACTGTCAGTTCTATTTTGTCTTTAAGTACCAGTGCCTATATTTTCTTTAGTTAATGACTAGATTTAAAGAAGGCAAGTTGAGTTTCCTCAGGTGTATGTTGTCTCCAGTGGTGTTGCCTCAGTTCTTATCACTAATGCACACTTACCTCCATGACTAGCACCTATCCATCTCCTTATCAGATATATGTGATATATACATTCATTCATGAAAGTCTACATGGTGTGTGCACACAGGTGTATATATTCTGTATGTATATATGTATGTACATACATATACACACAACAGAAAGAATAGAACATGCACAGTTAAGTACAGAATAAACACCTAAAATTTGACGATTTATTTACCTAAAATTAATTTCCTCAATAACATTGAGATTAATCGAAATAATCATCAGATTAGCATTGTTTGTGATTAAATTAACTATTAATGCCACAGTTATTTTATTCCTCCCACATTAAAAGTATATTTTAAGTAGTCAATAAGAAAAGTTTCCTTTGTTAAAATACTATGTAATTTTTATATACCTCCTGCAAATACTTCTAATCAGTTTTAAATAATACAAAATTTGAGATTTTAGTAGATTATGATGTGTTGAGTGGGTCTTCCATGTTATTTTCTTTTTTTTTTAATTTATTATTTTATGATAGTCACACAGAGAGAGAGAGAGAGAGAGGCAGAGACATAGGCAGATGGACAAGCAGCCTCCGTGCAGGGAGCCTGATGTGGGATTCGATCCTGGGTCTCCAGGATCGCGCCCTGGGCCAAAGGCAAGCGCTAAACCGCTGCGCCACCCAGGGATCCCTCTTCCATCTTATTTTCATGGCATTTGCTTCTTTCTAATATAGGAATATGAAGACTACAATACAGAAACCAACTCTTAGGATCATGTGTAATCTATTATAACTTAACAGAAAATTCAGGAGATTTTTTTTTGTTAATTTTTGGCTTGAATATCCCTAATTCACCAACTCAGTCAGGTCTTATTCCCTGTTAAAATGACAATCCTAAATCCTAATCCTTCCATACTAAACACATCACAAAATTAACTCTGCCTTTTTTTCATCGACCCTAAAAGAAAAGTAAATGGTTACCCAGTGGGAAAGAGGCTAAGGTTTGAGGGATAGCAGTTATCTACTTGGAAGAGAGAAAAAGTAATAGTATAGAATAAGATAGTATATTCTGCAGTCAGACATTTCTGACATGAGAAATGTCTAAAGGTGCCCCTACCTGCCAAAATGTCTCCTATGCCCCTTTTCCTTTCTACTGAGGATCACAAAATTAATTTAATTATGTAAGCTCCATGTAAGCCTCTATGAAAATAGATATAAATAAATAAATGTCATAGGAGGGACACCTGGGTGGCTCAGCAGTTAATGTGTCTGCCTTGGGCCCACGGCATGATCCTGGAGTCCTGGGATCGAGTCCCACATCAGGCTCCCTGCACGGAGGCTGCTTGTCCATCTGCCTATGTCTCTGCTTCTCTCTCTCTGTCTCTATGACTCTCATGAATAAATAAAATCTTTTAAAAATCATAAAAATAAATGTCATAGGAGATAATTAAAAACATTTCATGCATTATGTAATAGCTCAACACTCTGTAGATGTCAAGTAAGTTTTTTGCATGCATAGAAAAACCCAGAGCAGACTTGGCATTAAGTCATCTACAAGTAATTGTAGCTCCGTGATACAACTATGCCACCAAACTGGCAAAGTAGATTTTTAGTGAGAGGATGCTGTGTTGAGAAAGGAGACGGATTTGGGTTCTTCTAGAGTTTAGTTCAACAAATATGTATTTAGAAATCCTATATATGCCCTAAGTACCATGAACTGAAGATTGGAGAGCTTCCATTGACATGGAGTTTACAACAAAACAAAGTTTAACATTTTGTACTAAATGTTGAGATAGAGTCATGAATTGGGATTTTACAGACAGGGACTTTTCTTCTACTTCCTTTTATTCTGCAAAACTCCTAGAATAGTACTAGAGAAACTCAATATTTTTTGTGATTTGCCTGATTACATAGAGATGAAATGGTGGCTTCACGTGGGGCCACCTCAAGTGTACTGACAATAAGACTGTGATTGGCATTCGACTAATAAAAGGTCTGTGCTTCCCATCAACCTCTGCCAACCAAGTTTACTATCCTTAATATAATTAGCATTCAAATGATTTCATTATATTGATATTTTAGTTCGATTGTTAGTAAAGTTAGAAATCCACATGTGATAGATGATACTGCATAGACTACATTAAAGTCTGTTAAAGTGAATTATTACATGATTATTTCCTGTTTCTCTGTATCAAGGATATGAAAGTGATTATAATGAAATCAGTTTCTTTTCAAAAATGACACGACCTTAAACTACAACTAAGGAGGAAATTACAATGCTAGGGGCTTCTATGGCAAATACCACAGTGAGAGCACTGAGAAGACAATAAAATTCACTTGCCATTGTCTGTAATTCCAAATGAATTTTGATTTCAAATTGAAGGTAGGGTTCTTCGGTTGAGTTTCCTATCAGAGGGTCCAGAACTGACCATTTTAACCCTTGCCTAGAGTCCTCCGGGGAAATTCGCCAATTCTAAGGACTTTGTTCTAAGAAATTAATCATGATCGTATTCTTTTTGTCAGAAAATTAGTTGCTCTTCACATTAGACAAGTGAAGGATTAAAGAATAAAAGCTGAGAAAACAACTCACCCATGTTTTGCCTCATTTGTTCTGCTCTTATTCTATTCCTCATATCATTTCATGGATGACATGAGCGTCTTTTTCAAATCCAGGTAAAATAATATCAGTTTTTCAATTGAAATTTTATTGAACCATCACCAGCACCTAATGCTAATTGCTTCCTCTAACGAAAAATGTAGTAGGACATACCTATACATTCCCCCGTGATTTGATGGCTAGTCTCCATTTTTTCTCACACGTTTACTTTTTTTATCTTCTGAATTCTCTGAATTCATTAATTTAGGATTTTACAAGATTTATAAAATTGTATTTATGGCCATTTTAAGAGATAATACTTTAATGAGAATTAGATTGTTGGTTCTTACTTATGGAAACCTATTTCTTAGTCTCCATCTCCCTTGGTCTTTTTTTTTTTTTTAAGATTTTATTTATTTATTCATGAGAGACACAGAGAGAGAGAGACAGAGAGACAGAGACAGAGACACAAGCAGAGGGAGAAGCAGGCTCCATGCATGGAGCCCGACCTGGGACTCGATCCCAGGTCTCCAGGATCAGGCCCTGGGCTGAAGGCAGCACTAAACCGCTGAGCCACCCAGGCTGCCCCTTCTTTGGTCTTTTCAATTTATCAGTTTGGTTTAATCCATTGATGGGAGAATCTAGAGTCTAATATTCCGAAACAATCACTTCATATTCTCTTTTAAAATTGAAATCCCATTCTGTTCTTTGGACTTCTTCCCTTGTACAGCTCCTCAACATCTAAGAACTTTTTAAAATGTTAAAAAAAATTTTAGGCTCTAATTAAGAGAAGATGTATCTCTAGACTTTCATGACCTCACAGTTTTTCTTCCCCCAATATAATTTTATGTGAAGTATGTGGATGTTTAGAGTTAAAAATTATAAGACAAATGTCTTATAATATTAAATCCTCATATGTAGATGAAACTGTGAGGTTGATTTGGGATTCTTTTGTTTAATGTAGGAATAATGATATTCAGGTTCCAGAAGTTCTAATTTTAAAAAGGTTACATGTTGAACATTTTTTGAAAAAGCTTCTATTTTTAAGGTTTCTTTTCCTCTAAGATTAGATATATTCAGTTACTTTTTGAAACCAAAGACACTTCAACAAATTGGCTAATCTAATCATTTCCTTATGGTAACTATTGTGTTATCTATCCCATTTTACAGATGAAGAAATTAAGATTACTTCTTTGAAGTGCTTCAGGGGATAAACATCTAATATGTGTTAGAGAAATAACCAGAAAATAGATTTTCTACCTTCTCAAAATTTATTCTAACAACACAGAGACTTTGTTGCTAGGGGAAAACAGGATTTAGGTATAGACAGAACTGAATCTAGGTAGACTTTGGCTCAACCACTTACTAACTCCAAAAAATTGTAAACTGAGTTTGTTCGTATGTAAATAGTTTTAACAACTACTTTACCATATCCTTGTAAATCTGAATGTGGTAAATTTATGCAATCTGCTTAATGCAGCTTATTAAATAGCAGTTATAATTATTTTTTTAATCACTCCGTTTCTCCTGAAATACAACCCTACCACCATGCATCTTGAAGAGGGCAGTTTTCATGTAAATGTCAAGGTCCAGGCTGTCTCTGAACCAATGTGCATTGCTGTTTATATTTGTATACTCTATATTTAGCAGCTAGAAGGAGATAAAGATGATGCTTTGAGAATAAATTTGACATAAGAAATCGCTTATTTTCTTTTTTATGTCTATGATTGTTCCCTACATGGATGTTAAATAGAGAAGACCGGCGACTGCTTCTTAGTTGTGGTTTTGTCATGGCTGGCCTTGAACTGCCAGCTTGGTACCTTCCCATGGTGCTGAACTAAACTCAGAACATAGCATAGCACTAAAGCTGAGGGAATCGTCATAGAACTATCATATATTCACACCCTAGCCCAATATCCCACTTATTTGTTCAATGGCACTTTGCTGGGCTTGAGTTTGCAACAAACCGAGGTTTAAATAAATCAATTTTTCTCCTTCAGCCTTAAGTGTATATAATAGAATTGCTACTACACTCTCCACACCCAACTTCCAAAACTGGGAAATGTGAGTCAACTTGTTTTCATTGCTTGTCACTTCAACAATACCCTCTGTCCTGCTAGGAAATGTGCAGTTTTTATACCTACCTTGGAGCCCTTTGGAAAGATATTGAGTTGGGTTCTGCTTTTTGTAAAATTAGCAATTATATATCTACTTTATAAAGTATAGTAAATCTATAAATATTCACAGTCTCCAGTTGTTGGGAGTACTAGAATTTGTACAGAAATAAAAATTCTCTGAAAATAGTCTAGTTCTTTCATGTTCTCTCTCTCTCTGTTTCAGACCTTCCTTTTCTTTTCTACCCCCTCTTTCCCACAGGGACTAATTTTGCCATCTTGACACCCCAACTTTCTTATAAGCGTATTGCAATCAGTTGTCTTGATTTCAGTAAAGAATTATAAGAAATATTCCACTCTGATCTGACAAAGCTGAGCAAGTGGCACATGCTCACCTCTGCTGTGGGTCAGACCTAAGTGATAAACTTATTTCAGGTTACAGCTTCCCATGCCTTCAGGCTACTTGACTAGACTTTTCTATTTCAAGAACAGTGTACTTTTCATCCCCATGATGGGTCATCAGCACCTCTTCCCCAAAATGCCTAGGGAAATAGGCTGATGAGAAAAAAACAAGGTAAGGGCCTCAAGAAAGTCCCAGGATTACCAACCATACTTGATGTCCAGGAAGTCATTTTTGGTAGCTGCCGATCAGTATTCCAGTTCCTTTTTTGACCTCAAAGTGTATCATGCCCACCCCCACCGGCTGACAAGTGTTTATTGAGCATCTAACTCATCTTAAGGACCACCCTAAATACAAATGCAAAGCACATGGCCACCTCTGGTTGCCAATGAAAATTCAGCATAGATGGACCAGAGGAAAATAATGAGATTAAGTAGAAGTAAAAGCTAAATTATGTCTTGCAGAATGTAGATGCTCACCAAGCTTATAGAAAAGAAAATGCATGGGGAAACCAGTGTTAATTATCAAAGGTTTCGTGGAGGTATAAGAGATCGTGCCAGGTGGGTCTTGAATTAAATTGCTCTTCATGATATTAAGTACAGATCCTGAGAGCTACTTCAGCTTTCTTTTCTCCAAGATGGGCAGTCCCAGTTCTATGAATTTGTGGTAAAAGAACATTTATATAAACTCCTGCCATCAATGGCTTCTTTTGAACATTCTACACTTCTGTCTACATGAGAACGCCTAAGGTGGAAGCGGGGAGTGTATACAAGTCACTCTGATAATAATAAAAAGAATAGATGAAGATCTCTACATCTGCATGCCTGTATCAATAGTACAAATAAATGTCACCTCTAACAAAACCATAAATCACCTTGATTCCCTTCTATATTAAAGTCTCTTTTGATAGGATTTATTTTCCATTACTTGAATCGATGCATTGCTCTTTCATTCATGTTTTCTATTTCTCCCCATTTCTCTTCATTTAAAACTCATATAAGGCTGTTCTCTTCTACAAAACTGTTCACAGTTGCCCATTTTAATAAACAGAACCATATACAGAAATATTTAGATCTGGAAGGCACCTTGGAGAATCACCTTTTTTTCCACTGTCTCATTTCACAGCTGATAAAATTAGATTAAATGATTTGTCTAAAGTCACACATTAGACAGAGACAGAAGCAGACTCAGATTATATAACACTAAATTTTACTTTTGTCAATATACCATTATTCATTCAGCAAACATTTATTCATGTGGCAGGCACTATTGTAGGGGTGGGAAGCCAACAGGAGCCTTCACAGGCATAACTCTGCTCCTCTACACTCCTGATTCTGCAGGGTTCATTTTCTCTTGGGTGTGCTGTTTCTGCTATACCTTTTATTTTAATAGTTTTATTTCTTCATGCTTTGATAGTGTCCTTATCTTCACTCATTCCCAATTAACTTCCACGAGCTTCTCATTTAATTAATTCCCATCCTCCTTTTCAAGATACAAACGGACTCTCCTGACTTAGTGCCATTCCGCCTCATTATCAGCCCCCCTTCTCAAATAATTATTTTGAATATAATGAAAATGTTAAACATGGTTGAACCCAATATGTCATTATTGTAATGACTGCCAACAAATGTTTTTGTGTGTTTCGACTTGTGTAATAAAGTGTCACAACAGAAAAATGAGTAGAGCCTTCATCCCTGTCCCCCTCTTTTCCAGTCTGTGTTGGTAAACATTTGCTTCTATCATAATGAGGACAGGCTTATAAAATTAGGCCTCCTAAGTGGCTGTCAGTGGTTAGATACAAAAAAGAAAGAAATAGAAACATCCCTTTGTCCACAATATGAGGCAAAAATATTTTGCCCTTCTACCTTTCTTTCAAGGAAAGCCCATCCTCTGTGTTATTTCCTTCCTAGCGTTCCTTCCAGAAGCACCATAGGTACCAACAGTGATTGCATTTATTAATAGAACATTTGTTTGTTTACTCTATTAATTGATGCATTACTTTTCTTTAATTGCCTAATACTCTCCATTTTCCAGGTAAATGTCACTATCTTTTATAGTTGTACATAGAATCTAACAATCTTGTGCTTAATGAACAAAATAATGTAGCCACAGTTCAGTGAAGTATTTTGTAAAGATACTGAAAAATGGCACTTTATTTTTATTTTTTTAAGATCATTTTATAATCTCATTTTTTGGTAATGATTGTTTTACTCTTTTATAAAAACTCTCAAAAAAGGGTTGCAAGGATAGTCTGAGAAGTTCTCATATGTCCTTTACCTGGGTTACTTGTACGATTTTGTTCTGTATCATTTTCTCTGTCTATATTGTTATATATGTTACATATATTATTATATATGTCTATATATACACAGTTCATAATATTTTCCTAGCCATTTAGAATTAATTGGAGATCTGGTGTGGCTTATCCCAAGTATTTTAGCGTGTATTTCAGTATAATTCCTAAAGTAGGACATTTTCTTACACACAACAGTTATCAAACACAGACAATATACCACTGATTTAATACCATTGTCAAATTCAGAGTCCATATTCAAATTTCATCTACTGTCACAGTAGTGTTCTTAATAGCTAATTGTTTTTGTCTTATTGGTCCAGGAGCTAATCCAGAATCACGTGATACATTTAAGTGTTGTCACGTAAGGCTTTATTTTAGTGTTTGAAATCTTACACTCAGTCACTAATGACCTGGATAGTGTTTCTTTTTAAAGTAATCTCTACTTGCTGACCACTGTTCTAAGAATAAGAATTTAAGCCAAAAGATGTCTAACAAAATTGCATAAGGATTAGGGATATGTGTGTTGAGGAAATGACACATCAACTTTGTAACCATGTTCTAACCACAAGTTTTGGCATTTCAGTTGGAAGATGTCCAAGGAAAAGAACTTTGAGTTTACCCACAGTTTGCAGTTTTCAGATTTAAAACATGGGGTAGGGATTTTGATGCCATCCCAGTCTACCTGGGGCAAAAAGGTAATGTTTACAAATGTCCATGTTGCAAGGATTCATACTGCATACTTTAAATCCAACTCTAAATATTTAGTTCAGTGAAATGTAAGTAAAAGCTCCATTAAAATCAACATTTTCATCAAGATGAAATATTTGAGATTTTTTAAAACAAAGGTTGAATACATGTTAGTTGTCATTCTTGAAACTAAGCCCCTTTAAAAAAAAATACAGCTGTGCATTTTTAAATATTCATTTAAAATGAATACAGATAGTGCCCTCCTCCCACAAAACAAGTCAAGCATTTGTAATATTTATGCCTAAAGCATACAGTGCTTTTGCTTAGTGCTGTAAAAGGTTACGATTAGGGCTGCAAGGTACAGTAGTTTAATTTCTAGCTGTTGTCAAGCAAAGTAATCCCTAAGTCTCAGTTATTTTCTTTTTTCCCATATCAGGCCTGCTTCTAAAACTGGATTAAAAAACATGAGAGAGTTTTGCAAAAAATTTTGTAAAAAATACATAAATCTACCTTAAAAGATTCGCACTTTTTTAAGTATCATATAAACACATGAAAGTACCAAGTCTCAATACCAGGAAACTGTCAGAGTCAGAACTACTGATACCAGTTACATTACTGAACAACCAGATAGTTGGCAGAAAGTGCAAAATCATCCTGTGCTATTTTCACTTTTTTCTTCTAAAATAAATAAAGATGTTTATACATGCAAGAGACAGAAATTAGCTACCAGAAAAATACTACGCACATCCATATTCAGTGCACAGATTAAAAGTAAAATAGTTGTTTGTCCCCTAGAGTAGAACAGGCTTGCCCATTCATCCTTATGATAGATGTGCAGGCAAAACAAACAAACAAACAAAAAAATCAAATCCAAAAATGAAATCAAGTCCCTGCAGATGGCTCATAAGTCACAAAAACTGTTTCATCCTTTCACTGCATCCCTCTGGGAAGCCAGCCCCTTGGTAAGTCTTAATGTACAATAAACACAATGTCAAATATTCTCTTAGTTTTTTAGTAGAAAACCTCCATTTACTTCAGCAAGCCCCTCCCACCCCCATCATTTCCTGTAAGGAGCACTATATCACTCTGGTTCCTTAATATGTACACTCATAGAATGTGGTTGTAGTTTTTGTTTTAATAAGAAAAGTGTCAGCACACGGGAACTATATATAGAAATCTTATCAAAAATTGATTGTGGCTCAAAGTCATATTTTAAGAGTCGGCCAGGCAAATCTAAATGCATTCTTACAATGCTCTTTCTAATGGCTTTTACTAGAAAACAGTTGGAGTTTCAAGCAGAAATAAAAAGAAAGCAGACCTTGGAGGCTTAACCACTGAACAGATGCAGTAAATGCAGCTCTGAAAATATAGCTGTCACTTCAGATCTTTTACGCTGAGTACCTATATGAACCCATTGCCAGAGCTGCTAGCATTATAGTATTGTTGTAGTTCTGCTGAAAACAGACACTGTAAGAACCCTTAGAAACAGAGCAACATGCCTATTTTTAAATATTTCATTCTTTCTTGGTTTTCATTCTACCTAAATTTTTTGAAGACTAAAACTGATGAGAACTTATATCAAAAGGCACTTGTCTCTAGCACTGTGAAATTTTTCATTTGTGAGTTGCTAACTTGTCAAATCAAATCAGAAATTCTTGACATCTTTATTACATTAAAGCAATTCCTAATATTGACTCAGGAAGGATTTCATTTTCTTACTCCCTAAGCTAGAATTGTACTTTTTTTTTTTTTTAATGCAGTGATGTGAGATTATTTTTCTCTTGGGATCCCTGGGTGGCGCAGTGGTTTAGCGCCTGTCTTTGGCCCAGGGCGCGATCCTGGAGACCCGGGATCGAATCCCACATCGGGCTCCCAGTGCATGGAGCCTGCTTCTCCCTCTGCCTATGTCTCTGCCTCTCTCTCTCTCTGTGTGACTATCATAAATAAAAAAAAAAAAAATTAAAAAAAAAAAAGAGATTATTTTTCTCTTTACCCCTGATGGGGGACACACACACACACACACACACATATATATATATATATATATATATATATATATACACACACACATACATACTTGACCCTTGAACAACATAGGTTTGGACTGCAGGGGTCCACTAAATCTGTGGATTTATATATATATATATACACATATATATATACACACACATATATATACATATATATATATATATACTACTATACTGTCAATGTATTTTCTTAACGTTTCCTTTTCTCTAGTTTATTGTAAGAATGCAGTATATAATGCATATAACATAAAAATATATGTTAATCAATTGTTTATATGTTATTGAGAAGGCTACTGGTTAACAGAAGGCTGGTAGTAGTCAAGTTTGGTAGAAGAAAAGTTATACGAGGATTTCTGATTGCAAGGGCTGGTCAATGCCCCTCACTCCCACACTGTTCAGGGGTTAACTGTAATCACAGCAATACAAAATATGGCACCACGTACTTAATTGAATAATAATCATATGATTCTTTTTAAATAAATAATGTAATATTCTGTAACAACGTCTACCTAGATTAGTATTATTTCATTTTTCAAGTTGAAAAACTGTATTAGGAGGAAGCATAATTAACTTGCAACAAAAATCAATATATAAACTACTCACAGAATCTTCATCTCTAGCTCTTCAAACCAATTTAAGACCCCTAACTATTTATCTATCTTATTCTATAGATACTAAATATACACATACATGACATTATATTGTATTTGGATATATATGAAGATTTTTAAGTAGACATATAACATAATAAAATTAATCATCTATAATAATGACAGTCTGAAATGATCCTGAACTATGTAGTCAACTCACCAGTGGCTATGTTGTTTTCCTTTTAGATAAAAAGAATCTGAAAGAAAGAATACCCCAGAATTCCTAACAGAACAGTAAGTATTTCACAATACAATAATATTACTAGAGCTTCCACAAAATGAGAGGATCCTACAAATTTGTTACAGAAATATCACCTTTCTATTTTCTAAGATAAGAGATTAATATAGCAAGCAAGTGGAGCCTTCTAAAACTCAATCCCAATTTACTGGAGCAACTGAAAATCATTTATCCTATAATCCTCTTAAATAAGAGGCCCAGGTAATCCTTGGGATACACCTATGCGACAGAAATGTTTATGTTGGCCCCACCATATCTTTTGACTAGCATTTGATCATTCCAAATTCAAAAGAAGAAAAAAATTAGGTAAAATTTTATCAAAGTGCCTCACGTTCTCTGTATGTGCCAGAAAATTTATTCATTTTGAGCAAATTCTGAAACAGAATCAAGATACTTTTGTTTATAGTCATTAAATTAGAATTATTAAATAAAAAAAGGCAACCATCTGTAGGCTTTACGTCTATAGTTTAATCTCATTAGTACATTTCTTCCTAATCTTCTTACAACTTAACTATGACATGTATGTCCTTACATAGCTATTAATTAATAGTAATGATTGTTTACCTAAATATGTCTTTGTGAAACACAGTTAAAATTTTTTGCTATCATTCTTTATGGCAGAATTGGTAACATTGTAATTTCCTAGGTGCAAACAGTTACAAATTTTAAGTGTGTGACTATCAAAAATAATAAAGGTAGAAGAGTCCATGTTGATAAACCATGTTGTATCACTTTAACGCCCTGGTTGTCTTGAAAGGTTTGCAAATTCACTTCCGAATTGAATTTTTGAGTGATAGAATCATACATATTTGTTTTACATACTTTATACAAGACCCAGATAATATTTACCATACCCCCTCACAATTTCTTAGTCATCTTATAATTTCATTGTGAACAGCGATCAGTGGCTGTTTTTCTGATCTGTCCTTAAATGATTTTGTCCATTATTCAAGTGTGACATATAGAAGTTGTCTGAATTGTACTTTACATAATTATATTAAAATAGGATTTAGTATGGTTTCGTTTAGAGAAAATTGATTCAAGTAATGAGGTCTTCTGCTCATTTGGAATAATCCTAGAGAAAATGATATATATATTTCCAAGGAAGAAACCATGCATTTTCTGATGTGTTTTGTGCTTTGTGGTAGTTTTTCCTTTTAGCCTTTGTCTTTTATTTAACAAGAACATGGTAAATGATTCATAAATAACTGTAAGGAAAAATGACTAGCTCAAGCCCAAACTTAAAAGTGTATTTCATGCCTTAATGACTTTATAAAATATTTATGAAGAGAAATACTGAGTTAAAATGACATTGTCAAAATATTTTAAGTACCTTAATACAGGTCGCATCTTCCAAAGATTTCATGAATTAGATGTATCAGTACATACTATGAAGTATGATATAACGTGAAGACATTGGAGATAACACAATGACTATTTTTCTTGTCTTTAAAGAATATGTGTGTGTTGCAAGCTCATGAATAATAAATTAGTTTTATGATTTGTATTAAAATTAAGTCTTCTTAATTAAAATTTTTTAGCATAGGAAAGCATATAAACCTGTAAGTCGGCCTCCAAGCCTAAAGCTTAACAACAATTTGGTAACTGATTAGAATATTACAAATGATCTTTGGAGCACATTGCACTTATATTTCACAAAAGTTCCTTTTTTTTTTTTTTTGCTTAAGAAAGCTAAAAAATATAATGAACGGACCATTAAACATTGTATTTTAAAATAATAATTTTCCTCTCGATGACTGAACGCTCAGTGGTACTTTCAAGTCCTCTAAGGGTCAGTTCTCTATAAACTGAATACACTAGATAATAATAATAACAAAGACACATTAAAAAAAATTCAGATGCTCAGGCATGCTTCTCAGAAACTATTCACATTATCTTAGACCTGCCAAACCTCTTTAAATACTACTGAGAGTTGATGTTCTTACATGAAAGCATGATCATCATTAACAGTTTCTCTTTCCTGGCACACCAAATAAAACAAGAAGTTTTCAGAAGAAATGTCCTAAGAGAAAACAGATTTTCACTAGGGAAGTGTTTTGTGATTCACTAGTAAATAAATATTATTTGCAAATGTCCCTCATAAGTTTCAGTAAGTCAAACCATTCTCTATTTAAAGTAACAAGTTCTTATAATCAAAAAGTATAGATGTGTGTGTAATAGTAGCATGGAGTTAAGAAAAAAAACTATCTAGGGTAGTATATTCATTTTACAGACATTACCTCCTCTTACATCTTCATTTATAAAGGGCCAGATAAGTCAACATATTTATCCAAGCTCTCCTAGTATCCAGTGACAGAGTCAAGAAAAATTCTGGCTTAATTAACCACCAACTTTTTTTTTCCTGCCATATCAACTGAAAGTACTTCTATAAAAACCGAGGGTCTCAGATTGGTTCAAGAAGCTTATTCTGAAAACTTAATTTTTTTCAACCAAAACACTAATCAAATTTTGTCCTCTCTCTATCTGCCTAAAACTGCATTTTGATACAGCTCATTAGAATGATGTTTATAGTGGAAAGAATTCTATCACAGAGAGAATCTGAGTTCAAGTCTTGGCTTCACCCAACTCCCCCTTTCACAGTGAGGAGTCCTGGAGCATAGGGGGAGATCACACAACTAAAAAACTACCATATAATAATAATAATATGCAAGAATAATACACACATACAATCTGCCATCAACAATAGTTAAGCAATTACCTCTCTGATTCTCTGTTTTCCTATCTGGCTAGTGGGAAAAAATAATCGCCAAGTCCACTTTCTAAGACTTTCTGACATTACTTTAGATACATGAGTAGAGTGATGTTTATTATAAATTTTGGTTATTATGTGATTATGAAAACCTTATATTACTATAAAAAGAAATTATTTTTCTATGAAAATTTGCCTTTGCTGTTTTGGGAATCTAATATATTATTTTACAACAGTGCATTGATGATGAAACCAAAATTGTTGATTGCTATCAGTTGTAGACAATAATGGTCTTCCAGGAAAAAAAAAAAGTCCCTTTTCCTTGAATTTATAATTTGCCCTTCATCCCGATTAGCTTTCTCACCCATAGGCCTTAGATGAGTTCTTATATAAAATAAGGAGAGTTAGTAAAGAAAAGGGTACATTTATAGGGTTCTTTGTCATGTCAGTTGCTCAACTAATTATATAATGACATTTCATTTTATTATCAAAGGAACATTTCCTATGTTATCACAGTTTTGTAGATAAATGAAAAGGAGAAACAAAAGCTTTATAAAGTTAGTCTAATTAGTAAGCAACGGTTACCATTTGGACCCAGGTCTGATTACTCCTTTCTGGTTTTCACTCCTAACTAAACACATCACAACTAGTGAAGGCAAGGCATGGTGTATTTTCATGCATGAATGATGGTCTGGTGAGAAGAAACGGAAGTAAAAAATTGATCTTTTTAAAATGCCATTGATGCACATAACAAAATCACTTTTATCACTTATCATCAATAAACATGAAATTGAATCATGAAAATTTGTTCTTCAGATGCTAAAATTAAACCAGGGTAGGAGAATTTAATTACTAAAGACAACTATCTTTAGATAGAAAAAGTAGGAGCAAAGTTGAAATGGATAATAGCCATAAGTATAAAAGGTCACCTAAAGGAATAGAATTATATTTATTTGGTTGTAAAGGATATTACCACAAAATGAATGCTCACAATTTATGCTTCCTAGATTTTTTTATGCTTACTACATTATCTGGACTTATTTCCTTTAAAATCTTTGATACTACTTTGGAAATACATTTGTTTCTTTATTCTTTATGCTATAGTTGCTATTGAATACCTACTGTATACATTTTCCCAATTGTTGGAGATACAGGAGTGAACAAAGCGCAGCCTCTGTCAACAAGTAGCTTATATTTAGTATAACCACAAATACCAGAATGTTCACTTTATATAGATAATAATAGTACTTTGACTTACAGTAATAGACCATATTTTAAGACATTCATCTGATAATCATGGTCAGAATCACTATGTTTTTATTTAACAAATGGTTGACAGTCTTGTCACATTCTTTGGGCACTGGGTAAGATGGGTTTTCCACAATCACTATTATCTACAATAAAGCTAAAACAGATTTCATGACTTAAGTATTTCCTAGGATAGTAAAGAATGATAATTCACTCGCTGTGATCAAATTCCAGCTTCACTACTTATCAGCTATGGGATCTAAGGCTATTTAGTAGACCTCCAGATGTTTTAATTTCTCCAATGAGTTATTGAGATAGTCAAATGAATTCAAGATATACAATAACTTTGTTTATATAACAGTATTTTGTTGGTAGTAGGTACTATATAAAGTTAGCTACTACAATAATGGATAGAATTCTATCCATTATTTCTAGGAACAATATGATTTGGATGCTCCCATTGATACGTCTTTATTTTGTTCTGAAAACTTTATCATCTCTCATGACTCTGAAATATAACTTGTATAGTATGAAAGAGATAAAGTAGAAATGCTTTAAAACTAACTACATGGCTTAGTATATATCATGTAAAGTTTAAAGTTAATAAAAGGTTAAAACTAATGATTCAGCGATCTGAATAATTTATGCTAATTTTGATCTGCTCTAACATTCTGATTTATTCACTTATTTGTCTGTACCAGGTGATTATTTTAGATTGCATTATTTATTTTTTGTATTTTAGAATGTTGGCAGTGGACTGAAAGAGCTACGTTTAAGTTCTATTTCTGCCACATACTGGATAAATGACCTCATGAAGACAATTTAACTTCTTTTCCTCAATGTCCCCATCTATAAAAACAAAGATAATAAATCACATTTTATTCCTTATATGAGAATTCCATTCATGTTGATTATGTGTTTATTACAGAAGTTAGTATAACAGTATAAGCAAGTAGCAATTTGTTATTTGCTATTAAGATATCTCCTTTGCAATATTAAAGGGGCATTCTTTTAAATTATAAAACATATACAAGTCTGCAAAGAATAGAGGAAAGAAAGTATGAAGGAAGAAAGAAGGGACGCAAAGGATGGTTAGAAATCTTGAGTGCAAGATGAAATTTGGTTTTGGTTCAGTAAGATGTAGACATACTCTGGGAGGGATCTGCAATGAGTCCTCTCCTTGAAGACCTCTTCCCTCTTAAAGCAAATACTAAGATTAGATAAGGTCAGTAGCATGATTCCCCTTCAAAGAGGTCAAAATAAGACTTGAGACATCTTGATGGTCTTCATGGCCTGATAAGTAGGCTGAATCAGTCCATATTATGATGTGTAGGTCACCAAAAAGGCTTTCTCCCCTATCATGAAATTACTTACTTTGGAGTCACAAATGGGGTCATTTTCTCCAGAAAAAATAAACCTGACCCAACTGTAGGGTGAGCAGGCTTCTGGAAATAAAATATATGTAACATATGTTATTACATAAACCATTTTAAAGTTGATAGTTTTGTGCCATTGCATGGCAAAATGATACATTCTTCTTTCAAAAAATTAATAAAACTTGTATATGATATCTGACATTAAAATCACAAAATTTACATTTTTCACCAAAAAAATCTCAGAGAGCCATTTTCCCCATGATAAATAATATTTTATGAATTTTCTCTGCATTTTAGTACTTGAATTATTTTGTTAGTTTTATATCTATCATTTTAATTGTCTTTGTTGTCTGAGTCATTCTTCTGAAAATACTGTAAAAATTCTCTTTATAATACTGACATAGAATATCAGTAGAAATACTAGTCTCTCTTTTAACGTCAAATCTTATTCTGCCTCTAAATAGAAATATATCCCAGTCTTAGTAATAATCATTTCTCTATCAGCAAATTTCTGGTAAATATCTTATTTTTCTCCTCTTCAAACTTTAATCCTTGGGTACCCACCTTTGCTCAGGTCATGATCCCAGGGTCCTGTGATCGAGCCCCAGATACCCTGGGGTGGAGCCCCATATCCAGCTCTCTGCTCAGCAGGGAGCCTGCTTCTCCCTCTCATCTGGGCTAGGGCTATCTGGGTCATTATCTCTGTTTCTCTCTCTCTCAAAAAATAAAATATTTTTTTTTAAAAGTTAATACTAATATAAACTGCAGACAATTTTCTTTTCTAAAGTATGAAAAATCTGGTTCGGTATATGTTCTATTGTATATTTGAGTAACTTATGTTCCCCGTTATTATGGTTAATATAAATTACTTAACTTGCTATTGTTTTTATTTTCCACTTCCAAAAGAATCCTGGCAAAGCCTGTGTTTATGAATTGGTACGGAATGTTTCAGAGTAAGGAAATAATGTCTCCAAAGGAATGCACAAATGCATTTGTTTTGCTTCCTCAATGACCCCCAAAGTGATACTATCTGAATTTCCAGTAGTCTGAAATATCTGGTAAGAAATCGTTCTCAGCACTAGTTTTGCAGGTTGCTCAGGGTTTTTGCTTATCCATTTGATGTTTGCATCTAGCACAGACACGATTTGCTATAACCTCTCCTGGGAAGTTATTTATTCTTTATTAGGAATGTAATGTTTAAACTATGAAAGATTTAGCCTTGGATTTTCCTTCTCTTTTGGACTTTAAAATATTTTTTTCTAATTTTAGAGAAGATTTTCTTAATGCCCTCAAATTATATCTTAGAGCATTATATATGTGGCAATATTTATAGGCGTATTATAGTATAGAATACCAGGTTTTTTATTTATCTGAATTAGGTCTATTAACAATTCTAGAAAAAATGAATTTGCATATTTGTAAAATTATTAATATATCCATTACTTCCAATTATGATATTTGCACAATTATCAATATATATTTTACAAAGGCAAAGCCAAATGTGTCATTGGGACAGTGGAAGTAATGGAGAAAATACAGGCGTCCTCAACCTGGGAAAGAGCTACGGAACAAGATATATTTTAAGATGTTTTTCTTTCCACTTCATAGGATAGATATTTGCTCTGAGTGTTTGCAAAAACAGATCCATGAAAACCCACAGTTGCACTGAATCACAGTATTTGCAGGCTTGGGGATGGGCCTGAATGAGTGAGAGGAAGACAGGGGCAAAATGCTTCTCCATTTTTGCTGATACTCAGTTGACCCTGCCCCAAAATGTGGACAGTAAGGTCACCCGGCTTTCCACACACGCGCTTATCTCTTTCTAACCTTTGCTTGTTTCCTGAGGTGATTCTGCTTCCCACCAAATAGTCTCCAGCCGCCTTCTCTTTAAAGTGGTGTTGCCTTCAAATTTTGCAGCCCCATTTTTCTCTTCATCAAAATGCCTCAGTATGACTGGTCTGAGGGAACACCTAAGGAAAAAAGGAACTGAGTCAAAGTATTTCCACCAGCCCTGCATTCTCGCTGCCCTTGCCCTACACACACAACTGCAAAACCAAATAAGCAGATGACAAGGGCAGTGAGAGAGTCTGAAGTGAATTTAGGTCGGATGGGTGGAGATAATGGGGGAGAGGAACGCAGCTCCTAGATGCAGCATCCCTGCACTGCTCTTTACATTTCCTTCCAGTCCTCTATGCAGGAGCCCAGAATGCCTTCATTTTCATACCTACAAGTTTTCCCAGGAGGTTTTTTTTTTTAATATTTTATTTATTTATTCATGAGAGACAGAGAGAGAGAGAGAGAGAGAAAGAGAGACAGGCAGAGAGAGAAGCAGGCTCCCTGCAGGGAGCCTAATGTGGGACTTGATCCTGGGTCTCCAGGATCAGGCCCTGGGCTGGAGATGGTGCTAAACCACTGAGCCACCCGGGCTGCCCTTCCCAGGAGTTTTGGTGAGGCTGGTGATAGATGCTTTCCATGAGGTAGAGTAGGCTAGAAATTATCCGTGCTTTTTTTTTTCTCTCTTGAAATGTATTGAAAGTACACGATTAAGTATAATTTATCTATATTTAAATTTTTTAACGTTATTTTAAATATCCCAAACATAAAAGCATCAACTCATGAAATATTTAAGGTCCCTTCCACATGAAGGAAATGCCTTTGTCTGTACCATTGCGCTCATCAGATCAGTCTGCTATAATGAACTATAACAGGCTGGGTGGCTTATAAACAACAGAAATTTCCTTCTCACAGCTCTGGCGGCTGGAAGCCTGAACTCCCAAAGACCCCCCACCTCCTGACACCATCACAAGGGTGTGAGGATTTCAGTGTGTGAGTTTGGGGGACGCGGGGCAAGCAAGCATTCAACCCATTGCAACCAGCTATACCATTCATCCTGTTTGACAACGGAGATCAAGGAAATCATCTTGAAATTTTAACTTCTAATTTTTATTACAACTATGGTTGTAAATATATGTTTTCAATTATCACCCCACTAGTAGTGTTGATCAGACAAATGCCATGCTCTTTCTGGGCTGGCATCAACAATCCTGGAGGTGGCACAATGAGGCCTGGGCCAGCCTACTGCACCTGATTTTGCCAGACTAATTGTCAGGTGGCCCCCAACAAGCCCGTACCTCTGTCCTCGTATTACTACACTGCAGTGGCCACTGGGAACTGAACACATACTTCCTCCTGAATGCCTTGCAAATCATTTCTCTGAGAAGTTTAAATGCATATTTTGTAAATGAGGAATTCTGAGAGGCAAACTAACTTCCTCAAGGTAGCGTACCTTATAATTTTTGAGCCTGATGGAGACTAGGGCCTGTGTAATGCTGAAACTTCTAATCTTAAATACACAAATTTCTCAGACTTACACCAAAATGATGTTTGAAGAGTTTCTCTTTGCATGAGACAGACGGTCAACTCCCTCACTATGGGCGGCAAACCATCTTTTTTATCCCAGACCCTGACACAGGGTAGGTGTTCAATGCCAGGTGAACCAGAGTGATGACTTTTTAACCCTTTTAGCACTGGCTTTATCCAAAGTTCTCTTTTCTCTTGTCTTCACTTAAAGCTAGATTTAAGTGAAACACCCCAAACACTCCATTACACTGCTTTTTATTTTCAAGAGCTGTATCTTTAGCCTTGGACAAATCTATAATTTATTTATTTTTTACCTTTTTTTAAATTGTGATAAAATACACGTAAGATTTATCGTTCTAATCATTTCTAAGTGTACAGTTCCGTGGTATTAAGTACTTTCACACTGTTGTACGATCATTACCATTGGTACCACACTGTTGTGTCCATCATTACCACCCCCAGAACTTCCTCATCTTTTCAAACTGAAATTCCATGTCTATTAAATAATAACTCCCCATTCCCTCTCTCCACAGTCCCTGGAAATCACTATACTATGTTCTGTCTCTATGAATTTAACTCTGCTACATACCTCATGTAAGTGAAATCATGGGTATTCTGTGTCTCACTTACTTCATTTGGCATAATTTTTCAATGTTGTAGCATATGTCAGAATTTCTATCCATTTAAGGCTCAATAATTCCTTTGTATGTATATACTACATTTTCCATGTTTATCCACTTACCTATAATTTATTGAATGATATAGTTGTCTTCAGTGGATTTTTTTGGCCAATTCCCTAACTAAAGATGCAAATATAGAAGTGCAGTAACTTTGTGGCTTCCAGGACACCTCTCATTTTATATCATAAACCCATAAATTAATCACAGAAAACTAGCTCAGTACAGGCAATCAGCAAAAGACATAGATGAGTTTAAGGTAATTTAGGGTTCCTAAGTCATAAATATGCCACATCTTAACTGCTCAGACTAGAATTCGCCTGTCTTCATTTGATTATCTGATGTTTGGATATATCAACTGTTCTTTAGAAGATTTGCAAAGCTAGAGGTATTTTTAAATTGACTTTTCTCTAAAAACAAATAGAATAATAGGGAGGGGATTGTTGATTTAAAGTGGAAATACAAATTTATAGCCTTCAACTTTTCAAATGTTACCATTTAACTTCTCATCCACATTATGAAATATTTTTCCCCAACAATTACTGGATGAATCTTAAATCAGTAAATTCTTTCATATTTTCAATATATATTCCTTATGTGCTTATTAATAGTTCTATGGCTAGCATTTATTGAATGCAAGATACACACATACATATGTACGTATCTGTATATGTCTTCTAATAGACAAGCTTTGTCACCATTCTAGAGATAAGGAATCTGAAGATAAGAAAGATTAAGTGACTTTCACAGTTAGTAAGTATAAGAGTTGGATTTTGAGATCAGGACTTCCAGGGGGCAGGGCTGGTTCTCTCCGCCACCTTACACCGTCTCTACTCTGGAGTAATTCACATTACAGTGGGATGAATGGACATACTAAAATTAAATGTAATAGTAGGAAGTTAAGAAATACTTGGAAGCCAGCAGGTAGATGTGGCTTAACACTGCCCGAAAAACTTCACAAAGGAAAGGGCATTCCATAGTGACCTTACAGGACTTACTCCCATGCTGGATTTCCACGTCTCTTAGGTGATCTTCAGTAGTATGATCCATAACATTTTGTTGTTATTTTCTGGCCTGTTGGGCGAGGCACTGAAACCTGCTTCCCAAGGTCTATGTTGCTTTAAGTTACTGTGGTGAGGAAATTTCACAGTCCTGTCATGCTTTTGGTTAATACAGTTTTGTGTTTTGCTTGGGAAAGACTATTCTGATAGTGTCCTATTGATTCAGATGTTTTCTGACAGTAGCTGCCTACCAGGTTTGCCTTCATTGACTTTTCAATGTTCTGTTACAAATAACTTGCATGTACAATTTGATACTGAAGGACACAGAAGGTTCCCCACTGCGCATGAAGTTGGAGCAGCCCTGCACATGGGGTGGTGGGTACTTATTATCATTCTGAAAATCACCCACTTGTCCTGGGTGGCTGCCATAAAAGAGCTGTGTTTTCTGTTATTTTTTCTTCTCCTCCTTGTTTTATTTTTCCAGACATTCCAATGCATCTCTTATTCTTCAAAGGTTTAAACTTCACTCTTAGAAATCCCCCATGCTCACTGAATCTTGAAATATAAAATCATAGGTATTGTCTCAGTTTTTGAACACCTGGAATCCCAAATAGCTTGAATGGCAAGGATTTATTTGTAGAATTTAAAAGATGTCTTTTTTTTCAATTTTTCTACAATTGTGGATGGTTAAAAATGTCTGTTATAATAATAAGATAATTATCGTTATTAAATTATTAAATTCCTGCTGTTTATCAGTCTCTGTGCATAGCAGACTTTACAGGCTATCTTTAATTTTGCCAAGGTAGATGGTAGAGGTAGATGTCATTACTTTATTTTACAGAAGAGGAAAGTAAGACTCTGAGAGGTTAAGTCACTTGTCCAAGACAATAATAATTACTTCTATCTCTCTAATCATGCTTGGCTATTAGTTATCGAAAATGATAGTAATATTTTTTGGATTTGCATAGCACTTCACAGTTTGTATAGCAGTTTCACATATGGTACCTCTTTAACCTCACAAATCTGGTATCAATTCTTTGCATTCCATCTTACTTTGGGAGACCATTTAGAGACTCCCGATTCAGAAATGAATTATGGATTTTCTTGTGCTAAAATATGTTCTTTTGGCAAGCATCATGTGAAAAGATGGCTTCATTTCTACCACTGCTAGTTTATCTTTGGACTTTATTGGAGGAGAAGGCAGCTGGAGAATTTGCCTGTCGATGCCCTTGAAGAATTTTTGAGATGAAGCTTACCCAGGCAATACTTGCCTGAAGCAGAGCATAATAATATTTTTGAAACCAGAATTCTATACCCCAGAAAACTCTGTAGGAAATATATACATAGCTATTTTCTATTTCCTACTAGGACCCTAGCTCATGGTGTCTTTGGCCTTTAACGACATTCCAGTCTGTGCAGTCTTTTCCCAGGTCTCCATAGAAACCAAAGCATCCTAGTCACTCAATATACATGAATAAACAGAGGGGAGAGGACAAAGAGACACACACACAGAGAATACTTTACAATATTACACAAAGATTAGATAACATGAAAATGGGTAGTAAGTCTATTTCTGTCCAATCACCAGTATTTCCAAAACCCATTGACATCAGAGTCTCTGAGGTCCTTTGGGATGGGAAGTAACAACTGGACAATGGGAACAACAAACAAAAAGATGGGAAGATTAAATAAAAGAGAAGCTAAAACAGATGAAGTAACATATATGTTATCCTGCAGCTCCATGGAAACACAAAAACACCCTATTCACCATTCCAGAAAGTATGATGTTCTCTCAAACACCAGAGCTTTAGCTCAAGGTTTGACCCTACTTTACCTAACCTAACCTCTTCTTTTTTTTCTTTTTTTTTTTTAAGATTTTTATTTATTTAAGAGAGAGAGAGAGAGGCAGAGACACAGGCAGAGGGAGAGGCAGGCTCCATGCAGGGAGCCCGATGTGAGACTCGATCCCGAGACTCGATCCTGGGACTCCAGGATCACGCCTGAGCTGAAGGCAGGTGCTTAACCGCCGAGCTACCCAGGCATTCCAACCTAACCTCTTCTTAAGCTGAGTTATTTTCTCCCTCTCTCTCATATTCCCAGAGCACCTAGAACACGCCTCTAATGCAGCACCCATTCGATCTGCTGGATATGAGCAAAAGTAGCCAGCAGAATTGGAATCTAGACACCTCCTCACCCCCACCATTCCAGAAAGCAATCCAGCATTTTATGCACAATGCATGGCACAGAGCACATCATTCTATGCAGTCATTCAACAATACCAGACCTTATGCCAGCACTAAGGGCTGTCCTCAGAGAATATTTGAAGAAAAATGAAGAAAGGAATACAGCAGGTAGGGGAAGGAGAAATGAGAGAAAAAAGGACTTAAGGACAGGAAGAAAGGCAGGACGGAAAGCAGGCCAAAGATATAAATAAAAATGTGATGATTTAATCTCTCACAGAGTATTTCATATAAGCATGTTTTCTTTCAACAAAGAAATTTATTTGAAAAAATAACTATTTCAGGTAAGTTTTATATAAGACTTTTCAATATGTTTTTATAATATAACAAATGAAGTCAGAAGAAAAAAGAATTTATCTTCCAATTCATGTATTAAAATATTCCTAAATAATGATGCAAAATCTACCATATGCATGTGTGAGTGGGCGTGTGTGTATATGTGTATGTTTTCTTTTTGGTGTCTATGAGACTGATAGTACTAATTTACACCAGCGTTCCTAATAGGAACTAACTACTCCCTGCATAAGCACCACTTACTATCCATTCTCCTGCTAATGTACTAGTGTCTTCCGTTTTATCTCTTCAGTATTACCCTCATCAATCCTAAGAAAACCTCCAATTTCTCTATTGCTTCTGAACTGTGAGGAGTTGCATACTGCCATTCTACTGCTTTTCGTGCATTCCAATTCAAGATTCAGGGATAGATCAGAGGAGGCTTTCTTGCTCTGTTTAATGACTGACACTTGATGCTAACTCTTGCCATACCTTTGGGCATACAATGCATTAAATAAGGCTGATATTTGATTTTTCTTCCTCTCTTGCTACTGCTTAAAAACGAATATCGCAATAACTATAATTAGCAGTCACTGAAGGCAAGAAATAGAAAATAAATCTTCAAGAAAAATAATCAAGGATGACTTTTTAATATTTATTATAGTAGCTTAAAATTTGTCAAAATCACTTCCCAATTCTGAATCAAATCTGACAAACACCTGCCCCACTGTCTGTTAAATCTATAGGACAGTCAGTTATACAATGAGAACAGAGCATTTATTAGTCTGTGTATTTACATGCATAGAAGATGCTCTGTGAATTGGTTTGAATTTTCCTTCTTTTATCTTATAGTTTAATTGGTAATAAGCAGAAAAAAATGGACATAAAGGAGAGGAAAAGTTAATGCTCTAGAAAAGGGGCTGCAGGAGTTATAAAAGAATAAAGCAATTATTTATAAGATAGAAAAGTAGATATTTAACAAAAATAAATTAGATCATGAATTGGAAGAGAAAGACCACACACATACCTACCCATGGGCATGCACATATCACGCATATACAATATAGTGACCACATTCCTTCACACACAAAGCTGTGCACATGTGCAGACTCCACCACACACATATCCCGCATACGGAAGTACTTGTACATATGCTCAAAAACACATGCAGACACAGCAAAGTTACGCTCCCAATTTAAATACTAAGCAAGAGAATTTTATCAGAAGCAAGGTAACAGGATAGGAGTAGATCTCGTAGCAGCTTCTCCTGCTCCCCAGCACCCCAGAGGCGGCTCATAACTGCCTATAATGACATGCAACCAGACCCGTAAAGCTCATTTCATTTTGCAGCGCTGCACTTTTATATACCATTGTATAGAATCATTCCAGAAAAATCTTAAGTTTACAATCTACATGCTTCAGATTAACAGTAAGTGTCACATCTTTTGGTTTGCAAACCAAACACCTAGGCCATGTCATCATCTAGAGAGAGCAAACAGTCAGTGCCCAGGGGCCATGAGCATTATCACATTTCCTTGCATTAAATACTATGGTATTTAGTCTAATATTGACTAAATGCTCAAAAAAAGTAACAGAGAAGGGTAAGGCATATTTTTACCTCTTTGTTATAATCGATGATTTCTAGCTCACCTTGGTTTGGTCAGTTTCTCTTACAAATCCACTAGCTTAGACCCTAAATAAGTAACCGCATTTTCTAATTGGGTTTTTTTTTTAGGGTTCTAATATCAATAAGTGCTACTGAGTCCACATTAATATCTCTGAAATCTAAATAAAACCTTACAATGTTCAAACATAGATCAGAAATACACATTGCCTAAGTGTTAGCTATATATTTCCTCAAAGTAGTCGACGGAATATCCTTTTAGATCATATATCCATACCATGGAGAAAACTCTCTGCCATGACAAGCCAGTTAAGTCGTAAGATTCATCTGTCAGTTTATAAAAAAAATAAACATTTTATTAAAGAACAGATTTTAAGACATTCTTTGAGATGTCAGGAGCATGTTATAGATGTTGGCTAAAAGTAGTTTTATGTTATCAAAATCATAGAGCTCATGCTCATCCTTTCTTTCAGATGTTCCCCTATACAAATATACAATCCCTGTGTATACTGAATTCTTCAAGTTGACTTTAAATATTGCTTCTGCTTGTATTAAGCAGAAAAATAGAGTCATGAAACTATGGAATTGGAATTCAGAGATATGTGATTTAAATATTAAAAATATTAGGAAATTATACTGATAAATTGTTATTTTTGAGAGTCAGTTCTACGTAATTTTTTGGTCAATGTTAATTAACCTTTAAGCTGGTTTACTTGGAGTCCCATAGAGAAAAATTTCCTATAAAGCTAAGATCATATAAAAAGCCATTGCTTTCTAAACAGTTTTATATGAACTTTGAAGCAAATAAATAGCAGTATACAAGCACAAGCAAGGCCACAGACGGTTCTCTCTAGCAGTTAGCTTAGAAGGAAACCTTGTAGATTTGTTGAAGTTTTCAGATAAAACATCAATACCAACTGTACTTTCATGCTCGGTGGTGTAAAAAGGCAGAGGGAGGAAGTCAGGATATGGGTACCTGGTCCTAGACTTGAAATATTCACTTAAACTTCCCCTAGTTCTTTATCTTAGTGTACATCCACCCCAGGACCAAACTTCCCTGGGTCGCCTAGACTCAAAGAATATATTTGTTCAAGACTGCCCACATCATAAGCAGGAGCTGATGGAGAATAGGTCATATACCTCCGCATTTCAGGGTTGAGCATTATCATTTGGCTATACCACCTCTGTACTTTTATTTACACAAGTGTACACCCATGCAGCAAGCGTGAAAGGGGAAGGCAGGAGTACAGACCATGCCTAGAGCTCCTGCCATGCCTTGGATTTTGTTCTTATTAATTTGAGTTGTAGTTGCAAAAAAGCCAGGCCAGAAATGACCTTTGATTATTTTATGAAACCCAAACACACTTGTCAAACCCAACCATGCAAAACGACACAAATTAAGTCAACTTTCACTCTGGTTTCATGCCAAATGGAATGAGGCCTCTGGTGGGCTGGACAGCTCTATTTCCTGCTTTCAATTTCAGAGAGTCCAATTAGTAAATCAAACTTTCAAAGGCTGTCTAAAATAATTAATTAGGTCATAATTACTCAGAAGCATATTTTATAGTGTACTCTAATCTAGTATCTGGTCTAAATGCTTGAAAAGGGTATCAATTTCATTATTAAAGAATTAATTATAATTGGGCCTAATCCTTTGGTGATAGAGGTTGAAAAAAATACTCTAGGGATAAACTGTTCACATATGTGAAGTAGATAAATTCTTCCAGAGCTCAAGAGCTAGTTGTGCTCTGGAATTATTTGCTGCTTCCTTTGTTAAAACCTTACAGACATGATTGAACAAATAAATGCCTCATGGGAAAAAAAGGCCCTCTGTCTGAAAGTATTTATCATGTTTGGACCACTGATTTTTCTCCTACTCTGTCCCAAACATTTTCAATGATCGACACATTGGTTCTATAAAAGATGAAGTGAGGGCATGTGTTATTGGCTACTCTACTAAAGAGATTTCCCATTTTATCTCATTTAGTCTAATGATACAAGATAATAATTATATAATCCTGTGAGGGATGCATCGTCTTTACAGATTGAGGAGCAGTGGTTCAGGGAAACTGAATGATTTTCACAGAGCTAATAAGGGAAGGAAGTGGGAATTGAATTCAGGCCTAGTTCATTCCAAACCTCACCCTATGTTTATTATTTCAGTGCTTGTCACATTGGGGGCCCTCATAGCATGTATCTGTGAGGGTTCATGAGTACCAGGACACCACTTTTAAAATTTTTCTTCTTTCATTTCAATAATAATGTGAAAATGTATACATTTTACCATTTATGGATACAAAACAGCTGCTTGGCAGTGATCATCCAAAAATGAAAAATATTTTAAGAGAATACAACCTGAGCTGTTATGTCATGATTTCTCAAACTCTGTCCCTCCCTCAAGTCTCCTTGAGGAATTCTCAAAGAATTTCTTGGGTTTTTTTTGGAAAGGTGCATACACAAGACTTGTGCTTATAAAGCTGTGTCTCGCACAGCCATAGAATATTCCTTATGGACTCTTGAGTATTTTTAATTAATTCTTCAAATGCCAGGTTGTATTTATTTATTTTCACAAGCATTAATAATATTTCTGACCCACGTGTTACAACATCACAGGTACAAAGAAATATCTCATCATGGACTCTTGAGTTTGGGTTGCATCACTGTTCATTATGGGAAATTTTATTTGACCAACCAACCATTACGAACCAATGTAAGCATCTGAAACAAGAACAGTTAGTTGGCTAAATGATTCTTAGAGGAGATAATTCTTGCTGTTTTATGCATTTAATATTATTATTACTTAATTTTAAGCAGACCGCTGAGTTCTCTTTTATATATTATTTGCTCCTGGGTTACATACATTTTAATGAGCTCCCTGAAGCCTGCTGAGATAATATCTTTGTCCCTTTCATATGCTGGTACAGTTTGCTTTTATTTGACAAATAGCTTTTTTTTCAACTGACATTTTAATGCCACATTCACAAGAAATCAAGCAGAAATGCTAAATACAATTTGTTTTGTCGGTGAGGTAGGGTAGGATTCTAAAGAGATTTCCATTCAAAAAGCTATATGAAAGAGAGAATACATGAAAGATGGGAAAATATAGATAACTACCTCACATCTTAATATTTACACAAGATAATATAACTTATTATTGGTTGAGAATAGAAAAAAATCTTCTTTGGAAGGCATTACCTCATCCTTTAGGGACTAATTCTCAACTTTGTTAAGATTCAACAATAGAAGTACCCTATGCAAAAGTTTCTCATTTGCTGTGACTGCTTTTTAGGTGTGCATTCTTCCTAAGTGTTACTATTTTTAATATAAAGGCTCTTAAGTTATACGAAGGACTAATTTTCCCCAATCTTCTTTTTCATGAGCTACGAAGGAGAGTGCCACGGGGGAAACGCTACCGCATCTTTAAGTTCCTCCTCATTTCTTCTTGATGTTTCTTTTAGGATCTAGCAAATCAAAGAAAAAATCAGCTTATCATAAATAGTAATAATAGCTGAGATCAGTATAGCTTACCTGTACCTATCCATGCCAGAGAGAAGGTATAAATATGGGCTATTTCAATATCCTTCTTGTGTATTTAGGCCAAAGGGGATTGTAAAGCCAAAGCTATAGAGCCCAATAAATCAAATACAGCTAATAATTACAGTTTTATGGGTGATTTGTTGTAGTAGATTGTTGTGTTTCTCAGAAGAAAGAGAACAAGGCGGGGGCAGATGCTCATCTCTATTTGGCAATGAGTAACATGAAACCAAGAACACAGGTAATGTACCCACTCAGGGCTTCACAACAGTTTAAACCACAGCAGCTAAAAAAAAAAAAAAAAACTTAGATCCATAAGTAGACAAAGTAATCAAGAACCTCATTCAAGTACTGCTCCTTCTATTTTATTAGGCTTCACAAAATATATTACATGCATAACTAAAGCCATAATGCTGACTTACGTTCTCATTTAAAATGCATTCTTGAAAAATTAAGAAACTTCTCATATTCTTTGTATATGTTTATACACATTCCTGTTTTTCCACAATTGTGTTTGAGTGTTGAGACTGAGTTTTTTCCCTTTTAATATTTATTGCAACATTAATTTTAGCAGTGATTAAAAATTAACATGAAGATCTACAAAGGAATCTAAAAATTTCTGTTATAAAGGATGATGGCCACTTGTAATGCCATTTGACCAACAGAAAAATGTACAAGTATGTCTGCAATGAATACATGATAAATACAAACTCTGGATAGAGTCAGATGTTAAAATCCCTTTCTGGAACTCAGTCCTCTTGGCAAATATAAGTATCGTGTAACTCTGTATGTTTTAATTGGAGAAAAAGTGCTTGGGTAAAAGGATGATTTTTACTTTTCATCTCTTGCCAAAATGTATATGCTCCTATTTTGAGATGCAAAGTGGAAAAAAAAAAACTGAATAGAATTAAGTATTTCATTGTCCAACAGATTGAATAAATAATAAGAAAGTAAATACAAAGAGATGTTCAAAGATAACCTTGAACATAATGCTTTGTAAGGTTGTAAGGATTCTCCAAATGCTTTCCATTTTCATCCTCTTAAATGTTTCAAAAGCTACTTAAGATGTCATAGATAAATAATAATGCTTCCATTATAATGGTAGCCTCTCTTTTGAAAGCTGTTTATCCCCAATTCCTGCTGTTTTTTATAACGGACCTACGAACATACAGAGTGAGTGACATATAAACTGACCAAGACAGACTTAAGAACCCAAGTGCACGTCCATGCAAGAATAGCAATTTGTCTAGTCTTAGGATTTTTTTACTTCAAAATGCTTTATGGGCCTCAAGAAATTCTAATGACACCCCTGAGAGATAATTTGTGGTTATTGACAGTTTATGGCAAAGAAACGGACGGCACCTAATGTGCCCAAGGCTAAAGAAAGTCAAATGAGGGTTTTCTGCCTCAAATTTTCAGTCCAATTGATTATTGGCATTGCACTTTTTCTTTTAGGAATGTGGCATCATTTGTTTTTGCAAATCTATAGTCACGGCTATACTTGTACTTGAGATTACACTTCTATTTTAAAATTCCTATTTCCGTCACTAACAGCTTTTTGAAAGTTTTTCTCCTTTTTTTTTTTTTAAACTTGATTTTATTCCAAAAAGTTAAACTAGGAAGTTGTAATAAAAACTGCTTGGTCATGTTTAAATCAGGCAAAACTTGACATAGGTAACAACTGCAAATGATAGAAAATTCGTTACGCTCTGCGTACACAGAATGGGTAAGTCAGACCTAGGTTCCCCCAAAGCACAGTCTGAATGTGAGAACAGAGTTTTGACTTCCAAAAGTGAGGATATGTAGAGAAAATAGAACAAGTGGCTTGAAGTCCTGACCCTCCCTTTTTGAAGAAACTACATCTGACGTGGAAAAGCAATATCAAAACAGAGGGAATTCAGTCTGTGTTTGACTTTATGTGGATGTCTGAAAACAACAGACTCGTCTTCAATACGTTACCGCTAAAGTGCAAGAAACCTCTGTGAATCAATAGCAGTTTATTTTAAAGATTATTTATTGATGAATTCACATATTACTTACTATCTTCTAGGCCAGACACCATTATGAGCACTGAAATTACAGTAATACGTGATATGGACCTTGCCCTTAAGAAGCTCAGTTTAAGAGAGATGAAAAGGAGAAAAAGGAGAAAGGAAAATAAATATCTAATAAATTTGGGCTATGAGAGTACAAAGGAAGAAGTAATGACTTTTACTGACATTAAACATTTTAGATTGGAAAGCTCAATCCTGAGGAATGAATGTTTATGAATTACCTAGCCTATTTCTTTCCCGGGATGCCATAACAGATTATCACAAGTTTGAATGGCTTAAAACAACAATTTTGTTCTCTCATAGTTCTGGAGGCCAGAAATCCAAAATCGACTTGTTGAGTTGAGCCATGCCCCCTGTGAGCCCTCTTAGGGAAGGACCCTACCTTGCCTCTTCGAGCTTCTGGAAGCCCCAAGCATTCCTTGCTTTGTGTTAGCAGAACTCCAATCTCAGCTTCCACCTGCATATGGCTGCTTTCCCTTTGTGTCTGCGTCAGTTTTCCTCTTCTATTAAGGATACCGGTCTTATTGGATTTAGGGTCCTTTCTACTCCAGTGTGGCCTCACCTTAATCACATTTGCAAAGACCCTACTCCCAAATGAGGTCACATTCACAGGTATCAGGGTTAGGACTTCAACATAGCTTTTCAGAGGAGACAGTTGAACACACACTACTATCAACTAGGTGCTCATTAAAACATCAGATTCCTGTCTTTCTTGGTTTAAAAAAATAATAATGGTTTAATTTAAAAATCAGACAATAAAAGAATTCATAATCATTTTTTTCAGTTCACAATTCTCTATTTTTGGTCTTTTATATATTCAGTTCTTAGTATTTCATTATCATCTGTAGCATTTATTATTTCATCTTTAAATATGAAAAAGATTATCTTCTCTGAACAAGGAAAAAAATGAACTAGATTTAACCAGCAATTGAAAATGGGGCTGGGGTGCCTGGATGTCTCAGTTGGTTAAGCATCTGCCTTCTACTCAGGTCATGATCTCAGGTTCCTGGGCCTGAGCCACGAGTCTGGCTTACTGCTCAGAGGGAAGTCTGCTTCTCTCTCTCCCTGTGTGCTCACAGTCTCTTAAGTACATAAATAAAATATTTTTTTTTAAATAAAGATGAGGATAAAAAGAGCAATGGCCCTTCAAACACACTAATCATGGATATTGTGGCATCACTTTCTCTAGTAATTTATTTAAATAGGTAAACTAATGAAACAGGATAATGAAATCTTGCCCACAGCTGAGGAAGTTTCTCCTGGAATTATTAATTCATATTAAATGATCTCCTGGAATAACTTTGATGGCAATAATTTGAATGTAATAAAATTTGAAATTTTTTAAATTAATAGGACACATGAGCAAGAATATTTACATAAGATTGATAAATTTTATCTGTAATACATGTATAATGCATTATATTTAAAATGCACATACAACCTGAAAATACACTATTTTATTATAATTGAGTTTCCTACAGTCTCTAAGAATGTGTAAGTGGTACCTAAAAATATTTTCAACTTTTTGCTTCCTTTAGTTGAATGTTACAAATTTATTGCATCCAGCAAATTCCAAACCACACATTAGATCCTACAGAGACATTTTCCATGACATCGAGAAGCATAATATTACTCTAAGAGTTACATCGGTATAAATATGGGCCTTAAGGAAATTTTACCAAAATCGTAATTGTGACACAGGATAGATATCTCAGAAAAAATGGAATGTTAAATTCCTTCATTCAGCCAATATATATGAAAAGCCTGCTGTAAGCCAGGCACTGGTCACTGTCCTGGGAACAGAGCAGTGAACGGTGTTCCAAATTCCTGCCTTCAAGCAGCTTACATTTAGGGGGATGGGGGTGGTGGTGTCACCAGGTAAAAAACAGGATGCCTTGTAAAACTGAAATTCTAGGTAAACCACAAATACGTTTTCAATGTAAGTATGTTCCATGCAATATTTGGGACCCTTGAATAATTACATAATGAATAAGCTTTCAGTATAACTAATGAGAAGTAGTAATATTTTAGTCTAAGTATGTCTAATGCAATATGTAGGACACACTTACACTACAAAGTTTTTTGCTGTTCATCCAAAATCCAAACTTAACCGGGTGCCCTGTATTTTTATTTGCTAAATGTGATGGTATGAGAAGGATGAGGGCAGACAGAAAATAAACACACAATAAAGGAGGATGCCATTGCTGATAAGTGTAAGAAAATAAAATGTGGTTGGTAGAACCGGACGTGCCGCAAGAGTTGGGGTTCACCGCGATGTGCCACAGGCCATCTCTCCACAGGAGGCCCTGCCACCAATGGGGGGAAGTGCTTTCCTGGTTCAGCAGACAGGCCCGAGGCAGGACTATCGCAGGGTCCCCAGGGACCCAAGGGAGTCCAGGGTGCTGCTGCAGTAGAGAGAGCAGAGGAAAGACCAACATTTTATTACCCTTTCAGAGTTTGTCATGAGCCAGAATTAATTCTGTGACATAACTCCGCATATAACCTTTAGTTGTGTGCCTGCCCGTCTCTCTGTGCGTCTCATCTTTATCTCTGCTGCTTTGCAAATGTGTGTGTGTGTGTGTGTGTGTGTGCATCTTACTTATAGACTAAACACAAAGTAATCTCTGCTGCGAGAAAAAATAATGAGCCACTTAATTAATTTGGGCCTTATTTACACTGTCTTGTCAATTTTGATCATTTGCTTATTTAACTAAAATGTTCTGCTTTCATTATAGTCATTAGCTTCCATCTATAAATAATAACGTACTCACATTCCATAAGTACGTTTGAGTTCCACACATTTTGTCTTTCGCAGTGGAGACGAAGACACAGGGAGTATTTTTATTTAATGAAACCTCCAAGCAAACCCTGTGGACTTGCTAGCAATGGGTTAACCTTCGAAATAACACCACAGATCAGGACTGTGATGTCCAAATTTGTTAATTTCATTCTTTGTTTTGAAAATCAGCCTCCATTTGACATTGTCGCATTGTCTACTGCCTCGCTCTTGCCCCTGCCGCCCTTGTCCCCACACAAGGACTCCATACGTGGCCCCCAACATGTGGATGCAGCCCTGTTCCCGGTTTTAAACATCAGGGATTTAAAGGCTCTAGATCCAGGGGACACTGGCACAGCATCTGTGTTCAGGTTCTGCTTCCATCCTTGTGTCTAAATCTCTGGCTCCGTAGCTTCCCACAACCACAGCCCGTAGAAGCCTAGAACTCTATCTTTGTCTTGTTATTTGCTCTTTTTAAAACCCACTTCTTCTCTGATCTCTGGCCTGGCTGTTGAGGTGATTTTACCTCCTGATAAAACTTTTTGAATAAAATGTTTGTGGATTAATAAGCGTTCTTCATCCCCGTGTTTTGCTCACTCATAAGCTGGGACATTCCAAATCAATTCCTCAGGTTCCTATTGAGTTTTCATTTAGACTTGTGTCCTGCTATTGTCTCACGGTTTGCCTAATAGACTGAACTTTTCTGAGCATGGGCAACTGGATTGGCTCTTAGTGTGCACAAAACTCAATTTGTGCATGTGGTTCCAGATCCTATCATCCCATCTGCCCTCATTGGATTTGGCAGGGCCGGGACACTTGGGCACATAAGCTAAGCTCCTTCCTTTTTCCCCTATAATGGGACCAGCTAGATATTTTTCTCCTTCTTGCTTTCCAAAGAGTGAGAAAAAAACAAAAATTACTATGTACTTTATTCTGAATCCTCAAGACAAAAGTATCATATAATATCCTACATCTCAAAGATATTTAATTAGAGGCACCGTGCATATATTATTAAATATTTCCAGAACCAGCCATTAGAAAAGCCCTATATTTGCAGAAATTAGAAACTTAACTACATTTTTAATCTCTTCACTTTTAGGTACTCTTGCAGAATAGATAACATGAGTTCCTCCCTCTCAATTCATCCAACCTCTGACTTCCTAGACAAAATCATCGAGGCTTCTGATTTGAGACTGGATTTCTCTTTTTGATCTATGGACCCACTCTCAATCTTTGCTATGTCTGAGTTTTTTCCCTTAGACCCATTAGAGCTTCTTTTTGTGGTGTTCCAACTGTCCAGCTCTGACTGGCAGACATTTAGCTCTTTCTTCCAAGCAAGTACCTGTCTCTGATGTCTCATGCACCGTTAAGCCAAAGGACCCTCTTTCCATGTAAATAGTCACCTTTGCCTAGGTATCCAGAAGAGAGACGCAATATTGTCCTTCTTGCTTTGGGGAAGTGCTTCTGATACTTTAATATTTATGTTCTAGATCTAAAATTTCTAGATCTAGTTAGTTGTGTCAACCTAACCCCCAGTCTCAGTTTCCTCATTTGCAAAAGGAGGCTATTGAGGATATTGACTATTTCATCTCCAAGGTCACCTACACTCCTGTGCACCATTCATCATATTTGGCACATCCTCTCCTCTTTATAAAACTCAAGTCTATTTGAATCAGACAAAGAGCATGAAAATGATGGTAGGCATGATTTTGTTCCAACAGGATTTCTATCATCATAGTCATCTACTCATTTTTTTTAGAAAACCTTAAGAGGAGAAAAATATGCAAATTAAAGATAAATACATATTAAATAATTATAAACCATAAATTATGTCAGCTTTAAGAATAGAGAGAACATCACTAAACTCTTCTAAAAAGAAATAAAGTGACTTATAGGGGCAGCCCCCAGTAGCTCAGTGGTTTAGCGCTGCCTTCAGCCCGGGGTATGATCCTGGAGTCCCAGGATTGAGTCCCACGTCAGGCTTCCTGCATGGAGCCTGCTTCTCCCTCTGCCTCTCTTTCTGTGTCTCTCATGAATAAATAAATAAAATCTTTAAAAAAAAAAATAAAGTGACTTATATATTGTTATCTTTATGTGTCTGCTGATTCTTTACTGCTTTATTTGGAAGACAGTACATACATAGTTTTAAATTTTTAAAAATTAAGTAGATCAGATGAAACGTAATTGTGATTCCTGCTCCTCTGTTATTTTTCATAGTGGAGTCTGCATGTTTAAACCATTCAGTGTGAATCTATTTCTAAGAACATTAAGTTTGAGGAATATTTTTATCATATGCCTCACACTCCAGGATTGGCTATAAGTTAATAATGCTCATTGGTGTTAATAAGTGATGAATCACTAAATTCTACTCCTGAAACCAGTATTACACTCTATGTTAACTAACTAGAATTTAAATAAAAACTTTTAATTAATTAATTAATTAATTAAATGTTTAAAGAACTATTTTGAAAATGAAGACTCATCCAATCACATTATCTGGGAGATCCCATATAATTAGAATTATGGGTTTCAAAATGAATTGGGATGATTTCTTAATTCTCTATATAAATGTACACAGTTTACCAGTGGGTTTGTCTTTATACCCCCATTTGCTAGATCTATCCTGTTAATTCCAGAGTAAATCCTGACGAAGTGCAGATGCTTTAGGTAAGCCTCAGCCCAGCGGTGCACTGGGTTTGGAATGTCTCACTATTATATGCTCAGCAAGTTTTAATCCTGCCTTCATTGCTCCATTTCAGCCACAGTATTGACCTACTGTGGAGCTTTTGCTTCAGGCTCCTGCTGGGCCTGAACTTCCTTGAATAAAGCATTGGCCCCACTTGGTTATTATCAGCCCCAATTCTAGAGAACAACAAACTACTTGTTCCCACAGCATGGCCATGTTCCCTCCAGGAATGAGCTCCTCTGCCCAGAGACGGAGCGCTGTCATCCAACTACTTTTGACCTTGAACTACTGCTTGTCCTTCCAAAACTATGACCTATTCATACCACACAGAGATTTGCCATTTTACTCAGGATAACCCCATGGCTAGCTAGGTCTGCTTTCCAATTTCCAGATTTTTGTCCATATCTCTCCATCACCTCTTGTTACTGAAATGGCACTCTGACCCATCCTAACATTTCCAAATAGGAAGGGAAATTGCATAGTTGTTTGGGTCATTCATGATAGACTTGGGCATTAAATAGGGGAGGTAATTGAAATTGTTTACAAAGTTTCTCTTTTAAAATTAAACATTAAGCAAGGTACCAAGACGATTCACCATATAATGCTTGCAAAGATAAATATGAGTTATTAAAAATATAAACTTTGACAAGAGCATGATGTACCTCTTGTTTTTCCTATGTTGTTAGTGAAGGGGGCTATAAAAATTGGATTAAACTTGAAAATAATATAAAAATAAGCATTGGAACATCCAATATTATCATATTAATCTTTCTGGCCCTTTTAGAAATAATGAGCTCATTTCAAAAATTGTGTGCTCTTTTTCCCTGGTCTGGTAATTTTTTGCATTTAACTTTCAAAACATTAAAAAGTACTATTTACAAGTTTTTCTGGGTCATTTTCTGAAATATTTTTTCACAAGTTTATATTTTAGTAGAAACAAGATCATTTTTAAGAACTAAAATTTGAGCATGTATTCTTGGCTTTTAAAGCTGTTGCTTCCCATGAAAGATTTTTTCCTAAGATTTCCGTAAGCTATCCATAGAACCATCAATTTAAGGCGGTGGTCTACTTTCTGGTATGTACGGGTTACTGTCCGGTTCAAATTTAAAATCCTGACAATCATTTGAGGATTTTTCCCAATGATGGGAAAGAGCACGATGATTTCAGAGTTAGCAGAACAAGGAGCTACTTCTGGTTTCTTTACCTCGCCACTCTGTTCTCAGATCTTGCCCTCTCCAGCCCTAAAATTCCCTATTTAAGTGATAAGAATATATCTTCTTTATTCAAGGGTCAATGTGAGGAGTAAAGTAGATAGTATATGTAAATTACTTAGTTCAGTGCCTTACATATAGTAGGAACATAATAAAATTATTTAAAATAACACATAAATTATGTATCTCTGAAGGAATTGAGGCAGGTGTTCATTATGCAATGCTTGAATCTAATTCTACTCATGCTTTTATTAAAAACCTTTTCTATTTTCCACATTTTTTTCTAATACTAACAATTTGCCTTTTAAAGCTAGAACCCATGACTGTTTTTTGAAGTGAAAAAATATTCTGCGCGACTCCATCTTAAGCCAGAATCATTTTTTTCAGAAATATATATATTTATTCGGAAAATATATATTTCTCCATATCCATCCTGGTTTAGATTTTCAAAAAGGTCTAGTACACATTGTCCTGCCCCTGGATATTCTGAATAGTTAAGACATATGGTGTGACTTTATGGAGGGTCGACTCTCCTCAAAGAAATGTGACAAACTCAGCCATCTAAGGGGGTGGAATTAAAAAGTCACATCAGTTCAAGTAAGAGTAATGCACAAGATCCACTTAATAAATTCCTTTCTGACAGGGGACTAATTTAGGCTACAACCCAGAATCTCCAGCACATCGAGCCCTTCTGATGTTAAGAATTCCCTACAAAAGTTTAAAAAATAAAGAACAAATTAAAAAACATTCAACATGCAGTGACAACAAATTAAGAGTGATACAGGAGTCATTGCCACAAACTGTAAAGAACATGAGAGGGATATTACAACTGATTTCACCTTCTCCCTATAGCAGAGATTAATACAGTAGTAATTTTTACTTTGATGTATAATCCATATTAAAGATAGAGAGTGACTTAAATGGTGCCTGTGATATATGGAACTTGAGATATATCACAGGCCCTTGAGCACAGGCACTAAAAATCTTCGAATTTTATAAGACAATTGGCATATATTTGTGGCATTATTTTGGGGAGATGTAGAATAGGAAGTTTAACCTAGCTTATTTTAAATTCCCATTAATATACATTACCATCTCATTTAAATTATGTTGCTGTTTGAGTTAGCTACCTAGATAGGTAAATCCAGTGAAATTAATGTAATACAGTATGATGATAAAATTGCTCTGTTTTCTTTCTGAATTACAGAAGTGTTCTCATGGGCCACAAAAACTGTAGAATGTGTATATTATGTTATAAACATAAATAATGTTATTTTCAAGTGCAAAAGTAATTTCAAAAAACTATTTGCAGTTGGCATACACAATAATGAAATATACTGAAGTGATAAAAGAGCCTGTGGTTCTTAAGGTTGAAGTGGGTGCTATTGACATTGAACAGATCCATAGACATGAAAAATGGACCATCTGTCCTTTTGCTGACTCAGTGAGAACAGTTTAAAAACCAGATCAATGCTTTCAGATAGCTACTGATTATAATAGATAAAAAGAACCTTAAACTCACAGTACAGTATTTTGTAGCCCTCATATTTGAGTCTTTGTTACAAAAGTAAAACCTCCAGTTACCCAAAAATAAATCTACTCTTTCAATGAAATGAAGCATTTCAATGATACTCATTTTAAATGTAACATCATTGGGTCTTATAGGAAAACAGCCTGAGGATTCAGTATGTAGACATTTACCCATTTATATAACATAAGTATATTCAGACAAAAAAAAAAAGGAAAATTATGCAAATTACTTCTATCTTTTTACATTGTACCAAACATCTGGATATTTTGGGACATCTGTGTGTTTGACAACGACCAACCTCAAAATGATTAACTGAGCACTTCATTTTTTATCTAAATGATTTGGCACCAAGGAGAAACAGATCTAATGATTATTAATTAACCTTCCTGTCCAAGGAGAGTTCGAAATTTTTCTATTGTGAAACACACAGAGAAGCTATTCACTACACTAAAACTGTGTTGCCTAAGTCTGAATCTAAAAGCAATCACAATTAATGCTTGTGGATATACATAAAAATACATTTTCTTCTATCTTTAAGATAAAACAAATCACAGAAGGATGGTGGAATTGAATATTTGGGTTTTAAATCACCAGTGAATATCAATATCACACTAACATGAGTGACTATCAATATCACAGTAGCACAAGTTTTCACTTGATGAGAAAGATTTGCATATAAATGAACATCCACAACACCAGGCAATATGTCAGCTCTAAAATGCCAATATTTAAGCTCCATTATCCTTCAGGATCTTAACAAAGCCACTCAAGCTTTCTGCATGGTTGCCACAACTCCAGAGAGGCAACAGGCAGCCACAAGGATGCTTTTGACTAATCACACTGGTCACTTGCATCATCAATACCTTCTCAAAATAGTTAAAGATGACAGACAGGTTAGGCAATTTAGGACTCTCGACAACAGACATAAAACTAGAAAGTCTCAATGGCCAAGATGTGGCTTATTGGTAAGAACAGATTGAAGGGGGATACTATTGGGACTAGACTGGGGGGGGGGGGAGTGGTGCAGAAACATGCTATGGCTCAAGATGGTAAAGAGCTTTATATGTGGTCAGTGAGGCAGCTGAGTATGGTGAGAATGGGTTATAATGAAACTGACACAGTTTGGGACTGAAAGGATTTAAAAAGTGGAGTTTGGAAGAATTAGATATTATGTCTGAAGCAATTGTGTATGTGCATATGTGTGTCTGTGTGTTTGTGCAAACCTGTACATATAAAACCCACCACATTCTCCTCAACTCCCTCATTTCTTCTTCCCTTCCAGGGAAAGCCATATACCTAACAAACATTTTAGAGCTTGTGTATAAAATCTACAAAGAAAAGACAAAAGGTTTATTACTACAATACAATATAGACATCATATGTCCATATGTCTCACACATTCACTTTTTGTCCAAGTTACACATGAGACATACTGACTTATATCTGGTAACTGATCCCAATTTCTCTTATTCCATAGTCTCCTTTCCTTCTCAAATTATCAGTTGCCCTGTATAATTTATTTCTCTGACATTCTCCATCAATTCAGGTACCTCTACCAGCTTTCTTTGGGAGCTTCTAAGACCACAAACAAGTGCTTTACCTTTGAATTCACGCTCCTGTAAAGGAGTGTTTGTCATTATAACCCTCTTACCTTCTTACATGTCAACTGACTGATCATGTGACTTTAAAACCTTAATTTCTTTGCATCTCAATTTTTTCTACAAAATAGCACTGACATTAAAAACAATACACATATAAACACATACCTCATAATAAGTGCTAAGAAACAAATAGCAATGACAGGGAATCACTAATAGGGAATTATGAGATGATGACAGCTACCTTTGTGCTACTCTTTCTGACTCAAACAGCTGCCTACACTCATGTGCTACTGGAGTCTTGAGAGAAAGAGCACGTGCAGGAACTTTTGCTTCATGAGTCAGGGAGGAAGCAGACCCTGGTAGGTGAGAAATCTGAATGGAGTCCCCACTGAATGTGGTAAATTCTGGGGAAAGTCTAGCCTGCAGGGTAGATGAGCAAAGCCTGCCCAAAGAGCGGTCCTTGCTGGGTCTACCAGTCTCCTCTGTCCTTGAGCAGCTCCTAGATGGAGGATTTTTTTTTTCATCAAGAAACAAAAAAGCAAAAACCATAAAGGAAAAGATTGTTAAAAATGACTCCACTAAAATAAAAACTTGAGTGAAGATAAACTAAATAAAAGTGAAAAGGCATATCAAGATTAAAAATATATATTTTTTTAATTTATGATAGTCACAGAGAGAGAGAGAGAGAGAGAGGCAGAGACACAGGCAGAGGGAGAAGCAGGCTCCATGCACCGGGAGCCCGACGTGGGATTTGATCCAGGGTCTCCCGGATCGCGCCCTGGGCCAAAGGCAGGCGCCAAACCGCTGCGCCACCCAGGGATCCCCAAAAATATTTTTTTAAAAAATTAGCCTAAAAGAAAAAGGGGCAGAAAGGTAGGTATTTGAGAAGAAAAAAGTTAGAATGCAATAATATATCCAAAGATGTTAAAGCTCACTAATAGCTTCTGAAATATTAATTAAGAGAGATTGACCAAAATTAAGTTATGGTACCAAGGTAATAATGAAGATGTGTAAAGCTAAGACTCATATACTTTACCAGTTGAAGGATAAATTAGTACCCCACAAAGGAGAACACCTTTGAAATACCTGTTAAATCTGAATATGCTTATGAGCTGAGCCTCCAAAGTTTTACTACTAGGTGAATTCCCCAGTGAAACTGGCAAAAAATTTCCGTAAGAAGTATGTCCAAGGATGCTTAGGTCCTTTCCCTCATTAAGAGTGAAACACAACAACAGCCTAATTATTCTTCAGCAGGGAAATGGATAAACTCTGTTCACACAGTAGGATAATGAACCAAAATTAAAATAAACTATATTTACATATATCAACCTGCGTAAATTACAATATCCATGGTGATTTTTCAAAAGTGAGTTGAAAAAAGTATTAAATGCCTTAAAGCTGTAAAAGTGTATTAAATGTATAAAATGCATTTATTTAAATGGTTTTATAAAATCCTGAAGCCTAAAAAAAAACTTTCAACCTAAAAATAATATTACTTGCATTGTTAATACAGATATCCATATTTCATAAATATAATGCTGTGCACATATATACATATCAACTTCATGAAAGTGATTATAGCTGAGAAAGAGAGGGCAAAAGGACAGGAGAGGCTTTAGCTGCATAGACCATTTGAATTCAAGAGAGACAGAGAGAGCTCAACATGTCAGCATCTGCTTTTTCATGGAATTGGACATTCTCTGTAATATTTTTATATTAATGAAATCATGATTATAGTGGGAAATTTCACAAACTGACATACCTCATAACAAGAACACAATGGGGTGAGGTGGAATGAAAGGCTCCATGTTATAGAGTGGCCTGGTGGTGTGCTCAGGGATCAGGTGTGGAATGATCCAGATGCTTATCAGACCTGCATCATTGAGACAGTTATTTAACTTTGTGAAGATTCAAGTTTTTCCCCCACAAAATGGAATCTGCTTCACAGTATTATTATGAAGCAAAATGTACCAGGACAGTGTATATAAAACAATTGGCACTATGCCCAGAATAAATGTTCCATAAATGTTGGACACACGGTCCATTCATTCATCATTATTAAAATTTCCAGGCTAAAAACATAATGTCAGGAAGACATTATGAGGGCAAATGGAAGGATATGGTAATATAATATCAAGCATTAATTGAACATCAACTAGGCTCCAGCACTTCAAATAATTTACCTATAATCCTCCAAATAACCATGCAATGGCAACTTTATCATGCGGTGTAAAGAGACCAAGGCCCTAAGAGGTTCAGGGTTTTGCCTAAATCTCTAAGCCTGTTAAAGTTGTGAGGTACAGAATAAATCCCACATGTGACTCCTGAGTTATTTTATTTATAGTTATATTCAAACTGGGCTCCCACAGGCTATGGCAGCTTCAAAATGTTTGAGAACTGTTCTACACCATATTGCCTTTCTGAATACTAGATGTTTTCTAAGGTTCAAAGGAAAACCAGTATGTACCTTGATACCAGTATAATACTTTGATTGTGATATAAGATGTAATGCAAGGAAAGATTATGAAGAACAAAGTCACTTAAGCCATAGGCATATGATTTTTTTTAACTGTTTTACAGTGTATTGTATACATATAGATAATTTGGTATAGGTAATTACGTTGACCGGATGTTATGTTATTGTTTTAATATGCACAGCGAAGTGGCTTTCAAATAGATTTTCAGTCCTGAGACTCCTTTATTTCCTTGAAATTGTAAGTAAAAGTCAAATACATAAATTTGAGCTTAGAAAGGGGACTTTAAGCATTCTACCCAAATCCTTGGAGATGTTTCAAGGAGCACCTTGGGGCAAACCAAAGATAACTTAGAAAAAATTAGTGTACAAGATAAACTCTAAGATTAAATAAATTAAGGAGAAAATTCTGGGCTCCCAAATATGACCACCTGGGTTTGACTCCCAGGTCCTCCACTTACTAGTTGTCTGACATTAACCAAATCACTTAACTGGTGCAAAAAAAAAAAAGAAAGAAAGAAAGAAAGAAAAAAAAGAAAAGAAAAAAAGAAAACCAGTACCCTCTAACCTACCTTACAGGATTACTATGAATATTAACTAATGCATGTCAAGCACTTAGAAAGGGGATCAATAAAGTCATTTATGACCAATCTGCGGTGGCCACCATCATTATTGGTTATAATGAAATTAATCAAATGTGTGAAAAATCTAGCTGGTGCCTGCCACAGATATGTGCATGAATGCATGTGTGTATATTTAACCTCCAACATTTTTCCTACTTTTATGCCTAGAAATCTACTCTATATCAGGCACTAGAAATTGTTTAAAAAATGCTATTAGATTAGATTAAAAGGTAATGAGGAATGAAATAGCAATCTCAAAACACAGTACTGAGACATGATTATTTTCTGTAGGTTAGAATAAATATCGAGCCGATGGTATTTTTGTTAGAAAGTGTCCTTCATCCTCTGTAGTTTAGTATCTGTTCTTCTGGATATTTTCGTAGTTGAAACATTCCTGGCCACACAGAAATGTGAATTGTTCATTAAAAGAAGTGTCCTCATCACTGCCTTATAAAGATGATTCTGACAGCTTAGTTCTTTATGAACTATTTGTGTGTAGGCTTGCCCTGACTTTGGACAAGTTGGCCACTGAAGCAGAAAAATCACTGCCAGAGTTGTCAAATATCATTGGTGCAATGTGCCTTTCTATGTGCCTCACTGAGCAGCTTCCAGTGACATTTGACATGGGGTTTTCTCCCAAGGCCATGGCATGCTGTGTGCAACGGAATCCAACCTGAAAGACTAGTGCGTGGCAGGGTATTCTTGATACACCTCCAGGCATTCCATGTTCATTTATAAAATGCCTTCTTTCTCCTTCAAATTAATCTTATATTTTTCTCCCATCACTATTCTAATACTTTTTTGACTTTTTATATTTTGACACATTTCAAACAGCCTGATAGGACTGAACTAAGTATGGTATACAAAAACCCAAGTTACAATGGTCAGAAATAAGTAAAAACCAAAAAACAACACTGCAGAATTACCTTTACAGCTGTATTAGTATCCACTTCAGGCCTTTTCTATTTTTTTTTTTTTTTGCCTTTAAATTATGTCTTTGTTTTTAATTAAGCTGTGTGTATTACATTTACAAAACCGTTAATCCACCTCCAAAATTTGTAACGCTCCTGGTCATTCTCTTTCTCCACAAATGCAAGTTCAGTGCCTGATTTGTGGTAGAGCTACTAAAACAACAGGAGAGTGATCACATGTTTCTTTATGGAAGGCATTAGCTGCAATAATTAATCTGAGTAGTACATTTATATTGACCCATCTAAGTAAACCAAACTATACTTTTTTTTTCTTCCTGCGTATATAATTCAAAGCCCAGTTAGGTTCGAATATTTCTTTAAATTTTTAGCCACAATGCGTGTTGTTGGTTTATCCATCCATCTGCTAAGCCTGTATGTGGCACCTCCTATGTGCCTGCCTTTTGGGATTCAGAGGATTCCTAGTCTGAGGGAAGAGGACGATAAGCAAATAAGCAATGTGTGAGGTGTGTGGAACTCAGTGGTAGTAATGTGCAGTGGGCAGAGGGGCAACAGAAGAGAATAGGAGTTCAAGGAGAGAAGGTAATGGAGAAGGTGATATCTGAGCTGGACAAAAGGGGTAAAATAATGACAATCTGAGATAAGAAGTCAGTTTGGTCATTTGTTAACCAAAAGGACACAAGTAATAACAGAATTAAAATAGGGCAATTGAACAGGTTATATGAAGCTCTATATTTAAATGGCACTTTCATATATTCACTTACTCACTCCTTCCTTCTTTCCTTTGTAAGAGCCCCTTGAGATATACAAGCCAATATGTCTCAGATTTTTCAAGTCAGAGACTGGCTCTCAGAGTACACACTCAGTGTTATATGAATGAAGAAACTCAACAAACATTCATTGAGTGCCTGTTACTTCTGTGTGCCTCAATTCTTTATCTGTAAAATTAGCAAGATAACCATACCTTTTATTAAGGTTACAGGAAAAAATAAATGAGACATCAGTGTTAGGCTCAAAGTCAGTTACATAAGCAAGTTATAATTACTGCTAGTAGTAGGGCTAGTAAGAGTACGCCGGGTACTATTTTAAGCACTGATTTTGAGCAAAATGAAAGCTGGCTTTCACGGAGCTTACACAGCGAATTAAGTGGAGTGATAAAGGGGTCGACAGCAAAAGGAAATAAGCTTGAAAAATTGATTGGCAGAGAGAAAGGCACAAACTGCATAGGAAATCACAAGCCATGGTAAGAATTTAGAATTTTAAGCAAGAAAGGGAACATGATCTAACTTATACACTAGAAGAATTACTTCCATGCTGAACAAATTGAAGGAGGGCAAGAGTGGAAAGACTTGATCAGTTAGAAGATTATTCAGACGATATGGCTTTGGGCCAGGATGTGTGTGCGTTGGGGCCAAGGGTTGATGGATGCAGGGAGAAATGGTCAAAATTTGGATATATTCTGGAGATTTACCAGGCAACATTCCCTGATGGATTAATTGTTTTGCAAGAGAGAGAGGTTCCAGAATTTCAGCCTCAACAGACAGGTTGAGGTTGTCTTATCTTGAGATGGAAGATTTATAAGGAAGAAAAATAGTGGTAGAAATCAAAACTTCTGTTTTAGACTTGTTCATACTAAACAGATCCATGACTATGATGCAGGATTACAAAACCAAGGAACCAACTTGGGTTAGGAAAAATGGATAGAAATGAAAGGAAGAAAGATATTAGCATGGTTTAAAAATTCAAAGTCAGGGATGGAAGACAGGAAGGCTCAAAACGGGATCTGAATGGGAAGGATCCCATGGAATAGTAACAAGAATTAAAACTGGAGAGAAACAACCAGGCCTTGAAATGCTAAGATGAACAGTTTGCCCGACGTTTACTATGATTGGCAAGAGTTAAGATGTTCAAAACAACTTTTCCCACTCAAAAGTTAGAGGGGGAGACAAACCATGAGAGACTCCTAACTCTGGGAGATGAACAAAGGGTAGTGGAAGGGGAAGCGGGCAGGGGCTTGGGGTGACTGGGTGACGGGCACTGAGCGGGGTACTTGATGGGATGAGCGCTGGGTGTTCCATGTTGGCAAATCAAACTTCAATTTAAAAAAAGGAAAAAAAGATTTTCAAAACGAACTGATTCGAGCTAAGGATCTTAGCATTCATCACATTATATTGGGTTAACTGTGTTTCTGCTTTGTTTGCGGAAGTAAATTGAAAAGAAATGGCTTGTGCCTAAACAGGAACTCTAACTGGAATGTTAGAGTCATTCTGGTAGACTAATCATTCTGAGTAGCCCAGTCATTCCTGCGTCTACTCTAAATTCAAACTTCTCGTGCTTATAGAGCATCCAGGGTTACGGAGAAAGCTCCAGGTATTTGTCTTAGCACAGCAAAGAATGGTAACTCTCACTTCCTCCAGTCTGAAAACAACTCTGAGCATCCTGCTACTACCTCATGTTGCTTCCTACCAGAGTCAAGAGCCACATTTCGGTGTTTCTCTTTCTTTTGTATTTAATTTGCTAAACTCCAAGTCAGACCGAACCCTGGTCTGCTTGAAGAAAATACAGAGACGTCATTATTCCTCCCCTGTGCACGTTCCCCTATCTATACTCTAGTTCACTCAAAACTCAGAGAAAAACACATCTGTATTGAAACATTTGTATGGCATTGATTGCTCCCCATGGGATTATTCCGCCAACAACTGTGTAACAACGTTAGGGTGAAAATCATCTCTGTGGCTTGTCTTGTGTGGGCTAACACCCTAGCGAGATGGACAAATAACCTAAGATGTGTCTCTACTTCTCTCTGAGACCCGTCTTTTCAATAAGTGTTTATTTATTATACCTCCTGCTTGCTTTTAGTGAGTGATGTTTCTTGAAGAGAGAACAAATTGTGTCTTTTCCACTTGAAAACACAATTTCTTTTTATTGTAGTAAAACTAACCCATTAAAAAAAAAGTTTTTAAAGATGTGGGAGTAGATGGCATTTAAAGTTGTAGTGTTCAAATTTTGATTATAAATCAGACTGAAAGTGTAGGATGCACATCTTTGTTTTCCACTGCCCCCCCACTTACAGCCACGTACACATCATTCCAGAATCTCAACCTTCATTTTGTTTCCTACTCCTTCTTCCCTCCCCATGCCTCATTATTCTGTTTCCCGTAACACCTCCTTAACTTTCCTGCCTCATCCATCAACCCAATGTTTCTTCTTAATTGGACATTTGAGGCCACCAGAGACCCCTAAGCAGTACCGGGACTTGCAAAAATCACATTGGCCAGGTGACACGAAGTTGGCCAGGTGGAGCAGTATACCTCCTCAGAGTGATCTTCCAGTGACTGGAGAGAAGGACACATCAACAAACTTTGCTAAGTGTGATTCATGCTTCAGTAGATGTTGTCCAGAGGAGAAGGCTTTAACTCTTTCTAGGACAGTCAAGGAATATTTCACTGTAAATGTGATGTTTAGCTGAATCCTACAGGATGAGTAGGAATTTGCCAGTGAAGGAAGGCATTTTTAGGTGAAAAAAAGCAGCATGTTAAGGGAACAGAGGAATTCAAGGATACAACCCATTTGGAAAAAAGAAGTTAGTGCCTGGAAAGAAGGGTACTGAAAGGTGAAGGGTCAGACATTAAAGGATTTTGATCAGAGGCCTCCCATCATCACATTGGAAGCAGTGTGGAAGACAAAATAATTTGGATACCAAGTTCAGATAAAAGTGTGTTGCCATATTTGCAATGATGTCAAGGGGATTAAGAGGCTGAGACAGAATTGAGAGAGTTTTAGGAATCAAAATCCACATCAGTAAATGACAAAGCACAGGAATGCAAGATGAAGGAGGCAGAAGAAGAGGAGGAGGTAAAGGGTAATACCCAGGTGTCATTCACAAAAAAAGAAGAAGAAGAAGAAGGAGGAGGAGGAGGAGGAGGAGGAGGAGGAAAAAAGAGAGAGAGAGAGAAAGAGAATGAAAGAGATATTGACTGGGGTTGAATCAGCATGGGAAGATGATATGCCTGATTTTGGAAGTGTTGAGCATAAGGATCCTGTGATATGAGTCAAGTTATATACATGGGAGTCTTTCCGTAGGCAGAAGTCAAAGTCATAGGTGTGGATGGAATTACTCAAGTTAGAACATGTAGAATAAAAAGGACATGGGATGAAGGAAAAACGTTTGGGACTGTCCCAAGAATACAGGTTTATTCCCTTACTGTTATAGCCAAAATCCAAAGAGACTCTAATAAGCTTGGTCCCCCATGGGTCCTCCTTACTAACGTAAGGGATATCAACCATACTTCTGAGAAATCTCAAGTATATTTTCTGTATTTATAAAAGTAAAATATTTTGATCCTCTAATGACACATTACAGTGCCAGAACCATCCATTGGCCACTGATACTCTCTCTCCATAAGGTTTAATAAACCCCTGAGATCTTAGAAAGCAGTTTTCAGAGGGGTATGGAAACAAATTTCTCCTCTTTCTTATGAATACCCATAGGAGCTGGTGTCACTATAATCTACTATGTAATCTTTGAAAGTCCCTCCAGAAAATCAAAACACTCATAAAATAAAGCTAAGATCTTGTCAGGCAAAGCTTTAGCCGGCACTATTCAAGGAAGAAAGCTATCTTTTGACCTCTGAAAAATGACCTATTTGCCTCCTCCTCTAAGGAATAGTAGCAAAACCATTACAACTATAAATGTGTACTTAATAATGATAAAAAACATTTGACTTTCAGGAATCCTGTTTAGAAAGGGTTCAGGAGGACTTACAAAATTACATTACCAGTTACCACCTAGACAAGATCCTTGCTTTCCTCACTTCCTTTAGATAGACCAGTCACTTGTTCACTTGTGCACACTCACACACACGTTTACCTGAAATCCAACAGACATTCCATGATCTTTTAAAATTTGTTTTGTTTTCCCAAAACTTTCTCTAGATATGTTTTTACCTAACTCCTTCGGGCTAATATTTCCTTATTGCTGCCATTTAATGAATTTTGATGCTGTGCCAAACCATAAGAGCTTTGTGCTCTTTATTTCACTTCCTCTTCCAATGAATGAAATGTTCAAACCGGTTTTATACATAAATCTGAACTTATAAAAGGCTAAACACCTTGTCCAAGGTCATGGATCTACAAAGATGCATAGCCAGGGTCTGAAACAAAGTCTCTATGACCCTAAAGCCCCAACTCCTTTCAAACGCTGTCATCTCCAGATGAGCTGGGTACATGGTAGTCTCTACTAATTGTAAGTTATCCGAAGTCTGTTAATTTCAGCATTCAGCATTGAATAGCAACGTTTTATATTCCAGTAATAAAAAAAAGAATGGAAAATTCCGAAGTACTGTCAGCAGGAGCACAATAAAAATGAAACGCCCAGCAAGAGGGATTCAATTTATGTTCACTGGATCTGAACTTGTCTAGGTCAAACAATATTATTGACGTCGTCCTATCTCCAAGGGTACGCCATAACTTCAGGTTGTGAAGATGTAGTTTCAGTTAAATATTTTTAAATTATATTCAATAAGAAATTATTTTACAGAGTCCAATTTATCACAAATGAAACCTTTTGGCTAGTAGGGAGAGTCTTGTTCCTATCCGTGCGCTCTTGGCCCACTGCCCTCTTGCCATGTGGTACTCTGCAATGGCAGAGGAGGACACAATCACATGCCAGCAGAGGCACCTGTCAGGACCTTTTGGGGGCTGAATCTCTTTATGAACTAACAGGCAGCTCCCAAAACAGATCTGATTTAAGCAGAACACGATCCCCAAATTGTTGCCTTTCCACATGTTATTTTAGAACATGTGAACAGCACCCTAAATAAATTGGTTAAAGAGTGACTTCAACTGGCTCAATGTATGAGTATTGACTTTTTTGTCCTTCAGAGTTTTACGGTAGCCACTCAAAGACAAATGAGGAAATAGTTTCCAAAAATGCAGTCAACAGTCATTTTCTACATTGTGAGCACAGGAAAGGGGGAAATAAAAGATGAATGTTATACCTAAGTGCTATCCATAGTAGCTCTATCTAATCTTGGCAATGACAAAACTATACAAACTTTACCAAATGAAGGCAATGCAGCCAGAAGGTGCATTTTTTTCAGAAGGTACATTTTTTTTTTGGTCACTCAGTCCATTATGTCACTGATCCTGCAGAAAAAAAAAAATTAATTCCTCTATGATGTCACTTAATCCCTCACCAATAAATATATTAATTCAAAAAAATCTGATTTTTGCCATAGAATAGAAGCTCCAGCACAATAATGAAGTGGTTTTTTTCTTTTTTGTCTAAACATTATTTATTCATTGCAACTGGGAGTGTTAAAACAATGCAATTTGGAATAAACATATGCTTGGTTAATGTTATCCTTTAGAGAGGAATAAAAATTAATAATTTAAAGCCATATAATTGTTATGCATCTGATTTGATAGAAATGTACCCTTGAGATACAAGAGTGAAGAATTATTCAAAAATCACAAATACTGAAGGAATCACAACTTCCTGGATGGTTAATGTAGTCCTCTGTAAACACAAAGTAGGAGTTTCAAAAAAATTATTATTATTATTTTTTTTTTTTTTTAGCAAGAGAGAATGAGCCAGCAGTTAAAGAGGGGCAGAGGAAGAGAGAGAGAAGTCCAAGAAGGCTCCATGCCAGCTCGGAGCCTGAAAAGGGGCTTGATCTCACAACTTTGAGATCATGACCTGATCCAAAATCAAGAGTCAAGCACTTAACTGACTGAACTACCTAGGCACCCCCAGGAGTTCCAAAATTTATGTAAATTGTCATTTCTGATAATGCAAAGAAAAATGTTGATCAATATCTTTGATAATTAAGTATCTTTTAAAAACTAATTTTTTTTTGTAAATCTGTGTCTGTATTAACAACAAACTCTCATACACTTTAACATATCAGTTCTGTCCAGTGTGATTTTATTTAAATGGCATAGACACTGGCCTTTGATTAGAACAGTGCCCTCTTGACTAGATTCAGATGGAGCTGTATCTAGTTTAAGGTACCACTAAGCCTCTATGGTCTTATTTCAGATCGTCAAAGTCAATCTCAGGGGTTGCAATTTCCATTTAACATCTCAGTGATTCTTATGCATGCTGAAATTCCAGGCTTCCAGTAATTTATATGGTGCCATAGAAATTTCCCAACTTTTGTCAAAGTTTTAAATAACTTACATGGCTCTCCAACTTTAATATAATAAATAATATATTATCTATATATACTATAGATTTTATGTTAAACAAAAACCACCAATACCTGAAGTGTTTATTTGGTGTAAGTACTGTTTTAGGTAGCAATTCATCAATTTACTGAATACTCTCAGCAATGGCATGAAGTATTATGTTTGTTAGCTACAGAGCTAATTTTGGTCTCATGTACTCTGGCTTCCCAAGCTTCATCTTAACTACCAGATTATACTATATTTTAAATGTCTGTCGTTGAAAACTGGACTGCTTCACAAGTCATAATAAAAGGGGGTAAAATGCTCCCAATATATAGCAGAATGAGGAGGAAGAAGAAAAAATAGGATTTTATCTAACAATATAGACACAGCAATAAAATTGGATAATATCACAGTAAGTTGGCTAACAGAAGTGAGAAAAGGGCCTTTTGTAAGGGAGGACTTACTGGAAATACTGTATTTGAGCAAATGCTAAATAATACATCTGAATAAATATTAAAATAAATTTTAATGAATATTGAATAAATATTTAAATGTGAACATATATTAAATATAAGTAAAATATAATAAGCATAAATAAACTAAAAATAAAATAAAATACCAGTCTTTCAAATATCCAAGGAATAGAGCATTCCAGAAAGAGGAAATAGGTTTTGATGTGTTCATGCTGGAACAATAATCATCTTAAATTCAAGAAATAAGAAGTCCAGGGTGGCTGGAACAGAATAAACAGGGATGGTTCAGCATGAGGTCACCTTAGAGACCAGCAAAAGCCAGATCGTGAAGGATCTTAAAGGAGACATATTCCACCAAGAACCGCAAAAGTGCAGAAAGAACCCAGAATGCAGTGACATAATGGTTAAACGCACATTGAGTTTGGAAGCAAAGGACTTTGCTTCAGGTTCTAACTCTTCTGCTTCCTCATTGTTTAGCATTTGCCAAGTTCCCTATTTTGACAGGCCTTAGTTCCCATGTCTTTGTGCAAAAGTAACAATGAGGCCTACCTTGCAGTTTTTGAATATTAATTCATATAATGCATATAAAGGGCTTAGCCAAGTGTCTGGCATGAACAAAAGTGACTATTTTAGAGCATTTAAGGGAATGCAACTTAATCCAGTTTGACTGTTATAGATGGAGAAGAGTAATAAAAGATGAGTCTACAAATATAACTGGAACCAGAAGAAGTGGAACACAGAACACCAGACTTTTTCATACCCGGGAGAGAATCACTAAAAAAAAATTTTAGCAAGGATGTATCAGTGCTAGACTTGAGAAAGACTGATATAGCAGTTATTTGCAGAGATCCTGGAGATACAGAAGTAGAAAAATCAGTTAAGAAGCAATTTAATTTGTTCTACGGCGGGGACCAAAAGGAGAGGATAGATTGCCAACCTTAGGGAGGGCAAACCGACAGGACTTTGTGACTAAGTAAATGAGAATAGGCTTCAAAGCTGGGGGGCCAGAGAGAATAACTGAAATAGAGATGGTGGTGGAAGAACCCAGTTTGAATCAGAAGAAAATGACTCAGCTGTACAGACGCTGGTTTGAGATTCCAGCAGAAATCCAGCGAGCAGTGGAAAATGTAGAACTAAAATAAGAGGGAGAGTCCTGGTTGGAAATGAAGGTGGAGTACCATCAACACCCAGATTAAAGCTAAAGCCCAGATGGATGGTGGGATATTGTCACCAAGAGAAAATGAAGATAAAAGAAAAGAATGTAAAGGTGTAGCACCAACATCCAAGAACATTCGATTGCTAAGACTGGGAGAGGGAGTCTGGGAATGACAGGGAAGGGAGTGGTCCGTATGCTCAAAGGACAGAAGAACACGAGGAACAGATTCTATATGTCAACCGCTCAAGGAAATGCTATCTATGTAACAAATTGAAATACTTTGATTTAGTGGATGCCAAACCACCGACTGAAAACTTGTTGATAGTGCTTTTCACTCATAATGAAAAAGGACATAAAAGTTTTTGGACCTGTGGTGTTTTTTTTTTTCTGGTATATATCTAATTTCTTGACAAGCCCTTGTAAGGTATTTGCTTTAAATGTTCTATTTCTAAAGTCTAGAGTAACTTCCTGTGAAAGTTCTGAAGTATTCAGACCCTGAATAGCTGCCTACAAAATAGGTCTGCTAACAGCATATAAATATGTTTCCTTTGATATAGGAGCTAAAGGCAATAGAATCATTTCCTCTTTAAAGACTCAGTCCTATGGCAGCATTTAGGAGTACATATTAAATGAGGCATTATTACAAAAGCTTTTAACTGCTACACCTTTTTCTCTACCTTTAATACCAAAGGAAACAAAGTAGAAACAAAATGAGGCAGTATAAAGAAAACTAATATACATTTTTTTTTTATTTTACCAGCTACTCACCCCCGTATCTCATTTGTGTTGTACAGACTAGAATTCCAGTTAATGGGAGAAAAAAATTTTTCTTCAAACAGGTGGATTTACTTATATAGATAAAATTATGAATGAGATTAAAAACGTCACAGCATAAAATATTGAAATACTAAGACCAGATATATGTTAATAAACTTGAAAATGCCAAATAACTATCCAAAAAGCTAAAACTGATCAAAACGGAAAGAATCCTACATGAGAAATAGAAGAGATATAGTTGAGTTATTTCCAATGGGGGAAAAAAAAGGTGGACTGAGCTCCAGTATTTCCTCCTGCATTTTCTCTGAGATAAGGTACAATAAGGAATAAAAACTGACTTGAGAAAAAGAGGCAGCTTTCTTCAGTCCCATAGCAACCTATGAATAAAAGCTTCAGCAATCCTTTTTTTTTTTTTTAAATAAAATAAAAATTGGGGGATTAGATCTTATTTTCCTGTTAGTAGTTGGGGGAATCCAATCTCTTTAAATAGTGGGAAATCCATATAAATCTAGAAAACATTTTATTGTGAATTCATGTATAGTATACTTATATTTTCATCCTAAATCTAATTATTGAGGTAAGAAGTTTCCATCTTAGCTATATTATTGATTAATAAAACAGATTTTTAATTTTATAAACTTTATTTTTTTTTTTATTTTATAAACTTTAATACTTAATCTAGTAGTCTGGTTTAATCTATGCTTTTAAAAAAATTATCGTTAATCTAGGCAGAGCTTTAATTAAACATGTATAGATGTGCAAATAAAGCAAAAATGGAAGTGCATAGAAAACATGATTATTGGTTATTAAATAACAAAGACAAACAGTTGTTGAACTTTTTATCAGATAATGTACTTACCAATTGCCTGTGTTGCTTCCTTTAATGTTTACAATAATTTTATAATTAAATACTGGTATTTCATAGTCAAATGATTAAGTAATTTGCCCAATGATGTACAACAATAATGTAATGAAGCTGGACTATGTGCCCAGTGGTCCAACTCTACAAACAGTGCTCCTCACTCACCACTCATCTACACTATGGGTAACTTTGATTTTACTTATTTTTGAAAATATTCACTATATATAGTCTTAACAGTGAGAGTTCTAAATCATCCTCATTTAAAATGTAAAAATTCTCATTTTACTGTGAAGAAAGTCCTTATGTGTTTCCACGATTTAGAATAGTATTCCTAACAGAGTTTAAGACAGAAGGCTGTGGAGCGAAAAAAGAGAAATACATCAGAGGAATATATCAAGGAAAGGTATTTTTATACTACGCTCACTCCATCTCTGAAATCCAGAATTTCTCCTTTCCTTTTCATGCTTTATGTACCATTTCAAATACTCTCCCTCTTCCTGGAACACTCCTTCTGCCTCTACCCTCACGTTAGGCTAAATTTATCCTATAGGCCGCCAGTCACATGTTACCTTCCCCAGGAAGCGCTCCTGTCACCATTCTTTGTTAGGTGTCTTTCCTCTTCTTGCTAGTAGCACTGGTGTCCCTCCTTCCTTTCATATCATATGTCTCCACCCATCAACCCCACGCACACAGTATTCTAATTCTTTATTTATATGTTGGGCTCTTCTAACTATCGGTCCTTCCAAGCAGAGACCATGAGTTTTGCATTCATCTTAAGGTAGTATCAAATTGTAAAAATAAAAGACTATTATTTTTTATCTCCAGTGACTTCTGTAATGCCTACCAGAGACTCAACACTTAAAGTATTTCTTGAATGAAGAAATATTTTTTAAAGTATCTCATGGTTTGGAATGTATTTTCTCATGTGTTACATCAGTGAATTTTTAAGTTAAGCTTCCATGGTGAGTATTACATTCTTATTTTTAAATAATGAGGAACCCAAGACACAGAAAAGTTAAGAACCTTGGCCAAGGTCACAAATGCTACAACAACAAAAAATGAGACTCAACAGCCTGTCTTTGGACTCTCAGTTCAGTGTGGTTTCTTTTATAACTCAGATGACAAACTGGTCTCCTAGGAAAATACAAGTAGTGCTCCTGGTATACCAAATTTCATACTCAAAACTTGTACTACCCTGAAGTGGTAGCGTGCCACAGAAATTTTTTTAATTTTTTATTTCAACTTAAATGGACAAAATAGTGTTCTTTAATTCAGTAACTGTTTAATGCAGAGTGTATTAGTGGGAAATAATAAACACAATCTTTGCCCTTGAGGGAACATCAAGTCTAGTAGAAAGAGTCACAGAAAAGCACAAATAACTGTCATTCAAGGCAATAAAGAGATGGTAAGAGAGGGTTAATAGTTCATCGGACACATCTTTCTTGAATAATTAATTTTGAATGTCAAGGCTGGCGCCATGTGCTAGGTAGAGGAGGATTTTCAAACAGGGAGTTGTAGGTTCCCAAAGGCAAGAGATGTCATCCAGAGGGCTGGATTAAAAACAGACTCATGAAGTGGGATGATCTGAGAGGAAGCTTAAAGAGCTGGTGTCAAAGGACCAGGATTAGTCGTCATTCTGGCAGATATTGAGACATTAAACAAAAGGTACAAGAAACGTGGGGGGCATCTTTTGAAGAGAACCAGATTAATTAGTGATGAAGGAAAACAAGAGTAAGAATGTAATGTTAGGATCTTAAATGACAGCCTAAGGAGCTCACTTCTTGATAAGCAGTGAGGAGCCATTGAATTTTGAGCAGCAGAATGACCTGATTGGAGCTGGGATTTGTAAAGACTTATCTACCAGGTGAATGTAGAATGCAAAAAGAAACTCAAGTTCTCCAAGCTAAGGACGATAAAGCAGCATCATTTAATTACACCATTATATTACAGAAAATATTTAGGTGTTCTAAAATAAACACATTCTTTTAGTTTCCCTAAAATAGATGAAACAATTTTGAGAGAATCCCCACTGATGAGTTTTCATACTAAACAAAATGCCTATTAGAGTGAGAGATTGCACCTCAGTACAGTTAAATTAGATTTGATATTTTTTGGAACTAAACTCCCTTTGGTAGTTGTAGAGAACGTCTTCTGCAGATTAAAAAAGAAGAAGAAGAACATGAAGCACACAGCAATTTTTCATAGTTATTACAGGTGACATCTAAACTGGCAGATGCAGACAAAGGAAAGGCATGTAAATTAGATAAATAAAAGGATTTCTTTGGACTCATCTACAAACACCAACAGAAGTATATAAAGAGATAATGAACTTGTCGAAGCGTAGCTGCTGCTGGATGAGTAAGTCCAAATATCTTTCAATTCCAAAATGTCAAGTCAATTTTGATTGCTGTTTTCAAAAGTAGTTATTTTTAGGATATTTGTGCCTCACATTTAAGTTAACCAAAATATTTTATGTATTAGGTGTCAAATTTAATTGTGTTGATACTAAGGATACACTGCTAAATCTCACTGTAACAATTTACATCCCTCCATGCCTTAGGGGATCCACTTCAAAGAATTAACTGGATGTTTTTATCAAATAAAATCTAAGAAGATACTGTTATAACTGCTGTACCTTTCGGGGGGGGGAATGTTCTATACCTTTGAATGTGGCACTTATGGGCATTGAATAAGTCATCCTTTAAAGATAGATATTTTCTGCTAAAGAGATACGGCTTTCAAACTAGATGGTGTTGGGTGGCCAAGAAACTCTCTGGGCTATAAATTCTGTGAGATAATCTAGTAAAGAAAAATTCTATTGTAATTGAATTTGGAAATTTGCATATCTTTCCTTCGGAGCTACATACGGCGTATTAGGCAGCATATATCTGACTCTAATATGCTAAAAATAAAACTTATTTAACTGCATTCAACCCAGTGCCTACTAAACTTAGGTGATCATAAAATCTATTTTTCTTTAATATCTATTTATATTCCATGCTGACTTTAGGAAATACTGAGAGAGAGCAAGAGAGGCAGCATTAACTACCAGGGAAATATGAAGTTTTAATAAAAGATGTCTTCACCACTAAGCCTACTTCCCAGAAAAGTTGCTACTAGAGTTCTGGTTTGGGTCAAGCCATGGGGTGTGCTCCAAATCTGACACTGGGATTCCCAGAGTCCTATTTAGTGCTGCCTCAAAGATAGAAAATGATCTCTGATTATTTTGTCTCTCCATCTCTTCTGCCTCTACTCTATGTTTTCTGTGTTCTAAATCTGTAACAGGGAGCATAATACATTCCAAATATAAAATGGTGAGTAAACCCCCATAAAGGCCAGGCCTTTATGGATCAGATTACATCTGGACAAAATACTAATTGGTCTTTAAGGAGGAGGTCCACAGGATTGTGAATAACCCCTTCACACTCACAAAACAAGCGGTGTAGCAGAAGAAAGAGACAAGGGGAGAGGCCAACGTGTTTTTTTCCCAAGGACGACACCTTGCACTGGGGGCACACAGATCTCCTGTGTTCATACTGCCTGGATGGATTAAGGTAGTCATGTGAATGCACTGAAATCTGAGGAAGGAGTAGGTAAGATACAAGGAAGAGTGTCAGTCAAGATCTTGATGTGGAAAAGCGTTACTTGTAGGAAAAACATAAATGCAGCAATTCATCCAGTCCATGCAGTATGGAGCCCAAAGGAAGATCTTTCCTTATTGTTGAATTTCCCTTCTCAGGAAAGTTTAGAAACACTATCCGAACCCTTGGACCTGTAGGATAATCCAAAGGTGAGGGGAGGTAGCATCGCACCTGTTAGAAGCTTGACCTTAAACAAGCTCCTTGGTTAGGTAGTTGCTATTACTTGGAGATAAGGGGTGGATGCTGGAATCTCCCCACCCCCCCAATGATTTAAGCCCAGAGCTACTGAGGAACAACACACCTAATCAACAACTATGCCTGTGGTGCTCTTCCTCCCGTGCTTTCCGACCTTGGAAAAATTCCTTCACACAGCAACCTTCCATTTGAGGCCATGATTGTGATTTTTCACTCGGGGCCAGAAACTCTTCTTAATTGAGGCAGAATATACTTATTTGAAGTATGTTCACAGAATATAGGACATGTTTGGATACTTCTGGCCAGGCCTTTATGGATCAGATTACATCTGGACAAAATACTAATTGGTCTTTAAGGAGGAGGTCCACGCGATTGTGAAGTCAATGTGTGTGTCACACACAGGCCAAAATAAAGAGTTTCTAAAGTTGAAAACATTAGCACCATTCACACAAACTCAGTAACACCAAATTGGCAACATCCTAATAAAATGAAGATTAAAATGTTTTAAAAATGAAAAACTAGAATATGATTGCATGTGACAGTTTTACATTTTTAAAAGGAAACATTCACAGGGGGATGTGAATCATTTATCATCCTGACCAGACCTCTCCTAGTCTTTTCTCTTTAAAGTTGAAAATAGTGCAATTATTCTGTTATGCTTCATAAAATAGTAAATTATCTCCAATTACTGCAAATGCATAGTAGCAATAAAATGCTTGTGTAGAACAACACACTCCCCATGGTCATCTTGGAATTTATTGCAATATCATAAAATTATAACTCTGAAAAGAGTTTCAAAAATACATCTAGCTCACTTTCCTTGCCTCTGGGCAGGACTGGGTTGCAAATAATTCCAGAAAAATAACTGCTTAAAGAGAAGATCTAACAATTATTCTTGTTCAATTGCACTTACATAGAGACAAATCTTTTTTTTTTTTTCATATGGCACATTTCAGAATGTTTCCTTATGTTCATATTCAGCTGAATTCTCAAACGTTCACATGCCACCACCTCCAGTGAATGGTCCTTAAGCAATGACAATAATAACAAATCTATCGATGATTTTACCTCATGAACTTTTGAAAAAACTCTTTCATTTTTTGGCCTTTATATTTCTGTTTTCATCTAAAAGACAGGACTGCCTACACAAATTTTTAAGCATCTCTAGGTGAAATATCAAAAAACACTGTCTTAAGAGCAGTAATCTAGGTTCTGCATGAAAAACACTTTGTTATTCCCACAGAAACCATAGTGAGCACAGCTTCCTCTACTGACATTAATGGATATTCGTAATTTTTAAAAATTATAATTATGAATTTTTGTTGGATACATGGGAGATGCCAGAGGTCCTCTGTGAAGTTTTATACCATCCGCAGTTCTTTTATCACTCTGCACACTCTCTAGGGTCCCTTCCAGAGCCTGCCCTTCCATAATTTAGGGCTGCTTTGAGCATCTCTAGACCAGTTCTGAGACTAGTCTGCCAACCAAATATGCATTAAGTTCCTGTAAAAATTTCCCCCTTCTCCACATTCCAAAAACTTCAAAGGGCAGAGGGGTAAACTCTAGTGGCCTGGGCAGGATGGCAGGTGATCTTTGAAGTTAGAAAGATCTGTTTGATAGTTGGGTCTGTCACTGACTTGCCAGATGACCTTGGAAGTGTCACATATCTTCTCTGAGTTTCAGGTTCCTGGTCATTTAAATGGAAGTAAGGATGCCTACCTCACAGAATAGAACAAGGGTTAAGTGAGATACTTTATGGGAAGCGAATAATGGTCAAACAAATAGACCCTCAGTCCATGTTTGCAGTGTTTCAATTATTGTTGCTAATGTTCTTGTTGTTAGTGGTATTACTATGTCTACTGGGAATCCTGGAGCATAGGGACCCAAAAAAGCCCAGCAAAGAAGGTTAGAATTGGTATTAATGTTCACTGGGAGACATGGTTGGGATTTTAAGCTGGCAAGAGGATGTACGACATGGAATGGAGTAAAAGTGGCATGCCTATTAAGAAGACAAGGTATTTTATTTACAGGGTGATAAGGTATTGACTTAGAATGCCTAGAAAATCTCTGATAAAGGAAAACATCCTCTTACCTATATCCCACTTTATAGATGGGGAGCACAAGGCTTACAGTTGAATGTGGCATGCCCAGAATGGTTCAGCTAGGCTTCAGACTCTGGATTTCTGAGTCCAAAGTCAAAGGGCCCCCACGCGGACAGCCCCTGAACGCTTCGCCCCCTCTGTGGACCACCCAGCCCCCACCTACAGCAACATGGAGGAGGTCGATTAGCAGGTCCCTGGCTGGTGGGGTGGGGTGGGGACTGGGTTTGGGGAATCCCTGACAAAGGGCCAGCTCTTTGCCACTTCTCTTTCTCTAACCCAGAGGACACTGGTTTCATCAGTTTGGGTTGGGGGTATGATTGAGGTGGGAACCTCACAGGTTGGGCCCTCTTGTCAGCTTGACCCTCCCAACCCATGGGTCTTGGCTTCTCCAGCCACCCCTCAGTGCTGCGTGATTTGATTCTCAGTTGTACCTTCAATTCTTTCTGACTCGCATCATAAACGTTATAATTTTATTCTTAAAAATTGTAATTTTTTTTGCATTTTGGAAGTGATTGCTGCTGTTTAAATATATTTTAAAAATAAATGATAAATAAGCAGAAAAAAATGTATGCTTTATACACTTTTACCAGAATCTTTCCTTCTTTTAGGACATCAGTCCTTTCTCTATTCTTCTTCAACCTCTATTCTTCTTCTTAGTCATTGCCAAGTTTAAATTCACCTTGTGTGTCATGCTCCTTTTATTACAGCATAATTATTTGCTATATTTTATCACTTCCTATTCAATTATGACCTCCAAGAGGCCAAAGAGAGGTCTTAGTCATCTCAGTATCTCAAGGCCTACCCCTGAACAAGGTTGGGTGGACAAGTCATCTCTCCTCCACTTCAGAGAGGAGGACAGTCAGGGTTCTTTCCGGGCTCCTCTGAAATCCACAAACACCTCTACAAATGGAGAAACTTCCACGTAGAGATTGGTGGGTCACAGAGGCTGGGGTACAAAATTTAAAGCCTTTCAGATCTGGCCTAAGGATAAGTTCTTGAGCTTGGGAATTGTTTCTTGAAAAGTTCTGTTCCCGGAAAGATTAATCTACCAGCAATAATCAAAGACAGACTAGCAAGAGATGAAAGTTCCAGTGAAATCATTCATTGGCTAATTAAATTCCCTCTTCACTCAGTTTTGCTACAGTTAAAATAATAAAAGATCTGTTTACATTTCTGATGCCTTGATATGTACTGAGAAACACAATATTCTTAAGTAGGTTTTCCCTTTGCTTTTCTCTGCTTTAATATAATACAGTCATTATCCGTGTGGGCCCACAGTGCTCTGTGTTAAATTCGCCAACTGCTGTTCTGCACATTCCCTCAGCCAATTTATTTCAATTTCAGAAGGAGCAACCAACTCCACAGTGGATGACTGCTGACTGCAGTTCCACACCATCACTCTTGGGGAGTAAACACATATCAAGCAAAAAGCTTCCACATGTGAGCACGAATGTGCTCAGTCCCCTGGCAGCAGCGGCAGCTCTGGGCTTGATAGACCCATTTCTGCACCTGAGATGCAGACCTAGACAGATCACCTGCCTCTGGCACAGGACTGCATTGTTATGTTAAAAAAATAAAATAAAAAACAGCTACAGAAAATGTAAGGGGGAAAAAAAAGAAAATGTAAGGGAAAATAAACAGTTTGCACAGAGAAGACTTTCAAACTAGTCGTTAGCCCATGTAAAAGCTAGATCGTGTTTACAACATAGTTGGTGGTGACCAGATATCATAAATGCTTATGTTTACTTTCAGAAAAAAAAATGATAGCATTCTTAGGGTAACCGTTTAAGACTTATAATTTTCATGGTTAGGGGTTTAGAGCCAACATGCTCAGACATTTTCCACAAATGTCTATCATCAACTTAAAGTAATTGTGTTTACTAAATAAATTTGTACTGCACTAGACACATGGGGTAGAAAAATCTGCAGCACAGAGCCAGTAAATGGGCTCCTTTACCCATATGACCTCCTTGCTCTTGTCTCTTATTTTCCCTACATGCTGATTCCATCAAATAATTCGATCTTTATAGAAATGACCTAGCCTGTTATTTGACAAGATTCTTTATTCTTGAACAACATTATCACTTGCCCCATTACCTTGCTGTTGAATAGTACATTAGAAGAGCCAGGTCACTATTGAACATGTGTACTTACGAATTACTGGTTATGTGTTACCCACACTCCAGCTAAAGCCATGATTTTAATGTAGAAGTGGACATTTCTAGGGATGTATGTATAGCAATCCATTTACAAATTTGGGTTATACATGATCACAGGTTTAAACATTTTTTTTCAAGTGTAATATTAAGCAATTCTTTCGTGCAATTTGAATAAACAAGCCATTTCATTTGAGTCTACATACAATTTTCATGTGTTGGAACTGGCGCAAAAACAAATGGCACGCTTTCTGCTCTTGTTTAAAGCAATAATCCAAGGTACCATCTCTGCTACGTGATAAAAGCAACAGCACTAGTATAGAAATGAGGAAGAAAGAAAAAGAAGCATTTAGTGAATTTCAAAAAAAAAAGCCGAGTCAAACACTGTCCATGTGTTATCTCCTCTGGTTCCACAGCACAAAAATGAAGTAGCTATTATCCGAGTTTCTGGGCTATTAAGTAATTTACCAAATGTGTCCTGCTGGCTCTTTAAATGCTGTAGCTCCACAGGCTCCTCTCCCGAGCACTCTGTTTTTCCATGGCACATAATTTCCCTGGGTGCTCTGGTCTCTTCGCATGGCTTCAGTTGCTACTTATAGACTCTGATTAGTACCGAATCCATTATTTCCCAATATCACCTTTTTCCAAAACCTCAGACCCATATACCCAGCTGCCTGCTAGATAGCTCCCTTCCTGGTCCCCCAGACCCTTCCACCTCCAAACATCCACTAATGATCTCCCTGTTGTCCCCTATATTCCTCAGTGGTTGCTGGTACCACCATCCAGCCAGGGGAGGAGAGGATTAGTCATTTTATTTTTCTCCATTACCCCTAATATCCTTCTATAAATTTTACCTCCTTGGTGCCATCCCAGTGCAACTACTGGATCTGTGCCTGTTCTCTCCACCCTCACTAACCTCTCCGTACTGTGCCTGTGAACACCTGACGTACTGTGCCTGTGAACACCTGACGGGGTTTCTTCTGCCTTCAGCTTTAACCCCTTCAACCCTGTCTCCTACAACACTGCTGGAGAAATCTCTATAAATAATGCAAGCATGCCATTCCCCTTTTAAAGGCCTTAAGTGGCTTTCCATTCCCTGTAAACAACAGGCTGACCTCCCTAGGGAGGCCCTCGGTGACCTGGTGGGTGCCTACCTCCAGGAGTTTCATCTCTCTTCATCCCTGACCCCCACTTTATTCTCAGAAACACCAACTCCTTCTATTTTTTTTTCCTCACATGACTTTTCTTTGGTCACAATATCCCTTCAACTTGGAAGGTCCTTCTTATCTACACCCTCGCTTTTTCCAACTGATTCGTCCTCACCCTTTAAGACTCAGTAAATGTCACCATCACCAGAAATCCCTCTCTGACACAGTCCTACAAAAACCAGAATGGTGGGTTTATATTTGGAAGTTCCTAAGTGTCTAGAGAGTTGAGTTGACATCATTGGTGTTTGAGCTTAGTGGGCAGAAATATATGCTTGCAAATGAACTTGAAAAGACTTGCTGCAACTAATAGAGAGGAACACTTCAAATCATTTTGGAAAATTCCTTTATTTCCTGAATTAACTTGTAAGTTTTTCTTTTTTCTAAACCAAATTACTTAAATAGCTTTATTCTCCCCTTGAGTAAGGATGGAAACTAATCAGGCATCCTCCAATGCACAGATGGGAAAAGTATCATCTCCCTTCCTCTTATCTTAATCCCCAGTATAACCAGATGTAGTGAAGATCCCAGCTGCCTCCTAAAGCCCTGCTGTGGAGCAACAGGATCCAAGAGACTGGGCCAGCCAACCAAGCTTAACGTTTGCTTCCAAACGCCTCCTCTGAAGCAATGAATTCAGCTCCCCAACTCCCTACTCATTCTCCTGCTTATGGGAAATATTACCACACAAAGAAACAGGCCTGTGTTCAGGAGAAAAGAACATTCTGATGTCTGGGTGATGTGAACCCAGTCAATGCAAGAGAACAAAGCAATTAATTTATATATAATTTTTAAAATACAAAAAAAAAGAGAAAATTCAGGTCCAGTTAGCATTTCACACTTGCAAAATAACTCGATTAATTTTAAGTAATTAGAATAGCAGGTGCTATTCTGAAATAGCACCTGCTATTATTATTATTATTATTATTATTTACAATTTTGATAAGGGAACACAGGGAAAAACACTCATAATTGACCTTAGAACAAACATTTTCCTATTCTAGTCTTTGTCTCTGTGAATACGTATTTTTACAAGATTAAAATGATCTTGTAGGCAAAAATACAAATTGCAAAATTTTAAATGGAAAGCTGCTTAGTACAGCTTCAGGGTGCCCACGTTTTTTGAATTTCAATTTAGCAGTCAGAGTTTTACAGTCGCAGTATGCAACTTGCCCAAAGTAACATAAAAGCTATCAGGAAAACTGGACTTGCGTGACACATGCTTATGCAGTATCTTCTAAGACACTTTTGTTCCCCCCATACCTCATCTGAGTGAAAGAAAAGCATAGAAAAAAAAGGACTCCAGATGAAAAATGTATGTTTATCAAAACATTATATGATGTTTCAAGTGGTTAAATATGTGATTAAATTTTTAGAGAATTTCCTTAAATGTTTTATTTCTATAGCTTGGAGGTAGTATGGGCATCACCTGAGCCAAATTTCTTGCTTTGCAGCTGAGAGACCCAAATGCGTGTAGCAGTTTAAAGACTCACCCAGGATTACGCCTCCAAAATCAGCCTTGACCCCCAAGTCCCCTGACCCGGAGGAACTTCCACTGTATCTTGCAAATTCTTCCTTTCTTCAAAAAGCAGTGACTTACAAGCATGAGCCTTTGTGCTGAATAGCAAGGTATATATAATAGTGTTTCACATCTTCGGAAATCATCTATCTATCTTCTCGAATTATCTTTTTTAGAACAGTGGTGGGCTCTGAGTCCACAAGGTCACACTGTTCTTTGTAGGTGCTCTGGGGTTAGAGTCTGCTTCTCTTCCCTGCAATTACTCCTAGTCTGTCTTTCGTTCTTTTTCCTCTGGCAAACCCATTCCTCAATCATAAGGATCCTATTGCTCACATCCACACCACTCATTGCTCTACCTGCCTCCTAGCATGTGGCGATTGAATTTGGCTACCCAGAGACATACTTCAAACCACCTCTTTTCCAGGCATTACTGGAGTTGGTGTGTGAATGGTATTGATCTGCAGAAGCAGGCAACTTCATATGCTAATTGAAGGTGAAAGCTTTTTCTCTCCATTGGGTTTCTCTAATATCTTAGAACGATCTGAAATAAAATGTAGAGTACACTTTTAAGTAACAGCAAATAAATCTAGGTAGACCACTCTTGGACATCATTAGCCTCTGGCTGATTTCAGCTGCAGGGCCTCTGTAATGGTTCAGTTTTATCCTTTTGCCCTCTCCCCACTCGGGGCCACAGACAGTCCTCCTCCACCCTCCACTATCACCCACAAGCTACCCCAGGGCCCATTCCTAGCTATGTATGCCTTGGAGAAGGTGTAAGGTCAGCTTAGTGAATCTGCTAAACTTGTGTATTGAGCCACCTGAGATGCTAGCAGAAGGGAAGTTTCCTTACTAGCTATGTAAAAAAAAAAAAAAAAAATCTGGAGTGCTGCAGTGTCTTGAATGTCTCCAAGGACAGACTTTGTATGGAGGAGAAGTCAAACCTTATATTTTCTTAATCATCAATAACCTGCCTGCCAAGGTACTGAATAATATACAACACAGTAGATGTTTTTCAAGTCCACGCACATTTATTCCTAATACATGACAGCCAGACGCATCCAGAAATGAAAAATTCTGCTCCCCCCAGTAGAGGGGAACTAAGGAAAATTGCTTTTAACCACATGTTTTAATGAAACTGTTCCCCTCGTCATTGCTTTTTAGCACTTTTTGAAATGGACACCTTCTGTGTATCATGCTTCCTGGCAAGACTTATAAGATCCTCCAAATTATAGAACTAGAGTCCATGTCTTAAGCATACCCTCTTTCTTCAAACTTAGCATCACTCATATAATTAGATATAAAAGACTGTAGAAGCGATAGGAAATTCCTTCAACAAAAGGTCAATAAACAGATTTACATTCCAAATAAGTGTGTTGATTTTAACTAGTTATTAAATGTTTCCTATCAATTAAGCTGTTACTGAACTTGAATATATCTGATTCAGATTCCAAATGTGATAAATAAAGCCAATTTTTTTTCTAGTCATATATAAGTCCCATTTATTTTGTTGCCAATAAATTAAGTCTGGTAAGTTTGCATGAGAAATATGGAAATAAAATATTGGGAGCATGATGACATTTAAGGTGATGCTCTGTTTCTATCAAGTCCTTAGTAAATAATAAATTCTTCATGATTTTGAGAAAAGGGGTTTTGATCTTCCCCATACTGTCTAAGCCTCCAGGTTATGATTCTATTAATCCAACTTGCCCAATTTTTTTACATAAATGATGACATCTCCTAACTAAGGTGATCATTAACATCCATCATTTTTTAAAGTAGTTTGACGGAAAGTGACACATTATGATGAGAGGTGAGCCTGGTTTTACAAGGGAGTACTTTTCCCTTCCCGTGGGAGACAGGTTCTGCAACAGCCCACAGAAATGGGCATGTTTAATTCAGTTATGATGAGAAGAATGAACTATCTTTCAAAAGCTTCAAACTCGTGTGCCATCTAATTCGCATGTTTCTAAGAGGTTCTAACACTAAGCAAGACAGAAGCTGGTGGATTCCTCGAGAAAACCTACTTCGCATCCCCATCTATCTAGAAATGGGTCTTATGTCGGCTGCCTCAGCATTGCAATTCCTGTCACTGAGCCCAACTCTTCGAGCCACCCCATGGCTTCCAGTTATCCATCTCGGAGCTGTGTGTGTGTGTGTGTGTGTAGTTATAGAAAGAAAACAGAAAAGGATAAATGTCCCATTGCCACCTTAGTAGAACTGATTATCAGATTCCTTACTCCCATGTCAGAAATCAGAAGGGAAGAGAGTCCAAGAAGAAACGAAATAGGCAATTATGTTAAAAATAGTAACACCTGATGTTTATTTCATCTGACCAGTTGACCCTCTAGATACTAACATCATCTCCTTTCTATAGATCAGGGATGGAGTGACTTGATCAAGCCTGTGCTCCTCACCACAGCACTGCATTATTATATTACCAACAGTTTGTTCACTTTTAACTTAAGAAGCATATGTACTGCACAGGTCCAGTTCCTTTGCGCATTTAATCTTACTACAGATTTTTTCCTCTGGCTAAAATAAAATGGAAGCATTTTGCAATTGACAGCAGATGTCTGAAGCTTTCGTTTCCCATTTCTGGCATTATAACTCGGGGGACTCAAATTAGTGATTCCTTATAAACCTCAAACAAACAGAAACGCTTCATAAAAGTCACTAAATAAAAGTTCCTATTTCCATGGCCAGTAAATTAACAACAACAAATACTGAATAGCTTTACTTTTCAGTGAAGTGAAGAGGAGGCTAATTAAGGACTCCTTCTAGATACTGGTAGGAGAAATATCTTTCTCCGCTCTGCTTCTATTTTGTTGTTGCTCTGGTCATGTTTTTAACTAAAATTAGTCAAACACATAGGATGTTCCAGACACAGGACAAGAACCTGCATTTATGTACTGAAGGCTTGCGACCATTCCGTAAGGTTTTCACAGACTAAGCCACAGTGAAAGTGTCAAATGAAACTTGCAGATTGGAGACCAGGATTCACTCTCTAAAGCTCCCATTTTTTTACTCTACCCTGAACGAAGCCAGAAGTATGTCACCTTTCAAAATTATGTAGCCTACTTTAGGGAAGAATTCTCTAGCACCAATGGGATGTTACAGGAATAGGATAGACAACCCAGGGTTAGAGTATAGTCTTTACAACATTTTTGTGGTATCATCTTGAGACAATACCCAACCTCACAGAACTTCCATTCCCTTATCTGAAAAGGAAATTGGGACACCAAACCCAAGGACATGAGGAAGAACTTAGACAAACTACAGACAACCTGGAGATAAGAGAGCCCAATAAGAGTATTTCTTTTTTCATCACCACCACCACCATCTTTATTACATTCTATATTCTCTGATTCTTTGGGGAGAAAAATACACAAGAAATGAATAGAAAATGAGAGTTCTCCAAGTAGTGGTTGTATACATTGTATATATACGAATATATGTGTGTGTAGGTATGCACATATCTACAGGGGTGGATTTTTTTATTTGGTGACTAGATGACTATATCCCTATTCTTTTTTGAGATTATCAAATGTCCAGCCCTTAAAAGTTTAGAAAGTATGGAGTAGTGTTAGCATTATTAAAGGTGTTAATTCACTTCAAACGAAGCTGAAGGGGAAAAAAAGTTTAGATATTAGGATAGATATGAGAGAGAACTAGGAACAATTGAGGGAGAGGGGGGAAAAAGACATTAGGTATTTCTTCTCCATTCTCCACCCTTGTGTGATTTTCATTGTTAGCAAGACTATATAGCATCAACATAGGTATCCGTGATTCTTGTTACTTCTGATGGAGACTAATTCATTCTATCTTTGGCGTGTGTCTTAGGGTTTAGCAGATCACTTTATCTCAAAAAGTTAAGTCATAAAACCCTCAAGAAAATTGAATAGAAACCATTAAAAACTGTGGAAGTGGAAAATAATATGCCAGTTATTTTTTTTCTTCTTCCTAATTCAGGACTCTATTCTTTCTTGACATTTTAAATAACAAAAATGTTCATACTTCTTTGGCTTATTTACAAAAATTTGAAAGTATGAAAAAATCTATCATTTTCTCAACTGCTCTAATGTCAATATCACTTTGTCAATAGGTTTGTGATATTTTTGAAACAGGAGCAAGCACTCTTCCTGGAAAAGGCAGCCCCCATGTTCCTCTGGTCCCTATTCTAACCCCACCTTACCAAAGATGCCTTTCCTAATCTCCCTGTGGGCAGCGAGTCCCCCACCCCATCACTTCCCATCTTGTCTATCCTAACTTTATTTTCTTCAGAGCACTTATTATCGCCATGTGACATGTATCTCTCTAGTGTCATTCTCAAACCATTGGAATGCAAGCTCCCAAGATGACCAGAGACTTTTGTTTTGTTCACTTCTGTATGACATGGAGAAAGAATTTAGTGATTACTTGTTAAATAAGTGAATAGCGAAACAACAAACGAGCAAAAAAACTATCTCTATTAGAGAAGCAAAGCCCTTATTTATTGGGTTTCAGAGACTGGCAAAAACTAGTATCAGTGCATTTAAAATATAGCTTATATCTTTATTATGTAATCTTGTGTGGGTCTGTGTATGTGTCAGACAGAGAGAGGGAAAAAGAGAAAGGCACTATTTAAAATGTTTTATAATATGCTAGAATTGTTATTTAAGCAACTGTAGTGCAACAGCCACTTTGGAGGATTTACATATGCGGTGTCAAATGATCTCATTTAGAGTGTCTATCTGGACACCTCAAAATGGTGTTGGTGAGAAGTATTTTTAGACCCAGAATAAGATAGGGTCCCAGATGTCCTCAATTACTGAATGAGCTGCTATAAAGGGGCAGTGGAGTGAAAAGAGCTGGAATGGTGACTCTGTTACCAAGACTATAGTTAGGGTAGGGCCTACCAATTATGTGAATTCTGAGGTTGTCAACCTTGGGGTTTGAGTAATGAATTCAGTAAAACTTAGGCTTTTAACTTGAGAATTGGTGCCTATGCTATATGATTACAATTCTGTGTCATTCAGATTCATGTGAGACTCCTACTTAGGACCACGCTTCATCAGGAGGAGGCTGCTAGAAGCATCTCATATTCTCACACAATTAAGATGTGGCCCTAAAGTTTCATATCTTTTTCAATAATATAAAAGCTCAGGAGCGATCTAGACCTACCTTCCGTTAAAAGCAGACAAGTGACATTTTTTTTACTTAAGCATAATCCTTTAATGCCTTAGAGTCTCACCCCTGTCACCTAAACTGCTCATCAGAATGTTCTTCCCAGAGGCAGAAACAAACTCTGGTAAAATACAAGTTTCTCTGTATTCTTACAATTCAAAGACAAATTTTAGTGCCACTCACACATTGGCTTTCTGGCCTTTTAATCTTAGTTTGCCTTAATTTAGTACTGGTTGCAAGAAAGATATGGAAAAAAGAAAAAACACCCAGAAGTACAATTTTCCATCATGAAATAAACTGAAGGTCAAAAGTTTAGTGGTGTTTAAGAGCAAGAGCTCTCAAGCAAGTTTGGTTTGTATTGCATCTGAGTTTGCCAAGTGGAGCTACATGAATATGAGTAAGCTACTCAATATGTGTAAAGCTTGGATTCCTCAACTATAAAATAATAATGATAGCACCTAGCTCAGAGGAATGACGTGAGGGTTCCAAGTCCATCCTGAAAGTTGTCATGAGTACCAAGTACAGCAGTGGACATGAAAGCGGCCGCCACCAAGCAGGTCAACACGTCCATTTCCTTCGCGTCCCCCCTTCCCCTGGTGCAGTCATTTCCTGGGGCTTTCACAGGCTTTCAAGGCAGAATCCTGCCTTGGTGTGGCTGTTTCTGTTTCCAGCTGTCTTTAATCTGCCACATACAAAAACAAAAGCTGATAGGAAACTTAGAAAACAATGATTATCTTGTCTTTACTTATAAGAACAATGAAAGGGGCCTTTCCTTAGGGATAAATGTTGAATCATGTTGGTGGAAGTAATTAATATAATTTAATATTGTTTAAATATAGTTATTTAGAAATAAACTATCTAGCCAGATAGATAGATGTTATAGGGTGGATAGAGTTTGAAAAAAAAAAAATCACAATATGAAACTTAGGGTAAGGAAGGAAATTCTTAGAACCCTGTCTCCTGTTTGAATTATAGCCAAGCACACTTAGTCTTTAAACCTATGCTTTTCAGACTGCGTGCAGCATGGTGTACTCAGGTTGAAAGACAAACCTGGTACGTTTTCCTAGAAATTCTATACATTTTCAAATATTTGGAAGGTGTTCCTTATGTTTGTGCTTCAAAATTTACAAATATATTATGAAATAAGTTGGAAAATTCCTAGGTATTTTTCAGGAAAAAAAACCTTCAACATGACCTTATGCTAGAAAAGAGTGGCCTGGAGTTACAGTTCCCCAGACTCTCCTGATTGTATGCGTTCTCTCTCCTTTACCTTTATAGGTACTCTGGTTAAAAATTTTAGAAATACGTTGTCAACCAAGGGGTCACAATAACTAGTGTGGTATGAAACACAGACTTTTTACAATTTTTGTTTTGCTTTGATTTCAGCAATGTACATACTAATTTTTGCTTAAATTAAATATGCATGCTCTTGTGATAAAGCTGATCAGATGAAGTATTGCACAGAACAAGCTATAAGATGCAGTGGAGAACAGGACACAATTTGCTATGACTAAGAGATAAAAGACACATTCATGTCAAGCCAAAAAACTTTCCCTCTTGAGTGGTTAAGAGCACAATCAGGCCGATGAAAGTTACTGAAAGGAAGAGTCCCTGCCGGGATCCCTGGGTGGCCCAGCGGTTTGGCGCCTGCCTTTGGCCCAGGGCGCGATCCTGGAGACCCGGGATCGAATCCCACATCGGGCTCCCGGTGCATGGAGCCTGCTTCTCCCTCTGCCTGTGTCTCTACCTCTCTCTCTCTCTCTCTGTGACTATCATAAATAAATAAAAATTAAAAAAAAAAAAGTCCCTGCCTAAGGAATTGAACCATGCACTGACCGTGAGTGCTTTTCTAAAGCTACATAGGAATATTTTTGCACTCTAGGAGAAATTATATTGTAAAATACACTACCTCATTCACCATATTTAAGGATGTGTGTCACAAAGATTTAGTATTTGACAGTATGTTAAAGAACGCAAAAACAGTTGGGAATCTCTGGGTTAAATTTTGCAGTTTAGATCAGAAGACTTACTGACACCTGTTGGCAGCATACCAAAAGGGGCTTTTAATAAGTGAGTCCAAGTATAAATGTGTAAAAATACATTTAAGACACAAAGCTTTGGATGGAATAGAAAGTTATATCAAAGATTATTCAAGTGAGTATATTATAAACATTTTTGGAGATGTATTATTTTGCAAATGGGCATAGATGTCTGCAAATGGACAGATGGAGAGAATTACACACACACACACACACACACAACAAACCCAAATTATATTTTTAGATTAAAAGTTTTCAGTTCTTTCTCAGAAACCCTTATATAAACAAGTAAACTTTTTTCCCTCTTTATACATAAAAACTTGGGAAATTTGCTAAAATTCACCAGGAATTCTTCAGTGTAGAGTCCTAGCCAGCTAAGAAGAATTTTTATGATCATCTGGAAAGGATTCCTTTTCAAAAATTGAGTGTTTTTTCACAGTGAGCTATTACTAGGTGACCCTATCATGTATATACTAATGTGGAACACTTTTGAGAGTTAGAGGAGGTGCTAAAACAAGGTATTAAATTGTTCTACACCAGGTTTGCCACGGACAAACTGGAACATAGAGTCACGCTAGTAATAATAGCCATTACCTATTATTTGTCATCTCATGCAAATTGTCCACCACCTTCAAACTAACAGAGACCCATCATTGTATTGCTCAGAGACGGTTCATAGGTGTCCTGTTCTGCACAGCAACCAGCTGCCTTGGCTCCTAGTCTTCTCAAGAACGTGTATATGGCAAACGGCTCTGGAGCTAAACATCCAGAGCAAAAATCAAAGCTGGCTCGTAAAAGATCTCATTGGCTCCCATTATAAAAGAGTTGGGTTTTCTCCACTGCGGATTCCTCAGCTGCAGTGTGTATCAGCCCCCCAGGCCATGCCAATCACCTTCAGAGGACCGGGCATGTCAGAGGGAACTGACCCAGATAGGAAGTGGGTGCTGCCTGCTGTGCCACGAGGACTACTACAGTCCTTTTAAGCAACTCTGGACACATTATTGCACTTCCCTTTGGTCTTCCATTTCCCCATCTAGAAAGTGGTCAGGGAAGAAAGTGCCTTTTAAGGTCTTCCTGAGTCTAAACTCTTTGGATGTGACTCAGTCTGTCCTATAACTCTGTCCCTCGTTGCCATCACATTGTTTATTTATGTGCGGCTGCATGTGGGAACTTACAAATCACGGAAGCTCCTTAGGGATGATCTATTCTAGATATTTCTGTCACTATACTCTGATAAATCCCAGGATTCTTCCAAAAAGATTTGGGGATTCTAAAATGCTTGATTGTTTTAATTTTCATATAAATTTTCACTAGTTTTTTTCAATTTAACTCCATTGTGCACAGACCCAGCTCTGCACACTCAACTGTTGAAAGTCAAATACTAACACACAGAAGACCAACAATGAACTAACATATCCTGGTTGACCTTACAAAATGCAAATACCACATGATCCAATCTCTAAAATAAACTTAAGATGTGAAACATTTCTTTGGGCTCTTCTCTATGTGGGGAGTTAAAAACCACTTTGAAAGGCTGATTTTATTGGAGATAAGAAACACTGATATGTTGCAGGAACATTAGTTCTAATGAAAAGGAATATCATGAATTGGGGTAAAGGAGAAAAGAATATATAAAGGCAGGAAGCTAATCATCTATGTTTGAAGCTGTTATAATTTAGTTCAAGCTGTTTAATTTTTTTTCCCTTCTGAGTTAAAGATCCCATTTTGTTTCCTTTGAAGTCATGTAGTTGAATTCTGCAATAATTTGGAGCATGGGTTTACTAGAGTGGTTTTTGTTCCCATTGGACAATCAGTATTAAAGGTTTCCTTGAACAAAAGGATTTTTTGGTCATTGTTCCTGCCTGGCACTGCTTCCACAAGGACGGGAACTTAGGGTAAGGAAGGAAATGCTGAAGGAATGAAAGACTTGAATGTGGGAGAAACTAGCCAGAATGGAAAAGAGTTAGGTATGAAAGGCAGTCCCAAAGAAGAATCACAAAATCCAACGGTTGCTTCATGACCAGGAAAATCTAAATGTCACCCCTAGCGTCTCAGTGTCTGGGGAAATCATGGCAACTTTGTTAGGAAGAGGACAGATGAACAAAGTAACCAGTATTGAAAGGAACGATTAGGAGCACAACTTTAGAGAGTCGGAGGTTGAAGGGACAGCAGGCCATTTGGTATAAACCTCCAACAAATAGACCAGAATTCTAAAGAGAGGCCTAGCTAGAGTGGTGGATTTGGTAGTCATCCGTGTCTATAGATCACAGGCTTCAGATACCAGAAATTATCTGTTATTCTTTAATCCGGAAGTGCCAGTCATGCTGGCAATTTTCTGCCACTCTCTCCAATAAGAAGTCCATTCTGATTTCACCGTGACTCTGTGAATTGCCTCAAATCTCAGAGACTGCATTTTCCTTGTTGCAGGGTATCAAACCCAAATCTATCTCCACTCTAAGTGTAAAAGTTTTAAAAACAGTGTTGCGTATACGTAAACTGAATAATTACATCTTCTTCTCCCCGAGCCATATGGAAGTGTGAAAAAAATAATAAATCATTTTCACCAATCAATGCAAGTATTTCAGGTTTACAAAGGCATAGTTGAATTCCTATAAAAGAAAAGGAGACCTGACAATTTCTGTTTGATTGTGGAATGTATGGCATCATCAAAATGACAAGGTAAATGCTGAGGAACATTTTTCTGAATTTGGAAGAATTGACTGAGTATTCAGCAGAAGCTAAATGAAATGTCAAGGTAACGATGAAGATTTTGCACTTTAGCACACTCTGATGATTGGTGCGTAGCAAGATTTGATTGTGGCTTCATGGAAGTAGGCAACCAAGCTTTCAAAGACATTGCCTGTCCTAGAATAGTAGAATGAGCCTTCATTTTGCATTCAGGGTTTTTAAAAATATAGACATTTTTAAATTTTATGTTGCTTGGTGAATGTGTGTGTCTCGCTCATCACATTTCATCCCTTGAATCTATAGTTTTTCTGTTTCTTCGTAAGTATAAAATTAGTCTAAGCTTTTCGCAGATGCTAATAAATAAGGAAGAGGGTTTCATTAAGTATTTACCATGTGCCTACCGCAAAGTTGGACACTCTGGAGTTCAAGACGAAAGAAATTACAATCTACCGGGGAGGCAAAATTGGACATCCGTGAAATAATTATTCAGCATTTCATTCTGTGATAAGGAGGAAAAAGAAAGCTGAATGGGAAACAGCTGCTTAGTTGACACAAGTATCTTGCTTTTGATTGGAAAAGGACCTCAGCTTGATCAACACCAGGCCTTTATTTTCAGGGCTTCCAGGAGACAGGGGTTGGTGGTGGTGGTAAACGGATGCTTACTCTCCTGGCAGAAGCAGAAAGACTAAGGGATTTGGGTGTTTTTTTGAAATGGTTGAATTTCCGAACAAGTAAGATTCTGAGAAGAGTAATTAAAATAAGCTGTTAACTAAAAGCTTTTGCTATTTGAACTGAAGGAGGCAAATCAAAGTGGCAAGCTTTTACTCCAAGCCTTGCCATGGCTCTGAAGTCCAGAATGGTAGCCTGAGACAACACTGCCTGGAAATTTCCTAGATGCCTGAAACGGTTTGGGCTGAGTTCAACTTAGCCTGGAAAATAGGTCTATGTTTACGATAAATGCTTTTATTTTTAAATTTAACATTTAGACAGAAATTCTCTTAATTTTCCATTATTATAAAAATAAACACATCATTCCAATTAGTGGAGTAGACATCCTTTCAGCTGCTATCAAGCTCTAGTTAACAGCCAGACATCTGCTCACTGCGTCACCTTGGTTAAACTTTGCACAACAGTATTTTACCTCATTTTTACACACACACACACACACACACACACACGAGAGAGACATGGAGAAGTTAAGTAACTTGTCCGAGACCCATCAGCTCGCAAGAGGTGAGGCTGGGCTTAGAACCCAAATGTGAGGATCCTAGAGTCATTTTGTCAACCCCCACCCTGTACTGCCGGCCTTGACCAGCAGCAACCTTCAGGTATTACACACGCGTGCACGTGGGGTGAGCTATTTCCTTATTGCAAACAGGCCTTTATTCCTCCCAAGGTTTTTTTTTCCTTTCTGTATTTACACATTACTATTACACTATTTTCCATAGCTTCATAGTAATACCCCAACAATGACATTTTAGTTATTATTGAAGGTAGCTTAGTCTATCTCTGCAATTTTCATTTTTTAATGTCACCCAATGCATTTTTTGCTCAGATATTTCTTCTTGGTCAGTAACTTATTACTTTTGTTAAACCAAAAGAAAAACCTATTAAATGAGGTTATTTCATGTAAATGGTAAATCCCTTGTATTTAGAGGGAAAAAAATCATGTTTTTCAATAATTATAAGGACACATAGCCAATCTTAAATATGGGCTCCCTCTGCATATTAAAACTGATTTTCCTCTCCATTTTTAATCCTGCAGGTATGACTTGTCTGGGAAATAAGAAAAATACCGATTATTTTCATTATTCCACGTATGCAAAGTGTGCATAGTCATTTCCATAGGTCATGTCAAATATTTGTTCCAAAGCAGTATTCCTTGCCTTCAAAAACAATAGTTAGGTCTACCATTTATTGCATTAACTGATACATTTTAGGTATTGTATCTGGAACTTTTTTAGTGCTTGGAACTTTATATCATTAATATTCATGACCACCCATAAAGTAGCTATCATTACCCACAATTATATAAGAACAATGTGGCTCAGAGAAGTTAAATGCCTCTCCTAAGTCATAAATCATAAGCGACAAAAGCTGTTCCCCAAACCAAGGTTGCCTGACTCCTAACACTAAAATTTTATCCTATCTCTGGGCTGCTTCTAAGGTACCTTTGAAAATACTGAAAATTAAGCCGTCAGTGTAAAAATAAAATCTTGAACCTGTTTAGTTTTTAATATGTATTTCATAAACATTTTAATGTACATTCTTTGATCTTAAATGAAAAAAATTATAGTTCGCTGTAATTCTATCATTTAATTCTTTAAATATTCAGTATATTATTAACTTTTTTGTGAGCATTGCTGACCTTTCCCAGCATTGGTATTTATGTATACGATTCCGCTTTTGTATTGACTATGGATATTTCCTTCTTTATCCCGGCACAAATCTCTTTGCTGTCATGTTGTTAGCAGATATTTATTCTACTCTGCAAGCAGTAATGCATAAAAATATGATCATAGATATTCATGTCCTTTCTCAAACCCCAACACATACTGATTTAACCATCACGTCATTCATAGATATTTATTTCGCCATGACAAGAAGAGCAACATAAATAATTAATATTGATTTCCCCTATCTTACCTCTAACTCATATAGCTTTCGCCTGAACTGATTAATAGAGAAATACTTTACCTCTGAAGCTCTCTGACATTTAAATATTTGTACTTCTATCTCCTAGCTCACTAAATATTACTGGGGTACACAAAAAAAGAACTGCTAAAAAAGCAGTCATTCAAACTAAGAACTTGAGAAATCATGTGTAACCAAAAAATTTCCTATAAAATTTTAGAAGGATAACATTAGAAACTTACATTCTCAGCATCGAATTTATATTTTTAATTTTAGTAAAAGAGGGGTAAACATAGCTTTTTAATAAAAACTTGAATATTTTTTGCATTTCCCAAATGCAATAACACCAATAATTATTAGTCCATTAGTGTTTATGACTTGCTTTCAATTTACAAACACATTATTCTGACGTCCATTCACCTTCTCCTTTTGACCCCAGCCCTGCAACTTTGAGCCAGTTATTTAACCTTCCCAAGCTATTGTATTCTCATCTCTCACATATAAAATCCATGGACTAAATGTGTGTTATATAGCATATTTGTTTTATACATAAATATATATATCAACACATATGTACTATAGGATATATATCAGTAAATAGATATTATGTGATACATTGTATTTTTATATATAAAAATACACTCTCTAGCATATATGTAGTAGTCTCTCATAAATGTGAATTTCTTCCCTTTCTTTCATTTGCATATGTTAACCTCTGTATCACATACTGTGTACTTACCTGTTAAGTGCATTGCACTTATCAAGGCTTCTACTCAGGGTGGGACCAGGATGAGGCAAGTAAGTCACCTGCCTCATGCACAAAATTTAAGATAGTATACAAATAATCTGTATTCAACTACATGATATTTTAATATCATGTTTTTTTTTTTTAAAGATTTTATTTCTTCATGAGAGACGCATAGACACAGGCAGAGGGAGAAGCAGGATCCATGCAGGGAGCCCAACGTGGGACTCGATCCGGATTCAACTATCATGTAGTTGAATACAGATTATTTGTATACTATCTTAAATTTTGTGCATGAGGCAGGTGACTTACTTGCCTCATCCTGGTCCCACCCTGAGTCAAGGGCAGATGGCTCAAACACTGAGCCACCCAGGTGTCCCAAATGCCATGTTTTTTAAAGTCAGAATTCATCCAAAATTCAAGGGTGAGCAAAATATCCAAATATTAAATAAAGGCAGGACCGGTAGCACTGGTTTGTCCTTTAGCACAGGCTCTTGTACAGCTCAGCCACACGCTGCTTTCATCAGAATCACCCAAGCCTGTCTCATAGCTCCCAACCTCTCCACTGAAACAAGACTCCCCATGCCTGTGTTCTTAGTCCTGGGCCTTAGGCAGGAGGTAGCTCACAGCCTCATTCTCTGGCCATTTTGGGGCTGAAAGGTTGAAACCTCAAACTCAGAGACAGAAATAAAGGCTAGAATGCTGAGGACTTGAGAAAGCAAGAATGGGAATGTGGAGAGTCCCAGAGATCTAGTGGTGAGAGAGTTTCTGATCTAGATCTTGCCAAGCTCAGAGGGCCACAGACGACAGTCTCATTGCCAATTCTTCTTCAATTCCTTATCCAAGAATGAATGATTTCTGACCATGGCAGTAAACACATATTCGTGTTCCTATAACGTTTGGAGTGCAGGGCACAGGACAAATCTCTGTTCCTCTTAGGCCTATGACTTTACCAGAGTACTCCATAGTTGTTTTCCTTTCTACTGGACTTCAAAAAAAAAAAAAGCCCCAATGATTAATAGGCCTCTAAGTACTCAGTAGATGTAGAGTTGATTTTAATAGTGCTTTTGAGAAATTATAGTGTTACAATCTCTTCCTATAATGTTTTCTTATCATTTCATATTGCAGCTATTCCCAGATATTTAAGTAGGTCTCTACCACAAAGCCAAATTGTAGATGAAGTTACGGTGCTAGATGTTACTTGGTTTTGGTTGATTCTTTCACTGAGACAAGACCTTTGTCTCTTTGGGGGGAAAGAATTATATTACCCATAGGCAACCCGGTAAGCAGAATAACAAGGCCGCTGTGCGGAATGAGTGGGTGATGGTTCTATCCCTCAGTTACCAAATTATTCACAAAACCTATCTGCAATTTGTGTTGCCATGTATGCAGCGTTTCAGGAGGACTAGAGGTTGGCAAGAAAAGACCATCTGAACCTACAGAAAGTTCTGAATTTTGTTAGCAAGTGTGTTGAAATTAATAGAAACACTGTGGCTCTGCACAGCAGGAGCAGAAAGGCAGCATATGGCTTTCCTCTTGCCCCTGGCTTCCCTGAGGGGCACACAGCTGCCAGAGACTCACTTCATCTGGGGGAGGCCCTGCTAGCATCAGAAGCATAGCCAAGTTCTTGCTATACCACAGTCTTTCAGAATGTGGGCCATTCGGCACAGTCCAGGGGAACTTTGGCTAATAACCTATGTGCTTCTATTAAGGGAAAGCCTACCAACTTTAGACTCCACAGATTCTTCTACAAAGTCTCCAGGAAGCTCACATCTTCTTCTGGTATAGGAAGCAGAGTCAGGTTTCCCTTTACAGTATAGTGCCCTCTAAAATTCAGGTATCTCCAAAACCCATTTCCTAACAGAACACTTCTTTAGATTTAGTACTATTTTACTAGCTGGTTTCAACATACAATTAGTCTGAAGATGACAACCACTTGACTTCTCTGAAATATATTTAGTTCTTACTATATGCAACGTTAAGTTCCTATTCCCATGAATGAGTTTAAGCCCAGGCCTACCAACTTCTAGAAGACTGTGCGCCTCTTTCCCATGCACCAGAGTCATCTGGATCGCTCATCAGATGCAGAATTTCTGGATGTTTCCCCAGATTTACTACTAAATCATAATCTCTGGGGTTAGGGCCTAGGAACTGTTATTTTTACAAACTCCCAGTTGACTCGTGTACGTTAACGCTTGGCCATCACCAATTTATATCCTGGCTGTATTGACTCCCTGAGGATTTGAAATTCTAAGAGGGAGAAGCCCTTAGGTAAACAGGCTGCCAGCACCTCAGTGACAACTGCTCATTGCCTCGCTCAGAAAAACTCCATGGCTACTTGGCATCACTATGCTCTAGTCACTACGCCAACCTGAGCTCAGCCTGCCTACATCAGAATGATCTGCTGTCAAGGCCACAGAGTCAAGGGAGGAGACTCCCTAAGTATTCATCTTTTAAGAAGTAGGCCAGCCTGTTCCCCTTGCCTTCTATCCTGAGTTTCATTAAAACACAGACTATTTATATCTGTGGAAACACGCATGTATGCCATCTGTTTCCTTTCAGATATCAAAGTTCTATAATGTTTTTCATTCAGCAACAAATATTTCACCCCTTCTTAAGTTTATTCATCATTATCTCCCCTTCTATACCTGCTTTATCTGATCAGATTGTCTATATACTGATACATAAGCTTTTTTTTATGCTTATTTTTTTCCTAATTTAGGCCGAAGGAATTTTGTATTTAAATATGTTTTGAGGGCATAGATTCCTTACTTCTTCCAAAATGCACTCCTTTGAAAATGTACAAATAATATATATTTGTATCTTTCCTATTTCTTAAGTTTACTTATAATTTAAACGCCTGCTATTAAATATGATATTGGACAAGCTTAGAATGGATGATTTAACCAAAATAAACCATTTCGTTTGCTTCAATTAATACTATTGTGGTTATACAGGTTTGTGCATTTGGAAAACATGAGGAATATATGCTAGTGAAATTATTTTGCATGTCATAGCACAAAACACGGAAAATCAACATTCTAGTATCATCAGCGAAAAAGAGATCATTGATTAACTGGGGCAAAGACTGAAAATATTTCGATGAGTAATGATTATTTGGACATGGAAGGCCAGATATTAATTAAAACAATACGTAAGAACCTAAAGCTGGTGTAAAACAATTGTCGTATGTATATATACATAAAGAGACATATATTTCAGAAATATTTTACACCTGACCTAATTAAGTTGGGCCCAGGATGTGATATTCATGCTTCTACTGCTTTCATGATTTTTTTGTTGTTATTGTTGTTGTTGTTGTTGTTGATCGATCCCGTATCTCCTAAGGAGCGTCACAGGGCCATAAGAACACATTGCATTAGGATGCATAATTCATTAGCTTCAACAGCATAGGGCTCTGGGCTTGGGTTTCCTTCTTCGGGGTGCTCCTGAGGTACATCAGGACCCAGCTTCGCTAGCCGCAGTTTGAGACACAGAATTAGCATACTGCTTCTCCGAGAATGCCCTTGAATGTGCCTGAGTAGCTGTCCTGTGTGAGGCCTGAGCAGAACTGCTGAGAGCTGGAGAGGAAACAGATTCCAGGCACCATGCAGTCATCCTGTGTGGCTGGGTCTTGTTTGGTATCTGAGGACAGGGGCTCAGGCAGTGCCAGGATCACCGTTGACTGAATGACAACAGACAGAGCAGGTCAGTGCTACACCTGGGGACTCCGCAGCTCCCCCAGGCTACAGCCCACCGATGCAGGATTCCAGAGCGGCCCCTGTGGTGCCAGGTAAGCATCCCACCCTCACCTCTACTAGTCAGAAGGTACTACTGAAAAATAATTGAGAAATCAAGGCCCTCCTTTGCTACTTGAAAATCTACATCATTTATCTTTTTATGAGAGGGCTGAAAAATGTGCATTTTCTGGAAGGTGCTAAAGATGGAAATAAATACATGGCTGGCTGGGATAAGTAAACTAAAGCTGTGGCCAGAGAAAAGGAAAACAAATCAACCTTCACATAGACCAACCAGGAGAGACTTAGCAATAAGACTTTTTATTAATCTCACATGCCAGGAAACAGTCACTTACCAAGATAGATAGAATAGAATGTTTCCATTTGGCAAAACGCTTGGAGGTGGAGAAAATGCTAATCAATCAAGTGTGCCCATTAGTAAAATGAGGAGAAATAAGACACTATTGGCATATCACAATTTCATATAAACTTTCATTTATCTTTTGAGCAGCAGGATAAAATGACTGTCACTGCTTTTAATCACTTGAGAAGCAATTCTTTTCAGAGTCCTACCTATCACTTATTGTGGAATATACCTGCATGAGTCCAAGATTCAGGGTTCTGAAATGGAATAGTTTATTTGCTTTGTATTAGCTCCAAGGTGCTTAAGGAATATCACTTTTGCTAACAGAAAACAGAAATAGATATGGAGGATATATTCCTAGGCCTCAAGTGCATTTTAAGACAGGAGGTGAAACTCAGCTTGTCCTTGGGCAATTAAGAAGCAGGAATAACAAAACTCTAAACCTTGGGTTGTTTTCATGTAACTCTATGGGTCTGTGATTTTGAGAAAAATCTTACGTTTAAAAAAAAAAAAGATGGATGATTAGCATAGAGAGTGGTATCATCAGTTTTCTCTGATGATGCTCCAAAAATGGATTCTCAAGAGCAGATCCTGTCAAGATCTTTTCATGTTGCTAGGAGAATTGTTACCATAGGAACAATGGTACTAGTAAGCATCACTTACCACACAACACGTTACCCGAAAAGTAATTTAATTTAAAAATCTTCAGAATTTTATAGTTATCTTTTGCAGCATTTGTGTGTGAATAGTATAACGTAAGCCCTCTTTTAGGCAATTTATGTATAAATTTGTCCACTAACAGATTTTATTGGCTTAAATCATCACTTTGTTACATTGAAGTTCTGTCTTTCTTCAACATGTAAGGGAAAAAAAGCTTCATTATTCTCAGCTCAACTGTCATTTTTATTGAGGACATTGAGTTGCAGCAGTGGTGGGTGCTTGGTCCTGATGGGCTGCCATCATCAAAGAAGAAGACATTGCCATTGCTGCAGATTTAAGTCATGCTTCACCCGTAACCCAGTCATTTTTTCTTGAGTATTATTTTGAAAGCACAAAATCAGAACAAGTAGCCATCCTCCAATTACCTTAAGACACACTCTTTTCTAATATTTCATTAAAAATCACTAACTCTGTTCAAATGGAAGAGAGCTCAGCTCAAGCTGTCCTCCTTTACTTCCACCTTCAAGATAATATTTAATAAGACTCCCTCACCCAAGATACTGAGTACAGGCCAATGGTTTCCTGTTCACAGAGTATGCTAGCTCAGGGTACAGATCTCTCTAAAACCAAAAGCTTGAAGCCTGAATTCAGGACTTAAAATATCAACCTAATACCAGAAAACAAATTGGGAGATGCATGCTCACATCATGGTTGTGAATTTGTGCAATGTTTGTGGATTCCCTGAAACACTGTAAGTAGGGAGTTTTAGAGAGGTATTAGGGAAGATAAAGCACACCACTTAACTACAACTGGCTTCTGCTAATGTAACATCCATCATCACTTCTTTGACCTACCATTTCCTCCAAAATTAGCTCATTTTACTATAGATAAAGTTAGACTTCTCAATTTCTGTCAATACAATGTGCTATCTATTACTGCGACTATGCAATATACTGTCAAAACACCAAAGTTATAACCCCTGAATTCCAAAAGCAGACGGGAAAGCAGAGTCAATAATGCCAGTCAATACAGATTGTGCATCCAGCAACAACATAAAATAGCATCTTCATGATTTAGAGAATAGAGCCACAGGCCCTAGGACACTAGTCTCTTCCCTGACATTCCTTAGCAAGACACTTCTTTTTTCCAACCCAACTAACGTGGGTTAGTGAGCTCAGCCCACCCTGGGATGAGAAAAGGGGGCTGCTGACAGTCTGGGGAAGGATATTTCCAAGAGCACCCCGATCACAGGCATCCATGGCCCAGGTGGCATAATTCCCACTTAACAAGTGGCTGAGTTAGACAGCACCCGGAAGCGATCCTTTCAACCAGACCCTTGTACCCGGGTCAGTTATGACAACTGCTCACATAGCACTGGGAACACCAGAACACCTCTTCACACCCTGGCTCGGTTTGCTTTGAGAATCTTGTCTCCCAAGGAATTAGCTGTGGGGTAAGCTTTCAATAAGCTTTCACTTTAAATGAGCAATAATTCTGTTTTACCTTTTCCAAGATGGAAATAGGCCGTATCTACCCATACCACCGAAATCAAAAACTTTCCATCCCACTTAGCTGTCAGCCTGAAGAAACTCTGTATTTTCATCATATCAGTGCTATGCATCATATTCAGCACATGGTACTCTTAGCAATCAAGAGTCAGAGTCTGACTTTACCCTGAAAATTTACTCTCCCTATAGTCATCTTAGAAAGAGCTAGAATGTGGGTATTTGCAAGCCTCAAAGCCTTAGTTTCCACATATAGAAACTGAAGAGCATAACCTAATTCCATAAGTATCAGAGTATTCATAAGGATTAAACTAAATAATACATATACATATAAATACTAAATAATACATATAAATAATACATATACTAAATAATACATATAAAGGTACATAGCATAGTATCTGGACTATACTCTTGAATGGATGATAGTCCCTGCACAACTGGTTAGAAGGAAATTTGACTAATATCCCTAATTGTGATCAGTTTTATTTGGGTTATTTTTATAATTCACTCCTCTTTGTGACTATCATTCATTTATCTTTAACTCTGAAATCTAAGATTAATTCAAATTACAGATTGCTCTTTTTCAAACTTGCCCTTGGGAAATGCCCATGGGACAGCAAATATATTGGTTTTAAAAAAAATGACTGCTACATGAGGCAATGACAACATTTGTTCATAGTAATTCAAGAAGTGCAGTGTAGAAAAAGAATAAAATCATAGAAACCTGAAAATGTTAAGAGCTTAAAAAGTCATCAATTCTGTTTGCCTACCCTTGAGGGTATGGTCCAGTCTTTGTTTCTAAATGTCCCAAATGATGAAACTGCTTCTATTCATTCCCCTTGAAAAACTCTCCAATAATCAGTGTATATTGTCAAAGACCTCTCCTAATAGACCAAATTTTATATTTCTACTCATTCCATTCTGTGATTTTTAGTTATGACCCAGAGTTTTCCCAAGCTTTGCGACTCTGCCTTCCAGACTCCCATATATCGGATGGCAAACCTACCTTTTTTTTTTGGTTCGTGATTTCCTAAAGATTTTCTCTCACTTTTCTGAGCAAAGAACCAATGCTTATTTACATATTCTGTAATATAATTTTTAAAATCCCTAGTGTTTATTAGTGTAAGGTTTTCTAGTTCCTATTTTTCATTAGATTGCCTCAAAAGATAATTTAATTTCATCTTATTCCTTTCATTGTGTTGGTACCTCATTATTTTACCTATTTTTTTATGATTCCCAATCTTAATTATATCCTTTTAGATCCTCATAGATGTGTACAAAAGAAGGACTCCTGAACACAAATGTACACATACACTACACACTGTCAAAGCTCTTTTGGAATAGAAACCATGAGTTGTAAGTCTTTCTGGTGCCTAAAATCACACAGCTGAGAATTCTGTACATAGTAGTTGCTTCATTAATATATTGAATTCTCTTCTCATATAGGAAGTTGAAATAAAAGTAATAACATTCTTGAGGCTGGAAGGTATAATAGCAAATTTTACTAATTTAGAATGAAAATATAAAGACTATTTTAGAAAAACTTCTTAAATCAGAAATTATCAATGAATAAGTGAGATTCAATGAAACTCAACTTTTAGGCTGCTGTATAAAAGCCAGCCACAAAATTATAAGCAATAAAATCACGAACATCCCCATGGAATCCCCAGAAGTTATTTTAATCCCATCTGAAAAAATATATATTTCTACAAGCCAGGCCACAGAGGTTTATTCTTTTACTGGTGCTTATTTCTCCATTTCAATTACCCTTTCTTTTTATCACTCTGTTTCCTACCTTCTTGTAATCATTTGTCATAATTACCCTTACATGTGTCCTGCACAATGTACTTCAGGGTCATTTTCATATTTCTTTGGCAAACCTCCCATGCAAACTTCCAGATGAATATTTTAGCCTTTTAAATATGCCTAGTTATTGATTACTCCTATTAAATTACTTTGCATGGATTTCATTCCCCCACCTTTTTAAATATTTTATTTATTTATCCATGAGAGACACAGAGAGAGAGGCAGAGACACAGGAAGAGGGAGAAGCAGGCTCCCTGCAGGGAGCTTGATGTGGGACTCGATCCCAGGACCCTGGAATCACAACCTGAGCCAAAGGCAGATGCTCAATCACTGAGCCACCTAGGTGCCCTGACCTCAAGCATTGGATGCTCTGATAAGACCTTATACTTTTTCTTCACATAATCCATATCAAAGGTAATTATGCAGTCATCTCTTTGTTTACTGAGTCTTCTGCTAAATTGAAGGCTCCATGAAAGGAGTTTTGTTCACTACTGTATCTCTATCTTAACTCACTACCATATGTCTGGCACAGGGCCTCACATTTAATAGTTAGATAGCAAATACTTATTGTACAAGGAAGAAATGAATAAAGGGATGGATACAATTTTATTCTGATCAATTTCTACTCCCTTAAGCAACAGATGAACTTACCTAGGTACATCTTTTTTATTTAGTACTCCTTGTATAGTTACGAATTACCTAAGAATATACTTACTAAGTTACCTACGGTTTGTCTATGTATAAAAAAAGAGCTAGTGATATTTCCCATGAAAAGGGCCCTTAACAAAGAAACTGGTTGGAGAGAATCTATTGAATTTCTTGCTGAGTCATTTCTCACCATTGGAACTTTATTCTCCTAATAGAGAGGTACACACAGCAGGAAAATAGAAGCTGGACTGGGTTAAAGTATCCTTCACAAAGGGGAAAAGGCTTGGCCTTGAGGAAAAATACAGACTTTTCCCCTTAACAATAATTAAACAACAGATCAACTAACTCAAGGTTAGTCATTTGAATTAAACACTGTTATAGCTCTTGATGTCCAGAGGGATGAAATACTGATATGATTCTTTACGTTTTAAGTTTCATAGGAGATTTCTGTACTAAATAGGAAAGTTCCAGTCATAGTCCCTATGTAGTACACATGTGTAGTGTTCACTATGCAACGTGATAGGTCTCCCTGTGTTCTAATGATAAGCTCTACTCTGTATTTAACAAACTCTGTTCTCTTCTCAATAATTATTTCATCGATTTACTAATTATTCACTCCAGACTTTACAGAACAATATTCAATCTATCAAGACTCTATCTGCTCATTTCTATTCTTACCTCAAATACTTTAGATGGTAACGAATTCACTTAGTATTATATAATATATGCTGCATGCCTAATATTATGTTACCCAGTTTTCTCAAACTATGTAGCTTTGACTCATTCTCATTAAAAATCTATTTTTCTAACTTTATTTGGAATGTTAACTTTTTAAAAAAAAATATATAGTTTGGTGTATCTTATTCTGTTATATATGCATTTAAAAGATCATAATCTCACATTACTCATCAAAAATACATGTTTATTTTTGTCTAATTCATTCAGAGCTTTTGAACAAAATAATACTGTTCACAGCAAGAACCATTTAGCCATACTCAAACTAAGTTACTTAAAAATTAGTAATAGATAACAGGTGCATGTGTTCACAGTATGCAAGGTGCCATCACCATTCTTAATGGTTTTTATGTACTAAATTTGCTCCTCTCATAGCAAAAACACAATGGATATTGGCATCATTATCAAGAGACCTATTTTGCAGATGAGTATAGAGAGGCACAAAAGTTTAAGTAACTTCCCCAACATCACAGAGCCAATGAATTAAACTCAAAACAGTTGGGCTATTTTGCAGATGAGTATAGAGAGGCACAAAAGTTTAAGTAACTTCCCCAACATCACAGAGCCAATGAATTAAACTCAAAACAGTTGGGCTCCAGAGCCCAAGCTTTAAACAATTATACTATCTACACAGCCTGTCTTTTTACATATTGTAGTTTAGGTCCAATGGAGAAAGGGAAAAGGAAAATGAAAAAAAACAAACAAAAAGAAAACAACCACAACAAAACAAAAATTACTTCAGACCTCAAAGAGCTTTTAATAATGAAAGAATTTAAAACCCGATACATTAACCACACTCCTAGTCCCAAAGGTATTCCCAGAGATAAGCTGCACATTTGCACACTCAGAACCGACACTATACACACATCCACATACACCTTTTGAAGTACACAGCAAGTTACAGGAGAAAGTAAATTAACCTTTGTGTAGGAAACAGTTTATTACAAGGAACAGAACCAGTATTTAGAGATTTTAAATCATATAGCAGGCCTTCTCCCTATATTCTCTCATACAATCTTCATCACTTTATAGAAAATAAAACAGAGGCTGAAGGAATTTCAGTAACTTGCTGAGGATTGTAAAGATGATTATGAAAGATCTGGAATTTAAACCAAGTTGAGTCCAAGCCCTTGACACCAGCACACCGCGGTGCAGAAGAGATGATGCTTTGAGTGGTGTGAAATGCTAATGTACTCAAATGACTTGTCACAGAATCCAATAGGAAACATACACACACACACACACACACACACACACACACACACATAATCTGCATTTTAGCAATTTTGGAAAATAATTAACTTTAAGATCTGGCTTTGTTTTACAATGTGGTATAATAATCAGAGCCTGTTGAAATTTATCATAGAATATTTTCTGGAAGTTTTAGACCAGACCTGGGTTTTTGAAGAAATTCAAAAATTCTTCTTTTTCTTGGGGAAATTGTGATAAATGTTTACAAAGGTAAAGGTTACAGAACAACCATATAGCATATATCTACTTAAAAATGCCTAAATCTCTAGAGTTAATTATCATTTATAAAATGAATCTTCACAATCATTACTAAAAATAAAAATTACTATTTAAGCCACCTAATATTTGTTCCTCTCCTTCATCTCTTATCTAGTATCATAACTATTCTTAACAATTACCTTCTTTATTCTCCAAGCACATGAAAACACAGACATTTGTCAAATCTACTTTTAGTATTCTCTTACTTCTAGACTTCCAGATTGCAAATATAATGAAAATTAAAGAAAGGAGCTGAAGTGCTATTCTTTAAGGTCTACTCCTGTTTTATTCTAAATTTAAACTCATTTTTCTTAAATCTTTGAGCACTGAAAGTGGAGAAGGGTTTGTTATAATACTCATTGCAATGCATTTAACGTGGTTTTGGACAATCTTAAGTAGGCTCTGTGAAATTAACCACATTAAAAGGCCTTAAATTCAAAAGCTTGCCAACTAAGAGCTATGTTTCTTAAAATATGTGTTTCGATGCCATACACTAGTAGCTATGATATTTAACTTGAACAGTCCCATCACAATGACTAATGTCAACTGATGAAAAGGAACAGATATACCACAGGAGTGCTGAAAATCTCAGATTAAATAAAACTCCTAAGATTGATACTTCATATTAAAGTTCTGGTACTTATAAGTCAGGATGAGAGTCAAACTTAAAATATTTCAAGGATGTAAAAGGGAATCTTTATTTGGTGAAGCAGCAATGAATTCCAGTACTAACATATAATTGGTTTGAAATAGGAACTTTTGATGCCACATCTGGAGAGTACAATAATACAAGCCACTACAGGTAGTAATTACTGAAGGTAATTGTAATGCAGCTTGAGTGGTAAACATTAATGGGGAAAAAAAAGAAAGATTTCTAAGCAAATAAAATCTCAAGCATCAAAAAGACAAAAAGTTTGTGATAAATGGTTCATTTAGGCATGCAGTGCTGTGTGGGCAAAATTGGATTGCAATCATAGCCATTTCAAAAAATGAAAACATTAGGAGAAAAGAAAATTGGGCAGAAATGGCATGGAAATTACAGCCTTTGATCCATTCTGAAGAACCTATTTTTTTTTCTGAAGCATCATCATGAGTGGGCAGCAAACTCTTTCCAATCTCTTGTTAAAACCTTTATGAAAGCCTGGAGACCCTGAGATAGAAATAATCAATTCAGGACAGACAATGGAAATATTTTTCCATGATCATTTTTTTTCCATAAAACTGTGAAAAATTAATTCCACCGTTAAATTGCTATCTGATTTTGCAGTAGACACTTTTAATTTAAGGAGAAGGTCCTTCCTGAATCATGCTTGACCTGTCCACCTAAAGATCAGTTAATAAATACATACTTCATGGCAATTAATAAAGAGATTACACAATTTCACATAAATAAAGAGTATTTTAATGTTCCTGGGTAGTATATCTTGGGTGCCAGAATCATTATATGAATAACAATGCACACCTTGGAGCATAAGTGGGCCTCATTCTTTGAAAATGGATCTTCGAGCGCTACAAATGATGCATTATAGTCTCCAAAGACATGCAGTGCTAGGTCTGTATTTGCAAAACTTAAATTAGTTCCTACAGCTTTGAAACAGTAATGATCACAGACTTGTTCAATCACTATTAAAATGTCTATAATTTGATTCTAGGACACTAAGTATTGAAATTACCCATTGGCTTTCTTTATTAAATACTGGTAATTAGTAATTTCATAAGGTTTTTGACCTATTTTGGTAAATCCAGGTTTTTTAAATTAGCTTCCCAACAATCATTTAAATTAGTTCTTACATATAAAATCATTTAGGTTATTATCTTTGGGAGAATATAACATCCTGATGTTGAAAAGAATTATTTGTAAATAAGTATTAAAACATTACTTTACATTTCAGTAAATAGCAGCTTTAATCTTCTGAGAAGGCTATTTAAATCAGATTTGCAATGCCAGGAGCAAAATCCTGGTTTATTTTCTCATTTTATTTGACTTGACTACATTCTGTTTTCATTAACATTTTCTATTTGACCTTTGGAGTTATATACCTCTTCCAATAAAAAAAGTTATTATGAAAGAAGAATGTATCTGTTTGTTTTATATATTTGAAAAGGACTATCGGTTTTATTGCTATTTTAAAGTATTATTTATAAGATAGTGGGGAGTGAGATGCCTGAACGGCTCAGCAGTTGAGTGGTTGAGTGTCTGCCTTTGGCTCAGGTCATGATTCCAGGGTCCCCAGATCAAGTCCCACATCAGTCTCTCCACAGGGAGCCTGCTTCTCCCTCTGCTTATGTCTCTGCCCTTCTCTCTGTGTCTCTCATAAATAAATAAAACCTTTAAGAAAAAATAAGATAGTGGGGAGAAATTTTAAACAAAGTGACTGAAATACAGTTTTTTTTTTCTGTCAAACTTTTTAATTCAACTACAGGTGAAACAGTTTCTTACTAAGACTTGTTAGTCATACATAATTCCTATAAGAAAATGACCCAATTTTATGGCTCTTTTAAGGCTTTCATGATTTTTTTTCTAAATTATCTCTGAAGTAGCATAAAGTAATTTTCTAAAATAGACTTTCTCTCACATCACTGCAACACACAACACATATTTTTCTAATCTGAAAGAGATGAAAATCCTAGCCCTGGCTCTTGAAGAACCTATAATCTAATGGAAAAGACAGACAAGTAGCCAAAAAAAAAAAAAAATAGTATGGTGAGTGCGATAAGGGAGGTACTGAAACATCACTGCTTCAGGAACCACTACACTAAGTTACATTCCCTTAGAATATACTACCATAAGCACATTGAACTGCTCCTATTAAAATACTTCACATCCTGTATGGTAATTACCGTTCCAACCTGTAGCTTCTCTCTTGCTCACCATGGGATCTTAAGTGCCTACTACCATTTCTGACATCTAATAGCTACTTTAATATATTCTTGTTGAATAAATGAATCAAGAGTGAATGAATGAATGAATGCTATGAATAAGATGTTCTGTTATTTAACCCAGACTAGGCCATTTTAAAATGAGAACTAAGCCATAAAGGGAAGTCCAGATGAACATGAGGAGGGAGGGCATGAAAAATGAGATGAAACACAGAGGCGAGAAAGAACACAGAGCAGCCAAGATCGATGGCAAGTAATCTGAAATGGCTACAACATGCGTCAAAGTTGAAAAGTGACAACGATACAGGATATTTGTTGAAATATTATTTTTTATTTTCATCTTAACATTTACTTCCCTTTCAAGCAAGTAAACCATTTCTTGCCCTAGAGGGATTTTCTTTCCAGAGAAGAAAAAAGAAATAGCCAGAAGTCAATAGCACCAATTGTTTTTTCAAGTATTATTTTTTTGGGGGTAGAATTAACCTATGGTGTTATATTAGTTTCCAATGTACAACGTAATGACTGAACAGTTCCATACATGACACAGTGCTCACCACGGTGACTGTAGTCCTCCATCTGTCACTAAACAACGTTATTAAAATCTTATTAACTATATTCTCGATGCTGTACTTTTCGTCTGTGACATATTTCATAACTAGAAGTTGGTACCTCTTAATTCCCTTTATCTATTTCACCTGTCCACCCACCCACCTCCTCACTTATTTTCGATAAGGATGTAAACACACTGAAGAGAGATGCTTAATACCCAGGGAATGGAGCACAAAGAAGGTGTGCCTTTTAAGAACAAAGATTCTTATGCCCCAAGCATGGAAGAGAGAAAAGAAAACCACTGGAGTGAGAAACTTGTTGTGAGACCATGCAGGCCGAGCCACTGGGCATCTCAGGGGTAACTAGGAAAAGGAGATGAATTATGACCAGAGGAACTTCTACAATCTGGATATGCTGCAAGTCTCTGGAACTTTGGAACAAACATTAGGTGATGAAGTCTGTATTTACTAAGACTGACATCCCTACCCTTCTGGAAGGATAGAAGCTCGGAGTCAGTTTTAAAGTAATTTAAGAAACATAAAGGATGCAATATTTTTTTGCCTTTTGAATTTGTAACTTTGGATTCCTACATGCTACCCAAACAAGATAGTTGGACTGGAGCCACTTTGTTGAAGGGCATCATATATCAAGCTAATAAGTCTGAAGAGAGTCAGCCATTCATGGTTTTCAATCAAGGAATTCAGAGGTTTGTTTAGAAATTTTATAAACATCACCATAATGATAATAGAAGTTTGAATTGGATAGCAACAAGACTAATGGGAAGTCAACCAAGTATGGACAATAATGCAATCAAGAGATAATGAGGGATGCCTGGGTGGCTCAGCAGTTGAGCGTCTGCCTTCATTCAGCTCAGGGCGTGATCCCAGAGTCCCGGGATCAAGTCCCACATCAGGCTCCCCGCAGGGAGCCTGCTTCTCCCTCTTCTTGTGTCTCTGCCTCTCCCTCTCTGTCTCTCATTAATAAATAAATGAAATCCTAAAAAGAAAAAGAAAATGGATTTTTGAAAGTATCATGTATGACAACTTAGAGATACATTATGTAATTGGACCAGGAGGAGAGACAGAGACCCCAAGAGTCCAAGGACATTTCTAAATGGACTTTAAGATCCAGGAAGTTGAGTGATCTTGGTCTTGATGCTGCTTCATGAGGGAGATTTGAACAGTTTATAGAGTGGAGGATGAGAAGGGAAAGCAGAGGAAAAGAGTTTAAAGAGAAAGTAAAGAAAAGACAAAGGAACGATATCCTCTGGCAGCAGAAAGAGGCAAAATACAGGTAGACATGGAAGGTAAGAAGGTTAGAATTTTTATGAAATCAGGATCATTTCATGCCTTTTGTAGAGCAAAAAGAAATGGCTGAAAAGTACAAAATATCAAGGAAATTACCGCCTGTTTTCACTCTCTCTGAGAAAACAGATGAGAGAGGACTTGTCCATTATGTGAGGAATGATCTATTTTCATGCAATCTCATATCATCTAAATATCTATCTATTACATCTATTCTGTGAGGAATGATATAAAGGAATCTCCATTATATCAGGGAGGAATTGTCTGCAGAGGATGAGGACACAGTTGGGGAGACAGAGTTTAGAAGTGAGCATAGTAAACATTGGAGGAAGAGAGTGGGAGGGGGAGCTGATTGGGGATAAGTGGAATGATTACATAGTAATTTCTGCCAAGAGCAAAAAGCTTTCCTTTTGGGGACTCAACTATGGAAGTTAATTTACTGATGATGGATTATAAAAAGCAGGGGGAAAAATGTAAAAAGAAGATAAATTTAGACCTAGGAGAAAACTAAGATTTCATCCAGACATACTACTCTCCTCATTTATACACAAGGTAACTCAAGACCCAACAGGTCAAAGAAGTTACCGGAAACTCAATGGTGACACCATATTCCAGCCCTCCCTGCCACACCACAGGTCTCAACCCTGCAAGCTGCCTCTTGACAGATGGCCTGCATCTACATCTAAGAAAGATCTACCAGGGGGCCTGTTTTGCAAGATCAGCAGAGCACACAGAGCCCCACAGCCACATGCACACGCATTTAAATCCATAATCTTCTCTGAATTTCTACTGCCTATTTAGTTTTCAAGAACTGGAAATGTTTGTGGCTTCAAGCACCCTAGTTATTAAGTATTTGTTAAACACTTAATTTCAATGGTGAACTCCCGCGACTCAGTCCTTAAAAGGAGACATACCTCAATACCCACATTCTTGGGGATGTTTTACTCCAATAATTGTTTTGTTTTTAACAAATACAGGAATAATTTCATGAACAGCTTATTTAAGCTTCTGGGTGACAGGAAATCACCCGCCTTCTGAATACAAGATCTTAGGCCATATTTTCTCAGGAACAATTTTGCCGGCCATTGGCTATTGAATGACAACATCATTTCATTTCTGGCATGAGATGGATGTCACAAATTGTGTTACAGGTTGTGTTTTTGTTTTTGTTTCTCATTTTCCCCAGTGATTATAAAATGCATTCCGCCACCCCTACCCTTTCCTGTAAATACTTAGTGCACCGTATTTTTTAAACCTTTTAGAAGGGAAAAATATTAACATATTTTTTAAAGTAAAATATCAGATTTTATAAATATGAAGTTCCAAAGAGTACCTGGTTTCCAGTTTGCACTTCATTTAAATCCAAAGAGAAAACTCAGGATTTTAGAAATACTGTAAGCTCCAATAGACCAAAACAGGGGAGCCTACAGAATGTTTCCACGTAAGGGAGAGAGAAGTATTTTAGTCGTTCCATATCATGGGATTGTTAATTATAAAAGAAAAATCTAGTTTTGGGTTTTGTTTTGTTTTGTTTTGTTTTAATGATTGAAATAGCACTTAGCTTCACCCAGCCTTATAACTGTCCTCATTTATATATAAGAAAGTTCAAGACTCCAAAGGAAAACTATTTTTGGACAATGAACCCAAACACCTGTTTCCCAAGTGTGAATCCATGGCTCAACAGAAAGCATGAATTACAGGGCAGCGAAATCACAGGAGGCATGACTCAAAGAAGTGGGGAGATCTGGAAGGAGGTGGGGCTGGAACCCAGGGTCTCAGGATTAGCCAAATTACTTCATTTACCAGGTTTCTCAGTTTTCATCATCTGGAAAATGGAAACCTTAAATTCGACAGTCTTTATAATCCTAACAATTAAAAGGATGTCAATCAGCCCAAATTCTACTGGATTCAGTCCTAACAATAAAACTCTGCTTCTGGCTACCTTTCATCAGAAACTATGGGTAGGGTAGAAAGATTCAGTGAATATGCAGGAAAATTTTGTTCTGTTTCACTACCTAGAAGAAAATTGGAGCTTCAACCTTTAATGGTTTATAGGCTACTCTAATGCATGTATGTTCTAGAATGGCTATGATTAAAAGCCCAACTGATGAAGAATGGGGGCATATCAATTTTAACTAAGAACATAAACATAAGCAAAGAAGAGATACTATGTTTTACATACAAATTATCCTGCTATACAGAAGGTTGATTCAAACTGTAGCATTGGTAATCCTTCTTTTACTGAAATGTTATTTTCAAAAGCTTTTACTTCACTGGGTGGAATATCTCTGGCATAACAGATCATTCAGTTGTCATCACAGTTTCTTAGGGAATTTGAAAGTTCAGAGGTCTTTACTTAAAATGAGTCATTATGGTGGTGCTCTTTCTCTCTGTGTGGTCTACCCATGTATTCAATTAGACAGTTGAGGTTCAGAAATGAAGTTGAATGTTTATCAATCACACGAATGATGTGCCAGCTATAAATTACTGTGCTAATAATATTGTCTCTATTTCACAGTAAGGGAAAATGATGTTCAAAACGATTGAAGAACTTACAAAGCTAAGTAGATACTAATTGGTAAATCTGAGAATTGAGCCCTTGACTTTATAAAGTTCAAGTCTGGTGATGTCCTCACTGTGTTATACGGTCTTTAACTACCTTCTACTAATTATTAGTATGAAGCTTGACTGAGATTTGTATTCATTCTAACCTGATTCATTATTAAATTTGTTCAAAGTTAAATCAGTTAAAATACTCTGTAAGACATTAAAGAAGTCATGAAAGATCTAGGATTTGAGAAATTACAGAAAAAGAAAAAAACTACACATAAAAAGCAAACCAAATTAAAAAAACAATTATTTTAAATTACTTCAATGTTACCTTGAAATAATAGCTAACACTCCTTGAGTGCTTGCTACATTGTGTTAAGAACTTTACAAGTAAAACCTTACTTAATCTTCAAAACAACTCTATGGAATAGGTATGATTTTTCTTCCTCTTTAACAAATGAGGAATCCAAGAGATGGAAGTAAAATATTAGGTCACACAGCTAGTATATTTTGGAGCAAGGCTATGAATCTAAGTCTGACTCCAGAGTCCTTGGGCTACACCACTCTAAGGTGAGGACAAGAGAGGGGAGATCATAATATTTTATCTGAGTACTTATATAGTACACTTTGGTAGAAAACAGGAGAAATTCTGTAAAGTGAAGCATTGAGAAAATACTGCTATTGGAGCATGTAACACCGAAACGGTGACCACATAATGACAACGGGGAAAGAATCTGAAATGCCTTGAACAAAAGATACTGAAGACACATGCCTTCATAGTTTCACCTGGGAATTTGTGACAAGTATACTAACATAAAGTTAATGAAAAAAATTAGATTGCTCTACTTAAAATATGTGATATCTTGTTAAAGAACATATTAAACAACTATATCTATTGTTATGGAGGATCAAACAAATCCAAGAGAGATGGGAAAATAGCCAGACTGCTCATTTTCATACAAAGTATAGTTTTATCAAAAATAAAATAGTAGAATGGGCTGCCAAGAGGAATTACATAGCTTCTGGATATCAGAAGGGATGCCATTCTTTTTAATTAATTAAAAATTCAGACATCTAAATGTAGGAACTCCACTGTCTAATATAAAAATCCATATTCAGCTATAATTATTGTCTCTGAGGCAGTAACAAACCAAATATGGTTGAATTTCCTTGTTGACATTAAATTCTTTTAAAATTCTTTTCTTTTCATCTAGGCATCAAATCAACTATACATATTTTGTTTAAAATCTATGAATAATTTAGTAGTGTCCTAGATTCACAGACTGATGTCTCTAAATAATACAAATTGTGTTTTCAATGCACTTTATATATCAGGAAAGAGCCTATCAGAGTTATGATTTAATGCACTTTTTTTTGAAAAACTGGAAATATCTAGTTTAGCTCTTAAAATGGGCATTAAAATGGAATAAACTGGGACACCTCGGTGGCTCAGCAGCTGAGCATCTGCCTTTGGCCCAGGGCGTGATCCTGGAGTCCTGGGATCGAGTCCCACATGGGGCTTACTGCATGGTGCCTGCTTCTCCCTCTGCCTTTGTCTCTCCCTCTCTCTCTCTCTCTCTCTGTGTCACTCATGAATAAATAAAATCTTTAAAATAAAATAAAATAAAATAATAAAATAAAATAAAATAAAATAAAATGGAATAAACTTTTCTCTGGCAAACTTTTACTAGTGACTCCATTTCAGAAAGAATAAAACCCCTTTTGAGTACTCCCCCTTATCTAGTAGAATTTGAGTATTTTTAACTACCATTCAATGGGAATTTGATAACAATTATATAAGTTGGGTGTATGATTTGTTTGCCTAATCATCCATTGTTCTATGTATGGAGACTACTACATCATAAACTCAGTTTCTAACAAGTATTTCTAAAGGAACCACATATTAAAATTCACTAGAGTCCAATAGTTGATCATTACACACCTACATCAAGTACTAGGCGTCATGTGTGTTACGACCTCATTCTAAGAACCACCTTGGGCATGATGGGTACTATCATTCCTCTTAAGACAAATGATAAAGCCAAGACTCAGTAGGGTCTTACAAAATGATACAGCAGAATTTGAGGCTAATTAGATCTATTTGACTATAAGATCATGATCAATGCACTGGGCCATATGGCCTCATTTTCACCAGGGAAGATCACTGAATACTCACTTCCTACACCATTGCTCTGACAAGGTAAATATTGTATGTGTTTAATGCTTTCAGGTAGAGTGCCTTCAGAGGTGATGCTTTCCCCAAGCTACATGAAAATACAGACTGCTCAGTTTCTTTAATTCATTTGTTCATTTACTTGATGGAAAAGTAGTAAAAATTTAGTACAATTGAAAGTCCTGATTAGATGTAGTCAGTGGCATCACTCAGAAAAGTCCTCCTTGGCAAGTATTCCTACCATTTAACACAAGCAAATATTTGCGGGTCACCTTACCACTCATGGACACCGTGCCAAGTGTCCAGACCTCCAGGACCGTCTCAGGCAGGAGAGAAGGACAGACTGATGAAGGGAGGAAGAAAAGGGAGCAGTGGAAGAAGAGGAAGAGGAAGAGCCCATACAGGATCACTGGCCCATTCGTGGGGCTCAGTCACCATTCCTTCTCTGCCCTCTCATCCCCCACTGCACTGAGGACCCTGTCCTTTCCACTCCAGGCAAGCTTGTTCAGGCAAGACAAAGTGACTTGCTGGCAGTTTATTGCAAGGGAACATTTTAGCTGTGACCTTTAAAAGCACAATATTCTATAGACCTAAATATCATTCATCCATCGCATCGATGCAGCTAGTTGGAGTTACGACCCAGGTCACGCTCCCTGGGCAATTAAAAACTGCGAAGGACAAAGTGACATGAGGTGAGAAAACTGAAATAGCAACCTCAGACACAAGCTCAATCCCACCACTATGCTAATACTGCCCGTTCCAAGTAGGAGATGACAAGAAATATCCCACTTTATATGAAACCCTAAACATTTTTAAGTCTCTGTACACAGAATCGGACAAAAATAACTTCCCTGCTGCACCAAATATGACAGATTTGTGCTTCTAGTCAATGTTTAATGGATGGCACTCTTTATTAAGTGCTTATGGGATGTGGACATGTGTCAGGAGCTAGACTGGGGGTAGAAGGTGAAAGGAAAAGCAAGATATTGTCCCCATCTGGGAAAGGCTTGCTCTTTAATTGATGAGGCAAACAATTATTGGGTATTATGCTAAAAGCTATATCTTTATTAGGCACCTCGAGCTCTCCTAAGTGATTTGAATGTATTAGCACATGTAATTTCCTCAACAACCTTGTAGGTAGTTTCTTTTTTTTTTTTTTTTTTTTTTTTTTTTTGTAGGTAGTTTCTATTGTTACACCCATTTTACCGAAGGAGAAAATGAGGCATAGAGAAGTTAAGCAACTACTAATTTATTGAGCCAGTAAATGCTGTGGCTGGACTCCAACTCAGGCAGCCTGACTCGAGATCTCACACCTACAGCCACCTTGCTATAAAACAAAAAATAGAGAGCGACTCAGAAGATCCAGGAAAGGCTTCTGAGTGATGATGTTAAAATGAAACTCTAAAAGATAGGTTGAATTTAGGCATAAGAAAGTCTTTCAAGACAAAAGATACAGCGCATATGGAGGCATGACAGTTTGCTCAAGAAACATCGATAAAGTCTGTGAAAATGGCATTTAAAGTGGGTGAGAAAAATGAAGAAAGGCAGGGAAATTACACCAGGATCAGATAGGGAAGGGCCTTTTATGTTATGCTGAGGAAGTTTAGATTTTTATCCGGTGAACAATAGACATCAAAGATTTCCCAGGCAGGTAAGCAGAGGTAAACATTAAGTTAGAGTATATGCAGGCTGGTAGATTCTGACCAAATAACAGAAAAAGTAAAATGTGAAAATGAGATCGGCTTAGGGAGTATGCCAACATCTCATATTTAGCATTTTGTTTTCTAAGACTTGTTCTGACTGCTCACAAAAAAAAGCCACTAGGGATCGATGAGACTGAGAAAACAGGGAAGTCACAGAGGCTGGACAAGTAGTCAGAAAACCATTAGCATGTTTCATCAAATCCAAGGCACCATTCGTTTTAGAGTACAAGGATTTAAGAAACAAAAATGCTCCCAATTAAACACCATCTATCATAAGATGCATTCCAATTTCACAGATGTTACCCAGTGCATCCTAGAATCTATGAAATGTACTATAATAAATGGAATAAAGAGAATAAAGAGACAGTAGATTTAATTACTGGCTTCAGTCACCCCTGTGTTCACTGAAGCATTATTTACAGTAGCCAAGATATGGGAGCAACCCAAGTGTCCATTCATAGATGAACAGATAAAGGAGATGGAGTATATACACACAATGAAGGGTTACTCAGCCCTAAAAAGACTGAAATCTTGTTATTCGCAACAAGAAGGATGGACCTAGAGGGTATTAGGCTAAGCGAAATAAGTCAGACAGAAAAAGACAAATACCATATGATTTCACTTACATGTGGAACTTAAACAAATAGACAAAACAAAACAAACAAAAAAAACACAAAAACACCCAACCAGAAACAAGACTCAAAGGCAGAGAACAAACTGGTGGTTGACAAAGGGGAGGAGGATTGTAGGATGGGCAAAATAGGTGAAGGGGATTAAGAGGTACAAACTGCTAGTTATAAAATAAATAAGTCCCGGGGATGGAACAACGTACAGCACAGGGAATACAGTCAATAACACTGTCGCAACTTTGTATAGGGACAGTTGGAAACCATTTATCGTGGCAGGTATTTTGTAATGTACAGAATTGTCAAATCACTATGTTGTACACTTGAAATTAATATAATATTGTATGTCAACTATACTTCAGATTTTAAAAGCAGAACAACTCAAGCAAATGTCGATTTCATTGCTGGTCCCAGTTACTGAGTAAATGAGAACGTAAATCAATTGATCAAATACTGACTGAATGTTGGTATGCAGAAATACAATGGAGATGTGGAGAATAAATGGCAGTAATGACTGAGGGAAAGAAATGATAACAGATATAAGATATTTAGGTAATATATTGTTGGGCTTTGTCATATTACTAAGTGTAGATGGTGAGGAAGAGGGCTTTAAGGATAACCATTAAATGTCTAAGATGGCTGACAAGGTAACAAACATCTTTATGACCAAAAGCACAAAAAAAGAAGAGCATGTTGGGTACTGACATCATGAGTGTAGCTTGGGACATGCTGAGGTTGAAATAAAATAAGACTTATAAGTGAGGGTGTTCACGGGTGGTTGGAATAAGTGCCCAGTCCCTGCTCAGGAAAGAGGAAAGGGCTAAAATATTAATCAGGGAACATCCTGATGATGTGTTGAGAGAATCCATGGAAGGAGATCGAGCCACCTACAGCAACAAGCCTGGCTGAGAGGTGATGTTAGCTTGAACAGGAGAAAGCATTAGGAATAAATGAAAGGAGATGCTTTCAAGACACACTCTGAAGATAAAATTTCTCGGTCTTGATATCGATGGTCCTTAAGGTTGGGAGAAAATTGGCTCCATTAAGTGACTGGGGAAGCTAAGAAGTACATCACGTTGGTTGTGGAGATGAAAAAACTTCAATTCTACGTGTGCTATGCTGAAAAGTGCTGCCAGGATATGCAAGTGAAAATGACCCCAAAATAGCTTAAACTATATGGTAGTCTGAAAAAAAAAAGGCCCTGTATGTAATCTGTATGTCTGGAGATGGCTCAGATCTGGAGATAAAAATTTGAGAGTCATTTATTCATAGTAATAGTTGCTGCTGTGGTTATAAAAACTGCCAAGAGAAAAATATAAAAGGAAAGTAAAAATAATTCAATCATAGCCCCTTTAAGTCATATTTAGGTAAAAGAAGGAGTTCTATCTTATACTAAATAATACTATAGGAGATTAAACAACTAGGATTCATTAAATCTTAAATGTGTAAGACATCTGACATCTGACCTTTGTAATACTTTTAAATAACTGCATGAGACATAATCAAATATTCACTTTACAAATGAGGAACACCTATGGTTTAGTAACTTTCCCAGGGTTACACAACTAGGAAGTGGCTGGGGGGGTGAGGGGGGAGTCAAAGTCTTTCAAAGCAAGGATCTTGCTTAAAAGCCCTGTGCTTTCTAACACACTCCCGGCCTACACAAAGCCAGCATCCTGTAATGTCGTACCTTGTTCTCCTCTCTGGAGCCCATGAAACAAATCCAAGGGCTTGCAGAGAGGACACACACACATAATGGATTTCAGACACTTGAGCTGTCTGTCCCTAATGGTGTCTGGAACTGTGTGCTTCTGACACTGACACCCTTCTTTTGGCTGTGAAGATGTATGATTCGCTTCTATAAAAGAAAGGTTTTCTTCAAATGTGTGATCCTCTGGGGCACCCGAGTGGCTCAGTCAGTTAGGCATCTGACTCTTGGTTTGGGCTTAGGTCATGGTCTCATGATGCTGGGATCGAGGTGTGGCCATTTGGATACTCTCTCCCTCTGCTCCTTCCACCCACTCACGTGCTCTCTCTCAAATAAATAAGTAGATCTTGTAAAAGAAAAAAACATGTGATCGCCTATTTTCATTTTTCCCAGTTTTGACTGAAACATGGAAACAAAGAAATGTTTCTCTCCCGTAAGAAAACAACGATCTAGTATAATGGTAAGAGCAAAAGACACTCGAATTCAGTGCTGAGGATAATAGAAATGCTGAGGGCTCTGGCAAAAACGCGGGGTAAAGCCCCATCCAAAAAGGTGACAATGCCTCAAAGTCCAGCATTACCAAATCTTCAGATTTTATAAGGGAAGGTGGAAATTTAAAAAGGCCAGGTTTCACCTAACACTGTAATAGAGAATTCATTATTTTCAACTCTGCAGGCTAAAGGAAGCCTGCCTGAGTAAGATGAATACAAAATGGTACCAATTCATGTTTACGATGTGCTTCCACATGACAACCTTCCGCATTGAGGACATCACTCTGCCTTACATTCTCCAAGTGTCATATTCCCAGATGTTTCCAATGTTGGGCGAGGTACAAAACTTTACTCTCCTTTGAACAGAATCCATTCTGTCAGTGTTCCTCTTAAAATATGACAACAAGAGCTAAACAGTCATGCAGCTTCTCTCTGGGACTGTTACTGTCGTCACGCTGAACACTGTATGCTCGCGCAGTCTAGTATTGCACAAGCTTTTGGGGGACATTTACATCATTTAATTGGTACCTAAGGAATTTTAGCCCCTAAAGCCCTTACTTTTTTATATTGACTTCCAAGATAAACTTTACACATCTAATACTTGTAGAGTTGTGATTATTGTGTTTTAAAATTCAACAAAAATTCAATGAAAGACTTCATATTTTCCTTTTTAAACTTTATCTATTTGGGCCCATTATTCTAAATTTTGAGTGGAGTTTCCAATCATCTATCTCTTTCCACTGCTCCACACAAAGCCAGCAATTCACCCCAAGGGCTATTCTCAGACACTGAATATTCGTGAGAAATCTTGTCCACCGAGATGTACACAGTTTCAAAAGACCCAAAGCAAAGTGAACCCCTAATAAGAATATTGCATTATTCCATAAGTAACCCCCACAGCACACACACTATTTCTTACAAATCACCACAACTTTGCTTATATTTGGCTAAACTACCCCTACGCACTAAGAAATACCACACTCATTGGCACATCCGCTTACACATAGGGTTAAGATTTCAGTGAGCTCAGCTATTTGGCTTTTCTTCTGCCATCATCCAGAATTCTAGCTTGTAAATTATCTCCTATACTTGTCTTGATTAAAAAATTCCTTGCTGGTAACTGCAAATATACATTTGATCGTAAATGAAAGAACATGCTCTTCTTGCTCCTCTGCTTGAAAGAGGACACATCCGTGAATAGCAGTTAATCTGACTGATTGGGGCCTTGTCCTCCACACAGTTTTCTTTCAGCAAACTATGCAGGCCCTAGTATCAACGATGGCTCATGCTATCACGCGCTAGGCCAAGCACTTCATGTAAGTCATCCCCCGTATTCCTCAACACCAATGCTTAGGGACTTATCATACGTACTCAACAGCCAAGTTACCAAGACAAAGAATTTGTGTGGCCTTACACAGTCAGTAATGGTCTGAGTCTGTTTGCCATCTAGTTCTGTCTGCCCTGAAAACCCTGCTCTTAGCCCTGGTTCCCATCCCTTGGCAAGTCATCTGGACTTTCCTCCTTTGATTTAGTCAAATAAATTACCAATTGGAAGGTGACACCCACAATCACTGACAAGCCAAAGTTCTGTGAAAGAACAAAGCCTATTTGGCAGGGGTGTATCAAGGCCTCGAGCAGGAATGCCCTAGTAGTCTACTAGTAGGCCTCTACTTTTTAACCATTTTAGGTCCAAGGGAGAACTTTTTCAAACATTTTAAAGTCTTTTTTTTTTTTTTTTTTTTTTTTTTTTTAACATTTTAAAGTCTTAACCATCTGTTAGTTGTGTGATCTAGTATCCAGCGCACTCCTTCGTTTCTTCAACCAGGTTGTTGGTAGAATACTGAATGAGAGAGAGAGCTGGGCTGTCTCCCTCGGAAGTGATTTTCTGCCTTTTTTCCACCATGACATGGATGATGATGGTATACCCACCAGTACCACATTCACAATCCCCACTGCACTCAATATTGCAACTTCTTTTCCACCAAAAAAAAAAGGGGGGGGGGAGGGGGAAATAGGCCTGATGTTGTCACAGGGACGGCCATCACATCAGTTATATTTTTTAATTAAATAAGAAATGTTGGTACTTTAGGATCAGTGATGGATTACTGGTATAAGAGAGCACTGTGAAGAACCACTTAGTTTGGAAGCATTCAGGAAGAAGTTAGAGTGGCCTTTTCTTTTGCGGTTGCTGTTTTTGTTTTGTTCTGTTGTGTCCTCCTATTGTTCAACCACCTGTGAATCCATTTAAACTAAACTGGCCTTTCAGTCCTCATTTTTCTGCTTGTTTTATAAAAACATCACAAGAAATTGTGTTAAAAGAAATGCCTTACACCATTAAAATACATAGATGAATGAATATTCACAAATTCATCACTTACATCAGAGTTAGTTGTCATAGACTAGCCACCAGAATAACAGGAAGGAACCATGTTTGTTTACCTGGTTTGGGGCATCCCCAGTGAAACACAACATAAAGAGAAAAACCATAGTCATGGCATTTTGCAGTGGCTTCAATCCCTGCTGAACCCCTTGTTTTGTCTTTGGGAATTCAATGTTCAGCCATTTTTTAAATATGTCCAAATATTAGTTTCTCCTGAGATGGGGCATACAGTAACAGGCACTGTGTGCTCTGCAAAGTACCTGGATTTGATTTAAATTTAGATTTAGAGTGGATCAAGAAACAGTCCAGTTTTGCATGTAACATGAGAAATGGCAAATGCACAAAGGTAAATGGTGATATAGACAGAACACTGGTAAATACCTCCATTTATGTTGATGGAGATTTACCCTTTTACTTTTTAAGAATTTCAAAGTAAGAGATAAATATCTATAGTCTTAAGTTTCTGGCTATCCCTTGTTTTTTTTTGTTTTTTTTTGTTGTTGTTGTTGTTGTTGTTGTTTTTGTTGTTTTGTTTTGTTTTGTTTTGTTTGTAAAAGAGTTGGCTCACATTTTGATAAGAGGTAGGAAGTGAGAAGAAATCTTGTATCTGGATCCTTGTGGAAGTGAGAGAAAAGCAAGAATAGTTGTTTTTCTTCTCATCATCCTAAAAATTTTGCTTAAGGATGTTCCATTTGTGTTTAAAAATAAAACTTCTTTAGACAAATATCTAAGCTAATTTAAAGGAATTTTTTCTGGGGGACATTTTTGCTCTATTTATCTTTAGAAACACTTTTTAACTTTATTATGTCATTTATGGTTCAAAATTATAATGGAACAGTTAGAAAAAAGTGTTAATTATATAGTCTACATGGTATTTAAATAGCACATTTATTACATATCTGTACTTTGAGAGACTTCTTCACAAAAACTTAATTTTTTTTTTATTTTAGTGGGCTGGGCACCATCCCACCAACCAACTTAGATTTAGAACAGTGTTGAAAAGGTTTTGTTCACTGAATTAACTCTGAAATTTCTAATGTTCTATAATCTTTAAAGAAAATGTGATTGATTTCATATGATATCTTGTGAAGACTCTTCTATTAAAATGTATTTCACTGAGAATTTATTCTTTGAGCAGACGCCTAAGAAATTTATCTTGATTGCAGTGGAAGATGGCAATTTGGAACAATTATTTATCCTTATAATAACTCAAGAGCTTTTATCATCAAGCACTTGCTATTTGAAGACCTGACTCCCATTCCTAAATAAGTGAATATTAATCTGCTTGTTTTTAATCCTTGTAACACAAGAAAATTTTGCTAGCCTATTCTATGGGTAATGAGTACATATTAAGTGGAAACTGAATTATCAACCTTCTCTATTGTTTTTAAAGATATATATTAAACATACACAATAGGATGAATACTAAAGCACATTTTCTTTTAAGCATTTACATTATAGGAAACTTTCTCTAGCCACTTCAGGCTAAAGTCTAATTACTTCCTAAAACTTCACCCACTGAATTAATCAAGTCTCCCTCTCTTTTTCTCATTTTGACTGCCTGACTTCTTAAATAAAAATATATTACTGTTTACAAGAAATCATTATCCTTTATTTTCAGATGAAAATGGCAAACCAAAGACAAAAATCAAAATTGGATATTATGCCAGATTCATCCACTGGGGTTCCAAGATTTGATTATAGAAAACATGGACCAGGGCAGCCCGGGAGGCTCAGTGGTTTAGCACCTGCCTTCAGCCCAGGGCCTGATCCTGGAGACCCGGGATCAAGTCCCACGTCGGGCTTCCTGCATGGAGCCTGCTTCTCCCTCTGCCTGTGTATCTGCTTGTCTCTCTCTGTGTCTCTCATGAGTAAATAAATAAAATCTTAAAAAAAAAAAGAAAGAAAGAAAGAAAGAAAACATGGACCAGTACCTGTAGAAAAAATTTACCTTTTTTATGTCATCTGGAACTTAACAGCCTTAAGACCTGCCTTTGCAAAACACCGTTTTGACACGATTTTTCAGAAAGCAACTCTGAACTTTCAAATATATACCAGTTTTCAGAGTCTATACAAAAATTCTACTAGTAATTTTTTTAAATTTCAATTCTCCCATAATAATCAAAATAGAATGCATCAATAATGAACGTAAAAATTTAATGCAACATGTAGAACAAAATTCAGCATCTAATTGTAATCATGGTCGCTTCCTATCCTATGCAGGGAAAAACAAGCTCTATACTGATATATACACTACAGAGACTGGCTAGATGGCAAAGATGATGTTCTACAGAAGCGTATTTTAGGGAGAAGAAAGTACAGTATTGAATAGCCATCTAGGTCATCTCCTTAGACCAAAATTTCACTTAATTTTACTTTTTGTGATGCTCTAGTAATGCTTCAATAGTATTACAAAAAGCCTTAAGTCCTCAGTGATAACATGTTCCTCTTCCAGCTTTAGAAATGCAGTGAACATCATAATAGGTTTAAAAATACCTCCTTTCCTGGGTCTTCTAAGAGTCAAATGACATAACGTACATGAAAGCACTATAGATGCTATACAAATGTTAGCTGGATTCTAAGGGAAAGCTTTTTAGAGACCAAAGCTTTGGCACAGTAGAAGGACACTTGGACTCAGTGTTGGAAAATCTTAAATTTGCTATCTGGTTTCTCTTAAGCAAATCACTAAATTTAATTTCTGTGAGTTTCACTTTGCTATATCTAAAACAAGTTTTAGATAGTTTAGATAGTTTCTACTGCTGTTTTGTAAACCATCTCTAATACAATGAGATCTGAGATAAAAGTGCTTTGTGTCCAATGAAGCACAATATATTATTATTTATTAAATGTAATGAACTTAAAAGAATGCATTTCAAGTAAATAATTGTTTCATTTATTAATAATTTATTTTTATTTATTTCCCTAAATAAATACAATTGTTTAATTAAAATATCTATTTAGAAAGATTAGGCATTTGAAGTGAGTTCTTTTTTCTTTTTAAGATTTTATTTATTTACTTCCTTATTCATGAGAGACACACAGAGAGAGAGGCAGAGACGCAGACAGAGGGAGAAGCAGGCTCCATGCGGGGAGCCCGATGTGGGACTCGATTCCAGGACTCCAGGATCACGACCTGAGCCAAAGGCAGACACTCAACCACAAAGCCACCCAGGTGCCCCTGAAGTGAGTTCTTCATTGAGTTCTTATCAAATAACCATCTCAGTGTCTCAGTGGAGTGGGCAGAGAAATGGTAGGCAAGTCCTGCCTGGCCTTGAACACCCCACCATTTCAAGAATAAGTATGTCATACTTTGAATCTCTTCAAGATATAAAAGAAATAAACAAAAACCCAAAATTTGCTCATGTTATGTGCCACTTTAGTGGTTAAATCTGTCACCTAGCATCAATAATACTTAAGTATCATGTACAAGCATCGTACAAAAACTGTATGCACAATATTGTAGGCAAAATGTTGTCCTATGCCCTGATTCATGGTCTGTGTGTGTTTAGGGGAGAGAGATGGAGTTGAAATATGTACTGTAAAAAAGTATACATATATGTTTCCTTCTCTGCCCTTCACTTGTGAAACTTATGGGTTTTATAATATAAAGAAGAATGTCAAATGACTTTTTCAAGGATATATTATTAAAACTTACTGAGCCTGTTACACAGACACTGGTCTTTATTCAAAAAAATAAATGTTAAAAGACTAAAATGTCAGGGGCCACATATTATTTGGCCATACTTTCCCTAAAGTCCAATAAATAGAATTAAAATAAGGAATTAAGAATGCATTATGCTAAAGTCTAACACACACATACATTAACACACTCAAGTCTTTAGTCTTCCAGTGATTCATTTAGACATGTGAAGAGGCAGGGAGCTCAGCAGAATCAACGAGATCTGGGAAAAAGCCTTATTTGAGTGACAGTTGTCAGACCACCTCACTGCACCTCAGTTTCCTCATCTGTAACTCACTGGGTTGTTTTAAGGAGTCAGCATTATAATGAACAAATGTGACCAAAAGTATACCAGGCAGATGCTTGGAGCTCAAAATGTAAGTGATAATATTCAGTAAGTCAAGGATCTTCATTTTTAATAAACCCACCAAATGATATTCGATTTGGCAAAGATGGGACATCCTGCACTAAATTTAATTACACTTTCTCTTCCCCACAGAATACTGGGAGTTTTTATGGGTGAATCATTAATATTTATGGAATAAAGACATCTATTTCACATTTTAATTTCACATTTTAAATATTTTCAATATAGTCACTAGGAATATAAGAAACAGTATTTGCTATGCTTAGGAAACAACACACAACTCTCTTTAATGGAAAGATAGAGCTTTGTCCTCAGAAATATTTGAGTTTAGGGGGCGCTTGGATGGCTCAGTAGGTTAAGCATCGGGCTCCCTGCTCAGTTGAGAGATTTCTTCTCCCTCTCCATCTGCCTGCCACTCCCCTTGCTTGTGCTTTCTCTCTGTCAGATAAATAAAATCTTCAAAAACATTAAAACATAAAAAATTTATTAAAATAAATATTTGAGCTTGGGTATATTGTATCATTTGAGGCTAACCAAGATGTGATTTTTGAGGTCATAGCTCTTGTTTATTGAATGTGTTTAGATGTGAAGCTAATTACCTGCAGGTTGATCTTAATGAGCAGATACCATCTTCTAACATTGCTGGGCCTCAACAGTAATAAATAGTCACATTTCTAAACAACTTTTTCATATCCTTTGGGGCCATGAGTTTCCTCATCTTTAAAGTTTTCAATATTCTTTTCAAGGCATCTTGAATACTGGAGCAGCAATTTTCCCTGTTTGAAGCAATCACCAGTTGAATGCTCTTGTGAATGGGAAATTAAATGGATTTTCAACAATGTAGATACTTTTAAATGAGAGTCCCAATGAAATTATGGATGAATCAAAGGACAGCAGGAAGTCTGCGATTTTTCTGCATTCACAAGTGTCCTTCTAAAAAATGCCATCCTTCCAAACTCTAGAGCCATTAACTCATTAATGCCAGTCTGTCTGTTTCTCTCTTAGATAATTCTTACTCTTTTTTAAATGGCTCTAAAAACTCACACACAAAAAGTTGAGTATCCAACAATATTTAATAAGTTGTATAAAGAGCAGTAAATACTACCAGTTACATTCCTGCCTTCTTGAAGTCTAACGTATAGATAGTATGGGGAAAAAAGTCTTAAAATTCAAAGAGAATAAAAGATATTTATGCAGGGGGAAATTACATACAATCTTATGTAGCTACCTATTTATTATTATCACATGAACTTGTTTGCAAAATGACACCGACTTCCCAGATATAGTGACGCAAACAGAAGTTTGAAGCCTTTTCTGGAAGACAGATTTAGTGAAGTCTCAAAAATGACAGAAATTTACCTGTAAAAGATGCAAGAGGATTTGACCTGACAGTGGTGGTGAGATGAAGCAGCTGCCTTTGAAAACAGACTTTTGGGATTCACCAAAGATGCTTCTGAGAAGGAGTGTGGCATGAGGAGATCAATATTTAAAGAAGAGGATTCTTGCTGTTACTAAATTACCATAGAAGAGGAAGGATCATTGGACCTCCCGTATTAGTCATGTTGACACATATAAAATAGGTTTTTCAAGTTAATTCCCACTATTTTCATATATTCCCTCCAGAATTCAATTACTCATTCTATTAAGGGTTAATCTGAGAAAACCATTGCATGCTTTTCCAGAAGGGGAATAAGTTAGCAGAATGATGAGAAACACAGGCGCTGGAGCTACACCACCTGGGAACAGATCTTGCCCACACTCCTTGCCAGCTGTGTGACTTGGATGAACTACTTAGTCTCTCCCAACTTCAGTCTCATCTGTAAAATGGGGATAATTTAAGATCCATCTCCTGGTTTTAATAGGAGGATGAAGTAACAGAGTGCTGAAAAAGTACTTAAATAATATGAAGTTTTATAAAAACCCAGTAGGTGCTAATTAAGATTTAGAAATGCAGGGACTCCTGGGTGGCTCAGTGGTTGAGTGCCTGCCTTTGGCTCAGGCCATGATCCTGGGGTCCTGGGATCGAGTCCTACATCAGGCTCCCCACATGGAGCCTGCTTCTCTCTCTGCCTGTGTTCCTGCCTCTCTCTCTCTCTCTCTCTGTCTCTCTCTCTCTGTCTCTCATGAATAAATAAGTAAAAAAAAATATTTTAAAAAAATTAGAAGTGTAAAGAAATCATTTATTTTTAATAAGATATCTTTACTGAATCATCATGCAAACTTATACCTTTCTTCTTGATTTCTACAATAGAGGAAAAACTGTCAAAATTGAAAAAATCAAAATGAATTTGAAATATATCTCAGTCATTTCTAAATAGAGATATAGACATTTTTAAAAATGTTGTAACATTTTAGTTCACTGTGCTTTTTGATTACTTATAAAGGGGTTGGTTTTAAATACCTTGGACTACTTAAATTTCACGGACTTTGGGATCCCTGGGGGGGGCTCAGCGGTCGGGCGCCTGCCTTTGGCTCAGGGCATGATCCTGGGGTCCTGGGATCGAGTCCCACATCAGGCTCCCTGCATGGAGCCTCCTTCTCCCTCTGCCTATGTCTCTACCTCTCTTCCTCAGTCTGTGTCTCTCATGAATAAATAATTAAATCTTTAAAAAAGATTTCACAGACTTTATTTTCAAAGTATATATATTTAGTAATCTAACTCAAGTTATATTAGGACTTCATTTTTAAAGGCTTTTAAAGGAATAAAACATTTACTGAGAATAACAGGAAAAATCATTGTGAAAAATTATGAAGACAATATCTGGGTGATGAGGTAAACTTTGATATCTACTTAAAAGTAGGCTTTGGTAATTGGAAAAGGTTAGATCTTTTATATGGGTCTTTTGCTATAATTGTTGTTTTTGTTGTTTTGCTCTCAGACTTTTTCTAGGACTAGGATTAGTTACACGTGGACAATCTGATATGATAATATTGATAATGCTCTGAACTGAATTTGATCTAGAAAAATACCATTCATACCACTTTGAGGATGGATCAATGTTCTAGTGAATTATGGTTCTTCGTTTTCAATCAGTTTTGATTCTGGAACTTCCATGATCTATTCTGCACTTCTTTCAGTTATTATTTTTAGAGTAAGACATTTTCTTTTAAGCCTAAGGCAGAAGTATCTTCCCTTGAAAATACTGTGATCATTTGTCAACAATACAGTCTCAGATTCCAGATGCCTTTTCACTTTGGAATCATAGTCCAATGAATATGTATCAAGATTTTATTACCTACAGTGCAGATCAGTGAGAGCTCTTGCCCTCAAAAAAGGAGTTTTGCATCTAATAAGAGAGATTCCTGGCAAATAAAATGATGTGGCCTAAAAGGCATACAAACGCTTGGGATTTAAGGGGACTGATTAATATGACTAATTAATTTGGACTTTTCCTTCAAAGTCCAAAACCATGGGAGAGGTAGGCTGAGGAATTAAGCTACTACAGATCAAAATAGCTTTAGGGAGCATATTAATTGCATTATGAGGCTTAAATGGGTAACCTCAATGTAGTTCTTTGAATTGTGCTTATAAATAAATAAATTGTGCTTATAAATCTACAATGCTCCCTGAAAGTGTGGGGTATAGTCCTCTGTAAGTTCACTGTGTATCCAACAGCATGCATCCTCTCTGGAGAAGCAAATGCACAGTAAGAACCTCAGACTACCCTAGGCCACCCATGCTCAATTTCTCTCCCCAAATTCATCAATCAGGCCAGGCATTCCTCCCCTGGGGAGGATGGAAGAAGTGAGCCAACAAGATGGAAATGTCTTCTTCCCCTTAATTTTCCTTTGGGAAGTGCAATGGAAATTCCCCCTTCTAAGAGATGGGAAAAGACAAAAGTAAAGTAAGTGTTCTTGTTCCAACAGAGACAACATGCATGGAGTTCAAAGGATGAAGGGTCCAGACAGTGGGAGGATCAGGAAATAATTCAGAGAGGAGGTAGTACCTGAGATAAACTTAAAAGAAGAATATATATATATTCTTATATATATATTATCTTATATATATTATATATTATTATATATTACATGTTATATATATTATATATTATATATAATTTTATATATTATATATTATTATATATTACACATATATTATATATATTCTTATATATTATCTTATATATATTCTTATATATATTCTCTATATATATTCATATATATATATATATATATATATATATATATATATAATATAAATTAGGCTAGATGAAGAACAGGGTTACCATGAGGAGCCTGGTAGAAAGTCCAGAGGAAAAAGCCAGAGGATCCCTGGGTGGCTCAGCGGTTTGACACCTGCCTTCGGCCCAGGGTGTGATCCTGGAGACCTGGGATCAAGTCCCACATCGGGCTCCCTGGGTGGAGCCTGCTTCTCCCTCTGCCTGTGTCTCTGCCTCTCTCTCTCTCTCTCTCTCTTTCTCTCTCTGTGTCTCTCATGAATAAATAAAATCTTAAAAAAAGAAAAAATCCAGAAGAATTCCCAAGCATCATAGAGGATCCCAAGTGACACTGAAGTGAATTTTTAATGAACTTAGAATGATTTAAGATTCTTTTTATTAATATTTGGGAGGCAAGGAATAGCCAGTCATCATAAGGTGTTTAAGATTAGCAAGCACATGTGGTATATGTTTCAGTGGATGTGATTCTGTGGAAACAGTATATTATTCAAATAGACATGGTAGGTTTCAGGCTCAGTTGCTGGACAAATGAAACCAGTATCTGTGTCACAGTCTGGAGGGGTAGAGAAGGAGAAAATGAACAAATTTACAGGGAAAAGAAAACAGAAGGCCACAGCGAAAGAATTTTAAAATGTGTAATACAGAAAATGGAGCAATGCCCAGAGATGAAACCCAAATGATAATTAGAAATTAATATTTTAAAAAATAAAAGAATTGTGAGGACCAGAATGCAGAGGTTCGTCAATGGATTGAAATCCCTCAAGGATATTAGCAGAATTCAGTATAAGCCAGTAGAGGAAGATGGGCACCCATCCTAGAAGTTGTTTGTGACACGGATGAAGAATTAAATACCCTCAGTACAGAAAACTTAAGTGGTACGTGCTCGTGGTTAAGCCTCTGAAAGCAGTAGTGACAAGCCCAGCTACTCTCTTGGCCTTCTAAGGAAAGAAGAGGCAAGGGGACATCAGTGAGAAAATGAAGTTTCAGTTAATAAAAGGTACAGTTTAGAAGAAAGATTTGAGGATTTACTACAAGGGGCAGTGAAATGCAGGCAGTCAGTAACATGCTGGGCATGATATACTGAGAAGGGAATGGACCCGAATTTAAGTGACCTGGGGAAGAAGAGCAGTCTCAGTAAGAAAAAGGATGTGCGCAAAGCATCAATAGCAGAAATTAAGAAAACCATGGTCTGAGAGACCAGCTGCAAGGAACTGTGGACAATGCAGGAGGCGACATAATTTAATCATTTCAGTCCAGTATGATTGTTGAACAATCATATCCCTTCAATATCTTTATAATTAGGATCAGGAATTGGCATCACCCTATTGGAGCTTGCTGTTAACGATGTGAGTTTTTAGAGACAAACACATGATCTTGCCAACACAATCTAATGTGGTCACGGTGCCATCCAGCGGTCAGTTTGATGACTTTTACAGGTACTGCCCATCACACTCTTAGGAATGTTTTATTTTATAGTGAGTCTTCATTTAAGTTTCATCAAGCTTCTGTGAAAAGCATTTTTTTACAGTATTTTCAAAAATCACATAGGAGGGATTTGATTTGCTCTCCACTTCTAAACTAATGGAGTTATATTCCAGCTTGTCTTCTATATGTGTTATGCTCTGGGAAACATGATTTAGCCTGTCTTCTATTGAAATTAATGCAATAAGGAACCATGAAATAATGGGCCTTACACTGTATTCAATTTTAGTCCTAATGGAAACACAATAGAAAATAACATCTGCAACATAGGCCTGGTTGATCATAGGAAAGTAATGGATATTTTCTGCCGTGATTTTATTGGTGCTCTGGGTTTTATCCTTCATCATATGCTCATCAGTATAGTAATAATGTAATACATACTTAGACTTGACTTGCATTTAGTCTCAGTTTGTCTGTAAGGTCACATGGGTAAATTTAGCCGGGAGACTTTAATTTGGCTGCTGACAAAGTAGGATAAATCAAGATGCCACTAGAAGGAATCCTCCTCAAAATCTTTATAAAAGCACAGCTTTTAAATTTATTGCACGCATCTTTAAAAATATATTTAACAGTAAATTTTAGTCACATCACATTTGGGACATTCAAACCTTTGGCAATGAAATCCTTCATTGACACTGAAATTCATTATTTGAATCTCCATGGCAAATTGGCTTTATGAGGTAGCTATTTTCCTGTGAATCCAAGGCAAGCGTAGAGACAATTTCATCATCCTTATCATGGTTTATATGTGGAAGGACCGAACAGTTTGGCCATGGAGAACCTGTGAAGGCCTTTCGGTTTACCCCTTTCCTGGCAGGCATGAACATGTCTAGCCACCTAGAAAAATGTACATTAATATCTGGTTTTGTTTCTAAACACCTCGAGGGAGAGCCTCACTCATCACAATTGACTATGTCAAACTGATACAGTATTTAAAATCACTTCAATTTGAAAATGATTGGTGCCACTTATCATTTGATTATTATCACACTATTTGTCTTCAGATTTCTTGAATTCAGCTCGGGAAACACAGATTGATTTGGAGAAGGCACTCTTGATGTAAATGATGGCACTGTCTGCAGATTTTCAAGGGTGCAAGAGCAGGAGATCTAATGCTACCCAGAGTATGTCGCATAAGTGATGATGATTCTCCAGATGGAAATGCTTTTATTGTTCATGAGTTATTACATTTGATCTTAACTCATGCAGCTCAATACCTCATACCATTTCTCAATATTAAATGAATACAGCATGATTTTTTAACCTAAACTCTACAATCTGCAATCATGTGATACGTTTTGAGGTGGTTTTGTTCTTGCTGTTGCATTTTATAGTTTTTGAACTTTACATTTGGGCAAACTTTAAATTTACAAAAAAAAAAAGCTGAAGGAATAGTGCACACATATACCGTCTGCTTATACCAAATGGTAACACTCTGCCACATTGGCTGTGTCTATATAACTATTTACTTTTTTTTTTGCTGAACCATATGGAAGTAAGTCGTAGGCATTTCATCCCTAAGTCCTTCAGTATGTATCTTAGGTATAAAAACGAGAATATTCTTCTTCATAACCACAACACCATTTTCCGACACTTGGTCTGGAACATTGATATAATTGCTATAATAATATTATCAAATGTAATGTCTAAATGTAAATGTCCCCACTTGTCCAAAATGCCCTAGACAGCTCTGTTGTAAAGGTTCACTTGTATCTTTATAACTAATATCCTCTTCCCCTTTTCCACAATGGTTTTTGCATCTCTGGATTCTGGCCTGAATCACTATTAAATTGGCTATTGAAAAAAAAAAAGGTGATTTTCTACTTTTATTATTACTTCTAACATTTTGAGATAGCCCTCTGCTGTGAAGAACGAGGTTTTAGTCCTTTCACTTAATAGTATCACCCTGTGCTCATGGTTTCTTTCTTTCTTTTTTTTTATTTAACTTTTTATAACCTATTACCATTATTTTTCTTTTTCATGCTCACATTGTCCTAAATTATTCCAGCAGGAGCCCCTAAAAGTCCAACTCCTGTGTCTTCTTGACATGCCCCAACAGATTTGGAGCATGTCTTTACTTTCTTACATAATAAGGTCGGTCTGCCTTGCACCTTCCCTATCCCAGACGTAGAAACAAGAAGTCCTGGGATGCCTGGGTGGCTCAGTCAGTTTAGCATCTGACTCTTAATTTAGGCTCAGGTCCTGATCTAGGGGTTGTGAGATCGAGCCTCGCATTGAGCTCCACGGCTGGGCATGGAGCCTGCATTCAAACTTTACGTCTAAGTCAAATCCAACACCACAGGCTTCCTCCTCACCTTTCCCATCCATCTCATATGCCTATTTCACACCTTCCACTGTGAGGACACTACTATCTACCAACATCAGTTTATTTACCATTTCCTCTATCATACAACACACAAAACAGTTTCAGAATTACTTCAGGTTGGCTGTGTTAACAGCAAACCTACCACGTCAAGTTCAATATTTTTAGCTATTCTTTTATGTCCTTAGATTACATACCACTATGGCGTTTCACTTAACAATGGACCCTGAAACTCACACCATATCATTTTAGAGAGAAATATTTTATTCTTTTTTTTAGTGGGTTTCTATAGTACCCCAATTTATGGATATATCAGAATTACTCAACTGATCTGTCATAATGGCATTTAGGGGCTTTTTTCAATATTGTACCATAATTATTATATTTGTATATATCATTTTATATTTTTAAATGTGTATCTTTAGGACAAATTCCCAGAAGTAGGATAGCAGAGGCAGGGATTACCAAAAATGTATACTTTTTTTCAAAAATTTCCAAAGTCTCCTCCACAGATTTTATGCCATTTTGGACTTCCACCATTGTACTTCTCACAATAACCAAATCATTATTTGTCTCTGTAGATATTAAAATATTAACTGTTTCAATATTAGGCAATAAAAGTTTTTTTTAGGACAAATGTTAAAATAAGAATTTCTTATATAACCATTTCCTGATTCCAAACTCAAATTTAAATAATAAAGGTGGTAGGTGCTACTGCAGAAACAAAGCCAGACTAGAATTCTAAACAAAGCTGGATAAGCGGTATTTTGAGACTATAGTATTTATGCTTTCTTTTCTCATGCACTAATGGAAAATACAAAATAAAACAAAATAATTCATATGTTGGAAGTTAAGAGTGGGAAGAAATCTCAGTGATTTATCGGTGAAATACTGACAATAAAAAAGAAAAGACTGAATGTGCATCACACTATTTCTTGCAATATGGTGCTATTTCTTACTCAAAATATAATTTCCTCTCTCTTTTTTTCCTAGGGCTCTCAGTAGTCTACATATCAACCCTGTACCTTTCTAAATTTCTACTATTTCTATTAAACAGGTCTTAAGAGCCCATAGTCTTATTTTTCAGTCCCCATTCTTAAGCCACAGAGTATGAAAGATCAACTTAAATGCCTGGAACCACTTGATTCCTCTCATGTGACATCAATGAGATTTCACTGCCACCCAGCGGTACCACCTTCTCCAGATCCAGAATCTGAAAATCCACCCTCAATATCGTCTCTCTCAGCTGATCTTTTTACTTTATGCGAAAATCTAAAATATTTCAACTAGAGTTTCGACCAACTCTATCCTCCCTTTCCTACATTTTAATTTTCACTCTTTGTTTCTCTTTCTCCAGGCTAACTGTCCACGCCCCAACCCCCACACACACACCCACACACTCTTCCTGTGGAGTTATGTTTCATAAATCATTTCTTTTTTAGCTTATAAGTTTTTTAATCTTTTTCCTAGCAATTTCTCTTTGTCTACACACATGCTTAAGTCTCTCACATTCTAAAAAAAGCTTCCTTCATCGTATTACTTTGAATTATTGCTTTGTCTTGTCCTTTCAAATGCAAAATTCTGAAAGGGCCTGTATTAAAATCATAGCTTCTGTTTTCTCTCTTGTTGAGCCCTTGCAATCTGGCTTCCATCTCACTAAAGTTGTCTTAAAAGTTTCTAATGACTTCTAAACCTAATTCCAGTATTCTCTTACTGGTCTCCTCCTTAAGCTCACTGTGAAGTTTTCTACTACTTATTGCCTCCCTTTCCGTGATTTTCAGGACACTTTGCTATCACAGTTCTCCTCCTGAACATTCCTTCTCTCTCTTGTTCTCTAGTAAGTCCCAACTCCTCAAATCCTGAAAGTTCTTTCATAAACCCTAGTTGGGCATTTCACCAGATGAAGAAGCTGGAGGACCATATGTGAGGATATGTCTCCTAGATCATGAAAATGGCACATTAAGGAGCCCATTGCATAAAGTCTGAAGGTAAATAGATATATAGGTAGGTTCAGATTACATGCCACGTAGTTCTAGGACTTTATTTTTGGGTTACTGCATGTCAGAATATTTATGGGCCACCATGTCTTCTACCAATACATATCAAAGCAACAGTTTTTAACTGACTGGAAGCAGATGTCCAAACTATAATTAAAAACACAAATGTTAACTTTTCCTTTAGCATTTCTCCTGAAAAGATTCTCTCTTAGTCTAATACCCAAAGAAAAATTACATCATATTACTATATTCAAACTTCCCTTGGTTATGGCATTAACATTGGTCTGTTACATGTGTTAGAAATCAACTCTATTTCTTTTTAAAGGCCTAACAATTGTGAATATTTAAATATTGTCTACAATAATATTGTTACAGCTTCTATTAATATAGGTCAATTTCTGATGTAACCTGGCCTTTATAGTAATCATTCAGAAAAAGAAACCAAACATGCTATGGTCCTTTAGTCAGGAATTTTGGCAATATTTATCACACATCCATTGCCTGAGTTATAGCACATATTTATTTGCAATAACTATATGCAAGTCACTATTCTGGATGCTAAGGATTCAAGCCAGACCAAACCTTTGCCCCGGGACTGGCTTTGATGTTATGGGACGTGAAGCTTCTTGCAGTGAGCGGTGCTGTATAGCTTGTACCAGCTTTTAGCGGACACACTAAGATGGACAGGCGAGAATATATTTTGTCTTTTTATTATTATTATTATTATTTTGATATTTTGTCTTCAATAAAAAGACTGTTCATCTTGGCCAGCAGTTCAAAACTAAGGTGATCTTGCCTTAGGGAATTTGGGGCAATATGTGGCAACATTTTTGGTTGCCACTGTGGGTGCATTACTTGCATCTAGAAATGCTGCTAAACATCTTAAGATGCACAGGACAGCCTCTTAGACAAAGAATTATCCAATCCAAAATGCCAACAGTGCCAAGGCAGAAAAACCCCGCTGCAGGCTAAAGAGCCCACTCTGGCTTAGGTTCTCTCTTAGAAGAGGAACATAAACCACATTCTCCCACAGCCTCTCCTACATCCAACCGTATAGATCTCCCTTCAAATTCATTCTTCTAATCTTCCTTGTTCCATGGGCAAACACATAATGTTCAGTTGAGATCTGTACCTTCTATTTGTTTTCTGGCCTGTTCTCAAGGGTCAATCAATGCTTACTAAAGTTTTCGAGCAAGCACTAAGGTAGTAAGTTCTGTGCCTGCTGGGCATAATTATAGGAAACAACTTCATTTTTTTAAAATCTCATAACAAGAAGCATAAGCACAATCTACAAATTACGACTCCTTTCCAATGTGTTTGTGCTCTCAGCCACTCACAGCAGGCCCAAATCGCAGCCTCCTCCAGCCACCATTTTTCTAGCCACCTTCCTAAAATATCAGAAGCAACAAACTTCCCTGGGTGAGGCAACATTCTGCAGTTTTGCCTACATTTTCCCATACACTGATCATGTTGCTATAAAATCACCAAATAATTATTTTTATTTAAATCATGACTACAAGGAGGAAGTTAGACTGATTCATTATCTGTATTATATATCATTTGGTAGGAAGCGTACAGGAGTCTTGGTTGTTAGTCCAAAATTCACTTATATTTGCCCTTTCATTCAAATGCCGTGGAAACTCTTTAGGTTATAATCCTACTTCTATAACTGTGCGACAGGCTATAACCTGTCACTTAACAATATATGAGTTCCAGATGGAATTTATACCCTACTATTATGTAACATTAGACAACTCATTTAACCCTTCAAGAGTTTGGTTTAGTAATGTATTGAGTAAATAGGCTGAGCTAGCATCTGGCAAGCGAATCCTGGGTTTTAAGTCAGCATCTCCAGTTTCTGGCCATATGACCATCAGCAAGCTCCCCTCCCACACTCCGATTTAGAGAGATTATAATGGATGACTTTAATTTGAGTATTAAAGATTTTTGGCATTGCAACTGTCACCACCAATGGTTATCCTCAATGTGTCTTCTAGCTCTACAGATACAACTTAATATCACCCTAAACTCTATTTAACAGAGGATATCCAATATTCAGGACGTCTAAATTGACCAAAATTAAATAGGTTCTTAAATTCTTTTTCAGCTTTTTTCCCTAGTAAAATAATTCAACTCTGTATCTAGGCACAGAAGCATAAGAGTAGAAATATAATTTGCACCCCACTGATTCCAACATTATCTTTCTATACATGCACACTCTGTTTTAGACTCACTAGGAAAGAATAAATTAGAAACTGAAAACTTCTCTTCCAGTCTAGTGAAGGCGGAAACTTTTTTCTGAGAGTTTCTATTCTTTCCTGACAAAAAACTACATGGGCTCTATTCTTACAGAGAAAGAACATCTTCCCTTGCACACAGAAATGTTACCTAGCATCAGGAATAGATGGGGAGCCAGGTCCTCTCTTCTATGAGAGGGCCATTTTGGTCAGTAGCAACTGATCCTCAAGAGCACTAGTAACACTCAGGAAAGGACCCCAGACCTAATTTTCCATTTTTCGTAAGTTTCTAATTAATTCTTCTCTCATGAACTCAATCACCAATGCTGATGAAGAGTCACATATTTGAATTGCAAGTAGATGCTGAGGGACTGTCATAATAAAAATCAAATGCAACTTTATTTACTCTTCACCCATCCTCTTACATTTTTATCTATCCAGACCATTTTTCTAGGCAATCCTGTTTGGTATGGAGAAGTTCGTCAAACATGCTTGAGGTAGGATGCATGCTGGAGTGATTCTAGTCTGATAGTTTACAAAACGACATCTCACTCTTCCAAAATCCCTCTGTGCTAGATTTCTTCAGAGGACCCAGATAATCATGGACATATTCTTATACTGGTTTGCACTGCAGAAGGAATGGTCCAATTCTTTAAGAAGCAGACACCTTGGGATCCCTGGGTGGCACAGCGGTTTGGCGCCTGCCTTTGGCCCAGGGCGCGATCCTGGAGACCCGGGATCGAATCCCACGTCAGGCTCCCGGTGCATGGAGCCTGCTTCTCCCTCTGCCTGTGTCTCTGCCTCTCTCTCTATCTCTCTGTGACTATCATAAATAAATAAAAATTTAAAAAAAAATTAAAAAAAAAAAAAGGCTGACCCTTTAAAAAAAAAAAAAAAGCAGACACCTTTATTGGAGATAAATGACAAATACCTGTAAAAAAAGAGTCACCCATTCAAAAAGTAAATACTACCAGTATATACAAGTGGTATATACTAAAGTAGCTATATACAAGTGGTATGGACTAAAGTGCCTAACAATAGCATTATACTTAAAAAAAAAAAAACTGGTTAGAAAATATCCATGAATATGTACCAGTTTCACCTAACCAAGTAACTTATTATCTAATGATTAGGTATTTTATAGCAAAAGTTAACTATCCATGTTTTTTTATAAGGCATATCCTGTATTTCCATTAATTTCCATTAGAAAATATGAGAGATGTTCTTATTTTTAAAAATCTTCAATGTTTGATCAACAGAAATTGAAATGCAATCCTACAGCATGTCAGGAATTGAAATGTTTAATCTTCTGACATTTCAGTCCTCAAAAAGAGTTCACATTGCTGTTATAGCTTTTGTTAGGTCATCTTTCTTTGTCCAACAAGCTCCTCCATCTCCTTTTTCCTGAAACTACAGGACTTTTTTGAGGCTCAGGGATCCCCTCATATTCACATTTTCTAGGACTTTACTCTTTCTTTACCTATAATTTTCTAGGATCCTTTGGATTTTACAAAAGTATAAAATACTGGTAACTGACATGGCATAAATTTCAGCTACTCACTTTATCCGTTGTGCACATCCAAACCTCCTCGTTATGTACACGATACCTATGGTTCATTTGCATTTTACTTATGTTTGTTACATGTAAGCCATCACTTTGTAAAGAATTATCCTCAGGGAATAGTGGAGAGAGAGTGTGTAGGAGACTTTGCTTCTAAGTTCCATACAGTTTGGCACTTTCTTTCCTCAAATGCACAATGGGAACATTGGAATTGTGTTCCTATTCCTGTAGCTTATTTCCTAGGATAGGGTTTTTATTTATATGCCGCCCTTCAATGTCTTACTCTCCTCGGGTCTAGAAATGAAATGAAACTTTCAGAGTTCTTTGAAAGAAAGGAAATAATTGTGTCCCTGATGTCGATTTCACTTAGTAAAAACATCTCTGAGAGGCTGATTCCCCAAAGATTAAACGTCCAATAAGTGGTAAAGTCGGAAGCAGAATCACAGCCCCCTCATTTCCCATACCGCACACTAGCTGTGAGATAGACTTCCTCCTGCCAGATTTCTCCTGAAAATATAATTTGTCATCGTCTAAGTAGTAGACAATTAAGGCCTGAGATTCATTTTCATTGCAAATGAATAATTAGTGAATGTCAATTTCATATTTTCTCAATCCATGCAGAAGACAAAAAATAGTCATGTTAAAATACTTAACAGGCCCTTTAGCTGTGATGACACACCAATTCTTGGAGATGATGAACATAAATATTATTATTGTTTTTCCTCCTTAAAAGATCATCTAATCTGGTCTCATTTAAAAGTTTACCTAACATTTGTCTTCTCTATATATAACTTTAGGAGTGTTTTGCTAATTAGATACAAAAGAAATAGAGTCATCTCTTCTAAACATTATTTTATTTACACTTGGTTTTTGCTTTTTTTATTGTTTCTTTTTTTTCTTTCTACACCCCCTCACAGCTCAAGGTATCTCAAACTCCAAACGGCTGCCATCTGGTTTGTTTTACATAACTCTCTAAGCCTATTCAAGTGGCAATATACCAGTGAAGAATAAAATATATATATTGGATGGAGCCCAAGAACTGTGCCCAAAATAACTTTTAAAAAGTCATTGAGCATAAAAATGGGAATAATAGGGAGGTCATAGCAGCAGCTGCTCAGGGAGCACTGTACCAGCTAGCTCTCCCATCATCGTGTAGCAGGTAGAGTTAAGAAAGCCATACTCTCAGCACCCTTACCTTCTCTTTTAGTTTTTATGCTTGTCTATCACTTGCATCTCAACAGCTGACAAGCACCGGGATTCAATTCCTGATGGATTTCATAAATTCATATTAATTTTGATAATTTCCCTATCATATTAGTGACAACCTCCCCCCATTTGGGCTAGTAGCTTTGATATTTCATTGCATATTCATGTATCACCCTGTGTTATTTTTAGTTTCTAATAGAGCAGACGAGGCTTCATGAAAGATTAGTAAGAGCCCTACAAATAGCTTTCTCACTGTTCTAGTAGATTGGTTTTTTTTTTCTTTTCCTAAGAGGGCAGACAAGAATTCCCTTCAAAGATGACATAACTGGTAGTGAACAAAAAAGTAACTTCCCAAGTCCATGAAGAATCTTCATGATATGTGAGAGTTGCTTATTCTGATTCCCCCTCAAGACAGCCTACCACAGCGTCTCCATTACTGGAAAGCACCAGCTAATGTTCACATTTTGTCTCTTTCCTCCTAATTCTTCTCATTTGTATCATTTAAAGAATTTGTCCTGTTTCATTATCTCCACATTTCTTTCAGTGAGATGTCAGGACCCCAATGGGAAACAAATTTATCTTTAAAAGAAAATGTTCCCTCATGTGCAATAACAGTTTACTCCTTTTGAATTGCAAATAATTCATTCACTCCATATTGATGTCTTGTAACGTTTGTATTTATTGGGCTATTTTTTAAATCAATTTTCTATTCCATTTCTCTTACTCATCCAGAGATTTTTATAGGAATGTATAGCATGCAATATAGTGAAAAGCCCTAAGTACCAGAAAATATTTTTAGAATGGAGACATTCTACAAATGACAGATTTTTTTCCATTTTAGGCCTTATGAAAAATGGATTTGAAACTTATAAAAAATGTATCTGGAACATCTGAGTGCAAGGTTTTTGATTGGATTTTAGAATTCAGATCTATGATTCAAAAGCAATTTCTTCTTTTCTGAAAGTGGTCATGCCAAATTGATTTTTAAAGGAGAAAAAAGGGTGTAATTTGGATTTTGAACACTTTTCTAAGGACTTATATTGTTTTCACTTATGTTGACTTCCTTCACCCCTATTGCATCCTTATGGAGGAAGAAAGTATGTGTTATAACAACTTATTTACAAGGGTTGACTTTAGGCAAAGCTATAAATAAGGCTTCACCTTCTTTTGTCCTGCTTTACCTTTTTCATTCCTCATTTCCCATTATAGACCAAGTGTGGTTTTCTAGCTAACTTTTTTTCTATCTTGAAGTGCTACTAAAAGAATTTACTTCCTCCCCCACCCCCATGAAGAATAAAGAGGGGACATAATCAACATAAATGAATCAATCAGTAATGGTAGACCTCCAAGTAAAAATCCAGTGAATGTGAGATAGATGTCAAGGAGAGAAAACTGGAAATTTCTCAAGTTTATGAAAATGCATAGAGGAATAGGGGGAATTCTATTTCATTATTCTTATGAGAAACCAAAAATCAATAACACTATTTTAAAAGTGTTGATCCTCAAACTCTGGAAGTTTTTCTTCACTCAGATTTCATATTTCTGTGATAGTTGCATCAACTTCCACTAATTTCAATACAGCTAATGGAGTAAACAAAACAAAACAACAGAAAAAGCTAATTGAATAAAAAAGATGAGTCGGTTGAAAATCGAAAACCAACCTGTCTGATTTGCCACAGCTAGCTTTCTGACTTTGGGATGCAACTGGTCCTTTCTGAATGTTATTTTCCACCTCTAAAATTAGAAAGCTCGAGCATGTTTTTTAAATAGTTCTGCAACAATCTTCATATAAATTTGAACTCAACCACTCCACTTGCTGTGTGATCCTATATAAGCTATGTCATCTATCTATACTTTACTTTTTTCATCTATAAAATGAAGATCATTGCACTACCTACCATGGAAGGAATTATATCAAATGAGGGAAGTGTTTAGTTAGTTTCTAATAAATTTTAGCTATTATTTAATTCTAAGGCCTACGTTCATGTTATTACAGATATATTAAACAGTTGGCATAACTGAAAATGTGAATAATATGATTTTAAGTATTTCTATAATAGCTGACATTTATCAAGTGCTTATTATGTGCCAAACATTAAGTCCTTCATTTGTAAATCTCATTTAAGCCCCTCAATAACATAATGTAGAAGATATAATTATCCTTGGTTTACCCATGAGAAAACTGAAGCTTAGATAAGCACACAGACACAAGCGGAAAAAGTACTACAGGTGATAATAAGCAGTTCTTCCCCTAAGGCCACTTTTTAAATCACACTGCCATATTGCTTTCCATTCTAGAATTTTCTTCCTTCAGTCTAGATGATTAATACCCAAATAAATGCAGCACTAGATCCTCGTAAAAATCTACCTTTTCATCTTCTGAATCATTTTTATATCCCTATGTGCTTTATATCAATTCTTTGCCAAACCTATCAGTGAACTTTGGAGTATGGCATGCACACCCATAAAGTCAGAGTATTTTCAAACTACAATGTGTTACTCACTCCCCTCCTTTCCTTTGTATATCATATATGAAGGATCAGATTTCTCAGGAAGATCAAGGACTTGTTTAAATGCACCTAAAACAAGATAAGATTAATGTTGAAAGTTCTAAAAGACCCCAATAAAAGAAGCTACATCAAAACACACACACCTCTTCATTTCAAGTGGAAGAAGCCAGAGTTATCACCCCACTGTTTTCCACAGATGGTCCAAGTCACGACATTCGAAATTGATACATTTCAATCTCCAGGTTCTCAGGATGCAACACTCCACCACACTGGGAAAATTCTGTTTCATTCTCCAGATTAATTCTTCTCTTCCGGAGAAATGACTTTCAGCTATTTTAGACAATATGCCCTTCATTTGGAAAGTGATTTATATTCATTCACTCACAGCCATCATTCAGGAACATCATGGATTAATTCTAAAAGCCTAGCTTTTCATTAGTTCTGTTTGCAAGGCTAATTTTTACAGCAATTGATCATTTACTCCCAGTTGCTCCTTTTTCCAGGACTTTGTGTCCCACAAACATTCTTCTGATGCAGTAGTCTATTACACGTCTCTACCTAGACAGATGCGTCTATGCCCCTAATAATGAGAGCAGGTTCTTACCAAAGCAAAAAGGTTCATGTTTATTATGCAAAGAAAGTTCTACCTTTCACTTACCAATGAGAATTAGAATGTGAGTCTTGGAGCAGAGAGGATCAGGAGCCTCGTTGCTTGCATAATACATATATTATTGGCACCTAATTTGCACTGAATATATGCAAGCTCTTTGCTCCATTTCTCAAGTATCCTATTATTGTTTACACTTGCAGCTGTTATTATTGCTAAATTCAAATTAATCACAGGGTGTTTCCACATAAGTCACTACTGCCTTATCAAAGCCAATGATAAAATAAGGAATGATTTGATGATAGATATGAATATAGATATTCCTAATCCCTAAGTACACATACTTAAGAGATTTTCTCCCTTGTTAAATTTTACTTATCAAGAGTATGCATTAAAAAAAATCTAATTATTTTGCTGTTCCATGGCTCACACATGAAATAGTCTTCCAGAGTGGTAAATTCTAGCACACGAGGAGCCTGTGGACTAAAGAAGAGATCATTCCTTTCAATGATGACTCCTTCTAATTGAATATCCATAATTACAGTATGACATCTGATATTTCAGTTGCTATGCAATTAACATTTGATCCCTTCTTCTACCTCCCAATACATAAATCATGAGGATGCATGAACTTCATTGTGCCAGGATGGTTGGGTAGAGATATTTGTTGAGATTTTAAGGAGAATTTTAGAACATTTTCCAGACTCCAAAAAATGAGCAATAAGTAATTAATTTTTTGCCATCAACAAACTTGAACTGGGCACTACTTTAGTGTGACTCGGGAACTTCACACATCCATAAGATCTCAATTAGTGAGGTACTTGCTGATCTAATGTGGAAGACGGGACATATACTTGAATGCCCCCAACTTAAGACATAAAAGGATGATTGCCATAAGCACAGTATGTACTACCATAAAAACAGAGTACACATGTGTGCATACAATAGCTGTATATCCAACAACAGCTATACGGAGGAAAAAGTTTCATTCTACCTGAAGAAGTTAAAAAAAAAAAAAAAGAAAACCCTCCTTTAACAGGCAACATTAGGATCAGATCTGAGGGTAAAAACATGTTTTCACTCCAAATCCTATGACTTGTTCTCTTTAGATGTGTATCAGTAGCATTATTCTTGTGTTAACTAAACAAGAGAAGGGTGATACTTTGACAAAATAAGAAAAGAAGGTGGGCATGCAAAGAAGGAAGGAAGGTATAGAAGGCCAGAAAACATCTAAAGTATGTAGTAAGGACTCTGAGTGAGAAGGAAGAAGAGTAAGTTCTTGAGAAAGAGACTATAAAAGATGAAAAGAACCAAGATCTTATTCCCAATGAGTTAAAAATAAAAGAATGGGGAAGCAGGAAAGTCACTGCTGTAACGCTTCCTTGATACACCCACCAGCTAACACCATCAAGGCAGCCTAGTTTATCTGGTGCCTGAGCTGACATAAGTAGCGTCAGAGGAGAATCTGTCTACAGATCACATGTATAAAACATCTGCGACTCAGGTGCTTGTTCAAGAAATGCAGATGAGGGTGAAATAAGAAAGTACTTCATTTGTCGATGGTCCAGAAGTTTACTAATGTGAATGCCTAGATGTAAAGGAAAGGATACAAAGGAAGAAAAATACACTTGTTTTGATGGTGGTGGGTATGACCTTTTTCCCACAGCCCACGCTGATCTTATTATAAGTAGAGTTTTATTTTGTGAAATCATTCTGGCTTGCTCAGGGGACCAGCCTGTTGACTGTTTCTCCACCATTCCTGGAAGGACAGAATGACTGCCCCAAACATCACCCAATGTTGTAAGAACTGAGTAATGTGAATGCATTTATCATCTATTCAAATATGAGGACTCAATGATCTCTGATACAAAGTTAGCATTTTTTTCTCCTACTCCTTTACAATAATTTGATATCACTGTGCTTTTCACAAATGCTTCTCTAGAATCAGGTGATTCCTTTCAAAACTGTGGCTATTCAAACTGGCAAATCATACCTAAACGAAGGTCAGTTCTACTTAAGTGATCCTACATTCTGCTCCACACAACGCCATAGAAAACTGCCCTAAGGATCTCTAAATTTCTTAATAGCCTGAAAGAGTCCATGTATCTTTCCAACAAATTTCAGGAAAAACCCATATCATAACAAAATAAGTCCAAGAAATTATTTTTTAAAGCACCCTTTTTATACCAAAGATTGTTCTACACCTAAGGGGATGCAGTGATGCCCCTACTAGATTCTCAAGAAATATATAAGAAAAGTATGTGTGAGCAATAAATACCATGCCAGGCAGTAAGACACAGGAGATACACAGTACTGGGAAAATAAATTACTAAATTCTAACTGGGCTGGCCCAGAGGGGAAGGAAATGGTTGCCTTAGAACTCAAAGCATTAAAATGATTAGGGTAGTCAAGAATTTTGTGGAAGCACAGTTTGGAGCAAAAAGTTTGCCAGAACTGGGGGCAAATGGGATCCTATCAATATAATGAATGATTTAAATGAGTAGAAATTCAGTGTGTTTCCTACCAAAAAGTTACTCTAAATTCTCTTTAAATTGTTATAAAAGAATTTAAGTTACTTATTTCCTTATTTTTATTTACTACTAAGATCCATCAAGACCATGACCAAAATATATCTTGTTTTGTATAATAATATTTTTTAAAAGACATGAAGCTAATTTTAATATCTCCCTTCATGTCTTCAAATTTCCAAACATTTTTGCTTTTTCTATTTGTTTTGTTTTTGTTTTATTTTTCACTACTTCTTTAGTATTTTTAAATCCCAGTAGGCTCTGATAAATAATTACCCTGGAGCATATTAGAATTACAGAGCCTCAGATTAGTTTAAAAACTGGAATTTGAAAATGTAATTGGCTATAAAATTCATAGACTCTTATTACGGTAATAATCTAGCTTCTGTTGAATCCTGAATTTCAAGTCCCTGCTAAGCACTGAAACTTGTTTAAATTCATTCAGAACAGAAGTGTTTTATGCGGGGTGAGCATGTGAAGCATAAATTATCTATAGTCTAAATAACCCTTGAAAATAAGCCTACCATAAAATTCAGTAGGCTAATTTTTCCCGTCTCAGTAAATCTAGCACAACGTTGAAAGAGATCGCTCTTCTTAGTATGAGATCTAGGTGAAATAATCACCCTGAGTTAGAAGCCATGTCGTATGAAAAAATTTAATTGTTTTTTTCTTCTGGGTGGGTATGGTCGATGTTGCTTATGTTTAATTATACAACAACTCAAAGATAAACATGCATCAGAATCACCTGGAGGGCTTGTTAAACTAGACCGCAGAATTCCACCCTCTGTAGATCTGGAGCGGAGCTTAGAATTTTCATTTCTGAGTTACCAGTAATAGAACTGCGGCTCTTCCAAGGACCTCACTTGGAAAATAACTGTGTGTACAGACAGACAGAAACACACACACACACACACACACACACACAGACTTTCTGAAGACTTTTTAAGAAGATAACTGTATGTGTGCACATCATTCAACCAAATTACATCCTTTAATCTCTCAGTCCTTTCTTAGTTATTTGGTAGTAAATATAATCACTTCCATGCAAAACTTCTGTTTTGACGTGCAAAGCTGGCAAAACCAATTCCCAGCTGCTGGGAATGCCTTAATGCTGAGGCCACATTTGCCAATAGAATCCTGCCTGCTTGGATTTAAAGCCAGGAGGATAGATACAAAATTGGTATTTCAATAAAGCTACTTTGCTAAACTTTAATAACACCAATTCTGTTAACCTTGGAGGCCTGATCGGAACACAAAAAAAATGAGGAAATCCCTACTGTTAACATTTTGCATATTTATTGCTATAAATATGCAAAATGTGTAAATATAAATATAATATGCATATTGTGTAAGGGCATGTCAGAATATAACATGAAATCTATTCTCTACTTTCTGGGTCTTTACTTTTGCCTTTTCCCCTTGTTTTACTAGATGTGGACACGTGAGGTACCTTCAGTAGCAGCTTTTCTACATTTGTAGAAAATACAAAAACCTTTGAAACAGTGTTTGCGGTCTCCTTCCCTTCTTAACTTTTGAATCATTTCCTATCCTTGGTTGATAATCTGCTTTCAAATTTTTTAACTTTTCACTCCACCAAAATGAAAATTACATCTATAGTTATTTTAATATCTCTTTTAAAATGAAATGTCATATTTTCTTGTGTTAAGTAGTACAGTCAGATTCTCAGATGTTTAATTCAATGTTATCCCTTGTCTATCATGTAACTCAAATAACGAGAGAGAACCCTGGAAAGGAGAATGCAGTACAAGCAAGCTGGGGTTGGGGAGTGAGAGAATATAGAAATTCAGAAAAACATGGAAACTGTGTGACACCACAGAAGGTGATCACATGGTCTTCATCAGGCTTTGGGATTGATTATGGGGAGGAAAGAGAATGAGTCAGATAAGCAAGGATTTGGGTATAGCAGATCAAATTTAAAATTTTAAATTCCCAATTAAAATTTAAATTCCCAATTTAAAATTCCATCACATGATCAACCTTCTTATGCCATTCAATTTGGGAGGGGCTAAGGTAGAAAATACACAAATGTAAAAGTCAAATTTTCTACTTTTTCTTTTTATAAGGTTATGTAAAGTTATAGAAGACAAGTTAAAACTGCTGATGTATGGGTTACTTAGAAGTGCCTCCAGCAAGCAGCACAAGTAACTTCAAACTGCTGGCACTGTTTATATTTGAAGATTGTAAATTCTATTCATTCATTCATTCATTCATTCACTCAACAGATATTTATTACGCAACTTCTATGTGCCAAGTGTAGGCAAGGGAAATAAAGTTGTGAACACACACGCCTTGCTCATCCTAGGGGTTAAAGCATACCGAGAAACAACTCATTGCACTAACATGTGTTGACTATGGAAACAGAGGTACATGCAACTGTGAAGGGCTCACGGGGGTCGAATCCTAATTGTAATGTCTAGGTGCTCCTGCCAAATTTAAAGAACACTAATTTAGAATTTAAATTATATGCTGGGGGAAAATGAGTCTAACCTATATTTATTTTCCTTTAGCAATAACTACAGAGAGGAAATGTGTCCCTTTAACTTTGGAGAAGGCTATTTTCCCTTCCTGAAGGTGGGGAGGGGGGAGACTTAGATCAGAGCTAATTGTTCTGTGATTAATATTTTCCCTCCCGTTGCTCCGTACAGCTGGGATGACATCCATTGTACACACAACAGGCGGTAAGAGAGTCAATCAATTAGAGGAACAAATTAGTTCCAGTTCCTACAATTTATTTGAGGTTGGAGATAAAATTGCCTGAAAATATTAAGAATATTAAAGATCAGTGATAAAACCTAAAGAAATACATTTATACTCAAGTTTGAAAGGCAGATGCTTAGTTGACACTGCTTCTCTGTAGATATGTGACGTTAATGCAGTAATAATTATAGTTTGGCAGCAATTAATAAATAGACTGTCAAAACCAGTCAAGTTGTGTTCATGGTTTTAGAAGGCTGCTGATTTTAGCTTTGACATGATGTGGCTGAAGTGTTCTTGAAAAGCTCAAAATTGTTAATTAAAGGATGCAATTCTGTAACTCTCCTTCTACAGGTCTAAGGTTGGAAATTTTTGGAAAAAAAACATTCAGTTGCAACCTGATGTCTTCTTTGGGGTCCATGTATAGTTGACAATTTGTATTTAGAAAGACATAGTATGTAGAAATATTCTAAGATTTAGGAGATTGTTAAACCTACAACCAAGAAAACATGAGTCAACTTGAAGAGATGGAATCTGATGGAATCCTTAGGCCACATCGAATTCTAGGTTGCTTTTGTTGCAATATCCTAATGTAAAACTCAGGGTAGGGACAGAAATCATGGTGGACTAATAATAGCCCAACTGTAAGTGAACTCAAAGTCCTATCCCATGCAGAATAACCAGGAAGTTTTAATCTGCCAAGAGACTAAGGTTTCCTCTGGCTCAGGGAATAAGAAAACAGAAAGAAAGGAATTAAAGTGGTCAAGAAAATTTCATTTAAGCAGTGAAAAAGGCAAGATGGTCAAGAATATTAATATAAGTTCTATTCTTTTAAGATTTATTTATTTATTTTGAGAGAGAGAGCATGAGCACGTGCAGGGGGCTGGGCAGAAAGAGAGGGAGAAAGAGAATCCTCACGCAGCCTCCCTACTGTGCATGGAGCCTGAGGTGGGGCTCCATCCCAGGACCCCGAGATCATGACTTGGGCCGAAATCAAGAGCATGACACTCAACCAACTGAACCACCTAGGTGCCCCTAAATTCTATTTTTTTAAAGCAGTGATAAGAAGAAATTTAAAGCCATAATTTTACCAAGTTTTAAGCTTAGAGATTAGCCTATATGATCAAAGCTGCCTCAACCCAGAATGTAAATCCCTGATCCGTTTCACACATCTGCTAGCTTGCCCAGACATCAGCAAAGGAACGAATAAAATACTGATATTAGTTAACATGTGTGTGCCTAAAATTGAAGACCCAAGCACGTTCTGAGAGTAATGCTCTAGAGCTATTCAAATTTAATCCCTCAGAGAAAATTCATATTTCTTAAAAGGTAGCACTGTACGTTGATGAATAAACATCATCATCTGCTTAAAAAAGTGATAGATACAAATAAAACAGCTAAGAAATAAGGCAAACAGACATCACTACCACCCCCTGAAAAGAAGGTAAAAATAACAGAAAATGCTAAATATTAAACTTTTAGACCAAAACAAGAAAGAATTCATCTCATTTCACGCAAGTTTTCCTAAACTCTAAGTAAATATCTTGTAGAAATTTGTTATAAAATTCCACTTTGTAATTTAATTCTAGGATTTAACCATGAGGAAAAGTAGATATTTTCAGCTCCTTGTCTGTGGTGGTTAGTACTTATATCAACTTTTATGCCCTAATAATTTTGCTAATCCCTTTAGTTAATGAATAAGTAAATCAAGACTGTGGGAGGGGAAATCCATCCATTTCAAGAACAGGGGTAGAAAATTGTTAATTCAGAAGTGACCCACAGCTACCAAAGTGTTCTTGTCAGCATTGCTTTGCTCTCCCATTAATATTTTATTTTCTGTTTTATTATTCTTCATAGAGCCAAATGTCTCACAGTTAATCTCTACGGTACCTTTGTTTCTAAGCTCTCGGAAAGACGTTGATCTGGCAGGAGGAAAATATTTGAATATAAATTGATTTTTATGCAATACACAGAAAACAAGTATTTTATTGATATAAATGGTTTCTTTGTTTGGAGAATTACACCAAAAATTATTTTGAAACAGCATGATCCCTCTCTGGACAGTATTAGAATTTCATGCCTAAATCAAGTTGAACATTAATTTTATAGGAGTTTTCTGTCTTACACAACAGCACAAATGTCTATGGTGAGAAGTGTCGAGGGAGCAGAGATGTAGATAAAAGCTTCCAGAAAGAAGACGTTAAGTGAGAAAGATGACAGAATGGCCACACGGGGAGAAATTGTTCTAGTTTCTTCTCTTTTTTTTTAAGCCTCTTCATAAAGATAATAAAGACTTAAGTCACTTTCGTTTTTTTCAATCTGGTTGTGAACAGCAGAGGAGTCGGGTCTAAACTACATATGCAGCACAGGAAATACACTGACGTCATGGAGACAGGTCACGTAAGAAAGGGGAAGGCTGCATGACTTTGGGGCGCTACGGACCTTGTGTGTAGACATTCGGAAATTAGCTGACATTATGGCATCGAGTCCCAGGCGCCCCTCACGGAGACGGTGGTCCTCGTCTCTAACCAGCATGGCCAGAGACAAGTCTTAAGGGCAGCAGAGACTCCCTGCATTGTTCGCTGCCTCCGTTCTTCTAGTCTGTTCAATGCCAGGCCATGCCTCCCTCATCCGGAAGGCTGTGTTCTCACTCGGGACTATATTCAGTCTTTGATGATGGACTTCCAGAAAGTGCCATCTTCATCAGCTGATTTCTACAGACTTTTCTTCTCTCCAACACCCTCTGCGAAATGCTGGCTTGCTTGCTTACTTGTGATCATGAATAACATCATGATTTTGCACACTCCCCTTTTTCAACACTGAATGCTCTACATCCATTTTCTCCCTACCAGCTGCCTTCTCGCTCTTCACATGTCAGCATTTTGTGATAGAAAAGATTCAGTAACAATGTGTGCCCAATATTGTGTAGGTTTTATATTCACCCTGGATTTGAAGCAGGCCTCCATCTTTCACCACTGAAAATGCTCTCTCAACTCCCCAATTACCAATCCTCCCCCACATTGAACTTAATCTGCTCTAACATGCAAAACTTGGAAATGCATTCCATTAGGTACGCTGTTATTATTTTCATCTTTGCAGCTTTAAACTTCCTTTTTTATTATTTAAATTCAAGTTAGTTAACATATACAGTATTATTTTCGGGGATAGAATTTAGTGCTTTGTCAATTGCAGAGATCACCCAGTGCTCATTCATTCCATCACGTGCCCTCCTTAATGCCTGTCACCCAGTTACCCCATCTCCTCTCCAGCAACCCTCCGTTTGTTCCCTATACTTAGAGTCTCCTCCGGTTTGCCTCCTTATTTTCATCTTATTTTTCCTTCTCTTCCCCTATGTTCATATTTTGTTTCTTAAATTCCATATGAGTGAAATCATATGGATTTGTTTTTCTCTGACTGAAGCTTTAAACTTTCTAGTAAAATTACATTTTCCCTATTCTTTCTACCTCTAGCCTCGAAAATTCTTATATTAAGATGCCAGTCTAAAAATCTCTCTCATATATTTCAGTTTGACTTTATAATTTTCCTCTATTTATATTAGTGGTGTGTGTGTGTGTGTGTGTGTGTGTGTGTGTGTGTGTGTTTAAGGCACAAAGCTTTCACACAATCTTTTGTTTTCAAGGATTTTTTTCCATTGATTTTTTTTGTCTTTGATTGCAAAAGCCCCTGAGTGATTTTCTACCAACAAAATATCCAGTAAACAAGCAGAATTTTATTAAGTCATATCTCCTATTTTTATTCTATATTTCACCTGCAATACAGGGTGACTCAAGGATGATTGAAATCAACACTCATATTTTATTCATACGATCAGTATACTTTTATCTTAGTAAAAGTGTTAGTTTATCTGTAATATAATATCCAGTTATGAATTTGTAACAGTGTGCCCTCACTCTGAAATATCTCCTTAGCCAGGTGGGTATTATTTGAGCTTCTAAGTATTGATATTAACCATTTTAAGGAAAAGCAGTGGTATATTAACAGCATAGAAAAAAAAAACCACTTGGTTCACTTGGCTAAATAAAAACATATTTTCTCTCAACAAAATCATCATAATTTATAACCAGACTGATGAAACTAACTTGAGATTCTAATCATCAGTGATCTTGACCTACACAATAGGGAACTTTGCAAATCTGCTCATACCTGTTGTTCTACAGTGAGGTGGAGAGGATTTCTACTTAATGTTAAAAAGTCATGATAATACAGCATTTTGAAATTAAAAGTCATCTGACACCTTCCAAAGAGGAAGTTGGGTACTTAGATCACTTTTCTTTTAGTATGTCATAATATTACATTTTAATCAATAAGTTTAGGAAAAAGGCCTAAAAACATGAGAGGATTGCCTATAGAATGGCCTTATTTTGATGAGATTATAGTGTATAATTACTGAATATAAAATGAAAAGGCAATTTAGCTCCATATATTGCTGTCAGGAAGCCAGCATGCCTGCTTATGATGTAAATGAGAAAGTGTTTACAGATCCTGCTTCTCAATGCAAACTATTACACTGTACTCTTTCTCTGAATATCTGAGATGCAAACTGTGTTATATTCATCAGTCTTATTACTGAGCTACTCAAATGGAAATGGCATTAAATCCAACTATTGGCCAAAATGAAAGTTTACAAAAACCCACAGATAATGATTTTTATCAAAGTCACAGTTTTTCACAATGATGCTTAAATGTGACATGGTGACTCGATGGTATTTGATAGGATATCTGTTCTTAAGCTCTCTTTCTTGAAGTGGTATGATCTGGGTTTTTCAAGAGGAAAGAGACGCCATGAAATTTTTTTAGAGATGTATCTCTAACTCTATCAAACGTTAACTTGATGGAGAGACAGAAAATAAGCCATTGCTTATTAAGAGACAAAAGCGAACAAGGAGGAGAAACAGCAGCAAAAAGAACCCATCACGAAACAGGTAGAGACTATGTTACATAATGAAGATAATATGCTGTCTCCCTTTCAACTATTCTTTCTAAACCTCTGACTCCCCTGATTGCACTACTTAGGTGCTCCTGAGTGGATCAAGGGGTAGTTGTTCACTGTCCCTTCACTTAAACTTAAAGTACCACACACAAACCCGACCACCACCAACAGGAGAGACACTGCTTTCTGTATAAGCATCCTTAAGAGTTAGAAATGCTTCCTCAGAAGTCACCCAACAGATTTCCTCTCCTATCACAATACTCCGGAACTGGATCACATGCCCTTTCTTGTGTAAGCCAACAATAGATAAAAATAATGAGATTACCATGAATTATATATATATTATAGAGAGAGAGAGAGTGGGGGGGGGGGAGAGACTAACGAAGTTTATCTATGAGTGGAGGATAAGGAAATAGTTGCCCGGAAAAAAAAAATAATAGTAAGGCTTATCTTAAATCAGAAAGAGTGAATAGCTGTTAGGTAAGCAGTTGACATGTGATTTTATAATTATTTTATAAATTGTGGGTATTGTTTATTCAGGTCTCATGTCCCCAAGTTAATTTGTTGGCACACAATAGAAGATAGAATTTAGGAAGAATAAGCCCAATCACCACTTTCTGTACTTCATATCCGATGCACGTGCGCGCGCACACACACACACACACACACACACACACACACACACACACAGATATACCTAGCAAATAAACTTAGTCTTCTGGCCCCACTACATTCAGATATGTTAAATCTCCTCAATGGTTTTCTATCTGGAATCTTCTCTCTGTAGCCTCCTATAATTATTTCTACTACAGCATATAACACATTGGATTCTAACCATCTGTATGCATCCCCAAGCATACAGATGGTAAATGAACTACTTGAAATTTATCCAAAGCACCGAGTATCATGTCAGACACATTGTAGGCACCCAATTTATTCATTCATTCAACATCTATCTATTCATTTATTAGTGAGGCAGAGTTCCATGGACCCTGGAGCTAGCCTGTTTCACTCTAAATCTTTGCTCTAACGCTGTGCATCCTTTGGCATGTTTTCTCATCTATAACAGAGAGATAATAATTGCCTGACACCCAGGGTTTATTTTATGAGCATTAAATGAGCTTATATGTTTAAAGGTCTTATGAAAATGTCTGGCTAATAGTATAGGCTTAAAAAGGGTTACTATTTTTATTTACTAATACAGTATTTCTAACTGTAGTCTGCAGAATTTCTCATCTTGTTTGCCACAATCTGAACTGTGAATGGATCGATTTTAAAGCTTTGCTTCACTGTGTGACAAAACAATGACAGTTTGAGCACAGTTTGATAAAAGAGGGCTTTGAGTTGCAAGCTTAGATTTTCTCTCAAGTGCCTGCAGCTCAGAAACAGCAAGAGTTCAGAGCTGAGTTTCAGCAAAGCAATGGAAAATGGGAATTCCAAATTATCTATCTGTAGCTTCTATAGAAAACATTTTGAGAGCCAATTGGCTTGATTTGGCTATGCTGCATCTCTTCAATCACTGCCAGAAGCATCTAGTTTCATCTTACTATGCAAAAGTTAAAAAGAGGTAACTCCGATTAATATTGTACACAATGAGCATTGTCACTTAAAACTATGTTAAAATGATCCATGCAAGATCAATTTCATCTCTAGGTTTTCACATCTACTTTTATGACAAAAAAAAATTTTTAAAGAGATTTTGACCCTTACTGCACAATTTTTAAAACACAGTGAATATTTATTTAAAACCTTTACAATGGGGCAGCCCAGGTGGCTCAGCGGTTTAGCGCTGCCTTCAGTCCAGGGTGTGATCCTGGAGACCCGGGATCGAGTCCCACGTTGGGCTCCCTGCATGGAGCCTGCTTCTCCCTCTGCCTGTGTCTCTGCCTCTGTGTGTGTGTGTGTGTGTGTGTGTGTCATGAATAAATAAATAAAATATTAAAAAAAGAAACCCTTACAATGCATTTGAAAGGCTATTTTGGTATCTCTTCTTGACTATGACTCTGCCATTCTTAATAAAATCTTAAGAGGCCCCGTCAAGCCATCAAAGTTTTCCATTGAATGGTGCTTTTAAAATAAATGGCAGCTTTTAAAACTACAACAATAAAATATTTCATTAATAGAGAAATGGGTACATAGTAAACCAATTAGAAAAACAGTATTAAATTTGTGAATTCATTATATGCTTTTCGAAACCGCTCTCATATTCCAATTTTCAAGATTTATTTGCCTATTATAGGTGGGAAGCTTTCAATTTTGTTTACGACCCCTTGATTTTCTGTATCATTTTACAGTAATTCAGTGCTTGGGCTTTGAATTGGATATGATTTACTTGTTTCCATTTTTTTTAATTCTCAATCTTATAGGTCTGAAGGGGGAAATACTGTAGCACTAAATATAGTTTCCATTTGGCTCATGGATTTATTTTTATTTTAGCTAGTTCCTCTGAAATTTATATTGCCCTCAATTGCTAAATATAATTGTGGTGATTGATCTTCTGGGAGTGAGAAACTCAGTTTGTTAAAAATTTTATCAAGTTTATTGCTTTATAATACATTATTTGTAAACAATGCTAATGCTTTCTCTTTGTTCTGTAGGAAATCTGTATTTTGTGTACTCTAAGAAACCATGAATTACAAGATGCACCATTATTTTATAGTTGAAGAAAAAATGCCACAAATTAAGCTATGTCAAAAATGGTTTCTTATCACTTGAATTTTTATTTTGTACTTATTGAAAAGTCATTCAGACTTAGACTTTCTTTTGTGTCACTTTTATACATGCAAATGAGGAAATTAAAGGCAAAATAGATTGCTTAGTAAGTTCCTAAAATTTCTAAACCTGTCACAATTCAGAGTTAATGATGCCCATCTCTTTTTACACACCACTTACCTGTGTTTCTTTAAATATTGCTCCACTAATGCTTCCAAAATCTTCCAAGACACTTAACTCTCATTCTGCTGGTTTCGTTGTAGAAGCTTACAATAGAAATCTTTCAACCACAACAGGGATTCAGATTCCTTCCTCAAATGGCCTTTCAGTATTTGTTGACTGGAACGTCAATGGCAATAGCAAGCAGGCAGAGTGTGCTGGCCTGGCCAGCAGCGATAGTAAGATGCCACAGAGTATAAGGCAAAACCCCATTTCTGAGATGCAAAAATGCGAAAAAAAAATGTATTTAATGGAATGTTTTAAATCCTCAACCATCAGTTGGCCTCCACAGCATCTGCGTAGGCCTGCAGAGCACTCCATACCATCAGTTCTATCACTCTTCACCTACATTAAGGTAGGAATGCAGGAGAGACTTAGTAACAGAACTCACCACCTCCAACTATGAATCTAAATATTCAAAAAAACTACCAAGCTTAGTGAACATGGTAAGTTTTACTTCTTACTACACTTTCTTGATTACCATGAACAGCTACTCCAATTCTTATCAATATTGGGTTTTATAGTATAGTACAATATAGTATATACTGGAAACTCAGAGCTGAAAACTAGGCCAAAGGAAGCAGGGTAACTGGAGGAATGACACCGCACCATGGTCACGGAGCTCGGAAGCCAGGCTTCACCACTTCTTAACTCTGTAACAATAAGCATGTTTCTTCTCTCCGCCTCAGTTTCTCCTGAGTACTTCATAGCGTCAGTCCCTGAAGGAGAAAATCTATGAGCCTCACTCCTGTTTTCATGTCAAATAGTGGCAGTGGCCTCATTGGTCCTGCTCCTTCCATAAATCCCCTGTGATTATGGTGGAAGGGGGCAGCCATGTAATCTACCTAGACTCTTGCCCATCATGAGTCTGTGAGCAGGACAATATCACCGGACAGGAGCTACTAACAGATAAGCACTGGAGTTCACATCTCGAGTACATCTCCCACCCGCTATCTGCAGGATCCATTGTTAGATGAGTCTTTCCCCAGAGAAAACAAAGTTTAAAAAAGAAAATAATGATTTTGAAGTAGATGGGCCAACTTGGAAATAAACCTTAGTAGTGATGACATTTTTTGACATAGAACATTTTTTTTTAAGATTTTATTTATTTATTCATGAGAGACACAGAGAGAGGCAGTGGACATTATTTTTTTAAGCAATCAAAACTAGGGCAGCCCCGGTGGCCGAGTGGTTTAGCGCCACCTTCAGGCCAGGGCTGATCCTGGAGACCCAGAATCGAGTCCCATGCAGGGCTCCCTGCACAGAGCCTGCTTCTCCCTCTGCCTGTCTCTCTCTCTCTCTCTCTCTCTCTCTCTCTCTCTCATGAATAAATAAAATCTTTAAAAAAAAACAATCAAAACTAGAGCGAGATGGGAGGACAATAAGTAAATTCTTATTATACCGAGTATCTTTCCGCATTTAAGGAAGCTGGATCTTGAGCAACTAACTGCTTTTGCTTGTCTTGGGAAGATAAGAATGGAAGGAGATGAACACTGGTAAATCTAAAAAACTAAATTATATTTTTAAAGATATGAAAAAATTTACATTAAAAATATAAAAACTGGAAGTTGATAAGTCAAAGTTTTCCAACTTCTAGTAACAGCAACTATCTAGCCATTTCAAACATTTGAACTCTGGTTTTTAATACAAGTGTTTGCTTCTGAAGCTATTCTGTTTGGAGCACCTCACATCTATATCTCTCACTTAGTTCCTTTGGATCCAAATTTCCTAATTTCTGGTCCTACTTGTTACTCCTTATTCATGCTTTTCCATCTGTCTCCTGGCAATCAGAGACATGTTTTTAATTGTTTCACTACATCAAGAAGATAACTGAGTTGCAATTTCCCACTTTTGGAATCAAGAGATATGATCATGGGGCATATTGAGTTTCCATAATGGCAGGAAAGACAGCCAGGAGAAACTCATGGGCCGTCTTGAGGGTGAGGATCAGTGTCTTATTCTCCTTTCCTCTGCCTCCACATAAAGCAGAAGGCTCAGTAGACACTCATACATCAAGGGCCTAGTACATGATAAATTAGACCTACACTAAATATTGTTCTCCCCTTTCTTTGAAGGGAAAGAAAAAACTGAGAAGAAAAGCAAAGATAAGGAGACCAGAAGGATTTTGATCACAGAGAAAGAAGGAAAGCCGATATGACTATCAGTGGCTGTGAGAGACAGGTTTATAAGAAGGGAGAGAGAAGACATACGTAGCCCTCTGCATAGAGCCAGGAACTAGAGACCGTGGTGGTGGTGTCTTGAATGTACACTTATCTTCAAATCATTAAGTTGTATACAGTAAATAGGTCCAGCTCTTTTTTTTTTAATATAGATGTCAAATTGTTTAGGCACTGTTTTTTTGATCACTTGTTAAAGAAATACATAAAAAAATATGTTGGTACCGGGATCCCTGGGTGGCGCCTGCCTTTGGCCCAGGGCGCGATCCTGGAGACCCGGGATCGAGTCCCACGTCGGGCTTCCGGTGCATGGAGCCTGCTTCTCCCTCTGCCTGTGTCTGCCTGTCTCTCTCTCTCTCTGTGTGACTATCATAAAAAAAAAATTATGTTGGTACCATTTAAATACTGTTATTCAAAAATTCTGATTTTTGATGAGGATAGAATACCAAAGAATTTTGCTTTGAAATTTGGAAAGCTTTTTCCCCCAAAACAACATTTTTGAGTATGTATTTAAAAAGTCCAGTCTAAGATGATTCATAAATAGTGAAAAATATGCAATTGTCTTCCTTCATGTTGTTAGGTTTTCCTAATATGGTTAAGTTCTCATTCAACATGTTCTCTAAGTCAAAAGCAAATTCTCCTTTCTTTGGCAGTAGGTACAAATATTTCATTCCACATCTGTCATTTCTTTTCCATCACTTTCTTTAACATATACCACAGAACCCAAGGTTTTCTCTGAAAGACATCCTGAAATCTCTTTGTTCCTTGTAAAGTTTTCTTGGTTTGTGTCTTCTAATCTTATTTTCTTGGTGTTTTGAAATAACACTGGTTCCAGCTTGCTTTTCTCAGTCCGTCGCATCAAATGATCATCCACTTTTGATCACTAGGTCATGCCTCGACCTAAATAAAGTGGCAAGTAAATAAATAAGTAGATTCCTAGGAAATGCTGCTGGTGACTGTTCACTATTTCCTTCCTGCTCATGCTCTTCCAGAATCACCCTCGGTATAAACATCTATATACCTTCTTAGTGTTTGTAGTGTGGTATTTTAGGGTTAGGGAGGGATGCTGATTCTATTCTTAAAGTAAAGCTAAGCAGACCCACTTAAAGTCAATGTGCAAAAGTATTTATGACAGATACAGCCTGAGAACCATGCTCTTAAGCAGAATTCTCCCCGTACCTCTTAGGAAGCTTTTGTGGCTTACTGAGTAAAATCTGGAGGTAACTAGATCTATTCTGTTAAAAAGAAGAAGAAGACGATGACGATGACAACCCAGGAGCCTGTACTTTTTATGGTTTCTGAAGGTAGGCGGCCTGCTGTGCTTCCTGTGGCTCCAAGGTCTGAAAACAACCTTTCATCTCTCACCCTTTTACTGGGACTATCGCCAGCGTCAGCTGTCATTGCCATGAGAGGGACCATACATAATGTCTGGCTTTCCTCTTTCTTTCTTCAAGAGAAAGTATCTACTCAAACTAGAGACAGGATATACCTGACTTCAAACATCTGCAAACATGTGGAAGCTTTAGATAATTCTGCTAGACTTCACTTTCTGCCTAAGGATCCTTGAGTTTGGAAAAAATTTAAATGAAACTTTGACAATGGTTCAGGTTTTTTGTTTTGATTTTTTTGTTTTTGTTTTTGTTTTTGTTTTCCAAAAATCTTCCAGAGTGGGTACCGTAGGTCAGATTCCCTGGGAAGCTTCTCTGAGTCAGAGATAGCCTACTGTGGAATGCTTTCTAGGTGAGGGAGTAGAGAGAGCAGGTTTGGACAAAGGGAGCTGCTGAAGTGAGGTGCAGTCACCAGAGGCTTTAGTTGATCCTACGGGGCCCTTCAGAGATCACACTCGGTCGGGGGGGGCCAGGCCCTTATACCCACGTCTACCAGCCACTGGATGTGTGCAGACCCTGGGAAGTGGGTTTAACCTTGAGCACGGCAGCTCCTTTCAGCCAAGGGCAATTATTTAGGGGAGACCACTCAGCTCTGAGCTGTCCTTAGGCAGCACTCTCTGAAACCAAGAGCCCTATTTCTGAAAGAAAGAGAAGGATGAACATGGCATCCTCCTCCTGTTTCCACCTACACCTACAGAAGGTCAAGGCAAGTTCTGCTGGAATAAAATCACTACCTTTCTGTCCTCCATCTCAAAAATGCATTCTAACATATTCCATGGTATCTGCTGGACTCTTTATGATAATCACTTCAATAGTTACTTTCAATTTGGGGTATTTCTGCAGTAGAATGCTTTTTTTTTTTTTTAAGTAGTATTTTCAGTGTCTATTTGACCTTTTTCTCCTGCTTCTTTTTCTTCTTTCTTTCTTTCTTTCTAGAGGTAGAGGCAGGGAAGAGGGGGAAGAGAGGGAGAGAGAATCTCAAGCAGGCTCCATGCCCAGTGCAATGCCCAACGCTTGGCTTGATCTCACAACCCTGAGATCGTGACCTAGAGATCACAACCCGAACCAAAATCAAGAGGTGGACACTTCACTGACTGAGCCTCCCAGGCCCTCCTCTCCTGTTTACTTTTTAATTTTGTGTGCTATTATTATAAAATACAATACTTAAATAGAAATGGGAACACTGCTTTCTCCAGAAATGATTATGCTTATGCAGTATGGTAGGCTATCTCACTATATAATCTGAGAAATCTATATCAATTTATAGACCTAGAGATAGACATAATTAAAGTTCTACTAAGAAGAATACAGGAGCTAAAGGGAAGTTGTCATGGCAACCAAAAAATCCTGATTTTCCTCATTTTATACTACAAAAGGATTAACCTCTATGATAACTTAGTATTTTTTTCTACACTGTATTTTAACCAGTGGCCATTTTATACATTATATTTGCTAAATACATAACTAGAGCGCTAATTCTTTCAATTTAGCTTTTTACATCTTAAAGTATTTTTGAAAATCTGGCATTAGGAAAATACTTCTTTCTGCAAGATCCAGTTTCTTAAGAGCAAGCAGTGTTAAAAGTTTTTTCTTTGTGTACTTTAAAATAATTCAGGTTCATAATATATTGGCAGTGTAAACAAACAGAATAAAAGCGATTATTCTACAAGTTTAACATTTTAAATGTATTTTTGCAACGTCTTTTATACAACAGTGCATTTGGAAAAACTGGACATACTTTACTTACTGTTTCATACTTTGCTTTTCTCATCTAACAGTCTAATGTACTTCTAGTTTTGTAAACATTTACTGTTAATTTTAATAACTTTATTTAATTGATCACCATAATTTAACAAGTCTGTTTCTGCTCTCCTAATATGATCAATAAGTTACAACAAACATCCTCAAATTGTTTGTACGTCTCAGATTAATTCTTTATTGTGAATTGCTAGAAAAAGAATGAGAATTTCTGCAGCTTTTTCTATGTTCTGTTACTTTGCCTCTGTGAAGTATTTTTCTACCTTATGGTTTTTTCCAATTGCTCACTTTTCTGAACCCTCACCTTGATATCTACATTTAGCCACATTTGCAAATGAATATGTATTAGCTCACTGTTCCTTTAACTTTCGGGTTTTTGACTATTTGTGAAACTAAACACCTTTTTTTCTGTCAGGAGGGATCTGTATTTCTTTAAGAATTGCTTGCACATGTTGTTCGTAGTGAACTTTCTCCTAATAGAATTTATTTTCTATAAAATAATATTTTTCTATTCAATAATATTTTTCCTGGTGTATTTCAAGATGCCAAATTCCAGTTTAACCAACTAAATGGCTACACCTCTAAAATTAAGCAATCAGTTTCCCACTGGTAAGAGGATTTGTGTTTTCCATTTACCGGTAAACCAATTCAAAAGAAAATCATAATTATCTTTCCGGTACTGATTTAATTGTTTAATAAAACACAAATGTTATTATTCGAGTAGACTAGTAGAAAGAACCTTAAATTAGATTAAATCTTTGTAGAACAAATCACTTATCCTACCCAGTTTATTCTGTAAAATAAGACCAAGTTGCTTTTCAGGGTTGTAACGAGAATGGAGAATATCATACCAAGGATAGTATTTTGGCACACAGTAGGTTAACAAGTGGCATCTTTAGTTTTCATCAGCCCCATTAGTTTTATTTTACCTTCACGTGTCCTTTCTTAGAGTGGTTTTCCAAACTGTGGGTCTCAAACCATTAGAGGATTATTAAACCAGTGTATACAATTTGGAGGTACAACTAGAATTTTTTAGTGAGAAAGAGCAGAATTAAATATATTAGAATATTTCACACATAGTGAAGACAAGCGTTTTCCTGTGAAGCTTTTTGTTCAGTATATAACATACAGGTGGTGAGAGCACGTATACTAGAGCATGATGTAAAATGTACTTCTCACTATGGGCTATGGTCAAAAACTCATTCAAAATCCACAGTTTTATTGGACACTTGTCTCACAGTGTGCAAACCCCTAACACTATTGTGACTAAGACATCTAGGTTCAAATCCCACCTCTACTAATTACTACTGTGTGACTGAACCAACCGCATAACCTCTATATACCTTAGTCTCCTCCCCGTTAAGTGGCTGATAATTATACCTCTCATGGGAGTGGTGTGGGAGCTATATATCTTCACAGATCTAAACCACTTAGTGGGTATCAATGACTTTTGGCTGTTATCAAGACTTGAGTATAATATAATCTTTTCTAAATAAGCAAACAATGCTACATAAAAGAATATAAGGTTATCATGTTAGGCAGAACTGAATAATTGGCTAATTTTTCCATCTACAAAGTGATGGAGAATAAGAAATAAGCATCTTAGTTCTACGGATATAAATTCAAGGGCCATGTCACTGTTCTGAGTTTTGTGATTTACAAACAGCATCATCTCAAAATATGAAGGAAAAAGAAGAAAATATTGAGCAAACAATTAGTCTTTGTCAGTATATTAGATCCTTAATTGCCCATTATGTTTTTGTATTTTATGAAAGACCTTAATTTCACAGTGGTATACATTAAGGAGCATTGTCTATATATTTATAATCTTTCCTTGATTTAAAAATATCAGAAATGATAGAGATAATATCACTGACTAGTAACAGCTAAGTTTATAGCTTTAACCTGTTTCGATAAAACACCTGTAAAGCATACCTTGTATCTGAAGACGACTGTTTTTGGAAATGATAGAAATATTTATTGCTTCTTTAAATATATATATATATATATATATATATATATATATATATATATATATCGAGTAAACTTCAAGTCCATCTTCTAGATGTTAACATTACTGAACCAGAAATTTTTTTAGATTTTTAGAAAGCCTTTTAGATTATTCAACCTATATGTAGAAATGTTTTATATTCTATTCTAAGCTGGGGTAACATGAAAATATTTAGAAACCTGAGCCAGTCATCTGTGTGCAGAAAGGCTGGAAACAACTGTGTAGCCACTTTGAGGTAACAGCTGATCAGTCCAGATAACCAGCAAAAATATCTCAGTTCCAGAACATGACAAAAATTAAGTAAATATATAATTAGATAATATACTTTTAATTTAATGATGGCACTGTTGTATTTATATTTAATGCAATAGTTTATTTTAAATTCTATCAGTAAACCATGATTCCTCAAGTATCCTCAACCAACCTGTGGAGATAAATAATAATGCATATCATAATGGGTGATTTTCAAAGCAGAGGACCAAAATCAGTTTTTGAATACATACATACTAATATTTCATACATATGTATGTGTTTATGTATGTGTATATAATTTTAGTTTTGCTGATGCACATGAAATATAAAAAGTTATGGTGTTAAAATACCGATAGTTTCACCTAAGTTATACAAACAGAACTCCAAATTTTTGCAGGGATACAGATCCTAAGCTAAACAGAATCAACAGAATTAGAAAAATCAAGAAAACTTTATAGAAAATGACCTTGAACTGGAAAAAAATACAATTTTCCACAATCTGGAAAATTCTGGATTGCCAAATATTACTAGGGAGGGGAGGAGGAAGGATGAAAGGATTGATTGATCAATCGATAGAGGGCTAAGTTCATGGCACAGATTATCTCATTTCATAGTCAAAATCTTATGTCTTTGGAATGACTATTCTCACTTTCCAAATGAAGAAAGTAAAGAACAGAGAAGAACATGGCAACTTGTCAATCCACATCCACATCTGTCTGATTCTATCCTTTCAGGTTATATAAGTAGTTACTAGTGGAAAATTAAAAGCTTTAAAAAAAGAATATATTATAAAATGAAAATCAATTATCTATGTGTGTGTATTAGCTTCAGCCATCATCTTCTTTCAGGAGACCCAAAAATCTCTGGATTTTGATTCATATTCTATAATAATTCTGTACATCTGAGATTATTGTGCTTTTAATTATACTAATATATAATTATACATAATTAATTCACAAAAGATTTCAATTCTATAAAAATCCCATGTCTGTTTGTTGGCTATCTCCATTTCTTTGCAAATCAAAAGGGTTTTATAGGTCCATCAGCTAGCCTGCCGAGACTGTGAAGTTACTTTTGACAAGACATGCTTGTATTTATCTATTTCTGCTCCCAATACTGTCCCCTTTCTTACCAGCCCTGCCTGAAACCTTAAGTCACACAGTAAAATTATGAAAGTCCAGAATATATTTAGATTGGAGAATAGGACTTCAAGCCTACCTCTTTGGAATTCCTTCTTTTCATTTACAGAGCACTTCATATGTACTAGTAAGAAAAATCCAGGCAGGGTAGGTTTCAATTCTTCGTATTTCAGAAGGCAGGTAAATGAAGTCAAATGCCTCATCAAAATTCATTTAGCTACAAAGAGGTCTAGAACAGAGGTCTTCTACACTCAAGGCGAAGATTTTTTCATTGGCTACCTTAAGGATTGTTTTTTTTAACACTTTGGAGGTAAACAAACATTTAAAGGAACTGAATAAGTTAATTTAATAGAATAATTCAGTAATATAATCAAATCAAATAAACTGAAATTATTTGACAGGCAAGGCGTGTTTCATCATCAGTTCCTTGATATATATAGTCAATCATGCCACATTTATAGTGGCTTCAAACATATACCCGGCAAGACCAGTGAATTATTGATCACAGTATTGTCTACAGTAAATGTCAAAAAAAATGACTGGGAGGAAAATGTGCCATCAATAAATGAGATTCAAACACTAACTTCTTTGTGACACTCACGACATCGTACAGTATCTATGTTTATAACTGCATTTCTTATAACCATTTTAAAAGTCACTTGTGTTTTGAATGCATGCTATCATTCATCAACATTTTCAATATAAATATTTTATTTTTATTTCCTTTTATAAAAAAAGAAAATGTGGAGATCATACAGAGTGTATGTTGTCAGCAACTGTTTCCTACAGAGTTCTATAATGTATGGATTGGAAGTTAAATCTGCACAGTAAATAACTGGCAGTATAAACAACTAATAGATTTGACAGCTCACATATTATTGTGAGGAGAGTGTTTTCAGTAAGCACGCCTGGTCTTACCTTCTGGGAAAGACTCTCCATAGTGGTTCCATAAATACTTTATGAACCAACATAAAGTAATATGCTAATGATGGGCTATTTACCCATTGGCAGGTGCACCCTCTGATGTGTTTCATCTCCACCTTTGATGTGGGATCAGTTCAGCCATTTTGAATTGTTTTCTCTCTCTCTCTCTCTTTTTTTTATTTTTGGCTTCCCTCCCCTCTTAGATTCACCTGAACCTAAAATGGTGAGCGAGAGTCATCATGAGGCCCTGGCCGCCCCGCCAGTCACCACTGTTGCAACTGTTCTATCACATAATGCCACAGAGCCAGCCAGTCCTGGGGAAGGAAAGGAAGATGCCTTTTCTAAGCTGAAGGAGAAGTTTATGAATGAGTTGCATAAAATTCCATGTGAGTACTACTCTATATACTTGGTTAAAAGAGAAATGCTTGAAAATGACCTTACCCACTGGGGGAAAAAAGCAGAACTTCTCTTAACATACTATCAACTTATATTTGAGGTTCTTTTTTTTTTATTATTGGCATAGTAGCATTCTGTTAACAAAATGGAATTTTTGTCTTTAAAAATATTTTATACATCAAAGTCCAGTTTATAAAAAATATTGTATCTTGTGTTTAATGCAGGTGGGTATTTTTTTTTCAAGGTCTGTTTTTCTCTAGAACATTCATGTTTATGGGTTGTGCTGTATATATTTTAAATTTGTATTAATGAAATCATTCCATTTGGAAGATTATTCCTAGGCAATAGCTAAAATGTGCCTTCCTGATATTACAAGCTTGATTTTCTTTTATTAATATTTCAAAATCTTCTGCACAATTTTAAATTTTTTCTTTGCCCTTATCAGGAAAACAAATGACTACCTGTTCCTAAGTGCATGTGTATGAGTGAAGCACTAAGTTCTATCAGTGCCATTTTAATCTGAAACTACAGGATGGTCTGTTTATTCAGATTTTAACACTTACGATGAACTAGAGAGTTTTTCAGGTGCTGGGACAATAGGTTTGGACCCTCACAAGGCTTATATTCTAGTGAGAAAAAGAAGTAATAAATCAATAAAGATGCAAATATTTTATATATATATATATATAATATAACATTTGTAATATATATAGGAAATCACATTAGGTAAGAAATGATATAGAAGAAACTAAGGAAGAAGAGTAAGTGGAATATGGAAGGGCACAGAGGTAGTACATTATTTTTGAGGATGACCAGGGCTGGTTTCTTTCTTTCTCTCATAAGGAAGCTTGGAGGAAATGGAAGAAGTTATAAAACCTGGGAATTTTGGATAAAGCCCCCTTGGGCAAAAATTTGCTTGTAACAGCAAGGATCCCAGTGAGCTTTACACAGGATGAACCAGGTGGAGGGTGCAGAAGGTGAATTCAGATTGTAGCACAGGCCTTATCGTGTGAGGCCTTGGGCCTTATTCTAAGGAACCTGGATTGTACCATGAGTGAAATAAAAGGCCTTTGGAGAGTTTCGAGCAGAGGTGTCCCATGATCTGACTCAGGTGCTTTTTTTTAAAGATCACTCTAGCTACGGTGTTTAAATGGGTTCCAGAAAGGCAAGGGCAGACGATAAAAGCAGGATGTTGTAGTAATCCAGATGAGAGATTTATCAAATTATAAGAAAATTATTCTATAAGAACACTGAGAAACCAAGTGGAAAAAAAAAAAAAACACAAGGAATCAACTTCTTGTCCCTCAGTGACTAACAATTTGTTGATCTGTCTACTTTTATCAAATTCAATTTCATCTGACAGACACTCTCAGCAGAGTTGCCAGTAATTATCATTCTCAACAGGAAAATCCACAATCTAGAGGAGGTAGAGATGGCCCAATGGATGAGAAATGCAAGTCCTCTCCCCTGCCCTGCTGCAGAGCTGATGGGATGATCCCAGTACCATTGTCATAACTTGGAGGTTGTGACTACAAGGTGCAAACCAAAATGCATATGTACAGGGCCAACTCTCACTTGAATATTTTATCAAAATAATCACTTTAACAGAAAAGAGCTAGCAGAGAATAGCTATGGACAAACATCAAATAAAATGCGTATTTTGTCTGGTCTTCAATGTCACCATCTCCTCCTTCTCTAGAAGAGTAAACAACATGAGTGGTGTGGCAATCTTCTATGGGATTGTATGTTCCCTATGTATCCACATAACTCATTCTCTCTTCTCCTTTAGGCTTTGCCAAATGTCATCTTCTTAGTTAAGGACTTCCCCAACCATGCTGCTTACAGTGATAACACATTCATCCCACCGAAGCTTTGCCAGGAATTCTTGTCCTCACCTTTGCTCTAAATCTCACTATAATACTTCGTATAGCACTGCAGATGATGCTCCTTATTTTTTGTTGTTAAATTGCTCTGGATCTCTCCAAAATACTCAGCTCTAGGAGGGCAAGGAGTTGGAACTGTTCTTTGCACAGTCATATCCCAGGGGTACCTCATACATATGAGGCACTCCATATCTACTTATTGAATGAATGAATGAATGTCAATTTAACTTGTATCCTCAACCACCCTCTTAGACTTTGGGGCCTTAAGATGCTGAAAAATTAGAGCATCTTAAAAATCTTAGATTTTTGACATTAAGAATCATTTCAGTGCTTGACTGTGTCATCACATTGAAAAAAGCAATTTGTTTTTATCCTTATAGTGACACCTCCATCTTTTAGCCTTTCCCCCTCAGAGCTGATAACTATTATGTACTTTATATTTCACTCCATGTTCATCAGCAAGAAAACAGTCAGCTGGGGGGGGAAAAAAACAACAACTATAAAACGCTCCCTTCCTTCCTTTCTTTCCCTTAGCTAACCTCTTTTCTTCCCAAGCCACTGTTCCACTCCCATGTCCCTTTCTTAGACACTGGGCATGAGACCAGGTGATTCCTCTGCTCCTCCACAGAGATTTGCTTTTGATCAGCAACCTAAAGCAACAGAATGCTAGAGGATCTGGGGAACACCTATAAAAATATCATGCTGCTGGAACTCTCCTTGATTTAATAGAAGGAAACAAGTCCACTACCTAAATCTTAAAATATTATAGTAAAATTAGAGCTACAAAAACTTACCATAAACACAGCCATGTAGTTCTATTTAAAATACGTAGCCGCATGTTTTACCCTTTTATTTTAATCCATCACAATTTTTAACTGCCTGTGTAACTGAAATTTCTAATGGGATTTGTACGCAGGGAGCAACACCACTAAACAAAAATGAAACAGTCTCCTAAAATCAAATTCCTTTAGGAGCATATGTTATATAAAGGTTATCACTTTTGACTTGGCATAATATAGTGTGATGCTAATGACAGGTAACAAATTAGAATATTAATTGATTTCAGTCTCTGAACTAAATCTTGGCTATCTGGCAGATGTGTTTTTTGCAAAATTGATAGCAAACAGCTTTAGTCTGTCACTTGAAATTCCCACTTGTGAGAAGAGAGGTGTCACAATGGCAAGGAGTATGCATGTCATTAGTTGGGTAATCTGCACAGTCCAGCATGGAACATATTCAAACCAAATTGCCTGATGATATCATCCATAACACCATTGGGCTTAAAATAAAATTAAAAAAAAAAAAAAGAAAAAGGAAATGGTAAATGCTGAGCATTTTTATCTTTCAATTCATTCTGCACACTGTTATCTAAATGAAGCAGACAACGCTTTTCAGGACGTTTCTTTATTTTGCAACTTTGATTTTAATATGACTAGGGCCATGGTTGGTTTGTAAAGCATGAACTCGTGTCATCCGAGGAGCTGTGATTAAGGCTTTGATATTCATGAGCTTCTTGAAGTAGAGTGCACCTTTCCTTGAGCATAGCAGAAAACCAAATAGCCAGAACCTGTTCCTTCGTCCAGAATAAGAGTGGACTAAGGGTAATTGTGTAATTCGTGCAGAAATACTATTGGATAGACAGTTTTAACAGAGGGATTAAAAATATAAGCTCTGGACACAGACTACATTGGGTTCAAATCTAAGCTCTACCACACACTAGCTCTGGGACCTAGGAACATTGATCTTTCTGTGTATCAGTTTCTTCCTGTATAAAGTGGGGATGAGAATAGTTATCTCCACCAGAGGGTTGTTGGGTAACGGGAGCAATGCATATAAAGTGCTTAGCAGAGTGTCATTCTATAAGCATTCTGTAAATGTTAGCTAGTATTAGACTCAAGCTGTCATTTTAACAAATCTATTGCCATTTTAGAAAAGCCCTCTATTCAGGTCAGATAGAAACCCAAGTCATGAAAACACCAAAAACTTTGCAGCCAAATATAAGCACATTGCATTCTTCTAAGCCCTTTCCAACAAAGTCTGATCAAGCAAAGATGAATTCCCTCATGGTGTTTCCTCTGCCCATTATCACCTCCCATTTTCCTTTTTTTCTTAAATAACTCTTATAATTTCACTCTCTCCCCCCTTCATCCTTTTTGGCCCACACATATGTCCAAGGGTTTCCTATTCAAAAGTGCCTAGCCACACTGTAAGTGCTCATGAAATGTTCTGTTTTCTTCTTTCACGCACTAAAATCTTCTCCTTACCTTACCTGTCAAGCTACCATTGTAACGTCTGCCTTCATATATATACCAAAACTTACTGAAAAACATAACCTTGATCCTCATATCTATTTCTTCAATTCCCATTAACTACTCGACTCCTTGCACTCTGATTTCCATCCTGCATGTGCCATTAAAATGGTTTTCACTTGAGTCACCAGGTACTACCTTATGCACAATTACGAAAGCCATGATCAACCTTCGTTCAGTCATCGCTTCTTGGCCTTTTGGCTAAGATCAAGTGAACCTTCCTCAGTCAGATATTTCTGTATCATTATCACTCTCAGCCACCATTATCTCACATTCTTGCTTTCTAGGATCTGCTTTTTCTCCTCTTCCTTCTCCCATCCCTCACTCTCTCCCACCCCTCACTCCCTCATTGACTGGTCCTCTTCTTTCATTGTCTTTCCCTCCCTAAAGTGGTAAAGGATCCAGGATTACATTATTTTTAACACTGTTCCACTTTTTTTTCCCCCAAAATGTTCTCCCTGGAATGATCTCATTCACCTAGTCTTTCAAATAAGAGATCTCCTTGTCTCCCAGATCTATTTCACCTCCAATCCTTTACTTGCAATTCATTTCAGTCCTGTTAATTCTACTCACAAAAAACCTCTCCAACCCAGCCAGCATTCTCATATTCCGGTGTCTTCTTTTATGCTTTTCTCTCTTCCTGGACCCCTTCTGCCATTAACACTGACACAATGTTTTCTCATCCAAGAATCACTTCATGAAAAAAAGAAAAAAAAGAAAAAAGAACCAGTTCAGATGTTATGACTTAGATGAGAAGCTTCTTCCTTTCCCAAGGCAGAATCATTTGAGTCTTCCTCCCAACCTTTCGAAGCACATCATGAAAATCTGTATCTTGGTTATTTGGTTTTGTTTGGGGTCTTTCTCACTGAAATGTAAATTCCTCAGAGACAGGAACCATTTCTTATACATATTTATATTTCCTATACTTTGAAAGTATCTGACACCATGCTAGAAACTACATAAATGTTATAATCCTACAAACATTATTATACCAAACAGTGTACCAAATTCTCTCTGTGCCATCTTGAAGAAATGGACCTAGGCAGTAAGTTTTTGAACCATTTTAGCCAAGGATCCCTTTGTTCAAATGAAATATTGTAGAAGCCTAGATTTACAATGTAGATAACACAAATCAAGCTGATGTGATGAGTTAATAATGTCTTCCTTACTCACCCTCCCAAGATACTCCTATATCAGCACCAACAATGACACCTGACTATATGGAACACAGTTTGAAAGTGGTGGCCTGGAAAACTAGTGCGTAAAGTGGGGTTATCTCACAGCAACACCAATGAAACTCAACAACCAGTAGTGACATAGGGAGCTAAGTACAGAACAAGCCGATCAGTGATGAAAAATGCAGTCCAGTCACTGTGTCCTCCCTCATCTGACTGCAGAACGAACAGAGTGTCATTGTCATGGATCATGTCGCTGCTTTATGTTAATGTCATGAACATAATGTTAATGCCAGAAGATAATTTCAAGACCAAATGAAGAGAACCCGTAGGAACATACAGGAATCCGTGGCATGTGAATAACAATAATTACTGTAATGATCGCCAATCTTTATCGAGGACTTTATGTGGAAGTATGTGCTGTGCATTCTGTAAAACCAACCTCCATTCTGCCCTGTAAAAACCCTACTAGGTGAGAACTATTATCCTCATTTAATATGTAAGCATGCTCAGGCTTAGTAAGGTAAGCGATGTGGCCAAAGTAGTTATGTGGTACAGGAGTGTGTCAGGAAAAAAATCTTGAAATTTATAAGTTTGCCATAACAGAATATCACAAGGGCTGCAAATCATCTCTGCCAATCCCTATCACAACTAAGACTTGAAACTACGAGGGTCTTATGTGCCTGTTCAGAGCTACTGCTCGATATTTGTCTTTTGATAGGTTTTAAAAGATTGAACACTTGGAACACAAGTTTAACACTAATTCAGAGTTTCTCATTGCATTATTTGGATTTAAAGCAGACACTCATTCACTTTATGCTCCTGCATTTCTTTTATTGGACTCACTTACTCAGATTGCCATGTTAATAACTCATGACCATCTAAGTACAAAAAGCCAGATTTTGTTTCATTGTATCTATGAACTCTGTATATGACTCAGCTTCAGCTATCATCTGTTGACTCAATTCTTCCTCACACTTCAGAAAAGCATTGGCTAAAATGTGTTATTCTTCACTGTTGGCTTCTAGTAAATTGAAATATCTCTAAGGAAAAAAGTTACAATACTAATGAGTGTTATTTTCAGAGCAAAGCAAGTCCTTTGTAATACTGAGTGACTTCATCAATGCAATGCTGAGGGGATCAATTTGGGACAAGGGCACTTAGAGATAAGGGTTGCAATCCATAACATCACAATATAGTAATCTGTGCTTACATTCAAACATTTTTCATTAAATCTTAGTTTATTTCACCATCTTTTTAAGTTGAATTCTGGTTTAAAACGTAGGAAATACACACACGCGTGTGTGTCTGTGTATACAGAGAGAAATGTTTACGTGCTACCATTAGTAAAAACTTATTCCTTTAGTGACAAGTCAGTAGAGTTAACACTGCCTCCTACAGGATATTCCAAACATTGTTGGGGCCATTTTTAATGTGTTAAACAAAATGGGTGTGAGGAATGGCAACTGGTATTTAAAGACTATGGGCCTAAGAGTCTACAGATCTTGCAACATGTGAGACAGTTTCATACAATGAAAAATATCCCCACATTCTGCACACTTCTTAAAATCTCCAGAAGACATGCATTTAGAAGGAAATCTTGTTTACAATTATCTAAGCCAAGCACTATTTGCCATATAAACATGGCGACAATGTATTTGTGCGTGGTTCTAATATAAACAAAATGTTCTCGTAACATTCGCCCAACCTCTGATGTTTTGTCTCCTGGTTTTGTAAATCTTCTGATTGTCTTACTTCTCTAAATCCAAAATCCCTTTTAGCAGTTGCATTTGATCATTTCGTTGTGTCTTCTAGTGTAGTTATACCCGAAGATGTTTATATTGAAATATAAATGTATTATAAACTGTTTTGTTTTTCCTTTTTATACTTACCACTTCTTGATTTCTAAGAATTATATATGTAGACATGTTGTAGTATTACTTATACTTGGAGAGTAAAAGGAGCATCGTAAACGCTCTGTTATAAATTGGGACATTGCATATAATATACATTTTAAAGAACAAGTCTGAAAAGAGTCCTGCAACAGCCTCTGTTCAATGTGGAAACATAACAAAAGCATATGCTACTGATAATTCAGGAAAGTTGCTTAAATGTGTCCTTGAATTGTGTTTCCCTCTTGGAAGCCTATTATGCAGAAAATTCCCCCCAAGAAATTCATGCCTTTCAAATGAATTAGTGTTGAGGGATTTTATAAATTTCTAAAGCCTGGGTAATACAGAGTAATGGTGAGCCCATAAAGCCACCAAGTGAATTAGGATCTCAACTAAGTTTCTCAACCTCACTTAGCAATATTCCATTAGCATTTCAAAGACATCAAGTAAAGACACCTGAGGACAAATAAGGGGAGGGGATATTTTGGACATATATTAAAAAGAACTCAGGAATTACCTTGCTGAAATGCTTTACAAATATGCAAATATATTTTTAAATAGCCTCAAATGTCTACTCCTCACCACATACCAGTTGCATGTCACAATGTAGGTTACATTTTCACGAGAGCAAGCTTGACTGCAAATGCAAATATATAAAGAAAACAGCAGAAAGAGAGAAGCTGAGAGACTACAGCTTTCTCCTCCCTTTTAACGACTCCCTTGATCTTTTATGGCGTGACTGACAGGTTTGTGCCAGTTTCTATTAAATAGGACAAAGAATTTAAAAGCAGAAACCAGTAGGAAAACATATGATGTATTATTATATTTTTAGCACTTGACTTTTTTTTTGTTCTGATTTTCATGTATGAGAATACTGTAATACTATCATAAAGAAGTTAAACTTGGTATCTTCTGATCCCACATGTCTCCGCAGCCTGCCTTTTAAGTGCACTTAGAGAAGTTTAAGATAAAAATTAAGAAGCTATTGGCCCATTTAAAGGTTTCCTCATCAAACACTTTGAATGAAACTGCTGTCCTGACATAATTTAAAATCTGCTTAAACCCTTTCTTCTCCTTTTCTCTTTCAAGCTGTTTGTACACATATAAGTTAAAAAGAAAAGAAGGCGGGGGCATCAGTGGTAGACTCTAAATAATAGAAACATATCTGCCTGGGTAAATACGCCATTTACTGAAGTAATGCGCACCTGTCTGCAGAAACAGGAAATAATCAGGATCTCCATGGTAGTAAACCATAACTGATGGAGTTACATTCCTCATTGACTTCAAAGTAAATATTTTTGAAGATTTTTATTTATTTATTTGAGAGAGAGAGAGAGAGAGAGCACACAAGCAGGGCAGGGAAGAGCAGAGAGAGAAGCAGGGTCCCCACTCAGCAGGGAGCAGGACGTGGGGCTCGATCCCAGACCCTCATGAACTTGAGCCAAAGGCGGACGCTTAACTGGCTGAGCCACCCAGGTGCCCTGCCTTGAAAGTACATTTTATGATAATAATTTCCTATTCAGAAGGATTTAGAACCAATCCTATAAAACCAGTAAACCATTACACAGTGATTAGAAACATTATTATTATAATTATGTGCTTATTATATACCTAACTCTTTAGTACTACTCTCCGTAGCCCTGAAGTGATCATACTTTGTCCAGAATGCTACGTCAATCACTCAGAGACTCTGGCCCCGTCTCAGTAACCCACCCAAGTTGGGACAGCATTGTTTGCTATAACTGAAGGCCAGAGTGTGAGCTTTAGAGTTGGTCTGTCTGGGTTCAAAATGTGGTTCTGTCATTAGTAGTATATGATCTTAGGCAAATCATTTAATCTCTCTGTAACACAGGGGTAATAACAGTACTTGACCTCTGGGAAGGTGAGAGCAGTGTGGTATTAACATGTAAAGTGCTATCTATATAAATAATATTCAGACTTCCAATGCATATTTATTAGCACCTGCTGTGTACCAGGCTGTATAGGACACGCTAAGGAACTCAGCCAAAGCCCATGATTTTAACTAGTTTCTAGGTCTCAGTGGCATTTCAGACCCAGAATTCTTCTCCCAGAGGACCTCTAAGTTAAAATATCTCAGCAAGTCATCAATGGCTTTTTATGAGATGATCCGATATGGCTCACACATATGTTGGACGTATCAAACCTCATGTCCGACTCTTCACCCTCACACAGTTTACTTCATCAGGACAGAAATGCTTAGAGCTACTGACCATATTATCCGTGGTGTCCCATGCTTCACGGTCTTGGTACAGATTCTCTCCTCTGCCTGAAATGTCGTGCTTGCCACTGCTTGTTCAGCTGGACTACTTTCGGTTATCCTTCAGAAATCCCCTCTGTTTTGAAGGTCTTCCTGTCACCCTCTCACCTGTCAACCAGGAATTCGCCTTCTGTAACAAGTCTTCACACGTTTGTAATTTTTACTTTATGTTTTGCTCATCTATTTGTGTTTTCTCTCTTATTACCAACCAGTCTGCTCGAGACCAGAACACTGTCTTTTCATCTTACTGTCTCCAATCCCAGTACAAAACCTGTTTCACAGTAGGGAGAAGTATTCTCTTCTAAGTCAAAAGATCCTAGATAATCATATTATCAAAAAAAGGGGTGGGTGGGCTTCCACTCATAGATACAGAAAGCAGATTGGTGGCTGCCAGCAGCCGAGTTGGGGGATGGGTAAGATTGGAGGCAGGGAGTCAAAAGGTACAAAATTCCAGTGGTAAGGTTAGTAAGTCTTGGAGATATAACGTACAGCAGTGACTAGAGTCAATACTGTATTGTATATTTGAACATTGCTAAGAAAGTAGATCTTAAAACTTCTCATCACAAGGAAAAAACTAGTAACTATGTGTAGGGACGGATATTAGCCAGACTTCATCGTGGATCACCATTTTGCCATACGAATATCGAGTTATTATGTCGTACACCTGATACTATTGTCATATGTCAATTATACCTCCATTTAGAAAAGAAAAAAAAGGAAGGGAGGAAGAGAGGGAGGGAAGGAGGGAGGGTAAGAGGGACTTCCAAGGGGGTCTTACTGGAAAGGAGAGTTAGAGAGAGGAAAAAATAAAACAAGAAAAAATCAGAGGAGGAGACAAACCATAAGAGACTTAATCATAGGAAACAAACTGATAACCACTGGAGGGGAGGAGAGTGAGGGGATGGGGTAAAACTGGGCGATGGATATTAGGGAGAGCACATGATATAATGAGCACTGGGTGCTGCATAAGGCTGATGAATCACTGACCTCTTCCTCTGAAACCAATAATGCATTATACATTAATTAACTGAATTTAAATAAAATTTTAAAATAATAAAAAAAATGAGTAGGAAGCAAAATGGAATATGACCCTAGATTAAAGATGGACTTACCTACAGAGCCATTTTGCTTTGCCCTCAGCCACGCAGCATGACACAACCACCTTTTCTCTTTCACCCTTTTTATTTTTCTCTCTCTTTCCTCAACCTTTTATAACTTTGTCATTCCCTGTTCTGTTTTCTACTCCTTTTGCCTGTGCTGTTCCCTGTTTGTTTTCTTCTCCAGCCAGCTGGCAGCCCTGTCTCACCAAGCACTAAGATACCAGCAGCTGCCAAATTGGTCCTCAGAGTAAATGGTTCTCCCCACAAGCATTTTTACTCAAGTGGGGGTCTGGGACTTAGTTTCATTTTTTAGTCTTAAAAATATGTTGTATTGGAATGCCCAAGAAACAAGACGAACTCCTTTCTTATGACTATTGCTGCACAACACAGGCCAGTTTCCTGTGCTTTCATGGAGAGTTCAAAGACAACCGGAAGTGTCCTTGTACAGCACCTTTCCCAGCAGTGGGTACCTGGGTAAGGTTTTCTTGGGTGAGTTTCTCTGTTTCACCTTATCAGCTACACCAAACACTGCAGTTCAGTTTTTCAGCTACGCTTGCTTCCAAGAATGCCACAATTGTGGACACCGTTTGAAGTGGTGCTTCAAATGGTCTTGCCAGCCATTGTCTGCCCACACTAGCTGGAACGGTGCCATGTCGCCTCACCTTTCCACAGCTGCTGGCATCCACCTACCTTTCTCCTCCTTATTCGCTATTGGTGCTCTAATGCAATTTACCTGGCTGCCCTCCAGAGCCTAATCAGTAGACATTTGTTTTTGCTCTGATGCATTAAGTAGTCTCCAGCTCTAAGTCCACTGCTACTGATATGAAAGTCCAGGTGCTTCCAGAGAGTTTGAGCTTAATCTTTCTAAAAGCTGAGCACCGCATGATTTTACCAATGCTTCCATTGTAAGAGAACTTATGGACAGTTTCCCAAAGTCAGTTCTGTTTTTGTCTTCCATTGGAGTTTGATGCAGGCTTGCTGCTAGCTGGATTACTCAGTCTGGCCATTCACTCAGCCGGAGACAGTTGGACCTATACGTAAAAGGCACCCAAGGCCTTGTGCCTTACCCTTACTGATATCTTACCCCAACACCCCTTTCCCCTTAGTTACTTCACACTCTAGTTCTCTTCATTTCTTTCTGAGCATTCTTTCTCTCTTCTTCCTCCAAGCACTTACAAGTAGGTACTTTCAAGGATCTGCATTGGCATTCTTCTATCACTCTGATTTCTTCATGATTTCAGAACTTCCAATATTGTCTTTATGTAAATCAGACTCAAAACTCAACCTCTACGCTTGATGCTTCCACTGAGATCCCCACTTTAATAACTTTAAGGAATTTAACTTTATTAAGGACTGGTTTATATACAGTAAGATGAACCCACCGTAGATACATAGTTCTGTGCATTTCGACAAATATACGCCATGTAATCATCACTCCAAAAAATTGCTCTAGTCCCATCCCAGCAATTTTTACCCTGGTTCTAGGTGATAATTGATCTGCTATCACTGTAAATTAGTTTTGATTGTTCTAACATTTCCTAAAAATGGAACCATACACTGCATAGTCCTTTGTGTCTGGTTCTGGTTTCTTTCACGGAAAACATAGTATTTTTGAGATTCATGAATGTTCTTATATGTATCAGCCACTCCTTTTCATTGCTTCAGTACTTCCCATTGTCAGGATATCCACAATTTACCTAATGGACATTTAGACTATTTCAAATTTAGGGCTCTTAAGAATAAAACTGCTATAAATATTCTTGTTCAAGTCCTGTAAATAGGAATATGTGTTTATGTTTTCTTTTCTCTTGGGAAATACCAAGTACCTAAGTGTGTAATTACTGAGTTGTATAGCATTTACATCTGATTTTTTTTAAAAAGTGTCAGACTGCTTTTCTACGGTGGTTGTATTATGAATATCTCACCAGTGATGTAGGAGAGTCCCAGTTGCTCCATAGCCTGGAAGTTCCTACCCTTTGGTTGATATCTCCCCACTTCCTCTTCCTGGCAAAGGTTTTCTTAACAGCACATCAAAAGCATTAACTTTAAAGGAAAAAGTTGATAAATTCAACTTCTTCAGAAATAAAGATTTTGCTTTTTGAAATATACTATTAACAAGAAGGCAAGTCACAAACTGGGAGACAACATCCATAATATGTATATTTAGTAAAGAAGATGCTTCCAAAATATATTTGGAAAAGATAAAAACCTCTTACAAATCAATACAAAAATGAGCAAAAGATTTTATTTCCTATTTATTTACTCATGAGAGACACACACACAGAGAGAGAGAGAGAGAGAGAGAGAGGCAGAGACACAGCAGAGGGAGAAGCAGGCTTCCTGCAGGGAGCCTGGTATGGGACTCTATCCCCAGTCTCCAGGATCAGGCCCTGGGCTGAAGGCAGATGCTTAACCGCTGAGCCGCCCAGGTGCCCCAGCAAAAGATTTTAACAGACACTCCATGAATGATACACATGACTGATAAATTCATGTAAAATGTTCAATGTTTTTAGTCATTAGGGAAATGCAAATTAAAACAACAATAAATTCCTTTTTTTTGAAGTGCTGTACACTTTTCAGAGCTGTACATCTGTATACTCTATTTGCAATTGAAATTAGGTATATCAAACCAAACTCACCTTTTCCCTCAGCCAAACATATAGAAACACATATATATTCCTCTATCCTGAAACTGGATTCCTACTACCCCCTTTCACTCTTGCCACATTTTCTCCCCATTGTCTAACTTCTTATTAAGTCCTATTAACTCATTCTCTGTCCCTTGTCTCCTTTCCACTCCCACTGCCACTGTACTATTTGGGTCCTCATCCATATCACAGTCATTAGAGCCTCCGAAGAGGTCTTCCCACAACAATTTTCCACTGTTGGCCAATCCAATCATATATAAATTTTCCAGATGATTCTTCCTGAAGCCCTGCTCTGAACCCACACGTCTCTTGCTCAGGTACCTTTAGCAAGCCCCCTTTGCCAACTTTTGAACTCCTTCATTTGTCACCCAAGACCCTCTGTGGTAGAGCCCCAAACTACCTTTCCATCCTTATTTCAACTTTTCTCAATTGAACTAGTCTCTGTCCTACAGACACTTGCCTGCATTTCCTGCCTTTAAGCCTAAACCCATCATATTCCTACATTTGAAACACCATTACTCCCATCCCTGCATATCCAAGCCTCCATAACCTAAAGGATTAAGGCTCCATTAAAATGCTAGCATTCCCATGACGCTCTTATTAAACAGCCATCTCATTCCTTTAATATGTGCATCTTCTATCATGTAGTATTATTACGCTCATATCTTATGTTCCTTCCTGGACTTTAAGTTCTTAGAAGACAGTCTCCTCGTCTGGACCCAGTCTTTCCTTCTCTAGACTACAAGCTACATGTCTTACAGGGAGCAGGCCGACAATAAAGGTGGCTGGATGGCTGGTGGTGGAATGTCCCGTAGAGCAAGTTATCATTCTTATAATCTAATAGGAAAGATAAGGTATGCATACCAGCAGTAACAACGTAAGACGTGACGCAGGCTGAAACCTCAGGGATGTACAGAGGAGCCATCAAGAACAAGACTGGAGAAGTAATTTGGAATTCGTTTGGAGAGGGCCATAAATATCAGGCTAAGGAGTTTAGACTTTATTTAATAGTTAAAGAGGAGCCAGGAACCATTCAAGATATTTAAACGTGGAAGTAACACAATTATAGTTTTGTTTCAGCAACATCAATCTGGCGGCTGTGTGTGGGTAGGACAGATCGCAAGGGGAGGGCTGGAAAGAGGGACAAGGCAGAGAGGAGGTAATTGGGGGAACACTGCAGATAATAAAAGCCTAATCCGCTAGGGAAAGAAAGGCAGGGTTGTGACAGACTCTGCGAACGAGCAGTTGCCAGGCACTGCAAGTAGATGTGAGGGTGTCCAGGCAGAAGAAAATAGGAAATGGTTCCAGAGAAGCTGGGCATTATTACTGTGGCAGGGTCATGCCCTGCAGGGAATGGGAATGCAAGAGAGGGATCAGCATTGGAAATGGAGGTCTGGAAGTTGACCACATATAAATTGAGGTTGTGGAAGGGGGTAATTGTCATTATTAAGAAGATATAATAGGGTGGAAAAGAGAAAGTGAATACATGATTAAAATATAAAACTCATGGATGAGTAAAGAAACCGATGAAGAAACAGATGAGCTATTGTAGAGGAGTGGGTATAGCAGAAGTGCAGAGTGTCAGAGAAACGAAGCAAAAAGAGTTTCTGAGAGACAGTAGCCAATTTGATTTAAAACTTATTAAACATACTCCCTGAAGTTTGGGAGAAGCAAAAATGACAAAAGCATCCATCTGCCCTGGAGGTATTTTCGGTCCAATGTGGGATAAGGGACAGGTATCATCATCACCACCATTAATGTCTGAGTAATTAGTACAGGCCTTCCATCAATATATTATGGTTTGACCAATTATTCCCTCATGACCCTGTGGGGTACAGATTTACAATCCCAGTTTTGGGAGAGCATAAAGAATCTCAAAGACTTGGGGATCCCCAGTGGCTCAGCAGTTTAGCGCTGCCTTCAGCCCAGGGCCTGATCCTGGAGACCTGGGATCGAGTCCCACATCGGGCTCCTTGCATGGAGCCTGCTTCTCCCTCTGCCTGTGTCTCTGCCTCTCCCTATCTCTGTGTCTCTCATGAATAAATCAATAAATTCAATAAAATCTTAAAAAAAAAAAAAAAAGAATCTCAAAGACATTGAGCGACACATACTTTAGTCCAGGGCATAATGAAGTATGTACATGTAAGCAAGGTACAAAGGAGGGAGAAATGGTATGGGAATAAAAGAAAAGGAGCTAAGGAAAAAAAAAAAAAAGAAGTGACCTTTCAATTACACCTTGAACCAGAGGAGGTGATTTGCATAACCAAGGATGTGATACTGAGTTGTTCAATATGAATTGAGGACCATCACAGACAGAGTTTTAGGGTTAGCAGCTTGCCTGCTGCAACTGGATTAGAAGATACACTCAACATGTGATTGGAAAAGAAAGCATGTGACCCCATTTTTGAGAACACTTAATGCTTTTCTCTGTAAGCCATAGAGCTTTGTGAGATATATCATAATTTACTGTGTAAACCATAAGGCTTTATGAGATTTCAGGAACAGAGTATGGTCAGCCTTGTTTTCTTTTTTGACCAGGAGAAGGAATAATGAGAGATTTAAGCATCCAGGCATGATCTACTACAGATAGATCACAGAAGATTATGCCTGAGAAGAGGCCAGTGGAGTTAGACCTCTTTGTTGACCTTGGAAAGCCTTGTTTCATTAGGGAGCTGGAATCAGAAATCAGCTTGCAGGGTGTGAGGTGACGAGCTAGGAAGTGAGAAAGTGAAAGCAGTGAGTGTGATTTCTTCTCTCCTGCGAGGACAAACAGAATGATAGCCCATGCACTTGACAGGATGAAGAGAAATTGGGTAAGTGTTAGGGCAGTGAATAGAAGGAGAGAAAAGAAATAAATTGTCATTACCCTATGCAAACCTAACTCTTTCCTGGCTACTTCTAAACACCACCACCTATCTACACCCCCGGTATTATCGTTGATCCCTCACAGGTTTTTTCTTTGGTTGGTTGTTTTTTTAAATTCACATTGCTTTTTTTTTTTTTTCTTTTAATTCAATTACCCAACATAAAGTACATACTTAGTTTCAGAAGTAGTGTTCAATGATTTATCAGTTGTACGGAACAGCCAGTGCTCATCATATCATGTGCATAACAGAAGTTACTTGGGAACCTGTAGGTTGGACAGCCCAGTAACAGCTAGAATGTTAGAAACTATGATACACTCAAATAACTAATGTACTTTGGGGTGTCCAGGTAGTGCAGTAGGTTAAGTATCTGACTCGGTTTCAGCTCGGGTCATGCCTCAGGATCAGGAGACTGAAACCACCACCCCCCCTTGCCCTGTCGGGCTCCCCACCCGGTGTGGAGTCTGCTGGAAATTCTCTTTCCCTCTCCCTCTGCTACTCATGCACTCACACACTCGCTCACTCTCTCTCTCTCTCAAGTAAATAAATAGATGTTTTTAAAAATGACTAATGCACTTTGACTATAAAGTTCTGCTCGGACCACATGCCAACACATTTGGACTATTTTTCCCGCTTCCTTGATCAGAGGCTCCTGACTTTCTATAGGTCTCCTGCTTATGGCACTTCCCAATTTTGTTCTTTTGTTAGAGCTATTTGCCTTATGTTTCCAGATTAGTCTAAACTCTTTGGGGGCATAGATGGACATTATCATATATATCATTCCTATAGAGTAGACAGTAAATAATTACTAATTAAATTAATATGAGACTATGCTATGCTCTACTATTATGAATATATACTAAAAAAAATGGTCTGTGGAGAGATCTATTGGTTTTCTAGTGCTGCATCGAAGGTTACAACAATGTAAGACAACATAGTGACTTAAAGCAATACACAATAAATTTATTTTCCATTTTATGTTGATCAGGAATCCAGGCATAGTTTAACTAGAACATTTGCTCAGGATCTCACAAGACTGCAGTCAACGTTGGAAGACTCAGGACACTCAACTCCTTCAGATTTGGAGAAGAAATTCAGTTTCTTGCCATTTTTAGGATTGAGACCCTCACTTCCTGGAAATGCCCTTGTCAAAGGCAGGTTTACAACATGGCTGTTTGTTTCTTCAAGGCCAGCAGAATATCTCTCTCTCTCTCCCTCTCTCTCATCTCAGAAAGGACCCAGGTTCCTCTTGAAAGCCCTTCACCTGATTAAGTCTGACCCACCCCCAAACCATCTGCCTCTGGATTCAAAATTAACTGATTTGGAACCTTAAATATATCCCTATACCCTTGCCGTATAAAGTAACCTACTATGACTCAGGTCTCATTCACACTCATGGAGAGAGGATTACAAAGGGTGATACATACCAGCAGTGGGGCAGGATGGGAGGCAGAAGTCTTGGGAACCATTTTAGTATTCTACTTACCATGGATTTGGAATGGCAAAGAGCAAAAGAATTTTTACCTAAGAGAAGTCAATAGAGATTTTCATTTCCCTAACATCAATTTGTACTACATACATTTTTTTTCTTTTTACAAAATTAAGTGGGTTTGACCTGGAAAGCATCACTCTTATTCTCATTTTGTTCTTCATTCTGGTGGCATTTCATTGTAACCACTAATATAGTATATTTTTGCAACGTTAACAGCAGCACAGTTACGGTGGTGAGATGTTACAGTGCAGATTCTCTGGTATGTGAGCAACGTGAAAGAGTGTGAAAGCTAAAGCCGTCTGCTATTCATACCTCTCAGTCTAGCAGATCCTTCAAAGGTTATGTTTTGGTGATGGTAGTTAGTTCATTTCAACAGGCTTCACAGTATCTATGAAAATACCATTGGATCCTGAGTTGGAGATGTTTCTCCAATTCTAAACTTTTGCTATAGAAAATTGACTAAGAAGTTCAGTTTCTGTTTTTAGTATGAACCCAGATGTAGGAGTTGGAATTATGAGCTACTACTATGAGCTATACTCAATATGATTATTAGAAATTGTAAGTTTGACATATTCATGTTTTAAGATAATTAGGTGTTACAAGTTTCTCACACTCTATAAGAAATATGCATGTGAACAAAAATGTGGAGGCAAATATTCTTTAAAAAAAAAAAAAGAATTTCTCTGTATCATTAAAGCCCTCCAAAAGAATTAAGGTTTAGATTCTTAGCATATCTCACATTCCAAAAACTGTTTCAAACATATAGGAGGTCAGCCTTTCAGACTTCCTGAAACTGATAATTCTCTGGGTAAAGTGAGTCTTCAAAAATACTCAGAATCTTATTATAAAAAGGTTAATTATATTTAAAATCCCAGTAATGAAAACTCTACTTTAGCCAGGGACTACTGAGAGGGGAAACTCATCATTTACTGATTTTGAAAACCGGTTTAATCCTAAACCACAATAATGTCAGCCAAATAGTTAAGGTTTATACACTGATACCCAGCAGCCCTATCTATTACGTGTATCACATTTCTACAAGGAGTTTGGTTTCTTCCTAGCATTGATTGTAAAAGAATGGTAAGAAAATCCTATGAGGAAAGACTCTAGAAAAAAACTATTTGTTTAATGAGGACTTTTTCACACTGGCAACTTTTGAGTGTGTTTTCAAATGTAAAAATTGTGTTTTTAAAAAACAGAGGAAAATAACTTAATAGAAAATAAGTAGTGCTGCTAGAAAACAATAATATATCCACATTAAGAAATGAGAAATATATTTTTCAATGCAGACGTATATAGTGGGTGTTGTGGGTTGAACTTTATCTCTCAAAAAGATATATTCAAGCCTAACTCCAGATACCTATGAATGTGACCTTATTTGGAAATAAAATCTTCACAGACCTCATCAAATTAAGCTGATAGACTGGAGTAGGGTAGCTCTTAACCATGTAGAACTCATAGCCTAAAAAGAAGAGACACAGACACACACAGGGAGAAAGCCAGATAGCAATAAAAGAAGAGATTGGAATGATGTGTCTGCCAGGCAAGAAACAACGAAGACTGCCCTCAACACCAGAAGCTCAAAGAATAGCCTCAAAGAAGGCTCCCCGCAGCCTTCAGGGAGATCCTGGCCTTGCCAACACCTTGAGTTGGGGACTTCTAGCCAGCAAAACAAACGTCTGTTGTTTGAAGCCACCCAGTCTATGGCAATTGGTTTTAATAACTCTAGGAAATTAATCTAGTGGCCAAGTTACATGAGAATCACCTGGGTTTTTGTGAAGGCGAGATCATTTCCCAGCTCTGCCCGTATCATTCCCAATCACCACCTCTCTGCCAGGAGAGAGCCTCACTTGACAAGGAGAAAGGGGCTGAGAGGCTAAGGAAGCCAGGAACTTCATCTTCATCCTCCCTCAGGCCATTTAAGTGTACTTTCAATCAGGGGAAGAAGACAGATTTTGGTCAGACAGTTTTGCCCAGGGAGAACTCCCCAAGTGCTGAGCTTATTGGAAGCTGCTTTATGCACTGGAGCTTCATTGTCCTAATAGCTACCACTTACTGAGTACGCACCCAGGAATCCGCAGGCACTGTACATTTCTTACTTGGTACAACTACCCTATAAGGCAGATGCTGATATTACTTCCAGTTTACAGATGAGGAAGTGAAGGTGAAGGAGATTTAGTCACCAAGGCCATTCAACCACTAAGTAGCAGCAGAGGGTTCCAACTGAAGCATGGAGGTCCCAAATCCATCCAGGCTCTAAACTCTCTTGCAAGATGCCCTCTCCTCCCAAAACATCCATAGTAAGACTGTGTGTTGAGCTTTATATTTAACTTGTATGTAAGGGTGCTATAGACTGAATGTTAGTGTCCCCTCACAATTCATATGCTGGAACCTAATCCCAACAAGATGGTATTTGGAGGTGCGGCCTTTGGAAGGTGATCAGATCATGAGGATGGAGCCCTCATGAATGAGATTGGTGCCCTTATAGAAGAGGCCCCAGAGGGTCCCCTTGCCCTTTTCTGCCATGTGAGGATGCAGCAAAAAGACAGCCATTTGTGAACCAGGAAGTAGGCTCTCACCAGACACTGACCTGCCAGTGTCTTCGTTTTTGCTTCCAGAACTATGAAAACAAATTTCTGTTGTTTATAAGTCCCCCAGTCTACGTTATTTTTGTTATAGCCTAAATGGACTCAGACAGGGCATTTGCCACTTTTCTCCTAAAATTGTCTCCAAAATTTGAAGAGAACAATTTCCCCGTTTCTTCATTTTTCCATGACTTGTTTTTCTCTGCCGTGTGTTAAAGAGAATTTCTTAAATTACTCAAGTATAACCACATGCTTTCTCACATTTCAGTATCAAACAAAACATCAGGCAGAGGGCATTTTTTTTCACATTGATGCAACTTCGCTGGTAAATTAAGATAAGAACACTTGTTAGGTCCTTCTTGTGTCCCTACTAAAAATATTCTAAAACAAAATCAATGCAGCAGGAATGAATTTGAGAACCTTACCCAGGAGCAAGGATGCTAAAATTAGAGATGCACTGCAGAAAATCTCAGCCCTTTCCCCAGTTTCCAAACTCCAGGATCATGAAGCCTTGACACTGGCAAGCAGGAGGTCTCAAGTCAATCATTCTGGAGTGGCATAAGTTGTTGCTTTTAATGGCTGGCTTTACAGGAAATGTTAATTCTCACAAGTCTACTCTCTAAATGTGCTAAGTATCTTTAAATCCGAGATGGAAAGCAAAGTTTAACAGGGCCATCAAGAGGGTGGGGGGATGGCAACATTACAAATTCAGTGAGGGGTGCGGGGAGAAGGGAGGGAAGGAGGAAAGAATGTGGCCGGGGTAGGGGGAGTAAATTCACACCTCATAAAGCTTAAGAACCTAATATCAGTTTTATTACTTGAAAGCATAATGCTGTATACTCAAACATAAAGCAAAATAGTTATCCATTTAACCCAGTTTCAAAATGGACTCTTATGCCACATTTTTTAAAGGTGTTAGAACAACTGATCAATTCATTTCAATTACATTCTGGGCACTTTAAAGCACTGCAGGGAAGGATTTCAGACTGATCACCATCAGCGTTCTCTGCTCTTTTCTGGGCCTAAAATTCAGGTGCCTTTGTGGATACCTTCTTCATCACCATCACCGGCTTTGCACACTGCTATGCCCTCACTATCTTTACAATCTGCTAAAGGTTTTCCCTGTCCGGTAACCTCACTCCTCAAGAAGCTTCCACATGATTTCCTTCAGAGGTTTTGTATTTTTTCTCTCTCTCTTCACAGAGACTTTCCTTTTCTATACACTTCTGCAGGAAATATCAACATTTGATCATAAAACTAAAGAGATCTCTACTATATTAACCTATTAACCTTCCCCTCACCCCTAAGTTTTAACACATTTCAATCTAGTACTTATTGAGCTAGTAAAACTGGGCATCTAATTTTAATTTTGAACAGCTTTTATTTCTAAACTGAAATCTCGCTCTTTAGTTTTTTACGTGGTAAAAATGGCAAGAACATATTTAAAGTTACTCTAAAACTTAGTCTTATAAGTAGGCAACAGTCTTAGCAAGTATATACAATTCCTAGAAATTCTAGAAATTGTTTCCATGGAGTGACAGCTGTTATGATGGCAAAATCCATTATAAGCATTGATTTTTTTCACCTTGACTCTGAAATTGTTATATCTTTAAACAGAAACCATGCTTTAGAAAATACCTTGCTCTTTACTTGAAAACTCAAATATAAAGGAAAAACTTTTAAACCTTGCTTTGACTTTTTAAGCAGAACGTTGTATTTTTGTGCAGAATTTTATGACGTAATGTTTATGGGAAGAAAAATCTAACTGCAAGAATTGTGGCAAAAAGAAAAGGAAAGTGAAGATAATCTTTTTCAATTTTGTTAATTCTTTCCAGCATTAAGACCAGCTTTTAGAAGGAACAATTGAGGAGATAATCTCAAACTAGTATCTAATTGTACCAAAAATGATGTTTTACAGAAATCATCTAAAAGACATAAAATAGAGAATAGATTCTAGAGATATTAGTGGTCAATTCTGAAAGATGAAAGTCCTTTTGAGGGTATTGGGTATAACAGATATTGTAGGACATGGGGATTGTTTTGAGTGTGAAAATCAATGGAAAAATGAAAATGAAAAGATTATTTAAACTTTAAATCTAGGGAAAGCTGAGAGAATGGGGGGTGGCAATGATAACTAGAAAGTTCAAAGCACGTATTTCACAAAGAAAAATGGAGATAAAACTAAAAGTGAGTAGAGCCCAATTATCAATTGCCTTGAACACCATGCTTCACTGGGGACCACTGAAGTATTTTGAGCAGGGAAATAATCTAAGTAGAGCTTAACATAATTACTCTGGACATGTATTTCAGAATGGACTGGGAAAGGGAAAGGCTGGAAAAAGGGGACTATCTAGGAAATGATCCAAATAATCTAGGCAACACGTACAAAGTGCCTGACTTGAGTAGTAGAAATAGATATTCCAACATGAGAATCTAAGTAAAAGATATTGTTCCGTTTTCCAATCTGGTAATTATTTTTCCCTCCATTCTTTTATTCACATTGCCTGTACATTCCCCCATCAGCTCCACAGGTGTGGATTCTGTGCATCCTTGATGAGGCCATTCTGATTCTTCTATTCTTTCTCTGAATTTCTACATTTTTTTCTACCTTTGCCTCTGAGGCAATTATCATTAATTCTACCTTGTATCATAACCATTTGTATTCACCTCTTATCTTGGCTACTGTTAGTTCCAAGAAGATTGAGATGGTGCCTTTCCATCACCCTTACACAGCCTACCAGCTAGAACAAGATTTCAGTATAAAAGTGACAGAGCATTCATTTGCTCGGAGTGCTACATGGATAAAGTGATAGAACTTGAAATGTATGGGAAGTCAAAGAACAAAAGCAAGAGTTTCGAAGGAGGAGGGATTTTTTTTTTAACTTAAAACTGTTAAGCCTGTCTCTGACTCCAAGTGTCATAAGAGGTAAGGGAAAGTAAAGATAACTGAATTTTAGTGATTATCTCATCATCTGTGAGCTTCTAATGTATAGTTTTTACAGAGAAGACATTAAGACACCAAGGAGGGTGCTCTAAAGTCAAGAGCTCTCAGGCATCTCCGTGTAGTTCTTTTTTCCGTTTACTAGCACTTTTGATTCACTACTGTTGAAAAGATATTGGAAGTTGCACACCAGCAACTTTCGAGGTGTAATTTACGAGGTAGGAATGATTTCCACCATAGTTAGACTTTACAATATTGTTTTTAAACATTTTTCCATTGAAATAACAATACTGCTGGGATATATAGGGCATAATGAAAAGTAGTGCAAGCAAAATCAATGATTCACAGCTCTTTTCTGTAAGAGAAACAATTAATGAGGCACTTATTCATGACACCAGGGTTATTAACATCTCACTAGCAATTGGAGAAAATAAAAACATATAATCCCTTCACACATGGTAGATTGTTTTACTACCACCTACACATTGGCAACTGATCACTCAATATTTAATGGGTTGCCTGTTGTGTGCTAAACGACCTTCTAGAATACACAGTAATGACAGTTGGGAGGGGGGAGAGTTACAATACAATAGATGCTTACAGCACATAAACCTAGATACCTAAAAGCCTCATAGTTAAAACAGAAGAAAACAAAACAAAACGCATATTCAAAGAGTTGGAGAACATTTCCAGATTAGAAAATCAAAAACAAGCACAGGAAACTACAGTAAAAACTCTGAATTTGCACTAAAGGAGCCCACAGTGGAAAAGTAAGAAGAGCCATCTTGGAGGCTGAAAATATTCATGAGAAAGTACATTTCGAATTGGGTTTTCAGAAAAGTCAAGGTCAGTGAAGATCTTATTGGTTAAAAAAAATAATAGCAAAGGTTAGTTGGACTGTTAAGTCAAATTTTTAAAGTTCTCTGTGGCAGACCTAAGCTCATTTGACCTGGTTAGTATCACAGGCCATTTTAATCCCACCCAGGATGCCCCATATTGTAGCAAGCACACTAGTCACTTAAAGGTTGGTGCAAGACTGATGACATTTCTGAGGAAATACTCAAAGTTGAGTTCTCCCCTGATGGAGAGTTAAGAACATTGTTTTTGTACCAAAAAGATAAGATTACCTGTAAGTGGAAGGAGATGGATGGAGAGTACACAAGAGTAGGTCACTTAAAAGGGAAATATGTTCTAAACAAGGATTCAATGAAGGGAAAGGTTGGATTGGGCAGGTGATGGAGAACCTATTGCACCTTACTGACATTCTTAGAAAAAGGAAAGGAAAAACTGGGAAAAGAAAAATTATTTGAATAATAGTATGAGAGCCAAAGACCTTTCTTGCCTCTTTGCTAGAAATCATGCTGGCAATTCAGGTATAGAAATATCAAAAGCATGGACAAACACAGTGTTTGGAAAATGAGGAAGTCTTGAGTCTCAAAATGCCATCAAGAGGAATTTAGCAGTAAATAGGATGTAATTATGCAGCAAAGAAGACAGAGAGGCAAAATTAGCCAAAAAATAAAAGTAGAAGAATAATAAAATGTTCTTTAAAAATGCAAAAGCTGAAAGGCAGCTCAGCTGGGATACAAGCAGGCAAAACAGATTTGATGCAGATACCAGTGAGACAAACACATAAACACCACTTGGGCAAAAGTTGAAGTCAACCAGAGACTCTTGACAGATAGGAAATCCTAGTTGAAAGTGAGCCCTGCAAAGGAGGTTGCTGATAGGATCGATTCTAACACCAGTAATTATATAAAAAATATGAGAACCCAGCAAGAATTCATGAAATCAATTCATTTTCTGGCTTTGGAGATAGGAGATCCTTGACAGAATAAACTAATTTTGTGGGGGTTTTGTATCTTTTAGTTATTTTCCCACTCTCAAGTATGTTATCTGGAGCTATATGGCTTTTCCAGGCTTAGAGGTTGAAGGGCTACCACTTTGTGACTTATTCCTGCTTTTCCTCACATGGACCCCCAAGTGTTCCATCCAAAGAGTTCAAAGTGTAAATGGTGAGGAGACAAAGCTAGCCAGGGCAGAAAGAGTCGTGGGGGACACATACAGTATGATGAGGGAGCTGCTGCTTAATCAGACAGCAGGAGAGAGATCACAGGTAAGTTTTTTAGGCAAATGTCCGGCAAAGCATTGAGCACAAAGTAGTGAGTACCGCCAGGGAGGACGTAGAAACTAGCCTCTGATCATTTGAAGATATCTAGGCAGGTCATGTGACAGTTAATAGCAGGAGCCTAACCATAAGCATGGTCTCACTACTTTGGAGAGATCAACAAGATTAAGTCTTCAATCCTAGAAAAACTTGTTTGAGACGTTTCATCCCAACAGTAGTTCAGAAGAATAAAGCCTCATTATAGATGGACTAGAATGTTAAAAATGATGATTTTTGAAGCCCATATACTAGAAGTGGATTGCTAAAACAAAACAAGGCTGATAGAAAGCTAAAATTTCGTAGGCTACCAGACAAGAAACAGGTTATGCTCTGAATCTTCTGATAGTAATAATGATTACCAGTAATTAATAATACCAGTAATTATTAAGTAGTTTGCCTGAATCTTACTTAATATAAACCTATAGGAAGGACGCCTGGGTGGCTCAGAGGTTGAGCGTCTGCCTTTGGCTCAGGGTGTGATCCCCGGGTCCTGGGATCGAGTTCCACATCAGGCAGGCTTCTCTCTCTGCCTATGTCTCTGTGTCTCTCATGAATAAATAAAAATAAAATCTTTTAAAAAATAATAAAATAAGAATAAACCTATAAGACAAGCATTATATTTCCATCATAAAGACTAACTCATTCAAATTTATACAGCTTGTATATAGGGAGGAAAATACAAAGCTCTTAAGTGTGTGACAAAAGATGCCACTGTCAGGGATAAAGGAAAATTCAGGCCAAGAGCTGAACTTGTAACAACACTCCTTCTAGAAGTCCTTCCAGGAAGGAAAAGGCCACACTGCTGAGTATATCTGCCTTCCAGGATAAGTTACTCCTGTCCTAAAGAGCTCTTGGCTCCTACTCTCACAAACTCTTTATTAATAAATAAAATCCCAGTATGTAAGTATATCTCTACTATTACTCCCATCAAGGGCTTCTCTGGAATTATTCCCTGAAGTTGAAGCATCCTCAGATATATCAACTCCCTTGAGCCATTTAAAATATTTTAAATTTGAGAGTAATGCTCATATACAACTGTGGTCTCTCTCTCTCTGCAGATGGTTTTATGGGTGCTGTATGAGTGAAACGTTCAAGTCAGTGACTTAGAGTAATACAGTCTGGGTCATCCATTCTAATAACTTGGATCTGGAAGAGTCTTCATACAATAAAATGGGGATATATTCATCAATCTTCCTTTGGCGAGATCCAACTCTCACTTAAATAAGTGATAAGTGAATTATTTGTTCTTGGAACTCAATGAACCAATACCCACCTCCCCTGGCTTCCACATATCTGTGTCTTAAAGCTTCAGTTATACCATCAGTATTCAGTTTTTCTCTTTCAATCTTGGCTTAGATTTCTTCAATTTTCGCTTTCTTCTTAAGGCAAGCATCCACACGGTAGCTTCCTGGCAGTTCAAGGCTAACAATCAACCAGTGTAGCAAGATCAGCATAAAGTGACTTCTTCATTCATTCAACAAATACATGTTGAGCGCCTACTATGCTAAATGCAGAGATAGATCGTGAAGATGGGGAAATTTCTGCCCTTCTGTTGACTTTTCTAGATCTAGCATTTGTCACAACAGTCCAAACCCGGGTACTATTACACAGGCTTGAATAACGTGCCCATCTATGGACCACTCATGCCTGGGGTGGGGGTGGGTGGGGGCAGATGGAATGCTCTCATTCACTGGACTAAGACTCCCACCCATGCTCTGAGAAAGATCAGTAACACTCAAATAACCTTGATTAAGAATGAGGAAGCACAGCATGCCTGGGTGGCTCAGCGGTTGAGCGTCTGCCTTTGGCTCAGGGAGTGTGATCCCAGGGTCCATGATCGAGTTGTGCATCAGGCTCTCTGCCAGGAGTCTGCTTCTCCCTCTGCCTATGTCTCTGCTTATCTCTCTGTGTCTCTCATGAATAAATAAATAAAATCTTAAAAAAAAAAAGAACAAGGAAGCAGTAGTTTCCATAAGAGGAATCTTACCAAACAAGACATTGTGAACCTGAAGGACGAATTTTTCAATTAAAACTCCATAATCCAAATTTCAAAATCCAAATTCAGGAAATCTCCCCTGTAAATGAACAGAACTTGCTCAGACAGACAAGAGAAAATTAAAATCTGAGTCAAATAAACTTCCAGAATCACAAAGTTCAGATGTACCCTTATTTAGTCTATGAGTACCAGTAGGAAAATAGTCTTCCAGTGAAGAGTAAGCTAGATGTAGTCACACTTCTATGAATAATAACTATCTGCAGTCATTATCTGAATGTAAGGCTTATTTATGCACAGAATTTGAGCATCCACCAAGTGATTAGCTCTGGGCTATGGGTACCCTCTTTCTTTCCGTGGATGATGAAAGGTGTGTTCAATCTTGTTTCACCCCAGGTGAGTAGAGCTCATGCTATTAGTGACTGAGGCCTCAGGCTTGGAAATTTATAAAATTTACTTTGCACCTCTGAGTTATGGAAGAAAAACTGCCCCCCCTCTGCTTTGGGAAAACTGATTCAAAATTTGTCTAATATTTTGACGCCAGCTCACAGGGTAGTAACTGATACACATTTTCTAATGAAATTTTATCTTATGTTTTTCAACAGAGGTATGGTAGTTGCACATGTTTAGTTTTTCTTAACATAGTAGAAAACCAGATAACAGACAGACAATAGATATGGGTGTGTATGTGTGTGTGTGTGTGTGTGTGTGTGTGTGTATTCAAAAAGCAAAACTGTTAGAGACATCAGACCTGGCAGTTAAGAATATGGGCTCTGCAACTAAATAGCCTAATTTGACATCATGACTCCAACATTAACCTACTAATGATTCTGAGCAAGAAATTTCTGAGACAATTTTTCATCAGAAAATGAGAATAATAGTACTCATTTTATAAGATTTTTGTACATGCTGAATACAATAATGTATGTCAAGACACAGAACAGCAGCTGATACGTAGCTAATATTCAGTAATTTTAATCATCATCCTTACACTAAGGATGCCTTCTGGGGCACATAACAGGATTCTCAACTTAAGCTGATACAGTTATCATCAGTACTGTTCAGCAGGTATTTCTGATCATTCTTTAAGGGCAGATGGCATAACAGTACTTCCTTACCTTCTTGTAGGTGTTGCTCTGTGACCAGTTCTGAGAGGTTAGTTGTGACCAGAAATGGTATATGTCACTTCTGGGCTAGAGCACTTAACAGTTCTATCCAGAACTCTCTCTTCCCTCTGGAACTGAATCCAGCAATTTTGGAGATGCATCTACTCCATCAATCCAGATCTTTGAGTAACTACAACAACCAGAAGCTCTGTTGACCCACAAAGACCTCCAACATGTATGAAAAATAAGCCTTTGGTTGTTTTAAGTTCCTGATACTTTGGATTGTTTGTTACTGCTGCATAATCTAATTTATCCTGACCCATACAGGCAATTTACACAATAAAGCATTTAATGGCCTCAGATAGAATTAAGTCTTGGCATAGGCAGTTCCAGAGCTAGTTTACAGCTGGAGCCAGGAACTCTGAGTAACTCTCAAGCCAGTAACTGAGCTTCCCTTGACCTTCTCTGCATAACTGCAAGATAGCTACGACAGCTCCAAACATGATATACAGAACAATCCAATCAGGAAGTGGGATGGTGGGGAGAAAAGGCAAAAGGAGTCTTTTTCACCTTCAGAACCATCTCTTTATCGGGAAGAAAAACAATACTTCCCAGCCATCTTCCGCAGATTCCTCTTATATAGTATCAGCAGTCCTGGCTTTTATGCCCAACCCCAGGCCAATGATTGACAAAAAAGAAAAGAATTACAAACCTGACATAATCCAGTCATCAGTCATCCCACAGATCTGGAATAGAATACTATTCTTGAGTATTCTAATAGCTGTATGATACCTAAACAAAAGTGTTCTCTTAGTAAAGAGTAAAGGAGAATGGTTGTTTTTCTAAGGAACCAAGAAGTTAATGGCCTTTCACAAGAGCAATGGCCTTCTACAGGACTTCTTTTCCTCTTTAAAATGAGATTCCCCCCTTACTCACAGTACATGCAGTTGTTCCAGGAGAGGATTCTAAGTCTGAGAAGACACTGTGGTGTACTGCTAAATCTCTCTGCTTGCATATTACAAGGGATGATGTGGATTTCTAAACAGATTTGCTCAGCCACATTATTAGACACCTAACCATTTAGGATACAGTGATGTATGTTAATAGAGAGAAGGTGTTACATGAATTAATTACCTAGATTATGATTATCGCAACTTTAAGCATCCCTTGAAATAAAACACATGCCTAGAATTAAAAAAAAAATGAATTGTAGCTTACTTTGTCCTAAGGTGAGAGATGTAGGAAGAGAGGAGTTTACCGGAGAATGATGATGATCTACTCTGCAACCCCCTTACGGCTTTGAAAAATGACACAATTTGCAGGTTGAGAGCATGGCTTCCAATAAAAAACTAAAAGCAAGTGACTGCATGTCTTTCTATAACATGCAGATGACAAGAAAATCAGCAAAACAAATTCCATCTTCTGACACACACTTCCCTTACTAATATATGCAATTCCTTTTTTTTATTAGCACAGATGTATCTAATTGCCTCTGAATATTAGAATGCAAACCCATCCAGTGTTGAGAATAGGAGCTCAAAAAGGAATCTCAGGTTCTGTTGGTCTGCAAAATCCCCTAGATACTAATTTTAAAATATCCAGGACTTTAAAAAAAATTTTTTTGCTATTGTGCTTGCTTGCTTTGGAATGGCATTTAAATTATCAAACCATAATCCTCTCAAGCACAATGATTTCTGAGCTATTTGTGTTAAAATGACAAGAATTTTACTGAACGTTTTCATCAAGTATATTGATAGAAATATAGGAAAATGTGTATTTTCCTCCTGCTACAGTTCCAAGATCTTTAAAGAGGCTGGGTTGGGGCACTTGGGTGGTGCAGTCAATTAAGCGGCTAACTCTTGGTATCAGCTCAGGTCATGATCTCAAGATGGCGGGAGCGAGGCCCATGTCAGGCTGCACGCTCAGTACGGACTCTGCTCAAGACTCTCTTTCCCTCTGCTGCTCCCCCTTCCACCCCCAACAGTCTCCCTGTCCCTCTGTCTCTCAAATAAATAATTCCTTAAAAGGGTTTGAGTCAATGAACCCAAACAGGTTTTTTTGACCAAAAAAAAAAAAAAAAAAAAGTGTAATTGGAGCTGGAAGAGTCTTCACACAATAAAATGGTGATATATTCATCAATAATCCTTTGGTGAGATCCAACTCTCACTTAAATAAGTGATAAGTGAATTATTTGTTCTTGAAGCTCAACTAACCAATACCCACCTCCCCTGGCTTCCACATATCTGTGTCCTAAAGCTTCAGTTATACCATCAGTATTCAGTTTTTCTCTTTCAATCTTGGCTTAGATTTCTTCAATTTTCGCTTTCTTCTTAAGGCAAGCATCTACACGGTAGCTTATGTACATATAGTACACTACTATAAAGAGTATGTGGTTTTTCAAAAGTTTATTAATAGTAGGAATACTTCCAAAAAGCTAATGCTAATTACTTTGCCTGATGCAGAAGTAAAATGCTGCCCACCCCAATGTATTAATTCACATTTCTCATTTATCCCACACTTGAATTGCACTCTGAGTAGCAATATTACAAAGACTTTGTATACAACATGAGGATACTGTATTTTTTCCATATATATATATATATATATCACCTCTAAATTAACTGTAAGAAGTCTCAAAGCTAGCTACTGAAAACTAGTACCCTCTCCAGTAGAGACCATGTCACTATCAAAAGTAGCTTGTAGCAACTGGCTAGGTGAATCTCTGTATGGCCACTGCCAAGATAAATGACCTTGAAGATTTAGAGCAATAGAGACAATTTTGTTAAATTTTGCCTCCACAGATATTTAGCGACATGCATCAAGACTGAATTTTACCTGAAGCTAAAGGAAATGTATTTATTGAAGATGAAAATAACTCACATTTAACCTTGCAGACAAAGATACTAATTGAGATGTGGGAAAACAGCCAATCCCTCTCCTTCTACAAGTATAGTTCAGTATGTTTGATAGCTACAAGTGTGGTTTTGATGATTAGCAGTCATGTTTTGAGGTTAAATGACACTTCTGTATCATGGCTAATACCAACTACATCTATCATCTTGCCAGTGGTTATTGCAACGAAGTCACACTTTTTTGGTGCTGAACAACACTCGGAATCTATCATCATCATCATCATCACCTCACTAGAACTATATGGTTAAGTGAACCAAGAAAGAAAGAACAGCATCTCACTATTAACCTCAAATACTTTTAGAAATGGATATTCATGTCCATATCCCCTCTCAGATACTGGGTTATGGCCTCGGAAGCGAAAATTCCTTTCTGTACATAGTGGATCAATAAAGCAGGAAGCAGGGGTGCTTGGGTGGCTCAGTGGTTAAAGCCTCTGCCTTTGGCTCAGGTCATGATCTCAGTTTCCTGGGACCAAACCCCACATAGGACTCCCTGCCCAGCAGGGAGTCTGCTTCTCCCTCTCTCTGCTCAGATGCTCTCTCTCTCAAAATAAATAAATCATTTTTTTAAAGTAGCAAGCAAACTAACTCATGATTTAAGACACATCACAGTAGTATCTGCATCTTTTCTTCCAACGCTTAGCATTTTATTTCCCTAAGGACAAAGCTCCTAAAAGGAGAAAAAGATCAACTGCTTAGATGAAGCAAATTAAGGAGTTAATGTAAAGAGAGATTATTTGTTTTGCTATAAAAATAAGTAAAGTATTTTTCACAGCCTACAACCAACTTAAAGTACACCTTTATTTTATGTATCCCTATGGATTGCACATTAAAGAATAATGATTCTGATTTATTTGGTTTCAAAATGATTGTGACAGTGTTAGAAGGCAGAGTTTTATGTTTGTTTTCTCTGATTTAGCATCCCTAATTTCAAACAGTCCAAATGAGATGAAAATGCGGACCACATAAGGCACGGAGGCAGGAGGCTGCCTAAAAGTGTCACTTTTGTAAACTGTAATGGTCCCACCAAGGATACAGAGCGTGACCGCTACACAAAATACACATAGCATGGATTTCAGGGTGTGTGGGAGGTCTCTGGTAATTTGGAAGACAAATCATGTATGGTGCACTTCCTACACTGCTGTGGTTTTGAAGTTAGGCTATTTTGACTCTAAGCCATGAAATTCAAAGAACGGTTAAGATTTTTGCTATGATGTGTGCTACAGTTCTCTTAGGAATAAAACATCTAAAAAAATAGTTAAGTCTAACAAGTTCTTATGAAGACACTTATGTAAAATCATAAAGAAATGTGCAGGAATAAAAAAAAAATGTTTGATTTCATGTAGAGGTTACCTCTTGGGAAAGGAGAACAAAACGCAATCAGAGGTGGTCGGAGGTGGCCTCAGTAGTACCTATAATCTTTTAGTTCTTTAGCTTAGTGTGGGGTAAATGGACATCATGATTTTTTAAAAAAATATTTATTTATTCATGAGAGACACAGATAGAGAGAGAGGCAGAGACACAGACAGAGGAAAAGCAGGCTCCATGCACGGAGCCTGATGTGGGACTCGATCCCGAGACTCCAGGATCACGCCCTGAGTTGAAGGCAGGAGCCAAACCACTGAGCCACCCAGGGATCCCCAGACATCATGCTTTTTCCTTCTTGCTTAAGTTTTAATAATAATCTTTGAAAGAATTCATCAAGTCCATGTAGTAAAATGTGAAAATTACTAATAAAAAAACTGAATACAAAACTGCATGTGCCGTGAAGGCCACCCTAAACATATATGTATGGATAAGGACAAGAAGGGAAAACATAAAGAAGCGACCGATTGTTAAAGTGGTAAAATTATGGGACATTTGGGCTCAGAAATTCATGAGAGGTGATTTGAAGGTTTGGTGATGAAGAAAGAGAAAGCATAGCCTGAGGGGAACTGAAGTTTCTCTCACATAAAATGAAGGAAATATTCAGTATAAGTCAATTTAAATACTCAGTATACAGTGGACCCTTGAACAACCTGGGGGCTAGGGACACACCCACTCCCACAGAGTCAGAAACCTTCCATAGTTTGTGACTCACTGATACCCTCTGTTGGCTGGAAGCCTTCCCAATAACATCAACAGTCAATTAACATATTTTGTGTATGTATCATACTATATTTTTACAATCAAGTAAGCTAGGGAAAAGCAAATGTTAAAAAAATCATAAAGAAGAGAAAACACACTCGCAGTCGTATAAAAAAAAATCCATGTGTAAATGGACCCACACAGTTCAAACCAGTGTTGTTCCTAGGTCAATTCCGTAATCAGTTTGAACCTGGGCTTTCTCTTCCTCTTCTCTGTACTCACTGCATCATTTTCCATTTTTCCAATTAAAGAAAGACACGCCATTTGGCACGCACATCTAGACTTAACATTGACCGCCCTACAAGAAAATAGAATTCAGAGCCCTAAATTCAAAACAAGGGGAAAGTCTATTCACAGTTTTTAAATATTATGAACAATAGCGGGCCTTATACTGAATTTCCTGTTTACTGCATATTCAGGCTTGGATACAGCCTAACACGTCTAGGCTTAGAGCTGAAATGAGGCATCAGAATAAGACAATGACTGAAGATATATCTTACTTCTACCATAACTAGGCCATTAAAGAACCTCAGCTTTTTTTCAAAGGTCCTTGATTATGTGCAGACATACAAGGCAAAGGGCAAACACGCTTCAGAAAGATTTACAAATATCTATTTTTCCTACAGGCAGCCACAGCCTTGGAAAGAACAGAAACTTGCTCAGTCTCATTTGCGAGATTTTCCTTTGTTTTAATTTCACTGCTCCTTATTTCCCATGGCCTTGGAAAAATTCAAATACGGAACTGCTTTGATAAACCTCAGAGCAGAACCTCCAGTTTTTCTACTATTGTTCTGGTGGATTTGCTTCATTTTGATCCATTTCAGTGAGGCTCTCTAGGTTGCTCTGAAACTGGAAAGTAAGTACTCTGAATGTCTTGTCATGAGAGGTTGAAGTAAATAAGCAGTTAGAGAAAAAAGCTATTTCATTGAACTTCAAAGTAGACGTTCAGGACTTTGCTGTTGTTCTCTGGCCCTTAATAATGCCGGCAGCCCCAAAGTTACAGAAATATGCAGTCTGAGAAGACACTTTTCCCAGGGGCATACTTCACATACACACACCCCAAACCCCTTCAGAAACTGATACAAGATGCTTCCTCAGAGAACCATAAACACCAAAAAAGTTCCATTTTTATATAATACCTCTCTAATAAGAAATTCAGATTTGTGGAATCAAAGTTACTGCAACAACCCAGCATTTTCAAATCTGTCCTAATACCCACAAAGTGATGGCAATTTCTCATGCGTCATTAACTCTGGGCCAGTGAAAATGAACTGTAAAATAACATTCTGTTCTGTTCTGGTAATCCCATCTTTCTGAACTAAAAGTGTATCTTGTGCCTAGGATGATGCCAAGCCGTGAGGATCTTAACCTTTCCCAGATCTAAACTTTCTCACATGGTTGAGCTCTTGCAGCTCCTAAATCTGCACCCCCATACTCCTCATCCAATGATCAAATCCACTCAAAAGTTGAAATTCAGAACCCTCCCATGTCTATCTGAGTGTTAGAATTGTCCTAAGGAAAAATTCAATTTGTTTGTACAGAAAAGCATTCTTGTTTTCCGGTAGACCTGTGTCTCAAGCCATTCTGCTAAAGAGAGAGAGGGATCATTTTATGATATTAAAATATCTGACCATATTATGAGACCTAAGGATACTCCTTGCAAACTGCTGCATATGACGCAGGGATCACCTCGCTGCTGGCACCTGAGTCACCTCTGGCAGCCCCATCTGTCATTGTTCCTCCCGGGTATAAGGGCCAAGAGTGCTCTGTATTCTCATACTACTATAGGTCCCCCAAACAGTATGAGTAAACTTTAAAGCCACAGACTTAAAACCCAAAAAAGACACTGTATGTGATGGCCAGGCATGAAAAACAAAACTGTCTGCTAACCTCCAAACCGATAAGACTTGACCATATGCCAAATCTGCTCTATTCAAAATTCTTTCAATATATGTTAGCTCTTAAAAAGATCTCTACCTCTCTGCCTCCAACATTTTCAATCTCTTCTGCTACAATGGTTATTTCTTCTCACTCTTCCTTCTCAGAAATTAGAGAACATGTTCTTAATTCTTGTTGTAAATCTAAAATTTAAATATCTTCTTTATTTTACCCTGGGCTAACTCTAAATTATCTATGTTCCTTCCATGTTGTAGAAGTTACATTGGGTCAGTTGTATTTTACTTTGATTTTTAGAACAACATCTTTGGAGGAAACCCAGCAGGTTTTACAGTTTTATTCTTTGGGTCCAATCATTTTAAATATGTTTCCAAGAAATACTTTTATCTTGCCACTTGGGACAATTATAGATGGACCTAAAAAGGATTATGCTAAACAAAGTAAGTGAGACAGAGTGACAAATACCATATGATTTCACTCACATGTGGAACCTAAAAAACAAATAAAACAGAAGCAAACACAGATACGGGAAACCAACTGCCGGTTACCAGAAGGCAGACAGGTTGGGTGGGGAAGGAGATTGAGAAGTACAAATTTCCAGGTAGTAAATCATAGGGATATAATGTACAGCATAGGGAATATAATCAATAATATTATAACATCTTTCTATGACAACAGATGGTAACTAGACTTATCCTGGGGATAATTTTGTAATATTTAAAAATACTGGCTCCCAATGATGTATACTTGGACCTAAGAGGATATTGTAGGTCAATTATATTTCAATAAAAATACTTTTAGGATAAAAAATAGTAAATTTTAGAATAGATTTTGATATATATTTCTTATTATTTATAATGGGGGAAAGAATTAGCATTCTTTAACCCCATCTGTGTGCCAGGTATTCAGATGTCTCATATAATTCTCACAATTATTATTTAGTGTGATTGCCACCTTTCATGTAGAGAATTGAAGGCTCAAAGAAGACAGAGACGTACTGAATTTTAAACTCAGAGTTGACTCCAAGCCTCTAGTATCTTCTAGTATACCATGATGAGTTGAACCGATACATAACATTATAACTGATTTTCTATAATTTTAATGTTATTTAATTTCACATTTATTAAAATTCACACATAAACATATTTAACTTTAAGACACTGTGAGGTCAATCAATCCAAATCTATTCTGATCCAGAAATGCAAAACCCTGTGTGTTGCTTTATAACAATAACAGAGTAATCATGTTTCAGGCCATCTGAGAAACTTATTTTCCATTACTGTATATTGATTATGATTCTCATCAGTTGTGTTAAAAAGACTTTTTCTCTTTCTACCTTGCTCCCCCCTCCCCCAAGGAGCCTATTTTGTTTTATAGCATAGTTGGAGTTTTGCCTAGAAAATTACAAAATCACTCAAAATAAACAGTATTTATCCCATCTTTTCAAAGAAAAAGAAACTTATCTAACTCCAACCTTATGACTCTTCTCTGATATTTTTCCAGCCGTAGGTGTTAGCATCTGCTGTTGTGGAATCTTTGGGTTTGATTGGTGGGGACTGGGGTGAGGACTAGAGCCAAGATCAGTTTTTACATTAACTATTATATAATCGCACCACATGTCCAACTCCACAGAATACTCGTACTTCATGAAAGAATGTACATCTCTAAGTTTGTCTTCATCATTTTCACATTTGCATTTTTGAGATTGTACGGGAAATTCTCACCTATAAGACCCTGAAATAAAGCAACTAACACCCTTCTCATAATGTAGGGAAACGTGGCAATGCCAACCCCTTTCTCTGCCACTTCTGAGAACTGCAGGAGGAGAGGTCAGGCTTCAGCTCTTCTGGAAATGCACTGCACTCCACACACTATTTACCACCTCTCCTCCCCACTTCACAATTTCTATGGTTGCTCTGGGACAACCAGAGAAAAGGCCAGGGAACAAAACAGTTCCAAATAGCTTCCCCAGACTCTGTTCTATTCTCCCTCTCTTCACTCCCCCATGTGTCAAATACGCATAAAGCAGCCCACGGTGGAGGTAGAGTAAATGGAAAATGAGGCAGCCCCTTGTGCTTCAAGATGGACGAGGAGTGGAGTCTGGAACACAGAATTCAGGCAGGGGGCTAAGCCAGGTTAACATGAACACAGGATTACTTACCGCCCCTCTTGCAATGCCCACAGAATGCTTTCTCAAGCTTCATGCCGTTTGTCTCAAATGTATGGTAGGTTTCAAAGAACACTGATTTTAAAAATGATTTAGAGCAATCAATTGCCACTTACAAGTCAATGTGCTATCCTTCTGAGGTCAGCTGTAAGCTTTTCAAGAGGAGATAATGTTCTCTACTTCTTGATTGTTTTTTCTCAAGATCCTTCTTTCTGATTATCTATTTTACGTTAAGTGCTCTGCTGTTTTTTCCCTTCTATCAATAATTTAAAGTAAACATTCTTTTCACAGAGAATAGTGTGACCCCCCCATCAAAAAGATTACTCACATCAGCCCACCAAATTCTCTTTTTATTATTTCACTCTAGAGCATTAAGATGAACTTCAAACATAAAATTTTACATTGCTTGAAAGACATTTGCCTGGATGTGTTAAGTAACATATCCACTATCGTTTTTCAAAGAATCTTAAGAGGCCACTAGTATAGTAAGGTCATTATATTTCTTACAGGGCGTATCCCAATCTAGTGATCCTCTAAGGATATAACCATTCTAATAGTTGCTCAGTGACCTGGTTCTTGACTTAGATGATTACGGGTAGGTAAAGTACTGAAGAAAAACAAAAAACAAAAAACAACAACAATAAAACAACTATTTCTTCCAGTAAGTTTCAGTTTTTAATCATTAAGGAAATTCTCTACCTCACTATTTTACAACATACTAAAATGTAAATTTCAGCTACATGAATCCATTTTCTTGAAAATTGTGGGCAAATTAAAAAAAAAGAAAATTGTGGGCAGAAACAGCAAAAAATTGATGAATAAGAAATATTAAATGTATATGGCATTGGAAAGATTTAAATAGTAAAGGACCAAAATCATGATCCTAGGTAAACTTAAATGTTATCATCTTTGATTGATTTGAAAAGGAATAATCAGAGCTTGGATTAATAGAAAGATCTTGATGGCTCAAAGGCTTGAGTTTGAGATTGGGCCATGATCCTTTCTGAGGATCTTTGGACAGTGACATTATTTCTGGTACCTTAAATTTTCCACTTATGAATGAAGATGTTAGTATTTAAATGAAATAATAAACTCAAACTATGTTATGTATTATTTAGTGGAAACATATTGCATACAAAGTTGGTTCTTAATAAAAAATGTTTCTAATTTAAAAATTTAAATAATTGTTGAATAAAAAACACTGAATTCAAGGTAGCTGTTTTAGTCACTTAAAATAGTGGCCAATTTTGAAGGAAAAAAAAAAACAGCATCCTAGAGCATACTATTAATGCATAAGCACCACAGAACTAAGTGTAATCAAGCAAAACCTACCATTTTGCCACTAGAAAGAGTAAAATTCTTGCCACAAATATCTTTACTGCTGCGTTAAAACATTTACCTCAGGTGCATTAGCTGGGCTAATTACTGAAAATACAGAACAGTGCATATTGTGTTTGTTTCCATTAGTACAAATTTTAATATTATTCTAATGCTCTTCACTCTATTTGAATAAAAAACAATGTTTGGCCACTGTGATTTTAAAGAACTTTTATTTATTCTCTCAAAAGTTTGATTTATTCTATTATTTATCCATGAATAGCTTAAACACTATCAAAATGCTTTGCCTTTCGGTTTTTTGACAGCAATCTTTATTTTAGAATGTTACCCTGACATTCTGCTGTATCATTAGGGCAGAGCACGTCGAGTATGCTGGGAATTGTATAGACATACAAATTGCTTGTATTTCATCTTTTATCTATGTAACTTTTAGAGTTTTCTTTTTCAGTCAAGTTTTATGCATTTTCAAAGTATGAAATTTCAATAGGACTTGCTGGCAAACAGTAACTGGCCTTTAAAACCCTCCATCTCATTACACACCATACTAAGTACTTTGCATATTACAAATTTACATGTCACAGATCACTTAAGAGTTCATACAAGAGTCTCTTCTCTCCACACATCTCCCATTATAGGTGTTGAATCTACGGTTCAGGAAAGTTTAAATAACTTGGATCAAACTTATTCGGCAAATTCGAGTGGCAAAACTTGGAGTCAGGATTCATCATCCTTCGTATATCTGATATTGCCCATTAATGCTATGACTATTATCAATCAGATTTTTTGACAAACAACTGTCACTGATTTGGCATAAACAATAAAAAATTATTTCACTTCGAAGAAGCCTGATAGTCCTATACAAATATACCAAACTAAACTCTTCTTAGCAAATAAAATTAATGAATATTTGCTCAGTTTTCAATGGGGACATGAAAATACATGGAAAGAGCATGAAAACTAAAGAGCTAAGTCTGATCCCGACTCTAATATGAATCACATTATAGAAGCCACATTTCAGATCCTCAGTGTTCTCACCCATAAATGAAGACTCTGGAATCCACCACCTTAGCTTCTCTGCAATTTAGTTTTAGGGTCAAATGGAGTAAGGTCATGGGGAAGAGGCTCATGAAGTGAAAGAAGTATGTAAATGAGAAATTAGATTAGGGAATATCACAGGTGCTAGATGTAAGAAAGGAAAAACCGTATCAGTATCAATAATACAATAGGGGATACACAGCATAAAAATTAGGAAAAATAACAGACAGGAATAAAATGAACTTCATTGCTTTTTCCATAATCTTTTATAAGAAAAATAAGGGATACTTGCACAAATTTTCTAAACAATCTGGAAAATACATCTCTAAAGTTTAATCAGTATTTGATCTTTAGTATTTTAAAAAAAAAGGATATCCCTTAGTTTTAACAAGGAGTCCAATGGAGCCACGTCCTCACTAGGTCTAAAGAGTATTTGAAGAAGGCTTTCTCTGCCTTTAATTATGCTTTCATTTACTCAATAAGCGTTTGTTTATGACTCCCCACATACCCAATCCAACTGATACTTCATAGAAAGCCAAGGAAAGGAAAGTACCATTATCTCTCTTCAGGTAGGTAGCCCCCCCCCCCACCATGTTGAAGAGGTAAATTACAAAGCTACTAGAAAACAAGGATCGATATATGATAATACAGGGATGCTTGGGTGGCTCAGTGGTTGAGGTCTGCCTTTGGCTCAGGATGTGATCCTGGGGTCCTGGGATCGAGTCCTGCATCAGGTTCCCCACAGGGAGCCTATTTCTCCCTCTGCCTGTGTCTCTGCCTCTGTCTGTGTCCCTCATGAATAAATAAAATCATATATATATAATCATATATATGATAATAAAAATGAGAAAGCATAACTAAATGTGCATGAGAGGCAATATAAAGTGCTCGGGTGTGGTATTACTCAGGCAGACATTTGGAGGAAGTCTATCGAGAGTCTTTTTTTTTTTTTAAGGTTTTATTTATTTATTCATGATAGACAGAGGGGGGTGGGCAGAGACACAGGCCGAGAGAGAAGCAGGCTCCATGCCAGGAGCCCGACACGGGACTCGATCCTGGGACTCCAGGACTGCGCCCTGGGCCAAAGGCAAGGTGCCAAACCACTGAGCCACCCAGGGATCCCCTCGAGAGTCTTTTAAGGGAGGAAATGGCTATGTTTGACATGTTTGACACAGAAAAGAGAATAAAGAAAATTGTACATTCTGGGCAAATTTACAAAACCAAGCAAGATTCACGAAGGGCTTCGAGGTCATGTGCTCCCAGTTGCAGTTCTTGAAGTACCACTCTAAAGGAAAGGGATAAGATTTAAATGGGGGGATAAAAAAAGAAACAAAAAGCCACTATATATATGTATATATATATATGAGATGGACTCGCATAGAGAAGTTCTTTCAAAAGCAAGAACAGAAAATAAATCAAGAATCACGGGAACTGTAGAAAAATAAAGATGAAAGTTCAAATCCAAAAACCGAGAAACAAAAAGAAGAAATGATGCTACAAATTGCCAGGGAGAAAAACACGTTGAGAGACACAGAGAAAACAACAAATGGAGAGGAAAATTAATAAGTTGGGTCTGTAGCAGCAGGAATCCATTGGATAATCAAGGAAAAATGTCCTGCGGATAGCGAGACAAGCAAGGGGCTTTGTTTTCCCTGTGTCTACCTGTCACTTTGTATAGTAATGAAATTAATGAGCCTGACTCTTCCTTTTCATGACTGGAAAGACTCAAACATCCTGCTCTTCTTTGCTCATGCATAGCAACCACACAGCTCTCCTGTCAGTACAATCAAATCGCTCCAAGTTACAGGGAATTCTGAAAACATTGTCACTTGCCCCTAGAATAATAAACAGAAAGTACGGGGGAGGGGGATGTGAAAATCCTTCCAAAACAGGAGGCTGACAAGGCTAAGGGACATTTTTCTTTGTTTCTTATGACTGCTGGCCTGAAGTCGTACACCAGCATGAAGAAGCATCAAGAATCTACCTGCCTGTCTAGCTGACGTTCTTTTACCAAAACGGGATTTAATCATACTATGAAATTGCTTAGAAAAGAAACAAGTAGAGACTCGGATATTGAAATAACCAAATGTTGCCATCAGGTGCCATATCCAATTCTTGGAATCGATTTTTTTTTCTTGGGCCTCTTTGCCAAAGCTAGAAAAAGATTAAAGACAAGGTTAGCCAAATCCGAAGCATAAAAAGAAAACCAAATACCAACTGAAGCAGAATCCAAAAGATGCTTTTTAATGATGATTTTTAATACAAAAGAAGAAAGGTAGCTTCCACTAGGAGAAGAAAAACCTGAGACATACTCTTTCTTAGTTTTGAACTTGGAAATCAGAACTCAAGAGCGACATGCTACAAATTTGATAGGATAAATGGATTTGCCTTTAACCACGAAATTGTGTTGTCCACAGCATGACTGAGAACTGTTACAAACTTCCAAAGGCTTCCGAACTGATTAGCCCGTGAATCGCCTTCGCCTCTGCCAACTTACCTGGCATCCTTTCCTGTTTACCAAAGCACTTCTCCCCGGAGCCTGCAGACAGCAAGCTCCCGGGCTGACTGGAGCCTTATCTAAATCCTCTGGAAGTCGTGCTGGGGCTTATCTCTGCCTGAAGACCCAACATCATTTTCCATGTCAAATTTCAGACATTCCAATATTGTGAAGATATGGATGACTTTGCCTTATCATTGAAAGCAGACTATTATTATAGACATTTTATAAAATTAATTATTTGGCTAATACCTGTGCAGATAAAAGGGCCCTCAGTCAACAAACTTTTGTTATCAAGACTAATCACTACATTCAACAAGAAACATCAATAACCTTAGGAAGTTATTCAGCAGGGGCTAGGAATTTGTTCTGTAGCCGAGCACACACCAAAATCACATCAGCAGATAGAGGTTCTGGTAAAAATTTCTCAATGTAGAGGTTGTGACTTTCTGCTTTTCAAAGTAATCTATTTTACTGAAGCTTTTTAAATACATTAACGGTTTTTTTTTTGTTTTTTTTTTTTTGTTTTTTTTTTACATTAACGGTTTTTTAAGAGTTTATGGGCAGAGAAGCAGATTTCCCAGTTTCTTGAGTTTTAAGTTTTTAAAAATAATTCTCAACAAGAGTTCTTTTGACAAGTAGAGAGAGATTTCTATGACTACATAATGGAATCAGAGTCAAGCAAAAGACCCCATTTAATTTGGCATTTAACATGCTGTCCTGTTGTTCACAATTTGCTTCATGTATGTTAATCACATCTGCCCACATGGATTATAAACTGTTTAAGCAAATTAAGCAAATTTGAACTTCATTATTCCTTCAATGTCCTGAGCATCAATGTGTTAAATAGACACTCAAAGGATGAATGAATGAATGAATGAATGAATGAGCCTCTGTATTACTGTTTAGAAATCCATCTGCATTAATAAGTAGCTAACTCTACTCAATGGTTTGGATTTTTTTTTAGACTTTTAATTTATTTATTTGAGAGAGAGAGAGCACGAATGGGGGAGCAGGAGAGGGAGAAGCAGACCCCCCCCTTTGAGCAGGGAGCCTGATGTGCAGGGCTCCATCCCAGGACCCTGAGATCATGACCTGAGCTGAAGGCAGATGCTTAACCCACTGAGCCACCCAGGGGCCCCGACTTGGGTCCTTTTTACAACCTAGCTATGCAGATGTATCTTTCAGTTTGCTTTTCCATCAGGAGCACATACTGAAAAAGCTATCTTTTCAGTAAGATACTATCTATGTAAGAACTATCTATGTAAGAGGAGAATGTGAAACACGTTCAGGTAATGCTGAAGGCTATTTAGGGAAGGCTACATGTGTTTACGGCAGGGAACTCTCTTTTCATTTACTATGACTCTTTCCCAAGTGTCTTATTGAGAGCTTTATTTAACAAAGTAGTCACTGGGTGAGAAGACAGAGTAAAGGGAATCTAAAAACCAAAGGAAAAAAGAGAAGGAAGGATCAAGGAAGAAAAGGAGGGAAGAGAAAGACAGACAAGATGGGAGGGACTCAGGAAAGGAAGGAGGAAAAAACTGGAATCCCCAAAATGCTGTTTTCACTGTGTAGCAAGAAAAGTTTGGGAGCTTACCTCGGGACTCACCTCCTGTTTGGAGCTTTCAGGAACGGGAGGACTCTTTACGTGGCCCTTTCCTTACCTGGCACCTACAGAGCCCACCCACTCTGTTGAATTTTGTACTTAATCCTTTATACAGTCTCTTTCTAGTTTCTTCCTGGAAGGTAGTGTTTGCAAGCTCCTAGAGAGAGGGACCTGCTTCCTCTGTTCCTTCACCATCCCCAGCACAGCAGAAGCCATAGCAGGTTGCCAAGAGGGGGGAAAAAAAAAAGTCAAATGACCAAATAAAGGAGTAAGGTTTTTTTTTTGTTTTTTGAATTCCCTCATTTCTGTGAATTTCACCATGATGCTCTGGGAAAGGAGTTTTTAATTTGGAATCCAGCAGTCTTTTAGACCAGGCACTGTCATGTCCATAAGGGTACCACACATTCCCAGGTGTATAGAAACTTAAACACATGGCACACGCCCTGTCCCCCTGCCCCCCCCCCAATGTCTACTTTCCCATCAAGACACTATAGATTTTGTCATATTTTAAAAGAAGCATATAATTCAACAGAGGCTTCGGACTCTATCCTCAAGACTGAGGGAAAAAAGTAAGTTTGTTTAATACCCAGGAGCAAAGAATGCACAGTCTTTGAAGCTGGTTTCAGTCTATAATGAGAAACTCTTCATTCTGACCTTTGACTGGTTGGTTTATTCTTAAGCCATATTCTGTATGACTTCATACAGTGTTTCAAATCTCACATTTAATGCGCTGCTCCAGAGGTAGTTAATGAGTATATTAATCCACATATTTCCAGTGCTTCATTTCTATTTGCATCCTGCAATTTAGAGAAAGCTTTAAAATGCAAGGCTTATTTGGCTTTTTGCCAATTCTTGAAGAATTATCCTTGTGTGTTTAAAATTATTCATAAACATCCTAAAAGTAAAGCTCTGAAATAGATTCTTTTTTCTTACTGTTTCACAGTAAAATTATTTTCACATTCTTACTCTGCATCTTGCATCAATGCCTGATGATCTAGAAAGACTGTTTGGGGTAAACCTGGAAGATGGCAAAAAAGCTGCAGTAAATCTAAGAATGAAGAAATATGTGAGTTATTCATAAGATAGATTATACAGACATTAGTGCGGCTATGAGACACTCATGACAAAACAGATATGTCAATGGTAGAAAAGGCTTGAAGTTATTGCTGAATTTTTGTAGTGGCCATAGCAACAGTATTACCCAGATCATCTTGAGGCTCTTGGCTGAAATACCGAGGACTGGTGTAAATGGACGAGGTTCTATTTCTGAGAGAGGAAAATGCAGCCCATCTTGCGAAAGAGATATGGATTTTAGGTTGTTTCTTAATATGATGAATGGGAATGCAACCTGCTAGATAATGCAGAGCTGCCCTTGAAAGTGAAATCGAGGCAAAAATATAAAATAAAAAACACAGCAATGAGTTTTGCCCTAGATTTTATCAAAAACCCAATGAGTAAACCCACCAGAAGTTTGCCAGCCTAGGAGACCACAAAAGCTGACTACATGGGGATATGGCAGGAGAGAATCGGAGCTAAGGAAATGTGACTGAGTAGCAGACCTAAGGAAAACATATTTGAGACAGTCCTGTACTTGAGAGACCATCCCATTCTACTTATACTTGAGCCCAAGAACATGGCTATGTGGGTTTCCTTTGAGCCACCTAACGTTTACTGAGCACTAAGCTGGTAGGACTGTGTCAGGATTTTAGAGAATGCAAAAAAAAAAAAAAAAAAAAAAAACAAAAAAAGTCTACTTAGAAGTGAGAGCTTAGAATCAGAAAATCTAGAACCGGGCTCCTCTTGGCCATAGGGCACTTTGTGTAAACTTTATAAAGCTCCTTTCCTCAGCTATTCATTCTGTAGGACTCATCTGTCTGTTGAGCAGATTTTGGATTTGAGGACAAATATTGGACACCCCAAGCTACTCTTCAGTAACAGTAAGAGTTTCTTTTTCATAAACGTGCCTTCCACAATACCTTTGTTCCCAGTGACACTTTGCTCTATTAAAGGGAAGGAAATTTGGAGTGTCTACTTAAAAAAAAAAAAAGTTTATGAGGGCCTTTTAAATAAATAATTTTTACAAATTTGCTCAGTGCCAAAGCCTGCCTCAGGAAAAAACAAAAATGTTGTTTTTCAATCTGAGAATAACATTTTTATTTTAAAAAGAATATTTACTAGCAGCTTTCATCAATAAATATCCCCCTTAGAGCACTGAATTTGTACACAAGAGCACATAAAGCCATGTAGATTCTATCTGAAAACACCATATTAAGCTCTAAATACTGAGTTTGGCAAATTTAAGAAATTCACTTCTCTGAAAAAAGTAAGTAAGACCTAGTTTTTAACATGTAGGAAGTAAATAGTAAGCTTCATGATTATATAAACCATGCTTAGCACCATATTACAGGCCTATAAAAAATGCCCGGCAAATAGATGTTCAATAAATGTGTTTAATGAAACACTTAATTTTCTAAACTGCTTAATTTATGCCAACGCCTCATGAAAGAATGGCCTCTCCTGAAAGGGGGAAACAGTTGTTTGTTTTCCCCAAAAAAGAGACCTGCTAATGCAAATTTACTTCTTAATGATTCTAAATTTTTTGTGTTTTCATTAAATATCAGTACTGCAGTTGATGAACAATCTACAAAGACCTGAATGTTGAGTTATTAAGAAATGAATTTCATGTGTAGAAAGGGATTATGTCAAAACGCCTTAGATATATTTATACAGATTTTTTTCTTATTTTTCAATACTACATCTTCTTATTCTAGCCTAACATAAATGACCCAAAGTATTTCACCACTGTCACTATTTCTCACTGGGTGGGGGTGGAAGGGCACTTTTAGCAAGCGTATGTAGTACTTTTGCTTACAAATCTGTAAACACTGACACTTTTGCTGAGCTTTGAGAAATAATATCATTTAAATGACTGAAGAAGAATAGCATTTCAAGAAAGAAGGAATATATTTGAGGAAGACCTGGGGATAGAACTGAGCAAAGAGCAATGAGTGACTCAGTCCCATGGGAGGTAACCTCAGGCCCACACCTCACAAGAAGGAATAGATGTAAAGGAAGCATAAAATATATGAGAGAAGAAATGACACAACTTTCCACTCAATCGGGCTTGGAAGAAAATTTTCCACACAGTGCTAAGATACAACAAGCAGGCAATAACTGAAGCACTGAGAGGAGCCATAGAGCTGGCTTGGCAAACTGGTTGAGGGGACGGATTCGTAGGAAATATTCTACAGGCTGTAGGAAGTACAGTCCCGGCATGTATAAGAGGGAACAGAATGGAAGAATTGATGTAAAAGTTTAAGGCATGGGCAACAATCTCCTCCATAGTGAGTGAACGTGAAAATGAACAGGGTCTAAGAGCTTCGAAGAACAACTCCATTTAAAGACTCCAGAACAGGAAAGGAGACAGAAAAAAAATGTCCAATCCACACACGAAGATGCTGCTAAGGGCAGTAGAAACAAAAGCAGGAGGAAATTTCAAAAAGGAACATATAATCAAGATTTCCTCCTACCATGGACAATGTTGTTTGTGTTTAGTCACAAGAAAACCATTGGTGATCTTTGAGCGAGTCTTGAGTACAATGTTAGTGTCATGGGAATGGTTGCAGAAGAGATAGATAGGTAAGGGTGGTGAACAGGATCACAGAAAATATAGAAATAACTCACACTAATATTCCAATTGTACAATCATCTATATGTGGCAGGTCACAAGTCTCTTGAGGCAATCCCAAATAGTTTTCACTGAGCCAAACTCAAACTTTCAGAAGAGTTGATTCTTTTTTTAATCCCTGACTTTGAGATATAATTAACAAATAACATTGTCTAAATTGAAGATGGACAGTGTAATGATACATATATACATATATATGATACATATATATATATATATATATGGACAGTGTAATAATTACCACAATTGGGCTAGTTAACACAGCCTTCACCTCATAGGATTACTTGTGTGCATGGTAAGAACATTCAAGATCTGCTCTCTAGTTGATTTCAACTATACAACACAATCTCGTTAACTGTAGTCACCATACTGTATATTTGATCCCCAGAACTTCTTAATCTTAGAATTAAAAGTTTTGGGCAGTCCGGGTGGTGCAGCGGTTTAGCACCACCTTCAGTCCAGGGCGTGATCCTGGAGACCAGGGATCAAGTTCCATGTCGGGCTTCCTGCATGAAGCCTGCTTCTCCTCTCTGCCTGTGTGTGTGTGTGTGTGTGTGTGTGTGTGTGTGTGTGTCTATGAATAAATAGATAAAATATTTAATAAAAAGAAAAGAATTAAAAGTTTTTACCCTTAGACCAACATTTTCCCATGATCCCACCCCTGAGCCCCTGGTAACCACCAGTCTACTCTTTGCTTCCATGAGTTTACTTTTATAGGTTTCCCATATAAATGTGACCATACAGTACTTACCCGTAGGACTTCTCTCACAGACTTATTTCTCTTAGCATAATGCCCTCAAGAGTCATCCATGTTGTCACAAATGGCAGGATTTCCTTTTTATGGCTGAATAATATTCCAATTGTGTGAATATATTCTACATCTTCTTTGTCCCTTCATCCATTAATGGACTTAGGTTGTTTCTTTATCTTGTCCATTATGAATAATACCGCAGTGAACATGGGGGTGAATATACCACTGCACAACAGTAATTTTTTTTTTTGTTTCCTTGGGATATATACCCAGAATGAGATTGCTAGATCATATGGCAGCTCTATTTTTAATTTTTTGAGGAACCTCCATCTCTTTTCCATAATGGTTGTATAAATGGATTACTTCTTAAAAACCATAGGAGAGGACATCGGGTTGGCTCAGTAAGTTAAGCAGCTGCCCTTGGCTCAGGTCATGATCCCAGGGTCCTAGGATCGAGCCCCGCATCAGACTCCTGGCCCAGTGGGGAGCCCACTTCTCCCTCTCCCTCTGCCATTCCCCCAGCTTGTGCTCAATGGCTCTATCTCTCTGTCAAATAAATAAAATCTTTAAAAAATCAATCAGTCAGTCAATCAATAAAACTATAGGGAAGAATCCATTTCCTTGCCTTTTCCAGTTTCTAGAGACACCTACATTTCTTGGTTCATGGTTTCTTCTTCCATCTTCAAAATCAGCAGCACAGAATCTTCAAATCTGATTCTGAAAATCCTGCCTGCCTTTTTTATACATCAGGACTAAATGTAACCCATGAAAACCTCTCCATCTCAAGATCCTAATTCACATTTGCGAAGTCCTTTTTGCCACGTAAAGTAACATATTCACAAATCCCTGGGAATAGCATGTGGGCATTTCGGAGGAATCCTAATTTTTCTGTCTACCACAAAGTCTACGTTAAAACATCAGAAGCAGTTCAGAATTGACTTTGACTTAATTCTTATGCATCAGTTTATCTTTGGGTTAAACAATGTGAGATTAATTCATTAACCAGAAAATGAAAATAACATTTTTAATGGAAAGCTTTACGCTAGTCTATTATTTTCTGCTGAAAGGTCTTTTAAGTTAAATGTTAAAATTCTTGTTGTAAAATTCCATTTAATGATAGTTGGGTGGCAATAACAATAAGCTAATAGCTTTCTGCCAATAGCAATATTTTGATGAGCCCATTTTTTTTTTATTGTGGCTAGACTATATATTATGGAAATCACTCTTGGCAACATCTTATGCTGTTTTTTATTTTCACTGTTTTTTAATATAAAATGTTTTATTAAAAAGTTTCAAAGCCCTAGATTTTTCCTTTTGTATACATTTAAAATATAAACACTTTTTACCTAATAATATAAAGATGTATTTGAATTTCTCAAACTCTTGGATCTATAGCTTTTCCTCTGTATAAGGCTTTTCCTGTATAAAACTGAAGGGATAATGAAAAAACTACCATAAATATTAAATGAGATCATGTATGTAGCAGCTAAGAATTGCTAGCCCATATTAAGTAGGTCTTCAATCAATTTTTAGCTTAATATAAAGATTTTCTCACTAATATTGAAGCATTTCTACAAATACTACTAATGAATAATGCTACAGATAGTGTTTCTTACCAAACTAGCCAAATTCTAAGTATTTGGTTCATCTTCACAGAATTTAAGATGAAAATTCAATTCAAATAACTGAATTTAATTAAAAATGGTGGTTTATATTCCAAGTATCTATTCAGCCAGGCTTTCGTAGGGGTACACAAAACGGTAACCTTAAGGCTTTTTAATTCTCTCTAAAGGCGCCAGTAAATTGTGAGAAAAACTTTGTGAATTTCATATATCCTGTACAGAAAATTCGAAGTTGCAAATTAAGCAATTCAGGAGATCACATCTAGAATATGGCAGCACCTTAAGAAATAAAAATCACAAAATGTCCTCAGTGGTTATACTTTACCTTCGAGTTGCACTATTTAAAATTTCCTCCTGTAATTCCATGTCCCTACCTCTTTTACTCCTTGTGATTAAATAATGTTCCTGTGCTTTCACTATTTTCTTTTTGTGAAGTTGTCAAATGATCTCTGTCTCATCCTGTGTAATTTAAGAGACTTTTATGTAGCCCTCTGAGAGACTGTCACACAAGTCCGACTAGAAGAATAATTTACGAGGTTCAAAATGAAGGGTCATTATTAATACTGTCTGGCCTGTAATGAATATGTAGACTCTCTCGTCCATGCATGGCAGGGTTTTAGCTAGATCAAAAGAGGTAGAATGTTTTAAATGAGGTGTTATGAATGATGTCATTGGTTACATAAGTTTAATTTACATTTTAAAAATATGATTGTTTAATGAGATTAGACAACATGAGAAAACATGTTGTTTGGTGTGGGCTTATGTATTGCTTTCAACTATTTCTTTGCCTGAAAACACAATTTCAGAAATTGTGCTTTTATAAATCCTTAGGCTAACATTTATTAGCCAATCCTAAACTAGAATAATACGCATAGTAAGTGTTCTACACTATAAAGCTAAATGCGGAAGGACAGCAAAGAGCGGGTTTTCTCAGTTTTGAAAGGGTTAGTTTTTAAGTGCTTCTACTTTATCAAAGTATTCCTGACTTGTGTTCACCCATCATTGGTACTAATCATGTTTATGTAGCTTTTTCTTACCATTTCAATGTCCAGTGTTTTTTCTTAATTACAGCAGGCAAATCTAGTTGCTTCTTCTGATTAATCTCAATAGTTGAATAAAATTCCTTTCTGGGCAAGTGAAATCTTAAATATTTCCACAAGAGTTTGTTTTAAACATAAGTACGTGGTATAGGATATGCCAAATAAGGAAACAGAGTAACTTCAGTAGATGGAAAACTATAATAGAAAAATGTCTATGTGTTTATTTATATATGCTTTATTATTTTAAACAGTCTCTAAAACTGAAGCTACTCTTCTCATCAAAAAAAAAATCATTTTTTATTCCTCTCCATTTCCCTAGATATCCACTAACTCCTGTGTTTTTTAAATATGTACTTATTAGGGTGCACGTTTTACATCCCCACATATACTCTGAGTGTTGTGTGTTACCCATAATACTTAGCTGTATACCTTGAAAATAAATCACTAACATCTGGCTCCTGCTATTTGCTGGATGCCATTCTAAGCTTTTTAGTATATTAACTCCCTTAATTTTCAAAGGATACTAGAAATAGGTACCATTATCATCTTCGCTTTACAGAGAAGGAAACAAACTCAGAACAGTTAGGCAATCAAGCCAGAGTCACACAGCCTGAAAACGGCCAAGCCTGAATCAAAGCCTGACATTAGAGGCACCGAACATAACCCCTGCCCTGCCTCTGGAGGCCGTGGGCAGGTAAGCGTCCATCCTACTTTTAGAGTGGGTGACTTGCAGAGCACCAAGGACCTCTTCCTAACCTTGGTTACCATTATGATATTTGTTTGCTCTGGTTCTTTGATTGTTGTCGCTCCTCCCATTATACCCAGAACATATTAATAGAACCTCTACTATTTAATAGATGAGTCTATTTATTAAGACTCATATTTATTAAGCTTTTACCATGTGCCAGGAAATGCATCTGATTTTAATCTTCAGACAGGCTATGATACCGACCCATTTAGAACCACTTGAGAGATGAGGATACTGAGGCAGAGGGAGGTTAGATGACTTGCCCAAGATCACACAGCTAATACACAGTGGAGGCAGGATTTAAACTCCAAGGCCAAACTCCAGAGCTGGGCTCCAGATGAAGAAAGGAATAGATGAATGGAAAGCCAGCATGGAGGAAGCACATCTGGCCTATGTGGAAGGATGAAGTGGAAACACAAACCTGCATCGAGGCAGAAGAAACACGGGTAGCGAAGCACAGGACAGGGTGCCTGCAGCGCTCAGTAAATACAAATTAATCAGTGAATACTTTTGTAGCCCATAGGTCAAAAGGCTTTGCCTAGGTAACGTCTGTTACTAACACTCTCCACGTATTTTCCTCTTTCAGTGCCACCGTGGGCCTTAATCGCTATAGCCATAGTCGCTGTCCTTCTAGTCCTGACCTGCTGCTTTTGTATCTGTAAGAAATGTTTGTTCAAAAAGAAAAACAAGAAGAAGGGGAAAGAGAAAGGAGGGAAGAATGCCATCAACATGAAAGATGTGAAAGACTTAGGGAAGACCATGAAAGACCAGGTAATGTTTTCCTACCATATCACTTCTTTGATGATTTTGTTACAAGTTCATAGATGACTTATAATTTGATGCCAGAGGAGTGTGGAAATAAACAACTTCTGGACAGATGTCACTGTTGTCAAAATGCTTTGCAATCCTTTCAGTAATTATGCAATGTCCCAAAGTGCAAGGAAAACATTTGGTGGGGTTTTTCCAGGCTCCTAAACATGGGAACCAGGAAAGGGCATCCACCACCGGCAGGGCCATCTTGACAGGCCCAGCAGATTGGAATGATGCCTGAGTATTTTGGTGACATCTGCTCAGCCAGTCTTAATTGCATTTAGAGTTAGAAAGAATCCAGAGTGGCTGACTGCTCTCCCTCGTGGGCAGGCTGCCTTTGTCACATCACCACTGCTCCACAGTCACTGTTAAATAACTCAGACTTACGGCCGTCTACCATACTTGACGAAAACCACCACTCCTACCCATTCATCCGCCTCGAAAATTAGCGCTCAGCAACAGGGAGCTAAACAGTGAGTAAAAAGGGAGAGAACTGCCAGCTAGTCCTAAAGAACGGCGCATAATTTTAAGGCAAGATTCTTGTTTCATGAGTTAGGGGCAATGAAATCATGATACAGGCTATGGAATCCATCGGGCTGGGTTATCTTCCTGAGGCCCAGGAAGCTCTTTGGATATTCTTTACGTTATTGTCTATTTTTATTGAACTAAGTGGATGAGTTGGTTCAAAATAAAGTTTACTCTTAACAATTATATTTAGATTCCTCTTGTTTTTTGGAATCATTTTCATAGTGGGTATCTTTAAAGAACATTTAATTCATATTAATAATGTAAATGTAGAGCTTTTTCACAGAAAACAACATCTTCCATGATCTTTGTTTCCTTTCTAATAATTCAAAAGTTCTACTTATTCCCAAATAGCAACATATATCGATAGTTTTTTGAGTTCTTCTTATAGTATTAATTACTATTAACTGAACTCTCGAATAGGTGAATCTCCTTAAGAACAGTTTAGTCGAGGAGGGCATTTTTAGTACATTTGCATAGTTTCCTAGTTAACCATCCACTCAGGGCACCAGCCCCACTCCCCAGCTTGAGCTTTAAACACTTCTTCTCAAAGACACTGTAATATCTATTGACAACAATTTCACAAAGGCTCTTCTGCACTCGCTGAACTGGTTTCAGAGCTATAGAATGTATGCAGCGCCTGCACTCACCCTCAGCCAGCTTTGTCCTGAGCTCAGAACAAGGTTTACGTTTTTCTGAGTTTTAATCACAAGCACAGAAGTCCATGTACCCACATCTGACCACAGTGGTCTAACAAGGATTTTTCTCTTGAGTTAATTTGTTACATAATAACTGCAATTTGAAAACGTGCCTTGCTCTACTTCGACATTTTCAGTACAAGCAGAACTTGACAGAGATTTCTTTAAACAATTTATTGGGAGCTTAAGTGTAGAAAGAATGTGCTAGACGGGCAGAGACTGAATAATCTGTGTGAATTTCCAGCTGTGTGTATGAAACAATTTGAAAATACAGCCCTACCATTTTCATAACTATAATACAACACAAATGTGATGTTCTCATATCCAAGAATTAACAATCAAAAGTATTAAATAATGATAAATTATAATTACAGGATTTTTTTTTAGCATTAGAAATTTGTTTTCTTCTTTGTGGAATTTGTTCTGTATGACATAAGATAGTAACTTGGAGTATAGTTGGGGTGTTTGTTACCCCTGTAATGACCTGGATAAATGACCAAGATCTCTAAATACACAGAATTGGTGGTGGTTAATTTTTTCACTGGTCATCAGTTCCTTTGGATGCGAGAGGAAGAGAAAATGAGTCAAATACTCAAATCCTAGTAGGAAGTCAATGATAGTTGATAGTGATCTACTATTACAACAAGGTGTTTAGGATTTCAACCACTCAAAAAGATAACATTTCAAGCAGATTGCTTGTCTATGTAGGGTTTTATAGATCTTATTTTAATTTATGAACAATTAATTGTACAAAATGAAATGTAATTTGGACAAGGAAGAATAGGCTTTATCAGTAAACAGTCATACTATAGCAGCTTATACTACTTCTTAAGGCAGGCAATAGTAGCTAATAATGGATTCTATTGTTTTATGAAGAGGAAGGATAAAGAAGCAAATAGAATGTATGGTTTTAAGACATATGTCACAGGGTGACCATTCAATCACCCAACTTCAAAACAGCATAAACAGAAAGTAAAATGCTTAAATAATTACACTTACCGAATATTTTAAACAGAGTATTGGTGTGAACATGGGGAAAACAAATACAGTCTATGCCTCTCATTTAAAAACACAACAGATATGAGAGGCATTTAGGACATGATTTCTTAAGACACACAGTCTCTAGGGCAACCAGTAAGTTTTTACCATTTCAATCTACGTAAAAATACACCGAAATTCAAATTCCAATGTTCATGGCCACCTGTCGCTATGTTGAAATTTTATAACCAACAAAGAATTTTAAAATTCCAAGACAACAATATATATTTATACAGCATAAGATTTATATTTGATGGTTTTTATTTTGTTTTTGTTTTTTAATTCCCGAAAGCTTGAGAACACTGAAAAATGCAGAGAGACATTATCAATTTGCAAAGTCATAGGTCTGGAAGGGTCATTTCTCCATGGTTTTCACTAATGTGTGTGGATATTTTAATTTTTATTTCTTCCTTCTATGTCCTCCTTATCTGTGTTATGTCTCATGACTGTTCTGGACTGTCCCTTGCGGTAGGTTTCCTCTGCTCTTTAGAAACCCTCGTCAACGCTCGGATATACATTTAGTGGCCTGGCAGCTGGGCTCCACAGCTCAGGGTGTACCATTCTGACACACATCAAGAGGCTGAACTAAATTGATTTTTTTTAAGCTAAAGGGTTCTCATTTTAAACATTACTAACTGATTAAATAGAACAGTATTAGAAAGCTCAAGTTTTTAACTGATGGGCACAGAAAGAAAATTCAGTCCCTCAATGCTACCTTTTATATAAGTGTGCCTTATCAAATTTAAATTTGGACAATTTAACTTAAAATCATTTCTGATGGTTGTAAATTAAGCACCTTTTGAATGCTGAAGCAAGACAGAAGCATGTACACTTTGAAATTTAAGACAAGATCTGATGCTCCCAGCACATGGCTTTCACTACCGCAATTTAGCAAACCATCAAAACTGCTGGGTTTACAAGCTTTTTTCTCTGCATTTTGTTAAGGGGGAGGGAGGCGGAGGGAGTATTGCTCTTGAGATATTATAATAGCTACTGATTTAATAGGCCTGAATTTAATGTGATGGTCGAGAAGACGTCCTGCTTAAGCTCAGCCTTCAGGACAAGAATAGACTTAATCACTTCAGTGATGAACAGTGGCACTGAGAAATTATCAAAAATTTAGCCCTATTTCATACAGAGTAATTGCAGAGATGGTCCTGTACCTTTTATTAGGGCAAAAACCACTTAGGAAGAAGGAGATTTAATATCTCAGCTATTTCAAATTGCACTGGGCTGAAACATGATATGTAAATTGTCAGTTCTGAAAGAGACTTTTGAAAAAGTATTTTAATCCATGATTTTTTTTTATAATTATGATAGAGTAACGTGTAGATTTTTCAGACAGAAATATGTACTAAATAGCTTGCTATTATTTTTAAAAACTTTAAAATCTTACAGGGAGGCAATTTACCTAAGCTGCAATTTTCTAAGCACATCTACAGGAGTGTTAAAGACTGACACACAGCTAAGGTTTTGAAAGGGCTAGGTGATTTCACTGCCTCAGCTCCTCTAATTAAAGTCAGTAGTCTTTTCTGGTCACTTTACTAGCATGTTCCCTTTAATGATCTATCCCCCCTCACCCCCACCCCCCAAGTTAAAAGATGTACGTTTTCAGTAATTAAATTGTTTCCTGCCTTTGGCTGTCAGGAAACCAACATTTTACTATTGAGAAAAACATTTAAGTATAAACTTTCCTACATAGATGTAATTAATAATGATAATTTTTAATTTTCCAAACTCATTATAGGCTCCTGAAAATTTTCAAGAAGCACAGAAATGGAGGCATCTCCAACTACATCTCTGCTGTTTTATAAGATCTTCCCACCCAAATGAGTTCTATTGATGCAGTGCCATCAAGTCTCAGGGGTATTTTTAGGATCAAACTGGAGTTGGCTGAGTAGAGCCAAATTGGAAAATCCTGTCAATTTCAGTGCCATTTTGAAGCACCACAGAGAAATCTCTGTGTAAATGTATGAACAGTAAAGCTTTCACTCAGCAGAGAAGAGAGAGCACGAAATCTGGAAGGTCAGGAGAGGCTAGGTGATGGAGCTGCAGTCTGACGACTCATGCCTTTCTGAAATCCGGATATACTCCTGGCTTTTGAGTTCGACAAGAATTCTCAGATTTGACTTGCTGACAGGGGTTAAAATTCCTTTACTTTATCATAGATACAAAGCATCCTGCCACATTGTCTTATTTTGACTTACACACCTATACATGAAAGGCAATAAAAATGCCATAACCAAAAACTATGGAAGAAGATTTGCATTATATATAAAAGCTGAGACCACTAAAATACAAAGAGTCTCTAGAAATCAATAAGAACCAAACAAAACAATAAAAAATTCAGCAAAGAATGTATACAAGCAGTTCCCAGAAGAACAAATACAATTGGTTACTATGAAGATTTTCAAATTTTTCCACTCACTAGTGGTCAGGGAAATGTAATTTTATCATTTTTAATTTTGAATAACTATGTATAGCTTTTTAAATTATTTTTTCCAATTCTCTAAAGCAGTAAGAATGCATATCCTTAGAAACAAAGCTCCTAATATTTACCATCTTTATAACCTTTGATTTTTTTCAGCAGAGTTGTTGAATTCAATGTGAAATACATTATCTATTTTTATGTTCAAAAGAGAGGAGCATTAGAATATATTTTGTGAAATAATGAGCTTTCTAGTATGTCAATTTACATTACACTAAGGTTTAGATGATGAAGAATACCCAGTTGGTCCAAACTGAGTTGAGAGTTCAGAACCATGATTTTTGTTCATTAACGCAAAATAAATGTTTATACTGATTTCAGCTTGACAAAATTGCAAACATAACTGCTCTTGTTTTTTGGTATCAAATAGACCCATAAATCAATTTAATTCAGCCTAGCTTTCTGTGGAGCTGTTATAAAAATAAAATGGTAAACTTAAACTGGAAGCGGGGTAGATTTTTCTCTCAACATGCATTTGCTGGTGGCATGTTTCTTCCACTTTTTCCATAACCATTATAAATGTATATGTGAAACTTAGGAAATGGAAATTCTTGGAGAATCACTCAGCTACCTTTCTCATAGGAAACAAGGCAAGAAAAGGCCACACATTTCATATAAATACTCCGCTGCATGTAACAATGGTGTTTTACATGATGCTTAGCTTAGATCTCTTTCAACTACATGAATGTGAAACCTGGCCTGGTTAATAGCATGTTTATCATACCTCTGAAAGAAGCGGTTTTAACCAAAGCCAAACATTTTACCAAAGTGGACATTTTCTTTGCAACAACTTTACATTTTTCGCTTGCAATATTCTGAGGGGCTTCTTCCATTGCTTTCATGTTGCTTGCTGATTGGGAAGAAAATTCCGTGCACCAGTGGAATTTTAAAAATCTATAAGCAGCAAATGTGAATGTGTGTCAGACAAATGGATTTCCAGCATCTTAGTGCTTGCTTCTAACAGCTTGGAAGTGTAACCACAGGCCCAGGTTGATGTGGGTTTCACTGAATTCACTTGAATTCACGTATCATTCGTTTCCCTACTCCTAGGCTCTAAAGGACGATGATGCTGAAACTGGATTGACTGATGGCGAAGAAAAGGAAGAGCCCAAGGAAGAGGAGAAATTGGGCAAACTTCAATATTCACTGGATTATGATTTCCAGAATAACCAGGTCTGAGGGCTTGGGGGGGTGGGGTGGGGGATGAATTCTAATTCCATTATGTTTTCTGAAATTACCAAGTAGGAATTGAAGCAAGATACTTCTTAAAACATTTCGTGTGCCGCGAGGGGAAAATGCAATTATCAAAGCTATTGATGAAATAATTTCTAAGTACAGGCAGTCCCCTACTTGCTAATTTAACCTCTGGTAATTAGAATTCACAGTATTCAACCGATTACATCTACTTATGGCACTTAGAGCAGGCAAGCAGAATACAAATGAACTTGGCAAGTAGTCCAGTCTGTTTCTGACGGCTCCCAGCCAGTCAGGCTCCCATTGGCCCATCAGCCTGAGCTCCAACAATCGCCCTTGGAATTCATGGCATTAGATCCAAACAGGGTGAGGAACTGTTGAGATAAACCACCATTCAACCAAAGCTTTATATTATTTTTTATTGGAGTTCAATTTGCCAACATATAGCATAACACCCAGTGCTCATCCCGCTAAGTGCCCCCCCAGTGCCCGTCACCCAGTCACCCCCACCCCCCGCCCACCTCCCCTTCCACCACCCCTAGTTCGTTTCCCAGAGTTAGGAGTCTCTCATGTTCTGTCACTCTCACTGATATTTTCACTCATTTTCTCTCCTTCCCCTTTATTCCCTTTCACTATTTTTTATATTCCCCAAATGAATGAGACCATATAATGTTTGTCCTTCTCCGACTGACTTATTTCACTCAGCATAATACACTCCAGGTCCATCCACGTCGAAGCAAATGGTGGGTATTTGTCGTTTCTAATGGATGAGGAATATTCCATTGTATCCATAGACCACATCTTCTTTATCCATCATCTTTTGATGGACACTGAGGCTCCATCCACAGTTTGGCTATTGTGGACATTGCTGCGAGAAACATCAGGGTGCAGGTGTCCCAGTGTTTCCTTACATCTGTATCCTTGGGGTAAATCCCCAGCAGTGCAATTGCTGGGTCGTAGGGCAGGTCTATTTTTAACTCTTTGAGGAACCTCCACACAGTTTTCCATAGTGGCTGTACCAGTTCATATTTCCACCAACAGTGCAAGAGGGTTCCCCTTTCTCCACATCCTCTCCAACATTTGTGGTTTCCTGCCTTGTTAATTTTCACCATTCTCACAGGTGTGAGGTAGGATCTCATTGTGGTTTTGATTTGTATTTCCCTGATGGCCAGTGATGCAGAGCATTTCCTCATGTGCTTGCTGGCCATGTCTATGTCTTCCTCTGTGAGATTTCTGTTCATGTCTTTTGCCCATTTCATGATTGGATTGTTTATCTCTTTGCTGTTGAGTTTAATAAGTTCTTTATAGATCTTGGATACTGGTCCTTTATCTGATACTCAACCAAAGCTTTAAAATGAAACCTGTTTGATAAGGGGTCAAAGATGAAAAATTGCCTGCCTTCCATGAATTTCAAAGGCAAGATGCCTTATGTAAATCACGAGACTGGGCAAAATTCCTAGTACCGTTGAGCTCACCATTCCAGGAATGCAGGCAACTTGAGGTCTAGTGCCTGTGACTGCTGCCCAAAAAGGGATAAGGAACTGACGACAGTAACCAGGCATTCCTGCTTCAATTTCTCAAAAAGCAGTGAAGCGCCACCGAGATGAATGATAATATCAGCTACCTGTTACTAACCGCATGATGGAGGTAGCTCAAAGGACAATGTTAAGAATCTCTGTGTTTAAAAAAAAAGAAAAGAAAAAAGTCTTCTAAGACCCATGAAACTGACCATGTCCCTTTATCTTCTGATCTGTTAAATGGAATAGCTAAATAAGAGTTAGTGGAGAGGCGCCTGGGTGGCTCATTCAGTTGAGTGTCTGACTTGATTTCGGTCAGGTCATGATCTCAGGGTCCTGGGATCGGCCAGCAGTGGGGGGGGGGGGGGGGGGAGGGGGCGCAGTGCTTGGAGGAGAAGGTCTGCTTGATGATTCTCTCTCCCTTGCCTCCCTGCCCCCCCCCAGAGATGCTCGTGCTCTCTCTCAAATAGATAAAATCTTTAAAAAAAATAAAATTAATGGAATCAGCTGAATTAGAGATTGGGCTCTTAAAATCTTTAGGACAGTGTCCTTGTCAGACAAGGTAGTTTTAACTCTGATTTGTTTTGCTTCACTCATTTTTTTTTGAATGAGGAAGAAGTGATAGAAATCAATACATTTACTACTAATGCCACTTGCCTTAATTATTTCCAGTTTGATGGGGAATGAACACTACATAAAACAAACTCCAGGGCTCAGCTTTGACAACCAAAGTCCGAAGTCAGTCACACTCTGAGAATTCTCTGCAGTTGCAAGAATTCTGGGTGCTATTTAGAAATCAACAATTTAAATAATGTCTTCACTCTCTGAATTTCCAAAGGGTTCCTCCTCATGGAGAATGTACTGATTCGCTCTACCACACTAAAAAAAAAAAAAAAATGTATAGCCCTGGTGAGTTATTTCATAATATATTCCAGAAAGCTGCATTTTTGTTACAGATACAAGCTTAGAAGTATGGATTTACACACATGTATAGATATACCATTTATAGTGAGTTAAATAGGGCATTTGAGATCATTTCTACCCCGGCTACCAAAACTTGGCAATCAGGAGTTGGTTGAGAGCAAAATTTCCTAATATTTACATATTCTGAGAAAGATAAAGGTCAACGTATATTATCTTAACATGTAACATTTCTTCCAGAAATGTAACATGACTTTAAATATTATCCAGTATTTTTTTCACTAATTTATTCTATTCATATTATCCAGTAGAAGTCTAGGGTTAGTCACCCTGGTTAGTCATAATTTTGAAACTTTAAAGTTAGCTTGAGTGCTTTAAGTATCATTTCATAAAGCATTTTTAAGAAAATAGCACTGATTTTTTTTCTCAAATATAATGAGTGCTTTCACTGTTCCCCCTCTGGCAAACATCATATTTTTTAAAAGGTATTTCATTCTGACGATCTAGAAGATCCCACCTGACGAAATATCTTTTTAATTAGTATGCATCGATTTTTCTAAGTGTTCCCGGCTAATCTGATTTATAAAATGATCCCTATGAGTCATGAAAGATAAAGTCTGAGGAACTTTATATATTAAGCTGTAATCAAATACACACGTTGGCTTACCAAAACTGAAGTCAACCCTGAAGTACTCTAAGTGAGAAGCTCTCCTGGCAGAAGGAAATGTGATACCGATACTGCAAGCACGAGAGTGGAGGGTGTAAAGTAACTCCACCCCTTATCACCAAAACATCCAAAAATCTTTGAAATGTAAGTCATCTAGGTTTAAAGAGTTTAGGTTATATCACTAGTGCATTCCCTGCCCCAAAGAACATTTATTTTAAGAAGCAAGAAGGAGAAAATAGAACCTTGCTTCTTCACATTGCCGTCTAAAGGCAAGTTGCAGCAAACACCAACTTAGCAAACCAAGAGACATATGTGCTTTTGTTAATCGTGTCTTTATAGTCTGACGTCTATTTTCGCTGTTTTTTTGACCATCTCTCTGTGTTTTGCTACAATCCAGCACTCTTACTGCTACTGTTGTATGATGATGTCACAGATATATTGAGCATTAAAATGGAAACATCCAGAGTACTGGTCCTGGTAAAAAATTAGGCCAACTAGCCAATGTGCTCTTACAAACATGGTGGGTCAGTTTTATAGAAAATGAATGTGTTCCCCCCCCCCTTTTTTTTTAAAGGAAGTGAATTGTGTTTCTACTCTCTTTGGCGAAAAAAATATCACAGATTCAAATTTTCAGGCCTGATGTGAAAAGCTATAATGTAACTGCATTGACTGACAAGTAGAGATCTTGAATGCCTTTGAATAAAGGTCTACTTTTGTTTCCCATGTGAACCTAAACTGGTCTGTGATACAAAATGTCTGATGACAGGGCATCTAGAACAGCCCACCCACATCTTTTCATTTTCTTTGTGAAAACATTAACAATGCCAGCCTACACTAACATTCATAGTAAGATAGGAATGTATCACTGAGAAAACAGATATGGAGAAATCTCTGCATTTGAAGAAAATCAGAAACTTAGTCATTTAGCATTAAAAATCGTACCTGGAATCTCACTTTCACTTATGTGAAGCTGAAATTACACTTCTTTGATTCCACGTCCTATATTTAATTTCAGAATAAGTAACTATTTTACTCTAAGTTAAAATAAAAAGTAGGCAACATACAAATAAAGATCAAATATGATAGAAACTTCCACATCTTTTTATCTCAAAAGGCTACCCAGTTTCAAAGAAATTTCTATTTTGCTGGTCTGAAGCTTTGAGTTCAGAACAAAAATTTCCTACTTTTAATCATAGACCTGTTATCATTTAACGATTTATTTCCACTTACAAATCATGCCCTGAAAAGAAAATAATGCACAAGGACTTTTAGCAACTGGAAAGTTATTTGATTGCAATCCTTTTGCAAATATGAATTCCATATTTAACTGTAATCAGCAACCTTTTAAAAGCCTCTTTTGTGCTTAAAACCAGGCTTCCTAGAGCCTGCGTCTGTCGTAATTGGGTTTCTGAAGTCTACATGGCTTGCTTCACTTGCCTTCTGTGTTAATACCGGTAAGAGAAAAGTTTATTGAAAGCAAAGAGGAGGGGGATCCCTGGGTGGCGCAGCGGTTTGGCGCCTACCTTTGGCCCGGGGCGCGATCCTGGAGACCCAGGATCGAATCCCACGTTGGGCTCCCGGTGCATGGAGCCTGCTTCTCCCTCTGCCTGTGTCTCTGCCTCTCTCTCTCTCTGTGACTATCATAAATAAATAAAAATAAATTAAAAAAGCAAAGAGGAGGAGAGAGAGATCACAATATCCAACACTGCGAACAAGTCCATCTTTTCCCAAAGGTCCACCAATGTTTGTTTGCTGTATTCTCTCATTTCAGCTGCTGGTAGGGATTATCCAGGCTGCCGAGCTGCCCGCCTTAGACATGGGGGGCACATCTGATCCCTATGTGAAAGTGTTTCTGCTGCCCGATAAAAAGAAGAAATTTGAGACAAAAGTCCACCGAAAGACCCTTAATCCTGTCTTCAATGAGCAATTCACTTTCAAGGTATTTTTTTTTTTTTGTACTTACTAATAACTTTTCCTCTGTGGTTCTTAAAGACAGATCTCATCCTGACATGTCCATAGACATGCACATAGCCACGCGATCAGAGGCTCACAAATGAGTCTATTCAGAATATTTAAAATTCTTATCTTCAGTCCCCTGAGGATCCTACACTGCATTTAGATTTGGTCAAAGTAGGATTCAGCTCAGCCATTTCGGAATGGAATATAGATTGGAATATGACAGGGATGTTATTCACATCTAAAAAGGGAGGTCGGCTTCAAGTGAGCAAATGGACTTGGACATTGCCCCCTCTCTGAAAGAAAGCCAAAGCACTAATGAAATTATCATTTTTCTAAGTCTCAAAGTTCCTGAGAATAAATCACAATCACAGAATAAAGCAAAGCTGTGCTCCACTGTTTAAATGGTACAAATTGGTTTTACTCTCACTGCAAAATTCTGGGTGTACAGGGGGCAATCCAAGCACACAAAACCATTCTTAACCTATCAATAAAAAGAAGAGGAACCTATTGTCTTCCTGCATTTCTAGTATTTTCCCTTGACTCTCATTTCTTCCCTAGTGTTCTTCATCTTGTTGAGACACCTCAGTTGACAAACAGTAACAAAGAGATTCTGGCCATATAATAATACTTGGACAGGAAAATGTGCTCTGCGAGCCTCAGGCAACTCTGCATACACAAGCTCTTGTCTCGAAGTCATGCGTAAAAACAGTTCTTTGGTAGCTATCTTTAATATGTGAAAAAAAATTTTAATGCATTACTTAAAATAATACATTTCTGAAAAATGAAAGGTCTGTGAATATGCCAGCAGGCAGATTCAAAATCACTCATCTATCAGTCAGGCTTCGCAACAGCATGTGCCTCATGTTGGCAAATACTGCGTATAAAATAAATGGATGAAACTGAGGGCATGAGTCATTTTCTCGAGCCTTGTTTCCAATTTCATAAAAGAGCAGTGTCTTTCTATTCACTCTGAAATTTGAGGTTTTAAGTCAAAATGATCCCCAATGTACTGTTAGTAATCTTACCTAAAAAACTACACTATTCTATGTCCAGAAAGCTCATTCTATGCCCACAGTAACAATAAAAACGTTCTGAAATTACTCAGCTTATGAAGAACTAATCACCATGGCCAAAACACCACAAAATGAAAATAAAACTAATAAAATATTGCAAATGGTAATCACAATCATACTATTTGACTATGTTTTAATCTTAATTTAAGGTCAGCAGTTTCTAGCCACAATTTAGCAAGCAGAGTCTTAAATTATTTGAAATACTAGGGAAGCTTTCTGTTTTGAGTTACCTGTATGTTAACTCGAAGGAAGAAAAAAAAATGTATTGCTACAACTTGATGAGCTTCTGCGGCTTCAAGTTTAATTACTGAAATTTTTTAAATGCCTCTAAAATTTTATCAGGTTCCATTTTATTTCAAGAACGTTGATCAAACCATAAATCAATCCAAAGTGTAATATATTTTGATACACTTAAGGACCACGCTGCTGTTTCCAGAGAATTGCTTAATTTCGCCAGTAAATGCTGTAGATTATGCATCTTGAAATGCCAATAGGCAAGATGATAGAAGAACAGAAGCGTAATAGTTTAAAGAGGATCAGCTTTAAAATGGAGTTAAAATCCACTTGACACGAACTTGACATGCTCCAACCTAAATGGTTCTTTGCCTCAAAACAAACTCCCACCTGAAGGAGCTACTAATCATTCGAATCACAAATACAGAAGTGCCTACTGTGTTAGCACCGTGCTAAATACCTCAGGTATTCATTCAGCCTCAAACAGCCTTGTGAAGTGGGCTCTATTATTATCACTATTTGGTACATGAATATTGTGAAGTTGATTCACTTGTCCCGGGCCTTTCAGCTGGAAAGTGGGAAAACCTAGGCCCAAGCCAGCCTAACACCAAGACAAGTCCAAGAATGTTTGGACTAACGTTCTTTCAGTAGAATCACCAAAAAATCCAGGGTGATTTCAGAAATAATATGAAATTTTAAAAGTTTATCCTCATTTCCTCATTCTAAAATTCATCTCTTCCTTTGAAATCAGTGGTTTGGAGGGGTTTATTTTTTTTCTTCTAAAATGGAAAAAGTATTGTTCCTACATTTTAATCAAAGTATTTTAATCAGACTCCAAATAGATGACAAATAAGTGACAAAAAAACAAACTCTTAAACTAAAATTTCTTATACATATATGGTCAAATATGCTTCCCTAACCTTCCCTTAATATACAGAGTTCATGGAGAAATGTGTGATGGAGCAAAGACAACCATTTACACTGATAAATAAAAATTGACTGAAACTTCAATACAAGTCTAAACAATTTCTTAATTAGGCATTTCTACCCAGTTACTGAAGTGTAGCTTACTTAGAATGCACTACTTTCTCTGCATATTAAAAATGTCACTAATAAAAATCCCAACCCATAGCATCTATCCCAGATCTTTCTGAACAGCTGGAGAATTCATTAGTTCTTGGCCTTTTGCCATGACTCATCCTAAAGTGTCATACCTAAGAATGAACTTCAAGATCTATATTACAATGCATCTCTGATACTCAAAACATCAATTTTCTAGTCAGCTCTTGTCAATCAGTAAATTATTTTAGGCAATAGGTGAGGCAACATGTGAATTTCATTTAAATCCTTTCTGACTTCTAGCACGTCTTTTCCTAAATTACTGCTCCATTCAACTGTGGCATCCAAATGGCTCGAAAGAGTTAACAGAACTTTTGAAGCAAGTTTTGTACCCCAAATAAGCTATACCCTGACAATGTAACTAATCATAACAATGATTAGAAAAATCTTCTACAAGTAAAACTCACACGGTCAAATGCAATTAAGCTTGGTTTATTCTTCTATTAAACAAATTCCCACCTGAAAGAGCTACTAATCATTCAAATGATAAATATTTAAGTGCCTACTGTGTGCCAACACCACTAAACCTTAAAGTGTTCATAGCATGACTAATAGCAAGACTTATTATCCTTAATGCTAACAGCTTCAAGAACTTTAGGATAAAGTAATAAAAATGACTATGGCTAAGTCTCTATTTTTCTCCTAACTTAAGCCTTGAGCTTCAAGTGATTCACTTAAAAAAAAAAAAGCATGATTATCCCGTTTTGTTTATCCAGCTTGAGTATTAAAATTAAATACTGTAAACAAGTAACCTGTTTTAAGCTTTTTTGTGACCAGACTTTTATCTTCACCTCTTTTTATTTAGGTGCCGTACTCAGAACTGGGAGGCAAAACCCTGGTGATGGCTGTGTATGATTTTGATCGTTTCTCCAAGCATGACATCATTGGGGAATTTAAAGTCCCCATGAACACAGTAGATTTTGGTCACGTAACTGAGGAGTGGCGCGATCTGCAAAGTGCGGAGAAGGAAGAGGTAAGGAAAACATTAGCATTTTTAATATGACAAGCTGTACTTGCCAGTTGCTCCTCACATTATAACCTACTGAGAGATGCTCTCTACGAAGGATGATATGGGCCTCCAGCTGCTGACAGCTGGCAAAATAGGGTTAAGGGATTGCATAACCTCATTAAAAAGTATACAGGTCTTCTGGGTCTTATTTGAAAGAAAAGAGAAAGATTTATGCACTGTGTCTATTGATAATTCCCTGGACACACACACACACACACACGCCCACTATCTGCTACTAAAAAGCTTACAAAATGCCAGACACGCACACATCTACTTTTTTAAAAGGACAGTGAAAAATCATCTTATTCTTTGTATTTTTCCACAATCATTTTGTGTTTTCTACATAGGTTATGTAGCTATTAAACAGAAATAAAAGAGCACTTTTCCCTTGATTATTTCTGCATACCACAGACTGTTCATTGTTTCTCCTACAGATATCAGAGCATGATGGGTGGAATATCAAATATAATTCACAAAGGCTGATATTAAAATCCATTTTTTAAATGACTCACATTCTTATAGTACTCTTCACATTGTTTTTTTCCCCAGTTTTAATAGTTCAGCCCAGAATTTTTCTGTGATTTAAAATGGGAAGTTAAATATCCTTAGTGCATTTAAACTACATAATAATCAATTCTATTTGATTATGCTATGCCTGCCTCGTGCTTTTCTGTGCAAATGTCTCAACAGGCCAATATCAGAAAGGCAAACAAGTCTAGCTTCTCTGATTTCCTAAGGCGACTCCTTTTCTAGCCATTTTTTGGGTCCTGACAATCCCTTGGGGAGATTATACACCCATGGGATTGTCAACAGCCTCCATCCTTCAGGATCCCTAAGACTGTGTAAGGTGTGATCACTTTGAGTCCACTAGGGAGATCAAAGAGTGGCTCAAGCCTTCTGAGAAACTCAACCAAGCCTATCACCTGGAGTCCTCTCAACCTAATATTTTCTGGGACCAGTGTAACTAAGTGAGGCTTTAGAGCAGGTTTGTTGATTGCTATACCGAAATCAAATCTTATTAGTGCTCTAAGATTATTATGTGGTTGTAAAAAAGGAATAAAAAGTATTTGAGTTAAGCTCTGCTTTCCTTTTGGAAAGAAAGATATATAACTTAACCAAATATATTAGTTTAAATTAGATTCTTGGATATTGAAATGAATTTAGTCCCACTGTGGATATTCAAAAACCACCCAAGGATAATATTGAGTTTTTAAATTTTGTTATTTTTATAAGTAGTTCTTCTCTTTGAGTGAACTAATATCAATATCAAATCCAACATCTCTTTGAAAAGAATCACTTGATTATAATGTTTCTAATCATTTCACAAAGTAATGAGTTGTTTCATTGAATTTTTATATTTCATTGAAATGTTTTACTCTGTAAATGCCTTGCAGTTGGGGTGCAAAGTGGGACTGTAACAAATATTAACCAAAGGGTTTTCATTAGCTGATTGGCTAATGGTTAGCTTGTTGGTTAAGTGTTGAAATATGACTCACTCAGGGCACCTGGGTGGCTCAGTTAGGTTAAGCATCTGCCTTCAGCTCAGGTCATCATCTCAGGATCCTGGGATTGAACATGTCCTTGGACTCCCATTCAGCAGGGAGCCTGCCTCTCCCTCTTCCTCCACCCCTCTCCTGCTCATTCTCTCTCTCTCTCTCTCTCTCTCTCTCTCTCTCAAATAAATAAAATCTAAAAAAAAAAAAAAAAAGACCCACTCATGTTTCAAAATGGCTCCTGGTCCACAGTTTCTGGCTCATACCCCTCACTTTCACCTGATAACTATCAAGTGATGGTGGTATTCCAAGATCACACTGGACTGGGTTTCTGAAAAGCTGACCAGTATTTTTGCCTGAGTTAAGAAAATGAAAGCCATTGAGCTGTTTTCCTCTTTCAAAAATTCTCTGAATATGGGCAGAGTTTGAGACTCGGCAGTAAGCTGACAGGCTTACCTCTAAAATCTAAAAGAGTAGATAGACTGCCTCCAAAGAGTCACATTTTTCTTCTCACCCTCTTACTTGCCCTCTTCTTTCTCTCTTCTATGTTTCTTCTTCATGTCTTCTCTCCCTAAGACTTTTTGTAGCCCAACTCATTCAAAAATATTATGTGGATATTTACTATACATTGCTACATTTCTGGAACTGTGTAGGTACTAAAGAAAGTGAAACAACATCACTTTTTAAAGAAAGTGAGAGCTCCTGCTCTCATGGTGTAGTGTGGTCTCCTGGTCCTTCCCCATGTTAGTGTTTGCCTTGTTTATTGTCAGTGACCCTGGTTTCTGGAAAAGTCATCTTGGAGATCAACCACTCCTGGGTTTCAATTCTGATGAGTCCATTTACTAGCTCAGAGAAGTTGGACATATCACTTAAGCTCTCTAAAATTCAGTTTTTTTATCAAGAAAGTGGTTTAACATTATCTACCCCTTGTTTTCAGATTAAGTAGGACAGAGTATAAAGTGCCTGGTATAGAGCCCAATATGTGGGAAGTGTTCTGCAAGCAAGAGATCTCCCATTCTTTCTTCTTGGCCACTCTTTTGTGTTCTCTTTCACTCTGTGTTTTTACCTTCCTATTCATTCTGGCCTTTCCCCTCTATCCAAATCTACTTCTCTCCTTTTTCTCATCACCATTGTATTTACTGAATGTCTCTGCAAGTTTTTAATGGGAAATAATTCTACAAGTACATTCTTAAGCTCCTGAGACTTCCCTCATTGATATCTACTTAGGAATAGTAATTTTTGGTTTGAAGTTGAGTGACTATTTTCTTTTATCATGTTATAGGAAGTCTCATAAAACAGATATCTAGCTTACAAAGTATCTCTGGATGACTAGAACCAGGTATAAACTTCTCATAATAAATGAAGTGAGATTCCAATCACATTTTTTTTACCTGAAGAATTATTCTTGCTGATATATGCTCTATTTTTTTTCATGCTACTATCCATTAACTGCAGAAAATTATAGTTGTGTGAATGAATTGCAGTCTTAAATTGACTTTGGTTCTCACAATTTTAAAGATATTGTTTTTCCGTTCTACATGAACAATTCTTCTCATGATTTTCATTTTTCTTTCATCTCATAGTGTTAAGTATTATTTTTAATATCATAATGAATGGAAGATATCTACAAAAGAGGGGAAAAAAGAATTCAAGAAACAGCTTTGGAATCTAGAAACTGAACCATTCATCACAGTAGTCTGGTTCAGGGTGACAACTGGATTTAAATGGGTTAAATCCAATGCACTGAGATCCAACCCTGTGATTTTTGGCTTTGTTGCCAGAAAGCTAAAAAATATAAAAGACATAAGATGATGAAGCAACTATGCAAGTTAAAAATTTGTTATTTTAGCGATCAACTAAATGTGCAAGCGATTTGGGAAGGAGCCTTACCTGAAAGCTACCAAACACATGTTGAAAACGTAAGGTGTGTCAAAGAGATTAGCTACGCCAGGAAGAGCCCTAGCAAGCACATGGCTCCCAATGGTAGATTCTAGCCCTTAGGGAAAGCATTTCTGGTTAGGTTTCCATTCTGACTTGATAAGTTTCTCTGACAGAATCAAAGCCACCTTATTGGTTTAAGTTCACCCACATTCTCTCTCCTTCCACCTCCCAACAGATGAAGATGGAATTTGACTTTACGGACCACTAGATCTTTTTCTTCCTTTTGTTTCTTTAAAACAGAAATGTATATCCTCGGAGTGGAGAGACAGTAACATAAAACTTATTTTCCCTTTTTTTTTAGAATAGAGTCTCAAAAAACATCCTTTTACAAAAGGTTTTTAGACACTTATTTGCAAAATGTTTCTAGCATGTATAACTTCAGGCTATGTTCTTGAGATATTCTTCTTAATCATTCAAAAAATATTGATGCCACCCACAAGTCAAACCTGAACCCAACCTTCATGCTTTTAGAATAGTCCATTAACGTGAGACAGCTGCTTAATTTTTTCAGATGGTACAATCAATGGCTATCATTCCATTTTTCTTTTTAAATTTTATTTATCATTTAGAAATTGTCTCAGTTCTGTACCCCAGCATCATCTGTAGTCCAGCATCTTTAGAGCACTTAGATTCTTTTTATCATTTTGTCCCTAATTTTACTTTTAACCCCCATGGCTTCCACTATTATTTATCTCTAAAGACAGCATAAGAAATAGATACTACCAGAAAACAACTGAGGGTTTTTTGATTTTCGAGTAAGTCTAGCTTATGACTTTACCAGTACTATTCTTTTTCCTCCATTAGAGAATAAGTCTATCACCTCTGCTTTGTGTAGAATTCATTAAAGAGTGATTTTTAAATGAGATTCTGTAATCCAGTGCAAATGGAAAAAAAATTGATTGCTGAATTAAAGCTAGTTGGGACATAATTTAATTAGTACCCAAGCAGAAGGGAAGAGAAACTACTTTAGTGCCTTAATAGAAAATCAATTTTGCAACAAAATTTCACATTTTTAAGCCTAATTAGAAAAACATTTACTTCACAGGAAAGTATTTGGACAATACATATTCAGTCAAATGGCAAAAGCTGTTCAGCATCCAATGGTAAATTACTTGATATTTCTTTGGAATGGGTTAAACTCATCATTCCTTATGACATATTTTATGTCCAAAGATCATAAAAGAACTGATGTTATTTCTAAGTATACTTAGCAGTCAGATGGTAACTCTTGCCCTCTGAGAGTCTCTGCACAATAAATCAATGCCCTGAATGAAAATCCTCACAAAAGGTTAACTGGTGGAATTTTAAACATGGATGCCAATAAGAACCTTCCTCGTCATTCACAAACTATCTCATTAGAGAAATCCAGCAAAGACACTTATATTGATCCATAACATTCCAGAAACTTATATTTATTTGTCTTTGCTTCCTTGTGCATCTTTCCCCCTTCCCTTTTCACCCCTGCCCAGACTCTAAGCTTCATCCCAACAGTGGCCATATCTGTTGTTCCCCACTATGAAACCAGTTTGATCACAGAAGCAAGCACATAGTAGGTGTGCAAAAATATTTTTTTAAAGATGTATTTATTTATTTATGATAGACAGAGAGAGAGAGAGAGGCAGGGACACAGGCAGAGGGAGAAGCAGGCTCCATGCCGGGAGCCCGATGCAGGACTCGACCCTGGGTCTCCATGATCGCACCCTGGGCCAAGGCAGGCACCAAACCACTGAGCCACCCAGGGATCCCCCCAAAATATTTTTGATCGAAGGAATAGAGGAAGGTGTTTATTATGCTGTGAGATGTTTCAAAATTCTCTTCTGAAAGTCCATATCAATAACAGTAATTCTGGGGATGCCTCACGGGCTCAATCCCTTATTAAGCATCTGCCTTGGGCTCCGGTCATGATCCCATGTCCTGGAATCAAGCCTCACATCAGGCTCCCTGCTCCATGGAAAGCCTGCTTCTCCCTCTCCCTCTGCTTGCTGCTCCCCTCTGTATGTGTGTTTGCTCTCTGTGTCAAACAAAATCTTTAAAAAATAATAATAGTAATTCTATTCTTGTATAAATGAAGTCCAGAGTTTCTGAAAGCTCAATAACAAAATATCCTAGCACTAAACGATGAAAATTGTTTGATGCCTTTTGAGTATTTTGATCTGTTTTTTAAAGATTTCATTTATTTACTTGAGAGAGAGAGTGAGCGTGCAAGTGAGTGGGGGTAGGACAGAGACAGAGAATCTCAAGCAGACTCCATGCTGACCATGGGGTCCATTGCAGGGCTCTATCTCATAACGCATGAGATCATCACCTGAGTCAAAACCAAGAATTGGATGCTTAACCAACTGAGCCACCCAGGCACCCCAGTCTGTTTCTTTTAAAAGAGAGGCAGTTAGATGCTTAGCCAAACCACTGTTGTTACTGCTTTTGTTGATGGTCATAAAAATGACAGTTGCTTTTGTTAAGGTTTATTCAGTATGTCGTTCTTTTTAACCTTCTTGTCATCCTGTTTCAATGATGCAGAGAGAGCTTGCAGTTTAGCTTAGTTTAACATTATCTAAAGTTAAGACTTAAATCTATGATGTTAGTCTCTGCTTGCAAAATGGAAATTTACTGAGAAGGAAGTGGAAAAGAATCAGCTCCAAGGAGAATTCAAAGAATATAAACAAATATCTAAGTTTATCATGGAGTATTTATTGTTAGTTAGATTTATAACAGAGTAGGTATGATACAGTGGTACTGAGTTGTCTTATATTAAGACCATGATATATTTTAGTGCATTTAGTATGGGACTTGAAATATAATAATTCCATTTCAACTATTACAAAACTAGAGTTGCCTTTGATTTTTTGGTATGCTTTTGGCCATAGCTATGGTTTACTTGATTTTGAGTCTTTGGTCAGAATCTCAAATCATAACTATATTGCTATGCATAGTAAGTATTATCTGCTCCACGATGTGGTTTCTGAGAACATCATAGGAAAAAGCAAGTAACTTGAAATATCCCTCTAGTGTGTAGTGTATAATTTGATTGCCTTTCTAGTTAAAAAGACTTTTCATGCACAAATGGACAAAACCAAATTCTCACTTCACTGAGTTTCTAAATGAAAATTTAATATCATTTTATTTTTCATTATGAATCCTCTAGAAAAGTAACCTAAATTTAGACTTTAAAGAATGAAATTGGAGAAATGAATGGGAGACTGAATATTTTCAAAATACCCTTTGATGACCTTGCATTGTCATAGTTTAACCTGCTGCATTACCCTCCCCTTCACAACTCTCACCACCCAGACACCCATGCTTTCATTTCCAAAATTCACATTCATTAAAACTTACTTTAACTTCTCTACCTAAGCTATAGACATAAGTAATAGTAAAAGCTACCTTTTATGAGTGTCCACTGAATGCCAACAAAAGTAATTCTCACAGCACTCTTCAAAACTGGCGTTATTATATCTGTTTTACAAAATAAAGGGATAAGACCTGAAGCCAAGCAAAGTCTAAGCAATTTCACCAAGTTCATACAACCAATGCCAGAGCTAAAATCCGAACACAGGTCTCAAGCCTGTACGCTTTCTGTTTAAACATACCATCTTCATTAGACAATCTTTTCCAGTCTTTTCAGCCCCAAAATATACCTGTAAATTTTTTTTTTTTTTTTGTAAATTCAAATGCAAAAACAGAAAACTAACTGATGCATACTAGTTTTTCTCAGCTTTGGCCTTTTTTTTCCCCCAGAGTCTTGACATTTGGTCAGTTTTTTTGACAACTTGCAACTGGTTAAAGCCTCCATATATATTTTCCCTCTCAAATTTATAATACATTGCAAATGTATGTAACATAGCAAAAAAAAAAAAAACAGCTCTAGCATTTTGTTACTTCTTAATATTTCACAAATACTCAGCATGAATTCCTGCCCAAGATACAAAGTCTTAAATACAAAGGTACTCATTAACACAAACATATTATTATTTACTCATGAGTGCTAATGAATTTAATGAAGGCAGAAGGATTTTGCTTTCCATTTTAAAAAAATTCTTCATTAAATAGAATGTAAACTCCCATATATTCATTTAAAATATATTGAGTATCTGTGAAATCAGTATATAAAAGTATATTGTAAAGTGTATGAAGTATATAAAACACAAAATTAAGCATCACATATGGGAAGTGGCAACAATAGTAAAAAAAACTTTATAATGCAAAATTACAAAAGCTTCAGGAAGAGTCAAGTAAGAAGTATAAATTCAAATGTACCATATGTTTTAAACAAGAAAAGGTATGGACAGGGAAGCTCCACTGAAGACTTGAAAAACGTGAACCAGTCTTTAAACAGGAGAATTTGAATAGGCAGAAAGAAATGGAGGATGCCCTCCAGAAGTGAAAAAAAAGATCAGCAAAAGCAAATTTAAAGAGCTGAAACTGCCAATGACAGGCCCGCTAAGAGTGAAGTGAAAGCCTGAACAGATAACCTTCAACCGAATAAATGAGACTCGAGTGGTTTAGTGACAGTTTGTCCCTTAAATATCAGCCTGATGAATCTAGACTCAGGTCCCTAAGTGAAGCTTGTTCTTCCCAAAGATTAAGAGTTGGAATAGGAGGGCAGCCTGGGTGGCTCAGCGGTTTAGCACAGCCTTCGGCCCAGGGCGTGATCCTGCAGACCCAGGATCGAGTCCTGCATCAGGCTCCCTGCATGGAGCCAGCTTCTCCCTCTGCCTCTGTCTCTGCCTCTCCCTCTCTCCTCTGTGTATTCTCATGAATAAATAAATAAAATCTTTAAAAAAAAAAAAAAGAGTTGGAATAGGAGACCCAGACCCACATCTGCGCCAGACACACTACTAACTGCTTTTCCCACACTATTTCATGTAATTCTTGGGGGCAGTCCTATGGGGCAACTCTTCTTACCCCTATTTCACTTAGTAGAAAATATAATTTGCCCAAGGCCACCCAGAAAATAAAACAACAGAGCACAGATTTAGACTCAGTTCGGCCTGAATCAGCGGCCCGTTTTCTCTCTACCATATTGCCACTCAGTTGACTAAAGCTCAGTGAGTACCAGGATGCTGTCTATCTCATTTACCTGATCTCCAGGACCTAGCACTGCATCTTGAACATCCAAAGTCCTTAATTGTTTCCAACTGAATTGAACAAATTAGAATCAAATGAGAATTTTCTTTATCAACATACATCCTGAGTTTTACCACCTTCAGGGAAGTCATGTTTGAAGGATGCCCAGGTCTCCGTATGGTACTTTTGAATTCTATTTCCTCTCTCCAGAAGTCTTTCTTAGTGTACAGTACATTCTTTTCTCCTCGATAGTGACTTGTTTTTGTCTCCACAAGGTAATTTTTTACCTTCACCTTTGCCATAAACTAATTAGGGTCAAGTAGGAGTTGATGATCAAATTGAGGAAAATAGTTTTAGTTACTGTGGTAAAATAAAAAGGATGAATGCTCTTGTAAGATTTATATTCTGACTCTGACCAAAATGTTTTGAACATCGGCATGATTTTGTGGCCTCTCAAGTGGGTCACCGTGGGAAAAATTATTAGGAGATACAAGTTCTGACACATACAATACTAAGGAATCCAACTGTTTTAATAGAAACTGATTTAGGGGTTAGTTTTCCTCTTAACTCAAAGAATATAAGGGTTTTCAGTTAAGTTTAGATTAAAGCAAAGTGGTTTAGAAGTATAGATTTTTGAATATGGATTGGTAGAGCAGCAAGTGAAGAGTGGGAGTCAAAATGGGAACAAACAGAAAACCGAAGAATGAGAAAAAGAACACAGATCAGAGCAGTCTTGCCTACATCAGGTTTATTACTGAAATAGTGAAGAGGTTTTTGAGTGGGAAACGTGACTGATGCAGGAGAATGTCTTAGTCTGTTGTGACCTCCATCTTCCACACAGTTGGATCCCTTGCAATGTAATCCTTTCTGGAGGAGTTTATCGTATGTTTTGGAACACTTTTTTATTATCTTGTTTGTGAATTCTTCACACTAAATGTTTTTACCTTCTCTCTTACTCCTACCACACTCTAAGCAGGCCAAATGTTTGTACTGTGAAATCTGTAATCCTTACAATCTGTTACTCTGCAAGTAGATGAAATGTCAGCAATGGAGTTGTACTATGTGTAGTACAGAATAAAGGAGAATGAGAACTCACTGAAAAACATGAGCTCGAATAATTAAAAGATAAAAGAGAAGGGGCACCCCCACCCACACTTGTTTTAAACAAGGCTAAACGTTTTTTTATGAATTTTACAAACAAGAGTCTTTAAATCATTTTTAATTTTATTAACTTATTCTCTTATTTACTCAACATATATATAGAAAGCCCCTTTTATGAGCCAGGGACCAGGCTAGTTTGCAAGAATGCAATGGTGAAGGAGACAGACCCATTCAGCTTAGTCAGTTATACTTTAATGGTGAAACAGCACTGTAGGGGAGATTTAAAGCTCTGGCCCTGGACTCAACCTACCCAGACCCAACCATGACTCCCCTTGCTACTGGTGTGTCCTTGGGCTTGTTACTTAACCCTTCTGTAAAATGGGTTATTACCTACCTGCATGAGCTATCGTACACTCCAAACGAGAAAATTCACATGAAGCATGTAGAATAATTCTTGGCACCTAACAAACTCAAATAAATGTCATTTTTATTATTGGGAACACAGACCGGTGCCCTTCTTTCCTTGTCAGTAGAAAAACCATTGCTCTGACCTGTATCTTTCGTCTTACGAAGAGAGTTGGACAGACTAAGGGTTCAGAGAGCTTTCACTGTCATGCATGTTTTAATAAAAAGGAGGTATCTGAGCTTAGACCCCATGTCTGAGAGACTGTGGGGCATGGAAAGAGAGCATAAATGATAACGCAGGGTAAGACTTACCATGCAGGAGTGGAAGGTGGCATAACACAACATGGCTCCAATGACTGTGCACTTCTCAATGCCCTGACACCACAAAAAAGAACTCAAAGCTCAGGCGCTCCTATAAGCCAAAAAAACTGACCATGACTAGTGTTTGCAAGGATGTGGAAAAATCAAAACCCTCATGCATTTCTAGTGGGAAAATAAGATGGGGTAGCCACTTGGGAAAAACAGTTTAATAGTTCCCCAAAATATTAAATGGAGAGTCATTATATGACCCAGCAATTCAACTCCTGAGTATATACTCAAGAGAAATGGAGACACATGGCCACACACACACACACACACACACACACACACACAAACCTGCATGAGAATGTTCACAGCAGTATTTTTCATAATTGCCAAAAAGTAGAAAGCACTCAAATTTCCATCAGCTGGTAAGTAGTGTAAACATGCTAAATCCACACAACAGAATACTTTTCAGCCACACACCAAAAAAGGAATGCAGCACTGATACATGCTCCAACACGGATGAACCATAATAGACAAATCCACAGACAGGAAGCAGACTAATGGTTGCCAAGGGCTGTGAGTTGTAGGGGGAGGAATGAATAATAACCACTAATGGGTATGGGTTTCTTTGTGGGGTGATGAAAAGATTCTAAATTTAGATAGTGATGATGGTTACACATTTCCACATATACCAAAATCCATTGAATTATATACTTTTTAAGAGGATGAATTTTATGTTAGGTGAATTATATCTCTGGAAAGCAGCTTTTAAAAAAAAGAGTTTCAAGCACTGAAACCCGAAATATGGAAGCATGATGTCTGACGTTGATTGAGAGCTTCATTTGAAACAGCACTCAGGGGTGCTGGGAGTTCTCTCCTGATATGGTTTGAAAAGTTTAGAGATGCTTCCTCAGAATATTCTAGTTTCCCTTTGAACCACAGCATTTGTCTCCAAGATCATGCTCCTCACCACATGACTCTTGATTTAAAGCCAATACTAAGATCCCCAGGCCATGTGGCTAGCCAACGAGAACTCAGGAATTCAAACACGTTTTTTTTCTGATTCCAAAGTTATGTTTCTACTGGCCTCTGCCTCTTGGGGTAGAAAGCGTGAGCCTTAATTCTCCTGACATAAAAACACTGCTTGAAATATGAAGACTAATCCATTTATAGCCTGTCTTCATACCATAGCTTCTCAGATTCTCCAAGTCATTTGCTTGCTCCTTTCTGGACCTTTTCTAGCAACATTACACCTTTTTTGAAGTAGAAGCTGATAGATAATAAAATGCACTCCTATGAAATGTAATTCAATGCCTCTTGACAGTTTTGTCCACCAGTATTACCACCACTCCCGGCAAGCTGCAGAACGTTTCTTACCCCCAACAAGTCCCACATGCCTCTTTGCAATCAATCCCCAGCTCCTAGAGGTAATTTGTTCTGCTTTTTCTCACCATGGATTAACTTGTCTGTTCTTGAACTACATGTAAACGGAATCATGCTATTTTGTGTCTGGCTTCTTTTCCCTCCAGATGTTTCTGAGATCCTTCCTACAGTTGCATACACAGCAGTTCACTCCTTATTACTTAGTATGAATAGTCCACAATTTACCCATTTTCGTGTTGATAGACTTTTGGCATTGTTTTCCAATTTTGAAATATGATGAACAAAGCTGTCATAAATGTACAGCTTCCTGTGGACATATGTTTTCATTTCACCTAGCACTGCCAGGTCATAAGTAAGCATGTATCATGCATTTTTAAGCTAAAGCGACCAGAACCCCAGGTAATAGTCTATGTAGGAAAACACTGTGATACTCACTGTCTGAGATTCAATAGCATTTTCTTCTCATTCTAAGGAGCCTCCCTGATGATGCTCGGCTCTCTTTTGTCTTTGACCGTGGCAGTGTATTATCTATGTGATACCACACGCTTGACACCTCATTACCCACAGCTTTGGTCTCCAGGTGGAAGTGTTTAGCCACATAATATGCTCATACATGGAAAGATGCCTTGTTCACCTGTTTCGTCGACAACACAGGTGGAGTATGAGCTCCTTATAAGTAAGGAAAGTATTTCCTTTTGCACAACATAGGAGTTAAATTTCAGGAAAAAGTGTGGCGCAGGTCAAATGAGGATGTAATTCAGGGTCCAAATCCCATAAACTTTCTGAACCTCATTTCTTTATCTGAAAAATGTAATATAGATTATGTACTTTTATGTTTGAAAATTGTTTCCTCCAATGATTTTCAGTAAATATAGAGTCAGGTAACCCATTAAAACAACCTAATTTTAGAATATTTCCATCACCCCAAAAAGAAACTTCATGCCCATTTGCAATCACTCCTATTCCTATGCTCTGTCCAGAGGCCACTGTTAATCTACTTTCTACCTCAATGGATTAGCCTAATATAGACATTGCATATCAGTGTAATCCTGTAATACATGGCCTTAAAAGGACTGAGATACCTGAGTGGCTCCGCTGGTTAAGCATCCGACTCTTGATTTCAGCTCAGGTCATGATCTCAGGGTGTTGAGACGCAGCCCCGTGTGAGGCTCCGTGCTGGGCGTGGAATCTGCTTAAGATTCTCTCTCTCTCTCTCTCTCTCTCCCCCTTTTCCTCCCTGCCCCAAGCCCCTCTCCCCACCCCCGCTCCCATCCCCACCTTGTGCTCTCCACCCCCCCAAAAAAAGTCTAATGTCAAATAAATTCCTAAAATAAATAGACACCTTGAGTAATGAATCACTGTTTCGTGCGGGAAAAGTCCACTGTTTGCTGTTTAACAGTTTCAGGTACTTCCCCTCTCACTGTAGGGCCAGTGACGGTCTCAATATCCCTGGGCCACTTCTTCCCACCCTTTCCAGATTTCAGGTGTCTGCAGGCAAAGTGGAATGGCACCTAAGCTTTTGGAAAAGCGAAGGGAAGAATTCTCTGTCGGTCTGCTTCCAACAGAATGACCGTTGGCACCTGCTGGGTCCTGCCAGCTTCATCTCCTCTCTTCCCTGTTCTTGGTCTCTTGACAAGAGGGAACTTAGGGAACAAATAAACTGTGTAGCTTTTTTGTTCCACTTTCAATGTCCCTCGAGTCACTAATACTGTGCAATTATATTCTCCCCAAGATGGCAGGGTGTACGTCACTGTGCCCACTGGCGCGTCGTTCTCCTGGGCTCCAGGAGCTGGCAAATTTCTGGCTTGGAAAACAAGAGAGCCTGGGGCGGGAGGAGAACTCAGAGCCCAGCAAACCCAAGCCACGGGCAAACCATCTAGTGTACCCTTAAAATGCTTAGAAGGTAGTGTTCTTAGAAGTCCTGCCTTCCGTCCTAGAGTGAGCCCCTGCTTTTTTAACATCCTTTCTGAAAGTAACTTCTAAACCTGTATCTCTTTTCATGGAACACAGTCAGTTTATATTTAAAGACAATTTTCTGGACTTCAGGTAAGACCGGAGTGTAGGGATGAGTATCTGGAAGTGAAGCACAAGGCCCCACAGACAATGCTATTAAAAAGGAAGTTTTTTTGTTTTTGTTTTTGTTTTTGGAAAATACTTGTAGCCCAGTCTTCTCAAAGTTTCAGACACTTTGGAATGTGGTAAGAGGCCGTGTTTACCAAAAGTTAAGCAACTGCTCTTTAGTTTAAGATGTTGTTTCTACATAAATAAATCAATATTCTGACAAGGCACTCCCCTGAAGTTGTGCTCTCTGCTAGCGTTTGAGGAGAGAAGGGGGAAAAAAATGTCTTTCTGGAACCAGCATGTCAGGAGTAGTCTGTTCTTAATTGTATCTCAGTGTCAAAAAATAAAAATAAAGTGAGATTAGAATTTAAAATAGGTCAAGAGTCTGGAGTAGTTATATGTTTTGAAGATAGAACACATTTTTGAACAGCCTAAGCCATCAAGAGAGAATGCAGACAGCCTTTGAAATACTTGCCTAATATAAAATCAACATCTATGTTTAACTTAGATTCTGAGGAGAGATGTACGCTTTGTTTGAGGTCACTGACTTTCCAAGTACTATCATACTGATATTTTGTTTATATTGAGGCCATGTTTGAAAATCACATAAAGGCTATGGGACCTGCATGTCACGGTAGGCTTGCCTGATTTTAGGGGGGGAAGCCATTCGTGTTTCTATTTGGTACACTGTATTTGCAAAGCTCTGTTACCTGGAAAAACCAGGTAGAGCAAGACTTACCATATTTATTTTTATTTTTTTTTAAGTCTTTACTCTCTTTTTTTTTTAATTTTTTTTTTTTTATGATAGTCACAGAGAGAGAGAGAGAGAGAGAGAGAGGCAGAGACGCAGGCAGAGGGAGAAGCAGGCTCCATGCACCGGGAGCCCGATGCGGGACTTGATCCCGGGTCTCCAGGATCGCGCCCTGGGCCAAAGGCAGGCGCTAAACCGCTGCGCCACCCTGGGATCCCAAGACTTACCATATTTAAATGCACATCTCTTGAGGGTTTATATGAGCCAGGCAGGCACTGTGCCAAGTATGGTAGCTCACTGATTCTTCACAATGACACTATGGGTGTTTTTATTCCAAATGTATAGACAAAGAAGACAAAACTCAGAGAAGTTAAAAATTGCACCAGGTCCTGTAGCTAATGGGATGGCTGAAACTCAGACTTTTGTCTGACTCCAAACACTCATCCTTTCTGCTAAACAGCCTCTGAGAAGCAGGTTATAAGGCCTGTGCTAGGGATATTTTAATCTGCAAACACACGAACACACTGCACATGTCCTACAGTTTGCTTCCCTGACTCTGTTCTCCCAACTCCAAGGCCACTACCACACTGTGCAAACGGAGGGCTGCAACAGCCTGCCTCAGTTTGACGCCCTCCTTATTCCCAAGTCTCTGAGCTGCTCCCAGACTTTCTGGGGCAGTCTTTCCAGTGGCAAAGATAGACCTGTGAAAGGTCCCACAGAATATTCACATGTTTCTGCTCCCAAGTCTCTCCATCCCATCTTAGGATTTGTTCCATTCCATTATGCTCCAAGTTCCTGGAAACAGGAAATCATTGCTTCCATGTCTTTCTCTGCTTTTCCCTATAGCGGGTATGATGATGAACAGGGAGCAGGACGTCCTACCTTGTAATCATGAATAAAACACTAAAGATTATGGAAACGTCTTAATGCTCTCCAAACAATGTTTAATTAGAAACAATGGAATGTATAGACTTTTTTTTTTTTTTTTGGAAAACAAGATACCTTTGTATGCTTAGAGTTCTCTAAGCCCCTATGATTCATAAAGCAATAGAAAAAGCTCCTTATTAACATCTAATGGAGAAAGTCAGATACTGAGTTCTGCAGAAGTATACAATTTTTGTCATTGCTAAAATCATTTTTAAAGAGCAATCTGCCAAAAATGGATGATTCCCCTATAAAATAATACAATTTGAAATATGGCACTATCCTCCTAGATTTCCATTTCAAAACCCTAACCCTTACAAGAAAAGGAAAAAGGACAGAAAAAAGCAAAAGCTACCTCTTATGAAACTAGATGATTACTAAATGGATGCCATCTAGTATCCAATTTGTTCTTTCTTCAAATCTCAAAGTTTCATATTTTGAAAAAGCCATTTTAGCATTCCCACCTGGAGATTTTCATGTCATCTTTGTAATAGGAGTTCCTTTAACCAGTTTCACATACAACTTGGCCAAATTTTTAAATATTTCTTTATGTCAGGTCTGAATTTTAGTGGGATAACTAGCCTTTATGAAATGAGTCGTGGCTGGTGTCATTTCCAATCATGATTTTCAAAGCCCTGCAAAGTTGCTGCCAATGCAGGAAACCACATCTGGCACCATCTGTATCAGATGATTTCTGGAGACCTTGATTCTCATCACCACGGCCACTGCCACGGCCACCACCACCACCCCACCACACCCAAACCCAACCTCTTCTACCTGCTAGCTGCTTGTGCTCCCTCTTCATAAATTCCCTAATTTGGAGATTCCAATTGCTCATCACAGTTTCCTTGGGAAGAAAAATAACTTACAAATTCAATTCAAATGTGAAATAAGTAAGTACAGTAGCTCATGCAATCTCACCAACTGTATGATAGTTAACCAAGTTTGCAAATAAAGAGAAGAGGCTCACAGAGGCTAAGAAACTGTCCAAAATCACATAATGAGGAAGTATGACCAGAAATTCAAAGTCCATGGGTTTGACTTGTTTCAAAGTCCACATTAATTGTTATTTCTTCTATTTTGAAGTTCTTTTAGACCAAGGAGTTCATATCAAATTCCTAGCACTGGAAGTTAGGAATGATTAGAGGAATGTATAAGAGACCCTGGTAATGAACTCATTAAGACCTGCAGCACATGATTCTGGTGGCCTTTTATGTTTTTTTTTTTTTTTAAATGGACTGAGGGACACCTGGGTGACTCAGTCAGTTGAATATCTGACTCTTGATTTTGGCTCAGGTCATGATCTTAAGAGGTGGTGAGATGAAGCGCCACATGGAGTTCTGTGCTCAGCTGGAGGAGATTCTCTCTCTCTCTGCCCCTCCCGCTGCCTGCTCTTGCTCTCGCTCGTGAGCTATCTAAAATAAATAAATAAATCTCTTTTAAAAATGGATTGAGGTTTTTCCTGAAGAAGTAATCAGTATCAGAAAGGTGCCTCTTTAAATTCCATGTGAGTCTGAGTTCCTGTACTTCACTCCTGGTATGGTAAATGAAAGGAAATTATTTAGCTCAGTGACTATTACTCCAAATACAACAGGGCTAAACCTGAAGATAGAAAAGAGCTGAGACCTAGCTAAATTTTTAACAAGGCTGATTTAAGGCAGAGCTGCTCTTTGGGGCATTTGGTTCAAGTCTGAGATAAGTACTTACACCAGGATGTGTTGTACAAGTCACCAGGGGATGATCTCATGGCAAAACCCAGTACACAATCTCAAGGATCAAACCTCCTTTCAGATCCTCATGTTCTACACATAATGAATTCAGTGCCTTGGGCTAGAACTTATATAACTGGGAGCAAAAATCAGCTCGTCATTGTAACTTCTACAGGAGGTAATGCTTGAGACACAGAGTGATCTGTGGAGCACAGAGCCCCTTGCCCAGTGAAGTTAGAGCGCCAGGACGCGAAGTGGGAAGCCGAGGCTGGGAGCAGATCTGGGAAGAGTGCGGAGCAGTCTGTCTCCAGCCCAGGTGCTGACCAGCCATCTCGCACCGCCTCTCCCAGCCCTGCCAATGTTCTCTAAGAAAAGGCTTAAGGCTGCCTCCTTTCTGGATAAAATCGTAGGCACTTGGACTTCAGAACTGACAGTGGAAATGGTTCAAATCCTCAATGCAAGCTCTGGCGAACTTAAACCAAGATTTTGTAAATGTTAAGTTAAGCTCAACTCTCTCAAAGAGTTTAAGACCTAAATTATTCAAATAAATTCTGAGACTGTGACAGTTAAGGACTAATCTATCCCCAAACAGAAACTGCCACTGACATCCTCTATGCTTCATCCTTCTGATTAAAAGCTCTGAGATTACTTTCTTACTTAAAAAGCAATGTCTGTTTGGATTTTATCTCATGCCCCACATATTTTAACTTGTATTAGTTCACATTTGTCCCCCAAAATGTAGATCATTAAGCAAATGATGAGTTTAAGATTTACATGATCTCCATTCTTCTGAGTGTCACAATGAATATGATTAATATTGCCTCACATTTGCATTGACACTTTCATGTGTGCTGAAGGCCACTGGGACTCAGCTCTATGCTTCTGAACCAAATTCTGTCCTCCCTCAAGTCTCAGGGCTTGGCCTCTGCGGTAGCCACCCATCTGATTTGGCCTCTCATAAAAGAACTAGATTCTCTTTCGCAAAATGAGGGAACAGAGTATTTCATGTCCATTTAAAATATCCATTTAAGGCAGCTTACCATGACCTTCTCAAGCCACTGGAGTCCAAAATAAAAAGAAAGGCGTTCAAATGTGGCATGGAAACCAAAAAAAGAGCCTCCTGACAGTGTTGAATGTTGAAACAGCTCTCTAAAAGAGCCTACCTCTCTGGAGGCTTTTTAAAAATAAGAATTGGGACATGGGTTTGTAGTCCTGCTTCAAGGTAAGGGAATAGACAAGGTGATCTCTCATGGGATCTACTAGCCTGGTGATTCATCAAAGATGTTTAAAAAACAAAGCCATGAAAGAAACAGAGCTCTGGCATCGATCTAAATCAAGGCTTACATGGACTTTCTCTTTTTTTTTAAACCCCTAATCTCTCCTTGCATTTTCATAAGACCTATCTCAGTAGGACATACCCTCTACAATTACTTTGACAAACAACAGTATCAGTACTTATGTTTTTAGTCTCTTTCAAAGTAATCAATTTTTGACAATGAAAAATAGCTGAAACCGACTCCTAAAGCTCTGGACCACAGTGATAGATCTGGGGAGTTGATTAAGCAAAGTGAGTGTCCATACATCAGCCCCTCGCTAAATTTCTTGGGCAAGTGCCCATGGGCAGCATAGTCTCAGTGGAAAGTTAAGACAGATACAATAAAAACAGGAGTTGTGTCATGGTGACTTTCCCAGCAGGTACCTTGTAAAGAAAGGTACCAGGTAAAAAAATTTTTTTTCTTTTTTATGTTTAATGAGGAGTACTTGCAGCAAAAAAAAAGAAAAGAAAGAAAAGAAAAGAAAAAAAGAAAGAAAGAAAAGAAAAGAAAAAAGAAAAGAAAAGAAAAGAAAAGAAAAGAAAAGAAAAGAAAAGAAAAGAAAAGAAATCTGTCCAGAGTTAGGAAATTTCACATTGTAAAGAGTTCTTGCAAACAGAAGCACTAACAAGCTGAGCCTCTGGCCATCATATTTAAACTATGTAGATGTTCATATTCTCGGATGCCAACCTACTCTAACTTATTTCAATATAGCAACATGCACTCAGCATTCAACAGTAAGAAAATGGTTATGTATACTCCTACTTAGTGGATAGTAGATAGCCAATAGACATAATTATATGGAAAAATACATTTGTATGTTAAGCAGAAAAAGCAAAATATAAAATTTATATATATGCCTTAGTTGTGGGTCTTTTTAATATTTGCACAAAGGACAGAGATAATTTGGGGATCTCTGAAAGTGAGAATATTGTCTTAGGATGCTGAAGATATTTTTGTCCCCATTTTTGACACACATATATAAATATAAATGCCCACATGTGATGCCTGACATAACAAATGACCACTCTTCCAAAATTTAGTCTAGTATATTCTTATTTCAGAACAGGTTTTCAAGTGCTCTACCATGAGTTGTAAGAAAATGGGGATAAACTCACCTAATCCCTCCTACATTCCCCTCTGTGCTCTGAATACCCCGATACCAACTGCAGTGTAGACACGTTGAATGGGTTTCCATTTTAGCTTATGTTCAGCTGGTGAATTTCTTTTCCTTGTTCCAAATTAGTTTGCCCCAGAAAATTTCCCACCAATTATACCAGGAAAACATTTAGTATTTGCTCTTATGAAATTAGAAAACAGGAAGGTCAAAACAGATCAACATTTTAAAATAAGACCCAGAATACCTCTGCAGTACTGCAGAGCTCAAACCCCATCGGTGCATCACTTATGTCCTGTATCACAGACAGCAAGAAATTTGGAAAGGGCTAACAAAAGCTGTTGGGGCTGAAATAAAATCTTGACCAGCAAAGAGAAGTTTTTGTGGTGAATCTTGCCACGCAGCACAAAGGAATGGGGCAAAATAACGAGATGAAGGCTTATACCTTCGGTTAAAGCAGCAGCAAATCTATTGTTAAAAGGCTTTCAACGCCTTCGAGATACCATCACACAATCATATCGACCTAAGACTTCCTCGAAGCGTGGATTTTAAAACACTTACATTTTAAATGCCAGCCAAGCTCTATGATACGTAGCCATCAAATTTGTGTTCCCCTCTCCCGGCCACACAGGAAACTCTTTGGTGTCTGGCAGGTTGGCTCCGTTGTAGTAAAACCTAGTAGCCTTTGGACGTTCTGCTCTAACATTTGAATCCCGCTTAAGTATCAGGGGGAGTGTGGGACCTGAGGGAAGCCCAACTATTCTCTCGTTTCTAGAAGACTTTAGCCTATTTCTTGTAGCTACGGAGACTGGACTTCCCGGCTGTCCTACCAGAAGCTCAGGGAGTGAGACTTCCCAGGACTGACTGTGTCACTTTCCAAATCACCGTTTCAAAGTGTGACACAGAACACCCTCTTGGTGGGGAAAGCAGTATTCTAGCCAAAAAGAACAACAGCATATAATCTCCTTGGTGGATGTAGTAAAACAGACCAACAGGTACTGAACAGAGGAAAAAAAAAAAAAATACCGTCACACATCTAATTTCATACTGAAAAAAAAAATAGAACTTTTTCAATGCCAAGTTCAGGTCCCTTTGTAAATGCCAGGTTTGAGTGATAAATAATTTCCATAAATCATTTCCATGAAAAGCAGAGGAAATACTGCCCACTTCGTGTAAGGCTTATGGTTTCCTCTTTTCCTTCAGATTTAGTGTGACTGCAGAAGACCCCCAGAGTAGGAAGGCCTTTGTACTCAGGTTGCAAGTGCCTCTGCCACTCCTGAACCCAGCAAACAGAAGTCAGCTAGCCTCTCATGCTTTTAATTTCCTTATGCATCAGACAGAGAATACAAAACCTCATTACAATGTCAATAATACCTCAATTTAAAACAAAACAAAACCCTCATCACAAGCAATTGTAATAAGATGCAGTAAGGTGAGAACACTCAGAACCAGGAAGTAAAAAAAAAAAAAAAAAAGAACCAGGAAGTATGCAATGAATACTAGCTCACTCTGCTCTTTCCTTCATTTACAGTCTGGGGCAATTATAGCTCACACAATAGCTATTTGTGTTAAATTGCCTGCTACCTCTTTAAAACACAAAGATGATATTTATTGATAAAGGGAAAAAATACATAAAGCTTAAATCCTGCACCATAAAAACATTTCCCAACAGTGTAGTCCAACAAAATGGGACAGGGCTCTTCTTGCCATTCACAGAGAGTTAATTTTAGCATAATCATTTAAGAACTCAACTATTTGGACTTTTTACAAGGTCTGGCAGTCCAAACCCCTTTCCATCATATGACATTTCCTCTGCATGCTGCACGTTGGGCTACTCGGTCTGAGAGGCCTGTGACAAGCTATAGTTAATAAGTTTTCCATGGTGTCAAAAGTAATAATATTAATGCGCCGTTGTGAGTTAAATTAATTTTGTTTTGTGCACTGGCCTGCATAAACATGAATGACATTTCAAAATATGATCAGATAGGAACTGAGGAAGAGCCAGAATGAGACACGCTCACCAGAGCAGGGCAGCCAGCTGCATGCACGCATCTGGGGACACAGGAAGAGAAGTGCAGGATATTATTACAGCAAAGGGGGTGTTGCTTTAGTTCATTTTGTCCCTTAAAAAAAATAAAATCCTAAGAGAGATTTCTGTCTTTCGAGAAACTAGAGATGTTTGACATCCTGGCTCTCTATTTGGAAATGAAAGAGCATCTCTTGGCTAATCTCTGATTTCAAGTGTCTTCAATCCACAGATTTTTTTTTTCTTCTCCTGCAAGAGGCAGCTGATTGGTAATAGCTTTTAAATGGATGACCATCAAGTGGCTTTTTAAAGTCCTAATGGTTGTGTTTATTTCAGAGACTTCTTCAGATTCCCCCCCCACGTACCCTGCCAATGGCACCAATAAATAGGCCCTCTGTACACAGTTAAAAGATACTGCTGAACCTAGAAAGAAAACATGTTACAATGACCCAGGGATCAGATGAGCAAAAGCAAGCGGTGTGTGTAATATCTTGTCTTTTTCCATTTGAGCTGTAGTATCTCAACTGTTGCAACCAGAAATCAAATTATGAGGAAAATCAAGATTTCCCTATTAAATTGGTCTTATTATTACCTCTATAGGAGCTCTATAATCATTTGTACACTACACAGAACTATTATATGTTACATGGGATGTTTTATGGACACAGCGATGTGATAGTGTGAAGGCTCCTCAGACCCTAAGCTTGACAATTTAGGCTATATCCTATAGTAATAAGCTTCTACATTTCTTTCATGTATCTGTTAGCACCTTTTTTTTTCCTGTTTAGAAGTACTCTTGATGTGCCACCCGATTTTTATTTTTTTTTCTTTTTTTTTTTTTCCACCCGATTTTTAAACTTTTATTTACAAGTTCCTTTTGTTTTGTTTTATTTTGTTTTTTAAGAGAGCATGTGGGGAGGGGCAGAGGGAGAAGAAGGGAGAGAAATCTTCAGCCCCATGGTGAGGGCTCGATCTCACAACCCTGAGATCATGACCTGAGCCAAAATCAAGAGTCAGACACTTAACTGAGCTACCGAGCTACCCATGTGCTTCTAAAAAGTTTCTCTATTTTAATAAAATTAAGAGCACTGTACTCTGGGCTGTTCATATATTGTTTGATATCTGCAGCCTTCCCACACAATATGGAAGTATCGTTACCATCATTTTATAGAGGAAAAGTGAAGGGACTCCCCCCAAAGTCCTATGATTATTAAGTTACAGAATCTGTATTTTAACTCAGGTCAATCTGACTCCAAAGCCAGGTGACACACTCCACAAAGACCCTTGCCTTGCTTCTTCCCAGCAATCAACCCATTAAATACAAGAATTGCCTAAGTAACTATATGCTCTATACCTTCTACCTTTAAGTATCTCAAATGAAATCACATGAGCAAAGGACATGGTTCCTTTGTGAAAGATTTTTTTTTCATTAACCTGATGATGTAACTCAGCAAACACACATCTACAGATCATTCTCTGCTGAACCCCGGTGTTCTACAGATGAATTAGACCTGGTTTCTCCCCCCAAGGTGTTTATAGGTGTCTGAGGAAGGGATGTTGCTGTCTGGAAGTAGAAACTTCAAAGGGATGATGTGAAAGTGAATCTGAAGTGAGTTATAAAGGAGGACTAGGAATTCAAGTTGAGAATAAGGACTTCCAAGCAGAGGAAGCTGGGTGAGCATGTGGAGCATTTCAAGAACAAGATGCCTAGACCAGGCTAGGATCGAGTACACATAAGAGAAAAACAAAGCGGGGAGGGGGAGAGGGGGGATGATCCAGAAAAATAAATAAGGGTAATATCTTAGGGCCTTGAATGTGGGAATTAACATTTGATTCTGGTTGGCTGCCATAAGGATATTAAAGCTGCCAGTTTAGAAAGCTAGCGCTGGCAATACAAAGATTAACTGGCATCTCTGGCGTCCATTTAGGGGGTTGTTGCAGAGTGTACAAAAATCTATGACAGTGAAGAAAACTCAGATTTGTAAAAGGTTTTAAGAAATGTATTTACAGGGACACCTGGGTGGCTCACTTGGTAAGCTGCTGACTTTTGATTCTGGCTCAGGTCATGATCTCAGGGTTGTGGGATTGAGGCCTGTAATGGGGCCCCCTCGCTCAGCATGGGGTCTGCTTGTCCCTCTCCCTCTGCTCCTCCCCCACTTGTTCTCTGTCTCTTAAATAAGTAAATATTTTTTTAAATGTACTCAACAGAACCTTGTTATCAATTAGACAGGTGGGAGACAGAGAACCATTGAAAATGATTCTAATTCTAGCTTGGCTGACTGAAGTGAATAAACAGGGCAAATTAAATTAATTACAGAAAGAAATGCATTAATTTTGAGGAAAACCATAAGTTCTATTATGGACACATTGGTTAAAACAGTTCATTTCAATTTAAAATATTCATATCTTTTTCCCCTCACTAATAACTTGCTTAATTTAAATGCTTTACATATAGTATTTAATGTCTCCAAAATAGTACCATACCCATTATCAACTACCATTACTTAGTTTTTTCTACTATGTCCTCATGAGTCTAGTATTTCTCTAAATTGCTCACAAGTCAAAAGCCATATACTTTCTCTTAAAAAAAAAAAAAACCTCCAAAGGAAAAAATGTTCTGAAGAAGAGAAAATAGCCTTCACTCTTGCAGTTTCAGCTGGCATATCTTCTGGCTTCCCCGTGAGCTTTCTGATTTCCATTTTAACTCTTCCCAGCCAAGCAGCCAGATGTAATACACCTGCTGTGCTGACCCCAGCTCAGGACGACTGAAGAGTCAAGTGGGAGGCAAAATCCAACCCATGTTTTACCCAAGGGTAGGATTCGGTGGACTTCAACTTTGATAGACTGACTATGTGAGAAGATCCTGTGCTGCCCTGTAGAAGGAGAACCTAGGATGGGTCCAAGGGTGGTGATACCCACACCTTCACACAGACATCTTTCCAGGCCCCATTCCTGATTGTCCATGTGCTCTTCTGTGTATCCAAGAACAGTCTAGTGAGACAGCTGACTAGAGTGGTGGGTGTGTCTATATAAACATTCACAAGGCATTATCCGTCCATCAATTAATACAACAAAAATATGAGCGTCTGTTATGTGCCAGGTACTACACCTGGCACTAGCCAAGCAGTGAGCCTGCAAAGATGGATAAAATATCATTTCAAAAAATCCTTAGTTGTTTATGGATAGAAATGCTACTGAGAAGAATAGAATAACTAGCAGGCACTATGCATTTACCATGTTCTAAGCACTGCTCTAAGCACTGCTCTAAGCATCTCATTGAGTTTATCTCATCTCACTGAATCCTTTCAACAACTAGTTGCGATCAGTTCTATCGTTATCCCCATTTCATAAAGTCAGAAAGAGAAAGCTCAAGGAGATGAAGCAATCTGCCAAAGGCCACTAGCTAGACAGTGGCAAACAGGGTTTCAAATCTCCATCTATAGGAGACTTTAATTCTAACCTCTACTACATGCAGCCCAGTAAGTACTTCAATCACACAATCCATTGGCCTTTGGCCACAGGAGAACTGAGAAGATAGCACTTGCCTCTTGGTTAGAGAAGGTGGCTTGCTTTTATATTTTTCTAATTCACTGCTTAAAATAATCCCCTTTTGCATTTATCCCCTCTTTTGCAGAAAGCCTATCCTTTCTTTTTTTTCTTCTCTGACCTCACTAAATCCCTAAGAGGCCAGAGAATAAGTTTTATTATCCCTTCTGAATCAAGGCAGTTTGATACATCTCCTTTAGTCAGTGTATTTAGCTCAGGCAACCTCATAATGTAAAGGGAAATTGGGGAGCTTGTGTTTGGACATGCTTCTGCTCCTCTGAGAAACACTTTCATCTCAACGAGTCTGCAGATAGCCGTGCAAGACCTTGAGACGGTCATTCAGGAATTGTAGTCTGCTGATTCTTGTGCATTCTGTAAGACTTGAAAGCAATTACACATTGCTTAACAGACGATGCATAATATTAGAGATAAAGAATCTGGCTGTGAACACTTACACCAGGGAAATCCTGCCATGTTTTTTTTTTTTTTTCCAGTTCAGCATCTTATGCTAACAGTAGCTTACTGGCATAGAGTTTAATACTATTGAATAATGATCCACTATAAAAGGAAAATTAAAATTTCACAAGTTTTGCCACATAGAAGAACGAACATGGACTCTGGTACTTAAAAGACCTGTGTTCTGGCTTCTAAAACCCATGTTAAAAAGTTACTTCACATGACTGAGCCTCAATTTGTTCATTCACCAGAGAGAATGATGACCTGTATTTCATGGCATGGGAAGATCTGAAATCCATCAGTGAGGGCTTATAATCAAAAACAACATTTATTGAGAACTAAGTGTCAGATTCTATTGTACTAGATGTACTGCGCATATATTAAGTCTTTAATCCTACTCCTTTGATTTAGGGTCTTTAAATCCCACTTTACTGGTGAGGATACAAAGTCCCACAAAAGTTCAGAATATTCCCAGATCATACAACTAGTGAGAAGCCCTGGTTTGAACTCAGTTTAACTGCAGTCTTAACTATCGCAGTTACCGTTTCCAAAATAATTTTTGAGAACCTGACATCTTTTAGGAATACAGATTTAGGCTCCAGTCCATTTTCCTTTCTTGATATACTTTTTTTTAAGAATAGGAAACTTTTTCAAAGACCCTAGGAAAAACTGCCCCAACTTATTTCTGTGAGCTGTTCAATTTTAAACTTTACCTTCACACACAATTGAGGAGCTTTTTTTTTTTTGGCTCTTTGTTTTTATTTTAATCCCAGTTTATTACCATACAATGTTACATTAGTTCAGGTGCACAATACAGAGATTCAACACTTCCACACATCACCCAGTGCTCGTCAGGACAGGTGCACTCCTTAATCCCCATCACCTGTTTCAGATACCTCCCCTCTTCTTCCCCTCTGGTAACCACCAGTTTGTTCTCTATCATCTGTTTCTTGGTTTGTCTCCCTCTCTTTTTTTCCCTCATTGTCCATTTGTTTTGTTTCTTAAATTCCACATGAATGAAATTACATGGTATTTGTCTTTTACTGAGTTATTTGGCTTAGCATTACATATTCGAGGTACAATCCATGTTGTTAAAAATAGCAGGTTTTTTTTCGGTGAATAATATTCCATTGTATATAAATCACACATCTTTACCCATTGATCAGTTGATGGACAGACACTTGGTGTATTCATAATTTACAATAGAAACATCTCCCTTCAGAAAGTTTTCCCACCTAACTCTGTACCATTCTCACCTGTAAGTAACATCACTGATTCATTTCTTTACCTTTAATTCATTCTAGATAAATTTTGAATTAACTGTTCTATAATATTATACATTCTCTAACTTTTTTTGTGATTTTCCCCATAAGCTTAAAGATTCTTCTATTGTAACTTCTCAAAAAGTGGTCATATGTATCTACGGTTCATCTTCTCCATCCAAATGCTTTCAAATATTCAAAGATTCATACTATCTAAAGGTTTCTTACAGATAACACAATTTCTTTACTTAAGTATAATTAATATACAATGTTATATTAACTGTAATCATTCAACATAATGATTCAACAACTCCATACATTTCTCAGTGCTCATCACAATAAGGGTACTCTTAATCCCCTTTACCTATTTTATTCATCCCCCTACCCACTTTCCCACTGGCAACCACTAATTTGTTCTCCGTATTTGAGTATTTTTGTCTTCATTCATTTGTTTTATTTCTTAAATTCCACATATGAATGAAATCATATGGTATTTGTCTTTTTCTGATTGACGTTTCACATAATATCATGCCCTCTAGGTCCATCCATGTTGCAAATGGCAAGATGCCATTCTTTTTTATGGCTGAGTAACGTTCTATCACACACACACACCCCACACATCTTTAATCCATTCATCTATGGATGGGCATTTGGCTTGCTTCTGTGCCTTGTCTATTGTAAACAATGCTGCAATAAACATAGGGGTGCACATATCTTTTTGAATTAGTGTTTTCATTTTTTTCAGTAAATACTCAGTAGTAGAATTACTAGATCATATGGTAATTCTATTTTTGTTGATGTTGTTTATTGTTTTCCACAATGGCCTGCACGAATTTGCATTCCCACCAACAGCGTACAAGGGTTCCTTTTTCTCCACATTCTCATTAACACTTGTTATTTCAGATAACACGGTTTTATACAATTCTTTTCAGTTTCAAATTCAAAATGCTCTCCCTTAGATTTCACATATTCTTTCTCCTAGTTGAAAGATTTGGGGCAGTCTTCTGAAACTTGTGTGATTTAAGTTTTTTTCATTTATTTGCCAAGAATTAATTTTCATTTCAAAGCAATGGAAATAAAATTACCTCAGGCTCTTAATTTATCCCTTTGCAGAATGTACTGAACAATGGTCACTACTTTTCTGAAGTAGGTTTTGTGGAATCTACAAACTATTTTAGGGTACAATGTTGGTAAACATGCTTTTATGTGATTTCACGGTTGAAAAAGTGTTTCAAAAAAATTAGTATTGATTTCCATAGTAGGATATCACATAATAGATAAAAACCACAGATAAAAACAAAATCCTAATAAAATGATAAAAGCCATCTGGTGATATTGACGAGAAATGTATGGGTCAGTTTTCTCATTTACATCTCCTAGAAACTTAAGAAAATTTCTTTCATAAAAATATCCTGATCAAAAAGATGAAAGCCAGAAAGCCATTGCAAATAAGGAAGAAAATCATCATAGTTTAAAATGCCTTGAGTTACCAATTGCATAACACAGGTCTTAAAAAACTCTTTTAGTAATCATTGCTCGCAAAAATCTGCGATGTATTTTACATTACTAAAAACACCCTGACATCTCAGCAGGGTCACTCCAACGCTCAGCCTGAATACACGCAAAATGAAGCAAATAGATGTACCTGTGTGCTTTCTTTGTCTGAAGAGAGTGGCTGCCGTTCAAATTCATATCATACTCACCTGCAGATTAACTGTATTTTTGCATTATGTGATTTAGTGACATTCAAGGGACCACTGAATTCTCTAATGTTGTTCTGATTTTCTTAACAATGAACACCAGTGAACTTTCCCCTAGGCAAACCACACGGTAACTAAATTGTTTCTGCAAAATGAACAATTTGTGAAATCTTGGCAAACGAGATTCCAAATATACTTAGAGAGGATCTTGACTTCCTCTGTAACTGCCACAACTTGCAATGCATTTATGGCCTACAGGAGAAATACACTAATTACCTGCATAACCTTTAAGCAGAAATGAATGAGAACAGAAGATCACCACCGAAGAGACAGAAGTCAAAAACTGAAAAAAAAGTAATATGCAGATGAGACAGCTTCACTAAGAAACTGCGAGATCAGTGGAGATGTCAGGAGTGTTCACTTCTCACCTCTGACTTGCTCACTTTAACCTATTTTCTAAAGGAGGTAAACTAACGTTGCTTCGAGTCGGTTACACATAGTCAAGATGAAGAAGTTCCAATTTCTAGTCTGTACGTCTATGTACATGGCTCCATAGAATCTCAGGTATATCCAAAAACTGAAGGGACTCTGCATGAGAAAGACTGTTTCTATTGCCCACAATCTGATGAGATGGTTTTCACAGTGACTCTATGAAACTACCAAGTCGGTACAACAGGCCTATAGCACAAAAACTTTATTTCAGGTAAGGAATTCCTTACAATTCCCATAGCATTCCATCTATAGAGGGTTATTATTCCCCTGGAAATAACTAAAGTGGCCATAGTCTTAATTGACTTTTATACCAACTCAGAAATTCAAATATTCCACCTCAGCTATTAAGTCATCAAGTAACAGAGGGTTCTTTTGCATCTTTACAAGATCCAGCTACTTGATGTCTAAAAAAAGGTAATAATGAAGCAAAGAAGTAGAGGAATTTTTTTTTAAATTTTATTCTGTTATCAAGTTAGCAAGAAAAATAATGTTAATACCTTTCATTTACAGATTACTATTTCAAAGCTCTTTTATATCTTTGATCTCATTTTATTCTTAGCATTTATCATCAAAGGTAGTTATTATATTAATCTGGTTACAATTTCTCTCCTACCATCAAACTAGAGAAATTCCCAGTGTTACTCATGTTATCATTTTTAAAGCCTACTGACTCCTCCCAAATTGTGTTATCTGTTTGCCTTTTCTACATTTTTACTCTGTCAAGTTATTTTCCCAATGATCTTTATCCATTGCTTTTGGCATACCTTCTCCCAGAAAGCCTTCTCCCAAAACGCTACTTCCATTTTTTTGCTTTTCATAAGAAATCTAAATGATATTTTAACTCTAAAAAAAATGTGCTATGTGCTAGACCTAGTTTTTCTCCATCACTAGTGCATATAACATAGCCTTTCATTTTTCCCTCTCAGTCTTGACCAACTAATTGCAAACTTTTCCTACCATAACACACAAATGAAGAATTGTCATCTTTCTCTGTCCTCTGCCCTTCCTACAGTAAGACACAATCTCTCTTGATCTGACCCTTTATACTGACGTTTAGCCATACGGCAGACACACTGTTAGTCAAAACTGATTAAAACACAGGGCTTCTTTAATGAAAGAGGCAGACAGGTAAACAGATATGTAGAGAATAGTACTACAAGTGCTACACTGAGAGTTTGGAAAGGTGTGGTGGAAGCACAAAGAGGGAAGAAGGGCCAGACTCAGAGTATAGTAGAGACTCAAAGAGGTAACAGTTGAGAAATAAGTAGGAATCCAGTAGAAAAACAAAGGGAGGAAGGTTATACCAGGCAAAGCAAGAGCATGTCCAAAGATTGAAGGCACAGTAGAACACGGGGCAATCAAGAGCATGCAAGTAGAGCTCTTGTCCTCTTTCGTGCAAACCCAAATGAAATCGCTTTCAGGTAGTAATGTCTCTGCTCCATAGTGTGTAACTCCCTTGACACTGCTTTGTACAATACTTTTATAATTTTCCTTTTTATGTCCATGGACTTGGCTGCCTACTCAGGCATCATCGGCATAAATGCTGTTTGTACTTTTAAACATCTTTTCAAAATGAGACCAACATTTCCAAGAGTCTATCTAAAAGCTGGCTGTGTTTCACCCGGATGCTTACATTTCTGCCATCTTAGTTCTCCTTGCTCATGAAGACTGGGAGAGCCAGGCCCATTCACAAAGCTGGTCTTTTTTAGCTTTTGTCTTTCCCGCTACACATTCACACCCATGTTTTCCCTTTCCAAGAATCCATTCCCCCACTCTGGGTGGTAGTCTTCCCCCCATTAATGAGTATCAACCTCCTCTTCCCCAACCAATCTCTTCTGGAGTGTTAACTTCCCTCTCTTTATTGTAAACATTGATAATATTTTCCTTTCGGTCAAAAATAATTTCCTACATCTTACCAAAAGGTACCCAAACAGCAACTTTTAGGGGCCATCTACCCCAAAACACATACTTTCCCTTCTTGCTAAACTCCCCATGCTACCTTATTTTTATTTACAACTTTTTATCCTCAGGTATTTTTTCCTCATACGATTTGTTGGCATACATGTAAAGGGCATCTCAGGCTGTTCCAGCCACCACCAGAATGCATCTCTGTTCTGGATTAAAAGCAACTAGAAGCTAGAATGCCCATGTTCTTCTCAATGGCTTCCTATTTCACACTTTTCTATTTCCCTATTCTAATGTCAAATCTCTCTGCTGCCATTAATGGAACTCCAACATATCATAGAATCTTTTTCCAATGAGACTGCTCTAACCTGTATCTCCTACTTCAATCTGCGAGAGAACCAACAGTCTAGATTTAGCTTGGTTCAGGGAAATCACCACAGTGCTTTGTGCTTTTCCTTCTGACACAGTCTACAAAATATATCCTGTCATCTGAGATTCAATCAAATTCTTTATGTCTGTGGACCTGAATTACTGCAAATACGTCTCCTGGGTTCTTCCCAGTTGAACTAATAATTAAGGTCCCACCCCTACAGTCCCTCACCAGGCAGCAGGTCTCATCTCTTATGAGTTGAGTTGACATAAAAAACTTTCAAAATCCTCCCACTGCTTTTCTTACTATTCCCAAGCTGTTTGATTTTCCTTATCATCTCCTTCCTTCTGCCCTCTTTCTAATAGAAGATGAAATAGATAAACTTTTTTTTCCTTACTCTCATCCTCCAATTTTTTCTCTCCCTTCTATTCCTTTCTCTATTTTTTCCCACTGCCTTGCCTCCCCAACCCCAATTCATCAGCTTTTCTTCTCCACCTTCTCTTTTCTCCAAGGCTCCCATTTGCTATGGACAGACTCATTGGCCAGCTGAATGAAGCCAGAGTGGAGAAGCTGCTCCCTAACCTTGCTATTAAGTAGCTTTTCTCTCTTCACCAGCTTCTGTGTGACTCTCCTATCTATACCACACTCTTTTTATCACCTTCCTTTCAGTTCTCTCCTGGATTTTGTGTCCCCCCACCTCAGGCTCACATGTAGATCTTATGTAATCCTCACAGGAAGATACAGCAAGTGCTACTTATATAGTTCAACACGAAGGGAAGAATTTGCTTAGAGCGTCCCCTAGAGCTGGTGAGCAGCACAGCTTGGGTCTGCTCAGCATTCCATCTCATTTTTTTTTACCCAGCCCTCCGTGAGGAGGAGAAGGAAAAACTTACCGTGCCAATGAGGCTTCCTAATTGTGTGGCACTGCCATTTCCTCCAGATTTCCCCCTTGGTCACCAGCATCCTGGAACTAAAAAGGGAAAAGTATTCTTTGGATTAAAAACAGCACCTTGGCTACTGAATTTTCTCTGTCAACACTCCATTACCCCATAGTGTCCTTTCAAGTTAGTTGGGGTGCACAAGTAAACATAACTACGAGCAACAGAAGGTCAGGATACAAAGTCTTTGCTGTTGCCGTGATTGGTAAAAATTTAATGCTGCTCTATCAGTAGAAGACTATGTAGAAATCATTCAAGTGCACATCTCTGCTGTAAAGAGAGAACACTTCTCAGGGTGAAAAGTGCCCAACAATCCCTTCCAAGGATTATCTGGCATTGTTGTTGTTGTTGTTTTTAATGAATGCTCCAGGATCAATGGCCCACCTTCCACATAATATTTCCTAGCAATGCTTCCTTTTAAGTGCAGAGGTCAAATCTGCATTTTTATTTAGAAATATGTTGCCCATACTTCAAAATTACTTGGTATCTACATTTCACTATAGAAGATTAAATTAGTTATTTGAATTACGGGAACCAGTGTTCAGGATCCACTTTACCACAGAGCCTCAAAGTCACATGTGGACAAGAAAATGGAATATTGAAAATTAGGCCTGTCCCAGGAAATCAAGGACATGTAGTTAATATAGGAAGAACATTAATGGGGCAAGGTAACTTGGTAAACGTTTGTCTTTGGATACCTTCTAAACTGTCTTCCATTATTTCCTTTCTTCACATGTCCTCATACTCATATATGAGTATGAGTATGTCTATACTCAAGTTATAGACATAACCAGAATCACCTTCATTGTTGCTCATTTCCACTCAGTTAAATCTTCCATATTCCAAGAAACTATCAACTAAAATGTAATATTGTGATTGATTGTCATATCATCCACTAGGGGGCAAAACAGTATTTCATATCATTTTAAAGGACTCCTAGCAATCTAGAGCTTACCAAAAGGGTATGAATGGTGATATTTTAGGCATCATATTCTATATTCTTTTCACATTCCCCTACCCTCCAACTCAAAATTCACATATGAAATTAACCAAAACAAATTCCTCTACCTTCTCTAAAGTGGTTCTTCCTAAGATATGTTTCTATAATGGCACTTACCATTTTATGTTGAACTTCTATTTTATGTCTATTCTCCCTAGCAAAGGATAAGTCTCTTAAGGGCAAGAGCAAGCTTTAGTCAGCCTTTTTTCCCCAGTACATTGCACCATGACTGACATATTGAAAATATAAGTGTTTGGTAAACTGAATTAAGTGTAAGATTAAGTGTTTCTCATTTTCTGCAAACCACAGAAAGTGAAATGGATTACTAATCCTACTTGTAAATTCTGACAAACAGCTAGTAGTCTCTGACAGAGTAAAGAATTCGGTAAACATTATTCATTCTTTGGCTCAATAAATATGTACTATGGGCTAAGCACTATGCATACAGATAAAAGGACACTTTGCAAAAATGATCAAATTTATGGGAGTGAGATGCAATGCAATAATCACACAAATACATGATTGCTGTTCATGATTGCAGGTATCGTACGTGATTATAATACATGATTATATAATCAATATTTCAAAGAAGAGTATGGAGGGCTACTAAAGAATATATAAAAAGGGCCTTTTGTAATCTGATAAGTCAGGGAAGGCTTCTCTAAATAAACATTGAAGTGCTGTCTGAAAGACGAGTATAAGTTAATCAAGCAAAGGGTGAACAAAAAGAGAACAGAATGTCGGGACACCTGGGGGGCTCAGTGGTTGAGCATCTGCCTTTGGCTCAAGTCATGATCACGGGGTTGTGGAATCAAGTTGTGATCCCGGGGTCCTGGGATCAAGTCCCACATCAGGCTCCCTGCTTCTCTCTCCACCTATATCTCTGCCTCTCTCTGTGTCTCTCATGAATACATTTTTAAAATATTTTTTTTAAAAAAAGAGAGAGAGGACAGAATGTGCCAAGCAAAAGGAACAGTTTATGAGATGGTTCTGAGTATGCAGTTAACATGACATATTTGATCCTATGAAGATGACTGATGTGGCTAGAGCACAGAGCAGGGCCAAGTGCCATGAGAGAAGGCGGAGGAGTAAGTAGGAGCCAAATCTTGAAGAATATTATTACTGATGGTAAAGATGTGGGGTCTTTATTCCTAGATAGACAAGATGATTTTGAGATTTGTTATTTATTTATTTTTTATTTATTCATTTATTCATTCAGAGAGAGCAAAGAGAGAGGCAGAGACACAGGCAGAGGGAGAAGCAGGCTCCATGCAGGAAACCCGATGTGGGACTCGATCCTGGGTCTCCAGGATCACACCCCGGGCTGCAGGCAGCGCCAAACCGCTGCGCCACCGGGGCTGCCCTTGAGATTTGTTATTTAAAAGGTGGTTCTGCCCACTGTATTTCAGAAGTAAATTTTAAGGAGACCAGCTAAAACAACTGGAATAATCTAGGTGACCAATTATTGGATTTGAGTGGTGAATATTCTAATGTTGGAATATGAGATTTAGTGGGTAAGGATGAAAACAAGTGAACCCACTTGAGAGACTTCCAACAGATAAAATCTGAACTCTAAAGTAGTTAGTGGTCAAAAGTAATGCCCAGTTTTCTGGCTTGAGCAAGTAGCTGGAGGCTGGTAGCAATTACTGAAACAGAGTGAACCAGGTTTGTGAAAAAGATCATGAATTCAGTTTTTGGAATTTGGATCAAAGATGTGTGTGAAATACTCTTAATGTGGAAATGACAAGTAGACAGTTGGATATGAGTTTGGAACTCAGACAAAATATCTAAAGTGAAGATACAACTTGGCACATGGCAATCACATCTACTTTGTTATTAAAGCTACAGACAGGGATAATGCATGCATATTTGTTTTATTGCACTTTACTGAGCTTTTTACAAATTGAAGGTTTGTGAAGCAAGTCTATCAGTGCCATTTTTCCAACAGCATTTGCTCACTTTGTGTCCCAGTCACATTTTGGTAATCCTTACAATACGTCAAACTTTTCCATTATATTTGTTATGGTGATCTGTGATCAGTGAGTACAATATGTTGAACACTCAGGTAATGGTTAGCATTTTTTGGTAACAGAGAATTAAGGTATCTACATTTTTTAGACATAATGCTACTGTACACTTAATAGACTGCTGTACGGTATAAACTTCTTTACGAGGGGATCCCTGGGTGGCGCAGTGGTTTGGCGCCTGCCTTTGGCCCAGGGTGCGATCCTGGAGACCCGGGATCGAATCCCACGTCGGGCTCCCAGTGCATGGAGCCTGCTTCTCCCTCTGCCTGTGTCTCTGCCTCTCTCTCTCTCTCTCTCTGTGTGACTATCATAAATAAAAAAATAAAATAAAATAAAATAAAATAAACTTCTTTATGCACCAGAAACCAAAAAGTCCACTTGATTCACTTTATTGTGGTATTTGCTTTATTGTGGTAGTCTGTGAGCAAACTCGCAAGGATCTCCAGGGCAAGCCTCTATTAGATTATGAAGAAAAGATGTGGCTTAGGACTAAAGCTTGAGAAAGACCAAGACCAAGGATGAGTGGCCAGAGAGCCAGATAAACAAATCAAGAAAGCATTGTATTACAGAACCCCAAAAGAGAGGGATGTCAACAAATTTCTGCTGAGACTTCAGGTTGAAAAAATATTTATGGTTTACCAAGATGGATGCCATCTGAAACAGCTGTTAGCAGCAGCTATTTCAATAAAATGGAGGCAAAATCAGTGAAACCTGAATAAATAGGGACAGTGATGGCCACCAATTCACTCAAGAAGTTTGGCTCTGAAAAGGAGCAGAGGGATGTGGCACTATCTAGAGAAGAAGTCCGTTGAAATAGGATTTTTGTGAAAATGCAGTATGTGAGTGCTTGGTATTACATGTGCCAGGCACTCTTAGAATCACTTTGCCTTGTATCTACTATGTTATTTTGCCCATTGATTTTTGTGTGCTTTATTGTGTCCCAGTGTCTGTATAGGAGATGTCCAATAAATATCTGTTGAATGAGCAAATAGTAAATACCCACATCTCAGTCTACTGATCTTTTCACCATTCTGTACTTCTTTTTAACAAGCATTTTGACTTTCTACTTTCATCATTCTTATTTTGATCATGTCAGAATATCTATGTTTCTATTATTTCTAAAAGGACTACAAGTGTATCTCCTATTGACAATAAATGTATTAAGAGAAAATTTTGAAGATCTAAATCATAAAGCAGGTATCTATATTTAATTATATGAATTTTACACTTGTAGCAGAGTGACTTGGTTTAAGTGGTATCAAGACTTTGCAGGTGCATCTTTGTGTCAAGAATATTTTTTGCCCTCTCCTCTACACGGTTCACGCTGACTCTTCCGGTTGACCTTCATATATCAGCTTAGGCACTGGCTACCCCAGGACATTTATTTATCACTGCCCACCCCCATAACAGCTTTGACTGAAAGGGGAGAGCTAGACCACCTGTTTTAACACTACATTTGCATGGCAAGTACCTAAGTTTTGCAAAGAATGTGCATTTGGGGTGGTCAGAGAAATGGATGATGATTATCAGATGTAAAAATTTCCAAGTAAAGTCCTCCCCTCTTCAGTTCTGTTACTAGACCCTAGGAAGTTCCAGCCTTCTCTTTGCTCCCATAGCATTGGTGCCACCTCTGTGGTACAGTTGCAATGTATTATTATTATTATTCTCCATATAAATCTGTCACTCCACTACATTCAGAACTTCATAAAGTCCCCTTATTCATTTAAGTATCCATGGAAATTGGACTAGAAGAGTCTTTGGTAGAACCTATTTTTTTAAGTAAGAAATGAAATAATTAAATGAATCCAGAGTTAATTTATATAGTATCCTCATAAAGTATTCAAAGACAAAATACACTGTCTCATTCACCTGAGCAATTCACTGCATATTTGTACACAAAGCCAGATTTGGTCTTTTTAGCCTCAGTATATCCACAGCAACATTTAATACTGTGACCATCTGGACCATTAGATGTAAATACTGATTTGGCAGATAGGTTAGTGGTATGAGTACAGTTATGGGAATAAAATGAATTTGAAAGCTACTACCACCCAAAGAATATATTTAAAGCTATTCTTATTAAGATGAGAAACTTGACATTATCCCTTTTATAACTGGAGAATGTCCTCGTATTTTTATAAATGAAGAATATGCAAATAATCCGAATTTTCATTTTGAGATTTTTGGACTGCCATTTTTTATTTGTCACCTCTAAATAGACTTCCAACCTCAGAGAAAAACCCTGTACTCGGAGAAACTCACCAATTTGACACATAGAAAAATCTTAAGATTAACATAAATAGAATATGTCCTTGTAAAATGTCACAGCATTAAGTCAATTCAGGTACCTTTTAAAACTCATTCAAGAGTACAGCATTTCCAACAAGCTCGCGAACTTAGCTCCATTTGCAAAGGTCACTAAAATGAGCCCCTCTTTTCAGACGTAAAATGATTGATGGTGCTGTAGAAGCCATCAAATAAATATTCATTTTAAATCAAGCTTTTTATTTATGTGTTGGCAATGACCTCTGTTCTAATATCTATATATAATGCTTTTCAAAAAGGAAAGGCATTGCTGTAGTTGTCTATTAAATCATTAATTTGTGTCTACTCTATTCAGTGGCTGCTTTAAAAAAAATAACAGAATTATCAAGCTGCTCAGAACAAAGGTTCTTTCTGATTGTCAGCTCCATATTCTAAAAGAGCAGGTTAATTTCTCTGAATCTCCCAGTTGGAACTTTCTCACACTAACTGGCAGTTTCCACCTAGTGATCAAGGCAATTGACTAAAATAAATTATACATAAAGCTGAAATTCCTAATAGTAATAAGGACCCTTCGTGAGATAATCACATGAGCAAAAGCACTCATCTTTTGGCTGCAACTCTATAGGGTTTTGAAATTATCTGATAAAAAATACATTTCCAGAAATGTTTTCACTTCTAGTTTTATGAAAGGGCTAACATGGCGATGTCTATGGCATAAGGTACAAAGAAGGAGCTCCAAATAAATTCATTAGATTACTCGTTGATTAAACTGTATATGATGTTGATAAAGCACTAGGGTCCATGCTGTTTACAAACAAACTGTTGGTGAGGTGCTCATTTCAAAACAACGGTTATTTATACAACTTAAGAAGGCACATAATAAGAGCTTATGAAGTACAATCCCTGCTTCTCTGGAGTTTAGGATGAGGGAAACTCATATATGAAATAAATAGGAAAAAAAACCCACTCTAGGCACAATGCTGCTGGCTATAAAGCAACTGCTAGCAGAAACCTACAGGGGCTAGCATAGTAAGGGAATACTTTGTTAAAGATACAAACTTGGACTAAGGCTTAAAGATCGGAATAATTTTGTTAGGCAGAAAGGACTAAAGAAATTGCAGATGGATTTCCTGACTATGCAAAAATTTGGCGGTGAAAAGGAACAGAACTCAGAAATGCAGTAATCACTTTGGTGAACTGTGCCCCCCACACACCAATCTTGCACCATCTTTATGAACAAAGTATTTATTCCACTGGCTGCCTAGAGTGTTGATGGCTGGTGGCCCATAACTGGGTTCCTTCTTCTCAACATCACCCTCAGGAGAAGAGAGCCCTAGCCCAAGAAGTGGGAGACAGCCCACATCCAATGACTGGTGGATTCAGAAGCATAAAAATTTCACCCCTTTTAAGAATTCAGAACTTAATCTGAAGAGCTATCCTAGCTCCAGAGCTCCCCATAGGATTGGCTGAGACCTCTGATAGGACTACATCACAGCCCAGCTTTTCCACCTGTGCAGTTCTGCTTCCTGCACTCGCCCACAAGTTTTGATCCAAAGGACACAACACAATAAACTTCCCACTTGCAAATCTCTGTGTCTGCTTCCCTGGAGAACTTCACCTGTAGCGATAGAGGATGACGTGGGGACCGACCTCACTGTATTTGACAGAAGGCAAGCTACATTTATTCATTCAACAGGCATATACGGACCTTGACTCTGTGCCAGCCACCATTCTAGAACTTAGAACATAACAATCAGGGAAAAAAAAAAAAAAACACTTCTCTTCTCTTGTAGGCCTGATATTCTAGTGGGGAAAACCTACACAAACATCATAGAACTTTAAGTAACGTGTGCTCGGATGAAAAAGCAGGGCAAAGGGAAAGGTGGTGTGTATGTTTAGAAGCAGATAGGACTTTAGATACGATGGCCATATAAAAACTCTAAAGAAGTGACATGTAAGCAGAAAGCTATACAAACTAATGGGACAATCCATGATGGTATCTGGGGGAAGAATATCGCAGACAGAAGGAACACCAAAAACAAAGGTCCTGAGGTAGAGGTGTGCCTGGCATGTCTTGAGAAGAAGATCAGGAGCACAATATGAGGTGGGGGTCATACCACATAGATCTTTTTGTTTAAGGAATACAGATTATTCTAAGTCAAATGGGAAGACATGGAAGGGCTCTGAGTAAGACTAACTCATGATCAGATTTCCATTTTAAAAGGATCTCTCTCCCAGTGGGTGAGAAAGAATCTAGAAAGGAGAAAGACTGGAAGCAGAAAGGCTATTAGGAGGCTACTATTGAGGTCTAAGCCAGAAACGAGAACCCAGGTTTAAGGTTATGAATCATTACAGTTTACCTGGGTCTGAGGCTTCTCGGGGTATACAGGACTTTTAGGGCTAAAACCAATAGTCTCTTGCAAATCAAGAGGGTTGGGCTCTCTGCCTGTAGTGGAGTGAGGGGCCTTTAAGTAGGGAGGTGAGGTCAGATTCAAAATATATCCTGAAGGTTGAGCAGACAGTAAAGTAGAAGAAGAAGTTTTAGATAGCTGGGGCAGAGACAAAGTACAGAGCTTCTTAAAAGTCAGGAAAAATGGGTCTGGACCTTTCCAAAGATTAGCCTGGCATTAATATACAGTCTACACTGGACTTTGGAGAGACTATGACTGATGAGATCCTTCCTCAGACTGCTGCAGGAAAAAGATGACAGATGTGTTTAGAGCTTGATTTCAAACAAAGTGGAAGTGAAGTGATGGAGGTGGTGGTGGTGATGGTGACAGTGGCAAGTATCACAGTAGAGATAGAAGTCATAGCAGAGGTAAAGGTGATGAGGGTAGAGGTCATATTGATGAGGATGATAGGGAAAAATTAAGTAAAATTTAAAAATCCAATTAGAGAGACATTGACAAATGTCAAGATCTGTGGGCTGAAGGACTAAACAATAGAAGGAACATTGGTCACTGGAAACGGACTACTTAGTCACCTTGACAGAAAGGAATGTTGGAGAGGAGAACAGGCAAGGGGAAGATTTGGTGATAAACAACCATTTAGTTACATGAATTTAAAGTGAGAGTGAAGTATCTGAGTGGGTGCTCAGTTGGAGAATTAGTTTGTCATTCCAGATGGCAGTCTGAAAGTAAAGAAAACTCATTATTTTGAGTCAAAGGACCTTGCTTCAGTCCCACACTGAGATGCCTATGTAATCGTTATGTAACCTCTGAGGCTTAGGCTCTTTATGTATAAAAGGCACACGACGGTACGTAATTCACAGGGCTGTTGTAGAGAAAACAAGATGGAATTGTCGAGAAGTATGGATCCTGAGATGTAGATCTGGGGATCATCTTTCTATGTAAGTTTTCCAAGGACCACTTCGGTTTCCCCATTACCACAACCCCACTAAAGAAAGCTTTTTTTTTTTTTAAATATCGAAAATCTTGGTTTCTCGAACTTTAAAGTGATACACATATCACTTTAAAGTGATACACATACACATTGCTATGAAAGGAGTATATTGCTACCCAACCATCTTTCTTGCAAATGGACATGTGAAAACTATGAACTGAGAGGCTGACATGAAACTGTCCATAAAGCTCTCAGATCATTCCAGTCCTTCTGTGCCAGTTACAAGAGAGAGAGAGTAAAACCTTCAGATGTTAGAACAAGACTCAAAAAGAGAAGCACATCTTCATCCAATCACAGAAGTTCAGTGAAAGACTTATTAGAAGGAAAGAAACTACTTGTTTTCCCACACCTCATACCAGTATGAGCATCTCAATCTAAGATTCTGAAGTAACAACACACACTTATGATGTAAGCCTCAGACCCAAGGCTTGTTTCAGCTGCGGCCAAGGAGAACACATCTTCAGAAGGGGTCGTCGGCACAAGTGCAGCTCGGCCAGACATGGACCTAGGAGGGTGGTTTCAGAGCCTCCCCATGACGCACATCCCTGCTCTGTTTGCTTCACGAGAATTTCAGGTTCCCACCTCATCCACATCATATGAAAAAACACATCGCAATCATATTAGGAAATGTCCTAAACCCAATTAATCAAGAGTCAAACCAGCATGTGGTTGTCCCAATTCTGAAAATTTGTTTTATACTATCATTAAAGCTGTTTTTTAAAGAATTAGAAAAACGCATATATTTCTACCTTAGATCCTTACAACTCAAAAAATATAACTCATAAGATAAAGGTTCATATGAGCTAAATACTTTCTTTGCCTTTTTCTAAAGAATGAGTTTCTGTTTACCTGCTTGATGCCACAAAGAACACAAATTCCAGAATAGTGATTAGCTTTCAAGTGGCTTATAGATACAGAAGTACTAAGATTTTCAAACGCTGCAAAGTAACTTCAATAGATTAGTATAAAAATACATGTTTATTTTAGCATACCAGGTACAATTTTATAGGCAAGTGAAATTTTATACATTCAGGTTCCTAAATTAAGGAGTTAAGTGTAAATCTGAAAATGGTGCTGAGATGCCATTAATCATAGATTTAAACTGTGGGCTATAGAGAGAGGCCATTTAAAAGAGAACAGTCATGTCTAAAATGCCTACGTAACTAGAATGGTTAGAGTAACCTGGTTCTGCAACAGAGTGAGTTTCCCAGGGAGGGTATTGTGGCAAAAAGATAGAATCCTGCAAAAAGAACCCTCCTCCTAGTAAGTATTTTTGAACTGCAATTTTGTTCATTTACATTTATAAGGTTCAGATGAATTCGTCCACACTTTGTATTAATTTATGATATTTATTCCCATTCTGTATTTTCAAAGACCATGAAAAAGAATGCACTCTACTAGATTCTCCTCATGTGTAAATTCCTAGGGAGTAAGTAGGTACTTTGGGGGAATTTAGCCCATTAAGTAACTATTATCTACACTAATGGAAGGGAGAGAGGACCTAGATAATTCAAACCAGGGATAGTATTCAAAATTCCATTTACTTTTTGAAATGCATGGTAAGTGGTAATTCAGCCAAGGACCAGTTTCAAGGAGTTTGCAGTCATGTGGGAATATTCAGATGTGTGCACAATAGAACAAAAACAAGAGTCTTCAGTGACATAATAGATATATGGGTAAGGTGCTGAGAGGACTCAAAGAATCAAAGAACTGGGGTTATAAACACACATGGTGATATTTTCAATAAAGCATTACTGAGGCAGAAAATCTATCCCTCTCCCTGACCCTCTCCCCACCCCCCAACCACACACAGAATGGTAACTTCTCAGCTATAGAAAATCAGAACAGACGGATACCCTTTCCTCTTTTTTTTTTTTTTTTAAGATTTATTTCTTTGAGAGAGCAAGAACATCACACAGTACACAGGGCAGGGGAGGGACAGAAGAGGAGGGGGAGAGGGAGTGACAAGGGGACTCCCCGCTGAGCGTGGAGCCCTGCTTGGGCTCCACCTCATGACCCTGAGATCACAACCTGAGCCTGCTATCCAGAGTCAGACACTTAACCCACTGCACCACCCAGGTGCCCCATACCCTTTCCTTTTTTACAGATGGATATAATGAATACCCAGTAAAAGAAATTATATTTCCTTAAATTGTTAGATTATATCTAGGCGATTATATCCACACTGGGGACACGGGCTGATTTAACATATACATGAGGTTATTAGATATAGTTCTAATAAGAACATAACATGAGAAGGCCTTCTGCACCTTATTCTTGTGTTGAGCCTATCTGCAGAAGTCTGACACAACCATCATCTTTGGAATCAGAATTCACTTTTTTATGAGGGGGTAGGGAGAGCACATTCTAAGAAATAAACATTAGTTTGCTGTATACCTAATTCCTTGTATCAGAAAGCAATCTAGATACCTTCAGCCTCCTGCCCACTCTTATGCTTATAAATGTGAATTCAAGAATTCTCATGTTGAACAATATCATGGTTCTTAATTTATTAAGTAAGAGACTTATGGTATAAGAACCCATATTTCTTTCTGGAAAAAAGTCAAAGTTCTCTATATCATTTTTTTAAACCCTGAATGAAATGTTCAGAAATGCCAGAGATACAGGATTGTGAATGTTTCTTGGATCAGGATGACCATGAAACAACAGGAGGGGCTAAGAGATGCACTGTATTACTGCTTATTTCAATTTTCCAACATGCTGCTTAGATTTGTACAAATATTAGAATAAGGGGGAAAAGTTGGATCTCACTTGAAATGAGTAAGACTGAAAAACTTGTACTTGGTGCCTCTTGGCTACTAGGAATTTGGAGTTTCCCATTAACAATTCAGTCCAGGGGCACCCTCCTGGCTCAGTCGGCAGAGTGTGAGACTCCTGATCTCAGGGTTGTGAGTTCAAGCCCTATGTTGGGTATAACGTTTACTTAAAAATAAATGGAAGAGCTAAATCTTGAAAAAAAATTCAATCTAACACATATACCAATCCTTTCTCCAAAAATCTAAATATAAATTATTAGACATAATCCTATCTGAAATGTAAAAAGACAAAAATTTAGGTAGGTTGATTCTACTAAAGGAGTGTTAGGCTCTTTTCAAAACTATTTAATAAAGTCATGAAATTTTGCCAAGAGCGTTGCAGTGCTATTCAGAGTAGAGTTTCTAAAAAAGTCATCTCAGTCTCATTTCCTGAACTTTTGAATTATGGATATATTTTGATGAATGATAAAGTATAGATGAGCTATTTAAAACTGAAATGGGGGGGAACCCTGGGTGGCGCAGCGGTTTGGCGCCTGCCTTTGGCCCAGAGCACGATCCTGGAGACCCGGGATCGAATCCCACGTCAGGCTCCCGGTGCATGGAGCCTGCTTCTCCCTCTGCCTGTGTCTCTGCCTCTCTCTCTCTCTGTGCGTGTGTGACTATCATAAATAAATAAAAATTAAAAAAAAAAAAATAAAACTGAAATGGGTTACAATCACTCTTCATACCGCAGTGAATGAAAGACCACTGGGTAAAAGCCAATGAACCTAAGAGTTTTCACACTCTAATTGTCCTAATCCTCCTCCTGAGGAATTTGCCATGAATGTGTACAAACGACATTTACCTTTGTTCAAAAAGTTACTTATGGTCTCTTATTGGTTTTCACAGCAAGAGAAATTGGGCGATATTTGCTTCTCCCTTCGCTATGTCCCAACTGCTGGCAAGCTGACTGTTGTCATTCTGGAGGCAAAGAACCTGAAGAAGATGGACGTGGGTGGCTTATCTGGTAAGACTGATGTTTACTGGGCTTTTCTAAATGTGGTTTCATCATGGATATCAAATGCATAGCACACATGCTGCGACTCCCCACTCCTTATTGAGCACAGCTCCCTTTCCATGGAGAATTAGAAGTGGTCTCAGAACCCATCCCAACACAGTGCTCCAGAAGCCACTCTCAATTTATTGGAATTGACATAAAAGATGAAATTTATTTTCCCATTTCACAGCCAGAGTATCAATAACTAGTTCTACAGCATTGAAAGCTGGACTTTTTTTCTTCTCCTGTAAAAGGCAATGCCTATGATCATTGGTTTTTTTGTGAGGTGTTTTGTTTTTTTAACCAAAATTTACCCATGACGGGAAAATGGTATTTTAACTAAGACTTATTTATTAGGATTTTGATAGTCTAACATAATTTTTAGTAATGCTGTTCTATTAAAGATGCAGCATTTAAAATATAAGTAAACAAAATCTATTTGAGGATGGATTCCCCAAAGGAACACATTTATTTCTACAGTTTATGTTGGAGGTAGAGGAGACTTTTAGATTTAAAGTTCTATATAATCTAAACTTGTTTGTTTTTTTTTTTTTTAAAGTGTTCTCTTGCTCAAAAGCTAAGTCAACTGAAGGATTTCCACAACTGAATAGGAATTTTTAAAAATTTTCTCTTCTGTGTAATTATATTTTAATTATATAGTAAATTATTAAAGCATGAGAAATTTTCCTTATATGCCACAAGGTCATCATAAATAGACTACAGTTGTCATTGTTTGTGGCTGTAAATTAGAACCAATATTACTGGTTATTCAGTGCTTTCTCTAATAAAAATATTGCAAACTTCAAAAGGTCACCCTAATGCAGCATGGGTCATTTTATATTCTAGAATATAACAGCTCAAAAGTGTTAAAGCTCAGTTTCCACTTGCTGAACTACTAATTTGTCAACCAAATTCTGGTATTGAAGTTTATTTCTCTTTATAAATAAGTTGCCTGGGAAAGCTACACTAATTCATGTCACAAAGACCCCATTTAAAAACTTACTGTTTTCACTGCTTAAAGAATAACAGAGCAAATTTAAAGCAATGAGCAGTTTCCTCTAGAAATGTAAGGGAAAAAAATTTAATGTGCCTAAGATGCAAAATATATGCAGATATAAATGTATATGTGTATACACATACACCTTTTTTGATTCTGTCCACTAACAAGGCCTAGAAACAAAGACTGACCCAGGGGCAACCAGCATCCCTAGCACCAGATATGGCTTGAAAATATGCTTTCTCACTGAAAGAACCTGGTACTTATTGAAGAAATAGCAGGAAGTATACAGGCCTAGAACAGCTCATCTAACCAGAAAGCAGGGAAGCTACCAAAGAATACAAGGGTCATGTCAAAAGACTTGGAAGCCACCCCAAAGGTACTTTCACTGGCCAAAGCTGTGATCATTTGAGTGTCGGTAATCTAATAAATGTAGGGTATTCAAATCTAAAACAAAAAAGCATTTACTGTACAGAGAAAGTCTCAACTTTAAGAACAGTTCACTCCCAGATACTACTTAGTACCTGAGGTATGACTTCAGACAACTCTGACCTCTCTTTCCTTTGGTACAATGGCCAAATCCTATTCTACATGGTGTCTTGGTATCCTGCCTCTTGCGCTCCATTCCCAGCTCCCACGCCAACCACCACCTCATCGCCTGCGTCCAGTACCCCTAATCTTCCTTCCAATTCATCGTATTCCCTTAACAGAGTTCCAGAGGCAGCTTAACCATTGAAGCCAATGAAACCTCAGGGGCCCTCATTTGTTTTGTCTTCTTCCAGGGTCCTAGAAATGAGTTCCCATGATCCCTGGTATTTCAGCCACAATTTGTCAGTCACAGTCTGAGTCTCTGACTTCACAGCCATCATTCATCTCTTCTTGTTTATCAGCAACTGGATGGCTACAGGCATTTCTGAGATTTCGTTATGGGAATCTGGGTCTAGCAGAATACATGTAATGTAGCTTGTAATCACTTCCACACGTAGGCAGGTTACTGGGGGTGGGGCTACAGGGGGAGGAAGGGCTGCGGGAAGACTCCTACCACCCACTCTGCTTACACTGTGACATGAAAGGGGCAAGGCCAAAGGTCATATCTAATTTAGTATTCATCATTTCCTATGGATTTTTTCCTTCTTTATGTTCCTTTTTTTTTTTTCAAATGTCAAACTACATTTGCTAAAATGGCTAGTTATTTGAATCAAAGTGGCTGTTTTGCCAGGGTCTAAGATTATATTAGTTTCGGGATCTGTACACCCTGCGTCTACTCCTATACTGCAATTACCTGGAATGATTTTAAGGATATTTCAAAACTTCCAATCTCAAGGGATCCATTTGCCTGTGAAATTAAGTCAATCATTCAGGTCTACCTATCATAGATCCCTCCAGACTATCTCCCACTATATTTTTATACTTTAATCAAATTAGCACATAGTTCTTCAGACTGTATAATTTGCTGCCTCCATTATTTGCTTAAATAATTTCCTTCACCTGGAACTCTTCCTTCAAACAATGCCTAAATACTATCCATTTTTAGGCCAAGCTGATGTCTTATATTCTCCATTTGTTGAACAAATAGTGTCTCCCTACTTTGTTTTAGGCATTGTTCTTGGAATTAGATTTATATCAGTGGACAAAACGACTTAAGACCTTACCCTTGTGTAGCTTACATTTTAATTTGGGGAGACAGGGAACCAATAAATTAGCATCTAGCATGCCAGGAGATAAGTGCTATGGAAAAAGCAGTGCTTTTTGAAGTCTTTTCTGATCCATCCTGATAGAACACATCTTTCCCTTTTTTAAATGCCAACAGCAGTTTGTTTACACCCTTCAAACATCACCCTTCTCTCTCACTAGACTCTGCTCTGTATTTATATCTCCCACAATGCCCTCAGTGACTGGTAGCACTGAACATAGCTGCTGAATGAATAATGAATTATTTACAAAGGAGCTATGGCCTGGAAAAACAAGTCTTGCATTTCAAATCTGTCTAACCTACTTACCGTTAAAATAACTTTAAGCATTTGGATGGTCTATCTCAAAGTAATTTGACCTATGTCCGAGGAGATGAAAATTATATAATGAGATCATCCCAGGTAATTCAAATGTTTAACAACAGTTGCCAGAAATGGCTACTTACTTAGAACCAAAGTGGGCTGTTTTATTAGGGTTTGATTCCCACTCTACCACTACTGGCAATTTGACATTGAGCAAGTTATTTAGCCTTCTGAGCTGTAGTTGCATTATGTATAAAGTGGGAATAATAGGATTTTTTTTTATAAAGGTGCTGTGAGAAACAATGTACAGAAGTTGGCACACCTAAGTGCTCACTAAATATTCTTGTAATTATTTCTATTAGTGACTTTATGAAATCGTTGGCTAAATATGCAAAATATGAAAGCAACCAATGAACAGTTTAATCAATTACTTGACTGGGATAAAAGAAAAGTTTAATAGGATTGGCTGGTCAATTAAGGCAAAATGAGATTAGCAGTCCTATGTTTTACACAGATCAAACAGTGAATTAAGACAGGGTAATGAACTAAACAAGAAATATTGGGGGAAAAAAGAAAAACGTTAAATAATTTTTCTTACTACTCTACTGCAGGGTTTCTTTTCTACTATGTAAATTTAAAATGCATTGCATAAATATTTTGCTTCTATCATCTACCCAAATAGTAAATCATGCAAATTCCAACCCTTCTTATAGGACAAACTTGACTGGTCCATTCACATGTCTACAGTAGACCTTTGCACTTACATGCTTAATATTCCAATTCTCAAGTATTTGTGAGCAACAGCTAGAGTTTCTGAAGCTAGCTATTTGTATTAAAATCTTGAATCCTGCAGATTTCAAGACTGTCCTTCAGGAGTAAGTTGGTAGAGTAGAAAACAAGTCAGGTTTTTTTTTTTTTTTTTAAGATTTTATTTATTTATTCATGAGAGACACAGAGAGAGAGGCAGAGACATAGGCAGAGGGAGAAGCAGGCTCCATGCAGGGAGCCCGACGTGGGACTCGATCCCGGGTCCCCAAGATCACACCCTGGGCTGAGGGCAGACGCTCAACCACTGAGCCACCCAGACTGCCCACAAGTCAGGTTTTTTTTTGCCCCATACCTGGAGGAAAGGAAAAAGAAAAATCAAGCCTTCTGCCTAGTAACGACTTCCCAGTATCTTCACAGCCTCTTATACATCTGTGTGCTTAGAGTAAATTTCTCTTCAAATAAATGTTGTATTTTTTGTGAAAACTGGGGAAGACTATGAACACTGTATTAGTCCAGTTAGGCTGCTATACCAATTTCATAAGCCGAGTGTCTTCAATGGAAACTTATTTCTTATAGTCCAAGATCAAAGCACCAGCAGGTTCAGTGTTAGGTGAGAAACTGCTTCCTGGTTTATAGGTGGCTATCTTATTTTTGGGTCTTCACATGGCAGAAAAATGCAGCTTTCTGGGAACTCTTTTATAAGGGCACTAATCCTATTCATGAAGGCTTCACCTTCATAACGAAATCACTCCCCAAAGGGCCCACCTCCAAACACCATCACATCAGGCATTTGGTGTCAACATAGGAATTTTCGGAGGATGTTAGCATTCAGTCTGCAGCATAGAAGTCTAAGATATTGAAGGCATTAGAATAGTTGAAGATTCTCAAAGGTGTGAGGTTGTAGGTCTTGTATTTTTGAGCTATGTATTTTTTAAGATTCAAATCTACACCTGTGCAGACTCTCAAGTTACTCTCATGGAGTAAATATCTTGCTCCTAACTGAACCTCTTGTTCCTGTTTATGTTACAACAATTACTTGTCTCACATTTTGTTTTTGTTCGTTTTCTGTGGATGCATGTGAGTGTGCATGTGTGTGTGTTTGGAGGGGGGTTGTCATACCAGAAATTTAAAGATTTGTAATTACGGCTTAAATGAGAAAGTTCAAGACTAAGTTCATTTGGGCTTTCTATCACAAATCAAAAATTTTTTGGTCTTCTAAGGATATAGCTGTTTGAAGAAGAGAAGACCAAAGTTCTGAATCAGCAAAATGGAAGGAAATAGAGGCTTTTAAATTTCAATTACATTGAAACTTCTCAAAAAAATTTATTTTTCAGATTTAGGTTAACACTTAACTAATTATAACACTGTTATAGAACACTTTCTAGCATAGAAATCCTTTCCTAACTTGTTTTTTTCATGTGGTTTTCATGATAGACCTCTGAGGTACTTTCTGAATGTAATATTCTCAGAAAATTGGAGCTTAGAGGCATGAGATAATATACATAGATCGTCTTGCTCCATGTCTGACACATAGGAGCTGTTCAATACTGACAATTGCTTTTGACTTCACTGACCTTCAAAGTCAGCAGCTTGTAGATGGTATACCTGGGACCAAAGCCCAGATTCTTATTCCCAATGCAGAATGTCTCAAAGACCATTCCATTTCCCTCTTTCCCTGCAGCTGACTCATAGTCCTCTTGAAAATTTTCTGAGTGGTTTGTACAGCCAGAAACCATGGCAAATAGACAACAGTTAAGTCTGTCAATCCTGCCTCTTTGATATGGGCTGTATTCGCCTAAATTGTAAAGAAAACAACAAAAGCACATCGAGCATGTCAATAAAAAGGTGTTGGGAAAATACAGATGCAGAACCAAAGTCTCATAAACACCTATTCCAACAGTCTCCTGAAAGTCAAGGAGCGAGAGAGGTGGCTATGAGATGGCATCAGGTCAGAAACATCCTAAGGGATGGCTGGAGGAAATGTAGTTGAAAGCGCTCATCATCTTTCTCCCTTTTACTTTCCACCCCAAGCCCCACCCCTAGTTTCCTTCTGGTCACCCCCAGTCCTGTCTTTTTTTACTATGGAATTTACATTGTGTGAAGCAAAGGGTCAGGGCTGTAGGAGAGATTCCCCCTAAAGCATCTATGTCCCCCCAGGGGAAAAGGCAATGATAATTCATAAATGGCCACAATACTCAACGGAGATAAGGAAGAAAGGGGACTTGCGGTGGTAGAGGAGTCACCATCCCCATGTAGCACACTACTAGGATGTGGTTGAGCCAATTGAGACCTAAGCCAGTAAGATTTACCCTGCCTACGCCACCCAGCCCTCCATACGTTAATACATGTTAAGATACAATTTTCACACTGTTAAGATACAATTTTTAAATAGTTATGTCTTCTCATTTCTAGTGTTTTAGAAATAGAGTTTGAAATCACCTAGGAAAAAGCAACTCCCCCAACCTCAGGGAACCACTTGATTCCCCATAGAAACCAGGAATGAACAGAGGTAGGTCATTCTTTCAGGCATAGGTAGGTAGGTAGATAGAGTATCACATCACATGAAGAGATGATATCCTACCTACATAAGAATCACCCCATTGTAAATGTTAACATTTAGGATTTCAGGGACTACCTCAGACCAAGCTATAACTGAATATAAAGGGGGTGGGAACCTGGAAATTGTGTTTTTAAAGTCCTCCATTTATTCTCATGCACCTTAAATTTGAAAATAACACTTTATTGAAAGCATATAGAGTATTAGCGGAAGCCAGGCAGGAAATCATATGGCAGTATATAAATGTATCAAATCAACATGTAGTATACCTTAAACTTATACAATGTTATAGGTCAACTCTATCACAAGAAAAAAACTTAAGAAGAAAACTTAACTAGAGGCTTAAATGTTACATAACTTTAGTTGAGGTCCAGGCCAGCCAAAGTCCAAGTTAGAATTTTTTTCCTGGCCAGTGAGGTAAAATAGATACTTTGCCTTATATAATGGAATTTCCTTAAATAAGAAGTTCTATTTATTTTATCAGCCCAGTATCCTCTTTCTTGAGAAATACGTTGTCCACATGTCTAAATTATTGTCTTCTTCAGTCTGTTCTACTGAAAGATAAAAGCAGTAGATTGTTCCTTTATACATTTATGACCGCCACCCTTATCTGTCCTTTCCATCCATGCTGAAAGCATGACAAAGATAAACCACTCTGAACTCAAGTGATTTGAGCTAAAAGACACTAGGCTGGGACCTGAGCCAACAAATATAAAGTAGCAAAAACTTATTTGAGCCAATTAGATAGGGATATACAAATTAATTGGCCATGATATCAGGGTCAAGCAATTATATGCAAATAAACTAGCATTTTGAGCTAACAGGACAGGAATATGCATAATAAGTTGGCTGTGATGTCAAAAGTTTCACCCTAACTTTAGGCTTGAATGTTACAATATAAAGTTCCATGACACTTCAAAATGCTTAGTTATAATATTGATAAAATAATCTGAATCCCTAATATGTGAACAAATTGATCTAAGAAAAAAGAATGACATATCTTTAAACTGGACCATTACAGAAATTGAGTTATTAAAAGGGTTATATCAAAGCTTAATGCAAGTTGAGACCCAAACACAGTTCCAAAAAATGGACAGAAATGCTATGTCTGAAGGATTAACAGTGGTTTTGATAAAAGGAGAAGAGCAGATGTAGAGTGTGGGCTAGATTTGAAATCCAGAAATGAGAGATAGGCTGAAACATATTAGTACAGAACAGTTAACACAAAAATGCCTAAGTCAGTCCTTTAGCCAGCAGGTACATCTCCAATCATTTAACAAACATCATTTGAATACCCACTCTCTACCAGGCACTGTGCCCATCCTTGGGTACATAAGTAAAAATAACAGCAGACATTTACATAGCACAATGTGAGCCACTGTTCTAAACACTTTATATATGTTAACTGATTTAATCCCCATTACAATGCTAGGAGGTAAATATTATTTTTAATGTTACTTTATTAATGGAACTGAAGAGGTAAATAACTTTCCCAAGGTTACAGAATTAATTTTTGGCAGAGTTAGGATGTCAACCCAAGCAGTCTTCAGACTCCATGAATAAAACATGACTTCTAAGTCCTTATCCTTTCTCACCAGGTTCAACCTGGAGAACAGATGGCTGACTACATGCTACACTTTGAGCATAGTCAAAAATTCTACTCAATTCCATAATTCCTTGAAATCCAAACTAAAATTCCATCATGGAAGCCACTAATATAAATTAGTTGGTTGACTTTTTAACTAGTTTTTAGTTACTTGGACAGCAAAGACAGGATCAATGAGTACCTAAGACTGGACAACAAATATTAATAGATTTCTGGGCTAGAAGGACCATGTCTATTTCCTTCTTGTGTACAGATTGGTATGTTATTTTAGTAATTGAGTCTTTGCACACTAAAGAAGATGAGATACAAAACAGTGTAGTTTCAACTACATCACTGGTAGAGGTGTAAAGATGTTACACATTATGGAAGAAAATCCAAGTCTAAGGGATTTGAGTGCCTATTAGGTGGTAGAGAAAGACTAAAAAATTTTACCTACAGCTCAATTTTATCAAGGGTTGATTCTGGAAGACACTGTGTAATATTGCTGGGAGAATGGGGCAATATGATTTTATAATACAAAATCTTACTAACCCTTGTCAAGTGCTACGGAGTTCTATAAGTCAAAAATTAAATTTAAGTAACTCTGATGAAATTAGAATTGCAATTGACAGCTTACTAGGAAGATAGAGCTCAGCTGAAAAATCCACAGGAGAAAAAGTAGAAATAGTTTCAAAGAGGTTTGTACTAAGACATTTTTACCAGTCACCTTGAAACTCTCAATTTTGAAGGTAACAGAAATGCTTCCAGTCATTGAAATCTAAGATCAGAGAATAAATAAAAAGATCCTGCTAGGCTGAGTAAGACAAAGTATGTTAGATGAGCTTCAGTATTGGCAAGCTTAGAAAAAATACAGTGAAAACAAAGGGGAAAAAATCAAATTAGTAGAAAATAATAGGGTCAATAATAAAACAAGAAAAAAGTTACATAGAACCATCCACTGAAGACATTCACCTAGTACACAGCTACAACCAAACAGGCTTGGCATTGTCATGGAATTATTATAAATACAAGAGGGGAAAAAAATGCCCGTTGTCCCAGACTAAAGTTCACCCATGTGTGGAATACATGTAGTTATGGCCGCCCACCTTAGGAAAAATATGGATGGTGTTAGATGACCAATTGCCAGGGGAAGTGGATAAAACAGAGGGATGAAGGGGCTATATGTGAGGACAGGCTTAAAAGATTGGGACTTTGTAGTCTGGGAAAGGAAAGCTGAGCAGACATATGATTAAAGTCTGAAAATCGTGACAGGTAGAGCTAGGGTAATACCTACCTGTTTTCACATCCCACAATACTAGAATTAGCAAGGGACCTTGATGTTTGAAAGAGAACACATAAAAGGCGGGCCATTCAGAATGATCTCAAAGGCACCTTTCTACTCAAAAATTCTTTGTCAAATTTTCTTTGCAGCTGGGTAGTCCAAACCTGTTACTCTAGGATATGGAATACTTTGAGATAAATGTATAAACCTGCTTTGAGTGATAGGCTTAAGAAGGGACATCTCTAAATCTTTATTTGGTGTTATTGTCTTATAGGATCCCATGTGTTTCCATGAGTTTCCATGGGATCAGAAAAAGATCCCACAGCTGCATATCTCAGTAATCCAACCCAGAATGGCTATATTTGCATCCTTGAATTGGTCATTCTATTCTCTACTGTACATTAACTATACAAGAAAGGAATAAGGAAGTTTAGATTTTCTTTTTTATAAAAAAATTATTTATTTATTTATTCATGAGAGACACAGAGATAAGGCAGGGACACAGGCAGAGGGAGAAGCAGGCTCCTTGCAGGGACTCTGATGGGGGACTCGATCCCCAGACCCCGGGATCACGACCTGAGCCAAAGGCAGATGCTCAACCACTGAGCCACCCAGGTGCCCCAGGAAGGATTTTCAATAGGTAATTGTGTTGCCAGGATTAAAGCCCCAAAATATTCCTGTTTTTTAAACTACGTTTGGTGAGCCTCAAGAGATTTGATTATCCATATCTGATAGCATTTTTCTAATAAGGTTATGAAAAATATATAGCAAATATCTATACCATTTTTCTCTTTTATGAGGCTACCAGATTCCTTTTATGCCTACAACAGATGGCAAAAAATGGAAAATACTATCTAGTCTTAAACAATGACAACCATGCTCAAAGAAATAAATCTCAAAAACAATCGTTAAAAAAAAATTTGTACTTGATTCTTTTGGAAGTAGAAGTGACTACAATGTACTGTTTGTACATCATCCCTTAATCCTGTGTTCCTGATCTCCACTATAAATTAATCACTCTATTCCCTTCCCCCCCAACCTCTACAGTTTTGCCATCTGTTGCACCATGAGCTACTTGGAGAGCAGAGATAGTCTCTACTTACATTTGCCTTCTCAGAGGCTCTAGCACTCATATTAGGGGAACAGACCTCGATGTTCTCCAGCAATGTTCAACAACCAGTTATGAACTTGCAAATTCTGTCAATCTAACTGGTTATTTTGTCTTCGTCTTCTAATTGATCTGACTTATGTGTTTTCACTTAATGAAATTCTCTTGGCATTACATAGTTGCCATATAATAGAAATAGCTAAGCAATAAAATCAGAACAAAATGTAAGTGTTGAAATCTCAGCTATCATTTTCACATTTTTCTTCCTCATTCCCTCACTTCTCCAGTAGAAAACACACACACACACACACACACACACACACACACACACACAATGAAACAGACTATCTCCAGGGGATAAAGGAAGAGTGACCCAGAAATGTACACATCACTACAGTTATTTCTCAATGACAGACATAAAGACATTTTCCAGTGAAGAAGACAAAAATGGTCCACTAGTCACATCTTTTGCCCAGCATGAATAGATAAGGCAATGATTCATCATCTCACTTGTTCACTGCTCTATAGACTAACTCCTTACAAAAGAAGTCATGAGACCATAGCTGCTGGTTGCCTTTCTACATTGCTAATGACCCAACTTATGTTATATATCATTCTTAGTGATCCCTGGAAAACTAGGAGGCTTCTTATAATTTTTCTCTTCTATAAATAAATGATTTTATGTGTTTAAGAAATTAAGTTTTTAACTTGCAAATATGAAATCAGTAGGGACACTTGGGTGGCTCAGCAGTTGAGCATCTGCCTTCAGCCCAGGGCGTGATCCTGGGTCTTGGGATCAAGTCCCACGTTGGGCTCCCTGTTTGAAGCCTGCTTCTCCCTCTGCCTGTGTCTCTGTCTGTCTGTCTATCTCTCTCTCTCTCTCTCTGTTTCTCTCATAAATAAATAAAATCTTTAAGAGAAAATATGAAATAAGTATTATTAATATCCTCAGTGACTGCTTTTACTCAAAACTAAAGCAAATCAGTTGAGTAACTTAAGAAATACAGATTTCAAACTGACTTCAGCCAACAACATGACCATGTAATTAATTGTCCTCCATGAGCCAAAAGGATCTGAATATATATTTAGTGACAATATATTTGGTAGAATTACATATACACAGGGAACTGAGCTTTCGTAGGTATCGACCAATATTATAACTGCCATTTGTTCATAAGAACTTTCATATCCTAATTAAGGAAACAAATGCTTTCATGGATAGTACTATTAACAATATTTCCCTAGATTTTTAGTTTTAAAATAATAGAAAAGCTGAAGAGGGGCACCTGGGTGGCTCAGTTTAAGCATCTGCCTTCAGCTCAGGTCCCGATCCTGGGGTCCTGGGATCAAGCCCCTGCTCCCTGCTCTGACCGGGGAGCCTGCTTCAGTTTCTCTCTCTCCCTCTGCCTCGGCCCTTCCCCCTGCTTGCACTCTCTCTAGCTCTCTCTAATAAAAAAAAAATAAGTAAATAAGAAAAACTTAGGAAGTCAAAAGAACCCATAATTCTACAACTTACTTTAATGTGTGAGGTAAAAATAAGTCCCCCAACCAGTCCTTCTAATCCTTTCCCATTCAAAGATAGCTACCTGCCTCAAGGAAACAATTTGAAATTTCATCTCCAGATTTCCTTTTCTGCTTTATTCATTCACATGAATACGTGCATTTTACAAAAAATGGAATCATATCAAATATTCTCTAATATTTTTTCACCTAAAAATATAGAATGGATCCTTTGGGGTCAGTATGCAGAGAGATATACCATTACTTCTACTAGTTGCTTACCATCCCTTTGTTTGGATATATCATGATATACTTAGTAACCCCCTTATAAACATAATTTTAGGAGGAAAACTTAGAAAACTTCAAAGGACCTGAAGAACTTTAAAATAAATAGAATAACATGCTCCTGGACAGGAATATAATATAGCAATGATGTCAGTTCCTTCCAAATTAATATCAAATGCCATAAATGAAGGTAAGATAAGACAACTTTTGGGGATCCCTGGGTGGCTCAGCGGTTTAGCACCTGCCTTTGGCCCAGGGTGTGATCCTGGAGTCATGGGATCGAGTCCCATGTCGGGCTCCCTGCATGGAGCCTGCTTCTCCCTCTGCCTGTGTCTCTGCCTCTCTCTCTGTGCCTCTCATGAATAAATAAGTAAAATCTTAAAAAAAAAAAAAAAGGATGAGAAAACTTTCTTTTTTGGAAAAAAGCAGACAATGCATCAATACCCCTGTAATACAAACAGGTCCTACATCAACAATGGCAGAAAAAATGGGGGAAATTTCCCATTTTTAAAATGTTCTTGGAATTTCCTTGCTGCTGCTTCTACTACTGGCTCCTGTTGCCAAAAGCTAAAATACTACATTTATACAGTCTCATCATGCCTCTAAATAAGAAAGGATTTTAAAGTAAGATGCAATTACCCTCAGTTCAAAACCTAAAAATGTGTTGCTTAAAAAGACAACCTCAATTGATTGCAAAGAGTACAAAAAATAAATTAGGTCATTAGCTGGTAGATTTTCAGATTTTTATCATCAGCTATCTTTGCAGGAGTTTGAATCCATTAAAACACTCAATCCGGTGGCATTATTTTGATACCAAGTTGAAAGTGTCTGAGTCACTAAAAGAGAAGGTAAAAATGTATACCTTTACAAAAGTCAAAACCAACATTTAAGAGAATTTCTCAATTTCTACACTTTATAAAATTACTTAAACATTTGAAAGCTATGTATATTAAAGTTGCAACTTAAAGCATATATTTAGAAAATACTCTTTAAAAAAAAAACCTTAGTTTTTATAGTAACTTCTTTGCATGCAGTGAAAACATGATAAATGAAACTAGCTTAAAGAGCTTATTATATTACAGTAAAGCTGTAGTTTACTATAATTAGAAATCTATTTTAATCTTAACTGAAAGTTGTGTTCATATTTTATCTAAGAATTTCACTAAAATGTTTAAAAAATAGTTTAGTGGCAGAGATTTTAAAAGAGGCAGTGAATTGAATGCTTATGAATTATGCAAGTCTGAACTTTCATTTTAATAACTTCATTAAAATATAAAAACCTTAAAAGCCTCCCAACAGGAATTTAACTTTATAAAAATGCTTTATACGTGCCCTGACCTTGCCAAAAGGCATGCTTGAGGCAGAATTTAACCATTATTACAAGGCAAAGCCTAATAATAAATACCTATCTGAAAATGCCAGCATCTGTCCTTGCCTGCTTGGCTTCCAGTGGAGTTGCAACTCAGCCATAAACAGACCCTCTCCTGTGAGACAGCAGGATACAGCAGACAGGGAACAGCAACGAGCATTGGGAAACCTGGATCTGAAGCCGTTAACCTTTCTGATCCTGTCTGTTCACCTATACAATTGGGTATCAAGGACACCAGTGTTGTTGCCTAAGCAAATGAACTAATGTCGGGGGGAAACCAAGTTGACAGCACTGAATCAATGTTGATTATTTCTAAGCAAAAGACAGTTCTGGGTGAACTGTTTTTCTCACCCTATCCTGGCTCCTTAAAAAAATGTTCCTGTATGGCTAACATGAATGTTCCATGTGTTTAAAGAATGCATCTCCATCATTCAGATGGCAGTCATTTGCTAAGACTAACTTATCCCAGGAGAACATCCTAAGGCTAGACCAGCAAACTCTGCCGCTCCTTTCTGTTATTTGGCCACAAGAACCAGCTTATTTTATAAGAAATAAGACTAACAGTATATTTATCAAGTAGTATATATATCTTTTTAATTTTATTTATTAATTCATGAGAGACACACAGAGAGAGGCAGAGACACAGGCAGTCTGCGGGGAGCCCGATGCGGAATTTGATCCCAGGATCACGACCGGACCCAAAGGTAGACGCTCAACCACTGAGCCACCCAGGTGCCCCTCAATTAGTATATTTCTACCACCTTCAACTCCTTAAGTTGTTTCTAAGAATTTTCTAAGGTACCAGAGTTGTCTTCCAAATGGTTCTTTATAACAGACCCAAGACAAACACAGCTAATTGGATCAACAAATTGGAATAAAGAAAAAGAACGGAGCCTTCCTTAGTCTTCCTAATTCCTAAGGCTTCCTTAGCCTTCCTTAGCCTTCCATAGTCTTCCTAATTCTCAAGTTAATGCCTGGTTGCTGGACAAACTCTTCCCTCTTTCTAAAATGAAACACTGCAAGACATAACCCACCGTTGTTATGTGAATTTGACTAGAAGTGGCAGGGCCTGGTCCCAAAACAACCCCACTGGTCTTTCCAAATCACAGTGCCCCAGCTAATGAATACCTACTTGGATACAACAGGAGTCTGTGTTCATTACCCACGATTGCTGCTTAATTGAATAGTCAAGATTCCAACTTTCTCTTACCCTGCAAATTCTCAAATCTTCACAAATAAAACCAACACCAAAAACAAGAGAAGTAAGTGAACTCTCATATCCTCATGCTCCTTTGACTCTCTTCAGCTTGTCTTCCTCCAGCTGAAATTCTGTATCAAACATGCTCCCACACTGTACCCAGCCTGACATTTTAAAAAATGGAAAAAAAACTCTAGTTGGATTATGCATCTACACAGTCTTCACCTTAAATCAACGGAATTCCTCTAACTTCTAATACAAAAAGCAGCTCATGTAAAATACTTACAAAGAACAGGGGAGGAATGCAAAAAAAAAAAAAAAAAAAACTATTTGTGTTTTAGTTCCACAGCAGAGTGGGTTCTCTATACCACTCTGGCTTATTAGTTAAATAATCACTACATTTGCCCACATCAGTAATGTTGAACTGTGACTCTCTCAAACTGCCAGCCAGCCCAACCCAAGGTTAGTTAAACCAATTGCTTAGGACACATTTTCTGTGAAGCTTTGAACCCAAAGATTATCTATATTCCAGACTCCAAGGATAGAAGTAGCAGAGCTTCACAGGATACTAAGGCAGATATAAATATAAAACCAGGAAATACATTCCCCCCTGATCCTCAAATTGAAAATACTTCATCAACATATTGCAATCAGGGCTACATTTTTTTTTCTTAAATAAAGGTATCTGTATAGTTATCCTGCAATAGGATTCAACAAAATAACCTATGAGAACTAAAGTATTATGTAAATTTTGCTCAAAGATGAAGAGAAAAATACTATCCTCAAGGCAAAGTCTATCAATCTATATATCACATAGATACATATATAGTCTTTGAATATCAATTCACCCAAACACAAATATAGCATAGATTTTGATTCTTATAACTGCCACTTGACTTTTTAAAAAATCTTAACAAAATAAGGCAATCAGAGAAAGAAAATTATCATATGGTCTCACTTATATATGTAATTTAAAAAACAAAACAGAGGATCACAGGGGAAGAGAGGAAAAAATAAAATGAGAGGGAGACAAACCGTAAGAGGCCCTTAATCACAGGAAACAAACTGAGGGTCACTGGAGGGGAGGGGGTGCGCAAATAAGGAAGTGAGTGACGGACATTAAGGAGGGCACATGATGTAATGAGCAGTGGGTATTATATAAGATTGATGAATCACTGACCTCTACCTCTGAAACCAATAGTACATTATATACTAATTGAATTTAAATAAAAATTTTTTAAAAATATGCAGCTAAAATACAAGATAATAATAGATAAACCTAAATTACTTCAACCACCTTTCATATCATCAGAGGAACTAGTAATTAAAGCTACTGGAACGTGGTATCTACTTATGAACAAGCTACAGGAATAGGATTCTTCTTTTTTATCTTGAGTGGATCAATGAGCAAAAAAGACATGTCTTTTCATATCTGTTCCACTACTATGGTATGGGTGGTTCTTGTCATTGCCTAATTTATCATTTATATTTCAAAACGATTTCATCTAAAATGTGACACAGCAGTGAAATCATTACCAACTGAGATTATTAATTTCAAAGATGAGAATCCAGCAACAGAGCCTCTGTACACGACCCTAAGAAGTCTGAAATACTGCATTCATTTCTGGAAACACTTAAGAGGATAGACATTGGCTTTCTGAAGCAAATCCAAAGAGAAATCAGGGTCATGTAGAGGGTAGATACAGTCTCAGCTGAGGAACTATTCAAGGAATTGGGGCTATTAATGCTAGAAAAGAGAAAAATTAGAGGACATAATAACTGCCTGCAAACATGTTAGAAAAAAATTCAACTTGCTCTTGTTAACTACAAAAATCTGAACTGGGATCAATAGGAATAAGCAATGGAGGTCCATACTGGATTTTTTCAATTTCAGTACCTACGCAAAGGCTAGAGGCAAGATTAGCACAAATACTGGGTTGGGATGATGCCCTGCTCGGCTCCATAAATTATATGGCTAACCTGATAAATCCCTTCAATCTCCTGAGACTGTGTCATTTCAGGGGAGAACTGAAGCTCTAAAAGATCATCCCCAGCTTGAAGCTGGTATGAATACAAGGGAGAGCACAAAGACAAATTCAACCCCCAAGAGCCATTACTTTTTTTATTCCTCTTTAAAAAAAAATAAGGATGAAAGAAAGACTACTACTGATGATGATGATGATGATGATAAATAGCTATAATCTAGTCAATGCTTTTATCTTGTTTAAGCCTAATCATAATCCCATGAGGCCAATATTATCTCCATAGCAAATGAGAAAACTAAGGCTTGGAAAAGTTAAGTGACTTGCTCAAGGTCACAGAGTGAATAAATGGCAGGTCTCCGCTCCTTACTCCAGCTACATCTGTTACCTAAGCCTGTTTGCTTACCCACTACATTCCACTGTCTAGACTGTGCACACTATAATTTCAATTGCCCATGATCCCCAAACCAGAGAAACCTCAACCCTAGAAGATAATAAATGCTTTTAAGCTGCAAAATGATCATCAGTTGACTCACAATTAATACCCTCTACAGATTATTTTGACAAAGTAACCATATCCAACTGTGCCTGCAAATGCCAACACATGAAATCTCTGTGACTTCATAGATCAACAGCAAATGCCCTCATGAGCAAAATAACAACTGCTCTTTATTCATTTTTTCTGGTGTTTCTTTTTTGTGCTGAAAAATAATGCCCAGAAGGAATCGGTGTTCTTTTCAACAACTTAAAAAAAAAAAAAAAAGGTTAGTGTTTACACGTTTACATAATACAAAAAAAAACCGGCCAGGAAATAGTGAGCTGTGGCTTCCCAGTGGGAAGACAATCATATGCAGCCAGTGAGTTCCTGGGCAGTTTTAATTTACTTTTAATCATTTCAGAAGTTGTGCCTCAAAGGTATGAGCTAAAAAGCTTCACAGCATCTTGCCTTTCTTTTTTTCTTTGTCCTTCCTTTTTCTGTTTGGCAAAAAGTAGCAAAGAAACAAACCTGTGTAGAACCAACTTAAGTATTTGCTTCTCCAGGAAACTTTCCCAGATATCCTAGCCTCATCTTTGCTATTCTCTGTCTTTGCACTGTCCACATATTTCACTTGATCAGTGACTTGTCTTTCTTTGATTGTAACCTATAAAAGCCTTTTCTCACCCATGAGACTTGGTTCTTTAATCATCAGGGTTGCCAGGCACCCTATTTATTCCTTTTTCTGTGTTCCCATGGCACACTATAGTTATCCCTTGCCATGATTTATCAGACACTGTAGGTATCTCTGGCTCTTCCTCTGAATTCCTTTTGCTAAAGATCTGATCATTTGTTTTTGCAGGACCATCATCTACCATTGCCCAACATACACAGTAGGCCACCATAAGAGCTGAAATTAAATGAAAATGCAAACTTTTCATTTTATCCCACATATTGGGCTTATCATATGAGCTGAACTGAATTTAATTAGAACAAATCAAATTGAACTGAATGTATTAAGACATTGTATGTTATAGTAAAATTATCCAGATTATATTTATAGGAAATTGATTAGCACAACCTAGCTATGATGTTGTTTGATTCTAATCACTGATACTCCTGGGATTACCTGTTATGTTACCACGGAAAGGGCAGTAATCTTGAGGCATAATATTGTGGTCGGTTCTTTAAAATGAAGCCTACGGGTGCCGGGCTGACTCACTCAATAGAGCATGTGACTCTTGATCTTGGGGTTGTTAAGTTAGAGCTCCGCGTTGGGTATTGAGATTACTTAAAAATAAAATTTTTAGAAAATAAAATATAGAAGTAAGATATAATGAAGCCCAAAATAGAGCTAACCTAAAATAGATCATTTTTACCTCAAGTCATGACTGACAAAGAGCTCATTCTAGAAGGCAGGCAGATGCCAGCTCTGTCATAGTCTTATTTTTCACTGGTGTGAAATAAATTTACATTATCAAGTTTTCAAGCTACAGTTGTTTTCCAGGAATCTCTGTAAGCAACATGCTCATTGCATGAGGAATTAGTTTGGTTACAATTAAATAATACAATCCATAAATCAGTATTACTTGCATAACTTGCTCATAAACTGCTGCATATAGCAAAACACTCAAAGCAAATAAACCAGGGAGAGTCCCTCAGGTACCCCAACCTCCACTGTGATGCCGCCATGCCTCCTTCTGGAACCCCTGAGTACTGTGTGTGAATCATACCCAAACAAGGGCAGCACCATGGTTCTGTACCTCAAATCTTAGTAAATCCCCAAGTCCTTTTTTCATCTAAAAATAAGTAAAAAATCTAATACTTTCTTCCCGATGGGGAGCATCTAACTCCATACTGGAGGCCATAAAAGACTAAAGTTTTCTAGTTTATAATTCAAAAATTTGCCATTTTCCTTTGTCATACCTCAGACAGAAAACTATATCACATTGTTTCAATTTTTGTTCTTTTTTTAAAAAGATTTAATTTGTTTATTCATGAGAGGCAGGAAACAGGCAGAGGAAGAAGCAGGCTCCCTGCAAGGAACCTGATGAGGGATTTGATCCCAGGACCCCAGGATTATGACCAGGGCTGAAGGCAGCCCCTCAGTCACACTGAGTCATCCAAACGTCTCTGATTTTTGTTCTTAAAAAAAAAAAAAAAAAAAAAAAGTTAATCTATTCATTAACCCAGAAGAATGGCACATTGTAGTTTACCGATGTGATGTATAGGCATTTTTTGTGTGTGTGTTTTTTCTTTTGATGTATAGTTTTTACGTAAAAATGGTATGTTCCAATAAATGATACACCCTTTAAAAATTTCAGAGACACCACAAAATTTAAAAACACACATGTAAAGAGATACTAAAGCCAGATTAGTCAGGTCACACAGTGTCACACAAAGAATGGGAGTCACTGAATGTTTAGCCTATAAAAGGAAAGACTGTGGATGGCACAATAGCAATTCGTAAGTATTTAAAGACCTGTCCTAGAGACAAAAGTATGAAGGCATGTGTTCACCAAATATCTATTAAATGCCTACCTGCTGAGTATCATAGTGCACTAGGAGCTAGAGATACAGAGATGAATAAAATGAGCTCCTACCTTCAAGGGGCTCAGAGCCCAGTCAGGGAGAGCCACTTAGAAAGAAGAAGTATATGTGATTTAGATTAGGAGTCCACAAATTTTTTTCTGTCGAGGACCAGAGTAAATATTTTTGGCTTTGTAGGCCTCAAGGTCTCATGGCAACTACTAAATTCTGCCCCTATAACATAAAAAAGCCATAAACCATATGTAAAGAATAAAGGTGGCTGTGTTCTAATAAAACCTTATTTGCAGACACTGACATTTGAATTTCATATAGTTTCACATATCATGGGTTATTCTTTCAATTTTTCCCCCAATCTTTAAATAGCTAAGAACCTTCTAATCTGGGTGCCTGGGTGGCTCAACTGGCTAAGTGTCTACCTTTGGCTCAGGTCATGATCCTGGGGTCCTGGAATAGAGCCCCACATTGGGCTCCCTGTTCAGCCAGGAGCTTGCTTGCCCCTCTGCCTCTGCCCCTCCCTGCTTGTGCACTTGTGCTCATGCTTTGTCAAATAAATAAATCTTAAAAAAAAAAAAAAAGTATGCCCACATCAACATGCAGCAGCCAGATTCTGTCTACAGACAGTAATCTGATGAGCCCTGATAAAGATTAATAGGAATTTACTGGAGCCCAGAGGAAAGGTAGGTAATGCCAACTGGGGATATCATGGAGGCTTCCTGGAGAAAGAACTGAGTGAGAGATTATGCAGCTCAAGATGACAGGCCCACAGGACCATAGAGGCAAAACAGCTGTGTGAAACAGATCGGGGAATGCACGTGAACCTCTGCGACATTGTTCAAGCAGCAGCTGGCGAGCAAGGATGTCACCGAGATAGGTAGGGCCAGATCAAGGAAACAAACTTTATGCTTTGGATGTAGTGAGTAGCCATTGAGAGCTTTAAGCATGAAAGGGTTGGAAGGGTCAGCGGTGAGGGGTGGATGGGGGGCTCCAGAATGGCAGATCTAGCCCTGGCTGTGGAGTTGGGCTGACTTGGGTTAGATAGGATCCCCGTTCCGCCACTCATAAGGCATAGGACCTCAAACCAGTTTCTTAGCTTCTCTAGAATTCAGTCTCCTCGCCTGAAAACCAGACAATCCCTACCTTAGCATTTGCTATTCCCTATTATTGCACCTTTTGCTTCCCTGGTCACACAGTGTCACACCAGTAATGAGTTTCATCGCTGGCCTTGTGGGAACCAAGTATCACCAATGTACATCAAGTGCCTCGCATGCTGTCTGATGGAGCAGCACTCAAAGGCGGTTAAGGAAGAAATGAACAAGATAAAGCCAGCATTCTCCTGCCTTATCATTTTATCCATGTTCATACCTGCTTCTTATTTTGCAAAGACAAGTACATTGTATCATTTATTTAAAACTTGGATCAAAAGCATTGAGAGAAAAATGATCTCTATCAAACTATCTTATCCATAATAAGTTTATTTTCCTGAGAGAGTTATAATTACATTACATTTTGGTACATGGCTTCCCCTGCCTTTCTTCCAGTGATGCATTTCCCCTCAAGAAATTTCTTTCTCTAAATAGGCAATTTCTGGTTTATATTGCACTAAACTTAAAGTGAAACTAAATCTTTCCAATGCAGAATTCATCAGGCTAACTTTATTTTTTTTTTTTTTTGCCTCAGGCTAACTTTATAACTTAAACTCAAACATAGGGTGACAAGTGGCCCATTTCATGAATGATACAAAAGAGAGAATACAGTCGTTTGTGGAAGTTGCTAAAGACTTTCATATTTTACTATCCAATATCACCGCATTATAAGTTGTACATATACAAATTATCTAATCACAAGATTTCTAGGACTTTCTTCAGAGCAAACCAGAAAGCAACACAATCCATGTTGATTTTTGGCTCAAATTGCTCCTTATTGTCCAAGTGCATTCAATCATTTCAATAAATATCTAGTGAGAACCTATATGCGATGCACTCATAAATCTTCCCTTTCAGAGTGATTCATGTAACATATTTTTTACTTTCTAAATAGTTTAACTCTTACCCATTTTCCATATTTTATGTAGGGGTAATAATGGCCTACACAGAGAAAGCCTATCAATTCTAAGGATAGAATAGAAAAATTCATAGGACTATTTAAATCATGGGACGCCTGGGTGGCTCAGCAGTTGAGCATCTGCCTTTGGCTCAGGCATGATCCTGGAGTCCCAGGATCAAGTCCCACGTTGGGCTCCCTGCATGGAGCCCACTTCTCCCTCTGCTTGTGTCTCTGCCTCTCTCTCTGTCTGTCTCTCATGAATAAATAAGTAAAATATTTTTTTTAAAAAAAAGGACTAGTTAAATCATACAAATTTTAAGAAGTACTATCTTCAATTTCTGTCATCCTTCTAGTTTCCAAGAAATCATATCTGCATCCTGAAATCTAAACTCATTTACATATGACAATTGCTTTTGAAAATTCAGATGTTAGCCATATTGCCATTGTTGCATAAACAACTTAGTTCCTGTTCTCCCTTTGAGTACTACAATCCTTTAAGACTGATTATAAATTGAGAATATCCAGGATGCTAAAATGATATACAATTTACTCAACATACCAAATCTGTTATTTAGAAAAGCCCTGTCATTTTCTAAGGAGTGCTTATAATTACAGTCCAACACATATTTTGTCATCACTCCAGTCTCAAAATTAAACAGGGGATAGTGTACATGAGAAAACAGTTTAATTATATTTCTGAAAAAGCTATTTCCAAGTAAACTCTATCCAAATGTGATGAGGTCCCGTGGGATTTTTTAGATTTTAATTTGCAATTACTAATTTGTTCACCCAAATAAAAGGGGATATATTCACTCAGCACTACCAATATACAATACACATACTTATATACTATGTAAAAGTATTCAAATATGCTTATGATGTATGTATTCTATGACATGTATTCTGAAATTATTTTATACAAGAATCTAAGGACAGGTTAGCATCTTAATGCAATATATATAGTTTATACAAGATTTAGAAACTTAACATTCAAGAAGACATATAGTAACTACACAAAAATAGCTGTTGAGTAAATTAAGAGTAATTTCAATTTAATGTTTGTTGCCCCTTCGCCTTTCTTCCTTGATATGTTTATTTGCTCATCAACTCAAGGAGTATAAAACCTCTATGTACTAGGCAGTTCTGGAGGTTAAGGATACAGCAGTGAATAAAATAAGCAATCCTCCTTCATGAGGCTAATATTCTGGAGAGGGAGCAAAACACTAAAGATAAATGAGTAAAATATAGAGCATTAGATAGTAAGTATTTAGGAGAAAAGTGAAGCAGAGAACATTTATGAAAAGTGATCAGATTCTGAATAGGAAGACCCAACAGGATCTCCTTCTGACAATGGAAGAGAACAGGGGAGCCAAAGGTGGGTGAACTGGTTTTGGTCTGAGCAATGGCAAGAACAGAATCGCTAAACACTGGGTTGGGAAAATCTGCAATATGCCAGGTTTGGGTAGAATGGATATAATGGGCTACCTTTAGAACATGTTTATTTTATGATACCAATTAGAAAAACAAATGGAAATACATAGTACATGGTTAACCAAGATTAAAACTTATTTAACTTTTTTTAAAGACTTATTTGAGAGAGCTGAATTTGGGCGGCAGGGGGATGAGGTGTGGAACAGGATGGGAGAGGCTGAGTGGGCAGAGAATCTCAAGCAGACTCCACAGTGAGCCAACCTGGGGCTCAGTACCATGCCCCTGAGACCATGACCTGAACCAAAACCAAGAGTCAGACGCTCAACTGACTGAGCCACACAGGTGCCCCAAAACTTAACTTTTTAATCAAACATGGAAAAATAATTTTTTCTTCATTTAAACCATGATCAATTATTCCTATGTGTTTATCGTATCAAGTCCATTTGAAAGGTATTGGCTAGGGTATCTTTCTCACTTTTTTCTCCCCTCACTCGTTCTTCATGTTATTTAATTCTTGACTATATAAAACACAGGACACAAACCATGGAATTTACTCTCATCCTCACTTTTAATCTTCACTCTAGATTTGTATTTCTTCTTTTTAATTAATTGATGAGGGATCCTCAGTGGCTCAGTTGGTTAAGCGTCCAACTCTTGATTTTAGCTCAGGTCATGATCTCAGGGGTGTGGGATCAAGCCCCCATTGGGCTCTGCAATCAGTAGGGAGTCTGCTTGGGATTCTCTCTCCTCTCCTTCAGCCTCTCTCCTTCTGCCCTTCCCCCTGCTTGCACACCCATCTCTCTAAAATAAATAAATCTTAAAAAAATCAATTGATAAGGTGAGTTTAATAGCCTCATAAATTTCTACATTAAAAGCTAGTCTGAGTAATAGCAATCCTTCTCAAATCTTGCCCCAAAACAAAACAAACTAAACCAAAACAAAAGAAGAGGGAAAACTCCCAGACTCATTTAATAAGTCAGCATCACCCTACTACCAAAACTAGAAAATGCCACTGATAGAAAAAAAAACTACAGGCCAATATCCCTGATGAATATAGATGTAAAAGTTCTCAATCAAATACCAGCAAATCAAATTCAGCAGCACATTAAAAGGATCATTCACCATGATCAAGTGGGACTTATTCCTGGGATTCAAGGGTGGCTCAACATGCACAAAATCAGTTTGATGCATCACATTAATAGAATGAAAGAAAATCATATGAACATCTCAACAGACAAAGAAAAAGACAGAGAAAAACAAGCAGAGAAAAACAACAGACAGAGAAAAAGCAAAAATTCAACATCCATTCATGATAAAAACTCAACACATTAGATATAGAAGGAACATGTCTCAACATAATAAAAGCCATAATTCAAGCTCATAGCTATCATCATATTCAATAGTAAAAGGATATAAGCCTTTCCTCTAAGATCAGAAACAAGGCAAGGGTGCCAACTCTTACCACTCTTATTCAATATAGTATTAAAAGTCTTAGCTAGAGTGATCAAGAAAAAAAAAGTTATCAGAATTGGAAAGGAAATAAAACTGTATTTGCAAAGGACATGATTTCATATATAGAAAATCCTAAAGAATCAAACAAAAAAAACTGTTACATCTAATGAATGAATTCAATCAAATTGCAAAATATAAAATTAACACACAAAAATCAGTAACATTTCTATATACTAACCATAAATTTTATTTAAAAAATCAATTCCATTTATAATACCATTAAAAACAAAGTACTTAAGAATAAACCTAACTAAAGGGGTGAAAGATCTCTATTCTGAAAACTACAGGACATTGATGAAAGAAACCAAAGAGGAAAAATAAATGGAAAGTCATCCCATACTCATGAATTAGAAGAATACTGCGAAAATTTCAATACTATCAAAAGCCATTCATAGATTTGATGAAATCCCTATCAAAATTCTAATGGCGTTTTTTAATGTAGTAGAAAAACACACTCAAAATTTATATGGAACCACCAAAAAAAAACCCAAATAGCTAAAGAAATTCAGAGAAAAAACAAAGGAGGAGGCATCACTCTACCTGCTTTCAAGCAATACTACAAAGCTATAGTCACCAAACAGTATGGTACTGGCACAAAAACAGACAACTAAACCAATGGAACAGAATCAAGAGCCTGCAAATAAACCTAAGTACATATGGTCAACTAATATTTGAAAAGGGAGCCAAAAATACTTATGGAGAAAAGATAGTTCACAATAAATGGTTCTGGGATAATTGGATATTCACATGTAAAAGAATGAAACTAAACTCATATCTTACACATCACTTGTAAAATTAACTCAAAATAGATTAAAGACTTACACATAAGACCTGACACCATGAAATGACTAGAACGAAACACAAGGATAAAGCTCCTTGACATGGGTCTCAGTACTGATTTTTTGAAGAGGATACCCAAAGCACACCAACAAAATCAAAAACAAACAAGTGATCTACACCAAACTAAACAGCTTCTGTATAACAAAAGAAACCATCAATGAAGTAAAAAGACAATCTACAGAATGAAAAAAATATATATTTGCAAACCACATATGTAATGTTTTAATATCCAAACACAGGAAGAACTCCTACAACTCTATCAAAAACAACCTAAATTTTTAAAACGTGGGCAAAGGATCTGAATAGACATTTCTCTAAAGACAAACACAAGGTCAACAGGTACATAAAAAGATGCTCAACAACACTAGTCATTAGAGAAATGCCAACTTAAACCACAATGAGGTTATCTTCTCATGCCTTTTAGAATGGCCAGCATCAAAAAGAGGTAACATGTGCTGGTATAGATGTAGAAAAAAGGAAACCCTTATACACCATTGGTGGAATTGTAATTTATCACAGCCACTATGGAAAACAGTATGGAGAGTTCTCAAAACCTTAAAAATAGAACAACCTTATGATCTATTAATTCCATTTCTGGAAACATATCCAAAGAAAATGAAAACACTAACTCAAAAAGATATTTGCACCCCTATGTTCATGGCAGCATTACTTAAAATAACCAAGATATGGAAACAGCCTAAGTGTCCATGTATGGATGAATGGATAAAGTTGTAAGATGGACACACACCCACAACAGGAGTATTATACAGCCATAAAAATGAGGAAATCTTACCATTTGCAACAACATAGATGGGCCTATGAAGGTACCATGCTAACTGAAATAAGTCAGACAGAGATAGATATCTCACTTATAACATGGAATCTTAAAACAATAACTACCACAACAATAACAACAAAAACCATAAAATAAAAGATCAGACTTGTGGTTAGCAGGGGTTGGGGAACTGGAGGAGGGTGGTTAAATGGTACAGACTTACAGTTATAAAGTAAGTACTAGTAATGTTATATACAATATGGTGACTGTAGTAAATACTGCTATATGATATGTAGGAAATTTGAGAGTAAATCCTAATAGTCCTCATGACAAGGAGAACATTTTTTTTCCTTTTTTCTTTTTTTATTTATGAATAGGGAAAGATAGATGTTAGCTGAATTTATTGCAGTAATCATTTCACAATATACATAAATCAAACCATCCTGCTGCATGCCTTAAATTTATACAGTCTACTTCTCAAGAAAACTGGGGGGAGGTGGGGAAGGCCACTCTCAGTCCTGATTTGTCAGTGATTTTCACATCATCCTAATCTAAGAACCACTTGTGAAGGTCAAAAGCACAATTTACTAACCCCAGTGGCTATAAAAACAAACAAAACATGACTCACAGTTGGGCAAATGCTCTTAACGAGATGCTAGTATTAAATCATGAACTCATGCCAAGAACAAAAGTATAAATATTGGAATCCAGATCAGCAGTGATTAACCCAAAGAACATGCTGGAATGCCCACACACTGATCCAAACTAAGTGCCTCATTTGGGAATCACTAAATATAATAATAACTAAAAATGGTTAGATGAATTTACTGACCAAATTGAAAAAGCTCTTACATCATCAATTACTTGCATTTAGATCCTAGGAGATTTGTGAAAGTCATGACAGTGACTTCTTAACTCAATACAAAAATGAGTATGGTCATCATACTCAGTGGTAAAAAACTGAGAGTTTTTCCCCTAAGGTCAAGAATAAGATAAGGATGTCCACTGTCACCACTTTTAGTCAACATAGTTCTAGAAGTCCTAGCCTCAACAGTTAAACAATATAGAGAAATAAAAGGCACCCAAATTGGTAAGAAAGAAGTAAAATCCTCACTATATGCAGATGACATGATACTATATATAGAAAATCCTAAAGAATCCACCAAAACACTACTAGAACTGATAAATGAATTTGGTAAAGTCATAGGATACAAAAATCACTGTACAGAAATCTGTTCCATTCCTATACATCACTAATGAGGCAGCAGAAAGTGAAATTAAGAAAACAATCCCATTTACAACTGCACCAAAAACAATAAAATATTTAGGAGTAAGCTGAACCAAAGAGGTGAAAGACCTGTGCTCTGAAAACTATAAAGCTCAGTTAAGAGAAATTCAAGATGACACAAATAAATGAAAAGATTTTCAATAAAATATTTAGGAGTAAGCTGAACCAAAGAGGTGAAAGACCTGTGCTCTGAAAACTATAAAGCTCAGTTAAGAGAAATTCAAGATGACACAAAGAAATGAAAATATATTCCATGCTCATGGATTAGAAAAATAAATATTGTTAAAATGTCTATACTATGCAAAGCAATCTACAGATTTAATGCAATCCCTAACAAAATACCAACAGCATTTTTCACAGAACTTGAACAAACAATCCTAAAATTTGTATGGAACCATGAAAGGCCTTGAATAGCCATAGCGATCTTGAAAAACTATCACAATTCAGGTTAAGTTATATTACAAAGCAGTAGCAATTAAGACAGTATGGTACTACCATAAAAATGGATGCATATAGACCAATGGAATAGAATAGAAAACCCAGGAAGAAATCCACAATTATATGGTAAATTAATCTTTGACAAAGAGGAAAAAAGAATATACAATAGGAAAAAGTATCTTCAACAAATGGTGCTGGGACAACCAGACAGGACAGCAACAGGCTAAAGAATGAAACTGAAAAAAAAAGGAAAAGAAAAGAAAAGAAAAGAATCGAACTGGACCACTTTCTCTCACCATACACAAAAACAAACTCAAAATGGATTAAACACCTAAATGTGACACCTGAAACCATAAAAATCCTTGAAGAGAACACAGGTATAATCTCTTGGACACCAGCCTTAGTAATATTTTTCCAGTTATGTCTCCTGAGGCAAAGGAAATAAAACTAAACTATGGGACTTACATCAAAATAAAAAGCCTCTACACAGTGAAGGAAACAATCAACAAACTAAAAGACAACCTACAGAATGGGAGAAGATATTTGCAAATAACCTACCTGATAAAGGGCTAGAATCCAAAACATATAAAGAGCTGATACAACTCAATACCCTGAAACAAATAATCCAATTAAAAAATGACAGAAGACAGGAACAGACAGTTCTCTATAGAATACATAGACATGGCCAGCAGACACATGAAAAGTTGCTCAACATCACTCATCATCAGGAAAATGCAAATTGAAACCACAGTAAGATATCACCTCACACCTGGCTAAAGGGCTAAAACAACAACCCAAGGAAAACAGGTGTTGGCGAGGATATGGAGAAAAAGAAATCCCAGTGTGCTATTGGTGGGTTGCAAACTGGTGCAGCCACTGTGGAAAACTATACAGAAGTTTCTCAAAAAATTATAAACAGAACTACCCTATGACCCAAGAATCACACTACTGGGTATTTATCCAAAAAATACAAAAACACTAATTCAAAGGGATACATGCACCCCTAGGTTTACTGTAGCGTTGTCTACAAGAGCCAAACTATAGAAACAGTCCAAGTGTCTATCAATAGATGAATGGATAAAGAAGTGACACATATATACATACAATGGAATATTAATATTATTCAGCCATAAAAAGAACGAAATCTTGCCATTTCCAACAACATAGATAGTTAGAGTATAGTGCTAAGTGAAATAAGAGAATGACAAATACCATATAATCTCACTCCTATGTGGAATTGAAGAAACAAAACAAATGAGCAAAGGGAAAAAGAGAGAGAGAGAGAGAAACCAAGAAACAGACTCTTAATTATAGAGAACAAACTGATGGTTAACCAGAGGGGAGGTGAGTTGGGGAAAAATAAAGAATGTGGACTGAAGAGTACAGTTACCATGATGAAAAAAAAAAAACTAAAATGAAAAAAAAAGTAGACTGCAGATTTAAAAAAATAATAACTCAGAGACTCAAGAGTACACCATTTTTTGACTCTGCCAGAAAGCATAAACCAAAATGCCTATACAAGATATTCTAAAAATTGCCTTTCAATTTCTGAATTTACATTGTTGGACATGAAATACTATTTTCTATCCAGTTTTTACATGTAACTTCTCCAAACTCCAATCCCAAAATGAGTGCAATGTATTAATTAAGGTGTAACAAAACAAACAAACAAACAAACAAAAATGAGGATGTTTGAAAACAAGGCTTGTGTCAAGGTGTTTCTTTTCAAAATGCGAGATCAGGGGTCTGTTACCTCCTACCTCACTACATGCTAATTTCCTTCAGAGAAAAGAAATGCATTTAATTCTAATGTTCCTGTAACATTTCTGACAACTGATATCCTTTCAGTTCTGAGATTATGCTTTAGTAAATGGACCTCAGACCCAATAAACTTTTCAGCAGATAATTTTTTAGGTAGTTAATCAAAATGCAGGCAAGAGAATGGGATATGCTTGAAATAACAAATCACTTCTTTCATTAGGTTAGGAAGACCACCAGGAAACGAAGCCCGTTGTTTTTTAAAACCTCACTTGAAAATACGTCTGGGTAATGACATGTACATTTTCAAGGAATAAAGAAAATTGGCCTTTTGAAGGCTATCAAAAAGTGCCAGCTGTGGTAGCATTCCAAGGAGTCCTCTAAGGACCCTGAAAATACCTAAGGGTTTTGTTAATCATCTTAAAATCTCAAAGAGCAGTCTAAACTACACAATAATACACTAAATCCACATAAAGCTTCCAGGTGTTTTATGCAAAGTCTTAGTTAGCCCAAGTGTTTGGACTGGTTGAAATCTTTATTTCCAAGCTCGGTAGCAAACCTCTGGGGATCTGGGATTGCAAAACAAACCTCTCTGCTGTGTCTTTTGCCTCTCGTTACAGTAATCATAGATATTTGTGTACCAAAACAGCAACTGATAGAACTAGAACCTTGACAGACAAGTTTACTAATACTCGGATTACCCAAAACAATAAAAATAACAATAGCTACTTTTGAGGGTTTACTATCTGCCATTCACTGTGCTTCTTAGTTTACATCCAGTGTGGCTCTTAGAGTCACAACAAAGCTGAGATGGGTATTATTCACCCCCCATCAAAAGGCTAGGGAAACAAGGCTGAGAAAGTTAAATGCCTTGCCAGGTTCTCATCAGAGAGTAAATGAGTAAACCAATCATCTAAACCAAGCCTTCCAACTCCACTTGGAACATGTTTTCTGATTTGTGAGCCTAGACCCACTCTCCAGACACAATTTGACTTCTTTGGGAGACTTTCAGAGTTGACTCGTTTTACCTAACTTTTTAGGTTAGGTTAGGTTAATTTGCTATTAAGATGAAAATTTCAAATCTAAAATCCTGATCTTTCAAAATTCCTTCAACTCCCCCTGAAAAAAGAAGGTGGAATAGCACCAGTCGTTTAGATCTTTTGAGAAAATATTAACAGCAGGAACTAATTAGCATACCCTGAAGACAGAGAGGGCTGGGGGTTGAGAAAGACTCCTTGGCAAAGATACAATTTGAAATGCGTTCCTGGGGCGTATTTATTCACATTGGTATCTTATTCAGTCAGCCAATCAGCAAGTGCCCATCACTCCTCCAACTGTGCAGGGGGTCAGTCCAGTGCTCTCCTCAGTGAAGACAGCTTGTTGCATACAACTGGAAGAGGCTTTCCTTGCCATCCCTCAAATGGAACTTCGCAAAAGAGGTTCTCCCCCCCACCCCTCCCCAAACTCCCCATCTCCTAGAAAGCCCTACTTGTTCCTTCTTGAAACCCTGATTTTTCTGGTCCTGCTTAAGCATTCCCATATGTAGAATCCTCAAGTTAGGTAGAGAAATGTACCATATGGCCCAGAGTGCCAAACCCACAAAAGATTTCATTGATGCATAATCATACCATATGGTCTGATGGAGCAGAAATAACAGCTACCTTATTCAGAGCTTACTATGCTCTGGCACTGTGCTTAATATTTGACAATCTTTGCCTCATTTTATTCCTAGGACAATTCCAGGAAATATATACTATCATTATCAACATTTGGCAGCCAAGAGAACTATGGCTTAAAGAACTAAGAAATCTGAAGTCCGTGACCCTAGCTACTCCACCATACTTTTTAGTTCTTGAAAATTTGAAGATTAATGGCCCATATTAAGCTATAATATTGTTATCCTGAATTCACTGATTTCTACTTTAAAACACAGCAGCATCTTTTTTTTTAACAGTATTAGAGATGCATTTCATCTTTTTTTTTTTTAACAGTATTAGAGATGCATTTCTTTTGCTCTCCCCAAAGGAGCCTATCCCTTTGTTCAAAGGCAAAACTGTATACCTAAAGTTTGTAAAATCCTGTAGCTGAGACTGTCTCAAGTTCCATCGAATCAGGTAATCCCAACAGATCTCCTTAAAGAACATAAATGGACCACCATGGTTACAAAGTGCAGAGCAACAAAAGCCAAGGTTCAGGTAACAGCTCTGCACTGAAACACAGAAGCATCTCCATGTACTTACTCCACATCTTAGCACACAGCATGGCAAGGGGTTTGAAGGATTTCAATTCTGAATTTCTGTGAGAATAACATCTGCCAAGAACAAGTCCTGAATGTACTACTTGTCCCCATAGAGAAAAATGAGGAGCTTATCATGCAGGTCTTTGTCAAGATAATACCTACACCTGTTGTCAGGCTAAAGCTTCAGATACTCCTGGATGAAATGCCACATTGGCTGTGTGCAGGTTAGGGAGCGTGGCTGAGCTACAAATTACTTGGAAGCAAGCTGATTTTAAGTTGCCATGGCAAAGAAAATGCAGACAATGAAAAGCTTTTACATTGGTATTTTCCATGTCTTGTTAGCATAGGATTGTCCAGCTGAAAGGTGCCCTTTTTTTTTGTACTTCTGACGTGAACAGATAAAATAATAAACACTAATTACAGAGTATTATAATGATTTCTGGCTTCATTTCAGAGGTGCATATATCTGACTAGGTAATTACCTCTGACAGATAGGTTTTTACATGAGAATTGAGGACAAGGAGCCTATTTTATTGCTTGCTGATGAAACCACAGGGGAGAAAGGCCATGAGGCAGGCTTATAAAACCATTTTCGTCAATGTGTTGAGTTGTCAAGGTTCCCATCCCTGGCTAGAGAAATGTTTTATAGGGAAATGACCCAGTGGTTCTCAGTCATGGGAACTTGTTACTTCAGGGAAGTGACTGAATGGTAATAGATGGTTCTCGGGTTGAAGTGAAAGGCATTTCTGGAAAAAAAGATGCCTTTGCCCATAATGCTCTCAAGTTTACTCCTAGTACAAGAGAGAAGCCTGAAGTCTTTATTACACTCACATTCCCTGAGACATTATTCTCCCCCTGCTAAATCAGGTTCACGTTTTCTATACAAGTCTGGACAATGTTCAGAAGGCACTCTAACCTCAGGGAATCTTCCAAGTATAGGAACGTGCTTTGCTCCCTTTCACATTTTCCAGAGAAACTCCTTTTCCAGCACTCAAATGGACTTAGCCAGGGTTAAAAGGGGTGGGTGTATGATCCTCTTCCCTTGTTATTTATGCAACTAAGACTCTATTAAAGGAAAAAAAAACCCCAGAAAATTAGAGAAATCAGAGAAGAAGGTAGAAGAATCCCAAAAAAATTTTTTCCCTCAAATTGAGAATGTATGCATATGCTACTCTTCTGGAAATGATCCAGCTTAATAAAATGATATAGTTTCAGCACTTTTCTTCTTAGCCCTAGTATGAGTATAGGGATTCAGAGGAAAAAAGTCAATTAGGAACTACGGCCATGGTTTGTACTCCAAACACCAGAGATTCCTGGGTTTTGATGACGTGTCAATGTCACAGTGCAGTCTCCTTTTTGAACTACTAAACAAACTCAGATATTGCAGAAATGCAAGCATTTCTAGACTACTCATAAAAGATTTTTCTCTCAAATAGTCTGCGGTATTTGGTACTATATATAATATAGGGTCACTTACCCTGTCTTCACAAATGCTCTAAGGGAAATTTACCCACACTTAACACAAGTATTGAAATATTTATTCCTAGCCTGATCGAGGCCTCAATATACTTTGTAGAACAGACACACATATTTCGATTTTCTAACTATATTTTTATCCCAAGCAATAGAGTACGATAGCAAAATAAATTCATATGGTGCAGATGGCTATTCAAGATACCTTTATTTTTTTAAGTGTTTTTCCTATAAAAGCAAAACAAAAAAATCTTTCTGCTTTTCTAACTGCCCTTTATGAACATTTTGCTGTTGTCCCTTGCAGAATTGACAGAGTTAGACAAAACATAAATGGAATGATCAGAATTTAATTAGGTTTATTTGTTGTCGCATCAGCTTTCTACTTCTTTCATCTTATGAAGGAGTCAATCTCTAGATTACAGATACATGAAAATAAAACTTAACCATAGAGAGGAATTTTACATTGTACTTCTCAGTTCTTAATCATGTAAAGCACCTGTGCTTTTCTAAAAGGCACAAATCCTTCTTTATTATCTTGATGAGTTAATAAGATGAATTCACCTCTAGAACAGTCTAAACATGAAATTGTGATAAATGGCCCCCAGAATATAACCTCTCCCTGATATGTATTTGGAAATTCTCTGGGGAAACTGGAATCATATAGAACTTATTTGTCTCTTAGTTATTCAAATAGAACATTTACCCTCCTCTGAAGAACCTAATATTGAGGATATCCTGAGAGGTGATCATTTTAATCTAGATTTTTTCATAAGTAAAGAAAATTAAGGTTTAGTAGAAAAATTCTCCATATGCATCACATTTTTGTTTTTCACTGTGTGCTGAATTATACCAGCAACAGAGCAACTGAAGAAAAGTTTCCAGCTTTGAAAATATCTAGCAGATTTAAAATATTATTTACCGTAACCACCTCTTAAGCACATGCTCACTGCAATTGTTAATATGCAACTTTGTGTGAAAATCTTTTTTTTTTAAAAAAGATTGATTGATTGATGAGAGACACAGAGACATAGGCAGAGGGAGAAGCAGGCTTCCTGCAGGGAGCCTGATGTGGGACTTGATCCTAGAACCCCAGGATCCCCACCTGAGCCAAAGGCAGACGTTCAACCACTGAGCCACCCAGGTGCCCCTATGTAAAAGTCTTTATGGCACATATTTCATAAACAAAGAATAAACCAAAATTTTTATTATTAGATTTATATGCCAAAATCTCTAGACAGCCTTTTCCAGGCCTACCTCTTTAACTTGTAGGTATTAAAGATAAGACTAACTGAACAGTTTTGTATTAAACAGAAATTTATCACCTAACAGGGATTTGTAACCAGAGTGGTCTGTATCTAGAATAGGTATAAAAAATGTTCATATCCAGTTAAGTATTGGCATGTAAAATTTGAGTTCAATTAAAAAAAAATTTTAAGTGGCTTTACATTGCCTGACCACATGGGTTATAGACAAAAATGCAATGGCACTGAGATGAATGACTATTTTGACAAACATTTTTGACAGTCTCTCCTGGGAGATCTGGAGCACCATATACTCAGAGTCATGATGATGATTTAACAGTTCCAACATTTCAGGTTTTGAATAGAAGCATATCAGCAAACAAGAATGAAAGTTGATTCCGTATTGTTGGCAGATGTGAGAAAGCATCATCACTTATTATAGAATGGGTTTAATTGGCTTTCTCCTGAATTATGCAGATATTATGTTCCTAATCTGTTTATACAAAGGTGTTTAATACCCAGTCCTTTGAGTTATTGATTGTTTACTCTTTTTGCTAATGGTTATTTCCACCAAACAATTTATAATAAACAGCTGATAGGGATGGGGGAAGTACTTGGGACAAGCAGATATCAAGAAATTCCCCCTCCCCCAAACTCTATTGAGACAACGATTCAGTTATTAGAAATGAATTCTCAGGACTGGTTTTTTTTTCTATTTGTGGATGCTCAATCAAGGTTTATGTATATTCATTGATTTTTCACGTCTGATTAACTTTAAAAACATAACTTGAATCTTTATGCTCATCCCCCCAAAAATGTCACCAACACAATTAAAGTCATGATACCCAAATTAATGATGTCAGAGTGCCAGGATTTACAATTTAAAATGGTGTCAGGTCAAAATTATAAGCCAGAGTATATATGTTAGGATATTATGTACTTTAGAATAAATTGTTGTATTAGGCCAAAGTTATTGATTTGAGGGGAGTGTTCAACCGTAGGTATAAATTTGATTATCTATTTCTTAATTCAGGAAAATATGTTGTATATAAGCATAGTAGCTAAAGGAAATAAAGGCATGAATAGAATGTGCCTCTGGTATCTCAGGTGAGATAATACATGGTGATTCATAGCTCTCCAAAGATTGCTTCTTTTCCAGCTTTTGTCACTTAGCTGGATAAAGTGGTCTATCATTGAGTGAACAAGCTAGAAAAATCCTACAGTCAAAAGGAAAAAAGGAAAACAAACTTTGTTATGGAAACTCAGGCTTGCTCAAGATGAAGATGGTGCACATGAAGGTCATGGCCATGGTCTCTGATCTTGTTCTTGTTCTGTTAGAACTACTTTAAATCAACACTGGCACATCCTGGGCCTTGAATTAACCTGTGAGAGTTGTCCAGTCCTTTGCCCTCCTATTAAATAAAATGGCTTTAAACTATTCCCAAAGGAAGCACACATCCCTCTGCAGAAATTATTTGATTCTTCACATAGAAAATATGTATTATTTTATATAAAGTATCTATTTAGAAATGATGTTTCCAACCAAAAAAGTTCACAAATACAAGATTCCTTTGGAAATAGCCACACTTCTCACCAAACAAGTCTCTGGAATTCCTTCTTCCCATTTTCTTCATTTGTTTCCTACTGCATAGACTACCTTCCATGACCACTGTGCCTTTATTTAAAATGCTAGGGATGCCTGGGTGGCTCAGCGGCTGAGCATCTGCCTTCAGCTCCGGGCATGATCCCAGGTCCTGGGATAGTCTCACACTGGACTCCCCACAAGGAGCCTGCTTCTCCCAATGCCTGTGTCTCTGCCTCTCTCTCCATGTTTTTCATGAAAAAATAAATAAAATCTTTAAAAATAAATAAATAATAAAATGCTAATAACCCTGCATGCCTGGAATGCTCTAGGGTTTAGGTCTTTAAATACCTTTTACCATTTCTCAGGGCCATTCCGTGAAGTTAGTCATTGCCAGGCATCCCTGCCTCCCTGGGTCTGCGGGCACCCCTGATACCTCCCCACAGTGCCCTTGGCTTCACCTTCAAGGCCTGCCTCCCTTTTCCTGCCATCCCATACACAGCCTGGGCTTCCACAGCTCTGCACACTTCTCACCCTTCCTGCTTGCTCTTACGACTTTGACCTCACACGTGTCAAAGACATTCTATTGGAACAATAGCACTTGCAGCATTTTGCAAAGTCATTCTTTTTTTTTTTTAAGATTTTATTTATTTATTCATGAGAAACAGAGAGAGAGAGGCAGAGACACAGGCAGAGGGAGAAGCAGGCTCCATGTAGGGAGCCCCATGTGGTACTCGATCCCGGGATTCCAGGATCATGCCCTAGGCCAAAGGCAGGCGCTAAACTGCTGAGCCACCCATGGATCCCCTGCAAAGTCGTTCTGAACATACTGGACACCAAGAAGTCTGGCCCGTCACCTACCTGTAGGGGATCAAGGAAATGAGCACATCAGAGACATGTGTACTACTCCCAAACCCCATCGCAGTTAATATCTTAACCTGTCTTTACCTTATTTCAATTTGTCTTCATTTTCAGCATTTCTGTGATCTCCACCCTCTTACCCATTTCATAATCTCTGAATATTTTATGTCACTGGTATCTCTTATAAATGTTTTTGACATACTGTATACTTGTGCTTGAAGACATAGCCCCAATCACACCGTAATGAGAACCAGAACCACGGGCCAATCGCATAGCTTGTCCAGACATCAATCTCTTGAATGAAAGAATTAAACTGTTTGACATCTGAGGCCTTTTTCATCTTTAAATCAATGATTCAACTACTTTTTAATTAAGTAAGGTTTAGAAAGCTGGCCTGTCGAAATCACTGTAAAGAATAAAAATTATAGTCAAATAGCTTCACATATATATAAGCTCAGAGATGAAGCTGTTTAAATGTCAGCTGTGCAGACATTTCTGAAATATTTCTAGCCAGTTATAATCACAACTTTCTTATTCTATTATTCTTTCTATGTGCATGTGATTCAGCTTGAAGCCCGAAATTCTCTTTTCATATGCATTCTATTGGGGTGCCAATTAAGATTTAGCTCATTTTTAAAGTTATTTATAATGTCAATACATTCTTAAGAAATGCCCAAGTAATAGTTGCTAGGAGAGAGGCTGCAATGTCTATAAAATGGTCCTGGAAATTTCTATAATATCTAATTACGTATAGATCCAGACTATTCATGCTTGGCATACAAATAACTGTTGGGAATTAGAATGGTTTGACCAATACATGAGATTAAGTGGACACATTTTAACTCTTTTCTTACAAAGTAGTTTTTATAATGGTAATATCATGTAACCATATTATCAGTATACCAATTAGGTGATACGTTCAATCCAAAACCTTTGACATTTCATGAAAGTCATTAAGTTCTCATAAACAAAGTCATGTTGTTACACTAAAATAAAAGAGCCTCTATGTCCTGTGCACATTTTCTTCTATATATTGTACAAATATTTAAACATGTATGCATATAGCTATAGGGAGCTATATATACCTTGAACTGGGCTGGAAAATATCTACAGAGCTCTTGTAATAATTTTCCAGTTCTTCAGTCCCCATCTTTTACCACTAGTGCCTTCACCTGTGTCCTTTTTCTCTTCAACATGTATACATACACATTTTGTCTTCCTTCAAAACACAAAGACAAAAACACAACACTACTAGTTCCAAGGAAAGAATTATGGGCTTTAAACAGTATAAATTTGGCAGTGGTAGAAATTTCTGAGCAGAGTTTCTTTCCATGTTCTATTCATGGAAAAATTTATGGAAGAAACCAGTACTTTAAATCCCAATTTCCAGCACTAAATATGTTAGGAAAAATATCATTCAAGGACATGATATACACATATGTGATTTCAGCCCTCTTTTGCTAAGCCTGTGACACACCTAAATCCTGCCATTTAACCAACTCCAAAGGAACTCATCCTTGAATACCGTTAAGGATGTGTATTTACAATGTTAGAAATCTGCCTACCCCATAATGTTTAGAAAAACTTGCCAGTAAGTTTTATCCTACTTGCCATTACTCTCCAGGACTCTATCTACTTGCAACAGAATTATATGTAATCATGTTATTCTCATTCACATTTAACAAACCCTGACAAGAAATAAAAATGTGGAAATATCAGTTCTCTGACTCAAGACACACTCTCAATTGACTAGGGACTATCTTATTACTCCCATCTTTCAGCAATGCAGATGTCACCCAGGCTCTTATAGAAAGACAATGAATCTATAGCATATTGTAAAAATTCCACTATGAGCTGTCTATGCTTTTCCCTGTATTATGTCTTTGATAGGCCTCATAAGCCCTAAATTACAAGGCAGCCAATGAAAGCTAAGAACATTTTTAGTTTAGCTGGAGTAATTTAAGATTCTGCATTGGCTAGGTGCTTGATATGAATCAGGCACTGTGCTACGTGTCTCACAGAGAGTAGCTCACCTAACCCTCACAGTAACCCTGGAGGTAGGTACTGTAATTATCATTTTGCAGGGGAGGAGACTTTAAGAGCTTACATAACTGTCCATGATTTCAGAGGCGAAGCCAGAACTCAAGTTTGTCTGGCTCCTGAATCACTGTTCTATACAACCCAGGCAGCCTACTGATATTCTGGTCTCCTCTGCTATCTCACCATAAAAAGCTCCACCTCATAGGAACGCTGGAAGTATCCTAGAACACTTAGCTCCGTGTCCAATCTCTTTAGTTGAATTCAAAGCCTTTGATGTACTTCACTCTAGCCACCCAATGCGAATTATATTGCTAGAAACACGGCAAGAGTCGTTACTGAAAAGATCAGTCACAGACACTGGGCCCAGTGGCTTACCAGTTGTTTTCACTCAGCAGAGTGCATTAAAATCTCCTGGATTACTAGGTTACCCAGGTGCCCAGACCCAGAGCGCAGGGATTCCGATTGTGAATCTCTTAAACAGGGACCCAGGTATCTGAAGATTGCTTACCCCGATTTTCTGATGCAAAGTCCTGAAGAATCACCCTTTGAGAATCACTAGCTTAAAGATACACAACAAAAAAACAAAAGGCAAGAGCTTTTTTGAAACAAACAGTAAAAGCAGCTTTCAAAAATTCCTTTCCAGCTCTGAAATGTACACATCTGGGGAGGCCAGAACCCTATTGCTTAAGATTTTTGAAAGCCGCTCCCCCCACCAGGAACAACAACAACAAAAAACCTAATTTAATAAAGAAAGACATAGTCTGTAGGTCATTATGCCAAAGCATGTATTAGGAAGACGATCCAGAGTTAAAGCAGCCTATTTTCATTGTTTTTTGAATGTGGCACAGATGTTGCCAAAAGCAAAGACAAGATGACACTACCCTTTGTAATCACTGTAATAGAATCTTTGGTTGATCCCCCAACAGTTATGGTAGCCAGAATTACACATGATTACACCCCTTAGGAAATCAAAAGAAAAATAAGTGATTTCTATTCAAGAAGGCTGATTCGTTGTGATCAGAAACCAAAAAATTTTAAAATACCAAGGAGTGCAAACCTGCATATGAAGTTTAAGAGGCAATGGGGTAGACTACTAGGGGGTCATGACTGACAATGAGGCCATCAATATGCAGTAATTTTGTAAGCTACGTGGAAAACATCAATCTGTTGCTGACAGATTTGTATACTTTTAGACTTGTATTCCAAATATGTTATATCCACACCACATAAACAGCATGTATCATCATAAAAATGTTTTGTGAAGAATGAGTGGGTATCAATAGATACTGGAGGCAGGACAACCTATTAATCACCGTATCTCCAAAGGAGGAACAATTTAGATGTTGTTTTGAGAGAGTATCTCCAATGGCCAGCACATTTTCAATCTTTAAAAAGTATGTTTGAGATACCTAACAAGGCAAATTTCCATGGAAATAGACTTTGGACAACAATAATCACCGTGTTCTAAGAAATGTTTTCATTTTCTGGTGTACCTACAAAACCACATCAACTTTTTACCATTGTGGGAAACTATACATGTAATACAAAAAACAAGTAAGGATTTACTATAAATTGTAACATCAGCTGTTCAAAGAGTATATATAAGAACATAGCAAATACAGATCATTGATACTTTAGTGATAGCAGGAAGTGATTTGACACAGCAAAGGTTAACAGGAAAGTGGAAGATACTTCTTTTCTCCCCATTCGTGATCTACAATTTCCTTAGGGTATAAAGGAGAAAGAGTACAGAAAGGGTATCGAGAGGTATAGGACAATTTAAATCAATGCAAAATTTAAAAAGTCAAATATACACAGACATTATGTACATTACGATGATCCAGTTTAATCAAGATTAGTCTGATCCAGTTAAAGAAATCCAAGATCTAGTCTGTGTCTGGATAGGCAATCCTGAAAGTCTTTCTTTAGACTCCTGTCAGCCTCCTTCCATGTTCCCCCATCTCATCCTGCCCTGACTTGCCCTGCCCTTTGAAAAACAAAGACTGAGCAACTCTAATACCTACCCCTCCGCCAAACCCTAACATCTCTATGCTGTTCCATTCTGGGAAAGTCAGGACCAGAAACAACTGCCATTTCAGTGTATACCTTGTTTCTGACTAACTTGAAAACCAAAGCAGGAACTGCATGGAAGAGATAATACATTATTTGAGTGCAATCTGTTCTAATGCTTTAGCATCTGGTCACATGTATTATTTACAATCAGACAAATACATAAACTGTTCATGTAGCCCAGATAGCTGAGTGATAAGTACCCAGTAAATGCTAGAGGTATACAGCTAGGTATTAACTTGAATTGCAATAGACCGGCAGATAGGGATATAATTTAGGATATCACTGAAGCAGTTGTCAAAATGGAAATAATATTGCTTTTACTGGAAAGGAAAAATTGAAGACAGTGAAAATGCAGCTAGAAAAAAATTACAGGAAGAAGCTCAAACACTGTGTCAGGTTTAACCTGTGTAGGCAATTGATAAGCACTGATAAAGACAGATTGCTATACAGTATATAAAACAGTCTTGAGGCCAATTCAGTATCCCAATATGAACCCATTTAAAGTCATAAAAATCAATACCAATCAAAAGTTGACAACATATAACCTATCCTTTACTCTAATGTCTCATCTTAGAGGATGACACATTTCAAAATTCATACTTTTAAAGATGCCTGACTATTGAGTCAGGCATATTGACTATGAACAGATCTTTTTGGCTTATGTTAAAGAATACTTGTTTCAAACAATCATGACTATTTTTGTTTTATTATGGCTGCAAAATAATAATACTTCACATGCTAAATTAGTTACTACACCTAGGCACATAAGTTTTAATTAGTTAATACTCAGATATGTATCTATGACCTCCTCTAAACCAAATGTTAATAAATAAATAATAAATAAATAAATAAATAAATAAATAATAAACCAAATGTTTTAATGCTTTAGAAACTGAGGTATTTATTATGCTGATCATTTTCTAGGCTTCAAAGAGTATTGAACAGATTTCCAGGCAACAGTAAGGGATCTTTATGAAGGCTAGTTATCATCTGGGATCATTCTCACCACAAGATGATTGGTTGAGGTGGTTCCTACCTAAATTGATACTTTGTATTTCACTTGAATACATGCTAGGAGAATATATTTGATGACTGTATAGCATATTTAAATATTAAAATATTGAAATATTACATGGGATATTAGTCCAGTCTTCCTCAACCCTCTTTAGTACATCAGAGTCACCCTAGGAGATTTTTTAAATACAGATACCCAGACTCTATCTCAAGAGAGAGAATTGAAGAGCACAGGAAACAATTATTTTTTCAATATTTCCCAGGTGATATTAATCTAGCACAAAACTGGGTTAAATGAAATCATTCTTTTTCTGATTAAGAATAAAGAAGTAGGGCTCAAAGAATGAAAGTTTTAATAGATCACCATGCTAAAGGGCACAATGGCAGCCTACATGGAGAAAAAGGCTCTGAAGATGACACACAGAATCACGTAGAGGGTGAATCCAAGTGTGGACTTAGCTCTGGAGAACAAAGACACTTGAAAACCTGGAAGAAAGAGTTTGAAGAACAAGAGAAGTGAGTGCCAAGTCCTGAGATGGGACAAAACTCTGTAGTTTGAGGAATACTTAGAAGGTTGGAGTGGCCAGATCTTGGTGCACTACCAGGCACAGACGGCATTAGGTCTGAGAGGCAGGTAGGAAAGAGCTCTTGCAGGGGCTTCAAGGCGCAGAAAGGACTTTGCTTGCATTCCAATTGCACTGGGAAGCTAGCCAGAGAAGGTTTTTAAATAAAAGGACAATGAGGAGACCTGCCAGCGCTTTGGAATGTTACCCTGGTTGCTGTGTAGAAGATGGCTGGGGGAGGGCGCCAGAATAGAGGTAGGATGCCCACTGCAGCAAGACGATGGTGGCTTGGTACACAGAAGATTCTTACTCTCCCCTCAGTGTCAGAAATCACAAGTTCTCTTCATCATCATTTTAGGTTAAAGATTCCATACTGCAAGTCTTAAAAATATGAGGGCTGGTGGGGGGTATGGGATTCATGAAAGGAACAATCCTGATAGATTTTTTTCCTAAGTATATGTGATGTTCTAATCTAGGTAAAGTCAAATTCATGTTTTCTACAATCAACTTTACATTCCATATTACCACATGGAATTAAAATCTCTGAAGTTTTGTGTTTCTTAGAACATTCTGAATTTAGTCTTATAACCGAAGGAGGTTATTAGATGATGTTGTTACCAACATTAGATTCTGAGTTGCTGTTTAAAGCTAAAAGGTGGCCTTCTCGTTAAATTAACTTCTAAGGACAATATATCCTTCTTGTTACTACCAGTTATACTCCATTTGTCCTTTATTACACTTCAGACAGAGTGATCAGTATGCAAGGTCAGTCTGATCCACAGAACAAAAGAACATTGGGGTAAGAGGGACCTTGCTACAACATAGCTAAGCCCCTCTGAACTACCAGGGAAATCTGTTCAAACCCTATTGAGGGAATATCACATTTTAGGTCAATAGAATACTAAGGCCTATGCTCAGTTCATATCAATTGCTAACTTGTGTTTAACATTTATTTGGCTTTTAACCAAGTACCATCTTTAAAAAAATCTTTTGAATTATTATGTTGAATTCTTAACTTCTCCTGGTTTTGCGTGATTAGCCAACTATATTTTCCTGGGTTTACTTTTGGCACGTTTTAGTGTCTTAGTGCCCAATATGGTGGAAAATATGCAATAGCAAATCAGTAAATGTCTGCTGATCAAAATAAACATTTATAGAATATGGTTCCTATACTCTAGAAGCAAGGAAAAAATACAGATTTTAAGATATGATTAAATTAATGTTAACTTATAAAACCAACATATATAAAATGTTGTCAACAATAGATATATATCAAACATTTGCAGACAGGACATTAAGGAGAAAAGTTTTCTGGGAGAACCCATTACTATTTAAAAAAAGAAAAGATGTGGTATATGGAATGGCATGTTTTAGGAATGGAGGACTTAGGTGAAGGGACAACTTAATGTTGGGAGCCAGAAACTATATTTTTCTGTTCAACGGGAATTTCTTTAACAATATTTTTTCACAGCTTTTCTAGCTGTTCCCTCCCTACACTTCTACTTGACATCACTCTCCAGCTCAAGATGATACAAATAGCCAGGCCATAAAAATAAATCATGTAATTTCAATTTCCACCTAGCCAATGTTGGCAATGTTAATACATAGTCCAGTACTGCCATGCCTGACCTCTTTTCTAATTCTGCACTCTTAGAATCTTATTATTTCAAAGGTACTTCTTTTCTTGAGGGATGGAGATAGAGAAGGAATCTTTAACTTTTCGTTGGTTTTTCCAAGTTTTAAAAGGATTATTGATATCGTTATTTTTTACAATCAAATGGTTATAGGACTTTGTAATAAGCCACCTGTGGTAATCTGAATAGTTTTTTCCACTCTTAAAATTTCAATCATTGTCTTCAGCAGATAATGTCAAAGAAAATAATACCGTGATAAAAGATAAAGTCAAAATTCAGATGTGATGTTCCTGTTATTTAGATATTATATTTAATTTTCTCTAGAAGTCAATTAAACTATTCAAGTACATTGCCAAGAAGGAAAAAAAAAAGCTTTGTACTGCCATTTTTTATATTACGAACAGTTGACAAGTCGACATTATTACATTTATTTCATCTTCCAGAATATATCAGGGGAGAAAGCAAAGTAAGTCTTACCATGATGATTGCTGATGGGTTTTTTAAGGCTTTTTCATATATAAATGAGGAAAGAGATTAAACTCCTCATGTAGTAGATATTAAAGAGTAAAGCAGCAGTTCTCAAACTTGGGCAGGCTTTCAGAATCATCTGGAGGTCTGGGTAAACTGCAGATTGCTGGCCCCACTCATGTAGGTCTAGTCATTAATTTGTATTTCTCAAGAATTGTATTTCTCAGCATCTCAGGATCCTGGTGTTGATGGTATTAAGAACCACTGGAAATAAGGATGTTTTTCCATCTCCTACTTTTCCTGAGGAATAGAATTTAAGACAATCCATCATACCCACAAGAATAACATCTTTTATTTTTTTTTTTTTTTTTTTTTTTTTTTAAGAATAACATCTTTTAAGTGAGGCTTCCATAGATCTTGAATCACAAAGACCTTTCTTTTATAGATCTTTTATTTGCAGCTCTGCTGGACAAACCAAACGGACTTAAAGAGTATCTCAGCATCCTTCTCTCTAAAGCCAAGATGACTAGACCATACCTAGCTCCACCCTTTCCTCCATTCTTGGATCTCTACTTTTCCTCCAGGCATCTCATTCGTACCCTCCACATGGAGTCCAAGCTCCCCACTCTCGCACCTGTATGTTGAACCTATCCGGTATGTCTACAAAGTGTGACTACATAGAAAGAAGTGGGCACAGAGACAGAAGGCAGATTACAGAATTGAGCCACAATTTCTCCATCAAAACAAAGATAATAATACCTACTTCTCTTGGCTATTGTTGCTGAAAAAATGAGAGGATAGGTATACAGAATCAAGCATAATGCCCAGCACACGGGGGGCCTGCTCTCCTGCCTGCAGAACCAATTTCCTTTCCACCCTCCTAGAGCTTCTAGCCTCCACATATCATTTTATTCATCTCCCTGCCAACTGCACGTTGTGATGCTCCCTCCTCCCCTGAATATCCTTGAGTGTACCAGGCAAAAAGTAGAAGAAAGCAAGCAGAGTTGTGTGTTTTTCAGAAGGCAGAGAAAAAGAAAAGAGGACAGATAGATAGATGGTTGCTTGCAAGAAAGTAAAGTACCAGCAATCAGAGCTACTGAATGTTCTGGCCATTTTAATCATGTCTGGCTCAACAGTTCTAGTTACAGGTAACCAGTCCATCTGATAAAATTCAACAGATCCAACCACACAAAGAAGTCATGACAGTAAGCTTTAGACCAAGGCTGCACAGCTGAAAGGCGGGCGTTAGCTTTGTTCACCTTTTTAAACTCACTGTTGTTTCTGTGTTGTTGCCGTATCCATAGGACATGCTAGTCCTTTGGTTTCCATCAAGTCCATGCATGAACCTAACAGAACCAAACCTCTAATCCAACAGTGGAACAAATATCTGTTATACTTTCCTTCACCCATTTAGACAATATAACAATAATCTATGTACTCAAGTAATCAGCCCAGCCAATTTGAGAAGCACTGTAGGAGCAGTTAGGGACATGTCATGTGGGTGCCAGTTCTAATAAACAACGTGACTGTGAATAAGCCTCTTCTGTGTCTTGGGTCTATAACCTCATCTGTAAGACATTATGCCAGCTGGCTAATCCACTTCTCATTATGATCCAGAATGCATCAAAATGCTTTAAAAAGTAAAGATGTCAAACAAGGGCAACATTGATACTGGTGGTTAAGTCAAAATAACTATTTTAACTAGAATCAAGTCAATTATCAGCTTTCACATATTTACTGTATCATCAAGAATGTGCTAGAATATTCCCAGAATGCTTTCATGTAGCACACACGAGGCTAGTCCTAGAAGCCCGACCACCCTCGTGATACAGCATTGGACAAAAATCCATTGCCATTCTTCCACTTTGGAATCCATATCTTTTCTGAGTACGTTTGTTGGCTAGCAGATTTCTGTGAAAAAGTTTATTTTTCAATTTGTTTCACTTATCAATAGGAAATAACCACTTGGAAAAAAAGTACTAACAATTAAATCTCAAACCTTTCAGGAGAAAGGATTAAGAAGTTAAAGGGTCCCTGGGGTTTACACTCATGGCTCTGGTCTATACTCACAACACTTTGCCAAGTAAGTGCCTTAGCATTTTCAGAAGCGTAGAGCCCTTCGCAGAACCTTCTGACACTACAGCTGGGCCTCCAGCTTGAGTCAATGTACACTCCAGCCCTCGAAAGCTCGGAGAAGAATTCCTCCCGAGGAAAGTCACCCTAACACCACGCGCGAATCCTGTGGCACTAGCCCCTCTCTGGCCTGGAGGGGCGGGTGCACCGCAGCTGCCGTACCACGCTCGGCCAGTAGGTGCTGTCATCTAAACACGTGTGATTCTGCAGTCTGAGCAGAGGTTCAAGGTTTCCAGCTCTGCGAGAGAAAATCCGGGTTTCGAGTTTGATAAAGTCTTTCTTACACTGGTTATCCAGGATTGATCAATTCTGAAGGCCCTAATTTCTGTTCTTCAAGCTAACTTAAAACAGGGCAGCCTGAGAAGATTTTCACAGATGTTTGTGCAGCAAACCTAAGTAGCCCCCTCTGTTCAATCACATCAATGCCAGAGGCGGAAGAAAAACTGCAACAAAGGATGAAAGGAGAGCGATCTCAGAAAGCTCATGGCTCCCCAAGAGCTGTTTTGATGTAGAAATCTCTGTGAAAGCTCATTAAGTCCTCTGTGTGTGAGGCAGGACTTGGGGAAAAGTCAAAATGAAGATAATAAGACACCATATCCAGCCATCCTGACATACGTGTAAAGCATCCCCAGACTTTGCCAAAAAAATTTCACGTGACTCCCCAGCATGTGAAGGGCCTAAATCAGCTCTTCTAGTTAAACTGCAGTCCGGAAGAACAGTTACATACCTGGGAGGTAGTTACCTTTGTTCTAACACTGACCACAAACAAAACTAGTTAAAAAGCAACTTCAAGCATGAGGGTCCCCACAATGGAAAGCCAGCGAGGTCCTCTTCATGAGCAAAAAGCAGTCACCACACACCATGAATATCCAATGCATCGGAACAAATCATAATAAAAGACATTAAATGATGGCTGTATACGAGAAAAGCCAGTAAGGTTCTTTTTTCCCCAACACTTTCACATATTGGAAGCCCTTCGTAAGAAAGGGTTGATCCTCAGGCTTCAACCAGAAACTGAACGGAATGAGACCTTGTACACAGGGCCCTCCAGAGAAACCGAACCCATAGGATGTGTATGTGTGTAAAAAAAAAAAAGAGAGAGAGAGAGAAGAGAAGGGAAAAAAGAAAAGAGACAAAAGAAAAAGAGAAAGAGAAAGAAAAGGAAAAGAAAAAATAAAAAGAAAAAGAAAAAAGAAAATATTTGAAACAAATGACTCAAGAAACTGGAGGCTGGCAGGTGCAGAGACCTGAGGCCCAGGAAGCACGCATGTTGCAGATCGCACCTGAAGGCAGTCTGCTGGCAGCATTTCCTCTTCCTCAGTGGTGATCAGTTTTATTTCCAGTAAGTCCTCCCTTTGGACTCAGCTCGCCTCATTTTAACATAATTACCTATTTAAGACCCTGACTTCAAATACAGTCACATTCTGGGGTACTGGGCCTTAAGAATTCAACATATGAACTGGAGAGTCCTGGCTGAGCCCAAGACAGATGTGAATAAGCATTATAATGATGCAGAGATCAAAACAGAAAGAGAGAGAGAAGGAGAGGTTGGTAAAAACCTGTGTTTCTCAGAGCTGTGATTCTCAAAGTGTGGCTCCAGGCCCCGCAACATCTACACCACCTGGGAAATTGTTGGCAATGCAAAGTCTCAGACCCCATCCCAGATCTGCTGCACCTGTGAGTGGGGCACAGCAATTTCTTTTAAAATTTTTATTACCAAAGTACAGTTCATACATAACGTTATACTCGTTTCAGACTACAACATAGTGATTTGGTAATTCTATACATTACTCAGGGCTCACCATGACAAGTGTAGTTACCACCTGTCACCATAGAACGTGATTATAATATTATTTATGTTCCCTATGCTTTACTTTTCATCCCCGTGACTTATTTTATAACTGGAACTTTGTACCTTTTAATCCCCTTCCCCTATTTCACCCCTCTTCCCCACCCCCCACTGGCAACCATCCCCCCCTCCCCCGCAACCATCAGTTTGTTCTCTGTATTGATGAGTCTGTTTCTGTCTTGTTTTCTAGATTCCACATATAAGTGAAATTACATGGTATTTGTCTTTCTCTGTCAGATTTATTTCACTTAGCCCAATACCCTACTAATGTCTAGAGGTCCATCCATGTTGTCACAAATGGCAAGATCTCATTCCTTTTTATAGCTGAATATTCCATTGTGTATATGCATACTGCAGCTTCTTTACCTATTCATCTATTGATGGACACTTGAGTTGCTTCCATATCTGGGCTAGTGTAAATAATGCTTTGATAAACATGGGGTATTTCTATTTTTAGTTTTCTGAGGAACCTCTTCCATATGTCTTACATAATGACTACACCAATTTACATTCCCACCAACAGTGTGTGAGGGTCCCTTTTCTCCACGTCCCACCAACACTTGTTATTTTTTGTCTTTTTGATACTAGCCATTCGGACTATCTCACTGTGCTTTTGATTTGCACTTCCCAGATGATTAGTGATGTTGAGCATCTTCTCAGGTATCTGTTGCCCCTCTCTAGGTCTTCTTTAGAAAAATGTCTATTTGGGTCCTCTGCTCATTTTTCAATCAGATTATTTGCCTTTCTAATGCGAAGTCTTGTAAGTTCCTTATATATCTTGGATATTAATCCCTAATTGGATATATCACTTGCAAATATCTTCTCCCATTCAGTAGGTTGCTTTTACATTTAGTTGATGGTTTCCTTTTCTGTGCAAAAGATATTTATTTTGGTGGAGTCCCAATATGTCTCCTGAGGCAAAGGAAACAAATAGCAAAAATAAACTACTGGGTCTACACCAAAATAAAAAAAAAAACTTTTGCACAGCAATTTATTTTTAATAAGCCCTTCAGCGATTCCAATGAAGGTTAAAGTCTAAGAACAACTATCTTAGAAGTTACTTGATTACAAGAACAATGTCACCTAAGAAATTTTCCAACAAACATGGGAGTATATATTATTTGATCTATGTGGTTTCTTGAAGTATATTAAGCTGAGTCTTATTTTATAAATGGGCCTTGGAATCAATTTTACTCTTATAAATTTGAACTGGAGCCAGAGCTCCAACGATAAATATGATAACACTGCATAGGAACGTGGCCTCTAAGTTCAGATTTCACAGGGTAAAAGCAAAAACTGTTGGTACCCGATAACGCTTGCTTATCAAATACCAGAGCAGTCTATTTGCTGTCTGTCTGGTTGGACACCTCAATTACCTTATACAAGTCCCATGAATGGTAGATTAAATTACAATGATTGGACTTAATAAAATTCATTCTACTCTCTTTAAGGATTTAAAAAAAAACAAATAATTTTTAAGTGGTCATGTTTGAGCAAATACCAAATTTACGCCCTGCTACACCTGGCCCTAAAACATGTTCTACACCATCACAACATTAGCCTTTGCTCACACACTGGCCAACAAACCTGTGGCCATGCCTACTACCATGCCCTTTGAGAATCTACAGCATTAGGAACAAAAAGATTGAATTCATCTGTGAGTCATTTTCAAGCCTCAGTGGATGATCAGATCTACAAGCAAGGATACACACGCCATTTATCTAGAGAAGTCAGCTTCATCTGAGACATATATGCTAGGTGGTGGTCAGGTACGTGCCACCAAAGGTAGAGGTTCTGTCCAGAAGGCTTTCCTGCCTGCCTAGCATAGTTCTCAGAACTTAAAACAACTAGATCACATTGCACAATACAACTAGATCCAAAACTCATAATTCTTTTTTATTATTTTAATAAAATAATATTACACACCCAACACGGGGCTTGAACTCATGACCCTGAGATTAAGAGTCACATGCTTTACTGACTAAGCCAGCCAGGTGCCCCAACAATCATAATTCTTTATGTAATTTATGTGGCAAGAGTTTTCCAGGTCTTCAGAAAAAAATATTACGTGTGGAGCCTATGTTTTTGTATTGGCTATCAAGAAAAAGATTGTCAAGTGGCCCTTTCAATTAGGCTGGGATCTACATATACCCTCTTTGTGACCTTCTGTCACAGACTGACAACTATGAGGTTAACATTTTTGGGCAGGACCTATGTGAGCAAGCTTAAGGACTACTTGCATGTTGCAGTATTTAACTGTGTCCAGATAGAAAAGAGAGCATTTCACACTAAGCAATTGTATCAGTGGGTCATTGAGAAGCTGAAGTTTGTCTGGTGCCACAAGAATAAGGGCAGTCTTACTACTGGAAGCTAGTGTTCTAGACAAACCGTCAGGTACTGTCATCTATATTCTTTTTTACTCCCCTCTAACTCACACTTCTCTGGGTTTATCACTAGAACTCTCCCTGCGGTGGATCATTACCTGTGACTAATCATACTGTGTGGGCCTCTCCCATTAATAAGAAGTGAAATTAACTTAAATTTAGCATCAAGAACTATCTTGAAAAAAAAAAAAGAACTATCTTGAAAGGAAAAGAGGCTCATAAGAGTAGCCTCTTATGGTTTTGAGAAGGGCCCATCCCACAAATATGGGAAGGACTTTGATGATGTGAGTGGTAGTGTAACATCACAGTCATGACTATTTAGCACCAGGTGGTAGTATAACCACTTGTGTCCCACTTCCCTCCCACAGCCCAGTTACCTAGCTGCCTCCCATTAGTTGGGAAGCCACGAGAGAAAGAAAAGATTGAACCCTGGAATGGTTATGTCCATTTGCCATACCACTGGGATGGCTCTGATTCTCACATTCTCAGAAATGCAAATACTAGGCTCTGAGAAGATCCAGAGTCCTCTTTGTGTACCACTGCCATCTCAGTTCTTGGCCCCACTCATAGGTGGGGTGTATCTATAGCACAGTCTGTGCTTCTGAGGTACATCAAAACTCCTCTGATGCACCCTCCTGGAATCAGAAGAGCATCAGATGTCCTATGTTCCTTCACTTCTCTCATGCATGGCCCGTGCAGAGATTTTAGTTTCAGACTAGAGGTGTTTGTCCTTCATCCAGTATACTCAGGGTAGGCATACATTGCTGCTTCTTTTCCTCCATCTCTGGCCACATGGAGACTTCTTTTCCCCAGCTACCTCCTCCTACAAACAGTAATCTTCCCTCCCTTACTCCTGTTCATACCACCTTCCAACACTGGCCACTTCCAACCAAAAGATGTTGCTTCCAGAACAGGTTGAATGGGGAACCTCACATGCACAAACAGTATTCCTGACTCCCCCGGAGGCAGTCTGGCCTGGGTATCACACTTGAATTTCAAGCAAATGTATGTTAAGGGCAGTTCTGGGGGAGCCATTCTGAACAGGAGATGGCAGTAGGAGCCAAGGTATTTGGGCACCCTGGATCGTCCTTCTAAGAAAGGGTTTTTCCCGTCTGCTGTCACTTCAGGGCATGGTTTGGCCTCACCAAAGCCAGGGTGGCTAAATAATGTGTCCAAAGTCCCAGACTTTGTGGAGTCCCAGAACTATCGGAGAACTAAAAACCGCTCAAATTAAAGACTAAACAACCAAATGAACAAGGTGGGAAGTTATTGTTAAGTCACACTTCAAAGGAGAGGAGGAACCCTCCAGAAAGCACAGACACTCCCTCTTGGATCGGCATTAGTGAGATATTTGGAGAAAGCAAGGATTTGAGATCTAGTGCACATTCTTATAGAGACTTTGAGCAAGTTATTTAACCGAAGTGACTCAGCTTATGCCCACGTGTGGATTAAACAGGTAAGGAGGATCTTCCCCACAAATTTTATAAAGAGCCAAATAAGACAATAGCCAGGAAAACTTTGTAAACTATGACGTGCAGTGAACATACAAGGAACGCATTTTTATTGGTTTGTCCCTGTTTTTTCATTTTTTGGTTGTTTTGGTCCAGGTAATATGTCCAGAAGCAGTTTGACCACGGGATCTACTAGTTTCTGATATTTATAATTCCCCAGAGAGTTATGGCAAACAAATTAGTTTGTAACAGCTCTAAATTCTTTGCTTCATCTTGAGTCTACAATTATGCTCTCACCCAGGCCCCTGTCATCTGTTGCCTTGATTTATGAAAGCTTCTGTTCTCTGATCTCATTTCTTGCTCTGCCTCCTTTAAAACTCACAAAATGTGGCTGCAAGGTCAAATTTCTCATCATTACAGCATTACATCCTCAGGTATCATCATTACTGTCTTAATAAAGCAGGCAGTTAGTTCCACAATAGTCTGTTTCATCCACTAGATAATTGCTCAGCCTTCCTATATAATCTCCATCCTGTCCGTTGCTGGGATTCCAGAACCACTGCTGTGGTTTGAAACATCTATTAGTTTGTCACATGTATTAATTAAAAATTTATTTCTAGTCAAGAATGTGATGGATCGAGTGCTGCATGTAAGAAAAATATAACTAATGTTAACCAATTTTACTTGGAGTGAAAACAATATGACCAGAAAGTTTTCTGGTACCTTCCATACACTTACAGACTTTGCAAAATTTGAGGCGGGGGAGAGCAAACCTAAAATTTAAAATATTACAGAGTCGGTTAGGTCTTATGGTAGAAGATTTATGAAGCACACAAAATTTTTCATGTAGTTTATAAGACAAAGATATATTATTTAATTTTGCTCTACTTGTGACCCAGAGCGACTTCTATTCACAGTGAAATCAGACCTAACTGGGTCTTCGTACCTGCATGGCCAAGAGGTATAGAAATTTCCAGCACAGCTTTATTAGCAAGTGTGATATAACAAGACCATACTCTAAAGCCAGTCCTCAGTTTTATTATTTATTTTGCTGCCTTGATCATTTTTCTGCACTCATTTGGCTTGAAGGCACAGACATTCCCTGTTGATTATCTCTACTTGGCAGTGGGTTTCTGCTACACATTTTGATTCCTAATATGGTAGCAGGAGAGGGTTTTGTATGAGTTCCAGGGAGTTTCTCTGGGCTTGTGGAATGCAGTGAGGAAAGAATCCTACAGAGATGAAAACATGAACATTTGCATTGATAAAGAGAAAAATAAAATAAAGGAAAAAGGGGATGTTTCTCTAAAGAAATGTGTTCTTTTTTTTTTTTAAACTCTGGCCACTTTCTAATAATGTCTTATATTTGGGGGATTAGAGGAATTAATGTGTTTCTTAATTACTTGTATTTTCATGACCATTTCAGAAAGTCATTTAAAAATGTCTGAATGTTTTTACAGAAGCAACACTAGCAAAATAAACTTTCATCATCATCAAAGTTTAAATCCTTGAAGCACCCAATGACGCTACCCTGTAAATTAGTCATATAATGATGAAATCTGAGAAAGTATCACATCCCCAAAAGAGACTAAGATAATGTTGTCTATTCAAGGTACAAATCATATTATTATCCTTTAATTTTTGTAGCAATAAGAACTAATGCTAAAGAATCTACTTACTGGTCTCAGAGTTTAATACAGTTTTTCTCTCAAAGTCATGTTAGTTCAAAGAAATATTCATTCGGTAAAAATTCTTTAAATGATACATCCAGATGATGAATTCTTCAATAATGAGCTCATTTTCCCTAAATGTATTTATTTATTAAAGGGCTCTGTACTTTAATAAGCCACATTTGCACTGGTGTTAAAATGCCATTATTTCCATCATCATTAACATCCATTTAATGTTTAACTTTTATATAATTAAGAATTGCATTTGGAAGCTATTTCCTCCAAACTGGCTATATCAACATTTGAGGTTGTATCTATATAGGCTTATCTGCTACATCTAAAAAAAAGAAATCACTAAAGAAAGAACTCATCTTGAAATCCAAGAAATGTAACATGCCAGTTTAGATATCTTTGAAAATATGTTTTATATAATGTTCCAAAATTTTTCTTTTTCTGGACAACCAATTCTAATAAGCCGTTCAGTAAAAGGTTCTGATCAGTTAGCAAAACTAAATACAATGTGTTTAGTAAGAAGGGAAAAAGAGAAAATAAGGGTGAACCATGCTCTTTCGTAAAAGTTCTGCAAGTCCCACACAGAATTTCCACTTATATCTCAATGGTCAGAATCTAGCCTTGACCACCTTACTTGCAAGGATAGCTGAGAAATACAGTCTTTTATTCTGGGTGGCAATATGCCCAGTTAAAAATTGTGGTGCTAAAACCAAAGAAGTGGGTATTAGAGTAGGTAACATACAGTCTCCATCATAGTCAGGTTCGCAGATTCTTTAACTTCCTATCATTGTCAGGGTCGTAAAATGACTTAGCTCGCCATGCATATTCATATTTACTTATTTAAGCTACAAGTAGTGTTTTTGTTTCACTGATGTAATTATCTATAAATGATAGAAAATTTTAAAATGCAAGTAGAAAGAAAAGTTTTAAACAATCTTAACATTCACTACCCAGAAATAACTTGGGTTAATTTTTTGGTATACCATTCTATTAAATCATGATGCCTATCTTTATGCACATATGTGTATCTATATACTTTCCATAATAAAGTTGGAATATACAAAGGATACTAATTTTTAATCCGCTTTGGTAATGACACAATATTGTGAACATCTTCCTGCATCAGACATTTCAGCATTGATTTAAAAGGCTATAGAGTATTGCATTCATTGTATGAACAAACCATGACTGATTAGACCAATGTCCAATGGATGAACACTTTAGCCATTTCAAATTTTGCTGTATTATAAAACACACTGCAATTTATATCTTTGTTGCTAAATCTTTGCTCTTACCCTCAATCACCTTCCTTAGAAGGTAGACTTTCTTATCAAGGAATATATATATCTTGAAGCTTTGATATCCCACACTCCCCTCCAGAAAAACCGTTGACATTTTACATTGTTACTCTCCCATGTAAGTATATGACAACCCTTTGACCAAGAATGAGCTTTACATAATTTTAAGTCTTTGCCCAATCTGACAGACCAAAACATGGAGTCCTGTTTTTATTTGTATTTCTTTGATTACTATTAAAGTTGAATACTTATCCCTGCCTTAGATTCAGCCTTCTTTATTTTCATGAAAATAAAAGGCAGGAGAGAAAGAGGTTCGATGGGCTCAGATTTGTAACTACTAACCTCACACTGAAAGGAACAAGGCCCTGGCTGTTAGATAAGTCATGGACACTAACTCATGAATAGCAACCTAAAAGAACAGGTTGTCCTTCCATTTCACTTGACACTCAATGAAGTTGCCACCTTGACCACTTCAAGTAAGGTACCTCAATCTGTTCTTCCATTGTTTAAGTGAGAAGCCACCATGATCTTGGTTCAACTTGTGTCGAGTTTAAAGGACAATGCTTCATATGTCATTTATCCATTCTCTCCTATTCCAATTATTCCTTTGAGTTGACTGTCAAGCTCTTGTCACAGCAGAGTGGCAAGTAGAAATATTCAGAGGGGCTCAATTTTAATTCAGGCAGTCAGTGAACCAACCACAAGCTCTCTCTGCTCAACTGCTTTCATACCAAATAGATTATCTCCACTCTAAATTTGTAACTGAGCTGAAAAACAGATATTTTGTGCCTTTAAATATCTGGTGATGTGTCACATATCACTATATCTGAATCCAGAGTGATGTACAATAAGTAGCCAGATCACAACATGCCAGTCAAACAGCTGTTTGTGTCATTTCTTGATATTTGCTGAGTAGAGAACTTCCAGTGTCTTACACACGTGCTCTCTGTGAGTGGGTTCTATGCATCACTCTGGAGTAGTTTACTTCTGCAGCTTTTTAATCCTTTCCTTGGACACAAAAGCCAATTAGTTAAGTTAAGAGTTAATATAAGAGAAGTCTGAATACCATAGAATAAATGCCAATTAGCCTTTAAGGACAAGCTTGAGATAAGTGCATGTCTGAATTTAAGGTACAACTCAAAATAGGTGGAATGAAAATAAATTTCATCCTCTCCCAACAAAACCAAAAATTAAACATTGAACCACAACTATCTCTTTTTCTCTATAAGCCTAACAATTCTTTTCCATATTATGTAAGGAAGGCAAATACACGTTTTTGTTTACAATGCAGGCTAGCCTTGTACATATGGAGCACATTCCAGTGAAACTTCAATGGGCAATAACGTGGAGCAGTACAAACCCAGAGGACTGTAAGACACCATTGGGATTTGCCCCTCCTCCACTACCTTGCCAGAGTCGCTTTTGCTCCCTCTATGGAAGAAGCTATTTAGTTAGAGCCAAACATCATTAAGTCAAAAGGCAAAAGAAGGAGAAATGAATATGGGTTAACTGCATTTTGCATGCTATTGAGCCACAGTTGGTGTAAAGTAATATTGTGGTATAAAAATGCACTGTGTGTTCCAGGAGGACGAATGACTTGGTAAAACTGGAATATGGATGTGTACAAGGAAGTGCCACAGATCAGGATTCCCTGTATGTGTGTGCGCGTGTGCCTGTGCGTGGGTGTGTTTATGCACGTGCATGCTTGCTGGCAGGGTGAGGTCGCATATAAAATCTCATTCTTCATGCTAAGAAGTTGGGACTTTGCCCTGAAGTAGGAATCTCCCGGAAGAACTGCAGCTACTCCGCTACTATGCAGGAATGTCCCATTATGGTAATTTGGCACACTCTGTGTGATCATCTCCCCTTTATTGCACAAAGAAGCCCTTTACTGGCAACCTCAGTAGAGAAGTAAAACCCTGATGCCTAATCAGCATATCTGTAGAGTAACAAAGGGAACATTGTGATGAGAGCAGGTATAGTTGAGCAGGAGACCTATTGTGCCATCCACTGCCTGGAGATAAAAGGAATACAGTCAGTATGATTAAAGGGCAGCTAGGCACCAACTCTAAAGCAATGAATTTCTTAGAATAGGAGTGGAAAGAAGGCAGAGACCAGGCAGGCCACAAGAAACACAGAAGGCTTCTCGGAGGAGGTGATGTTTGCTATCCCAACCAGACTTAAGCCGTAATCTTCAGGGTCCTGAAGGATCAAGTGACAGTAGGACTCCAGAGAACCATTCCTTCCGTGGGGCTATAATGATAGGCAAAATAATCAAGTATCTCGTCTCATGGGCCACCACAGAAAACACAAGGGCCTCTGTTTTTTGCAGGCATTGTTAAGGTGCTTGCACCCAAAAGACTAAGATAACTGCCCCTTTTCAATGGCCTTTATCTCCATTTTATCTACTTATATATGTAAAATTGTTTGTTTAAAATTTATTTTTGAAATAAAATACATGTTCATGACGAAGACCAGAAGTGTAGAGCCTCTTTTCCACTCCCATGCCCAACCCTTCCATCCAGAGATATGCACTATTTCAAGTATAACCTTCCAGAAATATTTCATGCCTATACATGCATATATTCTATACTATGTGTAAATATTATACTATTTTACTTTCTTATGTGACTATGCTGTAATGTTAGCTCTAGAATATCAATTGTCTACATCAAAGAAAGGGGAGTGCTAAAAAGTAGGGAACACTAAGCCCCACCAAACAATTCCTTGGCTTTAGGAATCTTTGCATAAGAGCACACAGATAGTTGGCTACCATTCCATTAAGGGAATGGACCACAATTATTAAATCATTCCCCACTAGTAGATACAGAGATTGTATGTAGGGTTTTGGCCTTTATAAACAACACTACATTGAACCTCTTTGGGTACTTGGGCAAGGGAACCTATAGCACAAATGCATCCAAGTAGAATCCCTGAGTGGAAAAGAGTCATAAAATGTTGGTAAATTGTTCTCCCGAGACATAGTTCCAATTTACAGTCAATGGGAGAGACAATTTGTATAATCTAGGATTTCCTTGTAAAAACTGCTGAGCTATGCTGCCAAAGAACTAGTTCTGCAAGCTTAAGACTCAAGATCAAATTACCTATTTGGAACTAGGATCCCAGCCATGCATGCAAGGTCAGCTCTCTCTGAGCTTTTGATGTCCCAAAGGAGTTTGCATTAGTAGGGCCCGCTAAGCTGTGGAGTGGCATCCCATTGACATTAAGAAGCAATTTTGTTTTAGCTTTCTGGAAGTATAAATAGCTATGGGAGGGTTTCCATTGCAAAGCTAGGGAAAATTCTTTTGAGAATGCAAAACTAATAAGAGAGAGAGAGACATGAAGGTTAAATGTGAACTGCTGCTGTCAGGAAAGCAGACACAAAGAAATAAGGCAGAGAGGTAAGTTCAGGAAATTGAATAAGGAACTGTGTAGCCATCATGTGACCATCTTGGTCTCCCGAAAGAAAAGGTAGATATTTGCCTCAACCACCACCACCCCCAACCCAGTGAGGGATGGCAGCAAGGCTGGATGGCGATAACAAAAAGTTCAGCTCTTCTGCTGTTTTCACCTCATGTTCAAATGCTTCTCAGAAACATATGACTTCACCTTCATTACCATATTGATGTTTATATATATATATGTGTGTGTGTATCCTCTTCCAAATAGAGTTTGGGTTAACATTCATGCTAATATTCATCTGTGGTAAAGTAACAGATGATCAATATATTTTCAAAAATATAAAAAAATATGACATAAAAATGACAGCATTGGTAATTTAATTTCACGTTTTGTCAAATACCTTTTTAAAATGCAGTTAATATACTAAGCCTTCTCATACATAATTTATGTTATTGATTAAAACCTAAAAGTGGAATGGAAAAGTCCAATTTTTTTTTTTTTTTTTGCTAAGAGAATCCATAAAATATAATCAGCCATGTTAATATTTCAAACAGCAAACTACTGGAAATTTATTTCTGCTCTTAAAGAAAAGTTTGAGACTAATAATTTCTATTATACATGAACTATAAATAAAGGAATGGGGTATAAGAGGTACAATATACTTTAGGAAATAATTACACCTCCAATGAGACACGCAAAGAATAGCTCCTCTGTTAATCAGTAAGAAACCCCCTGTAGCTTGAAGGCTAAAAATGCAACAAAAATCCTCATGTGCACATAGCTGGTGTGTATTCCTCTGGTTTTACAAATTTCCTACGATATTATACAACAGTAATATGTTTTCTCTTCATCTAAACTGTAAAGCAAGTATCAATTTTCAGTCATCAAAAGTCTCTGTTTAGGACAATTTGAGACGGCACCGAAACAACAGAATGACAAACATTTCCATAGTCTTTCCTGCTCCTAATATTTGTCATGGAGAATTGTTTTCCTCCTAACCAGGTTTTATGTTATACATTTATCCAGGATTAGGCATTTGAGCATTTAGGTTTTTCACTTGTTTACATGTTGGTCTTTCTTCTCCTAGTGACCTACAATGTATTTCTAAAAGGATTTTCAAAGAAATGGGAATCGTCATGTAGTAATAAGTCCTGTTGCTCAGCTCTCCTGAAAAGCTCCCTGTCTCTACCTCTGCCTCCCTTCCCAGGGGCCAGCCTGGGTTTATGTCCTTAACACTTCTCCAGTGATGGCAACAACCTCCTAAAGCTGGGTCCCTTGGGCCCTCCCTTCACCTTCCTTCCATCCTACACTCTACTGCCAATGGCATTCTCCTAAAGCAAAAATCTCCTGCTTAGACCTTTAATTGGCTCTAATTAGCTTCTCGCTGCCTTCGTGACGAAATCCAAATTCCTATGTTCTGCAAGCCCCCTCATGACAAGGCCCAGGCCTGCCCCTCCAAATGGCATCACTTGTTCCTCATTCACGCTATGCTTGAGCTGTAGTGGTACCAGACCACTTCACACATGGAAGCTTTCATGTCATCTCATAAAACCTGGAGAATCTTTAAACCTTCCTCTAAAATGCTTCTCAGGCCTTCATGTCCAGATGATGCTACTGAGGATCTTGTTAAAGTGGAGATTCTGGGAGGCCTGGGTGGCTCAGCGGTTGAGCACCTCCCTTCAGCCCGGGGCGTGATCCTGAAGACCTGGGATCAAGTCCCACATCGGGCTCCCTGCATGGAGCCTGCTTCTCCCTCTGCCTGTGTCTCTGCCTCTCTCTCTCTCTCTGTCTCTCATGAAAAAATAAAATCTTTAAAAAAGAACAAAAATAACAAAATTAAAAATAAAGTGGAGATTCTGCTTCCATGGGTCTAGGATGGGGCCTGAAGTCCTGTTCTGCACCTCTAACAAGCTCCCAGGTGGTGCTGAGGCTGCTCAAAATGCATGTTGACAAGACTCAAAAACATGACTGTGTCAAGCCCTCCCTCTGTGCAAAACCCCTCTCCAACAAAACTGATCCACACAAACCTTCCTCTTTCCTAATTTTATAACCCGTGTACAGGACGTGCAGACTGCCTTCTACATCTCACACTCTACGGCAATTGGTCACATGTGTTCCCTTCTAAACTCTCCTGTGAATCATCTAAGGGCTGGGATAGTGACTACTACTCCTTGTAGTCCCAATGTTAACATCGGAGCAAAATGTATAGGCATTTTATAGAAGTATTTTAACGGGGAACTAACAAAGACTTAAAGCAGTGTCTGCATGGCCATCCGACGAGGTATTGTTAAAGATATCTCTGCTGGATTGGAAGTTTAAACTAAATTTTTAGCTCTAAATTCATGCATTTTTAAAATGTTATTACAATTGTCTCCAGTGAGATCAGGGATGGGATGGAGAAGGGGGGGCGGATGCCAGGACTATTCTATTCTTTTAGCCAGCATGTACGTCTAGAAGCTGACTGAGACTTTGAAGAGCCCAGGCCTGTTAGACGTTACAAAAAATCGATGACCTTTGTGGCCTTGTCAGTGACATCTCCCGACCCCCTGATTCCCCCACTCCCCTACCTCTGCTGCATAGCAAGTGTTTTTTCCAAACACTTGGCCTTGCACAAAAGAACACCAAGGCATGATGAATAATCTCCAGCAGAGTTTCCAGGCAAGAAATGGCACATCAAAGACATTTGCAGGTCTGAATAGAGAGAATTAGTAGAAACAAACAACAAGTGCCCAACGTTTCTTCCATCACAGCACAAACAGGACAGGATGGGCCAGCAGTAACCACCCCAACCAGAGTAAACCAATAGCCATGAAGATGACAACTGCAGCACAGTGGTTCTCAATGCTGAATGTACATTAGAATCACCTAGGAAGTGACAGTGATAAAAATCTGACCACCTGGAGTGGCCCCACCCTACATGAACTATTTCAGCATCTCTGGGGGGGAGCAAGGCAATAGTTTTTAGAACTCTCCAGTGATTATAATGTGAAGCCAGAGTTGACAACTATTAATAGGAGTTCACCTCATTGGATGCTTGAAGTCCCCCCTACAGGTGCCTCAAAAGTGAATATTTAATCTCAGTTTAGGTACGCAACAACTGGTCTCCAAGTCTTATCCATTATAGGTCACATAAAACCAACCCAGGATGTTTTGCCTTTTTCCTCATGCGGCATGCACTCATGATTCTATCACAGAGAATTTCTTCATTTGGACCCATATCCTTCATCACACAGTTTCTATTAAGAAATTGGTACATTGAGAGAGAATGTGACCCACAGAAAGAAGTTGAATTCATTTGGAAAAGAAAATTCCAAATCCACTTGGTACCCTTTCTTAATAGTAAGTTTTAATAATTTACCTTGCCTTCCTTCTCCTTCCCCCTGTAACCTCTCCTGCAAGTTTATCGGTCAGAGTGGTGAGCTCACGGCATCAGGCAGGAGGTCAGGTAGGGTCACATTCACCGGATCTGAAAGTACAAACAGAAGTTTCAGGATAATGGGATTCTATTGCACTTATGAGCACAGATTCCGCTGGTATCAGCTATCATACTGCCAGATGTGGAAGGGCACTGTACTAGATACGTGACAGGAATTTTATACATTTTAGCTGAATCTAAATCAGAGCTCCTCAGTTTTTCTAATGAAATATTTCAGACCTTATAATAAGTATAATATAATGAATATTCATAAGTATTATGAATACGCAAAAGAATCAAAACACAATATATATAATCAAAATCTTGCATGCCCTTCCCTATATCATGTTATGGGATTTCCAAGCCTATTTTCATGTTTTGTGTTCATCATTGCTATGTTTGTTTTTAGTGCACACAGTTTTGGTTTCATTTTCAGTTATGTAAATGGTATTACACTCTATGTATTTCATGTGTTTACAAACTTTATATAAATAATATATTATGTATCTTTATGCAGCTAATCTCTCCATATCATATTCTTGAGATGTGTGCATGTTGATTAACACAAACTTATTTTTTAATTGCTGTACAGCATTCCATGGTAGGAATATATCCCAATTGATGCTTACAGCTTTCTGCTGATGGATATTTGGGCTGTTTCCAATTTCTAGCTGTCATAAACAATGCAACAAGGAGCATTCCCACACTTATCTCCTTATGCAAATGTGGGAGAGTACCTCCAGGATATTTACACAAGCGTGAGTTTGCTGGGATATAGGGAAGGCACATCTTCAGCTTTTCTGGACATTCCCTGATAAATACCCCAGGAGAATATGAACATTCCTTCTGCTTATATCCTTGTCAACACTGATGTTGACTTTTAAAGGTTTAGCCAGTTTTAACTGACGTATTTTTCCTTAAAAATCCTGCAGAGGGCAGCATATCCCGGTATTCCTTCTTAGGACGCATTCCAGTTTCTGGGCCCCTTTGTTCACTCTTTGGAATCCCTTGACCTACTCCTCAACCCGCTCTTAACTCAGTCAACTCCCAGGCAGTATCTCACAAGGACAGATAAATGCAACATTATTTGAAAGCTGCAAGCTCCCTCCAGCTTTTGACTCCACTTTGCTGGCCCATTTGTGTCTTCTGACAGGATGGGAGGGAAAGAGAGACAAGTCCCTCTTGATTTACAATACTTTTTCCAGGGGTGCCTGGGTGGCTCAGCTGGTTGAACCTGGCACCCCTGGTTTCGGCTCAGGTCATGATCTCAGGGTCCCAGAACGGTCTCAGGGTGCAGTCTGTTTCTCTCCCTTTGCCCTTCCCCCTGCTTGCAGGTGTGTCCTTTCTCTCTCTCTCTCTCTCTCTCTCTCTCATAAATAAATAAATCTTTACAAAATAAAATACTTTTCCCAGTTCAAAGTAGCATAGGAGAGGATGTGAGTAGACAGCAAGGTCCTTCACCATTCTGAAGCCGTGGTGTGTCACCTAATTAGGAGGCACTGCACACCGTCAGAAAGTGCTTGTGTAAATTGGAGAAATGCTGAGAAGTAGGGGAAGGTATTGCAAAGCAGCAAAGACTTTGTTTTCCTTCTGGAATAGAAGATTTTTACTCCTTTGCTTTCTCACATTGTTCCTGGCTCCCTAAGGAAGAAAACAGGGTTCAGTTTCTCAACACCTCCTCGGATTTCTCTTTTTTGTACTGAATTGAAATCCTGCCCCATCAGAGTTCCATGGCGGGAATGCAGCCTTCAAAGATGCATTCCTTTCAACAAAGAGGATGTGAAACTGAGCTTTGCTTGAGGATTTAAAATGGCTGCTTTAGGAAGGAATTTACCGTTTGTACTTTCAAAGTGGCCCTACAACCACCACTCTGCTACAAGTACTTGTTCCTTCCTGCAACTATGTTTTAAGATTTCAGTACTTCAAAATGAATGAATGAATAAGTGAATGAAAAAATGCTACTGCTGTCCTTGAGGCAGAAAGTAAACAAATAAATATGACTTGCTTTTGGATTGGTTACTTTTTTGAGTTGTTAAATCTTCTCCCCTTCCAGTATCATAGATGAAATTTTCTCCAAATGGAATCTGTCAAATACCCTTATTTTTATTTATTTTTTTAAGAAAGCTCTATGCCCAATGTGGGGCTTGAACTCACAACCCCGAGATCAAGAGTCTCCTGCTCTATTGACTGAGCCAGCCAGGCAAATGAAAATACATTTCAGTGGAAATGCTGGGTTAAACCATGTTTTATAAAAGAAAATCATGTTCCTGGGGTGCCTTGGGTGGCTCAATGGGTTAAAGCATCGGCTTCTTGATGTCAGGTCAGGTCAGGATCTCAGGGTCATGAGACTGAGCCCAGCTCCGGTTTAAGGTGTGGAGCCTGCTTAAGAGTCCCTCTCCTCCCTCTACCCTTCCCCCACCACCCACCACTGCCCTACTCACATGTGTGCACTTTCTCTCAAAAAACAAAACAACAACAAAAACAGGTTTCTCTAATGAAAAATGTCTTAGAGTCATTTATATGCTGATATATATTATAAATCTCTAAGGCAAGACTTTTGAGAGGTTCTGTATTTTTTTTTTGAGGTTCTGTATTTCTAAGTGATTTGAGCATAGTTCTCTTTTTCATGGAACACCTGAAAGGATTAGAGTCCAAAAGATACACTATGGAAACTGCTAAGATAGGTATTCTAAGGTTGACTACACTCTAATCATTAAGCCCAAGGATTCACAGGACCCATTTATTTGCCATCCTAGACTGTAGGTCTTTCATGATGGAATGCCTATCTCGACATGTTGGCCCATCTACGCATTGCTCCTGTGCTGTTACTGTGGACGCATTTGAGGCCAGCCTAATTTTTGCTCCCTTCTCTGTGACTTTTTTTCTGCTTCAATGCCTCAGGAATGTCTGTCTTCTTGAATTTCAATTATTCAATCGGGAATATGTTTGTAGGCTGAGCCTTCTGTTACTAATATTTCCCAGAACCCAGTATACCCTTTCAGTCCATAGATGTGGTTATTCTTTGTCTTCAGTGAAATTTCTTTGTATGATATTTGTGAATGTTTCCGGTTTTGTGTATTGGATCCTCTTCTTCAGGGACATCAATTTTACTGATGTCAAGTGCTTTGGAACTCAAATCAGTTATCTTGTAATTCTCCCCTTGTATTCACAAGCTTTTCTTCTAGCTCAATAATTTTATTTGTAGCCATCTATTTTTTCCCTTGCTATGCCACCTTATTATTTGCTCTATGATATTGTTTTTGTTCTCAGCTTCCTCAATTCTGAAACCTTCTTGTTGTTCTATCATCTCATCTTTGAGCTCATATTTTCCTGAGTTCATGTTCTCATTAACTTGATTCATAGTGCAAAGCACTTCTGAGGAATTTTGTTTTGTTTTTTGGATTATATTTTCTTTAAGAGTGGGGGTTTTTATCATTCTTCAGCATGCTATGTTCCTCTCTTTTAAGGGTTGGTTGGTTTTGTTTGTTTTTATTTGGGAGTGTTGCCTTAGTGTATTTGGATATTTGCCTCTGCCTTCCCCCCACCCCATCTTGCTCATACCTGAATAGCTCTATCTAGACCTTCTCTCTGTTCTGATCTAGGGTAGAAAACTTTTCCTTGACTCCATTTTCATGGATTCTAACTTGCTTTCCCTCTGAGTTATGGTGTGAGAATACCACCTACTTTACTGTAGACTGATGGGGGGCGGGGGGAGAAGGGAAGGGAAAAATTCTGTGGAAGCTACGTAACATCTGTCTGACATGGAACTCCCGGGTACTGCTCTCTCCTCTGGGATTTGTAGGTGTTGTGAACTAAGTTTTAACCCCTCCCTTTAATCAGGACTCATGTCTACCCTGAAAGGTTTTTTGTTGGGGGGAGAGAAGGAGGTTCCAATCAGTCAACCAATTTTTATTGAGTACCTGTTATCTGCTAGGTACTATTCTTTTTTTTTTTTTTTTTTTTGCTAGGTACTATTCTAATCAAGGCACTGGAAATATAGCTGTGTGAACAAATGGAACAAAAAAGAAAATGGGCTTTCTCATGAATTTATATTCATTATGGTATCTTTACTGGTACGACACATCAGATAGAAGCAGCCCACGTCTGCCTAATAGCCATGCCAACCATTCCTCGGTCAAAAGAGGGGTGGGCGGAATAAGACCGTCAATCTGAACTGATTGATCTAGATTTGAGGGCAATAGTGAAGTCTTAAGATTCATCGACTCAGCAGTAAAGTTTCGGAGGGGCAGGGAGAAATGTAAGGGTTAGGAGCTGCACCCTGTCATTCCAGAATCCTCTTTCCTTGGCCAGCATTTTGCATGTGTGTGTGTACATGCTCATGTTTTGTTTGAGTGTCCATAATATTAAGTTGCACTTCTTGCCTTGTTTGGTGGATTTCTCATTGGGGAGGAAGAAGCTAGTGTTTCTTGTTGGCATTCACTTTTTCAGTTGTGAGAGAGAGAAGATTCTATGAATCTGTTTTCACTCTGTCACCTTCAGCTAAAGGCTTCAACTAGTTCTTTTAACTCTAATTGAACATCATACCTGTGGTCTGCAAATATAAGCTTGCCATGACATTGCTCCTTAGGAATTAATCAAGTATTTTAACACGCAAATAAAAAAGCATAAAGCTGAAGTGGTTTGCTTGGGTTATATGCCAGCTTCTCTTGGCTAAAAAACATTTCAAGGACTCAAGGTCCAGACTACTTCTAAGAAGTCAGTTAGTCATATCCCTGGACACTAAAAAATAGGTTCCCTCATATCTAAGAAAGAAATTTTTCAGAAGAGTTCCTCAATTTCACAATATCTTATGCTCAGGACTGTTTCTGCACAGTCCCCTATGAATCCACTCTCTCTCGAATATGTCAAACACATATTCAGATAGTGGCAGACGGAGACAACATGTGAGAATCAACACCAATCCCCAGACTTCTACCAAGATATGGACTTCTGGGTCAGCATTGGAAATGCCAAGCTCCTAGGTCTATCCTAACCTAAAGACTAAAAGAAATAACCAAACACTTGTGTCTTTTATTATGTACAGTAAAAGACCAAACATTACCTACAAAAGCCTCCCAAATAGATTGTACTTAATTTAGATTATGATAAGGATATTTGATAAATACTCTACTTGTAAGGGAATTTTAATGGCACTAGATTGCATCTTCTTGTGTTACTACCATGCTTCTAATAAAATTTCCCCCACCCAGAACAGTAATCCTTAGCCAGTTGCCTTGAAAGCTGGTTACCGTGGAGATGATTATCAGTATTATGATGACCTATTTAGAGGAATTTCTGCAGTGCCAGAAAACAAAACACCATTGAGAATGCCTAACAAATGAATGATGCTCTTTCCCTGAAAATGCCTTTACAGACAAATGGCAGAGATGTAGTGTGTGTGTGCGTACGCACGGATGCATCTGTATATGTGTGTGCACGAATATGGTGTAGATTTGTTCATAATTAGCATTTGCAAAGACTTTTGTGAAACAATGGTTGTCCTCAAGCACTTCAACAGTAAAAATGGTAGTACGAACCACAGCAGGTATGAGCACATAGAACTTTTTCTTCTTCTTACAATCTGAAATGCATGGCCATAGTTGTATTGATTTCTTAACAATGTTAACAGAGAGCTTCCATTTGCACTGTTTTTTTCTTGCTCAGCCTCTGATTTTTGAGGATTGTCTATGGCTGCCGGAGTCTGGCTGACAGGTGGTTGGTGCAGATGGATTTTTACAAACCAACTGGCCATTAATAGTTCCTAAATAAACTGAGACTATTTGATAGCTATTTTTATTTCCTCAGAATTATGCCACCTAGTCTACACCCTGATCTCTACTTGGTCTTTGTGATTATACGCAGATCTGGGTGTTTCAGTTTTTAAGTTTAAATGTTTTTCATTAATCAATTGTGCTGTCCACTGATGCTTCGACGGTTGTCTTTTTTCGGTTTGGGTTTTGATTTTGGTTTTTTAGAGAAATTTTAGGTACTACTTTCCTATGTATCTGTAAAAATTCCAATGATAAATATTAAACTCTTATTATTAAAGAATCAGTAAAAAAAAAAAAAAAAAAAAGAAAGCCAAGCGTTACCCTAATTAGGACAAATAGACCTAATTTCCTCCTCAACATTATGTTTTGTGTCATTTTCATGTTTGTCCTTAGGTTTTCAAGTGAAGTCTTTTTTTTTTTTTAAGATTTTCTTCATTTATTCATGAGAGAGACAGAGAGAGAGAGAGGCAGAGACACAGGCAGAGGGAGGGAGCCCCATGTGGGACTCAATCCTGGGACTCTGGGATCACACCCTGAGCCAAAGCAGACGCTTAACCGCTTAGCCACCCAGGCATCCCCTGTCAAGTGAACTCTTATCTACTCTCATCTCTCACTTATTGTAACTTCTTCCAAAGTAATAGCAAGGTGTCCATGTTTTCCACCATGTTCTCCTATCCTCCAGCAAAGTGCTGGACATATAATGAAAATTCAACAAACATGAGTCTTCATATAATTTGTCCTCCAAGAACTTTCAAACCTTTTTCAGCCATTCTAACTCAGTGTTCATCTGTTCATGTTCACAATGGCCTTCCTGCAAAATTATGTAGGAATTTCTTTCTTTAAAACCATATACAGTGAGTCCGTTTTCCACAGAGCATCTTGAGGAAAGGTCAGTTAACTCATTGAGCTCTATTTTCAATTTCAGTACCACAGACTTGTCTTTATGTCTGAAATCACATTTCTCTGAACTGAGGACAAATATCAAATTTATATGAGTTACTTCACTAAATTCTTTACACTGGTCTGACTGCCATATTGAAAATGCCATGGTAAGAAAATTTTCTTCATTTGACAAAATGTTATGTTTATGTTTGATGATCTGTCATGTTTATATTTATGCTGGATGATACATATTTCTCTTTCAACATTTTAGAGAGGGAAATACACTAATATTTTAATTGATCTCCAGCTCAATCTCAGCTTCAAAGAATCCAGGACAACACATCCAAATTTATCTTGCAAAACGCTGACTTCTTTCCATCTAACAGAGGCATCCAGAAAAGGTTCTACCTAAAAGCATTAATATTGCTTACTGCCTTATGGCCTTTGACTCATGTATACCATCTCCCAAAAAAGCCACTGAAAACACAGAGCGCTTCTTATCCATTTAATTCAGAGCCCATAAATGGTAGCTTCTCTTACAACAACGCCTGCCCTCTTATTCATTTATTCAATAAGACATTTAACTGTCCCTTTAAAATGGCCTTCATTTTAAGTAACAAAAGTTGTGAGTTGTTTGAAGTATATTCACATCCAGCACTGCTTGGAAGAATTAACCCTTTTGAAATAAGACTTAGAATCTTAATCATTCAGAATATTTCCAAAAAGATTCAAAATCAGACTCCTGACTCTGCATAACAATTCCACTAAATTAATTCACTCTGCATTCTCCTAGATGGATTTTTCAAGGCAAATCATAAGCTTGCTTTAGAATATTCCTGTGTCTAATCTTCACTCCTTGAGATGACAGTGCTTAGAATTTAGTACTTGCAACCCTTCCCACCCTGAAGCTAAACTGGGAAGAATGAGAACAGAATGTTCTAACCTCATCCATACCACAGGCAGTTATTCAAGGAAAAAAACATATTTCATAGCCATTTGCTAGATAAACTTGCTTTACAAAGAGGGCACAATCTTCTGAAGACTGATGTGGAATAGCTTTTCTCCAAAAAGTTTCCACGGCTTTACTTCTTCTGCTCTAAGAAAATTCATATTCTTAACTGCTAGCGATCCAATGCGAGTCATTTTATTAACTGACTACGATTATTCCAGCTGGTAATTTTTGTCAAGGTCTAAGAGCAGTACCTCTTAAGAGTGTTTCTGATGAAAAACTCAGAGAAAGGGTTTGGGGTAAATTAGCTATTTTCACTGAGTCCCATTTACCATCCTTTTAGTGGATTACAGAGATCCTTTATGAGGATAATAAAAGAAGCTGTTTTGGGGATCCCTGGGTGGCGCAGTGGTTTAGCGCCTGCCTTTGGCCCAGGGCGTGATCCTGGAGACCCGGGATCGAATCCCACGTTGGGTTCCTGGTGCATGGAGCCTGCTTCTCCCTCTGCCTATGTCTCTGCCTCTCTCTCTCTCTCTCTCTGTGTGACTATCATAAATAAATAAAAATTTTTAAAAAAATAAAAATAAAAAATAAAAATAAAAGAAGCTGTTTTAAAATGGAGAGTCAAAGTGTGCTCCAGGAGGAAGTGATATTAGAGCTGAGCTTCATTAAAGAGGTGTAGAGTGGGGCATGAAGAGGAGGAGGCCTTCCAAGCATGAAGGCCCAAGAGAAGAGGGAATACAGTGTTATTCAATGAGCTTTCAGGGCAGGGCAGCTGGAGCAGAGGCAGTATGGGATGGTATCCTGAGAGATGAAACGAGAGATAAATATGAGACACATCATTCAGGGTCTCGTAGTCTAGTTAAGAAACATGAACATTTTAATTACAATACAGTTACTGGATTGAAAATATAAGGAATTATATCATGTTTTCATCATCTTCCCTTATAAAATGTATATAGTCTAACACTGATAAAGTTTATGAATATTGAATTAAGATGAATGTTCAAAGTCATAGGACTTCTACGACAACTAATATTAATTGTGAACCAATTAGTCTCAGGTTCTTCAGCTGTAAAATGGAGGTAATATACCTATCTCTCAGGACAACCATGAAAAATAAATGAGATAAACTAAAGACAGTAAACAGTACAGTGCCTGCTAAGAGCTGTTTAAAAATTGCACAAACTATGCAGTACGGAACAAACAATAACAACAAAAAGCCAAAACAGAATCATAAATAAAGAGAACCAACTGATGGTAGCCAGAGCAGAGGGGTTTTGGGGCTGGGTGAAATAGGTGAAGGGGATTAAGAGATATAAGCTTTGGGGCACCTGGCTGTCTCAGTTAGTTGAGCATGTGACTCTTGATCTCAGGGTCATTAGTTCAAGTCCCACATTGGGTGTAGAGGTTACTCTAAAAAAGATAAAAGGAACAAGCTTCCAGTTAGAAAATAAGTAAGTCATGGGGATGAAAAGTACAGCACAGGTAATATAGTCAATAATATTGTAATAATGTTGAATGGTAACAAATGATAACAAATGATAACTACACTAACCATGATGATTACATAATACATAGAATTATCAAATCTTCGTACCGTACACCTGAAATTAATATAACATTGTGTACCAACTCTACTTTAATTTAAAAAAGAATGTGCAGTACAGCCCTTCACTGTGGAGAAGAAGGGATCCTGCCCTAGAGCGCAGAGTTTAGAGGGCCCCACTCTGGTCCTCCCCTAGCCACACTTGCAAGGGACAAGGAGTCCAAAAGAGCCACAGAACTTATTTATCTAGAGGCTGCACCTAACTTTCCATTCTGGATCAGGCCCTGGTTCCCTGAGACCCAAAGTACCCTGTCAAAATAACCCCAGGTTGATTCACTGTCTGAAGACATTTTTCCCAAGTCTGAGCACCTGAAGGTTGGTACATACCCCACAGCTGAAGGGTGGCTAAGGATCAGTTTGGGGGGAACTGGTACACAAAGCTTGGACGTGCCAGGCCAGGGCATCCCCATACACATATGTGAACCTTACGGTGCACGCTGGAGGTGCAAAAGAGAGGAACAGGGCAGGCCCAGGAGCACTCTCCCACCATGCCAGCTTCTAGGGCAGAGCCTCAAGGAGTCTGACAAGTCTCCATGAAAGCTGGGTTTCCCGGTCATTACGTATGTGTATTTGTTAAAATATGAGAATAGAAAATGCCTGTCTTTAAGTTTGTATTTTAATTTATAGCTCTTAAAAATTTAGACATAGAGCATATGGACTTGCATTTGTAGTCTTACCCTGGGCCCCACAAAATGTTACAGGCAGGCCTAATCCTCTAATTTATAAAAATCCTGTATATCTCAAAAATTCCATTTCATTTAAACCATCTTAAAATGTAGGGATTGCCTTCATGAGAATCACATTAGGTTAACCATGAAATTCCATTATGCACAGAAAGACTGGAAAAGGCCCAAGGAAAAAAACAAGTTCAATCCATCTAGTGACCTCTTTCTTTCTCTACATAGCATTAACACTATGCAAATATCACTGTATTTATGTTTTATGAAATTGCACATCTATGTGTGGAGGTGAAGGAAGAAGAAGGCATGGGGGCTGATGATTTTTAGTATTAACAAAAGGTCAGTTTTCTCTTTGTGACATTTGTTTGGACTCCTTAAAGGTGGAGCCTTGAATTCAAACTTAACATTTCTAAGTGAGTGAAGGGTATTTGTCTGGTGTGAAGTCCTCTTATGGTCACCGCTGTGCAAATAATTTAGCAAGAAAACATCCACTGTCTTGTTATCTTCCCTACCACAGAAATACGTGGGTTGGTTTAAACCTAACACAGAATGTATGTCTTCTCTTCCCAACCCTACTGTAAGCTCTTTGAAGAACAAAGTGGCTTCTATAGTTTCCTGTATCCCCTCACTCTCTTCCCTAAGAATTGCTCAATAGATATGTATACTTTGCTGATTCATTCAGGCATTTAGCAAATATTTACCGGATCCCGATCAAGCATCCGGCTCTGGGTCAAGAATGGGGATACAGGATGGAATGGGATGCTGGCTGAAAGATAAACACCTGGCATATGATAGGCACTCTGTGAGTAGGTGAGTGAGTGAGTGAGTGAGTGAGTGAGTGAGTGAGTGAGTGAGTGAATTCTGTACCCCAGAGCTAAGAAATAATACCAAGAAAAATGGAATAACCACTTAAGTTATCTTATGCCAAAGGTCATGAAGGTGAAAGATGGCAGCCTATGGAATATCTGTGATTCAGGAAAATGTAAAATTGGGAAAAACAAGGCCAGCTCTCATCTTTGTACATCTGGGCCATCTCTGTGGCCATGTTGTGTGTGCCTTTGAAATCCTGCAAAGACTTAAAGCATTTCATAGCAACCAAATCTTTTATATAAAGAATTTGGCCGACTCTAACACCCCAACTGTCACTCTTCCCAGATTTAGGGAGGAAGTATCTTAGGTGAATGTCAGTGCCAAAGAAATCAGTGTGCAAATTAACATTATTGTGAGTTTTTACTGAGATGTGAAATACTGATATGTGGTGATTGACTTTAATCACAAATTTGCTTCATAAAAAGCAGTAAAATCACCACAGAATTACATTACTTCATGTTATTTTCCTATACGCAGTATAATATTAAAGCCATAGCTTATTTTTATTTTCTCTTTACAATATTATAAGAAAACCAGATTACCAAGGTAGAAGTGGATCTCTCCTGCAAAGCAGAACACCAGCTGATCTCAAACAGATTCACAGCTTTCGGAAAGAGACCCATATTTGGCCATCAATAAACCAAAATGAAATATCTCTCTTGAAGGATAAGGGAAATCAACATTCAAATAAAGAAATTTAATAACAAACCAACCAGGGTGCTCAAAGTTTTTTTTGATTTTTGAAAGGACACGCATTATTCATACTATAAAATCTCAAACCAAAGGTGGGAAGTATGAGTTTTCAATATTATGATTCTTAAAAACATTATCTCTTTTTCTAAAGGGGAAATGAAAGCTGCATCATTAATCCTCTCCCAGAGCCACAGGCTCAACAGTGTCGTTTAAATGCAGGAAGGAGGACAGCAAGGGGAAAGAAACCCTCCTGAAAAGATGAACGTATTTTCTTTTTCAAGCAGAGAAAGAAGCACTGAGACATTTCCAGCTAAGACACGTAGGAGCCATTCCCTCACTCCCTTGGTAATACATGCAGACACTTGAAAAGTTCTAGAAACAGTTCAAAATGGAGACATGGAGAGAGTCTCCTCCACTCCATCTGGAAACATTTCCAAGTCGCTCCCTCAATTACTGTAAGGCAGTCTCCATCCATGAACTTTCTAATGCTGAGACAGCAAAATGTTTAGAAGACACATAGACATTTTAAAGCAAGTTTGTGCAAGAGATAGGGAGTTAATGAGAGTAAAACTGATTCTGGCTAAGCCAACCTGAGAACTGAGTGAGTCTGAGGTCACCCCACTGCAGAGCACTAACTCTATTTAGTCATATTATGTGTAAGAGCATCCTTATTCTCACACTGCTTTCAATTTTCACCCCGTGCTGAGGTGCTGGGAACCTCTTTGTGGAGAAGGAGTAGCATCCATCCGTCATATTCTGTGTGCTTAAAGGTCCTAGCAATGTTACCGAGTAACACTGCTACCAACACTGTCTCATCCAGTACAAATGTCTAATGCTACTTTAAAATTTAAAAAGAAGAAGAAATATCTATCACTAGTGACCTTTCATCTGGCATAAATAAGAGGCAAACCCCAAATCTCCAGAAAAGACAAAAAAGAGTCAAGTCAAATTTACTGTTTGCAATTTTGTTTGCTTTACTGAAATCCTTTGACTGTTTTTGTTATTCAGTTCATACAAACAGTTTAGACTTGGTTATTCCACCAAACTCTTTGTAGTCATCCAGAAAAAATCAAACATAATTACTACTGCTCCTGCTCTCAAGTTTGCCCTTTCTGAAAGATTTTCCAAAGTACAGGGAAAAGAAGGGTGAATTATATAGATGAAGAATTTCACCTTAAAAGCCAGAAAGAAAAGACTTGTATTTTGCCAACTTGATAAACCCTTTCTACGAAGTGCGGCACTCAAACCCTAACTCTGCCCTCGTACATGCCCAGAAACTTGTCACATCAGTGAAAACTGTCTTTGATGTATCCTCATTCCCCAGTTTTGGGACATACATGCCTACATTTTTTTAAAAAAGATTTTCTTTATTTATTTGCAAGAGAGAGAGAGGGCGCGTAAGCAGGGCAGAGGGAGAAAAAGAAGCAGACTTCCTGCTGGGCGGGGAGCCCAATATGGGGCTCCATCCCAGGATCCAGGGGTCACGACCTGAGCCAAAGGCAGATGCTTAAGCAACTGAGCCACCCAGGTGCCCCCACGCCTGCACTTTTAATCAAGAGGCCGACAGTCACGTACAATCCATTTGGCAACATTAGAAATGACTGTTGGAATTCAGTGGCTTCCTCCACCGACCAAAAATGCTTTCCATTTAATTCACAATAACAGCATTTTGCATTTACGTTTTTGTCTCCTCAAAGCACTCTGCCACCATTAATGGACTACATCAGCCTTTGCTATTTTACGGTCTCATTAAAATGAAGTTGATTTCCTCTTTGGCAGTCACTTATCTAATGTTGTTTTCTTCTAGCAAACACTGCACTTAACTAATGTAAATTCATTTTTAAGTTGTGTGCTCACACAGAAAATTCTCCCAGAATATATTTTTAATGCTACATTTTTATATAACATTACAGGGAGCATTTTAAACTATAAGACACATAAACTCCTCAGTGCAGTCTTCTCTAAGTACTTGCAAATTATTTATAAAAACCCCCTCAAGTAACTGCCACTGACGGAAATTGCTCTGTGAACCCTATTACTATTTAATTATTTGTATACCATTAAATGTTTGGCTAACTGATAAGATAGGCTTACTCAATACGTGCACAAGAAAAAGCTGTAGTTAGCAAGGAAACTCTGACTCCTGATTCTGCATGGTTTAACTCTGCTGTCTCTGCCATTGCTGGACCACTTGTACAAGTGCCCAATGGCTCATTTCTAGGAATTTGATCTCAAGTGGGAAGGAAATGTCTCTCTGCAAAGAAGTGCACACATACTTCCAAGTTTAGACAGAGATGGAATCCCAGAGAAGAGAAGCGAGGTTGAAAAACTACAAATGTTGGAGGGTTGCCTCCCAACTTCTACTTCACACTCTTTTGTTGAAAGCCTTCTAATTCCTGTTTGAGGAACCACCATATTCTTCTATTCTTAGCATTGTGCTTAGAATAGAGTTGAACCTATCGCCAACTCCAAAGATAGGACTCCTGACTCCTCTGATTAGTTTGGGGATGGATGCATGACCGAGGACTAGGCCAACATAGCTCATCACATTCTCTTCACCACAGGGACTAATCGAGTAGACATTTCATCTTTGTTAGTCCAATGAGAGTGAGGTTAGACTTTTCCTGGGAATTCTGATGTAGACTCTCTTTTCCCTTGAATGGTAGTGTGTGACAATATGAGACTTGTAGCTAGTACAGTCATTTACATCCTTACAAGTAGAGTCCAGGATGTCTGGGAGAGGCCACCATGTGGAATATGAGGATAACTCCACAGAAAACAGAGTAGTGATACAGATAACCTGGGACCGAGCTGGTATTGATGAATCTGTGCTAGATAGGGAACAGGCTGAAGTGCAGTAACAAAGGGACTCCAAAATACAGTGGCACAAAAAGATAGAATTTTTGTTTGGAATTCTTCATCTGCCACATGTGCATATGTAGGTGAGTGGACAACATTGGTAGGTGGTTTTGGGCTGCGGCTCATTTAGGAACCCAGGACCTCCCTATCTTGTGCGGTCCCTTAGAGGATTGTTTTCATGTTGCAAGGTAAAGGTTGATTCACTGCTATCATATCCATTTTTCAATTGTAAGAAAAAGAAAGAATGGAGGGTGTGAAGCTTATATTAAGGCACTGTTTATTAACTTTAGCTCTACTGACATTTTGGCTTGATAATTCTTTACTGGTGAGGGCTGTCCTATGCGTTGTAGGATGTTTAATAAAATCCCTGGCCACTACCCACTCAATGCCCGTTATCACCTCCCCTCCAAATTATGACAATCAAAAATGTCTTCAGACAAATGTTTGAGGGACAAAACAGACCACCGTTTTAAGGATATGCTGTGGCATTCCCACTCACCACTTCCATTTACTTCCAATAGACAGAAGTTAGTCAGTTGCCCATACTGAGTTGCAAGAGAGTCTGGGAGAAGTATTTCCAGCTGGACCAAATGGTGCCCAGGTTAAAAAAAAAACTTCAGGATTTGTATTGCTAAAAAGTCGGGGGAAGGGATTTCAGAGGGCAATTCACAATCCTTGCCACCCAGCCCTACTTCTGGACTTTTCCATCACATAAGTCAGTAAGTTACCTTTACAATTTACACATTTTGAAATGGGTTTTAAGTTACTTGAAATTCAGCACCCTAACTGATGCTAGTATTACTTTCTACAGCTAACACTAGAAGTTGAAATTTACTGAATATTATCCAAAGAAGAAAAGATAAAAGGAATAATGCCCATAGTTACTCAGAAGCTGGGTATTGGCTCAGAAGGATTGAACAAAACAGCTGAAACGAGGTTATTTCTTATCTAGAGAAGTCTTTGGCTAAAATGTAAAGGCCATGGTCACAAGGGCCCACGGTCACTGTGGTAGTTAGGAAAGAAGACAGTATAATTACACAAAATTGTCCAAATGAAAACTGCAGGCATCTTGCATTATCCAGCTTTGAACTGCTGCTCTCTCATTCTCATTGTAAATACAAAAAGCCTTCAGTGGCTCTTTGATATCTCACACAAAAGGATCATTGCTCACAGGCAGCTGTTTTGCAATTATATTTCCATGAAGTTGGCATAATTTGACATTAGAACTGCCTAAGGGAAGAAGGGGGTGACAATGTGCCAGGGTGTTAAAGTGGAGTATGGAATAATAATGGAAGAAATTCCCATGTTACACGTCTCCCCAAAGTTCATCTTGAAGCCTGTGGCTCCAAATTCAAGACACATTTCCCATAGGAATATTATTTTTGTGTCATTCTCTTACCACAAAAATTCTCCAATACCAGAAAAGAAAGAGATATGTACTTTGCAAAACTACAAAAGAAAATGCTGCAGGGCACAGAAAGGTCTGTCTGAAGGTTCTGACTGAGGAAATCTTCAGGGAAGAGGTGACTTTTAAACCAAGCTTAAGATGGGAAAAGAAAGAAAGGGCATTTCAGGCTAAAGGACAGCCAGTTCAAAGCCATGGCATTTTAAATTCTCTCTGAGGAATAGTGAGTATTGACCATGAGTAGAGCACAGAGTTTGTGGAAATACTAAGTTAGGAGGGGGCTGTGAAGGTCATGATAGAGTTTGGCAAGGCACTAAAGACTTTTAACACGGTAGTGGTGTGATCAAATATAGTTTTAACAATTATACGAATGGTGTGGAATTGAGGGTGAAATCACAAGAGAGATTGGATTTCTGATCTTGAGATGTGACAAGTTAGAAAGGGGGAACCAACCAGAGAGAAATATGAGGGTAAATTGGCAGGATGTGGTGGCTAACTCTCCACTGGGATTAGAGAAGAAGGAATCAGAGACAGCCCCAAGTTTTCTTTTTGGTCGAGGAGGCTGGAATCTCAGCACAAGAAGAAGCTTAAAGAGGAGGTAATGAGCTCAGTAGGTGTCTGTCTAAAAGATAAGAGAAGAGCTAGGTGGTTCTGACCTTATAGCACAGCATTTAGGCTGCACTTATAAAATTTTCTCATGGCAGAAAAGAGTTGAACAGAAAAACGAAGGGTGTAGATTTTACCTTTCTCCAACAATCTATAGATATTACCCCATCCCCAATGACAGGAACAAATCTCAAGGCTGAGGGCTTCCTTTTCCCTATTTCCTCACCTTAAGCAACATAAAGCAAGCAGATACTTCATACGCCCAAGTGTATCAACATTAGCTGGCCTCAGTATCCGGAAAGAAAACTCAATGAATCATAGTTTTGACTCACACTATCCGAGAGCCTTCGTAAAAAGTTTCCAATTAGAATTCCCAAGATTAAATTTTCAGCTGTGAAATTTCATCTACTGACTTCAGGAGGAGGAGAAAACTGTACAGGATGTTGAATTAGTTTCCCATCTCACAACTCGACTACCTCACCCGGGGGGTAATGAAAGAAGCCTTCCCTGTCTCTTTCATCTCATACATGATTAAATTCTTCATTAATGAACCAGTTGCTTAAAGTAGGTATGCTTCTTTCCAGAAATAAATCTGGCACGGGGGGCAGCTTGGTTTACTTCTGCAGCAAGCAGTGCAATGGTGGGCACCAAGTTAGCAAAGCTGGGAAAGAGTCTGAAACCTAGATGCTGACCTACATGTCAGCCCTTTCACAAAACTATAATAATAATTAAGAATTAATAATAATAGGCATTGGTCACGCATTTGAAGCATTTTCCACGTGATAACTCAACTTAATCTTCACAACTCTACAAACGAGGTCTCATCATTCTCAGCACTTTATGTTGACGGAAGTATGACACAAAAAGATTAAATAACTTGTCCAAGACCACACAGCTAGCAGCGGAGCCAAGATTCAAGTTAGTCTGGCTCCAGAGTTTGTACCTGTAACACTAACACTCACAATTGAGTCTCTAACACATCACAAAAGAGCAGCAGGTTCTAAGACCCTGGTGTGAGTTCTTGGAGGGAAAAATCAGCCTTCAGGAGCCCCAGTCTCTTTACTGGGTTGGTTATAAGGATTAAAGGAGATGATATGATTTTTAAATATATATATAATCTCAAAGCACTTTAGAAATATAAGGGAACGTTATTACATTAAACTTTGTGATGGATCTTACTTTAAAAATTATTCAAAGCTAATATTTCATTCATTTTCATTAACTTTATCATGGATTCTAAAACATCTGTACCTAGCTATTATCTTCTGATTGTATGCTCTAAGTTAACCTTTTTTTAATTGAAAAGACTTAAACTTTTTGAAGGTTTTTGCTTTGAAGAACAGAGTAATCATTCTTAGAAGTTTGGGAGAAAAATATGCCTTTTTCCCAAAAGATCACTTCCTAGACCTATTTAAATTTGAGTCTCATCCTCAAGCCTTCCTAGATAAACAAGAGAATCCTCTCTTCAACTTTGGTTGTTGTATTAGTTTTCTACTGTTGCCATGATAAACTACGGCAAACTTCATTTTAAAAAACAACATATGGCTATTATCTTATAATTCTGTAAGTCATAGATCTGACACCGGTCTCACTGGGTTAATACCACGGTGTCAGTAGGGATGCATTCCTTTCTGGAGGCTCCAGGTGAGAATCCATTTCCTTGCCTTCTCCCGTCTTCTAGAGGCCACCTGCATTCCATGGCTTGTGCCCCTCCTCTATCTGCAAAGCCAGCAATGTAGTTCACCTCTGACCTCCTTCTATTGTCTCTCTGACCACAGCCAGGAAAGGCTCTCTGTTTTTAAGGACTCATGTGATTACTCTGGGCCCTCTTGGATAATCCAGGATAATCTTCTCATCTCAAAATCCTTAACCTTAATCACATTTGTAAAGTCTCTTTTGCCATATAAGGTAAAAATTCTCAAACTCTGAGGATTAGGATGCGGACATCTTTTGAGGGAGGTACTATGCTGCCTATCATAATGGTGAACTTTGGGAGCAAAAAAAGAAAAAGCCCCCAATTTCATATATTAAAAGGGCCTGTCAACATATAAAAGTTTGAAAGTGATATCATTACAGTGTCCTGAAAAACCTCTTAGTCATAACAGCTATTATGATAGAAAAGAGATAAAGTTCAGTTAGGCTGATTTCAGATGAAAAGAAAACCTGACAAGTAGTGAGTGAAGGATAGCAATGCCACATGAATAAGAAAATTAAATGACAGACCTCAAAATCATCCAAAATTAGACGATGAATCTACACTCATTTTACCTGCAGTTTATCATCAGGAATGAAGAACCTTCTTTCTGATGTCCGTGCATCCTTTTTTAGAACTACAAGCTTACAATCACATACTATTAGAGACTAAATAGACATCAGAAAACAAACTTTCCTTTCTATCAAAGTTAGAAAGTAAAAAGGTCCTACTCTTTTTTTTTTTTAAGATAAATTAAAAAAGCAAAGTGTCCCAAGTCCTGCACATGTTTCAGTGGCACCAGAGTTTATCTAAATGGTGTTGAAGGAAGGTTTTCAGTATTTAGGTGATGATGAGTTCCAGGAATGCTTGTTTTGGGGGGCAGAATGAAGTGATACAGCCATAGAGATATGAAGTCCCTGAGGACAGCAGCCAAATTTTATAGCTGGCATATTTCTCCATGCCATTTACATTTTTACAAAACCTAATGGATATTTGGACGTCACACGTGGTGTCCAGCAGTTGTACTCGGGAAAAGCAACAGCAGCATTAGCAAATCTCATTACAGCCTATTTTATCATTTCAGTAAAATTATGTCCTATTGTGTAATGGCCAGAACTTCTAAGCTACCAAGAAACTGAAATGACAAGGATTTGCTTTTTGTTTTAGGGGAAACAGCCCCTAAAACAGAAGAAATTTAATTATAAACAGTCCTACTTTGCAGGAAAGGTGATCCTTATTATAAAAAATATGTGCATTCTTAAAGCACGGATGTGACTTGTAGTTAAGTGACTCATGGTTTCCATTTAAAAGACCCAGCCATATTTAGGGAGAGAGGAGCAAGGTCTCGATTCCAGAAGAAATTACTAATGAGCTAATCAAGAGATTAGGGCCATCTCCAAAGCAACCAGGATTCAGGAAAAGACTTAGTGCAATGAAAGAGTGAGAGGACACAATCAAGCCAGGATGAATGACAATGGAGAAGACTGGAGAAGATGGAGAAGCAATCTAGGACTTCAGATGGTTGAATCAAGATGATCCTCAAATGTGTCCACCTTGAATACATATCAGGCTTAGACAGTCAAGACTTATCCAGGCACAAAAGGTAATAAAGAATATGATCTCTAACAACCTACAGAACGTGAAAATAGTTTCAAATATATTAGATAAGAGCTAATATCCAAAATATTTAAGGAACTTGTACATCTTAATAGCAAAATATTATCTGATCAAAAACAAACAGAGGATCTAAATAAACATTTTTTCAAGAGAAGACCTACAAATGGCCAACAGGTACCTGACAAGATGCTCAACTTTACTAATAATCATCAGGAAGCTGCAGGTCAAAACCATAATGAGGTATCACCTCACACCTCTTAGAATGGCTATTATCAAAAGACAAGAGTTAACAAGGACTTGCTAGGATGTGGAGAAAAGGGAACCCTCCATGCACTGTTGGTGGGAATGTTAACTGGTACGGCCACTATGGAAAACAGCATGGAGTTTCCTTTAAAAAATTAAAAACAAAACTACCATATGATCCAAAAATCCTATTCCTGGGCATACACCTAAGGGAAATGAAATCACGATCTCAAAGAGAGACCTGCATCCCTATATTCATGGCAGCATTATTCACAATAGCCAAGATGTGGACACAACCTAAGTATCCACTTATGCATGAATGGATAAGGAAGATGTAGTAAGAATATATATAATATACACAATTAATTTATATAAAAATAAAATGCTTGGGCAGCCTGGGTAGCTCAGAGGTTTAGTGCCACCTTCAGCCTAGGGTGTGATCCTGGAGACCCCGGAATCAAGTTCCATGTCGGGCTCCCTGCATACAGCCTGCTTCTCCCTCTGCCTGTGTCTCTAGCTCTCTGTCTGTTTCTCATGAATAAATAAATAAAATCTTTAAAAAATAAAAATAAATAAAATACTCTAAATATTACTAATTCTAATTACTATTCTACATAATATTGTAAAACAAAAATGTAATATATATAGATTTAGAATATTATCCAGCCATTAAAAAAAAAAAAGAAGGAAGTCCTGCCATTTGCAGCAACATGGATGGACCTTGAGGGCATTGTGCTAAGAAGTAAGTCAGACAGAGAAAGACAAATTCTGCTTTATCTCACTCACATGTAGAATCTTTTTTTTTTTTTTAATTCCACACTCATAGAAAAACAGAGAACAGGATGGTGGTGGTTGCCAAGCTAGGGGGTGAGGGAAAGAGGACATGTTGGCCCAAGGGTACACACTTGAAAGATGAGCACCTAGCATGTAGTATGGTAACTACGGTTGGCAACACTGTATCATTCAACTGGAAGTCCCTAAAGAGAGTGGAACTTAAATGCTCTCCCTGCATACAAAAAAAAAAAAAAAAAAAAATGCTGTAATTATGTGACAGATGTGCTAACTAAATGTATTGTGGTGATCACAACATGTATGTATATGAAATCATCACACTGCACACCTGAAGCTTACACAGTGTTACGTGTTACGTGTCAATTTTATCTCAACACAGTTGGCAGGGGAGGGCAAGACCTCTGGGTTACTGCCAGCCTTGATTACGATTAAGATGGAAATTCCACCTGCAAAAGAAGTTGCTTGGATACCCGTATCAGGATGAATCTGCAAAGACGAGAGCCCAACTCTGCCCATTTACGGTGATCCCACACCTGCTCCTCTCTGAGCCCTCGGTCCCTCCTGGTCGGTATCATGCCATTATAGAATCGCTCTGAACCACTGTCAGCACTGGCAGATTCTGCTTATGAAAGTGACAGGTCAGCAGTGACCCCGTCCCCTTTGCTCCTTCTCATTCCACAAACATGCAGAAGGACGTGCACCTTACGGCCCTCGGGGGTACTGTTCCTTTTGGCTAAGACAAGGTGAAGGCGCACCCCACCTTCAAATGACCGGTTCCTTCCTGTCATTTGGTCCTTAGCTCAAGCCTGGCCCCCTCAAGGAGGACCTTGCTGAGCACCCTTCTCTTAAATGACCTTGTTCTCCCCAAGGCATTAATCACATTGCATCAGGACTCCTATCTGGATCTGAAATTATCCCGTTGGGTTTTTCATTTGCTTCCTCCAATGGCAGGTGCACAGGAATTCTCTTGTCATGTACTGTTAAATAAATAGGTAGTCCTCACGCGTCCCTTGAGACAAGCTGTAATTTCGGCTGATAAAGTTCCAACACACGAACCTGGAAGGCATACACATTGCTTTATGGGTATTTAGTACCTGAGTATTCAGCCAGCGCCAAAAAGCAACTGGAGGCTGGACCACCTCTGTACACGAACACGGGGGTCTGGATGGAGGCGCCGGGGAACTGGAAGCAAACAAGTTCTCTGAACCCAAAGTCAGTTCTGGCTGCGCAGAGCAATATGGATCACAGATGGAAAAAAACACTTTCCCCGTTCATCTGCAATCACCTACAGTGCGTTGTTTAACTGACCAACTACTTAGTTGCGGGAGCCGGTTCTTCATCTCTAGGCTTGGTTTCTGCAAACACCCTTTCATCTGCAATCACCTACACTGGGTTGTTTAAGACCAACTACTTAGTGAGGGAGCCAGTTCCTTGTCTCCAGGCTTGGTTTCTGCAGATGTCCTTTCATCTGCAACCATCTACAGTGGGTTGTCTAACTGACCAACTACTTAGTTGCAGGAGCTGGTTCCTCGTCTCCAGGCTTGGTTTCTGCAGACCCCCTTTCATCTGCACCCTGAGCCCCTTGCGTGGACGCAGCCCCGAGTCAGAAGCCCCAAACCTCCCATCCCGAGTGTGCGGGCTCGGGGCCACATCAGGTGACCTCTCCTCGCGCAGAGACCTCGACCAGCCAGACCACGAGGCCCTAAGTTCATGCCACTTATTCACCCAACATAAATTGAAACGGCTCCAAGCACCGCTCAGTCTGTAACCAGGGAGCCCTGCAGACACAGTCTCTGTCCCTCGGGAATTAGGTTCTACGGCGGATGGGACGAGAAAGATCAAAACCACCTGTGCGGCCCCACGGGCGGCCCCAGGGAAGGTCACCTTGTCTGGTCCCAAGGCAGCATCCTCCCCGGCGGCGGCCTCTTCGGCTCTCGCGTGGTTTAGGACTCTAGCGTTGTTGGGGACTCTAGCAGGGGGGGTCTCGCCGGCGGCGAGATGACGGACGTGCACGCAGGAGGCAGGGCAGGAGAGCGAGGCACCTGCTGATGGGCCGGACGAGGGTGAGCGAGATGCGGGAGGGGGCGGGGACCGAGGCGGAAGAGCGATGACGACGGGGAGGCCCACGCGCAGCCGCAGGGGAGGACGCGGGTCACGTGGACGCCCCGGCGGGAGGCGGATGGTGAGGAGCAGGCCGCCATGACTGGAGTCTCCTAGACGGTCAAGGTCGGGGCACAGGAAGAGACCACAGGCGCTCCGCCCGCACAGCCCGCACCTCGACGCGATGGCGGCACAGGGACGGAGAAGAGAGACGCGGTTCCCGAAGCCTGCCGCGGTCCTGCAGGAAGGCGGCTGTGCCCGCCGGGGCCTGCTGACGTGTGCGCGTGCTCACCAGTGACGTCAGCGCTTGAGACTCTCGGCTAGACCAGCAGCCCTCGGGCCGCCTGACCAGCCCTGACGCGGCCTGGGCCGTGACCACGTGTGTGACCATCTGGACGGGGCGGCCCGCCCGGCGGTTAGAGCCGCCTTGACCCAGGGCGTGACCCCGGGTCTAGGAATAGAGACCTGCGTCGGACCCCTGCGTGCGTGGGGCCTGCTTCTCCCTCTGCCTGGGTCTCTCCCTCTCTCTGTCTCTATCTCTCTCTCTCTGTCTCTCATGAATAAATAAAAACTTAAAAAAAAAAAACCTCAGAGGGGAAAACAACACTCGTACACACACACTCAACACTCTTACTCTGAGACTTACGGTAACATTTTTTTTTCGTTTGCACTTAGCTGTCCTATCAACAGCTGGCTTCTACGAGATGGTTCAAGAGGCCAAAGATAAAAAGATCTTTTTTCCTTTTTTTTTTTTTTTTTGTTTTGTTTTTTTTGGTCTGTGAAGTTGCTTTCGGCCTGTTTGGCCTGTTTGATGTACGCGTAAACAATGCTGCTGAAAATAAACCGGGATTTTGTTGTACTGAGAAAACTACAAACCAGAAAAGGTTGTCATCTAAACATATGGGGGCCTTAATCAAGGTTATCTGTGGAGTTTCCCCAAGCTTTACACATACTGAAAGGGAGGAAAGACAGTTTGGAAGGCTTAGCACTGATTATTTTAGGGGAGTAAAATCCTGCATGATTTTTCGATTTTTTTTCCCCTGCTTTTGATTATCATCGTTTTCTGATGTTTATTTTTTTTTCCCTGTAATGAGTATGCATTACATATGAACCAGACGAATATTTAAGAAAACAGATTTTACTGTCAAACCTGGGTGTGGGTTCTTAGTAACCTGAAGGTACACCGTTCATTCCTCAGTAATGAGAACCCTGTGGGAATCATCTTACCCCTCCATTGATTTGCTTATTACTTTACCTTTACATAATGAGGCTTTGGGGAAATTGCTAAGAGGATCCCACTCCTTTTCTCCTTAACTCTCTGTGCACTGACTTATTCTCTACCTTGGAATGATCAGGTCCTGGATCAATAGATCTCTCTGGCTCTTTCTGCCCACACCCCACCCCATCACTGCGTGTGCAAAACACACACACACAAAGATGGCCTCTAAATCTGTTTAAATGTTACCTCCAGAGAGAGGGCTTACCTGAGCAATCTAAGTATAAGAATTCCAGGGGATCCCTGGGTGGCTCAGGGGTTTAGTGCCTGCCTTCAGCCCAGGGTGTGATCCTGGAGTCCTGGGATCAAGTCCCACATCGGGCTACCTGCATGGAGCCTGCTTCTCTCTCTCTCTCTTTTTCTCTCATGAATAAAAAAAAAAAAAAAAAAGAATTGCACTGCTACCTCAGGCTCACCATACTACCCCTGCTATTCTCAATCCTCTATTCTTGCTCTGTTCTTCTAGAGCACTCTTGTCAACTTGTAATTTCATATGTATTTCATTTCTTTGTGATCCTGCTGTCTATCCCCCCTCCCCAAGTCAGAAGTTCCATCGTGAAAACAGCAATGATCTGTTTTGTTTGAGGCTGTATCCCTAGGGCCCAGCTAATATTGAGTAAATGAATAAATGAATGCATGAAGTGGCTCCTTTGCCTTTTCTCTATCAAGAGCTATTCCCGTGCAGTGGTATGCTACAACTAGTACTTTCCAGCTCATAAGAGCCAATTGTTAATATCTCAGGGATTTAGTAAGCTTGTTATTAAACTATTTAGTAGCTTGAAATTAGCCATGCTAAAAGTATTTCTGCAATGAACATTGGCAAATGTTACATGTTGAGACTTTTCCCCCAAAATTGCTGGTTTATTAGCACACTACAGCTCTCATCCCTTAAATCCAGCTATAAATGCTGAGATATTGTGGCAAAAAGTCTGGCCCATAGGTTACATAAAATCTTTCAATAAAGAATGCTGAAAACTTTTAAAAATATTAAATATGTGCTATAAAATGATTTCCTTGTTGGGAATACTCAAGTTTTTTTAAAAAAGCTAGATTATAATCCAAATTTGTATCTCTGATCTCCTGAAGTTATTGTTTCTGTTTTTCAGATCCCTATGTGAAGATCCATCTGATGCAGAATGGCAAGAGGCTGAAGAAGAAAAAGACAACAATTAAAAAGAACACACTTAACCCCTACTACAATGAGTCATTCAGCTTTGAAGTACCCTTTGAGCAAATCCAGGTAATGTCAAACATAATTTTGTCTTCCCATTCAATTTTATTTCTTCAGACCACAGAAGTTAAAGACACAGACCTTGTAAATGATCAGCACACATGCCTTCATTAGAGTTGCCATTCTTATTCCCATGCACACTTGACAATCGAGCTACATCAAGAAGGAAATGATGAAATACATAGCCTAGGATGTGCTGACTCATCAGCCAAAAACAGCTGGCATTCTGTTGAGCAGAAATAAAGTAGGAAAACAACTCTGCTAACTCAAAAAGTACTATAAAGGTTAAAAGGCCAAGTGAAAAATGAGCTTTCACTATTTATTCCCAGGCCACAGTATGGAGTTCTCCTTATCACAGTTTTATAATAAATAAATAAATAAATAAATAAATAAATAAATAAATAAATAAATAAATAAATAAATAAATAAATAAAATAGAGATACAGAAAATATTTTGGTTGATGCTAAATATGCAGCATGTTTAATCTTTCATTATTAAGAGGTGATTAACAATATAAAAATCAGACTAAGTTGTATTTTTAGTTGTTTAAATTTAGTTTCCTATTTCTGAGTCGGAACGGATGGATATTTTTGTAAAGATGAAATCTTAGTCTGATAGATAAGAATTGTCATGAAAGGGAGTAATCTTTTAAAGGAATCTGTGGATAACGTGTTCAAAACAGGATGCTCCATGTACCCACAACAGTATATGATATTATTTAGCAATTTTTAAATAATAGTAGTTTCTCTTACCTTCTATCCATAGTAAGACTATTAGAATTCAAAGTTCACATCCAATAACTATCAACTATTTCTTACTAGTCCTTAATGGACATTGGATATTAGAAAGCCAAATGTCTTAAAGCAACACTATTTTTACATTTTATTAAATAATTGATATGGACCTATCTTTTCAGTCCTATAAAAGTTTGCCCACAACAAGAAGGAGAAATGAAGGGTAGACATCAAAACTACCCCATGGAAATTTCTAAAGGTTCAGAATATAAAAAATCAGCAAATATTCTTCAGTTGCATATTTTTACTTTTAATCTGTAATCTAATTTAGGATACAGTAATACAATATCTTATGAACAAATCATACTTTTATTCCATGAAGAAAGCTAATATAATAGCTACATTTATTGTATATTATGTGCCTAGGCCCAATTTAAGCACTTTGCATACATAATCTCTTTGAGTCTTTACAATAACCTTATGAGAGAGGTTATTATCCCTATTTTATAAGGAAACCCAGGCTTAGAATTTCCTCACATATAAAATAGGAATAATAGAATCCACATCAAAGAGATTATGCATATAAAAACTCTTGGAACAGAGAACACTCAGTAAATGGTTCCATCACTATTATTCGCAGTGCTAATTTTTTTCTGTTTTCCAAATTAACATTTTATTAGAAAATATGTCTAACAATACAATTTAAACAATATATAAATCACTGCTGTCTACTAGAACTCTCTGTGAGAATGGAAATGTTTTATCATCTCTGTCGTCCAATACAGTAGTCACCAACCACAAGTAAGTAATGAGCACCTCGGCTACTATTGTGATCAATGAACTTTATTAATTTTAATTTACTTAAATTTAAAAAGCTACATGTGACCAGACTACTGTATTATGTAGGACAGTTCTTGAAAAATTACCAGTAATCTCAGTATCCTCACATCGGTTCATGGTCTTTATATAACCTTTCTTGTATACATTTTCACATGGTAGCAAATTGCACACACTTGTTTACTTTCAACAGTTGTTATATAAGTAAATGACATTGCAGAGGACACCAATTTTCTGTTCTCAGTCACTTGTTTACTGGCCTGAACCAGTGAGGTCCTGCTTTGGACCCACTGGCAAACCCCTAAGACATCCAATAGTCTCCAATTTATTTTGCAATAGATAAGAGTTCAGTGAACTCTTTCCTTAAGTTCTAAGAACGTACTCCTATCAAAACTAAAACCTCCTAAAGTTTTGTTTTTTAATATTGTAAAATAATATAAGACAGGATATTGTGATGAAAAATCCTATTGTAGGGATCCCTGGGTGGCACAGTGGTTTAGCGCCTGCCTTTGGCCCAAGGCACGATCCTGGAGACCCGGGATTGAATCCCACGTCGGGCTCCTGGTACATGGAGCCTGCTTCTCCCTCTGCCTCTCTCTGTGTGACTATCATAAATAAATAAAAATTAAAAAAAAAAAGAAAGAAAAATCCTATTGTAAACTTTCTTTGAGCTGTAATTCTACAACTATTAAAAAAAAAGTAAATGTTCTTTTTCAGCTATAATTTGCAGCAAATGTCAATATATTAAAAATGAAAAGGGGCGCCTGGGTGGCTCAGTTGCTTAAGTGTCTGACTAGGTCTCAGGTCCTGATCTCCCTGGAGGTTGTGGGGGGCAGGTCATGGCATCAGGCTCCCTGCCCAGTGGGCAGTCTGTGTCTCCCCCCCCTCGGCCCCTCCCCCTGGCACTTGCACATACTCTCTCTCTCAAATAAAATATTCTTTAAAATGAGACACGTTAGAAATAAGAAAGACATATTGTGGACTTTCTGGAGCAGCATATAGAAGATTTAATTTCTAGCAGGACAGAGACAACCTGAACCCATCAGAGTACGTCAGGCATGGAAATAATGAGCGCATCTTTGACTTTGTCCCTCCTCCTCCTATGCTTGTCAGTTTGGTCTTTCTCTCTCTCTCTCTCTCTCTCTCTTTAGTTTTCCCCAGGAGACTGCCTTCTTACTTTTCCTAGAGAAACAAACAAGCATATTTATATGTTAAATAGAGGTCTGGGTTTCCTTTATTCTGAAGATATAAGATTTTCTGCTTTCTATCTATCTCTATCCCTACAAAATATATTTTGAGTAAAATATGCTGATTTCCAAAAGTACATATAACTCATCCCCCCCAAAAAAAAATGTATAGATAAACTACATTTGCAGCTGGAAAAATTAATCCAAGGCCTTCAGAAGGATATTCTGTCTTGAATACTATTAATCAGTACATTCTTAGGTGAAATAGTTGAAGCCCACTCCAACCATTTGCTCCAACCTCCTAAAACCCCGCTACCTTCGTGCATAGTGTCTCTAATGCTCCTACCGCCCATGCCCTGCAATGTGATTTCATCCTGATGAATTTGCTTGGGAAAAGTTCTGAGAATTTTTCAGAGAACCAAAGTGATTCTGTTCTCTATTCCAAATACCCTCCAGTGGATAAATGATGCCCTTGATAATGGAATCAATCCACGGCGGCACAAGGGAAGATGGAATTTGTTTCCTTTACTGCCAGTGGGTTGCATTTTACATTCTAAGTTCCACTTTCAAAAGTGGTCATTTTCTCTGATGTGAAGATGTACATAGGTGCCATCTCTTAGCACATTGGTACAATAATGCAGTCCTCAGAGTACAAAGTCCAGAAAAGGGCCATAACTCAGCAGGAGCTTCAGTTGGCCCTGGCTTCCAGCATTACATTTTCTGTTCCTTTTAACTCTGGCCACAAATGTTGTGCATTCTACTTTATTCTAAATTCTTCCTTTATCTCTGCACTCAGTTTCCAGATTAAAGCCATCACATATTTTGACTAAGCAAACCCATTACTTAGGAAGCAGAACTAAAATGTGCTTTTTAAAAAGTGTGTGTTTTATATCGTAATGGCATGGGTTTGCTTTCATCAATTCAGGCAGTTTAAAAAAGTAAGTTATTAAATAAACTCTCACAGTGTAATGGAATAACTGAAGTAAATCTTGTGCGGCCAGAAGGTTATTTCCATTTGAGATCAATGCTGGATACCCAACAGTTACTCAGCAAATGTTTATCGAGGAAATGTATAAATGGGGAAATTATCTTTAGTTATTACTTTTTTTTAAATACTTTCACTGTATGGTCACATTTAATACTCAACAATAATCATGTAATTATTGTACCGAACACCAATGCCAGAAATCTTGCTGATGAGACAGTTGTAACAAACGGACTTAGAGGTGGACGCAGTTGACAAAGACAGAATGGCATGGTGGGTTACAGCCATCAGGAAAACCAAACCACTCATTCCTTAGATGACCCCAGGCAGGATACTTCACAGCATCTTATTTGTGTAATGGCAATATTAATAAGGTCTATTGTGAGAAGTAACTGAATAGCTCGTGCAAAAGACCTAGAATTATGCAAAATACCTGACAAAATCTAACATTTATTCAGTATTTTGAAGAAGCTGAAGGAGGTGATGATGGTGATGTCATAATGGCGAAATAGGGATAGGACCAGGGTTTTCATATTCAAGTCATTTTCGGTCTTGGCCTGGTGTTTTGAGATGGGTTCTTATTTCCAGTCACTTAGGTCTCAAGGCAGCTTTGTAACAGGGCTTTATCTGTGGGGTTGGATGATTAATGTTTCTTTTGTGTCCTCTTTCAGAAAGTGCAAGTGGTGGTAACTGTTTTGGACTATGACAAGATTGGCAAGAACGATGCCATCGGCAAAGTCTTTGTGGGCTACAATAGCACCGGGGCGGAGCTGCGACACTGGTCAGACATGCTGGCCAACCCCAGGCGACCCATCGCCCAGTGGCACACCCTACAGGTAGAGGAGGAAGTTGACGCCATGCTGGCGGTCAAGAAGTAAAGGAGAGAAGCCTTTCTGCGTTTGCCCACATAGTGCTCTTTAGCCAGTATCTGTAAATACCTCAGTAATATGGGTCCTTTCATTTTATCCAGCCATGCATTCCTAACACAATCCAGTGGTACTTCAAATCCTGTTTTAATTTGCACAAATTTAAATGTAGAGAGCCCCTAAGCCCTTCATCATGCCACTGCCCTCCAAATCTACTCTTCTTTTAAGCAATATGATGTGTAGATAGAGCATGACTGAAATTATTTATTGTATCACACCGTTGTATATACCAGTATGCTAAAGATTTATTTCTAGTTTGTGTATTTGTATGTTGTAAGCGTTTCCTAATCTGTGTATATCTAGATGTTTTTAATAAGATGTTCTATTTTAAATTATGTAAATTGACTGAGATATAGGAGAGCCGATAATATATTATATGGTAAATATAGTATTGTCTGCATTCCAGCAAAAATATCAACCTGTAAGGCACTAGTACAGTGAAACTGACATCTTAAAGGACAACTTAAACCTGAGCTTTCTATTGATCATTTGAGTACCAAGATACACTCACCCCACATATTTGGTGGGTGAATCCAATTTTGTAGAATTTCTTCACAGGCAAATTAGCATGATCTGAGCAGCATCCAGACTGACCTCCAGGAAGCATAGCCACAAACTAGAACAGCGTCTGTCTGTACGTATATCTACAAAGCTAAAACCAGGGCTTCACTCTGACATTAGAGGAAGCAACTAACAGGAGTCAGTGATTTCACATTACTGCATATAGAGTAACAACGTGATGGTGTTCGTGTGCGTGTGTGCGTGTGCATGGGTGTGTGTGTGTGTGTGGGTGCATTTGTTCAGGGATGGGGCGGGTGGGAAGAAGCTGAGGGCAGAAGTCAGCATTTCTGAAATATTGCCTGACTATTTAAAAAGAAAAAAAAAAAAGTAGCTCTCCGTTATCACCTTTATACAAATATGCATCCTGCGAATTCTGTTCCAGATTTCATACCTATAATAATTCCAAAAGGTTTGCACATTAGACTTTGTAATGAAATATTTTATTACACAAAACCATATTAGAAGGAATGCAGAATATTTTTAACACAGCAATCTGTGCTTATTACACAAAAGTACTTTGTGGTAAACAGTATTGTAATCCCATCAGAAGATGAAGAAACAAACAATTAGCCATAGTTCTGAATGCACTTCGATTAAGCCAAAACAGACAGCTAGTGATCTTTTTATATGCTCTTTTTACTTCAATGAGTTTTAATTTGTCCTTTAAAAAACAAAGGTGAAACAAATACCAAGAACAAGTTCTAGCAAACTGAAGCAACCTCTTATGTACACTAGATGCTTGATTTAGGAGGAGTTTTTAAATGTTTTCAATGTCATTATGTAGTAAATGGCACTATTATGAAGCTACTAGTCATTCCATAAGAGTCTTCAAGGACTGCTCTGTGTAACACTGTGACTGCCGTGTGTGCTTAGACACGTAGTTTCCTCAGTGGATAGCACTCAATTTATTCCGTAGTGATGTTGTAACAATACTGCCATTCCCTTCTACTGCACTGCCCAAGGTGTGTGTAGCACAAACAGTTCTCATTACAAAGGACCAATTCAGAACTGAGAAGCTATGCATAGGACAAGAAAGATACATAGGCTGGGGTGGGACACGCAGCATTTTGTCAAGCACTGTGCAATATTCCATACTTTTTCCCCACTATGCTAGACAACCCCTCTGTGGAAGGGCAGCCCGTTATCTCACGCCGCCTCCGCTGGCTTCTGGGGCCCCTTTGAATGCCTAGGCCACAGTCGGCGGCGAGGCCCTGAGTGAGGGTTCATCCCCACGGCCACCAAAACAGAACGGAGGGGAAGCAGGCGTCAGCCTGGCGTTCAGACGTTAGGGTATCAGGCCACGTTCTTTAAGAACTACAGAGAGCTCCAAAAGGGCTGACGGGAGGCTTCCCACATGGGGTTGGCTGTTTCCCGGTAAAACTAGAATTCCCCGTCATTATTCTTTTCTCATCAAAGAAGAGGCAAGCCTTTGGCCTTCCGGCCCCGTCACGGCCATCTCGTCAGGGCTGGGACAGACGCCTCTCCCTCTTCTGTGGATGGTCCATCCTTTCTTAAAAACCCCAGATAACGGAAGACGCACAAGTCATGATGTGAGATTAAATATCAGTTTGAGCAGAAGAGTCCAATGACGGTCTTCCCAGTCGCAAAGACCAAACCCAACGGAAGGGAGGGAGTAGGCCAACTTGTAAACGTTCCTTCGGCATCACAAACTGACATTTAATTTCACCATATTCAGCTTCCAGTTGTTCACGCTGAGCCACCACTAAGGCAAGCAGGTTCGAGCCGCCGAATACCCATTAGTTCTCGCATTAAACTACTACTAATGCATTCTCTTGCAACACTGCCAGACATGGGACTGTCACCACGGAGTTAGCGGGGACCGTGCCATGTCTCACACGTCAGTGACCGAACCTGCTTGAAGACCAAGACTCATCCTCAGATACGCCACGTGTACCTTTCTGACAAAGCGGTGTCGAGTATTAGAAGCTGATGCTCTAGAAAGATCCTAGTTGCCTTTGTGTATATTTACTGCCTGCTTGAGTGTTTCTATGTGTGGGTTTCCTCTGTACCTTGTAGAAACGTTGGGGTGTTCTCCTCTGCCATATGGCTCGTGGCCCGCGAGCCAACTACTTTAGCTGTATTTACCTTCATTTTTGATGAGGTGGTTCCAATTTTGTTTCACTTTGTGTAGTGACCCCACAGTAGTTTTCTGATTGTTGTTAAAAAAAATGACTTAACATATTACATGGATATTCAATAAAAATGTTTTATTTCCTGTTGATGCTGCTGCCTCTCGGCTCTTTCTCTCTCATACAACCCCAACCTTTCTTGCTCTACCCAACAGGTGTCCCCCGGGGTTTGTATTCTACAGCCCGAGTCACGCAACCTCTCCAAAATGGGACTGAAAAATAAGATTTTTTTCTTGAATTTTGTTCTCAGGGGGACAGCATGACACACAAAATTCCCTGCCTACTGCGACAACTGGGTAAAACACATAGACATCTTTCCTCCACCACATTCAACACTGGTTAGTGCCTACTGTATACCATGTTCTTACCGGATACTGGAGAGCCAACAAATGATGTAACAAGGTACCCCTGGCCCCAAGGAGCCCGCAGGCCTGGACAGACACGTAAGCATATGGTCACAGTGTGTAGTGATAGCGCCCGGAGTCTCTGAGAACTTCTCTAGGCCAATCACCATGGATGCCAGGCTGTGTCACCGTGACCCCCCTTCGGCCCTGAGGCAACTCCGCCTGCAGCTGCTGGAAGCCTTGCTTGGTGGTAGCTCCCAGCTGTGTCCCTCCGCCCTGTGCTGAGGAAGCTGGCTGCCTAAGGCCCCGCATCCTCCCGGGCCACGTTCCATGCCCTCACAGGATCTCTCTGAAGCGCTATCTCAGTTTCCAGCCCCAAGGGCAAGTTGAGAAGGCGATTGCAACTGCAGCACCTTCCCCCCCCCCCCCCATTCTCCTCGCTCCCTTACAGGTGTGGTTCCCTACAGCGCTTCTCCATAAAAGCCCTTCATCTCCGAATCTGTATCCCGAATATCTCAGCCTGTATAATAAATACATCGTTTGGGGGAGGAGAGAGCAAGAAAAGTCTTAGAGGTTAAGTCCTAAAGGAACTGGTAGGAGGCATCCAAGTCAGAGTGAGCAAGGCTGTGACAAAATGTATCCCATTATCAAGGCTGGACACACTCTACTCCCTACAGCCAGCTTTTATTAGGCACTGCCAAAAAAGGGTAGGGCCTGAGCCAAAGCTGCTCAGACAGTCAGCAGAAAGGCCATTTAATTATGTACACCCTGAGGAAGTCGTTGACAGAGCTCTAAATGTAAGTTGAGAAAAAAGAAATTCAAGGCTCACTAGGGGTTGGGTGCAAAAACAAAACAAAAAAGAAATCGGTATTAAATATATGCATTTAGCTTTCAATAGTGAGCATTTTTGTTTTTCTTAAATAGCTCTCAAAATTAGGCACAAAACTAAAGAATATTTCTTAATGAATTACGAGGGAAAAAAAATCACCCCAACCTTTGTCCATGTCTGTTTTCCTAAAAAGGTTCTTAGGTCTAAGATACATACATACACTTAGGATATTTATTAGGTGTTTTAGTCAGGACAGCAAAACTATCCCAGTTATTTCAAAAAGGGAATTTAAGAAATTGGCCACATAGCAAGGGCTAAGAAAGTCAAGTACAGACTGTGGGTTAACCCAGAGATGAATAGATGCCACCTGTAATTGTATGTTAGGGCTGTCCTAACAAAATACCACAGACCTGGTGGCCCAAACAACACAAATGTATTTTTCTTACAGTTCTGGAAGTCAGCAGTCCTAGATCAAGGTGTTGGCAGGTTTGGTTTCTCCTGAAGCCTCTCTCTCTGGCTTGTGGATGGAGCATCTGTGTCCCAACCTCCCCTTCTTATAAGAACACGACTCCTATTGGATCAGGGTCCACCCTAATGACCTCATTTTAACTTAACTACCCCTTTAAGAACCCTATCTCTAAATAAACTCTCCTTCTGAGGTACTGGGTTAGGACTTCAACATATGAATCCAGGGTGAGGGTGGAACATGGCGAAACCCAATTCAGCTGGTAAACACCACCTGCAAGCTGGGTGAATGAAATGGAGGAGCACCTGGGTGGCTCAGGCACCCGACTTCGGCTCAGGTCCTGACCTCGGGGTCCTGGGGCCCAGCCCCAAGTAGACTCCTTGCTCAGTGGAGAGTGGCAGGTGTCTGCTTGTCCCCTCTGCCCACCCCATCCCCTGCTTGTGCTCTGTCTCTCTCTCTCTCTCTCAAGTAAATAAATAAAAGCTTAAAAAAAAAAAAAGGAAAAGAAAAGAAAAGAAAATGGAGAAGATAGTGTTACTGTTGGCCAGACGCTGAAGGAGGGGCTAGAAGCTGGGTGAGGTATGAGGGAGCCCTTTTTTTCTGGGCCCACCAAAGGGCATGGAGGGCTGGTGCTGGCACCCACAAAGAGGCCTCCCACTGGAGGGCCTGGGAGTGCCCCAGATGCAGATCCAGCATCAGCCGGTGATGGCTGGAGAAAAGCCAACAGAAGCTAGCAGCACCAAGAGGATTTTTTTTCTCCTCCCCTCTCCTCCTGCCTTCCAATTCAACGGGCCTTCCCACTGAGAAAACCTAACCAGACTCAGCTGGAAAGGAAGTTTAGAGAATAGTCGGCGGGGTCTCGGAGCCCCCAGTCTCAGAGCAGGGCACAGAAAGGTGGGAATGAGGATGGAGAACAAGCAGGCAAACAACCAATATGTTAAATGTCTTCGTCGCTTCCTGCTAAAGGAGCAACAGGACCATAGACAGTGCTTTAAGCAACACATTTATTGCTCAGAATTCTGGAAGATGAGAAGTCCAAGACCAAAGCACCAGCAGATTCAGTGCCCGTTGGGAGGCCATCATCTGGCTGTGTCTCACCAGAGACAGGCTCTCAGGGTCTCTTTTAGCAGGGCACTAATCCCATGCATGGGGCCTCCCCCCTCCTGACCTAATCACCTCCCAAAGGTCCCACTTCCTAATACAATGGCAATGATGATTAGGATTTCCATGTAAGAATTCGGTGTGTGTGTGGGGGGGGGGGGGGGTAGGGGAGTTGGGGTTGGGGGGTGGGACCCAAACATTCAGTCCATTTCATTAGGAAAGCTTGGGATGCCTGGGTGGCTCAGGGGTTGAGCATCTGCCTTCAGCCCAGGGCGTGGTCCCAGGGTCCAGGGATCAAGTCCCACGTCGGGCTCCCTGCATGGAGCCTGCTTCTCCCTCTGCATGTCTCTCTCTCTCTCTCTCTCTCTCTCTATGTCTCTCATGAATATATAAATAAAAATTTTTTTTTAAAAATTAGGAAACCTTTTAGCAGCAGCATAGACTTTCTAAATGCTCTCATTTCCTCCTTGGAGGATTCAGGGGTTCCTATCTGAGCCACACAAGTCACCCCGCCCCTGATGAAACAGCTGTATAGGAATCACACTCTTATTCAATTTATGTGGAGAGTTTACTATTACAGATTTGAAAATTCCAACCATGATTACTGTTAACCCCAGCCTGCAAAACATCTTTATTATCGATGCACGGGACTCTTTGATGTTCAGCAAGTGATTTAAGCTGCACACAAATTTTTACAGTAAAACAGTCAGACGGTGACTTTGGAATAAGAAGGTAAAAGAGCAGGAAAATAAAAATGAGAAATAGCCTGATACTAAGGGTACAAAGAAATTTTCCAAAGCATCCAGAATAATAATTACGTAGGAGGAACCATCAAGAAGGAGCAGTAATAAAAACACCATGCAAACCTGCTGCTGATTTGTGTGATCCAAGTTCCAAGGCTGGCTCTAAGCTACTTGCATTTTTAAAATCTGCATTTCAAAAAATAAAAAATAAAAATAAAATAAAATCTGCATTTCAGACATATTGATTTTTTACCCTCCCCCACCAATACGCCTCCCTAAAGTTCCCACACTCATCCCTTTTCTTTGACAGTAACGCTTATCCTGCCAGCAGGGCTTTTTCTCTTGTGCAAAATGTATTTGCTGCTGGCCCAGTGCACACGGGTTTAAAAGCGTTTTGTAGCAAACAACTCACTTCCTCCTCGGCTGCCCACTTTGCCCGTCACCTTCTCCCTCCCGACTGGGATGCAGCCAAGTGTTGACATCTCTTAATAGGCAGGATTGTTTGTGGAAGGAACCCAATTTAATTGGATTGAAGAAAAGACAGAGGGAAGGAAGAAATGGGGAGACAAAGAGAGGGAGAGACGGAGAGAGCACCTCCTGGATATCTAACCAGGAGAGTGTGATCACGTTCCAGAACAGCCCACATCAAGGGCTTCAAACCCTGTTATCATCCCCATTCATTCTCTCCATCCTCCTACCTCCAGCTCTACTGTCCTCAGACCGACTTCATTATCAAGCTCCAGGGTCACCATGTGGCAGCACAGATGGCCCCCAGCAGCTCCAAGCCTGTAGTCTTCCGGCTTGGCATGCTTGCAGACAGTGCTACTTGCACAATTATATCACCCAAACTCCCAGACCTGACATATATGCTTAGGTCACAAGTCCTTCTTCGAACGATCACTTTGGCTAAACTCAGGGTATGTCCCCAGCCCTAGAGCCACATGGCATAAGGACAGCTCCTCAAGGGGAAATGGCAATGGCACTACCAAGGAAGAAAAGTGGATACTGAGCAGACCAGGACAACAGGTGTCTACCCTTGGCAGCTGCCACACCTCCATCTGAAGAGGAGGGACACTGAAGGCATCAACTCAGGCCACAGCCACAGCCTGGTCACTCTTCCCTATAACCAAAACCAACTATTGGAGGGGCACTTGGGTGGCTCAGTCGGTAAGCATCCAACTCTTGATCTCAGCTCAGGGCTTGATCCCAGGGTCGGGAGTTTGAGAGCTGGGCTCCAGGCTGGGCATGGAAACTACTTACAAGACAACAGCGACAAAAACACGGTTGGAAAGAAAATTTCACAAGTATGCAACACTTTTCAATTACTTGAAAACACCTATTCATCTGGCTATTTACTGTCAGGAAAACCTGACAATATAAAACAATATAAACAATATTAATATAAACAATATAAACCTATATAAAAAGGCTGCTATATATCCTAAGCAGCCTTTTATCAAAAGCATTGAGACATTAACATGATTTTAGATTCTTGAAATCATTTTAAAATATTGTAGAAACTGGACAGGAAGAAATAGGAAGAGAGTCTGGGGTGCCTGGGTGGCTCAGTCGGTTAGGCCTCTGCCTTGGGCTCAGGTCATGATCCCAGGGTCCTGGGATGGAGCCCTGCTCAGCGGGAGTCTGCTTCTCCCTCTGCCTCTGCCCCTTCCCCTGCTTGCACTTTCTTTCTCTTTCTTCTTTCTCAAATGAATATAATCTTCCTAAAAAATAGAAAAAAAATCACCTTACACATCCCTGTGGTTTTTCCATATTGGTCCATCTACATCCACCTTCTAAATAGTCTTACTCACAATGTATATACAATTTAGTATCAATTTCTTTCCCTTAATGTGAAAAATGAAACTTTTTCTTGTGGTCCCATAGTCTACAATTCCTATTTTTTAAAAATTTATTTATTTGAGAGAGAGGGGAGGAGCAGAAGGAGAGAGAGAGAGAGAGAGAGAGTCCCAAGCAGTCTACCTGCTAAGTAAGCCCTGAGCCCACATGGGGCTGGATCCCACAACCCCGGGATCACCACCTGAACCCAAACCAAGAGTCAAACGCTCAACTGACTGTGCCATGCAGGTCCCCCCATAAATAACTGCTTTTTTAAATGGCCATCTGATTTTTCTTCAGACGGATAAACAAAATAAAACAAAAGAAAAATCAACCATTTCCCTGATATCAGATACTTAAGTTGTTACTAATGAATTTCTGTAAAAATATATATATTTATTTATTTGAGAAAGAGAGAGAGAGAAAACACAGGTGGGGTGAGGGGCAGAGGGAGAAGCAGACTGAGTGCTGAGCCTGGGGGCTCAGTCCCGGGACCTGGAAATCATGCCCTAACCCAAAGGCAGATGCTCAACTCCCTGAGCCACGCAGGCGCCCCTGCTGATGAACTTCACACACAAATCACATTGCAGGGGAGCAGTTATTTATGGGGGCACCTGCATGGCACAGTCAGTTGAACGTTTGACTCTTGGTTTGGGCTCAGGTGGTGATCTTGGGGTCGTGGGATCCAGCCCCATGTGGGCTCAGGGCTTACTTAGAGGGAGACTGTTTGGGACTCTCTCTCTCTCCTTCTGCTCCTCCCCTCTCTCTCAAATAAATAAATTTTTTAAAAATAGGAATTGTAGACTATGGGACCACAAGAAAAAAAGTTTCGTTTTTCACATTAAGGGAAAGAAATTGATACTAAATTGTATATACATTGTGAGTAAGACTATTTAGAAGGTGGATGTAGATGGACCAATAAGGAAAAACCACAAGAATGTGTAGGGTGAGTTTTTTTTCCTATTTTTAAAGAAGATTTTATTTATTTGAGAAAGAAGAAAGAGAAAGAGAGTGCAAGCAGGGGAAGGGGCAGAGGCAGAGGGAGAAGCCGACTCCCCGCTGAGCAGTGAGATTCTGTTTCTCTTTCTATTACTCTATCAGTATCCGTTAGTAAATAGATTGTATTTATTTTCGTAGGCTAAGTCTCCAGAATTTTCCAGTTTGGTTTTTTGGGGGAGTTTCTACCAAAATACACTGCCATTGGTGTTGCGTGTTACCCAGTTTCCCCACAGGGTCCCCAACTGGGGCCAGGGTGCTTTTCATGTCTGACCCTGCGGAGGGTCACGAGCCTAGGTGATGGCAGGTCCAGACCTGGGATATGGGTCTCTCCGTTCCGGGACCTCTGGCCCTGTCCCTAGTCCAGGCAGCTTGGTCAAAAACTCGGTGGTGTGAGAAAACCATTGGTGGCAGGCCTGAGGAGAGAGGACTGGGCCAGGGAGAGAGGCGGCCAGCTCTGACCCTTCCTCTCCCCCCACGCCCCACCTTCAGGTCAAGCCGGGGGTCGGCACTGGGGGGCCTTTCCAGGTCGCTCCCTGCTCTGTATCTCCACCACCACCTGCTTCAATCACACTGGTCACCTTCAGGGTCAGGGACCTGCCAGCCACCCTGCCAGGCCCGCCCGGGCCTGCTGCGCTCTCACTGCCAAAGGCACGAGCAGCCAGGCCCGGTTCCCCCACTAAGCTGAGGAACCCAGGACAAGCCCCTTAATTTTTGCAAGTTCAAGATAACAGCTATTAAAACCCAGCATTAAATAAGCATCTAACAGGCGGTGCTTGGGATTTTTCTTGATCTAGCCTGGATTTGGCGGGTTTTACCTGTACAGGGACAGATTGTGACTATTCGGGATTCTGTGGGTGGTCCCTGTGTCCCTCCTTCCTTCCCATCTTTCCAACCCTTCCAGAAGGTAAGAACTGCAGCTCACGGGCCGTGCAAACACACGCAGCTGTAACTTCTGACTCCGTTCTCCTTACAGGCCCCTCATGTTTCCTTGTCCCTACAGGGGGACATTCCCTGTCCTCTGCGAGGCACTCAGCGCTGCCCTAGGTGTGACCCCCCCAGCCCTGCCCCACGGCCCAGCTGCACGCTTGTCTCCCAGCCCGTGGGGCCCCGCAGCCAGGCGCCCCCACTTGGCCTGTCCCTTCCGCCCCAGGCTCCTGACCACATGCTACAGGGTGTGAGCGAGGTGGGAAGGAGGGGTACAGAGGGGCCCGGGCTGGGGCGCAGGACGGATGCGGCCCTGACTCCCCAGGGCCCTGGCGGGGCCCTTCTGGCACACATGCTTCCTTCCACCCTGAGCAGAGGACCAGGCTCCTCACACTTCCCGAGTCTCAAGGTGTGCCCAGCTGGCCTTGAACATAAGGCAGAGCTTTCTTTTTGGTTCAGGGGGAAAGGAACACATCTCAGAAAGCAAAAGCAATGCCTCCTCCAGCAAAGCCGAGATGATCAGATGGTTCGTAAACTATAAGAAAGGATTGGAAGACAGGTGCCTAATTCCTCGGCAGCCTCACAATTGCCTCATTTTCTCACATTTCCCTAAAATGTGGGCTCTGGCCTCTCTCAGCCAGGCCCCAGGCCCAGGAACTCAGGTCAGACAAGCCCAAGGCAGTGACTTATGGGCCCAGGGGTGCCCCTGCTTGTGTCCCATGGCTGGGGTGAGGCCCCGGGTCGCCTTTGTGTCCCCCACCTGCCACCCCCCGAGCCCTTGGGGACCTCACACTTCCCAGACCTGCATTTTTATCCTGCAGGCATGCTCCTACTTCACCAAGAGGGCCTTTGGAAGATCTATACCGTCCTATATCCCTGGGAACCAAGTGCTGACTCTCTGGCTGGGTGTCTGGGGGAGCCTGACCTGGGATCTCCTTCTCAGCTGAAAATGTGTTTCTCCCAAATGCATGTGGCAAAGCCCTAACTCCCACCATGTCACAATGTGACTATCTTTGGAGATAGGGCCTTTATTTATTTTTTTTTTTTAAGATTTTTATTTATTTAGTCGTGAGAGACCCAGAGAGAGAGACAGAGACACAGGCCGAGGGAGAAGCAGGCTCCATGCAGGGAGCCCGACATGGGACTCGATCCTGGGACTCCAAGATCACGCCCAGGGCTGAAGGCTCAGGGGCTCAACCGCTGAGCCACCCAAGGGATCCCCAGATAGGGCCTTTAAGGAGGTGGTTACATTAAAATGAGCCCCTTGGGTGGGCCACAGTCCAGTCTGACTGGTGTCCTCATTTAGGAAGAAACACAGCAGGTGTGCGTGCGCACAGAGGGAAGACAAGGTGTGGCAAGAAGTGGGCGGCCAGCTGTCAGCCAAGGAGAGAGCCCTTGGAGGAGAGCGACTTTGACGGCACCTTGACTGTGGACTTCTCAACCCCACAACCACGAGGAAAGAAATCTCTGTTGCTTAAGCTGCCCGACCTGGGGTATTTATGGCGGCCCATCCCTTCGGCCCTCAACAGAGCTCAAAATGTTTCAGCCCAAGTGACACCAGCCTTCCCAGGCTACAGATCAGACCTCCCTGGCCCTCTCTTATTTGAAACAGAATACGTGCTCTCTTCCCAAAGGCCTTCCCGTCTGGTTCCCCCCGCCTCCCTCGCATAGGCGGTATAGGACCCCACTCACCCACTCTCAGGCTGATCACTATTCTAGAAAACTCTGGATTCTGGACAGAGAGAGGGGAGGGGCTCCAGACAGGGTGTGTGCCTTTCTTTTTTCTCCAACACATGCTATCTCAGTCGGGGTTCCCTGGAGAAACAGAACCAATAGGATGTGTGTGTCTATGGAGAGAGAGAGAGATTTGCTTCAAGGAAATCTGGCTCACGTGATTGTGGGGACTCGGGAGAGAGTTGCGGTTCAAGTCCAAAGACAGTCTGCCAGCAGAATTCCTTCTTGCTCAGGAGAGGTCAGTCTTTGTTCTGTTAAGGCCTTCAACTGATTGGATGAGGCCCATCCACACGAGGGAAGGTAATCGGCTTTACTCAAAGTCCATTTAATTACTAATCTCATCCCAAAAAAGTCTCCAAAGAAACACCCAGGGTAGTGATTAACCAAAGATCCAAGCTCTCTGACCCAGAAAACTGACATAAAATCAACCAATACACACATCTTCCTCGCACTACCCTGCCTTGCCCCGTCCTCACCAAGTGCAATGTCCAAAATGATAGTTACTAGCCACATGGGGCTACTAAGCATTTGAAATGGGTCTAGTCCAAGGTGAGATGTGCCGTATGTGTAAAATACACACTAGGTGTCAAAGACTTCGTAAAAAAGGATGTAAATACCTCATTGATAATTTTTTATGTTGATTTCATAGGGGATGATCATTTATGGGGTAGAGTGAGGACATTCCTTTCCTATGACTGCTATACAACTTATTTCAAACTTATTGGCTTAAAACACAAATTTATTATCTTTTCTGTAGTTCAAAAGTCTGATGCGGTTCTCATTAGGCTAAAATGACATTTTGGCAGGGCTGTGTTTCTTCTGGAGACTCCAGGTGAGAGTCCACATCCTTGCCTCTTCCAGCTTATAGAGGTTGCCTACATTCCTTGGCTGGTGGCCCTCTGGCTCCATCTTCAAAGCCTCTCTTACCCTTCTTCCTTCTGAGCCATCTCTGACCACTGACAGCAAGACTCCTTGTTCAAGAAGTCAAGACTAGATTGGGCACACCTGGATGTTTCAACATCCTCTCCTCGTATCAAGGTCCTGAACTTTAATTATTTCTGTAAACGCCTTTCTCTACGTCAAGAAGATTCAGAGTTTAGGGATCTCAAACATCCTTTGGGCCATTAATCTGCTTATCACATTGTGCCATATAAATATTAAAATTATTAATTTCACTTTCTAAAACTTTTCTTAAGGTGGCTACTAAAATGTTTTTAATTACATATGTGGCTCTCATTACATTTTTACTGGACAAACTCTATTAGAAATTGGAAAATACAAAGATCAAGGGACTTGTCAAAAGATATAAATCAGGTCAATAATGATGCTGAGAACTTTGAAGTGCCTCGGGATCCTCTCTTCCCACACTCATCCTGGGTGATCTCATCCTGTCTAATGACTTTAATGCTATTTATGTGCTGATGACTCCAAAATTTTATCTCCAGCCCAGACCTTACCCTTGAACTCTTGTCTCATATATCCAACTACCTACCGATGTTGCCATGTGGATGTCTAATGGGCACCTCTGATGTAATATGTCTCAAACTGAACCCTTGCTCTTCCTCAGCACCAATCCCATTCTTCAACCCAAACTTCTGCCATACACTTTTCTCCCATCTCAGTAAGACCCAAAACCTCAAAAGAATCCTTGATTACTCTTTTTGCTTCCTGGCCCATATGCAATATATCAACAACTTTAAATATATATATTTATTAAATATTAAATATTTAATTTTTATTAAATATATATATTTATTTTTATATCTATTATTATAATATTAAATTAAATATATTTAATTTATATACAATAACTATATATTATTGTATATATATATATATATTATCAGTCCAATATATTAGTTAGCTCTACCTTTGAAATACAAGTATCTAATTATTCTCAAGAGCTCCCCAACCTAGTCCAAACCACCACTGTCTTTCACTATGGTTAATTCAACAGCTTCATATCTGGTCTTTATACTTTGATCCTTCTCCCTTTTGGTTTGTTTTTAATAGAGCAGCCAAAGTGATCACATTAAAATATATAAATCATGTCATTCCTCATCTTAAAATTCTCCAGTGGTTCTCTATATCACTCGAAAGAAAGGTTGAATTCTTACCATGTTCCATGAGGCCCTCTATGGTCTGGCCCCCAGCTGCCACTTTGACCTCATTACCCACCACTCTCTCCTCAACTTATGCCATTCATTCATACTTGGCCTCCTTGCTGATCATGACATGCCAAATATGGTCCTATCTCAGGGCCTTTGCACCTCCTGTACCTGTTTTTCCTTCACTCTACTTCAACATTCTCCAAGGAACCTAGATCTTATTTCTTCATTTTCCTTAGAACCTCACCTAAACTTCAACTTTCAGCATCTCCAAGCCATCACCCTCTATCACCCTACACTGCTTTATTTTTCTCCATAAAAAATGCCATCTAGCACTAAATGGCTTATGTCTACTAGGTGTTTCTTCTCAAAGAAATGTTTCCATAATGACTAAGCCTTTCACTTGCTTGTTCCTTTCTGTATCTCTGGCACCTAAAATAGTGCCTGACATACAGTAGGTACTCAATAAGTCTGGACAATAAATATATAACGAATTGACTCAGAAAGAATTAGCAATGTTAGGTTGAATAATTAAGAATAAGCTAGATAACCACGTATTCAATATTATTTTTTCAGAACTGCATTATTTAGTTCCAGCAGGTTTTTAAGGCATTTTTCAAGACTCATCAACCATGTTAGCCAATTTTCAGACAAGAATCTTATCCTTCAAAGAGCTGATGGTTTCAAACCCTCATTGCCCTTTTGCCATTCAAAATCATTTTCTCTCACATGGATAATTATTTAAATCTAGCCTTTAGAACTGGCAGAAGAAAAAATGCAGATAATCGCTGTTACAATAAATGGAAAAGCAGAAAAAATTACCAATATTTTCAGTTCATTTAACCCCTAATCAACTGTCAGGCAAAACACCCTTCCTGACTGACTGCTTCAGTTAGAAAACCAAAGGGCCTGCTTCTCTCAGGTTCCTGTCACATCATCAGTCTCAGAAAGCAAACTAGTTGCTTATCGCTCATGCAGAATGGGAATGAAGGCATTATTTTTTCTTATTACTGCACAACTCTATTTCCTATTTGCTAATGTTTTTAGAACTGTTAATCTTAACTTTCAAATTGCATACAGAAAGCACCTGTTCGACGTAAATGTTTTCTTTGTTTTGTTTTTCTAAAATCACATTGCCCTTGATGTTATTATCTATATGCAGTACTGTCATGTTTTAAAGAAACTTCCAAAGTACCAACAATCTTTGTCTTCTTTCCAGAAAATGTTAGGTAATGCCTACCTGTTTTCCCAAGTCTTTACCAATCTTATCACCCTTTGAGACATAAAAAGTACAAGTTGTTCTGCTGAATCATTTTTTAAATTACCAAAAATTTGGACCTACGAGTATCTCAAAGTTGAAAAGAAATATCATAATTGATAAGTTAAGGGCAGTAGTAACTCTTACCCTAGATATTAAAAATCCTACTCCTTCCCCAGATATTAAAAACTTGCTCACCATACTATACAGGTAAACCAATGGAATAGAATAGAAAAATCCATACAGAGGCCAAAACATATATAAGAATTTGGTATATATGAAAAAGCAGCTGGGCAGCCCAGGTGGCTCAGCGGTTTAGCACTGCCTTCAACCCAGGGCGCGATCCTGGAGACCTGGGATCAAGTCCCACATCGGGCTCCCTGCATGGAGCCTGCTTCTCCCTCTGCCTGTGTCTCTGCCTCTCTCTCTCTCTCTCTCTCTCTCTCTGTCTCTCATGAATAAATAAAATCTTTAAAAAAAAAAGAGAGAAAAAAAAAGCAGCAGCTGTTTTAACAGACTATTTTATGATTGCCCAATCATTTGGAAAAGAGAATATTTTTTTATCATTAAATATTTTTTAATTTTTAATTCCAGTATAGATAACATACAGCATTATATCAGTTTTAGGCATACAGCATAGTGATTCACGATTCTTTTTTTTTTTTTAAGATTTTATTTATTTATTCATAGAGATGCAGAGAGAGAGAGAGGCAGAGACACAGGCAGAGGGAGAAGCAGGCTCCATGCAGAGAGCCTGACGTGGGACTCCATCCAGGGTCTCCAGGATCACACCCCGGGCTGCAGGCGGCGCTAAGCCCCTGCGCCACAGGGGCTGCCCTGATTCAACAATTCTATACATTACTCAGTGCTTATCATGGTAAGTATATCTTACTCTCCTTCATCTATTTCACCCATCCCCCCATCCCTCCTCTGGTAACCATCAGTTTGTTCTCTATAGTTAAGTGCTTGGTTTTTTTGTCTCTTTTTTTTTCTTTGTTCATTTGTTTTATTTATTAATTTCCACATATGACTGAAATCATGGTATTTGTCTTTCTCTGACTGACTTATTTCATTTAACACTATGCTCTCAAAAAAAAAGAAAAACACTATGCTCTCTAGATCCAACCATGTTGTTGCAAATGGCAAATAGCAAGATTCCATTCTTTTTTATGGATAACTAATATTCCATTGTAGATACACACCACCTCTTTATCTATACATCTATTGGTAGATACTTGGGCTGCTTCCAGATCCTGGCTTTTGTAATTAACGTTTCTCTAAGCATCGGTTGCATGTATCCCTTTGATTTAGTGTTTTTGTATTCTTTGGGTAAATACCCAGCACTGGGATTCCTGGATCATAAAGTAGTTCTATTTTTAATGTTTTGAGGAACCTCCACACTGTTTTCCACAGTAACTTTACCAACTAGCAGTCAGACCAATAGTGCAACAACAGCTCCTTTTTCTCCACATGCTCACCAACACTTGTTGTTTCTTGTGTTTTTGATTTTAGCTATTCTAACAAGTGTGAAGTGGTATCTCATTGTAGTTTTGATTTACATTTCCCTGATGAGTGATGTTGAGCATCTTTTCATGTATCTATTGGCCATCTGTATGTCTTCTTTGGTGGAAAACAGATTATTTAAATCCTACATCACTTAGGAATGCTCTACCTGCAAATAACAAAACAACAAAAACCATCAGAGACTTCGTATATAAGGATGCTGAGTTTCATATAGCGTGAAGTCCAAAAGGAGACAGTCTCAGGATTGGTTCACTACTTAAGGATGTTTTTGAGTCCTTGGATTCTTTTTATCTTTCCTATCCAACATCTTCAGTGGGTTCGCTTTTCGCCCTTGGGCTTGTTGCCCCATTATCCAAGATGGCTGCCATAATTCAAAACATCAAGTGCTCACATACCAAAGTAAAAGTAGGCCAGGCCCTCCTTTAGTATCTCTCTCCTTTTATTAGGGAGTTAAACTGTCTTTCTAGAAGCCTCCCAGAATTTCTCTTCTGCTCATTGGCTAGATTAGGCCCAGAATCATTCCTTGCTGCAGAGGATGCAGGTTAAGCCAGTGTCTGGCTTTTTCAGTCTGTAGTTGGGAAGTGGCCAAGGGAAGGGGGGGCTGGAAATGGCTATTAGGTAATCAGACTCTCCATAATGCATATCAGATACATGCTTCTGGCCATCATCAGAGTAAATGCCACTGGTCTAGTACTCCCCTGATACACGACTATAAAACTAGAAAAAATATGTGAAATGACTGTTTTCAGATAGTGGACAGCAGAATAAACAGGACCAAGCTTATTGAGAATGAAAAACAAACAAGGTGAACCATGTAACTATCTCAGCTTTCTTCTGGAAAAAGTTTTCAGACTGCAGCAACAGATGGATGGAGAGTCCACACAAAGTATGGTGGTCTTACTGAGTTGAGGAAATAAGGTTTGTATAATAATAGCTTGTAGCTATTAAGGTGGCTGGAATATGTGAGATAGGGTACCAGAAAAACAAAGGGAGATGTGCCAACAAGAGCTCCAAAACTCTGCAAGGGAGTCCCCTAGAATCTTTGGCCAAATACTAAACTGTGTGTGTGTGCGAAATGAGACTCCACGCATCTGGGCCAAAAGAACTATCAGGGCCAAAGGACCACCAGGTTGCTGTGAACTGAACAACAACCAAAGCCTGCATGCGCCTGGGAGACATTTGAGGTTTTTTTTTTTTAAAGGAAAATCCACTTTATTTTTTTTTAATTTTTTTTATTTATTTATGATAGTCACAGAGAGAGAGAGAGGCAGAGACACAGGCGGAGGGAGAAGCAGGCTCCATGCACCGGGAGCCTGACATGGGATTCGATCCCGGGTCTCCAGGATCGCGCCCTGGGCCAAAGGCAGGCGCCAAACCGCTGCGCCACCCAGGGATCCCGACATTTGAGTTTCAAGCAGTTGAAGTAAAAAGACCTTGTTGTATACTCTGGGAATTCGGTGGAGACTCCCAGAAAGGCTATGCTTAAAGTATGGCTAATGTAGCCCTAGGGTAGACTACTCCAGACCTGCCCTAACAAAGCTGAAACACAAACCTGGAAAGACCATGCTGATTCACAAGTACATTAATTGCTTGCTGAATAAAACTTACTATTAAAGGAGAAAAAAAAATCCAGATGCTCAATTGTATACATTCATCACACTCATATACAAGCAAATATTATTAAAAGATATATGAAGAGGGACACCTGGGTGGCTCAGCGGTTAAGCATCTGCCTTTGGCTCAGATCCTAGAGACCTGGGATTGAGTCCCACACCGGGCTCCCTGCATGGAGCCTGCTTCTCCCTCTGCCTATGTCTCTGCGTGTGTGTGTGTGTGTGTGTGTGTGTGTGTCATGAATAAATAAATAAAATCTTTAAAAAAAAGATATATAAAGAAAAATTATGACCCATAACCAAAAGAAAATCAGTCAGTGGCATGCCTGGGTAGCTCAGTTGGTTAAGTGTCTGTCTTAGGCTCAGGTCATGATCCCCAGGCCCTGAGAGTTGGGCTCCCCTGCTCAGTGGGGAGTCTGCTTCTCCCTCTCTCTCTCTGCCCCTCTGTCCCTCCTCGTGCGTGCTCTCTCACTCTCTCATACAAATAAAATATTCTTTAAAAAAGAAAATCAATCAGTAAAAACAAAACCAAACGTACATGAGTAAAATACTTGAGGGCAAAATGGAAAATGTAAATTGCTAGAAGAAAATGCAGGTGGAAATTTCCATACTCTACACTGAAAGTAAAAACTATCCATAAAATGGTCGCTAAACTTGACTTCCTACAAATTTTTTAAAAACTGAATCAACAACAACAGAACATTTGTGAACTGAGTTTAAAGAAACAAGCAGTGCGGTGCCTGGTGGCTCAATGGTTGAGCATCTGCCTTTGGCTCGTGATCCCAGGCTGAACAACACATGCATGCAACAACGCATGATGCAACCCTGCATCAAATGCAGGGTCTTGGGATCGAGTTCCACATCAGGCTCCTCTGCAGGAAGCCTGCTTCTCCTTCTGCCTGTGTCTCTGCCTCTATGTGTGTGTCTCTCATCAGTAAATAAAATGTATATATATATATACATATATATATACACATATATATACATATATATATATATATATATATATGTATATATATAAAAGCAGCAAACTGGAGGGAATGTAGGTTCCCTGAAAAATGGTTAAAGTTACTAATATATAAAGCCTTTCTGAGATTAGTAAGAAAAAAATGATGCAAAATTTCAAAAAATGCAATGCTTATAAAAAAATACTGAGGCTGGGGATTAAAAAGTACACTTATCATGATGAAAAAATAAAATAAAATAAAATAAAATAAAATAGAATACTGATGGTCAATAAACATAAATATTCAGCTTCATTAGTAATAAGATAAATGCACCTAAGTACCAAAAACTTATTTCACATAATACACTGGTGCAGATTAAAAGGTATAATACGCTGTTAACAAGGCTAAAGGGAAACTCTTAAATACCATAAATGAGGAGAGAGGTATGGATCCATTTAAAAGGTAATTTGGCAGCATTTGGTAACAGCAGAAAAACGGTTTATAATGCCCAGCTCTGCAGTTCTACGAACATAGCCTAAGGAAATAACTAGTCAAGTGCCCAGGAAATGCATATGATGACGTTTGTCACAGGGTAGTCTATAGCAAGCAGCAGATTCCAAGGACAAAATGGCAGCAGACGCTGGTGCGCCATGGACTCAGCCAAGCTGGCAGTGCATATACAAGCTAACGAGATAATGTATGTGAAAACTAAATGACCCAGCTCACTAAACCCTGTCACAGTTCAGGGCTCCTTGGGCCTTAACTGAACATTACACTGTGAGGAAGGAGCCATTGAAAAAGCTCGCCAGCTCTGTGCAGATCATGAAGGCGAAGAACGTGCTGGATAGAAAGGTCTGTGTCAGAGCAGCTGAGGTCCGTAGCTTGGCTCCTACATTGATTTGCATCACATGCAAGACACTCGTGAATCCTCCCAGAAATACCCACATGGGGGTCCATTTAGCAAGGGGCTCAAGGAGGCAAGAGAAATGGAAGCAAGACCCAAGGGATTTGAGTTTTCTGGTTAACACTCACCAGGAAGTGAGAGGTAGGAACAAAACCTACCTTCTCTAGGATCGCCTTCCCTATTGAGCCTCGTCCCATAAAAAGCCAAACCAAACCAAACCAGGCTTCTGGTGGACAGTCCAAAGCTGCTAGAGAGGTTCATTTTTCTTACTTGGTTTCTAAAGTCCTCTTCCATATTTCTTTATCTTCTCTCTCTGTAGGACAATCCATCGTTTTTACCGAATATACTTTTTTAAAAAACACAGATTTCTACTCTTAGCTTTTGGAGATAGGGGAATGACAAGTATATTATTTATCTTTACTTAGTTTTTTTATATGACTACATTTTGAAATTTAAAAGTAATTGGGAAAAAACCCTAGCCATGTATCTTTTGGGAAGCAAAAGTGAGAATCACTCAAAAGCAATCCTGACACACTACACCTTAAATGCTGTTTTTATATTTCTATCTTGTACTAAAAATATTCTTGATATAATACTCATCTCCACTGGACTACGTTCTAAATACATATCCAGAAAAAAATAAAAAAGCACATTCTCTAAAATGAACCCGTTGAGAGCAGGGACTTTTTCCTTTCATCCATTCTTTTATTCAACAAAAGCAATTATCAAGGGCTTCAAAGTGCCAGGCACTAGGTTTTGCCCTGAGTTTATAACCTGAGCAAAAGAGATGCAATTTGTTCCAAAAAAGAATTTTAGGTGGAGAGGTTGTGCTTTTTTCCTTTATATCCAGGGGTCTCACAAATGCCAGGAATAAAGGACACACTGGATAAATGTTGGCTTAACTAATTGCTAACCATCTTGGGCACCAGGGCCTTTATCTCAGCCTTAATAATAATAATAATAATAATAATAATAATGCTGCCCAGGGCATTATTTACTCAACCATCCATCGTCCATTCAGCGTGTTAATATGACCTATACATTTGCAGATACCCTGGTCTGCAAGATGGGACAACAAAAACCACGCGAAGGACTCTGCAAATGAAGAGTGTGGGCCGTGGGAGTGGACATAGTGGAACATCCCTGCCTTGGCTCTGTTTATGACGCCTGTAGGAGCTTAACACATAGAGGCCTTTGATGAAAGAGTTAATGACGGGGTATGTGCTATTAAAAAATCAGACAGAACAAAAAGGAATGGCTAGTTCTTTATTTTTTATTTTTATTTTTATTTTTTTGGAATGCCTGGTTCTTTAAGGAAAAAACAAAAAACAAAACCTCGTGTATGTGTGTGTGCAGGTGGTGAGAATTCCAACTATTTTGCTATTGCTCAAAATATTTTCAGAATTCCTTTTGGTAACAATATTCGTAAAAACGTCCTAAGGAGTGGCACCTAGGTGGCTTAGTTGGTAAAGTGTCTGCCTTCTGCTCTGGTGATGATCTTGAGGTCCTAGGATCGAGCCCTAAGTTGGGCTCCCTGCTCAGCAGGAGCCTGTTTCTCCCTCTCCCTCTGCGCCTCCCTGCTGCTCATGCCTTCGCTCTCTGGCTGGAGTTCTTCCTCTCAAATAAATAAAGTCTTTTTAAAACAAATATCCCCCCCAAAAAAAAGAAAAAAAAGAAAAAAGAAAAAAGAAAACAAATATCCGAAGGAGAGGTTTAACTAAAGTTTTTGGATACAGCTGAGATAGTAAGAATTTCTTTCGGTCAATCACAAAATAAAATCCCACTCATTTCTCAAATGTTCTTTTCTACTAGTCTTAAAAATAAACCAACAAAAGAATTCTGCGGCCAAAAAAGTTTAGAAGCTATTTCAACCTATGCTCCCCCCTGGAGATTTGCAAAGCATATTTCTATCATACTATCAGCCCCTGCTGTGTAACCATGGGATCCCAAACTACTTTGACTCAGAAGTCTTTTATGTTTTCTAATTTTTTTTAAAGATTTATTTATTTTGGAGATTGAGAATGAGAGCTCCAGCAGGAGGAGGAGAGGGAGAAAGAATCCCAAGCAGACTCCATGCTGAGCACAGAGCCCGTCTTGAGCTCAATCCCAGGACCCTGAGATCACCACCTGAGCTGAAACCAAAAGTCCAATGCTTAACCAATAGAACCACCCTCTGGAGTCTTTTAAGAAAAAAATAATGCCTCCTAATATCTCCTAGAATGCACATTGGGCAATCTTTTATTGAGATAATTGACAAATAACGATTCTTTTTTTAAAGTAACACATGACTATCTCATGTAATTTAAATTTTTTTTCTAAAGGCACTTGCGTGGCTGACTCAGTCAGTAGAGCATGCACCCTCAATCTCAGGGTTGAGTTCGAGCCCCACGTTGGCTGTAGAGATTATCTATAGATTTTAGAAAAACATACCTATTTTTAAAATCAGTTACGGTAGCCAACATTGCAAGTTGTATCTCTCATATCCATTTTTCCCTTCTGCCTCTAAAAAACAAATCTTTTCTGGTCAATGTAGCAATGTGCTTGGCTGAAAAACGCCTAATTTCTATCCCTTTCTGGCCTTGTGACCAAGTCATAGCAAATGAGACCGAGGCAGAAGTAATTCGTTTTGGTTTCTAGGAAAGCTGATTAAGAGGGATGCCGCTGGTGTGCCCATCAAGCCTGTGGCCTCTGTCCCTTTGTCCTGGCTGGATCACCATCCTGACACCTGAGGTGCAGCCAGCATCTCGTAACCAGGAAACCGAAAGCTGTGCTCTCAGGAGAAGAGCAGAGAGAGGTGGCCTGAGTCACTCACTGATGGCATTATTGGGCTGTCCTGGGCTGCAGAACTATGTTTGTTCCAGAAAAATTAGCTTCTTTCTTGTTTAAGCCATTGTCACATTGTCTTTTAATTTCCTTTTTTTTTTTTTTTTTAACATTCTTCACTGAGAATCACATTGATGATTACATGTCACATAATTTTTATCTGGGGATAAGCTGACTGTGTTTCCGACTTAGAATGTTTGTACTTTCATCATAATTCACCTCAAACCCTCTTGACAGTAGGTAGAGTAAATCTAAAGCAATAAAAATGTATGTATTTATAGCCATTGCAAGCTCTACAATGCAAACCTCTCTAGGTTAGCACCGAGACGTGAATATGCAAGTATTTTGGGAGCAACTAGTTGCCTCAGCTGTTGGAGTATGCAGCTTTGATCTTGGAGTCCTGAGTTCAAGCCCACATTGGGCTAGAGCCTGCTTGAAAAAAAAAAAAAGAAAGAAAGAAAGAAGAGAGAAGAAAAAAATATATACAAGTGGTTTGCTAAGATTTCCCTAAACCTGAATGTTGATCAAAGGATCTAAAACCATTAGTTTGCTTAATTTTGTAGCCATCACCTCCCACCAATTCTGCTTGTAAATAGAGTTCTACTAATAATTTAAATAAACACAAATAAATTCTGTGGTGAGAATTCTGTTCCATCCTTTGTAAAAACTATAAATGCCCTTGCATATTGCTGTCTTGGATTGGGGCACCAGAATCCAGATACACATCTTTAAAGAATTTCTACTTGGTTCTCTTCACATGGAGAAAACCTGATTCCACCCCAGTTCCCAGCACAGCTGCCCTTGGGAATGCTGGGAAATGGGCAGCCTAATATATGTGAGGAAACGAAGGAGATATAAATTGCTGAGTATTATCATCATCTTGATGGCAGTGTCTTTTTCTCTTCTTTAGGTACTGATTCAGCACCCGGGAAAAAAGATAAAATTGAACTCTGTAAGTCTAGGCAAGAATGGAAGGGCAATGACCCAAACCACTCTTGAATTTCTGTTGAAGATGAGCTGCTTTGCCGTTATTGCAAATTGCCCTGCAATTTTTAAAGGTAACTATAAAGACTTGAAGTTTCTATCTGTGGGAAAGTGATGGGACGGTAGCCAGGCTTGCTTAGGAAGTTTCCCCCGATCAGAAAAGAGTCAAGGAAATCAAACTCAATTCTGGAAATTTCCATGCATATTAGTTCTTCGTAACTACAAATGGAATTTCTATCCAGCGCTGAAGCTGTCACTTAAAGACCTTCTAAATTACTTGCCATAACAATTGAGACATCAAAAAAGAATGACGTTTAATATGTGGCAAGAGTTATTTGAGATAAACTACAAAGAAGATGCCTCTCAGCTTTGCCTGCAAAAAGAATCTCCATTAGATAAGGAATTAATTAATCCAAAAGAGATCCTGAACAATTGTTACATTTAACAAACTTCACTGAGGGCCTGACATCGTTAGCAACGACATTCACACCAAGCCTACAAAACATTTACATGGCAACCTTTAAAAGTTGACAACTGAATAGTAAATATAGGACATATATAAAAGCAAAATAAATAATGATAATAAATTAAATACACCCAAGTGACACAGCCAGATGGACTACAGGAATTCAGGGAAATACACAGAGTGCCATGGCTAAGGCCTTTTTGTTCTTATTTATTTTTATTTTTTAAGAAATCAAAGGGTTTCCTTTTTTTAAGATTTTATTTATTTATTCATGAGAGACACACAGAGAGAGAGAGAGGCAGAGACACAGGCAGAGGGAGAAGTAGGCTCCCCGTGGGGAGCCCGACGTGAGACTCGATCCCAGGACCCAGGGGTCACACCCTGAGCTGAAGGCAGACACTCAACTGCTGAGCCACCAGGTGCCAGGTTTATGGCCTTTTTAAACAAGCAGAACAGGCTTGCATCCCTTTCCATCACCTCCACCTATGTGTTCTAAGCATGTTAAGTAACCTGTCTATACCTCAGTTTCCTCATATGTAAAATGGGTTCAATAATTGTAACCACTATACAAAGTTATTTTAAGATGGAAGCATGATAATGTATGTAAAATCCTTGGCCTGGAGTCTGGCAAGAGGAATAATATATTATTCCAATAAATATTACCCATCATAATTAATTACTGGAGGAATGATAACAGAAGACTGGGTTTGCAGCTGAGCTGCAAGTCTTTCCAAAGGCGTTATGAAGGTTCCAACTTAGAGGACAGAAGGAGAGAACAGCTCAAAGCAAGGACCAACATGAGTAAACACAGGGAAACAAGTAGGCCGAGGGCAGTTTCAGACTCGGTAAATTTGAACATAGCTGAGCAATAGTTCTTAACTTTTAAAAATGAATAAAGAAGCAAAGGACATGAGCAACAAATTCACAAATTAGGGAATAATTAGTAAACAAACACATGGGAACATATTCAGTCCTACTAGGAATCAAAAAATGCACACTAAAAAAAAAAATGCACACTAAAACACAATGAAAAGGAAATTGACACAAAACGGTGGATTAACCCCACAAATCTAACTCCTCTCTTAACCCCAATCCCCAAAATGACAGGAATGATACAAAGAAAACAGAACAAAGTGCCATCAGCAGACTAAAAATGTTGTGAAATTCTTGAACTATAAAAGAATCCCACTGCACTGGATTGATGGAGGGAAAACAAAAGAGTCTGGAAAAAGAGAAAAAAGACCACTGCAGTGATGCTAGCCATTCCGGAGGTTATCCAAGTTCATAGGTAATGAAAGCATGAAGGAGCTGGGATGATCCGTGGGGGACTTATTGGGTACCTGCTGTAACAGATACAGGCTGACACCTCACTGGTTTGACACCACAGAAATTGATCTCCTTTACTTACATCACATGCCGTGGGCAGCAGGGATGGGCATGGGAGTGCCCGGGAAGGGGGCCCCGACATTTTGTCATCCAGACTGATGGAAGCCCTACCATCATCTTCAAACTACAGCTTCAGTATTTCCCTGGGAGAAGAAAGAAGATGGATGGATCATACCCTTAGCCTGGAAGGAAGCGGGGTACCTGTCCTGAATTACACCCCTCAGGGATCCCTGTACTTCGGAGCATCTTCCTTAAGGTTTCCTAAGTCTGGGGCCTGGAATTGCTTGGGGCCAGTCATCCACGAGGGCCGCTTCAAGTCTGGACCTTGTCCAGTGTGGGTCATGCCCACCAAGTCTCTCTTCCAAGTTCCCTCCATTGACTGGGGGATTGGTGGGGGCTAGTTGAATGCTTTTCTCTCCTTTTCCCCTCTTTTTCTGGGAGCCCAATTACATACTGTTGATTGCTTGATATCGTTCCATAGATCATGATGCCCTTTTCTGAGGTTTCCTGCTCTCTGTGCTTTCCTTTGGATGGCTTCTGTTCCCGTCTTGAGGTTCACTGATCTCTTCTTCTCTGGTGCTTCTTCTCTGGTGCTTCATCTCTGTCAAGCCCACGGGGTCTATTCTTCATTTCAGATAAGGTATTTTTCATCTTTAAAAGTTCCTTTTGGGATATATATCTTCTATTTCTCTTTTCAATATGCTCATATTTTCTTCTACCTTTCTGAACATACGGAATCTATTTATAAGAGGCGCTTCAATGCTATTTTCTACTAGTTCCATCGTCTCAAGATTGTTGTATTCCTTCGAATAAGGTTGGATATTTTTTTCTGGCATACAGATAAGTTATGGTGTCACTTGAATGTTTTCAAGACTTACTTTTTTAAGGGGCACCTGGGTGGCTCAGTCAGTTAAGGATCTGACTCTTAATTTCGGGTCAGGTTGTAATCTCAGGGTCCTGGGATCAAGGCCCCTGTTGGGCTCCCCTCTCAGCAGGGAATCTAATTGTCTCCTTCTCCTTCTTATCCTTCCCCTGCTCGTGCTGTCTCTCTCTAGTTAATAAATAAATCCTTTTTTTAAAAGAGAGGGACTTTTTAAAATTTTATATTTATTTATTTATTTTCAGTAAACTCCATGCCTAGTGTGGAGCCCAATGCAGGGCTTGAACTCACAACTCTGAAATCAAGACTGGAGCTGAGATCAAGAGTTTGACACTTAACTGAGTGAGCCACCCAGCCACCTCAAAGACTTACTTTTAAGCTTTGCTAGGGTAGGTCCAGAGCAGTCAGTGGTCAAGGGCTAACTTAGGTCCAATACTAAGACGATATTCCTTAGAGGTTTCTGCACAATGCTGTATAAAATGAGGTCTTTCCATGATGGCTGATGAAAACATGAACTATTCGCAGCCTTATCTGAGTTCCAGTAATTTTTCTTCCTTCCTTCTTAAAGTTGTTCTTCTGGTCTCAGAGAGTTTTCCTCTCACAAAAGCACAGGTCTACTCAGCCAAAACCTCAGGAGGATCCCTTGGCAGCTTACTTGGTTGCTCTCCCACCTTTCTGCCTGTCACTCCTCCAGCCTTCTCCCCACACTACATTCCCTGGGGTACTCTGACCTACAAATTGTTGACATCTTAACATCCCCAAACTCAATCTCTGTCTCCACAATTAATTGGGACTACCTGGTTCTGTTTGGGTTCCCCCTCCTTGGGCTGTGGCCTGGAAATTGGCTCCAGGCCGTGGGCTGGTGCAGTCGTAGACCCCACCTTGTTTGTTTGCCTTCTCCTGGGAATGTATCTCTTGCTGCTTCTTATCCAATGTCTGAAAACTGCTATTTCATGTTCTCTTGTCCAGATTTTTTAGTTAAAGTGAGAAGGTAAGTCTTGTCCCTTCATTCTTTCTGGTACAGAAACCTCTCAATGTAACCTTAATTTACATTTCTCTGATGCTAAGTTTTTGATCAAAGGACATGTATATTTTAAAATTATGAGCCATACTACTTGCACTCTCAAAAAAGATGTTAAAAATTTATATTCTATCAAGAGTTCTGGAGACTGCCTATTTTCCTACACTGATGCCAATACCAATATTGCCGATCTTAAAACACTGGATATAGATGGTAATCAGCATAGGAAACACAGATGCCTTTAAACATATGAAAATATGCTTAATCCTGGATAGAACATAGAAATCCAAAGCACAAAATTAGGGGGAAAACAATTTAGTAAAAATGGAGACCATGCAAAAAGAGAAAACATTAAACAATATGGTATTAATCAGAGAAGATAATGCATTCATGAAACAAAAACAGGATGCTATTTTTAAATGAGATTTTCAGAGAACAACAAAAAAATCCTCGCATAAATTGAAGATGTGATCACAAAAGTTAACAAAAATGTAGAGGGGTGGAGGAAATTTCCCATATGTGGCACACTTACACATAAAAAAAGACAAATATCTGGGAAATAAGAGAAAAGGGATTTTAAAAATTATGAAATACAACCCAGGAAACCCAGTGCCTGAGCAGTAAAAGCTCCAGAAACAGAGAAACAAAGAGGATGAAATTATCAACAAAATAATTGAGACATCCCCCCAAACTGACATGCTGGATTGAAAGGATCCACTGAGTGCTCAGAACGGTGGATGAACATAAATCTAGATGATTATTGTGAAATTTCAAAACACTGGACCAAAGAAAAGATTCTGTAAGTTTTGAGAGGGAGGGAAGGTGGAGGCAGAGGAGGAGAGGAAGAAGAGGAGGAAGAGAGGAAGAAGTCCATGTAATTCTGGACATCTCAGGAGCTATCCAAAAGGCTAGAAGACAATGGAGAAATGACTTCAAATGATAACCAACCTAGAGTTCAGTAACTCAACCAAGCTATCAAACAAGCATGAAAGTGAATATGGGCATTTTCAGACATTCACGATCTCAAAAAAAAAAAAAAATCAATCTTCCACTAAGCCGTTAGTAAGTAAAACTGATTAATGTGTTCCATCTAAATGAGGAAGTAAGCCAAGAAAGAGAAAAATACTGGATTTAGGAAAACAGGAGGTACAAAACAAAAGGGAATCAAATGGAATCTCCAGGGGAAACATGAAGGAAGAGCCCAAGATGGCAGTTATAGCACAAGTATTTAGAGCAATCAGAACAGTGTTACTCCAAAGACTGACACACTGAGGACTACGGCCACTAGCAAGATCCTCTTGCCTTTTGCCAACCTTACAATCTGAGGACTGAACGCCCAAACAAAGCCTGGCCTGGTTTCTCATATGCACTCAGCTTATAAGAACCATGTGCTAATGCTTCTCTTCTCCACTCCACTCCTGGACTCTTGAATCAGTTGAGAATATTCATTTCTTTCTAGAGAAATGTTTTGCTTTGATCTATTCCTGAAAGTATGAGGTAGACCATGGTAAGCTTAAAATGGAAAATAGAGTGCAGTCCCTTCCTTTCATCCTACTCCTAGGACCAGATGTCCATTATCAGGCCCGCCTATACTCCCACTGGATGCAACTGTGGTAAGTCCTGCTTCCCAAGATTCACCTCCTAACTATGCAACCTGACTTCCCCACGAGGGGCTTCTAAAAACTTGGGAAAGCTGAGGCCAAGCTACAACCCAGGGGCCCTGCAAGACATGTGTTCTGTTTCATCTAAGAGTGGCCATATTGCCTTTTCCTTGGGTTTGTGCTTACTGGTGAGTTTTTTTCAAAATGAAAGCGTGTATTGTTGAAGGATACATGCATGGGCGATAAAGCTGTAAAGAGAAAAGAGAAACACCATATGAATATAAAATGAACATAACAGTTCCTCTAGAAGGGTGAAAAGGAGGAACCTAGAGTTGTTTCTAAAGTGTTGGCAATATTTTGATCTAGTTAGTGTATTTATAACTCTTCATTTCATAATTTTTCTTTAAAATACACATATGCATCTTAGACACTCTTGTATGTGTGTGATACACTTCACAATAAGAAAACACACAGCAACATAATAATGTTCATAACTGGAAAAGTAGGCCATAAAATTGAATGCATGCTATGATTACAACTATGTGCATTATATGACCGGGGGAAAGAATGGAAGGCAGTTATACCCAAATGAGACCAGGAAATTATGGTTGAAAGATCAGGTGTGATTTTCTCAAAAACCCAACAGTTTTTAAATGATTTCAAATGCATTTTTCCATTTAATCCTCACCATTCTGTGAGGCAAAGATGTTCACAATCCTCATATTACAAAAGGACAAGCAGAGACTTAAATAGTTTAACAAATGTGTCCATAATCTCGCAGCCAAGGAACAGTTGGACCTGAGACTCAAGCCTCAGGAGACTGTATTGCCATACAACCTCTCCATGCCACTCATTCCTCTCACCTGGGTCAGGTAACAACCTCACAAAGCCTCAGCATCGTCATCCTTAAAGTAATAATGATGATGATGGGGCTTTATTATAAGAGTTGTCAGGATTAAATAAAGTATGTAAAGCACATATATACAACCTAACACATTGTAAATACTTGATAACTATTACACATCAGTAATAGTAATGTTAATATAAGGATTAATTAGATAGTTGACGTTCGGCATAGAAGAATGAATACAAATCAGTGTCCAGCAGAAACAGACAATTAAATTCAAGAACCTGTGGAAATGATGGAGGTTTATGTATACATGTGATGCTGTGGGAACAGAGTAGGAGAACCTGGATTGAGCCCGGCCCGGTGAAGGCAGCTAGGGAAAGTTTCCCTGGGGAAGTGTTACATACTCTGAGATGTACGGTTGAATTGGAAAGGAGTCTATGTCCATGCTGTGCCCTCAACTCTCACATGTAAAAGGAAAAATGATGATACTGAAGTTGAGGTAAGGATGAGACTCTCTCAGACCTTAATATTACGTACTAAAATGGTCTACAGTGGGGCCCCTGTGTGGTTCAGTCAGTTGAGCATCTGATCTCATGAGTCATGGGATCGAGCCTCCTATCAGGCTCTGCACTCAGCGAGGAGTCTGCTAGAGATTCTCTCCCTCTGCACCACCCCCTCAGCGCACATGTGCTCACTCTCTCTCTCATAAATGAATAAATCCTTAGAAAAGAAAACAATAAATGGTGTGCAGTGACTGATATATCAAAAGAATAAAGACAAAGGGTCACTGGTTTTGACAATTAAAAGATAACTAGTTTCAGAAAAACTCGAGTATGCACATACTCGAGTATGTGGGAATTGCACAATACCAAAGTGTTGTTCATTTTGTTAGAAGTGATATGGTGATTATACTTTAAAAAGAGAGAGAGAGAGAGAGATTTTATTTATTTATTTGAGAGAGAGAGATAGATAGTGCACAAGCAAGGTGAGTGGCAGGCAGAGAGAGAGCCTGACATGGGGCTCAATTCCAGGACCCTGGAATCAGGACCTGAGCTGAAGGCAGATGCTTAACCAGCAGAGCCACCCAGGCACCCCGTGGGCTATACTTTTTTAATGTCTTTCTGTTAGAGATTTAGAGTTCAATTTGCAAAGTTACCATGACTTACACAACTGGCCCACAAAATGGGAATGGGATGGGAATGAGAGTGATAATTATAAAACGAAGTGTAAGAAAGAAATCACCGGGGATTCAATGAGAATAATCCAATGTCTACTTATTAAATATATTTGGCATTTTCCATGGCATGTATTTTCCACGATAAAAATTTCAAATTAAAAATGTCACTAGTAAAAAAAAAAATAAAAATAAAAAAAAAATAAAATAAAATAAAAATGTCACTAGTGACCTTGAAGGAAGCCATTTCAGATAAATGCTGTGGGGAGAAGACATATGGCAAAGGGCCAGGGAATACATGGGTGATGAGACATGAAGACAATGAACACAGCTTGACTCAAGAATTTTGGCCATAGTTCATTGGAGGATCAGGTTGAGAAAATGATGATAAGAAAGAGATAAATACATAGATTACACAGAAATAAACATGGCTTGGTTATAAGGGAAATCTAAACACATTTGTAGGTCTAGAGGAAGAAGCCAGAGGACGCAGAAAGATTGAAAAGTAAAAGAGAAGAGATAGAAGATTAAAATCCCAGATAGGAGGAAAGCAGAGGCAGCAGGGGAAGATGGCGGTGGCCGATCCACAGTGGGCCTGGATGTGGAGCAGTTGCGCAGCGAGCAACTACCCAAGAAGGACATTATCAGGGTTCTACAGGACCACAGTCCAGATTCGTTTCTTACAGAACATAAGTTATTAGTAAACATTTAAAATGTGGCCAAGACAGCTAACAAGGACCATTTGGTTACAGCCCACAACCATCTTTTTGAAAGTAAATGTTTCAAAGGTACTGAAAGTATTAAGTAAAGGGTCTGAGCAGGTGAAAAATGTGAAGCTTAATGAAGATAAACCCAAAGAAACCAACTGTGAAGAGACTCCGGATGAGGGTCCACAAAAATATACAAAATATGTCCTTGAAAAAGGAGATAAAACCAACTTTCCTGAAAAGGGAGATGTTGTTCACTGCTGTCATACAGGAGCACTACAGGATGGGGCTGTTTTTGATACTAATATTCAAACCAGTTCAGAGAAGAAGAAAAATGCCAAGCCTTTAAGGTTGGAATAGGCAAAGTTATGAGAGGATGGGTAAAGCACTCTTAACTATGAGTAAAGGAGAAAAGGCTCGACTAGAGATTGAACCAGAATGGGTTTATGGAAAGAAAGGACAGCCTGACACCAAAATTCCACCAAACGCAAAACTCATTTTTGAAGTGGAATTAGTGGATATTGATTCAAATAGCAATGCTTCAGATATAAAGACATCAGCAACAATAAGACATGGCCTTGAAGAAACTTCTGTAACTAGAGCTGGTTACTATTGTAAGGGAAGAGTCAACTGGAAAATTCAAGAACTCAGATATTGTTTACCCAATCCCCAACTTTTAATATATGTAATCCATCATAATTCCCTAAAGTTTGAAATGTTTTACTACAGCTGTGTAAAATATTAGTTAAGGTGAAATGACTTTCCTTTTACCTCGTGTTGTAAACTAAAAGGCTCAATAAGAATGTGTTTAGTGTCTTGAAAAAAATAAAATCCCGGATAGCAGGCATGGGCCCTAAGAAGAGAGATGATTTAGCCATCAATAGGAGGGCAAAAATCCCATGTCAGATGGAGAAAAATCTACAGCTCTCCTGCCAGCCCGGGCCCCACCTGTTTCAGAAAGACAGCGGCCATTATCACTATGGCCACCATGGAGCATTTGATGTAAGGCCTGACACAGAAGGGCACAGGCTACCAACAAAAAGGAGGGAAAAAATGAGTAAAGAAACACACGGACTGCAGGGAGACAGCTACTCTGAGCAAAAAATCTGATACTGAAAAGAATTTGACATCAGAGTAAATCGTATCATTCACCCACAGGCCTGCTGCCCCCCCCCCCCCCCAAATGCCCTCAGATTCCAGCCAAGAGCCTGCACACAGCCTTGGGTCTCTAGTTCAGGAAAGAGAATGGCCCAGGTTGGAATTCACAATCTACGAGTTCATTTGGGCTCTGCCTGAGGTAAAGGTCAAGGGGTGGAAGGGAGCTGTGTCCATGTCCCAGAAGTTCCAAGCCCCGGATTCAACAGGCCCTGAATCCCAAGGGTCAGTCCCAACCTCAGCCAACATTTTTGGTGTGCAATGGCAGCAGCCTGCTTGCACGGCCACTCACTAACAGAACCCATGTTATTATCCGACATCAAATTTAATGATGCAGGAATTTTGGCTCCACATTTCTCTGTAACCCAATCTCCTTAAATTGGCCCATGGTGGGAGAAAAGTACTCCAAAATAATCACCATGAGAACAAAATTATTTCAACGAGATGAATAATCCCTCTCCTCCACGCAAAGCAAAGAAAAATCTCCCACCTTTTCCCCAACATCCATCCAAAAAGGTACCCGAACCAGCAGTCCTTGGAGAGCCAACAGGAACTTCCACTTGCTTAGGAACTAGAATTCCACTAGAGCAAGTCACTTTCTACCCAGTGGCAGCGGAGGAGCTGCGAACTACTTGCTGCACTGGTTAGTTGCTTTAATAGGGCATCGTTAACATGTTAACATTCCCTCTTCGTCCCCCCCCTCGAGAGGCGAAGGCAGGGAAATGGTCCACCAGGTGTGAGTACAGACTCTCTAATGAGTGCCACTGTAACTAGGGTTTCTGCTCACGGATGTGCTAAGTCAGGCGCGTGCATCAGTAGTGAAACAACAGTGGCGAGTGTTTCGGATCTGCCTCCTGCGCTGAATCCATATTCTGGTTCTAATTAGAGCTACAAAGATTTCCTATGTAAAATTTCACATTTCTAAAAATAATAATAATAACAAATAAATAAATAATAAATAAATAATTAAATAAATAAATAAATAAAATTTCATATTTCTAACTTTGCATCCATCTGGTACTGACGCTTCCTTGGAGCCACAGTCCTCAAGGCAATAGTCACTCCTGGGCGTGTGTGTGTGTGTGTGTGTGTGTGTGTGTGTGTCTTCCTGGGACAAGACCCATTTGACCTCACTGGGAGTTCTCAGTGACAACACCTGAGAACTACTCTCAGACAACAGCCTGCCCAGGGCAGGGCTCCATTTGTCTTTCCCACGGTCATCTGTCCCGGGGAGGTGGCCTGGTGAGGTGAATCCTAACTGAAGGCCTGTATGCATGAGTAACCTGGATGCCCGTGCCGAGCCCCATTCTGCTCGCTGCATGCAGGTGCACCGCACAGAACCGGAGAATGTCCCACCAGCCGGCCCGGAACATGCCCCATCACTGTTGTTGGAGAAGGACTCTTCCGATTCTTGGAGAAAAACCATCATAGAGTCAGGCACCTGCCATGTGCAAGCTGCGGCTGCCACCACGCTGAAGGCTGTGGCTCCCACGGTAACTTCACCACCTGCATAAACCTGGGTGTGTTTCTGCTCCCATCTTCTTATCCTTCCTCTGCCTGCACTGGCCTTGTCCTCATCCACAGAATTCATTTCTAACTACCTCCGGCTTATTCACTCATCCAGCAAGTGCGGGTGCAGGCCATGCAGCCGGCCCACTGCAGGCACACGAAGACCCTGGAGGAAGACAGCAGTTTGATTTTGAAAGAGAATGACCCATCACAATGCTCAAACCTTGATTGCTGATTTCCAGCACTCAGAGGGAATCTGTGCATGGAGTCGTGATACTTAATGCACAGAGCAGAATGTGAGTGGTGGCAAAAGTGACAAAGTAACGACGCAAATGACAAATGCTGGGAAGTGGAAGGGAGGGGATATTTCTGAGGAGAAGGCCTGGGGGATCAAGAGATACTTCCTAGAGTTCATGGAAGAATAAGTAAAGGTACAAACATCGGCGCCAGCAGGGCAATTGTAGTTGACATTACTGGTTCCAGTCTACCGGTTCCTGTAGGAGACATTACTGGTTCCAGTCTACTGGTTCCTGTAGGAGACATTACTGGTTCCAGTCTCCTGGTTCCTGTAGGAGACGTTTCTGGTTCCTGCCTGCTTGTCACCTCCCCGCTCATCGCCCGCTTCCCTCTGCCTTTTGCTTGTTTGCAGAGCCCCGATTGTATCCAGAGCCCAGATTGTCTTCATCTGTCCAATGTTCTCCTTTGGAATCAGGTGCTGAGGAATGACTGGGGTAAATCAGGATTCATCTAAATCGTGGTAACTCCACATTCCTTGTCACTCCTGGGGTGTGGGAACGTGGCTGGCTCTTGCCAGAGACACAAGGGGAAATCTGCACTGGCCTGCTGGCAGATATATGGGGGGAGAAGTAGCCAGCCTCTCCTACGCCTTGAGACATTATCCAAATTAATTAACCTTATAGCTGTTCCCCCATCTTGGAGCACCTTATTGTGGAAAAAGACATTTTCCTCACTGCTTAAATATTTGGAATTGACTTTTTTTTCTTACTAGAAGTGAAAACAACCTAACATACAATAGCTCATGGAGGAAACTAAAATGATGGTTTGATGCAACTGCGTGGGAGGCAAAAAGAAGGAAGGAGGAAAGAGAAGTGAAGTAAATTCCCACGTGTGCTTGTGGAAGGTCAAGGTCAATGTATTTTATACGTGATTATATATATACATTTTTAATTTAATTTTTAAAAAGGATTTTACTTATTTATTTGGCAGAGAGAGAGCGAGCACAAGGAGGGAGGAGGGTCAGAGGGGAAGCAGACACCCCCCACTCCCCACCCCACCCCTGCCACTGAGCAGGGAGCCAGTTGCGGGGCTCCATCCCAGGACCCTGGGATCATGACCTGAGCCGAAGGCAGATGCTTAACCGACTAAGCCCCCAGGCGTCCTGATTTTATATATTTAGAGAGATGGAGGTAGTCATCAGAAGAAATGAGTTAAAAATGGGACTGGAGCTGAGGAGGGGAGGGATAAGTAAATGTTCCTTTCCTTTATAAGCCCTTTTGCACTATTGTATTTTGAAACCATTGTGCACGTGTTATTTTTTATAAAAGCTTTAAAATTTACATAAAGGCGAAGATGGATTCAAAACTAGAAATTAATTTCCTCTTCTGGAGCCACTAGAGAGAAAAATAAGGATCTTTTCAGACACCAATCGGCAAGGTAACGGAAGCACTTTCCACCCAGGAGTTGTTCCAGGGCCCCAGGGCTCTTCCTTGTGGATCAGGGCTGGAGTTGTCCCTCCTCCCTCCCCTCCTCCTTCCCCTCCTCCCTAGGGCCGGATGTGGCTTAGGCTTTGGCAGCGCAAGCCTTTGTAACAGAGGCACCAGGGAGCTGGAAGGCCAAGAAAGGGAAAATCACCCAGCTGCAGTGCCCCCGGTTCTCCTCTCCCTCCAGATGATGCAAATGACACAGACTCTCAGATGGCACCGGGTCCTTAACACAGTAGCAGCCAGAGGAGTGGGACAGCTAAGCACGCTGAATTTCTCCCACCGCAGCATCGTACAGATTTTCTCCAAGCTGATTTTCACTCTTCAAAGATACAAGAGAAAATTGCCTTGGTTATCTTGACAGCCTCCTCGGGGATGTGAACAAAGATCATTCTTCAAATTGCATCACACACACACACACACACACACACACACACACACACCGTGACACTGTTGACTAAAAGGGACTAATGACCCAACTTGAGCCACCAGCATGGTTTTGTATCAGCTAAAGACATCCCTCTTCAACGAATCCCAAAGCTCCCAAAGCTGCAATTTTGTTCCCGGAGGATCAGAGTTACTGATACAAGTTCTGGGAAGAAGACAATCCCATAACTTCTGGAGTCCAGGAGAAGGAAACATTGTTTTTCGACCTTATTCACTTGATGTCCCATTGAACTCAGGGTCACTAGGCCGTTTCTCTTAAGCTGTTTTCCAGTAATGTGAGCCATACGTGTAGGTTTAAAGTCAGCTAAAAGAAGTCCTAACTTGACTCTAGTAAAGTTTTCTAGAAACGAACCTATTACTATATCAAATATGCACTGACCTTGACATGTATATTTCTAGGAATATATCCTACAGAAATAAAACATACAGAGGGGCGCCTGGCTGACTGGGTCAGTAGAGCTTTTGACTCTTGATCTCAGGATTGTGAGTTTAAGCCCCATGTTAGGTGTGGAGCCTACTTAAGAAAAAAAGAAAAAAAAGAGAAGATAGAAAACATACAAGGTTGTACACCGTAGCATCATTTGTTATGGCAAAATAAAATAAGATTTTAAAACCCCCTAAGAGTCAAATAGCTGGAGATTGAAATAATAATGACATATCCATTCTGCAGAGTATTAGTTATTAAAACAAAAAATAAAAACTATAGAACTTCATGAATTTTCATAGAAAAACGTCTATGATACATTGCTACATGAAAAAAGCAAGTTGCAGAAATACGTGCACCACATAATTCCATTTTTACAGAAAAGCGTGTGGGTGTGTTTTCATGTAACTAGCGAAAGAAATGAAAAGGTACACATCAAACTGTTCATGGTGTGATCATCTCAGAGCATGGAATTATAAGGGAATAGACTTTTACTTCATATCCCAGTGAATATTTTGAATTGTTTTATCAACTATGCAACACAAAATAAAATTTGCTGGCTATGTGGGAAAGGTTATCGAATCTCCTTTCCCGGGACCATACCTAATATCACAATTTAGTGAAAATCTGTCCATTTTTTCAAAGTCTTCAGAGAATATTTTACAACCTGCTTTTGTAACTTTGTCCTAATAATGGTTTCCATTTATTGAAAGGTTAGCGTGTACCCGGCATGGTAGTAGATGCTTCTCATAGAGTTATGAGAATTCATAACCTCTCAGTAACAGCACAGGCTTTATTAGGCCCATTCTACAGGTGAGACGATGAAATTATTCAAACAAGGTCACATAAACCCAACAAAGCAGTCTACTCAGGATACCAAAGCGGATCTAATTGGAAGGCTTGTGTTCTTCCCAGGACTACACGTATCTATTAAACACATGCATCTAAGTTAAATCACTCACTTCACTAAAAACTCAATTACTTTTGTAAATGGAAATAGCACACACTATGGGAGTCCAAAAGCCTACCCCACAGAGTCCTTAGAAAGGAATCAAAGGAGATCTGTCTCCATTCCTTTCCCCTTCCAGTCATTAGGCTCGTCTCCGAAAGACAACTGTCATTCCCAAGCCACCATGTCCTCTCCAAGGTGCCCCAAGGCGTACTCTTCTAGCCCTATCTTCTACCTTTAACCAATTTTTCAAAAACTCTCCCGGAGAGGCCTCTCCAAACTCTGTAGATTTCTCTAGGTGTGAATTCTGAAGAGGCAGCCTCAATGTTGAAGGTTACCTCACAGCTTCTGAAAGATCTTACTCGTTCCAATAGCCTGGAGGCACGTTGTCCTGTTTTGAGTGTTAACAAAAACAAAAGGAGTGTGGACTCATGGTCATTTGACTAACACCTTTTTAGCTCTTCCTGCACGTGGCTTGTCACTCCTGGCCCTGAATATGTAATATCTGTTAGTAACTCTGTGGGAGGGATAATGGTCAACAATTTTGAAAGGGACGGGGTTCATTAGAGCCAAAGAGGAAAACTCAGTAGGGTTTAGATAATGCAAAGCACAGTAATAAAAATGGGGGAAATACAAGAGACACTGGAGAGGCGGTCGCTCTGTCTCCTGTCGGGTACCCTGAGACATGACTGGATTTATTACTGATGCTGTATCCTCACGCAGTTTCAGTGACCAGAAATGCCTTTCATCCCATCTCTGGCTGGTGCAAAGATCATATTCCCCAGGGACCTAGCACTTCATAATAATGATTCATTATTTATTCCAGCCCCAGGACATTTCAAATGAGTGTTTCAAACCACTGCTGGTTATTATATTGGATTTAACTCTACTGATGCATTTACTGACACCACAGGAACACCGAAATGCAGTGGAGGTCTCCATCACTCTTCGAAAGCTTCATTTTATTTGATTTTCTTTCATGAATCTCCACACCTAGCATAATCCTTTCTATGGTAATTAATCAAAATAGATACATTTGCTGAATGTATTAATAAATGAATGTTTAAATAAGCTAACAGAGTAAAAGACTAAGGACTTTAAGGTTTTTAGAGGAACGAATTCTTTTTCCTAATGAGTATACCAAACATTTCCCAAGCCTGTGCCAAAATAACCGTGAGGGTAGGAGCATCTGGTATTGCCTGGCATGCTGAGCCACTCAGGAAGTGTCCTCTGACGTAATGAGTGACCAGCTAGATTGCCTCGAGTTTACTCTCGTTATTTTTCCCGATGACATAAATGTTGTGGACTAGAAACTGGAGATTTGTGTCTGCTCCCCTTTTTTTTAAGCCACCTTTAGTTTCTCTACTTGAGCTCACTGTTACCTGAGTCATGGTGTTTACGTATCCTACAAATAAAAAGATACATACCCATCAGAGAGAAAATTCAGTAGGCTGCTTCTAAGACATTTCCAGAAAACAAATCTGCACAATCAATAGAAGGAAAGGAGACAAAACAAAGCAAAACAAAAGCATTGCCACAGTAGAGCTATAGCTAACCGGAAAGGATTCTTTACGTTATCAGAGGAAATCTCACCTCTAAATGTCCTTGAATCGGAAAATGACTCAGGCGATCGCACATAATAAAGCAATTACACTATAAAAGTATTTTTAAGCTACTGGTTTTAACTGGTTTGGCAATTTTCTTTCTCTGATCTGGAAGCATGTGCTTATGGAATTTCAAGAAGGCGCATATCATGACTTTGTCTTTCCTAAAAGACTCTGAAGACACCAATGGCTAAATCACAAGCCTATGTATATGGATGGATGTGGGGGGAGGTCACAGGTCTGGGGACACGTGAGGAGAACGTCTCTTCATCTACGTTTTATCTCCCTACTGTTGCTATAGTGGTTTTTCCAGTGTGGAAAGCTAGAGAAAGTCACCGCCACATATGAAACTCTTCAATGGCTCCCCGTTGCCCTCAAGATGACCTCCTCCATATGATGTCTATCCCCTTTCGGGATCCAGTGCAAAGTTCTCAATCTAGAATCTCCAATCTAGAATCTGAGAATATATATTCACAGGGGGGAGAAAGACATGATCTATCTATCTATCATCTATCCGTCTATCTATCTATCACCTATCATCTATCTATCTATCTATCTATCTATCTATCAGCCCAAAAAATCAGGCATTTTTGATATAGTGGCTCTCTTCAGTAGGGGTTGTTGAACTGAAGACGCTGAGGGATTTACTTGTGTTCCCTTTCTTACTCTCAGGGCTAATTTGTATCACTCACTTGATAGTCCAAAAGCCTCTGCAGCCAGTAAGCAAACTATTCAATTGAAAACAAAATTATAACCTGGTCGTCTATTTCCTAGAGAATTAATTAGAATCCCAACTCACTTCCTCAATACCATTTTTGTCTGTGGAAAAAACTAACCGGAGAAATCACGTGATACCAGTATTAATGTTTCATCCAGGCCACACATTGCAGGCCATTGAGTACTAGGACCCAACTGTCACCTGAGAGCATCTGCATGGACAACACTAGCTAAAAGTATTAATGCAGACTTCTAATTATTACATCAGTAGGAGAGTTTGGCACAGAATGACTGATGTCTTCCACAAGTCTGAACAGAATCCTTTCTGTTCATAGAGAATCATTTGTCTCTGAAACCCCCTTCTAACACCACAAGAAGCCTTATTCAACAGCATCGTCATTTACTCATCACTCAGGTCAAAAACGTCATGGCCATCCCTGATTCTTCTCCCTCATAGTCTATGTCCAGTCTGTCCAAAGTCCTGACAGCCTTGACTACAATAAATACCTAAGCTGACCATTTCCCACCCTCAGCATCGCCACCTAGTCTACACCCACTGATGGGTCCCTGCCACCACCCCACCTGTCCCGTTTGTCCATCCTCCCCACAGCAGCCAAATTAACTGTTCTCATTATGTCAGCCCGCATCCCCTTCCTACGTCAAACACTCAAGGACTCCTCCTTGCACAACAATAAACTCCAGGCTCCTCACCTTGGCCTGTAGAGCCTTTGGTGACTGGGCCTCTGCCTTCCTCTCCCACCTCATCCTCCTCTCCCCTGTGTCCATCAGAGCCCAATCCCAGGGCCCTGTTTCTATTAAACATGTGGAGCTCAGCCCCTCCACCCTCACAATGGTCAAAAGGCTGCTCTCTTCCCAACATTCAGACTTCTGCTCAGGTGTCACTCCTCAGAGAATCTTTCCTGACCAATAGAGATCAATCTCTATCACATCACCCTATTTTATTTCTTTCATGGCTCAACTTTTACTATCTGCCTGTTCACTGAAGTGAAGGCAGGAACCCATCTGGCTTGTTCTCTGCTCCATCCTCATGGACTCTAAGACTTCCCGGCACAAGCTACAGGTGAACAGATATGTGCTGACTAGCTAGTACTGCAACCCAAGTCCCATGTGCCAGATGCTAGTGCTTTGCCAGAATCAGCACACCTGGAAGGCCCTGGAGTCTGAAAAACAACTTATCTCCCCAAAAGGAATATTTCAGGCCACTGGGAATATGATTCACAGAATATGATCCTAGAGTAAAGAAATGGCTTGTCCTAAGCAGACACAAGAGTCAGTCATTTTTCACTGTCTTTGGATTAAGATCTTGATGTCTGATTTCAGCATTCTGAGATCTTCAAACTGAACCTGATGAGTGATATCCCCTTTCCTGTTAACTGATAAACGGAAGCTGTTGGTCAATTCTGACTCTCATTTACTCCATCTTTGATCTTTGGAATTGTTTGCTTCATCTCAGTGCAGTTACAGCTCCACTCTGTGGAAAAACAGGGAAAAGAGGGAATGCAGTACAGGTGTGTCACCTATGTGACCACTAAGCACATTTGGGAAACTGTAGAGAGACTACAGCCTGTCAACTGATGCACAGAGTATCAAAATGATGACGGGTCTTTTACTCGTATTTGGATTGGATATGATCTAAAAATTAAAGATGACTCTCAGGCCTATAAATGTTTGATGATTTATTTGTTCCTTCCCTTAGTCCCATCTTCCCATATCTCTTCATTTCCATAGCAGGCCTGAAACTGTTCAGCAAGTTTCTCGTTTTAGTAACACGTCTGTCGGTAGATGCGGTGACATGTATAAAAATCACAAACACAAAACACAAGGTTCGTTTTGGTCAGACCCAGAAATCAGACAATTAAAAGCAAATGATTTCCTATGTCTAGAGGCGCAGAGATGCAGCTGTAGAAACTAGCAGAGGCAGCACTGCCTTTTCTTAAAAGGAAAATGATGTTTTTCACTGATAGCCCTTGACCCTTGCCCAGGACTAAGATCCTTCATGAAGCCCCCAGTAGTTTAGGAGCAACATCATGACCTACTCAATGTCCAACTGGTTCAGTTTCTAAGAGATGGGGTGCACATGTGAGTTGATGATCTTTCCCAGAAAAGCCCGGAGATGTTTTAACATTTCTTAGGGTTTAGTGCATTGCAGTATGGGGTCTCCAAGGCATCGAAGCACAGCCTGGTTTCTAGTAACCCAGCAACCCCCAACACAAGAGCTATACTGCTTCCACCACTTTGCCATCTGAGAGTTTAAAACCATACGGACCCAGTTCCAACATATAATTGATGGACAACAGGATTCATCTTCCTTTCTCTAGCTTCAGTGGGTTGAGCTCCACTCTACACTGAGCTTCTCACCGACTGACTCATTAAAAAGCCTCAACTTTTAGTGAAATTGGAAACGAGGCAGATTTATCTTCAGTGACCCGAGATAACCCTTCATCTCTGCCCTCCACCGTGTGCCTCCCCTCTTTACCTCTCAAGTTCTTTCCTTATCAAAACAGCCTCTCATGAAGAGATCGGAATGCCTTAGCCCTAAAATAAATCTCTGCTAGGAGCTTCAGGGATGACTTTTCTCAAGGAGCTGAGGGAATAAATAGGAATCAAAGCTTTGAATTGCACAATGTTTTCAAGAATAAGAGGACAAGCATAAAGGACAGATTAGTACAAACAGGAAAGCTTCACAGAGGAGCCGGTGACTGGACTTGGTTTTCAAGGATGAATAGGATTTGTTCAGCAGCGGAGGTTAAAAGAGATTTTAAGCCATGGGATCAAAATGTGGGGCGAGAGCATTGCATTGGCTGCATGGCCTCTCAGCCACCTCCCTCTCCCCTCCCGAAGATCCTGACCTTCGGCATCATGTCCTCTGCTTACAACCATCGGAGTTCAGTTTTAGGACGTAGGTATGGCCTGAGACCACCACTGATGGCTGGTCACTATGTGGAATATGATGAGGAGTCAGACCCAGCCCAAGCGCAATATAATGGAACTGGATAAAAGGCCAGCTCGCCATAAACTTAGCCACTAGCTTCCAGAAGTCATGGTGCATGGATTATTTTAAAATCCCACTGAGTGATGAGGTCAATGTTACGCTGTCCTGCCTGAGTTGGAGGAGGCGGGGTGGGGAGAAGTCGTGGCCTTCTGCTCCATCCTAATACTTCCAATCTGTTGAATGAACCCAACTCACAAAGATCGGGTTATCCCATAGAGGGCCAGACACTAAAAGGTTTTACATTCTCCACATCTATTAATTTATCACAGAATCCCTAATCACAAGAGGATGCGCCCACAGCTTAAATCGTGTGGGAGCATTCTTATCAAAAAGTTGCATGACCACTTCCTGGTTGGCTCTGACCCCAAAACCCATCTTCCTTGAAAAAGAGATTAAACCTCAATATCCTGCTGATCCCTCAAAATCTTGCCTCTGTTCCTAAGGGCAGTGTGGCCTGGCCATGCGGTTGCCTTGGACACATCACCTCTCAGCCTCATCTCCGTGGTGTGGGGCTGCATATAAAGATCCCTCAAAACGAAGTTCGGGAAGTCTCCCAGCCTGGGTAGAGTTCTCTCCATATGGCTGCCAGCAGCTGTCCTGGCTGAGGCCAGCCCTCCCTCAGCCAACAGGATGTAGGCCAAGTAGAGCCCGGGCGAGATGGGCTGCTGCCGCAAAGGTTGACAAACAGCCCTCCACCTGTGGCCAGATCAGGGGCCTCCGTGTTGAGCTGGAGCTCGCTAGGAAGCCTCTGACCTCTTTGGTCAGACATCCAGCAGATTGTTCTGGACGATACGAATTGTGTAAATATTTTCTTAAGGCTGAACATTTTTAGCAGTTTGAGAGAATGTTCTTCAAAGCTTCAGGTGCTGGGTCAAAAGTACTTTCCCTTTAAAGAAAAAAGGCTCATCTTTTCTCTTTTTACCTTTTAAAGCATTATGGACAATATTTCAAAGTGCTTTTTTTTTTTTTTTCTTTCCTCGTTTGCTTTCTTGAGTGTGGAAGAGCCATCTTAAGACAGGCTTCCCTCTTGAGAAAGCGTCTCACGTCCAATCACATACCTACGGATTCCCACCGAGGTAATAACATAAGCTCTCATGTAAAATGAAGGCACAAACAGGGGATAAAAGCAACGTCAGTAAACACCGAGTTTTCTATTACATGAAGAAAAATATGAATAGGTTATTCTATAGTTTCAAATCACAGAAGCATAGATTCAAAAAGACTCCTGGGTGTTATGTGCAAGTGATAAGCCACTAAATTCTATTCCTGAAACTAATCTTACACTATATATTAACTAACTAGAATTTAAATAAAAACTAAAAAAAAAAATCAAAAAGATCATCTCCTCTAATCTCTTATTTTAGGATTTAGGGAATTCATTGTCATTCACTCATTCATGCATTTAAACTGGGCAAGATTCATCCTAGGCCAGCATTCACCCCAGTGATTCTCAAAGTGTGATTTCTGGACCAGCAACAGCATCATCGCCTGGGGCCTTTTAAACATGAAAATTCTTTTTTTTTAATTTATTTTTTTTATTGGAGTTCAATTTGCCAACATATAGCATAACACCCAGTGCTCATCCCATCAAGTGCTCCCCTCAGTGCCCATCACCCAGTCACCACCACCCCCTGCCCACCTCCCTTTCCACCACCCCTTGTTCGTTTCCCAGAAAAAATGAAAATTGTTGAGCCCCATCCCAGATCGACTGAATCGGACATGGTGGGGATAGAGCCCAGCGACTGGTATCTCAGCAAGTCTACCAGGTTATTCTAGTGCACACGAAAGCCTGAGAATCATTTCCCTACACCCTATACTTGGAATGTATTAGGGTGATTTATTTTAACTGGATTAAACAAAAAAGGGCATCTGTTAGGCCATACAATTAAAGAGTTCAGAATAATCTGTGAAAAATACCATGTTTGGCTTTTCTTCAACGGCTGCAAATTTCCATCAGCTACATGCTGCCCTGTTAGGGTTGTCTGTACCATGGGGCCAAGCTACCCATCAGACTTGACTCCCCGCTGCTCTCCAACAGCCACCTTGGCCATGATCCCCATAGTCTCTTCCCCGTGCCCCAACCACAGCCCATCCATTCTCTCATTCTCATTTCACCCATGCAGTTCTCCTTGAACGAAACACTGCTGTTCCTTCAGCCCATCAAATCTCCTGTCCTGACTTTAAAAGCAAGCTCAAGTTTTACCACGTCCATGAAAAATCCTTTGTTGGCTCCAAACTTGTCTTAGAACTCTTTAGTGAGCTCCTACAACTTTCAGTGTGTGACACACACACACACACACACACACACACACACACACACACCCCTCAATTATATTTTTAAGACAGGGGCCATTTGGTGTAGGAGAAACCATTTGCACTCATTTCAGCAAGTAGAGATGGTTGTAGGGATGCAGAGGGACTCGGCATAACCCAATGACAGGGTCATTAGCTAAACCTCAACAGTGTTCAAAAGGTCACAGATATTAGACAAGAACATTTATTCCTCAAGCTTGAACAGGCCCGGCCTCTCTCCCTGCCCCTCAATCAATTTTGATTATCTGGTGGATTTGTGAGTAGAAACCACACATGCTTAGTGTCGCCCTTTCCTCCGTCCTTTCTGGGGACTTCTGTAGGGAGCATTCAAGGGCAGGTGCTGGGGGGAGGAGGGCAATGGAGATGGGGCTGCGGGCAGCGTGGCACTTTCTGACTCTGCCACTGACCAGGTGGGGAAGTTTCTCGTAAGGGTGAAGACAGGGAGTCCCTCGTTACTGCAGGGTGGGAGTCGTTCTCCCAACAGTCTAATGGGTAAGAAGGGTAAGAAAAGTGACACTTTTCTCTCCATCTGTTTGACTTATTTGTCCCTTAATTGGTTCCCACTCTGGAGAAAAAGCAAAGGGTATTATTACCGGTCACCTAAAATTTAAATAAACAGGCAGCTATTCTCTCTTTCTCTGTCTGGAGCTGCATATCTATCGCCTCTGCCATAAATCCATGCCAATTCCTCCCATTCTGAAAATTAACTTCTTTTTCACTTGGGCTTCTGGCTCCTCATTAACTTGGGCATTTGTGTGGAACCGAATGCTGCTGTTAGTGACAGACTCTAAGTTCCCTCTCCCATATGTAGTCCCCCCTTCTTGCTTAGGAACAGAACACCCACATTGTGCTGGGCACAGGGAAGCCCAGAATAAAGACTACCTTTCCCAGGGCCCCTGGGTGGCTCAGTGGTTGAGCGTCTGCCTTTGGCTCAGGGCATGATCCCAGAGTCCTGGGATCAAGTCCTGCATCAGGCTTCCCCAGGGAGCCTGCTTCTCCCTCTGCCTGTGTCTCTGCTTCTCTCTCTCTGTGTCTCTCCTAAATAAATAAATATATAACTTTTTAAAAAATAAAATAAAACATCAATAGCTTGAAATTGGCCATGGTGGGGATATTCCTACCATAGGAACCAGGCAATGCTGATTCAAGGCACCTCCTCCCCCAGAGCCAGCTCACCAGCGTGGCGCTAGACAGAGGATACGCTAGAGATGACCACGTGGTAACACAGGAGAAGCCTGAGGCCCTGATGATGGCTTGCCTGGTCATGTGAGAGAAATAGGAGTATCTTGTTCAGGCGTCATGACTTGCTTTCCGCCCTTCAAAGCCTAATGAAGATCCAACTGAGGTATTGGGCCTAACTCAACAGAACCTAGTCATAGTTTGGGGTCATTAGGAAACTAAGAAAAAACCTAACTGCTTCAGCTTACGTTAAGTTTCCACACCGTTGGCACAAACTAAGGAGAACAGGGGTGTGGTGGGTTCCATGGTACAAACCTGGCCAACTAAACTCATCCATTTAGCGGGGGCTATGGGTTTCCATCGGAAAACAAAACAAAACAGATTTGAGTGGTGCAGGCATCCCAAACTGTACTATAGTTGAGTATAGTAATATTATATATATTATACTGTATATATATTATATATATTATCTATATACAGTTCCCTATATACCAATTCATACATTAGATAAGTTATTTAATGTCATTCATGCTGTGTCTGTTCTCTATATGCCTATTTGTCTGAATTCTTTTCCAAAAATATTTTATAAATCATTACTTATATGCATTTTCCCCACAACTGATATATTTTCCCCTATGCCCTGAGTGCAGTGGACTGACTACACTCTCTCAGCCCCCGAGAGCTCTACTGTGCTACCCTAAGTGTCTGGTGTATTCCCGTGGGGTCTCTCTCCACTTGTTTTATGTTCTGGCAAACAGTTCTGAACAATCATGCCTGACAAAAGCTATTCAAATGCTAGTGCTGCACCTGCTAAAAGGAATGAGAAACAGTGTCAGAGGAAACCTCCAGTGCCTGCTTTACTCTAGCTCTAGGCACCTTGCAGGAGACTAGAGTTCCTCAGGCGACAAGAGACTCATGGAAGTCCTTTAACCTTAGGAAAAGCCTCGTAAACATTACTGCATCCGGGCAGACAGACCAACAATCACATAAGGAAGCAGCTAGAGAAAGATACAATTGGAGGCAGAGCTTTAGGGGAGCTGAAGGGGCTGAAGAAAGCCATTACCAGTCTATTCCGAGGAAACGCATTTCCAGCGGACTTTGCCATAAGGACCTTGTATGATGCTGATCCAGCTGGAGCACCCAAGGGCTAGGAGAGACAGATGAGCACGGGGTAGTGTTCTTGGTCGACTCCTCAATATCAATTCTGCTCCACATGAAGATTGTAATCGAGTCATGAGAATCCCATTTCCTTCACCAGTCTTTGGTTTAAAAAGGGGCCTAGGATCCAACCTTGGACACCAAGACATGAAAATAAGTGGAAAATTTTCTCACTCCTAGAAAAGAGACACACAGAAAAAGAGATGCTCCCTCTTGTCCTCTGGACTTTGGGGTCAACCACCTGCCCAGTGGGCTTACTCTAAGGCCCCAGGCACTATTTCAGCAGGTGAACAAGAAGGCCTGGAAAGATGAAAAAGCAAGGTATCTGAGTAGAGAGACTTTATGTGCCACAGGAAGAAGCAGCAATTATTCTTCTCACAGCCAGGAGATAAACGTCTTCAGAAACCAGCTGCTTGGGACGCCCGGGGAGCTCAGTGGTTAAGCACCTGCCTTCAGCCTAGGGTGTGACCCTGGAGACCCAGGATGAGTCCCGCATGGGGCTCCCTGCATGGGGCCTGCTTCTCCCTCTACCTGTGTCTCTGCCTCTCTGTCTCTCATTAATAAATAAATAAAATAAAAATCTTAAAAAAAAAAGAAAAGAAACCAGCAGCTTTTGCTTTGTAGGATATTTACAGACTTCTTATCTTAACCCCTATTCTCTACCTTGTTAGAGGGCAAGGACCTTGTCTAGAGCAAGGCCTCAGGCACAGTGCCTTGAGCAGCCTAATCAGCAGTGATAAGAAAAAGGTCAAGAGCCCAAACTCCAACAAATCTTTTTCAAGGAGTGGGATTGGGTATTTCATGGTGAGAAAAACAAAATCACTAGAAAGAATTTGGGAGGGAAATAGAGAACGATGCCAGGATCCCCTCCCCCAGTTCCTCCTCCCATAAACCACTCCTGCAGAAGCTACTTTCTTCATGCATCTCAAGAACCTACTTCTCACTTCAGAACCGAATTCTAAATCCTGTCATTCAAGCCCCCCCCCCCCCCCCGCCCCCGCCACCCTGCATGGGTCATGGGCAGTTCTGACCTTTCACCCTATGCCAAAACCACAAGGAGAATTTTTTGAAGACCACTAAGGCCAGGTCCCACTCCCGGACTGAATGCAATGCGAAGCTAAGACAACGGAGCCGCAGGTCACCGCGCTCGGACTGCCGTCGGGCGCTCCATGCAGGGACCATGGGGGTGGCGGGGTCTGGGGCTCAGAACCGAGGCCTGGCCCGCCGTCCATGTCTGGGGGGCTTAGAGATGCAGGGACACCTTCACCCAGGAATTGGGAGACAAGCCAGCATTTCTGCAGCCCTCCTCCTTCCGTGGAGGAGGAAGAATGGTACAAGAAGGGGTTGGAAGGGTAGAAGGGTCACTTCTTGGGGGGCAGGGGGCGCATCCCGCAGAGTGGCCACTGTCCTTCCTGTCACTCATCTGCGATCAGGTTCATAGTCTCCCGGGGGCCCCGCACAACACGACAGGCCCTAGACATCGCTTCCCGCCGGCACTAGGCCGCGGCCTGGACACTGGCTCTGGCTCGGGGCCACGGGGCAGGAAGGGGACGGGGAGGCAGGACGGAGATGCTGACGCCCGGAGCGAGCCTGGGAGCAAGGGACAGCAGGAAGGCGGCCGGGCTCAGGCCGTGACCTCTTCCCCGGGGCCACATGGCCAGGGGCAAGGGGAGCACCGCGGGTAAGGGGGGCCTGGGCCTGGGGGCCTGAAGGGCAGCCACTCAGCCCAGGAGAGGAACCCTCCTGACTTGTCCTACAAGAGACCAAAGGACAGTGAGTGGCAGCCAAGCAAGCAGCCACGGCCCCAGGGAAGAGGGAAGTCCAGAGTCCCCAGAGGAGGAGCACGGGATGGGGGCTGGGACGAGGAGGAAGGCCCCAAGCCCCCCCCCCCTGCCCCCACGAGTACTGCGCCTTCTGGGGGTGGGCAAGGGAGGCGGGGGTGAGCCCCAAACACAAAGTCACTTCTACAACCACCAACTGGGGCTTGGGCCTTCAGTGACACTAATGAGCCGGAAGAGACACAAGTTAGGGAGTTGGGTTGAGACACCATTAGGGGAGCTTCCTCCCCAGCCCCCAAAGGAGTTTGACAGGATGCGGTTAGGAGCACTTATAGGGAAAGTGACCCCCTTTCGTGTTCACTCAAGAGTCTGACACAGCAGGTGACATAGGCCAGTGTTCGCACGCCTTCCACGGGAGCTGGAGTGCTGCCCACTCTCAAGTGGTTACGTGGCCAAGGAGGTTTTACGGAGACAAAGGTGGAGCGGGGTGGTGGCAGGAGGTGGCTGCAGTGTCTGGGGGTGATGGTCGCTCTTCGGCAAGAGCCAGACATGCCTCAACATAACAGGTGAATAAATCATTCAAAAGAAGAGATCCCCGGGGGGCTCAGCGGTTGAGCGCGGCCTTGGGCCCAGAGTGTGATCCTGGGATCCCGGGATCAAGTCCCGCATCGGGCTCCCTGCGTGGATCCTGCTTCTCCCTCTGCGTGTCTCTCTGCCTCTCTCTGCATCTCTCTGTGTCTTTCATGAATAAATATATAAAATCTTTAAAAATATAATAATTCAAAAGAGGAGCCTCAAATTACCCATCTGCTGCCCACACCAGATTCCTCCAATTGTCACAAAGGCTCTGACTGTCGTCTGTGCGGGTTTGTGGGGCATCCTCATAATTGTGTGAGTTAAGTAAAAAACAAAAAAAATAAAAATAAAAAATAAAAAATTACCGTGGACGGAGAGCCCAAGGGCCCCGATGGTGTTGGCCCGGTCCCTACATGCTTTCATCCGGGTGACATTTGCCATCCAGATTTTTGCCCTGTGGCCCATGTTACAGAAGAAACTGAAGGCACATACTCCATGCAGCAATGTGGGAGTCTCGTTGCTTTTCACATTTTCAGCCTTGGGAGGTTTACTGTCCATTAGTGCTGTGGGAGCCATCCTCTTTGCCCTTCTGCTGGTTTCCATCTCTTGTCTCTGCCCTTTCCACCTCATTCGCAGGCAGCTTTTTAAAGAAAACATTCATGGGCCTTGGGATGAGGCTGAAATCAAAGAAGACCTGTCCAGGTTTCTCAGCTAAGTTAGAGACTTCCATTCTGTTATTAAGGCAAGCCGATAGACTAGCCTCCCAACTAGTAGAAGACTCGAAGACAGTCCCATCCTGGAAACAGCATACTGATGTGGGTAGGGGAACAGCAGTCGAAAGAACTAACCAAAGGCATGGGTGGAGAAGATGCTTGTCCTTTCTGTTATTTTGTGGATGAAAATGCTTTCTGGGACCCTCCTCAATTCTTGCCTCTCATTTACTGTAACAAATGAAGTGGTATGGCTTCTATTTATTAAAAAAATAACATCCCCCCCAAAAAAGAGCCCCGATGGTGGCTCTGAGTCACACTCCTCCCACCTTCCCCGCTGCTTCCCTGTGATGAAGTCAGGCTCCGCCTGACAGCTCGGCCTTGGAAGACCCCGGCCCCGGCTGCCAAGGCCCTTTGCTGACCAGTCATGGCCACGTTGCAGCAGGGGAGTCCCATCTGGGCACCTAGAGCCGGGGTAGCAGTGCGGGCGGTGGCTACACCCCCAGCCCTAGCCCAGGGGGCCTCTGCGCCAGGGCAGAGGGGGACCCGAGACCCAGCCCTGGCCTCACAGCCAGCTCCACAGCCGCAGGTGATTGTGATTGTGGAGATCTTTGAAGGCCCCTTCCCTCCCCTCCCCTCCCCTCCCCTCCCCTCCCTTCCCTTCCCTTCCCTCTGGGCCAACACTTTCCTTCCCGTGGGTGTGCAAAGTAGTGCCTGAGATGCTCGGCATTCCTGTCATTCCCTGAGGGCTCAGGCGGTCTCTAAACATTCTTGCCCGCAGGCACCTGAGGAATGGGCCCCCAGGATCCTGGGGCCCTGGAGGGGGCGGGAGACAGCAGGAAGTTAAGTGCATGGTGCAGAATATTCGGGAGATACTGGGGGGGGGGCAATGACAACACGGCCCAAAGGGAACACAGAGGGGAGTGGGGTGTGCAAGGTAGGGAGATGGGTGGAGGTGAGCAGCTGCGGCTCAGCGAGGTTAGGGACCCACCGTGGCCTGGACGGGGCAGGGGAGGCAGGGACAAGGCCTCGGAGGCTGGAAAGCAGCCCGGGGCCCTGGGGCAGGTGCATGGTGCGGGGCTTCAGCTGGAGGAGGCTGGCTGCAAGCCAGAGGCTACGTTCCCACGGGGGCCCTAACTGGCTCTGGGGGCCCGGCCCGTGGCCCAGGCAAGGCCACGCACAAGAGCTACAGGCCCAGAGTCCTGCCTCCCCTCTCTTCCTCCTCCCTTTTTCCTTCCCACACACAATCCAGGAGTTAATCTGAGTAGAACTGGGGGGACGGGGCTCCTCTGCGGACTGCTCACTGGAGCCACAGGCGGCCACTGGAGGGCAGTGTCACCCTGCAGTTCCCTTGGTGAACAAAGCACCTCAGGGTGGATACAGCCTGTGTGAACCCCCAGCGGGGAGGGGTGGGGTTTGCTGCATCCGCAGGGCACAGCTCAGAGGGCCCAGGGCTGGAACTCGCATTTTTGTCCTGCCACGTTTCTTCCCCAATTTGGGACTTTTGCTCACACTCCACGCTCTGGAGCAGAAGGAATTCTTCAAAGAAAGGGTCAAGGAATCTCGCACAACCTGTTTGTACAAGATCCTGGTTTGCCTCCATCCTCAAGTTGCAAGTGTTTGGCTTGCTCAAAACTGGCCGGGAGCTATGAGGGGATTAGTCATGTGTGCAAACACGGGCACCGAGAGCCACATGCTCCTCTCTCCTAAGGGCGCTGAGAGTGTAAAGTGGGCCCAGGAAACTCAGTCGTGGTTCAGTATGCCAAAAAAAGCAAAGTTGCTAGAAGTTTTGGCCTTTTTTTTTTTTTTTCTTTCTTTGGCATTATTCCCCTTCCTGTGAGTTCGGCTAGTGCTCCTAGGCATAGACTTTGCACCCTTGCATGGGGGCAGGCTAACGTCTGATATCTCTGAAATTAGTATTTTAAGAAGCCAGGCAAACTAAGCCACTGACTGAAGACCTGGATGCGATGATAAATCATCAGCCAAAGGTCAGAACACAGGCATGGGCATTGCTGCTCCAATGCTGGTACTATACTTCTTCAAACAACTGCTTTCTGCTGATATGGAGTCCATCCCGGGTTTATCAGCAGAGGCAGATAAGGTAAGGGAAACATTTGCAGCCAGAGAGATTTCTGGAATTTTCCTACAGTGCTGAAATACCATCCAGAGTACAAGTGGGCCATATTTGGACAAAGATTGCTATGTTATTTTTTTTTTCCTGTCTTTTGTATTTTCCCTGCTATGTAGTAATGTTAACACTCTTTACACAAGTCAGACCTATTTACCTAAGACCTTCGCACGGGTTTCTCTTCTTTCCTATCATCTCTTCTCATAGGCTCATGAGAAGATGCTGTATTTCTCTTGAGGGCTAAAAACAAAACAGAAGAAAAGTGTACAGAAACGAGGTGGGGACTGTTAACTCAGCAAGGTGGGGACTGTTAAGTCAGCAAATCCACATTTACTGAGGAGAGGATGGAGCTGAAAATCCATCCCAAGGTTTAAAGATTATGTTTCCACAGAAGGCTTCCAGAGTTGGGCCAACATTGTGTTTCGCAGCAGGCGAGGAGAGAAAAAAAGTACAGGAAAACAAACAGAGATAGAAGAGAATTCCAGGAAAGCTAACTCCCGAGTAAAACCTCCCTAGGTGGAATGTTGACAAAGGGCGGAGATGGACGCCGGGCTTTGCAGATGGCACCCATGGCCTCCGTCCACCTACTCCCAGCCCCAGGAACCTTACCAAGAAGGCGCTGTCCTTTCACAGCCGTACCCCCAGGAAACCAGGGGACAAGGATCTCTTTGCTTCCAGCTCCCCTTTACAAACCCAAGGTTCTGGCACACTGGGACAAACAAGGACAGGCAGCCAGGAATGGACAGACAGCAGGTGAGATCCCCGCTGGCCCTGGCTAAGTAGGGTTGCTTTAGAACCCCACACTTGGCTTTAGCCCGTATTTTCTGAATGTATGATCAAGGTGGCCCCTCTTTTTCCAGGAAAAGAACTTCTGTTTTGCTTTCTTTTCTTCCACACTTCCACTGGGAATGGATGGCTTCCTCATTCGGCAGCATTCACACGCCCTCAGAAACGGGTCTGGACTAGAAAGTCCCTGGAATCGCAGATTAAAATGCCAGCAGAAAAATAAATAAATAAATAAATAAATAAATAAATAAATAAAATGCCAGCAGAGTAGGGTATGCTCTTCCCCCTTCTGAGCTGGCTAAGTGAGAGCTGCCGCCGCTCTTCCTCCAAGCAGGGACCTTCTCAGGGAATACTGCTAACTGAAGCCAGGGAGCCCTCTACCAAGTGTGGTCATTAAAATCCAATGGCCACTCTGGGGAACAGCGGATAAGTTGACAGACAGGACGTCTTTTCTTGTTCCAGCCTCTGTGTTCCCTGAGTTCACAGAAGCAAAGCAGGCAGGAAGGAGTTAGGCCCTCCCGCCCACTCTGGAGGTATTAACTGAGCACCTACTCACTGTCTTAGCCCCAGGAGTACAATCATGAACAGGAGCGAGCAGCCCTTGCCTTCAGAGTCCAGTCGTGAGGGAAAAAACCCAGTTAAAGGCAATTATAACTTCTCACTCACTGGGGGTCCTATCATTTAAAAAAAAAAATCCAGAATATAACAAGTATTGTTAGATTGATTATAAGAGGAGGTGGAAAATTAGAACCTTTGGATTGTTTCGGGAACATAAAGTGGTACGGCTGCTGTGGAAGAGTTACCCCATGACCCATCGATTCCATCGCCAGGAACAGATCCAAGAGAATTCAAGACAGATGATCAAACAAAAACCTGTACACAGATGCTCACAGAAGCATCACTCATAGTAGCCCCAAAAAAGGAAACGACCCACACTAATAAATCAAGGAACAGATTAACAAAAGGTGGTATGTTCCTACGTGGAGTATCACGCAGCCGGAGAGAGGAATGAAGCACTGACGCATGCTACAAAGTGGCTGAACCTCACAGCTGCTTCCAGTGAAAGGAGCCGGACACAAGGAGGAGAGATATTGTAGGATTCCAGTTATAGGGAGTGCCTAGAGCAGGCCGATCCATAGAAAGGAGGTTAGTGGGTGTCTGTGGGTGGGAGGAGGGGGAGTGGGGAGTGGCTACCGGTAGGTGTATGCTTCCTCTTGGGGATGAGGAGAAAGGGCTCCAATTATAAGGTGGTCATGGTTGCGTAACCCCGGGAGTATAAAAACCACTGAGCTGTATACTTTAAAAAGGTGAATTTTGGGCTGCCCAGGGGGCCCAGCGGTTTAGCACCCCCTTCGACCCAGGGCCTGATCCTGGAGTCCTGGGTTCGAATCCTGTGTTGGGCTCCCTACATGGAGACTGCTTCTCCCTCTGCCTGTGTCTCCGCCTCTCTCTCTCTGTGTCTCTCATGAATAAATAAAATCTTTTTTTTTTTTTTATAAAGGGTGAATTTTATGGTATGTGAATTGTCTCCCAATAAAATGCGGTAATTATGACACGGTGTGGCAGGTGCCTCAGTAGGACAAGGCACTGTCTGACGTATTTGGATCAGAGCTGGGCAAGAGGCCAGACAGGGACCCTCTGGGGGAGGCTCTCTAGCGGGGACCACGGGAGCCCAGCAGGAGCAGGAGCAGGAAGGGAGGAGGAGCAGTGGCCCCTCCGGGGAGTGAGCCAGGCTGCCCAGGACTGGGGGGGCAGCAGGTGCTGGGCGGCAGCAGGCGCTGGGGGGCAGCAAGTGCTGGGGGGACAGCAGGTGTTGGGGGCAGCAGGTGAGGGAGGCAGTAGGTGCTGGGGGGCAGCAAGTTCTGGGGGGGCAGCAGGTGCTGGGGGGCAGTAGGCACTGGGGGGGCAGCAGGTGCTGGGGGCAGCAGGTCCTGGGGCGCAGGAGGCGCTGAGGGGGCAGCAGGTGCTGGGGGACGGGGGGGCGGGCGTAGTGCTGCTGAGGGCAGGGGAGAGGAGGGACCCCAGGGCCTGCAGGGGATTCGGACTTGGTCCTGATCCTGGGGAGCATCGCGCAGGAGCTACGGCCCAGGAGCAGCAGGAGCTGCCCGCCCCGAAGGCCGGACGGAAGGTACCCGGAGGCCTGCCCGGGCTCCCTGCAAGGCCTGCCAGGGAGTGACATGCGGCTTCGTGGGGACGCGGTGCTGAGCCTGACCCAAGGCCCCGGCCCTGCTTTTGGCCTCAACTTTGCTTTCAGCCCCTGTTGACCCCGCTTCCCTGTTCAGGCCACCGTGACCCCAGGGTCCCCACCGTGACAACGGAGGGCTCGTCTGCCCTTCATAGAAGAGGGTGAGCTGGAGGCTCAGAAACACTTGCATTTCCTTTTTTTTTTTTTTTAATTTATTTATTTATTCACTTATTCATGAGAGTCACAGAGAGAGGCAGAGACCCAGGCAGAGGGAGAAGCAGGCTCCACGCAAGGAGCTGGATTCGGGACTCGATTCCGGGACCCGGGGTCCCGGCCTGGGCCCAAGGCAGCCGCCCAACTGCTGAGCCCCCGGGGGTCCCACCGCTGCTCTGCCCGGGCAAAGGTGGGGAAGCCACCCCGTCCTGTCTCCGGTTCCCTCGGCTAAAATGTGGGCGATGATCCGCATCCCAGAGCGCTCCCTGGGGCCTTGAGCACTAGGCGTATAAAGGGGCCTGGCCTGGCGGGGTCGGGGGCCCGGTAGAGGCGGCCCTGGGGACGCGAAGTCCCAACGGTGGCCCGTGCATGGGAGAGGACACCCGCGGACTGAGACTGATCCCCCGCAGCCCCACGGCAGGGTCTGCCCAGGTGACACCCAGGGGTCTGCCCAGGTGACACCGGGAACCATTTGCGTCCACGGCTCCCTAAACACTAGTTCAAAATCAAACGCCTGCACATCGGTTCCTAAAGGGAGAGACCTGAGGCCCTGGGACAGGTCCCAGCCAAGCAGCAGGGCCCGGCGGGAAGGTGCCCGGGCTCCGCATAGCTGCGGGGCAGCCGCCCATGCAGGGAGCTGGAGGCCCCGCTCCGGGAAGGCTCGGGAAGGCTCGGGAACGCTGTGTGCAGAGAAAACCGGTCGGTGTAAACACCGCGGGCGACTTAATTTAAAGAGCCACGTGTAACGAGCCACCTAGAGCTTTCTAGGCACAAGTGTCTGGTTCGGTCCTTATGCCTTAAAGAGCAGGCAAGAATAGAAAGGTCCATGGAACGGCCCGGACCCTCACGGAGCTCACTGCTACCAGCACTGGAAGCAAGGCCTTCGCTCTCCTTTACCAGGTGGCCGTCGCCGGCGATAAAATGTCATTTTAAGGCTGATGTAACCTAGTGAACGTGCCCCCAGCTGCCCCCCTCACACACACGCACATACACAATCATCTTCCATGTGTTTGAAACGTGTCCCTGTCATCCTCTTCCCACACTAAGAAGATTTATCTGCAAAGAAAGGACCAGGGCCCGAAGCTCTTCCTGCCTTCGGGAGGCGGTGGTGGCCCGAGGGCAGCAGGTGGCAGCAGCAGGCCGCAGACGCGCCGCAGACCCAGCAGGCCCCTTCTTTCCCACTAGAAGAAGGAATGTGACCCCTAAAGCTCGGGAAGAAAGAAGCAGGTCACCCAGAGATGGGGCAGGGGGGTTAGTTCTTGTCGCAAGGTCCCCAGTGGCCACGGTCACGCTGGGCGCGCAGCTGTGCCGCTGCCTCCTTAGCCTGGAATGGGGTGAGCCCCTCAGAACCGTGCCTACTCGGGCATCGCCGGTTCCAGGGCGGCTTCATGTGCCCGTGGATTTGAAGACCCTTTAAAAAGGTCTTTAACAGCCCGCGGCTCGCTGAGCCCGACCACTCCTCACTGCCACCAGCCACCCCGCGTGACACATAAGCGGCAACGTCTCGGCCACTGAGTTTGTGTTTTTAAAGATGCTGTTTCCAAAGACAAAAAAAAAGGCCAGTTCCCAGAAGCAGAGCTGAGCAAGTATAACGGTGACTGTTTTTTTTCTAAAACAGCAAATGTCACCAAGTACAGGATACGTGGTCTCTTGAGCTGACCTGGAATTGGATCTTATTTTTCAAACCTCTACCTGTAGTGTAGGATATGTCGTATGTGTGCCTGTGTAGTTGTAGATTTATGTCTAATATTATATGTAGAAAATATTCTGCAATAAATTCATTTTATAAATGTTTAAGTTCCTGCCCAACCAGCCGAAAGTCATTTATTACGTTTAGATGACTAGGGACGCCCGGGTTGAGCATCTGCCTTTGGCCCAGGGTGTGACCCTGGGGTCCCCGGATGGAGTCCCATGTCGGGCTCCTTGCATGGAGCCTGCTTCTCCCTCTGCCTGTGTCTCTGTGTGTCTCTCATGAATAAATAAATAAAAATCTTAAAAAAAAAAAAAAAAAGATTGTCACTAATTAGATTTGCTCCTGGAAAATGAACCAAAGCCAAAATTCATTGCTGCTTTGGCATCATGAATCTGAAGCCGAAAAGAAGTCTACGCAAGTACCTTTGGCAGAGCCACCCACCATCACCCCTCCATCCAGGCGAGGACAGGCGGCAACCACGTAGGAAGTGGGGTGCTTAGAACTCTGTAGCAACTGGAAAAATTTTGTGTTTCAGTTCCTCAATTCATGCCTTTAACCCCCAGGTCAAACTGAGAAATTCAGAGTAATGTGACGACTCCTCCCCTCTTCTAAATGAAAACTTAATTTGCTGTTAAAATGAACAAAATACTGAGTTCCATGGGAGGGGAAATCCAATTGTCAGGAACAAGTATACTTAGGGTCAAGAAAGTCCTGAAGGTAACTCCTGACTCTCCTCTGTGAGAACTGAGCAGGCCATCACCTGAAATACATTCAAAGAAACACCAGGCTCCGGACTCCCCGACTCATGGCGCACAGTGGGAACTCCGCACTGAGGGCTGCGCTCTCTGGCCTGCCTTGCTCCCTCCCAGCCTCGTCCTTGCCTGGGAGCTTTGAAGAAGTTTCTCATTTTATTCAAATGCTCTCAGTCAGTGCACAGAGGGGATGGATCTCCTCTCTTCTGAGCACCAAGGTTGAGTCTTCAGAATCCAATAAATTGCAAGTTGGAAATAGTTGAAAGGGGAAAAAATCAGCTTAAAGAAATGGTCAGTGTAGGAACTTCCTGCGCTTTCTCGACATTTCCTTTCCTTAGGCCTATTTAAGAGTCTAGATGATCCGACTACAAATAAACTCAGTGTCACAGACACTTTTTCTGCCTCCCTGATTGCTGAGGTTCCCCCAAAGATTGGGCTTCCTTACCAATTTCCAGAGCCCCAGAGAAGATGAAAAGGCAAGAACTATATTAAGTAACAAGCCTTGTCTACGGAGCATCCACATGTTAAATAAAAGCTCAGAGATTCTGGTTTGGGAAAGCTAAAAAAGTAAACACCAACTCTGATGACTGGAGAAGTTAATCTTTCCTTTGCTCAATCTTATCCCTAAACTTCCAATAAAAATAATTTAGGCTTTTGCCCTCAGAGCTATTCCTTCCAGAAACTGCCTACCATCATACAAGAATAGCTTCCTCTATTTTTTGTTTATTTGTTTTTCCCCTATTTCTATTCTTTCCCACATAGATTAAACCAAAATAAGATTAGCCAGACCTAATTTGATTCCAATCCAAACCACACACCCTATGTATTCCATTCCAAATCAAGTTTAATTTACTGACTTCCTTGGGTCCCAACTGAACGCCCTACTGGAATTCATGAGCAAGGTCACAGAATATTACTGCAGGCCAAAAAAAGAATGTGCAAAACACAAACAAGCCTGGAAGCAGATTGGCCCAAAGACATACTGGGTTAAGATGTTTCTTTGTGGAATTCAAATGATAAAAGATCAAGTCTTCCAACAGGAAAAGCAGCTAACAGAGAAGCAGATGCAGTCGCATTTACACATCATTCATTCGTGCGTTCGTTCACTGAACAACCCGCTGTCGAGCACCTACCGTACACTCAGCCCTCCCAAACTCAGGGACCTCAACATAGGACACTTGGGGAGAACATGTGGCTTTTCCGGTGTCCAGTTCTGCTCTGAACGTAAGCTGTGACATCTCTGGGCACAAGCTTTACTTTCTATCTGTTTTATCTTTTGGTAATTTAGGAACTGAATTTAAAAACCCCCCTTTTGATTCTGGCAACTGATAGTTTTGGGGTTCTTTGATCCAAAGGATTTTAGACTTTTTTAAGCCTTCTTTGAAGTCAAGATTGACCTTTAAAGGATAAAGCCAATTTCCTTTGATAACAACCGGAGAGCTAATAATATAATAGCTGGATATGGTGTCGTACGAGGTGATAAGTCACTAATACGCTGTAGCTCATGTTACAAACCTGCACAGTATTTCCGACTGAGAACTCCTCCTAACGATGTGGAAGATTCTTGCTGAGTCCGAAATCTTTGGTTTTGCTTTAATAATCTATCATCTGGCCCACTTGATTTAGAAACAAAAAATTAAACACATGCTAACAACAGACTATAGATAGCTCAGACTTTCACAAATAGAACAAAAATGTTCACCTCTTGGTTGGAGCGTATCATTTTGGCGGACAGGAAATCAGAAAAAAACAATTTAGTCCCCATTGCAGCATTATTTAGTTGACTAGCGTTGGGCACGTCCATCAAGCTCTGTGCCACAATTTCACACACTATCCAAGGAGTAGAAAAACTGCCCTTTATGGTTTACAAGCAGTACAAAGTCATAAATTCTAAAATATTTTAATTTTACATAGTTCCTAGTGCCACTGGTATACAAATTCTGAAAAGGCACAGAAAAAAACCAGCTCATTTCCAGTTTTATTTCATGTAGCGTCTTAAGAGACAAGGTACATTTTTTTTGAGGTTTCTTGTTTAATATCTAGAATATTGTGTTCACATTCAGCGAATTCTTTAAATTCCTTTTACTGACATTCATTTGGACCATGAATCCAGAATTATGTAGGCATTTCCCTATTACGCGAATGGTTTGCTCAAGTTACACAGGAGTTCGTAGCAGGGTCAAAGGTCAGAATCTCTGATGGATGGCTTGCCTCGCCTGCCGGGATCCTTAGGTGACACCTCTGCTAACAAGTGAGAACTGTGCCGCCCTCCCTGATATCAACAGAGTTTCTAGGCTGAGCCTTCCTCTCGCCACCAGTTTCTCTCAGTGCACATACTAAATCTTTTTACCAGATCTGCTGCTTTCTCCTTCTCTGCTCATGCCTACCAAGCAAAGGCACAGATAAAAGGAAACCTGTAAGTGCAGAGGCAAAGAATGTGAATAATCCACAAGCCGGAACCTGACCAAATGAGAACTAACTAAGTGGATTTCTTTTCTACAGTCGAGAAAGCGAATGTCCTGAAATCAGATGGGGAGTCTCCTCATACAATGCGAGCGCAGCTGAACTTCATTTCCCTGAAAGCTTTTTCCCCAGAGTCCTAACGTAGCGATGAGAAAGTGCGTAAGTTGGTTTACTAAGAGAGAAAGAAAAACACCTGTCACAACTCTGTCCCCAGGACAAAACCTTAGAGAGTCATGGAAACCTTTCAGAAAAGTTCTTACAGCCATCCAACGTAATTTTTTTTCTTTTTTCTTTATTTTTTTTTGTTTTTTTATTGATTAATTTTTATTGGTGTTCAATTTACCAACATACAGAAGAACACCCAGTGCTCATCCCGTCAAGTGTCCACCTCAGTGCCCGTCACCCATTCCCCTCCAACACCCGCCCTCCTCCCCCCTTCCACCACCCCTAGCATCCAACGTAATTTATAGGTTGGTTGGAGAAGATCTAGTGGGCAGACAGACCTTGTCCTCACAGACTGGGGAGAACCAAATGGGGAACACAAAGCTCATGTGGAAATAATGACACCAGGCTTTTGCATTTGCCTTGTCACACATACTGATCCAGGTGCTCTTTATTCTATTTATTTATAAATTTTTAAACAAAATTTTAAAAGATTTTATTTATTTATTCATGAGACACACACATAGAGAGGTGGAAGGAGAAGCAGGCTCCATGCAGGGAGCCTGACGTGGGACTCGATCCCGGGACCCCGGGGTCACCCCCTGGGCTGAAGGCGGACAGGACACTCAACTGCTGAGCCACCCGGCCGTCCCTGCAGGCATTCTTTAAATCTTAATTCCTACAAATGCTAGATCCTTAAAAAGTCTCACCAATCCTTTAAGAGAATTAATCTCTCTTTCCTCTGTGCTTATTGAGGTCTATACTTGAGCCATATGTAAATTTATTGAAAACAGAGGCAGTCTGGTTGCTTCCAGTACCACCTTGGGCATCTATCATCATGCCCTGCCCACTAAGTACTAGAGTTTAAACGGATGGATTTCAGACTTTGGGTACATGAGAATTATCAGCATTTTTCGTTAAAAGGGCAAATCCCCAGGCCCCAGAAAACTAGACTCAGTCAGTATAGCTGAACTGAACCTAGTGATTAATTCAGATACTCAATAAACATTTACTAAATACTTTATGTGGTGTTATTAATTCCACTTTATAAACAAGAAAACAAAGCCAAGGGTAATTAACTTCCTAATGGTCACAAAATTTGTAATAAATAAGACTCAGGGTTAAGCTAACATAACAATCAAGGGCTCTCGTTCAGTCATTGTCACATTTACTTATTCAACAAGTATTTAAAACTCTCTTTTGGGCTTTCAAATGAAAAATGCTGGCAGACACTGAATGCCAATTTTTTTCTGTTCTTTTTAAGATTTATTTATTCATTCATTCATTCATTCATTCATTCATGAGAGACACAGAGAGAGAGAGGCAGACACAGGCAGAGGGAGAAGCAGGCTCCCTGCAGGGAGCCCTATGAGGGACTCGATCCCCCAACCCAGGATCACGCCCTGAGCCAAAGGCAGACGCTCTGCCGCTGAGCCCCCCGGGGGACCCAAAGCTGATTATTTCTAATCACTAGCTGACCGTCCTGGAAAAGCTTTCTGCTCCCAATGTAGCCCAGAGTAGCCATCAGAAAGGATGCAGGTCTAGAAGAGCAAAGGGGTGTCCTAGAGTTTTATTTCTAGATACAGCAGCACTTCACTATTTTAGGAATAGCTTTTCCCTTGGTACATAGAATTTTTTCAATTGGAAATATATATATTTTAAATATCCCCTCGATATGTTTTCCTGTGTAGTGCTTAGTTGGCCATTTTCAAGATGTTAAGAAAATCCAACATCTCAATCCGTATTACCTCTGGTAACCCCCACCAATTTAAACTGAAGCCCCAAATATTTTTAGTTGAAAAGAGTCTATCGCCTGCCTTAATTTTTCTCATTAATCTCACTCATAGGGAAAAAAAAAGTTCCTATTTCTGAACTTGATTCAGAATAGAGATTGGGGCGCCTGGTGACTCAGTTGGCTGAGGTCTGACCCTTGATTTCAGCGCAGGTCATGATCTCAGCGTCAGGAGACGGGTCGGGGTCAGGCTCTGTGCTCAGTGGGGAGTCTGCTCAAGATTCTCTCTTCACCCCCTCCTCCCTGCATGTATGCAATTCTCTCTAGAAACAAGTAAACCTTAAAATAAATAAAATAGAAATTAAACTTTCTTCTACCTTACAAATTTCATATGGCAAGTCACCTGTCACCTTAAGTCACCTTAAGCAAGGTATTGTCCTACTAGAGGGATATTAATCAGATATGTAAGATCTAGGAATGGACAAGTATATAAAATCCAGTATTTGAGGGGAGAATACAACAAAAGGAATTAGACTGTGTGTACAATTAAAATTAATATACATATATATTATGCTCTAATAGGACATAGTATACGTAGAGTATAATATATATATTGTCCACATTCCAGTTAACTATTTTAGGCCAGAAGACAAACATTACTTTCAAATTTCTGCAATTCAGAGGGAAAAATGTTTTGCATTGTGCCACAGTGATAAAAAAAAAATCATCCCTGGTACCGACGCTATAATTGCCACCGTCTGTGTCGCTGCTTTAGAGCACGTGTAGCCACATCAACAAAAACTGCTTCTTGTTATTGAGGAGCAGGTCCAGTACACAAACAACCTCTTGCTTTGATACGCTTCCTGTTCTCTGTTATCAGGACATACTGGTCACTGGCAATCAGGTTCACTGAAAAAACAAGTGGAGAAGTAGAGAAAGAACTTGACTGGTTGCCAACCCTCATGAATTCAAGCTGAATCACCCTGTTTGTTTAGTTCCCGTATCAGCTTGGTTAATGACACTGCCCTGGAATATATTTGTTCAGGAGTCCAGGCAGAGGCATTGCTTAGCAGGAAAACAGGCCCAGGATGAGGCTGGGATTTGGAGAGAAGAGAGACCTAACTGGGAAATATTCAGAGCTTCTTGAGAACATGAACTAAAGAAGCTCTTTATTTCTAAGAGATTCCTTCCTTTACCCAAGACTGTACAGGGTTCCTCCAACAGCCACAGCTAGCAGGGGACACAGAGGTGATACACGAATCAACACATACTGCTTTCCTTTTTAGGACAGGGTTCTTCTGACTTGCTTCAGGTGGACCTCTAAGGACAGACAGCCTCTCTGAAGAACAGAAATAGAAAACCAGATGCTAGTTTTATTACTTAGCCAGAGCTTCCTGATTTTTTTTTTTTTAATTTCAGGAAAGAGAACCATTATAATGTTCTCAACTTCACTGGTACAAGTCACGCTAGAAGAGTCACTTCAATTCCTGTGCTGAATTCCCACCACGGCTGTGAACAGGCATTGCATTGCACACTCTATGCGCATGACCTCATTTATTCTTCACAACGACCCAACTAAGTTGGGCGCTACTTTGTCTTTGCTGCAGATGGTGAAATGATAAAGCAGCTTGTTCAAAGTCACACCAGTCAAAATACCATGGACTTTCTTCACAGAGTTGGAACAAATTATTTTAAGATTTGTGTGGAATCAGAAAAGACCCCGAATAGTCGGGGGAATTTTAAAAAAGAAAACCTTATCTGGGGGCATCACAATGCCAGATTTCAGGTTGTACTACAAAGCTGTGGTCATCAAGACCGTGTGGTACTGACACAAAAACAGACACATAGATCAATGGAACAGAATAGAGAACCCAGAAGTGGACCCTCAACTTTGTGGTCAACTAATATTCGACAAAGGAGGAAAGACTATCCACTGGAAAAAAGACAGTCTCTTCAATAAATGGTGCTGGGAACATTGGACAGCCACATGCAGAAGAATGAAACTAGACCACTCTCTTACACCAGACACAAAGATAAACTCAAAATGGATGAAAGATCTAAATGTGAGACAAGATTCCATCAAAATCCTAGAGGAGAACACAGGCAACACCCTTTTTGAACTTGGCCACAGCAACTTCTTGCAAGATACATCCATGAAGGCACGAGAAACAAAAGCAAAAATGAACTATTGGGACTTCATCAAGATAAGAAGCTTTTGCACAGCAAAGGATACAGTCAACAAAACTCAAAGACAACCTACAGGATGGGAGAAGATATTTGCAAATGACATATCAGATAAAGGGCTAGTATTCAAGGTCACACCAGCTAACAGTGGTACAGCCGGGATCTGAATTCAAGTAGCTCTAACTTGGAAACTAGTGATCAAGTGGGTCGAATCTGGAAGCTGCCCCTTCCTGAGGTGGTGCCTACAAAGAGCATTAGACGCGGTCCCTAGCTTAATACCAGGTTTCGTCCAGTGATGAATAAATCTTCTACATATTCCTGACTGTGGTGGATACCAACCTTCCCTCCCCAACTCCTTCAGAGTTTGCTTCGAATGCTAGGTCCTAAGAAAGTCCACCCCAGTCCTTTAGGAATTCAATCTCTCTCACTCCTCTTTTGCTTGTGTAGGTTCTATTCTTTAACGGTATGTAAGTGTTCTGGGAACACAGCCCGGTTCCTTTGAATATTCCTGGGGATGCCAGGGGACTAAAGTACAGGAAGAGAGGGACTATCCCACTGAAACATACTGCCTCTCTCTGTAACACTACATTGAAGAGGCAAAGAAAAAATAAGGGTTAATTTCTACTTTTCATCAAAAAATGTTTTATGACCGTTTGTATCTTACAGTATCTTGTAATCTCTAACCTTCCCTCTAAACAGCCCTGTGTTGCAGACTAATCTTGTGAGTAGTCAGACATTTTTTCTTAACACTGTATCAAACGAATGCATTCTTACCAAATGTGATTTGCAAGTTCTTCAAAATGGGATTTCCTATGCCTTTGACTGATAGATAGCTTTGGTTTTACTTTTGCACTACAATACTAAAAGAAATCAGGTACCTTTCTATTAGTTTTCCTTAATAATTTTTTTCCATAAAGCTAAAATGCCCACTGATGACATCATCTACTTTAACCACAATAAACAGTTCCCAATATTTAAAGACTTTATTCATTTGACAGAGAGCGAGCAAGCACAAGTGAGCACATGCAAGCAAGGAGGGGCAGAGGAAGAGGGAGAAGCAGACTCCACCGAGCAGGGGGCCTGACTTGGGGCTCCATCCCAGGGCCCTGGGATCATGACCTGAGCCAGAGTTAGACATTTAACTGACTAAGCCACCCAGGCACCCCAAGCGTTCCCACTTTAAAGGGCTGCAAATATTTTTCCAGATAAAAATTTGTAATATAATAGAAAGACTATGAATATTATGTCCCACGATATATCTAAACAGGAAGAGCAGCTGATTATATATGAATTAAGACCACATACTGAACAATTTTGCACATTTTAACGTGAATAACACACTTAGTTGTCAAAACCCTTATTTCATCTTCCACCTGTGTAAAAAGTCAAAGTCCGATCTACCTTTCCTAACTGGTTCATATTAACTTTTTCGTATTGCTCAACTATCTGACACCAAGTAGAGAGCTTCTTCCTTTATTAAATCCATCTTGACTCATCACAGAAGCTTTTTTAAAAATGAAGAGTAAAATTATGCATTCAGTCTACTATTAAAAGGTAGGTTTTTGCTTTCTAGCTTCCTTTTTAACCTTATCTGGTTAGATATCAAAGTAAAATGAATGAATTGTAAGGGTTATTAGAACAGTGCTATCTCTTTAACATGAAGGTCCAACATTACATAAATTCTTTCCAAGAAGTTGAGTGGGAAGAAAATGTAACCTCTTGCAGAGGTGAAAAGAGAAACTAGACACAAGAGATTAAGAAAATATGTGGGTGGTATACAGCTACTGATAGAATTGTGTGCATGTACAGAGTGACTCTCGAAGAATAAAAACAGAGATTTGACAAAGTCTAAGATAAAGGGCTCCAGGTCCAATTAAGACTAAGGCACCTTGCAAATTTTTTCAATAGGCTTGCTAATGGAGTAGGTTCTCCTATAAGGACTTGAGGCATTGTCTAAACAGTCTAACTGAAGGATGCTTGTTCACTACACTTGTTCACTTGTCAGACATGTATGACATTACTGAGAAGATTGATTTAGAGTTCTAGAAGTAAAGAAGACTGATTAGCTTGTGCAGGTGTATGAAGAATGACACATTAGCAAAAGGTTATGTAAACCATTTACTCAAAAAACAAAGACCAGGGTTTTACATTCCCAGACCCCTACTTTTCAAACTATGAAAGACCTGAAATTCTTTAACACCATCGGATTTAGCTGAAAAGAGTTCATTTTGAATTAAGAAATTATTAATGTAGCTTTAAAACACAAAGACAATTAAAATTTTCAGTTAGATTCAACATGTGTGCACTTCCTCACTTACTCAAGAAATCCCACCATTAATGTGTACAGGTCTTATCAACATGGAATTTTATTTTTTTTTTAACTTTTTTTTTTTTAATTTATTTTATTTTATTTATTTATGATAGGCACACAGTGAGAGAGAGAGAGAGAGGCAGAGACACAGGAAGAGGGAGAAGCAGGCTCCATGCACCAGGAGCCCGACGTGGGATTCGATCCTGGGTCTCCAGGATCGCGCCCTGGGCCAAAGGCAGGCGCTAAACCACTGTGCCACCCAGGGATCCCTGGAATTTTATTTTTTTAAAACATTATTCCTCCCACCATAATGTACACGTATTGCATAGTTTTCGTAAGAGGCACACAGATTAATTAGAATATTAACATTATCCCTTAACTCCAAAAAGTAAAACTCATGGTCAAGGTTTTGCTGATAGTTCAGGGAGAAAAAAATAACCAGTGTTGAAAAATAAATGAAAACTTATTTTTTTATTATTTACTATTTTACATGCAAAGCATATTAAAAGTGAATCTCCATCAATTTGACTATTCCACATTGAAACTCCATGCAACGGGAATTATGAAAGCTCTCTACACAATCCTAATGTGGTCAATAAATTATCCAGGTGTTTTCCTACAAATATTTAAGTATCTGAATTAATTGATTCTGCTACAAACAGTCCATTTTAGTTTCCATACAGTCTTTATAGGTAGCAGCAGCCATCTGATACTTAAATGTAGAAGAAAAAACTTGAATAAAATAGCCAAATCTTTCAAGAAACAAAGTTCACTGAAAAAAAGTAACGTTTAATATTATTATTATCTATTATTATTATTATAGGCATTCAGAAGGGGAATCAAAACAAAACACACATGTAATTAGTGTCCATCAGGTGATCATCACTAACATTCTGTTACTACCAAAGCAATATGTGTCAGTTCATGAACTGCTTATTAGATGTAAATACCTAAAAACAAACTAGTAATCAATATGTACAGAGAGAATGCCAGTAACAGTTTGTTGTATCTGAAATACACTGAATTCTTTTTGTCTCATTACTTCTATAAATTCCTTAATGTTCTTTTCATAAGCCATAATTACCTAAATAAAATACCGTAAGGTATTTCCCAATATGCATCACGTCTTCCACTCCACCATTGGGTTAAATCCTGCAGCAAATTAAACAGTACCTATTAACTAGACCTAAGAGACAATGGCTAGGTAATAGAAGAAAACCAAAACCCAAAAACCAAGTGTTGAATGAACTCTTCAGATTAGACCAGCTAATGCTAATTCAGATTGCACTTTGTGCTACTGATACACACCACATAGATTGTCCACTGGTCCATGTCCATTTTTAAAAATGGCTATAAGGAACCTACTAGACTAATAAATACTTACTAAAAGAATAGTTATGAAAATTTAATGTATTTATATTCCTCATCCATATTCCTCTCACATATTCACATGTAATTATTTTTAGAATAGGGATTTGGTTTTAACATGCTATGAGAGTCTAGCTAAGTAAAATAAAAAACCAATATGGGTTTAGGTTTTCCAGGGTAATTTTTCAAGTCTTAATACTGAGAATGAACCAACTTCTATACATCAATGAGAAATTTAACAACATGGAGGAAGGCACCTGATGAGCAAAATACTTGTTGTCTATTAGTATTATGCTTTCAGTTTAATGGAACAACAAAAGCGGCACCAGCTCTCAGATAAGTAATATATAAATCGCAATCCTAGTTGATGGGATGTCCTCTACTTTTCCGAGTGAGCATGGTTCCAAAGCAAAAGAAGCCAAGTCTGTTACATATTGGGAATGGTTCAGATACAGTGAGAGAATGTTAGCACTGACTTCAACATGTTATAAATTCTGACTCCTGGATGCTAGTTCTTTCTCACTTATTATTTTTCCCAATGAAAAGCTGGTGTGTTTGATTTCTTACATTACGAAATGAAAATCTACGCCCGAATCTTTTAACAGGCTATTCACTGAACCTTGTATAGTTATTAAATTAAGTGCCAACACTGCATGGAACTTACTAGGCACAGACTCAAGATTATAAAATACAAAAAAAAGATGAAAGATGACCATCACTATACAAATGAATATTGTCTAGGACATCAGATCAGTGATCAAACCCAAGGTCTTTTCTGTTTTATATTACAGTGTTGCATACAGACTTGTATTATTTTCAACAAAGTGTTAGTGGGCTCAAAATGTTACATTTTAATTTCTAATTATAAAAATCCAGGTTAATCCAAAAAACATAAATCCACATATAACTGAGGTAGGTTTTTCACCTTAGGAAAACATTGCTTTAACCACAATTAAAAAGTTACTTAAAAAAAAAAAATACATTGCTTCATATGTCTGCCCCTGATATTTAATTTTCTGTTTTAAACTACTTGAGCCAATGTGACAGTGCTAATCTCTACATTTAGTAAATTCCCTAAGAAATATATAAACACTACCCTCTTCCTCTCTAAAGGTAACTGTGGTGCAATAAAATGATTAACAACCCTAGAAAAATGAAATGGAGGTTACTTTGCTCAAGTTAATGTATGTCAGAAATCAGGGGACGACAAGTCATGTCCATTTTAAAGTTAGTGAACTGTTTTGAAAATAATATCATAAACACATTAAAACTTTGAATATGCTTTATTATACCATAAATTCCCAGGAAATATAAGAAACAAAATTTCTGAATGGAACTAATAATTTCACAAATACTAGCACTTTATTGACAACAGCCAAATTTTCTAAGGTAGTGCACGTATATTTAAGTTACCTTCTTAAAATCTCAATGCTTTTTATACATTTCAAAGGAAAATTATAGGAGATTCTAAATTTTTCAAAATTCAGTGTAAAAATCTACATGTGATATATATATACATCTTAAGGGCAGGAGGAAGGACTGCTTGTAAATTGCTTTGCCTGAGCTGTCAGGCTCCTGATTTGCACTAGGTACCATTATGTTTAAGATCATTGCTGGAAATTTTCCTAATAAACTGAAGAAAAGGATAAGTTTAAAAAACTGCTCAGTCTTTAAAGGCATTAAAAACTGGTATAATTCTGAAAGGGAAATGAAATATCCCTTACATACAGACTAAATAGAAATTTCAAATACTTTACTGAAAAACCAGCACACGAACATATTTTAAGGCTGGACACGGACAGCATTTTACAACATCCAAAGCTTGCACGCAAAACTAGGTAGTACCAATGTTTCCGCCACATGCCTAAGGGTAAGTGAAGGGGGACGAGTGCCCCAGGGCCAGCGCAGCGCCGGCGCCTGGCACGCCACTCGGACATGTGGACAGCAGATCACTCTTCCAGGATGCTCACTCTTCCAGGACGCTGGGTAAACACTCTCCGAAAAGGATGCCCTTATGTAGTAATTCTGCACCTACATCCAGTTTGGTAATCGAACATTGAGCTTTTTGGTAAATGTATTTAAAACCTATGAAAACTTCCCCAGAGACCAGATAAATTATTAAATAAACTATAAGGGGGACAAAATGCTGGTAGCTAACGTATGTTCATTCTAGGGTCTCCAGTGGAAGAGAGAGGAGGAAAGAGGTGACAACAGCTATTTCCAAACCTAGGTTATGATCAGAATCATCAGATGGTGAAATTTAAATATTTTGTCCAGGGTCTCACCCTAAATCTCTCTAGAAATTACAGCCAGGGAATTCTCTGTAAGCAACCCAAGTGATTCAGCCAAGGTTGAAAGTGAGAAGCCAATTTAGGTAATCACAAAGAATTTTAGGATTCAATGTGTGACATTTATCATTTACTCTACATTTGTCCAAATGTCTCACTTCCCTATTTTTCTAATAGTAAATAACGAAGGGACTTGGCAAGTGAAGAAAGAGTCAATAGGTTACCAAAATGGATTTTACTATGTTTAACTGGACAAGACAGTATGAGCATATTGGTCAGGATTCAACTACCAGACATTTTTTTAATGTTAATAAATCTTAAAAGAGGGGGTTTCCTTATTCAACATGAAAATTCAATATAAAACGACTCTAAACACTAAGTGATATTTAATAGAAAATTTGTACAATTCTTCAAAATTTTTAAAAATTGTTTTACAAAAAAAATCCAATGTTAGGAAAAAATAATCCCTTAAATTTGAGGTAGGGGAATAATTCTCTCATATGAGAACAACTATCACAGTGTTACTCTCCAGGTTAGAAATAAGGAAAATATTTCAATACTCTTTCTGTTTATGTACTAACTTTGTAAATGTAAGTATAAATGTTTTAAGTGTGGGTAAATATTTTGGTTTTGTTTTTAATGCAAATAATAATTAAAAATATGGATTTTTTTCTTTTACACTGAAATTGTACACACTCCACAAGTGACGAGTGAACAACTTTTTAAATATCTATTTTCACTTATAAACCTTGGAATAATAAAAATGGTAGTACCTACATAAGAAACTTTACAATGAAATTACAATTGTATGTTTTTCAAAAGCTAAAGTGATTTTAGATTTTTTCAACATTCAGATACAAAAATTATATATTTTAATTCATTGTAGCACAATTCAAGTATTCTCTAAAATTTTATATTTAGCCAACTAGTACATGATATTAAATGACTTTTCATAATAGCTTCTCTTTTTGAAGATGACTGTTACACAAAATGGTGTGACACTCTAGGACTCTAAATGGCTTAAAATAAGTTGAAAGAACAAATGACAATAGACAAAGCCTTTATGAGTAGTACATCAACAACACATATAAGTTTGCACACATCAGTAATAAGGCAATTGTGGGTAACTCCCCAAAAGTACTGGAATTCATGTAAACAAAGACTATGTATATTCCTTTAGGGAGAAAACACACTACCATAGATAAAATATATTCAAACGGTTGTGACTTTAAACCATATATTATTTGAATACCACACGGAACCAACAGGCATAACCTATCAATTTAATAACTGAGAGATGTTACTTATTTGTGAAATAGAAGGTTGATACTTTTTTGAAATAATGAAAAAGAAGTATTTTGAAAATAGACATCCACTGTTTTCTAGAAATAAATATACATACTTAGTGTATTGCAGCATAGGAGTATTGTCCTAGCATTAACCATAACATTCAATCAGTAGTTTTAAAATATTTTTTCCACATGGGGACTTCAATCTTCTACCTTGTTAGCTGACCAACAACTTTCAAAAGAGTTTTATTTTCCTGCTTTAGTTGTTCATTTTCATCTTCTATGTCATCTAGGTCCTTAAGGAAACAAAAAATAAAATATTATACGAGTTTTTTAAATACTTAAAAATATTCTGAAGATAAAAACACTTTAAAACACATACATGTGGGCAGCCCGGATGGCTCAGTGGTTTAGCGCCGCCTTCAGCCCAGGGTGTGATCCAGGGGACCAGGGATAGAGTCCCACGTCAGGCTCCCTCCATGGAGCCTGCTTCTCCCTCTGCCTGTGTCTCTGCCCCTCTCTTTCTGTGTCTCTCATGAATAAATAAATTAAATCCTAAAAAAAAATTTAAAATACATACATGTGCAGCAATGTCCACAATAGGCAAACTGTGGAAGGAGCTGCAGTGTCCATCGACAGATGACTGGATAAAGAAGCTGTGGTCCACATATACAATGGAATATTCCTCAGCCATTAGAAACGACAAATACCCACCATTTGCTTCGATGTGAAAGGACTTGGAGGGTATTATGCTGAGTGAAATAAGTCAATTGGAGAAGGACAAACATTATATGGTCTCATTCATTTGGGGAATATAAAAATTAGTGAAAGGGAATAAAGGGAAAGGAGAGAAAATGAGTGAAAATATCAATGAGGGTGACAAAACATGAGAGACTCACAATTCTGGGAAATGAACAAGGAGTGGTGGAAAGGGAGGTGGGCGGGAGGTTGGGGTGACTGGGTGATGGGCACTGAGGGGAGCACTTGGCGGGATGAGCACTGGGTGTTATGTTAAATGTTGGCAAATTCAACTCCAATAAAAAAGAAATTTAAATAAATAAATAAAATAAAAAATAAAAAATAAATAAAATAAAATACATACATGCAAAGATAATTCATACAAGCATTTAATTTGGAAAAAACAAGTGCCAATTCTGAAAACAACTTTAGATGGAATACACCCCACCTGAGGGAGCATCCACTTCAAGTCCTTCTCATTAGTATCACAATAAGATAGATCATCTCGTGTCAGATTTTTCAGTTTAAGAGAAGCCAAAAATCAGAATTCTTTAATTTGTATGTCTTCCAATTTTTAATCATTATAAATACCTAATTTTTTAGCTAAAAACAGATCTCCACTTCCCCCAAATTGAGGGCTAAAGAAAATACATATGTGGGTAATATAAGGCTCAGGGCCTTGGATTACAGTCTGTCAAATGGGGCATCAAAAAGATCAAGGTGTAAGGGTTTTTTTTTTTTTTTAAGATTTTATTTATTTATTCATGAGAGACACACACAGAGAGAGGCAGAGACACAGGCAGAGGGAGAAGCAGGCTCCATACAGGGAGCCCAATGTGGGACTCGATCCTGGGACCCTGGGGTCATGCCCTGGGCTGAAGGCAGCCGCTGAACCGCTGAGCTGCCCAGGGGTCCCCAGGGCGTAAGTTCTGAATGCACTCCTCTCATTCTGTAGGATCTTGAACAAGGGTGCACGTTGTAAGGTGAAAATCTGAAGCATAGAGTTGATCTGGTTCAATTTGTGTTCAGCTTTTCTCTAACATCGTGTTTGAGGAGCTTAAAGAAAAATGAAAGCCACTAAACTAAGTAATTATCCTCCAGCTTTAAAGTCATATGATTCCAGGTGTATGTTCCCTATATCAATCCTAGTGCCAAATATATAACCATCTGGTAAATATGAAGATAATCCACTCTAAGTTTCATTTAGAAGAAACTATTTCAAGGCAGTATGTTTACTGATAGTTGTGAAAGCACATATTTTAAAATTTATCCTTGTATTTCAAAATACTAAAACTTGGAGTAATCAATTTAAATTATAAGTATTCTGCTGGATAACAGCATTCTAGTAAATTTAGCATACTACCTTTGGACAATAGGTAAACGTTTTAAAATGTGCAAAAACAGAATCTGCATTTACTCACAAACTAAATGAATGATGTTGGGGAACTTACCTGTTGAAAGCAACAACAATAAATATACAAGATTTCAAGAATTACTACAACTGAGACCCAAGATTTATTATTTTTTTTGAGACCTAAGATTTAGAATTAAATAATAAATTATATTCTTGTATCATCACTAAGTTATAAGCTATAAGAGCAGGTGTTTTATCTTTTTAATGCACACAGTGCCTAAGACAGTACTAATATATCACAGACATCAAAACTATTTTCAGATTTTATTAAATCATATTCCAAAACCAACAGAGGCAGATTTCCCGGGTTCTAACCAAGATGAAAGACTGTCTACAATCATGGAAGATCTTAGACTTGGGGCTATGGAATACCTAATGTCAAATACTGGCTCAGATAGTTACTATGTGATTACTAACTATGATTTTGAGCAAGTTAAACTCTAGGTTTCGCAGTCTTCATCTATTACCTGTAGTTAATGCTCCAGAGCTTTATTAGAATGGATCTGCATGTAGGAAGCCTCTATTTTCTCTTCTTTCACTGTTAGAGTTAAAATTGGCTTAGGAATCTGTTCCCCTTTTCCCTGAAGCAAAAGTATTTCCATCTTATTTAGAGCCTTTTAATATGCAGAACTATGGAATCTCTTCTCAACACTATCACCTAAATATGGCTTAGCACTAATACCTGCTTCTTAAGCAAAAAATAAATTCTAGGGCTGAATGCAAGAAAAAGAGTTACAAAATAGTATAATAGAGACCTCGGGGGGGTAAGCTAAACCTAAAGTGGGAGGTGTCTAAGTATAACTGGAGGGGGAAAAACTGGTGAAAATACACACAAAGACATCTGGAGTTTCTTATGGCAAGAAAGTAGCAAGTTTAGTTGTTCACTGAGGCAACTCTGTGCCAATATCCTTTTATGTGTGGTGGTGACCAAGCTGCCTCTCACCTCCAGACTCTTAACAAAGCACTGAACAAATCCATTCATCAGTCCATCCCCAAAAGAATAGTATTAACTGAATACAACTGATAATTGGCCAGAGGAAATCAGTTTATAGAATGAAATGATGATTCTTACTACCACAAATTACCATCTCATTAAAAAAATGAAATTAAATAATCTCTTCATATACATATATTTTCATGTATACATATACATATTTCTTTCAGTTGCCAGGAAAAAAAAAGAAGAAAAAAAACTATGAAACTGGAATGTGTGAATACTCACTCTATTTAACAAATCAATTTCTTCTTTGAGTTTTCCGATCATTTCCTCTTTATCTTGCATTAGTCTCACAAGTCGTAAGTTTTCTTGCCTTTCTCTTACTACTTCCTGGTAGATATAATTACAAAGTATTAATTGGGAAGTAACTAGCTGTTTTTAACCTTAAATGACATGCGTCTGTCAAGTCTGGCGGAGTGCCTTAGACATAGGAAGATTTCCAATGCATTTCTTAAGTAACCTGTGAGGGAAGGAAAAACCTATCCTAAGAAAGACCCAAAGAATGAGAGGAATACAGGAGTTGTAAAATGTATTTTTTTTTTTTGTCTCAAAGATTTATTTATTTGAGAGAGAGAGAGTCCACAAGTCCAAGTGCGTGTGAACATGGGCACAGGAGCAGAGTTGGACAGGCTCCAAGCAAACTCCTTGCTGAGCATGGAGCCCCAGGCCGCCTTGATCCCACAATCCATGAGATCATGACCTGAAACCAAGAGTCGGATGCTTAACCAACTGAGCCATCCAGGTGCTCCATATTTCTGAATATGTTTACACAATTCTTTAACACTATTACCCGGGGCACCTAAGTGGCTCGGTCAGTTAAGTGTCTGCCTTGATATGACCCCAGGGTCCTGGGATCAAGCCCTGGGTCGAGCTCCCTTATTCAGTGGGGAGTCTGCTTTTCCCTCTCCCCCCACCTCAACTTGTTCTCTCTATTTCAAATAAATAAGTTCTTAAAAACAAAACAATACAAATACTAATACCCAATGACTTACCCTCTTTTAACACTTCACCACCATTAGTAATGAATAGCTTACTTTTTTAATGGATAATTTCCTGTTTGAGGAAATTCAAATTTTTTATTCAAAATACAAGGTTTGGGCCGCCTGGGTGGCTCAGTCAGTTAAATGTCCGCCTTGGGATCAGATCATGATCCCTGGGTCCCGGGATCAAGTCCCACATCGGGCTCCCTGCTCAGTGGGGAGTCTGCTTCTCCCTCTACCTGCTGCTCTCCCTGCTTGGGCTCTCTCTCTGACAGATAAATACAATCTTTTTAAAAATCTTAATTCAAAATACAAAGTTGAAGGGGCACCTGGGTGGCCCAGTCCACTAAGCCTCCGACTCAGGCAGTGATCTCAGAGTAGTTAGATAGAGCCCCTTGTCAGCTCCACCTCAGCAGGAGTCCGTTTAGGATTCTCTCATTCTCCCTGCCCCCACAATAAATAAATAAATAAATAAATCTTTTTAAAAAATACAAAGTTTAAGAAAAGGTGATGGCTGTACGGAAACCTCTAAACAGAAAAATAATGGTCCTTGAGGTTGCCTGTGGCTCTGCTAGTTAATAGATAAAATAAAGGAACTGAAATAGATTACTGGTTTTTAAACTTTTTTTCTTTAAATAACACAACACTTTTTCCAAAGAAATCTTATTTAGAATCCAGGGCCTTGGGCTGGGTGGACTATTTTGGGGGCGAAAGAAAAGCAAAACTGAAAAATTTTGCACAGAATTTAATCTCTTTCCTATTAACCCTCAGAAAAGGCGGCCAGTCACCCTCATTCATCAGCTGTTGCCAAACTACTAGGAAGTGGATCCAAACTTGTGGGGAGCTGTAAAAGTCTTTCTGAAGAAACACTTGAAACCTATTAGACTATGTATTCCTTAAAGTTTTTAATTTAAACTCACAGAAACTGGTATCAAAAATTGAGATGTGAACTAGAAACATTCATAATGCCATACAATTTTTTTAAATTAAATTTCTATGTAAAACAATCTTTATATCACAGGGAATAATTTCAACTCATCAAAACAAAACATATTTTCAACAATCAGAAAGTAATCAGCACCATTAGCAACTTCACAGATTAAATGTCGACAGAAGAAAACCTGAGTGTATGGTTAATAAATTTATGCCAATATTCATTTAACTTGTTTTCAAGGATACTCCTAAACAGGCTTATTCTGACAATAGTTTCAAACACCAAAGATAGCTCTAGGGTCAAACTAGAAACCAGAAGAAAGTCTACAAATGATAAACTCTACAGATAACGTAATAAATGCACAGCAGGACACACTGCCAGCATAGACTTGTAACCATTTCAAAGACAGACTGTCTTTAATATATTAGAGGTAACTTGGGGCAGAATGGAAGTGCCCATTAAATTTTTTTTTTTTTTAGTGCCCATTAAATATTAAGGAATAGGCTCCATTCCTAAAAATCTTAACATCAAGAGAACTGGATAGGAAAGTATTAAGGCCATCAGAAAATGCCTAGCCACAATGCATCTGGAAAATATATACTTAAGACCGTGATTCAGAACTGCTACTTGACTATATATGGAAATGCCAATTAACACTAATGATATCTTCCACTAGCGCCTCTCATTTTTTCCCCTTTGTTGGCACTCTCTCTCCCATACAAATTTCAATTTGTTTTCTCAGCTGCTATAAAAGTAAAAAAATAAAAAAAAAAGGAATCCCAATGGTATATTAATTTTATCAATCTTAAGTAATTTGTAATTCATACCTTTTCAAGATCTTCAATTTTCTTTTCCAACATGCTACTTGAGACCAAATTACCTGAAGTATTTGCATCCCTGTTATATCGGCTGAACCCACTTCTATCTGTTCGGGGATATCTACTTGAGACATCTTCTTCAGAGGCAGTTGTGCTATGGAAATAAAAAGATGTATTTTATAAGTACGTAATACTCAGCAAGAAGAATGCCAGGAATATTTTCTATTCACCTGAGATAACTACCATTCCCTGAGGACACATGGTTTTAGAAGCCGACTCATTTATAACTAAAGAAATTAATCATTATTCCAACACAACCAAAAAAATTTTTTTTAGTTAATTCTTTTGACCAATAATTACTGAGTAGCTGCTAAGTACCAGACACTGTTCTAGGCATGAAGATGTAACAGCAACAAAGACATGGACTCTGCCTTTCATAGGGCTTTCAGTTTACCAGGGAACAGAACCAATCATAATAAAGCAAGATGACCGTGACAATAAGGTAAGAGGCCTAAGGTACTATGACAACTATGACAGGAGACTTAAGGTAGATTATCTGTGACAGAAAAGCATTTTGTTTCCTTTTTCTTAAGTTCCAATCCATCATGGACTAATACTTCTTGTAAGATCAAATAAAAACAAACTAGTAGAAAAATAAAAATTTAGAAGGCCATATAAAATACAATTTCAATGTTTTATTAGCCATGCCCACAAAATTAATTTCAATAATATAATTAGAATGAACAGAAAAAAGAATTACATAAAACTGTGTGCTTTCACTGAAGTATGCATATAGGCAATCACAGAAAACAGCCATCACACTAATTAATAACTTTTGTCATTTCAGAATTCTAACTTAACTCAAAGTGATGACTGACTGAAATGGCAATTCTTCATATCAAATACCAGTTCAAACTCTCTGAACTAATAGTATATAAGAGTTTTTAATGTTATAAGTGAGTCTGCTTCTTGTTTTTTTGTATTCGTTACCCATTACTGCATTAAAAACTACACCAAAATTGGTGGCTTAAAACAACACACGCTTATTATCTCATAACTTCTGTTGGTCAGAAATCTGGAAGCAGTTTAGCTGAGTGGTTATGTTTCAAGGTCTTTTATGAGGTTTTGGTCAGGTCTGCAGTCATGTGAAGGCTTGACTGGTCTAGAGAATTCGCCATTAAGTTCACTCACATGGCTGATGGCAAAAGGCTTCAGTTTCTAACTGGCTGTTGACCAAAAGCCTCAGTTCTCAGTACACAGGCTTCTCCACTGGGCAGTTTACCACATGGCAGCTGGTTTCCAGAACAGACAAGACAGACACGCATATCTGCTATGACCTAATCTTACAAGTGACATACTATCACATCAACCCTACGCATACTGCCGTGTGGAAACGGATTGCAAGATGTAAATACAGGAGGCAGGGCATCTATCTGGGAGCTCTCTCAGAGGCTGGCTACTTCTATGATTTCTTTTAATTGCACTTAACAGAGAAACTGGTTCCATAGATGTACATTGACAGGAATAGAAGATATTTTAAAGCAATTTCAGCTCAGGGTATTAATTTTTAACTTTTAACTCAAAATCCAGAAAATCATGCTTTTTAAAATTTGTCCTCAATCCTTCGTTGGTAGCCAAAACCAATAACTTATCCATCAAAATTATAATTCAGTCTAAAATAGCTTTTGATAAAAAACAATGGATTCTTAAACTATTAATTTCCTATGCATTGGTTTTCTTTCAATGAAAAATGAAATTCAAAGTGTATCTTAACCAAATTTGTAAATGTGACAAACTTCTTACCAAGTTTGTCTTACCCATTTGATTTTAACATTTATAAATGTGCACTACAAGAATTACCAACTACTTTACTGATAATTGTTACTATACTGTGAAACCCATCATAACAATTTATGGAAACTTTTCCCCCAAATTTCTAACTTTCATTTTTGTCCTTTGATATTATGTAACATTAAAAACATCTGACATTCTTTTTTCCGTGGAAGGCTAATAAGGTCATTTTTTAAAAAGAGTAAGGCTATCAGATAAATAAGTCTAATTCACATATTTAATGAGTTTGGGGACCAAACTGGTTTCATCTTGCAAAAACACTGAACATTCATCCCAAAGTTCAAACACTTTTGTCGGAATATTTTCCTTTGAAAATTACTGTATTCCTTAGCGTACGGTAACAGTCGACTGGCTTGGCTTCCAAACTATCACTTACTTTTAAAAAAAAATCTCAAATTTATTGCATTAGTGTAAGCAATTCACACTTTTATAGTGAACTACTGCTAATCTAGCTGATATAGCAAGTACACTGTTTAGTTCAGCTGACATAGCAAGACTTTCTCAATGGAAGAAGCAGGACGTTGCTTTACATTATGGCACAAGTTCCAGCATGTTTTTCTTGTCACCAGCTCTCTATAATCAGAACATACTCCCACAAAAGCAAAGCAAAACTGCAAACCACATTGATTTGTTAACCCTTTAAAATTTTAAATAACTCATAGTAAGCTACATTTGTCAGAAAGTAAGCTGAAAAATAAATTCTGCCTTTGTATCACTGTCATATTAACAAAATCAACGTGTTAATCAAATTATAATAAAAATTGCTTTCCTAAGCTTGTCTCAGAGAGTCAGTCGGTCTTCTGTATCACTAAATTATACCCAAGTATATCAAGCTATGGTGTTGTCAAAAAGTATTACATAAACTACCTTCTTTGCTACAGATTCATCCAACATTTCCAAACAAACATCTTTGTCTTTTTGTTTGTATGTAGTTGTTTTCAATGTTAGCAACATGAAATGAGACTTAAAAAGAAACGAAAAAAGCCCTAATGATTACATATGAAATCATGGAGATCTGCTTCTGTCAGCTTCTTAACTGTAATATTTCTTCTTTCAAAATGCATTTGTGGTTGTGAATGTATTTATGTAATACTTATAAATGCCACTTAAACAACCCACTGTGGTTTTAGCACTTCCCCATCAATTATGGCTAAAAATTGAACTCAGTACAGGCATTCCTCAGAGATACTTTGGGTTTGGTTCCAGACCACCACAATGAAGCAAGTCTCGCAATAAAGAGGATCAAATGATTTTTTTTGGTTTCCCAGTGCATATGAAAGTTATGTTACACCATATTGAAACCTCTTTTTTAAATTTTATGTAACTATGTCAGTAAGTTTTTTTACATTTTTATTTAAATTCTAGTTAGTTAACATACAGTACAATATTGGTTTCAGGAGTAGAATTCAGTGATTCATCACTTACATACAACATTCAGTGCTCATCATAACATGTGCCCTCTTTACACCCATCACCCATTTAGCCCATCCCCAACCCACCTCGCTCCATTAACCCTGTTTATCCCCTATCGTTGAGTCTCTTAAGGCTTGTTTCCCTCTCCTTGCTTTTCCCCCTTCCCATATGTTCACCTATTTTGTTTCTTAAATTTCACATATGAGTGAAACCATATGGTTATTTGTCTTTCTCTGACTTATTTTGCTTAGCATAATACACTCTGGCTCCATCCACATTATTGCAAATGGCAAGATTTCATTCTTTTTGATGGCTGAGTAATATCCAGATCATCTGTATCCATTCAAACTATGGAAACATAGTTTGTCTAGTGTTGATACTGCTGCTATAAACATCAGGGTGCATATATCCCTTCGAATCTGTATTTTTGTATCCTTTGAGTAAATACCTAATAGTGCAACTGATGGCTCATAGGGCAGTTCTATTTTTAACTTTTTGAAGAACCTCCATACTGTTTTCCAGAGTGGCTGCACCAGCTTGCAAGACAGAATGCCCACTCTCACCACTTTTATTCAACATGTACTGGTGGTTTTAGTCACAGCAATCAGACAGTATAATGATATAAAAGGCATCCAAATTGATTACGAAAAAGTAAAACTCTATTTGCAGATGATATGATACTATATACAGAAAACCCTAAAGAATCTATCAAAAGACTACTAGAACTGATAGATGAATTCAGCAAAGCAGCAGGATACAAAATAGATATACAGAAATCTGTTGCATTCCTATATATTAATAATAAAACAGTAGAAAGTGAAATTAAGAAAACAATCCCATTTACTAAAACTATACCATAAGCAACAAAATATCTAGGAATAAACTTAACCAAAGAGGTAAAAGATCTATACTCTGAAAAGTATAAAGCACTGATGAAAGAAATTCAAGATGACACAAATAAATGGAAAAATATTCCATGCTCATGGATTGGAAGAACAAATATTGTTAAAATGTCTATACTACCCAGAGCAATCTACACATTTAAATGCAATCTTTACCAAAATATCAACAGAATTTTTCACAGAATGAGAACAAACAACCCTAAAATTTGCATGGAATCACTAAAGACCTCAAATAGCCAAAGCAATCTTGAAAAAGAAAAACTAAACTGGAAGTATAACAATTCCAGATCTCAAGTTGTATTACAAAACAGTGGTAATTAAACAGTATGGTACTGACATATAGAAATAAATGCACAGATAAATAAAATAGAAAACCAGGAAATAAACCCACAATTATACAGTGAATTAATCTTTGACAAAGAGGGAAAGAATATACAATGGGAAAAAGTCTCTTCAACAAATGGCGCTGGGACAACTGGACAGCAATAGGCAGAAGAATGAAACTGGACCAGTTTCTTTCATCATACACAAAAATAAACTCAAAGTGGATTGAATACCTAAATGTAAGACCTGAAACCATAAAAATCCTTGAAGAGAGTACAGGCAGTAATCTCTCAGGGCCATAACAACATTTTTCTAGATATGTCTCCTAGGCGAAGGAAATAAAAGCAAAAATAGATTATTGGGATGGCAAAAAATAAAGTTTCTACACAGCAAAGGAAACAATTGAACTAAAGGGCAATCTACTGAATGAGAGAAGATATCTGCAAATGACAAATCTGATAAAGGGTTAGTATCCAAAAGAACTGATACAAATCAGTATCCCAAAACAAATAATCCAATTAAAAAATGGGTAGAAGACATAAACAGATATTTCTCCAAAGAAGACATACAGATATTCAATAGACACATAAAAAATTCTCAACATCAGTCATTATCGGAGAAATGCAAATCAAACTACAACATAATATCACCTCATGACTCACAGAATGGCTAAAATCAAAAACACAAGAAACAAGTGTTGACAAGGATGTGGATAAAAAGGATCCTCCTGTACTATTGGTAAAAATACAAATTGGCACAACCATTGTGGAAAACAGTATGGAGGTTCCTCAAAAAATTAAAACTAGAACTACTGTACGACCTACGAATCACACTGCTGAGTATTTAACCAAAAACTATGAAAACACTAATTCAAAGGGATACATGCACCCCTATATTTATTACAGCTTTTTACAATAGCCAAACTATGGAATCAGCCCAAGTGTCCATCAATAGATGAATGGATAAAGAAGAGGTGATATACATACATACATACATACACACACACACACACACCTATTCATGTATCATTCAGCTGAATATTATTCAGTCATGAAAAAGAATGAAATCCTGCCATTTGCAACATGGATAAAGCCAGAGGGTATAACACTAATCGAAGTCAGTCAAAGAAAGACAAATAGCATATGATCTCACTAATATGTGGAATTTAAGAAAGAAATAAATTAGCAAAGGAAATAAGAGACAAACCAAGAAACAAACTCTAAATTAGAAAGAAAAAAATGATGGATACCAAAGGGAGTTGTGTTGAGAGATGGGTGAAATAGAGGATAAGGTTTAAAAAGTATACTTATGGGGATCCCTGGGTGGCGCAGCGGTTTGGCGCCTGCCTTTGGCCCAGGGCGCGATCCTGGAGACCCGGGATCGAATCCCACATCAGGCTCCCGGTGCATGGAGCCTGTTTCTCCCTCTGCCTGTGTCTCTGCCTCTCTCTCTCTCTCTCTGTATGACTATCATAAATAAATAAAAATTATAAAAAAAAAAAAAAGTATACTTATGGGGCAGCCCCGGTGGCGCAGCGGTTTAGTGCCGCCTGCAGCCTGGGGTGTGATGCTGGAGACCCTGGATCAAGTCCCACGTCAGGCTGCATGGAGCCTGCTTCTCCCTCTGCCTGTGTCTCTGCCTCTCATTTTCTCTCTGTGTCTCTATGAATAAATAAATAAAATCTTAAAAAAAAGTACACTTATGATGATGATAAACACACACACACAAAATATTCAAAAAAGTCAATGTAATCCATCACATCAACAGGCTAAAGAAGAAAAATCAAATGATCATACAAATAGATGTAGAAAAAAATATGGCAAAATCCAACACCTACTCATGAAGAAAATTCTAAGACAAATTAAACACAAAAGGGAATTTCCTCACCTTGGTAAAGAATACCTACAAGAAACCTACATCACACTAAATGGTGAGACACTTGAAGCTACCTTGCTAGGACCAGGAACAAGGGTAGAATGTCTCCTCTCAGAACTCATTTGCAATATCTTAGAGGAAGTCTCAGCTTATGTAACAAAACAAGAAAAGGAAAAAGATACACAGATTGGGAAGACAAAAATAAAACTATTTGTTCAATGATGACATCATTGTCTATGCAGAAAATCCAAAATAATCAACAAAAAATTCTTGCAACTAACAAACAATTACAAGTTATAGCAAGGTTGCAGGATACAAGTTTAAAACACAAAAGTCAATCAATCACTGTCCTATATACTAGCAATAAACAACTGGAATTTGAAATTCAAAACACAATATATTTACATTAAGCTCCCCCCAAAACAAAATATTTAGGTATAAATATAGTAAGAAAGTACTGCATCTGTATGAGGAAAACTACAAAATTCTAAAGAAAGATATCAAAAAAGAACTAAATAAATGGAGATATTCTCAGCTAATGAATAGGAAGACTGAATATTAGCAAAGCATCAATTCTTCGCAACTTGATCTGTAGTCAATGCAAGCCCAACCAAAATCCCAGCAAGTTATTTTGTATTAACAAACTAATGCTAAAGTTTACACGGATAGGCAAAAAACAAAAACAAAAACAAAAAACAAAAAGAGAATAGCTAACACAATATTGAAGAACAAAGCTGGAAGACTATACTATAAAGCCACAGTAATTTAGACAATGTAGTAGTGCAGAAGGAATATAGGGCAATAGAATCGATAGGGAGCCCAGAAATAAACTCATATAAATAACCCACAAATATCCCCACAACTGACCTTTGACTAAGAAGCAAAGGTAATACAATGGAGCAAAGATAAAAGATAGTCTTTTCAACAAATGGTGCTAGGATAGCTGAACACCCACATGCAAAATATGAAAAATTAAAACAAAGACTTTATATCTTTCACAAAAATCAACTCAAAACGGATCACAGACCTAAATGCAGAATGCAAAACTGTAAAACTCCTAGAAGATAATTAACATAGGTGAAAAACTAGGAAATTCTGGTTTTGACAATTACTTTTTAGATTCAATGGCAAAGGCATAATCCATGAAAGAAATAATAGTTGGACTTCATTAAAATTAAAAATTCCTACTCTGTAAAGGACAATGTTAAGCAAATAGGAACATAAGCCACACTGAAAGAAAATACTTATAAAAGACACATCTGACAAAGAATTATAATACAAAATGTACAAAGAACTCTTAAAACTCAACAATAAACAAACTCTATTAAAAAAAAAAAAGGCCAAAGATCTTAACAGATACCTTGTCAAAGAAGATACACAGAAGGCAAATAAGCATATTAAGAGATGTTCCATATTATGTCATCAGGGAAATGCAAATTAAAACAATGCACACCTATGAGAATGGCTAAAATCCAAAACAGTGACAATCCCCAAATATCGTTGAGCACTAGAACAAGAACTCTCATTCACTGCTGGTGGGAATGTAAAATGGTACAGTAATTCTGGAAGACAGTTCAGTAGCTTCTTATAAAACTAAGTAATACTTTTAACCATATGATCCATCAATCATGCTTGGTATTTACCTGAAGAAACTGAAAACTTATGTCTACACAAAAATCTGCACTGCGAAGTTTACAGCAGCTTTATTCCTACTGCCAAAATTTAAAAGCAATCACAATATCCTTTCCTAGATGAGTGGCCAAATAAACTGTGACATATCCAGATAATAGAATATTATTCAGTGCTAAAAAGAAACTTAAAGGCATATTACTAAGTGTAAGAAGCCGATATGAAAAGGCTATATACTGTAGGATTTCAATTATATGACACTGTGGAAAAGACAAAACTATGGAGAAAGTAAAGATCACTCGTTTCCAGGAAGCAGGGGGGAGAGATAATTCGGGGAGGATAAATAGGTGGGAAGTACATATGGTTTTCAGAGCAGGAAAAATACTCTGTATATCATAATAATGAATATTTGTTATTCATTTGTCCAAACCTATATAGCATGTACAACACTAAGAGTGAACCATAGTGTAAACTATGCACTTTGGGTGATTATGATGTGATATGGAAGTTTATTGATTTTAACAACTGTGCCTTTCTGTTGGGGAAAACTGATGATGCATGAGGCTATGTGTGAGAGGAGGTAAGGGATATACTGGAAATCTTGGTACCTTCCCCTTAATTTTGCTATTAATTTTAAACAGCTCTAAAAAATTTGAATTTAAAATTTGAAATTAAACAATCATGGCACTTCCACTCGTTAATTTCCTATTCATAAAGGAGTCTACTGATCATGCAGTTGGGTGTGATGATGACAATATTAAAATGCAATTCAAGCTTCTAAGTGTTTTTACTCTCAAGTTCTGTTCTTATCTTGTCAAGGGTTGGTAACCAACAGTTCAGGGACCACACATTGAATAGTAGCACTACGCATGCTAGAGAATATTTATTTATTTATTTAAAGATTTTATTTATTTATTCATGGGAGAAAGAGATAGAGGCAGAGACACGGGCAGAGGGGGAAGCAGGCTCCGCACAGGGAACCTGACATGGGACTCGATCCCAGGACTCCAGGATCACATGCCGGGCTGAAGGCAGAAGCTTAACTGCTGAGCTACCCAGGCATCCCGCTAGAGAATATTTAAAATCAGATTTAAGGGACGCCTGGGTGGCTTAGTGGTTGAGGTCTGCCTTCAGCCCAGGGCATAACCCCAGGGTCCCAGGATCGAGTCCCACGTGGGACTCCCTGCATGGAGCCTGCTTCTCCCTCTGCCTGTGTGTCTCTGCCTCTCTCTGTGTCTCTCATTAATAAATAAATAAAATCTTAATATAAAATAAAATTTTAAAACTTTTCACTTAACACTCCAAAATAAGCATATCATAATAATCTGTGTAAGAGATGATGATGTCCTAGATTGATGTGTTGGCATTGTTGGCATTGAAGATACAAAGTCAGTAAGACTTGATAAATGATTGAATGTAGATGGGTAGGGGGGAGTGTCATAAACAATGTCCAGATTTCTGGCTTGAGATCATCAAAGTGGACTTTGATTCCAACTACTGAAATCCACCAGGTTTCACAAGTTTACTTTTGAACATGCTGAGTTTCAGATATTTCTGAGATACTTGTAAGTACATATTTAAAAGTTGTTGGTTAGACAGGTATAGAGTTAATGATGACTTGGGATTCACTGGTATATATACAGGTAGTGACAGAAGTCATAGTAGTAAAGAAAATTTCTGGCACAAACACAGAAAGCAAAAAGAGAATAAAGCTGAAGACAGAACTGAGTAAACCAACACATAAAAAAACAAGTACAGGAAAGGAAGAACTACAAATAAGACTGAGAAATAGCGGCAAAGTGATAGAAAGGAAATCGAGAGAGTAAGGTATCACTGAAGCCATATCATATTATAGAAGGTCATCAGAATCATTTAAAAAAGTTTTTCTCTTAAAAAATTCAATTACCTGCATCAATATTATTCATGTAGAAATTACAATGCTGACAACCATAAACACAAAAATCTAGAAACATGAATATCCCCTAACAGCTCTGTATTTGTTTGATGCACAAGCTTAAGACAGTATTTTAGAAAATTTAACCCACTGACAATTTCTGAAATCCTTCATATTAGGCTTGTCATTACATAAATGAAATTATTATACAAATTCAAAACAAGGAATAATTATTACTAAAAAAATTAGTGCTTTATCCCCATTATATATAAGGTTTATAAGGAATACTATTAAAATTGTGAATAACTGTTATTTGATCTTCTGGCAAATTTAGCTCTATTTTAAAAACAAATGTTTTCAACCTATTTTGAAGGACATATATATACAGTGCAAAATACACAGAGCAAAAAAAGGTTGTGTCAGAGGCAACTGAGTGTGGCTTAGTTGGCTAAAGCACCTGCCTTCAGCTCAGGTCATGATCCCAGGGTCCTGGGATCAAGTGCCACGTCAGGTTCCCTGCTCAGTGGAGAGTCTGCTTCTCCCTGTAGCCCTCCTCCTGCTCATGCACTCGCTCGCTCTCTCTCTCATGCTCTCTCTTTCTCAAGTAAATGAATTTTTTTTTAAATAACACTTGTTTCATCAACTTCAAAAAGTTTGTAATATTCTACTTAGGAATGTTAACACAAGTCTCTAATAGAATTCCAAAAAGAATCCCCTCTGTCCTTAGCTATAAAAATATTAACCATAATGTCCAGAAAAGGGAAAAGAATAAAGTGTCATCAAAGATAAATACTTCCAAAAAAAAAAAAAAAGATAAATACTTCCATTTACTGAAAGTTTTTCCCACCTGGGAATTTTTTAACATCTTCTTGTGGAAAGACAAGGAGGTGTTATGATGGGGAATAAAACATTGTTATTCTAAAACTATCATGAGAACAAGATTGGCACAGCATTATAAGATTACAGCTAGAGGAATTTTCCACTAAAATAGGTATTTTAAGGCTTAGCAATTAGAAGAAATACAAGACTCATGAATAAAATCCTACTTTTAGAATGGATATCAAATATTTAGCAGTACTGGATAAACTATGAAATCTCTAAATAATCAGCAAGTACATCACCGGCCTTCATATTTTTAACATATTTTGCTATCTTACTCTGTTACTCCCACTCCTCAAAACAGCCCCTTACTCTGTACATCTTCTCTTTCTTCTTCCTTTACACACACACACACACACACACACACACACACACACACCTAAAGATCAAAATAAAAAACTCAGACGCTACTCAAGTCGATAGATATTAACTATGGGAAACAAAAAATATAAATAATTTATCTCCAGTAATCCCACCAACCCAGAGATAACTGTCGATACATTTTACAATATAATAGTTTTTAACTTTTTTGGATCACAGCTCCCTTTGAAAGTCTGACAAAAAGATAAATATTTATTTATAAGCAAATATTATATTCTATTACATAGAATTTTAGTAGATTTCAAGGGTTATGAACACTTGATATATATTATGATACTTCATTTTGCATCATTCTCTTTATAATATACTCTCCCTCTCTCCATTTAACATAAATAGGTAATAATTATCCTATATAATTCATGGTTTTCTAAAGCATCAGTTTAATGTCTGCATTATAACTATTTATACTATATTAATAAGTTATAGCTTATAACCTACCTCATTGTTAGAAATTTAAGTTTTCCCTGTTAGGGGCTACCTATCATACACACTCACTTCTGGTATATTACATATAGTGAATTATCCTAAAAAGATCAAATATAACAGTTATCTCATCAAATGTACCTGGTGGCTAAATTTCACTACCCGAGGTATAGACAAAACAAACCCAGAGAACATTCTTCTAGATGTAAGTCACTGCATTAGGTAAGAAGAGCTAAAATTATACACTTTTCATTATTATCTTAACATGTGTCTCCCAAACAGCCAAGCATAGTACACCTTGCACCTCAGAATTATTCAACACATATTTGACATAAAACATCTATTTTATTTTTTAAGAAAAATCTTCAACTAAGCAATATGACAAATTTCTGTGTATTAAGAGGGACACCTGGGTGGCTCAGAGGTTGAGCGTCTGCCTTCGGCTCAGGGTATCCCACATCGGGCTCCCTGCAAGGAGCCTGCTTCTCCCTCTGCTTGTGTGTCTCCCTCTCTCTACGTCTCTCATGAATAAATAAATAAAATCTTTAAAAAAGAGAAATATTTCTGTGTATTATGAATAAATAGGAACCACAAAAATTTACACGTGAATATTCACAGCACACTATATATTACATATCCTAATATAATTCATATGAACCAAAACGTGGAAACACCTCAAATGTCCATCAACTGATGAATGGTTAAACAAAATGTGGTATTATCCAGGCAGACTATGTAACACAGATAAACCTTATAGATGTTATGCAAAATGAAAGAAGCCAGACCAAAAGGCCACATATTGTATAATTTCATTCATATGCATTATCCAGCATATGCAAATCTCTAAAAACACAAAGCAGAGTACCAGTTGCTGAGGCTGAAGGGAAAAATGGAGATTGGCAAACTATTTAATAGGCATGGAGCTTCCCCTTTTTTTGGAAAAAAAACTGGGGAGGAGAAGCTCTAGAACTAGATAGTGTTAACAGTTATGCAACACTGGGTAAGTACAATCGACCACAGAATTGTACACTTTCAAAGGATAAACTTTATGATATTTGAACTACATCTCAAAACTCTTAAAAACAGAGATTAAATATGGAATAGCAAATTCAGATTCGTGCTTAGTTTCCAAGGAAATATAATACTTAAAATGCACTTAAAAATAATATTATACCAAATATTATTACATAATTTCTCTTTCTTGATTATAAGGATAACTTAAGCTCTTGCTGGGTCTGAAGAATATTGGAACAAAAGTTATTTTCCCATACTGTAGCTAGAACAAAGTAAAGATAACTGAGTAGACTCTATGACATCCAAAGCTACATAAGTTGAAGTTATTTTGCAAAAAAAAACTATGTTAAACAAAAATATCCGGTTATTGGTACCTTCCAGTTTGTTGGGAGTCAAAATAAGCTAAATTAAACTCTGACCAAATGCTCTGCATTGTACCCATACTAGGCAAATAATATTACCCTGAGGTAAAGCAACCTATATTGATAAAACCAACCGATCTCTTTGATCTCACACAAGTCATTATATGCCTCAGTTTACTCATTTTTAAATGGGGATAATAAAACATCTCCCTCATAAGACTACTGGGAGAACTGACTGAATTAATGTATATGGAAAGTACTCTGAACAGCGTATGGTACATAATAAATACATAAATCTTAGCTAATAATATTTATAACATGGATAAAAATTCAGATCCACAAGGGAACAATTAGGTCCACAAAATGTACTAGTATCTCAATTACTTTTAAATTACCATTTTTTGACATTCGTGTTCATTTGTAATACCCATTAAGCATAGCTAGAACATATAGCTATTGCATGCCTTACAGCATTCGGTAAAATACAGAATATATTAATATAAAAATAAGGCATCTTGAGAAGAAATAGATTTCCTTAGAAAACACACATAGTCCAAGAAGACTGGTTTCTCTTCAGCTACTGGAAGATTCATTTGGTCTTTCAGTCTGCAATTAAAGAATATGGCTGATTGTTTTGGTTTGATCCCTAACCAATAAATCAAAGAAATTTCTGGTGACTCAGTGGTTCTCAAAACACATGTACAATCAAACAAGAACTACTGGTTTTAAAACAATGGTTATAAAGACGGTCCCATTTAGAAAAGAGTTGCGACATCTTGTATCTCTGCATGAAAATTGTTTCTTCACTTCCTAAACTTAAATAGGTTCTATTCAATTTCCTATGAAAGAGCCTAAGAATCAAGTGACAACTAAGGATTTGAACTCCTCTGTATGGTAGCTCAAAACAACAGATCTGAGATAGAAATAATCTAAGATATAGTATCTTTTAAAAGTGATCCCTCTTTTCTTCCCCACATGAAGTGTAAAAAGCAGAGTTATCTGAAATCAGATGGGAAGTCGTGATTCCACATGTGAATGAATAGCTGTGGCTCCTACTGAGGTCAGCTGGTAGATGTTTGCGGTGTGTGTTTTGTGTCTTCCTACATAGTTCAGTTGAGCTGGGTGCAGTTTTCTGTGTTTACCTAGTGTTTCTGATGAACAAAATTATGCATAAGCAAACATAAAATCTGTGTTATGGTCAAACTGTTTCCTAACATATCAACTGGGACAAATTCAAGTTTCCAAAAACATGTATTATAGCAGAACTGACTGGAAGCGGATGTTGGCTCTTAAGGAAAAGAACTGTAGTCATGTTTTATCCAAATAAAGAATGGGGGGGGGGGGGGGTACCTGGCTGGTGCAGTCAGAATAGCATGCAACTCTTGATCTCAGGCCCATGTTGGGTGTAGAGATTACTTAAATAAATACAAATTTTAAAAATAAAAAATAAATTATGGGCCTCCAATGCAGTTATAATGAGCGCCTCTGGTAGGTTTATACTGTACTTCATTGAAAGGGAGAAAAGCAGAGACTGCTCCGCTGATACCAGCCATTCTTTTTAAAACTTAAAAGAAGCAAAACAGTATGCAAAATCCAATATGCTCACAATCATGCAAATAAGAAGCCTAAAAAATAAAATGGAAGCAAAAAAAATAGAAATAAGGTTAATAATGACTGACTTGGATGGTAAGTTTGTGAGTAGGCTTTTCCAATTCAAGTCTTCAGTAGTGAGGATTGCTTTTAAAAAGAAGAGAACAATTTTTTAGTAATCGTTTTTAGTAATTGAAAAAAATTGTAAGGAAAGAAAAGTCCCGAAAAAAGTACATGCGTTATAGCTATAGAAAGAAGTACAATAATAACATGAAACACTAGGTCTGAAATAGGATTTTGCACCTAACCTACGTTTTAACTAAGACAATGCTTACTCTTTCTAATGTTCATATTATGATGTGTTCACATACTTTATAAAAGCAAGACCCTGTGGTGGCTCAGTCGGTTAAGCACTGGACTCTTGACTTCAGCTCCCGTCATGCTCTCACTGACCTCTCACTGACCATGAGATCAAGCCTCGCGACCAGCTCAGCGGGGAGTCTGCTTCTCTCTCTCTCTCCCTCTGCTCCTCCCCACCCCTGCAGCATGTGCACACCCCCCACCCTAATAAAAAATAAATCTTTAAAATAAAAAATAAAAATATTTCTTCTCTTGTAACTTAACTAATTTCTGCTCAGAGGGAATGTGGTATACCAAAGGGTTCACAAAGTAAAGCCTTTTTCCTCACTTTGGAAAGATGATGTCTGCCCCCCAACCTATTTGTTGGGTAATGTATGTCAAGGTGCTTTGCATACTATTAAAGGCTACATAAATATATCCCATGTAAGGTTACTAGAGGGGAAGGGGACTTAGAACACTTATGACTTTGCACACTTAAGAAAACACTGCATTAAATATATTTGTGAAAACAAAGGGACCAGTTAATTACTGTGAGAATGATAAAACTTAGTATTTGTCTTAACGTGCTTCCCATATTTTTTATTCAGAACCATTCCTGATGGTTGATTATACGCTTAAATAAAAATGGTAAATTATACACCCTGGTTAATCCTGCCCTTTGCAAGTCACTTAGAACTGTCTTGCCCTTTTCTTTTTTTTTAAGGTGTATGACAGTTTTATTTAGATATCACACCAAGCAGGGTATCTATAAGCTAATAACCTGTCTTGTCCTTAAAAAAAAACTTTAACTATTGGACTATAAACTTAACCAAGTAAACATATTAAGAAAAATCACGGGATGCCTGGGTGGCTAAGCAGTTGAGCATCTGCCTTTGGCTCAGGATGTGATCTTGGAGACCCGGGATTGAGTCCTCCATCGGGCTCCCTGCATGGAGCCTGCTTCTCCCTCTGCCTGTGTCTCTGCCCCATTCTCTGTGTCTCTCATAAATAAATAAATAAAATCTATTTTTTTTTAAAAAATCACATATTGGAAAAAAAAACCTACAAAAACATACTGATCCATCTTTCCTAAACCTTGAGTCTCAGAGACTTCATGATCCTCTCACCTCCAAATAGTTTCTAAACACATTTTAAAAAGGAAAGTAGTCAATATATAAAAGATGCTCTACATAAACAAGAGTTGATGAATAAAATATAGCCTAACTATAGTGTTTAACAGACTCAATACTGAAAAAGTACATTCTTGATATTTGTAAGAAAAAAAAATATTTAATTATAACAGCACATATACAAACTAGTCTTGTCATTATATCCTCTAATGATTTTTTAAGGATTTGTCCAGCTATTTGTCATACACCTTTAAAAAAAGGTGTATACAGTATAACATAAGCTATCTGGTGCACTGAAAACATTTTCTAACAGATGAGGACAAATTTCTATTCTTAAGGCATTCTTCCTTTTTTTTAAATGCCAATTAGTCAGCAGACACCCTTTGCAAGAACATCTATTCTCTAGTCATTGCTACAACTTGAGAAATTAATGAAAGTAATGAATTGTAGATGTATGATTTAACAAATTCCTCTAGATAAGGAATTGATAATTTTAAATACAGATTCTAGGTTTTATGTTGTTTTCTTTTAGTATTTTTTTCCTTTTTAGACAGTATTCAAACTGCATGCAGAAACGAATTGCTGGAAGTCAGAGTGAATAATGACTAGCAGCTTTAAAAAATTTTGTTTTATAACAGTATTAAACAGGGCTAAATCTTTGAAAATTGAAAAGTAACAAAACATGCTCTAGGTCATGGAAATTTAAAAAGTACCAGCAGAGGAACTGGTCCTAAGTAAAATAATGGTCTGAAAGCTTAAAAATAAAAACAAACATGGTGGAAAACCAATCTTCTTCCTGATTTAACACAGTGATATGTAAATGAATCTTCTGATGAATATTTATAAGAAAATTATTCTCCTGTTGATTTTTTTTTTCTCCTGTTGATTCTAGTTAAAGAACAGTAATCTGAATAGTGTCAATTATAATTCAAGGTTTACTATTTAACAAGTAAATATTTATATATTTATTAAGTTACTGAAGTTTTATCTTTATCCCTAAACCAAAAACTAGTGATAAAAATTTTTTTGGTTTGAGAATGTGGCCTGAAAATAAGCCAAATCAAAGCTATTTCACTGGCAATAATTTCTGGCAAAAAAAAAAAACAAAAAACAAAAAACAAGATTCTTTCCAGTTTAAGCTATTCATGTTAAGTAAAAATTATTAAGCAATGTATAAATGTCAGATGCTTAAAAGATTCACAGGTTTCATTATACCTAAATTAAAATTACTCAGAAATGAAAACTGAAGCAGAAGTAGCAGCAAACATACTAGGTTCACCTGAGACAGTTTCAGACTTTCCTACTCTACTATTTTGGCCTTTTTACCTCTTGCAACCACTAGTAGATATTACAGCCAATAGTAAAACTTAAAAATTGAGTTTTATTTATATGTAATAGTATGGAAATTGGAGCTTCTCTTAATGTTTTGTTTTAGATGGAATATAATAACCAACTTTCAACAAAATACTTCAAATGTTAACAAATAGAGAAAATTAAAGGTTTTATATATGTAAACTTAGGTAGATGGTGCAAGCATGTGTGTTCTGGAATGAGGCTGTCTGAGTTCCAATCTAGACTTACTGTTGGCCAAGCTTGTATCCTCATAAAATTATTTTACCTCTTAAACCCCACTTCTCTCATCTACAAAATGAAAGTAAACATTGTACCTTCTGTACCTCTCTTTTAAGATACCTGTTGAGAACTGAATGAGATATCTCCATGTAAAGCATGTTGGACATGATAAGCGCTTGATAATGTTTACTATTATTCTACGATTATTAGCACACGTATGACCAACATCTTCTGCAACCTTATGATAACACCTGGGAAAGAGGAAGCTAATAGCCCAAGCATCTCCATTAAACAACTTCGCATATTTAATTCTGATTTTCTTCCTATATATGTACATACACACTCAAACACATTTTTTGGTAAAAGCATTACTCATTGTGTAGAAGACTTGGTATGATCTGAATGTTTTACATTCCCTCAAAATTCCTATGTTGAAATCCTCGTGTTCCGTATGATAATATTAGGAGGTGGGGCCTTCTAGAGGTCTTTCAGAGGTGCTTAAGTCACAAAGGTAGAGTCCTCATGGATGGAATCAGTATGCAGAGAAGAGAGATCTGAGAAAGCTCCTTGGCTCTTCCACACCAGGGTTAAGGACGGTGTAAGAAGTTCTTAGTCAGCAACCTAGAAGATGGCCCTCACCAGAACCGGACCTTGCTGGCTCTCTGATTCGGGACTTTCAGGTTCCACAATTGTCAGAAAAGTAGTTTCTATTTAATCTATCCTGTCTACCGTGTTTTGTTATGGCATCCCAAGCTAATAAAGGTAGTATTCTTGTATTTTCAAAGTTCAAATATACAAGGGAAAATGATTCTCAGTTTTTATTTTGCCAATTTCACCAGTTCCATACAAATTCACAGTATGCAGTTTTCAGAGACAGCAGGGTACGTCAAAGTCATGAATCAGACAGATGTTACCACGTTCCTGCCTACAATGTAATTCTTCTTAACAGCACATTAAGGTTTCTTAATTTTCAACAAGCTGTTTGAAACAGTTCTAGTTAGTTAAGCCACAGTCAGACAGACATTACAGTCATATCTACAATATGTTGTAAGTTAAAAATTAAGGATTCTCACCTTTTATATCTGCCTGAAACTGTTCTAGATGATTCCTGTAAAGCAAAAATAATGACATCAGTTTGGGTGAGTGTGCAAGAACATAATTCCAGATATTAACACAAAACCGTTAAAAATGTCTAATTTTGAAAGAAACTAATTTGGCACAAGTGTTGCTTTAAAAAAAATTCACAATGCTGGCAAAACAAAATAAGACTCTACATCTGATTTTTCAGACAAAACCAAACACTTCTTTAAATTTTTAATTTAGAAGACTTTTAAAACAAAATTGACAAAGGAAGCATCATTCATCAATCAATTGGCTTAATGGAAGCCAATGAGCATTCAAAAACACAATTAAAATCAAATATATATATGTGTGTATTTGTATATATGTGTATATATACACACACATGGATTTCCCTTCTTTTTTATATATTCAATTTAAAAAAAAGATTCACCACATACGTATAATGATTAATGCTTATTTTCAAAGACAGCTAAAAATTAAAAGAAAGTACTGTTCATGTTGATTGTATGCTAACCAAAAGGAAGTGGCTAAAAGTTAACATTAACCACTGGGGTAGGGAAATTATTATCTTGTGATTAACCAGTTATTTTTCTTTCTTTCTTTCTTTCTTTCTTTCTTTCTTTCTTTCTTTCTTTCTTTCTTTTTTTTTAAAAACTTAGTCGTTCTTTTTTTTTTTTTTTAAGATTTCATTTATTTAGTCATGAGAGACACAGAGAGAGAGAGAGGCAGAGACACAGGCAGAGGAGAAGCAGGCTCCTTACAGGGAGCCCAATGTGGGAGACTCGATCCCCAAACCAGGATCATGTCTTGAACCAAACGCAGACGCTCAACCACCGAGCCACCCAGGCGTCCCAACCAGGTATTTTTCTGTTCAATCTTTTTTTTTTTTTTTTTTTTTTTTTTAAGATTTTACTTATTTATTTGGAACAGAGAGAGGGCAAGTACATGGGAGCAGGAAGAGGAGCAGAGGGGGCTGGAGAGGGAGGGGGGAAGAATCTCAAGCAGATTCAGTGCAGGGTTCAATCCCTCCATCCAGATCATGACCTGAGCCTAAACCAAGAGTCAGACACTTAACCAACCGAGCCACCAGGGCACCACTGTTCAATCTTTTTTTTTTTTTTTAAAGATTTTATTTATTTATTCATGAGCGACACAGAGAGAGACAGAGGCAGAGGGAGAAGCAGGCTCCCTGCAGGGAGCCCAACATGGGACTTGATCCTGGGTCCCCAGGATCAGGCGCTGGGCTGAAGGCGGCGCTAAACCACTGGGCCACCGGGGCTGCCCTGTTCAATCTCTTAATAGCCCCAGCTCCCCAAATAATTTTTGCAGTTTCATCTTAATAAAACCTAGTCAAAAAATGCTAATGCCATAGTTTCCAAAACAATACTTCTCTCTCAGTTTGATTATAATTGAAATATTTTAAAACATGACACCAAATGGACAGCTTGATTGCCCAGACTGCCTTTTACTGAAATGGAGTAAGCTGAATTGCTAAATGAGAACAGCCTTTATTGGATTTACCGATTTGTGGGTTGCTGATACACTGAAATGATATGAACAACACTGCAATAAATAATACTTCTGAAGCTTAACACAGAAGCATTTTCCTGAATGTGGTAAAACTTTGATTAATACAGATTTAGAGCAGAATTTTAACAAGTACAAAAATGTGAGATGAAGGCTGTTTTTAGCAATACTGAACTATAGTGGCATTATACTAATTTTATACTTTGACCCACTTAATAGACTTAAAGTCAGTATTAGACAAATTTCTAGTTAAGTATACTAATAAGAAGTTGTGTAATATCAGTTTTCCATATTTCCGGCAGCTTTTTTTTTTTTTTTTTTTAAACAATTAGTCACTTAAAAACGTATCGCAGTTAAGTTTCACACAATATTTTCTATACTGCTAGTTTGGTGCAATTTGTAGAATTAGAACTCCGATCAAATCATTCAATGTTCATATCCAAGATATGTAAGCAATTAGAATTTAAGCTTATTTCTATATAACTACTATTTCAATAGTTAAGATTCTGAAGCAGACAGAAGACACCCAAGCTTATTCTTTATTGATATATTTAAATAGGGTCTTTTAACTACATATTTTGTAGCTAAAGGTTATTTCACAGTAATTCTAGTAATCAAATGACATTCCTTAGCAATGGAAAGTTCCCCAAATTGGATAGACTATATTAGTATGAGAACTAGTATCAGAAGAAATTGGGAGGAGTGGTAGGTAGTCTGCTGCTCCTCTGCATTCAAAGTGGTCAATTAAAGATGGAATTTAAAGTGATCTCTAAACTCTTGCCAAAAAGAGGAACTTGGGCATTTCTTGAATGAGAAATATTAGGTAGAAAAAAACTAAATCAATCCCTATAGTGCAGCAAGAGTCCCTTATAATTTTAAGAAGGAAAATGCTTGATGTTTTTACACATTAAATACACAAATATAAACTTCACCTCAGATTTGTTAACTAGAAGCCTCTGTATTTCTGTGGCAACAAAGACTTCCAAGCAAAGGATGGCAACTCATTAATTAGTATCCCTGTTAAAGTTGACAAGTGCATTCTAAATGGGGCAGGAGGTAGGAGAAATACCAGTATCACTGAAACTACGTATAAAAACTGTAAGTGCTAAGACTGACATTGGTCTTAAAAGTTTCAAAGACTATGTAATTAGACCTTACAATAACCCCAAAGCCTGTTACACAACTGATTTAAAATTATACTTTGCCTGAAATAATCTTCCCTGCAATGGGATGGTTTGTATTACTAATGAGAGGGGGAGAGACCTACAGTGAGCTTAGAAAATGTTGGCAAGGCACAAACTGTTTTGTGTAAGTTTAAATAAAACATTCTGCTTCAGTCAAGCTTAGAACGCTCAGTAAGGAAATCCCATGCATTTTCTTTACAGGTGCAGTGGCAGATTAGAACTTGTAAAGTATAAACAAATATAAAAGCATATGTGAAATAAGATCAGAGAAATACAAGCCCAGCTAAATATAGCAAAAGAATACTGAGGTTATTCGATTAGACTAATTAGTGACGAAGCCATAATCCTCAATAAAATTGTGGCATAGCATGCTAACTGGCCTTCCAGACTAACTTCAAGTGCCTATACTGGTACACTTAATGTAACAAGATACGCTGTTGAAGATGAATGCAGAACAAAATATCTGTAATGGATCATTGATAAAATAGCTAAGAAAATGAAAAACTAAACAAGAACTTTATTAAAGTAACAAAGATTAAAAAAGGAAAAACTCATTATTCCCCTTCCTTTCTGAATGAGTCAGTACTAAAGCCATTAGGTGAGACAGAGCTAGATGCGAGGGAAATAAAGAGGCCCAAATCAGTATCAGAGTACTGGAACACTACATGAAGAGCTGCCTGGCACAGAGAAAGGGTCCAAGCTAACTGCAGAGAACATCCACATAGCAGGGGGACTTGGCTTGGCCAGAGAAATCAGGGCCAGAGCAGAAATAAGGGTATCTACAAAGTGGGAAGGGAAGTCAGGTCCTGAGGCAACATCAGGAAGGGAGTCCCACGTAGAGACATCAAGAGGCCCAGGTAGGGTGTGATGGTCATTCTTTCAAGAGGGTGACACATAAGAGTTTTAGAGCCTCAGAAGGTTTAAAAAAAAAAAAAAAGCAGCATGGCATGGAGAGTTCATAGCCCTTGCAGAGAGCCTCTCTGCAAAGAGATGAACAGGGGTGACATACCAGAGCCTTAACAGGATCAAGAGAGTGTCCATACTGAGTAGTAGTCTGGCCTGGAGGTGTGAAAACCCAATCAGGTTAATGAGAGGTCTCCATGGAGAAACAATCCAGCCTGAGGTCTCAGAGTCTGAACATGAACAAGGATAGTAGGAAGAGGAGCCTATTGCAGGATGACAGAGGCTAAGCAGTGTACGGAGGGAATCCCAGGGAGTGTGTGTGTGTGTGTGTGTGTGTGTGTGTGTGTGTGTGTGGTGGGGGGATCCAGTGTGGAGAGTCACAATTCAAGCAACGTAAGGAGGGCATTCTATAGCCAGCCTTGCATGCGATGCCCAAGCCTGAAGACTGTCAGCAGGGTGTTCATGCGCAAAGACAGCCAACATGGGATGTCAGAACCCACTCGTGGTGAAGAGGGTATAAATATGGGGAAGGGGAGGCAATGGGAGATAGGTTACATATAAGGGGACAGAACAAATAAGAAGACATTCAGGAGAATGGGAAACAAGTTTCTCAATGTCATAAAAGGGAGTTACAACTACTACAATAAAGCCCTATAGTATTAGATTAGAAGTTATCAGTATAAATTAGTATCCACAGAAATAGATGTAGGTGAGTAGGCAGACAGCAGCCAGATATGTACATTATTTGATGGGCCCGATATAGTCACAGGAGTCATTAAATGAGTGGAAGACAGAGGTAGGAGGAGGTCAAAGGGAGATATGACTAAGAAGAAAGGTCAGAATGACAAGATGTAGGAAGTACTCAACCCACCATTGCAGGCTTTGATGGAAGGAGGGCCATAAGCCAAAGAATGTGGGTAGCCACCAGGAGCTGGAAAAGGCAAGGAAATGGATTCGTCCCTAGAGCCTCCAATAACAAACCTGGTCCAGATTTTAGCCTCTGATTTTAGTCCTTGATGCTGGCCAATGAGACCCATGGAGGACTTCCCATTGAAAAAACTTTAAGATGATAAATTTGTACTGTTTTTAAGACAACAAATTTGTAGAAATTTGTTAGAGCAGCAATAGAAAACTAATATGGATGCTAACAGGATATAATCCAACAGAGAAGATAGTAACAGCGAGTCAATACAGATATAAGCACAGGAAGATGATAGAAAGTCTGATGGGGATTAAGATATCTACAGGATTCAAAGCACTTATCCATAAAAAAATATATATTTTTCCTGTTAAAGGATTTCATGTGAATCAGCAGTTCCACAAAATATTTATTAAGAAAGGGAAAGCAGAATCTGGAAACAACTACTTTAATCACATGACCAAAGTGATCAACAGCAGCAATAGAACAAATTACAATTATGTGCCCCAATAGGAATCACAGTGAGAAGAACATAGCATCAATTCTGTGATATTCCTGACAAAGATCTATAATGTGAATACAATTAGAGTAAATATTAGGTAACCCAAACTGAAGGGAAAAATCATAAACTTCTCTGTAGTCTTTTAAAATGTGAAGATTAAGAAATTTAAAGAGAGACACTGTGGAACTGCTTCAGATTAAAGGAAACTAAAGAAATAACAGCAACTAAATGCAACTCGTGATGCTGAATGAGATCCTTTTGCTAAACTTTAGAACATCACTGGGACAACTAGTGAAACCCAAACAAGGTCTGAGTACTGGATGGTAAGAATGTGTCATTTTTAATTTCTTATTTTTAAGGACCATGTTGTGGTTACATAGGAGACTGTAGAAAATACCCAAGCAAGGAGAGAGAGGCTCTTTCCTTTCGGTCTGGTGGCGGTCATCAGCCCAAAGGTAAGCCATGATGGGCGCCCAGCAGTACACCCAGGGGCTACGGAGAAAGAAGCAGTCCCCTGTAATGTACTTTCTTCTCCGGGTGCACTGCTGGCAGTACCACCAGCTCTCTGCGCTCCACGAGGCCCCTGCCCAACCTGGCCTAAAAAAGTGTACAGACCAGGGTAAAGGCCAAGCAAGATCATATCATATATAGGATTCATGCGCAATGTGGTGGCCACAAACACCCAGTCTCTAAGGGTGTGACCTATGGCAAGCCTGTCCATCATGGTGTTAACCAGCTAAAGTTTGCCTGGAGCCTTCAGTCTGCTGCAGAGGACAGAGCTAGACACCACTGTGGGGTCTGAGAGTCCTGAATTCTTACTGGGTTGGCAAAGATTCCACGTATAAATTCTTTGAGATTATCTTCACTAACCTATTCCAAAAAGCTATCAAAAGAAATCCTGACACCCAGTGGATCACCAAACCACAGGGAGATACAAGGACTGACATCTGCAGACCTCAAGAATGTGGCCTTGGAAAGAGTCACAAGTTCTACCGTAGGTATTGGGGGTTCTTGCTGTGTGGCATGAAGATGCAATGCTCTCCAGCTCCACCATTACTGCTAAGATAACTAATGCTTGTAAAATTAAGTGTTCCTTAATTTATCTGTTAAAATAAGTTGTCTGCAGAATGTTCCATGAATGTACTGTCAAATTATGAAAGTTAAAGTGCAATAATGTTTGAAAACTGTAAGTGGTAGGATATCTCTGTTTCTTGTAAGATAAACGCTTTTATCTTTGCTTTATTTTATTATGGAGTTTATATATCAATATTTACAATGCTATTTGGAATAACAGGTATAATATAAATTCTGTAAAAGTGGACTGCAGAAGCTAGCCACATAGATCTGTTGGTGCATGTAATAAAACCTACAGCTTCACTGAGATGATGTAACGCTTTGCTGGTTTACTCTCAAATGGCTGTTTCTAGGGGTTCAGTAAGAAGCTTCTTAAAATTGGATTTCATTTAGAAACGTGAAGAATTTCCTAATCTTTTATATATCTTAAATATATATGTAAAATCACATGCAGAATAATAAAGTTAACTAGGGCCCACATCTTTAGGTTTAATTTAATATTCCATTTATGTAACTGCTGCTTCTGAAAGAATAAATTAAGAGAATTCCACCATTTTTAGGAGAACTGAATAAATCTGTTGCAAGAGGGTTCTCTTACAAATGATGGTATATCTTGCTTATTAACCTCAGCAAAACTGCCTTGGTCTCCACCGCCAGAGTTCCTATAAAAGATGGAGGCTTCTGGTTTTATCCCACAACCCTATGGGATCTGTAGAATACTAAATCTCATACACAACAGTTAGTAAGGGTATTTACACTTGTGTATACTGAAACTGAACATTAGGTAAACGAGAAAACTTAAATGGAGCTGATATAACCAAAAGGAGACTAGAAAAAAATTATTAAAAGCTATTTAAAAATTATTATTAAAATAGCAACTGACATCCTGGTATTTTTAAATATTCATTTGTAAAATTAAAAAATTTTAAAAATAAATGTTTGGGGCACCTGGCTGTTTCAGTTGGAAGAGCATGTGACTCTTGATTTCAGAGCTCACAATCAACAGTAACTCATAAGAAAATACATTTTTAAGATAATTCTTTAAAATTAAATTTAAGGGGCGCCTGGGTGGCTAAATTAAGCGCCTGCCTTCGACTCAGGTCATAATCCTAGGGTCCTGGGATTGAGCCCCATCTCTGACTCCCTGCTCAGTGGGGAGCCTGCTTCTCCCTCTCCCTCTACTGCTCCCCCTGCTTGTGCGCACTCTCTCTGTCAAATAAATAAAGTCTTTTTAAATTTTAAATTTAATTTAATTTAAATAAATACTCACTTGTAGCAAGTAGGAACTGCCTGGATCTAATAAACTGACAGCTTCATTCTGCATCGTGTTCTGTTGTGTAATTGCATCTTCGCGTTTCCGCTCTTTCTGCCCTGCTTCGTCATCTTCATATTCATCTAAGCACTGAAAGAAAGAATAGTTTCTATTTTATTTCCACATAATATTAACAGAATATTTTGATAATATATGAAGATACATTTAATAGCACTAAAGAAGTATCTGGGCAAAGGTGGTCCTTTCAGCAATATATAGATTTAATTCCTATAAATTAAATTATCTGCTTAAACACCAACATCCACATTCACACCCCTGACAACTTATCTTTTCTCTAGACTCTAAATAGCAGTGACAGGGCTTGCCTAAAGGTAAGATCTACTACTCATTCTTTTACATTCATTCAACAAGTAAACGAATGGTGTCTACCTTAAACAAGGCACTATTCAGAGAGTAACAAATGACACACTCAAGACACAATTTATAGTCCAGTGGGAAGTTAAGATTTAAGATCTAAGTTATATGTAGATATAGATGCAGATAACTTAATATAAAGGCCATTTTTCAGCTTAGTAGTACCTATGAATATATACCGAAAGAGTATTTTCACCTGGGGAAGAAGTCTTCGACAGAAACTCCACAGAAAAATTTGTAATTTAAGGCGTAGGTTAAATTTGGAATTGCAGACATAGAAAAAAGAAAACTGGGCAGCCCCAGTAGCTTAGCGGTTTAGCGCCTGCCTTCAATCCAGGGCTTGATTCCGGAGACCCGGGATCGAGTCCCACGTCAGGCTCCCTGCATAGAGCCTGGCTTCTTCTCCCTCTGCCTCTCTCTCTCTCTGTGTGTCTCTCATGAATAAATGAATAAAATCTTTGAAAAAAAATAAAATTTCAGATGGTGGAAACAGCATATGGAAAGGTTATTGCCAGAAAGCTGGATCAACACCTGCATTACCTCTCTCCCGACTCTACGTGAAAAAAAAAATCGTAGAAAGAAACAAATTCTATCCATTACACCAACTGTGGAATGGGTTATCTGTTTCTTGCAACTGAACTCATTCTTAACCAATACTGCCCTAAAGGGTTCTGTGAGAGACAAAAAAAAAAAAGTTTCGGCAGGCACTCTGTAAACACTAAGGCACTAACCAAAGAAAACAGGACTTACAAATTATAAAAAGAGAGAAAAGGGTAGGGGACTGTGCAAACCAAGAAGGGACTCTGGAGTATGTGGAACAGGAAAGAACACAGTAGATGAGCAGCACATGCAGATACAAGGTCCGCAACGGAGGATATGGAAGGAAGCATCTGAGGTGGAGTCTTAAAAATTAGGAAATGAGGGTAAACAATGAAAGGAGTGAGATTCCAGCGAATGCTCCTATCCTCCCAGTAATGGGACTGTGTGCACAGATGTCATCTGATCTTTGTCATGTCACTTGGTGAGAACTGGAACTTGGATATTTGGTACAAGAAAAATGAGGAGACCGTGGCTATTTGACTCTGACCCAGGAGACTAGCGTGTTGTCATGATCCATGAAACCACAGCAAGCTAACACTGTTAGCCTGCAAGCAGGGCAAGACCTCAGACCTTGCACAGTTCTTGACAGAGGTGAGGACTGGAAAGGCAAGTACTCTGATCACAAGGAACAGAAATAGTCGCAGAAGTATGAACTTTTCCTTCATAACACAGAAAGATGTTTCGGTCCTACAATTTCTTGGAATATGAGTAAAACATGATCAAAACTGATTTTGGGAATAGAACCTACATACAGCAGTTCAGAGTGGAAATTAACAGGGACCAAAAGTGGAGAGTAGACAACAAAAGAGATAACTTGATCCTATGAAAAGTAACGTATCCTAGGTAAAAAAAAAAAAAAAAAAAAAAAAAAACAGAAACAATAAGAAAAAAATCTAGTAAGAGTACTAGAAGTTTAATTAGTCCTGATTAGAAAAAGAATCTCTTAGGGCTCTTTAAAACCTTTCTCAGACCAACAGACGGTATCATGTTTAATGGCAAAATATCAAAAGTCAAAAGCAAAATGAGATGTAAGACATTGATATCCATTCCACTATCTACATAGTTGTCAATATTGTTCTGGAACTGCTGATAAAACCAGGTAAGAAAAAAGATTTCAGCAATAAAAAAAAGGCAAAATTCCATCCCTTCAGATGATACAATTTTGTTGATAACATAAAAATATTTAAAATTTACTAGAGTTCATTATGGTCTTTATAGAAGTATGCAAAAATAGCTTCCCAAAGTAACATCAATAGCCAACTAGATTGTAGAATTTCAATGGTAACCATAAAAATAAAGCAAAAAACTTTATGAAAAAAAAAAAACTACAAAGCTTTACTGAGAAATACAAATTAAAACCTATTTTTTATTTCTTTTTTTATTATTTTTATTTATTTATGATAGTCACACACACACACACAGAGAGAGAGAGAGGCAGAGAGAGAGGCAGAGACATAGGCAGAGGGAGAAGCAGGCTCCATGCACCGGGAGCCCGACGTGGGATTCGATCCCGGGTCTCCAAGATCGCGCCCTGGGCCAAAGGCAGGCACCAAACTGCTGAGCCACCCAGGGATCCCCAAAACCTATTCTTAAATGGAGAAAAAACTAATATTGTGAAGGTATCAATAATTTGTAAGTCCATTTATAAGTTCAATAAAAATTCCAATCAAAATCTTAAGCAGAGGTGGATCATGTGGGTAAATATGTAAGACATCCAGAAAAATTACTTTTTAAAAAAGTTATGATGGGATCCCCAGGTGGCTAAGCGGATGAGCGTCTGTCTTCAGCTCAGGGCGTGACCCTGGGGCCCCGGGTTCGAATCCCACATTGGCCTCCCTGCGGGGAGCCTGCTTCTCTCTTTGCCTGTGTCTCTACCTCTCTCTGTGTCTCTCATGAATAAATAAAATCTTAAAAAAAAAAAAAAAAAAGTTATGACAGTTCACTCTAGTTAATATTAAAATGTGTAAGACCACAGTAGAAACTGTGGAATCCAGGTCCCAGAATGGAAGAGAGAGTAAAGTAAAGGAACTCGTCAATACATAATAGTGAGACAAGAGGCCAATCATTTAATGCACAGTGGGGGCTGAGAAGCAAGTGTGTAAAATCTGGAAAAAATAAGGAGTGATCTCATTTCTAGCCTTCTACTCCGTGAAGGAATCATCTCAGTCTTCTGTACCTGGAGCCCTGACCGTAAAACCGTCAGCAGCTTAAGAACTCTTAAATCCTAAAGCAGTGTAGACAGCAGGTAAAAGCTGAAGCGGGTAGCCGTGAACTCCCTGAGCACTGGGATTTTATTTATCTCTGTTTTCACTTCCTGAGATCCAGTCCCTCAGCACTGACCTCCCCTCCTTTCCCTCACCAGCGCATTAGAAAGAAGAAGAAGACAAATTCAGTGAATGCTTGGTAAGTGAATGAATGAGTTACCAAGATGAGACAAATCAGAGAGATGGGCGGCATCACCTCAGGTTAAAATGGAATATTATTTTCCAAAAAAAAAAAAAAAAAGGAATATTCTTTTCCATGGCGACACTGTCACTCACGGACCAGGGAACCTAGTCATCACATATACTATCTCATTTTACATTCCAGGCAGCTTTGAGAATAGGGATTACTTGACGAATCACAACTTCCCTCCAAGGTTCTTCTAGCAACTGGTACAGTTTTTTTTTTTTTTTTTTTTTTGCATCCTACATATTTTTTAAGTTATTTTATGTGACTGTGATAAATACTCCTGGAGGAATACTTTGGTGGAAATGGTGATAAGTAAGAATAAAAACAAAAGAGAACTGAGTTACTGGACCAAGGTTGGTTAATACATTTTCTACCTGTATTTCTTGCAAAGATTCATGATTCTCTAAGTGCACAGCTGAGGGCATCTTTAAGGGAGACAGAGTTATTTTTGGTTTTAAGATTTTTTTCATTTGTAAGTAATCTCTACACCCACCATGGGGCTCAAACTCACAACCCCAAGATCAAGAGTCACATGCTCTACTGAGCCAGCCCGGTTCCCCCACCGTAATTTTTAAATAAGTACCAGCAAAAGAGAACCAAAAAGAACCCAAACCTTTTTAAAAGTCTCTTTCTACTAATAAATAAGCTTCTTATCTGCGAGAGAAAAAAATGAGATGAAAATAGATGCTGATTTTATAATTATACCAATAACATGGAACTGAATGCCCTTTCTCTCTTCCCAGCTCTCATTTCTGGATAAACATTAATCATGTCAAACTTACTCTCTCTTTTTACATAGGTTAGAGAAAGAACTGTATGAGAACTGGGTTAACAATTATTTTAAATTGAAACTAACAAGCCGTTTCTTATAAAGTGACATTTTAAAAACAGAAATGAGAAGTATCACTGATTGTCACCAAGCTCTTTGCTATTCCCAAAACTGCATTTTAGAGCACCAATATTTTGGCAAATAAAACCCCCGAACAAGAGTATGATTTTCATTCCTAATAACAAATTACTAACATTAACATGCTATAATATGTTCTAAAAATTATTCAGATTATTGCTACACATCTGACAGTGTAGCCAAGTAAAAAGGAAATCAGGATATTTTTAAAGTCCTATTAGTTGAGACTCAAAAAATGTAATTCACAGGAATAGAATAGGAAATCCAGAAATAGATCCAAATTCACAGACAAACTGAGTTTACAGTAAAAGTGGAAACTCATACCAGTGGGAAAAGAGGAACTTTTTGATATGTGGTTTGGGGATAACTAGAAAGCTGTATTTAAAAAGATGAAATCAGATTTATTCCACGTATCACACACCAGGATAAATTTCAGTGCATCATTAAAAATGAGCAAAAACAGTCACTCCACCAAAGAAAATACAGGTTTTGCGAATAAACACAGGAAAAGAGGCTCAGTAGAATTAGTTATTAGGGAAATGTGAAATAAAACCAGAATGATCAGAATTAAAGACTGATAATACCGTGGGTTTTTTTTTTGTTGTTGTTGTTGTTGTTTTGTTTTTATTTATGTATTTGAGAAAGAAAGAGAGAGAACATGAGTAGGAGGAGGGGGGCAGAGGGAGAGGAAGAGTGAGACGCGGGCTCCCCAGTCAGGGGGGAGCTTGATGTGAGGCTCAATCCCAGAACCCGGGATCATGACCTGAGCTGAAGGCAGACACTTAACTGAGCCACTCAGGCGCCCTGGTAATATCAAGTGTTAATGAGGATTTCAAACAAATGAGTATCACCTATCCCGCTGGTAAAAAAACTAAAACTGGAAAATAGTTTGGCAGCTCCTTATAAATTTAAATATACACTTATCATATGACCCAGCAATTCTACTAGTTATTACCAAAAGAAATGAAAACATGTTCACTCAAAACTTGTACAAAAAAAAATCAACTTTTTTCATAATAGCCAATAACTGAAAATTGTTGAGAAGTCTACCAGCTAGTAATCAGATAAACAGTAGTAAAGCCATGTAGTGGAATACTAACTCAGTAACAAAATACATGAAATCTCAAAAGCATTATGCTAAGTGGAAGGCATCAGAAAACAAAGATTATATAATATATGCTTCCATTTACATAAAATTCCAGAGGAAGCAAAATCCTAGTGACAGAAAGCAGATCAGTGGTTGCCAAGAGCTGAGTGTGAGAGGATGGGGCTGACTAGAAAGGGACAGGAGTGATGGAAATGTTTTATACCCTGATTCTCAGGATGGTTTACCCAGATGTATACATTTGTCAAAATTCATCAAAATGTATTTTTCAAACAGTAGCATAATATTGTAAATATATGACAATAAATGACTTATAAAAGATATAGTGGTGGAGGTATTGAACAAACAACATGCTAAAAAAGAAAAAGAAAAAAGAAAAAACCTGAACCTACATCTGTTTAAGTTTCTAGATCCAACTACTAATTACAGAAAATAGAGGGGACATAAAAATATATTCGATAACCACCATGGAGATGCAATCATGAAAATGCAAATAAAGCAAGGGTCAGAAAACTGAAAAAAAACAAGGAAATATTTTAGTCTTCTGGGCTACATAAGATCTGTTGCTTTTTTTTTTTTCCTAAACAATCCTTTAAAAACAAAAACCATTCTTAGCTCTGTCATACAGAAACAAGCCTCTACTAGGGCTTAAAAGATAGCCAGCTTTTACAACTAAAAAACTGCAAGAGAAAGGGACAGAGAAAGAAGAGACTCATAAATGTGAAACTCAAAGGACATGTGAACCAATACCGACATACTGACCTCTGCATCCTCATTAAAATAAAACATTTTAAAAATTTCATTTAAGAGACAGTTTGAACAATGTATATATGGTAAAAGCATGTCTCAGGAGTTTCATGAGATTAACTTTTTTAGGTGTAGTGATTTTGTTTTAAAAAAGGATTCTGGGATGCCTGGGTAGCTCAGCGGTTAAGCGCCTGATGTCGGCCCAGGACATGATCCTGGGGTCCTGGAATCGAGTCCCACGTCGGGCTCCCTGCGTGGAGCCTGCTTCTCCCTCTGCCTGTGTCTCCGCCTCTCTCTCTCTGTGTCTCTCATGAATAAATAAATAAAATTTTAAAAAAAGGATATTCCTTGTCTTTAGATATACTGAACTACTTAGGATGCATGCTAAAATAATAGGTCATCTAAGATTTGCTTCAAAATAACACAAGAAATAGAATGGGTAGTGTGTGGTGGTCCAGATAAATGTAGCCAGAAGTTGATGACCACTGAAGCTGAAGGATGGGTACATGGGGGACTTCATTATACCATTTTTCTTATTTTTGCATATGATGAAAAGTCCCATAATAAAATCCTAGAAAAGCAATAAAATTTAGCTGATCGGGATTAAATAAAAGTAGACAAATATTTTATTCTATGTAGTATAACACTTCTGTCTCTGGAGAGCAAAGTGATGGAGTATTACAAAGCGTTTTCTAAGAAATGGGAAATGTTTGTAATTTCAGGTAGAGTGGGGGAAACAAAGATACAAATGACACAAAGAAAAATACACATTATCTTTAGATCTTTTTTTTTTTTTATAGTTGTCTGTAAGGCACTATGTTTGATTAGAAAATTTTAAGATAAGACCTCAGAGTTTGGAATCCAGAGACCTAGATTCGAATCCCGTGTCCATCACTTAGAATACTTAATCGCGTCGACAATTAAGTACGTTCCAGGTGTGCAGGGCACTGTTTAGCACTAACATCTAATATCACGTAAAATTCCCGCAAAGACCCTGGGAGGCGCCTACTACTTTGCAGAAGAGGAATCTGAGGATTAGGATTAAGAGGCTCAGAGACGCGAAGCCGTCCGGGAAGCGGTGGGACCTGCAGCCTGCCCCGAACTCCCTTCCAACTGCCAAGCTGCACCTACTCCCCGGTCACGGGGTTCACGTAGAGCAACCCAACCCACGATTTTTATGAGGAAAAAGAAAACGGAATGGAAAATATCAAAGAACGTCGTTCTTCTGTGAGGCCTTTGTTTCGGGTCATCTGTGGACGCGCTGGCGCCCGCACTGCGGAGCCCGAGAGGCTGAGCCCGAGAGGCTGAGGGGAGCCGCGGGGCGGCGCGGGGCGCGGTCGCACGGCGGCGGAGCGGGCGGTTGCCTACCTGTAGTCCTACGCAGGTGTTCGTATTTCCTCCTCCTTTGATTTTTCGGAGACTTTCTGGAGGAACCCCCTCAGGCCTCATCTCCGCATCCCCCTCGGCCACGCGGCGGCCCAGCTTCCTCAGACCTCGGCCACCTCCGCACCCTCATTTCCACCTCGCTCGCTCCGAGCGTTGACACCTGGGCCAACCCTGTAACCCCCCCCCCCCCACGCCGTTCCACTGTACCCTGGGTCCCTGCAGATTGAGAGTTTGCTCTCCTCAGCGGCAGAAGGAAGTCCCCGAAAAACCCCTCTCCGCGGCAGCCGTCTCAGCCGGACGCTCCCCGGCTACCCTCTAGCGCTAGGGTCGCCTCCGGCCGGCCGCAGGGCCCAGGGACTCTCCGTCAGTCGCTCTACCCCCTACAAGGCATGGAATTCTCCAAAGGCACTTTTGGCCGCATCCAGGACTAAGGGATGCGACTGGTTTATGGGTCAGGAGCGTGGGAGGAGGAGCCTGCAGTGTGAAAAATTAGTCCCTCTCAGAAAGACCCGACCCACGTGTCATTCAACCACACAACGTAATCCTGAACAGTCACGCAGGTGAAGACCTATGGATATATCTGAGCCTAACCACGTATTACCTCTAAAAAACTGTGTGTGTGCGTGGGGGGGGGGGGGGGGGGCGTTGGATGCAGCATCTTAAAATATATGTAGATTTTTCCAGGATGACCACTATATCCTGTAAATGACATTTTGTTAGTAATCTTATGAAAAAAATTTGCCTGACATTTCAGAAAATGTCACTAACAGCCAAACTATTCATGGTATTTGAGTCGTTAATAAAGCACACTTTTATCACTCCAAAACAAAGTTTGAAAGCCACGGCACTGTGTTTTCCTAGCTCTGAGACTCTGCTTGAGGCAACAGACGGGCCACCACAGCAGCAGCATCGCCACAGCATATGGCACGGGAAAGGTGGCCTGCGTAGTACACCGTCAGTGTCTGCTGGACCGAATCCTGGGCCGCCTCTGAAGGCCTCGACTAGACTGCACCAGGTAACGAAGGGCCCTGGGATGAAGGGGCAGGTGTGGCTTCATGTCCTGGATACAAAGCAACCCACCAAGTATCCCTCAATTTCTACAAATGAGAGACACTCGTGTGTATGTGTGAAACAGGCCCATCAACTTGACCTGGGCATCTTAAGGCCTCAGTTCCCCACTACGACTCAAATTCCTATTACCACGCCTCAAAGGTCTGGTTTTTTTTTTTTTCCAGTTCAAACTCATTTCCTTTTTATTTAATAAAAGTCCAAGAGACCATGACATGGTTTGGTGTTCAATAAAGGAAAGCCTTGGGGATACCTGGGTGGCTCAGCGGTTGAGTGCCTGACTTAGACCCAGGGTGTGACCCTGGGGTCCCGGGGTCAAGTCCCCATCCGGCTCCCTGCATGGAGCCTGCTTCTCCCTCTGCCTGTCTCTGCCTCTCTCTCTCTCTCTCTGTGTCTCTCATGAATAAACAAAATCTTAAATATATATATTAAATAAGTAAACATGATTTTATTAAGGTATTTTTAAGTGCTTCTAATATATGGAAAACAGCATACTCCATAGGACTTTCTACTTACATTAGTAGGAATTTTTGGACAGTAGGGCTATAGCTAAGCATAACAGATAATCACCATTCACAACTATTACTTATCTAACACTAGGCATATAAAACAAAATACAGTTTAAAAATTTTTGATTCAAACACATTTAAAGTTGTTAAAATTTATTTTTGTTAAATATAAAAGCTTAAGCCAAGTGTTGTGACTTTGATATTTTGACAGAATAAATTTGTGGTATACTATCTAGTTCCTGGAAGAGTTCAGCTAGATAATGCTTCACATTCCTTTATATTTTTTCACATCTGTTCTCTTTCATAAGTGATGAGTCTTATAAAGAATGAAATAATTCATTCATCTCCAAACAATATTGAACAGTTCATAAAATCCATTAAAAAAAATGCTACTTTCTGGGACACCCAGATGGCTCAGCGGTTGAGCATCTGTCTTCAGCCCAGGGCGTGATCCTGGGGTCCTGGGATCGAGTCCCACACTGGGCTCCCTGCATGGGGCCTGCTTCTCCCTCTGCTTGTGTCTTTGTGTTTCTGCCTCTCTGTCTCTCATGATTAAATAAAATCTTAAAAAAAAAAAATGCTACTTCCTTTAATTTTCAGAATCCTCCCCCTAAATTTTAATATTCTCTTCTATCCAAATGCTAAAGTCTATGTAACATATGCACATCTGATCTTGAAATAATCCACACAAATTCCTTAGGTGTTCTGGTTTTTCAATAAATTTTACAAAGTATAAATACTTCTCTATAAAGCTCTAACACCAGGGAACAGGGCAACATTTTCTTCATATGAATCAGAATGAGGACAAAAATTACAACAGAACTAAAATGAGATGCATATTTCAAACAGCCAAGTAAATTTAACTATATCTATGTATAATAAATCATATAAATGTGGCCCTAAAAGCATGCTGGATTGTCCTTTGTACTTAAAAGAAAATTAAGTAAGCAATCCTAGCAAAGCTTTTAGGGAAAAGAAAGAAAAGCTATATAGCTCCAAGAGAATGAACAAAGTTTCTATTTAGGATCACACCATTACAAACCATGAATATGGGTAAGTGGCTGTGCTCTCCAAAATGAAGTTGCCATATCCCTGAAAGGCATGAGAGAAGTTGAGATTTTCTTCAGTAAGGCCATGTCAATCCCATTAGTGCTGCTGTTTCTTTATCTGCCTCCCTCCCTGGTAAATACCCTTTCACATCCTCCATTAGCCCTTTATCTAGCATATACCAGTCTGTCATCACTCAAACCCTGCCTAGCTTTTCCTTACCTTCCCTCCCCTGCTCCTAAGCTGAGAGGTTTATTTTGAATGGTTAAACAAAAGAAACTTCCCAACATAACAAAAAGAAAATGGAAATAAGATCAAACGAGTAAGTATCTCTACATGAAAAGAGTGAAGGAAAATGAACAAATTATGCCTGTCTTCACTCATCAGGTGGTTGAAAAAAAGGCATGTTATCTGTATCACAATGATTAAAAACTACTACTATTACTACTACTGCTACTGCTACTACTACTACTACTACACACACACACAGTATGAGAACTAAATGGAGTAAATTCAAATGTATGAAATTTCCAAAATAAATTATTAAACAATAATTCAGTAACTGAATTAGTTATGCTTTCTAACAACACTGAAACATCTAACAGAAGCACTCTGATTTCAGAGATTAAAAAGCTGAATTTACAATAAAAGTTATTAGCATTTTATTTTTTTTTATTTTTTTTTAATTTTTCTTTATTTATGATAGTCACACACAGAGAGAGAGAGAGAGAGAGAGAGAGGCAGAGACATAGGCAGAGGGAGAAGCAGGCTCCATGCACCGGAAGCCCAATGTGGGATTCAATCCTGGGTCTCCAGGATCGCGCCCTGGGCCAAAGGCAGGCGCCAAACCGCTGCGCCACCCAGGGATCCCAAGTTTTTAGCATTTTAAATTAAAAAAATCGTATTTGTAAAGAATCTCAAAATATAACTGTCCAAAATAACAGGAAATGAGATCAGAATTTCATTCTTACAGTTTTAAAGCACCTTTCTCACCACTAGAAGCTACACCAATACCATCAGATACAACTCATCCGTGGTCAGACCCAATCACACCATCTTGTGCTGGGATCCCACTGGACATCAGGGCAAAGCAGTGTTAAATGCTTAAATAGCAATATTCATCATTAGACAGGTAGTATTCTCATTTTCAGCCATTTCAACTAATATTAATAATATTTTTTAAAATAAAGTTTTTTAAAAATAATTTTTTAAAATTAATTTTTATTGGTGTTCAATTTACCAACATACAGAAAAACACCCAGTGCTCATCCCGTCAAGTGTCCACCTCAGTGCCCGTCACCCATTCCCCTCCAACACCCGCCCTCCTCCCCTTCCACCACCCCTAGTTCGTTTCCCAGGGTTAGGAGTCTTTATGTTCTGTCTCCCTTCCTGATATTTCCCAACATTTCTTTTCCCTTCCTTTATATAAAAATAATTTTAAAACTGTCGTTAAATACCTTTATTTACACAGAAAATGACACTTTTCCTGATTATAAAATTAATGTACATGACCAAAACACTTAAAAAAAAAAAAAAAAAAAAAAGAGGAGCACCTGGGTGGCTCAGCTGGTTTAGTGTCTAACTCTTGATTTTGGCTCAGATCATGATCGCAGGGTCTGGAAAGCAAGCCCTGCATTGGGTTCCACATTCAGTGGGGAGTCTGCTTCTCTCCTTCCCTCTCTCCCTTGCCCGCCCCCTCAACTCTCTATAAAATAAACAAACTTAAAAAAATTGGCAAGTTATCACTCTGGTACAAATCTTCTACTAGAAGTTTTTTTTTCTTAAATTCAGATAATTACAGGCATCCTGTTAAGGTGTATTTGTATGTTTCTTCGTTTTCAACAAACATTTTGGTAGCTGCATGGTATGATAGCTCATTATAAATACATCGTGGTTGTTTAACCATAGCTGGTTATGGGTCATACAAGCTGAATCGTCTATCATGTAAATGCTAGTGTACATCTCTAATTTTCACGGCTTTTTAAGCATGCTGCCAAATCTTCTGCCAAGAAAGTTGTCTCACCCTTATTTTTAACTCTCTCCAAACATATTAGGCAAACAATGGTTTGATGGAACCCTGGTCAGCAGAATGAACTTGTGTTATCTTTACTGGCTTTTTTTTTTTTTTAAAAGATTTTATTTATTCATGAGAGACACACAGAGAGAAGCAGAGACGTAGGCAGAGGGAGAAGCAGGCTCCATGCTTCGAGCCCAATGAGGGACTTGATCCCAGAACCCGGAATCATGCCCTGAGCCAAAGGCAGATGCTCAACTACTGAGCCCCCCAGGCGTCCCTTTACTGGCTTTTATGTACCTTTACTTTCCTATGTCTTCAAATTTTTATGCCAGCTTCTTGACTTCCCTAGTATTTCTCAAAGCTCTTAATACAAGTAAGATGGTAACTTCGGTCTGTCATACAGCCAGTTTTTTTCTAGCTCACCTTTTAATTCTGCTTAAGTTTTCCTTTTGAAACACACTTTCTAACTTTTACTCATTACTTTAATGAGTTAATAATCTCATTATTAACTTTTTAACTCATCTCACAATTTGTCATATAGTCGGGCTGGAAACAAATGTGTTTCCTTTTTTTTTTTTTTAAGACTTTATTTATTTGAGAGAGAGTGGGTGCCCACACATGCAGGTGGGGCAGGGCAGGGGGCGAGGGAGAAGCAGGCTCCCACTGAGCAGGGAGCCAATGTGGGCTCAATCCTAGGATCACGACAGTTAACAGGATCTAGTAAATATCTGGCAGTTCTATTATTATTCATTCCTAAAACTCTCTAGGCCATTCCCAGCCAACACATTCTCCTAGTAGATTATTTCAATACATTTGAAGTAATATATAAATTACTTGGAGAAAACTGACATTTATTAGCTGTGTGACATGGGGACAAGATGGGGACAAGAGCAGTGCCCACACAATAGGACTGTTGCTATATGCGCTAGCAGTGAGTTAGAACTAAGGAAATAAAAGTAGATATGGACAATGGATAGACACGGCAAACAGAAGTAGAACTTGACTGGACTGGGAAAGCCAAAAGCAATCAAGCAGCAGCAGTAACAAGAGGACTCCTAATCATCTAGCTCATGGTGTCATTCATGCACACAGAAAATTTAAAAAGGGAAATGAATTTGGCGTTGAGCATTTGAAATATTTGTGGGAGATATAAAAGGAAAGAAAAAGACCAAAGTACAGATTAAAGGCTAAACCTCTTCTAAAACTGCAGGGAAGGTTCTCAATATGAATCTAAATGCAATAAGTGAGATAATACTAATACAGGCAAAAAAAAAAAAAAAAATTGAGGGAATTCTGACCAAGGGTTCTCTAGTTTCTTCTTTAAGAAGTTAATTATGCTTTTCTGCTGACAATCATGGGTAGAAGTTTAGGATAAGGTAATGGGTGTGAGGTGAGTTAAAAGTTTAAGATACCTATAGTAGGAAACATAAAAGTGAATGAAATAAAAATATGAAAAGGACTTTCAGGCCAGTGCTGAGGGTCTAGCTCAGCATGAAGAACATAAGACTTCAAAACAGCGCTAATCTCTGATACCAGGTATTACTACTTTAGAGCTCATCAGAGCTAGTGAAAACTTATTTATTAAAATTTTCTGGACATCCTGGGTGGCTCAGCAGTTTAGCACCACCTTCAGCCCAGGGCGTGATCCTGGAGACCTGGGATCGAACCCCGCATCAGGCTTCCTGCATGGAGCCTGCTTCTCTCTCTGCCTGTGTCTCTGCCTCTCCCTCTTTCTCTCTCTCTGTCTCTCTCATGAATAAATAAAATCTTTAAAAAAATTTTTTTTCATCAAGTTGTCTATTTCTGGAGTGAATGTGAAAAAGGGTCTTCCCATATCCCTCAATTGTTGAAACAGGTAATTCAGAAGCAAGTCCTGACCAGCAAGATAGTGACTGTGCAGTTATAGTTGAATATATTAACTATATTAGTATCATTTTCCATCAATATCTGACTCCCCTCTGGAATCTTTTTAAAGTTACTACAGGATCATACTACTTTTAGGTGGAAATTCTTTCCACAGCTTTATATTATACACTTTCTTCTATTATCTACAACCTAGGTCTCAACCTAATTAGACTTGTACTGATGCTTATTAGCAGTAGGGAGTAATAGGCCTGGGTATTTATAACATAAAAATTCCTCAACATGAGTCACACAAACAATACTAAGAAAACAAACCAGGCACCAGTACAAGTAAAGAGACTATCTTCTGAAGGAATTATCAAAACAGAAAAATACGCAAGACATATTCGATCTTAAATGTATCAATGATGGCTCTTCAGCACAGTGCTAAGATCAGAAAAATAAGCACCGTACTCTTTAGCTCAATAGTTCACACATTATTGATTATAGTCCTAGAGAGCAATATGAATAATCAAAGAAAATGAATAATCCAAATTATCTATTTTTAGTTTTCAATAATTATCAGATTTAAACAATCCAGGATTCACAGGCTTTCTTCAGTTACATCCAATGATGCAATCTACTCTCATGGTAATTATTTGTTATCTTGCAAGATATCTGGGTAATATACTCAACCATTCTATGCTCGTTTTGTTCTTCTACAATATGGAGAGAACACCAGTAACTGTGCCCTCACAGAACTGTAAGGATTAAAGGAAATGATGTGTGTGGAAAAGCTAAGAACACTAACACACAGAGCACTTAGTAAATGTTCTATCACCGTGACTCCCGTCAAAGAAACTCAGCTGTACATTTCAACACGCTAATGACAGTAATAGTTAACTTTTACTGAACACCTACTATGCATCAGGCATTTTTCTAGTATTTCAGTTAATTCTCACAGGTAGTACTATTACAAATTTATTTGGTCAATGCTGCTTCCACTGGAATCTCCTCCTTCTCTATGCTTCCAACCGCCAAGTACCCAATTCTTCCACATTGTAGGTATATATTTATTGAACGAAACCTTGCCTGTTTATTTCAAATGTAAAAACCAGATTTTATAAGTTCCCAAATCCTTAACCTTTAACTCATTCTAGTTCCTGATTACGTACTTCTGAGCTGTTCCTTCCTTTCATGTTCCCTACTTAATCAGACGTTCAGGTTCCCCAAGGCAGGGACCTCATCCAGTATTGTTTCTGGATCCTTCAGTCTCTTGTCACTAATACCTACGTAATGGGAACTTAACACATACAAATGTATACATCCTAATTTAATATTTCCGGAGAACCTCCTATATTTAAAAATAGTTTTAACAGCAAATTTATTCACTTACTCAAGGACATTCCTTCTGTTTAAAGATACAATTCAAAAGATCCTCAGGCATATAGAAATAACTTCTGGTAACCGCTTTTCTTTTTTATTCCAATTTCATTACAGATTCTAATGAGAAACACGGGATTTTCAAGAACTCTCATACATACCATGCTCTGAGAAACACTATACAAATGCAGTAAAGCCTGTTTCTTCAGCACTGAACAAGCCAAACTTCCCTACATCCTAAGTAATTAATATGGGTCACCGTCCACCTCAAATCCTCCCCCCTCAAATAATGAAAAGTAGTGATTAATAAATTCAGAGGACTTAAAATTAAGCCTTAAAAGACTGCAGGCAGAAGTTTCAACTTTTAAAATAAGTTATGTCTTTCTGGTTTTTGTGGGAATGTTTATTTTTAAAATCATTTAGAACTTCCTTTGAACTACCTATTGAGATTTTGGGAGGGAGAGAAGAGACTATGGAACGGAAGGCAACCTACCACATGTCGAGATTTCTCCAATGCAATGTGCTTTTTCCGAGAATTTAGAAATATTTGGATAAACACAATGACAGGATAATTTGTATACATACTTGAACAAAAGGAATGATAGCACTGAATCCTTTGGAACTGAGTAATTATCCTGGAATCTCTTTTATGCTTGGAGAAACAAAACCAGCAAACAGCTTCTCTCTCTCTATTTTAGCCACAATTTTCAATAAAGAACATTACACCATTTGGTCAATACTACTAAAAAGAAATTACTAAATAAGGGAAGGTTATAGGAAAAGGAATCCTAGAGAAGAACAGCTTGAGCGTCATAGTCTTGCTAAGTTTCCACTTACACAGCACAAAGCTCCATAGAGGCTCCACAGAGAACCTACCTTTTTGGCTTCAGTCTTCTTTTTTCCTTTAGAAACATTCATCTAACCCCTCCTTAGGAAGCTTTACATTTCCATTTCCATTTCTTTGTCCTCTCTCTATATATGTTTACTCCATAAAGAATGGTTTCTTTCACAAAAAAATAAAAAGTGTATGTCTATATAAAACACACTAAAACTGACCTTGAATGTAAGCTAGCACTTGGCACAGATGCTGACACACTACAGGTATTTAAAAATTAAATAGATGGGGATCCCTGGGTGGCGCAGCGGTTTGGCGCCTGCCTTTGGCCCAGGGCGCGATCCTGGAGACCCGGGATCGAATCCCACATCGGGCTCCCGGTGCATGGAGCCTGCTTCTCCCTCTGCCTGTGTCTCTGCCTGTCTCTCTCTCTCTCTCTCTGTGACTATAATACATAAATAAAAAAAAAAAAAAAAAAAAATCTTTAAAAAAAAAAAAAAATTTAAGTAGATGAATCAATGACTTAACAAGCAAACTAATGATTCCACTTTTGCCTAGAATACCCCCACCCACCGAGGCTCTTCCTTAGTCCTAGATCCTCCATTTCGCTTCCATCCCTTGGCCCCAAGACTCAAAGATTCAAGTCCTATTTGCTGTACCTTATTCTTCCATCCAGGCCTACAGTCACAGTGTGACCCCAAAAGGCAAGCCAACCTGCATAACACCAAGGGATTCTGATTTCACGAGCTCTTTAGTACTTTGGGTACTCCTATCTCAGGCAAGAAGGAGACAAAGAACCTTGGAGAAAGAGTGCTTGGGGGCACAAGGATGCAGCTTAAAGGAAGTCAATCCTAGAAGAGTTTGACAGGTAGGGATCCTGGACGATTGCTTATGAGTTATATGTACCTGAGAGCCTGAGATCAAGAGGAGTAACTACAAAACTACTGTTTTGTATTAGCAGGGGCTAGATGGCTGGTAAAGACAATAAAGGGAGAACCAAAAATTTAATCTCAATTTTGTCTAATTACCATGTAACACCCACCATTCATTTTACTCTCAATCTTATTAGATAACCTGAAACTCTATTTGTGCCCTTAATTCTCAGACTTTATTGACTATACATATATAGTTAAACTTATTTTTTCTAATTTGTTAGTACGTGATCCTGCTAACTCAAATGCAGTAACAACAGTAACAATTAACAATCCTACATCACTTCTGTGTCAGGCACTGTTTTAAGTGCTTTTCAGAGAATAAATTTTTTAACCTTCACAGCCCTGTAAGATAACTACTATTATTAATCCCACTTGACGAATTTGGCAGCAAATAAGCAACTTACCTAAGGTCACAAAGCTAGCAAGTGATGGAAGTGTAATTTGAATTCAGACAATGTGGCTGCAGAGCCTAGGTTTTTAACCACTATGCCATATTTATGATTCTGTGGTGACGAGATTATTCTCTGCTCTTACAAAAATTAAAAAAAAAAGTCTCAAATACAGCACATATTGTATACAATGTCTATTAACAAAATTAAGAAAATCTAATGATTTACCAAGGGGAACTGTCTATCCCCTCTCCTGAGCATTCTGAAACACCATGCATATTTATCTGAGATGCTGTATAAGATGGAGGTGGAGGAGAATAAAATAATAAAATAGAAAAAACATTTTATTAAATCAAAGATGCCACTGATTGAAAACATACCATTATTTTACATGCCACTCACCAAAAAATTCTGCCAAATATAATACAATGTTATTTTAAAACGTATCTTAAATAAAAAGTGAACAAAGGTATAATTATGTCAATGTGCTACAGTCATTTATCAAGGAAACGTCAATATACAGCTGCTTAATAGATGAAACCATGTAAAACAAAAATATTATTTCTTGAAATCTGCTATATTATCCTAGGAGTCTACATACATGGGAGAAAAAGCTTTGAAAACAACCTAAGACTCGGGCTTAAACTGAGATCGTAGAGAATTTCAAAAACTACATGAAAAATTGGTTTACCAACCATACGCCTAGATCAGCTGGGGCTTCCATAACAAAGTGTCATACAACGCATGGCTTAAAGAAGAGAAATTTAATTTTGTCACAGTTCTGGAGGCTGGAAGTCCAAGACCAAGACACCAGCAGGTTTGGTTTCTACTGATGCCTCTCTCCTTGGTTTGCAGCCATCTGCCTTTTCACCGTACCCTCATACGGCCTTTTCTCTGTGTCTGTCCTTCTGGTGTCTCTCTCTCTTCTTCCGGACACCAATCATATTGGATTAATGCCCCACTTTTAACAATCTCATTTAATCTTAATAATCTCGTTAAGGGCCCTATCTCCAAATACAGTCATGCTGGAGGTTAGGGCTTGGCTGAGTGGGAGGAGACAAAATTTGGTCTCTAACAATATACAAGAGCTGATCTTAGTAGAACCCATTCCTAGAATGCAAAACACCATTGCTGTTACAGGAAGCTACTGCTGAGGTAAGAGTATTCAGTATAGTCATTTCTATGTTAGGAGCAACAACTCAAACAAAACAAAACAACCGTAATAGCTCTTCATGTGAGACTAAAATAAATTATCCTGGGATTTTTAAAAATGGTTTAAGGCTCAAGAAAGTGCCCTTATTTCTGGTTCTTGCTATATTCTCACAGAATCAATTCACATTTTATATTACAAAGGCAAATACTGCTTTCAGGGATTTTTTTGCACATTATTCTCTATATTACTTAAGGGTAAGAATCACCATTTACCTTTGACTCACTAGCGCCTTACAAAGTGCCTGGCATGTAGTAGCTACTAAATAAATATCAGAAGGGGAAAACTGGAGAAAGAGAAGAAAGAAAGAATTTGTCAATTTAGATACAGCACTCTTTTAACTCTTACTAGCTTTTAGTAGATACTCTGCAGATTACCTGAACCAAAATGCTTAACATTCAAAGAAGGTATAAAGATACAGCAAATTTAAGGTCTAACACAGACCTCAGCTAGTTCTTAGTTTCATGTTACAACTCACTGAAGTAGAAAGAAAATCTTATAAACAAAATGTCAGCTCCTCCTGAATGAGCATTTAAATGTTATTTGAAAGCAGAAAACAGACACAGTTTAGAAAGACTTTTCAAAGCTTAGGGGGTCTATTTAACTGCCAGTAAGTCTACTAGTTCAAAAGCTGGTTTTTGAAGCCTGTTAATTCTACTGTTTCAACAAGAAACTTTTACAGAATTTTATCTGCTCTGTCCCCCAAAGGGCCTTCATAAACACATATAATGCCTCCTCTAAACCCCTAGATATTCAGAAACCTTCCACTAAATAAGCTGTCAGCTCATTCAGGGTTTATCATTTGAATGTCTCCACTCTACAAGGGGAAAAGTGGAAGCACAGAGAAGGCCCGAGATAGGTGAAAAGAAATATTCTTAATGGCTACCTGCTATTTTTCATCTGTCAAGGAGTATCAGAATGTATATACAAACCAAAAATAAAGTAGTATCTAAATATTTGGCTGAGGGGCATCTGGGTGTCTTAGTTGGTTCAGCATCCAGCTCTTGGTTTAGGCTCAGGTCATGATCTCATGGCCCTGGGTCAAGCTCCCTGCTGCTTGAAGATTCTCTCCCTCTCCTCCGCCTCTACCCCCCAGACACTGGCACCCTTGCACTAGCTCATGGGCACTTAAAATAAATGTTTAGTTGGGGTCTTAACCATAATAGATACATAACAAAAGTGGACTACTTTTAGTTTATTATTTGTGTTCATGCTTCTCCATAAATTTATTTTTTTTTGTTTTTTTTCTCCATAAATTTAGACAAGTATGAAAGCAAATAGTAATAACGCCACTTTGACTTGACACATCTGAATCAATGAACATTAACACACAATAGTTATTTAGAAAGGAAAACATTCCTTCAGTACCAATGTGCTTATTATGTGGTTTCTTGTCTTTGTAATTGAAATTTAAGATTTGTTTAAATTGCCAAAATCCCATATCATTGAGTTTTAGTTTATTTTAAAAGGATCCAAAGTTCTTGATCTCGTATGTCAGAAGAACTGAACAAGACTTCTCTAATGACAGAGAAAACAAAAATGCCTACAGAAAATGGTACGTTCATTTTGTCTTAATTCTGACATTTACTGAAAAATGTTCTTGTACAGCGTACTTTTCAAAGCCTTTCAAAGAATGATAATAATATGCTTTTCCTATTACATAGTTCAGATCAAATTATATGCCTAACAATTACAAACATGAAGTACTCATTTACATACCTTCTTTCGGGGCTCAGAACACATTTCCTATTGACCAAATCACTTAATGCGAAAGATTTAAATAAAACATTAGGTAACAAAAATTCCATTTCACCTTAGTTGTTTTCCTATTTTCTTTATCAAAATACTTTCTGAGCCATATCCTTAAATATCGGTATCTCCTCATTATCCCAACTATAGTGTTGCTTTGTAAAATTTGAAGGCCCATGGAGCCAATTCAATGTTGATCTGGTTGTAGCAATTCAAACAGCTCCTTTCAGTAGCAAGCCCAGTATCTCAGAGCTGCAGTCAGGTTCTGCTGGCAGGTACCCTTAAACTGGTCTAACTCCTGAGTCCCAGTGTCCTCAACCATAAAAGAGGCCCTTTTATATAACCACATTTAGTGATGTTCAAATGAAATCATGCTTATTAAAACACTTCATAAAATGTTACTTGTTACACAATCTAGTGGATACCTCATTCCTTCAAATATTTACATGCAGGGCATTGTGTTAGCAATGGGGACTGAGAAATAAACAAAACAGAAAGAACCCCTCTCTTCATGGAACTGAGATTCTAGCTGTGGAAATAATTAATATATTTAATCTCAGTTTCCTCCCACTAAAAGTGACAATGAAAAAATGATAAAAAGATACTAGCACATAATGACAAAAAAAGTGAGGCAACAAAATGAGAGATGACAGCTAAAATCCTGGACCACAAAAAGCAGATGGGCAACTGCAGATTTAGTAGAGCAGATAAAGCTGAGATCTACATATCAATTAAAAAAAAAGAAAAGTATACCAAGGAATTGAAGAAAAGGCTTAGGAACTGTAAGTACTAAAGGCCTTTAGTACTTGCCCCTAAGGCAAGAGGGTGGGGGATTGGGCAAAAAAAGGAGGAATACTGAAAATCCTGCCTAAAACAGAGTTAGGACAACTTACTCCCTACCCTCCTCAGTCAACTATCTTCTCCCCAACAGAGGGAGGTTTACTCTCTACAAATACTGAACCAAAGAACGCTGGGACTCAGACCTCAGTAACAGTCAAGGGTGGAGGTAGGGAATAAATCACACTGAAACCAGGAGTGAACATCTGTACGTATAAAATAGAGTCATTTTTTTTTTAATAGTGTCATTAAAAAAAAAAGTGTCCTTTTCAGTCCCCTTTCACCACATGGATCTCAAAACATCAAAATGAAAAAACTATAACAAGTACTCCCCATAATTTCAGACTTCTCCAACTTACTAAATACAGTATTTATAATTATGCTTCTTGTTCACCAAAAAGCCATATTTCACTATCAAAATAATATTTTTATTATGTTCAAGTTTATATAGAAAGAGAACAAAAGGAATCATTTTTAGAGACTAGAAAAACACCCTGTCAGGGATGCTTTAGGCAATGAGTAAAAATGAGTAAAAAGGTAATCTACTCAATCTTAAATAGCACACAAATGGTTATATAGTTATTTTAATGTACTTTAGAAAAAAATATTGCTAGTATAAAATTCACAGATATTATTGCTTAGTCAAGGCTAAATTTTAAAAAATATTACTGTAGGTATTAACAAGACACTTTGCGGAAATAAGAGCAGTATGTAAATATCTAAAGGTTGAGGCACACTACTGTAGATGCAGTGACTAAACTGGCTGGTGAAGTTAAGACCAGATAAAGTTCCTTCAAACTCCAAGGATTTCTTAATTATGATTCTAAACACATTTTTAATAGGGGCACCTGGCTGGCTCAGTCCGTAGAACATGCGACTCTTGATCTCAGTGTTGTAAGTTGGAGCCCCATGTTGGGTGTAGATTACTTAAAAAATAAAAGAAAGGATCTAACATTAGACAAAATTTATTCTTTGAACTACAGTAATTTAAAATTTTGAAAACAGGGCACCTGGGTGGCTCAATTAGTTAACCGTCTGCCTACAGCTCAGATCCTGATCCCGGGGTCCTGAAATCGAGTCCTAACCAGGCTCCCTGCTCAGCAAGGAGTCTGCTTCTCCCTCTCCCCCTTCCCCCTTCATGCTCTCTCTCTCTCTTGCTCTCTCAAATAAACTCTTTATTTTGAAAACAAAATAATAATGAAGAAACAAGGAAGCACTTAGAAAAGGTAGAGGAGAATTAGAAGTTATATTAATAGGGACTACCATTTACTGAGGTTCTATTATATATATTGAGTCAGACAATAGAAACAGGCAATCTTTACAAAACTTCCATCAACAGGTTAAAAATCTAAGACTCAGAGATGAAATAATATAGCTGTGATCCCCGTGGGGGTAAGGTGAAGGGGAAAAAGTTGAGACATAGGGGAAAACATTATTTGATAACCAACTAAGCATCACAATTAAATTCTCATTATAGTTTTCTAACATTCCTAACAACCAAAAATACTTATGAAAATCCATATAGTAAATGACCAAAGACTAGTTGGCAAACAAAATGGTCAATAAATTAGATTTACTACAATTAACATTCCAAGGAGATATTATCCCCAGAAAAACCTTCAATTTGATAGAAAATAGATTCATCATGTTTGTCTTATTGTAGCTGAGGATTTAATTACATGTATGCTGGTTCAGCCAATGAAGAGTCATAGCAAAAAGAATGCTCAAAACTTAAATGGTCACATATCTACTTTTCAATTAAACAAAGTCAAAAGTTACTGAGCAGCCCAACAACTTGGCCATATGCTTTATATTTCTATGACCTGTGTCCTTAAAATGTCAGAGGACGTTTTAGCAGTTAAATTCTCTCAGTTTTCAGAAATCCTCCCATATTTGCATTATCATAAAAAGTAGTAATTTTGTGAAACTGAAGGGAGACTCTGCTATTCATGCTTTTAAAATGTGCTTTTAATTTTTCTGACTACTAAAGGCTATAATAATGTCACTTGGAAAACAGAAGGCTGAGTGAGCATCTGAGGGTAAAAAGGAATGTTTTCACAGGCACAGTTGGTAAATACCACTGGCTCTAGATGAACATTCTTCCCTAACTGGAAGCCAATCACAATTTAACTTGAAAAATCTTGTTACATAGAGCAATGGGAGATCGTATTATCTCAATTATCCCTTCAACTAAAACGTAAGAGGTTCAACTAATACTTTTTTTTTTTTCCAACTAATACTTTAAACACTATCAACATCCTTTCCCTTTTACGGTGTTTCCAGCAAGCCCATACCCAGTTAAGACTTCGTTAAACTAGTCAAAAGCTGATTTTTATACTCCATGCTTTCCATTTAGATTGTGCAAACATCAATTTGCAAGTTACAATACAAGTGCTCTAGGGGAAGAACTTGCAACCCCTAATTCAAAGCTTTAATGTCACAATAATCATTCATTGTATGCTACACAGCAATATTCAGCACAGATGAACAAGGCCAGTATGATAGGAAGAAAGAATTCTATGCAATTCTAGAGTAATAAATCTGCAATAAGTAAATCTAATTGGATACTAGAGTAAATGATCTTGAACAGAAAGAACTAGGTGTCCAGGAGATGCATGTAGTCATATGAAATAAATACACATTTTAAAAATTAAGCAAAATATTACATTTCTGAAATTTAAAGTATTTTCTTTCTTCTGACTTACATTTTTACTCTGCGTGACTGAATAGCCAATACACTGTAAACATGAATTCAGGAAACACCCAGTTAAGTAAGTATAAACATGTACGATCACAAAGAAAAGCATATTACAACTAAAAGAGAAAGAACTGCTTAAAGAAATTACAGAACACAATTTGCATTTGCAGCTTCCCCTGAATCTTCAATCCCGTATCTTATTCTTCTATATCTTGGTTCAATCTCTCTGTATTGAGAGATGCCCCATGTGGTACCTCAGCTTCCATCTGGCCAGAGGGTCAGGCTATTGTCACCTCAGGCTGGACTAGCAAAACAAAGACTCCAGTAACAATAAGAAAATCGAGGAAGAAAAGAATAGGCTTAAATTCCTTGGTCCCTTCCCTTCCATAGCAGATTTCTACACCACTGTTCATACTTGTAAAACACTAGAAAGGACCGATATGATCAGTATTTAAGATTTATGCTATAGGGGTGCCTGGATGGCTCAGTCAGTTAAGCGTCTGCTTTTGGCACAGGTACTGATTCCAAGGTCCCTGCTCAGGGGGGAGCCTGCTGCTCCCCTTGCTTGTGCTCTATCATAGAATAAAAAATCTAAAAACAAAAATTATAATAAAATAAAATAAATGCTATAAAAGGAAAGAAAAGGGAGCACTCTGCATCATTCAACTGAGGAATGAACAAACAGTAGTATACATGTATACAAACAAAATATACGTATGTGTGTGTGTGTGTGTGTATACACACCTACAACCTTAACAGGGAAATTCTGACACATGCTACAACATGGATGAGCCTTAAGACATATGCTAAATGAAATAAGCTAGTAACAAAAGGACAAATACAGTCTTCTTCCACTTCTGTGAGGTACCTAAAAAAGTCAAACTCATAAACAGAAAGTAGAATGAGGGGAAATGGGGAATAACTGTCAAAGTTTCAGTTTGGGAAGATGATAAAGTGGCTGCACAACCATGTGAACATATTTAATGTCACTGAACTGTACATTTTAAGATAGAATGGTAAACTTTATGGTATGTATATTCTATCCAAGAATAAAAAAGGGAAAGGGAAGATAAAAACAATTAAGCTTGCAACTGCAAAGACCCTAAAGACTTTCAGAAGCACAGTGGAGTTTAAATATTTAACTGCCTGAGTAATACAAGTTAATATTCTTTGGCTAGATGCACCTTGTAAGACAGACTACAACCTGATGAATGTGAGGATTTGAGCTAATAAAGGAAAGGCTTTCAATACAAGTCACTTAAATCTTTCATATGGAACAAGCTTCAGATTTGTGATTCTATGGAGAATGTCATTTCAAAAGCTCTTTGGAAAGAGTTCAATAATAAAGTAAGATAAAAATATGGACCATCATGCACTTACTTATTTTCCGACCTCTATATTAACCTTTTCCTGAAATGTATTTACAAAGAATGCATATTCTGCAGCAAATCTTTTCATCAATCACCATGTGAAAACCTTTGGCAGGGACACTGTGCATTCCTGGGAGGATTTAAATGAGTTTGTATGAGATTGAAACCTGGCTTAAAAGCAAAGAATTGGATTTAGAATTTGACAAAGAGTTTCTTTTCTAAAGAACTTAAAATGTTGTATCATGAGTTTTCATATTTATGTTCTCCATCATTAGCAAAGAAATAAAATAACACAGAATTTCAATTAAAATTTCTACACATTACTGCGCTGACTTTATCTGTTTATACTATCGTCCTGTATTTGAAATCACATTGCTATTTTTAGCAAAAAAGGAATAAATTAAAAATTCTAATGACAGGAAATCCTATTTCAAATCTGTCATTTAAAAACTCTTAACCCATCTACTTTTGAACTAGTCCTCTACTAGAAAGCAGGATGATTTTTTTAAATGATGCAATTTAATCTCCTTAAACACTTCATGTGAACTGATGTTACTGCTTATTAAAAATAAATCCACTCTATCTTTTATTTCAAACTCTTAGGGTTTTTCTTAACATTCATTTGACAAATTATGTTAACTGTAAACAACAGACACTCATTTAATTCTGCAACATTTAGTTTACACCTAAACACTGAAATGGCTCCTTATTCCTGGTGTGGTAAATTACAGAAAATCAAGTACCACTACAGGTGCTATCTGAATGATACAAAATCTCCCTAGAAGAGCCAAATTGTCAGATCAGCTTAATTTAAGTACTCAAACATGTTAAAACAGCTGCTGTAAACCCAAGAGAACAAGATGAAAAGATTAACAAAAATGAACTGACAGTCCTTAAAGAATAGAAAGGGGGAAAACCAAAAGATCCTTGTGAAGAACAGTCCAGTCCTATGACTCAGGGAAACAGTATCCTATTGGGACAATAACAGAGATTAGAAAAATGGATGAAAAGTCTACCTAAAAAGGCATCACCCACCATTTTCATAAATACTGTTTGCTTAAACCTGACTGCATTGAAAACTCACCTTAATTATAAATAATATTCTCCTAAAGCACTAGCAAAGTGTGGGAGTCGGGAAGAAGACGTGGACTGAGCCATCGGTCATAAAACACGATCAAATATAGAAACAGTACTCATAAGGCAGGCTCTGAGCTCGATATATTAAAAAAGGGGGAGGAACATGCTCCGGTGTAACAGATGAAGGTTTGCATCAACTATAAGACAACGACCCAAATGAGAGCACCCTTGTCCCTCAGCACAAAAGCAAGGTGTTTCTCCTTCCCATCAATCTACTGACCTAGGAAGGCTCTGGTCACATCATATGCACTTTGTTTTCCCTCTTAACGTGGAAAATGCTCAAAAAGCCCAATTTTAATGGTGCTTTATGACCTCACTGAAGGGGCAGCTATGGCTTGGGTACTGGAGGCTGCTGGCACCTCGTCACCCTCTTCTTTTTGGTGACCATCAAGGAATCCTTCGCCCTGGGAAGCAGCTCTCCCGTAGCTGAGGAAGAAACTGAGGAAGTTGAAGGAAGTTCATTTGTTTTTATTAAAGTCACTTAATGTCTCTGTTAGTTTTCCAAAGAATTTAAACTGCTAAAAATGTAGCATCTCAGGCCTCGCCCCAGATTCTTCTAACAAAATCTGCATTTTACAAAAGCCTCGGGTAATGTGTAAGCATATTAAAGTCTGAGATGTTTCGGGCTAAAAGGGCCACACTTGCCAACCCGACATCCCCAATTAGCCCAGGCTTAATAAACACATCATCACTCTCCAAACATTTTTAAACTTTAAGATGGAATGTCAGGGGCACCTGGGTGGCTCAGTGGTTGGAGCGTCTGCCTTTGGCTCACATCATGATCCCGGGGTCCTGGGATCGAGTCCCGCATCAGGCTCCTCTCAGGGAGCCTCCTTCTCCTCTGTCTCTGCCTCCCTCTGTATGTCTCTCAAGAATTAAAATAATTAATTAATTAATTAATTAATTAAAATAAAATATAAGTGCAAAAGTAGCTCAAAATCTGAATATGAACTAACAGTTTCTCCATTACCAGAGTAAAATGAGAGAGAACTTTAATGAAAGCGTAGGTTCTTATTCCTGGCTCTCCTTACGATCCTCTTGGGAGTGTTACAAAAATATTGATGCCCAAGATGCATACCACAGGATGAAATGCCAACCATCAGTCTCCCAGGGGACTGTAATATACATCTAAAAAGGATAAACAAAAAAACTAGGATCTGACTCCTCACACTTCAGAGCACCTATCACCTGTGAAACTGTAAAAAAGCAGATGCCAATCCATTCTCTGGATTGAGGCCTGAAATACTGCATTCCCAAGAAGACTCGGAGAAGGAACAGCTCAGCCTCTATCCATGTGGTCCAACAATGCAGGACCAGGTTGTCAAAAACAGCGGTTTTGCGTTTTTGCTCTCCTCATTCTCAACAGTCAAGTGTGACTGTGGATGATCTCCAAATTCAGAATATTCACGTTATGTGTCAGACATTGCTTTATTTATTTTTATTTTTTTTCTTTCTTTTTTCTTTTTTTTCAGACATTGTTTTAGACAAATCACTACAAAAACTTAACAAGATACATAAAACTTCCTACCCTCGCGGAGTGGATCATGTGATACCTGAAAGAGATCAGCAATTAAAATAGTGCTGATGGAGATTCCTAATGCAGACCCTGGGATGGAGAGAGATTTCTCAAGTACCATAAGGCAGAGGTACCATGAGCACATCTGGGATGGAATTCCCCCCCAAGGGGCACAGGACAGTACCTGTGAAGGTCTTGAGGTGAGCAAGAGCACATCACATTTCAGGAACCCGGTGTTCACTGGGTCTGAAGTCCAGAACGTGAAGGATAGAGAATCTGACAGACGAGACCGAAGGGGCAGATGGAGCAAAGGCCAAAACATCAAGTCTTATAAACGAAGAGTCTGGAATTTTCCTAACTCCTTTTCCAATAGGAAAACAACATGACCAGATTGGTGCTTTGAAATCCAGCTCTCGTTACAGGACGGAGAACAGACTGGAGACAGATAAACTCCTGAGAAGCTACCACAGTGATCCAAATTAAGTGATACTGGTGGTTTGCTCTATTGCAGTAGTAACCGGGATGGGAAAAAAGTAAATGAATCTGAGCAATATCTAGGAACTAACAACATGTGGTGAATGAACAGATGTGACTTGGAGGTGGAGCAACAAAGTATGGAAGATAATCATGTGGATTCCGAGCATTCACATCAATATCTTGGAAAAATGTGATACCTTTACTACTCACAAGTTAAGAGAACACAAGAACAATAAAGCTCAGCAGGAACAGATTATAAATTTTTAGGGAAAAAGGCAGAAATATTCAGTAGGCAGCCTGGCACACAAATCTCAGGCTCAAGAGGAAAAAAAGACACTGAAAGTACAGCCATAAATTAATAGTGATGACATCTATTTCTGGCCAAGCTGGAGTAATAGGGACCAGATTTACCTTTCTGTCTGAAAAAACAACAAAAACCAGATCAAACATATGAAATAATGGTTTTCAGACAATGAACATAAGGCTGCACACAATCATGACCCCTGAGAGAGAACTACCAAAGTAAGCTCCACAGTTACTGCTTTGTTCCCAGACGACAGCGGGTGAAGCCCAGCAATCTCCCAGAACCAAAGGAATGGATGTGGGAGTCCTGGAAGACCGAGGTGGCTGGAAGTTGCAGGGCAGACTCTAAATCTAATCCCTTCTCTAGATTTAAGCTAAATATTGATCAGTGCATGCACATGAGGAAGCACCCCCAAAGCTGGGGAGAGAATCATCTGTGAGGCTTAGTGGGAACAAATCTAAACACAGCTGAAACAGGCAACACCTCCTCCACCGTGCCGAAGGAAGCCAGATTCAAAAGAATACATACCGTATGATTATAGGCATATAAAATTCTAGAAAATGCCAAGTAATCTATTGTTTCAGAAAACAGATCACTGGTTGCCTTGGATAGGGCAAAAATTACAAAGGGGTAATGGATAAACTTTTGAGAGCAATGGATGGTTCAATTATCTTAATTGTAGTGATGGTTTCATGGGTGTATACAAATGTCAAAACTTGTATATCACGCACTTCAAATATGTGGTTTACACTGTGTTTATCACATCTCAATAGAATTTTTTAAAACTATCAGCAGGGCAGCCCGGGTGGCCCAGCGGTTTAACGCCACCTTCAGCCCAGGGCGTGATCCTGGAGACCTGGGGTCCAGTCCCACCGTTGGGCTCCCTGCAGGGAGCCTGCTTCTCCCTCTGCTTGTGTCTCTACCTCTCTCTCTCTGTGTCTCTCATGTACAAATAAATAAAATCTTAAAAAAAAAAAAACTATCAGCATATATAGAATCTAAAGCTATGGGGGTAGCTGAGCTTGCTGAGCAATCACATACAGACTCAAATGAAGATCTAAGATAGGACCACAAAGAATGCCAACATCTAAAGTAATAGAGCAAAGTGTTTGTGAAGGAGTGTCCAAAGAATTAGAGGAGAAATCTGGAGAGTATGACATCTCTGAAGCAAAGGACAGAGTTTTCTCTCAGGGAGTCTCTTAAGGAAAGAGCAGTCTGTAACACGAAATGTAAGATAAGGCCTAAGAAAGGTTCAATGTGCAAAAGAGACGAAGATTATGAGGTAGGCAACATGGTTTAGGAGAAAGAGCACCAAGATATTCTTTAACCAATAATTTGTCAGTTTAACAAGAAAGACTAAGAAACAGGGTGAAATTTTGTTTTAGGTTTGACAGTTCAGAAAGACCATGAATCCTAGGTGCCGACACTTTGTTACATCTGGCACTAGCACCCTCCTAATATACTATATGCAACATAAACAACAGCAATTAATGTTCCTTAATTGAGCCTTTAAAGGAAATTAAATCAGAATCAGGCTAAGAGTTATTATTCTCATTAAGCATGAGGAAAAATCCAACTTGGAGGTCTATCTTCTCATCTAAATTTAATAGGAAACTAAATACTTGAAATTCTTCCAGTTTTTCTTTTTTAATGAGTAATAGGGTTATTTATGTTCTTCCTATCAACCAAGCAAGCAAGCAGAACAGGACTGTTTTGCCTCATGTTAAAATAAAAATTTATGTTTACATACAGATGCACATCATCAGTACGCATTAAAGTTAGTGAACACTCTTTAAAACAAATGCAGATTTATCTATGTTATATAACACTAAAATTCCAAGAGAATAAACCAGTCATCCTTCAAAGTAAACACCAGAAAAAGTGATTGTTTTATTGTCCCTTTTAAATGTTTATACAGATTCAACTTACTAAATATCTCAAAATGAAAAAGTTATAAAATAGATTCTATGTTTCTTGACTCAACATATATATATATATATACATATATATATATATATTTTTTTTTTTTAAATCTAAACTGAAGCTACAAATATCTGTACTATTTTTAGCGGGAGCAGTTTAGATATTGGATAAAATAAGCCAATACAGAGGCCAAATACAGCCACAGACATTCACAAACACGGACAGGCTTTATTTGATCTTCTCATGAAAAACATTCTACCTCATTTTAGCAGCATCATCTCCACCCGTACAGTAGTAATACATGACTGGAGAAAATCCACTAGTTCACATATTATCCAGACCAACTGATTGATCCCTAAATATGATTAAAGTGTCAAAAAAATTTTTCATAGTAAATTCCATTTTACAACTATGCGTATTTCTATCTGCGGTCACTCGGAACATTTATTGCATTCTTATGTAAGGGCAAGAAAAAAATAAGCTATAGTCACTTGAAACTACATGTTAACTAAAAATTTTATCATTGGGGACCCCTGGGTGCCTCAGTGGTTTAGCGCCACCTTCGGCCCAGGGCGTGATCCTGGAGACCCGGGTTCGAGTCCCACATCGGGCTCCCTGCATGGAGCCTGCTTCTCCCTCTGCCTGTCTCTCTCTCTCTCTCTCTCTCTCTCTCTCTCTCATGGATAAATAAATAAAATCTTTACAAAATAAAAAAAATTTTTTAAATAAATAAATAAATAAAAGGCAGTAAAAGCAAATGTTACCACAAAGTCAAAGATGCAAGTACCTGGGAGCTCTGCGACCACCTACAATGAGCAGCCGGAGTCTCTGCTGATTTACCCTGGTCAGGAGCAGCAAGGGAGGGAAGCGAGGGAAACAGGAACAGCACAGTAAAGGGCTTTCCCCTAAGGTAAACTTGGAGGTGACACGGCCAGGAATCTGGTTCTTTCCTGATCAGCTAAGAACATGTTACGAGGCAGAGAATGAAGGTACATAGTTATCAGGTTACTACAAGACAGAACCAGCAGCAGAAGTGCCAAGAGAAGGCACTGGGAACTGCAGAAAAGAGAGGAGAACGAGGGAAAGCAAAGATTAAAAAAAAAAAAAAAACCCTCCTGAGGATAGCCCCCTTGCACACACACTAACCACCACCATCACCTCCCTTTCCTACCACAGGCTTTCAGAAAGGCCCAAACCAAAGGTTCTCAAGCTCTAGCCCCTAACAGTGTCCACGGAGCTTGCTGAAACAAGAGGCCCAGAGCGAAACACAAGAATTTTAATTTCTAACAAGGGTGTTAGAAATTTTAACATTTGATGAAGCTGCCAGACCCAGAACCAGAGTTTAAGTATTGCTCTCTACTTACCTTTTTTAACACTTATCCTAGTCATCACCCTTTATTTAATATATTTATAATATATTTATAATATACAATATTTATAATAATATTTTTAATATTTATCTGTTATGTGGGAAGGGAAAGACTGTTCAATCCATCACTGTATGGCTATCACCCAGCACAATGGGTGATATTATCATAGTCTCCAAATATTATTCAAGGCATAAAAACCAAGGGGAAAAACCTGGAATGCATATAGAACAGAAGTAAATGGGCGGGGGTTGGGGGAGATTCACTAGAAAGAGAAATAAAAGTACAAAGATGTACAGAACAAAAGCACAATATAAATTTACAAGAACTTACAATAAGAATTGTCCAAGTCTTAATGAGAACGGCAGCAACTGTACAGTAATTTCCTAGACAGGTCATAAGCTAGAAAAAGGTGTGTGACAACGAAATAGAAGTAAAGGAAGAAAAATCAGAGTATTTGGTATCATGAAAAAGATGATTTTTAAAAAGGAAATAGTGGTAAATGACATTCAGGTGGAGAAGAGGATCTGTTATGGGCCTACTGCCGTTAGATAGCTAAGATCCTAATCACCATCATCATGGCAAGAATTCATTAAGGACCTATGAGTCAGATGCTACATTAAGCAGTTACTTTTAATCAACCACTTTAGATAGCTGTTCTCTACCTTTTACAGATAAGGAAACTAGACCGTAAGTGATGAAACCATTTGCCTTTAGAGTCAGAAGGACCTAGACCTGAGTCCCTAGAATAACCCTGAGCAAATATTTTATTTAGCCTTTTAACCTCTTCCTGAACTGTTATTCTTTCCATTAAGTCAGTTTTTTGTTACAGTTGCTTTGTTTTATTTTTAACTTAGCATTTAATGAGTACCCTGTGTGCTCAATAATGAGGTGGTGAAAGCACCAAAGTGTAAACCCAATGAACTGAATGCTGCCTGGGTCTAAATTCCAGACAAAGCCAATTTCTTCATTTATAAAATGGATATAATAATAAGACCACCAGCCACACAGGGCTCAGAAGAGTGTCTAGCAATAAAACCTAGCATCTATTATCATTAGCATCATTGCTGTTATTACTATTAATCCATATTATCAACACAGAGATGAGTGTTAGTCCTAGCCAAAAGAGAATAGGACCTAGGATCTATAATGAACTATATCTATTAAAGTATTTGTTGAATTTGGTTATTTTATCTATACTCAAAGTGCTGAGTTTTGTTTTGTTTTGTTTTTAAGATTTTTATTTATTCATTTGACAGAGACAGAAGGGAGCACAAGCAAAGGAAGCAGCAGGTAGTAGGAGACGGAGAAGCAGGCTCCCCCCTGAGCAGGGAGCCCAATGAGGGGCTGGATTCTAGCTAGGACTCTAGCATCATGACCCGGGCGAAGGCAGACACCCAATGGCCTGAACAAACCAGGTGTCCCGCTACTAAGTTATTTAAGTTACAGTTTACAAACTTTAGAGAATTGAGTCTTCTCATCTATAGGAAAAGATTTTGTGTATGTGACGGCAGGTGGCAGGGAGGCCACTGTGTAACAAAATGAACCTCTAAGGAGAGGTAGTATAAAAGAAAAAAAGCACAAGACAACATTTCGTGTTACGTCCAAAACTAATAAAAATAGGCCCTCTAGATATACTTGATTTGATCTATTTCTACTTTCTTGGAAGCTGTATTTCTCAGTTTAGGATAAATACAACCTTCCTAGAAATACACCATGAAATCCTGCTATGTAGAGGCACAATACATGCATGATCTATTCTTATAGCACCAACTACATTCAAAGATGCAGGAGGCAGGGTGGTAGGTAGAGGAGAGGAGAGGAGAGGAGACCTCAAAGAACTGGGCAATCATACCAGCACGACTCGGGCCACTTGAGATACACAGAACAGTATCCTCTTTTGCCCAGGAGTCATTTGGTGGCAGTTTGAGAAGCACTGGTTTCTATAATAAACCTGTCAGCAGTACAATATTAGATATTTTTCTACAATTACCAAAAATGAGGTCAATACGATCAAACCAGATAATGCATGTACATTTTCTTCAAACTGTCAAGACCTACCTAATTAGTATTCATGTCCTCTTCATTTTTAAAAAATTATGATTCCCCCCCTTGAGGAAAGGCCTCATGTAACAAATAGCTATTTTTCTCTCCAGTCATTTTTATAATTGACATTTATAGAAGATTCCCTACCACTATTATTTTTAGAATACCTATGCAAACTGCTATTATCGAGCCATTTAAAGACAACAGATCTGTGTTATTTTTTTTTTAAAAGGATTGAGTTATTTATCTCAAAGCACACATGTGCACATGAGTGGAAGGGGCAAAGGCAGAGGGAGCTAAAATCTCAAGCAGACTCCAAGCTGAGGGGGAGCCCAACCCGGGGCTCAATCTCAGGACCTGGGATCACGACCTGAGCCGAAATCAAGAGTTAGGCCAGTCAGTTAGACTGGGTCACCCAGGCACCCATGTATTAATCTTTTCATAAAATTACATGATTCACTATCTAGGTTCACCTCTTTACTCCTGTACAAAGTTTTTCAACTACTGTGACTAATACCAGAATATTAAAAGTTAGATGTTTCTATTGTGATTTTCCCCATTCCCAGATCTGTGCTGTCCAATGGAAATAAATTATAAGCCACAGATTGTAACTGTAAATATTCTAATAGCCATATTAAAACAAGTCAAAAGAAACAGGTAAAATTAATTTTGGTAATATATTTTATTTCATCCAATAGACCAAAAATTTAATTTTAGTATGTAATTCATACAAAGTTTAGTATCTTAACGTTTTCACAATTTTATATTAATATCTTTTCAAATAAAGTCTTCAAAATCCAGTTTATATTTTATTCTTTTTCCCAGTGTGTATTTTACACTTACAGCACATCTCAACTCAGACTAGTCAGGTGCTGAGCAGCCACCTGTAACAGTGGCTATCATACTAGATACAGAAACCCCACAGGGTGACACAAACAAGTTTCACTGACCTGAACACTACAAATTCCTGACATTCGTGCCTATCTAAACTGCTAAAGAAATTGAGAGAAAACTTTTACGCCCTCTCCTTTCATTGTATATCAGAGTAAAACTGAAATTGAACGCAAAATAAGATGTAATTCAACAAAATAAATATAAAAAGTATAAACCTCTGCACTAGCAAAGTCGAAAAGATTCAGCAGTAGTACATCAACCATCCAGAAACCAAAAAAGACCATATGGTGAGACTGAAAATTCATTACCTGAGTACCTACTGTGTCTAATATCATTCTTTAAAAAACACAACCAGAGGTATCACCAATTCTCCAACATGGCTGGAATTCAAAGACAGGCAGACTAACTCCAGAATTAGAAACACCACTAAAGCTTTCTTGCTGGTACCCTGTTCCTTCTGTCATAAAACCAAATGACTTTCGTCTTGGTAACCGCCAACACTTTCCCCACTTTTACATCACACCCACTTCCCCTGGGCAGCCTGGATATAGAACAGTCCCCTCTGCCCTCCAGGCAGGTATACAGACCTTTGCTTTAAAACACCTACATGCTTTCCTCAGGAATTTCTTAAATCCTTTACCATGTCTTGTGTATCCTGAAGCTTCTAAGAGACAGCAATAGAACACAAAAAAATTTCCAAATTTAGCTAATTACCAGAACTCTTCTCCTCCTCCTGGACAAGACCTCACCCCCACTTCACCCCATTCCTTGACTCCATCAACTAAAGATGCTCAGTGCTCAGCCCTCAGAACTTTGCTCTTGTAGACCTAAGCTACCTCCCTAGATGATCTACCTACTCTCATATGGTTTAAACTAACACAGATCATTAATTCTCAAAGTGTGGTCCCCACAGGAAAAGCCACATCACTTGGGGACATGTCAGAAATGCAAATTCTTAGACACTGATCCAGACCTACTGAGTCAGAAGCTCTCTGGGTGGCCCCCAGCAATGAGTGTTACAACAAAAGCCCTCTGAGTGATGTCAATGGATGCTGAAGTTTGAGAACCACTGCCACAGACAGACTTACCAGCTCCAAACTATCTCTCGGCCACACCTCTTCCTTGAAACACAGACTCGGCCTATCCAGTAGGACAGCCAAAAAACATCCCATTGTATCTTTTTTTTAAAAATGGAATTTACATAAACTAGAGAATTAATGTAAACAGCAAATATACACCGACAGCTAAGAAAATAATCTGCCTTTAAGAACTATTTCAACTCTTAACCATATATAATATTTCTAACTAGAAAACTTAACAGTAAAAGATTTCAAATTGACTATGGTGTTCATTATCAGCCTTGAAAGAAAGAATCTCTGGGGATATCCATACATTTTTGTTGGTTAAAAAAAAATATCCCTAGAAGGCACACAAGAAAATAATGTGGTTATCTGTGTGTACCATTTGAAATTTTGTCATAAGTTGTAAAAATTAATCCATTTAAGGTAATAGTGCACTTTTAGTAATAGGAAGATTGTTTTGTTACTTTATAAAAATTTTCTATTAGTAACACTTTGATTTAAAGCCACATTAAGCTGAGAAACTAACGACAAAGTCTGCTCCTGCCTTTGCATCATTATGTGCATTAATTCAAAGTCCCATGCCCCCATTTCATTCCCCTTATCCTCATAATCATTTCAGTAAGCAGCTATGAAAAGCTCACGTGTCATCAGTAAAAGAGAGTCAGTCAGGGTCATACCGTAAGGAGGGCTCTGAGACTTTAGGGTTCAGGAAATCATAGTACAGGAGAATTACAATAGTCTGGTTAATCATACCCAGAAAGTAAAGTGCATAGCAATAAAAAGTGAAAATAAAAGTACCTCAAACAAGGGCACCTGGGTGGCTCAGTTGGCTGTGTCTGAATCTTGGTTTCGGATCAGGTCATGATCTCGGGGTCATGGAATCAAGCCCTGCGACAGGCTCCCCACTAAGTGAGGAGTCTACTTCCCCTCACTGTCTCCCTCCCCCCCCCCCCCACTCAGGCATTCTCTATAACAAATACATAAATAAGTCTTAAAGAAAAAAAAGTACCTCAAACAAATGCTGCCACTCCAAAGAAATGCTAGAAAACATCCTCAAACTGAAATCACTATGTTGCACACCTGAAACTAATAAAACACTGTGCATCAACTACACTTTGATTTATAAAAATAACTAAAATTCTTTATTTTTTTCTAAATTTTTAAAAAATAAGTTCTCTGTATAATAAATAAATTATGTGTTTGGAAAAAAAAAGATTCTCAAACTAAAAAACAATATTTTCCAAAAGGCCCACTGAATGCAGGAAATGCTAACGGAATTACAGAAAAATGTCTGTAAGTACAATAGGGCTTAGAAGATCCAGACATTTGGGACAGGACACGTTTGTAAAAATCATTTGTAGAGGTAATACTTAACATTTGACAAAATAATTTTTACAGATAACCTCTCATTTGATTCTCACAACAACCCTATAAGTAGAATGTTCTAATAAATAAATAAAAGATCAGAGAAATTAGGTTAATTGCTCAGTCAGCCACAGAAAAGTAAAAACCATTTTAGCCCTTAGCCTGTGGCTTTCTATGGTATCTGCATACAGGGAAATCTAGATCGTCTAGGAGTACTAATCTTTTGCTTCTGTTCACATCCTTGTTCTGACCCATTCACCAACAGATTCACTGCCACGATGAACTAGAATTTAGTTCAGCTTGCTTCCCTCCGCAAGGTAAAAAAAGTATTATTCACACATAAAGGCCAAACTAGGAGCCCAGCTCTTATGAATTCCAGAGTAAGAAATCTACGGAAGGCTTAAACCAAATCACATAAAGTCCTTTTAAGCATCTGCAAACTCGTGATAAAATGGCATCCATTCCAAACAGGCCAACTCCTACTGAACAAAGGAACAGAGATAAACATAGAAATAGCTCTAAAGAGGATCCCTGGGTGGCGCAGCGGTTTAGCGCCTGCCTTTGGCCCAGGGTGCGCTCCTGGAGACCCGGGATCGAATCCCAAGTCGGGCTCCTGGCGCATGGAGCCTGCTTCTCCATCTGCCTGTGTCTCTGCCTCTCTCTCTCTCTCTCTCTCTCTCTCTCTGTGACTATCATAAATAAATAAAAATTAAAAAAAAAAAAGAAATAGCTCTAAAATCAACAGGGAATCAACACTTAAAAGCATAAGAGAGACAGGAAAAATGGGCAAGACACCACCAAGAAGCTCAGCAGATCCCCTTACTGCTGGTGAAATACAGAGTAAGTGACTGGGGTTCCATGGAAACAGTGATCTTCACATTATCAAATATTTATCCATTTATCATTTTCCTACCACACAAAGTATTGTTAATTTAACATTAATTATTAAGATGTATTAATTATTAATATGTTCTTCATACTAATTCTTAGTAATTATTATTGAATATTGCTAACTATTCATGATGTTAGTTATTAAGAAGGATGGCTGTGGGAGTGAGATAAATCTGAATTTCAATCTTGACACTATCAGTAGCTGTTTAAAACTGGGAAGGGGCACAGGTGGCACTCTAGAAAAATGGAGATTCACTTAACTTACTTTTTTTGTTTTTAGATTTTATGTATTTATTCACGAGAGAGAGAGAGAGAGAGAGAGAGAGGCAGAGACACAGGCAGAGGGAGAAGCAGGCTTCATGCAGGGAGCCTGACGTGGGACTCAATCCCAGGACTCCAGGATCAGGCCCTGGGCTGAAGGCAGTGCTAAACCACTGAGCCACCTGGGCTGCCCCTCATTCAACTATCCTTAGTGTCAGGATTAAATAAATTAAAAGTGCTTATCTAAAATATCTCCCATTTAACAGTTCTCAGATAAATAGTATCTATTTGTATTAACAATGACGATATAGTATCACTTTTATTATTTCCTTATGACCAATGACTAGCAATTTTTATTTTTCCTTAAAGATTTCTTTCTTTTTAGAGAGGGAGAAGAAGAGAAAGAGTGAGTGGGAGGAGGGACATAGGCAGGGAATCTCATGTAGGCTCCTGCTGAGCACAGAGCCTGATGCAGGGCTCAAACCCATGACCTTCACATCAAAATCGGAGATAAAACCAAGATTGGAATGCCCAACCGACTGAACCACCAAGGCACCTGAGGGATTAGCATTTTTTAAATTTTTTAAAAATTTTTATTTACTTATGATAGTCACACAGAGAGAGAGAGAGAGAGGCAGAGACACAGGCAGAGGGAGAAGCAGGCTCCATGCACCGGGAGCCCGATGTGGGATTCGATCTCGGGTCTCCAGGATCGTGCCCTGGGACAAAGGCAGGCGCCAAACCGCTGCGCCACCCAGGGATCCCGGATTAGCATTTTTTTAAATAGCATTTTCTCAATGCTTCCTTACTCCACCTTCATACATCAAATACCAAGAGTTTAGTAACCCTAAGAAATCTAAGAAAAATTAGAATTTTTTAAATGGAAAAAAAAAGAAACCAGACTTGAAATGGGTAATCTGTTTTAGTTAACATGAAGCTATTAGTAAATTCTGTAAATCAATGTTTCTCATAGATCTTGATGGTCCATTTTTCATCGCAATTATTTGGTGAGATCTTTAAAATACAGATTTCACAGGTCCCATCCTAGGCTTACTAACTCTCCCTTAGTGATTGTATAGCAGGTAAGGTGAGGGAACATTTGTTTTAAACAGCCTAGGATGAATTGACACAGCAACTTAAAAGAGAAATAAGTTATGGTACATATAGTGATTTACTAACATCTGAATTAAAAATAATATGATTAACTAAGCTATGTATCCATAACGTAATAAACTGACAAAAATAAATCCAACTGCAAAGCATATATGCAAAACATACATTACAGGAAAAGTGCTGGAAAATAGGATGCTGTTAAAGGGAGTCATAGCTCAGGTCTTAGTCTCTCTGGGCTGCTGCGACAAACTGCAACAGATTAAGTGGCTTGCAAACAACAGAAATTTATTTCTCAAAGTTCTCCAGGCTGGGAATTCCAAGATGAAGGTGCTGGCAGACTGGCGGTCTAGTGAGAGCCCAATTCTTGGTTCACAGACAGAGGTCTCTTTTGCTCTCCTCCCAAGGTGGAAGGTGCAAGGGTGCTCACTGGAACCTCTTTTATAAGGGCACTAATCCCATTCCTGAAACTCTGCCTTCATGATCTACTTCCCAAAGACCCCACCTCCAAATACAATCATCACAGATTAATTTGGGGGGAAAACATTTCATCTATACCAGCTTATAAAAAAATTGTTTTTTATGTTCTAAACAAAAAACTGCCCATCAAAAATCAATAGACCTAGTAAGAAATTTACAATTTACCTACTTTTCAAAAGTGACATTTTCATAAGAGGTGTACAAATCTCCTGAAAACAGTCACCAAAGCCCACCACTTCAAGGGCTGAATGGCAACTAGCCCCTAATGTTTCTTTAAAGATGTTATTTGTTTGCTAGAGAGAGAGAGAGTGCAGGGTGCTTGGGCACACAGACAGGGGGAGGGACAGACAGAAGCACACTCCCCACTGAGCAGGGATCCTGTCTTGGGGCTTCATCTTAGGAGCCCGAGATCATGACCTGAGCTAAAGGCAGATACTTAACTTGACTAAGCCACCAAGGCGCCCCACTCCTTAGTTTTCTGTTTTGTTTTTTTTAAGTGAGTTTTCATCACTTAAAATGATTTGGAGATAGGATTTGAATGATCCTCTTCTTCCATTACACTTCAGCAAAACCTTCCCTTCAATTAAAAAAAAATAAATTTAGGAAATTAAATACTCAAAAAGGAGGTCTCTTTACTAAGAATCTTCTCTAAATTTTGGCCCTTTAGGATCATGTAGTGCTTTGGGATTATTAATTACCATGAACTATCATTACCAAGTTTTTAAACTGAATCTATATTTACTGGAACATGCCCTGAAAGTATATTTTTATTTGTTTTTAAACCCATGACATTACCTTGTTTTGGGTCATATTATTGTTTTTTACTAAGTCTGTTGTTTTTTTAATATTTTATTTCTAAGTAATCTCTACATCCAACATGCAACTCAAAATCACAACCCTGAGATCAAGAGTCATGTGCTCCACTGAATGAGCCAGTTAGGCACCCCAGAAAGCTAATGTTTTTAAACATAACATTAAAAAGGAAGTCGTAAGTGTGATACCAAATTACTTCTCCTTTTTTTTGATATCAAATTATGTTAATAAACCAAAAATTTTAACTTTGTAATGAATATTCACTCACTGCATTCGTTATTTACAACTAGACAATTCCTCTTTAATTTCCAGGAAGGCACATATTTTTCCAAAATTGATATTTTAGGGTTCAATTTTGATATATACCTCCAAGAAATATTATTTAAAAAACAGGACAGACTTTAAAAAACAGGAGTGGCTCAGCAGTTTAGTGCTGCCTTCAGCCCAGGGTGTGATCCAGGAGACCCGGGATCGAGTCCCACGTCAGGCTCCCTGCATGAAGCCTGCTTCTCCCTCTGCCTGTGTCTCGGTCTCTTTCTCTCTCTCTCTCTCTCTCTCTCTCTGTGTCTCTCATGAATAAGTACATAAATTCTTAAAATATATGTGTGTGTATATATATATATATTATTTAAAAACAGATTAAACAATGAAAAAAACATTTAATTTCTTTTTGAACGGAGACATGTGTCCATGGAATGATGGTGGTTATTCAAAAGATTCTCAAAAAAAAAAAAAAAAAAAAAAGGTAGTTTTTTTTTTTCCAAAGGAACTGTATAAATGCAAAAACTATTAAATTTTTAAAATTCTTCTTATAGTCTACAAATACAAACTAAAATAGATACCTTCAAACCATTACTATGCTATTCTAATCTCTAAAATAATTTTCATCAGGCCCAAGAACAACAAAAGAGTAAGTCTAACTAGAGAAGATTTACTTTGCTGACAGATTATTCTTTGTGGTTCAGCTTCCTTCTATCCTTCAACTCACATCCTTCTCACTTCTAACCCACATTAAACAACAATGTAAACTGCCAAATATTTTAAGATCTATAGATAGTTGGCTCAATAAACTTGTCTCAACATGGTTCTATTGTATTGTAAAAATTCCAAAAGTCAATTAAAATTAAAATTGTTAAGTACAGGAAATTTGATGCCACATTTCATCTCAAGTATACACAAGTAAGGAATTAAGATGATCTCCCCTCTTTCACTTGTGAAATTTTATTATGACTAATTAATCTATTGCTTACACTATTCTGACACGTATCTCCTCTCTCCAGACTTCATTCCATTCCAAGTTTTAGTCCCTGGGCTTTATCATTTACGACAGCTTACAACTCCCAGTCTTGCTTCAAGAGTGCTCAAATTTTGGAAGCAATTCTGGAAGTAGATTACACAGTTCAGTTTTCTAAAATCAAACTGCAGCAAAATCTAACATCCCATTACAGAACCTATATTATTCCTTCTATGGAGTTAATAATGTATCTCACAATAACCAAGAGCTTCAAACTATTCACAGACATTATCTTGTTAATCTCTACAACATTTCTATAGGGAAGCAAATAGGTAAAAACATCAGATAACTTGGAAGCTTCCAATCCTTTTTAAACTCGAGAGTCTTAAAGATTATAATGTTATTTGATATACTACTAAAATAAGCAACCTGTAAGATACAAACTGCATCTTAATAATTTAAGAAGGCAACTCAAATGGATTGGCGGAAGGCTTCATTTCCCTCCTAGGAGCCTAACTGAAAGTAGTTTCAATTAGTACAAAGGGGGTTTTGTGGTCCTCTTTATCTTTCTCACAAGGTGAAACAAGTGCAATAAAGCTTCTATCTCCCTAAAGAAAAAGAACAAATAATTTAACCTACCTTATTTGTACAAACCATATCTCAGAGTAACTAAATAGTTGATAAAAGAAAAGTTCTCTTTATAAAATACTCCAGCTATTAATTTTTTTTTTTATTTGAGAGAGAGCGAGCACAAACACACATGCAAGTATAGGGGGTGCAGAGGGAGAGAAGCTCTAGCCGACTCTCCACTGAGCGAGCAACCAGGGCAGAGCTCACTCATCCCAGGACTCTGAGATCATGACCTGAGCCAAGACCAAGAGCCTGCTGCTTAACCGTCTGAGCCACCCAAGTGCTCCTAGCTAATAAATTATAAAGGTAGGAGAGAATTAGAATAGGACCATTTTGCAACCCCTAATAAAATGTAGGGGTACTGCCCAAAGCATTGTCTGGACACCTCTGTGGGAACCTAAGACCCTTTCAGAGAATCTGCAAGGCCAAAGTTATCACAATAATACTAAAACGTTACCTACATTTTCCCCATCTCACGCTCTCATTACTGTAGATGAAGTTTCCAGAGGCTACATGATATAGGTATCATAAAAAGCTAAATGATAAAGTAGATATGAGAATTCAGCAACCCCTCCTTAAGCCAGATAATAAAGAGATTGACAAAAATGTAAAAACAATGACACTTTTCTAAGTTTGTTTTGGAAAACAGTTTTCACAAAAATGTTATTCATTTAAACATGCCACTATTGTTATTTTTAAATAACTGATTATTTCTAAAACTTGTTTTAATTTCTAATAAAGTAAACACCAGTAGATAAAATGACATTTACACAGAAACACAGACATAGTAACCAACTGAGTGTATAAACCTTACTTAGGCAAAATACAAAAAACATATATGGGACAATCATGCAAATGCAAACAATGGATATTTGATATTAAGGTATTATTATTTACATGTAATTGTACTGTAATAGTAATACTGTGATTATCCTTAAAAGAGTCTTCATCTTTATAAACTTGTACTATTTACAAATGAAATGATAGGATTCAAGGATGTCTCAAAATAAAGAGGACTGAGGGAAATGAAAATCACTGAACCCAGATAGCTATGGTCCTGCACAGGGTTCATTATACTATTTTGTTTACCTTTGTTCTTTTAGTTTTTCTCTTAGGTTGTTGCTTTTTAATGTTTCAAGTTAGGAGAAAATGTATTTCCATAGGCAAATTCATTCACTCACACTGTAACCAAAGAGAACAATAATCAGTGTTTCCTCTAAGCAGCTTGATAATAGCCCTGAACAGTTTGTCTTTGGTTATTTCAGCATCTCACTTCTAAACTCTTCACCTCCAAGAATATTAAAACAAAACAAAACAAAAAACTGAGAGAGGACAAAGAGAGGAATCAGGACAAGTCGGGGACTTCACACAAGAAGGAAATAATCTCTTCCTAATAGAACAAATACCAGCAGGCTTACACACAGGCACATGTCGTCCATTACAGCCCAGAAATAATGGAAAAGTTCAAAACAGAGAGGGAAAGGAAGGAATGAGTGCATTTTAAAGACTGAGTAGTCTTCACATTTTGATTTGAAAGTCTTCAGTCCTAGAGTTGTTAAAAGGCAAACCCTAAAAGTACTGCCTTTGTTATGTACAGGATACCCCATCCAACAGAAACTATATAAAGATCAAGGATTTAAGATCAATAATCTTAAACTGAGTTTCTTGCACATGATATTATTTGTTTTTTAAAAATAATCTGCATGACAAACTTATGAGTCACAAAGGCCTCAAACTTGTCCAGCATGGAAGGAAAGGGTAGGCCACAGAGTAGGGCCATGTCTATTTATGCAGGATCATCTACATTTCAAGTATCCTATCTTGTCATCAGGTCTTACATTCTGACTACTGGTTTGGGAAATACAGTCACCAGATCCATAGGAACTTAAATAACTAAGAAATATATTCAAATAACATCTAACAGAATAAGTAAATAAATAACATCTAACATTTTCCCCCATCTAATAATATGTTTCATTTTCAAATGAAACCTCCAAAAAAAGCAACTCTATCAATAATCTATCCTGAGTTGAATAACTCTCACTGAAGTATTCTTAAAAAAAAAAAAAAATCCTATAATAAATGGAATAACTCTCACTGAAGTATTCTTTAAAAAAAAAAATCCTATAATAAATGGAAAAAGAAACTGAAATTGTTAAGTAAGTTATTCTCTATGGGTGGTAGTTAGTCTTTGTTTCTAATGATTACTTTTCCAAAAAAAGGCAATATTTTTATTTATGGATGGACGAAAAGCTAAAGAATGATGTTTGTTCTAAACAGGAAAGAAAGCTCTTTAATGACACCATTTCTTTCCTTGAACTAGAGCAAATTTTTATGATTTTTCCCCTCATTTTAGCAATGTAAACACAGTTTACACAAAACGTTTTTTTTTTTAAAGATTTTATTATTTATTTGTTCATGAGAGCCACAGAGAGAGAGAGGGGCAGAGACATAGGTGGAGGGAGAAGCAGGCACCTTGCAGGAAACCCAATACAGAACTTAATCCAAGATCCTGGGATCATGCCCTGAGCTGAAGGCAGACACTCAACCGCTGAGCCACCCAGGTGTCCCGAAACAGTAAGTTTTAAAGAACTAATGGATAGTATGTAACCAAGGTCTAGAAGAAAAACACAAAGGAAAATTACAAAAGGGTTTTTCTGTTTGTTTTTAAGACCTTATTCTCAAAGATTACCATGGAATCACCTAATTTAAATTTTAAAAATGAAACTATCATCCTAGTTAATGTAATTAAGAAAATGTATACAGATTGGAAAGGAAGAAATAAAACTGTCTTTGTTCACAGATGACATGACTGACTACACAGAAACCTGAATCAACAACAAAAAATGCCAGAAATCGAGCACCTAGGTGGCTCAGTCAGTTGGGTTTCTGCCTTTGGCTCAAGTCATGATCCCAGGGTCCAGGAACGAAGCCTTGCACTGGGCTCTCTGCTTAGCACAGGAGTCTGCTTCTCCCTCTGCCCTCCCCCTACTAGTGTTCTCACTCTTTCTCTCTCTTGCTCACTCTCTCTCAAATAAAATCTTTTTTTAAAAAATGCTAGAAATGATAAGCAAAATGCTAGAAATGATAGCAAGGTTGCAGAATACATGATTTAAAAAAAAAATCAGGGGATCCCCAAGTGGCTCAGCAGTTTAGCGCCTGCCTTGGGCTAAAGGTGTGACCCCAGGGTCCCGGGATCGAGTCCCACATGGGGCTCCCTGCAGGGAGCCTGCTTCTCCCTCTGCCTGTGTCTCTGCCTCTCTCTCTCTCTGTCTCTCATGATTAAATAAATATTTTTTAAAAATTAAATAAAAATAAATAAAAAAATTGTTTTCTCATATGCCAGCAATGAACAAGTGGATTTGGAGGAGAAACACAATACATTTAACGTTAGCACCAAAAAAAAAAAAGATACCTAGATATAAATCTAACAAAATACATGCATCATCTATATGAGGAAAACTACAAAACTCTGGTTGAGAGATGTCAAAGAAGAGCTTAATAAACAGATATTCCCTACTTATGGTTAGAAAGACTCATCATTGTCAAGATGTCAGTTCCTCCCAACTGATCCATCAATTCAATGAAAGACCATTCAAGTACATTCAAGCAAGTACTTTGTGGATATAGTCAAACTGATTTTAAAATTTATATGAGAGGCAAAGAACAGGAATAGCCAACACAATACTGAACGAGAAGAACAAAGATGGAGGACTGACACTACCCAACTTCAAGACTTACTATAAAGTTACAGTAATCAAGACAATGTAGCGCCGCTGAAAGAACAAATACTAGCAATGGAACAGACAGCCCAGAAATGGATCCACATAAATACAGTTACTTGACAAGGAGCAAAGGCATTACAATGGAGCAAAGATGTCTTTTCAACAAATGGTGCTAGAACTACTGGATATCCATATGCAAAAAAATGAATCTAGACAAAGACCTCACAACTTTCAAAGAAAACTAATTCAAAATGAATCACACATACACACACACACAAATGGATCACAGACTTAAGTACAAAATATAAAACCCTGCTCTCAGTGGGGAGTATGCTTGAGATCCTCTCTCTCCCTGTCTGTCCTCCTGCTCTCATGCATGCGTTCTCTCTAAAATTTAAAAAAAAAAAAATTTAAAGATAAATAAATAAATAAAACTAAACATACTCTTACCATTCAATCCATCAATCATGTCCAATCCATCAATCTCGATATTTACCTAAAGAAACTGAAAATTTAAAAAAAAAGAAAGAAACTGAAAATTATATCCAAACACCTAAACATGGATGTTTGTTATAGCTTTAATTTTAATTACAACTTGGAAGCAACCTTCTTTAGTAGGTGAATGGAAAAAGTGTGGTACATCCAGACAATGGAATATTATTATTCAACATTAAAAAGAGCTATGGAAAGATGGAGGAAACTTAAATGTATATTACTAAGTGAAAAAAGTCAGTATGAAAAGACTACATACTGTATGATTCCTATATAACATTCTGGTAAAGACAGAGCTACGCAAATTGCTTTGCGATTGCCAAGGGTTGGGAAGCGGGCTAAACAGATGGAGCACAAAGGGTCCTTAAGGTAGCGAAACTACTCTGTATGATGTTGTAACAATGGATACACGCCATTATACATTTGTCCAAACAAACAGAATGGACAACACCAAGAGTGAACCATAATATAAAAAATATAGACTTGGGGTGATGATGATGCGTCAGAGCAGGTTCATCAATTCTAACGCATGTATCACTCTGGTGGGGAATGCTGATAATGGGTGGCCCCTATGCATGTGTGGGTGCAAAGATATATTGGCGATCTTTCTATCTTCTGTTCAATTTTCCTATAAACCTAATAAAACTGCTCTAAAATATAAAATCTATTTTAAAAAACTATCAACTCTGTTCTTCGAACCAAAACAAAATTAAATGAGTAAAACATCTTAATATTAGAATGCCCATCTTGGGAGATGCCTGGGTGGCTCAGCGGTTGAGCACCCGCCTGCCTTCAGCTCAGGTCGTAATCCTGGAGTCCTGGGATCGAGTCCTACATCAGGCTCCCCCACACTCAGCCTGCTTCTCCCTCACCTGTGTCTCTGCCTCTCTCTATGTCTCTCATGAATACATAAAATCTTTAAGATTAATAAATATATATAAAATGCTCATCTTATGTATTACAATTTTTTTTCTTGAACAAAAAATTCCAATTAGTAAGACTGAAAACTCTTCACAGAAAAATCACTGGGTTTCAAGAATACTAAAAATAGCTTATTCAGGAATGCCTGACAGGCAGGCTCAGTCCACAGGATTCTAAGAGCACGCCTACGACTTCTTGATCTCAGGGTTGTAAATTCAAGCCTCACATTAGGTGTAGAGCTTATGTAAAAATAAATAAGTAAACAAATTAAATTAAGCTTTGCTTTTAAAAAAATAGCTTATTCAGTTTCATTCTGAAAAATTCTATTTTACATTTAAAAAAAAAAAATGAGGTTTCCTGAGATGCAAACGTTGCAAAAGGAGTAATGTGCAAAATATCAAGATAACAGCAATTGCTGTGATTGACTCTTTCTCATGCCCAAACAAAATTTTTGGCACTTATTTTCTACTATTTATGTTCAAATATTCGTTGGAATAACAGAACTATTAAAAAAACTGCAGTTCACAATAAAAAATGGCTATCATAGGTTCAACTCCAAATTTTAAGTCTCCCTCAAGATTCTGTGATGTTAAAGCAGGAATCTAGGCGAAAACACAATTTATATATGAAATCACTTCTCAATCAAGACATCTGTGCCACATTCTTAATAAACATTCTTATTTGTACACAGCAAGCAATGAGCTGAGTATTGGCAATACTAAGTAAATTCTCAAGGAAAACTAAGTTGAAAAAAGAAAATATTATATTCAAATATTCACTTCATAATCAACCATAGCCTAAAGTTGTTTTGCGGGCATGCTTTTAAAGATCTGTTGACTTTAGAGACAGAGAGAGCACAGGGGCACACAAGAGGAAGCAGGAGGAGGGGCGGAGGGCGAGGAGGGCGCAGAGAATCCCATGGATGCCCCCCTGGAGGTGAACCCAATTCAGGGCCCTGAAATCATGACCTGAGCCCAAGAGTCAAAGGCTCAACCAAGTCAGCCACCCAGGCACCTCTACCTTCGTGCTTAAAAGCTTTAAAAACTTGAACTTAGCAAAGTGAAGTGCTGAGAAATGTAACAACAGTCTCTCTTCTCTAATCAATTTACCATCTCAAATATTCTACTAATCTCAGAGCTGAATCCCTTCTCTGTGAGAATGATATGGATGGACTTCACGGACACAGGAAAGATTTTAATCAACATGCCAGAAACACAGGACCTCTGTCTGTGTCCTGAAGGTGGAAGTAACTTCCGTGAATGCACACGTACTGCCATCTGGAAACGAAGCTGGGCAGAAAGAAGGCACTTAAGCTACAAATGCTTACTCTACACATCTCATGGAATCAATGCAAATGAGTATCCCTTGCTAAGGATCTTTGGAAAGTCACAGGTAGATCTGACTCCTTGTGAAAACACTTGATCAGATATTTAGAGGAGGGTGTCTGGTGGCCCAGTCAGTTAAGCCACGACTCTTGGCTCTGGCTCAGGTCATGCTCTCGTGGGGTCCTGAGACTGCAGCCCCTGCCCCGGGCTCCACAGTCAGCTTGAGGATTTTCTCCCTCTGCTCCTCCCCACCATTTGCACATGTGCATGCGAGCTTTCTCTGAAATAAATAAATCTTTTTAAAAAAAAGATATTTAGAGGAAAGCCACATAAGAACAAGTGTGGACCAAGAAGTGATAGGATTAATATTTTAACATAAACATATTCTAGTTAACATGATCAGGTAAACATTAGTATCTTCTCAAAGCTTTATATACACCTTACGAAGCTGTACACATTCAATGAAAATACCATCATTAACCAAAGTATTTTTTGGTGACCTTCTTTTCGAATTTCCATTACAGCTTCAGTATATTTTCCAAACAACTGGTCATTTGATAAATCAATTGATCACCTCAGCTGTGCCATTAACTCCTTAATGGTAACAAATGTTTGTCATTTGAGGGTAGATCTGACTTTTTGAAATCTACCTGAGGTCCTCTGGGTTACTCAGATTATTAGGTTAAGGAAAAAAATTAATGATCAAAAATGAAATGTTAGACCCTTAAATGCATATTGCTAAAATGAAAGCAGCCAGTCTAAAATGGCTTTATACGGTAGCATTCCAGCTATAAGACATTTTGGAAAAGGTAATACTATGGAGACGGTAAAAAGATGAGTTAGTTGCCAGGGGAGGGAAGGAAGCCTGGACAGGTGCAGCACAGGATTTTTAGGGCAGTGAAACGATTCCCTAGGATACCGTAATGGTTCATATACGACATACACTCAAAATCCAAAAAAAGTATATACAAAGAGTGAACTCTAGTATCAGCCTTAGTTAATACTGGTTCATCAGGGGATCCCTGGGTGGCTCAGTGGTTTAGCGCCGCCTGCCTTCGGCCCAGTGCGTGATCCTGGAGTCCCGGGATCGAGTCCCACGTCGGGCTCCATGTGTGTGTGGGGCCTGCTTCTCCCTCCGCCTGGGTCTCTGCCTCTCTCTCTCTGTCTCTCTATGTCTATCATGAATGAATAAATAGAATCTTTAAAAAAAAAATACTGGTTCATCAGGTGTAACAACGTACCAATGCAAGATGTTAAGAGAGAAACTCGGGCAAGAATGTGAGAATTCTCTGCTTTCTACTCAATTTCTCTATAAACCTAAAACTGCTCCAACATGTTACTATGAACTAATGTGAGTGATTCAGATGATCCAGAGTAGAGAGAGCTTTGAAAGGAACATCAGGGACGCCTGGGTGGCAGTAGGTTGAGCGTCTCTTGATCTAGCTAGAGTTGTGGGATCAGGCCTCACATCGGGCTCCGAGCTGGACACAGATTCGGCTTGAGATTGTCTCTCCCTCTCCCTGTGCCCCTCCCCCTCACTCATGCTCTCTAAATAAATCAATAAAATCTTAAAAAAAAAAAAAACATCAAAGCAAACTACCAATTATATTACCTGTATCCCTCTACCATGTGTTTCAAGATTGAGATTTTATAGTATGTACATTTTCAGTTATGAACTTTCTGCTTATAAGATGAAATTCTCTCAAAGTTCAAGGACAAATTAACAAGCCAACAGCAGTAAACATCAGTATGTCTTCAGATCAAACAAGCCAGAAACAAGGTTAAATGATTTGAAACGTAATTTGGGAGACTGGCTTAAGAGAAAATATTTAGAATTCTAGACCCGGAAAATACACAACCTCTTCAAATACCCCAGGGATATCTACAGAAACGTCCCGTGCATTAGGTCATGGAGAGAACCTCCACGAGAAAGATCACACAAAGAACATTCCACCAACGAACGTCTCCTTAATTCTACCATCCAGAGAGAATCACTGTTCATCAGTGCACAGATACCTTCCCAAGCCTTTTGCTGGGCCTCTGACGCTCACATGTAGCTTTTACTCCAAAATAAGCAAAAAAAGAGAGAAAAACCTCTTAAAATACGTAAATAGAAATCTGAAAGCAAGTTAAATACGAGGAGGTCAACTTTGCTCGGGCTAAGGGGATATTGGGAGAAAAAAAACCAAAGAGACAACTAATCCCTCAAATCAGTAATTCAGTATGGTTTATCATATCTCTGTGCTTCACTTTCCTGATCTGTAAAACAGGAAGAGCACTGACCTGCTGGAGTCTTCTAAAAACGCAGTGAGTTAATACCCATAAAGGACCTAGAAGAGTGCCTACTGGCCCAGTAAGCGTGCAAGTGCTACCTACCTATCAACATGGCCCGCTTATCCTGAGAAATGAATGCCTTTCTCTTCACCTACAATCAAAATAGTAAGGCATTCTAAACCCCAGTTTGTAGTATAAGTGATGTCTGGTTTAATTATTGTCTTTGAAATTATCATGTGACTCATAATAAGTTCCCCTAAGCACTTCAACTGAAGACAGTAATAGTCCATTAAACAAGACATAAAACTGAAAATGTTAATGAACGACACTCTACTACCATGTGCTTTCACACACAATGTTGCCCCGCCTGGTGCAGGACAGCCTCCCAATTCATCTCCTTACTACGTTCTCCGTTCTCCGCTCCCTCTAACCTAGTCTACACACCACTGCTCAGCTGACCCTGTTACATTCCTGGTATCACAAATATCAAAACATCCTGCTCGAGGTTCTCCTACAGGCTGATACAAGAAGCCTAAAATCTTCAGCCCAGTTTTCAAAATCCTTCACAATTCTGCTCCTTAACTTCTCTATTATTATGTTCTAATATAAACCCTTTATTCCAATCGTGGGGGTTGCTAACTCCCACCTTTGTACCTCAACCCACCCTGCTCTCTCTGTCTGAAACAATGACTCCTCTTTATGTGTCCACTACTTATAGTCCCTCACAATCAGCTCAAATCTCACACTCCCTCCAGGAAACTTTCTGGGCCATCCAGTTCTCTAGGGATCTCTCTCACTTCCCTGTACTAACAGCACAGTGTAACATTTAACATATTTATTTTTCATGTTTCAAAATTATCTTAGGTACTCTTCTTTCTCCAAATAAGATTGTAAATTGTTCAAGGACAAAAGGATGAACCAGAGTTCATCCAAATCCTGAGTGTTGGTAACAGAACAGATAGAGCAATTCAAATGCCCAAAATGCCTTTTTCAGTGTCTAAAATGTATTAAGTACTGAGACTGAAAAGTAAAATAAATAAATATGCACTTAGACTGTGGTAAATGTATTGTAGCTTTATCAGAGACCCAAATTATGAAATAGTCCATAGCCATTAAGAATAACAACAACACAGTGGGGCACCTGGCTGGCTCAACCAGAACAGGTGACTCTTGATCTCAAGGTTGTGAGTTCAAGCCCCACACCGGGTGTAGAGATTACTAAAAACTATAAATAAACTTAAAAAAAAAAAAAAAAGCACAGTATATATTTACTGGCATACAAAGATATTCATAAGATACTGAAAACAAAAAGGTTTAATAGTATTTGTAGTAGAATAGTCTTTTTTTTTCTTTTAAAGATTCATGAGAGACCCCAGAGAGAGAGGCAGAAATATAGGCAGAGGGAGAAGCAGGCTCCCTGCAGGGAGCCAGATGCTAGACTTGATCCCAGGACCCCGGGATCACGACCCGAACCAAAGGCAGACACTCAAACACTGAGCCACCAAGGTGTCCCAGTATTTGTAGAAAGATTAAACTTCTAGAGATATATTTTTCATGTGTATAACTAAAAATATACTCAAGAATTGTATACCAAAACTATAAAGTTATAGTCATCATTGAATAGTGGGAATTATGTTTATGAAGCAAAGAAATATGCAGCAGTTAATATCTCCTTTAAAGTATTTTATTTTTTTTAATCTCTTTCAAAAAGCTTAAAAGTAATATTATTATTGGCCATATTTAATGATATCATGTTTAACAGTTTCTGAAAATATACATGGAATATAATCTTATTGCATAAGTAAACATGGAAAAAAAGTCAAATTGATATAGTAATCTATAGCTAACCTTTGCACAATCCTGTTTTTGCTAATTTTTAAAATTTTATTTCTAATTTTTATTTTAGAATTTTTAATTTCTAATTTTCTACAAATAAGTAGGCATTTTCTTTGTATCACCAAAAGTAAACGAACACTATTCCTAAAACATGGTTTGAAGCAGCACTTGATTCCTCTAAAAGAGGGCAGGAGGGATGAAGGGGGCAGGGAGCTTCTGTGGAAGTTGAACAAATAATATGGGAGGACAGATTCAAAGGCAATGCTCACTCTTCAGCACTTGCATTCTAAGCATCTATATTGCAAGATCAACTGGAAGAATATAGGAATGGAAAAAAACACCAGCTTTTCTATCAAGCACAGGGCCAAATCTGAACCCAGGGACAATATTAAACTATGAACTTCTTCACGGTAACACTCCGTACAGAGCCTGACCATTTAATGGCATCAGAGCCCCCATCTCCACTCCATCATGCTCCACTAACAAAGTCACTCCCAAATCTATCTACACTACAGAATGATTTTTGTAATAAAGATAATTACTTGGGCACAACTTTACTTAGAGGCTATTCTCTCCTCTCATTTCTTTCTAACCCACATGGAAATTTGGGATTTATTTATCATATGCATATAATTTTTACATGATGTTGTGTTGTTTGTTATTCTCGAATAAATGCCTGTCCCCAAACAAGAAGATCCCCTTAATGACTTCAAACTAGGCAGGCAAAAGTTTTCCATTCCAGAAGCTGTCAGAGCTACTGTATATACAGGTACAGAGAGAGGAGAGAAACACCCAGACAACACCACTGGCAGAGAACAGCAGAGTTAACATCTGAATTCCTCAGCATGACATTCAGAGCCATCACGACTGGTCCATATTATTCCTCTTCGGCTGTTCTCCATCCACTCCCCACCATGAATTCTCTGCACACCAAAGTTTCCTCTATTAGAACACATCTCTCTCTCTTTCCACCAATGATAACCAATGTGTGTGCATTGGGACCCAAACAAATCTAAAGCAAATCCAATTTCTGTCAGTACGGCCTTTGGGCAAGTCACAACTTCTTTGAGGGGTCTTATAAAATAAGGAATATAGTTTTAAAATCTACCTCGTGAGTTAATGTGGAGACTACAACCAACACATGGAAATCCCCCAGCACAGTGCTGGGTAGACAGGAGGGATGTATATGTAATAAAATGCTATTATTTCCTGGCTTTGTGCCTTCACAAATGCTATTTTCCTCTACATAAAATGTTACCGAGTCAACCTTCTCCATTTGGGAAATCCTTTGTATCAGTCAAGATACGAGGCTTAATACTACTGTAAAGCCCTCCTTGACTCCCTTATGTAGCTGATGGCTCCCTTTTCTGAGCTGGTTCAGTATACTCTATGCTCTTCTCTACCATAGTTCTTATTACATCAAATTCCATTTATGTGCTATGAACTGAGCATTTGTGGCTCCCCAGAATTCCTATGTTGAGACCCCAACCGCCCAGTACAACAGTATTATCATAGATGGGGCCCTTGAGAGACGATCAGGCCATAACGATGGGGCCCCTCACAAATGGGATTAGTGCCCTGATAAGCGAGATCCCAGTAATCTCGCTCACCCCTTCCACCATGGGAGGACAGAGTGAACCAGGAAGCAGCTCTCACCAGACACCAATTCTGCTGCTGCCTTGGACTTCGCAGCCTCCAGAACTGTGAGAATGTCTGTCGTTTGTAAGCCATCCTGACTAGGGTATCCTGTTATGGCAGCCTGAACTAAGACATCACCTTTTTCTCTGAGAAAAGACTGAAAGTTCCTTGAATACTGGTGAGCATGTAATCCATCTTCGTATCACCTAGCACTGAGCCTGGGACACATAGCAGGCGCTCCAATGTTTCCGAGTAAACCAAGTAAAAAAGAATCTAACAAAAAATGCAGTAGAATCCAAGGGAGGGAAGGATAAGGGCAGACACTACAGGAGAGTCAAATAGGCTCAAAGTAGAAAAGCTGCCGCCTCATTGGGCCATTAGGAGGTCACAAGCAACCTTGAAGAGACCAACTTCATAGAAGGAAATGAGCAATGTAACGGGAGTCAGCAGGTGAAAACAATGCTGCAAGTTGAGCAATTAAGAAAAGTTGAAAGTGGGACCCCTGGGTGGCTCAACGGTTGAGCGTCTGCCTTCATGCTCAGGGCGTGATCCTGGGGTCCTGGGATCGAGTCCCACGTGGGGCTCCCTTCATGGAGCCTGCTTCTCCCTCTGCCTGTCTCTCTCTCTCTGTGTGTGTCTCTCATGAATAAATAAATAAAATCTTTAAAAAAGAAAAGTTGAAAGTGAAGGAGAATTAAGGGAACAGTTCTTCATGGCAAGATGAACCAAGAGGAATAGGCCAAGTATTCAAGAAAGAAGGAAAACAATAAGCAAGATTTAGATAGGAATCAGGGTATAGGTAGCCCTGGGGGGAAGGAGTCCTGGCTCAGCTACAGGTTCGGGGTTTGAGGTTGAATCTTCCAGCTCAAAAGTTTGTTATGTAATTTCCTAATTACCAGTGAAATCCCTCTTAATCCACCCATTCCTCTCCTTCCCTACCACCACTGCCCTAGCAATCAGGATCAGTATGCTCTTAAATGAATATTCTTATCTCTAGTCACATCTGCTCCCTGACCCTTTCTCCATCTCATTACTTGGAATGACCTTCTCAAGCCACTGGTGCATGGATTTTGGATGGACAAATGTAGGTGTGCACATAATTGTATAAACAGATGCATAATATGGGTATATACATAAAAACTAGAATATTGGTTTAGAAAACTGGATTCGTTCCAATGCACCAGATATATTAGGGAACAAGCTGAGCACAATACAAATTTCACACCTGCCTGTGGGCAACTGAAAGAAATACTAGGTAAGCACAGAAAATGCAACCAGTCCCACAGAACATCACAGAATGTGCACATCTCAGACGTGCACTCACTCCTCCTGTTACAGGCCTCCCCACCCACATCTGGTGTTACGGCTTCAGTCCAATTTAAGATGACTCTTCCTCCGTCACTTCCAAATTGCCACCCTTTCGACCCCCAACCCCCACTTCTATAAGAAAACTCAAGTCTTTTTCAAGGTCACATCTACTGTAGTATTTATACATTCCTTAAGCATTTAACATGTAATATTGTGCTATATATATAATTTGCTTCTATATCACCTGCTTTTAGGTTTCTATCTTTTTACACTTCACTTACAAAATTTCTGAGTGTTATGCCCCTAAACTCCACTTTTCCTTATGTCCTATAATTTTAATTGTGTGATCCTGCACATATGATTAGGAACTTTTATATGATGTTATTACTTATACACACTCACAACTATTGCAGCTCTGATTACTAATTTCCCACTGAAATCAAAGGCTACAGAGGAGGTTTTAAAAAAATGGGCATGGGGAAGATAGGGTAGCTCAGTCAGTAAAGCATCTGACTCTTGATTTCAGCTCAGGTCATGATCTCAGGGTCCTGGGATCGAGCCTCACGTCTGATTCTGTGCTCAGCCAAGAATCTGCTTGAGGATTCTCTCTCTCCCTACCTCTGCCCTCTCTCTCTCAATAAATCTTTAAAAAATATAACTGGGCATCCTTCACAATTATTTGAAGGTCCTAGTACCTATGAGGTGTTTTGAAAGATCCAAACACTTGTCTTGAAGAACACTTCAGGAAACTTCAGGAAATACAATACATGGGACGCCTGCGTGGCTCACTGGTTGAGCGTCTGCCTTTGGCCCAGGGCCTGATCCCGGGATCGAGTCACAGGTCGGGCTCCCTGCATAGAGCCTGCTTCTCCCTCGGCCTGTGTCTCTGCCTCTCTCTCTTGGTCTCTCATGAATAAATAAATAAAATGTTTAAAAAAAAAAAAAAAGGAAATACAATACATGAAAAGAAATATACTGCTGTTTATCTTAAGACAACTTACTTATCTGCCAATCAGACAGCTCTATAGGGCACAGAAGTAGTAGAGTCCTTTACCAATTAAGTAATGCTTAAGTTTTTTCATATCAAGCAACACAAACATATCCATCCCTAAAGACAGAAAGTGTAATGGTGGTTGCCAGGGGCCAGGTAGGTAGAGCGCAGTTATTATCTTACAGAGTTTTAGTTTTACAACAGGAGAAGAGTAATGGGATAGAGAGTGATGATGACTGCACAATAATATATTCAATACCATTGAATGCACACTCCAAAGCAGGTAAGATTTTATTAGTATTTTACCACAACACAAAGAAAAAAAAAATTCCTATATTGCACACCTGAAACTAATTTTTTAAAAAATCCATCCTTAATTTTAAAGATCACCACCATAAAAATATTCATGATGAACTACTAAATACACACAAAATCTGTATAGTGTGGTTCTGTTTTTTATGTAGATATAGAGAAAAAGGGTCAGAAACAAATATATCAAGGGACGCCTGGGTGGCTCAGCGGTTGAGCATCTGCCTTTGGCTCAGGGCCTGATCCTGGGGTCCTGGGATTGAGTCCTGCATCGGCCTCCCTGCATGGAGCCTGCTTCTCCCTCTGCCTGTGTCTCTGCCTCTGTGTGTGTCTCTCATGAACAAATAAATAAAATCTTAAAAAAAAAATATGGGTAAGATAACAGGTGATGTTTATCTTTTCCTCGACTTCCAGAAGGAGAACTACAAGGAACACATTCCTTTTTATTTTTAAACACGTTATTTTTACCAGCAGAAAAAATTTAAATCTCAGTTATTTGTGTTTCTGGCTATACACCCACTGGTATAGCATCAGGCCTTAGCCATTTATCACATTGTCCTTGGGTTAACTAAATTCCTTCACCAAATTCTTACGGGTCAAAATGTAGTTTTCAGTTATAGTTTTATTTGTTTTATACGGTTGGATTTTTTTTTTTTTTAAAGGCTGTTGTATTCTGAAGGTATTTTGTTAGGGTTTTGCTGAAATGAATAGAAAGGAGAGAATTTATGTTACAGATTACATTTCTGTGATAGCTAAAAATTTGTTTACAGTTTCTTTACATAAACTCTAGAGGACTGAAAAATAAAAATAATACAATTTGAAATACAGGATGAAAACATGTTTTATAATAAAATTCACTTTGAAAGACAGCATTTAATATTAAGCTTATGAGCATAAAAGTAAACTATTTAATCTTATTTCTACATTCAGGACCCTGAGATCATGACCTGAAAAATTTACAAGTTATACAAAGTATGAAATGATTTTCTATTACTTTTGGAATTTCTTTCTGAATATTTTTAGCAGTACTTAAGAAAGAATGGAAATATTAATTTAAAAAACAATATTAAACATACAGAAGATGGTACTTGAATAAAAAGTAGCTGAAATAGTCAAAGAAGACATCATGGGTTTCAAATTCTTGACAAGACTTTTTGATATCCTATAGTGCAAACCAAAACTGATCCACACCTAACTTACATAATCTTAATTCTATCACAGAATAAATGTTTACTATCCAATTTTCACATGCTAGGTTTTGAACTCACTGGAGCAGCTTCTTCCTTTGAAGTGTATAATTCTGCTTTTAGAAATTAAATGTTCTTACAACTTCATTCAGACACGGTGCCTATTGTATTTTTACTTAACCCAAAGACAATGTGATAAGTGGCTTAGGCTTAATTCTATACCAGTAGGTATATGGCTACAAACACAAACACCTAAGATTTAAATTCAAAGTTCCCTCAGCAATAACTATTTTAAGAATCAAATGGCTGAGAATGCCTATAGATTTAATATGTGAGAGTAAACAAGAGAAAAAAATCATTCACTTGGGAATATTTTGATAAGATGGACAAAACCTGCTTTAAGAGTTTGAGCTACTAATGAAATACATTTACAAACATAATTATATGCTTTCCCTTAAAGATATTTAAAAATGAAAAATGAATGAAAGTTCAAATTACACATTAAGTAGAGTTTTTGGTTTTTCTTTTCCCTGTAGTCTAGGCTTCTAATAAAGTCAGGACAAGAAGCAAGGCAGATGCAACATTTTGCACTAACTGTCTATTACATAAATGTTTAAGGTGCTTTGAATTTCCAAGTAGCTCTGTTAAAATGTCTACGAAGTTTTTTTATTATAAGGAAAAAAAGAATTTTCAGCATCCCAATAATAAATTTCCATTAGACATCAGCAACCAGTTATCAATATAAACCTACACATTAACTATAATTTATCATTTTATCAGTTTTAGGACACTGACACCAACATTATTTTATCTGATCAGGTAACAAACCTGTTAGACAATCAGTATCAATTTCCCTTGACGGATCAGTAAACCATTACAGGGCATCTAAGTCAGTTCTCTCCAAAATTTAGAGTGTACAAGAATCACTCAACATGTTAAGACTGCAGACTCAGATACCCCTCCCTGTCCCCAGGATGAGGTGGATCCCAGAAATCCACATTTCAAATAAGCAACACAGGTGATACTGGTATGCAGGTGGCCCCCATCCCCATAAGTCCCGGGCACATCCTTTCAGACACTGATTTAAGTAACATGACTAAGGTTTTAGGTGGTTTAAAACTCCATTTTTACTTTGAATCAAAGCTCCCATATGTTTAGACAGTAGAGCATTGCAGATCTCCATGAAAGATATGCAAAACTTTAAATTTTTAAAAATTTATTTAAAAATTTTACCTTGAGTTAAATACCTCTTATACTAATCTCCTATACAAACAAACGGTAGCAGGTGTTTTAAGAAACATAAAACTGTTAGAAAATTCCATCACAGTTTCTTTCATTTTCTCTGTGATATGCAGGAAAAACTGAAATTTAATTATTCGGATACTGCTGCATTTTATAGGGTGGGAAGCTAAAACTTAGGTACTACAGGTTTTAAAAACATTAAGATGAAAACACAAAAGCACTTAGAGCACAGCTTTATGAATACACTAACTACTGAACTGAATAATTTAAAGGATTAATTTTATGATAAATTAATTATATCTCACTTCTTAAAAGCACTCAGAAAATTTTAAACTCTAATATTTGCCACTCATTTTAAAGACATATATTAATTAGCCTTGCTATTAAACATGTATGCCAACTTTGCTATAGTCTGACCTATAACACAGGTGCTAAAAACCAATGTAGAAATAATAAACAGCATAAATAAAGCCACTAGCCTGATAATGATTTTAAGGAAGAATTTTAGTGTCACTATTTACTCTCAAGTTTTTCTAATGAAGTCCCACTTTATCTGCCTTTTATTAGAGAGCTATTTTCAAGGTCTATAGTAATGTTAGCATCTTCTGGTTTACTAAAATAATCTTTGTCTTTCTTAAACTAGGTATACAGTATATGATACACTGAAATAGATAAGATGGCTATTAAGCATCAGGCTTTAAAGGCAGGCTATCTCTGCTCCTCACCACATATGTGACCTCAGTCAAATAAGTAACTTATCTGCTCTACCCCATTTTACCATAAGGTTGTGGTGAGAATGCATCAATACATGTAAAGTGCTAAGAATAGTGCCTAGAACCTAATAAGCACACCATAAATGTCATCTACCTTAATTACGTAATTCTTTTTATAGAAAGAGGCTTCTCACCTTAGACAACTCATTACAATTCCTGAGAATATTAAAATTTCAATTTATTTTACCAATGAGTTCAAACATTTAGGAAAGTTGGGCTATCTTAAGGCAGTCTTAGTGTTCGTACTATACCTAGCCTACTGACAAGTCCAATTTTCTCCAACCCTGAGTCACTATTAGTTCCTCTTCTGACTCATCACATAGAAAGGTAGACAGTCTGGAATATAATGGGCATACCAAAAGGCATTTCTTAATCTACCTGGATTTACATGATTTACCAAGTAGAACTTGTCCTACATAATGTTCAATAAATATGCTGAATAATTATGACTTAAAAGTGTGCTCACCTAAAAGTGCTTTCTATATATTATATGCTCCTTTAAATAACAGGGTAAGTGTTTTAACCCCATCCTGACAGAAAAACAATGTAACACTTAAGTAAAAACAAAGAGTCAGTTTCTTTGTTTCTGACTTCTAGCCAAAAAAAGGATTTTGCCTGGTGCTCAAAATTTTGCCAAGTCAACTATAAAATAAGAGGGTCTAACACAAGACCTGAATCTACAAATTTGACCTTAATTTCTATTCAGTTCCTTTTACTGTTTTCTCCCCAGCCAGATGTTTATATTACTTAAGATAACCTCTAATAAAAAGTCACAGAAAAAAATTTAAAAAGCTATCAGGAAATAAGCTAAATAATGCAAAGTAGGTTCTTTTTTAATTTTAATTGTTTTAGGGTTTTTTTTTTTTTTTTTAATTTTAAGTAGGCTTCACAATCGATGTGGAGCTTGAACTCAGGACCTTGAAATCAAGATTTTCACACTCTACTAACTGAGCCAGCCAGGTGCCCCCAGAGGAGGTTAATTCTTAAAAAACACCTTCCCAAGAGGCACAAGTACACCAAAAACAACAAAAGAAAAAACGTTTAAAATATTGCTCTACCACTGATTCACTTTCCATAGGATCCTGAGTCGTTTAAATTTTCCAAGCCTCCATTTTCTTCTCTGGAAAGGAGGATAAAGAGAGAAATTGTAACTACCACATGGCATTGCTCTGAGCATTAATTAAAACAACGCATAAAGCAGCACTCTAGCCAACCACTATGAAAACAGTAAGCTTCAATATATGCTAACTTTATGGTTTCAATCAAAACTGGAGTGCCATTCCACCTCTACCTATTAATATTTATATTTTCTAGGGTAACCCTCTCTGTTAAAGTCCTCGTGCAAACCTATTAAATGGCAGTGACTTCATAAGCACTCTGAAAACAGCAGTGGTCCTGTCTAGGAATCCCTCCTCAACCAGCCCCCTCCTCGAACTAGGTGCCCTGGCTCAGCAACAGGCCGCACTTCGAGGACTGCGCCCAGCTCTCTACAGCCCCTGAGAGGCCTGGGACAAGGCCTGGCTTCTATTCACGCCCAAATCCCCAGACTGTGGCCCAACAGTTCTAAACCCTGACTCACGCTAGAATCACATGAGAAGTTTATCAAAATACTAATGCCTGGGATCCATCCCAGACCCATTAAATCAAACAGGGGTCAGGGAGGGAAAAGCGAAGTGTTCTGCACGGGGAGCATTTTCTTTTAAGATCCTCATGTGATATTAACTCTCTGCCACAATTAAGAAGCACTGCCCTCTGATATTTACAATACTATACAAACAGGTATGTATACATGTATGTGTGGATATACATATATACACATATACACACGTAACTACAGAAACAGAAGTCTCAGCTCAAGACCCTCCTCGGAAGTTTCTCATGGCCCAATCCTCTCTTCCCTCCAAACACAAGATTTATATATATATATATATTTATTTATTTTTTATTTTTATTTTTATTTTTTTTTAGATTTTTAAGTAATCTCCACATCCAACGTGGGGCTCGAACTTACCAACCCTGAGATGAAGGGTCACACGCTCCACCAACTAAGCCAGTCTGGCACCCCTACACACGAAATATTCCTATTTCACAATCTGCTGTGTTAGGATGGCTTTTCAACTATTAACTCAGTACTTGAGTTTTTTCACATAATTATGCCTTATGCCTCCTCCTGGATTACAGTCCTGCTCCTTGAGAATATACACTGCCTCACTCTTCTTTTTTTCCACAGCACTTACAACAGTGCCTCAAACACAGACGTGTAATAAACATCTGACTGATCTAACAAACATATACAAAAATTATTGGCAGGAAGTATATCTAAATTATCCAATTTGGGCTACTGCCTAAAAAAATAAAGTAAAAATTCAGGAAAAAAATCTTTTTAAATTTTTACCCTAGTAAATGAAAGCCAAAGTCTGTCTCACTAACAAGTTACTGAATATTTGCACTTTTTATTACACTCACAAGTAGTAGCCCACCCAGCTTCCCATCCCCATCCACCACTCTGAGTTTCTGACTTGCTTCCCTGCTAAAACTATCTTCTGCTTGGCTGTAGGCTCTTTAGCTAGTGTCAGGTATCTCTACAACAATTTTATGATACTCTGTAATTAGTAAAATAAGCTAATGAAAGTCACCGTGAATGTGCCACAGAGGCGTTTAATAAATACTTCCTGAAGGAGCTTCAATGTTTATCAACCACCAAAATAGATGGTTTTGCAAGATGCAAAACATCTTGCATGTAAGTTACATGTTACTCCTCTACTATAAACTTGGTTGACAATACTGTCTGAAAATAAGAGTCTTTCTCAACAATATATACAGTACAAGTCTACTCTTGAATAGTGACAGATTGCTGATCTTCTGTTTTTATGATATTTACAAACCTGAAAATTCTGTAAGACATTTTATGGCTGCTTCCCCCAGGAGTGCTAAGTTCTATTGCACAAGAAACTCCACAGCAACGGACCCTCTCAATGTTGAAACTACCAAGAGAAATGAATGGCACACAATCCTAAAACAAACCACTGCCTAAAGATATAAGGATGGCCCACCTTTAAGGTTTTGTGTCATATATTTACCACTATTAAAATAATCTGAAAGATTTAAGTGGCTTTTATGAAAAGAGGAGGCCCTCCAGAAGTATGCCTGCTAATTATTAGATCCTGCAGTAAAACATTACCATGTTTTGTTGCGTCCTACAGCGACAGATAGAGCCATAGTTACCACAAAAAGAAAGCAGTCCTCAATTCCCTATTCAATAAAAAAAAAAAAAAAAAAAAAAGGCTCAAATTCCACAGACAAAAAAAAAATGGTACCCTGGGTTGTTTGTTTTTAAGGAAGATTAAATTTAGGAGTTGCCAACACCCAAACGAAAAACATTCCAGAGTATTAGACTCAATTGTAGTGGGGAGTCATCTACATTCTCGGCACTATGTTCCCTAACCCGAAGCAGGAGTATTAACAAAGGATGTTTCTTAGGATCCTGCAAGATACACCACACTTATTTCCCCAGTAAACATTACCCTTGTTAAAAACAGAAAAGGTACTTGAAAAGTAACAATTCCAGCACAAGCAGCCAGACCAAAAAAAAAAAAAAAAAATGAAGTCTAACATCTGCCAAGATATTTCCCAAAATAAGACCCCTGTCAGATGAACAATGAGGAAAAGATTGAAAATGACTAATTCTTTTATTTGGACCATCAGCTACTCTTAAAAATAAAGTTGAGGAATGTAGCTTTTCCAAAGCCTTGTCTTTAGTTTCCCCCTTAATCTTCATATTTCTAACTTACAAAAAAAAGAAAAAGAAAAAGAAAACCCTAGAAATTTGATTACCACTTTCATGAATTCCTTTTAAAGCAATTTAATGAATAACAGATCTTTTGTGCAAGTAGCAAGCCGCAGAGGACAGTTTTGCTGGCTGATAAAAATCTGTCTGAAACTTGCATATAAAAATATACCCTTCAAAGGGCAAACCGTGATTTTTCCAGGTATGGAAAACATATTAACACTTAAGAAGCTGGGTATGTCTGGCACTGCCCCTAACTTACTGTGCGTGCTTTTACTTGAACCACAAAGTTAATACATTCTTATTAATTATTTACTGGGTATCAAAGCTGAAAAAAATCAGAAAGCCACGAGGGAAAAAAAAAAAAAAAAAAGTTTTAACAAATAAATAAAGAAACCCTAAGGAGCCAATGGGGAAAAAAGAAAGAAACCCTAAAGAGCCAATGGGAGGGGGAAAAGAAATGCAAGTACTACTTTGGGTGAAAGAAGGTTGTGGAACCACTTCCCAAACCCGGGGAGCTTCTATTAAGGTCACCAAAATTGGGTTTTGTTTTGTTTTCCTTGGGGGTAGAGAGAGGTGCGGAGACCCGTCCTCCTAGGAAGAGGCTGCAGCCTGCCGGGGGTGGAGGCGGCTGGCAGGCCCCAGACACCAAGCCCGCCGCGGCCGTCTCCCCGTCTCCCCGCTGCACGGAGCCCCGCACTACGGACGGGGACCGGGACGGGGACGGGGACGGGTCGCCCGCACCGTGGTCGCGGCGGCCGCAGCCCCCGTGGCCCCGAGCACCCCTGAGGCCCAGGCGCGCGTCGGGAGCGCTCGGCCCGCGGCTCGGCGCAGGGGGCGCCGCGGGGACTTAGGGCCTCGGGTTAGAGACGCTGCCAGCCGGGCCCCGCGGGGCGGGGTCGCGCTCCGGCCGCGGCTCGGCGCAGGTGCCCCCGACACGGGCCGAGGGAACGGCGGGCGGCGCGCCCCGGAGGCTCGGGAGGGCGCGGGGGTCGCCAGCCGGGCGCGTCGCCATCCCCCGGGGGGCCGACCCGCCGAGGAGCACGTGTGCGCGGCCGCGCGCTCACCTCCGCCGCGGGGATGTTGACCACGCCGGTGGAGCGCCGCTTCTCCCGCAGCTTCCTCTTCTCGATCTGCCCTTTGCCTTTCCTGGCGCTGGGGCCCGCGCCCTTGCCCCTGCCCGCCGCGCCGTCCCGCTCCTCGCGCTCCTCCTGCTCGGCGGGGGCGGCGGGGGCCGCGGCGGGGGCGGGGGGCTCGTCCTCGGGCCGCCGGGGGCCGGGGCCAGGGCCGGGCCGGGGCAGCGGCGCGGGGCCCCCGGCGCAGTTCACGCCCCCGGAGCCCGGCCCGGCAGGTGCGTGGCTGCCCAGCTCGGCGGCGGCGGCGGCGGCGGCGGCCGCGGGGCCCGGAGTCCCCGCCGGGGGCTTCCCGCCCGCGTCGCCGCCGCCCCCGCCCCCGCCCCCGCCCCCGCCCGCGGCGGCCGGGCCCGCGGGGTTCTGCTTGGCGCGCATCTTCTCGCGCTTCGCCTTCCACTCCTCCAGGAAGTCCGTGGTGCTGCCGCCGCCGCCCGCCCGGTAGCCGCCGGTCGCCATGTTCCCCGCGGGGCGGCCACGCTCCCCGCCCCCGGCCCCGGCCCCGGCCCCGCCGCCGCCGCCCTGCACAGGCCGGAGGGACGCTGCGGCGCAACGAGCCCGGGCGCGGGGCCGACGGTCTGCGGGGCGCACACGGGGGCGGGAAGGGAAGGCTGAGTCCTCGCCCGGCCGGGTCCGCCCGCCGCCGCCGCCGCCGCCCCGCCGCCCCGCTGCCCCGCGAGCGGCCGCCGCGTCCCCTCCCTGCCGGCGGCTCCGACGCACCTACACGGCGCCCCGGCCGGTCGCCGCCCCCGGGGGCGGGGAAGGGGCGGGGAAACGGGCTGGCCACGCCCCAGAGGTCGGCCCCGCCCACGCCCCGCCCACGCCCCGCCGGGGTCTGCGCCGGACTCGGACTCGGACCCGGCTCCGCCACCTGTCGGCGCGGCGCACCTCCGGCCGCTCGCCCCGCCCCGCCCCGCCCCGCCCCGCCCCGCCCCGCCCCGCCCCGCCCCGCCGCCCCCGGGCGACGCGCGAAGCCCCAGGCTGGCCGCTGCGCAGGCGGGGCGCGGGCGGTCGGGGCAGCCCCTTACCTGGGAGGAGGTGGGGGGGCGCCCAGGTGAGCCCCCGCGGCGGCGCGGAAGCGGTTGCCGCCAACCAGCGGCCGGGGCTCGCGGCTCCCCGGGGCCGGCCGGGCGGAGGGAGGGGCGGGGGGAGCCGAGCGGCGCCGGGGCGCGGGCGGAAGGGGCCGAGACGGCGCGCGAGGGGGGTGGTCCTGGCCGCCGCCCGCCCCGCCCCGCCCCGCCGCTCAGGTGCGCGCCGCCCGCTCCCGGCCCCGCGCCTCCCGCTGCGAGCGCGACCGGCCGACCCCCCGTGGCCTCCCCACCCCCCGTCGCCCCCGCAGCACCTGGGGCCGAGCCCCCGGCCGCCTTCGTCCCCTGCCCCCCCGTGCCCCCCCCGCCCTCCCGCCCCCGCCGCTCTTCCGCTTCAGCTGCGGACCGCGTGCCGGAGGGCGCACCCGGAGCTGCCCGCGGGGGGTCCCTGAGGCTGGGGGGCGCCGAGTGCCCCGGGTGCGGCCGGCGTCGCGCCCCTCTTCCCGGCGGCGGCCCGTCTTGGGGTCGTGCGGGGGCGGCGGGCGGAGGGGCCGGAGAAGGCCCGAGCGACCGCGGGGCCTCGGCGTCCCCGGGCGGGGTGGCCGTGAGCCGTCGCCCCGTCGCCGCTGCACCGAGGGACCGGGGCCCCAACCGAGACGCCCGGGGGTGACCGGGGGGTGACCGGGGGGTGACCCGGGGGTGACCCGGGGGCCGGGCATCCAGGTTTGCGTCCCTCGGGTGCAGGCGGACCGCGGCCCCCGAGGCGGCGGCGCAGGTGCTGCGGCCCGGCCCGGTGTGCTCGCAGCCTGCAGACGCCCGGTCACCGCTTTGGCAAAAAACAAAAAAGCAAAAAAAGGCGAGCTCTGGGTCCCACTCTCCCCTAACCTAAATCGTTCTTCCTACTCCTGTCCCTTTTCTGCCCGGGTGGCACCCGGTGGGTGGGCGCCTCCGCGAGAAGGTGAGTCACGTGCCGTGCACGGAGGGAGAGCCCCGCGTCCTGGCCCTCGGGGTGCTGTTGGGGTGAACGTGTGGGTCACGGGGAGGGAGCCCTGGAAAACCCGCAGAAACCTAAAGGCCTTCCTTGGGAATTGGTTTCAAAGGCTGAGCCTGGCTGGTTCCGTCTTGGGTGTGCCCCCCGGAATTCTTCAATTACGGTTTCACTGCAGGATTTTTTTCTGAGTTTTAAGGGGGCAGTAGGAGGCTTGGGCATGAACCAGATCTCAGCTCACTGCCTCGAAACTCACAAGTTGCAAGGCTTTGCACACCCGGAGAGGCTGCGGGAGCTGGGGCTTTGCACACTCTGGGGGGCTGCAAGAGCTGGGGCTTTGCACACCCAGAGGGGCTGCAGGAGCTGGGGGCGGGGGGGGGGTGCAGTGTGCAAGGGAAGGAATTCCTAAGTAGCTGACGCGTCCTGGATGTGTTGTCGGTTTAAATCCTCTGAAACTCTGCTTTCTCTGCTATAAAATCACCAACAACAGCGTGTATTTTTAAGCTATTGTGAGAACTGGCACTCTGTGCTTGGTTCAAGGAAGACACTCCGCAAATAAATTTATGTGGCGTTAAGCGTCATTCTAGTTCATTCTGGGTCTATAGTTTTCCAATTAATATGGTGTATTCTCTACCTTGTTCTTTTTGCTTGCCTTTTCTTCCCCTTCCACCCCCCCCCACACTTCTTAGAGACCAAGAACTCCTCAGTATCCTAACAATCAGTATCCTATCTTCCTCTCTTATTGTTAGGATACTGAGGAGTTCTTGGTAGAAGACTAGAATGACGCTTAACGCCACATAAATGTATCACTGCACTCGTGGACTAGTTCCCTTAGTATTAATAGGCTGAGTCAGGAACTGGCTGCTACCGACTCCTGGGGCTTTGGGCAAGTTGCTTAACTTTTGTGCCTCAGTTTACGTCCGTGTAAAATGGGGCTAATGATACATCCTACATTGTGAGAGTGTTGTGAAGGTGCCTGCGCTCTTTGGATAAAAGGTGGTATATGAGAACCAGAGTGGTTATTATCAGCCTATAAAGGGCCCGGGGAACCATGGATGAAAGAGATTATTGAGGTACAACGCCCTGTGTAGTATTATTGTTATCATTTATTATACCTTGTGTCTTTACCTGACCATTCTCATCTCCAAAGATGTATTATAGCACAGCCAGACTGCGTCCAGCACTGCACCAAGATACTCCACTGAGTCAGTCCCAAATTGCAAAATGTTTGCAGGGCATCAGTCCTTATGGTTAGCGTTCTCATGAATTAATCCTCAAAGACGCAGAGCTTGGTTTTTCAGCTGTGACACTGTTGCCATTTGGGACTGGGTAATTCCTGGGGGCTTGTTCTGGCCCTTGCAGGATGTTTAGCAGCATCCTTGGCTTGTATCTGCTCGATATCTATCACTAGTTGCCCCCAATCCCCCAGTTGTAATTTTGCCAGATATTCCCTAGAGGGAAAAAAACCTTCCCCTGAGCTGTCCCTAAAATGACCAATTTTGGTGGTACACCTGCCCTTAGTAATAAAGGGAAATATGGTGATGCTAACAAAAAGTTTCATTTTTATATGTCAGAATGACACTTACTCTAAATGTTAATGTTTTCCAGGCAGTGGATTAGCTATGATATGAAATAGCTCATCTGTATATGTTGAAATAATTAATAGGATATTGAGGAATAGCCACTGTGCCTTCAATACAAATATTTCTGGAGCAGATGCAGTTCACCCTCTAAAATCAAAATGACACATGTACTTAGTCTTAAAAGTTAAATACTTTAGTTCTGCAAGGATTCTTACAAAAGCCAACAATCCCCTACCTAGCCTTCCCACTCCCAAAACCCTCCCCCAAATTTTGAGTTCTTCTATCTTTTTCTGCCAATAGGAATCATCATATTTATCTTAATACCCTCATCAGCTATTGTACTTCTTGATTTCTTCATTTTTAGACCTACCTTATTGACTTCCTGATATGGAAAAAAGAAAATTTGCCTCCTACCCTAACTACACATACACTTTTTTACTCCTAAGCTCCTGCTCTGTTTATATCACAGTTTTATTAAATAAACTTTTAATGTTCATTACATTATGACTCTGCAAATACTGTTCCCAGCAGAGCCAGGCAGTGTACTATGATTGCATTTTTACCACTTTTTCCTCTACAGTCAAAACTTACCATTTTTAAAATCATTTCATCATATTCCTTTACCAGTCACAAACTGAAACCCAAACTTTCCTCCTCCCAGTGCAATTAATCATACCGGGGAATCTACAGTTCTATTTCTCTTTTTCTTGGAGATCTCTCTCCTGGAGCCCACTGTGCCCTGCCATGATCTGGGTTGATTTGAAGGCTTGTGGCTCTGTGGTCATCCTAGGATTAGGTTTCCCTAACATCCCGGGAATCGTTTCCTATGCAGACCTCTGGTTTCCTGAATCCCAGATTGTCCCCCTTCCTTTTTTTCCCTCATTGTTTCAGCGGAGTACATTTTCAGTTTATTCTGGAGATAGGATTACACATTCTTGAAGACCTTGTATGTCGGAAAACATTTTAATGTATCCTTGCACTCAGTTTGGTGGGGCATGGGACTCTAGGTTAGAAATAATTTTTCAGGGATCCCTGGGTGGCTCAGAGGTTTAGTGCCTGCTTTTGGCCCTGAGCGTGATCCTGGAGTCCTAGGATCGAGTCCCGCATCAGGCTCCCTGCATGGGGCCTTGCTTCTCTCTCTATGTCTCTGCCTCTCTCTGTGTGTCTCCCATGAATAAATAAATAAAATCTTTTTTAAAAAATCACTTTCCTTCATAGTTTTCAAGGTATCACGGGGCACCTGGGTGGCTCAGTCGGTTGGGTGTCCAACTCTTGATTTCAGCTCAGGTCATGACCTCAGGCTCGTGAAATGGAGTCCTGCGCCAGGCTGCTTGCTCAGCACAGAGTCTACATGAGATTCTCTCCCTCCCTCTCTGCACAGAAAATTAAAGAAGAATTAGCAAAGATAGAGGATAAGGAAATTTCCCAGCTCTAGGGCAGATGGCAGACTGAAAGGGCTCATGAGGGCCTAATATAATAATGAAAGAAAGGGCTAAATCAGGGCAAATCCTCTGTGCCTCTGTTCTCTCTAGAACTTGTTAAGTAGATGTTGGCCTTCTAAACATTCGCTAATAAATATTTGATCTTTTCTCTCCTAGTTTGCATTTCTTTGGCGTGTTCTTTTACTGTCGGGGAAGTTTCCTCCATCTTACATGCCAACCTTCCTCAAGTTTCCTGTTTCTGCCACCATTATTTTGGGGTAAGATTTGTTTCTAATTCTCTAAGTGTTCTTTTTCCATATCATCCCATCCTTGTGTCATAGGTTCACCATCTTTACTCTCCCGAAGGAAATTTCTTTAACTTTTCTTCCTCTGGCCCTGCACTCGGTCTCTTGTCCTAGGAGTTCCTTTTTTTCTTTTGGATGTTTTCGTCTTCATCTTTCGGGTTAGAGGATTTCTTCTCCTGCCTGCCATGCATTCATATTTAAGGCAGAAGTACTGGAAAGCTGACTGGATGCTCTTTTGTGCAAAGCCAGAGCTTGTTGGTCCTCACCACGGAGGCGGCTGCCTGGACACAGACCTTTCACGGAGGCACGTGTCCAATGTCAGCATCCATGGGCCTCTTCTCTTGGCCAGATCCGCCTCCCTGAAGTTGCGCCTCTGCCTGTGTCACCAGTTGTCAACCATTCCAGGTGCCAAGGTGGGAAAGCAGAGAGGACCTTACCATACCCCGTACCTAGGCTCAACGTTCCTGGGACACGCGAGTTCAGGACCTTTGTGACTCAACACCCACAGACTAGTGGACTTTCGCTTCTCTGCCAGGACCAGGAGAGACAGCCTCTGGGCTACTGGCCTTAGAGAAGGAACTTGAGAATCTAACTGTTCCTGACGTAGATTTTCAACTACTTCTGTTTTCAGAAGTACATGCTTCTGCCTCCAATTGCTGAGCTTTCTTCCGGACAAAAAACATTTCTTCTTTGTCTCTTGCAGGTGCGTGGGAGTCCCCTTTCTCTGCTCTGCTCATGTGTTCCCCACCTTCCATCCTCCAACATTTTGTTCTCCTCTCCCATCCTCTTTGTTGTGACTGGTTTATTACTTTACTTTTGTTTTAGAAAAATTACCTGGGGGATCCCTGGGGGGCTCAGCGGTTTGGTGCCTGCCTTTGGCCCGGGGCATGGTCCTGGAGTCCCAGGATCGAGTCCCGTGTCGGGCTCCCTGCATGGAGCCTGCTTCTCACTCTGCCTGGGTCTCTGCCTCTCTCTCTCTCTCTCTCTCTCTCTCTCTCTCTCCGTGTCTATCATAAATAAATTTTTAAAACTCTGAAAAAAATAAAAGAAAGGAAAATTACCTGTGGGAGTAGGCATAAACATGTATGTTCCGCCTGTGGTGTTCAACAGGAGGCCTCGTCTCTCCCTTTTGCAGATTTCCAGGTGCTCTGAAATCTAATCTCTGATGAGGCCACATAAGTAGAGACCTCTACTTCTCCATGTTGAATTATATCATAAGCCCCTCTTGACTGACACTATTACAGAGAACTCCAGGAGATGTATTTTCTGTAGCCTGTCTATAAAGGTGTGGCACGTCCTATTACATAACGTCTCTATTATCAAAAAAGACTAGAGAAAAATGTCTGACCGTATCAAAAATAGTTATATGGTATGGTAATAGCAATGTACAGCCATAGACTGCAGCTACACTTGCAGAGAGTACAGCATAACAGATGGAGTCGTCGAATCACTGCATTGTACGCTCAAAACTAATGTAACGTGTCAACTATACTTCAATAAATACAAAAAAATAGGGCAACCCAGGTGTCTCAGCGGTTGAGCATCTGCCTTCAGCCCAAGGCCTGATCCTGGAGTCCTGAGATCGAGTCCCACGTCGGGCTCCCTGCATGGAACCTGCTTATCCCTCTGCCTCTCTCTCTGTGTCTCTCATGAATGAATGAATGAATGAATAAATAAATAATCTTTTTAATAAATAAATGCATAAAAATAAAATAAAATGATGGTATCAGAAAGAGCCACTCACACTGCAGTCATGACCCCTTAAGGGGCCACAATCTAGTTAGTAGGCTGTGAGGATTGTTTTAAAAAGAAAGAAAAAAGAAAACTATTAGAGAAAAGCCCTCATTTTAAGAGTGAGTGCTATTGGTGAGCCATTGGCCTCAATTGTTTGTGTGGGGGAAGTGAGGCACTGTCAGCATGTGAGGGTCATTCCTTAAGGTAGGCAGAGTCAAAAAAAAGCATGAAAACCAATATTATAAATAGATATTTAAAGATATGGAATACTAAAAGGAATAAATAAATAAAGATATGGAGTCGGGTTTATCCAACTAAAATGCAAAAACCAGTTTACATTACCAAATGCACCTTATTATCCCATTCTGTGAAAGAAAAAAAAAAGAATAGTTGCATCTTCCTTTTGTTCCTGGTTTTGCAGGTGTTTTAACACCTGCAAAGAGTAGCACCATGTGCCCTCCAGCTAGTGAGGTTTGCCCCTTCGGCTCACGGTCCCTAACCCCCGGCTGCCTTGGTGGCATGTCCAGGAAGGACCTGGGCTTTGACATCTTTCTCCAGCACTATTTTGTCTGCATTTTTATTGCTGATCTTATTTTTACTTACTGCTGCGTTAGATAGGTGACTTCACACACAGATGTGTCCTTTCTCCGCAGTGCAAAGACACAGAGTGGTGAACCACGAGCGGGCACTCCGACAAACTCTACTTCACACTATTCCCATCAAAAAAAAGCAAGTAACATCCTTGGCGTTAGTGATATTAGAGCCTGCTTGGTGGAACCCATCCCCAGAGGAGGGGCCTCGCGGCCGAGAGCCAGCTCCCGGCGTGGTCCAGCCAACCGCCCCTGGCCGACTGTCCTCTTCTCTTGCTTGTGTCACTTCCTAGTGATGAGATGCGGAGACAGTGGGTCCAAACCCCTGGCATCTCAGGTTGGCTTCACTTGCAACCACCTCTGCCTCTTTCCCCTTTTCAGTCCAACTTCTCCACGGTCCTCCTCTTGGCTCTGCCATCACCACCCAGTACACCTCCAGATTCCCAGTTCAAATCCCCCGTTGCCCGGCCATGGCCTCTGTCCCCCGGCACTTTCTCTGGTCCCCCCACTGTGACCCCTCTTTGTTCTGTTGGTCCTACCAGCTCTTCACTCCCTATTCTTTCAGAGCCCAGCTTCCTTACTCAGCCTAAAGTGTATTGCCACCAGCCTGCTCTATGCCTGCACCTGCTCAGCCACGTAAGATTAATTGAAAACAGCAGGGCGCGGGACCCCTGGGTGGCCCAGTGGGTGAGCTTCTGCCTTGGGCCCAGGGCGTGACCCCAGGGTCCCAGGATCGAGTCCTGCATCAGGATCTCCACATGGAGCCTGCTTCTCCCTCTGCCTGTGTCTCTGCCTCCCTATCTCTGTCTCTCATGAATAAATAAATAAAATCTTAAAAACACACACAGCAAGACCTACTGTCCAGCCCTACTTTAAATGGCCCCAAGGGGATAGGCCAGGCTGTCGGGCAGTCCCAGAGCTTGCTTCCCTGCTTCAAGAGGACTCGGGGTCAGTCCCTGCACCCCCACACTCGCATCCTGCCCTCCCCGCAGCTCATGACCCTGCTCTCGGCCCACTGGCTAGAGTAGGGCAGGTGGGAGCGGCCCGTACCCCTGACAGTGTCCCCCCTCCTGTGTCGGAGCCCCTCGCCGCCCTCTGACCGGGCTTGCGCCTGGGCCACCCCGGCGCCCCTCTGGGCCCCTTGCAGAAGCCGGTGTCCCTTGCCGGTGTCCTGCCCCCTCGGGGGCTCTGCTCCTGCATCACTCTCCTCTCGCGCAGGTCATCAGTTGCTCCTCTTAGGCCATGGCCTCTGTGGGGACTGTGCCTAGGCCCCCCGGGCAGCGCTGCAGGGTTCTGCGCCGGTGTCCTGCAGGTGTCGGACTGGGCCTCCCTCCCCGCGGGGCTACATTCCTTTCTGGAGGCTCCTTTCTGGAATGTGCTTCCCTGGCCTTCCCAACACTAGAACCTCCCACGTTCCTTGGCTCCAGGTTCTCTTCCTCCTTTTCAGAATAAGGAATGTTGTTCTCTCTCTGTGTCTCTCTTTCATCATCGCCAACTCCTATGGCTCCCTCTTGGGCCTCTCTTCTCCACGTGTAAGGATGAATGATTGCACGGGGAGAACGTCTGCGTACTCCAGGAGCCTTTGCTTTAAAGTCCCCTGGTTAACAACCTTACTTCCATCTTCAGCCTTCATTCTCCTTTGCTGTAACTTAATACACTCACCGGTTCCTGGGATTAGGGCCTCGAAACTCTTTGGGGGCCTTTGGGGGCCGTTATTCTGACCACCACACCCTCTGAAGGCAAAAAAAAAAAAAAAAAAAAAAACACACCTTCCCTTGAAGGACACGCGGGTGGCTCAGCGGTTGAGCACCTGCCCTAGCCCAGGGTCCCAGGATCGAGTCCCATGTCGGGCTCCCTGCAGGGAGCCTGCTTCTCCCTCTGCCTGGGTCTCAGCCTCTCTGTGTCTCATGAATAAATTAAAAAAAAATTTTTTTTAAAGATTTTTATTTAAGAAAACATTTGTTAAATACAGTGGGGGTGGGGAGGACCTAGGTTCTTTGTCATTTACTTTCTGTACTTTTTATATGTTTAAAATATGCTATAATTTAACATAATTTTTAAAGGAAAATGTCTGGACTTAGATAAATCACTTCATGAGAAAACATTTGATTCTAAAAGGCCAGAATTTTAACAAAATTGAACTTGCCCATGTCTTGGGGGGCAACCTTAACATGTCCCTGTTCTTTTTTATGTCAGGCAAAGGAAGACTCAAAATTGTACAAAGTATAATGAAGCCATGTACCCTGGAGATATTTGAAACGGTTCATTGCTTGGGACCAAGGAAGAAAACTGAAGGCATACCAATCTCGAAAGTCACGATCCCCTTGGTAGTCCCTGATCTTTCTTCTAATATCTGGAAAAAGGTCCCTACAGTGGCTCCGCAACCACCTTCATTCAATAGGCAAACTTTGGAAGAAACTGCTGATGCCTCTCATTTCAGCCAGTTCTTTATCATCATTCTTTATTTGCACACCGGTGCCACTCACTCAAGAAGTATTCCGATCTTTTTTATTCCCATTTGGAAACTCAACAAGCCCTTGTCATTTTCCACATGGTGAAAAAAGTGGCTTTGTCAAGGAAAACTTTGTGTGGCTACAGCGTTTGGTTCTCTGGGCTCAGTAGCATACCTGGCCAGGCGGCTTTGCTGAAGGCAATCCACGTGCTGTCATGACTCATTGCCCTCAGCATCCACAGGAATTGCTTTGTGCCAGCAATTCTCAAAGGAGTCTTGTTTACTGCCCTGAAAGTCATCAACTCTATCAGAGCCTGGTCTGGACCTCAGCCTTTTCAAGAAATGTTGACTAGAAAAGAGATCAGAGTAGGAAGCTCTTCTCTGTCGCATGTAGTCCACTAAGTTTACAAAGAATACATCCTAAAGTATGTGATTGAACTTCATGCTTAGGTCGTGTGTGTGCTCTAAAGAGAGACAAACAGACACAGGAACAGAGAGAGAGAGAGGGAGGGAAGGCTTCTCAGAACAGTTTAAGAGGAGTTCATCATAAGTTTTGTTTTGTTACATCATAGGTATTTCTGACCATGAGATTAAAGCAGATCTTCAGATTTAAGGTTCTACATGGGGTATTACAGATACTGCTAAAAGGAACCCACCAACTCACAGCTCAGCATCCTTTGAGGAAGCGAAGACAATGCGGGCAGCACTGTAGGCTTCCCAATGAGGAGAAGGACTTCCTGTGGTCTGAAGCCCACTGAGAAAGTCTTCCTAGTTTCTCTACAAGCAGAAATCTTTAATACCTCAAAACACCATAGAATTCTTCTGCACCTTACTCTTGATCCGATGACTTTGAAATTAAAACATGAATCAGTCATCCTTTTTGGCCCACAGAAGCTTCAAAGATGTACCTAACCAAAGATGGTTCCATTAATTTACAGTGGTGGTGATAAGGCACGAATTCAGCTGCCTTCGGGTATGTTTTTTGACTTATCTGGGCCAATGTTTTCAGTGTTTATTGCTGTAAAATGAATTGAAGTCAAGTGGATGACATAAATGACATAACCCAACTTTTTTTTTTTTGACATAACCCAACTTCTTTTTTTTTTTTTCCCCCCAACTTCTTATTCAAATCAAAAGCATCCTTTCACCGGAATTTACTACTAAGTAAAGTCAAGGTTGCCTTTGATTTTGTTGTCATTCAAATTAATGAAGACAGGGGCAGCCCGAGTGGCTCAGTGATTTAGCAATTTAGCATGGCCTTCAGCCCAGGGCATGACCCTGGGGTTCTAGGATCGAGTCCCACGTTAGGCTCCCTGCATGGAGCCTGCTTCTCCCTCTGCCTGTGTCTCTGCCTCTCGCTGTGTGTCTCTCATGAATAAATAAATACAATCTTTTAAAAAAACCAAATTAATGAAGACAATATTTTGCATAATACCATTTATAGCAGCAAGTCATTGCTTACTACACACTAGGGACTGTGCTGTCACTTTATAATGTCTAACAATTCTTTTTTTTTTTTAAAGATTTTATTTATTCATGAGACACACACACACACACACAGAGAGAGAGAGAGAGAGAGAAGGAGGCAGAAACGCAGGCAGAGGGAGAAGCAGGCTCCATGCAGGGAGCCCGATGTGGGACTCGATCCCAGGTCTCCAGGATCACACTCCAGGCCAAAGGCAGCGCTAAACCACTGAACCACCCGGGCTGCCCTAATGTCTAACAATTCTAAACAATCCTCGGAGGGGAGCACCAATATTCCCTTGGACAGATACGCAAAGTGAGACATGGAGAGAGTAAGTAATTTGTGCAGTGTCCCACAGCTAATATATGATAAAGCCAATTATTTCAGCACACAGCTGTCTGATTCCAGAGCCCATCCTATATCAAATGTCAAAAGCATTAATTTTCAAGGCTATAAAGTAAACTAAGTGCAAACAGCCCAGTTTCTGTGCATTTTTCTGTGAAAGACTTGTTTTGATTTCATCAACAAGTTTCATAATAAGTGAGTCTTAGGGCTAAGAACAACAGGACTAGATAAGCCACAGAACTTGGGATACCTGAGTAGCCCCTTCCCTCCCTGTCTTTGCACCATGATGTCTGGCAGACAGCAGTGCTCTATGTATAAATAAGTGTCAGATGGCACGGGGGCAGGATGGCAGTCCTAAGGTTGCCCCGGACGTATGCCAACTGTCTGCCAGGGCTTACTTGAGAGGTGGGGACAAGTCTGGTTGGAGATTTCTTCCTTGGCCTTGCCAGCCTTTGATCCTCAGCTTTGCAGATTCAGAACTCTGATTTTATCAGCAATTAAAGAGCAGATTAATTTTCAGCAATACATTCACATTAATGTAGCGCACTTGACTGATACCTAAGCGCCAAATAACTCGTTGACTTATTACAAAAAATATGAAGGTCAGAAACACAGGAATGTCAAAGTCATCACTAGCAGCGGGTATGCTCCAAGAAGGCAGACCTACATGGGAGTGAAAACATAACTGGAAGTTTACTTGGTAAATATGGAAAATGAACAATAGGGGTTAATTAGAGGAATCCAGCGTTTATTGGCCTTTGGTAAGAGAGCCAGAGCATTCATCGCCACAAATAAGGGGAGTCTTGCCAAACTGAACAGAACAGAACAGAACGGGCTCTCCCCAGGACCTTCGCATTCCATCTCTTGTTTGCTAAGGAAGCTGCTAACTTGGCTACTGATGGACACATTCTTTCTTTGTATATGCTAATGATTTTAATCTGGTTATGGTCAGGTTTTATTGGGCAGATTTCTTTCAGGTGAATTTGAATATTTCCACAAAATCCACTTATTAAGCTTTTCTAAAATTCTTTTTTTTTTTTTTTTTTTTTTAAAGATTTTTATTAGAGAGAATGAGAGAGCACGGGTGCAGGGAGGGGCAGAGGGGGGAGGAAGAAAGACTCCAAAGCAGACTCCTCACTGAGCTTGGAACCAGACCTGGGGCTGGATCTCACAACCAGGAGACCATGACCTGAGCCCAAACAGACTGAGCTACCCAGGCACCCTTTATTGAACTTTCTAGAAGTTTAATTCTCCCTGGCAATGTTACTGGTGGGCATTCTACTATAATTTGAGTGTGCTAATGACTAACATTTTCTAAGGCTGCTCAGTAAAAGTCCCTTCATCTTCCAACAGAAATTGCTCCTCATTTTAAAGTTAATATATAAGCTACATGAAGAAAAGGATTGTGAGTCATTCATGGACATTTTGGGGGTGTACGTACTGCGCTCAAGCTTGATCCATGCAAGTTACCATTTAACAATGGAGAACAAGAATGAATGACAGCTCCGGCCTTCAAGGAGCTTGCAGGTGGGTAAACACACGTAAACAAAAACAGATACCGTAAAAGAATATCTGTGGGGTTCCCTGGGTGGCTCAGTGGTTTAGCGCCTGCCTTTGGCCCAGGGCGTGATCCTGGAGACCCGGGATCGAGTCCCACGTCGGGCTCCCTGCATGGAGCCTGCTTCTCCCTCTGCCTGTGTCTCTGCCTCTCTCTCTCTCTCTCTCTGCATCTCATGAATAAATAAATAAAACCTTTAAAAAAAAAATCTGTGTAAGAAGACTTGTAAACAGGGCACTTGGCTGACTCTGTCCAGAGAACATGTGACTCTTGATCTCAGCATCATGAGTTCAAGCACCATCTTGGGCAGGGCCCCTGCTTATATAAATAAACAAACAAACAAACTTGTAAACAAACTGATGGTATTTTGTTCTAAGTGGAAATAAGAACAAATGGTTGTGGAAGCACAAAGAGGACAGATGGCTTCACTGAGAATGAAAAGATTTTTTTAAGTAGACAAGGGAGGAAAGTGCATTCCAACAGATGGAGCCAGGTCAGCTAAGACACAGCCATGTAACAGTGTGCAGAAGGAATGGGGAAGGCAGGGCCCTTGGAAGGCTGGGAGCGGAGACACAGGTGAGCTGGAGGGGACAGAGGGGTCTTGAGCTCCTTAGGGCCAAGGATACAGGAGATATTTCCTCCCTCTCCCACGCTCCTTCTCTCATCCCTTGAACATTCGACTCTATGTTTGCTTCCTGTGCCTCTAATTCTCTGTCTCCAGAAGCTTCTGGATCTCAGGGTTATGAGTTTCAGTCCTGCGTTGGGTGTAGAGATTAAGAAATAAATTTTTAAAATTGGGTTTTGATTATATAATACATGTTTGTGGAATGATGTTCAAGAGCTATTAGGCAAAGTATAAAAAATCCTACCTACAATGGCCACCTGCACAGCTCTGCTCTCCTGCTCTGAGGGACAATGGCTGGCACTGGCTTGCTGTGTATCCAGCCATAAAGGCTCTGGATGGGCTAGCGTGTGTGCGTGTGTGTGCGTGTGTGTGCATGTGTGCACGCGCTCATGTATAAATGTGTGGCTATGTGTGCATACATTTGTGTCAGTATGATTTTTTACACCAAGGCTAGAATACGACTGCATTTTGCTTTTTTCATTTTAAAACGGATTTAGGATTTTTCTATATCTGTTCATTCTTGTATTCATTCATCCGACAGGTAGTTACGCAGTGTCTATCAGGTGCCTGGCACTCTTAGATGGTAAAGATAGAGCGGTGGCAAAATCTCCGCCTTCATGGAACTTATCTTCTAGCAGAGGGGTGCAGGACAGACAGACAAGCAGCAAATCAGCAACAAAATGTGTCTAGTATGCTGGATGCTGGTGAGTGCTGGGAGGGCGGACGTAGGAGCGTGGCCCCAGCCGGGTACGTACAGGAGACACTAAGAAAGAGAAGTCTGGTTCTTGCATTGGTCTGGTCGCAACCTGTCAGATAAACACACACCAGTATTTGTTGAATCAGTCCCCTGCTGACATTTACTTCGTTTCCAATATTTTGCAGTTAGTGTTGCTGCATGCCTTGCATCCAGGTCACTTGTCACGCCTAAGAGTATATTTGTAAGTTAAATTCCTAGAAGTGCAAGTGCCAGTCTAGGCATTTGTGCAGTTTTAATTTTAACAGATATTGCTCAGTTACTTTCTAAGGAGCACCCAACTCCAGTTCCTTCAGCGATCAATGCGAGGGTCCCACCTGCATCAACACGGTGCTGTCAAGATCTGTGATGCTCGCCAACCGGGCGACTAAGCCATGCAATCTGGCTACAGGTCTCATTTGCATTTTACTTTTTATGATTCAACTTACATGTCTCCTGTGTCTAAAAGCCATTTTTATTTCTTGTAAATTGTTCACGTCCTTTGCTAAATTTGCTACTGTGCGTGTGTGAGGAGTGGGGGGAGTGGTTGCTTTGTTTCGTTTCATTTCTGAGTCGTAGAAACTCTTCTCAGTAAAGAGTTTACAGCTTTTTTGGGAGGTGGGTAGCAAAAGTTTTATTCAGTTTGTCAGTTCTTTTTTTTTTAATTTTGTATTTTTTTTTATAAATTTATTTTTTATTGGTGTTCAATTTGCCAGCATATAGAATAACACCCAGTGCTCATCCCGTCAAGTGCCCACCTCAGTGCCCGTCATCCAGTCACCCCCACCCCCCGCCCACCTCCCCTGTCAGTTCTTTTTTTTTATTATGTTTATAATAGATGGTTTTTATAATGCAGAAATTTTTCACTATAATGTAGCCCAATTATACCATCTTTTAATGGTTTCTGAAATTATTAATTACACTTTTTCTTCTAGTACTTTAACAGTTTGTTGTTTTTTTTAAAGATTTTATTTATTTATTTGAGAGAGAGAGGAAAAAGAGAGAGAGAGAGCACGAGTGAGAGGAGGGGCAGAGGGAGAGGGACAAGAAGACTCCCTACTGAGCAGGGAGCCCGCCAGGGCTCCATCCCAGGACCCTGAGATCGTGACCTGAGCCAAAGTAGGACACTTAACCAACAGAGCCACCCAGGTGCCCCAGTGATTTGTTTTTTAACATTTAAATATTTTATTCACTTGCAATTCATTCTATGGAAGGCGTAAGGCATGGCCCTAATTATTTTTTTTTCCAACTGGTTACTCAATTGTCCCAACACCATTTATAGGAATAGTTTCTCTTTTTTTCCATGACTTTTTAAAAAAAGATTTTATTTGTTTAATCTTTATGCCCAACATGGGGCTGAAACTTACAACCCAGAGATCAAGAGTCACATGTTCTACTGACTGAGCCAGTCAGGCACCCCTCCATGACTTTTAAACCCCACTTTTTCTCATGACCCAATCAGAATTTGGGTCCAATTTAAGTTTTCTGGACAAATCCATTGATGTAACTATTCATTTAATCAACAAGTGTATGTTATATGTGCCAAGTACTGTTCTGTGCATGCATTAGTAACATTTTAAAATGTTAGAGTTTATAAAATATAGTGTACTATCTGATAGAAAAATACATCTTAGTTTTCTTGTTCTTTTTAGACTTTCCCAGGCTCTTTTTATTTGCTTATTTTCCACTTGAACTTTAGAATCAGTTTGTCTAGTTCCAAAATAAATCATCTCAGTGTTTTTATTGGGATTACACTGAATTTACAGATTAATTTAGGGAGAATTGACATCTTTGTCCTACTAAAATTTTCTGAACAAAAGCATAGTATGTCTTGTGGTACATCTTTTTTGTGTGTCCCTCAGTAGCGTTTTAGTTTTCTTCATGTAAATTGTTCACACTTTTTGAATATCTTACTTTTTTTTCAGTTTTCTTCCTTCAAACTGACTACATGGATGCTTTTATGGATTTTGAATTCTCTTATTGTTTCTAACAGTTTTGCACTAAATCCTCCTGCACTTTTTGGTAAACAACCATACCATTAGCAAATAATGATGATTTTGCTTCACTTTTCCAATTTTTTTTTCATTTCTGTTATCTAATTATGTTGGATAAACAGTAGCAGTGATAAAGAAGACCCTTAACTTATTCCTGATATGAATGGGAATGCTACTCCAATATAAGTTTCTTTGTCACAGCTAGAAGCGGAAGGCTCTATTCAGAAATTTTTAATCATAAGAATCTGGGGTGCTTACCAGAGATCAAACTTTTAGAAAATGAGGATGCTCATGTACAGGTTCTTTCTAGTGACGGGGATTTATCCTGGGGATATTTAGGAAAATGAAAGACATAAGAAACCGTGGCAGTGTGGTTGCTAATTACTCACTGTTTCACTCTTTTTCCCCCTAACACTGTGCTAACATTTTTACACACATGAGGTTGTTTGAAATTGATCTCCTCCGGGAAACCTGGGTGGCTCAGCGGTTGAGCCTCTGTCTTTGGCTCAGGTCATGATCCTGGGATCCAGGATCGAGTCCTACATCAGGTTCCCCAAAGGGAGCCTGCTTCTCCCTCTGCCTGTGTCTCTGCCTCTCTCTGTGTCTCTCATGAATAAATAGATACATCTTAAAAAAAAAAAATTAATCTCCTCAAGAGTTACAGGTGAAACTTAAGTGATAGGGGTTTCTTTGTCTTGCTCTGAAATGGCTCGTTCCTTTTTTTTTTTTTTTTTAAGATTTACTTATTTATTTGAGAGAAAGAGAGAGAGCAGAAGGAAGGGGCAGAGGGAGAGGGAGGGAGAGAGAGAATCTTAAGCAGACCTCCTGCTGAGAAAGGAGCCTGACCTGAGTGGATATCAAGAGTCAAGTGATTAACCAGCTGAGTCATCCAGGTCCCCCTGAAATTGCTCTTTCATGAGTGTACCAGAGGAGAATAAAACTGCCAAACAAAAAGAATAGAGAGTATGAAATCCAAATAACCCGACAGTATGCTAAGTCATCAGCCTCTAATTAGCCAAAACTTGGCCTTAATTTAGACACTATTTCTTTTCTCTCAAATGCAAAAAAAAAAAAATTGGCTCCTGCTTGTCTAATCTATCAATACTCAAGTTTTCCTGTTTAGAAAAGTTGCCTTAAGATTGTTCAAAGGCTTTCATTTATCTTCCACAATGTCTTAAATATAACCAATGTTTAAAAAGATCCATTGAATGAGTGAATGTTAGGCAATTAGTGCACCTTGTGTGGTTTTCTACTAGTGATATGTCGCAATGTCCGTCGAACAAAGGAAGGGCTTTAGTGAGTCTGACATAGGCATCTGCTTTTTAGAAGATAATGAAGGTAGATGTTTGAAAATATATTGCTATGAAACTACATTTATGGGTTGCTGACAATTGGATTAGTGCTGAGACCTTATCAATCATTACAGTTAAAATTTGCTCTTTTGCTGTTTTATTTTGTGTGTGTGTGTTTTTTTAAACACCCCAAAGCGACTGTAACTCTGTAAATCAGATATTCGTTAACAGCATGCATGTTAAGGTAAGGCAATTTCTAAAACCCCAAACTGCTTTTCAGTTTCAGAGCTTTTAGGTACTGCTTTTTTTCAAGTTGCAATGTAGGAATAAGAGTTGAATAACGTATGTACTACTCTACGTGGAGAAGCTGAAACTTGGAAAATGTTAACTGTCTGCAAAAGGTTTGTCAAAACACCCCCTTTGTTTTAAGTCTCTAGACTTTATTTGGAAGATCTAAATGGTTTGGTTGTCACAATACAGGATCACTTACTTCCATGGGTTAATTCCTACCTCAAGTTCCCGGCTGCCCTGTGGGGTCAGCAGCTTTCAAGCTTTGGGACCAGGATCCACACTGATAAATGTATTACACTGTGATCTTCAGCACGTGCATATACCCATTCGGTTTCTTAAGATAACACTTAAGCCATCTGCATGCTTTTCTGTTCTTAATGCAGCCTATCCTGCCTATCCTATCCCATTCTGTTCTATTCATTTAAGAACTTGCTCGTTGTGACTTGCTAAACTGATTTCATAACTCTGCAGTTTGAAAAACAGTGCTATAAATCAGTGCTTCTCAAATCTTAATGCTCATCCAAATCACCTAGGGATCATGTTAAAAATGCAGATTCTGATTCAATAGGGCTGAGAACCGGCACTTTTAAGAAACTCACAGGTGCTGCTGCTGCTGGTCTGTCGACCACACCTGGGAGGAGTCAGCCTACAGGTATTTGTCCCCCCCACCCCCGCCCCTGCCCCCAGCCCAATCTCTGGTTTAATTGGCTGAGGCAAGGGTCTTAGAATTTTAGTATAAGGCACAGAGATTTACCACAGGCATGGCTACCTCTTTGAGAGAGGGCTGGGCCCATAGTAGGCCCTGAGAGCAGCACGGACTCCTTTAGTTCAGCCACACGCAGGACAGACTTTGAGGTCCATTGCATCTGTTTAATGAAAACTTATTCATTTTTTTTTTTTTGAAAACTTATTCATTTTAAGCTAACTGTGTACCAGGCCCAATTCTAAGACAAGCTAAGTCCTTCTTTTCATATTTCACATTTTTCTAGGCGGACGGTTAAATGGCTAATTACAAGTTGTGCTAAGCGCAAGGAAGAGAAATGAAGCTGGCTGAAGGAAAGATCCTGGGAGTGTGGGGCTCTGCTCTGGAGGTTTCAGGGTGGGTGTTCAGTCAAGGCCTACCTGGGCCAGCGACACTTGACAGAGACACGAAGGAAAGGAGAAAGCCAAGGGAAGATCTAGAGGAAGGACAATTGAGGCAGAACAAAGACACAGGTCCTGGGGGCGCGGGGAGAAACTGGTAGTGTCTCAGGGGTGAAGATGGTAAGGCTCAGGAGAATGAAAGCAGAGTCCAAGATAAGTCAGTGAGGTAAGTGGCCCTGATTATACAGGAGGTGATAGGCTGAGGTAGACTTGGATTTCACCCCAAGGGTGACAGGAAACATTGGAGGGTTTTGAGCCAGGAAATGACGTGGAATTTCAGTCTTATTTTATTTATTTATTTATTTATTTATTTATTTATTTATTTATAAAGATCTTATTTATTTGTTCATGAGCGATGCAACGAGAGAGAGGCAGAGACAGAGCCAGGACCCCGGGATCATGCCCTGAGCCCCCCAGGTGCCCTGAAATTTCAGTACTAAGGGATGCCCCTGGCAGATATGTGGTGATCCACTAAGGAAGGATGGGAGGGGAAAGTACGCAGACAGGCAGGACATCAGAACAGTGGCCATTGTTGCCACGGGTAGGATCGTGCCCATTTATTTTTTAGAATAGGGAATAAATTTAGGTATTTTGACTATGAAATGATACGCAAGTAAAACTACAGAGACATGCATTTATATCATGAACTTTTGTTGATAACTGATACCTAGTAATGCAGGATGCCACATTCAACAAAAGATAAGTCAGTTAAAAAAAGACTATGTTTTTTGCCCCATCTTCCCACAAACCTACCCTTCTAGGTGAGCTCCAAACCTGCACACCATCACCTGAACTCCATCCCTCCATGTCCAGCTTCTAGAGTTGGACATTTCACCTGCCTCAAATAGTCAAGCATCCCATGTACAGCAGAACAGGAACGTGGCTTCTGTTCTAAATAATAAAGTAAGGCAAAAAAATAAAAATAAAGTAAGGTATAATGCTTAAAGTACCATTTCCCTCCTCTCTCTTAGGTGATGACCTTTTCCCTCCTTGCCCTTGGGCCCAAATCTGATCTTTCTGCTGTGTTCCTGATCTTATTTCCCATAGTTTACTAAGTATAAGATGTCATCATGTAGCCGATGCACCATTATTTATTGTCTCGTGGAGTAAGAACAAAAATACTGAAAACATTTGGTAGACATACCACAGAATAGAAGATGGGGCTCAATTTCAGAGATGTTTATACGCGAAAAGAAAAGTGTGCTTTTAAGGATTAATGAAATATATATTATTATAATCCTTCCAGTCAGAAACCTGGAGGTAATTGTAGGCTCCCCTCTGTCAAGTCCCATACGCCATCAGTAACTCCTCCCTGGAGTTTCAACTTCCCAAATCTCTTAAATTTCTTCCCTAGCTCCCATTTTGGAAACTCTTATCTGTTCTAACCTGGATGACTTATTTAACCACTAAGTCATTCTCCACAATAAAAGCAGGATGACATTTTAAAATATAAATCTGATGATTATGTTATTGGATTAAAATCCTTCATTTTTGCCTAGTGTGCTTCAGGGTGAAGTCTAATCTTAGCATAACCTAAGTGAACTTTGGAATTAGGTCTCTGACTCCTTTGCAAGTAGGTTCAGGTACATAAACCAAACCAGGATATACAAATTTTATTCTCTCCTTCTGTAGTGGCTTCCTTTGCTCCCTTTCTGCCTTAAAAATACCTATTTATTCCTCATTAATCAGCTGAAATGTCACCTCCTAAGTGAACTCCCTTGGATTCCCTGTGTGCTCTCTTAGCTCCTTGAAGGAGCTAAGTGCTTATTCTTCTGTAGTGCTTGACTCCTAGGCCCCTACTTTAGCCATCACCAGAAAATTTTATAATTGTCTGTAGTTTTGGATTATGAGCCCCTCAAGCTGAACCACCACATTTAACCCATTTTCATATCTTTTACCATTAATCCTGGCACACAAGCAGACACTTAGCAAATGTTTGCCAAGTGAATAAGCTAATGATGTAAAACTGAAAAAGAACCACCCTTACTAAATAATAAGTTCAAAGTTATGAAATATTTTTCACTCCGGCTTTGAAGAGTCAGGCTGAAGAAAAGACTTGGCCCTCTTGCCCTCCTCAGCCCCTAATGTAAAGTCTACTGGTGTTGCATGGAGTCCCCGAGCAGGATGGAACCCTGATCCTGGGACCCTTTGTGTCCTCAGGCTCCCTAAACCCATGTTTGTGAAGCCACAAACCCAGGTGGCCACAGAACGTAGAGTGCCTTTTTGTTGGCCACCTCCATACTTAAGAAATCTAGACTGATGATCAGTTCATCCATATGGCTAATCATTAGAAATTATTTTGTAGGGATCCCTGGGTGGCGCAGTGGTTTAGCGCCGGCCTTTGGCCCAGGGCGCGATCCTGGAGACCCGGGATCGAATCCCACGTCAGGCTCCCGGTGCATGGAGCCTGCTTCTCCCTCTGCCTATGTCTCTGCCTCTCTCTCTCTCTGGGTGTGACTATCATAAATAAATAAAAAAAAAAAAAAAAAAGAAATTATTTTGTAGAGGGGCGCCTGGGTGGCTTAGTTGGCTGAGCATCCAACTCTTGATTTTGGCTCAGGTCATGATCTCAGGGTGGTGAGATCGAGCCCTATGTCTGACTCTGCTCTCAGTGGGGAGTCTGCTGGATATTCTCTTTCTCTCCTTCTGCGCCCCCCTCCCCGCTCTCATGTTTGCATTCTCTCTAAAATAAATACATACATACATACATACATACTTTTAAAAAAGAAATTATTTTGCAGAACTATCAACTACCATTTCAAAAGAAAAACATAATTGGTAATTTGAAAAGTCAGTCAATAATAAGGTGAGAAAGCAATAGCCCCTGGCAGGTTTTTCTTTACAACCCTCCCTCAAGGACATATGGTCAGAAACCAGAAAATTCAAAGGAAAGCTTAATAGTTAAGTATATAGGCTCTCCTTTAAATTCTTCCAGGACCAATATGATGTTGTTGCTTTTTTCATTTTCTATCTTTCTACACCTTACTGTCATTAAAGAGTGTCAGTACCTTGTGGGTACTTGATACATGTTGATTGGAAAATGTTGAAAAAGAAACTGACTTTCAAAATTTTTCCAACTTTATTTTGGTTTGGTTTGTTTCTTTCAAACCTGGATAAATAACAGGAAAAATATACTCACTATAAACCACTAAAATCATGACTGGTATCCCTTTGTCCTATATTATTCAATGTAAGTATTACAATGAATGTACAAAATGATGTTCAAAGGTAGCAGGTCAGAAGGCAATAGGCTTGTATTACAAGAAAGGTGAGACCCAAATTTCTTATTCTATTTTTCTACAGACTTGTAAAAGGATTGAACATTAGGAGAGAGCATATGGGTGTTCAAGAAATGAAGGAAGATGAAAGAACAGAGTTATATTGAGAAAGCATATTAAAAAAATATTTTGGGGTGCCTGGGTGTCTCAGCGGTTGAGCATCTGCCCTCAGCTCAGGATATGACCCTGGAGTTCCAGGATTGAGTCCCAGATCAGGCTTCCTGCATGGAGGTTGCTTCTCCTTCTGCCTGTGTCTCTGCCTCTCTCTCTCCCTCTCTCTCATGAATAAATAAATAAAATCTTTAAATATATATAGATAGATAGATATGTAGATAGATATGATATATATAAAATTGCCATTTTCATGAATGGATATCATCCATTTCATATGGTTCTATAGAATACAAAAAGGAAGGGAAAATGGAGGGAAAGTATTTCTAAAAGTAAAAGATATGTTTGATACCATGTTAATATTTTGAAGAACTCAACAAAAATGAAGACAGCCTTTCAGTATGAGAATCAGCCAGAGGCTGGATAGTATATTGGTTAAGATACGAATTTCAAAGTTGGACTTCCTTTCACTGAATCCTTGCTTATACCACTTACTGTGTGATCCTCGTCAAGTTACTTAATTTCTTCCTCTTCAGTTTCTTCACCTGTTATAGGGAAAAATAGTTAACACTTACTTCATTGGGTCTTAGAATAGATTGAATAAATAAACCTGAAGTTGAAACTCTACCTTAATACAAGCCAAGTTTCAACCAAGTGAATGATGTTATTTCTATCATTCTTCTTCAATCAGAAGGGAAACCTTGAAGTTAGCAGTCATCTATGTGAGGGCAAATTAGAATTTGAAGTTCTTCATTTTTACTTAAGATTTATTTATTTATTTTAGATAGAGAGAGTGAGACTGTATGTGAGCAGGGGGAGGAGAAAGGGCGAGGGAGAGAGAGAATCTCAAGTAGACTCCCCACTGAACATGGAACTGAATGTCGGGCTTGATCTCACAACCCTGAGATCATGATCTGAGCCAAAATCAAGAGTCTGATGCTTAACCAACTGAGCCACCCAGCACCCTTCCTGATTATTTTTATTAAAGATATATTAGAGAATATCAGGCTTTGTCGTCAAAGAGATCTGAGCTTGTCTTTGGGGAAATTTAATTTACTTACCTTTTCTTTTTTTTTTTTAAAGATTTTATTTATTTATTCATGAGACACACAAACACAAAGAGAGAGAGAGAAAGAGAGAGAGAGAGAGAGACGCAGAGACACAGGCAGAGGGAGAAGCAGGCTCTGTGCAGGGAGCCTGACGTGGGATTTGATCCCAGGTCTCCAGGATAACGCCCTGGGCCGAAGGCAGGCACTAAACTGCTGAGCCACCCAGGGATCCCCTACTTACCTTTTCTAAGCATCATCTTTTCATCTATAAAATGAGCAAAAGATTATACTTAATTCATATAGTTGTTGTGAAAAGTAAATGGAATTTATGTAAAATCCTCAACAGGAAAATCAGTAAGTACCTAATAATTTGCGGCTATTACTATTAAAAATAATTAGCAACATTGGCTTGAATATTACAAATACACCTTCTTTCATTGTACTAACCAATTCAAAAAAGAGGTTAAAATGTTTATTTCAGAAATTTCCTTGAATATTCTATAATAGTCATTACCTAGTTAATTGTTTTAAAGTATGTATGTATGTATTTATTTGTTTATTTAATTGAGAGAGAGAGAAACACAGAGAGAAACTCTCAAGCAGACTCACTGCTGAGCACAAAGCCCACCCAGGGCTTGATCCCACGACCTTGATCATGACTGAGCCAAAACCAAGAGCTGGGTTCTTAACTGACTGAACCACTCAAGGGCCCCTAGTTCTTTCTTTCTTTTTTTTTTTTTTTAAGATTTTATTTATTTATTCATGAGAGATAGAGACAGAGAGAGAGAGAGAAAGAGGCAGAGACAAAGGCAGAGGGAGAAGCAGGCTCCATGCAGGAAGTCCGATGCAGGACTCAATCCTGGGACTCCAGGATGACGCCCTGGGCTGAAGGCAGATGCTCAACTGCTGAGCCATCCAGGGATCCCCTCCTAGTTAATTCTGTAAGAAATGAAATAGAATTTTTTCTTAAAGATTTTATATACTTATTCATGAGAGACACAGAGTGAGACACAGAGAGAGAGAGGCAGAGGCAGGAGAAGCAGGCTCCATGCAAGGAACCTGATATGGGACTTGATCCTGGGTCTCCAGGATCATGTCCTGGGCCAAACGCAGATGCTCAACCGCTGAGCCACCCAGGCATCCCATGAATTAGAATTTTAAAAAATGTATAAATTCCATAGACATACTCAGTCTGTTATATAATTCAAATGTATGAACCATGTTGTATTTTCAAAATGGGCACCATAAAAAAAACATTAGAAATATTACTTAATGTAGCATAAAATCATAGTTCAAAAGTCCTATGAAACAAAAATGTGAAAATAAATGGAATGAAGGAAAATGCTCTTTGGTCTTCCAAAGGGTTGAACCCAAGAGGGTTGATGGGGGGCGGGTGCCATATATCATAAGAGCTAGCTCATGTTCCACCTTCCTTTGTTGAATCCCCACGCAGCTCCGACATTGTGGTGTTGTCATTGGCTTCCAGAAAGTATCTAGGATATTCTTCCAACCAGATGCTCTTATAAGCGATATCATTTAAGAGGCAAAGAATAAAGACCAAGATCATTTGCTGAAGTTGACTCCAAAAAATTTAGGAGATAAGCAGATAGAATATGAACAAGAAAAGGTCAGCTCAAATCGAGTCTGATTTTGTTTAGAAAGACACTCCTAGGGATCCATATGTTCCAAGAGAAAAAGAGTGAATTCAAAGATAATATCATTGGGATGCATTTTGACTAATGAAAAGGACGACATTAATTGTTAAAGGAAAATAGTTTTATATAACTTGAAAAGGTAGCACTGATACTCAACCTCATCATACTTCATTGACTAGGAATGTATTTTCCCCTGAGGCTCAAGTGCTTTAAAGCCACATAAAATATTTCATTTGTCTTGTGATTCATAATGCTGGCACATCTTACATCACACTCATTAAAGAACAGTGTGTCCTTCTCCACATCATCTTCCCATAGGAAAACTGAAGAAGACCAAAGCCAGTGACTTTGTCAGGAGTACAGTCTTCACCTCCATATGCAATATTTTTGTTCACTTCTTGTTTGGTAATCCCTGCACCTTACTTTGACGTGTCTGATTCCAGCTAGACTCAACTCAGACGCAAGACCTGGCATATTTACTTCAAGTCTCTAAGCCTTACTTTTCCCCAGTGGTAAAACCGATGGCCGCACTAATGCGTATTATGGCATTAGGCTGTTGAGAGGATTAATTGCGTGTAAGACAACCAACATAGTGTCTGGCACATGGTAAAAGCTAAAGACATGATAATTATTTTTGAGCTCTTTATTAGATAATGTTTGGAGAGTTACAGGACTTATGTGATGGCATTTACTTATTAGGATGGGAACTCGAGTCGTTTTTGCTTCGTGAAGTGTCCTTAACCAGTAACAATCTCTTCTGCATTTGACAATAATTGCACACTCTGAGATACCTTTATTATTATTTTTCTACAGTAGAGATTATTGCCTCTACACATGAGATAAAAAGACTAGAAATAAGACTTGTACTTCTGGGAAGAAGCAGCAAGTGTACATTTCCGTATTTCTGCCATTAAATAAAACTTAAAACTCTGCACAAACATAAATGACTCTGAAAGGTGGAGAGGAGACAGACCAGCTGGGGGTCTTGAAACCCAAGAAATGACATGATGGTGAATCCCCTTGGTTTCCTTTTTGTCTCATATATCCAAGAACAGGTGCTAGAGAAGCTCCTAAACTAGACCCATCACTAAGCACAAACAGAAAACAAATACAGCAGCTCTCTCTAACCAAAGAGCCAAGAAAGCAGTAGCCTGGCAAGATAGCAAACTTTGAGACAACCATTCTATGCCAGTCAACCACCACGGAAAAATCTCTCTCCACCCCTACCCACACCAGGGAAAGCAAAAAGGGAGGGTCGCCTAGATTTCCATCCTCTTCAGGCTAAAATGAAGCACCCCACTTACTCCTAGAGTGTGGCGAGAAAGGAGGTTAAGGAGGAAGCTGGAGCTTTACCCACATTTGGAAGTGATGAACTCCCTACCTCCCGCTCCACAGGGACGGTATAAACCATCTGGACTGCCACCCCCACCTGGCAGTAGTGCAATGTCCTTCCGTCTCCCATCGTGGTGATGTCATAGGAGACCTAGCGGAAATACAGGGCCTTCGTCACTGCCCAGAGATAACGGCTATCAGGCCAGTCTCTCCACCACTCTGGGGTCAACAGACGTCATATAGAGAGCAGCAATGAGGCGCTCCTCCTATGCCAGCCAGGGGGATGCCAGGGGGGGTCTAGCTGGAAGCCAGAATGCATACCCCTGCCTAGCAATAACAAGGAGCCCCCACATGAGCTGTCGCTAGAGACTGAGTACTAACCTCTACCCTACCTGAAAATAATCACCACCTATTCCCTGCTGGAACACTGAAGAAGGAGGAGCCAGTTAAAACAAAGTTTAAAAAAGATTCAGTCTTGAAATATAATAACTAAAATATCCCCATTTCCCATTTCTTTTTTTAAAAAAGATTTTATTTATTTATTCATGAGAGACACAGAGAGATAGAGAGAAAGGTAGAGACATAGGCAGAGGGAGAAGCAGGCTCCGTGCAGGGAGCCTGATGTGGGACTCGATCCTGGGTTTCCAGGATCACACCCTGGACTGAAGGCGGCATTAAACCGCTGAGCCACCCAACCCGGACTGCCCAAATATCCCCATTTCTTTATTTTTATTTTTATTTTTTTTTTAATATCCCCATTTCAAGTGAAATTCAGTCAACATACCAGGAGCCAGGAAGGTCTCTAACTGAATGAAAAGAATAGGTAGGAACTGCCAGAAGAACTAATGCCAAATACACATAAACTCCTGTTTCTTCTGGAAAATATAAGAAGGAAAGCTGTCATTTTATGAAGCGGCTGTTACCTGATAACAAACCAGACAAAGACAGTACAAAAAAGAAATTTACACAACAACATCCTTCACGAATATAGATGCAAAGATCCTTAACAAAATATCAAGGAAATTCACACATCCACACACACACACACACACACACACACACACACACGTACACCTACCTACATAAATGCATATGTACATACAGATATACATAAAGAACTACACACCATACCAGTGCGTTTTACCCCAGGGATGCATGGTTAGATTAATATTTGAAAATCAACCAATGTAATTTGTCATATTAATGGGGTAAAAATGAAAAAAAAAGTATAATAGCAACTGATGCAGAAAAAGCATTTGACAAAATTCAGTATGCATTTATGATAAAAATGCTCAAAAAAAAAAACAGGAACAGAGGAAACGTCCTTACTTTGATCAAGAACATCTATAAAAAAAAAAAAAGAACATCTTTTATAGATGTTCTAGTGCTAGAAGGTCTACTGAGTGCAATAAAGCAAGAAAATAAAATAAAAGGCATATAGATCAAGATGGAAGAAATACAACTTTCCCTGTTTGCGGATGATGTAATCGTCTACATAGAAAATCCTAAGGAATGTACAGAAAAGACTCCTACAACTAGTAATTGAGTTCCTTAAGGTCTCAGGATACCCAGTAAGAATATTAAAATCAATTATGTTTCTATATACTAGCAATTAACATGCAGGTACCAACATTAAAAATATAATACCATTTATAATCACTCAAAAAGTTGAAATACTTAGGTGTAAATGTCACTTAACCAGGTACAGGATGTATATGCTAAACACTACAAAACATTGGTAAAAGAAATAAAAGATCTAAATAAATGGGAGAGTTAAATTCTGTTCACAGAAGACTCAACATAGTAAAGATGGCAATTTCCCCTTATATTTTCATATTATTTTCATATTCATAATATTTTCATATTAATATGAAAATTTAATGCTATTCCTAGCAAAATCCCAGCAAGATTTTTGGAGATATAAGCAAGACCATTTTAAAATGTAGATGGAAAGGCAAATAAAGAATGATTTGAAAAGTTACTGAAAAAGAAGAATGAAGTGGGAGGAATCAGTTCCCATTTCAATATTTTTTTCATATACTTCATTAATCAAGATGGTGTGGTATAGAGGAAGAGAGAGACGCATAAATCAATGGGACAGACTGGAGAGCCCAGGAATAAAATATGCCCAATTGATTTTTGATAAAGTTACAAAGACAATTCAGTGGAAGAAAGATGGCTTAAAAAAAAAAAGTAGCTTGAAGCATTTGGACATTCATTAAAAATGAAAAATTTCAACCTAACCTTCAGACCTTATCCAGAAATTAACTCAAAATGGATCATGGGGGCACAGCCTGGGTGGCTCAGCAGTTGAGTGCCTGCCTTTGGCCCAGGGCGTGATCCTGGGGTCCCGGGATCGAGTCCTGTGTTCGGCTCCCTGCATGGAGCCTGCTTCTCCCTCTGCCTGTGTCTCTGCCTCTCTCATTCTCTCTCTGTGTCTCTCATGAATAAATAAGTAAAATCTTTAAAAAATGGATCATGGACATAAATGTAAAACAAAAATTATAAAACCTAAAAAAAAGTAGGTGAAAAATCTTTGAAATCTAGAGATAAACAAAGAGTTCTTAGATCTGACACCAAAAACATATTCATAAGAGGAAAAATGCATAGACTGGATTTCATCAAAATTAAAACTTTTTCTCTGTGAACGGTTCTGTTAACAGGATGAAAAGACAAAGACTAATGTTGGGAATACATAAAGATCTCTTAAAACTCAACTTAAAAAAGTTCCACTAGAAAATGAACAAAAGACATGAAGAGACACTTCGTCGAAATGAATATACAGAGAGCAAATAAGCACAAAGAAAGGTGTTCAACATTATCAGCCACTAGGGAAATGCAAATTAAAACCGCAATGACTTTTCACCACACACCTATCAGAACGGCTAACATTTTTTTGAAAGTCATGCAAACACCAAATTCTGGTGAGGATGGAGAGAAAGTGGATCATGCCTCCATTGCTGGTGGGAATGGACAGTGGCACACCTGTTCTGGAAAACAGCTTAGCAGTTTCTTAAAAAAATTTAATAAGCGACGACACAGTGACTCAACCGTTGCACTCCTGGGTGTTCATCCCACAGAAATGAAAACCTAGGTTCATGCAGAAATCTGTACACAGGTGCTTATAGGTGCCTTACACCTCAGGGCCCAAACTGAAAACAACCCAGATATCTTTCAGTGGATGGATGGTTAAAAATCTGTGATCCACCCATATCATGGAATATTCTTCAGCAGTTAAAAAGGAATAAATACTTGATACATGCAACAATCTGGATACATTTATAGAGAATTATGATGAGTGAAAAACTAAATCCTAAAGGGTTACGTACTCTATGATTCTCTATGATTTCTTTTTTCTTTCTTTCTTTTTCTTTCTTTCTTTCTTTCTTTCTTTCTTTCTTTCTTTCTTTCTTTCTTCTTTCTTTCTTCTTCCTTTTTCTTCCTTCCTTCCTTCCTTCCTTCCTTCCTTCCTTCCTTCCTTCCTTCCTTCCTTTTTTCTTTCTTTCTTTCTTTCTTTCTTTCTTTCTTTCTTTCTTTCTTTCTTTCTTTTCTTTCTTTCTCTCTTTCTTTCTTTTCTTTCTTTCTTTCTTTCTTTCTTTCTTTCTTTCTTTCTTTCTTTCTTTCTTCTTTCTTCTTTTCTTTCTTTCTCTCCTCCTTTCTTTCCTTCCTTCTTTCTTTTTTAGAGAAAGTGTGGTTGGGAGGGGCAGGGGGAGAGGGAGAGAGAAAATCTTAAGCAGACTCCAAACTCCGCACCGTGGAGCCCAACTTGGGGCTTCGTCTCTCAACCTTGAGCTCATGATCAGAACTCAGATCAAGAGTCATTTGCTTAGCTGAGCCACCCGTGCACCCCAATGTATGGATTTCATTTGTATAACATTCTTGAAATGAAAAAAATTAAAGAAATGGAGAACAAGTTAGTGGTTCCCAGGGGACTATGGAGGGAACTGTGTGTAGCTATAAATGCACAACACAGGAATTTCTGTGGTGGTGTAATTCTTCTTCTTCTTCTTCTTTCTTCTTCTTCTTCTTCTTCTTCTTCTTCTTCTTCTTCTTCTTCTTCTTCTTCTTCTTCTTCTTCTTCTTCTTCTTCTCCTTCTTCTCCTTCTTCTCCTTCTTCTCTTTCTTCTTCTTTCTTCTTCTTTCTTCTTCTTTCTTCTTTCTTCTTTCTTCTTCTCATCTTTCTCCTTTCTTCTCCTTCTCCTTCTTTTTAAAATAGGCTCCATGCCCAGAGCAGAGCCCACCGTAGGGCCTGAACCCATGACCCTGCTATCAAGATCCAAGCAGAGATCAAGAGTTGGCACTGTACTGACCACCCAGGTGCCCCTAATTGTTTTGTATCTTGACTGTGTTAGTGTCCATACCCTGGTTGTGCTATAGTACTTTAATTTTGCAAAATGTTACCATTAGGAAAAACTGGGTAAATAGTACATGTGATTTCTGTTATTTATTTTTAAAAAGATTTTATTTTTAACTAATCTCTACACCTAACATAGGGCTTGAACTCATGACCCTGAGACCAAGAATGGCACACTTTAAGGACTGAGCCAGCCACGGGCCCCACTCTGTTAATTTTTTTTATAACTGCATATTAATCTATACTTTTAGCAAAATAAATAGTTGGATAAAAACACACACACGCACACAAACAGAAGTTATGGATTCTGATCCTATGTCCAGGTGATTTTTAGAAACACAATCCTCAGTCTCAGTTTACTCGTTTGTAAAATGGAGAAAATAATCTGTACTGTATCCTGAAATTGGGTAAAGTTAAAAAAATGTTTAAGAAATTGCACATAGCTACGTATTTGGGTCAGAATTCTGGAACATAAGGGACCTTCGTAATTTCCTATCTCACTGGTCTCCAAATAAACGTTTACTGGGCGTAGGGACCATGGGTTGGACATTGTGCAGAGTGAAGAGGGGTAGAGCAGAAGGGCTTCCCATCCATCCTACCCCTTCTAACACTCCCCCAGTTCCCCGCCCCTCCCAGCCTGGCTTTCCTTTGTTCTCTGGATTATGTTCCTGAGAGATTTTGGGGAAGTGTTTTTTACTTAATGCATTTTGATATCAACTCTTCTAGTCCTAATCTTTCATTTTTTACTGATTAGGAGACTGGTGACTGGGGAGGTTTAGTGACTTACAGAAGACACCAAGATGGTGGTGAAGATGAAAACAGAGCCAGAGCTATTGGCCCTCGGTCCAGCATTGTTTTACTAGGTCGTGGTGCTTTGTATTTTGATAGACTGCTTGACATTTTTGTCAAAAGTGCAGGTTTTTAAGCAGCTAGTAATTTGCTAAGGTGATAACACTGAAGGTTGTTGTCTAGAGCCATAAATTTACACAGTATTCCTTTTTTTTTTTTAAGATTTTATTAATTTATTCATGAGAGACACACAAGAATATTTGGGGGCTTTAATCCTGGCAACACAATTACCTATTGAAAATCTTACCTTCCTGGGATGCCCAGGTGGCTCAGTTGTTTAGTGCCTGCCTTCGGCCCAGGGCATGATCCTGGAGACCTGGGATCGAGTGCCACATCGGGCTCCCTGCATGGAGCCTGCTTCCCCCCACCTGCCTATGTCTCTGCCTCTCTCTGTGTCTCATGAGCCGAAAGCAGATGCCCAACTGCTGAGCCACCCAGGTGTCCCTACACAGTATTCTTTAAACAGATGGATTAAATTTTTTTAAATTTCTCATTTCTTTTTTATAACACAATTATAATAATATTTTAGCATTTTTTATATTCTTTCAATATTTTTTTTTAGAATTTTTTTCTTTTTTTTTTTATTGGAGTTCAATTTGCTAGATGGATTAAATTTGTAGACCTGGTGGTAGTGATTGTATCAGGTACCGTTCAATAAGTGGATGGAATTCAAGGAGTGTCTTGCACACACATCCTTTAATGTACATATTTGGAAAAAGCCTGTTGGTGCCACCTTGTGGTGCAAGGGATAGATGTTACACTGGCAGTAATTCAGAAGACATTTTAGATTCCCCTTTTGTTAATGCTGTTTCAATTAATATGCTAAAACTCATCGCCAACTTCCTCAGCCACTTTATTGCTTTGATGTTGTAGGTGAAAATGCTTTTCAGAATATAAAGGAAGAGGCTCATTTTTGGTTTAGCTATCCGGTTTATCTCTGCCAAATAAAAACTTCCTTCTTGATAGAAAAAACTATTTGACAGAGAAAAAACATTTTTTTAAAGATTTTATTTTTATGTAATCTCTACACCCAACATGAGGCTCAAACTCTCATAACCCCACGATCAAGAGTTGCGTGCTCCACCAACTTGAGCCAGCCGGGGACCTCAAGATGAGTTATTTCAAGCCCAAATGATTATTAATTGCAACTCATTTTCAAATCAAAAGAGTGAATTCTTACTTAGTACAGATCCTTAGAATTCCTGTAAAATCAATAGTCAAGTTACACAGTAGGAGCTGAAAAGTGCTAACATCTTTTTTTTAAAAAAAATCTGCAATTCAGACTTTTCACTGAATCAGGTGTTATTCTGTGTAAAATAAATAAATAAATAAATAAGTAAATAAATAAATAAACCTGTGACCATGTCAAAGACTAATACATAAGGGCTACACTTAGAATTTCTAAGTGCACAATTTAACCATTAGAAGGGATTCGACTCTTATGAAGTCTTCTAATGAACATACATTCCTTTCAGTGAAAACTTAGATATATAATCCTTCTCCTAACACTAATTATTTCGGTGGACCAAACCGCGTATCAACAACTACTGAAGGTTTAAAGGGTTTCCTTGCTTCTATATTCTCACCCTATAACGATTTCCTTTCTTTTACAAGGGGTCGTGAAAGGAGTGAATCATGAAGTGATGTGTTTGCTCAAGGTATTATAAAATTTAGCAGTTGCTGGTCTGCTGGGCTGGGCCACTTATCAAAGCTATTTTTAGAACAATAATGACTAAACTCAAGTACAGGAAGGACATTTGGTGGAGAAGGATAAAGGAAGTCTGTTGACAAGTCGCTGGAGGGAGGCAATCTGGAACCAAGACTAGCAGGACACAAAGCAGCCATCTGAGGAATGGAAGCAGTGGCAGAAAGGGAAAAGGGGAAAGTTTTGGGAGCAGAGGTTGAGGCACCACTGTGGCAAAAGTGACAAAAGCGCTGAAGGTCTCACATAATTTTTGAGGAGGCTGAAAAAGTTAACTAACAATACATTTGAAACACAAGTTTAAGTCCCAATTAAAAGTCTCAACCTGTGTCAATTAGGCTTTCGGCTGTTCCAGATTTTATTTTAATAAATGAATATTTTTAAAGCATTGCCGAGAGGTATATTTCAGGCATCGCCAATACAGAAAAAGATTTATTTAAGAAAACGTGATGCAACTGTGGCCCAGTTCCAAGGGCTAGGATCAGAGATGAGCTTTACAGGTATCTCTCATTTGTTATTCTAGGCAATATGGAGTTCATGTACGTTATGACAAACTAAAGCTATTTCCTGCTAAAAATAAGATGGGAACACTATTGGAATACCTTTGGATCTTGGCAGTTAAAACAATTGATCTGAAGATCAATTGTTGAAGACAGGTGGGAAGAAAATAGGTTTTGATGAAAAGTCCACAAGGCCTTTTATAAAATATTTTATTTTTTAAAGATCTTATTTTAAAGTAATCTCTATATCTCTATACCCAACATGGGGCTCAAACTCACAACCCTGAGATCAAGATGTGCTCCTCTAACTGGGCCAGACAGGTGCCTTTTATGTTGACTTCTTGAAACTACTTGAAGTGGAAGGGGCCCTGAGTCAGATACGGCTCAGATCTTGGCTTCATGGCTCATGCCCTGGGTCCGTGACTTCAGTTTCTCCTTGTAAACTGGGAATCACACTGTTGTTGTTGTTATGTGGACTAAATCATATGTATCTTGTGCATAAGGTGCTTGTGAACACTTGGCACACAGTAGGCGATTAAGAAATGTTTTTTTCTTTTTTCTTTGAGACTAACGTACTAGACAATATTGAGTAAAACAATCAGCAAAGAATTCAAAGTTTTTCTCCCATGGTCTCTGGTTTTACTGGCAGCACAGACTTGTGTTAGCAAAGAAGTCATGAGCTGTTTTTAATAAGATTCACATAAAATTCTTAATGCCCTGAGAATCTATTATTATACATAATTATAACAAGTAGATTTTGTGCCTGGGGATACATATTTTTAAATCTTCTAATAATTACCAGATAGTGAAACTCACTTGTTCCATTTTAACTTGAGGCCACAGATTTCTTAGTTTGGAGTCAACACGTAGCTTTTTAGAGAATAAGGGAATAATAAGTATGTCAGCTCCATAAAGGGCAGTTCTATTTTTAGGATCAGGATCAACCAAATGTGAAATGGTGGTGGTGTCAAAAGAGATTGTTGTACCAAGATTTGAGAAAATATTCTTGTTTCTTTCTTTTTTAGAGATTTTATTTATTTATTCAGAGAGCAGGGAGAGAGGCAGAGGAAGAGAGAATCTCAGGCAGACCCCGTGCTAAACGCAGAGCTCAACTTGGGGCTCGATCCCACAACCCTGAGATCATGACCTGAGCCAAAATCAAGCGTCGGATGCTCGACCGACTGAGCCACCCAGGTCCCCCATACTTTAGTTTCTATTAACATTTGCAAAGATGTATAAATGAACACAGATTATAATTTCAAGGATGCTATTCAAGACTCACTATCCCTTCTGACATTTTTTACTGTCCAATGTCCAGAACATAAACATGTTATAATAACTGATACAATGTTACTATTGGGTTGTAGTATCTATATTAAGGACTCTTAACAATTGTTTAGTACTAACACAGTCTCACATTAATAAGTTGTGCTTAAAAAAATAAGTTGTGCTTATAGATACATTTTTAAAAGAGATTTTATTTATTTATTCATGAGAGACACAGAGAGAGAGAGAGAGGCAGAGACACAGGCAGAGGGAGAAGCAGGCTCCATGCAGGGAGCCCGATGTGGGACTCGATCCCAGGACCCCAGGACCACTCTGTGAGCCAAAGGTAGATGCTCAACCGCTGAGCCACCCAGGCATCCCAGATAAATACATTTTTAATTCAGTGGTGTACTGATGGACTTAGCAAAAAAAAAAAAAAAAAAGTTGGCATGTTGGAAAAGGGCAAATTCAGCCCTTTTAAGAAAATCTGGCGACATTTAAAGTGAAATCATAATGAAAATTTAAAATAAACTTTTAAAACTTTGATTATATGTAAGAAATAATTCTTAAGTATGCCTACTTATACAATTTTGCCATCTGAAATATTGCTTAACGTTTCCCCAATTAAGCCGCTCTCAGTGGGGGCACCTGGGTGGCTTGCTCAGTTAAGTGTCCGATTCTTGATGTCAGCTCAGGTCATGATCTCAGGGTCCTGCGACTGAGCCCCGAGTCAGGCTCTACACTCAGCACAGAGTCTGTTTGAGGTTCTCTCTCACCCCCTTCCACCCCTACCCCTCTTGTGCTCTCTAAAATAAATAAACCTTTAAAAAAAACAAGCCAATCAATACATTTTGTCTCATCTTTTCCAACTAGATAATTTAAAATGTAAAGCACTTCAGTGTTTTTCTTTGCTTTTTCAAATTTACATTACCGTCTCTTTACTTACATCTACCATTATTCTATAGTATAAAATATACTATACTACTTAGCGATTTAACCATTCTTTTGTTCACTCGGTTCCGGGTGTGTCTAACAATAGGTGTGGGTTTGCCTGTGTCCCTAATGCATATGTTGTAGCCAAGGCAGCAGGAGAAATGCTTAGAAGTGCGTTTCTTTAAATGTATTCTGAACAGTCACTGGAAGTGAGTATAGGAGCTGCCAAATGTTCCGATCCCCCCAGATCCAGAGGGAAAGGAAGGAGAGCACGTGTAGGGGATGTGTACAACCACCAGCACTTGCAAGGAGCCTCCTGTGGTGTGTGAATAGTCTTTTTACATCGTGATTGTAGCTAGCACCCACTCCCCTCCACTCTTCCTTTACGCTCTGTGACACCCTATTCTATTCACCCAAGAATCGTCTGCCAAGATAAGGAGAAACAGACCTTTTAAAAGGCTACAAGATCAGGCCTAAGTCTGCAATTCTGTGATGTTCACTATATCTTTTTATTAAATTTTATGAATGATAAAATGTTTCATTAAACTTACTGTTGCATTTTTTAATTAGATTGAGCGAATATCGTTTTTTTTTCCCCCATGTCACTGGGCTCGTTTTACCTCCTAGCATATCCTACATATTGTTCTTTTCAGCTTAAAATAGTCTTTAAAATGGATTCAATTTATACAAGTGTAAAGAGAAGAAATGACTCATTTCAAGGCTTCAGACAAAAATAAGACGTGCTGCTGACTTATGGTCTGGTGGGAGGAATTGATGTACTCATAGCCAATTACACCTACAGTGGCAGAGGCAGAAGGAGAACCGTGGGAGCCCAAAGAAAATCAGGCTTCATCAGAGGGATGCTGTTATAGCTGAGTCTTGACAGCAGCATAGGAAACAGTGCAGGTCATGGGTCAAGGTGCTGGAAGTCTGAGGCCTGTTCCAAGAGTGCGGCTGGTGCGGCTGGAGCATGGGGAGGGGCACATCAATATGTGATCAGAGAAGTAGGCCTGGCATGGTGCTTGGCATAGACAGCAGGTACTCAGTCAACGTTGAAGGAAACGAAGATGGATCATGTCACTCTCATGCTCCAAATCTTCCCATCATATTTTGAATACAATCCCCAGAACTTACTCGGGGTCTCAGGACCTACATTTCCTGCCTCCTTAACTCTCCCACTCTGTCACCACTCTTCACCCTGGCTAGTTTTGCTCTAGCTTACTATCTCCCTTCTCTTCCTCATGCACGCTGAATTAGTTTCTGTCTCAGGATTTGCAGTTGCAGGTCCCTCTGTGAATACCACTCTCCTCACACATATGCATGCAGCTCCTCTGTCACTTTTCTCAGGTCCTTCCTCAGGGATGCCCTCCTTGTCCACCTCATCTGGAAAAGTCACCCCATACCCAGTTGCTCTACAATTCCTCTATTTTGGTTTTTCTATATAGTGCTTACTACTGCCTGGTATCACATCTTTTGTTCACTTGTTAACTTTCTATCTTCTGTCCTAGGCTATAAACTAAGTCACTGAGGATAGGGACTTCATTTTGTTGACCATCAAATCTCCAGTGCCTCTTCCTGGAGGTCTCAGTAAGTTATTTGGGGAAGGAAAGGAGAGAACAAGGGGCCAATTGGTAGAAGGTTTAAGTGCCATGTCCAGTTATTCTGCAGATACATTGTCACCAGTCATGTTTATTTATCTCTGATGAATAAATTCTCATTGTCCTTTCTTTCATTAATCAGGAATACATTAAATACCAAGAATGTACTCAATATATTATTATATATGAGAAGGAAAGAAATCAATGGACAATTCTTTAAGTCAACAAATATTTGTTGGGGCATTTTTTTATTGCCAGGTGCTGGGCTAGGTACTGGGAAAAAGCAATGAACAAGTCACGTGTATTCTCACTGAGACTAGAGGCAAGTAGGGAGAGAGAGAGTGAGGTATGATGAGTGTTTTATAAAAAGGAAAAGCATAGATAGTCTTGTCTAGTTGATAAAAGCTTAATGGAAGAAAAAATGTTCAGGCTGAGACTTGACAGGTGAGTTAGCCAAGTAAAAGGAGAAAAATGAAGACTATCTCAGAATATGGAGAAGGTGGTGTGAAAAAAATCACAGAAATTGATGTCCGAGGCCTTAAGTTTTCAGTCTTCCAGCTACTTACGTTCCAAGTGGAGAGATGATGACATTTGAGACAGTTAAATACGAATGCATGAACCAGGGACCCCTGGGGGGCTCAGTCTGCTAAGCGTCCAACTCTTGGTTTCAGCTCAGGTCATGAACTCAGGGTCGTGAGACAAAGTCCTGTATTGGGCTCCTTGTTCAGTAGGGAGTTTGCTTGAGATTCTCTCACTCCCTCTGCCCCTTTTGCCCCCCACTTCTTACCACTTCTTGCACATACTCTCTTTAAATAAATTCTTAAAAAAAAAAAAGAAGAATGCATGAATCTATAGGAATAAGGCCAGTAGTTGTACTTATTGAGTGAAGCAGACCTTCAGTCTGATGGAAGAGAGAAATGAGGCGAGTGCATGAGCTGCAGGTAACTGCAGTCTTCAGGGAGCAGATGCATGAGAGCACAACATGGAGAGGTGGTTGGGATGTGGTGAAGTAGACAGAGAGGCGGTGAACCTTCTCATCAGGAGACCCTGGGGTAAGACTGGACTGCTTGGAGTTTTCAAGGAGAGGAAGCAGTGGTAGATATGGTGTGTAGCCAGCTCACAAAAGGAGGGTCTTGAAAATGAGCCTGAGGAATTTGGACTTTATCTCGAGGATGGCTGGGAGAGAATGAGAGTAAAACGTGATGGAATAAGTAATTCAATAGCAAATATTTATTGAGTACATACTATGTGCCAGGTACTAGGATATGCCGATACAGCAGCGACTAAAAGTTCCTGTCCTCATGGAGGTTACGTTATAGGAAGAAATCATGAGGTGATAAAAGTATGCAGGATAAACTGGATAGAAAGATGAGTACTTGGGCAGCCCGGGGTGGGGTGGGGCTCAGCAGTTTAGCGCCGCCTTCAGCCCAGGGTGGGATTCTGGAGACCCGAGATTGAGTCCCACATTGGGCTCCCTGCATGGAGCCTGCTTCTCCCTCTGCCTGTGTCTCTGCCTCTCTCTCTCTCTCTCTGTGTCTCTCGTGAATAAATAAATAAAATCTTTTTTTTTTTTTAAAGAATGATTAGTACTCAAAGCCAAGAGAAAGGGACACACATGAAAAGTTATTTCAAAATACTAAAAAAAATAAAAAATAGAAAATAAGCCAACCATGAGCAGTGATTAAATATAGTGAACAAAGGCAAGACAAGAATTTTGGATTTTTTTTCCCCAAAGATTTTATTTAGTAAAGAGAGAGAGAGTGAGAGAGAGTGTGAGCATGAGTGGGGGGAGGGATGGAAGGATAGGGGTAAGCAGACTCCCACTGAGTGGGAAGCCCGACCCAGGGCTCCATCCCAGGACCCCAAGATCATGACCTGACCTTCGGTCAGATGTTTAACCAACTGAGCCATCCAGGTGCCCCAAGAGTTTTTAAAAATCTTTGCTTCTTTTTTCCTACCTTCAAGTCTGCTTATCCTTATTACTGAAAACTTTGTCTGAAGTTAAAACTTTTAAAGAATTGAATATTGACTGAACCTGATATGTTTCAGGTTATTAAAAATCTTAATTTATTTTACAAACAACTTTACAACAATTTAAATTATTTAAAACAAGGATTCTATCAATCTCTCTGTTAGCTTTCATGGGTGTCTTACTCAAACTAGTCATGAACTGTGTAGTCAGTAAATTACAGTGATAGTTGAAATAGAACCAGTACATTGCACACAGTAGGTATTTAGTAAATACCTGTTAAATGAATGAATGTTTTCTAATTATTTAAGGACAGAATCAAATTTCTTGGGGTAATAATATTCTCACTTACTTGAATTCTAATGTATATACATTTCTTTTTTTTTTTTTAAGATTTTATTTATTTATACATGAGAGACACAGAGAGAGGCAGAGACATAGGCAGAGGGAAAAGCAGGCTTGCCGTGGGGAGCCCAATGCAGGACTCGATCCCAGGACCCTGGGATCACAGTCTGAGCTAAAGGCAGATGTTCAACCACTGAGCCACCCAGGCGCCCCTGTATATATATTCCTGAGGGGGAGAGGAAAAGGGGCGGAGGGTGGGGGGGCAGTGTTTTACTGCAGGCCAAGAAAGAATTTCCCATAATCTCTAGCATCTTCTTATTTGGGCCAGAGGCTGTCTAGGAATTCCATGGGGATGTCAAAGTCACCCATTATACGCATCCCAGAGGGGAAAAAATTGAGATCTACTGCCTTAAAAATCATCCCCAAATTTCATCACTCTACAAATTGTTTTCCTTTTTCCATATCCCTTTCTGATTTGCATCAAGATGCATACATATTAGTTGTATATGTATATTAATTATTTTATGTAATATTAAGTTGGAAATTTTTTTTAAGATTTTATTTATTTATTCATTCATGAGAGACACACACAGAGAGAGGCAGAGACACAGGGAGAGGAAGAAGCAAGCTCCATGCAGGGAGCCCAATGTGGGACTTGATCCCGGGTCTCCTGGATCACACCCTGGGCTGCAGGCGGCGCCAAACCGCTGCACCACCGGGGCTGCCCCTAAGTTGGAAATTTTTAATGAAATATTTAAGTTTCTCCATGGCAGATTCAGTTATTCTTCTACATCATAAAGTAATCCAGCAGGTTTATAACTCAAGCTACTTGGCAATGAATTGAGGCTAATTGCCTCTGTATATGGCAAAGTTTGCTTGTTTCTTTACACTTCTCCACCCTTGCAAAACCATCCTGCTCCCACCTAACAGCTGACCCAAAGATGACTCATGCTCTTTATATAAACACACCTTTTACCTTATATACTTCTTACTATTTGTAATGCCATGCAAATTCTATCCATTAAAAAACTTTTATTAAAAGGCATTACATTATAGAAAATTTAGAAAATAGAGGATAAATATTATCTATAAAACTGTTCTCTAGGACAATATACAATAGTTTGGCCCATATGTTCTAGCCTTTTAATTTTTTAATTAATTAGTTAATTTTATTTGTGTATGTGTGTTTTGGGGGGAGGCACTTTATTTGAAGGGAGTGCCCAGGAGGTGTTGGTTTGGGGTTCAGACTACAAATGAATTGCAAGGTTAGGGGGCTGCAATGCCAACGAAGCATGTTCCTGCTTCCTCCACTACTGCCCTTGGTGGATGACAACCCATGCATGTGTTCCTATGTGTGCGAGGGTGGGTATGAGAATGTGCATGTGAGAGTGTACCCACTGGGGGCCAGTGGACACACGTGTTTGGAGTGGAGAGAATGAGGCAAAGTCTGATTTTTACTTTTTTTAAAATTTTATTTACTTTTAAAGTTATTTATTTTATTTTTTTAGTAATCTCTACACAAAAAATGGGGCTTGCACTCACAACCCTAAGATCAAGAGTCACATGCTCTGCTGACTGAGCTAGTGAGGTGCCCCTTTGTAAAAGCTAGTTTTTAAATTATAAAAGTAATACAGAGATTTTGCTTTCAGTGCTGGCACAGTAGCTTATATTGGACTAAGCCTCCCACAGATAACAACTATGGAATTTGGACAAAATATGAAAACTAGCTGGAAAGCAACCAAATACAGGCCTAAACTAAAGAGGACTCAACTCTGAAAAAGGAAACCACACTTGGTGAGATGCATGTCTAAACAGATTCACCTCCGAGGGCATTCTCCTTTGAATGATGTAGAGGGTGGCTAGAACTTAAACTGCAGTCTTACTGGTTTTAGGTATCAGAGAGGAGAGTTTGGGGCAGCCAGAACAACTGGAAATTAAGGGGGAAAATTCTGAATTCTGAAATGAGAGCCACAGAAATGGGAGTCCCAAAATCTATGTACAAATTTCCTTCAAATCTTTGGATGAATTGCCTGGTCTCAAAACAAAAATAAAAACAAAAACAAACAACAACAACTCAGGAAGAGAACAGTTAGAAAACACAGAGCAGAGATTTCAGCTATTGCCAACATAGAAGACACAGAGTTTGGATTTTGAATACTATTTAGTCCATTTGGTCTACTATAACAAAAATATCACAGGCTGAGGGACATCTGGGTGGTTCAGCGGTTGAGCGTCTGCCTTTGGCTCAGGTTGTGATCCTGGGGTCCTGGGATCGAGTCCCACATCGGGCTCCCTGCATGGAGCCTGCTTCTCCTTCTGCCTGTGTCTCTGCCTCTCTCTCTGTGTCTCTCATGAATAAATAAATAAAATCTTAAAAAATATATCACAGGCTGAGCAGTTTATAAACAATAGAAATTTATTTTTCACAGTTCTTAAAAAAAGTCCAAGATCAAGGTGTCAGCATGGTGGGGTGAGGGTCCTCTTCCCGGCTTCTCATTGTATCCACCCTAATGGAAGGGGCTATGGATCTCTGTGGGGTTTCTTTCATAAAAGCACTTATCCCATTCATGAGTGCTCTATCCTCATGACCTAATCACTTTCAAAAGGCCTCACCTTCAAACACCATTATATTTGGTGTTAGGATTACAGCATGTGAAATTGGGGGGAACACAGACATTCAGACATTCAGAGTCAGAGGGGCTTGGTAAACATTTCAAACTATCAATCAAAACTCAAAAGGGGCTACAGCTTTGGTGTAAAGACTAATTTTTGGGACTAAAGATTTGCTCTAAGACTAAGAATCAAATTGACATAGGTCCATCCAAAAAATATAAAAGTAAGTAAGCTTACACAAGTTCAAAGTCATCAGCCACTAAAGTTATCAGTAACTTAGCTGCCTACGAGAATGGAAGTCAGAACCCTTTAGAGGAAGATAAATTCATATATTATCTACAATGTTTAGGATAAAAAACATTAAACATATGGGGCACCTGGCTGGCTTAGTTGGTGGAGCATGTGACTCAATCTCAGTCCGGTGAGTTCAAGCCCTATGGTGGGTGTAGAGCTTACTAAAAACTTTCTAAAATTTAAAGAAAAAAAAAAAAAAGAAAAAAGAAAGAAACATGTAAAGACATAGGAAAACATGATCCAAGATTAGAGAAAAATTTGTCAATAGAAATAGACCCTGGGATGACCCATATGGCTTTAAGAGACTTTAAAGTAGTTATTATAAATATTTTCAAAGACTTACATGAAAAGATAGCCCTAGTGAGTGAGCAGATGGAGGAATTTCAGGAGAACAATGAAAACTATTTAAAAAAACTAAAATGAAATTCTAGCATTGAAAAGTACAATATCTGAAATGAAATATTCTCTGGAAGGGTCCAACATCAGATTGGAGATGGCAAAAGCATCAGTGAATTTGAAGAAAGATCAACAATAATATGCAATCTGAATAAGAAAAAATGATAAGAAAATAGAAAAGCCTTAGTAAGTTGTTAGACAATATCAAACAGCGTAACAGGCATGTAATTGCAAACCAAAAGGAGAAGAGAGAAATTATGTAACAGGGAAGAAGAAATATTTGAAGCAATAATAGTTGAAAATTTCCCAAATTTGGTGAAAATATCAACTTACAGTTCCAAAAATGTCAGTAAACTCCTAGCAGGAAAAGCACAAAGAAAATCATATCTATGCACTACCAAACTGCTAAAACCAAAAATAAAGAGAAAAATCTTAAAACAACCCCCCCCCCAAAAAAAAACATATGAGGGGAAAATGAAAAAATATTTCTCTCATGAGAAACAATGGGGACCAGAAGACAATTGTATGACAACTATAAAGAGCTGAATGGAATAAGAAATAGGTTAAACTAGAATTCCATATCTAGAGTAAATCATCTCCATAATGAAAGGCAAATAAAGACAATAAAGACATAAAGATAAAAGAAAGTTGCGAGAATCATCACTAGCAGGCCTCCATTACAAGAAACACAAAAAGATATTCCTTAAAAGTAAACAACATGATAGGACAACTTCTATCTACAGGAAGAAATAAGGAACACCTGGAAAAGTAAATACAAAATATACCTATAGTGGTTTTTTATTGCTGCTGCAACAAATTACCACACAGTGGCTAAAAACGAGACAAGTATTGTCTTAAACTTGGGAGGTCAAAGGTTGGACATGGGCTGCACTGACCTAAAATTAAGGGGTTAACTATGCTCCTTCTGGAGGCTTTAGAGCAGAATCCATTTCCTTGCTTTTCCAATTTCTAAGGGCCACCTGCACTCCTTGGCTTGTGGCCCCATCTTCAAAGCCAGCAATGTCATGCTGAATCCTTCTCATGCTGCCATTTGTATTGGTTTTCTTTTGCCTTTCTCCATTTTAGGGATCTTTGCAGACTATGTTATAATTTTTACAATAATAATCAGTTGTCCTTTATATAAATTAAGAGGAAAAACAGTTGGTGTGGGCAGTGGAATGATGCTCCCCCTCCCATATGGCCATGTCCTAATCCCCAGAAGTTGTGAACATGTGAATATTACATGTCAGAAGAGAATTATGGGATTCTCTTCAAAAGAGCAGATGGAATTAATGATAATAATCAATGGACTTTATGATAGGGATATTGTCTTTAAATATCCAATTAGGGAGGATCCCTGGGTGGCGCAGCGGTTTGGCGCCTGCCTTTGGCCCAGGGCGCAATCCTGGAGACCCGGGATCGAATCCCACGTCGGGCTCCCGGTGCAAGGAGCCTGCTTCTCCCTCTGCCTCTCTCTCTCTCTCTCTCTCTCTCTCTCTCTCTGTGACTATCATAAATAAAAAAAATAATAATAATATTAAAAAATAAATAAATAAATAAATAAATAAATAAATAAATAAATAAATATCTAATTAGGCCCAAAACAATTTCAAGGATTCCTAACACTTTTTTCTAAAAGATTTTATTTATTATTTATTCATGAGAGACAGAGAGGGAGAGAGAGAGAAAGAGAGAGAGAGGCAGAGACACAGGCAGAGGGAGAAGCAGGCTCCATGCACGGAGCCTGATGCGGGACTCGATTCCGGGTCTTCAGGATCACACCTTGGGCCCAAGGCGGCGCTAAACCGCTGAGCCACCCAGGCTGCCCACCTAATACATTAAAAAAAAAAACTCTTTAGTAAGTTTTGAATTCATCTTTGTACATGGAGGTGTAAGCCAGTGGTTCAACTTCATTCCTTTGCATATTGGCTGTTCAGTTTTCCCACATTATTTTATTGAAGAGACTATTCTTTCTGTATTGTATATTTTTGTATCCTTTTTCATAAATTAATTGACCATATATGTATGTATGGGCTTATTTGTGGGGTTTCTACTCTGCTCTTTTGACCTATGTGTCTGGTTTTATGCCTGTGCTGTACTGTTTTACTATAGCTTTGTAATATGGTTTGAAATCGGAGCATGTGATATCTCCAGCTTGTTTTTCTTTCTCAACACTGCTTTGGATAATGGAACCATAAAAGACCCCAAGTAGCCCTCTATTTGGGGGGCTCAACTTTCTAGTGAAGGCCCAAAGGTTGGGGTGCCTGCTGTGGGGCATGAACCCCCAGGTCTCAGCAAGGAGCTCAGGCTTTGTGCTATCTGTCCTGATTTTGGGTCGCTGCTTTGGGAGTGGGCTTTTTGGTGAGACCATGTCTTTGCCTCCCACTAGCCTCAACGTGGCCCTTTTATCTTTTGTTATGGAGGAGCTGCTCAGGCTAGTTTTCAGAGGGAATTGTTCCATATGCAGCTATAGATTTGCTACATCTGTGGGAGGAAGTGAGTTCAGGACCTTCCCCCATCATCATCTCGGACTGCCCTTTCCAATTTGACTCTTCTTACAGTTTCCATAACTGTTGAATTTCCTTGTCTATTCATATTCCCTATCTTTTCCACTTTAGGCCTAACATATTAATCATAATTATCTTAGATTCCCTATCTGATAATTTCATCCATGCCATATCTAAATCTGGTTCTGCTGATTGTTTTGTCTCTTGATGATGGGTTTTAAAGGTTTTGCTTTGTATTTTGTACTTGATTGCTTACCCCATATAATGTATAGAACAGTAGATACTAAGGCAAATAGTATCTATTATTGGAAGTGACCCCCCTTCTTTTGCTAGGCCTGTAGAGGGTTGAGTCAATACAGCTGGAATTGAGCTAGGTTTGTCTTTTGTTGCTGCTATGTCTACTTTCCATGTCCCATGTTTTAAATTCTACTGGATTTTTCTTGTGGTTAGGGTGGGAGTTGGTTTCCCAGAGACTTTTTCTCAATGTTCTGCTTCTCCCTTAAGTCTTCTCTTTGAGTTTGTTCTTCAGAGCGGGGGGTGGGGGTGGGGTCTTCTCCATGCACTTGTCCCTTCCCCAACAGACTTGTGTTGCTTGTTACTTGTTATTTGGTGCTTGACAGGAGGGTGTGGAGGGTGGAGAGAGGCCAGAGGAACTGTCTTTCTGGTTCAGCCTCAGCCTCAGACTGTATTTCTGGTTCCAGGGGTCTCAGGGGTGGATGATCCTGGACCTCACTTTGAGGTAGGAGATCTTTATTAGACTGGGGCTTACTTGTAACTTTATAAGCACTGAGTAACAAACTCATTTTATAGTATAACCCTATCTGTCCCCAAACAATAATTTATTGTTGGGTTCCTTTTGAAGACTAAAGGAGATGCTTTCTTCATTTGAGATGGATATGCTCCACTTCAGATTAATTCATCTGCTTATGACCCTTCTCAATCCAGTTTCAAAAGTAAAATGTTTCCTGGAATTTTTCAGATTGAGGGAATAAAACCGGCAGCATGGTCTGGATACAGCTAGATTTCTTACTCCCTAGTGATCATTCTTTTCACTCTCCACTAATAAAGTCTTTTGAGAACTTTTTTTTAAACATTTAATCCAGGGGATCCCTGGGTGGCTCAGAGGTTTAGCGCCTGCCTTCAGCACAGGGCGTGATCCTGGAGACCTGGGATCAAGTCCCACATCGGGCTCCCTGCATGGAGCCTGCTTCTCCCTCTGCCTGTGTCTCTCACGAATAAATAAATAAAACCTTTAAAAAAAATAATCCAATTTCAGTCCAGATTATCTGGATCTAAAAACTTTAGACCAACAATTCTCAAATTTTATCTTGCACCATCTCTTGGAGGGCTTGTTAAAGACCTTTGGGCCTCATCTTCTGGTTCTGATTCATCAGGTCTGGGGTGGGACCCAAGGATTTGCATGTCTAATAAATTCCCAGTTGGTCCCAGGATAACAATTTAAACTCTGATGGAGATTTATACATCTGTATCTATCTGAATTTAATCCCAAGAAGTTTAGCTCTATTAAGTAGCAGCCCTATAAAGCTAGCCACTTAGGCCATCCAGGAAAAAGGGATGCATGTTCAGATGTTGTTGAGTCCCTGTAGCATGCTGTGCAGTGTTTATGATGCACTTTATGTAATGCAGGTAGCTTGGGCTTTACAGGTAAGAAGGTAGTTAGGTTGGCTTTCCTGATTTAAGCTTGCAAGAGAGCTAGATTTTTAAGACATTTGCCTCCGCACACCTGGAGTTTTAGACTTTTAAATCTACCAAGTGGAGAAAAAGGAATTGGTTACCCTTTTCCTGACCAAATGTATGGGACTGTTGTCAAGTTGCTTGTCTCATATGAAGAAAAAATCCTTTTCTGTTTTGATTTTTTTTCGGCAAACTGTATCTGGTTTGTTTGCATGTGTCCTTTTCCTTAGCTTGGGTATATGTGTTCTGATTGGACACATGATCTTTTAAACTATCACTGGTGTTACTCAAGGTTTGTTATCTCTGTGATCTCCCTTTAAGTATTAATATAGTATATCCACATTTTGGTTTCTCACAAGAGACTTTCCTTTTGTATTCTCTATTTCCATTTAGGAGATGGACAAATGATACTGTAATGCCATACATCTCAAAATACAGTCCCTCAACCAGCAGTATCAGCATCACCGTTTAATTTGGTAGAAATGCAGATTCACTGGTCCCACTCAAAACCCTGAATACGGAATTAGAAATTGGAGGGGGTTCAAATTGTGGCTGAACAAGCTCACCAGGTGACTCATCTTTGAGAACCTCTGTTGTAGAAGAATGATTAAGCTAACCATTCCTAGGGCAAGAAAGATGGTTGAAATCACACACTGGGATTAAAATAATGTGATCCTTCTTGGAGCTACAGCTTAGCAATTATAGAAGCACATCTTACATTCTAGGTTTTGTTCTTTGAAAGCAGAAATGAGAAATGACCATTTGAACAGAAATACTACCAAACCCCTCTCTCCCCACAAATGAGGACAATGCACTAGGTGTACAGACCAATGGTAAAACCGATGAGAAAACTTTTGAGAACTGACCTAAAATATTCATTTTGCTCAAAGAACTGATGTGCTTCTTTTATATAGTATTGATGTTTATAATAATCCATTTTTCCATTTCTAACTTGGTTGTCAGGAGTCTCAGCAAATGTTTTACATTTATTTTTCCCCTTAGGAGACCTAAGTATAAGTTTTCTAGTATTCTTTTTTTTTTTTTTTAAGGATTTTATTTATTTATTTATTTATGAGAGAGAGAGAGAGAGAGAGAGAGAGAGAGAGAGAGAGAGAGAGAGAGGCAGAGACATAGGAAGAGGGAAAAGCAGGCTCCATGCAGGGAGCCCGACGTGGGACTCGATCCCAGGCCTCCAGGATCAGGCCCTGGGCTGAAGGTGGCCCTAAACCGCTGAGCCACCCTGGCTGCCCTAATTATTCTTAATTCAAAATTTATAATCCAATATTTTAAAATAAAAAATAGTATTTGTGGCTTTTATTATAAAGAGCTACAAATTATTGTTGGCAAAAGGGCATAGATAAACTAGTTAAGGTTGTTGAAGAAGCAAGTCTATCATTCAGGGGCAAGGCTAGTGAAGTCTGTGGCCCATACATGTCTAAATGAAGTCCCTAATCTAGCTCTTGGTTGACTCTCTGATCTCTCCTACTCTTCTTGCTCACAGGGCTGGAAATTAGCCTGTTTGTCAGACACTTGAGAACATTGGCATCTCAAGGTCTTTGCTTTCCTTGGTCCCTCAGAAAATGCTCTTTTCCCAGATATCTGTGGTATTTTCCCCTTCTCCTTCTTCCAGTTTTTGCTCAAATGTCATTATTTTTTTTAAAATATTTTATTTTTAAAAGTAATCTCTATACCCACCATGGGGCTGGTACTTACAACCCTGAGATCAAGGGTCACATATTCCACTGAGTGAGCCAACCAGGTGCCCCTCATGTTACCTTCTCAGTGAGGCCTTTTCTAACCAGCTCTCCGTGAAATCTCTTACCTTACTCTGTTTTTTCCATAGAACCTAGCTTCTACCATAAGTGTATCTGCCTGTTTTCAACCTTTCCACTGTCTGAGTGTAGCTTCTACAGGGCAACGATTTTATACTGTTGCCCGCTTTGCTTCTGAGCGTGTACCCACCACACAGGGCTCTATCTGGCATGTGAGTGCTAACACGAGCTTGTTGAACGACTGAAACAAAGTCTGCAGGAATCAGAATGTTTATATTCAGTAGCTTAAAAAACTTAAAAAATCTAGAAGCCGGCTGAAATTTCTTCTTCCACGTAGTGTATGTATCACAATTTAATTATTTGGGTTTACTCTTTCCTTTTTAAAAACATTCAGCCAACACCTACTATACGCAAGGCACTGGGTTAAATGCTGAGAACAAAAATCAAAGAGACCCTTTCAAGGAGCTCATAGTAGAGTAAAATAAAAGAAACAGCCTAATTTTTTTTTCTCTAAACCACAAAACCAAGATATGTGTAGGATGTGGTACACATAAAATAGTGAAATTTAGCTTGCCTTCCCTCTGGTTACAGTAAAGTAAGTACCAGACAGAGGTATGGTCCAGCATAGAGTGAGACACAGGACTGTAAATCTCAGACTAAAGAATAGATAAGGTAATAAAGGTTTTATGCAGAACATTGTTATGTAACAAAATCAGATCTAAAGGCTGATAAACCGAGATGATCTCAGGATATTTTATGAGAAGCACCATGTACACTTTAAAAGCATCCAAAATTAGTGATGATCCTGACATTCCAACAACTATAAATCTTAACAAGAAATATTGAGTAGCACTTATTATCAGCATTAAATCTTTTACTAGCCCATACTTACCACCTGCCTCTTCTATGGCAAATAAATTTTATATCATATTTGTAAATTCTCTGCCACTTTCCCCATCTCTCCTTCTCTGGTACCAGCGACTGGGGTCCATAAATGGGTTAGATTCACACCACTAGAGTCAGTGTCCCTGGGATCTGTTGGCACAGGTATGGCATGGTTATAGAGGTGTACCTTTTCCTTCTTTGCAATGGTTGAAGAAGCCCTCTGAAATCCACCTTTTATGTATCTTTCTCCCTTTACCGATCCTAGAGCAAAAAATTAGGTGTACTTTTAGGTAACTTAGGTGTAACTTTTAGGTGTAACTTATGGTAACTGGGCAAGTCATTCCAAAATTTTGTTTTAATATATTCTAAGAAGAAACTATTAAATTTTAAAATTACTAAAAGCTTCTTTGGGTCATGATCTCAGGGTCATGAGATGGAGTCCCACTTGGGGCTCTGTGCTCAGCAGGGGGTCTGCTTGCTTTTTCTCTCTTCTTTTCCCTCTGCACTCCCCCGCCCCCATCCTTCTCTAAAATAAATGGATATATCTTTAAAAAAAATGCTACAAGCTTCTCTGGAAATAAACAATTTTAGCAAAAATAAATTACATTCCAAAGTATATTAGTACTTTTAGAAAGTCACAAATTAACTTCTTCAAAATAATAATAATTGTGACTTTGAGCATCTACCCACTAAACTCTAGGACGTATTCAAGGCATTTTGTAGAAATGTCATTTACCTGAAGAAACCGAGTCTAAATGGTCAAGTAATTTGATCAGTATCATACGACCATAAAGTGGTAAAGCTGAGATTTACATCTAGATCTAATTGAATCTAAAGCTCTTCTTCATAGTGTTTAAAAGCATAAAATAAGTAACAAATGAGAAAATATTGCTGTAATGCCACTGTCTTAGGCCTATTTTAACTTCTGAGTACTTTCTTTTGGGCTGAGATCATTATCTAGGAGTTAATGTAAATATAATTTTTATGTTCTATACTGACATTCCACAAGTTTTCACTGGGTAGAAAAACTTGCTGCTAAAACCATGGCACTATCAATATTGCCTGTCTTACTTGGGAATAAAAAAGTGGGATTGAAACTCTGATAACCAATTAAAAATGTCTATTTTTTTAAAATATTTTATTTATTAATTCATGACAGACACAAAGAGAGAGACACACACACACAGGCAGAGGGAGAAGCAGGCTCCATGCAGAGAGCCTGACGTGGGACTTGATCCTGGGTCTCCAGGATCACGCCCTAGGCTGAAGGCAGGCACGCTAAACCGTTGAGCCACCAGGGCTGCTCAAAAATGTCTATTTTTTTTTTTTTTTAAGAATGCAGAAGCCCTTTTGCATGTGGGTAGTGAAAATATTTTTAAGAACTTTATGATGATGTACCAGATAGTGAGAATTTGCATCAGGGAATCAACTAGCTGCTTGAGCATTAAAGCATTCATCTAAAAAGAAAATCACATTGTAGGGCAAAATGGTTTAGTATTAAGTTCTGAGGAGAGAAGGAGAAATTTAGTGAGTGTGGGGGTGGGGATGTAGAATTAAAGAATGCAAAAAAATCAAGAAATGCTATCCTTATTTTAAGCTGAGGCATATAAAATAGGCTCATAGATAATTTATCCAACTTCATCCAAATAAACCATCAAACTAACTGATATAGTAGAAAAAGCCCTGGATTAAGGGATGGGAAAAACAATGACAACCACAACCAAGTTTGGGTAAGAGCTCCACTGTGTATTAGGCTTGCAATGTAAAATCAGTTAATAATCTATACATCTCAGGTTTCTCACCTTTAAGTTGGAGATGGGACTTTATTTACCCAGTCTGTTGTACAGATCAAATGAAATATCCTACTGAAATGGATTTGTATCAAATCAGATCTGTAAGAAAAGCGGAGGGTGAGGAAGGGGAGAGAAGGTAAATTTCTTCCTTTTTCGACTACCAGTCTCCCAGTCATAAAAGCACAAGGTACAGGCCCTACTAGCTGTATATTATTCAGGACAAAATCTACCAATATTGATAATTTCTTTAACATTTCCCCCTTCTTTTTCATTAGCCTTTTAAAATGAAAACCTAGTTGATTTTTGTAACATATATTTATTGGAATTCAAGTAGTGACAAGTTGTGACAGCCTGGCTCAAAAAAGCTTAAACTTTAAAACACTTGTAATAAAATTTCAAGTTATAGTCATAATTTATGTTACCTTATTATAAGAACCTTAAACTTCTGACTCTAATAGAGCTATTAAAGTTATTCTTTGTAATCTAATCATTTTGTAGTCAAGGTACAGAAATATGACACTGTGTCACTTACCTCCAACAAAGAGCAATCTGTTGTTTAGATAGCACTTAACCCCAGAGAGCTTTTCCAAAATGGAAAGTCAAGAAATGAATTTAGTTAGAGGTATGTAATAAAATAGGAAAAAAAAAAATAGGAAAAACAGTTTCATTCTGTACCCAATCCTTTTTGGGTCGTACATTACACCTGTTGTATATGCATACTCACTCACAAAGATTGCACACATATGGTATACAACATGGACATCACAGAAAAGATGGCCAGTCAGCCTTCATCTTTGCAGCCAAGGGTTTTCATTAGTGGGTAGTTAATAATTGTTATTGGGGTCTGCTCTGTATTCTGCTTATAATTACAAAGTAAAGGACAAACTACAGGTTTACTATGTCCTATGGGAAATACATAGTCCTAGTCTGGAGAGAATTTGGCCTCCTGGATTATTTTCTTACAACAGACTCAGTGAGTCATGACTGCTTCATTTCAGACTGGCCAGGAAAGACTAAGTGATAATAAACCTTTAATCAGAAGAATAAGATAGCCTAATGGATTGATGAATATCTACTTTTTATATGAATACTCTTCAACACGATTCTATTGCTGCTTTTCATTTGGCTTTCAAGTACTGACATGTGAAATTCTTTTATGGAGGACAAATAGCAGTAATATCTTTCAATCCATGAGCATGCATAGGGTAAAGTACTGGAAATAGAACAGAATTCTATCCTTACTGTATTTAGTTAAACATAGGCTTACTACAAGTCCTCAACCAAAGTTCCAAACTGCAAAGTGCCTCCTATGATAGTTATATTCAGTTACATATGTGTAAGTAGATCGGGGATTGGACTTTGGACAAACCTAGGTCGAAGAATGATCTAGTATCTTATATCTCAATGTAGTATTATCTTTATATGTATTCCCAAACCCATGTTTGCAGCTAAGAAAAAGCACAGGTTTAATTTAGAAACCACAAAATGTTTATGTAAATGAAATCTTGTGCTACAAAGCGACTATCTTAAGACTCACTGTTATTATTTTTTTTACCCACTTATTATCATAAAAAAACTAGTTCTCAGATTCTGCATACAGACAGCTTTATGTAAAATATATAAACATTTGTCCAAATTGGTACACAGATTGCATAAATATGGCAATTAAGATTGCATTTACAGATGTGCATGTACAATGTTGTGCAAATTATCACAATATTACAATTTCAAAAATTACTCAAATTGGAATCCAAGTAGAGCAGTTAGTGAAAAAATACCCATGCAGAATTTAAATATCTCAGAACAAAATTTAAATGTCTTCAGTAAAAGGTCACACATTTAAAATAGTTTTATTCATTTTATTTGTATATGTCAAAATACATTTTTATTTCCAAAATAGTGGGTTTTGCAACTAGTTTCATGCAGAAACAAGGTCTGCTCAATACTACCAATAAAATCAATATAGCACAGTAGCTGTTCAGTTTTAGATACAAAGAATAAATAACCTAAATACAAAACACTAAAATATTAGAAACATGTATTTAATCATTCTTCACAGGCATCCAAACTTCACAAATATAATCCTTAGCATGCCTAACTGTTGTGCAACCAGTATATGTTGCAGTCACTCAAACGGATCAATTATCTGTATATTTTACGTCCACATAAGACCCTGGAAATTCTCTCTATTCAGACCCACCATTCATACAGTTACCAAAAATAAAATTCCCATAACTATCCTTGTACCTTTAAAAATCAAGAATCCTGAGCTTGGTAGTAAGAGCATAACCTTATATCTTCATAAAACCAATCAAGAGAGAGAGGACTTAAAATCCTGCTTACCAAAACACCCTTTCCCAGCCCCAAAGTAATCTAAAATAGGCAGTAGAACACAATGACCTTTTAAAATGAAGGGGTACAAATTCACATTTAATATAGTATACAATACAATCAATAATACAATTAGCTACTATAAGCTTTACAATGTACAATTTATTCAAATGGCTGAACTGTTCAGTGGTTAAGGAGACAGTTATGTGCCAGAAAGATGTAATATTTTTTGCATGGTTTGATGAAAATATAAAAGCTATTTGTCCAAATAAAAGCCATCTTCACTATGTAGTTGGTTTTGCTTTTTTTTTTTTTTTCTTTAAAAAGGCCACTGAAATGTATAAAATGGTCTGAACATGATGGTGGTATCAAAGTCAATGCCTCTTCACATGGCAATAACAGTGCATTTAACATTAACTCACGGGTTAAGTCTGCAAATGATTTCATAGCATTACTTTGGCTAGCACAACAGTTTTAGACAGCACTCAGATAAATATCGGTATGTGAAATGTGAAGCAATTATCTTATGCAAATTTAATTGTGGTTGAATACTATCAAATGAAAACTGGAAATAAAAGTAAAAAGCACTTTACAGTAGAAAACTTTTGTAAAGATAGGGCTCCATTATAATGTGTTACTTTTAAAGTCTTTTTATCACATTGTTAGCAAATTTTGTTTTTAACAACTATTTTGGAGTAGCCTACTTTGCATTAACAGATGTTTGAAATAAGGAAATAGTCAAGCATGCCATGTGGTGGTCTAAAAATCAAAACAATACACTTATTTATATATACAGCATCACTCAGTACCTGCTAAAATGAATGTGAAGATTACAGAATCTAACATCTTATACTACAATAATAAAAAACAAACAAAAACAAAAAAGTGACCAATGAAGGAAGAAAAAAGGACTTAAAAGAATCTAATCTCAATTGACTTTAAAGCATTCATATAAGAAATAAATGCATATTGCACAAACAGTGAAAGCAAATGTTCCACCAAGCAATTCAGTTCCAGGTGGAAGACAACACAGCATGAGCCTAATACAGGACAATGTTATCAGAAGAACAAGTGTGTTCCTTTCTGTAAATGAGAAAGTTGTGAGAACATAAAAGAGTCTGCCACATGAAGAGTTAGAAGGAAAAAAATACAAACCCAAACTTAGATGTAAAGCAAAAAAATTAAATATCGAAAAACTGGAAACTGTGGCACATCAGAAACTGTTGAATAACTGTCTTCTGTGAGAGCTGAAAGTTTTTGTCGACACAAAAGTATTTATGTACAACTAAGGCTTACTGGTTAAATATCTGAGGCATATCTGGCCTTGAACACTTTCCTTATATGCTGGAGCTGTAAACAAGTTTTCTCAGTCATTAAAAAAAAAAAAATCTTCTCAGCAGCTGCATTAACATGAAACAATGGTCTTGATACAAGAAAAAAAAAAAAAAACAGAAAATTAAACAAAACAAAATTCCTAGATAAGAGGGCATTTGGCAGGATATCCGAAAATGACAGTCTCCAAGGATTCCTCCCAGGCTTCCAGTGACTGTCAGTTATGGTCCACTGGGTTGCTAATATGTGCAATTCTGTTATTTGCTGCTTTTTATTTGGAAAGTTTGCTTATAACTCTAATCAAGGCCCCATTTTCATCCTTTAGCCTCTGGTTGTCTGCTTTTAGGTCTGGTAACATCTGTGAGGGGAAAAAGAAAAGTTTTATTTCAATTAGAAGATACAATGTTACTCTTAGTAAATTTTGTTTTCATCACAAGACACATAACAAGCTCTGTCAGTTATATAAATTTCTAGTGGCTAAAACATATATGAAAGAAGAAAAAACTTGATTTGTGAAGCTAATTAGTTTAATAAATGATGGAATTAAAAGTTTATTCTTCCAAAGTTATCAATTGGAATGTACTAAATCACTTGCTATTATGACTCACAAGCACACCATATTAGAGCAGCCAAAAAAATGAAGCCTGTTTTTGTTAGGATAGGCTCTCAAAGGGAGTTCCTCTTAGACTTCCTGTCGGCACCTAAACTGAGGTCTTTTACTTTATTTACATCGGACCTCAAACCATCGTACTTACTATTATTCCACAAGAAAACCAGCCTATTTGGCAAAGTTTTAATTTGTTCTAAGTTACTAAAATCCTTTAAAGGATTCACCTGTAGTCCCAAGTTTAAGCGTGTAGTACAATGTCTGATCCAAGAAAGGTGCTCATTACAGTAATTACTACTATTATAATAGTATAAAGTATAAGCCAAAGTAGTCAGTTTGTATTTATGAAAATATCTAAGCGTTGAAAAAAAACCACCAGTATTTGGAGCAAACAGAAAAACAGAAGGAGGGGGTGGAAATGTTATCAGTAAACTGGATTTTCCACTAAGAACAAATTAAATTATATGTGCTCTGCCAGATTTGCTAGGAAGCGGAACAGCTTATATTTTGGACATTAAAACCTACTTTCCAAAGATTCCAAAATCTTTCTTTAGCTATCAAAATGTATTAGGTGAAAAATCAGATAAAAGTAGAACTTCTACTTGGCAAAATTACCTTAAGCAAAATCTTTATGAAGAGTTTATGTGGAACCAATCAATTCTTGTGTTCACAATGTATGGATATAAAATACAGTAATCTCAAGTTTTTATATTAGGATACCTCTGTAATAAAGAACTAAGTGAATATTAACTACAGTGGTTCTGATAGAAAATGACATTATTTTGAAAAACTGATAAAGCATGCTTAATCTTCAGTTTCAACATATTAATTAAATATAAAATGTTATACTGCTTATGCTCCATTTTCCTTCTAGTAAAGAATTTAAGTCATATTTTAATCTCTAAAGTATCTGTAGAGCCAAGAATGTGCACAAGCTTTGCAAAGTGCAGACAAATCTTTAAATCCCTAAATCATCTCCTAAATTTATTGTAGTTTATCAGTCAGAATATACAATTAGTGACACTTTCTAACATTCTGAGAAGCCATGCATAATTAACAGTTATATGATAAGCTTCAGACACAATGGCATTAATTTGTAAAAGTGAGCTTAAGACACGCTTACTAATACAAAAACACCTGCCTGGCTCTACCAAGAAGAAATGATGAAACTATAAATTATAGGTTCACAGACTGCAGTTGCCTACAGAACCCTGAGCGCTTGGCTACCACTCTTGTCAAGGCCCTATTCTCAGTCAGCAGTCGCTCATTTAACTCTCTCAGAGTTTGAATTTGCTTTATTTGGTGCAGGTTCTGCAGGAATTGAAACATAAAGAAATAGAAAATAAAAAAATAAGAAAATGGAAAAGAGTACAATAAAAACACAAAGAATCACAGATAATGAATACAAGAAGAAAAAAATTAAGAGTCTTGACTATAAGGATATTCCATGAGATTTACAAAAGTAAACAGTGCAGTCCTAAAATTCCATATCAAACAAAATACATACACAAAATCCAAAGAATTTGTCTCCAAAGCCATTCAATAATAATGTTCTAATAAGGAACCAATTCCAGTAATATAATAATTAAATCCTGAAATTCTAATTCTATGGGCACACCTTCCTATGTACCAGATCATTAATTCATAATGTGATAAAGATATTTTATGCAAGATAATATGATAAAAGGTAATCAATTAACTATGCTATTTTTCCCCCCCAGCAAAGAGTGTCCCTTCCAACATTCAAAACAAATAGTTACTTCTACAGGTAATTTAGAGTTAAACAAAACATAGCTCTGCTAGTCCACTACTCTAATGTCCTTTATTTTCAAAAGAAAACATTTTTGTATTGAAACCCCCTCCACCATTTATTTACTCTCTAGGAAACAGAGTATGTGAAATGCAAAGAATAATAAATCCCAAATCTTATAGTTATTATGTCTAATTTCTTTCATACCTGAACATCAAAAGACCCATAAAAACTATCAATTAACAAAATGATCTGAATTATAAATGTTTTCCTAACTCACATAAAACTTGGATTTAGGAAGAGAAGCACAAAATATAGATAATCCACAAATTACATAATCAGGATTGAGAACAATTAATGTAAACAATTAATGTAAACCTATAATAGTACTGAAAAACTTGAGTTCATAAACAGCACTATTTCTCGTAACTAGTAGCATGGTTTACTTACTTTGAGTTCTTCTTCCATTTCAGATATTCTTCTTTCTAGAGCTCTTCGTTCCTAGATCAATTTAAGGTACTGATATTAATCACATAATTATTATATTCTTAATTTTCTTCTAAATTGTGAAATAGTGACACTTTAGAGTCAAAAATCAAATCAGGAGCGTGTGGAAAAAGATGTGATGCCAGTGATGTGTGAAGAGCTTTCCAAATTTTGAGAGAAATAAATACAAAGATTATTATTTTTATTAATTTCTATAAGCTCTTTCTTTAAAGCTCTGACTTTCTGGTAGCTTGGTACATAACATGTTGATACTATTTTTTTAGTTCAATTAAACTTAGGAATAGAATAAATCAATATTCAAGACTGAGGATTATATAGAAAAGAAAAAGAACCACACATAGATGCAATTATTCTACAGTGAAAGAAGCAGAAATGCAGGAAGCAAACATGCCTAAAATATGTGTACTTTAAAATTTCAAAAGGATCTAAGACCTCCACCTACAATGTATACTAGCCATTATTTATCCAACTGACTTTTACAATTTTGTATTTAGGTTGACATTGTGTGCAGCATTAACGCAGTGAATCTAATAAGGAAGAAGCAACTGCAGCACTTATTTTAAAGTACCTCCTTCAAAAGAGTGACAGGCAAAGGCAACATACACTACTGCAGTGTCTGGTTTTATTCTCCCTTAAATAATAAGCATTCTAGGGTGTTATGCAAAAAGCAAGCAGCGGTAATTAATGTGCTGTAAAACTTTGGTTAGGTCATACCGCCCAGAAGATACTGACTCTTGCCGGTCACCTTTCAGATACAAACCATTTAAATTTAATCACTATGAATCTCCAAGACATTCTTTCCCAGATTAATAATTGATGTTGATATTTAGTAAAGCACTATATTTACTGTAAATGTTAATGTTTTTAGATTATGTGATGTAAAAAGTAGATGGAATCCTATGCACAGACGTTTAAGTATCATGTTACTCTGTTGATAGCTTGTTTAAACACGATTATATACACAAAACCATTATTTTCTATGAACAGAACTTTCTCCTAGTTAATAATACAGCCATGACTAATTCATAAAAATCACTGTATTTCCCCAAACACTGGGATATATAATGTTATAAGTGATCTTCATAACTTGGTGAAATCTCATAAATAGCATATTTTCCTTCAGCCTCATCATCAATTTTATTAGATACCTTTAAGATTTTAACTACTTTCTGGTAAAGCAAGACAAGAACACTATACCAAGCTGTCATGTCACCAAATCAGCAACTATAAAGTTGCATGGGATTTCTTCTGTTTGACAAACTTTTTAACATAAAAAAATATGGTTAAGAGAAAATACATGTAAAGTGCTTAGCCCAGTGCCTGACTGGTACATTAGAGTGCTGAATAAATGTTACCAGTTATTATTAAAACTATGATTACTAATGACTTTAAATTGAAAGTGAATTAGCTACTTTGTAATTTATCTGCATTTGACAGGCAGACAAAGGAGGTCAGGTGACAATGTCAGAGTATGAAGATGTGTATCGTGTGCACAAGCCTAGAAGAAAGGACAGACATCATTTCTCTCTCTCTCTTTTTTTTTTTTTGGTCAAAAAGGTAAATTCGCTATTTTTATAATGGAATGGAAGAAAATGTTTTATCAACTGCTCCTGATTATTTATTCTTTGACTTAGCTACCCAGGATGTACTTTCTTCTCTGGCTGAAGCCTTGTAGGTGTAGCCACTGCTCACTTAGACTAAGAGACACTCCTTTCTTTAAAGTTTGATCATTTATACATTCTCAAATGCTCACTAAACTTGTAGAGTTATTCCTATGGCCACTGGCAGACCTCTGAGCAATAACAATAATAAAGAAACACAAGTGAATATATCATAGGTAAAAAATTACAGAAAGATATAAAAGAGCAAAAGGCTTTTCTAGTAATCATTTTTTTTGTTTAAAATATCTTATTTAAAAAAAATATCATATTTAAGTTAAATATTCAAATTCAAAATTAAACAAAGTATCATTAGTTTTAAAAAGATTTTGAGAACTTGATATCCTTAGAATCTTTACAAACTTTAAGAATGTATTTAAATTTTCCAAAGAGTTAAACTAAATGAATGTATGATCAAAATATTTTAAGTATACCACCACAGAAAACCAAAGAGAGATAAATGGCATTTCAAAAATATCAGATTCACTATTCACAATGTGTACATTTCAGAATCAAGGCAAGATTTTTTTTTAATCTGTTAAAAGAATAACATGGTAAATTTAAGTCTTACTAGCTAGACAGGTAATTTCATGCCTAGAGAGATCCTACAGAACTGTATAAAGAAGCTAAGCCAGAAAACATTCATAATTAATATTAATCTACACTAACAAAAACTACCAACCATAAAAACAATACTAAAGGACAATAAAAAGATCTTTTATTGCTTAAGTAAATTAAAGGGGGAAAATGATTATTCAATAAAATGGACACTTACCCTTTTTTCCATTTCTAATAGTGACCTATCAGCAAACCTTTCTTGTCTCTGTAACAAAGTAACAAATATAAAAAGGGATGTAAGTGCAATAAAGGTGGAAGGAGGAGAAGGAGGACCACAGTATCTCCTCTAGTGGTCTTCAAATAAATAACAATATTCACAGAGTACATATAAAGTATTCACAGGTATAAATAAAGAAAAAACAATTTTGTATTGAAACAATAAAGAGTTAAAGAAATACTTAGAAATAGAATGGTTTCTACATTTCTCATGGCATACCCGTCACTTTTCCTCAGGTCTTTACACAATATAGTGGGGCTAAGGATGGATAAGGACTGTTCTGTGGAACAAAACCAAAAATATCCTAGAGTTTCATCTCCAAAGCTCAAGATCTCTCTTTTCTTTTCTTTTCCTTTCCTTTTCTTTTTTTTTTTTTAAAAATTTTATTTATTTATTCATGAGAGATACAGAAGGAGAGAGAGGCAGAGACACAGGCAGAGGGAGAAGCAGGCTCCATGCAGGGAGCCCGACGTGGGACTCGATCCTGGGTCTCCAGGATCATGCCCCGGGCTAAAGGTGGCGCTAAATCACTAAGCCACCGGGGCTGCCCAAGCTCTCTCTTTTCTTATACACCACTAGGAATGGAGGCTAATCTGAATGATCAGATTCTAGGACCTTGACTGAAAAGTAGTTCAGACTTGGATGCGAGTATCCAAGCAGCCAAACCAGTAAACTGGCCTAAATTTTGTTGTCTCTCACAGCTTCGTCTTGCTCACTCTCTGTCTAGGGTTTTCTTTTCCAATCATCCACACTCAAAAACTGGTAAGAAGGTTCACACCCCTTGTCACTTAAAAGAAATTCTAGCTATACAGCTTTTCTTCTGGCGAGCTTAGGGCTTTTCTTTTTCCTGCTTTCTGTAGTATGCTATCAACCCAAAGTTGACAAAATCCTGAGATTTGGGGGATGGAGAGGGCCCTTGGAGTTTTAAGCTACATGTTGCAGCCAATACCTGAGAGCTGTGCATGTGGATACTGAATAAAGACCCGGTTAGAAACAAGTGGCATCCTAGGGGTGCCTGAGTGGCTCCGTCTGGTGAGCATCTGCCTTCAGCTCAGGTCACGATCTCAGGCTACTGGAATCAAGCCCCTCATTGGGCTCCTTGCTCAGTGGTGAGTCTGTGGCTCATTCTGCTCTCCCCCCCCCAACACTTGCACACTCTCTCTCAAATAAATAAATAAAACCTGAAAAAAAAACCAACCCCAAAACAAAGAACAAGTGGTATCCTGGTTCTTACTTATATTGACTTCTGTACATATACCAAATCATCAAATGACTCATTTCCCAAAGTGACTTTGCTGAATAATCAATTTTAACAATTTACCAAAATCGTTTTTGACTTTAACAAGAATGCTCTTTTATTAACCACAAAATATACTTAAAAATATATTTCATCAATTAAGTGTTCCTTTTTTCTTTTTAAAGATTTTATTTTTAACTAATCTCTATACTCAACGTGAGGCTCAAACTTACACCCTAAGATCAAGAGTCACATTCCCTATTGACTGAACCAGTCAGGTGCCCCTAAACATCTTCTTTATCTAATTTTTTCTTCTGTCAACTATTTCAGCATTCATAATTTAGTATCATCAAGGCCTGTCACCAAGTTACTTTTTGATCTTCTTTTCACAGTTTTTTGTGCGAATATGATATATAAAATTGAAAGATCTGTATCCTTCCTTTTTTTCTGTTGTTTAAATTTTTTTTTTTAAGATTTAATTTATTTATTCATGAGAGACACAGAGAGAGAGGCAAAGACATAGGCAGAGGGAGAAGCAGGCTTCCTGCAGGGAGCCTGATGCAGGACTTGATCCCAGGACCCTTGGGATCATGACCTGAGCCAAAGGCAGAAGCTCAACTACTGAGCCACCTAGGTGTCCCATTGAGCCATCCAGGTGACCCACTGTTGTTTTAAATGGTTTTATGCTTTTGTGCTTACTCTTCCTGGAAAAATAAAAGTCAATGTATTTTAATTACTTATCAGATTCAAAATTTCAAATATGATGAGACTTTTCAGCTACTTCTGATTTCTTTTTGATGTTTTAAAATTTAAATTTTGCATTTTAATTGCTAAAAATATAAAACAAAAGCTAATATGCTCTTTGAGGATCTGCAAATGAATCCTAAAAATGCTTTAAAGACTGAAAAATACAGGGGTGCTTGGCTGAATCCATCAGTAGAGAGTTACTCTTGATCTCAGAGTTGTGAGTTTGAGCTTCATGCTGGATATAGAGATTACTTTAAAAACAAAAAAGACTGAAAAATTTAAAAATGACATTCAAAAGCACCCAAAAGAAATCAGAAATAGCTGCAACAATGCCATTACATAATAAGTTGATAAAATTTTAGATGGAAAATTAGCACTTTTTGAGGATTTTTCTTCATATAGCAACATTTTAGCAATTTTATGATTCATCTGCTAATTTCTTAGATTAAAAAATCAACTTTAGTTAATATTCTGGTGAATATTCTAGTCAAAGCGGTTAAAATCATAATTAGTTAATCTAGTGAATGGCATTTGACAAAATATTATTCATCAAACTGGTTTCTGGTAAATCAGTCTATTTCCTCTGTTGGAGATTACAGGAAGGAGGGTGGCTGGACTAGGGCAGGATTCAAGAATTCTAGAGTCCCTCAGAAAAAACTCCATGCAACTGTCAAACTGCCACCACTATGTATACTCATGAATAATTATGGAAGTAATGCCCCAAAAGAAAATAAAAATCAGGTGGAATGATTCATAGTAGACTTAAATGCTCAGGATAAATACTCTAAAATTGAACAAAAAGTTTAATGTTTATCAGTTTTGCCTTTATATGTGCCTTTAAATTTTAAGGACATTTATGTAGTTTTCCCAACTAAGATATTAACTCAGAATATGTACCAATGTCTTATACTCTGAATTACCCTTCTCATTATTCACTGACTATGCTGGGCATGGTACTCAGAATGTCTGCTAAGGCAGTTAACAGTAACTTGTTTTTCTAGACACAATCCATAGGATCAGAAATTGGTACATGCCCAAAGGCAACTTGCTATAGGTTGTCCAGCGTCCTATGAAATGGTCACTAACAGGCTCATGAGCCATAAAAGGACTGTTTCATGCTGATAATAACTGGATAATTCTATCAGTTTCCCTCTCTTTTAGGCTTGAATGAGAGACATATAGGAAGAATTAAATGACAACAGGGGAAGCAAAAGAGCAGAAAAACAGAGAAGGTAATAATAAGCAGTAAAAACACAGATTAGCTGACTCACCGTAATGACAGGACACAGCAGTAGGAAGCAGTGGACTTTTTTTAAAAAAAGCAGTGGATATTTTTATTTAGAAAACACTTATGATCAAATCTCTAGAGCTAAAGCTATTTTCAGAAAACTAGCTGTGATATTTTTGTGTGAGAAGGCTCACGAAACTATTAATGCAACCCAAAGAATGATGACTTTCCAGTTTACCATGAACTCAGTGTACCCCAGCAAGTTGTAACTTGAATGACATTCCAAGGTTTTATGACACCTCACTATGAAACGTATTCTTGTTCTGACTTCTTTGTGTATCTTTATAGTAAACTCTCATCAACTGATGGAATCTGCAGAACCTTTTTAACCTCATAAGGTTAGCTTAACTCCTGGAATTTTGGCAAAGCCTCCACTGTGCGTAAACAACTGCTTCACAATGTAATAGTGGTTAACAACAACAAAAAGGGACCTGGTAACAAGTTAAGTTCAACACAGAGAATTAACTTAAAAAATTATAAAGAAAAGATGAATGTAAAAGAATGACCAAAGAAAAGTATACAAGTTTCATTTACAGAACCAGAGATGTCATTTCTAGAGCACTGATATTAACTGGATTTCAAAAGCTAAACTGCAGAAATATACAAAGTCTCAGTTTAAAATTAAACAAGTTTGTTTTCTTAAAAATTACAGGACACTTAGAGCCTTTTAAAAAAAGGCCAATTAGCCAATACATAGTACAACTTTAGTTTCAGATGCAGTGTTCAATAATTTATCAGTTGCATATAATACCCAGTGCTTGTCACATCACGAGCCCCCCTTAATGCCCATTATTTTTTAACACATGAACAATATTCTGCAAAATCTCTAAGATGTAGTACAGTATTTCCCATGAAATACTTGGGTCAAAAAATGTCTTTTCTTTGAAGGGAGACAGGTGGAGAATGGAGGAAGGAATGTGCCTATTACTATCCCTTCACAATTAGTATTCCACGGAAAAAGCTTGGGAAACAAGCTAGATCCTACATAGCCTAGATCATAAGTATATAGCTGTGAATTTTGTTTGGCTATCCCAATTTTGTCTAAAATGGTCTTCTACAGGCTGTTAAAGAGAAGGTAAGTTAAAAGACTTAATGACAAACTATCTTCTTCTAGAATTAGTATATCAAATTAATTCTGGGAACAAATAAAATATTTATAATGAATAAAAATGATTATATAAATTTTTAATGGCTTTAAGAAGATTCTGTATAGATGCTATTAATGCCTTGCTACATTTGGTATGCTGGAAATAAGCATTTAATCCCTTTATGTATCAAAACATTGGTATTTTCCCCTTAAAAATACTTCACCTTTCCATTCTAATACTTCCACCATATTTTTAATTTATTCTAGAAAGAAGTAAATGAAGTTATCAGTAAATTGTATTGATTCCTTATTTTAATAAGCTATATCAGTAATCAAATTTCTGTTTTGAAGAAACATCTGAAAGTATTTCAATATAATATTTTAGATAGAATAAATCATAACCATTATCTTCAGGGTAACAGAGAGAAAAAGGTACAAACCTGGGTGGCCTTTTCCAATTGTAATTTAAGATCGGTCAGTTCCATATTTGTATCATGTAGCTGTGCTTTCAGCTTTTCATTTTCAGCTAAAATTTGTTCATAAAGCTATAAAAATTAAGGGATAACAACAAATTACTTTTCTTTTCTCTTAATATTTTAAGATTTCCCACTGATTACTTTGCAATATTAAAACCGAAAGATTAATTTACATATGAGCCATTAAAGGATCCATAAAAAATATTTTAATGTTTTACAGTTGCAAGGAAAAAATTTTTGGTTTTGCAAGTATTTGTCTCATGTAAACTCTTTGACAAATTAGTTACAGTATTTAAAATTTAAGACTTCACTTAAAAATTTTCTATTTTCACTAAAAAAAAAAAAAATTCATATGATAAAGAGGGACTACATATCTGCAGAGCAACTATAGCTGGGGCTGAGGAGTCATTAATTTTCATTTGGGGCCTGTGAACTTTTCTGCCTATTATTCTCTCCTGAATTCCTGGCACTGACATGGATCTTCAGTAGTATTTATCATTATAATTGTATTACTTTTACTAAAATTTAAAGGAAAGTGAAGTATTTCTTGATACTTTCATTAATACTTGAACCTACTACTTCTTTCCCTCTCATCTCTACTATTATCAATACAGATGGTTAAAATAATCTCTCATCTAGACTATCCTTCTAGTATTAGAATTATTTTCCTGACCTCCCTCTAATTTGTCCTATACATAGCATCAAGAATTAATTTTTTAAAATGATAATCTCAATTTCATATGCTAACCATTCCATTAACCCTGACATTAGAAACCCTTGAATAGCTTCCCAGTGTTCTCAGTATAAAGGTATCCTTAAAATAGCCTGTAAAGCACTATATGATCTGATCCTGGCCAGTACATCTAACTGCAACCTCACACTACCGTCCTTTCTGCTCTACTAGCCATACTGAGAATCAATTACTTCAATGCATCCTGTGTCCTTCTACCACCAGGTCTATGTCTTTATATTTCATTCCATGCAGAAAATTTTTTTCTCCCATTTTGCCAATTCACTAATCATCCTTCTACGATTGGTTTCTGAAGCTTCACTTCTTTAGGAAATCTATCTTTAGGCCCTGTCACTTTCCTTTGTTACACACTTTTATGAAATGGATTCCTTACTTTAGGATAATTGTTCCAATTTTTAAATCATACATTTATTAATATGACTGTCTGATATTGTTGGTCTCTCCCACTACATGAAAGATGTCCATAAGAGCAAGGACAGTATCTTCAGCTCTACTGCTCATACGTAGAAGCTCACTATTTAGGACAGTTCAGTGTTCTTTACTGAATGAATGACAATCTTATGCAAAAGGTAAACTGACCCCTCACTTTCCTTCTTTTGCAGACCTGGCTTATAAGAAAGTAATTTAAATAGCTGCCAACTACCTGGGGAAGGGGAACATGTACAAATATCACAAGCCTTCTTTTTTCCCAGAAAACTTCATCAGGTTTATTCTAAGCTCATAATATTAAGAATTATGTTAGAATCCTAGACTGTTGAGTTTCCAGGACTTACTTCTTAAATACTTCCAGCCTTAAGACATAATAGCATTTATGTTACCATAGGTTTTTTTAGTTACCTAGGAAAAACTTGATTCTCCTAGGAAAAGCTCTGTTCTTTGTTTGCTGCCTCTTACTGACAAACAGGTAAAGAAAAGTGTGTGTGCATGCTTGTGTGAGTGTACACACACACAAACACCCCCGAACCCCCACGCCCATGCCTCGTTTCAGCTCAATTACAGTGTCCCAGTATCCAAGCACTGGCCAGAGACACTTAAGTGTGAAATAAAGTCTCTTCCCTTTAAAAAACAAACAGCTCTTTATATTACCCCTATCATTTAGTGCCCCAAACTGAAAATCAAAGTAAGTTATTTCAAGATACTGATTTCATTATGAGTTTCCAGGAATAATATCCAAACATAAATATATTAACACACAAAAACATTTCTAATTAAATATAGTTAAATAATCCAAGTACCTTTTTAAAGTCAGTTGAGTCATCCTTTTCTAGCCTGCTACTGTAAGGTTTTCTTTCTTCTAAGTAACTGTATGATCCTGAACGACCCAGCAAAGAATCATACCGATCACCAGCTGATGTGGAACTGGTTTCGTATCTTTAAAAGATGAGTTAAAGTCAAAATCTTTATTACAGACTTTTACAGCTCACCTTAACATGCATCCTAGCATATTTTAACTTGACATTCCAAAATAGTACATAACATTCTCTTTCATCTATTATCATTCGTATTTGTGATATACAATGGAAAGTTATTTATAATATTATTAATTTCTATCATTTGAGAAAGAAATTCAATATATCTGTATCTAAAAAGTCAAAACTGGTTTTACATCATGATAAATTATTTCAACAATTTTAAGCCATACACCTTCTCTACATTTTAAAATCTCTGAAATCAGAACATGACTTTTAACTGGTGGTGCATTATAGTTTAACTGTTAGCACTTTTCTTTTAAGTGGCATGTAATTATTTAAAAATTAGTAACATTTTAGGGACGTCTGGCTGGCTCAGTGGTTGAGCGTCTGCCTTTGGCTCAAGATGTGATCCCATGTCCAGGGACTGAGTTCCGCGTCAGGCTCCTTGCAAGGAGCCTACTTCTCCCTCTATGTCTCTGCCCCTCTATGTCTCTCAGGAATAAATAAAATCTTTAAAAAAAAAAAAAAAAGTAACATTTTAAATTTGATAAACTTGTCTATCCAAAGTGATAGATTATAGGTCTGTCCTAAACAGAAAGAACGTAGCTCATCTGTACATGAGAATTTTCTTCTCTTGTTCTGAATTCAGGTTACTTTTTCCTGATAAATGCCTATACATTTCAACTCAACAGAATCATCAGTATATAAAAATTTGTTCCTGGTTTTACAAGGTTTTGGTTAACTAAAATGAGTGAGGGAAATGGAATGCAGATTAGACTAAAGGACACTGTGGAGGTTCTCCAAAATGAGTAATTTTGAGCTAAATGACAATTTTTAGCATCTTCATTGTTTTTCTTTTATCTAAAGCAAGGATCAGAGAGATTAGGAATACCCTATCAAATAAATTTCTGGTGGGTTTTATCAGCCCCTGCTGTTATTTAATGACATAGTTAAAATGAAGTAACTTAAAAAGTTATCACTGTTATACAGATTTAAGAAAATATTTTCTTTCTTAGTGACTTACTGTGACTAATGAACTAGACATAAAGGCTTTGACAAAGAAAGATGGTAAAAATTATTGGGTCATCTAAATATCTACAGATTTTTACTATTAATTTACAAAATCTATAAATATCTAAGCAACCACAAATAAAAATGTCAGTAAAAATGTAAAACATACCTAGGAATGGAATCCGTCTAGAAAGAGAAAAACAAACATAGGCATATTAAAATTTTATACTCTCATTAAAGTAACTTAACTGATGAAGTAAATTTAAAATTTATACTGTTTTCACACTATCAAATTAACTTATCTATTTACTATACATATATGTTTTAACTTTACTGTGACTGTTCCTAGAAAGAAGTTCTAGAACAGAGTCACTATGCATTTTTCATGCACAATGACCACCCATACAATTACACTTGGCAATTTATGGTCATCTTTTATGAATTCCTACAAATGCCACCAAACAATATTTTTAATTAGAAGAAAAAAAGGAGACTAAGACATATACCTATTACTTCTCCCTAATCAGCAGGAGAAAGCAATATGTTTGTTTACATTAAGAAATATAAAGTTTAGTATGTGACATCCCAAAGCAACGATTTTTCTCATTTTTTTTCTGTTTTTGAGGCAATAACTCAAGTGGGAAATGAGTACTTAAGGTGTTTATGTACAATAACATGCACATAATTTTGCTTAAAATTACTTTCTAGAAATCCAGCTACAAAGCTTTACAATTGGAGATAGGAAATTATGACTTAACTTTCTCAAGCAAGTGGTATACTTTATCAATGTTTCGTAACTCTTCTTATCTACATGGTGAAATGATTAATAGGGTAAAAGAATCTTAGTTGGAGACAAAGTAGTTTTTTTGGTGGTCATCTTTAGCTCTTTTCTTTGCTATTAAAAGTCTTGCTCAAACTATACTTTTCTGTAAGGCAACTATTCAGAAATGGTTTGTTAAATTTCTGAATTAGGTATTTGTATTTTCCCATTATACTTATCTTTGAATGCACTGTAAAATTATTGCATTCCTTTGGGATTGTTTCAAGTCTAATTAGGATTAAAAATGCTTTACTAAAGTTTATTCAAATTTCCTTGCAAAACCAATTTTAATTTTGCACTTGCTTCCTAATCTGTTTGATGTAATGCTTTAATTTCATTGATTTGTTCATTAGTTTTATGGCAATTAATAATTTTGAAGTTAAATTTCAACTTTTAAGAGATTCAAATTCACACACTGCTAAGAGAATAGACTTTGAAAGTTCTTATCACAAGGTAAAAAGTATGTTATCATGTGTGGGAATGGATGTTAACTAGAGTTATTGTGGTGATCATTTTGCAATATATACAAATAATGAATCACTATGTTGAACACTTGAAACTAATACAATATTGTATGTCAATTATATTTTAATTAAAAAATAACAGAACCAAAAACCTCCAAGAGATATTCAAATTCAAAAAAATATCTGTATGTGAAATAAAATGTGTACCTATCAAATGAAAACATTGCCATTCTCCTGATAGTTTGCATTCTGGTTCACTGATTTAAATTTAAGAAAAAATAAAAACTCCAAGCAGTCACAGAAATCACTCAAATTCCATTTCTTTAAAAATCATTTTGCTATCATTGGTTACATTTTACACTTTTGAGATTATAATAAAAAAACACATGACATAAAAGTTACCATCTGAACTATTTTTAGGAGTATAGCTCAAGAGTGTTAACTATATTCACATTGTTGTGTGATATATCTCTAGAACGTTTTCATCTTGCAAACAAACTTTATCCCCATTGAAAACTCCCCAAATTCTTCTATCCCCAGTCCCTGGAAACCACAATTCTACGTTCTAAGAGTTTGAATAGTTTGGATAACTCATGTAAGTGGAATCATACAGTATGTCTATTTTGTGACTGGCTTCTTTCATTTAGCATATGTCCTTATTTCATAAAGTAATGTTCTAGCTTGTGTGTTTTAAAATTCTTTTTCCAAAGTAAAAATACTTAATTACAGTACTGTAAACTCGTATAAAAGTACCACAGCATAAAAAGTTCCTCTATAAGCTCCCCCGATTCCAACCCTTTAGATAACAGTACTGTGATCTTTTTTGTATACGTATCCACATATGAACTTCTGATTTGTACTGTTAAACTAATCTTCATAAATACTATTTCAATAGTGATCATACCAAATCTGAGCCTTTGCCAATTTCACTTTTTATATTAACTGTCATGTCTTTGGTTATTAATGAGATTAAATGCATTTTCAAGCTTACTGGCCATTTATATTTCTTTTGTAAAATTCATAAATTTCATGTATTTGGTCTTTCTTTTCCTTGAGTCTTTTTATTTTTTAAAATTTTATTTATGTATTTGAGATAGAGAGCAAGAGAGAGAGCACAGAAGCAGGAGGAAGGGGCAGAGGGAGAGGGAGAAGCAGACTCCCCGCTGAGGATGGAGCCCAAAGTGGGGCTTGATCCTAGGACCCTGGGATCACGACCCAAGCAGAAGGCAGATGCCTAACCAACTGAGACACCCAGGCGCCAAAGGATACCTAATCTTTTAAATGTTATAAAAGACATCTAAGACTATTTGCTTTTAACTGAGCAAATGTGTCTCAACTTTAATAAGGGTATTTTTTCTGACATATTCTAGTTTTACATGTTTAAATAATCAAATCTCTTATTAATCTTTTCTTTTTCTTGCCTTGGTATCATACTTAAATCCTTGATTTATTACTAATGTCCTTTGCACGGTAAAAGTTTATTCTATAACCTGAATGGACGTTCTGTTATCAAACACGCTTTTCAGATGACGACGTAATTTATTTCAGAAAATACACAAAAGAATTTTGCTGCTAATACTTTTACACAGAAAAGTAAGGGCTGATGCTACAAGTTTTTAAGAGTGGTATACTTAATGACTAGAAGCACTTTTCTAGTTTATTGTAGTAAGACACTGTTAGTGTTAACCTTCATTCTTCCTTTTCCTCAGGGTGTACTAGTGATTCAGTTTAGGTGAGATGGTATATAGCCCACATTTGTAGCAAAGTGGCTGCAATATCCTAGTGGTGGAACTTGTCTGGCCTAAGCCAATTATTGTAATCCTAGCCCTGTGAGGTTAACCTGCTCGAGGATGAAGTGGACATAGAGGGTTGTGCAATATAACTGGAGAATGTAATAAATTCTTTTTGTTTAATTCGGTTTGAGTTGGGTTTTCTGTATTTGTAACTAAATGCTAGCACAAAAGCAAGTGCTCAATAATCCCGTTTAAAATGAATGAAACCTATTGAAATTGTTTGGAACTAAGAAAATGTTTCTTCTTAGGAAGAATTTTCTACTCAATCCTAGTGTATCTCATGTATAATTTTAATAGGAAAACTTAAACACAACAATTATCAATATGCTTTAAAGTCACAACTTTGAAGTCAGAAAATCTTTTCCCTTCTCTTCCAGCTTGGTGGGATGTGGGTCCATGTGATAAGGCAGTGAGAAGTGCCAGCTGGGTATGGTTTATTAACCCATTCCCTCCTTTTTACCCTTCTATTGTCTTTTCCTTGAAAGATAGGTATTCATAGGGTACCACTGGGAAGGGAAGACAATGGTTAAGTTTACGGAAGATAATAAACACAAGACATAGGGAACTGGGGGAGTGCTGACAGTTGATAGGCAAAGGGTTTAAAAGTGATAAAAACCCTGCAAATAGTTTACCCTTGGCAGTATTTAATTCTTCAATATCTGTCTGGTTACTTAATTATAAAATAAAAGTACTTTTTTGGACAAAATAGGAAACTTCACCCTAAAAGTAGCATCCACAGACATATAGCACAGGTAACAACTTCTGTTCACTTCATATTATTATAGATCCTTGCTGACTGAAAAGAATTTCAGTAGCTCTACTTAGGAATTCCAAGTCAAAAATAAAGATGATATGACCAGAAATGTCATTTCAGGTTAGATCCTGCTGAGCTTAGAAGATTAGAACTAACTCATATTATATGGCTCTACCCCTATGTAAATAGAGCTCTTTAAAGCATGTCAGCTTTTCCACAGCCAAATGCTAGGGAATAGAGACGGGAAAATAGCTAGTGGGAAGAAACTTTCAGTATTTGCTAGTTATGTAACTTTTTAAGTCATTCAAACTTGCCTTAGTTTTTCATCACTACTGAGAAAAAAAAAATGCCTTTTTTGAGAAAATTGTTGGTATGATCAGTTGTGATAATATAAAAGTCCTTTAAAGCACCAATTGTAAAGAATGTTAAAAAGACCTACTAGACCTACCATCATCTCTAGAATGTAACTTTGCTCTCCCCTATTTCTCGATATCCCCTTTTTTTTCTTTTCAACTTTGAAAATTAATTTACCTACAATAAACTATACACTTAGAGTATGCAGTTTGATGTTTGACAGTTGTATATATTCAGAAAATCAGTACTACAAGCAAGATCTAGAATATTTCTATTGCCTCTAAAATATTCCTTGTATCCCTTCCAGTCTATCTATCCCTGAACCCAGAGAAACAGTCTAACCTTAGCATGCAGGTACAGTGTGCAGTAACTGTTTTGCATGAATAAATATGAACACGAATAAATAGTAATCCTTAAAAATATGAATACTTCTAAACACACAGAAAAATGCTTTTTACCTGAGTTTCTTTCTTATTGGATCCTTCTTCTGTATCTGATTGTTGTTCTTGTTCATTTTCGTCACTCTAAAATAGATTGTCAATTTACTTTAGAAAAGTGAAAATAAATTTCAAAGACTTGATACTTAAATATTTTAGGATTTCTTAATTTTTAAAAAAGACTTATTTATAATTTACTATTATTTATTATTTGAGAGAATGTGTGAGCAAGTGGGAGTAGTGTGGGGGGCGGTGGGAGGGGCAGAGAGAATCTCGAGCAGACTCCTACTGACCAGGGACTGTGATGTGGGGCTCAATCTCATGACCCTTAAATCATGACCTGAGAGGAGATCAAGAATTGGTCCCTTAACCAGTCTCTTAACTGCAGGCACCCCACGATTGATTTTTAAGTGGGAATTTTTCTACCCTATTTTGTCTGCATGACACAATCTAAAGTAGGTTAATATACCTGGTGAAAAAAGACCATCTACCTAAAAACATGTTTTAGGAAACACATTTATAGTAGGAATGAAGAAACTGGAGGCTCAGTGGGAGAAAGACGGTATTTTATATTTGTCGTGCTGTTAACTCCCAAGACGTTGATAAACTACCTAAATATAATAGGACCTTTGCCTAAATCTTGCCAAGCTTATGAAATCCAACTTTTCTTACTTAAAATAATGGATTTCCTTTTGTTGCTACCCCATTATAGTTAAGTGTCTAAATACTACATTCGAATGTGTACCTTTAGAATGTGTTCAAATTTAAGCAATGGCCATTAACTTGAGGTAGACTGTTATAGGATATTATATATGAACCTCATGGCAAATAGATACACAAACCATGAAATAGATACACAAAAAACAAAGAGAAAGGAATCCAAGCATACCACTAAGAAAGTCCTCAAATTATAAGGGGAGAGCAAGAGAAGAAAGAAACAGAGAAAAACTACAAAAACAACCAGAAAACGATGAACAAAATGAAAGTACCTATCAATAATTACTTTACTTGTCAATGGACTAAGTGTTTCAAAAGACAAAAGATGACAAACTGGTTAAAAAAACAAGACCCAATGGTATGCTGCCTACAAGAGACTCATTTCAGATCTGAAAACACATACAGACTAAAAGTAAAAGGGATGAAAAAAAATATTCCTTGAAAATGGGAGAAAAAAAGCTGGAGTAGCAATACTTGTGTCAGACAAAACAGACTTTAAGACAAAGACTGCAAAAAAGAGACAGAGGGCATTACATAATGTTTTTAAAGAGATCAATTCAACAAGAGAATATAAGAATTTTAAGTATAAGTGTACCCAGACAGGAACACCAAAAACATAAAGCAAATATTAACAGACATAAAGGAAAAAATTAAAAATCACACAATAACAGTAGGGAACTTTTAACACTCTACATATATCAATTGACAGATCATCCAGAAAGAAAAATCAATAAAGAAGCAGTGGTTTTGAAGGACACATTAGTCCAGGTAGACTTAATAGATTTATACACAACAGTCCATCCCAAAACAAAGTACATTCTTTTCAAGTGCCCATGGAATATTCTCAAGGACAGATCATGTTAGGCCACAAAACAAGTCTCAATAAATTTAAGATGGAAATCATATCAAGTATTTCTCTGACCAAAATAGTATGAAATTAAAAATCAGAAGAAAACTGAAAAAAAGCCACACGTGGTAGTAAACAACATGCTACTAAATAACCAATGGGTCAACGAAGAAATCAAAGAGGAAATATAAAAAAAAACTTGGACATAAACCAAACAACGGTTGAAATCTTTGGGATGCAACAAAAACAATTCTAAAAGGGAAGTTTATAGCAATACAGGCCTACCTTAAGAAACAAGAAAAATCTCAAATAATCGAATCTTACATGTAAAGGACTAAGAAAAGGAGCAAAACCCAAAGTTAGCAGAAAAAAAAGGAAATAATAAAGATCAGAGTAGAAATAATGAAATACAGATCAAAAAATAATTAAAAAGATAAGTAAAACTAAGACCTGGTTCTTTGAAAAGATAAAATTGACAAACCTTTAACCAGCCTCATCAAGAATAAAAGAGAGTTGAAATAGATTAAAAATGAAAGAGAAGTTATAATAGACATCACATGAGTACAAAGAAATATAAGAGTCTACTAAAAACAATGAAACGCCAACAAATTAGAAGAAATTTCTAGAAACACATAATCTCAGACTAAATCAGGCAGAAATTAAAAAAAAAATCTGAACAGACTGATTACTAGTAATGAAATTGAATCAGTACTCAGAAAATGCTCAGCAAAGAGTAAATTCCAGAACCAGATGGCATTAGAGGTGAATTCTACCAAACATTTAAAGAGCTAATACCTATCTTTTTAAAACTATTCCAAAAAACTGAAGGGGAAAGAATGCTTCCAAATTCACTCTATAAGGTCAGCATTACCCTGACACCAAATCAGACAAAGACAGACAAAAAGAAAATCACAGATCTGTATCACGGATGAACATACATGCATAAATCCTCAACAAATTATTAACAAACCAAATACAACAACAAAAAGATTATTCACCATGATTGCATGGGACTTATCTTAGGGATGAAAGATACAATATCCATAAATCAATCAATATGATACAACACATTAACAAAATGAAGGATAAAAATGGTTATCTCGATGCAGAAAAAGCATTTTTTTTTTTTTCAGAAAAAGCATTTGGCAAAATGCAATATCCTTTTCACAATAAAAATTCTCAACAAAGTGGGTTTAGAGGAAACATATCTCAACATAAAGGAGGCCTTGGATGAAGCCCACAGCTAACATACTTTATAGTGAAATGCTGAAAGCTTTTCCTCTGAGATCAGAAACAAGACAAGGATAAGGATGTCTACTCTTGCTACTTTCAGTCACTATAGTACTGGAAGTTCCACCCATAGCAATTAGACAAGAAAACAAAATGAAAGTAATCTGAATCAGTAAGGAAGAAGTAAAACTGTCATTATTTGCAGATTACATACCATATACAGAAAACCCTGAAGATTCCACCCAAAACTATTAGAACTAATAAATGAGTTCAGTAAGTTCAGGATACAAAATCAATATACAAAAACATATGTTGCATTTCTATACACTAATAATGAACTAGCCGAAAGAGAAATAAAAAGAAATTCCCGTTTACAACTGCATCAAAAAGGATAAAAACCTAGGAATAAATTATTTTATTTTATTATTATTATTATTATTATTTAAGATTTTATTTACTTATTCATGAAAGACACACACAGAGAGAGAGAGAGGGGCAGAGACACAGGCAGAGAGAAAAGCAGGCTCCATGCGGGGAGCCCGACATGGGGACTCCATCCTGAGTCTCCAGGACCAGGCCCTGGGCTGAAGGTGGCGCTAAACCACTGAGCCACCCGGGCTGGCCACCCAGGAATAAATTTATCCAAGGTGGTGAAAGACCTATACTCTGAAATGATAAGAGACTGCTGAAAGAAACTGAGGATGACAAATAAATGAAATGATACACAATGCTCATGGACTAGAAAAATACTGTCAAAATGTCTACACTACCTAAAGCAATCGACAAACTCATGCAATCTCTATCAAAAAAGCAATAGTATTTTTCACAGAATTAGAATAATCCTAAAAATGTATACGGAACCACAATGGCCCTGTGAAGCCAAAGCAACCTTAAGAAAGAATTTTAACAACACTGGAAGTATCACAATCCAAGATTTCACACTACACTACAAAGTGATAGTAATAAAACCACTATGGTACTGTCACAAAAATAGGCCTACAGATCAACAGAGCAGAACAGAGCCCAGAAATAAACCCATGCCTATAGTTAGTCTTCAACAAAGCCAAAGAATATGTAATAAGGAAAAGACAGTCTCTTAAAAAAATGGAGAACTAGAAAGCTACATGAAAAAGAATGAAACTAGACTATTTTTATACTGTTCACAAAAAGACACGCAAAATGGATTAAAGACAAATAAAATACAGGGAATGAACTCTTGGATATCAACCTTATGCAGTATTTTTTTGGATCTGTTCCCTCAGGCAAGGGAAACAACAGCAAAAATAAACAAATGGGACTTATGAAACTAAAAAGCTTTTGTACAATGAAGAAAATCATCATCAGAATGAAAAGGCAACCCACTGAAAGGAAGAAGAAGAAGATACTTGCAAATAATATCTGGTAAGGGGTTATTTAAAAAAAAGAAATAAAAACCTCATACAACTCAACACAAAAAAGAAGCGTTGATTAAAAAAATAGGCAGAGGACTTAAAAAGACATTTTTCCAAAAAGACACATAGATGGCTAACAGACACATGAAAAGATGCTCAATGTCACTAATCAGGGAAATGCAAAAAAAAAAAAAAAAAAAAAAAAAAAAATCCCACGAGATTTTATCTTGCACCTGTCAGGATGGTTAGCTTCAAAAAGTAAGAAATAACTAACGTTGGTGGGATGTGGAGAAAAGGGAACCTCTATGCATTGCTGGGAGAAATGCAAATTGGTGCAGCCACTATGGACAACAGTATGGAGCTTCCACAAAAAATTAAAAATAGGGATGCCTGGGTAGCTCAGCAGTTGGGCATCTGCCTTCAGCTCAGGGTGTGATCCTGGAGTCCTGGGATCGAGTCCCACATCGGGCTCCCTGCATGGAGCCTGCTTCTCCCTCTACCGTGTCTCCGGCTCTCTCTGTCTTTCATGAATAAATAAATAAAATCTTAAAAAAAATAGAAATACCGTATGATCCAGTAATTCTCCTGCTGGGTAATTCACCTAAAGAAAACTAAAACACTAATCCTTAAAGATAGATTTATCCCCATGTTCACTGCAGCATTATTTGTGACAGCCAAGACAAGGAAGCAATCTAAGTATTCATCGACAGATAAAGAAGATGTGGAAATATATACAATGGAATATTAGCCATAAAAAATATGAAATCTTGCTATTTACAACAAAATGCATAGACCTAGAGAGTATTATGCTAAGTGAAATAAATCAGAGAAAAATAAATATGGCATGATTTTACTTCTATGCGGTCTCTGAAAGCCTGAAAAATTAACAAACAGAAAGAGACTCATAAATACAGAGAATGAACTGATTGTTTCAAGAGCAAATGGGGGACAGGTGAAATAGATGAGATGGATTAAGAGGTCCAAATTTCCAGTTATATAGTAAGTCAAGGTGATGAAAAGTAGAGCTTAGGGAATATAGTCAATATTACTAATTAATTGTATAATGAGAGATGGTAACCATACTTATTGTGGTTTCATATGCAATTGTTAAATCACTATGTTGTATACTTGAAACTAACATGTAATAATAAAAATATGTAAAGCATCTTTCTTTCAAGAATCTTCCAGATAAAGCAGTTTAGTAGCCACTATACAATATATCTCCTGAGCTGTAGGTATTATTTTTATTTCAAAATTGAGACAGAACTCTTGCTTTTTAAGTAATACCAAAAATCAAAGCACTCATTAACTATCCTTATAAAGAACTTTTCTGATTTAATGACTTGACTCAAAACACACAATGATGATCTCAAGAATATGTAATCTGAGGTACATAAGAAATCATTAGTATGTACTTCTGAAAAGATTAAATATACTATCAAGTAGTTATATGTTAATAGGTTCTCACATCCTGTGTCCAAAATGAAACTCCTGTGGATCTCCTTTTCTCTCTTGGTCGCCGTCGTTCCCGGATTGATTTAGGTTGTGATTTATCTTCTCCTTCTTTTTCCTCTTCTCTCTTTTCTCCTTCTGTTAAGGATTACAATGAACCACATGGTAGTAATGTACTATGACACTATTTTATAAGAAAAATGTAAAAACAATTCAAAGTCAACCTCCTTCAGGAAACCTAAAATTCTATCAGGATTATTTTTTGCCTCTCAGTGCTCCCATGAACTCAGTTTATACATGTATTTGTATCTCTCATTGGACAGGTCCTTGACCAAGACAAGAATTTTAATTATTTCATTTTCCTAGGGCCTAATACAAAATTTCTGCCAAAAGACACACTTAATATCTGCTGGACAGAAAATAATTGAATCCTATGAAAAGAATAGGGCTTGAGTTATTAACGTCTGACAGAAAGATAGTTACTAAACCCAAAGTTAACACTTCAAGAAAACCAAACAGTACCTATTGATGGAAGAACAAGCTGGCATCCAAGTTTATCAGGGTCTGTTTCTACTATTCCCAGTCCTCATTCAGTAGTAGAATAAATACAGTATTAATTCCATTTCTATTAGACAGTATCTAAGAACAAACCCTTTTTTTCCAGAAAGTTTTATATTTTATTAAAAACAAATCAACATAAAAAAAATTTAGCCTCAAAATTTGTTTCTAGGACAGTTAAAAATAGCTTTAGACCTATACTAAAAAGACATTTTTAATGTCTCTAAATCTGTTTTAAAAAGCAGACATCTATTTAACAAAGTAATGTTAAATATTATTTTAAAAAGTCTCCTTGTGTCACAGCAAAAGAAATTCCAAAATTATAATATCAAGAGGGTTTCTCAGAGTTGTTTTTAGAACCACTATAGAGCAAAAATCTCAAACTCCAAAGCCTAGAGTGACCATCCAGATAATATAAATGGATAGAAAGGGTCAGGAGAGCACTATTCCAAGGAGTTCAGGGCTCGCTCTAGCTAGCTGTTGATATGTGAGAATTTTTAGACACACTGTTGCTAAATCTTCCAATTTTTCAATATAGGATGAAAATCTAAACTTTCATGCAAATATCCCTAATTTTAAAAATTGGCTTAAAATTTTTACAGACATTATGTGGGCCTCACACTTGTGGGCCACACACTTTTTGGTTTAAAGAACTGGAGGGGCACCTGCATGGCTCAGTCCGTTAAGCTGTCAACTCTTGATTTTGGTGCAGATCATGATCTTGGGGTCATGGGATCAAGCCCCAAGTCGGGCTCCATGCTCAGCAGGGAGTCTGGGGCTTGAGATTCTCTCTTTCCCTTTGTTCCTCTCACAAGAGCCGTGTGCATGTGCTCTAACATAAAAATAAATCTCAAAAAAAAAAAAAAAAAAAAGGAACCAAAATACTTCTGGCCAAAATAAGTCAGCTGAAAATTAAGAAAAATTTAATTTTCTTAAGTTTATCCTATATGATGACTGGTATCATGATTAATACTATGAGATTTTCCTTTAAAATATAAAATGTCTACAATTAGAAATGATTTGATTTTATGTGGTACCCATCTCTGATTTAAAGTAGGAATTTACAAAATTTAAATACAAAGTTTATATGAAATAATAGGAAATATTAATAGTGATCATCAATATGCCAGCATTTGGCTGAAAAAAGAAATCTAGTTATCAAGAAATAGGCATTAAAAACAATTCTGTTTTAGCAAGGACATGACACGTGTAGGTGATTTTAGTTTAAATATTTCACACACAAAAAATTTAAGAACTATGATTCACACAATAGGCAACAAATAAGACACTAATAAACTGCTGGGAGAAAGAGTCTTCCACCAGTTCTTCTTTACTGACTTATTTCTATGTTGGTGGACATTAAAGATTTTTGTGAAGTCTTGAATTATAAAGATATATGTATCAATGCCAGACTACGTAATTTTTTACTTTTATTTTCTACTCTTCTCATTCTCATCCATCATATTCTCTAAGAATGGCAGAATGATTCCCAGTTTAGAATGTTGTTTCTTTTCTGTTCAACTATAAAAGAAAAAAAAATAATTCAAAGGATTATTTGTAGAAAATATAGTGTTTTCAAAATTTGGTCTTCTTACCTCTTTCATTTTCTTTTGTTAATCCTCTGGAGTAAGCAGAAGTTATACCTACAAGACTATTTGGCCTGTTTAGTTGACTGGAAGCATAGAGTGAACTGCTCATGGTAGAAAGTGAAGAGGATGGAGTGGTTGAACTTGAAGTTGATACTGGTCTGTAACGCTGGTAAGTCTGTGAAATATTAAAATTAATATCCATTTAAAGTATTAAACAGTTAAAAACACATAAATACTAAGTTCATTTGAAAGGAAAAATAATGATCTAATCATCTCAAAATAATTCAGATTTCCAGTTAAAATCTTTTTTAAGTATTTTGTATACGGTCTGTTGGTATATAAATCTTTTGTATTTTGAGTCACACAAAGTATTCATACCATTTGACCTCGCTGTGTTGCTGATATACCATTACCTCATCATATGTTCTAGAGTACTTTTGTTTATATTCATCTTCTCTAGATGTTTCCGACTCCTTCTTTTCTTCTTGCTTCTCTTTATCCTGTTTCTCTTTTTCCTCTTTTTCTTTTTCTTCATTTTCTTGTTCTCTGGTTCGGGTAGAACGATTTCTTCCTATTGTTTTTTCAGCTTCCTGAAGATCAGTCAATGTTACTCCCTGTACACAAAAAAGGTAAATTTAATCATGAGAGGCATTACAGCTTATTTCAAAGAATATTTTATAAGTAGACAAATTTAATATGAATGTATTAAAAGTCAAATACACATTTTTGGAACTGGTTTGAAAATTGAAACAATTTCTATCTGGCAAGTCACATTCATCCTATGAAGAAATTATCATGAGCAAGCACAATAATAGGTACTGGGAAAGACATAAAATGTGTGTAAGAAATAGTCTCTATATTTGAGAAATTAACAAAAACAAAGGGGAGATGACAGAAATATCACATGAATTCCTAAGAAGTTCAGAGAAAGAAGGAAAAACTGATATATACATTGTTTATATACTGAATTTATACGTATTTATATTTTATGTATATATTTGCAAAGATAATTTTGGCAAAGAAATAATTTTGAAGGATAAGGCCTGAAGAACAGGTTGGATTTCAAGAACTAAAGGTACAAAGACAAAAAAATATGTTAAGATTGTAGCAAATAGTTCAGCTTGAAATGTGAATAAGAATAAAGATCAAGAGTTGAATCTGGACTTTGGCGCTCCTCAATCATAGGAAAGGATAGACACAAGGTGATATATTAGAGATAACTAGAACAGCAAAGAAGTTACGGAGATGGCAGCTAGATTGAGTGACATATTCTTCATACCTGCACATTAGCTGTTTGAAATATCTATAACATAATAGACCTATTCCCCTACAAATATTCATAGAATTCTAATAATTACCAGGCATATTGATTAACACTTACTGAATTATCTGTGCCAGATACCATCTTTGTGCCAAAATATGATATTCAAAGATACACAAAGGCATATGTTAATTAGATTAAATATAATATTAACACTGTGACCATATACAAAAGGCTAGGGGAGGATTACTAAAGCAATCTTTATTTATTTATTTTTTTAAAGATTTTATTTATTTATTCATGAAAGACACACAGAGAGAGAGAGAGAGAGAGAGAGAGAGAGAGAGACAGGCAGAGGGAGAAGCAGGCTCCATGCAGGGAGCCCAACGTGGGACTTGATCCCAGGTCTCCAGGATCACAACCTGGGCTGAAGGTGGCGCTAAACCGCTGAGCACTCAGGCTGCCCCAGCAATCTTTAAGATTTACCTGCATTATACAGTGGCATCGATAGTTTTTTTCTTTAAGTTTTTAAAATCTTATTGAAGTAATCTCTACACTCAATGTGGGGCTCAAACTCCTGACTTCTTTCCTGACCTAGCTGGCTTCTGACGGAGCCAGCTAGGTGCCCTAATGACATCATTATTTCCACAGAGAAGTGAAAAAGAGAAAGGCAATTTATTTTGGAGCTTTATATATGATACACATTAAATATACCTGTGTTGATCTTCTAGACTGTCTTGCTTGTCTGGATCTTGCTTTTCTTTGGGATTCAGACTCTTCATCTCTAACAGGAGTGAGGTATGATCTATAGTAATAAGTAAAAATTGTTAGTTGGAGATACATGTGAATAACTATATATGAACATGTGAATGAATATAATAAGTTCAGCATTTTATTTTTTTTAAAGATTTTATTTATTCATTCATGAGACACAGAGAGAGAGACAGAGAGAGAGAGAGGCAGAGACACAGGCAGAGGGAGAAGCAGGCTCCCTGCAGGGAGCCCGACACGGGACTTGATCCCGGGTCTCCAGGATCATGCCCTGGGCTAAAGGCGGTGCTAAACCGCTGAGCCACCTGGGCTGCCCCATTTTCTGGGTTTTAAGAAGTTTTCAAATATGGTTACATCCATTCAAAAATTCAAGGATACACTCTGATAAATTTTTGATTGGAAATAATCATATTAACTTTTATTTTTCAAGTTCTTCCTAACACTTTTTTTTTTTTTTTAAAGTCATGCAACATCAGTCCCCTGAGCCCCTTTGTTCCTTCCCTGCAATACCACGCTAGATGATATGTGAAGTTATCTGGCTGAACTCTGGACTGCCAATGTCTTTTTAGGTACAATGATAGGACCGAAGGCACCATTCAACACACGGGATGGGATGACTACACCCCCTACATTCCTACCACTGTGCGTTTATTAATGATATTTTTGGCAGACATCATAGTCTTGTTCACACTTTGAGTTCTCTAGAAAGTCCAGTGTTTTATACATAAACTGCTTTAGAATCAACATCTTACTCCTGGTGACTGATTTTCTGATATAAAGAGGACTTCGTATTTATCTTCACTACATTTCATCTGACACATCGAAGCCCAAGTTCCACCCTGTCATAGGACACGCACCATTTCAAAAGCATGCAATCTATGTCAAGAGAGTAGTAATTAATTAATGAAGAGCTGAATAAGCAAAGATAAGACAGAGCCCTGCAACACAACAAAAAGCTTTCCTCCAATGATTAATATTATTTGGAAAGTTCAATCATTAATAGTTTATGTAGTGATATTACCATCTACTCCACATTTCCAAGAGAACCCTTGGAAGTAGAGTATCTCTATTTTCTATGTTGTTTATTAAATCTATCTAGTTTATACCACTTTGCCCCTCCCCTTTAAATTCTACTTTTTAAAAGAGCTGTTTAGTTTTAGTATGCTTTCCAATTTGTAATTCTCCCTTTAAATTCCCTGAAACTATACATATATCATAGCAAACTTCAGAATTTATTCCTGGTTTTATGCCTTATCTTTTATTGTTTCTATCTGTTCTCTAAAGCTCTAAGTTCAGAGAGTATAACACATCTCAAACTCCTTAGAATCATTTAATTTCTTCAAAATTCTTTCAGAAAACCCCATTCCTTTTGATTTATCTTTCGTTTCCTTTGAGCTCTTTATTTTTTAGAAATCTGTCTCTCTAAAACTAGAATACATGATTCATCATTTCTAGGATTAACCCTAAGATGACAAGGTCACCTGTCATCCAAAATCCCAGTTGCCTCAATTCCATCAATTAATTCTTACTTATTGGTTAAAGTTATTTCTAAAGGACTGGTTTTCTGTATTGCTTCTATTCTAATTACAGACAAACTTTACTCAAGGTAAGTTAAGAACTTCTCTAGAGGGGGTTTTTGACTAAGACATCCAACAGATTTAGAGAAAGATGAAAATTCTCTCCCTACTTTATTTTGGCTTGTTTTTATCATCTGGTTTGAGAAAGTATCACCTCTTTTCTCTATTTGGTTGAATGACTTATGGCACTATTTCATAATGAAATAATTTAATGTTTTTCTCTTTCTCCATATGTTCTCTATCTTGTTTTCACCTCTAGGTTTCTAGACTATCCTGAAAGATTATGTCTTTTTGGTATTATAGTAGCATTACATATAACTCCTAAGTCAGGCACACCTCATGAAGCATTAGAAGAGCTGTATCTTACTAAATGTTTCTACTAAAATACTGGTATTGATTTATGTTTTTAAACCTAAAAATTTTTTTTTAAAATTTAATTATGATAGTCACAGAGAGAGAGAGAGAGAGGCAGAGACATAGGCAGAGGGAGAAGCAGGCTCCATGCACCGGGAGCCTGATGTGGGATTCGATCCTGGGTCTCCAGGATCACGCCCTGGGCCAAAGGCAGGCGCCAAACCGCTGTGCCACCCAGGGATCCCTAAACCTAAAATTTTAATTAAAGAATTAAATGTCTGATTATTTGTTTTCTGTTACTTTTAATTTGACCTCCTAAAAGCGCAGGGCAAGAAAAAAATTCACTAAAGAAAACATTTTAGTTATCAGTATTTCATTTGTTTGACTTTCTTTTGGAGATTCTGCAACATATAGCTTCATCTCTACCAATGCACAGATCCAAAGAGATGAGCATAACTGGTAGGATACCTGCCCTCTTGACGGCCCACGATGCTACACTAAGCTTAATACTACTCTTTCATCCACTGTTCTATAATTTTCACTATTTATCAACTTTAAGCTTTTTATTTAGACATAACATACTAAAAAATAGATATAACTAATACTATTTTTATAACAGGTCTGATGATTTTTCTGGAACAAGTAATTTAAAGGTGAAAGAGAAGAACAATAAATTTGTTATTATAGTTTCAGTTTAAGAAAATTATTCTGGAATATAGTGAGGAGCTTCTTTGTGGTAGAAGTTGGTTATATGGATTTGGAAAATGCTATGCATTCTAACCTTCTCTAAGAAAAATCACAACATGTTAAAGGCTCTGAGAAAAATGGAAGGAAGAAACCTGTTTAACTTTATGCATTTCCCAAGATTATTTAAGTAGAAAATTTGCAGTATACCTATTACATGTGGAAAAGCGCTCTGTGGAACATCAGCTTGGAGAATATGTCCCGATGGCTATTTTTTTAGCCACTCATTTAGTATTTATTTATGCATTTACATGCAATTTATTGCTTTTGGGACTTCTCCGGGATGAGGAAAAGAAAACGTAAAAGGATATGAAACCGAAACGTAATAGCAAATCTGGTTAAATAGAAAAACTTTATAGCAGCTTAGATGGCTGCACATTATCACTTTAGCATTTCAGAAGCTGCTCTGAAAATAAGCATGAACATGGATTTCTGAATCTGATTCCTCTATGTAATGGAAAAAATTTTCATATTTAGTTTAGAACAAGGAAGTCTGCATTGCCATTTGCCCTTTTAATCCCCATGGCAGACAGAATTGATCAACCATTACACTCTATTCAAATGAGCCTCGATTTTTTTCAACAGTTTCAAGTTGCCATAAAAGTTAAATCTATTTAACATACCTATTTTACAATATACAAGTACAGGGGTAAAAATTACTAGATAGAAGACTTACAGTATCTGTTCATTTAAATTTTCTATATATTTCCTCCAAATTAGCATAAAAATCTAGTTAATCAATTTGTAATACATAATGTATTTCCTACTAATAGTCCTCATCTCATATTCAGCCTTTCTCCTCTCCTGGGGCTCCTATATAGAGCAGACCTCCGCAAACAAAATATAGAGAAGAAAATGAATTCATATATTTTATGTGAATTTAATTAATAGAGATGACCATCAAAAAACAGAATATATCAGTCAAAATCCACTGCTGTCTTAAATCATTACATACATATCATACCATTATACTGGATCTCTTTCTTAAAACTACCTAGGGCGCATAATTCTACTCCTTAGTAGTTTTAGATTGCTTACTATTTTCTGAGCAACTGAAAGGTTATTTTTAAATTAAGAATTTTCTATTAATTCCAATTATTCTATATATTTTTAATTTCACTGACTTTTAATTTTTATTTTATTTTTAAAAAAGATTTTATTTATTTATTCATGAGAGACAGAGAGAGAGAGAGAGAGGTAGAGACACAGGCAGAGGGAGAAGCAGGCTCCATGCAGGGAGCCCGATGCGGGACTCAACCCAGGGACTCCAGGATCACGTCCTGAGCCAAAGGCAGAGGCTTAACCACTTAGCCACCCAGGCATCCGTTTCACTACTTTTTTTTTGTCTCACTACTTTTTAACAAAAGATTTACTGCAGAGAGAAAGAGAGACAGACATAGACACACACACACACACACACAGAGAGAGAGAGAGAGAGAGAGAGAGAGAGAACACAAGGGGAGGGGCAGAGGGAGAGAGAGAGAATTCTAAGCAGACTGCCCACTGATTGGGGAGCCCACTGTGGGGCTTGCTTTCATGACCCTGATATTATAACCCAAGTCAAAATCATAAGTAGGATGTTCAACTAACTGAGGCACCCAGGCACATCAATCACTGACATTTATTAGCTGAAATATTTATATTTATTTATAATATTTATATTTTGGGTAGTCAACAATTTACATTTCTAAAAAACTGAAAACCGATCCTTGTTTTCCATTTAGCTTTTTTCCTTGCCGAGGGAAGATAAATGAGCAAATGCAAGCTGGCTGAGCCAAGGGAAAAAGGTGGAAGAATTATACAAAGCAACAGTTCATGTAAATTCATGCTACAAATATGAACTTATTAGTAAGATACTGTTTTGCAGTTTGAAAAGGCTGTAGAACTAGAAATATTTTTAAAAATGAAAAGAATTTGCTATCATGATCCATCTATTTAAAGCTAGCTTCTCTACTCCCACTCCTCACCACCATTAACCCATTGAAAATCTTAATAAAGACAGAAAATCCTCATTCAATCTTGACCAATAAAAATAACAAATCAGGAATACTATGGAATGTAATAGTGAGTATGGTAATTTTACATAATATCTGAAAGTATAGATGTAAGGCTACCTAAAAAGGAATATATGTATTGACTTATTTTTACCCACAATATATATATTCAAATACTAATATACACATCTTGAGGACAAATATCCACCCATACACATTTCAAAACCATTATTGAAATTTAATTGAAAGACAAACAGAAGAGGCCAACAATGTATTCAAAATTGCAAACAATTACTTGACATGAAACAAAACACCAACAATAATTACTGCAAACATCATTGAAACAAAGTAAGACAAATATCTCTAATATATACCAGAAAAATGTCAATAGACACATTTTGTTTCTTATGCTATTAAAATCTGTTCTGTCCTATTAATATCTCCAAATATTTAATTCTTAATCTTTAATGTCTCCTAGGATTAATTCTAAAAAGTGGAAACTCAACTCTCTCCAACAACCTTTTAATAAAGAAATCTGAGGTTAAGAATCATACTTTGCTTATTTTGAAACAACTGATGATTCTGGGAGATTATCATTAGGCTTTGTCACTGTAAACACTTTTAAAAGCATGGAATTCTATAAACAGAAAGTATCCTAAAAGTTAAAAATTATAAAATAAAATACCTCTTTTTACAGAAGAAATTCTGACCTGGAGAGCACTCTAACCTTGGGATTAAAGCAGAGAGCACTCAAAGGAGTAAAAGACTAAGGATGCCTCGACCTTTTTTCCTTCACTCCCCCTAGTCCATTAGCAAAGTCCTCAAATTTTTTTTTCACTATTAAAGAATGATGAATGCCTATGATCCACTAATCTCTGTTGGCTATATGGCCTTATCTGAAAACACCTCAAAAGTCTAAAACTAACTTAAATTTATAGAAAAGTGAAGTATTAATTTATTGTATGACCTATTCTGGTATTCAAATCACCAAATGTTAACAGCTTATAATGGTTTTATAGAAGTATCATTAAATTTCATCATAAAAATAGAATCAAAATGTAGACATATTGGTAGAAAATAAAGATGCAAATATAGAAAATAATTAATATTTACAAATTTAATGTTTTATTTTTCATATATTCACCACAAATATTACTGTAAGGATATTAATACGACAGGCCATGCACTTTGCTGGCACCAGAGACCAAGACTAGAGACTATATATGAATACTACTTGCCAGAAATATGACAAAGTTAATCTGGTTGGTATTTTCATTAAAAAAAAAGTTATGTAGTTAATTTAATTTTGAAAGAATAAAATATAGAAATGGTTGCACTGAGTTTCCTAAGACTTCCTTTATCTTCAAGATGAAAAACAAAATTCAAAGCCAGGAACTATGCATGATATAAGCAGAAAAAAACAGTTGACTGATTCTCCTGGAATCTTGGGCTTTGTCTTAGTTCTCATACTAATTAACTAAATAAAAGTGGAAAAGTCACTTAAAATAACTCTGGGTCTTAGTTTCCTTCTGTAAAGCAAGGATATCACAGGTAAGTTCCTTTCCACATCTATGATTCCGAAATACCAATTAGCAGCAGCAAGAAGCACACAAAATAAATTCATCAACTATTTAAGAAATTTAATTAATGAGTACCTTTTATGTGCTATTATTAAAACTAAATGAATGTATTCAATGTTCTTAAAAATTATTTGGCTTACATGTATGCCTAAAAGACCTTTCTTTAAGAGAATCTCAGAATCTTAAAATCTCAAAAATAAGAACAAAAACAGTTAACATCCACCTAAGCTTTTAATAATTTGGAAACAGAAGAATGAAAAATCTGTTTTTGTCACATTAGATCTAGTCTTCCATAAGTCTGATCTGATTGGGTGTGTTTAGATGTTCATCACAAAAATACCTTGAATTAAAACAACCACTAAAGAAGTGAAGATTGCTAAGAAGACTACTAAGTATCTGGCTCACTGCCCTAAGATAAAAACATCAATTCTGTCAGAGGGAGTCACCAAGCTGAAATGCTAATAATTGCCTATTATATCAATCTGCAAGTTCAGAGCTGATACAGGTTATTTCGTCATTTATTAACCTACTGAAGAGATGGTCACCAACTTGACAAGATCAAAAAACAAAACAAACAACTTTCATCACTGGGCAAGATACATCAGCAGTCCTGTGAGGATCTTTACACACCTGCGTCTCTCCCTGACCTCTGATGTGGAGGAGACAGTGCCAGCAGTAGTTGTAGTCAGGGTTGTGGTTGAGGCTGCAGCATTTACAACAGTTGGAGCAACAGGGATGGTCAATGCCGTAGGAACACTGTCCTTTTCTTTTTCAGTACTATCCTCAGCCCACAAACGATTTGAGGTACTATCGCATCATAAGCAGCAACACAAAAAGAGAAAAGGAAAACAGCTAAACAATGAAAGCACTTTCTAGCAGCCAAAACATGTGACTACAGGGATGGATTTTTTTTAAGACACATGGCAAGACATCTTTCAACTATGAACCAAAAAGCTCACCCAGAGCTGTTAAGGAGAAATTTACATTTTAAGTAGCCTGATTCAAGGAAAGTTAATAATTCAGGAACTTTAATTTTTTCCCCAGACATGCATAATTGCCTCTTTTGGAACCAATTTTTGCTTGTAAATAATTTTAATGAGGTAAATGAAAAAATCCAGAGCCCCACAATCTTCTAAACAAAAATGCATGCACGTACATAAGCACACAATAGGCTTGAACACAAAATGTATCTGTGACTCACCTGCTTTGTGTGCCTGCTGAGGAAGAACCCGTTGTAATCTTTGTAGTAGTGCTTGTGCTGGAAAGCAGGCTTTTCTGAAGCCCAGCTGCAGAGGTAACTGTTGGTGCTGATGTGGTGCTTGGAACACTAGAACTAATCAAATCATCTGGTCTTCTACCAAAGGAGCAACTAAAGGAAAGAGTCATATCTATAAAGGATGTGTTTATATGTGTATTCTATAGTTAATGTCTATATATCATACAGATTCAAAAGACTAGGAAAGATCTAAGAAACTGTGTTCCTAAATACACCACCAGCTCCAGCACCAAGAGTTGCATCTACAACTTGCTAGGAGTCTGGATGATTTCACTAATTTGGTGGTGTATCATTTTACTGCCTCCCCCCTCCCTCAAAAAGGACTCAAAGATGATCTGATCTGGAACTGTTTTTTTACATTCCTAGAACTGTTTTTTACATTCTTGGAACTGTTACAGATCATGTGGTCATGCCAGGCTGGGTCTGAGAAAAATAGGTTTGGTTTTATCAAAACCTTAACCAGGGAAGGTTAAGACGGATCTTTTTGAAGAAGAGTGTTGCAGTAATGAGGCATATCCTTAGGAGTGACCCATGCCTGTATTATTCTTGTTCATCTTTTACTCTTCTTTCTGGCTGCTTTTAGGCAGAGAAATATTTATGTCCCCCCCGCTCCTTCAATGTGATATAATTCCCAACATTTTCATTCAAGACATTTCCTTATTTCTGAGTTCTAAGAAAAGTGGAAACTTCCAGGTCACTAAATAATGACCAGATCACTGAAGACACTGATCTATTTCAACTGCTCTAGTCAATTATATAAGGAGTTCCTTTTAAATACGCTACAACCTAAAAGATACTTCTAATATATAAAGTCTAATTAAATATATATACAATAGGAAGACATAAATAGAAGCAAATTTTCACCCATCTTTAAATATATATTCTGTCTTTAAGTGATGTTTTATTTAAATAACAAAAGACACATTTGTTAAAGCATGTATTTTCTCAATGATATTGAGGGCTCCAAAAAATTGCCTCATATTTTTATAAAATAATACATGAAAGTTACTTAAGAATTATATTACCTTTTATGGTAAGTTGATCCTTCATTAACTGAGCTATTCTTTTTGAGATCATCTTCCCATTTTCTTCTTGTATAGGAACTACTTGTTCGTAAACTTGAAGAATCTCTGCGAAAAGAACATCCTTCAAATTCTGGTATATAATTTTACAATAGAATTAAGAAAGCAGTATATTAATAAACATTAGTAGAAGCAAAAACCAGTAAAATTCTTTGGGAAAACACTTTGGTACATTTACTTTTTCTTTTTTTAAATATTTTTTCATTTATTCATGAGAGACACAGAGAGGCAGAGACATAGGCAGAGGGAGAAGCAGGCTCCCCACAGGGAGCCTGAGGTGCGACTCGATCCCAGGACCCTGGGATCATGCCCTGAGCTGAAGGCAGATGCTCAACCACTAAGCCATCCAGGTGTCCCACTTTGGCATATTTATTAAGAAGTGAAAGTAATTCCAGTTCTAAGATTCTATTCCTAGGGTATATTCCTAATTATAGGAGGGGAAATTAAGATTTTATGGAAATTTTACTTATGATCACAAAATATCAGACAATTTAAATGTCCCCATTTGGGGAGGAGAGAGGGGAGAGCGAATCCCAAGCAGGCCCAGCAAAGGGCCTGAGGCGGGGTTCATGTCACAACCCAGAGCTGAAGTCAAGAGTTGGATACTTAAGCAAATGAGTCATCCAAGCACCCCAATAAAGATTTCATAGTAAAAACATAAAGCAAATTATAATGAATGCACCTGTTTTCTTTCTCTTCAATGTCAGATGTACTGGCTAGTCGTCTTGGTATTGTAGGCGCAACATACGCAAGCCTAGTTCCTTTACTATCTTTCTCCTACACAAAGGAAAAAAAAAAGGAGTAAAAACAAATCTGCGTGATATTACAGGAGCTGCTAAAAGTATTAAGGAAAGAGTATTAAACAGTGTACAATTATACAGCCATCACAGTTCACTTTACTGTATGTTTCCAAAGTTCCTAGCTACACTTTAAAATTAATCTCTATTAATACTATAAACACTAAAAGCCTATTTAAACCAATTTTCTTTTCTTTCTACTTTAATCTAGATTTAGACAATATTTTAATATAAGGAAAAAACTTCTTCTACACTTTAATGACTTTTTTTAAACTTCTATAACAGATTATGTAAGGTAATGCAGTATAATAAAGTAAAATATTCTTATTTTTCCAGAGAAATAAGGTCTCAAATATGGTTGATGGGTTAAGTCTCAGTTATTTATGTTATGTAAGTTATTTACTACTTCGATGTAACATTAAAATATGCAGAACGAAAATTACTTAGATTATACTTATCGAAATCAGGTTGAGACTCTAGTAGTAACAGCATCTGATATATTCCCACTATACTGGCATCAAGTACTTGGAAAATAATTGGGCAATCAATTTATAAAAATAAAAAAACATTAAAATTACTTGATGAGAAATTCCATTTCTGAATCTGATACAAAGAAACACTTTTAAATAGAGGAAGGAAACTATCTGGAAAAAAGTCCAAGCACTAGAAATGCAACAGAAAATAAATAATCTAGCTAAATAAATTATCACTGAATGAACTGTGGTACATTCTACTTGATATAATTTATAACTTAATACTACCTTCCAAATATAGTTACTAAAACTATTCATCAGAAAGAGGTTGCTTTTGATGTATCAGATGAAATAGCAGATAAAAAATTACAGGTATTGGATGAATGGACCCTATGAGTATAATTACATTCTGGAACAAATAAATAAATTTTAGAATAAATGCCCCTTAATACGTTTTATTGCAGGCTTTTAAGTAGGGTGAAGTTTTTTTTTGAGTATAGTCTCATAATCTAATTTTTGGGTGAATACATCTGATCTTCCTAATACTTTTAGAGGTGAACTTCATTTTATTGCACTTAACAGAAATTGTTTTTACAAATTGAAATTTGTTACAACCCTCCATCAAGCAAGTACATTCCAGCATATCCAACAGCTTTTGCTCACTTTGTGTCTACGTCACAAATTGTCACAATATTGGTGATTCCCACAATATTTTAATATATTTTTTTAAAGACTTATGAGCAGGGGAAGGGCAGAGAGAGAGAGAGAGAAGGAGAAAGAATCTTAAGCAGACTCTGCACTGAGGGTAGAGCCCTCATCATAAGCTGAGCCCAAACCAAGAGCCAAACACTTAGCCAACTGAGCTGTCCAGGTACCTCCAAGTGTTTTCATTATTATTATATTTGCTGTGGCGATCTCTGATCAGTGATTACAAACTGCTGAGAGCTCAGATTATGATTAGTGCTTTTTACCTTTAATAAAGTATTTTTTAATTAAGGCATGTATATTTTCTTTAGACATAATGTAACTGCACACTAAGTGACTATAGTATAAATATATTTTTTAAATACAATGGGAAAGAAAAACATTCATCTGACTTGCCCTATTGTAGTGGTCTGGAGTCAAACCCACAGTATCCCTGATATATGCCTGTAATTCCATATGGACATTTCTTTAAGGTGGGTATATTTGTATTATCATGTGATTCCTTAAGTCAGGTGAATTAAGTTCATACACAGATCTAATAATGATATACAGTAGAAAATTCATCATATTTGATGTTCCTAAAAAACAAATTTTTAGAATTTTGATAGAAATCAGATTGTGAAATAGATTACCTTTTCTTTATTATCCAAAGAGGAGGAAAGCCTGGGACTTGAAGCTGAACGCATAACACCTGCAGTGTCTTTGTCTTTCTGAGCCTCTTTAGATGCTGTGATTTCTGCAAGTGCACCATAACTGCCAGTCTTTCTAAGTCCTAATCTCCAAGATGCAGGAGACTCATCCTTTCTCTCTTCTTCTTTGGGAGAAACTTTTGTAGCTGAGGTTGGAAACTGTTTTTATTTTATTTTTAAGGAAAAGAAAAAAAATTATCAAGACTAATCAATCCTAAGCTGGAAATGACAAGTTTACAGATAATATGTTTCAAATTATAGTTAATAGTTTCAGGAGAAACACTTTTACTAAGTAGGTTAATGTCTTAGTAAAAAAATGTAAAGATCTAAAACTGAAAAAAAAAAAAAAAAAAGAACTACCTTTCCAAAAGTTAGATTTAATAACACACTCCACACTTTATATCACACAGAAAAATTATGATGCAAATACAGAGAACAGAAATGAGCACACCATAAGGACTATAAAACCATGCATCTTTGGAACCAATATTCATATTAAACTTGTTATGCTGTAACCTAATATAAATCCTTGCACATAGAAATGCCTCACCATAGATTTTTCACCCTTATTGGGCACAAGAACAATGCCAGTTTTGCGCAAGCCCTGCCTCCATGATGCAGGATCTACTGATTCCACCACAGGCATGATGGGAGCAATGAAATCATACTAAAGCCAATTAAAATAAGACAGGTAAAGAGATAAAGATTGAAAGCATAAAAACAGAAAAGGAAATTATGATCAAAACACACTTTTTAAAAAAGAATTTTATAACAAATTAAAACCCAATAACTGGGTAATGATTCAATCTTAAAAGTCACTAGGAACAAGTTCTAGTTTTAGCATGAGAGAGATTCTGAAAGAATCTAATAAAGAAATTTCTAAAGCAGTTAAAGGCACACAGAGCAGATAATGTTGCAGTATATGAATGAACAAACTATTGCGCTTCAATTTTGATTTTATTCATTTATATACTTGAGTTAAAACATTTTTAATTCTGCATAATCAACAAAAAGCAATAACTGGTAGATCTTCCACTTATAATACTTAATTCAGTATTTTTAATACCATAGCCTTAAACTTATTATTTGATTTTACCACCAAATGCTAATTTAAACATTCTAACTAAAAACTAATTTTTTTGTACAAATACTTTCCAAAAGCCCTAAAAATGAAACATGTGGTACCTTTAACTAGTTCATTTCATTAACTCACAAAGTTTAAATATTTAACTGCAATTAAGAATAGATGGTTAAATACAGTAATTAACTAGTTCCTATAAGCATAGGATATGGGTAATTTAAAAAACCCACTTTTTTCCATAGTTATTACCATAGTTGTCTATAATTAAGCAGTTTAAGAGAGCTTGTTAAAGCACCTAGGATGTCAGAGGGCTATTTCATAGACAAAACTATTGTGTAATATGTTTCCTGTAATTAATTCCTATCAATAGGGTAAAAAAAATAGACTCATGATATACCGCATTCCTCAGTTCCCAAAATGTGCATTGAGGTATTCTAGGGTGCCAGAGTAAAATCACAAAGGCACTGTAAGATATTTTAAAGTTTTGAGAAAAAGCACAGTGACATCTGTTGGATGTTGCACAAACTGCCATTGTTAACTTACTTGCACTTAACTACTTAATAAACGGAACAGAGGTACTTGTTTTGGCCAAGAGGCACTGTGAAAAAAATTAATAAAACATTAAGGGTTCCAATGACCGAGAAAGTCCAGGGACTTCTGTAACATTTATACAATAATACAGGCACTGAGATGATTGGTTATTGATTTCTGAGCCTGAAGTCATAGCATTCAGGAACAGGGGTTGGTAAACTTTTCTATAAAGGACCATTTATGAATTTTAGGTTTTGCAGACCATAGAGTCTCTGTTATAACTATTCATTTACACTGTTGCACAAAAGCAGCCACAGGTAATACATAAGTGAATGAACGTAGCTGTTGATCTAATAAAACTTTATTTAGGCACATTGGAATTTCAATTTGTGTCACAAAGTATTCTTTTGATTTTCTCAACCATTTAAAAATATTAAAACCCTGGGCAGCCCGGGTGGCTCAGTGGTTTAGCACCACTTCAGCCCAGGGTGTGATCCTGGAGACCCAGGATCGAGTCCCACATCGGGCTCCCTGCATGGAGCCTGCTTGTCCCTCTGCCTGTATCTGCCTGCCTCTCTCTCTCTGTTTCTCATGAACAAATAAATAAAATCTTTAAAAATAAATCAATAAAAATATTAAAACCCCAAATGGAAATAAAGGTACCCCCTCCATGATAAAATAGGTAACCTAACATTTACTGAATGTTACAACAGAAGCTAACATTTAATAGATGTTTACTCCTGTCAGGTTCTAAGCTTAAAAGTGCTTTTGATGGGTTATCTCATTTAGTCTTTGCAACCACCCAATGAAATGCTATTATTACTGCTGTTTTAGAGTTGAGAAAGATGAGGCAGTATTATTCATTTTGAAATGGACATTTGTTTGCACTGCAATGATTGATATACCTTCATTCTGCCTAATGCGAATTTGTGTTTAAGGGTTTATGTGTTTCAGAGCTCCTTTCAATTTTATTTGGTCTGTATATAAACATCTCTGAAATACTCAACTACACCTGCTCCCTGACACTCTTCTTTTGGTTTTTGTAACAGGGCACTGTTTTGACTTTCTTACTCTTCTGACCACCCTCCTTCTTGGTCTTCGTGTTGTTGTTAGCATAGTCCTGCAACATAAGCATCTCAGGAGTCTGTTCTCAGATATCCCAGCTTCCTTTTCTACTTCCTTCTCCTGAGGGTTAGGAATAGGGTCTTCTATCCTTCCTCAAGCTAAATATTAACTGTACTCAGCTTATTCTAAAATTTATCTCTAGTTCAGTCTGACTCCTAAATTCCCAGCCCTGAATTTCTATTTACCTGGAGAATGAACCATACAGAACTACCATTAGAACCTGAAACTCGACATATTTAAAATCAAACACCTTTATTTCCAAACTGGCTCTCCCTCAGTTTCCTATTTCTGTTAGCAATGATAAATTTCTTCAATTCCCTATATTTGAAACTTCATAGTCATGTTAGACTTCTTAGTCATTTTCCCCCATTTATAAATTCCCCCAAGTCTCTGAATCTCCTCTCCTTTATAAGACCACTGCCACTTCTGTTGTTTATCATCTTGGGCAACTTCAATGACTTTCTAATCAATCTTCTCTGAATTAGCCTCTCCTCAAATATACCTGTATGTTGCTGCCAAAATATATCCTATAAAGAATAATTCTCTCATGGCCTTGCACAAACATTTTCTATGGTTCTCTACTATCTATCAAACTATAAAAATGTTACCAAAGAAATGAAGACATTCCATAATCTGGCTTTATTTTCCTGTTTTACTTTGTATATGTACCCTAAAATCAACCAAATTTCACAACTTATTTTTTCCTACAAACTATTCCACATTATCCCAACTTTGCTCACATTGTTTATCTTCTCTTCCTTTCAGTAAACTTACAAACTCTCCTTCTCTCTGTCAGCTGAAGAACTATCTACTCATTCAAGATCTCAAATGTTGTAATTTTATTACCTCAAATCAAATATGATCTCTTCCATTTTTACTTTTTCAATATTTATTTAACTGAGAGAGCGAGAGAGCATGTGTGTGTTTGCGCACGCACTTGGGAGCAAGCACATGTTATGGGTTGGGAGGGACAGAGGGAAAGGGAGAGAGTCCCAAACAGGCTCTGCTCAACTTATTATGCCACCCAGGCAACTCTCTCTTCCGTTTTATTCTACATTTGTACACTTTTACTGGCATATATCATATGCCCACAGTACATAGTTTTTTGTGTGTGTGTGTGTTTTCCTTTTTTTCTTTTGAATCCATGAGAGACACAGAGAGGGAGAGGGAGAGACACAGGCAGAGGGAGAAGCAGGCTCCATGCAGGGAGCCCAATGCGAGACTCGATCCCAGGATTCCAGGATCACGCCCTGAGCCAAAGGCAGATGCTTAACCGCTGAGTCACTCAGGCATCCCAATACAGAGTTTTTTTTTTTTTATTAAATTCTTATTATACTTAATTGGACCCAATCAAAATATGTAATTCCAAGAAAATTTTGAATTTTTACCATCTAGTAAATACAGTTCACATTTATCAGAATTTATGTGTCTACAGCAAAATAGGTAATATTTTTCAGAGATCCCAACAGTATTTATTTTGATTAAAGAGAGTATATAAACTTACTGTTAAAATTTCAGTTTACTTATTATTATTTTTTTTTAGATTTTATTTATTTATTTATTCATGAGCAACACAGAGAGAGAGACAGAGAGAAAGAGAGGCAGAGACACAGGCAGAGGGAGAAGCAGGCTCCACGCAGGGAGCCCGACGCGGAACTCGATCCCGGGTCTCCAGGACCACGCCCAGGGCCGCAGGCGGCGCCAAACCGCTGCGCCACTGGGGCTGTCCTCAGTTTACTTATTATTCAGTTTTTAATAATCTCTACACCCATTGCAGTTTTAAACTCATGACCCCGAGATCAAGAGTCACGTGGTCTCCTGACTGAGTCAGCCAGGTGCCCCTATGGTTAAAATTTTAAATCATATACCAAACTGGTAATTTTATAGGAAACATCTCTACAAATCACTGGTGTCACAGCTACATAAATAGTTCTTTAATATTAGCTGAAGAGTTAAGAACTTAAAGGAAGATCATTTAAAAAGAATGTATCTACATTTCTCTGTAGCTATCCTGAGTTATTAGAGAATATAAATGATATTTAATGCTGTTATAGAGCTTCCTGTTTTGTGATCTATCCCTTGCCATGAGTATGTGCATGTTTTAGCACTGGTGGAGAAAGCAATAAAACTGAAGATACCTTTGTCTAAATATTAAAACCAGAGTAGTGAGTAGGAATCTAAAAATAGAGCTCTTAACCACAAAATCTTTTTTTTTTTTTTCATTTTTTTTTTAATTAATTTTTATTGGTGTTCAATTTACCAACATACAGAAAAACTGCCACAAAATCTTTTAAGATGCATTTACAGATTAACAATTCATCTAAAGAAATTCATCTGTTAGGTCTAAGTAAAGGAAAATTCTTGAAACTTAACAAAACATTAAAATGCTAAATTAACATAGAAAGTATCACTGAACATAACAAGGTTTAAAAGTCTTACAAAGGGCAGCCCGGGGGGCCCAGCGGTTTAGTGCCGCCTTCAGCCCAGGGTGTGATCCCGGAGACCTGGGATCGAGTCCCACGTCAGGCTCCCTGCATGGAGCCTGCTTCTCCCTCTGCCTGTGTCTCTGCCTCTCTCATGAATAAATAAAATCTTTAATATAAATAAATAAATAAATAAATAATAAATAAAAGTCATATAAAATAAGATTGTTCTATCCATTAAAATAATACTTCAAATTATTTGTATACCATGACTTTATTGATTAAAATAAAATTTGGCTACAAAACCTTAAGAATAAAGACTAAAAAAACATAATCTTCAAAGTAAGCTATGATATCTGAAATTGAAAACAAAATGGAGTTTCTCAATATGCAAATCATAGAAGCAGATGGTTATTAGATCAATTTAATTACAGAATCAGAAGTAGTTCTGAATAAGGATTTTTTTATAGGAAAGAGGTTACTGGCGTAACTCTTAACAGTTATTATTACTCCTACAGTAAGTTATAACTTTAACAATTATTAAAAGTTATTACGAGCAATTAAGTTATTAAATTTGGGGCTATGCTTGAGAAAAATATAATTGATCAAAAGAAGTCTAGGGCAATTACTGGACTATAGTAGGAGACTGCTTAGTTAAATACTCAAAAGAATGAGAGCCAGTTAGTTATTTGTGGCCAGATATTTCAAGGGGATGAGCTTTTGGGAACTTCTGATAATCCTACAATTTCAACATATATTAAATTAAAAGAGCTAAAGTCTGGTACTTATTGAAGAAGTATACAAGGGTTCTAGAATTAAATAAAGTTTAAAGCAGCCTATGATGACTCCTGTTATAGCATGATAATTATCTTTAAAATTCTGCAATTACCCCTGGAGGATTTCATTTTTAAGAATATACGATTATTATCACGTGAACATAGGTTCTAGCTGAATTCAGTGAATTCAGGAAGCACTCAGTTCTGGAATACAGAAGGTAAGATAAATCATTCGCATCATTTCCTGATATTCAAACAGTACCAGTGAAATCTATACATTTCTACCACTAAGAATCCACATTATCTCTTTCCTCAGTAAGAGTTTTAGAAAAAGATTATTACCAGCAGTATGGATTTTCAAAAAATTCTCTAGTTTATTATTCTAAAAGATTCATATTTTGATGGGCAGCCCTGGTGGCGCAGTGGTTTAGCACCGCCTTCAGCCAGGGGTGGATCCTGGAGACCCGGGATCGAGTCCCATATCGGGTTCCCTGCATGGAGCCTGCTTCTCCCTCTGCCTGTGTCTCTGCCTCTCTCTCTCTCTGCAGTTCTATGAATAAATAAATAAAATATTAAAAAAAAAAAGATTCATATTTTGACCACTTGGAGCCAAATCCAAAGATCAAGAATGTCGACAATATAATAGAAACACTATAGGGATTTAAAATCAGTCCTCAAACCCATGCCAACCAAATAATGTCAGATAAGCAACAAAATAAGAAGTCCAAAGGCAGAGACATGACAGTTAAACATAATGTGCAATCCCTCAGTGGACCCTTGATTTAAAAAAACAAACAGAAAAACATTAGTAGGAGGACAATTGAAAAAATTTTGACTAAGATTTGTATATAATAAACATAGATAATAGTATTATATCATAGTTAAATATTCTAAATAGGATCATTTTAGTATGAGAATGAAGGAAAATGCTTTTGTATTTAGGACATTCATACTCAAGAATTTGTGGGTAAAGAGTTATATTGATTGCACTCAATTCTTAAATGTTTCCACAAAAAAGTGTGTGTGTGTGTGTGTGTGTATACACAGACAGGGAAATGAGTATGCTCATTAAAGATAAGTATGGGTTGGTGGAAAGAGGGCTTTAAAAAGAGACCAGTGGTAAAAAAAAAAAAGATAAAATAGAACAACGCCCATAATCTTTAATTTGGGTTAAAATAACTACAGGTTTCAGAGTAGCAGGAAAAGAAAAATCTTTAAAAAGATGAACACACTAATTGGAAAGCACTGTTTGGTGGAGAAAAGGAGCAAAAAGATAGAGAACAAATTGGAAACAGAACAAGGGAGAAGAGGAAGAAATGAAACTAACAATTTGAGAGCGCTTAGTCAATTAGCCAGGCTCTCTCTCTCAACCAAAGTCATAATACTAATTTATTTTCTCTTTGTTTATTATTTTTGTTTGGCTTTCTCCTGATAGATAAGGAAGACAGTAACTTGCTCAAGGTCCTTACAATTAATAAGCAGTGGGGTCAGGAGTGGATCTCTGGTTTATTCGACATCAGATATCATACTCTTACTGGCATAACATACCTGCATGCCTGGTGCTTTATATAGAGTTAGAAAATCTAGATTCTAGCTGTCTCCTTGATTTTTGATAGTATTTTCTGTGCTTAATTCACACATATGTCAAATTATCAAAATGCACCTTTACTGAACAGGGATAAAGAATATAAAACCCATGTTTCTCAGAAGTTCAACAGAAATAAAAACTACCACGACTATAAGTTTTTATGTGCAAACTAATACTTTCTCAGTCAAATTAAAAATAAAAATATATTCTTATTCTAACCCTTAAATATTTTTGGAATAAACCATAAAAATTTAAGAACTGTCTTAATGCTTTAGTACTTAAACAGAGTTTATGTATTTTTAACAAACACAATTTTAGCTTACCTTTTTCATAGGTGATGTAGGGGTTGCCTGACCAGATGACACAGGTGTTGTGACGGCCACAGGAGCCGCTGGTGTACTAGAAGTATTGGCATTAGTTACGGAAGCCATGGGCTTTGTCTTATCTATTACAAAAACACAAAAAATATTGAGTAGGATTCAGTATGGATTGTTTCAATGCTAGAAAAATAGTATTTTATATTTATTTTTGTTTAAGGTTTTGTTAATTCAAGTCTTTTCTAGTTTTCTCCCTTATAACAAGTGATTTTTTTTCAAGGAGTTTCTAGAAATGTCTCAATATGTATGCTGAAATAAATAATAGAACATGATGACATACAACAAAGCTTCTAAGAATAAAAAGTAAAAACAGAATCTGACTAATATATTTAACATTACAGAAATATAAAAGGTTACGAGAACAAACCTCAAGTGTCCACCATCCAATTTATCATTATTAATATTGTTAAAGCCCTTCTATTAATTTGATTTCAATGAAGAATAAAAATTTCAAGTGCTAGAGGAAAAAAAAGCCCAAAAGCAAAATATGCTTCCCTTGTTATTTCTTCAACTACCTCTCAAATTTGTAAATCATTTGGAAGGAAATTAAACTTTTGGTTGAGTTCCTATTTCCAGCTCATTTATGAGGGGAAAAAAAAACACTTATAAAAAACCAGTTTGGTAAATACTTTATGAAAGAAAATTCAGCAAAATCATTATTTTACATCAAATAGTTTCCCAAGGAAATAACCTTACAAAAAAGTAGTAAAAGAAATAACTTACAAGTTGTCAAATCAAGCTGTAGCTCTACAGGGAAATGACTGTTTTCTCAAGCTTGCCAAATAAAGTATGATAAAACCTTGATGATATTAAAAGAATGAGACAGAGGGAACTATACAGCATTTACATGGATTAATTCTTGAGATAGAGTCAAATTTTCCTGGCAAAACCAACCACTAGCAACAGGAAGAACAAAATTATCATAGTACAATGTTTCAGAGGAACATTTAAAGTTAGCTCAGTGAGAAACTGAGCAGAGAGTGATTGGTATGCTTAAACTCCAAAGGAGGAATACAATGCAACTTGATGGCAATTAGTTCTATTTGTAGTTACAGAACAGTATAGTTTATCATAAAAAAAAAAGAAAAGGAGAAAGAACAAACTAACCGTTTACAAAGAACTATCCAGATCATTTAGTCCAATTCTTATTTAATAAGCAAGGAAATTTCAACCAAAGAGGTCAGGAGACTTGCTTGTTAATGGCAAGACTGGCCTCATCTGAAGTCTTATTTATTTATTTTTTTGTCTTGTTTGTTTTAAATAGTTCCCTAAAGCCCAACATGGAACAGTGAATTAATTATATATAAGGGGCCAATTAAGAAAACATTAATAACAAAATCTCAAAAATTTCTGTGAGATGCTTGGATTCTTGAATTCTACTACATAAGTAGTATAAAAACTGACATATTAGTTAAAAGATCCAGGTACTAGTTCTGGCTTTCTTGTGCACACATACTGTGATCTGATTAGTAGTGATACATTCTACCGCAGATTGGGGGCCAAAGCATGTCTCAAAGGGAGGAGAGTAACTACATAAAAAATAACTTTAAAACTTGTGGATATCTAAATCTAAATTTAAATTTCAATAATATCATTTCAGCTTCTAGTTTTCATAAAATGAACAAAGGAAACAGCACAAATTTAACTGAAATGATATCTACCTAATATCATGTGATATTACACTAATAGCATGTGTATTAATCTTATTTAAATTAGCAGAGTTGAATTTTATAAAATTATTATGCAAAGTTAGCACTTTACTACAAAGCATTGTTTTACAGTACCCATATAAAGCAGGAAAAATCTAGGAAATCTGAGATTACAGAGATATCTGAGATTAAATAAATTAACCACAGATACAATTACTCATAAACCAGTCCATGTTTTTAAAAACTGTGCATGCCCATTCTCATATAATTTACTTTTATAATTAGAAATATTTTAATTAGCATGTCATAAAATCAAATTATAATATTCAATGACTACTCAGTTGCTTTATTTTCCAATTTTACCCATACTGTCACCAAAACAAAAGATAAGCTGATTTATCTTCCAGCAATATGACAGCAATAAATTAAAAGTTATATTCCTGGTGACTAAAATCTAGCCATTTACAGATCTCAAAAACTCTTTGTGGTTTTACCAAAAAATAATTTACTTGTAGGGTTATTAGTAAGCTTCAAAAAAATAAAGGAATTTAAAACACACTACCTGGCAACAAAGCTAGCCTTTATCTGTTTAACATTTTGTTTTTAATGGGAAACAGATAATGAGTAACTTTTCTGATAGGTTCATTTGGTAAATTTTAGCTTCTGCATTTTCTTACAGGAAATATTTTGCTGAGCAAAAATAAAATGATCTAAAACTGTTATTGCTGTGTCTAGAGGAAATAAGGAAGCCCAAGAAATTCTAGAGTTTCATATTTACTGATGACCACCATACCGATCCTGATAAGGATACATTTTTTTTTAATCAAAAATCTTAATGGAAATGGACTATTTTTTCTGATAAATTTACATGTTAAAACATCAGGCTATACAACTCAAAAAATGGCAATAAGGGAATTTCACATTGGTCAGAAGATATGAATGATTAACTGATGCACAATAAGAAAAAAATGTTATTTAATAAAAAGCACTCTGAGTTGGTAAATTGAACTTCGATAAAAACAAATGAAAAAAATTAAAAAAAAATAAAAAGCACTCTGATAAATAAAATGTGTAAAAACATGTGGGTCAGATGAAGCAATGCAGAAACCATACCCTTGAAAATAAAAAGGAAAAGAATGTAAATTGTGATAAAGACTTTGTAAAGAAATCTGGCAACATCCATGAAAACTGAAAATGTGACTAAATAATTCAATATTTAAGTATACCTAGTAGAGAATCTCTTACCTATATAAAGAGGCAATTGTACAAATGATCACTACGTCACTGTCAACAATGGAAAAATGAGAGTAAGATAAATTTTTATCAGAAGGGAGACCAATGTATTTAGTGAATACTATACAACAACCAGAGGTAAGTTATGCAGGTAAAGATACAGACAGATGTAAATAAATCTAAAAAATACAACTTCTGAGTGAAAACAAAAAGCAAGTTGCATAACAACTCCTAGGTATAAAAATAAAAACACAAAATTGTTCTATAATTACTGTATTTTACTTCTGAATGTATGAGATGAGAATGTAAAAATAGAATGGAAGATCAAAGAGAAAACTCAAGGTAGTTACTGACTTTGGCAAGAAAGGAAAGGGAAACAGACTAGGGCTCATGGTTAAAGAAGACAACTGTAATTTTAAAATTTTATTAGAACAAAAATTTGAAGCAAATATAACTAAATGTCAACAACTGTTCATTCTTGGTAGCTGGAATATGAAGATGTATTATACTTTCCTGTATCTTCAACATTTCTCGAAACAAAGCAAATTTCGCCACACCCCACAGGAAAGTATCTTGACTCAGCCTCAAATTTCTAAAATTTTACTATAATTTAGCAAATATTTGGGATGATACTGGGATCAGCTTCCTGGGTTTCTGGGCCTCAGGAAGTATCAGGAGCATTCTTGAATTGCTGGGAACCCATTTATACCCTATCTGTACCATCCTAAGAGAACCTTCACCTTCTTCAAACCTAAAAATACAGTTCAGCAAAACGCAGAGATGAGTAAGAACCTCCAGGTCATTAGAGAACAATAATCCACAACTATACTCAAGTTTCTAATACTCCCTGAAAGATAATTTACTGGCTTGTCAACATCTGAACAAGTAGCAAATCAGCCAAAAAGTTTCAAAATTAAAGCCTAAGTTTATCCTACTTTACATTCCATCAAAATGCAGTGAAAATCCCGTTATGCTTCAAATTTTACCTGTTTCAGCTTCTGATTCTGAGTCATCTTCTTCATCTTCTTCACTCGAGCAGCTAGATTCATCTTTCTTTCCTTCTTCTTCATCATCAACTTTTTCTTGTTCTAGAGATTCAATACGGGATGCATTTTTCTCTGGCTCAATAATCAGTGTCTCTTTGCTGTGAAAGGAAAACAGTTTTCAAATGATTAAAAACACGAAAGACCAAAAATAATTAATCATTAATTTTTCTCAGATGCACAAAAATCTAATAATCATGTCTATGGTCTTCATGCCAATTTATTCATAACAATAACAAAATCTACTTTAATATTTTACTTACTTTTAATTTTTATTTATTTATTTGACAGAGAGAGAGAGCACAAGCAGGGGGAAGGGCAGAGGCAGAGGGAGAAGCATACTCCCCGCTGAGTAGGGACCTCGACATGGGGCTTGATCTCAGGACCCTAGGATCATGACCTGAGTTGACATAGTTATTTGTCACCCTGACTGAGCCACCCATGTTGCCACATAGAATACTTTACTTACTTTTTAAAGGTCTTCTGTGACTGGTTATTGTCCATATTGGCTGTTGATTCAATTAGCGGAGATTTCTTTTCCCGTTTTTCACTATGCAGCTTTATAAAAGTTATGCAAATAAAAATAAGAATACTATTAAAATAGTATTCATGAGTAAAACACAGTATTTGAGATAACAACAAAGTAGTTTTCCAAACATGAAACAAAACCAAAACAAAACAAATAAAAGATTTAAGTTTTACCTGGAAAAAAAAAGGGGGTGGAGGCTTGAATAAAGAATAAACAGGACTAAATAGTTAAAAAGCTAAATGAAGGACAAAGTTGAAGTTTTTGCTCCCTCCAACTTTAGATCACTGAAAAAGTCAGGACCAATGAGCCACTTAGGATGTTTAATGGTACTCTATACTTAAAAATGTTTCCTACTTAGAAAATTTCTTCCTTATCTAGGGCCCGCTATTTTAGAAATCTGAGATATTTTTAGTCTCCATCTTCTAAGCAAACTTTATCATGAAATTACAAAAACCATGTTATTCTTGGGTACATTATACATTATAGAAATACTCATTTTGTGAAGGGGAGGTAAGAGAAACGGGCATAAGCAATACAAAAGGTTGAACACTACTACTATTCCTTTATTCTCTTTTACTGTCATATGGTTTTGACTGTCAGGAAGAACTTAAAATCAAAAAGTATAAAACATCACAAAAATACTTTCTCAACTGTCTGAAAGTTAATGCTATTAGGAAAATTCACTACTACAATTTTTAGACAGTCATCACACATACCAGATTTTGTTTCTTTTGCAATTCTTCTAAATATCCTAAAATATCTTCATCTGCTACATCAAACGCTGTCTGGCCCTAGGTAGGAAACAAAGGGGGTTGGTGATGGTAAAAAGTCAATAAACTATAATCATATCGAAAGAAGTTAGATAACATTTTGTTATGTATGCAGTTATGTATGTAGTTTGTTATGGATGTAGTAACACAACAGTATATGACTAAAGGAGATGTATGAGAAATCCATATGAGAGAGAAGCAGCTGATATATCTCCCCTTACTCTCTTTGGTAACAGCTTTATTGACATAAGACTCACCATACAAATAGCCATTTAAAGCGTACAACTCAACTGTTTTTAGTATATTCACAGAGAATTACAACCTTCACCATAATCACTATAGGACATTTTCATCACCCCAAAAAGAAATGACCTCCCAACCTCATCTCCTTTCCCAATCCTCTAGCCCAAGGCAACCACTAATCTATGTTCTGTTACTATAGATTTGCCTGTTCTGAACATTTCATGTAAGTGGAGTCATACAATACATGGTCCTTTGTGACTGGCTTCTTTCACTTTGTATGTTTTCAAGTTTCATCCATGTTGCCACATAGAATACTAACTGTAATCTTTTTTTATTGCTGAATAATTGCACGACATACCACATGTGTTAATCTATTTATCAGTTGGTGGATATTTGCTTTTGCTTTCTACTTTTTGGTAATATATAACAATACTGCTATGAACATTTGTGTACAAGTTTCTGAGTGAACATTTGTTTTCATTGTTGGGGGGACATAGCTCTAAGCGAAATTACTGGGTCATGTGATAACTATATGTTTAAGCTTTTAAGGCCTTTTTTCTTTTGTTACCTCCATAATAATTAAAGTCTTAACAGAATAACAAAATAAAAATATATAAAATATATATATATTTCTAAACTGCCTAAAAGTTCAGCCAGCCACAGGTATGCCTTCGTTTCAAAAATTAGCTCAGATGCACATCTGTCAATCTATTTTTATTCACTGTGGAAAAGAAAATTTCAAAGAGCTGTTGACTAAACATAGTAAGGTTTTCTCCCATTGCCTACATTTGTCCTTATAATAACCCTACTGGTACAGGTTTCCAGAATGTCAAAAAAAGTTTGGTATTATAATACATTCTACTTTATATGTTGGCCAATATATGATCCTTTCTTAGAAAAAAAATTTTTTTCAACTAGAAAATATATCATTCTGAAAGAAAATTCAAATTTCTTTGATAAAAGGAATCTTGCAGCTACAAAAAAGCCAGATGAGTAGAAAATAATGACTTCTAAAATCACATAAACTCTTTCATTAAAAAATAAATCTACAACTCTCAATTCTAGACCAACATTAGGATGTTGCCATCTACTTGGATGGGAGTTACATTTCCCAGTGCTATAAAATGAGATAGAAGCTACTAATATCTGAGTTGTTTTTTCCATTGTCTGTTTATAAAATAAAAAAATACGCCCTATATAATGTATTCTAAAAATACATGAAATGCTACTTTATCAAGATAGGGGAATGAATGTTTTTAAAATTTACAGGCTTCAAAAACACTTTATATATCTGCCTTTTCTCATTAGAAAATCTTCCCAGCAGGGATTTAAGAGGTAGTCTATCCTTTCCCACTCAGGCCAGGAGAAAATGTTTTAGCTTTAATAAACTTCCCCCCCCTTTACAACCTTGAGTATTAAATGCTAAGAATTAAATTCCTGAAGAATAAGTGGCTCTGAAACAAAATAACTGGCTCAAATTTTGAAGGCACCCTTTAGATTAGATATACATGTTAATCCATTTTGCTATATCATAGTCTCTTTGCATAATTAGTTCTATAATGTTACACATGCTATGTTATGCATTGTTTTCAAGATCATGTTATATGAAAATAACTCATTGGCTTCTTTTTAAGTATTATTTCAAGCATTTATCAACCCTTCTAATGAATGAAATACTGCATCTTAAAATTTTTTTTTGAATTATAATTAAATTTTAGCTGTGGTTAAATGCAATGGGGTTATTTTAGTAACCAAGGAATTTTCCTTTATAAGAAACTGGATCACCTTACTAACCTTTCTTTTCACTTTCTCCCTTGATAAATGAGTCTACTTTGCAAACAGCAGCTGATAGAGAATAAAAACTAGAGTAAAATGCAGGCTATAAACAGAGAAAAGTTTCTAATTTCAGAAAAGCATAGCCCTCAACCATGCTCATTAAATAATATATAGGACAGTTATGAAGCTAGCCAATTGTAACTACTGGTTCCTAACTACTATAAGGCTACTATGCTTCATTAATGGGATGCTAACACAGGGCATACAAGCAGAATCACTCAATGCAACCAAGAAACAATAGAGGAGGGCACAGTGCTGAGGTATGAGAAAATAAGAACTCTTACCAATCAAGAAAACAATCTTAAAAAAATTACTGCTTAAAAATTAGTTTACAATACATCTGTAAATTACCAGAGTCACATCAGACCTATTGTTGAAGTCTAACTTCATAGACTATTTATTCTTTTCTCACTTATTCTAACTAAATTGCTTTTGCAGGTGTGATCTCTCTTCATTTTCACAGCAACCAGTGAAGTAGTCAGGACAACCATTATAGATCCTACTGCATAGATGAGGAAACTTAGGCTGACAGTATGACATCTGCTCAAGGTCATGCAGGCAATGAAAGCAAAGTGGGAATAGACTCTAGGTCTCTACTGCTTCACTGTCTTTATAGAAAATAAGAATAAGCTCAGATAAAAGCAGGAAAAAAAATCTGTATGCTCGTTAAGCAGAAGTGGTTTTGTTATTCATTTAAATCTTTGTAATAACAGCTATCAAACTAAAAAGTTGTCTACTAATCACTGTAATATGCATTAAAAGAAAATTCCAATTAGAAAAATATCTTAGTTAATACTTAAAAAGGGACAATATTTGGGTACATTCTAGTAAAACAATTATTTTAATAAATTAAAGAAACAAAAATCTTTATGTTTAAACTCTGTATCACACAATTTGTAACAATGAGTTAAAATGACAGCAAATGTCTTTAATAAGTTAAAGAAACAAGATAAAAATCTGTTTAAGAACATTTCTCCTACTTTTATGTAGAAAGACTTTCAGATTTTCTATAATTTGTTGCATTTTCTATAGTATACATTTACCAAAATTGTATTTTCTATTAGTAAAGATTCATCTAAACTGTGAAAATTTTGTAAGTACATTTCTTTGATATCATTTTTAAAAGAAACTTACTAAAAATCTTTAATCTACAAGTACTTACAGTACCAAATGACAAGATCAATTTACCCAAACAGGCTTACATAATAAAGACTAATTTTGATTGAACATGAAGTATGACATTTTTTAAAAATGCAGCCAGTGATAAAAGATTAACTCACACAGGTAAAATTATAAAATTAAAATTTTAAAAATTAAGTCTTGTAAAAGTATCTTCCATTACTATAGAATACAGTCTCCCTCCCAATAACAACAAAAATGCTTGCATTTTGGAATACTTATGGCATAAAAGCCTTTAGAATGCTATATACATTATGTAGCTTCTTGCTGTTAAAAGATATCTTTAAAATTTGATATTTTAAGAGAAAATCCAATTTTAATAAAAATTTTAAAAACATATTTTTATAACTCATGAGTTAGTATCTGGAGATATAAAACATGAGAAATAAAAAACTAAGAAGAAGCTGCAGAGAAACTTAGCAGAATAAATTATTCTTTTTTTTTTTTTTAAGAGATTTACTTATTTATTTTAGAGAGCAAGAGAGAGAGAGAGAGAGAGAGTGAGAGCACGCATACGTGCACACGTCCAGGGAGGGCCAGAGAGAGAGAATCTGAAGCAGATTCCCAGCTAAGCACAGAGTTCAATGCAGGGCCTGATCTAATGAGATCATGACCTAAAGGCTAGTACCAAGAGAGTCAGGCACTTAACTGAGTCACCCAGGCACTCCCAGAATAAATTATTCTCAATTAATTACACTAATTATTAGGGACTTATAGGAAAATCACTTGACTTCTCTGATCATGTCCTCAAACTCTACAGGGTTGTTAAAGGATAGCATTAGATAATATATGTGAAAACAAATTGAAAAGTATAAAATTCTAAGGAATTATGGGGCATAACTCTTTTAAGATCATATAAAGATATACTGAATGATGAGGGGAGTATGAACGTAGGATGGCACAAGAAACTGCTACTAATAGATAGAAACAAAAGGAGATGAAGCAAAACGACTTATATGCAGTCTTTCTCCTCGAGCATAATTATAATCAACTGTACTGCATAGGAATTAGACAATTATAGAACATATTAGAATAATTTTTTCATACATACTATATATTACCTATGAATCACTACCAAATATGTTTAAACTGGAAAATGATACAATGTTTTTGGAAAACCATTTCTATTAATAAGCTTCTCTTTTGGTCCTTATCTGGAGACCCCTACCAATGAATGAACCAATTATCAGTAATGTCCATGTCAACAGACAAATGGCCTTTAGGGGATGCTGTTTGGGAAAAAGACAGGAATGCAGAACAGAGATTAGAACATAAAAGGTATTTACTAATTTCTTCAGAAAAATCCCAACTGCTGGGGGAATTTCTATACGAAGGAGAGGAAATATGAAATATCAAGCTAAAATTAGCAGGCCTTTTATCTAAAATTTAACAGTAGCAACATCTGTCTTCTCATGCTGATTACAAAACAGAAAACTGTTATAATAAAAAACAATAGAGCAAATTATCAAAAGTTTTGACTACAAAATTAGGTTGAAGACTTTATACTTATGTATAAGAGCAAACCTGTACTTAGAACCTCAAACATTTGAATCTTTCAAACATTTTTTATCTTGATTTTCCTGAGATTTTCACCACTTCTAGGACTTTTACCTGCCTGCACATTTCTTACTTAAAACATATTTATAAATATACACGTGAAATGCTCTAGAAAGAACAAAGGAGTTCAGAGGCTTCTTTATTGTTTTATGTCAGCAACTAGGACATAAATCTGCACTGTAGTGCAGTATCCCAACCTCCAAACACTCACAGGAAATCTTGGGCATATGGTATATCATATTTGTTCTCTTCCCTTTGCAGATCCCCAGTTAGAAACTGCAGTTAATCAGAGCATAATCAGTACTAGCACTTATATTAATGGACACAGCAGAGTCAGATGGTGCCAGTGGAATAAAATGAGATCATCTTAGGAACTTCTGCTAAGTAATCTACTACATTATCTTAGACAATGCAATATATAAGGGATATTCTATGCAAATTAAGGGTAATCAAGCCCACTAGAGGAGATGTGTTTTTAAGTTCTTCAACTGTTGGTAGATGGTAAGGATCATGAACACGGAATAGGAGGGAACTAATAGGAATATTGGTGACACTGGTAACTGACTGATGGTGCTTAGAAGGAACAGAGGAAAAAGTATCTGATCTAATAGAAAATCGGGTAACTTGAATCTGTTCATGATTTTGTACAAAATACTGAAATGATATTCACTCCTCTCTACCTAATTGGGTGATACTAAGTAAATCTTTTACCTCATAAACGGTTTTCTCATCTGCAAAACTAAAACTAGATGTCGGATCTCAATTATTTTATTTGGGATAAAGCTTCCTGGTTGTTACTATTCTCACGTACTGTAAGACCCCACTATCCAAGTCATTTAAAAAGCTACTATAAGCAAGCTGTTAAGATAATCAGCTAAAGAGAAATAGAAATATATTTCTGTATGTGTTTCAACTCAGAGTGATGGGAGAGAACATTCACAGAGAAATGCAAAATTTTCTTAATTTATGAATTCCAAAGTACCCAAATCTACTCCATTATGTATGGTTATCTGATTACTCAAAGAGTAATGCTTCTTTCTTTGAGGAACAAGACCAAAACTACCTCACAAGTAGCTGAGAAACACTTTAACAATCAATAATAAAAATCATAAATGGTTGACAAAATGTTGTACAATTCATAAAACTTAATACAATTATATAATTTATATTCCAAAATTTGGGGGATTTTAAAACATTTATTTATAAAAGCTATTGGATATTTCTAAAAATTTAAATATTTAAAATACACTTAAAAGGCCTACCACTTTGTTGACCATCTCCATATCACACAGATTGTCCACTAAAATTCGACATGCTTCTTCTTTACCCCAGTGAGCAGCAGCATGAAGAGGTGTCCAGCCATCATAATCTTTAATATTAACATCATAGCCTGCCTGTATTAAAAGTCTAAAGAAATTATAGTAAGTTAGATAATCATTAAGAAATCTAAAAATGAGCAAATATAACCTCTAGCTTTATACCATGCAAGTTAATAAAACTTTGTGATGCATTTCTTTTCCTAGTTCACATCTTCTCCCTTCCCTTCAATGAATTAACTAGGACAAAAGAAAATAATTCTCAGAAAACTTTACCAAAGAGGATCTTGAACTACCGCCATATTAATGCATTCAGTTTTAATTAATTCCTAACGATTAGTAAGTCTTATGGTTTGGTGTAACACTAACACTGACGAATTCTTGTTAGTATGAATTATAGCTGAAATTTTCATAGGAAAGCCATTAATTTTTCATTGTGAACTCAAAAACTCCTGGATCAATTTGTATGTTAAACTGATTTATTGTAGGGAAGTCTTCGGGTGTTCCTATAATATATCATCTCAGGCTAAATGTGTTCTAAAAATATACTGGGATCAAACAAGTTTATTTTGTAGTTTCTGTTGCCTTGCAATTGAGGAAAGCTTTCACAAACCTTAATGATCTACCACGGCTAATTTTTAGAGGGAAATGACAATCTTTTAGGAACAAAACAAAGCCAAACCAATATTACGGGGTCGATTCTACTTTTCTGCAGCAGTAAGAAAGCAGGTATTCTAATTATCAACAAAGCTAGAAAGGAGGAATACATTTTAATACAATGCAAAGAACTGTATAAATTATGTTTGTATACCCTCCTAACTGTATATTGACATTAACCTTTATTTTGTTTAGAAACTAAGCTCAAAAGAGCAAAGAATGGTTCTATAAATTGCACATAGCACAGCCTCACACACACAGGCGAACAGTAAATTCTTTACAACTCATAAAATCTGGTTGACCTTTACCTTACTTTCCAAGAAGCTGAGCTTGAGAAGGGCTTCTTTTTACCTATAGGAGGGGTGGCAGTGATAGCTAATACACAACCCTTCATTTATTTATGTTACAAGAACAGATCCCCTATTTCCTATGAATATGTAAAGCATCTGTTTCCAATTCTGGATCTAAAAACTATCCTGAGAGCTTGTTAAAAAAAAAATATTCCCTAGCTCCACCCCAGTCCTATGGACTAAAGCAGTACATTCGGAGATGAGCCCTGCCAATTTACGTTTTTAGTAAGTCTCCTGTTTACCTGCCTGCAGACCAATATTTAAGAGCCTCCAATCTAAAGAACAGGCTAACAGATATAAGTCTAAAGATTAAAGTTTAAAAAAAAATGTGTCCATTACCATATATTATGAGAAACTTTGTTAACAGAGACAGAATAATACGGCAAGATATTAAAAATAAAACCCCCATTAAAAATATGAACAATAATAATATTAAATATTCTGAGCAGCAAAAATTATATAAGTACTTGGGAGTCTATGTGGAAGGGAAAGACAGAAAGGTAGATATTTTTTTTTTTTCCATGAACACATGGCTCTCTCTTTATGCCAGGTCATACAATACTGAAAAAAAGAAGACAGTTACTTATTATATTCAAGGAGATTCTGATGGAAGACAAAAGTCAGGTAAAACAACCCTCAAAGACATGGCGATGCAACGGCAGTATAGAGTTGAAAATCATCAAAATCAATTGAAAGGGGTTGTGTGTGTTTGTGGGGAAAAGGGTGGGAGTAGTAAGTGGGGGGAAGGTTATATCTGAAACCAGTATCTTCTATTTATTTTTCATTTCATACATATTTTTATTTATTTTCATAATAATATATTTACAAAGTTCAAAAATATAAAAGAATGGCTATATAGGGAAATCATACTCCCATTGCTGACCTTTAGCCAACCAGTTTTCCTTCCCTTAGATACCTATGTTACTAATTTTTTTTTAAGAGTTTATTTGCGACAGAGAAAGACAGAGAGAGAGAGTGAGCACGTGCAGAGGGAGAGTGAGAGGGAGAAGCTGACTCTATCCTGAGCAGAGAGCCTGATATGGGGCTCAATTCTAGGACCCTGAGATCACGATCAGGGCCAAAGGCAGATATGCTTAACCGACTAGCCACCCAGGTCCCCAATATACTACTAATTTTGAATGGATCCTTAGAGAGATTTTACGTATGTATCTGCAAATACAATTTAAAAAATGTTTTTTTCTTGAAGATTTTATCTTTTAAGTAATCTCTCCACCCAACATGGGGCTCAAGTCCACAACCCTGAGACCAAGAGCTGCATGCATGCTCCACTGACTGAGCCAGGTAGGTTCTCATAAAATTTTGAAATACAAACACAAATGATGAATACTTCTGTCCTTGTTTTTTTTTTTTTTTTAACAGTTAATGATTCCTAGTGCTCTATTATCTATATGTAATGTTTTAACTGCTATAGGAGTATTCCAGTGAAAGGAGATACTAAAATTTCTTCAATATTCTCCTATTCCTATTACAAACAATGTGGTTAGCACATACCTTATTTCCTGTGAGAAATCTGTAAAAAAATATTTCTAGAGGTAGAACTAACTGCTAAGCCAAAGAATAACTGTTACTTTGATAGAATCTGCTCAATTGTCATACTTTCACCAGTAACGTAAGAGTGCCTTTTCCTCAATCTTGCCAACACAGTGTGCCAAACATTTTAATCTCTGCCAATATCACAGATGAAAAATGGTAATTCATTGAAGCTTTATCTGTATTTATTATGAATAAGGTTGAGCATGTTTTTTCATAGGCTTAAGAGCCTTGAATTGAGCAAAGGATCGAAAGGAATTTGCCTCCAAGTTGAAGAGATGGTGAATGAAGGTATCTAGACAGAAACAAAGTAGGCATTAAGACATCATGACAGAACTTCAAGTAGATATATATAGTTGGAATAATGCACGCCGGAGGAGCAATGGTAGCAGCTTAGCTTCAAAGGACGACTAATGGTCTCATGTACTGATTTGAGGAATTTAAAATATATCCTGATCCTCACTGAGAATCTTAATAAAGAATTTTAAGAGCCTAGACTACCTAATTACAAAGACCACTTGGAATTTGTTTAGAAAACGATTTTACAGTGCAATCTAGTACTCAAAAAATATTACCTCTCCTATATGCAATCCTCTAATATTTTTAATTTTTTCTTTTAAAAAAATGCTGTTGTCAAGTCACTGAGTTCATCCATGATCTGCTAATGGGATTTGTGACTTTGCTAAGTTTTATTTTATTTTATTTTATTTTTTTTGCTAAGTTTTAGATTAGAAAGAAGCACATAGGAGGACAAGAAAAGGTAATTAAAGTTAATTGCACTATTCTAGAGATTTCAGTTATTGAAGTGAATAGGGATTGAAAAAAGGAGGAAACTTGGGAATAGCTGACCCATTTGAATTTCACTGTTTTTACTGAGCAGAGGGAATAAGGAGAATAGTTTGATACTAGAAGCTCTAGTGGAACATAACAACATAAAGGGTGCAGAAGATTCTGCGGAGGGCTAGTCTTATTTCCTTTCACATACACATAACAAAAGTTATGCACTGAATTATTTTTTCATATGGCTACCAACACCTTTTCATTGCATAAGTAGAAAAAAAATGTATTGTGATATAACAAAGTTATGTTTCAAGGAAATTTGCTGATCCCTATAAAGTCTCAGTTACTTATACCTTGATATTTATTATTATGCTAAAAGCATTCTGAGTCCCAGTGTTATGTAGTAAAAAGAAAACTGCATTTTAGATAAATTACATGTAAATAAATATTCACTAGGAATCAAGTTCTCTGAATTTGATGATTATGTTTCTATGTTTATATATAATACTGTTCTTATTCTCAGTAACCAGAGTTTGCCAATCTGGGAACATCAAAATGTCTTTGTAGTAATTTGCCAGCCCAGAAGGTAATGTATGATGGTTGTCTGACACTAAGTTGACTTAGTGAAAAACTACAACCAAAGAAAAGAATAGTAGAATAATCAAAATTCAAGATTAAAGAAAGGGCTTTAAAAATTAAGCAATAATATTCAAGGTAGTTTTTTTCCCCTATAAATAGACATTAAATAACTTTTATAAACTTTCAAAATAACGTCTGCAGATATCTTAAGGGGACAGTAAATAAAGAAAATAAACTAAAGTACAAAAATGACTGTGAAAAACAATACTTACTTTAAAACTTCTGTATAGCCTTTAGCGGCTGCAACATGAAGTGCTGTCCCTCCAGATTTTGCATGCCGAACATCATTTATATGGCCGCTATTTAGCCACTGTCTTGCATCTCTAAGCATTATTCGTTCTTCTTCTTTTCGAGCTGCTTCTATATCAACTCCTGATAAAATAAAAATTGCTTTTATTTTTTATTTATAGAAAATGTTTTTTCTATGTTGGGAAATAAAATTATCCAAAACATTTCCAGTTTAAATAAAAATTAAAAGTGAAATTTTATTTTTGAAAAATGAGCTGTCAATAATAAGTTGGTTCAATGAAGAAATGTGGGAATACTGTAGCTATTTTATTAGCCTTCTCTATTGATTAGCTTTTGGCCCACAATATTATTTCGGGTTTTTTTTACCTTTTCTGATAAATCCTTTTGTTTCTAAAAATTTGATTATTTCCTTACATATACCATCCTTTAGTTTAAAAGTAAGACAAAACAAAGCATAATTAAGTCTTAAATTTCAATCTAACTGCTTTGACTAGTCTGAACTCTAGCCTACTAGGTGGAAATATTTACTGAACACTTGAAACTTCAACTCAGAAGTGCTGTTTTCATCTAAAATTTACCAGGCTTTCAAGAAGATTCTCTACCGAACTCTTTATATACAACATATATAACATAGTACATTCTTCACTAATAATATCAGCATTATAATTTTAGTAAGTTAGATAGATGTTCATTCATTTAAAAGCATTAATTAAGCACTAAGTTACATGGAGTTGGTAAGAATGGGAAGAATTCAAGAATGAACAGGATATTCTACTTCTTTCTAACTTTCAAAGAGCTCAAAATCCTGAAAAAAAAATTAAAATAGAAAAGATAATCTTGAAATTCCTAAATGGTCTCATGTTGTCTCATGGCTTCAAATGCTGGCTATTTTATAAGCAGCATACACCACAATGCATCTATAGTTTGACTCCAAGAACCTATGAACTTATTAAAGGTAAAGAAATTGCTTTTTTTTCCCCCTGTATTCCCACTGTCTAGATGAGTACCTAATAAAAAGTAAAAAGGGATCAGTAAATGTATACTAACTACGTGATGAATAAACAAATAAAAACAATTACACAAACATATCTTTTCAGCTAAGATCTCTCCTATAATTCACATCCATGTATCCAACTGTCTGGTCAGAATTTTTTTCTTTCATTCATCCATTTACCCACCCAATGAATACGTACCGAGTGCCTACTAGATGTAAGGTACTTCTTATTAAGGTGCAATGGGTATAGAAATGAACTTCTAACATGGCAGAAAATGATATATATATGAAGAAAAATAAAACAAGGTAAAGGGACAGAGGGTAATGATAAAAAGCTGTTATTTTATATGGTTTGGTAAAGAACACTCTTTTTGTTAAGCTGACATTACAACAAAAAGTAGAGTGATAGTCATACTCTAATCTGGGAGACATTCTAAGCAGAGGAAGTCCTAATAGGTTCTGAGGTAAGAAGCCTGCCTGGAATGTTCTTCTGTTTAGAAGGCCAGGCTATCTATAGGGTAATGAGAACAATGAGCAGGGTGACACAATCTGACTTAATTTAAGAGGATCACTTAAGCTGAAAAGTTAAGAGAAGAAACTGAGGTATCAAATTGGAGGCTACCGCAATAATTCAGACAAGAGATGATACTAGCTTAACCTAGGAGAGTAAAGAAGTTGGATTCTGGATTCTTCAAGGTATACCAACAGAATCTGTTGTTCGTTTGGATGTAGGAGAAAAAGAGAAGTCACCTATGAAAGGTTTTTAATTGAAAAAGTTAAATTTTCAGTATGAGAAATGTGAAGTTTGAGATACTCTGAGAGACATCTAATTGGATATCAAGTAGTCAGTTGGATATCTGAATTTGGAGAACAGAAAAGAGTCAAGACTAGGCAAATGATAAAATTATATGCCATAGGCACCTGAAACTTAATGCTAAAATCTTAACTCAAATTCCTTAGCCAGTTGGACTTGCTGGCTTTCTTGTATTTACTATACCACTGCTTACCCAGCAACCTGGAAGACATCCTTAATCCTTCCCTTTACCTTACTCCCAGCCCTCATCCAATTAGTTCACAGACTATGAATCGCTATCTCCAAGACTGTCTTCTTGATGGTAACATAGTTCATCACTGTCTTAGTTCATGTCCTATATCCCACACTTTGACTACACTATTGGCCCTTAAACTCAACCTCAGTACCTTCTGATTCATTTCCTACAGCACTGTCAGACTGGTTTTCCATATCAAAATATAATCATTCACTTTTCTACACAAATTTGTCAATGGCTGTTCACCTTCTATAAGACAAAATTCAAGCTCTTTTGTGTAGACAAAGCCTTTTATATGATTTGGTCTCAATCACTTAATATCTACTCTTTCTCTTCTAGCATCATCCAGTGTTCTTACCATCTAGATCTCTACAAAGGTCAAGTACATCACGCTGGTGTGCTGTGGTACAAGCTAGTATCTTCTACATGGACTGTAGCCTTCCCTTGCCTAAGCAAATCACCATTTATTCAAGGCACAACTAAACCAACTCAAATGAAGTTCAACTTTTATTTATTTATTTATTTATTTATTTATTTATTTATTTATTTATTTATTTATTTATTTTTTCCATATATAAAGTTCAACTTTTAAAAAGTAGACCATAACTGAAAACATTTTTAAAATCCTCAAATTACATTAAGTACAGGTAAAGTCATCTTCAGACTAGAGAGTTATATTTCATTACCACATTTGAAAGAAACTTTGAGTAAGATTCCCCCAAAAAGGGGGTTATCTTTATCTAAGTACAAAGAAATTACCCTCTTTTGCCTCCAAATCATGCTCATATAAATTATATGTAAAAACAAACAGCTCAAGTTTAAAATTAAAGTATGTGTGAAGGGAAATTTCTTATGCTTAAGAAAACCCAGTTAGGAAGAAAGACTTTTCTTTCATATTTAAAAAAAATTAAATACTATTAATTACAAACCCTGCTTTAGTTCATTAAAATCTAGAAAAAAATCCCATACTGTACTACATATTACCACACTTCTTTTTCTAGTTCCACTGTTTTAACTAGCTGGTGACCTTGAGAAAGCTATCTTTTTTGAATATTAGTATAATGCGTTAAGAACACTGAAGTTGAATCTAGATTGCTGGGTTTCAATCTCTCATCTACCATTCACTAGCTCTCTTATTTTGGGCAAGACATTTAATCTCTGGTAATATTCAGTTTATTTGTAAAATATTATCTGTAAAAAAAAAAAGGGGTAATGAAAGCACCTATCCCCTAACGTTGTTGTGAGGATTAAATTAAGATATGTGAAATGCTTAGATCAGGAGTAAGCACCAAGATACTAATTATCACTATCAGCTCTAAATGCCTATAGTTCTACTTCTCTTTTCTTGCTTTACAGTCTAAAAGAAAGAAAAAAAATTTAAGATTTATTTATTTGAGAGAGAGAGAGAGAGAGAGGAGAGAGTATGTGCACAGAAGCAGGGGGAGGGGCAGAGAGGGACAGGCAGGTTCCCTGATGAGCAGGGAGTCAGATGCCAGGCTTGATCATGACTTGAGCTGAAGGCCAACTCTTATCGGACTGAGCCACCCAGGTGTCCCAGAAAACTCTACAATCCATTTAACTGGTCCTTAGCCCACCTACTTTATTGCAAGGTTTTTAAATAATGAAACGATAGATACCAAAACTAGATTGAGTATAACAAAGTGATTAGATTATTAACATCCATCACTACTACTGAGAAACAGTGAATATAAGATTGAAATGTAGCCAATCTCTTCATGAGAAACAATAAAAATAAATCGGATTTTGGGCACAGTTAAGAGATACAAAGACTGACTGACTTGTGTCCCAAGCTAAAAAAAGACAATTGCATTAAAATATAAACCAGAAGTACTTTTAGCTACTGCTCAATCATTACTACTTTGTTTTGTTTTCTTTTAAGTAAACTCTACACCTAATGCGGGACTCAAACTCATTACCCTGAAATCTAGAGTCAATATGCTCTACCAACTGAGCCAGCAAGGGAGCCCCAAATCAGGATTAGTTTCAAAGGCAATTTACTTAAGCATAATCAGTTATTTTTTTAAAAAAGATTTTAATTATTTATTCATGAGAGACACACAGAGAGAGGCAGAAACACAGGCAGAGGGAGAACTGGGCTCCCCCAGGGGGGAGCCCAATGCAGGACTCGATCCCAGGACACTAGGATCACGACCTGAGCCAAAGGCAGACCTCAACCTCTGAGCCCCCAGGCATCCCAGCATAACCAGTTATTGATCAGATATATTAAATAAGAAATTAGAGCTGAAAGAATTGAAGAATTTAAAAATATTAAGTAAAAATGTTTATATCAGGATAAATAATTTGAGAAATCTTATCACTATAAGAGGTACATTTAAGGTGTTCTTTTTATTTTTATTTTTTTTAAAGATAAGGTGTTCTTTTTAGGATTATTAAAATTTATTAGAAATATCCTTATAATCTGTTTCTCTGGAATAAAGTTATACTATATAAGTTCATGTATTCCCGTAATACGAGTAAAATGAATACCATGAAGTATTTTCTAGGAGACATTCTTAATAAAATACAGTATGGTACAGTGGTGAAGAGTGTGGGTTCAAGATATCTGTCATACTATTTGGGATTGAACTACAGTAGTACTTCCTACCTATATGATGTTGGGTAAGTCACTGATCCTCAATCAGCCATCTGTAAAATGGGGGTAATAGTAGTAGTAATCTCTTAGAATTGTTGTGAGAATGAAATGAAATGAGGCACTTAAAGCCCCCTGGCTCAATGCCTGACATACACTGTCAGCATTTAATAAGAGCTAGCTACTATTATTAGTATTAGCTTTTCACTTTTCAGTTCCAGGGTCATCTCATCTATTTCCCAGAATTCCTCCTCATCTACTATTCTCTTAGATGTACATTTTCCATTGTGACAGTGCCTAAGCTCCAACAAAGCACCAAATACTGTCATCTGGATGTCCTTTGGCTGCCACAAACTCAATATATCCCAAAACAAACTCATGTACTCCCTAAATCTGTTCGTTTCATCCCACATTTTCTGAAATTAATCATCACTAATACTTCTTCTTCTTCTTTTTTTTTTTTTTTTAAAGATCTTATTTGTTTGAGAGAGACAGAAAGAGCATGAATAGGGCAAAAGGGAGAGGCAGAGGGGAGACAGAGAGGGACAAGCAGACACCCTGCAGATTCTGATGAGGGGCTTGATTCCAGGACCCTGAAATCAGGACTTGAGCCAAGTCAGAGGTTTAATCGATTGGGCCACCAAGGTGCCCCAGCCATCATTAATTCTTAAACCGGAAACTTCAGGAGGCAAATAGCCTCAATTCTTCCTTTACCTCCACATTCAATTATTCACCAAAGTGTTTTAATTCTATCTTAATATTTCCTCAAGCCAGCCTGTTCTTTTCTATATTAAATGTAATTGTTTTATCCTTTCAGCTGGACTAATTTAAGAGCCTTCTTCAAGGAAGATATGCCACCATGTATTCTCCATTCTAAATCATCCTCCGAACTGCCATCAACTATACTTCTAAAAACCAAATCTGATCAGGTTCATTTCTTGCTTAGAGATCTTTGCTGCATCTAATGCCTATAAAATAGATATCCTTCACCATTTGGATTCAGCAAATGTTTTCAGGTCTCACCCTCCTACTCCTACTAATTCCATCCTGACTTTGTATCTCCATTCCTCTTCTAATGAGTTCTCCACACATGCAATGTCTCCAATTCCTTTTCTTTGCACACACTGATACTCTGACAGGACTTTTTTGTCCACCACCTCCTTTCTCTGCTAGGCAAACTCATTTTCTAATGTCATCACTCTGAAACCCATACTGACTATTGGAAGCAGTTAGTCAAAAGGCTTTTCTGTTCTTTGGCAACCTCCTGTCCCTATCTGTATTTTAGCACATAACACACTGCATTGTGAAGCTCTGTTTATATATCTGCCACTTCTGATATACTGTGAAATCCTTAAGAATAAAGATTCTCCTTCCTTCCTTTTTCTTTCCCTCCCTCCATCCCTTCCTCTCTGTCTTTTTAATAATACCCAGCACTCAGATCATTTGCTGGCACACTAGTCAATACTGAATGAATCATTACAATTAAAATCAGTCTTGCAAAAGCTTCCTTTATATACAAGGAAACCAAAGGAAAGAAATTTTCAGTACACCTCTATGACTTTCCTAGTTTATAATTATTGCTAATTTTAGATAGTATAAAAAAATTTAGTGTTTTTTTAACAGGAAATGGTCAGCTATCTATCCAGGCATTCATCAGAGCAAGATATGGACAGATAAGGTAGTCTACTTCCTAGGTTGTGATGCTTTATATCTATTCTTCAGCTTCCTCAAGTCTTGAATATCTCATCACTCCAAAATTCCTGCCTAGAACATGCCTGTTAAAAGCTCTTCTGTGTACTTATTCAAGCACCAGTTGTCAACTACTTTTCCAATATGCTCTGTTTCTCCTGGGCCTCAGGGACCTTCAACTACCTATTACAATTCCTCAACTCTGGGGGATCCCTGGGTGGCTCAGCGGTTTAGCACCCATCTTGGCCCAGGGTGTGATCCTGGAGACCCAGGATTGAGTCCCATGTCGGGCTCCCTGCATGGAGCCTGCTTCTCCCTCTGCCTGTGTCTCTGCCTCTCTCTCTCTCTCTCTGTCTCTCATGAATAAAGAAATAAAATCTTTTAAAAAAAATTCCTCAACTCTACTTAGGCACTTAGCTATTAGCTTCGGCGTCTTAAGTTTTTTGTTTTGTTTTTCTTGAGAGAGAGAGAAAGAGAGAGAGAGAGAGAGAGAGAGAGAGAACATGCATGTGAGGTGGGGAGGGGGCAGAGAGAGGAGAGAATCCTAAGCAGGCTCCAGCCCAGTGTGAAGCCTCATGTGGGGCCTGATCTCATAACCCTGAGATCACAACCAGAGCCAAAATTGAATCAGATGCTTAACTAATAACTCAGCCACCAGGCACCCCTTAAGATTTTTTTTTTTAACACTTAGTAGTCATTATGAATTTTCCTAATCCAAGGAATAAAAATCTCTTTCCAAGGGACTAATTTAGTACTTTAGCTTCTACTCCTTTGCTTCTATTTCATGGTGAACCATACTTCATAAGAGCCAACCTTCTAAAACAATATCCCATACCTTTCCTTTAACAGACCTTAGAACACAGTTCTCTCCTGATAATACTCATTTAATTGCTGTCTAAATAAAAAAAAATATATTGCTAACTATAATGGAATATAGTGGAAATCATGCAAACTTATTTATACATATTAATTTTTAATTGTGGTACAATATACATAATATAAAACTTACCATCTTAACATTTTAAAGTATGCAGTCCAGCAGTTTTAAGTACATTTACACTGTTGTGCAACCCATCTCTAGAACTCTTTTCATCTTGGAAAACTGAAATGCTACATCCATTAAACAAAAAAAGACCCTCATTCCTACCTCCTGACAGCCATCATTTCACTTATTTTCTCTATTAATCTGATTCTTGAAGTACTTCAGGTAAGTAGAATTATACAGTATTTGTCTTTTTGTGACGGTCTTATTTTGCTTACCATAATATCCTCAAGGTTCATCCAAGCTATAGTATATATCAGAATTTCCTTTTGAAAGCTGAATAGTCAATTGTATGTATATACCACAATCTGTTTATTCACTCATCAGACACTTGGTTTACCTCCATATTTTGGTTATGTGAATAACACTACTATAAATATGGGTATACAAATATCTTTTTGAAACCTTCCTTTTAATTTTTTGAGTATATACCCCCCTAAAGAATTGCTAGATTATATAAAGATATTATATATACATATAAAACATAAATATATTATTATATACATATCTTGAGATACGATTCATGTATCATTTACAGTATCAGTGGTTTTTAGTATATTTGCAAAGTTGCGAAACTATTACTACCACAATCAGTTACTACTCATTGCTCCTAAATAATTCTATCCATAAATAATCATTCCTCGTCTATAAACTGATGTCTCTCAAATATATAGCTCTACTTCTGTAGCTCTCTCTATTCACAGATTCAACTGTTTAAATATCTAATCAGCAAAACATACTTGACACATTTGAAAATAAATTCCTGAACTTTCCCCACAAAACCTACTTTTCCCACAATATTCACATCTCATTTACACTTTCATTTTTGCATACTCTACCCTTTAATCACTCAATAATCCTCTGGACCAAACCTTCAAAATGTATCTAAAATCCAATCTTTTCTTATCACTTTGTCTACTACCACCTACTTCTGCTCTTACTTTCCTACAATCTATTCTCAATATAATAGCCACAGAGATCTTTCTAAAGTAAGTCAGATGTCACTCCTTCATCTCAATTCCTCCACTGGCTCCTACTTCTGTCTGCCTAAAAAGCCAAAGTCGTTTTTTTAGGCAGAGTCATTTTTTAAGGCAAAGTCGTTCCAACAACCCAAAAGGCCTTAATGTGATAGGGTTCACTGTTACCTCTGTGATATCATTTCCCTCTAGTCCCTTCCTTGTTTTGCCTATTTTAGTCAAACTAGTCTACTTACAGTTTCTCTGAATAACCATGTACCCTCCCATCCTTTCACTCACAGCTCCCTATTTGGAATGTTCTTTCCTTAGATGCATGGTTAGTTGCCTCATCTCATTCAGATCTTAGCTTAAAAACCCACTACTGAGTGAGGATTTACTGACCACCCTATTTATTTAGAAGATTTTATTTATTTATTCATGAGAGACAGACAGAGAGAGAGAAAGAGAGAGAGGCAGAGACACAGGCAGAGGGAGAAGCAGGCTCCATGCAAGGAGCCGGACGTGGGACTCAATCCTGGGTCTCCAGGATCGCGCCCTGGGCTGAAGGCGGCGCTAAACCTCTGAGCCATCCGGGCTGCCCTTGACCGCCCTGATTAAATTTGCAATGTATCTCATTCATCCTGTGCGCTTCCCCATTCTCTGCGTATTTTCTCTCCAAAACTTTTACTACCATAATTTTATGTCTGATCCTACAACTTATGACACTTCTTTCAATTTAAAAAATATTAAAAAGATGTAGAATTGAGAATCCTATATTTTTCAAATAGACTCATACTACACATATTATCAAAAGTGATTTTTTCTAATCAAATTATGATTTCTCCCTCAATATCAACAATTATTTTATTGAAAAAATTCAATATTCAATATTTCAATAAATATTCAATTTACTGAAAAAGAATATCATATTCTTTTTAAAACAGTTTGTTTTAAAAGATTTTATTTATTCATGAGAGACACAGAGAGAGGCAGAGACACAGGCAGAGGGAGAAGCAGGCTCCCCATGGAGAGCCTGATATGGCACTCAATCCCTGAACCCCAGGATCACTACCTGAGCCGAAAGGAGACATTCAATTGTTAGAGCCAACCAGGTGTCCCTAAAACAGTTTTAAATGTTTCTTCCATTTAGGTTGCTTTTACATTACCTTGCCGATTAACTTCATTTTGAAGTAGCTCTTCCATTGCCTCCTCCTCAGCAATATCTAATGGTGTGTCTCCTTCACTGTTGACAGCTCCTACATGTGCTCCCTGACCAATCAAAAATCTATAAAATGAAAGGGAAGATAGTTAAGTAACGACAGTATCAGTAAGACTTAACCGCATAGCAAATGAGAAAAACTCCTATGTAAAAACAACACTAAAAACCAACGCTAGATGCATTAAGTTTTAAAGAAGTAGAGCATGTTTTATTTTAATTTATATTTCCTAATTTTTCAATAATGTACATATATTGCTTTAGTAATACAAAAATGTTATTTAATGATAATTAGAAAGTCTTTCATAGGATTTCATACTGTTTCCACTAAAATTTTTTATTAGCTCTATATTGACTGGTGGGCAAAGGGAGAGAGAGAATCCTCAAGCAGACTCCCCACTGAGCATGCAGCCCAGTGTAGGGCTTGATCCCAGGACCTTGATATCATGACCATTTTGTAGCCTGATTCTTTTACATTATACTTGATAATTTATTGTAAACATTTCTTTCTCTATAAGGTAACATTTCATTTTTATGATCTTCATTAAATTTATAATCGTAAAAATTTATAAGCAGCTCATGCTGCCCTTCCCCCTGCTTGTACACATGTGTTCTCTTCCTCTCCCTCTCAAATAAATAAATAAATCTTTTTTAAAAAAGAACTATTGCATATGGCATGAGACTGGAGACATGGAGATCAGTTAGCAAACTAGTCAATATGGAGGTAATGAAAAATTTTGGTGGAGACAGTCTGAAATGATACTATGAAAGACTTTTTATTTTTTTTACAAAGTCATATTAGAATTCAGGCAACTTTTTGTTTCAGAGTTTTAAAAAATGTAATATAAAACTAAATGAGAACATTTATATACTATAAATTAATAAATGAGACCAGAGCAAAAGAGAAAAAAAAGATGTAAGTGGTATAATAAGCTATGCTACATGCCAGGAGAATACATAAATAATCTGCTAGCTAGGCAAAATATCAACCAAACAATTAGGCATCCTTATATGAAACACTTTTATTTTGCTTAGGCAGAAATCATTCATATGATATAAAAACAGAAAGGAGTACCTCAGAGTTGCTGCAGTGCTTGCAGCACAGGGAGCTACATGGGAAGCAGAGTCTCAAGGAAATACCAGGTCAAAGCCAAATACAGACAACCCAAAATTTATATAAACAGGAAGGATGTTAAGAGAAACTAACAAGAGTAAAGTTCCAAAACTACTCGCAGGAAACAGAGCCTGGAGCAATTCTTGAGCCCAAAGTTTAGGTATATGTATACATTCATACAATTCACAAAAATCTGCACTCCAGAACTGTCACTTGCAAATATACATTTTTTAAAAAGATATAAACAAACAAACAAATCCCATGGTATTAATTCTTAGCTTCCATGAATAATCTCAAAAAGCCATTCAAAGATTGGTTATGGGGGAAAAAAAACACAAACATTTAGGTTCTGTGTACTTTGAGTTAGGCTCCCAACTCTGATTCTTGACAGCTGTGTGACATTCATTAGAATATTTGAAGCCTAATCTATGGACAAATTTTAGGGCTGGGCGAAGTTTAAATGAGTTAATGTCTAAAAATAAAATAAAAATTCTATCTTTTATCCCATCATGCAAAATCATCACACTTAGCAATGTTTAAAATAATGTGAAATAAAATAGTACAGACTATCTGGAATACCAGAAATTGACTGTGAGGGGCCCTCGAGATACTGAAAACAGATAGCTATATTTCCTTTAGAACAAAAAAAGCTGGGGTATTATAAGCAGCTCATGTGGCTGCTAATTAGGAAACACATATTTATTTTAAGATTTCTTGGAAAGAAAAAAGCAAAGATTTCACATAGAAGTCCCAAATTGAAAGTCAGAAAATTGGGCTATTTCTCAGATGAGTAGTTTTTCTGGTATGCTTTAGAGAAGAAAAAGGAAAAAGAAAGAAAGAAAAGAAAGAAAAAGAAAGAAGGAAAGAAAGGAAAGAAAGGAAAGAAAGGAAAGAAAGAAAGAAAGAAAGAAAAAGAAAGAAAGAAAGAAGCAGTTTTATTGCCTTAACAATGGTTAATGATTTTCTCAAGCAATACAAATGAGGCCAACACTGGAGATGCCTACAAATGATGAAATTCTTTATAGATTATAGAAATAAAAAAACTTAAGTTGCCAGTTTCATTGAAATTTATAATAATCTAGCACCTTGAGCCAGTAAGTAATTTTGGATAAATTAATTAACCACAAAATCAAGACATGATCCACATGGATTTTTACAAAATTATTTGCACACGTCCTAATTTAAAAACCTGACAGACGGTATAGGATTCTTTTTGTTGTTGTTGTTTTTGACAGAGAGAGAGAGAGAGAGAGAGAGAGAGAGAGAGAGATAAGCAGGCTTCCCACCGAGCAAGTTAAATAGCGTGAAGTTCGATCCCAGGACCCTAAGCCAAAGGCAGATGCCTAACAACTGAGCCATTCAGGTGCCAAAAGGTATAAGTTCTTAACCAAGTTATTGGCTGCAACTTGGATATGGTACCTTAAATAAATTCACAGGATTCTGTCTGGGTTAGAATTATTTAGTGTTAATTGAATTTGGAAGACAAATTTTGACAGTCTCTATTAATTGTCTTGGATTATGAGTTTTGTAAAAAATCAATTCGTAGACGAGATTATGAGAAAAGGAAATGGTTTTCATTCAAAAAATTTAATCTTTTAAAGAAAATTGTCTTTAAAGTAGAAGCTAATGAGAACATAGGGATCAAAGAGAGAAGGGAGAAGACACTCCATCATCAAGAGCTGAATATATTTAGTGTTCAAATTTAATGTATATTGACTTTTTTTTACTCACTGTAGGGACACTAGTATCAAGAAGTCATTATAACCAATACGTGAACTTTTCATGTAATCAATACAGGAGTCTTTAAAAATCAGAAAGTGAGTACAGCCTTAAAAAAAAAAAAAAAAAAAGGAGGGGATCCCCGGGTGGCGCAGCAGTTTTGCGCCTGCCTTTGGCCCAGGGCACAGTCCTGGAGACCCGGGATCGAATCCCACGTCAGGCTCCCGGCATGGAGCCTGCTTCTCCCTCTGCCTGTGTCTCTGCCTCTCTCTCTCTCTGTGTGACTATCATAAATAAATAAAAATAAAAAATAAATTAAAAAAAGGAGGAAATTCTGTTACACAGCTGAACCTCAAGGTCTGTGCTAAGCATTAGAGGATAGTCACAAATGGACAAATACTATATAATTCCACTCATATGAAGTATCTAAAGGTATCAAGATAATAGAAACAGAAAATAGAAAGCTGGTTACCAAGGGCTTGGGGTAGAGGAAAGGGGAAATTAGTGCATACAATTTCAGTATTACAAGATGAAAAAGTACGTATCTGCTGCACAATGTGAATATATTTGATGCTACTGAATTGTACACTTAATGGTAAATTTAATATTATGTGATTTTACAATAAATTTTTGTTTGTTTATCAGAGAGTCAGAAGAATACCACTGGAATAGTTGTTCTTTGAAAATCAAAATGACTTCCTCAAAGTCATCTAATGACAGAATTATGAACTACCTGAACTTTTCAAAAATGGATAAGTAGAACATTATACTATTAAGAAGAAATACATGCTGTTTTCTTTGGTAGTCTCTGAGCAACAAAAATCCTAAAATAAGTATAAACCCTTAGGCATCTTCAGTGGAAGTGCATTTTGCTATTTCATTCTTGAAGTTCTATATCACAATGAAAAATAGCTGACCCATCACTTGTCATTTCATTAAATACTTTTCCAGCCGTGCATTCTTTCTCCTCTTCTGGGACTCTAATGTCAAAAATGTTAGGTCTTCGTTATAGTCCCACAAGTCTCTAAGGGTCTATTCATTTTAATTTAGTCTATTTCCTCTCTGTTGCTTAGATTTGATAACTTCCATTGATCCATTTTTCAGTTCACTAATTCTTTCTTCTATCCCTTCCATTCCACTCTTGAGCAAACCCACTTTTATTCTGGTTATTAGACATTTTAGTTCATTCCCATTTGATTCTTCTTAATATCTTCTATTTCTTTGCAGACTTTCTTTTTGCTGAGATTTTAATTTTTTGGTTTCCAGTATGCTCATAATGGTTGAAACATTTTCATGATAGCTGGTCTATACTTTGTCAGATAATTTTAAGAGCAGTATCTCTGTCATTCCATGTTGGTCTCTACTGGTTGTCTTTTTTCATTAATTGGGGAATTTCCTTGGTATGGCGATTGATTTTCAATTGAAATCTGAACACTTTGAGTGTTATGTTAAAAGACTCTAGATCTTGCCTAAATCTTCTGTTAGCTGGCTTTGTTTGGCTCTGCTGCAGCAGAGGAAGCTATGGAGGTGCCATTTCATTACCACAAGGTGGGGGTAGAAGTCTAGGTTCCCCACTCAGCCTCCACTGAGGCCAGAGATGGGGTGGTGGCTCCTTGTTCTAGTTTACCACAAAGCCTTCACTGATATCTCCCTGGATGAAAAGGGTATAAGTGCTTCATTACTACTACCATGTGGCTTCCGACTATAAGGTGAGGGAGGTAGGGATCTTTACTGGTGGGTGGTGGTGAAAGTATTCACTCTCCACTAGGCCTCTTCTGACACACCCCAGGAAGGAGTAGGAGCTGGCTGGTATGTAATCAGGTGGGGGGGGGGGGGGAGGGCTAGTTAATCATTTGGTGGGGATTAAAGTATTTGGCTGGCTTTGGCCTAATCTGACATCACTGCAGTAGGACTATTGGGCGTACCTCAATATAGCCTGGTAAGGGTGGAGGTCTACACTCCCTACCTAGCCTTTGCCAGGTGAGGGCATGGGTGAGACTAAGGTTTTTTCCCTGTGGACTTTGCCTGGTTAAGTAGAGTGGTTATTACTATTTTTAAGTTTTCTGTCCTGCTAGGGTACCCCTCTCCCAGTATTTGGCTAAAAAGATTAGGCTTTTGTTGGGACTTTTTCTCTTTTTTTGGTGTGCCCATTTGTGCTTCTGGATTATCAGTGTTTTTCAGTTCAAAGATACATGAGGCAAAAAGAAAAGCTAGGACATTTTCTCCTGTGGGTCCTGTGATGTTTAGCCATCAGGCCTTCTCTTTCTACCTCTCAGAATCTTATGTTTTATATATAATGTTCAGGGTTTTTAGTAGTTCTTAGAAGGAATAGGAAAAACCACATCTTGTCTATCTTCCCAGAAGCAGAAATTCTCTTTTATTTTTAATTGTCAAATTGCAATGTTTAGAACATTACCGATTTTAACCACAATTATGTTACAGATATAATTAATTATGCAATAGCAAAGACCAGGCTAACACTAGTGAGAGAAATGAATATATCTGTGAAACTAGGGCCTATTTTTCAGTTGTCTAGGAAAATGGATTATCATTTCTTAAAAAAAAATAATAAAAATGTGGCAAAGTATTTAAATTGTTTCTATTGTCCTTTACATATAGGACATCCTCAAGGTTCTGTCTTTAGCATTTCCTATTTCTCTCAATTACTCCCCAGAACCGTAGTTCTATACTTCTTTAATGATGCACTAACTCCTGAAAAGGCATATTTGTTTAATAAAATCGATTAAATGCACTACTGTCTTACTTTAATACTGCAACTTTCAATTCCCAGAGGCAAAAATCCTACTCACTATACAACAATTCTAAAATGTACATTTCCCTCACATTTTAACATCACTGAAATCTTCTACAATCAATGAATGCTATAATCCATGATATCTTACAATGGCTACTGGGCACACGGCACACACAACATGGTTGTGATTATATGTCCTCATGTGACCTCAGTCATAGCTATTTATACTATTTTCATTTCAGTCAACTTATGTGCATTGTTAGTACCTTATTCCTTGAACTTAAAATGTCTTCCTGGATGTCATCTTAAACTTTTGTTGATACTTTCCAGTAAGATCAAGAAAACATGAAAATCAAAATGGCTTAAAATAAAATCCCAAAGGCAATAAGAAAACATTCTTTAGTAATGTTGCATCAATGGCACTCTAAATTGCACAGAAAATGATACTGTGTGAAAAAAAACATAGGTGATTAAACACAAGCACACACAGTATTATAGTTTCATTTTTTTAACCTTTTTTAGTTGGCATATAAAATAATGACAGTGATACAACAATGGCATCTTAAACTTCATGACATTCAGTATATGCATTATAAACACATTCAGTATATTCCTGGCTTCCTACAGCACTACGGTTAGCATGTCAATTAGGGCTTATTTAAAACCACATTCCACTACAATCTCTTCTCTGCTTCCCTCCCCTCCCCCCAGTCCTGCTGGTTAGATCTCTTAGTAAGTCTAAAGGCATCATTTTCCCAATTACAAAAGTCAGACAGGGAGGCAAAACAGTGTTATGGTTTAAAGTACAGACTTGAGGGATCCCTGGGTGGCGCAGCGATTTAGCGCCTGCCTTTGCCCCAGGGCGCGATCCTGGAGACCCAGGATCGAATCCCAAGTCGGGCTCCCAGTGCAGGGAGCCTGCTTCTCCCTCTGCCTATGTCTCTGCCTCTCTCTCTCTCTCTCTCTCTCTCTCTGTGTGTGACTATTATAAAAAAAATAAAAAATAAAAAATAAAAAAAAATAAAGTACAGACTTGAAAAGTTAGACTGGTGAGGTTCAAATCCTAGCTCTGGCACTTACTGTGTGTGATTAGTCTTTGATTCAAGTTTTCTCATCTATAAGAGAAGAATTATCATACAGGCCTACCATCACTCACCCAAACCCAAATTTCAAATGTTTCATATTTTAGAAAGATAATATTGCAGATTATGTAAAACCCCCACTAAATCTGAGGCAGTACTTCGTAACCAAACACATTAATATTTTTGCAGAAAATAAACATATAGTAAATGGGATAAACAAAGACTATAAATAGCTTCATATAAGTTTAGATCACAGTTTGCTGCCAAATGAGCCTACACCCAAATTTACAATTTGTTTGTCATTCTTCCAAGTTTTTGAGGTTTGTGATATTGCATATAAGCCTGTGGGACGGTGGTAACAACATGTTTTCATGTGATTGTTAGGATGACTGAAATTATATATATTTGAAGGACTTAGAGCAGTGACTAGCACATACTAAGCACTCAATGAACATTAGCTATTATCAGGCATTATTACCACCTTTGGTTTTTCCTCCTACCTCACGACCTAGATCCAGTGAATCACACCAAACCATATCAATTCTATTTTCCAAATTTCTCTTAGACCTGCCCCATTTCCAATTTCACTACCATTGTAGAGATCTCTTGTCCAACAATACTAATCTGTGAAGAATGTTATTCCTAAAATATAGAGTGCATATCCCTAAAAATGCATCACCACTAAAGGTCAAACTTAAAAAGGCATACAAATTCTTCTATGCTGTGGCCTCAGTTCATCTTCCCAATCAAATCTGATCTCTCCATATACCTACTGCTAATGTTCTTTTTCCTGAAAAAATATGGCTCCAAAAAAACTTCTCTTATCCAATGGAATCAGAACCAGTATTTGCTTGGTTAACCAGAAAAGCTGATTAAAATAGGGAATCAAAAAATGTAATACATATATGAAAATAAGCACATGTAAATAAGATATTTACTTCAACACAGAAGGTACTGGAGAATGTCTCTAGTGACTTAAACCTATGCTACCGGGAAGCCCCGGAGGCTCAGCAGTTTAGTGCCACCTTCAGCCCAGGGCCTGATCCTGGAGACCCGGGATTGAGTCCCACGTCGGGCTCCCTGCATGGAGTCTGCTTCTCCCTCTGCCTGTGTCTCTGCCTCTCTCTCTCTCTCTTTCTCTCTGTGCCTCTCATGAATAAATAAATAAAATCTTAAAAAAAAAAAAAAAACCTATGCTGCCTTTCTTGCACAAACCATATTCATAACGCATTTCCTAAGACTTTAAAGTTTCTTTAAAATGAAGCAAAAGTTGAAGTCAACAGGACAGCAGAGTACACAATCCATCTAGATCTTTTACTTTCAATCTTTCAGTTGTCTCAACCACATCTACTTGAATAGCAATTATATATGTATATAAAAGATTTATTTATCTACTTTAGAGAAAGAGTGAGAGTAGGGTGAGGGGCAGAGGGAGAGGGAGAGAATCTCAAGCAGATCCCCTGCTGAGGGCAGAGCCTGATGCAGGGCTCATTCTCACAACCCTGAGATCATGACCTGAGCCTAAATCAAGAGTTGGACATTCAACTGATGTAGCCACCCAGGCACCCCATCAGCAGTTATATTTTTAAAGCCTTGTCTTTATCAAGTCTTTCAAAGTATTTGACTTTGTTATAGCAATAATTTTCTTTTTTGTACACATTTCATGAGTTTTGGGTTATCTAATAAATAATCAAGAACAAGTTCAGAACATGCACAATTAACTTTTGGTAGGCTTGTAACTCATTCGGTGAAACTGAAGTAAGTTTAGTAGAAGTAGCCTTTTTGCTGCAATGTTCAGTTTTAACAACTTTATGGGAATCAGTCATTATATTTTAACAAAGAAGTGGCAAATGTCAGTTAATAACAGTGGAGGCCAGTTAAAAGAGCTATACCATACATTATTTCTCATTCATGAATAACATTTTATTCAGACAGCTCCCAATTCTCACAGGCATAAACCCTGCCCACTGTTTAATGTAGCAGTTAATGTCACCTCCTCTAGAATCTTTCTCAATAATTTCTTCCTCAGTGTTCCTTTTACATGTCTTGGTCCCTTTCTTGTATGTAGTTTAGTTAACTAACTTCACATTTAACTGTAAGCTTGAAGATTAGGAATGGAGCTGCAGCCATTTTTATATCTCACAAAGCCTAACACTACTGTAGGAGATGGTTGTAATATAATGAAAAGAATATCAGAATTTGAGTCCTGAGAAGGAAGGTTCAGTTCTGATTGTGAAATGGATGTGATACTGAACATTCCCATAGCGTTCTTTAAAAAAGTAGTAGAAAATGATCTTTACAGTTTTAAGCAAACATACCATAAATATCTTAGATAAAATTTTAATATTTTCATAGAACCCTAGACTTAGTTTCACCTTCTGAGACTCCTAACAGAATACGTAATCTACTTTAGGCAAAGTATCATTCTTGACAAGCTAAGTAAATAAGAGTTTTATCCTCAAATATCCTCTTATCAAAGTACAACAAATGACTACTTTATTATCCTCTGTTCCTCTCATCTAGTTACATTTACCCTCACATCAAATGACATGATAATTTTTTTTATAAATCCAGGAGAACCAAGAGCTCAGCTATTTTTCATTAAAAGTAATGACCAAATATAGTATTTTGAATAATAACAATTAATTTATTTAATGTTTACTGAAGGCTAAATATGCTGTATATTGTGCCAAGTGTATTATATACATTATTTCATCTAATCTTCACAATAATCTCATAAAATAGGGATAAGTATTATTATTTTCATTTTACAGATCAAGACACAGAGGTTCAGAGAAGCCAGCAATTTGCCTAAAGTTAATAGCAATTAATTGATAGAGTTAAGATTAAAATATCAGGGATATTATAACATTTCTCATGGATGTGGTGGTGAAGTTTATAGATTTCTTAAGTTAGTTAAGAACTTCTGATTTTTTTATCCAAATAACAAAATTACTGAGTTCCGGATACAAGATGCAACAGGTGCAGACTATGAAGCAAGATGTCTACTTTGTTGAAAGGATCAGCAAGGGGATCAAGGTGGCTAATAGAGAGTATGTGGAGAAGAGTGAAGAATATAAGACCACAGGAGTAACACAGAGCCCAAACTACAGACATGTAGGACATCTGGAATGTAGGAATTCTGGCTTCTACTCTGAATGCATTATGAATCCACTAGAAGGATCTGAATAAAAATGTGGTGCTATCTCACTTGTAATATTTTAAATGGATCATTCTGGTCACTTTGTGGAAAACAGATGGGGGGGTGTGTGGGAAGAGGATGGTTATGGTTAGAATTTTTGCAACTATAATAATTCCAATAGAAAACAATGGTGCCCAAGATCAGGAAGAAATTAAAGCGGCAATGAAAATAGTCAGATACTGGATATATCTTGAAGGATAAACCAGGTGAAATCTTGAGGATTATATTGGATGTTTATGGAGTAAGGCTAAAATGAAAGCCATAAATAAGCCACCACAAATATTTAAGAGTTATAATACCCTTAAATAGCTGATATTTTAATGATAAAGTGATGAAGCTCATGAAATTTTTTCCATGCTGTAAATAAGACCATGAAAATGTCACTGACTGTAATCCTACTAGCATTTTATAATGATATAAAATCTTCAATTGTAGCGGCTTTGAAACTACTACAAACACAAAAATATGTTAAATATACTAATTAAACACCATCTTATCCCATGTACTATAACACTACATAATGTTAAGCTTTATACAGGGCTAATTTTCTCTACTATTGAAAAATTTTACAGCAAACACGAAAGCTACTCAAGATAAAAGCACACCTAGGGATTCCTGGGTGGCTCAGTTGGTTGACTCTTGATTTTGGCTCAGGTTGTGGGATCAAGCCCTGCATCACTGGGTCCCACTCAGCACTGAGTCATTTGGGATCCTTTCCCTCTTCCACTCCCTTTCATACACTTTCTCCCTTTCTCTAAAATAAAAAAGTAAAAAAAAAAAAAAAAAAAAGAAAGAAAGCACTCCTAAACATCTGTGGTGGAAGCCTAAAAAAGAAATGTAGTGACAAAATGAAAATACAAAAAGATAACAGAATAATGGCATCAATAACCAAAATGTTAATAAAATGGTTTTATTATTCAAATACAAATTTTTTTACATAAACATAAAAATTCCTATGATTTGCAAAAATGAAAGGACAATTCCAAGGTCTAAAACTAGAGTCATTCAAACAAATAGCATTCATTGGTCAACCAAGAAGGACCGGCTGAATAAACTACAATGGCATACTACACAACAGAATACGGAAACCTAAACAGAACAATGAGAACTAGCTTTATATACTCCATTATATAGTGATCTCCAGAATAGACTATTAAGTGAAAAAAGCAAGTGAGGAACTATGTATATAGTATTCTAACATTTACCTACAAGGGGAAATAATATTTTAAATGATACTTGTGTTAAAAAACAAACTGATAAATAAAACTGATAAATAAAATATTAAAAAAATAAATAACTGGGATAAAATACAAAATTTGCGAAACAGGAAACAGGATGGTAGAGCAGGGATTGCCATTAGAACTCAGTATTTTACGTAAATTATAAAACAAAATTAAATTTAAAAAAGCAAACTCTAAAAAGTAAATGAAATTAATAACGAACCCAAGAGTATATCTAGTTGGTGGCATAACACACAGAAAAGAACTATTTCAAAGAACTATTTTGTGATTTCAACACACGGTAATTTGACTGTATATATCTGAAGTAGGATTCCTTAGGACCAAAAGAAATGCCCCCATACAAAACTTCAAACTGCTTTCAGTAATCGGTATTGTTGTTGTCAGTGCTATTGTTGTTATAAGTAGTCTATTGTATATGTAATATATAATGAAGCAAATTAGTAATTGTGGAAATGGAACAAAGGGAGAAAGGAAAAATTGATACACGATACAAGAGGGTAAAGGAAAACACCTTGGTGCCAAATACGAATTTGAAGCAGTGACCAACTCAGTAGCAATGAGCACTTCTAAGGAACAGGGCTCCTTGGAGAGAGGCAGAGACACAGGCAGAGGGAGAAGCAGGCTCCACAGGGAGCCTGCTGCAGGACTCAATCCTGGTACCTCAGGATCACACCTTGAGCCAAAGACAGATGCTCTACCACTGAACCACCCAGGTGTCCTCCTGTGGTCTTTTCTGTGTACATGAACTAGGTGTCTCTTTTTGCATCCAAATTTTCTCTTCTTATATGGAAACCAGTAAGACTGAATTAGGGCTGACCCTATGGACCTCATTTTAACTTAATTATCTCTTTAAAGGCTGCATTTATACAGTCACAATCCAAGGTTCTGGGGGGCTAGGGCTTCAACATATAAATTATGGGCAGACACAATTCAGCATACCAAAGGAAGAGAATGAAGTTAATGCATACATTTCAATACCTGACCCATCAGTATTTAGCAAAACAATGCACATACTGAGCATTAACATCATACTCCCCAAACTCACCTCCGTTACTGTTCCTCTGGAGTCACTCTGGAGAAGGGGCAGTATTAAACAATCTCTATTTTTAGTTTTTCCTAAGACTTCTACCTTATTCAAAGCAGGGAGAGGTTGAGAAGAATTATTTTGGTGAAAAGGTAAGATAACAGCCAGAAAATGAAGAGCTATCACAAATCAGATGTGAAATTGTTAAATGTCTAAAAACTAACTGTAATCTCATACTGTTTGTTCTATCTCCGCCGGATCTCAAAATTTATTTACTTTTTTGGTAAGATTTTATTTTTAAGGTAATCTGCACACACAATGTGGGGCTCAAACCTTGAGGTCAAGAGTTGCATGCTCCACAAACTGAGCCAGCCAGGTACCCTCAGAAGTAAAAAATTCAGAACTCACTGTATCCAAACCATCCTCACAACTTCAGAGTAAACTATGTGTGCTTCATTGTTTGTTTCATCTCTCATTTCAATAGGGATGAATTAGAACTACTCTGTGCATGATGCAGTTCCTAAAGAATCATGTAAATATCGGATGCAGTGTAGAGATGATGAATTAGCCAGGAATATCCAAAAAGTTTTTGGAAGAAGTGACCCTTACATAACTACATTTGAGAATCTGGTAGGAGCTGGTCAAGCAAAGAAATAAGGCAAATGAACCAATTTAAGAAAAGACTCATTAATATGAATCAGCAGTACATGCTGGGGAATTAAAAGTAGTCCAATATTGAAGACAGTGAAAAATACGGAAAGTGTTAAGAGAAACAGAAGTAGGAAGAAGCCAGATAATTCCTATTGATTGTATAAATAATATTAATCATTGAGGCCACATAGCTTGGCCAGGGGCATAAAGTTAGTGAATGGCAGAACCAGGATTTTTAACAAATTTAACTCCAAATACTTCACTTAGCAGTGACCCAACTTTCCTAGGTCATTACTGTTTTATAACTATTATTTCTACATCATTATTAACAGGGCTTTCTTTTACCCTATAAACACTGTAACTTGGGGATATCTTCACTCTATCTCTTAAGCCACTATGCTATATTTTTCTAAACCAAAGAAAACATTAGTGAGACTAACTGGTGGAACAGATAATGTTGATAAAAATAATGGTGTATCTGGAAGGGTTTTGGACTATCATCACCTTAACAGATAATCCAGTCAATATCTATCAGAGTTAAACTGTCTTTTATAAACATTGTCATTACTTTAAAAAGTCCAAAAGAGCAAAATAGAAAAAGTCATCATTCTTCTACATTTAATTTTGTTCAAAGACACTACAGATTTAAATACTTCAGTTATACTACAGCCATAAATTCAAACTGCCTAAAGAAAAGTAGTTACATCAGCAAAACTCTAGTGAGCTTTGGCCAAATCAAGTTACTTTTGTTTGGACAAGTCCTATGAAGCACTTTGTTCCACAGCCTACCTTCTAAAAAATGAAAAGTTGTAGTTGTTCCATTGAAAATATGAACACCTGCAGCAGACTGCTTACCCTTCCTCATACTTCTTTACTGACATGTAAAACCCTGAATATGCCAAGTACTTGCTTTTCCCCAGGTAGACATGGGCAAGTGACCAAACCCAGGCCAACACAAATCCCTGAAGAGGATATGTGATGTACTCAGAGGACTCTGAGAAAAATTCCTCTCTCTGGAGAAAATAATTTTCATTCCCCACTCTTTATTTTGCTTTCAGATGTGCATATGTAAAAACACTACTGAGGAGTTGAAGCAATCATCCTGCAACCAGGAGAGGACAAGGCTAAGAAAAAAGTTCTTATTTTGGAAAGGCAGAAGAAGAAAAAAACTGAAAGATCCCAGGCCCTTGGGTGATATCACCAAGCAGTTTAATAAACTTGAATGACCTTCATCTAAACTATATTATATACCATCAAACAAGGATCCTTACTCTTTAGGTCATTTTAAATTTGATACTGTTACTTGCAGCTAAAATCATCCCAGTGGGTTATCAGTCAAGTGGAGGAAATTATTCCGGATGATTATCTTTTCCAACTCAGAAGCATGAATTTTAAAAAGGAAACATAGGGATTAAACATTTGAAGAAAAGGTTGAGTTTTCATTTCCCATGAGAAAGTAAACAAGATAATGGTCAAAAGTTAATATATACTGAGTACTTACTATATGCCAGGTACTTTGTTTAATGGATTCCTCAGTTAATCCTCACAACAAACTAGGAAATACTATTCCCATTCTATAGGAAACAGAAACATTCATAAATTAAGCAACTTGCCCAAGGTCATACCCCTTGAGAATGGAGGAGGAAGTATTCAAAATTCACATTATTTGACTCCAGAACCCGAGTATCAAATATTTAAGGACAGCTAACAATAAATGCACATTAGGCTATTTTTTCTTTGAAGAAGAGATCTGAGTCCTCTGTTGGGCATGACAAGAACAGAAAGGAATAAAGAAATTAAGAATCATGATTCTAATTATGAACAACCACCATTATTCTGCAATGACAAAAGACTACCACGTTTTACACATAAAGAAATCAAGGCCTGAGGCACCTAGGTGGCTCTGATGGTTGTGTCTTGACTGTTGATTTCAGCTGAAGTCAGGATCTCAGGGTCCTGGGATGGAGTCCTGAGTTGGGCCCCAAGCTCAGTGGGGAGTCTGCTTGAGGTTTCTTTCTCTCCCTCTCCCATGCCCCTCCCCACTATCTCAAGCTCATGAGCACTCTCTCTCAATCTCTACTATATAAATCTTTAAAAAAAAAAAAAGAAAAGAAAAAGAAATCAAGGCCTAGAAAGGAAAAGATGTAAGTGTAATTAGCATTATAGGCAGTAAATAAAACTCAAGTAACTCACACATTCTATTTCCAGGCCAGAGTACTTTTCATTTTCCCAAATGCTGCCTCCCCTTTAAAATGATGTACTGGGGCACCAAACTGACTGGATGGCTCAGTCAGTTAAGCGTCTGCCTTTGGCTCAGGTCATGATCTCAGAGTCCTGGGATGAGTCCCAAGTCAGACTCTGCTCAGCAGGGAATCTGCTTCTCCCTTTCCCTTTCCCCCACCACCTGCTTGTGTGCATGCACACTATCTCCCTTCTCTCAGATAAATAAAATCTTAAAAAAAAAAAAAAAAAGACATATCATATATCATAGTTCCAATACATGAGGGGAGAAATGAAATACACAAAGAAATAACAATATTTAAGGCTTCCTATGAGAGATTCACAGAGTAGAACTCCCATATTCAATATTTACCAGTTGGTAAGCTTTGATAAGAGCAGACAATAAAACCTATTTATGGTGTTGGATACATTGGATACATAGTAAGAAGAAAGTGAAATAACTTAGTGAAAAAATTATTTTGTCAGGATAACTATACTTCCTTGTTATATGTTTGAAGAATCAGGTTTTCTTGGTAAGTACCCACTCATTAAAGGTAGATAAGAATAATGACCATTTCTCATTGAATTTTTTAAAAAGGCTTCTTTTAGAAAACAATCTTAATAATAAGATTAAATAAGTAAATGTTTTGACTAATTAGAAAACTATGTATCATATTCTCCCTATATAGTAAAGTAACCTAAGTTATTGTTAGTTTCCCCTAACAACTCATGATTACACAAGAATAGACTACACTAAGTATTAACCTTGAATCATTTGACAATGCTCTACATATACTCAAAAGAAAAGGAGATGGAAATGGAGAAGTGTACAATTAATTACTCATATCAATACAAAGTACCAAAAGCCAAAGAGGGTGGGGAGATGGAAGATCACCTCCTAATGAAAGACTTAATACATGAATTCCCAAGAATGGCTTATTCTTTTTACTGGGAAGAAGAGTTTTCATGAATTAAGGTAATATAAGTGCTCACTCACTTATCTGTAATAACAATTTCTATAAAATCTCAGGTCTCTAAAATAGTGTTTAGGTATTTAAATAAAAACACAGAACTGGCTTACTCTGCAATATCGAGATATCCACAGGAAGCAGCTGCATGAAGTGGTATCCAGCCTTCATTATCAGGTTGGTTAATATTTGCTCCATTTTCAACCAGAAACTTCACCATATCAACATTGTCATCGATGCAAGCCTAAAAACAAAATAGAAAGCACAATCAGAAAAATCTGAATCAACACTCCTAATAAACTACAGTTTTTATAACATAAATATTCTTTTAGTCTGCTATCTGGATTGTACTGCCATCAAACAGGCTAATGATATCAACTAAATGCTAAGGGTCCTTGCTTAGATACACATACAGCAGTACTCTGGGTGACCAAACCATGCCAATCTCACGATGAAAATAAGTACATGTTAAAATAATATCAAAACATTACATAAGTACCAATAATATCTTCTATAGCAATGGTTCCCAAAAATGTGGTCTGTTGAGGGAGGAGGGATCCTTTCAAGGAATTGACAAGTCAAAACTACTCTCAAAATAATACTAAAATGGTGTTTCCACTTTTCACTGTGTTGACAGGTGCACTTGAGGATACAGAAAGCACTAGTGGCAAAACTTACTGTGCCTTAGCACAAATCAAGGAAGTGGCCAAAAAACTATTAACAGTCACTATATGGTGAACACCATGCACTCATAGTTTTTTTCTTTTTTTAAGCTATTTTTATTTATGAATATCCTTGACAAAGTAGTAAAACCTATAAATCTTATTAAAATTTGACCCCTGAATACACATCCTTTTTAATATTCTGTGGAACAAGACAGGAAATATGGATAGAACACTTCTTCCAAGTATAATGGCTACCTTGAGGAAAAGCACTTGTACAACTAAGATGCAAGCTAAACTAGCCACTTTTCCCATAAAATTTAATTTTTACTTAAATGAGAAACTATACTTAGTCTAACTTGGATTCTTTGCATTCTTTTTCTTAAAAAATGAACACTGTCATTTCAAGAAAAACAATAGTTATTTGTTGTCAATGATAAATTCAAGCCTTAAGAGCAGATGAATCAGTTACTTTAATTTTGAAATGTTATTTATGTAACATAGGTACAGTACTGCTGCTTTAAAATGAATTAATAAGTACTTAAAACCCTCAGTTTTAACTTCTATTATTGTCAAATATTAATATACACACACCACAGGAACAAAAGGTCTTTGAGATCTTTCAGTCATTTTTAAGAGTATAAAGCAGTCCTGAGACAAAAAAGTTTGAGAAACTGCAGCCTATAGTAGGTAAGAAGGGACGTTTATCAATGTTTCTTTTCTGCCAGGTAGCATGACTGGTACTTTGTCTATTTTACTGACTTATATACACTATCCGCACATAAACTCTTTTGAGAACAGGAATTCTGCTGCATCTGCAGCATCTTATACAGTTCTTGGTATGTGGTAGGGGCTTAATAAACGGATGAACAAATGAGAAAGCTAAGATTCAAAGAGATTAAGTTGCTTGAGTAAGTCAGACAGGTGGGAGATGACAGAGCTGGCACTCTAACAGATGTTTAGATTCCAAAAGAATAAGCTCTTTTCCACACCTCACTGCTTTCCACAGATATTCCTAGTTTATCAACATATTTCTCACCTAATTGTAGTGTCTGCAACAGGATATCATTAAGTTCTAGGCACTTACAAAGTGTTATATAAGTGAAATCAATTTTCACAGAAACAGAAGAAAACACTTTTAGTAGCATTTTCTTAGGGGGGGAAAAAGGAGTGTCAAGTAAAGCACTATGAACAAAGTACAAAGTGGAAAAGTACTGACATGGAATCATATCTTTTGTTTCTAGGCTCTAGTATCAGCTCTGCCACAAATTTTGTAGTGATGGACAAGTAACTAATCTTTTGAGGCATTAGTGTCTTTGTTTTTCAAGTGGAGGAAAGAAGCTAAAACTCCCTAACATGTTTAAGATTCTTATGTATCTATGATTCTTCTCCTTGGAACAAGTTATAAGCAACTTGATGGCAAGGTCCCATAGTGCCCAGAATAGTACCTTACATATGGCAGATGGTAAATGAATATATAAATAACAATTCATTTGGACTTTAAGTATATACTGCTCAGGAAAAAAAAAAAATTTTCAAGAAGCAGTAGTTAAAGGGTTGGAGAGAGATGAAAACCACAGCTAATAGCAAAAAAAAAAAAAAAAAAAAGAAAAGAAGAAATGTCAAAATACTATTAGAAAGCACTCTATAAAATGTTGAGATAGCTAATGCCCCACAGTGATTTCAATTAGTATTAGATTTATAGGCTTAATCATTAATTTTCCTTGAGAAAAGATATAGATTTAATTTTATTACCCTATTCACTCAACCTGCTTTAATTCCTACAGGCTCTGTAACAGTATTTTTTAAATCACTGATATAAAAATATAACACTCTATTTGATAAATAATATGAATCTGATTTTTTTTTTAAAAATCAGAGAGAAAAAAAATGAGAGAGAATGTCAAGCAAACAAGAAATGATTCTTTATAAAGGGATATGAGAAAATGCTCACAATATATTAAATTTTTAAAAAAGAATCCAAGAAGTTTACCTAATATGATTCCAATATTACTAAAAAATATGTTCACAAAAAGACTATATATACTGAAGGTTTTTAAAAAGATTTTATTTATTTATTCATGAGAGATACAGAGAGAGGCAGAGACATAGGCAGGGGGAAAAGCAGGCTCCCTGTGGAGAGCCCGATGCAGGACTCAATCCCAGGACCCTTGGATCATGACCTGAGTCAAAGGCAGGTGCTCAACCACTGAGCCATCCAGATGCCCCTATACTGAAGGTTAATAGTCATTATCATTAGTTGTGGGACTAAGAAAAATTTTTATTTTCTTCTTTAAATTTTCCTTTATTTCCAAATGTTTACAATGAATAGGCAGTGTTTACATAAGAAAACTTGACACCTGATTCTTTTTTTTAAAGATACTATCTTTTTAAATATATTTTTTAATTTTTTATTTATTTATCATAGTCACATCACAGAGAGAGAGAGAGAGAGGCAGAGACACAGGCAGAGGGAGAAGCAGGCTCCACACAGGGAGCCTGATGTGGGATTCGATCCCCAATCTCCAGGATCACACCCTGGGCTGAAAGCAGTGCTTAACCATTGAGCCACCTGGGCTGCCCCTCTTCAGAGTTTTTAACCAGAGGGGTGACATGATCAGATCAATATTTCAGAAAGATTACTGGAAGCAATAGGAAAAGAGAGGAGCCTAAACTGAGCCTTAGAAGTCATTCAGACTGACTATATTGAAAAACTTAAAGAGAAAATATGCAAGGCTTAAAGAATGGATACATTAAAGTGAAGGACAGGGAGAAGCCATTCATGAAAGTAAACACTACAGGTTCAAGAAACAGATTGGGGAAAGAAAGATGATTTCATAGCTTTGGACATGCTGAATTTATAGGTGTCTGTATATTTAATGAGGCATATCCAGTGGCCAATTGGATATGCAGATCTAGAGCTTTGAAAATAAATTTGAAATGAAAAATATCAATTTGGGAATTATCTGCATTAAGCTAATAATACAATGGGGCTTGAAATCATGAGGATGTAGAGAAGTGATTCTGAAAACAGAAGTGTTAAAATTAAATTATACATTCTATTTGGAAAACAGACATTTGTGGTATTTTATCCAGTCAAAGGGAAAGTTCACAAGCAGCTTACCAGCTGGTATAAAGATAAACACACAAATAGATAACTATATTAAAAGGAATATTATATAATTATAGGGCTGTGCACTACTTACTGTGGGAGCTCAGAAAAGGAGAACTAAGGAAGAATGGTATGTGATAGTCTGCGAATATTTCCTGGAGGAGGATCTGTATCAGAGTTTAACATATGAACAAGTGACAGGCATTTCCTGGTGTATGAAGATGCAAAGTCACATATAGTGAGGAAAAAGGTTTGCAAGATCTAAAATAGAGTTTATTTGCCACCTTTGAATAAATCTTTGACACTGAAGATAAAAGATTTTCAAGATGAATGGTTACTTTTTAAAGTTTAAGAAGGCAAAAATAAATAAATAAAATAAAAATAAAGTTTAAGAAGGCAATATTCAAAAAAAAAAAAAGAAGGCAATACTCAGGCTCTGTGAAAAAATTAACCTATGGGTACAGCTAATTCCCAATAAATGAAATGTTTATTCTGATTTAAAATATTTGTGTTTAAGTCAGTATAATGCAAGAAAAACCAATAAAAATCCCTAAAGTAGTTAATGCTAAATCTGCTTGTTCCTTTGTTTATAAATGTAGTAAATTTCTGAAATGTTTTAATATAAATTAAATGGTAAAAATACTGTCACAATATATATATATTGCATATGAATCTCAAGTTTGTGGAGCAAGTTGTTCAAAATGTTCTCCTAAACATTTATAAAGCATACACAAGCAACTGGCAAGGCATGCCCATAAAAATATTGTTGCTAAAAGAATCAAAACCTAACACATGCAGCACATTAAGAGACACATGATTTGCTAACTTTAAATATTTGACTAAATATGGTCAGTTTATTAAGCCATATATGGAAGGAAACAGAATGACTCAAACTATGCTAGGAAGATTTTGTAGGTAGATCTTAAATTTTTCATGACTACATATCCAGAGCAACCACCAATAATAAATAGCTGTGTGAAGACACATTTGTCATTTAATTCCAGGTACAGAACAGCTTTGACAACCTGAGCTGTGAACTAATTCAACAAACTAGTTCAAGTACATAAAACATCTGTTTTTATTGAAAAGGAAACCTAGTTATTTTTCTCAGCGAATAAGCTCAAGGACAAGCTTTGTTTCCTACACTAAGAAAAAAGTTGCAAAGCCTAACAACAAAGTGTTGATAAAGGGGCTACACAATGTTGGCTGAAAGTAGACAAAATTCATGAGTTAATGACAAATTTTGGTTAGGGCATGAATAGCTTTTTTTTTTCATTAAATTTCATTCCCAGAGAAATAAAACCAAAAATGTTACGTGACTATGTAATTCAACTGAGTAAAATCACAATTACAAAATTAGGAGCATTTCAAATAAGTTCTAACACCATAATATTCCTTTTCATAAAAGTGAGTTAAAAAAAAAAAAAAAAGGTTTGTTTAAAGTGCATATCCTAGAGCCAGACTGTCAAGGATTAATCCAGTTCTGCCACTTACTAGCCAGATGTTGTTGGATAAATTACTTAACACCCTGGGTGCCAGTTTCCTCTGGAAAATGAGGGTAATAGTAGTACTTAACTCAAAAGTTGAGTATGAGAAGCATATGAATTAATATAGAAAGCAATTAGGGTAGTATCAAATAGTAAGTGCTTATGTTTGTATTAATGCATAATCAAAACGCTAAATCATCTCCATTTAAAATTTTCTTTTTTATATTCATATCTAAAACTTGCTTTCTCATCCCTCTATAAATTATAAAACAAGGTTATATGTTGGAGACTCGTCAAATATTCCTTTTAGTATCATTTTTGGTAAAAGTCCCACCCACGATTATTTCTAAGAGGAGGATTAAATTTCAAAAGATGCACTTACGGGGTTTCAAACTTCCTTCAAACAAACTTTTATATATAAAAATTTCAATATATAGGACTCAGGAGAGAAAAGCAACAGAAAAAGATTTAGTCGTACGTCATTTGAGAACTTAAGTGAAAATGAAATCACAGCCAATTAGTTGAAATGTTTACAATTTGTACCCAATCATTAGTAACACAGTTCATTAAGACAAATTAATTTAAATATGGAAGTTCTCTAAAACCAATTTGCACTTCCTTGAAACAATTCTTTATGACTCTTACTAAGGAAAACTCGGTTCTGCTCAACTGCTGGGAACAGAAATTTGTAGATATATTCGAAAACAGTCCATTCTCTAAGCATTCAGAGGGACATACATATCAGTGAGTATGCTTAAGAGGAACTGAACTGAAGCTATTCAAGCAAGTATTTGTCTATTTTAAGGAAAACTGAATTTGGATTATCAAAGGAAGAGTTATGAATGTGGTTTATACAAGAAAAACAATGAAGAATTCTAAGCAGTACTCTCATACTGAATAATAAAAAGGTAAATAGCTTGGTCTTGGATTAAGAGGAGCAAATAAATGAGCATGTATAAGCTTAGGAATCATCTATTATATTAGTTATGAAAACAAGTAAGTTCAGCACTATATCTTTAAAATATATCTTTAAAATATTTTTGCCTTTTGACTGTTATATACAAGTAGATATATACAAGCAGATATATTTTATATACAAGCAGATATATATTTATATTTTATATACAAGCAGATATATCTTATATACAAGCAGATATATTTTATATCTTTAAAATATATCTTTAAAATATTTTTGCCTTTTGACTCTTATATAAAAGCAGGTAGGAAATCTAGATATAAAAATAAAAGCTTGTCCTCATATAAAAAATCTTGTCCCTTATACAAAATGCTGGAACTCAGGAAATTCTTCATGTGGATTAAGAAAAAGTTCAGGCTTATGGTATCCTAGAGAGAATAAAGGAGACATATATCTGACAAAGAGAATATCCAATATATATTTGTGGATTGTATGAACTAGACATGGCAAACAGACGATAAAAATATCTGAAAAAATTTTTTGAGACCAAAAAAAGTTTCCAGGGGAAAAGCAATCTAAGTACTGCTTGAACATTCATGCTTCATCCAACAAGCACTACATATTTGAAAGATAACCCTAGAAATTGCAAACTATAAATATTCAAAGATTGAAATATACCCATATCTTCTTATTACACAGCTCTGTTATTTCCTTTATTGATAAAGATCTAGGGGATCCCTGGGTGGCGCAGCGGTTTGGCGCCTGCCTTTGGCCCAGGGCGCGATCCTGGAGACCCGGGATCGAATCCCACGTCAGGCTCCCGGTGCATGGAGCCTGCTTCTCCCTCTGCCTGTGTCTCTGCCTCTCTCTCTCTCTCTCTCTCTCTGTATGACTATCATAAATAAATTAAAAAAAAATTAAAAAAAAAAATCTATAAACTACTAAGTTAAACCTAGATCTTCAGAGGCCAACACTTTTATTTGGGGACTTAGTAAGGGAAGAGCATTTCTTTTAGAGTTTAAAATTCTTAGGATCTATAAAGAATCGATCTTCAGGATCATTCTCTCACTGTAAAAATCATGATTTGTATTGATTGCCTACTATATATAATGCATTCTAGTAAATATAAGATGAAACTAAAAAGATTATATTCTCTGTTTCCTTCATGAACAGTCCCTGGCATATAGAAAACAGATAATAAATACATGTAAAATGAATCAAAACAAAATGCTAACTTGTCCTTAATGAGTAGGCATTTATGATCTAGTGTGTGCATGTGTAGGTAAAACTGTCCTACGTACTGTGCAAGACTTTTTTTTTTTTTTTTTTTTTTTGTATTGTGCAAGACTTGCTGCCTTTCTGGACGCCTGAGTGGCTCAGGGTGTGATCCTGGCAACCTGGGATCAAGTCTCACACTGGGCTCCTTGCAGGGAGCCTGCTTCTCTTCTCTGCCTGTCTCTGCCTCTGTGTGTCTCTCATGAATAAATAAAATCTTAAAAAAAAAAAAAAAAGACCTGCTACCTTTCTTATTGTTTCATATGTTCCAAATCTTTTCTCCCATTGAGATGACAGTTCCTTAAGAATAGAAAATGTCTTTATATACCCCACAATACCTAACAGCCACCCAATAAATTTTTGCTAATGAGCTAAAACAGAATGCTTGTAATCTAATTAGGAAAGTAAGATAAGTATATAAAACAAAAATAATAAGCAATTTAAAAGAAATATAGCATTAATGAAATTGTCAGTATGGGGGTAGAGATGAGTTAAAGAAAAATTTTTGGAGAAAATAAATCTTTGGCCAGGTTTCATTATTGTCTGAACTCTGGACAGGAAGGTAGTTATAAGGTTGCTGTTTTGCTTGTTGTAGTCTTTCATCAGAAGTGATCACTCACTGACCTGGATGGAAGGGTTTAATCAATGTATATACTATTAAGAAAATAATTTAGTTTCAGGAGAAGAAATAAAAGCTTCTACCTAATATTTCTATTAAATTAAAAAAACAGGTTACAAAAATATGCATAATATGATACCATTCTTGCTACTGATATGCCTAATTAAGAGTTCAGAAGAGAGGATCCCTGGGTGGCTCAGCGGTTTAGCGCCTGCCTTTGGCCCAGGCCATGATCCTGGAGTCCCGGGACTGAGTCCCACGTCGGGCTCCTGGCATGAAGCCTGCTTCTCCCTCCTCCTGTCTCTCTGTCTCTCTCTCTGTCTATCATAAATAAATAAATGAATACATCTTTAAAAAAAAAAAAGAGTTCAGAAGAGTACGTGCCAAAATGTTAATTAACAGAAGTTAAAGTCACTGAATTATTTTCCAAAAACGTTTCTACAGTGAGGACATAAAGTTCTTACAGTTTTCCAAAACAAAACAAAGCAAAAAATTTCAGATAGTTGTGAGTTATGTTTCTTGATGGATTTCTTCAGTGTCCAGAAAAATATGTGGCCAATAAAGAGAAGATTCTTCATTAACTCAGAAAGTATTAAGTGTCCACTTCAGCCAGACACTATGCTGGCTGCTAGAAATATACTGGTGAAGGATACAGACCAGATTTCTGTACTGATAGAGCTTAGAGTCCAGCAAACGAGACAGAGAACTAAACAGCAAAAAGAGGTATAATAAACGCTATAAACATAACTAGAGTACTTAACTTCAATTTTGAGAGAAAGAGGAGAAAGAGGAGTTTCTGATGGTGGTGCCCAGGAATTTCCACTTTAAAGAAATTCCCCATCTAATTTGAATAGACTAGACCAAAAACTTCTGACATCCATGGTAACTGAAGCTAGAGAAGAAATAATGCATAACCAGTATTTGTACGATGTGATCAGAAAAGCAATGTCAAACTTGGAGGACCACCAGTATTTAAGAAAGGGGAGACAAAATATAAGGAAAGAAAAAAAAGTTTACTAGTAGGCAAAAATCCAGAAAGAGAAAGCAGTATGAGAGAAAGCACAACTTGATGAGCCAAATGCCCCACATTTTGGTGCTACTTAATAACGTACTGAGTAAAACACAAGATCAAAGGTAAGATGATAAACCCTATTTCACAATAAAATCTATGCAATCAAATGAACAAAATACATTCATAAATCAAGACAGCATGATCAAAGGAGTCATAAGTACATTTAAAAAAGAATGTAAATATTATAAATTCTAACAAAGTAGAAATATTAATACAGCTAATAAAATGAAATGAGGGGAGAAAAGACAAAAATGGATGAATGCTAATATGCTAACCTTTCTTAGAGAATAGTCAAATCTTTCTAAAATTGGAATGTGCTCATTAAAAAAAATCCGATGTCACTGTATTCATAGGCTATTTTCTTAACCTTAAAAAACATTTAAGGAGATACCCTGTCTAGTTATAAAGAAAACTTAATTTAAAATTTAACTTTTACTTCAGTCTTCAGCTGTCTTCTTTGGCAAATTAAAGCAAAACTAAATTTAACACTTTTTAATTAAAACAGTATATATAATACATGTCCTGTTTAATAAAACTGTGTCAAATGGTCTACACAGAGATATCCTAAAATAATGTTCCCTAAATGATGGTTAGTTATGGATAATCAACATTCATTGGGCAATTATCACTACTATTTTTTTTTTAGCATACAGCACAGTGCCTAGCTCAAAATTAAAGAGCCAAATCCTGCCTATAACTCACAGTCTAATCAGAAATAAACATATACACAGAATCACAAAATGATAAACCTCTCTAATCTCAAATTCTCCTCTGCACTTTAGTATATATGGATTACTTCAGTAAATCTTTTATGGAACCTCACAATGTTAAATTTTAAAAACTATATATATGTATACAAATAAATTCAAATTGAAAAGGGGAGAGGCTTGGGAAGAGAAACAGATTTTTTGTCATGTCCATGACATAGATGGGGAGGGGAGAGGAAGTACAGGGAAGAAATAGGCTAAGTCTTTTTTTTTTTTTTTTTAAAGATTTTATCTATTTATGCAGGAGAGACACAGAGAGAGGCAGAGACACAGGCAGAGGGAGAAGTAGGCTCTGCACAGGGACCCCGATGTGGGACTCAATCCCTAAACTGGGATTACACCCTGAGCCAAAGGCAGACGCTCAACCGCTAAGCCATCTAGCCACCCACCTAGGTCTTGAAACTATATCCTTGATTCTTTTCAGAAAGGGAAGAGCAAAGATAGGTCTGAAAGGCTGAGAACCTGGTACTTGTTCTGCTATATTCTGATATGCTTTGGCAAAAAAGCATCAAAGATGAAGTTAATGATATATAATTCTGGGTCCCAAGAAAGAAAATTAAAAAAAATTCTATTTGGTCATTTCAATCAAATATTATTTTCCATTTCAGACTACCAAGTTACTCTGTATTTCTGGGACCACTGATGGAGGAGTTAAGGAAACAGGAGCGAATATTTCCAAGTCACAAAATAAGAGTCACCAAACACTGAAATGGAGAGCAGAGGGGGGTAAACAAAAACAAACGGGCAAAGATATAATTGATTTTCAAGTACTCTGTTGAACAGTAAGAGAAGTAAAGTTACTAGTAATAGTAAGCAAAGTACTAATAGTAAGCAATTCTTAAATATTTACTAATATAGATTGAGGGATATAAAATGCCACAAAAATTATTTTATTTTAGTTTGCTGCCATGGTAGGTAGGCTCTAAGATGGCAAAGATGTTTGCCTCATGGTAGTTACACACTTGCTTGCAACAAACTGAGCAGGGTAGAAGTGATGGGATATTATGTATTTACTCTCCCTTGCCCTCTCCTGGATCACTCACAACCTGGGAGCACTCAAATGTCACAACAAGAGGCAGTCCTGCTGAGAAGCCCAAGTGGCAAGCAAGCAAAGCCTGTCCATAACCACATGAGGAAGCTTTGAAGTAGATCTCTACTTACCCAGCCCCCAGCCCAGTTAAACCTTCAGATAAGACTGCAATCCCAGCCAACAGCTTGAGGGCAATCTCCTGTGAGATTCTGAGGTAGAAGCACCTAGATAAGCTACATTCAAATTCCTGAACCATAGAAAATATGATAATGCATGTTTATTATTTTAAGTTTAGAGGTAATTTGCTATACAGCAATAAATAGCAGCCACAACGCTATATTTGGGATGAAAGTAAATGGTATTTATATCAATTTTCTTTGCTTCAACTAGTGTATATCTGAACATCATGCTCCCTTCTCTACTTAATCTCTAATTTGTCATTTCTCCTATATTTCAACTCCTTTTGAATGCTATCAGGTAGTCCTTTACACTAAGAGTTACCTAAATTATCTAAACTTGTCTCTCCATTTCCACAAATCACACTGGACCATCCACCACTTCTTGAATATGCCAGAACGATCTGAAATTATAACTTTAGAGTAGATAAATAATGTAATTTAAATTTTATTATGTATTCATGAGACACACACACACACACACACACACAGAGAGAGAGAGAGAGAGAGAGAGAGAGAGAGAGAGGCAGAGACACAGGCAGAGGGAGAAGCAGGCTCCATGCAGGGAGCCTGACACGGGACTCGATCCCGGGACTCCAGGATCAGGCCCTCAGCTGAAGGCAGCGCTAAACCCCTGAGCCATCCAGGCTGCCCCTCTTCAGAGTTTTTAACCAGAGGGGTGACATGATCAGATCAATATTTCAGAAAGATTACTGGAAGCAATAGGAAAAGAGAAGAGCCTAAACTGAGCCTTAGAAGTCATTCAGACTGCTGAGGAAAACATGACAATAAAGAGTCTTTAGATAAAATCCAGTACTAAATATCTTAAATAAACATATTCTTAGGTTCCATCACAAAAAAAAAAAATTAAAAAATTAAAAAAAATTTTGAAAAGGCTGGTTGATGGGAGGAGGGGGTTGAATTTAGGTGCCAAGAAAAAGTAATCTGATAATGAAATTTCATTTCTTTTTGATAAGACTTAACTAAGGCAATTTGGAAACTTTATAACTTCTCTTGAAGATAAAGGGTACACATGGAATAATGGCTGAGGCACTGCTGGACCCTATAGATTACTCCTCAAGTTAGTCTTCTTTTAACCATCTTAAGCCTTTATTTCTTAAGCTTTCCCCAGCTTATGTGTTAATCACTCTCTCCTTCCATTTTTTGTAACACTCCAAACACATCTGTCCCATCTTACTTAAAACATTGTGTTGCAATTATCTTCCCATACATACTATCTCTCTACATTCACTTTCCTCTCCTGCCTCCAACTATACCATGAGCTCTCAAAGCCAAAGGATCCCATTAAGTATTATAACATGGTATCTAGAATATATCAGACAATAATCAAATGTGAAATGGAGGAAGCTACAAGTATGATTTAGCTTCAGTGGTAGGACTCAGAAATAGGTTGCTATTCTTTGTTACCTATAGTTGACTATATATCAGAGAAATTAATTTTTCCATGTGATATCCGACTTACCACAGATCATCTTATGTTAAGGGGAATAATACCTTCCCTCTTCAAACACAAAAAATTTGTAACTGATAATACGAGTTTTAATATCTATAAAGTATTAAACTCTCTTGGTGTTAAATATATGAATGAGTGATAATCATATGATCACTCAAAAAAATCATTCTCCAAAGCAAAAAAGATGACTAGAGCTAAATAAGATCATAATAGTGTAGAAATAAGTTATTGTTTTAGCAGCCCTTTCGTTGGCTAGCACTGCTGCTCTTGAAGGTTCACATCTTTTTCACCTGTGTCCCCTAATCAACTACCAGGAGTTTCAAGGAAGAAAACTCCAAGCAAATAACTTCATCTTCAATTCCCTAATACCTGCCATTAATGAAACCTACACTTTGAAAACTGCACCATGTGCAGCTATGATCCCCTCCTCTACTTTGTAGTAAGATACAATAAGCCAGAACTGCTTTTAAGTTTCCTTAAAAAACACACACACACACATAAAGAAAAACCCCCAAATTATATAACCAATAGCATGCAGTGTTTTGTTAAAATAACATTAGCATTCTAGCATAAAACTACTGCCACAAAAGGAATTCCTTCCATTAGTAAGACAGACTCCCAATGCACATGAGGTTCTTAGTAATTTAGCTACCGTGGTAATAAAAGCAGCCAAGACAGTACTGAAGACAAAGTGAAAGCCAGCTAGTTTTTTTTTCTTTCTTTCTTTTTTGGAGTGGTGCCTTGCATTTCACTGAATGTCTAAAAGCTAAGTCTTGACCATATAAGGCTTTGGGATTCCCATGGATGGAAATGTCTAGGCAACAGTCAAATCTAATAACCCTAAAATACATGAAACATAGGTACTAAGCTACCATGAGAGGGTTGTCACATTTTTTTCTAGTTTCACTTATATTATCACAGATAATCCTAAAAGTGTTCCTGCGAAACACTACGATCAAATTCACAAAGTTACAGTATATTTTAAAAGTATATTTAGATTACTGAATTTCCTTAAAAAATATTTCTGATGGTATCTTCCTTTAAAGTCTGTTACACATTCCTTTACACTTTAAACAGGTACAAAAGGTGTTATTTTGTTTTTCTCTATCAACCCATTATGGTATCAACTATTAAAATCTAGTATTATACAACAATGTCCTTGTAGCTAATAGTTTATGCAGCTATAATGATACTTAAAATGCTTTATGGAAATCATTTTTGCTTTTAATAGTTTTCTGCCTTTTATTTTGCTTTTATCTATCATCTCTTAAAACTATGTGATAGCTTCCCATCTTCATTTTAATTTGTAGCTCTTAATTTGCCAAACACTAAAAAAAAAAAAAAAACACAAAACAAACAAACGAACAAACAAAAACCTGAGCCTAAAGAAGAGCACATAGGAATTATGTGAGGACTTCTTAGTAAAATAAAAATATTTGTGCTTAATTAAGTGTGTGGATTCTGCAATGTGTGTTTTGGTTTTGACTAATGCTTATTTTCCAATTCTTTTAGGTCATAAAGTTCCCAATATGAAAAAAAATGTATTAGAGAAGCTATGACCTATATAAAAGGTAGAAGGCTGACCAAGTGACATCAAAACTGACAACCGCTGAAAAGAACTAAAACTGATAAACGTTACTGGCAATGTTTTCTTTGCATGGTTGTGATTACGAAGAACACTCAGGTGACACAACTAGTGCTGAAAGTTTCAGAGTTCCTGAGAAAAACAGTGGTGACCCTAAGAAAATGAGCAAAGATCCTGAGGTAACAGTTAACTTTTTTATTATTTACCTTTTACTTACAACTTTGCACACTTTGTCTTTAGAACAGTAAAATGTACAATGACTTACTTTGCAATTTTTAAGAAACCAAGAACAAAAAAAAAAGCAGTAGTTCATTTTATAGAACTTCGCAGTATGTAAACCTCAGTGGAATATCCATGTCTGACACAAATGGAAGTATTTTCTGATACAGCTATTTCACGTTAATAAGAGAACAGATTATATAAATGAGACATGAGTTAAACCTCAAAGCTCTATTTTGTCACAGTAATAAATTTCCTCTTCCAGAAAACATCTTTCAGAAGACCAAAACTCTAATACCCATCACCAGCACTGCAGAAGGATTCAGATCTTTTCTAAAACTACTGAACATCATTAGGTACAATATGCTGGGATACAACGATGATCATCTGATACAGATGGTTATGAAATAGATCATTTTAATTGGGATCCAAGCAGGAAAAAGATGATCTTTATTTAATATGGCAAGTGTCATATTTTTTAGGAACTCAGGAGACAGGAATAGTCTAGGGAAGAGCCAGTGCTTCCTGGAGAAACCTAATCTATGTCTTTAAGGGTAAAGAAATGGTGAAAGCCAAAACAATTTGCCAATTTTCCCTTAAAAGGGGGAAGCAGCTGATTGGGCAGAGAGCATTTGGTACTGCTGAAGGACGAGAGAGTACAAGAAGGGATGCTAGGTAATTAGGCAGAACTAACTAGAAATGAGAGGGGGACACTACAGCTAGTCTCATGATCCAGGCTAAGGAGACTAAATTTACTATGCACAACAGTGCTTGTCAAGAATGAGTAACATAAGGGGATCTCACTAAAAGGAAAAAAATTCCCACAGACTTCCCTAAAATTGGCTGCAATTATTATTATTATGTTAAACAGCTATGAACATAAACCTAGACCTTTATACATGCTGTAGCACGTATATAAACCAAAACAAATTTATAAATTTCCTCATCACTTTTTTTTTAGTTTATTAAGAGGGCTGTGATGTCATTTGGTTGGGAATTGACCCCCGCCTGTTACACACATAACATTTTCGTTAAATCCATCTAGGTCTTTCCTCATTTGTCTACGATTGTTAAATCTGTTGTATTTGGCACCAAATCCAAGAGAAATGCAAATGTATGCAACTAAATGAAGAAGCAGTATTCAATTGCAAGACAGTCATTTGTCTGTCTACCCGTCTATCTAGCTACTACTCATGTCGTACAGTTTATATTATCTTCACAATGTAAACGGAAGAATGATTTATTCATGAGAGAGAGAGGCAGAGAGATACAGGCAGAGAGAGAAGCAGGCTCCCTGCAGAGAGCCTGAAGTGGGACTCGATCCCAAGATCCTGGGATCATGCCTTGAGCCAAAGGCAAATGTTCAACCACTGAGCCACCCAGGTGCCCCTGAAAACTCAAGAATTAACACATTCTTGTTGAGATAGAGATTAAGAGAAAAAAAGTTTTAAGATTTTTTTTAAATTTTTATTTATTTATGATAGTCACAGAGAGAGAGAGAGAGAGAGAGAGAGAGAGAGAGAGAGGCAGAGACACAGGCAGATGGAGAAGCAGGCTCCATATACCGGGAGCCCGACGTGGGACTCGATTCCGATTCTCCAGGATCGCGCCCTGGGCCAAAGGCAGGCGCCAAACCACTGCACCACCCAGGGATCCCAAGAGAAAAAAAGTTTTAAGAATGCCTCCTAAATTTCTGGCTGACTGGATGAGGTGGACAATGAGGCCACCATTTCCAAATGTCACTTCTAAGATCTCAGAATGATGAAATTCCCAGAGAAGAGCACAGTACCTCATCCTTCCAACTCTTTCCCCCTCTTTTCACTGAATCTTTTTTTTCTGGGCCTCATTGTGAATTCCTGATTCTTGGCCCATTCTAATTCTTTCCAGCCTATCTTCACTGGCTTTCCTTGCTATTTTCTATTTCAACTATCCATTTGCCATCCCAGGATTCCATTTAACCCTTCCTAATCTCCAAGGCTGAACAATACTATCTACTTGCTTTCTATGCTCTAATGCAGATGCTGTTGAGCAATGCTAGAAAAATCATGAAACCATGTTGATGTGCTCCGCTGTAACTTCACCTTAACCTCATTATAATGTTCCACTAATAGATCAGTCTTTTGCCTGAATTTCTGTCACATTATTACACCCTACTGCTCTATGACACCACCTATACTACCAAGGAAACTGAAATGGTCAGCGGCAATTTCTAAGGATTGTACTCTTTTCACATTAGAAGCTCCTACATCTTCACACCCTTCTTTTTTTCCTTTTGTTTGGAGGAAGAAATGTCTTACCATTCATTCCTAAACAAAATTCCTAATGACTTCTTATACCTCTCATTTTTATATGTTTATGGTTTCAATATTTTACCCTGTGCTAAATAGCCAAAGTGAACTACTTACTACTCCAATTCTTATCCTGGTATTTCTTCTAATGCTGCATCTTCCTCCTATAATGCTTTCCCTACATCTCTGCCTAGATGCCCCCTACTCCCCGCCTCATCCTTTCTATTCCTCTAGATCCTAAAAGTTACATAAAACATAAAAATATTTCTTGGTACTACCTTCCACATTAAACATTCTCCCTCTTTTCTTCCCATTTTATTATGAAAAAGTTCAAACATACAGCAAAGTTCAAAGAATTTTACAGTGAATATGTATGCATTCACCATCTAAATTCTACTATTAACATATTACTACCTGCTTTGGCACAGAACTATCTACCTAGTAATTCCTTTATTCATCTATTAATCCAGCTACTTTGAAATTTACCAAAAAAAGTAAACCTGTAGAAATTAGTATAATTACTAAATTAACTAAATAGTTCAGCCTCTATATCATTAAGTGGAGTTCAATATTTGTTTAGTTTTTTCATATAAAATTTACATATTATGAAATGCAAGGATCTTAGATGTACATTTGCTGTATTTTAACCAATGCATAAACCTGTGTAACTCAAACCCCTATCAAGATTTAGAACACATCATCACTACAGACTTCTTTCATGTCCCTTTCTGGTCAAACTGCTCCTTCAATCCCTCAAGGAAACCATTATTTTGGCCTTTTGCTTCTACTATAAATTAGATGTTGCCATTCTAAAATTTCATGTAAGTCCTACAGTAGATCCTTATTTTGTGAAAGGCTTCTTCAAGGAAAACATTCATGAGATTCACATGTAGGTGTACCAGTAGTTCATCCTTTTAACTGCCAAGTAAGTAATCCCCTTGTATGGCTACATCATAGCCAGAGTTGATCCATTCCAGTTTTCAACTGGAAACAGTCTAGGTAGTCATTAGGAATATTAGGAATATAGTTGTTACAAACACTATGTACAAGTCTTTTTAGAACATATGTTTTTATTCCTCTAGAGTGAACATTAAGAATGGAATTTCTGGGCAGGTGCATGTTTACTTTTATAAGAATCTGATAACATTTTCCCAAAGGAATTGTACCAACGTACATCTCCACCAACAATGAGAGTTCCAACTGCTCCACTTCCTCACAACATTTGATGTGAGTTTTTTTTTTTTTGAGTTTTTATTCATTTAGACACTCACTAGTATAACATTCACCTTTGTTTAATAAAACTGGCATTTTATGTAAACCTTTCATCTTTCTCTATATAATATTACTTATGTATGTACTTGCCTCTATTAGACTATACACTTCCTGGGGTTACAAATTGAGTCCCTCTTTTTCCCCTATAATGTTTATAGCAGTGGTTTGCACTTGTTGGAACAACAAGTATCAGTTTAATTGAACTGCTTAATAAAATTTCTGTGTCCTTCCCATTACGGCTAAGCCATGAAAAAAAAAATTCAAAGGGAGATCTGTGAAATGAGGCTACAGAAAATTAAGGGTTGGTACCCTCCAGTCTTAAGTCCTCTGCTAAACTATGAAGCAACCGTAAAACCATTTATTATGTTGTTTATCTTACACATCTAGACACAAACATATAGAAACATACAGAAATAGAACTCAATCTCCATATAAACTCCACAAGTGAGATTTTTGTCTCTTTGTTCACTGATGTGTCCTAGTGCTTAGCATAGTGCCTACCACATAACAGGAACAGAAATATTTAAAGAAAATGTTTATGTTGAATATGCACTACATATACGTTTTCATAATAGCAGTGAACTTACATAGGGAACAAAGCTTCTTACAGCTATAGCTTTAACAGCTTTAACCATAATACCTGTGAACATATCCTCCCAGATACAGATTTAGGTTTCTATCTGGGGTTTAAAATATTTTCCAATGTTTATCTTTACACAACCTGAAATGGTTATTTTCTTTAACTTAAGTATATGACTCCAGGAAGCATACTTTGAATTTTGAGAGAAAGCAGTTCCTGAATAGTTCCTGCAAATGTACCAAATCAAGCTGGCAATTAATGAGTTGTCCTGTACCACAGTATAGAAGGACTGCCCACCCAGTAAAAATCTTACTGTAACTATTCACCTGTGTACCTATACAACAAAGAAATTGGGGAGAGAGATTTCCAAATGTTCACTTCTATTCAAACCCTAAGAAGAAGTCTTTGAAATGAGTCACTGAAAAGAATTCTTCAGACCATTAAACATTTCCTGCATGTTTAGCAGTCAGTATTCCAGGTACTGTGCAAGGTGCTAGGTCTACAAAGACAAAATTGAGGGACTTACATTTTAATGGAAGAGACAGTGAAGTTTATAAACTACAAAACTGCTTTAGCAGTTTGAAATACAAGATTTCAAGGACAATACCCAAGAGCATTCTATATCAGGAAAAAGGATTAGCTCTTGGCAGAGGTACCTGCTTGAGATGATACTTAATTGCATGAGCTAGAAAAACAGCAGTGCATCCCTGAAGGAAAAACTCAGTAATCATGCTCAAGAGCCAGTCTTCTCTAGAGCAACTAATCTTCTTCAGGAGGGTTCCTACAATTACTGAAGGACAACTGAAGGGCATTTGGGCTCTTGATATGACAGCTGAGGGGAATTTCATTTGTTTTCAGTTCTTGGTGATCATGAATTAAGCCACTATAAAAATCTGTATGCAGGTTTTTATGTAACAATATGTTTTCACTTCTCTTGAAGAGACAAAAAAGTAAGCTTGCTTTAATTTGTTCCTCACTTAAGACTCATTACTAGAATATATATATATATATATATGCATACAACAACTGCATAGCTTCCTTAAAGGTACTATTACCATGCAGTAGAGTCATTTACTATCTGAATCTGCCAAAAAAAAAAAAAAAAAAAAAAAAAAAGGAAGTTAAGAAAAAGTAGCAAAATTAGATTAGGATCTAAAGAGAAGCCACTCAATTATTAAATTCAATCATTCAAAAATTATTTATTGAGAATTCACTATGAACCAGGCACTGTGATATGTTAGAAATGTTTGGGCTTCAATGGCAGACAAATAAACAAATAAACGCATAATTACACCCCAAGAGAAGAAGTATTAAAGAACAAGGTGCTTATAAGGAAAGACAGGTTTGAGGAGAATAAGAAAGTCAACGAAGGTTTCCATCAGGAAATCAGAAAGCTTAATGAATATGAGTTAGCCAAGGAGTGGAGAGACTTTTAACAGGCAAAGGGGGAAAAAAAACATTAATGGGCTGACGGCATGAAAGAGCTTAGTAAGTATATTTGAGAGTGTGAAGGAATTGTATCTAGAATACAGACAGTAAGCGGAAGGCACTACAAGTCAGCAGGTCTTGACAGATCTTGGGATCTTCTTCCCTGCCAAATTTGTTTAGCTAAGATCAACTACTTTACACCTGACAATTCCTAAAAATTGAGGGAAACCTAGAAGTTCAAAGCAGATTTCCATCTCAATACTGTTAAGTGTTCTCTAACAAAGAACATCATTTCCTTTGAGCTTCAACTGTTAATGATACTATGAGTACCAATGTTTAAGGTGAAAATTTGACATTTCCTCTTAAGCTCTTTTATTATAGTTACATTTTATACATCATTTTTATATGTTTGGTATTTCCTCTAATCCTCACAATACACTGGTCCAATTTTTAAAGCAAATACTAGATTTTTTAAATCTCTGATTCTCAAATTGAAAAAAAAAAAACATGATTCTGATTTTAAAATGACAAAATTCAATTCAGCAAGCTTTCATTTACTTGGTACTCAAAAGATGGGTTTACAAAGACATAAAAAAAACAGATGTTGAGTTTTCAAAGTAATTCTTTGAAGTCTCACTTCTATGCTGTTTAACTTATGAAGCCATTTTAAACTAATTCTACCTAAAATGCCAAACAGAAGCTAAACTTTTGTATTATTCTAAATACCACAATCTGGATCTTGAAATGTTAAAGCCCAAATTTCATGCATATATGCTATCTTCTATTTTGCTCACTGGGAAAATGAAGGTAAATATAAAAGCAGTCATCAATTTAAAAGAATGAAAGTAAAACCACACTATAAACTATGATTGTCTAGCTAAAGTCATTTTCCCCTCCACTCAATCAGGAACTCTGCCTTTCTTCCAGTGCGACATTAGATTTTTACCCCTGAAAATCTGCTTTTATTTATCATCTACAAACAGGGAATTACCTTTATGTAAAAGTTCTGTTTCTTCCCAATTCTCCTGGACTAGAATAAAATACTATTTGTACATACAATTAAACAGAAAAAAATGTTCTAAATGACTAAGTCATTCGGATACATTCATTCTGTCTCCCCAAACAGATTAAAAACTCAAAGGCAGATACATTCCACTTGTGCCCCAATACCTAACACAGGGTCTGAAACTGGATAGTTACTCAAATAATTAGCTCTCTTTCCCTTTTGGTGAGAAAGAGGCTGTGCTAGGTACTTTCCCATATGCCATCTCCGTTTATCCCGGGAACCCTGCTGCTGAATGTTATTCTTCCTTAACAGATTTTGTTTATTTTCTTTTTCCTTTTTTTCCTTAACAGATTTTGAAGGGGAAAGGACTCAGATGGAGTAGCTCATTCCAGTGGTAGTCTTCCATCTACATTTTATGATCTCTTAAACACCTACAGCACTCTATAACATTTTATTAAGCAACTGGCTGGTTTAATAAACTTGAATATCTGCAGATTTCACTTGCTCCATATTCAACTTTTTGAAAGCCAACAGCTCTAGGTAGGTACTTAGAGGGACCAAACAAAAGTGTGTGATATAGAAGTGAAGCAGAACAAGGTGACAGAAGGACTATCATTTAATTCTTCAAAACACATTGAAGCATCTCCACTTCGCCTGATGTAAATACCAAGCTCACACAAAAGGTCAAATACAAATATAAAAACATTTCTAAAACCTAAAATAGCAAAATTCATGTTTGAAGATCCACTTTACCACGTTATACTGTAATTCAGTTCACAAATGGCTTGGCTAATCTTTCTTCCAGCTGCCATGTTCCTAAAATAATCTTTACTAATTCTATTCATGTTTTACCATAGCTATTATTTTCCTGCTAAGTGTACTTAAAAAGTCTTCAATTTTTTATAGGCTGTTATGCAAAAATCTGTGTAACCGTTCTAACAAAGTAAAACTGAAAAGCCCAGTAATTTAAAGATAGCACCAGTAGGAGCTCAATAACACACCATAAAGGTAACAACAATGAGAACCAGAGTTACATAAAGAAAAGCTTTTCAAATACTTTATTCTAGTATTTTAAATTTTTTTTAAATTTTTTTTTTCATTTTTCTGAAGGAGAGGAATACAGTACCCGGGTACTCTAAATCTTTTCCCCTGACTTCTCGGCAATCATTTTCCAAGCTACATCATCCACATTTCATAAAAGAGGAAACAAGCTCAGAGGAACTATATAAGAACACAGAGCTAAATAAATGACACAGGAAAGATTTAAACCCAAGAAAGAACCAGTGTTCTTTTCTAACTACCATCCTTCTCCTAACAGTTTTAAACTTGACTTGTTGGGATCCCTGGGTGGTGCAGTGGTTTAGCGCCTGCCTTTGGCCCAGGGCGTGATCCTGGAGACCCGGGATCGAATCCCACGTCGGGCTCCCGGTGCATGGAGCCTGCTTCTCCCTCTGCCTATGTCTCTGCCTCTCTCTCTCTCTGTGTGACTATCATAAAAAAAATAAATAAATAAAAATAAATTTTAAACTTGACTTGTTATCTGTTTATCTGTTATATGTTTGCATAGGTTTTTGCTTCATTCTTTTTCCCTTTTTTCTTGGGGGGGGGGGGAGGAAGGGCAGAAGGAAAAAAGAAAGAGAATTCTAAGCAGGCTCCACGCCCAGCACGGAACCAGGACTTGTTCTCACAACCCTGAGATTACGACCTGAGCCAAAATCCAGAGCTGGGATGCTTAACTGACTAAGCCACCCAGGCGCCTTGTTTTTCACTTCATTCTTAACTCTTGTGTTCGTATTTTTAATTATGATTCTGAATCAAGTATTTTCTATAGAAAAAAACACTTAAATTACAAAACAGATTACACTTACACATATTTTTTAAAATTTACACAATCTGCCCATAATATATTTAAATGTTAAAATTTATCCAAACCATCACATTCAACTGAAAGGGGCTGATGATAAGCATACCAAACAAGTGAGGCTCCAGTAAAACAGACTCCCATTTCAAGAGGGCAATAAGCCTGGGACAACCCTTTGACAGCAATTTGGTAATGTGTATAATAAGTGTTTTAAAAATATTCCTAAATTTTGATCCACATGTTTCAGTTCTGAGAATCTATGCTAAAGAAATTATCCTACTTACACAGGAAAAATTCTTATACATTAAAATGCACATCAAAATAACAGTGCCAGAGCAAGCACACAATAAATATTTGCTGGCTGAATGAATAAATGAAAGGATGAGTGAGCTACGTGTAATGAAAACCTAGGAACAGAACTAGAATGGTTAAGAAAATTATAAACATCCAAATGAACATTATTCGTGGTAAAAATTGAGAAAAATAAACTCTACGGTAAGTGGGATAAAAAAATATCTAGAGGGGTGCCTGGGTTGCTCAGTCGGTTAAGTGTCCAACTCTTGATTTCAGTTCAGGTCATGATCTCAGGGTTCTGAGACTGAGCCCTGCATTGGGCTCTGCCCTAGGCTTGGAGCCTGCCTAGGATTCTCTCTCTTGCTCTGCCCCACCCCCTGCACACACTTGCACATGCTGTCTCTTAAAAAAAAGAAAGAAAGAAAGAAAGAAAGAAAGAAAGAAAGAAAGAAAGAAAGAAAGAAAGAAAGAAAGAAAGAAAAAGGGTATCTATAGTACAATCACAAATACAGAAAAACATTCACAAGACACACACCTGTGCCAGATAAGAGTTTTTCTTCTCTTTCTCCTCTCTCCTCGTCTCCCTCTCATATTTTCCAAGTTTTCTTTAAGGCAGATATATAACCATCAAAAAAGAAAAAAAAAAAAAAACTAAAAACCTTGAACATTCAGCAAATATCAGTAGAAAAAAAAATCAGCTTATTTTTCCTTATTTTATATAAAACTAATTATACTTCATAAATTATGTTTCTTTTTTATCTGTGCATAATTAAGTTCTAAATTCTATTTTATTAATGTGTAAATATGTTATAATTCTCTGGTTCCTCTCACTCAGTGGTCCCTTAGGTGTATTAGTATGAGAGAGGAGAAAGATTGGTCAGCAGTGTTGCTGCCATCTAGATGAGAGCCCTTGTGAAAAAGATTAAAAATAAAATTAAAATGTTTTTTGATAAGCTTTCTAATTACCCTAGCAGATTATTTAGACAAGTCCTATTCCTTTCCTTACTTCTACTGGAACTCATTTACCCTTATTTTTAATGTACAATATACACACTTTGGCTTTCAAAGACAACTAAGAACATAAAACTCAACTCTAGAATTAACTTCAAAACTGAGGGGAAAAAATGTGAGTGCCCCAAGAAAAATTAGCTTACACTAACAAAAAAATCCTCAAGATTAAAAAAAAAAAAAGTTAAAGAAAACAAAATAAAGCAAAAAATGTAATGTGTAGAGTATTTCCTTGGGAGGGGATGAAAAGAAACTGGTAAGCAGAGCAAGTGCCTTCAAAGAAAGATGAAAGTTCATTCTACTATTGTGTATTTACACTTAATGATGGGCTTAAAACTAAACACATAAGCATAAATCTATTTTCTTTAAAAATTGAGAGACTGTTGGGGAGCCTGGGTGGTTGTCAGTTAAGCATCTGACTCTTGATTTTGGCTCAGGTCATGATCTCAGGGTTGTGAGATTAAGCCCCACGTCAGGCTCTTAACTTAGCAGAGTTGGCTGGAGATTCTCTCCTTCTCTCTGTCTGCCCCTCTCCCCCACTTATGTACATTTTATGTACATAAAATCTTTTTTAAAAATTGGAATACTGCTACACTTATGGTGTATAAGTCAACAAAGATTCATAATATTTTAAATGGAGTGATTTCCATTATTATTAGCAATAATAATAAGATGGCTTGCCAGATGGCACAATAAGATGATTGTGCCAATCAGATGGCTTGCCACAGTAAATTTCTGAAAGAACAGATTTCTTCATATCAATGGGTCTCTGGGACTGGAAATAAATTCATTTCTCCTATATAAAGCTTTCTATAATCAATGTTAAATTTTGTAGTATCTTACAGAGTAATTGAGGAGTAGAATCTTTCCTGAAAAGTCACTTCTATTTAAAACAGGGTGATAAAAAAAAAAAAAAAAACAGGGTGATAATCCAAGGGACGCCTGGGTGGCTCAGTGGTTGGGCTTCGGCTGAGGGTGTGACCCCGAAATCATGGGATCAAGTCCCTCCCATCGGGCTCCCTGCAGGGAGCCTGCTTCTCCCTCTGCCTATGTCTCTGCCTCTCTCTCTCTGGGTCTCTCATGAATAAACAAATAAAATCTTTAAACAACAATAACAACAGGGTGATAATCCAAAGCACTGTATTTAATTATTTCAGATCTTCAAAGATACTGATAATTATCATAACTAAACTAGGATCTAGTTTTACTTTTATTCCAAAATAGGAAGAGAGTAATTCATTGAAAAAAAAAAAAAAACAACAAAGAGATGCCTTTGAATTTTCTGCTGAAACTAGGAACTGCTTTTCTTATGATCTTTTCTGTTTTTTAATCTGTCATCCACAGTCCTGTAAAACGTAGAAGTTCTAAACTTGGAATCAGATTAGAGCCAATAAAAACAAACAGGCTTTTAGTAATGGAAAAAATGACCTAACACAAGAGCAGAAACTAGCAGAAAAGCAGGTGTATGATCCCATATATGTAAATTAAAAATGAAACAAGCATTTAATAAACTTTTTACACAATATCTTCCAACAAAAGAGCATTTTAAAGAACTTAATGAAAACATGTAATACTAACATAAGAACTGTGACCTGCTAATTCTGTTTCACTTTAGTCATTATATGTTGTTAATATTTTTGAGGAAAAGGTATTTAAACCAAAGGGCTGATGATATAGAAATGAGCCATACCCAACAGGATTCTAAATTTCTATTCCAGTATCACTTACAATCCTAAACAATGAGCCAGCCTTGGGGCAGCAGAGCATGTTAGCTGGCAAGAGCTAAACCTTGATTTCTCTAGCTATATCTAGAAAGTTTCTTGGAATACACCATGATACAGCTTCAGGAGGTAACTGACCTACTGGATCTGTTCCGGCCTATCCACTGTCCTATATTTAGTTCCAGGGATTCCTGAGGATATCATATGGATGATATCTGAAGATTCAAGTAGTACAGACGCACTACAATGTAGTATTTAATAGTGTTGAGTCAGACTGCCCAGGTTCAACTCTCAGCTCTGAATTTTATGTTGTTACAACCTTGTATTTAAAACTGTTACCTTGTTTTCTTCCCTGGTATAATGGCATAGTAAAAATAAAAATGTTTACCACATATGATTGTTATGAGAAAATATAAATGTTTAAAACAGTACCTGTTAAATAGACACTATTACGTAAATGTTAATTTACTATTATTCCAAAGAAATAAAGAAATAGATCCTTCTGAAGATGCAGAGATACTAATTCCCACACTTGTAAGAATCTGTTATAAACTAGGGCAGCCCAGGTGGCTCAGTGGTTTAGCCCCTGCCTTCAGCCAGGGGCATGAGCCTGGAGTCCTGGGATCGAGTCCCAGGTCAGGCTCCTTGCATGGAGCCTGCTTCTCCCTCAGTCTGTGTGTCTGCCTCTCTCTTTCTCATGAATAAATAAATAAAATCTTTGAAAAAAAAAATCTGTTATAAACTAAAAGTTCTACATCCTAACTATAGTGTCTCTATATGTCATATTGTTTTCACAATAAAAAGGGGAAGGATTATTTTGTAAACTGTGACAAGCATTAATTGTTTGGGTGGGAGTAGAGAAGATTTTAGTGGGTAAGAAAAGAGTTTAAGTAAATTAGTCTAAGACCCAATTAGAACAAAATGGGATGGGGTTAACTAGGAGATCTAATTAAAATGAACCTTAAAAAGTATATTTCAAAATATAATCTCCATGAATTACTTTGTTCTTTAAAAAATTTTTTCTGATCTTGTAAGAGCTATATAAAACTAAAATGATTTAAATTTAGATTATTCTACAAAGAATTTCACTTTTAAAAACATCAGAATTAATGAATTATTAGAACACAAACTTAAAAAACCCTCCAATTTCTATGGTTTGTCATAGTACAAAAATATTTAACAGTTCAAATTATTTAAAAATTTGTCAATTTAATGTAAAGAACATGCAGCTGTATTAAAACAGAATGTAGCTAATGGCTAAGAAACTTAATGTTACTGACTTGAAGCAGAAAAAAAAAAGATTTCTAACTTCTTACAGCTTCTAATACAAGTCACTTTGTATCTGACTTAAAGACGGAATTCTGAAGATTAAAATTTAAAATGCAGATTCCCCAAACAACTTTTTCAATAAATAGGAAATTTACAATATCAAATAAAATCAAAGGGTGACTAGAGGAATACCTTTATCTCTAAGCTCAACTACTGAAATGGTTCCCCAGATGCTGTGTCCTAACCTACTTTCTATAACCATCAAATGAATCCTCCTACATAGACCTTAGTTTACTCACTCTTTAGGCTCCTCAATATTTTTTCACATTAAAATAAAATAAAAATTTTAAATATTATTTTTTGAGACAGTGGTAGATTATAGATGCAAGCGAAATTACAAGAAATAATACAGAGATATCTTTTGCCCAGTTTCTCTCAATGGGAAAATTTTGCAAAACTACAGAATAACCAGGATACTGACATTGATATAATTCATCTATCTTATCACACTTCCCCAGTTTTACTTGTACTCATTGGTGTAGTGTATCTTTAAGTCTTAAGATTATAAAAGGGGGCCTGAAATCAAAAAGTTTGAGAATTGCTGACTTAAGATTTAACATTTGTTTACACTTTTTGGTTTTTATAGATTGTGTATTTATTTACACATTCAGTATTTGCATCTTTCTGAAGTTGCTTATTAATTCTTGTTTTAGGTCTCCTTCATCTCCTCAAAATACATTACAATCAGAATTACAATTAAGAGTAGATATACTTGTTCAGAGGGGTATACCAGCCTCACCAGCCACTGCTGATAACCTAACACATAAATAACCTAAGGTGGATCAATTGGTCCCTTTTCTGGGAATCTGAGTTCCTGGGATTAGAACTCAGAAGATCAAGATATCATGATCTATATAAAGATCTCTCTCTAGATATCTAGACCAGAATAAAAACTCTGAAATTACTGGTGTCCTTATATTTTGCCTTTTGAACCAGGAAAACAAGAAATTTAGCCTGTTATACAAAAGAATAAAGTGGATTTGTCAGAAACGATGAAAAATTTAGATAGAATACTTCCTGAGTTGCATAGAGTTGCTGATTGTAATTCATTCCAGAAGCCCAGATTCCATGAGATATCTCCATAATCTTACAGTTAATTGCTGTATTTGATTTAGTATAATTCTGATGAGCTTTTCTTACTTTAAAAATCCTTACTAATTAATATGTGCAAGAAGTCCTACCATTTTCCTACTAATGGTTAAGTAGATATGTGCCTTTGAAAATGAGCTCTCTTTTATTTTCAAGGGGCTCAAAAGAAAACAGCTGAACTGATAAATGGCTTAGGGGACTGGTGTCTTAGGGCATATGAAGAACTGCAAGTATGTGTGTGTAGTTATGTATAAATTTGTTAGCAATTCCAGAAAATGGATTTGATATAGGTTTGTTTTTCCCTGCAGAACTTTGTTAGACAAAGCCATACTCCTGGTGAGTAATCAAAAGAAGGCTGTAATTGGTAGTATCTGCTGAAAGAGGAGACAAATCTCAAACTGTAAAACTAGATACCATTCTACAGACGTGATCTCACAGTACAGAGGAACATTTTTAAAAAAATCTATGCTACACTGATTTAGCTTTACAATGATTTACTGTGTTTTAGAATTATTACACTGTTGTCAGACATGAGGCTTGCTGTTAAACTTTTAGTGGCCTTTTTTCATGTCAAGATGATCTTTGCCAACCTATACTTATCAATTATTAATTCAGATATTTTACACTAATACCCAATATCTTTTTATCTTACTTTTTTTTTTAAGATTTTATTTATTTATTCAAGAGAGACATACACAGAGAGAGGCAGAGACACGGGCAGAGGGAGAAGCAGGCTCCATGCAGGGAGCCTGACATGGGACTCGATCCCAGGTCTCCAGGATCAGGCTCTGGGCTGAAGGCGGCGCTAAACTGCTGAGCCACCGGGCTGCCCCTATCTTATTGTTTAAAACCAACTATTTTATGCTTTTTTTTTTTTTTTTTGAAGTTTTCAGCTCCTACAGTTTTAGCTATTAAAATGGTAAATAGGATAGGGTCAAAATTGAGAACACAAGAACTACTACTTTAGTCTTCCCTCCTGATTGCTAGTGAGTGATTGATTAATCAGTAGGTTGATGTGCATATGGTAGTTCGTCTAGCAGTTAATCCATCTAATCCTGCAAATATTCATACCACATTTTTGTCACATTAACCACAGCATCTAACAAGAGCCTGTCCAAGTGGTTCACTAAAAAATCTAGCTATTCTTGATTAGCAACATTTCCCTCATTTAAATTTACCAATCTTGTCAAAAAAGGAAGTAGAAGATACAGCAACATAACTTAGTTTTCAGAAAACTCAATCTGGCATCTAGTAACAACACAATCTTTTCTAAAACTATCTGCTTAATAATCGATATCAGAATTTTGCCAGAGTAGAACATTTTAAACACATAAAAACATGTAACTTAAATGCCATGCCATCAGTTACTTCCTTCTATTCTTGCTCCAGTTTACCACTCTTAAAAGCCCTCTTTTTATACAGCATAATGTAGTCGAATGATATAATAATGTATAATGACAGATGATAACTGTACTTATACCAGCGAGCATTGTATAGTATGTACAATTATCAAAAAACTATGTTGTATATCTGAAACCAATGTAACACTGGATGTCAACTACACTTCAATAAGAAGAAAAAAATTTTAAAGGCCTCTATTCACTGTCTTCAAAAGTATTTTCACAAAATTCATGTAACTCCGGGCTTCGACATTCTTGATTCTATTCTTAGAGTTTTGGGGTCATTTTTCAATTCATTCTTAAAACATTTATCATTAAATACTTTTCCTATTCAAATAAAACAAGGCAAAAGAGTTCACTGTATCCAAACTGCTTTTCTAGATCTTTTGTCTACATTTCTCCCACTGGACTTGTTTAAAATTCTGAAATCGAAACTTTATCTTTTAAAATCCCTTTATTCCTCAAAGACTAGCTATCTTTCTGGGAATTATGCTTATCTTTTGTCTGAATTTTCTGTAGTCCACTGGCCAAAAGCTTCAAAATACATTTAAGTAACCCCTTAATTTTCTTAATTGTTCTTAAAGCTCTCCCAAAGTATCCATCATATTGGCAATCAGTCTTTCCTTTTTAAATAAAAAGGTTAAAGAGAAAAGGCAGGCATAAATGCAGAAATAAATATTTAACCATCAACACCAGCCTCCTTGAGTAGCCAATGACTAGGCAAACAAAAATCCATGAATTATGTCAATATCTCTACACTTATTTAATCCTTAAAACATTACTGGAAGTAGTCATTTAAGCATTCTTTTCCAACTCAGATTCATCTTCATCATTTCTTCTCTTTGTTTTAAAAGATTAAAAAATGACATAATTTGAAATCTACTATATTTCCCTCCCAGAGATAATCACTGATAACAGTTGGGGATTTCCCCAGATTTTCTATGCAAACCACTTTTCCCCCCAAATGGAATCATACAATACATCCTGTCAAAACTAACTTTTTGATACTTTAAAAAAAGAAAGAAATATTAAAGATTTATTTATTGATTCATGAGAAACAGAGGCAGAGACATAGACAGAAGAAGCAGGCTCCCTGTGGGGAGCCCAATGTGGGACTCAATCCTGGGACCCTGGATCACGACCTGAGCAGAAGGCAGATGATCAGCTCAACCACTGAGCCACCTAGGCATCCCGATACTTAAATATTTCTTGAAAGAGAACAATTTATCAGTTCATTTTACACATAAACACATATATCTCTTCCCCCACTCCCATCCCAGATTAGCTTTAAATGTCAAGGGTAGGTTGAAAAGGGAAAAAGTCGCAATGTTAACTTCGCATTAAAGTTTAATATATAACCATTTCCTATTTTGTCTATGCTGAAACAAGTCTAAAGACATTTCCTCACAGTCAAAATAACCCATACAAGCTTTTTGTACAACTGCTATTTTTCTCATTAAATGTCCAACTTAATAAAACATTGAAAAAAATAAAAAATAAAACATTGAAATGCAAAAAAGTCACAAGTACTCAAAGCAACTCTAGTCAAATTTTGAGGAAAAAAAAACCTTTAAAATATATTATGTAAAAGAACCAGGGAAATCATTACGGAAATGCAAATTAAAACCACAATGAGATATCACCTCATACTTATCAGAATGGCTAAAATCAAAAAGACAAGAAATAACAAAAGTTGGCAAAGATATGGAGAAAAAGGAACACTAAAGCACTGTTGGTGGGAACGCAAATTGGTGCAGCCCCTGTGGACTGTAAGCAGTATGAAGGTCCCTCAAAAAATTAAAAATAGAACTTCCATATGATCCAGTAAATTCTACCACTGGTATTTATTGAAAGAAAACAAAAACAAATTCAAAAAGATATATGTACCCCTGCATTTACTGCAGTGTTATTTATAATAAATAAGACATGGAAGCAATCCAAGTATCCACTGATAGATGAATGAAGAAGTGGTACATGTACACACACACACACATGAATATTACTCAACCATAAAAAAAAAGAGAACATCTTGACAACATGGATGGTGGACCTAGAGTATAACGCTAAGTGAAATAAGTCAGAGAAAGACAGATACCACATGATTTCACTCATATATGGAATTTAAGAAACAAATGAACACAGAAAAAAGATTTAAAAAATCAGACTCTTAGAGAACAAGTTGGTGGTTGTCAGAGGGGAGGTGGGGGGGGGGGAGTGTGAAAAAGATAAAGGGAATTAGGAGTATATTCATCTTGATGAGCACTGAGAAATGTACCGAATTGCTGATTCAGAATATTGTACTCCTGAGACTAATACATCATTGTATGTTAATTATACTTGAATAAAAAAATATATTAGACAAAAGAAAAATATATCAAGTTGTAAATTTCTTATATATAAATAATACTTTATCTTTACTTGCCCTGAAAAAAAAGACTTAGTAAATTTAGAAACTGGGGAAAGTTAGAGATTGTTGAATGAATGCTTTAACTGTACCACTCTGAGCAAAATTCAACATGCTCTGAAAACAAAAGTACTCTCTCATTTTAATCTATTACCTTATTTTCACAGTGCATTATTTTAAGCAATAAGACTTTTAGATTGTTATTACTACTACAATTTTATTCCTAACAGCTTTGTGCTCCATCCCTGAAACCCCTAAAAACACACACTGTGCCCTCTCCCACAATATCATAAAAGTAAATTTGGCTTACTTATAAGTTCTTAATGGACTTTGCTGAACAGAAAAACACAGAATTTTGCATGTATTTTTAGATAGTTCACCAAAATCTTAAAAATAATCTAATCAGGGGATCCCTGGGTAGGCTCAGAGGTTTAGCGCCTGCCTTCAGCCCAGGGCATGACCCGAGTCCAGGGATCGAGTCCTTCATCGCACTCTCTGCATGGAGCCTGCTTCTCTCTCTGCCTGTGTCTCTGCCTCTCTCTCTCTCTCTCTGTCTCTCATGAATAAATAAAATCCTTAAAAAAATCTAATCATGAATCCTTATCCTTTGGTTTTTCTATAGCCTCACAAATCATTTTCTACTTGGTATTCACACATCCAGAGGACCAGGGAGATCTAAGAAAAAAGGCTAAGTCCAAGACTAAAAACAAAACAAAACCCAACTCCACTCAAGATTTTGATTTATTGCTTATAATTAGGCCACACTTCCTCCATGGTGACTCAAAAACTTGTATATCCTCTAGCACACATTTTGCACTCCACTGTAATTTCTTGAATATTGCCAGTCTCCACCAATATCAAATATACTCTGCTTCTAACCTACACAGTAAGCATGCTGTTATTTACTGAATGAATACACACTGAAAAGCACCTTCACTCGACTCCAAGCCAGAAGCACATCTTTGACTCCTATTACCTCCAGTGAATCCACTTTCAATTCATTCTAATTCTGTTTCCCAAATATGTCTTGAGTCCATCTACTATTTTCCAACTCCATTGCCATTAAGTGAGTTCATCTCTTAGACTACTCAACTTCCTAAATTAGTCTCCCTGCCTCCAGTATTGTTCTCTTTTCAAGCGCAGTCTCGGACTGCACCCAAAGTAATCTTTCTTAAGGAGAAAATCTGATTGTCTCATTTAACCTGATTAAAATCTTTCAACACTTCTGTTCACCTCCAGCTTTTTGAACATACTATTCCCTCTCTCTAAAATAATTTCCTACGTCCTTCCATCCCTTACAACCCTAGCTTTTACTCATCACTCAGCAGATCAAACATCAACTTTCCCCAAGAAGACTTCCTCCTCCCTAATTCTAGGTGAGTTGTGCCTTCACAAACTTCCATGGCACTCTGTACTACTACCATTATATATCATTACACATAACTGAAACAAATGTATAATTAACCTGTTATGTTTACCTACATATCCCAGTACCCTACAAACTGTGCTAGTGCAGGGACAATGTTTGGCCATCCTCTTTGCCATGTAACTACAGTGATGAACACTAAGCCTACGTGGGAGTTGGGGGGACTAAGAGAAGATAATTGCAGCCTCTGCCAATGCCTCAATTCTTAGTGGTGAACACAAATAGAGAATTTTATTTTTAAAAAGATATTAATAGCTTATTGAGATATAATTCACACATCATTACAATAGCCCATTTCAAGTTGTAGTATATTCAGGGCTGTGTAACCATCACCATAATCAATTTTAGAACATTTTTATCGTTCTAAAAGGATATGATATACCCATTAGCAGTCACTCCCCATTTCCCCTCAGTACGTGACGTTTGGCAACCATTAATCTATCTTCTGTCTCTACATATTCTCTATTCTGAACATTTCGTATAAATGGAATCATCCAATATGCAGTCTTTTATGACTGGCTACCATCATTCAAGTATAATGTCATTAAGATTCATCTATATTGTATCAAGTATTAGTACTTTGTTTCTTTTCATTGCCAAATAATATTCCACTGATTCCAGTAACATATAGGACATTTTATTCATCCATTCAACTGATAGACATTTGTGTTGCTCTCACTTTTTGGCTTTTATGAGTAATGCTCCTATAAACATAAATTTACAAATTTTTGTGTGGACATCTCTTTTCAATCCTCTTGGGTATATAAAAAAGGAGTATAACTGCTGGGTTATATGGTAACTCTATGTCTAACCTTTTGAGGAACTGCCAGACTGTTTCAAAAGTAGCTGTATCATTTCATATTACCACCAGCAGTGTAGAGTTTTAATTTCTTCAAATCCTAGTTAATACTTGTTATCATCTGTTATTTTTATTTAGGGCCATTCTAGTGGGCGTGAGGTACAGTTCTGATTTGCATTTCCCTGATGGCTAAGTAACTTCACTCTGTAAACTCTGTAAAGGGCAGTGCTGATATCTGTTTTGCTTAAAAATAAAATCCCCCAGCATTTAATAGCATATTGTACAGAAGAGGCCTTTGATTTTGTTAAATGAATACCATAAAAGCTAGTATGGAAATGGGAGCATTTCTCTTTCAGGTATGCATGTAATGGGAAATAGTAATTTTAACTAGGAAGTAAAGAAGAAAACAGATGGCCCTGAGATTTTAGTTTAGTATATGGAAGACTGATGATATCAAAAATAAGATGTGGGGATTATATTAAAAAGGAGAACAAATTATATAAAGAGAAAAGTAAAGCTACAGAAATGAAATGGGAAAGAAAAAACAGACATATGAGAACCTTGGAATATTCTTAAGAAAGAAATAGACTAAAAAGGGACACTGAACAGGGGCATTCAGAAAACAAACAAGAAGGGATTAGGATCATAAGTTACCTATAACTTAACCATAACTTTCTCAGGGATGTCTTCTCTGATATTCTAGGTTAAGTCCTCCTAATAAAAACTTTCATCTCACCCTTTATTTCCATTCTAACACTTACTAATTGTAATCATTTGTTCACACTACCATCCCACTATATTATACACTATATTCAGGCAGGGAACATTGTTTTTAGAGATTTGTACAATGCCAGACATATGGTGAATAATGATTTATGTATTCATTGTATAAATTAATCACTAATTTAAATGAGTAACATCAAATATCTGTAAAATAAATACTACTTAACATTTTAAATAACATACACAAATTTTATTAACATACATGGAGTAATAAAACTAATTTTCCTATGGGTGACTTAGAGAAGAAAGATGACATTACCACATTATGAATGTAACAGGTATAGGTCAGCGGGAGTATTTTCAAGATTAGTCTTCCGTATTAGATATACCAGAAATTTTACTGAAAATGTCTTTTGCATCAACAAGCATTAAAACAGCCTGTTATTTTGAGCAAAACATAAAATTACAAGTGAAATTTCCAAGACAATCCTAATACAGTGTCATGAGTGAACAAAGACATACATAGTATAATATCCACCACGTCATGAAAAATTGGAAATACACTAAAAATTCATCACAGAAAACTGGGAAAATAAATTTTGGGATGTGTACACACACACACACACACACACACACACACAGAGAGAATACTCTATAGCCATTAAAAAGGAGGGTGTTATCAGTATTCATTAACATAGAAATATTTTTGGGGTGCAGCCCGCGTAGCTCAGCAGTTTAGCGCTGCCTTTAGCCCAGGGTGTGATCCTGGAGCCCCGGGATCGAGTCCCACATCAGGCTCCCTGCATGGAGCCTGCTTCTCCCTCTGCCTGTGTGTCTGCCTCTCTCTCTCGGTCTCTCTCATGAATAAATAAATAACTTTAAAATATATATATATATATACATATAATACATATGTATTTTTTAAGAGTTTAATTTAGGGGTGCTTGGGTGGCTTAGCCAGTTAGGTGGCCAAGTCTTGGTTTGGGCTCAGGTCATGATCTTGAGGTCCTGAGAGCCAGTCCTGCTTCTGGCTCCATGCTGAGTGTGGAGTCTGCCTGAGATTCTATCCTCCCCCTCTGCCCCTACCTGTCTCCACTTATGTGCACTCTCTCTTTAAAAAAAAAAAAAAAAAAAAAAGTTTACCAAAAAAATAATAAAATAAAAAGAAGTTTACAAACCAGAAAATTAAATATAGCCCCATTTATAAAAAATTATATACTAAATAAAAATGGATAAAGGAGAGTTTATTAAGGTTTTATGTGGGGCTACCTCCAGACTGAAAATCTAAATAGTCTTTCTTTTCTTTTTTTTCTTCTTTCTTTCTTCCTTTCTTTCTTTTCCTTCTTTCTCTCTCTCTCTCTCTCTGTGTGTGTGTTTCTCATGAATAAATAAAATCTTTAAAAAAAAAAAAACTTCAATACTGAAGATATACTTTTGGAGCTGAAGAGTTCCAGTTCTAAGCAAAAGTGTAAATACTAGAATACATTCATAATCATCTAAAATAAGACTAAATAAAATATACATTATATATAAGTTTCCTGTAAAGGTAATTGGTATGCATGTATGCGTGTTTTGAAAGTTAATCCAGGAAAATAGACTTTTCCACATGGTTAACTTCTAAGAGCGTATCAATTCACATTCTCACAAAATTTCTCCTTTGCACTATGCAAGTATTTAAGAAACTCACACAAACTTTCTGTAACCTTTTATTTTTGTTAGAGAACATGTTAAACTAACAAAAAAAAATGTAACTTCAGCTCAAATATGACTTAATAAGCTAAAGTCACGCTAAAACGTGAAGCTCTTCCAGCAGAATATCTCACTCGATGCACAGAAGGCATTTAAGCAGATCACTAAAAAGGTGACAGCTGAGGAATGCCCTCACTTCTTTCCACGGTTTCTACCGAGTGTCATTTCAGAAATGCCTATACAACACATGACAATGTGGAATGTCTCCACCCATGAAAGAGCATTTGGGTCGAGCAAGCACACTTAGGGCAGTAACACAGAGCTCAAGTTTGTCTTTTTATGGTTAGCCAGCCTAACAATGAAAAGATAAACAACCAAAATACTAATAAGGTCAGAAAATACTGGCATACAGGGATCCACAGTGAAAGGGTTATTTAGAAAAAAAAAAAAACACACACACAAAAAACCTGTGTGATTAAAATCATTCGAAAATATGAATTAGCTTCTAATGCCGGTATGCTAAGGACACCTTTTCTAAACCAACCAAAATTTTGTTTGAAAAAAATCACTTTTAAAGTATTTTGCATAAGCTGAGCAAAATTCTGCTTGTATTAGTAATCAGAAATATATTCCATTTCAGAAAAATCTAAGATCCTGCTAAATTTTTACTGCAGCAATGGCTACCTCTGCATTTTAAGCATTATAAGTTATTTTATATGCACTTTTATTACAATATTTTTAATGTTTGTTAATTGTTTGTACTTACTCATACAAACCCATCATTTTGCTTTCTATGAACTCAGCTAGCTCTTCACAAGATTGATATACACTGTATTCAATTTTTTTTAAAACCAACAAATAGTCACTGTGCAGCTGCTAAAATAAAATTCAGATACCAAAGGGGATTTAAAGAAAAGTGAATCAAAATCCCTCTTTGAAGGAATTCACTATTTTGTCTGGAGATAAGATATACTAACAATAGTAGGTAGTGTATAGGTGCCAAACTTAGAGTTTAAACAGTAATTCAGAGAATCACTGTGTGCCCCAGTGGTCAAGCAAGTCTACACTTTGTGCTTTGAGTTGTGCTTTAATATAAATAAGCTAAGAAATACATTCCAGAGTAAGATTACATGTGCAAAAAGGCTTATGTTAGTATAAATATGAAACTGGTGGTTCCTAAAATATGAACTGGTGGATCACTTTCACTGGTTTTCTGAATTTCCTCAGAATTTTTTTTGCTCCATCTTAGATAATCAGGAGCCAGGCACTTGTATTCTAATGATCTGGCCTGCCACCACCTGCATGCTATCCTATCCTACCAAAAAGAGGACACAGGGAATAGAGTCATGAAATCTGCTCACCCTCAACCACTCTCTCTACTTGCATGAAAGACTAACAAAAACATCTATGATCAATACAGCAATAATTTTATAGACTGACAAGAGTCCTCACTTTCCTTTATTTAATTGGATATTATATCCTTTTGTTGTGAAAATATTCTCTTTATGAAAATGGTGTTGATAGTATAAGGTGGTCACATTGGCAAACAAAAATTAGTCACTGAAATTTAAGAAAACATCTTATTGGTCTATGGAATGTAAAATTCTGGGAATCAGTGATTTGATGGACAAGTAAATAACATTTCGAATGATGCTCTCACTATCAATGAGAAGAAAGATCCTATTGCCATTTCCAAGTTAAGACCTGAAACATAATTTTGCTAAATTTGCAAAATGATTTTAAAAATATTTTTATTTCTACTAACAAAAAGCTTCCAATTAAAATCAAAGATGAATAACATTAAAAGTTTGTTTTATTAATTCATTAAGTTAATTCAGGTAATTTTATTAGCATTTCATGTAACATCTCAAGTTCTAATTATAAGCACAAATAATTACTATATAGGAAATAAACTGCAGATTAAATGGTAGTGACAAACTCAAGGTTGTTTTCTTTATTTTAAATACTGATATGAGCTTTCCTATAATTTATCTCTTTTCATTAAAAGTTAAGAGTGTGTGTATGGGTATAAGCAAAACATATTCTGTAAATGCATACATAAAAATGCCTAAAACACTAATATAAATTATTATTAGGATAAAGGAAAATGGAGACGTTTGAAGACTAATAAACTCCGTGTCCTAAAAAAAAAGAAAGTTTTTGTTGCCTTTGTTAACTTCCTTTGCAACTTCCCAAAGCACTTGATCAAACATTCTGCACATAGTCAAAAACAATCTTGGCAGTTCCTAAAATTTAGGACAGATTCTGAGATTAATTTAGATACAGTACTACTGCATTTCAGTTACTACAGAAAGCTCATAGAGTTGGCTAGTTAAAACAAAAGCAGATGAAGAAAAAAATTATACATATGTATATATGTATGGTGTTTCATTTGATTCTCAGCTGATTAACAGAGAAACCTCTAACTACTAATCATCAGCCATAATGACTAGAAGATTTAAGAATACTTCTTCAGATTTAAAGAAAAGGAGAGGGACACCTGGGTGGCTCAGTGGTTGGGTACCTCCCTTCGGCCCAGGGCATGATCCTGGAGTTCAGGTATCAGGTCCCACATCCAGGTCCCACATCCGGCTCCCTGCAGGGAGCCTGCCTCTCCTCTCCCTCTGCCTATGTCTCTGCCTCTCTCTTTCTCTCTGTGTCTCTCATGAATAAATGGATAAAATCTTTAAAAATGAATGAATGAATGAATAAAAAGAAAAAGGAAGGAAGGAAGGAAGAAAGATCTAGTATGGTGTTAAGTTTGGGCTTTGGAATCAGACCTGTATGTTAGAACTCAGCTCTGTTATTACCTTCGTAATCTTGAGTAAGAAAGAGGGGATGCTGTGAGAATTAAATGATACTGGTAGTAAAAACATGCACCACAATGGTCCATATATAGCAAATCCTCAGCAAATGCTACTTCTCAATAAAACACTATGATAATTCATGGCTACTACAGAACTCCAACTTAGAATAAACTTAAAAGGACTGTTGGAGGTTTTCAACCTCTCAAAGAGGATGTACCAAAATGCCAATACTCCCATCTTTTCAACATGACTGTGGAACCCAAAAAATTTCAAAAGAAGAGGTGAAAACAGCAATATTTTTCAAGCAGAAGGGAATGAAAACCAACTTCAGGAACCTTCGAGAAGAAGTATGTTATAGCAGTAACAAAATAATTTTCTATACTCCCCATTCCCCTTAAAAGTCATCTTTCTAGTCATCTTTAAAAAAATCAACTGGGTTTTTAAAAATTTTTTATTTTTAAGTAATCTCTACACCCGACACAGGGCTTGAATTTACACTACTAGTTCAAGAATTGTATGGTCTACCAACTAAACCAGTGAGGTATCTCTAGACTTTTTTTTTTAAAATATAAGTACTTTACTTTTGTCAACAGTACTTGTAAAATGTGGTTCCTTCCATTCCATCTAGGGTTTCTTCTACCTGGCTATCCTAGAAAATGCTCAGTCACGGCTTGCAATCACACTAGCTGAAGCACATGAAAGATGGTTTTGGTTATGACACTTCAAACCCAGACCACAAAACTGTTGCCAGGAAGCACAATGGCAGCAACTGCAGAGAAAACCTTATAACAGCAGCAGTCTGGGTACTGGTGCCCTACCAGCACACCCCATATATGGCTAAGGCTGTCCATTTATTTGCAGGAAGTGAGGGGCCAGTTTAGAGGAGGTTAGAAGTTGTTGTTTGTTTAGGTGGGTTTTTTTTTTCTTTTAATGGATTTAGGATCATTTCAAAAAAAACTTTCAATAGCAATCAGCATAGTGTTACAGTCTTTCTAACAAGAAAATTATGTAGAGAAAGCAATGTATGCTGCACATTTTTTTCAACAGATATTACTATTACTTACAAGTGATTCAACAGATTCTTCTAAGATCTTAACATCCCTCACCGAAACATTACACAATAAACTCTATACTCAGTTTTAAACAGATTTCTCATATATAGCAATTATACTATTCTCTAACAACAGTCTCAATATCAACTGCTCCAATCTCTCTCCCTTTTGGTTGGAAAACACTTTAAGTAGCCCTATTAGAATACGTTTAAAGAGAGTTACATTTCAGATTACGATTCATTGAAAATGGCTCGGCTGAGAAGATTAAGCACTTAAGAAAAGACTGCACAAAAGTATTCCTTTTACTGTCAAGAGGGGAGCTACATATTTTTACAAAGAAGCTTCAAATGGCTCCCTTCAAGTTGATAAAATTTGTATTTTAAGAGCAAAAGAACTGAATACTAAACTTATCTGCAAGTCTGTATTGAAAAGGAAAACCTTAAAAAAAATTAATAGCACAGAACACGGGTCTAATTCTAGTTTGTATTTCTCTATAGGACCTAATTCAGACTCTTAAAATGAAAGTGGCAAATTAATGATTCAACTACATAGGAAAGAGGTTAATATTGAGAACTTTTTAGGGCAGCCCGGGTGGCTCAGCAGTTTAGTGCCGCCTTCAGCCCAGGGCGTGATCTTGGAGACCAGGGATCAAGTCCCACATCGGGCTCCCTGCATGGAGCCTGCTTCTCCCTCTGCCTGTGTCTCGGCCTCTCTCTCTGTGTCTCATGAATGAATAAATAAAAGTCTAAAAAAAAAAACTTTTTAAAAACTCAAGATATTTTTTAATTTTTTTATTTTATTTATGATAGTCACAGAGAGAGAGAGAGAGAGAGGCAGAGACACAGGCAGAGGGAGAAGCAGGCTCCATGCACCGGGAGCCCGATGTGGGATTCGATCCCAGGTCTCCAGGATCGCGCCCTGGGCCAAAGACAGGCGCCAAACCGCTGCGCCACCCAGGGATCCCAAAAACTCAAGATATTTTTAAAAATCTACACAGAAGATCTACAACAAAGATTTTCATTTACTTTATAAACACATAAGTTCTACCATGTGTAAGAACATTAAGTACTGGATGTGAAGGCTTTAAAATGTAACTCATAATATACAAATACATACAGAACTCTGTATTTATGGGACCCCTGGGTGACTCAGCAGTTGAGTGTCTGCCTTCGGCCCAGGGCGTGATCCTGGAGTCCTGGGTTCGAGTCCCACATCGGGCTCCCTGCATAGAGCCTGCTACTCCCTCCACCTGTGTCTCTGCCCCTCTCTGTCTCTCATGAATAAATAAAATCTTAAAAAAAAAAAACCCACAAAACTCTGTACTTATAATACAAGGTAAAGGATACAAGTCAGTAACTTTAGCGAGCACCTAATATGTGCCAGGCTCTAGAAAGACAACATGTGGGAAACTGGGTCCTTATCGTGTATCAGGAAAGACAAACTTAAAAACAAACACTATTTAGCAGTACACAGGCAAAATATAAGACACAATGAGACTCCGGAGAAGAGCATTTCTCCAGTACCATAATATTATACAAATTCAAAAAACAGAAAGATTCCTACTGGCTGGCAATTCTATTGAACTCTGAAGAATAACTAAGATTTTGACTGGCAAAGAAGAGAGGGAGGATATTTTAGTGGCAGAAAAAGCAAGACCATAGGCATGGAAATAAAGAATAAAAAAATAGAACACAATGGAGATCTATCAGGTATAAGCTAAATGATGAAATACTTTAAATTTAAGAAGGAGTGACACAACATGATACTGTTAAGAAATTATTCTAACAGCAACATGAATGCTGGATTGGACCAGAGAGAGAACAGAGGCAGAGAAAGCAATTAACCAATTACTATACTCTAGGGATAAAATAATAAAGGCATGAACTAGATTAATAATGAGAGTAGCAAGGAAAAGAATTGATACAAAGGCAATTATTAAGATGGATTAGATATATGTAGAATAAGGGATGAATAAATAATAACTGAAATGTTTAAAGCTTGATCCAGAGATTACTGACATCATTAAAAGAATCAGAGGCATCAATGAGAAGAGTACGTGTGGTGAAGAAAGATTTAAGCTTTATTTCAGGCTGAAATCAAAAAAATTCCTGACACTGATCTAAAACTGAGTAATACACTGAAAAAGGGACATAGGTAAAGTCTACGGATATATATATATATATATATATATATATAAACTAATGTTAATAAAAGTAGATTATAAAACTGAATTATAACTATGAAAATCCATGTTTGAATAAGATTCCTTTGAAGAAACCACAAAACTAAATGTAAATGCAGTAACTGCTATTCTATGGCAGAGGGGGGTGAACATCTATTTACTACGTCACTACTTAAAAATGTATTTTTAAATATAAAATCACAATAGAGTGAATTAATATTTCACTTCATATCAATACATCATCACTAGAAAAATGGAAATGAGGGACTGGAGCTCTACAGAAATGTGAAAACTGGAAGCTGACTTGGCAGTTACTGGCACAAAGTAGGTAAGATTTTAAGGTAAAATCAAAGGTTAAACTCAACACTGATGGAAGAAATCTCAGTCTTGCATTTTATGGACTCCGGTATCAAGAGGAATCAGCAATAAGGCATTCTACAGAAAACTCTATGCGTACTGAAATACAGAGATCACAAGGTAGGAGACTCCACCAGGTACCTATAAAATCAGAACTAATTAATGTCCACCAATAAAAATGAAAATCTAGACTTCAGTTCTAGGACATCAGAAGTTTATTTTAGCTTCAGTACTGTTCAGCATTGTTTTCTAGCTATGGGAGTCGGGGAGGGAGGCTATTCCAGAGACCAAGACAGGAAATTTGACAAGAACACTGCATTTTCTCCAATTTGGATGACATATTTGTATACAGAAAGAATAGTTGAAAATTAAGATGCTTTTGTAACTTCTAATGAGAGGGCACATTCTGCCAATAAACTTTTAAGTATAGGCTGCTTACATTAAAAATGGAAGTAAAAGATGAAGGATATTTATGGGTTGTGAAGTTTCTAAAACTTTTCTCCTGACAGTGAAATTTTTAGATACTTGATTAAAACCAAAAGGGTAAAAGTGTATTCCAAAAGACTAATCAATAATTAGCCCAGCAAAAATATTTTAGGTATTATATGATCTCTTGAAAATTCAATTAAATAAACACTATTTAAGGGCTATTATATCAGTGGGTCAATTTTAGGCTTTATAATTTAAGTACGTAAAACAAGCAACATTCAAGAGATTTCTGAAAAGCTTAAAACTTTCTTGTGATTCTTTTTAAAAAGTTTTATCACCTTTCACTATCTGTTGTCCTGAATTTGCCCAAAGCGAACTCCTTGTTCTCAGTCACACTGGGAAAAAAGTACAAGAGGTGATAATACAGAAATGAAAGTGAAGAAAACATGATACAAATTTTAATGCCTGATATTTTAAAGACTTTTTCACTGACTTAAGGAATGCGCAGATAAATTACAAAAAGATACTATGCAAATGGTTATGCATAAACTTCGAAACTTCTCCTCACAGGCTTGTCAGCTAAAACAAAATCCCCAAAAGACTGTACCCATATGCTGCCAAACTAACTCCTGAATTCAGTTAATCAGGAAAACCCTGAGAAGTCTGGGACTTCTTGCAACACGTCCAAATTGAGAGAGGAAAAAAGCCTTCAGAAGTCTGCTTCCCTGAATTTTCTTTTCCTACCTAGGCCAATACTACTCTAATACAAGTATCCGAAGGTTTCCTCTTCTTCCCAGCCAGTACCATTGGGTCCCTCCCCTAGTGTGGTAACTTTAAATCTCTATGTGAAAATTTCAATAAAACGTATTGATGTAAATAAATAATTATGCAATCGTACCTTGACCTAAGCATACAGTAACTGTGTCTTCCAGAATCAATTCCATCCTGAAACATGTAAAACACGCTTCAAAGATCCTTCATCTTACATAACTACTTGATCATTTTTAGAGCCAAAACTTTCTTTCATTCTCAGCACCATGGTTTTTTTTTTTGGAACCTAGACTTTGCTATGCTTTTAAAATGAACCTCAGCCAAACAGAAAGTATGCTATACATTAGAGACTCTAAATTCAATGGAAGGGAAAAAAAAGAACCGAAGACGGCGCTGTAGTTTTTTTTGTGTGTGTGTTTTTTTTTAACTGGGTGCCGCATTCTGAATTCCAGGCTTGCCCTGCAATGTGTCAGTCATTTCAATCCATCCAGTCAACTCTGTAAACAAAGGCTACAAGCCAAGTTTGATAGGAGAATTCAATTAAATGAAACTTAAAAACGGTCATCGTCCACCAAACAGGAAGCGGTAAAAAGGGAAATGCCACCGCAACACCTTTTAAAAAGCCCCAGCAAGACAATATTCATTAAAAATATATATATATATACGATATTCATATATATATATATATATACATATATATATATATATATGAAAGCCTCAAGGTTCAACCTCTGAACAGGGTTTTTGTTAGGGTGTTAAATAAAATAAACAGCTGTGAGCTTCCACATATAACCGAGGCACTCCGAGGCAGCTCCACAGATCTCCGGGTGGAGGGAGGGCCACTGCTGCACAAGCAGTTTTCTCGGTGATTCCAAGTCACCCAGCAAGAAAATGTGAAAAAGGGTCTCTAGGTCTTGTCACCTACTACCGTCGCTTGAAAAACAAAAACAAAAAAAAAAATCTTTTTTTTTTTTTTTTTAAATGCAGCGCTCAGCGTGGTGGTGTTGCTTTTGGCCTGTTAAAGGCAGGGCAACATTATCTCCGGATTGCCAATAGTTTCTCCTTATTTGGCTAACATTGAGAGATCCCAATCGGACTACTATAAAACTTTAACGTGCACAAAGCATCCATTTTGAGCAAAGTTTGTGAACGGCTTCCCCCCCCCCCATCCCCCAAAGGAAAATCCTGGTGCCCGGCTCTGAAAAGCGTGCCCCGCGCGCCTCTCCCCGCGTCTCTAAGCTTTGAGCAGTGCACACGCCGAGCCGCGGGGCTGCAGGACCTCCGGCGCGCTCCCGGGCGGGGCGGGGCAGGGGGAGGGAGGGAGGCAAGCCCTGCCGGACGCCCCCTTACCTTACCCACCTGCGCCCCCCTCCCCTTCGCCCGCCGGCTCGCTACACCCCATCTCCCCCTCCCCAGGGACCAGGAGGAATAAAGAAGCCAACAGGAAGCCGTCCGCTGCGGCGATCGGCTCGGGGCTCTCGATGACTCCTAGTATCATCATCATTGGTCATCGAGTCCCCCCCCCCAAAAAAAACGACAGCAACCCCCATGCCGACCCTCTGAGCCGGGGCTGCCCATCCGCTCGAGGGTCCCTAAGCGCCCCTTGCGGGGTCCCTAGCTCCCCTTGCGGGTCCCTAAGGGCCCTTCTGGGTCCCTAAGCACCCCTTGCGGGTCCCTAAGGGCCCTTCTGGGTCTCTAAGCGCCCCTTGCGGGTCCCTAAGGGCCCTTCTGAGTCTCTAAGCGCCCCTTGCGGGACGCTGCCTTGAGCATCCCCCGTCGTCCAAGCGCAGCACCGACACCCCCCGGGGACAAGCCCAGGACACTCCTCCCCGTCTCGACCCCAAACCCCAAACCCCAGCCGCACGTCCACAAACGGCCCTGGGCGCCCCCGCGCCGCCCCCGGCCCCGGAAATCACCCGGCGGCTCGCGCCCCCCCGCCCTCCCCCGCCCTCGCGGGAAGCCGCCCCCTCACCCCGCAGCAGGGAGGCTCCCGCCGCCGCCCCCCACCCCCACCCCCCCCGCGCCCCCGCGGGCGGCGGGAGGCCGGCGAGAGCCCGCGGGGCCGCGCACGGACCTGGTGCAGGGCGGTGAGCCCGTCCACATTGGCGTAATTGATGTCGGCGCCGCGGTGCAGCAGCTTGAGGACCTCGTCCGTGTCGCCGCTGGAGCAAGCGGCCAGGAAGACGGCGCCATCGTCGAACTTCACCTTGGTCTTCTGGCGCTTCACCACGGGAGGCTCCAGGTCCGTCTCGGAGCCGATCCAGCGCTTCAGCTGCTCGTTCCGCTTCTGCTTCGCGTCCGCCATCTTCATCCCCTCTCCTGCCGCCGGGTCTTCTTATCGCGAGGGGGGCGGGGGGGGGTGAAGGGGGAGGCGGCGAGGGACGCGCGGGCCGGCGGGGGGGGGGTGTGACTGCTTCGAGGCGAGCGGGCCCGGGGAGGGCTGGGAGCCGGGAGGAGACGCTCAAGACTTCCAGTATCCCACAGAGCACTGGGGCGGCGCGCCCGGCCGAGCGGACCTCCCTTCCGACCGCAGGAGCCCTCCCGCCTCCCCCCTCCTCCTGCTCCTCCTCGCCCCTCCCACCCCTGCTCCGGCTCCCCGCCTCCCCTGCCCGTCACCGGCGGCCGATCGAACGTAACTTCGCGAGATCCGGGCAGGGAGGCGCCCAGCGGCCCGTGCGCATGCGCGCGAGGCTCCGAGCCCCGCCCCCGGAAGAGCGCTCCCGCGAGCCGCGGCGGGGGCGGCCGGGCCACCGGAGGGAAGCGGGTGTGGTCCCGGCCGCCGCGCAGGGGGGAGGGCGGCTGGGGGGGGCGGGGACCGACCTGGAAGGGCGGAGACGGGGCAGGAAGGTTGTCTCCGCCTGGCACGGGCTCGGTGGGGAGGACCCGCCTGCTGGCTGCGCGGCCCGGCGGGGATGGAGGCGAGGACGTGAGCTAGGCGGTGGCGGTCGCTCTTGCGGAGGTGTCCGTCCCGGGTGCCCGCCCGGCCCCCGGGGTGACCCGCGGTGACCCGGCGGTGGCGTCCTGCCAACCTCCGCTGCACACACGGCTCTCTCCTCTCTGGCTTGTTTGCTGTTGCCCGGTTGTGTCTTTTGGTTTTTTTTGTAGTTGTTGTTTGCTTTTTTTTTTTTTTTTTTCTTACTCTCCCGAGCCCTCTTACCCTTCCCGCCTTGCTCAGCCTTGTTCCTAGTCCTAACCTTTTAAGGGATTTCTGGTTCCTGCTCCGTCGCTTTCTAAGGATGCGTAAAGCCCCAGCTGCTTCTGGGGCTTCAAAGGAACGTTAATACTACGCAAACCAACTCGATTGGGGTTTCTTGATTGTTTACCCTGAGCCGGTCATTGTATTAGGCGTTGGCGACCCCTTGACCGTAATGACCTATTTAAGCCACCTTCTGAGGTCACGTGTTTAAAAAAAAAAGTTTGTAATTCGTTATCATCTTTAAAAACAGGGTTTTTATATTTTATTTATTTTTTTAAAAATCTTTGTCTTGACAACCACACACACGACTCGCAAGAAATACCTGAAGCATTTCAAGCTGTCTAGCTGCGGTCTTCACCAATTGCTGTTTTTCTAGACGCTGCCCCTGTTTTTAGACACTGCGTGTTTTTAGAACATGTAGAGCCAAAGTGAGAGATTTGGGTTTAAATCTTTACCATCAAATGGAGCTTTAGGGATTTATCTAGACCGAGTGCCGGAAACTGGTTTTATTCGGGTGCCTTCAGCAAACATTTTGCACCTGTGCTGCTGGGTCAGGGATCATTCTAGAACCTGGGGATGCAGCTTTCCTTATCCACCAGTCGACTACCCTGCAGCCTGGCGTATTGAGAAATGAAATGATTGAGTAAAATGCATGTAGGAAGTCACCTGCCTGTAAGACTGAATTTTCTGAACAGCAATTACTAGGATCGTCCAGAACCCAAATGAGGGTAAAACTCTTATCCCTGGAAGTACTGTAGAAATAGCGAGTGTAACGTGTATATAATGCACCAAAGGCAATATCAGGCCTTTGAATAATGATAGTGTTAGGTGCTGAAGAACTGTTAGTACTGAAATACAAAGTTTCTATTCATTGAAGAACTCCAGAGTATAGCTCTTCCTCTGTCTACCTAGAAAAGCTGAAAATAAAATAGTTAATTAACTCTTGGGATCTACATGCCCCTGTGCTTAATTGATACCTCACTGCTTTGCCATAATTAACTTACCCTGTTTCCCAAAAAATGTTATGGTCTATTTGGTGGCCCTTAAAAGTGTTCTGGAATACGGTTGGCATATCAAGTTTTCATTTGGACAAGAGTTTGATGGAAAGTTTGCTATTTCTGATTCAAGTACTTCAAAATGTAGAATTAATAAGTAAAGCAAGTGAAAGTTTATTAATAAAACATAAATAGCTAAGTATCAGTTACCAAAGGCTACCAGTCAACAAAACAAACACAGCAAAAACCCACCTGGGCTGTTAATGTTTCCTTCTCTGGCTCTGAGGATCAGTAACTCCATGTTCATCTCATTTGGAGGTACTCTTAAACTGGCACCTGCTTTGCTTTCGGAAGGAAGATTTTTTTAAATGTTATTATTGAATGAATACTGAAGACCTATGGTTAATTCCAAAAGAGACAAAACTTCTTAATTAAAAGACAACACAAAGCTAATCACTTCATAAAACTTTAGTAACTGAGTGAACCTCAAACTTTAAGAAGAAATGAAAATGCAAAATAAAAATTGAACTATATTAATTTGCTAAGTGGTTTTTGCTGCAGCGAGTCGTTTGTCATATTGGGGGTCTTTTTTTTTAATTTTTTATTTATTTATGATAGTCATACAGAGAGAAAGAGAGAGAGGCAGAGACACAGGCAGAGGGAGAAGCAGGCTCCATGCACCGGGAGCCTGATGTGGGATTCGATCCCGGGTCTCCAGGATCGCGCCCTGGGCCAAAGGCAGGCGCCAAACCGCTGCGCCACCCAGGGATCCCATATATTGGGGGTCTTAATTACATGCAGGAAGTTGTCACAAAGGAATTTTTTTTAAGATTTTATTTTTAAGTAATCTCTGTATCCACATGGGGCTGGAATTCACAACCCCAAGACCAAGAGTCACATGTTCAACCACCTGAGCCAGGTAGGTGCCCCCTAGAATATGCATCCTTTCAAAAACCTAATTCCACTTCAGATATCCCCAACTATCTGTTACTTGTGATCAATTTGAATAATCTTTTTTTAAAGATTTTATTCATTCATGGCAGACACAGAGAGAGAGAGAATGGCAGAGACACAGGCAGAGGGAGAAGCAGGCTCCATGAGGGAGCCCGACGTGGGACTCCATCCTGGGACTCCAGGATCACGCCCTGGGCCAAAGGTAGCACTAAACCGCTGAGCCACCCGGGCTGGCCAAGAATTTTTAATTAAATCATTATTTTTAAATGCTTACATACAAGAAGCATAAGTATTTTTCTATGCTCTCTCTCCTATGTATCATTACCTAAAGAGTCCAGCAATAATATACTATACTTGCATTCAGGTTTATTATTAGAAAAACAACTAGAGAATATAACAACATAGACACAAAAGCTTGTGTATGTATGTCCTTAACTTAGTACCAACGTCCACAATGTGGAGACTTGTTTATTTACTTATGAATTATTCTAAACTTAAAAATATTATAATATGTGAACACAGAACAGGAAAACAAAAATTTTAATGTCAACCCAAGCAAAAAATAAAAATCTCAGAATTAGCCTTTTGGTCACTAAAAGACTGGTTAATTGCCAGATTGTAAAAACTTTCTTACACGTAAAAAGAAGTTAATCTTTAGTAAAGAAGATAGTTAAGGGATGTTGGGTGGCTCAGTTGGTTAGGTACCTGCCTCTTGGTTTTGGCAGGTCATGATTTTAGGACTCATGAGATCAAGCCCCATGTTGGGCTCCGCACTCAACGGGGAATCTGCTTGAAGCTTCTCTCCCTCTGCCCTCCTGCTCTGGGTGCGTGCTTTCTCTCTCTGTCTGTCTCTAAACATAAATAAATAAATCTTAAGAGAATAGTTAAGGGATCCCTGGGTGGCTCAGCAGTTTAGCGCCTGCCTTCAGCCCAGGGCGTGATCCTCCTCTCCCTGCATGGAGCCTGTGTCTCTGTCTCTCTCTCTGTCTCTCATGAATAAATAAATAAAATATTTTTTTTAAAAAAGAAAATAGTTAAGAACTCTCGGGATCTACATGTTTCTTGGCTTAATTGATAGCTCACTGCTTTGCCAGCCTTTACAATCTTTATAATAGTGAAGATCTATATGACTAATACAATGTAGCATACCAAATATTCTATGAACCAACTTTCTATTCAGTGAATCTTTTTCCCTATTAACTTTTATTATACAATTGGAAATACATTTTGGGGGCAGCCAAAATGGTTTAGCTCCACCGTCAGCCCTGGGAGTGATTGTGGAGACCTGGGATTGAGTCCCACATCCGATTCCCTGCATGGGGCCTGCTTCTCCCTCTGCCTGTGTCTCTGCCTCTCTCTCTCTCTCTCTGTGTGTCTCTCGTGAATAAATAAATCTTTAAAAAAAAATACATTTTGGTACAAAGTGTGTATAAGATATTGATAAATACTTTTAAGTCATATCTTTAAGTTCTCATCCCTATTTCAAACCTGAAATTCCAATTTACATTTATACAGTTAAGAATAGAATAGTCAGGAAGGCAGTTTGGTCATATCTCCTGTACTCTACATCTGGGCTAGCTTCTCTTCCATTGTATAACAGTTTCTTCCAAATGTTGTTTTTAGGAACCCAAAGAAAAGTTTACAGTCTACCAGCATCATAAGATATCCAGTCCCACCCAGATTGTTGACTGGGACCAACCCTGAATCACCCTAAGTTGCTTCAGACTCTACTTTTAGATCAACCCGATGCCTAGATCATAGTATCTAACCTGTTTCCTTGACTCTAGGTTACAAAGTCAGCCTCACTCCCCAGACCCAAAGGCACACTACTATGAGGGTTATCATGCTTTTAACTCTTCAGGGTAAGTGTTCTATCACATCTGGCTTAATCCCAAGAACCTAACCCTCATACAGTTACCTGTGGCTGATATTCCCATGAAGCCCCTCGGGTCCCCATAAACAGGCAATCAGATGAGTGTCTGGCAAAAATTCAGAGCACAGAAATAGTTCTAAGCAGATGATGACTTGCCTCTACTGCACATGACTTACAACCTGTATCATGGTCAGTGTCAGAACATCACATGGCCATTCATATGAATTGCTTAATTTAGTGTTCCCCAAACTTTGTCATGATTTTTGCCTGATCCACAAACCACAGATACTATTAAAATGTTTCCTATAACCTTTTAAAAAAGTTAAATAGATTTACTTTTAAAAATAGATTTATTTTAAGGAAACTTTCTGTCATTTTTGTAAGTGGAAAACATTTCCAATTGACATAAATAAAAGAAGACCTTAAAAGCAAACGCAATGAAAACAAAATGTTATACTAGTTAGGTTACCTATCAAGGATCTGAGCCCAAGGCCTCCTCTCAATGTGTTTAAAAAGGAAGATTGGCAAGTGTTGGCCATATTAGCATTAACCTGTTATTTTTATACATAATATAACCATAAAGACTAACGTACATTGAAAAGAGAATAGCCTTTTTGCTAAGTGCTTCAGTGGTATTTTAATGTCCTATCCATCTAAAATTACTTCATGTACTACCAGTCTACCTGCCCCACACTTTGGGAGAACACTGGCTGACTTTAATTACCATGTATAATAATAATTATAATTAATTTAGTGAGGATTACAAGAAGTGCCTTCATGACACACCCACCTCAGGGTATCAAAGCAGGCCATTGGAAGGCCAATTTATTATTTTTTATTTTTTTATTTTTAAAGTTTTTATTTATTTATTCATGAGAGACACAGAGAAAGAGAGAGAGAGGCAGAGACATAAGGCAGAGAGAGAAGAAGGCTCGCTGAAGGGAGCCCAATGCGGGACTCCATCCCGGGACTCCACGATCACACCCTGGGCCAAAAGCAGACGCTCAACCGCTGAGCCACCCAGGTGTCCCTGGAAGGCCAATTTATATGAAAGTATGAGCTCTGGGAGAAAACATGACAAGAACTTCACAATTAAGCTCCATAGTAATGAAATTACAAGAGCAAGTAAATGCTCCAACATTTAGGTACATGAGCTCCATCTTGGTACACTAGCATTTATTATTTAGTTCAGGGATTTATTTAACTCAGTGTCCTTCAACTCAAATTATAGGAAAAGCTTCCAAATTCTTCCAGAGACCAGAATGCAAAAAACGTGCAGAGCAGAATATGTGCAGTGACAACAGACACAGCATCGCTGGTAATGACTGCTCAGTTGCAGCAGGTGGGACTAAAGTAATAGCTTCATGTGGTTATTTTTAGATTAAATGTATCATGCATATAACAAAAAAAATGAGATATTTTTTTTCTTGTATTTGCCTCTTTTTCCTTCCCTCATGTAAACTGATAGCACTCTGCTTCCTTGCCTCAGGGGATGTTTGTGGCAGGGAAGAAACCAGAAGTTGCTTTCAAAACACTTTCCTTTGGAGCTTGAAAAGGCCACCCCCAAATTACCATTTAAGAGAATTTAAAGCTAATAATCTGGTTGGAAGTTGTGTGCCAGGTGGCTATGAAATTTATGGAAGCCACATTTACATAGTATTATAGATCAATACAAACAGAAACATTTTTCTAAATTTTGTCCTCACTTTAACAATGTCCATTCATAATATCATGAATTATTATTTTTATTTGGAGTGGAAAAGGGGGAACCATCTTCCAAGCTGACCCTTTAAGTACTGCCACAGAAAAGAATCACTGAGAATGAAAAGTGATGCCTAAGCTAAAAGGATAAGAAAGAAGTTGGTGGTGGGTCTCTAGAGCAGTGGGAATTTGCTACTTGATCCCTGGAAGTGTCCCCGGGAATGTGATAGGGCTCTGAGGGCGGTTGGCTGTTGGAGAGAGGCTACTCTGCCTGGGACCCTCACTAGCCAACCATAGCTGTGCCCCAAAACTGGCAAGTGCTATGGTCTGAATATTTGTGTCCGCCTAAAATTCATATGTTGGAATCGTATCCCCCAAGGTGATGATATTAAGAGGTAGGGCCTTCAGGAGGTGGTTTGGTCACTTGTGCCCTTTTGTGCTAAGGTCCCTGAGAGCTCCCTGGCCCCTTCCACCATGTGAGGGCACAGGAAGAGAGCTCTCACCAGCCACTGAATCCTCTGCTACCTCAATCTTAAGACTTCCGAGTCTCCAGAACTGTGAGAAATGAATGTTTCTTGTTTCTAACCTGCTCACTTTATGGTATATTGTGATAGCAGCCCAAATAGACTAAGCCAGTGGCAGTTTGGCAAGACCTGAAGTTGATCAGTCAATTGTTATTCTAGGTTCTGGGGATACAGAAATAAATAAATCAAGTGCCTGCCTTCAATAAGCTTACATTCTAGTGGGTAGGGACAGAAAATGAACACATTTTAAATGAATAAACAAATCCACATATTGCTAAGTGTAGTAAAGGAAAAAACTAGGATGAGAGAGAAACTAAAAGACAGTATCTGAAGTTACTGGCTGTTGGGGCAGTGTGGGGTAGGGAAGAAGGGATTACTTTAATCAGGAAAGTTCTGAGCTGAGGAATAATCCAGGTTTTGTGGTGCTTTACATTTATACAATTTGCTGATTCCCCTTCCCCCCGTTTTTAAAAAAGATTTTATTTACTTATTCATGAGAGCCTGCAGGGAGCCCAATGTGGGACTCAATCCCAGGACTCCGGGATCACGCACTGGGCCAAAGGCAGATGCTCAACCACTGAGCCACCCAGGTGCCCTGGTGATTCCTTTTTAAGAAAAAAGATGGGCAATTTCAAATACTCAAGTATAAGGCCTTAGAAGGACCCATTCAAGTGAGAGGCCCTGAAGTTTGACAGTAAATCTACCCCTAGCTGGGACCTGAATGTCACAAAGACACCTGAAGACATCATGCAGGCGAGGATAGATGTTGCAATATTAACGAGTGTACAAACATGACAGATGACCGCAGTAGCACTGGGTAGTGTCCCCTCAGAAACTTGGCACACACTACCTTGGTAGAGGTGAAATACCACCAAGAATGACTGATTTAGGGTTTCCCAGGTGTAAGGTTGAAATTAAGTTCTTTATAGAAAATTAGAAAAGATGAGGAGTCTTTAAGTGAGATTCATTCCCAATACTTGTGTAGAGTCCTGCGTATAGTTCACACGTACTTCATTTTCTATTGTTGCCATAAGAAATGCTGACACACGTAGCCCTTATAACAATACCCATTTATAATCTCACAGTTCTGTAGATCAGAAGTCCAAGTGGGCTCAGCTGGGCTCTATGGGAGGGTTACCACAAGGCCAAAAGCAAGGTGTCAGCTAAGCTGGGCTTTTATCTGGGGGCCCTTGGGAGCTCATACAAGTTGCAGTTGTAAGACAGAGATCCCATTTCTTTGCTGGTGGTAGACTGGGAGTCATTCTTAGCCACTAGAGGCCTTTCTGTTTCTTAGGCATGGACCCCTCCATCTTCAGAGCCAGCCACAATGCTGGCTCTCATGCTTTGTTTCCTCTCTCTCTGACTTCTCCTTTGCCACCAACCTGAGAGAGGTGTCTGGTTTGAAGTGTTGATGAAATTAGATAATCTCCTTATTTTAAGGTCAACTGAGTGTATAATAGAGACTAATCACAGGGACGATAGCCCATCATATTTATAGGTTCTAAGGGATTAAAGCAGGGACATCTCTTTGAGACTATTTTAGAAGTCTTGCTTGACATAGGGCTCAATAAATAATAGCTCCTTACCATATCACATTTCAATGAATATTTCTTGATTACTTACTATAATCTAAGAGCCAATTTAAAGGAAATGAATAAGATATTGTCTTTTACACATTAGTGAGGAAACTGGTATTGAAACAGGTAATTTTAATATGATGATAAGTGCTAGTACTTGGACAGAATTTACTGAGTGCCTATTCCTATTATAAGCACTATGTGTGTATATCATCCTGCAGGGTAAGGAAAGGGATAGAGAGAAGGCAGTATATACCGTTGAAGCATAGAGGGGTATACTTCAGTGGGGGTAGAGGGGAGGGGTAGATAAGCATGGCCTATCAGGGAAGTCTTTGAGAAGGTAGTTTATCCTCAAGGCAGAATAGAAATTGGCTAGTCAGAAACATGAAATGTGTGTGAGAAGGAGATGGGGGAGGCGGTGTAGGGATTGGGAATTTTATATGCATAAAGCAGAAGGACAAACAGGTTAATAGTACCAGAACACAAAACATCAAGAAAGTCATTAACAAGATACAAAACTGGAGAAATAGTAACCTTATTACGGAACATCTTCTATGTGAACAAGAGGACATATTTACCGTAAAAATGATAGGAATGATTGGAGGATTTGTAAAAGAGTCACACAGAACTATTCAGAGTAACTCCGAGAGACCTAGATAAAATATGAAGAAGGCTTAATTAATCTGTGAAACATTTCTTTCCTCCTCAAGCATTTATCCTGTGACTCATTCTTGCTATTAGCAGAGTTAATCAATCCTTGGCATAAGCTGAGAATTAAGATCTTGGTTAATTAAGGCTTAAAATATGACCTATCTCATTTTAAAAGAAAATTTTCAAAGACTGAAAAGTCATCCCTTCAGTGACAAGCCACCCAAACCCTCGTATATTTAGACCAGAATGGACAATGCCTTTTTTTTTTCTACTTAGAAGGCCAGTTTGAATGGAGTTGTAGAGGGAAGCTAATGGGACAGTGAGAACTGTGTTCCCTGCCACTTTCTTCCTTTGCTCATTGGTCCATTCTGATTGCATCTTTGAGCATTAGGCATGTCCTACTGGCTTGTCCCCAATTATGCTTCAATCAAGTGGTCTGGCTAGACTAAATGATTCGAACTTACAGAGAAAGTAATTTTTTTTTAAGGGTAATTCTATTTCTACTCCACCATCATAACTTAAAGATAAGAAATCAATGAAGACTTGGAGCACTACTATTAAGACAGTGGAGACTTGGTTAAAAATTAATAATAAAAAATTGGAGGAAAATTAGCTATAAAATAATATGCAGGGGACACCTGGGTAGCTCAGTCAGTTAAGTGTCTTAGGTCATGATCCTGGGGTCCTGGGATTGAGCCCCCCATCTGGCTCCCTGCTTCTCCCTCTCCCTCAACACCACCTCCCTCTGCCCCCCGCTCATGTTCTCTATCTCAAATGATTAAATAAAATCTATAATAATAACAATAATATGTAGATAACCAGTTGACTTTTAAATTAAGTATGTATACACACATACATACTTACAGTGTGGTTAACATCTTTTTTTTAAGTTTCACTTCTCTGGCCTGCCTTTCCCCTTCTGTTAATAGTATTGCATAGCTTTTCCTGGAAGGAAAGGAGTACTATTTCATGGCACAGAGTCTTGGAATTATGTCCCCTGGCCAAGAGTGGATGCATGAACTGTCAGGATTCTTGATTGCAAATAGCAGACTGATACTGCGTATTCATATTAGTTTTCTATTGCTTTGCACTAAATTACAACAAAAATTTAATGGCTTAAAACAACACAGATTTTTAAATCATCATTTCTGTTGGCCAAAAATCTGACACATTTTAGCGGAGTCCTCTGCTCAAGGTTTTTCAAGGCTGTAATGCAGATATGGCCGGCTACATCATCAACTAAGCCTTGGGGTCCTCTCCCAAGGTCTCTGGTTGTTGTCAGCATTCAATTCCTTGTAATTGTAAATCTGAGGCCCTCATTTTCTTTCTGGCTATCAATCGAGAATGTTGTGTCCCCTACGGCTTGTTTTCAAGTCCTTGCCATGTGGCCTCCACCATAGGCAGCTCACAACATGGTGTTCAGTAGGAGAATCTCTCTCTAGGAAGGTCCCAGTCCCTCTTGTAAGAGCTTTCTCTATTTATTTGGCCCAATTCAAGATAATCTTTAAAATTTTGTTTTTTACTTTTTAAAATTTAAAGGTTTAAATTGTGTTAAAATATATATAACCTAGATTTTACTATCCTAAGTGTAAAGTGGCATTAAAAACATTCACATTAAAAAAAAAAAAAAAACCATTCACATTGCCTTGAAACTATCACAACCATCCATCCTCAGATGTTTTTCCATATTGAAAAACTGATACTCTGTATCCTCTAAAGAATAACTCCATCTTCTGACCCCTCAGTCCCTGGAAATCATCATTTTACTCACTCTATATGAATTTGACTACTTTAAGTACCTCATATGAGAGGAACCATTCAATATTTTTCTTTTGTGATTGGCTTATTTCACTTAGCATGATGTCCTCAAGGTTTATGTATGCTGTAACACATGTCTAAGTTTTCTTCCTTTTTAAGTCTGAATAATATTCATGTGTGTGTGTATACATATCTGTATGTTGCATTTTGTTTATTCACCTGTCAGTGGACACTTGGGATGTTTCCACCTTTTAACTGCTATGAATGAAACTACTATAAACATGAGTGCACAAATATCTTTTCATGACCTTGCTTTAAATTCTTTGAGTATATACTCAGTGGAATTGCTGGATCACATGGTAATTGTATATTTAACTTTTTTTAAAAATTTATTTATGATAGTCACAGAGAGAGAGAGAGGCAGAGACACAAGCAGGCTCCATGCACTGGGAGCCCGACGTGGGATTCGATCCCGGGTCTCCAGGATCGCGCCCTGGGCCAAAGGCAGGCGCTAAACTGCTGCACCACCCAGGGATCCCCATATATTTAACTTTTTAAAGAACAATCATACTGTTCTCCATAGCATCTGTACCATTTTAACTAAGTGTAAAGTGGCATTACAAAAATCTGCTTTTGGCAAACTAAAAATCAACTGGTTTGGGACATTGTTTACATCTTTCACTTTTGTTATGTAATAAAACCTAATCACAGGAGTGAAATCTATCATATTCAGTTTCTCCTGACACTCAAGATGAATGGGTTATACATGGTGTGTACCCCAGAGACAAGAATCCTGGGTGCCATCTTAGAAGTTTGCCCACCATACTTCCATAAGCAGAAAAGATATTTATGGAAAGGATGTTGAATGGTTCCAGAATTGGTGGGAAGCTTGGAGAATGAGCTCCCAGAATGAGCAAGAACAAATTTAAGGCAAGCAATAACAAGTATAGTTCAAGATCATACTATATGAAAACTCTAATAGAATGATATTGTTGGTGCCACCACCACCAGACAGTAGATTTTACAACAATTGTGGTAACTAATCTCCAAGAAGGACCTCAGTGATCTCTACCTTATGGTATTCACACTCTGTGTAGTGCTTCCATGTTGTCCCTGTGTTGTTTTGTGTGACCAATATCATACAGCAGAAGTGATGATCTGTCACTTCCAAGATTGGGTGATAGAAGACACTGGCTTCAGTCTTGGTTGCTCTCTCACTCTTTTATATATATATATATATATATATATATATATATATATATATATATATATATAAAGATTTTAGGGGATCCCGGGGTGACGCAGCGGTTTAGCGCCTGCCTTTGGCCCAGGGCACGATCCTGGAGACTCAGGATCGAATCCCATGTCAGGCTCCCGGTGCATGGAGCCTGCTTCTCCCTCTGCCTATGTCTCTGCCTCTCTTTCTCTCTCACTGTGTGCCTATCATAAATAAACAAAATAAAATAAATAAATAAAAAGATTTTATGTATTTACTCATGAGAGACAAAAAGAGAGAGAGAGAGAGAGAGGCAGAGACACAGGCAGGCTCCCTGCAGGGAGCCAGATGCAGGACTTGATCCCAGGACTCGATCCTGGGACCCCAGGATCATGCCCTGAGTTGAGGGCAGACACTTAACCGCTGAGCCACCCAGGCATCCCACTCTCTCACTCTTTAGGATCACTCACTCTGTGGGACTTTATGGAGAGGCTCAACATGGTGAGGAATGGAAGTCTCCAGCCAAGTGAATGAACCTTCTTAGAAGCAGATCTTCCAGCCCCAATCAAACCTTCAGATAAATGACTGCAGCTTTCTTGCCAGTGAGTAAAGAGTGGTTTTTACATCTTTAGAGGATTTTGAACAAATAAAGATGAATATGGGAAAGAGATTATATGTGCACGTAATATCTAAACAATTTACCATCTAGCCCTTTACAGATAAGTTTTGCTGACCCTTCTACCACCACTGCTGAGAAATATCATGTACTTTTCCTTCAGGTTTCCGAAAGTTTCTTATATTCAAAGTCCTTTGGATGAATGCCCCATTGATCTAACGTAGTGCCAGTGGCCAAGGTTTAACTGCCAAAAGATTGGAAGAGAGAATGTCCAGCCTCATGTAACTTCTATAGTGGGTGGCATGGCCTTTTCTCCCGACAAGACTCACATAGTGGGCAACCCGGGTGGCTCAGCAGTTTAGCGCCGGCTTCGGCCCAGGGCGTGATCCTGGAGACCCAGGATCAAGTCCCATGTCGGGCTCCCTGCATGGAGCCTGCTTCTCCCTCTGCCTGTGTCTCTGCCTCTCTCTCTCTCTCTCTCTGTGTGTCTCCCATGAATAAATAAAATCTTTAAAAAAAAAAAAAGACTCACATAGTGGGAGTTGTCCCCAATTAAAAACTGTGACAAGTAACAAATAACAAAAAAATGACATAGCTCCATCTTAACCAATCAGATTAGCTTTCCTTATCATTTAGCAGACAAAGTTTATTTGTCCAGATGATGGTACCTTAGACAGACTATCTACTCTTGTCATCACTTACCTTGGTTTCTGTACTCTTGGTTTTTTAGCTTTTGTTTTTGTTTTCAATTTTGGGAACTATCCCTATGCTTCCAATTAATTAATCAATCAATTAATTTTGCTTAAAGCTAAATTTAAGAATTTATTTTAGCAGAATCAGTTTCTGTGCTGGCAACAAAGAACCCTACCTGGTAGCAATATTATTGATATCAAGTGACAAAGATCATCAGACAAGAATTTCAAGTTTGTTAATAATATTTTATTTCTCTGAGATAGTTTGTTACACCAAGTGAGGACTTTTCCCCATAGGAAATATCTCCATACTACTTCACTTTTCACAGCAAACAACATCACCATATGTTTTGAGCACCATCATCATAATAAGAATGAGCAGAAAATTATATGCTATAAAACATGAAATTTAAAACTATACAGAATAAATGCTCAATGATTTCTTTCTACAGTTAGATCTATAACCATCTATTTTAGAACTTGTGTGTCAGAATCCTACTCCCTCTATTTTGCTAGCTATCCCTTAAACTCAGTTTATATCATTTATTTATTGAGCTGTTCATTCAACAAATATTTATGAGCAACTGCCATGTACCAAATTCCATACAATGATATGGCTAAAGTTATAACAATGTACATACATATTCCCTACAATCAACAACTTATAGTGGGCAATAACTCAATTCATGGTCAATCATAGTACCAAAAACAAAAGAAGGACCTCCACTATGTGCCTTTGCATTATCTGTGGTATATTTTTTGCCAAAAATGAATAACGTGAGTCAAATTAGGTCTTTTAGATCTAATATTTTGCAACAAGTAAGGAGGCTGGAACATATTAGATATAAGGATTTAATAAGAAAAACCCAAATGTAGGATAGTCTACAGGACAGTTGACCTGGTCTCTTAAAAAAACTAATATTGTAAAAAATACAAAACAGAGATGCTTTAGATTGAAACAAACTGAAAAGCATAACAACCAAACTAAACATGTAAATTTTGATTAGGTTCTGGTTTGGTAAAAAAAGTTATGATTGATTATTGCAAAAAATTTGAATATAAATTGGATTTTAGATGGATGTTAAGGAATATTTTTGTCATTTGTGTTCAAAGATGTGGTAAAAATGTTGTGATTACAAAACCAGTCCTTAATATAAAGAGATGCATGTATAAAGTGTCATATGTTGACAACTTCTTTTCAAATGGTTTAGCAAAATAAAACATAAATATAAACACACATACATAAGTAGATAAAGCAAATATGGCAAGATATCAATAATATCTGAATCTAGCTAGTGGGTATTCAAATACTTATTATATTATTCTTTCAGCTTTTCTGTTTGAAATTTTTCATAGTAAAATGTTGAGAGAGGAAAAGAACCTTGGGGGGAAAATCTATGCTGTGCTTTTTCTAATAGGACAAGTACCACTGCCCCAAAGGCATTTTGAAATGTAGATGGGGATATTTTGGTTATCAAAGTAATTGGTGAGTTCCACTGTGATATAATGGAGAGAGAGGAGGCAGCAATGCTAAATAACTTACAATATGAGGAAATTCACATAATATTAAATTACCCTTCTCAAAATGCAAATACCTTCCCTACTGAGAAATGCTAAAAATAAACAGATTAATAACTTTTCCAAAAAAGTCCCTCTTCCTCTGATATAGAATTTTAATGTTTCTTCTTCAAACCATAAAAAATAATCCTAATAGGAAATCTTTATTCATGGTTTCAATTTCATCATTTTTTAATTTATTCCTTAATTCACCCTAGTTTGGTTTCACAACCACCATTCCTTAAAAAATTGTTCTTATCACAATGACTACCGATGTTATCACTAAATCCCGTGGACATTGTGTAGTATTTAACCATGATGAGTATACTTCCTCCTCCTTGAAAATTTTCCTTCATCTTCTCTGACATTATTTTCTTCTGGTTTTCCTCCTAATTGTCAAACTACCACTTTTTAAAAAAGATTTTTATTTTTAAGTAATCTCTACACCCAATGTAGGGCTCCAACTTACAACCTGAAATCAAGAGTTGCATGCTCTGCTGACTGAGCCAGCAAGGCGCCCCCTCATAATCACTACTTGTAAGACTCCTCTCTGCTTTTTTCTCTGCTTTTCTCTGCTCACACCTTATTTCGAGGATTTCATCTATAGCTCTCTTTTCTTTTCCCTTTACAAAGTTTTTCTCAGATTCCCCTCTCAAGCCAGACGTTGCATCTAAGTCCCATGCCTATTTTTACACTTGCCTACAGACATGAAATATCCAAGCCCTACAAACATGAAATGGAGCTTAGCTCCCCACATATACTTGCTTCTTCTCTTAGAGTCTTTATTGTAGATAATGACTGGGGTTTACTCAATACTTTGTGAGACCACTGTAAAGATATCTATCCTAGGTGGCCAGGGAGGGGACGGTTGGCTTCTGGGAGGAGATGACACTTAAGCAAGACAATTAATTAAAGATGAATTGGATGAGGTGTTTGGGAGTAATGCAGTGTGAGCTGGGAGTACGCTCCATAAGAGGAACAGAAGCAGAAATACAAAGGTAAGTAATACTGTGCTTCTTCTTCTGAAAGTGATAGTAACTTGCAATTGATGAAGAATATGTGCTTTTTTTTTTTTTTTTTTTTTTTTTTTTGGCAGGATGAACTGGCCAACATAGGATAGGAAAGGTAGGTAGGAAATAGATCACGAAGAGCCCTTTATGCCATGTTAAAGAGTTTGGATTTTATTGTATCAGATCAGAGTTGGCGGATTAAATGCCCACAGACTACAAAAGTGGTTTGACTCCTGCTGTGTTTAAAAAGTATTGAATTAGTTGTTACATTTAAAACTTGAGAAATTTCATGTGCAAATCTGGACTTCTAGCCTCTCTCCTGTCACCACTCTGCAATAGTCCCCAGCTGATCTACTTTATTCCACTTGCATAGACCCTATGTCCATTGGCAATTGCTTTTTTTACTTCTGATGATGGGAACCATTAAAAACTGTTAGCAGGAGAGTAGTTATCGTCAGATAGTTGGGTCAGAAAGATCAGTCTGGAAAAAAAAAAGAGAAGTTGGATTCTGGGGAGCAGAAAAGGGTACCATAAAAAATGAATCTGTAAATTCTAGAGCAATAGTGGAATGTGGATCAGGAGGGAGAAAAAACTCATAAATGGGTGCCCCCAGCACCATTTATTCTCCAAAACCACTGGATATATCTCTTTGTGGTACCAGAAAGACAGTTGGAGGAAGCCTCAGCAAGGGCAGTGATAGTACAGATGGAGAGGAGGGGCCAGAAATCAATAAGGCTTAATGACTGGCTGTATATGGGGTGTCAAAATGGAAGGAATGTAGGATAGGTTCTGAAAGGATGATGAATGACAGGGTCTAATTTTGCTAGAAATCTTCATTTATTACACTGCTAACTAATAGATAAGCTCTCTTGTGTTAATTGAATAGATTGGCTTTTCACAGTGATAAGGTCATTTTGTATTTTCACATCTCTCTAGTAACTATACATCAATAAATTATACACTCAGTTCCTGCGAAAAACTTTAAGAAAGACATAAAAGGAATACAATGTATTGCACATTTGAAATTTGCTGAGAGTGTAAATCTTTAAAGTTCTCATCATAAGAAAAAGAATTTGTAACTTTGAATGGTGACAGATGGAAATTAGACTTATTGTCATCACTTCATGGTATATACAAGTATGAAATCATTATGTTGTACTCCTGAACCTAGCATAATATTATACATAAATTATATCTCAATTTTAAAGAAACATAAAATGAATGGAAGCTTTGAGAAGAGTTTGGTGATTACTAGGCACAACTAAAAGCTCTTGGAAAATGAGCCACACTAAATTAAGCTCAGTGGTTTATTGTTTGCCTGCTTATTTGTTTTGTTAAAAACGGAGGCTAAGTCAGGATAATATAGAGCCAGAGAGAGTAGTTGCTTTGACTTGACAACTACATGATAGACACTGGATTTCTTAGTCTGCACAATTTCTCCAAATCTATCAGCTTCCCATTTTTCTTAAGAATTCTCCATCTTAACCTAATCTCTTTTTCCTTTTTTTTAACCCTTCCATTTTCCTTTCATTCACCAAGAGTGAATCTATCTATCTATCTATCTATCTATCTATCTATCTATCATCTATCTATCTAATCTATATCTATATATACACCTATTGGGCTTTAGAAACTTCTAGTTTTCCCAAACTGTATGAATTTTATTTAACTCTCCAATACTATTACACCTATTGTAGATATCTTCACCTCTCATAATCTTTCTCACTGTTGATATACACACATATTAATTCACGTATTATGTGTAAATTATATGTAACTCCTTTGATATTTGTGTTTTAAAAAGTTTGTTTGTTTGTTTATTTTGGGGGGATTGGTGGAGGGAGAGAACCCTTCAAGCTGACTCCCTGCTAAGTGAGGAGCTGGACGAGGGGCTTGATCCCACAACCTATGAGATCATGACCTGAGACAAAATCAAGAGTTGGATACTTAACTTACTGAGCCACCCAAGCCTCCTTTGATATTTACTTCAGGGATCCCTGGGTGGCGCAGTGGTTTAGCCTTTGGCCCAGGGCGCGATCCGGGAGACCCTGGATCGAATCCCATGTCGGGCTCCCGGTGCATGGAGCCTGCTTCTCCCTCTGCCTGTGTCTCTGCCTCTCTCTCTCTCTCTGTGTGACTATCATGAATAAATAAATAAAATCTTAAAAAAAAAAAAGAAGATATTTACTTCAGAAATTATCTTATTTCACTTTAATCCTATTTCAGATTCATCCTTGTGAGTTTTATCCTTTTTATATCTTATTTTTTATTTTTATAGATAAAATTCTATAGCTATGACATTCTTTTATGCCTTGTTAGTACATACATAAATACATACATAGTATCTGAGTAGCTAGAAATAAAGACTGTATATGTTCCATTTTCATTTATGGGTGTAAAAAAAGATATGAAAGATATGCTGAGAGGGATAAGAGTTATATTAGCCAGATATGTATAGATACATAAAACAGAAACATATTGAAATTATGAATGAAAATGTCTTTATTCTTACTTTTATTTATTTTCATTCTCTTAAGTTTTAATTTGAATTTTAGGTAGTTAACATACAGTGTTATATTAGTTTCAGGTGTACAATATAGTGATTCAACAATTCCCCATCACCTGGTTCTCATCGTGAGACTTTTTTTATTTATTTATTTTAAGATTTATTTATTCATTTGAGAGAGTGTGCAAGTGAGTAGGAGGGAGGGGCAGAGGGAGAGAATCATGAGCAGACTTTTCACTGAGCACGGAGTCTGACTTGGGGTCAGGAGACCATGACCTGACTGAAACCAAGAGTTGGATGCTTAGCCAACTGAGCCACCCAGGCACCTTGAAAATATTCTTATTCTTAATGAATTTATATCCAATTAGGCATTCATCTAAGATATTTCTACCTGGGAAGGTAACTAATTTTCACTTTTTTTTTTTTAAGATTTTATTTATTTATTCATGAGAGACACAGAGAGAGAGAGGCAGAGACACAGGCAGAGGGAGAAGCAGGCTCCATGCAGGGAGCCTGATGTGGGACTTGATCCTGGGCTCCAGGATCACACCCTGGGTGGAAGGCAGATGCTCAACCACTGGGCCACCCAGGCTGCCCCTAATCTGATTTCTAAACAAAAATGCAACATTCAATATTCTTCGTGCATTAAAAATAATTAATATAGTTCCTCTGCTAGTTAATTTACAAAATACAGCTCCTTAGTGCTTTTTGGTGTAACTTATACTGTATTTATTTTTTAAAAAAATATTTTATTTATTTACTCATGAGAGACACAGAGAAAAGCAGAGGGAGAGAGAAGGAGAAGAGGCAGAGGGAGAAGCAGGCTCCATGCAGGAAGCCTGATGTGGGACTTGATTCCAGGACTCTGGGATCACGCCCTGAGCCCAAAGCAGACGCTCAACCGCTGAGCCACCCAGGTGTCCCTCACTTTTCTTTTAACATAGGTTAAAAACAAACCTTAGAATAGATAAGAGTCCATTCCTTTGCATGTTTTCCTGAAGACCATTGCAATGTTCTACTTCTTCAGGTACAAGAACGATTGGTATGACATCAGATTAGTCCAGCATGGAATGAAAGCTTGAAAATCTGTCCCTATAGCCTTGGTCTGGTACTTTTATTGCATTCTTGTGTGCTTACTGTGGCACCCTCTCAGGCTTCCTTTATCTCCATCACTTCCATCACACTTCAACACTGTTTACCTCATTTCTTGAAATGAACTCTGACAGTGTAGTTTTCTCTCTTATATCTGGTACATTATTGACTTAATTCTGAAGACAAATGTTTCCTCCAGCCCGAGTAAGGGAAGAAAAGGAAGAACATAGAAAAAGAGAATACTAATATTTTGAAGTGATAGAGCTGTTCTCTATCTTGATTATGGTTATGATTATGTAATGGCATACATTTGTCAAAAATCATAGGACTGTACGTGAAAAAGAGTGAAATTTACTATAGATAAATTATACATCATAAAAAAATGAAAGAGAAACCACCTAACTTCTAAGACTGTCAATATTGCAGCCAGAAAAAATTATGCTATGTTTTTAAAGTCATGTTTCTAACTTGATGATAATTTTCCTGTTACAATGGTAAATATTACTAATATAACCTTCAATACAGCTTACTCTCTTTAAAACTTTGGAAGAAAACAGGTAAGTTTTCAAAAGCCATCTTACACTCTAGTCATTTATTTTTCAGAAGTTTAAATATGAACTCCAGTTAATAATATCAATCTGGTTAACTAAGTGTGGTAGGGAGTCTGCTTCCAAGATGGTCCCCAGTAAGTCCCATATTTTTGGTGTTATCAGGTGCTATATCTCTCCCTCCCTCCTTTTTAAAAAAGATTTTACCTACTAATTCATGAGAGACACACAGAGAGAGGCAGACTTAGGCAGAGGGAGAGGCAGGCTCCCCATGGAGAGCCCGATGTGAGACCCAATCCCCAGACCCCGGGATCCCAACCTGAGCTAAAGGCAGATGCTCAACCACTGAGCCACCCAGGTACTCCTATCTCTCCCTTCTTTTTTTTTTTTTTTAATATCTCTCCCTTCTTATCTCTCTTTTTATCTCTCTATTGCTCTGCCTCTGTGCCTTGATTTCTCTACCTCCTTCTTCCCATATCCCTGTGTTTCTCTCTCTCCACCCCTCAGTTTCTCCTTTCCCCACTGCTGATTTAAGTTTCTCTCCTCCTCTTCTCTTGTCCCTTTCTCTGCATCCTTTCTTCCCCCTTCTAAATCTTTCCATTTCTCTGTCCCCCCCTTTGTCCATCATACCCTCACCTCTTCTTCCTCACCTTCCCTTCTTCCTTCGCTTATTTTTCTCCACTTCTCCCTCCATTTCCTTTTGTATCTCTCTCTCTCTCTCTCTCTTTTTTTTGTTATTTTGCATCATTTCTCATTACTTATTCTATGTATCTCTTTTGCCCTTTTCTTCAGAAGGATGCCTGCCTTCAAACTTAAAATATAAAGATTCTAAGATCAATTTAATGATTAAAGTCAATTGAAAAGTTCCCATCAAAGTTTTATGAATACAGAACATCTCAGAAATCTGGAGGTTACAAGATCCTCAGCAATCAATGGCAGTATTGAGAATCAAGAAGACAAGAAAGACCCCAGAGCAACTAATGTAAATGTCTCAAAGTTCATGAACCCATTTACATATGAGAGCTCCTACCTTTTCCTCACCAGGTCTTATTCTTAGCCTGCAGTAAATTAGGTTAAAAAAAAAAAAAAAAAAGAGGAGAAATACTGCTAAAGTCAGACACTTGGCAGCCAGTGGCAGGTGACACCTGAAAAGTGAAAGACTATATTGTTTAAAAACTATAACCACAAAAAGCAGACACAAGATCTGAGAAAACATAACAGCATGGAGCCAATCAACAAATGGGCAGTCTTATACTCCTCAGTAGTCTGGAACAAATTTATATAATAGAGAATATTCATTATAACAAATTATGGAGAGTATCACATTTTATTTAGCTATTTAAGAAGGCAAGGATGTACTTTGTGAATATTTAGGTGAAACATTAAAAAGTGTGACCCTTAAAATGTAAGTTCTGGACATGAAGAAAATTTAGGTGTGAAGACTATCACATTTTCAGATGATTTTAATAAAAAGTCAATTATATTAAATAAAGTCCAACTGTTAGGTTTAGTTTTTTTCATTGTCATAGGAGAAAAATTAATAAATTAATAAATTCAGCTTTTGGTACAGTAGAGTCCAAAAAGCCTTAAAACACTAATGCTCTTAAAATTAGAAATTTAAAATGACACAAAAAGTATTACAGGTCTGCATCAACCTCATTTGAAGCACAAGCATGAAACTGGTTCAACAGTTGGCTAAAGATAAAGTTCCTTCTGCTCACAAACACAAGTTAGCAAGTTTTTACACTCCTTACTACTTAATAGTAAAAAATGGATCCTGTAGATGTGTTTTCATTCTCCAGTTCTAAGATCCTTTAAGGGACATTTAATCTCTTCTATTCTCTTACACTTGAAGCATTATGTCCCTTATGTCGTGCATGCTTGACAAATGCTTATGATTGATTAACTGAGTGATACTGGGTTTTCCAACTGGGGCTGTGGCAAATGAAATAGATTCTTTTCAGATGTGCTGCATATATGACCATTGTAATAATTTTTCAGGGATCATAGATTAAACTTCCCCTTAAATGCTCATCAACCTTATTTTGAATCAGTTTTGTTTTCTGATTATAAAGCTAATTTATTCTTATTGCAAAATTATCAGGAAACAATAAAACCTATAAAGAAGAAAATAATATCACTTGTAATTCTGTCAAAAATTTGCTAACATTTTGGTGCATAGAATATCTTCCAGATTTTTTTTCTTTGAATACATTCGTGAATACATATACATGATGTTTATTTATTAATTTTTTCCTTTCAAGTTTTTATTTAAATTCTAGTCAGTCAACATATATGGTAAAATTGGTTTCAGGTGTAGAGTTTAGTGATTCATCACTTACATATAACAGCCAGTACTCATCATAGGTGCCCTCCTTAAAACCTATCATTTATTTAGCCCATCCTCCATCCCCTTTCCTATTTATTAGAATTTTTAAAATTGAGCTATAATTGACGTATAACATTATATTAATTTTAACTGTACAACATATATTATGAAATGATCACCACAAAAGTCTAGTTAACACCCATCACCATAAATAGTTGCAAAATGTTTTTTTAGTAATGAGAACTTTTAAGATTTACTCTCTTAGCAATTTTCTTTTCTTTTTAAGATTTTATTTATTTATTTATGAGGGACTCAGAGAGAGAGAGAGAGAGAGGCAGAGACACAGGCAGAGGGAGAAGCAGGCTCCATGCAGGAAGCCTGATGTGGGAGACGATCCCAGGTCTCCAGGATCACGCCCTGGGCTGAAGGTGGTGTTAAACCACTGGGCCACTGGGCCTGCCTCTCTTAGCAATTTTCAAATACATGATACAGTACTATTAATTATAATCACCATGTTGTACATTATATCTATATAACTTTATTTATTTATTTATTTATTTATTTATTTATTTATATTTAATTTATTTATTTGAGATGAGAGAGAGAGAGAGAGAGCATATGGCAGAGAGAGAGGGAGAAGCAGATTCCCCTTTGAGCTTGATTCCAGGACCCTGAGATCATGACCTGAACCAAAGGCAGATGCGTAACTGAGCCCCCAGGAGCTCCTCTTATTTATTTTATAACTGTAGATTTGTACTTAAATGATTTTTTATTTGAGAAAGAGCATGGAGGAGGGTGAGAGGGAGGAAATCTTCAAGCAGGCTCCCCGCTGAGTGTGAAACCCAATGCGGGGCTCAATCTCACCACCCAGGAAATCATAACCTGAGCCACAACCAAGAGTCAGATGTTTAACCAACTGAGCCACCTAGGTGGACCTTAAATATGTACCTTTTGACCCCTTTCAGTCATATTTTCCAGCCCCAAACCCCACTTCTTTGTGGCAACCATCAACTATTCTATGAGCTGTTTTTTTTTCCCCCACATATTAGTGAAATTGCATGGTATTTGTTTTTTCTGTTTGACTTATTTCACTAAACATAAAGTCCTCAAGATCCATCCATGTCATCATAAATGGCAAGATTTCCTTCTTTATTGTGGCTGAATAATATTCCATTTTATATATACTACATATATATATTCCATTATACACACACGCACCACATTGTGTGTGTGTATCACATCTTCTTTACCTGTTCATCCTTTCATGGACACTTAGGTTGTTTCCATATCTTGGCTATTGTGAATAATTCTGCAATAAACATGGTGGATTTATCTTTTTGAGGTAGTGTTTTTGTGTTCCTTGGATAAATAGTCTGAAGTGGAATTGCTGGATCATGTGCTAGTTCTATTTTTAGCTTTGGGAGGCACCTCCATACTGTTTTCCATAGTGACCCGCACTAATTTATAGTCCCACCAACAGTGTACAAGTGTTCCCTTTTTTCCACATCCTCACTAACATGTGTTTTTACTTGATTTTCTGATATAGCCATCCTGACAGGGTATGAAGTGATATCTCATTCTGGTTTAGAACAGGTTTACTTTTTAAAAAACAAAAATGAAGTTTATACAGAAAGAATAATCATCTTTCTCATTCAGCTATACATCATGAACATCTTTCCATGGCGATGAATAGAGGCCTACCTTATAAGAATATACTGTGTTTTATTTAATCAATCTTCTTTAGATGAGTTTTCAGGCATTTTACAATTTCCTATTATAAAAAAATGCATAGCTGAATATCTTGACTCATCCTTTGTAAGGAAAAATTCCTTGAAATGTAGTTGCATAAAAGAAGTTTGAGCTCCAAGCATGAGATTAGTAAATACTTTCTGATTGATCATCAGACTATATGACTGATTATAGGGATCCAACTGTTGTTTAGCTACTTTGGAATGGTTAATATTCTAAGCAAATGAAGGTGGTTTTTTTTTTTTTTATGATAGTCACAGAGAGAGAGAGAGAGAGAGAGGCAGAGACACAGGCAAAGGGAGAAGCAGGCTCTATGCACTGGTAGCCCAATGTGGGATTCGATCCTGGGTCTCCAGGATCGCGCCCTGGGCCAAAGGCAGGCGCCAAACCGCTGCGCCACCCAGGGATCCCATGAAGGTGTTTTATAAAAGTATATTTTTGAGGTAATTCTAAAGGTCCACTGACAAGAACTTTGAAATGACTATTTAGTAAGGAAACTTCTGAGAACTTTTTTGGTCTAAAGTTTTGGATAAACTCAACATACACTTAACTATCAAAGTCTTGATATCACTATCTCCCACAGGGAAATACTAAACCACAGTTATTTCTGTGGTTGATATTCTCAGTGATGTTGAGCATTAATAATGTCCCCTACTAGTGATAGGGAGATTCTTTATAACTGTAGTTTGATTATCATGTATCAGAGGAAGTGGTAAGTAAGTTCATACTAGAAATTAAAACTTTTTTGCTAATTCAAGACTCTTGGGGGAGATACTGACCTTTTACTCTTAAGTGACTAGTTTTAGAGAAAGCTTTTTGATGATATTCAGACAAATTCATGAATTCTTGAAAAAATGATGTGAGGCAGTTAATATAACAAAGTTAACACAGCATGATGTTTAGGAGCATATACAGGCTTTGATATTTGATAACTTGGGGTGGAATACTACTGTTTTCTCTGGAGCAAGAAACAACTTCTTTAAGTATTAGTTTTCCCATCTTAAAAATGGAGATGATCGTAATCTGAAAATTATTGAGAAGGCCAAATGAGATAATGCAAAGTGCCTGTCATATGGTAAACTAACAAAAAAACATCAATCTTTCTTCCTTATAATGATAATGATACTTTATCTCCAGCAGGTATACATTACTACTTTTGAGAGATGAGTGTTCAACCTCAACCAATTAACAATGACCATTAAAATTAATTCCATATTTGTATGGAGTTCTATATGATTTGGGTTATAATCATTTAAGTATGTACAACTACACTAATTTTATTGAAAAAACCTGAGTTAGTAAATAGCATTAAAGACTTTTTAAAAAGTAAAGATAGTTATATTACTTTGAAATTAATTTAATAACTATAAGTAAACTGAAGGTTTTCAATAAGTTATTTGAGGGAATATATTATGTTACAGAAGTAAAGGTAAAACTAGTGCTTTTTTCACTTATAGATTGCTAGTAGTTATTGTGTGCCATCAAAACTTCTTGAGGTAACTGCACAAGGAATTTAAAACATTTTCCTCCTAAAATCTCATTCTCTTAGAGAATATTGTATCATAAAGGTAAAACTTGTCAGCTTAAGATTTTAAAAAGTGTAAGATGCCTTACTGTGGTTTTCCCACTGTGTGTTTTTTTATATAAGCTGGATAAAGGAAAAATGAGAGAAAAATGACCTTTTTTTGGAGACCATTTCAATTTTAATATTAAACTTAACATTGAAATCAATGTTTGCTTTAAACTAAAACATTGTAAAATATTAGAGACCCTAGCACTTCAACCTAACTCAACTAATAAATATTAAGCTCATATCATGGGTCGAGCATTGTGTTAGAAATACAAAGATGAATTTTAAGTGAATGTTAATGCTGGGAGGGAATTTAGAGATAATTTAATACAAACTCCTTAATGGACAGAAGAGGAAATTAAGGCCCCTGAGAGATGAAGTGGCTTTCCCATAGTTAGTAGATTAAGTAACAGAGCCAAGATTAGAACACTTCCAATTTAGTATTCCTTGCATAGCCTCACACTAACTGCCCCAAAGTTTTACAAAAGATACTTGGTACAGTTTTTACATTGAGTAGAGCTTGCAGCTGGGCTATCCCAACAAAGCAGGTCGGGAAAATTTCCATGATAGTCAGCATCTTAGAATAGCAGCAGGTCACTGCAGTTTTGTTCCTAACTCTGTAAGAAAGAAAAAAAATTCTAATTATATAACTGGCACTGGACAAATGGTCCCTCTCAATGAATTTAAATGCTTACCATGTGCCTGGCTCTGTGTTATACTCTAGGAATGTAAAGTAGACTCAAAGTAGTTTTTGTCCAGAAGAAACTAACAGTGTAATGGAGGAAACAAATCTACAAGTAGATTAATTTTAGTAACATTACACAGTCTAAACTAATGTCTAGGAAAATGCATTTCAATTTAAAAAAATCATTAATTGTCAACATTTTCTTATATTTTTAGGGTGTTTTAGCCAGATACAAATACCCAACTCCTACTTCAGTTAACCCTCTAAGAAGTTTCTGTGGCAGGAATATGCAAAAGAAACAATGACGGAGTAAAGCAAAATTAGCAGTTTGCCTACTAACCTCAGTGCAGAGGAATATGATAAACTGAATAATAGTTTTAGGGGTGCAACCATTTTTCTAATCCAATTGGATTTAAATTACCTTAGGTCAAAGTACTTTTAACAGTCAAACTCACATTTTACATCTTATTCTGGTCACATGGAGTAAAAATAAGCGTGAGATTGAAGGTAAACTAGCTGAATAGGCCTCTGACATTCTCGGCCAGCTCCAGTCCTAATGTTCTGACAGCTTGGAAGAGAGCAAATGAGACAGAGCCGCTATCCCTGATATTTCACACTTGGAGTCTGCTATTAAATATGGCCTGATCAATGACTTTATTTTTTTATTTTTTAGATTTTATTTATTTATTCATGAGAGACACACAGAGAGAGAGGCAGAGACACAGGCAGAGGGAGAAGCAGGCTCCATGCAGGGAGCCCAACGTGGGACTGGATCCCGGGACCCCAGGATCACAACCTGAACCAAAGGCAGATGCTCAACCACAGAGCCACTCAGGTGCCCCATAATCAATGACTTTAAAGCTGGTGTCCCCTTCCACTCTACTTGGGCAATTTGGTGTCTTTGCATAAGGCATTATTTCCTCCCTAGAGTATTCTTTTCCTTTTATACTGCCAAGTAACCTCCTTAAAAACTCCAAATTTTGTTTATAAAATCTTTTATTTAATGTTGGTAGATTTGGATCAGTCCTTTAATTGCGCCATATTACCTATTACATTTATGAACATATAGATGGCTAAAATGTTTAGTCTTAGTTTGCTCTCCTGAGTTCACAGAAGAGTTGAGCATTTCAGCAAAGGAGCTGACCAACCATGTAGACCTTACATATTTTTAGAGAGGTCACAAGAAGTGACAAACATTTTGAATGATTACAGCTCTACAATTCTAGCATGAACCCATTTTTATTTTTGAAAACTTGGCATTACACAAGAAACAGACACTCTGACAGCATCTGATGATTATCTCATGAGGAAGTACAGCTGTGGACAGTGAAGAGTAACAACATGGCAACTTGGGTCCAGAAAGCTTTGCCTTTAATTTGATCTTTTCTTCACAAGCAGAATCTAAGCAATCTGTAATACTAGGTGTTTGGTTTTACACGTTTATCACTTTTTTTAAAAAAGATTGTATTACTTATTCATGAGAGAGAGAGAGAGAGAGAGAGAGAGGCAGAGACACAGGCAGAAGGAGAAGCAGGCTCCATGCAGGGAGCCCCATGTGGGACTCGATCCAGGGACCCCAGGATCACACTCTGGGCTGAAGGCAGGTTGCTAAACCACTGAGTCACCCAGGGATCCCCCATTTATCACTTTTGAATGACACTGGACTCATCGACCTTTCATGTCAAACCTCAAGGTTTCCCCTCAAAACACATTTTTATACTCCCATTAAAACAAGCATTTAGTTTGTTTTTCAGATTATAATCTGCAGGAGAGTTACTAATGCAATTTAGATCTTCAATTCAATTGAACACACACCTATTGCATTCCTACTATGTTGTAGGCCTCAGGCAAGGTGCTAGAAACACAAAGATGGGGAATTCACAGTATGTGAGGGTGGACAGACTAGCCAACTATAAGAAAATATTGACAAATGCTATAGGAGCAGCAGAAGCACTGCTAAAGGAAGGCAGGACAGGGAGACATAATTCTTGGTTGAAAGGGAGATCATTGCTGGAGAAAAGCAATGATTCGGATTGATGCCACTATAATATGGCATCCGGTTACAGCTTCCTTGGTGTTGAAACTTCCTTTCAGTGTTCCTTGGTGCTTGGATTTTACACCCTGCTCCAGCTGCTTCTTCTATTCCCTTTGCTAACTCTCCCAACCTTCACAACCCCTTATGCGATTCAACCCTTTTCTTGTGTTTCATCTTCCTTTGCTTCTTGCCCTCTTCCTTCTGGCAAGCCACCAGTCTTCCCTGTTCGTAGAACAAACAGTTTCTCTTACACAAATTCCCTCAACTTCTATACTTCTCCATTTATCCCTCCCCTGGTATTTCAAATGACACTTTTTGTGTGTGTGTGTGTGAATGCATGAATTAATGGATATGTCAGGCACTCTTTGTACTTAGATGCTGGGGATATACACATGCTAGTAAGATGGGCTTCTCCCTGTCTTCAAGCCAGTCACAGTGTCATGGAGTCGCATTTTAACTCCAACAACTCTTTACATTTGAGTTCTAGGCCTAAGTAGTCATCTACTTGTTTGATATTTCCAACTGTTTGTCCTCCATTTGTACTTCAAATGTAACATGTCCAATGCTGTATTGCCTTACTCCCATGCTGTGCACCGATTGATTAGTTCTAGGTCATTTGTCCTCTCCTAGAACTAATAGCTACAATAGTACAGGACTGACACTGCAGGGAGGGTGGCTTCCCAACAAAACTCAGGCTGCTGCTACTAAAAGAAACATGAAAGATTGGGAAGGCAAAACTAAAGACATCCACTATATACTGTAAACAAACTTTCCGTGTACATGCAGCTTGGTGGAAGCCCAACTTCTAATCAAGATAGTGAGGTTTGAATGACTGAATTTGCAGTGGTCCAAACAGTCTGAAAATCATTCAATAATTCACATTCGCCATTTTAAGAACTTTAAGTCATGTCAGAACGAAGTAGTATATTTTATAGAAAGTATATTAACTTCTATTCATTTTTTAGAAAATATATGAAAAAATCCAATTAAATGGATTTTGCAGATTCAACTATAAATACATCTCTTCCCCAAAAGCCTGAAAATCAATGCCCATTTATATAAGCTAGTTTATGGAGTAGCCAGGAGCTAAATTGTCTATGTGAAAAAAATAGGACTTTGTTCCCTTATCCTAGCAAAGTTGGATACCACTGAGGTTTTGAGGTCCTGTACCTGATTGAGTCCTCCAGTGTTTCTTAGAATAGAATTACCTTTTTATATCAGGGAATGAAAACTCACATTAAAGACATACAGGGTATGTTTTGAGAACAATAAACTTCATAGCCAACCAACAGTCTTTGCCAGAAATGCTGAGATAAAAATAATTACTAAATTTGCACATAAATCTCCATAAATTCCAAATAGACACCAAAAGTATTTATTATCTCCATTTGACAGCCACAGTTAGCTTTGCTTAGGTAGTACTTAAGTCAAAGAGGAGAGCCTGGTGATTATCACTATAAAAAGCACTTACTGTGATAGACATTTGAGCAATAGTGAACATACATAAATGATATCAATCAGTAAACATTAAGCGTAAGCAAAGACAAAGTGCCTGTCATGTAGGGTTGACAGATAAAACATAGGATACCCCCAAAACAAACAAACAAACAAACAAACATAGGCTGCCCCATTAAATTTGCATTTCAGATACAAATAAATAATTTTTTAGCTTAAGTGTGTCCCTAGTATTTCACAGGAAATACTTAGAGTAAAAATTATAATTTTTCTGAAACTCTAATTTAACTGGGTGCCCTGTATTTTTATTTGCTACATCTGTCAACTTAGCTCTTATAATAATTTAATTTCTTATGGGGACACAAAGATTATCAGAAGTTCTGTGTATGTGGAAGGTGAGGCTGGAAGGAATTTGCTACCACGTTTCCAATTGGTTAGGCCATGTTTCCTTTAAATGAATTCAATTCAATTTACAGAGTATCTCCTACCCTCTAATGGAGTTCTAGGTGCTGACTATATAGAGTTGGATACATTGCTTTCTTAAGTCTCAGAGCTCAAGTGAAGATGGCTTTAGGGCCTCTGGCACAGGTGGTCCAGAAATAACATGTGAAGTGGAGAAAGCAGAATATGACCACTGAGCAAATGTGACTGTGAGGAAATAGTTGGGTAGAAGAAAAAATATATAATAAATGATGAGCAAGTAGAAACATCACTTTAAGAATATATAGCAGTGGATATTAATAATGTATTATGAGAGGGAAATAGAGAGAGAGAGAGAGAGAGAGAAAGAGGCTCATGTGCCACCGGTGGATGTGACATTATATCAACAACTTGGTCTGGAAATAGGTTAAGAAATTATTTATTGTATGTTTTTTGAGAGCAGTATTGAAACCAGTTAATGTGTAAAAACTCTTCCCACTTCTCTTTTTTTAATTTGTAAACATTTTTTGAGAGAGAGAGAGAAAAAAAAGAGAGTGGGGGGAGGGGCAGAGGGAGAGGGAAAAAGAGAGAGAGACAATTGCAAGCAGGCTCTACACCCAATGTGGAGCCTAAGGCAGCGCTGGATCTCATGATCCTGAGATCATGACCTGAGCTGAAGTCAAGAGTCAGACGCTAACCCACTGAACCACCCAGGTACCCCCAAACTGCCCCTACTTTTCAAACAAAACAACATCAGCTCATTAATATGGAAGACAGAGAATGAGAAAAATCACCATTTGGAATTCTTAATGGAAAATTGATTTGGGCAAAGATAATTGATAGAGCCAAAATCACTAGGTGAGAAGCTAATGAGGAAGAAAATATTTGTTTAGTATGTCCACAAGTCACTTGTTAATTGCAAAGGGAAAAAAACCCCACAAAAAAACCCTTACTTTTATAGTGGGGGCACTTGATGACTTAATACAGCTATCAAACCCAGTGTCACAACAGACAAGCGGAAGTTTGTGGTTCTGGGTGTGTTCACAGGATTATAGTGTCAGTATGACACAAATGTTTAAACTAAATCTAATCAAGTTTTTAGACCCAATTCCCAGGTTACAGGAAAGAGGAAAAAAAAAAAAGAAAAGAAAAAAGAAAAAAAGAACAAGTTCAGTGACACCAGAAGCCAGGTCAAAGCACTAAAAGGCAGTGTTTTGTTTGTGATTTGATCAGAGAAACCTGAAAAACCCTTTAGTTTTGAAAGTAGATAGGCAGAGGTTGCTTCTGTCAGCTTTTATTGAAAACTCTATTTGTTCATAAGGATAGCAGGCTGATGTTGGTGGTCTGAGCAGTTATTCAAATATAAAGGAATAATTTTATATTAGATAGAAAAACAACTCCAATTTCAACATGAGGAAGCAATACAAATTTAAGAACCATTGAGCTTTCCTTAGAATCAGAGACCTTTTTTTAAATAAAAGAAGAAACTGTTCTTATCTGAATACAGGCATTTTGATTGCTTGGATCCACCGAACCCTTTTTGCTGCTTTTGCTACATTACATTCTCGTTCAATGTGCGCTTGCCTTCTTTACAATGAAAGCAAATTAATCTTTAACATTGATTTTTAAAGCGTTCTTTAGACTTCTAACCGGATCGTTTCTTGTTGATGCTATTACACTGCTATTACATTTTGGACTTAGTGAATGGCATTGAAAATCACCTCTCTTGTTATATTTAAGCTTAGGTGAAACAGCAGAGAAGCATATGGTTCATTCCTTCCGCATAGAATGCAGATTGCTTTGACTATGGGCTCTTCTTGATTAGAAGAAAGAATTGAGAGACAGTAGAGCACTGCACCCTGTTTTTTGAGAGAGGAGAATACTCAAGTTCACCCTTTTGGAGCTGCCAGACAGCATAGCTTCTGAGCAGAACTGCCCTATTTTTGCCACTGGCAACTCCACCCTTGCTGCTCCCAGAAACACCCTTCAGTTTCCCCTCTATGCTATTTTCTTCCCCTACTGGTTAGTACACATCATTACTGTTAAATAATAATCAAATGCATGTTCGTGTATAGTTTAGAGAAATCAATTTATTTTATAGTCTTGCTACACTACTGTTAAACTTTACATAGCTCTTCTATCATGTATATGTGAGTACAAGAGCTAGGTTCATGGTAGAAAAATGATTACTTTACTGCATACATGGATAGAGCAGTTTATAATCTTACAATTAGCTTAAAACCCTTCAGATGATTTGTTATGCATACTAAAATTTGAGGTCCATCTAAGCCGTGAGATTTCCTTATGTTTCTTTATTAAGTCAGCAAACATGTTTAAGCACCTTTTGTATACTATGATCCATAAAAAAGTAATATAATAATCTCTGTCCTGAGGGTGGTAATATGGTACATAGGAAGAACAAAGTTTACACATAAATCTGTAGCAGGAACTTATTATAATCTGCCTTCCCAACTTCTGGGTGTTCCCAGGCTAGTGTCTATAGGTATGAATGGACGAACCATGTTAACCAATGGCAAAGAGGCTAAATTGATGTATGTACTTGTAGAGAACAGCTCCTGATGTGTTTGAAGACCAAGAGTAAGGTTTAAAACTCTGAGAGTAGAGAGGTTGGAAGATGATGGCAGAGTAAGAGGACCCTAGGCTTGCCTTGTCCCATGAATACACCTAGATAACTGTCAAATCATCCTTGTACCCCAGAAATTGACTTGAAGGCTGACAGAACTCTGCAACTAAAGGTAAAGAAGAGGCCACATCAAAGGAGTCAGGAAGTGCTTGGGAGACAAGTGGATTGTGGCTTTTGCAGTGGGGAGGGACCCATGGTCTTGGAGAAGGGCAAGAGACAGATTACCACACAGGGGAGTGCCCTGGGAAAACAGATCCCCACAGCAATTGGCTTGGAAAGTGAAAAGGTCCACATTTTGTGAGTTCTTGCAACCAGTCAGACTTAAAGCCTAGAGTATCAAAGGTCAGCAGACTTAGCTGGGAGACAGCCCTGAGTGCATTGCACTGCTCATGGAGAGAAGGCAGGCAAACAACCTGCAGACACACAGCATGGAAAAAGCAATCCAAAGAGCACCTGGGGCACACAGTTATTAGCTCATCTTGTAGGGTGTCCCAGAGAAATAGTGTTCACAGGGAAACCCTCCAGGAACAAAGAAACTGGCAGGCATCATTTCTCTCTCCTGCTCTTCAGCGTAAGCACAGAGCCACCTCTGGGAACTAGTACAGTAGTGACACTTCCTACCTATCTTGATTACACCAAGCCCTAACACCAGTGGTCCAGTGGAACCACGCATTCCGGTCATATTTGCCTCAGACCCAGAGTGGTGAGTGGGTCCCTCCTGGGCCCTAGGAATATCAGCCCAAACCTCTGCTCACACCATGTCTCCTGAGGCATGAGTTTTGTGAAGCTTTGGTTCCAGTGTCAGTGGCAACAGATCATATTTCACAAACAGAGCAGAGCACACCTAGTTAAAATGCATTACGTTTAAGCCAGGGACCAAACCCTGCCCACAACAGGCAAAGAGAGCCTCTGCAGACAAGTGGCCTAAAGGACGAAGCAGTCAGGACAAAAGATCAGAGCCCACATGGCACACATTGGAGCCATTCTGGGAAGTGCCAGGCCCTGGGGAACAGGGAACGCTCGCTATACAGCTGGGCACTAGAGGACCTCTTCTATATAAGGCCATTATCCTCAAGAACAGGAGATATAGCTGACTTTCCTAACACGGAGAAATAGGCACAGTCTCAAGGAAATTGAGAAGACAGAGAAATTTATCCCAAATGAATGAACAGGACAAGGCCACAGCCAGAGATCTAAGAAAAACAGATATAAGTAGCATGCCTGATAGAATTGAAAGTAATAATTATAAGAATACTCACCAACTTGAGAAAAGAGTGGAAGACATGCGTGAAACCCTTAACACAAAGATAATGAATAACATAATAGAGATAAAGGGCTTAATAAGCAAAATGAGAAACACACTTGATGGAATGAACTGCAGGCTGGAAAAAGCAGAGGAATGAAGTAAAGAACTAGAAGGTAGAATAATGCAAAGTAATCAAACAGAATAAAAGAGAGAAAAAATAATTATGCATAATGAGAATAGACTCAGGGAACTCAGTGACTCCATCAAACATAATAACATTTGTATTATAGGAGTCCTAGAAAGAGAGAAAAGGGGGCAGAAAATGTATTTGAAGAGCTAGTAGCTGAAAACTTCTCTAATCTGGAGAAGGAGACAGATATCCAGATGCAGGAGGGACAGAGAACAGAGAACTCCATCAAAATCAATAATAACAAATTCACACCAAGACATATTGTAATTAAATTGGCAAAATATAGTGATTAAAAATTTAAAGCACTAAAACAAGGTAATAGCTTATAAGGAAAAACCCATAAGGCTATCAGGTGATTTTTCAGCAGAAACTTTCCCAAGCCAGAATGGAGGGGCATGATATATTCAAAATGCTAAATAGGAAAAATCTGCAGCCAGAATACTGTATGCAGCAATGCTGTCATTTAGAATAGAAGGAGAGATAAAGAGCTTCCCAGGCAAACAAAAACTAAAGGGTTCATGACCACTGAATTAGCCCTGCAAGAAATATTAAAAGGGCCTCTTTGAGTGGAGAGACCAAAAGTGACAGCATAAAGGTAGGAAACACAAAAGTTATCAAAATGAATATTTCTATTAAAAAATCAATGAGATTCACAAAATAAAAGGATGTAAATATAACAACATATACCTAAAATATGGTAAAGAGTAAAGAATGGGTTTGAATTTAAACAACCATCAACTTAATATAGATCACTATGTATAGAAGATGTTATACAGAAACCTATTGGTAACCATATATCAAAAACCACTAATAAATATGCAAAGAATAAAGAGAAAGTAATCCAAATATATTACTAAAGAAAATCAGTAAGCATGAAAGACAAGAAAATAGCAGAGAAAATCTTCAGAAACAACCAAAAAAATAATAAAATGACAATAAATACATATTTGATTTATTTGATCACTTTGACTTAAAATGTACTAAACACTTCAATCAAAAGACATTGTGTGACCCATCTATATATTGCCTAAAAGAGACTCATTTTAGATCTTCAAATTGAAAGTGAGGGAATGGAGAAACAGCTATGATGTAAATGGATGTCGAAAGAAAGCTGGAGTACAACACTTATGTCAGAAAAAATAGACTTTAAAACAAAGACTATCATAAGACACAAAAAAGGACACTATATAATCATAATCATAATCATAATGGGGACGACCCAATAAAAAATCTGGTAAGACCACAAATATGTGAAGGTTAGATAGTATGCTACCTAAACAATGAATGGGTCAGTCAGAGATAGAGGAGATAAAAAGTTACATGAAAACAAATGAAAATGAAAACCATGGTCCAAAATCTTTGGGATGCACCAAAAGCGGTTTCAAGGAAGAAGTTTATAGCAACGCAGGTCTACCTCAAAAAGAAAAAATCCAAATAAGTAACTTAACCTTACCTAATCCAAATAAATAACCTAACCTAACCTAACCTAACCTAACCTAACCTAACCTAAAGAAACTAGAGAAAGAATAATAAACAAAACCTGAAACCAGCAGGAGGAAAGAAATAATTAAGATTATAACAGAAATAAATGACATAGGGGTGCCTGGGTGGCTCAGTTGGTTAAGCACCTGCCTTTGGCTCAGATCATGATCCCCAGTTCCTGGGATGGAACCCATGTTGGGCTTCACTTACCCCTCCCCCTGCTGGTGCTCTCTAGCTCGCTCTCTCTCAAATAAATAAATACAATCTGAAAAAAGGAGAAAGAAATGACATAGAAACTAAACAAACAAACACAATAGTAGAGTTGAATGAAACCAGGAACTGGTTCTCTGAAAAGATCAACAAAATGGATAAACCTCTAGCTAGACTCATAAAAAATACCCGGATAAACAAAATCACAAATGAAAGAGATGAAATAACAACCAATACCACAGAAATACAAACTATTGTAAGAGAATATGAAAAAATACATGCCAACATATTGGATAACCTAGAAGAAATGGATAAATCCTAGAAACACATAAAATACCAAATCTGAAATAGGAAGAAATAGAACACTTAAATAGACTGAAAACCCACAAAACAATTGAATCAGTTAACCAAAAAACTCTCAAAAAACAAAAAACCAGGACTGGATGGCTTTACAGGTGAATTCTACCAAATATTTAAAGAAAAGCTAATATCTATTTTTCTCAAACTATTCCAAAAACTACAAAAGAAAGGAAAACTTCCAAATTAATTCTATGAAGCCGGTGTTACCCTGATACCAAAACCAGATAAAGACAATACTAAAAAAGAAAACTGTAGGGCAATATTCCTGATGAACACTGGTGCCAAAAGTCTCAGCAAAATACTATCAAACCTAATTCAACAATATATTAAGAAAGCATACACCACAGTTAAATGGGATTTATTCCCCGGTTGCAAAAGTGGTTCACTATCTACAAATCAATCAGTGTGATAAATCACATCAATAAGAGAAAGGATATGATCATTTCAATAGATACAGAAAAGGCACTTAACAAAGCACAACATGTATGTATTCATGATAAAATCCTCAACAAAGTGGGTTTAGAGGGAACATTACTTCAACATAATAAAGGCCATATATGAAAAAGACACAGCTAACATCATCCTTAATGGTGAAAAACAGAGTTTTTCCGCCAAGGTCAGGAACAAGATAGGGGTGTCCACTCTCAGCATTTATATTCAATATAGTACAAGACATTCTAGACACGGCAATTAGACAACAAAAAGACATAAAAGACATCCAAATCAGTATGGCAGGATTAAACTCTCACTATTTGCAGATAACATGATACTATATATAGAAAACCTGAAAGACTCCACCAAAAAACCCTGCTAGAACTAACAAATGAATTCAGTAAAATCACAGGAAATAAAGTCAATGTGCAGATTTGCATTGTTGTACACTAATAATGAAGCAGAAGAAAAAGAAATTAAGGAAACAATCCCATTTATAATTGCACCAAAAATAATAAGATACCTAGGAATAAACCTAATTAAAGAGGTGAAAGATCTGTACTCTGAAAAATATAAAACACGGATGAAAGAAATTGAGGAGGACACAAAGAACTGGAAGAACATTCCATGCTTATGGATTGAAAGAATAAATATTGTTAAAATGTCTATGCTACACAAAGCAATCCACAGATTTAATTCAATCCTGATCAAAATAACACCAGCATTTTTCACAAAACTAGAACAAACAATTCTACAATTCATATGGAACCACAAAAGACCCCAAATAGCCAAAGAAGTTTTGAAAAAGAAGAGCAAAGCTGGAGGCATCACAATCCCAGACCTGAAGTCATATTACAAAGCTGTAGTAATCAAAACAGTGTGGTACAGGCACAAAAATAGACACATAGATCAATGGAACAGAATAGAAAACCCAGAAATAAACCCATAATTATATGGTTAATTAATCTTTGAAAAGCAGGAAAGAATATCCAATGGGAAAAGCACAGTCTCTTCAACAAATGGTGTTGGATAAACTGGGCAGCCACATACAACAGAATGAAAATGAACCACTTTCTTACACCATACACAAAAATAAGTGCAAAGTGGAATAAAAAACTAAATGTTAGACCTGAAACCATAAAAATCCTATAAGAGAACCCAGGCAGTAACTTCTTTGACATTGGGCATAGCGACTTCTTTCTGGATATGCCTCCTGAGGCAAGGGAAACAAAAGCAAAAATAAACTATTGGGACTATAACAAAATAAAAAGCTTCTGAAAAGCAAAGGAAGCAATTGACCAAACTAAAAGACAACCTATGGAATGGAGAAGATATTTGCAAATGACATATCTGATAAAGGTTTTCTATTCAAAAAATATAAGGAACTTCTAAAACTCAGCACCCAAAAGACAAATACTCCAGTTAAAAACGGGCAGAAGAAATAAACAGACATTTCTCCAAAGAAGATGTTCAGATGGCCAGCAGACACATGGAAAGATGCTCTTCATCACTCATTATCAGGGAAATGAAGATGAAAACTACAATGAGATGTTATCTCACACTCTCCAGAATGGCTAAAATCAATAACAAAAGAAACAATAGGTGTTGGTGAGGATGCGGAGAAAAAGGAACACTCATATACTATGGGGTTGGGGGGGAGATGCAAGCTAGTGCAGCCATGGTGGAAAACAGTTTGGAGTTTCTTCAAAAAGTTAAAAATAGAACTACTCTACAATCCAGCAATCACACTACTTGGTATTTCTCAAAGAATACAGAAACACTAATTCAAAGGGATACATGTACCCCTATGTTTATAGCAGCATTATTTACAATAGCCAAATTATGTAAACAACCCAAGCATCCATTGATTGATGAATGGGAAAGGAAGTGGTGTATATATATATAAAAAATATATATTATACATATACACGTGTATATATATATAAAAATATATATTATACATATACACGTGTATATATATATATATATATATATATATTCCACCATGAAAAGAATGAAATCTTGCCATTTGCAATGACATTGATGGAACTAGAAGGTATAATGCTAAGCAAAATAAGTCAGAGAAAGACAAATACCATATAATGGCCTTCATGCATGGAATTTAAGAAATGAAACAAACGAGCAAAGGGAAAAAGAGCGAGAGACAAATAGAGAAACAGAATCTTAATTATAGAGAACAAACTGATGTTTACTAGGGGGGAGGTGTGTGTGGGGGGAATGGTGCGATAGGTGGTAGGGATTAAGGAGGGTACTTGTGGCGATGAGCAACAGGTGATGTATGTGATCGTTAAATCACTGTAATGTATATCTGAAACTAATATAACACCGTATGTTAACTAATTGGAATTAAGATAAAAACTTGAAAAAATTAAAAATAAAATATGTATAAAAAGATTGGGAGTATTAAAAGAAGATCCCATTCTATGTTATAATGAGAAAATAAAAGCTACTAAAGAGCATTGAGAAATGGTGGGAGAGATGGTAGGGGAACTAGGATGATCCAGTTCAAGGGGAATATTTAAATTATGCATGGTGTGTGTAAACAGCATTATCTGTCCTTCCCCTGTTGACTCAGCTGGTTGAAGTTCTGTCACAGATTCAGTTCCCTACTGAGACTGGATAAATTATTCTTGTTTTTGGCCACAGTCTGCATCACACAATCTGAGGCATCAAGTACAGGTGAAATGGGGCACTGGGGAAGGATGGGAGATCATCACACATTCATCTCTATTTCGGGTGAAGAACTGAAGGCCAATGAGAATGGGTGGTGGTACCATCTTTGTAGGAGGTAGTAGACAATAAATGATAAATTTCTCAAATTCTTTCCCAAAGCTTTAATTGGCACAGAGAGCTGTTGTTTTTGTAGGGGGTTTTCTTCAGGCAAATTTACCTTTCTGAAGAAAAAATACATAATAATTTCTTAAGGAAAATTGGTAAAGTTTAACTTAATGCTGTTAGAATTCTTATGTTATATAACTTCTACAGTGCTTCATTTGGTAAAATCAGTTCATTTAAATATTTGTATCAGCACAGAAGCAGGTAGCTCCCTTTTTGTGCACATTAAATAGAGCTTAAATTTAAAAAATCTAGAGGTTAATCTGTTACATCCATATAAGGAGACAAAAGTTCAATGCCTCACTTTTAAATATAGCAAGCTCCATTTGCTAACATCAGCTAAGATGCCTCAATGTTTCCATGCAAAATTTCGTTCCTAACTCAGCCCTAGGAAAATGCCTCAAGGTAAAACTCAAAAAATGTATCTTTCAGCAGACCTTTTCATAAATTTTCTGAGTTTAAAATTACTATAAATACGGACAGTGTGTTGGAATATTCATATGCTTGGTTTTTTCCTGTGTCTAATATTTGAACAAATAGGAAAAGTTTATAGTGGACAGCATCGTCATAATAATGAATGTCAGTGGGAAAAATTTTTTTTTAAAAATAATTTCCCATCATCATTTATTTTTTTTTTATTTTTTATTTTTATTTATTTACGATAGTCACAGAGAGAGAGAGAGGCAGAGACACAGGCAGAGGGAGAAGCAGGCTCCATGCACCGGGAGCCCGACGCGGGATTCGATCCCGGGTCTCCAGGATCGCGCCCTGGGCCAAAGGCAGGCGCCAAACCGCTGCACCACCCAGGGATCCCTCCCATCATCATTTAATACCAAGAATCTCTCCTACATGGTTTAAGGAAAAATCTTTTTCTAAAAATATCACTTTTACAGAAATAAAAGAAAGAAAGTCAGTAAATAAATCCACAAGCTAATGGCTGGGTGTCTTGATCTTGGACTACCTCCGTGGATATATGTTATGCTTTGTATAAGAAGATAATGTTAGGAACGCCTGGGTGGCTCAGCGGTTGAGCGCCTGCCTTTGGCTCAAGGTGTGATCCTGGATTCCCAGGTTCAAGTTCCACATCAGGCTCCTTGCATGCAGCCTGCTTCTCTGTCTGCCTGTGTCCCTGTCTCTCTCTCTCTCTTATGAATAAATAAATAAAATATTAAAAAAAAAAAGAAGATAATGTTACTTGTCAACTATCATTAAGACTTATTTATTAGTAGAAGGATAAATAACTATACAGAAATCTGAATCTACAAAAATACATTTTACCAAAACTGGTAATCCATTGAGCAGAAAGACTTGACTTTCTGGTTTTAGAATAACCAATGAAAAGGATTTTGTTTTGCTTCATTTTGTTTGAAGGATCATACGCACTTACAAGGAATCATTTTGAAGCTAATCAATAGAATACTTTATTATTTTTTGTTTTGTTTTTATTATATATATTTAATAGAATACTTTAATCAAGGTATCAATATCCTTCACTATAGCATGGGGAGGAATCAGGGAAAATAAATTTTTAATTAACCTATTTACCAGATAATTAAATTATACTCTCTGGAGACCAGGAATTGCACCCTCAAATGTTTGCAGGAGGGAATATATGGATGATAATATGGATGATAATATGGATAATATGGATGATGAACTGTGTATAGCATGCATGGAGAAAATTCCTTTTTTTTTTTTTTTTCATGGAGAAAATTCTTAAGCTGAAGATTCACACTCAGTCTAAAGGAAATAGCAGTACTCCGCTCAGTTTACATAGTAATGAGAATTTCTAGATCTTTTGATGGTCAAGAGAAACTCCAATGTAGATTTTTTTTTTTTTTTTACAAAATCTCTCAATCACTCAATGCTGGGAATTAAGTAATTTTTAGATGTCAAAACATACCTGCTGGGTAGAATTGTCTTGTGATCTACCAATTTATGACCCTTCATTTTAACCCCAAATTGTGGTATTTTCATTTATCTTTCTCTGCCACATAGAACATTGAATAGTATATGCACATAAAAACATTATTGTAAAAAATAAGGAAAACTCCAACTGTTTAATATTTTTTGAATATTTATTTGGAAAACTAATATAATTTGTGTATTTTGGGCAAAGGTTTTTAACATAATCAACACACATACCTATTGGCATGAGAACTTATTTCCACTTAATGAGTGAAATAGGAATATTGATTTTATTGACCCAACACTACTGATTCATGGAAGAAAAGAAAGCTGGACTCTTGCTCTCTCTCTCTCTCGTCACACACATATACAGACACACACAAGCACTGTGAAACAGAATACGCATTAGTAGAAGTCATTGTATAATTGCAAATCCAAAAGGTCAGGGTTCATATGTCTACAAGTAAAACTAATATATTTGGAAGTGATCTTGCCTCAACAATTCTTACTTTTATTTAACTTCCAACATGCTAGCACAGTAGAGATCATTAATAGAAGCAGGCAGTCCTTGGCATGAATGAATGAGCTTGTTTTATAAATTAAAAAGATGCATGTTGAGGAAAAGATGAAAAATAGTGAATTTTCTCATTTTGAATATGTATAGTTTAGAATTGTCATCATCTTGGGTCCTTGCTAAATGTGTTAGAAATTGTGCATTTTTAAAGTAAGCTTTTTTACTTACTTTAAATCATAAATCATTAAATAGCCTAATGGGTGTTTACTAAGTAAAACCAAGGCTATGTATTATCTTCGAAGACCCAAGCTTTAGATCTTTTGGAATAACTTGACAATGCATTTTGCATATTTAGTTACCCCTGAAAATAACATTATCCTAACTTGTGCCTTTTTTTTTGACTTTGACTCTTTGGTTAAAATTTAGATCACTTGTTTCTGCAAGCATTCATCACCTATAGCCTTTTAATCATATAGCACTAAGACTGTGTCTTGAGCAAATTCATCAGTATTATTTCTAAGTTATTCATTGGAGTTACAAGATAAACATTTTCTAATATGATATTTATTTTTCTAAAAGAAGGGAACTTGGTCATGGTATGTAAGAATGTATAAACATCAATAAGTACCTTTATTCCTTAAAAATGCTAAAATTTTTCAATTTTCAATTAAACTTTCTTACAGGGAAGAGTAAGAAGAGGGCACTTACAAAAAACTCCCATTATTAGAATCAGAGCCTATCATAGACTCATCTAAGCAATTTTACTATAAAGCACATACCTATAAACATATTATGTAATGTTTTTTGTCTGAAGAGTTAAAGCAGGTCACATATCACAATCAAAACAAAGATAAACACACGTTGTAACCTAGAAACATGATTAAAAATGTCATTATCTTACATAATCAAAGTATCATTTAAGTAGGTGAGCCAAAATATACACATAATTCAGTCTATTGATAAATTCAGAAGAAACTTCATTGTCTGCTCATGGTAATACTTATATGTCCCTATGTCTATTGGAGTTATAGATTGATTATTTAGATGAGGTTAGACTACATAGTAGAGTTTTCAGTTTGATGCCTGAAGATACTCTGTATTTTATCCAGAATGATGGTGCAAAGTAGGCTATCTATAATTATAATTGAGGGACACAGCCCAAGTTTGGAATGTTTTCTTTCATCCTCAAAGAGATAATATGCGTATTACAGAACCACAGGCCATTGCATCCTCAAGTTGCTGGTGAAAGTAAATCATGTCATCAAAGGAAAAGATTCCGATAGAGTAGAATTTTGTCTTCCAATTCTAAAAAGTTCTCCTCGATTGCACTGTAAGTGCCAAGGAAAATTATTTTACACAATGGTCCTAAGACAAGGCACTGTTGATATTTTGTGTATGGTCATGTGATTAGCAAAGAGTTGAAAGTATCTGTTGATCCAGTCTTGTCTTTAAGTATAGAAATACTCAATGATTTGGTCTGCTTCTAAGACACTATGTTTTAGGTACTAAGGGTTCAAAGATGAATTCTCATGTTTGAGAAGTTCAGTGTCTAATCAGGGTGACAGACACATAAACCCATAATCACAATATGATGTTGTAAATATTAAGTTGGAAGCCGGCACAGAATGCTACGGGAATACAGAGGAAATATGGACTATGGTTTTCAGAAATGTATTTCTTAAGGTAAGCAATCCAGCAAGGGGGCAATTGAAATACTTTTCACAAAAGATGAGCCTGATTCAGGGCAACAGTTTTTAGGCTAGGGGAAAGGAGATAGAGTCAAGCAATAACTAAGAAATATAAGAAATAAAAGGCTTGATTAGACAGGAGGAGAAATAGAGGTAGTTCTATAGATAAAGAGATGATAGATCAGAAGACAGATAGGGAGAGATAAAGACTAGATGTGGATAGATTTCTGGCTTAGATGAAGGTGCTATTAATTGAGACTGGCAATATAGGTGAAGAGCCAAATTTGGAGGAAAATATTGTATTGGTTGGGGCAAGGAGGGGTGGGAAATAAAGTAGGAAGTTGAAGTAGGGTTACCCGTGGCACATCTTTGTAGATAATGTCCAACATACGGTTTAATATAAGAATCTGAACCATGCGTAAAGGTAAAGTACCAGCACTGGAGGAGATAGTTAAACCCTAGTTGAGTAAGAGGATAATAAATGGGTCCTCATGGTGATACTCTGAACCTTATTATCATCCTGATTTTTATACATCTAACAGCTGAAGTACTCCTACAACCTATAAGTCATCACTGAGTGCTACCATCTTCTTGGCTTCACCAAAGCCAACCACGTTCTCATTTAAAGGAAGTGTTTGAGAGCCTAATATTAAACCAGCCTTGAAGCTGGTCTCATTTTAAGTTCACCCGCAGTCTTGCACTTCCCCTTAGTTTTAGAAGCAGTGCCTAAACATGCTGGTTCATGATTGAGTCCCACTTCTGTGGTTGCCCCAATCTGTACTTGAAGTCCTCCAGCCTTGCTTTACTGCCATCAGTGACCCCCCCCCCGGGACTGGAGCCTTGTGTAGACCTCATGTTTGGGTCTCTGCTGCAAGACTACCTTGATTCAAGGTAGCACCTTCATTATGCCTGGGCCAGCTGCCTCAGTGTAGACATTTGTTGTTTTACAGAGCCCAACACTCACTCACACTTGTTCTAGGAAATAACCTTAACCAGATTTCCCTTTGGTGAATCCCCTCCATCTGTCAGCACAGGTGGTTACTGTGAGGCTGACCTTATGCTATCCTTAAAGAGGTTTCAGACAATCAGCACTTTGCATTCCCTTAACTCCAGTGATTGCTTCAAAAGTGGTGTGTGTTCTAAGCAGAGGCAAGGCTGTATGGTCCCACCTCCCCTCATTCATGTATGCAAAAGGCTTCTCTCTTCTCTTGTTGGATGAGGCTAAGAAAGCAAATAGCCCTGGGAAGTGCTGGTGGTCTGAGAATGGGAAGACAAGAGAGGCCACACATCCTGCTGATAGTATTTGGGCCTTGCGTTCAGCTGTTTCTGAAATCAAATCTAAACCAGGACTCTTCAGGTTTGTTTTTTGTTTGCCTGTTTGTGTAACAGAATTTGTAGAAAGGCCTTTTACCTTCAACTGAAAGAAGACCTTAATTTATTCATAATTTATTCACTGAACTCATAATCATTGCAGATGCACAACATGTAAGGAGTTAGGTAGGCATTGTGGATATGGAAGAGAATAATCAGAAACAGTCCTTGCGCCCATGAAGTTCACAGTTGACTGGAAGACTGCTGTTAGATTTCCCTGACATTGATGTTATGCTTTCCTAGACTTCTTTTAGGACTTCTGTTGGCAGATGCCTTTGATTTTGGGCTTTGTTTGTGAGGTCTCCCAGAGTGTCTATCAGTGGACATGCCAAGAATTCATAACTTCATAGTTATGAGCCATCTGCTATATGGGCTGTCCTACCCTGGTAGGTCTTGCTAGACTCTGGGTCTCAACTATTACCTTTCTGATCTATAGCTTCAGAATGTTACTTCTTATGTTTTACTTTGTGTGCTGGTTTTCAGGTATCTTGAAAAATAAGCATTCAGGGGATCCCTGGGTGGCTCAGCGGTTTAGCGCCTGCCTTTGGCCCAAGGCGTGATCCTGGAGTCCCCGGGATCGAGTCCCACTTCAGGCCCCTTGCATGAACCCTGCTTCTCCCTCTGCTTGTGTCTCTGCCTCTCTCTGTGTCTCTCATGAATAAATAAATAAGATCTTAAAAAAAATAAGCATTCAACAACTTAAAGGAGTCAGATGGTAAGAAGGCAGGTGGGATCTCTTGTGAATTAGGAAAAGGTAGGTGTATATTCGTTTATCATACATTTATTCTTTCATAGAAGCATTTCAGAGCCACTTTATGGAAAAAAGTAAATAACAATGATCAGAAATTAAAATTGACAGAGCCCATAATTGTCCTCTCCTTCCTTCCTTCTCTCCCTGTCTCTCTTCTCCTTCCCTCCCTCTCAGATTTCCTTCCTTCTAAGTATATTTATTAAACCAATTCTTGGTACTGTTTTGGGGTTGAAGTACAGCTTTAGACCTGCAAATCCTTGTCATTATGAAACTTGCATTCTAATGTGGAGGCACTGAATTCAGAGCTTTTACATGTAATTCCATTTGAACTGCGCAATAATTCATTTTTACCAATAAGGGAATGGAGAACAAGAGGTATGAGTATGTAATTTGTCAAGGATCAGAACAAGGGCAAGGGCAAGATTCTTAGCCATGTTCGTAAGCAGAAGAAATCAAGCTAAGCACGTAAGAGCTATGAGGAAAAATGGAGTAAGGTACAGAGTGATGGGGCCAGGAAATCTTGAGTTCCGGAAGTAGAGCAGTGATCTGAATTAGGCCATGCAGAAATCCATGGACAAGCTTTGCAGGCTGAGGGAACTGCATGTGCAGCAGGAGCATTCTGGAAGTGTTGGAGACCCGAAAGGAGGGCAGTGCAAGGATGGGGAGGGTTGCAGAAGAGGGGGCCACAGGCAGACAGAAGCCTGATGATGAAGCATCGTATGGACCACAGTAAGGACTCTGGATTTAGGTGATACTTGTCACTCTGATCTGGTTCTAAAATGCCAGCTTTTTCTGTTCAAGGTTCAAAGGGTTGAGAAAGAATGAATCAGAGCTAGGAGTTTGAGAGCTCAGGGATTGGGTAAAACAGATGAGATAACAATGCTCGGGCTCTGGCCAAACTCACATCCCACAGTGTAACCACACCCTGCTTGGATTTCATTTCTATCTTTGAACTGGAGTCAGAGCAGAATGGGAGTGGAGGGTCAAACTGCCTCCCTGTAAGAATTCTGTTCGGATCTCTTTCCATTCTGTGCCTGGGCAGAGAAAATGAAGATCAGCACAAGTGGGTGTGAGATCAGAGAATTATGCAGCTGGTAGTCTGTTTAAAAGGAATTCCAGCGTTCACCCCCACTCCAAAATATCAGTGGGTATTTCTGCCAGCACGAAGGCTGACACTGCAGTGCTCTACTGACTTGCTCTTCATTTTATCGCGAAGGACATTTATATAAGTCTGTATAGCTCAAATATATAAAATAAATCAAGCAGAAGACGCTAAATCTCTAAACCTGTTCTTGCAGTTTAAAGTGAGTCTCTCTGAAAGTATTGGACAATTTTCACTGCTTACAAAAATCTTCACTGTTTGACTTAAATGTTAGGCCTAAGTGATTTTCTTTCTTTTTTTTTTTTTCTAAGAGTTTTTCTAAGATTTTCCTTCCACATTTTCTTTGTTGAATGGGAATTCATTCTACAGTGGAAAAAAGAAACTTTTTTTTAAAAATAGGGAAGACATCATAAATAATCTGTGTGAAAAACATGCAGTATTAGAATTGGGTGAAGGTGAATGACAATACTCAGAACATAGGAATGGAATCGAATAGACAAGTATTCTGAGCCTAGATGTTCTTTAAATCACCCTTGATTTTTTTTTTTTTTAACATGAGAGAATTAACTATGGAGTAGGTAAGCTTAAGTTTGAAGTTTACCCTCCAAACTTTAAGTAGCCTGTTCTGTTTTAACTTTTAATTTTACTTGGTTTTGCCACAGATAGCCATTTTATTATGATTGCATTTTTGTAGATGCCCATGAATATTATGGCAGAGAGTGCCTCCAATGGGGTTGATGATAGCATTTTGGAGAGACTTTGCCAGCTATTTCTTTTATATATCTCTATCTCCATATTTATATCCATATCTAGGCCTATGTCTGTATCTATTTTTAGAACTGTAAGCCACGGAAAGAAATGTATTTTATATTGGGACTCAGCATACACAAACACATACACGTGCATACACATAACTAAAAGTTCTTTTCTTCTCTTTGTCCATATTCCCTACTCTTGAGTTCTATTTTATTCATTTATATATAATTAAAAACTCTGGCCCCAACCTACTAAAGTGATTTTACAACCCATTTATGGGTCTCAACTCACAAATGTAAAAGAAGGCATGATTTTGAAAAAAAAAATCATTGGCTAATGATGAAAACCCAGAGGCTGGGGATTATTTGAGGATCATATTCCCAGATACTTTGGTGGTTGTTATCATTGAATCAACCCATTCTTTACTCCTCAGCTAGATAGGCAATGACTCTGGGTTCGATCCCAAATAGCATTTGTCATCTTCTTATCTCTTTGTTCTTGGTATCACTCACCAGCTGGATTGACCTTACAGTACCGGAAAGAATAGTCACAAGTTCTTGAAGCACTTGCTCTATACTGTAAGCTGGAAGTGTATGCTTATAGCTATATAACTCTAGGTTTCAATAGCTAGAGAGAGGGAAATTAAAAGGGAGCAAAGTTCAATGGTTCACTCACATGTGAGGCTCAGTCATCTGTCCAAAGTTCTCCCAGAACTTTAACAAACTGTAGAGGCTTTAATCCTTCCAACACATTAAAGTCACAGGAATCCCATAGAAGTTAATGGTTTTGGATTGATCTATAGCCTAAATCTTTCAGAATACATACCATAGTTTTCCTACTCTTTACTCATTAGACAGCATCGCTATATTGAAACTCACAGTAGGGAACAGCTCTTGTTTTACCAACTCAGTATCTATGAACTCTCCCTGCAGTAAAACAGTAACTCCTGTTTCCTCTTGGGTACCATCTTCACTGGCCCCTCTCAGTTCTTGTAGTGTCAGTCATGAGTTCTGGGACCAGTTCTTAGCTGTGTTTATCTATTTTGCTGTACTTTCCTCCCTACTGCTGATTGCACTTGAACCCCAAAGCATATGCAACCTCACCCTAACCTTCAGCCAATACCGAGGAGAGGTAACAGTAATCTAAAGAATTGTGCAAGGCAATGTCATAATTTTTCTCCAAGTTGGTTTCTGACATTGTGCCTCGGTTCTAAAAATGGGCCACCTACCTTAAAACCTGGGGTCTGATGCTTTGCCTGACTCTTGCTAGGTCCTGGAGACTTAGCTTGTGACTGCAACAATTGTCTGTCTACTGCTGACTTGGCGTTAAGTGGCTCTTTTAGCTTTCCTTTAAGCTCCTGGAGGACTAGTCTGTACTCATCAGCTATGTCATGGTTAGGAGGGTTCCTATTTCCTTGTAAAAACCACCTGCTGGGCTACTTGTCCAGGCTACCACCTACTGTTTGTTGCAGTGTTTCAGATACCAGCATTGTCTTCTCACTGGGGTTTCTCTCAGAATCTGTTTCAAGTGTCTACTCTACTCCCATGGATGAGCCTGTTATCAGAGCTGAGCTCCTCCTTTATTTCCCTACTGTTAATTTGACCTTATCTGGTGGATTCTCAAGATATATGAAACTAGCTTTTTGTTATCTTCCCCTGTGTCCAGCATAGTATCCTTCTCAGGAAATTGTTGAATAACATATCCATTTGAAAATTAGTATCACTTATCACAGTTGTCATTTTGTTTAGAGGGTCAGACTCACAAAAGGAAAACTTGTACCTTGGTAACTGTTCTATGTGAGAAAAACTTGGGAAGAATGAGTCTACTTCAAGATTTATTATGAAATAAAATATCAAAAGGTCAGGTTCAGAAGGATGTTTATTTAACTGCAACATTCAAACCATTTTCATTTTAGTACTACAACTTTTGAGTGTGTTCAAAGTTACCTCAAATGGTTCAAAAATATTTTTTATTATGATAAATTGAAATATTATATTACTATGATATTAAGCTCTCTCATGACACAACACAGTATCACAATGGTTACATGACACAAGTAAGAGGGAAAGAAAGAAAGAAAGAAAGAAAGAAAGAAAGAAAGAAAGAGAGAGAAAAAAGAAAAAAGGCAGGGTTCCATGTGGTCCCCTGATAGTACTAACTCAGAGATCCTGAACTCCATTATGTTCATTCAAAAAACTTATTTTGAAGAAACTAGAAATTCACTTTAATTATTATTATTATTATTATTATGTTTCAAGTTTCTATTGGCAAAACAACACCCTATTAATAGAAAATAGAATGCTTCTCTTCTTCAGGAAACGTGTTCATTTGGAATGTAACTCCTAAAAGTACATTCTGCTGGTAAGTTAAATGTCCATTAAAACATACTCGTTACATTTTCCTGAAAATGCTCCCGGGATTGGAAAGTTTTCTTTGTGGATTTTTGTGGTGTGGGTATTCAACAATCTTAAAACATAATTGAAATAATTATTTGGCCCTTCTTACAGATAAGCTTGTCAACCTTACATAGATGTTTTCTCCTGTGTTTGGGTCTGAGAGTAGCAAAATGAAAGAAGGGGTAAGTGCAGGAAAAAAATTGCATAGCAAGAGAGAACGCAGGACGAAATACTGCTATCATTGCTTTAAATGCAGCATCATGGGCTATTTGCATTTTTGCCAATTCTGCTTAAGCACCAGAATATTAACACTAGCTTTCAAGAGGCTCCCCGTCTCAGCACAAAGGCAGACATGCAAACAAATAATTGGAATATAATGTAATGGCGGAGCAAGGGAGTGAGAGACAAACTATCTGGGTGAGTGAGCTGCAAAGGCTTCACACTGTAAGTGAAGCTTGAACAGTGTAAGTGAGCCATGAAGACTTCACAAATGGGCTAAGTAGGTTTCAAATGGGGATAAGAATTTGCTGGATGGAGAGGAAAAGACAGGCATTGCAGGCAGAGACTAGCTAGAGCAAAGGCACAGAGTTGTGCAAGTGCCAGGCACGCTGAGGGAATCCGTGAATGGCCTAGTGTGGCTCTAAGACAATACATCTTAGGAAAGGGTTCCTGGAGTGAAGTGACGAGAAAGGTAAATTAGGACCAAGTGATGGAGAATTTTATGTCAGTCAGAGAATTTCAGATTTGATCTTAGCAGAATTTTGGGTGTTTCAATGTTAATAAAAAATTTAATATGACAGGAATGCCTGGGTGGCTCAGTTGGTTAAATGCGTCTGAGCTTAGCTGAGCTCAGCTCAGGTCATGATCTCCGGCTGGGAGATGGAGCCTGAGGATGGGCTTCCGCCCACGCTGGGCCTGGAGCCTGCTGAAGATTCTCTCCCTCCCTTTCTCTCTGCACCTCCCCTATACCCGCTCATGCTCTCACTCTCTCTCTTTCAAAAAAAAAAAAAATTAAAAATTTATTATGACAAATGTTCACAACTTGAATTTTATATCACAGTGAGATTTCAGGGGTAACTTCTTGTCCTTAAATCTTTTCAACTTGAGAGGGTAACTTTTGCTCATGGTGTCCACTCAGTAGACAAGGAAGACAAGGCTCCTTCATGGCTCACTCACCCAGATGCTCCCGGGATTGGAAAGTTCTCTTTGTGGATTTTTGTGGTGTGGGTATTCAACAATTTTAAAACATAATTGAAATAATTATTTGACCCTTCTTACAGATAAGCTTGTCAACCTTACATAGATGTTTTCTCCTCATTCCCTTGCTCTGCCATTACATTATATTCCAATTATTTGTTTGCATGTCTGCCTTTGTGCTGAGACAGGGAGCCATTCTGCGCCATTTTGTTTTGTTTGGCTTTGGTAGAAAGGTAATGATGGCCTCTTGAAATGAGTTTGGAAGGGTGCCCTCCTCCTCAATTTTTTAAAAAAACTTTGGCATTAATTCTTTAAATGTTAGGTAGAATTAATCAGTGAAGCCTTTGTTGGGAGGCTTTTGATTACTGATTTAATCTATGTGTTATACGTCGATTTACACTTTCTATTTCTTCATGTTTTAGTCATGGTAGGTTGTATATTTCTAGGAATTTACCCATTTTTCTAGATTGTCTAATTTGTTGGCATATAATTAATTGTTCACAGTAGTCTCTTACGATCCTTTTTATTTCTGTGCCATCAGTTGCAATGTCTCTTCTGCTTTTACTTTTATTTATTTGAACTTCTCTCTTTTTTTCTTAGTTTAGCCAAGTGTTTGTCTGTCAATTTTATCAACAACAACAACTCTTAATTCTGTTGATTTTTTTTCCTTTTTTTAAAATTGTCTATTTTGTTTATTTCTGCTCTTCTCTTTATTGTTTCCTTCCTTGTTCTAACTTTGGGCTTAGTTTGTTCTTCTTTTTCTAGCTCCTTGAGGTATAAAGGTAGGTTATTTATTTGAGATCTTTCTTCTTTTTAAAAATAGGCATGTATCACTATCAACTTCTTTTTTAGTAATGCATCCTATAAATTTGGTATGTTGTGTTTTTGTTATTGTTTGTCTTAGGAATTTCCTTTTTGATTTCTTCTCTGAAGCAGTGGTTGTTCAAAGGGATGTTGTTTAATTTTCACATTTGTGAATTTTCCAATTTTCCTTCTTCTGTTGATTTCCAGTTTCATTTTATTGTGGTCAGAAAAACTGCATGGTATGATTCCACTCTTCTTAAATTTGTTAAGACTTGGTTTTTGACCTAACGTGGTCTAACCTGGACAGAGATCTGTGTGTGCTTGAGCAGAATGTATATTCTATTGTTGTTGGGTGGAATGTTCAGTATATATGTAAGGTCCACTTACTCTATTGTGTTATTTAAGGTTTTTATTTCTTTATTGATCTTATGTGAAGATGTTCTTGAAAATGGAGAATTGGGTTCTCTACCATTTTGTATTTCTGCTTATTTCTCCCTTCAGTTTTGTTAACATTTGCTAAATATATTTAGGTGCTAAATATATTTAGGTGCTCTGACATTAGGTACATATATATTTATAATTATTGTATCTTCCTTTTATCATGATATAATGTCCTTCTTTGTCTCGTATGAATTTTTTTCACTTGAAGTCTAATTGGTCTGATGTAATATTGTCACCCATGCTCCTTTTTGGTTATTGTTTGTACTGACTTTCCTATCTTTTCATTTTCAGCTCATATGTGTTCTTAACTCTAAAATGACTTTCTTGTAGACAGCATATAGTTAGGTCTGAGTTTGTAATCCACTTAACCACTTTACATCTTTTGATTAGAGATTTAGTCCTTACATTTGAAGTACTTATTGATTGGGAAGGCTTTATAATTAGCATTTTGTTAGTTATTTTCTGTTAGGATCAGTTAAATAATTTAAAAAATCAATGTATACAGATACTTTTGTAAGTTATATTAAAAATGAATTACTTTGAATGAATGAAATGAATGAAAACCACACAAAAAATCAAACATGAAAAAATAAGCCCTGATTACTATATCAAATTGCTATAAAAGTTACTAATCACTTAATCTTAGTTTCTATATTTATTTCTTGGAGAATGAGTAGCAAATAGTTTGCAAACCAGCAACGGCCAGTAGACCATATTTTGGGTAGTGCCAGTCTAGAAGGGAAGACAGAAATCAATCAACTAATAACACAAATGATTATCCTAGATCAAATTTTACTAAGAGCTTTGATTAAAAATCATGAAATTACGTGACTTAGTTACAGAGGGGATCAAGATAGGATTTCTGAAGAGATGAACTCTAAGCTGAGGGTAATGCATGAATGTGACTTAATTAGACTAAGAGTATAGTTTTATTAGAATCTAATGACAGTGAGAAAACATTCATGGAAATAGAACTACATGTGCAAAAACCTTGTTGTGGGAAGGAACATACTATGTGTCTGGAACTGTGGTAAGCCCTTTGTGTGTTTTTCTCATTTAATCGAAATAATCCTGTAAGGTCATTCTTATCTTCTCACTCATACTCTCACGAGCTAAGTCATCCATTAACATGACTCTTTTATCTATATTACAGATGAGAAACATGAGGAATAGAGATGTGAAATAACTTACTTAAAAACATGTTGCTGGCTAGCAAGGCCTAGGAGTTGGAGTTGGATTCCAGGACTACTTGAGGCCACAGTTTGTCCTTTTACTCACTGTGCTATGCTAATTTCATATTTAATCCAAATAACCACGATATCAACCCTGGAGCCATTTGCTTCTTAGCAATTCTAAAGAACCCCCCTAATTTTGCCATCTTCCTTGGTAAAGCCAGGATCTGTAATTTGCTTTATCACACTCCTGACCGTTTCCCCTGAGAAAATGGGCAGAGAACTGGAACATTCGGTGAAGGCTAGTATTAGATACCAGAGCCATTTGTAGTACCTGGTAGAAGGAGAAGTATGTGGCTCGTTATCAGAATTAGGTTCATCTGTAAGTAACAAAACCCTCAAAATAATAGTTGCCTCAAAATTAAAATTCGTCTCTTTGTCTTGTAAAACTTCAGACAGGGAGTTCAGAACTCTATTTCATGAAGTCATCAAGGCCCCAGGTTCCTCTGTCTTGCTGTTCTGATATTCATAGCAAGTCTTCTCATGATCCAAGATGACTGCTTAGGCTCTGTATTAGCTTCCTAGGGCTGCTGTAACAAAGCACAATGAAATGTCTTAAAACAATGGGAATTTATTGTTTTACAGTTCTGGAAGCTGAAAGTATGAAATGAAGATGTATGGTCATACTCTAAAGGATGTAGGGGAGAATTCTTCTTGTCTCTTCTAGCTTTCACTGTTTGCTGGCAGTCTTTGGTGTTCCTTAGCTTGTAAATGCTTCACTTTGGTCTCTGCCTCTGTCAATCACGCGGGTATCTTCTCCCTGGATGTCTACATTGCCTTCCCTTTGTGTCTGTTGACGTATCTTCACATGGCTTCTCCCTATATGTCTATGTTTGAAGTTTCCTCTTCCCATGAGGACAGCAGTCACACTGGATTAAAGCTTACTCTCATGATATTATCTCTATTTGTTTAAATCTGCAAAGACCCTGTGTCCAAATAAAGTCTCATTCACAGGTACTGGAAGTTAGGACTTCAACAAATCATATTTTTTGCAAGGAGACACAATTTAACCCATAACAAGCTCCAACATCATATTCCATTCCATCCTACAGAAGTAGTAAAGGAAGAAGGAGGCTATTCCTCCTTCCTTCAAGGATATTTTTTACATGGTGTACAGAAATATTTTGCTTACACTGGTCATACTTAGTAAGGGAGGTAGGTCAGCTTTGTGCACAGCTAAGTTGGAGGTACTGTTATTAAAGAAGAAGGAATGCAATCATATTGGCTAACAGTAAACTGTCTTTGCCATATGGTCTAAAATTGCTTTTCAAACTAGTTATACTTGTTGTAAGGCTTAAATTGGAGAATATATATGTGGAAGTTCCTGGCATAAATAAAGTGGTTTATATCTGCTTAGTAAATACTGATCCAAGAAGAAAAAGGTGGAGGGAAAGAAAAAAGAAGAAGGAAGGGAGAGAAATTTTCTTTCTGGACATAATATTTCAAATGAGAAAAACATCCTTATGTAAAGGAAATTTTCTTCTGTGTCCTCTTAAACGAGTCATGGTTCTTCTGAGAAAATATTGATCTATTTGCTCTTGGCTCTTTTGATGTGATATAAATCCCATCAAAATCGTTCAAAATCACTGAATGATTATTTGGGAATAATCAGTAGGAATCAGTGGGAATAATCAGCCAGTAGGTCAGAAAACAGCCATTTATCAGGTAATCTCACATGGCCTGGTTAGGTGGCAGCTACTGCTATTGCAGTTAACCCGGAGTGGGCTGAATGACTCCTTTGGGATTGTACGTACTCAGCTTCTCCAGTGGACATTGTAGCGGAGTCTGCTAGTGGTGCTCCATATCCAGCCCCCTTTCTTTTTCTACGTGGTTGAATATTTAGCTGGGGCACACGACTATCTACCAAATGATTGCATTTCTCAGCCTCTCTTGACACTTGGTGTGGCCATCTGATCAAACCAAAGAATATGAGCATAACTAATGTGTGCAACTTCTGACCTCTCTGATGAGTGCAATTACTTAGGACAGCAGAGCATCAAGATAATTTGAGCCCTGGGTTCCTAATAACACAGAACTGCCATATCAGCCCAGTTCTGTTGAAACTTGGATTGCTACATGAATATGGACTATTTTGTTTAACCACTATTATTCTGGGTTTTGTTATAGTACCTGAACCTGTATCCTAAAAAATGCAAAATTTGTTACCTCAAAGTGGGCATTGGCTGAGTGGTACAAGAACACAGTTATTGCATTCTGGAAATTTGGCTGCCATATTACACTGTGGAGAAATATCTGGCAAGCTGTCATCTGCAATCACTTGAGAAGTGGACCAAATGTTTATGGAGACCAAAGCTCTAAAAGAAGTAAATAAAAATCAGGATGTTGGTGTGTATTCACTGTTTCTTGACTCTTTCAGCAAAATTTTCAAGACAGACATAGATTCAGACTGGATTGAGTCAATTACCTGTAGAAATGGAAGGCAATGCAACTTTCCTAAGAAAAGATCTCTCCACCTGGACCAGCAATCTAGATAGACCAAGCATGGAGTAATTTAGGAAGGGTTGGAGGAAACAGCTCCTCCTCCTCCTCCTCCTCCTCCTCCTCCTCCTCCTCTTCCTCCTCCTTCTTCTTCTCTTAAGATTTTATTCATGAGAGACACAGAGAGAGAGAGAGGCAGAAACCTAGGCAGAGGGATAAGCAGGCTCCCTGTGGGGATCCCAATATGGGGCTCAATCCCAGGACCTCAGGATCACAACCTCAGCCAAGGGCAGACACTCAACCACTGAGCCACCCAGGTGCCCCAGAACCAGCTGCTTCTGCAGGCCAGACTGTAGTAGTGATAAAAGGTGACTGTGCACAGCAGGAGTGGCAAAAAATTGGTTTTAGTTCCTTATTATCTCTACCACGCCTCTGAAACAAGTCCAAAGAAAAATAACAATACATTTTCCGGTTGATTTTTTTCAATGTTCAATAAAAGCATTATTACAAAACTTTAACTGTTTATTGATTCACACACACAATCTGTGTAAGAATTTGCTTACTATGTAAACATAGCCTCAGATAAATTAATCTGGTTCAAAGATTTTTAAACCAAAGTGTGCAATCCCTAGGGTATAGGGAGAATTTCCTGTGGGTACCTGGACCCGTATAAGTATCAGAGGGCCAATTTATCGATCTCAAACTTTCATGTTCATCTTTTCTAAAAACTCATCTACCTGAGAATTTCTCCATGGTCAAGAGTTGTTGTTCTTCTCCTTTGTTACTTTTTCTTTCCCTATCCCTCTTCCATCTACAGTCCTAGCACACTGCCAATGTGCAATATTTTATGATGTTTATAGTAATTGATGACTAATACTAATGATAACCAGAAGACTTGTAATGTGACACTCAGACCATTGTGATTATAGGGGGAAAACCCCATTTAATGTCAATGTATATGCATAGTCTTATTGCAAAGAAATATTATAGAGGTGATTGAGATGAGATGTGAAACAGAAAATATATCACATTGTACAGTCCATGAAGGAAGTGACAGGGAAATACCAATTTAAGGGGCAAAAGGAACTGTTAAAGAAGATCTTGCCCACATTTATTTTTAAATGGATGATGGTGGTGCCAAATCATTACATTACTAACATTCTTTTTGATATATTTAAAAGTGCTATACCCATTTTGTTTTGAAAATGTCAAAATAAATGGTATGTTGGTATTGCATCTTTTGTTACTATTTAAATTTCTAACGGAGATAATTTTTTATATTTAGATTTAACAATGTTGGAGGGGCTTCACAGTATTTAAATGTTCCTAAATTGTATACTCAAGCAAAAATGTTTGAGGACCCCACTTCTATTCCCCATTGTAATTGGATTACTGCCCATAAGCTTTTCCTTATATAGAGTCAGGGACCCTCTGTTGCTCCTGAGCAAATAAGGCCTTTGTTTAGAATTGCTGATGACTTCTGGATGGTTGCATATTGTCTATGGCAGCCAAAAGAAATCAGCAGAAGTTTTGTCTGCATAAAATGTAGGGAAGGTTAAGCTTCAGACTTGGGTACAACTATGGGCCTTTCGGTTTAAGTGTAAACAGTAACATTAGGTTATTTGAGGTGAAGAAACCTATGAAGAAACTAACAATGTATGCTTATCTTTTTTCTTCTCTTGATGAGCTTTCTTTTTCTTTCAGAAAAGGTTGAAGTATACTTTCTCATTCCTTCCATATTTGATACCGTCACATGGAGATAATCTTGCTGAAAAATTGTTATTCCAGATGCTTTTCATGTATCCAAAGCAAATACTAGTTTCCAGTCCTTTGTATTTTTCCAAATAGGACTGTTGGAGTTCCCAAATATGAAGTATTCATTCTGCTATAGCTAGAAGGCTTGGCAAGTGTTTTCTAATGAAACTTGTATACCTTATTAGGTTTGTTACTTTTTTTTTTTTTAACAAAGGATATTGGGAAGAATAAATCAATGGAATGCCTTACAGGCCCTTTAGCTTGGTATTCTAATAAGGAAAAAAGTATTAGACTTGTATTAGCACACTGATCCCCTTTTAAAAATATTTGAGATAGGGATTATCATTTGAATAAAACTTTAATTTCTCTTTAACAGAAATTCCTTCTCCACCATAGTACATATTAATCATTCCTAATAAAGCTGACTGTGAAAAAGATAACAAGGCATGGTACAATTTGTCTTCCAACTGGAATATATTGATTTTCCATATTTTCTGCCAATTTGTTCTATTGAAATAAGAGGAGTAAAACGTGCATTTAATTTTACCTGGGAAGTGGGATACTCAGAGAAGAATCCACCCAGCTAAATTTCTCTAGGAATTGCTCATTCTACCACAGGGATGTCTCCTCCTCTCATGGTCTTATTTGTGGAGAAAGGTTCACTTTCAAAGTATTCAAATAATTGGACAAGGAGCTGCACCCTCTCCCCTCTCCAACCTGAGCTGAGCCAATCAGGCTTCCTCCCAGGAATTTGGGGTTGGAGCTGGGAGACTGGAGTTTGTTTTCCACTTGTGATGGAGTCTACTGCTTGTTACCTTGGAGCATACAGCCTACCTTTGGGAAAGAACTGGCTTATCCTTAACTTTTTTTTTTTTTTTTTTTTTTTTTTTTTTAGTTTTTAAGATTTATTTATTCATGAGAATAAATAAAGAGAGGGAGAGAGAGAGGCAGAGACATAGGCAGAGGGAGAAGCAGGCTCCCTGTAGGGAGCCTGATGCTGTTTGATCCTGGGAGTCAGGGATCATGTCCTGAGCCAAAGGGAGACGGTCAACCACTGAGCCACCCAGGCATCCCTTAACTGTAACTTTAATGGCACTAGGAGCAAAAGTACAAATGGTAGCCCTCATATCATGTATTTAAATATCAGAAAGACATAAATTAAGAAAACAGACTTTTAAAAAAGATATTTTCTTTCTTCCTATCTTGACAAATATAATTTACAACAACCTGGGGGATGAGGTTTGGAATTTTAAAATACTAAAACTCCTCAGAATTCTCCAAGGGAAAACTGATTTTGAAGGAAAAGATAGTCTGTAGCTTCTCCTTTTTCCACCAAGTACCACAAAGGGCCATATATTGCATGGACATGGACACTCTAGGAACTCATTTAATCACCATCTGTCTTGACCATGTTTGGAATTAGAGGGGTACACTTGCAGAACAGTCTGTCCTTGGGAAGACAGACCCAGGAGAGAGGCTGCTGCAGGTCCTGGAAATAAACTCAGGTTCACTGATAGTGGAGGGAGGGAATTCTGGGGCCTCATGTGTCCCAACCATGTTCTGGAAAGAACTATGTGGACTCTGGAAAGGTACAGCTTTTGGTGTTGTTGTCATAGAAAACAGACTTTATTTTATAGAGCAGTTTTAGGTTCACAGAAATGTTGAGCAGGGGGTACAGAGACTTTCCATATACTTCCTGTCCCCACATATACATAGGAGAGGCCATGTATGTGTGGAACATATTTTTTTAACCTCACAGATTCCTTGCCTCATGGGGAAGGTCATAGTCAGGGAAGGGCAGGCAATAGGGCTTTCTAAAGTTCTGAGTTTAGGGCTGGTGTCTCTCTTTCCTAAGCCTAAGGACATTGCTGGGGAAGATAACTAATTTAACTGATAAAACAAAAGACAAGATAGAAAGAGTATGAAGGATCTTCCAATTCCTGGTGTTAGTCTCTTCCACGGCTCTGCCATTTTTTCTGCTCTAGTTTGTTTGTTTGTTTTCTTGACACTATGGCATTCTTATAAAACATTTCCCCATTTTTCTTAAGATAGTTTTATGTAGTTCATGTTGCTTGTAACCGATGAGACCTAACTAAGGAAACAAGGGCATCCAACTGGGAGACTTTGAGCTGCCAATCCAATTAAAATTTTATTAACTGAATGTATATATTTATCATGCGTCTACTTTACAGAGCGATTTCATATCCACTTGGTAATTTCCACAATACCCTGTAAGGTAAGAATCACTATCTCTATTTTGCATATACAGAAATGAAAGCTCAACTAACTTGTCCAAACATCTAAACAAGATTTCCTTGTGGTGAAGTATGGAGACTTGTGTATATTGCTCTCCAGACACTGGTGTGCATGAGAAAGCATATCAGCAGGTGCTAGAGGTAAAGTCAGGAGGATATCTCTTCCCACAAAAAGGATTAGGAGTGAGGTAACATTAGATCAAGACATCATTTGTATTCATCTTTCCAACAAATATGATCCTTTTGAAATTTCCTTTGAAGGGAGTGCAAATAGAATTCAATTGTTGACCACCCTTCATTTGATGTTGTGCACCAGGTACTAAGCCAAAGGTACACTTTCTAAGTGTGAGTGTGTAACATGTAAATGCTAGAAGAACTCTTTCTATACTCAGTGGGAAATTGGGAGGGGACGGAGAAGAGAAGCAGGTGTTAAATTTATAACTGAGCTATGTGGGGATTCCTCAGAGTTTTAGGAATCCACAAATATCTGGTGTTACTGCATATACAGAAAGAAAGTGAAGGTGTGATGTGTGGGCAAGGAACTCTTCTTTGGTTTTGCAAACATGCCTCCTTGAAAATGGAGCTGGGGCAGGTGGACTGAGAATAAGTTCGCTGGAAGTTAATAGCTCTTTCGGATAACCCCCAAAAATGTTTGTGTATGTCCTTCAAACTAATATAACAAATTTGGTATGGAAAGAGAGAGATCCCAAAATTAAAATAAATAAATGAAATTAGAATTATGGTGATGCCTGGATGCAGGCTAAGGAGGGTGGGACTGTCACTATGGAAAACAGTATGGAGGTTCCTCAAAAAATTGAAAATAGAAATACCATAGGATTTTTCACAGAATAATCCTAAAATTTGTGTGGAACCACAAAAGATCCCAAATGGCCAAAGCAATCTCGAAAAAGAAAAACAAAATGGGAGGTCTCATGATTCCGGATTTCAAAATATGCTACAAAGATGTAGTAATCAAAGCAGTATGGTACTGGCACAAAAATAGACATGTAGCTCAATGGAACAGAATAGAGTCTAGAAATAAACCCACATTTTTATAGCCAATTAATCCATGGCAAAGGAGGCAGGAATATATGAGGGAAAAACACAATTTCTTCAATAAATGGTGATGGGAATACTGGGCAGCTACATGCAAAGGAATGAAACTGGACTACTTTCTTGCACCACACACACGCATGCACACACACACACACACACACACACACAAACACACAGACACCTTAAAATGGATTAAAGACCTAAACGTGAAACCTGGAACCATAAAATTCCTAGAAGAAAACATAAGCAACAATGTCTTTGACATCAGCTGCAGAAACACTCTTCTAGCTATGTCTCCTTTGGTAAGTGAAACAAAAGTAAAAATAAATTATTCGGATATACCAAAATAAAAAAAAACTTTTTGCACAGTGATGGAAACCATCGACAAAACAAAAAGAATCTACTGAATGGAAGGAGATATTTGCAAATGATATACATGATAAGGGGTTAATATCCAAAATATCTAGACAGCTTATCCAACTCAACATCAAAAAATCTCACAAATAATTCAACTAAAAATGAGCAGAGAACATGAATAGCTATCTTTCCAAAGAAGACATCCAGATGGCTAACAGACAAATGAAAATATGCTCCACATCACTCATCATCAGGGAAATGCAAATCAAACCACGATGAGATATTACTTTATACCTGTCAGAATGGCTAAACTCAACAACACAAGAAACAGCAAGTGTTCATGAGGTTATGGAGAAGAAGAAACCCTCATACGCTGTTGGTGAGAATGCAAATTGGTGCGGCCACTGTGGAAAACAGCACAGAGGGGGGTCCTCAAAAAATAAAAAAAAAAATAGAATTACCATATTATCTTATAAATTCTATTAGATATTTACTCAAAGAAATAAAAAACATAAATTTGAAAAGATATATGCACCCTTACGTTTATTGCAGCATTATTTACAATAGCCAAGATATGGAAGCAACCCATGTGTCCATTAATAGGTGAATGGATAAAGAGTTGTGGCATATAAAAATGGAATATTGCTCAGCCATTAAAGGATGAGATCATGTCATTTGCAACCATATGGATAGATCAGAGAGTATAATGCTATGTGAAATAAGTCAACCAGAGAAAGAAAAATACCACATGATTTCACTCACATGTGGAATTTAAGAAACATATGAACAAAGAAAAAGAGAGACAAACAAAGAAATAAAGACCCCACACCTTTAAATATAGAGAACAAACCGGTGATTGCCAGAGGGGAGGTTGGTGGGGGGGATGGGTGAAACAGATAAAGAGAATTAAGAGTATACCTCCCCTGATGAGTACTGAGTGATGTACAGACTTGTTGAATCATCTTATACACCTGAACTAATATAAGATTGTATGTTAATTATACTTGAATAAAAAAATCAAACAAACAAACAAAAAACATCATTAGTAACCATAGCATCACACTATGGCTATCGATTAAGTAGCATAGAGCAGCTTCTTAGAGGCTCCTTCATTAAAGGTTCAGGAGTCAGCTTTGTGGGGATGAAGGATAGGGGATGAGAGGTGATGAAGAAGGGGCCTGATAAACAGGCCTTGTTTATTTTGAGAACTGGAGTCGTATGTGCTGAAGAACGAAAACACACCTGTCATGGGAGGAAGGAAAATGAGATCAGGCTCACATACATCAAGTGTTACTCAACAAAGTACTGCCACTTGTATGTATGCGTAGGGTAGTAGCAGGGTGGTTATAGCTCATAGTCTTAGGGACTTGTACTTCTGGCGCCATCCTTTGACCTCCATGGGGATGATACTGGGTACCGACCCACTGCAGGAGGCTTTTCAGGGTTCCTCACCCTGCACTTCTGGAATAGGAGACACTTAATGGGATGCGTCTAGATCCGTTCCCTACAACCTTTTGACATCATTGTCCCTCCAGTTCTGTGGTGGGCTCTGGACATTGGAAATAATATAAATTGGGTTGTGACGCTTGGATGTTTTAATACAAAATTAAGAATATTCTCATGAGTCATTACTCTTTTCCATTTTATCACCATTCAAAAATTTCTCGTTCTTCAAGGCGGTGGGAATGTGTCAACTTAAAGGCTATGACTCAAATCATTAATTATGTTTTTTGCTTGCCTTTATTCATCTTTTTTTTATTATCCCCATTAGGATATGAATTAGAAATATAGAGTCAGACATCTTGTGCTGTCAGTTGCTCAAACTGGCTTGTTAGTCTATTAAAATAACTCAGATTAAAGCAAATTTTGTGAATATTTAAGAAGATGAAGATTCTTGAAGGCATTCATGAAGTTCCCTACTATAAATAGGACATACACTAATGTGCCATATAAAGAGATCCAGGTAGGCCTTGTTCTTTGTTTTAGGAGGTTGTACTCACAGATGAAATGGCAAGAAATTTTACATTTTTATAAATTAATACAAACTAGAGAATATGGGCTTTGAAAAAATAGGGCTCTTTAATCTATAAAAAGACCCTGAGGTGTCAGGGCTGTGTTTGATGATGACAATAGAATTGTGTAATGTGGGATGAATATGTGTATGTGTGTGCACCAAGCTATTTACTCATACTTAAATACCTTATACAAGTATTACTTATACCCTCTGATAATAATAATCAGGCTTAATTGTGTGTTTACTGTGTGTAGGGTAGAATTAGAAATGCTTTATTTATATTGTCTCATTTAGTTCAATAAATGGCCTATTCAACAATAGGTCGGGCATTTTTTCCCTCAATTATAGATGAAGAAACTGAGGTCCAGAAGGATGAGGTGATTTGGCCAAGATTAGATAGTGATAGTTAATTGGTAGGCTTCTTAGACCTTCGAACAGAGGTCAAGAAGACTTCACAGTCCCCACATAACCCAGTCCAACTATCAAGTATAAACATATTCAATATTAGGTAGAACTGTTGCATGCAAAGGTGATACCTTAGGCTCACTTTTTTTTCTGAGTGCGCTCTGGCCTTCTTCAGTGTTTCCTTTCCAGTTCTGGCATCCTGGGCCAGTACTGCTCCTCACCACTTGAACTGGATGGCCTAATCTGTGTTTCCAGAATGTGCTCTATTTTCGACTTGCAGCAGATTCATCTGGGAAGTTTGCGGTCTACCACAAATCTGCTGAATTTTAATCTCTAGGAGTAAGGTCTGAGAATCTGCATCTTATTGACGATTTCCAATGATTCTCATGCACACAAACGATTGAGAACCGTCAGGTAGATGTTAAATTTTACCACACCTAACTTACACAATATTTGAGGAGTAAGAGCTAGGAACAGGGATAAGAGGATGAAGAAATGGAGCTACCTTGCCTATTTAATGGACATAAATACAAACATAAGTACCCCAGCTTTCTCGTGTTCATTTTATAATACCCTTAGTAATCTGGAACCCAACTTCAGATTCAAAAATAAATTAGAAACCCAACAGCAGCAACAAATCAAACAAAGTTCCCTTATTGACAGTGAGGCTAACAAAAGTGAGCCCAGATACTTTACTTCGAATAAGAGTCTGGAGCCACCCTTGAAACAGAGCCTGTCCTTTTAGAATTGTAAAATTTCATTTAAAAAATTTCACAAAGCAGGCTATCTAGTGTCCTCTGTTAAACTCTAGCCCTTTGTATGTTTACAATGAACCAGATTAGAAGAAGTTAAGAAGAAAGATGGCTGCCCGAAGAGGAATCCCCGTGCAGAGAAAGTGGGCCGCAGAAGCAGGGGCTTCCCCAGATGTAGAAGTGTCCAGTTAAGTCAATGAATAGAAAACATCCTACTTGTCCCAGTGATCATTGAAGGAATCACTGCCTGGTGCACGAGATTAGATGCTTAAAATAAGGATTCCAAATCTCAACTGCTCTTTGGTTGAAACTCTGGATTTGTCTCTGACTTCCATCTTTCTTCTGCAACGTATATCTATTCTGTGAACAAATCCCATTGCTCCTGCCTTCAACATATATCCAGAGCTGAACCTATATCCAGAACTACTCTTACCACTGCCACTACTGCCCCAATGCGAGGTCCTATAATCTCTCCCCTGGATTATTGAAACAACCTGCTGGTCTTCTGGAATTGTCCTCAACACTTAGAGTCTATTCTCAATATACCAGCTGAAGCGATCTGGTAAAAATGAAAGTTAGATCGTGTTACTTCTCTGCATAAAATTGTCCGATGGCTTAACATCTCTTTTTTTTAAATTAATTTTTTTAAAGATTTTATTTATTCATGAGAGACAGAGAGAGAGAGAGAGAGGCAGAGACACAGGCAGAGGGAGAAGCAGGCTCCATGCACCGGGATCCCGACGTGGGATTCGATCCTGGGTCTCCAGGATCGCGCCCTGGGCCAAAGGCAGGTGCCAAACCGCTGCGCCACCCAGGGATCCCAGCTTAACATCTCTTAAAGAATAAAATCAAAATTCTTCCTTTACCTGAGCCCCTTATAACCATCTAAACCCCCATGATCTCCTTCAGCTAATCTCATTCTGTTTTCTCTCTTGATCACTCTGCCCCCGTACAATAGCCATCCTGCTATACCTGGAACATGCCAGACACCTCAGCTGAGGCACTTATTTCCTTCCTGGGATGTTTGACTTTCTTTCTTTCTTTCTTTCTTTCTTTCTTTCTTTCTTTCTTTCTTTCTTTCTTTCTTTTTCTTTCTTTCTTTCTCTTTTTTTCTTTCCTCAAAATTTTCCCAGTGAAAAATTCCCTGACTTCATACTTCAGATGACAATCATCTTCACACATCTTATCCATCTTCTGTGCTTTATTGTTCTCTATGGTACTTGCCTATTTACTTCCAATGAGTAATGAGGCTGGGCTAGGAGTTCTAATTCTTCCTCTTCATGTACCATCAGGCTGACCCAGGTGGGCCTATTAGTGTGGGGAAGCTTTGAGGGATTGCTTTGTGGAGCCCCAATTGAAGATCTGAGCAATAGCCTCCTATCTGGGTCATTTACATAATAGCATCTCTTCAATCACTGAGCAGAGTTTGAATGGAGAAAAATTGAGAAACAAACATCTGATAGCTTTACTCTCTCCTCCCCTACTTACTCCCCATAATTTCCCAGGCCACAGAGGATGGCTCCTTAATCACTCGATGTAAAGCTCTATAGTCAATCCTTCAAACTCTATGGTCTACCCCAAATCAGGCTTGCCACCTGTTTTTTTGTGTGCCCAAAGGTTAAGAATGTCTTTCTTTTTTTAACACGGTTGGAAAAAACCCCCAATAATAATAATAGTTTGTGACATGTGAAAATTATATGAAATTCAAATTTCAGTGCCCATAAAGGAAGTTTTATTGGAATATAACTATGCCTACCTATTATGTATTGTCTAAGGCTGTTTTGTTTCCCAGTGGCAAAATTGGAGTAGCTGTCACAGAGACTGTATGGTCTATAAATCATAAAATGTTTAGTCTCTGGTCCCTTACATAAAAAAATTGTTGACTCCTGATATAACAGAACATCTTTCTGACTCAGGTTAGAGAGGGATTTCTTAAGTCATGAAAAGCATTAGTGAAAGGAAAAAACTGATGAATTGATTTATGGTAATACTCACCCTGGATGGAGATTGGGACAGGGCGAGGAAGACAGAAAAGGAATAATGACATAAAGAGATGATATTTAAATTGAACTCTGAAAATTTTTAGGCACACATCACTGTTTGTGGAGCTCTTAAAATCAAAGCCCAAAACACATGCAAAGAGTATAGATGACAATTTGTTTCTTAAAAAGACCATTTAAATGCATAGTTACAGATTTTCTTTTCACTTTAAAGAAAGATTAGAGGTTTTCTTTATTTTACTACATAAAAATTGTAGTAATTGTCAAATTTTTCAGAACTTAAGAACAGATTTTATGTCTTTGCCATTAACACTACTGTGCGCACTGGATTGCTCTTTGCCAGGCAGGATATCTTGCTGCCTGGTATCTTCGAGAACTAACCTAGGGATTCCTCAGTATGACCTCATGGATGAACATCCCATCTTAAACCTAGAAAAAGAAAAATTGCCAGGAAATAGTGTCGGTTTGTTCAGGAATTTGGAAATACCAGGGATTCCTTTGTAAACCAACAACGATCTATTTGTCATGACATACATCTTCTAAAGAGTTTGCAGTTTTGTCTTCCACCTTTAAGATTCTAACTGGGATTTGATTTGATTTTGTGTATAACTAGATGACCAATTGCCTTAGTGGCAATTATGGAATAGTTCCCTTTCTATAGCCTTCTGTAAAGTCTGCTCTGCCATAAATTGAGTGAAATAATTTTATGAAATCAATCTCATCCTTTGACTCTGATGTATTTGTCTTTTCCTTTGTCAGTAGCCCACTGTCTTTATTACTGCTGCACTACAGGAAATCTCTAGATTTTGTAAGCATGTCTCTATGAGCTTATTATTATTGTTATTGTTATAACTGTCTGGGCTCTATGTGACCCTTTGAGCTTCCACATTAATTTTATTTTATTTTTTATAAAAAAGATTTTACTTATCCATTTGACAGAGAGAGAGAAAACACAAGCAGGGGGAGGGGCAGAGGGAAAGTGAGAAGCAGGACTTGATCCCAGCACCCCAGGATCCGACTGGAGTGGAAGACAGACGTCAAACCAATTGAACCACCCAGACGCCCCCGCATTAATTTTAGAGTGATTTTGTCAAATACTATCAAGAACCCATTTGGAATTTTGATCATCATAGCTTTGACCTTTACTTTTTTTTTATCTTTAATTTTTTAAAAAATATATTTATTTATTTGAAGGAGAGAGAGAGCATGAGCAGGGGGAAGGAGTAGAGGGAGAAACAGACTCCCCACTGAGCAGGGATCCTAATGGGGGACTTGATTCCAGGAGCCCAGGACCATGATTGAGCTAAAGACAGATGCCCAACAGACTGAGCCACCCAGGCATCCCAGCTTTGACTATTTAAACCAGTTTGTAGATGTTGTCACTTTTGTGATATTAGAATTTCCTGTTTTCTTTAAAAATTTTTATCATGAAAAATTACCCACCGCCCAACTTTAACAAACATCAACATTTTAACATACTTGATTCATCAATCCTCTAATTACTTTTGCTGAAGTATTTCAAAGCAAGTCCCAGAATCATGTCACTTCAATCCCTAAATATATATGCACCTCAAAAAGTGGAAAGAATTATCTCACATTACCCCCATGCCATTACCACATCTTACATAATTATAAATAATTTTTATTATGATCTAATATTCAGTTTATATTCAAATTTTCCCAATTATCCAAAAATGTATTTTTTGTAGTTGATTTGAATTAGGATCCAAGCAAGGTACTCTCACTATATTTGGTTAGTAGATCTTTTAGTTTCTTTGTAGTGTAGAAATGGTTCTCTCTCCTTTGGTTTTTCATGCTGTTGACTTGTTGAACAAACTGGACCAGGTGTCCTGAGAAACTCTGCATTTGGCACATTTCTTCCTATGATGTCCTTTGACTTGTTTCTCTATCTGTAGAATTTCCTATAGAATGGAATTTAGATGGAAACTTAGAATTAGTCTTAAATTATTTTGGCCAGAAATACCATAGATAATTCTGTATATTTCCAACACATGTAGTATTTCCTGTTACATCCCATCAGATGACATATCATGCCAGGCCATCTCACTTCCATGTTACTAAGATTGCTGTATAGGTGCAAGTGGTGATAGCTTGATGATCCCTTTATTTCACAGTCTCCCATCAACCATTAATCTAATGTTATTACCTCCATTGATGACCATATCCTAAATCGGTTAGTTCATTAGAATTTGTAAAAATGAGCCACTGCGTGGCTCAGTGGTTGAGCGTCTGCCTTTGGCTCAGTTGGTAATCCGGGGATTCTGGGATCAAGTCCTGCATCAGGCTCCCCACAGGGAGCCTGCTTTTCTCCCTGCCTATGCCTTTGCCTCTCTCTCATGAATAAGTATATAATTAAAATCTTTAAAAAATTGTAAATGGCAATTCTCTAATTCCATCATTTTACCTGCATTTATTTGGTATTTTTGATGAATAGAATGACCTGTTCTCATCCACCAAAGATACTTGGTTACTCTGAGATAATTTATCCAAGAAAGGCAGGATAGAATGCATAATTATTCCCCTTTTATTATGAATTTATGGAGTAACGATTCCATGCTCCTACAAATTTCCATAGTATCTAATAAGTTCTGTTTTACTGTCCATCTGTTCCTCCCACCTTTTTTTTTAAAGCATTCATTATGAACTCATTATTAACTCATATGTTTGTATATTTTACCAAATTGCCAGATTTGGTCTATCAGCCATAGTCTGTTGGTCCCTGTTCTAGATGGAGGCTACTCTGGGGGAGAATAGCACAAGGTCCCCAGTTGATCTACAAAAGGTACCCAGCATGGGGAAGAAATAATAAGACTTGTTATTTCAAGCCATTGAGATTCTCTTTCAAGTTACAGCATAACCTAGTCCAATCTGATACACTAGTGTTGTATTTAATGGTAAGGCAGCAGTGAAGCACTAGGAAGCAAGAGTTAATGGAAAGAGAAAGGAAAAGGGAAGCTGAGAAAGGACCAGGAGTTTGGACTGAAGTTGTTAAAAAGCTCATTAGAATTTTGACAGATTATTCCTTTTTTTCATCTGGACTCCATATAATCATCTGCCTGTTTGTGCATTTAACAACATATCTTCTACTCTTTCTGGGATGTTGGAATGTTGACTGTCTCAAAGATTTTTTTTTTTTTTTTAAAGAAAGTCATAGAAGGATTTTTAAGTAAATCTGAAAACTGCGTCAGAAAGTCATGAAGGCCAAAATAAGGAACTCTGTTAAGAGACATTCCATCAACAAAAATATCTCTTCTCTTCTCTGCCATGGCAACTCCAAAATAGTAAAGAATATGTAATATGCAGTATCCTGATTTGAACCAGGATGCTGAGAATTGTGCAGCCAGCAAGTGTCTATTTTGGTGGCAAGCAGGGGCAGATTCTGAAGACACCAGCACTGATCCTGTGGCAGTGCTTGAGCTTTCCCGTTTGTCAGTGGCAGGATTCCAAGGATGCTCAACGTATCCACTTTCCAATGGCTTAAAACTGTATATTCACCTTGTGTGTCTTTGTGATTGTTGGAGCCCTGATTCTAACACGGTTGGTGTGTGTCAGAAAACCTTTTTCTTTGGACGTGCCGGAGCAGGAAAGAGAAGAGATGTTTGTGGTGATAAAGGTTGCACTTGTCAGAGCCTCTTGCCCTAGAAATGTTGGTGAGGAAGCAGTCCTTATTTGATCATTTTTAGGGTGAGAGAAATGAAAATAAGTTGTGTGCACAGGCTCTAATTCCCTCAGGGCAGCTGAGTGGGAGAGAGAGGCTCTTTGGAAGACCTACAGTTTATTCTTACAAAACAATGTAGCCTCTAAGAAGTTGAAAACATTTGGAGAAAGTACAGAAATGAAAAGCATTATTGTGTGAAGTTCAAAATCTCAAGGGAAAAAAAAAAAGGTGTTCTATAAAAGTTTCAGACTTTACTTTTTGCCTTGGAAATCCTCTGGCCTACAATAATATGATTTGTTTAAAATATAGCACTTAAATATTTAAATGTAGCAGGCCCTATGTGTTTAATTTCTTTGTTTAACTGATGCATAGTTTCCCAACTATGTAGTGACTGGTGTAAAGTGTTCTATATTTATGTGGTTCGGCTTTCCAGAATATTTGGATACTGGCCTTAAATACGTACAGTATCATTCCTTTGCAGCAGTGTTGACAATGCCCAAATACATGAATGTTATACCTCCATAGTCTCCTTTTCTGAATCACGGTGAACGGTGAGAAAAGTAGATTAAATGATCAAGTAGCTTATCAGAACTGCAGGGACCACAGAGAATTACAGAATTGAATTTCCATTTCACTAGATAGAAGGTCAGACCCCAGATAGAATCTTTTATTTATATTTTAAATGATGACTTTAGTCATAGGGACTCTTTATGCAAAATCAATATGTATTCTGATGGAATGATAGCCCTGTATTAGCATGAAACAAGAGCAAGGCTTTAAGAATTGTAAAAATAATCATTTTTTTATAGCTGCTTTTCTATCAGAAGCAGTGGGGAAGGAAGTTGTTGAAGAAAAAAGGAGTGAAATGTTACTCCGCAGTGAATGCTTTTATACAGAATGAATGTGCCTTCTAACAAGGGGTTGACTATACTGATGCCCCGTGGCACCAATACATTGTCTTTAAGTGTAGAAAAGAGAATGTGGATGCCACGGTCTGGTCATGACCCTGTGGATACGTGGAACCTCTCCTTGGGACTGACCTTCCCTGGACTGAGGTCAGTGGCAAGAATTTGGCCTTGGAGAAATCATAAATTGACAAGCAGAGAATATGAAAGAGCACATTTTCTATCAATCGACCTCTATTAGCCTCTAGGCAGAGTGCATATGTTTTAGGAAAAGCAACCCACTCCTGGGAATTGGGGCCCAAGGCAAAAATGAATGAAAGAGTAGTAAAACAGGCTAAGAGACAAAAGATGGCCAAGGAGAGTCTATATTATGAAGCACCTACTAACTTCCATAATGTGCAATGTTCAAACCAAGCATGATTTTTTAAAAAGATTTTATTTATTTATTCTTGAGAGACAGAGAGAGAGACAGAGACAGGCAGAGACACAGGCAGAGGGAGAAGCAGGCTCCATGCCGGGAGCCCGACGTGGGACTCAATCCCAGGACCCCAGGATCATGCCCTGGGCCAAAGGCAGGTGTTTAACCGCTGAGCCCCCCAGGGATCCTCAAACCAACCATGATTTTAAATGATACAGAAGTTCCCAAGATATAAAGCATTTTGTGGTTTTAAGACCTCTTAGGGGTCTGTAGATTTTCTAGTTCAAATAGTGTGATACGATGTTTCTGTGTGTTCTATCGGAGACCATTAATCCAAAAGATTCTGTGGCTTCCTAAAACACTCTATGAACAGTAGGAAGATCTGTTTCTTAAGAGACTGTTGGTTTTTGTTTTTGTTTTTTTTTTTTTTTCCATTCTGTGTTTATTATTGCTGATAGTCTAATTTTAGAGGAGACAAGGTTATGGGCTTGTGTTCCTAAATGTATTCCTCCCCAAATCCATATGTTGAAGCCCTAAACCCCAGTGGTTCAGAATGTGACTGTATTTGGAGATGGGACTATTAAAGAGGTGGTTAAGTTAAAAAGAAGTCGTTAGAGTGGGCCCAAATCCAATCCGACTGGCACTATTCCTTTTCAACTCCTGGCTAGGTCAACTTGTTTTATTGTAGAACCATCCCATTGGCTCCCAAACTTGGTGTGCGGATTAGAAGCATGGATTTTGTGTACAGGTTTGACCTTAATTCCAATCTTAGACAATCTGCTGGCTTTTGGTAATCCAGCCTACCCTCGCAATTTTGAACAAGACCATCCTAATCCCCCCGCGCCCCCCCTCCCCACCCCAAAGCCTGCCATGGGCGTGCTCCACACTCTGATTCCACCTTATATGTAGTAGATTAAGATCACTTTTCCAGAATGCTGCCTTAATTGACCTTCCTCCTTTCTGGTGTCACACGGCCATCCACAAAAGTCAATCTTAAGAAAAGAAAAATCTTCATCTTGTTGAAAGTTGGACGTTTGTAATCACAGAAGAGTTTTTTTTTTAACTCCTGCATATCTTCCTTCCTATGCCTTTAAAATGCAAATAATGGCTACAACTTCATGATGCAGAAATATGCAAATATTTCTGATGTTTCACAGTTGAATAGAAGCTCACCTTTCTCTGTTTTTTTTTCTTTTTTTTCTTTCTTTAGAATCCGTTCTTAGTATTAAGGCTGGTAAAGAATAGGTGGTCATTTTTGGATATCAGATTATCAGAAAGGCTCAAAGAATTAAAACTAAAAGCATCGCTTGGTTTCTTCTGGAATTCTGGTAAAGCAGTGGATGCTTGTTAAATCCAGGAGTTAGGTGGGAGGAGTATGCCCCAAAGTAATCACAGTTCATAAAGGCCTGAACTGAAACGCTGAGCTAGCAGGGCAGCAGTGACGACTCACAAACACATGTGGGTAAGAAATAGAACTTGTATAGTTGTTCCCCGACTGAAATTAATATCCATTTTGAGTGCTGGTTACCCAAAGCCCCTGAAACATCATCTAAGTCAATTCAGGGTTTCACCATCCCTTCCCCAAGCTTGTGGCCAATTTCTCTCATGGTTTATAGAGTATTGGTATAGCCGTGTGGAGGCTTTACATCTTGCCTTGGTTGTTTTGACCCATTCACTCAGGAAGATGCTCAGATGGACATTACCTCTCTGGTCCTGTTCATCAATCCTTGCAGGATGTAGCTAAACTATCTCTTGCTCAACCATAAGAGCCTCTTTTTTTTTTTAAATTTTTTGAGGGTTTATTTATTTATTCATGAGAGCCTCACAGAGAGAGAGAGAGAGAGAGAGAGAGTGCGACAGAGACAGGCAGAGGGAGAAGCAGGTTCCTTGCAGGGAACCTGATGTGGGACTTGATCCTCAGATGTGGGATGTACCCTCAGCCTAAAGCAGATGCTCAACCACTGAGCCACCCAGGCATCCCGAGAGACACTTAACTATGGAAAACAAATTGAGGGTTGATGGAGGGATGGGGGTGGGGGATGGGCTAAATGGGTGATGGGTATGAAGGAGGGCGCTTGTTGTGATGAGCATTGGGTGTTGTATGTAAGTGATGAATCATTAAATTCTACTCCTGAAACCAATATTACACTGTATGTTAACTAACTAGGATCTAAGTAAAATTTTGAAACAAGCAAAAAAATATACTGTCTCTTGCTCATGACCTAGTGAAGGAAAAGCTTTTGGTTGCTAGTTGTTCCCTCTATATCCATGGGATCTTTATGAGTTCTCTTAGCTTCTCTCTGCCTGTGTATTCTCTGTAGCCAATATGACTCCACTGGTCCTGCACCTTACTGAGCCCTGCATCTCAGAGACTCCATATAAGCTCTGAGAAAAGGAACTCCAAGAGTCTCATCTTCTACCTCCCTCACGCCTCTGCCCCAAATCCTGGATTTGGTCTGTGAGCAACGTCAGGGCACGAGACTCCTGTAGAGACCCAGAATCCAAATTCTCGTCCTCCGTTCTCTGAGTCATTATCTTTCTCAGATCTGATTTCCAAAGTGAGCCATAAACACTGCCTCTAGTTGATAGTATGATCTCATAAGGTTACTATTAATAGCACGTATTTATCCCCTAAGCTCTTTATTTAGCTACTTTTGAAGTTATAAAGCCCAGGTCCTAGAAACTAAAAAGTTACAAAATTTGACACTTTTGTTGTTTATTATTCTAAACTGCCTGAACTGCTGTCTAAATGGGAGAGTGGGTCATATGTGAAGAGAAAGTACAGAAAAAGGAAACCAAGCCAACCAAAATACACAAAATTAGTGATTTATAACAAAACTAGAAGAGTCCATGGAACTGAAACTTAACTATTAACTCCAGTCTGATAGGCAAAAGTTGGTTGCCGAAGCTCAGAAGATAGGCCAAAACCTACAGAGGCTATATATCCACCTATCTACCTACCTACCTACCTCTCCCCACCCTCCCACCCTAGAAAGTTTTAAATAAGCATGAATTAAAAATGAGGTGTAGTCATCAGTGGCAATGAGAAAGGACCAGAAGCAGGGCTAGCATGGTTTTAAAGATTCTTTAAAGGCAAGGACTTATTACCTCTGGTTTGTATTCAGGTCCTGTGGTCATGAATGAGGGGCTAGTTCTGAGTAGTAAAGGCAGGGAATGGCAACCAGATCAGTCTACAAATGTCAGCTTAGATCAGATATGACCTATAGCAACGCCAAGAATGAGTTCATTCTCTTAAACTCAAAACTTTATAATGACAATACAGTAGCCTGGGAATGACTGGAATCACACTGAAGAATAGATTTACAGTTTACACTGTAAGATCAGTGTGGCTCAGTGGTGATGAACACAGACACCCCCCCGCCCCATGTCCTCTATAGCTTAAGCTAGAAACTTACCAACTTTTTCATCTTGAGGAAATTTCACAGAACTCATTCATTCTGTGATTCTTATTGCTGTGTTGCAGCATTGTTTCTTTGGCTTCAGGAGCACTGAAGACTTCTTGCTTTTGGTATTTTTTTGTCCAAGTTTTGTGAGCACTACAATGGGAGATTGAGCTTCTTCAAGTCTATATATTGCATTTAAAAACAAAATATAGGGGATCCCTGGGTGGCTCAGTGGTTAAGCGCCTGCCTTTGGCCCAGGGCCTGATCCTGGAGTCCCAGGATCGAGTCCCAGGATCGAGTCCCACATCGGGCTCCCTGCATGGAGCCTGCTTCTTCCTCTGCCTGTCTCCGCCTCTCTCTCTCTCATAAATAAATAAATAAAATTTTAAAAACAAAAACAAAAACAAAACATAGTTGACCCTTGAACTATGCAGGGGTTGGGGTGCTGTCCCACCATGCAGTCGAAAGTCTATATATAATTTTTGACTCCCCAAAACTTAACTACTAATCGCCTACTGTTGATCAGGAACCTTACTGATAACACAATCAGTTAACATGTATTTTGTATGTTATATGTACTGTACTCTTGTGATAAAGTAAGCTAGAGAAAAGAAAATGTTATTAAGAAAAAAAAGAAAATGTTATTAAGAAAACTATAAGAAAGAGAAAATATATTTACATTATTGTATTTATTGAAAAAAATCCACCTATAAGTGGACCTGTAGAGTTCCAACCTCTGTTGCTCAAGGGTCACCTGTACATGAAAATATATGGACTTAGTGCAGTAGAGAGTTCATTTGGGAGCCAGATAACTGGGGTTACAACATGGACTCTGGCATGTTCTACATGTATCCTTGGGTAGCATTATTTTCTACAGTTCTCAGACTCCTATTTCCTCATCTATAAAAGAGACCAGTAACTCTTACCTTGAAGGTTGCTGTAAGAAGAGTTGATGACTATATTGCCAATATCCTGTGAGTGTCTCAAAAATGTTGATTGAGTTCAAACATTTATGTGGGATATAATAGTAATAACAATAATGAGTCATTTATATTAGTGTAACACATTTAGCTTCTATGAGCAGTACTTATGCACCTACAAAAAAATAACATTATCGGCAAAGAAAGAAGTGGTAGTCTTTAGTTGACAGATTTAAGTTTCTGGCTTTGTTTTATCGGTCTCATTTTTGGCCCTAACATGCAGTACCTGTCCTGATTATTATTATTATTATTATTAGTAGTAGTAGTAGTAGTAGTACCTGTCCTGATTAAGTGAGATGTCCATAACCTGCTGATTTCAGGGTGAATAAGTAATTGAAATTCTGAGCATACGTACATATACTTTCAACCTTCCTCTCTTCCAATGCCTTCCCTCAGGTATACTGAACTGTCTCCTGTCTTTAAAAACCCTCTCTTAAAAAAAAAAAAACAAACCCTCTCTTAACCTGAGACTGTCCATCCATTATTATTCTATCATACCAAATATATATATATATATTTTTTCCCGTGTCTCATCCTCCATCCAAATATTAAATCTTTGATTCTGTGTTTTAGAGTTATTTCTTAGATTACCTCTCAGACGTCAGGTAGTTGTAGGAACAGAAAGTAACTTAAATATTTGAAACAGGACAAAATTAAAAAATAAAGAGACTATATAAAGTACCCATGGTAATGCCTCAAATTTTGCATCAAGAAATAGAGGCTTTATATTATTTGTACGATTGATCCATAATTTCTGTCCCAATGCTATCAAAGTCTGTCAGCATTTATTGATTATCTGTCATGCAATTTCTGGCCCTAATTCAGAGATAAGAGAAAATATCCAGATAACATTATCCCTTGGGTCAGGGAAAACCAAGGAAGATAGGAAAAAAGAAAAAAAAGAAGAAAAGAGAGTAAGGGAGATCATAACTAGAGATACTATTTGGCTGTAAACCACAGAGGCCCAGTTGAGTTCTCTTAAAGCAAGGTGAGCTTATTCCAAGAATTCTGGGATATCTTAAACGATCCAGGATCAGAAAATATATTTGTTGCTTTGTAAAGAAATGGGAAGTTGTCAATAATTAAGAAATATTTGTTTTCTTATATTCTTGGTCTTGTTTTCACTTTCTCTAGTCACATGGCCTCATGTTTCTGCCTGTTTCTGAATGTCTGCGATTTCACTTTCTTCTCTCTGAAATCTGGTTCTTTCTGCTTCCTCATCAGTACAATTACATCCAAATGGCCACCCTGGTTCCTGACGCCACAGTACCTTTTTAATTTTAGCCGACTCCCAGTTTCTGGGACTCTTTAGTTCAAGTTCTCAAGTAAGGGGGGTTCTGGTGGGAGCCAGCACAAGGGTCAAATGTCTGCCAGTGATCCAATCAGCTGCTGGCCAAGGAACGGTGGCGTCATGTGATATAAACTGCTGGGACTGGATGGAGATGCAGCCTCAGAGAAGAAGGCATGGGCTGGATGAGCATCCTAAAATGTGTTGATGACAAGCATAAGCCGAATACCCAGGATGGTTTTAATTCACAGTATGGTTGCTGAGGAACAGTTTGGAAAAACAGCTTATGGTAGAGGTTCCAAGTGTGTGTGTGTGTGTGTGTGTGTGTGTGAGAGAGAGAGAGAGAGAGAGAGAGAGAGAATACAGAATTCTCATTATAGAAAAAGCCAGATCTAAACAGGAAGGAAAATAATCTTCCAGATACCAAAAATGGGTCTGAGAACAGAGGTTGTCCTAGGGCTGGAGGATGCAGATTGCTTAGACTACGCAGGAAAGTGAACCTTGAGGACAAGCCCTAGGGCGCAGGCCAGAGGAGGTCAGGGGTTCAGGGGTGCCTGTGGAGCAAGGGTGGCGCTTGTATGCGTCCTTGTAGAGGAAATCCAGTCTCCCCTGAGGGGCCCAGGTCATCCCAGCCCTTCAGACTTGTATGTGAAATATAAATGAAATAAATAATGCTAACAAAAAGAAAGTTAGCAGAACTAGAGACACGGGCAGAGCTGGGGTGGGGGAGGGAGAGGCAGCAAGAGAGGAGGAGGGAAAGCAGGGGAAAGGAAGGGAGGGAGAGATTGTTTGCTACTTTAAACTTAGACTAAGTACTGGGAAACTACTTTAGGAACATTAATCTTTTAAAAACGTACACCCAGAAATTCCCATCCAATAGGGTAAGTTAGCTGGGTCCTTGGCCTGTGTGTGCATGTTGTCCAGAAATGGAATGGGGATAAAGCGGTGCTATAAGAGATGAGCCAAGAGGGAAAGGGTTGGGTCCAGAGATGTCGTTTTTTGCTGGCAAAATTGCTCTCTTCTTTCTCTTTTTTAAACTCTTGGTTGGGTGGTAACAAAGACCACACTCAAGCTCCAATAATACACGAGTTGGGTGTCAAAATCCAAAATGCTGGTTTCCAAGCAGAACTTAGAAACATGGTCATAAAACGTTAGTACTGATTATTCCTGGGGAGTAGGACTGAACGTGAGGAGGAGTAAAAAGGGGGATGTTACTTTCTGTTTCATACTACTTAAAAGTGTCTGATTTTTAAAAAAAATGGAAAAAAAAATAAAAAAATGAGAAAGCATATTAACTTTATAAGAAAACAATATCTGTGTTAAAAATTCACAAAAATGCATAGTGACAGTAATAGTAGATGGCTAATATTTGCAGCTTGGTTGGAGTATTAGGTTTTTGTATTTTTTAAAGACAAAATGTCTAAGTTTATCCTGCTTCAAGAGCTGAAATGCTGCTTCTTTGCCTTCTTAAAAAGCGAATATTGGATTATTCAGTAACTTAATGATTAGGACATGTAGAGATTTATAGGAGAGGATACAAAGTTCAGTATCTTGCATTTTGTGTGAATTTCTGGTCTAAAATTGAAATGCAGTCTAATGCATGATTAGAACATAAGATGTTCTTTTAAGACTATGGTATGTGGCTCCACGATCCTGGAATAAGAATATGGAAAACAATGAAAAAAATAGGTTAAGTAGTAATTACTTCACCAAAGCTGATTGTTCTTAAGTATTTTAATATTAAATCGAGAAAGAGGTGATACTGTCTTACTATTATAATCATGGCACTGTTATTTCAAATGACTGGAAACCAAATCAAACCCAATATGTTGCCTAGCAACTGCAAGAAACAAACACTTTGTTTCTTAAGCTAACTGACATTAAAACATTACCAAAGATTCCTAAAAATACCTGCCTCAGAGTTCAGTTCTCAGTTAATCTTTTTAGTTCTCAAACACACTTTTTTTTTCCTGTTAGAACATGTGATATTAAAATTCCTAAGATGCACTTTAGTTATTATCCCAGTAATTCATCAACTTTTTTTTTCTATTTCAATCTTCAAATAATTTTAAGTTGCTTTCCTATTAATACTATAAAATGATAAGTTAAATGCCTTTACACATAAATAACTTAGCAAAACTTTTGGCCTAGAACGTGATTATAAGGGAGATGATGTAGAGCTGAAAATTTTTGGTGCTGCAGCTGGGTGCTGAAGAAAGAAGTGGTTCACAGGTGTCTTTTACAAGTGAAGCCCCATCGACTGGGTCCTCATCCTGCAGATCCGTGATTTATGCAGGAGGAGGAGGGAGTCTTTATTGCTCCATCACTCAGAGCAGGATTAGAAGAAGTATGTCTTGCCGATGAAGGCCTTGCCTAAATAGGAAATCTAGAAATCACCTAAACAAATGTGACTCCCTGGAGGGGAGTTAGTTTATACTCCTGCTATGAGAAATATCAGCCAGTCACTGGTTTTTGAAAATACATTTAAAATATTGAATACTCTAACAAGAACAAATTGTCTTTTGTCTCATTTGCTTCGGGATAAATGGAGATAAGTCAGGGAGGGAAGATATAACGTGGATAGAAAAATGAGTGCTGGGTACTTAAAGTCAGAGAAATAAAAATAATGATGCTAGCGAAAATTTATTAAGCATTTATTATGTGCTCAGTACTAGGTGAATGCCCTACAAACGTTTAATCCTCACAACTAAAAAAAAAAAAAAAATCCTCACAACTACACTTGAAGTAAGTAGGTCGCCGGAGTGACTCACGTCATGTGTGAAGCTCAATGGAGAGAAAGTATCTTGGCCAAGGTAGCCCATGGGCAGTGGCAGAGCCAGTTTCAAGCCTGAGTCAATCTTGGTCCCAAAGGTCTTGACCATGAGAGTCCATCTAAATCCCCATTTATCAAAAAAAAAAAAAAAAAAAAAAAAAACCATTTCTCGTTCGGTAATAGCTGATTGGCCTATATTATTCTGTTTTGAAATTTTTATTGAGATTGCCGGATAATCAAGAGCTTAACGAATTCCTGGGAACTAGCACATTTGTATTTCGCTGAATTTAATTGAGTGAAAGCTATAATCAACAAACTGAGTGTCATCTTCTACATGTAGGCTGGGTGCCAGCCCATCTTATTTTTCTCCTGTGTTTTATATGATTTTGTGTAATTTTATTCCCCTAGAGCTTAGCTCTGAGCCTTAAACATAAGTGCACAGTGAAAAATTGCTGAATGAGCAGGTCCCATTTATAGTTAGATCTTAACTGTGATTGCTTCTAGTAGTTAAGTCTTCCTGTGTGTTGCCTTTGTCAAGGTCTAGAAGTCGTAGCCGTGCAGAAGCGCTATGAATCACAGGAATATCAATCTGTCTGTAGTACTTTGAGGCTGTGTTAAGCACCATATATATGTTAGCTCATCTAATCCTCCCAATCATCTTGTTAGATGGGTACTAGCACCCCTATTTTATGGGTAAGGAAACTGAGGCAGAAAGAGATTAAGGAATTTGTCAAGGTCATAAAGTCTGTAAGTAGGGGAGCTAGGATTTGAACTCAGGCTATGTGGCTCCAGGGATACGGCTTTGAGAGGGCCAAGAGAAGGGGAATTGAGGAGTGGTACCGGGCTGCCCGGGAAACATCAAGTCGTCTGTCTCTTCTTTTCCTCTTCATCCAGTTGGTATTCTCCTTCATGCCTCACCCCTACTCTTTTCCCTCACTCCCAAGAATTAAACACTTGGGGCGACTGAATTATTTCTCACACAGACAGTGCTAATTAGCTGGACTACCAGGACAAAGATTGGGACTACAGGCTGCCCTGGAAACTGGGATTTTGAACCATCATAAATATGGTGTGCCTGCGTTTTGCTTATTTCTTTGTTGTTTTGAGTTATATGAAGTTATCAGACTAGAACAGGTGTTCCAACTTTGATTGTGCCAACCTCTATAGCAGGGTATTAAGCGGTTTCCAGTAGTTTGCTGTTTTTTTTTTTTTTTAAAGCTGCAGTGTATCACCTTATGCCTTTGTGTTTCACACGTACACATGAGTAAATCTGTGGGACAGTCTTTGCTGGGCTGAAGACACGCATACATGCAGCTTTGATAGACTCTGTTATATTATACTTCAAAGCAGTCTTGCCAATACTCACCCAACATGCATGGGAGCGCGTGTTCCCAAGTCACTTGCCAGTAGAGTCTGCAATAAATCATTTGGGTCTTTGCCCATCTGAGAGGTAAAAAATGATATTTCAATGTGAAGTTCATTTGCATTCTCTCATTTTTATTTCCCTTCCTATGAACTGTCTATTCATATTCTTCCCTATTTTTTTTTCCTTTTGGGTGAATGGCTTTGCTTTTTGACTTGTGTGAGCCCTTAATATAGTCCTTTGTGATACTTGTTGAAATATATTTTCTTCCTTTCTTTTTTTTTTTTTTTTAAAGATTTCATTTATTTATTCATGAGAGACAGAGAGAGAGGCATAGACATAGGCAGAGGGAGAAGCAGGCTCCATGCAGGGAGCCTGACCTGGGACTCGAACCTGGGTCTCCGGGATCACACTCTGGGCCGAAGGTGGCGCTACCTGTGGAGTCACCCGGGCTGCCCTGAAATATATTTTCCAAGTCTATCATTTGTCTTTCCATTTTGCTTTTAATAGTTTTTGCTATGCAGAAATTTTTGCCTTCTTAGAGTTGTATTTATTTGTTCAATTATACTTTTAGGTCTTGAGTCATACTTAGAAATTGTCCTACACTCTAAGGTTGTATGTTTTTAAAACACATCATGATTTCTTCTAATTTATTTGAAATTTATTTTGTGTACTGGAACTACAGATAGAATGAACTTGTTTCCCAGATGACTATCCAGTTTTCCAACATCAGTTATTAATCCAACTTTCACTACATACAAATTCTGGTATGTATTTGACCCTAATTCTGGGCTTTTCATAGTGCTCCATTGATTTCTCTGTCTAGTCATGTGCAGGTACTGATTGTTTTAATTATTATGGATTTGTAATATGTTTTAAATATCTGTTAAGGCTATTTCCTCCACTCTATGCCTTTTGTCCCCAGAATTGTCTTGTTTTTTCACGTTTATTTTACATATTAACTTTATAATTAACTTGTCCAGTTGTAAAAATCCTAGTTATTCTAATGAGGTTATGTTAATTTTAAATTATAGTAGAGAAAATTGGTGTTCTTATTACAGTATTCAAGAACATGGTATGCCCTTTGAACTGTCCAAGTTCTCTTTAGACCTCTTCTTAGTGTTTAAAAAATTCCCTTCATATGGATCTTGCAAATTATATTTATTTATTTATTTATTTATTTATTTATTTATTTATTTATATTTTATTTATTCATGAGAGACAGAGAGAGAGGCAGAGACACAGGCAGAGGGAGAAGCAGGCTCCATGCAGGGAGCCCAACATGGGACTCAATCCCGGGTCTCCAGGATCACACCCCAAGCTGAAGGCGGCATTAGACCGCTGACCCACTGGGGCTGCCTGCAAATTATATTTATATTTGTTCCTTTTTATTTTACTATTGCTATTATAAATGGAATTTTATTTCACTGTATTTCCTAATATGGTATTGTATGGATATGTGAAAGTTTTCTTTAAAGAATGGCTTACAGGGTCGCCTGGGTGGCTCAGTTGGTTAAGTGTCTGACTCTTGATTTTGGCTCAGGTCATGATCTCAGGGTCATGAGATCAAGCCCCCAGTCAGGTTCCACGCTCAGCACAGGGTCTGCTTGAGATTCTCTCTCCCTCTCCCTCTGCCGCTTGCTACCCCCCTCCCCACCAAAATAATCACTCTTAAGAAAAGAAGAATGGCTTACGAGCAGACGTATGCCTACCAAATTCAAAACCATATTTAAAACAAATTCTCTTTCCAGAAAAACCCTGTAAAGTTATAATTAAAGTTATTAGAATAGGGGGCAGGTGCCTGGGTGGCTTAGTTGGTTGAGCATTCCACTTGATGTTGGCTCAGGTCATGAATTCATGGGTCATAGGATGGAGTCCCATGTTGGGCTCTGTGCTCAGTGGGCATCTGCTTCAGATTTGCTCCCTCTGCCCCTCCATGCTTTCTTTTTCTCTTTCTCAAATAAATAAGTAAATCTTTAAAAACTAAAGCTATTAGAATGTACATGTTTATACATAACATACAGACAACATATTAGTCTGTGGGCTTGAATATTCAGATAAATATATATAAGGCTTCAATATCAAAATCATCACACATATATTATTATTTGTATGTTTCTTTAAACTACCACAGGGTTTTCTTTCCATTACAGTTAGGCTGTGAATTGTCTCAAATTTATTAGGAAGACTACTTTTTCAGCCAGCTGGTAGAGGCAAGAGAACACCGATTTAAATTTACTTCCTTGTCTTTTGTTTCTGTCTCCTCTCCCTTCTCAAGATATATCAGTGACATCAGCTGGTACATTCTAACTTCTTTCAAAAAAGTAAATAAATGAAAAAAAAAAAAAAGAAAACCAACCAACAGCCAAAAACATGCATTGTTCAAACTCCTTGAGTTCTTTTAGTTTCAGAGAAAAATTGAGGGAGTTCTTTCTCTGTGTTATAATCTTGTTGGATTCAGACTATATTTACTTAGTTTATTCTATAATTAAGAAGGGAGAAAGATTTTCCCTTTTGGTAACAAATGTGTTTTATCCCACATAATTCTGTAGTTATTATAGTGAAATAGGAAGAGTTGGGCGTTCAACCACATGGCCCCCTTCTTACCCATAGTTATCCCACTTGCTGAAACTGTTTTGCCATTCTCTTCAGTCCCTGTTGGGCTCACATGCCTCAGTTAAGATTTTCTTTTTCATTTTCCTTTCTTGGTGACTGTACCAACATGGCTACCAGAAGGAGAGGTGTTGACACATAAGTGATGTGTGAAGGCCGTTAGCTAGCAGTTGCCTATTGCTCACGTCTTCTTTTTTTTTCCCCCTGACTGAAGCCGGTTTTGTTTGATTTCTGCCCCAAATGAGGTTTTTAGAGTATGTGAGGAAAATATCTTTGGTAAGAGAAAACAAACAAAATGTAAAAAAAAAAGAGTTTTTCCCTCACCATCCAAAATCTTTGTGATGATTTTGTTTCTGAAGATAATTTTAGAAAGTCATCTCTGTACCCTGAGAACACAAATTTGTCCTTGTTCTTGACAGCCCAGAGTGTTCAAGATGAGGACTTCTCTAAACAAGTAGCTTAACATGAAATGATTATGAATGTTTGGAAATTCCATGCTGGATTTGTGGAGAGAAAGTGTCATTATCTTAGGAGGTGAACATTTTTGCTTGGACTGAATATACACTAATTCTTTCAAAGGATGAATTATCTTTCAGATAATAGTTCTGTATAATCGGTGGGGGTGCAAGTAGGATGTGATTTTCTGGCCATGTAGTGCCACAAGGCAGGCTTGGAAGTCAGACTTTGATGCAACTCTGGCTACATAACATGTAGAGATCATGAGTTTGGGAGTTTGGGTGCATCTCTTAATTTCACTAGACCTCAGCTTCTTCAATCATCTTAACTCTGTGTGTGTGTGTGTGTGTGTATGTGTGTGTGTGTGTTTGTGTATCTTGTCCCAGTGTGTTTGTGTGTGTGTGATGCATGATGTGTGTAAATGCTAGCTTTGTCCAATTAGCTAAGATATATAAAAGCACCAAACCAAGTGCTTAAAAAATAGTAGATACTATTTTAAGTTTAAAAACTGAGCATGTGAAGAGTGAATTATAAACATTAAAAAACCTGGAATGTGTTAAGTACCATCACAGAGTCAAATCAGTGGGCATTTAATTTGGTTACGTTGAGCTGTTAGTGACAGTGAGCTGTCAGTGTTATGAAGAAAATAATGTGGGGACCATCTCTCTAGGAGCAAAACTTTGTGCCATCTGTCTATTAAAGAGGAAGAATTTCCAATGATCAGTCTTTCTGAAACTACTGCTTCCATTAACCAAATAAAGGTTTTTATATTGTGGTGTGATAACAAACGTTGGCTGGACATGGTTTCACCAGGAATTTACTAAGTGTATGGAAATACCCAGTGTGGGCTCAGTTTCCTTCTCCAAGGAGATGGTTGTCTCGTTAGAGAAATCAAGATATCCATGAATAAAGCAATGAAACCCAGCCTTGTACTGAATTGAATTATGTATTGAATTCCAAAATGTGTTTCAAATGGAAAGGGTGCCAGAGCCAAATAGAAAGAGTGCCTGTCCAGATACTGTGAAGACCTACTGGCCCTGGTTGCCTGAGATGACTGTCCACCTTCTCTGCCTACTTCTTTTGGAGAGTAGCTCTTTGGCTACAATCACATGGTCCTGGGAGGAACTATTGATCTTTTTTTTTCTTTTTTTCCTGACTTGCTCCGTATACACTCCCAACCCTGCCCCCATCCAGGGATCGGTAAACATGTCACCCTCTTACTCAACAAGGATTGGTCATAATCAGGGAATGACTCTAGCCAGGCTAGATGGAGTACTTTCCTGAGTATCTTTTGAACTGGAATTGGGATTTTTTTTTTCTCTTTTTGGTGGTGAAGTTAGTAAGATATGAGCCTGGAGCTTATAATATCCATAGTTTCAGCTTCATGGACAAAATCTGATTTTGAGAAAGATGGCAATGGTCAGAGAAAGAGTTGGAGATACCAAAGAGAGAGAGAGAGAGAGAGAGAGAGAGGGGGAGTGAGGCCCTGGTTCCCCTTGTTGCTGACCCTGAATTTTAAACGGGGTTCTTTTCACCCTTAGTCAGAGTCCTAAGTTGGGTGATGCCATCCTGTAAGACATTGCTTACCTCATTTGCCTATTTTCATCACCAGGGTAATTACTGCAGGTCCCATTTAAGCGTGGGGCAGACTCCTTTCCGTAGCAATTTTCAGAGGAATTCCTTTAAATCAGAACCAGTCATGCACATACATGTAATATTGTTCAGCCCCGAGAAAGAAGAAACTTTTGCCAATTTACAACATGGGGTGGGGGAATTGGGGAGATATAGTTTAAGGGTGCAAACTTGCAGCTAGTAGATAAATAAGCTCTGGAGCTCTTTTTTTTTAAATTTTTTTTAAAATTTTTATTTATTTATGATAGGCACATAGTGTGAGAGAGAGAGAGAGGCAGAGACACAGGCAGAGGGAGAAGCAGGCTCCATGCACCGGGAGCCCGACGTGGGATTCGATCCCGGGTCTCCAGGATCGCGCCCTGGGCCAAAGGCAGGTGCCAAACCGCTGCGCCACCCAGGGATCCCAAGCTCTGGAGCTCTAATGCACAATACAGTGATTATCATTAACAATACCGTACTGTAAACTTCAAAGTTGCTAAGAGACTAGTCCTTAACTGTTCTCAACACAGAAAGAAATTATAATTATGTGACATAATAAAGGGGCTATCTAATGCTGCTATAGTAATCATAGTGCATACATAAACGAAGCAATCAAATAAAGGATTAATTTAAAAGAACCTAAATAAGTAGAAATCGAATTTATATGATTGAGTACATAACCTCCATCTTTTTATGTTAAGCAGAGTATTGTTGGTTTCCCCACTTCCTGGCTTTCTTGCTTTGGTTTATTTTGCTACACTTTACATAGCTGTAAAATACAGATAATGATTACCCATGACGTACCGAAGAGGTAGTATAGGATAATGGTTAACAGCATAGCCTCTGGAAAAAAGACCTCCTCGGGTCAAATCCTGCCTCTACCATTTTACATTTACTTGTCTGTGGTTTCTTGGGACCTAGGGGAAATCACTTAACCTTTTGCTGTTTTAGTTTCCCTATTTGTAAAAATGGTGGTCAAGCAATAACTACCTTATAAGGTTGTGTGTGATGCGTGTGTAGTGAATTCATGTGTTTGAAGAAGTTCACATAATGTATACTGCATAAGTATTAGTATTGATTATAATGATCTCATTCAGTTGTAGCTGGGTTAAATACAATCCGTATCACAACACCTTCTTCACGAGGAGGACTCAGTAAATGTCAATTTCTGGGGCTGTTGATACTTGGGTCTTGTTCCAGCTCTTCACTGACCATTGGCATACCATCGCCACTTATTAAAGTGACATTTTATCATGTTTTACTTACGCCAAATGCTCTCAGTGGGCCTATTCCCTGTAGGTCAGACCATCTCTATCCTAATCATTTTCATCTATTCCCCAGGATCGCCTCACATGATCACTTCACTGAGTTAAAAGATTTTTCTCATCACTCATTGGATGCCAAGACCCGTGAGGAGTCTGAGATTTTAGCTCCCTTGCAAGCTAACGAGTTAACCTGCCACCAAATCATGGATGTTGGCAAAAGACATGGCATTCCTGGGCCAGTACTCACAGCACAGCAAGCAGCATGAGCCTAGTGTTTGCAAGGTTGTCCTCACGTCAGAAGTCCCCTGGTGGGAGGATTCGGAGGGGCCCCGGGTGGGTGTTGCATGCAGTGGGCTGGTGTCATAGCTGAGGAACTCAGGATGCCTAATATTCTTTGATCAGAAAGCAAAACTCAATAAATGGCAATTTCATAAAGCTTAGTTCCAAGGTGGAATCTGAAACCATATTTGTTCCTATATTGCACGAAAAACGATTGATCTATCCTGCATTTTGGATGAATCCTGTCCCCATGGATCATTTTGTGACCTCATAGATCGGCCATTGAAAAATATTGGTTTCCTAAGCTACGTAAATATTCCAAATGTTAATACATTTCAATTAATTATTAAAAAAAATATGTGAATACCATCATGGACCTCAACAGAAAAAAATCAAGTGTTGGGAAATAATCGAGTTCACGGTATCAGACACTAGATTTCCAAAATTCTAATTTTCCTGATATTTTTAACTGGGATAAATATTATGCTATTCTAATATTCCATGAAGAAATCAAAAATCCAGCTTGCAACTCAAACATTGACATAATTGCTTTCCTGTGAGACAAGAATTATTTCAATATGCTAGAAGCATTCTGTGTACTTTCCATTTCATCTCATAGAATACTTAAGAGGTTTGTGCTCAAGAGTCAAAATTTTGAAAAATTAGTAATTTTTACTGCTTCATCAAAGATACTTTTCAGTAATGGTGGTGAAGAATGCAGTAGTGTTCTAGTATAGTTTGCTGCCCCGCCTTATGCATGCTAAGTTGCCAGCAGTTGTACCACCCCTGTGGGTTTTGTTTTGTCTTGTTTTTCAGCATTAGTGCAAATGTCAATGCAGGGAAATAGCAGGTAGCATCTTAGTATTACTATGAAAATAATTTTGACCTTGTGGACCCCTGGGAATGGTGTCAGATACTCCCAGATGATGTTGGACCATTCTTTGACAGCTACTGGGGTAGCAAACCCTGTTAGGAGGCTGTTACCAAATGAAAATTGATGGGGACCTGAACATCGATGTAGAAACATGAACGAAAGGTGACTTGAGAAATGGAGCAACTGATTCTGACTTGTCTGAGAAAAGTTCAAGTCCAGATACCTGGTAGCCGCAGGAAAATGAAACTCAATATGGAAGGTTGTGATTTAATGATTTATGTGAAGGAAGCATCCACACATAGTTTGAGGTCATGGAAGTGTGCATAGCATAGTGGCTGAAGGCACGATCTGCCTTGGTTCAAATTTGAGTTCAGCCACTTTCTTGGTCATTTAGTGCCTTGGCTTCCTCATCTGAAAAATGAAAAAAAAAAGTGGTATTACCTACATCAAATGGTGGGTATGAGGATTGCAGGAGTTCATACTTGCAAACTGTTTAGAATGGTGCTTGGCACATCATTATACATCCACACATCTATTATACATTTTTTAATTTATTTTTTTAAGTTTTTTAAAATTTTTATTTATTTATGATAGTCACAGAGAGAGAGAGAGAGGCAGAGACATAGGCAGAGGGAGAAGCAGGCTCCATGCATCTGGAGCCCGACGTGGGATTCGATCCGGGGTCCCCAGGATCACGCCCTGGGCCAAAGGCAGGCGCTAAACTGCTGCGCCACCCAGGGATCCCCACACGTCTATTAAACCATGGACATGAAATTCATATATAGACATGAGTTGTATGTGCACATATATATGTATATAATTTTGCTAAGGAACAAAGTAGAAAAATGTAAGTATATGAGATTGCGCTAGAAGAATATTGGGAGAGAAGAGGGCTGAAGATGAAGCACGACTGCTAGGAGCCATGAAGGGAGACAGTGATGTGGGAGGCAGGGAAAAACTCTGAAGAGCAGCATCATGAAAGCCCAGGAAGAGTGTGCAACCGGGTGGACTTGAGGCAGAAATGTGAATCACGAGATGGGAGCTACTCCACCTGCTTTGTTCTCATCTCAAATCCTTGGACTTAGCACAGTACCTGATATACAGCAGGTGCCCAATAAATACTTGGGAATGAAAATGTTCTAAAGAAATTGGAAAGTTAAGGGCCTGCTGTAGTTACTTACGTGCAGCGGGAACAGGTCAGCTGGGGACTGAGACCCCTACTACATAGCACCAAACTAATCTCAGAGTTTGATGTGAAATTTTTGTTGTTGTTTTGAGAGAGAGAGAGAGAGAGAGAGAACACGTGCACACATGAGCCGAGGTGGGAGGGCAGCAGGGGGAGAGGCAGAGAGAATTTTAAGCAGGCTCTACACTCTAAGTGGAGCTGGACACCGGGGCTCCATCCCTCCACCCCGAGGTCAGGACCCCCTGAGATCAGGACCTGAGCGGAAATCAAGAGTCAGATGCTTAACCGACTGAGCATCTCAGGCGGCCCTTGATGTGAAAATCTTAACCTACGTTCTAACCCTTAGAGTTACTGCATCTTATTGTACTGTTGTTTCATTACAATTTTATAAAACTAGCCTGGAGTCTCATTTTTTAAGTAAGTGAATTCTGCTCATGATCACAGTAATATTCTTAGTCTTCTTTCTAAATGTCAAAGTTAGTCATTAGCTAGAAGACCTGGTCATCACCCAGGCCACTGGATGACTCAAGATTCCGTCATTTGACCTCATATTGAAAATATGAGGGCCAAACAGAGTTTATCTGACAAGCAGCACTGTAGCAATGTTTTCTGCTTTTCAGTTTTACTGTACAGAAAAACATAGTCGGCTCTAAAATACTGGTTTTTCTTTTATTGAGCCAATGGCAGTATGTTGCTTTTTCTTAAGAATGGTCCAGTTATAAAAATCTGCACTGGGGAGGTGGTTATAACTGAATGCTAGCACCACATTTTCTGACCTGCTTAGGCCAGTGGATTCGATTTAACTGGTGTCAGAATGAATTTCTTCAATTGTAACATTAATTTTGCCACTTCCTTGCTGAAAAGCCTTCTGTGGAGTATATATTCAAGCCTTTTCAATCTGGCCAAATTCCTTTATGTGAATCTCCCTGCAGAAACCCTATACTAGAGTTACAGTGGTCAGCTTCCTTTTCTTTAACTCTTCATTCCACTATTTATCTTTTGTAGATCTATTCTTATCTATCTCACAGTGTTTGCTTTGAGTGGAATTTTTTCTGTTATGTTAATAACAGATGTTATGTTAATCTCCAATGGATTATTAGTGGTGCTTAAGAATATGCCATCAGTTTTTGTATGCAGTCCTTTTATACATAAATCTGCTGACTCTTTTAAAATTGAAATGGCTGGATTTAGAGGCTATTGAATTTTCTGTGTGGAGAACCATATTTTCCACAAATATATGACAGTTAGGTCTCTTCCTTTCCAATTTTTGTCAAATAATTCTATTGACTTGCATTTACTAGAAACTACACTACAATGTTCAGTAAAAGTAATGATAGCTGGCATGCTTGTCTTTTTTCCCTGACATTTAAAATAATGCTTCTCAAATTTCATCATTAAGCTACTTGATGAATAAGTATATATGAGAGTCAGCATTCCAAATGGTAAAGAGCTAGGACTCTGGACTGACTTGCCTGGGTTTAAATTCCAGCTCTGTCACTTACTGCTGTGTATATCAGATACATTAACCCTGGCTTGATGATAGCACCTAATCATAGGGTTGTTGTAAAGATTCAATGAATAAATACTTGCAAAGTGCTTAAAACTATCTGATACATAGCAAGCATGATATAAGTGTTCCTTATATAATATATTGAATTCATCATTTGAAATTTCTCATTCAGTATATTAACTTTAATAATGTTATTATATTGAACAGCTTTTAAGTTCCCAAGATGTCATATTTCATAATGAGTTTTTAAAAAGACATAGTTCACTTCTATTCAATATTGTCCTGGAGGTTCCAGCCAGAACAATTATATAAAAGACATCTAGATTGGAAAGGAAGAGATAAAGCTACTCACAGATGACATGATATTGTATATAGAAATCTTAGAGGAAAAAAAGAAAGAGATTCTGGGAAATTCAAACACATATACACACATGCACAGACAGACACACACACACAAACCATGAGAACTGATAAATCCATCCAACTTGCAGGGTACGGTATCAATACACAAAAATTAATTGTATTTCTGTATAACAGCAATGAGCAATTAAGAAGGAAATTAAGAAAATAATTCTAGTTATGGTAGCACCCAAAAGAATAAAATATTTAAGAATAAAGTTAGGGATGCCTGGGTGGCTCGGTTGTTTGGTGCCTGCCTTCGGCCCAGGGCATGATCCTGGAGACCCACCATGGAGTCCCACGTTGGGCTCACTGCATGGAGCCTGCTTCTCTCTCTCTCTGCCTCTCTGTCTGTATCTCTCATGAATAAATAAATAAAATCTTAAAAAAAAATAAAGTTTAAAAAGTTATACACTGAAAACTAAAACATTTTTGAAAGAAATTAGGGAAGATCTAAATAAACAGAAAGATATCTCTTGCTCATGGATTGGAAGACTTATTATTAAGATGAAAATATTCCCCAAACTGATCTACAGATGCAATATAATCCCTGTCAAAATTCCAGCTGCCTTTATAAAAAAGAAGGTGACAAACTAATCCTAAAGTTATATGTAAATGCAAAGGTCCCAGACTAGCCAAACCAATCTTGAAAGATAACAAAGTTAGATTTCCTGATTTCAAAATTTACTACAAAGTGATAGTAATCAATGCAGTGTGGTACTGGCATAAGGATAGATATAAGGGCAGCCCGGGTGGCACAGCGGTTTAGTGCTGTCTTCAGCCCAGGGTGTGATCCTGGAGACCGGGATGGAGTCCCACGTCCGGCTCCCTGCAGGGAGCCTGCTTCTCCCTCTGCCTGCGTCTCTGCCTTTCTCTCTGTGGATGAAACTTGAGAATATGCCAAAAGAGAAGAAACATTCGTAAAAGATCAGTATCACATGATTCCATTTATATTAAAGGTCCAAAATAGGAAAATCCAGAGAGACAGACAGATCAGTGGCTTTCCAGTTCAGAGAGCTGGGATTGGTGGTGACTGCTAGAGGATTTGGGATTTCTTATTGGAGTGATGAAAGTGTTCTGGAAAGGTTGCCCAACTGCATGAATGTACTGAAAACCACTGAATTGGACACTTAAAAAGGGTGAATTTTATGGTATGTGAATCACATCTCAAAAATGTTAAAAAATGCATGGTTGGTTTAAATTTCTAGTATTTAATTCAGGATATTTGCATATATGTTTATGAGTGAAGTTGTTCTTTGCTTCTCTGTGCTTACACGGTCTTTATTTAGTTTTGGTATCTGAACCTGAATAATTTGGCTTTTCTCTTATGTATGAACTTTGTTTCTCTTCAGATCTTATTCCACTTTAGCACTAATTCCTAGCTCCTTCTGCCTACTTAAGGACTTAATTCTGTCAAATTCTCCCTCTCTTCCCTACATTAATACTTTCTTCTTCTCTACTATCTCCTTGGTAATTCTAGTAAGTATTCAAAAGTAATATAATTCCTCTTATTGTGAAAGCATCCTCCTTTGACCTCACATTCATTTCCAGCAACTACTGTGTTTCTCTGCTCCTCATGATAGCAAAGCTTACTGAAAAATTTATCTATGGTTACCAGCATCTTTTCCTTCATCCTCTCTCAGAGCTATTTTATTTTATTATCATATATGATATATTAATATATCATAATATATAAATATTATACATAATATTTATTATATATTATAATAAGTATATAAACATTATACAATAATTTATTTAATGTGTATTTATGTATATTTATAATATATAAATATTATATATAATACTTATATTATATATAATATTTATTTATTTATTTATTTATTTATTTATTTATTTAGAGCATGTGCTAGCAGAGGGAAGGGCAAAGGGAGAGGGAGAGAAACAGACTTCCTGCTCGGCACTGAGCCCCAAGCGGGTCTCAATCTCATGACCCTGAAATCATCACCTGAGCCAAAATCAAGAGTTGGATAGTTAACCAACTGAGCCACTCAATCACCCCTTTTAGGACCATTTTAATCAGGCTTTTTGTCCTCATTTAGCCACTAAAGCCATAGTTAGCTCCCCATTGTTAAATTCTACTAATCAGCTCTCTGTTATCATCTTACGTGAACTCTCAGAAGCATTTGATTAGATGATAACTCTCTTCTTGAAATATTTTCAATTTACTTTTGGGATGCTATTTTATTGGCTGTATGATTGAAGGTCATGGCTTTTTGCTAGCTATCAGCCTAAGATCATGCTCAAATCCTACGGTTTTGACCAAAAAGAGAGTTTCGGACCTCATGAAGAGTCCAGCCCCCCTTTAGGACTTTTCATCTGATTAAGTCCTACCAGGCTTACCAGGATAATCTTGCTTTTGATTAAGTCAGAACAAAGTTATTTACGGCCTTAATTACATCTCAAAATACCTTCACCTTGGCCATATTCTATTGGTTAGGAGCAAGTCACAGGTCTTGCCCACACTTGAAGAGTGGGCAGAAGAGCTTCAGAGCATGAAGCACCAAGGAGTAGAACTCATAGGGGCCATCATGTAATGATACCTACTGTACTCCTTATCTGTTTGATCTCTACAGTTGTAATTCCTCAGGACTTGGTTCTCATGCCCCGTTGTTTGTTGTGCTGAATATCTTTGGCCTTTCCCCATTTGATTTCTCCCTTCTCTGATTTGTGGCCTAAGAGGTGATTTGAGTGCATTGTATCAACATCTTCCCTTGTTCTTGTCCTTCCTGTTGGTCGCGGGGAAGAGGGTGAGGTTGGGCTATTTATTCCTCTAGCCTCTTAACTGCTGTGTTGCTTCCCTTGACTAAAAGTTACAGCTCTTGTCAGCGGGCCCTGTCCATTTGGCCACCTCCTCTGTGGTCCTGGTAACAACTCCCTCCTCTTACCCCCTTAGGTTTCCTGCATTATTCTTTACCCTGAACTGCCACACCACTTAAATAGACCCTTCGTTAGATTCTTCTCAAGGTGTATGGTTGAAGTCTGCTCCTTGGACTGATGGGTAAGTCTCCAAGCTCTCTTTTGTTCATCTCATTGGGTCTCATGGATTTAAATTTCATGATTCCACTGATGACTCCTAAATTTTTATCCATAGCCTGAACCTCTTCGCTGGAATTCTTGCTCGAAATTTCCACTTGGATAAGTTCCATATATTACAGACTTCACATGTCCCAAACCTCTAACTCTGATTCTTACCCAGCTTCTAACCTCAAACCTGACCTTTCCACATATTTTCCAGTCTCAGTAAATGGTAACATCTTTCTTTCAGCTACGGAGGCCAAACAGTCTGGACTTCTTTTTGGCTTTCCCCCTTTCTTTCACACTCCTGATTTGATCTAACCAATCCTCTTCTCTCTCTCTTCAGGTTTTAACTACGTCTTACACATACCCCCCTACTTCCACCGTGGAGTAAGCCGTTATGGTCTCCAACCTGGACTACTTGACTAGACTTCTAATTTCCCTGCCTCTTTCCTTACTCTTTGCATGTCATTCCAGTCTTTTCTGAACGAAGCTGTCACAGTGATCTGTGACAATATATGTCACATCTTTTCTCTTGTCTCTTCAAAATCCTTTGGTGGCTTCTCACCTCATAGGGAGCTAAAGACTTTAAAATGGCCTAAAAGGCTTCTTGTGGTCTGGCCTCCTGCTACAACGCTGACTCTGCTCTTAACTTCTTGCTCATCCACTCCTGTCTCCTTGCTATTCCTTGAATGTGTTGTGCATGCCCCTGCCTCAAAGCCTTTGAGCAACTTGTGCCTGGGATGCTTGTTCCTTATATCTCTCTGTGTCTGGCTCCTTCAAATAACACCTTTTCACTAAGTCTTCTCTGGCATTCTCTATAAAATAGCATCCTTCCCTTCACTTCTGTGCTCTTCTTCCTCCTTACCTTTGTTTATTTTTTTCTTCCTGTGACTTTTATCCTCTGAAATGCTATACATTCTCTTTATTTGTGATCTGCTTCTCATTCTGCACCCCCACCCCCTGCAACTAGAACGTACCTTAATACATGAAGGGCTTTGTTTTGTTTGATCCTTTTTCTCCAGCACCTAGGATGCTGCCTAACATGTGGTGCTGCTCAATAGTTGCTGAGTAAATAACTAAGTCGCTTAATGAAGCAGCTTGTGTGATTAGGTATTATAATAGTTTGATAGACAACATCTCTACAATCTCTAGAGTTATTTTGTTTGGGAGCTCCTGACCCATGGTAAGTTGGAGGTAGTGCTGACATAGTTGTGGTGCTAGAGATCTTTGGGGGGGTCTTTGGATCAGTTCTGGTCTTAAGACTGTGTTTTCTTTTTTCCTGCTTTTTCAGGTCCAACACTTCCTGATAGACCACAGTCCCTAAAAGCAAGTGGATTGTTTTTTAATCCTCCTACATGCTCATGGTAGTTTCAACACAGCTGAGGCTTCAGGGAGGATGTCTGGTTCTGACTACTCACCTGCCGGAGCTTTCCTTGCTCACTACATCGCCTTTCTGTTCTGTTTCTGGTCTGTGGAGATACTTATCTTGATTTTGTAGCCAGCTAATGTCATTGAGCTTTTATCTTTTTATACATTTCCAATCATAGTTGAGGGTTTGGAACAGAGAGGGTGTGGTAATTTATGAACTCACTAAACCATCTTGACTAGAAGTCCCCACGCACTTCCAAACAAAGTTCGGATTATTGCCAAATTTAAAATCTGGGAGATAGCACATAAAAATTCGGGTTTTACACTTTATCTCGAAAATTGGTAACATCTGGCAACACTCAGCCTACATTTCTACATATGACAACTGAGTGGAGGTAAGTAAACACTAAGACCCTTCAGTGGGTCAAGTACTCTACACGTTGCCAAGTTCTTACTGCTGCACATTTTCTTAAGCTTGACAGAAGTGATTTCACTCCTTTGCCTTGTGGAGGCATTTTAATTTGTGATTACTATTTTGGGTAAATTATGAGCTAAAGCATCAGGTAATTTATTAAAAGTTTAAAAAATAAAAGCCACCAAAACCACATTATTTATTTTTGAATAGTGTGTGTGAAGTGGAGAGAGAGAGAAAGAAGAGAGAGAGAGAGAGAGAGAGAGAGAGAGAGAGAGAGAGAGAGAGAGAGAAGTGAGAGAGAGGTTGGGAGAGCGAGAGAAAACATTCTATGTTTTTTCTTCCTAGTGTGAGTTTTTTTCTCCTATCTTTTCCAGTCCAAAATTTCCAAGCCTACTAAACCTACAACTTTTCCATTTTAGGCCAGACTCCTTCCCTTAAATAAATTTCTTTTGGATAAAACTTTATATCAGGCACTACCCTGGAATTGAGTGATGCTATTACACAGTAACACAGCACTGAGAATGTAAAGTGTCTATAAGATCTCTCCAATTCAAGAAAGAACTAACTCTTGGTAATACTGACAAGCTTTTCTTCCTAAATTGAACTGCGTTGTTATGAGAAACAGATTTTTCATGCATATGAGAATCTAGGTGATCAGCTCCTTTTGCCCAACTACTGCAGATACTCTTCCTAGAATGATCTGTGGCCAGTTTCAAGCATTTTTATACTTCTTGAATTATAAATTTCTGGTTTATACTAAATAGTCACCGTCTGTCCCAAAATGGACAAGTCTGTGCAAGAGCAACCATGGAACAGACATTTGCTTAGCTTATGTGATTTGTAGAATATCAGAAAAGCCTACTGCTCCCCATGCTTTCCCTGCCAGAGAGTCATGTGTTAGAAATGATGATATTTCTTACTTATTCAGGTTGATGCTATGAAGCTATTGTTGAATAGCAAATAAGTCCTCTTATGTTTGTGCCATTTGTCATCTCCTTGTAGATTTCAAGTTTGCAAGGGTGGTTTACATAATGCAACTTGCTATTTTCTGAATACTCTGCCAGAGAACTGGATGACACTATTATATACTTACTTACTACTTGCCTTACCACTTACTTATTACTTACCTGTGCCTAGGCAAGGGGGCTTGTTGTGGTCCAGATAGTTTAATTTTTGAAGTATGGTTTTGAAGTTGTAATTGTAGTCTATTTTTCTGTTGAATTATTTCCCTTCCAAAAGTTAGAATTCCTTCAACACATTTACTAATGTTTATCTCTGCATTTCCCAAGAAGAGTCAGATGGGACAAGATTTACAGAAAATCAAACATTAAGCACAAAAGTGAGCAATAAAATTAGATATTATTAATATTTGTCTAACCCAGGTTTGTTTTTTCTCCTAAACTTGAGTTGGATCAATTCACCTTGAATTACAAATGCTTTCATTTATCATTTTTATTATTTTGTTGTTTGAATACAAGTCTCAATGGTTGATTTCATTCCACATTTGAGGAAATCTTTAGCTGCTTGCTTAGGGACTAGATGGCAAGTTACAATTTCTTGGGAAGGAATGGTTCATAGAATGGGATAGGAAAATGGGCTTTGTGGATCTCTCTATATCACCTGAGCCTAAGGTTGGGTAATCCTGTTTGAGCTTTCTAGATTTAAGAGTCTCTCTTAAGTCAGGATAGGCTCTTTCTTTCCAGAAGTTCTAACAATTTCTTTTTCCTTACCTTACTGTATATCTAGATAGATATAGATTTTTTTAGACAGGAAGGGAGGGGTGGAGATGGCTGGGGGGTGGGTGGGAGAGAAAGAGAGAGAATCTTGAGCAGGCTGAGCCCCACATGAGGCTCCATCTCACAAGCCTGAGATCATGACCTGAGCTGAAATCAAGAGTCAGATGCTTAATGGACTAAGCCACCCAGATGGCCCAGTTCCTACACGTTTCAAGCTCAAAGCCCTCCATGTTTAAAAAAAAATCAATCTACAGAGTGGAGTACCCTGTCTTTTGAGGTTTTGGGATGTGTTGGAAGTTTATCTTAAATTCCAACTGCAATAGTGTTATTCTTAAAAAGCAGTCCTGCCTTTTCTGCTTCCCTAGTAGTAGTGTGGGTGTCCCTTTAATGCTGAACTACAACCTACCTGACCAGGATCCACAAGACATCTCCTTTTGTTAGACTTCTCTGATGGCCAGGACACAGAGTCATTCAGGTAAACTCACACAAGCAGGGATATTTTGTAAGGACCTGAGGAGATGAACTCCTCCTTAGCAGGTGTACAGCATCCTTAATGGAATCCCGTTCATCATTGTTCAGCATCAGCTACTGTAACTCTACTGATCTAAATAGCATCTTTGGTGACCTGGTCATTTGCCCTCAAAAGTGGGCATCCATTGCTCCTCTCAAATTCTAATACTTGAACTTTTAAAAAAATTTCTGCTTCTCTCTTTTTCTGACTCATTTTCTGCTGTTTTTTCCCCCTGTTGCTTCTGTCGTTGTCGTCTTCTTCTTCTTTCTCTTCTTCTTCTTTCTTCCTCTTCCTCTCCTCCTCCTCCTTCCTCTTCTTCTTCTTCTATTTTCTCCTCTCTCTCATTCTCAAATTTGATCTTCCTTGAACTTCTAATACCTTGCTACTCAAATCTGATCCTCAGCCCAGTAGTATCACTATTAACTAAGAACTTGTTAGAAATGCAGAATCTCAGGTCCCCTTTCCAGACTTGAATCATATTCTGTATACTAACAAGATCCTCAGATCTGGAGAAGTGTTGCTTCAGTATGCTAACTGCTTAACCTTTTCCTCCCTCTGCTCCCACCTTCTTATCTGTTTTCATTCTTTCACCACCATTATTTGGTTTAGGTCCCACAGTCCATGATTTGAATGACACTCTCACCAATAGTCTTAACTCCCTGTCCCTTTGTCTCTTAAGCATTTTCCCCTCCATTTATGTGACAGAATTCCAACTCTGAATGAATGCATCTTTGTTCTCTCTATGCCTACGACTGAACAACCTGGCATTGCCACAAAAAGTCACCCATCAGGGCAGATTGGTGCCAATACATTGGGCCCTTTAAGTCTGCCAATTCTTTGTTCCCCAGTAAATTCTCTCCCTCTATTTTCAAAAATTATTTTAAACATTCTACATTCTATTCAAACCTCAAAATATTCTTAGCTCCTCCTCAGTCTCAGCAGATGACTTCACCTCCTACTTCCTGGAGAAAATAGAAGGGATCAGATGGGAACTCCCTCAGCTTCCTGCTACCAAATTCATACAGTTCCATCTGTACTCATGTTCTTCTCTTTTCCTTCTATTTTAGCATAGGATGTAGTCTTCTGATCACTTAAGGCCAATTTCACAACTTGTTTTGGATTTCATTCCTTCATGCTTTATTAGGCTTTATCATTTCCCTCTCTTCACCTCCACTCTGCTATTTATTCAACATATCCTTCTCACTTGGGTTATTTCCAACTACATTTAAACTTGTTCATGTCCCTTCTATCTTAGCAACCACCTTGGCATCGTTGATTGGCTTAGTCAGTTAAGTGTCTGCTTTTGGCTCAGTTTATGATTCCAGGGTCCTGGAATTGAGCCCTGCATCAAGGATCCCTGCTCAGTGGGGAGCCTGCTTCTTCCTCTCTTGCTCCCCCTGCTTGTACATGCTTTCTCTCTCTCTGTCAAATAAGTGAATATATTTTTTAAAAAAACCAACCAACCAACCAACCAACCAACCAACCAACCACCTTTTCTTGACTCCCATTTCATCCCACCCAATTCCTTTCAGTCTTTCCCATTTATTTAAATCTGAATTTTCTAAAGACTTTTCATTATTTGGTGAGTCCATTTTTTCACCTCTAACTCACTTCTTAACTTTTGCCATTATGACAGCTATTTCTAACTCTGCACCAGAACAACTGTGGCTAAGGCCACCAATGACTTCCATAATTTAAATCCAATGGATGCTTTCCAGTAACTTTTTTCTGATCTCTAAGCACTCTTGCTAACTCCATGTGGTTGGTAATGTGTTAATTTAGGCTCCGAGGTTTTTGCTATCCAGATTTTCCTTCCTATTTTCTAACATTTCCTTCTTTGTTACTTTGTAGGCACCCTTCTTTGGTTGTATGTTCTGAGCACTATTCCCTTTCCACTTTATATTCTGTTATAGCCTGTGTTCTCTAGATCAGATGTTATTGTGATAGACATGGGAGTGCAAGGTGTTCATTATTAACCAACACCTGTGGCAAGAAGGCAGAGATGTGAAAACGAAGTTGAATTTTAAGACAGTCCCAACCAAGCTTTGGCCAATCTGGGAATGAGTGTGGGGGCACTCTCAATCATTGAACATTAAATTGAAATGGCTGAGCCTTCATACACCCGCCTTACTCATTCATCAGATATGAGGTGCCCAGAAAAGGCATGAGATCCTGCAGGGAGGTTCTCTTAGCCAAAGAATATGCAGAATGAGCTGAGAGTTAAAGAATATCTGTTGAGAGATGTGAGTAGTATATCTTTATGTCTATCACATATTCTCTTTTTGGGCAGTATTTTCCATGTGGATGGTTCATTTTCATTGTTTGGCTAATGATTCTCAAATTTATACATCTAGTCCAGACCAGACCAGACCATACACTGAATTGCCTATTCAGTATTTCTACTTGAGTATCTCAAAGAGTTCTTGTAGTCTCAGTGTGTCTAAACCTCTTAACAAATCTCTTTAATATCCTATGAATCTATTCACCTCTCTCTTTTTCTACTGCTATTGCTCTAGCCCATGTGACCTTTTTCCTCTAGCCTGAACTCCTGCAAAGTCACTCTATTTGGTTTTCCCATATCCACTCTACTTCTTTCATCATCTTATTTTATTATAAATAGAGTAATATTTTCAAATACAATTTTGAGTATGTTACCTCCTCTCTATGCCTGAAACCCATACCTTGAGGGTCTTAACATTATTGTTTTAGGTACAGACCAAAATAATGAGTACAGCTCTCAAGGGCTTCTCAAGTTAGCTCCTATCTGTGTCTCCAGCATGACCTCAACCTACTCTTTTCCTTAGTCCCTGCATTCCAGTGGTACTAATTTATTATTTATTTTTATATTTTCTCTAATGGGTTCAAAGATTCTCACAATGCTTTTCTCTCTACTAGTAATACTCCTCTCTCATTTTTCAGTTTGTTAGCTCTTCTCCAATTTTCAGCTCAAACCTCATTTTATCAAGTAAGTCTTCCTTAAGCTTCCTATATTGTGTCAGTCTCTCAGAGTATTTTGCTTTATTTCTTCTTAGCACATGTGTTAGAATGTAAATGTATACTCACTCTTGTGATTGTCTGACTACTATTTGACTTCTCCATCAGTAATTCTCATGAGTACAGAAGACCGCTGTCCATTCTTCAATGTCTGCCATACTTAGTGCACTGTCTGACCTAGAGAATGTTTTCAATACATACTTATTGAATGAATAAAAATGTCTAAAGCTAGAACACCTGATAAGATTATTAGTTCCCATGCAATATGGAGTCCATCATGCAAAATTTTTGTTCCAGGTTAACTAACAGGCTCTTAGTTCAGCCTATCAGTTGTTTCTGGGGAAGAGAATGATTGAAGTATATATAGTCCAATCATACGTAGCCAACCCCAACCAACCCTGAATTAAAAGTTACATGTGGTTGCTTTCTTAGAAGGTGCCTATGGGTACAACCGTCTTGGAGAATGATAAACTCTTCTCCAGGTTAGACTTCTAGTTTATTGCATTAGAGTTTAGATGACATTAGATCAGATTCTTTGGTGGATATAAGAGGAATCAAAGCTACCCATACTTCTCTTTACTGACTGTTATGTGTAGTGTCATTCTAAGCAAAGCCTTAGTAAGTCTGTTGAATGTGCACTTACTTCTGATTGAGTAGAGTAGGAAAATTACCTTAGGAATGTTAAGTGCAGTTAACTGACATTACACAAAATCTAAACATTTTGTTCATATAAGTGCACTAATACTAATGGCTTTCATTTGACTGGAAAATTCTCAAAGTGATTTGCTAACACACAAAATTCATCAATACCAACCAGATCTGAGAGTTCAGCTGGGGGCAGCTGTATAATGCCACACGATTAAGCCTTTTCAAAATGCAAATTCAGAAGAACACCTTACTCAACTGAGGCTTCAGGGGAAATTTAGAAAGGCAAATGCAATTATGCAAGTTGGACAGCTGCCAGAGAAGGAGTTGGCCAACATCTTTAATTTTGCAAAGAGGGTCATTATCAATTTTTATAGATAAATCTCCATCTGCCCCTGGAGAGATAATGAGTCCCCTAGGGTACAAAGTAAAGAGATGTTTTTCATGGAGAATCAGTAATATGTAAACAATAATGTTGATGCCAAGATACATATAGCATCTGCTATCAAATAGATGATACTGCATATAATCACACAATGCTAAGTAGTGACCAAAATCTAGAATTTTCATTATGCATGAGTTTTTGTTTTTGTATTGTGAACATATCCCTGGTGATACTGGACAGAAGATAAGTATGTCACATCATTTTGTCTCTCTAAAAATGGCTTAGGAAACAATCTAGTTGAACATATACAAACAACCAATGTTTAGAAAATAAATGTTAGTAAATACCTATTTATGATTCTTTTTACACCCAAAGTAAAATCTTGGACCCAGTAAAAATTCTTTTAGTTTATCTTATAGTCTTTCTTTCTTGGGAAGCTAAGAACTAAACTGAAAAGAGTTTATTTTTTACATCAAGAATTTATAAATAGATTGGTTCTTTCCATATATATATATATATATAAATGATATATATGGAAATATATATATTTATATATGGAAATATATTTATTTATATATGGAAATATATATTTATTGTATGCTAACAATGCACAGGACAATGCATTGGATATTAGAGATATGACAGTCCCTGCCTTAACATTTATAATGCAGTGAGTATGACATAATGTAATGAAGTAATCACACAAACAACTGTGAAGCTATAACTGTGTCAAGAGAAGTCAAGATTGCAATGTTACAAAAACTGAAATTAATCTAATGGATGAATTGATGTGGTCAAGGAGGTCAGGGAAGGCTTTTCCTTCTCTGAAGATGGGAACTTTGAACAGAACTCCAAAGAATGAAAAAAGGAAAACTTACCAGGCAAAAATAAGAGACTATTAGACCCTTCTGTGGTGGGGGGTTTGCCTGTTATATAGGAAGGACTAGAAGATTAGTGGTGAGCCCAGAGGGACTATGGCATGATGTGAGGGGATAGCAGGAGCCAGACTGTGGTGAGCTCCATGTGCCACATTAAGGTGTTTGGTCTTTTCCTTCAGAGAAGTTAGTTTTAAACACTAACTCCTATGAATATGAAGATATTCCTTCTAAGCAGAAGGAAACATGATTTAATTTGCATTAACTCCTAAATTTAATGTCAATTGCATTTAGATTGCTAATATATATTAACTGGATTATCTGTGGAATCATATATGTGTGCAGGATATCTGCACATTTTATTTCTTATTATATCCTTAAATATAAAAAGATATTTTGAAAATTAATTTTATCCCATCACCATTTTGAGATTGAGTAATAATGAAATTGAATTCATTGAAAAATTAAAATTGCTTTGCTTTTTAAATATTGAAACAATCTTGGTCAATGAAGGATTTTAGAAAGTGAAGATTAATAAGTATTTTGAATGTAGATGAATAGAGGGGGAGACCAAGGAACAGAATGACGGGAATGTGTAGAGGAGAAAGTGAAAAATAAAAGATTAAGCTTAGATATTCAGAAATATAAAAAGTATAAGTTTAGGTCTGGGCATTAAAAGACGATGCTGAGTCTGAATGCAAAGGGGACACTTGGATTCAAGTGAAATGCTTTTGAGTTTTTCCTTTTTATCCCTTTTGTCAGCCTTGCATCTCTTCCTTTCAGATAAGAATCAGTTTAAGCTAGTTTGAGTTGGGGTTTGTCATCTGAAGCCATGAATCTTTCCTTTGCACCAATTTTCAAAAAACTCATGTCTATATCAATCTAACCATCTGTCATCTCTATACACCTGGGATCTTAAAAATAGTAGTCATTACAAGAATCGCTAAGAGTTGTAAGTATTACTGGAGATTTACATGAACTAGTAGGTTGGTGACATGGAACAGTCATGGCTCACACCACAATTTGGGATTTCAACACTAGTTGGCAGTATTTTTTTCTGTATCCCTGGTTAGGGTCACTCCCATTTTACTGTTTTGTTTTAACTTCTTTTTAAAAATCTCTAGCCTACCAATTCTACCTTTACTCTCAGTACATATACTGAGAGTATTTACTTCACTTAGAAAATTGAAACCATCTGGTGATATTGTCTGTCTGCCTATCAATAGCTCAGAGTCTGCTCTCGTCCTTTCTTCTTTTCCTCTTGGCACACAGGAAGAGATATGTTTCCTCTGTTCAAGAAAATTCTATCTTGTGCTTTGGTTCCTATTCTCTTCACCTCTTTCAAGACCTCATTCTGGCGATCTTCCTGTTTTCTGTGTTATCAGTCTGTCTTTTGGTTCTTTATGTATGGTCTCACCAATTAAAAATAATCCTTAATTTTATATCCTTCTCTACCTATGGCCTGCCCTTCCTCTCTCTCCTTCCCTTCCTCCTTTTCTTTCTTTCTTTCTTTCTTTCTTTCTTTCTTTCTTTCTTTCTTTCTTTCTTCTTTCTTTCTTCTTTCTTTTTCTTTCTTTCTTTCTTTCTTTCTTTCTTTCTTCTTTCTTTCTTTCTTTCTTTCTTTCTTTCTTTCTTTCTTCTCCTCTTTCTCTTTCCTTTCTTTCTTTCCTAACTTCTTGAAATATTTAGTTACCTATCTCCACTTCCTCAACTTTCCTCTGTGCCTTAACTTACCACAGTCTGACGTCTGCTCTTAACCTGGTTCAATATGCTCAGATAGAGGTCACCAATGACTTCCATACTGCCAAATCTTTTCTCTCCTTGTCTTCCTTGACCTCTCTGCAGCTCTTGACATTGTTGATGGCTCTTGCTTTCGAATGGTCTTCTTCCCTATGTGCCTTGAGCCCTCTCTCTAGTGATGTTTCTTTTAGCTCTCAGGTTGTTTTCTTCCATAGCTCACCAGTTCATGAAAATTTATTAAATACTTATTTTGGGCCAGGACCATTAGCTTATGTAATTGTAGGCACTATTTATGTTTTACATAATTATTTACAGAGGTAATTACATAACTAGTATGTTTTACAAATCGGAAAGTTGAGGCTAAGAGAAGTTAGCTAACTTGCTTAAGGTCATGCAGTTTGTAAGACAGAGTCATGACTTGAATCCAGAGTCTGCTTTGTATTTTTATGTAAACTTTTAAATGAAGTATAATATACAAACAGAATAATGAATAATAACTTGATGGACTTTCATGAAGTAAACCCGTCCATGCAGTCAGTAAGCAGATCAAGAAGCAGAATGTTCCCAGTGCTTTAGAGCCCCCTCATATTATCACAACACTCCTACAGAAGGGTAACCAATAACCAGACTTCTAACACCTAGATATTTTGCTTGTTTTTCAACTTCATATAAATGGGTCATGGAATCATACAGGATATATTTATAAGATTCATTCATTAAGTTGTGTGTAAGAAAAACTCATTCACTTTTATTATATTGTTACATTTCAGTACTTCATTGTGTAGTTATATCACTATCTATTCTACTTTTGAATGGACTTTTGGGTTGTTTCCTGTTTTTTTTTTTTTTTCTAAAACAAATCGTGCTCCTATGAATATTCTTGTATAGTCTTTCAGTGGACATTATATACATTTCTGTTGACTATACATCTAAGAACAGAATTATTGGGTCAAGGGGCATGCTTGTATAGACACTGGTCAAAAAAAAAAAAAAGACACTGGTCAAGGATTTTTCCAACTAATTTTTTTCTTTTTTTTTTTTTTCCAACTAATTTTTTCTTAATGATTCACTACTTCAGATCCTGCCCAAAATAAACCCATTATTTCCCCAGTAGATTAGAAAGGTTTTCTTCATTTATTGATCATATTCCTTACATATATCTTTTACCTAGAATTTATTTTTATACATATGAAGATATTTTTATTTGCTCCAGCTTCAAAATTTATAATTATGTTGATCGAAAATTTCATCTCCTTCATTTACCCCCAAAGGAGAATCTTGGTATGAGTTAAATTTGTTTTTCAGATGTTCTTTGTTCTCTTCTCTTCTCATCCAAATGCCATGGACGTATCAGCTTGAAGTTGCTACATTATTGTGTTGCTCCAAATGTGACTGCCTGTCATTTGCCCATGTTTAAATACTACTCATGGACATAGTTTAAAGATTCATAGTCACCTCTTTTTGCTTAAACATCTTTCTTTGAGGGTGGGGTGAGGATTTTGCTTCTATTAATGCCACAGCAAGTGATTAGTATCACAGCAAGCAATGATTGTTGCACAGTGCTCTAATTGTCATTTCTACTTGGACCAGCTGAATCAAACCCTAGAAAATCATGTGTGATGGAATACATACTGCTAACCCAGTGGTTTTCTATAAAGGAAGCTCTGTGAGGATTAATTTTCCACTGTACACTTTTGAATAAAGTCTCTCTTCATTCTTTGAGAGTTTCCTCTATCCCACAGATATGCATAAGTTAAAGCCCAGCATTACCCAGCTGCAATGTTATGTGAACATATGCAAGCAAAAATGCCCTAAATAATATCCTCATGTGTTTGGCTGACTTCTATTTACTTCTTGCATCACTCATTCTCCAGCTGTCTCTTCTACCCATTTTATCATGTGAAGACTTGCCAAGGAATCCATTCCTACTTTTGTGTTTATCAAGGTAGGGAACAAAATCATCTATGTTTCATTCTTCTTCCATGAGACTCTCCCATAAGACTCTTCATGACAAACAAATACATAAGTAATTTTTGGGTGCTTGGGTGGCTCAATCAGTTAAGCATCCAACTCCTGATTTTGGCTCAGGTCATGATCTCAGAGTTGTGAGATCAAGCCCTCTATAGGGCTTCACACTGGGTGTAGAGACTACTTAAGAATCTCTCTCTCCCTCTCCCTCTGTACCTCTGCCACCACTTGCATTCTCTCTCTTTCTAAAAAAAAAAAAAGAAAATAAATATTTTATTGAAATACATGTGACATATAACAATGTGTAAGTTTAAGTTGTGTAACATATTGATTCAATACATTTATATATTGGATTTGGTTGTCATAGTAATAGCATTTCTATCACATCACACAATTATCATTATTTTTTGTTGTGGAAATAATTAAGGTCTAGTGTCTTAGCAACTTTGATGATTATTATACAATATCATTGCCTATGTTTACCATATTATATGTTAGATCTTCAGAACTTATTTGATAGATATGTAATATTAAGGAATTTTTAAGTAAGTGCTCTAGAAATAGAGAATTTATGATCTCTCACCTCTTGGGGAATGAATGCTTTAACTAACTTAATATAGAGACATTGTACCAAAAATAATAAAATACCTAGGAATAAACTCAAGCAAAGAGGGGAAAGGCCTGTATTCTGAAAACTATAAGACATGATGAAGGAAATTGAAGATGACACAAACAAATGGAAAGACATTCCATGCTCATGGATCAAAAGAGCAAATATTGTTACGATGTCTATACTACTGCAAGCAATCTGCAGATTCAATGTAATCCGTACCAAAATACCAGCAGCATTTTTTCATAAAACTAGAACAAATAACAACTAAAATTTGTATGAAACCATAGGACACTCTGAATAAGCCAAAGCAACCCTGAGAAAGAGCAAAGCTGGAGGTATCACACTTACAGATTTCAAGTTATACTACAAAGCTGTAGTAATCAAAATATAATGATACCGGCACAAAAACAGACACATAGGTCAATAGAACAGAATAGAGAGCCCACAAATAAACCTAATATGGTCAATTAAATTATGACAAAAGAGGCAAGAATATACAGTGGGGGGTGGGGTAGACAGTCTTTTCCATAAACAGTGCTGGGAAAACTAGACAGCTACATGCAAAAATGTGAAACTGGACTTCTCTCTAACATCATACACAAAAATAAACTCCAAATGGATTAAAGACCTAAACATGAGACTTAAAACCATAAAAATCCTAGAAAAGAACACAGGCAATAATTTGTCTGACATCATCTACAACAGCATTTTTCTAGACTTGTTGTCTAAGGCAAGGGAAACAAAAGCAAAAAATAAACTATTGGGACTACATCAAGGTAGAAAGCTTTTGCAAATCAAAGGAAACTATCAACAGAACGAAAAAGACAACTTAATGGGAGAAGAGATTTACAAATAATATATCTGATAAGGGATTAATATCCAAACTATATAAAGAACTCATACAACTAAAACCAAAAAAACTAACAATCTGATTTAAAAGTCGGCAGAGGGGATCCCTGGGTGGCGCAGAGGTTTGGCGCCTGCCTTTGGCCCAGGGCGCGATCCTGGAGACTCGGGATCGAATCCCACATCGGGTTCCCGGTGCATGGAGCCTGCTTCTCCCTCTGCCTGTGTCTCTGCCTCTCTCTCTCTCTCTGTGACTATAATACATAAATAATAAATAAAAATTAAAAAAATTAAAAAAAAATAAAAGTCGGCAGAGGACCTGAATAGATATTTTTTCAAAGGATACAGTCAACATATTAATGAAAAGATGCTCAACATCACTCATCATCAGGGAAATGCAAATGGAAACCAGATGAGATACATTCTCATGCCTGTTAGAATGGCTAAAATCAAAAACAAGAAATAAGTGTTGGTGAGGATGTGGGAAAAAAAGGAACCCTCTTGCACTATTGATAGGAATGTAAATTGGTACATTTACTGGGGAAAATAGTATGGAATACTATGGAAGTTCCTCAAAAAAATTCAAAATAGAAATACCATATGATCCAATAATTCTACTGTTGAGTATTTATCCAGGGAAAATGAAAACACTAACTCGAAAAGATAACACTCACCTCTCTGTTTATTGCAGCATTATTTACAATAGCTAAGATATGGAAGCAACCTAAATGTCCATCAATAGATGAATGGATAAGGTATATATCAATGGAATATTACAAAGCCATGAAAAAGGATGAAATTGTGCTATTTGAGACAACATGGATGGACCTAGAGGGTATAATGCTAAGTGAATAAGTTAATTGAGAAGGACAAATACTCTATGATTCCACTCATAAATGGAATCTAAAAAATGAATAAATGAACAAAAAGCAGAATCAAGACTACAAATATAGAGAATAAACTGATGGTTGCCAGAGGGGAGGGAAATGGGAGGTTAGACAAAATAGGTGAGGGGGAAATGGAGATAAAGTTCTCGAGTTATGGAATGTGAGTCAGTCACGAGAATAAAAAGCAGTGCATAAGGAACACAGTCAATGACACTGTCACAGTGATATAATGGGACATATAGTAGCTATAATTGTGAACATAGCATAATGTATAAATTTGTCCAATCACTGAATATTACACCTGAAACTAATGTAACATTGTGTATCATCCATACTCAAATAAAAATATACAGAGGCATTGTGATATAATACACCAGCAGTCAACATTCAGAGTTCCCTAAATTATTTTTCTATGTAAATGTGGAATACTACGTCTCTAGACACGAAATTACTTTTGACCTTTTGAAACTAAGCTTAATGTTCACATTTACTGTGATTCTGCAAACTGGTAAGAAGTGAGAAATTTCACAAATTGATTTAATATGTGACTGATTGGGATCCCTGGGTGGCGCAGCGGTTTAGCGCCTGCCTTTGGCCCAGGGCGCGATCCTGGAGACCCGGGATCGAATCCCACGTCGGGCTCCCGGTGCATGGAGCCTGCTTCTCCCTCTGCCTGTGTCTCTGCCTCTCTCTCTCTCTCTCTCTCTGTGTGACTATCATAAATAAATAAATAAAAATTAAAAAAAAAATAATATGTGACTGATTCATTTTCTTTAAATGCTAAATTACTGGCCCAAGACAGCTATAGTGACAAAAAGCCAGAGTTAGGATTTGACTATGTTTGTTTGTGTATAGATTGAATTACTTGTGTCTGTTGATCAGTCCATGATTTCATGATTTCACTTTTCTAATTTTGCATGTTGTGACAGGTATCTAATATCTGTGTTCAAAGGAGTAAACAGCGCATAACAGGAATTTCTTACCACTATGTTATTCACTTTTGTTGTAACTCTAAATGTTTTGTCATTTTCATTCCCTCTCTTCCTCTCATTAAGTTGTTTGAGAATCTTTGGTATCTTCCTCACTATTGTATTTGAGAAAACTAAACTGTTTAAAAGAGTTTCTTTAGTTTCATTCAGAGGGTAGTAGTTTCTTCTTTTTTATATCTCAGTTTTCCCAAGAGCGCAAAACCTGTTGCAGATTGGTAGTTGGTACAGTTATAGCTTCACTTGGATATCCATGGAGTCAGACCAGGGTTTTGAGAGCCTGCCTTAGTTTCTTGACTGTGTGCCACTTAGAGTCGGGTAACTTAAATCCATCAGATTCCTCATTGATAAAACAGCAACTATTATAACGGCTCATATTCACTGAGCCAGACACCATTCTATGCACCTGATATACCTTAACTAATGTAATAGTCACAAGAATTCCTTGTACTAGGTGTTATTATGTACTATTCCTGCTTTAAAGTTTTTTTTTAAATTTTTATGTATTTATGATAGTCACACAGAGAGAGAGAGAGAGAGAGAGGCAGAGACACAGGCAGAGGGAGAAGCAGGCTCCATGCACCGGGAGCCCGATGTGGGACTCGATCCCGGGTCTCCAGGATCGCACCCTGGGCCAAAGGCAGGCGCCAAACCGATGCGCCACCCAGGGATCCCCTATTCCTGCTTTATAGCTAAAGGGAAGACACTATGATTAGGCCAATTTTACAAAAAAAGAAAGAAAGAAAGAAAGAGAGAAAGAAAGAAATAAAGAAAAAAGAAAGAAAAAAGAAATTGAGGCCTAGTTAAGTTGAGGTTAAGTTTCATGCCCAAGGAACACACCTAGTAAATGGCAGAGCTAGAAGTTGAGTGGAACTCTAACATACTGTCTGTTACCTGCCAGGTCAATTTGTGAGAATTAAACTGATAATTCTATTAAAATCACCTCACTATATACTGGAATTAAAAACAAAAACATCTCACAGTGAACTTTACCTATAAAAGCTCAATAAGTGGTGATTATTATTGTTTTTATTGAGATAGCATGACAGTGAGAATGGGAAGTGAGGTGTCATATTCACTGTGGATCTCCCTCACATAGAACAGTGCTTTGCAGTGAATGAATGTATAACAAACGATCTTAAGACAAGATTAAATTGGACATAATCGATAAAAACCATATATAAAGATACAGAGTGTTCTAAGCACATCATAAATGTCCATACAATTTGTTTTTATAGTGCTAAATAAAGTTGAGAAAGGGTTGTCAGAATAGGAAAAATGAGACTATGAAAAAATACTTAAACATACTGTTACAGTAATTTTATTAATCTGTTTTATTAATTGTGATTATAATTACTAGCAAAAAAAGAAAAGAAAAGAAAGAAAGAAAAGCAGAAAAAGAAACCAATGATAAAATGTCAATTTGTTGTAGATTTGTCACAGCCAACAGAAAGGAAGAATATTCTATGATTTACTGGAATTAAAAAGTAATGATTATTCAATCTTTGGGAAATTTTGTGAATGCATAGCTATTTCAAATTCCTTTTAAATGAATACCAAAAATAATATTAATGTAAAATTTTTGTCTATTAATCTCTTTTTGTGAAGAGGAAGATATTTACTCCATTGATATATATGTATATTCACACAAATATTTCTAAAAACATGGTGGTGTTTTGTTATCCTTGGCTAATAATGCTCAAATGCCTTAATTAAACAGTGTATTTTATTTTTAATATATCAGGATAACAATTAAGCTTTTTTTAGATGTATGAATTTTGGCACAAAGAAATCACCAAATCATTTAAAGAAATTATTTATGCTTTCCTCATATCATGTGTGTTGATTATCTGTAAGTCATTCTTACCAAACATAAAAAAGGTGAGACTTCAGAATTAAAATAAGCATGATCTCCATGTTAAATTTCTTATAAGCATGCAGTGGTTAAAACTTTTAATTCTTGAACACTAGATATATTAGATGTGGCAAATATTATTTTTGTCTAAGAAAACAGGCCACAGTTTTGCAAAGCTGTATCCATTTGGATCACATTCAAAATTTTATAGATTTTTTTAAAGTGTAAGCAAGGATTCATTCCTTTTTTAAAAGATTTTATTTATTTATTTGAGGGAGAGCACTAGCGCAGGAGCAGCGGGGAGGGGCAGTGGAAGAAGCCGAGCAGGGAGCCATCAAGGGGTCCAGGGCTCTAACCCAGAACCTCAAGATCATGACCTGAACTCAAGGAAGATGCTTAACCAACTGAGCCACCCACGCACAGGTTTTATTCTAAACAAGAAAAATATGTAACTGTATGGTTATGATCACTTATTTTTAAATGTGAGGGGAACACTATCAAAAGTCAATTTGTTTAAACAATTACAAGTGCTAAAGACAGATTCTATTTGACAAATCTCTGCATGTTTAACACTCAGTATATATATATATATATATATAATATATATATATATATATATTTCAACTCAAACATCAGGAAGAAAATATTAATCAAAAATAAATAAATAAATAAAATATTAATCAATAAAAATTAAGTTTTCATTTTCTTTAAGACAAATTAATTACCAATATTTTAAAATATCCTCAAACAAAAATAAAAATTCAAGTTCAGCATTTTTTAGCATTGACAATTTATTTTTTTCTGATTATTTAAATATGTATAAATCTTAAACTGGGTTTAAATTCCCAATGTTAAATAAATAATAAATAAATAAATATAAATACCCAATGCTTACGGTTCTTAAATGACAACAAAACTAACACACATGTACAAAACTACAAAACCAATAACATATAAATTAGTGATATTAATTTCATGTGATGGATAAAGTTTTACTGAAAAGAAATTGTTACTTGTTATGTGAATACTGACTATTTAACAGGATAGACTCTTTCCAGCCTGCTATGTCTGTACTATAACATGTTTTATGATCACTTAATTTTGTCACTGTGTTTATAACTTGGGCTATAAAGAAATCTTTGTACAGCATGCCATGATAGCATTTGGTCTTTGCTTGGCACAGATGAATCATTTAGGTATTAAGTCAATCTCTGTTCTTTTCTCATTAACTGGTGACAATTAGAGCAGTACTCTTTGTTGACAGTGTAGTCATAAATACAGGCACCAATGCAGGCACTAAAATTGAGTGACAGTATTTGGTTATAAAAGATTATTCTAAAGTTCCACAATCTCTTTTTAGTTGTGCTGTTTCAACATTAAACTGAACACATGACATTAAGGAAAAAATCCACAGAGCCTTCTGAGACCCTTGAAAAAATTCTCAAGGATCAATTGGAGAAACAATGATTTATAGAGTTTTCCTTTCAGATACTATAGATGTCCTTTAAAATCATTTTATTAAAATTTATAAAAACATGTCTGCTAGTCATTAAGGTGTGATGGAGCAGAGAAAGAGTGCACACTTTGAAGAAAAAAAAAGGATAAAGTAGATTTCCTGGAAAGAATGCTGCTGATTATGGACATTTTACAGCTGATGTAATTTTCTAAATGGCCATAAATTTACAAATATGATATTAGGATAGTTTTAAAAGGAGATGTTAGGTGTATCCAGAACATTACAGGCACCATAGTTCTTAAGAATTTTAAAGACTTATTAAAGTTCATATTTATCTTGTTCAATTTTGACCCTTGTTATTGCATTCCTTTAATAAATCAAGAGTAAACTCAAATTTACTAAATAAAATGAATCTTTAGTACTATCTCTTAAAGCACTTAGAAAGATATTCAAGTCTTGATTTTTCTGTTAGGATCATTGTAGACTGCCTAAGTGAGAAAACCAAAAGATAAAACTTGGATCAGAAAATTAGGCTTTTAACTGATATTATTAGCTTCTTGCTAGATGGACACTACCAGTAAGAGAAATATTCCAGTGAAAAAAATCAAGGTATAACAAAACAGAGCATCAGCAATTTCAATATCAATGTCATTATCAACTACACTGATTAGCAGCAGCTAATATTTATTGAGTTGTTGCCAAATGACAGACACTATGCTAACTGCTCTATCTGGGTTTTCTCATTTAATCTGCATAAGGACCCTGAGATTAGGTACTATTAATATCCCCATTTTGCAGACAGAGAAATCGACTAGCTTGCCGGAAGTCACGTGGTCAGTAAATGGCAGAGCTGGAATTTGAATCCGGGCAATTTGACTGTGGAGCCTGTTCCTGTGACTCTAGGCTGAGAAATTTCCCCAAATAACTCACTTTGGACCAATATGGATGAGTAAAATTTTCTATCCCATTAATGACCCTCTTCTCAATTTGCATGTCTTACATGATAGTAGCTTAAATAAAGCCTTCATGTGTTATTTTTTATATTGAACTATTGAAAACACAATTGCCAATGAACTATATAAAATGGCATTCATTTCTCCTATTTGCTAAATTGACAGTAATTGAGAATCCTAATTCTTAATAAAAGAGAACTACTACATAAATTTGGCAAATCAAAGTTACACAGAGAATTAAATGAGTCAATTGTTCTTTAATAAATCTATTCTAGTACTTTGTTAAAATTTACATTTTTAAATATTCACTTTGGACACAATGAACTATCAGCAGTGTAGTGAATTCCTCTCTTGCTTGAAGTTATGCTTAATTAAAACATTAACCAGAAGCATTACAATGTTGGATGCCAAAAGCAAACAGGAATGCATATATTTCATATAGTCTAGCAAAGAATTCTCAAGAAGACCAACCAAACAACTAAATAAGGTGGCATTGAAAGCATTAAATATAATATATCAACAAAGTAATTTTGAATTGTCTCATAGAATTCAGGGTGGAAATAAACAAGTAGAACATTGTGTCTGTTCTGCTGATGACTAGGTATTTTTAAAAAAATGGAATGAAAAGAAAAACAACCAAAACACTGTATGTTCTTAATTAGGATTTTTTTTTAAACCTATGGTAGATGTGTTAACATTTGAAAGTGATGAGCTAGAAAGGAGGGTAAATGTGACTTATATTAAAAACATTTCAGGGGTGCATGGCTGACTCAGTCAGTAGAGCATGGAACTCTCGATCTCAGTGGGGCCATGAGTTCAAGCCCAATGTTGGGCCTAGAGCTTACTTTAAAAAAAAATTATAGGGGCCCCAGGGTGGCTCAGTCACTTAAGCATCTGTGTTCTGCTCATGTTGTGATCCCAGAGTCCTGGGATGGAGCATCATGTCTGGCTCTCTGCTAAGCAGGAAGCTTGGTTCTTCTCTCCTCTGGGCTCGTTATCGCTGTCACTTTCTCTGTCTCTCTCTCAAATAAATAAATAAATAAATAAATAAATAAATAAAATCTTTAAAATTATATATTTTTTCTGTTTATAAAAGTAAACTGTGATCATTATTTTAAAAAATTCCAACAATACAGAAACATATTAAAGAGTAAAACTATTCGGTAATTCTATTTAGTTTATAAAATATTTTTATAGATTTTTTCCTCTGCATAATATAGCATCAGTAGAATATAGCCTACATCCATACTTACAAGTACATATCTTATTTATGTCATAGGTATGTATGTATATACATTTTTCTCTTACAAAAATTATCACATTATATATGCTGCTTTGTAACTGACTTTTTTCCATCTCAATGGCATATCTTGGACATATTTATTTTTTTGGAATTTTTTATTTTATTATTTTATTTTTATATTTATGTTCTTCAAATTTTTATTTAGATTCTGGTTAACATATAATATTGGTTTTGGGAGTAGAATTTAGTGATTAATTACTTATATATAACACCCAGTGCTCATCATGACAAGTGCCCTCCTTAATACCCATCACCCATCTAGCGCATCTCTCACTCACCTCCCTCCATCAACCCTCAGTTCCCTATCATTAAGTCTCTTATGGTTTGCTTTTTTCTCTTTTTTTCACCTTTCCTACAAGTTCATCTATTTTTCCCCCTAAGTTCCACCTGAGTGAAATTTGTCTTTCTCTGAATGACTTATTTTGCTTTGCATAATACTGTGTAGCTCCATCTGTGTCATTGCAAATGGCAAGATTTTATTCCTTTTGATGGCTGAGTAATATTCCAGTGTGTGTGTGTGTGTGTGTGTGTGTGTGTGTGTGTACCACTTCTTCTATATCCATTCATCAGTTGGTGGATATCTGGTTCCTTTCGTCATTTGGCTATTGCTGATAATGCTGCTATAAACATAGGGGTGCTGTATGCCTTTGAATCTGTACTTTTGTATTGGACATCTTCAGTGTCATTACATATTTCTTCCCAGTGACTGCACTCTTCCCTTGTACTATACTTTGCTTAACCAATCCTTTATTGATGGTATTGGAGTTGTTCCTAGTTTTTCATCATCACTGACATGTTCAATAAATATACTTCTGTGTACTCAGAACTTGCTGACTATTATCAGTTAAGATAGGCCAAGTTATGCTTCATTAACAAGCAAACCTAAAGTTTAAGGTGTCTGATACAACATAAATGCATTTCTTATTTAGGCATTTTGCAGATTTATTTTTTTAAAGATTTTATGTATTTATTCATGAAAGACACACACACACACACACACACACAGAGAAAGAGAGGCAGAAACATAGGCAGAGGGAGGAGAAGCAGGCTCCATGCGGAGAGCCCGATGTGGGACTTGATCCTGGGACAGGATCATGCCTTGCGACAAAGGCAGACGCTCATCCACTTAGCCACCCAGGCATCCCTGCTTTGCAGATTTAGATGATTCTTTGGGGCAGTTGTCTTGCATGTATCGGCTTAGCATTACGAGATTCTTTGATACTATGACTCATCAGTATCAACAAGTACTTTTATGATCATTGTGACAGAAGAAGAATGAGCTAAGAAAGTCAGGAACCAGAAATTAAATACTTTTATTACAAGGTAACTTTTGCTACCATTTTTATTGACCTAAGGAAAGAATAAGGTCCTGCCTCACTTCATGGGATAGGCGAATGCTGCTGTGTGGCTGCTAGTGGAGGAGATCTGAGTACTGCCAAACACAAGAAATAACTACCACAGTGATTAACTCATTGATTGACAGGACACAATAAGGAGTCCAAGACATCTGAGCAGGTTTGAGGTTAAATAGTGAGTTTAGGAATGTCATTAACTAGATCCTGGGGTTCTTCTGGGAACGATTAATTAATTAAGATAGGATGGAGATTGTGGTGGGAATTGGATCAGAAATTATACCTGCCCTTGGGATGAAAGAATTGTCCCAGAACTGCTGTGGACAGAGGAATTTTAACCTAGAGAACAAAATGCAGTGTTGAAGGAGAAGCTGTATTTTCAGTCATAGGTCTGGGAAATAATTGACCGTAAGAAAAAGGTGAATATGAGTCATATTATCTCAGTAAGTAGCTGGAGACCAGAACTAGGAGATCCAGAGTTGGTGGCACTTGGTATTCCAGAGTCTTAGAACTGGCCTTAGAGAGTGATATGGTTCTAGGTGCCAAGATAGGATTCAGGATCACAAATGCAATATCTCTGCGGGGGGGGGGGGGGGGGGACCATGACATGACAAGACTGGTCCAGTGGTTCTCAACATTTATGAGTTCGTAGTGTACTTTGTAATGCTGAGAGAGATAAAAAGATAAATATTAGTTAAGAAAAACAAGCAATCTTTGGAAAATTGAAAATATTATCCAGTTGTTGCCCATATCCCTAGGTGTGCTTTCACACTGAGGACCTGTTTGAATAGAGCTGTTTAATGTTCTAAAAGTCCTCTCCTATATTAGCATTCTAAAGAGGCATGTGGCTTTTCACTACCTTTCAATTGTATCTTTTACAGATAAGTGCCCTATTGATATCTAATTTAGTTATCTCTCTTCCTTGATTTTCACCTCACTTTTTTGGGGGTTTAATGCAAAGATAAGATTTAAAAAAACATTTATTGATTTAGAAATATAAGGCCTTGATTACTTACTTAATTATCCTTTAAAATTAATTGAACAGCTTCGTTGATATGCAAACATCAAAAAATGCATGCTTTTAAAGTATAAAATTCAATGGTTTTTAGCATACTCACAGTGTTGTGTAACCCTTGCCACAATCAATTGTAGAATATGGTGGTCCCCTTTTGTCCATGGGGAATACCTTCCAAGACCCCCAGTGGGATGTCTGAGACTGCAGATACTACCAAACCCTATCTATATTATGTGATTTCCTATAATACCTACCCATGATAAAGTTTAATTTGTAAATTAGGCACAGTAAGAGATTGACAAAAATAGCCACTAATAAAAGAGAACAAGCATAACAATGTACTGTAATAAAAGTTAACTGAATGTGTTTCCTCTCCAATATCTTATTGTACTGTAGTCACCTTTGTTCTTGTGATGATGTGAGAAGATGAACAGCCTGCATGATGAGATGAAGTGAAGTAAATGACATGGGCATTATCATGGCATTGGGCCACGGCCCAGTAGCATTGAGCTGTTATAGACCTTCTGAAGATACATCGGAAGGAGGATCATCTGCGTCCTGACCATGCCTGACAGCCTGAAACTGGGGAAAGCAAAATGGTGGGTGGAGGTGGGGTGGGGATCTACTGTACTTGGACAGAAACTATTCCCATGAAAATGTGGCTATGACAGTGGCTAGCAGTCCACATTTCAGGAATCAGAGGGTGAGCTCTTCCCTGATTTGAGCTGGCTTAGATTTCCAGGTGCCCTATGTTAGTGGAAGAGGGGTGAGTTTCCTGGAGGTAAGGAACCTACATTTATTGATTACCTATTGTTTGTTATGCTAGATTCTTCATATATTTTATCTTACTTCTCACAGCAAGTCTGCAAGGTGGAGAATATGATAGTAATTTTGAGGAGAAGGATAGAAAATGAGACCCTGGAGGGTGATTTGTTTGTTTAACATCCCATACGTCCTAGTAAATGGTGGAGTTAAGAGTTAAACCTGGGTCTGTCTGACCCCAGAATCGTGCAGTCACAATAGCTGTGATTAGCTGTTCTGGTTCTAGCAGCTTCTATTCAATTTGACGCACATGTCAGTGGTAGAGAAACCAGGACTGTGTTTGGTCACATGTATTCTGTGGTCACGTACCCATAGAATAAACAAGGTATCTCTCACATTTACCTATGCCTGTTTTTCAAACATATAAGGTTGATTTTATGATTAATAAGTCATAAAATGGAATATCCTCAGCCATTAGACACGACAAATACCCACCATTTGCTTCGACGTGGATGGACTGGAGGGTATTATGCTGAGTGAAATAAGTCAATCGGAGAAGGACAAACGTTATATAGTCTCAATCATTTGGGGAATATAAAAAATAGTGAAAGGGAATAAAGGGGAAAGGAGAAAAAATGAGTGGGAAATATCAGAAAGGGAGACAGAACATGAGAGACTCCTAACTCTGGGAAACGAACTAGGTGTGGTGGAAGGGGAGGTGGGCGGGGGTGGGGGTGACTGGGTGACGGGCACTGAGGTGGGCACTTGACGGGATGAGCACTGGGTGTTATTCTATATGTTGGCAAATTGAACATCAATAAAAAATAAATTTATAAAAAGAAAAAAGAAAAATACAGAATATTAAAAGTGAAAATACAGAATATTAAAAGTGATAAAAAAATAAAAAGGTGAGGATGAAATAATCAAATATGAAAGAAAAGAGTAGTATCAATAAAGATATTTTAAATATTACACACAAAAAATAAGTCATAAACCTACTTAGATCTTTAATAAAATTATAATTTCCTTTAGTCATTATATAGTAATAGTTTGAGAAAATAGACCCACAGGTAGAAAGCAGTATTGTGCAACAGTTAAGACCCCATGTTCTGGAGGAAGAACGTTTTGCATTTGAATCCTGACTTTGCCATTTACTCTCTAGCTTCATGACATTGGGTAAGTTACTTCACTTGTCCAGGGCTCAATGTCTTTATCTGTAGAAGAAAGACACCATGGAATTCATAAGTTTGCTATTAGGATTAAATAAATTGATCAATCCAAGTTCCTCAGACAGCCCTTGGCTCAGACTAAACTAAAGGTTTAGTTATTATTATAACTTCTCACCTACAGAGATTTTAAGAAACATTCTGATTTTAAAAGGGAAAATACTTGATATGGGTAAGAGCGTCTGCATTCAAATCCAGTTCCATCCCTTAGGACCTATGACTTTGTAAAGTTACTTCAAGATTTTGTATCAGTTTTCTATAGGGTGCTTTTAATGATTAAAATGAAATTATATAGATTTAGCACTAAGTATAGCACGTGAGAAATCATAAATGCTCAATCCATGATAGAGTGAGAAATATGATCATTATGATTTAACCATTAGCCATAATTTAAAATTTACTTGGATTGTCACTTTTCAAAAATAGTTATCTAAGGAAATGTGTAACAAGAACGAAAACAGAAAAATCACAATTTTTCAGCTTATGGGTCTATTTCTGTGTTAGACAATATCATCCAATAAAAAATGACCAAGTCCCTGACTATAAAGGAACTTGCCACCTAATTTGAGATATGAGCCGCCCACAAATGGGATAATGTCTTTCAAGCTCTCGGTTCCCTGTCTGTCACACAGTGGGACCTCAATCCCTAAGAGTTGATATTATTAATATTATCATTGTGTTAATTATCAAAAAATACAGATCAAAGAGCTGAACAGTATAATATCAACAATTAGAGTCTGAGTCTGTAATAAGGGGCTAGTTAGGAAGTAGAGACATTTAAATGAGAGCAATAAGGGTTTAAGGTACAGTGAATTCTTATTATTTGCAAGTTACGATTTATAGAGTTGCTGCGAACACTGAAGTAGGGAATACTGAAACTAATTGCTTCAGTATTAGGATTAATTAGGATTGATCACTGCTTTTAGAGGGAAATACGGGGTTAGTTTCCTGTGAGTCTTGGGTCACAACATTTTCATCCACTGGTCCAGACATAATCTTGTTCCATGTGTGTCTCTATTTAAAGACACTTATTTAATATACATTGTTGGTTCTTCAACACTGACCTCACTGCCAACAGCGTCACGTTGAACGAAGATCATCCAGCCCATGTATTCTCCCTAAGACATCACCGCTTACTCATGCTTAGGAATATCAACAGCCCTTCAGCACTGTGCTTGGGGGCCATTTCAAAGAGTGAAATCACCAACAGAAAGCACCAACATGTAGCTAAATACATCGCATGAACTAGATGTTTACAGTATTAAATACTTGCATTTAGTACTTGGCTAAGAGTTAAATACGTGTTGACGGTATGAGAGCTGAAATAGGAAGACAGAGTGTTGCCTGGCTTGACTTGCCCTGGGAGGCTGCTCCTCTCTACGTGTTCGTGAGTGACTGGGGAAGCACCCCAACTACTGATGTTGGGGGTTACAAACACACTGAAGCCAGTAGGTGAATTTGCAAACACCTAATCTGTGAATAATGTACATTGTAAACCTGGAGGCCTGGCTCTGTGGAAGAGGAGAGTTTTGAGATAGGGCTTGTGGAATGAGCCAATAAGGGTGAGAGAGACGGATGGGGAGAGACAGCAGGCCCCCACGGGGGCCAGTCTCCCACGGGTTCTTACCTTGCTCCTACCGATTGTCTGCTGACTCTGGGATACCAAGCTGTCTCCCAAGGTGAACCTTTGAACTCTACTGTTGATTAAAGACGCAGTTTCATAATCAAACACAGGGAGGCATCTCATTTACAGAATGAAGTATGGTTAGATGTGTTTCCATAACCAAGGTACACTTCTTTTGTCTGCGAATGGAAACGGGCTGGAAGTTTCACAGTTAGGGGTAGACATCGATCTAAAACCCTGAGTTCAATCTGCAATTAAGCCTGCAAATCAGGACAGATTATTCTCATTTTTTTCTTGTACACCTATATTAGGCAGAGCCCAGATTGAAAACTGGGGGCAACCAAGGAGAGCCTTTCAAATCTTATAATGCTTTCCAATCCCCAAATTAGCTTATGTTGTTTTTGATTGTCTTTAAGTGGAAAAAAATGATTTTCCCTTAATCCATAATTCAAACATTGCTTCTCAAAGTGATAAAAATAGCATGTAGGTATTAGTCAAAGATTTTCTTTTTCAAGATTTGGCTGAAAACCAAACTAAAACTTCCATGTGCTCCAATAAACCCAGTGTTTCTCATAGGTTGCTATTTCTAATCCCTGTTTCCATGGAAATGGACTTTTTACATCAGCAAAATGGGGATGAGGTACTGAGTGATTTATACCTGCTGTTTGATATTTTAAGTGATTCACCACTGCTCTTTTTCTCTACTGTAGAAAGTGTATAAGATTATTTTTCTTGTAGGGCTCTCGGACCCTCAGAAAAGGAGTTCTAGAAATAAAATCCACCAGGGATAAAGCCAGGGCCAGTGTGTCCCTTATAAGCCATGGGAGACAGAGGCCACAGTGGTTATAAGAGAATAAACCTAGAAGCCATGGTAGTTTGCTCCTCTACTGAAAATGGTTTAACGGAAATGGGAGATTTACGAAGTGCTTACAATATATCCTTTGGTACCAGCTAGGGGATAGAAAACATCTAAAAATTATTATTAAAATCTATTGATTTTAAATTAAATCTACTGATTTAAATCAATAGATTTTAATAATAGTTCAAGAATGACCTGTATTTTTTCCCCCTCTCTGTAGGGTATTTTCCCCTTTGATAAATCTAAGAACCCCTGGATGTTCATTCAGAGGCTCTGTGATTTTTTTTTGTGTGTGTGTGATTTGGTTCTAATTGCCTTCCAGAAAGGAAACTGGTAGTTCTGATGGGTCCACTTGTGGACCTGTGCTGTGTGGCCATTGTTGTTGCTTCTGCAGTAATGGGAATCATTCATTAATCAAAAGTCTGTTCTGAAAGGGTCAAGTATACACATGGATCCTGCCAACTTCCTTTTTTCTTCTTCTTTTTTTTAATTTTTTTATTTATTTACAATAGTCACAGAGAGAGAGAGAGAGAGAGAGAGAGGCAGAGACACAGGCAGAGGGAGAAGCAGGCTCCATGCACCGGGAGCCCGACATGGGACTCGATCCCGGGTCTCCAGGATCACGCCCTGGGCCAAAGGCAGGCGCCAAACCGCTGCGCCACCCAGGGATCCCTTCCTTTTTTCTTCTGAGCTGAGTCCCCCTGTTTCCCCACAGCCTAGAAAGCAGGGATCCCTTTGACCTATAATTGATAGACTGACACTCTCAAAGTTCATCTAAAAACTCAGGAATTTTAGCTGCCCTATTGGTAGCAAGTATTGTTATTTTATATAGTTTATACAAACCTTATTACTCATGAAGGTCCGCATAGACCCGCGCAGTTGATTTCAGCTTTTAAAAACATCCTGTTTTGCAAACTGCTAGAAAATATTTGACTGAATTCATCACGTGAACCTGTGTTCAGGTGTAATGGGAAACTAGTATTAAGCTCATTATTTTACAGAAGTTAACCTCTTTTCCTTTTCCTTCAAGTTGGTGTTGGGGGTATAAGCTATTCTTACAACTCTAGAATGTTTATGCAAAGGAAGAATGATTCAGTCTGGCTCTAGTCATTGTGCTAAGATGAATAAATCCTTTCCTACTTTTGTTTTTCCAGTTCCTCTGCTTTCACTTTTTCCCTCCCTGGCTGCTTCTAATTTCAAATGGAGAAAATCATAGTACATTAAAAGACCATTCTTTTCAGTTACCAAAGGCAAACGTTTTCAAACTCCCTTCCCCAACAGGGCAGCTCCATGATCTTCAAGAATTATTCGATTTTCTTTACATTTATATTCCTATAGCAAGGAGTAGGTTCACAGTTGGCACTGGCCAAACATTAAGTAAGAGTTTGAAGAAAATCTTCTAACTCCTGCATGCTTATGAATAAACATCCAATGAACAGTAAAATGGAAAGCCCCGATTTAAAAAACTGAGTGTCTCTTGCAGTGATTCAAATGTTTGCTTTAAAAGCACTTAAGGAGTTCCTGCAAAATCTCTTGCTCCCCCCTTTTAACAAATCCTCCTTGCTCCTCCTGCATGAAAGGTTGATGTTACCACAAGAGTTCAAGTACACTGGTGTGGTGCAAGTCCATACAGGCCAGGTGCCTCTCAGTTCTTCTCGTGGGGGTAAGTGGGTGGAACGCAGAGCCAGTTTTCTTAACACAAAGAATGCTAAGTAGTTTGAATATTTTAGTGTAAGAATCAAGGTAGTCATACACCTCCTCTTTCTGGAACGTTTTTGTTCACGTCACCCCTCCCCAGCAATGTCCTCCCTTCTGATGTTAAGGCTCTTGGATGCTCGCCAAAAATACAAGGCTAAGTGGAGACTGTTTTCACACACCCCCTCTTTAGAGTCTACACTCTCTTACAACTGCATTATAATCCAATTAACGTAAAATAGGGAAAATATTTACATCATAGCCTTGCGATAACTTCTTCATCAGGAGGCCGTGTGGAGAGCGAGTAGAAGGGGAGTGCCTGGTCCTGTATATATGTGATGTTACATCATCATTATACATGTGAAAGCAGGTTGTTGTTGTTGTTTTTTTAATCCTTACTTAAAGATGAAGAAACTGAGTCTGAAACTGGCAAAGTGGCTCTTTGTTTGTTTGTTTGTTTTAAAGATTTTATTTATTTATTCATGACAGACACACATGAGAGGCAGAGACACAGGCAGAGGGAGAAGCAGGCTCCATGCAGGGAGCCCGATGCAGACTTGATCCTGGACCCGGGATCATGCCCTGACCCAAAGGCAGATGCTCAACCACTGACCTACCCAGGTGTCCCAAGGAAGCTTTTTTTTTTTCCCCCAAAGGGCACAGAGCTAGTTATAAGGGAAACCTGAGGTTGGAATCCCTGTTTACCTGAGTCCCGCACCGAACATGTAAAGAGGGCGAAATGGTATGGTGTTGTTGTCCTCAGTGCGATTAAATAGAAAATCATTTGGGAAGGGCTCCAAAATTAATCTGCTCCATTTAAGATTTTTTATTCTGGAGAAAGGTTATTTGGTCTTCAAGGATCAACTGAAATTAAGTAATGTTCTTAACTCTGCTAACACAACCTTATGTTCTTTTATGAAATGATGTATCCAGCCAGACTTCAATTAATTCCAGACCTATGAATCTACTGGTTGGTTGCAAACTGGCCCATAGTACAAGAGGGTAAGGAGATGACAAAGAGAAGGACCACTCCAGGTTGGTAGGTGGAAGTTTTAATAAGCAAGGGAATTTATACACAAGGCTTGTCTCTTGTAGTCACAAGATGGGCAGACCTCTGCACCTGCTAGTCAGAATCTCCAAAGTTTACATAGAGGCTCTTAACCAGGTTCAGTCATGATACAGTTCAGTCTCCACAACACGTTGCTCTCTCAAGGCTGGGTCCTTGAATATGGTTCTGGCTGTGGGAATGGTGGGTGGAATGCACATTCCAAGAACAGGGTTGGAGGTGAGGGGCCTCTTATCTTCTGGGTCTGGCTATGGGTCAACTGGCGGTCACATCCTCTTGAAGGTCTTCTTCTACATGACTGGTTGGTAAGTCCACTCAGAAGATGCCTCCTGGGCACCTCAAACTCAATACAGGTAGGTTGTTGAATATGAATATCGTGATTGAGGGACTCTGCTATGAACTAGCTGTGTGGCTGAGCAAGTCATCCAGGCTTCCTGCACCTCTTCTCCTTACTGGTGAACTGGGGATTGTATAGAACCTATCTGAAGACTTGGGATTATATAGAACCTATCTGAAGACTTAGCATGAAGCATTGGGGAAATAGATAGATAGATAGATGATAGATAGATAGATAGATAGATAGATAGATAGATAGATAGATAGCTGTATCACCTAGAATAGTGCCAAGTACAGAGTATTGCTGCATAATTGCTTGCTTTATCATGACCTGACAGCCTTATTCCTTTTTCCCCAAGGCTAGAATCTTCACATGTTCCTTGGGTGACCTGCCCTGGCATGTATTTGCCCAGTGGTCCAAGCCAGAGGATTGGGCATCAGCTCTGATTCTTTCCCCTCCTTCACCTCCATGTTTAATCAGTCACCTAGTCTTGTTGATTTTAGCTTTAAATCTTTCATGAATCAACCTACTTCTCTTCATCTCCACTGTCAATTCTCTAGTTGGAGACACAGTCTCTCTTACCTTGACCACTTGAATAGCTTTCTTGAAGATCTCTTTCCATTCATTCTCTCTACCCCTAGCTGCCTTCACTTGCCTCATGGCAGTTAGGGTGCTTTGAAAAATGCAAGTCTGACTGTGTGACTCTTAGCTTCAATTTTGTGATGGCTTTCTACTGTTTTTCATCTGTTTTCTTGTAGGCTTCACACCCCTTCTAGTTGTAGAATCTTATTTGCTGTTCCTCATGTCAGAATGTTCTTTTTTCTCATAGTTAATTCCTATTAATTCTTCAAAACTCGGCTCAGATGGTAGTTTCTTCACTGTAAGACTGAATCAAATCCACCTGTTATATGTTCACACCACTCTAATTCTCTTTAATAGCATTTGTTTAAAATGCAATAAACTAATTAATTAGCTATCTTATTTGTGAGAATGTAAGCCTCATAAAAGTTGTCCTATTACTGCTGAATACCTATTATCCAGCAGCATGCCTTGCACATATTTGGCATTCAATAAATATTTATTAAATGACTTTCTCCATCTAAAACTCAGTAATAGTGGCATAAAATGGAAGTACTATTAATATGCTTTAAAAGTCCACACCTTTGAAAACTATTATACAACTCTTTGCAAAAAAGAATGGGCTTATTGGGGCGCCTGGGTGGCTCAGTCAGTTAAGCATTTAACTCTTGATCTCAGCTTGGGTCTTGATCTCAGGGCTGTGAGTTCAAGTTCCCATAATTATGAAACTGGTTTCAAGATAATATTACATTCTAGGTACCTGATAAATGATAACTTTGTCTTGCTTCTGAAGATTCATCAGTATTATTTCAAGTATGATCAACTTTTCCTGGCCTGAGGTTTTGAATTTGAATTTAGCTCACATATGAAATAACTTGATACTCTTCTCTATTGATTTATTCTAACCACTTGTTGGGCTATAAAGGGAAGGATTTCTAGTGCTCATATCCATTTTAATCTGAAAATTATTAAATAAGCACTATTAGGTGTAAAGCACCCTCCTAGAAACTGTGAAGGATACAGAGCTGTATGAGGCAAAAAATCTATTCTGAAAGCAGTTTACAAACTAGTAAAGGAACCGAGAAAAGGACTTGAGTATCCAAATTCAGTAGATTTGTGGTGTGCCAGGATTTTGGCTTTTAAAAAATGTCCCCATGTGACTTGCATTGCATTGACTTGTCCCCAGATGGTTTGGGGATCAGTATTGTGTGGCTGACAATACTATTCTGAATCCTACATATAATATTATCTGATGGTGGGAAGGGCGCCATAAGATCTGATTATTTTACATGTGAAAATGTTCCTATGTTGAGTGTGCATGCAATAAATACTAATTGAATGTTGGTAATTCCATCCCTTTGACATTTTGGTAAATAATCTTGAAATGGGGCATAAGAAAGATATACCATGTGGAAGCTCAAGGCCAATCCCCATCCATGAAGAAATGTCCCAACCCCACAGTTCTTCCCCGACCAAGACTCTGTTAGGGGGTGCTTTAAAAAAGCCATCAACCTCAAGCTCTTCCATTTCTCAATACCTGTAGCTCCTTGTCACTTGGGAGCTCCAACAAGTTGAAACTTGGGATCCAGCCAAGACCAATAAGATCAGAGATGTTGGGGCGGGGGGCACAGGGGCATATTCTGTGCTATCTGTAGAACGAAGCACCAACCTAACTTGGGGAAAGACCTAACTCAACTGGCTAGTTAGGACCAAGGATACATTTAATAATGAAATGGTCACAGAATTTTAGTTCCTCATTGCCTTCCTTATTCCTTCAAGAAGGCATGCCTTGGGTTAGGGTGGTGAAGCAAGGTTGTGGGTGATGTTGGGGGAGAGGAGAGGCTTGGTCAAGCATGTCTTAAGTATAAGGCATTATTGTGGGGCCTATAGATTATGTCACAAAACAGTTCAGTAATGATTGTGCATCATCAGTCTTCTAAAAAATCTGCTGAAATCTTAAATTTTTAAGTTAGGACCCCAAAATGTTAGAAAATAAAAACTGAAATTAAGAAAATACATTGAGAAAAAATTTGTGAGTAGATTAGGAATAACCTGTCTTTCAGTAAAATTTATTTAGAGCTATTATAAAAAGATATGCAGTAGAGGTAACTGGGTTTTAAACATCCGTGGAGAGGAAGTCATATCAAAATAAATTTAATTATCACTCAGTCATAAAATGCTAGAGGTAAAGATGTCCTAGGGTTCAACCTTCATTTTAGAGAAGTTAGGTTACTTGTCTAAGGTCACACAGCTAGCTATTTTGGGAAGTTTTCTCATATACCAGCTAAATTTTTAAAAGAAATGGAAATAGTGATCTTAATCCAGGAGATGTTATGTAAAGATATCTCTGAGATCTTATGTTTGTGCTACATATTATCATTGTTCTTAGTATCCAAATTGTTCTAATTAAGACTTTTTCTATCTGAAAAGTAAAAATACTAGTTCTTAACCCAGCCTATATAAAAGTTTGAATATATATCAGGAATTGGAAGTCTCATGAACCCTGTTGTTAATACAAAAAGTGAATATTGAAAACATTTTTCAATTTGAGAATTTTCCTATTCTCCAAATATTATCTCCCCCTACCATGCACCCCTTTTCCTACCCAGGCTTTTGGATTCTGGATAAGAAAAGGTAAATTTATATCTGTGTATGACTGCATTTCAATAATGAGTGCTGAAGGTGATTTATGGAAAAGTTTACAAAGCACTGGAACTTTGCTGTCAGCATATGAGGGTGCACCCAGTGGAAATCATGAATGGCTTGGTTCCAAAGGGTACTGGGAAAAATAACATCAATCATGCTCAGATAAAAACATTTCCATCAAAATATGAGCAGACTGCTTTTTGGGTATGTTCAGAGTTAATTGTAGAAACAATATCTTATCATATTATTAAAAATAAAAGGGAACTATTCCAAGATCAACAAAGATGAATGGATGCAAATCACAACTGCTGGGGTGTATTGATGAAAATATTTGCTGGCTCCAAGGCCATGGAGCCTCGTCAGCTGTTATAATCCGATGTCATCAGTCAGTGTCTGTGTGTGGCAAAACTTATGTATGAGACAATGAAGAAAGATTCTTCAGCTCTTGGCAGCTTCATCTTCTCATGAAATCATCACTTCTTCCAGTCTTGTTTTAGGACTTAATAGCCTTTACGTTACCAGGAACCACCTCTTGCTGACGCCATTGTGTGATCAATGATCATGTTCAGTGATTATGATCTTCACAATGTCTGGGGTCCCATGCCATTAATCTGGTAATCTGATTGAGGTTTGGGTCCCAGTGGATTGGCAGCCACCCTTGTGTTTGTTTTATCTTCCCAAAGACTGAATGTCCACCTTGTTCGTTTTGCTTTCCTTTATCTTTCCTCTTCTCTCTATATTTTTTACTAATTCCTTCTCTTTCCTTCTTCATTTATCTCCAAGGCTGATGCACACTTTTAGATTTTCAGGCAATGAGAACATACTCTATAGGACATGATGATTTTTGCAGTCATCTTGTGAAAAACACACATGCAGAAGCATATACACATACACACAACTATACACATAGACACACATGATATCCTAAACTCCATTCCTCATGAGTACTCATTTTGTACAACGCTTTGGATTGAATTATTCCATATTTTAGAATGCTTTGGCTGTATTTGATTAATCATTACCATTCAGAAGGTAATATTACGATGGACATGAAACTCTTACTTGTAGTTTCTATCTTTCTGGTTAGTTTAATGGAATTCAGCAGTAAAAGGACAGTATTTTTATTAACAGTATAATGAAAATAATAATGTTTTGAAGCATTTTGTTTTACTTCCATGAGTTTGCTAAAAATGGTGTATAACTACCAGGTTGGCAAATTTACCTATTGTTTCAATTTGTCAAAAAATATATGTCTTTTAAATGTTGGTAATTGTTATAGCAAGTTGTAAAGGGTAGGATAGTTTAACATCTGCTGATGTTGGCTGGGTTTGTTCAAGTATGTGTCATCAGGGGGTGGCTTGGATGTGGACTGTACAGCATAGACTGCAGAATAGCTACATTAGTTTCATATTGCTGCTGTAAAAATATGGAAAATTATTGAAATGTTATTCAAATAGTTAAAAGAAACAAGACTTTTGTAAATTGCTAATATTGGGGAGTTGGCAAATGGGCTTTTTAATTTAGTCATTTAGCTAATCAACTTTCAGTGAATTGGCTTTAGAATAAGATTTGATTTTTGGCACACAGACTTTCAGATACATTATAACATTTGAGCTTTACAGTAATTCTGATTTTTTTATTCTGTATAATTCTGAGTAATTGTTCCTTTTGTAGTGGCAAGTGGGTGGGGTTATATACAGTTTTCTTAACCCAAATTACTCTAAGTATTGTGAATCATATCAAGATGCACACATATTGTCAATTTGTCCCATAATTGGTTATGTGAAATTTAATAACTTGGTTCAAGTGGCATTTGGCAGATTTTCTCAGTGCTAATTTTTTTCTTTTTGTAATCCATAGCCATCTATCTGAGATACTATGAGAATATGTCAATATCTTGTATTTCAACAAACTTTCACCCAATGGTTTTAGCATCCCTTCATGATTTTTGCTGAAATCATTTATTACCTTGATGGTCACACAAAGTTGGTTTTCGAATTTGAACATTCATCCTACATTTATTAGCTGGCATTCTCCTATAAAGAAATTCTCTTGCACCTTCTTCTTTTTTTTAGTATTACTTTGGACATATAGATTCTTTTTTTTTTCTTCAAATAATTCACTATCATTTTTTTTGATGCTGAAATTACCCCAAATTTAGCCTTAAAATGGCTCTTGCATCCTTCTGACTAGTCTCTATTAGTTTTTAAGCACCCCTCTCTGCTTAATGACACAATAAAATGATGCAGGCTCATTTTGGATTTTCCCTGTCCCAGATCCGGATTCATTAATTTCATTAAGGACATTGAGTGTGGAATGGTGTTTAGAAACAAAAATCTAGAAATCTAGCACTAAGTGTTTTCATTGCTACTATGCTGTTGTTGCTTCTAGGCCCTTGCATAGGTCAGAACTAGATATGTATTAAAATTTAAAGAAAGTGTTCACACCACCTCTATTTCAAATCAAGCAACATAGGTTCTTCCTTAATTTATTCCATTCCATATGTGCATCTTCCTTCTCCCTCAGTGAGAACTCTGGTTCCCCAAACATTAACATATTTATTCATTTGCTTTTTCATGCAATTTTCAGTTCAGAATATTTCATCTTTTTGCCCTGAGTTATGCTGTAAACATGCATTTTAAGAGGTTTTATTTAATATCTTTGTTGATCTGTATGATTTTTAAAAGGATATTTAGACAAATTTCAATTTAAGAAGACTTCATTATTTTATGGGGACACAGAAAACTGCACACTGTATTTTCAATTGTTTAAAGCTGGAGCTGAGAATCCTTTCAATTTGTGTTTCATTATTGGCCAGAGAAACACCTGACTGGTCACATTTGATTTCAAGGGATGAGAAAAGTGCAAATCTACCACAAGCCAAGAAAGGTAACTGGAATACCACTGATGACCAGCACATCCATCTCAGTGACCAAATCTTTATAAGATAAATAACCCATCACTCTTTGTTAAGGCTTTAGCTATTCTCATAGACTAGATTCCTCAGGCAAAAACTTACATGAAACTTTTTATTAGGGAATATAGAAGCTGGTGTGAGTGAAAAGGAGAATGAGGCAGAGAAAGAGCTAGAGCCAAAGGAGGTTATATTCTGAGTTGGCTTTGGTATCAGCTGGTATCAAATATAACTGATTACTCACTCTTGAAGGGCTTCCTTCTAACAGGCCATACTAAATTCCTGTATCTCTGGATGGTACTCACCCATCAGCTTTTATTTCTCATTACTCAAAGAGTTGTTTGTTTGTTTGTTTATTTATTTATTTATTTAAAGAGTTGTTTCATACAGTGTTCGCTTCCCTGTGTTCTGTTTGTATGTATCCTGAACAAGCAAGGCAGGGTCTCACATGTCAATAGTAACAGGGAAGCCCTGGGATTGAAGATGAAAGTTGTATTCATTGGCATGAATGGTCCGGTGCTATTAGGCAAACGTACTGGAGACCACATAGAGCTGGTCATCAAAGTGAAGTCTCAGGTGTATCGATTGGACAAGAAACCCAGAGACCAATGAGGCAGAGAATATTTAGGGTGGCACTTAGGGGGTATCTGACATGATCATTTTGCTTCTGAATCTTAGTTACCATCTTGATTACCGTCTATAAACATATAAAAAATGGAACTCTTTGGGCAGCCCCAGTGGCCCAGCGGTTTAGTGCCGCCTTCAGCCCAGAGTGTGATCCTGGAGACCCGGGATCGAGTTCCAAGTCAGGCTCCCTTTGAGGAGCCTGCTTCTCCCTCTGCCTGTGTTTCTGCTCTTCTCTTTCTCTCTCTCTCTCTGTGTCTGTCATGAATAAATAAATAAAATCTTAAAAAAAAACCCTCATCATTCTCCAAAATAAATACTTTTTCTTTCCTTTTCCATTAATGACATTTGAATTATTCAGTTAATTTGGAGTTGAGACCTTGGAGTTATCTATGACTCCTACTTCTTCTTACTGTGCAATCACAGTAAGAAGCTTCGTTACGTAGAACCTAACTCCAATATGGCTCTTGAATCTGTTGTTATTTCTATTCCTGATGCCATCACTTTAACTTAGGCTTTGAGTACATTTTGCTTGAAATAACCCCCTGATGTTTTCCCTACTCTTTGCCTCTTCTTTCTCTTGTTCACTCTAAAAACTGATTACCAGAATAATCTTCCTTAAGCATCCAATAAAGATTTTTCTTGTTTATAACATCAACAGCTGCCAAGAGCCCATCATATTAAATCTATTCTTTTTTCCATAGGACCTAGAACAACTTACAAATTAATAAGCCTACGTTATCTACCTGGTTGTGTTTTACTGGTACCCATATACCCAATTACGGCCAAATTGGATCTCGCAGGTTTTCTTAGACACACTGTGCTTTCTTGATTTCATTCTTTGTTCATATTTCCCTCAATCGTACATGCCTTTTCTACTATTGCTGTTTTTCAAAACCTCCCCCTCCCCCATCCCTCCAAGTTCATCTTTTAAATGACCCCGTTCAGGAAGCCTGGGCAGCACCCTCAAGCCTGTTGTTTTCATCACTGCTACTAGCCAATCTCTGCGCTGGTACTGGTCACTTCTTTTTTGGGCTATTTTTAACCTTCCTTTAAAGAGGGGAGTGTGTGTGTGTGTTAGGGGGAGGGGACATGTGCTTGCTCTATTATTGGAACCACAGGAACCTCTGAGTTGCTGTCTAGTTTCAGAGCTTAGCCCAAGGCAGGGAAGAAGTGAACTTGACAAGCTCATATGAAGGACATTAGAGGTAATTATGCTGCGAAGATACACATACTCTGCACTCTTAGCCTGAGCTCCTTGACCATACAAATTTGTAGAAATGTCTTTCCCAGCTGCTATGAAGCATGATTGAGACAGATTGATGCAACCAATTTTGCAAAGAGAGTTAACTATGTTATCTGCTGATTTGGGCAAACTGGCAAGACCTGGTGAGGGTCTTCCTGGGGCTTGGGAAGGTGAAGAAGATATTGAATCTCATGTGCCAAAAATGCTTAATAATAAACAATCTCTAAATTCAACTACATTTACAAAATATGGTGAACTGTAGCTCAATCAGTAAATCTGTACGACAGCCTTTTAGAGTAATAGGAAATATTGTTTAATTGACATTTCAAAAAACTCAGATATCATTTATTTTGTTTGGGTGGAGTTCTTTTTACTAATAACAAAATTGGGGAGAAATGACTCTGATTGCATATAAGCTGACATTTTGTACTCGTAAGAACATATTTTGGTAGGAAAAAGACAAAGGCTAAAAATAGTACCCTGGAGAAGTCATTTTTATCAAGCAGAGTCTGACTGAGAAAGGTCCTAAAACTCTTGTCTTAAGAAGTGTTTAATCTTAGATCTGTTTTTTCAGTCATTTTAAGACTAGGAACAAGATTGCCTTTTGATATTGATACTGGATATTAAACAAGGCTTCTGGTTTCAAAGTAAATAGAATTTATTTACCGAGAAGAGGCCTGCTTTGGAGGAGGAAGCTGGCTAATTTTGGCCCATTTCCCTGGAATCACAATTTCCTATCTGATGGGAATGTGAGGAGCATGATTGTTTATGCTCCAGAAAAGACAGTGGGAAGAAGAGAGGAAATAGCATCAAGGGATTGACCTTTTGACCCAGCTGACCACCACAGAATCCAGGATTTTAGAATTAGGATCATAAGGCATCAGGGACGCATCTTTCTAAGGCAAATGAAATGTGATTCTGAATTCTCTGAAGAATGCAAGACTCTCTCCTGACTATCTCTTGAATCCGTTCTTTCCTCTCCATCATTTCTTCACAGGATAAAGGCAGCAGCTTCTTACCTGGTCTCTTGGCCACCAGATGCACCTAGCTTCAGCTCTTCCTGCACTCTGCTGCCAGCATTGCAGCTGGAGTGACAGGGACGTTGTCTCTTTTGCTCACTCGACAGTACCTGGCAATAACAGATAAATGAAAGTGTTTTAAAAAATGAATGAATGATTTTTAAAAAATGAATGAATAATGCATTTTTCAAAATAACAAATTCAAATAATGCCTCCCCTTTGCTTATAAGCCTCCGTTGTCTTGCTATTGATCACAGGAAAATGTTGAAATCCCTAAGCTTGAACCTTCTCATCAATGTTAGTGGCCCCTTCCCTACGCTCCCAATGCCCCGGGTCACTGCATCGTGCTGATTTGTTGACATATCACTCTCATCCCTAAGCAGCTCTGTAAAGGTGGAGATTTTCGTCTTATTTTTATGTATTCGAGCCCTTAATATATATATTTTTGGTACATGGTAGGGATTCATTATATTTTTCCATTTTAAGACATTAGTAAACAAGGTCTTGTTCCCTTTATCCACCTGATGTATTTCAATTCAAGGAATATCTGTTGAATGCCTATTTCATGTCTACAACTGCCTGACTTGTGATTTTGTAGATGTAATATATCCTTTCACCAGTTCTGTTTAGAGAGTGTGGTTGATTTTTTTTTTTTTTAGTGTGGTTGATTTTTATTTGCTTATTTTCCTTTTAAAAGTTTTAGTCTTCTCTTACAAGCATACTTCAAATCTTTTGCTCTCATTAAATGAGGCTCTTCAGACTTTTTATCCCCCCTACTGCCACCCAAGCAACAATAAGCTTGAAAATGCTGTTTTTTTTTTCTTTCTAGTTTTTGTCTTTGACTTGATTTTTGTTTTTGTTTTTGTTTTTGTCTTTGACTTGATTATGTCACCACCATATTAGGACAATCCTAGGATGGAATAGCTATGGTGGAGGATTTCTAATTATCTTCGTATTAACACCTTTTTTCAGGTAATGCAAAAACGATCTATGCCAAGTGATATTAAAGCAACTGCAGAGATATACTGACAAATTATAATATGTATTTCTTCAGTGTTTCTAAATATGCCAGACACGATGCTGAATCCTTGCCGGATTATTTTCTTTGATCTTCACAACAACCTTGTGAGTAGGCACATTTGACAAATGAGAGCATAAAGGATTCAATACGATGTAATTACTTCTCTAAGGTCACCCAGTTAGTAAGTAGCAGCACATGTGGGATTTGATCCCAAGTCTCTCTGATTCTTGAGCCCAGAGAGTCCCACCACTGCCATTTCTCGACCTTCTTTCTATTCTTCCTTCTTTCCTTCAGCCACTTTATTTGAAAATCCACTTAGTGATTTAACATCATGGTTTGTTTGTTTTTTTTTGCATAGGTAACTGATGAAGCCTAGAATTGCTATAACACCTGCTAAGAGCATTTCTTAGACTTGTTTACAGTGAATAATGCATTTCCTCCTTACAAAAAATATCCTAAAGATCCCTTCTTCCCTAAGGATCTCTCTAAAAAAATCCTGGTTTGAGAAATAGTAATTTGAGAAACTGAAGTTTCATTCTATGAAAATGTTCTTCCATTTGAATGATTTCTACAAAAAAGAAATTTTAGATTTAAACAGCGTGAGGTGAATTATTCAAAGATTTCCATCAATGTAAAATCACAAACTTTAAAAAATCTTACATGTTCTCAAATTTGTCCTTGGACTCTGGGGTCCTTAGGCAGTGGTAGAACAAAGGATCACTTGGCGCCTCTGAAAAAAGAGGATGGCCTTTGCATCCCTACTATTTTCACTATCCCCACCCCCACCCCCAGGGTGGATGCTGTGGTGTATTCTTCAGATCCTGCCTTCAGCACCAAGACTCTCCTTCCCTCATGGGCCAGAAGTGTTGGCTGCTGGGAGCTCACAGCTGATCTCTTCCTCAGGAAAATTCTTTTGGCTGTCAAGGTTACATCTCGTTGCTGCGGCCAGTGTATTTCCTATGACTAGCTGATGGATGTGAAAAGGTGAGAAGGGGTGTGAAGCAGGCGGGGCATGAAGGTGCAGCTCCTTGCTTCAGTTTAGGTTGGATCTGAGAGGCCATTCCAACTTGAGAGAACTTCATGGGATGGGCTGAGGCCTCTGTTGCAACTGTAGCACAGTTCAGCTTTTCCCTCGGCCTTGTCTTGCATCTCTTACTCCTTTCTATGTGTTGTTCTTAGTAATATCCCACAATAAACTACCAGTATATAAATCTTTGGCTCAGGAACCAACTCACAAGAACCTTTATAGGCACCTCAAACCTTTAAGATGAGTCTCTTAGGCCTACCTTTAAGTCAGGCTATTTCCCCTTAAGCTCCCCCTTAAGATATTCTGGAAGAGAAACTCCTGGCTCTAATGTTGTACAAGTATAGACATTAAATATCTGCAACAGCTCCCTCATCCTTAGAAATTATCCTAAAAAGTCTCTCATTCCTCCCAAGAGGGGAAAATCTGTATAACACAAAGTTGATTCAAGTACTTCATGTAAAAAAAAAAAAAAAATCAATCTTGGCAGCAGCTTGAATGATCATGCTTGGTTTTCTAAATTGGCCAACTAAATAGAATAATTGACACTAACATGTTCTATTTTGTATCATGTAGATGGTCTAATATTGGAACACAACATTTAGGCTAAGGAGCTTAGCTAACGTTATGAGGATGATAGGATAGTATATATCCATAGTGGGAAGTTCTCTGTGGGTTTACGGGGCTAGCGACCAATCTTTATATCCTTCAATAATCTTAAACAGGAAAATTTGTTTTGAGTTCCAGTAACTGGAGGTGTGCCTGACTTGCTGAGGAGTAAGAATGCAAGAAATGCACAGAATATATGGGATGACGCACACTTACAATTTGTACTAGTTTTGGAACATGATTTTGGAAACCTAAGAAAGAGATAAATGCAAAATCATCGTTCAGCTAATATGAAGAATTCAAGCCCAAATCCATCTGAGGTTCATACGATCTTCTTTGAATCCTTTTAGGCTGACTAAAACAAACAATTGTCAAAACCACTCCTTTCCTTCGAGTCGTGTAGATAACTGAAAAGAAAAAAAAGGTATTTGAGATCACATTTAAGCTTGATAAACAGATATACTTCTACCTTATGAACTTAGTTCAAAGATGCATTCCAATGTATAAACAAAAGAAGTGCACAGTCACCCAACACCAAAATAATGTTAAGCGCCAGTGTCCCCTTGCTTGGCCATCATGACATAGCTTGATAATCAATGGAAGGCAAAAATGATTGTCCTTAGTTCGTTTCGCAGGGCCATGGCAAAGCTGAAATGAGGCTAGCAGGCAAGGGGTAAGTTAGAAGTAGAGGACACGACTAGCTACACTGCATGGCTAATTAATTATTAGCATTAGTATGTAAGAGAAGAGGCGGAAATTCTCCTAGCCTGGTCAAGACGTGGCAGTGGAGAAAAAATCCAGATGTAGATTTAGAAGATAATTTTTTTTGCATAGTCTTTGCTGACTGTGTTTATAGAAGTAAATGTCAAGGTAAGCTTGGCAAGGAACAAAAGAGATGAGTCACATTTCTCCAGTCTCATTCCTGAGATGCTATCTTTTTTACCTTTCTCAGTATGCACAAGTCTGGCACTGGGTTTCTGCTCCTTTATGGGAAACAGTATGCAAACACTCAAATAAGAGCAGGACGGTCATTTTTCATATATGCTTTGTTTTCATTTCTATGACTTGGAAAGACCAAGTTTCCAAACGCAGAAATCCATGTAGTTGCTCCGAAACTTGAGTCCTTGCTTGCACTCTGGACTTTATAAAGCAATTGGTTTTAAACATACACTAGGGAGGGAGAGTGCAAGTAGCTTTGAATTAAAAACCCTTTTCTCTGTGTCTTGCTTTCACATCAAACAAAAGCAAGTTCATTTAGAGAGTAGAAAGGTGTGAATAAGACTTGTCAGTACCTCAGTCTTTTTGTGCCTTAATTACATTTTTTTCTATGTTTCTGAAACGGTGTCTATAATCAACTATTATGCCATAACCTGCTAAGCCAACAGGTGCTAACAGAAAGAAACTGTGCCAGTTCCTTCTAGAATACAATGACTTTTAAGGTTAAAAATCCTGCCTTGTAATACTAGCAGAAAAGACCATTGCAGTTACCTTACAGCTTTGTAACGAGGGTGGTATCGCCCTTCCTCACCTTCGACATCTTGAATCATTGCTTCATTTTTCCCCCCAGCTTTCTTTTCACTTCCAGACTTCCCTAAAATAGTTTATATTTGGCACCTCTATTTCCCACCTATTCACTCTTTATTTTCTTGTGGTCCAAATTCAATCCAATCACTTTCCTGAAGTTTTTTTTTTCATAGTCACCAGTGACCTTTTAGGAAACACATCTAAAGACTTTTAAGAAACTGACTCATTTTTTTTTCTTTCCTTTAAGATCTGCCTTATTGATTGCCACTGCCTTGAAAGTCTTCCTTTCTTCTCTTCCGTGAAAGCATAAAAAACAGTTTCTCAAAACCATAGATACCCTCTGTTTCTCTATTTTCGTCATGGATTCAAACCAGAAAGTTACGTTGGATTTATCTCCATCCCTTCTCTACTCGGTCTTGTCTATTTTTCCTTTGTAATATTCTATCTCCTTTCTCCCTTCCAAGTCCCACTGTTACCATCCTTGTCCAAGTCCTTTGTCATGCTTGTTCTCAACTGGTCTCTTTGTATTCAGTTTTTTCCTCATTCCAATTGTGACTAAGCTACTGCCAGATTTTTTCATCCAAACAATTTTTTTTTTTAAAACAAGTCACTCCATCATGCTTGCTGCTTGGAAGTAGCTGGATTTAAGCCAGGTGGGAATGTGTCTGTTCTGAGGATATATTTCCCTTAAACCTAGATCAATATATCCAGTGAAGGGGTAGAGAAAACACATCAGTGGTCGTCTTAAATGTAGATGCTAAAGTAGAGCAATTTAGTCTGAAGCTTAGTCTGGTTCGCATGAACTAGAGCGCAGGCCTGTGCAATCAAAGACAATTTGAAGGGTAGGTAGTTAAAATGAAGCCAATGCAGAAATGGGTTGAAGAATAACTCTCTTGATTAGAGTTCAAGAGAGAATAAGACAGCCTGAGAACAGATGAGGGTAGACATTCTGACAGGCGATCGAAAGAAATAGCCAATCAACACACTAGGGTAAGCAAATTTCAGTTGTTACACTACTAGAGAGATGTGGAGCTGGCAGTGGGGAGGTGGCCAACCTGAGTTCCATGGTTTCTAGGCTAATGTGCTGGGGAGTGGTTTTTCCATGATTCCTTTGTATCAACCCCTCGTTTTAACCAAATGAATCTAGTAATTGTTCCCAAGCCACCATATTCCCTATCAAACCATGATCTTTCTTCTCTGCTTTCATTAATTTTACCTTTCTTTGAAAAGTCATGCATGTTTTATCTGCTATCAGTTAGTTCTTGGTTCAAAGCAATGAAAGGGAACACTGGCTAACTTAAGCCCTACCTTGCCCTCTGCCAAAAAAACAAAACAAAACAAAATAACACATGAGGGGTCAGAATTTACTAGAAGGACTCACAGAAGGCTAGAAGATAAGTTTGGGGCAGTTGGAACCAAGAGAAAACTCTGGAAGGTCAAGAAGGAAGCATAGCAAGTGTCTCATAGCAAGAAGAGTCCACTGCAGGTGCCATGACTTTGACCTCCAAGTATTTCTTATCACTTGCATCCCCCTCAGAATTCTAAGGCCTGGCATAGAGCATCCAGTTTACCTGGACTAAATCATATGTCCATTTGTTTGGTCCTGTTTGTGGAAGGGATCTCTGCTTCCATAGTGTGCAGAGAACAGTAGCTCCAACCAAGAGAATGTACACTGTGGGTTTTCCCAAGAGGGAGAGTGCGGTATTGTTAGGAAAAAGAAAGTTAGATGCTGGACATCGTCCAAATGACAAATTCCACTGTCCACCTCCTCCGTGAGCCGTTCCTTTGTACTCTAGCTCAAAGTGACTGCTGCTGGTCCTTAAAACTTGTTTTCCTCAGCCGTTATTTAGGGGTGTAGTTCCCAACAGTCAATATTGTTTCTCTATGTCCTTTTTCCTTAAGAAGATAGAAAGGCCTTGAGGGTAGGAGCTTTATCTTTGTATCCTAGCACTCAAAAAAGGACTTTGCACATGCCATGTACTAAATAATTTTTTTAAGGATGGCACTGACCAACTGTTTCATTTCCAGTGAATGGCGTCCTAGGAGAATCATCTTCATGTTTTATTTCCTTTAACATGGGATGAACCAGGATCGGCTAATTGGCATTTTCTGTACACTTACTGTGTGTTAGGTACCACGCAGAATATTTTCTCTTGCAATAATAACAATAACAATAATAAGCGACATTTAATTAGCTTTATTATGTGCCATGCACGAAAATGAAGTGATTTATATCATTTCATTTCATCCTCGTAACAACCACGTGAAATAGGTCTCATTATTTTGGTCGTCTAACAGACGATGGTGTTTGTTGGTTAGAGATGTTTAGCAACTTTCCCAAAGTTTCACAGCAGATCAGGATAGAGCTGGAACTTGAAATTATTTCAGTTTGATTCCACAGCCTTTTTAATCTTTTGCATTGCTTAAATAGCAAAACTAAAGTTTGAACAAATGTATGATTTCAGTAAAGATTTCATCTCCTTCACCATTAGCTACTCCAGCTTCTGTCTCACCTGGGAACTTGTTAGGAATGCAAATTCTTAGGCCTCACCACAGGCGCTGAGTCAGAAACTCTGGAGGTAGGGCCCCCAAATCCCTTAGCAAAAGAGATTCTGATGATTCTGATGTATGTTAAGGTTTGAGAAACCGGCTAGCCTATATTCTTTCTCACTGTCTGTGTCTTTATGTGGACCTACACCCATACACGTCCTGCTGAACCCCTACAGGCTGCTTATTGTAATCTATTATATGTCATCATTTAAAGGTTACTTACATTATCTCTCATATTTTCCATTTTCCATTTTTAGTTTATCTGTCTGGCGCATTGTTGTAGGCTGCTTTTGTTGAAAATGTAAAGATACAAAAATAGGGAGAGAGCAGGCCTAGGTGAATGCCAGTTACCATATTCTGGAGTAGACCTCAGTGTCCTGGGCACTTTTATCTACCAGGAGGAAAAGAGAATGAGGAACAAAACTTAATCCATGCAGGCAAGATTCATTTCTGCTACTTCATAGGCTTTGTCAGAGGAGCCAAATGTTTTAGGGAGTGATTTTATATTGCCTTCTCTTCCAACTTTTGTTGGAGTATCAATAAGGATGTCAAAAAATCAATTATGACCCTACATCTCTCAAACTTGCCTTGGATTCATTGCAAATCTGCCCAGGTGCCTCAGATTTGCCATATACCAATTAAACATGATCCTCTCTTCTGTAGAACATAAAACTACCTGCTGGTCCTTTCAGCCACAACACGCTTCAGGACCAGGTGTTTGTTCCAGATGAATGAAGTATTCCTGCCCCGCTCCTTTCACCTGGATAGCAGGCAAACTGAATATTAATGAGGTGGATTTGAAGATAATATTAGGATTTATGAATGTTTTCTCCCACTTTCAATAGGGAAAGGAGTCAGTCAGGGAGTTAATTTCTCCTCTCTCTTTGCATCGCTCCTGTTACCTTAAGAATGCATTTTACTTGACTCTTAAAGTCAGTTCATTTATTTCTATCTTTGAGTTTAAAGTACAAAGTGACTAAACCACCTAAATTACCAAGATTAGGGTTTAGTTACTTCTTTTTCTCGTATCTAAGGAAAACAATCCTAATGCTTACTACTAAGGTCTTGCTTCTGTATTTAAAATTTGCTTGATAAAAAAAGGCTTTCTTTCTTTATTCCTTCCTTCTTTCACCTCTACCTCTTTTTCTCTCTTCCCTCCGTACTTCTCTTCCTTTCTCCCTCCCTGTCCCTGGCTCCACTTTGATTATTAAAAAGAGAGAAAGAAGAAAGAAAGAAAGAAAGAAAGAAAGAAAGAAAGAAAGAAAGAAGAAAGAAAGAAGAAAGAAAGGAAGAAAGAAAGGAGGAAAGAAGGAAGGAAAGAAAGGAGGAAAGAAGGAAGGAAAGAAAGAAAGAAGGAAGGAAGGAAAAGAAAGAAAAGCCAACAAACATTTGTTGAGCACTTACTCTGTCTCAGGAACTGTACTAACTGCTTCAGATTGGTTTTTTTTTTTTTTTTTCCCAATCTCTTCTCTTCTTGGTAATCCTTCCTACATTCAACCATCTTTTTCCTTTTTTTTTTCAACCATATTTTTCCACTGAGACTTTCATCCTTCCCCTCTTCACAATTTCTTACCGAGTTCCATCGATTCGACTTATTAAACATCTTTTAAATCTATCCTTACTACTTATCATCACTGGTTTACCCATCTCTCAGACTAAGTTTCTAAATGACCTCTGACCTGGTTTCCTTGGTCTTGTTTTCTTCAGCCTTTTGTGCACATATATTTTTACCCCTGTTAAAATAATCTTTCCACCTTGCAAATCTAGTCAATGATTCATTCAACAAGTACTCATTCAGTATCTATTATTTTTTAGACATTTTGTGCTGTGAATACTTGGATGAATACAACAAGGTTGAAAACCTCAACATGTTCCCTATTTAGCAGAGGAGAAAAATAATTGGACGATTATTCTAGAACGTGATTTGTAAGAGTATAAACATGTACACAGGGTATTAAGGCAGCACCAAGGAAAAGTATAGGATTCTGGAGCAGAGGTTGGAGGAGGAAGTCAGGAAGGACCTCCTGAGCAAAATATCTCCTGTGATGAATCTTGAAAGATTAATAGAAGGTAATTTAGGGAGAGAGATGAAGGTAAGGCTGGGCATGGGTGCTGGAGGAAAAAGACATCCTGAACCCAGAGGTCATTTTAAGCAATGGCAACAACAACAACTTAAAAAAAATAGCCTGATGTTTCCCGAACTAAGGAAATGCTGTTTATTATTGTTTTAAGTGTCTAAGTTTTGGAATAATTTAGTATGCAACAACAGATAATGAATGCAGCAACCGAAGGGCTATTTATAAAAATAGTACAGAGAGAATCTGAACTGGATTGGTAACTATAGAGATGGAGAGGAAGATACAGATTTAAAAAACTCATAGGAATGAATGAAAATCTTTAAGATATGTTGATTGATTGGATGGCAGTGAGGTGAGTGGGGAAAGAAAATCAAGTTCCAGATTGGGCATGGGGTAGGTATTACTCCCCTCTCCTTAAAACCCATGAATGATTCTTCATTATCCTCTAGGATCATGATCAAATGTCGTCATAAATTGCTCTGACTCCTATAAGCTGGCTCTTTGCTACTTTGCTTACCAATTTTATTACCAGTTATCTTCTACCCCCACGCTCCCCCACCATTTTGTTGATTTTGGAACATAGCCTCTCTTGCTTTTTAAAAGAAAAATTTGCTCATGATGATTCCTCTTCTAGGAATGTCTTTGCTCTTCAACCCAACCTCAATTACTCTTCACACATGCCTCCAGCACACCAAAAACTCTTTCAAGAATTCCATATCTTGGGACGCCTGGGTGGCTCAGCGGTTGAGTCCTGCCTTTGGCTCAGGGCGTGATCCCAGGGTCCCGGATCAAGGCCCACGTTGGGCTCCCTGCAAGGAGCCTGCTTCTCCCTCTGCCTGTGTCTCTGCCTCTCTCTCTCTCTCTGTCTCTGTCTCTCATGAATAAATAAATAAAATCTTAAAAAAAGATTTTTTTAAAAACCTTTTTTAAAACCCCCACCCAAGTCAAAGTTAACTATTCTCTCTTCTGTGTTACAGCAGCATTTTTAATTTATCTATATTATTACATTACATCATAATTATTTATTCACATGTTTGCCTTTCCTTCTGGACTGTGGACTCCTCCAAAAAGGCTTGTTATCTTTCTTACTTTGGTGAAAATGCCCATGTTAGCACCTGGTATATAGAGAATGTTTAATCAATATTGCTGAATATATGAATGAAAGAGTGTCCTCTAAATAAATGTAGTATCATTATATCTTTCCTGAATTGTTCAATTCCTCCAATTTTGAGATTCATATTGAGATGCTTACACATGGGATTTACTTGAAATTAACGTAGCTTCAAAGAATCTATGACCACCTATCATTGGTCTTGCCGCAGCCTAATCATACTGATCAACTTTTCAACTGGTTTGTTATTTTTTTCTTTTCATAATTTTTTTTCCCCAGGGTGAACTATTTTGCATTTCTCTCTATTTCCACTAGTCCAAGGAAGATAAGAGACACATGGGGCAGATGTGTACCCAGCTTACAACTTGGGCCTAAACCTGATCCAGTCCAGACTAGATCAATTAAACCCTAGAAAAATGCAGACGTCTGATCAAGAAAAAATACTGGTTTTTGAAGCCACTGAATTTCAGCATTGTTTATTAAATGGCATTGTTCAAACAGTAGCTGACTGATACAATCAGGGTTTCATTTTTCCTTTCACTATTCACCTAGACTATTGTTATAGACCACAGAGAAGTCTTCCAACCTTTAGTTTCTTTTCTTCTCAACTCATTTGATGTACCACATTAGATTGCTCTTCCTGTTCTAAAACATTCATTGATTTCATATTATTCTCCAAATAAAGTTCACATAGTAGTTTATCTCCATTTATTGAAATTCCATCCACCCTTTGATGTCCACCTCAAATGCTGCCTTCTTTGGAGACCGGCTATCTTCCTCCTAACTGATGAACTCTCATTTTCCTATGAACTTTAACATCTCCCAATCCCCTGAGGCCCCTGGTAACCACCATTCTACATCCTGTTTCTAGGAGTTTGGCTTTTTAATATTCCGCCTATATGCAACTATGCAATATCTGTGTTTCTCTATCTGGCTTATCTCACTAAGTTAACGCCACAAGGTCCGTCCATACTGTCGAAACAGTGGGATTCCTTCTTTCTCCTGGTTAGACAATATTTCATTGTATGTATAAACCACATCTCTTTTATCCATTCATCTGTTGATGTCTCCAGCTTCTTAATATTGAAGTTCTGCAGGGCTTAGGTAATGAAAATATTTTCTTTATTTTTGTTTATTCTGCTTAGAAATTAGTGGTCTTCTTGAACCTATGAACTGATGCATTTCATTAGTTGAAAAAATTATTATTGTCTCTTCAAATATTGCTCCGCCACCTTGTTTTTGGAAATCCAGTTATATGTTGAAGTTCACATGTACTCTAGTTCTCTTAACCACATGTTTTGGTTTTTCTCTTCTGGATTATTTTTTTTTTCTGAGCTTTTCCAGTTCCCTATTTCTCTCTTTAGCCAGATATGATTTCCTATTAAATCTATTTTGGTAATTATATTCTTTTAGCTCTTTTCAAGTTTGTGATGATTTCTTCTTATAGTTTTCAGTTGTCTACTTTCCATGAATAAAGTAAGCATGGTTGTCTTAAAGGCTAATTTCAGAATTTCCGATATCTGGAGCCCCTGTGGATCTCTTTCTATTGTCTGCTGTTTCTGCTGTATCTTCTTATGTACCTGTAGCCTTTGATTGTTTATCAAATATGACAATGAAAAATTGACTATAGAAAAACTTCAAGGCCTACACATATATTATACTCCCCAATAAAGGATTCTGGTGGTTTCTGCCAAGTTCCTGGAGGCATTAGCAATCAAGTATCACCTTACCTCAATGTCAGGTTTGAGATTTTCTGGACTACTCAGATGATTTGAAGCCTGAATGATCTTTGCTGCTTTTCTAAAGATATGAGTGTTTTCATATTTAGTTTTTTTATATGAGTGTTTTTATATTTAGTGTTTTTATATTTAGTTAAACATTTAATTTTTTTAAACTTTGTCTTCCAGTTTTATTCACGTGTAGTTGACAAATAAACATGGCATATATTTAAGGTGTAAATGTGATGATATGATATATATATGTGTACATTGTGAATGATTTTTCCACAATCAAGCTAATTGTATTTACAATCACCTCATGTATTTACAAAATTTTTTTAAAAATTTCATTTAACAAGGTTTTGGGGATCTGATGTAGAGCATGGTGACTCTAGTTCAGAATACTGTATTGTATACTCAAAATTTGCTATGAGATCAACTTTTTAAAAATTACTATAATTTTTAAATTATAGGGCATTTAAATTATAGGGGCATTTATTTGTTTTAAAAAATTTTAATTTAAATTCAACTTAGTTAACATGTACTATATTATTAGTTTCATTGGTAGAATTTAGTGATTCATCAGTTGCCTATAACACTCAGTGCTCATTATATCAAGTGCCCTTCTTAATGCCCATCACCCAATTACCCCATACCTCTACCTACCTCCCCTCCCGCAACCCTCAGTTTGTTCCCTATAGTTAAGAGTCTTTTTTTTTTTTTTTTTTTAGTTAAGAGTCTTTTATGGTTTGCCTCCCTGTTTCATTTTATTTTATTTATCCTTCCCTTCCCATATGTTCGTCTGTTTTGTTTCTTAAATTCCACATGAGTGAAATCATATGATATTTGTATTTCTCTGACTGGCTTTATTCATTTGAGAGAGAGAGAGAGAGAGAGAAAGCACAAGCAGTGGAAGAGGGAGAAGCAGACTCCCCACTGAGCAGGGAGCCTAACGCAAGGCTCAATCCCAGGACCCTGAAATCATGACCTGGGCTGAAGGCAGACACTCAAATGACTGAGCCACCCAGGTGCCCCAGCTATACTTTCTAGATTCATCCATGTTATTGCAAATGTCAAGATTGCCTTCTTTTTGATGGCTGAATGATATTCCATTATGTATATTATTCCATTATGTATACATATATGTGTACACACATATATATGTATATAGCACATCTTCTTTATCCAATTATCTATGGACATCTGGACTCTTTCCATACTTTGGTTATTGTGGCTATTGCTGCTATAAACATTGGGTTGCATGTGTCCCTTTGAATCACTATAGTTAAACATTTAGCTTTTAACAAAAGACTTGTTCTGATTTATTTTATCTACTTTTTTTGCTCTTTTCACTCTCATAGAGCCTCATGGCTTTAAACATTCTCTCTCTGTAGGTTGATGAAGCCTGAATTTGTTTCTTTAGCTTGGACTTCTCTCTAGAGTTCTGATCCTGTATATCTAGTCTCTCTTCTATATCTATATCTCAATTTGGATGTTTAATGCTATTTTCAAATTAAACTTGCCTGAAAATAAACTTCTGCTTTTCCCTAAAGCATGCTCTTCTCGAAGTCTCTCCTATCTCTGTTAATGGCAATTCTGTCCCAGATACTTAGTCTAAAAATCTTAACATCTTCCTTCTTTTTTCTTTCTTTCACATTCCAAAGCAAATCATTTGGTATACCTCCTAGCTTTAAATTTAAAATATATTGAGAGTCCAGTCACCTTCATCACCATTATTCTGGTCCCAGAAAAGCATATTCTTTATCTGCATTAGTATAATAGCCTCTTACCAGGTCTCCTAGCCACCACCCTGTCTTCATACAATTTATTCTCTACTCTATGTGTATTGTACAAAGAGTACAATATAATACATTTTGACGTCTGATGTATACCCTATGATGTATTGTTGACCTTCAGTGCCTAGTTTTCTCTGCTCCTTCCATCCTAGCTTCTTAGCTGGTTTCCAAATATTCAAGGAATGCCTCAAGTTTTTGGACTTGCTCTTCCTACTACCTGGAATGTATTTTCTCCAGACAAACAAAGCTTTGTTCAAAATTTTCCTACCAGTGATACCTTTTCTGACCACGCTGTTCACAATTGCTATCTTTGCCCTACTCCAACCCAGATATTTCATCATTCCTTGTGATTTTTCTTCTATTTTTTAAGTAACATTTTTTCACACCTAACATACTATTTTAACTTATGTTTTATTTCTTATGTTTCTATTTCCCCCCGAATTCCACTAGAATGTAAGCTTCACAAAGATAGGGATTTTGATCTGTTTTGCTTACTGTTTAGCCCCTAATACTAGGAGTACTGCTTGGCACATGATAATGTTAAATATGTATTTGTTGACTGGATCAATGTTCCTACTCATAGGAAAAAGGTGAAAATTTTGAACAATTTCAGAGATGAGATTTTATTAATGCAAAAAGCTTTTTTTTAAAAATTAGGACAAGACAGGATTGTTTGAAATATAATCAGCAAGATATATTTAATCTTTAAAATTTTAGTCTGTTAAGTCAATTGTAGCTGTCCATTTTATAATGAAATGCCAGTGGATACTATAATTTCATGTTACAAAGAAATTTCTAGGTAACAAAGAAAAAATATGACTGAATTGATATTTTAGTAAAAATTCAATTACTACCTAATTCTATACTTTTCTTGCATAATTAATTGTGAATACTTATTTTCTTGTTTACACAATGAGGCATTGGTATAGTGTTTCAAATACATCACTGCCTGGACAGTACTTTGATGAACTTGTGAGAAATGAGATTGACCAAAATATCTTGCCAAATTAGATATTTGACCCTGGACACATCAGGACACTGATTGGGATGTTTTAACATTATTCTACTCAGCGCTTAGATCTTAATATGCTTTCAAAACACTAATTAATGCTGACCAAATTCTGAGAATTTATTTTTAATCCTGATTTTACAGATGAGGAAGCAAATAGAGAAGAAGTTAAATGGCTTATTTAAAGCCACATCACAAATTAACAGCAAGCTGGGACTCTATGCCAGGCACTCTTGTCTCATGTTTCTAAGTTTATTAATGTCATGATCTGATGCCAGGATAGTCACAGGAACCCAGGCCTGGGGAACATGATTTATTTTCTGAAGATGCTGCCATGATAACTGAAAACTTTCCCATTAAAATCTGGGCCAAGACATGGTTCGCACTGATTAAAAAATGGAGCTCTAATTCATAGTTCTGTTCTTTGGGAAGAACTATCCTCTTGATGATTTTCAACCTTTTAGACTGAGGTGCTAATATAATTGGATCAATGAAAAAAAACCAGAGTTCTGCTTGTTTTAATGTTATTACAATGGAGTATTACAGTTTAAAGGTAAAATTAGAGTTGGAGCATCCTTCTCAAAGAAGATAGAATTGTTAGAGACCAATTTTCTAGACAACCATACACTCCATTATACAGATGTGGAGTAACTTGTTAGGAATCAAAATGTATGAGTTCCTTATATGTATAGAGGATTCTTATTCAAGCACTTCCTCCTCCCTCTACCTCTGTCTATGTCCATTTGTCCATCCATCCATTCTTCCTTCCTTCCTCCATCCCTCCCTTCCTTCTTTCTTTCTTGTTGCTTGCTTGCTTTCTTGCTTTCTTCTTTTCTCTTCCCTTTAAAAAAGTAATGAAGTATAGTTAACATGTGATGTATTATTAGCTTCAGGAAGGGCTCCTTCCTTTATCTAGAAAAAAAATGGCTTATAAGTATAATTATACTCGGTTAAAACTCTCAATTGGTTGATAGGATTATTTTATTCTTTCATATTTTTAGTTTCCTCATCTGTAACATAGTGATAACCATAGAATCTCTCTAATAAAGTTGTGAGAAGAATGAAAAGAAATAAGCTAAGTTGGATGTTTAGCATTGTGTTTTACACATCGTAAGCACTACAAAATTGTTAGTGCTCCTCTCTCATCTTCCTTTTCCTTCTCCTTATTACCATTATGCATGATGATGATTAAATGAAGAGGAGAGCATATGTTCTCCAGATGAATGAGAATGGGTGAAGAAGTTTTTTCATCTTCTTTATTTCAAAGATTATGAGAGCTTTTGCTACCAGATGCAAGATAAGAATATCAACTACTTTAATAGTCAGATGATTCCAACACAAAAAGCCAACAGCTAAATTAGCATTTTCAGGCAATAAAAGCAAATGTCAAGAAAATATAAAGTCATATTTTAGATTAAAAAGTGGCAAGAGTATAATAACAGATGGTAGCTGAATAGGGAATTGATGTGTTCTCAGAGAATAAAAGTTAGAATAAAGGTAGAAATGTAGAACTACTATTGAATACTGGTGCATCATTAACATCAAAATGCTTTTGTGGGTGAATGAGCAAATGAATCAGTGGATGGATGGTTGGAGCCTAGCTGAATCACAACTTTCTGAAAATGTCCTTTTAGTGGGTCCCTCAGTACTGCAGAGACTGGAAAGCTAAAAACCACGTCTCCTAGCAAGAGTACCAGTTGTGATTTAGGTCCACTTGGTCAAATGAACTCACCTGAGATTTAAAATATGCCCTGAAGGGAGGAAGAGCAACATTATCCATTTTGCTGGTGCAGATTGCTATAGAGGCAGATGGCATGGAGGCTGGCCTCTGAAGTGGCAGCCCCTTGATGGTGGTAGGTGAGGTAGTATCTAGGAAGCCCACTCGTGCAGTGGGAACTTGGGAATTATTCTTGGACAATCTGCCCAGAGTTTGTTTATTTAGTTCTTCCATTTACTCTGTAAACCTTTTAATACCTGAGAATTATAGCAATCCTTTCCTATTTAAAGAGGTTGTTATGGATTCTGTCCTCTGCAACTAAACCTTGACCAGCACTAGAAGTCGTTCCTTCTACCTCCGTGTCCACAACTTCATCCTTCCTATCTTTTTTTTTTCAACCTTGTCTTGGTCAAACACCTCTTCCCTCATTAAATATTCCCTGATCTCTCCAACTAATGTGGTTTATTTGATTCTCTTAAAAGGTTTTGTATTTGTATGATTTTTGCACCTTCCATCTTATGAGTTAGTCTTCTTACTCTGTTCAAATGCAAGTTCTTTGAGGGGATGTGAAATTAAAATATACTTACAAGCCTTTTTGAATTTCCACAGTGCTTATCATGGTACCATAGGTATAGTTAGTACTTCATGAATATGAGAAGAATTCAAATAATATCACTTTAGGAAGGGTGCCTTTAGAAACATTATGCCTAGGAGTAGTGTGCCTATAGTTGAAACTATAGTGTACATGCTGATGGCCACTCTAGAGTCAACTTAGACCTTCTCCTGCACTTCAGATTTATTCTTCCAACCAATTCCAGGACAATATCATCTGACGCTTTATTTAATTCACACTTTTTTTGTCCTTTTGTTTCAAGTTTTTATTTAAATTCCAGTTAGTTAGCATATATATAATGTCATATTAGTTTTGGGAGTAGAATTTAGTGATTCATCACTTCCATATAAAACCCAGTGCTCATCACAAGTGTCTTCCTTAATACCTTTCACCCATTAAACCCACTTTAAGCCAAACACTTCCCAAACTGAATTCGCCGTCTATACCCTCAAACCTACCTTTCCTTCCCTGCCCCCTACACTAATGAATGGCAGGCATCTTCATTCTCTTAGCATCATTCAAGCCATGTCCCTGAGCAACAATCTTAAATATGTATCTTTTTCTTGTTATATCTCTGTAGTAGCCAAGTCACATCCACCCAAGTTCCATCTACTTTACCTGTCCCTCTTTCTCCATTCCCTCTGCTACTGACAGTTTGGGTCTTTATCATTTCTCATGAGGCCTGCAGCACCCATCTCCTTCATACAATTACACACTGCTCTTAGTGTAGCAACTCTCACATCTTTTCAGTGTTTTTTAAGCTTCACCAACAATTTTCTTTATTTCAACTTCAGGATCAGTGCATCTGCATATGATGTTCCAAGGTAAATTGCTCAACCACTGAGCCACCCAGGTGCTCCCATTTAGATATTTTAAAAGTTCAAATTCACATTTAATAAATAGTAAAGATAATAGCTGGCACCATATATCTACTAAGTGCTAGGCACCATTCTAAGCGCTTTGCATATATATACTTATTCAATCCTTATTCATCATTTAGAGGCAAATATTATTTGCCTATTGAACAGATGTGCGTCTGCCTTTGGCTCAGGTCGTGATTCCAGGGTCCTGGGATTGAGTCCTAGATCAGGCTCCCTGTAGGGAGCCTGCTTCTCCCTCTGCCTGTGTCTCTGCCTCTCTCTGTGTATCTCTCATAAATAAATAAATAAAATATTAAAAAAGTAATAATTATAAAAATATTAAAAATAATAATAAATAATAATAATTATGTGAAATTCCAACTAATTAAGAGAGAAGAACTGGTATCTCTGGCAATATATGTGGACTTCAGTGATTTTAGTTATTAGGGGACTGTTCTTCATATTCATTAAATAAATGTACTTAGAATAACTTATTTTTAAAGTTCACCTAAGCTACTAAATTTATCTTCAGAAAAATAGTGTACAAAGAATAAATTGTCCTGATAATTATTAATAAAAATAACATGCTCCACGAGAATCAGAAATAACTCATGATTTTTCTATAGATGTTTATTAGAACTTGGTGATCTTTTTATTCTGGTGCCTTTTTTGAAAAGGCAGGAATAGGTAATTATACTCTGTCACATTTCCTGAGTTCCTAAATCGCATAAAGTAGGCTGGTGATTTCAAGGAAAAAAAAGACAAGATATTTTTATTAGCTATATTAATAAAAGTAGACTCTGGAGTGATCTCTTTTTCGTGTCTTTTAGATTAATGTGTGGAACTTAACGTCTGTGATATTTTATCTTTATTTTTCTCACCAAATGACAAAGTGATATTAGTAACTCATTTTTTTAACCCTCAAGATATACCATCAGAAAGTAACAATGTTCAGGTTTGGAGATGTAGGATATTAGGGACTTATTTATTGGTACTCAGTGTCCAAGGAAGAAAAATACTGCCTCCAGGGATTTTGGATGTGCTGAGCACCTACTGCCCAGCCCTTACACTGCTCCTTTCTAGTAGGGGCTCAGTACATACGCACTAAGTGAAGAGGTGTTTTCGAACAACAGGCAGACTTGTTTCATCAGACTTTGCCATGCTCCAGATGAAATCTACTTAAAGGATGTCAGCCTCTTCTTGCTTTGCTTCCCAGTCTTGGGTTCTTTGAGACTTAGATAGAAATAGGCCACCATTCAAGATTTTTCACATCTGTTCAATAGAGACATAAAGTCAAGCATTTCAGGTGACTCAAGCTCTGCAGAGTCTTCAAAGTTAATGACTAAAAATATATATCTTTTCTGTATATGTTTGTAGCAGAAAGAAGGTCAGCAAAACAATTCATCTTTGAATAAAAGTAAGCTTTTTAAGGTCAGCAAAAACAATTCGTCTTTGAGTGAAAGTAAGGTATGTTTAAGAAAGTACCCTAACAGTCACTCTGAGAATGAAATGGGAAAACTGTCCCCAACACTCCCTCCACCTTTCCTCCCTCATTTTCAAGTGGGCTTGGTCAAGATAAGTAGATCAGGAGGGAGCTGTATTGCTTGCTTGATATACTAAATGGGAGAACTTTGAAGGAAGTTTTGAAAGAAGACCCAGAGACAGGAGGAGGAGAGAGACTCCTGAGAGGAAGAAAGATAAGGGAAAGACTTAGATCAGCACCGTCCAAGAAAAACATAGTGTGAGTCATTCATATACTTTTAAATTTTCTAGTACCTAGATTTAAAAAGTGAAAAGAAACAGGTGAAGTTAGTTTTAGCAACATATTTTACCTCAATAGTCCCAATTTGGACTAGACAAATTTCAAGACCTTGGTGAGCCCATGGGGCTTATAGGTTACTCTATTCGATGGCACAGATGTAATGAGAGGAGCGCCAAAACCAGAGTCTGGAGTCCTGCGAAGAGACAGGCAGTTAAAATCCTAGGTGGTGAGAATGGAGAAGGGCTCTGAAGTCTCCATTTTTCATTCGTTTTTTTTTTCTTTGTTGTGCTAAGATACAATCCCCCTCCCCCCATTATCCCTGTGTCTTAGGTAAAATTCTGATACAGAATACAGATATTTTCAGTGAAACTTCGTCATACCTGTATTGGTAGGAAGCACTTTTTCTAAGCGTTCACCCAAGCCAGGAACATAATGTCTCTCCTTTTCTGAGAGCCTATAAAGCCAAGTCCCATTCATTCTACAGCCTTAGTATCACCTGTAGCTCTTTCCTCCTGTCTATCCCCACTTTGCTTTGTTGGTAGGACACTCAAAGGAAAAGAGGTTATATTCCATAGTTGATTCATACAAAGCAGAGAACACAAAACAGACATCAGAAGCCAGAAGTGAGTGAGATGGGAACTTGGCAGAAAGGACAAATCAGAGAAGGCTTGGAGGTCTGGTGGAGTGGCAGGCAGGAAGTTGCCCACTCCTAATCGAGGTGAAACTTGAATCATTTTATTCAAATATTAAAATGAAATCTGGGGAACTCAGGGTCAATCAAGCAACTGGTGATTTCTATGGGAAGACACAGGAGTGAGAGCTGGGATAGACCGCCTGTGATGAATTAACATAGCAGTATTCCATCTTGGAAGAATAATTTGGTGACAAAACTACATGATCTGACTGGTCCAAACCTGGCATGAACTGTCATAAGACTATGTATAGTCTTTGTTTTCACATTTAGGGTGAATATTCATATATTTATAGCAGAAATATTAATGTATTTGATAATGGTACCCCACTATAGGGTGTTACATAATATAAAATATATGTACTCTTATTAATTTTCTGAAGTCCAAAAAATTCAGAATTCCAAATTCCTGCTGGTCTCTTAGATTTGCAGTAAGGGGCTATGGACTTGAATTTGGATTAGAGGTTGGGTGGAGATGGGGAACAGATGAACGGGAAAAGCTTTTCTAGAATACATCAAATCACCACCTAGAGGTCACTGCTTGAGTTGCTTCTGTTTAGAGTGATCTCTGCTGACTGATAGACCTACCCCTTTTCTTTCATCATTAATTCAACAAGTGTTCTTTCTCTCCTTCCCTTCCCTTCATCTCTTCCATTCTTCATTGTTTGTCCTCTACCTTCTTCAGTCCTGTAGGATTGTGTATAGTTCCCAATGTAAAATTCTAGCATTGTTGGATAGTAGGGAGAAACTCTTGAGTCTCTAATTAAGGGATGCTGTTGATCAGAAGTTCACCTGAGAGGTTTTGTCTTGTGTTTTTTTTTTTTTTTTTTTTGAACAGAAAAGATTTAATTTAGGTTGATCATATTTGATTAATTGTGTTGCTTGCTCTTGAAGAGATGAAGACAGCAGAACATGGGCAGTAAATATGTGCTCAAAGTTACGCATCTGTCCTATTTTATTTATAGCATAGTGATTCTGATCTTATTGGAAGAATAAGCTGCTTATGTAGTATGCTCTTCAGGTGTACTATCTACATTCTCTACCTAGAGATCTTTTCATGCTAAAAGAGTTAATGGCACTATAAATAGGGCTTACTTTACCCTCACTTGGCTGGAGAGAGATATATATTTCTTCTGTGTATTCAGAGGCATCCCAAATACTCTGACACTTTGTAACTCTCTTAATATACTGTCTAAGGAAAACAACAACAAAAATGAATGTCAATAATTATAGAAGGGAGCTTGCTCTCCCTCAAATAGAAAGTCCGACATGACCGAAGTTCATTGTTTCTCATAAATCTCTCCAGAATATTTTTTTCTGTTTATCTTACTGAGCCAAACTTCTTTCAAGAATTATATCTCTCCTCTACGTGATACTCATTTTGAAAATGCTTCTCTTTCTATGCAGCTTTGACAGAATAATGTGTTCCCTGCTGAACAGAATGTAGAGTAATTTCTTATCCAATAAAAATGAAAAAGGAAAGCTGTTCAAAAGAAACTTCCAAATTGCCCTACAAAGAAAACTCCAGAGAGATGCCCCAGCAAGCTGGGAGATCAAGGGTAACATTCAGGACCCCTCCATTTGCATTTATCATTCATCTGAGTAGATAGTGATGTGCCAGTCACTGGCTTTTTTTGCTGTTTCTAAGGCAGCAAACAAATACAACAATTATTGGAGAAAAGACTTGCAGCTTTGTGGTAGAAGGAAACTCAAAGTAAGTCTTAAGTTCACAGACATGTATTAGCATTGGTTTTCACTCAGGGGCCATGGGGAGCCTTTGCTATTCACCTTGGTGAAGTCATGGATCATCACTGAAGAGTAAGGACTCTTTCCTCAGAAAGATGAATGCGCATATAACAATTTTGTATAATTTAAGGAAGTGTATGGGTTCTCTGAAGCTCATATCTATAACCGGGGATAAGCCTAAAAAGAGAAAGACATAGACATGGATGCCTTTTATTTTTTTAAACTTTAAAAATCAATTTCTGAAAATCATGCTTTCTTTTATATTTTCTTAAAGAAATTCCAGAGAAAAAGAAGACAAAAAATGTTCAGTTATTTAATTCTGGAATTGTGTGTGGCTGAAATAACGATTATAGGACTCACAATGAGATTAATTTCAAAGTCCTGGCAAGACAGATTAGGCCAAAACAAACCATCTTGAGCTGTCTCAAAGGTCTAAAATATCAGTTTATCTGAAGACATTAAAAGCAAAATTCTATCTAAAAAAAATCTGTGGGAATAGAGCCATTTTATTTGTACTTAAATTAGTATTGCTGTTGCAGAGCATGGACTTGGACATTTAAACATTTGCTATTTCCTGTAGATGGACTTCTTATGGATGTTAAATTGTTAAATGTTCTAGAATAGAGGGAATGATGGGGATGAGACATGGGGGAAGCCGTTAACCAATTATTAATGTCACTGTGAATGGATCTCCAACTTGCATGACATTTAAATATTAACAGTAACCTAAAGAGAGTCATGAATTCCGTGCCTTATAGAATCCAAAAATATCTAAATGTTAACTTTTTATTACCTTGAAGTTCACTTTGTAGGCACTTTTCACAAATATCTTTACAACCATGTGTGATAATTGTTATTATCATTCTTATTTCTTTGATTAAGGAAATTAAAATCAGAGAGATCAAATAATTTGCCCTTCCAATCCTGGTTGTGATAGATCTGGGACATCAATCCAAGTTTCTGATTTCTCTTCTTTTTGCTCAATTAAGAACAGTGCATTCCATGTCAGAGTCACCTGGCCCTATAGAATCTTGGTCTGGCTATCACTATCAGTGAGAGTTTGTGACTTTAGACTAATTTCTCCTGGGACCAGAAAGAATCATGGTCATTTGAGCATGCTGGGCAACTTATCAGAGAGAAACAATGAAAGGTGGGGTGTGGTGAAGAGCAGTGGTTCTTGGGATTTGGGAGTTTGGTAGCAAAGAATGAAGAAAATAGATTTCCTTACTGCTCAGCTGTGTCAGAGCCCAATCCTACAGAGCACAGTTTGATGATGATGTGAAAGAGGTCTTTAGGAATGAGAAGGGGGAGGGGGGGGGGAAAGCAGGGACCCAGTCAACTTTGTGCTTCATTCTTTGTTAAGGAAGATGCTAAGAAGATTTTCCCTCCCAAATTCCAACTTGAAGCTGAAAGGTCAGAGGTACTAGAACAAATAGTGACAAAGGCACAGTATGTTCTAAACCTAATGACAAAGTAGATGCAAATAAATAGCTGGAACTGGAGGGCACTCATCCAAGAGGAGAGCAGAGTTCCTCTGAAGGAACTCCAGAGTAAAACAGTCTATGGTCTGAGGCAATTTATAGTCACAGATGACCCTTGAGTGTTTCTAGAATTTGAGGATAGGTAACAAATTCAATCCTTTATTACAAAAATCCAACGTTTGTCATGAATTTTTTTCTTCTACTTAAAAAAAATTTAAGTAGAAGAAAAAAAAATCATAAATGTTCATTGAGTATCTAATGTAAAGCATTATGAAATAATGGTGTTTTTTACTTTTCAAATTGTTTTTATTAGATTTCCAGAAAGGTCAATGAATACTCAGGCATCTCCATAAAAATCCTTATAGACCTTGTAGCCTATTTAAGGGCTTTTATTATAAGTCAACACCATTACTTTAGGGAAATAAAATTACAGACCAATACCCAAAACCTAAAACACAGTTGACAAACAACACTATTTAGTAAAATTAGTCTATACTTCAGGCAAAAAAACAGAAACATGCCCCAGGGTCCTAGCATAATTGAGTCTACAACAAAAGACTCAATAGGCTCAGATGGTGCTGTCAGAAAGTGAGCCAAGAAGTAGTTTCTAACATTTATCCTCCAAATTAGTCTAGTTTTTTTTCCCCTAAGGTAATTTAAAAGATGATGTTTTATTGACTTATCCTAAATAGGAGTCATAATTTTTGAATGAGGGTTACAGGACAGTATTTATTTCTTTTCTGTCCTGCTAAACTAGAAATCATTCCCTAGAATTTCTATAGGAGGATAAAATGGCCTTGAATTGAAACTTCCAAGAACACAGACTTAAGTTCTTCTAATTCATACTTTTTAGTCAACCCATGAAACTACTAGAATCAGAAAAGAATTTTGAGGTGAGTATTAACAATAGAGACATTACCTAAAAGAAAAGCAGTATGTAAGTGAAAAGGCATTTTTTGCTGATAGTTGTATAAATGCAGCAATTAAGGCAATGGATTTTTGCAACTACAGAAATTCCAAAAGTCTTTTTTTTTTCCTCTTTAACACCGACTTACAAAGGGAAGCTGGATTTCTGCTCCATGCTTTACCTTTCCATAGTGCTTGAACATCAGGGAAAGAGAAGATGGAAGAAAAGAGGCACACTTAGATATTCTTAGTATGAGTTGAATTAGAGACCCCCAACTGTTCCTGGGACCAGGGTGACAACAGCCATGAAAGGCTTTCAACATATCTGTGTATCTTTTAACTTTAGGACCACATGGTATGACTAACTGTTCATTTCAGAAAACTCTATGTAACAGTAGGTCGTGTAGTAATAAGGTTCTATTTTATCTTTTTTATTGTAAGTATTATTTAGGTCAGGAAGTAACTTTTCCAATTTTTTTCTCAACTTTTTCTTACTGGCATTCTTTCTCTCATCTTCTTTATTGTAAAGAGGGGGAAATCAGACCTAAAGGGATTAGGCGATTTTGGCCTTCCTAAATCTTATTCGTTCTGAGACTTGCATTTTATAGGCAGTAAATAAGGGTTTTCTTATATCTATTCATAAACTATTGCTGATTTTTGAGTGACAAATTAATGTGTTCCTCAGCAGTTGCCACTGCTTATCTGACAATTTTTCTCACATGAAATAGAGTTGACATGATGTCTAAATGTAGCATGAATATGGAGTTTTTGAATGTGCTATTAATTCGAAGTGTTGTCAAAATTATGAAGGGTCAACAGTTGTTTCTTTCTGCTGCCTGAAATGTTGGTTGAGCTGAATAGTGTCAAGTTCAATAGTGTTCTAACTTAAGGCTTTCACTCGTATTTGTATCTCTGGACGCTACCTAGGACGTGCTCAATAAAGAAATAAACAAAAATATTTTGAGTATTTACTAAGTTCCAGGACATCTTGATGTTTAGGAGGATAGGCTCTGGATATAGAATTGGGCTGGCATTGTGGTTTCACTGCCAGCTAGCACTGCAAGTTCTTAACCTTTTTGTATCTCAGTTTCTTTTTTTGTAAAAGATAATAATAGTGCCTTCCTTATAGGGCGTAAGAGTTAAAGGAACATATTGCATCGGGCTACTTTGGGATTGTTTGTGTTTGGATCCATTCTTTGCCCTTCTCCAGCTCTACTTTGTGTCACAGAGGTGCTGACTCCTCCAGGCTGCATGTCTTAGGTTCCTGTGTCAACAGACTTCTCACTAGGGGAAGACTGGCGAGGTGGAAAGAAAGGAAAGGCCAGGGCATCTTTTGCCTTTCCTCTCTGACCGGGGATATCCCTGGGCAGCAGCTGCATCTCCTCCATGACAGTAGCTCCTGCTGGATAGTCACCTTGCTTCCTGCTTCCTTCAGGTGTCCCCAGCCCCTTGGCTCCTGCAACATCGCCTCCTCCCTTTGTCTCTCCATCCTAAGGATGATAGTGACTTCCTGCTGCTGCTGCTGCTGCTGTCTGGCTTACCTCATTTTCCCCCATTTGGCTCTCAGTTCCTCTAGCCATTTGTATGACCAAATTCCTGGAATCAGTTTTTCTGTTGTGAATTCTTGAAGTGGTTTTTGTTTTCCCAGTATGTTCCTCATTGATGCATGTGTATGAAATATTTAGTATCATACCTGGCCACTAATAAATTCTCTTTATCTGTGAGTGTAAACAAATACAAACCAAGTAGAAATTAGCAAATCTTTAAGCATTTTAAGTATGAGAAAAACCCCACAAACCCTCACCTGCAATTCTAAAATCTTTAAAGTTCTGAGAACTTGAGTTTTTAAAATGTAAGTTTGTGGCAAACTCATTTAATGGCAAGTTCTGACTTGAAATATCATGACACTATCCAGAGTATTTATTTATCCCATTCAGTGTGCTTTTATTTGGGCTTTAATGCATAAGAAATTGATGTGTTTGATCTCAAGAGACTGATTGGGTTCTACTGGTGGTGTTATGTAACAAATGGAAGGTGCATATGTTTTTTGTATAAACTTCAAAGATTCTGTATTCAGAAATCCATTGGACCCAAGTGTGTTGAACAGGGAAGCATAAAATTAAAGAAAAGGAAAAAGTTATCTTTGAAATAGACCTTGTTGGACCGGTAGGGCATATAATAAGGGCATATTGAGAAAAAAGAAAGTTTTAGAAAAAAGTATGGAAAAACGGAAAAATGAAATGAATATGGAAAATGTTATGTAGGAGTAGGAGGAAGTGAGAAAAGAATAAGTTGGATATTGGGATGCCTGGGTGGCCCAGCGGTTGAGCATCTGCCTTCGGCCCAGGGTGTGATCCCGGAGTTCCAGGATCGAGTCCCACATCCGGCTCCCTGCATGGAGCCTGCCTCTCCCTCTACCTGTGTCTCTGCCTCTCTCTCTCTCTCTCTCTGTGTCTCTCATGAATAAATAAATAAAATCTTAAAAAAAAAAGAATAAGTTGGATACAAATCACAAAAAAATCTTAAAAATATTGTTAAAATCTTAAAATACTGTTGTTTTGTTTTTAAGAATATGGAGACCCTTGAATTTTGAGAAGAGTAACTTAAATAATGTTGTGCTTAAAGGAACATTAACTAGACAGGCTGGCACAAAGGAATAAAAAAACCTTTTACAGGTGGAGTTCCACTCATTAGACTGTGATGAGCGTGTGCAGTCGAAGGGAGGTACACTAGTACCCCCGCATCTGCAGCGTCAGTTACGCACGGTCAACAGTGGTGGGGAAGCAGATGAGTTTCCATCTGACAAATCATCGGAAGGTCAACAGTAGCCCAACACTGCATCACAATGCCCACATCACTCACCTGCTTTGGCTCATCACGTAGGCATTTTCATCATCTCACATTGTCACAAGCAGAAGTGTGATTACAGTACAATAAGATATTTTGAGAGATCACATTCACATAACTTTTATTATACTATATTGTTATAATTTTCTGTTGCATTTAGTTGTTGTTGCCAATCTCTTGCTGTGCCTAATTTATAAATTAAACTTTGCCATAGGTATGTATGTATGTATAGGAAACAACATAGTATATACAGGATTAGGTACTATCCATGGTCTTGGAATGTATTCCACAAGGAAGAGGGGGGACGACTGGGGTGGCATGTAAAGCAAAATACAGATATAGACTCTGTAGACCTTGACTTCTATGGAAGAAGAGAAAGTGTGGTTAATTTTATGTGGGCTGAGGAATACCTAGATTGCTGGTAAACATTATTTCAGGGTGTGTCTGTTTCCAGAAGAGATTAGCATTTGAATCAGTAGATGGAGGATAGAAGATCTCCCTCACCCTTGTGGGTGAGCACCATCCAATCCACTGAGGGCTTGCATAGAACAAAAATGCTAAGGAAGTGCAAATTTGCCCTCTGCTTGAGCTAGTTTGTCCATCTTCTCCTGCCCATGTGCATTGGCACTCCCGGTCCTCAGAGCCTTCAGACTTGGACTAGGAGTTATCCGCAAACTTGCTTCTCAGAACTTTGGACTGGAACTACAACTTGGGCTTTCCTGGGTCACCACTGGCTTTCCTTACAGATGGCAGATTGTGGGACTAACTGTGTGAACTAATCCCTCACAACGTATCTGTCTACGTATCCATCTATATCCTATTGGCTTGTTTCTCTGGTGAACCCTGACTGACACAGAAGTGAATCTAGAATTAAGTTCTTATCTGGGCAATTAAAAGAATAGTGCTATGACTAGCAGAAGTATGCAAGGCAGGGGGAGGAGCAAGTTTGGGGGGAAGATGGTATGTTTAAGTTAAGGCACATTGGCAGATTCAAATATTAAAGCCACATGGAAATAATGGAATGTTTGTGAAGATAGCAAGTAACTATCAACTTTGCTATAGTCATTTATGGATTTATGAGATTGTGAGAAAAGTCATTTCATGTATGTTTTTCATTTGAAATTAACATATAGAAATCTGACTTCAGAACTGATGGATTCGCTTTGGTAAAGCTCTTCCAAACAAAAGGCTTGCCAGGGCTAGAATTTAAGTAAATATCCTTTAAAACCAGAGATTCCTATATTCATATTAACAATTCACTTTCTCAACACATATGCTGCAGTTCCAGAATTACAAATTCAATGAGTACGCAATTACAAAAAAGAAATTCCTAAGTGACTTTGAGGATTTTGACTTATTGTGAGTTTAGAATTACCACTCTAAGGTGACATGAAAATTCCTATTGTGCAAAAAAATTATTTTTTAAATAGACGTTTATCCCCTTCCTTTGTAAATTGTCAATCACAAAACCACAGTCATATTTTTATCATTGCTCAAGTACCACTGAAACTGCCGTGTCATAGAAACAGACGCACTTCTCTAATTATAAAGTTCCTGCTTAGAGGCAAACACAGTTTTCAGATTTGCAGCTAGTTTCCTTTTATTAAGGGGGTCTCCTTATGACTAGAGTGGGATTAGTTGTGGTAAATGTACACAAAGACACCTGTATTAGTTTGCCAGAGTTGCTAACAAAGTGCCGCACGCTGAGCGGCTTACACAATAGAAATTTAAACAATAGTTTTGGAGGCTAGAATTCCAAAATCAAGGTGTCAGCAGGGTTGGTTCTTTGTGAAGTCTGTGAGGGAAGAATTTGTCCCAGGACTGTCTCCGTGGGTTGTGAATGGCTGTCTCCTCTTGTGTCTTCACATTGTCTTTCCTCTGTGCATGTCTACCTCTGTGTACAAATTTCCCCTTTTATAAGGCTATTTGTCTAATGGGCATACAGCCCTTATGATCTCATTTTAACTTGATTACCTCTTAAAGATCCTATCTTCAAATTCTGGGGTCTGGGATTTAGGGCTTTAACATAACTTTTGTCACGGGGGATGTGATTTAACACTTCATCGTAAGTGTGTCCCTGTGACTCATGCATCTCTAGGCCCCATTACAACATAAGGAAAGGTTGAGGGGAGTCTTGAGAACTGGGCTAAGAGTCAGCTGCTGAGCCGATGTGATGGACGTCCTGGCTGATAGGCTGGCGTAGATACCTCTTTCAAAGAGGAAAATTGGTGATCAATTGAAAAATGATTATTTGTTCACGAGTCCCCTTTACTTCTGAGATAAAGATATTCTTTCTAAAAAATTAGAGCCTGCATACATCATACTTGCCTCCCTATGAGTAAAAGCAACAACTTCATTATGAAAAAATTTTTAAGAAAGTTGCTTTTATTTTAGTTAAATGTTTGTCCTAATTAATTTTTAAATTTAATATGTGTTTATGATGACAAGGCTTTGTTTTATGTTCAACATATACTAAGTTTGTCAAATGAATGAATAGACTGATGAACAAATGACATTGTGTTCTATACCATCGCCTTATCATTTGGTGAGAAGAAGAGGAAACAGACAACGGAATGATATAATCTCCTATAAAAATTGAAATAAAATCATAAAACATTATAACTTAGAGACCTTGGAGACCCTCGTAAAAGAAGTTTAGTGTTTTTTTGTTTTGTTTTGTTTTTTGTTTTTCAATAGATAATGAGGCTCAAAGAGATCAATGTTTCTGAGATCGTAGGATGAAGTTAGGATCTGACCTATGAATAGTGTGATATAGTAGCAAAGTGGGCATTTTGAAATCAGAGTTTTTATTGTTGTTGCTGTTTTTTGTTTTGTTTTGTTTTTTTTTTTTAATTTTTTATTTATTTATGATAGTCACAGAGAGAGAGAGAGAGGCAGAGACACAGGCGGAGGGAGAAGCAGGCTCCATTCACCGGGAGCCTGATGTGGGATTCGATCCCGGGTCTCCAGGATCGCGCCCTGGGCCAAAGGCAGGCGCCAAACCGCTGCGCCACCCAGGGATCCCTTTTGTTTTGTTTTTAACAGTAATCATGTATTCCGAAGATCTGCGAGTTAACTGAGGATTGGCTGCTCTCAGCTAGTTTAGCAGATGTCTCTGTTGGGATTATTTGGGTTCACTCATGGGTCTGGAAGTCAGCTGATCTAGGCTGGGCTTACTTTGATTCGAATTTTCTCTCTGTGTCTCTCCTTCTTCCCTGGGCCAACTTGGATATGTTCACAGAGGGGAAAGCAGGGAAGCCCAATTGTGCAAGCTCTTTCCAAGCTTTTGGTTATGCTGTGTTGCTAATATTCCACTGGTAGAGTCAAAGGGTTGAATCCAAGGTGCAGGATCAGGGTATATTCCTCTACTTTAATGAAAGGAACTTCAAAGTTACATGGCAAAGACCATGGGTATGGGGGGCAGGATTATGAAGGACTGGGGCTATTAATCTACCACAAATAATGAATACTGGGCAGTGAGAATCGAGGGTGGGAGTTTGTGACTTTTTCTCATGGCAAGAATATGACACATTAAATCGTAGCTTTATAGCATAGGTTTGAGAAAATGAGCTATCCTCGGTTTCTTTATCCATGAGTAGTGATTAAGGGTATCTGTATTGCCGGATAATTGTGAAGAATAAAGAGATGGCACTTTAAAACATTTGTCAAGTGGTGTGTTTCGAATTTATATTACATCTTTTTCCTCTTCTCCTTCGGAGTACTATTTCAGGGTGTATATACCTAAAAAAAAAAGGAGGCAATTAGAAAGCAAATAAACACGTAAAAATACAAAGTACAATAAAAGCAAAGAAATCCATCATAATAGTGTGCACTAACATAGAGAAGGAATATGATACGGGAAAAATTTCTTGGCCTAAAGAGGATATTCAATGAAGATTAATGGAGAGGACTAGAGAGGGTATTCCAAGGCTGGAGGGGGATTAGAAAAATGTGGAGATGATGTCAAAATGAATAAATTTAGGTCATTCCACAATAGTGCCTTCCTCTTTTGTGGGAGACTAGGGAAAGAGGCCTGTCCCAGCTGGGTGCTTAAAAAATGTGAAAAATACCTCTTCTCTCACCTCCATCTGGTACCTTTTTTTACTAGGATTCTTTATAGATTTGTGAAAATGGAGAGAGGACCCAGGGAGGCTGAGCTTAGATGTACTTGGCTTTTCTCCAGTCTTCTGATCCTTTCTCACTGTTTATTCTGTCCTTGCTAAGAATGCATATGCCATTATATTTCTATTCATTAGGCATTTACTGAAGGCTCAATATGTGCAAGACATTATCTCTGATGCTGAGGAGAGGTGACGAGGTAGTGGTGGTGGGGTGTGTGTACAGAGGCGTATGATGAAAGGTTTCTGCTATCAGGGCGCTGGATATTCTCCACTTTCCCCCTGCCCCACTAACCACTGGGCTCCCCCAGGCTGTGTCTCCCATTGGCCTCTGTGAACAATATCAGCTGAGTTCTGTTGCCTTCTGGCTTCCATTAGCATTCAGTCAATGGGACCCACCAGCAGGTCATTAGAAACTAGGAAGTGAGGGTTCGGTTGCTGCCCTGCAACCTTGACAGTTGGCAATGGCTGTATTCCTCATGTCACAGCGTCTGTCTGGCAGCCCTTTGCTGGGGCTCTAGCTGCAGCTTCTCCTGAGTCCTGGCAACTGCCCTCTCTTGGCCGAGAGCTGGTAACAGCTTCTTAGTGTTGCTAGTCCTACGGTGTTTCAACACTTTCTCGTTTCCTTTGATCCACCCGTATCTTGGTAGATAGCCCCTTCACTAAACCCTTTGCAATTACCCCTTCTTCTTCTTTTTTTTTAAGACTTATTAGAGAGAATGAGAGAGAGAGAGAGAGAGAGAGAAAGAGAACAAGTGGCAGAGGGAGAGGGAGAAGTAGGCTCCCCACTGAGCAGGGAGCCTGATGTTGGGGCTCGATCCCAGGATCCTGGGACCATGACCTGAGCTAAAGGCAAATGCTTAACCAACTGAGCTACCCAGGTGCCCCTTTAATTACCCTTTCTGATGATGCCATCTGGGTTTGTCAAGATCCTGATATAATTTCCTACCGTAAAGTCAACACATAACTTGAGAAACATATGGTGCTAATATGCTTTCTTTTCAAATGGCAAACTTTGCTGGATTAGTGATGTCCTATTTTTAAATATATATATTCACACATTTATCTTTTTGTTTTAAAAATGATTTTATCTGGGTTATAGTTGCATTTTTCTTCCTCCCTCCCTTCCTTCCTTCCTTCCTTCCTTCCTTCCTTCCTTCCTTCCTTCCTTCCTTCCTTCCCTCCTTCTTTTCCTTCCTTCCTTCCTTCCTTCCTTCCTTCCTTCCTTCCTTCCTTCCTCCTTTTTTATGTTTACTTGGATGTGCTGTAAGACAAGAAAGACATTTGAAATCTAAGCAACATTTAGACAAAACTATAGAACTTGTGTTTTGAGGAAAGAGATTACCACTAGGGCCAGGAAATTTGGTGCCCATTTTATATTAGAAAAATTGAAAATCCTGGTGTTTCTATTTATGCTTTATATTTTCTCATGACTTCTACTTCTAACCTAAATAGCTTCCCTGCCCCCTTGCATTATGTTACCAAATCTTTACATTCTACTTTCCCAATATCTCAAGACTTGGTTAATTTTTAAAATCCCTACTGTACATTCATCTTTAAATCCTATTTCATGATATATTTGATATAGACAATAGTTCATAAGCTTGGCTGTATAATGGCTTGACTTATTTTTTTTCCCTAGCCAAACTCAACTTAGCTCACAAAACCTATTTACAAATTTGGCAGAAACTCATTCTTGTTAATTCAAGGTTAACTCGATTATGCCATTCCTGGATGTAATATCAGATAAGAGCTGCACCGAGGGTCTGGATTCTGCTTACTTTGTTTCATATCTAATTCTATGATGTTCCGTTGCTGTTCACATGAAGCCATGCTGAACCCCCTGCAGTTCCCCAAACAATGCGCTTGGTGCTTTTCCTGCCTCTGTCTTTGGACATGTACTTCTTTTAGCTGGGTAAACCATAGGCCCCTGTCTGTCTCTTCACCTTGTTCACTTCATATGAATAAATAAACGTCTATTCCTATTATTTGATCACTCTTTCAAAACATTTGATAAGTATCTAACTTACAAATGAGTAAGATCATTCCCACTCCAAAGCTAAGGAAACTGGTGCTCAGAGATATACCCAGCGTCAAAAAAATTCATAAATATATCAGTTGTTGAGGTAGAAATGAAATTTCTGTTTCTGATTCTAAATTTTATGTCTTACTCTCTACTTACCATAACCTATTTATTCATACAGAAGATATTTGTGGAATTCCTTATATGTACTAATCACTGGAATATAGGGATAGTTTAAAAGTTCTCATGGTTCACTGGGAAGGGTTGTAGTGGAGAGATAAGTGTGATACTAATTAGAGAAGAGTTAAATGATGGCAGGGTAGGGGCAGGGAAAAGTGCCACCCTCTGGGAAGGCAGGAGAATTTTCCTTAGAGAGATAACGTTCAAGTTAGTTTTTGAATATAAGTAAGGCTTCCCTAAGCAGAACGAAATTCAAGAAGGGTAACTGATACTGACTTTATTTTAAATTTTGGTTTTTGTTTATTATGACTTTTTTTTTGCATTGGTTTAGATTTAAATATTTGTTTTGATTCTCAAGCTTTTTAGTGCTCCCTTTAAACACAGTGCTTGAAGCAAGCACCTTGATCTCATGCTAGTCCTTTTCCTGTAGGTCATCAAGTCAGAAAGGTCTAACTTTTCGCATAAAGTGACAATTTAGACTTGATAGGGTGAAGGATGTGAGTTTGTAGCAGTGGTGGGAGTGTCAAAAGACAGGGCGACTGCTGGACTGTGAAGTGTCTATGTAACAGCTTAGAAATCTTGGTTTTGATTTTTTGAAAAGACCATTGGAAATCTCTCAAAATCAGATTTGAGTTTTGGAGAGATCTCTCGATATTGGACTGAGTGGAGGAGGCAAGACTTAAACATCACGATAAACTAAGAGTTGGTTTCATCAAACAAGATAAGGAATATTGGAAACCTAGATAAAATAATAAATAAAATAAAATCAATAAATCTAGATAGTGTTTTAGGGATAATTTGATCTTATATTTAATTTTTAAATAAAAGTTTCTCTTGCTAATTATAGAATTAGGAAAGCTAATTTAAGAATTAGGAAAGATAAAATAAGTTATTTTTATCATTATTCTATCTTCTACTCTTTAATATTTAATATTTTTAAATATTTTACTTGTCTCTAGTTAAGCGATAAAGTGATAATGAAGTGCAACTTTACAGCCACATGGTACCTTATCTGACCAACATTGTTTTTCTTGTTCTCCGAAAACTCAATAGCAAGAACTTCAGAATTTTGTTTAGAATGCCACCACCTAGTTAAAAAAAAAAAAAAGGCAAAATAAGTGCAAGAAGCCTGAGCAATTGAAAGTATCTCCCAGTCACTCGAGAATTGCCTCTCATAATACTTTACAAACTATTTTCAACCCTAATAAGGAGAAAGCTCCTCCACTACATAAATGTTCAACTCATTCTACTGTAGTTTTCTCGTTTGTTGACTTAGCAACAGCCTTTGACTCTGAGAGTTTTTGTTTTTTTATTTATATAAGGTGGAAACATTGATTTATCTAATGAATAAGCATCCTTGGAAGATAATTTTTCCAAATATAGGGCAACTAGAGTTATGTCATGTTTCATTAATTAAATTGTGCTAAATTTTTTGAGAGGGTCTCAGAGTAACTATACTGGGGAATTAATATATGAAAATGATAAAGATCAGCTGTGAATAGCATTTAATGTTCCTGATCAGTTTGCACTGTGCCTTCAACAAGAGTTATAGTTATAAAAGCATGAAGTTAAAGAGAATGGAGCAAAGGCTATAGTAAGTTTGTTCTGGAAAAATATGAGGCAATAAGTAACTTTATTTTGGCAATGACTCCTGGCAGACTTGCAGAATATCGTTTAATAGATTTTTCTGAGTATGTTCCTAATAGGATATCTTCGTCATGAAACTCAATGCCAAGTGCCTTATCTTGGAAGTTCCTATCTTTTCTTTCAGTGGACAGAGAGTTTTTGAGAAGCCCCTCTTCAGTTTGATGAATAGAACCCTCTCTAAGCAGTTGGGAAAATGAAAATGCATTTGTAGCAGATGTTAATTAGGATTGTCATTATCCTTCCCTTCCTTCCTTTCTTGTTTTTTATAATTTTATAGTTTTGCATTTTACACATAGTTCTATGATCCATTTTGAGGTTGTTTTTTTGGGGGGAAGTTTTTTGTTGTTTCTTTGGTATGAAGAGTATAGATTAAGGTCAATTTTTTTTTTTCTTTTTTGGCCTATAGATAGTCAAATGCTTTATGCCATTTGTTGAAAAGAAATCCTATCTCCACTCTATTGTTTCCACACTATTGCCAAATATGAACTGACGATATTTGTGTCTATGTCTTATTAGATTCTCCATTCTGTTCCATGGATCATTATCATTTCACTATATCATTCTGTTTTGATCACTGCAGCTTTATAGTAAGCCTGAAAAATCAGATACTGTGGGTCCTCCAATGTTGGTCTTCCTTTGGCTTTGAATTCTTTTGGTTAGTCTCATTCTTTTACTTTTCTATATAAACATTAGAAGCAGCTTTTTATGTCTTGGGAAGAAGAATCATACTTCTGGGTTTTTGACTGAGACTTCATTAAATCTATAGGTCAATTAGAGGAGAATTGACATCTTGAAAAATTTTGTCTTCCAATTCATGAATACTGTATACCTTTTCATTTTTTAGAAGTCTTCTTCAATTTCTTTCATCAGTGTTTTGAAGTTTTCAGCATACATACTATGCATGTATTTTTGTCAGATTTACACTTTTACCTTTTTTGGAGTTGTAAGTAGCACTTTTCAAAATCTCACTTTTCACTTGTATATTCATAGTGTAAAGAAACACAGATGAATTTTTATATTGATATTATTGTTATGACCCTGTTAAACTTACTTATTAATTACAGCAATTTTTTGAATATATTTTGGGGTTTTTCTACATAGAAAATTGTCACCTGTGCATATGGTTTTACTTCTTCCTTTTCAAACTGAATGCTTGCCTTTGCTTTTTATTCTCTTGCTTTATTGCTGTCGTCAGAATCTTAAGTCATATTGAAAATAAATCATGAGAACAGATATCCTTGCCTTGTTCCTTATGTTAAAGGGAATATATTCAGATTTTCAACATTATTATCTTATTTGTTGATATTTTATAAATTCTCTTTACCTGGTTAATGAATTTTCCCTTTATTTTGAGTTTTTAAAGTTTTTTTAATCATGAAAAAATTGCAAATTTTGTTAGAGCCTTTTCTGCATTTCTTCATATGACCATGTGGTCTTTCTTTAGTATGTTAATATGATGCATTATATTGAGTTTTGAGTGTAGAACCAGCATTGCATTCTCAGGATAAACTTCACTCAGTCATGATATATTATGTTTTAAAAACATTGCTGTATTCAATCTGCTAATGTTTGCTTGAAGAACTTTGTGTCTAAATTTATGACAGTATTATTCTGTAGTTTTAGTTTTTTGGTATCAGAGTAATGCTGGTCTACTAAAATTAGTTTGAGAATATTATCTTCACTTACATTTTCTAGAAAATATTGTGTAGAGATGGTATTATTTATTCCTCAAAAGTTTAGTAGAATTTGCTAGTGAAACCATTTGGGCTTGGAATTTGCTCTGTTGAAACATTTTTGAATTTGAATTCTTTAATAGGTATTGACTATCTGGGTTATCTATTTCTCTTGAATGAGTTTTAGTAGATTGTCTACTATAAGATAAAATATGATTTTATAGTGTGTCTTTTGTGTTATATGTAAGAAATCTTTGCAAAAACCAAGGTGATAAAGATCTCTTAAATTTTCTTCTAGAAATTTTAGCTTTTAATTTAAGGTCTGTGATCCATTTCAAGTTAATTTTTGCATCTGTCGTGAGGTAAAGGATGAGGTGCATTTTGTGATTAAGTTGCTATCCATTCATTCCAACATCATTTCTTAAGAAGATTATCATTCCCTGTTGAACTGCTTTGGCACCTTTGTTGAAAACAATTGACCATACATGTACTGGTCTATGTCTGTACTTGCTATTTCATTTTGCTGATATCATTGTTTATCTTTATAATGATCTCAAACTGTGTTAGTTGCTGTAAGTTTTTAATTTTCCAAAGGGTAAATTTCTCAGCTTCATTCACCTTTATCAAAGTTGTTTTATTGATTATCTGTCCTTTTTTATGGTTATGAACCTTTTATTGATCTCCTATCTTATCAGATTACTACCAAAACATACATATACCTTCATAAGGTTCTTGTGGATTGATGTATTATTTGTTATTATTAATATACTATTATTTATTTATTTAAAAATATTCCTCTCCTTATTACCTCTCTTTTTAAAAAATTTTTATTTTAATTCCAGTTAGCTAACATACAGTGCTGTATTAGTTTCAATTATACAATATAGTGATTCAACACTTCCATACATCACCATGTGCTCATCACAAGTGCTCTCCTTAACCCTCCCCTCTGGTAACCATCAGTTTGTTCTCTAAAATTAAGAGATTATTTCTTGATTAGTCTCTCTCTCTCTCTCTCTTATTTTTCCCTTTGCTTGTTTGTTTTGTTTCTTAAATTCCACACATGAGTGAAATCATTTTATTTGTCTTTCTCTGACTAATTTTGCTTAGCATTATACTCTCTAGATCATCCATGTTGTTACAAATGGCAAGATTTCATTCTTTTTTATGGCTGAATTATATCTATTTATCTATCTATCTATCTATCTATCTATCTATCTATCTATCCAGATCTATCACATCTTCTTTATCTATTCATCAATCAATGGACGCTGGCGCTGTTTCCACATCTTGGCTATTGTAAACAATGCTGCTATAAACATCGGGGTGCATGCATCCCTTTGAATTAGTGTTCTTGTATTCTTCGGGTGATTATCTGTTCTTTGAATTTTTACAAAAAATATTATTCAGATTTTATTTGGATTACATTTAATCTATAGATAAATCTGGGGGAAAATGACGTGTAAACAATATTGATTGATTTGTGAATATAACACGTCTCTATTTGCTTAGGTTTTTTATTTTTTTTTTTGTAGCAATGTTCTGAAGTTTTTAGTATATAGGTCTTGTAAATATTATATATTGTCCTGTTGAGATTGTTTTTATGCTGTGTGAGGACGAATTACAGCAACTTTAGTCTTGGCTTATTTTGCTCCCCTACTGAGATAGTACCCTTCTTAATACTTTACCTAATGCCCTACGAATTACAAGATTTTCCACTGTGTCTTACAGGAACATGTACTATTCCTAGCCCTATGTGAATTAGAGAGATTTTTTCCTTAGTTCCTTTCTGGTGTTTTGTTTACTTGTTTGTTTGTGTTTTGTTTTGCCAGCATCGGGTAGTTTATATGTACATGCATGTACTAATCAATACTTAACTGAATATTTAAGGGGAACTTTCTACTCTCTAGGGCTTTCTTTTGCAGATCTCCACTCTTCAGTACTGTGCCTTGCAAACTCCAGCTGCCTTGGCCCCTTGCATCTCTCTGCCCTGTCTCCTCAATTCATGGGGATTACCAGATTTTGACTGGGATCCCCCCTCCACAAGAGTAGTAACCTGGGGCAATTGAAATGCTCACCACACTGTTTCTTCTCTCTCAGTGATCATTGTTCAGTGTTGCCTGATGTCCAATATTGGAAAGCCATTATTCCATATATTTTCTACAGGTGTTTATTTGTTTCACAGATTTTAGTTGTTTTGTTCATAAGTCAAACCTAGTCTTTATTTACTCCAACCTTGCTGGAAGTAGGAATAATATTAGTTTTTAAATCTTCCTTCTATTTTTATCCTTTTGCATGCGTACATTTGTATTTTGAAAGCTGCTTCTCTCTACCTAGTGTGGAAATTAGGACTCCTTTTATTTTAACTATTACTTTTGAGGTAGAAGTGGCAGATAGGACTCCAATTCCATAGAGAATGGAGACATAATATAGAAACTGTTGTGTGTGAAAAGGTTTATTACTCACACAATGAGGCTTTCTAAGGAGAGCAAGGCAGGCTTCCAAACAGGTCTGAAAATAGCTTGGGAGAGCAAGGAAAAGGAGACTATTGTGATTATGGTGGGGCTAGGGTAAAGTACCATCTCACTAGGACAGGCTTACATGGTGTGAACTTCCTACTGGAGTTAAAGGACAGAACTTTCTTATCAGCTTAACCCCATGTGGTACATAAGGGGAAGTGGGAGTAGTAAGACTTGAAACTGTCAGCAGTCAAACATCAAAAGTGGAGTCAGACTCTTAATTATTTGACTGATGACTGAAATGGGCCATGTTTCATTTAATTGAATTTGAGCTTGTTTAAGTAAGTCATCATGGTACTCTATAAGACTGTAGCCTGAGGCCAGTAAGGGAGGTGAAAGCTTCATTAAATTTTTTTTCAACAGCTCAGCATTGTGTATTCTGTGAAGTGAAATGAAAGTCTTGCTCACTTTTATAATGTTTGAAAATTGGAAGGGTATAAGGAATGTCTTAGTGAGTCCTGTATTGTGGTTTTTATATGTGCAGAGACATGGGAGATTTTGATTTATATTTTAAGTATCTATGAGACAAAGGAGTCCCAGAGTTCTTTAGCCTAAACAAGGCAATGTTGAATAAAGACTAGATGGACCAGCCAGTGACATCAGCTTAAGAGTCTGTAAAAATGCACAAATGGTGCCGGTTTGGCCAAAGCATCCAGTGCATGAAATCTGGCCAATCATGTTGACTCTTGATTTCCATCCATGATTTGTGGCATCCTACTTAAACCAACTGCTCTCCAGTGAACATCCCTCATGTATTGGTGGTAATGTTCACCATAAAATATACAAACTCCCTTTGATTTTTCACTTTGTTCTTCTAATGGGCTCCCTAGGAGGCAAGGGGTCAGTGGGAGGGATGAGTTATTCCAGAACTGAGGCATGAGACAAGGGACTGAAGACAGAGGAGACCACCTCTTCCTGCAAGTGGACTATGCCAGAAGGTCCAAGTTTGGTTCTAGCCTATGGGTACTATTTCTGTTGTAGCAAGGGGGTTTGGTAGCCTCGCTGAGCTTTGTGGGTGCTCTGCTTTTATAACCTAAGTCGTTATGAGCAGCTGGGTATGGACAGTCACAATCAAGGCCTGTGAGAGACCTTGTTCCTGTGATGACCCAACATGCAGTCAGCAATTGCCCCTCTAATGGCATATAGTGTGTAGCTGAGGAGGTCAACTTTTTATACCTGAAGTCCATGGACAACTTGTGGCCATCATGGATGGTTCATAGACTCCAACAGGTATTAGAGGAGGTTGTTAAAGCCTCTACAACAATGAAGTGTCTAGAGGAACGCTAAGGAGGGGGTGATTGTATTGCACTTTGGACAAATTCTAAAAACTTTTGTTGTGGGGAGTCTCATTCAAGGTGGGTCATTTTGTGAGACACAGCATAAATAGGCTTAGGAGATCTTTAAAATGAGGAATATGTTACCCTCAGAACACAAAAAGGCCTAAAAGATGTTGAGCTTGTTTTAATGCTGTGGGTGCTTAGAGATTCATTGATAGCTGTTTGATGACAGTGTTGGGGATGGAATGACCTTTACTTTACAAACTGATTTTCAGGAGTTTAACCAACGTGCCATGTACAAAGTATAGCTCACTGATCCATCTTTTTTGAGTGTGAACTCCTTTGTGAGTATTTCTATGTCCTGAATGAGTATTTCAAGTGAATCTCCTTGGAGGAGGAATGTCACGACTATGTCACGACTATGGGGAATTGAGGCAAGGCAATTTTTCTTTTTTTTTCTTTTTTTTTTTTTTTTAAATTTTATTTATTTATGATAGTCACACACAAGGAGACAGAGAGAGGCAGAGACACAGGCAGAGGGAGAAGCAGGCTCCATGTACCGGGAGCCCGACGTGGGATTCGATCCTGGGTCTCCAGGATCGCGCCCTGGGCCAAAGGCAGGCGCTAAACCGCTGCGCCACCCAGGGATCCCTGCAAGGCAATTTTTCTGCTGGCTGAAGTGAGACATATGGATTTGTCCTCTCTTTTATGTTCAGTAACTCTCCTGAGAGCCTAGTGGGTGACTTGTTCAAATTTAATTATATCCCCAAGTATAACTAATTTGAGCACCAATATTGATTAAAGTCATGAAAGTTTGCCAACTGGTACATTTCAGCAGATGTTAAAGGTAATTTAGATCCTCTGTTGTAGGACACAAAAGCTGATCAGCATCCTTTTATCTTTGTATTGTATAAATTCTTTTAGTTTTGCATTTTGGATTCCTAGTTAGGTCAAATTATGGATCTCTGTTGCAGTTTTTTATTTCCTCTCCTTCCACATTCAAAGTTTTTTTTTTTTTTTTTTTTTACCTGTGGTTATTGCCTTTACTTCAATGGGAGTAGGGAATTCTCTTCATTTTTCTATCTTGTACATATTTTTTTTTCAGAAGACAGAAATGGGTCAAGTTTAATATCAATTACCTTGTACATATTTTAAGTTTCTTCCTCCAGAGAGTCTCCAATCAGTGTCATCAAGATTAGCCCCACACCCACATGGCAATGGCTGCTTTATAGGATTTAAAATCTCTAAGTTTAAGTCAAATTTGAATTAATACCTTGGTTGTGCCATGGGTGTGTCATGGGTGTTTTCTGTGTAACTCTGAAGATCAGGATATTTTGGCAAGAGATGTGCAGGTTATAGCATCAGCAACAGCAATTTTTCGGGTCCTAGTGAACCATCTGCTTTTAGGAATGTGACAGCAGCATGCTGCATAGTGACTACTATTCCTCACCTAAGTGACTAACCATAAATGGTCTGTATAAAACATAAGTGGGCCTGTATATTCCACAGTGTATCCTCCTTTATCCTGATATCTCTATGGAATTAGAACTAATTTCTGGTTGAGACATATAACCAATGGTCACAGGGTAAGAATCATTGTCCTGAGCTTAGCATCAGTCGCAGCTTATACTAGAACTGGACACACGATTCAGTCTAAGATACACAGGTAGTTCGGGTCTAAGAAACATGACCCGAGAGCCACTTTAAGTAGGGCCCCAATCCCATACGTCTATCCCTAAATTAGCTATCAAAATCTCTTACTTTGGTTCAATCTATGACAGAGGCTCAGTAGGACTCAGCAAGTACAGCACAAAGCAGCACAGCTCAAAGTGCAAGCTTGCCAGCAGGCAGCAATATCGCTCAAAGGACATGCTAGACAGCAAAAAGTAGAGCCACTTAGCCAAGTGTTTGATCCAACAAATTCCCTTTACACCATTTTATATTACCACAGGAAAAGAAAAGTGGTACATGGTTATACTAAAATCAAGGAGCTCTTAATTAAATATGAGTTCATCTAGGAAAATAAATAATTGTATTACAGTGTGATTGGCCAACAGAGAGGTAGACTAAAGGCACAAAGGAGAATATGATAATTTTTTCTAAGGTAGAGAAAGAGGGAGAAGAGAAGGATTCAAAGAAAAGGAAACATTGAGCTGATTTGAAAGGAAGATTACTCCAGAAAGAATGGGGTGGAGATGGCTGAATTGATATTATAAGCTAAAGGAATTGCATGTGCAGAGATGTGCAGTGGTACATTCAAATAATTTTAAGAATCTCAATATGATCAAAGCAGAAGGTTCACATCAGCAGGTAGGCTGAAGCAGAAAATGGAGATCTTTGCACTCCAGTGAAGGAAAATCATGATGAAGTCTACATTTGGAAATACCACCTTTTGCAGCATGTGAATGACTTGGAGGGAATGTCTAGAAGCAGGGAGACCCAAGTTTACTGTTAACCCACATGGAACTTTTATGCAAATTTGAAAAGGGTACTGTGTCTCAAAGTACTTTATTTATTGGAAAATAGTCACATCACTGATTTTAATAGATGTTTTACTGTAAAGTGAGAATTTTTTTGTAAAAAAATGTAAATCTAAAATGTCCATGATTTAAATGATGCCTTCATTAATAATCTCATGTGTAGTGACTGTAGACCACAAACTGTGCAAACATGTACATCTATCTATCTATCTATCTATATCTATCTATCTATTTATCTATCTATCATCTATCTATCATCTACCTATCTATCTATCTATCTATCTATCTATCTATCTATCATCTATCTATCTATCATCTATCTATCCATTTATCAGTAAACAGCAGTAATTCAGGATGGTACAAGCCAATGATTACTCAGACTCAAAATTCTGCATGTAAGTTTTGAAGAATTAGTAAGACTCTTAAGGTGACTTTTTTTTTTTTTTTTTGGTGCTGGGAAACTGGGTGGGTAGTTATGTCATCTGCTAAAACAGGTAATAGAAAAGGAAACGGTATGGTGGTTGGATGGGATGACTTGGGACATGAATTTGGTTTAGCTTTAAATATGCTAAATTTGTAGTTTTGGGTTTATCTATAGGCAATTACATATATTGATCTGGAGCTCAAGACAGGAAAGATTGAAGTCATAGGCTTGGTCGTTGCTAATGTATTAGCAGTTGTTAAAAACATTGGGATGCTTATTTATAAGCAAATTGGATGGCTGAAAGGTTTCTCCCTTTCATTTTTTCCCTGATATCTTGAGAGGATTCTGATATGATTTCATAGATTGAGGAACCGAATCTCTCAAATGAGTGGACATAGGACTGTTACTCTTCTAACCTGATGTGTGGGGGCTCAGAGACAGAATGAATTCAACTTAGAAATAATGGAGTAATGTGCCTTTTCTTACACTTGCTAAGTCATCCTCTATGCTAGGAAGCACTGAAGCTTTCTGGTTGAAGACATTGGCCCTGGGAGCCAATGTTCCTTCAACATGGGGAAGTAGCATCGTACAGTGGACATAGAATGTGGAGAGAAGAACCAGGATAACAGAGATGATGCAATGATAAGGGTAACCTAGACAGAGGCAGTAAGCAAAGTGGTTAGGGACATTGACTTTGGGAGAAGGCTACCTGGGTTATAATGCAAGCTCTGCCTCTTACATGTTAATTAACCTCACGGTGTCCATTTCTTTACCTGTAAAATGAGATACTAGTGGAACGACCTCATAAGGCTGTTTTATTAGTCATAGGATTAAATGAAATGATAGGTATAAAGCTTTTAGTTGAGAACCTTGTGCATTACTTTTCAGGACATGTTAGTGATATGCATCGTACCAAGAGAATCTATGTGCTTGCTTCAGAAGGATGTCTTTAGAGTCTGTGTAGAAAAACATAATGCACAAATTGATTAATTGATGCTTATTCCAATTTATTCACAAAAGGATCTGAGGTGGTACTACTGTAAGAAACAAACATAAAGAGAGTATAATGAAGCCACAGGTAAGTTGAGTTATATAAAGCCAAGAGGACATAGACACAGGCTATAAGGTCCAACGCTATATCCGCGAGTGGGCCATATATTCAAGTGAATAAAACAAGAACAGCGGAGTATATATTTTGAGCTATTTTTTTGTTTTAAGATAGTCCTTGAGGTCACGCTTTTCCACGTATTTGCACCCAACCCCTCTTGTGTTTTGGCAACATAATAATGTTAACTTGGCCTACAACATAATAATGTTAACTCAGCCTAAAATGTTTTCAAAAAGTTCTTTCCTCCTGTCTTTCCAGCTCCGGTTAAACTTTCTAACATATGCCCAACTCTCAGATATAAAACTCTGAGCTTTTCCTGGTTCCTTTCTCCCAATATCTACTCTTCTGAAGACATTTTTTCCTCCTTTGCATTTCCTCTCCCATCAGGTCTCACCTTTCCATTCCTGCCACCACATCTCTGGTTTAGACCTTTGTCCCTTTCTGGACATTCTTTGTATTATTTTCCCATCTATTTTTCTGCCTGCCTTTTGGTCTCATCCTATTCAGTCTCCTCAGAACATCCCTATTAGATGTATCTTCCTCAAACAGAGCTCTAATCATATTACTCACTTGCTGAAAAGTTTTGAGTGGCTCCCCACTGCATTCGAAATCAAGGTTAAATGCCTAATATTTAAGGGACCCTCACAATCTAAACCCATTCTTTATTTCCAAATTTATCCTCCACCACTTCCCAACTCATAGCTATTCTGCTACCCCAGCGCTTTCTTCTTTCCTGATTCCTGCATATTTAAATTCTCGCATGCCTTATTCATCTCTATATTCCACACACCACCGTGTGCAGTGCCACGCTTAAGGTAAAGAGTTCAGTTAAGATCTGAAGTTTTGCTTCCTGTGAATTCAAAACCCATGAAGTGCTGCCCTCTTTTGGTTTAAGTAGCCCAGAGTCCAAACCACCAAATAGGGAAGGATGCTGAATGACTCATCTTTTCCTTTTGGTTAGAACCCTCGTGGAAACAAACAGCAGGATGAAATAATTCCATCCTCTTTTCTCATTTCATCTAGCTTCAAAGATTGTTTGGAGAGATAGAAAGAAGATAAAATTCTGTATTGAAAACTTGGAACTCCTCTGATTCAAATCATGTATTACGTGTATGCTCAGAGCTGAAGTAAAGCCAATAGTTACTTTGAATGCTTCCAGAGCTCCAAAAATCTCCAGACCTCAACACAAACTTTTATGTAAAATTTAGGGGACGGACAAAGAACAAGCATTCCCTAAAAGCCCTGTAAGATTAAAGATAGCTCCTTGATTTAAGGGATATTGAGGCAAGAGCCAAGATCATTTTTTCACACTGATAACTTGGTATTTGGTCATGCAGGAAATAATGGAGCCTGACCTAGGAGGTAAAGTGTGGTTGTGTAGACCTTGCTGGGTGCCAGTTAGTGACCCTGTCTGAGCCAGTCTTGAAGATCCAGCAGAAACTGAGAGGAATGATGACTTGGAGCCCAGGAAGGGTAATGGTCACATTTTTAAGCAAAGATGACAGGATGAGAGATGCACAGGAAAAAGATCCCAAGAGACTGAGGTTTCTTGGTTATGAAACGAATGTCTGGGATTGTTAATTTTAGAGCTTCATAACCATGCCATTGTTAGGAATCATGTTGAACCCCACTAGGTATAAAGACAATGAATAGTAAATAGGCACACACACTATAAATAACAGGAAAGCTCAATTAAGGCAGACTGTGAGCTTTATCTCAAATGTCAATGAAACCAAACTTCCTTGGCTCTGAAAGGGAAAGGCATTCTAAAACCGAAACTCAGCGGGTGACAGGATGCTCCACACCTCTTGCAGGAGCACGGAAAGGTTTGTGGGCTGGTGTCAGATGCCATCTTGGCACCATCTTTGATTAGGAGCTAATGTTAGCAGAAAGGTCAGGTGCCAATCATGACCAGAGTTGTCCTCTACTATCTTGAGAAGGTCACCGGATTGCTGCCCCTTCTTTTTTGAAACTGATCTGAGGACCACAAACAGCCACAATGAGTTGGATCAGCGCCACATGCTCTAAATTGGGCTGACAAGGCTGACTCAGTGCCAGGAGCTGACACAGGATGCAGCTTGAAATATTTAGATGAGGAGAGGGTTGAGTTTTCTTTTTCATTTTCAGGAATGCCATTTGAGGAGATAGGATTGTACATGAACATCAGAGTGAATTAAATGGGGTTTGCCCTGCATTTGGGTAGAGGAGCTCCATACAAGGCTGTGTTAAATTGTTCCTTTTCAGTGTGGTGGGTTGTCTCTTTAACTTTGTAAATATAAAATTTGTTTAAAGGTCCATAAGAAACAATGGAAAATCCCTCGTGCGAGTAAGGATATGTACACATCCATAAATAGGGGTTCTTTCATTTGTGTGTGAATTTGCAAGCAGCACCTCACTGGAGCTGAACTTTTGCTGTATAAATAAAACCATCTGGTGTATCCGAAGAATTTCAGTCTCTAGAGAATAGGATCATAAACAATCGATCCTCCACAGACCTTTCAGTATTTTAGTTTGAGTGAAGCTTTCCCACAGCATTGCTTTGATTATTTTATATTTTTAATCTTCTAAGGGTTTTATAGCTTGGTCTCTCTAACCTAATGTCTTTACGTGAGTCTACAAGGTCTACTCCACCACTTTTGGCATCCTTTAAGTTATTCTGATGAATGGATCACAAATAGATACCCAGATGAAGAGAGAGTTTTGAAGAAGGAAGTACTGTATATTATTCCATTTTTCTGATGGGAAAATGAGTGATAGAGTGATAAGTTCAAAGTCCCACGTCCCACAACTATTAACTGCTAAACATGAACCAGATTTTGTGAATCCCAGTTGAATAATCTTTTTACCCAACACTGTCTTTAACTTAATGTTTATTTTCTTTGAAGCACGCTTCTTAGTAAAACAAAGAATATCCAATCTTTGACCAATTGACCAAACAAGACCCAGCAGCTGGGAAATTGGTTAAGTCTCATAAGAATGCAACTGGCTTTCTTCAGCTTTTCCTTTTTTTTTTTTTTTTAACATATCTTCTTGCCTCCTTTAGCAAAACTTATTTAGTGCTAATTCATTTCTTGGAAGAAGCAAATTTCTAGGCGACTTCTGAAACTGACATATGTTTGCATGGAAGACGAAAAGGGATTGGTCACAAAAGTCGTGCCATAGAACATAGAACATTGGCCAGGGTGTGTCCATCCACAAAACTGCATTAGAATCACTTGAGGGAGCTTAAAAACAAAGTACTGATGCCTGGGTCCCACATCCAGAGATTAGCATCTCATGGGTCTGGGTGGAGCTCTCTAAGATCATCTGAAATGTATAGGCTGGGTTTGAGAATCACCATATGATGCATCTGGACCACATTATTCCATGGGGAAAGTGAGCCTATGGATTCTCATCTTTCTCCTAGCTGTGGCCTTTTTTGTTTAGAAGTAATTTTAAGTGAAGCTAAGAAGTCATATGGCAATATGGGAGGAATCTTAGGAGGGATCAAAACCAGCTGTAATGGGAAGACTCACCCAGAACTGTTTTCTACTTTTTCCTGAGGCTTAAGTCGACCACTAGTGTAGCTTAGGTGATTGGAGGTAGGGGACATAGGTTGGCAGGGTCTCCTGATTTGGCTCCTGCCAGAGCTGGCCATAGCTCCCCTGGCGCCATTTTATATAGCAGGCTGAAATGTCATAGATTCTCCATTTTTAATTCAGATATATGACAGTGCTGTTGTTTCTATGATTTATTTTTTGCACATAATGACATTATTAGCAAGTATCTTCCCTGCAGTTTTATTGGGACGTGACTTGTTAGGCCGCTCTACACATGCACTGATATTTGCTGAACTCTTTGAGAATAGGATGTGCCCCACATCTCAAATGACCCACGCCTAGTAAAATACATACTTCAACTAGGACAATTTTTTTTTCAACTAGGACAATTTTTAAATAATTTAATGCTTAGGAGAAAAAAAAGGAAATACAAAGAAGCATAAAAACTAATTAAAGCCAACGTCTACTCTTTCTTTTGGGCTCAAGGTATCCCTGGCATCAAATCCATGCTTGTAGTTTGGGAAGAATCTATTCATGAGTTAAAGTTGCCAAAACCAGGGGCAAAGTGAGCCCTTACAGTTCCGTTTGAGATTTAATGCGAGTTTTGTTTAATGGTAGTATTCTTAGTGGTCCCTTTTTAAAAATAGTTCTTCCTTTACTTTGTAGTTCATGCTTTTCCCAGGAGGAGCCTTGGTAAGGCTGCAGCAAACAAAGGAGGCCATCTCCCTAGCAGGGTTGCTTCTCAGATGAGGCTGGCTTCCCATGAGCTTTAGCTAGTGGGCTGGGAGGAGTCTGGGTGGTTCCATCTGTAGGCCTGAGTCCTCTGTCTCTCCTCCAGAATGGGTCCATCCGGGCTCCTTAAGATACCTCTTAAGTCTGTTTTACTTTGTGGCTTTAAAATGATTGGATATTGCCCAGATACCCTTTTGAAACAAGGCAGGGAAGCACAAAGTGAATTTTTAAAAAAATTAAAAAAAAATTTTTTTTAAAAATTTTTTTAAAAAATTAAAAAAAAATTAAAAAAAATTTTAAAATGTGTCTCTTAACATATTCAAAGTTACTCTCAAGAACCAAATATTGTTAACAATTTATTAAGTTTTATTTATCTATTTTTTTTATACTTGGCTAGTTGAGTTTAAATAAAAAAAAAAAAACAATTTACAAAGTTTCATTTAGTGTGTTGTTTCTTCTTCAAAATAAGAATGCCATGTCCAAACATTTGTCTTTTTCCTGAGACAGGATATGAAGACTTTATTGACAACTTGTTTCATAAAGGCTTTGGTGTTAGTTTTATAAGGATTACACTGTAATAGAAAGAGTGGTGACTTGGGGTCAGCCAGTGTGAATGAGTCCTGGTCCCACCTCTGCTACTCACTAGCTCCGTGACAATGAGCAAATTATCATGAACTCTGTTTACAAGCCAAGAGAGGGCATAGAGAGCGTTTATAGCAACTTTATTTTTATTTATTTTTTATTTTTTGCAACTTTAAATATTAAGATTTACAGTTCAATGAAGGAATTCTGAAAGGAAATTTCACCCAGGTTTGTTCTCAAGAAACCCATCTCTCTGTGCAAATTATTACATTACCCATGACTTAGAAGGGCCACCATTTATTCTCAAGAATATGTAGCAAATTGTGAAAGAGGTATCGAGACTAGTACTCCGCCACTCCTGTTCTTTCCTTCTATGGAAAAAATCTGCTTCCCTGGCCTATGTATCTTGGACATTCTGATGCATTATTTGGTCTCTCGTGGGTGCCCTCAGGACATATGGTAAACTTTTTGATGAGACCAGTATGGCAAGTCAGACCCCAGAGCAAAATTTTCTCGGTGATTGTTTCCGTTCTCACAGAACTTGGTGTGCAGTTGGTATTTTTTGTTTTGTTTTGTTTTGTTTTTAACCTCCAGCACTATCGCTTCAGTAACGTGAGGGCCCACTCTGCTTGTCAAGCTATGGTTGGCTACGCTGTCCTCACTGAGATGGCCGCAGTCCAAGATAAGCCAGGCACTCCCCACTCCTCCGCCCCAGAATTCTCTCCCAGATTCTTATTTCTAGTCCGTTCTTCTTTGCTTCACCAGATGACCTTACTTTCTCACAGAGTTTTATGGGAAAATAGAGGCTATGGGTGTGCTCCTCTTAAAAGTGAATATCCACACTGGAAACCTTGCTTTCACTAAAATAAGGTCCTGGGTTTCACATGAAAAGGAAGTTTCACATAAAAAGGAAGATTTTTTTGTGAAGCATTACCAACTGAAACTCTTGTTACTAAACATAAAAATAGCATGTTCTCTTAACAGGCAGGCCTTTTTGAAGGAAATGCTGTGTAATTCTGAGTGAAAAAGGTATATTTTTGTCTAATGTATTATTTTAAATTGGGGGCGGCTATCTGTCAAGTGAAAAAGAAAAGCTTCTGATAACTGATAAAAATTATTAAAAAACTAGTGAGTGGTTGTGAGGAATCATACTAATTTTTTTTTGTTTAACCATGAAACTCCCGAAAAGTAAGCACAGTGAATTCTTAGTATGTCTCCGGATATTTTGTGAATAAAAAAGAAAGTTGTTACTACAACAACCAGTTGAAATTGGGAGATAAGGGATGCATCTTCTTTACTGATACACAGTATGGGTTTATTTCAGATGTTTTTAAAAACATGCTAGTTGATTTTTAGAAAATTGTTGGTAGAATTATCACAGCAAGATTTAGAGGATTAGACATCTATCTGTAAAGGACCCTCCAATTCCCTTAATCTTGAAAACACAAAATGTCCTCTAGATGGAGCACCAAGCCTTTTCTTTGTTAAAATAAATAAGTCATTTTCATGAAAGGAACTTCAGAACTTCATTTTAAACAGAAAACAGTTTAAAGAACCTTACTTTTAACTTTGGGATGTATTATCCTGAATATCTACTCTTTAATGATGCAAATGCTGTGTTTCAGACAACGTAACTTATCTTCATATGTGCTGGAGTAAAATATATTTGATTTTCAAGTTCTCTAAGTGAGATCCACTGAGTTCTGGAGGCTTGTTCTGGGATGTGCAAAAGCCAGAAAAGCTACAGATGTCTTCTGAAGACTTAAATAGAACTCAGAGAGAGGGATGGTGAGATCTGAGAACCACAGGGGTTGGGAAAGGTCCCTTTGTCTAGCTGGAAACATTTCTGAAGGTAGCTTCAATGTCTGCCTAATTAGTCATCATGAATGTGAAAGGCAGAAAGTTTGAAGTCTTTTAATGCAGTTTTCTTATTTTACAAAAGAAGAAACTGAGACCCAAAGAAGTAGCTGTCTTTCTCTTGTATTGATGGGGTTTTGTGGCACAGACAAAATCGAATACACAGTGTGGTGAAGCTTTATTGTTTTATTTAATTTTATTTTTTTTTAGCTGTTTAGCATCCATTCCCTCTTTCTCATGACACTAATTTTCTTTTGGGAATTACATTCCCAAAGATTCCAAGATTCCATGTATGGAATCTTGGAAAACTAGTAATGGAAGTTGAGGTGTCCCAAGACATTTTTTCTCTAGAGTCGAGGGTTAGGAATATGACCCAATCAGTCACTTGAGGGATCTCAGATCTTAAGCAGAGTTTTTGTAAGGAAATATAAATAGTTAGAAATCATTTATCTTAAATGATAACCTAAAATTCACTGTATTAAGCATGATTCCACCCCCACCCCCCCCAAGCTTTATTATTATTGAGATGTGACTTATAACATTGTGTGAGTTTAAGGGGTAAAATGGAATGATTTGATATATATACACACTGCAAAATCTACGCATGATTCTTCAATCTTCCTACTAGTTCTGTGGGATCTTTAGTAACCTTCTGATAATTCCCCCTTTGCTTAAGTTGACCAGAGTTAGTTTTTGATACTTGCAACTAAAGAAACTTCAGTGATTCCAGCAACTACCATCTACTCAACCATCAAGCAAGACCTTCTTATTAGAAATTTAAATCACCCAACACAGTCACCTTAGGTTGCCAAGAATAATGGAAAACTGATTCATATAGGACAAATGACTTTTTAAAATTACCTTGACTGGAACTATAATCAGAGGGCTATGCTCTAGATCTTTTGAACTAGGACAGATTTTGAATTCTAGGAAGAATGATGCGACAACACTACCGCTATAAAGATTTGTTGCCTAAGTGAAAACAATTTCCCCTTATATAACATTATATCAGAGAGTACTCTAAAATCATATTTTAATATAGCACTCACATTTATTTTTTTGGATGATAAAAAATAATACTGATTTATTTTGCTCAGGTTTTTTTAAATTTATTTTTTTATTTTTTTATTATTTTCTTTTAATCTTAAAAGTTACTTAAATGAAAAATATTGTGTGTTTTCCTCTCAATAAACAGTTTGGAGAAAAAAAAATCCTCCAAACTGGTAAAGTAGTACAAGCAACAAGACATGGAAATATGTGAGTCAGAATAAAATAGCAGTGAAATAATAAGGCCTTTAAAATTATTTTCCCCGTTCAAATTCCTTCTCAAAAGCATCTGAGTTAACCCTGCTATTTAGAAAACGTGTTACAAAAACCTCATTTTTCTTTATAATGTAATTCCATTTAATGTACCCAGCAAGTAGACACTTACCTCCCTTTCTGTATCTCGGAATATAATTTTTTAAAAAGGAGTCTGATGTTTATAAAAGTTTCTTAGGCTATTATAACTAATCTTGGAATAATGCAGTATGATATGATTTATAAGCTGACAAGTCTCATGTTTTAACAATGAAATCTCCTAGAAACAGTTAGGCCGTTCTTATCTTAATGACATTTTTCAGGCAAAATTTGCAGTTTAGCTCAGCTTGGCAAGGCAGGGGAAAGGAATGCTCCAAAGCCTGAGAAGCATGCGCTCGGGGCTTCCCCAAGTGAGCCAGCAGAGGGCTTTTCTGTGATGGCTGTGAGCACCTAGGTCATGGCAAATTCAGAGAGCAATGGAAGAAAAATTACCTTATAAAATAGAAACCCAGGTTGAAGGGAAATCAGTTTCCTGGATATAAGCAAGCTTCAATCAAAAGAAAATATACCGGTTCATAGAATGCAGTGTATGCGATTTGATTCAACCCACTGTTTGACTTGCTCATGTAACTCCTTCTTTCTTTGAAGGTCACAGTGTGTGCTAATAAAGTAGAAGGGCCAGTAGAAACTCACCAGTTTGGGTGTTGGCTCAAAGGAGTTTGGTGTAGACGATGCCCTCTCACAGCTTTGACTGGACTGTGGTGGGATGGTGCGGTGGGCCCCGCTCCTACTCGCTCAGGAGAGCCGGTGCTAAACTTGCAGAAACTTTAGGAGCCTGCTGAAATCCCATTGACTTGCAGCCCCACTCTCCTCACTTCTTCCCTCCTGGTCTCTCACAGCCTGTGGTAAATGCAGTCGTCCCTGCATTGTCTCAGTTCTCCCTTCTGGGATGTTACAGCTTTTCCGCATCACATCTCATGGAGCATCCCTCATTGTTGATGTGATCCTATTGTTTTTTTTATAAATATGGTGGGGCCTCCTGTTTGCTAACACCGCACTCCTAGGCGCAGTGAACAATTATGTTATTTTCTTTTCTGTGGTTGACGTTATGACCACCATCCGCTGGTCTGTTTGGATGGCCTTGGTGCACGTCCTTCAGAATTCCAGTGCCTTCCCCCACTAGGCATCTAGGGGTGGGGTGGGGGTGGGGTCCACTTGCCCTTGTCTGTCTTTGGGAGACTGGCTCTTAGGTCCATATGGTGTTTTCTGGAGGAGCACTGGTCCCTGCAGAGAGTGGCTGGTCTGGGCTCCTCCTGGGGCCAGCTGTCCACCTGGTTTCTATCCCTAGTGTCCTGCTGATGGTAACTTCTAGAACTTCTACTCTTTTCTTCTGGTTATTTTCTCTGATGATTCCAGGTTCAGCTCTCTCAGGGGCTTCCTGCAACCCTCTGAAGTCTGTGAATCCCAGGCTACAAAGTCCACTTTGCAGACTTCTGTTACCAAGGTGGTTCTTTCTTAAGAGAGCGGCCTCTTGTTAACTCTGAAGTCAGACCCTCGTCGGCCTTCCACAGCCTTCCCGTGGAGGCATCTGGTCTCATCTGTCAGGTGACATCTGAAGGGCTGCCCAGGAGAGCTGAACCCAGATCTTCCCCTTGCTTCTCCACACTTCGCTTCTACCTTCAGCTTGCCCCCCATGGAGCCATCTTCTTTCCTACCCATGATTCTTTTCCTTCCACCTTCTGCCTCGCTGTGGGTGATGAGCTTTAACTTCTTTGTCGTCTTACCTCACTGGGGACACATAAGACTCCGAGATCCGGTCTCTCAGTCTTGGCCTCTTAATATACAAGAGGGGGAAAAATAGTATAGACAATCTCCTTCCTTCTTGGAAAAGCCTGGTTTTTAAATTTATTGCTTTTCTGCAGAAAAATGAAACCCGTTTTGTATGTTCGGATCTGAACATTTTCCTTTTTTCTTCTTTGTTTCCTGGATGAGCTAGCTGGAACCCCCAAGGCAGATGCATGCCTTGTTCTAACTTGGAAGAAAGTCATATGCATAAGATTGCAAAAGAGAAAAACATTAGTTATATTTGAAACATCATCCCCATTACGTATCCTTAATTTCTCTCCCCCTCTGGCTTATAAACTTCTATAAGCTCCTCCTGGTCGAGAACTGGTCTATTTTGAGCAGCCTCTTACATCTGTGTCTTCAGAAACTACTTCTCTGCGGTATCCTTCCTATTAGCTTTTAAGTAAGTACCTGGATCTCTGTAAATAAAGGAATAGAAGACTTCTCCACGGCCTTCACATCTGCTCAAACCTGCTTTTTTCCCAGTGTTTCCTATCTCAGTAAGTGACATCACCATCCCTCAATCACGCCAGATGACATCATCCTTTATGTCTTGTTTTTCTCATGTGCCATGTCTGATGAACTAGGAGATTCTGTGACTCTATTTCCAAATATTTCTTTTGTTAAAATTTCCAAGTATTTCTTGAATTAGTTTCTTTTCTCTACTCCCACATCTTCCATCATTGTCCAAATTACAATTTTCTCTTAACTGTGGTCCCTCTGGCTGTTTTTCTGCATTCACCTTTGTGCTCCTCAGACAGAGAGTAACTTAAAACAAACAAACAGATGAATATATACAAAATTTATTATATGCATGTGTGTATATATGTACACACGTGTGTATATATTAATATATATTTATATATGGGTGCATGTATATATAATATGTATAAATGCATATACATACATGCACACAGATCTAAAGTCCTATTTATATTACTCCTTGGCTTCGAACTCTCTACTGGCATCTATTCTTCTTGGGGTAAAGTCCAAAATTCTAACAATGACCCAAAGCACTTGAATGACCTCCTTTTGCTGCTCGTACATCGCAGCCTTGGATCCTTCCCTCCCTAGCTCACTCTGCTCCAGCTGTACTAAGCTTTTATTTCTTCAAACCTACCACGACCCTTCCTTCTTAAGGCATCTGAATAAGCTGTTTTCTCTGTTTGGTAAAATCTTGGTTTTCTCCTGCTAACTCCAATTCTCAGTTTCAAAGTAAGCCTCTCTTAGAAGTTCCTCCTGAACTTTCTCTTCCCTGCAAGACTCTCTCAGGGCATCTTGTACTTTCTTTAAGGACACACACTGCAATTCCAATTAAATTCTTAGTTTTGTGATTCCTTTTTAATGTTGTTGACCTCCCTGGCTTATGATCTTTGGGGAAGGAGGCTCTCATATTCGTTTTTCTCTTCCCTCTGCCTCGACTTATAGCGCCTACTGAATTAGGGTAAGAGATGATTTGTGTATGTTTTATCTTTAATCTTCATACCACCTAATAGAGTGTTTTACCCCGAGTGTCTTAGAACTTATGTGAATATTTCTTTTTTTTTTTCCCCTCTGCCTGCTTCGGGGGGTTTCCGTCTTGTCATCAACGAAAAGGAGAACTTTTTGGTGAAATATTTGTGTGAAGATGAAAGCAATTAAACTCAAAGAAGTAAGCCAGCTGTTGGACCCCTGAAATGTTGAATTCAACTGCATGTAGCTTTCAGCTATCAAATAGCTTTTTTTTTTTTTTTCTTTAAATGGCCCCTGGAATTTCTAACAGGTTTCAATTGCCTCCAGGAGCAACTCCATTGTGTTCAGCATAGAATATAAGGCTTTCCATGATCTGGACTTAGCCTCCCTTTCTAGCTTTATTTTCCATCCCACACCATCCCACCCTCCAATCCTGCCCACCAAGCTCTGTGGACATATCAGGAGAGGGAGATCATCATTAACCTCAGTATTGCCATCACCACTAATGATATTTCTTAAGCATTAGTTTATATCAAGCACTTCATGCAGGTCTGTGGGGACATAGAAAGATGTATAGTCAGGATTACAACTCTCAATCACCTATTAATCTAGTAGAAGTGATAGACATACTCAAAAAAGATAAATAGCGATATAAATTAGTTAAATGGTAAGTGCCAAATAGTCGCTGAGAGCAGCAGCACAATTTCCTGAGAGGCAAACCGGTGCTCTACTTTAGTTTTATGTTTCCACCAATAAATGAGGCTCTTGGGAAACAAGGAAAGGTAAGGAGGAGACATTTAATGATTTGCTTTTCTCCATGAAAAAAAGTCCTGTGGTTTATCCATTGCTCTGTATAGTCTTCCTTCTTCATCTTCAAAACTGTTGGAATTGCAATCTTAATTCAGAATTCAAAGGAACGGATATTTGTGAACAAGTCTCCTTGAACCCTGGGCTCACTAACTTTATAAACTCAAATATGTTAGCTTGACCTGTGAGGTTTATCTGGCCGGAGGAGTTAATCTTGTCCGCTGGATGAAAGTGTGCATTAAAAATAGCAAAAGAGGAGAGACTATGAAAACTCTACTCCCACAAGGGTCTTAGAGCAGAAGAACACGTTAATTTATTCAATTAAAGGAATATTTTTTGATGATGAAGAAAGGAAGAGATTACGATGAGTCCCATGCCCTCAAATATCCACAGCAGTTGAGACAGACCATAAAGAAATACACTTATAATACATTGTGCTGAGAGCAATGACGAGTAAGAAACCAGAGGTGGGGCTTGATCCTAGGACTCTGAGATCATGACCTGAGCTAAAGGCAAATGCTTAACCAACTGAGCCACCCAGGCACCTCTGCTTACTGGCTCTTCTAAATGAGTCAGATTGAAGCTACAAAATAATATTTCATATAGCTAACAACCCCAAATCTCAATGGCATACCACACATTAATTTCTAGCCATGGGAGTCAGCTCCTTGAGGGGTTGTTTTAGGCTGGAATCCATATGTTTCCTCATTGTCCCTGTACTAGCAGCTCCCCAGGACATATTCTTCTTCTGGTAGATAGCAGAAGTGCAAGAGAACATTCCAAAACTCTGAAGCACCTCTAAAGGTGTTGCTTAAATTGTGTTTGCTAATGTTACTTTGGCCAGAGAAGTCATGTGACCAATTTAAACAACAATAGAGAGGGGAAATATGCTTTTTCTACTTTAGGGGGAGGTATTGTGAAAGCACATTAAAAAAGGGAAGACGTGTAATTCTATAACAAGGAGAATATGAATAAAGAACTGGGAACTATAATCTAATCTATCCAATGGTGTCCTGCCCGCTATAGTGTTCATGTACTACCATAGAAGAATTCTTTTTCTTTTTTTTAAAGATTTTATTTATTTATGAGAGACACAGAGAGAGAGAGGCAGAGACATAGGCAGAGAGAGAAGCAGACTCCTTGTGGAGAGCCTGATGTGGGACTCAATCCCTGGTTGGGGATCAGGCCCTTAGCCGAGGTGAAGGCAGATCCTCAACTGCTGAGCCACCCAGGTGTCCCAACTACCATAGAATTCTTAAGTGAAAGTCCTCATCCCTAAGATCCTCAGTCCCCCAAAAAATGTCTCCTCAATTTCCAATCTTGTCACAACTTCCTTTTCATTGAAGTCACCTGAACTCCCATAAGTGGAGCACTGTAATAGGAGTCTAACTTACAGGTTCTCCTGGATTTGGCTCTTGGACAACAGAAGAATGAGCAAGAGTCAGTACGATGCTTGGGAGTAATGGGACTATTTCACAAGGCCTCATTTCTGTTTCTCTTGGGGTTCTCACTCACAACTTTCATCTCCCCCTCTTACCTAATACCTTTCAAGAAGGTTTCCCTGGGAAAATTTAACGTGGTTTTGTGCGTATATATATTGTCATAGTTTTCCAGTTTTTCTTGGGTCTAAGCAGATTATTTGGGGACCTTGGAAGAATAAATACCATCTGGGAGATGCCTAGGAGAAAGCCATTGTCCCAAGATCTGCAGTGAACAAGCTGGAGACCCAGGAGAACCTACAGCTTGGTTCTTGTCTGAGTCTGAGTTTGAGTCCAAAGGCGGGAGAAAACTGGGGTCCCAGCTCAAAGACAGTCAAGCAGAGACAGAGAACTCTTCCTTACTCACCTTTTTTGTTCTATTCAGTTCTTCAGTGGATTGGTGAGACCTGACAACATTGGGAAGGGTGATCTGCTTCACTCAGTTTACCAATTCAAATGTCGACCTCATCGGGAACACCATCACCAACACACTCAGAATAATACTTAACCAAACATCTGGGCACCTTGTGGTCCTGTCAAGTTGACACATAAAATCAACCATCACAGTAATCCTCCTTTTTCTCAGTCCCTCTGCGTCAGTCATGGATCACTGCATGTCAGGGAATGAAATTCTAGCCAAATTAACTAAATTAAAAAGAAAGTTATTGGATAGATGTGGTCATAGAAACCAGAATGTGGTGAAGCATTTTCTCCATCCTATACTTCTTTGCTTTGCTCTAACCATCTGCTCTGTTCTCCTCTTTCCTACTTCTACTCTCCTACTTCTCCTACTTCTCTTCTCATAGCTTTCTTTGCATATTTAACAGTATGTACAAGACTGCCAAAGAGCTGCCCGCTAATTCTGTGTGATCACAAAGCTCCAAGGCCCACACCTTATGACTACATGTGACTTTTATGTCTGTGATTTATATTTCAATACCTGAGAAGAAGAATTGGATCAGTTGTAGGACAACTATACTTTATTTTGCTTTTTGAAAAAAGATAGTATTTATTCATGAGAGACACACAGAGAGAGGCAGAGACACAGGCAGAGGGAGAAGCAGGCTCCCTGAGGGGACCCTGATGTAGGACTCCATTCCAGGACCCTGCGATCACAACCTGAGCCAAAGGCAGATGCTCAACCACTGAGCCACCCAGGTGCCCCAATTCTTTTGTTTAATGTCAGGCGCCTATTCCTGGTGGCAAGAGAATGTGAGTGCTTTAGGTTCCTATTGTTGCTGTAACAAATTATCACAAATTTAGTGCCTTAAAACAGAAATTTATTGACTTTTAATTCTGGAGATCAAAAGTCTAAAATGAGTTTTGCTGGGTTAAAATCAAGATGTTGGCAGAACTGATTTTTTTTCTGGAGGCTCTGGGGCAAACCCATTCCATTGCATTTTTGAGCTTCTGGAAGTTCCTGATATCCTTGGCTGTGGCTACTTCTTTCGTCTTTGAATCTTTCACTCTGATCCTTCTGACTTTCTTTCGCTGATAAGGATACTTGTGATTACATTGGGCCCACGAGGATATAAGTTAAATGAATCATTAACTTAATTATATCTATAAGTCTCTTTTGCCATATAAAGTAAAATTTACAGGTCCCATGTCTGAGAATTAGGACATGGATGTCTTTGGGGAGCTACTATCCCACCTATCATAGAGAGAATCAAGATGTGTTGCTTTGGGAGGGTTTTTTTTTTTTTTTTTTTTTTTTGCATAGGAATGTGGAAAGAGTAGGCTAATTTTATAACATACAGACTTTATTTTCCCAAACAAGAAACTGTTCACTAGAGAGTAGTGAGGCCAGCCTCCAGCTTCCACTTAATTTTTCTACTGTCTACATCTTTCCCCTCCAGTGGGATCTGTCAATGCTCCCATAGTTATAATTCACTTGCATTCCTTTCTCGTACTACAATGAACTAGTTTGGTATTTAATTTCCCCAAAGTGAGATTCTCTATTACAATACAGATGTCTAACCCACTTAGATTCATGGATCAGAAAGCATGGGATGTAGTGGAGATGGGTTTGAAAATCTGTGCTTCTAATATACTCCCTAGGTGACTCTTGTACCCACCAAAGTTTGAGAACCATTACTGTATGCTAAGGTAAAGTTGATAAACTTATCTTGTTCAAGACTAAAGAAAACCTTCCAAGAGAATGAATTTGTTTCTACTGCAGCTTTTGGGGGATAATGATAATAATTTTTTCTGTAACTCAGTAGGAATCTAATTCAGGCTGGGAGCCAGGGAAGAGGGTACATCAGGATGGGGGGAGCATTTTTTGTTGTTATTGTTTTTGAGATTTTCCAACCTTTATGTGGCTCTCAAATCACAGGGAAAGGCTTGGTTTCTTCTAAATTATTTTTCATTCTGATCTGTGTTCTGCTGAAAACCACAATGATGCTATGTCTCCAAAGGCAGTTTTTCCCAACCTTGCCAATTTAGGGAAGGTGAAAGATGATAAGCTGATGTTTGACTCTCCAGTGGCTGTTGCAGTGGCTGTTGTCACAAATTAGGTTGTCAGGTGTCTAAGTTAGAATCCTGATGTAATATGAAGTCATCCAAGCATGACATTTAGATATGTGACAGGTCTTCTTTTATATTTTGAATAATTTGATTCAACTATGACATGTTTTGATAAGCTTTCTTTATAAATTTGTGTTTGTTTGGAATAACTTGGTTAAAATTAGTAGAGGTTAAATTAGTTGAGTATTTCCCTGTGAATCATAGATGGCTCCATATTACATGTTTATAATTCAGCTGGAAAAGTAAGTTGAAAATATATAAATCAGTAACTTAGAGAATAAGATCATATGATTTTTGATAGTTGATGGTTCTGTTTTTGGCAATATGGCAGATTAAGTGATTTAAACATTTGCCAACTATGAAATACTTAAATATGCTGAATCAAATAAAAGAGTCATTCATTTAAGTGGTTGGATGAGTTCACGAGAATGTAAGGGATATCACCAGAGGCCAAAAACAGAGCAGAAACTAGAGTGGGCCTTCCGGGCCTTCCATTACTTTGGGTTTGGGATTTGAATTTTTATTTTGTAATCTGAGAATCCTCAAGATTAACTGAAATCTCTTGGAGAAATTGACAGAAGCAGATGCAAAATCTTTTTAGTGGGGCATATTCTCAGCCCTGGAGTAAAAGATTTCCATAGCAAACACCTTACAGACATGGACCTAAAATTCAAAATTATAAAACCCTTGAGGTAATTCACCCTAAATATAAGAAGCAAACACAAAGGGTTATGTCCCTCCTCTTCCTGAGAAATTCAAATAACAGTATCCCTCAACAACTCTAAAATAAGAACACCTAAAATGATTGAAGATTTAAAATGAAAACATGAAAAACAAATTTATATTATTTTATATATATAGTGCATTATGTATTACACTATCTAGTATAAATGCGTAGAGCTATGGTAGTTTAGAGAATGAAGAGAACTGCCAGAAATACTGGTGTTATATCTTAAAATGATATTAAAATGTAGAAGAGAAGAAATTGTAGGAATTTTGCTTCTTTCAAGATAACACTATTGCAAATCAATGGCACCATAGCAACTTGAAAAACGAATGTCCTTATAAAATATAACACATTAACTTCTGGGAGTGGGCTTTAGATTGAAATCATGACCAACACAGATATCTCTTATGACACATAATCATGTCTTGATTCAGAAAAGCTAAGATAAATGCCATTTGTAAATTAAATTATATGAAACATCCCAGAAATCGCCAAGCAACACACCTCCTGAAAGCATGAATAGAATACTGCAAAACTATCTTATAATAAGGTAGTTAAATTCAGAGTGGTTAGAATCATGTCAAAGATATAGGATTCTTTTTGTTTGCTCAATGATCACAAATTCTGGATAACATCACTGAACCTAAAATGTTCTTGGTTTAGTAAAGAAAGGAATAATTGCATTTCACTAGTAGAATGTGATATGATGGGAATCGAATGTTATCTACTTTAGATTTGGTCTCAATGAATGAAAAATGAGTGCTATATAAATCACCAAAGACATTACATTTTCCCAAAGATAAGGAACTTCATTAAAATTACACCCCCTTTAAAAAATTATTGATGTAGAAGGCCAACATTTTCCCATTTTGCCTTTTGTTTTTAATGTAGCATGTTGAGGCCAATAGGCTGTCAGGTGTCAACTTTCTAAAGATCATATTCCATGTGGGAAAATGTGCAGTGCTCTTGTAGCAGAAAGGGAACTGTTTATTCCATGCATTATGTAGTCGCCTCAGACTTCTTATGAACATAATATCTCTTCACAAGCTGATAGCTGACTCACTTTTTGCCAAAGTTCCTTTGTCACGGTAGAATGAAATATAAAAGCTGTCAACTAAATTTTGATAGTAATAACTACATGTAGCAACAGTCATAAATTCCTTTGTTGTGCCTCTAGGCTTAATCTTTTATCGAAACTCTTTATTCTATTGTAGCTATTCACAAAAGTCTATTTTGCCTATTTTCATGTAACCTCATTTGGTGTAACGAGTTCATAATGTAGTTAGTTGAAAAAGACCTTGGGATTTGTCATTGTTTTCTTTGCTGCTGTTCATTCTCCTTTACTAATCTGCTACCTACTATAAGCCTGGATGGAGGAGGAATAGGAAAAAAAAGCATATACCAAACCTCTATCTATAGAACAAAGGTCACCCTGAAAATTTCTGTTATGATTTCTATTATAATTCTTTTTGTTTTTTTTTTCTTTAAGATTTTACTTATTTATTCATGGGAGACACACAGAGAGAGGCAGAGACATAGGCAGAGGGAGAAGCAGGCTCCATGCTGAGAGCCCGATGTGGGACTCGATCTCAGTACCCTGGGATCACACCCTGAGCCAAAGGTAGTTGCTCAACCACTGAGCCACCCAAGTGTCCCTCTATTATATTCTTTACCAGAAAAAGCAATTTATAGTGTTTCGATGCATATAGTTCAAAACAGGAAAACAGTAATAAAAATGCCAGATGACATAGCCTTGGAATTTCCAACTTAAACCGGTGAAAATGGCTGTGATTCTTTTGAATCCAAAGTTTAAAGATACCACATGAAATTTGAGATGAGAACCTCAGAGTTGTTACATTTGAATTAAGTACATAAAATGTCAAAGTTTACACTAGAAATGAATAGTTTTTACATGGCTTTATATTTCTGTTTACCAACCTTTTCTCATCAAGTTCTGGTAATGTTTAGAAAGATCTATCAGTATTACAAAAATGTTTATTTTTTTGAATTGTGAAGTTTGACTTTGGTTTCCATTTGGGAATTTCTCACATGTGTGTCACTTGTGAAAAATTTTCAGTTCAAAGAAAAATGTCAAACAGTAATAGACTGGGGGAAAAATCCTAAAATATGATTTATAGATTCTTCATATTTTAGACTGACTTATACAGGAAACCATGAAGCCAAGAAAAATTATTATAAATTAAGGAGGGGATTTAGTGTATATTTGTTACCTACAATTTCTACCCTTTCCAGAAAGAGTCAACAAATAGCATTCTGCATAAACAAAATTGCTCTCTTAATTTAAAAATTTCTTTGGAGGAAAAAAGGTAAAAATTTCTTTGGAGAAAAATTATTGTTCTCCAAAAAAATTTCATACTGGGTTTTTAAATTTATTCTGTAGTCACATATTCTTAAGTGTCTAGAATATTTTATAGTTTTGATTATGGTTGAGTAGATACATATTTTTGGAACAGTATTTAGGGTATAACCATAAATAAGCCTATCTGTTTAGAATTATATTGATTCACTGTCTAATTAGTTTAAGAGTGATGATGAATAAACTTTCAATAAATATTTGTTAAACATATACTATGCTTCAATTCTCTAAACTTATCCATCAAAATTTTAAAATGAGTGTACATGTGCAAGTACATAGACAGGGGCATAGCTACTTATTTTAATGAATTATAATGTATTTTCATGCTAAAAACACAAACTTATAGGCAAACATCTCTTGGCTCATAGAATTAGCAATCATGTAAGTGATGGGAAGGGATTAAAATCATTTAGAACAAGAGTGAAAGATCATTGAATTTCAGACACAAGTAAGGAACTGTTCACAAAATAGATACTGGGCATGTAATATATGAGGATATCAGGGATATTTTACAGAAGAATGAGAATTCATCACAGAAGAGCTGTCTGAGTCCAACAAAATGCTAAGAACTAACTGCTGTGCTTTTGTCTCCAAGGTAGTTCCTGAGTAGTTGGACATTCTTCACTATTGTGCCCCCATCTGGTAAACAAGCGTGACAATAGTGCAAGTAATGAATGGGATCTACTATAGGGGGTGTGCACCCCTTATATGAGCATGGCTTTCACTTATTTATGGGGCTCAAGTCATCTCTGTAAGGTTCACTGTGAAGTACTTGAGCTGTTCTGTGATTCCCATCTGAGTAGTCAGTTAATCGCTTCCAGAGCAGAGCGCTCTTAGCGCTGGAGTAAGTCCTCCTTTGTTGTCTAATGAGGCACCCATCATGGAGGATGGAAGAATTGGCTGTGAAGGGACGGTCTTAGGGCTACACGCATGACTTTAATTTCTTTGTAAAGTCAGATATTAGAATATCATCTTTTTTTGGCTTATTTTCCACTTCTGTTGCAGAATGTTTAACAGAAAGATGTGTGGGCACGTGAGATGCCAGCTGAGGTTACACTGTAATGGGATTTGAGTGGAAAATATATGCACATAATTTTCATTTACTTTTAACTTCTAAAAAAGTTATGAGAACATCTAGGCATTCGAAAACTGATAGGATTTTATTTCACCTTTTTTTTTTTTTTTCAAAGGACAGGTAATTATTTTATGAATAAAACACAGATAATAGATCAACAATTAGGAATAATGGTTATCTTCTGTGACATCAGGAGATAACAATAGGCTTTTTGTTTTTTTGTTTTTGCTGCTGCTGTCTCTAGAAGTTGTAAAGGGCTAATATAGGATAAAAAGGCATGTGATGTGCAGGAGTGGGGTAAGGTGTAACCAATACGGGCTTAGGTAAGCAGCTGCCATGCATCACTAATGAGAGACTCAGCTAAAGGGTTGGGGTTGCCTGCAAACTCTAACGCTTCAGATGCTGTATGTAGTTAGAAAGACTGGAATTTCTTTTTGAATTACTTTATTACAAAGTTATATTTACAAGAATTGGAGCACTCTACAAATACGGATACTTCTACGATGCCATCATAGTAGAGGCCAACAATTTGGTTGCATTTCAGGGAGAAAAGCTCCACTGAAATGAACATTGTGAGGAAACTCAATTTAATGATACCTCGGAGTATACTCTTGCTTCATATACTGTTTTCTTTACAAGGTAAGAACTTACGTGAAATTTTACCTTATTTATTGTGTCTTAATTTCTCTTGCAAGTACAATGAACAGTTTTCCCTTGTACTGGAAATTACTTTGAAGTCATTGGAATGGATATATACTCAATGACACCCAGACCGTCTTTCTGAAAATTCTTAGTAATATAGATAATTTGGGACTTATCATCTTTTGACTCTTTCCTTCAAATGTTAAAATTAGGCTTTTCTCATGATAAGCAAGTATAGTGGGAGAAACTCTGATTTTATTTTTTTCTTTTCTAAAAGATGATTTAAAATAGCTGTCTGTATAACTTAAACATTTGAAATTTTATAATTAAAGAGAAATCAAGTCCTTAACCTTCCGTCATGCCATCAACCCGAAGAATGGCAAAAAGTTGTTTTTAAGAAGGACTTTATCACTTAGGGCTAATAATTGATTTTTTTATTATTTTTACGGCGATTTTATTTATAAATTAATGTTTATAAAATATTTTCAGGAGGAGAGCATTTATTTACCTTCACTTGTTAATTTTTAATCCCTGAAAAGAGCTGTATATTTTGGGGTTTGTAGGGGAAGTGAGAGGATCTACTGAAATGTAAGACTAGAAAGATCATGGACCCTGTCTTCCAATCCTTGGAGTAACTGAAATTCCAAGGAGAAAATGACATAGAGCATTGAGAGCTGGAGGGTATTTAAAGATGCACTTGCCCAATACCATCATTTTTTAATGTTTTTTGCTAGCTTGCCTAAGCTTGGCATTTACTAAGTGGTAGGACCAAGACTAAAACTTGGATCTCTGACTCCAATTCTAGCGCTTGTTCCTCTGTATTATGTCTCCATGAATCTAGGTACACTGTTCCTTCTATCCAGATTAAAATTCCCCCTCATGTCTCACAGGGAATTTGCTGGTCGAAATCCACTAGAAAATGCAAATTAACTCATAGAATTCAGTCTAAGATTTAGAATTTAGGTTAAAATGATCCATTTAATAACCAGAACATGGGACCAAGAAAATTGTATAATTTTTTCCCCATTCTTATCTTTATATATTTATCTCTGGCAGGATATATTTGTGCGTCATCCATCTCGACAAAAGTATCAAAGTGAGTATTTTTTGCTCTTTCTGTCCTCTAAAACATAAAGTTAATGGGAATGAGCATAGCTCAGCAGATAAATGTATCTGCTTTTGGAAAAACAATTAAATATTTTAGAATATAAGGGCATGAGATGTAGTTCCTTCAAAAACAGTTCCATGAATTAAAAATTATCAGCCATTCGTTTTCCTATTTGTGAAGAAAAAGTCTTTCTTTTCATTTTAATTATAAGACGGGTTCTTGGTGGTGTCCACTGACTGTAGATACTAAGGAGATATTACTTCAAAGGTTTATTTATTTATTTATTATTATTTTTTTTTACTTCAAAGGTTTATAAAGAGGTTATGCTGGGTAATTTCTCCTTTTATATTGTTATTATTAATATACATTGTTGATTATATATGTGCTGTATCTTAACATAGAGTAAAACAATTTCTAATGATAAAAACAACAAAATTGTTCCAGCAGGAAAATCATTTTTTGGACTAACCCGATCTGGTTAATGAAAAGCAGAATTGTATTCATCATTTGATTTTGATAAATCAGTTTGATGTCTTATTCCCATTAACGTTAATCTATGCTTTATGATGTGGAAAGAGAGAACTATTATGTTTGGAGAAAGTGAATACTTACCTCACCAGTTTTATGGAGTCGTGTGGAGAAAAATATTGTGTGTGTCAGTACTACAATATTACATGATTTTGTTTATTTCTCTATTTTGAAGTTCCTTCCTAAAATTCAGTTTACGTCAGAGATTGGAGAGATCTGGGGACACTCTTGGATTTTGTAAAATGAGACAGCACCACCACCCAAATCTAACCCCTCCAAGAGGGGAGGGGGACTTTTTAATGTTAAACCAAGAAAGACCTCTTTGATAAAGTGATGGAAATCAGGAGGAAAACATCAGCTCTCTCCTGGGAAAGGCTTGTTCAGGTTGCTTAGGGGCCTTTGACTATACAAGTTCTTTTTGTTTTCTTCCAGAAACGGGCTTAATGAAAATCGAGAGAAAAGAGCTCTTTTAGCAGCCCAGGTAGGTTGTGCCTCAGATGGAGAGAGGCAGAGAAATAATCCATTCTGCTTCGGGACTCTGCTGTCACTTCAACAATGAGACCTTTGTGAAGGGGAATAAAATGCTAAAAACAAGACAGGAAGGAGATAGAGGCAAAGTAACTTTTCTACTGCCTTTCTGCAATCCTCAAATTCATGCTTAGTTCACATTTACTTGTTCGGTCAAGTGCTTTTTTGCTCTTCACCTCAGATACCTAGCGATCGGCTCACAGCATGTGTGGGAGGTTTAATCTCATCTACTTGCCAGAAATTTTTTAATTGGTTTAAAAATTCAGCATGATATCAGAGCAATGACAGTTGGATAAATACAAGTCAAAGGGGGCAGAGAAAGGTATACATGATCTGAGTATCATGGCATCAAAAGGGCATCAGAGGTGTTCTGACAGCTTTTATAATGTCTGACAAATCTCAGTGACAGACACTTCTGGAAAGGTAACCTTCATTTTTGGAGGGGCATGTAGCCCTGAATCTGAGAAGGCCCTCCTACCTAGGTCCCCTTATATAAAGGATGTTGGATGATATAATTGCAATATTTTCAAACTACGATTGGAATGTTTAAGGAAATGAGTTTAAAAAATATTTCTCTGTAAAAGATAGTTGGGGAAGTATAGAATCCTAACTTAAAGGCATTTATGGGAAAGTAACGTGATTTGCGTATTTATATAGCAAATGGCTTCTGTATTCAAGGAGGCTTTTGTCAAATCCTGAATTGCAATAAATTCTGCTAGTATTTTCTGGTAAATGCCTGAATTTGTATATTTTTGCTGTTAATTGAAGAGAACTGAAAATGGATCTGATAATTTAAAGGACGGAACTAATTTATTCTTATTCAAAGTAGAAATCTTTTTTTTTTTTTTTTTGCTACTGAAATGGGCAAAAGATTGTCTAGAAAGGAAACACTTTTTTCCCTTAAAAATGGTGTTTTGTGTACTTAAGTATTTATGTATCATGTGCAGTGGTTAAAATGATTTTTCTCTGAGAAATTTAACTAAATATTTGTCAGTTGACCATATTAACCACAAATAGACATCAGCATGACTCAGGAGAAAATCCAATTTTGGAAAAAAATGCATTTTGGTTAATCCATTAGTGTCAAAAATCTGTGAAATACACCCCTAAGTGATCACATAAAGATCCGTGGATGAGGTTATACTGTTTTCCATTTAGATATTCCTAGAATTTGTATAATTTACCCCAAAGGAGTTACCTTTGGTTAGCTAAGTGAGGGACATGCTTACCTTCTCGTGACTTCTCTTTTAGAGAGAATGGAGAGCAGGCCATCTGCACCTGCTCTATTTCCTGCAGCTAGTGAACGTGCATCACAATTATTTAACATCTGAACAGGTTTTAAAAGAAGAAATGCTGAAGAAGGGCAGTGAGATTATAATCACAGGTCGCACTGTTGAGGATTGAAATTTCATCTGTCCTTAGGGCATTCTTGTCCACTGATTCACAACTCCTGCTCTAGGAAGACGGAGGGAGCCCTGATGGATAGATATCTGTGCAAGTTAGGATTCAGAACTATGTTGGCAAAGATGAACAATGAGCAAAGAAAGGATAGACACGGACTTCTGTCAATGGTGTATTTGTAGGCTGCAGTGATTTCTCATCTAAAGACTGCCTCTCTGTGCTTCCCACCCTTCTGTGGAGATGTTATCAGCAAGGAGAAAGAATGGGCTGTCATCTTTTATCAGTGATGTGGATGTGTGCACCCAGTGCCTGGAATTCTTTTGCATTTGTGTTACATTGCAAAATTTTTCTCCTGAAAGCAAGTACTGAGACAGAGACTTATGTGCAGCCAATTTATTTGGGAAGTGGGCAAATGGGAGAGAGAGAGAAGTGAGTCCAGAAAGGAAGCAAATCTAATAGAATATGTTAAGGAGGGGCTTCTGGGGCTGAGTGTTGGTGGGGGGCCCCTGAGGAGCTGCGTAGAATGAGCATTGTTTCTGCAAGGGATGGGGGGAAGCTAGGGTATTTATCTACTGATTCCCATCTCTCATTGATTGAGGGTGGCCTCCAGGGAGCCTTATAGCCCTGGGAAGGCATTTTCTGTGGTCTCTCCTGCTTGGATTCTGTTCTGAGACAGAGACAGGGAAGCCAGGGCTTGGAGTTGAAGTGTCTCCATGGGCACAGAAACCCAGATGCAGGTGGGCTGAGAGGATGTGGAGGGAGATTCAACAGAATCTTTTATAGTCATGGTTCTAAACAGACTTGGCAGGCAGATCATTCCCATTTGAGTAATGCCTATTTTCAGTTCAGCTGGTGTTTTTTGATGACATATAAGAACTGCATTAGAGACATAACATGAGTAGCAGTGCTTATTGTCTAGATACTCAAAGCCTAGTGAAGGAAGACCTCTAAAGAGGTCATTTCTGTGTTACTTGTTCATTGAATCTAAGACCCCATCAATTATTTGCCATTATTTATATGACTTAAAAATAAAAGTGCTCCCAATTATACATATAAGGTGCCATTCTGCATTCAGGTTGGTTAGAAAAGTAAAAGCTATGTATGTGCCTTGTCTTAGCATTGGTCAAATGTGGTATGATGCGTGGACCTTGTGGTAAATAGGATGCTGAGGTAACTAGGGTGCTCTGTGACCAGGAGGCTGGTGTGCTAAGCACCTGTAATTTCCATGGAGGTATAGCCTGAGTCAGGTGAGAGGATATGGAGCAAAACAATGATGTATTCTAGTGTTGGTCTATTCTTGTCTGACATATTCGGTTTTTGCCTAATAATAAAAATAGGTAACATGTTTGCAAACCTGTTATGTGCCCAGCACTACTCTTGGTGCTTTACTTACACCATTTCATTGAATACAATTCTACTCTTATTCCATTTGACAGATTGGGAAACTGGGGCTGAGCAGGTTACATCATTTGTTCAAGGTTACTAAGCCTATATGAGGCAGAGTTTAAGCCACAATATATTTTTAGTGAGCATCAGAGAGAAGTCACTGGTGCACCTCACTCCGGTGCTTAGGAATATTGGTAGCTGCGCTAGAGGTAGACAGTTGGAAACGCTATGGCTACAGAGATGATAAGATTTGTTGTCTTGGGGGAATCAAAGTCATAACTTTTTATGATTTTAACTTAATTTGAAGACAGGTGCAAAGGCAAAAATGGGAGACTGAGCAGTGAGGATAGAACCTGGGAGGAACGAGTACTGGAAACAGTGAAGTTGGAGCCGTAGTGCTGTGCAACGAGTTCAGGAAGGAGTGTTGAAGTGTGAGGGAGAGTGTGGGAGTCTCTTCCCTGACCTGGGGCAGATGTGGCTCTTAAAAGAATAAATACTTCGATGAAACAGGAAAATGGCAAAAGAAAACTCAGTGTGTAGGAAGGAAACCAGGATCTGTTGAGGTAGGACTTTGACCCGAAATCACATTCCTTGTCCCCCCTTTCTCCTTGCACTTCACCCTTTTCAATTTTTCTAAGAACGTCGGTATTCAATTTGACAATTATGTGGCAGATCTTGGGAGTGTGTGAACATAAGAATGCTTTTTGGAAAGGTCATTGCTTCACACCATACACTGAATTGTCACCGAGTTTGAATAAAAATCTTTAATTGATTAGATTTAGTAATCCACAATTACTTGCTAGTAAGCTATCTTGACCTCCAGAAATTTTAAGGTTTATCTGGGTTGCTTAGATTAACATAAATCTCTTTATTGCTGATCCTCAATGTGGGAGTCACTTCACTGGAAATTTTACATACATCACTTTAATTTATTGTCATAACCGCACCATTAAGTAGGTACCATCATTCCATTTTACACACAAGTAAAAGAAGGCTCTAAGAGGTTAGGAAGCTTTCTTTCTTTTTTCTTTTTTTCTTTTTTAAGAGGTTAGGAAACTTGCCTAAGAGTATATGATGTTCGAATCAGGACTCTAATCCAGGTCTGACTGGTTCCATAATTCATACTCTTAACCATTACCCTAAAGTGGGGCGTCTATAAAAAGATATATTTGAATGTTCTATGAACTTTAAAGTGTCAGTTCTTTGGAGACTGAGGGCAACACATGCACACTGCAGCAGCAGAAGCTTCTGTGGATGGTGTCTTCACAGATGGCTCTGCAGGCCATGTGGACATCCCTGTCTGCTGGTCCATTGGCCCTGTGCATTTTCTCCAGACCCTTCTACACTTGAAATATTCAGAGAAGAGCATCTTCTGTAGGCAGAGCAGACAGTGCAAAGATTAGACTTTACCCAGGCTCTTTTTCAGGGAGGACAGAGGGGCAGGGGAAGAACTGAGCTCAGGGAAATTAAAGACTCGTCAAAGCCAGGTAAGAGGCAAGACCAAACCAGGTCAGAGGGCCTCACTGAAATTGCCTCCATAAGCCACAGAGTCAGCACTTTATAATTTCTGCATCTGTAACTATTTCCCAGACTTCCTGTTTGACTTGAATTTGAATAATTTAACCGTCTTGAATTTTTATTTCTGTCTTTCAAAGTTGGAAGCAACGTCTCCAAGATATTTCTTCCATGAAGCTATTAACTGGGGTGAAAGCAAAATAAAAGGTGGGTGTCACACCTTCATTTTTGGATTTGCTTTCTTAAAAGTCCCCTTTCAGGGATATATTGAATTAACTATTCCCACTTAATGCATAGAGAAAACTGAGCCAGGATGGTAATAATAGTAATAGTATTACTATTAGTGGTAATAGTAATAATAGTAATATTATTTCTAATATAGCTTCCTGACCAGTAATAACTACATGGACAGGAAGAAATATCACTGGGTATCAGACAACTTTGTTCTGAATCATTTACTGGCTCCTTGATTCCTTGGCCTCCTTATTTTTGCTTACCTCTCTCCCATTTTCTTTTTTTTTTTTTTTAATTTTATTTATGGTAGTCACAGAGAGAGAGAGAGAGGCAAAGACACAGGCAGAGGGAGAAGCAGGCTCCATGCACCGGGAGCCCATTGTGGGATTCGATCCCGGGTCTCCAGGATCGCGCCCTGGGCCAAAGGCAGGCGCCAAACCGCTGCGCCACCCAAGGATCCCCCTCTCCCATTTTCATTAAGCAGAATGCTGATGAGAGTTTGAAATTTAATTCAAGTTTTTCATTTTACTTAAGAGAAGAGCAATTCCTGGCTAGTTTTGGTTTGATGCTTGTTTCCAGGAGAATAAACTGGGCTATAAATAAATTTTTGAACGGGATCCATGTGTCTAGATGTTTAGAAATGTATTTATTTATTAGCTATTTATATTAAAAACATAAGATTGTGATCTAAGATAAAATTTAAAGGGGAAAAACTGCATTTAAATTTGTGAAAAACATAATTTTTTACCTGTGTTGATGATCAAAATGGAAACAGCTCAGTCTTCTTCAGTTAGAGGTACTTAGAGAGTTGTAGGTCTTTAAATGTAAAGAGACATTTTAGATCAATGGACCTTAAAGGGAAAAGGACAATGGGATTTCCTAATTCTTGACTTGGGCAGAATTGTGGATAAATCATCGCAGTTAGTTAACTGCCTTCCATGACCTTAACATAGTCCAGAAAGCTACTACTTTATGGTGACTCAGAAATGTGTTCTCTTGATGTGTTCCTTAAATTCTTCCTGCTTGAAATTTGCCAATTGCTCCTGTCCCCTCTCCTTATTAGAGGAAAAATTTTCACTGTGATTCATTTGCATTTTTCAGACTCACTCAGAATCTCATAGTTTCTTGCTTCCTCTTTTCAACAGAATCCTTTGGGGAAATTTTTCTTTTGGTGATGGCCTGTCATGACTTTGGTTTACACCCCATTAAAATTAAGTATGGGTCAGAAAGAATGTATTATTTGTAAATGAGCCAGAGGATTAATTAGTACACACACTTTGAATGAAATGGTTAACTATCCTTCTCAAAAGTGAGAGTTTCCTTTTGAGGTTTTTTTTTTTTTTAAGATTTATTTATTTATTTATTTATTTATTTATTTATTTATTTATGATAGACAGAGAGAGAGAGAGAGAGAGGCAGAGACACAGGCAGAGGGAGAAAGAAGCAGGCTCCATGCAGGGAGCCCTATGGGGACTCGATCCCGGGACCCTGGGATCATGACCTGAGCCAAAGACAGATGTTCAAGCACTGAGCCACCCAGGCGTCCCCCCTTTTGAGTTTTTTAATATTTTGCCTGATTCCTCGAGCTAATGATGGCTGCTATTCTTTAACACAATACTCATTCCTGGAGATAGAGCCCTTTGGACGTGCAACTGGGGCCAAACTCCATCAACGGAATCTTCTGCAGCTTGTGTATTTCTGGTTCTCATCATCTGGGACAAGGATTCCTTACATGGGAACTTGACCTTTCGATTGCTTGTTGGAAGCTAACCTTTGCTCTCAGGGTAGTTTGAGATGTGAAAGCCTGTCTTTCTTGTTTCACAGCACACATAATGAAATGAACTAGATAGAGACTTGACGGGCTTAATTCTTTAGCTCATCAAGGCAAAAAGCCCAGGGTTCTGTCCAAGCTAAATCCTGACATATTATGTTTATAAGAACTGATGCACGCCAGAAGATAACTTATTATTATTATTATTTTTTTCGTCCTTCAGGTTCTTGTCCTCATGAATGCCTTAATGGGGCTTTCTGTTCTAAGACTGGTACATGTGACTGTCAAATATTTCAGGCACTTGGGACACGGTGCCAGATTGGTAAGTTTCAGTGCCACTTGAGAGAATTATAAGTCAAGGAGCACTTTAAGGTGCAATTTGCTTTATCGGTGTTCATGTGCTGCGAGTTGTGGCAATCGTGTTAGATGTTAACTAGTCTACATAATTCACTCGTATAAATTAGAAACAGTGTAAAAGAAAATACATACGTCCACTTTCTCACTGATCTCTACCACTTTCTCAAGTATTTTTTCCACTTCAAGGATGGAGGATATTAGTCCATTAAACCAGGTTCTTATTCTTTTCTTTTCTTTTTTTTTTTTTTTTTGCTTTATAAATTAGATTTGTTATTTAGAGCCACTCATTCTTTTTGATTTCGAATTAGTTGGCCATTCTGTCCATAAAATTGAAACAGTTTTGAAAGCTCTTCAAAGACAGGGGGTTCTCTAAAAATATTTTTATCCACAGTGTCTAGGATAGGCTCCCACATTAATAATGATAAATGCCAATTTGTTGAATAAATATATTTATGGAGTCTCTACTGAATGTCCGGTCCGGCGCTGGGGATACGATAGCGAGTAATATAGACGTGTTTCTGCCCTCCTGGAGGTTATGGTCTAGAGGAAGGGACCAATGTACAAGGGATACACGTTAATTATACTTGTACCACATGCTATAAAGTACAAGATTCTCGAAAAATCTGTGAGGGAGGTAAAGGCATCCTGTCAGAGAAGACTGGATAATGAACTCTGTGTTTTATCCTGAAAAGGCCAAAGTTGGTCAAGGCTAATAAATTTAGGTAAAATTACAAAGAGAAGACACAATGATTGTGTCTTATCTCCGTGTTTCCTATAGCATGTATTAAAATGCTTTACATTGAGTGCTCAGTAAAGGTCATTGATTTGCATATTACTCTAAAGGGAAGGGTCTAGAAAATCAAAATAGAAGAGAGGGTTCTCCACAAGAGAAGGGACGTAGTCATGGAGACAATAGGAGATGAAGTCATACAATTTAAGATGAATATTGCTTGAAATTTGGCCAGTTTAAGGCTATGAATTCCTAAATTCCAACATACTTTGGATGACTAATGCTCCCTGTCCTGAGGTCTCAGACATCATATAAACATGCTCTTTCTGTTGTCAGTGGTTATTTTTCTCTGTGGACACTATTAAGATATTTTTGAAAGAAGTACAAAGTCTGGAGCACTCTAATGCTTCCTATGCAAATTTTTAGGCCACTCAGTGGTGACATTTCTTTCTTTTCTGAGCCATTGTGTTTGTTTTGTTACTATTACCTTCTTTTACTGTGTCATTTTCCCTACTCTTCTCTTCTTTCAGTCTTCCTTTGGAAGCAAAAGCTAAGGAAGTTTCAAACATAAAACCTTTCTTCGAAACAACTTGGAGATCATATTACCATATTTTCCTTTAGGAGAGCTTAATAGTTTTGAGGGCAACTCATAATTTTGTGTTGGTTATTTCTTTCTGTGTTATTGACCACTAAAGTAGAAAGTATTTACTTTAATGAAAATTAGAATCACTTACCATAACTGAACCTTGCCAGAAATAGGGTATAATTTCTTTTATTCTACTAAATATGATCCTTTTTTTTTTCAGTGCCAAACATGGGCAATGGCAGAGATGGGATTTGCAAAACCTGGGGACAGTACCACTTTGAAACTTTTGATGGCATTTACTATTATTTCCCAGGAAACTGTTCTTACATTTTTGCAAAGGACTGTGGTAATTTGGAGCCTCGATACACAGTATGGGTAGGTGATCCCAGGGTATAATTAACATAAAGATTTTTTTCCTGACAAACTCTATTTTTATTTTTTTAAGATTTTATTTATTTATTCCTGAGACACAGGGAGAGAGAGAGAGAGAGAGAGAGAGAGAGAGAGAGAGGCAGAGACACAGGCAGAGGGAGAAGCAGGCTCCATGCAGGGAGCCCGATGTGGGACTCGATCCCCGGACTCCAGGATCAGGCCCTGGGCCGAAGGCAGGCGCTAAACCACTGAGCCACCTGGGCTGCCCCAAAGTCTCTATTTTTAAAGGACTGGACGAACGATGGAAAATACACTATAATCATATCATGAATACTCAGGGCTCTGACTGGGGAAAGAGAAGGATTGGTTCTTAATGGGATATACCCAATTTGTAACTAAACTGAGTATATTCCAATGAGATGGAGCCTTGGACTGAGAGAGGAAGGGTTTGGATCCATGTGGGAGAGAGTTAGAGGCAATGCAGGATGTCTATATCAACTCCAGTTGATATCCCCATTCTTTAGATTTTATTCAAACATTTTAAGAGGGAGTGGGTTTGGGCACTAACCAAATTACTCCTACACATTTCCTTCCTGTCACTACCACTGTGATGTACCCCTGGGGTAATTTTTTTGAAGGCCCCCTTTAGTGTAAATCAGGAGACAGAGCACAGAAGCACGGGCCAAAGGGCACAGAGACAGGCAGCTAGTTACTAGGTTGGTCCATACTATATGCTTGAGCTCAGAGAGTTAGTGCTTAGTTGAATTCTCTATTTGGAAGAATTCTTAAGAGACAGCTCAAAATGCAAGGTGCAGTGACTAGTGACTCTAGTTGCAGTAAAAAAGTCAGGGACCTCTTTCCCTGTCTCACTACCTTCCCCTGACTTTTCTCAGCTATCTCAAAGCCTAGTCAGGAAACTGCTGTGCTGTCCTGTTCAGAAGCTAAAACCCTCCATAGGTGACATTTGCTTGAACCTCTGTTTCCTTTTCCCCTTTCTACCTTACATTGGAGTTGCCTAAATTCTCCTCTCCTAGGTGGTGCAAATATTAAAAAGTAGGCCTTGAAGCTTTTTAAGAGCAACAAAAGACTTGTGACCCAGAAAGGAAATGAGGCCTATTGAAAGTTAACTTATGGGGCATAAGGATAAAAAGTTCTGTGTCTCTCTAGAAGTTAGTGGCACGCAGCTTCAGTATTTACCGGGCTTTTGTTTCCAATCAATTATTGTCTGTCTCACTGGGTTTATCACTGTAACACCTTCTAACACCTTCTGACTCCCTCATTGAAATGTTCGTGTCCAGGGTCTCACCCTTTTGAAGAATAAAGTGTCAACTAGATAATCTATCCCTTGATAATAGCACACAATGCTGAACTGTGCTCCCAGAGTTAATTCTGTTTCTACTTGGCTCTGTTTTGGCTGCTGGAATCTTCTTTCTAGGCAACAAACCCATCTGCTTTATTTTTTTTCCTTATTTTTTTATATAAATTTATTTTTTATTGGTGTTCAATTTGCCAACAATCCATCTGCTTTAAATGTCATCTTTCCCCTGATTATAGAAGTAGTCTCTTTTCTTTCTTTCTCTTTCTCTTTTTTCTTTTCTTTCTAGGAGATTATAGAAGTAGTCCCTTTTCTTTTCTTTCTCTTTCTTTTCTTTTTTCTTTTTTCTTTTCTTTTCTATGATTATAGAAGTAGTCCCTTTTCTTTCTTTCTTTCTTTCTTTCTTTCTTTCTTTCTTTCTTTCTTTCTTTTCTTCTTTCTTCTTTCCTTCTTTTCTTTTTTCTTTTCTTTTTTTTTCTTTTCTTTCTAGGAGATTTTTAAAATTTATTTGAGAGATAGATAGATAGAGAGAACATGAATGAGAGATGGGCAGTGAGAGATGGAGAGGCAGGCTCCCTGCTGAGCAGGGAGCCCAACTTGGGGCTCAATCCCAGGACCCCAGGATCATGACCTGAGCTGAAGGCAGACCCTTAATGGACTGAGCCACCCAGGTGCCCTGAAGTAGTTCACTTTTCTTATAGAAAATTTGAAAACTTCAGAGAAGTCTAAAAAAATAATGTTAGAATTGCTGCTGTATAGACTTCTATATAGACCACATCTTCTTTATCCATTCTTTAGTCGATGGAATTTGGGCTATTTCCATAGTTTGGCTATTGTTAATAATTGTGGGGAGATGTGCCCCTTTGAATCTGTATATTTTTAATCCTTTGGGTAAATACCTAGTAGTGCAATTGCTGGGTGGTATTTTTTAATTTCATTTTTAACTTTTTGAGGAACCTCTGTACTGTTTTCCGGAATATTAGTGAGCCATCAAAAATAATGAAATCTTGCCATTTGCAACAACATGGATGGAGCTAGAGTGTATCATGTTAAGCAAATTAAGTCAACCAGAGAAAGACAAATACCACATGGTTTCACTCACTTGTGGAATTTAAGAAGCAAACAGATGAACATATGGGAAGAGGGAAAAAAAAGAGAGGGAAGCAAACCATGAGAAACTCTTAAGGGTAGAGAACAAACTGAGAGTTGATGGATGGGGTGTCGGGGATGGGCTAGCTGGGTGATGGGTATTAAGCAGGCGCTCTAGATGATGGGCACTGGGCGTTATATGTAAGTGATGAATCACTAAATTCTACTCCTGAAACCAATGTTACACTATATGTTAACTAACTAGAATTTAAATAAAAAATTGAAAGAGTTAACCGCTGCTGAGTTCTTCTACTCTTTTTACCTCTGAATTTTAAACACATTTATAATCTTGAAATCATACTATGTATAATTTTCTGTCGTGGATTTTCACCTGGTAGTTACGTCAAGAACTTACCTCCATGTCAAGTATTCTTGAAAAACTAAAATTTTGTTAGCTGTATTTGTTCCAACTTATGGAATACTCAAGTTATTTACTTATGTCCTGTTCTAGAAATTTAGATTTTAAAAAATATTTTCAGGGACACCTGGGTGGCTCAGTGGTTGAGCGTCTGCCTTCGGCTCAGGGCTTGATTCTGGGGTCCTGGGATCGAGTCCTGCATCGGGCTCCCCTCACGGAGCCTGCTTCTCCCTCTGCCTGTGTCTCTGCCTCTCTCTCTCTCTCTCTCTCTGTGTCTCTAGTGAATAAATAAAGAAAATTAAAAAAAATTTTTTTCAGTATCATAGTAGACATTTTGACAAACGTCTTTATGCATCTATCCTTTTTATATTCCTGATCCTTTTCTTTTTCTTTCTAAATTTAATTCTTTTTAAATTTAATTTTACTTTCATAAAAATAATACATATACATAGTTAAAAAAATTCTTCTAAGGCATGTGAAGCGAAAATGTAGCCCCTGCCTATCTTGACTCTCAACCCTAGCTAAAATCTGGCTCCCCATAGGCATTTCTTCAGCTCTTTTTTAAAAAAATTTAATTTAATTTTTTTACTTCTTTTTATTTCTTTTTTTTACTTCTTTAAGCTGTTTCTAATTAATTTAATTTAATTTAATTTTTTTTACTTTCTTTTTACTTCTTTTTTACTTCTTTAAGCTGTTTCTTCTGGCTTTTATCGTACATGCCAAAATATGCTATTATTTTTTTAATCTTTCAAAGTTAGGCCTTACTCAGTCATTTCCTACTACAGGGATGGAATCATCTTTGTTGTACCACCCTTCAGCCCCTAACTTACACACACATACATACACACAGACACACACATATTTTCCTTCCCTCCTCTTTGCAGTCATATCACATTTTAGGTTAAATGATATCTGGTTTTTAGATTATTGTCATTTAAATATTGTAAATATATGAATTCATATAAATATTGTTTAGAGATAAGCCCAATAGTTTGTTATGATTTTATTTTTCTTCTTTGTGCATTTGTATAGAATTAGCAATTATTCCATTTTTTATTTGCTGCATTTTCTATACTCCAAACACTAATGCTTCTTTTTCTTCAAACTCTTTAACTCGATAAATTTCTTCTCAATATGGTCAGATATTTATAGTTTGCTTTTTGAATCTTTGAAATTAACTTTGGAATAGAGTAAGATAATCTAACATTCTTCTCCTTCCTTCTCTTCTTGTTTTCTTTATTCTTTTCTTTTCTTTTCTTTCTTTTCTTTTTTTTCCCTTTCCTTTCCTTTCCTTTCCTTTCCTTTCCTTTCCTTTCCTTTCCTTTCCTTTCTTTCCTTTCTTTCCTTCCTTTCCTTTTCTTTCTTTTTCTTTCTTTCTTTCTTTCTTTCTTTCTCTCTCTCTCTCTCTCTCTCTCTCTCTCTCTTTCCAGTCAACTAATTTTCCCATCAAGTTCTGAGAAGTAATCTTTGTCTTCCCTAAAATGTTATTTTTATTTTCGGAGCAATTTTATTTTTAGAGAGGTTATTAGTTACTTTCGCAACCTTTAACTATTGCATTGTGAAGAGCTCCATTTCATGAGTCTCTAACATGACACGGACATGAAAACTACAAATATGCTTCTTTGTGGTGCTCTACTGTCTTCCTGTCAGAACTAATTTTTTTCCTGGAACATACCTTGTATCTTTAGAATAAGAAGTCAATCAGAGAAACACAAATACCATATGGTCTCACTCATGTGTGGAATTTAAGAAACAAAACAGTTGAACATAGGGGAATAGGAGGCAAAATAAAATGAAAACAGAGAGGGAGGCAAACCATAAGAGACTCTTAACAATAGGGAACAAATAGGGTTGCTGGAGGGAGGTGGGAGGAGGGATGGGGTAACTGGGTGATGGGCATTAGGAAAGCACTTGTGATGAGCACTGGTTGGTTATGTGCAACCAACAAATCACTAAATTTTACCCCTGAAACTAGTAATACACTATATATGGACTAACTTGCATTTAAATAAAATCTTGAAAAATATATTGACACTCAAAATGTAAAGATCAGCTCATTTAAAAAATATGCTGAATTATCTTGTATTTTATAAAGTGAATTTTGTCATCTAATTTCTGCGGTAAATCCTTTTTTTTCTCTTGAAAATCCTAAATATGGTTGTAATTTTGTAAAATGTCATAGGTCTAACATTGCTGTGGAACAGTAGACAGTCGTTGTGACTTGGCGACTCAAATGAAGGCCTACATATGTGTTGTTGGTTCCTATGCTTTCTTCTCATTTTCCCCCTTCAAGGTTCATAATAGCCCTAAGTGCCGTGGTTCAGTGTATTCCTGTTATCGATCAATCAGCCTCTTCTTTTCAGACCAAGAGGAAATTCGAATTTACGGGCATGAAATAAAAAAGGATGGATTCAGGTAAGATAGGATCAATGACATGATGAAAATAACGTTATGGATTGATAGAATTTCCAAACATCTCACGCCCGGAATTGAATTATGGAGAGTAGGAAGAGAGAATTTCCTTCAAACAATAATCTTAAAGTTATCTCATACAGACATTAAAACTTTAGCAAGCTCCAAGGCCAGTCAGGTGACCAGAATCTAAGCAGTTTAACCTCCCTAGTTTGTACCGGACACACTTATGTTTGCATAGGTACAGATGAGATTATCACATCTTTTTCTAGGAGAGATTCAGGAGGAATCTTCATAGTTCAACCCTTCAATTATTCTTGCCCTCTTTCTTAAATCTTTTCTTTTCCTTTCTTCTTTTTTCTTTTCTTTTCTTTTCTTTTCTTTTCTTTTCTTTCTTTCTTTCTTTCTTTCTTTCTTTCTTTCTTTCTTTCTTCTTTCTTTCTTCTTTCTTTCTCTCTCTCTTTCTTTCTTTCTTCTTTCTCTCTTTCTTTCTTTCTTTCTTTCTTTCTTTCTTTCTTTCTTTCTTTCTTTTCTTCTTTCTTTTTTTTCTCTCTCTTCCTTTCTTCCTTTCTTCCCCCTCCCCCCTCCCTCCCTCCCTTCCTTCTTTCCTTCCTCCTTTCCATCCTTCCTTAGCAGTAACTTAAAATAAAATTAAACCTTTGGAAGTCTTTCCCAGATTTGTGTGAATTAGGCTTGAGTGCCACTTGAGACTTTTCATTAGTGTTCTGACAAAGATTCAGAACCAGTAAATAACTGGCTTTCTTGAATAGATCAGAGGGAGGCCCAGTTTTGCCTTCCTACCTAACAGGAATAAGACCTGGGAGTTTTGGGGAAGGGGATGTTTATAGTTTGAAGAAAGGCTTTATACATATTAAGTAGGAACACTGTGGAATAATCCACCTTCCAATTTAAGTAATTATAGAATTACCCATTTTATAATATTTCTTGGCTGAGCTATGCCAGAAAAAGTAAATTGTGGGATGGAACAATTCTATCATTTAGAATTCATTTGAACCCTGGGGATTCTTTCTGGCACAATGGCTTTACCAAGCTATGTACGTTTTTTTAGTTTCGATTCTTCAAGAGACAGCAGGTGATAGCATAAAGGGTTTTGGTTGAAGTACCAGGCAGCCACTCTGATCTAAGCTTTGTCACAGTCAGGGGACCCTAGGCAGTCCCTCACATCTCTCAGGCTTATTTTCTTGATCATTTGGGCTCTGTATTTCTCATTTTCTTAGAAAAGAAAGCTGAGCCTAAAAAAAGTATTTATTTATTCATGAGAGACACAGAGTGAGAGAGGCAGAGGGAGAAGCAGGCTCCCTGTGGGGAGCCTGTTGTGGGACTTGATCCCAGGGCCCTGGGACCACACCCTGAGCCAAAGACAGATCTTCAATCACTGAACCACCCATGTGCCTCTAAAACTGAGCCTTTTGTTTTTGTTTGTTTTTTTTAAATATTTATTTATTTATTCATGATAAACAGAGAGAGAGAGAGAAAGAGAGAGAGAGAGAGAGAGGCAGAGGGAGAAGTGGGCTCCATGCAGGGAGCTAGACGTGGGACTCGATCCCAGGACTCCAGGATCACACCCTGGGCCGAAGGCAGGCGCTGGCGCTGAACCGCTGAGCCACCCAGGGATACCCTAAAACTGAGCCTTTTGAATGGGAAAACAATGCAATTGCATATGTATTTCTTGGAGCTGAATTTAAATAGTAATTTAGAATTCCTTATATGGGATTTGGGGTAACATAATGGGTCCCTTTAAAAATCATTACATTTTATAAAACAAAAATACCAATGCCATGCAGGTAGATTTTCAGGGACACTAACTCTTTGTTAAATCTTAGAGAAAATATTTCTTTGATGATTTCCATTTGTATGATAGATTCCATTTGTATGATTTGTATGATGGAAAGAGGATGGTTTTCTTATTATTCAGCTAAGTTGCTTATAATAATGCTGCACCTGGCCTAGGGCCTAACTCAAAGCAGGTGTTTGAGAAATATTTGCCAAAATCAAATAAAATCAAATCAAATATACAAGGCTCTGCAAATTGCACCTTCCCTGTCTGCACTTTGGTTCTTTCACCTGTGAAATGAAGGGTTTTGGTACATATGAACTCATGAATAATTTTCAGCATTAATTTGTACATTCATTTTAGTTTGCATTGTGAATGTTTCCTGACTAGGTTGCACAGAATTTTTCTTAAATTTATGGGAGATTATCTAATTTTTACTATTATGCCCCATGTCTACTAGCATTGTTTTATGTTATGCACAGCTGGAGAATCACAGTTAGGCATCTTTTATTTTCAAAAATTGTGTATTTCATCAGATTTGTTGTGAAAGAACCAAATGACAAATGACCAAACCAATAAATACCCACAGCAGAACAACTTTATCTTCATACACTTAACATCCTGTAGCTATGAAATATCTTTATAAACCATGAATTACTTTTCTCGAGTATAGCCATTATAAATTCACAAATTTAAATGATATTACTCATACTGGCTTTGACTGTGAATTTAATATGAATTTTTCATGCTTATGATTTTTAATAAGAATAGATTATGGAAGTAGTTAACTAGAGTCACATTTATTCTCCAATGCAAAGTTTGGTAATTTTCCTATTCTTGTAGCTAACTCCCCATAAGAAATTATCTGCAAACAGCTCTGTCCAAGTGATTGCAGATATTCTGAATTGTTTCTTGGGAGGCTATCACTTTGTTAATTAATATGTTTGGTTTTATAGTTTTTGTTCCTTGAATCATGCTGTTTCTGGAAAGGAACTCACTAATTTGAAGTTTTTGAGAGAAATGTATGAGTAGACCAACTAACCTCCCTCCTCACTCATATTATAGTTATAAGCTTCATTTAGCATGACTTTTTTTAGTAAAAATGACTTTTCCTTGCATCTTCTCAATTATTAGCACCTGCTCTTTTCTGTAATACTTGTGGGTGGGAGGAGACCAGTGATCTTTCTGAAGTATTTTAGGTGACTTGCTGTGCTCTTAAAATATCCAATTGCTTAGTTTTCTTCAATTCTTATATTTTCCCACTTCTTTCCTATGAGTATGTATTTGTAAAAAGTGGAAAGGCTAAACATTGGATCAGGAGTTAAATATTCAGTATGACTCTTGTGTAAATAGACCCAATTATATCCAATTTTAAAAGTAGGAATAAAACCCCTATGTAAGGGATCCCTGGGTGGCGCAGCGGTTTGGCGCCTGCCTTTGGCCCAGGGCGCGATCCTGGAGACCCAGGATCGAATCCCACGTCAGGCTCCCGGTGCATGGAGCCTGCTTCTCCCTCTGCCTGTGTCTCTGCCTCTCTCTCTCTCTCTGTGTGTGACTATCATAAATAAATAAAAATTAAAAAAAAACCCTATGTAATACTGTATTACAAAGTATTTTACATTTTTAATAATGTACTTTGCAGTATTAAAAATGTAAATTATAATTAATCATGCCCAGACATTTTTCTTTTGGAAAACAATGACTTCTACCAAGGTGACATTTTGGTGATAGAAGCTCCTATTTCCTTACAGCCAAGTTTAAAGCAAAATTAAACAAAATCAGAACTCAGCGTGTTTACATATGTTCACCATTGTTTCTCTTTCCTTCAAAATTGTTGACCAGCATTTTTAGATTATCTCGTATTTTCTAGATAAAAATAAAAACATTTACCTCCTATTGTTCTAAATAGACAAGGTTATTTCCAGATTTATGAAGTCACTGATATTTAGCAGAAATGTATTTTTAGTTGGTTGAAAGAAGCATCCAATTATATGTAGAAAATCTTTACCAGTGGAGGTAACAGGTACCATTTTTTGTTGTCTTTTTATTTCAATACTAAGTGGTGAGATTTCCCACAAGATGGTTGCTTAGGAAATCTAGCTGCATAGTTTATTCAATAATTTTGAATAATAATTATCTTTTATTTATTTCTCAGTTACTTCAAGAAAAAATAGATCATCTGTAATGAATTTAATTCTTAAATTCTCTTTGTTCTATTTTTTCAAGTTTAACCTTGCCTCAGACTATTGGGCAGATTTTCATTGAGAAACTAGCTGACTATATTCTTGTGAAAACAACCTTTGGTTTTTCATTGGCTTGGGATGGAATATCTGCAATTTACCTCAAACTGTCCCAGGAGCATAAAGGGAAATCCTGTGGTTTATGTGGAAACTACAATGACATTCAATCTGATGATTTCATCATTCAACACGGTAAGTGTGTGCAAAGGAAGAAGTGTGTGATACTTCCGAAGCCTTCTTCTTTCACTGATCCAGCTATTTGTATCCAGAAGGGTGTAACTTATCCTAGGCTGGGTAAAATTGGTAGCTATCACTTGCCTGCCTAGTGATTTTAAGTGAAGATTGAATAGAAAAATATTTGTCATTCTAAAAAACCATAAGCTAGTTTGTATTCGCTAAATTAAGATGCAAGTCTTACTCATGTAACAAATATTAAATAAGCATTTACTCTGTGTCAGACACTGTTGTAGGAACTTGGGATACATCCAAGACTTCTCCCTTGTCTAGGCTTATATTTTAGTGATTGAAACCCATTTGAGACAAACTTACCTACTTTTAGACAAAAGATATTTTGCATCCAGTCTTCACAGGAATGAATTCATTGACTACCAGGATAATGGTTTTATAAAGATCATAATGCGAACAGAACTTATAAAAAGTTGAATAAGAACTTGGAAAGTTTTTTTAGTTGTGTATAGTGACGTACATGTCATTGTTTATCTATTCTAAGTCATGAAACTAATCTCAATGAAATTAGTTCAAAATTCAAAATGGATTCTGTTTCAATTTAGATACTAGTGTGCAGCGGCAACAGAATAAAGATTCACAGGACACAATTAGGAGTTAGGGCCACATTTTAAGGTGCAATGAAGGAGAATACTGCTCCTAATACCAGCACACAGACTGTGAATCTTGCTCCAACTCTTACTTGTTGTATAACTTGAGGCAACTCATTTGATCTCTCTGATGCTCAATTTTTTTCATCTGTAAAATAGAAATATATTAATTCCGAATTCAGTGTTGTCAGCACTAATAATGTACCTTGATACTATTTGTGATAACAGTTCATGTATCTATATTATCCCCAACCCTTACACTATCCTGTAAGGGTTTTCTTACCCTTTTCTTCCAATTTTCTTAATTGTACCATGAGGACACAAGGTGATGTGCCCAATGTAACATAGCTTGTAAATGGTACTGTCAGGGTTGGGTTATCCATCTGACTGGCTTCTAATCCCATGCTTAGATAAATGTATGAGAAACTGATTTTTAATCTGTAATAGTGCCATGTCATGCTTTTGTTTTATACTTTAAAATTTATAGAGAAGTGTCACCCGTATGTTGTGTTTTAAGAGACAGTGAAAGTCCTACTTAGACTGTGGGTTCTGGAGTCAGACGATAGGGTTCAAATTCTGCTTTGCCACATATTAAACTTTCTAAATTTAGTGATATAATAATAGTATGGAGTTGCATGGATTAAATGAGGTAATCCATGTAAAATATTTCATCCGTTGCCTGGCACATAGTTAATACTGAATACATTTTAGCTGATTTATAATCATCCCCAAGTATTCTCAATAAGCCTAGAATGGAGCTAATAGGGAAACATTTGATTAAAGACATTGGTTTAAGAGGCCCATGTTAAAATGCAAACGTTTTACCCAAGATGGATAATGCATCATCAGGATTAGTTTATTAACACTGAGAATGAAGAAGAGGATTCCAAGCAATCAGTTTTTCTCGTGTGTAAAATGAAGATAGTAATAATGACCCTAAAAGCTTCCGAGCCTTTGAGGATCAAATGAGAAAATATAAGTGAAAGTGCCCAAAAGTCTGTAAGCACCATGCAGATGTACAGTTTTGAGATCACCATGGACTAGTGTTTTGTATCCAGTTAGATATTTAGAATAAGAGGATTCACAAACTTGGAATCTTGAGCCTGTACTAGGAAGGATGGTTTGGAACCAATCAGATGGTCATTATTGATTTCTTTTTCTTTGCTATCAAAGCTTCATGAAGAAAATAATACTTAATTCAGTTCTCAGTGTTAGAGTTAGAAAAACAGCTGTGGGCAGCTTGCCCTGGGACGTCTGGGGAACATGGTACAAAGGTGAGGATATAACACAGCATCTGCTCTTGCTAGAGGCCAAGAGACTCAGGCAAGGATTTAAGTTAAGGGTCAGACAGACTTTGATGACCTGGGACATAAAACGTTTGCTCATAAAGTGGTTAGATAACTGGGCAGCGTGCAGAAGAGTGTTAGCAGATTATAGCTGGAAGAAGACCGGCAGGAGGCAAGTGGACTGAATTATGGCTAAATTGGCAGAAGGCAAGAAGGACCCTGGAAAGTATGTAGGAAGAGCCTAAAGAGAGATATCAGCTTTTTCATAGTTTTTTCGGTGCACAGCGGAAAGCAGAGTAATAAAAAAACTAGCACAAGAACTTACAAGGATGTCACAGAAAGCTGCCCTCCAATTATCTCCCATTCTGTAATAATGCAAGAAAATGTCTACAGACAAGCTGTATTACCTTTAGCTTTCACATGCCTAGTGTTTTTTTTGTTTGTTTTTTTTTGTTTTTTAACTCACTCTTTGCTGATTAGATAAATCTTTAGAGGCACTGAGTTAGTTTGATTGAAAGCCATTGAATGCATAGTTTCTTAACAGTGATTAAAATTGTATTTCTTCCTGCATCCCTACTCATTCTTCAGGGATGACTTCACAAAGAAATGAGGCTTTTCAGAATTTCTGTGGATATAGAAATATTTTAATTGATTGGCTCACTGAGATTCTGGTTCCATAATTCATGTTTATAGCTAGCTACACATCAAAATAGAAGCCCTGGTTTACTCTTGTTTTTCCCAATGTAGCAATTAATAATGCCTCATTTTTACTCTTAGAAAGTGTTCCAATATGTACAAGAAATCACTTTACTTATATTTTATACGAAACATTTTATTTTTTATTTTTATTTTTTTAAAAAAAGACATTTATTCAGCGTCATGATCAGACTATTACATTTAGCAATCAACAGCATGGGTGCAAAAAAAAAAACTACATTAAAACCCTTTGTTGGAATGCTTTACACTTTCCACAGAACAGAAACTAAAATAACCTGTTATACAATTAGTCACAAATACAGTCCTCGAGTTTTTTGCCCATACACATGAGTATTGTCTAAAACATGTCTTCTTTGTAGCAGCTAGGCCCTGCCACCACTGTGCTTGGCTGAGTTCACAAATCTGTTGTAACCTGTAGCTTCCCTGTCACTTCTCTGGCTCTCCTCTCCTGCTAAGCTTTGTTTCCTGGCAGTAATTAAAACCTTCTGCCACTGCCATAGCTGCTGCTGCTGCTGCTGGAACCGCCATAGCCACCTTGGTTTCGTGGTTTGGCAAAGTATTGGCCTCCACCACCATAGGGGCCAGAGCTTCTGCCTCCAAAATTTCCTCCTTTCATGGGTCCAAAATCTGAGGATTGATTGTTGTAATTGCCAAAATCGTTATAGCTTCCGCCACCTCCAAAGTTGCTTCCGTCATTACCAAATCCGTTAGAGCCATCCCCACTGCCACCGTATCCACCACCACCTCGACTGCCACCGAAGCCACCTCGACCACTGAAGTTCCCTCCACGACCAGAGTTGTCATTCCCACCAAAACCACCTCCACGACCACCACCAAAGTTTCCAGAACCACTTCGGCCTCTTTGGCTGGATGAAGCACCAGCCATCTCTTGCTTCGATAGGGCTTTCCTTACTTCACAGTTGTGGCCGTTCACAGGATGGTATTTTTGAATGACAATCTTGTCTACAGAGTCGTGGTCGTCAAAGGTCACAAAAGCAAAACCTCTCTTTTTGCCACTGCCTGGGTCAGTCATGATCTCAATCACTTCAATTTTCCCAACTGTTCAAAATAATCTCTTAGATGATGTTCTTCAGTGTCTTCTTTAATGCCACCGACAAAAATCTTTTTCACAGTTAAGTGGGCACCGGGTCTTTGAGAATCCTCTCGGGAGCAGCCCTCTTTGGTTCCACGACTCTCCCGTCCACCTCGTGCGGCCGAGCGTTCAGGGCCGCGTCCACCTCCTCCACGGTGGCGGACGTGACGAAGCCAAAGCCTCTGGGGCGCTTGGTGTTGGCGTCTCTCATTACCACACGGTCCGTAAGCGTCCCCCGTTGCTCAAAATGGCTCCTCAGACTCTCATCGGTCGTTTCGAAGCTCAAACCTCCGATGAAGAGCTTCCGCAGCTGCTCGGGCTCTTTGGGAGACTCTGACTTAGACATGACGGCGGTGGGAGGGGAGACGTTAACGACGCTTACTCGGCGGCGTCCAGGGGCAGAAAGGAGTAATCTAACGAACGTATCTTATACGAAACATTTTAAACTGAGTTTTGCAGGCTTCCAGACTACCAATTGATATGGACTTAAAGTCTCATTATAACCAACTTTTGTGACTCTTATTAATGCATTGTTACAAAAATAGCTAAATATGTAGTTTTAAGCTAGAATTAAAGTGAACTCTAGGGGACTATCCAGGCTGTTTAGTTACATTAAAATTTGTGCATTGATATTGAAATCAGTGGGCCTTTGGGTAATATTTTTGATCCTGCAGAATTTTCAAAAATGATGATGTTTTGAAACAAAATGTAACTATACATTTACTTAAAAGAAACATCAGGGGCACCTGGGTGGCTCGGTCAGTTGAGCTTCAGACTCTTTCAATTTAGGTCATGATCTCAGGATCCTGGGATTGAGCCCTACCTGGGCTCTGGGCTGAGCCTGGACCCTGCTTAAGATTCTCTTTCTCACTCTCCCTCTGCCCTTCCCCTCCCAGCTCTCTCGTGCACACATATGCGCTCTCTTTCACTAGTTTAAAAAAAACAAAAAACAAAAAACAAAAACAAGTAGCATCAGTTTTTCCTTTTCAAAAAGGTATATTACGGGCCCCTGCATGGCTCTGTTGGCTGAGGGTTGGACTCTTGGTTTTGGTTCAGGTCATGATCTCAGTGTCATTAAGATCCGATCACTGCGTGGGGCTCCGTGCTCAGGGGGCCATCACCTAGCAATTCTCTCTCCCCCCCTCTGCCCCCCCCGCCCCATGCATGTGCACCTGTGTGCTCTCTTTAAAATAAATGAACCTTTTTAAAAAATATATATTAGACCAGGCCAATGCTTGGTTCAATGTGTAACATTTACCAACAATATCAGAGATAATGAGGTGGGCCAAACTTGAAAGGTTTAGGGTTCTAATAGTCTATTTAAATTTTGCAAACCCCAATTGATTCATTCACTTATTTATTTAAGATTTTATTTATTTATTCATGAGAGACACAGAAAGAGAGGCAGAGACGTGGGCAGAGGGAAAAGCAGGCTCCCCCCAAGGAACCTGATGTGGGACTCAATCCCAGGACCCCGAGATCACGCCCTGAGCCAAAGGCAGATGCTCAAGTGCTGATCCACACAGGAGGCCTCATTCACTTACTTAGCAAATATATTTTGAGCACCTACTACATGCCAGATACTAAACTAGGGATAAGCAATAGGGGTATCTTTGACAAACTATTACCCCTAAATGTAGAAGACAAAATGAAGAGAGTCTAATTAAAATATAATTTTTGTAAGCAACAGCAGCTATGAGAAAAAGAAGTTGGGAAAGGAGATTAAGAGTGATACGACAGGGTGTGTTTGGTAGTAGTCCGGATCATGTGACAGAGAAGATGTGTCTGAGGAAGTCCTATTAAACAGACACCCAAAAAAACCAAAAAACAAAAAACCAGACACCTAAATGAAGTAAGGAGGATTGCAGAGGGAAGATTGGAGGGAATTGTGAAGGATGAGGAGCAGGAGCAAGGTGGGAATGAGCTTGAGTGGAGAGCAGTTTAAATAAGGCCAGTACGCCTGGAGTAGACTGAGCAGGACTAAGGGTGAAGGATATAGGGGGTGTGGGGGTGGGTGTGGTGGGTGACGGTGATGGGGAGTGAGGGGAGTACAGGGGCCAGATCGAAAAAGTCTTCCAGGCCACAATAAAGTTGGGGATTTTACAAAGAGAAGGAAGCATTCTTGTAGATGAACTCCCACCACATTCTCCCCAAGCCTTGGTATTATACGCAGACATGGTCGGATCTTGAAGATGCTGAGCAAGAGTGGTCAAACATCGGGCCCAAGTTACTTATTTTAGTAGTGCAGAAGCTTGTCATCAGTGCATAAACTTAAGTGGTGAGGAACCTAAAGCTCATATCTGACAGTTGTCTTAGATGAAACTTTGAGATGTTACCTTGTTTGGTTCTCCTACATCTTTGAGATTTTAGATTCAACCTTCCTCTAAATGTGGGGCAAGATTATTTTTCATATGAGGCCCTGGGCTGGTTCTCAGGCCAGGTGCTGAGACGTTTTAAGCTTGATGTGGAGCAGGGACCCAGAAGCCTCACCACCAACCATCTGTCTGCTGCTGCCTGCACATTAGCTCCTGAAGGTCGCCTCTACACAATGTGGGATAGTAGCACGATTCTTTAGCAACCTGTCCTGAGCATGTTTAGAAACACTATTGGTCATCTTCAGATGAAATGGATTCCCTTCTTAGTCTTCTCTGGGTGTCTCTTCCAGTCTCTCGTTGTCTGTGTGGTTATCCTCTGAAATCTCCATGGAAGACTTTTTTTTATTGTTGTGTACCTCAAAAATGGAACTACGGTTTTAGTAAGGTTTTGATTGATGTTAAATATAATGAGGGGACTGTCTGAAAAATTTCACCCCAACTCTTACTTATGCTTCTTAGTTTTAGGTGTATTTTTCTCCTCTCTACAACATACTCAGGCTAATGAGTGCTTTACTGGTGTGCATGTTGCACCATTCACTTTTAGTCCCGCCTCATGTTGCTTCAACAATGTTTGCTTTTTCTCTCTCCAACGATGTGAACTTTGATTTGGTGCTTACACTTTGTGTGATGTATTGTTATCATGCTAAGGTAATATTATAGTCTAATATCACTGGCAATCATTGCTAATTATAAAGTTATTGAATTTAAATTTTTGACCAGGAAGTTGATGAGCTGTGTTTGGGTAAAGTGATGCTGATACACATATTTCTCTCTGTGTGTGTGTGTGTTTGTATGAAACAGAGGACTATACAGAAGACATTGCTATGTTTGCAAATAGTTGGTCGGTGCAAATTCTAGATGACACCAAATGTGTACCCACACCCTCAGATTTTCCCAATCCGTGCTCCAGTGGAATGCCAGCATTTGAGGTAAATTTGATGTGAAAAGTTTGGGCATGTTGGGTATAATATACACATATTGTATTTGTATATTGAATATTAAGCACTTTTAGTGCAAACATGACATAATTAAACACTGTAAAATTCAGGGAATGTCTCTGCAACAGGAATAACTTGAAGATTATTTAGAAATAGTGAATGTAATGAGTTGCATGAGGGCGCTACGTACTCATTGTGCAAATACGTAGTTAGAAAAATGGTTACTATAAGGATGAATTACCTTCCCTTTCCTGGTAAGAACAGAGGGTCCTGCCAATAGATCAGTGGAAGAAATGAGAGCACACGTGTATCATTAAATATGTTCTGATGACTGTCGTCCTCTTCCACACAGGCCATCTTCTTCAAGTGTCAGATATTGCTGCAGTTCCCTTTTTTGAGCTGCCATGAATATATTGATCCATATTTGTATATTGCCAGCTGTGTTAATGATCTTTGCAAGTAAGTGAAATCATTAGTATTTGTAATTGAATTTTCTTTATCCAAAAAGAAGAGCAAAAACCACTTCTGTAATGTAGCCCTCTCAGCAGTTCACAAAGTATAATGGAAATGTAAAACATAAACTGCACTAATAGCTATTAAAAGCTTGCTGGATAATACATATAGTCTAAATGGGTTCTAGAAGCAGCAGGAACTGAATACAGCAATTCTTAAATATGGCTTGTACCATGGATCCCTTTTAGGAGTTTAGAGATGTCAATAGATTCTTCCAAAATAATGTTTTGAAATGTGCAAAATCAAACACATAAAACTACAAAAGAAACTATATTGAAACAGAGTTATCAAAATAGTAAAAGAAATGAATTTATGATATATGTGTTTTTTATATACCTTGCAGGTCTAACTATAACTACTATTGTTTGACATGATGATGAGTGTAAACAATATTTTGAGATATCTGCAACAATTGTAATTAGAAATGAAAACATTGAAAAATGAGATGTGAGATAAATTGTTGACAAGATCACAGATATTGCTGAGAACATTGTGATGTGTTGTTTATATGAGTAATTGAAGAAAATGCCAAGTGTCAGTTGGAGATTAGTGAAATTACACGTGTAATCTTTGTCCCACCCAAGGTCACCCAACTCTTACACATTAAGAACACCTAGACTAGATGGTTGTCTAGGGAACAAATTTAGTGAGACCCATCATAATATGTTCATCGATGCAGAAGTTACTATAGGTTACCTCTTATTAAAGTCTTTTTTTACTATTTTTTTCCAAAAATTTACCAAGAGTATTTAATTAACCATCTTGAATATTCAGGAATATCTCAAGAAATTTTAATAAATCTGCATGTTTTATGAAACTCAAGAAGTGTAAATGATACATGGGAACTTTGTTGTAAAAGACTAGACTAATTTTTGATTGAGTAAAACCACTTACACATCACTGTGTAGCTTGTAGATTGTAGAGAAGTTTATTAAAGGTGAGAACAAAGAGGGAAAGTTAAGATAGTGTGACATTGTCTTATTTAGAACTCTTCTGCTTTAGTTAATGGAGATTATTATAAAAATAATGAATATAATGACGTTTTTCAGATGTTAAACTTTTTTGGGATACTTGTTAATTTTGAATAGAGTACAGTTATATATTTATGTGTATAGTCTCTACATTCAGGGATATATGAACTAATGTGGGAGTTTTGAAAGAGCTCCCCATCTGCCTCAAATATTGGAGGCTGACCTAACAATATTTTACAATATTTATTCCCTACTTGTTTTTATTTTTATTTATTTTTATTTATTTTTATTTTATTTTTTAAGTTGAATTCATGTTTAATAATTACAGGCACCGTGCCCCCTCCTTCCCCCTGCCCAGGCAGCAGCAGGGGTGGTGCAGGGGCTGGGGCATATGCCCCCAGCAGCGAGGATGGCAGTCCCATGACTGCTTTTATTTTTATTTTTATTTTTATTATTTTTATTTTATTTATTTATTTTTTGCTTTTATTTTTAAACGCTACTTGTTATATCTTTGCTCTTTTACTCAGTCTTTTTTTTTTTTTGAGGATCTCTACAGGTAGTTCATGGTTTTAATTTAGCCAAGTATATGGAATTAAAAATTGTTCTTATTCCACCACAACTCATTCTTTGGCCATTTTCCAGTAGTCTTTTCACTCCCCTTTGGCATTATCATCTTTAGCACCCACTTTGCAGGTCGACTGAGATGAAATATTATTTGGCAGATCCGGGAAAGTCATTTTCCATTTATTAGTTAGGATATTGTTTGACTGCTTCAATTGTCAGAGTATCGATGGCTTATATTAAATTGAAGCTTATATTTCTCTCCTATAAAGTCCAAGTTTGTAAGTGGTACTGAGATCATACCATGCGTCCACTCCATGAGTTTTCCAATGACACAGTGATGCTATTGCTGTTACTCCTCCCAAGGCCCAAGGTACTAATCTCAATTTTATTGCCATAACCGAATCCCTACTACCACATCAATAGTTTAGCTCTTAGAAAGGGAGAAAAGGAAGTAGAGGGCTGGCTGGCAGCTTTTTAAAGGAAGTGATCTGAAGTTCCATGAACACTTTTAACCCTTTGGACAGAACTTAGGAACATGGCCACACCTTGATGCAAGGACAGATGGGAAGTACTGTTTTTGGCTGGGCAGCCATATGCTCAACAAAAACTTGGGAGTTCTAACACTGATGAGAAGCAGGCTCTGGAGACCAAAAAACACACAAAAGAACAGCCTCTGTTATACTTACATCATCTGAAATATCATCATTGAGGGACTAACATTTTTGTCTTTTGGAATTTTGATATCCGTAGGCTTTAGATTTTGGAATCCCACCGCTTTCTCCAGGGAAAATAAAAATGGCAGGATAGGGAAACACCTTTTAGTGGCTAAAATCAACTGATATCTTAAGTGATGTGTTTGAGGTGCAGAGCCAGGTTTGGGGGCAGGGCGGGCATGTAATACCAAAAAGAAGGACATTATAAATCAAGTAAGTGGGTCTTGATTAAACAGAGGTGAGAAACTACTGTTGATTAGTAGCCTTTTTACTTGTCTCAATATTTTACCCAGGCTTAGGCTTACATCCTTTCTCCCCTGAAGGAGATTCTCTTCATTTCTTATATCAGGGGATGGCACCACTGAGATCCTGTATCAGGAGAATAGAATTGTGAATTTGCTGTACACAAATTAATTTCCTCTTGGCATTGTGATCGCATGTGGAATTCAATCCAGCTCACGTTTGCTTATCTTCTATTCTGAGCTGAGAGCACTGTGCCCACATCTTGAAGAGACTGAAATAGTGTAGACATGGACTCTGTCCTAGGGACTCACGTTCTCATGGGGGCAGAAGCAGGTGTCCAGCAATGACACATGCTCTAAATGTGAAGTGCTATGGATGTGGAGCAGAAAATTGCTGGCTTCATCGGACAATGCCTACCATAGCTCCACAAAGGAGATGACATCTGAGTTGGAATCGGAAGGATGTTATAATAACAATCTTTGAACTTATGCCCTCCTGTTTTTTCTTTTAAGAATGATAGACCCACCCTTGGTTTGTTCTCTATATTCGATAGTCTCTTATGGTTTGCCTCCCTCTCTTTTTTTCTTCCTTTTGGAGTGGCTGGGATGGGTTAAATGGACGATGGGCATTAAGGAGGGCACTTGTTGGGATGAGCACTGAGTGTTAAATGTAAGTGACAATATTACTGAATTCTACTCCCGAAACCAATGTTACACTGTATGTTACCTAACTAGTATTTAAATAAAAATTTGAAACAAACAATGATAAACCTAGCAGCAAGGACATGCTTTTAACTTTGCCATTCCAAAGTCAATTGGTTTAAAAACAATGATTATTTAACGCTCATTTTCATGATTAAAAAAGCTAACATCCAAAATGGAGCAAATAAGCTCATTCCCCCTGCCTCACTAAATTGGAATAATAACTTCTTTCTTGCCTAATTGTGAATTTTCGTGTGATACTAAGTGTAATGGGCCTGGCATGGATCCGAGAGTTAACATAGATACTTAAGATATGGTAGCTATTTTAATAATAGTTGCATTGGGGTGGGAAACCAATATTCAGGTACTTTGTTAACTTTCAAGCCTCTATTAATTATAGGAAACAATGCACGTATTTAAATATAAATCAGAAACTTATTATCTTTCTAGGAATTCAAGAATTTTAGCTTACCCTGTTTTTCAGAGAAATTTTTGTTTGGAGGTTTAGAATATTTTCTGAGCTTCTGAAGTTTACATGCTCAGTCCTTTTTTTCCCCTCTGAAGCTCAGTTAATTGGACTAGATAAGCTATGCGACTCCAATTACAGTAGCACAGGATAAGTGCAATTTGAGATGAGTGGCTTTTACAGCAGAGATACTGGAAATGCTAAGGTTCACAAAATACAACATTCTTAAGGTCATTATCTTGTAAGATGTTTAACTATTCAATTTTGAGTTTGAATTGGATTGAAAAACAAGTCCACTACCTTATTATAAAACCTGCTTATTTTAGAGATGCTGTGTTAATCTGCTTTGGGAATTGGCAGGCCTCTTATATTTGTTTGACGGGAGCTCCTAGGGTGATTATAAGAAAACAATGAGAGATTATTTACTCTTGGCAAAATTATAAAAGTAACTAGCCTTAACGATTTAAGCTTGAAAGAATTAAAAATAAAAAACAAACAAAAAAAAAGAGAAAGAATTAAAAACCTTTTAAATCTTAAAGTAAAATGCTATTTACTCAATCTTTCAAAACTGCTATGGTTTCATGAGTATTGGTTTTATTCCAGCTTATATTAAGAGCATGATATTTTGGACATAATTTTCATATATGATGCTTTTATTGTGATAGATTTTTATCTATTATAATGGGATGTATAGATGTAAATTTATAAATATAAACTTTTTTATATTTATTAATAGGATTTTCTAAAAGATCTGGGATGCTTTGTGTGGGAGGAAAGCAATATGTACAAAGTTTCTGAGCAGAACGTCATAATTAAAACAGAATTTTTTTTCAGTACAGGTAGTCTATTGAATCAAAAGAAAAGTGGCCAAATAATTGAAATAGTTTGATGAAGACAACTTAGTCTTCATCCCAGGCCCTTTTAAGCTGGGATGTCACGCTTCTATGTTTTCTGTGTTATTGTACATGATACGCACATGCTATCATCAGTTAATACTAGAATATTCAATTCATTATGCAATTAGCATTTCTAGAGAGCAGGAGCTCAGAGGCATGGTTTCTGCCAATATTTCCTGTGTGACTCTGGCTCTGTCTTTTCACTTTCCAGAACTGATGATGATGAAACCTATTGTCGAGCAGCCACGGAGTACGCCAGGGCCTGTTCCCATGCTGGCTACCCTATCCAAGACTGGAGAGATGACTTTCCAGCATGTAGTATGTTTTTTTGTTTGTTTGTTTTTTTAATTTTCTAAACACTGTGTATTTTTGTTAATTTCAGGTTTATCCTAGTACTTAAAACTTTCCGTAGTGCTCAAAACTAATGATTTGCAGGGATCTGTCATTGACACAGTACATTGGTAAACTTGCATACTTTTCGAGATGCTGTACCTTTTTTGAAAGAGAGGTGAGTAAATTTGACTTACAGCTCCCTTGTTTGCCCATTTTAGCTGATAAATGTGATGATAGCTTCGTCCACCGGGATTGTATCAGCTGTTGCCCACCAACTTGCACGTTTGAGAAACAGTGTCTTGGGAGCAATCTCCATTGTCTTGATGGATGTTACTGCGCAGACGGTAAGCACTCGGTGAAAGAAATGATGTATGTACTCATGGAAACTAGTATCCAATGATCTAAGACTCATGTCATACTGTCCTGTCTCAGGACATTAGGGCTGTTGCATTTTCTACCCTTGTAGGATTTGATCCTCGAAGTGACCAGGAATGGTACTTTTCTACTTTGTACATTTTCCAGGGAATTTGGAATCCACAGTCCATTTTTTTTAAAAAAGGAAAAAAATATTTTATTTATTTATTCATCAGAGGCACACAGAGAGAGGCAGAGACACCGGCAGAGGAAGAAGCAGGCTCCCTCCAGGGAGCCGAATGTGGGACTCAATCCCAGGACCCTGGGATCACGACCCGAGCCAAAGATAGACGCTCAACCACTGAGCCACCCAGGCGCCCCATGGAATCCATAATCCTGAAGTTAACCAGGACAAACCTTTTGTTCTCTTAGATAGTTATTGATATTCAATAACTTGTATATTTTCATATTTTGAAGATGAAAGCAAATTTTAAAAAAGCCTCACATTTTGGCAGTATAAGGTTTTAGTCCTGATGTAGTTTTAATATTTGAAATTAGAAGTAGCATAGCAAGTGATACAGGTGAGGTTTAAAACTAGGTGAGGTGAAGATGAATGCTCTACTGATAGACCTTTACCAAGAACACTGAGATTTACTCGAATCCTTTTATTTTTACAGATTAAAAAAGTAGAATCCCAGAGGTGTGAACTTAGTATGAGTGAGGACCACTTGGAATCCGGTCTGTGGACCTCAGTCCGTTGGTCTGTCAGCACTGTTCAAGGCATAATCTTTAGACCAGTGCCAGGCCTGAACCATTTGTTACCATTGATACACTACGGAGCTTGAGCCAGAATAAATATCCATGTGCCAAAATATAAGTCAATGCTTCCTTCACCTGGGAATCCTTGCTCTGGAGAAAGGGCAGCTGAAGGAAGCATATGCTTGATGACATGGTTGATGTACATTCTGGCTGAAGAATGAGAGGTAGCAAATGCTGTTCCTCTGCACTGGTCCTTTGGGTAGCACGACCCGGCTCTTTATCATCTGTGTGACAATAGCGTAAGTCTCTCCTTTTGAGACGAACAGAAATTAAGCCAAGAATAAGTCTTCTCTCCCCTTCTCTCCCTTTCTTCCTTGAAAGCGAGGAAATACTGTCCAGTTGTCCTTGTTTTGTGTAGTGAAACTTGAGTTTTTGGTAGCAAGTCATGGGATAAGAAATTTGAAAATCACTGAAAGAGATCCTTTGACGGTAGCTACTGATTGAGATAGAGCCAAGTTGTCAGTAACCTTATTTTTTTAATCATTATTTTTTTAGTAACCTTTTTAAAAGTAAAATTATATATGTATTTCTCCAGCACCTGGTGCAAGCAGGTGTTCAATAAAAGTTGGTTCAATTATTATATTTAAAGAATACTTTTTTGTTATTTCTTTTGAGAATTTGATACGTATTTTTCTTAAATAGGCCTCATAATGGACAATGGGACTTGCATCTCCTTGGAAAACTGCCCCCGTGTAGTTTTCATGGATTAGCTTATTCAGTTGGTTCAAAAATTGAACAAGAATGTACTGAATGGTATGTGATTAATGTTCAGCCAATTTATTTCTGGGCACCTGGCTATTGATATCTTTACCATGACATATGTTTAAAGGAATATACTTATTACTGATTTTCTTCCAAAAATTCCAAGACACGGTTTGCATCCTATCTATGTAGTCTATGAAGGAGGGAGGCAGGGGGCCATACATATTTTCATGTTTAAAGATGAAAGCAAGTTCAGAAAAAAAAAATCTAGAAAAAATCTAGAAAATCCTTAATTTCTTTTGTGATTTAATTCTACCCACTTCCTTTGGCAATAATCCCATCAAATCATATACCCATGTAATGCCTCTGTTGCATTTTCTTCTTGCTTATAACCAGTACTTTGCACATACTTAGAACTTGACAGCACCCCTGGCCTTCTCTACTGAGTACTTTCAGGAGTGACTCTCCCTATTGCCAATACTTGGCCATGATTAGAGACGTTTAGAATCCCTCCTGGGAAGTCTTATAAAGAAGCAGGCATAAATATCATCAGTCCATTTTCCCTTTGATGTCAATGTAAGTGACATGCAGGTATATAACCAACCATGTTCTTATTTTTTTTTTTAAAGAAGTTTAAGAGTTCTTATTTTTATTTATTTGTTCATGAGACACACAGAGAGAGGCAGAGACAGGCAGAGGGAGAAGAAGCAGGCTTCCTGCAGGGAGCCCGATGCGGGACTCGATCCCTGGTCTCCAGGATCATGCCCTGGGCTGAAGGCAGACGCTCAACCGCTGAGCCACCCGGGTGTCCCCAGACCATGTTCTTAGATACTGATTTAAGCTCCTGCCTGCAGAGACTCTGCTTCCATCCTTCTGGCCTCCTAACCTCAAACTCGTTGCTTGCAGATGGCAATTTATCTAACATAACAGTACATCCTTTCTCTCTAATGTCTCATGATCCTCAAAAGAAATTTCTTAATTTGTAATAGATGGGATAATTTATTGATTTAGCTGTTTATGAATATTTCTCTAATAATATAGGCAAATAGTTTTCATGTGTGACTTTTTTTTTTTTTTTTTTTTTTTTTAGTTTAAGCAATGAGAGGACATAAAACAGAAGTTCTCTGTTTGCATAGGACTTTTGTCCCTGACCATTCTGTATTCCCTCTGTGTCATTTTAGTGACTTAGGGATGACACACAATAGATAATAATTTAGGCACTGGCCAGTCCAAATTTTTCAGTTAATTGAACTCCTGTCAATATATTTTTCAAGTCAGAGTATCCTGAACCTATAAACATGGTATGCTTTGGTACATTAACCAGTACGCTGATGCAAACATTAATACAGTTTCTCTCTACCAATAATTCATATTCTTACAATTTCATTTAGTGTATGTGCTGGTGGAGTTTGGAACTGCACTGAGCATGACTGTCCAGGTAAATCTTTTAAAATGTTTTTAAAGAAAAAGTCTCAGCTTTTTTAAATTGAAGGAAGATAGTAATGATTTTTATGAGGTCATCTCATATATAACAAGAGATGTAATGATCAATAAATTCAGATATTCAGAGGATAAATGGAAAATTGAGTGAAGGATAGCTTTGAGCAGGAAACTGGTGACAACTTATTGAAGTACTATAAATATTACGAAACCTAAAAAGTACATGGAAGTGCTGTCATTTAATAAATTTTAAGTTAACCTTCATAACATAATCTGGTAAGTTTGTCAAGCTGGTACATTTTAGACACTTTAGTTATTCTTTTTGATGCATGATTATTTACCATGAATCAACTTTTTGCTTTTTAAGAATAAATGTGATTTCTTTCTACGCCTTCTCCTTCTCTCTCTCTCCTTCTTCTTTTTGTCTTTTCTTATTTTTATGATTTTTTTTTTTTTGGTAGTTCAATGCTCCGTTGTTGGGGATTCTCATTTTACAACATTTGATGGTCGACATTATTCTTTTATTGGAATGTGCCAATACATCCTTGTGAAAGGAACTGGAAAAGATAAATTCACAATCACTCTACAGAAAGCTCACTGTGAACAGGTAGGAATATCTAATGTTTTTTGTTTGTTTGTTTGTTTGTTTTTGTTTTTGACTCAAGCTGCTTGATTCTAGGTTAAGAGTGATAATATGAATGGATACAGTTATTTTCTTCAAAAATGATTGTCAAGAGGCATTGTTATTCTACATTTGACAAAGAAAGAAAGATGGTTGATAATTTATGTTTTACTATTGATTTTATCATGTATCCTGATTTGATGTTAAAATATGAAACTGTGTTTTAGATTAAATGCTTTGCATTCAACTGTATTTTCTTTCTTAAAAAATGGTATTTGTATGTATAGTTTTTTAAACATATCATGCATGATTGCACAATGGACCTAAACTTTTGGCTATTTCAAAAGCTCCTATTTTAAAGAGGTGATTCTTGATAAGAGTGAATAGATTTCATATATTCTAAATAGATATGATGAATTTCATACTGGAATATTTATTTACAATCTTTTTAAAATAAACACATCAGTTATTTGTAAAGACACACAGATTTTCCTCTCTTTAAGTCAGAGAGTCAAAATTTTGCAGAAATCTTTAATTTTCTAGTTTCGTTCCAATATGAAATGGTTATTTCTAACAAAAATTCTGAACTACTTTGTTTTTTTACAGTTTGATTTTTTCCTTTGCAATACATCAGAGTCTGAATAAGCTTTCTACATAGAATCCTAATTCTCTTTGTTTTTATCCTTACTGAATTTTTTTTATGTCTAATATGCCACTTAAATGAATTTGGAGGGGTACTTTAACAATATACTATGGAAAACATAACTATTGGCATTTTGCTGAGAACATTTTTATTTAATGTTCTATGTAAAATATAGGCATGTATATGGTACTTAATGTACTATATAAATACATATAAATACATATTTTATTAGTAATGGGGGCATATAAAATAGATTATGTGGTAATTATTATTATATTACTTATACTGAAGCCTTTTACATACCAGAAATTGTTAACTATGTGTACTCTCTTCCCTCTTTCTTCTCCCCTGTCTCTCTCTTGTTTTTCCCCATTCCCCTTTCCCATTATCACTGTCTCTTTCTATGTCTCTATTTCTCTCATTCCTTTAACTGACAATTTGATTTTTTTGCAGAACCTTGGCTTGGTCTGCCTTCAGTCTATAACTCTAATTCTGGATGATGATTTTAACAAACAAGTGACCCTTAGTAGAGGAGGACAAATCCTTACCAGTCCTAACCAAGGCTTCAATCTGAATGGTAAGAAGCAGTGTTGTACTTTCCTTACATTAACAACAGCAATAAAACAAGCTAAATGCAGTCTTTTCCTGCTGACCGACTAACCTAACATTTGAGTATCCAGGTGTTGCCAAACTCTCAGCTAGACACTTCAGAGATGACCATGTTTGGGGGAACTAGAGAACTCAGGTGGCCTAGAGTTTGCAAGAGGAGAGATACAAGCAAACAGCTACTTACATAAAATAGGATAAACTCAAAGGGACTCTGGGGGGCTCAGTGAGTGCAGCTCCCTCAGCCTCAGGCAGGAGTGTGCAGGTGTAGTTAAGTTTTCAAAGCAGAGGATTACCAGGAGGAAGGAGGAGGAGAAAGTGTTCCATGCAAAGCAAGAGGGATAGAACGGTGTGATGTGTTTAGGGGAAACTAACTAGTTTGGTTCCGTGAAAGCCTGGAGAGGATGATGGAGAATGTCCAGCCATGAGAAAAGACACACAGGTGGAGATGAGAGTGGGGAAAGCCTTAGATGCAGGACATCATTATGGGTTTTCTTGTTCCTGCCTGTGTTCCAGCATAGTTATTGTTAATACTCTCACTCCCAGAGATGTCCCAATTTATATTACAAATTACACGGTTATGCTATTCATCGTCATGTTAAGGAGGTTGAACTCTATATGAAATTGAAATTGAATATGAACTTATCACTGTTTGACCATTCTTTTTTTTTTTTTGACCATTCTTATGTACAAAGATAACAGTCTCCTGTGGTTTAACCAAATAAATATTAAGTTTTAATGAGAAAACTGATGCAGTCTCTCTCTCTCTCTCTTTTTTGTGAACTACTATAGCAACCATGCGGAAATGGCTCTAAGAGATGCTAGCAGGAAACATGGGGAGTAGTTAGGATAATACTGAAGTAGGGCATGCAGAGAAGGAGGAGGAACTGATGTGAGGCAGTGATGGTGGAAATGGAAAGAAAACAGAAAAATTATTTAGGAAAAAAATCTGGTGACAGATTGGCTTTGAGCTAGTTGGGGAAGGGGGACAAAGTGATCAAAGAATGATTCTCAGCTTTCTGGTGACCAGATTGATGGCAGAAATTCTGGTGAGGAGACAGGAGGGACACCTGTGCTGGCAAAAGTCATTAGTTCAGACTCAAACACAAGTTTCTTGTCTCTAAAGGTATCTTGTAAAATGGCTCCCCTTTTTCCTGACAGTCTGAAGGAAATGGGGCATTTTTTAAGAAAGTGCCACTTCCTTATTGAATCATGACCAGTTTGGGGAAAGTTCACACACACACACACACACACACACACGAAAAAGAGGACAGACTTCAAATACTAAGGACTGTCCCATACCTGCCAAGAGATGCTTGCCAACTAAATTACCTGTGGACATGACGATCCATTAAAAAGATCTGCTGAAGACCCAGAAAGGGAAAAAAGAAAGCATAAGGTGGCAAAAAATTGGCCCTGGAGCACAGAAGCAGGAGCTGGTCTCTCCCTCTCCCTCTCTTTGAAAATGTTTCAAGCTTTTATCTAAATTTTAGTTCCCAGTCTCTTGAAAGAAGAACTCTGGTCTTATATGCTAGCATTTCAGAATACGGCCTATGAGTCTCAAAGCTGATTTATGTATGTTCTTTTCTTGCAGGAATTGTTGAAATTCAAACTCTGTCATCCTTATTTATTCTTCTAAAAACCACATTTGGTTTAAAGATTCTGTTTGCTATAGATGGGGAAAGAATTTATATTCAGCTCACTAGTGCATGGAAAAGAAGAACATTAGGTCTGTGTGGCACTTTTAATGGGAACATAAGGGATGATTTCCTGTAAGTATGATTTCTGTACAGCTAACATGATTTAATGACTAGTAATTTAGAAGATAACAAATTCTCTCATTAAAAACGTTCACTTAACTAATAATAGCTTAGTCATCACTGTTCCAAGAACTTTACATGATCATCTATTTAAATTTTATAGCAATCCCTTGATGAGTAGCTCTGTTTTATAGATAAAGCAACTCACTGAGGCCCCAAAGTGGCCGTGAATAGCTTGAAGTCATTTAGCTCAAATATGGTGGAGCTGGGCTTTGAATTTGGGTGGTGTGACTCAGAGTCCATGGGCTGAACCACAGACTAACCATCCCTTATTGTCTCTCCTGCCACCTATCAAGCTTAATGATATTTCATTTTTGAACACTCTGCTTTTAAAAAGACTCAATATCATTTGGTATTATGAATGATAGTTATACCTTAAAAATATTTATATCATTTGGTATGAATGATGGCTCTAAAGCAACATTTTGGCATCCAATTTAATTGAATTTTGTGATAGTTGTGTTTCATCAGAAGAAAAGCAGTACAGTACAGTTGTACCCCTTACACTGGCAAAGTGGTGCCACCCACCTGTGAAAAGACCCAGTGTACACTTCAGGATACGTGCTTTGGGCACCTGTTCTCATGCTAAGCACTGTGGGGCAATTTAAGCAGTATCACATGGTTCCCATCCTTAGGCAGATCAGGAGGGGATAGCAGTCTTTCAGAAATAACTAGGTCAAAAAAGAAAGAAAGAAAGAAAGAAAGAAAGAAAGAAAGATAGAAAGAAAGAAAGAAAGAAAGAACGAACTAGGTCAATGCAAGATATTAAACAACTATATATAAAAACACCAAGATAATTTCAAAAAGTTAAATGTTGAACCATGTGGCCATAGCTAGAAGCATAGCCAGGATTTTGAGTAGGTCAATGTGTGGACTGGGTAACCAGAGAACATTTCATGGACAAGCCATTCCTCAAATACCAAATTAAACATTTCCCCTCGAATACTCCATTTTTTTTAAAACACTGCTGCATATTTTTCTTATTTGGGTTTCTTCCCCCTCCTAATCTTTCTGGTGAATCCCTATTTATTGTTCAACCCAATTCAGAATTTTTTGCTTCAAAACATGAGCTCATATCCCATCAGACATGGTTGACTTTGACTTTGTTATCTATGAGAATCTGTCCCTTATCTGTCTGGTTTCCACTTAAAACTGTGAGTTCTTTGAGAGTAAGGATCAAGTCCTCAATCCCTCTGTTCTTAGGAACTAGCATAGAGTTTTATATGCAGTAGATAGTTGAACTGCATGGAGGTAGGGCTTTTAATAGGGCAGCAAGAAGAAAATTTGGATGGGCAAAGAAAGAGAACTGGCATTTAAAAATTTAAATTTCAGAAGATAATTTATTTTATCTTTTTCTCTTCTGTGACTAATTTGGTTTTTTAGGTTATCTAGTTCATTATGTTTCATTTATTTGTAGGTCAGAATCTCGATATCTTTATCACATTCATGAAACAGACTATATTAAGTGGCTTGGCTAAGATGTGCAGAAAAGGAATTTAAGCCTTCTTTCTCCTTTTTGTTTATCAGAATGGGTTAGCAGTCAATGTTTAACAGATGGCAGATCTGTCTGCCTTTTTCTAAGGCACCAGTCTCCTCCATGTATAAACATTCAGGCGTGATAACAGTGCAGGGTAATATTTCAGAGGCAGAGATAAATTTGAACAATGTTTAGCTTTCCAACAAACTAGTTAAAATTCTTTGTTTCATAAAGGTTAATGTGAATCTGCAAACATAGTGAAATGGAAAATATTAATTACTTGAAAATCTTCTTGCAGCAAGTTAAATATGGTGAGCCATAGGGCATTTTATAAAATGAAATATAATAAATAAATGGATCTACATTTTAATTCCCCCTCGTTTTTCTTGTATTTATTCTTTTAAGTCAATTAAATGAAATAAGAGAGCCAATCTCTGAGTCAGTTCCCCCTGGGAACCCTAACTACACCCATCACCTTGACCTATTTTATTGTGCTCCGTAGGGGCGAAGAGGAAAGGAGAGGGAAAGAAGGCAAAGAGCTAGTGCTCTTCAATTTCTCTGAGTCTCTGTGCTCTTGTTTGAACAAAATGAGATTTGCGGTTAGGTGTTTGCTGTAATTCTTTATGGTTCTAGGATGGTTTAATTTTGAGGAATAGGAAAGGGGAAAGGGTGAGGACAAGGGATGAGCGTTGGGGAATGGCTTGTGAAACTCCTTTTTATTCTCCTCTCTCAGCCACGGTGGTGGGAAGCTCCACATAGTCACTAGGGACTGAGGTCACTGGTAACAAAAGCAGTTAATTTATGAGGACAATATAGAGAGCTGAGATAAAGCCTTCTCTGCTATTTGGCCATGATGTTGGGGGCTTTCATTAGTCACAACTTGCTTGGGCAAAGCTTCCCACAGGAGACCTAGTCCAACCTGCTTCTCTAGGTAGTTTGGACAATGTCCAATAAGGATTGTCACTCGCTAAATATTGCTTGATGAGTTCGTAAACCTTGATGGCTGCTGGAGGGGGGCATCCTAGTGTTTGGCTTTGCAATGTTGTGGTTTATAAGCCCGATTTTGAAAGAATAGGTATTTCTCTTCCATTTTGTTTTGCTGAGGAAACTGAAGAAGTGAGCAACCTTGAGGAGGTATGCCTTTTATACCATTTTCCCTCAATTTTCTTTTAGCAGAAAGGATGGTACCTCAGTATTTCAGTCTCGTAATGGAAATGAAATATTGAATCAGACATATAGACTATTTATATTTGGGACACTTGGGTCCCATATATTTGGGTCTCTACCCTCTGCCCGTGTCACTGAGACTACACACACACATTAATGATTTGGTGGTGTGAATGATATTTTGTTAAAACGATGAGAACTGGGTTGGAATCTTGGCTCTGACACTTATCAGCTAAATGACTGTTGATATTTCTCTGAGCTTCTGTTTTGCTTTCTCTTTTAAAGAGAAATTACATTTTCTTCACAAGGCTAAGGTGATTATTAAATAAAACCATGGATGTCCACAATGTGACACATTTTAAAGTCTTAATAACAGGAAGCTAATGCCATGTGTGTTTTAAAAAAATAGAACATTTTAAGCTCTAAGTTCTCTTTGTAAATAAAAAAAAATAGTATTCTCCTTTTTTAGTAATTGGAGACTATGAACAAATGAAAGAAATGGAAGAGACTAAGATGCACGTGACCTTTGCTTTCTAGTTCTCCATCAGGGATGATAGAAGGTACCCCACAACTTCATGCAAATGCTTGGAGAGTTTCCACTACTTGTTTTGCACCTGTTCATGTTCCTATGGTCGACCCCTGTAACATTAATCAACAAAACAGTAAGTCTTTCTTCCTACATGTAAATGTAGAGGAAAGTTCCATGTATTATTGTAATCTTTTTTTTTGTATTACCGTAATCTTATACAATTAGAGAATTAGATATGCCTCTTTATGTAATCTAGGTTATTTTTAAAAGAGCTCCAGAAAATGACTATTTTGACTAATTTGCATTAATAAATGTCCTTATTTTAGGGGTTTACAAATCCCTAAACTCTTCACAGATGTGGGCTGGCATTCTGGAGATTTCAGATTCTTCAAAGGCTAAAGAGAAATCTCTGGAAATACTGTAATAATGCTGTTATAGTCTTGGGATGTTCGACTTCAGGTCCATAGTGTGACAGCTCATGCAGATTCTTCTGTTCCTATCACATTACCAATTCCTACTCAGACAGCATGTTATGGGTTCATAAGCAGGAGCCAGTGATCCAAGGAAGTCTGTGCCATCAAGTGTGCAACAATTTGAGATGGTCATGCTCCAGAGTTCCAATTTGCAATGACAGTGCAACAAACATGCCAAGAATTTTTGGCTGTATTTTTTTTTTACTAAAGCCACAACAAACTATGGGGAAGGCTATTCCATTGATCAATAAAAAAAGAAGACATATATATATATATATATATATATAGTAAAGTCATTGTGAAAAATTAATATGCATGCTTAAATAAACATTTTTATAGTTTTAATTTGTTTAAGTATTTTGGCTAATTTACTGTTTCTATGTAGTTATTTTATTACATATTATTAATATTGGTTGAGTATCCATAAGAACCCAGTACAATCCCTGGATTTTGTAGTGGTTGTTTGGAAGGATTCAGTTAATTATCATATGGTCTTTATTATTAAGTTATAGGTTTCGTGTCCTGGAAAGATGATAGCTTTCAGTGCTGCGGTGTTTTGTCAAAGCTAGCTTCTTTTTATTTTATTTTATTTTTTTTAATTTTAAAGCTAGCTTCTAAACCTGTAGAAGATTGTTAACTCCTGTGACCATTTTTCCCATCTATAATAAGAGGATTAGACTAAAATCTTGTGGTCTCTATAATTCAATACTTCTTAATCTCATTCCCATTTAAGGATACTTTCTCTCCTATTCTGTCCTCAAATTGACTTCCTTCTCCTTCAATTAGTCTTGCTCAGTTTGTTTCTAACTTTCTCAATTCTCTTTGATATTGTAGCAATTTTATTTTTTTTTAGAGTAACACATAAAGGTTACTAAATGATAAATTCAATTTCCTTCTGGTCTTTTATTGATGACCTCTCTTGTTACATGCCATTTTATTTTATATATATATATATAAATATACACATATTTTTATATATGTTATCATTCTTATCCACCTATCTCATGTCTTCTATGACATATATTTTAGATATTATCCTTTTTCACCTTCACCATGACCTATTTTTTTAAGATTTCACAAAGGTAAGTTTAGAAAGATCCCCAATAAAAGGAAAATAGATAAAAAGTCAATAATTCTGATGTGGATTCTGAAGGATATTTTTTCACAAGGATCTTCTTGAGGCACTCTTAATGTTAGTGAGAATATTTTTTGATTTACAAATCCTTAGGGCACACAGTAAAAGCCCCCACTGATATATTCCTTTGTTTTGGAGTTCCTGGGAATTAGAGGAATGCATGCTAACAGAATGCAGTTATAGTCTAAGTTACTTGTTTTCATATATTTATCTGTGGCAATGCAAAATATAATACTCAGATAATTACCATGTATTTCCTTACCAATGATAAATATATTTAAAATATTCAACAAAATAAGTTCAGGTTTTTTTTTTTCCTTTAAATTCCAGTTAGTTAACATACAGGGTAATGTTAGTTTCAGGTGTAGAAATAATTCATCACTTCCATACAACCCTCAGTGTTCATGACAAGTGCCCTCCTTCATACTCATCACCCATTTAACCCACCTCGCCTCCAGCAACTCTCAGTTTGTTCTCTATAGTTAAGAGTCTGTTTCTTGGTTTGTTCCCCCCCCCCATGTCTATTTGTTTTATTTCCTAAACTCCACATATGAGTGAAATCATATGGTATTTGTCTTTCTCTGACTGATGTATTTCACTTAACATAATACTCTCTAGCTCCATCCACATTATTGTAAATGGCAAGACTTCATTCTTTTTAATAGCGGAGTTTATGTGTGTTTTTTTTTTTTAGAAAGATGGAATTTAGATTGCTTTGTCAAACTTGGTTACTTCCATAATTCTATTTGATCACTCATTCTCAAGGGAAAAATCGATAAAATTCAACAAGTGATTACACAGACCTCCCAAAACGGGTTGGTATTATATTTCATGGCCTTTAGCATGTAGTCCAATCCCTAATCTCTATTCATTACTCATTTATTCATGCATTCATAGATTTATTTATCAGACATCATTGAGCTCCTGGTATTTGCCAGACATTGTTCAACGTGCCTTGCACAGACATTGTATTCAATGACTATATGGTAACTGCCGCATTACATTTACCCCAGAGACTTCATTGGAATGAGATGATTCCCAATCCTTCCTGGATAATTTTGAATTCCAGGAAGTTGCCCTAGCATCTACAATCTGGCACCCTTCTTACTGTGTGTGGCTGTCTGGAGATAAGCCTTCCAATACTCACCAATTCTTTATAGCAGAATTGGGGCAATTTTCTGTGAAGGTCCTCAGACAGTTAGGTAATTGACGCCATTTCTATTGACACTTCTATTACTCATATTATTCAGTTATAACACAATACTTCTTTTTTGCCAAAAGATTATTAAATATGGATTAAGTGCTGTCACCAATATTACTAAACGTAAAAACAAACCAGCAAAACAGTATAAATGGAAAATGTTGGCTCCTGTTGAAAATTATATGCAATTTTGTATATTACTAGGAAAGCAAGATGCTTGGATAGTTCTGGAATTTGATACTTAAAGGTATGATCTAGACTAGGAAATGAGGTGCTGATGGTTTTTGTTGTTGTTTTGTCTGTTAGTTGGATACGCAGCACACTGTGATGTTATCCATCAAGAGCTCTTTGCTTCTTGCCACATCTACATTAGCCCTGGGCTGTACTATCAGCTGTGCCGCCATGACGCTTGCAAGTGTGGAAGCACCTGTCTGTGCAATGCTCTTGCCCACTACACCTACCTCTGCAGCCAGCATGGTATTACCATTGATTTCAGAGCTCAGATTTCATTCTGTGGTGAGTATGATAATGGTATGGATAAAGATGATCAGATGACACTTTGGAGATTTTTGTGTAATTACTGCTTTTTTTTTTTTTTTTAAAGAAAGGTCAATATTGCCTAAGTTATCTGGAAGATGATTAAAATGTGCAAACATGAAAAACAAATGAAATGCTTCATTTCTTAAAATTGGAACTATATTGGATAAGACCAATCATTTTTTTTTACTATTTTTATTGTAAGCAAAATTAGAGTTGTAACTGCATCGTTTGAGATATGCAACAGAAATAATGTGAAAAATCTGAAAAAAATTATCATTAAAATATCATATCTAAGTATCAGAAAATATGGAAGAGCATTATGTGAGATGGTGGCATAAGTGATTTGTAGCTAATAGGTACTTTACACAACAGGCAATTATCTCAAGGTCAACCTCATGGCTATGGTGTCTGTTGTCTCATTCATGGTAAGTTGTTTCCTTTCTTTACGTGTTGTATAATTTTTTTATGAGTTAATCTTTATGAGAGCCACCCTTTGCCCCACGCTTGTTAGAATCTTTTATGGCCTGGGTTTCAGGAGCGTCACTCCCCACCTCTCCACCCTCTCCCTGCCACAGATTGCATTAAGCTTTTCCCCGTTGCTGTAGGGTATCACTGGCCAGTTTTGATAGTTAATTTCTCAGCTTGGGCTTTCTAAGACAAAAATATTGTAAATATAAAAGTAATGAAAATCCATACACCAAACTGTACAGGATGTATATCTGGGATTTAATTTCTCAGAGGATACTTTATTTCATCACAGACCCCATGGAATTAGAGAAGCTCTCCTGGCCTCTTCCGGTATTATAGTCAGATTTTCTTCAAGTCCAGGAGTTAGCAAACAACACCCTTGGGCTTCCTATGTTTTTGTAAATAAAGTTTATTGCCCATATGTTTACAGATTGTCTATGGCTGCTTTTGAGCTACAAAGGCAGAGTTGAGTAGTTGTGACAGCGACTGGATGGCCTGCAAAGCTGAGGCCATTTGCCATTTGGCCCTTTACAGAAAAAGTCTGCTGACCTCAGCTGTAGTACATCTCTCAACTGAAGATGGGGCTTTTCTGAGGGTCCAGGTTAAAATTCTCCCAGGTCCTTGCCTTCTGAAGGATCAACTTTCATTTTCCTTTCCCACATGAATTAAATGTGAGGTTCAGGTTTACTGGGACCCATTCTCTTTCTCCTCTCAAGTTTTGGATTTTATTTCCCTCTTCATATCTGATATTTGAGAGATTACCCCTCCACCATTTTTAAAAATGTTTTCTCTAGCATTTTCCTAGGTTTTCTTAAAAGATTTTATTTATTTATTTATTTGAGAGAGAGAGAGAGAGAGAGTCCACAAGCAGGGGGAGGGGCAGAGGGAGGAGAGAATCTTAAGCAGACTCCATGCTGAGCATGGAGCCCAAGGTGGGGGGAGGGAGGACTCAATCCCAGGACTGTGAGATGTGAGATCATGACCTGAGCTGAAATCAAGAGTCAGGCTCTCAACTGACTGAGCCACCCAGCCACCTCTCCAGGTTTTTTTTTTTTTCTTTTTTACAAGTATATTTCTAGATTATTTTAATTTGCCTGCTATAATCAGTTTGGTTGGTCTAAAGAGAAATTGGAAAGGTTTAGAAAAAATTATCGACCTGATTTAAAAAGTGAAAAATAAGAGCTATGGATATGGATATGGATATGGATATGGGTATGGATCAATTAAGCCAACTCTTGCCTTATTTATTGAAGACTTAAAATTTACTTAGATTTCAATAATGTCACGAGCAAGATGATATCAGTATAGCGGTAAATAGGTTTAAAATGTGAGGACAGAAAGTTTCTTTGGACATGCAAAATACTTGAAATATTTAAAAAAATATGGTACAGACTGTTAAAGATTGTTGTGGAATGTCACACTTAAAAACATTTCAAAATAGAAACTGTATACATCTGTTCCACTTCTATTGAGGCAAATGCAGTTGATCCTGAAGAATGGGGGAGTTGGGGCCACTGATTTCCCACCCACACAGTTGAAATTCATGTATTACTTTCGACTCCCCGGGCACTTAACTAACAACTTACTGTTACCCAGAGCCTTACCGATAATATAGTCAATAAACACATCTTTTGTGTATGTATTATATACTATATTCTTGTAACAAAGGAAGCCAGAGTAAAGATAATATTATTAAGAAAATCATAAAGAAGAGAAAGTACATTTACTACTATTCTGTATTTGTTGAAAAAAATCCAAGTATAGTTTACCAACCCACGCAGTTCAAATCCATGCTTTTCAAGGGTCAACCATCATCATTTTATTTGCTTTTTTTTTAATTATTATTTCTCTTATAGGATTCTATAATGTTCTAAGGTTTATTGATGTGATATATCTTTGTCTTTCCTGGCTTCCGTCTGTCATAGACCCATCACCCAGCATTAATACTTTGTGCCCTGTGGCAATCCTCACCTGATGCTCCTTCATCCTAGGGGTCGTGTGCCAGAAGGGCATGCTGTACCACCACTGCGCCTCCTTTTGTCGCCGCTCCTGCGTGTCCCTAGCTGCCCCTGAGCAGTGTAACGACGACTGTGCTGAGGGCTGCAACTGTCCTGAAGGCAAATACTATGAAGACACGCTTCACTTTTGCGTGCCCATGTAAGTCACAGGAGTGGGCTGACAGGATCCGGCATCTCTCTCTGCCCTTATAGTTAAATGGGCTTCCAGGCTTGTTTTGTTTGTTTTTTCAAATTTAATTGACTCAACACCCTTTACTGGAAAATAAACGTTCTCCAAAACGAGTGTGCATATATGCAGAGATGTGCCTGTGAGCTGTGGCCTTAATGTTTCTTGATGTCTTTATTTCCTTATTTTTAACCGTGTACATGTTCACAAGTAGCTGTAGGAACAGCTAAGGAGATGTGATGGTGAATCTCAAAGTTTATTCCTGCTTGTTCTTACCACGTCAAAATTAATAACAAGGCTCATGTTCCACTGTCATGTGCCAAATCTCAGTAGCAGGAGTGTCTATCAGCACTCAGAAATGCCTCAGATCTCATGGGGGGTCAGGGTTTTTGTTTTACACATAGGGCAAAATGATACATCAATTATATTTCTCTGAAGTGCATTCAGGGGCTTTTTCATGATGAAAACCACATAGTCTGTACTGAGACTGACACAGAATCTGTGCTGCAGAAAACATGATCTGAAGATACGCGATACTCCACAGGTAAATGGTTCCTGCCATTCGCAGAACAGGATTGCAGGCAGGCAATGGATTATGTCATCCTTAGTGTGTGCCTTAACATCACCAATATGGAGCATAAGGTCTGCTTGAAATTTAGTGTTTTTAAAAAATTTATATCCTATTTTATTAACTTAACCCTCCCCCCCCCCCCCTTTTTTTGTAGATTTCACTGCCGGTGTCACTATAGGGGCAGCGTGTATCAGCCTGGGGAGCTCATCCCAACACCATCTGGCTTATGGTAGATTTCAATGATGGGGCTTGTACTTGACAACATGTCCTAATATAATTTTTAAACCCAAACTACAAATCTAAATATGACTTTTATAATTTAAGGTGTACGGATAACCTTTATATGGCCTTTTCAACCACATATATATTCCATTTCAGCATGGAATGCCTAACTAAGTCTTACACTCATGACTGCAGAAAACAGTTATGAATTGAGGTATCACACAGCGAAATGGAAGCCCTTTGATGAATTTGGTTCTCAGAAGTACTGCAAGCTGCTGAGGGGTTTTAGTTGGCCTGAACCACGCATATCACATGCCCAAGTCAGGGGACCCCTCCCTAGTGAACTCGATCCTAGCGAGATGACACTTATTCATAGGGTGACACTCCTTCCTGTCCTAACCTATTTGTGGAAAATACAGACACGTCTGTGCAGCAGTCCACATTGATCTTCATCCAACTCCTAATCTCCCTCTTTCAAGTTGCACCACAGGGACCTGCAGATAATAATAGACAGCAGATAATAGTAACGGTAATGATAATAATGATATCTAACCATTACCATGCACGTTTTGCAGTCCTGGTGCAGGCCTAAGGGTTTTACGTTTAATATTCAAACGGTCCCCACCGTTAACCCTAAAAGAGATGGGTACCGTTGCTATAGGCCCTGTTTACAGGTGAGGAAAATGAGGCACAAGCAGTTAAGCAGCTAGGTAATAAGGCTGATTTCCAATTCCAGGAAAGCTGTCTCTGTAGTGCTTGCCCCATCGCCTACCTTGCTCTGCAGCTGATTTTGTGTTTGTGGCAGAAAACTGTTTATGGTCAATTGATCTTTATTGTTATTTCTATTTGCCCCCCTTTCACCCCTCCATCAGGATACCAAGGCCACCAGCTCTCGAATCTTTCTCTAGTAGTTTGTACTACTCGCCAGTTTCCCAAGCTGGAAATTTAGGAATCATTTCGAACTTTTTCCTTCTGCTCAACACTCCTTCCAGCCAGTAAACCCCCAACCCCAGTGGACTTTGCGTTCTGGACATAGGTGAATTCCACTCCTTTGTTCCCATCACTACTCTCTAGCCATGTCTCTCACTGTCTCTTTTCCGGGCCTTTCTACCTGGTTTTCTTGCCTCGAGTCTTGCCCCCCTTCCATTCTACTTAGGTGTTATCTCTCTCTAGAATTTAATGCAATTGGATTTATTTAAGTAAACTTGGCAAAAATGAAGGAACCATCCCACTTCAAGGAGGAAAAAAAAAGTTCTATTAGTGCAGTGAACTCCTGTACCATTCTTCTTTAAAAAAGCTTATATCTCAGAGAGAGAGAGAAAGAGAGAGAATGATTTGGAAGAGCGGGGTCTGTGCCCTGGGATCCGTGTCAGGTCCTCTCCGCCTGCACAGTGTGAGTGAGTCCTACCTCTGCGTGTCATCTCAGGTAACATGATACACATGCACACATTTCGTGTAACATGGCCCTTGTGTGCTGCTAGTCAGCTTCTTCACCTGGGCTCAGATGTAGAACACATGGTCTGGTCCAACGCTGAAGCAAACACTGTTTATGCTGGAGTTGTTGAGAACTGGATAATGTTGTTTCCTATCTTGATTTCTCTTTTTAACTGAGATATAATTAAGTGATATCTTCTTAAGGGCTTTCTGAGATTAATCTAGCTTGATTTGGCTTGCCTTATGCCCTGTATTTAGGTCCTAAGTTGCAAGGAAGATGGGCTTCTACTCTATCTTCAATGCGGCTGCCAATTTTCTAGAATTGGAACCAACCATCTTACTTCCCCCATTTAAGGTCTCTGAGATGAAGTCCTAGCATCTTAATGGAGTTGGCCTTGGCCTCTTTGGCATCTGCATCTCCTGTCACTTCTCGCGTTGCACTTTGTTACACAGAACCCTGTTCCACCACATGTGGCTTTGTACCACATCTCCACTGAGTGTGACAGCTTCCTGCTTTATCCATGTCATAACCTCCATCCATTATTTAAGACTGTCCAGACTTAAAAAAAAAAAAAAAGACTGTCCAGACTTTGCCTTCTTTGACCATCTCAGTTGCCAAGAGATTTTAAGCCATTTCTCTTTGCTTTACTTTCAGTTTTTGCTTGTTGTTTTGTTTTTGTTTTTTTAAAGATTTCATTTATTTATTCATGAAAGACACACACACAGAGAAAGAGAAGCAGAGACAGAGGCAGAGAGAGAAGCAGGCTCCACGCAGGGAGCTCAGTCCCCACACTCCAGGATTACGCCCTGAGCCGAAGGCAGATGCTCAACCCTGAACCACCCAGGCATCCCTCTTTGCTTTACTTTTGTATCTTAAACACATTTCTATATCGTATATGTCACACGGCATAGATTTATTTGTGTGTTTTCCTTTCTTACTAGAATATAAGCACTTGGGTGAAGACTGTGAATTTTGGTTTCTGTGTCCCCTATAGCTTTTGCGGTGCCTCCCACATACATGTCTGATAAAAATTGAACTGAAATAGGTCTCTTCAAATTGAACCTAAGCCAATAACTTATTTGTAAAAAAAAGAATATGTGGAGAAAAATAATATCTGTAAGTGTGCCCCATCAATTTTTGCATAGTCCATTGTTTTTGAAATATAGAAAAAACTGAGATGTGGCCTCATAAATTAACCAGCTGTTTACCTCTACTAGCCAGTGTTCAAATGGGACGGTGAAATGTGAAGAACCAGCCACGCCCTCTACTGGTAAGAGCTAGATAGATGTTTTCCTGAAAGAACACTGCTCTAACACTGTTGCCCTTTTTCTGGAAGCCAGACATCCATCACAGCCCTCCTTGCCAATGTGCATGAATATAGCCTTGGGAATGTTCCTCAACCTGGTGCTCCAGTACTTCCTTATTTTTTTTCACATTGATGATTATACTATTCGTAGGACATCCTGGGGTGAACTTACAAGGCTGCCGAGGGGCAGACTGATGAACCTGGGGATGCCTATAGGCTGCCTACCCCAGAACGGGCGCAGGTGCACGTGCATCCAGGCATCTGTTGAAACCCATTTGTGGAACAGCGATTGGGGAACTACTCTAGATCAGGCATTCTCAGATGTGATGTGTACACAGTCATCTGGGGACCTTGGTAAAACATTAATTCTGATCAGCAGGGTCGGGGATGATGCCCAAGATGCTACATTTCTGCCGATGGCCGAGGTGAGGGCCCTGCCACTGGTTCTTGGACTCTAGGCCTAGCAGCCATCTGCTACACATGGTTTGCAAAATGACATCTACCACCATCTCTCTCCAGAATGTTGTTTTACACTTGCTTATCATTCCTGAAAATCCTGTAGAGTACCCTACCTATTATTTGTTTTTACCATTAAAAAGCCTCAAGTTTTTAGTCACTGTGCAGAAGTTCTAGACAAATAACAAACAACACTGCTTTCATTGATTTTAATGGACAGAAAAAGTGGAGGCTGATAAAACTGAGCTATTACCTTGTTATTTATTTGCAGGGCCTTGTATATTATTATAAATTAGCTTTGATTTATATGCCCTGGATTTGCTTTATGATGATTCAAGCATCGAGGCTCCTTTACTGGGTATATTCATGGACCACACACGTATTCAGTAGCAACCCTTGCCTCGCCCTACTCGCTTCAGGGTGGCTTTGAGTAAAAGAGAGGGAAATCCAGGTGGCCGGACTTCTCCCAGCGGACCCCACAAGATTTGATCCCATTGGCCCCAGTAAGGGAACTTATTTAATCCCTGTGAGCACAAAAGCTTTCCGGAAGAAGATGTAGCCCCTACCTTGCCTATAATTATGTCTACTTTTGTACTTCCACACTGTGGTGGGGACTGGTGTAAATAATGACTCAGAGGTGAAGAAAGATCTAAAACTATTGTGTGTTCATTGTAAATACATGGCTTTGTAAGAGTGTGGGCAGGCTATGTTACCCGTCCTCAAAAAATTGAAAGTGTATGTTTGGCTCAATCAAAATACCCTGTTTCTTGACCTCAGAAAATTATATAACCGTTGCTTAGTGATTGCTTTGTGGAGGGCAGCTAAGGTTCTCAAACTCCAAGTAGGTTTTTGCAATTTAGGAGACCAAAGGGAATCGTTCTGGAGAAGGTTTGTACGTTCCTCAACCAAACATTAAGAGTCAGAGCATCATCTAGTAATAACTGGTAAGATATTCTACGGTGAATTCTGTTTTGATGACAAATGCATGTCAGCATGCGTGTTTGTCTGTGGAGCAAATACAAAGTTAAGAGTATTATATCTGTGCCTTTTCCCTGAAGTTCCTGCCTGTCCCGAAGGAAAAGTGTATTTCGACTGCAGATTTCCTGACCCTGAATTACCAGCTGGTGGTGTAAATTGTGAGACCACATGTGCAAACCTGGCCATGAACTTCACTTGTGCCCCATCCTCACCCTGTATAAGTGGCTGTGTTTGTGCTCCAGGGTAAGCCTTTTCTTTTCTTTTTTTTGAAAATATTTAGAATTTGAAAATGCAAGAGCTCTTAAAAATATTATTTACAGAAATGGCTAAAACTGTTCTGACTGGTGGTGAACTCTGAGTTGGTAACTAGAAGACTATGTAATTATTTTGCTATATTCATGTAACATATCACATGCTATCTTTGAAATATTACACATGACGCATAGCAGATGATTAAATATGTCGCAAGTGTTATACATACAGTATCGTTGAAGCATTACAACGAATGGAAGAGAACTCATTTCAGGATGGACTTGGCATTTATCTCCTGGTTTAACTGCAGTTTTGGGAAAGTGAGAGTGAGCCAGTATCCATTTAAAATATCTTTTCTATATTATGGTCGTTGAAGTGAAGTTATAATAGTGAGGCCAAATGCTGTAATTTTTAATTTTTTAATTTTTATCTTTTTGGGATTTTATTTAGTTATTTAGCATGAGTGAGGAGAGGGAAGAGGGGGAGAGGGAGAGGACTTGAAAGACTCTCTAGCAGACTCTGTACTGAGCATGGAGCCTGATGCAGGCTCCCGCAACCCTGAGATCGTGACCTGAGCTGAAACAAAGAGTTGGATGCTTAACCGACTGAGCCCCCCAGGTGTCCTGCCAACTGCTTTACTTAATGGATGTTATGAAAAATATGGGGTGTGGAGGCTACATAGGACAGTGGGGACCAGTGGGAGCTCTGGCTTCAAACACACCAGAGTTCAAGTCCCAGCTCTGCTGATGTTAGCTGGGTAATTTTCCTGCAAATTTCTTTTAAGCCTGTTATGTTTGTGAGCTATGGTGTGTGTGTGTTGGGGGGGAGGGGTGCTCAATCAATATGAATCACTATCTTATAGCAGAATAATATACTCCTGTTTTTGTAAGTTTATTTTACTAGCATGAATGCCTCATCCACAGGGAAGTTAAATACAGAATCTGGTGGCTGTTGGTTTCCCTGCAGGCACATAACATCTGGCCTCACCGGCCCTCCCTCTTCTGGTAGTGAATGGAGGCAGTGCACAGAGAGAGAGGCCACCTGAGGCAAACAGGTCACCCATTCTTCCCCGGTGAACACATTCGCACGGAGGGATTCCTGGGCTCAGTTCCTTTAAACCATGAGCAAAGAAGAGAGAGGTTTTGTAGTTCGTTTCTCAGGAGAGTTGCATTTGTCTAGATGGTCCCCATCTGGAATAGATAAAAGAGCCAAATGACTTGGGACCATACCAATCTCTTTAGAAAGGGAGGAGGCTGAAAGAACAAGTGCCCGCAGGTAGGGGTGTAAAGGCAGGTAGGAATCAGGCCATAGAGCAGATGACATTTTAGTAAAATGAGGAAGACATTTTAGTAAAAAAAGGACAAGGGAAATATAACCTTTATTACAGTAAAATAATTGGAACTGACAACGTTGCTTGATTTGATTTGATTATGACTCAAGGACTCATGGCTGATAAAGCTGCATCCTAATTTTTTTATATGCCTGTGATTAATGCTATTATTTTTTTTTAAAGAATATTTATTTACTATCACCTTTGACTGTTAGTTCAATGATGATTTATTTTTTTCCTGGTTTGGTTTCATTTCAAAAACTACAGAAATTTTTTTCTCACCTTCTCTTATTGTGTTGAAGTAAATATAGCTAGAATTAACTGAGAGGCCTTTGACTGATTTGGAAATAATTTTATTATATAGAACATTCTTTTATAAAGTTGTTCATGGTAATATGATTTGGATTGTCTTCCATATGACTTTGACTGGCTTCTTTTAGGACAATAAGCCTAGTGTCACCTGCTTATGGGGATCCTTGGAGTGACAGCCATTCGTTGAGTATGAAAGATCCTCATAACTTGGTTTAGTAATCACTGTTGGGGTCCCTGGGTGGCTCAGTTGGTTGAGTGTCAGACTTGTGTTTTCAGCTCAGGTTGTGATCTCAGGGTAATTGGGATTGAGGCCCTCAGAATCTCAGCTTTCTCTTTTTAAAGTGTATCTACAAACGTCTAAGGGGTTGAGTATGTGTCATGCACCAGTCAAATGGTGCTAACATTTGGGACACTGTGTTAAGCTACGGGCTGGGGGATACTACTAAAATACATTTATAAGATAACAACAGAATCTACCTTTGGGATTGTCATGAGGATTAGGTGAATTAGTGCTGTATTCTATAGTGGCTGGTCACAGGAAGCACTCAGAAATATTTGTTTTTGCTGTTGTTTTTATTTTCTCTGTGAAATATTTTTTAAAAATATTTTATTTATTTATTCATGAGAGACAGAGACAGTGTTTCACATTCTTTACTATTAACACATTTTAAATGTTTGTGTCTTTTGACATGTTATTTCCTTCCTGAAAGATTATCCCTTTAAAAAGTATCTTAAAATAATATCTATGAATATAAAAACTAAATACCATAATCTCAAAGGAGAATTACCTTTAGAGTATTTTCAAAATATTTTGACATGAAGATTAGATACATATTATATATGATACATATTCTAATACCCTTGATATAAATATATACATATATTTTTCAATATTCCTAAAATCTTCTCTCAAGAGTTTATTTCACAAACAATAATAAAATACTACTAATAAATAAAATTTAAAGTAAAATAATGTAGCTAATATAGTAACTTAAAATAATAAGATAAGCAGCTACTAAAAATAGACCAAATATATGAAGTTCTTTCTGAATTTGCTTTCAAATGTTATAATTCAATGCCATCAAAATTAACATAGAAGTCAGGAATCCTGGATTCTTGCCTCTTCTCTCATAGAAAGGATCCCATATGTTTCTTTCCCTGCTTTCCCTCTCTCAGCTCTTCTAGCACCGCAATGTAATTCCTTATTTAATGTCTGTGTTGTCCACTAGACCTCAAACTCCACTCAGGAAGACCGTGAACATCTTAATGTGTGTGTCCCAACGTCTAGCATGCAGCAGACACTCGATTGTTGAGTAAAGGTGACTCAGTGAACCTATCTCTGTAAGGGCTGCACTATCCCATTTACATTTCTTTCTTTCAGACAAGTGTCCTAGAATCTGTATTTTCTCAGCTCACCTCTCCCACACTTCTCTCCACTTTCCCTGGGCATCACCATTTCTCCTCTGCCTGGAAAGCCCTTCTCTTCCCTGGCTCTACCTGAAAGACTTCTCACCATTTAGGACTCAATTTAATGCACTCTTTTATGTAAAAACCTTTAGGGGGATTCATCGCAATGAACTGCAAGTACTTCATTAAATGTCTCATAGAGGGGTGCCCTGGGGGGCTCAGTGGGTCAAGCATCTGCCTTTGGCTCAGGTTGGGATCCCAGGGTCCTGGGATCCACCCCAGCCTCAGACTCTCTGCTCAGTTGGGAGCCTGCTTCTCCCTCTCCCTCTGCCTGCCACTCCCCCTGCTTGTGCTCTCTCTCTCTCTGACAAACAAACAAACAAACAAACAAAGAAATAATCTTAAAAAAAGAATGGGAAACACTTGATATAATGGCTTTTTATTCAAAACACATCTTAACTAAGTCCTCAGGACTTTACATTTAAGCACCTACTAAGGAGCTTTTGATTGTTCTCTCTGTCCTGCAACAGAAAATGTTATCTATTTCATAATTTATTATTTTATTGAAAAATTGTTAGGTCCCACAGATTTTTTTTAAGTTGCAAATATTGAAAAAAGGGGCCCCCACTTATTCCTTAGGTGTTATTTTTGGAATAGCTCACTTGAAGCAGACCTTTATGCTGCTGTTTCTTTTTCATTGTGCTAAACGATAGCAGAAAGGTTAAAATATTGCATCTGGTCACTTGCCTGGCGTTTTATTTGCCCCTGTGATGTGCAAGGTACTGTGTGAAAAAAGAGGGAGCAAAAGATTAGAACTGCCCCCTCCCTAGGTGAGCTAGGACATGCCTGTGGTAGCTCTAATAAATATAGATGGTTTACTGATTTTCACAAAACAGAAACTAAACAGCATTTACCCCTTCATTTGGAAGAATGGCAGAGCACAAAGGCAAGTGTTATGTCCCTGAAAGCTGTCCGTGTATCTGGAAAGATTGGGAGTACCTCTCAGGAGAAGTGATTGCTACGCCATGTTATACCTGGTAATGAGATCCTTTTATTTCACAAAATTTTTCCCTAAGCAATTGTATTTGTTTCAATCATCTTGTATTTATTCAATGTGACTGACTTCAGCAAAAACAACAACAACAACAACAACAAAAAACCCCAAATCAAGCCCGAGTAAATAAGATTTTCCTAAAGTCATTTAGGAGTTGGTGGAGAGCTATTATCTGCAGGGGAATCATAGCATTATTTTGGGGCAAGTTTGTTCAGCCCAGAAGAAAACTGTAAAATGTGAAAGCTTGAAAATTTAAGAAGAAAAACAATATCTGCAGTTTATAAGAAATTAATAAATGCTCTGAAGAGACGATCACATTTAATACCAGGTCTTCTGTTTGGAAATAAGCTGAAACAGTACCATAAAACAAAATTGAAATGCAATTTCCTTAAAATGTGGGGAAAAAAAATTCCAAGCTCATGAACAAGGTCATGTCTAATATATTTAAACTGATCCCAATATAGGAGATGGCATTATAGGTTTTTTTTTTTTTTTTTTTTGCTCTCATCATGACTGTATTCAATTTTTTATGCTGTCATCTGTTTTCAGATGACCCAAGTACCATTTTTAGGCTTCTTGATTGTGGTGCCTGATAATACATTTAAGCAAAGTGGTAAATCTAAGCCTGATTTCTCAGTGTAATAAATGTTATTGAACCAATTGGCAATATTTATAAGGGCTCTTGGCTCAGTAAATGTTCTTGAATACAAACCTTAAAATGTTTTTATTGCTTGAAAGATGCTAATTAGAGCCAAATGTCTTAGAAAGATAACTGGTGTTATTTTTGGCTAGTGTTTGTCGTCGAGGGATGTTCAATTGCACCTACTATCCGTGCCCAGCCGTGTGCACGATATATGGGGACCGGCACTATCATTCCTTTGATGGGCTGGAATATGACTATATCAGTGATTGTCAGGTATTTTTGATAAAGGTATGTCACATTTACGTACTTATATTTGCACTTGTGTAAAGACTTAATGTAAAAGACAAGTATGTTGATACATGACATCTCAAATCCATATGTCATTAATAAAACCTACAAAAGTTATAGCAATTTTAAACATTTCCTCGGCTCATTCATAAGTTCTATTATCTATAGATGAGGGACTAATTCTTAAACTTGCTGTGCTTCTGTTTTCTCATTTGTAAAATGAGGATAATCATTGTACCTGTCTCTTGCGGTAGTCATTAGGATTAATAAGATATAAATATGTAAAGCTCTTAGTGTGTGATATATAATAAGTGTTCAATAGATGCCAGCCATTTTTATTTTTATTGGCGTAGTTTGGTGAATACAAATATAAGACATTAAACCGTGCATTAGGCAGTATATATTGTTTATGGTTATAGCAATAAAAAGACCTTATTCTTAATTCTAGACATGTGATCTTGATGATATGTTACAGTAAACCTTGGGCTTTGTATACCTGATAAAATCCCTAAAATTTCTCTTATGTTTAATGTGTTTGGATTTTCTTTATAACTAAATTTTATTTAGACATCACTGATCCCAGAATTAAATTTCTAAATGCAAAATGTAAGCTTTAGAAAGAAGTTGGGCAAGAATAAACAAAATAACATCTTTTCTTCCAGCAAAGTAACCTGTGATTATCTTGAATGCATATTTTATTTCTGGGTAAGGCTTTTATTCTATTAAAGGTGTGTGTGATCCTGTTCTTTTATGCACATGTCAACCAAGTAGACACATTCCTATTTTGTATTCGTTCTATTAAATAAAAAAAAAAGAATGGTAAAATCCATTGTGTTCCAAACCTAAACAACGCCAGCTTATGTTTTAAACCATTGAATTTCCCATTTGGTACTATTCTCGGCCTCCATTTAGAAAAATTTTAAGTGTCTTAAAGAATAAATCCTAATCTGTCCAAGAAAATTCAGAAGTTGAGAAGACTGGGATCATGCCTTACATTTCTTTTTCCCTCCCCAAATCATGTGGAGCATTTGGCAAACTAACTACTTATTTGAGCTGCATGCTCTGCTTGGCTTTTCCTGAACCCCTCATTTGTCTTCACAGTAGAGGAATCATAGTGTTTACCAGTCTATTTTAAAACAATGATTGTGTAGAAAGCATTTCAAGTAGAATATTTATCTCAACTCTGATTCTTGGTAAAATGAAAATATGCACTTGTGTTTGATGAATGAACATAGCAACCTTTTTAAAAAAAAAAAAATACAACAAACTGGGTTCTTCACTATAACGGTATCATTCCACTTAGCAGGCAAGAGCCATTGCAGTTTGGCTTTTAGACTTTTATTTTTTTTATTTATTTTTTTTTTTTGCTTTTAGACTTTTAAAACCTGATTCCTATCATCAGTTTAATTTGCTACTATATCCTCCTGTTAAAAATCAATATCCCATGTTCAATTTCAAATTTTAATAAGTTATGCCTATCTGTGTATTTGAGAAGACAGGCCACAGGAAATATTCTTCCAATCTTTTAGTAAGCAATGAAATTTAGATCCCTAATTTAATATCTGGGTTAAGATTTGTTTTTAGGGTTCAAGTAGTAAGATTAAGATATGAAGAACATTAAAAGTTTAAGTTTTCAAGTTCTAGAATTGTGTCTTTTTTTCCTGCCAAAGCAGAAGTATTCTCTTTTTGTACGTCAACGATGTTCTTTAAAAAAAGAAAGTGTTTACAAAAGATAGACTTCAGAATGTAACTTTCACTGAATTGAATTGGTAATTAAAGAGAAGAAAATCTATTATTTTTTTATGAAGTTTTTATTTTATTTTATTTTATTTTTTATTTTTTATTCATGTCAGACAAAGAGAGAGAGAGGCAGAGACATAGGCAGAGGGAGAAGCAGGTTCCATTCAGGGATCCCAAAGCAGGACTCGATCCCAGGACCCTGGGCAGAGGCTCAACTACTGAGCCACCCAGGTGCCCAAGAAAATCTATTATTAATAATTATGTACAATTATACTAGAGAATTATTTACTACATTGTACTGGACATTTTATTGACAATTAATAAAACCAGAATCATGCCCCAAAATAATGAGGATAGTTGGATCAACATATACTTGGTAAGCCAAGAAATATTTTATTTGATCATGGGATGGATAATTATTTCCTATCAAAGATAAATTAGTGATTAACAATGCAACTTAATGTAATGGTTTTGAAATCTTTTCATGCCAGATAGTAAATTTCTCAATGCTTGGGTTTTTTTTTTTTTCCTGCTTTAATTTTTCTTCAACGATTTTTTTTGTTTGTTTGGTTTAGTTTGGTTTCTGTTTCTGTTTCTTTGCTTACTCCACATGCTTAGCTTTCCTGTGGCGGAGTCTTCTCTTTTGGGGAAAGAATCCACATTTCCTCTGAGAAGGAGAGAATTACTGCCAGCACCATTCATTTACTTGCTACTTTTTCAGTGACAGGAATAATTTCTGTAAAGCACAGATTCAATTCTTTCTTTCTTATCAAACAGCTCTCTTTCCTCCTGCCTTGATTACAAATTCTAGGTTTTATTTTTGTTATTTATAACACATTTTTATCTGGTGAAACTGATTTCTTTGAGCCTTAACGTGGACCTAGTAATGTCATTTATAAACATGTCTCTTCATTTGCCAGTTGGATTTATAACAATTAATACTTATTCAACATGAATTTATAAGTAAATTGACCCTCACATTTAAAGAGGTATTAATGTCCTTTTTTTTTTCATCTCTGGAGTTTTAAGTGTAATCTAACTTTAGGTACAAATAAGTACTTAACACATCTTTGCTGATGCTGGTCAAACTTTAAAAATTCAGGTTCTCCGATATTTTATCATTTTGGAGGCTTTTTACCCTTTACTATAAATAGCACATGGAATATATAGTATGTTGTGTTTTAAGTAGGTTGAAGCAGGTTTAAGACAAAGGTATAACTGTATATGCAGAGATAAGACTTGTTTAACAGTAAAAAGAGATAAGAAAACAAACGACATCTCAACCTAGACTGTAAGCTAAGAGAAAAAGAGAGAACACTGGATGTCTTCAGCAAAAATAGGAAATATATTCCAACAGCCAGATTTCAGAGCCAAACTCTACTTCTATTAATCTATGGCAAGTCCCAATCACTGCTCTATTTCTTCTTATAATTTGTTCCAGTTTAGGTTTTACAACATTGTCTTCAGGTGAGATCTCAAATGTTTAGCGTTCTCCTTAAGCCTCTGAAAACCCTTCTAATTTCATCAGTCTCCAATTCCAAACTTTGTATCATTTGTCCCATGAATATTTCTGGTGTGCCTTCTATGTGTCAGGCCCTATGCTGGGAAGTACAAATATGATGACAAGCAGAAATAGATACAGGCCTTGCCTCTGAACCCAAGGCTGCCGGTGGTGGTGGGGGTGGCCAGGTGGAGGACGGTTATAAATCACCTAATCATCAAATGTCAACTGCAAAACTCAATGATGACCTGAATGCAAAATCTAATTAAACTTTTAAAAGCTTATCTTCTTTTTTCCTTTGAGGTAGCTTGTGCTTTGTAATTCTATTGCCTCTGCCTTGTCTCTGATCTCTCCTCAATATCCTCTGGTGACTCCTTTCTTCAAGAGTTTCTTAAAACACTGGGGCTCACAGGTTCAATTTCCGTGTCTCCCTCCTCTGTGAAACTCTAAGGAACAACTGAAGTCCTAAAAAATCAGAGAGTCGATATATAAGTATTTCTTTTAAAAAATGACAAGTACACCATCTTCCACTCACTTTCCCTTCCTCTGGCCATCCTAACAGTGACTGCAAAAATTAGTCTCTATTAAAAAAAATCTCTCCATGTTTTTGACTTTCTGTTTAGCGAGCTCTGATCATCTCCCGTCTTTATTTCCAGTTTAGGCCCATGGAAGGAAAACTGCTCTAAAACTATCTTAAAGTTGTAGACTCAGGAGATAGGCAGCCAATGTAAGATTTTCTCCAAACAATCATCATCTGCATGTATTTCCCATCTCTAAGCCAATCATTGTTAGTCACTGAAATGAGGTTCTTATGGTGGTTTGTCTTCTAGGGACAGTTTTTATTTATATTGTTCCTATGACAACCATGCTGAGGACAAAGGGGTCAGAGGCAGGAAGACAATTTAGACCTTCATTGATAGGACAGTGTATCTTGTCTATATTATGGTGGATATTTTCAACCCATCTCAGTTTTTTATAGTTTCCTGAACATCTTTTTATATCAGGAAAATCAGAAACATGTATGATTAAATTAAACGATATGATAAAAATCTAAAGAAAATTCTCCTCCAGTCCTGATACATTAATGTTGCCAAAATTAAAATGGACATGAAAAATATATTAATTTTATTTCATTTTTAAAATTTCATGAACAAAACTTCATAGATGGCTCTGGTGTATTTTTTTTTTTTAGTCTATTTCAGTAGGAAGATGAAAATCTCAGAGTTTATGGAATTAATTCTGTAAGCGTCTTTTATTTATTTATTTTTTTTAGAGAGAGAGAGAGAGAGAGAGAGAGCAAGCAAGTGGGGTTGGGGAGAGGGGCAGAGGGAGAGAGAGAGAATCTTAAGCAGGCTCCATGCCCAGCACAGAGCCCACATGGGGCTCAGTATCACAACCTTGAGATCATGACCTGAGCTGAAATCAAGAGTTAGATGCTTAACTGACTGAACCACCCAGGTACCCCTGTGTCTTTTCAAAAAATTGGTGTTTAATTAATTTTCTACTTTATCCATATAAGCTAACTCTTAAATATTGTATCCTTGTTGGAAGTTTCAGGCAAGGTGATTGTGATATTTTATCCATAAGATTGATGTCCATTATTCATCTTAGATGTTAAGGTTCAGTATTTACTTTGCTTTGTAATAGTTTACCTACTTAGACAACACACTGTATATATTAAAACCTTCTGAAACATTCAATAGCACAATAATAGCTATTGTAATAGCACAGTAATTTTTTTTTACCTTTCTCTCTTCCTTTTTTTGTTTGTTTCTTTCTTAAATATTTAAATTTACACTCTACGCTAGGAGCTGTTAAGGGTACAATTATTAAGACATTAGCTTCACCCTCAATTGTTTTATGTTTGAGAGAGTCATTAATACACAAGAAGCTAGAAGGTTGGGATAAATGAAAGCTCTCTTATGGGAATGTAACTTATTTTGACTAGAGAAATAGCAACAGGAAAGTTTCCTGGAAGGGGGAGGAATTGGTACTAGACTATTTCACCCCATTACAACCCATTTCTTTTTCAGTGTATTTCCAGGTAGATTTCCTTGGTAATGAAGCACCTTAGGGTGGTTTTCTTCTCATGGCATTCTGGTTAAATGCCCGCTATTTCAGGGAACCAAGAGTAAGTGGTCCTGGTGGTAATCTATGTACAAAACCCTAAGGGAAATACCATCCCAAGGAGGACTTTGAATAAGTCACAAAGGTAACAATTGAAAGATGGTTTTGACTCCCAGGCAGCAGGAATTCTTTGATGCTCTGATGTCATTTGTGCAACTCGGACAATCTCCGTGTGACTGCTCTATTCTCTTCTTTCTCAGGCTTGCTTATATAACTCTCTTTTTTGTGTCCTTCACCTTTGCATCAGTTCAGTCATTGTTTCTGCTTCCATATTTTTTTTTAAGATTTTACTTATTTATTCATGAGACACACACACACACACACACAGAGGCAGAGACACAGGCAGAGGGAGAAGCAGGCTCCATGCAGGGAGCCCGACGTGGGGCTGGATCCCAGGTCTCCAGGATCAGGCCCTGGGCTGAAGGCGGTGCTAAACTGCTGAGCCACCTGGGCTGCCCTCTGCTTCCTTATATTTTATAGGAATTTTATTCCTTTTATTTTAAGCTTGCTCTCTTCAGCCCCACTCTACCTTCTGTCTTCTTTCTATCTATTCACTCTCAAATCTTACTACAGAAAACTTTTAAAAAACCCATTGTTTTCTGGTTCAAGTGTGAGAGATAACAGGCTATAGTGGTCTTTCTTTATGCTTACACTACACTCTGTTGGCCCGAGGTGGCACCATGACCAGATCAGGGCTAGTTCAGTTGCTCAGCTGCATCCTGGCCACTGTGTGGCCCGTGGCAAGATCACCCTTTCTGTGTCATGCTGTGAGGAGAATGAGTTCTCAAGGAGAAAAATCCGAACACATTAAACAATCTCTTAAGAAGTTACCAGAAGGTCATTTTGATGTACCAGAAGATTCTAATTTAGAGAAAGTACCACTAATAAAATGTCCAGGTTATGTTAATCCTGTTACCAAAGAAAAAGGTGGACCCAGAAGCCCTGAAACTGCCTGATATGGAGATTAGAAATGAGAAGGACACTGTATTGATTTTTAAGCCACGTATTATTAACTTCATAACATGTGTCATGACAGCTATCAAATATAGGTAAAATGTGGTGGCGTGAAAACATATGTGGGCTTTATAATCACCAAAAATTAATGAAAAAACCTGAAGACTCCCCCCAAAACTAGCAATGGGAATGCATAATTCAGACCTCCTCTTGTGGGAAGCAGAGTTGACTGAGAAGTCCAGATGTTGCCCATGGGATCTACCGCTGACTGTATTCCTGCTGAAGCCACACTTCCTACCAGCTGTTCTTAGCTGGTGAATGAGTATGGTGGAGCTGCAGTAAGTGAGCATGTGGCTCAGTCCCCTGATGGGGGACAGTGGCTCCAGGGCTCCCCATTAGCTATCCCAGAATTTTCTTGCTACTGTGCTGCCATTAGAGACTCTTCCTACCTTTCTTTCTCTCTCCTCTTCACAGGTTTCAGACTCTGCCTACATTTCCTTTTATAATTCAAAAACATCTCCCCAATAAATTTCTTTCCCATTTAGAAAAACAAAACACAACTCTGTTGGCCCATTGATGAATGTACTGCTTTGGGCCGTAAAATGTGGCTTCCAGAGGCTACAGTATGAGCAGGAACTTTGTGTGGGATACCCTTAAAAGGGGTAAGAGCTATGACAGGTGCTTAGATTGACTGACATTCGAGTAAAATAATATTTTACCTTGAGAGGTGCTGACATTTTGTTTGGAATCACCTGGGAGAATATTTTCTATAAATGTTTGCAGTGCCTCAGAATAAAAGGTTTAAGGAATCCATGTGGCACACTGATGTTGACCTTTTCCCTCTAGTTTTATAATCATTACTTTAATCATTACTTATTATGTTGCTTAGCAACTCTGTGGCATTATCTCCAAACCTAATATTAACTTGAAATACATTGGAAATGAAAATTATAGAAATGCGAGTCTTAGGAATTGATATTGTTTAAAGTAACTGTCAACAATAACATGATATTACAAGGCAGACAATACAATATAGAATATTTCATGGTATTTCTGAGTTTAACATAAAGAATAATCTAACACTGAGGAACTTTAATTAATAATAATAGAAGCATAATGGCAGTGGAAAGCCTTTCAGCTGGCTTTTCACATCCCTTAATCCAAATAACTTTTCTCAAGGGAAAGAACAAAACAAAATCCTGAATTATATATTTTTTTCTTCTTTGAAAATCATTCATAAAGGCAGAAAATGTAGCATGATTTTTTTTGAGCAGTACAATGCCATAATCAACTTAACGACTTTTATTATTCTCCTTTTCAAAATTTGGGCAATGCTTTGCAAAAGGATTAAGAAGAAGCAAAAACTCTCAGTTCCTATGAAAGAATGAAGGAAAAGTGGGTCACGGAAGGACACATTAATTACTTTGTCAACACTATTCATCGAAAAATCTCTCCTCTTGGCACTATGCTATAGTAATTACTTATAAGACAAAAATTTTGGCCAAACCAAAAGAAATCTTGAGCTAGTGTTCATATTGCTGGCGATATGAAAAACTAAGTGTAGAGAATTTATAAGACCTATATGATTTCCGGATATTTAAAGGCTTTTTCACTTTGAAAATAAACACTGACTTGCATACCTAAAAACGAAAAGAATTCAGGAAATGTATGTGGGCCTTTGAAAATTGGACATAGAGTTCAAAGAGAAATGCCACATTATTTTTGGTGAAATCCCATCTTTCACAAGTTAGCGAAAGCACTCTTAGACTGGTGTGGCTTTTAACTTTTGGAGGGATAGGGATCACCTCAAAATCTAATGAAAACCATGGGCTTTCTTCTTAGAAAAATACAGATAATAAAAAAAACAACATTCTCCAATGAATTTCTAGGGTCTGTAGAGCTACAGAAGTCCTTCTGGGAAAATGGTCCCAAAAGAAAAACTGTAATTCTAGAGAATGTGTTCTAAGTGCATGCCGTTGGGAGTGGCCTGAGGAAGGTGGAAATGAGGTGGGAGGTGAGGGGGTCTGGTTGAGAGTGTACAGGGTTAAATAATGTTCTTCAAAACTAAGGAACCCCGACAACTTACAGGTGACTTTTCTCCTCAATCATTGCTAGACACTTCCTAATTTCTCTACAAGTAGCATAAAGAAAATTACAATTTTGAACTCTGTCTCTGCTCTAATTTAGGCAAATGACCTTGGAAAATCAGTTAATCCTTCTTAACTCCACTCCTTGATCTGTAAAGTGGATATAATACTTAATTTGAAAACTATCTTAAAAATTAAATGTCATATGTAATGTTCAAAGGAAGCCCTCAAATGTTACCCATTATTGTGTTTACTAACACTACCAGAGCTTTGTATCTATCGCAGTTTTAACCTGTAGGCAAATCATTATTTAGCCAGAAAACTTTAAAAAATATAACAGAAGATGTTGCCTAAAATGAGAATATTTCCTTTAAATTCCAAGTGACATATCTTGGATATTTGTTGAAAAAAAACTGGTCGATAGATTTGAGCTACAATAATAGAAGAAAAAAGTTTTGTTAGAACAAAATTTTAACAGAAGATATTGGAGGTAAATGTTTAACTATTTAACTATTTTGGATAAAATGATTTTTATTTTAGAGATAAGCTGTATTTTATTTATTTTTTGAGATAAGCTGTATTTTAATTTGAGTACAACCCCATTGTTAAGCTTAGTCTTCTTTAAGGTTTGTTAGTAAAAAATAACCAAAAATTATAGTAGTATACACTTGTATTAATGCATTATTTTTGACATTTCAGAGTGCAGATGATTTGGATCTATCTGTCATTGCCCAGAACAAGAAATGTTTTGACAATGATATTGTTTGTTCCAAAAGTGTTTTGATTTCAGTTGGGGACACTGAAATTTACCTGAATGACACTCCTTACAAACAGGTTAGTAAATTATTTCTTTTAGGATCATTTTAACTTATCCTGAGAATACTGAAAACAAAATAGAAACAATTTAGGGTACTTTTCTCTGTGAGTGGTTACAGATTTAGATTTTCTTTTCTTTGTTGTTTTATGTGTCTTCAGTAAATCATACTTGTCTGTTTTATTTTTTTAAGATTTTATTTATTTATTTGAGAGAGAGCGAGAGAGTGAGTGAGAGAAAGAACGCCAGTGGTGGGGCTGGGGGGCAGAGGGAGAGGGAGAAACAGACTCCTAGATAGCAGGGAGCCCAATGTGGGGCTCGATCCCAAGAAACAAGACCTGAGCCAAAGGCAGATGCTTAACCAGCTGAGCCACTGAAGCAAACCAGTCTCTTTGGTTTATACTCCACTTCTCCATATTCCAATTCTTTCCTCTTTTCTTCAACCTCATGGTCACCATTCTGGCCCTAGCAACCATCATCAGGTATCTGGAGTATAGCGCCATCTTCCACACTAGACACTGGGCTTCCTGTCTCAGTTCTTCCCCTCTTCTCCTGCCATACCACAGCCAGGGTAGCTTTTTTTCCTAAAATGGGGATCTAATCTATCAGTCTAGTGCTTCAAGACTTTCAAATGACTTCCCAGTTCTCTGATAAGGCTTTCACCATCCTGACCATTATCACTTCTCCTGCCTCATGTCTCATCACTTTTCTGCTTCCAGCCCATGTTCCAGAAGTTGGAGCTTTTATTAGTTCTTCAGATATTCTTTTCTTTCACCTCTGTTTCTTCATGAATGTCATTGCTGCTACCTTCATCTGCCTTTTCTTTAATTTACTATTCTGTGGTAGGTCTCATCTTTACTCCTTCCGAGAGCTCCCCTTCATACCTTCAAGCACCTGGTTAGGACACGTATCACGCTTTAGTAAAATTACTTGTGTGGTTGTCTGTCTTCTCCATTTGTCTATGAGTTCTATGAGAATTGGGACCACTGTCTCCCTTATTTATTCCTATATTCTTGGAGGCTACCCAGTTTGAAAGAGCGAATACATTTCATTCATCCCTCCATCATCCCTACATCTATTCATGCATTCGCCTACTATCTACTAAAATCTGCATTAATTTTTAAGACTAAAATGGTGCAAAGACACTGCACTTGCCTTTAAGGAATTATAATCTGGTGAGGGAACTATTCAAGTAAACAAGAATGTGCAGTGTAACGTACTATGGCAGGAGTATGTATAAGACAGTGCGAGAATCCCTAAGAAGAAGCCAATCTCGGGATCCCTGGGTGGCGCAGCGGTTTGGCGCCTGCCTTTGACCCAGGGCGCGATCCTGGAGACCCGGGATCGAATCCCACATCAGGCTTCCGGTGCATGGAGCCTGCTTCTCCCTCTGCCTGTGTCTCTGCCTCTCTCTCTCTCTGTGACTATCATAAATAAAATAAAATAAAAAAAAAAGAAGCCAATCTTGCATGTTTAGTGTAATTGTTAGGCGTGTAGACTTTGGAGCCGGTTAGTACTCGCCTAGAACCCTTATTCTATCACTTGCTGGTTCTGTCACTTTGGGCAGGTTTACTTCACCTCTTCAAGTTGTGGCTTTCCAGATTGTAAACTTGGGATGATTATAGAATCTAGTTCTTATAAGTTCATATGAGGATGAAGTGAGGTAATAGATTTCAAGAAATGGCTTTCCTTCTCTCCTTCACCCTCCTTATTTTTGAAGGTTCAGAAGATATGCTCTGGTTTGAACTGAATTTTAAGGGATGAGTAGGGACATTATCTAACATACAGCTTTTCAAAAGTGGCCTCTCTGTGACATTTAAGAAGAGTGTTTCTCAAACTTTGATCTGTAAATGTGCATTAAAGTCATTTGGAGTATCTACTATAAGATCTGATTCCTGAGCCTCACCTCAGTAATTAGAATGGCTGAGGTTGAGAATGAAGATCATCATTATTAATGGTACCCCCAATTTTTCTGCGCGATAAAGTTTGAGAATTAATGCGGTAGATCATAGCTTCTATTTCAATCAGAAATACTGAGACCAACCAGGCAGCAATCAAGCTTGCAGCAAAACAGAGTTTGTATATCACATTGACATCTTTTGAAGGTAATTATTACAGTTTGGCAGAGCCAGCAGCTGGATATTCATTTATAGGCGAAGGTCTAAGAACAAGAATATGCTTCTTATTTTTAAAGAAAAAAACTGAAAATAGTAAATGTTCTTGTAGAGACAATTTGGCACATTTTTGAGGTGGTAATTACAGTTCAGTGCAGCTTTCAACTTCCAATATTCCCCTGTATGCAGGTGTCAATGAGTCTCTGTATCAGTTGTGAAGTATGAAGTAAGATAAAGGAAAGTCATAAAAATTGTTCGATCCTAACTAATCCCCTGCTAATATTTTTTCTTGAACATCAAAAGTGAAAATCAGTACCACTATTTTATGGCAGATGGATTGCTCATCTAGGGAAAGAAAAAAATCTGTTATTCTTTAAATAAACACACAATTTTGTTTTGTCAAATATGTAAAATATATTTTATGAATTTATTCAAGCTGCACTTCTTTAAATGTTTTAATTCTCCACATTTATGACTTTCTACATCATTAGAGTTTGTTGAAAGGGCTATAATTCTCATTGGTAGAGAAGGTCTCGATTTTAGGCAATTCATAACACCATCACTCTTCTAATGAGAAGTATCTTTACTTCCTAATTTGAGAAAAAAGGAACACAGTATCTCCTTTTGACCAAAGAGAACTGTTTTTCTTATGGTAAACTACTATATTTAGTAAAATTGAAGGATTTTTTTTTTTACCTCTATAGGCAAATAGAAAAAAAAAAACTTTTACATCAGGATAACAGGTGCAAAACTAGCCTGAATGAAATCTAACGATAATCTGCCTTATACAAAAATTATTTTTTTTCAAAAATTATTTTTATGTTCTAAAGATATGTCAGCCAGACCAAGGGAAATTTAATAGGAAAATACACACAAAAAACTGTTTTATGGATTACTTACTTGCTTTAATTGTTGCTGATCAGCCTGGAAGATGATCAGGCCAGTGCAGGAAGGTTTTAAAAACATATAAATCGCGCTTTGATCTAGAAGCTGAGAATACTGCTATAAACTTGACAAAGTACATCTTTCAAGGAGCTAACATTCAGGTGGTGAGAAGACAGATAATAGAGCCAAAGACAAATCCTACAATAGAAAGGTACTGAAAAGTGTAATCAAAACAATAAAAATAGGTTCTATGGCAGAGAGGGACTTGGGGCTACACACTTTATGGGCCTAGTGAAAAATGAAAATTTGATACCCCTTGTTCAAATAGGAATTCTTTTTCTCCTTTTGTTTTGCTGTCCCTCTTGACCTGTTATGGTGTGTGTGTGTTTCCTTTATTATTTAAGCCTTGCTCACTCAGGAACAAGGATACTCCCAGGTTAGGTGCAGACCCTCATAGGTACGCAGGGTCTTGCCCTATAACTCCAACTTGGAGCTTGGAAGTAGAAGGAAATGAGGTGAGATAGAGTCCATTAACTATATGTTTATATAATATGTGCTGTTATATATAATATACTGAGTACTTTTAAGTTTGAGCTTGATCTAGAAGACTGAAAACTCTTATGGATAGCACTAAGGTTATTTACCTCGCCCTAAGGAATGTTTCTAAAATGTCCATTATAGTATAGTATTTCTAAACTATGATTTTGTTATGATCTGGGGGAGAAAAATAATCAAAGGATTCCATATCCCCCTCCTAGTTTTTATTTTACTTCTGGTTAAATTTGCTTTATTTACTTTGATTTCACGACATATTTTTAAAGTTATTATATGAGTTAATTGCAATGTCAGACTTAATATAATCTTTTTTTAAAGAAAGTTTTATTTATTCATGAGAGACACAGAGAGAGGCAGAGACAGGCAGAGGGAGAAGCAGGCTCCCTGCGAGGAGCCCAATGCAGGACTTGATCCCAGGACCCCGGAATCACCATCTGAGCCTAAGGAAGACATTCAACCACTGGGCCACCCAGGCGTCCCTTAATGTAATGTTTTACAGGGTATGGCCCCTGCTCATAAGGAACATTGCATATTTGTTCTTTAGGCTAAATGTACTCTAAATTTTTCCAACAGATTCTGTCTCTAGTTTCTCTCTGATATTATTTATAGCACACAAATGACTTTCCTTTAACATAAACATGGTCTATCATTTTCCTATTCAAAAGCTTTTATTGAATGCATTTTGCACATAGATTAGCAGCCCTTGACTCTACGAATAACTTGGCTGCAAAAGGGTCTCCAGCTGCGTTTGTTATGGAATCTGTGTTCTAACCCTTTGGTGCTCTCTTTAGTCCTGAACAAATTTTGAACTTTCTTGCCCCTAAGTCTCTATTCAAGTTATTACTTTTGCTCAGAATGATTTCTTCTCCATTCTCATTTCCAGCTGTGTATACCCTCCTATGCCTCTTCCAGACCCATTCATACCCCACTCCTTGCAAGAAGCCTTTCCAAGTCCCTTTAATGGAAATAGATCTCCTCTTTCTCTCTCTGTCTTTCTAGAATAGATGGATAGATAGAGATAGATGGATCTGTCTATATGTAGATAATATATCTCTATCTATAGATGTATCTTTCTATTAATCTATTTACCTGTATATATACAGGGAGAGAGAGGAATACAAAGTTTGTGTTTTTGTTTTTCAATTATGCAGGTAGCATCATACATTTTTAGCATTCAATCGTATTATCATCAGCATAGAATTTGAGTCTGCAGCTATATCCCCTTACTGTACTCTATGTCTGTGCCTTTGTTTATGCTCTTTTCTATAGAAGAAATACCTTCTTCCCTTTGCTTATTCATCCATATTGACCCATCTATCAGATTGTGTCTCATTACCAATTTATGTATTTCCTAATTCAAACATATTTTATATATTTGCTTTCTCTTTTACTATAGAATTCAGAAAATACAAAGCCAAGCAAAAATACCAGTACATAGATACTTACTGGTGGATATTAATTAATGTTTACACTTTGGTTAGTGAACAAGGAATTCATTTTTTGCTTTCTTCCCCCCCTTTTTTTTTAAAGAAACGATCAGGTTTTTTTCTGGAAAATAAACCTACATACCAGCTTTGGAAGGCAGGGTTCTACATAGTAATATACTTTCCAGAGAATGATATCACTATTCTTTGGGATAAAAAGACAACCATTCATATCAAAGTTGGACCCCAGTGGAAGGTAGGTCAACCTAGTTGGTAGGCTAATGCAGGTGAGATGTAAGAACTGAAGTTACATTTACTTTTTGATGTTTTATGGAAATAAAATAATTGATATTTTCTTTAAGAAACAAGTTATATTTTCAGAATTTCTAACTCATAGCCCTGTGAAAAAAACTTTACCAATCATAGTGTTATGTAAAGTCCTTTTTGACTTTAACCTTGGAGTAACCAATTTTCCAAAGTTACTTAGGTCAGCTTCTTTCTTCCCATCCCTTTCAGTGTGGTTATGCGATATGTTTGTAATACAGTAAGATTCATTTATTACATTCTGCATTCTACCTTTTCCTCCACATTTTGGATTTTTTTAAGTTTGCATACAGTGCATGTGTAAAAAAAAAGTTATGGTCTAGAGTTCTATGGATTTTAGAAAATGTATGGAGTTGTTTATCTACCATCAGAGTTCTATAGAGAACAGATCTCTCCACTCCCAGATTTCTCCCATGTTGCCCCATTATTGTCAACTCCTACTGATTTATTTTTCATCTTTATAGTTTTGCCTTTATGCAGCCTCTTGGCAAAATATTTAGTATTAAATATGTTAATATTAAAAATTAATATTAAAGAAGTCTGGCTTCTCTGACTTGGCAAAATAGTTAATATTTTAATATTAAAAATTAATATTTATTTAATATTCATCCATGCTGTTGAAAGAATTAATAGTTTGCTCCTTTATACTGTTGAGTAGCATTACATTATATGGATGTGCTAGTTTGTTCTATTCATTCTTGGTTTAAGATTCAGTCTGGACTGTTTAGAATTTTTGGCAACTTATATTTTAAGTTGTTTTAAATATTATTTTCTGTTAAACATTGTATATTATTAAATATGTTATTTTAAATTTTATTAAACATTTTAAATTTATATATTAAAGTTGTTTTTGAAATGTTAATACATTTTTAAAAATCCAGTTTATCTGAAACTGAAATTGAGACTCATCAATATAATCTGTGGCAAATTAGGGAAAAATTTGGATAGTTACAACATATTCTTATAAAAATATGGAAAAGATACATATTTTTAAAGATTTTAATATGTTGTAAATTGAAGACAAGTATATGACAAGTATATTGAAGTCATTTTTTTTTAACCCCAAGCCCATATATCTATTGATAGGTGTTTGCTGGATTCTTGCATTTCTTTGATGCAAATTAAATAATTTAGTCATTGCCATACTTCTTCAGCCATGTTTCTCTGCAATTCATTATTATGTATCCTCTCTTCCCTACTCTTTGGAAGTGAATCAACCAATTATTCTTCTACCTTTCCCCCTTTACTGCTGCCGTAAAGAGTTGGGTGACCAATGATGGAAATGGCATTGTCTTTGGATAATTTTTGTGGCTTCTGAGAGCAGAGGCTGTATGATAAAAAGTGGTCATGACAGTTACAATCCCAGGGTTAATGTCAGTTTTGCTGAAGACATGGCTTGCTTCCTTCACCATTAGCTAAGGGGTGCATTCTATTCTTCAGTACATGAAGGGAGCATTCATTTTTATTTAATTTCAATGTTTTAAGGGGAATTTTCATTGTTTTAGGAAGATCATTCTTTTTTCTACTTTTGGTTTATCTTCTGCCCCTAAGAGTAAAGTATTTCACATTATTTGAGAAAAAGCAGTGGGTAATGTTGATGTAATTCATATGGCACTTCCAGTAACCATTTCAAAACTTATAATAACCTTTATAAGCATGGAGTTAAAAATATGGTTTTTATTTATGGAGTCTCATGGTGACATGATACATGAATATTAAGGTTAACTTTTTCTTTAGAAGTTATATTTCGGATGTTTTGGCTTTTCAAAGTATGACCTATAAAAAATTTATTATTTTTACTGTTTCAACATTTATAGGGTTGCAAAACCTCAAGCATATCCAGAGATGGGTTTTTCGTCATTAAAAATGTATATATATATGAATATGTACAAAACACATATGTGTACATGTGCACATAAACAGTAGTGTCTGTATTATACTTCTGTAAGTTACTTACATTATTACTTGTACCAATGCTAAGGCAATGGTAAGTGTAGATAGATAAAATTTGGGAGATGGCAAAACATTGTTAAGAAATTAAAATAACTGTTAAATATAATTAAATAAATATAATTAAGTAGATATGAAATTATGTCATCTTGAAACATATTTACATGGTTGTGGAAATTCTTAAAATGCCTATTTTTAATCTTTAAAATTTTTAGTGAATGAGCCTTTCCTTAAATGTTGAAGTGAGTATGGAATATGTTATATTTCATGATCATTTTCTTTCACTTTAGAACAAGCTGTCAGGATTATGTGGAAACTTTGACAAATGCACTTCAAATGATATGACCACTTCCAATAACTTGGAAGTGAGAAATGCCCAGGTATTTGGAGATAGTTGGGCATTAGGGCAGGTAAGTAGAATATATATGTCATAGAACTTAACATATTTTTTGGTATATTTTTTGCCTCAATCATTTTATTCTTATAAGGAAATTTATTTAGATAATATTTTGTGTCATATTTGTATAGTAATTCAGAACTGACAAATTACTTTCACACTTACCTTCTCCTGTAATGCTTGTGACAATCTTGTAATGTAAAAGATATTGCCTCTGTATGATAGATGAAGAAATTGAGGCTCAGGAAGGTTAAATGACTTGCCTAATATTATATGTCCAGAAAGAAGCAGAGATGTCATTGAGATTCATGTCTTTTAATCTCATGCTTTTCCTTCCATAGCAAATGCTTTATAAATGTATTTCTATTTCTAATAATGTACCTTTTGCCAACTCAAAGCAATGAATAAATGAAGGCATAATTTCTTACCATCTGTTCTCCAGGGATGGGTGTGTATGTGTGTGTGTGTGTGTGTGTGTGTGTGTGATGAATAGGGAATGGATTATGGATTTGCAGTCAACTACCTTTGGGACAAATTTGAATCAATTAGGTTAGACATATTTTTTTTTTGAAGGATTTCTTGAGGCATTATAAGCATCCAAGGGAGGGATGAATATGAAGGGTTTACTAACTTATTAACACAGAATCTATTTTTTATGTATTAATTCTCAAAGAAATAGTGTCCTATGGGCCACACTTTGAGAAATGCTGAGCTAACTCAGAAAACAGAGTCAAATCAGAAATTAGTATTACTCTTTTCTTCTCCTTTTCCTTTTTAGCCTATTTTTCTTTCTAATTGAAAGTGGTGTCCACACTACAGCTTTCCAGTTGGTTGCTATTTGGTTAATTGCTTTACCACTTTACCTAATGTATCTAAATTTCTTTAAAAGCATAAAAGGGGGCTGGGAGAAAATATTCACCTAATTTAGTAAAATTTAAGGAGCATATTTCAGTATGGCCTAAGCTGAAAAGTATAAACATTTTATTTAGTATATGAACTGTCTATAGAGAGATACAAAATCCTTTTTACTATGGCTTTCATATATCTTGTTGCATTTAGAAGTTTCTCAACAAATTCTTACATTTGTCCTTTTAAAATGAGTTAAGGAATAACCGATTTATAATACTTAAATATGTGGAGTATCAAAGAATTTTAGACTCCCTGTGATGTGTATTCTTATTCATACCTAATGGCCAAAACAAAAAATTAAAAAAAAAAAGTTTTTCATTTGTGAAGTTCAATTTAGCACTTAGATGCTTTCCATCTAAATCCATATGATAAACCCATCATATAATTAAAGCACAGCCTCTGTCATTAGGAATTTAGAGTCTAAGTTAGTAGTTGAGGTAGAAGAATTAACCATGGGAATAGGAGATAGGTGCTTTGATAGAGATGAACACAGCATGGCCTTCATTACAGTCAAAGGAAGGTTCCTGAAGGAAGTGCCATTGTGCTGAATCCTACAAGACTTACAGGAGCCAGAAAAGTGAAGATGTTGGGAAATAGTGTAGCAGCAAAGGAGGGAGAAGTCCATGAGAAGGTGTCAGGAAGACGGGTACCTAATGAGAATTTCAAAAAATTCAATATGGCAGTTCTGGAGGGTTTGTAGTAGGCAATGGCTGGAATGCAAAGTATAGAGCTGCAAGGTATGAGCGCTAGGATCCTGAACTAGTTGGGAGGCTCTTAAAATCCAGCTGATAATGATACATCAGTTAAGATTTAGAAAACTATACAAACTTGAGAGGCGTTAAAGATTAAAATCCTCAGCATCTGTTGAAAGATTACATTTAGGAAGCTGGAGAATTCAAGAAAGTCTCCTACCTTCCTGGCTTATTGGTTAGTTGCTGGCAAAGAGAAGAGAGATGGTGGAAGATAGTGGGGACAGGATAGTGGTATAGAGATAAGTACAGGCTAGGATGCATTGAGGAGAAACGACAGAGAAATTTACGTGGAGATGTCAAGTTTTGAGATGCAGGAAGGAGATTTGGGCTGGAAATATGGCTTTGGCAGTTACTAGGATATATGGGTTGTTGAAGCCCTGAGAAGTATGCGAAAAGAGAAAAACAGAGGCTTGAGGACCAAGCTTTGCACAGATGGGAAGGGGGAGAAAAATGGGGAGTAGCAGCTAATGAATTAGCAGGAAACCCAGAAGCAAATGGTGTCATAAGAAACAAATGAGAAGAGACATTTAAGAAAGCCCAAGTAATAAACAGAGTCAACGGTAGTGAAAGGTCAAGTGAGGTGAAGACCGAAATATAAAGGTCAAGTAAGGTGAAGGCCAAAATAAAAAATAAAAAAGTTGCCTTTATATTTAGGCAACTCTGATGAAGAGATCATTGATCTCCTTTCCAGGGTGGTTTCAGGGAGGTGGATTAGAAGAGGCAGAGACCAAATTGCTGAGTGCGTGACAGGTGAGCCTGGAGACACGTGTGTAGGTGTAACTCCTCAGAGGATGGCTGTGACAGGAATGAGAGAGCTGAAAATGAAAGGAAAGAGAGTCATTTGCTCAATATAATTTTTTAGGGACTGCATTGAGGGCAAATTTAAACTTTAAAAAAAGATTTTATTTATTTATTTGAGAGGGTGAGGGCAAAGTGAGAGAGAGCGTGAGCAGGGGAGGGACAGAGGAAGAGAGAAGCAGGCTCCCCGGGGAGCTATTCCAGGACCCTGGCATCAGGACCTGAGCTGAAGGCAGATGCTTAACTAACGGGGAGCATCCCCCCCAGGAGCCCCCATTGAGCCAAACTTAAAAATTGTTGACCTCTACTCTCTAATATGGCCAGAATTTTAATTGTTTGCTTAATTGCTTTCAAAAATAATACAGACTATTGAGTTGGCTGAGCACAGATGCTTTAGGTAAAACCTAAAAGGATGAGAATATGTGATTGTAATGATGGAGTCAGAATACTTGACTCTGGTTTCAGCTGCAGTGGTCACCCCTTTGAAAACTTCCTCTTCTCCCTTATTTCTCTTCAACAGTGTGAAACCCCAAGTGAATTATTTAAACCCTGTGAGGCACATCAAAACAAATTTCCTTATGCCAAGAGAGAGTGCTCCATTTTGTACAGTGATGTTTTTGCTCCTTGTCGCAATGTGGTAAATGGATACTTTACTAAACTTTCATATTTACGTGAGTACTGCTGTATGTACTAGAGAGACAGACAGGACATAGTTTAGCTAACTGTTGGCTTTTCAGGTGGACTAACCATTGTCAGGAAAACAGATTTGGTCATTTGTTTTTCTGAGGAAGTGATACATTTAGTTGATTTATTTTCTCCCTCATTCCATCTTACTTAACAGCAGACATTTGTACATAGTATTGGTAATATTCTGTTCTAGGTTATGAAGCTTTTTTACATATATCGTACATCCTCAAAGCAGGAAATGATTGGGCAAAGCCATAAGTATCTGTTTTTCTTCAGAGAACATTGCTGCATGGGCATTCTTCTCAATCCAACGTAGAGTTTGAAAGTATTAGTGGTGGCACATTTAAAACGGTCTTAAAAGCATATACCAAGGTGGAGTGTGATTTGTTCAGAAATATAAATTACTAAATGCCTTCCCAACATAATAATTTTAGGCCCCAATAGAAGTTGAAAAAATAGTTTAAGGTATTCAGAAAGATCAATAAAAGTACAGTTGGTGACAGAAAATTCTTTTAATGCCGTGTGCATATGCTAATGATGAAACAATGAGCTTTTACAAAATATCGAAATATTATTATATTGCAGGTGTTGAAATTATATTTTTTGTTAAATCCATTACTTGTTTTGCTAGTTCTTTGATCTTATATTTGCCTGATAAATTCCTTTCCCCTTTGGTCCATATATAGGTTTGAGATATTGAGAACTCTAGGTGGCAGTGTTAAACTGATAATACCAAATTTTGAAACTCTACCAGTTAAAAAAAAAAGAAAAAGAAAATCTACCAGTTAGTTTTCTTTTGAAAGGTTGAATTTTAATCAATTATAGTTAGTGCTTATTGAAATTAACTTATTTTAAATTTCATTTTCAGATTGATGTTACTTCTTTTGCCAAAAATTGCCATGAAGATACGTGTAACTGTAATCTCGGTGGGGATTGTGAATGTTTATGCACAAGTGTGGCAGCGTACGCATACAAATGTTGTCAGGAAGGGGTATCAGTTCACTGGAGGTCGTCCACTATTTGTTGTGAGTACCCCAGTTAGAACATCGTCAGGTGGGAACCTTATAAGGAGATTAATTTGTCTTACCATAGAACAAATACCATAGAATTCATGCAAATAGAATTTCTTTAAGATAACTAAATTTTCTATTCCTTTGACTATGCAGATAAATTGTAGTTTAGGTAAAGGACTTATAAAAATAAAAATCCAGGTAAGATTTTCTGTTCTGTTTGACATTGTCACTTTAACATTTGAACTATAAATTAAATACCATCCTCAAATTGTTTATGACTTCATTCCCCTTATGGCTGTGAATTTCACTGTTCTGATTCTAAGAAACAGATCTTTTAAAAAGGTGTTTTGAATTTGCTTTCAGATTTGAGTTTTTAAACTTTTTATTCACTTATGTAGATGGCAAGTCATCTAAATATTTTAACACGTTCAGTTCACATTTTTTAAATAGGCAGATATATTTGCCTACCTATAAAATCTTATGAAATTTAATTACAATACATCACTCTTTAGGAATCCTCTTTGCTTAGAGGAAGTTCTCGAATAATGATGTCATTCTGTGTTCTTTCACTTGGTCATGATAAACATGTAGCCATATTATGCATACTTTCAGATAAGTGGTCAGATTCTTATATAGTTTAATATTTATTCTTTTTTTTGTAGCACTTGACTGTGAATATTACAATGAAGGTATGTGACATTTAAATAAAGACTATTACTATAGCATTCTATGGGATATATTTTTAGATTAAAAGTTTTTGAACAACATGGCTGAGAAAATAGTTCTTAATTTGGTATATAACTCAATGAAAGCCTATATTTTCTAAAATGTATCTAAATTTCTAAGTACTTGAGTTAAAATAACAACAATGTGTAACTAAGTTATCAGCATTTAGGAGGCCCTCAATAAATGGTTTTTGTGTGACATGAATGAGTTGATGAAGGAAGTTAGCTAATTTTTTTTAGGTAAAAAGGATGAAAGGCATATACCAAATGCTTATCTTTTACCACTATTTATAAACATAGACATTATTCGCACATATATCATAGATGTCAAACAAACTGTAAGTGTGATGATAATATAAGGAATTTATTTCATCATCATTGAAGGCAAAAATAATTATTTACATATTACCAGAATGAGAATTTATTTATCAAACAGTATAATGGATCTCTCCTAGCCCCACCAAGCATCTAAATTTGCAGTGAGAAGTCTAAGAGGAAGTGCTACCTAGTACTAAGTCATAGATGTAAGAAGAGACAGTGTTATATCCTCAGTGAAAATGCCATATATTGACAGAATTTGAGCCTGCTTTTTGTCTGACCTACTTATTGAGGAAGGCATAGCCATGTAAACGTAATTCAAATGAGTAAGATGATCCAGTACAGTGCTCATTTTGTCAGTGACTAGACAAATTCTGGACTCATGATGGGATAAATTAGAGTAATAGTAACGGGAAAACTAGGCCATTACAAAACCCAACTAATCAAAGACATTTTTGGTCCCTTACTGAGCTAGGGAGAAACCTGTCAGCTATAAATATCTAAAGAAAGCCAGATAATTTTAGAGAAGTAGAGAAAACAGATTTTTTTTTAAATTTTTATTTATTTATGATAGTCACAGAGAGAGAGAGAGGCAGAGACACAGGCAGAGGGAGAAGCAGTCTCCATGCACCGGGAGCCCGACGTGGGATTCGATCCCGGGTCTCCAGGATCGCGCCCTGGGCCAAAGGCAGGCGCCAAACCGCTGTGCCACCCAGGGATCCCCAAGAAAACAGATTAAAAAGAAAATTGACATTTTAGTTTTTGGTTGCTTTTGTTACATTCATGGAAGTTCGATGGAGGAAAAAAAACTCAGCGTTAAAAAAATTCAGTGGTAGTTAGAGAAAATATAAGCCAAAAATATCTCCTGTTGAGGACTTTACACACACATGCGTGCACACACACACACTCCACATCAATCCTTTGGATGTCATGCTTAAACTGTGACTGCTTCCCTAATATTAATAATAGTAATATTAGCAATAGCTTTAACTATTTTACCTATAATTTAAGCTTCAAAATTTGCCTGTAAGGTATTATTATTATTAACACTTTATAGAGGAGGAAATTGAGGACCAGAGGGTTTAAAATAACTTGGCCGAAGTCACTTAGCCAAAAAATGTAGGAAAATGAGGTCTGTAAGCGATCTGCATTCAGAACCAAGGGGCTTGACCTCCCTGCTACGCTGCCTCCTGTACGGTTAACACATCCCAATCTAGGAAAGATCACTACACACTGTTACCATGCGCTCTACACAATGGACACAGACATCAGTTTGAAAAAAATGCTCCAGTAACTTCCTTACTTAAGAATTCCTGCCTCACACAGTTCTGCTGCAAAAATCTCCATCTGTGCCTTTGTACTTTCTGGCATTCCTTCTGCAGTCCTTTGGATCCTGAAGCAGAATTTTCTATGAATATTGATTTTCTACCTTTTGCTACTTGGTACATTTTGCTTTCTGTCAACAAGCCTGCTGCAGTACCAGTGATGGTTCTTTTTTCTGAAGTGTTATAGGATTCTTCAAACCGGTTCTTCTCGTGTCATCTATAATACTATATTGGGAATATTCAGAGGGTGAACACAGTGTATTTAGCCCCCATGAGACACTGATCAATTCAGTGGAGTGACAGGGGAATCTATTTCTTGTGATCAAAACAATAGAAAAAGCATTAACCTGCCAAGGAGAGTAGGATTTTATAAAAAAATAATGCGATGAAGATTGATGATTGAAGGGGAATATAGAATTGAGGAGATTGTTGACAGTGGTCATGAAAAGAAACTAATTTCAAATGACCATTTTTAATTTCTTAAATTAAGTCATCCCAAATAATTTAATAGATTTTTAAAGCCCATTAGTCTTCTTCAGATATTCAGCACTGATATATTTTTCCTTTATTAAATACTGGGCACTGTGTGATCAAGCTAATGTAGAAATAAAGAATTGTGATTCTGTAGAAGGAAAACAAAAAAGTAGGAGAGTTCAAAGGTTACAGTTGAGCTTATTCCAATAATTCTTTAATGCCAAGACCGTATATAATATCTTCATGTTCATTTTATGGCATTTACTAAAAATATAAAGATTTTATTATTGTGTGGTTGTCAGCAAGCAAGGACTTCAATATTCCACTAAATATTGTTGTGTAAGTTTTAAGTTCACTTATTATATTAATGATGAATACTTAAATGCACCAAAGTTTTTGGAGTATTTCTTTGTTATTAAAATGTAATCCCATTGAAATGACAGCTCGAATTGTAAAACTCCCATGCCAATTTATAATCTCTTATTTGCATTTAACTAGGGCTTGGAGAAGGGCCGTTCATGCTGGCAAGTTATGGACAGAGTGGCCTTATTTTGGGGGCCAATATGACCAGTAGAAGCATTTTCTCTTTGCCAAGGAGTAGTATTCATGGCAATTTATTTTTTAATTTTATGATCACTCCAGGCCTTTTTAAAGAGAAGGCATCATGTAAGTATAGTTTCCAGTTGAAAATAGGAATTTTATTTTCCATTTACATTTTTTCATTTGTTCATGCAGTAGCTATTAATTGGGGATCTAATATGATTATGGCATTTTTTTAGGTGTCCTAAGAGATAAAAAATAAAATAAGACCCTGGTACATGAACCAGCTATCTCTTTTATATGTAAAATCTTTTCTTTTTTTTATCTCTTGGCATATATACGTTAGAATTGCAATTACTTGATTGAATTTTTGGTCCTATATAAAGCACAACTTAAATTTTCATAAAAACCATTGTAGACCTGATTTGAAATTTTTGAAATTTTGATTTGACATCAAAGTTAAATATTATTAAGAAAATAAATCAGAATGTTATCCTTATATGGCCTTATCTGTCCTCAGACCTGGTCCCACATTTACCGGTTTGCATCTGCGGATCTATACTGGTCATATCCACTTGGTGCTCATTCTAACCAGTGGTTGGTGTCCCTTTCGGATCTGGCGATGCTCAGGCTATGTTATTGCTATACTAGCACTACTTAGAATCATGTATGAGGTATTGTATGAACTTAGGAAATATTTATTAAATGAATCAGATTTAACTTTTATATTTATTCTGAGAAATCTTCCAATTTCTTATTTAGAATGAATTGCTTTTTTCTAGTAAAAAACACTCCTTTAGTTCTTTTTAATCTATGAAAACACCTATCTTTTTGCATCTTCTCGTGCTCAGCAGAGGGACTTGCAAGTTTTAAGATATAATCGATGCCTTTGGAATCATATATTGGATTTAAGTGAGCTCTTTATTTGATAATTCATAATAATTGATGTTTTTAATATAAAAATCCTAATGGATTTAAACTAAAAAATTCGAACTTAAAAAAATTAAGATCTAATAAGCCTAAAATTTCAATTCAAAAACCTTTATATCATGGGTTTTACAAATATAAGGAAAGCATTTTGAAATGCTTAACAAAAAAGGATGACATTTCTCAAATGCTTTATAGTTTGTTCATTAGCCATTTGATCATCTATTGAGAAACAGACAATAATGTTGAACGAGTAGTTTTTATCCTAATGCAACAATATCACTTGTAAGAATATTTACCCATTAAGAACCCAGTGATATTGAAATGCAATGGCATGCCTAAATTGGATCTATTTCCCTATTCTTTGATATCACTCAATTTAGCCATTTGGAGATTCTGTGCGTTTGAAAATGTTAAAGCTTGTAAATACAAAATATGTGTCCAATTAACCATTCAATTCCTTGTATGAAATTGTGTGCTCTGGGCTCCTAGGTTGATATCTCCCCCTCACCCCCCCACCCCCGGGGACATGAGAAATCATTTAAAGAATAGAATTCAGCAAAGACTGATCTTTTTGAGCTGCTGTCACTGTTATTCATTATATTAAAATATTAATTTTCCTTTTAGAGCTCTTATAATTCATTTCTGAAATCATTAAGATTAGTATTAATTATATATGACAGTTGTATAGTTCTATTTTTGTCCACTTTATAAATATATTTATAATGCTGATGTTGATGATCTGCTTTCTTCAGAGAACCCAGGGGGTGTCAAACACACTGCTCTATGTTTTACAGCATTGGCACTTATTTCCTTGGAATCTGCTGAAAGGCCAAACTATTTTCTGTATGTCCATGATGATGACACTCTTAGTTTGGAACTGTGGCAGGCGAATTCAGCCTTCCATCGGAGAGCCACATTTTTCCACCATCAGGGGCTCTGGATTCCTGGTTACAGTGCATTTGAGTTATACAGCAAGAAAGGCTTTTTCATCATCTTCACAGATTCTAGTGTCAAAGCATCAAAATATGATGATTCTGAAGAATTCAAACATTCAAGTAGCTTCAGCATAGAAGGTATGGTTATTGAGATTTTCACAAGGAGAATCAATATATAATTTACATTATGGCAAAATATTAATCATATTTCAATTTTTAAGTCATTCCTAAAGGAGTACAAGTAGATCAAATAGTATGACCTTGGGTGAGTAGGTTTCTTAACCTCTTTGTCCTTCAGTTTGTGTGAAATTAACATAAGGGAAATAATAATATCTACTTTGTAGAGTTAATTATATCACATAAATTAAGTGGTAAACAGCTTAAAACAGCCCTAAGTAATGTTACTTTTAATTGTGGCCCCAATTATTGCTTTCAGTAATATCCGGATTTTGGAAATAGAGTTTCCTCACATCTCTTGGGTCTACTGTTTGTACTTACTTTTTCTTTCCTAGAAGATAGCTTCTCAATAACCTGATTCTTAATGATAAAGACAGCATGTCTATCTCTGTTTTTTGAATAGCAGGGTATCTAGTTCCATTGATCTCTGGAAGATTTCCCTGGTTCAGTGGAAGCCTGACTTTGTTTCTAGAAATTCTTAGAATTGGGATCCCTGGGTGGCACAGCGGTTTGGCGCCTGCCTTTGGCCCAGGGCGCCATCCTGGAGACTCGGGATCCAATCCCACGTCGGGCTCCTGGTGCATGGAGCCTGCTTCTCCCTCTGCCTGTGTCTCTGCCTCTCTCTCTCTCTCACTGTGTGCCTATCATAAATAAATAAAATAAAAAATTTAAAAAAATGTTTAAAAAAAAAGAAATTCTTAGAATTTTATAACTATTGAATTTTCTGAATTTCAGAGAGGAATCTTCACTGCATCATCTGATGTTTAAAAGTCATGATTTATTTTCAAAATCTAGGAGCTTGACATATACCTTGGGTCTCCCAAAGAAATTGTTTCATTTTAACACTTCATTCATTTCATTCATTCATTTTCCTTTCTCTTGTGGATAAATTTCTGCAAACCTTCATAGTCTTTGGATTTTAGAAATTCAGACAAGCTTCAATTTTTTGCCTATTAAGAAGGGTTTCTGTACTGATTAGAAAATGAGTCACTGACATGCTTATTACGACATTCTATGGAGTAGATATGATATTTTTACCTGAGTTTACTTAAAAATTGAACATTATGAACCTCTATTTCCCCTCCAATCTAGAAATCTGCTCCATTAGACTAAGACCCAGTGGCCCAACCTGAATTTTGGAGAAGTGCTGCCAAGGGCATTATCAGCATGTCAGAAATTGGTATCTTTGTGGGAAGGAAAGACCCCTAGGAAACTCTAGGGGTCTACTCTAGTCTTGGAACCAATCCTCTGTCAGGATCCACAATTCCAGTGACCCAGATTTAATGGCCACTTGAACCTTTGGATGCATAGATGCCTTCTGAAAAGTTTTATTTCCCTATTCATACTTTGGAATTGCATTCAGTATCCAGAATCTGAGAAATATAACCTCTACCCTGAACTTTCTCCTTTGTGGAGTTCTTCTTCAGAGATAATTTTGGACTGCTACAGAAAGACTGTTTTATGTTGTAGGAAGAGGAAACTACTGGCAGAGTTTGCAGGAGAAAACTCTTCAATCTTCAACCAAGGGAGGTTTTATAACTGTTAAACATGTATTATTAAAATCCATTCATTTATTTCTGTCATCAGATAATACTTATCATGTGCAAGGCAATGCTGTAAGTTCCGTGAGAAGAACAAAGATGGAATGCTCTTCCTAGGTTTGATGTCAGCAAACATGTCTTTGGTCTTAAGCATTTTCCTAATTGTTTGAATTTGGCAAGTCATCTGGCTCCTGTGAGCCTCAATTTTTTCATTAATAAAATGAAAACAATACTCAACAGGCTTACAAGAATAAGATAGAATAATAGACAGAAAATTACTTTGCAAAAAAGTAAATTTCCAAACAAGTGTTCTATATTATTATGATGTGTAAATCATGAGAACCCTCCGAATATAAAGAGAAAAGATTTTTTAATTTTCTTGGCTTTCTCCAACTGCTGGCTTTTTAAAATCTTTGGAAGGTAGACTAACAATTACATGTTCAATCTTACCATGAAATTCTTTCATCACCAAGCAATTGCAATTCCTTTTCCCCTAGCGCTGTCTTTTCTACGGCCTTACGGTCAAGGAGGGGTCAAACCCTAGAAGGGTTACTATCATAAATCATTACTTTTCAAGCTGTACATCAAAAATATGTGCAAATAGAGACTTTATTTTTCCCCCCAGAAATCCAGGCAGCAGTGCCCTACAGGAGGATGTGTGAATGGAGATATGAACCTTGTGCCACTCCCTGCTTTAAAACATGTAGCGACCCTGAAGCACAAGCATGTAAATTTCTTCCACCGTAAGTCATGTTTAACTATCCAATGAGCACATTCCAGTACTAGCAGATTCTTCTCTTGGTGGATTTTTTTAGAACTTTAAAAAAAAAAAACTTCTCAAGAATAATTTGTATGTGCTCTATACTTCTAATGAGGCCATTTCATTTTATTCAAGCAATAATTATTGAGGGTCTGCTTTGTGGCAGGAAATCTAGCTGATACAAATATAGCAGTGAACAAAACAGTTAAAGTACCTGCCCTCATGCAGCTTATACTTTGTTGGGTTAAGGCAGAGAGTAAACAAATAAAAACATAAATATGTAATACAATATATTGTTAGATGGAGATACGTGTTATGGAGAAAAATAAAGGAAACTAAGGGAGACAGAGAGCATAAGACATGTGTGTGTCTTTGCTCATTAATGTAGGGTGGCCAGGGAAAAACACATGAACAAGATAGTGTGTGGTCAGAGATATAAAGGAAATGAGGGAACTGGCAAAATGGATATCTGGGGAAAGAGTCTTTCAATCTGAAAACAGTGCAAAGGTACTGAGGTAGGAATGTGCTTAGTGTGTTTGAAGATAACCAAAGAAGTCAGTTAGTTGGAGCAAAGTGAGCAAAATTGAGAGGTAGGAGATGAAACCAGAGAATCGCAGTGTGTGAAAATCATACTGGGCCTTATGGTTCATTGTGAGGACTTTGTTGTTGTTTTTTATTTTCTCTGAAAAAGCCCTAGTATATTTTGGACACAGGAGTCACATGATTTGATTTATGTTTAAAAAGTTCCTTGGGCTGTTGTACTGACTGATGGGGAGGAGAAGGACAAGGGCAAAGCTGGTTAGTAATTCAAATAAGACATAAAGGGGATTTAACTAGGTGGGTAGCCCTGAAAGTTATGAAAAATGTAAAGATTCAGAATATAAATTGAACTTAGGGTCATGAGGTATGCTAATTTAATATCAATTGATTTCGTATTAATTAAGAGAGAAAAAGGAGTTAAACTCGAGTGTAGACCTTGGCAATTTGTAGGTCGACCATATAAAATTGCTGCTTTTGTAGTAAAAACTGGTCAAATATTAAGAAATTCAAAGGGTTCCACTTACTGGAATGACTTAGTTGTTGTTTACCGAGGTAAGGAGGATGTTAGGAGGAGCAATCTGCAGGAAAAGTCAGGGATTTAATTTTTTTTTGAGGGGGGAAGGAATTTAATTTTGAGGATTTTAGATTTGAGTCTGAGAATTATTCATTTAATTTGACAAAACAGAGAATAGGAAGAGGCAAAATGGAGACAGAGCATAAACAGCTTTTCTCTCTTTTTTTAAAAAGGAGTTTTGCTGTAAAGGAGAACAAAAAAAGGAACAATAATAGGAGGGAATTTTTTTAAAGGATCATTTTACATGAGGCATTTATGAGCTTCTTTTCTCTGACAGATTCTGGCACTACAAAAGGTCCTGGTCATATGAATGAATGAGACACGGCACCTCTTTTAAGGAGCTCCCAGTCTTTAGGAAGAAGATAATGATAATACAGTGGGGAGAGGGCTAAGCAATAAGGACACCAGCTAGCACCCTGTGGTCTTTGTAGTGAGGGCTGTGAAGTGGGTAATCGCTTTATCCCCATTTGCAGGGGAAAAAACCCACAGAGGCGCAGAGAGGGGACACAGTTTGCTCTCAGACAGTTTGCAGGGCCCCTGAAGCCAGGCTTTTAACCTCAACAGGGCATGAAGTGAGGTGGGAGCAGAGAGAAGGGCATATTTATATTTATTTTCCTAAAAATAAGAACAGCCAGTTCTTTATGAAGACACGGTCAGCATTCACTTGGACCTCTTGTATTTGCACATCTATTTCCTGCCTCTTCGGGGAGCCATCAGAAGGAAGGGACACAAGGGGGTGGGGAGCAGAGTCAGGAGGGCACAAGGGAAAGGGAGGAAAAAGAAAAGAGGGCAGGGAGCATGGCCAGCCTGGCCCAAGCGAGGACATGAGGGATACTTTGGAGAGGCATGGAGCCGGTTCATTACTTCTTGTGGTATAACCAGGCTCCTGGGCCCTGCAACCCAGATTCTCAAGGCTTCCCTCGTTTGGTCTGTAGCTATTCCCAAGCTTCTGGCACGGTATGGAATGGTTTGGAAACAGAGAAGAGATTCAGGATGAAACTTTGCCTCTGCCAAGCTGTGTCTCATTTCCACCTCTTTCAACCTCTCCCCCTGCCCTGCACCAGGGGACCTAATTACTGCTCCTCCTTGCAAGTGCAGTCCTGCAGGGAGACTCTAGTACCTCTGCACCCCTCCTCCAGGTCCCCAGCAGAGCCACCATCCTCATTCTGGATGGCTGCAGTCTCTGGCACAGAGCAAGGGTTTAAAAACAAAAATATCTAGCAAAAATGAGAACTTCTATGAGAAAAGATGCCCACCAGCATACCGTAAGGCCCATGTGTAAATCTGGTAGTTCCTGTTAGGTAATGTTATGAAGAGATGGTATACGCCTGAGGCATTTATTTATGAGTCAGAAGTTGAACAGAGTATCAGTTGTATGGCAAAATAAAGAAAAATCTAATCTTCTTAACAAGGCATGTTAAATGAATAAGTTACTATTGTTTGCAAAATATTTTAAGAAGGTGGCTGTGGTTTTGATTTGCATAAAACAACTACAAGGTAATTGAGTTGCACCAATCACCGCATCACAAAAGTAACATTTATTTCGTTTAATGATAACAACTGGCCATAGTCTCTTCAGCAATATATTAACTTGAATTTTTCTTTTTTTGGTTGACAAAGTTTAGAGTAGAAGAGGGATATCATATACCAGTTAAAGTTTTATTATTCAAGTTCGCTTTGTAAAATAAACGATTGGTCACATAAGCTAAGCTGTTTGTTTAAAAAAAATCATCTGTGAGGGAGGTATCCAAGAGATGGCTAAATGTGTCTCGTTAAAAGAGAAATTAGCCTTTTTTTTTTTTTTTAAAGCACTAGTTCATGGGTTTCCTTCCATGAACTAGTGCCCTCTGGTGGAAATATTTACTCTTAGTGTCAAGTTCCATTTTCATCTTGAATTGGAAAGAGGCCTTGAGTATTTTTAATTCAAATTCTTTACAGAAGTGGCAATTGGAAATGTCTAAAATTATTAAAAATATTATTACTAAATGCTAGTGTATTTGAAAGGCAGATAAGCAAGGCTTTTTATAGAAAAATATTTTCATTAATTCTCTCTAGTATGTATGAATCTAATAATTAGTTATACACAAAAGATTGCATTTATTTCCTTTGAATCAGAATAAATTGGACTCTGAGCTTCAACTGGACAAGAAAGAAAATGTAACCTCACTTGTTATATTGTCTTCATTCCCTTTGATAAGACGTCCAAGCCATAGCTTCTTTATTTTATTTTTTATTATTTTATTTTATTTTTAAAAGATTTTATTCATTTATTCATGAGAGGCAGACTCCCTGCAGGGAGCCCGATGTGGGCCTCGATCCCAGATCCCAGGATTACACCCTGAGCCCAAGGCAGGTGTTCAACCACTGAGCCACCCAGGCGTCCGTACCATAGCTTCTTGAAATTTGGGACCCTTGCCATGCTTCTGCGCCATGCATGAGAAGTGAAGATCCTTAGGAGAACCAGACATCCTGGACCTTGAAATCCAGTCTCCAAAGGTTTATATACAACCACATCCTCCCAGGACTCTGCCAAACATTGGGGCTCTTAAGAAGGGCAGCTTCTGCTCCTCCCTTTCCCTGTCATCAAAGAACAGCAAAAATGTTCCACCTCCATCCTTCCCACCTAGAGATTCCCAGTATCTTTCCAATGAGTTTAGGGTTTACTCATGGCCAGGGAGAGGCACTCAAGTCTTGTTCAGCCAGTGTCCTTAAGGATATTTAAAAAGCATCTCTATCTGCTGAGATTTGGGGGAGTGTAGGAGGGGAAAGTACCACAAATGTAGATTACAATCACAATAAATGAATCTCCTGCATTTCCAGTGATTTATAGAGCGTGGCTTTAGTATGTTCCAAACATAAGCGTATGTTTTGATAATTCTGTGTTCAAATTCTTCATTAATCATGAGCGATATCCCTTCACCATCCCCTAGGGATTGGAATTTCATAAAATGAAGTATGATGGGACGGTAGCAAATGGAGCACTCCTTAGTGCTTGACAAAGAGAATAGAAGACTTTCAGGAAGAATATGTCTTAGTTGCATATATTAAATGCAGTAGTTTTTATATTTTAAACTTTTTTCACTTTGATTTTTTTTTCCATGTAAAGGGTTGAAGGATGCTTGCCCTACTGCCCTAAAAATATGATCCTTGATGAGGTCACCCTCAAATGTGTTTATCCAGCAGACTGTAAGTGGGAAACTTACCTAATTTATTCTGAAAAATGATACACTTGACTATTTTTTTTTCTCTGCTGATAGCAAGTGGTTGTAAGCAGAAGTTTTAGATAACAAACTTTTATAAGATTCTTCTTTAATATCCCTTCCACGGTTTTTTGTTTCTCCTTACCTTCTAAAACATATTCATCTTCCATCTAACATCCCTCTTGTACTCTCTCTTCCAAAACATTTTTCTTGAAGCTAAAGATCCCTATAGGAAGTATATATGGGTCTCATTTTAAACATAACTGATTAAGGAAGAGTCTGTGTTTTTTTGTAGGCATTCCTCTGATTCCCACAGAACCAGCATTAATGCCACCAGGTAAGCCATCTCTACCCATGTTTATAGCTATTGTTGCCTTTTGAGACCTAAAATTAGCATTATGTAATTGAAGTCTTGGCACATTTATAACAGCTCCTGGCATCGGTACTATCCTATTGACTAGAAAACCCAGCAGTCACCCTATTTCATTGCGTAGCTGCTCACTGGCTCAGCGTACCAGGTTTTCTGAATGGCTCCTCCATTTGGTTCACCTCTTCTTCCATTTTGGTGGTATGAATGACAAGGACTCCCCACTCCCCTCACATTTTAAACCTAGAATTTGGGTTTCACTAAATGTTGCTTAAATTTTCACAGTGAGTGAGTTCACTCTAAAGAGATGTTAATGCAAATGAAGTCATCCTTTGGGCACTTCCATTCCCATTGCTGTGTCCTGTCCCAGCCTCTGGAATAGCTATTCTGGCTCAGACCTCGCTCTCTCCCTCTCTATGAAATTTGGCTTAGGAAAAGATTTGGTAAATCTACTCACACAGTAAGGTTTGACAAACAATGTATTATTTTTCCTGAAATTATACTTTAGAAAAGTTCAGATACTTATTCTTTTTTTTTTTTTTTGGTTATATTATTATGGTTTAATTGTATTTCTGTTTAAATTATCTGCTAAGAAAGGCAAGTAGGTGTTGTGACCTTACATAGGAGTTACGGATTTCATATTTGATGCTAAGAGCTTTTTAAATAAAAATGTTCTGAACCAACTATCTAAATAAACAAGTTTTAAAATCGAAGTGCAGGTGGCCTACAGACACCTCCCTACAGCTATCACTATTACCGCTATTCTTATCAGCTTCTATTTATCAAGTGCTTAGTCTATGCCAGGAATCGGACTAACCAGTTGCGGTAAGTTTAATCCTTGTAAGTCATTAGAAGTTTCCATGACTCTGTGCTTATTGTGGACCAGAACTTCGTTTCCTCTTCTGTGACTTAAAAGTTTATGATGATAAAAATAAAAACATTTAAGTCTGTATTAAGTTTCATATTTTCTAGAAGATGCAACATCAGTATATCATGAACACTACTCCTAGGACCAAGAAATGGAATTTTTGTTCTTCTTTATTCTGTAAGTTAGAACCTACAAAATAAGTGTAACATTGAGGTTACTTAGAGAATTTATTTAACTGAAAAGTCAATTTTCTCTTACCTTATTGGATAACAAAAAAGCTTCTAAAGACTGGATAATTGCCTTCCAAAAGATGTCCACCTCTTAATCCCAAAATTTGTGAGTATGACCTTACATGCAAAGGGACTTTGCAGATGTGAATAAGTTAAGGATCTTGAGGTAGGGAAATTATCCTGTATTACCCAAATGTGTCCAATATAATAACAAGGGACTTAATAAGACAGTGACAAGAGGGTGAGAGCCAGAGAAGGGGACAAGATGACAGAATCAGAAGAGGAGAAGGGAGAGAAACGTGAAGATGTTATGCTATAACTCTGAAGATGGAGAAAGGGACCGTAACCAAAATCCTCAGGCAATTCCGAGTTGGACAAAGGAAGGAAACCGATTCTTCCTTGGATCCTCTAGAAGGATGCAACCCTGCAGATACCTCAGATTTTAGGACTTTTACTTCTAGGGCCACAAGATAATTAATTGGTGATGTGTTAAGCCACTAAATTTGTAATAATTTGTTACAGCAGTAACAAGATATTAATTTTTATTTTTAAATCATTTTAAAAATATTTTATTTATTTATTTGAGAGAGAGAGAGAGAGAGAGAGAGAGAGAGTGCACAGATGAGGTATGGGGCAGGAGGGTAGCCAGAAACAGACTCCCTGCTGAGCAGGGAGCCCGATGTGGGGCTCGATCCCAGGACCCCAGAATCATGACCTGAGCTGAGGCAGACTCTAAACTGACTGAGCCCCCAAGGCACCCCTGAATATAGTCACTTCTAGGCAATATCAATAATGGATACTAATTATAGCTAGACAAAATTTCAACCATTCATTTGGGTGGTTCTGTGGTCCTTCAAGACTTTGAGCATTTTGGAGATAAGTTTAGTCCTAACAAAAAAGCTTCTAAAGGTATCTTGCAAATTTTTTACCAATCACATCTTCCCTTCCCATGGATCACTCCTTTACCGCACCCACCAGCTGGTGGTCCACACATGGTTCACAGCACCATTTATCCTGCTTGCAAGGAACATGTTCTAAGGATTCACTAAGGGAAATGAGTCAACTTCACTACTTATTTTTAAAAGGGAACAATATTTGTAACTCCTGAGCATCTTTAGTAATACTGATATTTTTACCTGTTCAAACAATTGTGTTGAAACTCTCAAGATAGTGAAGATGTTTATAGAAGGTGGTGAAAACTCAGAGCTCTGGAATAAGAATTCCCAAGTTTGAATTTTGCCCCGATACTTACTAGCTTACCTGTCTAGACCTAAGTTTCCTTATCTGTAAAATGATAAGAGTATTGTCATCTACTTTACAGAGTTCTTGCGAGGAATAAATGAAATAATCTGTATAAAAATCCATAGCACAGTTTCTACTACACGAAATTCCCTACATGATGGGTACCATTCCACTAATGGAAAGGATATCTTCATTTCAAACAGGTCCAGAAACAATTACTCCATCAGACTTCACTGTATCTGACATGCTAACGCCAACGCCGGGTTTGGAATGTGAGGTATGGCTGGATAATATATTCCAGCTACTTGCATTTCCTTATAGCATCTGTTCAAGTCTCTGTATCACTATCCAAATGCTATTAAACTGCTTTTGCTATGCTCTCTAGTCCATCTTTGCCAAAAGATAATAAAAAATATGCATCACATTTTAGCAGGGGTTTTTTTTTGTGCCCCCTCTGAGGCACAAATACATTTATATTTTCTTAACTAGTTTAGATATGTCCTTCTAATTAAGATTCTGGTCAAATTAAGGAAAACAAAGTTCAAATGGGGTCATAAGTGTGGTCTTTTAATAAAAAGTCAACTGACGTAGGCTTTTCTGTAAGGCAGGCATTCAAAAATATTTATTAAGCAGCTATTATATGCCAGGCACTATGCCAGATAACAAAGATACATTGGCGAGCAGAAAAAGATAAGCTCATTGGACCCCAGAGCTTGTAATTGTCTTGGCTCTCACTTTAAACGTGCCTCTTGTTAGATAAACCAACTGTTCATTCCACCAATATTATTTAGCGCCATTTTTGGCCAAGTACTATCCAAGTACCATAGATAAAACAATATAAAAGCAAACAAAACTTCATGACTTTATAGAATTTATATTCTGTTGGAGGCTCAAAGATAGCCACTAAGCAAAATAAGTTGCTAAGTTATAGAAAATCTTAGAAGGTGCTGCTAGGGGAAAAAAAAAAATAAATCTATTTTCAATGACATGCTCAGAAAATCCTCACTGATAAGGTAACTTTATAGTAAAAGATCTGAAGAAGTTCAGAAACAGCCACACAGAGAACCAGGGCAGTAGAATAGCTGTGGGAACCAGGAAATAGGGTTTCAGGCCGAAGGATCCGCAAGTGGAAAGGCTCAGAGGTAAAAATGTACCTGACATATTAAAATAATAATAAGGAAACCAGTAAGTAAGTAAGCAACAAGATTTAAAAAATGAGATTATTTAAAGCCTTGTAGATGATTGTAAAGACTGTGGCTTTGATTTTAAAAGACTGGAAAACATCAGGTATTTTTGAGCAGAGAAATTACATGATCTGATTTGTTTTAGGATCATTTTAGCTGCTGTGTTGAGCGTAGGGTGTAAAGAGACAACAGAACCAGTGAGGAGGCTATCATGGGAATTAGGCAGAGATGATGGTGGCGCTGACCAGGAGATAGCAGTGGGGATGGTGACAAACGTCTGGGTTCAGGGTTTATTTTGAATTTAGAGGTCACAGAATTTGCTGAAAGATTAGATGTGTGGTGTGAGTGAAACAGAGGCATCAAGGATTCTAAGATCTTTGCCCTGAGCAATTAAAGAATAAAGCTGGCATTAATCAGGATGGGGAGATTGTGGGAAGTGAATGGGGTGAGTGTTATCAAGAATTCAATTTTGCCTTGTAAAGACTGAGATTGCTCTTAGACATCAAAAAGCTGCAAATGTATGGATCTTATAGACAGAGATCAGAGATCAAGCTGAATTAATTTTGGGGGATTCTCAGTGATGGGATGAAACCACAAAGGGAGTGAGTGTAGATAGAGGAGAGAGGAAGGAAGAAAGACATGATGGGAAACAAGCAAAGGATAGTGAGTAAGAGGAAACGGAGGAGATTGTAGGTGGTCTGGAAGCCAGGGAAAGTAGTAAAGAAGATGGAGTAATAAGCTGTCCTAAATCTGTTAGTGGGTCAAGTAAGGTGAGGTCTGAAAAATCATCATTGGATTTAGCAACAAAGAGTTCATTGGTGACCTTGTTTAAAAAGTTTCAGTAGAGGAGAAGGTAAGCTTCTTTTAGGCAGTTTGAGATGTTTGTAGAGGCTTTAGTTTTTTCTGACTGCTTTTGTTTTCCTGGTTAAATGGAAAGTAGGGTCAATCCTGGGAGCTGATACAATTGCCCACAGAAAATTTTGGAAAATCAGACTTGACTATTTGCCTCCTTTTGGCTCTTAAATTTAGAATCACTCACTTAATAGCCTCACTGTTTAGCAAGGGATTAAACTCTTTTACCCTTTTTTTGATCATATATAATGTTGGGATGGTAGAAACTGACTCACAAAATTTAGGGAGAAGCAAATGAAATAAGCTACTGTTAGTGCACGGCATATGATCGATGCTAAATAGGTGTTAAATTTTCTTCCTCATCCCCTGAAATGCAGTATAGAATAGTGGTCAAAATCACAGATTCCAGAATAACAATCCCCGAACTTAGATTGTGATTCTACTACCTATGAAATATGGAATCTTGGGCAAGTTACTTTGACTTTCATCCTCCTGCTTTCCTCAACTTTAAAACAGGAAAAAACAATGATACTTGGCTCAGAGGACTGTTGTTTTGGGAATGAAATGTGTTCATTAGAATACTATCTCAAACACAGTGACATAAATGTCTGATCATTGCTATAATTATTACCATAATTTAAATACAATAAAATTATAAGTTTTGAAAAATCTACCACTGATTTTTTCTTATTTATCTATAAGTCTGAAGTATATCTAAAAATTAATTTGTAATGATTTTATCCAGGTGCTATAAGACTAATCTCACATATGAATTTTTAATGACATGTTTGTAGTGTTTAGTAGTGATTTTTTAAAACTGACACTAACAGAGTTGTAATGATATACTAGCTTTTCAGGACATATGAGGGCTTAGATCTGTTCTTTATGACGTCTGTTTGCAAAACACTAAATCAAGACAATTTAGGACAAGACATCAATTGACTCTGATGTCTGAGTATATGGGCGATTCTGATATCAAATCAATACTAAGGTAAAACTTGAGTTCAAACTGAGTATTTTAGAGAGGATACATCAACAAAAATTCTTGTGGAATTCTAATTATCTTTCAGAAACTTTCATATTTAGGAAACATACACCATGGACAACGTGAATGGGGAATTAAAAAGTTAATTGAAAATATTTGTTGAAAATAGAAAAAAAGAAAACTAATTTGCTTTTTTATTAACAGCCTCAACAATTTGATCCTGTTTACAACTGTAGCCAGTATATATGCCTTAATATGGAATGGCACTTGTTCAACTGGTCTCTTAATTGCCCAAAGGACGTGGAAATGCCTGACTGTGGTTTCCGGGGAAGACCCGTTCAGGTGAACAGGGATATCTGCTGCCCTGAGTGGGAATGTCCTTGTAAGTCTGCATTTCTTACATGGCAGTCAATTTTCAGCCAGGAGGAGATTGTTGCTTTTTTTGAGCTGATCACCTCACTCATCATGCCAAAATTATTGAACTTTCTTCATTTAATTTCTGATTTTTATTTCCCAATATGTAACTTTTACAGTTGCTTCTTGTCAAACATAATAACATGAGTTAAAAAAAATTTAAGGATCAAACATTACTACAAATACAAATAATTGGTTGATAGACCAAATCCACTGTCTACCATTTTTTTTTTTAGGTCGCTGTTCCATGTTGTCAGAACTGAGCATTATTACATTTGATGGAAATAATGCAGCATTGTATAGTATGGCTTCTTATATCTTAGTAAGAATTCCTGGGGAAATTATCATTGCTCATATTGAAAAATGTTCCATGAATCAGGTAGGTTATCATTCATTTTTGTGTCATTTCTTTATAAATCTATAGCTGACGTACACTGCAACATTAGATATTCTCAGAGCAAGAAGGGACTCAAGAACTCCCTGAGATTTATCTTCTAGTACTTAAGACAAAAAATGTTTCATGTGAATATATTTAAAGGCATGTAAAATTAATTCAAATAATGTTTGTTAAAAAAGTCAAGTGATATATTTTTATACATTTTTTTTCAGAATGGAAATTCCCCTAAAAAGCTAGTGAGTATTTGCAAAGTGTTTCATAAATTTTTTCTCTTTATTGCTAAAGTTATGTTTAACTCCATAAAGTTTTAATATTTTTTTCAATTAAGACATCCTCTGGAAGAATGTATGGACTCTGTTTTAAGAAGTTAAATTTGACAACATCTATACATAAAATACTTGTTAATCGGGCAGCAAGAAAGGTAAGAGCACAAAGTTAAAAGATATCCTCACATTAGAGAAAATTAAGAAATTATGTTAAATATAATTATTTCCAAAAATGAGGAAAATTAAACATATTGGAGTTTCATTGCTATTGTGTTCAATCATTCTTTTCAGGGACAGTCAACAAATATGTTTCTTCATATTACATTTCTCCTTCTGTAATGTCCCAACTGTTGCAAATATTTTTCCCCCTTGTGAGGTTAACTGTAACAGCATGTCAAATACATGAAAGCCCTCTCGGATAATGTGAGTGCCCAATTTCTTAGTGTCGAGTTAACAGTGTTTTAAATTAGACAAAGTGGAAATGATATAAAAAAGGAGGAATCACAAGGTTGAAAAAAGTAGTTAGCTAAGAATATCAGAATGCAGACCACCATGAGAAAAAATAGTTTCGAAGTACTGATAATGTTAATTTTTTTAATGAATATGTGATAGCTAGAATAGGAAAAAATGAAGAAATATTTAACTATTGAAATAAACTGAAGAAGGAGGAGGTGTTATAAAAAAAAGATTGGAAAAAGCCATTTGGTTTTATAGGAAAAACCTTTACTCCAAGGGGTATTTATTTACTAGAGACAAGTGAGTGATAAAGCTGGATACTTCACTTATATGGTTCTCTCAGAGATGTAAGAAAATAAGGTGTAAAGATTTTGCTAAAATGACTGAGATGTTACGTGCTTTCTAGAAATAATTCTGCCTTTTTTTAGCACAGGCCAAACATTCTAGAGTGGAAACAATATTAAAATGGGCCTAAAATATAATAAGGTGTTAGAAAGCTTAATTTTAAGTAAAGAAAAATATATAAATGGGGAAATTGTTTAGATAATAGCATTTGTATATACCTTTGATTTAATCCAGATATATTAACAGGAGGAAGTGGATGGGAAATAAATTTAAACTCAAATCTAATCAGTGCTATTAGTGAGCATTTGGGCCAAAGGGCTTAGCTTTAGCTTCAACTGAATTCATCTCTGGTCAGGTATTGAGTTAAAAGCTGATTATTTAAAAATTATTTAATGAGAGTTTACATGATAAAGCAACAAGGTCCTGCTCTCTAGTAACTTGTAGCTGTATGTGAGGTGCTTCAATGTAATTGCTGATTAGAAAGCGGTAGGGGGCATAGTGATAGAGTATGACTCATATATCACAGAAACAGGTCCCTTAATGCAGTTTATAGGAAGGTCGAATAGGTATTTTTGGAGGAGGTGACACCCAAGAGAAATCTTAAAGGAAGTGGAAATCAACTAGGGCAGGAGTAAGGATGTTTTAGCCTGTAGGCAGCAGAATGAGGAAGATATAAAGTGGAAAAATTGGATGGTTGGTGAGACATGACCCAAAAAGTTACTGCTGGTTCCATGTCTTTGTCATTACTTGAAACGGTTTTTCTAAATATAATCCTTGGATTGCCTACATTTGTATTACCAATAATACATGCTAAAAATACAGAGTCTAGAGACCCATCCAAACAGGAAATTGAGTCGCTGGGAAACTTCCTCTGTGCCAAGCTTGGTAGATGACAGTTAGGAGTATTATAGGTGAACACTGATTTAGAAGATCAAGGAAAGGATCCAGGTTAAAGAAAACATCCTGAAAAATAACTTTATTATCCTATGTTCGTATTAGTAGATAATGGTGTAATTAACATAAATTGACAGAAACATCAGAAAAGCATAGGTAACACGGAAGAAAGCTTTGAAGAAACTTTAAAACTTTAAGTTTTGAAGAAAATAAGGGGTAACAAGGTTAGAACAAATACTGAATGTAGCAAGACACAACAAAGGAATAATAAAGGAGCTTGGAGTTGTGAGAAGCGGTATCAGGCAGCAGAGAAATAATTTTTTAGAAACTTAGGAAGTAGTTTGTATTCAATGAGAAGTAATGGAATCATATGAATTCTACTTTTAATGAGTATATATTTAAACATACACATTTTTCTAACAGTTGTCAATTCATCGTGTTATTTTAGGTAGAAGTGGATTCTATTGTTGTGCCTCTGCCCTTTTCAAGTCAAGAACTGTCCGTAGAAGATTCTGGTACCATGTATGTGATTACGACTCCAGCTGGACTAATCGTGAAGTGGGCTCACCTTACAGGGATCATAGACATTCATTTTGGCCATGGATTTAACTTGTTATCTTACACAGAAGGACTCTGTGGTGAGCATTGCTCTTCAAATCTGAATTTCTTCCAATTTTTTTTCCTGTTCACATTACACCATTTTGCCCCACTTTTCATATTTGAGGTGTGACATTAATTTTCAGTTCCCCATGTGAGTACTACAGAAAGTGGCGACTTTCAATAAATGGGCTAAGAAGGAAGAAATAATAGTTCAAGTCACATATTTTTTGGGAAATACATGTTTACTACTACTACTGCGATACTACTTATATTCTTGCTAGCTCATCTTTATTAATTGTTAGTAAAGTGCTAAGCCTTATTTGACATACTTGAATTTATTCAATTCTAACAGTAGCCCTCATAAATTGGTATTAATTTGTAAGTGAGAAATAGGAGTTCCAGAAAGATTAAAGGCTTGAATAAGTTTGTTTCTTCCTTATTATGTTAAAATTTGAAATACGGGAAAACTTAGTTGCTTAAGCCACCTTGAAAGTTACATACAGGGAACACATCATTCTCAATATTTTCCCCAGTTTTGCTATAAAGTGTAATGCCTAGATGTGTCTTTACAACTAGCTTAATATCACATCATATCACATAGACACATAGTTATAAGCCAAAGGATACAAATTAGAGACACCTCTAGGTACACAACAAAATAAAAAAACTATAATGCTGGCTTTGATGTCTGATGGAGGCTATTCTCTTTGTAGCTCTGTGCTCTTAAGGTGAACATCAGTTTCCACATCTTTCAAATAAAAATAGCCACATTCTACTATCTTCGAGATTGTTGTTAGGGTTGTATATGAAAGTTAATGTCAAACCCTTAATGCATTGCTTACTACACACCATCAATGAATGTTAGCTTAGCAAAAAATATCTACTGTAATCTCACTCAATGAGTAAAAGTTTACTGACCTTCTGAGTGTTTTGACTCCGTGCTTGTTGCTGGCAACTCAAAAACAGATAGGACTAAGTCCTTTGTCCTAACAAAAGACATAAAGCAAAATTTCTTCTTTAAAGCATTTAGTGCAAAGTTTGGCTAAAAAGGTTTACATATTTCCTTGCCTATTTGTAGTGTGATAAACAGTACAAAGTTCTATGGGGACTGAAGGGTATCACTGTGGAAATAGTTATTCTTGAGTATGTATAGTATTGATTATACATAATAAATCAAGTTATTGGGTAATGCTTAGAGGCTTTAGGAATGCATATTTTCTCAGATGATTAACATTTCTATATGCTATGATTTCTGTTTGATCTTGTGGGGTTTTTTTCTTTCACTTATTGCCAGCTCATGCTTTTACACACTGTAGAGAAGGGGCTAGGATCACCTTTTTTGCTAACCAAGGGACAACCCTTAAAGTTCACGATGTCCATAGTGGGAAGAGTGGTTTTTGTGAATCAAATCTGGGTGCTCTCAGGTCTGAAAAAGTTGCAGCGAACAAGAGTGTGACCTAAATTGAAGATCCCAGAATGGGAAGTCTGTATGAATACCTTGTTCTATACAGTACTATGAAGTTTATAGGGCTGGTGGCTGGAGTTGCTAATAAAAACATATTTTTTCATTAGCAATTACCTTTTTCCAGGAAAGTTTAGACTTAAAAAATAGTAGCAGCTTTACAGTATAGCTCATTTCACTTGAGTTTTGTTTTAGTTGTTTGTTTTTGCATTGAACTCAGACCTTTGTATATTTACAAGGACAAGGCAATTACAGTAGCAGCAACTTTTATGATATTAATATGCCTACTTGAGGATTAAGATTTTTTTTTAATTTTTTTAAATTTTTATTTATTTATGATAGTCAGAGAGAGAGAGAGAGAGAGAGAGAGAGAGGCAGAGAGAGAAGCAGGCTCCATGCACTGGGAGCCCGATGTGGGATTCGATCCCAGGTCTCCAGGATCGCGCCCTGGGTCAAAGGCAGGCGCTAAACCGCTGCGCCACCCAGGGATCCTGAGGATTAAAATTTGATACTTGAAGAAAATGTTCAAGTTATACCTTTTATAGACAGAGCCTTGGGGATTAAGAAAGATTATGTCTTAAGGTAGGGTGGGATTCAGATCAGATAAGGGTTCTGGGCCATTTCTCTGTACTTCCCTTGGCTCTGTACTCCACTGGATTAAGAGTAAGCTTCATTCTCCATCTGGCCTTCCTCAGGAAACTAGAAGCTACAGCAGGTCAAAGCATGATAATCAATAGGTCATGTCATCCTAAGGAAGGAATATTGTCTGTGTCTTAGGATTCCAGGTCAGATCCTGTTTGGCACTGGTTGTCCAAATGTTGAATGTAGCTGTGTGTCTAGATGACTGCCTGACCTGACTGTTTTAGTACCTCCAGCAGTTGTTAACTCAAGGAAGTAAGGACTATCTTTGTTCCGATCATGGCCCTCTCCTGTAGTGGTGACGGGGCAGGGCTAAATTCCTGAAATTTAGATTTCAGGAATTTAATGTTTTCAGGTAGGGTTTTCCTTGGGGGAATGGCTGTGTGGGAGGCAATCACCAAATGCCCACTATTCTAAGGAATATCTTGGAAAGCTTAAGAACTAGTTCTTCAATTAGAAGGTAGTGGTAATAGTGAATAAGTATGGGAACAGAATCCATCTCCTCTTTCTTCATTTTCTATCATCTTTTCACATTTCTTAACTTCTAGAATTGTAGTTTCTTTTTATTTTTTATTATTTATTATTTTTTTGTAGTTTCTTTTTAATCTGGTTAAGACAACTCTGTACTACTTTATCAAAGAATCAGATACATATTTTAAAAATTCCATCAACGTTAAAGTGAAAGGATATACATTTGGCACCTTGTTCAGTAAATAATTTACTCATTTAAAATCAATTATTAAGATGATTTATTTCTCCTGTCTACATTTGGTTTAAGTGAAAAAAATGTTTCCTTCTAAATATCATATCTTTCTAGGAATTTGCAATGAAGATCCAGATGATGATCTAAGGATGCAAAATGGCACAATTATTACAAATATGGAAGACATAGAATTATTTATTGAAAGCTGGGAAATTGAGAAATCATTTGAAGTAACAACAAGAAGACCTGTTAGGAATTGTACTGAGCATGATTGCAGTCACTGCATTGAGTTATTAAATAGGAGAGTTTTCATTCCATGCCATCATAAAGTAAGTCAAGGGCAACCATAAATAAGAACTGTCACATTAGACATGTTGAGAGTAAAGCCAATAAATTCCTATTCTTGCCATGATGTTCTTCTACCGAGAATAGTTTAGTCCCACACCTGCTGTCAGTATGCTCTGGAATTCAGAATCACTTACTTTTATAGATTTAAAGATATAGAAAGGATAATTATCTTTTTTCTCCTATTTTTTTTCAAAACTGTATCTACAGCTTTCAAGAAAAATGAAATTCTGTCCTATGAATAAATGCCTGTAGGAGAAAGAAATCAATATCACTTGATAACCCAGTAGAGAAACCAAGCCAGTGAGGATATTATCAGTTCTCTATGGTCTTGGCATCTTAGGTGTATACTTGTGATAGAACCTGTCATATATTCAATTTAAACCTTCTTTATTTGTCTCTAACTTTCTGACTTTATGTGACTAGTAGATATTTTAAATAATCTCTATCATTAAAAAAGATCCATTGTGGGGATCCTGGGTGGCTCAGTGGTTAAGCACCGGTCTCCAGCCGGGGCATGATCCTGGAGACCTGGGATCGAGTCTTACATCAGGTTTCCTGCAGGGAGCCTGCTTCTCCCTCTGCCTGTGTCTCTGCCTCTCTCTGTGTGTCTCTCATGAATAAATAAATAAAATCTTTTAAAATAAATCCATTGTTAGGGACACAGGACAGACCAATATAGCATTTCATGGATGATTTAATGAAAAGTTTGTGGACATCTAGCATTTAGTCCTTACAAGGCATCATGTTAAACTCCTATGATCCGAAGATGAATAAGACTCTCCCTTATTCACAGAAGCTCTGGTGGGAAAGTGAGCTCATGAACAGATACGTGACAATATACAGTCTGGAGGTATGTGGGAGCCCAGGTATGGAGGAGACTTCTCATACCTTTAGATATTTGATTTATTTAGAAGGATGAATTTGCCAGGAGAGAAGGGGGAAGAAGGGATGCCTACACAGATACAACAATATGTGTAAGAACAAGTTTTATAAAAGGCTATGACAGGAAGACATTGAAATGGTTGAGTGTAAGACATATGAAGGGGAAGAGCCTGGGAAAGAAGGTGAGGGAATTGTCAAAGCAGGAAGGTGTTCACTGTGTAGCACCTCCTGTGCTAGACTGTGGTGTGTAGACCCCATAATTCTCAGCCTGCCCCATGAGTTCCCTCCGGGAAAGGCAAAGGATGGCGAGTCATATGATAAAAATGGCGTATCTTTTGGGAGCTTCAGTTTTATTTGGAGATTTGGATGCAGATAGGTTTTAAAGGTTTACATTGTTTTTAAAAAGCAAGTATGTAGGGATGCCTGGGTGGCTTCTTGGTTGAGCGTCTACCTTTGGCTCAGGTAGTGATCCTGGGGTCCTGGGATCGAGTCCCGCATCAGGCTCCTCGCAGGGAGCCTGCTTCTCCCTCTGCCTGGGTCTCTGCCTCTCTCTGTGTGTCTCTCATGAATGAATGAATGAATGAATGAATGAATAAATAAATAAATAAATAAATAAATAAATAAATAAATAAAATCTTTAAAAAAGCAGGTATATAAAAATAAAGAAACAGATACTTTAAAACCCAGTTTAGTGTCATTTTAATGTCTTTTTAAAGCATTATTTTCAAAAAATCCATTTTTCACTGGGAACTCAGAAGGTTGATTAACTTAATCAACCAGTTCCCAACTTAACTGTTGAAGGCTTAGAGAGGCTACGCAGAGTGCCTTTTAGTCTGACAGATCCCTTCCCAGTGAATTGAAGGGCAAAGAGAGCAAAGCAGGTAATTTGGTTTCCTACTTGTCAGCTTCACCTTCATTTGAAAATCCCCACCGAGTAGACATGATCTGCCTGGACTGTATCATTTTTCTACCTAAAAGCCTTCAGTGTCTTTCACTTACATAAAGTATGTGCCAAACAACCTTCTCAGGGCTTACAGGGTCCTCTACACTCTGGCCCACCCACTTCTCTAGCTTCCTCTTGTGCTACACATTTCTTGCTTACTAAGCTCCAGTCTCCTTTCAACTCTCTGAATATTCCAAGGTTTTTCCTGCCAGTGGGCCTTTAAGATCCTAGGTTTTCCAGTCAAATACTTCACTCCTCTGATTCATTTTAGTGTGGTGACTCCTCTGGGTTCTATGCAAAGACCTATTTTAGCTTTGAGATCTAGAGGCAGAGAATTAGGTCTGTGTTACCGACTTTATACTGCTCATGCCTAGCACAGTGCCTGATATGTAGTTGGGTGTTCAATCAATTATGAAAGCGTACTTAAGTGAATATATGAATGGAGATTATAGGAAAGTCAACTTTGGGGGGTTAAGCAGAAAGGTATATAATTTCTCACTCTGAATGAATTAGGTCATATGGGATTTCAAAGCAAAAATACCCAGAAAAAGCTTAGAAACATAATTCTGGATCTCAGAAGAGGTAAGTTAAGGCCAGAGATCAGGTTTGGGGAGTTATTTGTGTACAGATTTTTAAAAAATAATAATAAGTAATATGCAATGTGCCAGAGTCTGCTCTGAACATTTACTGTATATTAACTCACAGCTACCTTAAGTAGTAGTAAATGTATTATTAACTCTTTAACTTATGAGGAAACCGAGGAAAAAGGTTAAATGCCCAAGATGGTGGTATGAGTCTGGCAAGAACATTTGTAGCTAGTAGACATGACCACTGAGGATGGAACCTAGGGAAACACTCAGGATAAGGGGCAGCAGAGGAGCCAACACTGAACAGGTGAACAAGGCAATAGAATGGAGTACATTCAACAACCTGGGTTTTAAGGAGGAAACTCTGTGTTCCCTGGATTCCTCAGTGGGGATGCTCTGGACCGTAGCAAGTATTCCATGTAAAATGAGGTACTGGAAACCAAGGGAATTCCATAAAGAAGACTAAAAGAAAGTAGAATGTTGGTTTTTTATTGGATATGAACCTTGAAAAAGAAATGATGGGATCTGAAAAATACTACAGATTTTTATCAGGCACTTTTTTTTTTTTTTTTATCAGGCACTTTGAGCTGTGTCAGAATTTGGCATCTGCAGGTAGAAGTTTAATATGTTCACTGAATGAATGAGTAGAGAGAAAATTTGGAATTAATGTCGCTGGAAGTTAAATTATTTAGAATACAGGCAGTTCTAAATCAAAATGAAGCAATCTGTAGGAAAAAGATGAATCTTTAAATCAAGGCATATCAAATTATATAAATTATTCAACGTTCAATATTAACACATAGTTTTCAAGAAGCATTTATAACCTCGTTTAATAAGTAATCCCATGTCTCATTATGGAATGCTTCAGGAACTTCCAGTTTGATCTCTCATAGATTATCCAGTATATGGAAAAGACAGTTGTGACCCAAAGTACAATATCAGAAATAGATTTTACTAGGCCCACATACTTTGCTTCTTTGTCATCTTTATAAGATAGATTTATGTAGATCAGTGCAGGCGATATTTATCCTATCTAAAATGCATTTAAAATATTATTACATCAGAAGTGACATCTAGTATCATGAAGTTTGGAATCTAAGGTCAAAGAAGAACCATAATTAGTATTAATTTGCCACCCTTTGATTCTCTAGAACAGTTTTAGACTAACGTAGGGCCTTTAGAGAAATAAAACAATATAACTTATGCCAAGGTGAAATGTCTCTAGGTGTCACCGCAGAACTTTTGTGAAAAGATGTGGATCAATTATACCTATTTTTGGAACTATGAATGTGATGCACTTTCTGCCTATGTGACTTTGTGCAACAGGTTTGACATCTGTATTCAGTGGAGAACACCTGATTACTGCCGTAAGTGGTACATTTTATTTATTTATTTATTTATTTATTTATTTATTTATTTTTTAAGTGGTACATTTTAAATAATATTTTCTAACAATCCCATAACATCCCATTTTATTACATTCACTTCTTTTTCTTTTCATTTTCCATCACAAAATAATGTCACAAGAATAAAATGCATATAAATGTAACGTAGGAGTTAGAAGTCAGCTCTCCCACATAGGCCACTTCTAGTTTCATCCGGCTCCAATTCTCCCAAAAGAAAACCTAGTCCACAAAATATCAGTCAGCAAAACCAATGGAAATGTTGAAGATATCACAGGGGATTGAACAGGGGTTTTAATTCTGTATGCCAGAGCACATTTCGTTGGTTTCAATTCAACCTGCCTCATTTGACCTACCGCACCCTCCTCCGACTCCCACCTCCTGCTTGTCCCCTAGCTTGGGAAGAGGATGTATGTTTTTCTGTCCCCATTTCCTTCTTTCCTGACATAGTATCCACTTCCATGGAAACAAATCTTTCTGGCTTTCTTTGAGTGATACCTAGGTTCATTTTTTTTTTTCCAAATCCATGTTCATGGATCTTTTTTTCTTTTGTATGTATTCTTTGCCCATTTTTATCTATAGGGCTCATGCTTTCTCATCAAGTTGTAATGATTTTCATAAAAATTTTATTAAGCCTATCACCAAGCCTATTTTACAGAAAACAATGTTAATTTAAGAAATAGCAATTAGATGGATTAAGTGATAAAAGATGATCAAAATGAGTATTAGTGAAATGCTCCAAAATAAAATAAAAGTTGTCATTTTCCCCTAGAAGAAAAGGCAAAATACATATAAGAAGAATCATATGTCACAAACACTGGTTACATGACTTCATTTCAGAAGTAACTCAGCTCCTGCTGTGCCCTACTACCCCTTGCCTTTCTGCTCCCAGAGGTATCACTATTCAAGAGTGTGGTTGCTTGATTCATAGGAAATGTATGACATCTTTAATTTTAATAGACACCATCAAATTGTTCCCCACTGAGATTTTACCAATTTATACCTCCACCAGCTGTGTGTTCATTTTTTAACAGTATGATTTTCGAAGATCACTGAGAATCAAAAGAATTTTCTGTAACATCATTTAGAAACTGTTCAGCAGTGGTAGTTTCTTCTAACAGAAAAGGCTTAAACCTAAACACACAGCATTTTTCTTTTTTATGGCTTGATGGAGTCACATGTTTAAAGCATATTTCTCTGCTTTTTCTGAATAGACTGTTTTATCTCCTCACTACACAGAGAAGGAACTTCATACTAGTTGACTCTGTATTTATGCCAACTAGATTTGGGCTGCTTCTTGATCATATTTACTTGCTACAAATCAGATGAGCTTTTCCTACTATAATATACTAGCTGGGCACCGGGAAGATACTCAAAAATACCTATTGCTTATTTTATTTCTAGTTTTTGGTTACATAATAAATGAAAAATGAGATTTGAAGAGACGGGAATGAGCCAAATTGATTTTCAGAAAGAAATCTGATATCTCTTCCTTTTATTATAATCCAAATAGGTGACTTTGATCATTAGCAAATTCTGTCCTCTGTTATTCATAGCTCTGAGTTGTCCAGAGGGGAAGGAATATCAGCCCTGTGTGAGGACTTGTGAAGCAAGAACATGTCTGAACAGATGGTTCTATGGACATTCTTCATGTTTGAATTTAAGAGAAGATTGTGTATGCAAGAACGGAACCATTCTTCACAGGCCAGATTCAATTCAGTGCATTCCAGAGAAAGAATGTGGTAAGCAGCAGAGTGCAAAATGACTTCTTAGGGACTCGGCAAATAAATAAAATTATTTTTGATCTTAGGGAGATGTGCTGGGGAAGATTGATCAAAAGGACCCCTAGGGGTTGGAGAGAAAATCAATTTGTTTGTAGTTTTGATTTTTAATATGATTTCAATTGCAGTTACTCAAATTAGATGCTTTGGTGGTGAAGTGTTTTGTTGTTGTTGTTCCAAGTTTTTATTTAAATTCCATTTAATAAAGGGCGGAGGATGGAGGAGGGATGGGGCAACCAGGTGACGGGCACTAAGGAGCGCACTTGTTGGGGTGAGCACTGGGTATTATACTATATGCTGGCAAATTGAATTTAAATAAAATATTAAAATTGGTGGGAAAAAAAGTTTAAGATCAAATGTATTTGGGGATCACTGTCTATTAAACTCCCCATTGGAAGAAAAAAAAAGAAATAAAAAGAAATAAAAAATAAATAAAAATAACTCTCACAAAAATAAATAGATAGATAGATAGATAGATAGATAGATAGATAGATGATAGATAGATAGATAGATAAATTCCAGTTAATGAACATACAGCATAATGTTAGTTTCAGGTGTAGAATTTAGTGATTTGTCACTTACATGCAATACCTGGTGCTCATCGCAACAAGTGCCCTCCTTAATACCCATCACCCATTTAACCCCCTCCCCCATCCCCAGTGATGATGTATTCTAATCTCTACCTATTTCTATAATAACTGGGCGAGGGTACGACAAATTAAGAATTAAGAGCATAGAATGTGAATTGAAATTCCAGTTATTTCATGTAATAGTGATTCATCTTTACCTCGTTGAGCCTGAGTCAGCATTTGCAAAATGGGGAAAATAATAGCACTTATCCCATAAAGTTAGTGTGGGGATACATAAATAATACAAAGCATTTTGCAACAGTGCATAGAGAAAAATAACTACTCAAGAAATGTCAGATAGTATTATTATTGGGGAGAAAACATTCAATTTTTCTACTTTCATTTTATTCTGACTCATCGTCTCCATGTTGGTTGCAATGAAAATAGTGCAAAATTGAGAAAATTGCAGTACAGGACTTATCATTAGGGTTAGAGGAAAAGAAATTAAGCTAATAATGAAAGAGAATGGGCAAATAGAAGTGAAACACATATATAGTTCCAGAAACAAGTTTGTGTTTGCCATTGAGAAAAGTATTTGTGGAAGGCTTTGAGAATAAAGAAGCACATTTATTTTTTTAGGGACTTATGTATTTATCATTTTAATAATAAAACCACAAGACTCAGTAAATAATTAGGTACTTGCCACATTTAGATTTTAAAGCTGACGTGTTTTGAATTTTCGTATGACAAAAATGATAAATATGTGGTAGGGACTTTTTTCCCCTAATATCTCTCCATTTCAATAGTTAACATTTTAAAACTAACTTAAATTTATTTTACTTAGTTTGTTCAAGCTAAATAAATTATATTAACAAGACAAAATGAACAAGAAAAAATGAACAGATTATCTTATTTATAGAAGAGGACATGCAAATTTACAGATAGTTATAGAAGGGAAAAATATTTTTGTAGACTACATTACAAATTTCATTAAAGAAAAATGTAAGCTAGTTTACTAGCTGGTAAAAAAAAAAAAAGAATGTAAGAAAGGAAAAATCTGTGATATATTATCTATGTCATTGAGCCAAGTCATGGTCTGAAGCCAAAACATCACAACCTGATTTATTTTAGTGCCTGGTTATGAGTAATATAACAGTGTCCATTTTTTTAAGCATGCACTGATAGTGAAGACCAACCTCGCACTGCTGGGGAGATTTGGAATGGGGGCATTGACGAGTGTGCCCTGTACAAATGTTTGGAGAATGGAAGTATTATTCCTATAGAACCAGATTGTGATGAAGAGCCCTCGCCAATTTGTGAACGAGAAGCTGAAGTTGTCCTGGGCACTGTTGATAAGTGGAGCTGCTGTTCAAAGGAAATTTGTGGTATGTATGCAGGCTGAAGCCTTACAGTAAGTTACGCCACAAAATATGTTGATATTATTTGTGAAAAAAGCACGGCATGCATAAAGTTTGGTAAACAAAAAGGTCAAAGTGCAAACAGAAATATTGCCATAAATATCACTTATATTTTCTCAAAGCAAGTTTTTCCACATTACGGTTTTGGTGATTTTGCAAATACACATGCAAACTCTCACTATAAACAATTAATAGTGTTCAATAATATGTGACAAGGTAAAGGTTCCGGGAATCTTTGACTTAGGACAATCGAGAGTGAAAGACCGTAATAAATAAACCTTAAATCTACTACCTGTTCACATATGACCCATTTGTGACCCGAATGTGTTTAATGACATGTAAAAACATGCATAATAAAAATCACTTCTCTGATTTGAGTTAGAAGCACAGTTTTTAGTTATATTGACTAATATTTTAGTGCTTCTGTTTCTTATTTCCAGGCTGTGACATGACCTTATGTGAAACTGCCATTCCAACCTGTACGAATAGTCAAAAATTGGTTGTTGGCCATAGTCCTCTTTCTTGCTGTCCACAGTATCAATGTGGTGAGTAATGAACTGGGAACAGTAAGAGCGAGGTTCATTGTTCAGAATAGTGGATTAGTTTCTCATTCTTTGTGTCTATAAGAAAATGATTTGTTATAAAATATAATGGAGCTATCTTGCTAAAGATAGTTTTTTATTTTTTTCTAAGATTTTATTTATTTATTTGAGAGAGAGAACAGAGTAAGAGAGCACAGAGAGGGAGAATCAGACTCCTCACCGAGCAGGGAACCTAAAGTAGCCGGTCACAAGATTCTGGGATCATGACCTGAGGTAAAGGCAGACATTCAACCAACTGAGCTACCCAGGCACCCCAAGATAGTTCTTTTTTAACCTGCAAATTCATTTATAAATATATGTATATATGAATTTTAAATTTATATATTTATATTAATACATGGATTTAGAGAATTAACTCATTTTAAAGATCTTAATCTTAGCAGAAATATATAGGAAATAGCAGGTGTGATATTGTGATTTACAATAAGAAATGTATATCTGGTCTTCCACCCCATTCTCAGCACATAGCTCTTAATTCTTGGGAGTTTCCTAAAGCAGGAGACCTATAAAGGTGTCTTTTGTTATGTTAATGAGTTTCTTTCGGAAGGCCTTTAGCAAATCTGAGGATGGAGTCAGCCCTGTGATTGGAGGGTAGGAATTTTCGATCCCACCCCCTGACCTCCAGGAAGGGGACAGGAGTTGGAGGTTGAGTCTGATCTTCAATGGACAATGATTTAATCAACCATGCCTATATAATGAAGACTCTATAAAAACCCCAAAGAGAGTGAGGTTTAGAGAACATCCAGGCTGGTGAACACAAGAAATTTGGGGATTGATGTGCTCTGAGAGGTCATAAAATCTCCCTCCCCTTGCCCTGTACCTTGCCCTATGCATCTCTTCCAACTGGCTATTCCTGAGTTACATTCTTTTTTTTTTTTTTTTTTAAAGATTTTATTTATTTATTCATGAGAGACACACATACACACACACACACAGAGAGAGAGAGAGAGAGAGAGAGGCAGAGACGCAGGCAGAGGGAGAAGCAGGCTCCTTGCAGGGAGCCTGATGTGGGACTTGATCCCAGGTCTCCAGGATCACGCCCTGGGCCTAAGTCAGGTGCCAAAATGCTGAGCCACCCTGGGATCCCACTGAGTTACATTCTTTTATAATAAATTGGTGATCTGCTAAGTCAAGTGTTTCTCTGAATTCTGCTAAACTGCTCTAGCAAATTAATCAAACCAAGGAAGAGTTTGTGAAACCTCTGATTTATAGCTAGTCCACCAGAAGTGCAGGTAACAAGTGGGGCTTGTAACCGGTGTCTGCAGATAGTGTCAGAATTGAGTTGAATTGTAGGACACCCAGCCGGTGTCTGGAGAATTACTTGGTGCTGAGAACCTTCCCCAGCTGAACACACATTGAATTAGAAGGATATATATTAATTCAAAGAGAGCTGAACCATACGACTTTATCATTTCCTTCTATACAAATTTTCAAATATCTTTGTGTTTCTGCAGAATGTGACCCATTGAAATGCCCCAGTATTTCAATACCAGAATGCAGAGAAGACCAATTCGTGATTCAAGTTCAACAGGAAGAGCCTTGCTGTTTTTCTCCTCTCTGTGGTCAGTGCTCTGTGAGACAACTTCTTGGAACAAAGGGAGGATGTAGGGAAAATCTCTTATTTGATATGAATTTCATTGGTTACTGATGGTAACCAATATTCTGCTGATATACTGGTAGGAATTCAACTGAATAAGAATAATTGAAAAGAAAGTACAGCATTTTAAATGACTCAACAATTATTAGAGTTAGCCTACTTTCCTTTATTATATATATATGGACTATATATATAATATATATATAATATATATATATCAGTTAAAACATACTCAAGACAATATAATCAAGGTTTTTTCTTTAATAAGACTAGCACCAGTTGTTTTAATTTTTAAATTTTATTTTTTAAAGATTTTTTATTTGTTCACCTGAGAGAGAGAGAGAGAGAGAGCATGAGCAAGGGGAGAGGGAGAGGAAGGAGCGGGCTCCCCGCTGAGCAGGGGAGCACCAAGAGGGCTGATCCCTGGACTCTAGGATCATGACCTGAAACGAAGGTAGACTCTTAACCTACTGAGCCACCTGGCACCCCACAATTGTTTTTAGAGAAAAATTCATCCTTGGCTTACCCGAAGAACCAACTCAAATAATGGCCTCTGCTAAGCCATTAGATAACTACTTTAAAATCTTGTTTTATATATTATGTATGATATATGTGTGAGCATGGTGATGATGGAAGAAAATGGTAGAAATGAAAGGTGGTTGGGAAAAGACTCTATATGGAGATATATATTCTGTCTGAAGAAATGGACATTGAATAATAAAAAGTGGATTTAAATAATAAAAAGTGGATTGAATAAAAATCAAGTGGATTTTCGTATCGAAGACTGGTGATTAATGTAGGTTTCAGATGTACCTATGGATATCAAAACACATCTCTTTGTACCAGTTAAGGTTCTTTGAGTGCAAGTGGCAAAATGGATTGATTCCAGCTAGCTTGCATACAACCAATTACTTGGAAGGCTTTGGGATCAAGATGTTGTAGGATCACAATGAAGCAGAGCAACCAAGCCATTGGAAGGAGAGAAACCAGCTACTCTAGGTGGCCATCACTAGTGACTGAGTCAGCAACACCCATTTCCTGCCCTGGTGGCCTCTGTTTATGATTGAAATGCCATAGAAAGAGATTCTGATTTGTCTAATGTGGGTTATTCCTACACGGAGGCCTGCTGAAGGTCAGGCACCTTTATTAAGAGCCATTCCAAGACAGTGTGGGTGGGGCATTTCCTCAGGGTCTTTCAGAGAATTGTAATGGAAGTAGGAAAGGGATACCGACCAGCCCAAAAGAACAGGTGCCTACTACATTACTCTTCCATGAATTGGAGTAATCAAGGGTAGGGAATTCAGAAAACTGAAGGAAATCAATCAATGGCATTTAGATCCTAGGAAAAAGGAAGTTGCTCTAGAAATCTTAAGGCTCTATATTTCTGCTAAGACACTGCTCTTCTATGTCACTGTGCTCGGAAAGCAAGGTACTTAGTCTGTGTTCCTGTTTTCATGACCAGGTGAGGAAATCTGTCTGTTAAAGCCTTATTTACCCTGTTTCCTATTTTACTAACCATTGTTCCATGTTGTATGTGTGTTGTAATCTGGTCAATAATTAGTTTTTTTTTTTTTAACTCAGCTGTGACTTCTGGCTTTTCGTTTTACCTTTAGTTTGTGAATCTTGCACCAAACCTGTTCCACTCTGTACTGATGGGGAATTTCTCACTGTGGACCTCAATACCACACATTTCTGTTGTCCACAGTATTATTGTGGTAAGTATATGATACATCTTAACTAATTTCAAATATTTAGGTGTGTCGGATATTTAAGAAGCCCCGTGAATCTTAGTTGTACTATCAGAACTTCATGGAATTTTAGCATATAAAATACATTAAATATATGTAATGTTTTTATACATCTAAAAGCTCTTCTTGCATAATATCATCACCTCCTCAAGATAGATTACAATAACTTTTCTCATCATCCTAGAGTTTCTAGCTTTCCAGGTGATTCCATACTTTCTCTACTTTCTTTCTCTTCTTGCACACCTGGCATTTCTCAGGGCCCTTCACCTGATGAGCTGTCCTGGTTCTACTACTGTTGTACCTGCTTGGGAGTCATATTTTCCATCCTCACAAATACATGGCAAGTGAGTGGTGGGAGAGGCAACACTGGGGAAATAGAAGTCTGTGCACTACATCAACAATGGCAGCAAACTAAGTGGTAGGTAGTGAGGACAAGCTTTTACAAGAAACTAATCTTCATCCATGGCATTTTTTCCAATTTAGTGTGTGACCCAAATCTTTGTCCTGCGCCACTACTCACCTGTGCAGAAGATATGAATCTTGTGAAAGAAAATGTATCTGGTCAATGTTGTCCAACATGGCGTTGTGGTAACTAAGTTTCATACTTCAAAGTTTTATTACAGTATAGTAATATATTCTGACGTATATAAATATGTTGATTTTTGCCTTTTTAGAATGTAACTGTGAAAAGCTTGTTACGCCAACTTGTGAAGTGGTAAGAACACATATTTTGATTGAATTATCATATTATTCAAATTAGTTTGTTCTTCCTTTATCCTTCTTATTTCTGTGTCCTCAGAGTTCATGAAATTATCCTCATTAAATTAGATTAAAGTAACATGCTCTGGTATCAGGGAGCAGTGAAAAATGACTTCACTGGTCTTAAAATGATGTAAAACATTGAAAAAAAAGATTATCTCAGTATTGAGAGGTGTCCCCATTGATTCTTCAGGAAAATGTGCCAACGATGCATCTGTTGTGGAGTAGGAGGGGATTATAAACATGTAACCGTTGGTACTTTCCTAAGAGTTATCTGTGAACATTTCATAAATAAGGAAATTGAGGTCTAGAGAGAGTAAATGATTGGCCGAGATCTTCAGGACTCAAACCAAGGGTTATTTTATGTATGTGTGTGTTTTTGTGTATTCCTTTATTCTCTCTACTCCAGCATAACTCTCTCATTTTCTTTAGAAATCTAGCCCAGACAATGTCAAAACAAGGACTAAAGCAAATTGAAATGCCTTGTTTTTATTCCTTATTTTTATATAAAATAAATAAATATTTTTATATAAAAATAACAATACCTATTCATATGAATAAGATAAGTTAACATAAATCAAGTACTTAGTACCTGACACATACAAAGAGCTCAGTATTAGCTGTAATAATTATGATAAAATAAATGCAGTACTCAGAATGTTAACCACAAGATATAGATCATCATGGACAATTTTCAAGGGAAGTTAACCATCTAGAAAATTTGAAAGAAAGTGATAGGTTAGAATAATGGGTGAGAGGAGTAGAAATATTCCAGATGGAGGCTACATTGAACTTGAATAAATGCACCAAAGTGCGAGGCAAGGTATGTATGCTGAAAGATAGCACCTTCTCTCTTGCCTTGAGAAAAAGCTAACCGGAGGAGGAAGAAGGAACAATGGAAGATGAAGAATTATCCAAATTTGTGTATTGGGGACAGCTGTATAGACAAGAGGAAGGATTTAGATTTTCTTTCTTTATTTTTTCTTTGCAGTTAATCATTCAACCAATATCTGTTGAGAACCAGATTGTGTGGTCATGGTGCCAGACACTTGAAATAGCTCAGCCCTTTTTTGAAGAACTCATGGCAGATTTAATATATCATATTAAATAAGAAAGAGACTCATGGAACTCATGGCAGATTTAATATATCATATTAAAAAAGAGAAAGAGTCCTGCACCGGGTGGAAATTATGATGAAAATGGTGTCTGAGTAAATTCTGCTATTCCTATGTAGCAGGATAAGGGCAATAAAACATTAGAGGGAAGGAGACCAGCAAGAGACTATTATAGCCATTCATGAAGGAGAACCTTGGGTGGAGTGAGATCTCCGTAGAAGAATTGGGGAGAGGTTGAATTTAGGAGGACAAAATGTAAGACTCTGGCCTTTTGTAACATATTTTACAAATGTGTGTAGGGGTGTGTGTGTGTGTGTGTGTGTGTGTGTGTGTGTGTATGAGATAGAGGGGGAGGGGAGGGAGATTAAAAGAGAGAGAAAGGAGGGTAAAAGATGAGAAAACTAAGATGAGAAGAAGGGAAGAGAAGAGAAGGAGGGAGAAAAAGCAGGAGGAGGGAGAGAAAGAGAGAGAGAGAGAGAGAGAGAGAGAGAGAGAGGCAGACACACACAGAGACAGGTATACCCAGACAGAAATATCTACAAAATGGTTAAGGTTACAAAGTTTGCACATCAAAATTCTAGAAGTCCCGAGTCTGGATAAACACTGGTGGCCAGAGAAGCGGCTGAGTAGAACTGCTGTGGTTTCACTTGTACCCAGCCTTGTGCGGAACTCTCCTCCTGGCCTGAAAGAGGGAGCACAACTTCTTGAGGCATTTCGATAACTTGGAACACAATATAACACAATACACACCATTCCCCTTATGGGATTTTGTGCCTACTATGTTCTGGGTCTTTTGAAGCATTTTGGGGAGAAGCTTCTATGTTTATTCTTTAAACTTGGTCTGGTTATTACTTTAACTCGTGTGTGTGTGTGTGTGCTCGCCTTTAACACCTGTCTTGGCCTGACCACCAAACCACTGACCATTTTACTGTCTGTCCATCTTTCCCTTGTTCTGTTTTTTTTTTTTAATTTATTTGTTTCTTCTTGCAGGTTTCTACCATTCTCCACTTACCTTTTCTCTGTGGCCTCCTCCATCCCCAACAATTGTGCTAGATGCTGGCTGTCTAGCTTTCTTTCCAGCTCATCTTTCAATGTCTGAATATTAATTATGAATCAGAATTTCACATTACTCAGTACTCCATGCATTTATTGAGTGACTGCTGTACTATATACTAGCATAGGCACACAGAACATAAGCAGTAGCTTCAATATTCTTGAATCTCTGACCTGAATATATGTAACGGTATGCATGATAATTTGGTTTGAATAATCACGATTCTATACAAGCACTGACCTGACCCATTGTTATTGAGGACCTATTCTGACTAATTGCTAAATATCTGTTTCAGTGTCTAAGTTGATGTATTATTTTAAATCACATGAGTAGGGATGCCTGGGTGGCTCAGTGGTTGAGTGTCTGCCTTTGGCTGAGGGCTTGATCCCAGATTCCCGGGATCGAGTCCCATGTCGGGCTCCCTGCATGGAGTCTGCTTCTCCCTCTGCCTGTGTCTCTGCCTCTGTTCCTGTGTCCTTCATGAATAAATAAATTAAAAATAAATAAATAAATCTCATTAGTATATTTACATAGATTGTGAATGTATTTCACCCTGAAAAGTCTGTATTGGCCTTTGCACTATTTCTTTTTTTAAATAGCAGCTTTTTGGCAATATAACTCACACACCATACAACTCAGCCATTTAAAATGTAGAATTCCATGATTTTTATTATGTTCACAGAATTCTGCAACCATCAACACAATCAACTTTAGAACAATTTTCTCACCTCTAAGAGAAACTCTGTCTCTGTTAAGCACTCACCCCTTATTTCTCTCCAAACTTCCCTGCCCTAAGAATCTACAGTCTCTCTCTTCAGATTTGTCTGTCTTGAATATTTCACATAAATGGAATCACAGAATATGTGATTCTGTGATTCCTCCCACTCAGAATACTGTTTTCAAGGTCCATTGATGTTGGAGCACATGTCAGCACTTCATTCCTTTTTACTATTAAATATACCTAGACATTTATCCAAATGAAGGTGTACAATGGCCAATGGCACATGAAAAGACCCTTAACATCATTAGCTATCGGTTAAATGAAAATCTGAACTACAGTGACAGATCACTTCACACCTGCTGAGAAGACAGATAATAATCCATATTGGCAAGGAGGAGGTGGAGAAATTAGAACCCTCATCTGCTGCTGGTGGGAATGTAAGATGGTGCAGCTGTTTTGAAACACAGCATGGCAGTTACTCCAAAGGCTACGTACGTAGCTGCCATATGACCCAGCTATTCCGCTTCTAGGTGTAAACCCATGGTAAAAGAAAACAGATGTCCACACAAAGGAATGTACGTGAATGTTCATAGTAGCACTATTCACAGGAGCCAAAAAGTAGAAACAGCCTAAGGTGGTTTTGCTACTGATCTTAAAGGACAAGATGCTTGCTTGAGAGTTAAACACACACACGTACACACACACACACACACACACACACACACAAAACACCATTTTTGATAGAATATTAACTATTGGTGCAATAATCAAGGATAGATTCCTCTAGGTGAAATTGAGTACTTATGAGAAGAAAAGTATAACTAACTATGTGTATAAAATGTCAAAAGAAATAAGTATAGAAAGGAAGAGTAGCAGGATTAAGCCCACGCTTGGGAGGACACAATGGGCATTGCGGCTTTAACTACTAAAAACATGGTGTGTAAGTGACCTACAACTTAGTGCCAGCCTAATTCCTCCTTATTTAATCTTTTGGAGTAACTTGTAGCTTATGCACTGGGAGAATTTGATTTATTTTTCTAACACCCTTATTTCTAACATTTTATTTCCAATCCCTTTGAATTGTGTAATGACTAAAAGTCATAAAACACCAAGTGAGTTAATGTTTATGAAACTACAGCTTGTAAAGCACTACAAAAGGTAAGATATTAATAACTCTAAGGAAATTTCATAAATTACTATGGCTTTATTTGAATCCTGTTTTGTGTTAAGAATTGAATTAATTTTGGGGCACCTGGGTGGCTCCATTGGTTGAGCATCGAACTCTTGGTTTTGGCTCAGGTCATGATCTCAGTGTCCTGAGATCAAGCCCCGAGTTGTGCTTCCCACTCAGCACAGATTCTGCTTGGCAATTTTTCCCTCTTCCTCGCCCTCTGCCTCTGTCCTTCTCCCCACTCCTGAGAGAGAGCGTGCTCGCTCTCTCTCTCTCTCTTAAATAAATAAATAAATAAGACCTTTAAAAATAAGAAAAAAAGAATCAAATTCATTTTATTACTGATATCATATGAAAATTAAATGCACCCAGGAAAAGTTAATACTTGAAAACGCAGTTCTTGAAACTTTAAACCTGGCACGACACCTAGAGGACCCTAGACCATTTCTGATGGGCAATTGTTTAAGCATTGGTATGACTGCGATTTATTAACACCTAACGGTTGTACCACACTATCTGTGTGCCCGCCCTATTGTAAGTTCTTTACATGAACTGACCCATTTATTTCTGTAAATAAACCTAAGAGATAGGTGATGTTAATTATTCCCATTTTACAGATGAGGGAAGGTGAGGAGAGGTCTGGCTCAGTAACTTGCCTCAGATCACACAGCTAGTAGGCAGCAAAGCCAGGATGGGCACAGAGGAGACTTGTTCCTGAGTCTGTGCTATTAGTTGCTCTACTATAGTCTTCTGCTTCTGCTTTATATGCTGTCACAGCTTAGCTCCACGCAAACCTCAGAACCCTGGGCCACCTCTAGAGAGAAGATCAAGAACATTTACACCAAACAAAATTTCCAGGATTACTACATATTCTCTTATCTCCAGTTACCCACTAGAAGCTCAGGATCCAACAATATTTTCAAGTTAGTAGACACCATAAAGATCATCTTCTTTACTTTCATTCAGTAGATAAAGGAATTAAAGTTTAGAGAGCTTAAGTGATCATAATCATATTGTTGATTGTGAATTTTTTCTGTGGGCTGCTAACTAAATGGTTTAATCAAAGCCTTAATCAAATATATAATAAGCACTTGATATGTGTCTCCTGTGTGGTAGGGAACTTACTAAATGTTATACTGTGTATATTTTCATAGTTGTCGTATAATAAGCTGTATAAATCATTTAATAATTCCTTTTTCTAATAGGGAGAATTTACTGCAATAGACCATCACTTTCAGAGTGACTGTGGATGTGTACGGTATCTCTGTGGTAACTATGTTTTCTCTAGCTTTTAAATGATATGAATGTTATCGGTATTTGTTGTTCACTATTAATAAATTAAAAATGATTTTCTCTGAGTAATATAACTCATATTTATAAGCCATTTTGCCAGTTTTTGAGTATAAAAATGCATTATTGTTTTTCAGTTGCCTCTTTTGCTCTACTTCTAAATGTTCTGAGAAATATGTTAATGGGACAGAAAAACGAATGTATTTTTCAGGGGATCTCTGGGTGGCGCAGCGGTTTGGCGCCTGCCTTTGGCCCAGGTCGCGATCCTGGAGACCCGGGATCGAATCCCACGTCGGGCTCCTGGTGCATGGAGCCTGCTTCTCCCTCTGCCTGTGTCTCTGCCTCTCTCTATCTCTCTGTGACTATCATAAATAAATAAAAATTAAAAAAAATATTAAAAAAAAAGAATGTATTTTTCAGAGTTTGCAGAATTTAAAGTGGATGCTATGTTCTTTTTAATATATATATATATATATAATATTTTAAAAAATAGGCATCAAAAAGAAATTTTTGCTCACTGTTCTGTCTTTTGGATGTTAACATTGCAAAACATAGAATTGATCTTTCTATGAAATAACAAATCTTCTTATGTATTAGTGGGCTAATAGAAAAAAAATTTAACCCTTGTATTTTTGTGTGAAGGCTTAAATTCAGTGTTGGCAAGATACAAAGAGCTTCTGAGCTGAATCTTCATCACTCTCTTAGCCTACCTTAATACGTCACTCTTACTTTGTGTCAGCTACCTTCCTCATTGAGTATGATGTACAAGACTATTTAGCAACACAACAAAACTGAAAATTTTCTCTTGAAAGAACCATTAAAAACCTTGAAATGTTAAACAGAGCCACCATGAAGAGCCCTAGATTGATTTAGATTTTGCTTCCATCTCTATCTATTCCCCCAAATTGTCATGTTGCATTTCCAGAAGAGAGAAAAAGTAGCTTGATGATCACTTAATTCTAAAATTCTGGAATCTGCTATAAACATAGCTTATGAAGGCAGTTCAAACAGTAAAGAGGAGTTAAGTTTACAGATCACTTTCTTATATGTTAAGGAATAAATGTACTAAATTCATTATCAAGTAGATTCTTGAGATATTCACAATATGTAAAGGTAAAGATCTTTATTGGTTTTGAAAAAAAATTGCACATCACTATGAAAACATAAACTTAAATAAAAGTTCCATTGATTGATTAATGAAAAACTCAAAATAGTATTTTTCATTAACTTTTTCTTCTTAGAAAAGGACGATGTGTGTGTATTTCAAGAAGTATCAGTATTGCATCCTGGCCAATCTATGACAAAGTATTTGGAAGGGGACTTTTGTTACACAGTGGAGTGTCTGGAAGAAAAAGATAACCATACAGGCTTTCACACTCTGAATTTTACAATGGTGAATTGTTCAAAAGAATGTGACATTGTAAGTATTCTTTGCAAGTCATTCTGGTGGAGAGTTAAATTAATTATAAAATGGCAGCTATAGAATTTTAACTAGTGGATACTCCACAAGTAAAAAGTATACACTCAATAGTCCAATAATCTATTAATGTATAATATATCTATATAATGCATATTTTCCTTTTCTTGTATACACATCTTGAGCCTTATTATCTATTTATCTATATAGCTTGCTTGATCTGCTTGATGAATCTTGGCTGCTTGATGTAAAGGTTAATATTTACTTCACTTTCTAATACAGCCATATAGAGTTAATTATTATTTGAAGTGCCTCGAAGTCAACCTTTAAAATGCTTAGAGGTATTCTGAGAGAGAGAATATAGTTATATTAGAAAGTACTTCCAGAATGGATTCATTAAAAATACTGGTATTGTGTGGCTAACTAAATGTACCATGGTTATACACAGCACCAGGTGTATACTCCATCTCCAAGTGATTATGATTGCTGTGGTACCTGCAAAAATGTATCCTGCAAATTTCAGATGGAAAATGGAACATCGGTTATATACGGGGTATGAATTCCTTAGTTCCTAAAATAAATTTCTTGGAGGGTAGCTCCCCATTCTATTTTCTGAAGAAGATGTTCTTAAATGAGTCTTAAAAATACCACATGTACACATGCACACACAGAGTTGTACATACAATAAACACACTCATATACAGCACACAGACACAATTTTATTTATTACATTTTAAAGATTTTGGTAATTCCTGCTGTAAAGGAATATGTCAAACTTATTTTAATATAGATCCTCATTTTTTTTCCAGATGAGGCTTTGAGAATTGCTTATTTCTAATGGTTAGAACAAAGGGGAAAAACATTAGTTTATTCACTCATTTAAAATGAAGCATTTTCAAACAAAATCTTAAAAAAAAAAAAAAAAAGGAGGATGGGAGGGGACACTTCATTGGCTCCATTGTCTGTCTTTGACTCGGATCATGATCCTGGCACACAGGATGGTGGGACTCCCTGCCCAGTGGGGAGACTGCTTCTCCCTCTCTCCCTCACCCTACTTGTGGTCTCTCCCTCTGAAATGAGTATATAAAATCCTAAAAAATAAATAAAATGAAGCATTTCACCAGAAATCTGAAACTCATGATGTTAACTTTTAATTATTTCAGGTAGTGAAGATTTCAGTGAGTAAATAAGAGAAAAAGATTTAGAATATATGACAATTTTTCTTACAAGGACCTCAAGAATCAGTAATGCTATATCATATCTTTCCACCAAAAATAATAAAATAATTATTCAGAATTCTCCTGTTGTCTCATAATAACTCCATATAGGTTTGCAGACGACCTACTCCTTCCCTAGAATAGAGAAATGGAACTTCCTAATTTTAGTGCAGCTTATTAGTGATGTCATTAGATTTAGGAGTGTAACTATTTCCTTATAACTTACATTACCTGGAAGTTGTTCTGATTTATTGCCATTTTTAAGTTTTTCCATTAATAGTCTAGTTATCTAGAGGTCTTACTGCTGGTGTTCTTAATTACATAGGATTATTCATTTACCCTCAAAGCAGATTTCTCCAATCCTCCACATTTTATTAAATAAGAAAGATGAAAATTTGTCTTGTGCCATGACTGATATTTCACAATTATGTGCGCACTAGTACTACTGATTTAAATAGTGTTGTTGATATTGTTTGTCTGTTTTATTCTAGCAATACTTGTTTTGTAATATATTTTAAGTAGAGTGTTTTGAAAACAAAAGCTTCTAAGATGATGAGGAAGACATAGGTGTCAGTGAGAGAAAAGAAATTAAAGTTTACTTGAAAAGAACACAGCAATTTGGGGTAAAAGAGCAACATAAACTCTATAATCAATAATCCAAGAACCATCTATGTATATGACTTGTATTCACAGTGATAGCCTGAAATGTGAATAAAAGGCTAAATTATATTCAGAATAGTTTTTGAGAACTCAAAAGTAAATGTAATCAAGGTAAATATACATCAAGAACATTAACTCCTGTCTCTTTCAAAGATAAGCTTGAGTTATCTATAAATCTAATTCTCTTAGAAAAACTAATTTTTGATTTCAGATAAGTAAGATAGTACTACTTGGGACAGAATATTAGAATTACTATTTGAGTTTGAATATTTTATTTTCTCTTATACCTGGACTTGTAGATCTTTTCTGATTGAGGTTCTAGAAGATCTAAAGATATTCGTAAGTTAAAATAGAATCTGGAGAAAAGAATTCATCAAAACTACTTACTGCACAAGGAATCTTCAAGCCAGAGTTTGGCTAGCATTTTAAAATGTGGGTTATAAAATAAAAATATAAATAATCAACTACAGCCCAATAATTATGTTATAATATGTTCATCCACTTTTATTTCTAAATAAGAATTCTGAAATCAGGAATGAAATAAAGTTACTATGTTTAAAACTTTGTAAAAGGGATAGGGATATGTTTTAAAACAATGATAAGGAGTGTGAAACTAGAGCCAAAAGTCAATAATCACTGTCATCCAAAGATTTTGTAATTGTTTTGTTGATAAGGGAGTAAAAGGAAGAATAACAAATTCAAGAAAGGAGGCATACTAACTAGTTTGATTTGTTGTTTTATAATTAGTGAGGGAATATTAGAAGAAGACCTTTGACACTTGGCCAAATTGGATAATTAATCTTGTAGTAGAAATAGATACCTATTTGTTTTTTTTTTTCCTCTCTCTCGCTTTATTTCACATTTCACATCTCAGTTCCAGTATGAAACCACGCACACATGCACACATACACACATACCATCTATTTTCAATCCTTTTAGATAAATTTGGGGATATTTCCAGATGAACATTTTTGGCACAAGAAGTTCTCTGCATCTCGACTTGGATAGGAGATTTTCTACTTAAGAAATATATCATAGTTTAATAAGCAAAACAGTGATGTTCTCTTATTTTTAGGAGGGGAGTACCTGGCACTATAATTGTACCACATATGAATGTGTTAAGACTGACGAAGGGACAATGATTCTGAACTACAATATGGTCTGTCCCCCTTTTAATGAGACCGAATGCAAAATGGTTTGTACTTTATTATATCTAAGAAAATGTAGTATTAAATATGATTTAGAAAAATAATGTTGTCTGAAGTCATACATATATACATTGTGGCTTATTTATTTTGGGGTATGTATTATTTTCTTGTATATTTCTTATATTTCTTCAGTTTGGCATTTTGAGTTATAAATTGTGTTCCAAATAACTTTGATTCTCCCTGAGTGGACATTGTGCTAGATCAAAGAATTATTGAAAAATCATTTGATCAGCAGACCTAGCCTCTGCTTTGGTGAATTAATAATCAATTAGAGGTTGGCCAATTTTATTTCTTAAACACGCAGCCAAATTTATGATGTCATTCACCTTTTAATGCATGCTGGCCTAAGTAAAATTTGTCTTACCTTCTCTGGGCACGGGCCACGGTGAACTTGGCATATGTCACAGCACTGCTGATCCTTTAGTTTAGATATCCCGGTTCCTTATTATCTCAGGGAAGAGTCCATTGGAAAAGCAGATTTTTGGAGGTGATACTTTTTCTTACAAGATTCTTTGTAGCTTTAACTATTTAGGAGATAATGATCCCTAATGAAAAGTGAGCTTTGTTCTATAGTGTAGGCAATATTTTTCGTATGTGTACAGAAATAGCATTGTCTCATTGATTTTTTTCCCCCAAGATGTGCCCTTTTAGTGATGGTGGTTAGCTGTCTGGCTCCCTAGATATCATGTATAGGAAAGAAATAGAATTTCAGTTCTGTAAAGAATTTTAGGCATCATCTTATCTCACAGATGCATTTTTATAGCATAAATTCCTTTGCTTGAATTGCAATTAGCAAGTTACTAAAAGCAATTCAAAAAAGAAGATTTGTAAGAATTAAAAAAGATAACCGATAAAATTTTCTTAATTTAGGCTTAGGCAAGAGTCATCCTGAAGTGGGGGATTTTTTTGGAGTAAAATATTAAAGAAAAAGATACATAATTTTAACATGCAATTATATTAAGAAACTTAGCCTTGTCTCATAGACTACTTCAGGTTATTTCAGAGTTGAAAAAAACATAATGACCTCTGTTTAGAGTACCTTTTATTACTTTGCTTTGGTAAGAATTTGCACATGTCATTTTTTTTATTTTTTGCATATGTCATTTAAATAAATAAAGTGTTCTTTTAAGTAAGTTACTCTTTTTGCACTTTTTCTTATTAGTGAAGAAATAACAAAAATTTAAACAGAATATCTGCTCCTAATTTTAAAAACAAATTCTCACTAGAAATAAGTAAGTTTCTACAATTTTCCTATAAAGGCTTTGTGATATTTGATAAAAAACTGAGAGAGTTAGTTTTCTATTTCTAGTCTGAGGGGAAATGAACAAACACTGTGAGTTTTGACTTTATTCCTTCTCTCTTCCTAGAATGAAGGGATTGTAAAGCTTTATAATGAAGGCTGTTGCAAGATCTGTAAGTGAAGACATATTATATGCATTAATTTGATAGATTAGTTTTAATTGCTCATGGTGATTATGATTTTTCTCATAAAATTCAGATCTTATGATGCAAGGAGGGAAGCACGTATTATTTAAATGTTTGTCATGTGGTTAATTACTGTGTAATTCGGTCTTCTGGGGTATGAATAAAATATCTTTAATTTAGATGAATTTTAAGCTAAATATCAGAAATTTCTTTATTGTTGTATTTCCCAAAAGGTATTGCATAGGATTTTTAATATATTTTAAGTTTAAAAGGTCTCTATGGTCAGATTTGCTTGGAACATGCTGGGCTACACAAATTTAGGTAGGTTATGATGAGAATGGGATTGTGACTTCAATAAGGACATTGGACTCTGTAACTCCATGTTGATTATTACACAAGTAAGTACATTTTGTTGTCTGAGGGCAGACAGAGGAAGATCTATCCAACTGACCATAATCCTACCATTTATTGCCTGATACACATCAACACTATTAAGCCCCCTGCAGACAGTCTTGCAGCCAATCCTCACAATAGCTCTGGCAGGTATGTAGGTATGGTTCCTCCCCCAGGTAAGGATTCATTGTTATCTTTTCTTGTGTAGGGTCTTTTCTTGAGTTAGTGAGATCTGGGGTTACCACAGAAGCGGTTCAGTAAATCACAGCTCTCATGGAGTTAGTCCAGTCACAGATATGTATGCGTTTCTATTTGTTGGATCAGAATCAAAATGATACTTTGGTCCCCTTGAGGCATTAAGTGCTCTCTATTATATAATATGCCCAGGCCTGCAGAATGAAGCAGACCCTTTTTATTGTGAATAATAATGAGGACATATTTTTCTTTATATTGTTTTATTTCTTTGCATTGAGTGTGAGGAAGATAAATGACTTAGTAAAAGTAATAAAATCACTACAATCACAGAAAAAAAAAAGCTCTGGGGTGTGTTGTGCCAGGGGTCTGGAGAAGGAAGGGGTAAATGAATAAGGGAATGAATGTTCAGAAAAGTTGATTGTACTAATCGGCAATGGATGCAGGCCTATCCAATGCCTGGGCCCAGGACCTTTCAGTTCTATCAACCTCTCTGAAGTTGCAGAATAATACCAAGCTACCTCAGTTTCTCCCATCTGACACGTAAGGACTTGTGAAATAGTTTTTGCTTTGGTATCAAAATCCCTGTCTGCAGTCTTTGCTTCTGGGTGACCAGGATATCTCGGAGAGACTGGATATTGGATACTATTGCAGATGCTGTGCTAAGCAAAATCTATTACAGTAGTCTTTAAGGAATGAATAGGAAATGCCTCTTGGGTACAAATAAGTTCAGGTTACTAACAATAAATTGATGCTGTCCCAGTTATATTCATTGCAGGAATTAGCTTATCAAACCTATTTCTATGAAGTGGCTTCCATGTATCAGGCACTCTCTTAGGCACTGGGACTGATAGTGAATGAAGCAATACCTGCATGCCTCGTGCATATTATCAAGAAGGGGGAGGAGCAATGAACATATAAATATATACTATTATGTCAGGTAGAAATGAGTGATATAAAGAAAAATAGTACAGAATAAAAGGGATGGAGAATGGAGAGCTGGGTTGCTAAGTGGGTGGTTAGAGAATGTCTCTGTGATGAGATGTCATCTGGGGAGACTAAATGTCTTTGGGAAGCCAGGCAGGAAGAATGAAAAGTGTTGAAAGCAGAGGAAATAGCAAAGTTTGGCTAAGCACAGGGATGAAGGTGACAAAAAGAAGAGGGTGGGTACCTTACAGGTCATGTTAAAGATGATTCCTTTCTTGACTATTTTTAATTCTTACATGAGAAGAGAGAGGTTAAATAAAGTAACTAGCCACTGAGTGAGAGTCCCATAAGGTACACAACAGCCTGCCCTCTGCCACCAAACCTGAACCTCCGACCCAGGTATAGTTGGGAGGCCTGGGAAAGAAGAAGGAACAAGCACAGGAGCCTGAGGAACAGCCATGAGTGAGATGGAGGAAAAGAGAGTGTTTCAGAAGCCAAGTGTGGGCAGTGAATCAAGGAAGAGTGATAGACTGGGCCAAATACTGCTGAGAAGTTAAGTAGGATGAGAACTGAGCTGTGACCTCCAAAGTTAGCACTTTGAAGGTCAAGAGTGACCTTGAGAAGGACAGTTTAATTTCAGGCAACCTTTGCTACTCATCTCTGCTTCAACTGGAGTAGTTTAATTTTTAGATACCTTGCATGCTGGCATTTCATATATAGCACTTAGAGATCTTGTGGCTAACCTAGTTTGGAAACTGAAGACCTAATTTCAGTCTTTTGCAAACAAGGAAACCAGCAGAATGATTTCAGTGACTTTCCTAAAGGAACAAAGAAAGTCAATGTCAGAGTGAAGTAAAAACTTTGGTCTTTTGCATCCTGATTTGGGGGTTATTTACATCCACTCTCAGAGAGGGTTAAATATATCTTCTTAGGTGTATTATCAAGTGGTCATCCATCACACAGAGAGAGATATATTACTATATCATTAATTAATACAAAGTATTTTAATGTGAAGTCATAAAGATCATTTCAGAGCCATAAATATCAACTATAATATGACTCACCCATACATTTCAAAATGGTTGATAAATAATTCAATTATATTCGTGTATGATTTTTATATTAAAATGTATTAAGATAAAGTGCTTTTAGATCTGTTTTTAACTTTAAAATAGATTTATGTGTATATGTATAGATGCCTAATCACGTACATGTGTATTTTACTTCTATGCGTAATGTTTAATTCTAAAACTCACTTCATATTTTTAGAATTTTAAGTAGATATTCTATCTCTATATATAATACACACAGATTGATGTTAGCATTATTATGTGTGTGGAGTATTTTAATTTATGATTATGGTAGCTAGTCTAGGACAATAAGGTAAAGAGATGAGTATAATGCTAAAAAATATGAGAACATCTATTTAGAAAATGAAAATAAATATTGAACATAAAATATATGAGGGGAATTTTAATTATATCTTAATATAGGAATATGTTTTGTATAAACATATACATTTTTTATTTTAAATACATGTATACGTTTAATTGAATTAAGAAACAGTCTGACATGGGCCTTCTGATGAATGACTACATTCTATATTTTATCAGGCAAAAGAGAAGAAAGAATATGCCAGAAAGTGATCATTAAATCAATCATAAAGAAACAAGACTGTATAAGTAAAAACCCTGTAAGTAGGAAAATGTGATTTGTTACATAAAGGGTATGTGTCTTTCCAAAGTATACATGTCTCAGCACTAATATGTTTGTAAGTCAACAAAATGACAACAGTCACAATATTTAACTTTGAGATTATTCATACATTCTGATATTAAAATATTCTGTTTGTGAAGAAGTGTGAACTATTCTTAGCATAAATAACTAATAGTTCTGAACCATAATTGCAATCTAGAGAGATGGAAATTAAAGCCAAATATATTTGACTATATCTTTTCTTAACTATGTAATTTTACTCAGCAAAAAAGAAAAAGTCCTCATTCTAACCTTACCCCATTTAATATGACCTATTCAATACTACAGTCTACATGAGCCATGATATAATACAGATTGCAGGAGAATCATGAGATTGTGATGAACATTTTACATATAGCTGACTAGTTTCTGTGTACATTTGTTTCAGAGTTTGATTTATGTCAGCCTTGCTGTCTTAGGCATCACCATGGAACATCTCTAGGATTTATTCAAGTTACTAAATTTTAATCTGGTATTTTTTGTAGCCTTCTAACATACAGAATTTGGAGACTTATGGTGACAATAAAGTTTTGCTTTCATTTGATTTCTGAGAATAAATAGCCAGTTTAAAAAATTTTAAGAATGCTTTTCTCATTGTCTCTCCTTACAGGTAAATGTCGCGTCTTGTGATGGAAAATGCCCCTCTGCTACCATATATAACATCAATATTGAGAGCCATCTAAGATTCTGCAAGTGTTGTCGTGAAAATGGAGTGAGAAACTTGTCTGTGCCTCTGTATTGCTCAGGAAATGGCACTGAAGTCATGCATACTCTCCAGGAACCTATTGACTGCACATGCCAGTGGAATTAAATTTTTGGATTCCAGGAACTCTATGCAATAATCATAATGTCCAGTGAAGTTACCTTCTAACACTATTTAGGCATTGGAAGATTTATACTGTTTAACAATAATGTATTTTCTCAGAATATCGGGACATGGCAATTTAACACTTGGTACAAATATATGCAATTTCCTAGAAAAAATTAGATTTATTGATTTACTCTATTTTAGAGAATCAAATGATTTTAAGTTGTTCAGCTGAAATGCAGTTATGTATATAATTGCAACATGCCACTGCCCTGGGATATTCTCATTGATTAGAAGATTATTTTGCAGAATTTTTTTCCATTGCACCCAGTAGTGATTTTTTTTTTCTTTACAAAGTCTACTATAGCTACCCAAATTAAGATAACAATGCTCTTTCTCTCCACTGTTTAGTCTGGGGTGTGTGTGTGTAATTACTTAAAATTGTCAACTGAGTAGTTATAAAGAGTAGGATACTTAGAAACAGATCATAGAACTATAAGATTTTAGATTTTTTAAAGCCTGAATGAATATCAGGGTTGTTATTGCAAATTCCTCTCAATTTGCAGGTGTATTAGGTCACTGGAGAAGCTATGTGACTTACATCAAATGACTGTGCCTTCCAGTCCTATGCTCTTTTCTTTTGAATGATATAGTGAGGTGTCTATCATGGGATCTTTGATTCTTAAGGAGTTTGCTTTGCATAGAATTAAAAATTTAAAACTTAATTCCTTTTAAAGAATTGAAAAAAAATGCCACACATATCTATGTATATACATACATATAATAGTACCCCAATAATAGGAAATGAAGAAATGTAGCATCAGTTGCTAAATAGAGGAGGGATATCTTGGACTTTTATTTTTTATACCACTAAAACTGTTATCAAATATATTGTTACTATTTAACATTTAATTAACTATTTGCTATCTCATGGACCTATGATTTTTGATATGTATTTGCATTCAATTGAAGTTGCATGCTATTTTGCTTTTCATGCTGCTGCTTTGCCAATGAAGAATGAAATAAAATTATTTGAATGTATTAATAATTCTACAATGGAATGCTGCACTTTTTAAATATAGTGGATTATTGACATTTGCAAGGAACATATCTTGAGATCTTTGCAAATCCCCAAATTTTCTGCCACTTACAGTATAGATTATCTGAGTTTCCTCATCTGTAAAAAGGAGAGAATGCCCTACTTGTTGTATGATTGTTATGGGGGATCAAATGAAGTCAAATAGCAACAAGTAAATGGTAAAGGTGCATTGAAGAGCAAATACGGGGGCCTGATGGACTAGGTCCAGATTTCAGCTAGATGAGTTGCTTCTGTTTCAAAATCACACCTCCCAGAAAAAAATGCAGCTTATTAGATTTTTGACCTCCAGAGTTACTATGAGTGAAAGAATGAAATGAACATTGCATCTGCAATGTCCCAGTGTCTAATGTATATAAAAATGGACTTTATCTTGTTTGTGCTTAATAAAAGTGTTTTATCTAGACATTGACATTTCAGTATTCTTTGACTCCTATTAAAATATGGACTGAATAAAATGTTTTTGGTTAACTTTGCTTAAGAGAAACTATTATGTACCTCAACTGAGGCACATAATGTTGTGTATTGTCTGCCACACATTTCTTTATTTTCATGCTCTGTAAAATATTTGTTATTAAATTAAAAATGTGAAATCATGTTTAAACCTATTTGGGGGGGGGAGGGAAATATTGTCCTAGAATATCATAAGCATTCTGAAATACGCCAAATAGGTATTGACAACCTGCTATGTGCCTGGTGCTCTTCTAAGCTCTAAGGACATAGGTAAAATAAGGTAGACACAGTGTGGACCCTCCTATAATTTAAAGGCTGGTGAGAAAGTAGGTAATTAAATAAATATACCTATGAGAAAGTTCAGAAAGAAAGTCCAAAACGTTGGAATGTAAAATATGATACAGTTGATCCTCAAATCATCAGAGAGATACGAATGGACTTTGGATAAATGATATTGGGACAACTGGATAATAACTTGAACAAAGAGAAATTTGGATTCATACATCCATTGAAATGAGGATAAATTCTATATGAATCAGATTTCAATGTTCAAAGGAGGGGTAGGACTTCTAAAAGAAAATACAGGAGAAATTCACTATTACCATAGAGTGGGGAGATTTTAATCCTTTTAATTCTGACTTAATATCCAGAAGCCCAGAAGAAAAGATTGATAAATTTAACAGGAAAACTGAAAACAGACAAATTCTGCAAGACAAAAAATGTCAAACTCAAAAGAAAAATATAAACCCAAAGCACAATATTTACAATGTTATCATTGATAAAGGCTAGTCTTCTATATAAAGATCTTATTTAAAAAATCACAAAAGGAAAATCTGAGCAACCTAATAGAAAAATGGGCCAATAACTGGTACTGATATTCTAGAGAAAAAGAAAGATAGTTGAGCATTTTTTTCAAGATTTATTTATTTATTTGAGAGAGAGAGAAAGAAGAGAGAGAGAGAGAGGTGGGTAGAGGCAGAGGGAGAGGGAAAGAGAATCCCAAGCAGACTCCGATGCAGGGCTGGATCCCACAACCCTGAGGTCATGACCCAAGCTAATACTAGGAGTTATATGTTCAACTGACTGCACTACCCAGCACCCCAGTGGGGCACACATTTAACAAAAGCATTTCACATTCTCTTTATTTGAAAAGCCATTTTGGGATGCCTGGGTGGCTCAACGGTTGAGTGTCTGCCTTTGGCCCAGGGCATGATCCCAGGATCCGGAATCAAGTCCCACATCAGGCTCCCTGCATGGAGCCTGCTTCTCCCTTGGCCTGTGTCTCTGCCTCTCTCTCTCACTGTATCTCACATGAATAAATAAATGCAAATCTTTTAAAAAAAAGAGAGAGAGAGAAAGAAAGAAAAAAAAGAAAGAAAGAAAGAAAGAAAGAAAGAAAGAAAGAAAGAAAGAAAAAGACAGAAAGAAAGAAGAAAGAAAGAAAGAAAGGAAAGAAAGAAAGAAAGAAAGAAAAAGTGAGAAAAAAGAGAAATAAAGAAAAGCCATTTCTCACCTACCAGATGATAAAAAATTAAAAGTTTATATTTTTATCTTTTAGGCTAGGTAGCTAATAAACCACAAACATTTATTTCATATAGAAATGAGTGGAAGAATGAAATGAACATTGCATCTGGGATGTTTTCTCACCTGGCAGGAGGATGAGGGAGCCGTCTGTCATCTTTTCTGTAAGGGCACTAATCCCATTCATGAGGGCTCCACCCTCATCTCCTACTTACCTTCCAAAAGGCCTATTTTTTAATACCGTTACATAGGATGCTAGGATTTAAACATATGAATTTAAGGTGGGAGACACAAAAACTCAGACTATTGCAAGTAGTGTGGAAGGTAATTAGCGGGTGATAAATTGACCTCAATATAGACACTGTTCCTGATGCCCAGAATCACTCAGACACATGCTCATGTTGCTGCAGCTGCTGGTCCTGGACCTGCTCCCATCTTCCTGATAGTTCTCCACACAGGCAGCCTGAAACAGCTAGCAGCCCAGCACATGCAGAGGACAAGCCAAAGCCGTTGGCCTCCTTGCCTTCCCCTGACCACTGGTTTTATTCTAGGAAAAAGGACTCCATTTCTCTCCCATGCCTGCCATGGGCATTCTGGCTTCTCCCACCACTTTTTTTTTAAAGATTTTATTTATTTATTCATGAGAGACACACACACACACAGAGAGAGAGAGAGAGAGAGAGAGAGAGGCAGAGACACAGGCAGAGGGAGAAGCAGGCTCCATGCAGGGAGCCCGATGCGGGACTTGATCCTGGGTCTCCAGGATCACGCTCTGGGCTGAAGGCAGGTGCCAAACTGCTGAGCCACCCAGGTATCCTGACTCCCACCACTTCTGAGCCTGGAAGAAGCACCATACCCCCATGACTACCCTCATTAAGTGGGAAATGCAGCCTGGAATAAAGAGGGAGTAAATACCCGGTCAGGTGAACTCTGAACAGTGAATGACAGGCTCAGGAGCCAGAGGCAGATTGCTCACTGTCACTCCTCCTGGACCATTCCCGGATACAGTGGGTCCTTTGGCCTTTTCCAGATGTATCTGTGCTCTATGTGAGTTGTGGCCTGCTCTCTAATAATTTGACCTTATTTGCTTTTGTTTCTCTCCTGCCTCACTTCCCTTAAATCAGTTCTTGCAGAGTCTTCTCCACGTCAGTAAATAACAAAGTGTGTGTGTGTGTACGTTGTGTAAGCATGTAGTTTAACACATGTACATATTTCTTCAGAGGCTCAGAAATTTTCATTTTAAAACCACAAAATGTAACTTTTATTAAATCAATAAAGATTTAACTGTCTACTATGTGCTATTGGGAGGGAAAAGAGTGAAAAAAAATCATGCAGTTTGTAGGAGAAAAAGAATATAAAACATCTACCTAAATAATTTCTATTGTCATTCTATTTATTTTAGCTTTTCTTCCTGCCTTTCTTGATCTGGGATCAAATCGAATATATTTTTTTAAGTTTAAATTTCTCTAAGAAGTTTTACATGTTATTTTATTTTATTTTTTAAAGATTTTATTTATTTATTCATAGACACAGAGAGAGAGAGAGAGAGAGGCAGAGACACAGGCAGAGGGAGAAGCAGGCTCCATGCAGGGAGCCCGAAGTTTTACATTTTAAAAAGCTTTTCTGCAGTAGAAATTTTATACGCTATATGGTATTTTCTTAAGTGAGTATCAAATTTATTTAACCAGTCTATTAATGGATACTATTTTTTCTCATTTTCTCTATTATAAGTCCTTATGCATGAAGTGGAATTGAAGGACCAAATGGCATCAACATGCTGAAAAATTTCTGTATGTATTGCCTAGTTTGTCTTCCATAACTGCTGCTCAACTTTTTCCTCCTTCAAAAGTTTCTAAGAATTTGTTCCTTTTGTCCTTTATCATCATCAACACTAGATAGTAGCAGACAAAAGTCCTTATTGATATAACTAAGGAAAAAGGTCAGCTCATAGTAGAATAGATGCCTGACTGTGCCACTGAATTCAGTCTTTTTTATATATTCATTTTATCTCCTATTTTTCCTTTGTCCATTTTCTTAGTGGTAATTTTACAGAGTGCCCTTTCAGGACAAAGGATTTTGCAAACTTTAATACACCTGTTTTTACCTTTAAGTAATTTTTAAAAAGATCTTATTTATGTATTGATGAGAGACACACAGAGGCAGAGACATAGGTAGAGAGAGAAGCAGGCTCCCTGCGGGGAACCTGATGCGAAACTCGAACTCAGGACCCCGGGATCACGCCCTGAGCGGAAGGCAGACGCTCAACCGCTGAGCCACCCAGGCATCCCTCGACCTTTAAGTATTATAATTGATATATCCTGAGACTTTTGGTTCTGTTTTTAAAATTAAGTTATTAGTAGTAGAACAAAACCTCTTATTCATGTTAGTTTTAAGAGATGAATACGAATTAATTCTTAATATATTCCATGCAATTAAGCTGAAAAGGAGAAAAGGCAGAGACAGTACCTTGAGGCTCTACTGTCCAAAAGAGAATAGAGGCTTTTAGTAGGAATTAAAAGGTTTCTGAGCTTTTCCTAGGCAATTAATTATCACGCAATGTTTCAAGGTTCATGTTCACATTACCTGGAAAGTAACACTATTGAAATCAAGATATCTCAACAATTTCTTAAAATCAATCTTTTCGAGAACATTTGTGGTTACATCATGTAGATTGAGAGGATTTCAAGATACACAAAAATTCTGACGCTGGCCAGAGGGACTGCAGCCCAAGTGAATTAGGATTCACATTTGTGCTAATATTCCCAGATGAGGTCATGTGAATGGTCCTCGAGTGTTTCTGTCTAAAGGTGCTCATCTGAGGGGCAAGGGGGTGCTGAAATTCAGCTCAGGCTTCTCAAGCCAGGTCATGGACCCTGACAAGAAGCTGTTTCTACCCAGAAGAAGGAATGCCTTTTTCTTTGCATGAAGATGCTGGCCTCTTGCCAAGCCAAACACCCATGTGGGAGTGCATCTTACCAGAGGGAGGAGTTGTTTCTAATAATTCCTGAGGTATTTTCTAATTTATCCACCAAAGTGCCTTTCCCTAATGTATCTGCCATGAGGAGGCACCTTTTACTAATTCGCACAAAGGTTAGCAATCATCTTGCTCTTAGCCTTAGCAGTCATGTTTTTTCTAATAATATCCTATAAATGGCTGCGGTACTTGAAATCTTGCCCTTAGGCTGTATCTTGGGGTGAAAAAAAAAAAGCTTGACTTTTTAGAGCTATTTCACTAACAACTGCTAACTAGAAAGACTGACATTCTGGTTAAAGCCAAAATTCTATCATGTTATTGAAAAAGTTATCTATTATGAGAAAATAGATTACAGAAACCTTGAGATGGATAAAAAATTTTTAATTGTGTTTTGTTTACCAAACAGTATGGAATTTAAGTTTTCTACCTTCTGAGTCATATTTATTTTATGCCCAAACTATATTTTGTCTGTCTATATATATACTATTAAAACCTATATATGCATGCAATAAACACACACATAAAAATAAATTCAGTTTTGCTACCCGGTTTAACCGTTCTGCATATAAATGAACTATAGTCCTTACTGCTAGTCCTAATATCTCCATTATTAAATTCTTATGTTTGCTCTATTTCTTGGTTTCTTGATTAAGTCTCCCAAGTAATTTTTCTCCAGAAAGGTATATGGATTGGATATTTCCTGAGGCTTTGCTCACACTGAGCATGATAGCTAAGGTCTCAGACTTTTGGATGAAATGGGCATAAGTTCAAATCCTAATATCATCTTTTTCCATGTGACTCTAAGTAAACAATAATTTTGTACTTCATAGTTTTCAAATTTCTCATAGGATTCATGTGAGGCTAATGGAATTAATACATGTAAAGTACTTACTAAAGTGTTTAACACATAGAAAGGACGTGAGATATATAAGCTGAGTAGAAAAGTTTGAGGTCATAGTTTGCATTCAGAACTGTAGGCATTACTTCATTGTGTTTGGACATTTTGTGCTGCAAAAGGAATGTCTGGATTCCATTTCAGTATTTGGTTCCATTATAGGTATAGTTCTTTTCTTTTTTTCTTTGAATGATTGCTTATTATAATTTCCCTTCAATAATATCACGAAAATACATATAGGTATGATTCTCTATTTACTGATATTACTTTGGATCTTCTGATCTTCACACAATCTTTTTCTAAAAATATAAGAGGTGTTTCTTCTATTGCTAGTAAATTTTATTCAATGTTTTCATTTTAATCTGGTTTTATTTATTTACTTATTTTTTTAAAGATTTTATTTATTCATGAAAGACACAGAGAGAGAGGTAGAGACACAGGCAGAGGAAGCAGCAGGCTCCATGCAGGGAGCCCGATGTGGGACTCGATCCCAGAACCCCAGGATGATGCCCTGGGCCGAGGGCAGGTGCTCAACCGCTGAGCCACCCAGGTGCCCCTAATCTGGTTTTATATTCAGAAACATTAATTATGTGTACATTGTTTTTCTTTCATACTTATGACATTTTCTGTCTTCTGTCTTCATCTATTATCTTTTGTGCTCCGCATAATTGTATATTGTTTTTCTTCCATGAGAGTTATTCATACTTGCTCTATTTCTATCAGTCTAGATTGTAAATCTGCAAACGCATTTTTAGTTTCCTCGTATTTATTTCCTATTAGGTTACCTTTTTAAGTCATCTAATTTTTCTTTTAACTTCAGGCTATTTTTTATTTATACCAGACTGTTTTTCCCTTTCAATATTTTTTCCATAGTTTTATGGAAATAATGTATTTTGCACACATCAGACAAAAAACAAAAATTTTCCTGATTTCTTCCCCTGAATTCTGCATCAGAGTGCTTACAGTAGTTAATTTCTTCTCCTCAATTTTTACGATGATATTCTTTTTACTTTGTAGTACTTTTTCATAGGTCTCCTGGCTTATTTTCAAGTCATTTTTGCTGACCCTATTAGACCAAATGGATTGCCCTTGGTTGCCTTCTATTATCACTTGAGGAATGGTAAGAATTTTACTCTCTTATTTCCAGCTACAGGGCAGGATGATAAAGTTGATTTCTGTTTTACTTTCTATAGTTTGGTGAATATCTGCTAATATTTCTCAGCTACAAAGGTGACAGATTCCTTTATATCCTTTCATGCTTCTCTGATATCCCAAATTGTCAAAATTCATGAAAAACTATACTTTTCTTTGTTCACAGCTACCATTTTTGTCGTTCATTTTTCTTGATACTTTATATATGATGTTTGTCTTGTAATGACCACTCATAAAATACAGTCGAGTACTGCTAAAATCTGTTGTTTCCTGGGAGCTACTATCTCTCAATAGATCCAGAAATATCAGAAAGATAGAATTAGAGTTTAGCTACTTTTGAAAGAAACTGTTTCATAACCAAGTGGTCACTGACCAGCTTCTGATATATAGATCTCCAAACTCTGAGTCAAGGAATTTGAAATGAGTGAGATAAAAGCTATCTCCTTTGTCTTTTCTGGAAGATTTTTTTTATCTCTAATAAAGAACAGCTTTTCTTCTTAAGTCATTTTTGTTCTGTGACACGATTTTAGTTTTTGAATTTTGCTTGGTTTTGTTGTTATATTTTACAACCGTACAAACTGAGACGCAAATGTCAACAGCATACAAAAGGTCTACAAAATTTTGTAAGGGAATCTTGAGAAAATGACTATGCTATTAGGATAACATATGCTTAACCAAATAAGTGAGAATTATTTAATGTTGAGAACAGCAGATTAAAATCAACATTTAGAAAATGATTTCTCAACTTTAGAAAAACTCTAAAGGATATAAATATTTTAGACCTTCTGTTAAAAGTAGTACCTGAATAGCTATACTTTTTTGTCCTGATAATCATTTCCTTGATCTAACTGCCGCTGCTCTAAATTATATCAAATAAGATGTGATTAATTATTTAATCAATGGGTAAGGATATTCTATAGCTCTTTATGTGATTCATGGTTAGGAAAATAGCCTCTGGAACTAGGATGCCTGAGGTCAAATCCCAATGATGAGACTTATTAATCCTGGGGGGGATGAGTGCCACTGCAAAGAATATCTTTCACAGAATTTAAGAATTTGAGATAACCAACTTTGAGATGGGCCAGAGTTAATGAAGCACCAGGACTCAAATGCATTTCTCTCTGCTTCCATTGCTCTGCCAATTTCATCCTCTCCTGCTGCATTCTGGGTGCTCCACATGGCAACTTTGGTAACGGCAACTCTGTATGTGGCTTTAATGAAACAACATTCAATATGTTTTCCAACAAAGAGGACAGGACATCTATCTCTGAGCTCTAGTAAGAAACTCCTGTGTAATGACTGCCCACGCTTACAAATCGCATTAACTGTGGGTGAGTGTTTCTTTTCTATTGCTGTGAAATGAAGTACCACAAATATAGTGTCTTGAATCAAAACATTTATTATCTGACAATTTCTGTGGATCAGGAGTCTGGGCTCTCTGCTCAGGATCTCACCGGGATGAAATCAAGTTGTTAGTTAGGACTGTGATCTCATCTGAGGCTGGGAGTCCTCTGTTTCCAGGCTCTTTCTCATTGTTAGTCGAATTAAGTTCCATGAGATTGTAGGACTGGATCATGGAGTTCTGGCTGGCTGTAGGCTGGGGCACACCCTCAGCCCCTGGAGGCAAGGCCCATGTTCTAACCACCTGACCCTCTCACATCAGGACAACTTACTTCTTCAAAGTCAGCAGGAGAATGCCTCTTTTGTTCTGCTACAATAAAGTCTTAGATAATGTAAATAATCATGGTAGTGACAATCTCATTTTCACAGGTCCACCAAACCTCAGGGGAAGGTGATTATAGAGGGTGAATAACTAGGGGAAGAAATCTTAGGTCTCATCCCAGAACTGTACCAACAGCAGGGGTTAGAGTATTATGCTTGGACTGATCAGGGTCACTGGCCACCTGTATGAGCTCAGAGAGCTCCCTTATTCTCTCCTCTCCTCTAAAGAAAAACAAGACAGTCCCACTAATCCATCCAGGTTAAAAGATTCAAGAAGGGGATGTTTTTATGTTGGTCTTTAACTTTTTTCTTTCATTTTTCAGAGTATAAAGATAGTGGATCTTCCCATCTGGATAGAAGACCCTCATAGTTTCCTTGCCTTGCTTTTCCTGTCCCTCCAGCTGAGACATTTTCTCCATCAAAGTTTCTCAGTTAATACTGAACTCACTACACATGTTAAATGTACTGATAATCTCATTTAGAAATAAATTCCCACCCTTCCTGGCATACTTGTTAACAAATGTAGCAGAAAAGTCATAAACGTGATGGACCAGACCTCAAATTATTTCACAACCACCCCATTCCAGAGATGCAGATTCTTTTTTGTTTAGTCTTGATTCTCAATATGACATTTGCATTTTAGTCCACACCAATAAATACAGATAAATCTGAGTTTTAATCTTGGATTCTGAAATGTAGCCAGTAACACTTTATTAAACATACCATTTTCACTCAGAGCAAATTCATTTGGATTAATTTGGATGATTAAATCATTTCATAAAAGATCTGTTGCAGTAACTACTTTTCATATTGTATAAATAAATATGCTAGAAAGATAATACCACAAATTGTTAGGAAATTTTGCATTGTGGAAAAGGCCAATCCTAGCTACAGAACTCAAACACCAAGCTTTTTGGCATCACATTTAAAAAAACAAATACAGATGAAAAACATGCTGCTAATCCATCTTTTATTTTCTTTCTCTTGTGACTCATGCCAGCAAAATAAAGCTTAGAAATTCTATAGCAACAATGGCTTTCCTTTAAATAATGATAGAAATCTGGTTCACTTTGATTACATGTCGGCTTATGAAAGTGTTATTTTTGTGAGAAAATTTAGAGTAAAATATCTCCTTTGAAAGAGGACATTTAAAAAAGACCTGTAAGAACAGAAGTCGGGAAACAAGGGAAGACAAGAAATAGTACATCTAATTTATCTAAAAGATTTAAGGAAGAATGTTTTTGTGTTGGTCTTTCATTTTTAAGCACTGTTCCATTTTAACCTTAAAATAAGATACTTTCCCCCAGTCTGGACTGTGACAGATCTTGCTACTCTAAAGAGTAAATCATTAGGAAAGAAAGAGTCTTGTGCATATCACAAATGACTCAGAAAAAGACTCTTCAAATTTGAAGCAGAACTAGGTTAGAGGAATCCTGTAAGTTATACGTTAGTTTTTTTTTTTTTTTTGAGTGACATGACTAATCTTAAAACTTGTATTTTTGTTTCAAAAATATTTAAAAATATTTACAATGAAGTAAGTCCCAAGTGTCACCTAGAAAAAGGAGAGGGCACACACTTTTATAATATGCCTTCTACAAGTATTCATAAAAAGATATTTGTGGAGTGCTCATTATGGAAAGTATCACAATTGGCTCGTGAGTAATATGAAAATCAATAGGAAATGAGACTTACCTTCAGGGAGACTACAATCTGATAGAGATATTAAGATGTTCACAGATAATAATATAAAAATTAGAATCCAATGAGCATGTATTTGAGGCATTAGGTACCGCAGAAGCACAGAGAAAGGGGGGATATAGCTCTTGTTAGGAATACCAGGAAAGGTTTCATGAAGAAAGGAAATCAGAGGAAAGTCTTACAGGGAAAAACAGTGAACTGAACATGTACTAAACATGGGCACAGTAAGGAATTAGGGAGGCTGAACAGCATTGAAGACACTGAGATGGAAAGTAACATTATCAGAACTGAACTCTGGGAAGATTAATCTGAAGACAGCAGAAAATAGATTAAAATAGAGGAAAAACTAGAGATAAGGAGTTTGCTTTGTTTTGCTTTTTTTGCAGGGTGGGGGGTAGAGAGGAGGGAGGGCAGGCAGAGGGAGAGGGAGAGAGAGAATCTTAAGCATGCTCCACACCCACACCCAGCACCGAGTGAGAGGTGGGGATCGATATCAGGACCCTGAGATCATGACCTGAGTCCAAATCAAGAGTTGGATGCTTAACCGACTGAACCACTCAGGCGCCCCTAGAAATAAGACCTGTTTTAGGTCAATCTAATAAGGAAGGAATGAAGGGATGCCAGTTATCACAGTGATATGGTGATTTATAATAAAAAATATATATTTGATCATCATTGCTGTTTCCCTTGAAATTTCCTAAGTGATGGGAGCTGTAAACACGTCTTCTGTTACTTAATGAAGTGACTAAGGACAGATTCTAAGATTGGAGGCTGGTTGCTAGTGGAGCCAACCATATGATCAGGGTGTTGGAATTTATAGTCCTACCACCACCTTCCGGAAAGGGAGAGGGCTTGGAGGTTGAACCAATAACCAGTAGCCAATGCTTTAATTAACTGTGCCTGTGTAATGAAGCCTCCATAAAAAACAAAAAGGATGGGGTTATGGGAGCTTTCAGGTCGGTGTTGAACACATGGAGATTTGATGAAAGCCGTGCACTCCAAAAGGACGTGGATGTCTCCTCCCACCTACTTCGCCCTTCCATCTCTTCCATGTGGCTGTTCCTGAGTTCCATCCTTTGATAGTAAACCAGTCATCTAGTGAGGAAACAGATTTTCTGAGTTCTGTGAGCCACTCTAGCAAATTAATTGAACCTACAGCCAGTAGGTCAGAAGCACAGATACCTACCTAGGCTTGTAACAGGCATATGAAATAGGATGTTGAGGGGATCTCCTAAGACTGCATGCTCAGCCTGTGGAATCTGACTCTATCTCTGGATAGACAGTGTCCGAATTGAGTTGAATGGTAAGACACCCAGCTGGTATTCCAAGAATTGCTTGGTGGTGTGGGGGTAACACCTCCCTCCCAGTCATGCACATTGGAATTGGGTCTAGGAGCCCAAAGACTAGATGAGAGGAAAAGAGGGCCTGGATTTAGATAGTAAGAACAGGAACAAAGAGGAATAAGCCTGTGTGCAGAATCCAGAGTATATAATACTCAGCAACTCCCTCCGTAGAATTTAAGCTTCATGAAAGGGAGGACTAATAACATTTGTTACTACAGACTCAGCGCTTAGCACTGTGCTTGATATATGGCTCAAAAGTACTCAATACTTTTGATTGAATGACTGGAATTTGAAGGTGAGGAAGGGATGGATAGTGTGTTTATTTGTATAATTGGTACATTTCTATCAGAGATGTGGTTTTGCAGATATGTCCACCCAATCTCTGGTGAAGACTTGGATTTCCTTACATAATAGAGATTTAAATAAGATGCCAAACAACATATTGCCTGGTAGGGAATTCATGTTATAAGGCATTAGTGATCTTCATTATTGTCTAAATGGCTTTCAGCTGTGTTTCACCATCAGCAAAGTAAGCTATTTCTCTTAAAAAATAAATGCCCTGAAAGAGTACTAAATCTACACTTTCTCTTTTCTAAAAGGAAAAGACCCATAATTAAAAAAAAAAATCTTTCTCTTAACTTCTCTAGAACTAATTTAATTCCTAGACCAAATAAAGGAACAAAGCCTTAACTAGAATAGAATTTCATAGGGTATTACTTCAGGAAGGAGTGCTTTTGAAGGAAACCCTATTGATTAACTTGCTACGAAGGTTATTGACCTGGTGGAAAGATTGATGGAAACTATGGAAGGTGGTAAGGCTTAATAATGGCTGTTTATTCAAAATGCCATTGTTTGCAAAGCAAATATATGACCAAAAGAAAACCATATTGAAATATATATATACTTTAGTCAATTCGCCTGATGGATTTTTATCTTATATATTTATTTTTTTTGTGATCAGTTTCCTGATTTTTCTGTTTTTTTTTTCCCACCATTCTTGAGATAAAATTGACATACAATATTGTATGAGTTTAAGGTGTAAAACATAATGATTTATATATATACTGCAAAGTGATTACTAAATACGTGGTAGATTTTTAATTTTATCATTATTTCTCAAAGCCCAAAACTAATTCATTGTCAATATAATGACTTTGTGATATACTATCTCAACACCTTCTACTCTTTTTTTTTTTTTTTGATTGAAGATTTTATTTAGGTAGTCATGAGATGCACCTCAACACCTTCTACTCTTAAAAAGCAAAGATCTGTACCACCCTCAGGAATCAAAACAACAAAAATGCAGTTCACATCTCTGTGCTTAAATTAAGACACAGTTAATGGCATCAAGGAATTCCTAATCTGGCTAAAGACATAAAGACATAAGAAGTAACTTTTTGTGTTACAGTGTAAGCAAAGTCATGTAGGAAAACAGAGGTGCAAATGATTACAGTCTGTTACTTCAGGAGGGTACAAGTTAGGGTGTCGAGGGGGAGACGAAAGAGATGACATTGAAGTGGAATTGGCCTGAGGTATTATATAAAAGCAAGGGTCAGACTAGGCTTTTAAAGATTTTTTTTTTTTTTAATTCATTCATGAAAGACACAGAGAGAGAGAGAGAGGCAGAGACACAGGCAGAGAGAGAAGCAGGCTCCATGCAGGGAGCCAGACATGGGACTCGATCCCTGGTGTCCAGGATCACACCCTGGGCCAAAGGCAGGCATCAAACCACTGAGCCACCCCGGGATCCCCCAGACTAGGCTTTTAAGTGAGCACCTCAGGCACCAACCATCACATGAGTTTTTTAGAAAGACCAGACTAGCTAACTGTGTAAGGGAGATTGGGGTCCTCTGATCTAGTCCCAGTAGGAACTTACCAGAAGTAATTGCAGCGACCCAATACTAGGTATCATTCTATTGAATCATTGTATTGAATATTTATTTATTTATTTATTTTAAGATTTAATTTATTTATTCATGAGACACACAGAGAGAAAGGCAGAGATGCAGGCAGAGGGAGAAGCAGCTCCCTGCAGGGAGGCCGACCTGGGACTCCATCCTGGGACCCCAGGGTCATGCCCTGGGCCAAAGGCAGGTGCTCAACCGCTGAGCCCCCCAGGTGCCCCTCTATTGAGTGTTTATACTCCAGGAAGCACTCTTCGAGCTTACTGTTGACTACACTCACATTTTCAAAGATGCTTAGCTAACTAAGTCAAACTATATGAATGAACAGAGAGCTAAGGCCATCATCTAAGCCCACGGCTGTAGGCCTAGAAGGGAAGTAGTTGTCCTAGGGGATGTTTTGGACAGAGACTCAGATCTTTGAGGAGCACTGCAATAATTACATCCTAAGTTCTCAAGCAGAGGCAGTCGTTTGCAAGGACCTTCTTTGCTGCCAGTTATCATAGGCTGTTTTAAGTTAGAAAACTGAATAGCAACACTGAATACTGTAGAAATGCACTTTGCTCAGTAATACTTGAGTTGTTGCAATATTTGATTATCCATTTGGTTGTTACAGAAAAATTCTTAACTGTAATTGATGGTTGTTGCCGTAATAGTATATTGCCTGTATTTCTACCTCTAGTAATGGGCTTTATGTGCTAGATTTTAATATCCTTGAGCCTGGGCAAGTGCACAAGTCTTTTTAAAAGAAACATGGTTCACTTGCACAAAACTGATCGTTTTGAGAGATCGTTAATGCCCTTGAAGTGGTTTTGTGGGTGTGAAACAAATGGTGAGAATTTGAATTGGTCCCTCTTATTATAGTATTGAAATTAAGTCTACTTAATTTATCAAGTCATGTTCATGCCCTGATTTTATATACTTGTATCTCTCAATAAACATTGTGATACTTGAAAAAAAGCGAGGATGCAGAGGTGCTGACTTTCGGGCGGTTGGCCGGCTGACCGCTGGGCGCAGGACGCGCTGGGAGGAGGAGGAGGAGCCCGAATCTCGTCCTGCAGGACGGTCTTGCACTGCCCCGGGACACCAGGGCGAGGACGGCCCAGCAGGGCTGCAGAGGCTGTTCTGAAGCCGCCGCAAGAAAGGCTGCAGCGCCTGGGACGGGCGGGGCCCACACCCCACCCGGGAGCGAGACACCCGGACTCGACGGAGCCACCGTGGGTCCCCCCGAAAGTCGGGGTGTCGGTGGGCGACGTGGGTACGACGAGGCGAGACCCAGGCGAGGCGACGTCAGGGATGCGGGCTGGAGGCCTCGCGAGGGAGGAAGAGCCCGCCGGGGCCGCGGGAACCGACAGCGGGCGCCGCACGGACCGGCTCGCGGCGGCGGGACCCGGCGCCCGCCCCCTCCTCCGCCCTGCTCCCCGCACGCCGCCTCCCGCCCTCCCGCGCCGCGTTTCCACGGAGACCCGCCCTCGAGAGCCGACCGGACGGGCCCGGCGGGAGAGAGGGAGGGCGGGCGGGCGGCGCTGCGGGAGGCACCTGCGGGGGGTTCCCCGGCCCCGCCCCCGGCCGCCCAGGCCCCGCCCCGGCCCCGCCCCACCTCTGCGCCTGCGCGAGCGGCTGGCACCTGCGTAGGGGCACCACGGCCACGCCCCTGGCCACGCCCCCGGCCCCGCCCCGCCCCAGGCTCGCGCCCCGCTCTGCGCCTGTGCGAGCGGCACCTGCGCTGGGGGACCCCGGCGGCGGCCACGCCCCAACCCCGACCACGCCCCTCCCCCCGCCCCGGCCCCGCCCCGGTGCCGCCCCCGCGCTGCCCTCCGTGCCTCCTCGCCCGCTGCGCGCCCCGCGGTCCTTGAACCCCGAGCTGTCCGACTGCCCGTCTGTGAACCGCTGCGCCCCGGGCAGCTGCTGCCCCGCCCCCGTTCCCGGCCCCGCCCCCGTTCCCGGCCCCGCACCGCACCGCCCCCGGCTCGCGCCCCGCCTCTGCGCCTGCGCGAGCGGCACCTGTGCTGGGGGACCCCGGCGCCGGCCCCGGCCACGCCCCCGACCACGCCCCTCCCCTGCCCCCTCCCCTGCCCCCGCCCCCGCTCCCGCTCCGCCCTCGGTGCCTCCTCGCCCGCTGCGCGCCCCGCGGTCCTTGAACCCCGAGCGGTCCCGTGTCCCGCCTGTGACCCGCTGCGCCCCGGGCCGCCGCCCTCTCCGTGCCTCCCGGCCCGGCCCCGCCGCCTGCAGAACGGAGCCCGAGCGGGGATTTGGACCGGGCTCGGCGGCCTCCGGGCGGCTGGTCTACCCCGAGGTCGGGCCTGGGCGTGCGCGCCGCCCCCGGGGCCGCACAGCGGCGGCCGACGCCCGAGCAAAGAAACGGACGAGGCTGAGCTCTGCAGCCCGGGGAGGTGTCCGAACTGGGTTGTTAGGTATTTCCTTTGACCTGGGTTGAATTTTGCGCGACGTGAACACCTTGCTGGGAGCCAGAGAGCGTTCTGTAGAAGCAGCTCGCTCTGCACTGGGCTCCCCAGGGGTCTGCACGGATCGTGGGGACCCCGTGGAATATTTTTCAGTTTTAGAAATATATGAATTTTAAATTCCAAGTGTGTTCGCTCCTCCCCCCCCCCCCCTTTGTGTCTTACCTTGAATGTAGGATTCTGTTCCCAGATTCCCAGGAAACGGGACACAGGCTTTTTCAGATAAATGCATTAAAAAAAAAATAAATGGAGTCGAAAAGACTTGAGCGTTTTTTTCCCATTTCGTCGGTAGTTTTGAAACATTTTTCATCACGATGGTGTAACTTCAGAATGTGAGAAATTACTTCCAACGATGAAGCAGGGTGTAGGCGTTCTCAATTTCCATCAGTTAAGGTTAAATGGTGTCACACACTGCCATGCAATTTCCTACAGCTGCCTGATAATTCATTTTATTTCTAACATCTCCTTTATATTTAATTATAGCAGCTTCTAGAAGCAAATTGTTTTGTTATTTGTGGGAAAGTACTGGTGTTTCCCGTTTTCTTAGGTGGAGGATATATTATGCAGCACCTGCTTAGTAATGCCTTAGCATTCAGTGGGATTGGCAGCCTAACATGAGAAGATGTAACAATAAAGTGATACGCATCTAAAGAATGTCCAATAGTTTGGTTTTAAGCTAAAAGAATGTTTAATTGAGTTGAATATGCTTTATTTTCCAGATGGAGAAATCAATTATTCTGTTGCTCTGGGTACAATATGTTGTTAAGGTAAGACATTTTTCAGCGTGCGATGTTGTTGTTGGAAATAATTAGCTAATGGCAGGATGCTATTGCATTGGGTCTGCCCGTTTTAGAAAAGGAGGGGTATGTTGAAGAGAAATAACACTAAACATTAGGATTAGACGATTTTCTTTGCTACGTGTTGCACAGATTTGTGCATACAGATGGCATCTGTTTTCATTGCTTACAAGTTCTGTTGGAAAAATCAGTGGGGAGGGAGATCAGAATTTGATGAAATTCATGGTAGAGTAAGGCATTTTGAGGTTTTTTTTGGTAGGAAATTTGATAAGTAATATCATTCTCTTCAAGTCTGAAGTCTTTTCTTATCATCTAGGGAATATACCTCTGATCCTGTGGTCCGGTTATTTTGTCTCAGTTGCTAACATTTCATTTATCAATAAACTGAGCCTCAAAAATTAACTCAGGGTCAAACACTTTGTACTCTATTTTTATTGCAAGTGTGTTATCAAGAATGTCTGTGAAATAATTTAGTTCTGTAGCCATTATCATCAAGGTACACAGTTGACACACCGGGAGGGTGTGCTGTGTTTCTCCTGTGATTTTGAATCTCTTGGATCCCAGGAATGTGGTGTTTCCCACTTTGAGAAACATGGATCTTGAATTTCCTTGCTCTCATTTGTACTTGTTATTTTTGAGACTATGTTTACAAGACAGTATCCAATGGATGTTACCTATTTCATATGAAAAAAATAATATTGCTGAAATACTTTTCAATTTTAATTTGACATATTTTAGGCTCAATTTTTGTAAGTTTGTCAATAAAATACTAATTGTAACCAAGAATTGAAGAAGAATTAACCAAGTAACCAAAAGTTACTTTTCTTTCCTATTTCAGATCTCAAAAAGTTTCTGTTTTGTGAATAATCGAACAACAGTTGTTATTGAATGGGATGAATTTCCTAAGGGAAGAAGTCCTGGATTTTATTTTTTAAAATACCAACTTGTTAATGATTTTGCTGAAAAAGTAAGGCATCTTTTCTTTTTGGCTCTGATAAAAAGTAATCAGAATGTGAATTTATTGTGACCAAATATCATATCATAGCAGGAATTTGGTAGTTATTGGGATTTCCTTTTTCCCTAATTTTATTGAGATAATAATTGACATATGACATTGTATAAGTCTAAGATAGACAACATAATGCTCTGATATATGTGTATTGCAAAATTATGACCACAGTACACTTAGTTAACATCCATTATGTCACATAGCTGCAAATAGTTTTTTTTTTATGATAAGATCTACTCTGGAGCAACTTTAAAGTATACAGCAGGATTGTTATTTATTCTCATCATGTTGTACATTATATCCCCAGAAGTTGCTTATCTAATAATTGGAAGATTGTATCTTTTGATCTTCACCCAGTATCTGATATTTCCCCACTTCTGGGAACCACCAATCTCGACTCTGTATGATTTTAGTTTTTTTAAAATTCCACATATAAGTGAGATTGGTATTTGTCTTAGTCTGATTTATTTCACTTGCGTAATGCCCACAGGGTCCGTCCATGGTGTTGTAATGGCAGGAGTTCCTGCTTTTTTTATAGTTGAATAGTACTCCTGCATGTGCATACCTCATTTTCTTTATCCATTCATCCGTCGATGGACGCTTTAGGAATTGCTGGTAGTTTTATTGTGAATTTTTTCGAGGACCTTCCATACTGTTTTCCATAGTAGCTGCACAAATTTATATTCTCAACAGTAGTGCACCAGGGGTTCCCTTTTCTCCTTATCCCTACATAGCAGTTATTGTTTCTTCTTTATGATGAAAACCATTCTGTTAGGTGCCATTCTGACACTGTAGTTTCAGTTTGCATTTCTCTAATGACTAATGATATTGAGCACATTTTCATATACCCTTTGGACATTTGCATATTTTCTTTGGAAAAAAGTCTTCATGTCTTTGCCCATTTTAATTGGAGTATTTATTGCCATTTGTTTGCTTTTTGTTATTGAGTTGTATGAGTTCCTTAAATATTTTGGATATTAGATGTGTGGTTTGCAAATATTTTCTCCCATTCCATAGGTTGGCTTTTTCTTTTGTTGATCATTTATTTTGCTATGCAGTTATTGGGATTTCTTGCTTTTATTTCATTAGTGTATGAAGTGTTAGCATTTTATGAAGTATCTTCAATAAATAGTTGATCAAATACCACTGCAGTTTTTCATAGGAATGATATTTTAAAATAATTTATATACTATACAGAAAGTAATTATTTAAAGTAATGTCATTTCATATAAAAATATATATCTTATGTATATGTTTACATTCTGTTTGAAAAATTGCTTATGAAGGAAATGTACAAAAGTCACACTTTTAGTGAATCTACCTGACATAGAGTTAATAAACATTTTTTAAGCAGATGAATCTAATTATTTACAGACTATCAAAAGCATTCTTATAAACCCACAAGAGCTTTCAAAAGCAATAACACTAGAAGAAAATGAAGACTATCACATTATTCTACAGTCCATAAAATATGGACAAATTTTAAGTGAAAAGTCATTTAAAACCCGTAAGTAATCTGTAGTTGTTCATCTATATTGCCTAATTGTAAAAGTGAAACAATTTTATTAGCAGGTAATCTGAATTTTATAGTAATTAACAGGTATGTGATATCTAAAATCACGTCATGGTGGTAGTATTTTGTCCTTTTAAACATAATGTAAATTTCAAAATTTAAAGGAAGTTTTAAACTAAGGTAAGAAGAAGATTTTCAGTTTTGACTTTTGATGTGTACTAATATGAATAGATAGGTACAATGGAGATATTACATGTAATCCAGATTATCTAAAAATATTATAATTGGGGTTTGTAATCTAAGTCATTCATTTCAAGCAGAGGACAAGAAACTCCCATATTGTCTGGCAAATATTTTATAGTAGATAATTTGTTTTCCCATCATGGTGATTCTTCTGTAATTCAAAATCTTTTTGTGTTCCATTCAGTTTTGTTTGAATTTGACTAATTATTGCTCTTGATTTTTTAGGTGGTTTCTCAACTAGCAATATTAAAACAGTAGCAACAAGTACGAGTGTTTCTTTTAACTGGAGTGTGCTGTCTTCCAATGACATTTCAGTGTCAATATCTCTCAATAACTCTTCACAAGTTATGCACAATAATGTTACAGTTTATGAGTGGGATAATTTAAAACCTGCAACCTTATATACTTTTAAATTTGAACTTAAACAGTTGCATTTGGATTTTATAAATATATTTCAGAGACTGGATGTTCAAGTAGAAACAGGTATACAGATATCCGGTTCATTATTAATATATTATATATCTTGCAGATAACTTGGTAGATGTATTGTTCTTTTCAAAAGTGACTCAGTCAAGTATTAACCACAGAAAATTGCTTGTAAATGAACTAGTATAGTCCTTTTTTTTTCTAACTATATCATTCTGGTAGTTGATTTATTGAACAGGCTGGGTTTAGCAAGGTTAAGAATCAACTTTGTTTTCTTTCCATCGCTGTTTAAAAATGGAACCAACTCTGGCAATTATTGAGAGCTTTTTAGATGACTTTGAAGTATCAATAAACAGTCTCATTCTTAGGTATTAATAGGTCCATTAAAATCCGATATAAAAATATCAATCTTGCATCCTATTTAAGGCTTCTTTGTTATTCATCCCTGGTCACACCTGACCAAAATTTGAAATACCGCAAGGGAAAAGGGAATATATATCTTTAATTTTTTTGTGGCTTCCTAGATCCACTTTCTTTCTCCACATGGTGAGAAAAGACTTAAGCGAAGAAGAGAGAGTCATAGGCAGCTAATAAAGGCAGTCCACTCTCTGTGATGGACTAAGAGTCCTATTTTAATGCCCTCTATAGGAATAAACTTTGAACCACAGTGTATGTTTATAGGTGAAGTAGAGAAACATGTCAGTAATAAGAAAAAGGTAGAAACGTAATTAAAGCATCCCTTCTCCCCATACTCTTACCCTCCTCTGTGAAAAAACAAGACAACAGTTTCTACAGATCCTTCTCACATCTTCCTAATATGTAGGGTTGAGGCACTAATGAAATATCAAGAGTCACAGTACAATACCAACTCTCAGCAGGCTGATATTATCTTCAGTCTTTCTATAGTGTGCAATCTTGGAGAAAAAGGCTAAGTGTTTTCTGGAAGGTGAACCCATTGGAAGTCAAGTAGCAGTGGCAGAGAGCAGAATTCTTAGCAAGTGTTCTGTTTCTCTAAAATAAAAATAAATCTGAAAAGTCTCTAAAATAAACACTTAAAAAGTCTCCACCAGTATAAGAGTAAGGGAAAGGAAGGGTAACCTAAAGTGACTTAGAAGAGAAAAAAAAAAATTCGTAGCTTTTATTTTAATTAAGTTATAACTGGGCAATAATTCTGCATAATTAATTTGTAGACATTACTTGAAGACTATTTTTTAAAAATATTTTATTTATTTATTCATGATAGAGAGAGAGGCAGAGACACAGGCCGAGGGAGAAGCAGGCTCCATGCAAGGAGCCCAACGCAGGACTTGATCCTGGGACTCCAGGATCATGCCCTGGGCCAAAGGCAGGCACTAAACCACTGAACCGCTTAGGGCTCCCCATTGAAGACTATTTTAATTGCTAGTAAGTCATCTGCTACTTGAATAATAGCAACTTTAGCACTTTTACTGGTTTGGGAGAAATGTAGGAGAAGTGCACAATTAATGCCATGAGGTTTTCAAGATTACTATAGACGTTAAGAAATGTACTAATGAAATGTTATATTGCTGAATTCATCTTTCACAAAACACTTTTCTTTTGGTAGGCTCATGTTCACCAGGATGGATAGCATTGAGAAATAGCTGTTATAAAATTAGCAAAGAGAGTAAGCCATGGAATATAGCCCAGCGACACTGTAGATTATCCTTAAGTTCTGCACACCTTGTGGATATAAAAAATGAAGAGGAAAAAAAATTTGTATCTTCACTTCTCAGGTCAAAGAATCAAATAATAATATGGACTGGTCTTAATGATTTGAAGGTTAGTAAATGGAAAGAAATGCATATATCATGATAAAACTATTTTCATCTGCTTACTCGCTTGCTTCCTTCCTCCCGTCCCCTTTCCTTTTCTTCCTTCCTTCCCTTTCTGCTTTCCTCCCCTTTGTTCTCCCTGCCTCCCTCTTTTCCTTCCTTCCTCCATCATGCTCTAAATATTTATTGAGTACTTCTTATAAGCCAGACACGGTTTCTTCTTCTGTTTCTCTATCTCAATTTTTCCCCTCCTTCCTCCCTCCCTCCCCGCCACTTCTCTTTAGAGCAATTTAGGTTCATAACAAAATTGAGGGAAGTTACGGAGATTTCCCATGTACCGGACATGTTCATAGCTTCCCCCCCATTATCAACATCCCTCACCAGAATGCTAACAATTGTTATAACCAAGGAACTTACACTGACACATCATAATCACCAAAAGTTCATAGTTTATATTATAGGTCACCCTTGGTGCTGTACATTCTGTGGGTTTGGGCAAATGTATAATGATACACATTCACTATTATGGTAGCATGCAGAATGTTTTTATCACCTGAAAAATCCTCTGTTCTCTGCCCATTCATCTCTTCCACCCCCTTCAATCTCTTTTTAAGCATCTATTTTTTTATGTAATTTTTCTTTAGTTTTGGTCTTCTCCACACCTGTCTTAAATGTGGGTGATAGCGCCCATTTCTTCACTTATTTGCCACCTAGCCCAATTGCTCATAGATATTTACTGAGCCCACTTCTCTTATGAGCCTCAGACATCTATCTCATTTTCTCCTGATTATCTCTTTTGGAATTTACCACCAACACTTCAGCATTGCCCAGACTGTCCTCTCCTTTCCACCCACCTGCTCCACTGCCTCTGTTTCTCACCTCTGTGAACAACAGAATAATGTTAACCCGCCAATATGGAATATGGAATTCTTTTTCATTTTATTTCTTTTATTTCAAACATCCAGGTTTATGAAATTTAATTTTATGGAAAGAGATATAGAAAGATCTGAAGATTTTATTCAATACCAGTGAAAAAGGATGTGTGACATTTTCTCCAACATTCCTGTCACTATGGAATATCTCATGAAATTTCATTTTGGTCAACTTTTTGTAGGAAAACCCAAGACCCAGCACAGTTATCTCTGTCTAGCCTGTATTTTCTTCTTGATGATCTATTTAAAAAAAAATCTCCTGCCGTTCAAAAATAAATCTGTTCTGTGGGATAGCCTGACCTATAGTCACCCAAGGCAAATCAGTTGGATACCTTTTTTTTTTTTTTTTTCTGTAGAACTTTGCATCAGTTTGGGGAAAACTGTTGACAGTCTTTTTTTTTTTTAAGACTTTTTTTTTATTTGTATGAGTTGGGGGAGGGAGGGAGGAGCAGAAGGAAAGAGAGTCTTAAGCCAACACAACACTGAGTGCAGAGCCCAACATGGGGCTCAATCTCACCACCCTGAGATCATGACATTGGTATTGTGACCTGAGGTGAAACCAAGAGTCAGACGCTTGACTGACTTCGCACCCAGGTGCTCCTTTTTGACAGTTTAATCGCATTTTTATCATTCTCTTTTTGAGCTTCCTTTATTTTTTCACAGGCAGTGAATGAAGTTCTAAGAAAGATTCCTCGAACCACAGTTCATCTCAGACATCTCATAAACCTGCCTCCCAGCATGTTAGTCTCTTTTCGAGTAGACCAGTTAGTGTGTATATAGTTATTTCCTGCTGTTAGTATGATTGTTATAAACTGTTAAATTAGAATCTACTCTTCTAATAGTTCTGGTTACTGGTTTCTGTTACAAGGCTCAGGTCATATGGTCATGACAGCCAAAGTGAGGAGTCCCAAGGCATCATGATGGTTGCTGTGAATTATTCAGAGGGGTCTAAGATACGATCCCTCCTTTTATGATACTTAAAAATAATTTAGGAGGTAAATGAAACATCAAAGTAACTATTAAGAGCAACTTCCTTTATACTAATAGCTGAGTCCTATAGTGTCTCTGAGGTGCTAAGCACCATTCTGTGTGCTTTACTTGTATGACATGAGGGAATTGGAGCACAGGGAAGTTAACCTGCCCATGTGGACGTGCATCAGGGTCTGCTCTTTACCTTTATATTCTATAACCTCTGCATTAAGCTGGTCTCTTGAGGTTAACATCAAAGTCACCTCCTGAGTTATAATCTCTGTGATAGGTTGAGAAAGTAATTAGCCCATCCAGCCATGCTGAGTAAGTGTGAGTTTGTTATTGGACTTTGAGGATAAATACTGTGTCTTATTCATCATTGCATCCCCAGCTTCCAGTTAGGTCCTGGCACTCAGCAGGAACATGATGAATGAAAGATTAATAGTTGTGTGATCCAATCTGCAAATTTTATCTATCTAGGTAACTCTCATTTAGTTCTCATAGCAACTTTATGAGGCAGGCACTATCATTATTCTCATTTATAGATGAGGAGATGGAGCTCAGAAAAAATCCTGGTCACGCTGCTAACAAATGGCCCTGGCAGGTTTTGAATCTGTGTCTGACCAGTATTCTGTGCCCTAACCACTTATACATACTGCCTTTGAGCCTCTGTCTGTTTTCAAAGCTGCAGCACCATATATGCAATAAAGCAGATTTTTTGAGGAAACCGTATTCCTCCGTTCTGTTAGGTGGAACTGGAATGCATTATTTTAACATCTCTTAACTGTGAACATTGAGGTTGGTGATATTCACCAGTGACATCTCTTAGTAGAAAGGTACCAACAACTTCCTCTGATGCATATGACTGACTTATTTGATGACTTGAAATACAATAACTAATACGTAATGAACAGTGGGTCTGTACTTGGCATTGTGCTGAGCCTTTACATGCACTGCCTCTTTAATCCTCAAGTTAATTTTTTTTTCTCAAGTTAATTTGGCCATAGGTTCTATTATTATAACCATTTTATGGATTAGAAAATAAAAGCTTATTGTGAGATTCAGCAATTTTCTTAAAGTCCTATGGCTAATGGGTGGATAAAAGTGAATTGTCTCTAGCTCAGAATAACTCATGATGGATACAGATAGTTGAAGATATGACACTTTTCCTTCAAATTGGCTTAATTTGTACATCTTATTTCAGAAAGAAGGTCATCTCACGTGGACAGATGGATCATCTTTTGGCCTTAAGAAAAATGAAATCTTTTCTTTTCCATTGCTACCCAAGAATGAAACAGATTGCTATGTTTTACAGCAAAATGCATCTGGATCAAACTATTTCTTCACAAGATTTTTCTGTTATGTTCCATTGCCGTATATTTGCAGATATGACTGTAATTATTTTCATTAATATTCTTACATCATATATCTCACTTTTATTGTTTTAAAGATAGAATTATGATGAATTACACATCATAATTACACATAATCCTCCTCTGTATTTTTTTCAGCACCTTCTCTGCAGGAAAACCTTTTGATCTATATAAAGGATGTTGGAACAACTGAAGTTGTATTTGGTTGGCATAATTTGAATGCTTGGAATAATTTGAATAAGTGGCTAAAACTGGGATATAAAATTATCATTAAATATTATTTAGATTATACAGAAGAAAAATATTTTGAAAGCATATCCCCAAATACTACGGAAAAAAGAATTACCCAGTTGTTTCCTGGCCATACTTACAGATTTTTACTCTTTGCAATAAACGAATGGGAGGCAAAAACTATGTTAAGTTCAGTGTTCATTGTTGAAACACGTAAGTCACAAAATATCTGAAAATCCGATTTTTCAAATTAGCAGATATTTCCTGAAGATTTCGAGTTTTCTCATAATACTCTGGGCATACCTCATTCTTTAACCATTTTAAATTACAGTGAATCTGTTTATGTCCTTGGCTTTCCTCTTAATCTGTAAACCCATAAGGGCAGGAATTATATCTTATTAGTCTTACAGCACCAACTAGACTAGTGCACAGCCCACAGTGAATAATCAGGACATTTTTGTGGAACTTAAGTTTTGATACGTGTTAAGAGCAAGAGATAAACAGGCATGCATTGTGGATTTTGAGAGGCTTACAATGAAGAGAATTAGAAAGAAGTAAAAGTAAAAGCAAACCAAAGAGCAAAGTGTAAAAAAACATAAGACCCTAAATTCTCAATAACTCAGTGGTACATTTAATAAATGCCTTCTAGAATTCAGAAGATAGGTGGCAGGGGAAGAGTCATGGAGAGGAGAGGCTTAGATTCAAACTTGAAGGAAGTAAAGTACATTGTGAACAAAAGTGTGGAGATAGGAGTTTGTGGGAAGAGTAGTTGTAGGTTAATTGGGAAAGATTTCCTCAGACATGAGGGTAAAATCCGTTCGAGTGGTTAAGAGGTACCAGATTTGGGAGTGCCGGGGTGTCGGTCTCAGATGATTGGACTTGACCTTAGAAGCATTGCACATCCATTCAGACTGCAGTTTCTGAGACTTGCTTTACCTTTTACAAAACACTTTTAATGCATAATCTCACAAAGGTTGTACCTTAACTCTGGGAGTAGCTATATAGAAACAAGAAGACAGCTTCAGAAAGGTTAAGTAAACTGAGTAGAGCAACGTGCTTCGTTAAACCACACAGGAATCCACAGGATGGTCTTATTTTAACTCTTGAGCTATTTCTAAAGAAAGAAAAGGAATGTGTGTACTTGTGTGTGTGTGTGTGTGTGTGTGTGTGTTGGGAGGTTAGAGATGGATGTGGGTTTGAAGCTGATATGCACAAGGTGCTTTTTAAAGAAAATTAATCTAGAAGGATTAACTGGGAAAACCACTGACTGGCACTGGAGGAAATGGTTTGGAGTGGGGAAATATTTCTGCAAGAGGATGGATGCCTGAGTTCTAGTGATGACAGGAATGAAGAGTAAGTAATAGGAAGTCCCTGCTCTCTAATTTGACTAGACAGAGGAAGTAAAAGACGTGTAAGATGTGATCATGGAATTCTAGAAATGCCCTCTTTTGGTGGTTTGTAGTAAAAATAGTGATTGAACTAATAACGTCTGTCATTTTGCCAAGTGCTCTACATTCCTTATCTCATTTAATCTTCATAATAAATTTTCAAGGCAGTTGCTACTATAATTCCAATTTTACAGTCAAGAAAATGGAGGCTCGAAGGAGTAAATAATTTACTCAGAAAGTAGAGGCCTACAATGGGAAAGTCAGGATTCAAATCCAATTTTCCTTTTCTCTTCAAACTAGAGTTTTATGGAAGTACTGAGAGGTGAGAGATTACTATGCCAGACTCTATCACTAATATAAAGTTTTTTTTTTATTTTTAAAATTTCCTAGGCCCGTTATCAGCTCAAAATATCACAGTTACTCATGTGACCCCAACAGAAATATTTTTACACTGGAATCCTCCAGATCTTGCATCTTTTCACCATTATCTTGTGACTATTTTGAATGTGGAAAACAATAAATCAAAAGAGATGTTTGTTGAAAAACTCAACACATCAGTGAAAATCGGAGATCTCAAACCTTTCCATCATTATCTGATATATTTATTCAGTGTAGGGGAAAGAGGAACTTTAGGATGCTCTGAGAGACCTATTTCAGCCGTTACAGGTAAGCATGGGCCAATTTTGCCTTTTAATAGAAAATATAAACTTCATATTTTGAAATTTATTTGGTGAAATTTAATTATGTTGATCCTTCATTGGTATGAATACAGTTAAACATTTGAGTGTTGAATCAAAATTAAGCATAGATTCTAAATACTAAATTCGTTTAGATTTACATGGACTCTTTAAACATCTGCGTTGTTCCTACCAGAGTTCCTAGAAGACATATTTCTTATAATAGCCTTGGCTCGGAAATAAGTTATCACGAAACATGAAGATTAGTTCATCCAGTTCTTTTTAACACACTAGATCCAACAAGTAAGGTCTGCAGATTTATTCAGTTTTACTCCATTCTTGATTTTCTCACACAGTGTGATGAGTAGACCCCTAGGGGGCAGTATCATCCCAGGACTTTGGGCAAATGCATTTCTAATCATTCACCTCCTTATGGTAATTTTGAATCATTGTCTAGAAGATAATCATCGAAGTAATCTGCCTTTTAATTAAGCAATATATATATTAAATCAACCTTTTTGGAAAGCTAAAACACTGTTGTATGAAGCAATGCATAATTAAGCACGTTTTGGAGTATACCCCTATGTGTGTAATATGTTTGCACGTGTGTACTTAACATGCCTATATGCAAAGGCCTTTGGCTGAAATCCCAATCAAATCATACCAGCTAAAATTTAAACACACTAGAGCTGAGGTAGGAGGAATGGAAAACGTGCACAGCCGTAAATCAATTAGTCTTCTACTCACTGGGAATACTAGCCATACTTTGAAAATAACAACAGTAAAAGATACTATTTAATGATTATTAAGTACAAATGCTTAATATACATGTATTCAGTGCAGCAAATCCTAAGCAAAAGTATTTTTCCAACTGGATAGTAAGTAGCTGATGTTTTCTCTTCCTTGAGCTCAAAGCACCCATTAATGGGTAAATGCTTGGTTGAATCTTTCATGCTTACGAAGATGCTTTCTTTTTCTTATTATATATGTTTCACATGTACAACATAATTCAGCATCTGTGTGCACAACAAAATGATCACTCAAAATTCTAGTTGCCATCCATCATGCTATGACTGACCCCCTTCGTCCTTTTTGCCCACTCTCCAACCCAGATCTTCTCTGGTAACCATAGATCTCTTCTCTTTAAGAGGCTTCCATTTTTAACTGACAGGTTGACTAGGAGGATTTCTCACAGATTTATTAATTTTGAAGTTGAATTAAAAATCTCCCATGGCATGTAGCTATTTAACAGGGGGACAAGAGGAAGGTATGTGTGTGTCTACACTTTTAATTTTGGGGTCATTTGCTCTGTATATTAACTATAAGCTGACACAGGAGTGCATATGTAGGAAAAGAGCACACATCCAGTGTGAAAGTACTCCTAAGGTTAAAGCAATATTCTTTTTTTTTACTCGTTATTCACCCAATAAATTATTTTTTAGTCAGGAACTGAAAAATAGGTACTAGAGATGCAGGGGTTTATAATAGGCACCAGAGATGCAAAGGTGAATAAAACCTAGCTTCTGCCTTTAAAGGGCTTATATATTAATAGAGTGAGACAAGTACGTTAAAAAAAAAAAAACAATGATCATGCTATATTATAGTTACTTCAGGGGTTATGCTCTGGGTAGTATGGGAATATACAAAGGGATCAATTAACCCAGAAGTCTTCTGGTGGAGTCATATATTGCTTCAGGAGGAGGAACAGGAGTTAGCCAGGAGGTAAGAGGATGCTGTAAGTAGGACAAACAATAAGTGCACAGGCAGACAGGATCAAAGAAGAGGCATCTATGTAGGCATAGGTGGGAAAGCCAGACAAGGCTTTTAGAAGGGGCTGACATTTGAACATTAGCAAATCACAATTAATCTGACAAGACGAGAATATAGGGGGCATGTAGAGAATCTAGAAAATGTAGGCGAAGCGCAGGATGTGAAGAGCCTTCATACATTTTAAGGAGAATATTTTATTCAGTAAAATTTAACTTTTGGGGAGCCTTTTGAGAATGTGGAAAATTAATGGATCCTCTCCCATGAAAATGCATGTGCATGCAGAGAAATCCCTTTATCAGAGACTCACCAAATCTCTTTTCCTCAATCTCTGCTTATGAGTGGCATTCAGTAGATTTCATCCTCCACTATAGTAAATGTTTGTAAGTTTTGCAGCTATACAAATTGTTTCCCCTTGGAATCCTGTGGACAGTTTGTTTAATTGTACTATTCTAGCATTCTCTAATAGTTTTACATAAGTAATTAATTTCAATGCCTAGAGTCAGACCAGCTAGAATTTTGTGAAGTTATATAGGATCGACAGATTATGGATCTGACCCAGAGTGATATTTTCCTGAAAACTTAAAGTCTGGTGTTCTATTGTGTTGATAGGAAATGAATCTCAAAACAGAAGAAAAGTCAAGTTATAGTTTCTGGGAACCAAATAATGATGAAAATCATGGAGAATTCTTTAAAGATTAAGTAAAGTGTAACTACTACCTAGTTCAAAATTATGTTATTACTCTTGGACATGAACTAAGGATTGATCATTGTGTTGGCGAACTTTAAAAAGTTTAGAGGAAGCATATAATACAGGATAAATAATTAAGACGAAAAGGAGGATGTTACTATTTCCAAAGAATTGTATAGTATTAAAACTCACAAGGCTTAATAGTCAAGTAAATTGTGTAAAGAGATAAGCCAAAGTATTTTCTTCCGTTATTATGATAGAATATCAATAGCGTTCTCTGATTTTTTTCTGTAAAAATAGAAAGCACAATTAGATAATGCCCTATTTCCAAATGAATATCATACCCTTCAGAAATTAGAAAAGTAGTACAAAGTTGCAACTATTTCTATGATAAATACCAGACCCAAAGCTTTAAAAAAAAAGCCAACTATATGTTAATAACTCCCAAGTTTGTATCTTTAGTCCCCAGGCCTTACTCCTGAACTTCAGACCTATGTATGTTTACTCAGTAATATGTCTCATTTGGATATCTAATAGATACTGTAAATCCAACATATCCAAAATAGAAGGACAGATGTTTCCACCTAAATCTGCTGTACCTGTAGCCCTGCCAGGTAAATTCATTACCCTTCCATCATCCAGTTGTTTAGGTCAAAAACCTTGAAGGTATCCTTGACTCTTCTGTTTTTCTTCATTCTATACCCAAGCTATCAGGAAATCCTGTTGTTTTTATCTTTGCAATAAATCTAGAATCCCAATATTTGTCCCTACTTCCCCATCCAGGCCACCACTCTCTCTTGCCAAGAGTCCTGGGCCTCCACTGTTTCAACCAGTGGCCCTCTCTGTAGTTGGTTATTAACATGGTAGCCCAAGTGATTCTTTAAAGCTTAGGAGAGATCATGCTTCTGCACGTAACTGTAGTTGCTACCTGTTTTGTTCAAAATAAAAGCCCGTGAAGCCTCTGGGTCTCTGTTAACCCCTGGCCTCATTCTACTACTTTCTCCTTTCACTCTGGTTTTCTTTCTGTGTTTGAAGATACCAAGTAAACTCCCATCATGTAAAAGCTTTTGCTTTAGCTGTTTTTTTTCCCCATGCCTGGAAAGCTCTTCTTCCAGATATTGCATGTCTAACTTTCTTAGCTTCTTTCAAGTACTTTGCTCAAAATCTCATCTTTTCAAAGACACCTGCCCTGGATTCCCTATTTAATACCACAACTTCTTCCCTACAGCTACCTCATTCCTGGTGTCCTTAACCTTAGCCTACTTTTTCTTTTTTTTTCTTAACACTATCATGTCTAAAGTACTATATCATCTACACATTTGTTATGTAATTGTTTATTGTGTATTTCCACCCATTACAATATAAAATGCGTAAGGCAGTGACCTTTGTTATTTTTTGTTGATGCCCCTTATATGCCTAGGTGAGTGAGTGCCGGGTAGGTGCCCTTGCACATCTGATGAAAAAATGAGTAATCTTGGCAATGGGAACATTACTCTGATGGAACTCTCAAAAATCTGAAGAATTTGCTAAAGACTTTCTAGTTTTCCTTTATGTATATAATGTGCTTAATCTTGTTGACAAATCTTGCATAAATAATAAGATATTTTTCCCTAAAATTGAATCAATTTCAAGTCATGATGATGTAGGGATTTGCTTAATTTACTTTAAACATGAACCAATATTGGATTAAGACATTTTTACTCCATAGCAAGAGTAATGCTAACAATAAACTTAGATATATGTATCTATTTATCTTTTTCTTTAAGGTATTAATCCTCCTCAGAAAGTTCATGCTAACCCTGAAGATGTAGGAGAGGACAGTATAATTCTTCAGTGGGAATCCCCACAAGATGGCCACGAGGTCTATATTCAAATCAGATCTGTATTGGATACAAGAGAAGTCATGAAGCTTTTTGTAAAGGATGCTAATAGATTCAAGATTGATAATTTAACCCCTGGAATGACATATGACATTGGAATGGCAACAGTGATGAATGGGAACTTGAGTGAGCTGGTAACTATTCAACAAACTCTAAGTGAGAATCAAATATTTTTCATTCATAACAGATATCTGCCAATTTGGGGATATTGTAGAATATTCCCTGACACACCCCTCTGGTCACAGGTTTTACCTTTCTAAGTAGATTGTTGATATGGTTATCTAATGGTTGTCCAGGACCTGGAGTGGCTTGCATTCGTCTACTGAAAATGCTTACTGCTTGAATAAAGGCAGCATTGTTTATGATTAGAAACTTGACTCTAAAGCCACACTATCTAGCTTTGAATCTGGGCTCAACTAGTTGAGTGTCCCCGGGCAATGTACTCTTTTTATGCCTCCATTTATCCATTTGTAAAAGGGGAGAAAATATGAGTATTTAGTTCATGGATTTTCTTGAGAATAGCTGATTTAGTAAAGGTAGGGACTTAGAACAGTGCCTGGCACATAGCTTTATGAATGTTTGTGATTATTATCCTATTGACAAAGGCATGCTGTTGTAGCACACTGAAACAAAATATTGACAGTATTTAAAAGGTTTAGGACCAAACCAACAGCAAATCTCTATATTCTTTATCAAATAAGATTAATTCACTCAATAGATAATCATTGAAAATCTATTAAGGAAGGAGAAGGAAAAGAAATAAGTAAATAAATTAAATAATATTTATGGATATTTATAAATCATGCTAAACATTAGGAGGGAAAAAAGCAAAGTGATGTGATGCAAAGAGTAACTGAAGAGGGGTGGGTAGTTCTAGTAGAGATGGACTGTAATGGACATTGCATTTGAATGGAGGCCTAATAGATGAGAAGGAGCCATAGTGCAATCGGATGGAGGAAGGGTACTTCAGACGTGAACTCCTAGCGTAAAGACACAAAGGCTATAAAACAGGGAATAGGTTGGTGTATCTAAGAACAAAAAGGCCAGAACACATGGCATCTAATGAAGAGGGAGAAAGGGAATACGCAATGATATTGGAGAGGTATTCAGGGGTTAGATCACATAGAGCTTATATGCTGTGCTTTTGAGTCTGTTTTTTAGGGCAATGGGAAGTCACTGAAGGTTTCATACAGGAGAGTGATGGTGTGATCTGTGTTACAAAAATTTCTCTCTGTGCAAAGAATGATTTGTAAAGGGCCAGAAATGGAAGTAGGGCAACTGGGTAAGAGACGGTTGTGGAATTTAGGCAAAAGATTATGGCAGACAAGGGTGGGAAGGGTGCCGATGGAAAATAGTAGATATATTTTATAGTATGGGCATAGGAAGTCTGAGCTTTGGTGATGGACTGCATGTGAAGAATAAAGGAAGGGGGGCATCTATGGTTTTGACTTCTAGCCCATTTAGGTAGAAGGAGGTAACTCTGAGGAAGGAAAGAACATTGGACCCCACAGGGCCTTTTTTTCTGACAATAGGGCAGCCTGATGGAAAAAAAGACCTGGTCCAAAAAATGATGAACCAATAATGTCCTCACACAAGTAACATCAAATCTTCCCACTTTGTCTTCCAAAGACTAAAACTAAATTTGTGTATAGCACTTTCATACTTAAATTTCTGAGAAAACATGCCTGAAAATAATTATCATAGGAAAAAGTTAAGAAAAAGAAGGCAGCTGAAAAAAAGATTCTCCTAAAAATAATTATTTCATGCCCATCAAACAACCCAAACACTTTTACTGGCAAAATGGAAGGACTAAAATTAAAATTCATAGATGGGAAATGAACTGTAACCAGCAATTAGCACTATGAGGTTAAAGTGTCCCCATAGTGCCTTGAGGCCTAAGTTTTCTCTCTGAAAATTTAGATCATTGAATATATTTTTAAATTAACTTCCAGCTCTAAAGTCCTATTTTTTTTTTTTTTTTGAGTCCAGGAAACTCAGCGTATTGCAACCTCTCTGTTACCTAAAATACAAAAACTTTATGTCCCTTTCTAGAAAATGAGCTTCTTTGAAATCATACTCAGCCTTTTATCTTCAGGTGTAAGCACAGTTCTTGACTCTGTTTCACTCAAACACTTATTTGTAAAATGCTCTCCAGCATAGAAACTGAAACATGATTAACATACATAAATTCTAGGAAAGTGATAGAATTTGGGGGTTTGAAGTTAGGACAGAGATCTTGCAATACTTCACCTGATATGCAATTCCTAGCATAGTGCCTCTGATCATTTTGTAGTGCTTCTCTAATTGTCATCTATCGTAAGGCATGTCTGTTTTCCAGAAGCATCATAGAACAAACCTACTCCCTGATTCACGTGAAAGAACTTCACTTGTTCGGAAGTTGCCATTAGGTGTTGCTGGTTTCTATAGTTTCTTTCTTTCTGGTAAATTATCTTTAGTTCCTTGAAGCATATCACCATTACTTATCATTCTATGGGCTTTTCTCTTCAGTACTAAACATGAGAGGCTATAGAATTATTTATCATTTTTATTTGTCTCAGATGATGAAACAAATATTACCCTATCCCAAGGTGCATAGATAAAAACTAATTCTCTGTATGCATTCATTCAACAAACATTTGATAACTGCTGTTTATCATGTCCCATTTCTCTCTTCCATGAACTTTGAGACAGTTAAGCACAGAGGGACATTTACCTTTTAATGACCTTTTGTAGACACATGGAAGAAAATAAAACTTACATGTTCATTGATTTCCCTTTTCCTATTGAAGCATATTTGTCCATCTCTCTAAAGCATCCTGAAAATAACCAGCAAAACTTGACTTCCAGTTATGATTGTGCTGCACCTGAACCATTACATGTGACCTTTAGGAGAAGGCAGTCCTTAGGAGCACAGACCTTGGAACTGGATTGCCTTGGATGAAATTCCAACTCCATGATTATCAGCTTACATCCACTGGGAAGTCCCTCAACCTTTAATGGCCCTCAGTTTCCTTCTCTCTAAAATGGGAATGATAATAGTCTTATCTACAGTATGAAATTAATGAAATTTAAGGGCTCAGATCCCAAGCAAGCACTATGAGAGTGTTTGGTCTTGTGATGATTTTTTATTTCTCAGTAGGACTAGACTGGTTGGTGGCTTTGAGAAACAATGAGCATCCGTAGTGTTTCAACCATAGGAAAACCATTTCAGTTGCCTTTGTAGTCTCTCATTGTTGGAGGAATTAACTGTACTCCTTTCCTTGAGGGAAGGAGAGCTAGTATGTGAGTTTCCTTTCTTCCTTCCTAGTATAGAAGAATAAATTTAAAGATAGCCTGGAAATCTCTGAGACCTTGTTCTCCCTTGCCTATAATAAAGCCTTTGAATCTGGCCCTGTTCCATTTGTCTTATATTGAAAAAACCTCATACAGCCCCCAAGGATACCACTTCTTTTGAAAAATATTTTTTAGGAAAATGGGTGAAGATAAAGGTCACAATCACCAAAGTAGAAACACCTAGAAATATCCAGAATATGGCTATACCTCTCTCTCTCTCTCTCTCTCTCTCTCTTTTTTTTAAGTGACACCTTCTCTTACTTGAGTTTCCAGAGGTTCAGGATATAGTTTTGAAGAAAAGAAAGAACTTTGTCTCATTCTACACCTTTATAGCCTTGGTGTTCATCTGCTTTGATAGGTCATTATATTGATGCCGTTGGTCCTAATTCCCTGAACAGGTGGAATTGATGAAAAGCCCCACATTTACCCACTATAGAGAATGTCACAGACTCTATACACTTTTAGAAACTAAATTAGGTAATGCCTATTTAAAGCATTGTCTCTCCTTAGAAAATATCTTCAGCGCCTAGGAACATGGAAGTGAACGGTTTCCATGACTACACTGGCCACTTATTTCCAATCTCCAGATATTTAATTTCTACTCAGGCATATTTAGAAGCTCTCAGATCATTGCTCACACATTCAGATGGGTTGGATACTTGTGGGACATCATACTAGCCGTGGAAAAACCATACTTAGTGTAAGAGCTTTGTAACTGAAGAGAGCTGTAAGGAATTTAAAGAGGAAGCCCACCAAAAAATTAGTGATGACAGAAAAAGGAAAGTTAATATAACTGGAAAAGGAAAAACATAGTAAAAGTGCTTTGAAACCCAATTATATGCCATATGGTATTTGTTATGGTTAATATATTGAACATTTCCTCGTAACTACCCTTTTTCAAAGACAAGAAAAGTTATATGTTACAAATGAATGAATTATTAGAGATATTGCACAGATTTTATGATCTAGAATGCTAATTATAGGTATTTGTTTAAATCCTTTTACACAGTACTGGCTCTGGGTAAACTGGAGGAATCACATTATCAAATACAGTGTCATTGACTTAGAACAAGTTTCATTACATCAAACCAGATGTCACAAAGAAAACTGAAAAGCAAACTATGTCTAATTATTCTCTGGAGGAAAAAATATTTCTTCAGAATGTCTGTCTTAGAAGAAGATACCTCCTTGGAAGAAAGACAGATCTAAGGATATGCTGGGTAGTATTTCAATAACCCACAAATGAAATTGAAATTAAAATTGACCTGAGGAAAAAAATAATGTGAATAGAAGTCATCTAAAATTTCAAATCTGCTCTAAATAGTACAGTGGAGGATTGCAGTACAAGAAAGCTCTCACGTAGAGGTCAGCGAGAGTGTGAAATGTAAGCGAATCCTTCCTCTCAACTGTTGCCAGACTGTGCTCCTAAAAATGAAACGAAATGTCTGTTCAAAATCCCTGTGCCTACATGATCAAGTCTGACCTCCATAGCCTGGCATGCAAAGCCTCTCGCAGACAGCACCCAGCCTCAGAGGTGGCCTTGCATGCCTGGTCCCTGTTCCTCACACATACCCCAGGCTTTACCCACCCTGAGCACCTGCCATGTGCCTGCGACTAAGTGCTTTGGGTATAAATACAGTCTCTCATTGACTCATCACAAGGATCTTACAAAGTAGATCCTCGTCTCCTTCCCACTTCAGGGATGAGGAAACCGAGGCATGGAATGACGTAGTAGCTTGCCAAAGATTAGTAACTGGTTGCCCAAGACTGGTGATTAGTAACTTGCTCTGCTAGTAAACAGCTGAAAGAGCTTGCTATTCCCTGAATACACGAGGACGATGACGCCCTTTGTGGTTTCCATGCCTCCCTCATGGTTTTCTCTTTGTCTGCAATTCCCTTCTTGTCCCCTCTCCCCACCACACACTCCTTCTGGCAAACTTGTACTTTAAGGTGCAGATTAAATATCATAGACTCTGGAAGCCTTCTCCAATGATCTCTGCTAGAATTGTTTTTTTCCTCTATTCCCAACAGCTTGTGTTCACATTACCAGCCCCATCCACTTGGGATTCTGGGTAGTGATTTGTGTATCTACTTCTTGAGATTGGGAACTCTGAACGCAGGAATCTGGCCTTATTTCAGAACTCCTCCTAGTATATAGGTTTACAATGCATTTGCTTAATAAATAGACCAAAAGTTTAAAAAAATCAGAATCTCTTAGATTCTTGTATTTTTGAAACTATGATGGAGAATCAAAAAATGAAACTTAATCAGGTACTTTCAGTAGATGTGTACATACGGTCTATCAGAATGTCCACCTTATTTTTCTGTCTAATACTGACATAGTAGACATAAATTTGCACAGGCATTTATTATTTTCACATATTCTAGAACATGCCAGACAATAGAGAGAAATGTCTTTGAAATTAAAAAAAAAAAAACACTAACTATGAATCTTTTTATCTTTCAGAGCCCAAGCCAGTCCAGATTGTCATCCCATATGAAAGTCATAGCACCTCTGTAATCTTATTTGTTCAAATGCCTGATATTGGAGTGTTTGATGGCATACATATTGCAATCGAAGGAGGGCCAAATGTAACTAAGCCCTTGAAACATGACAATAAAATAACTGTTGGCAATTTAACCCCAGGCACGGAGTATAATTTCTTTGTTTCCATCACCAGTGGGACTAAATTAAGTAATACGTATTACGTGCATGCAGTAAAAACATGTAAGTGTTTGGGACTTACATAAATTTTTTCTTGATTTTGGTTTTGTGTACAATTTTGTATTATTAGGCTACATTCACTTCAATGCAGTTGTCTTCAGAGATCTTTTAAAATAATCAAATACCTTACTGCTAAGCCTGGTCTTTCACTGCCCAAGTATAGAGAAAGAGCTAACTTTATGTAAAACTGAGAAGTCATGAAATTTTTAAATCTATCCATTAACAAAAAATGTACTTGCATATTAATCAGGACTTACAATGATTTATTTGAAGAGTGAGGAATGTATATAATTTTAGGCAAATTATGAGAATTAGGTTATATTGTTTGTCTACAGACACTTAATGGTGTGTCTCAAAGCACATAATCTTAGCATGTGTTTCCTCTCTCCATGCTGCCCTTTGTCTGGAAGGAGCCAGTATATATTTTACTCACTTCTTTGAATATTTAAAATTAGTATGTGTTATAATTGTTCATACCAGTACTTACATTTTGAATTTCAATCAACTTTGATTCATCTTTTCTTTAAGTCACTCCCAAATTCTACAAATATTCATTCTGAACATTAGACACATGACATTGATCATTTATTTATATTGACCCAGGAGATATAGAAATGAATGGCACAGAGTAATAAATGCCATACAAAAATCATATGCACTCTAAAATATGTTATAATTTTGATTATAACATATCTAGGTTCATGTTTTGCTCTTCCTGTCTATGAATATTCACATATTATTATACCACCACGTGTCTTCTTCCTCCCAAATTGTAATCTTAACATTCCTGTTTAAGCTCAAGTTTTCATAAAATACTCCCAAACTGATATCACTGATCACATTATTGTAATAGTATTTTAGCATATTTATAATCAGTTTAGTACGTTTACACTTTATTTTTGCTTGCAATTTTTATATACTTTTTATATATGTATTCTCTGTCTCTTCCCTATATTATAAATCATAAGGGCAGCATTATATTTGGCAGTTCTTGTCTTTAAAAATAATTAGTATTTGATCTTCTAAATATGTCAATATTGTGACACAAGTGGCAAAATATATCGATATATAAGATCATGGTCTAAAGCTGTAACTTTTTTCTGAAAATTTCTTTTTCTTTATGCTGAATGGGATCTTTAAAATAGAAAACATATCCATTAAAATTCATCAGATAAAATTTGATTTTGGCTTTAGCCAATATTTGATACAAAGAAGATTCTTTTACTCCCTTGTCTGTATTTCATATGTTTCTCTCTGTTGTCTTTTTAACTTACGGTAATAGTTTCAGAAAGCTTTAATCTCTTTTTCTTCTTTTGAATATTATGCATTTGCTACTGTGAGTTTGTTGCTGTGTAGCTTTTGCTGCAAAACCAAGTTAGCTCCTTGTTATGGTGTTTGCAATGACTCAGTATTGCAACTGATTATTATATTTGATAAACTGTCATGTATGTGTGAACAACTATTTTAAATTCGGATACAGAGAGGGCTGATTAATGAACTTTATGGTTCTTTTCTTGCATTGTGGGTTTTTTTTTCCCCTTTAAAGGGATATAAATTAAAAGAAAACATATAAGGAGAATTTAAATGTGTTGTGTGTTTGGGGTAGGTCTGGAAGCACCATCAAATATCCATGAGGGCAAAGTAACAGACTCTTCCATAGAAATTCTCTGGAATCGAGCTGATGGGAATTTTCAGCATTATGAAATCACATGCATGAACTGTACTGCTGCTTTCATGGTATGTTACAAGCGGCTCTTGGAAGCATTAAACTTGAATCTTTCATGCTGAATCCAATATTACTGCATTCTTACATTAGATAGTAGTGAAACTAAATAACCCCCATGCTTATTTGGTTGTGTTGAATCGTGGAACATTTTTAAAATGGACGCTTGCTAATTTACTTCTTTTGGATTGATAGGTCCAGAAGGTAGTTCGAGAAGCAGCAACATTCTCTAACCTGGATCCTGCCACAGTGTACACTTTCTCAATTCGCACTGAAAAAGAAGGTTTTAAAGACAGCACTCCTCATATAAAAGAAATACAGACAGGTACAGCCTGTGTAATAAGCACTTTAGGGTATTATTCAGCGTTCAAGTATTTATTTCATTCTTTAGGGAAGATTTTTTTTTTCTTTAGGGAAGATTTGGTAAATAGTTTATTCTTCCCAGATTTTCTTTAGGGGCAGGCAGTGTCTTCTCTTGTCTCTTTTTTCTGTTTCCCCTTATCTGGGTTAGAATAACCTCTTTTGTACATGCCTTGCCAGGCAGTAGAGTGGCTAATTGCCTGGGGACTGGCCAGATTTTCCATTTGTGATTTAATTTCTTCATCGTTCAGTTAAGCAGACAATGAAGTGACATTTCCTCAGTGTTAGCAACTTACTCCCCATGGCAGATGGTGGTTATTCCATGCTAGTCACACGAAATATGGGATGATTGGGAAGAACGTGGGCAAAATGTGTACATTTTCATATCTAGGTGATGTAAAGTTTTCAACTACTCTACTAATGTAGATATTTTAGTGATTCTCGACGCTGATGCTATGGAAACATTGATTTATGTGTTTAGAAACTGGTCATGTCTGATATTCTTTTACTATTAACACAGACTGGAACTGGGAGAGAATATCTTGGCAGTTTTGTTCCTTTCTTATACATGGAAGAATTTTAGATACAAAATATATATTATACACAATTTCATTTACCTTTTTTTCCTTGGGAAACAAGGGAAGCATTGCATATTTTTTTAAAAGATTTTATTTATTTATTTATTCATGAAAGAGAGAGAGAGAGAGAGAGAGAGGCAGAGACACAGGCAGAGGGAGAAGTAGGCTCAACGCCAGGAGCCCGATGCGGGATGCGGGACTTGATCCTGGGACTCCAGGATCATGCCCTGGGCCAAAGGCAGGCACCAAACCTCTGAGCCACCCAGGGATCCCTGACATTGCATATTTAGATTACAATGATTTTTCCTGCTGAAATAGAACCTTGTCATTGTTTGGTATTTAATTGGGATGAGTCCTACAAGAATCATCAAATATTTTTGAGATTGATGGTTTTGGAGGAAAATTAGTTTTCTCTCTACCTTTCTAGGTCCTTGACTGAGACACCTCAATCTGCCTAAGACTGATTGACAGGAGAGAAATAAAAACAAAAATTTAAAAACATGTATAATCCGTGCATACATGGGAGAGACCCAGGGAATACGAGAAACTCTCTGAAATGGCCTAAACCACCACTTTAAATACTATCTCCAGAAAATGTTGAGGGGGGATAAGGGAGCCAGTTATGGGAGGCTACCAGGAAATGCACAGTAAACAAATGTAAGATTGTTATGCAGATTTAGATCTATCTTCTCCATTGATAAGAGTTTTTTTATTAATAATAAATTTATTTTTTATTGGTGTTCAATTTGTCAACATACAGAATAACACCCAGTGCTCATCCCTTCAAGTGCCCACCTCAGTGCCCGCCACCCACTCACCCCCACCCCCTGCCCACCTCCCCTTCCACCACCCCTAGTTCATTTCTTAGAGTTAGGAGTCTTTCATGTTCTGTCTCCCTTTCTGATATGTCCCACTTATTTTTTCTCCTTTTCCCTTTATTCCCTTTCACTATTTTTTATATTCCCCAAATGAATGAGACCATATAATTTTTGTCCTTCTCCGATTGACTTATTTCACTCAGCATAATACCCTCCAGGTCCACATGTTGAAGCAAATGGTGGGTATTTGTCGTTTCTAATGGCTGAGAAATATTCTAGAGATTTAGTTAGACTTCTCTGCCCAGTAGAGAGAGACACTCTTATGAATAGAGATTTCCCTTGTAATTGTAAAATGTCTCTTACAAAAGGTAATTTTACTCAGTTTTCAGAGTTTCTCCTGTGTCTGCATTTTTTAAAAATAACCAGCTCAAAATAATCCTTATGCCGAAGAGGAGTATTTTGGGGTGGCATATTCCGCTCCTCTTCAGTGGTTGCGCAAGACCAAGATATAATCTCTCCCTACATTTCTGAGGCAACGAAATATTGGTTACAGTACTACAATAACACCTATTGGCTCCATTTTAAAGTTTAAAATGATTCTTGCTAGGGTTTTTTTTTTTTCTCTTTTTTTGACTTTTAGCTTTTCATATGTACCAGGAAGAATGAAAGGAATGTCTTGGTTACCCTCAGAGTTTGCAGAAAGTAAAACAGATTTTGAGAGCGTTTCAAGGCTGTGGTAGAGCAGGTGCTTTGTGCAGTAGAAAATGTTATTTTATGTGTTTGTTTTAATGATATAGCCCCAAGTGCAGCTGAATTTATGAACCATAGTAGAAACTCCAGTGCAATAACTGTTAGCTGGCCATCAGCTAGAAGTCTTCTGGATGGGTACATCATTTCAATATCCAGCAAAAGCTTAATGAAAGAGGAAGTCCTCCTGTCTCCCACACAAAGGTATGAAAATATTGAGAAAAGAAATGGAGTCCAAGTTACATGGAACACGAGATTAACATTTTATATGTACATTTTTGAAAAGCTATATTAGTGACTTAATATAAACAGAAATTAGAAAACATTGTAAAAACATTTTGGGCTGCATTGTGATTAGAATAACTGAGTCAGATGTAGAGTAACAGATCCTTTCTGAATATAATAATGAATTAATTCAAGATATCTCATTTTTTACTTAAATTAACTTCTCTGCGTAAGAAGCTATGATTTCTCATTAACTGTTTGTGCTGGAGCATAGCAGATTGACAGTAAAAATACCACAAGACTTATATATAAAATTCTTTCTGTAGACAGGGTGAGAAGATGGGAGTTTTCCAAATGTTTCTGAGCTGAACATTTTAATATGTGACTTTTTTTTTTAACGTGTAGGACCTTCACATTTAATAGCCTTGCTTCAGGGACTGACTTTTTAATTGGCATTATAACTACCAAGGGACTGAAGAGAAGCCATCCTACTGTCCTCATGGTTAGCACTTGTAAGTTTATTTTATATTTAATTGACTTTTCATGTGTAAAAAAGATTGGAAATGGTTGTGTTTAAAGCCAATATCTAACTAAAAATGAATGAAAATGTTAGTGGTTTATGGCATGCTTGAAAAGAAGGAGCACTGCATTTATTTGGAGAATGCCTGAATTATATTCCTGCCTCTATCACTTATTAGTTATGTGACCTTGGGCAGAACTATTAAGTTTTCACTTAGAAAATGAGAATAATTATTCCTGCCTATGTACAAAATCTTGTAACTAAATTCCAAACACAGAGCTCTTTGTGCAACTGCCAAGTACTCTAAACCTCAAGATATTATTGTCATAAGACACTCAATATTTTTTCTATTATTTTGACTGTATTTAACATTTTATGAAACACAAAACAACACTTGGAATATGACAAAATATATAGCACTGCCCTTTTTTTTTTAATTGCATTATTTGGGTTCAATTTGCCTCTTCTGACCTTACTACCATCCCTTACACGTATGCCTGCCCTGAACATGTGCAGTGTTTCCAAGAAGCCCTTTCACTTGGGCCCAGCCACATGCACCTGTGCTCAAAGACCAGTGTCCTATCAGTGTGAGAGGAGGCTCAATGTCAGAATTCGCAGTGTGGAGGAAGAGAAAGCACTGGAAAATGGGTGACAGTCAAATCGATTCCTGGAAAACATGCTGAAATGTCTGACCAGTTATGAATCACCAGCATGGTATTATGTGCTTACATCACCGTATTGAATCTACCAAGGCTACCTCAGATGTAGGTTAAGACTTAGAGGTATTCATAACTCATCACCAAGGGTGAGATTTTTAACCCAGTGTCTAACACTGAAACTGATATGACACTCTGCTCCCTCTCCTAAAGACCATTCGAGGAAATGTCAGAAATAGATGAGAAACAGCTTCATTTTTAAAATTGGATTTAAAAATTTATAAGTGAAAATTTCTTTGCTGCTTTCATTGGGGCTGTATCATTATCAGGTCACCCTCACCATCATTGTTATTGTTGTCATCGTCAAATAGAGTGCCTGTTGTTTGTCAGAATTTTGCAAAGTATTTTCTATACTTCATATCACAATTCTGAATTGGGACTTTTATTCTGTGGATCCTAATGAGATGCATATGTTTACCTTTCTTATAAATGAGGAAACTGAGGCTTAGAGAATTTTAGTAGCTTATACAAGATAACAAAGATTTGAACTTGGGTTTCCCTGACATCAGATTTTACCCTTGTAACCACTGTACTTCACTAGAAAGGCTGCTACATCATAGGAAGGACACTACCCATTCTTGGCTCTGTGACTTTGTATGAATCCTGATTCTATTTGGACCTCAAGATCTTCATTTCTACTCTGGGTTTCATAATACTTTCATATTTTATGACCTTGCTTTGGCTGTGTTTTCCAAGACAAGGCTGGCAATTATTTTCCCCCATCTTTTCCACTTTACTATTTGACTTTTACCTTCTACTGGATAATAATAATTTTCGACCTTCCTGTACCTCCTTTTTCCGCAAGCCACCTCAACTCCATTTGGAGGTAGATGGAATATTAATAAATGTATAAAATAGAGCTAAAATATATTATGGTAATTTGGAAGCATAATAAGTTGATTCCAGTTAGAAGGGAATATGCATCACAGAAAAATAAAAAGGATAGTGAATCAGTGACTCAGGTTTAAATCTACCACTGAGCTGCATCCTAATAAACTTAAATCAATATGTAAGTAGGGACAAAAAAATCTCATGCAAAATTTGAATTTTACAGATCAAATTATTCCAATAAAATATTAATATTATGTTTCTCTCATTTAAAGCAATGCAATATGAAAATTTTTAATATGTATTAGAAATAGAGTTATGTTATCAATTTGAAGAATAAAATTCAAGAACCTTCTCAGATACAATATTTAAAGGGAAAAGGAATTTGTGAACTTAAGGCAAGAAGGATAGAGTGATCTCTTACTTTATGTAGTGCATAAAATTGTAAGTTAAAAATCCCGGTTGTAATGACTTTATACTGAATTCTGCTATGAGAAAAAGTTAAAATCCATAGTTTGCATAATTTTATTGTGGGAAGAGGCTTTCTAGAAAATTATTTTGTCCTTTCCATTGCAGAGATGAGGAGACTGAGATTCAGGGTAGATAATTTATGCAAGATCACATAAGGCTAAAACGGACTGGAAAAACCCCATATCCTAGGACTCTTCCATAGTGTGACAGTCAAGGTTTTTTTTTTTTTAATTATTTAAATTCAATTTAATTAACATATACTGTATTATTAGTTGCAGGGATAGAATTAAATGATTCATCATTTGCAAATAATATGCAGTGTTCCTTACATCAGGGCCCTCCTTAGTGACCATCACCCAATTACCCCTTCCCCGCACCTCCCCTCCAGTAACCCTCAGTTTGTTTCCTAGAGTTCATTGTCCCTTTTGGTTTGGCTCCCTCTCTTTTTCATCTTATTTTTCCTTCCCTTCCCCTATGTTCATCTGCTTTGTTTCTTAAATGCCATCTATGAGAGAAATCATATGGTACTTATCTTTCTCTGACTGATTTATTTCACTTAGCATAATACCCTCTAGTTACATCCACATCATTGCAAATGGCAAGATTCCATTCTTTTTGATGGCTAATATTCTTCTGTGTGTGTGTGTGTGTGTGTGTGTGTGTGTGTTTATATACCACATTTTCATTATCCATTCATTTATCAATGAACATCTGGGCTCTTTCCACATTTTGGCTATTGTCAACATTGCTGCTATAAACTTTGGGGTGCATGTGCCCTTTTGAACTATATATTTGTATCTTTTGGATAAATACCTAGTAGTGCAGTTCCTGGGTCATAAGGTAGTTCTATTTGTAACTTTTTGAGGAAATTCCATGCTATTTTCTGGAGTGGTTGCACCAGTTTACATTCCCACCAATAGTGTAAGAGGATTCCCCTTTCTCCACATCCTTGCCAACATCTGTTGTTTCCTGAGTTGTTAATTTTTGCCATTCTAACCAGTGTGAGGTGATAGCTCTTTGTGGTTTTGATTTGTACTTCCCTAATACCGAATGATGTTGAACATTTTTTCATGTGTCTGTTGGCCATTTGTATGTCTTTTTTTGAGAAATATCTGTTCATGCCTCCTACCCATTTCTTGACTCGATTTTTTAGTTTTTGGGTGCTGAGTTTGATACATTATAGATTTTTTTAAAGCTGTCATTCTAGTGTCTTATTTCATTGCCCTAGATCCAGACCCACCATCAGATTTGATGATTTTGGGGCAGGAAGAAAACACAATATATTTGTCTTGGAAACTTCCACAAGGAGGCTTTGAAAAGTTTCAGGTAAAGAACAGTGCTGCTGTTACACAACCTTGATGTTTAGGGGGGGTTTATTTCACTCTTTGTTTTTTATGCTTTTTTTGCATAATGGTTTTAGAAACTATTCTACTTTTAATGTAAGATTTTCCTCCAAAGTAATTTTTCTGTTTACTGCTTTAAAAGTACAAGGTTATCATGGAAAAGTGTTTAAATAAGAATCAAAGCCAATATTTTAAAAGAGTTTGGTTTTCAACATAGATATGTGCACACATAGTACAAGGAAGCAAACAAAGGGATGATGGTGCTGAGGAGTAATGCTTCTGTGACAGCACTGGTCAGAACAAAGATTTGAGCTGTTAAGCTGGGTAATGTGTCACAGGCTCTCTTCCAACTTTATCCTAGAGATTTAGTTGAGTGGAGACTTCCAGCCAAGAGAGTAAGAGGGTAAGATGTATGAGAAGCCACTTTACAACTGTGTCTCTTATTTGTAGTAAACATGTGTGTTTTGTTGCCTCTTGTTATTAATAATGTAATCTGGCATCACATGAGAAAATATATTCACCCTACATTCTACATTGTATGATTTGCAGAGTAAACTTCCAGAGATAGCACTATTGCTTTGTATTTTATGGGGCAAACAACTTTTCCATGCTTTCTTAGTGGTAGGAGATAATAATTTGAGTTTTAAACAAGAGAAAACAACCTGAAATAGTTTAAGCAGTAAAGAAAAAATGTATTAATACAAGAGTGCCTCATAGATACCAAGCTAAGGGGAGCAACTGGGTGTTAGGAAGACCTACAATCATATATTAAGGTTGTGGAGAATCCAAGGATTGTTTTCTTTTTTTTCTACTTCTGCTCATTTACCTTATTTTTTTTTCTAATAACCAGTTTTCTTTACTAAGGAATCCATGTGGTGAATGAAGGAAGGCTGTATACAACCTCTGAGTACAAATGGTGCATTACCAGCCACAGAGAGACAGATTTTCCTTAAATTCCCAGGGGAAGGACTGTGATTATTCCAAATTGGATTAGATTCCTAGTACAGTTCCAGTTAACTGTGCTCATCTCAAATCATGTAAAAAATGGTGGCAGCAAGTCTGTGGGGGAGAAGGGTTATTAAAAACAATCATTAGATTTGGGGGGAATACAATGAAAGATGTTTCCTATGAACAAAAAATTTAATAATTTATAGAATCTGTGCAATCTAAAAGGAACGAGAGCAATAAAATTACCAGATACCTGATATGAACACATTAATACATCAGGGCTTTAAATTTGAGAATGAATTTCGTAACAATTAAGGTCAAGGAGAGAAACAAGATAATAGGCTTGTATAAAATATAGATATATATTTAGATATTTATATATTAATTATATATATTATAATATATATTATATATATTATATTTAATATTCTATTTAATATATTATTTATATATTTAATATATTATATATATTTAATATATTACACATATTTAAATATATAGAGTCCATCTAATATGTACACTACCTCGTGTGATCCTCAGAGTTGGAGCCTAACAACCTGTCTGATTTGTTTTCTCTAGATTCCATATTTCAGCAGAATTGTATTGCCTACCATTATCCACATATTTTGTGTTTTCCTGATTCTATTCCTTAGTCATGTTCTTTTAACCAGAATACATTCTCTCCCATTATTCTTTGACAGTTCTTTAAGGTGCTGCTCAGATATATTATCTCTGTGGAAGCTCCCTTGAACACCAGTTATCAGTCTCCCATACTAGAAAATTTTGTGTCATCCTTGACTCTTTTTTCACGTCCGTATGTACTTGTTTACCGAATCCTGATGATTCCAACTTTGAATTATTGTGAAAATCCTTCTTTTCCTTTCCATTTCTTTTTTCTTTGCCTCTTTTCAGGATCCTACCATCATTGTTGGCTCCCTTGTGCTTCAGGGATGAGGCTGACCTCCAGGACAATCCTTACAAATCTATTGAGCCGTCATCTCATTTCCTTTCCCTGCACTCATCTTAAATTTCAGGCTTATATTATAAATACATTAAACATCTTAGTCTTTTTCTCCTTAGTAGTACATACCTCTTCAAGACTCATCCCTGTAGGTTGTTTCTTTCTGAAGTATTTATTGATGTATTTTCTTACTCACCACATTTTGGGGGATAGCTTCCCCAGATACTTCTAAAAATAACTATTTATTCTCTTCTGTGATCCATTGAACTTCACATTCATGTCTTTGTCATAGCCTTTATACAGTATACTTGTTTTAAACAATTTTTTAAGTATAATTGACACACAACATTAAATTAGCTTCAGATGTTTACTACATACTTGTTTTGTTGTCTGCTTAGAAGTAGACATGATTGCCCACCAGGAATTTCCTTGCATGCCAAAGCAGATGACACAACAACAGTCAGGATTCACAACAAATTGAGGATTCCCAGAAGGGGATAGGCTCATATAAGGGTCCAATGAGGAGGGGAAAAAATAGAAAGGAAGAGGGGTTGACTTTTGGTTTATATTGTGATTAGAGGATTGAGCTGGAGCAAGGGCTTCCTAGAGGACTTAGAAGCTCTGAGGTTTGAAAATTTTCTGCCCTTAGAGGAAAAAGGATCTAAGGCTTTCTTATCTTGGAGACCCAGATGTAGGGTAGGCTGGGAAGAGAGTTAGGGCTCTAAAAGTTTTCAATAGTCAAATACAAAATAGAGTTAAACTCTTTATATTATAGTATTTTAATTAATTATATTTAAGATTAGAAGAAATAAGATAAAAGGGAATTGTTATTATTTTTTAAAAAGATGGGGTATAGTGCATGCCTTCAGGCTGAGTTGAAAGATTCCTTGAACAGTAATAATTTCATTCATTCAACAAATCCAACATTCAACATTAAAAAAAAATATTCCTTCAACAACAAATTCTTGACTTTATGGTGCTTACATTAAAAAAAAAAAAACTGCAGATATGAGAAAGATAGTGACTGGAATGGCTTAAAAAAGCCTGGAAGGGGTGAGCTCAAGCCTAAACCCTCTAAAACCAAAAGGAAAGATGGTATTGTGTGTTAAAGGTCTGGTTGATTAACCAAGTCAAATTTTAAAATGAACTATCTTATTTTTTTTTTAATGAACTATCTTAAATGAAATTTTTAGTCTCAGTCTCCAAGTATTATCAATTCCATTACTGCAATATAAATTCCAATTGGCTCTTAACGGGTTCCCAGAACCAAACCATCTATAAGTTCTCTACCAATGTGAAATGATGGGGTCTGCATGGCATGTAAAGTCATTAGAGTTGAAATCATAGAGAACATAAGAAAACAAGTATTTTATATTTCTCATGATATTAGTGGACATCAACTTCAAGTCTACCTGTTTTCAGAAAATTAAGCTCAGAGTGATATGCAAAATATTCTGGTAATAAATTTCATAATAGGAATTTCTTTACAAAACAGAAATCCTTGTTTTGTTTTGCCTAGCATTCAAAAAGAACATTTATTAGTATGGACAAACTGTGAAATTCATTTGAACACCAAATATTTGTTCTAGTGAGTAATCCTCTGAAACTATTAGATTGCTGGCTTTCTTTTCATGAGCACTGGGAGTGCAAAAAGATTTATATCCTTTAAAGAATCTCATAACTATAATGGAACTGAAGGTATAATCTATTCCAAGCATGAAAATAAACATTGGCTCACACATTTAAGACCTAAAAGAATTCAGTGTGAACTTAGAAAAAATCAAATAGTTGATATAGAACATCAAAGGAAATTTGCCATTTCCTTTCTTACAGCTTTCAACTGTTTTTTTTTTTTTTATGTACTCTGAGTTATGTTATAGACCGGCACTGTCAATAGAAATATAAAAGAAACCATAAATGAGAACTATATGTATAGTTTTAAATTGTCTAATAGAAACATTAAAAAAAGTAGCAAGATACAAGTAAGGTGGCAGTCCAGGGTGGCAGCATAGGAAGATCCTGAACTCTGCTCCTCCCACAGACACACTGAATCCATAGCTACATATGGAACAATTGCCTCTGAAAAAGATCTGAAGACTAGATGAATAGCTCCTTTCCAGCAAACAATAAAAGGGTCATATTGAGATGAATATGAGAGGCTAAGGTGCAGTCTTGCCAAAAACCCCAATCCTGGCACAGTAACCCACAATAGGGAGGAGTATCACAAACCTGGAGCTTCTCTCTGAGAAGCAAAGTGTTCATATCCCACACCAGGCGCCCCAACCCCGAAGACCTGCACCAGAATGATGAACCCCCATAACGTGGCTTTGAAAACCAATAGGGCCTATGTCCAGAGGGCAAAATGGGCTGCAAAATATTGAGATGCTACTCTAAGGGCTCTCACACAGACTCATTCTCCTTGAGGCTCAGCCGAAAGCAGTAGTTTGAAAGGTGTCTAGACTATATGTGAAGGAGATTCGTTTGCTTATCTTATAAAGTTTCTGCTGGAAAGGCAATGGCCTCTTGGGACACTGTCCAGGGACAGAGGTCTTAGCAGGGGCCATTTTTGTGCTTTTCCTCTGCCTTCTTTGCACTGGTGGGCCTGTGTTGTCCCTACATTCTCCCACTGGCCTGGTAAAACCAGTAGGTATGCCTCAGCCCTGCACTTTCATACTGCCTTGCTAAAGCCATAGGTACATAGTCTACACAGGGAATATTCCTTGATGTTCTGGTTCTGGTGGCCAGAGGGGTTTATGTTTCTGGGTTACATGGGATAGTAATGATTAGAGAGACAGTTTTAAAAGGTCATCATCTCTAGGGCACTTCACAAATGGCAGAGTAAGACACATCCCCAGTGAAAAAGGCCTATTTACTTGTCTTGGAGCTTCAGCCTGGAGAGCAGACCTCAATTTTGCCACACATTTAGAGGCTATTTAAGTATTGTCAGGGAATGAAAAAAAAAGTATTCTCAGGGAATGTATGCTGGGGGACACCATCTTTGTGCTTTCTCTTGGCCTCACTAAACTTGATGATACCTCCCAGAAAGGAGGTTTTACACTCATCTGAAGCCCTGATTTTTACAACTTTTGCCCAGGGGACATGTCTAGACCACCTGATCTGAAGGCCAGCAGGATTTATGATTGTGATCCCACAGGATTATATACATTTGCATACAGTAAAACCTGCTTCTTGGGGGTCTGCATTCCTATCACTCTGAAACTGGGGATGACTGAGATCTCTCCCTTTGGAACACTAGCAGGTCTTGGCACACCCTCTTCAACTGGGACCTATTAAGAATACATCAGGCTTTTTTGGACAATCACAAAATTTTGAAAGACAGCTGAGATCTGGGGCAAGGTTGAACAATAAGGTTTATTTCCTACATGATGCCTCTTTTTCAAGAGTGGAAGACATAGCTATTTTGCCTAATACATAGAAACGAACACAGAAAGAACAGCAAGATGAGGGAACAAAGGATCTGTTTTAAAAGAACAAGATAAGTACTCAGAAAAAAGACCATAATGAAATGGAGATAATTTATCTGATAAAAGTTAAAAGTAATGGTCAATAAGATGCTCACTAAACTTAGAAGAAGAATGGATGAACACAGTGAGAACTTCAACAAGGAGATAGAAAATAGAAGAGAGTACCAATCCAACTCAGAGCTAAAGAATACAGAAGCTGAACTAAAAAATAAATAAATAAACTAGAGGGGTTCAATAGGATATTAGATGAAGGAGATTAGATTAGATGAAGCAGAAGAAAAGATCAATGACTTAGAAAACAGGACAGTGGAACTCACTCAAATACAGCAACAAAGAGAAAAAAAGAATTTTTAAAAGGAATGATAACTTAAAAGACTTACAGCGCAACATCAAGTGGAGTAACATTCACATTATAGGGATCCCAGAAAAAGAGATAGAAAGAGGCAGAACATTTATTTGAAGAAAACAATGCTGAAAACTTCCTTAACCTGTGTAGAGAAATAGACATCCAGGAAGTTCAGAACATTTTGAATAAGATAAATATAAAAGTTAAAGAAAGGATTTTAAAAGCAGCTTAAGAAAAATGTCATCTTGTTATATACAGGGGAACCCCTATAAGACTTTGGAGATTTCTTTATCAAGAATTTTACAGGCCAGAAGAGAATGACACAATATATTCACAGGTTGAAAGAAAAAACTTCCGACCGAGATAACTTTACCCAGCAAAATTATCATTTAGAATTGAAGGAAAGATAAAGAGTGTTACAGACAAGCAAAAACTAAAGGAATTCATCATTACTAAACCAGACTTACAAGAGATATTCAAGGGGCTTCTTTGACCTGAAAATAAAGAGCATTTATCCATAACAAGAAAACACGTGAAAGTATAAATCTCGATAATAAAGATGAATACTATACTATTTTAATCAATAGGATGAATACTATATCCACTACCTCTACTATAGGTAGTGGATTAATCACTTATAAAGCTAGTATGAAGGCTAAAAGACAAAAGTAGTAAAAATAACTATACTACCATAATTTGTTAAGGGATACACAAAATAAAAAGATGTGAAATGTGAAAATGAAAACATAAAATGTGGGAAAGAAGAGTAAAAATGTAGGGTATTATAATGCATTCAAACTTAAGCTGCTATCTATTGAAACTAGATTTAAAATAGAGTATACATAAAATGTTATATGTGAGCCTCATGGTAACCATGAAGCAAAAATCTATAGTAGATATGAAAATGATAATGAGAAAGGAATCTGAGTAAAACACTAAAGTCATCAAACCACAAGGGAAGAAACAAATGAAGAAGAAAAGAATAGAGAATAAACCAGAAAATGATTATCAAAATGCCAATAACTACATACTTCCCAATAATTACTATGAGGGGTGCCTAGCTGGCTCAGAGGAGCATGTGACTCTTGATCTCAGGGTCATGAGTCCTAGCCCCACATTGGATGTAGAGATTACATACATACACACATACATAATCATTGTGAATGTACTGAATTCTTCAAACCAAAAACAAGGCATGGCTAAATGGATAAAAAAAGAAGACTCATCTACATGCCTATAGAGAGAGGGGTAAGGAAGTGAAAAGGAAACTGAAAGTGAAAGGAAGGAAAAAGATGTTCCTATGAACATGGAAACCAAAAGAAAGCTGTGGTAGCTATATTAACATCAGACAAAATAGTCTGATTTAAAACAAAGGCTATAATAGAGGCATCTCGCGGCTACTCAGTTGAGTGTCTGACTCTTGGTTTTGGCTCGGGTCTTGATCTCATGAGCTGTAGGATCAAGTTCTGCGTCAGGCTGTATGCTCAGCAGTGAGTTTTCTTGAAGATTCTCTCCCTCTAGCCCTTTCCCTATTCATGTACTCTCTCTCTCTCTTACTCTGTCTCTTTCAAATAAATGACTAAATCTTAAAAAAAAAAAAAAGCCTGTAATAAAAGACAAAGAAGAGAATTAGATAATGATAAAGGGCTCAATCCAACAAAAGGATTCAACATTCATAAATGTTTATGCACCAATATAGAAGCATCTAAATACATAAAGCAAATATTAATAGACCTAAAGGGATAAATACACATCAGTATAATAATAGTAGGGGACTTTAATACCATACTTAATTCAATGGATAGATAATCCAGAAAGAAAATCAGTAAAGAAAAATCAGCCTTAAATGACACATTGGGCCAGAAAGACTTAATAGATAAATACAGAATATTCCATCCCCAAACAATAGAATACAGATTCATCTCAAGAGCACATGGAATATTCTCCAGGATTGATCACATGTTCACCACAGAACAAATCTTTATAAATTTAAGAAGATTGAAATCACATCAAGCATCTTTTCTGACCACAATGGTATGAAACTATAAATCAATTAGAAGAGGAAAACTGGAAAAGTCACAAAAATGTGGAGATTAAGCAACATGCTATTGAACAATCAGTGGGTCAATGAAGAAATCAAAGGAGAAATAAAAAATACTTTGAGATATTTTGGTGTAGACCCAGTAGTTTATTTTGCTTTTGTGTCCTTTGCCTGAGGAGACATACCTAGAAAGATGTTTCTATGGCTGATGTCAAAGAAATTACTACTTATGTTTTCTTCTAGGAGTTTTATGGCTTCTAGTTTCATATTTAAGTTTTAGTCCATTTTGAGTTTATTTTCGTGTGTGATGTTGTAAGAAAGTGGTCCAGTTCTTTTTGACTATTTTTTGTGTGTAGCTGTTCAGTGTATCCAGAACCATTTATTGAAGATAACTCTCTTTTCTCCATTGTATTCTTCCTCCTTTGTCATAGATTAATTCATAATGCAAGCATAGGTTTATTTCTGGGGTGATGCAACTTTGATATACACACCCATGTTAGTTTTCTTGTGATTTCACAAGGTGTGGTAGGCATTATGTGGAAAGGAAGAATCAGGCCCTGGAATTGTTTTGCTTTAAATCCTAACTTCACTTCTACCGTTAACTCTCGGGCAAGTTTTTTACTCTTTGGCCCTATTTCCTCATCTGTCGGTGAAGATTATTGTTATTCTGTAGAACGGTTGAAGGAATTTAATGAGATAACGTGTTTAGCATGTGCTAAATTACAAATTACATGAGAGCAGGTCTTTTGTCTTCTTTGATTACCATTTGGTACTGTTACTGAGACCAGTGTCTGACATATAGCAGGAGTCAATAAATAGTTTGTTGAATGAAGGATTGAATTATTTGTTTTCATTTTTTTTAAGTTTCATGGTTCACAGTTCACAATAAAGGAAGATTAATTTTAATGTGAATCTCTTTACCCCCTCCCTTGCCACACAACAATCAGAATGCTCTTTCTTATAAGTAAAATTTATATATCATTCTTGTATTTAAAGACTCCTACCATGGTTTACAAGGCTCTGCCTTTCTCTTGTGAGCCCATCTCTGCTCCTTCCAGTCTCTCCCAATTTAGGAAAGGATACTGTCCTTAAATCACTGCCCAATTTTTCCTATTCCCTCATCCCTCAGTCCATCAGCTAGTCCTGCCACTTATACCTCTAAAACAGATTGTCAGTGTGTCTATTTCTCTCCGTCTTCATTACACCTCTCTTGGCCCAGTTGCTATCATGTCTTACCAAGACCAGCAGCCTAGGTGACAGATGGTAGCTTCTCACATCCCAACTGGTCTCTGTTTTCATTCTTAATTTCCTTACAATCCACTTTCCACATAACAGCTAAGAAGAAAGAAAGCTATTAAAAACAAGTGTCTCTTATTAGTTTAACATTCCCTAGTAGATTTCCACTGCTCTTCAAATAAAATCTAAACTCTTTACATGGTCTCCAAGATCTCATCTGATTGGACCTTCATCTATCCCGTCTACTTTGTTGCTATGCTACAACCATGTGTGACTTTCTCTCTGTTCCCCTAGCATGCCAAAAACATCTTCATTACAAGGTTTTTCCCTTGACATTCATTTTGCATGGATACCTTGCTTTCAATTTTTGTTGCCTTTTTCCTATTATTAAATTCTATTCTCAATTATTATCTTCTCATCTCCTTCTCTGATTTTCTAATCTAAATAAAACTGCCCTTTTTATTCAATCCCTGATGTAGCTGAGTTATCTCATTCATTTATTCATTGAGTTGCTTGTTGTTAGGTGCTTCCACTAGAAGCTTCCCTACAATCAGATGCCTTTCCTCTCTTCTTTATCACAGTATAATAGATACCTAGTATCTATTCTAATGGTTGCCCTGAATTAGAAGCTCAGTAAATGTTTGATAAATAAGTAAAACTTCACATAACACTGTTTTCCCATATATGATTGGGGTAATTATTGAGGGAAGATATCAGTACTGAATATAGTATCAGTAAAGGGTAGAACTTGAGATGCACTTTTAGTAGGATTCATACTCATGGAAAAGAAGTTATTCTACACTAGTAAGTTCACAAAGTCAGGAGTGAGCATTCTATTTGTTATTTCTAAATGTCATTCAATGATAGTGGCCTCCTAATAAATCATTCATTAAAAATTTTATCCTTTCTGAAATGATTGGACTCCTTTTTGTATTCAGTGTAGGTATTCTCTAGTGAAAACTCTCAACATTTTTAATGTTAATTGTAATTTCACATTTTTTTTTACCCTTGTCTGGCTGTCCTGATTCTCATTTCTCAAGGCAAATGCCAAAAAGAATGATCTTTCTTTGCAGTCAACTGAGGCGTAAAATTATTCGTTGTCAGGTAAAATATATAACCCTAGAGTTGCTTATTCCTATTTTTGAATGAGCACTTTTTTCCCCAGAGACTGTAAGGTAAGTATCTACTAATAAGTAAAATTTATTCAAAGGAATCATATTAATATTTAGGATTCAGATTATTTTTTCAACTATATTATATCACTAATTGTTATCCTAGTCTTTCTCAATCAATGAGATTATTTGTTAAATTTTAATGAATTAAGCAACAGTATCCTGTTTGGTTAGCACAGTGTAATTGCATAATTGGGATCATTTTCCTAATCATTTAAAATTAATTATCCGAGGTCTTCAAAGTATGCTTTAAAACTAGAAATAAAGTGAAAATTGCATTGTTTTCAGTTGGTTTCTATTAGATGTATAGTCCACATACTTTGGGAAACAAACCTCTATCCTTCAAGTTGGATTTTAAGAATTTATATATTTTTATGTGAGATCACTACAGACTATTTCTTTTCTTTCTATCCCTTCAATAAAACCTTAATACAACTCTTTGTATATTCTAATTAGCACTCCATTAAAATTATATTCTACTATTACAAGGTACTTCCTCCCACCATCCTTTTTTGTACCAAAAGTCCTTAGCATTCTCCTTACTCCTCCTGCATTTCCATATGCCAGACAAGTAAGGTAATTGTCAGTGACAACTTATAAATCAATAAACAATGATATGTTTCTAGACCTCATGATTATCCTTCTCAGTAACAAAACACCCTTCCCTCAAGACAATGATAAACATGTCTACCTAGGAAATTTTTTTCTCTGATTACTACCACATAACAATTGTTTTTAAAAACATAATAAAGTTTAAATAATTTATAAAATTAATGTCATTATTTTCATTTAGATACATCTTTCTGCTTTACAAACATGAAATATGGAGTGAAGAAGACTAAAGTTTATTACAGCTTTTAATGCATCAATAAATCTCTAAGGTGTTAGAACTATCCGGTTATTCCACTGAAAATTTCTAAAGACAATGCCAATTCTCAGAGCTTTAATGAATAATTGATTGGCTCAGGTTACAATGAAAGATGGGCTGGCATGGAGCATGACATTTATCATGCATTCATTTAATAAATTGGAATGTGTTCTCTATTCCAGGTGTCTATTTTTGTTGTTCTCACTTTTGCTGTTTTATTTTTGTTTTTGTTTGACTCCTCTAACACTGAATGTCTTCCAATCTGTTTAACAGTCCTCCAAATACCTGGGGCACAAGTGTAAGTTCTCTGAAGGGCCCTAAGGGTTGTCTCCATTGTCCATTTCCATGACATGATGGACCTACCTCAGGCTTAACCTTTCCTACCTCCTCTCAACCCTTTCCTCTGACATTATATCTCACTGCTTTATGCTACCAGGGTCTTTGTACAGAGGCCAGCCTTCTTAGATGGGGTACTGGCAAGATGGTTTAACACGGACTACTCTCTGTGATTGTACTTGACTCATGGGAAATTGGCATCTTTGTCAGGGCAAAAGTAGGTGTACAGATTGCTCCACAGCTCTTGTTTTTGCAATGTTCTTTTTTTCTTTTCCAATTTCCTTTTTCTCTGATCAGTCAGGAACATGAGCAGGAAGTCTGCTAAGTACGTACAACTGGGAGGTATCATTCTTTCTAGTAGGCACCCTCAATTTATAGTAGTGATACATGTCAGTCTCTCATTTACCTACAATGTGGGGTGTGGGCAGAAGCACCCTATTACCATACCTTGGGAAGTCAGAGAAAAGCCATGGTATTCTTCACTAGGTCAGAAAATTGGGACTCCATTGATTCCTGCTTTCTCCTTCTCCCTCTGCTGCTTATGTAGAGTTGGGAGAGTAGAATTTTACATAACAATTTTACACATTTTTTTATTTTAAAGTGGCCAACATGAAAACTCCAATTCATTATGCAGTACATCTATTACGCACATATCCACATATAAGTGAGAATATATATGTATATACATACACATATGTACACAAATATATATTTTAAATATTTTATTTATATATTTGTATATACATATATATGCATACATTTATATCCATGTAGGTGTGTATATATATATGTGTGTGTGTGTGTATAAAAAAGAAATTTAAAGAACAATTTGAGACTATTGGTATTTTAGTGCATAAACCTCAGTGCACTCTGCTTATTACTATGTGAACTTTACTAAGTTCAGTAAAAACTCGCCCCAAATTACTCCTTGGTGAATATAGGAAGAATCACAGTCCCTTCCTTGCAGTATTAATGTATATGAATTTGATTCGTACAAAGTTGGTGCTAAGTATATTATTTTTAAGCAATTAAAAACATAAATTTCTCTCTCTCTTTTTCTAGATATCCTATAGTATGGCATCTAGAAAGGAAAAGATATTTAAAATAATTGTATATGGTAACAAAGCCAAAGTAAAGAATTTGATTCCAGGCATGGACTACATGTTGGACCTGAAGACAGTTAGAGGCAAAGATTACAGTTTATCTGCAATGAAGAAAGTGGCTACAAGTATGTTCATATCATGAATAAATTCTTTGCCTTATAGTTGTATGAGAACTTAAAGTATTTTGGCTTAGCACAAATAAAGCTATTTTAAGACAAAAACTGATAATACAGAATAATTATGACTATAAAAATATGATTAAGATAATTCTCAAAAGCTATATGAACAATAACAAAATCTTTATATGCCTAAGTGTTTTGGGAAGTACCTAGAGTTTTTTTTAATAATCTTAAGCCAATATATATATATATATATATATATAGTGCCATACATGGAACATATATGTGTATACATGTATACGTGTGTGTGTGTGTATACACACACAAACGCTATATATAGTATGCCATAATAATATAAACACAATTCATTTTCTACTGAGGAAGGGGTTTGATAAGCAGAGAAATTTTCTCTTCCCTGATGTTTGTAAATTGACTGAAAATCAGTCTCATAATATTTTGGGTGATGTGGAGTAATAGTATCTTACCAATAATTCTTATGAAAGTTTGTGAAGTATACAAGATCCCCTCTCAGTGGAGACCAGTTGGTGTAGTGCAAGAAACAATATTACTTCCAATGAAAAATGTATTAAATATGCAGCAATACAGGAATGCTGAAAACTTTGATGTAACCAGGAGAACCACATTTGAAAGTACCTTACTTCTGGCCCTTACTCATTCTCTAACCTATCTTTCCCTCCCTTCCTTCCATCCTCCCTTCCCTTCCTTTTCCCCCTTCCCTTCTTTCCTTCCTTTCTCCTCCTCCTCCTCCTCCTTCTTCTTCTTCTTCAAGAAAGAGAAAGCAAGCTTGAAGGGGCAGGGACAGAAAAGAGAGAATCTTAAGCAGGCTCCGTGCCTAGCATGGAGCCAAATACAGAGCTTGATATTAAGACCCTGACATGATGACCTGAGCCAAAATCCAGGGTCAGATGCTTAACTAACTGAACCACCCAGGTATCCAGTTTTTCTATTTCATTTTTATTTAAAATCTAGCTAACTGCTAGGTGGTAGCTAACAAACCTGGGACTATATAGTATGAGGATACTTCTTGTTATAAGCACTCAGGAAGCACAAGTCTACAGGAATGACTAGTGATTTATGATTGATTAAGGAAAATCATTTAGGAACTAGAGAGGATATTAATGTGCCACTTAAATTGAAATCAAATATATATAATGTCCTATTCCTCTATTTGCAGAGCTGACCATGGAGGATGTTATACATGAATAAATTTAAGGATTAGTACATAGATGATTAAATTATATTATTCATGTTTGCTTTGTTTTTACACATATATATGCAATTTTAATTTACATATAATTTACTTTTTCAATAGAACCATCTAGGATATGTGGCTTAACGTTAAAAGCTGTGAATACTACTTCTGCCAATTTAATGTGGAATCCAACAGAGACCAACTTCACTCATTACAAGATTTATATATCAAACAGAACATTTGTACAAGAATATCTTATTTGGGGAATTATTACAGAGCACACAGTTACAGATCTGACTCCTGGTGGAATATATAACATCACAGTACATAGAATGAGAGGCAGTGTTGAAGGACCTGGCACATTTATCAGAGCTGTTGCAGGTATACAAACTCTTGGTGATATTTTAAAAATTCATATTTGTGTTGCATATTATACTGTTCAAAATAAAAGTTCAATGCATTTTTTGCAATTTGAAAATTTAAACTTTATAAAATGATGTAAAAATATTCATTTTATTGGGATATTCTGTGGATTTTTGAGATAATATATATAAAGTGCAATCGGATGAAACAGTATCTGGTACATGGTCAGTGCTCATGAAATGTAGTTAATATTTCTCTTGAGTGTCACATCAAATAAGAGGTCCAGCTAGTGAAATTAGGTGGATAATTTGGGGAATCATCCATCCTCCTAAAAACTTATTCATTGTCTTTTGTGTCCTACTATGTGCTACACACATGAAAAAGTATAGTCTTAGAATGTACATAGAGTAGTAAAGAATGGAAGCATAGAAGCACATATAGTATAAATCAAATTAATAGGTGAAACAATGGAAGTAAGTTCAAACTTATTCTGGTTGTACAGAAAAGGGAATGACTAGCTCCATGGCATGGATGGAGAAGATTCTTTGAGCCTGGTAATGACTATAAAGGATATAGAGTTTTCTAATTAGACTAGAGGATATATGGGGTGTAAGGAAAGGTGGACTCACAGAAGGAACAGCCTATGCAAAATTATGGACATATAAATGAATAATGGTATATTTGTGGAATTATAAGCATTCAACATTGTAGGATTTTTTGTTTGCATATGAGAAGAGAACAAAATCCTATTATGCATAATTTAAAGCATCATTTTAAAATTCAAATGAGGCTGTGAAACCTATCAATATTTTAAATTTTTGGAAAAAGAACAGCAATAACTCATGAAATTACTCTTAAGTAATCTTTAAGACTGTGAATTCAACATGATCCAAAGCAAACATGAAATGATAACTCAATCTATGGATATTTGTTATGTGGTTCTTGCACATATTGTTTGCCTCTAATTGGTGTTTTGACAAATTGCCATAAGCTTAGTGGCATGGAACAACAAAAAATTTATCATGTCCTAATTCTGTAGGTCATATGTTTTTTTTTTTTTATTTTATGATAGTCACACAGAGAGAGAGAGAGAGAGGCAGAGACACAGGCGGAGGGAGAAGCAGGCTCCATGCACCGGGAGCCTGATGTGGGATTTGATCCCGGGTCTCCAGGATCGCGCCCTGGGCCAAAGGCAGGCGCCAAACCGCTGCGCCACCCAGGGATCCCTGTAGGTCATATGTTCAACACAGATCTTACCAGTCTAGAATCAAGGTGTTCAGAGGGCTGTGTTCCTTTTTATAGGTTTGGGGGAAACCCAATTCTTTGTTCATATAGGTTGTTAGCAATGTTCAGTTCCTTGTGCTTGTAGGACGGAAGTAACCATTTCTTTGCTGGCTGTCAGCTGAGAATTAATTCCAGCTCTAGAGGAAGCATCATTCCTTGGCTTGTAATCATCTTCTTCCATCTCCAAAGCCAACAAAGGAGATTGAATTGCACTCATGCTTAAATGCTATCCTACCTTTTTTTCTGTTACATGGGACTATTTTTCCTCTTTCAATTTTAAGGGTCTTTGTGTTTAGATTGGGTCTACCTGGATAATCTTGGTTGATTTCTCTGTTTGAAAATTCATAATCTTGGGCAGCCCCAGTGGCGCAGCGGTTTAGCGCCGCCTGCAGCCCGGGGTGTGATCCTGGAGACCCAGGATCGAGTCCCACATCGGGCTTCCTGCATGGAGCCTGCTTCTCCCTCTGCCTGTGTCTCTGCCTCTCTCTTCGCTCTCTCTGAATGAATAAAGAAATAAATCTTTAAAAAAAATTCATAATCTTAATTACATCTAAAGCTCCTTTTGCCATATAACATATTAATAGGTTCCAGGGTTTAGCATATGGACACCTTGGAGTGTCATTATTCTACATACTGAATACACTATTGTTTTCCTAAATGTGATATATATGTGACAATGTAAAACAAGCAGTGAGTTTAGAATTCATAAATGAGCTTTACTCTTGGATTTGATACTTATTAACTGACTGTTATTGGTCATTACCTAGTATCTTGGGCTTTTGTGTTTCAGTGTAATTTGGAGTACATGATCTCTGAGAATCTTATGGCTCTTAAACATTCTATTATACTTTTTACATTTAATTTTTTTAATTTTAAAGATTTTATTTATTTGAGAGAGAGCAAGAGCACACAAGCAGTGGGGAGGAGAAAGGGAGAGAGGGAGGAGCAGAGGGAGAGGGAGAGGGAAAAGTGGACTCCCCGCTGAGCAGGGAGCTGTTCATGGGGCTCAGCTTGATCTCACAGTCCTGGGATCATGACCCAAGCTGAAGGCAGATGCTTAACCAACTGAACCACCCAGTTGTACATTTCAACTTTTTACATTTCAAATATAGTTTATATATAAATACTATGCATCTTTACTATTTCTTAAAAAGCGCATATGTTAAATCATGTATTCAATGTCTTTTTTTCCTGCAGAGTGTCACAATAGGTAATACAATCCAACACATTAAAACTGGATGCATTCAAGAAGTTTTAGTCTCTGACAGGTTTTCTAAACTCAGCACTATTGACATTTTGGGTTGAGTGATTCTCTTTTATGCTGATCTGTCCTGTGCACTGTAGGATGTTTAACTATTTCCCTGACCTCTGCCCACTACATAGCAGTAGGATCTTAATCATGATGATCTAATTTCATTTCCAAAATCCTCAGAAATTCAGAACTTGCCAGAAGTTGGCAAAATCACAAGTGGTCTGTGGTAAGCACTGATATATGTGGTTGGATGGAATGATCAAATAGACCACTGAGCAAAGATTGAGAAAAAAGTATGATAAATATTTTGCTGATGGACAGGTGAGGAAGATTATGCAATGAATGGGACAGGGTTTGCTTACTTAGAATTTGGTCTGAGGAAAAAGTAACCAAAGTAACATCAGTGTCAAAAAAGTTTTATGGAAGATATAGACTGGTCATTTTAAAGAGAGTGCTTTATGAAATAGTAGGAACCTATTGTTCTACTGGTTCCAATGGTTTTACAGTGTGGTTTAGGAGATGGGATTTGAGAGATTATAGGTGGATAGTGGAAGTGTTAGAGGAGAGGAGTGATTTTGGGAAGTGAGTTGATAAGAGGAAATAGGGAAGGGTGGTAACCTAGGATTCCTGATTAGAGAGACTCTGGAGCAGGAAAAGATCCCTCCACCCTGCTTTTTATAAAGAGTGGTGATAATGGAACAATGCTGGAGGGCCCATTGTGTGCAGAGCACAGTTGACATGAGGAGGGGGCTAAAAGTAAGAAATTAAGAAGAGGCAGTGTGATGGTTTTACAAAGAGATGGCCAAGGTTTACAGAGAAAGATAGGAGGAATAACAATTCCTACTAATCATGGCTTACATGTACTAAGCCTTACTATGTTCAAGCCACTCTTCTAAGCACTTTACATGTGTTTACTTATTTTATTCACTACAATGTGTGTAGTGGCAGTATTATTATCCCCCAGTTGATGAGGCTAGTGAGATACAGAGGGGTTAAGGACTTTGCCTAAAAGCTTATTTATTTGGCAGAGCCAGGATTTAAACCCAGTAATCCAGTTCCAGGACCTATGACCAGTGCCTGTCCTAAAAAACAATTCTTTGTTTAGACTCTTGTGGCAGCTAATGTGATGCTCACTTATTAAAGAATGTTTATTTTATTAATAGTTTATACTTATTTCTGAAATATGAGGAAGCTATAGGCGCTTGATAAATATGTGTTGCCTTGACACAGGACGTGTTTAGGTAGAGTCTCAATTTAGGGGGCCATTTCAAATAATAATCTTAGACTTAAAACTGTGGATCGCCCTATTGCTTGAATCCTCTATAAAATATTGATTGATTTAGGATTTCTTGATCTACTACTATTTATAAGCCACTTTGTATAGGTTAAAGTGATGCAGTTATCATAATAATTGAACCTTAAGTTCTGAAGCTAGTGCTTCTAGGTCTAAATCCTGGCTCTGCCATTCACCTGTTAGCCTAGCTTTAAGACCTTGGTGAAGTTGCCTAAATTCTTTCTCTGTTTTCTCATTTTTAAATGACAACAATAATAGTATGTGCTTATGAATTGTTACATTACATACAGTGTGTGAAAGTGCTATGACAGTGTGGAAGACATCATAAATTTGGTAGGAGTTTGTTATAATTTTGCATGTCTTATGCATGAGTATCTCCTCAGTCATAGTATATATTATGCCCAGCCTATGATTTAATCATGGAGGGATTTATTTATTTATTTATTATTTTTTATTATAAATTTATTTTTTATTGGTGTTCAATTTGCCAACATATAGAATAACACCCAGTGCTCATCTCATCAAGTACCCCCCTCAGTGCCCATCACCAAGTCACCCCCACCCCCCTGCCCACCTCCCCTTCCACCACCCCTAATTCATTTTCCAGAGTTAGGAGTCTCTCATGTTCTGTCACCCTCTCTGATATTTCCCACTCATTTTTCCCTCCTTTCCCCTTTATTCCCTTTCACTATTTTTTTATATTCCCCAAATGAATGAGACCATATAATGTTTGTCCTTCTCCGATTGACTTGTTTCATTTGGAAGTAAATATGAAACTTCTATACAGTGTTAGCACATAGAAAATATTATAATGGAAACTTTTTAAGTCTTCCCATTTTATTTTAAAATAGTTGACTTTTGTTTTCTTGATACTATTTTGATAAGTAGGTGCGCTTTTTTTGTGGGTATTCCAAGGTATGTAATATTTTTCTCTTACTTTGTGTATGTATATTTTTTTGAGTCAGAATCTACTGAGGAGTTCTCTGTGTAGCTTGCTCTTCCATTTTGAATTCTTACTCTTTCTTAGAGGTTAATGTACCATAGTTTATATCAGAATTTTGTTTTTGTGGTCCTCTTAATTCCTTTTGAACTGTTATTTTTCTTTATGGACACTGATCATGGGATTATATTTCTGGGTTTTCTTTTTTCAGCTTCTCAAAATGCAATTTAGGTAAATTCACTAAAATGCCAAGGGGAAAAGTTGAGAGATTCTTTAAAGCTATACTGTTCAATATGTCGTGATTTAGCAATCTAGGACTATTGACTTTTAAGATGTAGCTAGTCTAAATTCAGCTGTGCTATAAATGTGAAGGACATAGGATTTCAAAGACTTAGTATAGAAGACAGGGAACTAGCTCATTAATAATGTTAGTTATATTGACTATAGATGAAATGATATTTTTGATATATTGGGTTAAATAAAATATATATTGGGTTAATTTTACATGTTTCTTTTTATCTTTTTAATGTTGCTCCCATTATGTTGTTTTTGGACAGTGCTGCTTTACAGAATCATAAGACAGTTAAGCATATTTAAGTCTCTGAGATATCCTGCAATAAAGAAAGCTGTTTAACTTAAAAAAGAAATTATTGACAAAGTGGCTTAATCATACAACAACTTTTATTAGACTCTAAGGATTTAGGGTTCTGAGGATTAGCTTGAGAAATTCTGGTCTAAAAAAATATGTACCTAAGCCTAGAATTCTGTTTGCTATCCCTAATTAAATTGAACACAATGCAATATTCTCTGAAAACTCCAAACACATCCATTTCCCAATTTGATTTTTATTGGTTAGCAACAATTTGGTTGGGAATAATATTTTTGCTTCATATTTTCCTACCTCTTAAAAGATTATATCCCACGAGGTACAAGCCATGTGTTTACTTTCAGTTCATTGAATATTCCAGCCCATATGCAGGAGTCTGCATTCTTCCACAATGGCATAAGCATTACTCCATCTCCATCCTTTTTCTGAGGGCAAGCCTCCTTTTTTTCCTCTGTTCATATTAACACAACATCTACGAATTGGCCTCCTATTGCCATTTTTGCTTCTCTCCAAATCTTATACCGTTCATATATCATTTCAAAGTAAAGCTTTTAAAATAATAATTGTTAGAAAGTCACATTGTTTTCCTCTTAAAATTCCCCACTTTTCCATTGCATTTAGGAGTGAGAAAAAGCTAACATCTTTATTATGGCCTACATGATCAGCACCTCTCCTCCTTCTTACTTGATTCCAGAAGCTCAGGCTGGCCTTTCTCAGTTACACTAAATTCAGTGCATTTCCAGGGTTTCTATTCACTCTGCTTTGAAAAGTCCTTGCCAAACTGTCTTGAAGCTTCCAGACCTTCCCTCTTGATCAGATTGGCAGATTTCCAGACAAATATATCCTTCCTCTTCTTAGTGACACATACTTCATCCTTAGCCAAGAGTCCAGTGTGTAATCTTAAACCACAGTCTAGGAAACTACATCCTATCTTACCACCATCCCAGTAAACAGACCTTCATTTTTATCTTTTTTTTTTTCTTCCAGAGTTTCATCCTAGGTCTTTTCCCAGGTTTTGCCTAAGATTTCATAGGTCTTAGTTGCATTTCAGGATCTTTGAGGAAATAAATAGTATTAGCCCTCATATAAATCAGAAAATGTGAGTAGTAATTCATTGGATTTTTGTCATGTTAGACCTTTATGTATTTTAATGTGGGCTGGTGAGGAGAACTGAGCTCTTTTCTCTTAAGCTTGGGAATAGAGAGGACATAGGTATGTGTGCCGAATGATCCAGGAAAAATGCCAGCAGCTATGCACAATGAAGGAATTTTACCCCTACAAACGGGGTATTCCTCTGACCTTTCACCTTGGGTTTACAGTATTTCTAAAGAGTCATTATAAAAATACACTTTTCCCTACATGACAGTTTGGAGATGATGCCAAGAGAATGTTGGCTGTATCTTTGAGAATGTCATAGTGGAAATTAATTCATCAACACCAGGATCACTTATAGGGAAGCATTATAAGCATTAAAGGAACTTTTCAAAGAAGATAAAGAAAAACTCCTCTGGAAGTATCTCTCTCACCCACCTAAACGTGAGAAATTGACCTGTTAAGATGTCTATTTTATGCCATATGCCCTAATAATTTTGTTACAAGATGTATATTTCATGTTTTATTATATCCATTTTAAGTCATCTCTGATACATGGGCTTTAAAATGAGAAGTGGAGCTAAATAATTAATCCTAGAGTCCTTACTTTTGGAAATGCTATTAGATTGGGTCTTTATCAGGTATGTTTTTCACATGCTTGGCTTCATAATATCTCTTCCTCCCCCTATATTGTTTGTCTGGAATTGGCACTAAAGATAAGACAGAGCAAAAATCTGACTCATTGGCAACCAATCAGAAGAACTTTAAGTAGAAAACTCCCTTTAAGGAGGTAAAAGCAGCATAAACAAAACTTTGGGAACAGTGGAAGCAAAGGTAGAAAAATATGGTTGAAGTGGCTAGGATAATTAATACTTATTTAAAGAATTATTGTTTAAAAGCTATCATATTTCACTTCCTACATGAAAATAGCTCTTTTTTTTTTTAAGGAGACACCTAACTAAATATTCATCAGAAATGTTCACCCTTTGAAAAATTTGGCAGACGTTAGTTATATTTTTTCTAATTATCTTCAGCTTGGTAAAATATCCAGATAATTGGATATTATAAGTCCAATAGTTTGGACTTAAATAGTTTGCTTAAAATGATTCAAATTTTCAATTAGAGCATAAGCTTTAAAAAACAATGTGGGCATGCCTGGGTGGCTCAGTGGTTGAGCGTCCACCTCTGGCTCAGGGCGTGATCCTGGGGTCCTGGGATCGAGTCCTATGTCAGGCTCCCTGCATGGAGCCTGCTTCTCCCTCTGCCTCTGTCTTTGGCCCCCCCCCCCCCCCCGTGTCTCTTATGAATAAATAAATAAAAAAAAAACCCAAAACGATTTGGGCAACTGACAGATTTTAGCAGATAAAGAATATCCCAGAAACAGATACATAAATGGATATTTTACTTCTGATAATTGTACTTAAAAATTATTATTATCAAAGATTTAAGTGCTTGACACCTTTGTGTGACCAGAAAGAATTTAAAGATCTCGGTGCTTTTTTTTTTTTTTTTTTTTTTTAACAATGTGGTTATATTGAAATCTGATAGACTATTGATTTTAATATTTTCTTTGAATCTTTAGGAGAATTAACTCAATTTCAAACCTTTATTTATTTTTTAAAAATATCAGAACCAGAAAAACCCAAGAAACTTAAAGCCTTCAATATTTCTGTGCATTCCTTTTCTCTGTACTGGAGCCTGCCCTCTGGCCATGTGGAAAGGTTTCATGTGGATCTTGTTCCTGACAGTGGCTTTGTTACTATCAAAGATCTTGGAGGTGGAGAGTATCAGGTATAGTTTTCATTTTCGTACTTGCCGAGCCAACTTGTATTTATATTTGGTCCTCATAGGAAAGTGCTTTATGAAACTCATACGCCATGAATACTCACTCTTCTGAGAGTTTTTAAAAGGCATAAAATGAAGACAAAAACACTGATGCTGAATTGATGAGTGTAAGTTTCAGCATGGGTGGACTGTTACCTTAGCAACGTCTATGCCTTTTTTTTTTCTTAAGTCTTACCAGAACCTACAGCCAGCCATCCAAGGGTTCATGAATAGTTTAACAAAGAAAGGGCAGAGCTATTGAGTAATCCAGGCTCATTAATTGTGTACTTGCCAGGAGGATCTGTCTTTAAATCATTAATGCAGGCAACATTTCTCTCTAGAGCCATCAATGTGATTCCACTGCCTGAAAAATGTAATAATGATGGATTTTCTTATCATTTTTCTTTTACTCTTTATTGGAACTTCAGAGACCCAGGTATTTCATATATACTCCTAAAAACAAGGGTTAAACAATGGGCTGTAGATTTCCTAAGACTCTTAAATAGTTGTTTCTTGTGATAATAAACTAGAGAGATTGAAATACTGATTTAGTTTTTGATAGCACAGTAAGTTTTGTAAGTTTTTCTTACCTGTTATTTGGTAAATAGTTATGTGATGGAACAAATTTATATTTTACAATAATATGGAACTTGGAATATTTTAAACAGTGCAGAGTTATAGAGTGAGATGTTCTTTATTTTCTTGTTGTGATAGATTTATTGTTTTAGGTTTCTTGTTTTCCACAAAGTTTTAACACAATTCTTTGCTTTGGGTGTTCTAGGTTGATGTTTCCAATGCGGTTCCTGGTACTAGGTACAATGTAACTATCTCTTCTATTTCTGCTACCACATACAGCTCACCTGTTAGTAGAACAGTGACAACGAATGTAACAAGTGAGTATATATGTCTTCCCTTTTTATGAAGTAGTATTTGCAGCTAATATAACTCCATTGGGTGGAAATACTTACATGAGTCATATGTGCTATTTTTTTTTCACTAACATGAAGACAGGTTAGTAATTAAAGCAAAGTGGAAACTTAAGAAAGTGATCTGTTTAGCATCTGTGTTCTACTGGTTCTTTAGCTTTCTTGACTTTCAGAGAGTAAAGATAATTACACTTGTTTGTGAAATGGATCAGAGACTGTTAATGGTAATATTTAAATAATCCAAAAATAATAATAATCCAGAGCCAAGAAGATAAACTCACTGCTCTTGCTTAGGAAGAATTATTTAGTTGGTAAGACTGTATTCTTGCTCTCTTAGTTTTATGGGGAAGCTTTGCACAAATAAGTCTCTTTTAAAAATGATCTGGCGTGAAAAGGGTATTTGGCATGTAGTATGTCATAGCATTCCATTTTTTACATTCTTATAAAAGAATGTTTTTGGTATCCCCTAAGGCATTTTAGTCTTTTTTTTTTTTTTCTTTTGGTAGCAAAGCTCGAGGGAGGATAAACTCACATTTGAGAGACCGTTAGTCTTTGGGAACTTCAAAAGTATACATTTGTAAAAAACAAAACAAAACAAAACAAAAAACTTTCTTACTTATGATTGTGAAGATACAATAATCGTTTGACCTTTTAACAACATATCTTTAAAAATAGAACCAGGACCTCCAGTCTTCCTAGCAGGAGAAAGAGTTGGATCTGCTGGGATTCTTCTGTCTTGGAATACACCACCTAATCCAAATGGAAGGATTATATCTTACATTGTGAAATATAAGGAGGTTTGTCCATGGATGCAAACAGAATACACACAAGTTAGAACAAAGCCAGATAGTCTGGAAGTTCTTCTTACTAATCTTAATCCTGGAACAACATATGAAATCAAGGTAATATTTTTGTTAATATTTAGTATTAAGTATTAATACTCAGTATTAAAATATTTCATTCATTTTTAAAGTGAAGGAGCTCTTTCTCACTGAACAAATGTCTATAGTTGAACATAGCCAAGTGACTAAAGAACGATCATCTGAGTCATAACCTCAGTGCCCATCTGGGCTCTTAACATTTGAACTATTATAATTTCTTTTCATTTTTAAGGGTATTCATATAATTTATTTATTTTGAAAACATTTGATTTAGCGACTGTTTCAAAGAATAAATCAAGCTTAAATTACATAATTTAGGCTTTAGAGGTAAAATATACTACTTTTTCACTAAATCTAAAGTTAGTTTTTGTATTTTTCTCTTAATCTTCTTGTATTTGTATGTCTGTCATCAAACTTTGAATAATGGTATGAAAGTTTCTATCGAGCCAGTTTCTCAGAGAATAATGTATTCAATTCAATTCCATTCAATAAGTGTTTCCTGAAATTTTACCCTGTTTTATTGTGTTTATAAGAATTTTTAGTTCTTTACAGTGATTAATATGCAAAATTAAGCATCTTATTTAAAAATTAAATAAAGAACATATAAAAAGCAATCCTAAATTAGGCCATATGAAAGTGTTACAATTAAGATATATTTGTGATATTTCCAGAGTATAATAAAAGATACAGATATCTTTTTGATCCTTTCCATTTTCAATATAACATTAATATGTTCTTTGAGCTTTTAAGATAATTAAATATGGAGAAAGAATCTATAAAAGCTGTATAAATATAAGACATAACTGAGATGGCTTTCTGGGTGGTAAGAAATGATGGGAAAGAGAATTTGCCTGGCATGGGGTTTCCTTATTGGAAGCATGCCTATTTGTGGAATCAAAGCACACAGTAAGAATTAGAGAGCATCCCAATAGCAGGGATCCCTCATATGAGAAATACTAAAAAGGAAATTTTTACTGATGCAAACCCAAGGGAAAGTCAAAGATTCATGATGGCTATTTCATTGCAGAAACATGAGTGAAGAGTAGGAAACCTTTTCTAATGGACATCTAAAATGACATAGTATGCATATTTTCTATCAACAAGCACATATTCAGATTAGTTTATATGTTAAAATATTGAAGGTAATAAGTAAAAGTTACTATTTAAGGTAATATATAAAGATATGTAAAGGTGATATTTAAAGATTAAATTTTAATGTGATAACAAGCTGTTGAAGACAGAAAGGTAATTTAGCTGACCGAGTTCTGCTTAGATCTATTTTTATGGAGTATGAATTTTTATTCCTTTAAATTCTCTTATTTCAGGCCTATTGGGAAGCCCTTATTCTCCTTTTAATCTCATACTTTATAAATCATTGTTGTGACCTTTACGCTGTTCAAATAAATGTTAACCATTGCAGAATTCCGAAGGGTATTTGGTGCAGTACATTGATATCTTCAATTGTAGATATCAAATCTACATGGTCTGGGGAAAATCCTATTAAGTACTTTACATGTGTTATTTCAATTAGTCCTTAGAACAATTCTATGACATAGATATATTGTTATTCCCATTTTAAAGAGAAGGAAAATGTGACTTAGAACAGGGCTAAGTAAATTACCTACAACTACTCATTTGGGAATTGGTGGAGTTCAATTTAAATACGGTTTTCAGACTCCATTTATGGCATTTGGAAGAGCATAAGAGTCTTGAGCTCAATAAGGATATTTTCTCTGCTTATTCTAGGCTATTTGACTAGACTATCTGAGTCAAAAAGAATTTTTCTATTTTTTAAATTCAGAATACTTAGTTTCACTGATTATACTCATTTTTAAAATTTTTTTCTTGAGTATGTATTTGGTTAGATTGTAAACTCTCAAGCCAGATACCATAAACATGGTCTTGTATTTGTTACAGAAATAGTCATAGTGTCTGGTATCAGGTATATATAATGGAAAGGAGTTGAACTTTAGAAATAAGCATGACTTCAATAGATTCTGGTTCTACAACTTATTTCTGTATGACTCAAGCAAGGTACTTGACTTGTTTAAATCAGTCTCCTCATTTATAAAATGCTGTTAAGAACACCTTATGTTAAAAAAAAAAGAACACCTTATGTTTTGATTATGTGGACAAAATGAGATATTTAAAATTTCTAGGAGAGTTCCTGGTACATAAAAGTTGCCCACAAATAGTAACTGTTACTATTATAACTACTAATTGACTATAAAACTTGACTATTAATTTTTTCCATCAGGAATTTAAGAAACCTGTTGAATCAAAATATGCTGCAAATACACCCTTAAGGAAAATGGAAATATGGAATAGCTCCATGTGTGCTTTATGCTTTGCGAATATTGCAGAAATTAAGGAAAAAGTGTCTTTGCCATTAAACTTATCAACAAGTCAAAATTTTATTGTTTCAGATTCTGTTTAATTAGAGAGTAAAAAGTTTGAACATAATTCTTTCGGTCTATTTTAGGTTGCTGCTGAAAACAGTGCTGGTATTGGAGTGTTTAGTGACCCATTTCTTTTCCAAACTGCAGAAAGTGGTAATTTGCCTAAATCATTTATTCTAAATTAACTTAATTTTAAGTTTTTGGCATTTAAGATAAATAGCTATATTAACCAAATAATGGTGTTAAAATCTATAAAATTTTCAACAGCATGGCCATCCAATTACTTTTAGAATCCTCTTGGATAGTTATTCATTAAAATATATATTGTTCTTTCTGATTATAAAAACAGTAAGTGTTATCTTAAAAAAAAGCTTTGAAAAAATAAGAAACAGTAAAAATTATCCATGGCCTTGTCATATAAAAACTCCGTTGCCATTTTGATGCATTCCCAGCTGGTCCTTTTTTCTCTCATATATATGTGTCTATATGACTATGTACTAATGCAAGTAGGCTTATGCCATCTATGCAAGTTTATATCCCACCTTTTCCTGTTAATATCAAATCATATGCATTTTTATGACATTGGACTTTTGGAAATATGGATTTTTATAGTTATATTATTCCACAACATGTAGTCATTACCAAACCAATTTAAGATACCTCCCTTCTTTCAATGATGGAGAGGAAAGAACTTGGTGTATCATTGATGCCTCTTTCTCATAGTATAGTCTATCAGCAAATCTTTTTTTTTTTCTATCAGCAAATCTTGCCAAAACTACATCAAAATGCATCCTGAATCTCACTCTAATTGCAAATCACTCTGATCCATCATCACTTCTTGCCTGAACAATTAAAAGTCTCCTTACTGGTTTTCTGGTTTCCAGCTTACCTATCCACAGTTCCCCCTCTCCATAAGAGCTACATCATCTTTTGAAATATAAGCCAGACTATATTACTTCTCTCTTCCTAGTATGGTTCTATCTTATTCAGGAGAAGACTGTAAGTCCTTCCCATGGTCCACAGCACTCTGAATGCTCTTTTCCCTCTCTGATCCATCTCTAACTTTTCTTCCTTCCCTCCAAATCTACCACCTACACCTATCTTCCATCAAAAGGCCCTTGCATTTGCTGTTTCCTGTAACTGGAATACTCTTTCACTCAATAGCCCTGTCTCTCTCCCCTAGTTATTTCAAATCTCACATTAACATTCCTAATTATACCTTCTAAAATAACCTCTATTTTCTCCTGTTCATTTCTAGTCCTAACAAATTCTCTTTGGTCATTGGATCAGCTTGATGCATTACACATTTACTTGGTTATTTTTTATTGTATATATCAGCCTAGTAGAACATAAGCTTTGTGATAAAAATAAGCTAGTGAATGGAGGTGCTTTTATTTATTTAACAATTCCTCTATACATAATAGCAAAAAGTTAGAACCAATAAGTACAAGATGATTGAATAAATAATGGCATCTCCATTCAACAACAAATATTCTGTGGAACTTACATTCTTGTAGGCTAAAGTAAATGAGTTACTGAGTAATATGTCAGGTTAGTGACAAGTGCTATAAAAAGAAATTCTATAATTTTTATAGTAAATGTTCTATAAACATTTTACAACTATAAATGTTCTCATATTTAAAAGATAAAAATCTTCCAGTGAACCACTTTATCCCAAAGGGATAAATTGAAACGGGCCCTGTGTATCTAGAGAGGATAATGCAATGACTCATGTTAAAAAATATGCATCAAGCTTTGTGGCCCAGTTTTTATTGTGACTTTATCTAAAGAAGTATATGAAAATATGTCCTATTCCATAGGAAGTTAGAGAAAATTCAGGAGTTTATTTAAAATTAGAAATTAATGGTTTATGAGGTTTAAATTACTCTTGTTGATTTTGAGCAGATTGACTCTCAAATTATTTATACAACTAAAATTCAAGTGGGAAAACTATCATTTCAAAATCAAATATTCAGCGGGATATAAAAGAAAAATTATCACTTATTTTTTCAGTTTTTAGGGAAGCTAATTGGAATAATTTTTGAATGACATATTAAATAATTTTGTCTTGGGTGTCTCACTGTTTCTTATTTGTTGTGTGTTTTTGGGCAAATTGTAGAATTATATAATTTCTCTTGTCCCTATCTTTCCTTTTTTTTTTTTTGTAAATGTAAAGTGGTAAAAATGTAAATCTAAATTTAATTGCATCAGTGTTCTATAATTTTCTCCCCAAGTGTCCCTTTTAAAAAGAACCCAAATGTAAGGGTTTTTTTTAAAAGAACCCAAATTTAAGGGTTAGTTCAATAGAATAAATAAACTATATTTATTATGGTCAAATCAGAAGGAATTCCTTTCCTCATGAATAAAAATACTCTTAGGAAGAGTATAAATGTTAACTTATAATAAATATATATTTATTATGTTAGTTCAATAGAATAAATAAACTATATTTATTATGGTCAAATCAGAAGGAATTCCTTTCCTCATGAATAAAAATACTCTTAGAGTATAAAAGTTAACTAATTATACCATTCTGAATTAATATTGCATCCATAAGCACAAAAATCTCAACTTCTTAACTTCCCATTCAGCATTGTTTCAGGTAAACACATTGAATTTATTTTGGCTTTAATAGAATGCCCTCCATTTTCAACTTGATGGATCTTTAGAAATGCAAAAAGATTTATGAAGTTCCTTCCTGGTTCAGTAAATGTATACTTTGCATAGGGTGTACTTTGAAAAGTTGTAGACACCTTCACATAGCTATACAAATATGTGCATGTTACTAGTCTAGATGTATCCTCAAAGTGTTGGAAGACACTTATCTGAAAGATGAAATGACTTTATAAATAGAAATTTTTGATACTACAGTGTCAAACCTTAACTTGGATCAAGATGGATAAATTCACTCCATGAATATCAAGAAATAATAGGTTTTGGCACATAAAACTCCAGAATTAGAAACTAGAATATTCAAGATAGGGAAAGACCTACCAACTACAGAAGAGAGCCAGGATGATTATTCAGACACCATAAAGTCACAAAAGGAACACACAAACAGAAATATTTAATTGAAACAAAAATTTTAAAGCAAGTTAATAAAAAATACTGTTTTTTCATTAAATGTTCAACATAATTACTTTCTATGTATGTATTTAATATTTTGGGGGCACTTCTTGAATATTTTAAAATCATGCATTTAATGAATGTTGGTTACCTTATAAACTCAAATTTCTCTATACTTGAGTAATTCCCTGTGAGTGTTATTGAGGATCATTTGAAAATGTGTTAGCTTGCCTGTAATTTGTCTTTTGCATGTACATATTTAATGTGTGTATGTGTGTATGTATATCAGGCATACTTATAAACATATGGATAGTTTATATACCAAATAAGGTATTTAAAGGATGATTAGGATTCGCTGAGGAAGTAAAATGGTGGTGGTTACCAGAGGAGGGGTTGGGGGGATGAGACAGATTTTGTTTATGGGTACAAACTTGACTCAAGTAATAAATAAGCCATAGAGATCTGATGCACAGTATAATGAATATAGACAACCATGCAATATTATAGTTATGTAATGTGTTATTATAATTATGTAATATGGTAGAAGTACTAAATATCACTACAATGGCAGTCATAATACAATATGGAAATGTATCAAATCATACCTTAAATTTATACAGTTATATATCAAATATATTCAGTTTTAAAAGATTCATGATAAAAGTTTTAATTCATAATTTCATAGCATCATATATTTAACCTTTTAATATTTTTCTTTATTATATTTTATCCATCCAAAAGAAATTGAAGTGTTAAATATTTAGTGTCAGAGAGTTATATTGTCATTGTCCTTCCTTCTTAAGCTTTAAATAATTACATTGATGAGTTTTCCTTGAAAAAATTTCCATCTAACATTCCATTCATTATAAATGATTAATCATCCTTCTAAATTATTTTATATTTTTCTCATTAAAACTCAGCTATCCTTAATTGTCCTAGTTTCTCTGGTTTAACTCATATTCATATACAACCCTCATTCCCAGAACCTAAGTTCCTTATATAATTTACATATTTATATAACTTACAAATCATATTTTGGTATGCTTCTGTACAATGTACATTTAAACTCTTATTTTTTGGTATCTTAATAGTAGACACCTCTGTTATCACTTATATTGATTTACCACCATGTTTTGTTTTTATTTCTTTCAGTAGTGATTTATCAGGTTTGTTCTAAATGCTAAAGGATCTTACTCTACTTTGCCAGTTTTGCATAACTTACCTTGAAATTAATGGGCATAATATTCTTTCATTCTGGCTTCATGTTTGTCTCATCCTAGCTAGAATAGCTAGAATAGCATATCTTTTTTTAAGAAAGATTGTATTTATTTATTTGAGAGAGAGTGAGCAAGCAAGAGAGAAAAAACATGAGCAAGAGGAGAGACAGAGAAAGAAGCAGACTTCTGAGCAGGGAGCCCTACACAGGGCTTGATCCCAGGAGATCATGACCTGAGCTGAAGGCAGATGCCCAAGCAACTGAGCCACTCAGGTGCCCCTAGCATATAGATTGTTATTGCCATTTATCAATAATTGATAATAAAGTATCGTGAATTTGGTGAAATTTGATTTTGAGGGTGTATAAAACTCAAAATATCATAATCACAACCAGTTGGGTGCTATTCACTTTATATTAGACACTAGATATTTACATACATTCCAGAAATGTGCTCTTTGGTATAAATGGTTGAATAATTGTTTCAATTTGCCACTTCTTCATTATCTAAGGAATCTGTATAATTCCAAAATATTTTAGGAGGGATTTGTTATTCAAATTTGTTTGTAGATTCACAAATAACTGTTGATTGGATATTTTTCAGACTTATTTTGAAATAGTTCACCCATGGATCCATTAGATAAATAATGCTAAAGTTAACTTATTTCCCTCTTAACCACAACTCTATGAGCTCAAATTCCAGTTCTTTATCTTAGGCAAAATTAACTAAATATACTTCAAAAAGTCTTGCCTGAGTAGATCTTTTTTCTAAGAGAGTATATTTAATTTTATATAATATGAGAAATAAAACACCCCAACATTATATAAATGCCATTCTAAATTTTATAATAGTATTTTCTCCTTTCCTGCAATCTCTCTCACTTTCCCAGCTCCAGGAAAAGTGGTGAATCTCACAGTTGAGGCCTTTAACTATTCTGCAGTAAACCTGATTTGGTATTTACCTTGGCAACCAAATGGCAAAATAACCAGCTTCAAGATTAGTGTCAAGCATGCCAGAAGTGGGATAGTAGTGGAAGATGTCTCCATCAGAGTAGAAGACATTTTGACTGGGAAATTGCCAGAATGTAATGTAAGTATTGTGGAAGACTTTCTATGTCTCAAAAACTTTAGGTAAGCGAAGTTTCCAGTATATGGAAACTTTTTAAACCACAGTGGTTATTAGCCGTTTGATTACTTGTAGTGTTAGGTATAGTATCATGTTATACACAATTGGCTATATTCAAGGTAGAATAAGAGAAGGGTCTGAGAATTCAAGAGGTATAAAAATCCTGCAGGGAGCTCTGAAGAGACTTCATGGAAGGAGTAACATTTGTTAATGGCTCTTGGATTGGCCATGTGTAAGGACAGGGAGAGCATGTGAGGGGAGTATTTTGGGTGGAGGATATTTTATAAAGACTTGAAATAGGAAAGTATAGGATATCACTGGAAAAAAAAGATAATATTTCCATGTGACAAGAGAGGAAGGGAAGGCAACAAAGTAATGTTGTGGAAGTAGATTGTTTTTGCTGTGCATGTCTTTGATGAAGAATTTATGACTCTAGTCATTTATGGGAAATCCCTAGAAGTACCATAATAATGCTTTTCCAAAAATAATTTGGATGATTTTTGTGATATTACTGGAGAAACAAAGAAAATTACTTTTGTTTTAAATAATTTATAGAAGTATTAAAACCTTTTTAAAGTTAGGATGTATTTCTAATGTGCACATAAACATACATGCACATATACACATATGCAACATATGTGCTATTGGCTTTATCATTTGAGTATTTATGAGAAAAAAAAAGATAGTACCACTGAGAAACTGTCCTATGCTTGAAATTTCACAAAAGGGAATATAGTTTACCTCTTTGGTTCTTGTACTTTTTAACATGAATTTTAAAAATTCTTATTAATGATTTTGCGGTAGCTTTACCTTTATTCTAAGCCTTTTGAAATCCTACTCATAAGAAATATTAAGGTATAAAGGTATAAAGAATGCAATAAATATATTCTGTTCTAAAACTGTAGACATAAATGGGTATAATTAAACTCTAGCAAATTTGTCTGTAAATTGAATAGATAATAATCTATTAAATCTTAATGAATCATACAAATATACATAAATTTAAGAATGATATTTATGCTATAAAGGAAAAATAAATGAATTACACTTCTCATGTTCATCAAGAGATACCATATTATTTTTCAATGGTTATTTATTTTGTTCACTAGGAGAATAATGAATCTTTTTTATGGAGTACAACCAGCCCTTCTCCAACCCTTGGTAGAGTTACACCTCCATCACGTACCACATATTCAAGCACGTTGGCAAGGAGTAAGATAAGCTCTGTGTGGAAAGAGCCTATAAGTTTCGTAGTGACACATTTGAGACCTTATACAACATATCTTTTTGAAGTTTCTGCTGTTACAACTGAAGCAGGTTATATTGATAGTACCATTGTCAGGACACCAGAATCAGGTATGGTGTTTCATTTTTTGTGTATGTAGAAAAAAATAATTAAATTACTTATAAAATAATATTTCATTGTTTTCATATAGATCTTTTTGTTAAAACCTTCCTTCCCTTTCAATAACTTTCTACCCCAGTAACAGATCATGGACATACCATCTGGAGCATCTTTAATTTCAATATTATTTTACAGCACGAACATAAGCATCTAAAAAGAGAAAGGAGATTTGAAAGAATCCATCCTTGAGCTAATAACCATAATCCTATGATCAGCTTTTATTGTTCTTTGATCTAAGCAATTGTTCATAATCATCTCTGCCCTTCTTCATCTCCTATAATCATCTGTATCCTCCTCTCACTTATACTGTTATAACCAAATGTGGAGGTAACACCTATAGTGAAAGAAATATCATGTGATTCACATTTCAGTAACAGACAAAAATAGTACTTAAAAAGTAAACTACATATTGCACTAGAGTTTCCCTATGTGAAAAATGGAGACAGCAATAGTACCTCCTTTATGATGGTGTTGGGTTTAATGGGAGTAATTAGATGTTATTACTACTAAGTTTGAAGAGTACACATTTCTAGTTATGAGTGTTTATATATTTAATTATGAGAATATATATACATATATAAATGTAAATTTATGTGGTTACTGACCTGATACTATACTAAATATGTGGTATCAGATATTCAGTTGTGATTGATAATTTTTTGAGGTTACTAGAAATTATTGCTGGTAGGATAATTTCCCTAAAGCACATTATTTTTTTTTCCTGATGACAGCTGTCAGCTTCTTCATTTCATCATATAAAGTTTGAAGTTTTTTCTTGATTTAAATCATCATCTTTAAATCATACGATTTCCTCTTTCTATACTTCTTTTATAGTCAAAAAATAATTTCATAAGGATAACACAAAGTGAAATTTAGTAGATGAGAACTTCGGCTTGAGAAAGATATTTGGAATAGTTCACTTCAATCAAAAGAAAATAAAATGTAGGAACATATCTGTGAAAAGTAGACTATTTAAAAATGTCATTACATTTTATATGTTACCAATGTTACATCAGAATCTTCTAACTGTAGGTTATAAATTTCCTCTGGGAACCAAATACAAATATTGATAAAGAAAGTGAGGATCCTTGCCAATAAGGTGATGTAGGTGGAGTTAATTCCCTGACCCTCTACCAGTGTCCACCAGAGGGAGAGCATTTTTCAAGGCAGATGCCCAGGCCTGGTTGAATTAAATACATAAGTATCCATCAGGACAACGTAACTGTGCAAGAAACAATATTGGAATGAGAATGAAATACCTTACGCAGTCATATACAGCATCAAATTAAACTAGTAACTGTTGTAAATAAGTAGTTTATCTGATGATCCAGCATGTCTTATTGTCTTATTTAAATTCTTCAATTCATTCATTTTTCCTTTCCTAAGTTAAAAAAACATTTGCTCATAATGTGACATTTTATTTTCCTTCTGACTTTGTGTTTTATTGTATATATGCAATAATATGTTCATTTATTTTAAGTATATATTATTTATTCATTTTTTTTCTATAACCATTTTAGTGCCTGAAGGACCACCACAAAATTGTGTAACAGGCAACATTACAGGGAAGTCCTTTTCAATTTCATGGGACCCACCAAATGTGGTAACAGGGAAATTTAGTTATAGAGTTGAATTATATGGACCATCAGGTAAGTCTCAATCAGTTTTGTGCTTATCTTTTGGAGTAAGAATTATGCAAAATATGTTAATATTATCAAACTCCTTAAAAGTATCATGATCTTTTTTATAAGATCCTAAATTGAAGCAAATAATAGAAAAGCAATAAGGGAGGTGAGACTCTTTGAACTTTTTGCTTAAAATCATAAATACGAATACAGATGGCAAAACATTGTCCAAGTTCCCTATTTCATGAGGAAAAGCTGAGAGAATGAGATAACTCCTAAGAAGAGAGGTGTTAGAGGACGTACATGTCTTCAAATGCTTGAACAAAAGGACTTGATTTACTCTAACTGCAAATATATTTATGAAGAACAATGAACTTCAGTTATATTTGATCATATATCTGCTTAGAACAAGGAATACATTCTAATAATTGGAACTCTCTAAAAATAATATAGGCAACTTCATAATGTAGCAAGTTCTCCATCTTTGTGAACAAGCAGGACCTAGACATCCACTTGTCAGATATTTTGAGGGGTTCAAATAATGTATTTCTGGAAGTCAATTAAGTAAACTTTAAAATTCTTTCCTAATTTGAGATCCTATTGTTCTATGAAAGAAAGAAAACAGAAGAGTAGAGACTGTTTGGGCCACAGAAGTTGAGTAGGGGGCTAGGCAAAATTTAGGGCTCATTTGAGGTGTGGTAGTGTATAAAGTGATATCAGTTAGAGTGGATTTGTGATTTTCTCCAGCTCCCTTCAACAAGAGAAGGGCAATGGAATTGAAGGCTCCTGTGAAAGTTGTGATTATAATTGACAGTGCCATTGAGGCTAGATAAAGAATGGAAACCAAGTGGTGAGGGACCAAACTAAACAGAATAAAATAAAATAGATAATAAGATCAATGAATTGGAGGTCCCAGTGAACCTAATGAATTGTTGCTTCAGGGTCCTAGAATAAGTGAATAGGAGTTAAGAAGGAATGGTCAGAGACAGTGGCATGAAATTGAGATCATGAAAGATTCACAGTTACTGGTAAAAGCGATGTCTATGGGAGTGGCTGAGATAGGGTGATGGGTTAGATTATTTGAAGAAAGCTGGGATTGTTTTAAGGATTATCTCTAAAGATACTGAAATCACCACAAATTAAGATGGTAGCACTGAGAGCAGTGACATTGAAACAGACACTAAACCTCCCAGAATGAGGGTGAGTAACCCTGGGCCTAGAAGATCCATCACTGCAACAAGAAGGGCTGGTGGAGGCCATCCATGACATGAAATCAAAAATTGTGAACTTTTTTAAAGAGGGAGGTGTGGGACAAAGGACCTAAGACTAGGCCCTGAGGTGCTGGGAAAACACATACCAGACCAGAAGGCCTAGTCACTTGATGATTGTGGGAAAAATTAGACCATTTGGAAGTGGTTGCAGGGAACAGAAGCTGTGTTTTTAGGGGAGAGCCAGGTTTCAGCTACAGGGAGAGATGAAAGAATTTTTCAGAGACAAAGTCGAGGATTAAAAGAATTTCAATAATGGACTTTTAAGGAGTTTTGCTCAGAAGATGAACTACAAATATTTTCTAAATATGTTTTTTTATAGAAGATAATGAGAATGTTTAGCATTTTAATTGCCTGGATTTATGTATAAAATACTGTCACTATTTTAATATTAGCAAAATATAAGGTTTTCCTTTTAAAAATGTTAAAAAAATAATGTGGTAATTGGATAGGGCTTTATGATTTAATGAGTTATTTGGAATATTAGAAGATTTTCATGTTCTTTCCATTGTTTTGATTAGCCTGATATCAATGTACCACTAAGCTAAATGTTTGAACCTTGTAATAATTGTAATTGTAATATCTTAGAATTGTAATAACAAACATTAATTGCTGTTCTTGACTCTCTACTTAAATGTGAGAATGATCACATGCTTGATGAGAAAATAATTCAAAATTGAAAAGCAAAATATATTTTGCTTTTTGCAGGTCAGATTTTGGATAATAGCACAAAAGACCTCAAGTTTGCGTTCACTAACCTAACACCATTTACAGTGTATGATGTATATGTTGCCGCTGAGACCAGTGCAGGAATTGGACCCAAATCAAATATTTCAGTATTCACTCCTCCAGAAGGTAAGAACATCTTCAGTGTGTTCATAAGATAGTTCACTCTGCTTGTGGATTTTATTGCATTGGTTAAACATTATATGAGAAGCTATTGGTTTATATTTACTAAATTCATGCTACTTCCTTATCAGATTACTACCTAGTGCATTCTGAACATGTGTTCCTAGAACATTAAACCCACAGTATGCTTCATAGAGGCATGGGAGATCAAGCAAGATTAGGAAGCCCTACATGTATTATTGGTCTGTTGGAGACTCACACTGAAGATCGGTAAAACCTCAAGAGGCCAAAGTAAACAAACACATTTAACATTGCTTGATTCACATTATTCAATATAGAATATTTTATCACAGAATAATATCTAGGGGAATCCATATATCCCCAATGCTTATAACAAAAGATGTTTATAAACAAAAGGGTATTTCAAGCAAGGGAGGATTCCTAGAGGGTGCATAATATAAATTTAGCAGCCCATCTTGAAATAACAAAAACAATAGCTCTCCTAAACAAAATTTTTATTTGCATGTATTAAAAACATCACAGTTTTAGATGTTTAAAAAATGTTAGCACTTTGTCTCATAACGTAGTTTCCAGATTTTGTGTGATGGCTAACATACCGTAACTTGTAAATTAAATATACGTGTGTGCAAGTGCACATGATGCACGTACAACTAAAGACTGGGGCGTATGTTCATCAGATAAATTGCTCAAGTATTTGACCATTAGGGGGCAGCAACTATTAGGGAATTTTGTACTTCTCCCCTTCAAAGAACAATTAACCGTTGGTAGTATTTTGCTGTTGAAAGAACATAAAAATTATGTTTTATATCAATTTCAAATGAAAATGCTGATGCATATTTGATTTCAATATACAGATTAAGAAAAAGATGTATACTTACAAGCAAACTGTTCTCATATTAACGTTTTTCTATTGTGTTTCTGTCACAAGAGTCTTAGCTTTGTATGTTTTTCCATTACACCTTAAATCTCCCCTTTCACCTAATCATTGCTCTTACGCATTTCTTGGAAAGTTAGACAGCTTTATGAATGATTCTCAAAAACAGCAGAGTGACCTGGCCCTCATCAGACTAGAGTCTTTGAGTTTGGTTTTAATAGCATTTTCTCAAACAACTTAATTGATCAACTGATTTTTATTCTTATGTTATACGATTAAATACAGAATCTTTTGTCTTCCTTCAAATCAGGCCAGTTTTGGTGCCCCTAAGCTGAATCTGCAATTTAGGATTATTGTTTTATTGTTATTATTCTTGGCTTATAGCATTTGACAAAAATAGGGAAATAGATAATATATTGCCACATATGATGTCATGCTGTTTATTTTAGACATCATTTAAACAATTCATCTCCTTTTCTTTATTTTTGCATTTTTTATGCACAAAATAATAAATAAAAATATAAGGACATTGTTCAATATATTTCACAGGGCTTATTTTTCACACAAAATTATTTTGAACAAATGACTGCCTTTGCATTATATAATAAACAATTTATCCAACTATCTTACTATCCTCCTGACCATATCCAGGTGGCTCTCAGGTGGGTTCCACTAAGGGCAGAAATGGCATGGCTCTTACCTCTGCATGCCAACCTTTTACCATGGAGTTATCTTGGGATAGTTCAGACTTAGGAAGGGCTTCAGTGAAATGCTCTAGCAAATGCAGTAAATGTAGCTTTCAACTTCTGACAACACTAATTCGTCCTGGTCCTGCTAATTAAAACTTTGTAATAAAGGAATCTTTAAACTATATGAGAGCAATCTAATAACTCACTAGAACTATATACTTTCAGTTAAAATTGAGATCTTCATTTTAAACTCTTCTTTTTCATTTATTAATACAACAGTGCTCTTTGTGTTCTAATGAAATCTACTCAATTTATTTTCTTCTCCATATATAAAAGTCTTTTTAAAAATTCATTAGGACCAATTTTTAAATTAATGTATTTTAAAACAACTAGTATTCTAACAAATCTCCATATCTTCATAGAAGAATGTTGAATTGACCTCTTAGAGATAACGATATATGCTATTATAGTAATATGGGGCTGATTTCATTAACACTGAGAGTGTTATGTCCATAGTCTACTTTGATCATCAAAGAAAATCAACATCATGTTGTTATAGCAGTACTCCTCTACATTTCATAGATTCCTACATATTCATTGACATGTTACTGAACAGTATTCTACATAGGCATGAAGAAGAGATGGTTTTGGTAAACAATAATATTTTAATAATTTCCAATGTTACAAAGTGTCATGGAGTAGCGTTTCCCAAAATGAGACAATGCTATTGAATATAACATAGGTACCAGCATTTTCTTATTATTTGCATGGTGGTTAAACAAATCTTAAGTAAAACTTTATTGCTTCAATATTCCCTAATAACTTTTCTGTCACTAGTATCAAAGATCTCATAAGAAAGTTTAACATCAGGGCAGCCCCAGTGGCTCAGCGGTTTAGTGCCATCTTCAGCCCAGAGCGTAATACTGGAGGCCCAGGATGGAGTCCCATGACAGGCTCCCTGCAGAGAGCCTACTTCTCCCTCTGCCTGTGTCTCTGCCTCTCTCTCTCTCTCTCTCTCTCTCTCTGTGTGTGTCTCTCATGATTAAATAAATAAAATCTTTAAAAAAAGAAAGTTAATACCATTTCTTAAAAGCAGAGAATTGAAATCCATATATATTCTTCAATAAATAGACCATGAAAATGAAGACTTTTGTCCTTCAACTTGCTACTTTCTGCAAATAGTAAATCTTTTGTAGAAAAATCACTGAGAGATTTAACCTTTTCAAGGTTCTCAATGAGTTTTGTCAATAGATTTTTTCAAAATTAATTAAAATTTAATAAACTTAATTTGCAAGATAATGGCAAAATTTATTTTATTTTTAAAGAGTTATTGATTTGAGAGAGAGAGAGAGAACCACAGGAGGGGCAAAGGGAGAGGGAGAGAACCTTAAGCAGATTTCCCACTGAGCATGGAAACCTACACAGGGCTCAGTCCTCCTCCCCTGAGATCATGGCCCTGAGATCATGACCTGAGCTGAAACCAAGAGTCAGATGCTCAACCATCTGAGCCACCCAGGCACAGGCACTCTACATAATGGCAAAATTTAATGTATTTTCTTTGCCCCTGTTTCCTTTTTTAATCCTTTTTCATTTGAAAGCTTAAAATCATTTCAAATATTATTTATCCTTCATATGCCTATTCTGTTTGTCTTTCATTAATAAAATTTATGGATGTATTGACTTGAGAATGATTCTTAAGTAATCCTTGTGGACAACACCTCAGAATTGATGCTGAACCATCAATAATTGCCTTGTGTATTTGATTTTCTTTAGTTAATTTGGTATCAGTATTAAAGGAGTTTGATTTAATCCATACTTCTCTGGTTTCCTCATAAGAATTTGTGGTGTAATAGATCAAGTATCTTTCTAAGGACAAGGACAAGGACAAATGGAGTCATTTCCTGTATCCCCTAAGTTTTTTCTTCTTTCATTGAAAAAGGAGAGAGAGAGATAGCTTTACAGTTGTTCTTATTCAGGTTTGTGGTACATTTTTAGGGTAATATAGAACCACTTAATCTTTACTTGAACTGTAATTTAGAATTAGTGTCATGGAGCAATATTTATTAAGTTATATTGAAAATATCTTACATATTAGAATATAAAGAGACTGCTACTGTTCTCTTTGATTAAATAAGGGACAGTAAATATATATATATATATATATAAGTATGTGTGTATGTAAATATATATATATTTACTGTCCCTTATTTAATCAAATCAAATATCTACATACACACATACTTTTTTCTTTTTGCTGTATTGGGTAGTTTTGGTTTTCTACTACATTAATGTGTTAAATCAGATGTAAATGACACTTATTTTTTGATATGCAGGGTTTCCTTATCTCTTAATCTGATCAGGGTAGTCATTAGATTTGTTTCTTTAATTGAGGTTCTACACAAGTTCAAATTAAATGGAAAAATGCCATATCTCTTCTATGAATTATGTTATATGATACTGGCCAATGCTTTGTCTACATAGCAATTCTAAAATAAAATGTAGAAGAAAGTTGGAATGGAAGCTTTACTCTCTAAATGGCTGTTATTTCTTAGTACACAGTTAATTAGAAAGTACCTCTGCCTTTGAAAAAGTGTGTGTTGGTAAATATGATGGTAGAAACATAAGGACAATATATATCATATATATATATATAAGAAGTGGCCTGTGCAAAAGGTTTTATCTATCTCATTTCTCCCTCTATCCTCAAGTGCCTAAAAAAATGACCAAGAGTGAGGGCTTAGTCTGTTGAATGATGAAGGAGTGAATCAGTGATTTTGGGGTCCTAGAACTCTTCCTCCATCCTTCAAAGGTCAAATGTTTCCCTTCAGATTAGAACTTCTGTGGGGACAGATCCTCCTATATATAGAATTTTGAAATGTTTTTAGAAAAGGAGATTTAAAGAATTAGCAAATTACAGGTTTAATTTCATGTTTATAACTCAGTTTTGAGCACAGGTGTTACTACATGCTGTACAGGAAAATCTTGGCTGCAGTAATAAAAATCTTAGGCAAGAATGACTCATTCATTCATCTAGTCATTAACTATTTAAAAACATTCAGAAATATTTGTATTTTTACAGTATCTAGAGGGCTTTCTAAATGGTTACTTCATAGAGACAAAAAAAAAAATCTATGGAATGAAAACTCCATACAGTTTCCTGTATGGTTGAGGTAGACATAATCATGTTCACTAATTTTAAATTATATATATGTAATATATATAAATATGTATATTTATATATATAAATATATAAATTATATATATATGTAATTATATATATATACATATCTTTACATTTGTTTTTGTTTAAGTTCAATTTGCCAACATATAGTATAACACCCAGTGCTCATCCCCTCAAGTGCCCCCCTCAGTGCCCGTCACCCAGTCACCCCATCCCCCTGCCCACCTCCCTTTCCACTACCCATTGTTCATTTCCCAGAGTTACGGAGTCTCGATTTTTCCAAGTTCCCCTCCTTTTCCTTATAATCCTTTTCACTATTTCTTATATTCCATGTATGAGTGAAACCATATGAAGATTGTCCTTCTCCGATTGCTTACTTCACTCAGCATAATACCCTCCAGTTCCATCCACGTCGAAGCAAATGGTGGGTATTCCTCGTTTCTAATGGCTGAGTAATATTCCCTTGTATACATAGACCACAGCTTCTTTATCCATTCATCTTAGATGGACACCAAGGCTCCTTCCACAGTTTGGCTATTGTGGACATTGCTGCCATAAACATCGGGGTACAGGTGTCCCAGCTTTTCATTGCATCTGTATCTTTGGGGTAAATCCCCAGCAGTGCAATTGCTGGGACGTAGGGCAGGTCTATTTTTAACTCTTTGAGCAACCTCCACACAGTTTTCCAGAGTGGCTGCACCAGTTCACATCCCTACCAACAGTGCAAGAGGGTTCCCCTTTCTCCACATCCTCTCCAACCTTTGTTGTTTCCTGCCTTGTTAATTGTCACCATTCTCACTGGTGTGAGGTGGTATCTCATTGTGGTTTTGATTTGTATTTCTCTGATGGCCAGTGATGCGGAGCATTTTCTCATGTGCTTGTTGGCCATGTCTATGTCTTCTTTGGTGAAATTTCTGTTCATGTCTTCTGCTCATTTCATGATTGGATTTTTTGTTTCTTGGGTGTTGAGTTTGATAAGTTCTCTAGAGATAATTTTAAGTGTTATTTGTAAGAGTTGTGACATTAATTTTTAACTCCTTTCTGTTATCTTAAAAGTAAAAAGGGTCATTCTTTATGTTATACCCATAAAGTGCCTCTGTTCTAAATGGTATTTGCTAAAACTATACAAATGCAAAATAGCTTAGGGAAATGAATTTGATGTTTTACCACATCTTGGTAATAATGATGTAGTTTTGGAATATAGATGAGGTTTGGCTGAGGTCTGGAGCTGACTACCAAGAAAGAATTCTTGGGATGTCTTTGGTGCAAATTGGTGGCTTTATTAAAGCACGGGACAGGACCGCAGGCAGGAAGAGCTGCCTGTGAGCTGTGAGGGGTGGCTGATTATTTGCTTAGGAGTTGGGGCAGGTAAGGAAAAGGGAGGCCTTCAAAGGAATTTTTGTATGCTAAAGAGGACCTACCAGATATTGGAGGCCTTGCCATTGTCAAGTTAAGGTTGTTTTTCCCTTTAGTAAAGCATTAACCTTAAGGTAGTTGGGAGTTTCCTTCCAGAAGTTAGGTCATTGATAAGAATGCTTTTCTTGTAAATCACTAAGACATTTTGTAAACTGAGGGAGACTTATGTCTATAGGGCTATAATCTCTATAAGTTAACTATTAGTTTTTCTTTCCCTTTCCTTTAGGGCAGCCAGGAGTGCCTGAGAATGTCACACATATCCCACCTGGGTGGGGAGTGGGGGTTGTTTGTGGGGTGTCAGCTTGTGCTTTGTCCTCAGCTAGCCTTCTGTTCCCTCATCAATGAGGAGTTCTATCATTTTCTTTCTTGAACATTTCATTCAAGGTCCCTTACCATAACCTTGCCTAGTAATAAGAACGATATAATTATACCCATTTTATAGGTTAATAAACTTAGAGGAGGGTTTAATTGGCTATTCAGAATCACACTAGCTTTAAAAAAAAAAAAAGTAGACAAAATCCCAGGGCATGTTTATTCTTGATCTGTTATTACGCCTGTGCTACTGGGAGGTTTACTGGATCTTGGTCACTTTCTAACTAGAATTTGTGTAAGTACTTGGTGCTTTATTGTAAACCAGATGTTAGTTTTGTTTCTGTTTCTCTTTATTACTGAAAAGAGTAAGGGTACCTGAAATTAGAGACTCACATAATTCATTTGTAAATTAAGCAGACCAAAATCAATCAACTCTTCAAACAATCTCATGTAACAAGTTCAAAGACAATCTAATTGAATTTACCAACTACATTTAATTTCAGACAAAGTCTGGATATTATTTTTTGTTCTGTTCTTATGATTTTATAAAGCTTTCAAGGTCTCTACTGGGCATTAATCATCCCTAGACAGCTTTTTCTGGGAAGTTATTTTTATTAATGAATTTGTTTCTTTTTTTTTTTTTTAAATGAATTTGTTTCAAACAAATACTATGACATTTTGAGGAAATTACTCCGTGTTATCCTATTTCTTATTTACATTTTTTGAGAACAGAAATTCACTTTATCTGTATCTTTAAAGAATCTTACACATATTTAATTGTAAATACATAGTCAATTGTTTTAGTCTATTTTCTAATAGGCTTTCTTACAAATCTTAAATGGTGAGCTAATAATTTAGGGAATTTTTACATTTTAAAAATATACTTTTAAATTCTTCCCTCCTTATTCTTTTTTTTTTTTTAGTTCCAGGTCCAATATTTGATTTACAACTTGCAGAAGTAGAAGCCACACAAATAAGAATTACTTGGAAGAAACCACGACAACCAAATGGAATCATTAACCAATACCGAGTCAAAGTGCTAGTTTCAGAGACAGGAGTAATTCTGGAAAATACTTTGCTCACCGGAAAAGATGAGGTATTCACTTTCATTTCACATCTTGGTGAGCCCCTTCTACTTGGTTTTGGCCCCGATAACTTGGAAGACTTTCGGCATTCAAACATAAAATATTTGACAAGCATCATGGTACAAAGTGAAGTAAATTTGGGCTATGTGGATAATCTAGCTAGGTCATATTTCATTTTAGAACATATATTATTAAGTGCTATTATTCTTTTTCAGCATATAAAAATGTTAATTGAGCAATTAAGTAGGACTAAAGGTGCTTCCATAAGTGGATATTATTATGGTAATTCAGTTAATGAATTGTTTAGAAACTCCTGTAATGATTTAAGCACTCCTTCTAGGCTTACTTGCAATTTGGAACAGTTGCCAACGAAAAGCACAGTATTTAGTGGTTCTTGTTGACAAATGACTTGACCTGTTCAGTGTTTGGGAGCTAATTTTCTCAAAGCTACCTCATTTAAAAAAAGATCCAAACAAAGTATGTTTGATAAAGAAAGCAAATGGGGCACCGGGTGGCTCAATCGGTTAAGCATCAGACTCTTGGTTTTGGCTCAGGTTATCATCTCAAAGCTGTGAGGTCAAGCCCCATGTCCCACTCCCTGCAATGAGGAGAGTCTGCTTGAGGTTCTCTCTCTCCTTCTCCTGCTGCTCCTTCACTTGATCACACACACTCTCTCTCTCAAATAAATAATCTTTTTTTAAAGCAATTGACTGAATAATGGAGATTAAGTTATTCATAGATATAAAATAAGAGGACAATGTGTTTACCTCTATTCACAATGAAAGTCTTACTGTTTTCCCCTTTGCATCTGTTAGAAATACAAGCCACACTGGTTTCCTTTCCCTGTCTTCACTCACCTTACCCAGCCAGCTATTCATCTGTGAGTGCCCTATGAGTGTCCAGACTAGTCACATTCAAGTATGGGTACAAAAATTAATGTCCCTAGGACCAGTGAATTCAATCACGGGCCTCACAGGAGCTACATGATGGCTTATTCATCAACTGGCTTCTACTGTTTGGGTCCAGAAACACTGCTTTTTCTAGCTGTGCTATTATTTTTTCCCCATACAGATCATCCACTCTATTTCTAGTCTCTGCTTTCTTCCACTTCTTATACCTACTTGAAAATTGATGTTACTATGTGCTCAATGTACTGGCTGCCCAGGATTTACTGGGCAGGATTTTTACCATCTCCAGCGTAGGATTAAAATTCAATCCTATGTTTACTCCTTTCCTGTGTGTAAAAGATGGGAGTTATGCTTTCCCTGATATTCTAGTTGACAACTCAGGCAAAGGGCAAAAGCTTAAACCTTTGCTCTGGCCAAGATGGTCTTAGATTAGATAGTTAGCTGCTTTGGGACTAGGTGACAGATCTCCCACTTCTGTTAATGACATCTGTTGAATCACCAGCCACACCACCTGTTTTTCTCTTGAAACTAAGACATTCTAGAAAGACTTCTTTGTGATTCAGCCTCTGTCTCAATGGCTTGTAATTCCTGTGATATACTGAAGAGAACAGGAGCTTTGGGGTCATATAAATCTGGGTTTATATCCTTGGTCAGTTAATGGGCTCTGCTTTGGAGAGATTGAGAGCATGGACCTAGGAGACAGACTGCTTGGATTTAAACCTTGCTCTTGCCATTATGGCTAGTTTAACCTTAAGAAAGTTGGCCTGATCTCTGTGATTTTCAGTTCCCTATTCTCAAAGATAGAGTTTATCAGAGATCCTGTAACAAAGGGTATTAATGGGGATTTAATGGGTTAAGTGCATAAAAGAGCTTAGAACTCTATGTGGTATGTGGTAAGTGCTATGCTAAATATTGTGACCTGTTGTGATTGTTAATCATGGGATTGGAACTTTCACCCTGATTGACATTCATTATTAGTTTCCTTATCCTCTCTCAATAAAAGGACATATTAGTTCTCCTTATTTCTATGATGGTATCTTTACTTATTAGATCAGGCCCATTATTGGTATTTCAGCTTTCCCATGTGACTGATGTTTGGGTTCATCGTTTAGGAAGTTGATGTGGGGACAGAGATTTGGGAGAGGCCCTAAACCCAAATGAACTTGGGTTCTAGCCTCAGCTCTGTCCTTTTCCAGCTTAATACTACCTTGGACAAGACAACTTTTGGACACTTGGTACCCTCATTTTTAAAGCAGGGCTTATAAACTCACCTTATAGGGTGAGCAGTAGAGGAGATAATAGATAAAACCTCTGGTTTAGTGTATTCATTTATTATCCTTCGTCTTGACCTTGATACAAGGTAAGGATTCTTTCCTTTCATTCACTCTTCAACTTCTCAAAGTATGACTTCCACACCCTTACACAAGAATTTTCTAAATCCTCGAAATCTTGTTAGAAGTTACCAGTGACCCCCTAAGTGTCAAATAAGGTAGTTACATATTTTTCAGTATCCCCATCTTCATTGTCTCCTCCAGAATCCATCTTTCTGCCCTCCCACTCTCCAGCTTTTGGCTATTTTTTTCCCTCGTGCTTCCTCCACTTTCTTATCCTGTGACTTTATAAAACTTTGGTCTTGTGTAATGAAAAAAATGAAAAAGCTTGTTCTCCTATAATTTTCTAACTCCTTCCTGATAAAGATCTTCTGCACAGTTCTGTTTTGAGCCTTCTCCTTACACTTTCTTTTGATGATCACGCAACTTCAATCACAGCTTCCTACTTGCGTAATCCCTTTGCCTTGCTTTCTATTCTGGTCTTTCTCTGACACTCTATTCCTAATAACAACCATTTGTAGAGAGGTTCTATCAGGATATATCACATCTAAACTCATTTTCCCTCGTAAAACAAAAATCCCTTTTGGGATAATGTCTGGTTCATGACCAGAATGAGGCAACAAATCTGGTTCATGACCAGAAGAAGACCAGGTACTAGACAAAGTTCTGGGGATGGTGATGGAAATCTGTGAAAGTTTCCACAGGACACACAAGAAAAAAGTCTATCCAGGCAACTAATAGTTTCAGTTATCAAGAACCAGGAGAGAGACTAATTTGAAGCCTAAATGCCAAATAACTAGGTTTAGAATTCCTTAATCCTTGGACTGGGCACACCATAGCTCTCTGACATGAATTGAAGATCATTGTCTAAGCACTTTATGGTGCTTTTACATGTTTGGTATTCGTCCTTTCAGATTATGGCTCTGTTATTCTTTCTGTCATAATGGCTCAAAACCATGGGGCTACCTCTGATGTGGACTATACTTAGCATTCAATAGTTATTCAATATTAAGCTATTTATTTTTATCTCCAGAGGGTGGCCTTCATATATCTATATTTCATTCCATCGTCACCACCCCACCTCAGGATTGCAGTCTCTTGCCTGGACTATTGCTATTTTACTGCATTAGTTTTTCATTGTCGGATGACAATTTGCCACAAACTTAATTGTTGTGTAACAACTCACCATAAGCTTAAGACAACTCATATTTATTTATTATCTCACAGTTTCTGTGGGTCAGGGAAAGTTTTCTGTCACTTGCTTCATCATGCCAACAGAGGGAATATATACAGTATAATGTAGCCATAGGAATGACATCCTCTCACCTTCGCCTCATTTCGTTGTTTAGATGCAAATAATAGTTCCCACACAACAGGAAGGGATTATACAAATGAATGAACAGCAGGAGGTAGGAATAATAGGGGGGACATCTGAGAGACTGTCCACAACACTCTCCCAGCCCACTATTTTATATTTCACATATCTATTAGAATTATCTTTCCGGATTTAAGTATATTATTTAAATTAGAATAACCAAATAAGAACTGAGGACAGGAAAGGTATGATCTATTTAAGAACTCTAACTTCTCAGTATCCTAGCAGAAAGTCAATAGATCTGTCTAAAATAATTGAGTCTTAACAGAGTAGTACAGGCATGTTACTTAGTGATTTTAGAGGTAAAATCATGTGTGTATCATGGTGTTATATCATGTGTATATCATGATTGATACATGAAAGTATTAAAATATAATCATCTTATGCTAGACTTGAACTGATCTCATCACCCTTATTTAAAGTTGTTCTTTCCAGTGACCTTTTATGGTTTGTTTATTTCTTAATAAATAGGGGCTATTTCATTATGCTGAAACATGTATAAAATTTTACTTGCAATATTTAAATAAATACTTGAACAGATATATTAGAAAATTTAATTTCAGGGTTTGAAGACTTATTTCAACATTCAAATTTGTATATGAATTGCATGTAGAGCATGCCTAATAAGTGATTGGGAATCCAGCCTCTGCTAAAATATTTTATCAACTCTAATAATAGGGTATCTACTACCACAAAAAGCAGCTCCTATTCTATGAACTTTAAATTATTCTTCCTTATGGCCTCCCAGGCATGTATGCATTAAGTAACACGAAAGTTCCAGGAACTCTGTTAGGTCCAGAAAATACACAGATGAATAAGAAAAATACTCTGTTCTTTAACTATTTTGAACTGAAGCATTTGTCTTCTAATATTTGCCAGTTTGTCCCATCTCTCTTCTCTAGACCACATGATATGAGCTTGGAATTTGGAACCAGGGAAATGTGTTTCAATCCTACTTCTGCTATGACTAGTTTTATGAACTTGAACAGATGACTGTAAAATGGAGCTCTTGATACCTAACTTTGGGCTATAATGAATTAATATTGCATGGATAAAGTACTTAGCACTATATTTGACACATAGTAGTTTTAAATGTCTTTGTAGCAGTAATAACAATACACAATGATTTAAGTTTTTATCTTTTGAAGATGATGGTCATGATTTCCCTAAGGCTTAATATCCTCAGTTTCTCATCAGCTGTGGTTTCTGGATCCCTCATATTATTGAGTACTCTCCTATGTGTATTTTCCAGTTTGTCAATGAAACTCTTAATCATCTGAACACAATATTCCATATGTAATTTGATTAGATCCAAATTGAGAAAAACTATTTTCTACCTTGATGTTCATTTCCTACTTCTATCAATGCAAAGAATAAAATTATTTGTAAGACTCATTCCACTGAGAATAAAGTCTAAAATCCTAAAGTCATCTTTCCATGGACTGCTCTTAAGTTGAATTTTACACTCAGATCTCATCCTGTATTTGTTTTTTGGTAGAATCCTGGGGCATTTTCTCCCCCAAAGACACCATCTTGGTGCCTATCGTTACAAATGCATGAGATTCATACAGATACATATTTTCATCCAGCTTGTTTCACAAATATATCAGTATTTGTCATTGGTGAACATGAGAAGAAATTCAGCTAAAGGCTTGACCAATTGCTATGGAATGAAGCTGACAGGACCCAAGAGTAGTTTAGGAATGCTTGAGATAAAGTTTACTTTATTGACCATCACCCAAATAACATGCAGAATGATACAGTATCCACTAGGTTTCCAAACATATACTAATTGCAAACTTTTCTTTTTTACCACTGCTCAATAACAGAGAGCATAAATCATGTTATAGTCTATAATAAAACATAGAAATATTTCTTAATAATAAATCAACTATTTCATTAAGTCAATCCAGTAGACTTCAGTGAGTCTAAATAAATAGATGTAATAGAGATTCGTAAAAAATTAAAATCACGTTAGCTATAATGAAGGTTATTACATGTAGAATCAGGTTGGTTTATACAGATGGATTAGGAATTTAACTGTAGAACTTCTAATTCTTTCACATAAATTCCAAAGATTCCTGGGTAGGATATGAGAGGCCTTTCAAGTTGGTGAACTGTGACATTCCGTAAGTCAGTTGTGCTCAACCAAGGAAGATGTTGCTCTCCACTTGGCAATCTCTGGAGACAGTTGTCTTGGTACAACTGGGGAGATGCTTCTAGTGGGTAGGAACCAGGGATGCTGCTAAACTTCCTACAACAAAACATTGTCTAACACAGAATGCCGGTGGTGCTGAGGTCCAGAGCCCTGTAGTAACTCAGTGAGACTGAAAGCTTTCAGGATTGCAGTTGGCTGCTTTTCTCTCATTTTTCTCATGTCCTCTTCAGCCCCTTCTACTTATTTTCTCAAGTTCTGTTCTTTCCCATAATTTTTGCTCTTAAAATAATTTTTTTTTGTCCTTTGAAAGACCTAATACCTAATGCCTTTTCAAAAGAAGCAAAATGTGAGAAATATTCATGGCACGGCTGTCTGAGTGATAATGAATAACATTATGAGTTGTTATGAAACCAGTGTTCAAATCATTGCATCAGTTAGAGAGAGTCTTTCCAGAATACCAGAATTTGGGAGAAATTCAGAAAGTCAAAATTATTTAGGTCAACTCTTACATTGAAATGGCAGTTTGTCAACAGAGATGCTTGACTTCGTTAATTGATGGGATGCTGTGACTTAACTCTAAATAATTTATCTGGCAGGAGTGTAAAATATTGGGAGATTTAATGCAAAATTGTAGTTCATGGGGAAATTATGCTACTTCATTGTACCTTCTGCAGTGCTTTGTACACAGTAGATTCTCAGAGTGGCTGATTGATAGTGGAAACAGCTGTGTGTTTCAAGCATAAACTATTGACTGGAATACCAGAGCATCTCTGAATTATGTGTTTGTGATTCATGCCCCCTCTGATTTCCCTGTGGAAGCAGAGCTGAAGTGAGCTGTTGGAAGATAGAAGACCTTTAACTTGTCCTGTATAGAGTTCCCTATCCAGAGTTTTTTATTGCAAGAATTTTAGAATAGATCTTATAGGTGTCCCCTTCCTTCTCATCACAATACTTTTCTGGCTATGGATGTAACAAGATTTAGATAATTTTATTCTATAAATATCATTTGGAGAACTACAGATTTCCCTGGATCTTTTTTCCATTCTTTTCTCTTTCAGACAAGTTAATATTTCAGTGACCTATCTTTGTAGATGATTAAACAAACTGCCTTAAAATTACTTGCCTTCCTGAAACTTTTCCTGAGCACCTTTTACTTTTTTTAAATACTAAATATTGGTGTTACTTAGGAATAAAAACCCTGTTTTTGGCTCTAGGATTAAAGACAACCCCAAAACATAAGGTAAGAGTACTCAAACTTATATGCAAATAAAACCTTTATTATATATCATAAATTTTGAGGGTACAAGAGCATGGAGTTGGGGAGGAATAATATTTTCTTTTTTAAAAAAAGCATTTTTGTTTTTTTTTAAAGATGAGTTATGAAGCAGAAGTTGAAAAGGAATGGACAAACAGCAAGTAGTTCTTGCTATGTCTTTTTTTTTTCTAAGATGATTTTATCTTGGGAAAGTTTGAACAGATATTAAAGTAGAGAAGAAAATATAATAACCACCATTTGCCTCTCTCCTGGATTCAGTATTTAACATCTTACCATACTTGTGTCAGCTGTTTCCCATTGTTGCTCTTGCCCTGGACATATTTTAAGATAAATCCCAGACTTCATTTTGCTTCTACATGCCTAATTAAGAACGAATTTCTAAAACTTGCAGATATTTTAATTCATACAATGATTCTGTTACCACAACTATCAGAATTGCTAATGTTGTCTTGGAATCATCTAATATCTAGAACATATTCAAATTTTCCCAATTGTCTTCGAAGCCCGTGTTGGTAGGTATGTACTAATTAGAATCCAAAGTCTACATGTTTCATTTGGTTGTTAAGTCTCTTAAGGCAACATTTACTTTGATTAATGTATAGTCTTATTTCCGAGGTTGAAAAACTACACAAAATATTAATAATATTTGGCCCCCAAACCCTTTCCTTAAACAGTTATGCTGTATGAGGAGGGAGAAGGAAGAGAGCTGTCTTGTTATCTCATTAGAAGCTCTTCCTGTATTTATCTGTAATGTTCCCCTCATATTTTCACTTCAGTATCTGTTACTTCGGTGAACTTGACATGTGTGAAGTACATTATGGGATCTGGGAGCAATCATAGTTACTTAAAATATTCCTTAGGTCCAGACCCTTGAATAGGCTATTTGAAAGCTATTGCCATGCAGTTTGGTTCATGTGTGTAACTTCACTTGATCAAAGATAAACTGTTATTGACATATCAAGCAAGATGCAAGCCTCTCACACCTCATATGTAAATGAGAACACAGAGATAGAGAAGCAAACATATTTTAATAAGGCAGTGTGCCTAAACACTTACTTTTGGGAGTGAATGGTTTTAAAATAGTTTGGTTATGGAACCTTTGTAGGAGGATGTCTAATTTTATAATAAAGCAACTAATTCAAATCAAATATTCCCTTCATCCCACAATATGGTATTGACCTCTTATGATAATGGAATGATTAGAATGTGTTAAAATGAGGTAGGAATTTAATAACTTTAGAACGAAAGCTGGGAATGTAAAGGAAGACAGTAGTCGTGGAAATAACATTACCTTTTTAAAAAGTCTGATTCCATCCATTTTGAGTTTATCTTTGTGTATGGTGCAAGAGAGTGGTCTAGTTTCATTCTTCTGCATGAAGAATGTTCAATTTTCCCAGCACCATTTATTGAAGAGACTGTCTTTTTTCCAGTGGATAGTCTTTCCTCCCTTGTCAAATATTAGTTGACCATAAAGTTGAGGGTCCACTTCTGGATTTTCTATTCTGTTCCATTGATCTATGTGTCTGTTTTTGTGCCAGTACCACACTGTCTTGATGACCACAGCTTTGTAGTACAACCTGAAGTCTGTCATTGTGATGCCCCCAGCTATGGTTTTCTTTTTTAAAATTCCCCTGGCTATTCGGAGTCTTTTCTGATTCCACACAAATCTTAAAATAATTTGTTCCAACTCTTTGAAGAAAGTCCATGGTATTTTGATAGGGATTGCATTTGCTTCAATGTGGATGGAACTGGAGGGTATTATGCTGAGTGAAATAAGTCAATAGGAGAAGGAAAAAAATTATATGGTCTCATTCATTTGGGGAATATAAAAAATAGTGAAAGGGAATAAAGAGGAAAAGAGAAAAAATAAGTGGGGAATATCAAAAAGGGAGACAGAACATGAAAGACTCCTAACTCTGGGAAACGGACTAGGGATGGTGGAAGGGGAGGAGGGGGGAGTGGGGGTGACTCGGTGGCGGGCACTGAGGTGGGCACTTGATGGGATGAGCACTGGGTATTATTCTGTATGTTGACAAATTGAACACCAATAAAAAATAAATTTATTTAAAAAAGAAATGGAGAATTTTGAAGAACAAGTAATTAATAAAATGATGCTTGTACATTTCAAAAAAAAATTAAAAGTCTGATTCCAACGTTACTAGTTTTTTAAACTATATACTTGGGGAAAGTCATTATTAAGTGTAATAGTTACAAGTGGTCTTTGTGAATGTCTGTTTTTAATTTCAGTATGTAGATGCCCCCATGACTCCAGAAACTGTAAACATAGTAGAGTCAATGGCAGAATTATTTGAGGGTTCAGCAGAGATATCTTCAGACCTGTACTCGCTTGCTTCAGCTATATATAACAGTCATCCCCATAATAACTTTCCTGCGAGAAACAGAGCTGAAGACCAGCATTCAGCAGTTGGTAGGTACAATTTCTGTGTTCTCTGAGGCATATTTCAAACCACCAGTGTTAGCTAGCACAGATATGAACCTTAGCTTAGAGTTCAACCAAATTATTAATGGTTCATGGACTGGAGTCAGATTTTTTTCTTCTTCAACTGTTGGATAACCTCATGCAGCAAATGGATATGCCACACAGGCAGGAGCTGGCCCCTCCTAACCCATTTGACCTTCCTCCTAGAGAAAGTAGCACCCTAGAGTCTCTGGCCAAGCTGCATAGACAATCAGTTATTACAGTTGCCAAAGCAGGTGTGATGGGGAGGGATTAACATATCTTCAAATCATTTACAGGCTTCACACTCTCTGCAGCTTTTGACTAATAGGTTTTCAAATGTCACTAAAGGTAAATAGGTCAGAAAGTTACAACTCTAGTGCATGGGGTGTTAAACAGGTGTAGGTGACCCCAGTGATGTGGTGATGTCATTAATGTATACACTTGCTTTCAGGGTCAATGGATCTTATTGTTTCTAAAAGAAGAATGTCATATATAGCAAATTAAAAATACTTGGTTACATGACATGGGGCTAAATGATCTCTCTGGTCATCTACAAGTCAGAAGAATATTTTTTTTCATTGCCTTTTTTTCTGATTTGGTAGTTGTCTCATTCCAAATTAAGAGGGTTTTGTTATTTTATTGATGGTAGAATTAGTAAAAAATATCACATATTTGAAATACATTTGTTTCATTTACTGATGCATTTTTTCCTGAGCAAAGACGGAGCAACACTAAAAATTAAGAGGCCCACAATTTCTGATGCAGATGTTTCCTTGAGTATTTTAATCTAATCAGTGATTAATATTGTTGGATGCACAAGTTCTTAATAAAAAAATTAACATTATTTGAAATCCTGTTCATATTTATGTGTCAATTATCCAGGCATGCTTACTTTAAACCTCCAAGGGGTTTAATAAAAGTGTAGTGATTTTTGAATCCAAATAAGTCTCATTTCAATAACATTCACATTACAGCATAGCATTGACATATGTTTTAATTTGGTATTATACGTCATCTTTCATTTCAGAAAAAAAAACCCTTAGGCAGTCTCTTTTAGAAGTTGTATTTTCTCAAAACACTAGTCTAATGTTACAGGATGTATTTATTTTTAATTATACATGTTTGTTATTTATATCTATTTTTTATCATTTCACATAAAGGAGTACATAGAGAAATTAATGACTGATGTGAAATCAAGTTTAAGATTTCACTCTGTGAGGAAAAATAATTTTGATCATGATTTTTTTTTACTGATTTCAAATAGGAACGAGGAATCTGTATATCACTGACATTGCTGCTGAACAGCTGTCTTACGTTATCAGGAGACTTGTACCTTTCACTGAGCACATGATTAGTGTATCTGCTTTCACCATCATGGGAGAAGGACCACCAACGGTTCTCAATGTCAGGACACATGAGCAAGGTAAGAATGTATTTCCTTTGAAATAATTACCTGCAAATATTGCTCTTACACATGGTAATACTTTTCCTTTTTGTTCACATGAATTGTTCATTCTTCTTTACAAGTGCCAAGCTCCATTCAAATTATAAACTATAAAAATATTAGTTCTTCATCTATTTTGTTGTATTGGGATCCTCCAGAATATCCCAATGGAAAAATAACTCATTATACAATTTATGCAATGGAACTGGATACAAACAGAGCATTCCAGATGACTACTACAGATAACAGCTTTCTCATAACAGGTAGAAGAATCTTTTTTAAAACATTCCTATTCTGATGAAAATGTGCATCTCTTTCTGCCTTTCACACTGCAGGACACGTGCTGCCTCATTTCAGATTTTGTTATGCTGTGCTGCCATGGATATCTTAAAAATGTGCAGAAATAACTTGATTAAATGTGTTTTCTTTATCTATATTTATCTACAAAAAATGAGATCATCAGACAAGTATGGTAGGAATATACTTAACCCAGAGAATTTTATATCTGGTACATTGAAATGAAGTGTTAAAAGCTTGAATGAATGAATATGAAAATCAGCTGAAGTAACTGAGCTGACATGGCCTTTGTGCCAAGCCAACATAGTTCTTGCAGCATGTCAAAAATTATTTTTCAGCCTCAGATGATTGCCCTAGTATTCAGGAATGAACTAAAATATCATCAACCTGGAAAAACCCTCCAGCCCAAGGAATTTTGGGAGAATAAGATTACAAGGAAACTTACTTGGAGAACCAGTCTCCCAAATAAATTATTTTCACTAGTCCTGTGTCAAATGACCCTAATCCATGAATGTTTTTTCATGATCTTTACATAGATTACCTGTTGTCATTGTAGGGTTAAAGAAATACACAAAATATAAAATGAGAGTGGCTGCCTCAACCCATGTTGGAGAAAGTTCTTTGTCTGAAGAAAATGACATCTTTGTAAGAACTCCAGAAGATGGTAAGAACATCAGGCACAATTTTCATAAAAAGAAGCAGGTGGTATTGCATACTTATTGCTTTCTACCTCATGCTCCCTTTAGTGGCTGAAGCAGTCAGCATAAAAAAAAAAACACATGGATTTAAAATTTTGTTTCATCCTCCAGAACCAGAATCACCACCTCAAGATGTGGAAGTTATTGATGTTACTGCAAGTGAGATAAATTTGAAGTGGTCACCACCTGAGAAACCCAATGGGATTATTGTTGCTTATGAAGTGCTGTATAAAAATATGGGTACCTTGTTTATGAAGAACACCTCAACCACAAACATAATTTTAAGGGACTTAAAACCTTACACCCTCTACAACATTTCTGTCCGGTCATATACCAGGTTTGGTCATGGCAATCAGTTATCTTCTTTACTCTCTGTAAGAACTTCTGAGACTGGTAAGCGTTTTGTTTGTTGTTTAATAATACGTATAATGAAGTAAATACCATGGATAATTGTCATATTGTTTATATTTTAAATAACCTAAAATCTCTCATCCTTTTTTTGTATAACCCAGAAATATGTGTTTTTTTTTTTCCTGGTAAGATGTGGGGTAAAGGCTTTCTGTGTAAATTATTAAAGTCTGATTTACATATTTATGGGAACTCCAACATAAAATCAGTGACTTTTTCAAATGAAAGATCTTGAGAAAACAAGGATATTTCAGGGTACCTGTAAAATAACCACATGCTTTTAAATTAGCTAAAGCCAGAGCACACTCATAAGAATAGATTCCTGTACTCCAATGAGGTATGTATATGGAAAGAGGAGCAGAGTGGGAGCACAGGTACAGCATTATGGGTAAGCCTTATGGAGGAGACAACATTTGACCTGGATCTTAAAGCATAGGGTAGAATGGATGTTATTAAAGTTGTTGGGTAGACAGGGAGGGGAATATCCTCCCTGGATAGGAAATCATGGAAGCAAGGAATTACACTCTCGTGTTTCAGTTTCAGTGATACAAAAACAAAAAGCAGATGGCAAGACATTTTGCCTTATGATCTTAGCTTATTGTCATGTTTATAATACTATATTGAAGCGTCACTCTTAATTCAACTCTGTAATTTATGCTGATAATTAATAACTAAATGTAAAATTACTGTTTTATTCCTACTTTTAAACAATTAAATATTTGTTGACTAGCTACTAGCTGAACCATATGGAATTACTATTCCTATGGGTCAAAATGGCCAATATCATCAATTTCATATGGCTCAGCCAGATGCTATATGAGAGGCCCTGTCTCTAACCTTAAGGATCTAGGTATCTAGTAAAGCAGCTTATCTTTGAACAGGAGTACCTTCCTGAGGCTAGTCAAAGAAATTAATAAAATGAGATGACACAAAATAGTCTATGGAGAATGGCATTCATAATTGCAGGACTGAGGGAATAATGAAAAGAATGTTTTATAGCATCAAGGATTATCTCTTAAAGTGAAATCTAATTTGTATTAAACTATATATTGGCATGTTTCATTGCTTTTATAGATACTGTTTTTAAAATTAGTATTTTTGTTAAGAAAAATATCTCCTCTTTACCTGACCTAGCTTTATTTTACACTGGGTCAAGGAAAGAAACAAGCATATTTTAAACACCTGCAGAGTGCCATGGGCTATGCTCCTGGCTTTCATGAAAATTACCTTTTTAATTCTAACAAAGCATTAAGGTATTATCTTCATTGCCTAATAAAAAACAGGTCTGAGAGGTTCATCCCTTTAATGAATATTCAGCAAATATTTGCAATATGCCAAGCCCTACTGGGAGTATAGCACTGTAAATGAAAGTGAATTTCTGCCCTCCTAAAGTTAAAATTAATTGGTGGGTGTTTGATTGCTTAAGGTCACCCAGCTGGTAAGTGATAAAGCTGGACCTGGAACCCACATGTATCAGACTATAAAGCATATTTCCTTTCACAGTATAATCTATTTTAGAAGCCATCAATAAAGTTAGTGAATTATAGAATATATCTAGGATCTTTTCTGTTCATTGTTGCAGTGATATTTTTTTGTTTGGGTTTTGCACAACATGAGGAAGGAAAGAAGAACTTTCAAAGTTCCTGTTATATTAAACAATCATATTCATGAATGTTTATCAAACACTTCACTACTTAAGTGGTTAGGGCATCAAGAACACCTTATCTTAATGATTATCTGTAGAATAATCTCTTTTATTATTTGCTAACTACTACATGTATGCAATCTTTAGTATTGAATAAGTAAATTTAATTTTCACTTTATTATCTATTAGATGAGCTTAATTCTAAGGCAGGGATAATAAATCTTCAGTGAATATAAGATTTTAACTCGAAATGTAATTAAAAATGAGAATATTAGTTTTGGAAAGTGTCTTATAAAACATAGAATTCTTTATTTTATAGATGAGGAGACCTAGAAATATTTGAGTGAAATGACACAAAAATCAGAGTAGATAAGAAGTAATGTTGGGACTTAGAGGTAAACCTCCTGGCAGCCATTTCAAGCCTCCTGAGCTAGTGAGAAAAGTAAAGAGAAGAAGGAAACAACTTATTCCAGACTCACTGTTTCACTCATTTGGGTGGATATAGGGTCATTTTGATCCTAGACTCTTTAGAAGCAAAACAGAACTGAAAATACGGCATAGTGTTCAATGTCCATACTTCTAATTTCTGACTCTCTGTCCTAAGGTAGGGTACTCTCAACATCTTTGCATTCTTTATTTAGATGGAAATGGTGGACAATGAAATCTACATTAGTGTCCTTTCCAAAAGTATGTGTGCTGCTTACCATTCAGCCACCAGTTTTAGCTCTTTTCGTAAAAGAGGAAGCTAGAATGTTAAATAGTTTCAAGGCGTCATTTGAAGCAAGATATACTGAAAAACAACTATCTGTTTCCAAGCCTTCACAGTCTTATTAAATACAATAAATTCATCCTCTATTCTTATAAAAAAAAAAACAACAAGCACCAACTTTTCAATATTATTTCATGAGAAATTGAGGGATTGGTTACTAATTGCTGCTAGTTACAAATAAGAATGAATTATTTGTTCACGTGCTTTATCTTGATTGGGGAATCAGAGTTTACTAATGCTTGGGACGTAAAATACTCTTGTATTCACGCAGAAAAAATCAACATGAGGTTGATCTCATGGGTGTGTGAGTGCGTGACAGAGAGACTGTGTTTATGTGTGCTTTAAGTATAGAATGTACAGTTGACAAGATTAATTCATGTTTTCTCATACTTAGGGTTCAATAATCACATAAAGAACTTTAAGTTCTCATGAAAATTACCTTTTGGTGATCTCGATACATTCTCTTTCCTTTTTAAAATCTAACTTTCTTTATGGTAAGCCTTTAACAAATGCTTTGAATATGTCTGATGTGGGGTAACAACCACTAGTGGATAGTAACTTAGATGTTGACCGAAGTTCTGTATAGGACTTTATAATTTATTTATATTAATGAATTGCATTTAAAATTTTTTTCTATGTATCACTATAACTGTGTATGCCAAACAACAATCTTTTGGCATACTCAAGGTAATTTCTCACTTCCTAATTTAGGACCATCAGAACAAGCTTATTTCTTATTTTTATTTTTTAAATAGGTTCAGCTTATTCCAAGTGATTATAATAATTTAATTTTTGTTCATGAGTTATCTATTTTACACAATAATTCATAATTGGACACTATATTAGTTCAGAAAACTCTTAAGTGCATCATTACTCTGCAAAATCAGTAAGTCATCAAGCCTATCTTTATTTCCCCTGAATCCAGCACTGGTTATCCCCTAAGGATAAATGAATAAAAATGCAAAGGATATCAGCCTAGGGTCACAGATGCTTATTTATATTCTGACTACTGGTGGTCGGCAGACAACTCCAGAGGGACAAATTAGGAAGTTCCAATGAGAATTTTTCAAAATCAGAGGTTATACTGAGTTATGAAGTTCAAGCATAGTATTACTAACGCCTTTTTTTCTTGCAGTTAAAGAACTATTCAATCTTGTTTTGCTTAGCTTTGAATTTCTCTCTTGTTTTTAAACATATTTTATGTCATGTTGAACATATCTATTCATGGCCTGAACAGGTTTTTATGGTCTCATAAGCTTTGTAGATACAGCAGTAAGACAAAATTCCTACCTTCCTGGAACTTAACATTCCAGAAGTTTCACAGAAAATAAACCAGTAAACAAATAATATATGACTTTGGTAGTGGTAAATTCTAAGAAGAAGAAAAAACAGGGAAAGAAGAAAGAGTTATGGATTAGTAAGCAGGCTATTTGAGGTAGAGGGCTGAGAGAAGCCCTCTCTGAAAAAATTGCATTTACCCAGATATATAAGAGTAAATTAGATGAGGAAAAGGGGGGAAAAAGTGCTCCAGAAGGAGGAATAGCAATAACCAAATTCCTGAAGTGGGAAGATACTTTATGTGGTTGAGGAAGAGCAGAGCATTTCTGTCATTCAAGTAGCATGAATTATGGGGAGAGAATTAGTAGATGAGGAGAGAGAGGCTGGCAAAGGTGGACTGTGCAGATTCTTGGTGTTATTCTAAGAGTTTAGGGTTTAATTATAATAAGTAGATATTGAAGAATTATGGCAAGAATATGATACGATTTATAGTTTTGGAAATCATTGCTGCCTATGTTGGGTTTGGGAATGAAGAGAAGAATCATGACTTCTAGGTGTTTCGTTTGAATATCCGGGTGAATGGTGGTACCATTTCCTGAGAAAGGGAAATCTAAAGAAGAGTCGGTTTGGAGGAAATTCAGTTCTGTTTTGAACATGTTTTAAGTATCTGAGTACCTGTCATGAAGGCAATTGGATATGTAAGTTTGAAACTTGGGGAGACGATCCAGGGTTGAATACACAATTTGAAGTCAAGGGATGAGATAAAGTCATATCAGGGGGTGTGTAGATAGAAATGGAAAGAAGCAGACACCTATGTTCTGGGGTAATGTGACCTATAGACTTTGGGAAGTCAGAGAGGATTTAGTCAAGGACTAAGTAGAAGTAGGCAGTGGTAAGGTAGAGGAAAGTCAGAAGACTGAATCTTTTTTTTTAAGATTTTGTTTATTTGATACACAGAGAGAACACAAGCAGGGGGAAAGGCAGAGGGAGAGGGAGAAGCAGCTCCCCACGGAGCAGGGAGCCCTATGTCGGGCTCCATCCCAGAACCCTGGAATGATGACCTGAGCAGAAGGCAGATGCTTAACCAACCAAGTCACTCAAGTACCTCCAGAAGATTGTGTCTTGCAAAGCTAGTGAATAAAGATTTTCAAGTAGAAGGAATTTATTTCCTATGTCAAATACTGCTGTCAGGGAAGTAAGTAAGATGAGCACATACAACTGATGATTAGTGGTTGGCAATATGGAGATCACTGGTGACTTTATGACAGTAAGTTTCATGGAAAAAATGGGAGGAAATACCCAACTGAAATGAGGCTAAGACAGAATGACATATTTAAAAAGTGGAGAAAATGAGTAAAGGTGAATTTTGAGCAATTTTGATGTATTATAGAGGCCAGAATGGAGCAAAAGTTGAAAGGGCAAAGAGAATCAAGCATCTTTTTTTTCCCACTTTTGCTGTGATACAACATGTGTGTTCATATGTATACAAGATAGAAATAAATCAACAAAAAGAGAAAATAATGCAACAGAAAGGGAATAACTTCAATTCTAAAACCTCTGACTAGATAGATAGAATTTAATCTAGCACAGAAATGGAGGGCTAGGCAAATCTCCATCGACTGTTGAATGGATAAAGAAAATGTGGTATATTTATACAATGGAATATTATTAACTCAGCCATCAAAAAGAATGAAATCTTGCCATTTGCAATGACGTGGATGGAGCTAGAGAGTATTATGCTAAGCGACAAAAGTCAGAGACAAATCTCATATGATTTCACTCAAATGGGGAATTTAAGAAACAAAACAGATGAACATAGGGGACAAAAAAGAGAGGCAAACCAGGAAACAGACTTTTAACTACAGAGAACAAACTGATGGTTATGGAGGAGGAGGTAGGTGGAGGATGAGTTAAATAGGTGATGGGGATTAAGGAGGACACTTACGATGAGCATCGTAAGATGTTGTATATATCTTAGATGTTGTATATAAGTGATGACTAGCTAAATTCTACATCTGCAACCACTATTAACACTGTGTATTAATGAACTAGAATTTAAATTAAAACTTGAAAGAAAAAAGCAGGGCAGGGCTATGCCTTGGAAGGGAGTAAGGAGAGAAAGCAGTTAAAGGAAAATCAGTAGAAGGAAGATAATGCAGTTCTCTTCTGAGTGTTTTTATTGTCACAATGAAGTGGGAAGCAAGTTTATCAGCTTTCAATATGAAGTGGGGAGGGGATTTTGGATGTTTGTGGACAGAAAAGATGGTGAAAACATACATAACAGAGCTGTAGATGGAGCTGAGTAAAGTAAAATATAGGCTGCTGTAAAGTGGAAATAATTCCTTTGAAATTTGAGGTTTAAATTTATTTTATTTTATTTTAAATTTTATTTATCCATGAGAGACACACAGAGAGAGAGAGGCAGAGACACAGGCAGAAAGAGAGAGAAGCAGGCTCCGTGCAGGGAGCCTGATATGGGACTCGATCCCAGATCTCCAGGGGCACGCCCTGGGCTGAAGGCTCAACCACTGAGCCACCCGGGCATCCCATGAGGTTTAAATTTAAATGAGACTAGTTGGCATGGAGTTTTGTTTTCTATAGATGTTTTCAGCTGTTCCACTGTGCACCTGGAACTAGCACTGAGCTCAGTTTAACCCGCATTGCAATTTTGCTGAAAAGCAAGATGGAAATGGAAGGAGTTGATGGAGATTGCTAGGGACAGGTTTTGGTGGTAGGTGATGGGCTCTTGCCTGAGTGAGTAGGAAGACGAGGACATAAGGGAGGGGATGAACACTGAAGTTTTGGTGAGGGACAAAGAACTGTTGGGTTTACTGACAAAGGTCAGTAAACTGGAAAGATAGGAGGTATTGCCAAAGAAAGGAACACTAGCAGTTATTGATAATTAACAGGGTTTGGGGTATAGACAAGTAAAGTGAAGTGGAGGAAAATTTGGAATAATGGAGATCGAGGAATACAGAGTCCAGGGAATTGGACAGATCATTTGTGTTGATGGTGACATCTCTTAAGATTGGTAGAGAGGAAGTCAGTCATCCAGGTGATAAAGTTTTTCCTTTTTTTAAAAGTTTTTATTTTAATTCCAGTTGGTTAACATACAGTGTAATATTAGTTTCAGGTGTACAATATAGTGATTCAGCACTTTCAGCCTTCGCCCAGTGCTCATCAAAAGTGCCCTCCAAAATCCTTGTCATCTATTTCATCCATCTCCTTGCCCCTCTCCCTGCCCCTCCCCTCCCCTAGGTGATAATATTTTTAAGATGCTTGAAGAAGTGGCATAGTATCACTAAATGACTCTTAAGGAGGGGTAGCGCTAGGGTTTTTCAGGTAGAAGGAAGTAGACGTAATCTGGAAATGCCAAAAAGGAGCAATAAATGGAGCTACTGAACTCCCGGGTCCTGCAGTTATAGGGATTGTTTTTTTGTTTTGTTTTGTTTTTTAAGATTTTATTTATTTATTCATGAGAGACACAGAGAGAGGCACAGACCAGGCAGAGGGAGAAGCAGGCTCCATGCTGGGAGCCCGATGCAGGACTCAATCCTGGGACTCCAGGATCACAACCTGAGCCAAAGGCAGATGCTCAACCACTGAACCAGTCAGGTGTCCCAAGGAAAGATTCTTATAATAGGACTTTATAAGAGCAATAATGTTTAACCCCTCAAATTAGTTATTAATGTTATTGTTGCATGCAGGCAACTTTTAAACCATTATCTTTGCAACTGTGGTCTTTCATCTCCAGTAAATATTTTTCTGCATAACATGCATTGTTTATAATTTCATTCGTGGAGGATTTTCTGGCTTTGATTGTCTGAATATGTTTTATTTTGCTTTTGTCAACTTTTCTGAGTCTAGAATTCCAGTTGTTTTTCATTTGAGGTAATTTGTCAGTCTAATTGTCATTCCTGTGTAGATGACTTGTCTTTTTTTTTTTTTAAGTGTCAAGATCTTTTCTTTTACAATAGTGTGTCTAAATATGATTGTTTTAAAATATTTTCCTGCTGGGAAGTTATTGAGATTTCTTGACCTGATGTTTGATATCTTTCAACAATTTTGAAAGGTCTCAGCCGTTACCCTTTTAAATATTTCTTCTTTCTCATCCTCTCTGTTATCTTAAACTCCTTTGGTATATATTCCATGTCTCTTAACTGCCATTTTATATTTTCCATGTTTTCTTTCTATGAGCTACATTCTTGATAGTTTTTCAATACCGTTATCCTTTTCATTAAATTTCTCTCTATCTCTATCAAATGTGCTTTTTTATACATCAAAAGAATTTTGATTTCAATTATTTTGTTTTTTTATTCCAGAAGGCCTGTCTGGTTCTCTTTCAAATCACTTGGCAATATGTATCATTTATTATTATCTGAAGAATTCTTTGCTCATATTTTCAAATCTGTTTGATGTGTTAAAATACATTAAACATTTATTTTTTTTCTTTGGTAAATTCAATATCTGAAGTCTTTTGAAGTGTGACTGCTGTGGTTTGTTTGTGGGGACATGGGAGTGGGGAGACCAAGAAATTTTCTTGTTCTTTGCTTTCTTTATTGGTGCCTGAACTTGCTTATGTGTTTAGTGATTTTTTCAGTCAGCACATTTTCATTGAAATTTATCCATGGTGCATGCATGTGGCCTAAGTAGAAGCTGAGTTCTTCCTGAGAGGATTTATGTTTACTTCTGCTAGTTGCTTTTGAGTAACAGCAATTCCATTACAGATTCATTTTAATTTAAGTTCTGAAGAGAAGTTTTTTCAGGTAGCATGGATTTGAGCCACATAGGCTCTTAGGGATAGGCATGAAGTTCCAAAACTGCTTAATTTTTCTTTCTTTTTCACTTCTTCATCCAGAGTGGAGTGAGGAAAAAAAAAAAATTCTTCTCTGTCCTCTTTTGTATGGTGGGTTTACTTCTCACTCCCTCTTCCCTGAGGGTGAACACATGACATTGCATAAGATCAGGGGTTGCAACTCACTGAATTCTGTGGCATTCTGCAGAGGAATTCAGGGTACCCCCTAGAGTTGTCCAGTAAATGGTTTAAATTGTGTTCTTTTGGTTTTCCAGCTTCTTACACAGGGATACCCCTTACTCTTCTCCTGGCCCAAAGACTTTATCTTCTTTATCTGGCATTTTGCAGATATTCAGCTGTTAATGCAAAAACTCAATATCACCAGGATTGGCCAGTACCTTCCAAGACAAAGCTGGCTTTATAGTGCCAGCTTCCATTTAAGGATACATATCTTTACTTTGTTTTTTGTTTAATTTTTTTTCACTTTTGTTTTTTGACTACCACAGATTTCTAACTTTCCTGTCAACTCTGCAATTCCTTTAAAAAAAGTTTGTTTTAACCTTATGAAGAGTTTTGTTTTAATTAAGAAACTCATTCAGTTTAGGGTATCCGTTTCAATATTTACCAGAGTTAGAATCCCACATGTAGTACTAGTATTTGAATATATGTAGAGAACCATTTTATGACCATTGCATTCAATACAATAAGAACATTCGTAGATACATAAAACTAATATTTTATTTAATGATAATCTTGTATCCTTAGGAGACTAGTTTCCTTCCAGGTCATAATGTGCAACATTGTGTCTAAGAGAGGTTCCTTCCTTGTCATACACCTTGTTTTATACCCAAACTAATTATTAGACTTTTAAATATTATCATTATTAATGAAAGGCAGAATTGATTTTTAGGTTTTTTTCAAACTTCTTTCTTGCATTTGTATGTTTTACAATGATAGTATAATTAATACCATCTTAAGCATTTAAATAAAAATATCATCCTATAAGCATTATTCCATAGAATCATAGTATGAATATTCTTTTGAGATGCAATTTCTTATATAGTTATAAGTGTATAAGTTTTGTGTCTCTTATTCCATTTAGGATGTTCTTATATATATATCCTAGTGTACTTAGGTAAAGACTTAAGCAAAATGTGTTTTTTTTTCAGAATATATTTTTAGGATGAAATTATTTTATGCATTTATATTTTTATCTTTTCCCAGTGCCTGATAGTGCACCAGAAAATATTACTTACAAAAACATATCTTCTGGAGAGATTGAGCTATCATTCCTTCCCCCAAGTAGTCCTAATGGAATCATACAAAAATATACAATTTATCTCAGGAGAAGTAGTGAAAATGAGGAAAGAACTATAAATACAACCTCTTTGACCCAAAGCATTAAAGGTAAAAATAATATATGATGGTTGGCATTTATATTAATATTGACAGTATGGCCACAAAATATCAGCTTGCTGTTATATTATAAATGGTAAATATGATTAGTCTTTTACAGGGCATGACAATTCTTTAAGTTAAATAAGCTAGGCATTTATTACAGTCACATGAAAGAATACTCTAAGTCAATCCTTTGTTACATTATCCTATATACTTTGTCTTTGTAATAGGACTTGCTGTTTGAAAATGCTTCATTTTCATTTAGTTTTACTTTTGGAATTTTAAGAGTCATTTCATAGTTTGCCTCTTGCATGTTACTAAAGGATATTTTATAAGTCTTATCTATTTAATTTCTTTTTAGGACTGAAGAAATATACCCAATACAAGATCGAGGTGTCTGCTAGTACACTCAGGGGTGAAGGAGTGCGGAGCGAGCCCCTAAATGTACTGACTGAAGAAGATGGTAATATAGTAGTGGATACTGATATATTTTGGATCCATCACATTTCAAAACAATATGTGTATAAAATGAAGATATAATGTAAAAAGTCTCATAGACTTGGGTATCAGTTGTGTACCATGCCGGCATCATACAGAGATTTCACTGGCATGGAATAAAGAGAAACTAGCGGTCAGATTTGTGTTCAATAAAGTCAGGTATAAAATGTTCTTTTTTGATTCTGAAGTCTCCCGTGCTCTGTAAAAAATCAGTAATTCTTTTTCATGGGAATTCTTAAGGCTAAAATTTTGGTCTGAATGGTTTAAACATCACCTAATGTATGTTACAACTGTGTTTTTCAGCTTTAACGTTCATAAGAATAGACATTTACATCGGTTTTGAGGTAGACTCTGTAATGTTAACCTACAACCTTTTTTACCATATTAGGATTAGGTTGCTAATGAGTTCAGGCCTGTTTCCAGGTTTCTCTACATAATTTGCCAAGATGCTATTCCTGAATGTTAATAGCCTTCATATTGAATATTTAAACGTACCTTTTCCTAACCTGAATAAAATCAGCTTTACTACTGAGACCACTTTACACTGGTACTTCACCAAGTTCTAGGCATATATCATGCTAAGAAACCTACTTCTGAGGAATGTATTTGGGATTTGGATTTGCATTTTATGTTTTATACATGGTATATATTTGAGACTGTTATTTTTGTTTCTGCAAAAGGAAGTCCTATTGTCATGGGGGGAGGGTCTGTATGTATCCTAAGTGTATCTTCCCCGCCCTTCCAGTTTTCCCATCTTCAAGTTTGGTTGCATTCTGTGGATGTTCAGATTCTAGGCATTCATCAGGACAAAATGTGCATTATAACTTCTAGAAGAAGGAAGGCTTTTCTCTGCATCATTCTTATTTTATTCAAAATAACAGTCTTCAGAGCCTTCTCCTCTATTTCAGGTCCTTCCCTGTTTCTCCCTCCACCAGATTACTTCACCAAGGCATCCTAGTGGTCGGCTCTGGTTTGTCCCAGGTTCTAATTACTCTCATGGATTGGTCTTCCTTAGTCATTGCCTCTGCTTACTATACTTACTTCTCCACCAAAACTCATATGTCCAAATTTTCATTTTTTCATAGTGCAGTTCTTTGTGTTGAGAGAAAGTTAAAATTAGCCTAATAAATAAATCCTTCCCAATGAGACAATTGTTAAAAACTGTGGCAGGGGTGAAGATAGCTCTTTTTTTCCATTTTATTTATTTAATTTTTTCTTTTTTCCATTTTATATAATGCCTAACAAAGATGTACTATATCATTTATGCAACGCCCTTCTAGATATAGTACCTAACTTTTCTTTTTCCAATTTAATGAAATAGTCCTGATGGTGAGAAATTAAGGTCTTATATGAAGGAACCCAAACCAGTAGTAAACATATATTCTGCACAGATTTTTTTTTTTACCCCTTAAATCAATAGTTTCAACTTACACCATGTACCTGAATTACCTGGACTGTTAAACTCACCATCTAAGTCCTTGGCCAAGTCATTGGTTTAATTGCTAATGAGCAGGGTGAAGAACAAGACTCCTTTATTGAAAAATCAGAGCAAATTAAGGGTGGATAAAGGACTGAGAAGCTTTGCTTTATTGGGTATCAGGTGCTCTTCACTCTCATGAAACTTGCGATTTAAGGGAAGAGATCTAAATTTGATTTGTGTATGGACAAATAATCTTAAAACTTTACTCACTGGTTTTTAAGTATTCCCCCAAATTACTCCTCAGGACAAAGGAGGGATTTTAGCTATTCTCAGGCATCAGAGAAAGTGTAGCTGGGGAAGTTACATCTAAGCTATGACCTAAAGGAAGGTGAGTGAAGAGAGAGGATAGGATGAGAGATAGGAAAGACCATGTGAGACCAAGGGAGGATGAGTCTGTGCATCCCCTTTGCACCTACTCTCATATGCTCTGTTATATGAATTGGATAGATTTCAAAAGATGTTATTGCATTTATGTATTCTAATTTTCCTTCCTTTTTTGAAGTAAATTTAATTTTTTAAAAATTTATTTTATGACTGGAAGTTTGTACCTCTTTTTAAGGATATTTATTTATTTATTTATTCATTCATTCATGAGAGACACACAGAAAGAGAGAGAGAGAGAGAGAGGCAGAGACACAGGCAGAGGGAGAAGCAGGCTCCACGCAGGGAGCCGGATGCGGGACTCGATCTCAGGTCTCCAGGATCAGGCCCTGGGTGCCTTCAGGCGGTGCTAAACCGCTGAGCCACCCTTACTGCCCCTGTACCTCTTAATCCCTTTCACCAATTTCATTTTTTTTTATTGTTTCAGAATGCAGATGCCAAAATGATTAAAGCTTAGTGTGCTATAGTACATATTTTGTTTAGTTGACATGTTAATTACATTGTTAGCAATAAAAAGCTTTACATAAAAAGGAAAATACCCAAGGATATACTAAAATTAAAAATAAAACGGAATTTCTGATATTTGACATGAAAGTCGTAAAGCATATTATAGAATAGAAATGCTTAGTTACAACATACTATGTTCTACATCAGTACTATTTTTGATTGAAATCCCTTTTTTCCAATAATAAACAAAAGTTAAGTTTGCAAAGATGTTAGAAAAAAATACCATAGGCTTTTGTTTTGACAAATGAAAGAGTTCTCAGAATAATTCAGATCTTGGGAAACAGACATTTCCAAGTGACATATGGATTCTTGTGATAATCAATATTTGATAGCATTTTTATTGTAGGGCCTGTGAGAACACCAAATGAAAATACAAATATAGCTGTCACCATTATTCCTTAGAATTCATCTCATAAAACTTTTCTCTACTCAATAATTCTTTTGTTGTTGGAAAGTTGTTACCAAAATAATGAAAACACACATATACACATATAGGCATAGGTACACACACACCTCTAGTCGAGATTATTCAGAAAATCAAAAGAAATTAAAATAATTCAGGTGGCATTTTCCCCAAATTATTGGAAAAAAGTGATATGCACATGTGCTCATCTATAAGTTAATGTTGTTCAAAGATCTGGGCAAATTCTTAAAACTTCTACTAGCTACCTATGAGTTCACAACAGTGATTAAAAAAAGTTGTAGTAATTTATACTCTTCTATATGCAAAAAATTGTATATTAATCTTCTAAGACATTACTGTGGTGTTAGACAGACCTGAGAAATGCCATCCTAAATGTTTTATCTAAATATAAACATAAACTTGGCTAAGTAGGTTGCTAGTAATCTTTTTTAGTGCTTATACGGTGCAGGATGGCTAAGGTATTTGAATCCTTATGCTGTTCTAGCAGAATTAGAAGTAGACCCTAACCTGTCCATACTCTTGTTTATGTGCTACATTGGTTTTCTTTGTCACCATTCAATTTTGAAGACTCCGTGAACAGATTTTGATACTATTTTACAGTTAAATGACAACCGAAATTGAGGAATGTAGTTTTTATTTGTGAGGTCAGTCATTTTAACTCCTCTCCCAGTGTTATGCTTATCACTTTACCACTTCTTGAATGTGTGATTTTCTTCTACTTCCTTTTATTGTTTGAGGAGCACTTTCACAACATATTATATTTATTTACCCCAGTCGTCTTATTTTTACTAGAGGATGATAATTTACCGAGATGTACTTGAACAGTAGGTGAACCACTGTGACTTACCCCTTGTTCTTTTTTCTCATGAAATATATTTTTCCATTGAATCACAGAAACAGATGTTCTAACACCACCATGCAAAATCTCTTTTTATCATCTCATTTTGAAAGTAAACAATTAGTCTCCCATGCTCACGAAGAAAGGCAGTGAACTTGATTCATTTACCAGCATGTTTATAATGAAAACTTAGCGCGTCTCCATTTTAGCCTTCTCTTATATATGTTTGATAAAATGTACTATCCTTACCCTAACTTTTCAGCTCCTGATTCTCCTCCCCAAGACTTTTCTGTAAAACAGTTGTCTGGTGTCACGGTGAAGTTGTCATGGCAACCACCCCTGGAGCCAAATGGAATTATCCTCTATTACACAGTTTATGTCTGGTAAGAATTTTTTTCTTTTTTGGAAATAGTTCTGAGAACAAGTATTAATCTGTAACATGATAGGAATGTAGTTTTTTTATTTCAGAATGTGATGCTACATTAAGAACCTGATTGTTAATGGGCTAGTTAATATGTTTTTTTTAAGAAACAAGTCTTTCCCATAGTATGCAGAGGTCCAAGCATTGTCAAATAACATAATTTTTGTACCTAAAAAAGTATATATCATGCATAATTATACTAAATTTCTGCTCTTAAAAGCCACTGACTTATCAACTTATGTGACTACAAGCATATAATTTAAACTCAGAGTTTTACACAAATATTCTGTATTGTCACTGTCTTGTTAAGTTTGAGCAGAACAATTTTAACTAAAATTTAGCTGAAGAATATTTCTTCAGAAATATGTTATTTAAGGTCAAATTTCTAATGAAATTTAAGCAGTGTATCTATTTTTTTCTGATTACCTTTACCCTGATTGCCTATTTTTGTCAGTTGTGAAAAAGATTAAATCCTATAGCACATCTCATGTCAATTAACGACATAGCTCTACTGCTTCATGAAAACTCAATACATAAAAACCCTCACTTTGATCTAACGTACGTCCTCTTAAAAAGATTCACCAGTTATATATCTCATAGTAAATTTTAAGTATTTAAACTCAGAAAATACAATTTATGTAATACTTTATATAACATAGGCATTTCTTAACCTTTATATTCCTGACTTGAAGGTCCAACATTGAGAGGCTACGATGTTTTAAAGAAGTCTACTCTTTACTCTCCTAAACTAAGATTTTTCTTTCCTTAATCTCTCTTTAAACCCTTTGCATACCATTCTATAGGACTACATTTTCCGTTTGTTGGCATTGCCTGATACCTAGTCATTTTGTCTAGTCATAGAGAAATTGAGAGTGACATGAGAAATACCAGTAGGAAGAGAAGCAATGAGAAGAAGGTAACTGTCCTCCTCTGTGGCCTGGTTTATCCATTTTTCATGACTTCATTCAACAAAATTGATAAAGTGCCTATATACCAGTGAGCAAGAAGCCCATATGACTCCTGCCCTCAAGGAACTTACATTCCAAAGTGATAAATGGACTATATGTCTCATAAACAAATGAAGGAAAGTCAGGGAAAAGATGGCTACTTTTGATGGGAGGCTTGAGGAAATCCTTTTTGAAAAAGTGGTTTTGAGTTACAATCTGGATGACAAGAAGGAGCTTTTTGTCATGTGAAGATCTGCCAGGTGGGATTTTCCAGGAAGAAAGAACATCAGCTGTATAGGCTCTGTGAAGAAACATAATTTGTCATTTTGAAGACCAGAGAGGTCAGTGTTGTTGGGGGTTAGAGAGACAGAGTAATACTGAGGAGAAGGAGGCAGACAAAGGTCAGAAGCCAAACCACAGTAAGGATTTGATTTTTCTTTTTAACTGTAATAGGACCTATTAGAGAATTTTAAGTATGTTGGATACTCTATGGAGAAAGAATTGTACATGGCAAACTGTTAGCAGGGATACTAGCTCGGAGACTATTTTAGTAGCCTGGGGAATAGATGTTATTGACAATGGAATAGATAAATGGGTAGATTTATTTCTACATTTGGAAAGGAGAGTTGACATAGCTCTACTGCTTCATGAAAACTCAATACATAAAAACCCTCACTTTGATGTATTGACTTTGGGGTAAAAAAAAAAGAGAGAGAGAGAGAGAGATGACTCGATGATGACTTTGCAATGTTTGACACTATTCTACTGAGTTAGAAAAAAATGAAAGTCAAACAAGTTAATAAAAGTGAAAATCAAGATTTTACCTGCTGGGGCTTCTGGCCCACACTGTGGGACAGTCTGGTCTGTTTGTATAGTGATCCTGCTGTCAGTTCCACTCCATAGTGGGGCTTTCTCTCTCCTGTTTTGAGGTGTGTCTCTTTTCTGTCTCACCTCATAGAATGGATTCTAAGTGCAAGGGAAGCCCCCTAGAAGTGGGGTCAGAGAATCTCAAGTCTGTGATACATCTCATCTGGCTCTTTGGGAATCCCGCTGCTGCCCACCTGCAGTCATAGCTTCTAGTTTCAAGATGCTGATATTCTGTTTTATCCTTGATCCAACCTCAGGCTTCTTCTAGTCCCCTGGCTCCCTTGGCACGTCTGTCTCAACCTTCAGGTAGCTGGATGCTCTCACCATTCTGCAGTGGGAAGATGCAAAAGATGACTTCCACATCCTTCCCTAGCTCAAGATGATCTGCTAGAGGGCTTTTAGATCATGCTGAACATGGTGGCATACTGAAAACAGAGATTTTTTAAGAGGCTTGTCATTTTTCTCTTCATCCTGAAAAGGAGCAAGCCCCTCTTCCTGTCATTCAGAGAGTTATTCATAGAGACATTGGACCAGAGAAGTTGTTCCTAGGATCAGCTGGAGAGTTTAAGATTGCAAAATTAGGGTGGTCAGTACATGCTGTATCCTCCAAGAGAACTACCTCCCTCCTTTGTAGAGGGAGCCAGCGACCTCCTGTTAAGACTATTTAAGTATATTCCCAGTTGTAGGCTGACTCTAAAAGAAACACTTGAAAACCCTCCTGGATCACAGCAAATTCATCAAAACTAGCAAATAGCCAAAGAAGCAAAGCATTAGGTAGCAAACAATCTTAAGACTCTTCCAGGGAAAGAAATCCTTGATCCAGGGCTGCTGTATAATCTGTCAAAAACAGGCTATGACATGTATTTTACTGTGGACTGCCTGCCTGAATCTAGAATGCTACTGAAAGTTATATGTATACACACACATACACACTAAGCAGGCAGGATCTCAGCCTCTCCATTCAGAAAGTTCCACTTCAATAAATAAGACACTCTGAAGTCAGAGAAGCCATAAGAATCATGCTAACTTCACTGGTTTCATAATCCAGAGGCAAGGTTCAAGTGCAGCTGCCCCAAGGCCTGTTTTGAGTAAGGTGTCCTTGTAAAAAATGAACTTGGAGTCCAGTTGTGGGAATGTGGCCACTTTATCCTGACTTGTTCGGTTAAAGAGCTGTTCAACGACCTTCCAAGTGCCTGAGTGTGTGTGTAACAGTACTACTGGGCAGCCAAGCCCAATACAGCTATTGGATGAATATGTGAATCTTTCTTTTTAGGTGTTAAAATAAGGATTTTTTTTAAAAAAAGGATACATAAATTTATTAAAACTTTAAATATTTCACAACTTACTGAAATTAGAGAAATGGCTTTTAATATATTAAGTCTAGCAACTTAGACATCCCAGGAATTAGATTTCAAAGGTCAGAGAAAGAACTCCTTATTAAAGGTTTTAACATTACATTTTTTTGTTGTTAACCTGGGACTTGGAACACTTTTGGAAACATGGGATTAAATTCTGGTGCTGCCATTCAATTATCTGTGTGGTTCTCTTAAAATACCGTATAAATGGTGGTATCATTATTAGCAGCATTCCTGTTTCAGGGATTCACATTTCCCTCATACTTCTCAGGTTCCATTATTTTTGTTGTTCCAATTATTACCAAACTGTTTTTAAAAACAACATCTTTGGATGTTTGCTACTTTCAGTTTGTCTGTAAAATGCAAACTGCCAATTTTATTCATTATACTGGATGACTTCTCTGTTTGTCATGAATATTTCTCTACAAAATGAGGGTTAAAGTGCAGACATTTTTGACCAGCGATGGCTAAAATTAGCCATCACATTTGTGATGAGTCACATTTGATTTTTAGATGGCATGCTCATTTTTTAGTTTAAAAAATTTCTTTAATTTAGATTCAATTTGCCAGCATATATTATAACACCCAGTGCTCATCTCATCATGTGCTCTCCTTAATGCCCATCCCCCAGTTACCCTAACCTCCTATCCACCTCCCCTTCTGGAACCCTTTGTTTGTTTCCCAAAGTTAAGAGTCTCTTATGGTTTGTCTTTCTCTCTAATTTTTCACCACTCAGCTTCCTCCTTTTCCCTTATAATCCCTTTTACTATTTCTTATATTCCGCATACAAATGAAACCATATGATAATTGTTATTTCTCTGATTGACTTATTTCACTCGGTGTAATACCCTCCAGTTCTATGCATGTCAATATAAGTGGTAGATATTCATCCTTTCTGATGGCTGAGTACTATTCCATTGTGTATATAGACCACATCTTCTTTATCCATTCATCTGTCGAAGGACATCATGGCTCCTTCCACAGTTTAGCTATTGTGGACATCGCTGCTATGAACATTGGGGTGCAATGTCCTATCATTCCACTATCATTTCACTACAGCTGTATCTTTGGGGTAAATACCCAGTAGTGAAATTACTGGGTTGTAGGGTAGCTCTATTTTCAACTTTTTAAGGAACCTCCCCACTGTTTTCCTGAGTGGCTGCACCAGTTTGCATCCCCACCAACAGTGCAAGAGGGTTCCCCTATCTCCACATCCTCACCAAAATTTGTTGTTTCCTATCTTGTTAATTTTAGCCATATTTACCAGTGTAAAGTGGTATCTCATTGTGGTTTTGATTTGTATTTCCCTGTTGACAAGTGATGGGGAGCATTTTTTTTTTTCATGCGCTTGTAGGTCTTCTCCGTTCATGCCTTCTGCTCATTTCTTGACTTGATTCTTTGTTTTTTTGGGTGTTAAGTTTGATAAGTTCTTTATAGAACTTGGGTACTAGCCCTTTATCTGATAGGTCATTTGCAAATATCTTCTCCCATTCTGTAGGTTGCCTTTTAGTTTTGTTGACTGTTTCCTTTGCTGTGCGGAAGCTTTTTATCTCCATGAAATACTAATAGTTCATTACTGGTTTTGTTTCCCTTGACTTTATGGACGTGTCTTGCAAGAACTTGCTGTGGCCAAGGTCAAAAAGTTTGCTGCCTGTGCTCTCCTCTAGGATTTTGATGGATTCCTATCTCACATTTAGATCTTTCAACCATTTTGAGTTTATCTTATGTAAACTTAACTGCATTTTTTTAACTTACTGCATTTTAAAATGTTTCCTTTTAAAGTTTGTTTTGTGAGATAGTTTTTATCATTTATCAAGATGGTAAATTAGCATTTTTTCCTCAGTTATATTGATAAATTATGTTTAATTGTGTCTAAACAATAAACAATATTTGCTTTGCAAGAGCAACCTCCATTAAATAAATGAATCCCTGTTAGAACAGTTAGTTTCTTCTTTTAATATACTTTGGATTGAGGAGTAGTATTGTAGTAAACTGATACAAAGCTCATTTATTTACCTTATATAGGTCTCCCTTGACTTACAGTAGGGTTATATCCTCATAAACCCATATAAGTAGAAAATATCAATTAAGTAAAAAGTGCACTTACTACACCTAACCTGCAGAATATCACAGCTTAGCCCTAGGCTACCTTAAATGTGCGTAGAACACCTATATTAGCCTATAATTGGGCAAAATCATCTAACACAAAACTACTTTACAATAAAGCATTGAATATATCTTGTAATTTATTGTATACTTTACTGAAACAGAATTGTCATCTGGGTACAGAATGGTTGTAAGTGTATTGGTTGTTGATCCTCAGTGTAGCTGACTGGGAGCTGTGGCTTGCTGCCTCTCCCAGCATCATGAGAAAGTATTGTACTGCATATGGCTAGCCTGGAAAAAGTCAAAATTTAAAATTCCAAGTACATTTTCTACTGACTGTTTATTGAGTTCACACCATCATGAAGTGGAAAAATCCTAAGTTGAACCATTGTAAATTTGGAACCACCTGTTGAATTCAACTTGGATTTGTTTAGCAATTTTGCTTCTATATTTTTAGTAAAATTTAACAGTTGTTTCTTTTTTGTTTTGTTTTAAAACTTCTAAGTGAATACCGTATAAGGGATAGCTAAAAGACTGGAGTGAAAGTAATGCTGAAAATTCTAGCTTATATACAAATCTTGGCTTTTAAATGTTTCTATTTCCTTAGTAGTAATTTTGAGAAGTAATTCTGAATCAGTGTGACAAATGTTTATTAAACTCTGTGGGGAGATAAAGAATATATATAGAATTTAAAAATGATTGTAGGGATCCCTGGGTGGTGCAGTGGTTTGGCGCCTGCCTTTGGCTCAGGGAGCGATCCTGGAGACCCGGGATCGAGTCCCACGTCAGGCTCCCGGTGCATGGAGCCTGCTGCTTCTCCCTCTGCCTGTGTCTCTGCCTTTCTCTCTCTCTCTCTCTCTCTGTGTGTGTGTGTGACTATCATAAATAAATTTTAAAAAATTAAAAAAATGATTGTAGACTAGAGATGAAATATATGTGTGAAATAATTCTAAAAATATTTGCTAAATAATACATTAGGAAGTCAACTCTTTAAAAAATGTCATTGGTCGAATAATGTCCCCCATAATATAAAAGTTTACCTTTGGAAATGGCCTTCTATATGCTAAAAGTATGTTAAATTCTGTTGCTTCCAGTTTTTGAAAATATTTAAATACTACCTGTTTGAGTATACAATGTAGATCAATAATCAGAAAGGGAAGATTGTAAAGTTAGATTGATATGCCGGGAGAACATCTCAGTGGACACAGTGTAGTAGTCTCTCCTTATCTGTGTTTTTGCTTGCTTTGTTGTTTCCTGTCACTTAACCACTTAACCACATCCAGTATCACTTAACCATAGTCAACTGCAGCCCAGAAGTAGATGATCCTCCTGACAAATCATCAAAAGTTCAATAAAAACCTAATGTTACATCTCAATGCCTACATCATTCACCTCGCTTCATCTTATCACGTAGGCATTTTATCATCTTACATCATCACAAGAGGGAGGGTGAGTACAGTACAATAAGATATTTTAAGAGAGAGAGGCCACATTCACAATTTTATTACAGTATATTGTTATAATTATTCCATTTTATTATTAGTTTTTGTCGTTAACTCTCTTACTGTGCCTAACTTATCGATTAAACTTCATCATAGGTATGTATATATAGAAAGAAACATAATATACATAGGGTTCAGAACCATCTGTGGTTTTCGGCAGAAATCCACTGGAGGTCTTGGGATGTATCCTCTACAGATTGGAGGAACAATTGTGTATGTTTGGAGGCAAGCACGAATCAACTGTGCCAGGAAGTTGATACGTAGCATTGTAGAAATGGAATACTAGGGTCAGATTGGGCTGGTAAGAGAAACAAGCACAGATAGAGGGAGTGGTTCAATACAAGGATGCCCTTGAATTGTTTAACTTGAGGTTTCTAATGGGTTATTAAAATCTCCATCTCAGTTCTGTCTTGCTAGTCATTTCTCTGAGTGATCTGGATGAAGGTGGGTGCCAAGTCACAAACAGGCTACTTGTGGGCCACCTGTGCTTTGCTGGACCTGTGAGCTTTTGAAAAATTTTAAATAGAATCCTGCAGCATTTAACAATGAATAGATCTCTAGTAAAAATTCTGGTTCCCTTGTTTCTTACAGAAATTGTGAAGTTTCCCATATTCCCCATGATAAAAATCAGCTGGAGTTGAATAGAAGCTGTCTTTAGATGGAGCATTTGCTTGGCAATTTACCACAGTTCCCACCACACCCTGTTTCAAATCCAGTCTTTTTAGTCATGTATTTTGCTTGTGTGGATCTTTACACCCTCAATTTATGGGTCTCTTAATCACATTTGTGATATGTACACAGCTGGGAGAGATTGTGATTTCCTTGCATTGCAGACTGGGGGAACAAATCATCTTCGAGAACTAGGCAACAGTGCTCAAGAAGGATACTATAGTAGAATTTTGGGACAAATGTGTTCAGTGTTTTACCTATACTTTCTTATTTATTTTTCATAAAAATACCATAAAGAGAATATTGTTCCCATTATGTAGGTGTGGAAAATGAGTTCTGAGGTTAAGGAGTTACTTAAGTTTACAGAACTTGAAGAAGACAGTAAGAATTCATACCTAGATCTGTCGTAGTCTTAAATCATGTTTTTCTCAAATCACTCTGAATAAGTACAACTGGCATTTGTTCTAAATACTCAGCAGTATACTTACAGGATTAGGGAAGTCTTTGATAAAAAATATTTGTGATAAACAGTTATGGAGTTATAATAAATTGAGCTTATTGCATCAACTCAAATAGGCTATTTCTACAAAAAAAATCACTGGCTTGTTTTTGGTCTGCATTAATTGATGGACTATATTCACTGTGAGAGAATAAGTATACTGTTTCATGTGTACACCATTTGGATTACTGGTCTCTGCCTATAGTATATAGAAAAAGTAGAGCTTGTTCAGGACCAAGTGATACAGATGGTGAAAATACTCAGGATCAAGGCATGTGAGAAACTGCTGGGAGAATGGGAAGAGGTTTCAGTTAAGGCTTTTATTTTCAAGCCCCTGGACCCAACCTAAATTGGCTTAAGCAAAAATGGGAATTTATTGGCACATAGCTGAAAAGTCTGTGATATACGAACCCTGGAGGAGCACAAATAATTTCATTAGATGTGGTTAACAGTAAGAAGCTTATGTGGATAACAGCAAAATAGCCCTATATCTTCACTATAATAATACAGGAGGAAAGCAGGAGATGATGAAGCTAGAGAGGTAGGCAGCCCAGATACATGGATTTTTGAGGCTTGAATAAAGGTATACATGTATTTCTATCTGTCCATCTATCCAGAGAATCTGAATCTCAATATTGTATGGGATTTTAAATTTTAACTTTAACCATGTACCCAAAGATCACACTGCAAGAGAAAATACCCCAAGGATTTTCCATTCCTCTTGTAATAAAATCCAAGCTTTTTATTCTGGCCTAAGGAGTTGCATCCACTCTCAGGGAATGAAATCTTTCTCCTTCAACTCAAGCAGAATCCCTCCTCCTGTCTTCTTGTCCTTAATTCCTTGTGTCTGCTCCAAGATCATGTCAATAAATGGCTCCTCAGCTTCAAACTCATTCTCTTTAGTGGCCTTTTCCTTTAATCATATAAATGTGTCTTTTCCGCTGAAGGGAAACAAGACAAAACCAAGCCAAATCAACCAGCCAACCAAATGATGACAATAAGAATGACAGCAACAATAAATAAATACCCTACTTTCACTCAGACTTTCTCTGAAACTGTAGAAAAGATTTAGGATCATAGAATATGCAGTTATTTATGTCTTGCTAGTTTGGGATTATTTAATACATGACTGCTGGTGTATTAGTACTCCTCAGCTATGCAAAGTAAGTGTTCTAGAGTAAGGTGCAACATAGAAGAGCAGTTCCTCATACTGGGAAAATTAGTGAAAATCACTGGTTCATAGAGGAAGAGAATATTTGACAGAGTCAAGTAAGTGGATGTTTAAATTATTATTGGAAGTGTTATTTAGTGAGTGAAATGATTAATCTAGAATATTTAGGTAACAACAGATTATAGCTTTGAAAATAAATACATAGGAATGGACAAGGATGGATGTATCATTACCCATGTGGAACAAAATACCAAAAGATGATTAGAATTAAGATCATGACTTTTCAATGAAGATCATGTGTAGAAAACCATTCATGTTTATGCTTAGGGAAATGGAATTTGTTTCAGTCTTCTCCGGTGGTTTTGGTACTCAAGATTCCCTCACTGGCAGTTGTTACTTAACATGATCTCAATGAGATAAGAGATGAGCAAAGAAAGTGATAAACCAGACCAAAGAAGCTGCTTATATACTCTAGAATTTCCTTTATGTCCTAGATGTCAAAATGTGGTCTGTCTTTTGAAAAAAAATCATACCTTAATGAGGAAATAACTTGATTTTAAAGACTCCATTAATCCTATCCCAAGACATTTTCTTGGTGTTTACCAATGAGTTTAGGCTGAAAACCTGTATCCTATTTTTGTCCAGAACAGTTTCAAGGTCATTTAAATTATTCCAATGCCTCAAATTCAAGAAAGTCTTAAAATGTTCTAATAAGTTTCTAGAATTAAATCAGTAAAATGAGTACACTAAGGACTCCCTTTAGTTTGAAAATTTACTCTGACTAGGAGGTTTTTCTGATGTTGAAAGTTATCTATTTTAGAGATTAAGTATTGTTGGCATTTTATTCCTTAACTTTTGACACAGTTTATACTTTTGGATATGTAAGACTTAGACCTGTTTTGTCAGGGAAGCTTCTTTTCTTTTTCTCCCCACCATACTCAACTCCCTATTCTACTCTCAAACCTTGCAAACTAAGTTTCTAGTCAACAATTACCTGCATCTTTGGGAGCTATAGTGTATTCTCTTTTTCTAGATGTTACCAATAGTCAAATTTTACTGATATGATTTTTTTGCTCATCTCTTTTTCTTTGCTGTTAGTCATTGGTGGGGCAGGTTGGGGGGAGGTGTTGTCCTTGTCCTTAAAGGGATTTTATTGCTATTAATGAATTGTTTTATAATTATTTACTATTTTGTCAAATTTGAGGACAGGGGCTGATTCTTACTCATATTTATTTCTAACATAGTTCCTGAATAAAGTAGACATTCAATAAATTTTGTCAAATTGATTGCATACATATCATCTCTGGATTCAAAGGGACTAGGGAAAGCATCAGTCCTTCTTTGTTTGGAACACTAACTAGAACAATGCCTTTCTAATTCTAATATATATTGTGTTCCATTTAAGACATTACAATAAAATATAGAAAAGAAGATGTGTACATTATGCAAAAAAGAAAAAAGACCACAAAAACCCAATATACATGTGAAAAGATATTCTATCTCACAAATGGTTAAGGATGTACAGATTAGATTTTTGGGGGAGGCTCAAGCTTACAATAATTAAGAAGATTAATATCCATACTAGTAATAAAAGTTTGTCAAAAGATGTGCCCTCACACATTGTTGTTGTGGCTCTAAGTTATAATCATTTATAATTTGGAACAGTGATCATTAAAATTTTTTTAAAAAATTGATTCAATGATTACACTACTGGGAATTTAACCTATAGAAATCCAAGTGCCATTATGGAAAGGTATTTGTGTAAGAATGATTATTGTGTCGTGGTTTGTAACTAAAAGGGCGGGCCACCTGGGTGGCTCAGTGGTTGAGCGTCTGCCTTTTGCTCAGGTCCTGGGGCCCTGGGATCGAGTCCCGCATCGGGCTCCCCATAGGGAGCCTGCTTCTCCCTGTGCCAGTGCCTCTGCCTCTCTCTGTGTGTCTCCCATGAATAAATAAATAAAATCTTTTTAAAAATTTAGAAATAAAAGAGAGAGAGGGAGAAAGAGAGAAAGCAACCTAAATGTTGATCTTACAGACGAGTGGCTGAGTAACTATGATACATCCAAATCAGGTAACTACAAAAAAGTAATGATATAGGACATTGTTATTATCACATAGATCATAATAAGCAAAAAAAAAATCAAGATATAGAAAAACATATACTTTTATAAATGGAAATAAAACACTAATGGAACACCTAATATTCCTATTATGATATTTTCAAACTAATCAAAACAGAGATATTTAAACCAGTTAAAACCAAAAGATTATAGCAGTGTAAAACCTGGGTTTCTTATGCACAGGACAGAGTCACCCATGTGAGCTTCAGGATTGCTCACTGAGACTGTGCTTTGGAGAGCAGAAAGCTCTGGCATCCAGCCAGAGGTTCATGGGTCTTTCCTCCAGTCTGGCGACTGCATTAAGAGCAAGGAGGGAGTCAGATCCTCAGAGATAGCAACATTTCTCTCTTTTATACTTCCTAGTTCTCAGTTGTTTAGCAAATTGTCTCTTACTTATTTAAGATATGTTCTGAACTTGGATCAGAAATTGACATTTCAGTTGAAGTTTGCTTATGCTCATTTTTTTTACCTTACTCATTAAAATATCAGCAACAATCCTAAATTCCAAAAGAAAAACAAACAAGCTTCAAACAGCAAGACATCAGTATCTGAAAATTTTTGTTAGTGCTATTTTGTCCCAGGGTAAATCAGTATAGATGTAGAAACTATATCCATATATCCTAAGGTGGATTATTGGTTTTGTTATTAAGACGATTTATAAAGACTATTTTCTTCTTAGTGAAATATCTGGATATATGAGACAAAATTTACTTTTGACTCGCCTTTTTCAGGTAATTGCCTCCATTCTACGTCATCTGTGGAACATAATCAGGGTTATCCTTATTGTAGGCATAGTCATCTGCAGTATTTTGTTGTGAAAGTCAGGGCAAGCAGGTAAGTAATGCAAGGCATCAGATAGCACTGAAAAATAAGCTTGAAAAGGAATTTTAAAAATAGATAAAATGCAATTAGATTACTTTAGCTAATTTCATAGCTTTGGAGATCTGAACTGGATTAACCATATTGCAGTGTTCTAATGACCTGTGACCAATGACAGGAGTATGGAATTGCGTAAAGTTTCTATGACAAGGCATCTTTCTCCAAGACTAACAGCCACAACATTAAGGTCTAAAAGCCTCCTCCAGGGTCTCAGTGAAGTCCCTACTGCTTCTGGGAGAGGCTGTCTGATGGAACTGTTTCAAATTGCTCAATAGCCTTGCTAATCCTGCCTGTCTCCAATCACATACTCTGAATCCATATTTTTCTCACTGTGGTAAGCTTTCCAACTACTTTTCAGATAACCATACGTGATATTTGGAGTGGATTGACGCTTTTGTAATAGTAAAATGGTAAAACCGTGCCTGAAATGTATGTCATTGTGGATACCCTTAATTATTTCAGTGGCAAAGAGAGAACGTTTTATATTCAGAGAAAATATCCATTTACTTCTTGGGTGCTTTGTGAAACCATAGAGGAAAAAAAATGAGATTACAGAAGAGATAGATACTTTTTCTGTGATGTTGATCATATTCCCTTACTTACATTCTTTCATAATTAATTTTATTGCTCTTAAAAATCTAAACTTTTTTAAAAAGAAGTTTCATTCATTTATTTGAGAGGGAAGAGAGGTGAAGGGCAGAGGGAGAGAGAGAGAATCCTCCAGCCAGCTCCCCACTGAGCACTGAGCCTGAGGAGGGGCTGGACCAGGACCTTGAGATGATGACCTGAGTTGAAATCAAGAGGATGCTTAACTGACTGAGCCATCTAGGCACTCCTAAATTTCTTTTGAAATGCAATTTTCAGCACTGCTATATCCATGTTCATTTTTTAATTTAGATTCTAGTCTATACTTAATTCAAAGCTATAGAAACTCCACGAGCATGGCTGAAATAAAATAATTGTAGTATTATATTACTTAGCAACATTTTATTCTGTAGACTTTCTTTTCCCCCTTGGGATTTCAGTACTTACTTGGAGAGTTTTAATCAACATTTATTTGTTTTTTCTTTTCTGGAGTGACATTTTAAATACTTCTAAGATTTTAATTGGATAAGAGACATGAGCTCTGAGCTCTGCCTTTTTCTTTTTTGTATGTTATACAGACATTATTTCAGTTTACTTACAATTAATACATAATTTATTACTATAAATTAATAATTAAAGGATAATTAATTAATATAATTAATAAATGAAGGATAACCCACAAGCTCACTGCTTTAGATGATACTACTATTCAGATATTTAGTATTTTTTTAATTGGTCTAAGGTAAATATTATTTTTGTACAATATATGAAAAGTGAATTTGACAAAGAGTATAAATAAGATGTTGTGAACACTTAAAAAGACCAAATATTTGAACAACTAAAAAACATGGGTATGAAAAGGAGTGATGTAACTACGTAGACTACATAGTATTCCTAGGGATCTATTAAAATTAGTCCAAGGAAATTCTTTTTTTTTTTTTTTAATTTTTATTTATTTATGATAGTCACACAGAGAGAGAGAGAGAGAGATAGGCAGAGACATAGGCCGAGGGAGAAGCAGGCTCCATGCACCAGGAGCCCGACGTGGGATTCGATCCCGGGTCTCCAGGATCGCGCCCTGGGCCAAAGGCAGGCGCTAAACCGCTGCGCCACCCAGGGATCCCAGTCCAAGGAAATTCTAATATGAACATCCTATTAGCATTTGAATGAATTTTGAATATACTTGAAAACAAATTTATTATTGAATTCTTAATTTCACTCTTTTCAGCATTTCAAAATAAGTGACATCTTTATCCAATTAGTCTGGATTAATATATTTCTGTGCATTAATGTTGCTTATTTTTAATGTACTTGTGCTCAAAATATATAGTGTTTAATAGTCAATTTTACAGATAACTTCTTTTTTTTCTCATAGGGATAGATCATCATTAAAAACTATCAATGTAACTGAAGCATCACTAGAGTTCTCAGATTTGGACTATGATGTTGAATATAATGCTTATGTAACAGCTAGCACCAGGTTTGGTGATGGGAAAATGAGAAGCAGTATTATTAACTTTCGAACACCTGAGGGAGGTGAGTTCTTTTGGATGTAGGTCAAGTAAAAGAATAACCTGCTCAGAAAAAAAAATAAGCTTTAAATATCAAAATGAATTAGTAAGCCTAATACCTGTCATCATTTTGGAGGCAAACTTGCTTTTTGGTCACTTCCTAGCTGTGTGATGTTCGGAAAGTTAATCTCTCTGTGCTTGTTTCCTATTTGTATTAAGAAACAATATATACCTATTTTATAGGGTCCTTATAAAGATTAAGTGAGTTTATATTTGTAGATGCACTCAGCACAGAACTTGACACTTAGTATGCATTTATGTATTTCCTAAATGAAACAAAATAAAATGCATGAAATCAGCTCGCTACCTTTGTTCTCTAGTATTCAATTTCAAGATTCTAAGTTAAATTATAATTTCATATTATGTGTTTTATACTGGAAATTCGTTATGATGTTGTTTTCAAATACAGGGAGGTAGGCATGTTTTAGAGCTGGGATGGTGTTTTACGAGTAAGAAATCTATCTGTCCGCTGCCTGGATGTTGCATTGATACAGTGTGAGAGAGATGGTCCAATGAGCCTATCAATTTCATTTCTGACTTTTAATTAGCTGTTATTCCCAATTTAAATTTTCTTTTGAAAAATAATGCTCATCACTTATTAAAGACAGGTAAAAGAACATTTCAGACATCATTTGGAGCCACAAGTATAGTTTTTTGTTCAATTATTTGTTTTATAGCACCAAGTGATCCTCCCAAAGATGTTCATTATGCAAATCTCAGTTCTTCATCAATAATGCTCTTTTGGATGCCTCCTTCAAAACCTAATGGGATTATACAATATTATTCTGTTTATTACAGAAATACTTCGGGTACTTTTGTGCAGGTAAGAACTGAATTTTCTCCTGGTTCTTTATTTACAGTTCTTTATTTATAACCTTCAGTTTTATTGATGATGATATAGACTTAGCATGGTAGAAAAATCATTTATCTTACACTGATAATTATGCATAGATGTTTTATAAAACTCCCATTGACATTGAAAAAATGTGGTGGAAATATGTCAGATACATTTTAATCTAGTTATGCATGTTCACACATTTCAAATGTATTGCTAACGATGAAGCTACCATCTATTTAAAAATCTGTATATAAATATGGCCCTTAATTCCACTTACCCAAGAAGTGTTGTCAAAGGAGTTGATGGCTTAATTTACCATCAATTATTTCTTAGCTAATTTTTTCCCCTTTGTTTGTATACAGTATAAATAGTTTTCATGTTTGGATGTGTTTGCATATTTCTCTTCAATTTAAAAAATTTTCATCTGCTAGCAGGGGGGTTGTTATTATTATTTAACATTAGATGTAATAAAACCTCTAGGAATATGATTAACTACAAGTATGCAGAGCTTTAGGGTCGCACAGTTTTCTCATGTGAATGATAATGGTTATGGAAGTAGTTAAAATGCATTTCATTTAGAGAAGTATTTTCAATTCACTCAATAGAAATCCTTCATTTATCCAAACCAAATATTTTATAGAACTCTAATAGAAGAACATAGATAAGTCTTAGTAATTTTGAGTTGTCCAGTTGTGTTTGTGACTGACATCATTGATTTAACCACTAGAGTTAGTTCTTGGAATCAGCAATCTCAGGAAGTAGAGCATGCTTTATTGTATTATTTGCCTTAGTGTATCTATGCTGCAATTTAGGTTTGATCAGTAGAGTCAGAGCAGAATTTTGCCAGCTGTCTCAGAACTAACCTAGCAGTGAATAAGAGGAAGTCAAGGTTGGTTTGTTTTTTACATTCTGCTCAAGGCCATTTAAGGGTGAGGGTTGAATAAGTGTGACTACTTAAGACTCCATGCCAAAAGGAAAACTACTCTAATTCAAGACATGAAGGGCAGCCTGGGTGGCTCAGTGGTTTAGCGTCTGCCTTTGGCCAGTGATCCTGGAGACCTGGGATCAAGTCCCATGTCAGGCTCCCTGCATGGAGCTTGCCTGTGTCTCTGCCTCTCTCTATCTCTCTCTCTCTCTTTCTGTGTCTCTCGTGAATAAATAAATAAAATCTTTTTAAAAAAATACATGAAGATACAGATATATACACCATTATAGATGTAGATTTTTAAAACAAATACCTTAAGTGTGGAAGGAGAAAGGAGGATCCTTTTTTCCCCTTCTATGTACCTTAAACGATTTTTGCTATTCCTTTTGTTCTACTCTATTTGGAGGAAAGAAATGGGATTAGTGTGAAATTTGTTGTTAATTTTTATACAATGTTGTTTACAAATTTAACAACGTGTCTTTATGTCATGGAAGCCATTCAAATGCAGATTTTTCTTCTTTCATGCATTTAATAGAAATATTGCAGAGTGGCGTCCATAGTTCTGAATCTTAGCAAAGATTTTGTCTCTGCACAGTTTACTTTATGACCTGTATATAAAAAATTCTGTTTTGGTTCTCTTGGTCGACATCTAAATAATGAAGTGTAAACATCTAACTACGGTTTCAACATGATCTTATGAGCCTATTTATTCAAACCTGGGTATATGATACCATCCCACTTACAATTCATCTATCTTAGAAAATGTAATCTTTTATTAAATAACCTTAAGAATGCTTTTAAGTGTGACAGCTGCAAGAGGGCACAGGCTAATGATGTGAAAACAGTTCTCATATTGCTCAGAGTTCATCTGTGCCTTAATTTGTTCCTCAAGTTAGTGTTAGATACAGCATCTTCACTTCCATATTTTCTATTTTGAGTCGGGAGAATAGAAGAAGTCCTTGAAATAAAAATCATGTAGCAGAATAAGTGTATTGCTTTTTTCTTCCCCCTTCTCTTTCCCCTAGAACTGTGTAGAACACCTCAAGCATGGTACATCATAACCTGCTTTCCATTCCTGGTATCTGCTTACTTGTCTTAGCTCCTATACCATAGCAAATAACTTGAAGAAAAGGGTCATGTGACACTTATCTTTCCATCCCCTGAAGTCTTCCGGCACTGTATCATACATAGGTTTAGTGCTCAATATTTTTAGTTGAAGGAACATAAAATTATTATAATAGACCAACTTTACTTTTGATTCTTAGTTATAATTATGGAGCATTTGAACTTGAAATGATTTTTTTCCTTCTTCTTACCTTAGGGAATTTAATCTCTCTGCTACCATTTGTTCTTTTTTCCATTGTTGTACATTTTGTTTAGTGTGTTAACTCTTCTACATTTTCATTTCTATCCACTTACGTCCTGTCTCCTCCTGTGCCTGACACAGTGTCTTACTATACTAAAAGAATGCTAAATGAATAGTGTACTGGTTGATTAATCAAATTTGGAAGGTTTCACTTGTAAATGCATTTACATAGTAAGTCTTAGATAATTTGAGCTGAAAGGTATTTTTTTTTCCAAAAACAAATAAATGACTGAAGTAATCATCTGGATCATTGATCTAATTCCAAATTCATTACATGGCTATGCATGCTAAGTCACATATCATTAGGAATGGCTTCTGGGTGATTCAGAATAATTCATCTCTGAATAGTCATCAAGGTGATAATCAGAATAAGTTCTATAACAAAGAAAAATTAAAATTTATACCAAAAAGCTACATTAATATATTTTTTCATCATATACTCATGACTTATTTATTTTATAGCTGGAAGTCTGTACCTTTTGATCACCTTCACCCATTTTGCCTATCCCTTCCCACCCTGCACCTCTGGCAACCATCAATCTGTTCTTTTTATCTGTATGTTCATGGTTTTGGATTTTTGTTTTAGATTCTACATTGAGTGGGATCATATGGTGTTTGTCTCTCTCCATCAGACATATTTCATTCAGCATTATGTCCTCAAGGTTCATTCTTGTCGCAAATGGCAAGATTTCCTTCTTTTTAAATGGCTGACTAATTAATTACATTAATATTTTTAAAAGATCCTTCATATAAGCCAGTTATTCCCTGTATAAAATAGATATGTCAAAAGATATTAAAGTATACAGATCATATTTTATATGAGGTTGTTATATTGTTTTAACTTATCTATTCCTAAAGAAGCAACCACAAATTGAGGTAGATCTTTTATTACACTCATTCTTCGCAACCTCCCCCCAGCACCACCAAAAACTGGCAAAAGGGTCACAAAACTTTGCTGAATTTAATTTTTTATAGGACCAAATTATAAACTTTAGTCAAATTGGCTACCCTGTGTTTTTCATTTAGATTGATTGATTGATTGATTGATGAGAGAGAGAGAGAGAGAGAGAGAGAGAGTGCATGAGCACAAAGGTGGGGAGAGGGACAGAGGAAGAGGGAGAGAAAGGGAGAGTCTCAAGCTGACTCTTTGCTGAGCGGGGAGCCTGATGTGGGGACTCATCCCAGGACCCTGAGATCATGACCTAAGCTGAAATCAAGGGTTGGATTCTTAACTGAGTGAGCCACCCAAGCCCCAAATTACCCTATGTTTTTCATTTAAATGAACTAATTATCATTTATTTTGTTTTTAGTTGTATACTAGATATGATATTTTTTATGTGTTTCATGTTATGTAATCATCAAAATCTTCTGTGAAGTAGAAATAGTTATTCCCATTTTATAGTTGAGACAGGAAAAGCTTTGAGTTTAGATGGTTTATTGAGGGCTATTCTGCTACAATTGAATTTCAGTTTATAGGATGCTCAAAGCTTTGTAAGGATTGGAATCATTGCGTTTTCTTGATGTAGGTGGACATTATTATTAAAACTTATTCATACTAATAGCCTACATAATTTTTAAGTCTATTGCCCATTTTAGAATTACTTTTCTTTAACTATGTGTTTTGTGTTTAAAATATGGTCAGAAATTGGAGAAGGACAAACATTATATGGGCTCATTCATTTGGGGAATATAAAAATTAGTGAAAGGGAATAAAGGGGAAAGGAGAGAAAATGAGTGAAAATATCAGTGAGGGTGACAAAACATTGGAGACACCTAACTCTGGGAAACGAACAAGGGGTAGTGGAAAGGGAGTTGGGAGGAGGGTTGGGGTGACTGGGTGACGGGCACTGAGGGGGGCACTTGATGGGATGAGCACTGGGTGTTATGCTATAGGTTGGAAATTGAACTCCAATGAAAAATGAATAAATAAATAAATTAATTAATTAAAATAAAATAAAATATGGTCAGAAAGGAAATGATTGCATAGATTAATTCCCTAACCTTGAAGAAATGCCTTAGGACAAATATAACTAGGAGTCAGGCAAAAGATTTTAAAGTTGCTCTTACTCTGCATATAAGAAAGAAAATGCATCTAACTGGCTTCCCAGTTCTCCCCATGATAATAGAAAAAAAAGCCCCTTTAAAGATGAATAATAACCATTTGAGTTGACAGAGAGAGGTGAACACTTTCATAATTTCTTCATTAACAGGATGAAAAAATAAAAGTTCTTATAATACTCATAAACTTATTCAAAAATATATGGTCAGTGTTTTGAAAAATACTTGAATGTTTTCTAAGAAAAATTGATACTGGAATGCCTGGGTGGCTCAGTGGTTGAGCATCTGCCTTCAGCTCAGGGTGTGATCCCAGGGTCCTGGGATTGAGTCTCACATCAGGCTCCCTGTAAGGATCCTGCTTCTCCCTCAGCCTATGTCTCTGCCTTCACTCTGTGTCTCTCATGAATAAATAAATAAAATCTTAAAAAAAAAGAGAGAAAAGGAAAACTGACACTGATCAGTATTTATAGTATATATATATATATATATTATATATATGTATATATATAGTATATATAGTATATATAGCATTTTCCGTTGCTCACTGAACATTCTTCATAAGCTGGGAGCTTCTACTCTGCTATTTTGTATGTTAATTTTATGATTAAAAATTACTACCATCCATTCTTCTTTTAGTACAACATATTTCCAGTTTAATTATTGCACTAAAATTTTCTATGTTGATTTTTCTCAAAAATTGACCTTAAAATAATAAGAGACAACTAATTCATGGATAATAATTATATTGAAATGTTCATGTATATTAAAACTATATTCTAAACAATTAAAACAATATGTTTATTTTTCAGAATTTTACACTCAATGAAGTAACCAATGACTTTGACAATATGACCGTATCTGCAATAATAGATAAACTGGCAATATTCAGCTACTATACATTTTGGGTAACAGCAAGTACTTCAGTTGGAAATGGGAATAAAAGCAGTGACATAGTTGAAGTATATACAGATCAAGACAGTATGTAAACAAAAAGCATTTATTAATCTTTGATAGGATTAATTTTAAACTTTATTTCAGAACCTTTTTTCTATTTGTATGTATTGCTAGTAAAATCTGTAATTTATTTAGGAACATTTAACTAGTTATTATAGAAGTTTGAAAATGCATTTGATGTAGCTATAAAATTATTACAATGATAACAGCCTTATCTATTCATAAAAACTGCTACCATTCATGAAAACTGTCACTTTTGTTGCTTCAAAGGATGTCACAGCAATGCAGTTATAAGCTGGAAGAAGAAAGAAGTAGAAAACCACTGTTGTATATGTGGATGGGTTTTCTAATACTTAATATTCTTGTCCCTTTGCTTTAGGAACTACCTTAAAAAAATCTAGCAACTTCTTTCCATTTCAGCCTTTGAATACACATAGGTCTCTATACAGCATCTCTGTTCTTATTGTGATTTTGACTCATATGAACGAAATACCTTTACTTTATTAACCTCAGAAGTTTCTTCTATGCAGCTTCAGCAGTATCCTGTTTGTGCTGAGTATTCAGAAAAACATAATGATTGAAGTACTTGATGTTTTTTTAGGTTTCAGCTTCAGGAATACAGTGATGCATAAATCATTGCCTATTTCTTCTTCTTGTTTCTAGTGTCTATTTATTTCTTAAAGACTAGTCTCATATTGAGAAATGATATTGACCTAAACTTCTGCTGAGAGTAAGATTCCATGTTTATTGTCTTAAGATTGTAAACCGACAGACACTAAAAGTGGGAGTAAATGCTTTCCTTGTTAGAACAACCTTTTGGATAGTTTACACATTGAGCAACAGAATAAGATACGAAAAAAATACGTGAAAACATGTGCTTGCAGAGTCTCTAGCAAAGTGTTTCAGTGCAGTATGTGGTCAGTGTCATTTCAGACATTCTGTAAATGCAGATCTCTCCCCATATTTTCACCAATCTATAAATTTTATCAGTGACTCTTACAGCACCACATAAACACTGTGCACTGTTCCAGGTGAGAAGTCCTAGATGTGGTATATGTTTAATAAATATAATCTTTAGAAGAAAGAAAATTAAACTATTGTTGGAACAATATAAATTATCAAATATTTAAATATCTGAGTATATAAACACAGTCATACATGTATATATATACACAGATTATCTCCATATTGTAGGAAAGAAAAGACAAGAGAATACTATATAAAACAATTCTCACACATATTAAAGATGACAGGGTTTTTTATATTTTGAATCATTTTTAATATAATTACTTTGTAATGTTATTTTATAATAGGTGGTATTTACTATATCTGCATTTAAAAAACATAAGAGCTGATAGTGTTAAAGATGCCATTTCAACAATTACCCTCGGTTTGTGAATCTACTTAAATTTTACTTAGGGTGACTGATAATTTTTATATTTTGCACATTACCTACCATAGTACCTGAAGGGTTTGTTGGAAACCTAACTTACGAGTCCATTTCGTCAACTGCAATAAACGTAAGCTGGAGCCCACCATCTCAACCAAATGGTCTAGTCTTCTACTATGTTTCTCTGAGCTTACAGCAGACTCCTCGCCACGTGAGACCACTTCTCGTTACGTATGAGAGAAGCATGTATTTTGATAATCTGGAAAAATATGCTGATTACATATTAAAAATCACTCCATCAACAGAAAAGGGATTCTCTGATACCTATACTGCCCAGCTACACATCAAAACTGAGGAAGATGGTAGGCTGGACCCTTTTATTGCCTTTTAAGCAGATTGTTGCTGTTCTCTTATTTATATTGCTTTCTGATAGATAACATTATTCTTATAATTATATAGAATCTGTTGTTTCTCAAATAATTAGCCTTTCAATAAACATACTTAGAGTTTTTTAAATTAAAATAATTATCTGCTAATAAAATTAAGCCCCATGATTATCAAGACCTCTTCTTTTTAATGCTAATTCAATTTTTTTTCATTTAATATTCTTTTTTTCTTTTATAGTCCCAGAAACTTCACCAATAATCAACACTTTTAAAAACCTTTCCTCTACCTCAGTTCTTTTATCCTGGGATCCCCCAGTAAAGCCAAATGGTGCAATAATAAGTTATGATTTAACTTTACAAGGACCAAATGAAAATTATTCTTTCATTACCTCTGATAACTATCTAATATTGGAAGAGCTTTCACCATTTACATTATATAGTTTTTTTGCTGCTGCAAGAACTGTAAAAGGACTTGGTCCTTCCAGTACTCTTTTCTTTTACACAGATGAGTCAGGTAAGCCCGAATCCATACCTCTTCAAATGATTTCACTGTTGCAGCTCTGTCTTTTTAAGGAACAGCATGGAAATTGAAAGGATATTCAATTATCTATTTGTAACAGGCTTACAGCTATTCATCTACTTTGCTGATTTTTTTTTTTTTTTTTTTTTTTAGTTCAAGCTTCAGAATGAAGTGCTTGTTTAAAACTTCTTTGGAACTACTGAGTTCCAAGTATAATAATGTAATTACTGATGCTATTTATTTCTGAAGTTAAAACATGATCATTTTAGAAATATTTCCTAACTAGTATCTTCAAGAAGCTAAAGTCAAAATGATATTTTTATGCTAAAAATGTTATGAATATGTTTTATAATGTGTTTTCCTGCAGTGCCTTTAGCACCTCCTCAAAATTTGACTTTAGTCAACTATACTTCAGACTTTGTATGGCTGAAATGGAACCCAAGTCCTGTTCCAGGCGGTCTTGTTAAAATATATAGTTTAAAAATTCATGAACATGAAACTGATACTGTATTTTATAAGGTAGGTTGATTATAATAGTATCTGTTAATTTCAAAAATTCTAAAATTGAATTAAAATCTTTTGACTTGCAGGGGAAAAGGGATAGCTTTAAATTAAACAAGGATCATCTTTTTAAATAATCTTTTTTCCCTACAATTTAAGGATGTTTTTGGAAAACACAGAAAGCATTTGTCAGATATGGAAGCTGAATGCTTTGCAGAGCAATTTACTTAGAATTCACAACTTCTAGATACAAGTTAAGAAATAATTGCATGATTTTGTTAATGCTGGAAAGTATATGGCAATTTTATTCAGACTATTTAAAAACTGTTATTATCTTACATGCAATATATTTCTATTTATTGTTAAGATAGATAACAAGTGAATGTTTTTAACTTTTTCAGAAAAGATTTATACTGGACTACTGGACATCTTCCCTGATAGAATATAATCCCACACTAATTGGTCTCTTAATATATATCATTATTATTTTCTTTTCAATGCTAATTAGTCTGCAACACTAAATAACCTTTTCCTCCTCCATTTTTAGGTTCCAGAATCAGTGAAAAATATCCAAAGAACTGATATAACAAAGAATCTCAGATATAGTTGTATGATTTCTAGCATTTAGTTGCCAAAATATGTTTTATCATTGGCATTTATTTAAGAAAATATTTTTATTTTTTTCCAAAGGCAAATGAAGTACTGGAATGCTCTTCTTTAGTTACATCAAGAAGAGTGAAAAACTCTGCAGGTTAACATTGTTCCCCGATATTATATGCATTACAATTTATTGCTGATGGTAAATCATTTTCATGGCGTAGGTAGCTTACAAAGTGAATAGTAAAAAGCAAAAGCAACTGTTAAGGTTATGTCGTAAAGAACACTGGCTTTCTTTCCTGAAATCAAGATATTATCTTAAAATCTGATAGGCTGAGTAGAATTTGAATTCTTCTACTCCGTAAATGTGAAATATCTTCCCCAGAAGTGTGAAATTCTGTTAATGATGCTAAGTCTCTAGCCCTCTAATATCTATCCTCAGTCTAATCTTAACATCTTTCCATTTCTTGTTTGTTTTATCTGTATGGGTCACTGGGAAATGGACATCAAAAAGGAAAATGCAATCATTTTCTTACTGCAATCACATTTTGAGACTTAATGTGCTACATTATGGCAGTTACTTCACCTCTTCTGACTGAGCTTCTTCAAGTGCAAAAGGGGAGCTATAAAGATTGCATACATTAAAAAGTGAGGATTATAAGGGGAAAATCTGTATCCAGCATTTAGAATAATCTTTAGCACATGATAAATGTGTTAGCTTCGTTGTCATTGAACTCAGTTTAAAAGATTTAAAAAAAAAAATCCATCCAGCATTGTCTTGGCACTAAGTATGAAAGGATGGTATACCTTTACTTGAATATGAGAATAAGTTTTATTCTAAGATTTTTTAGATATCTTGATTTTTCAGTAGAAATGCTATAATTAAAATTGTGCTTGTAGCAAACATATAATCTTAATACCATAAAGTATTAAATTTACAACTTGTAAGGTATAGTTTTTCTCTAAAATTTACTACATATAGTTACTCCTTTTTACATTCGTTTTCTCTTCTGTCGATTTTCATAGTATTCTTTTCTTTTTTTTAGTATTTATTTTTAAGAGAGAGTACATGTGCCTGAGCGTGAGGAGAGGGGAAGAAACAGACCCCCTGCTGAGGTGGAGCCCGGGCTCAATCTCAGGACCCTGAGATCATGACCTAAGCAAAAACCAAAAGTCAGCGCTTAACTGACTGAGCCCCCTAGGCACTCTTTCAGAGTCTCATTTTTAAGTTCCTTTACCCCTACTTCATGCCTCCTTTTTTTTCCTGAGTTGATTTTCCTACTTTCCTTTCTAGTCTCCTTCTACCTCTTTCTACTTCTTTTTCTTTTTACCTTTTTATCTTTTTAAAATTATATGTGGGTTTATGGAAGCAGAATATTTCCAAAACCACCTCAAATGTTCCCATCGTCACAGTCAATTCAATGTGATCGAGATCAGTGAAATCCAAGTCTACTCATAACTTGGGTCATTCACATATATGAAGAGAAATTGTTTATTCAGTAAAAAGTTCTGTTTAAATGTTTAGAAATATTCCTCACTCATGTCTCCCTCTTACAATTTACTCATGTAAGTCACTATCCAGTAAACTGCTCACTTTTTTATTATAATCTCAGTCATTTCTCTGGGTAAGCCCTTCCTAATCCAAATTAAAATTTACCTGAGTTGTGTTTAATTTCTTCTCGGTAAACATTTGTTTAGAGATTTCTTAAAAAAAAAAAAAAGATTTTATTTACTTACTCGTTAAGAGACACAGAGGGAGATGCAGGCTCCCTGCAGGGAACCTGATGCTGAACTCAATCTCGGGACTCCAGGATCAAAAATCTGAAAGAATGTACTTCACAATAACAATAGTACTTTCTCTAAAAATTGGCATCATGGGTAAATATTTCCTTTAAGTTCTTTCTTTGTGACACTTAGTAGTGATTCATGATTACTTTTGTGAACAGGGAAGAAAGAAAGATAATTTCAAAAGGGGGAAAAAGATTTATTAGCTATGGCACTCTTTACAAATCTATGTCAGTTTTTCCCAATAGTTGACAGCAGATGCTCAACCACTGAGACAGCCAGGTGTCACTGTGTAAAGATTTCTTTGATTCATATAAAAATTCCTTGATGACAGGAACCATATACCTCTTATATATGTATCTTTAAAATCTCCTGATTATCTAACACCATGCTTTATAAATAATAAGCATGAAAGAATGACAGAAAATACTGTAGTATGGTGAGTCCCTACAGTATACAAATGACTTGGAATATTAATTTGAAATATGATTTAATTTAAAATGTGATTAAACCGTAAGTGGCCTGTGAGTATTCTTGATAAGTTTCTATTACTGAGATGTTTAATAAAGAAATCAAAGTGGTTTGTATTTTGGATCGGATAATATGCGGTATTTTAAAAATTATACCATCATAGGAGGTTGTCTTCTCTTTCCATAAGGATAATAGATTAGTTTTAACTAATGTCTCAGTTTTGACAACTGTCTTTAAATGAAGACTTTATACTTAATGGTAAGTTTTTCTATGAGAAAGCATATCTTTCCTTGAGCAGCTGTAGCTATTCATTTTTTTCATTTTCCTAAGAGATTGGGTAAAATTAGAAATTTAGGAGTGGTCTGAGAAAACTTGTAATTTAAGCTTCATGAGAGTAGGGGTTTTGTTTTATCAACTGTATATTCCCAATGCCTGGCATGAAGTAGCTGACAAATAAATTAATTTACATAGAATGTTACCGAGTATTAAACAATGACTAGATGAATTCAAGGAAAATCGAATATTGCTGACTACACGTAAGTTTGATTTAAATTGGGCACTCCAATTTTTGAAAATTTAAAGGAAGTAATAAGCGTATTAATCCAAGCACGTGTTAGGGAGACAAAATTAAAACAAAATACTCTAGTGTTAAAAAGGAAATTAAAAACATGGCCATTATGAGATTCTTCAGGGTTGAGAGAGTGCCTAGTTCATCCTAGATCATCATCTGAGAACACCCTGTGGCACACACACACACACACACACAAATGTTTAATGTATGTTTTAACTGAAAATACACTTATTAAACGTAGAATGCATAACTTCAATATAATAAAATGTTTCTTCTAGTTAACAAATTTTTAGTGATGTATCGTGACAAATAATTTTTTTCTGCTTTTCAGAATATTTCAGGTGTTCAAACTGAAGCCCAACTTTTTGGACTGGAACCAGTCAGCACTTATTCTATCAGCGTATCTGCCTTTACAAAAGTCGGAAATGGCAATCAATTTAGTAATGTAGTAAAATTCACAACTCAAGAATCAGGTGAGACACAAGTTTTTGATCCTAAAATGTTTCAGTTTGTATTGAACACTTTCCTCTTCTTTTTGGTTTATGTGATAAAGGATTATTATTTAATAATGCTTTTAAAGAGAAGTTGAATTTCAGTGCTTTAACAGTAGGCTGGAAGCAAATATATATATATTTGCATGAAGTTTTTCCTTTTGAACTCAGGACATTGAAATAAAGGAATAGTTTAGGAACAGAGCAGTTTTCTAGATATCTGTGAAAATTACCTAATTTTTTTTATAAAAAAATTTTATTTAAATTCCAGTTAGTTAACATACAGTGTGATATTAGTTTCAAGTGTGTGTACAGTAAGGTGATTCAGTACTTCTGTACATCACCTTGTGCTCATCTCAAGTGCCCTCCTTAATCCCCATCCCCCATTTAATCCATCCCCCATTTAACCCATCCCCCACACACTTCCCCTCTGCTAACCCTCAGTTCTCTATAAGTAAGAGTCTGTTTCTTGCTTTGCTTCTCTCCCCATTTTTATTTCCCTCTGCTTATTTGTTTTGTTTCTTAAATTCTCAGTATCAACTGAGACAGCTAGGGTTAAGGGAAGGAGGAGAAACAAGCCAGTAGTTACTTTTAACAAGTTGTTTTATATTTCCATGAAGTGATACTGATGTTTTTTTTAAGAAGATGTATTGTGACACATGAGGGCCACTGGTCATTATGTAAGCTTCACTTTCCTATAGGCCATTTGTAACATGTGGAGGGGATTATGAAGACTATGAAATACTCCTGATCTAATTAAACAGCTTACCTACATGTCACCTGTGTGCCATAGCTCCCCCTTGTTTGTGTACTGGATAGTTTTCATTTATGATCTATTTAATAGATGGCTGAGAAATGCACTTTCCTTCTCCCAACTGGACCATACATTTAAAGGCATCTCTTCCTCACTTTTTTTTTTAATCAATGATTATTGAATGAGCACAAGATCTTGCTCTAGTTATCTTTTCTCTGTACCTTGAGATGTATTTTCTCTTGCCTTAATGAATCTCTAAATTGAAACTGGAGAGCACTTATTGATACATTAATCATTTTTGCATGCATTTGTGAATATCTGAGACTTTTTTCCATAGCATTCCTGTAAGACAGGCTAAGAAAACAGTATTTATTGTGGATAAAAGTACATGCTTTGAAGTCAGAGTGTCTGTGTTTGAATCCAAGCTCCATGACTTAGTAGCTATATAACTGCAAAGACTCATGACTCCTCTGAGCCTCTATGTTCTTAACTGAAAAGAAACACATATTAGCAGTAGCCACCTATAAGGTTGTTGTGGAAAATATTTGAAAAGATCCACATAAAGCTCCTATTAGTATGTTGGATGCACATTTAGTGCTCAAAAAAGAAAATATTACTGTTACCCCATTCTCCTTTACAGATGAAGAAACCATGATTCAGGAAGTTTAGATTTAAAAGGTCTGAAAAAATCAGTGAAGAAGTTGAACTAGCACTTCAGTTTCTGACCTCTAGTGAAGGGTGGACATGACTATAGGAAATGGGTGTATTTTAAATGATAATTTATATACAAATGCTAAACCTATAAAGAAGAAAAGCATTTTAACAATTTACACATATATCAGTTTAGTAAAAATCAAGGCTAATCTTGTAGACAGTAATCCAATAAATATTTTTATCAATAAAATAAAATTACTGCATAAAATTCTATGCCTTGATTGCTTTAATAGTTTTTTTTCAACTTAAAGGTTAAATATCAGCTGGTTGATTTTCAATTTACAGAATCAGTGAAACAGTCACAAAAATCTTTTTTTATAAACTCAAGCAAAGTATCAACTGCTTCTTAAATTATTTTATGAAAATATTATTATATGTTTTTGAAAATAAGGAAGCAAATAATATTTAATTGCCAGAACCCTAGAGCATTTGAGAAATGGTCTTTTCTTTAATTTTAAATGCCACAGATTCCTTAAGCAGTCTCCTTCAGTTCTGACGCCTTTACTTTACAGAGGAAGAATTTGTAAAGATAAATTTAGGTCAGAGGAGAGAACTTTAGACAAATCAAAGATTAACTCGAGTATTATTTAAATAACTATGTTTTGCATAATGACAGCAAGTTGTTTCACTACTTGTTTATCATCCACAAATTGACTATATGCATATTTACCTTCTAGCATCCTGTTTTTACTAAATTAGGAAAAGCTATGCTGACATTAGGGGATGTTAACTAACTGGACATTTCCGTGGGAAGTAGCCAATCTCTCCAATCTGCAGTCACTTTTGTGTGTGGTGCCAGGTACACCAGATATAGTAGACCTTTGAAAAATTGGGTTACTTCCAAGTAAATTCATGGAAGTTCTAGGAAAAACACTGGAACTGAATTAGAACCTGGGACTGATTTAAATATTCCCTCCAATGATTTTTAAAAAGACACTGAGAGATCAGTTCTTCACAATTTTTCCAAAGAAGCCTACCAGTTGTAAAAACAAGATCCCTAAATTGATTGCAAGTTTCCTAGTACTGTTGTTGCGGGAATTCTCCGCCTTTAGCACTCATGGTTCTTGGTCATGCCTCTTTTGAAGAATGAAGAGATGGACCAGATGAAGGGTGGTGGGCAGTAAAGCAGTTTATTGAGCAATAGTACAAAGCTCCAGGAGAGGGAGGGGACCCGAGAGGATTGCCCTCAAGGTTTCTAAGTTTAGGGTTTTTTTATGAGCTCTTTTGCAGAACTATCTTAAGCAACCAGGGTGTGCCGAGTTGTGCCAACCAGGGCTTTGATCACAGTCTACCTATTAGGTTAATATCAATGTGCTGATGGTGTTTTTTTGCCTGGTATCTGGGGGCTTATGTCTTAACTGCCCCTTGCCCATAATATTGACAAATGCTTTGTGGTTGTCTTATTCTACGATGTTTTGCAGAAGCCATTTCTGCAAAGGCTGCAAAGCAGAAAGTTAGTGTGTTCCTATCCAAGCTGCAAAACTGGATGTTGGTGCTGTTTTATCTTAGCTGGCCCTGACTACCTAACTCCAAACACGGTTAGGCCCAGATATACCACATCATGGAGGTACCTACATCTACGTCTTGCATTAAAAGGTTCCATAGAAAAAGTATTGGTAAGACTGCTCCTTTCTGGTTAAGAGAGAAAATGAGTAGGCTACAACCACTGCCTGAGTTTGAGGCTGTCCAGTTAGCTACTTTTCAGGATTTGAGGTTGATAGGTGCTTGGGCCCTAGGAAAATATTCAGTGATTGTCTCAGTATTGTAAGGATTAACATAATAGCCTAGAAAATGAGCCAACTGCCATTTGATTTAGTTTATGTCAACTTATTGAGCACACATTGCAAGGCTGTCATATTAAATTTTTATTTGGTCTCAACTCCTTAACATGATTTTATCTAGCAATCACACATTGAAATCATTTACTAGATGTATGTAAATTTTAACTTTGGGCATTTGTTTGTCTTTTAAGTTCCAGATGTTGTACAGAACATACAGTGTATGGCAACTAGCTGGCGATCAGCTTTAGTGAAGTGGGATCCACCAAAAAAGGCAAATGGAATAATTACACATTATCTGGTAACAGTTGAAAGGAATTCTACAAAAGTCTCTCCCCAAAATCATATGTATACTTTCATGAAACTTCTTGCCAATACCTCATATGTCTTTAAAATAAGAGCTTCAACCTCAGCAGGTGAAGGTGATGAAAAAACATGCAACATCAGCACACTACCCGAAGCAGGTAACTATTGTGAAACATATAATTAATCTGAAACAGGTAATTTACCTGAAAGAGGTACCTAACCTGAAACAAGTCATTGTTTGTGCCCTGTGTCAGACATTTGTCCATACCATCCGTAATCTTTTCTCTTTCACATTTTTATTTAAATTCCAGTTAACAGTCAATGTAATATTAGTTTTAGTTGTAGAATTCAGTGATTCATCATTTACATGCAACACCCGGTGCTCATCACAAGTGCTCTCCTTAATAACCCATCATCCATTTAATCTATACCCCTGCCCGCCTCCCTCCCAGCAACCCTCAGTTTGGTCTCTATAATCAATAGTTTGTTTTCTGGTTTGCCTCTCTCTCTCTCTTTTCTTTTTTTTCTCCTCTGTTAATCTAGGGTTTTTTGTTTTTGTTTTTTTTTTTTAGGATTTTATTTATTTGAGAGAGAGAGAGAGAGAGAGAGAGAAAGAGAGCTGGGAAAGGGGCAGAGGGAGAAGGAGAAGCAGGCTCCCTGCTGAGCAGGGACCCTGACATGGGGCTCCATCCCAGGACCCCTGGACTATGACCCAAGCAAGCTGAGGGCAGCCACTTAACCGACTGAGCCACCCAGGGTCCCCTGTTCATCTGTTTTGTTTCTTAAATTTCACATATGAGTGAATTCATATGGTATTTGTCCTTATGGCACATTTATCTAATGATATGGAAGAAATATTTAAAAATGTAACACACACATTTTTATGACATGTGTTACCTGAGTACCAGCCATGTAGTACATTGACCCCTCTCCACAACATTAGGAGGTTAAAAGGAGGAAAAAAGAGAAAATCTGCTCTACTGTGTTTCCACAAATATGTATTTCTTATTATCCAAATTGAGTTTATCAAATTATGCTTTATCATAATTTAAAATATGGAATAAACATGTAAGCATTTTGATATTTATCCCTTTTTTGATTTTTCTTTTTTTAATTAAGTTCAATTATCCAACATATAGTACATAATTAGTTTCAGATGTAGAGTTCAGTAGTTCATCAGTTGCATAGAATATCCAGTGCTCATTACATCAAGTGCCCTCCTTAATGCCTATCACCCAGTTACCCCATCCCCCACCCACCTCCCCTCCAGCAACCCTTAGTTTGTTTCCTATAGTTAAGTCTCTCAGTTTGTCTCCCTCTCTGATTTCTTCCCATTTTCCCTCCTTTTCCCTATAATCCTCTGCACTGTTTTTTATATTCCACATATGCCTGAAACCATATTATAATTCTTTCTCTGATTGACTTATTTCCCTCAGCATAATACCCTCCAGTTCCATCCACATTGATGTAAATGGTAAGATTTCATCCTTTCTGATGGCTGAGTAATATTCCATATATATATATATTCATGGATATATATTATATATATATTATATTATATGCATATTATACGTCAACAGCTGGATGGATAAAGAAGATGTAATATATATATGTGTGTGTATGTGTATATATATATATATATATATATATATATATATATATACACACACACATCTTGGCTCTTTCCACAGTTTGGCTATTGTAAACATTGCTGCTATAAACATTGCTGCTGATACAGTTTTTTTTTTTTTTTAATTTTTATTTATGATAGTTACAGAGAGAGAGAGAGAGAGAGGCAGAGACGCAGGCAGAGGGAGAAGCAGGCTCCATGCACCGGGAGCCCGATGCGGGATTCGATCCCGGGTCTCCAGGATCGCGCCCTGGGCCAAAGGCAAGCGCCAAACCGCTGCGCCACCCAGGGATCCCTGCTGATACAGTTTTAATCACTACATTTGTATCTTTGGGATAAATACCTAGTGGTACAGTTGCTGGGTTGTAGGGTAGCTCTATTTTTAACTTCTTGAGGAACCTCCATACTGTTTCCAGAGTGGCTGCACCAGCTTGTATTCCCACCAGCAGTGCAAGAGGGCTCCCCTTTCTCTGCATCCTCACCAACATTTGTTGTTTCCTGACTTGTCAATTTTAGCCATTCTGATGGGTGTGAGGTGGGTATCTCATTTTTTACTTAATTGATTTTATAGAATTCTATATGCTTTCCTGAATTCCATAGCTGCCAAACTCTTTCATATATTCCTTTTCCTATATATCAGCCCTTATCTTGTATATTATTTGAACAAATACATCCAGTTCACTAAGCTCTAGTCCACAAAGAAGAAACCTCTTGCCCTCTCTGACACTGGTCTGACCTACGTCATAATCTCCTTCATCCTTCTACCTTCTCCAGTATTGTACCTGCTTATAAACATAAGTCCGATTCCTTCCTGATCCTTCTACCTTCTCCAGTATTGTACCTGCTTATAAACATAAGTCTGATTCCTTCCTGATGATGCCACTTCCCCAGAAGTCCTCTCTAATAGGGGCTGTGGGTAATAGCATAATTGTTTACTTCTGGCACATCCAGATCTGTTACCTTGGAAACATCTTTTAATTCCTTCCTCCTTTTGAAATCAGCATCACCCAATTTTACTCTACTTCTCTGTCCTTGAGGTAGTAAACCACAGAGCTTTGAGACATGGTGTACCTTCTCCCTGGTTTCCGCATCCTAATCAGCACCCTTTTCTTCTTATGCTTCTGATGCAACACTTCTTTAGACTCCAGTGGTCTCCATGTTCAGCTGGAATGAATGCTTTTCAGCAACACCTATCTCTTGCTCCTTCTATCTCAAACCATGCCATTGTGACTCATCTTCCAGGGGCTTCCCAACTCTGAGAGGATTTCACTGTTTTCATCAGAGACTGGCTGATGAACAGTGGTATTAAAAAAAAACAAACAAACAGAAATGGTTTACCTATATTAGCTATAAATTTGCCTTTTCTAACTCTCCTAGCTGCCCCATAATCTTCTATATATCCTTTGTTTATACTTTGTCAATTTTCCATAGGAGAATCCTGCTTTCATTTTGAACAGTATCATCTGTAAATGATGTGACTATTCATTTTATTAAAATCAGTGATCCTGACTTGACCTCCTTCAAAATTTAAAGATTTTAAATCTTTATTTATGCTCTCAAGATAGCTTCTCAAGGACATCATTACCTTCCTCTTTTCAGGAATCTAGCTTCTTATGTTTGTTTCAATATCATATGTTTTCTAGAACATTACTCCATCAGTTCATTCTACTTTCTCCTGCATTTTCTCTCTCTCTCTCTCTCTCTCTCTTTCTCTCACAAACACACACACACACACACACACGCACGCACACACTCACACAAATGCACATCGGTAAATTGTTAGAAAATTTCAGTTGAAGAACTAGTTCGTGTATCAATCCTAACATGTAGATTTGGGTACTTGAAGCATAGAGATAAGAATGAAAGGCACAAACTGAAGGAGATGGCCCAGGATACTCCAAATGTTTTACTTTTTCTTGTCTAGAAAATGCACCCCAGAATTGATCACCAATGAAAATCTGGCTTCTATTTAGCTTTTCATTCTTATGCTTCTCTACTGCATTTCCTCATTTAGCTGATGCCTCTAGCCAAATGTCATTTTTTCAGTACATTAGATTTCATGTGTTCAAGTCAAAGAACATTTATTAAACTGTTGCTACTTGCTATGGGTAATAATTGATTAGATTCTCTGTTTTTAAACCTACTCAACACTTTCTCATGATCAAATTGCTTTGCTCCCTGAAGCTATATTGTCCTTTTCCTTTTCTATGTCACACAAAATTGTATTCATTCTTAAAAGCCCAATTTTAGTGTGTGTGTATGTGTGTGTGTGTGTGTGTGTGTGTGTGTGTGTGTGTGTCTGTGTGTTTTAAATTCTTCAATGGCAGGCTAAGCTTTAAAGCCACAGATTCCTGGACTTCACTCCAGACTTGCTGAATCATAGCCTCAAGAGGTGATGCCCAGGTCTGTACTTTTAAGCATCTCTCTAGGTGATCTGATTCTCTGTAAATTTTGGGAAGTACTGGAGTAGATTACCCATGAGCTTTGATGGTGATAGCAGTGAGAATAAGCATTATCAGAAATCTCTAGAAAGGAGTGATAGGCATTTCCCTAGTAGGTAGGGAGCAGACCATTGCTATTCAGAGTCTGGCAGAAGGAAATATGGTCAAATCCAGGCAGATGGTCTGCATCAGGTGGTCTAGGATGAGGTAAAATAGCCTTGTCATTGGACAGAAGTTTAGTCTCAGAGAACTGGACAAAAAGGACAGGCCAACAATTCTGAGATAAATGAGAGGTTCAAGACCGAAAACAAGGCAGAAGACTCGTTAGAGAGTCCATGGGTATTCAAGATGACTGCTTCATCACAGGAACAGAGCAGAAGTTCCATTAGTAGAATGGATCTACTAGAACACATAATCTGATAGACGGATCTACTAGAACACGGTCTAAGAACACATAATCAAAATAGTAATGTGCATTTGATATAGAGACACATGAATGTCAGGTAATGTATTTGTAAAAAAAATAAAAATAATAAGTATTTGAATTGGATCTTAACTCAGAGTTTAAAGACAACTTGAGTGAAAACCGAAGGGAATCTACATCAATGAATTAGGCAGATATTAGATACATGATTGTGTGTGCTATGTACTCACACTGAAGACAAATGTTTCTCAAAGTTTAGACTTTTAACTCCCTGTATCAGAATGTATTTCCCTCAGGCCCTACTCCAGACCTATGGAATCAGAATTTGGAAAGTAAGACTCACAAAAAAATCTACATTTAAACAACATACATGGGTAGGACAGTGCTGAAATTAGAGATGTACTCTAACCCATTTTAACCTTTCTGCTCACAGGGTATATGTCCAGTTTGTCTTTTTTTTACTCACAGTTCCTAGCAGATACCCTGGAAATTATAGACACTCATATGTTTGTAGAAGAAAGAAATGAATTGTTTTCTTATGAAATCTATAATTTTCCATAAGGGATTTATTCTATTGCAAAATATTATTTCCACATTTCCACCAGGCAAAATTATAGATATTTTCTCCCGTGCAAATGTAGAAGTATTTTTAATTAAGGAGAGTCATTCATATGAAACATAAGTATTAATTAGTACTACAAAAATAATTAAATAAATTTTTCATCTTTAAAATTAAGTTTCAGGTCTAGCATGTAATTATATTTCTGATTACAATATTTTTTAGGTAAATGCTTTTATCTGGGTTCACATGAATTGTTTGTTGATTAGACATTAGTAAGAACTGGAGATTCATTGTTCAGAATGGAAACAGTTTTATAGCTGTTGCAAAGTTCTAATTTATAGTGGTCTAAGATTAGTCACGGTGTATAGTCAGCTCTGAGTCACTGACTTTGTACTTATTTTTGACATAAAGTAAAATCAAATTTGGCTCACTCTCTCACTGCCTGGTGTCTGACCTTAACATTCCTTCCAGGGATTATTGTGTATTTTTCTCAGTGTAAACTTGGTCATATCTGGGCACAGTTAAACATGCATCATGATGACTGAATTTATGAGGAGATTAGTGTTTAGTGTCTAAGCGGGTTCCACTGTCACAGTCAAACATGTTGGAATAGGGCAAATATAGATGAAGGCCCCAAAACTTGGTACTTCTAACAGTATTTTATGTCAAAATATATCATATGTACCAATAAAAATATTATAGCAAGTTCATATGCACAGAGAACTGAACTTTTAGAATCTCATATTAACTCAAAATCCATCACTTATCCATATGATTTTCAAATCTTAGTAAATGTGGTGATTTAATATTGAGTTTTTAAAACTTTTTTTCTGGAAGATAATTTTACAGTATGGATTTATTCAAAGCTCTTCCGAGTTAAGTAATTTCCAATCAAACAATAAGAATAAGCTACACCCCTTGGATGTCCAAAATTTAATTGAGGGAAAGTAAAATACACATATGTGGTTTTTAGGAGTGTTATTTTCAGCAGTGATTTCTTCATTAGTTTTAATCCAACAGAAGGTGTCAGGCACCTGTAGGGACCCACTGGAAGTCCACTGAACTAGCAAATATATTAATGATACAGTATGATTGAATTGGAATGTGTTCAATTTCCCTATTTTTCTTTTTCCTTCTACTCTTGGTTATTTGAAAAAACCCATAATGACAAACTATCCATATACATATATTTACATATTTTAATATATAATATTATATATAATATGCTACCTATATTAATAGAATTATACATGTTATATATTTTAATATATTACCTACAGTAATATATTCATAAACTCTAAATCCTCTTTGCAAAGTCCTGACTATGATCCTTTAAGAATTATTTAAGAGATGTATCTGTTATGCATTTTATTTGAATCCCTATTTTGTGGGCCTCTCTTAGCAGTGAAGAGATTACTGGGCAAACTGTGATTATGACTAAATTTGATTTCCATTTACCAGCTTTTTAAAAAAAATTTATATCTTTACAAAAATGTATACCATTCTCAAATACCATTGAATAGACTGAATGTGGGTGGTAAAAGTGTTCCTCAGGGTTGCAAATAAATGCACTATTTCAAAAGTTCACTTTTTCCTTTGTCTACATCCCACTGGCATTGCTCTCCTTATCCATCTCCTCAGCTGAGGTAAGAAATCAAGCATGTAGGAAAATTGCATGAACCTGTTTGTTCTTAAGCAAGTGAATTGACACATTCTACTTACCAGTCAGTAATTGCTGAAAGCATAAAAGCCATTATAGTTGCCTGTCACAGATCAGAAAGAAATAGCTATTAGCATTGCTACTCTAATTGAAATGCAAGTGTTTTATAAAGTATCCCTCATATGGACTTAAGTATTAAACATAATACTTTTCTTAAGAGTGAACATCAGGTGAGAAGTATCTTTTACACTTATAGTGTGAAAATTTGACCAATATATACTTACTTAATGCTTACTATGTGCAGGCTCTGTGTTTGGGGTTTAAGATTCAAGTTCAAATCCCAGATAGCATCAGTGATCTCTGCTGTGTGCATCCAAATAACTCCACCATTATTGCAAAGACATATCCAATATATATAAAGCAATTAAATTAAAAACTATATTAATACATTAGTAATTGTGTGGATTGAAGATTAAATTAAATAGATATTCAAGACAAATAGATTTTATTGAAAGCTATGTTGAAGAAATGGAATGTTCTTAGATGTTAGGTGTTGCTCATTGGCAACTTCAGAATTTCTTTGTAGGAGAAGCTTAGATTTGGAAACCTAATGGGAAATGATAATATGGTATTGAACCCTGAGTTTCATAGGCTGTTACACTACTGTTTGCTTAGATTATCTGATACAGATAAATAAAATAACCAAGTTTTTTAAAATATTTTTTTTTGTTGTTCCTCAGTGTGCTGTGAGAAAATGTCATAGGACATGTCAAAGAATGTATTTCATTTTATTTGAGCTATATAAATGGTATAGAGAACTGAAGATTATGGGTATGCTAAGGCACTCATGGTAAGCCACCCTGTGGCAAGATCATTATTCGCAAAATAGTGAGATTAATAGGGAGAGGGAAGTAAATATGAATTCTAAGAGAAAACACCCGGTGGGATAAAGGAATGTAATATGAGGGGTCAGGCTGAGGTGGAAGCCTGAGTAGAGCAGGGGACATTGTGTTGGAAAGAGTGTAGGAAGGGAAGTTGAATAACTTAAGTGGGGCTTACTTTGCTCTTAGTTTTGCATATTTGTAGCAGAAGTTTGAATATAATATCATGGAAAAGTGAGAAGTCTGCTAAATTTAAAATGGGAAGCAACATAAGTAACTCTAAAAATAGTGATTGTTTTTTGACCATTGTCCTAAAAGACTGCAGTACTTTTTAGAAGAAAAATTTGTTCATTACATAGTTACTGAGCAACTCAAGTCGTAAAAAATAAAATCCTATGGGTCATTTCAATAGCCCTTAGGGTCCTTTGTAACCTCCCTTCTCTTCCCCTAGTTATGTATGGTCTCTACCTTTATCTTTTGAAAATTTGTCCTCAAAGGCAAACCCTTTAAAGAGGATCTGATTTATTTATAATTGAACCTCCTCTCACCTAGAGTTTTCTGTCCTCTTTATCTGCTTTATTTTTTTATATTGTACATAGCATTGTCTATGGACCTGTCCTCATTACAGTGCATGTTCCATGAGGATAGGGATTTTTGTGTAGTTCACAGCTATTTCCAATGTTTAGAAATTTGTCTGGAATACAGTGATAATGAATAATATTATGAAATTGAATGAATCACTAATCAATCAATACACAGTCCTAGGAAAGTGATAAGCACACAGTGAACACTTAAGATGCATACTTTGGGAGCCTAAATAGAAACTTATGGCTATAAAATTATTTTTAGATGATTATATGGTAAAATATCTAAGAAAGGTGTATCTTCTAGAATATATTTTTTAATTAAATTTCTTATTTTGAGATAGTTGTAGATTCACATGCAGTTATAAAAAGTAATTCAGAAAAATTCTATGTTCCCTTTGGGCAGTTTCTCCCCATAGTAACATCTCGTAAAACTATAGTATGTTATCACAACTACCATATTTACATGAATGTGATCAAAATAAAGAACATTTCCATGAAAATAATCCCTCATGTTACCTTTTTATAGCCACACTCAAGTCTTGTCCCTTAACCCTCTAACAACCACTCATCTGTTCTCCATTTTCTATAATTTTGTCATTTTTGATTAATATTTTCATGTGATTTTCTTCATTATCTTATTAATATAGTGGGTTATATTGACTGATTTTCTAATATTGAACAAGCATTTAGTGTTGGAATCAACCTCACTTGATCATGGTGTATTTATTTTTATATATTATTGATTTATATTTGTTAATATTTTGTTAAGGCTTTTTACATCTCTATATTTATGAGAGATATTGGTCTGTAGTTTTGTGAGGGTTTTTCCCCACTGTCTTTGTCTAGTTTCAATATTAGGGTAACATTAGTTTCATAATATGAATCTCTTCTCATTTCTAGAAGAGATTGTATAGAATTGATACTAATTCTTTTTTAAACATTCAGTTGAGTTCTCCAATGAAAGACTTTGGTCCTACAGATCTCTTTTTGAGGAGATTTTAAATTATTTTTAAGTGCTCTCAGGATGCTAAATTGGATCTGAAATGTGATATCAAACCAACTATAGAAAGTGGTACTTCTAATAATCCATATGCCAAAAAGGAAATCTCAAGAGAAATAAAGAAATACTGTAAACTAAAATACATTGAATTGAAGTAAAATGAAAATACAATGTCAAAATGTGTGGGACACAGTTAAAGCAGTGAAGAGAGGGAAATATATAGCATTGAATGCATACGTTGGAAAAAAGGAAACATCTTAGATCAATAATTTAAGGTCACTGTCTCCTCCACTACAGCCTAGAAAAAGAAAAAGAAGCGCAAAGCATGCTGAAAGAAGAAAGAGAATAATAAAAATAGGAGCAGAAATCAGTGAAATAAAAAAAAAACATGAAACAGTAGGAAAAATCAGTGAAAAAAAGAGCTGATTCTTTGAAAAGTTAAAACTAACAAAACCTCTAGCATGCCTGACAATGAAGAAAGGAAGACACAAGTTACCAATATTTAGGAATGAAGATACCACAGACACTACCAATGTCAAAAGGATAATAATGAAATAATACCAACCACTTTACACACAAAATTTTTACACCTTAGGTGAAACAAACTCATTGCTGGAAAATTAGAACTTCCACAGCTCACCTAATTTGTGAATAGCCCTATCATTATTAAGGACATTACATTTGTAATGATTTCCTGTGACCCACTCTGGTAGAGAAAGGGAGATCACCTTTCCATTACTGGCAGGTGAGGGTAGGAATCCAAGTTCCCCCCTCACCCTCTGCTGACACCCCAGGGAAGAATGCTGAGTGGACACAGGAAAGAGGGCTACCCACTAGGCCTCCACTGAGGAGGTCTCTTGGCTGTAGCTGGGAAGGTAGGAGTTCCTAATCACTGTTCCTCACATGGTTCTCCAACAACATGGTAGAGGGGTCTTGTTACTTCTGGAAAGAGTATAAGTTCTAGCTTCTTATTTTGCCTTCTCCAGCCTTACCCTGTCAAAGATGGTTGGGGTGCCTCAGTAGCTAGGGCAGAAGACTAGGTTCCCCATTTGACCTTTGCTGTCATGAGAAGGAGTGGGGCCACAGTTTTCTCCTGTGGTTTTGGGTAGAGCTGTGACTGTCTGAAAGTTTTTTGTCTCACTAGGCTACATTGTTTCTTGGCTAGAGAGAGCAGGCTTTTATTAGGGCTTTTTTGGCCTGAGCTAGTTGGTATTTGCAAATTGCTGGCTTTGAGGATATACGAGGCAAAAAGAAAATCCAGAGAACTCACCACTGTGCTGTTTCTTGGGTCCTGATTTCCCTAGTTGCTCTATCCTTTCTCCACTTTTCAGTGTCTTCTTGTGTCTGGTTTATATTTAATGTACATGGTTTTAGTTGCAATTACTGGAAGGAGTGAGGAGAAAACATCTACTCCATCTTCTCCAGAGCAGAAGTTCATATAGGGATATATTTAATGGTTCTAAGTAAGTGTCTTTGCTGCAAGTATTTTCACCATGATCAGATCATTTTTACCCTGTAAGGCAATTTTTCCAAAAAAGATAAAAATAACTGGTTTCACTTCTCTATTGATACAGTACTCCCATTTTTATGTTATATAAATCTTAGCCAGTTCCCATAACGGTCTATACAATGGCACAGAGTTTTTTTTTTTTTTTTTTTTTAATTATTTTTTTATTTTTTATTTATTTATGATAGTCACAGAGAGACCGAGAGAGAGGCAGAGACATAGGCAGAGGGAGAAACAGGCTCCATGCACCGGGAGCCCGATGTGGGATTCGATCCCGGGTCTCCAGGATCGCGCCCTGGGCCAAAGGCAAGCGCCAAACCACTGCGCCACCCAGGGATCCCAACAATGGCACAGAGTTTTGAACCCACATTTCCCCTAGAACTTTGGAGCATCTATCAGTGGACATCTGACAAAATGCTAAGAACAAACAATGGTGCGGAAGGCTTTCACAACTCAATACAAAGCTCACTTAGAAATATGCATCCAAGTATTTAGAAATTGATATATCTTTTAATGAAGGAAGACATTTTAGCAAAAAAAGAAGAAGAATGAGATGCTGTACATGAAAATGAATCAACAAGCAGAAGAATGTACAACACTATGAATAAGAAACTTTGACAAGTGCTTAGGTACAATCTAAAAAATAAAATCTGTTATTTGTGCAGTATTTCCATGAGTCTACACTATACATTTTAATGTATTCAAATATTTAGTATTTTGCCATAAAGTCTTTCAAATTTTGTCATTCATTTTAATGCCTCATTATGTCCTTTTTAATGAATGTCCTTTTATTTTTCATGATTTTATCTTTTATGACAAAATTGCTTGACAGCCAATCAGTTATGTTTCAACGATGCTGGCAGCAAAGATGCTTACAGCAAAAATTCTGATTATGATGCTTAATATCATGCATGGTATCTTTTGTATCCATCTATTCAAGGTGATGTTATTTAATATGTATGAAGTAGTATATGCTAGGGACTATGGGAAAACTGTGATGAAACAAATTTATTTCTTGTGCTTTTAAAATTTAGAATTATCTTCATTGGACCTCAGAGATAACTTCATTCAGTCATTTCATTTGGCAGACATGGAAAATGAAGCACACAGGTTAAGTATCTACTAAGTGAGCTATAACTAATTATTAGCAGAACTACCACGGATCCAAGAACTCTTTCTACTGGAAAGAGTGACCCTTACCTTAGAAATTCAATGCATCATTTGCATTTATTGGAATTAGAATAGTTTTCTTCTGTTTTTTCACAATATCTCAATAGAACTGTTATGGAGAGGGGAGATTTAGGTCCCTTGTAATGAGTTTCCTCATTAATTTGTGCAGATATATTTATGATGTAACTATATACATACTTTTGCCCAAATATGGATTTAAAATTCAGGAAAACTCAATTTCTATCATCAGATATGTGCTTACCTATAATACCAAAAATACTATAATACTAAAAATATTAATGTAAAATACTGAAGCCATTCTGGGAAACTTTTAGGGCTCCTAGACATGTATCGTGTTTTTTATCCTGGATCAGTTCCAGAGGTGTAATGTTTGCCATTGTAAAATTGTCTTAGGTATCAAATTCTAAATTTAAAAGTCCTTTTAAATATAATTCCATTTGTAAAAAATGAATTTGAGTTTCTCTGCATAATTCTCCTTGACCCCATAGATGCTCTAATACCTTTCATTAAGTAGACTCCAGGCATTACTCCTTTCTTCATCCCAGCTCCAGCTAAAGACAGCTGTTCTTCAAGCAACATTTTTATTAACTTATTTAAGAACTGGGACATATCTTATTACCCTATTTTCCATTCCTGTCCTATGCAGCTGTAGCTGGTACTTTTCATAACAGCCTCTACATATTAACCTCCTCCCCCATTTCACTCCATTTTTTTTCTTATTCCCTTTTACTTTCTTTTTTACATAAATTAAGGATGTGTGTGTGTGTGCATGCAAGAGCCTTTTCTCTCTTTATCTCCAGTACCCTATTACTTGAAAGTTTCAGGAATGTGCCTGTTGTTTTTGTGAGATTATAAGCTTCAGGGAAAAACCATTTATGAATGGTGTAAAAACTCTGAAATGTAAAATAAATGACTTTAAATGATAGCAAAATTTCATTAATAATACTACATTTAGACTCAATTTAAAAATAACACAATAAGAATATAAAAAAGCTTTGAACAAATAGAAGGTTGTGCAAATTATTGTTAACTTCAACTTAGTGAATTTCAAATATTACAAGTTTCATGATATATAAGAAAATAATTTTTGGTCAGAAAGCTATTTTATAAATATAAGGCATGCATAAATAGCAGCCCATATAGGATTAAACATTTTCAAAATTCAAGTAAAGAAATAATGCTTCTTAGTATATTAATGTCATCATTGCAATTTGAATGTTTACCACCTAGTATTCATTGCAACCTCGAATAAATCACCCATTAGTTCTGTGTTTGGACACTTTATTATGACAAATTATTACTTTAAAAACAATTTGCAATGTTAGTATTATTCCATATGGATCACAATAATGAAATCTATACCAATTAAAAGATACATTAAAAATCAGTAGCCTAATTTTCTAGTTTGTTAGTAATTAGATTAGCCTACTTTAGAAGGGATTTTTTGAAAACCAAGATCCTGTTTGTAATTTTTAAAATGCAGCTACATTAATATTTGTTATGTAGGAGAAGTCTAATATTTTTAAAGTTTAGATCTAAATTTTAAAACTTTGTATTTATGGTGTTATTACAGAGAAATGGTTAACTGTAAAGACATGCGCCTTGAAAGCTGGATAGAATGTTAATCTCACAAGTACTATTTTTTGTACTTTTTTTTTTATAGGAGTTCGATTTGCTAACATATAATATAACACCTAGTGCTCATCCCATCGAGTGCTCCCCTCAGTGCCCGTCACCCAGTCACCCCAACCCCCCCGCCCACCTCCCCTTCCCCTACCCCCTGTTTGTTTCCCAGAGTTAGGAGTCTCATGCTTTGTCAACCCTCTCTGTTATTTCCCACTCATTTTCTCTCTTTTCCTCTATAATCCCTTTCACTATTTCTTATATTCCCCGTATGAGTGAAACCGTATAATGATTGTCCTTCTCTGATTGACTTACTTCACTCATCTCACAAGTACTATTAGGAATTTGCCTGAAGACTGAATAATTTCCAAAAGATAGTTGAAAGTATTTGTTGACTACTTGGGCTAATCTGTAAGGCTTCTTCTCTACTATGGACATATGAAAAATACAAGAAAGCTCATCACCATTTTATTCTACTAACATCTAGATTTATAAAACATTAGCTAGAAGGGATTAGTGTCTAGTATTTTTAAATTCTACATAAATGTAATATATAACTTACTTTGGATATTATTACTATACTTTTATGGGAAAGCTTTTTTTCTTTTCATGTGATTGTTTTCCTTTTTATGTTTTTTATTTGTGGGAAATTATTATGTATATAATGAAATGCACAGAACCTAAGTGTACAACTCAGTGGGTCTTCAGAAATGCATATCCCCATGAAACACCATTCAATAACATATAGAACATTTCCAACTCCCACTGAAAACTCCCTTGGACAGCCACTCTCCCAGGCAACACTGTCCTGATTTCAGTCAGCAAAAGCTATGGCCAATTGTTCTTGAGTTGTATGTACTCTTGAATGTCTGGTCTATTTCTTTCAACATAATTGCGAACTCACGTTCTTGAGGGTTTCAGTTTTTTTTTTCTTTTACTATTGAGTAATTTTCCATCATATGAATATTCCATTATTTGTGTGCCTGTTTTTCTGGATATGTAGGTTCTAAATTAAATATGATGAATAAAACTGCTATAGATATTTTTGTTTAAATCTTTTCTTGTAGAATGACTGGGTCATAGTCTAGATGTATGTTTGTGTTCAAGAAACTGACAGTTTTCTAAAGTGGTTGTCCTATTTTAAATATATACCTAACAGCAATATGTGAAAGTTCTAATTCCTTCTCAGTCTCAGTATCAGCAGAATTTGGTGTTAACAGTCTTTATAATTTCAGACATTCTAGCTCATGTAAAGAATTTCTGTCATTATTTTTAAGTCTTATTTTCATATCAGTGATGATTAATGATGTTAAATCCTCTTTCTATGAGTTCGACTGTTTTAGATTCCACACTTTATCTTTCTGTGTCTGGCTTAGTTCACTTAGCATAATGATTTTAAACCTTTCTTCTTTTCAAGTATAATCATTTATAGTGATGTCTCCTCCTGACAATTTTACATCAAAAATTTTGGCTTTTTACTTTCAGATAAAAATATTTTCTAATATCCTTTGCAATTTATTCTTTGAGCTATGGTTACATAAACATGTTTAATTTCTAATTATTTGGGATTTTCTAGATATTCTCATGTCATAAATTTTTAATTTATTGTCATTGTCAGAGAATATATCCTTAAGACCTAATCTTTAAAAAATTGTTGAGAAATTCTCTATGGCTCAGCATATGATTTATAGTGTTGAATTTTTCTTCCATGAGCACTTGAAAATAACGTATATTCTTCAATTGTTGGCCATAATGTTTTCTCTATTAGTTCAAGGTGTTTGCAGATATTTTGCAGATCTATATCCTTACCACCTTCCAGCCTAATTATTCTATCAATTATTAAGAAAGGAATGTTAAATATCCCACAATGATTGTGGATTCATCTGTTCCTTCTTTCAGTTCTGTCACTGTTTGGTTCATGTCCTTCAAAATTTGTTTTTATAAAACATGTGCATATTTGTCTTCTATCTTTTTTTTTTTTTTTGTCTTCTATCTTTGGGAATACTCTTTGTCTTAAAAGTTCTTTTGTTTGATATCAATATAGGCACATGCTCTTTAGTTTATTGTTTGCATCATATATCTTTTTCTATCCTTACTTTGAATTATTTGTATCGTATTTAAATTGTATGCCTGGTGACAGCAAAGTATGCCCATGTGGACAGCATCTAATTGGGCCTTTCATTTTTATTTTGACTGGCAATCTCTGCTTTTTAAATGGAGCATTTAACCCATTTATATTTAAAGTTATTATTAATTTTGTTGAATTCAGTTCTACTGTTTGTTATTTGTTTTGTCTTATCTCTTTTTTAGTTCCTCTCCTGTTTCTTTCTTGCCTTCCTTTAGGTTAATTGAATAATTTTAGCTTTCTTTTTTTTTTTTTTAATTAATTTTTATTGGTGTTCAATTTACCAACATACAGAAAAACACCCAGTGCTCATCCCGTCAAGTAATTTTAGCTTTCTATTTTAATTCATCTGTTGTATTTTTAGCTTCTTTGTCTTATTCTTTTTAGTGGTTGCTCAAGGGGATTACAATAGATTTTTTTACTTTGCCATAGCTACTTAATATCATACAACCTCACATAAAATATATGAAATTACAGGGGCACCTTGGTGAGTCAGTTAAGCGTCCCACTCTTGATTTTGGCTTAGCTCATAATCTCGGGGTTGTGAAATCAAGCCCCAGGTTGGGCTCCATGCTGGGTATGGAGCCTGCTTAAGATTGTCTCTCTTCCTCACCCTCTCTTCCTCCCCTGCCCCCACTCTAAAAAAATTATATATATATATATATATATATATATATATATATATAAAACATATATATGAAGTTGCAAAAGGACAGTTCCATGTATTTTGCCATACTTTGTGCTATTCATGTAATTCATTTGATATCCATATATTTTAAATAATTTACATATATGTACAATGTAAAGTCCACAATTTATTGTACTATTTTTACTTACAGAGTGAGTAGACCTCTAAATAGAGAAAAGATCACATATCTTTTCTATGTAATTACTGGTTTTAGTGCTCTTTATTATGGTATCATTTCATCTAGTGCCATACATCTAGTGTCATTTCCCTTTAACTTTCTTAAGACTTTCTTCTAGTTCAGATAGGCTGACTTCAAATTCTCTCAAATTTCATTTACTTAAAAATAGATTTATTTTGCTTCCATTTATGAAAAAATTTTTCACTGGATATAAAATTCTGGGTAGGTAATTTCCCTCTACTTTCCCCCAAGTATTTTTCCCCTTAAAGACATCGTTCTTTTGTCTGTGATACATGTTATTTTCTTCTGGCATTTCTCAGGATCCTTTTTCTTTATCTTTTCTTTAAGGCAGTTTGTCAATGATATGGCTAGTGTACTTTTTGTTGCATTTGCTTTGCTAAGGGCTCATTTAACTTTTTGTATTGGTAAACTAATATTTTCCTGAAGTTTGAGAAATTTTTGGCCATTATTTTTTCAAATATTTTTCTTTCCTCTTCTATCCTATTTTGACACTCCAATTATAATCTCTTGATATTATCCTTTCAATTTCTGAGGCTTTATTAAATTGTTTCACTTTTTTTCCTATGTTCATCAGATTGGAGTTCTGTTGATGTTTTACCAAGTTTATTGACTGTCTTCTGCCATTTTTACACTGTGTTGTATAAATCCAGTGAATTTTTCATTTCAGATGTATCTTTAAGTTCTAGAATTTTTGTTTAGTTCTGTATTTAATTATCTCAATTTCTCTGCTGAAATTCCCTATTTGGTTTCTAATTATGATGGTGTTTTCTGTTAAGTCAAATTTAAAATATTTATATAGGGATCCCTGGGTGGCTCAACGGTTTGGCACCTGCCTTTGGCCCGGGGTGCGATCCTGGAGTCCCACATCGGGCTCCCTGCATGGAGCCTGCTTCTCTCTCTGCCTCTCTCTCTCTCTCTCTCTCTCTCTCTCTCTCTGTGTGTGTGTGTTTATCATAAATAAATAAATAAATAAATAAATAAATAAATAAATAAATCTATCTTTAAAAAATAAAATATTTATATAGTTTGAAATTGCCTTTCTTCTAATTCGTCCACCTGAATTATTCTATGATCTCTTTCTATTGAGCACTTTTTCCTCCTGAGTGTGAGTCACATTTTCCCATCAGTAGTAATTTTCCTACTTGCCCAGTAATTTTTAAACTTATACTGGACATCATTGGTGATGTATTGCAGAAACTCTGGATTTTGCTATCTTGCTCTGAAGAGTGTTTGGTTTGTCTTCTAACAGACTATTAAATTACTGAGTGGTAATTTTGTGAATGTGTGGTTTTGATTTCTCCATTATTTACAGAAGAAATCCTTAATGTGGAGATGTGGAGTAAAGTCAAATGTATGGCCATTTAGGATTTTAATACAAGGCCTGTGCCACCTACCAATCCCTTAATTTAGTGGAATTGAAACTCCAAATTCTGTCTCCTTTGCACTGGGAAGCAACAAAAATTTCTACTCAGTTTTGCATCTGTATCTTTCCACTGTGTTCCTCAGTGTGTCCTTCATACATGTACAATTAAGAGATTAGCCAAGGATTGTAGACCCAGAATTTAGGTCTAACCCCTCTTTGGCTCCCTCCTTCTCCAGCTACATTGGCAATCTCATATGCCATTCCATAATACCTCAAGCCAAAAGCTGATTGTATGTTTCTTTGTTTCCTACAGGATGTGTAGTTGTTATCTGCAGGAGAATTAGTCTGATAAAAAACTATTGCTATACCATCAGAACAGATCCTCAACCTTACTACTTTTGGGCATTGGAATATTTTGATATGAATTTTCAGCTGCTTCTGCAAAATTATTTTTTGCATGATTTTGACACCTCCAGTCATACTAAACACTTTTATATAAAATAGCCTTACTGAATTTTTTGTGATAGGCACACAGAAAGGTGGTTTATGCTGCTATAACATACATGACTCTAAAATAAACATATATTTTCATTCTTAAAAATATTTTGGCAATCGGGATTTTTCTATTGGTTACTTTATTTTACAGAGTCCCTAATCTCACCCCATCCTTTCATCCTTTCTCCTTTATTGATTGTTTCTCTTTCCATCTCTCCTTTTGTTTTCTCTCTCTCCCTCTGTGTGTGTGTGTGTGTGTGTGTGTGTGCGCACATCCACATGTGTGTGTTACAGAATCCTGGAAAACTCCAAATTCTTCTCTTTCTTTTATAGAGCTTTCCCCAAACTTTAGAACTAGGACCCCTTTTATATATTTTAATCTATCAAGGTTTTCTGTACAGCTACAATCTTAGAAAATAGGAACGGTTTCAGGTAGCATTGCATTACAATCAGCATTGGTGACACTTTTTCATCAATCAACATTTGGTAGAGCATTGGCGATGTTTTCTTCTTGAAATCTGTGCATGCATCCATTCATTCATTTGTTGACTTATTCCTTTATTTGTTAAACAAATATTTCTCAAGTATCAATATATGCCAGACATTATTGGCTGAGTTTTTTTATTATTTATTTTTCCCATTCTGCTTCACTGCCCATTAACTACTAACTTGACAGAGGCTAAGTTTTTCATCATCTACTGTTGTGATACTATATATACAAATACTCCCCTTAAATGTTAATTCACTCTTATGATTTCCAAGCTTATATATGTTTATTTATCCCAAATTGGCTTTTCTTGACCTCTTAGGCTAACCAAATATTCTCCTCCTATGATATCTCTATTCATGTTAACAAGATATGAAACTGATATGTCATTTAGTCATATCCATTCTCAAGCAAATCCCCACAAACCAATATATCTTTCTCATTTCTTCATTAGTGTCTATGATTCAATTTCATCTCCAGGTGTTATAGGGTTGTACTTAATAAACAACTAACTCTGCTATGTAATTACTACCCTAAGAACTACTTCTGATAAACGATTTCAAATCAAAGTTGTCACTTTTGATGGACATTTTTGTGAGATGGCTTGGTATATAGTGATGTCAAACTACTGACTTTATAAAACAAATCAACTCATTTTCACTCCAAACAGAAAATATATAGCCCATTTTCTTTGCAGCGTTCTCCAAAAACAAAACAAAAGTTTTAGTGAGATATTTTTATAAATAAGTTATGTATTCATCAATACTTGATTTAAACACTAATATTATTATATTATAGACACTTTAAAAATGTTTAGGAAATTTTGTCCTGCATATAGGTACTTTCCCAATTCTCTTTCATTCAAGTGGAATATTTAAGATGACTTTATCTGGCGCACCAATAAAAGAGTGTGTCAACCCAAATTCCCAGTTTCATACTACCACCTAAAATCATTTTTATATAGCATATTTTGATAAATTCTAGCCCAGTTACTCCAAAATCTATCTCTATATTAAACTAGACTGCTAGAGGGAAGAATGTCTGAACTGAATAATTAGAATCTCTGAAGAAATAGTTTTGCAAAAACATGTTTGATAGTTATTCTGTTCACTCACATTGAGAGACATTGTAAGAAAGAGCCAAGTTAAAGATACTTAGCATTTACTATGTAAGGATGTTGTTGAGGATATTGTTCATTAAATTACATGACAACCTGTTTATTTGATTTTTTTTTTTTGCGAGAGAAACACATCTTTCATCTCAGAACCAGAGATAATTGCATTTTCTTGTTTATTTGTTTTTATTTACAATCACAAAAGATTTAAAGTCTTGAGTTTTTCCTTTGTATTATTTTCTGTAACATAGAGCTGAGTCATAGCCTACCTCTAGGAAGTATACAGTGTACATTATATTTCTGGGTTCATTCCATATTTTACTCCTATATCCTTTCTGCCCAGTAAATAAGCACATTCTGCTGACATTCTTTGCCTTTTTACAAAACTCTATTTCCTAATTATTCTTGTTATTTTAATCTGCATTGCACTGCATATATACAACATCTAACCAGTTTCTATCAAATTCTACTTTTCCTAATAACTAGCTACATGGAGGCTCAAGCTTTTCTTTAAGTTTATACTTTACCAGTTAATCTCTGTTGATTGTTCTCTATTCCCTAATAGAGTTTACGTAATCACCTAAACTCACCTCTTAAACTTTCAGTACCTTTCAATAATACACTTGATGGCCTCCTCTTTTTTTCTTATTACTTCATTAAACCTTCTTTTCTCCAGTCTAGTATACTTTCCAGATCTTGACAATTTGTAGTTAGTTATATCTTTCTCATACTTAATGTACTTAAACATCTTTTCTTCCACGTATCTACTGATTCCTAATTGTTCCTTCAAATTATAGCCCCCAGATATTCTCTTTCCTTGAAACATTTCCTTAAGCATCACCTATTTGTGGTGGTTTCTATTGGCTTAATTACTTTTCAGATATATGTGAAAAGCAGCTTATTCCGCAAGACTTATAATGACTTGCCTACACTGTTCAATGTGAATGATCAGTAAATGTTATTAATTAAATTCAAATTAGTGCAAAATTGATATCTGCTATGCTGAAATTGTTTTTTTGCGCTCAACTTTGTAGGAATTTCTATTTTTATATTGATTCGTATTATGTTAGTATTGATAAACTGTGATTTTTATTTGTATATGCTCAGATCATATATTAGTACCTTGTGTTTCTAAAAGGATTGTAGATTATTTAAAACTAGTAGAGGCAAAATATTCTTAATAAACTTGGAAACATTATGTTGGTACTTTTTAAAGGTTCATATATATAAATTATAAATATAAATGTCCAGGCATCTGTTTTGTTTGAAAGAAAGTACATCTGTGGTTGAAGATAAAAATATATAGTCATAAAGAAAGAGTTAAAGAAATTTGGTCTTCCATGTTAGTATGCTTAATCAGGTCAGTGAGAAGTTAATACAAACCACCGTAAGAATTCTATCATGGGATGTTGGCAACTTCTAATAATTGATATTCGAAGTTCAGAGAATAATTACACTTCATACACACTTTCATCTTCTATGTGGAACCTACTAAATAGTCACTAAAAACTGACAAGCATTTAAACCTAAAACAAATTTCACTTATATAGTTCTACAGGCTTGCATTTCAACTATGATGAAAGTATTTTACAGATAAGAATAATTTACGAATAAAAATGTAATTTACGGAATACCTTGCCAGTGAATGTTGATCGCTTCATCACAGTTCAGTCATGTTTAGAAAATCTAAGCAAGCTGTGTGATTACTCCAGGAAGCATGGAATGATGTGTTCAAATTAGTACCATCTGTGGATAGAAAAAAATTGAGGTTTTTAGTCATTCTTAAAGAATGGAAATCTGATTCTCCATGCTAAAATGAGTGTAATCCTTTTTGTATCTGTAATTCAATAGGGCAGTTGCTTTGAAATAGTCTAGTTCAACACACAGTTCATCAAAAGAGAAGATACTGCATATAAATGCTGGTCTTTTCTGAATGCCACTGAGGTATCTTTGTTTTAAAAAATTGTGTATGAGTTATGCTAATATATTTGGCTTCAGATTAGATTTATTTCTGGTTTATCTTTCTAAATACATTGGATTGGAAAATGTGGACAAAATTTTGTACCACTTAAAAACCAAAGGACTGTTTCAATGAACCATAATTTATTCATATAGTCAATACTTATTGTGTGCCCATATGTGCCAGACACTGTGTATCTGTGCAGGGTCCATCATTATTCCTGTCACATGGAAGGCAACTCAATTGCTGATACTCTTCCTTTAGTCAGGCTACAAATAATTCTTCTGTTTCTTTGTCAGGTTAAAGTACTATCCTTTTAGACTTTTTTTTCCTGCAATACTTATTTGGAAAACACAAGAGCCTGTGGACCAGTATTGATCTGCTGAAAATTTTTATAGGTAGCAAGTTTTGCCATTAAAGTCTTCATTCCTAAAATATTAACACTGGAGTGGGGAAAAGTTGGTCATGGAATAACCACGGGCAATTTGTCATCCTTTCTGCTGAATTGGAAAAAGGGTCGTTTCTTCTGCCTTCTTCCAGTTCATTGGATAACTAACGCATCCCATTTTCTTCCCACTTTTAGTTGCTTAGTAAACCCTCGGTTGAAGTTGAAACATGAAGTGGTGTTTGTTGGTGGACTCAAAAGAGGGAAATGTCTGGATCATACTTCCTGGCTCCCACTGGGAAAGAGCAGAGTCTATCGTTTTAATGCAAATGAAAAGTCTGTATTAAACTTTTCAAATATCCCCACTGCACTTTATATCCTCACTGTGCTAAAAATCTTGAATCTAGTCCAGAAGGCTCAACATTATCTGATTCTAGCCTACACCTCCAGATTTCTATCTTCCTATCCATCCCTTGTGGATGCTGCTATGTCCCTTAAGTGTTTCTAATGTGCCGTACTCTCTTACCCTCAGAATCTTAACACATCTTCATGGTTTTCATCTGGGAAGCTAATCTTATCAGTTCTCTGATTAAATTAAAGCCTTTCTTGACCATCTATCTAAATGAAATCTTAGTTCCTAGAGATGTCTTAGACTGTTTATCTTGTTGGCTTCTTCCAAGCCAACAATGGGTAAATTCTTGTACATCAAATCTGTTTCTTACTTAAAATATGTTGTTTCTTCTTTTGTAATGAGCCAAAGAAAACTCTGTTTTTAAAGGACTCAATCAGGTCCTCTGGATAATCTTGCCCTATTTTATTTATTATTTATTTTTTAAAAGTCTTTATTTCAATTTCAATTAACATACCGTACAACATTAGTTTCAGGTGTACAATATAGTGATTCAGCACTTCCATACAACAACTGGTACTCATTACAAGTGCATTCCTTAATTGATTTGGTTTCTTAATTACAGATGAAAATTTTTTCATATCTGCACCTATATCAGGGCTTGGTTGAAAAACTAGATGAAGATGAGTATACAGGGGCCAGGAATCTTGGGGGACACGTACCTACATAAAGGTTAGACCCCAGGGCGCGATCCTGGAGACCCGGGATCGAATCCCATGTCGGGCTCCCGGTGCATGGAGCCTGCTTCTCCCTCTGCCTGTGTCTCTGCCTCTCTCTCTCTCTCTCTCTCTCTCTCTCTCTCTCTGTGTGTGACTATCATAAAATAAAATAAAATAAAATAAAAGAAATTGTAAAAAAAAAAAAAAAGACAAATTGACCAAGATCATCTCTAAACTTCCTTCAAATTATGTTTCTGTCATCTTCTGATTCATTTGCCAGTTCCATGAATTTAACTACAAAAATAAGTCTAAAATGTATTTCTTACTGCTACCATCATATTTCTTTTTTTTCTGAGCATACCTAGTAGTCTATAAATTTGTCTCTTTTCCTGTAGTGTAATTACCAGACTAGGCCTGATAAAATGTACTTCTGGACATCTCATCTCGACACCAAAATAGCTTGCCATTGTCTGACAAACTGTAAGTTCCCCTAACACAGTATATCCTCAGGTTATGTGTAGCCTTTCTCTTTGTAATTGCCAATATGGCCTATAAATCATAATTGAACTTGACTAGATCACATTACCCTCTCTCTAAATCTCTGCCTTAACAGTCATTAAATCCTATCTCACATGCCACCTTTTCTCTTAAGACTATTCCTGAACCCCAAGATCATTCATGTCTTTGATTTGGGTTAGAATATTTTGAAAATTTGTCTTATCTTTAGGTGGTCTGAGTTCAGACTTAGTGGCCGAGAGACTTGAATAAATTCTAGAAATTCTACTTTTTATCAAAATTCTATTTTTTAATCAATTCTAAAACTGATTCCTCTATAAGGTAAATTTTCCTTTAAAAAACTTTTTCTCTAATTGCTTTTCTGCATAACTAAAACTAGAAGAGAAGGTATGTTGTAGGCAGCGTATCAGGTATTCAGTTTGTAATCTACTTTAAAGGTTAATGTTCAATTAAATACGCTAAGATTTGATGATAAGTGTTAGTAATGGAAAATAGAGTAATTGAATCTGATCATATGACCTTCAGTTATCTGCTTCTTGTTTTCCATTGCATTAGACTTTTTCTTTTCTTCCAGATTTTGGCAAATATATGTGCAATGTCTATAGATAATTTAGTAAAAATTTAAGAGGAAATTTAAATTTTTAACTAAAGTCTAGACGTTTTTACAGGACTCCAGACTCATGTATCGATCTATCTGACATCTCTTTCTGGATATCTGGTAGGCATTTCAAAGTTAACATGCTCAAAATAAATTCTTACTCTCCCTCCCCAAAGCTTACTCCTTCCACATCATCTTGTTAATAATGACTTCATCCTTCTGTTTGCTCAATCCAAAATCTTTAGAGCTTTCCCTCTACTCTCTCTTTCCTTATACTCCACATGTCACACATCAGCAAAGCCTGCCAGCTCCCCTTTAAAATATGTTCAGTATCTGATGCTTCCTTTCATTTCTGCTGCTGTGATCCCCATCACGTCATCATGATCTGTTGTGTTGACATTGTAGCAGCCTACTAATTGCTCTCTGTTTATATCCTTATCTCCCCTCAATCTATAATCAGCACAGTAACAGGAATGATTCTATGAAAATATTTTAAAGCCTGTCATTCCTCTACTCGAATGTTGTGAGAGTGTCCTACAATGTCATATACAATTTAGCCTTCAGTATTTCTTCTCAATTCTTGCTAGCCACACTGGCTTCCTTGTTATTCTTCAAATATATCGAGCACGGTTCCAGCTTAGGGCCTATAATTATGCATTTTCCCCTGCCAGGATGTTCTTTTCAAGTACATCCCAGAATTTGTTCCCCCACCTTCATCAGGAACTTCATGTCTTCTAATCAATGAGGCCTTCTCTGACTAGTTAGTTAAAAATTTCAATATCTTTGGATCATCTCTGTCTCTTTCTTCCATTCCTTATTTCTCTCCAAGACACTAATCATCATCCAAAATGCTATATACAATACTTACACTTTTATTGTAAATAAATATCCTGAATGTAAATTACACAAGGGCATGAACTCCTATTTGGCTTATTCATTGTTTACCCAGCAGATACAATAGCACTTAGCACAAATTAGGTGTTCATTGGATATTTATTGAATCTTGAATTAACATGGTATATTTAGGAATGAATGAGTTATCTAACTCATTTATTTTCTTATTTTTAAGTGTTATTATTACCATATCATTTTTATGAATTATGTAATTTTCATACAAGTCGTTATCATTCTATATCTTAGTCTTCTGAGCAAAAGCCCTTGCACACACACAGGGAAAGACATAGTTGAAAAAAGTGCTTATCTCACTTAGTTGATTGTTCTTTCATATTACTAACTGTAAGGTGCTTATATTATGTGTTCAATAAATGGTTATCATCTTGAATCCTTAACACCAGGCTCAGAGCCTCACACACGGCATGCAAATAGTAAACCAGTGGTTAATATGAAATCTAATAAATTACTCCAAGTAGGACCATGTGATTGTAGATGATATACAGATACCTTGGTGTGTGTATTATCAGTGTGCCAGATGATGTTCTAGAAAGGGTTTTGTCAAATTGATTGATTGATCACTTGGTTTTTTCAATTTAAAATATATGCAAGATAAAGATATTGTTTATTTAGAATTATTGTATAATCAACATTTACTATATATCAGATGTATTTGTGTCCATCTGAACATTTAAATGTAAGTATGTCTTTCTTGGGAACTGAATCTTAAAACTCAGACAATACCCAGGAAAGTACAGAAGATTAAATGAGCATATAACTTTCTTTTCTACTAGTGTTTATATATGAAGCCAAAGTAAGTTTACCTGAGATTCGGATGAGTGATTCTGGGAGCAAAAATTGAGCATTAATCAAGTCACAGTTGTTTTGTCCTCTACCTTTTGAACTGGTGGCCTCCGAAGAATAATCTTAAGGTTCTGCCCATTAAATGTGTTGATACTAATCTAAGGGCAGTTGTAATAAAAAATTGCCACTGGCTGCATAATAAAGAAATATTTTTGAATCCATTTCTCCCTTCTGTTTAACAATTTTTGGTAATTCTAATTGTTTTCAATTTTTCTCCTTTATTTTTTAGTTCCCAGTGTTCCCACAAATATTACTTTTTCTAATGTTCAGGCCACTAGTGCAACATTAACATGGATGAGACCTGACACTATTTTTGGCTACTTCCAAAATTACAAGATAACCACTCAACTGCGGGCTCAGAAATGCCTAGAATGGGATTCTGAAGAATGTGTTGAATATCAAAAAATTCAATACCTTTATGAAGCTGACCTAACTGAAGAGACAGTGTATGGATTAAAGAAATTTAGATGGTACAGATTCCAAGTGGCTGCCAGCACCAATGCTGGCTATGGAGATGCTTCAAATTGGATATCTACACAAACCCTTCCTGGTCGTAAGTATTATCTTCTATATATGTTGACACGTTTGCATTCAAGAACAAGCCCTTTGAATGCTTTTCCACAGATCACTCAAAATATAGGTAATGATTGCTCTTGCAACTTTAGTTTTATATTTTAAAACTAACTAGATACCGTACTTGCTTAGACATCATTAATCGTAATTAGCTAAATAAATTTCTATTGCTTATCCTGAACACTATCTACATGGAATTGTAGTGGTTTCCATGAAAAGGAAATACATATATTTATTTATTCATGAATATAAATGTATTTATATTTATGAATATAAATATATATACTGATATCTATTAAATTGATGATTTTTACATAATATAATTTTGTGTAAAATCACTGAACATGAAAATTACTAAATTAGTGTATTAACCAATGCACGTAATAACATTTGTTTTTAATTCAATTGAATCCCAGTGGGAAATTCAATTTCAGATATTATTAGTTAAGGCTTTTCTCAGACTTTCAGAGTTGACCAAGGACTTAGAGTCTTCCCTTGCAATAAAGCATTATGGGCCTCTCTTATAGTCTGTATTATATATATAGCCTATATATATATATATATATATATATATATATATATATATACATACATATACATATATATACATATAAAATTATTATTATATATTATTAGGCTATACTGATTGCCACTGAGCACTCTTTGTTCATGCCTACATTTTCCCTTAATATCTGCTCTGATGCTCTGCTGCTTTTAGGCCAGACTTTACAGCCTTTTCAGTGACTTTAGGCACACGCACATACACACACGCACACATGCACATGACACAGCTGAGATAGATCTCCTGGCAAACAGCTTTTCAGCTTGTGCTTTATATCCATATAAAATTCTGAGGCAAAGAAATACCAAGGGTTCAACTCCTAGCTTGAGATGTGAAGAAGGAAAAAAACACAGAGAAGAAATAAAAAATAGTTTCTGATCATTATTTTGCCATCTGCCCATCTTTCTGGACTTTTGTATTCAAGAAAGAGCTCTTTAAATACTTTTCCATAGATATCATTCAAAGTATGGGTAAAAATGCTATTGTAACTTTCGTTTTATAATTTAAAACTAACTGGTTACACTACTTGGTTAGATAACAGGATTAACCATGAGTAGGTAAATTTCTGTTATTTATTCTGAACACTATCTACATAGAAGTGTAATGGTTTCCATGAAAAACAAATAAATTTCAAATCAAGTCCTACAAGCCAGAGCTCTGAGGAATGTCTGCACTGCGTGAAATGCCATTTCCACCCCAAGCCATCCTGAGCAAATTTCACGTTGGCCTGGTTACCCAGCTCAGTACCATCCCATGTAAACCATCCAAAGAGGGACCTTATGTTACCATTCGTTTATCTTAATCAAGATTATTACTAGATAATTCCTTTCAGATTCAAATCACATTTTCCTAAAATATTTTGGTATCTATAAGTAGAGTAAACACACAGATTTTCAGTGATAAAAAGGTGCTGTTGTAGGCCTTTGTAGATAGAGAAATAAATGTAGTTCTAAAGGCTTTATATTTTACATCACAAACTATATTCCCAGGAGTACCTAGTATAATTTTTATGTAGTAAATTTCCAACCAATATTTGTTCATGCAACTCAACATTTGAGATAGAATCCAAACAACTCAGCTTTCAACACATTATCACCTCTCCTCCTTGTAGCACTTTGACTCTTAGTTTCTATAATCTCTGCCCTTCTTGTTTTTCTCTTATCTCCCTGATAGCTCTTTCTCGGTTTCCTTTTCTCATTCCTTTTTTAAATGTAAGTATTGAAGTGCCCAGATATCTATATTTGTACATTTTCTATATCAACACACAGCCCATAGGAGATCTTACCTTGAAGTGACCTTATCCTGCCCTATGACTTTAAAGTCTGCTGATACAGTGATTATTATCAAATATTTGTTTCTAGTTCTGATTCCTCCCTAGAACCTCCCTAGATTCCTATATTTGCCTGATCAACTGATATCATTTGACATGTGTATCCCATATATCTTTCAAAATTTAATGTGGTCTAAACACCAAACCTCTCATCCTCCAATCTACTCTATCTCAGTAAAGTGCACCACTATTCATCTGGTTACAGAAAATGAAAATCTAGGCCATGTTCTTTTCCTCCTCAATTCTTGCCAATGATTTATTTCAACTGTGCCATCTAAACATGTCCCTCCATTTGCACTGCAATTGTACTAATCCTATCCTTCATTACTATTACCACTGCATTAACCTAACTGACCTTCTGAGCTTCCCGGGCTGATCTTTCTAAAACTGAATCAGATGATGTCACTTCCTTGTTTAAAGCCATCTGATGAATTTCCATTGCTTTAGAATAAAATTCAAATTTCTTAATATGATTAACAAAGTCCTGCATGACCTGGCCCTTACCTAACACTCCTAACCTCATCCGTAACTACTTTCCCACTTATAATTACTCACTCTCACAGCAGACACTTTTTTCTGTTGCTTGAACACACTAAACTCCCAGGCCTTGGGCCTTCCACACACTGTTCCTTTTGACTGGAATGTTCTTTCACTTCCATCTCTGTATAAACAGCTTTTTATATAATGTGTATGCCTACTTAAATGATTCCTGCTCAGAATGGATTTCCCTGACCACCCAATTTAAAATAGCTTTGCCATCTTTTTCTAGAAAATCATGCTATCTTAATGAGCATTTACAATTATGTAATAGCTTTTAATTTTTATTTTCTTGTTTTTAGAATCTGTCTTAACTATTGCTATTTCTCATTGCCTAGAGAATGCTGCCTGTTAAGAGTAGGTACTCTATAAATATTTCCTAAATGAGTAAAACTTGAATAGTAAGCTAAAATGGGTAGGGGAGAATGAACTGTTTTCCAGTTCAGGCGATACTGAGGATGATGGTGCCATAACACAGAAAAGCAAAAAAAAAAAAAAAAAAAAAATGGAAAACTCAAATTTGGATTGGGTTTAGTCGATAAGTATGGTTATTTTAAACCTATTGGTTTTGAGAAGAAATAACTATTCTAATCCAATTAACTAGAAAAGAGAAAGAAATACATGCTCGGAAATATGAATGTAGGAAAAGCTAGGGATTTTAATTTAGTTCCATCAGCCTGGAAAATCACAAGTGAAGATTTGACTAAAAAATTGGACACTGATGGGGTGGTTAAGCGTCTACCTTCCACTCAGGTCATGATCTCAGGGTCCTGGGATGGAGTCTGCTCCTCCTGCTGCCTTTCCCTGCACTGTGCATTCTCTCTCTCTCTCTCTCTCTCTCTCTCTCTCAAATAAAAAAATAAAATCTTTTAAAAAAATGGGACACTGACTGAATGGATAAACTTTAGAGTCCTGGGGCAACTGGAAGTTAACCGAAGAGGTACTATAATGAATGAAGCAGGCTGATGTAATGCAATTGGGAATGGTGGAAACTGTGACAAATTAACAGAGATCCTGCTGTCTAAAGGCTTATTACTGTCCTATAGACAAGAGGACAGTTGTAGAGAAATAGGAAATTTAGATTTTTTATGTGAAAACACTGTTTCTTACTTATGACAATCTTTTTTAAATTTAAAATCATTTAGTAGTTCAAAATAAACATATCAGGAGCCCAGACCTGGCCTGTGGATGGGTACTTTGTAGCCTTTAGTTAAAATAGACCTTCTACTGCACAGACCATCCGAGCCAGCAAGTGAGCCAGCAAGTGGGTTTTTTGAATGCATCATCTCTTTGAGCACTCTAGATATAATGATCAATGTTCAATTAGCATAAAATGACATGATTAATTCAGAATCTGCTAAATGAAACTGCGAAGTTGAGTTTTTAAAGAATCTCACATTCTTAAATTAAAATTTAGGAATTTTTCCATTTGAGTGTCATTGCTTCCAACCTAGTCTCCCTTCCTTCTTACCCCCTTTTTAGGTGTGTGATCAACTCACTAGAATTTGGTTACTTTCAATTTCCTACTATTCCATTTTGCTCATTTTGGTCTAAAGGAAATATGATAAAGTATTACAAACTTTTCACAATCAGTGTGGGTTTTTTTTGAGCATTATTTTCCTAGTTTTACCAGTATGTTTCCCATTGTCATTGGTGTTTGGTTGGTTGGTTAGTTCTTGGTGTGATGGAGAAAGTAATCTTGGCTTCTCTTCACTCCAGTTTCCAGGTCTTGACTAATCCACAGAGCACCTCTCTACAAAGCACTAGTTTGTCTTTTATCTGGTACTTTCTTACTCTCTGAATCTAGTAATTCATTGCCACAATTTGAATTCACTATCAGACAATACTTAAGTACAGAAGATATTTATCAATATTTAAGTAGGTTGTCTATACTACTCCTATTCCCTTTCTCTTTTTTCCCTCTGCTTGAGAGCTAATTTTCTACTCTGTTGTTTATCAGTAGGATAATAAAAGTTTTCCTATTTTAGTTCCAGAGAATACATGGAAAGTGCCTTTCTACCACTGTGATTAAGAGAGAAAAGTAAAAAAGTTTATATATTTCAGAATTTGTGACAACATACATATGATTTTTCTTGGCATTTGCAAACTTACTAGCTTTTCACTTGAGTATTCTTTGGGGATAATAAATTGTGTAAGTTATGAGAATGAGTGATTACCCCTTTTTAGTCTTAGGAATTGAGAGGACATATATACACACACACATTTATATCTGAATTTCATAATTGTACAGTAAAGGAAAAATTGTATTTATTGTATTAAACCCAGGAGAGATAATCTGAAATTGCATTTGATATGGAAGAAGGAAAGGGGTACCTGGGTAGCTCGGTGAGTAAAGCATCTGCCTTTGGCTCATGTTGTGATTGCAGGGTTCTGATATTCAGCCCCATATCCCGGCATTGGGCTCCCTGCTCAGCAGAGAGTCTGCTTCTTCCTCTCCCTCTGCTTCCTTCCCTGGCTCATGCTCTTGCTTGCTCTCTCTGTCTCTCAAATAAATAAATAAATAAATAAAATCTTTAAAGAAAGAAAGACACTATACATATTATTGCCAGATAATATATATGATGAACTAACTAACGTATGATATAAGAATAAAATAAATTAGGGGCACATAGGTGGCTCAGTAGGTTAAGCATCTGCCTTCAGCTCAGGTCATGATCCTGGGGTCCTGGGATCGAGCCCCATGTTGGGTTCCCTGCTCAGCAAGGAGTCTGCTTTTCCCTCTCCCTCTGCCCTTGCCCTTATTCTCTCTCTTTCTTAAATAAATAAAAAAAATATTTTTAAAAAGAATAAAATAAAGTAGCCAGGTAACAAAAAATCTTGAAGAACAGTAATGCTCTTAAGATAAAAAGTAAGTAATTATTAGGCATTTATTCTGAATATTAAAGTGAAAACTTTAATAACTTACTAAAGATATTTTGTAAACATAAAAAGTAATCCAGAAGAAAATTAATGTCTTGTATTATCAGTCATAATTCAAAAAAGTGTTATGTTGTTTCACAATCTGATGTAAGAAGATAAATTCATGAAAATGATCAATTTCTCCCAAAGATAAGAAAGACTAAACAACAATATAAATTAATACAACTCACTATTTCATATATGTACACTTCTAATGGCATCAAGTTGCACACAAGCACGTAGTAATAGACCCTCATATCAAAACCTGGAACTTCTTGAAAAGGAGCTAGAAATTGATGGCTAGTTTGATATGAACTTTTCAAAAATTTTAATTCAAAATTCAAAAATTAAATAACTCTAAAAAAACCACCCCATCATAAAATGTTCTGAAATGGCCAATAGAATAAGAAAATATATATTAATATCTCTCTATGAGCTCATGAAGAGCACTCAAATTGAAGATCTAGAAAGCAAAGTTAGAATGCACACTAAGAATTAAATTGGGTTATTTTCTGAATTTGAATCTACCACTGTAAACCAGAGGGAAGAAAGGAAACAATATTCAGCCAACTCAAGCTAACATTTCTTTCTCCACATACTCTCATCTAGATAATTGAAGCCAAATTGCTTTTCTCCTTAAGTCATCTGTATAATAGCCATAACTCTCTACTTCATGCTGAGTGTGTATAGATACAAACATAATCACAAAAATTACAAATGGCAGAAATATTTAACTGGAGACATTAAAGTCTTACAGATTATTCTACTCATCTCTCTTTTTTTTTCTGATTACCCTTATACTCAAAAGCCATTTGAGTTGTGCATAGGGGAGGAATGTAGAATGGAAAGCTGTTAAATATCTCCATGGTGCGCAATAAGTACTTATAATGCTGAGGAAATATACAACTTTAAAAGAGTGTGGGTGTGAAATTAGTATGGAATGAAATGGGACTCTCATAATGTGCATCTCCTATAGACCACCAGGACTGGAAGACAGCAAGAAAGGAGAATTCCTGGGGTAACACTTAGGTTGTGAAAACCACAGGATACCATACTCATGAGGAATTTTAACTACCCAAACATCTGTTAGGTTAAAAAAAAAATTCAACAAAACATGCCTCATCAAAGAGGCTTCCAAGGAATGCAACTTTATGATCTAAAAAGAAGAAAAACTAAATAGAGGGCAAATGCGCCTTAACATTTTTAAAAATAGGAAATGGTTACTGAGTTACTATATAGTCAATTATTTTCCTTAATTTATCCTAAATGGTGTAATGCACTTACAATGTGATAAGCGCTATCATAACAAAGGTAGATATTATCCCTTCTATAAAGAAGCAATTATATAAAGATAAGAAGAAATGTTAGCCATAAATAAATAGGAAAATAAAATCCAAGACATAAAGAAGCCCATTTGGTAGCAATGCATTTTTAGAATGGCTCTAACCTGCTGCCACTAGAGGAAATGAATATAATTTATTTTAGGCACAATGGTTTTGTACTTCTGTGAAATTAGTTAGATGCTGTTGAAAGTCTTCTCAGTTAGTTGCCTGAGACTCCCAAATGTGTAGTCCAAGAGGACATGTCTCTTCTAGACCTGTAGATTGAAGCTGCTGACTACTTAGATTGCCACAGACACATCAGACCTCGTATTACCACTGCCCTTGCCCCACTGCACACCTTTCCTGCCTGTGTGTTCCCTGTTCCAGTGCATCATACCATTGTTTGTTTAATTGTTCATGCCAGCCTCCTAGGAATCATTAATTCTTTCTAGTTGTCTTCCATTCTCCTCCCCCAAGTCCACACCTGAGTCCTATTGAATTTACCTTCTAAGCACTGTCTTGAATTTGTTTATTTCCCTCTATTCAGAGTCTCTAAATCCAGACTCTTAAAGTTAATTTTCTAGATTATTACAAAAGATATCTAAATGATCTTTCTGGTCTCATTTTCTCTACCCTTCTCTACCCTCTACCTGAACCCTCTACCTGAATACAACTATCTGACCGTGTTATTCCCCTGCTTAATAAAATCTTTGATTTAAGTTTTGTTTTCCTGTTGTGCAAAAATGATACTTCTTGGTAGCTCTATAAGGTAGGTCATCTGTGATTGATTTCACTTTCTTTTCTTTTCTTTTCTTTTCTTTTCTTTTCTTTTCTTTTCTTTTCTTTTCTTTTCTTTTCTTTTCTTCTTTTTTTCTTTTCTTTCTCCAGCTTCCTTTTCTTTATATCTCACACCAGGCATTTCTTATGCAAATCCTTCTATGAGTTTCTCTTTCCACTCCCACTTGAAAGTTGTTTCCAAAGTACAGAACATTTTGCTTTGTAATTGTTTTTCTCTCTCTTTTGTGGAATTCTGAGCTCCTTAAAAGTAGAGAGGACAGGGGGGCCTGGGTGGTATAGTTGGTTAAGCCTCTGACTCTTGGTTTCAGCACATATTGTGATCTCAGAGTCTTGAAATCAAGCCCCACATTGGGCTCCACACTCCACATGGAGACTGCTTGAGATTCTCTCTCTCTCTCTCTCTGCCCTTCTGACTCATGCACTCTTTCTCTCTCTAAAAAGATTAATTTAAAAAAACAGAGATGACTAGGTTATCATGTCTTATGTATGTTTCCATCCTCCTGCCTACTCAGTATCTAAGACTAAATGATTATGGCATTTGGACTTCAAAAGACATTTGACTTAATGTGAAAGTATTTCAATGCCAAAATTCTCCATTGCAAAAAATTCATCCTAATTCTTTACTTCATTTTTTTGTCTGTAATTTGTCTTTCAAATACTTACATGGTTATAACCAAAATTAAAATTCTCCCAGTTACTTTCCACGTTTAACATGTTCAGCTTCTTTATTTCACAAAATCAGTCTATTTGTATTGCCTATATTATGTTTATGTTTCCTTTTCATTAGCATAGGAAGTATGATTACTGCATGTAGGAAAGAACTATGCATGTAGTAAATTGAGAAATACTTCAAATAATAAAAGAAAATAATGTGTGCATATTTCAGAAGCATTAATGGTATCTAAATGATTAACTGAAGGAATAAACTTAATAAATTTGTATAGCAAGATGGAATCATAGTAGATAGTTAGTCCATGAAGAAAACAAAAAAGAACAATGTCTAAATTTTCACTGCTAAATATGATTACAAAGAGAAGCTATTTGGATGAAATCATAATTTAAATAGCATAATAATAAGTATATAAATTTAAAGAATTTAATAGAGCACTCAACTATATATTTAACTCAGAAGAGCTTTTGCCAGGTTATTAAACAAGTTTTTAGAGCTTAAATAAAAATATTTTTAAATTCTGTTACATGAGCACATAGAACATATTTTTCAGCAAAACCACTAAAAATCAAATGATATTATAAAGATCATCAGTTATTTTTGTCATTAATACTATAGAAAGACTGGTTATCATAAGGAAAAAGTGAGAAAAATATCTTTCCCGTAAGTATAGATAACTGCATTTTATTTTTCAAATATTCAGATGAATTCTCTCACCTTCTCATCTCAGACTTCAGATCTCATGGTGAATTGAATTTATTTGGACTCCTGAGAATCTTTTTTTTTTCCTTGGTTCCAAAAGACAGGATGAAGTTAGGCTTAATTCTTTGTGATTTTCAGTCATTAATCTCAGTTCATGTCTGCCTCAATATTAGGCCCTGGGTCAACAAAAATTCAGCTCCATTTTCTTCTGGATTACTAAGGAAGTGGGGAAATGTCTGATTTGATTATGGGAAACTCCCAAATCTGAAAAGAGCATATGATTGCTATACCTGGTAGTTTAGGGCACTTATTGGTTGGACACAGTAACTGAATTGAGAGCCCTTGGCTGAGTCATTAGGAATAATGACAATAATAGCTAAACTTATCAACTGTTATGTGCTGCTTCTATTCTAAGAACTTTGCACACATTGATTCATTCATGAACGTCATTTATTTCTAGGGCAGAGTCTGTGCTCTTAGGACTTGGGCAAAGCCTCCTGGTGATATGAAAGTACCACAGAAAACAAACAAACAAAACAAAAAAAAAGCCAGAGAGGTGCTAAGTAGAATTACAGAGAGAAAATACTCAGGTTAAATTATAATTTAGAGAAAATAACAGTAAGCATATAAAATCAAACTGTTTACTAAAGCGTCCAACTCAATATTTAGTGTAAAAAAAAAAACCTTTTGCCAAACCTTAATCAAGTTTCCCAGAATATAAATAAAAATATTTTGAAATCCCATTTGCATAAACAAATGCAATGTGTCTTTCAGCAAAAGCTCTACGAACCAAACAGTTAAAGGAAACGTTAAGGATTATCACTATGTGGTATTATTAATGAGAACTAAAACAGACCTGGAGATATTAGACAAGCTCTTAATATATAATTAAACCATCTCCATTCCTAAACAGATTGTATGGGACTTCTCTTCAAACTACACTTTCATTTCTTTTCTCTTTACTGATCTGATAGCTATTTTTACCCTGCATACAATGAATGGAAGGATGAAATAGGGACAATTATCTTGGCCCCAACAGTTTATTGTGGTGATAACCCTATCTGATATGGTGATGGCCTTATCTGTATTATTCCAGGTGGTTTCTTCACAAAACTTCTGTGTTCTTATAGAACACATGGCCTGTTATTACCGTGGGAACTTTGGGAATGAGAGGGAGTGACAGTAGGGAGAAACCTCTTCATGGTTTACCCAGTATTAAAAGAAATGGAAGGTAGGAGGAGACCAGTGTGTGGAGTATGTGTTGGCTGGATGCACATTTCCATGTTTATCACCACAAGCACCCAAGCCCACCTCCACTGCTTCAGTAGCCCTCACAGAAGCAGTAATTTAATCCCTACTCAGTCTTCTGGTTTAGTTAAATCTGGGGTGTGACTTCAGAATTTGCTTTTCTAACAACTTCCCAGGGAGTATTAATGCTGCTTGTGTGGAGACCCATTTTGAGAACCACCACTGTAGAACGTTATTTTATAAACACGATGCTATTCTAGAAAAAGACGTATTAATCTGATCCTAAAAGCAATAGTACTAATATTAGAATATTTTTATTCTTACCTTGCATGGCTAGTGTTGGAAATGAGAGTTTTTTGTTTTTTTTTTTTCAAGTTAAACCAGACTGAACAATGACTCAGAAAATTACTTATTACACATCACAGAAAATGGTCATTCAGTGAGGTCTAATACTATGGGCATCCCTGAATCATACTCAGTACTCATCAGTCTGATTAGACAGATTCTTAGGCGTATGATGCCTTTGTGATGCCATCTTGCTGTTGGAAAATTAACTCTGAGACAAAATTAAGATCCTGTAGAATGGTAGGAAATATTTTATACACCAACCATAGCATACCATACTAGGCAGTGAGATCCCTGGGCTTTAGGGAAACATTCAATACCAGGGAAGGAGAGCTGATTAGTGTAGTATTGTAACCAGTAGGCTATGTCCTAGGATGCTCTTGGCCTGCATGCGTATGGTTAATCTAATTGCTGAACTTCTTCAGGTCTCTTGATGAGTTGAATTATTTAAAATGCAAGGAATCCACTCAAACCACCCAGTCAATTAGATTTACTCTAGTCCTGAGAGACATCTAAAACTGAAAGCTAATTCTTCCAGGTGTGCTGAATCAAAGCCAACTCACAGTCCTACGGGCTAATACTGCATAAGCTGAGAAAGAATGGAGTGCCTCATGTGGTGATGACAGTAGCTAGGAATGGGGTCGTCCGTTCTACCAAATCCTGAAAACAAAATACCCTGAAGGATAGCCCCTTGAAATAAGCTTTAAGTTAAACTTATATCCAAATAGATATAGATATTTAAATCACATGTGTGCAGAGCTCAAGATTTTCTGTCTTGTGAGTTGTCACAACATTTATTTATGTTTATTCTTTTATGAAAGTCATGATAGCATGGCGCACTAAAAGACTATACAGTATTTTCTACATTTTTCATCATTAAATTAAATTCTCAGGGATCTGTAGAAGGCAAAGCTACTAATAAGTCTTTGAATGTGCTTATTCTGAACATATAGTATTAGACACACCAAAATATATGGTTCTTAATCAAACTGGCATAGACTTGGGGGCACTAAAACTTATATGTACAAGGCAAAATGATGGTCTATCCAGACTCACCTTTCAGCTAACACACTTAGCATGGGGACACAGATGGATGGGAAAGATGACCCTGACCCACATAAGACCCACATTCCTGTGCAAGGATAGAAGCATGATAATCAGGAAATGATGGTTGTTAGTTACAGAAAATGCATTATTGTGAAAACCAGGGGAAAAGTGCTTATGAGAGGAAGTGATTGGATTATGGGGAATGAGAGAATAAAGATAGATCATTCCTACTGAGTAAATTGCTGTGATTTATAAGAGAAAGGGTATAGTGATATCTTGGCCCATTACTGACTAGATTCATTTCACAAACAATCCTAAATCAGAATGTGACAGTTTATGGGGAGACAAACAAAGTCTCCCAAAGATGCTTATATGTTACTGGCATATTTTCATCTCCCCATACCTTTACTGCTTTAAGCTTCCTTGGTTTTGGTGGTTGGCATTTATAATTGTAATTTTGCATTCCTCCTTATGTGACTCTAATAGCAGGTTACTAAACATTGGAATAAAAGAGAAAAAAAATACCTATTTTATTATGTATTTTTGGAATTTTGATAATTTCCAAAAGAATACTACCTAAAAGAAACTTGAAGATATTATGTACTTAAAAGTATACTTTTTATTAAAATAACTAGATATTGTTTTATAATAGGTGAACATTTTAATGTTCTGTATATTTCTCTTAAATTATCTGTGAATTAAGTGATTGTCTTTAATTGCTTTATACAGATGAAATAATCAGCTATATGCATATACTATATTCCTAAAGCAGTTTAGTAATATATGTGTTTACTCTTATTTTTTTTAATTCAGATTAGGAGTTCTTATCTCATGATATGCTGATCCTTCAAGAATGCAGATTGATATATACATTCTAATAGAAATTTTCCACAAAGGATTCAACACAGGAAACACTTGTATTAAAAAAACAAAAACAAAACAAAAAACAAAAAACAAAAAAAAACAGGCAATTTCATCAAATTTGCTGAAAATGCAAATGTTGCTTAGAGTGTTTCCTTAAAAAAAAAATGTCTTTGGAAAAAGTTCAAGAAATGGCATTAAAGCACAGCTCAGTGAAGGGCTAAATACCCTGCCTTTTTTATAATGATTGATTAGTGTAAAGAACTGAAAATATTTAGTAGTCCAATTGGTTAGTGTCATGAATGATCTTTAAATGTCATTTTTCTCTCAACTCTGCTTGGGGTAGCAGATGCTCCCTGATGAGGACTTGATTACTAGTATTTAAGGAATGATTGCAGGGTTGACATTTTCCTATGAAAGACAAGAATTGAAGTAAGGCTTCATACTGCTTTCTGAGCCAGGCTACTGACATACTTACGAGACTAGCCAAGGTTTCCTATAGGCAATGGTTTTGGATTTGCCCTCACTGGAGACCTGAAAGATTCAAACTACAGAGCAGAGGAAATTAATTAATTAATTTGGAAATATTTCCAAAGACAGGCTATTATCAACATAATCCCAGAAAAATCTCATCAACTTTCTTAGTCACAGAAAATTCTCAGTAAACTGTGATATCTCGGCAACAATAATGTACTGTCTTGCCTGCCTCCTAGAGTTAAATTAATTCTAATTAATTAAAAGTTTGGTTTAAAGGTTAGTCCCAACAGCCATTGAATTGATATATTTTATAGAGGTAAATGAATTAGATCCTGGAGATAGTATTTCCTCTTTTTCTCTAATTAAGTTTGACCCATCTTTCTAATATGAGTTAGATATCAAGTGTCAAAATCTATAGAGGCCTCTTTAGTCCATGAAAATATATTATGGCATTCATTGTCTTTTTACCCATGATAACAGTTCTTACAAAGACCCTGATACTGGCGTTAAAGGCCCTATACAAACTGGCTCCCATTTCTTCTATTCATTCTGACCTGGCTTTGGCCTCACTGGAATCCTTGTTAGTCCTCGAATAGACCAGTCAAAATCCTGCCTCAGGGCCTTTGCATTAGCCATAGTTTTGTCTGTGACACTGTTCCTTCAAACATTCCCATGCTCCTTTACCTCCTTCAAATCTTTGTTTTAAGGTCACCTGATTATAGCAGCATGCCCTGAATACCATATTTAAAATAGTAATTCGCATCAGCACCCCCATTCTTACTATCCTGCTTCATTTTTTTTCATGATACATATCACTTTCTAACATATTATATAATTTACTTACATATTAGTATTAACTTATCTAAATTCTTATATATTCTTTGTCTACCTCCACTAAAATAGAGGTTCTATGATCTTTAACTCTTAAATTTTCTTCTCCATCACCAGCACTCCAAAAATGCCCACCATATAACAGGTATTCAATAAGTAGTTATTGAGTGAAGAGCAGTTACATTCTAGAAACTATAAGGATAGGTCTAAACTATGTCCATTGCTTCTATAGTCTGTGTCTTCTCAGTGTCTGACACACAGAAGGTGCTCGATCAATATTTGCTGGTCAGATGAACATATAGATTTCATCAAAAATCCAACAGAACATTTAAGTGTGACTAAAGAGAAAGGGAGCCTCAAATAGTTTCTTGAATTTAAAATACTTTAAATTTGTGGCCTGTCAGAAAATTGTTCCTTTCTATAATGGTTCTTACCAGGCTCAAAGGGAGGTTTTGCAAAAAGATTAATAAATGTTAAATGACAAAAATACTATTAATTAATCAGCAAATGTCTTAATTAATTTGTACTTAACTTCTAGGCCATCCCCATTTATAGAGTCAAAGGCAGCAGAAGACAGGCCATTAAAACCTACAAACCATCTTCTATTTTGCAAAGCAGATTTCTCCATGAGGAAAGTATGCAGTAATGATCAGGAATGGTGTACCTGGTCCTGAGGCCGATCCACTCCTCGCTTCACATTCTGAATAGAGAGATTCAGAGATGATATTTGTTATTTTGCTACTTGTTAAGGCAGGCATAACATTTCTAAGGAATATCCAGTTGGAAAGGAAAGAGGGTTGTCACTATTAAATATGAAGTGCACTATTCTGTTAGGGCATCCAAAAGCAATTAATTATGCTAGTGGCAGGAGACCTCTTCTAGCTCTCATTTGTTATATGTAATTATCTAAATGAATTATGCTACAATTTGAGACACCTTTCATAAATCTAGAATCATAAAATTAGAAGTAATAAAGACTGAAGATCTTAGGATATGCAGGTGTGTTTGCCGGGATTCCATGATCTCTCTACATTAGTTACCAGAAATATCATGTACCCAATTCTGTCATCATTATTAGCACTTCTCAGATGATCAGACCTCTGAATCCTGAAGAATCTGCTCTTCAGTCTCTCCTGGATACCTCCTTGGGCCATATGGACTAGATCTCAATGTTCAGAGTATTACACAAGGGTCAGGAAAGGTTTGCATAGGAAAGACATGTTATAGGTTTTGTACCTCAAAGGCATTTCCCACAGAAACTTCCTTATACATGATTGCTAGATTCCTCTATTGTTACATCTGAATATTGCTTTAAAATATTTTAATACTACTATTAAATATATATTTTTATGGCCGAATTGGGTACCTATATTCCACACATAGTATCTCTCTTGGAAACATTTTCTAAGTGCCAATAACACGCTCATAGTTAAAAAATTGTCACTATCATTAACATTTTAAATAACTATCTGATGGTGAAATAAACCTTCTGGCTCTCTTCAGAACATGTGACTCACTTGAACCAGATATGTTTGCTCTATTTATGCTCTCAATTTGTAAGAAACTATCTGAAATTTTTGATAGAAATTATTTTCCATCCTGGCCCTATCTTCCTACTTCTAGGCTTATCTCTTAAATTGTCATGTAGCCATTCTCAGTTCTTGTGAGTATCTCAGACTCAATGAGTACAAATCCAAAATTATTATCTCCTTCCTAAGCCTTATCCCTACCAAAAGTAGTATCTGCCCTGAATATGCTATTGGTTTGAATTCTATCAACATTCTCCTGGTATTAACACGTGAATTAGCTTTTTCTACATCCTCAATGTCAGTTTTTACCCACATACTATCAGCCTCAAGTTTTTTTTTTTAATTAAATTTTTTAAATGACTCCAGGATTCTTCTCCTCCTATCTATACCTGGTGTTACTAATCTAATTTAAGATCTCATCATATCTCATCTGGCTTTTTGGAAATAGGTTCCTTGGACTCAGTTCTTCAAAGCACTTATCTATTTTATAACTACTGGAACTTTCTTCCTAAATCATTAGGAAAATAATTCCTTTTTAAAAAACCCTCAAGGGTATTCTATTACTTAAAGAATTAGTTTCAAATGCTTTAACATAATAACCTTAATTTCCAAAAGACCATCTGAGCCTGTTCCTTACTATATGAACACCGACCCCTCTGTGATATCTGTATTCCTTGAATTTAGGGATTCTAAATCTTCTTTGTACCATAGATTCCTTTGCCAGTCTGATGAAGTGTGGACCCCTTCCTAGAACAATATTTTGAATGTATAAAATAATAAACATAAGATTACCAAGGAAAGCACTTCTACAGTGATAAAATTCTGTCTCCGCACTCTGCTCTTTATGTCTTTGTGGCTTTGCTTGTGATCCTCTTAGCAAAGAAGTGCCCCTAAACCTGCTCCTCTGATTATTGAAATCCTTCTCATCTTTCAAAGCCTATTCAAGTCCATCTCCTCTGTGCATCTTTACCTAGACTCCCTACCCCATCTGTATTCACCACTTTGCCCTTTGCTCTCTCACAGTAGATCCTTTGTATTTTTAATTAGTCCTTTCTTAAGTTAGCCCCTTATTATAATACATTGTATTAATTGACAATGATGGGCCAAACTGTAAACTAAAGGGCCATTTTCACACATAGTGAATTCATGTTTTCATGTTTTTTTGAAAAACACTATGAAATATGCATATGAGGAGGAAACTGAGGTCCAGAAATTTTGTTTGACCAAGATAATACAATTTGTTGCTCTTATAAGTTATTTGAGGAAAGGAATATTTTGTCTTTTTTATACCTTCTCAGGATCTGTGGAATAATATTTGTTCAGTAGTGTTTGCTAATGTGGATTTAAAAATTAGAATATCTGGGAAATACTTATCTCCCAGTATTTAATGCCCCTAGGATTGCCTAGGGTCCATAGGAGGACAGAGAGGTACCTAGATACTAGCACTGTTCCTAGTTCAATGTATGTCAAATCAACGGGTGACTAAATCCTTCTTAACATACTATAAACTCTTCTAGTTTCTAGCAGTTTCACAAATTGAAAATTACATAGGGGTTTTCAGCAGTCTGTTCCCTAAAACATTATCTCTTGTTTTGCACTCTTGATAAAAAAAACAGTTATAAAAATAGAATAAATAAAATTTGGAATCGTAATGAATTCAGGTAATGTTTATATTTGTGATGATAGAAGTTGTATAACCTATTTCCTATGTTACTCCCTTGGTGAAAACAATAAAAGCAATCCAATTTTAAATATAATTCCCTTGTACCAGTTTCACTTTTTTGTAGTCAAACATGTTTCTGCAGGTTTTCCTAAAACAACTAGGCAATCTATTTTTAAATAAAACACTTATCCAAAAAGATTTGTTTTGCAATAGTAATGCTTTCATTTCAAAATATTACTTTGAGTTTAAAAAATATATTTATGATCATTAATTTCTTATGTGGAAGTTTCTTATATATAGCAAGTATTTTGCAAGGAATTGCATCTTTTGATTTGCCAATGCTTTTGCATGCTGTGAGCTATAAATTAATGTATAATTAATTCATTATCACTATCCTTTTCTCATGACCTTTTCTATTATTATAATATATAGCAAAGACTAAATCAGATGTCCCAAGGTAATTAATTTTCTATTTTCACAGCTCCAGATGGTCCTCCTGAAAGTGTGTATGTAGTAGCAACATCACCTTTTAGCATCAACATCAGCTGGAGTGAACCTGCCACCATTACTGGACCAACATTCTATCTAATTGATGTCAAATCGGTAAGGTGTGTCTTACCTTCTGCAAAAGACAGTATAGAGAGTGATTAAGAATACACATTTTGGAACCAGACAATTTGAATTTTAATCCTAGCTCTATCTGATCTCAGACAACTTACTTAACCTGTGTGTGTTTCAGTAGCCACATCTGTAAAACAAAGATTAATAATAGTACCCAGGGTACAGATTTTGTGAAGATGAAATTAGAAAATAAGCATAAAGAACTTTAAACATTGCTTAAGTAAGGCTCCGTAAGTGTAAGTAAGGCTCAATAAATGTAAGTGAAGTATTATTAGCCTGATCATCATTATATTTATGCCCAGGGTATAGATAATGTATATAAACAAGTGGTTAAGTTGATGATCAGGGGATCCCTGGGTGGCTCAGCGGTTTAGTGCCTGCCTTCAGCTCAGGGCATGATCCCGGGGGTCCTGGGATCGAGTTCCGCTTGGGCTCCCTGCATGGAGCCTGCTTCTCCCTCTCCCTCTGCCTGTGTCTCTGCCTCTCTGTGTGTGTGTGTGTGTGTCTCTCATGAATAAATAAATAAAATCTAAAAAAAAAATTGATCATACATTGATTTAAAATACAGTAAAAAAGTACTTGCTTCAGCAGCATATATACTGAAATTGAAATGATACAGAGAAGATCAGCATGGCTTCTATACAGGGATGACATTCAAATTCACGAAGCATTGCGTATTTTTAAAAATAATAATAAATACAGTAAAAAAATCATAATACAAAAGATGAAGGGAGAAGGCATTAGGAGAAATAGCTCCCAAATCATGTAACATCAGAGCTTAATTTTGAAAAATACTGGAAGCAGAACACGAAAAAGAAATGATAATAAAAGTGTGAAAAGGAAGATTCATTCACGAAAAAGTAAGCAGTTCAGGAATCCTTGATAAAAGCATTTGAGAAAAGTGCTGAGAGAAGCTGGATTAGGAGGCAGACTGTATAACATGTAACAGAGTTTGGGTTTTATGATTAAGACCAGTGGAGTGTCCATTGAGGAATTAAAGTAGTGTTCGGATATAGATTTCTATTTTATAGGATCAGCTTGGTTGCACTGCAGAGGCGAGCAGTCTTATTGCAAAATTAGGCAAGGGAACAAGAAACTATGTGTAAGTGGGAAAGAAAAGATAAGGACAGAGGAAATGTAGCAAGGGAACAGAATGAAAAATAATTTAAATCTACAGGATTTGATGGAAAAAATCAGGGATGGTGAGTGAAAGGAATAATCGAGGATGGCTTTAAGATATATGATTTGGAAAATTGGGAGGAGAAAGAAATTTGTAAAGGAGAGGAATGAATTCAGTATTAGATGCATTGAGCTTGGGATGCCTGGGAGTCCTCCAGGTGAAGACACTCCCTTAGCACTATTATATACAGGTCTGCAGCTCAGGAGAGGAAATCTGAATTTGCAGATTGAGCAAGTGTGGGTATTTAGAGGATAGTTGAAATGAGAGGAAGGGATGAGATTAAATATATAACATGTAGTGTAACGCCCCCTTCTGTAAGAACTAACCTGAGGATTGAATGAATGAATCCTGGGGAGTCCAAACATTTAAATAAGAGGTCTGTGAGGAGACCAAACTGGAGTGGCCATCCAGATAGAGGGAAACCCAAGCATGAGAGTCCAGCTTTTCACTAAAACAGGGTAGCGTGCTCAACAACATAAATAATGTTGAGTTGCTAGCTAGGATTAGGATTGGAAAAAACTCATTAGTGCCTTGCTTGGGTTTGACTGGGCCTGATGACACTCTGTTCTCATGGCATGTAATGCATGGAGTCAGATAACTTATGGTGAGTTCTCGTTCCCCTGCCTTGCTGTCTCTACCTATCTTTTGTTTAACATTTATAATTTTATTATGTCTTTATGTTATTTCTAAAATGGAAGTGCTTCTATCTCAAAAGACATGTCGTGATTAAAATGAAAATTTAAAGGCTTATTGGTAGGTTTGTACTCCCATTTAGTCTTCTGTTTATGTTCCTTTTTAGAGCATATTTGTGAAAACTTTTAGTTCATAATTAGCTAAAAGTAATCAACACTCATGACAAATGCTCTGGGAATATGTATTAAAAGCAAATTATAAAATGATAATACTGTGTTTCTGTCAAAGACATTATTAATAAAAATAGTTTTCTCTTGAAATTTATGCTTAAAGGAAGGTAAAATAAAATATTTTTAAAAGGTGATTTATAACCTCATTCTTTTAGTATTGTTATAGAGATTAAAAATGGGCAAGGGAAAGAGAGAAGGTTGACTAACATGGTAATTGCTTATTTTATATCAGTTACACAGGACCCTCTCCATAGCATTACCTTATCTTATCTAACATTTTAATGTAAATATATTATCTTCATTTTGTATAAAGGGCAATGGAAGCACAAAGCTGATAGCTTCTCAAATAATTAAGACCTGGCTATAATCAGCAAACAGTGGTGTGATAGAAGAAAGGAAAAAACACCAAGCAGCAAATAAAATCTGCCAAGTTGAAATATATGCTCATCCAAACCTTTTGGGTCACAGCCAGCATTGTACTAGGTGCTGGGTACCTAGAACAAGTCTGATGTGGTCATTGTCTTTATAGAGCTTATCTGCAGCTCATTTCATGGATATAGAATTATATGCTGTCAAGAATCATCAACACCTAGGCCAGAGAGGAACACATATCATTGGATTTAGGACTTATGCTATAGCCTGGCCTTTGCCAAATACCAGACATGGGGACATAAAACTCTTCCTGAGAGACTCAAACAAAACTTGACCATCTTAAAGACATATGGGCACAGATATTACGCCCTGGGTGATACTACCAGGAATTCATGCATTTTTGTAGTCCTTTGTTCGTTGTTCCCTTTATTTTTTTTTCAAAGTAACAAATATTGTTTCTATTCACCAAAACAAGGATGCAAAGCATAAGTAGCTCACACTCTAGTGAAAGACATCTAAACAGCTAATTATAGAGTATGAGTTATGCAATTTTTTGGAATATAAACTGGTAAAGTAATTCAGGTTCCTCTTATGAGGGTCATACTGACACAGAAGACACTTCACAGAGCAGGTTAAATTGGTTGTGGGACTTGAGGAACAAATAGAGGTGTACCAGGTGGGGAAGGGTATGTATGGGGCAGAAAAGGAGAAAAAATAGAATCAAAGTCTAATTACTAACATTGCTTATAAAACCACCGTACTACAAAAATGATGGGACATGTTTCATAATAATAACAGATGACCAAATATAATATGACCAAACAAGCTTGGAATTGATGGAAGGGAAATAATGAATCAAAAAGATCCAAAGTTTCTGTCTTGGGTAATTGGACAAATAATGATTAACAATGACAGAGTAGGTTTAGTGAAGAAAGATAATGAATTTTGGTACATTCTGTATTTGAGGACCCAACATACTTTTTGGATTTTAGTAACTATTTTTTAAGATACAGTAGATCACAGGCATGTTATGTCATATTTTTACAACTCAATATTTAGTATGCACTCTTTTAATGGAAGACATTTAAAATAATTTAATTTTACTTTTTAAGATCAGGGCGAGTGTAGTAGTTTAGAGAGTTCTGGATTCTTGAAAGACTTGGGAGAAAATCCTGTCTCTGCTACTAAATAACTATGGAATGTTGAGGAATTCTCCTCAACTCTATAAAAGCAGAATTCAAATAGGTATAGTGGTCAGTCAGTAACATAAATGAGCAGTCAAAATGAAGCCAACTGGGTGAAACAGTGATGAATTGGAGACTCGTGCCCCATCATAGAAGTCAACTACTCATCTCTAGATAATTATTACCCAGCATGAATATAAGCCTAGTCTTAAGGAAAATTTAAAAAGCTAGATTTTGTGTGATGTTTAAATGCTGACAGCTACCTGAATCACACACACTTTCTGTCAGTGAGGACATGCACTTGGTCAATAGTATTCCTACACCAATTTGTTTTTCTGCCACTTTGGAGACAGGAGGCAACTCCCTTCAAAGCTCTAAGGTGGGAACAATCTATTTGACTTTGCAATGCTCATGTTATTTATCAGCCTTTTGCTGTGTCTCTCATAGCAACAACTTCTTTAAGTTGAAAAAGCTCTTAGAAAAGAGCATTTGAAGAATATTTTGAACAAAAAATCTTTCAGAGTTACATGGGAGGGTCAAGTGGAAAATTAACTTAGTAGTGCGAACAGTGTACATAATCTGGATTTAAGCATTTCAGTTTGGATTCCTGAGAGTGGCATGCATACTAGGATTTCAAATTTTTGGATGTTCATCTTGGGAAAAACCATTCTTTTCATTGCTAGAAACTTTAGTTATGTTTAATCCCTGCAGTTAATAGGCCAGACTCTCCATCAAATGCAGATTATGTTTGAACACACTATACAATTATATTTAATATACCCAAAGATACTCATTTTTGCACATCTAATAATTATAATGTCCACAGTTAATTGAGTCCTTATCCAGTGCCATGCATAGTGCTAGACTGGAGTTTTTCAAACTGCAATAATGACCATATTTTTTTTAAATGAACTGGAACAAAGTTTAAAAGTAGAAAATATCAAAGCGCATTTCAGAAACAAATTGCATTCCTGAAAATTGTTTTTAAGATTTTAAGTTAAAAGAAGTATGTGTGAACACTTCTTTTGAACACTCATACATCCTGAGTTATGTTACAAAATGTGTTTCCTTTTTGTTGCTCATGGCAAAAAAATATCAAAATCTCTGTGCCAGCTACTTCAGATCTGTTTTTCTAAATCTCACAGAACACTCTAAATAGATATTATTACTCCAATTTTACATACACAGAAAGTAAGACACAGAGAACATAAGTGACCTGTCAGATGCTATAGGAACTATTACATGACCAGGTTGGTATTTGAACCCTTAATGATTGATTACCAAAGCCTGTATTGTTTATCCTATAAAACATTGGAGTAGAAAGTAGAGTTCCATTGACACAGAGATAATAGTTGCTTGTTCATTAGATGGATTGATTGTGGTTGACTAGTTGATTTTTTTTTCTTTTACTTTCACTTGTTGAAATAACTGCTTATAAGTAGACTGTTAAAGTGGCACCTTAGATTTCCCAGGACAATCGGACTGTAAGAAAAAATAATTTAAAACTTGGCTAGTTAGATATACCACAGGTAGCTTTGTATTATTATATTTTGGTGATTTGGATCTCAACTGTGTCTCCCTTTAATCACTAGCTATTTTTTCCTATAGGTAGATAGTGATGAATTTAATGTTTCCTTCATCAAGTCAAATGAGGAAAATAAGACCATAGAAATTAAAGATTTGAAAATATTCACAAGGTATTCTGTGATGATCACAGCATTCACTGGAGACTTGAGTACTGCATATGTAGATGGAAAGTCAAGTGCTGAAATGATTGTTACTACTTTAGAATCAGGTAAGGCATATTTTCCATCATTGCTAAAAATTGGCTGAGATTTAAGTGTCTTTCTTAGGATTTCTCACAACACCCCCTAGAATAGGTATGTGTTATGGGAAATTTTTTACATGTATAAAGTATAAAATTCAGTGACTCACCATAACTGACAAAAGTGAAGTTTTCTATCTATATTTTTTTAGGCCAATTGGAATTATGTAGAATAATCAATTCTTCGAAATACAGAAACAAATTCGTTCATAATAATATTCTAATTGTATTTTGTGTGTTTATTTAAACACTAAATATTTCAGAAATTGAGTTACCTTGCCGAAAGGATGGTTTTTCAAATGGCCTGTGGCCAATAATGCTGTATGTAAAATTCCATTTTAATTATTTCTGTCCATGACTTAAATGCACATTAAAGTAATAATAATCTGTCAGTATGTAATATGGAATTCAAAATTAGAATCCAGGTCATGCTTACCATATCTGTTTTCCTCACCTAATCAAATAGCATGTTTTATTATATAACCTATTTAATAAATGTCAGAATCCATACAGATTTTCTCAAGTGCCTACGAACAGGGTCTGAATGAATAATAAGTTTGTAACCAATAGGAATTAAGTGTGGAAAGTCAGCTTCCCAGAACTTGCTTGCCCTATCCTCCTTCAGACACCTGATGTTCTTTGCCACCAGACATATCTTTGGAAAGAGCACATGAAGGGATGTGTTGCTATAGTTTATTTGTTGCTATCTGTAAGGTAAGTATAGGAGGTAAAAAATGTTTTTTAGCTAGTTTTTTCATTATATTATATACTCTATTGTCTATAAAGTTATGGTTCTACATTAAAAGATAACATCTTATCCTCAGCACCCTAAAATTTCATTTGTTTCCATTTTACTGCCACATATATCCCAGATATTTATTTTCTTATGATACCTTTTATACTTCTCCAGCATCCTCCCTGTGAGGAAAGATGCTGCTGAATTTATTCACGCTCATACCATAAAACACTGATTGTCAAATCTTAATGTGCTACCTCTCCCAAAGATATCATTGTTAATAAATTATTACTAAATCTCTAAGAGTAGAATTTTACATGTAAACCCAAAGATATTTAGAGAATAAGAAATTCTTTCCAGAATTCAGAGAATTATTTCACTTATCCAACCTTAAACCTGATCTGAGTTTTAGATAAAATGATTAATTAATAATTAATATCTTTATAGCATTGAAATGTATAAAAACAAATGTGAAAATATGTCTTGAGCCAATTTAACTTTCACTTTAGCTATGCGTTTCTCCACTTAATATGTGATATTTGGCATTATAACATATTTATGTGTTCCTTTTTTTTTTCTCCCTGTTATTTATTTACTTAATTTTTTGCTTGCCACAGGGTGCTATCTATAAAGATATTTGCAAGATAATATATAAATAATAAATAAAGGTACTAAAACTTGAGCATCCAAACCTTTGACTGCCTAATATTAGTGGCCTTCCTCATGGAAATTCCTTTACTTAGTATGGAAATATATCCATTTCAATTTGATCAAAATAGATATATTCATGCAATTAGTCATTTATATAAAGAACATTAATTATGTAGTACATCAAGAACTAGTTCCTATATCCATAAATTAGTTTTATTCCCATGTATATCATTTTCTTTCATGATAATGCACTGATACTTAGCTGTTGTATTTTAGGCTAATTTTTATTTTTCAAAAATAACATGGAATATGTAGAATATATAAAGTATTCTCACAACTCAACATTTTAAAAAAAATCCAATTAGATATTGGCAAAAGACATGACTAGACCTTTCATCATGGGGGAGATACAGTGGGCAAATAAACTCATGTTAACATACATTTTCAGCATCATTAGCTATTAAGGAAATGCAAATTAGAACCACAATGAGGTATCACTATGCATCTACTAGAACAGATAAAATAATAATTATGAAATAGTGATGATGCCAAGTGCTGGCAAAGCTACAACGAGACCGGACTTTTGATATATTGGTAGTGGAATGCAAATGAGTATAGCCACACTGAAAAGTGGTTGACAGCCTTTTATGACACTAAACATGTATGTAGAGCACATGACCTAGCAGTCATACTCTTGGGCAATTATCACAGAGACTCAAAAATTTATGTTCACACAAACAGCAGTAAATGAATGTTAATAGCAGTTTTGTTAGTAATAACAAAAAAAATTGGAAACAACCCAAATGTTTTTCTATGATTAAACAAACTTTGGTATATCCACAAATGGAGCGCTACTCAGTAATAAAAAAGAAAAGAAAAAAAGAATGAACCGTTGCTACATACCTCAAGCATTATGCTGTTTTTTTTTTTTTTTCTTAAAATGACAGAACTATGGAGGACAACTGTTAGTGTTGTGGGGATCTACAAGATGCAAATGCCAGAGGATAGCAGAGGAAGTTTCTTTATGGAAATAGAATAGTTTTGTACCTTATTTCTGGTGATGATTGCAGGAGTTCTTTACATGGAATAAAATTATATAGGACTGCACACATTTATAAAAGCATGAAAAAATGATGAAATCTGAATAAGGTCTGTAATCTAATTAACAGTATTGTACCAATGTCAATATCCAGGTTTGATATTAAACTATAGTTAGGTAAGTTGTCACCACTGGTAAAAGCAGGGGGAATGTTCCATGGACTGTATGTACCATTTTTTGCAAATTCCTGTGAGTCTATGTTATCTTTAAATAAACAGTACAAAAAAGTCATAGAAATGCATTCTATGCATTTATAAAATGGATTCATAAAAATAAGTCTAAAAGTCAAAATAAACAACCAAACTAACTGAATCCCCATTATGATTTCTGTGACCTATAGCTGTCAATGATTCTACATATATCAGCCATTTTTGCTTGTTTTCATAACATATACGGTTTAAATAATTTGTGGAGAACATTTTATAAGCAGAAATTTGAATCAAATAATTTTATAGGGAGATTAAAAAGAGGAACACAAATTTTTAAAAATTAATTGGTTAATATTTCATTTTAGTTCCCAAGGATCCACCTAACAACATGACATTTCAGAAGATACCAGACGAAGTTACAAAATTTCAGTTAACATTTCTTCCTCCTTCTCAACCCAATGGAAATATTCAAGTTTACCAAGCTCTGGTTTACCGAGAAGATGATCCTACTGCTGTCCAGATTCACAACCTCAGTATTATCCAGAAAACTGACACATCTGTCATTGCGATGTTAGAAGGACTAAAAGGTGGACATACATATAACATCAGTGTAAGCATTCATTGCTTTTAATTACTCACCTATTTTACAAAGTCAGTTTACAAACTCAGCATTCCAAACTACCGCACCCCCTGTGCACACTAGATTTCTCATATCTTTTTGCAGGATTGTGTGAGACATGCCAATAGAAAATAACATTTAAAGAAATTAAATTGCTTATTTCCTATTATAATTCAACAAACACTATGAAAATATGTAGGTAACAAAAAAAATTGTCCAACAATAGCAGAAATGCAAAAATAAAATAAAGGGAAGGGAAAATGCATGTTAAAAGCAAGAGAGCAGTGATATGTAGAGATAATTGTACCTAAAGGGAAGCTGTTTAAGTGTGCTTGTAAGTGGAAAATGGAAAAGCAAATTTCAAAGGCAAGGGGCAGAAGTAACTATTGACGTGTTTGAAATTCACATTTATTTCATGTAATAATTACTAAAGCTAAGCATTTTACATCGTAATTTTAAATTATCTGTGTGTGTTTATGTACATACAGACACACAATTTATTTCAAAAACGTGTTTTTGTAGCATGTCTTAAAACTTTCAAATAGAATTATATGGGTCACAATACCATCTTTTAAGCAACATAGAGTTCACCCTAAACCTTCAGGTAGCTTTTCCTACCAGTTCTTTATGATTATCATGAAATCATCAGAACACTGTTATTAATAATTTGTATTCATATGTATATGTTTTTCTCTACATTATATCTATATATCTGCATAGCTTCATTTCTTCCTTCACTCACTATATATCTTATTTCATAAGATATATAAAATAAAAATAAAATACATTTAGTTTATAAAATCAAAATATTTTATTTATATATGTAAATATAAATAAAACATAAAATGTATTTATATTTATATATAAGTAAAATATTCTCATAGGATTCTTGTTGCACCTCCCATTAGATGGACCAACATTGTGGAAGGTCTATTAGAGGGAGAGTGGTTAAGAGAATGAACTGATCTGGGTTCTAATCTTGGCTCTATGGTTTGTTTCTGGGCAGTTGCCTCAAATCTGTACGTCAGTTTCTTTATCTAAAAAAACAATAAATTCTACTCCTGAAACTAATATTACACTGTATGTAGTAACTGGAATTTAAATAAAAACTTGAAACAAAAAAAAAAGAAAAAACAGTAATAGGAATAATGACTTCTTTATAGGATTTTTGTAAAGATTAAAAAAATATAGTTATGGGAAGTCATGAGTGCTCCATGTGTTTTGCCTTTTGCGAATAAGAGAAAAAATAGGAAACAAAGTACAACTAATTCATAATTTAAACAACAATAAAAATTATCTTATTGTTCAGAAAATGCAATTTACAGTTCCTCAACACCTGAGAGTTTATTAGAAATATATATAACTAACATCTGTCTCAACCTACTGAATCAAAACCTACATATCTTCATTCAACAGGTTTACAAATGACTTCTTTGTACAAAGCAATTTGAGTAGAGCACCTAACTTTTCATTTATTATCTCACTTAAATGTCAGGCTGTACCACAAAGAAGTAAAAATAATGAAGCATACCATAATATCACTTTTCATTTTTAATACTTCTTTTCTTAAATTTACAAACTCCAATACATACTTCCTTTAGATATTTTGTAACCACATATTTTTGGCTTATTTACCATATCTACTGCATCACATGTATTATTATAACCTTAATTCAATAAAAACATTCCCAAAGTATCTATAGTGTGGAAATATAGAAAATAAGTTAATTATGTTTGTGTTTGTCAATGAATTTGGGCAAGAATATAGTCTTTGTTTTATAGAGCAAAAAAAAGTAAATAAAAGAAGATGATCTACAGCATGAAGTGAATTGAAAGGATTCACATTTGTGTGAATTACCTTCTGTCTATGCAAACAGAAATGTTTTATGTGTATATGCTGCATTATGTAGGTTATAGCGTCGGATACTTTGGGGCAGGGGTGAAGAAGGGCATAAAGGCCAACTTTCAGAGGGATGATTTAATACAGGAAAACAAGGAGGTTGAAGGAATAGGATTTCATTTCAGAGAAGGAAAAAAAAGAGGGTCTTGAATATGGATTTAAGAAAGCCAGAGTTACCTAGCTACAGAGGAAAAGAGCAGATGTTAGAGTAGATGAAGGAGTGTAGACATAGTGGCTTTTCTGCTTCTGTTCCTCCTACGGGTTCAAATTGAAGCCACATCCTTTCCTGGTCACTATGATAGGGCTGTTTAAGTCTCGGCCTTTGTTCTCTGGACTTAGTACTATAAGATCAATTTTAAGAACTATTTTATTATTAATGTTCTTTCTACCCATATTGTATTCATTTGAGTAAGTGCAAGAAAAATATAATGAGTAGGACATATGCAGTTGTTTTTAAAAGCAGGATCATTTAAAAATTATATGACCCTAATAAAAACAGTAACAAGATGTTTATTCTTTTTAGGTTTATGCAATCAACAGTGCTGGCGCAGGGCCAAAGGTTCAGATGAGAATAACTATGGACATTAAAGGTGCATATATGAGCTGCCTTCCTGTGAAATACTGTTGTCTTAATCAAAGAGTAATTACAATTGAATTGTTATTAGAGTTAAGAATGTAGTCAAGCCTTTACATGATGCATATGCAATAATAACTGCATACATTAAGTAATAAAGCCTGCTTATTAAAGCTATACTTAAAATGTCTAAATAATAATGCAAATTACCATCTTAAAGAAAGAGAATGCCCACCTGCTATTTATCTTATATTTCTCTCTTTCTAAACTTAAAGTTTTCTGGGACAAATTTTATACTCTGTTATTTTATGTTTTTTAATTTTATTGAAAATTCATTGTTAAATTACCTGTGCTGGGCTTTGATTAATTTTAATTAGATACCTTGACTGATCTTTATCTTGAAAGTAAAATTCTTCTCAGTTAATCAGATAGTGTTTAACTTTATGATTCTGACTGTAAAGTAGATTAATTCATTATTCTGACAGGTATTCTTTATAGAAAATATAATTAAAATTGTAGGCTCCCCCTCCCCAAGGCAGTCCATGAAAACCAAAAAACGTTGTTAAGAGGAATGTAGGACCAGCCAGTCATTCAGGATACTATCTCTTCCTGACTGAAAACATACAAGCAATTGTAACATCTCTCTCAAAATCTATAATAAAACCTGCAAAGAGATTAAAAAACTGAAGTGTAGGGACCTTTAGTAGAATGCTTCTCATTCTGAAGCAAAAAGTAACTTTTCTTAGTCTTTGGTATCACAGTAGAGCACAGTGATTAAAAGTGTCAGCTCTAGACTGAATCTAGGGTCAAATTGCTGAGATTGAATCCTGTATTGGCCACTTGATATCTGCTTGGCTTTAGGCAAGTGCCTTAACCTCTATAAGCTTGTAAAATTCAGATAATTCTAGTTCCTACCTCAAGGATTGTTGTGAAGATTGAAAGAGATAATCTCTGAAAAACCCTTAGGACAGTACCTGGAAACTCATACCACTAAGAATAAGAATAAGAAATACTCACTGTAAGATGAAGCTGATAAATTTTATCTTTTCATCAGTGGTAGTTTATATAGTTGTAATATTATTTAAAAGCACCAAGATTTGTTTTTTAATTCATTCCAAACTACTTGGAATGTATGAATGCATAAGCTCTTCAAAAACATCAGGTGTTTTATAAAACAACTTCATAAAGAAGAATATCTTAATATCTTTTTCTTATTCAATGGCAGGACAGGTAAGTATGCAGGTAACAACAGATACATTATATTAATTCTTTAGCAAAACTTCCTATGTCTATTGCTTTCATCATTCCCAGGTAAAGAGGATTAGTTCTGACTTTCCACTCCTTAGATAGGACAGATTGACTCATGCTTAGTCATCTAGACAAAATATGTGAGTACTAGTGGTAGTGGTGAGGTGCTAGAGAAATATTTTTCTCTAGTAATATGCATGATTGGTTTTGGTGACATAGAGTGATATTGAATTAATAGTAGTCTCATTAAATTTACATTTGACACATAAAGTTGGATAATCATGTCCAATGCCAGATTCCTCTAACCGGAAACCTTTCTTTAGGGACTCCCCAGTGGCTTGGCTGAGAGTCTCTCAGAAATCCCTAAAACCTGAGGCTCTTCCTGAATCCTTCCCTCCTTCTTCCTTACACAGGTATTAGACCTGTGATCTGTGGTCTAAAGGCTCTTGCCACCTACTTCTGTTCCCTGATCCTGGATTTTTCATGGATATTTCCTCCAATAAACTTCCTACACATCTAATATTGTTATAGTCCTTACATCTCAGAGGAGTGAGCCAAAGGATTAAGCCAAAAATATTTGATTCAAATCCTGTTATTTCCCTTTTACAGCTATGTGACATAAGGCCATTTCCTCATCTATAAAATGGAAATGGTATTGCCAATTTTGACATTATTGAGAGGCTTTTTAAAAATTTAATAAATATGGAAATTGAAGTTTGATTAAGCAACTTGCTGTGCTTGAACAGCTGGAATACGTATATAGCTATGGGATGAGACAAGCAGAGTTCCTATAAATATTGATTTTGGAGATACTTGTATGCATTGGTGATAAATATGAATTATTGTGACACTTTCAGAAATTATTCTGGCAATATCTATCAAAGTTAAAAATGTTTTTATCTTCTGTTCCAGAAATTCTGTTCTTAGAAATCTATTCCATAGAAATAAAAGGATCAGTAAAGAAGGCTAAATATATAAGGCTGGTTATTTCAGCATATGTTCAAAACCTGAAGGAAAAGGGAATTCCCATTACTAGCTGAATGATCAAATAAATATGATGTTGTCACGCCACGATATACAACACAGTCATTAAGAAGAATGAGTTGGCCCCCTTATTGGTGACTTGGAAAGAATTATATGTCATATTTAAATGAAAAAAAGCAATATGTGGAGTGATTATAACACATAATATAACCCCATTTAAAAAACCAAACAGTAAAAATAATCCTTTATGTATAACTTTATGTATTTTATATGATTATGTGAACCTGGAGAAAAATATAAGAGGATATCACTCATATATTTGACTTGGATAAACTGTAGGAGGGATGATGGTATAACTAGAATAGGAATTGATGTATCAGCTAAAGGAAGTAAAAGAAGAAAAAACCCACTAAAATATTAGTATGATATAATGCACTTATAAAAATTATATAAGTGAGAGCATAAGTTATTAGAATTCTTTTAATATGTGAAGAGGAGTCAGATGCCTAAAAATCACACCTGAGCCCCCATATCTCAAGCAAGTATGAAATATACAATTAAAGCATTGGGAGATAATAATTGCTAAACATCTGTTGTATTTAAACAACACTGTTTCATTTGTTATGTGTGTCTGTCATCATTGTATCTATAAAACATCTGCATGAAATGAGAATTTAAAATTTTTTCCTTCTCTTCAGAAACAAAAAAACCCAATTGCAGTGATATTTCTCCTTTGTTTTAAGCTCCAGCACGACCAAAAACCAAACCAATCCCTATTTATGATGCCACAGGAAAATTGCTTGTGACTTCAACAACAATTACAATCAGAATGCCAATATGTTACTACAATGATGATCATGGACCAATCAAAAATGTACAAGTGCTTGTAACAGAAGCAGGAGGTATCATCAGTTGTCAACCTGTCTCGTTAAATTATAGAGTATAAATTGCAATGCTAAAGTAATTTCCATTTAAAATTAGTAATATAAGGTTGGCTGCCTATTATTAGACAACTTTTGAGCTTAATAAAGTGTTAATATTATCACGAATTATACTCATCATTAATTTATGCCTAAAATAGTTAGCCAAAATAAGAAAAGGCATAGTTAAAATATGTGATTTTTTTATGCTATGTACTGGTTGGATTATTTGGTTTGGACAAGATGGAGTCTTGATAGCTTCTTTGAAGGTATGAACAGAAGAATTACCCTTGACTGAGAGATATTCTTTGTGTCTCTGAGAAGTCATCCTCCACAACAAAGCCTGTAGATTCATGTGTTTGGGGAAAGATAAGGTTCCCTGCTTATCCAGGTAAATCAGCTGAATCATCCCTGGTTGTTCATAGAGTGGCAGATGTTGCATCCAGATTTTCCTCATGCAATTATAGAAATGCTCTTCAGAAATGTGAGAGTACTTTCATATATTACTTGTAATTATATCCTTTTTTCTGAAAATAGCTCAGCATGATGGAAATGTAACAAAGTGGTATGATGCATATTTTAATAAACCAAGGCCATATTTTACAAATGAAGGCTTTCCTAACCCCCCATGTATGGAGGGAAAGACAAAGTTCAGTGGCAATGAAGAAATCTACATCATTGGTGCTGATAATGCATGTATGATTCCTGGCAATGAAGACAGAATTTGCAATGGGCCTCTGAAACCAAAAAAACAATACTTGTAAGTATAGCTCATGCTTACTAATGCATCGTGATAGCAAGCAGGAAAACTTTTTTTTCATCCATCTACTCATCCTTCCATCTTTCCAATTAGCACTGGACATCCATAATGTATCGTGACCTAATACATGGTAAAGACCAACAAGATATTCTCCTTACATTTCATAAATATACAGTTCCATAGGAAAAGCTTAAAAATAATTATGATTTGATATGATAAGTGACATAAAGACAATGCTAATGTATGGGTTTTTGGAAACACTATTCTAGTCTGTTTGTTGATGACAGCTTCCATTTACTGGAGTCATAGCAATGATTTTCTCCTCTTTGTATTATCAACCTCTGAATTAGTGACTGAAGTATTTATAATTCACTTTAATATTTCTCATTTTGTAGATCAAGATAATCTAATGTATGAAAAACCAATTCTGATACTCTGGCTTTATTAAATGCTTTGCTAAATTAATCATGTGTCTCCTGTTAAATTGACTATGTTATTTTTGTCATAAGACTACAGTTTTTAATATTAAATTATTTAATTTCCAAAATGTAATTTTTACTACTAAATTTGAAAAATGCAGGTAGTTTCATGTTTCTTGTTTGCCTGCTAGTTAAAGCATTATTAAATCCTCATAAACAAACAAAGCCAAGTTAACATTAGAAAAGTAGAGAAGTCAGGCATTTAAAAAAATAGAATGCTTTATCATCTATTAATAAGTACAATTGCTTTGGTTACTAAGTTTTTGCCTGAAATTTAATCATCATATACAGACAATTCTGAAAATGATATACCACAAAATTTAATGCTTATTCAAATATTTAATTTGCATATTTTCACAACGCAGACTCTTAATATGTTCAATAAAATCATAAGAATTTGAGAAGAGTAGAGATTAAATTGTAAACTGAAACTTATGAGTATAAGTTGGTTTTGTATTTTAAAATGCCTGGATGTCTGTAATTTTTAAATAAGGTAAATTTAAATTATCTCTGAAGGTGTTAGAGTCACCCATTCTGTAACCATTTTCTATTTCTTATGTCATAAAATCATAGAGTGAAAACACTGCTGTACACACAGAATTAAGAATCATTTTTCTTAATTTATTAAGATGGACAAAGTTCTGTATGACCATTCTAAATCTAGGTCACTGGTATTTTCAAAGGTAGTTGAGGTATAATGGTTATTATACTTTATAAAGTGTGTTTGTTTAACACACTTTTTCACAACTGTTTATAACCTTCTGACTGCTCATGAGTCTGGCCAAACTTTTAGTTACTTTTTTATGTGCAGGATAATTATTCATCTCACATAAAGATAGGATATATTGTTCTGATGACAATTGATTTCCAAGTTTACATCTTACAAATAATTTTCTCTTGAATAAAAATGTGTATCTTTCATTGATTTTGTTTTTTTGGGTTTTTTTGTATTTTTCATTATTTGTTAAATTATTTATAGGAAAAAGTAATATGGCATGCAAATTGTCTTAATTTTTTTATTTCATAGATTTAAATTTAGAGCCACAAATGTTATGGGACAATTTACTGATTCTGATTATTCTGATCCTGTTAAGACTTTAGGTAAGATACATTCTGTAATTTAATTTCATTGATAATCTTAACATGCTAATCACAGTTGTAACATTCAATAGTAAATATATTAATCCATGACTAAATGCTCTCAAGTATAAATTCATTTCAAGCTTAATTAGCCTGACAAAGGAAAACATAATATTTGTGCTATTCTTTTAAGTGCTATTCAAATCTGAACATAGATTTCTATATGGTATTAGTTCTATGCTGATGTGTACTAACATTATACTAAGCAAATATTTACTTGGAAGCTTAATATATAATCTTATATACAAAGCATTTTTACCTAATAAAAAAGAAAAAGGTTTATGGAAATTTTCCTGAAATAATCTTACAAACTAGGTACTTTCCAGCTGTTTTAAATTTTATTTTCCAATAAATAGATAAATTTTATTTTCTTTCTAAATCAAGTCTCTCATGAGTTTTTCCAGTTATACCCACCCAGTCAGGCCTGAATAAAACATAGGTACAATTTAGTCAAATGCAAGTGTTCTCCTCCTCCTCCTCCTCCTCCTCCTCCTCCTCCTCCTCCTCTTCCTCCTCCTCCTCTTCCTCCTCCTCCTCTTCCTCCATCCTCACCATCATCATCTTTTGGGCTCTTTGTATGTACTAATAATGGAATCTTCACAGCTGTCTTATAATCTTTATCCATAGTTCTCAACCAGAGTGATTTTACTCTCCAGGGAATATGTGGCAATGTCTGTAGCAAATTTTGGTTGTCACAATTATGGAGACAAGCTACTGGTGTAGTGGGCAGAGGCAGGGAGGCTGCTGAACATCCTATATTGCATAGGACAGTCCTTTCAGCAAAGAATTATTTAGTGCATACTGTAGTATGCATCTCAGTAGTGCTGAGATTGAGAGAAGCTGTCAGGTGCTATTAGTTCCATTTTATAGATGAGGTAACCAAGGCCCAGATTAAATAATTAAGTGGCTCAACTAGTATTCTAGCACAGATTCCACAGATTCCATAACCATTACAAATACAGAATTTAGGCCTGGATTCAAAACTTGACTCTACCACTTGAGAAAAATAATGTTCATAAACCTCAGTTTTCCTATTTTAGAAAATGGTCATGATAGTGTCCACGTTGAAAGATTTAAATAAAGTAGCATATGTAAAGATACTAATATTCTATAGTTAGTAAAATTTTAAATGCTTAACAGCTTCTTTTAGGCTATAATAGGCTGTATAGGATATATAATAGGATAGGCTATAATCAAAGATCTTAGAAATATACTTTTTCAGGAGAAATTACTTCCCTAGGATTTCTCTAAGTGTGCAGCTTCCAATTTTCTCTGTATAAAGCTCTGAGAATGTGGACCTTTGTGCACCGCTCAGATCCACAGTATCATGTGATCTGCACAGTGAGAGCTGTGGCTGGAAGCAGATAGATTTTTCCATTATTCTCATTTAGAAATGTTCATCTGGTTGTGGAAGATTAATTGTCAAAAAAGTCAGCTTCTGCAACCTCTATGTAGTTAAGGAAATTTTCAATGTCAAAGAAATAAAAGGGACACATGGTTTGCTACATAGGTGTTTATAGAGGAATAACTACTGTCTTATCCCCTGAAATCAATGATTTAATTAATTAATTTTACCCAGTGATTCAATCATTTTAAAATTGGCTGACTAGACTTGTGGTTTTGAAATTGGGTGAAGTATTTCTTCATTGATAGGTGAGTTTATCACACCCTGACACCACCACAGTGAAATAAATGGCATCAACATAATGTCCTCTATGTTATGGCATTCGGGAACTATTACCATAGCAAAATGGTGACCCTGGTATGTTTAGTAATGGATGATAAAAGACATAGAGTGGATAGCTCACATATCTTAGGGACATGACATTCTGTAGGAGCCGTGCTAAAGATGTTGCCTTGCTGTGTGGTTTGTTGTGTGCTATGTCTCTCATAGATTGCTGGTTTCACATTGATGTGAGGATACATTCAGTCAGTTATCTGAGCGACAAAGTTACAATGTCCAGGGTAATAGGAATGAAAAGGGGGGAAAGACAAGCATCAGAAACCATGATGTGCAGGGATGTGATTCCTCACATTCTGCCAAATGGCTTCCTTCTGGCCAAAGATGGGCCTCAGCTAATACTTTGGCTGCAGGTAGTCCCAAGGTATCTTCAATGATGCTCTTCTTTTTCTTCCTTTTTCTCACATCCAGTTCAGTGGAATAAAATAATTAATTCTAGAAGGTAGCAGAAGTACACCATCAGTTCTCTGGTACTTTCTTTGAAATCATGACTATCCCCACCCCAGTCATCCAAGTGCTAATGCTTGTGTGCCCTGCTAACCGCAAGAATCTAAAGGGGTTGTAAGATGTGGAACAGAGGGCAGAGCATAAAATCTGGTCAAGGTTAGGGAAGGAAGCACTGGTGAAACATAGACTTGATGTATAAGGTAGAAAGCCATTGGGTTGATAAGGGGTAGTTACAAGGAAAGGTTCTATATATCTGTGATCTCATTTTTTAGAGTTCATGTAATACTTATAGACCAGTGACATAAGGGCAGCTCTTCAGGCTCCCCCTTAGAGTTTCTTCCATAGATTCCCTTCTGATAAACTGTGGCTTTGTGTTAGGCTTTTGCCCTAAAATGCTTATTATGGATTGACCACATGGAGTTCTGCTATCTAGACAGTCTTTTATAGTCAGTAAAACCATGATAGGCAGGAGTGGAGAGAATGATTAGGAATGCCACCCTGAGTTGCGGTGAAATAAGATGTGCAGATTTGGAGAATGGAGTATACCTTTGGAGCAGGATTCCTCAATGTCTAGAAAAGCGGCCCAGTCATCTGACTGGTTAATGGGTTTATTACTATCAATTTCTGTCCTCACATTTTACCTGGCTATTGGATATTATGGTTCTGTGACTATCGGATTCAGCCTTATGGGTTGGGCAACAAAGAATACCCTCCAGAAATGGTTCTGGTCCATGACCTGACATTAATAAAAGGCCATTGAGTCGTTAAGAGCTTTGGGGGCGGGGAACCTTGCCAAGGAATATATAGTAGAAGGACTCAAGAAGGAAATAAACTACATTGGTCAATGACAAGAATGGTTTCATGACTGTGAGAATGGGAGCAAGCAAATAGTAAAATGCACTGATATAATAGCCTGTTGTCATTAGAAGATTACAACAGATGTTCAAGTCCCTGTTTATCTCAAATATGTCATGTATTGGGTTGGATGATATCAGTTGCAACAGGCGAGGGGCTCCCGACATTCTTAAGAAGCCTACTGAGGACTTATGTCTATATGTGATTTCTGATTTTGGTGAAATAAGTGAAGATCCCATCTGGGTCATCAAATAGCCAGTGGATATACATTCATTCGCTGGTATTTAGCATAGCACAGGCAGTGAGCTCCAAGCTAAGTTGCCTGTCAGTAAAATCTTCATATTTAAGAGCTTTAGTAAGGCCATCTTTTCAAGTAAGGATGGAGTATACATTTCCATGACAGACCATTTTGGTGGTGGCTATGCCTCTTATTTGAAAGTTAAAATTAGGGGCAACAGAATCACCATAGACTAATGAACTAAAAGGTTTAAGTTTATTGAAGAGTTAACAAAAGCAAAAGTGAGGAGCCTGGTAGGGCTTTGCTGAATAAGGATGAGTGTGTGGAAGAGGAGTATGCACTTAGGGGAATCTTTATGGCCTATAGGAATAAACAGAGGAAATGACATATGCCATTATTTTAATCCTAAAGAAATACCTACAACTTATTTGATTTTGTTTTCACTCAGAATTGAGTATTAGCATTTTTATTAACAAAACTCATAAGAATCCTTCTTAAACTCTTTTTAAAAATCCTCTTTAGGCACATCAGTTTATGGAAACTGCTCGCAGGCAATGTTTTGATTACAAGGTTTAATTATAGAGGATTCCTGTGATTTGAAAACCAGACACTGCTTTCTGCACCTTACAGGGCTTCATTAAAGCTGAACAAGATGAAACCTTAAACCCCATGGCAGAGGCACTCTGTGATTGTTTTCTTTTGTCATAACACTTCTCATTTAATTACTAGGCTAACAATGAGAAGTTCCAATCTGCTGTTCACTTAGAAACAGAAATAGGGAGACACTATGTATTTTTTTGCAGCGAAAGGATCACTTGCCCCCAAGACACCAGAGGAATGAGGAGTTTTATGATGTTAACGAGGCAGTGGTAATGTGGTGCTGAACCTCATAAACTTTGCAGTCAGACAGGCATATTTCAGGCACTGTGGACAGATACTGACTTTAGGGGACCTTGGGTTCATGACTTTAACAAATTAATTTCTGAAAACTTATTTCCAAATTGAAAATAATAATACCTAACTTGTAAACTAACTGGACAATTAACTCAGATGAATGAATGCTGAATGAATATGAAATATTTATTAATAAGGATAATCATTTATGTGCCAAGGCTTTGATGAGTATTTTTATATATAACCCCACATATTCTTCACAACACTATTAACACAATCTCCTATTTATAGATATTCTCAATTTATTGGTTCGAAATCTACAGCTGGGTCTGTAAGCAACTTGTCCGAGGTTAGAGAGCTAGGACATGGCAGCACCAGTTTTTATTTTTTTATTTTTATTTTTTTATGTTTTCTTTTTAGCACCAGTTTTTAGACCCAGGCGGCCCGAGTCAAGTCAGTGCTGTGCGAGAAACTGCTGTACGCATAGCCTGGAAATCACTAAGTGTCCAACTCAGTTGCAATTGTATTGCTCTTGGTGATTTTTCTGCTTTCCTATCTTTGATGTGCCATTTTCTCTTCACAACATTTTTAATTACTTCCAGGTGTTTTCTTACCACCTTCTACCACCTTCTCCTCTTAGCCCTTTTGAGATTAGCATTCAGTAAAGTAAAGCATTAGTATGCATCCCTTTTTGTTTTTTAAACAATAAGTAGGTGTGATTTTTCTTTACACCCTGGAAACCATCGTTTATTATCTACTTCTAATATTTTGCCAAGTTGATGCTTGAAAATAATATGTTTAGGGTATTTTATTTTATTCATTTATTTTTAAAGATTTTTTAAATTGATTAGAAAGAGAGAATATGAGTGGTGGGGGTAGGAGGAGGGGGCATAGGGAGAAGGAGAAGCAGGTTCCCCACTGAACAGAGAGCCCAACCTGGGACTCAATCCCAGGACCCAGGATCATGACTTGAGCCAAAGGCAGGTGTTTAACTGAGCCACCCAGGTGCCCATAGGGTATGTTTATTTATATTTCTTCAATTATGAAACTGAGTGACTTTTCATAAATTTTTTATGCAGTACTTGCAAATCTGGGATAAATGGTGCTGTCCAAAAGAGAAAAGATCCTTATACTTAAGTTCGGTAGTAACAATTTGTTTTCTTTTAAGATTGATAATAATATTAGGAGATCTTTCACATGACATACATCTATATCAGGAGTCAGATACGTCCTACGGGATTTATAACTCATTTAATTCAGCTTCTCCATAGTTATAAAGCTGGTTTAAATCAGGTCTATTAGCTGAGCTGAAATAATAATAATTTCAATCAAAAAACACTTAGGAAAAATGAGTGCTTTATAATTATGTTTGCTTAATTACAGCAGTGCATTTTATTATGCAAATAAAACATAATTTAATGTGACCTTTCTTAGAACTTTAAGTCTAGTCAGGAAATGACTTGGAGAGAATCATATTTATATTTTCAAGTGAAAGAATTCCATTTCCTATGGAAGGATTTGGAGAAGTGACTTCATTTTGGACAGTAATGCTCCATGGGTATATGCATAGCAGTGAATCAGAATTTGTACTCGACAGTCATGGTACACTCTGTCCTTTCCTACTAGTACATTTGTAATACGTGTGCCCAAAGGATTACATACTGTTTATTAATACATTATATGTCATTTCCTCACTTCACTTGGCCAGTGCTTTGAAAGGGTAATCTAATCTGAAACATTTTTTTGTGGTCTATGAAATCATTTTTTTCCCCACTAGGTTCTAAGGTCCAGTGATTCAGTGTTACCTGATAAAGAGGATTCTTTATTCATCTTCATGTATTTCCTTTCCCATGCATATTCAATTAGAGTCAGCTTGTGAAAATTCATAAAACAAGCCTTTCACATGTAAAAAAGGGATATCTAAGATACTATGTGAGCTACATGCTGCTTTACAGTCTCCTAAACTTAGCTGGAAATTCTAGATGACCATGAAACTAATTCGAATCTACCATGCAAAATAGCCACAGGAACCCTTTCCCCTTGTTAACATTTCATAAGCACCAATCCAGGGAAAAAAGATGAAACACTAATTCTTGCATGTTATACAGGTAGTTAACCTATTTTATCTTGTCACTTAACATTAGTGATTTTAATAGTAAAATTACAAATTATAACTCATATAACTTAAAAATGGTTACAATTATAATTAAGAGTTGTTTCTAAGTAAATGGTAAATAACTTGTATATTCTTATTTCAGTGCTTGATCTTCAACATGAAAATTTTTAGTATCTGTTTCAAAACCAATATTTATATTCATTCTGAAGTTTAGCAAATACTTATTGAGCATTTGTTCTGTATCTGGTATTACTCTCAGAACTGAGAATGCAGTTTTGAATAGAACAAAGACTCCTGTCCTCAGGGAACTTTACATTCTGGACAGACAATGGACATTGAGGATCATAAATAAATTTATTAGAAGATATGTTAAAGTGTGATAAGAACAATGGAGAAAATAAAAAGTAGGATGGAGTGCAGAAGATATAGAAGGGGGAAGGCAGAAATGAGGAAGTTGGAGCTTTCAATTTTAAATAGGATGATGCCTTAGTCCGCTTACGCTACCATAAGAAAATACCGTAGGCTGCCTGGCTTAAACAACAGAAATTTTTCTCACAGTTCTGGATGCTAGAAGTCTAAGAACCAGGTTCCAGTCAGTTTGTTATGTGGTTAGGGCTCTCTCCCTGGCTAGCAGAAGGCCTCCTTCTTGCTTTATTCTCAGAGGGCCTTTCCTCAGCCCATGTGCAGAGGGAGAGAGCTAGCTTTCATTGTCTCTTGTTATGAGAACACAAAGTCTATTGGATTAGGGCCCAACTATAATGTTAGTGTACCTCCTTACTCCAAATACAGTCACACTGAGAGGTTAGAGCTTCAACATAAGAATTTTGGAGGGACACATACATTCAGTCCATTCAGGCCTCATTGAGAAGATGATATTTGAGCCTACTCTTGAAGCTATGAAGTAGCTACTCAGACAGACACAAGGGAAATACTTTCAAGCACAAGAAGAAGCTGGTGCAAAAGCCCTATGAGCTGGTATGTTACAAGAACAACAAGGCCAGTCTGGCTCCAGTGAAGTAAGAAAGGTGGAGATTGCAGGGGAAGTTGGAGAGGTTTGCATATTCACAATTAACATTTTCGGCAAGGATACTTTGCAAGTGTTGCTGCCTAGATCAAAATACTTCTCATCAGGAGGCATATAATATCTGGTTGTCACATTTCAATGATGTTAAAATTGATGTGAGTTTAGTTGCATGACAGCATGACCCTTCATTGGAAAGTAGGTTTTTTTGCCCCCTTGTTATAACCAGCAGATAATCTGTAGGATGACAGTTTAGTGTCCTGCTAATATCCAATTCTCTACAACCTTTCTCCTAATCATTAAGGATGGGCTTATGATTGTCCCTTAAATCAGTTATTAGGAGTGAAAAACTAATTTCTAACTGTATTATTCCTTCCATACTGCAAATGGAACTCTCCTCCAAAAAAAGCTGTGCCTTAACTAGGACTATTTTTGACTTTTTTTAATTAATAAAATACAGTTCTTATGAGAAAGCTGGGAAAAATGTTTAATTTTTTCCCTATAATTACAGATTTTTAAAATAAGGAAATGACATTCTGGCTATAGCCGGTGTTCACAAATTATAAGTTTGTATATTTTTTATTTTTCTTTCATTGAATAATATTAGAACTTGTGGATTTATATATTGAATCTATTTCCATCAATTTCAGTTTATATTAATCATAAAATTTGAATTGTTCCCTCTTTGATCAGTAGGAACTTCTGATTTTCTTTCCATACCATTAGCCTTTGATAGCTTTTTTTCTTTTTTAAGATTTTATTTATTCATTTGAGACAGAGAGATGAGAGAGAAAGAGGGAGAGAGAGAATGAACTGGGGGCAAGGCAGAGGCAGAGGGAGAGAGAGAAGCAAGCTCCCTGCTGAGCCAGGAGCTCCATGTGGGGGGCTCAATCCCAGGACCCAGAGATCATGACCTGAGCAGAAGGCAGATGCTTAACCATCTCAGCCACCCAGGCACCCCCTTTGATAGCTTCTTAACTCTGCCTACACCAGACGTCCCAAATTCGTTTTGTTTTCTAATCACATGTGGGAATTACCATCTCTCCAAGTTTCCCTGGTTTCTTTCAATGAAAAATGTATGTATCTTGAAGATAGAGGCAACAAGATTTCCTAGGAGATTGTGAATGTGTTCTATAAGAGAAAGAGTCAAATATGACTGCAGAGTTTTTGGACTGAGCAACTAGATCAATGAAGTTACCATCAACTAAGAGGTAGAAAGATGCAGTGGAAAAGAAGGTATTATAGGAGTTCAGCTTTGGATATTGATTTTGAAATTTTAATTACAATTTTAAATAGATATATAGCAATCAAGTGGATACTCGTGTCTAGAGTTCAATAGATAGGGATCCCTGGGTGGCGCAGCGGTTTGGCGCCTGCCTTTGGCCCAGGGCGCGATCCTGGAGACCCGGGATCGAATCCCACGTCAGGCTCCCGGTGCATGGAGCCTGCTTCTCCCTCTGCCTGTGTCTCTGCCTCTCTCTCTCTCTCTCTCTCTCTGTGACTATCATAAAAAAAAAAAAATTAATAGAGTTCAATAGATAGAAGTTAAGCAGTCATTATCCTATAGATGAAAATTAAAACCATGGGCCGGCATGGGCTCATGAAGGTGGTCAGTGTAGATAGAAAAAAGAAGAGGTCCAAGGGCTGAGCCTCAGATTTAGAAGATCTAGGAGAAGGGGAACAAACATATTTGTACACTTTATTAACATTCTTGAGAAATATTCCAAGAAAATACTGGGTTTTGATACCCAAATAATATTTCATAATAATAATTAATACTAATGTTCTACTTCCTCTTCAGGTGAAGGACTTTCTGAAAGAAGTGTAGAAATTATTCTTTCTGTCACTTTGTGTATCCTGTCAATCATTCTTCTTGGAACAGCTATTTTTACATTTGCAAGGTAAGATTTATTTGTACTCACATTCCTAAGATACTTTATGGACATTGTTCAGTTCTTGTCCGATCAGGAGACAGAAGCCAAAGCAGTTATATGAATGGAGAATATTTAATAAAAAATATTCTAACTAGTATAAATAGTTAATTACTATAAGGGACAAAAGAACACTAAAGGGTCCAGAAGTAGCAAATACAATAAAACAGCTGCTGTCTCAAGACTGAAGAAGAATGGACAATAAAGGAACTAAAAACTAGAAGAATTTTCACTCCATAGTTTGACGTGGAATGTCTACTACAGGCATATGCAGCCTGTCACCTATCAGTGGGCAAAGAAAATGACAGAAGGGGCTGGAACTCTTCTGTAGAAGGTAACCATCATTAATGGAGGACAGGCAGGCTGCAACTGGTCCATAGAAACAGCCCATCTTGCTGAGTAGTGTTGGTGGGCTGAGCTACTAGAATCATTCACCAGTGGGGAGAGCATACACTTAGGAGGCAGCTAGCACCCACCCAGGGGGGCTGCTGGGCCTCCACAATGAATAACAATCAGTCATGCAGCACTGGGACACACCAGGTAGGTATGTCCCTGTCTCTCTTGCCTCGAAGGTCACCGTGGTATCCTCTATTGACCAGGCTTAGTATCCCACCACCTGGCAAAGGGGAAGTATTATAGAGTCTAGCTCCAGTATCACAAAGCAGGGCCAAGATGGGCAGGTTTAAAATTAAGAGACAATAAAGTGATAATAAAAAAGCAGAAGGTACCAGGATTTCTGCATTTTTAAAAATAATTTATAATTCGATAGGTTTCATGAAAAATATTTTAATTGGGTCTAAATCTTAAAGTTTACACAGAAGAGATCATTTTTACAGCAAGGACAACACTTCAAAGATGTCCAGCTTCCTTACATGGTGGGGTCCTTTTTCCTCTTTACTTTACCAACTAGTCTACACTACATTTTCCAAGGGTCCCTTTAAATTCTCAGTATTAGCCTTTGAATTCCCTTGCTGTTTACAGGACCTCAGGGGAAATCTTGGTTGTGATCCTAAAATCTGGCTTCATAAAGTAGAGTTCTGAGTTAAAGAGTCCTTACATTTGCAAAAAAAAACCAACCAAACAAACAAACAAAAAACATGACAGCTAATTTTCTAAGTAGCTCAACAGACTCTGTTTTTATTTTATCTGAAGAATGTTGTCCTGTATTCTGCATGCCATGCATCATCTCTTTCACCTTGAGTCTCTTAAATCCTCATTTTGATGGATAATTTGAAGAGCTCTTGAAACAAATATATTTCTTATGCTGCATACTGTTCTCAGATTCAGCCAGGGATGGTGAGAGAAAGTCATTATTTGGCACTTTTAGAGATATATTGTGTAAGATATCTTCCTTGTCCCTAAGGGGCATGTTTTGGCCACATTTGTATTATTTCCTTGCTCTAAAATCTCTTCTGACTTTTCATTTCCTTACAGGATGAACTCCTTATGTGGGCAAGAAATGCTCCCCTCTTATGTCCTACAACTTCCCAACTTCTCTTTGGCCAAATGGGTCTCTTCTCACCTGAACATTCCTTAGGCTTTTATAGACCTCTGCTTTTGTACAATCAATCAGAAATGTGCTTCTTCTTCCTTCTCATTCTGGAACATTGAAATCAGATCTCATTTTTTTTTAACTTCCTGTCAATACTAATACTTGTCCTATGACTTTTAATTTGGATCTTTTTCTTTTATTGCTTTTACTACATTTATTTATTTATTTGTTTATTTATTTATTTATTTATTTATTTATTTATGAGATTTTATTTATTTACTCATGAGAGACACAAAGAAAGAGAGAGGCAGAGACACAGGCAGAGGGAGAAGCAGGCTCCGTGCAGGGAGCCTGATGCGGGACTCGATCCCAGGACTCTAGGATCATGCCCTGGGCCGAAAGCAGGCGCTCAAGCACTGAGCCACCCAGGCGTCCTTGCTTTTTTCTACATTTAGATCTTGCTTCTCAACTAAACTGTAATGTTGTTGAGGATGGGAAACATATTTTATACTTCCTATTATTTTATACCATCCTTAATACGTAACTCATTAAATAATAGATATTTGAAATGTAAAAGAGAGATAGACTAGCTAATATCATTTTGTCATATACCATATTTATGTCCTAGAAAAATAAGCATGTAAAGGGCTTAAAATGAAAGGACTTTGATTTGGTTCTTAGATTCCTATGACTTTTATTTTTGAAACTGAGTCTTCTGAAGTAAAGATAACATTATATGCTTCACAATATTTTTATAAAAAGCCAATGAGACTATTCAAAACGTATTTCTATACATTTTCATGAATGTAGAGCTCTTTCATGGATATAACAACAATGGAACATTGTCTTTTGGCACTGGTGCTGCTACCAATGAGCTGGTTCCATTTTGGCATGCTTTCTTTTTATGACAAATCTAGAGACAGCTAGAGGGCAGAAAAACAAGCTCACAGCATCAGTTTCATTTGCTCTATATTTTAAATTTGCCAATGGCCCAGGCCTTGATCAACTAATTCCCATTAAAATTTGAAGCTTCCACAAAGCAACATGTTAAAGGAATATAATAGGATAGGCTTCATGGAATTCAAACAGGAAAAAAGATGTGAGAGCTATAAATTTGCACCATATTCAGAGAAGTGACCCCAACGAAGAAATTATCAGACTGCTATCTTGACTCAAAAAGAAAATGAAACTTAATTCTATATGCTTTCTGTGTTATTTCCATTTTGGACTTTACAACACTTTATTTTAGAATTCGACAGAAGCAGAAAGAAGGCGGCACGTACTCTCCTCGAGATGCAGAAATTATTGACACTAAATTCAAGCTGGATCAGCTCATCACTGTGGCAGATCTGGAACTGAAGGACGAGAGATTAACGCGGTGAGCACACTCCTCTTGGCGAACAGTGGTTCAGAGGGCCTGGAGCCATGACCCTATTCTGACCTATGCTTGTTGGAAGTGTTTGTGGGGCTCCTATTTACACAGGTCATAGAGATCTTCTTTCAAAGGGTGACCTCCATCTTCTGCACACTTCTCACTGGTGTTCGGAGAATCACTTAATCTTCCTCATGCTTTGGGTTCAATATGAACCTCGGACTATAATGTTCAACCAAGCTTTTTTTTTTTTTCCTGAGACAAATTTTTTTAAACATTAAACCTTTAAAATTATGTTTAATAATTCACTTCGGATGATAGATTTCTTTTTCACTGGATTTGCTGGAAGTGTCCATATTTTTCATCACAAGTTTAATTAAATTTGTAACTACTTGATCTGTTTACATCATTTTTATGAAAGCCTTATAGCTCTTTGTTTTAGGATGAAATTACACCAAGAGTCTAACTTGTGTGTTAACACTTCGTTTTTTAAATTGCTTAGTGTTTAAAAATTAAATACAAGGTAAAAATTACCTGTGGAAGGAAAAGTGTGTCTTCAGTATGTGTCAGAAATAGTAAAGGTGCTTAATTTTAAAGAGTATTTTAAATCCTTTTGAAATCATTATAAATCATTCAAAATGTTGGCACATCTGAAAAACTTGTCTATTAACAGAATTCATCAAATTCTTAATAAAAACTGTCATCAGGCCATCATAACTAGTTTAGATTCTTATAAGACCCAATGTTTTGTGGTGCTTATAAGCACATGACAGCTTTTACAAAGTACATGAAGAACTATGCTGGACTTTAAAAATTATTATTAACTCTGGAAATATGCCATTAAAGTTCCTGAACTTAAAAAGGAATTGTTCTTAGTTGTCATTTAGCAAAGCTGGTCTTTACCTAATAGATTGACTTTGAAAGAATATTTTTCAGCATATCTAAAAATATCTAATGTGTGTTTTGGAGGGAAGTGTCATCTGATGAGCAGGGGCCTTCCAAATACTGCAAAATGAAAGCTATTCAGTGTTATCACTAAATTAGAAGGACATTTACTTTCTTAAAGAGGAAAACTCACTTCTTTATATTGAGATATTCATCTTTGTTTATATTCTAGTAGGGGTGGTTTCTAAGGATATAACAAAATGGATAGTGCTCCAAAGACCATATGTAAGACGGTTATATATTATCCAGGACATAGTTTTCCACACTAGAAAGGTTATGTATGAAAGACCAATAGATTTTCAGGGTAACCTGCCAAAGCTACGCCACATCTTAGGAGCAATACAGCATTCCAGTATTAGGCTGTGTCTCGGCCCTAAAACGGTCACCCTGCATAGTAAAAGGAAGTGTCTTCTCCTTTCCCCTGTGGGCCAACTGAATTTCTGCATTATTCTCTCAAATCCTGTCCTTAATTTGTGTTCCACTTCTACAGTCCTGGAGTCTGAGTGTCTTCTCATACCCAAAAGTATAAGGCGTAAAACATCAAACCTCTCAGTTCAATTAATTTTAGTTGTTTGAACAATTTAGTTGAATCCGTTCAGACTAAAATGTGAGCTTCTAAGTGTCCAAACACTTTTAGGGCACTTTTTAAAGAACCTTTAATGATCCCCTAAAAGTCCTTAATAAGTAGATCTTTAGGAAAGAGATAGGACATAATGAAGTGAAAAGAGCCATTCGGTATTAAAGCGTTCTTTATCGAGGAGGTTATCATTCTAGGCAAGCTACGGGGAGGTTAGATCCCCTAAGCTCTGTGTGTTTTCACAGCTTGCCCTTTCCTGCACTTCTGAACACAGCCATTATCTAAAAGCTGGATGATTTTTGTTTTGTTTTGTTTTTTTAACAATGACTGTCATGGCAGCTAATGGAAAAGGTGAATAAGGACTGCATAGATTGCTTATTATTGGTTTTTTATAAATCAGGGACTGCCTTATTTAACCTTGACTCCTAATTATTTATTTTGCTGCTTCCATGTCTGTTTATGTATATGTGGATTTATTTGTAAAATGATATAGAAGCGTCTTTCAAGTATATCTCAAATAGTGTTTATTTATTTTTGCCCATAGATCATTAGTATATATTAACCCAGTAATAATATAGTTGGAAATTTTAGTTTCTATGCTTTTTTACTTTCTTATTTTTTGTTATGATTCCAGCATTCATGACTGTAAAACATTTTTATTTGTAATGCCAGTGGCACATAAGAGTATGTTTTGCTTGATGACTACAGAAATTTATTAAAATAACTATCAAGTGGTTTGAGTATTAGCTCTTCATTACAGATCTGCCTCCAGATTCACTATTAATGGAAGGTTTTTCATGTTAATAATGTCAGTACTACAGAAGACAATAAATCTAGAAAAATAGTAACTAATGGATCCATAGTCATGTGCACATTTACTAGGGGCCACCCTTCAGTGACACTCTAAAGTCTTCACTTGACTTTAAGGTACTGGAAGATCTAAATCTACTGAAAGCCACATAGGTCATGGGAGGAGAGCCACAGACGCTGATAGTAGATTCTGAGAGTAAAAAATCAGGGAGTTTGAGGGGTTTCAAAATTATTGAATAACTTATGTCATATGTCTTTGTTATTTGCAGGAAAGTACGTAGGTAATTTCCTTCCAATCTACCCAGCTAACATATGCTCTTTCTACTTGAGGCTTAGGCAATGTTCCTTTCCTTCCAACTTTCCCACTTCCTTCATGCTAATTGGACTAGCAGTGTTCCTCAGTGTCATATGTCTTAATCTATCCATAAGAGAAGTGATAAAAGACTACCTAATCAATAATTAAATATTAATTCTAGGAGATTATCTAGTTGACAAAAGTCATTATGATGCTTATACTAAATCCTGTCGAGGACTTGGAGTTTTATAGTCGGAAATTATTTCTTTGGTGACAAGTACCTGTATATTGACGTACATGTTAAGATTCATCCTGTAATTTTTGTATGTGTAAACTCCCATTATTTAATTATATACTACCTTGTTTCACAAAGATCTCAAGAATTCTCTCACATTGTACTTTTTCTTCCTGAAGGCACATGAAACTCAAGTGAAGATTTAGTACCCTGGAAAAAAAAAGAAAAAGAAAAAAAGATTTCATACTCTGTAACTCCATGAAAACATTTAGGATCGGCCACGATAATGTTTTAAATTCCTATTTGGAATGATAACTAGATCATTTCCATAATACATATCTTATATTTAAGTTTAGAGAATGCAAGATATATTTTTTAGGAAGGGTATTTAATATTTTGGGCTCATCTCTTCCACATTCACCAGATTAGAAAATGACCTTTGTGGTTTGTTATTTGATAAGGAAATGAACAAAATGGCATTTTGTGACAGCTTCTTCAAAACACAGCCGCTTAGCCCAAGGAAGTGAGAAAGGTTTCTAGGAGGAAATATTGGCAAGAGCATGAACATTCAGGTAAAACAGACCTGTCTCTTCAAGATTGCAGAGACCAGCTGGCCCTATGGATTGCTTTAACTAATTTGACTGCAACACAAATGACCTTCCCCAGAGAGTTATAACACTTAAAATTAAATAAGCTATCAGAATGCTCACGAGTTAAATATTCTATTTGCTAAAAATGTTTATTTTTCACTGTCTCCTTACCAGGCTTAATTTATAGTAGGCTTCCCTCCTCCCTCCCCCACCCATGGTGAGTAAATCAGAAAAAACAAAAACAAAAACAAAAACAGTAGAATAACATTAATCAATGTTACTAATCTTCTTACTTGACACTCAGTTTCTTCCAAGCCTGATTTTTCCCCTCAAATTTTGTGCGTCATTCCATATTATCTTGCCTATTTTAGTTGAGTGAATGTAATGGTGCATTAATTAGACTCAAGGCCCAATCCAGTAATCATGAATGGAATTAAAATCCTCAACAAAATAAAGCAAACAAATGAATTGTTGTTTTAAGAGTATTTTCCTTTTTTCAGTAATTTTAGAAGTTTGCATATTGAATTTTTGTTAAATGTATGTATCTTCGGGAAGCTCTTGTAAACTCTAAAATCAGAATACATTTGGAATTATTATTGTTTTTTACAATCTTTTTTTTAAAAAAAGATCTATCTATTTATTTATTTGACAGAGAGAGAGAGAGAGAGAGAGAGAGAGCACAAGTAGGCAGGAGTGGCAGAGGAAAAAGGAAAAGCAGGCTCCCCGCTGAGCAGAGAGCCCAATGCAAGGCTAGATCCCTGGACCCTGAGATCATGACCTGGGCTGAAGGTAGACACTTGACCGACTGAGCCACCCAGGCACCCCTGTTATTTCCAATCTTTATAAAATTAAAAATCACCCCAGTCTACTTTCACATAGAGAGCTTGCTAACCTGATAATTGCTACTATTTATACGCAACCACTATGTGTTAATTCTGTGTGTAGTGATCTCACTTAACTCTTTCAATCCTTTGTGGTAGATACTTTTATCCTCATTTTACAGTTGAAAAACAAAAGATACTTAGAGAATTTAAGTTCAAGGTGGTACATCTAGTAAATACAATAGTGTCGATGCTCACCTCAGTGTGTTTGATTCGGAGGTAACAAGATTGATTCGAAGGTAACAAGATGTGCCTGCACCTGTGCGTGTGTGTGTGTGTGTGTGTGTGTGTGTAACTCTGAAGCATACTAGATGAAATCAACATAACCCCTATTAAAAAAAAAAAATAAGGCCCCATGGGATCCTTCTGCAAGCAGTGTTTTCTATGCAGAGAATTGATTCTAAGGGAAGAATTGCTTTTTAAAAAAATTATTTCTGCTTTAGTGCTATGGGACAAAGGAGTGGTGGCGTTATACTATAGGTTCAAACTTGCAAACTGACCTTCAGTAAGAATACACAATATTTGACTGGTACATGAAATTCTGTGTAAAACCATTAGCATTTTAATTGCCATCAATTCTTTGACAGATTCTGGTCATTAATTCTACTTCTCTCATAAACTGTTTTGCAAATGACATCAAAAATACATGAATCCAGATAAGAAATGTCTGACAAATATGTGAACTTCAGACAAGTGTCCTGAAGTAGGATGAAGCCCAAGATATTTAATGCTCATGTTCTTGTAGTAGCAAAAAATAATCCAGTGTGTTTGTGTACTAAATAAATAATGAATCTTTACTTCCAGATATTCTTCATTTTTCTTTAGACGCAAGGAGATTTTTGTCATCCAGTAAGTTACTGTGGTGATGCAGAGCTCTGTTGTGATTGTTTTCATCTTGTCAGGTGGTGTGCTCTATATTTTTAAATATACTATATTGAGCGTTTTGTTGTTTAACGTGCTTTTTTTTCCCAAAGCCAAAAAAAAGCCCCATGCTTTCTACTTAAAATATGACCTCTATAATTTGCATGCTGTTGATATGGTAAAGGTAACCTTATCAAAATGCACATTGACTCATAATGTGCATGTCCTGAGAATTTGCTGTGTTCTCATGTTGTGTTAGCTTTGATAGTAAAATAAGTTTTCACCTAGATTTCCTCACCTGCATCTTGTCTCATTATACCCTGATACAAAGCTGAGTTCTCCATCTGACAGATGGAGTCCCAGTCCACACCTCACACATGCTCACTTCAACTACTGCAGGTGGTAACCTGTAAGGACCAAGATGAGGGAATTTCCTGTTCTGTGTCTCTGGGGCATACACAGTTCATAGTCTCTGCACTTGGCCCTAATCAATGGATAGCTAACTGTGCATGTTTGCAGGCGCTCCGCTGATGCTCGGAAATGCCATTTATATGCTGGCACAAAAAACTGCTTTATATGTTCGGAAGGTAGTATAACAAAATGTCAGCATTACCAGGGACCGCGGCAACTGATTGAATGCCCCAGAGATAATCAGTTTCTTCAGGCAAAGAATATGAATGGAGGCAAAGAACAAAATGTATTTGATTTCAAAAATCCCAAATCTTTGTTAGAGGAGTCAGTCTCCATGAGCCACAAGGCTGGATGGGGCCAAGGCTCCTGACATTCTCATTGATCACGAATAGTACTCAGCATGATTAAAACAGTGGAGGCCAGGACTATTCCTACTCTCATCATATTTAGCATTTTGGAATCATAGGTAACCTTGTTTTATACTTCATATGAACTAATTGCCAAAGTTTCCATTGACAGAATTAGAAAGGTTTTATAAAAATACATTTTCCTCAAAGGACCTGCTTAATCAGATTCAGTTGTCAAAGTAAGACTCTGTTGAGCTAAAGCTTTAAGTGATCCCATCACACATAAAACATCCATTTCCAACCAGCACTCAAAGCTGACCTCTCAGCATTCCAGACTCACAAAGGGTCTGGTTGAGAAGCTCTGCCAAGTATCTTTCTTCGTCATCATTAAACAGAATTCTTTACTTTTTTTTGCTTTACGCCATTAATGCCTCAGAAAAAGATACTTCCATTTTTACTTCATATTTCTCCTTGAGCACCAAATTTTCTCTCTTAGAATTAGTCAGTTGTGTCTTACTTAAAGAATTTTTTAAAAATTTTTATTTATTTATGATAGTCACACACAGAGAGAGAGAGAGAGAGAGAGAGAGAGAGAGAGGCAGAGACAGAAGCAAGCTCCATGCACCGGGAGCCCGACGTGGGATTCGATCCCGGGTCTCCAGGATCGCGCCATGGGCCAAAGGCAGACGCCAAACCGCTGCGCCACCCAGGGATCCCCAGTTGTGTCCTACTTAGAGCCCTTACTTTGATAGAGCCCAACCTAATGATTCAGATTCATCAGAACCTTTGTAGAACACCTGTGCATAAATCCAATTTGTTAAAGTAGATGTATTCTCCTTCCAAATTTAGTTTTCTGAGGTTGCCTTCTAACCCCTAACTGAAGAACTTTAGTGCAAACCTGCCTCGCTAGCTAATAGTTCAGAGTCAAAGCACTACTTTATAGACGATGTCATGTCACCTGTGTCCTCTTCTTTACGTTCTCACCGAGAGCCTGTACCTATCTCTTCACACAGCCATCAGCAGTTTCTTTTTCATTTTCTCTTTCTACTTCTTCTGCCCTATTGCCCAAGGTAACTTAAGTTTGTGTCCCCAGTTGTAATTTAGAATATGTGGTTGACAAAATAAAACATCTGTCAAGAATTTGTTTTCAGTTGTGCTGATGTGGAGAGGCTTAGTAATGATGAAAATTCAACTCTTGCCACCTTGGGAGTCTTTTCTCAGCAATTTGACATCAGCAAGAATGTTGCTTTTCCTTATCTGTCTAGAAGTATCAGTTAGGCACCTACCACATGCCAACCACTGTTCTGAGCACTGGAAATAGCGTGATGAAAACAGAAAGGCGATTGCCTCCAAAGAGCTGCCCTTCAAATGGCTAAGCTCCTTTTAAATCTATTTGTCTTTACAGATGTGAGGAAATATACTGGGAAAATACTTAGCACTTACTAATTGATTGTTTTTCTAATAAGAAAAAATATTACAAAAAAAAGAAAAATATTACATTACTTACTTCTTGAGGTAGTATGTCTACCTTATTAAATGAAGTTTCAGTGTCAGCTGTACAGTACAGGTATTAGGATAATATTGTAGGTTTAAGGTGTAGAGCATCATGGTTTGGTTTACATATATTGTGAAATGATTACCACAGCAGGTTCAGCTAACAAACATTTTTTTTTCATATAAATACAATAAAAAGGAAAGAAAACAGATAAGGAAAATGGAAAAAAAAATGTTCTCCTTTGATGAGAACTCTTAGGATCTATTCTCTGAACAATTTCAAATACACCTGATAGCAGTATTAGCCATAGTCATTGTGTTGTGCATTATATCCCTAGCATTTATTTCCTTACTACTGGAGGTTTGTACCTTTTAACCACCTTCCTCCAATACCCCCTCCCTCTGCCCTCACCTCTGGTAACCACAAATCTGATTTCTTTCTCGATGAACTTGCTGTTTGTGTTTTAGATTCCACATGTAAGTGAGATCATACAATATTTGTCCTTTTCCGTTTGACTTCTTTCACTTAGCATAATGCCTTAGGCCCATCCATGCTGTTGCAAATGGTACAATTTCCTCTTTTTATGGCCAAATAATATTCCTCTGTATATATATATTAGCCACGACTTCTTTATCTATTCACCCACTGATGGGCACTTTGGTTGCTTCCATGTCTTGGCTGTTGTAAATAATGTTGCCATGAACGTGGGGAGCAGATTTCTTTTTGAGTCAGTATTTTTCTTTCCTGTGGATATATTCCTAGAAGTAGACTTGCTGATCATACTTTGGCTCTGCTTTTAACTTTCTAAGGATTGTTTAACTTTCTTAATTTACATTAGGGAACAGGAAAATTATTGGTGATTTGATAAAAGAATGAAGAAAGACCGAAAAGAATGCTACTTTAAAGCCTAGCACAAATAAAATCAATAGAAAAGCACAAAACTAAAGACATCTTTGAAAGCATTACAGTAAATGCTGCAGATAAGTAATAGGATATCATTTTAGAAGTAGATGTAAATGTTGGAGCAATTAATGGCTTAATTGAAATACAGAAATTAAAAATTCACACTCCATATTTAATAAAACTTAGAAAGATTAATATGTTTTACCAGAACGATAGATTCTGGTACTCATATTCAAATTTTTATTTTATTTGTTAACGTGACAAATACATATTTTAAATCAATGCAATAGAATTTGAGACTCTTTTTTTTTTTTAACCTAACTTAGGTAGAAAACACAAAGTTTCTCAGTTTGTCCTGTGCCACTGGTAATGCTGATTTAAGCTGCTCATCTAGAGGCTATCATCCATGGCTATTTGGACTATATTTTAATTCCCTATAGATTTCAACTAATTGACCTTGGGGGAAAGCTGAATCTCTGTGACAATATGGTCTTCAATCACCACTGCCAACATAAATAAATGATTCCTCTCTGGATCTATCAAGAGTAATCTGAGTGGAATTTAAGTTTTTGATAGACTTTTAAAAAATGAGCCCAGACACGAAATAATACGCTTTTCAACAAAAGGGAATAGGATTTAAGACAGCTAAGATTCATGTAATAAAAAGTGTTTAGGCCTTTCTGTTGGAAAGTGGTCAGTTATCTTACTGAAATCTGGACAGTTCCCAAATTGATTTATATAATGATGAACTGAATTTGATTTGATAGCATCATTCACCATTGTATGTGAATAAAATAACAGTATAAAATGCTCTTCACGTAACAATTTTAGTTTTTAAAAATGTTAATAAAAAGTTTTCTATTTGAGTTCCTTTGAGTGTCTTTACAGATCACTTCATTTGAAAATAGCACTCCTGAAATAATGTTGTTGACTTTCATGCACGTTAATTTCTGGGAGGGTATTTTTTTTATGCTTATCTAACCAACAGTTTTTCCTAAAAGAATTTAATTTCCTCATCAGCAAAAGCCAGTGCTTTTTTTTTTTTTGTATTTTACTCCACTTTCTTTTCTAATTCCCTCTATAAACCATCCAAATTAATTTTTTTCTATTTAGAAATAAAACTTTAAAAGCCTATAATAACATTTAGAATGCAGCCAATTCTTTTTTAGAGGTTTATTTATTTATTTTAGAGATGGGAGAGCGGTAGAGGGAGAAAAAGAGAGAGACAATCTTAGGCAAACTCCCTAAGGCTCTAAGCCTGAGCACAGAGCCTGACGTGGACCTGAATCTCAGGACCCTGAAAGATCACGATGTGAGCCGAAATCAAGAGTTGGGTGCTTAACCAACTGAGCCACCCAGGCACCCCAAAATACAGCCAATTTTTAAAGTTAAAAGTTAAAAATACACCCATACAATATGAGGCTATGTATCAAAGCAGTGATATGGATACTACAGACAACAAAAAAAATCTTCTATTTTAAATAGTTGTTTCTCACATTATGTAAATACAAATGCAATGAATAGGTTACCTAAAGTGATTGGGTTTAGATAAAGAGAGTGATACAAAAGAAATAAAGCACAACAGCTCTTATTCTTTTTTTGAAGTCTGTCTTTTTATTACTGGATAGGAAAGATGATTTTATCGTTCATATGTCTAGTTTCCTAAGAAGTATCTAGCATGAACTTCTAATGTTAGGGGATCTAATATGGCTTTGTTTAGACTTATGTAGTGTATATTGATGCAGCTATTGATCATACTTATCTAAAGCTCCTGAGAAGTCTCAATTGCTTACTATTTTAATGGAAAATTCATTCAGTTCAGATACTTGAATAATAAGCACAGCACATATATTTAGCTTGCTGTGTATATTGGTCGGAATACATCCACAATTGTATATTTAATAATGACTAATTCATTGTCAACTATGAATAAAGTTATGAGGGTCATGTAGTGAGTCAGTGCTAATCCTTGCCCCTGCCTTCAAGTACCCATGAACCTCAATGCAAGTATCCTTAATCCATGTGCTTATATGGCCATAATACAAGGTGGAAAGTGATTTGTCCATAGAAATTTCATTTCATAGAAAGAAGAAATTATCTTCTCTATAATAGAACAGGTAAGGTCAATGGAAGAGTTAATATTTGAATCAGCTATTGAGGAATCAGTAGGATGGTTGTGAGGAAATACCTAGAACGGTACAAACAGGATATCTAGAATAAAAACAGGCTATGTGAAAGGTAGTTGTAAGGAATTATGTTAAACATGCTGGCGTGATGAGAAATGCTTTCACATAATAATATGAAAACTAAATCATTATGATCTTTATGTTATTAGTGATTTATTTAGAGTCTTGAATTGAGAACTAGAAAGCCAGATTTGGATTTGAAATCTGGGTATTTATGACCACTTTTTTTTTTTTGAGACCCTGATTGAGAAGAATAAAATAGGAAATTGGGGCACCTGGGTGGCTCAGTAGTTGAGCATCTGCCTTTCACTCAGGTCATGATCCCTGGGTCCTGGGATCAAGTCCCACAGCAGGCTCCCTGCGGAGAGGAAAAAAGGAAATCTTGCTGCTTAATTTAGCACATTTTAGTCTACCCACTTTTGAGTAAATTAAATAGAATATTCTTTTAGCAACAAGCAAAAACCTTCCTTTATATCAGTGTAAATAGTGGGACAGATGGTTAAGAGGAGCTTGAGTTTTGCAAAATAAAGTAGAAATAGCAATTACAATACTAATGATATTAACTAATATTTATGTATCGCTTCCAAAGCCAAGGGCATTTCTAAGCATTATACATATATGAGCTTAGCTTTACATAAACTTACCCTATTTTCCAAATTAAGAACCGAGGCACAGAAAGATTAAGTAACTTGCCCAAAGTAATGTAGCTAGTAAATGTTGGAACAGGTATTTGAAGCCATAATATTTTTAGTAAGGAAAGAATTCACAAATACCCACCTGGATCCAATAGCTAGCCAGTTACAGTTACTAATATTTGTATAGTTTACAGATACTAATTTCTTTAGAGAGATCTTTCAAATGCAAAATAATAGTTTAAAAAAAGCAACTTTCTGTAATGTTTTTCACCGTAAAACTAACAAAAGGAACTATTTTTATTAGTTATAGTTTCTAAATGAGACTAGACATCATGAATGAGAAGAGGAAGGGTGTGAATAATAACAAGGATGCTTTAGCTATTTCTTGTGCATTTATATTTTAATATGACTATTCATATTTAGTATCTTTTGAGGATTTGATGAACATACTCTGATTCTGCAAATGCCTTGATGGCTTCCCAGAAGCTAGCCCTACTTTAGATTCTACATAGCCTAGTAAAAATATCCTGCCAATACTACCTCAAATAATCCTGGATTCTCTGAGAAAAGAGAGACTCTCCCCACTATATGATGACAGTCTGACTGTCCTTAAATACGTGGACCATGAGCCTATCATTAAATCAGACATAGTGTGGTTGAATTTCACTAATCACAAATTGAATAATCCCTGTTGTTATGAAAGTGGTATCTTTGCACCTCAAGAATTTCCATTTCTGTGTGGTAGCAGGGAAGTTGATCTTGCTAATTCAAATATCTCCTTCATATTTCTGTTTTAAGCTCAGTTAACTAGGATTTGCCCAACCTAACTCCCTTGCCTTTCCTGTTTCTGAGGAACATCCTATCATAAGAGCACTGGGCTTCAGGCATCTAAGGGCACTTGGATAGTATGAGTCTAGTCCACTATTATATTTTTTTCTTGCTGGTCTTTGCCGAAGCAAAATCATTTCCTACAGGGATTGACTGTCCCTACTTTCTGTTGCTATGTCAGAAGTATTTCCAGGGCCTCTAATTCAGACACTATCTTCCTATCGCAAACCCCAAAGCAAGGATTCTTCTGATTCAGTAACCCATTAAATCATCCCCATATCCATTTAGTTAAAAATTTCTCTGTTGCCTTCTCAGAATCACTCTAGGTGAAATGTGGGAAGCTTACAAGTTCATCTACAAAGACTTTGCTCAAACACTGCTATTTTACCACTGTGATGCCACGTTTGATAATGGGATGCTGTATGAGGTTATGCCCAGAGAAGCTGGGAGATACCTCCTTCTCCTTGGAGACAGCCTATCCCATTAACCAATTATTCTATCATTCTTCTTGGTAGTACTTGCTCCTGCACCCCCATATTTTTCATTAACCTTTATATTGTAATAGAATGAACTTTTTGACTCATGCTTTCTTCATTGAACACACCCCTTATTGACCATTTTCATAACATTCATTGTGACACATTTTTCAATCTAATTGTTTTCTTTCATTTGTTCTTTGTGTCAGAAATCACATCCTCTTGTAAACATTATTCACTTAAGGAATGCAGTAAAATCATTCCCAATAATATTTAAAATTTTGAAGAAGTTATGTTTTATTCATTTTATTTCATTATACCTTGTGCCTTTTGTGGTTTTGCAGTGCTAATTGATTGTGCATGACAAATGTGCTATTAAAGATGTTCCCTTCCCTGAATTTGTGCATTACATAGTCTATTTAGCTGTTAAAAATTATTTCATTGTTTTTCAGAGTATGAATAACTTGACCAATGAACTGTCACAGGAGATATGTCTAAAGTAACTGAAAGAACTGTGATTTTTTATGGTTATATACTCATCAAAACTCACTCATGAAATAAAACATAGGCAATATGATGTCATTTTTCAAAGATCCACTCTCCCTGGTTAAGCATTCTCTATTGACAAAATATTTTTAAAAATTCACTTTAACTCTCTTAGACTCTAAATACTATGCAATATATACTTAAAAGTGACCTGTTTTTAACATACCACCCCAAATGTCTAACAGTATTAAAAGAGTGTCTTAGCTTGAAAAAGAAACTAAGTTATTATTTGGTCATATTTAAGTCCAAATAATATAACTTAGGAAAATATAATAGAACTTAAAATAATGATTGCCTATCAGGTAAAGACATAGCACATCATACATTACTGATTTATTATATTTATCTGACTTTAATCTAGAACTCTTTGAGAAAGAGCCATGCCCTCAACTTATCATGCATTTAACACAATCTCTGTTGCAGGTTACTTAGTTATAGAAAATCCATCAAGTAAGTTTGTTAAATATCTTTTCTTCTTTTTGAATATCAATGCTAGGTTCACAGATTCAATGAATCTTAATGTGTGGTTCCTTTTTTGTATGTTTGCTAGAAAAACCTCCAAGCTGGATATAAATCATAAAAGCATGACTAATTGCATGGTAACTGGAGAAATGCTTTCTCTCTCTCTGGGGTGAAGCTTGCATGTCTGTATTTTAGCTTGGGAAGTAATACGGGGATATTTAAACTCCTTAGGGTTTAAAAACCATGTCATTATGAGAATGAGGTCACTGCAATATTTTATATCTTCTAAAACCTTGTAATGTATAAAATGTTTTCTGCATGACAAAGAGGTATTATGTGCTTTAGGATCCAATGATAACTTTATGCCCTTATATTTACTTGAAAAACTTTCTTCCTTACAATGTTAAATCATTCATATAAAGTCACTGAAAAATTGAAAGAATTTTGTGCCACGGATACAAAGAAAGCACACTTACAGGGGAAAGCTAATTTTGTAAATATGACAGAGTGACTTGAAAGGGTTGTGTGGCTATGCGTTTTGAAGTGTCTGTTGTTCTTTGATTTGTTAACTGTACAGCCAGTGCCAATCTAACACGATTCCATTTTATACCTCTCTTTGCTTGGAGGCCGGTAAGCAAGAAATCCTTCCTGCAACATGTTGAAGAGCTTTGCACAAACAACAACCTAAAGTTTCAAGAAGAATTTTCGGTATGTTACTAGCAGTTGTCACAACATTGCCAGACCTCCAGTCGTTTCATGTGTCACATTTCATGTCCATTTTAAGCATGCAAGGCCATGGAGGACTCTGGCCTTGATAATCAATACCCAATTACCAGGTTGATTGTTTGGATAGTAATGTTACACTGGGTGGCCTCTGGTGCAACCTGAACAGAGTTATTCACCTACTGTGTGAAGAAAAGGTGCTCTTCTTCAGACCTCCCTAGCCTGAGGCAGCCTGGCCTCATTTCTTCTCTGCTGTCTCATTCAGATGTAGACGGGTGTCTGGAAGGTTGTAGTCATTGGTTTTTGCTGGCATGCAAGATTTAGGCTTTATCATAAATGTGGTTTTTATATTTAAATAATTATTTTAGATTAAGACTAAATGATTCCATTTTTTATTTGTCTGCATAGTTTATGTTAGTGACATACATGAACCTGAGAACAGAACGTGGTGTTTCCAGAAAATACAAAAATAATTATTATTTCTAGAACTACCTAAAAGTAAAAATAACTGTGTTTTATGAGGCCTATTGTTAAGTTACTATGAAATAAACACTATCACATTATGGAGAATATGTGACATTAAGAACATTCCACTTTAACATTATTTAAAAGTAAGATTAATTATATTGCCATAAGCATTTTGTATATCTATGCATCAGGTATATATCAGATCTATAAATAAGCTTTTTAAAAACTTGTATACATCTTTCCAAACTTATATGATTATTTTGTGTTATATAAGTAAATGGATTTCTAAATGTCACCAAAAATTTTATTTCTTTTTTTCATGAAATTTTTAGTGTGTGAACCTATGAAACAAAGAATTAAGCAATTGGCTTGAATAATTCAGGATTATAATATTTCAGCCTCTCAGGGAATAATAACAAAATGTGAGAAGATTAATGGTATTTCCTACAGCTCTTTGGTTATGCTTCTTAAGTAATATCGGCCTGGATTTAACAAAATCGATGGTACCATAAAACTTTTCTTAGCATTTACACAGCAAGAACTCGCAATTTTTCAGGAGCAAAAGTGTAATTTCACTTGAATAGGAGCGAACATAATTACATTATGCATGACTGAATAGATGAAAAGTTTTATTAGCAATAACGTTTTCACGTATATTACACTGAGAAAGTTTCTAGTACAACTTTTTTGGAGATCGTGGTTTTAACAACTTGTTTCTTTTTAATATAAATACATAACCCTATGTATGTAAGGAACTTTTTAAAATACATATCTATGTATATAAGGAACTTTTTAAAAATTATTTTTTATCCTGATGCTGTATTAAGTTTTTTAAAGTGAATTATATTTTAATAAATAAATGCATATTTGATAAACTTTAGAACTCAGACCATACCCACTTATGCCTTAAATATGTGTAACGTCCCACTGTATGGTAGGCATTGTTTTGACGTATTGATATATATCAATTGAACACTTAATAGCTAAGTGACTTTGGACAAATCACATAAACCATCTGTTCCTCAGTATCCTTATTTGTAAAATAATAGTATTTATCTCACTGAGTTGTGAATACTAAAATGATTGAATGTGTGTAACACTAAGAAGAGTGGCTGACACAAGTATTAGCTATTATTATGGTGACTTCTACCTTAAAAAAGCTCATACTATGAGAAGAACTGCAGATGTGCACAAAAAAATACATAAAACACTGTATCATGACAGAGATACACAGAAATAAGTGAGGATTGACTTTATTTGGATAGCAGTCAGAAAAGACTCAACAAAGAGATGGCCTTTGAGATGAACTTTTGGACAAGCAGAAGACCAATGGGTAGATAAAGGGGGAGGAATATGCCAGAAAGAGAGAAGGAAGACAAAAGCCTAAGGACGCAAAACAGCTTAACTCATCTATGATCCCACTGAAGAGAACAAGCAGTAGGAGAAAGAGCTCTTTGGGATGGTGGAGGCCCTGTGTTCCCTGATAAGACAAAGGCTGCCAAGTGTAACATTACTATCCAAACAGTCAACCTGGTAAGTGGGTATTGATTATCAAGGTCACAGTCATTTAAATCTATAAATGGAAACTTCTATGTGAAATAATTACAGAAAAAAAGTACCACCTCTCAGGAGATTTCCATTTCACCTTTGTTTCCCCTTCTATTCCTTTGTCTCTTATGAATATGCTGACATATATTCCCAACACCTTGACATAGGAAAACTGTTTTAGGATTCTCTACTTGGTTAAACAAATTCTTTTCTTAGCCTTTTGTGCTAATACACCAGATTTCATATGCTTACACTCTTTCTCTCTGCTGACACATAGCCACATGCAAAAGACTGTCTGGGTTTTTTTTTTTTTTTTTTGAGGGAAAATAAGGGATAAAGGGACACTTATCTAATAAAAAATTTATAATAGTGGCAAAAAATTGTAAAAGCACAAAATTTTCATACTTTTTAAGGGATTTGGCAAGTTGAGACTTATTTCTTAAGTGAAAATCTATAAACTTTGTAAATATAAATCACCAGCTCCAAAAAATAATGAACACATTTTCTTGCACCAGCTTTCTTAATGATGAATGGATAATATCATGATTTTTTACCAAAATGTCAAAAATGGATCTCCTTGACTCTTCATCTGTGTCTGATAATTCTTAATCGCACCTTTGCATTCCAGTATCGATTTAACAATGCCTACTGAGAACAGGAATTGACCTTTGGCATCTTCTTAAACTGACCAATGTTGTACCAATTAACAGGCATGAAATCACACTGCCTGAGGAGAAAAAACAAAAAATAAATCACTGAACTCCCTTCCCCTACTAAGTAGACATTAAAATATTAAATAATACTCAGCATGTTCCTGATGAAACCATTAGTAAAGTATGGAAAAGGGTTATTACTAACATGCTTGCCACATCTTAAGAGCTTCCAAAAGTACAAAGAAATTATCCCAGAGAAAGTGAGAGCCCAACTGACCAATTTTTTTCAGGATATTTTCAGTAGACGTTTATGTAAATTCATTGCTATTAATTTGATCTGTTTCTGCAGTTATGAGAGGGGTTTTCAATTTAAAAGCAAAAGAGTTTAGGATAAAGAAGTTTTTTTCCTAAGTAGAATTTCTCATTTACCTATGAAATAATTCTAAACTTTGCAATGACTTCATTCCACAGGAACTACCAAAATTCCTTCAGGATCTTTCTTCAACTGATGCCGATCTGCCTTGGAACAGAGCAAAAAACCGCTTTCCAAACATAAAACCATGTATGTGCCTTTATTGCCTCTGCTCTCTACCTGCAAAATGTTTTAAAATGAGTACCAACTGTATCTTGGCCTTTGTATTTCTTAAGCCTATTATATTACTATTAATTGAATTACAGAAGGCATTTTATTAGCAGTAATTTTCAAATTGTATCTCTTTTTGCTCTGTTAGTATTTATTAAAGTTGATGTACATGACTTTTAGCTTGTTGGTACAAGGTTCACTTGTGCAGGTGCAAGAAACTGTAGACCTAATAGTTTCTTAGCTTTGTAATTTAACCCATGTAACAAACCTCTCTAACATCTTCCTACAGATCTCGTTCTCAGATGAAAAGAGAAACATGTAACTTTGTGTATTCATTTCCCTTAAAAGCAGGGCAGTGTTTTCTTATGGAATATAAAAAAAATGCATTGCCAAATATTCATTGAAGATCAAAGTAAATGTGTGCTTATGAGGATTGGTTTTACAAAGGAAGCAGGGTTGTGCCTCCCCATAGTAAACAAAACTTCATTTTTCAATCAATAAGAAAAGAAACCATATTATCACTTTAAGAATTAGCAGTGATGTAAAAGGAAAAATAGAACATTGCTCTGTTGATAATAACTGTATGTTTGATATTACATTTTTTGGACAGATGGACCTACTATCTATATTCTAATTCAATAGACTTCATACTATGAAATAAAAAAGTGCTATTTGTGATATTCTGAAATATTAATATTGTCTCAAAATCTAGAATTTTAAAATATTCCTAATTTTAAAATATTTTTCAAAACCATACAGGAAAATTCCTTATTTAAGAATTGAACCCTTCTATCTAGAAAGACATGGACTTGAAGAAGGATAAAATCATAAAGTGTAAAATCATAAAGGATGTGGATAGGAGGACGTAGACCATTTCTGATATTCTAGAAATCAAGCATAACTGAGGCATGAAGTAAACAAATTTAGGGAAATGTGATAGAGGAAGTAGTAATCTAGTGGAATCTGCTAATTCCCAAGAATTAGGATAGGATGAAAATGCAAATAGCTTTAATCATCCAAAATCCTTTCTGGAACAAAGCAAATTGTAAATAAATGACTTTAGGAGGAAGTTGACAAATCAGACACTATTGTAGGAAACAAGGAATGTTAGTATCGAGTCTCTAAATTTCTATGGCTTGATGTTTCTCAACAGGTCCTTTTGTTTTCCTTTGCAGAGAATTAACCTGGGTTGGATGCATCATAAGTTTAAGAAATATGGAAATTCTCATGTTTTTATAATTGTCTCTACCTAAATTTTTTCTGTACCAGCTGCTTCATGCTTATTCAATGCTCTTCTTGAAAATAAACACTGTAATCTGATTGAAAGACAGTTACCATGGAATATTTAATATTTATTTATAATCACATATTTGGCTGAAGTAATTTATAATATATCAGTATATATAATATAAGCAAACCAAATGTAGCTAACTTATTTCCAAAGACCAAAGAGTGTCCAATTTAAAATAAAAAATTGAGATGTTCGCTAGATTTTTTTTTTTTTTAAGATTTTAGGAGAAAGACAGTGTGTGTGAGCCAGAAGAGGGACAGAGGGAGAGTGAGGGAGAGAATCTCAAGCAAAACCCACCCCCATCCCCACCCCATCCAGCTGATCACAGAGCCTGACATGGACTCAATGTCAAGACCCCGAGACCATGACCTGAGCCAGAATCAAAAGTGAGATACCAATTGACTGAGCCACCCAGGTGCCCTAGCAAGATATTTTTTAAATGTGATATTTGAGTCTTTTATTATTAAGATCCCAGTGTATTATTATCTGGATTCACATCATGGCTATAAGAAAAGTCAGACCACATAGCTTATTACTTAGAAGACAAGAAGAGAGTAAGCGTGGTCAATGAAAATAAATAGACAACCTTAAAGCAACAAGAAGCTGAAAAGTATAATTGCCCAGTTTCATCAAATCTGAGGCTAAGGCAAAATATAATTGCTAACAATGGAATTATGTTGGAAATCAAGGATATTTGGGATATTATAATTAGAATTTCATGCATTTTTCACCTTTGTTAGAGTCTAAAGGATGACGTCAAATTGTTTTTTTTGCTTTTTTCTTGATTTCAGTACAGGAAACATAATTTTTCAAATAATGGATTACATCTACATTCAATATCCTTTAATGGATTTGTAGGGGAAAACTTTTTCTTAGCTATCCTTTCAGAGAGTTGGAGGTCCATTAAGAAATAATTTTGTTAGGTAGATTTCTCTATTTTTCAAGAATGTGATTAGAATAATTTAACTCAACTGATATGTACTGCCTGCTGTATAGTAAAAATGCTAAGAAAGCATAGGCTCTAATCAAAGTTCCTTGGCTGGCTACAGTCCTGTGTACCTACTAACTGCCTTAGTGACTGTACATATTGTTCAGTGGTGCCCGCCTCATAAGGTTATTGTGAGGGTTGGATGAAATAATTATATAAATCACTGTGCCCAGTACTGGAACATGGAAAACTCTCCATGTTAATTCTTATGACTGTTAGTAATAAATAGATTGCTTACTTTTAAAAGCTGTTAACTTTCTGGGTGAATAAGATTTAATAACAGGCCCTTAGTGTCTATACTCTGGACATAACAAGTCCACTTCCCCAATGTGGGTTAGAAGGCGACCTATAAACTCACAGCCATCTCTGAGCCAGTATACCCCTGCCACACACACAGTACAAGCAAATGAGATGTTTAAACTAAATATATTCACCCACTGTGCTTGCAGAGAAGCCATTAAGCTGAAGAAACATTTTTTTCTCCCATAGAGAATGAATTCATTTTAATAGACTGAATTTTAGCTTGAGACAGCTTAGTGAAGTGCATTGTTTCCCCTGAGTAATGTAGGAAGTAGGATTTCAAATATCACAGTGCATTTTAGAAGATATTAGCTTACAGGGCTTTAAGATACTAGAATTAGCAGCAAATGTTTGCTGAAGGGATTTCCAAATCTCTGTTAGATAGGACACTATGACCTTCAGAAATGTTCCAACACCACAAAGAAAAGTGTAGCTTACTGTTGACTCAGATAGTTATAAGCAGGCATATAGAGTGAATGGAAACCTGATGGCTTCCCTTCCTAAGTCACAGGACTAGCCACAATGTCATTAAAATATTTAGATCAGGGGTACCTGGGTGGCTCAGTGGTTGAGCATCTGCCTTCAGCTCAGGTTGTGATCCTGGCTGGGATCCCGACTCGATCCTGGGGTGGAGTTCCACGTCGGGCTCCCTGCTTGGAGCCTGCTTCTCCCCCTGCCTGTGCCTCTGCCTCTCTCTCTCTCTCTCTCTCTCTCTCTCTCTCTCTCTCTGTCTCTCATGAATAAATAAATAAAATCTTTTAAAAAACTGTTAGATCATACCAAATTCAAAGTCTTTTGGGACTTAATAATTTGCATAAATTTGCTTAAACATTCCCCATCTCTAAACCTATTGGGCAGATCATTTTAATGACTAACAATACAGCAAAGTCATTTAACATGTAACATATGCTTAAATTGTAATCAGCTTTAAAAGTTCCATAAGCTTTCATGTAAGCTTTTCTCAAGAGGATTCTACAAAATAAATATTATAACTATATATTTTAAGTGAGATAATGAAAGAGCAGAGAAGGTAAGGAATTCACCCAAGGCCATTCATATGGTAGACAAATCTAGAATTCAAACCCAAGCCCATTTACCCATTTTTCATCTACTACCAAGTGCTTCCACAATGAGCTTAAAAAGCACTTCAAAATAATTATGTAGTAAGAGGTATTTTCTATCATTTCCATGCCTAGCTAAAATTAGCACTGGACATTCCAATTGAAATACCAACTGTAATACCAATTTGGTAAATATCCTTGGGAAAAAAATAATTGAACCTCCTTTTTGAAGAAAAATAATGGTTAGGAGCATCTAGGTTTACCAGATCTGAAAATATTCTAGAGAGTAACAATTAAAAGTTTGGTATTAAAGAAAAATTAGGCAGATAGATTAATAATTAATCAATAGTCCAGAAATAGAAATAGGCCTAGAAATGCATAGAGAAATCTGGTGTGTAATAGGAGTGGTATTTTGGGAGTGAAGGGAGTGATGGAATGTTAACAAACGGGGACTGCTTGTTGTTACAAATGGCAACAAAGAAACAATAAAAGATGTATTTTACCTACTTCCATAAAAAATAATAAATCCCAATGGATCAAAGATTAAAGAGGCTAAAACAAAAGCAGAAAAACCCATTAAAGTTCTAGAAGAAAATATGGATTTGTAAAAATAAAAATATTGGTGTGACAGACATCTTTGTATGAGTGACACAAGAAGCCATAATGACGCCATGAGAAAAAATAATTGGAATTTTGATTATTAAGAAATGTACATTTTATGTATGGCAAGATAGCTAGCTACACTGATGGATAGAGTCAAAAAATGACAAGAAAATTTCAAGACATCATATGTATTGAATATGTAACATACTTTTTGTATAAAAATTTTTTAAAATAGAAAAATAGTACAATATGAAAAGGCCATTAATGGAAGAGGTATTTAAAATGACTAATACACAAACCAAGCTCAGTTCAATTGCTTTCACATTTAAGGAAATAAAAATAAGTATTATGAGACATAACTTGTATCTGTCAAAATATCATGAATTAAAATGTTTAACAGTATCTTGTAGTAGGAAAAGAGGAAACAGAATTGTTCAAATACTTTTCAAACACTTTTGTTCAGAGTATAAATTGATAGAGAAAAATTTGACAATATCTTTCAAAATTTGAAATGCACAATAGGATTTGGGAATTTACTGCTGGTAATATATTCTACAAACACACTACAACAGATATGCAAAAAGCTTGGTTATATTTATTCAGCATCTTACAATAACAAAATGAGATCAATTTAAATCATCAAGAGTCAATTAGTACGTTATATTCAAACAATAAAATACTCTATGTTTAAAATAATGAGCTAGACATTTTTGTTTATGGAGATTTTTTATGATATGGAAAGATATAAGCAAATAAAAAAATGCAGAAAAGAGTATATATTACCCCATTTGTGGTTAATTTTCATGAATATGTATAGCAGATTCTGGAAATACATACAAAAATATATTAATAGTCATTTTCTCTGGGTATTGGAAATACGAGATAAGAGGGAACTTCTTCGGTTTTACAACCATCTGTAGTGTTTGATGTTACATAATTAATTTATTTGTATTACTTTTGTAGTAGGAAAAAAAAGTAGTAGCAACTTAAATAATGAATCAGCATCAATTTCTTATATTTCCTTCTAGATAATAACAACAGAGTGAAGCTGATAGCTGATGCTAGCATTCCAGGATCAGATTATATCAATGCCAGCTATGTTTCTGTAAGTTGCTATTTGTTTATATTGGTTTTTGTTTTCAGTTTTTTTTATGATTTTTATGTTTTGTTTCTTATAAAACAATTGCAATTGTTGCAATTTACCAACAATCATTTCACTAATAAGTAACAGATATATAACTTCAAGCTAAATATCCCCAGGCCTTTCCACTATTTAATGTTTGTCAGTGTATTCTTTGTACACACGAGGTCTGTCAATCTCTATTACAAAAAAAAAAAAAGTCAGATAGTTATGTCCATACAATATAAAAATTTTATGTTCTTCTTGCCATCTAGATTTTCAGTCCTTCAAGGCAACTATGATGTCACGTTCTTTTATCCTCAGCTGCTTATAGAAAATGCACTGCATTGTAGCTGCTCAAAAAACATAAATGAACCAATGTGAGTTGAATTGTGACATGGCTATTGTACTCTCTGGCACATTATAGATAATAAATCTTTGGTGCATTGGATTTAAAATTGAGTGAAATCCAGGTATTTTAGGAATCTCTCTCTCCTTCATCTTCCCTATGGCTCTTTGACCCTCTCAGTGCCCATCACTATCACAGGTACATAGAAACTTTAAATGCACCCGAGACTTCTACTCGGGGTGACACAATCATGGAATTGCATTTGTGGTTATTTGATTCAACCATTCACCTTAGAACTGTTTCTGAAAATATCCTGATAATTAGATGCTAGCTTCTTCTGGCATTGATTCACTACTTCCTTCTAAGGCAGATGATTCTATCTCTGAATAATTCCAATATACAGCTGTTTAAAAAAAAAAAAGAGGAAAAAAGAAAAAGATATGCTTTCTTATATTTTCACCCACTGGCTTCAATTCTAACATACAGCAAAGTTAGACATCCTTATCAGGGTGTCTGTACAGACACTTCAGGGTTTCCTCTAGTGCCTACAGTCTTTATTCTTTTGTTATTCACAGGTCACCACTCCCAGTCCTGCCCTTTGGTCCCTATAGGACTCTACTTATAGGATGCTCCATCCTTCTCCATGAACATAACTTGTTCTGTGTCCCATTCACTTGAAGCCCCTGTTAAGGGGGAAGATTTCATTCTAAATTCTATATTGGTTGATAATGACTCCAAAATTGCAATCATATATTGGGTCCTATTGTGAAAGGAAGACGTAATGGGAGAATTTAAGATTTCTTGTTAGGGGAAATGAGGGAGGAATTGGAGAAATTAAAGCATCCTTTGAATTCCAGCCTATTTTTATGCAAGAACTTTAAATTCATTTTGAAAAACCACACACATTTTCTATTGTGGTGACATCTGTTAGTCACTTATCAAATGATTGATTCCCTTGAAAATGTATTCTTTTATAAAGATTTTGGTGAAATCGTGGGCTTACTAACTTTCATCACAGCCTAAATTCTATAGCATGTTGAAGTTTTACTTTGATTTACAGAATGATACATATATGCATTTCAATTTAATCAATGTGCTAATGATCATATGTTTTGTGATATAGAACAGGGCAAGGGCAAATGGTTTTATAAGTGGTCTATTGATTTGTACCATTTTTATTCACTAATAAGCATGTACGAGAGAATAATTCACCTTCTCTAATGTTCAACCAGAGATGGGATGACAGTACACAGGATATGAGTATGATTAGAAAGGAAACTGACAGTTTTAGTTGGTGTAACTAAACCACACAGATTTACATAAACAGGAATATTCATGAACACTCAGTAACCCCTCTAAATATTATAGGTTGTCAGGAAACAGCCATAAGAAGATGATAATGCAGGGTGAGCAATAAACTAAGAATTCTGAATATATATATATATATATATATATATATATATATATATATCCTGCTATAATCAAGTGATGTTGGAATATAGTAAATCTTACAACAAAGTCACTATGACCCATATGTAATGATATGCACAATCAGTACTGAGCTGCATGGTAAGCAGGCCCAGATGGAAAGCCCTCTACGTTAAGGGAGATTTCAGAATTAGAGTGGAAGTATATTATTGCTCTCAGCTTTTAGGTAAATCTCCTTTGCTTGGAATGCCAATGCTTGGTCTTCTGTTATCTCCTCCACCACCAAACACTTGAATTATCTAGAGCCCAATCTTTGAATTTACTGTTTTGTTCCAAATTAATTTCTTTTGATAATTTCATCCATTTTTGTGTTTTAACTGAAACCTATGTGATGATTACTTTCAAATGTATGTCTCCAGTTTGCATCTCTTCCTGGATTCCAAACTTATATACCCATTTGACTTTATGATATTCCCACTTGAATATTTAACAAGGATTTCAAGTTTAATATGTGCATAATGGATTCCTAGTTTTCCCTTCAAATCTGTATATCCCAAAGTTTTCCCCATCTTCTTTTGAAGTTTTTATTGATTCTTCTAATTCTCTTATACCCAATATCCAATCCATCAGTAAATTCTCTTGACTCTGTCCTTAACATATATTCAGATTTTACCACTCCTCACCATCCCCCAACTATCACCTTGGTTGGATCATTGCAATAACCTTCTAGCTATTTCCCTCCTTTCACCTTTTAACCCCGATAGGCTGGTCTTAGAGAAACCAGAGCAAAGCTGTTAAACCATACACTCTCTTTGCTCAAAACCTTTCAACAGCTTTGGTAAAAACAAAAGTCTTGTAATTACCTGCCAGAACCTAATGCACCCTTATCCTTCCTCCTTTCTTCTTTCTTATGTCATCTTCTAGAACTGCCCCCCCCCCCCATTTACTCCACTGTAGCCACGTGGTGTTCATAGAAAATCCTAGACACACTTTTCCTTTAATGTTGTTACACTTGACTTTCTGTCTGGAACGCTGTCCCCCAAATCCTGCAGAGCTTACTCCTTTGCTTCTTCAGGTCTTTTCTAAGAGATCAGATCACCGGTGAGTCTTTTCTGAACATCCTATTTTCTAAAAACCCTCTCTCATAGAACTTACCACTTTTAAAAGCTCTATGTAATTTGCTTATTTCACAGACTTATTAATGGATTTAATAGCTACCTCCCCCGCTAGAATATAAAATAAATGGGAATTGGAATTTTCGAGTCTTTTGTCAGTGATGAATCCCCATTTCCTAGGACAGCCTGGCACACAGTAGGAACTCATAAATATTATTTCAATGAAGGAATGTACATATTTTAATACTGCAAAGAAATCGACCAAAATATAAATGGTACTTCATTCTGGATAGTGGGATTGTGAGTGAATTCCACATTCTATTATATATTTTACAACTAGTATATTGTTATGTATTGCTCAAAAACTAAAAAGAAAAATACTGCATATGTAGATGTTGATTTAATGTTGTAATTATATCCTTTAGGGATACTTATGTCCAAATGAATTTATTGCCACTCAAGGTCCATTACCAGGAACAGTTGGGGATTTTTGGAGAATGGTATGGGAAACCAGAGCGAAAACATTAGTAATGCTAACACAGTGTTTTGAAAAAGGACGGGTAAGTTATTTGAAAATCTTTTCACAAGATGTTATTTTGCAATTGCTTTAATATATGTGTGACAATTTCAGCCAATACTGTGAGTCATCAATAACTTGGACATCTATAAGGCAGTTTTAATTTTGTAGCCATAACTGTTATATATATATCAACATAACAGTAGTTCTTACAACTGGTGATTTTCCCTGAATACAGATCAGATGCCATCAGTATTGGCCAGAGGACAACAAGCCAGTTACCGTCTTTGGAGATATAGTGATTACAAAGCTAATGGAGGATGTTCAAATAGATTGGACCATCAGGGATCTGAAAATTGAAAGGGTAAAAAAAAAAAAAAGACAAGGGGGGGACATAGTAGTAAATATGAATGCTCTAAATATCTAAAAGTAAAATTAATTTCTAGAATTGTCCCTTGCAACAACACCTCTATATTGAACAGTACTTTCCTATTATTTTCTAAATAGAAGTTTCTGTTGGTAGCTGACTACAACATCTATGTCACTGTGTTTAATTCCAAATCTTGTGGTTAAAGTTTATATTAACCACTTAGCATCAAATTCTTAGGTAGACATGGGAAAAAAAGAAGAAAACAACTAGATCATTAGGTTTTTCTTTGATGAAGAAACTGTAATATTTAACTTGAAACAGGAATTTCCCTAATCAGTCATCTCTTTCTTCATCTACATAATTTGATTTTCTATTTAACCCAGAACGAGTACAGAAGATGCAGTATGAGATTCCACTTTATCAGTTTGTATCAAAGCCTACACACACAGAAAATGATACAAGGATCTTTTTTGCTTTCTGGCATTATCAGACACTCAATACCTGTGTTCTGAATAATAGGTGAATGTGCTTATTTAATTTTGGGTCAAAATTATTTTAAAATCTACTATACTGTGCTACCAAATATTGCTCTATGTTTGAATATAAACATTCTATATTATCATCTGTTTGCAAGTTTTTTTTTCTTTCCAGTCATTCCAAAGGGTAATTTGCTTTATAGTAGCAATAATAGAAGATCTGTCTTGCAGAAAATCATGAAAGACAGAGTTTCTTCTGTTTGGTAAATAGTCGTTTTTAAAAGATCACCTTCAAAATGTAGGACATCAGCTACCGTAAACCTTCACTGTGGTACTTTAATAACGATATCATGCTTCTTTAATCTGTCACATTACGTAGCATGGAGATTGCATGACTGTTCGACAGTGTAACTTTACTGCTTGGCCTGAGCATGGGGTCCCTGAAAACAGTGCCCCTCTGGTTCACTTTGTAAAACTGGTTCGAGCAAGCAGAGCCCATGACACCACACCTATGATTGTTCACTGCAGGTAAGGAAGAGATTTTCAGAACCTTAAAAGAAATACTAAAAATGATCTTAAAAACCAATGTAAAAGCCTTTTTATTATCATAATACCGTTGATTATTTTCTGGCGGAATGTTAATGTTGCTTCATTCTAATTTCCAGTTTTTGGATGTTTTACTGGTTAAAATGTACCAAACTATAGCTTTATTAAAGGTTAGATGGCAAAAATAAAATAAATAGGGAAGGTATCTAAAAGCAAGCAATCAAAAAAAAAAAAAAAGAAAAAAGAAAAAAAAGAAAGAAAAGTGATCGATCTTACTGGTAAGGGACTTTTCCCAAACTCTTTTTTTTTTTTTTAATAATAAATTTATTTTTTTATTGGTGTTCAATTTGCCAACATACAGAATAACACCCAGTGCTCATCCCGTCAAGTGCCCCCCTCAGTGCCCATCACCCATTCACCCCCACCTCCACCCTCCTCCCCTTCCACCACCCCTTGACTGGATTATGCCTCTCAAAGGAAAGTCTTTAATTTTTTTTTTAATTGTAGCCCTTCATTGATGTATGTGTGTGTCTGTGTGTTAGATTTAAAGATTTTTACAAATAAACATCTGATCCTTTATTATATCAATTGGTATTAGTCTACAACCATAATTAAAAATCTTTTCATAAAAGCAGATTTTTAATTTTTTTTTATTTGCTTATGATAGTCACAGAGAGAGAGAGAGAGAGAGAGAGAGAGAGAGATTGAGAGAGGCAGAGACACAGGCAGAGGGAGAAGCAGGCTCCATGCACCGGGAGCCCGATGTGGGTCTCGATCCCAGGTCTCCAGGATCGCGCCCCGGGCCAAAGGCAGGCGCCAAACCGCTGCGCCACTCAGGGATCCCATAAAAGCAGATTTTTAGATTTGAGTTGTAAAGAATAAAAGAAAATGAAATTTAAAATAAAGACCAAATTAAGTGACCAACCCAAGTATGACAATAATTTTTTACAAACTTTAGTTACTTACATGTCTTCCTTTGACTAGCTCTTTGAACATGGTTAAGGGAATATAACTATAAATTGAAGTTTTTCTCTGCTTTATTTTCATTGGTATTTAATACTCTAAGAATAAAACTCAAGGTTGTTTAGAATTCAGAATTTTTCTGGACAGTTTGATTTGATTGTTTTCTAACATAATAAATCTAAGTAAGTCTCAACTTGAGTCTCTTCAACCATTGGTTTATAAATTAGAGAAAAAGTAGGTTAGGATACACTATTTTTGTGCACCTGAGTGGCTCAGCCATTTAAGCATCTGCTTTTGTCTCAGGTCATGATCTCAGGGTCCTGGTATTGAGCCCGACATCCGGCCCCTGGCTCTTCTGGTGGCCTGCTTCTCCCTCTCCCTCTGCTGCTCCCCCTGCTTGTGCTCATGCTCCCTCTATCAAATAAATTTTTTAAAAAATTAAATAATACACTGTTTTATTATTTCACTTGCATGAGATATCTAGAATAGATGAATTCATAGAGACAGAAAGTAGAATTGTGGTTTCCAGTGACTCCAGGGAGAGCGAGAAGGACAACTATTATTTAATGGGTACATTATTTAATTAGTTGTTTAATGAGAATGTCTGTTTGGGATAATGAAAAAGTTCTGGAAATGGATGATGGTGACGATTGCACAATATTAAGAGTGTGCTTAACACCAACTGAGTTGTGTCCTTAACAATGCTTAAAATGGTAAATCTTATGTATTCTTTACTGCAATAAAAAATTTAAGTAACAGTATCTCTTGGTCACATTAATAATTAATAAATCATTAATTTCAATAATTCTAATAATTGATAAATTTTCTAATAGGTATCTACTAAAATTAATGTGGTTAAAGATGTAAGCAGATATTAATCCATCCAGATTTTTTACTTTTATTTAGAGGAAAAAATCAGTATGGAATTTAAATTATTATATATTTTCCAGGAGTATTGTGAATTTTTTTAAAATTACAAGGGTAATAGATAAATGCTTGCTCATTATAAAATATCTAAATAATGCCTAGCTTTAAAAAGTATATAGAACAAAAAGTAAAAGCGTTATTTTTACCCTCCCAATTCCATTTCCCCTCCCCATATGTAACATTTTCAACAGAATAGTATATAGTGCAAATAGAGTAACAGTTTGTTTTTAAAGTCAATGATTGCTTTTAAGCTGGATCATTGATGATTAAAACCTTTAATAGACAGTAGCTGCCTTCAGCTTCTCTGTGTCTTGCACATACACTGCCACTGCCACTAACGTCTGTTAGAAAAGTACCTAATATGGGATCCCTGGGTGGCGCAGCGGTTTAGCACCTGCCTTTGACCCAGGGTGCGATCCTGGAGACCCGGGATCGAATCCTACGTCGGGCTCCCAGCGCATGGAACCTGCTTCTCCCTCTGCCTCTCTCTCTCTCTCTCTCTCTCTCTCTCTGTGACTATCATAAATAAATAAAAATTTAAAAAAATAAATAAAAAGATTTAAAAAAAAAAGAAAAGTACCTAATATTACCCTTGTGGCCTCAAAAAGAGTAGAGAGCAGATAGTAAAGTGTAGTAAACATAGCATCTTGTATAGACTTGTCAAATCACTACATTGTACACCTGAAACTAATGTCACATTGTGTATCAATTATACTTTAATCAAGAATAAAAAAGAGTTAGAGTCTCCTTCTTTGTGATTAAAATGAATAAAAGAGATCAGGAAAAAAATATGCTCATATTAATAATTGTCTTTTAGTATCATTTAAAACCGTGTACTAAATTTTTATCTCTAACTCCAACTTCTCACCTCAACTTAGGCATACATTTCACTTCCAGTTCAATGTGACGACCTGAATGACCGTAAAACTCTTAAAATTTGATGTGCCTAAAACAGAACACTGGATTCAATCTCCAAATTTCACTCCTCCTTCTCATCCCCCATCCTGGTAAATGGCAAATCCATTCTGTCTCCTGCCAAAACCCCAGAGTCCTCCTCCACTCTGCTCTTCCTTTCACGGTCCACCTGCAGCCCTGCAGCAGATGTTCTGATGCCTCACTCGCCCCTCTCACTTCCCCACTGCATTCTCCCCACCCTGGGCTCCTTGCTCTTCTTCAAGCCCACAAAACCTGCTCCACTAAAATCTGTTCTCCCCCCACTCCCTCTGGCTGCGGTGCTCCTCTCCCAGACACCCACACTGTGTTCCTCCTTAGGCAAGTTTCTTTCCAAATATTACATAATCAGAGACACCTTCTCCTTAACCTGATTTATCTTTCTTCATAGAACTTATTACCACCGGGCACATTCTATGCATGTTTGCTTGTTTGTGTCCTGCCCTTCTCTGTCCTCTACAGGGTCAGCTCCATAAGTGCAGGGACTTTGTAGTATTGTTCAAAGCTGTACCCCAGATGCCTAGGACAGAGTCTGACACTCAAGATATATTGAATGATATAATGACAGATAACACTGTTCGGTATATGTGTATGTGTTACCATCATCAAATTATGTTGTAATGCTCATTATTTCTTGTATGGTTGAATCATGGGATATTGCTAAGATTCGATTATTTCTTACTTACAAAACCGGCACTTCAGTGTTGGTCAAAGTGACATTTATAAGACTACGTGACCTTCCAAATGTCTTTTGTTGTTCTTTTTCTATTTACTTCTTTTTTTTTAAAATTTTTATTTATTTATGATAGTCACACACAGAGAGAGAGAGGCAGAGACACAGGCAGAGGGAGAAGCAGGCTCCATGCACCGGGAGCCCGATGTGGGATTCGATCCCGGGTCTCCAGGATCGCGCCCTGGGCCAAAGGCAGGCGCCAAACCGCTGCACCACCCAGGGATCCCTTCTATTTACTTCTTATGTTAACCATTCAAGTACCAAGAGTCTTGTCCTTCTGATGGGAATTTCTACATAAATCTTACCAAGTTTAACAATTCAGTTTTTGTGGAGCACGTACTTGTCCCTGGGTGAACTAATTTCTTAAAAGGAAATAGCTTTTCAGTTTATTATCTATAGGAAGTAAAAAAAAAAAACTAATAAATGAAAGTGAAAAGAGCACATGAGAGATTGCCAATAAGATGCAGAGAATATGCTATAGGGCTAAACCATGGGCATTTTTAATGTTTAGCATTTCTATTGGTAACCAAAAATATGTTCAATACAAAGTTTCTTAACAAATTTCTAAAAAGATTTTATTTCTTTTTCTGAGACAGAGCAAGTGAGAGAGAGCACGAACAAGGGGGAGGGGCCGAGGGAGAGGGACAAGCGGACTCCCCGCTGAGCAGGGAGCAAGGCCCCAGGGATCATACTTTGAGCCAAAGGTTATGACACTTAACCAGCTGATCCACTCAGGTGCCCCAAGAATTTTCAACAATTTTTTAAAATTCTCTATACTTTTCCAGCTACACCCCTTATAATATTATGAAAAAGGAGGAAAAGTGGTTTAAAAAAAAAAACCTCAAACATTTGATAGAGTGCCAAAATTAATCATCTTGATCTCTCTAGACACTGTTGATAACAGTACAAATCCAAAGACACTCCAAAACAAATTTCCTCTAAAGAAGAAAAGGACTTGTGTAGAATTTATTACTACAGTAGTTCTCTTTCTTTATTGCTTGCTGTCAATTTGAACAACCTTTTGCTGAACAATGTCCATGTGGTTTTGCCCTTCCTGCAGTGCTGGAGTTGGAAGGACTGGAGTTTTTATTGCTCTGGACCACTTAACACAACATATAAATGATCACGATTTTGTGGATATATATGGATTGGTAGCTGAACTGAGAAGTGAGAGAATGTGCATGGTACAGAACCTGGTAAGATATCTAAAAGTGTGTGCAGCGTCAGCTCTGGAACTTCTCCAAGGGAGGATCTTAGTGGCAACAGTCTGGTTGGGCTTGGACGTGAAACTATTTGCATAGCAGACACTGTTTTTCTACATTATAAAGGGGTTTGAGAAGGGCAGGCCACGGGGGGCCCAGTCACCCCTCAGCACTGTTCCTGACTGCTCCTCCTAGCTTGTTTATACTGATAAGCATATAGAGAGGAATTTAAAAATTGATCTGTCTTTAGTATTTGGCAAATTTGGGAAGCTTCGTAAATGAGTCGAATCAAATTCTTTTATAAACATGCTAAACGTTATGTTTGGGAAAAGCTTAAAATATTGACCATTACGGGGTTCTGTGTATTTCCCTTGTCCATTTTTATTCCTATTGTATATTAATGCTAATAACAATTGTAATAGCATCTAATCAACTAATTCCCTGGGAGTTTTTTATTTTGTTGTTTTGGTTTAGAGGCAAAAATATTTATAAAATATATAGATTTTTCTTCATTAAAAAAAATCACAGGGATCCCTGGGTGGCTAAGAAGGCCTTTGGCCCTGGTTGTGATTCTGGAGTCCTGGGATCGAGACCCACATTGGGCTCCCTGCATGGGGCCTGCTTCTCCCTCTGCCTGTATCTCTGCTTCTCTCTCTCTCTCTCTCTCTCTCTCTCTCTGTCTTTCATGAATAAATAAATAAAAATCTTTTTAAAAATCATGCAGTATAATGGTAACAAGACTAAAAACCTTATATGAATGTCTAGTGAGTTCCATATTCTATAATAATCCTTTAGATATATTATCTTATTTAACCCTCTATTTGTAAAGCAGTGCCAATAAAACTCATCAACAGACTAGTTTGCTTTGCTTTACAAATAGGAACGCAGAGGTTCCATTCAGAGAATTTAAGTGATATTTCAAGATTATACAATTAATATTTCAGGATCAAAATTCAAGCCCAAGTCTGTCTAACTATAATATATAAGATGTTTCTATCTGTATATTTGGATTGGTATTTCTATACTCTTCAAATGGAAATTTTCTCACAGTAAATATACAGATCAGCTGTAATAGTATTTTCCACAATACCTACTGGAAAACACATATAGCATCACAGTTGTTAAAGTGTAAAAAAATAGGTTCTTTGCTAAAATAAGTTTGAAAAGAAGTTAAACTGATCTTAGAGTTTCTTAAATCCTCTGTGCATTGACACTTACAAATGCAGAGCCCTTGTGAACATCATTTCCCAAATTTATATGATTTTGAGATCCTCGAACCTCATTTGACCCCAGAACCTATAATGCCACGTAGGGGGAACATTAATGTTCTTAGGAAAAAAGCTGCTCTGGACCAGACACATCTAGACTTTGTGGACTACACGTCCCTTTCAGGAAGAATGTTTGAACATTCAACTCTAATAAATCTATATTTATTTTTAAATGTAAATTAAACAGTTATGTAAATTATAAAACATACACAAAATGAGAAATCAAAAAACATGAGATAAAGATCGAGTAAGCAATATTTTGAAATCTTGCTAATTGTGACGCCTTCATATCATCATTAAGATAATGATACTTGGGATGCCCGGGTGGCTCAGTGGTTAAGCATCTGCCTTCAGCCCAGGGCGTGATCCAGGAGTTCCGGGATCAAGTCCCACATCGGGCTCCCTGCATGGAGCCTGCTTCTCCCTCTGCCTGTGTCTCTGCCTCTCTCTCTCTCTTTCTCCATGTCTCTCATGAATAAATAAATAAATACATCTTAAAAAAACAAGATAATGATACTTGACACAAGATAATTCTGTTTCAATAGTGATTTTAAATATATATTCTAAATTACTTATAAGTGTCTAAAAAGTGATCTAGCTTTTTGTCAGATTTCATTACACTGTTTTTACCTCATAGAATGGCTATAAGTTTATTCTAGAAGCACAAAGAATGTCAGCCCTGCCATTTCCTTGTCATTCATTTGGGCTTCCTTGTCATTCATTTGGGCTTACATGATAAATATTACCTTCAATCCATAGTCTCTTTATTTATTCATGAGAGACAGAGAGAGAGGCAGAGACCCAGACAGAGGGAGAAGCAGGCTCCACACTGGGAGCCTGTTGCAGGACTCGATCCCAGGATCCCGGGATCACGACCTGAGCCAATGGCAGACGCTCAACCACTGAACCACCCAGACATCCCTTCAGGAATCTTTTTTGAGCCACTTCAATTTTGTGATGGTTAGGCAAAACTAGGTAATGTTCATGTGCATTCCTTTGTATGCTGAAGGGGAACAAAGGAGTGAGGTATCACTCTTCCCTTGGAATAATACTTCAGAAATGGAATATAACTTGTGACCAGGGTTGACTTCCTGGGTGTGCAACCTGCGCAATCTCATGCGCAATCTCACAGGGCCCCGTACTCAAAAGGACCCTGCACTTGATTTAGTGTTTGCTGTCACTGTCTTGAAAATCTTTAATAATTTTTGAGGGAGGAAACTCTCATTCATTTTGAAGTAGACTCACAAATTAGGTAGCTTGTTCTCAGTATAAGGGTTCCTATATCGATCCAACTATTAAATATTATTAAAACCCAAATTCTTTCTTATTTTTGTTAACAACAGGAATAAACAGAGTGCTAATGTTTTCCTCCCATGTCCCTAGATTACTCCTGTGCACAGGTGCCCAATATTCTTTACATTGATCAAGATAGGTTGGCTCTTTTGGATAGGATAGAGGGTGGGACAGATTGGGATCTCATTTCTTTCTAGAAACTAGAGTCACTCTTCAGGTAATAAAAGTTGAAAATATTTTGCCATGCTCTACAACTTTGTGGAACTGAACGTTGTAAAGAGTGTGTCCAAGGATGCCTGTTAATAATCTCACACAATTTAGTAGGCAATATATGCTATAAAGTTCGTATATTATGCTTGTTTAACCAGCCTGAGTAGTATGTTGGGTACTAAGTACCAACCTTACCAGGTCGGGTAAGGGGATGGGAAGAGCATGAATTTTGAAGTCCGAGAATTGAGTTGTGATTTCAGCTCAGCTACTTAATTAGTTGCTGGCTCTGTGACTTGTTTAATTAGCCTCTTTGAGTTATTTCTCTTCTGTGAAATAGTCATGTTATACATCTCCAAGCTTACTGTCAGTATTAAATAAGAGAAAGTGTCGGGATCCCTGGTTGGCGCAGCGGTTTGGCGCCTGCCTTTGGCCCAGGGCGCGATCCTGGAGACCCGGGATCGAATCCCACATCAGGCTCCCGGCGCATGGAGCCTGCTTCTTCCTCCGCCTGTGTCTCTGCCTCTCTCTTTCTCTCTGTATGACTATCATAAATAAATAAAAAATTTAAAAAAAAAAAAAAAAAAAAGAGAAAGTGTCTAAAGCCCCAAACATGCAGTCAGTGCCCAGGATGCAGTAAATATCTGAGATATCTGGCACTCAGAAGCTCTCCTTCACCTGACTTCACTCCCAGAAGTTTTGCTCTTTACCATCTTTCCTCTTTGATGATAAAAAGGGAAACGACCACAGTCCTTGGCTCCAACCCTTACAAACCAGTATGTCTCTGCACAAGAGTGGTTTCTTAATTTCCTCTGTTGCACTTGGGAGTGATTGCAATTTCTATGAAGAATCCTGCCTCAGCCCACACTACAGTGGCCCTGAGCAGGGCTGGGGAGGTGGGAACTCAGCCAATATATTCCCACCAGAAGGCCCCGGAGGGCATGGCCCAGACCCAGGAGAGAGCTTTGAGCTCTTTCACTGTCTACCAAAAACCAATACATAGCAGCCCCAAGGACTTTCTGAGACAATGGTCCTCAGTGAGATACCATCCTGAGCTGCTGTCAGTACTTCAAACCAGGGTTAATCTGGACGAGTCCCTTTCCTGCTCCAGTTTTCCTAGAAATGTACTTATGTGAAGTTTTAGGGTAGAAGGAAAAATAAAAATCCTAATATACTATACTTGGGTGGCCTAGTTTTTTTGCCAGGCACATTACATATAGTAAGTCCTTTAACTATCACAGCATAGGTGTTATGATCCCCTAGATGAAAAAGCTAAACATCAGAAAAGTTTCATTCTTAAGGTACCATGATTACCTAAGGCAGGAACTAGGACTGAGCTCTCCGCGGCCTCTTGGGCAATAACACACCATGGCAGAGGGATCTTGGAAAATACAGTCCTGCCTGTGGAGCTCAGCCTGCCGTGCTGGCAAAGTTTACACCCATCATTCTTTCCAGTGGAGAAAATGAGATGGGGACAGTCAGAAGCTTCACATATCAAATGTGACTTCAAATTCAAATGTGATTTTGTAAAACAACAAAAAACAAACAAAACCCCCAAAACTCACCAATTCAAATGATTGTCCTTTTCAAAGGAATTATATTGTGTCCATATATCTCTGCCAATAATGTTATTCATTGTGTGACGTATATTTGAAAACACTATTTTTAAAATTACCTTGAGGAGTAATTTACTAGCAATTTCAACAGGATTTTCATTCCTTTATAAACGACAACTTCCTTTCTTACCAAAATTGAATCACGTAACTTGATCATCCACTCACTTACGAAACTTAATCCCCAATGACTTCTGAATGTTCTCCAAATGAAATCCTTCCTTAAATGGCAAAGGTTGGCTAGTTGTGAGAATTAAATGATACTGAGTCAACAAACATTTGTTACGTAACAACCACACGCCAGGCACTATTACAGGTAGTGGGAATAAAGCAGTGAATGTGACAGTAGTACCCTCCCAGAACGGACATTCTGCTGATGAGATGTGTGTGGAAGCATTTTTTAATTCATGAATAAATAGATATTCATAATAACGACCAACAGTTTCTGACGACAGTCTCAGTAGAGGAGTTCCAGAACGTATTGAGATACAGTAGCGATGGGTAGGAACATAGACTCCTCTAGAGGGAGATGGTCCCTTTAGAGGACATCCTATTTAAATCAATTGTCAATAGCCAGACATATATAATAATAAGTAGTATATGTAGTATAAAATATTTGATTATATTCCTCTAACATCATGTCTCCTATGTAAAAAGGAGGGTGATTGTCTAAGACTAAACCTTAAGTACCTTTGAGAAAGTCCAAACTCAGAAATGCGAATAGGTTATTGAATTATATTGAAAAAACTTAAAGAACCTAGATGGTCCTGAATTTAGCCTAAACATTCAGATGATATGTTAGGAATCCTTGTCCAGGACATGGGTGTTTAGATATTTCAGTGATCACCTGCTTTATGCTTACAAATAAAGACCAGATACTTGACATTAAGTAGGCCAAATGTCGGGTGATTAACAAAATTGTCAAACATGTTTTAAATATGCTGATGGGGTGTAGATATGCTCATTCACAGGTAGTGAAAGCAAATTTAGCAGCTGTATTCCAACAGCCATTCTAATCATTCTAACAAGAAAACTATTTATAAGAAAAACTACTCATGTAGACCTGACAGGAAAAAAGGAAATTCATAAACAGATTTAAATAACCGAATTTGCCACTTTTTTTTATAACCACAGCAAGCAAGATCAAATTAGCATGGTGTTTAATGATAAGTATCAAAAAAAATTTGAAGCTACAAGAAGCCATAGGAATTTTAAAAACCTGGTTTGAAATGGTACAAAATCACTTATGTATGTGGTAAATTCTGTGCTTCTAGCTTAGCTATTTAACATTTATTAGATTCTGCATTACTTTTCACTGTAACAGTATAGCTCCCCTTATAATAAGACAAATAATTGTTTGAGATAATTTTTAAAAATCCACCCCATCCATTTATTTAACCACTCTCTGTTTTGGTGTCTAGGCACAGTATATCTTCTTATACCAGTGCATTCTGGATCTCTTATCAAGTAAAGGAAGTAATCAGCCCATCTGTTTTGTTAACTATTCAGCACTTCAGAAGATGGACTCTTTGGATGCCATGGAAGGTAAACAGAGGCAACATGTACCAATTCACTAGTTTACCAGGAGCATTAATTTAATAACAACCACATGCTGAAAATGTTTCAGAAGCTTGGTTAATGCACCTAACAAATTTTCATTATTTTTCTCTGTTCCAAATTAGAGTAATAGCCTCTGGATCTGTGCTATATTTTTTGCCATGAAACATTTAGATCTTTTGAACTGGTAATTTCAGTTCTCTCTTTTGACATGTTACTTTATGTTATAGGTGATGTGGAGCTTGAATGGGAAGAAACCACCATGTAAATATCCAGACCAAAGATTACAACTGGAAGATATTTTCAAATCCCAAGGGCCAAAGTTTCCCCCTCACTCTTCTGAATTGAAATGTGCAACCATAAAGAAATCTCTCTGTTTCTGCTACTGTGCCTTTACTAAATGGATTGACATTTTAGGAATAGTCCTAGGACATAGCTAATTCAGGATAGCTATTTGTTTTATACAGAATTATTATGCACTTAAAATGTTTAAGAAAAGATATCCCAGAGATTTTTGAAGTCTTCCGTAACTTTGGAATGAGCCAAATAGAAAATTATCATTATATTAGCATTAATCTTTCCAGGTAAATTTTCCCCACATATTGGATTGAATCTTGAACAAAAGTTGTAAATATTGATTCGGTCATGTTATTTTGGCCTCCGTGGTGTTAACGTTTCTTGTGGATAACTTCCAGGACTGTCATAATGATCTGTACTTCCATGTACACCCCTGTGTTTTTGAATCCTCTATTTTATGAGTGCTGAGATATCATCTCATGATCTCCAACAGCTGAACTGTAACCCCCTGACACTGCCCGGATTACTTAGCCTTTATACAACACACAGTAGCTCTTCAGGGACACTAAGGGCTATTTCAGTTGCATTGTGATCTTTAGTTTGAAAACCAACAAGAAACGAAACAGTGCGATTGCTCATAGGAGCTGTGGAGTACATTTGTACTGTCTACATCTGTACCTTTTTCAGGACAAGTTGTACCACTCTGTTGTATAATTAAATACATGGCTAAATGTATCAGAGTATTTGTACTTTAGATGTCTATTCAACCTAATATTAATATTTTTAAAAAGTCTCTCCAGCAGAAATGTATGATGTATGGCAAACTTGTAAACATGATGTGCTGCTGTGGTGCCAACAGAAACTTCTGAATAGATTACATAAAAGGATCTTTTTTCATCTCCGAAGGTAGATCATTGAGGAGGATATTTGGTGAAACTGCAAACAAAGAAATTAGCCAGCTTGTAGCAAATTAAAGATTCTTATTAACACATTTCAACCTCCTTTTTGTTAGATAGTGACAATGTTCTAAGTAAGTTTTGAACTATATGAAATTATTTTGTCATAGATTTCAATTAAGGATCATATAATGAACTAGTATCAATTCTATTTCCTCTATGATAAGAATTATACCTTATGCTTATTTCTGGTGGCATATACATATAGAAAATGTGATGGCCAATAAAATTAAATTTTAAGGCATTGACTTACTTTGCAGCATGATTTCAGAGGTCCTTGTATGTATAAATTTTATTTTATATCACATATTGAGATATAATTGATAATTCCCTTAAATAATATAATGAAGTAAATTATATATAAATACAATATTAATAATGTGTTTACATATAATCATGTCCCAAAGTAACCATAGGAAATAAGAGATTTTAAAATCAAATTATTACCCAAGAAATTAAATTCTTTAATCTTATAAGCAGTCCTGCTTCTTGTTTTTCATGGCAAAGCAGTGTAATAATACAATCCACTATTGTTCCAACCATGCTTATTCTATAGAAAGTTACAGGACACAGTAAGAAATGAGAATTCTGAAAGATTTAAGTTAGAGTAGAAGTTTCCTTCATGTTTAAATCAGTGAAAAAGTGTGATGAGCCAGTACTTGTGAATATGGGGTTTTGTATTCAGAGAAGACAGCCTTTGGGAAGTACTAATGAGGTTACTTTTTAATGAATTGAATTATAAGAAAATAAACAGTTCAATCTACAGGCCAGCCCACTCTTTACAGTATCTGTTTAAAACAGAGGTGTACAGCGTAGAGTTTCAGTTTGACCCGTGTGTATATGCACATGTATGTGTACAAAACAGAGTTTTAATATAAGACCTCTTCTAAAACAGTGCTGGTCAAACTCTAATGTGTCTACACATCACCTGGGGATTGTGTGAAAATGCAGACTCTGTTTTAATAGGTCCAGGGTAGGATCTGAGATTCTCCACGTCTAGTAAGTACTCAAGTTATAATACTGCTGCTGGATCTCAGGCCATACATTGGATAGCAAATCTCTAAAAGACATTATGGGCAGAATAATTTCATGTCCACCTGATATTATTTGAAACCTGTTAAAAAAAGTTTTGTCTTCATTCACAGAAAAAAAAAAAAGAACACCTGTTGAATGGGTATCGCTCACCAGGTCTATCACAATTTTAGGTCTATACCTAGACCTAAAATTGAATTAAACCCCACATATTAATGATAGCTAAATTTTCTATTAATGATATTGTGAAATAGCCAATATATAGACACAAGCTATAGGTGGCTGCTAAGTGCAGATTAGAATAATGAGGAACATCTGTAACATTTTTAGATCCGATTTGTCAAAATACGTTGAAGCACATGTACAATAAATGAGCAACATGTGTTTCATCTGAACCAAATGAAACTGGAGCCTCTCAGAATGGTTTGCCAGAGACGAGAGCAGCTGTTAGTATCACCTCTACTTTCATCCTGCTTTAAAACGCATAATTTTCTTCTTTCGGTTTATAGGTGAAATGTATAATAAGGCTTTTGAAAAAGGCTAATTAAACCTTGCCCTCTTCATAAAAAAGATGGCAATTTGCTCTCTGCATCTGGTACCAAACACTAAATTTTAAAAACGAAATTTAAGTTCAGCAAAGTATGCATCCTACAAGTCCATGACATTATTGTGGCAAGTCCATTTCCCTGGGCCAACTTTCAGAAAACTCACATGAGATTTTTGATGGAAACTGGAACACAAAATACCTGAAATTCTCAACTGAATGATATGAAAAGGTGAAAATATGAAAAAAAGTTGATAAAGCATAATCTTGGCAAAACAGATCACCTTTTTAGGACAAGTAATATTTCATGTTAAGTGACTTTGTAACCATACATAGAGTTTTCATGTGGAAGCAGGAGTCACACACCTACCAGCTCATGAAGATGCTCTGAAGAATAGATTAGATTGCACATATCAAAGTGTTTCATTAAAGTACAATTAACTCTGCAAAGTTAATCTTTTACCCAGACTGGTCTGTGTGTAATGTTTATCAATAAGATAGAGCATCCCATTTTTAGATTGTATTATATTTTTTTATATTCGTGCCATATTTATATGTCATATACTGTGTATGTTTCACATGCACTTATTGAAAATTATGGCATTTAGATTGACTTCTGCTAAATAAGACAATTGATTTCATGAATGATTTGAGCATTCTCAAGGAATTCTGAATTAAGATGAATAGGTAGTCATGTGCACAAATAACATAAAATGTGATGTGAAAAACAAGTCAAGAAAATTTTGATTTGGACATTCCAACTAGATATTTTGAATCAGTGTCTGCAATTCAATCATTTGAAAATAAACCTGTTATGTAATGCAAGGTAACAAAAAATCATTATTCTCCTCTTAACAATACTGTTTCTATTTTAATTTTCACTGAAAGTATTCTTGGATTAGAAAATAATTTTAGTAAATTATAAACTTTTTAGAATACTTTTATATACATCATTCCCAATTAATTCTTACAAAATCCGTTAAGATCTGCAGAGTCCCATATTACAGATGGATATAATGAAAGTTTAATTGCTGTGCCTGAGACTATGTTTAGCAAGAATGGGAGCTGCATATCATAATCAAGTTACTGAAAGTAGATAATAAAGGTAGAAGTTTTAAAGACAACAAAGAAAATAGAGACCTGATAATCAAGTGTTCAAAGATAAGAAAATATACTAAATTCCACTCAGAAATAATTTAAGTCAATAGAAAATGCAATGACGTATTCAAAGCGCTGAAAGTACCTCCTAAACCTAAGGACAACTACATAAAGCTAGAGTTAATAGCATTCTTAATAGTAAAATATTAAAGGCCTTCAGCCAAGATCAAGAAAAAGGCAAAAAAACTCACTCCCACAACTTCTATTCCACATTGTATTGGCGTTCTTAAACATTACAAAAATGTAAGAAAAAGAAATAAAAGACATAATGTTTATAAAGGAAAAAATAAAACTATGTGAGTAGAAAGTATAATCATGTTTGAGGAAATTCTTGAGAGATCTATTTTTAAAATAGCTGCTAAGTATGATAAGTAGCTTTAAAAAGGTAACAGGACATATCATGATACACATATCAATTTTATTTCTACATACGATCAATGAAAAAATGGAAGTTCAATTCAAAATGCCCTTAACCATAGCATCCATAAACATGCTTAAGAATAAATATAACAAGAAATGTGCAGGATCTGTATACCAGAAATGATATGGATGAGAAGAATTAATGAATATTCAAGTAGTTTTTTTGGTTTTATTTTTTTAAGATTTTATTTACTTATTTGAGAGATAGATAAAGAGCACAAGCAAAGGAGGAGAGACAGAGGTAGAAGTAGACTCTCTGCTGAACTGGAAGCCCAACATGGGGCTTGACCCAGGACCCCAGGATCATGACCTGAGCTGAAGGCAGATGCTTAACCCACTGAGCTACCCAGGCCCCCCTTAAATAATTGTTTTAAAGCATGTCCATGAACTCAAAAACTCAATATTACTAAGATATCAGTTCTTATATTGATCTATAGATTCAATGGAATATCAGTCTTTTTTAAGATTTATTTATTTATTTATTTATTTTAGAAAGAGAGAGAGTACGAGTGGGAGCAGCAGAGGGAGAGGCAGAGAGAATCTCAAGCCGACTCCATGCTAAGTGCACAGCCTGGTAGAGGCCTCAGTCTCACAACCCTGAGATCACAACCTGAGCCAAAACCAAGTTTCAGACACCTAGCTGTGCCTCCCAGGTGCTCCTAGAATATCAGTCTTTTTTTTTTTTAATTTTTTTTTTTTTTTTTAATGATAGGCACACAGTGAGAGAGAGAGAGAGAGAGAGGCAGAGACACAGGCAGAGGGAGAAGCAGGCTCCATGCACCGGGAGCCCGCCGTGGGATTCGATCCCGGGTCTCCAGGATCGCGCCCTGGGCCAAAGGCAGGCGCTAAACCACTGCGCCACCCAGGGATCCCCCTAGAATATCAGTCTTAAACCCACAAGGCTTCTCTTTTCTAGAAACTGATAATATGCTTTTGTAGTAATGTAGAAATGATGCAAAGACCTAGGATAGTGAAAAATTTTAAATAGAACACAGTTTAATTTACTTTTAAATTTAAGATTTGCACTACAGATATATAGTGTTTCTCATTAAAAGAAAAAAATAGAAAGTCAAAAAATAAACCCACACATATCTGGTCAATTGTTTTTCAACAAAGGTGTTAAGGTAATTGAATGGGAAAAGGAATATCTTTCCAATTAATAGTGTAGGGACAACTGGATGTCCACCTGATAGACCATGAATTTTTATCTCATCGCATTTAACAAATACAAAAATTAAACTGAAACGTAATACAGACCTAAATATAATCATTAAAACTATAAAGCTTATAGAAAAGAAACTAAGAGAAAATCCTTATTATCTTGGAATAGACAAATACCTTTGCCTATATCACAAAAAATGAAATATAAAAGAAAAAAATAACAAAATGTTCCTCATCAAAATTACAGCCTTCTGCTCTTCAAAAGACCTTATTAAGAAAATGAAAGCTCAAACCACAGGCTGGGAGAATGTCATAGAGACTTGTATCCAGCATACACATATTTACAAAATAATACACATAGACCCCCCCCCCCCCCCCCAGACACACACTCACACAAATGGGCAGTACATGAAAATGTGCTCAACATCATTAGTCATCAAGGAAATGCAAATTAGAATCAGAATGAGATAATCACCCCAATAGAATGATTAAAATTAAAATGACGGTCATATAAAGTCATCCTGGCAAGGATTTGGAACAGTTGGAACTGGAAGTAAATGGTAGTCACTTCTGAAAATAGTCTGATAGTTTCTTATGAAGTTAATCATAAGACCATGTTATCATTTTACCCAGCAATCCTAGGCATTTATCCAAGAGAAATTAAATTATACTTCTTAGGGTGCCTCGGTGGCTCAGTTGCTTAAGCATCTGCCTTCAGCTCAGGTCATGATCCCAGGGTCCTGGGATCGAGTCCCACATGGGGCTCCCTGTTCAGCAAGGAGCCTACTTCCTCTCCTTCCAGGCCCTGCTCTCTCTTGTCATCTCCGTGTCTCTCAAATAAATAAAATCTTTTAAAAATAAATAAATAGAAAAAAATAAAATACATTTCTCAAAAAAGACTTGTATTAGTAATGTTCTCTTGCTTTAAAGATTTATTTATTTCAGAAAGAGAGCACGTGTGTGTGAGAGTGGGCAAAGGGCAGAGGAAGAAAATCTTTAAGCAGACCTCGCTGAGCACAGAGCTGGACAGGTGGCTTGATCTCAGAGCCCATCAGATCAGGACCTTAGCCAAAACCAAGAATTGGCCACCTAACAGACTGAGCTACCCAGGTGCCCCTATATTTCATCTCAGGTCATGATGTCGGGTAGTGAGATCGAGCCCCACGTTGGGCTCTGTGCTCAGCATGCAATCCGCTTGAGATTCTCTCTCTGCCCATCTCTCCACTTACACACTCTCTTTCTTTCAAATAAATAAATAAATAAATAAATAAATAAATAAAATCTTTAAAAAATTGTATACATGAGTGCATCTTATTTTATGTAAATTATAGTTCAATAACGTTGATTTTAAAAATAGAAGGATAGTGAAAAAGTAGTCACAAGATAGTTACAAGATACCATTTGCAGAATTCTTAAAGAACAAATAGTATATAATTTTATGAATTATTTCACAGGAGAATCATGATTTCCTCTGACGTAAGAGGAGCACAGGTACAGTGATGGATTGCCATGAATCAGAGGGATCCCCAAGGGTTTCAAACGCATTTATAAATCTTGGTGTAAAATTTGAAGCATCTATGGGCTGTATGGCAACACAGATTTGTCAAAATTAAGTGATGAATAAAAAAGTTTCTATTATTATTTCTATTCTATTATCTTTGTGTTTGAAAAAATTCACATTGTCACAAACATGAGTAAACTTTAAACTCTAATACTTTATTAAAATGGCATGAAATATTTATGTGTTATTTTCACAAATTTATCAGTGTCCTCTCCTGCTTGAATGAGCACAAAATGGAAATATTTACTTTTGTCACTTACCTACTCCATTCCCAAAGCATGAACAATTGGTGTTTTGAACATTAAAAATAAAACTTGACGTGCTCTAAGTGCTTTCCACAGAATTCACTATGTTCTCACTTCTTATTTATAACCAGGTGAATTGCCATGGAAGATATGATACATTCCCTTGTTGGGCTTTCAGACCAGAACAGGGTTTCATGAGTCTAAGGACACCACATTCATAAAGTTGATGCATGCTAACAGGATTAACACCTACTCCCTGGATGTATCAGAAGTTTTACGTATTTATGTTTTAAAGAATACACTTAAAATTGTGATGTGAATAATCTGCATAAAAAAAGACTGTTATCATTTTACTTATTGTAACTTAATAACCACCTTCTTTATTGGACTGTTACTATGTGCCAGGCACGCTTCCAGAGGCTCTACAAATGTTAATGAATTAATCTCCTGACAATTCTTGGAAGTAGATGGTACTGTGTTTTACAAATGAGAAGACAAAAGCAAAAGAAGGTTAAATAATCTGCCGAAGGTTACACACTAAGTAAACGGGGGGAGAGTCTAGGCTTGAAACTGGAAGTCTGGTTTTGGAGGTGCAGTGTTAGCCACCAGGCCCCAATTTATGACCTAGAGACCACTGTATATTAATATCTTTGATCTCCCCTAATTAGGCACAGGACATACACGTAAATGCTAATTACCCACTCTTCAAGAATTCTAGAAGTTCCCTGCTATTGTCTAAATTAGTCCCCATTATACAAATTATTCATGCCACAAAGCCAGTGGTAGTGCTGGCCTTTGAATTCAGGGACCTAGTCCAGTATTCTTTCTGTTACTTGCTGCCTCCTCTAGTATATGGTCCAAACCAAATTGTATTGTTTTTGCTTCCAGTTCCCTATAATTTGTTGCCTGATTTATCTCCCTTGGCCCTCAGGTCTGATCATTTCACTAATCTGTTCAATAGTCTTCATTGCCTGTTGAATTAAACTCATAAAAAAAAAATCCTTTCAGGGCACCTGAATGGTGCAGTGGGTTAAGCACCTGACTCTTGATTTCAGTTCAGGTCATGATCTCAGGGTCCTGAGATCGAGCCCTGCATTGGACTCCACGCTCTGCACAGATATTGCTTGGGTTTCTCTCTCCTTCTCCCTCTGCCCCCACCACTCTCTAAAAATAAATTAATTAATTTTTTAAAAATCGTTTCTCATGATATTACTCTTTTTTTTTTCTAGACTGAAGCTTAATGAGAATACTTGCTACAAAAACACACCTGCCACATCCTAATACCATGTGCATGCTCCTACATTTTCTTCAATAGTTCTTATCCACTTGGCATTCCCCACTTACTAGATTGTCAGCTGCTTGCAAGCAAGGTCTACGTTCTCATGATTTTATTCACATAGCATTTGCTGTAACATCTTACATGGGAGAGAATCTCAAACAAATATGTTCAGTTGAAAGTTTGCCTTAGCAGAAGTAAAATAATATCGCCTATGTGACAGTATATTCTCGTACTAATGCACAGTTGCTAAAATATCTTTTCAATCAAGGAGCAAACACTGCTGAATCAAAAGCAAAAGTAGGAGAGCAGAGAAACCTGGCACACAACAGTGTCGTTTGTTCAGGATTATCAGGTTTTCCAGAATTAAACCAAGATCTTGATAGAATGCAAGAAAACCTTTAGAACAACTGAAGTTGACGAAAAAGAATTCTAAACATTTCTAAACATTAATTACATTTCTAAACATTCTAAACATTATTCCACAGCTTTTTCCCCCGTTACATTATAGACACTTCAATAAACTTGGTTTCACAATTCAAAACAGCTTGAAAATAGCAGCACCAATAGCTTATATCCTCAATATTGTGTGCGTGCATGCACATACACACACACACACACACACACACACACACACACCTTGTTATTAAAAGCACATAGGTCTTCAAAAAGTAAAAATTCAAGACCATTTGAAATCCAGTATATTTCAATAGCCACTGGATAGAATAATAATACCTCTTGCAGCCAAAGGCCTCTTTAAGAAAACATATTTTTCTTCTCTTTAAATCACATTATATTTACTCTCTAAGGAGTCAGGAATGGGTTTAGCATATTTTTGAAAGATCTTAGCAAAATTAATCAGACTAAAAAGGCAGGGTGAGGCAGTTTCAGAAGAAACTTGAACCAAGATCTTCCACAGAGCGAAGCTGGTGCTAGAGATGCAGAGGCAGGTCTGGATCCAGCTGTCAACGTGCACTTGCACGGAGGCAGACACCAGGTCCAGAAGGACAGTAGTGAGCAACAGGTGGCAAACCAGGCTAGCAGGACACATGAGGGCGGACTAGTAAGAGGTAGCATGTCATAACAGGCAGGTGGAGCAAGGCTAAAGAGAGTCCAGGGACTGGCGCCATGTAGATCCAAGAAAAGGCAGAGGCAAGAAAGTGGGTCAGCAGGGAGCAGGGTCCTATATGCCAGCTGGATTTACACACCACTCTTTTCCTCAGAAACGTACACAAAGTAGAGACAACCAGGCAGGTTTCAATGGCCCCTTATTTCCTGAAGATAGATAAATGATAGATGATAGATAGATGATAGATGATAGATAGATAGATGATAGGGATAGACCTACACATTTATACGCACATATATCTCTATCTCTATATCTCTCCTTCATAGAGCATGAGCTCTAGATAAATGGTAATTGAATGAATGAATGAATGAATGCACAAATGCCTTAAGTAACTAGGGTATTAGAGAGATTTTAGGACAAAAAAAATTATCAAAATGAGTTACCAAAAGTAGATACCACTAACGTAAACCAAAACAATAACAAAAATAACAATAGAGGTCAAGATTGACATAATTTGGTACAAAAATATTGTGCCAAAAAAGAAAACCTAGGAGATAAAATAAGTAGACTGAAAAACTTTATAAGTAATAAATTCTCTAATCCAAGTGACCCCAAAATAAATATGCCAAAACCATAAGTAAACCAATTAATGATAAGATATAATGAGAAAAATTAGTTCACTGATTATGTCCAAATTATGATAAAATACCATGAGATTAAATTTATAGGGCATTTCTGAAGGAACTTATAAAACAGGGAAATCTAAAATATGATTAAATGTTTTGGTAAGGGAAGCCCATTATGAAGAACATGATTCTTTTCAAATTACTCCATAGGTGTAATAAATATTCATAGTACTGGATTTTTTCAAATTTGTAAGAACTGCTTAAGTTTGCCTAAAAGAACAAATAATTGGAAAACAGGTTAAAATTTTTTGAGCAGGAAGAGTGATGAGAGAATTTTTCTTTCATATATTGAGGTGTTTCATTAAAGTGTATTAATGATACGAGACGCAAGCAATACCTCAATGAAACAAGTTTTTCTAACACAGACCAAATTATAAGGTTTTAACATGTCGGTAAGGACAAATCACAGTAGAAAAAAAAAAGATATTCAATAAATGATGAAATGAAACTGGCTGCTAAGAAAGAATCATGTTAAATTTACCCAACTCACCAAAAACCCAGATGAATTTTGGAGTGAATACATCTTAGTATGTGCATGACCTTATTATAAATCTCTTTCAGGATAATCTCTCACCCAACTTCTAATGCCCAGTGGCTCATACCACTTCAACATAAAACATTTACATTTTCCCCCACAGTTTACAAGAATTCAAAGATCTACATAGGTCCCAGAAACAAAATCTGAAGTTTAGACTACTGGGCCACTTTGAGTAACCTTATTTTGCAGTCCAAAAAATAATAATAATAATAATAATAATAATAATAATAATAATAATTAAAGAGTAGCATATAACAGAATCTGTTCTACTTAGGAAGGACTGAACTTCCCATATAATTGAAGCATATCGTGTGGAGCAAGCTACCTGGTTCCCTGTGCCACAGTCTTCACGTGTGTCTATCAGAAGCAACTCCGTGTAACCAGAAAGCTCAGCCTTGCCCCAAACTCTGAGAAGAATTTAGTCCTTATCCAGGGAAATTTACTATATTCCTTCAATATTTCTGGGTCAGCATCAGTAGAACTTTGCTGCATGTGGTATATAGGTCTTGTTTCCTGGTCCTAAAATTAAAGTTCTGTCTTATTTACCAGATACAGTAGTTTTAGTTTCTGGATTTATTTGATTTTCTTAAATGACATTTATTACAAAAGTAGAGAATGCTTATTATAGAATTTTTTAACTACATAAAAATCTTTTAAAAATGTACATCAATCAAAATTCCAGTACCTAAGTGTAACTATTTTTTTCCCCTAAATATAGCTATTATTAACAATTTGGCATAGTGCTTTTACATTTCTTTTTTTTTTTCTGGTCAGGGTCATGGAAAGAAATGCATCAAAATTTTATTAAAATGTTTAATAGGGTAATTGGAATATTTACTGTATTGGCTTGAAGTATGGCTGCTTTGCTTTCAAAGCTTGGACTTGAATTATATGCAATTTACAAAAAAAAATATTTAAAATGAGGCAGGTGTGGGTGGCTCCGCAGTTGAGCATCTTCCTTTGGCTCAGAGCGTGATCCTGGGGTCCTGGGATCGAGTCCTGCATCAGGTTCCCCGCAGGGAGCCTGCTTCTCCCTTTGCCTGTGTATCTGCCTCTCTCTCTGTACCTCTCATTAATAAATACATAAAATCTTATAAAATAAAATAAAATAAAATAAAATAAAATAAAATAAAATAAAATAAAATAAAATGAATTCTATCCACACATCTGCTAAAGGAAGTCAGTTGAAAGGCAAGGCCTGTTCTGAGTTTATTGGATTATTATTTTTAAAAATATGTATTTGTTATGTTAATCTCAATTTTTAAGAAATGTCCTTTCTGCATACTGAATACAATCCAGCTCTACTAAATTGGAACTTATTGTCTAATTTTTAAATGACATTTCATGTAATCTAGCAAAGTTGACATTATAATATGGAAGAGTTTGTACTTCAGCTTTCATACTTTTCATAATATAACAAGGTAGGGGATCATACACCAAGAAGAATGTCATTGTGTGAACTTTTACAAGATGTTTATGCAAATTTAATTCCAGGAAGGAATTCTTTGTAAAAGAAACGATATATGGGGACAGGTGATTCATCCTAGCATTTTTTGCTACATGTTTGCTTTCACTTTAAATGTACAATGTGAAGATTTAGATGTGATATCAACTCGGAAGGATATTGTGAAAAAATAGATAATATATATAAATAATTCTTAGTTTTAAATGACAATTTGAAATGTCTCATGGTAGGGAAGCAGTATTTATTAACACTTCTGTATTATCATGTGGAAATTCGGATTTTTCAGTAATTAAATTGTAGTTTTATTTCTTCCTGACACTGTACCCTAGAATCCATGTTTTAAGGCAGGACTTTCCTCATTGGATTTTACAGACTTAATCCAAAAATGTAAAGTGTTACATTATTAAAATTTTATGATGATGACCTGATAAAATTATAATATTTCATATACATTGGGTTAAAAATTATAAAAATTAATTTTACATGTTAAAAAAAGCAAGACTTTCCTGAAGAAAAGGAGTTGTGTTATATAAAATTACCAATGCTATTCATAATTGAAAAACTATCTATTTTGATCTAATGTAAAATCATTTTAGAGGGATATGTATGCTCATCAAAAGTCAAGATCTAGTCTTATGTGAACTAAAAAAAAAACTATATCTGAGATTTCATTGATCTTCCTTTTACTTAATAAATTAAAATTAGAGGTGGGTCTTTAATTAGTTACTAGCTTTTATTTGTCCAACAAGGGTATCTATCAATAACTGGGCATCTAATAAGTGTTGGGCATTGTGTTAGGTCAGTTGACTGTGCATTAAACTCATCTGGCCTTTTCCGCACCTCCCAGATGATCATATGTGCAGCCAAGATGAAAAAGTACTGTGCTAGACACATTTAATTCCAGCAACAACTCTATTAGCTTTTACAGAAATATTCTACTTCAATTGGGCTGCAGTGGGTCATGGGAATCCAAATTTTAACAAGCTCCCCTAAGGATTCTGATGTGATACCAAGATCACTTCTTAAAATAAACCTTGAGGCCTGGTTATTTCCTTAAGCGCCTTATATAGTCTACTGTCTTCATTTCAAAGGACTTTTATTAAAGGGGCTATCCAGTATGTAACATTAAAGATATCATTTTTTTAAATGAGAATTCACTGGACCAAAAAATGTTTTACAAAACTAAATTCTTTTAGGGTCAATTAAAACATAATTTTATTACTATAAAGCCAAGACTTTATGATGAAGAAAGCTGAAAGATATAAAGAGGGGAGTTAAGCGTTACAGCTTTCAGTGTGGAGTTCCATACTGTTGTAACAATTTTAGGGAAGCTGAACCAGCAGGGTTTCGGCGGGGGTGAATAGATAGCAACACAGATCAGCTTCTAGAGAGTGTCCTGGGGTAAACACACATCCTGAGGATCTCACTCTAACAAGGCCAGTTAGGCGAAACCGTGATTCTTGTTGACATCGAGGCCAGGAACATCAAGGGTGGCCAGGTATTTGGGAGCTGAGTGACCAGGAACAAGCAACCCACCAATACTTCTAAAATCAACAGCCAATAAGCATAGTCTCTTATGTACATAGTCTACACGCCTGAACTCAAAATCTCTACTCTAATTTAATGGTGACAGCCAGATTTAGCAATCAATTACTTAGACTTTGTATCCACGGTTTAGCAATTTCATGTACAAAAAGAGACGTTTTGCTATAAGGTGTTTTGAGTATGGGGAGCTCCTGGTCCCATAAAGTTTCTGGGAAAGAACCCATTCCAAAGACAGTAAGGGTTCATTATATCTTGTACTGACCCACATAAGTGTCTTTTAGGCAAAGTATGAACAAACAAGCAAATCCCAAGTTGAAATAAAAATAGAAATAAATCGCTAACAAGGAAAATGCCACTTCATCTCAGAAAACGATGATGGTGGTTTTGACAATTATCATTCTCGTGAATTCACTCAGCAAAGATCACATAGTACCTGTTCTCCACCAGGGTGTTTTTCCAAGCACTGATGATTACACAGCACCTGCCCTAGAGAGTGGGGAGTGGGTCATATGAACAAATAAGCATTATAGGGCAATGTGTTAGGTGCTTGGTTCTGAATAATCGTAGAAGCAGATATTATGATCAATATGAGACACATGGAAAGAGACAGCTGTGAATGAATGGATACAGTCGGCTGATCCATATTCTACAAATAGTTTCCTTGTGCATTCCTTACAGTCATCAACTTTGAGGCAGGAACATATGAGACAATACGAATGCTTCCAAGCTTCCTGTGACTGTGTTTTTCACCAAATTGTATGCCCAAGGAAGCAAACCATAAAGAAATGTGCTTTACCCTAAAGCCTTTTGTGTTTATCTAGTAATGCCGAGCACTTAAAATAATTCCAAAAATGCCTTGCTTTTCCAAACACTGGATTTTTTAAGCAATTGATTTTGATAGAAGTCTAGTCGTCAATTCTGAACTCAGAATGATTTCACAACACTACTCTCCTTCTTCTAGCCTTTTCCTTCCCTCCTTTCCCTGCCTCTCCCCCTCTCTCCCCTCCTCTCTTTCCATTATTTGCCTTTTCTCTAGCTAGACTATTAAAAGCCCCAGAGCCCCAGAAAAGTCTTGCTGCCCACTTCTAAAGGTAGAGCTAAATTACTGCACCCTCAGGAAATCTCACACTAATCTTATAAGATCTTGTAAGATCGTGCTTCATTTTTTTTCCTGTGGCTGAGGTTATTGCTAAGATAATGTATTTATAAAACTCTTTAAGTAACACACCACAGCCAAAAATAGTATTATAGTATTAGCATATGTCCAAAAGCTGATTTTAATCATCACTTTAATCTTCAAAAGATAACTTATTCCATTGAGAAGACTGGGATTTTCTTCAAAGTCAGAAAAAAATAAGCTTTTTGGTGAATTGAAATGGATAAGATTAAAGAAAAAAAAAGTCTGCTATGGGGTTTTAGAAAGCTATATAAAATACCAAACCCTCAAAGAAGTAAAAATAAAGTTGGAAACATAAGAAGTCTAGCTATCTTAGAATCACATATAGAACATGAAAGAATTAATATCTTGAAATTACTTAGTTCTTTAAAAAAAGATATATGTCCTTAGTGCTATTACACTATATAATACAAAAAAAAACTAAAAGACTAAACCACACTGATCTGAACAAAATGGTAAAAGAATGTTTAAAAAATCAAATGCCACTTATTATATTAATTTTAAGCATAACAACCACACACACACACAAAAAGGCTACCTTTTTGGCAACATCAAATACAAACATTTCTGAGAACAGCGCAACAGATTGGGAAAGTGCAAGGCAACCCTTGATTCTTGCATTCCTTCTTCGTGATGTGATGTTTCTCACTAACCTAAAACAAAAACTGACACACAACTTAAGAGCTTGTTGTGCCATGGAAAAGTCACACCATTGTGCACAGTCCAGCTTCATTTTACTACAAAACAAATGTTATTCTCCTCTCCAGCCATGCCTCTTATTATTCAGTTTTCTACCCTTTAAATCCTCACGGAGCTGGGGTTTCCCAATCGTGGATAACAATTAGCAAGGTTGACCATATTTCACAAAGAGCTACAGCAATCCTTGTCTGTTCTCTGGAATCTGCCAGTGCTTCCGGTCATGGTGGTGAAGAGACCCCACTCCCATAGTGTGTGCATCCACGCCTTCCAATCAAAGGGGGAAGGTCAGGTGTGTGGAAGGATGCAAGGAAGGAAGCATTGGCACAGATTTACCATCACCAGTTACTGAACCTCAGACGTTAAGTCTTGGTAGAGAGAATGAACTGATTTTTCTCCTTTCATTGTATAAGGAGGTCAAGCTTCCCTCTGTGAGAGTGGGTAGTGGAGCCAGTGGCAAACTGCACTAATGACTCGGCAACACACTTCAGGGCTCTGGTGTTATATTGTCTTCTGGATACAGACAGAATGTCCAACAGAAAACCATACCAGAAGAGTTTGTAAAAACCTTAATTTGTTGCAACAGCTGAGCAAAGAGAATAGTTCCATTGAAAGGAAATTAATGAACAAGTGTCAAAATGGACAGTTGGTGTCAATTCCTAGAGGATTTGGAAGTGAGAAGTGGAGTTGAGGAAACCATGTTAATAGAGCCCTTGTTTGTATGAAAAGAACATCGAACTTTACCAAATATCCATCATAGGAGTCATGCTTGTCACCGTCCGCATTAGTCTGCATTGAGCAGAAAAGAATGTTTTATTACAGGCTATGTGGGCGTCTTTTTTTTTTTTTTTTTTTTTTTTTTTGATCTCCAGCAGCATATGATCACCTGTTTTCTTGGAAACAAATTTAGAAAGAAATTCTACCCTCAGCGATGTAATTCTTGGACCAAAATGTGTCCATTATTTTTGAGAGAGAAAAAGACTCTTTCAAGCCCAAACTATCTTATTTCTAAGTGAGTTTTATAATATTTGGAACTAGAATATTTTAAGTTTTCAGGGGCAATCCTGCTCAGAACAAAATTTTCTCTGTTCTGTCAATACATGAATAGTAATAAAATTAAACATTTTTCCTGATTATTAAAACTGACTGAAAGTATAATTGATTCATAGAAAATTTGAAGTATATCCCCTCTCTGTTTTAGGAAGACATTATATTAAGAGGATTTCTTAATAAAGGCTTTCTTTATAAATGGCTTATGTGAAATAATCTCTTAAACTTCAATGTAATTTGCATTAATAAACCAAATATACCAAAACAGGCACTGTGAAGGCGAATATTTTATAGATCTTTCTAAGGGTAATATAAAATTTTGCACAGTATAAAGGCTTATTAAGGAAGAGGTAGAAAAGAATGAGAATAAAGGGAAATTTAAAAACATTTACTGTGAGAGTTTACAGGAACTCTGAACTTTCTGCTCAATATTTCTGTAAATCTAAAAGTCTGTTGAAAAATTTGAAAGGATTTATTTTTAAAAAGGGACAGTCATCTTGAAATTTTTTTAATACATAATAAATACGGAATCAGAAGTGTTAAAATAAACTTGGATCTATTGCTAAGTAGTTAATCATTTCAGTGTTTGTAACTTAATATAAGATCTAGAAATTTAAGAAGGATGGTACTAAGTGAGAGACTCTCTCTAGCCACGTGTGGAATATAGGATTTGGTGTGGGACTGCACATAGGAAAAATGGCAACTTCCAAAAAGAAGCAAAGAACAAGGAATGGACAGAGGCAAATAGAAATGAGATGATGCCACTAAACGTTTATAAAGATAGATTCATATTAAAGAATTAAAAGAAGGTAAACAATGAAAAATCATGAAGCAACAGCAATTCTAGTTGAAAGTAATTATTGGGAAAGGAGATGTAATATACATTCGCTATTGTTTCAGAATATTCAATCTTACCATAGAGTATAGGAGAAGAAACAAGAATTCTCTATTCCATCCAGAATAGATGAAATTAAATATAAAAGCAAATGGCTTGAGAACCAAACTAGACATAGCTCAAGTAGGGGCAGCCTATGCTTGTCAACATAGGAAGGGATGGTGGGCCAGTTAAGCATCGATAACCAAATATGCCTGAGACACCATGTATTCAGGAGGCCTGACACTGAGCATTCATTCGGGAAATCCAGTTTGACCCACACCGATTAAAGCTCAGCAGACTATAGGTGAGCTATAGCTTTTGACTGATCCAAGGAACATCCATATATTGGTTCCAGGCACCTTCCTTTGCTGCAGTCTCTTGCTCTCCCTCAGTTATAGTCTTTGTAACTACTGGCAGTGGACAGACTGAAGGAGAAAGGCAGGACATAGCACTGTGTGGTGCGGGACTTAGATAGTATGGGCTTTCCACCCCTACTTTTACCCTAGTCCGAGTGTGCAAAACTACTCCACCTTTTCCCCTTTGCTTTTACTGTATATTTTTAAAATTTTTTTTAAAGATTTTATTTATTCATGAGAGACACAGAGAGAAAGAGAGGCAGAGACACAGGCAGAGGGAGAAGCATGCTCCATGCAGGGAGCCCGATGTGGGACTCGATCCCAGGTCTCCAGGATCAGGCCCTGGGCCAAAGGCAGGCGCCAAACTGCTGAGCCACCCAGGGATCCCTGCTTTTACTGTATATTTTTAAATAATGAAATAGACACTGGGTTTTGAGCACTTTAACTTGAGCATCAGGTATATGACCTCGGTGACAGGCTGCCTGTACATGGCAGTGTGCATGGAAAATACAATTGCATCATTGTTTCCCCATGGGACAGAACACGGATCCAAATCTCGGCCATCAGCTATCAAAACACCGCGTCTCTTGGTCACTCTACTAGAAAAAAGGAAGTTACCCTACAGGCTGCCAAATAAACACTTACGTTCCTCTAAGTTAGTTTGCCCCCCGATTTTTTTTTCTCTGAAGACTATACTTCTATTGGTCACTGTAAGGAGGCTCAGAATAAGAACTTCTTTTTGATTATATAAATCATGGGGAATAAGAACCAGGATTGGTTTATAAGCATGTGATCTTGAGCAAATAGATTAATTTCTCTTTGCTTTCTCCCTCTTTAAAATGAAGATAATTATATAACATACTTGGTAAAACATTGTGAAGCTGTAATGAGATCATTCATTTAAAGCGCTTCAACACAGAGCCTGCCACTCTTTTTTTTTTTTTTCCAGAATGATGGCTATGACTTTACAAAATAAAATGTAAAACTACACTCTGCTTTTAAAGTAGCATCTACACTCTCAAAGTACCACTTCTTGAACATTATATTGTACAAATAGCTTCAATCTCATGGTAGTTTATACTTACATACAAGAAAATGAAAAATTAATTTACATGGTTTACTAAAACAGGTATACTTCTCCTGTGAAATTACACAGCAAAGTCTTTTCCAATCACATCTAGCCTAGGTCACGAAATCAAAGAAGATAAAACTTAACCTACTTTTTTATGTGGCTAGTGACACACTGGACTTACAATTTCTTAAAAAGCTCCGGATAATATAAAATTTAAACATATTCTAACTTTTGTGTGTTTATAATCACTATCCTAAAAACGAACATGTGTTTTCAGAAGGCAAAAACATCTGAACTTCTCAAAAAGTATGAAATGTGTGTGTGGCTGATTAAACAACTTTTTTTTTTCTAAACCGGTAGAAAAACTTTATGGAATAAATGTGTTTGTACAGTGGTGACTATTTGTCACAGGAGGCTCTGACATTGGCATTAAAAGCACCAACTATTTTGGACAATATGTCATAACCAGCCAGTTGGAGGACAGTAACAAAATACTTGGCTAACCATTCTACACTAGAGACATCTGTTTAGCTTAGCAAAGCTAGTAACGCCAGACCCTACTAGAATTTGGATCATCTAAACAGCACAATTCATTTAGTCTTGAAAAGATATAAACAACACTGAAAAATTACTCCGTGTACCTTAGACATTTTAAACAATAGTTGTACGTAGTGTCATGAAAATGGTAATGGAATATTTTAAGTACAAAAGGTAACATAGACATAATATTGCATTATAGTTATATTTTTAAAATAATGTAGTACAACATTTACATCATGTAATGTCACATATTATGAAATTTTGGGACATGTAGAAAACAAAAAAAAGCAGAGTGTGATTTATTAAGGTGATACGGAGTTGGGTGATGTTTTTTCTTTTCTTCAACCAAAAGTTAATTTGTAGTGAGTTTGTATTGAGTTTTACTAGGCGCTAGACACTATATATTAAGTGTTTCATTGACATTGTTTTAATCTTCAAAACAATTTGTATTGAGTTTTACTATGTGCTAGACAGACACTGTATATTAAGTTAACATTGTATTAATCTTTAAGGCAACCTTAAATAAAGTGATATTATTTCCATTTTATAGACTAATTAATTGAGACTTAGAGAGTTCTAGACTTTGCCCAAGGTCAAATATTAGCAAGTGGCAGAGCGAGGCCTAGGACTAAAGACAAATTCTATATTTGGAATCACTATGTTTTTTTTTTTATTTTAAGATTTTATTTACTTATTCATAAGAGACACACACAGAGAGAGAGGCAGAGACACAGGCAGAGGGAGAAGCAGACTCCCCATGAGGAGCCCGATGCAGGACTTGATCCCTGGACTCCAGGATCACACCCTGGGCTGAAGGTGGAGCTAAACCACTGAGCCACCCGGGCTGGCCCTATTTTTCTTTTTTTTTAAAGAAAGAAGTCTACTTTATATTTCCTGCACTCCATTGTCTGACTTAGGAATAGATATTTGTAGGCATCGATTGCATTTTTCTGGGATGGATAGTGACCAACTCGTTCTGATTTGCATGGGTTTCTCCCAGTTTTAGTGCTGAAAGTCAGGGGCCCTGGGTTCCCATCCTAAGCAAACCTACACCAGTGGGCGACCCAGTCGGTGACCCACCAGGAAGCATTATTTAACCTGGAAAGAGGCTAATGGTTCCCACATTCATAAATCTGATTGGAAAATAATGGAGAGCATCAAATTACGGAGAATCCCTCACTGTTGCAAAGGCCAAGGAATGAGTGTTTTGCAGGCAGAGGGGCGCACATTGCCTCTTGCCCTGGAAATTATGGGCCTAAAACCTAAGAAAGGAGCAGTAGGCTCCTTCAGGCCCTTGGGGTGCCCACTTGCACACTCCCGGCCCATTTCCACCTCCCAGGGCCGCAATCCTGCGAGGGACCTGCCTTTGAAATGATCCCTGACCCCCCCTCCCCAGTGTTCCCTGCAGTGACTCGAATGTTCTATCAGTGGAAGTGCAAGACTATTTTTACCCCAGTGTTGGGGTCTCTCTGGGCACAAGCTGTCTGCAGATTAGGTAAATTACAGGTCTTGGGGTTCATGTGACCCACTGAGCTGTGGCCAGTGGAAAGCATGCATCAGCCTCTTCTGGATCTTCCCTTGCTGTCAGCCTCTAGTCTGTGGGCCTCTCTCTGGGGGCCTCTCTAGCTGACTCTTCTTCCCCAGGCAGGCTGGATGCCCTTTTGTTCCTCCTGCGTCTCTCCTTTCCCGCCCCCCTCCTTTCTTCTGTCCTATTTTGTCTCCCCCTCCCTGTTTTCACCGCTGCCTCTGCTGGGCCCTCAGGCCTGCTTCCTTGGCCATAACCCAAAGGCCTTCTTGGAACCCAACTCTGTGGACAGTAGAGCCACGTGCCTTGATACGACCCACAAAAACCACTTCACCGGTTTCTGTCAAACCATCATCATTGGTGGCCTTTTCTTCCTTGAGCTTCCTGCTCCTGTCATCACCCCTTGAACCTACAGGTTTGCTAAAAATCTTCAGCATGCTCCCTGGAAATACCAAGGTCACACCCCAGGGACTTCTATCCCCAAATCATCCTTCCAAATTGGTGATAGACTCGTCATCGTTCCCTAGCTTCCAGCCATACTCTCTCCTCCAAAGTTTCTCCTTCTGTGAGTCATTTGTGTGATTTATTTATTTATTTATTTATTTATATTTATTTATTTAGTCAGCGGCTGTCCCCCAGGAAACCAGAGATTGGTTGAGGGCATAGATACATGCAGCACAGCTCTTGGAGTCACGAGGTTCAGTAGTTTCACTTCCAGTATACCATTAACATAAATCAATCCCAAAATTCATCTTAAATGCCTGTTGCACCAAATCTAGGCACTTCACCTAATTCTCTCTGGCGACGTCAACCAGCCCTTGTGAGCCGTAGGGGAAGGGGTGAAATAGCATCTGCTGAGTGCTCTCCTCATCATGGACTCAACAGTTTATCATTTCACCTTTGGCCAATGACACACCTGTGATGGACGTGTTATATATGCCAATTGATGTCTTATGAAAACTGAGGCTCAGAATAGATCATTAAGATCATTAAGAATGGCTAGAAGGGCGTCCGGTGGTTCATTCAATTAAGTGTGGGCCTTGGGCTCGGGTCATGGTCCTGAGAGTCCTGGGATTAAGCCCTGAGCCTGTCCCCCTGCTCAGCAGAGAGGGGAGCCTGTTGCTCCCTCTCCCTCTACCCTTCCCCCTCCACTCATGCTCTCTCTCTCCAAAAATAAATAAATAAATACATAAAATCTTAAAAGATTTAAAAAGAATGGCCAGAACTTCTGTCTCACTCCAAAGTTGTTGTTCCGCTGGTTACGTCACCTTGCAAGGCTCATGCCGCAATCCACCATTGACAGAGTGGCCATAATCCCTTCCCTCCCACTCCTTTTCACAGAGAAGAACTGGACATAATGGAGCTTTTGTGGAGATGATGGGAAGAAAATGTATTTACAAATAATTAAGCATGAAGTAAGAATAACAAGGTGGTAAGCTGTCTGAAAACTCTCAACTTTATCACTAACCTAGTTTCAGCTTTTGTTACAAAGGAACTCTAGGCCCCTGAAGTGAAATAATCGCTCTTTGATATTATTATTCTCGCATTGTTATTAATTTTTCCATAATTTCTATAACTGCATCTGTGCTATTTTAAAGTTTGGAGGATTTCAGTTTACACAAACCTGTTCTGACTACTTGCCAAGGTCTGTGTCTCCCAAGTTCTGCTGAGAAATAATGCAATTGCAATTACAGGCATCTCATATTCTGTAAACAGTTCGAGTTCCAAGAGTTCACCAGTTAGTTGTTTGGAATCACTGTGTATTTTCCCATTACCTAATCTAGTAATGGGTGGTTATTTCCCAAGCTGGCATTTCCTTTTTCTCTCCTCCCACCTCCACCCCCAGCCCTCAAAACAACAACAAAAGAAGGAAAAGCCCCTTTTGACCAAAGAGAACAACAACAACACTAAATTATATTGGCCTGAGTTCTAGAGAATGTTGGGAAGGCCGGGGGTAGTGGGGGTTAATTTAATAAGGAGCAACAATTCTGTAGTCAAGTTTGAAATCACACAAAGAAATGCCGCCCCTGTCTGGGAGGATACTATTGATCAGTACCTCAAAGCTTTTTCTACTTTCTAGAATCTTCTCTTTCTACATTTTTAATTCGCTGCTTCTCCAGGGACAACACTTGGATGAGGGAAAAATAAAAAGGAAAGTGCTCATTTTCACATTCTCTTGCAGACTCTCCCACATCTAACTCTTAAAATCAACAGAGTCTCAGAATGGTACCACCTTACCGTTACTTCTATTATCCAAGCAATGAAATTCCTTAGAAGTGGTGTTTTTCTTTTCTCATTTGTTGCCTATGCCTAATTCCAGCAGCGAAAGTAATTTTATAGAATACGCAACATTTTTGAAGGGACTGCACAATTTGCAAAACTTCATCACTACCTTTGACGTCTTTTGTGACCGTATCAATTTTATGTATAAAAAAAACGAGAAATTGAGATAGTAGAACTAAGTCTTCACAAGCTAAAATGACTGTGACCTAAGCCTTCCACACCCCAAATTGAGGACTATTTCTCACATTTTTTTTTTTTATCTCTTAGTCATTTTCATTCACCCTTCTAGATTCAAATTCCATGAGAAAATGGGTCATTTCTTTTTTTTTTTTTTTACTGTTTTAGCCTCATCCCCCAGGACACTATCTGGCATTTGGTAGGTATCCCCAAAATGTTGAATAAATGAATTTCAGATACTGTTACCTTACTTATCTCTGCAAAAATGTTATATACTTTTACTGGTTAAAAATGACTTTGCAAATTATCTTCACATTATAAGGTGCATCATTCAGTGTGGTTAAGAACATGGGATAATTTTCCATAATGGATGTTAGAGTATCCCCTGAGTTGTTAGAGCCTCCAATCTGCTGTCTTAACTGCTAATATTAGCAACCAGCCCTGCTAGAAATAGGAGAAAATGTCACCAAAGAGGTAATGACTTCCTATGATTCTTCAAAAACATAAAAATGGTTCTCAAACTTGTTAGGAAATTACTCTACTGCACAATAACAAAAACATAGAAACAGCCAAAAGTGTCGGAACATAACACCTGAAGCCTGTGGCTTGATAGGAAAAGGTTGTGAAGAACGATCTTCTGGAATAAATGACAACCTAAAAATGTAGCTAGTTCCTACATTAACCATTAATCCCTCCATTTTAAAAAAAATGAAGTCATAGTGAACACAGCCTATAATTATCCCTACTTGAGGACAGAAGAGGAAGACCTTATGTTTCCCTCTACTGACTATAGAGGCCAAAACCAAGGTTGACTGTCATCCCAAAGGCCATTTGGAGGTGAAGGGTGTCCTTCCAGAGTTCTGGGAGGGAAGAGGAAAGAAAAGAAACAGGAAAAGAAAAGAATGCAATAAAAAAGAGAAACAAGAACCCCTCTGCCATAGCTGTGCTTTATTTCCTTCATAAGAAAGGCCTTAGCCATGGACACAGGCTTATTATGCTTTAAACGCTCACTGATGCTCATCCAGCAACTGATCTAAGGCTACGTGCCTTACCTGCAGGAGACCGTGGGCGCCAACCCCCGATAAAATTCTACAGGGCAACTGCTCTTCTCTTGGTAGTTGTCCATGTGCATATAAAGAGAAATTAAGTCAGCCAGGACTTGAAGGCAATTGAGACACCTGTCCCAATCACCATGCTCCTGAGTATTGGACCCTGGCAGGCTGCAATCAAAATTTCCGTTTCCTGGCTTGTGCCTTGCTGGCCACCTCTCTCATCTGAACCCTGCGCAACAACTCATTTGGAGTCTGTGGATACCAAGAATGCGAACGATCAAGCCCAGGAGCAAGCGAGCGAGCGAGCACAGTGTGCAGGGCAGGGGCCAGAGAACCTGGGGGAGGGGCCCACAGAGAATCCTGAAATATCAAGGAGCCAGGGTGTGAGTCTCCTCTCCTCTAAAACTGGTTTGCAAAGAGAAGTGATGCCACGGATTGCGACCCCATCCTCCGCCCCACCCCCGGCCTCACTGGTGCTGCAACGCCATGGAGGGGTGCAGAGTTCAGATCCTGGGTGCCACCCACTCCCCCCCCCCAAAAAAAAAGACAGCCAAGGAAGGAACCTGAGCACCCTCCAGCCACCCCTCCGGCGCCCAAATCATGTCACAGCCTTCGCAAAAGAGAGGAAAGAGATTTACCTGCTGCTACTGAGGCTGAAGCCTGAAAGCCATGTATGACCTTTGAAGGACTGTAATGGTTTTAATCAGAGCCATAGCATCTTTTTGACAGACAGACAGACAGGACAGAGGGAAGAGCTGAACCACTCTGCAAATATTAACCGGGCTATTTTGGAGCAATGGCTATTGCCTCTGAAATCTTTCATCATGGGTCTATACTTAGAATTCAGATGAGCCTGGGGGAGGGGAATGCAGCAGCGTTAATCCCCAGTTGTTTTTGAAGTTGTCCTGTAAACAGGTTAGCATCTCAGCTGTCTTCAAAGGAAGCCCTCGGTGCTTTCTTTACATTGGAGGCTTCTCCCCGAGTCCCTTGTTGTAACCTGTTGGGCCTACGGATCGCCTGTGGTCCCGGAGGTGACACTTCTCAGTTTTCTTTCAAACTAGATATTCTGGACAGTGAGCCCTGGCTGTGATCACATTGGGAGACTGATGCTCCATGACAGCTAAAAGTTGGATTGAGTTTCAGGAGCTACTATATATAAAGCTGGGGCCACTTATGTCACCGCACTAATTAAATGCCATCTGGGTGGTTCCTCTGGGTTTTTGAGCCCATCACCCAGTTCAGACCGAGTCAGAGGCCAAGGAGGAGAACATGATGATGGACCTTTTTGAAACTGGCTCCTATTTCTTCTACTTGGACGGGGAAAATGTTACCCTGCAGCCATTAGAAGTGGCAGAGGGCTCGCCTTTGTACCCAGGGAGTGATGGTACCTTGTCCCCCTGCCAGGACCAAATGCCCCCGGAAGCTGGGAGCGACAGCAGCGGGGAGGAACACGTCCTGGCGCCCCCCGGCCTGCAGCCCCCCCACTGCCCCGGCCAGTGTCTGATCTGGGCCTGCAAGACCTGCAAGAGGAAATCTGCGCCCACCGACCGGCGCAAAGCCGCCACCCTGCGCGAGAGGAGGCGACTCAAGAAGATCAACGAGGCCTTCGAGGCGCTCAAGCGGCGCACGGTGGCCAACCCCAACCAGCGGCTGCCCAAGGTGGAGATCCTGCGCAGCGCCATCAGCTACATCGAGCGGCTGCAGGACCTGCTCCACCAGCTCGATCAGCAGGAGAAGATGCAGGAGCTGGGGGTGGACCCCTTCAGCTACAGACCCAAGGCGGAGAGCGTGAGCCCGGGAGGCCGGGAGGGGCGCCCTCGGGGCCTGCAGCCCAGCCCAGCCGCTCCCTCTCCCTCCCCCTCTCCTCTCCGATGGGCACCCCCCTGACCTGGGGGTGCCCCTCGGGGCCTCCCCCCAGCGCTCCGTCTCCCTTCCCCTCCCCTTCTCCTCTCCAATGACCCCCCCCCCGGTGACCCGTGACCTCGGGGTGCCCCTCGGGGCCTCCCCCCCCGCCCCCGGCCGCTCCGTCTCCCTCCCCTCCCCCTCTCCTCTCCAAAGAGCCCCCCTGTGACCTCGGGGTGCCCGCAGCAGGCCGGACATTGGTTCCCGGCCCGAGGAAGTCGGGGAGCCGCCCCCCGAGGTGCGCCCGCTGGCTCCCGGAGCCGAGCCTTCCGCCCTAACCCTGCGCCCCCGGGTTCTCTCGCAGCTGGAGGGGGCGGACTTCCTGCGCACCTGCAGCGCCCAGTGGCCAAGTGTTTCGGATCATTCCAGGGGGCTCGTGATCACTGCCAAGGAAGGTAGGGAACGCGAGTGCGCCGGCCGCGGGGTGGGGGGGTGAGGGGGGGTGAGGGGGGTCCCCGGGGGGGCGGGGGCGGGGCGCCGGCCTGCAGGGCAGGTGCGTGTGTGTCTTTCCGCGCTCAGGAGGAACCCCGAGCGGGGACCCGCCGGCCTCCAGCAGCCTCCGGTGCCTGTCTTCCATCGTGGACAGCATCTCCTCGGAGGAGCGCAAGCTGCCGTGCGCCGAGGAGGTGGTGGAGAAGTAGCCCGCAGCGCAGGCTGGGCCGCGTCCACGCGCCCCCCCCCCCCCCCCAGTGGGTCACCCCACACCTGCTGCAGAAACCCGCACCCAGGAGCGAGCGCGGGGCAGGGACACCTGGCGGGGGGGTGGGGGGGAGGCGGGCCGGGACTTCTCAGAAACTGTCCTGCGCTCCGAGGGCGAAGCCTCGGGCTTTGGAAGCGAGTGGCTTAGGTCTAGCAGGCTGCTTGGGCTTCGTGTGCTTAGTTGTGTAACGTGTTACTTTGGTGACGGTGCCCCTTCTGGGCCACGCTCAAAAAAAAAAAAAAAAAAAAGAAAAAAGAAAAAGAAGTTCATTCCTGTCTCAAGCGACGTGGGAACGTTAGTGGTACTGAATGTATTTTTGTAAATGATCTTAGGACTCTTTCTTTTTTATGTAAACCTAAGAAATCTATTTTAAATGTGGAGTGAAGGGGTGCATATGACATGTGCGAGGATCCTGACACTGTCATATTAAAAAAGCGAAGTTTCTTTATGAACAAAGTTGGTCCTGATTTGATTCAACTCAACGACACATGGGGGGGGGGGGGGGGCGGAGGCAGCTGGGCAGGCACAGAAATCCAGGGAAGCCGGAGGGCCTTGTAACTCAGATGCCACCCAAGCCCGTTTATTGGGGTGTGTTCCTAAAGGCTGGTTTAAAGGGAAGAAAATGGGTGGCTTTCCTCTGTCTGCATTTCTGTCTCGGAGGGATCTCACCCCTGTGGTTACAAGTGAGGCAGAGCCAGGACTGTCGCCTTTCGCCTTTTATCAGCATCCCTTTTCTGTTTGCACGGCCCTATCCCTGGAGGCCTGAGTGAGCCTTCCTTAGCCAAAGTTTGCAATCCGGTAAGAGAGTGCCACACAAGTGGCACTGCCTGAAAGGGTCATGAGCTAACATAGCCCCAAATGCCTTTCCCTCCTTGACTTTCCAGGCCTGGCCTTCCACTGAGAAGCCTTGGTCAGAGTCTGCAGGAGGCGCCCTGGCCTCCCAGCCAGGTGGGGGGGGGGGGGGGGGGCTCACTAGTTTTCTTGAACTAGACTGGCGGTTAGAAGACTGCACCAGCCTCCATCGGGGCGGCTGGGGTTTGTTTTGCAAATAGGAAGATTAAAGAAGGGAACAGTCTGTCTCTTGAGGTGGGGTGGGCTGCTCCCTGGACCGGGTGCTTCAAGGCAGGGAAGGGTTAATGGCTGAGGGCAAAAGGCAACCACAACACACATGAAACCTCTTAGCTGGACCAAACAGCAAGGCCCCCAGAGGGGCTCAAAGCCCCGGGAGCTCCTCACCACCATGATTTTACAACGTGTGCCAGGTTTTGTTTATCCTGTAACTTCAGGAAGAAGCGACCACCAAGAATCGCAGTGGGGAGTGAAGCAGAAGAGAGGCCAAGCCCTTCCTTGGAGTACTTGCCGCTCACCTTCTGTCGGGGGCACCTTCATCCAGCACCCCTTGCCACTCTCAACTGCTTCCTTCCCTCTGTTGCCCCGCAGCCAGTGCTAGGTCTGCAAGTGTGAGAATCTAATCAAATTCAATATTCCCCAGCCCAACTTTGCTTCTTGACAGCCCTGTCCTGACGTTGGGGTTGCACACTGCAGAAGTCCCAGATACCACCACGGACAGCGCCTCCTGCAGGCATGGAGCAGTAGCCTGCCCCTTTTCTGTCTCTTGAAGGCCTCTCTCTGGGGGTAAGGGTCACTTTGTCTTCTGAGCACCTGGATGATTCTCTTTTCTCCTAGAACACTTACCAAAGCACAGAAAGGTCCCTAGAGGCAGCTGACCCCGACACATAAGCTCTCCCAGCGGTTTGGGAAAAGCAGGCGGGAGTGCTCCGGGCTGTAACTGCTGAGTTGCTGGGGGCACTGCCTTGCGGAGCTGGAAGCCAGGTTGCTACTGTGGAGCCTTGGGCTGTCCCAGCTCCTCTCTGCTTCCAGTTTCCTCATTTGTGAAATCCTGGTGACAACAGCAATGGTGCCTAACTCAGGGGTGTGAAGTTTTCAGCGAGATACACACAGAAAGGGTTTATAGCCAAAGCACAGCACTAAGTCCATACTAAATGTCAGCTCTCCCTTTTTTCCTTACACTGACCATCAAAAGGCTTCTCTTCCACCAAAAGCCACAGTTCTTCAAATACTGTTTGCTGCCTTGATGGCACTGTTTGGGGGAAAATATTCATGACAGGGAATTCAGTAGCAATATGAGTGACTCTTAGCATTTTACATATGAACTCATAATCCTACAATGACTTCTGTGAAAGAAACTTGTACTTCTTTTGAGAAAAGGTTTCTTTGGAACTGAAGAGTTTCTTGCATTAGTAAGTGCAGAGCCAGGGCTTTGAGCCAGTGAGTATCAGTGGCTTCAAGCTTGTTTTCTCAATCGCCCTGCACCCTGGAAGAGAAGCCTTAGCAAATAAGAAAGACCACTTATGGCCTAGAAAAATTGGGCTCTCTTTAGCAATTGTTTTCCAGAGGTTCTTTCTCAAAAGTGACTAGCTAGTGAACTCCAAATTAGGGCGTAAATTAATTAAAGATAAGCAGTAGAGCATTTCAAATTATCCAATCAGAACATGTATGAATATGAATATGTTTGAATGGTGTGTACATTCATTAATCATGGATCTACGATTTTTTTCTAGAGAATCAATAGAGAATTTCCCTAAAATGTGTATGTCTATATATGCATTGTATGTATACACATTACATATTATATATATGTAATATATATAAAATAAAGATGTGCCTAAAATATAGGTATATATATATGTGCCGCAGATTCATGCCACAACTGAAATCAAATATCGGAATTAACCAGGTGAATTCATTTACTTCATGACTGCACGTGTATTTATAGTAAGATCTGTGTTATAAACTGTTTAGCAGCAGAATGTTTTTTTTTTTTTTTAATCAATTCATGGACTTTATTTGCTGATGGATTCTATTCAGTCTTCACAAACCAAATCTTCTCTATCTCTCCTAGCTAGGTAACTTGAGAAATTGTTTGGAATAAGTTTGCCTATAGAGGTCTCTTCGTTAAATAGAGCAAATATTTCCCAAAGACTTCATGTGACCTCCACTGCTATAGTTGACATATGAGGCTTTCCAATGAAATCCTTGGTGTGTTTGCAATTAAAATGTTTTTATTTGATATTAATGATGGTAATCTTTACTAAAGCCACAGCCAAAACAAACAAGGCCATGGAAGCAGAAAATCAAGATATAATAACTTAGTGAAGATAAGCAATTTGGCATTTAAACTGAGCCTGTTTTCCAGAGGTAGGCATAGAGTTGTCAAATATTTTTAAAATGAGTTCTTTTCTTTTTTTTTTATAGCATTATACAAATAATTTATGTCAAATGTCAGCTTTTTCAAACTAACTTTAATCATCACACCTGAAGCATCAAGTTCCAAACCCGAACATAATGGAAATTCACTTATGTTTAATGGCATTATATACATATTATATACATATTAGACTATATTAATATATATTAGACTCCTTCATATGTATGGGGGAGGGGAGCATGGCGCTGAAATTCAGTGTTCAACGTTCTCAACTACTGTTGAGATTGCCAGAGAAGTTTTGGGTTACTAAAGTGCACTCTATCCTTACTAAGACATTTTTGACTCCAAGTTAGAATATAGCCATTTGTGCTTTTCTCTTAATAAGTAAGATTTTATATCATTTATTCATCTCCAAACTCTCTTCCCAGAACACACTACCTGGAAAAAAAATATTTTAAGAATATTTGAGTTTAAACTCTGAATATCTCATTTCCTAACCTAATGCATTAGTAAATTAGCAATAACACGGTGCTTCCTCAAAGAGCCAAGCCAACAAGACATTTCCCCAAAAGACCCTTCCACTCACTCCCTTAAACTCAAAAGCAGTGCTAACAAAAGATGACCCCTCAGCCCCAGAGGTTTCATTCTGAAAAAGCAATGTTTTGCAAGCCTAGTTCAGAGTCAGCTTGGCTTCTCAGTTCAGAATGGCTATGCCATGTGCTGAAACAAAGATAATGCTGCAAGGACTGGCTCCTTTCTCTACTCTCAAGGCTGCTCTAAGTCCCTTCATAGGCCTTTGATCTCTCCTGGGAGTCTTCGAATTCAAGCCGAGGCCAATGTCTTCCTCAGCTGTCTTCTCCACAAATTCTTCCAGCAGCTTTGGCAGGTACTAATGTGTTTACTTAGGTGTGCCTGGTTCCCAGAACTAACAACAGTTTGAAATTGTTTAGCACATTGTGAAGTCATATATGATAAGCAAAAATCTCTAGAACCACTCCCTTCGTCCAGGAGTTCATAAAGGGTCGCAGATAGAGGCAGACGTGAATTGAAATGGACTTCTCTTGCTATGTGTATTTGGTTTCTCCCGCTGAGAGAAGCATAGAAAAATTTGCAATAATGCCGAATTCCTAGGGTAGGCAAAGTTTCCTAGGAAAGGAAGCTGGGAGCATCATTCCGCTGGTGGGGTCTGTCCATCAACACTAGGATTGTCGCCATAACACTTAAACTAAAATAGGTTCTCAGAAAAGAAAAAGAAAAAAAAGAAGGTTGGTGATTACTTACGGGTCTATGCAGTTAAAACCTGCTGAGTCTAAATTGTAAGAAAAATCAAAACATGCATTTATTTTCCTTCAGAATGTCAAGTGAAAAAAAATTTTAAAACTATCGATAGATTTGAACCTTGGGTGGCATTCACTTATAACACGATGCATCGAAGCATGGCTTGTCCTCCTTCCTCGCCTACTGAGAGGCTTTCCCTATAGTCACTGTTGGAATGCCGGTTCCTCGGGCGCAGTTGCCCCCTAAATACACGGGAGCCTCCCCTGCACGTAGAAAATCCACTTCCCTGAAGAAAGAGTGGGAAACAGGTTGTATTTTTATTCTTTTCTACGAGACCAAAAGTCAGTCTGTTCTGATTTTGAGTAAGAGCACCCAAATAGTCAGTAGCACTCTCACTCTCTTTAGTGATTTTCAACTTTTTTTCATCATTATTTTCCCCACTCAAAACCATTTTTTTCTCTGCATCGCTCACCCAGTTTTTCTCATTTTCTCTTACACAGTATCCCCCTCGGAAGAGCTGCAGAAACTCTCCCGACCTGGGGGACCAGGCGCTGGCTTCCTTCCCTTCCTTCCCTCTTTGTAGACTTGTGTTTTTTGTTTGTTTGTTTGTTTAGGGGTTTTTTTGTATTTTTTTGTATTTTTTGTATTTTTCGTTACTGTTGTTCTTTCTCTCTCTCCCTCCCTCCCTCCCTCGCCCTGGACAGCGGCCTAAGTCAGGGCCGTTCCTTCCTCTGCTATTTCGAGCTCCCGTCCTCAGCGCCGGAGCCCCAAGGGCCCCGCCCTGGTCACGCCCCCAGCCAGTCCCAGGTCGGGGCGCTGGTGTCCCCGCGGCCCTCTGGCCCAGCCGCCCCGAGGTCATCTTACCGGGCACAGCCCCGGGCCCTTGGGAGCCGCGGTGGCTGCACCCCCCTGCGGGTCTCCGCTCCTCGGGCTCCCAGGGTGACCCCAGGGTGCCCGGGGGCGAGGGGGGGAGTAGAATTCCCTGCCCTTGGAGCTCCCTCCCGGAGCCCATCTTGCAAAACCAGGGTCCTGGAGAGGAGGAAATGAATGAACACCTGCCAGGCGGTGACCACACTGCTTGGCAAATAGGAAAAGGTCTTAATAAGTGTGTGCATGGAACATCCTGCACCGCAGGTGGGGGGTTGGGGGGGTCCCTAGCGCGCTGGGGGCCTGGTGTCAAGAAATCAGAAGACGGGCCAGTGCAGCACACCTTCCACTTGGGGCTGACTGTTGCCTGCAGCATGCATCTGGGCTAACATCTGCCCTGCGGAGCCAGGGAAAGTGGGGGTGCTGAGTGTTGGGGCTCCAAGTGCCCTGGGGGAGACCATCTCCCCACGTGGAGGGCTTGCCCCCCCCCCACTGTGGGGTTGGAGTCCTCCATTCCCCTGGGTCCTTTAGGAACTTGACTCTGGTATCTAGCGGAGCCCTGGGTACACTGTTCATGTCAAAGGCATCCCCTGGGTTATGGTCCTAAGTAAGGTGCAGGCAGATGCCCCCCACGCCCCAGTGAGGCAGCCCACTGGTGTGAAAGGGAGCGTGATTCTCAAGGCTCTGGTGGTGTCTGTGTCTTAGGGATGAATGAGTGTGGGAAAGGGGGGCAGAGCACACACACACACACACACACACACACACACACCCATGTTGTAGCTAACCTTAGTGACACCTTAGTGATGGACACTCTACTTGCCAGGGTTGCTTGCAGAAAATAACTTTAGGCATAAATAATAGAAAAGAGCGTCCCCTTTCCCCCAACTCTGGAGCCACAATCGCTTAGGGGACTGGGTGACTCCAGATGGAGAGGAGAACACTCCCTCCTATTTTAATGGGGTCACAAGCCCTGGTGCCTAGACCTCAAGTCCTGGCTTTTCCTGTACACAGACAGCACTCCCTGCCTCCCACCTGCACCCAGGGGGTCTGGAAGTGGGGTGAAGGGTGGAAGAGCACCGGCAGAAGCCTATTCATAGGTTCAGTCCTACATCAAGGGGAGCCCTCCCCTCCCTGCTTCTACCCACCAAGGCTCCAAAGACCCCGCTGCGACTGCTTTTCTGGGAGAGGCTTTGGTCGCCAACGTGGTGTGAAGTCACTCAAGGCCTGAGTTGGAAATGTTACACGAGCGCAGGACGGCGGGGCCGGCAGCTGGGATGCATCTGTAACGGTGTTAGCTCCCCTGAAAGCAGAAAATTAGCGACCCCGCAGCCCGGCCTGGCTGTTTAGTCTGTGGCACTGGCAGGGCGGAGCGGAAAGGGGAGAAAGGCAGCCGGGCCCTGGAGGGAGGGAGGCGTCGCCCCTGAAGCTCGGTCCCCGCAGAGGCCCGACCCCAGGAGGAGGCGCCCGGGAGCTGGTGCAGAAGGGCGCTGGGTGGGGGGGGGCTCGGAAGGACCCCCCCCCCCCGCCCCATCCGGGAGCCCCGGGCCCTAAGGTGACTTTCTCATCGCAACACCACCGGTGTTTAAGAACCTAGCTTCACTCCACGATTCGGAGCGTCGCCTCCAAGCTTTTAGCAACCGTTATTCGATCCACTGATTGGGGGGGGGGGGGGGGGGGAACAAAAAACAAACAAACAAAAAACCCCAAATCCCTGAGCTAACTAAAGTTCGTGTAGAGCACAGAAAGCACCTAAAAATAAGGTGCGTGCTCACGTCCAGGATCGGGAAGGCAGGGAGGCGCGTCGGGGCGTAGCTTTTAGGTCCGAGCGGCTCCGAAGAGTCGGACGGACCTCGTCCCTTTGTCTGCACGCGTCTTTAAGTGACCCCGGGGTCCAGGGGCTCCAGGGAGTGCACGCAAGGGCGGGGGTGGGGGCGCCCCGCCGAGGCCGCGCCGCTGGAAAACCATTAGTCCGAGGGGCCGTAAACAGCAAATCGGCTCCGGGGCCGCGGCGGGATATGCTAATAGTGCGGGGCCGCGGGGGCGGCCTCCCTCCCTCCCTCCCCGGAGTATATAAGGAGCCCCAAGCCCCGCTCGCCCGGCCCGGGCCCCAGGCGCTCGCCCCGCGGAGCTGCGGAGCCCCGACCCAGCCGCCCGCGCAGGCGGCGTCTCTCCGTCTCTCCCGTCTCTCCTGTCTCTCCCCTTTCTCCCCATCTCTCCCATCTCTCCCCATCTCTCCCCATCTCTCCCCATCTCTCCCCATCTCTTCCGTCTTTCCCAATCTCTCCCATCTCTCCCTTTTCTCTCCATCTCTCCCTTTTCTCTCCATCTCTCTCCATCTCTTTCATCTCTCCCATCTCTCTCCATCTCTCCCCATCTCTCCAATCTCTCCCTTTTCTCTCCATCTCTCCCCATCTCTTTCATCTCTCCCATATCTCCCGTCTCTCCCATCTCTCCCATCTCTCCCATATCTCCCCATCTCTCCCCATCTCTCCCCCTTCTCCCCATCTCTCCCATCTCTCATCTCTCCCATCTCTCCCATCTCTCCCCCTTCTCCCCATCTCTCCCATCTCTCATCTCTCCCATCTCTCCCCCTTCTCCCCATCTCTCCCATCTCTCCTCATCTCTCCTATCTCTCCCCCCTCTCCCGCCTCTCCCGCCTCTCCCCCCTCTCCCGTCTCCCCTCCCTCTCGCCGCCACTCCTGGGCGCACGCACCCCTGGCTTCAGCATGGACGTGATGGACGGCTGCCCCTTCTCGCCCTCCGAGTACTTCTACGACGGCGCCTGCATCCCGTCCCCCGAGGGCGACTTCGGAGACGAGCTGGAGGCCAGGGGGGCCGCCTTCGGGGCGCGCAGAGCGGCGCTGCCGGGCCCCGACGAGGACGAGCACGTGCGAGCCCCCACGGGCCACCACCAGGCGGGCCACTGCCTCCTGTGGGCCTGCAAGGCGTGCAAGAGGAAGTCCACGACCACCGACCGGCGGAAGGCGGCCACCATGCGCGAGAGGAGACGCCTGAAGAAGGTCAACCAGGCCTTCGAGACGCTCAAGAGGTGCACCACGACCAACCCCAACCAGCGGCTGCCCAAGGTGGAGATCCTCCGGAACGCCATCCGCTACATCGAGAGCCTGCAGGAGCTGCTGCGCGAGCAGGTGCAGACCTACTTGGGCCTGGCGGCGCCCAGCTGCTCCGAGCCCACCAGCCCCACGTCCAGCTGCTCCGACGGCCTGGTAGGAGCCCCTGCACCCCCCTTAGCCCCAGTCAGTAGTTACCGGTGGAGAGGGGGGTGCCCGAGGGCAGGGGGGCTTGCCCCACTGGAAGGGTGCCAGGCAACAGCTGTCAGCAGGATGTCTTCTTGCCCTCAGCCCAGGTTCTCGGAAGGTCGGAGGGAGGGTGGGCATGCGAGCGAGGTGGCCAGTGACCGGTGACACGTTTGTGCCCCCAGCCGGGTCCCTGCCCTGCTGAGGCCCTGCTGGAGAGAGATGGGGCTGCATTCTTCTCAGAGGGCCTTTGCTCCGTCCCTGCCAGGTTTTAATGGGTTTTTGCCCTGGGAAAGTATTCTCTCCCTGAATTACTGTGGCTTCCTTCTGCCCCAATCCATTTTGCATGGTTAACCCCACGCACATTGCTGCTGAATTCCACCCCCGCCCGCTTCCCCTTGCGGGGCCCTCTCCTCTGAGGCCGCAGAGTCTGACCTCGCATCCCTTAGGACCTGGGGAGGCCACGAAGGGGATTGAGGGGCCCCCACCCCCCACGGACCTAGTGGTCAAGCACAGGTCGGAGCATCTTTTGCCAAGCCCTGCAAACACACTTGTTTTGTGTCTTGTGTCGCAGCCCGAATGTAACAGCCCTGTCTGGTCCAGAAAGAGCAGCAGTTTTGACAGCATCTACTGTCCTGATGGGCCAAATGGTAAGAATTGATGGGACCTCAGAGGAGTTTAAGAATCAGGTCGACTTCGCAGTCGGGCCTGTCAAAGCAGTCTGGTTTCCCAGGCTGTACTGGAGAAGGGAATACAAAGGATGCTTCCTATGGGGAGGTTTTGGCACAATCACGCACATCTTTTGGTCAAAACCCCCCTCATAGACGCACACGTGTGTGCTTTTGCTGGCAATTTTACTAGGAGGCTTCTCCGCCCCCTACGTTCACGCCCATGAGTGGCTGGATATTTGTTGCAAATGTCCACGTCCGGCTTTCTGTGACCACCTGACCTCTGGGGGTCAAAGTTGCTGACCTATACTGTTTACGGGGCCAGAAAGCCAGTCTCTCTATCTGGGATTTTTTTTTTTTTTTAATGGTTTTCTCCTTGTGTTCTTAGTATATGCCACAGATAAAAGCTCCTTATCCAGCTTGGATTGTTTATCCAGCATAGTGGATCGAATCACCAACTCCGAGCAACCTGGATTGCCTCTCCAGGACCCGGCCTCCCTCTCCCCAGTTGCCGGCACGGATTCCCAGCCTGCAACTCCGGGGGCCTCTGGTTCCAGGCTCATCTATCATGTGCTATGAACTGAAAGTCTAGTCTAGATCAGTTCCATGAGGAGGGCCTATTACGCAGGAGGAAGGAAGCCCCGAAAGTTCAAGAGCAAGACAAGTTGTATATAAAGATTTCCTTTGCATTGTAAATGTGTAAATACCATCTTGCCACTTTATACGAAAGTGTATTTAACTAAAAAGTCACCTTTGCAATTAATACTTTATTCCTTTTCTCCTCCTCCTCCTCCACCTCCTCCTTTAGCTCCTTCTTCGCTTTAGATATATAGCTCCAATAATATTCTTTCCGATAGGGGGCAATTCATTGAAGATAGCTTGTTGCAATGCTTAACTTATATATTTTTTATAAATATTGCTAATCAAAATATTATGTCTGATGTTAGATCTTTATTTTTTTTTTCTTTAAAACATTAGGACAGCTGGAAATCAGTTACAGGAAACCTTAAATATATTTAACTTTTGTTTTCCTATTAACCTTTTGGTGATATTGTATTAAGAACGTAACAACACTGCCTAACAGTATCTATTTTGGTCTTTGCTTATAAGGAATGCATCTTGTTAATGTAAGCACAAAATAGTACTTTGTGGATAATTTCAAGAAATAAGAAATTTTGGAAATTCCACCATAAATAAAACTGTTTAGACGAAGAAATATTCTGATTCATGTTTTTTTTAAAAAGAACACCCCTAATGGGATTAGCAATCACTGACACAAAACCTTAAGGTGGTCCTGAAAATAACAAAATAGCTGGCTTTGTGGATACATTTGAACATTTACCATCTCTCAGTCGCAGCTGAGGTCCTGTTGATGTCGCAAATGAAGAGAACATTTCTATTTTAATCAGCTTTCATGGGAGCCTGCTAAATACAATTTTTCCCTTATCTTAGCAACGTGCCATCTAATGTCAAATTGTGGGTGCGTGGAGGAAAAGTAGAAGTTATTCAGTACAAGACGGCATGTTTCAATGAAAAGAAAGTACAATATTACATCATTTTAATACCTATGGTACGTTAGGAATCTTGAGTTAGATAATACGTACTTTATCTACTTGCCTGAAAATATCTCGATATATTAATATGTTAATATTGTCAATAAAATATTTAAAAGCATTGAACTGATTTCTTTTGTATTATTAAGTACTAGAATAAGAAAACTTATGCAAACTATAGTAAAGTGAAACAGCCTGCAATTGGTTGCCTTTTTTCACAGCCTTTTTGATTTTATTAATCACATTTGTGTGTGTGTGTGTGTGTGTATGATGGCCATGCATTCTTTTATTGTTCATCACTTTAAATCTCCTTTAGCAAAGATTGAGATTTTTAAAAAACGGAACAATTGAGTGGAAAATAGGTTGAGACGATCGTTGAGATAATTCTCACAAGTTTACCAGTGGGAGAGATACAAAGGAAATATCCTTGAAGCGTCTAAACTAACTGTTCACAGACAGAAAAGATAATTGTTTCATTCTCTAATTTGTACTTTCACTTAAAGTGGCTAAGGATTATGTCATGCATAGTAATCATCAACCAGACTCTGCTAGAGTTTGGCAATTATACTGTTCTCGGGAACTTCTTCCCTTCTTTCCGATATGATTTTTCTTGTGCTTGTCCAGGAATGAGGTTTAAAAGAATGGAAATTATTCTATAAAGGGTGGGAGAGATGAAGGGCTGAGTTCAGCAGATAATGTAGCCACCTGTTCTGTTAGCATCCTGCCCTGATAGGGATGCTGACTTTTGGCACAGAGGTCAATCGTTCTCCACCTTTGGTCTGAGAGTGTGAGGCCTCGAGGTAGGAGAATTCAGGAAGGCACGACAGAGATGTATGCATAGTTCCCGCATGAATTTGAGTCATTCACCCTCAACGGGCCCTGTGCTAGGTACACTCTCTTTTTCACACTTCCGTGGAGAGACTGGGGATGTGTCATTCTCCGTAGAATTAGAATAAAGGGAACCATCCAAAGATTGGTTCGATTTTTTAAAGTTCAAGTCTAAGACAAATGACCCTACTTTGTTCCATTTAATACAAGCAAGCAGAGAATATCATGGAATTTTAATTCAAGTGAATAAAAATTGACTTTCTTTCTTCTATGTTTCCAAAATTCTATGACTTGTAAATGTGTCTGATATTCTCGGTGAAGATTATAGGGCCTCCAAGTGTTCAGTTAGCCTCTCTGGCAGTCTGGAGTGAATCTAGGTGGTGATCCTTGTGTCATTGAAGATGAGACCGTCCATGCCAATGCACTCGATTATTCTCATTTGCAGTGTATGAACCTCGGAGGCTGGTGTCTCCCCAGCACACAGCTTGGCACAACGTATCACACAGTCCCATATACTTTTTTGACATGGGGCCTTCGAGAATTGGCTCTCCACTAGCCCAGACCCAGGAAAGTCTCTTCTCCAAGGAAGTGGATGGGGAGGAGTGAGGAGTGACACTGGCAAAATATTCCAGCAATGACAGGGGGCTGCCTTCCATAAATCCCCCAAGTGAATGGTTGGGCCTCACTGAATTTACCCCTACCCCCCAGTCCATCTCAGCGGGTGGGAGAATGCAACCGACGGGCATATTTCTAGGAGAAAAGAGGAAAATGTTCCTCTTGCTATCTGCAGACCTGGCAGGGGGAAGGCTCTCAGGAAATAGAGTCAAAAGGAGACCCCTTTCTCCCTAAGCCTGAGAAACACAAGCTTACTGGGTTACACAGGAAACCTGTGGCTCCTGAGGTTATAGAAACTGGGAAGCGTTTTTTGGAAGCCAGCTGCTCCACCAATCAAGGCGTCCTGATTGCCCCTGTTTTTTGTTTCTGTTTTGTTTTGCTCATTTGGAAGATGCAAGTTAGGCAAAAATAGTGGCTATCTCATACCCACAAATTCCTCCCTAACATGGCATTCCTACAATTACTTAATCTGAGAGAGATTTTCCCTGAAATTCTCTCTTTTGGGTTATAACAGTTACTAGATTAAAGGAGTAATTTAGGGATGCCCGGGTGGCTCAGCGGTTGAGCATCTGCCTGCAGGTCAGGTCGTGATCCTGGGGTCCCGGGATCGAGTCCCACAGGGGGCTCCCTGCAGGGAGCCTGCTTCTCCCTCTGCCTCTCTCTGTGTGTCTCGTGAATAAATAAATAAAATCTTTTAAAAAATAAAGTAGTAATTTAATTCCATGCCTTTCCGAGGTGGTATTTCTGGGAAGGATATTAGAGCACACCTATCTGTGACTTCAGAGAGCCCTGCTGAAGTGGCAAAATCTGCCCTGAAAATTTCACCCCTGAATGTTTCTATATTGTCACAAAAAGCGATTTCCTTTAAGAATTTCGATTATAAGTATTTTGGTTGACTAGTGATTTAGTTGTTAACCTGGTACATTCGCTGACCAGAGGATCTAGCATTTAATCTAAAGTCTAAACTGGGCCTAGAATTATTAATGTCTTGCTCTCTTTTCAGTTTTTACTTGCCGTATCTGTAAAATGGGGTAAATGATGGTTTGTGATGAGATTACAAATAGTTACTACTAACATTATTAGAGTGCTAGAATACTACAAGCATCATTTCTTTATAAAGAGGAAAATAAGCCAAATTTTAACTCCATTTATGCTACTTAATTCATGTCATTATAGATTAAAGTGGGCACTAATGATAAAGCAGCAACTAGTAATTATTGAGAACTTCTCATTATGCAAATAAGGAAATTGAGGCTAAGCAGTTTAATAATTTGCCTAAGAAGGCTGTATTTGGACTGGCTAATCAGGCTTCTCCATAGCACATGTTTCAGCAGGTTCAGGCAGAGGTCACCTGATGCTTAAGACCTAGCATTGGAAGTTCCAGAACATTCTTCTGGTCAAGCAAGTTCCTAACGCCAGCCCACAATCACCGAGGAGCAAATTAAACTCTCCTTTTCAATGGAAGAAATAGTAATGAATTTGTAGATACGTTTCATCTACAACACTGACCAGTACATGCTTCCTCTGTTTCTTGAACTTTCGTCCATTTTACTCATTCAGTGTAATGTGGCTCTGCTTCTATCCCTATCCATAGTCAAGACGACTTTCAGATCAGTAGCCTGTTCCTGTTCTCGGCAAGAGAATACCCGCAGCCCAGAGGCCTCTCCTGATCTTCACTCCTGTATGTTCTTAACATCTCTTGAATATCTCAGTGGCACGTCCAACTCGATGTGTTCCCCTTTCATCTCATGATGTTCTCTCTGGCTCCCGATCCCATAACCCAGCTGGCTCCTCTTCACTGTTGCTTCTCTCAGTGAATGGTATCACCAGTTACCTCAACATGAGGTTTAGGGTTGACTTCTCATAAGTCAATCTCCCTTAACCTCTTGTCTAACTCCCTACAAAATCCTATACATTTATTCTCCTAAGTACCTCTCAAACCCCTGCCTTCAATCCAAGCTGTGGCTGTCTCTATCCAGGAATGTAGTAATATCCTCTTAACCTGCTCCCCCCCACACCCCATATTTTTTTTTTTTGATCTCCCACTTCTGGAGACAGCATCCAAGGTTTTCTTTGGGGATTGTCCCTTTCCTTTTCTCAGACCCTGTGGTTCGGGTGGGATTGCCTGTGCCATCCGACTCTAGAAGTGAACAAGTCATTCAGGCCTGACTATGAGTATGTCTTCTTCTTTGGCCGTAAGGATTGTTTCATGGATGGATCTATGATTGTTCCAAGTTGGATCTTCCATGTTCCATGTTCCAACATGGATGCATCCAAGTTGTTCATCAAGTGCCAGTCCTGGGATAGTTGCTGACTAATGGGGGGTGGGGGGAGTTCTCCCTCTGCTAGGGGATAATACATGAATTTTGTTTTTACTCTAGGTTGCCAGCTGCTATTTCACCCCCAAGAGAGGAAATTCCGCCTAAAAAAGCCAATGTAATAGAGAGTCAAGCTGTGCCTGTGGTGCCAAGAGTTACATACCTGAAAACGAGGTTAAGTACCCAGATCCGACTATACTGGAGCATCTGCTGTTGGCCGTGCTGTACGGTTTTGGGACCAACAAGTTCTCTTTTCCCTTAAACCAGTGTAAGTGGGAACTTTGTTAAAACTGAAAGAATCTTGCATAATACCATTCTTTGATCTTCCCTGCCTATTCCAGCCAGAGTTATCATCTCAGAATGTTCATCTGATCATCTCAACCACCCCATTTCTCCAGTTTATCGCATATAGATTAGCAATAGACCACAAACTCAAGAGGACTGTCAGGTTCTGCATGTCTGACTCCTAGCTACCTCTCTAGCATTACATCTTTGTGGAGGTATTGTCAAGTCCCTGCTGTCTCCACTCCAGCCACCTAGGGGATCTTTACCAGCCACTTTGTCATCAAGTGTTCCCTCTTGCCAAAGGAACTTTCCACATTCTCTCTGCATTGCTCTTCCTTCTTCCACTTCACCTACCAATCTTTTAGATGCCAGCTCAGGCATCAATTTGAAGTTTCCCTTGAACTCTTTCAGGGTATCATGCCCTCTGATTCTAAGATCTCAAAATAACATGTACCCAAGGGGCACCTGGGTGGCTCAGTCAGTTAAGCGTCTACCTTCAGCTCAGGTCACGATCCCAGTGCCCTGGGATCGAGCCCCATGTTGGGTTCCCTGCTCAGCAGGGAGTCTGCTTCTCTTTCTTCTTCTGCCTCTCAGCCCTGTTCATCCTCTCTCTCAAAGAAATAAATAAAACCTTTTTAAAAATACCATATACCTCTTCTCTGTAGCGTGTCTCATAATTGCGATTATGATTGACTTGTGTGATTAGTAACATTTCTTTCTTTAGCTATGTGAACAAGGACCTATTGCTCAACTCTGTGTCCCCTGGACTGTGGTAGCATATTTTGCATTATATTTATGAATGAATTGATGTTTGCTGAAGCATTTGTTGTTGTAAAATACGCTCTTATTTTTCAAACTCTCTTCCTCACAGAATTCTTTAATACTATTTTCTATTTTCTACTGATTCTCTTACTTTTCTGTTTTGTTATTGTTGTTGTTGTTGATTTCTTGTAATGGCCTCTCTTATTCTATCCAATCTGTATACATTTGTTTCTTAAGTTTCTGTTGTGTGGCCTCTTTTCTTTTGATCTACTGTAGACTTTTCTACTTCCATAGCTTCATCTCTTACTTGGCTCCAATGGTAGAGATGTTTCTACCATTGCCTCATCCATACTATTTTTAAGAAAATCTTTCCCACATGCAGCCTCTGAGTGGCATGATTGGCATTTTTAGTAACTGTTAATCAGGTAGGGATGGGTATCTGACCTGAGAGCAATCAATCCCATAGATTGATCAACATTTATGAAATGCATAGCCTGATTCCAATATATGCATGAAAGACTCCTAACTCTGGGAAATGAACTAAGGGTGGTGGAAGGGGAGGTGGGCGGGGGGTGGGGGTGACTGGGTGGCGGGCACTGCGGTGGGCACTTGACGGGATGAGCACTGGGTGTTATTCTGTATGTTGACAAATTGAACACCAATAAAAAATAAATTTATTAAAAAAAAATAATAAATAAACATATTTTTTTAAAACAAATCAGGAGTTCAGACTCAGAGAAATAAATCACTATTTAATAATGGGAACTACACTGAAAGATTATGATGTTGATGGGGCTGGAGAGATTATGACAGGCCATGCACAGGCTGAAATTATGGAAGAATACAAATTCAGTAAACAAAGGCAGCCCATTGGTAGTGGATAGAGTGGATTCAGAGACAGAATAGAGTACATCACCCACTATGTGCCCAGTATTTAGAGTAAATCTGGGGCTCTGGACAAGAACTGAAGTTGAGCCCTACTAATTTATCACTAATTCATGAGGGAACGTAGTTAAATTACTTAAATTCTCAAAAATTTGTTTTCTTACCTATAAATGTGGATAGTAATAGAATATAAATCACAGAATTTGCAAGGATTGCATGATATAAGTCATAGAAATGCTTAGCTTAGTGCCTAATACGTAACAAATACTCAGAGAACGATAATTAATAAAAGAAAGCACAATAGTTCAGACTTCAGATGAAGGCTCATAAAACTGCTGTGGGGAATCTTTGGAACGATCCTGATTCCAGAAACATCCTCCTGCTTTACTGCCCATGGACCCAAGTGATTTCCTTATTCCTCTTTATAAATCCTATTAACAAGCTACCTTGAGTGTATCTGCAATTAAAAGAATCACATTAAAACATTCTCCAAATATTAATTTGCAGGTTTTTCCTTCAGAAGGCCATTAATATTTTCAGTGACCCCTGAACCTTTGCTCCTCGATGGCAATCCCAAAGTGGACAAAATTAAATGCATCTTCTCCCATGTGTCCTATTTCATTTTGTGGCATCCCTTGCCTGGGTAAGCATGCCAAAAATTTTGGAATCATTTTTGGATTCCTCATTTTCTCTCAGAATAGTTAATTTGGTTTGTAACACGACGTGGGAAGGACTTGTAAAAAAAATAATTGCAGTACTAGCAATGGAAACAATAGTGTATTTCCTCAAGTAAGCATAATTTTCTACACTGTAATTTATGAAATCAGTTTTAGTTTTTGTATTCTTTGCCTACATTGAGTGGAATAAGATTTCTTTTTTACTCAAAAAGTCATTTTAAACTGAATGTCTTACATTCAATGGGATTTTAAGGTCAAAGAAATAAATGACCCCAAGTGAAAGTTAATAAAGGACATTTATTAAACATTTCTTGAATACTAGAAACTGGGTTTTACATGTATTATTACTGCTGATCACTAGTAGATAACAACAATTACCTCCAATCATGGAGCAACTTCTATGTCCCTGGAACTATTTTCAATGTCTGATGTACATAATATAAAACTAAGCATAAATGCAGCCCGATGAGATGAGTATTATCAACTGCGGCGTCTAGTTTAGGAAGGGCTCGCACACAGCAAGGGAAGTAATATGATCAATTCAGAAGTGGGGTTCTTGCAAACCTTTCAGTTGTAGCCCAATGCAAACAACTCGAGTTCAGTGAAAACCTGAGGCAAGTATGGTGAGCGAGTAACTAGAGATCTTCACTATTCTGGTAGTTTGGAATGGGGAGAGGGGAGAGTCAGGAGGACTAATTAGGAGGACTTGGTAATGGCCCCCGAGTGAGGTGACACTATCCTTTAGCCCCTGCTGATTGGACAGGCACAAGCAGGGTTCTCAATGAAAGCTGTTGACTGATTGAACCATTGAGGTTGTGTCTGTATGATGCCAGACATCTGGATATAAAGAGTAAAATCCAGTCATCCAGATGTTACGGTTACATGATACGTTGCCATCAAACATTTAAAACGTTTAACTGATTGACTGCCTTTTTTAACTTTTCATCCAGATGAATAGCATTGAGTTAACTCAGCTTGAGCCCGTACCAATTGCTATTTCTTGTTGTTGGTGGGTTGTTGTTGTTGTTGCTTTTTCCTGTGAGATGGCTAATCAGGTTGCCAGTGCTGATTAGATGAATGATTATATAGCAGGCAAGTGAGCCTGCTATATAAAATGAGACCTAGTAAATAATGAAGAAAGTGAAAGCTGCGTATTATCGGAGATGTATTTTAAGCACTATTTGTGGTGGTTTCTCTTCTTTTTATTAAAAAAAATTCTTTGGGTTGGGTGTCTCAAGCTTACAGCATTACAGTAACTATTATTTTTTCACATCAAAGCTAACTCCTTGAAAATGTTTCACAGACAATTAAATGTTAACACTTTCCTTCTGTGCACAGTTCCAATGTGATATAAAAGCGAAGCATTGTAATGCCATATTCGGTTCACTAAAAGTCAATTTTATCCTCCTATAAAACAACTATATTGCATATAATAATGTATTTTAAAATCCTAATTTTGATAAAATACTACTTTAATTAAGTAATGGTAGTAACATACAATACATATACCTTTGGTTTTTGAAAAATTGTCTCCAAAGTAAAGTAAATATAACTTGAAAATAAGAACGTTAATCTACTTTTTAGTCAAATTCATTGTATGTCTAATTGCTAACTGACTTATTGAGAAATAAAGGCTTGATTAAATAATTGATTAACGAAGTGTTTTGTGTGCATGAGGATGAAGAGATTAGCTACTATAGGATTGGCTTTTCTTTTTTTTTTTTTTTTCATTATACACAGTATAGATTTAATGAGATAAGCCTGGGGCTCGTCACATATGTGCCTACCCATAAGTGTTCTAGCACTAGTATCTTAATAAAAGAGGATGTAGTTGAGGGACGCCCCAGACACATTGCAGTTCCAATGAGTTAAGCATATGGCTATTTTCATATACTTTTTTAAACTTTCTATTTAAATTCCACTTAGTTAACATGAAGTATAATAATTAAAAACAGTCAATGTAATATTAATTTCAGGTGTACAATTTAGTGAGTCAACATTCCATATAACACTCAATGCTCATCGTCCTTAATCCCCATCACCTATTTCACCCATCCCTCACCCACCTCCCCTCTGGTCACCATCAGTTTGTTCTCTATAGTTGAGTCCGTTTCTTGGTTTGCCTCTCTCTCTTTTTTTTCCCCACTATGATCATTTGTTTTGTTTTTTAAATTCCACACAGGAGTGAGATCATAGGGTTTTTGTCTTTCTCTGACTTAGTTCGCTTAGCATATATTCTCTAGTTCCACCCATGTTTTTGCAAATGGCAAGATTTCACTTTTAGGGATAATATTCCAGTGTAAGTATTACCTCTTCTTTATCTATTCGTCATCCATGTAACCATTCATACTCTTCATTGATGGACATTTGGGGTCTTTCCATAATCTTTTATTTTTTCTTGAAGAAATTGCTAATTTTTAAAGTTACTTTTTGAAACACTTGATTGGCTTCACATTCTGTGGATAAGGATAATAGTAACTAGAAAGATGAAATATCTACACAGGGAAGTGATAAGGAGACTTGAGATGATTTCCTGGACGACTAAACCAAAACTCCATTGACTCTAGTTGTTGATACATTTTGGAAGGAACAGGAGTCACTTGCTAAAGCATATTGAAAGCATGTGGGTTTTTTTTTTCCTACTAGGTTATGAGCTCCCTGAATCCAGAACCCTGATATCTAGCCTTTCTTCAGGAACGTAAAAAGTATAAAATGAATGCTCATTGAATAAATTTCTATGTTCTTGTATCAATTTGTATACATGAGTAGAACCTCTACTGGAGGAATTCAAACTCCTTTCCATATCTAATTATAGATCAGGACATCCATCCTGTTTTAAATGTTATAATCTCTTTCAGAAAGACAGGATATATGATATGAATAGTCTCATACAAATTTAGAATCAATTCAACATGAAGAAATGAGTATCCACTACAAAGACATCTCTTTACAATCACAGGATTAATAACAGAGCTAGAAATAATTGCATCAGGCTGCCAACATTTGAATGGCAGAAAGAAATGTTTTATAAAGTTGCATGAAGAATTTTGAAAGTCTTGCAGGCTTGCTATGCTGAAATGAGAAGTGTCTTTTGCATTGACACATTGCCAACTCAAAGCATCTAAAGGTCCTTTCAGAATTACATATAAACAAGAATCATTTCACCCACCTCTGGGCTGGAATGTGACAGCTGGTTAAAGTAAGCATAGCAACACCACACAACAATGTCAAACAGGATGAATGGCTTAGCCAATCAAAAATAGAGCATCAGAGTAAAACTGCTCAAATTAGATTTCTGGCCAGGACAGCAAGGTTAAAAGTTTGTTATAAAGTCCCCAGGATCCTTGACAACCACAAAAGGCATGTTGGTGCAACTAACCAAATTTAAGGTACGATTCAATAGCTCAAGAGTTTCTTAATAACATATAGGGGCTTTTTTGATTTTCTGATCCAACACAGAGACTGTAGACAGCTATGGGCATAGTGAAGGGAATGAACATCGAAGGAAGAGTGACCTTGGACAAGTCATTAGTTTCCAGCTTAGAGGTTGATCAAGCTACTTTGCCTCTCTGCGCTTTATTTTCCTCAGTCATAACACAGAGTTCTCAATACTCAGCTCTGTAAGCTGTTTTTAGGATTAGTTATACACATAACATGTATCAAATTCCAAAATCAATTCCTACTACAGAGAACCCACACTATATGTAGAAAAATTCTTTTTTTACTTATTTGTGGCCAGCAGAATTCATACAAAATGCTGGGAAGAGAATTCAGATATGCATACTCCAAAAATACTAAATTATTCTTAACATGGGGACCTGAAAAGTTGTTGGCCTAAGAGAGAGTCTGGTTTAACTTAAGATGCTTCAGCAATAGCAATAAATTATACACCACATCTGGAAGATATGTTTACATGGAACAAGAGAAAACATAAACATGTTAATTTTTTTGTTTGTTGTGACAGTTGTTTCTGTAGTTGTAGTTCAAATATTTAATGAAAATTCCAAAATGAATTGCCTCAAATCCAGTTTGATAAACTCTAGGGTTTTCAGACAACTATTAATGTTCATATAGGAGGCTATATAGTATCTTGGTATTAAATAAAGTCACTTAAATTCATCACCTAAAATTATTATTCCTTGTATTTTGATTAATCTACTAGTTTTAATAAAATCTTACCTTCAGCGCCAGAGACTACATCTTCTCCATCCCATTCCCTTCTGAACTTTGGTCATCATTCTCTGAGTTAATAACAGAAGGCATAATTTTAAAATATTTTCAAAATATAAATCAAATTCTGAAATATTAATAAATATATGTGAGCATACCATAAAAAAGTGCTATCAAATTTTCTAATAATCCTTAGAGAAAAATATCTGAGTTGCACCTTGAAATCATATACTAGCGATTGGCATAATAACTTGCAAGCATATTACAATCAAAGTGCTCTTCCCTCTGTCTAGGCCGTATGATGATTTCAGCATTAAGGAGAAGATAATTTTTAATTCTAACTTGAGTGTGGCAGGCAAAATCATACCTTTTAAAATCATTGTGTAACAACAAGTGAGGTGGCAAGACTTACAGCTGACTGAAACTTAAATACATAGGATCCTAATTGTTAGTCTAATCCTGTCTGGAGGTTAATTCTTAAAATGGTGGCTATTTAGTTTCTTGTGTTATATTTGTTGTGGCACTTGGGTACCTTGACAAAGTGTTGAATGTCCCTGGTATGTCCATTCTACCTTTAATCACGGAGCCATATCACTGGCTGGTAAGCTATATGGAAGACTCCTGTTTTTTATGGGTGGTACTTTAAAAATCACTTTATATATTAGCTCCCAGTGAATGTTTAGGCAAAAGTAATGCCATTTTATCGAATGTGTCAAATTCTCTCATGTAGCCCTTGTACTATGTAGTCCTAGGTATTAATGTACAAAGCATGACAGTGCATCTGGATGAGGGGACTATGGATATAATTGTCTCATTATTTTCCTCTTTTTGTTTTTTTTCTGAGTTTTCCAAATAGACCCTGAATAAAGAAAACAAGAGTGGACAGCAACTACCATACTCTTTTTATATCAACATTACTCAGTCTGTAATTTCTCTTTCAGAGAGTTAGTTGATTTTGAAAGTAGTCCTAATGTTTCATGAACTGTTTGGACGTGGATACAGCTACTTCTGTAAGCGTCAGTCATAAGAAGGAAGGATAGGTGGGGGGAAGGGAAGCATATTTGAGGGTGGGCACAGGGACAGTTACCAGACTTGTTAAAAACCCATTATACAGAATTCTGACAGAAGCCATTGTGAAGCAAAGGGTATCTCTCTACCTTTAGTGATTACTTAGACTATCCCCGTCGAATTGTTCCTCCCTACATATTATCTATACTCAGGACATCTTTTGAGAAAGATCATGCTAATTCAGAGATGCAGAAAAATGGTGATTTTATTAAAGAATTTATCCCAAGTCTATTTCAGAGCTAAGACTAAGTACTAACAACTGTGACTCCAGTATCTCTGCTTCTCACTGACTAGCCTTCTAATGCGAGTATTAGTCTTAGCTTACTTCAGTAAATAGCTTACATTAATCCTCTTTGCATAATTTTAACTTTTATTATTATTTTGCAATTACAAGGCAAGTCTATTCATATATTCAAGAATCAAATCAACATTTAAATGTGTGTTCATTACCAGTGTATCTCTAGTATTTTTTTTTTCAGTAGGCAGAGCCATCTTCCACTGAAAAAGCAGACACTGAAGGTCATTTGGAGAATATTCCAGAAGTCTGAGGAAAATATTAGTCCTTACTGGGACCCTTGGGTGGCTCAGCGGTTGAACATCTGCCTTCAGCTCAGGGCATGATCCCAGTCCAGGGATCGAGTCCCGCATCAGGCTCCTTGCAAGGAGCCTGCTTCTCCCTCTGTCTATGTCTCTGCCTCTCTCTCTCTCTCTCTGTGTCTCTCATGAATAAATAAATAAATAAATAAAATCCTTTTTAAAAATTTTAAAAAAGAAAATATTAGTCTTTACTGAAGGCTAGAAATGAATGACTTGTAAAGCATTAATAAAATCCACAAAACAACATAAAGATACACACTTTGTATGAATTTCTCTAATAGATTTAGAGAAAAAAAATTTTCTAATGAAAATGAGCCAGAAGAGAAGCTGAATGGATAAAATGTTTCTGTAGAATCTTGCAGAAGCAGAATATAGGGGATTGTCAAGGGTAAAGTTGTGTGGCTTCTACCGAACATCTGACCAGAGGAGGCAAAAGACACAGGGGCAGCTAAAACACATTTCTCCATTGTTCCCCTTTGCCTGCAAATCCCTTTCTAGGTTGTTGCTCCTGTTTTTACTATAGTGGCGTTTGCCTTCATACTTCAAATACTCTCCCAGCGAACTACGAGCCCCAAATAACTGTGAGTCATGTCCGCGATGCTTGCCTTCTAGAGGACTGAAGCTAGGCTGCAGAGGTTATAGCTGATGGACTAGGAGTCAGTCTTTCACTGCAATGATGCGTTCACTGCACTAAGAGCCATCTCCACTGTAAATTAATGCTTGAAATGTTGGACCATAAATGTCATCACTATCATTACCCAATCTGCTCCCAGAATGGTGACTGTGTCTGCTGCAGACGTTGGCTTCTGGAAGCAAAGGCTCCAAATCAAACACATTAGACCATGACTCCATTCTGAGGGGCAACTCCTTTCGAAGGCCTCCTTACCTTCTGCTACTTGGCTGAGAGATTAATGGATGCCATTGCTGATACACAAGTGGCTTCAGAGTTTTTCTTTGGCCCTTTTGTAAGGAGTTCCCTTGAGTGCCTCTTAACAAATACATTTCCCATATGTCCCTCCTCTAGAAGAATGTGCCAGTTCAGTCAGAATCCGTCCTTTGTATGCCTGTGTTTAGAACACACTGACTTCTAATATGATCAGTTGTCATGTCTTTGTTGGGTCATCAGGGCACAGGACCTGACGAGGGATTGTGTAGAGGGCTGCAAGGACCAGACAACGCAGGACTGGGCTTGGGCAGCTTAGATGTTGGTCACCGTCCTGCTATGATGAGTCAGGGAACAAATATTAAGTACAATGCATTTCACATGCCAGTTACTTCATCGTACGTTTTTTGCAGTGTTTACTGGGGGAAAAAATGTTCTTAGGGAAATCTAAGTCACATGAAGGTTTCAATCCTTGGCATAAATTTTGCTGAACAGCACATCCCTTGGAATATTAAATGGAGGTCACAATTGCCACACAGAGTGGAGAAGAATTTTAAAAGTAGCTTTCTGCTTTATTATCTTTAGAAGATGGTCTCCTCTTTTCCAGTTATTCAGATTAACTCGGTGGAGTGTGCATCAAACCTAAAGCTCAGGAGACATCGATCTGGTGAAAAAAACCTTAGGTGCTGCTGCAGAAAACTGTTATTTCTTTAATGTGTCTTCTGATTTTGTATTCCAGGTAAGTACAAAAGAGGTGTTCTGCTCCTTTAGAAGTTGGTAGGAAAATGTTTAAAGCTATTCACCTGAAAGCAAAAGCCTGCTTGAATAATTCTAAATTGGTGTTCAATCAATTCAAGTAATGAGTGGCAAACTGGGTTACCTCAACTCCTGATGTGTATTTATGTGCCTGTGGCCATAAGGACTTTAGGGACACCATCTTAGCTTAATAACAAGTATTTACTGAGAATTTACACAAAGATGTTCACTGCAATAATTCTTTTATATGCATTATTTTACAGATTATGAAATAGATGAGGAAGTTTATGATGTGCTTGCTAGATTCTTTTTTCTGAGAGAACACCACTATTCAATCCTTACAAAATATGATTGGAAAATATTTTATGACCCCTTCCATGATGAACAAATTATGGAGACTATTTTCAAGGGTTTACACATGTGAAGAAAAAAAACACACACACATAAAAATATTTTCACATGTGAAAGAAATCTTTTTCTTTCACATGTGAAAGAAATGTGTTTTCTTCACATTTTCACAATCTTTTTCTTTCACATGTGAAAGAAATGTGTTTTCTTCACATTTTCACATGTGAAGAAAAAAAACACACACACATAAAAATATTTTCACCTTTGGGCTTTAACCTGGTCAAATATAATACAGGAGATTATTCCTAAATGTTTCTTTTTGTGGTAACAGTATTTATTGGTTGCTCTGGATTTGATGGGAGAGTGAAGATTGGGTTATTTATCACTAACAATTATGTTCTGCATTGCCTCTTGATAGATGATATTCAGGGGCTGATTCCTTATAAAATGGGGGTAGGGGAGGGAACACACAGGACTCTAAGGAGTTGGACTTCTGGTTTCAACTCTGACATGTAAAAACCTTAGGAGTCATCCACCCATTCTTCAACTAGAAAGAAACTGAACAAACTGAAAACCAACAATTTTTCTTAGGCCCAACAGAAAGTTGAGGTTGCAGGGCAAATTGTCCCCCTGAAATCTGGAAAGACAGGTGAACCCAAAGAAACAGAGCCAATATCAGATTACCTGGAGCAGAAGGGGCTGGAGTCATAAACTGACAGGAACATTTACATGGTATGTTTGACAAATTGCATAGGGTGAGTATGGACCAACCTGAGAGTGAGATACTCCTGGGGACCTCAGTCTTAGAGGGAACCCCATGCTTTCATGGGTTTTACCTTCAGGAACCCCACTATTGGAAAGAGTCAAGAAAAATCATCCCCTGCTAATTTTGAGATTAGCAGACAGGGAATTTAAAATTACCCCCCTTAGGCAGGGGATGGGGGAAAATTACTATTTAGAAATATACCCAGCACATTCTCTATAACAAAGTCCTACCCTTTAATGAAAAAAAAAAAGTGTTTATTAAAGTCACAGCCCCAGGACATGGGCTAACTAAAAGATGGATGTTTAATTGTAGGCTCTAGAATGCTACATTCGCCTACTCCTTACCATCACATCCACACAGCTCCAATGCACCAGGAGTAGATCATAATGGAAAGAGCTGCAAGGCTCAGATTCTATTTAAGAAGAGGTCCTTAGGGAAAAACAAAGACAGCAGAAAGGACAAAAATAAGGACCCTTAAGAATGTGAGGCTTCTGTTACTGACGCTATGGGAAGCATTAAACACAGCCCAACTCCTAGCCAGGTGAATATAAAATCTTTCACCAGTTCTTGTTATTTGATATAGTATGCCTGGCCCTCAACAAAGTAAAATCATGCTAAAAGACAGAAAAAGATTCAGTTTGAAGAGACAAAGCAACCACCAGAAAAAATAAAATCAGATATGACATAAATTTTGGGATTAGCAGACAGGGAATTTAAAACAACTCTGATTAAAATACTAAGGGCTGTAATGGAAAAGTAGACAACATGGAAGAATGGATGGACAATGTAAGCAGGGAGATTAAAACTCTGAGAATCAAAAGGAAATGCTGGAAACCAAAAATGCTACTACAGAAATGGATGTCCCTAATGGGCTGGCTCATCAGTAGGCTGAACAGGGCCAAGAAAAGAATCAGTGAATTTGAGGAGGTATCAATAGAGACTTTCAAAACTGAAACACAAAGAAAAAAAGTAAAAAGGAATAGATTATCCAAGAACTGTAGGACAGTTTATAACATGCATGCAAATGAAATGGGTATGTTAACTAAACTTATAATAGTAAAAATTTCACAGTATATATAAATTAAATCATTATGTCATACGTCTTAAACTACACAGTTCTATTTGTAATCTTGTCTAAATAAAATGATAAAAAAAGAATATTTTTGTGATGTTCAGGTAAGGATGGATTTCTTACATAAAACACATAGCACAAAGTGGAGAAAAGAAAAGATGATGCATTCTTGTGCATTAAAAATTTTAAGTTATGGGACACCTGGGTGGCTCACTGGTTGAGTGTCTGCCTTCAGCCCAGGGCATGATTCTGGAGACCTGGGATCAAGTCCCACATCAGGGTCCCTGCATGGAGTCTGCTTCTCCCTCTGCCTGAGTCTCTGCCTCTCTCTCTCTCTCTCTTTCTCTCTCTCTCTATCTCTGTGTCACTCATGAATAAATAAATAAAATCTTTTAAAAAAATAAAATAAAATAAAAATGTTAAGTTATGTGCATCAAAAAACATAATAAAAAAGTGAAAATATGTATCACAAATAAGAAGGTACTTAGAACACATAACAAAGACTTGTATCTAATTTATATCATATATATTTAGAATTTATATAATACATATATTAAAACTGTTCAAATCAATAATGAAAAAGACAAGTAATTGAAAAGTGGGCCAAACATATAACCCAAAACATCATAAAAGGGGAAATTGGAAACTGCAATGGTCAATAAACATGTAGAAAGTTGCTCAACTTCACTTGCAATCAAGGAAATGCAAATTTAAACTACAACTGACTCCCATTTTATGTATGCTAGATTGGTAAAAATGGAAAAATCTGACAATCCTAGATGTTGGTAGGGATGTGGACTAATGCTGGTAGTAGTGTAAATTGGAACAACTATTTAAAAGTATCGTTTGGGGCAGCCCAGGTGGCTCAGCGGTTTAGCGCCGCCTTCAGCCCAGGGTGTGATCCTGGAGACCGGGGACCGAGTCCCACGTCGGGTTCCCTGCATGGAGCCTGCTTCTCCCTCTGCCTGAGTCTCTGCCTCTCTCTCTCTCTCTGTGTGTGTCTCTCATGAATAAACAAATAAAATCTTAAAAAAAAAAAGTATTGTTTGGGATCTTATAAGACACTTAAGACCTCATAGAGGAGGGATCCCTGGGTGGCACAGCGGTTTGGCGCCTGCCTTTGGCCCAGGGCGCGTAGAGGAAATTTCATATTTAAATTGTATATGTACTTTTGTTGTAAAGAATTATGATAGTGAGCTCAGTACAGATAATGAGTCATAAACATGGGGATGCATGTATCCCTTTGAGCTAGTGCTTTTGCATTTTGGGGATAAATACCCAGTAGGGCGAGTACTAGAAGGTAGGGATAGCTCTATTTTTAAATGTTTGAGCAACCTCCATACTGTCTTCTGCAGTGGCTGCACTAGTTTGCGTTCCCACCAACAGTGCCTGAGGGCTGCTTTTCCTCCATATTCTCATCAACACTTGTTTCTTGTGTTATTGATGTTAACCATTCTGACAGGTATGAGGTGACAGCTCATTGTAGTTTTGATTTACATTTCTCTGAAGATGAGTGATGTTGAGCATCTTTTCATGTGTCTGTTGGCCATCTGGATGTCTGTCCATCAATAGATGAATGGATATAGAAGATGTGGTATACATATGATAGAATATCACTCAGAATGAAAAGAATGAAATCTTGCCATTTGCAGTGACATGGATGGAGCTAGAGAGTATATTGCTAAGTGAAATCAGTCAGAGAAAGACAAATAGCATATGATTTCACTCCTATGCAGATGTTAAGAAACAAAACAAACAAGGAAAGAGAAAAAAGACAGAGAAAGAGAAACCAAGAAACAGACTCTTAACTATAGAGAAAAAACTGATGGTGACCAGAGGGTAGGTAGGTGGTGGGATGGATGAAATAGGTGGTGGGGATTAAGGAGGGCACTTGTCATAATGAGCACCGGGTGATGTATAGAGTCACAGAATCACTATGTTGTATATCTGAAACTAATATAACACTATATGTTAACTATACTGGAATTAAAATTTAAAACAGATAACTTGAGTCATAAAAATTATATTGTACTAAGATTATATGAGCAAAATGGGTAGAAACAGAAGTTGGAGAGAAAGATGGATATGTTTCAAAGTTAAGTTCAGAATCAAAATATGAAGTACAGTATATATCAGACCATATTATAGGTAGTAAAATAAGTGTCATTTCTTTAAAAATGTTATTTCAGTTTTATATGTGGGTAGGAATGTGTGCGTGTGTATGTGTAGAGACTCATGATGTAAAAATATTTTTTGTGAGAATAGCAGCAAAAATCACTCCAATTCAGATGATTTTGATGCAGTGATCCACACATTCAGAAATAATACTCTAGGAGTGGTAAGGATTGAAAGAGAAAAGACTTTGGCTTACCAAAAAGACATTTTTCATATATATGCACTTGCATGTGTGTGTGTATATATATATAATTATTTAAGATCTCGAGATACATAATAGGGAATAAGAATTGAACTCTTGAGAAAGAGTTGGTGGCAAAAAACACAGCTTTCAGGAGCTTGTAGAGTACAGAACATTCAGTATCCAGAAGAGCCTTGAACTTTAGAAATTAATTCCAAGAAAAGAAACAAGTACACGCAAAAATACCACATTGGTATGAGTAAGTGGGGAGAGAAAAACCTATTAAAGCAATCAGATCCAGCCTGTACAAAATCATAGACACACGGATGGGGCTGAATTTGGAGGAGAATCTGATGCTACAAACAACTGATGCAAATCTATCCCTTCACGTTTTGGGTTAGGAAGTCGGCATCCCTAGGAGTAGATCCCATGATGGTTGATTTATGTGAAAGTCATTTGTTAAAGAAGTGTTCTCAGAGAAATCTGACAGGAGAGTGAATGGATCAGAATAGAGAAGAGGAAGAAATGAAGAAAGGATGTGATTTCAGACAGAGCTCCAGAATCAGCCTGAACTCTGGAGCACGAATTTTCTCTCAGAATTTGTCTTCACTAGAGGCACAGAAATTGGGTTTTCATATCTGAGAATCAAGTCAGTCATCAGCTAAGGGCTCCACTGGTAATGTCCTAGGAACTTCCTATTCTCTGCACTTGGCAAAGTGGCTCTAGTCAAGATCAATATTTTGTGCAGAAATAAGGATGAAAGCTGGAGATGGGCAGAGACAAGATCCAAGGGATCGGAAGGGACCTGAAACAGGGCAAGCACAGTGTCTACTGCTCTTTTAAAAAAGTTTTCTCTTAGTAGGAGACAAGTATATAGAAAGAGCAGTTGGAGTCCATCAAAAGGGTAACATGAGCTCCTAGAACATTTCCAATAAAATAACTTTAAAATATGAGAACTGGAACTTAAGCTAGAGTGTTTAAGGATATATTCTAGTTTTCTCTACTAGTATAGAAACAAAATAACCTTGGCATGCTAGTCCTATTACATAAATATGATTTATTCAATGTATACTTCATAAGCTCTAAGAAGGAGCTGTTTGGTATAACCAGAGGGCAAGGGGGAGGATATGGGGAGAAAATATCTCTTGAGTTGAATCTGAGTCTTTGCTATGATCATCCTGCCAGTTTGCTGACTGTATCTCTGAGCTACAAGGAAAGAAAACACCCAGGAAAAGTGTATAAGTACAAATGTGAGATTTGTTTTCAGGTTTATGAGGTAAAATTTACAAATAAAAATTGTATGTATTTAAAGTGTACAACTTGATGTTTTAATATATTTGTACTTTGTGAAGTAATCACTATACTCAAGCTTATTAAGATACCCATTAATCTATTACTTCATAGTTCGTTTTCTTTTTCTTTCTTTCTTTCTTTCTTTCTTTCTTTCTTTCTTCATTACTTCCTTCCTTTCTTCTTTCCCTGCTCTTTTTTTTTTTTTTTTTTGTAGGGAGAATCTATTTTTTAGATTTCAAGTATACAAATGTTCCTTGGCTGCTGTCAGCACCAAGTAGAAGAAAGACAAGTCTGGAATTTAAGGGTTTATAAGAATGAAGATATAAAAATAAAATACCTGTAGGAGTTGTGATTCAGTGAAGAAGACGTGAGTAATAGTGCATATTAGAATAAATAGCAGCTTGAAAGGTTTAAAAGCTCATTTTCTTTGGAACGACCAACTATAATTTTAAAGCGATCAAAGTTGGCCCTTCCAATCGTATATCAGCTAGAAATGCTTTGGGGCTGAAAGCAACAGAAAACTCAACATATAATGGCTAAGTAAATAGGATAGCAGAGTGGTTAAAGCATAAGTTCTGAACACAGGTTTTACAGATTCAAACCTTAGGTAGTAAATTTACGGAAATTATTTAATTTCTCTGTGACCCAGCATCTTTGTCTAAAAAATGAGGGGAATAATAATAGTATCTATATTTAGTTCTGAGAATTAAAGTCAACATATACAAACTATTTGAAATATACGTGTTCATAAAAGGGTACCTGAGAAGTAGTAAATAATATGTAAGTAAATAAATTTTGTTTTGAGGTTACGTGAGACATAAAGATGGTTTTATTGTCATGGATTTTTATTTTTATTACTTTTATTTATTTTTTTATAGATTTATTTATTTATTCACGAGAGACACAGAGAGAGAGGCAGGGACAGAGGCAGAGGGAGAAGCAGGCTCCATGCAGGGAGCCCAAATTGGGACCAATCCAGGCTCAGGATCAGGCCCTGAGCAGAAGGCAGACGCCCAACCCCTGAGCCACCCAGGCGTCCCTGTCATAGATTTTTATTAATCCCTAGAATAAGTTACTAAAGGAGGTAGAGATTTTTTTCCCCCAACAACCTAGGTATTTTTTTATAGGAGAGGGATAATTAATTCTGTATCTATTCATTTTTTATGTAAGTGGAACACTACCTATTTTTCTTTATGTTTTGCACCTTGTTTTAGACAAAATTTAGACTTCTTTCCATATAAGCACATGTAGGTTCCTTATGCTTTTAAGAACCAGTATAGTATTCTATTATATGACTATGCCAGCATTTATTTTACACTTCCCATACTGAAGAACATATAGCTTGTTGGCAAACAACACTGCAATGGATACTCTTATAGATTTTTATGTGAATATATTTGGAAGGCAAAATTAAGAGATAAGCATTTGATGTAGCCTTACCCTTGGAGGCCATTATAATAAAGATTAATAAGGATTCAAGAAGATTAGAAAAATTGTAGAACATGTTAAAACTAGACAATTATAAATATACCCCAGATGGTTTAGAACACTCTGTAGTTAAATCTAACTAAATGTGTATTAAAAACTGGAACTGAATATTTTAAATTCCATTTGATTGATCCCATACAAGAAATCTACTGTCAACAAGTTCAATCTGTGTTTAAAGTTTTTTTTCAATCAGCTTTTTAGAGCCAAGCTTTTCGATTTGCAGACAAGCAAGAATTAGTAGATGTACAATGAAAGAAACTAAAATAATTAGAAAATAAAATTTTGGAGGTAATGGGAACTATGCAGAGAGAATAAAACCTCCCAAATCCTGTAAAAATATCCCTAGAGAGATTCATTTAACAAATATTTGAGTGCTTACTATGTGCCAGGCATCAGGAATTCCGTCATAAGTAGAACAAACCAAAAACTCAGCCCTTGTGATACTCAGAAATTATTGTAACAGGATTAAAGAAAGAATCCTACAGAAAAGGAATATTTGAGAATAAAAAAGAGCTCGTGGAAATTAAAAGCATATCAACAACATATCCATGAGAAGGGCTGAAGAATAAAGTTAAACATAACTCTCAGAAAGTAGAAAAAAGAAAACAAACAGCAAAGAAAAGACTAGACGTCTGACTGTACCATGCTAAATGATTTAACACCCAAATAATAGAAGTTCTAAAAGAAAGCAGGGAAAGGAATAATTCAAAAAATTCCCCAGAAAGAAAGAAAGAAATGGATTTGCCGGATTGAATGAACCCTTTGCATACTCAGCAGAGCATTGGCCCAAACCACATAACGTCAGTATTCAATTTTAGAAGATGAGGACAAAGAGAAGGTTCTAAATCATTCCAGAGAGAAGAACACAGACTTTATATGCATAATCAAGATCTGAAAGCAATAAACATCTCAATAGCAATATGGAAAGATAGAAGACAGCAAAACAATGATTTCATAATTCTGAGTGAAAATTATTTTCCATCTAGGCGTCTTTCCAATTAAGTGTGAAGATAGGTTAAGGACATTTTTAATAGACGTGCATAATTTCAAAATTTTACCTTCTTTCAGAAAGTTACTGGAGGATGTATTTCACTAGTAGGAGAGAGTTTACAAAGAAACAAGTGAAACATAAGACCCAGGAATAAATTATGACAAATTTTAAGGAGATAGCTATTTGGCTGACCAATTGGATTGGAGCTAGTAGAATTCTCCACAGGAAGCATCTTTGGAGAATTGAATATCTCCTGTTTTTAAGTGAATAGAGAAGAGATTAACAGCACCATGAGAGAAATTTGGGGGATGCATTAATATAAATGTACAAAAAATTGACACAACCAAGAAAGAAAACAAAGCAAACGTTAATCCTAGAGAAAACAAAAAGTTGTCGATGAAGGGAAAAATAACACATTGACTCCAAGGCCCATGTGTGAGTAGCATTTATAGGACTCTAACACCTAAGATGGCGTAATGTGGAGTACGAATGATATCATGGACTGGTCAGTGGATGCTCTGATGTTGAGGTCAGTTCTCAACTGAATTGACTTTCAAAAGTTTATGACTTGGTCAGATGAACTGAAAAAATATGGCCGCAATATTTTGCTGCATATCAACAAGGGGGCTGACTTTGCTGCTTGCTTTGACGAATAAAATGTGGCTTAAGTGATACTGTACAGGTTCTTGAACCTAGGACTCAAAAAGTCTTGCAGCTGTTACCCTCCCCCACTGGATCCCTGAGGCCATTCACGCTATGAAGGAGCTCAACCCAGCCTCCTTGGAAGAAAACCCCTGCCATTCCGGCTGCCCTAGCTGAGCACACACCCAACCGATACTCCAGCCAAACACAGAAGCCCCAGAAAGAAACCCAAGAGAAGAGCAGTCTAACCAATCTGTAGAATAATGAAAAGCAATAAGCTGTTGTTATTTTAAGCTACTAAATTTTCAGCCACATTGCCAGGCAGTAACAGATAATCAAGATGGCATAGAGTGGGCAGCCCCAGTGGCTCAGTGGTTTAGCGCCACCTTGGGCTTGGGGTGTGATCCTGGAGACCCGGGATAGAGTCCCATGTCGGGCTCCCTGCATGGAGCCTTCTTCTCCCTCTGCCTGTGTCTCTGCCTCTCTCTGTCTCTCTCTCTCTCTGTCATGAATAAATAAATAAAATCTTAAAAAAAAAAAAAAAGATGGCATAGAGTATGTATTTGCCACTTCAGCTAAGGCCTCTTTCTTCTCTGGCCCAGTGTTACCACCATAAAAGTTTCTAAGTGCTGCTTTGCCTAAGACACCAAGTATTTCCATGATTAAAACTTGTTTCTAAACTCCTTTGCTTTCATTTCTCTTTCTAACCTATACTTAGTACCCAGGATCCAATCCTGCTCATCTGTATGTAAGATCTCGCCTCTGTCTTCATTTCTGGACAGCTCCCTATTCCATCGCTTGACTTTGGGTTCTCCAGTTCTGCCATTTACCTCATGACTCTTAGTCTGGAACACACTGTTCCCTCTCTCTGGAATAATCTCCCTTCCTAACCAGCCTGCCAAATGCTTAGGTGGACACACTGTAGTTCTGTTATTTCCCTGCAAAGCTCAAAATCTGCAATATGGGATCTCCAGTGACCAGGCCTTACTTGTTTGTACTCAGCAGGCTCAAAATCCTTCATTTCATCTCCCAGTAGTATCTACACTTCTGGGGGTACTTGGGAAGGGGGGCTCAGTTGGTTAAGCACCTACCTTCTGCCCAGGTCATGATCTCAAGGTCCTGGGATTGAGCCCCACATTGGGCTCCGGCTCAGTGGTGAACCTGCCTCTCCCTCTCCTCCATCTCCCTCCTGCTTGTGCTCTCTCATTCTCTCTAATAATAAATAAATAAATAAATAAATAAAATCTCAAAAAAAAAAAAAAAGATCTATGCTTCTGATGTTGTGGTTCCACACCATTTGGCAAGGCCTCTGCTTTCGCCTGAGCACAAGCATAGTGGCTGCTCTTACTCCTTTCTGTCGTGTTAGTTTTGAGGCTTGTAAAGCCAGGTTGCTCGGGAAGGCTTTCCTCGGGTCTCCCCTTTTGTTCAACTGCAAAATTACCTTCAGCAGATTCCTGAGCTGATGCTGCTGTTGACACATTGAGGCTTGTGTCCCAGGGTGTGGGTAAGACCAATCCCCCTGCGTGCGCTCCCCAAGACACTGTCTGCCTGAAAGTTCTGAAAGTTCTAGATCAATCTTGCGCATATTTGTCACTCAGCTGTTAGAGTCTTTCTTTATTTCCTTTTGGCACTCCCTTATTCTTTTTAGAAAGGTTCAGTTCAGCTTGAACAGCTTACCTGACTCTTACATTGCTCTTTTCCTCGTTAGGCAGGGAGAACTAACCCAGTTTGCTGGCTTCGAATGTCTTGTTCTTTCCTTTCTCTTTTTTTGGTTTTTTGGATCAGATTTCATTCTTACTTATTCTCTAATTTTGCCTTATTGGCATCTGCCATAGAAATAAACAGTTCACGGGGCCACTTAAAAGCTTCCAGAGACCCCTGGGTCGCTCAGCTGTTGAGCGTCTGCCTTCGAATCAGGGAGTGATCCTGGAGTCCCAGGGTCGAGTCCCACATCAGGCTCCCTGTGTCTCTGACTCTCTCTATGTGTGTGTCTCTCATGAATAAATAAATAAAATCCTTTTCTAAATAAATAAATAAATAAATAAATAAATAAATAAATAAATAAATAGAAGCTTTCAGCATTAAAACAAATTGTGTCCCTCTTTAGTCCTTCCAAGTCAGATAATCTCCCCCAGGAGATACTCTTCCAACAGGCAAACGTTCGGATCAGGCATGGACTCTATTATGGTCCTGCCCAGTTTTCCTTAGTGTGTCCCCTCTTGTCTGTATCTTCCCTCGCATTCAAAATGTCAAAAGTTCCTGGAGCATATTCCTTCAGGACATGGGCAGGATTTGCCAGCCTGTTGACAATTACTGTCACCTTGAGCCTTCACCAGAGAATTCTTGAGTTTCTGTATCAATCTTACTGGGGTTTTTTCAACAACACATTTTCTGTATTAAAACTGTCTGACAAAGCTGTCCTAGTCTTCTAGGGACGTTCCACGTGTGCCGACTTGGACTCTGCAGCAGCTCCAATTGAACTGGGGGGTTCAAAGTCAATAATTTCCCAAACTCTGTCCTTTGGGAGGCAGTCAGTTTAATCTGCTCTTTAAGATCTTGCATCTTTTCCTCTATTAGAAGTTATTGGACCCTAGATACCCTCTGGGAATAAGAGAAATGATTCCTTCCGTTTCTATATTCCTTTAAAAGAAATGAGATCTTGGGATCCCTGGGTGGCGCAGCGGTTTAGCGCCTGCCTTTGGCCCAGGGCGCGATCCTGGAGACCCGGGATTGAATCCCACATCAGGCTCCCGGTGCATGGAGCCTGCTTCTCCCTCTGCCTGTGTCTCTGCCTCTCTCTCTCTTTCTCTCTCTCTGCATGTGACTATCATAAATAAATTAAAAAATTTAAAAAAAAAAAGAAATGAGATCTGGAAATATTTCCTTTCCTTTTTTTTTTTTTTTTGAAGACTTTTTAAAAAAACGATTTATTTATTTATTTATTTATTTATTTATTTATTTATTTCAAAGAGAGTAAGAAAGGGATTAAGCAGGGGGAGGGGCAAAGGGAGAGAGAGAATCCTGAAACAGATTCCTCAATGAGCATGGAGACCAATGTCTTGATCTCACAACCTTGAGATCATGACCTGAGCCAAATCAAGAGTCAGCTGTTTAACCGACTCAGCCACCCAGGCGCCCCATCCTTTTCTGTTTTTGTATCTGTTTATCATGGCCTTGAAGATCTAATGTCATTTTCCCCTTCATATCCTTCTAGAATACCTTCTATCGTCTTGACATTAAAGAACGCTTTCTCTTTCCTCAAGTTTGATTATTTGCCTTCTTTTCTTTATTTTTATTCTTCTCTTGCATCTTTCCAAGTGAATGTCTGAAACCTAATTTTTTAAACTAATTCTTGGGTGCTGTGATTCCAGAAAACATGTTCTTGCAGGTTTATTTTTTTATTTTTATTTATTTATTTATTTTTTGCCATAGTTCATCCAGAATTTGTTCTTGCAGGTTTAAACCTTTACTGTGGAAAAGGTTCATTGGGTGGTTTTTCTGCCTCCAACAAAGTAGAAGGAACATCCTCTTTATGATAAGAAATGACATAATTTTATTTTTTATGAATGCTAAAATTGACCACATTACTATGAATAAAATCACACTTTGGGCCTCTGAAATGTAGAGGTCAGAACGGTCAGAACTTGTGTAATTAACAAAACCTTAACCATTGCCCATTTGGTGAAAGTAGTGGAGGGTGCGCATGTGCAAACAGGTGGACAAGGAACATGAATCAAAGATGTTAGCTCTTACTCTGCCAAGAATGCAGTTTAAGACAACAAAAAGAAGGATGGGATTTCAGGCAGCTGATACAGCACCGTCTGGTTCGACTGGGCACTAATAACTTAAAGTCTCAAATCACTAGTAGAGTCCACTTGGAACCCCGCAGTGTGTGCTGTGCAAAGTCCCAGCTGAAAGCCTGGCTGAAAAACAGCACAAACAGCCAACATTTCTCTCCCTATCAATGTTCAAAAAGAACGAATCCGCTCTATATCTCTTTTGCAGTGCCAAGTCAAAATAGGGTTTTGATTTGCTTTCTAGAGCCCACGCAGCAGACATCTGCCAAGGCCATTAGGGCCCAGTTTTGCTGAGATACAGTCAGTTGCCTGAGGATAAAGCCACCTTACACTGTGATGACCTGTCAAGGTCAAAATAACCATGTAACCTGCACACAACACAAAAAATCCCAAATCCTAAGCCACTCACCTAAATCATGCCAGGCTAAAGACAGCTCTACAACCTTCAAAGCATATCACATAGTATAGTTTTGACTATCATCTAAGTATTTTTTTTAAAAAAAATAAACAGTTGGTTCAGTAAATCACCGTCAAAACCTTAAGTCCCAGTTACATTACCAGAAGCACAATATAGTCTCTAAAGGCAACGGATTCCCAAAGGAAATCCAGAGGTGCCAGGCCTCGCATGCTTGGTTCCTCCCCTCTGAGGTTCTTAACAGCTAAGGCATTCTTCCCTCACAAGAGGCTTAGAATTTTATTTGAGGGCAATCATACTAGGTTATTCATTCTCAGGAGGGGACCGTTTTTGCCACACACACCCCTCCTGTGGCAATGGCTGGAGAACTTTTTGGCTGTCAAAATTGGAGAGGTGTTATCGGCCTCTAGTGGACAAAGGCCAGGGATACTGCTAAACATCCTATAATGAGCAAGAAAGCTCCCAGGGCAGAGCCTTATGGGCCTCAAGATGACAGTAGCGCAAGGCTGAGAAAAATTGCTCCGTACAGAAGTATGAGAGTGGGGAAATTACACTTCTTCCTCACATTTAGATTCACTGCCTCACTAAAATTCTGCAGGAGGGAGGTAGACAGGATACTCCCCAGCACAGCAGAGTGCTGGTAGAAAGGAGGAAGCTACCAGAGAATAAAATGATAAATATCCTTTTCAAAATTATGTGCATCTAGGGGTGCCTGGATGGCTCAGTTGATGACCCTGGGGTCCTGGGATCGAGCCCCACATCGGGCTCCTTGCCCAGCAGTGAGTCTGCCTCTTGCTCTCCCTCTGCCCCTCGCTGCACTCATGCTCTCTCACTCTCAATCTCAAATAAATAAATAAATAAATAAATAAATAAATAAATAAATAAAATCTTTTTTAAAAAATCATGTGCATGTGTATGTGCATGTATTTGGAATTGTGAAGGGTAACAGTCTATGTGGCAATATTTTAGGTAACTTTCATGGTAATGTGTCCTTTCTTACTTATATTTGAATTTTTCTACAACGATTAATATTTCTTTAGTGCTACATTTTAAGAAGGAAATCACTCCCTTTGCTTGAGACATCCAGTCTGAGGCCAAGTCAGAAGAAAAAGAACTTACCCCATGACATGATTCTGAGCTTCCTAGAGGCACCGGGAAGGCTGTGTCCCCAGTTGCAATATTGCAAAGAAGTACTGTTCAGATTCTGACAGTCCTGCTGGGGGAAAAGAAGAACTTATTACAATTATTATTATTTATCTTTCAAGTGGCAACAGACTTCTCACTGCTCTGCAGAATATAAAGGAACAGATGACTTGGCAAATTCTTCATCACAAGTTCCCTGATGCCTGCATTCTCCTCTTTTGTGTTGCATAACGGGGAAGACAGAGTTGCTTGACTCTTAACGTATTATTAACTCTAAATCACATCTGAAATGGGAGCCCGTGTGAGGAGGATTTAGATAAGGACACATCAAAGAAAAAAACACAGTCTAAAAATATTTGGTTCAAAATCTCATTCACAATGTGCCAAGTATTATTTTCCTTGACATGCTCTCTTGCCTGCCTTTGCAAAACCATAATCACAATAATTTCCCAATCATATTCAATGGGGAAGAGGGTGGAGGTTTCAGGACCCAGCTGGCAGATCTATAGAAATCGACCAAAGTCTGGTTCAGAGAACCTCAGAATCATGAGATTCTAGAGTGAAAGGCAGTAAGGGTCATCCAAGTGAACTTCTCTATTTTTAGAAACTTGGAGACTGAGACTCCAAAATGAAGGTGTTTCTTGCTGAAGGTCACATGGTACTTTAATAGAAAAGCTAGATGTCCTGGGGCACCTGGCTGGCTCAGGGGTTGAGCACCTGCCTTTGGCTCAGGGTCGTGATCCCAGGGTCCTGGGATCGAGTCCCACATAGAGCTTCCCATGAGGACCTGGCTTCTCCCTGTGGCTGTGTCTCTGTCTCTCTCTGTGTGGCTCTCATGAATAAATAAATAAAATCTGAAAGAAAGAAGAAAGAAAGAAAGAAAGAAAGAAAGAAAGAAAGAAAGAAAGAAGAAAGAAAGAAAGAAAGAAAGAAAGAAAGAAAGAGAAAGAAAGAGAAAGAAAGAAAAGAAAGGAAGAAAGAAAGAAAGAAGAAAGAAAGAAAGAAAGAAAGAAAGAAAGAAAGAAAGAAAGAAAGAAAGAAAGAAAGAAGAAAGAAAGAAAGAAAGGGCAAAGCTAGATGTCCTAACTCCTGTACCAGTCCTGTCCTGACTCTATGACACTCTCTCATCTACTGTATTATCCTTCCAACAAATATTCATTGAACATTCATCATATGCCTTTTAGAAATCCAAAAATGAAGCATGGAACTCTTACAGAGCTAGCAGTTGGGTAAGGAGAAGCACTGGTATACTGAGGATTATAAGAACAGACGTTAAGTGATACACGGCCCTACAGGAGATACAGGCGCTAAAAGAGAGAATCAGATGCATGAAATTCAAACTTCTCTAAAAATAAGACAGATTCTGTAAACAAGTGAAAGAAGCTGTGTGTGGTGGAAGGGATTAGAGAGGATGAGGCAAACAGAGAACCCAGAGCATTTACACTGTCCCCAAGAAGGAATGCGGGCCCAATTTTCTTTTTCCCCAAGAGAAACTAAGCATCTCAATTTTTCTGTAGAGTGGTCATGTTTTTAAATGATGTCAATGAAGTAAAATTGTTTTAAAATTCTAATTGTGTATGTGCATTGCAGGGGAAAGGGAGGAATGACCAGGAGACGAGAGAAAAGGGATAGACCGGAAAGGGGACGAGGTGGCCCTCGGACAGAGGGTCAAACGCCAAGCATGCTGGCAGCTGAGCTCACACAGTTGTCTCTCTCCTTGGGATCCTGTTGTGTTCCATATTGATTTCTTTGGCTTTGTTTTAGAGTAAGGTGATTCTTGCGCCAGCTATCGTGCATGTGTTTTCATTGTCTCAATAATAACTGGCACATTTTCTGACCTTGACAGACTTCATGGGTACCCCGTGTCCTACCATTTGCCTTTTTCTTTCAGATTGAGATATGAAACATCGCTGCTGCTTTTGTGCTACCCCTTGAAACCTTAGGTGGGCCGTGAATCTCTTTTGTGACAAGTGAGTATTGAAACTGTTGAGCAGATGGGAGTTGGTTAGAAATCATAAAGAACAGAGAGAAGCCAGCCATGAATTACGGTTGCCAAGAAATCCTCCCGTTATTCTGTATTAAGTAGCATGGAATATACTGGAAAACCCAGAATACTGAAAGAATAATGGAGTTCATTGTTTTTGTCCTTTTGCCAAAGAATAGTAAAAGCTTTTTGATAGATTTTAAGCACCTGCTTTCCATCTCTTGAAACAGAGTGCAGGAATGGGAAGAGCACAGGATGGGGACTGGTTGGCACTCAGGTCTTTTTACCACGCACAACAGGAGTAGCTGCACCACTGAAATGTAGAGTCTTGTGCAGTAAGGACACTGCAGAGGAGACATAGATTCTGTCCTTTAGGGTCCTTAAAAAAATACAACACGTGGAGGCATGAATGCTATTTCAGCCACACGTTGGTAAACAGGAGAGAGAAATTGTGTTGCTCTTAGATCAGATCAAGGAAAGCACAGAGTAATTCATTATGGATGATTTTCCCATTTCCATAATTGTTCTGTTTGTCAATGGAGAAACCACGTGACCACTGGGATAAAACATTTATTGAGTACTTACTGTGTGCACGGCATTGTCTCCTTGCTGAGATTTGTCAGATGAACAATGTAGTTCTTGACATATACCATGGTCGACTTGGCCTAGGAAATGCCATTGCTTCTTCCTAAAATGCCATTCCCTTCTATTCATTCTTCAGATTTCAGCCAAATAATCTCCTGCTTAGGAAGCCTTCCTGACCCTGCAATGCTGGAATATAAAGGGAGTAACTTACTACATTTCAAGGAATCAGCAAGAACTTTGCAGAGAAGATAGACATATTTGTTGGGTTGGGTTTTTTTTTTTAATATTTTACTTATTTATTAGAGAGAAAGAGAGGGAAAGCATGAGCATGGGGGAGCGGCAGAGGGAGAGGGAGAAGCAGACTTGCTGCTGAACAGGGAGCCCGGCAAGGGACTCCATCCCAGGGACCCTGGGATCATGACTTGAGCCGAAGGCAGATGCTTAACCATCTGGGCCACCCAGGTGCCTCTTGTTGGGACTTTAGACATCATCTAATTCATTCAGTAAAGATTTCTTGAGGGTCCACTCAGTGCCATATGCTTTTCAAGTCAGTAGGAATATAGTACAGAACAAAACTGCCAAGTTCTCTGCTCCCAGAGTTTGCAGAGTAGGGCTAGAGAGACAGGAAGGAAGGAAGGAAGGAAGGAAGGAAGGAAGGAAGGAAGAAAGAAAGAAAGAAAGAAAAAAAAATTAAAAAAAATAAAAATAAAAAAAAAGAAAGAAAGAAAGAAAGAAAGAAAGAAAGAAAGAAAGAAAGAAAAGGAAGGAAAAGGAAGGAAGGATGGAGGGAAGGGAGGAGAGAGAGGGGAAAGAGCATCTTAGGTAGTGATAAGTGCCATATGAAAATAAAGCAGTATTATATGAAAAGGTGTGAATAAAGGCAAAAACAAGTAAAACTTTTCCACAGCAAAGCTCAACCAAAACTGTATAATGTTCTTAACCAAGTCTACTCAATTCTCAACCTTCCTGCTTATGGGAAGTGTCAAAGCTGTGTCCTGAAGGATGATTTCTCCAGTTGGGCAGGGCCTTTAGTCCTCTGTTGGTTTGTTTGTTCATTTTTTCCTCTTTCCACTCCGAACTTCCTGAATTTTTCCACAATGCACTCAACAAGACCCCTTCTTCCCTGCTTATTTAAGCCTAAAATCAAACTCGAAACCTCTTAGAAAACCACCTGTATCCCTTTTTGCCTCCATAGCCAAGTGATCTAGGAAAATAAAAGGAAATAAAGAAGAAGGTGGTCTGTTTAGGCTTAGAATGAAAAGAATGGATTCCAAGAGTGGACGGTCACAGCAGGCACTGAGGCAACACTCTTCCTCCCAGATGGGAATGACGACTCTGGGAATGCCTGGTCTTTGGGCTCTCCACATGGATCTTTGGCGGCACGAGATGACTGGCAGTCCAAAATTCTCCTGCAAAACTATGTAACTAATAAGGAATTTAGATGTTGGTCAACCCAGACTACATATTACAGTTTAAAAATATTTAGCGGAAGCATTGATGTGTCAACAGGGTTGTCAAAATTCTCTCTTTGACTGAATGCGAGCCTAGTCAATGCAGGCATCTCATGATTCACACCCATAGGCTCTGTGGTGATGTTCTGTAAAAATCCCCAAATTCAGTAGAAGAACTCTGGATGCTTAATGCATCAAAGTCCACTCACACTTACTGCTCTGCAAGCTGTGCTCTCCCAATGGCCATGCACAGGTTGTAGGTACTTGGACTAACAACAGGTCATCTCCATCGTCTGAAACATCACTGAGCATGAATTATAACACCCACTATTCTAGCTTCTGCATCATGAAGGCAAAATTTAAAAAAAAAAATCCAGTTTCGTGGTGGATTTCAGGTGCTTACATCACATGTAGCACTTCTCGATATGCAACTAACCCCGCTTTTCAAAAGTTTGTGCTACAACCACTTGGCTATATTAGGATCTGTTTTCACTGATGGAAATCAATCGGAAAAGAATCTTCACTTCTATGAAAAAGGTGAGGAGCAAACACAGGGCCCAGCCTCAGTCTGGCAGCCAGCTGTTCCAGAGGCAGTGCAGGCTGGGCCTGAGCAGTGAGCGAGCTGTGCGAGGCTCCTTCTTGGGCCCAGGGCCTGTTGCAGCACCCAGCCGCCATCACCCCACACCCCCCATCGGGGAGCCTCTGCACTTTATCTTGATTGATATTGTCCATCCATAAGCAAGATGCATCCTAAGGTACCAGACAAGCGTAAGATGGGTGAATTTGGGGGTCTGGGAATGCTTAGAACTTTTCTACCTATATATACCAGTAGTGATTGTCTCTTCATTTTAGCCACTTTGGCTTACCCAAGGTTTCGCAGGTGTGCTCCACTTTTGGAGAGCAAGGGGCAGCCTCGAACTTGCTGCTTCCACCTTGGACTTTTTAGGTGAGCAAACAGGTACTTTAAGACATCTGTCTTGTTTCACTACAGCCCAATGACAAGTGCACATCATTTATTTATTTATTTATTTATTTATTTATTTATTTATTTATTTATGTATTTCTTTCGAGAACAGGAGAGGGAGGAGCAGAGGGAGAGAAAATCTCCAGCAGACTGTGTGCAGAGCCCGATGGCAGGCTGGATCTCACAACCCCGAGATCATGACCTGAGCTGAAACCAAGAGTCAGATGCTTAAACGACTCTCCCACCCAGGCGCCCCAACAAGTGCTTTCCTATTTATTCATTCACCCAACAAGTAATGAAAACCTCCTCTGTAATGTGGCTCTGTGCTAGTTGCTGGGGTGCAGTGGGATTTAATTTTGAATTGGGAAGATACTAGTCAAATAATTGTACACCCCAAAATCAAACTACCAGTACAATGGTTACAAACATAGGACGTATGGTGCTTTAAGAACCAGTGATAGGGACTTAGACAGAGTCTGGAGAGTCTCAGAAGTCTTCCTGGAGGAAGAAGTAAGTGATGTGAGACTTAAGGGCGTTCACTGGGCTAATGGAGGGCAGCTGGGAGTGGGGTTGGGGAAAAGAGCTCCAAAAAGAGGAGACTGCATACAAAGTCCCTGCACTGAACAGGGTTTCAATCAAAATGAACCCTTGGATGCAAATGATCATTCTGAGATCAGACTGGAGTGGCAAGTTGAGGCCAGACCGCATGGAATCCAATTGGCCACTTTGGATATTTTGGTCTTTATTCTAAGAATCATAGGAAGCACTTAAAGAATTTGAAGCAGAAGCATGGCCGGGCATTGAGATAATTTTTTTGTTAAGTGTGCCTTATCGTACATTTTAATACAAATGAATAAAATCCTGTTTTGCTGTGCTGTAAGGGGGGGTAAGTCGGCTTTCCCACTGAAACTGTTTCCTTGCTGGTAAACATGATCTTCTCAATAGTTGTTGAAGTTGTGAACATGTTACTCCATTTTGGATCAGCATAGAGCACCTCGCTCAGTGGAGATAAAGATCTGCTATACCTCAAAGATGCGAATATATTTTGAAAAGTAAAAAAAAAAAAAAAAAGTCCTAGAATGCATTTATAGGGAACGACATAACTTATGAAAACATGATAGACTGGCGTATGTGACTTGGGGCCTAACCAATCAGAATGAGGTTGGCACCACTGCAGACCAGTGGAAGGTGGCACTTCCAGAGTGCCGGTTTCCCCAGTTAGCATACAGGTCTACTGGGCAGACTGGGAGACATACTGACCCCTGTGTCCTACAGCGCGTGCAGCACTGACTGCAAATTGTCACATGCAGACCATTAGGTATCCCCTACCCCTGGCAAAGACCTCTGTGAGTGAGATGCTGAGATAAACCTGCTGGCGGGGAACAAAGGCTGAGCTGGTGAGAAAGATATGTGCCTTCCAGCCCCATCCCATCTGGCTTTCTTGCAGGTGTCTCTTAGCTTCTAGAGGAAATAAGAAAGCAAAAGCTTTTTAAGTGTTCATATACAATTTCTCTTGGTAGCGGAAACCCCCAAATGCCAAACTGGGGTCCTTGGTTTGACCTTAGTAGTATTTCCATACACTAAAAAAGTCATGCCTTTTGAAATTCCATTTTTTTTTTTTTACACCAGATGCAGAACTGCTTCTCTGGACACATTTTAGCTTTATTTGTTTGTTTGTTCATTTGTTTTCTGTTCCCTCATCAGCCTGACCTACAAATGTTGGTGTGGCATCAGTTTTGGATGCCTTCTCTTATTCTCCTAGTGAACTCACTCAGTCTCACGGCTTTAAATGCACTGATCAAATGTTGAAGACTCTCAAATTTATATCTCTCGCCAAGATTTTTCCCTCTGAACTGTAAACTCATAAATCCAGCTGTCCGATCAACCACTCTGCTTAGATGTTTAATAAGCATCTCAAACTGCACATGGGAAAAGCTGAACTTTTTTTCTTCCCTCCTCAGTCAAGACAATTCATTATTTCAGTTGCTCAGGCCAAAAACCTTTGACTCTTTTATTTCATAAGCTATTATGATTTATTAAAACATTCTGGCTCTGCATTCTAAATATATCAAAAGCCAAATCACTTCTTACCACTTAACTAGTGTCCCTGCTTCTGGCTTTCCCCTTTCAGCCTGTTCCCAGCACAGTTACCAAACAGATCCTGATAAAACATCTATCTGACCGTGTGGTTCCTCCACTCAAACCTTCCCATGGCTTCTCATCTAATTTAGCCCAAAAGCTGACTTCTTTAAAGTGATCTAGAAAGCCCTTGAAGAGGTGCTTCTACACTGCTTCCTTAATCACACTTCTACTCTTCTTCCCTGGTTGACTCCGCTCTAGCCCATTGGTCCCGTGGCTGTTTCTCAAATACGTTAGTTCACTCTCACTTCAGCACTTGTTTACCCTCTCTGTACTTGGAATGCTCTTCCTCCAAATACCTGAATGGCTCACACCTTCACTTCTTTTAGGTCTTGATTCATATATTGCCTTCTCGGAACCCAGAAATGTTTTTGTGACTGCCCCCTACCCTTGTGCACTTCTTACATGCCAGGCCCCCAGCTTATTTGACTCCTGTAGTCATCATCAACCAACATAATCTATATTTTACTTATTTCTCTTGGGTATTATCTGTTTCTACCAGCAGAATATAACTCCTGCGGGGTGTAGATTTTTGTCTATTTTATGCGCTGTTATTATCTCCATGGCCTAGAAAATTGCCTGACCCTTATTTGCACTCAAAAAATACGTGTCGAACATAAGAATTCATGTTCATAGCACAGTGAGTAAAAATGTCATGGATGCATCCAGGAAAGGACTAGGCAGCAGGTGGAAGTACTTAATTAGGTGAACAAATAGTGCCATAAATAAATATTTTTTAATTGAGGTAAAAATGACCCCTCAAATAGTAAAATTTCGTGATTTGATACATTTGAAATGGTACACCATGGTGATTTGATATGTGCAGACATCGTGAAATCTTAAGAGCATAGTGATGAGTGAATAAAAATAAGATACAGAATATAATCTTTCATAGAGTGACATTTATACAGTTTAAAGACTCATTACACTGAAATAACATCATATTTCTTGCAAGTATCTACCTGTACGAATAAGTAGAATGAAAGGAGAAAATAATAACAAATAAAATAAGAGAGGAAGGTTGTATGGACTGGTGATGGTGCTGTGCCATGAGCTGAACACTGTCAGTTACTCCACTCTTGACACCCAAGGTCTCCAAATTAACTGCACCCAACTGGGAATCACTCTTGACATGATGTGGAGAATGACTTGTAAGATGCAAGAGTCCATGGGGGATGACCAGATACCAGTGCAATTGTCCAGGTGAGATATGGTGATAGGTTGAATTAGAATTTGGAGATGGACGTAAATGGATGCATTTGAAAGGTACGGAGGAGGTAAAAATCTATAGGATCTGATGCTGAACTGGTTCTTGGAAGATAGAGAGATTTCAAAGACAATTCCCAGGTTTCTGGTTCTGATTGCATCATTCACTGGAATAATAGGAAATATTGGTATAGGAATTTCCTCATCATTTTTGGTTGGGTGATATATTTATGATTTTGACCATCTATATGAAATACATTCAGGTACATTCAGGTTCATACAACTAAAAACACACTATTTTTCATTTGATAGGTGCTTGAATTATGCTTTATGGGATTCCTGCTTCATATTTCTTGATTCATTTCAACTTCAGATAATAAGATGAATCGAGTCCAGTAGTACTTTAGATTATGGAAAGTTACTAGATTAAAAAAATTATCTTTAAAGCTTCAGGATTCAGGGCTTTGTACTTTGCAAGGCATTACTTAAACAAATTGAGGGAGTGACAAATGAAGAGCATAGAGTCTGATAACAAAAAATAAAACCCATAGCAATTATTTGCAACTGGCTGAGGTCAATTTAGTTGAAGCATTTTGCAAGAGATAAACATGCACAAATTTAAAATGAAATGTAAAAGTGAATATCTCCAAGTACTGGAATTAATCATTCTTACTCCTGTCTCTCTATTGTATTCTGTACCTTTATGATAGCACTTATCACATTCTGCAGTGAATTATAATTACTGAGGGTACGTGTCCTATGTCTCCTCCTCTAACTGAGCAAAGACGATGTCTCATCTGGTCTTCTACTCACTGCTTGGTACATAATGGTCACTCATTATATGTTTGTTGAACATATTCAACTTTTATTTTTTTAAGTATTTATTTATTTATTTATTTATTTATTTATTTATTTATTTAGAGAGATAGCTGAAAGTGAGTGTGAGCTGGAGGAAGAGCAGAGAGAGAGGAAGAGAGACAATCCTAAACAGACTCCACACTGAATGTGGAGCCTGATGCGGGCCTAATCTCACAACCCTGAGGTCATGACCTGAGCCAAAATTAAGAGTCAACAGTCAGACGATTAGCTGACTGAGCCATCCAGGGGCCCTGAATTTAGTTACCTTTTAAATTTAAGTTAAATTTATCTTTTATTTAATTAATTAATATAAGTTACTGATTTTAACATTTTTAATAGCTAAAAAAAAAGATTCAAGCCAGTTTTCCTAAGAAAATGACTTACAAATGTGAGTTTATATTTTACAAACTTGCTGCTGTACTTACTGCTGCCTTCTGAAGCTGCATTCAAGGAATTTGCCATCTTCCTGTCTTTCTGATTCTTATTCCTTATTCTTGTTGTTATTCTTTTGACCCAATTATATATGAAGAGGTGGTGATGTGACTGTTGTGTCTCAGCATTTACTGCTGATACCTGAAAAGCAGATCTTAGGCAAGAAATGATGATATAAGTCTGTGTTAGCAGAAGCTTGAATTTTGCTAACCATGTAAAAGAAGAAAACAGGTAAATTTGTGTGTGAAATTCCTGAGATTAGTGATCAATAAATCTTCAGTTTACCAATCCTCTCCTGCACACTACTTTTTCCCCCTCACATCATTCAGCAAATACGTATGAGTATTTTAGGCAGTTGGGACACATCAATGAATAAAACAGATCAAAATCCCTGCCCATATGGAGCTTATACTCCAGTGGAGGGAAATAGATGAAATAAAATAAGCTGCACACACACACACAATGGACAGAAAGAGAAGAGAGAGGATATACAGATGCATATGTTGGGTGGTGGTAAGTACTAGGGAACAAGAGTAAGTAGGCCAGGGTAAGATGGGTTCAGAGCATGAAGGGTGTGGACAGGCAATTTGCATTATGAAATAGGGAGGTTAAGCTAGGTCATCCTGTGAAATTCAGACCTGAACAAAGCTTTGAACAATCTGCAGGAATTCATCAAGCAGTTGTCTGGAGGAGGGAATTTTGGAAGGAGGGCAGAGCTAGCAAAAATGCCTGATATTTTTGAGGAACGATATAGAGGACAGTGTGGTCCAGAGAAATGGGCTAATGGAGCTGTGGGGCACTGCAAGAAACTTGGTTTTTACTCTAGGTGGAGAGTCATTACAGGGTTGTGAGCGGGGGAGTTACACAATCTGACTTGTACTTTTAAAGATTCTGGCTACAGTGTTGAGAACCGACTCTGGATGGGGAAGTTCCAACAGCACTTCAGGTGAGAGATGGTGGCCCAAATCAGAATGATGGTAATGTAAGTAATGGAAAGTGGTCAGCTGCTGGATATATTTTTGAAAGTGGAGTCAACCGAATTTGCTGACATACTGCATGTGGGATGTAAAAGAAATAGTGGATCTGGGGGTCACTCGAATGTCTACAGCTCAAACAACTGGCAGGGTGGAGCTGTCAATAAATTCAGATGGGGGGCTGAATGTGGGGGCGGGGTGGTCAGGAGTTGAGGTGGGGATGTGCTGGGCCTGAGATGTTACTCATCTGAGATCCTACCTTAATACTTCTTAGTTGAGTTAAGAGCTTCGAGACTACAGTAAATACAATATTGGTTGGTCCAGTCAATACCATTTCTTTGCAAACTGAGGGGTTCATTTGTCAAAAGGATTGGATGACTTGTACCGGGTTACACAGATGGCATTGTTGTCATGAACAGTTGTTCTTTTCAACTGCAGTCTAGGCATTAAATCATAGGAAGCTCAGAATATCCGGGCCTATTTAAGGGAAAACCTGCCAGGGGTAATGATTCCAGTCACTCGAGACGGGGCTTATAAAAACAAACAACAACAACAAAAAAAAACAAAAAACAAACAAACAAAAACCTCCCTTGTAATGAAGACCTATAACTAACACTCATTAAGAGTTTGCAACATGCCAGACACACTGTCCCAGGATCTCACTTAAGGCTTAAGCGGCTCCAGGAGCTGGATGCTATGACTACTATCTCTATTTTACAAAAAAAGGAAAAGAAAAATCACACAGATATGCTAGGGAATTTGCTAGTCAGGGCAGAGCTGGGATTTAAACCCAGCATTCTGAGTCTAAAGGTTTGAGCCAATAAATAAATAAATAAATAAATAAATAAATAAATAAATAAATAAAAAGGTTTGAGCCATACTTTCTTCCTTCAAGTACCTACTTCCTTTAAGTATTCGAACCCTATATAGCTTCAGTGGGTGCTCAGAAGGGTAACTGTGAAAGCTGGTCTCCACATCTTTTACAGCAGTTGACTTTGGGACAACGGATGCTGAGCAATCATGAATACACTGGCACTCAGGGAAGATGGGGGCAGGTGTGGGGGGGGGGGTTGGCGGCTACAGAGTGAAGAAGAGTTAAGGAAGGGCCTGGGACAGGAAGATTAGGACTGCCACTTTTCAAAGACAAATTTCCCAACTTAATTCCAAGACTGATTCTTTTTTTTTTTTTTTTTTTTTTTTATGATAGTCACACACACACACACAGAGAGAGAGAGAGAGAGAGAGAGGCAGAGACACAGGCAGAGGGAGAAGCAGGCTCCATGCAGGGAGCCCGACGTGGGACTCGATCCCGGGTCTCCAGGATCTGGCGCCCAGTCGCCAAACCGCTGCGCCACCCAGGGATCCCCCCAAGACTGATTCTTTTCTGGAGAAGCCCTGTTCCAAATAAAAACCCCAGGAAGATGTTTGAACACCAAGTGATTAATTTAAAGGCACATTAAAGGCATGTTGACCTTATGCATCAGAAGATGAGTTGCTAAAAAAAAAAAAAAAAAAAAAAAAAAAAAGATGAGTTGCTTAAATTTGCCTAGAAGGAGGAATTTTTACCATGATTTTATTGATGGTAGAGTTGATGGCCTGGAATTTCATTTAAAATGTGCCAGCAGAGACTAAACTACACTCTATTGGCACTTACACAGCTAAGCGAAGTAGTGGACTCGCTGGTGTTCTTCAGCTACACTGGCTGTGGTACAGAGCACAGGGCACTTCCCGGGCAAGCCTGTGTCCACCGATTGGCTGTGGTGCTATGGCAGTGTCCACTTCCTCTGGACGTGAGATGAGGGCACTCCGGGCAGTAAGCGTGGTGCATATGTACACCTTTCTTCTCTCTAGGACTTGCTCACCTTCAGAGAGAGGAGACACGGCCTCCTCAACTCAATCCCAGAGTGATGGTTCCTGAAACCCTTGGACTATATGGAGATGAAAAATGGCTGAGATGTTTTGTGTCACTACACCTTCTGGCATCTTTTATTTTTAGAACAAAAGAACCATTGTGGTTATCAATGGGCTTTATTTCTCTGGCTTCATTTGTCTTCCTTCTGTGGTGAGGTTTTGTCATTTTCACGTCTAAGTGATTGAAGAGCCCTTTTTTCAAGGCCTTTGTCTGCTACCTGGTGGTCACATAGAGGATTACACTTGCAAGCCCTGGAAAGCCATTCGAATTTCCAGGCCACATTAAGAAATTATATTTCAGATTTGCATTCGGAAGTTCATTGTCTCTCATTTTATCAACAGGTCGATCCTGCATTAGGTTACATCACTGTTTTCTTGATTTCACTGAAGGTTTTAAATGACTCTTTTAATCTATAATGTATATCCTAACGTGTCTACAAGTCTTTATTTGCTTCATTTCAAGGGTGCAGAGCTAGAGCCTGGGAGGTCAGTTGGTAGGAAACAAAAAAGGGGAGAAGCAAGATTAAGAGTCATCCCTAGAAGAGAGAGGAAGGACTGGTGTTTCATGAGATGCTTCCCAATTGCTGGAGTGACAACACCAAGGCTTTCCTCTGGTTCCTTTTCTTTCTCTTTAACACACACACACACACACACACACACACACTGAATGGTGATTCAGTTTCCTCTAAGAATAAAGTATGAGCAATGGCTTTATGTTTAAGTGAAATTCCAATTTCTTCATTCAATCCCCAGAGTGGATTGATGTCTCCATTTCTAGTGGAAAAGAGACCTACTTACACCTTTGGAATTTGCTACTCTTCCAAGTCTTTACCATCACCACCATGGAAAAGACAAAACAAAGTCCAAACAACCTTAGGACCCCAATTTCATCTACGGCTTCCTCCCCACTATTTTGTAACTAATGACAATTCTCATTGACTTTACCATGCTTCCTTTTATTAGAAATAGTTCTCAAGATATATCTATATATCTTTTTTTTATTATTATTTATTTATGTAGTCATACAGAGAGAGAGAGAGAGAGAGAGAGAGAGGCAGAGACATAGGCAGAGGGAGAAGCAGGCTCCATGCACCGGGAGCCTGACGTGGGATTCGATCCCGGTCTCCAGGATCGCGCCCTGGGCCAAAGGCAGGCGCCAAACCACTGCGCCACCCAGGGATCCCTATATCTTTTGTTAAGAGAAAAAAAAAAAATCCAGGTGCCACTTGTATTGCAAACCCTGGCCAGAGAAAGGTAAGCCACGACTCGAGTTTTTATATAACAGCTCTATGTTCTGTGGGAAAAGGAACATGTGTTTGACTTTCTTTGTTCAGTAATTTCCAGTCAAGGTATGCATGACCATGACATCTTTATAGTGTATTTCTGTCCAATATGAAATAAGAAATGCAAATCTCTTAATGCTATGTCGAGTGTGATCCCTCTCTAAAATTATGTTTGAAATGAAAATTGTTAACCCAACAGCTTGCTTTTTTCCTGAACATACAAATTTCTGAAAATTTCTCAGCGTAAAACCATGACAGACTTCTATCTAGTGGCCTCTTCAGTTTCTTTGCAGGCTGGGAAAGCCAACTCCTCTCTCAGGAGTTTTTATGCTTCTCTCTGACCTGAATCAAGCACTCAGCTAGATGGAGCAGGAGGTAAGGAAGACTGCTGAGGAGATTTCATTTTAGATTTGGGTAATTCTGCATGAACGCCACTGTGTTGGGTGCCCTGCAGTTGGTGTTCTGACCAACCGGCTTAGACTGGAAGTTCCAATGACCCCCACCAAGGTTTCCATTAATTTGCTAGAGCAGCTCACAGAACTCAGAGAAATATTTTATTTACTAGCTTTCTGGTTTATTATAAAAGGATACAACTCAGCAAGGGGCACCTGGGTGGCTCAGTCAGTTAAGTATCTCCCTTCGGCTTAGGTCATGATGCCAGGGTCCTGAGATCGAGTCCCCCATGAGCTCCTTGCTCAGTAGAGATCTGCTTCTTCCTCTGCCCTTCTCCTTGCTCATTCTCTCTCTATCTCAAGTAAAAAAATAAAATAAAATCTTTAAAAAATAATAATAATAAAGGATACAAATCAGGAACAGCAAGCATAGGGCAAGGGTGGGGAAAGGGCAGGGAGTTTCCACACCCTCTTGGAACACACCACTCTCCCTCATCTCCATATGTTCACCAATGGGAAGCTCTCTGAATATTGTCCTTTTAGGATTTTTATGGAGGTTTCCTTACATCAGCATAATCGATTACATCATTGGCCCCTGGAGACTGAACTCAATCTCCAGCTCCTCCTCCCTCCTGGGAAGGTAGAGATAGGTCTGAAAATTCCAACTTGCCAATCATGTAGTTGGCTCCACCAGCAATCAGTTCACATCCTTAGGTGATCTAGGGATTTGCTAAATGTCACTTAGCACAACAAAAGACACATATTGCTCTCATCCCAGGACATTCCAAGGGTTTTTAGGAGCTTTGTGCCAGGAACAGACCAAATATTTCTTTTTTAATTTTTTTATTATTTTTATTTTGTTTAATATTTCTTATTTTAAATAAAAATATCACACAGGGCTGTTGCTCTGATTGGTTCAATTTTGAAGCAGATCCATTGCTGTGATTGGACTTTATTCAAATGTGAGCATTCACAATAGGGTAAAATCAGTTTAAACTTAGAATGTAAGAGAATTATTGTATGTTCACTAATTTATTGAAAATCTCTATATCCTATGGTATAAAGTTTTTAATTTTTTTTAAATTTCTCCCTTGCAGTCCTTTTTGGCAGTATCTTGGGTAGATTCCACACTTTTCTGCTTGCTTTTGTCTATTGAAATTAAATCTTGGTTCTATTTAAAACTGCAATCTTTATATTTGATCCAAAGTTCTTCTGCAGAGTGTACATAAGCTGTGCTGTTTGTAAGCATGGAAAATTTTTACCTTCTTTCCTTCTAGGTTCTCTGATTGTTCTAATAATTAGATTGACATGTGACAGATTAACAGGAGAAAATCAAATGTAATTTAGTCCATATGGGAGCCCCAAATATGTGAGACTCCAGGGCAAATTAGGCAATTGAGGCTTATATGCCATCCAGAGCTAAGGAATGGGATAGGGCCCATTAGGAGGAGGAGAGTAATTCATAGGGTAGTAAGAAAAGCAGATGTTTGGTAATTAGATGTTTGCCCTGCCTTACAGATAGGTCTTATAGATAAAAATTTATCTCATAATAGCTCTCTTTCTGGGCTAGGCCCCATGTCTAAATTCCTTTAGGTAATTAAGGGAGAGGTAAAAGTTTTTCTTGAGTTTACTGGGTCTTGATTGCTTTGAACTAAATATAATCATCACGCCAAAGTGACGTATTCTGGCAAAACCTGCTCCCTTTCATGTTCAAAGTGTGGTCCATGGATTCTTTCTGGCCCATGAAAATTTACTACTGGTGGGGGGCAAAATAAGTGAGAATCAGCATTTAGAAGCTTATATAACAACTTGACATTGAGGTAACATCCAAGTTCTTTGAAACCCCTCCTCTAAATTTTATCCTTCATCACATAGACCTGTTGGTACCATCGAGAACCCTCCTCTGGGTACCCTGAGGGCCACAGGGAACTGGAATGGAGCAGAGATTTGTCCCCATCTTCTTCCCTGGCACCATGTTCCCTTCAAGCCTTGCTGCTACAGGCCCCGGAGGAGGCTCCTTGTCTTTGGTCTCCTTGTTCATGTGTGCTCCCACACCCAAGGGACACATCTCAAAGCTCTCCTAAGAAGCCTCTCATCACTTGCAGCTACAGAAGCAATGGCAACATGGGGAACAATGTATTTCCACAGCACAGCAATCATTCAGCAAGGGAGTGAGTTTCCAGTGATGTTTTCTTAAAGCTGCTCCTACATCTCTATGAGAGATTGTCTTGAAGCTCTCCTCTCTCACATGGCTTGGGCCAGAGGGGAGCAGAGGCAGAGATGGAAAATTTTCTAAAAAAAATATATCCTCTACAACCCTCTGTCTCTGTCTCTCTTTTCCTCTCTCTCCTGTTGTAATGTTTGGTGGTTGGGTAGAAGTTGAAGTGAATGGGGCTGAGTCTTCCCTTAGGAAGTTGAAAGCCGTCTTCGATTCTGGTAGTATTTGGTAAAGTCTGATTTCAGCCTCAAGCCTTAACCATAATTCTGGTCAATGGAAAAGAAATCCTGTCAACATCCCATTATATCTGCCTCAGTAGATTGCATTCTGCATGGGAGGAAGAGATTGAAACCAACTGTGATGGTTAATTTTATGTGTCATCTTGACTGGGACAAGAGATGTTCAGATAGCTGGTAAAATATTATTTCTGGGAGTGTCTGTGAGGATATTTCTGGAAGGGATTTAGCATATGAATCAGTAGACTGAGTAAGATCATTCTCACCAATGCAGGTGGATGGCATTCAGTCCTTTAAAGGCCTGAATAGAACAAAAAAGGCAGAGGAAGGGTGAAATTGCTCTCTTGCTGGAATTGGGACATCCATCTTCTCCTGCCGTTTGACATAGGCAGTCCTGGGTCTCAGGAGGCCTCAAGGCCTCCAGAGTCAGACTGAATTATACTATCAGCTTTCCTGGTTCTCCAGTTTGCAGATGGCAGATTGTGGGACTTCTCAGCCTCCATAGTAACATGAGTCAATTCCTATAATAAATCTTTACTATTATCTATCTATCTATCATCTATCTATCTCCCATTGGTTCTGTTTCTTTGGAGAAACCCTAATACATTATTCTGTTAGTTGTTATATTCTACATGGACAGCTGGGAAGCCAAGTAGCAATTATGCAAAGTAATCTGACTTCTGATGAGGCACAACAGCCCAGAGTTCAGGGAATTCTTGGCCTTGGACTCAACTATGTTTCCTTTTCTAATAATAAGCTACATCTAGACCTCCATATGCAGGTAGTCCATTTCACTAAAATTAAAGATATCATAAAAATTAAATGTGTCAATATATGTTAGGCTCTTAGAACAGTGCCCAGCACATGGTTGGCACTTAGTAAATGTTAGCCGTTAACTATAGCTTTGTCTACCCAGGACACTTTTTCAATCATCTTATTTTTGTAAAAGCATTGAAAGATAGCTTCAATTTTAAAAGATTGAAAAATGGTTGTTTTCTGTCCCTCCCTATATCCGTCTTTTGCATTGAACTTCTCCTACCAAGAGGTAGAGACTTTTCCCAATCCTTGAATCTCTGCTGGCCTTGTGACTTGTTTTAATCAATAGAATGTGGTGGAAATGCCACTGTGTCTGTCTGAGGCAAGTTCTCAAAGGGCTTTCTACCCTCTCTTCAGTTTTTTCTTTTGTCAAGAGAACAGGGCCAAACTAGGCTACTGGAGAGGAGGATTCCTTAGGCACCTCAGTTAGAAGTCAGCCACCCCTTTTCAGGTAAGCCACTGAGAAGATGTGCAACTGACTCTAGAAGCCCAGCCAGCCACACCCAGGAGACTACCTCTCTGAGCCCAGCCTACACTGGTGGACTTCAGAATTAAGAACTAAATAAATAATTCTTGTTTTAAGCCTGAGATTTGGGATAGTGCTCCTCCTCCAGTCAATGACTATCTCAATGCTACTTTAGACTCTTTCCATACCTGTCAAGTTCCATTTGACTTTTAACAGTCATTTCAACTGAAATATCTTCTAAGAAGATTTTTCTCATTTCTTCAGGCAATGTGTTGTCTCGTTTGTAAATGGACCCTCATTTTTGTATTGTGTTCCCTTTATAGTTTTTCTCTTAGCTTGCCTCATAGTAGAACTGTTTGTATGCTACTTATACTGGTTTCTTTATAGCCAGTAAGTGAACACTCAGGAGACATGAGGATGTGACACAGACCAAGCCACTCATTCCACTTTTTCCCATAGTGATTTTACCCAAGAGGGCCAAGCAGGGCCATTCAGAGTATGCTTTTACAATGTAGACTCTGCAGAAAAGAGTTTAGTTTCCCTTTTAGATTAAGAACTATAAGGATCTAGGTCTCATGCTATACAAGATTAGGAGAGGAACACATAGGAGAGAGGAACTGAGTGCAGGGGAGAAAAAAGGGCCACAAACAAAGAGAAGAGAGAAGCAGAGCTGGGGGAAGGGAGAAAAAGTTATGGAAGAGGTGAAAAAAAGAGGTGAGAAACCTACTGACATCAAGACTCTGGATCTGGTCTCCTTTGAGTGTGGTTAATACTCTTTTTTACTCCAGCTCTTTTGGATTGTGTTCTGATTACTTGTCACAAGAAAAAAGTCCTTATAATCTTCTTGTGAATTGAAGGTTAACCCGAACTATCATCCCAGTGCATTATCACATCTGGGTAGGTTGACAATATAATGTGTTGTCTAAATTCGGGCACTTCTAAGAGTTAAAGGGAGTGCTCTTAGTAATGATTTTGAGAAAACAGGTATTAACTGAGACTGGCCCTGAGTTTAAAAAAAAAAACTTTTTTTTTTTTTCAGAAAAAAAAAAAAAGTGAGCCTGGATCTGCAAAGCTAAGGACCAGACATTGAGAAGTTGTGTAACAAAAAATCCAGGTATGGACTCTCTCCGGGTCTCCTTCCATGCCTGCTAGTCTGCATCCCACTCTTCCAGCCTGTTTAGATACAACACAGTAAATGGACAAGAGCCCACAGGAAGTTTATTAGACAGGTAGCAATTAGACTCTTTGAAACTATGTTGTATTCATGTAAGATATTTCCTACTGGGTTTTCTTTCTATCTTGTGGGGAGAAATAAATTAATATCATCTTTAAATTAGATGTTGAATACGTTTGGTATTTAAATGCCATACTCAGATAAAACTTTGTGTTGACCATACAAAAGAACACAATGTGTGATTAGGGCTGGAGAAATTTTTTGATTTCAATTAACTTTTATTTTCCTATAAGAGGTAAAACAGTTGAGACAATATATTTAGTCTCCCAATCCCCCATTGCTGATGTAGTGGCTTGTGGGCTGGGGGAGGCAGAGGTCTAGTAAGGAGTAGGTAGGGCTGTGTTCTAGGGAACAGCGGAAATAGTCAAGACCATTGATACAGGACTGGAGTCCAATCAGTAGTAATATGGTACCCATCTTGTTTGTTCCATTGCTGACTTGAAACCTAATTTTACCCCTTCTTAAAAATGATTTTATTTATTTATTCATGAGAGACACAGGCAGAGGGAGAAGCAGGCTCCCTGCAGGGAGCCCAATGTGGGACTCAATTCCAGATTCTGGTATCACGACCTCAGCCGAAGGCAACTCAACTGCTCAACTGCTGAGCCACCCAGGCATCCCCCTATTTTTATCCTTTACCATTTCTTCCCATGTAATATGCAACCAAATAAATACATGGGAATAAACCATCAGTCAAGTCATTATATGTATGTGTGTGTGTGTGTGTGTGTGTGTGTGTACAGGGGGTGGGGGTGGTGATGATATCTAAAATATTTACATCAACCTTCACATGCATCCTGAGAGCAAAAATCAGATCAGAAAAAGAACTAAGAAATAAGTGATAAGAATTAATACTATTATCTTTACTTTTTTTTAAATAAAAATGCCCAGAAATTAGCAATTTTTTCTCTTTTAAAAGAGTTTGGTATTGAATGCTCACCTCAGGTAAATTTCATGGGTGAGCTATTGAGATAGACCCCAAAATAATCCAGAAGCCATTCTGTGAAGTTGAAAAAGTGAAAGGTAATTCCTCATAAGAAAGGTTAAGCACCCACTCCATAGATAATTACCAACTGCAGGGCAAATTAGGATGATAAGGGCCCAAGTACATATACTATAAGAGAAGCTAAGAACCAAAGAGTGGTACAAATACCACAATGGAGTTGGATAATGGCATAGATAACATCAGGCTTGGAGAAATTAGAGAGAGCTTCTTGGAAGAGGGACAATTTGAAATGAACCTTAAAATTTGAGCAATTCTCTTCAGGCATAGAGGAAGGAAAGAGTCACCTCAGAAATAATCAAAAGCTCAGGGACAGTTTCCAGGGGTAGGTAGTGGTCTAGTTGGACTGCATGATAGAGCAAAGTGGCTAAAAATGCAGTGTTACGTAGTAGGGACACACACATCTCAACCTATACCTCTTCCTAATATTAGCATGGTTCCCCATCCCTACACACACACACACACACACACACACACCACCACCACCACCACCACCACCACCACCACCTCAAGCAAATACTTTGGAATTTGTGGGTCATAATCTGATTGGAATCTTGCTATCTTCGCTATAGAAACTGCTGGTCTCGGTCTTTAATTTCACCTCAAGAAAGAACTTGTAACTTTTTCAGTGTCATGAAACTTATGATTTCGATTTCACAGTCCATGCACTAGATGTCAACAGCATCACGTTTCATGTTCTATATTTTGCACTTGTGGATGGGGGGGCATCTAACGTCTTCCTTCCCCAACACCGTACTAGTGTTTTGGTTCAGACTAAGAATCTGACTGTGTGTGTGTGTGTGTGTGTGTGTGTGTGTGTGTGTGTGTATGTGAGTGAGGATAGTGGATCCCTCGAAGGATTCTGAGCAAAGGAATAACTTCAGAGTGGGGGGAGCTATCTAGTATCTATAATAGGGAAAATTGGGGAGGAGTGTTAATTGTGAAAACAGTTGAAGGTTCACAAAAGTCCTGCTGAAAAACACTAAGGTTCTATGCCTGGGTAGGAAGGGTGAAGCAAGATAGTTTCAAGACACTTTGCCAAGGTGCGATCTAAAGAATCTAAGACTTGATGTAAATGATGAGAAAGATGACAGTATTTGTAGAGGGAATGGTAATGTTATCAGTAGAAATAAAGGGGACAAAAGGGAGGTAGGGAGATGTTAACCAGTTTGATTTGGGATATAAAGTATTTCTCCACTGGTGTATTTATGTGCAAAGTTAAACTTTCTATGATGTTAATTATTTTGAAGGGGAAGAATAATGATACAAGTTTTCTTAATAAGGCTCCTTGGCTGCCACCAATAGGACCCAGCCCTTAAGTTACATCATGTGCCCATTGAACTGAGAGGGGCAGAGAGAGAACAGGTACAGCACGTGTAGGATCCCTTTTTGTGAATGAATGAGGTGGAAGTTAACAGGAGGTCAGGGAGTTTGCAAATCCCACAGAAGGCGCCAGTTCCTGTTTGCCTCTCAAAATGTCACATCCACCTGTTTGTGGTTCTAACATAAGGCCAATCTCAATTTCTGCCCTTCGTGTTGGCTTTAGAACCTACTCCCTCAACAGTAAGATCCCACTCTATGGTTTGGAATGAAGAAGTACAAGGAACTTGGCTTTCAAATATTCAGGCACCTTCAGCATTTAAAAATCTTTCTATATCCATGTTTTATTTTATTTTTTAATATTTTATTTATTTATTCCTGAGAGACACAGAAAGAGAGAGAGGCAGAGATAGGCAGAGGGAGAAGCAGGCTCCCTGTGGGGAGCCCGATGTGGGACTCGATCCAAGACTCTAGGATCACGCCCTGAGCTGAAGGCAGATGCTCAACCACTAAGCCACCCAGGCATCCATGTTTTATTTTATTAAAGATCTATTTATCTATTTGAGAGAGAGAGAAGGAGAGAGAGGATGGGGGTTGGGGAAGGGCAGAAGGACAGAGGGAGAGGATCTCAAGCAGATGCCACACTGGTCGCCAGGCTCGATCTCATGACCCTGAGATCATGGCCTGAGCAGAAACCAAGAGTCGGACACTAACCCCACTGTGCCACCCAGGCGCGCCTGTATCCATGTTTTAAATGAATTTAAGAGTCATTTGATAATGAAGACAATACTTCCAGTCTTGTGTCTAATACTTTTACTTCCCAGCAGCATAATACCACTTTGGTCAGGTTGAACCACTGCACAATTTTGCAGCTCTTTCAGGAACGTAAAGAAAACAATTGGAAAGACGCGATCACATGCAATGGTGAGAAAATAGTACTATTGCCTGATCTTTCCCCAGAAACGTGAAGTATCCTTGGTTCAGCTCCACACTGTGTATTTATTATAAGCCCTTACAGCAAGGGAGTTTGTTTCTTGTAGCACCAAATAGACACAGTGGCTAACAAATAATTCTGAAAAGTCATTGACATATTTATCAGATGTCAAAAATTTTCTGAATCTGTACTTTATCCATGTCCCTGGCTTGAAGTGTTCTTTCCAAGAGTAAGCTGTGACATAAAATTGTTTTCAGTCCGCTTCTGCCACTGAGGTGGTCTGTTGACCTTAATACTTCACCGCTAGCTTTTCATATACTACAAAGGACTTTTATATACAGTGACTCATGTATTTTAATGACTCATTTGAATGTAATAGTGTCCCCCAGACCACAGATAATGGTTAGACACATGAACTCTTGTGTTACACTGCATGGGTTCAAATCCCCATGTCATCTGCTGTGTGACCCAGACAAGTCACGTATCTGTGCTTCAGTTGTCTTGTCTATAAAATGAAACCTACTAGAGTTGTTGAAGGGATTTCATGAATAGTCTATGGAAAGTACCAAGCACAGTAGAACCTAGTAAGAGCTAAATAAGTGTTAGTTATGAATAAATTATTACTCCTCTATCTTTCTGGGGTCTAACTATGGTGTATGGATAACTGAGCAGTATTTTTGAGTGGTGCATTTAGCAAGCTCATATAAATAGGTGCAGGGGGTCTTTCATGATTTCCACGGAGTTAGGGATTTCATTTCTTCTGTCAGCTGTGAAGAGGGACCCGATGGACAGTAAACTCTACCTATTGCCAAAGCGAGTGTTGAGGAGCTCCTCACAGTAAGCCTCAGGAGGACACTATGTCTGTCTTGTTAGCCGCTGTCTTTCTAGAACCTGGCATATAGTAGATGCACAATATATATTTGCTAAATGAATAAACACATGGAAAAGGCCCGGTGGCTATGTGATTAATCTTTAGCTCAGGTACATTCTCGAAATCAAATAGGAAAGAAGTGATCTTTCGAAAGCAGAAGATTTAGAGCTGTGTCCCCAATTACCGTGAACTCCTCAGAGAGAAGATACTAGTAAATATTGAAGGAGATATTCATAATGTGCTTGATGACATGACTTTTCTTCTTTTATAAAAATTAACACATAATATTTTATAATACTCATAAATGAAGTTGTATGTTTCATTCGCCCTTGCAAAATAACTCAGGGAGCTTTGACAAAGAACTAGAAAGGCTGAGCTTTCTTCATTGTTAAAAACTCCTAATCTCCAAACACTGTCCCTTATCTACATGTCCTCAAATCCTTGAAGCCTTTAAAGTAATTGATTCCAAATTCATGTACCTGAGAATTTATTTATGAAAAAAGAGTCAATTCTGATTCTATGAAATTCAGAAATTACAGTGCCAATTACCATAAATTGGTGAAATTTTTCAGGTTATCTGAAGGCAAAATTCATTTATTTGTCTATCCACCTATCCAATCATTCATTCATTCAACAAATACCAACTGAGCGCCTATAGTGTGGCCAACACCATACCAGATGTCGGAGACCTGGCAGTCCACAAAGCAGTCACGGACTTTTTTCTCATGGAGTTCGAAATCCAGAAAGGGGTGCAGTGGGTAGGACTGCCCCACATTTTGGGAGACATTGCCTAATGTTGGCTTCCCTTGATCTTCAGAGTATGGATTTCTACTTCACAACGCTATCGAAAGCTGGTCTTAGTAACAGGCTGTCCGTATAATAAGCACAAACTAGCCAAAAGGTGAGAAATTCAGGCATGATTCACACATTCACAAATATCTATAGATGTTTCAGAAAACGTAGACAAAACACCCCAACGTCTTGGAGTCCTATAGGCACAGCTGAGTAAAATGAACTGAGATCACATCAGTTTGATTTGTCTCGGTTGAGAACCTCATTTGTAAGTTGTGTAATCCATCTCTAGTCAAGTTCTTCCGAGACAGCCTTGAATTCTTAAAAAGCCCCTGAAAGCTAGATTTTACATTTAGATTTTTAGCATTGTCTTAAAAGACAGTGGTGGTTCACAGAAGGAGAGAATTCCCTATTGATTACATGATTGAGGAAGCACAAAAGTCTGTTATTCTTTCCAAAGTCAATTGTAATTTAAGCTCCTTATCTCCCTGCGGATGTTCTATTTCAAATGGCCACAGAATCAAAATGTAAATGCCCCAAATGGAAAGGTTCAGGTATTCTTTTACCAAGCTATGCTCCACGTGCTGGCCTTCAAAATCACAGCAGGAAAGAGTTTAGAAAAATCTGGCCACCAAAGTGACCAAGGGAAAGAACTCACACTCACCAGGATCATGGAGGAATCATCATTCCAGATTTTCCCCTTAACTCTGAGTATCTAATTTATTTGTGACATTCAAGATGGACATTCACATAGAGCAGCCTGGTATGTTTTCAATATGATTTTGGACAAGTCAGTGGCTCTACCGTGATCATTGATAATAAAGAACTTTAGTACCAGTTGTGGTGATTTCTTTTCCCTTTCCTTCTGGCTTCGGTGAAACTCAGAGAAACACAAAAGGGCCTCTCTAAGTCTTAGGGACAGAAACCTTTGATTAAAACTTTAGGGGAAAGCTTATATTTCAATAACAAGATTTCACTGAAAACAAAAAACAAAAAACAAAAAAACAAACCAAACTGGCCATTTGGTCATTTGTATGTAGGACCAGTGCAACATGTAATCTGTCTTTTAGATGCCTTGGGTGTGATGGATTGCCCCTTTACTTTGACAGAGAGCTTGGCATCCATTTATTAGCATTTAACATTATGCAAATTAAGCATAACAAAGACATCTAGAAAACACAAATGTAAGGTATCTGCTCATTTGCTAGCTGCTTCCGTTAACACCATGACAATATTTATATTGTTGTGAAAACAATCAATAATTTCATATCAACTGTACACTTATGGCTAAATGAAAACATACCCTAAGCTCCAAATTTATACAAGGCATTGAAATGTGTGGAAATGAGCATTTTCTCATCACAAGGGTGCAATGATTTCCCTTTATGACAATCTGTAGCATCGCCTGAATAGCTTTAATATTTCTTTGTTAAATGATAACTAAAATATATGTTTTATTAAATTTTTCTTATAAAAATGAGAACTACCTCTTTCAAACTGAGTAATACTCACGTAGTCTCCATTCACTCCCTTTAGTCATGCTTATCTCTTTTGTAAACCTATTTTACATAACATTCAGGGTCCTCCCCCTTGGCCTCCCCCTTTTCCCTCCCCCCCCTCAGTTTTCTCCAATAAAAAAATGATATGTTTTCAGGATGGTCATCGAAATCGGCATACCTCCTAGTTTCCTCGCTCTCTGTTCTCTGTTGGGTGATGTACTATGAAGAGTCCGCGGAACTTGGTATTGACAATAATACCCCCTTGACAGGGCAAAATGAAATGTGCTGGGCAGGTCTGACTGGTTTTATTTTGTTTTCAAGAAATAGCTCTTGAACCGAGCTTCATCAATTTCTAATTTAGGAGACTATCTGACATGTAAACTTTATTTATGTTGGGGAATCAATTTCTGCATTTGAGAAAAGGGAACATTCAAATATTTGCCTCAGTTTTAATGATCTATGTAGAATGTTTCAACCGGGCATTTATTCTTTTTTTGTGTACATTTTTGTGCCTAAGCCATGTAAGTAAGTGCCCAAATGATTATTGCTTCCTAATTCATTCCTGTGAGTAAAATCAGACTTAGGTACTTAGATTTTCGGTGAGTCAAAAGTGATGATCTGTATAGGTGGCTCTTAACAGGTCATTTTCCAGCCACTGATACTTCCTGAAAGATGGTATGTTCCTTGTCTATTTTCCTACATGAATATGTGTAATGAATTAGGCAGCTTTTCCCTTTAGAAGGAATAGCTTCTTTTCATTCACAATATTATATCCTGGTTTATATCTGCCTGATTTTAAAAGGAAAAATATTTTTGATCTTAAATTTCCAACAATATCCAGTTTATCTTTGGGGAAACTGATCTAGATTTTGTGTGTGACATATTATTTGTGTGTGTGTGTATATATATATGAGCACATATCATAATTGAGCTTTGCAAAGCCCTAAGCTTTAAAATATTAAATAAATTCCTGTAACAACATATCGGTGTAGGTAGAAAGAGTTTAGATTTCTCCAGAGTTTATATCAACCGAAAAATATAAAACTTAACCAGAAATTATTGAGAGCAGGATTATATATAAACATCATAGGAGGATCAGTTCATGAAGCTGGGTCCTTGGCTAGTGTTCTCTTACCAGATTCATAACCTTTGGTAAGAAAAGACCTCAATGTGTAGCAAATACACTCTGATAATATATAATTCGTGGAATAAATATGTTCTATTCTGTTAGAATTAATAACCATAGATACAAGCAATGCTTAAATTAAAAAAAAAAAACAGTACTAGAGTTCTCTATCCTTGCCTCTAGCAAACCAAAAGTTGAACTAAATTTGTCCTACTGCATTAATGCATAATTAAATTCATGGAAACAGAAGATAAAAAAGCCAATTGCTTCTAGAACCTGAACAGAGTATAATATGGTATAGCTTGCCATTTTCAAGAGGGGGATAAAGGTTGCATTTGCAATTAACTGGAATTCTAATTTAGATGATTCAGCAATATGGGTGTGGAAGGGGTCAGGGTGCGGGGGCAATGCACAGGTTGGTTTCTTTTAAGTGGTAGCAACCTTGAACTGATGCAGTTTGAACTCTAGCCTAATGAGGGACTGGTTAATCTCTGGAAAAGCTATAGACCAAAGATTCACTTCATCTTGGCCTGGTGATTTATCTGAGAGTCATGGACTTGATCCTTCTGGTCCTATTTCAGTCTGCAGACTGGAAAAGCTCTCCCTTCACACACCGAGAATTCCCACTGCAGTGAATGGAAGGTCTGTGTGTGTAAGGAGCACGCGAGCAGCGGGGGTTCAGCCCCAAGAGAAAGAAGGTGTCGAGTCGCCTTGGTAAAGAATTTACACACCACGTGTTCACAGCTTCTTGACAGGTATAATTATCAATGTCGTCTCTTCCGTTTACTATGTGCTGGGATTCTGAAGCACGGTTTCAGATTTGTGACTATCTTCTCTTTAAGGACCTGCAAGAGGGGGAAAGAGTGAAGGGGAAACCAGTGATTAGTATTCCTTTTGTCAACTGCAAGATGCTAAAAATATCGAAAGAGCATGTGCTATGTGAGAACAGCGAGGATTATTTTAGGCCCTATCACTCAGGCACCATCTTCCACATATGAACAAAAATTGTTTGATGTTTGCAAAGGAAGTAATTATCAAATGAGGATGGAAAAGACACAGTTATTCCCTAAAATGAAATACAGAGCACCAGTTTGGAAACATTTCAAATGTAAAACCTTCCTTCTTCCCAGTTCCAGACGACTCTGTTTTTCTTCGTGAAGGCAAAGGATGGCTAACCTCTCCAGTGGGATTCTCGGGGCGCTGGGTACTGCTTCTGCTGCGGTACAGCCAGCGGGGCCTCTCCCTGCTGGGGGTGTGGGGAGCCCCAACATCCCTTCTCTGAAGCACATCCTCAGACCCCCTTCTTCTCCCGCAAGGTCAGCCTGACACCAAGCAGACCAGGGTGGGCAGCTGCCCATATGGTCAGATTCGGGGACAGCAACCTCCCCGAACACCCTCCCAAGACCCGTCACTCTTCCCCCCCCCCCCCCGATTCTGGAATCGTGGCTCTCAGAGAGAACAGTGGTTTCCAATCTTTGTTTTAAAAGCTGCGGATATTTTTATGCCAATGAGTGCGAAGCATCATATACAAAACAGATTTTTAGAAATTGTGGCAGGCCTTGCAATCTGCCTACTTTGCATCAACACCCTCCAGCTGGCATGCCTTCTGCAGATGTGCCTAAAGGCCCCCGGGGCCCACGGAGTGGCTGGAAAGCCAAGCGCCAGGCCACTGTGCTGCTCCAGGACTCACCTAACAGGCCTGACCTGGTGCTGACACTTGCACCACTACAATCCTGGTAGGTACGCGACTGCTGCTGAGTGCTCACTAACTGCCACATGCTTTGTTAAAAGTTTTACATCTTTTTTTCTTAATCCCCATAACAGACCATTTTACCGAGTGTCCTACTGAATAACTAACTTCCTACAGGTGCCGGAGTTTAGCAAGCGACAGCTAGAGACTGAGTTTTTAACGAATTGATGTATTGTATAGTCCATGGCCTAAGGGACTGGGACTCAGAACAGGTGAATTTTAGTAACAGTCTTGGATCTTTTCACCTACTCAGAGGCTGGGGAGGGAGGAGGCCTGAGGGATATGCCAGCAGCTGAGAGATCCCTGGGTGTCCAAAATATGGGTCACTGAAGCACCCCCTTGGGAAGAACCATCTGCATCCAACGTTCTCATTGTTTCTCTCATCCTCTTGGTTTGTAATTCAACAAATCAGTGATTTTTTTTTCACTTGTTTAAATAAAGACTTCTTTCCATATTAGTGTAAATTTTATCACTCAGGTTGCTTTGCTGACTTTTAAATGAGCCACTGTGGGAGGCAGAATAAGGGACCCTAAATCTCTCCATATCCTAGTCCCCAGAATCTGTGGATATGTTAGATTTCATGTTAAAGGGGGATTAAAGCCATAGATGGATTTAAGGTCGCTAAAGGGCTGACTGTTAAAATAGGCAGCTGATCCTGGATTGTCCAGGTGGGATATACAATGAATGTGGTTAGAAGTGGGAGATGGAGAGGGGAGGAGCCAGGGAAGGGGATGTGATGAGGAGGAAGCAGAGGTCAGGACGTGAGCGCCCTTGCCAGTTTGGAAGATGGAGAACGAACCACGAGGCAATGTGGAGAGCCTCTAGAAGCCAGGAAAGGCAAGGAAATGAACTTTCTCCTCGGGGCCTCCTAAAGCCCAGAAAGACTGTGCCAGACTTCAGTCCGACAGAACTACAAGATAAGAAATTTACATTTTTTTAAGCCACCAAATTCATGGTGACTTTTTAAAGGCAGCAGTAGGAAATGACTACAGCTGAAGTGATGGAGGACTTAGAGGTAGGGGGTCAATGGTAAGGGTAAGTTGGATACCTCCAACTCCAAGTAGCATGACAATGAATCCCTAGGAAGCTCAGGTGAGCATGTCTGTGAGGAAGGACAGGGGATGTAAGGGCAGGTGCCATCGAAGAAAGTAGTAGACTGGCACAGTGGTGGAGACAAAGAGGCTTTGAAGCCCATGTTTCTGGCTTTGAGTCATGGCCTTATCACTTACGAGCTGTGAACCATGGTACACATGGTTTTATTTTTTTATTTATTTTTTATTTTTTTTTTACATATTTTTTTAATTGGAGTTCAATTTGTCAACATATAGCATAACACTCAGTGCTCATCCCATCAAGTGCCCCCCTCAGTGCCCATCACCCAGTCACCTCCAATCCCCTGGTACAGGTTTTATTTTTTATTTTTTTATTTTGTAAAGATTTTATTTATTTATTCATGACAGACACACACACACACACACACACACACACACAGAGAGAGAGAGAGAGAGGCAGAGACACAGGCAGAGGGAGAAGCAGGCTCCATGCAGGGAACCCAACGTGGGACTCGATCCCGGGCCTCCAGAATCACAACTTCGGGTTGAAGGTAGCACTAAAATGCTGGGCCCCCAGGGCTGCCCAGGTACAGGTTTTTTTTTTTTAAAAAATCCTACATGCCTCAGTTTCTTCCTTTACAATGAGATTATAAATAGTACCTACTATACCCCTAGGACTGTCATGAAGACTAACTACCTGAACACGTATGAAGCACTCGGAAGAGTTCTTGGCACACCCTCACAGCTTAATAAATGTTATCCAGCTTTATGATGATTATTTCTATTAACGCCGGTTTTCTGCCCTGGTGACTCTGTTCCTTGGATTCTTTTTTATCAGGGTTGTTCTTTGAGGCTGGTTTTCTCAGCTCTGTAGTGGCTCCCTGGATCGGATCATCAGGACAGCGGCTGTGGCAGTGGCAGTGGGAAGTTAGGGCAGTCCACAGTGGACAAAGGAAGGGAAACGGGGGCTTGATGATTGGTGAGGTCCCTGGGAAACTCCAGCGACCCTGGACATCTGTTAAGATCCAGCCTGGTTTCAAATGCAAGGACTTCTCTCTCCACCGTCAATCCAGCAACAGGAGTTCAGAGAAATCTGACAATCTTTAGTCTTGACTTGCTCAGAATGTTGACAACTCAAGGAGGATTTCTTTTCCTTTCTCCTTTTATTCTTTGAGAATCTGGGCAAAATGTGGATGTATGTAAAATCATGCTTTAAAAAATGAGGTGCTTAAAGCTGAATAAACGTAATGCTCTCTGTCAAGAAAGTGAGGATAGCATAAAAATATCTAGATTCCTATTCTTGGCTTAGTTTTCTATAATTCCATTGCATAGTAATCCTCTCTCTTACCTTCTAGAAAATGTAATCTATTCCTGATTATCAAACTTGGAAGTTAGGGAAAAATACAATTGAGTTTTATTTCAGGCATGTTTAAAATTAAAAGTAGGCCTGAGAGATACTCTCCACACATCACTTACATTCAACCTATTTTCCATTTGTAAACATCAGTAGCCATTAGTAGTTACTTAATAACATACACCATTTTAGATAAAAAAAAATATATATTCCTGATTTTGAGAATGGAGATTGTGTTTCACGTGATAAACAGTAAGACAGTATCTGACAAGTACGTTGCTTTACCTGGTCTTGGCATGACTTGTCAAACTCCAAAAAAAAAAAAAAAAAAAAAAAATCTGAGATCATTTCAAAGTAAATTGGTCAAATGAGCTTCAAATTTCTAACCAAAAGCAACCATAGTATGAGTTAGGAAGTGTAACAAATCCCAGTTAATCCTTAAAAATTTAATTAATTAACAGTCGAACAAGAGCTAATGTAGGTCTCTTTGACTGAATTCACCATAAAATCCACGGATGACAGGACTTGGTTGTACTTCACTTGTACTTGAAATGGCCACTGGAGTTTCATCTCAAGGGGCCACGATCATGTGTGGAGCAAGTGCTGTCTTGGCAGGCAGAAACATAAATTTCATGTTCACTTAAATAGAACGTTACTGTATCCACTACAAGAAAATTCAGTTCGTAAAGGTCTTTTATTAAAAATGTCAGCCTTTGGGACGCCTTTGTGGCTCAGTGGTTGAGGGTCTGCCTTCTGCTTAGGTTGTGATCCTGGAGTCCCAGGATCGAGTCCCACGTCCGGATCCCTGCATGGAGCTGCTTCTGCCTCTGCCTGTGTCTCTGCCTCTCTCTCTCTCTCTGTCTCTCATGAATAAATAAATAAAATCTTAAAAAAAAAATAAAAGTCAGCCTTTGGTCATGAGACAATAGGAAATTCTGAAGAGGTTTAACAAAGGCTGCTGGAGCAGACCAGTGACATGGAGTGCGCAGCCCAGCAAAAACTCAGGCCAAGTTGTACACTTCCAAAGATGACTGAATGGATATAACAGTGGAAGCTTTTAGTGAGACCTCAGAAGTCTGAATGGCAACATATTTCTTTCAAAACACTTCAGAATAATTTTACTCTGGGCCAGTGTGGCAAATCAATCAGGAAAATGGTACAAGTCGTCATTCTTGAGGATGGAAGAAACAAATGAGTTAGTGGAAAGAGCGTCCACGTCTGATGAAAGGATTGTGGCTTGGTGTTAGAAAAACGACCTAGGAAAGCACTCTGACAGTACTGAGGTAAAGCACCTTTATATTTGGAATAGATTAGAGAGAAGGATGTGGGCAAAATGACTTGTCCGGTGATGCGACCCCATCACTACATCTCAACCCTGTCATCCCAGTTGAGTCAGCGTCTCTTGCCTAGACTACTATACAACAGCCTTTTAATTAGTCTCTGTTCTCACTCTTACCTTGCAGTAATCTATTTTCCCCAGAACAGCCAGAGCGATCTTTGTTAATACATAAATCAGACCATGTTATCCCCTTGCTTAAAACCCTTAGTGGCTTCCACTGCAATAAAATCTAACGTCCCTCAGTGATTTAAAAAGCTTTCTGTGACCTGGCCCCCCCATCTACCTCTCTGTCCTTACTCATTATTTCCTAACTAACTACCCCCCGCCCCCAGCTTTCCTTCTATTCCACGAACATCAAATAGCTCTTGGAGCTCTGCACCGGCTAGCTCCCCTTCTGCTTATGCTCATCTCTGGCTTCTCCTAGGCATTCAACCTCAGCTTACATGTCATCTCCTTTGAGACGTCTCCCTTGATCATCTAATCGAAGGCTGTCACCTAGCCATGGTCTATCAAAGCACTCCATTTTAACTCTGCGAAGTATGGATCCCAATAAGCTAATTTTATTTACCTATATAGTAGCTCTCTCCTCCAACCAGAATGTAAGCACCATGAGGGCAAAGACTTTGCTTTGTTCAAGCTGTTTCTACAGCCCACGGCAGTACCAAATAGATACTCATTGTTGAATAAAGGTAGTTTTTAGAATGAATGGAAGGTGATTTTGGATGAAATCACCAAGCTATGGTATATACGGTATAACTTACAAGCTATAAAAGATAAGACTGTTGAATTCTCAGCACAAGACAAACCCTGGAGTCCTTATACTTCCCCAAGTAGCTTCTCCTTTTTTCTGAGTGTCACAAACCATCGAAAGTCTCATGTCATATCCAGTGTTTCTTTCAGGTTGTGCAAACAGTAATCTGATGTTGAATGACTTAAAACCACTATTACCCATTGTCACCTTTCCAAGAACATTCGAACTTCACTTCAAAATCACATTTGAGGACATCATCGCGTAGAGGTGTGTAATGCTATTAACTGTCTCTCCCAAAGGGGAGCAAGGACAATTTATAGAGCTCCAGAATATCTGATGTTGGCAGGTGAAATGCCCGTGAGAGCAAAAAGGACGATAATTCTATGCTCCTTGAAGGTGTGCTTGTGAGGGCTCCACGAAGCCACTGCAACTTCGTATCATTCATCTAAGAAACGGAGGTTCAGTGATACTTACTTGAAGGGTTTTTCTGAGGATAAGGACTAAGATGGGAAAAGAGCCCAGCACATAGGAGGGCACTTCAAAGATGGTGATTCTCACTCTTCACATTTTTTTCTTGGATTTTCTTAAAAACATATAGTAAGACCTGACTTAGCATTTTTGTCACAAAATGGAACTTAGAAAAAGGCAAGAGCGTCACTTTTTAAGTGAGCACCCACAGAGAGTCTGGAATCTGTCAGAATATGCACACTGGCAGGTTTCCACTTCATTCTTCACAGTGGAGTGATTTTCCAATAATTTGTATTGGTATTCTAGAGGGATCCTCCCAGGATCAGCATTATATGGTTGTTTAGTTTGTACACAGTGCAAAGGCAACTGGCCAAGAGGGTGAATGAGGGCTTGTTATCTAGTTCTGTGCCCGGGGAATCTGCGTCGCACAGAGGCTGCATTTTCCTAATTTATATAAAGGCATCCTATAGTCTGTACCTGGCCCTCTCAAAGATATTATTTTCCAAAATATCTTACATTTGCAGGAAATACAGCTGAATGGCATATAAAGTAAGCAATGGTCTTGTCTTGTTTATATTTTCTGAGTTTGTTTTTTGTTTTTTTTTTTTTTTGTTTTTTTTTTTTTGCTTGCTTGATTTCTGGGGAGGTGGGGTTGTTAAATCTAATGATGATATTCCAGCTGTCTAAGAAACCCTATTAAAAACCGAAACAAACTTGTCTGTGTCAGGGACTTCCTTTGTGCAGAAGAAGGCGCTCCTCACCTATGACATGTGGTTCTGCTGTGTTTGTTGCTGCTGCTGCTGTTGCTGCTGCTGAATTAACAACTGCTGCTGCTGTCGACGCCGGGCAGTCCGGAGCTTTTCAAAGCGAGCCTCCATCTCTTCCAGGACTTTGGGGGTGTATCGGACCACCAGCTTGACGCTGTCTTTAGCAGCCTTGAGCAGTTCCACAGCTTTCTCATGGTGCTCCCCTTCCACGCTCTGAAAAGATAGGGACATCTCTTAAAGGGGAGAACTGTCATGTTCTTCTCCCTGAGGGACCCATCTGCGATTAGTATCCTACAAAAATCTGGGTTTGAAATTTCAAGAAGGGGACTGCAGATGGGATGCACTGCCATCCTCGTTATCACTTATTGTTCGTTGGTGAAGTAGCGGCAGGTTAGGATGCACTAGGGTACAGAATAGATTGAGTGGGGGTTCAGGTTTGGAGGGTGAGAAGCAACCAAGACCTAAGATTGAAACGTTACTGTTTAGAGTGGGATTTCCAAAATTCATCTGGAAGACTAAATGCACTGGCCAAGAAAATTCTGAAAAAATGGTAATATACGGGGACTTTTCCTATCAGATATTAATGTCATTAAATATCTACCATGATTACAACAGTGTCTCATCGTAGCAAGAGATAGAACACAGAGTCCAGAAGCGGATCCATCATGTATAAAGCTTTGTTATATGATAAATGTGGGTTTTAGACCAAAGGGGGAAAGAACTGTTAAATGATGCTGAAACAAATAATAATTAAATAAGAGAAGATAATGTAGAGCCCAATCTCCTAGTCTGTGCTAAATATAACTGATTAAAAATTTAAATGTAAAAATAAAACCATTAAACAACTAAAATGAAGCAGGGCTTCTTCATCTTGCAATGGAGAAAGAATTCTTAAGTAAACATGCCAAGGGAAAAAATTACAAAATCAGATTCATAAATTGTAAGTTTCTATATCTCATATGCCATAGAAAGGCCAAATAACAAATGGGAAAAAATATTCTTGATATATGACATATTGAGACATCTCAATATTTGTTCATACTCTTACCATGAAGAACATTTAAGAGTCTATAAAGTCCTAAGCAAAATGGTCACATGAACTCAGGAACAAAAAGTAATTTAAAAAACCCTATGAATGGACAGCTAAGCTCCCTTGCAATGAAAGAAGTACAGATGAACACAAAATATTTCATTTATAATTCAAAAATGGTAAATATGTGTTTTTAAAAATATGATGTATTTTCAAGGATGTAGGGAAATGGGGACTCTCATACACTGCTAGTAACTTAACACAAACTGACACAGTTTTTCCAGAGGGCATTATTGTTATGCATTGGATAAACCCTTTACAAAGAATAGTTTATTTTCAGAGAAATTTACTAAGGATATCATCAGATGTGCACACATACCTAGAAAGTAGGAATGATAAAGCAGAAAGCAAAAAATAAATCACTTCCTGGCTTTTAAGTACCAAATCTTTTAAACATCATGATATAGATAAGAGTTGGGAAACTATGTTTTTACTACAAGTAAATACAAAGAGGTTTCTTTCCCCAAACCTTCTAAAGATTCTCCAGGTTGGGATTAGGGAGGAGCAAAACAGAAGCAATCTGTAATCAGACATCACAGGGCCCTTAAAAAAAAAAAAAAAAAAAGGAGATGATTTTCCTTGCAGCTGCCCCTCAGGGCAGATGACCTAACTCCTATTTTTTAGGATCAAAGTGCAAAGGCCTTTTTGACCTGCTTCCTGGATAAAGCTCCCAGAAGAAAACATCTGCGTGAGGACACAGGCTGAGAGACTGCCAAGACACCTAAGAGTGGATTGGAGTGGCGGGGAGGGCCACCCCAAGTTGGCTGAGATCACATTTTACAACCCTAGCAGAAAGGGGTCTCAAAATGGGTATTACACCGAGTTCCAAAAAAACAAAGTAAGTTGCATTTTGAGTGCAATTCCATTATAGCTAGAGATTCGTAATTGCTCCATCATACGGATTTGGAGACAAGAGAATTTTAGCACTTGCTTCAGCAAGGTGGATGTGGACCAAGAAAAAGAAAATGCTTTGAATTTAGCAACGAAGCAGTCACCGTGGTGTGTAAGAATGCTGCGTCACGTGTTGGGGTACCAAACAGATACCAAGGGTTTAAGAAACGACCATGGTGAGACCCAGAGGCAACTTTCAGAAGCACTCACTCCCTCACCAAGTCTGGGGCACATGGAGAGCAAGGGGTTATATACAGAGCAGCTGAGCACAGTGAATTTTTGCCTGTGGCTAAAGCCTGGGAAAACTGGCTCCTTTATTGATCAACTCATTCTTTTCATCATCATTCATTCAGTCATTGACCTGGACACTCAACAAATGCTTATTTAGCCTTTATCCTATGAATTATATTCTACTAAGTTCTTTGGAAGAGCATAAAGGATAGGGGGAAGCTTTGGCAACTTGGTACAATATCATCCCTGTTTTCAGTGTGCTCAAAATTTCTTTCCAATTTGCCCGGAGATGAATTGTTAATGTGGGAAACTCTGCTTCCAAGAGGAAATCTGGGCGATCTGGTTGTTCATGTCCTTCTCTAACGTCCTTTTTGATATTAAAATGTATGCGTTTATAGGTTTCAGTAACACTGGTTTGTCTGTTTCCTAGGCTCCTAAATTCCTTTTTGGCTTTTGTTCTATCTGCTTTCATTTAATAGGGTTGGAGATTCTAGGCCAGACCTTTAGAGGCCCATTATCCCAGCGTAGGCACTGCGCCTGCAATCCAGAGTTGCCACAAGAGAGTTGTGGTACTAATTTGTGAGGCCATCAAACTCTCACCAGAGGGACAAACAGCTGAGAGAAATATGACTGGTGAGCCATACCCAGCCCCACTGAGCCATCAAAGTCACCCTCTCCCACACCGAGCTCTGTTCTCCCCCATATAGTTAGCAATTTATTAAAAGGCAGGCCCCATGGTCTTTGAATCTAGGATTTTTGCTTAGGCTCCTGCAGGCTCATCAGAGTTAACAGGTCTCCTGGTTGACTCTACCTTTCGCTTTGCTGTTTGCACGAGGGCACAGAAGCTTCTGATGGGATCTGGGCAGAGTGCCACACTTCTGCTTCCAAAACTGCTTTGTTAAAATAATACAAATTATAGGACTGAACGGTACAACAGAAATTAAGAGGTAACTCAAAAAGAGTTGAAGAAATATGTTTGTAGAATGTAGTATTTCAAAAACTCTATTTTTTAATTGTTTTCAGAAAAATGTCTCAGTGACTGATCTGGATGGCTTCTTCCACTGGCTGTGCCTACCTTATGAATACTTTTGAGTGTGTATGCTTGCCTCGGTAACCTACAATTTATTTTCTGAGTGCTTTTAGTTCCTCAGCACAACTTTTTGAAAGAATAAGGCTGTTTTCTGATTTTTTTTAAAGATACGAACGAAAAAGCAGCTTACCTTCCCATACAGGTTTTATTCTACACATAAAAAGAAGCCAAGCTATCTGCTCAGTTAGGGCACACGTGTTGATGTGCAAACACTTGTTAATAGGTATTCCTTGAGCCCAAAAGTTTTATCACCTACCCCTAATTGTGGCTTATCCTATTTCTCGCTCTTAATGAAAGTATGCCTTATTTCACACTAACTACGTAAAACATGTTTTAGAAATGTAATAGTGTATTTGTCAACAATTAAACTTTTTTTTTAACAATTAAACTCTTGCTATGAAAGCTGTGTATATAAAAGCTGCCCTGATTCAGAAATGGTCCTCAGTCACAGCCAGCCCAGCCTGAGCCGTCACTAAAAACCTGTAGCATCAGCTTTTCACGTAGCAGGAGAATGCGGTCCTTCTGTAATTTGAAGAAACCCGGCAAGGCTCCCAATTTTAAAGCAACATCCCCTTTTGCATTTAAAGTTGGAAATTTTTATGGTTAGATTTCATTCTCTTGCTTTAAGAGTATGTGTACGTATTGCAATTTTAGGACCTCATACGCAAGGCTCCATTTAATAAAGACATCTGGTAAAAGGTAGATTTTTATTAAGAAGGCAAGGGGTGGTAAAGAAGGCATGGGAGTATAGTAGGCACACCTAGGAAACATGTAGACCAAAGAGAAGTATGGTCCTGAAAGAGAAAAGGCCCTAAGAGAAATATTATGTACCCTACAGGTATGCCTACTTTGGCCATGATCATCCACTGAATTGAATTAAAATGTACTAAGGAGAATGGACACCTCCATCCTGAAAATATTTATTTCTCCTGCTAAATCTCTTAAAAATACACATAGAAATCAATATGGGGAGAATTCAAATCATTTTTTGCCATTTCCAAATGCATAAATACAAGCTAGTAAGATACTAAATTGACATAAAACCGTAAGAATTGCATTGCCTGTAACGTTAATACATAAGAGAAGATGTTTTCATTCAGGAAACCGGGGGAAAAACCGCTCAGGAAAAACCAGATGTGTACTTGCTTCATCAGCAATCTCATGCAGTAGTTAAGTTCTAGGAAGCTTTCAAGTTAGTTAACGTGATGAAAGTTTAATAAATCAGTGGCTGGTAAATGAACCAACTTCACAACATGGCTGCATTCTGATCTTCCAAGAGCTTTTCCATTTCCACAGGTTGTGAGGTAGCAAAATGGTTGCTATTTCATGGTATGCTCAATTTCCTAGCTGATTAAGAATTCTTTCTAATATAAGGGAACTTTGGATCACACTGCAGACACTAATTTGCTCATGACTTGTGTTTTTTTCCCCACTGCAATAGAGAAACTAGTTGTTAAGTTTTGACCCTGGCTAGCCCTGGGATAGAAGAGATGCTTGTCCTAGGAAGGGAGCTTGTTATCTGTGCATAATTAGCTGTCAAATGGTCCATGCCCAGGTCTTTATGCAGGTCTTACTCTGTGGGGATCACATGAACATAATCCTGACAGAGTTTGCTGATAAGTTGAACACTTTTTCAGATAACCAAGAATTGGCTATATCTCGCAGATATTCTGAGCATATCTAGAGCCCAGCTTATGCATGGGCTCCTAAAATGACATCAGTCATTCCTTCAGATGCAGGGCCAAATCATGCTACCAGGGGTTATAATATCTAGGTAGATCAGAAACTCGGAGTGTTATAGCCGTAGAGACCCTTAGAAATAATCTTAGTTATCTCCTTGTACTTTATTTCTTGTCTAGGTAGGTAACATCCATCACCATTCATAGTCACAAAAATGTCTTTCTTGAGATGAGATCTTTTAAGATCTACTTTGTTCGCGACTTTCAAATATACAATACAGAATTAACAACTACGGTCTGCATGCTGTATATCACACCTCCGTGACTTATTTATGTTATAGCTGGAGAGCCATACCTTTTTAAAAGAGACTGGTTTTTTGGGTGATGTGAAAGGAGAGGAACTAATGAGAAGACTAAGATCTGCCATCTCATGGGTCTAAAGTGTCAGGAGTTGGCTGGTAAAGGAGCAATGTGGGGCTCCATGAAGGGCTCACTATTAGTGGGTTATGATTCTCAAGCTTGAAATGGTCCAAAATATTTTTTTTAAGATTTTATTTATTTATTCATGAGAGACACAGAGAGAGAGAGAGAGAGAGAGAGAGAGAGAGAAGCAGAGACATAGGCAGAGGGAGAAGCAGGCTCCCTGTGGGAAGCCCAATGCGGGACTCGATCTCAGGACGCCGGGATCACATCCTGAGCCCAAGGCAGATGCTCAAGCACTGAGCCACCAGGCGTCCCTGAAGTGGTCCAAAATAGCCAAAGACAAACTATTCCTTTTCCACAAAGGTCACAGTGATTGATGATTTTGTTCTTATGACAGTTTTTCTTTCAGTCCATCAAGGTGTTTTATTATTTTAAGAGTGCACATGTCTGTGTATAAAAACCTGTGTCTGCGTGTGTATATACTCTAACATTTGTTGAGCATTTACTAGGTGCAAAGCACTGCAAGCTACTTTCTCTGCACTACATCTAATCCTCAGAACTGTAAAAATGTGAATGGAGAGTTTAAGAAATTTATCCTAGGTCCCCAAGTAGTACGTGGAACAGATTAGAACGAACTGAGATGTACCAGTTTCCAGATTAGGCTCTTACTTACCAAATCCATAGCCCTAACCAAGGCAATAAAGAGAAAGTAAATATCCTATGGGTGGCTATTCCCTGCTTGTGCTTTTCAGACCAGTAGTTTTTAAGCCTGGGTGTATACTGGAATCAACTGAGGCATTTTTAAAATATTAGGGGCCTAGGCTAGATCTCAAACTTGCCACATCCTCTGCGATATGACCTAGGAATGTGTGACTTTAGAAAGCTCTGACACAGCCAGCCAACCAGGCACTGGCATGTACATTAGTGTCTGGACACAGTACTCTAGACTATAATAAACTCAACTAGTAAATGGTCAAAATTCCTCTACTATGTTATTCTAGGAAAGACAGCTGGGTAGCCTAGAAAATCTTATAATTTTGCTTTGGTGTAGCTCTAGAATCATCATTTCTGGTCACTGAGAAAACCCTATACATACTGATTGGGTGTTTAATTAAGAATGGAATATCTCTGCACAAGCTTATAGGACATATTCAGAAAAAAACTTTTATGACTTTTTGATCCATTCCTTCCCTCAAATATGTTAATTTCCTGTTCTAAATGTATTCTCTTTTGCTGAAGAAAAGTGGCAAGTGTATAAAAAGTATCACATTTATCCCTTGGAAAAAAATATGCTAATATTCTCCCATAGTACTCTGTTCCTGCCTGAATGCTAATATCTATTTCAGTGCACTGTAATTTATCAGTTTACAATCATTCTGCTGTCACTAGGCTGTCCAAGGGCAAGATGAGTCTTATTTATCTCTGGGCCCAGCGTCTATTGTGTGCTCAATTAATAGTCAATGAATAGACCATCTTTCTCCCTCCCGCCTCCCTCTTTCCTTCCCGACCCTTCTCCCTCATATATATATAAGAGTATATATGAGTCATATTTATATAAAACATTTTTTTTTCTCTCTTAGGCTAAGAAGCCAGTACTGCTTTGGTTTGAATTTGAGCTTCTTCACTTATCAGCTTTATGAGCTCAAACAAGTTGCTTAGGATCTTCAATTTTTTCACCTGTAAAATTGGTATCACAGAGTATCTCCTTCTAAGGATCATTATGGGCACGAAACTGGAACACAAAGCACCTGGAAAAGTGTGAGACATTTAAAGAAGGTCCAAGAAAATGTTAGCTAGCTCTTTGTGATAATCTTACTGTAGGGCTTCAGGTGCTTAAGGACAAAAGAAGAATAAGATCTAATTTGGGGGGACCCCTGGGTGGGCCGGTGGTTGAGCGTCTGCCTTTGGCTCAGGGCGTGACCCCCAGGGTCCTGGGATGGATTCCCACATCGGGCTCCCCACAGGGAGCCTTGCTTCTCCCTCTTGCTGTGTCTCTACCTCTCTGTGTGTCTCATGAATAAATAAATCTTTAAAAAAATCTAATTTTGGAGTACGTAGAAGTTTCCTTTATACCATCTAGGGGCAAAGTTTACTAAATAAATTAACAATGTATGGAGTTTGTTGGAAGAATGTTTCAAACTACTTAGGTAAGTCAACTGCTTCTAATCACTGTCAAGTAATTTAGAAGCATCATTTCCATACATACAATTGATACGTTAATTACAAGCAATCATTATTTATTCATGAAAAACTATCCTTCTCAGTCCCTCCGCTGTGTCACAGTTTGTTAAGGAGAGGAACAGTGTGCGGGAGATTTGCTCGATAGTGGCATATGCATAATGTGAGCGGACTTGAGGGGAAAATAATCAACTAAGCAAACACTACAAAAGAGTGGAGAGGATGACAGGAAAAAAAGGAGTCTATATAATTACACATATTTTCAACCTGTGAGAATAGTTATAAAAATGTCTGAACCGTGAAAGCAGAGAGTGCAGAGCATTGCCAGCAGGCCCAAGGGGCAGAAACCCTAGAGGGAGCAAAAGCTTTAGAAAATAAAAAAAAATCTGCGCCAGAAATCCACAAATCTAGCATCTGGCTGAACTCAGCCCACCTTTCAGATCTGGAAGCTAAAATTGGAAACAAATGCAGCTACTACATTTCAGTTGTAAGGCTTTCTAGTAGCTGCTCGACCCATGATATTCTAGAACCAAGTGGAGGAAAAAAATTCCTGATGGTTGTTGGGATCGAGATTAAACACACACACACACACACACACACACACAAATGGACACAATCATGCAACACACACATTCAATAAACATGTACACACATACGCACAGTCAACATCCACACACACACACACACACACACACACACACACACACAAAACCATCCTCCGGAGTACAAACATGAGCACTAGAGATTTGCAAACAGAAGCTCCTAGAAAAACGAGATCTTCCAATCAGTCTGCTAATGTTTGAGCAGTAAGTCTCCCCAAGACGTGCATGTACAAGGAGCCTTCCCAGTCATGATTCACCTGGTCTGCGCCACTGAATCAATACATGCTTTGTCCAGCCACGGCCTCCCAAGCCGTGACACTCGGTGACCTGGAACCCCTGGGGAGCAGGGACTCTTGCAGATGGTCAGAAACAGGTAGAAACTGCCGGGTTCTCAATATTTGCTTCTAGGTGTGATCTGGCAAATGGGAGGGGGTGTGGAGGTGTGATGACCACACCATCCTGCATAGCCCCCTACCCCCATCCTCACCAATGCACCAATACACTCCACCAAACATGCAAATGTATCTCTGCCTTGACTGGGTCAGCAAATCATCCCACCGACCCTTGGAGCAGCCCTGTGATGGCTCTACAGTAGTGCCTGGGACACCCTCTTTCTTCAGTAAATATGCTGATTATTTTTTTTCAAATCAGCAGCCCTTGTGGAGTTTGAATTCTCAGTGGACAGGAGGGGAAGCAAAATTATCAACGGACAGGTGCACTGAACCCGGAAGGGCAGCACGAGGCAGGGGAAGGGAAGGAGAGATCCGACTTCAAAGTCTGAAAGAGCAGGTTTCCTGGACCCAGGGTCGTCCTTGCTCTCTCTGCAGTTCTGGCAAGACTCTAAATGCAGACCTACATCATCGTCTCTTGCGTCATCTCCTGCTCTGCAGAACCCCAAGACGGGTGGAGCCTGGCTTAAAACGTCAGGCTGGTTTAGGAGGAGTACCTAGGGTCACATTGCATACCTGCACACTGGCTGAGACCTCTGAGGACAAAGACCAAAGCCCACCGTCCAAACAGTCCCCACTGAATTTCAGGACGGGTGGGCTGTTTTCGTGATGGGGACAAAGCTAATACTGGAAGGTTCTAGGAAAGATTTTGCAATTTAGAATAAAGGCTTAATCTATGGGAAGTCTAGAGGAATTTTATTTTTTTAAGAATTTTATTGATGTATTTGAGGGAGAGAGAGCATGAGCGAGGAGAAGGGCTACGTGAGGAGGGTAGGAGCAAAGGAGGGGGTGCAGAAAGAGGCAGACTCCCCACTGAGCAGGGAGCCCAATGTAGGACTTGATTCCAGAACCCTGGGATCATGACCCAAGGCAGACACTTAACCGACTGAGCCACCCAGGCGCCCCTGCTTTGGGGGAATCTTACTTAACTAAGCACGGTACACATCATCCTATCTTCTCCCCCTGCAATAACAACTGGGATCTGTCAACCAGAATAGTGTTGGGTTTCTTTTTTTTTTTTCCCTTCAGTATCTTACTCCAATGATCTCACAGAGACCATTGTTTGCTAAGGGGTGTCAGAGAGGTTCCAGAAATTGTTCAATCAAACCTTTCAAAGGATACACTTTATTATTTAACCTGTTTTAGAATCTGAGATGCCCAGGCAATTCATATAAGGCAAAAGGGGAGAAACACAACCAATCTGGGCAGGAGTTGTCCGAGTCCAGAGCTGTCAAATGTGCTTCTTGTGAAGTGTAAAAAGCAGCAGGGACATTTATGTTGCTGGGTACCGTGAATAATAAACATTAATAATAGCTGTAACATTTAAGTTAATTGCAGAAACTCAACATTACAGATGCCTTCCTGCAGGAGAAGTGAATATTTAAAGGGTATTTCAGGTTTACTGTCCAACATCTCCCTGGTTCTGCAGATAAATGTCTCTTCCAATTAAAAACACGCCCACAGGATATTCTTGGATTTGTCACCAGTGATTTACACTAAGATTTTTCAGGTAGGTCCACAAAATAAAACTTATTTCAAATGCTCTAACTGGCTCTTATCTCCAAAGATTCTTTTCACCCCTCCTCTCTGGCTCTTGCTGTCACTGGCCATGCAGTGCCCCGAACAAGACACTTTTGGGACATCCTTAATACTCTCTTCGACCCATATCCAATTAACCACCAGACTGATTGATATTCATTCCCCATATACCACCTCATCTTTCCATCCTCTTATTTCTCATGATTTCTTGCCTGGATTTTAAAATATCCTCTCTCTTATCATCAGAACTCTTCTCCAGATTCTTGTCTGAGTCCCTTGGTCTTTCCATGCTCTTGCTTAGAGCCTGTGAAGAGTCCAACAAGTAGGTAAACACTGTTCTAGAGGGCAGAGACCGTGCCACATCAACGGTTCCTCCCTAGTACCCAGCATAGGCCCTAGCACTTACCCAGCATTTACCTAACTTATCCGGGGAGGGCTGGCTTCAAAGCTTAGGCCCAAAGATCACCAGCTGTGTGATTTAGGGCAAGTTATTCCATTTCCCTGAGCTTCAGCTCCTACCCATGCAAAATGGGATAACATTTCCTTCTGAGGTATCATTTAAGATTTAATGAACTACCCATGCGAAGTACCACATAGTAAATCTGGCCCACAGAATGCACCCAATAAATGCAGGTTCCTCTGCCCCATGAATATGTCCTCATTTTCTAGAAATAAAAAATAAAACGTTTGTATAGCATGCAAAATACTTCCCTCAGACACGTGGGCCCAATTTTGTTTCCTTATATTAATTTTCAAAACATGAGCAACATGTATTTTGGTTGTACCACGTATTTTCGTTTCCATAGTCTCTGTTTTCTTCCCTTAGCCTATAATGCCCTTTCTTCATTCTCCTGTGGTCGTAAACCACCACCCATCATTCAAAGTCCATTCCAGAAAGCATTTGTTCTCTATTATGTCATTTTCTCACTCCAAATAAAGTTCAAACATCTTACAATGACCTACAAGGACCTTCCCTCTGTACTCCCAGTGGATCTCCTCAACTTTACCTTCTAAGACTCTCCCCCACCCCATTCATATCCCAAATCATGCTGGAGTTCTTTTCTGTGTTGATTATGCCTTGCTCATTTCTGTCAGAATTTAGTATGACTAGTTCCCTCCCATAAAGTGTCCAAGTAAAAAAGGCTCGGTTTTACTGTTAGATATGGGGATACAGAATAAATCCAGAGTGGGATAAAAATTACCCAGTTGCTTAAAAAAAAAAAAAGGATAATGTATTGGCAAAGATTTGGTGAAATTTATGTTCTCATGCAATGTAGAAGTATAAATTGGAGGTCAGTTTGTTAGTGTCCATTACGAATAAGGTACGCCCACATCTCCCTAACCTTAGTCCCACGTTAGTAGTCACCCTAGAAAAACAGTCACCGTATACAGGAAGATTTTCATTGAAGCTGCGTTCACAATAACGAACAAAACAAAAAGCCAGTTGGGCAATGAGCTGAATGTCCGTCAATGGGGGAATGCTTGGATTCACTGTGGTACTCACACACCACAGACTACTGCACAGTAGATTAAACATCTAAGTATGTACTGACAAGACAAGCTATCCAAGACAAACTTCTTTCTAAAAACGTTACTTATTTGAGGGACAGAGTGAGAGCGAGTGTGGGGGGAGGGCAGGAAGGGGCAGAAGGGGAGGGAGAGAGAAACCCAAGCAGACTCCCCACTGAGCACGGAGCCCGATGTGGGGCTTGATCTCATGACTCTGAGATCATGACCTGAACTGAAACCAAAGGCTGGATGCTCAACTGATCATGACTCCCAGAAACCCCCCCTCCCCCCCGCTGCCAAGACATACCTCTGAGAAAGCAAGTCACAGAATAATAAGCACATATGAAAATATCAATGCAGTTTTAAAACTTACTTATAAAAATAATATCTAACATTCACTGCGTGTTTACTATTAGGTATTGTTCTAAGCGCTTTAAATTTATCAAAATAGTTACTCTTCCTAAGAACCTGGTGAGGTATGTAATGTTATCATCCCAATTATGTATGAGGAAACTGAGGCACAGTAAGTTTCCAAGGGCACACCATTAATGGGTAATGACTCTGTCTCCACGCTTGTGATCACTGCTCTGTATTGTCGTACTTGTTTAGGTCTAAAAATGAATAAGTAATTAGGGCGCCTGGGTGGCTCAGTGGTTGAGCGTCTGTCTTCCACTGAGGTCGTGATCCCAGAGTCCCGGGATCGAGTCCCACAGCAGGCTTTCTGTGGGGAGCCTGCTTCTCCCTCTGCCTGTGTCTCTGACTCACTCTCTCACTGTCTCTAATGAATAAATAAAGTCTTTAAAAAAATAAAAATGAGTAAGTAAATAAATGTAAATATATGTATGTAAGTGTAAAGAAAAATGTCAGCACAAATACCCACTATCAAAGTGTTTCTTCATGGGGGCGGGTGAAAGGAGGAACTAGAATCAGGTGAAAAAAGAGAAATGGATAAAGGGACTTTAAAAAAAATTAACTACAGTCTTTTCACACTGAATCATTTGGAAATTTTATAAGGATGCATTCATGTATTTTTTGTATGATTTGTTTTAATACGTTAGCCCGGTATCATCACAAGGAAAATGAAAGGGAAAATCATTCTAGAACAAAGTGAAGGAGGTGGGACAAAAGGTAATTCTGCCTAAAAAGTGCTTTGAGGCAAAGCTTTGAAGTATTTGAGCAAAAATAAATTATAACTGTAATTGCCTGGATAATTTAGGTGAAATGAAGGGATTTTAGCTGCATTACTGCAGAAATTACAGAAGTAGAAGTGGGGTCTGTGTGAGCCACCGACATTCCATTTGACCAGCCATGACTGAATGGCTTTTCTGCCGGCACCATTAATTTGCTGAAATCTGCCTGAGTTTTCCTTTCTCCCACATCCTCTCGGTTGTTTACTGGTCTGTGCTGGCACTTCAGTTATATGGCCTGGTAGATTATTCACGCTGAAGTGAGAATGCTATCCGTCCAGGTATTCAGGGAATGATGTTTGATTGAGAAATGGTGGGGAAGAATTATGAAATACTGCAAGTTTAAATTTTTGCTTTTCACCTAATGGCTCCTGAGATGAAAAATGGCAGTGATTTTCAAGCTTGATGGATGTGAGATCCGGAGAGACAGGGACAAATCAGTACACCCAAGAAATTTTTTTGAAAATGCAATGAGTCAGCTTTATATGCTTACTTTCAAATGATTATTATTGACCCTCTGCCCCCTGCCCCCCAAATGACAACACGGTGAGGAAACAAAGCAACAGAGCCATTCCCTACAGAACAGATTCATAATAAGATGTTTCTCCTCTTACTACACATCATGTCCACGCCTGGTTGCCCTGCCTCTCATTGTGGCCCTTTCTAAACCACTTTTCATGCTGCAATCACAGCAGTGATTCTAAACTGCACATCTGATCTTGTCATTCTCTTGCTTAAAATCCTTCCGAGTTCCCGGATTGCTTGGACACGGCCTGCAGTCTTCAGGCCCGTGTGCCTCATTACGGCCTGGCCCCTGCTGGTATTTTCAGGCTCCAAAAAGAAGGACTGGCAATTCTGTCTCATGTCTGGACTCTGTTATTGTGCCTCGTGGGGTGGCTCTTTCATATTCCTCGCTGCCTCTATTCACCCATGGTGTCTACCTGCCTATGACTCTTGTCTACAGTCGCCCCATGGCCCCCCGTCCCATGCCTGTTCGTGATCTCCTACAGAACCCCACACTTATGCCTATCTCTTCCCTATGCCTATAAATAAGAGGTATTTACTTTTCGTGTCACCAATGACTAAGACATCAGACCCAATATTTGGCTGAATAAATGAATGAATGAATGAATGAATACCCGAATTTCACAAATTGGTTAATGTTCATCAACAAATTTGTAACTAAGCTATGTGGTCACTTCTCTGAGAAAGCAATGATTTCTTGAATTAATGGCTGCTGCATAATTCTAAAATGGTAACAAGGGTCACAACTGACATTGATTCGGGTCTTACTATGTGTCAGGGACCGTGTTATGCTATTTTAACACCAAAATATTAAAAACCACGTAGCCGCTGTTACCAGCCTCTGCAATGAGGAAAGTAGGGGGTCAGAAAAGTTAGCAAATCACTCCTCAAACCTCCACTGAGTTAGTCTGTGAGAGTTCAGCCGCCCAGGGCATCCGGAGTGCTTAGCAAAACCCTGGGCTGCAAGCTCTCCAAGGAAGCCTTTCCAGGCACTTTTGTTCCTGATGTGGTGACTTATGCTGGTGCCTTTGTCTGTTCTATTTCTAAGCCTAGTATCTGGGGATTTTTAAATTGCCATTTTAATGTAGTGGCATATATATTGAGTGGCATATATATTGAGATATATTTTTTTAAAGTTACATTCTTTAAATAGCAAAAACTTTTTAAAAAAGTATAGGAGGGAACTAGTTCTTTGTTGCTACTACCACTGACCTCACCTGTAGCTCCCTCATTGCTTCTCTAAAATGTCAGCTGCTTTTCTGTCTTAGGGACCTCGCACTGACTCTTTTCTCTGGATGGAATGTTCTTGCCTACATATTCATGGGGACGACCCCCAAATCTCCTTCCATCCTCTCCTCAAACATCACCTCACCGAGGCTCTTCTGACCACCCAGCACCACACCACTCCTTCCTGTACCCTGGCACTCCCTAGCCTTCTGATGCTGTACTGATTTCTTCCCCCCCCCCAATACTTGCCATTATCTAACATTATGGATGTTTATTTATTTCATGTATTGTTTATCCGTGCTACTGGAATTTAAATTCCATGAAAGAAAGAATTTCTCTCTCTCTCTCTTTTTCACCAGAGACCCCTGACTGCCTCAAATAGTGCCTGGCACACGACAGATGGTTAAAAAATAGTAGAGGATATATATTTTTAAAAGTTATATTCTTTAAATAGCAAAAACTTTAAAAATAAAAAAAAGTATAGGAAGGAACTACTCCCTTGTTGCTACTACCACTGACCTTACCTGTAGCTCCCTCATTGCTTCTCTAACATGTGATCAATGGCAGGGTTCCTTCTCATGGGTCCCATAATTCTGAATGAATGAATGAATGAATGAATATCAAGACTATTACCAGGCAATGTCATATAACCTTGTTTAGCTACATGTGTGCTCTAGAAACAGGGAATATAACTATCTCTTGTCAATTTTTATTTTTATCTCTCAAACTAAAATTTCAGTGGAATAACTGTGCAGCTAATGTATTAGAGAAAGCAGATGACTGTGGTTAGATTGAGAGAAAGAGAATGACACAGAAAAGATAAAGTTTAAAGTCTGACTCAGATCTCCCATTTCTAGAAATAATTGAAGGTGCATCAGAGGGAATTTTAATGAGTATATTTGATTTTATTCACAGGATAATCAAATATGCCTAATAATTTGCACATAATTAACTTCTTGATGTTTTTCCCAATAAATTTTTTTTAGAGGTCAAACAGGTTAAAAGTGATTGGGCTTCTTTATGGAACACTCCAAATATGTGCAATATACATTCAATACAACTGGAGGAAATATTTTTAATATCTACAAATACTGATGCCACAAAACGATGCATGATCTGATAACTAGCATCATATGGCTTTGCATTATCCCTCCTGCGAATTTCATTTAATAACATAAGACCCATGTGAAACGGTGGTGTGCAGTGGGTTCCTGTGGTAATTAGCTCTACGTTGCTGCACCATGGGCAGTGATATTTAAAGTTCCTTCCTACATTGCCTAAGAATGAATAACAACAGAATAATCATTTAAATTTTCTAAAAATTTAAACAGATCACGAACACACACACACACACACAAAAAGAAGTTTAGGATTAGCAGCCTGGTGGTCAGCCTCATTCTAGACTCACTGTAAAACTCAGGGAGCTCTCAGGGTCTCAGGTTCCCTGCAGACTTCAGTTCCAGACTTTATGGAGTGGTCAAATAGATAACAGTACCATCTCGATTCAGGCAGAAAAGTGGAGAGGCCTTAGCATATTCCAGTTCATGACATATTGGTACAATATTTCTACAAACTATCCAAAGCTAAATCTAAGGCCAATTATGAGTGATGTAGCCATTTCTATTTATGAAAAAAACTTGACTTGAGGTTTCCAGAATTAGATAAAAGTAAGCCCCTTTAGGGTATGATCTATGTATGATCTATGCAGCTTAAACTGCTCCTTTCCCAGTGCCAAGCATAAGGGCACATGGTTAACAATTCTTTTTTGGCAGTCTGATCGAATCCTTCAAAGTGATTTCTTAAAATACTGCTTGCCTATAGAGACGGATTCACTCATGGTGAGCTGTCAATCTCTTTGCCTTTGTCACCCAGGGTAATTAAGATCAATGGCAGGGTTCCTTCTCACGGGTCCCATAATTCTGAGACAAGCCTTGGACGAAGTCTCCTTTCCAGAACGGTTGTCATTTGTGAAACTCTCTGCATGTTATGATTTGGAAGAAGTCTATGGCTTCAATGTGACACTCATATGTCATATGACATATTCATATGTCAATATGACACTCTCTACAAATTCATTAAAAGTGGTCATACCCGATGGCTAACTTTAGAAAGGTGTGGTTCTGGCACCACAACTGCCAAGATTCCTTGCTTCCATTTCCCACAGCTGAGGCTCAGCAACGAACATCTAAGTTTTGGGCATCTGACATGGATCGTCATGGACACAGAGCTCCTGATGTGTTAAATGACTGCCATCTGTATCAGTGTATTCTATCTTTGTAAATGTAATCAAGGACAAGACAAGATCAAAATCCATTGTGGAAAATTGCACAAACTTGACTTACGTTGGCCTGTATTTCGTTAGGTATACCTGTAGAGCCGTGGTATATTGGCAGATTAACGACATCCTAACTGTGCCTTAGGCTGGTGCGAGCAGCCTGTAGACCAACATTTAATAACCTGAAAGAATGATCTTTCTCAAGCCAGTTAAGCTTAAACTGAATCATCAAACATAGCTCTTAGGCAACAGAAATTGGCTTCTCTGCTAATGGTTAAAACAATAACCGGTAATCGGGTTTGGTGAATTCCTCAAAGCCAAAATAAGGCCAGAACTTGCTGTAGCACAGAAATCTAAGACAAATACTATATTCCTTTGAGATAAACCACACAGTTCTCAGCCACCAGAAGAACGAAGATTACTTCCATTTTCTGCATTTGCAAATTAAGACTTTGTAGCAACAGGAAATACAGACAGACCCATCTGGGAGTTGGAGGAAAAAGGTAGTTAGATAATAATATACAGCAATAATGGTGGGTTATTTTTTTGTGTGTGGAAAGATAAAGTCTTATTTTTGCCAGTGCCATCTATTTAATTATCTCTTTTACCATCGTTTCTATTAGGCAAGGCAGATGGGACAGGTGCCGTTATATCCATTTTGCAGTTGGAAGAATACGAAAAAAAATCCAATGACTTGTCAATACCAGCCAATGAATAGCATCCAACTTCCTCTGGACTTAGAATGGTCAATGGGGGATTTTACTGTCTCTTGAAGATACACAGAAAATAAAGGAAATAGTCTGAGCTGGAAGTTTAAATGCATATGCAGGCAAAACTGTTAAGGCAGGAAGGAGACTGTTAGCGGTCTTAAAGGAAAGGAATTTACAGTCAGTGTAAGTAATAGTTAATAAGAATTAGGGATCCCTGGGTGGCGCAGCGCTTTGGCGCCTGCCTTTGGCCCAGGGCGCGATCCTGGAGACCCGGGATCGAATCCCACGTCGGGCTCCCGGTGCATGGAGCCTGCTTCTCCCTCTGCCTATGTCTCTGCCTCTCTCTCTCTCTCTCTCTCTCTCTCTCTGTATGACTCTCATAAATAAATAATAATAAAAAAAATTTTTTTTTAAAAAATAGTTAATAAGAATTAATAGCTAGTGGCAGGTACCTTCACATACTTTCTCTTAGTTAATCCCATCCGCCCTGCGAGAAAGGTGGTGTTATTTCTGGATTACATATGATGAAATCGAGTTTCAAAGAATAAATGATCATTTTATGGTTAGAATATTCTTACACTCCCCAGAAACTGTAAGAGCTTGAATTCTAATGTCTTCTTTGAGATGTTGAAAGTATCAATCAGCAATAAAGTAAAAGTTTTCTAATTTCCATTAAAAGCAACAATAGAAAGCCAGAGAATGGCTTCTGAAGTTGTCATCGGGTGCCAGATCTTAGTCAAAGTGGTTTAAGGGTATGGAAAGAAAATGTCAATACAGGAAAACAAACAAACAAACAAACAAAAACAATACTATTCTTAGACGGTGAAAAAATGTAATACATTTCATTTCGTAAAGAAGAGCCAGAGAAGGAATCAGAAATCCTTAGGTCATCACCAGATTTCAGAAATGATGGACATCAAGATTCCACTATCACACTTAGAAGGAAGTAAAACCTTTCTGGTAGCACCTGGGAGAACCTGCCCCAACTGGCTCCCAGTGAACTCTTGGGCTCACCTAATCGGACTCCTCATGACCCAATCACCCTCTTCTTTCAGCCACTCCTCCCATGGCAAGTCACGGACTTCCTAGTTATAAGTATAAATTTGTGTTTTCTGTGTAAATTTCCCCCACTCCCCTCGGCTTCCTTCAGTCCACACCGCGGTGGCAAAAACAAAACAAAACAAAAAAACAAAACAAACAAAAAAAACAGACTCAGAAGTAGCTGAAAACCTTTGGCTGAAAAGCAGAGAGACGGCTGCATTGTTTTCCATCATCCAAAGACAACACACGATGGGGGGGGGGAGCAGGTATAGGGCAGGGGGGTATAGGGCAGATAGGATGCAGAAAGGCTTCACTAACCACCTAGACAAAAAAACCACCTCCATACTTTACAAGGAGCAAAGTATCTGAAGTGGGAGGGGAAGAACAGGAGAAGGGTGGCCAAGATGCGGCACACGCCATCCTGAGAATGGAAAACCAATTTGCCCATGGCCTGTGGTCAGCCGGTCCTGTTCTGTAGTCCTGGACACGAGTGAGCCCTCTGGGTTTAGGATATTAGCACACTCTAGAAGACTGGATAATGGCCCTCAATGGCCTCATTCCCTGGAACTTGTAAATGGTGCCTTATCTGGAAAAAGGGTCTTTGCTCTTGTAATTAAGAATCTTGAGATGAGGAGATTATCCTGCATAATCTTGGTGGGCCCTGAATACAACCACAAGTGTCCTTATAAGAGAGAAATGGAGGAAGATTTGACAGAGAAGAGAGAAAGGTGATGTTACCATGGAGGCAGAGATTTGAGCAAGGTAGCCCCACAGGTCAAGGAACCAGGCAGCCACGAAAGCTGGAAGAAACGAGGAAAGGATTGTCCTCTAGAATCTCGGGAGGTGCAGAGCCCTGCTCACACCTTGGTTCTGGGTCATTTAACAGATTTCAGACTTCTGGCCTCTAGACCTATGAGAGAACACATTTCTGTTGTTTACACCGTCAAGTTTGTGAGAATTTGTTGGAGCAGCCAAGGGAAACTAATCCAGACCTGGAGTGAAAACCTCATTACTCTGGCCAGTGTAGAACTGAACTGAATCAACAGCATCATTTCCTTTAGGTTGGGATAAGTGATAGAGACAGCACCAGTCACACAGACATTTACCCGTATACTTATTATCAGCATCGTTTTCTTACTCTCCACCAGGCAGAAAGTTCCATGAGAGTCATAACCTTTTTTTATTTTGCTCACCATCTATACCCAGGGCTTACGGGCTCAGCAGCTGTCACATAATAATTGCTCTGCAAATAATTGTTGAATGGATGAAAAAAAAAAACCCTGCTAAAATAGCTACACAAAATGGGGAAGACACAAACAACGAATGGTAAAAATAACTCTGAGAGTGACGCTTACACCAGCAACTACATTGAACAGTCAAGTATCTATCATCAGCAAGCTAAATAGAGATGTAGGGCAGCCTGACCCCCTGCATAGGAACGCTTTCTAGCACCTAGAGATCCATGCTTCGTTACCGACTACATGTGAGTGTGTCCTGGCACGGAGGTGGCTTCGGTGAGTTTTACCAGCACAGTCTCAGTGGATGCTCAGGGCTCCAGTTGCTCTGGTAATGTCTGAGAGCCAATGCTCGCAGCGCCCATTCCTGCCAGCTGAGATCACAGGGCAGGAAGGCAGCAGTTCTAGTGGGGTGACACAGCTTTTTCCTGTTCCACTTTTTTTTTTTAAAGATTTTATTTATTCGAGAGAGAAAGAGAGAGAGAGCAAGCAAACGAACAAGAGACAGCACAAGCAATGGGGAGGGAGAAGCTGACTCACCGCCGAGAGCAGGGAGCCCGATGCGGGACTCGATCCCAGGACCCTGAGATCGTGACCTGAGCCGAAGGCAGATGCTTAACCGACGGGGCCACGCACGCACCCTCTGTTCTGCTTTTTAAGTGAAAAGATCTCTGATCAGGAGCCAACTCCGAATGAAGGGGCCAGGCCGCCACCAGCTCGGTGTTGCACGGCACTGGATTATGTATGTGGTTGTCCTGCGCGTGTCATTCCGAAGGGGCCGGGATAAAACAGCACAATTGCATTTCTCGTGGCTCCTTCAGAGTTGTGAGTGGGGTGTCACATGATGTCATCCAGAGAACAAAACACTTTCAGTACGTAACTGAAATTCCAGCTTGCACTCCCATTTAATTCTAACCCAGACAATCTCCCACTCGGCTGCTGAGAAAGGTAAAGAACCTGGAAGGGATTCCTAGGCAGAGAGGGTGTGAGGAGACTAGCTTGAGACCCTGTAGCCTCGAACGGAGTTGAGGATCCTCACACTAGCCTCTACGGAAGGGAAGACTAAGGCTCGGCCTCCCTGCCTCCCTCCACCACGGTGCTCAGGTCTACACCTGCTCCCCTCCCGCCACCAAGCGGACCACCACAGGGGCTGTGGATCCATCAGGGCTGTAACTGGCTCTTCAGGCCACACTGTGTGTGGTCTCTCAGATTTCTACCCCTGGCATGGAGCTGAGGAGGGGGTTCATATACGGCACAACTCAGATACATTCAAGCCAAACTCTTCAGGCCCCTTTGGTATCCTGAGCCACCCAAGTTCAAGCAAATGCGTCCTTTTCCAAAACATTACTATTTTTAGGAATGGTTCTTAACTTTTGAAAGGTCAGAGCCCCTCGTGGGAATTTGAGAAAAAAAGAGACGCTGTCCCCACCAACAATGCACTTAGGTAAACCCGTAAAAGTTCAGAAACCTTGATCTTTTCTACAGATAAAAATACTAATTTATTAGTGGCTGAGATAGATATTTAGCATTAAATTACAATGAATAAGGCCAGATGGCCTGAGTTAGAATTCCCAGCTCTTCAAGAGCTGTGTGACCTTGGGCAAGGTTTCTTGATTCCTCTCTTCCTCCCCATTTGCAAAATGAGAATACTCAAGGTTGCACCCACCGCAGAAGATCATTACAGAGAAATAACAAATTCATTGTGTAAAGTGCTTACAGTGGTGTCTGGAGCTCAACGATTCTATACGGAGCCTCGACCATGCACAGCTCTGTTTGAAGACTGAAGATGAGGCAATGAGCAAAAATTACTGCTGCCAATGGTCACACGTTCTGATGCAGAGCTTAAATTTTCAGAGAAATCTTGGTGCATTTCATAGCAACTTTAAAAAAAAATCACCTTATTTGTGTTTTCTCTTTGTTCAGATAACAGGTAAATAAGATTTTCATACAAATTTCCCTTCTGGGATGCTGTAGCTCCACAGGGCTCAAATCTAAGGAATTCTAATTTTTGTTTCGTCCTCATTCCACACCTGACAGCATTTCTGAATAAATAATTTAGACTGTGAGTACTCACCCTTAACTTGGCATAGGTATTTATAAAATGGGAAAAAGGCCAAATTCCAGGAAAATCATTTATTCTGCTCCATCCCTAAACTTTTACTCATTCATCTGTTATGCTTAAAAATCAATTAGCACTGTGCATACACTGTATCAACAGCTTTATTTAGGATTAACTACAGAGCTGGGCAAATTTAACTGCAATTTTCCTACCAACGATGCTCTAAAAACATGCATGGATTTCAGAGGCTAATGAAGGCCTCTTCTCACTGCCACATATTTTTAAAGTGCTCATGCTTCTATTATCTGTCTTCTGCCTTCTGCTTCCCACCTGGCCTCTCTCCCATCAGTACCAGGAGGATATCATATTTCAGGTTGATTCTTGTGGACTTCCTCAGTTTAAAAATGATTATTAGGGAATGATTATAGATTCATAGGAAGCTGAACAGAAACAGAGAGGGAAGTCCCATGTACCCTTTCCTCAATTTCTCCCAATATTAACAACTTGTAAAACTATTGCTTAATGTTAAAAATAGGAAATTGATGTTGGCTCAATCCATGGAACTTACTCAGATTTCACTGGGATTGATTTTTTACATAACCAATAACCACATTTGGTAAGGATCAGTTATGACCACAATAAAGGCTGAAATTCAGTTCATGTGTGTATTTCAGTGTGGGTTTCTGTGTATCCATTTGTGTGTGTGTCCGTGTGTGTGTGTATTTGTGTGCATGAGAGCGAGCGAGCAAGCAAGCGAGAGAGAGCAACAAACTCTATCCCTACCCATTTCATGCGACAGTTCTGAGGAACGAATTGGGAACCTCATATAAATGCTGTTTATAAACTATAAAGCACTAAATAAAGAGGAAGTTATTATATTGTAGTAGGTTTCTAATCTTTGTGTTCAGGAAAAAAAATCTCTCATTAGCAGTGTACACAGAGAGGAGAAGGTGGAGCCCACTTACCTGTACAAGGAGGGGTGTGTGTGGGGGTGTGTATAGTGGTCTCAGCAAAATCCCATCTAAGGATATAGAATCACAGTTACAGAGTTAGAAGGGACCTTGGGGCCAACTGCCCCAGCTCTCTACACAACACACATCCTCTAAACGGTCTTCTAAACTCTGATTAAAAGTTCAAATGATGGACACATACTGTTTTATGATTTGGTCTTTCCCTATTTATAGAGTCTGTATGTTTAAAAGCTCTTTATTATAATAAGCTGAAATAGCCCTCCTGATGCTGTTTACCTCAAGGTGCTGGTTTCTCCCATCAGGCACCTCACATGATGCAGGACAACTGAAGGCAGCCATCATTCTCCTAAATCTTCCCTCCTCCATCCGAAACAACTCACTTCCTTCTTTAACATGCTCATTGTCTACAAGACTGCTCATCTCTGGAAAAACTGCATTGTTTTCCATAAGGACGGAACCAGGTCTGGAGCACAATGGGGTCCAGCACATTCCAGAGCTGGATCAAGTCTCCTTCCGTGTCTGTACACTAAATTTGTAATAACACCCCCTATACTCACATTAATATGTTTTTTTGTGGGTTTTCCCCCCAACTTCACTCATATTCCTCTTGCAATCAATCGAAATCCCCAGGCTTTTTTGTTCTTTCAGGTTTTGAGGTTTAACCATTCCCCCATTGCCGATTTTGCACATGGGTGGTTAGTTTTCTGGGCACAAGAGGAAGACTTCATGTAGATTCTCCTTAAATTAGGCCTATTCCACCATTTCTGAGATTTTTTTTTTTTTTAATCTGGACTCTGTCACTAAATTTATTTACTGTCTCTGCTGGCTCCACATTGGCTGCACCCTTTATAAATGGTCCTTTAGTCCTTTCTCAAAATTGCTGATGAAATACTTGGGCAGAGAAGGGTGAAAAGGAGATCATTAGAAAGCTATAAATTTGAACAGTAACATTTTGACCTTCTGTTAATGTTAAATTTTAATTGAGCATTCAGCCCTGTTTTTACTGAAGGTTGACATAAGAAGTAGCCCCACACAAAAGGCCTCTGTATTTTCTATAAAATTGTATTAGGTGATTCAATGTCTCGTTTGTATGAATCCCATGGGAAATTTCTCTGGAGCTCAGGAATAGAAAAAAAAAATCCCTCCAATGATAGCTGAGCTGGTATGAGTTTCCTTCTGTTTTTATCTTCTAAGACACTAAGAGAGAAACTGAAAATCACTTGCTCAATTGCTGTATCTTTTATTTCTATTTATTTATTTTTTCCCTCTATCTATCATCCTACTTTATTACCTAACACGCCATGTTAATAGTTCTGTATATACATGTTTTATTTTTTACCAGACACTGTGACCCATCCTTTTTAAAAGGAGGGAAGGAATAAAAACAAACATACATAATCAAGACATCCTTTCAAATGTCTTTTCAGATGCTTAAAGATCCATGGAATAATTTCTTCACTTTCTAAGTAGGACTTTAGGAAATTTTCCCCAGAGTACTTGTACTGAAACAGTTCAGGTTTGCTTCAGCCCTTCACATCATTTTCTTCTAAAATTTGTTCTTGGTTAATAATAACATGGTCTCAATATCTTCCATGTTGATTTCCCCAAATAGTACTTTAAAGTGTAAAGAGAAATCACTTGATCATTTGCTAATCTTTTCTCTCTTTTTTTTGGCTCTTCCGTTACAGGGTGTTTGTTTGTTTTAAGTATTTCCATCTGACTGAAATTTATACTGAAAAGACTTCTAGATTGGGTGTTAGAAGAACCGGGGTTCTTGCCTGGGATTAACTACTCTGCATGGCTATGAAAAACTCATGAAGTTTCTCAGTTGCAGAACAAAAACTACCTCCTGATGAACATCTGGTCAACATCAGGGACTGTTAGAATATATATAACTTACTTTTAAATACTTTTAAATGGGTAGTTGATAATACATAGTTGGATTATATGAATGCGTAATATTTGAAATCCTGACTTTAGGAGCTTAAACCAGTCCAAGGTGGTCAGCAATCATTATATTAGAAAGGCAATACACTGGAACTTGGCCACCATAAAAGCATCTGAACAAATGATGCTTTGCTTATTAGCAAAAATATGTCAGAAATGGATTCAAATTTGGCAAAATTAGTGACTCGTTAACTTACCATGATAAGTGATAACTTACCATGATAATGATAACTTATCATTTACCACGATAAATGAGACTTAATTGGTAAAATTAAAAGTTTTAAATATGTGGAATACTAAAGAACATTGAATGGTAGAGCCTGATGGGTCTGACTCCATTCTCCTATACTCCCTGCAGCTGCCCAGATAAAGTCACATGGTCACTGCAAGGAATGGATGAGAGATTATAAAATGCCTACAGATGTTTCCTTAGAAAATATTTGGGTTAAACAAAGGCTCTTTAGCTCCTTTGACAGATAGAAGTCAACCAACCACCTATTAAATTGATTTCATTGACATTTATTGTTGCCATATATAATCACAATTTTATTAATGTACTTTTGGTTTTTTTTTGTATTTTTCATTTTTAAAAAATCTATACTTTCTTTTGACCTTCCCAATATATTCAGATAAACTGTAGTAAATTCATACACTGTGGCATAGATTACTTTGTGACATGATTGCATGACCTAGTCTACAGCCTCTATTAGAAAGCTGGACTCTGAAATTATCGGTTGAAATGTGCTTTGAAAAAGTCATAGTTACCTAAAAGTCTACAAGAAAGCTCATCTTAAAGCATTGTTACATGCAAAAAAGTGAATGAAATGCCAATTTTAGAATTGGAATGCTGAAGTGATATAGAATATTCATGGATTCGGCAGAGCTGAATGAATAGTGTGGGGTTCTACAAAGCTATTAGGCTAAAAATGAAAAAAGAAATAAACAAAATACAAGATATAAATATATAAGAATCTACCCCGTAGATACCAAAATCACATTCTGGATGTATTTTATTTTGGATATTGTGTTCTAAGCAGAGATCAACATGGCCACAAATATCCCAGACCTAGCTGATGTGTTAAAATCTTAAGATTTCAGGAAAAAGATCTTAGGTTAATATATAGGTAAACGGTGATTTGTTTTTTTTTAAATATTTTATTTATTTATTCATGAGAGACACAGAGAGAGAGAGAGAGAGAGAGAGGCAGAGATACAGGCAGAGGGAGAAGCAGGCTCCATGCAGGGAGCCCGACATGGAACTCGATCCTGGGTCGCCAGGATCAGGCTCTGAAATGAAGGCGGCGGCACTCAACCGCTGAGCTACCCGGGCTGCCCTGATTTGCTTTTATTTAAACCTCTGAAATGTATACTTTTAGATTATTTCTGATGTAAGTAGAAGTTTTGGAGAGAAAATGATTCATTTCAGATAAAGTTATTTCTTTAGCAAGTCCTTATTACATATGGAGGTAATGCCATCCAAAGAATATGAAGGTTAAAAAATACTTTAAAATGTTTTATGTTTTAATCTGCCTTAATAACTCTGTGTCAAAATTAAAATATGTACGATGAATACATAACATAAGCAAACTTATTGGGGGAAGAGGCTAATGTATTTTTATTGTTAAAGCTGTACATTAAGGAATTATCTGTGTGTTATCTTTTTCCATTAAAATTATCCTTCCTCTTTAACTTAAAATAAAAAATACAGGGCGGGGAGTTTTATCTTTACTTTTTAAATGTGTGTACTTTTATAGTAATTTGAATAAAAAAGTACCTTGGAATTATTATGTTCTTCTAAATATAATTCAATCAGAGCATCACGTTGGGGAAGATTCTACTCATTGGGATAATTTCTTGGGATGGTTTTCTAACCAGCTCATACTTATCATACCCAAACAGATGAAATGAGACATAAGAACTATAAAATGACTGCTTTTGTAGGTGTAATGTCCATCAATGCTTAGGGAGTCATTTGGACAGAAAATGATGATTTGTTCTAGGATTTCAACATTTGACTTTAGTAACAGCAGGGGGTGGAAATATGCTTAGGGGAGAAAACCTCTGGTTATTTTATGAACATACCACTCCATTCACTGATAGCAGCTGGTCTCCCCTTTTGAGGCCTCCGTGTCTTTCGGCCACCCCTCCAGGAATGATGCGAGAGATGTAAATGGGGGAATTTTGCTCCTTTCCTCCCATCACGTTAAAACCAAGGCCTTCATCAGTCTTTGGCAGTTCGACTACCCGAGGGTGGGAGTGGCCTTCACTAGCTGCAAAAGCTGCAACTGTTGCCTGAAAGAAAAGATGGTCATTTGGTAATAAAACGAGGGGAAATAAGGCTGATCGTATGCTTTGCAGTGGGTAGGCTCAGGCAACTCCTCTTATTTTTATAGCATTCTCCTGTGAAAAAAAGAATACAACGGGGAGGGAGCTTGCTTCATTTCAATGTCATCTAGAACTCTCTTCTTTGGGAAAGCCCTGCCTGGTTATTTCCGGCTTTCTAGAACTTATCCATTATGACACAGATTTCCCTTCTTTATAAAAATCTTCCCCAGTTACCTTAGTGAGATGCAATTCCTCCTTTCCTTGGAGGTTTGCTCCCCATACTATCTCCGTATGGTACACATGCTGTAACTATTATGTATACGTGTCAACTGTGAGCACCTGAAGGGCAGCAAGCATGTAATCCGCTTCTTTGTATGACACACAGTCTACCCCGGTGCTGGCACATAAATGTTCATGAATATTTACTCAATGTACTTAGAAGCACTTATATGTATATACTCGGATCAAGATATATATATATATATATATATATATATATATATATATATATATACACATAATCTTGCTATTGCCAGACCACTGGCTTGGCAAACTTAGATTTTGGGTGTTTTTTTTTTTTTTTTTGATTGAGGATACCTAAAAGAAAACAAAAGCTAAAACAAATAATGGATTCAAACAGATTGTTATTATTTCACATCAATATTTTGCATTACTATGAAAGGTCCTCTTATCTGGTAAGGATGTTTTCTCCTCTATTTTACATTAATATTTTAACAACAACGGCAACAGGGGCAAAATGAACAGCCTATGGTTTTATACCTAGATGTACAAAATGTCATTTAACATGGACACCATTTTATTTTAAAATACATGTATTAATTGTTAAAAATAAGTTGAAAACGTAACTTACCATTAGTTCCCACCCCTCACGGAAAGAAAATAACAGCTTTTAAGTTATTTCTGTTAAGAAAAGATTCTCTGCCTGCTTCTTATTTTCCACTTCCATTAACCTGCCTTAACCACAGTTGATTAGATGCCTACTATAAAGTGATTTACTCAACACTATGAAAATATTGATTGCCAACTACTGTACATTCTTTTCCACACACAGCATTATCACATCAATTGAGCATTATGCTACTGTCTGCATTTAGTGAAATTTAGTGAATGATATGGAAATAATGGCTTGTTTTTAGCTACATGCATTTGCTCATGCAAACCTTGTCGTCATGCATAGATTTTAATGGCTGACATGGATGCAATGCAGACAGCCCAGAAACAACCAGAAAATATTGTGCTATTGCAACATTATGCTGCTATCCTGCTGTTCTACATGAATAAGAAATGAGAATGGTAAAACACTACATAATTCACTTTCCCCTTAATTAAACCATGTAGGGATCATTTTTCTGTGTGTGTTCCACTTCAGAACAAGCAAAGCATGATGTAATGATAATAATACCCTCCTTTTGCCTGGGTTAAAAAACAAAACAAAACAACTTACAAATCTACAGTGTTCAGTTACAGAATGAAAACTAAAAAATCAGGAAAGAAATCAAGCAAGAGGTGATATAACACAAAATAATTAAATGGAAAATGCTGATTATTTTCTCCAGTTCTTATTTCTTATACATTATTAGAAAGATAAGAGCTTTTAAAAAGCAAGTCATTGTGCATCCATTATAACACTTCTGTGTTTGTAAAATAAGAACTACATTAGTGATCTTAGTTTAAAACTATTGTTTCCTAATGGTCTATTTTCCAGATAATTTCATGATCCTATCGTTATACGATTTCCATTAGTGTAAGATTTCCATTAGCTTTCTCTGCAATCCCTGGCTTTGAGTTTTTAAAGAGCGAATGTGGTCACTACCACAAAAGGTGACAGGCTTTTGCTTTAGGTCAATGTCACATTCTTTCAGCAAGCTACCCACTGCTCCGCTGAATACATGCAAGAACCCTATGTCAGTGGGTCTCAGGTGAATTCTCTTTGTGTCTGACTCAAGTCAAATCTTTCAACTTGTACAAATAAATCTCCATGCACTGAATAGGAAACAGGTTTCTTTTGGATCAGAGAAATGTGTCAGAAAACCATGTATTATTTCATACAATGAACCAGTAGATTTGCTTGTGCCAAATGGACATTTAGTGAGTTTAATGAAATCATTCTCCTTTCTTAAGCTACAGAAGCAGCAGAAACGTTCAATTTTCCATTAGGATTTTTACCTGGGAAGTAGTACTGGTTCTAGACTCTGGGCTGCCACTGATGTCTAAATTCTCTTACAGTGTACACACGAGAATACCTGAAACACACACGCGCACAATCAATTACTAGATCACTGGGGTCAAGTATATTTTTAAAGTTACTCAAGCCTTACCTTTGCTGTGGCCCTGGCACGGAATTCAGGACAGCCATTAACAGTTATCGTTTCATGCATATACTGATACACCTAAAACATTCACAAAAAAAAAAAAAAGAAGAATGGGTAAGAACAGAAAGAATATCAATTCTTTCATTGCAGATAGGACAATAAATTTTCATTGTAAAACACAAGTTCTCTGTCACAAAATGAAATAAGTCTGAATTCATTATCCTGGTGATTAGGACCAAAATGCCTCCTATATTTTTGGTGGGGGAGGGTTGCAACAGAGAAGGCAAACACTTTTATTATTCGGCTATGTTTTATTAACATAAAAACTCTAATATTTGGTTTTATAAAAGCCATTTTATCAGTGAGAATTTTAACCATTACATATCATTCTGTCTCTCAAATATGTAATAAAAAAAATATATAAAACAACTTCCTGAATCTAAGGAACACTCCAAAAAAATCGTTTTCAGGGCACTGGGGTGGCTCAGTTTGGTTGAGAACCCAACTCGTGGTTTGGGCTCAAGTCATGATCTCAGGGTCATGAGACTGAGCCCTGTGTCCTCGGGCTCCATGCTCAGCACAGAGTCTTGTCCCTCTCTCTCTGCTCCTCCCTGCTGCTCCCGCTCTCTCTTTCTCTCTCTAAAATAAATAAATAAAATCTTTAAAAAACAGTTTCTTAAATTAATATTCCACAAAGCTAGGATAACAATTATCTTTTCCTTGCATGTTGGGATTTATGTTACCATTCATGATATGTATTCCTAATTCACAAATATAGAAGATAAAATGACATTCAGGGGCAGGGACAAGTAAAGTAAGAGATTTTTAGAACTAGTAACACAGAGCAGCAGATCAGCTATGGATTCATGTTAACATTTAAATGAAGCAAGAAGAATAGGGGACGCCTGGGTGGCTCAGTGGTTTAGCGTCTGCCTTTGGCTCAGGGCGTGATCCCGGGGTCCTGGAATTGAGTCCTGCATCAGGCTCGTCTCTGCCTCTCTCTGTGTCTCTCATGAATAAATAAATAAAATCTTTTTTAAAAAAGAAAAAGAATAAAAGTAAAACTGGACTCAGAATGATACTGTACAAAGAACATTGTTTTTTCTGACTAATGGACCTAAGTTTCAGCTTTACAGTGTCAGTGTAATTGGGGGACTACAAGGTCCTGGTTGAACCATTTCACCCACTTTGATCCTCTGTTTGCCCATCTGAAAACTGGGTAAAGAATATTTATTTAGTATGGTTTTTACTTGAAATTATACTTTCAAGACACCTGGCACTTAATGAGTACTCCTTAAATAGCAGGTATTATTATTAATTATGATTTTAGGCACAGCTATGAAAATTATCAGTGAGAATTTTTACCTTACCTTTACCTTTCCTACTGCCTTAGAACATAGTAGGAAAAATGTTTTCCTTCTAAATTGTCAAGGATGGGATTATAAAAATCTGTATATCAAAGGCAAAATAAATTGCTTCAACATAAATAAACTTGAGTACAGAGAACGACTCTTAAAAATATAGTTTGAAGAAGATATTTAGAAAAAACAAGGTTAACTACGTTAGTCTTTATGCCCATTTTAAAGATTTAAATAATAAAGATTTAAATAATAAAGTTGTAAAAAATCAATTGTATAATCTGTAGAGGTAAAGGTCCAGTTGGTACTGTGCTGGGGTATTTTTCTGAGAGTGGCCCATTACCTATTTCAGTTGAACATAAAATAGAAAATTATAATCAAAGATTTTTTCCCCTCTCTATTAATCTTATTTTCTACACTTAAGTACAAGGTTATTAAAGTGAATTCAGAATGTGATTCATGCATCCATTCAACAGTTCTTTGAGTATCTCAGACTGATCTCTTCCCGACATTTCTTAGCTGGCTCATCATTTCTCAAATACATTTGGTTGAATCTCCGTTAATGCGGACTTATCTTTCCCAAGTGGCATGTTCAGAAGGAAAAAGACAAAGTGGCCTGGATTAGAAAGGTAGGGGCTGAATCTGCCATTCAGCCTTATACTTCACTAAATAACTGGGGTATACAATTTTGGTGAGAAATCTGAATGGGATCGGAATAGTTTTCCAGGAAAAAGGAGTCCAGGAGCCTGGGATTTGTTAACGCAAATCCTCTAAGTCACCAGCATAGCTGCTTAACATGTTTCCACGTTATTTCCTTGAGAGGGTATCACTTTGTTTTGTAGAGATAGATCTTCCACAAATTCTACTTATTTGATCTTGTAGCCCATTTACGAGCAAGATTCTCCATACTCAGTTTTTCTTGTTAATAATCTCTCTCAAATCTGATCCCTTCGCTCGATTTGAGCTCATTATCTCTTGCTCAAGGCTCTGCATGTCTTCACTGGGTCTCCCACCACCAAATACTACTGACTTTGGTTATCATTGTCAAGGACCTACCTGACTACGTCGCCACCGTGCTTTTGGCTGTCTACAACTTGTAAAGATTGCAAAGTCAAACATGCCTACAGGAGTCAAACTTGCAACAATAACGCAGAACCCAGCCTTTTCTCTGATTTCATTTTCCTTTTTGTTTTCCTCCACCCTCACTGTTCCCCAAACACATCATGCCTTCCCAGCTACCCAGGCCTTTGCGTATGCAATTTGCTCTGTTCTGAATGCCCTTTCACCCTGGAGACTCTTGTTTATCCCTGTTTAATGTGATGGTAAAAGACCTCATTTTCATGTTTTCTGTTCCTTGTTCCTGGCCACCTTCCAAGCCCAGAAATTCCTCCCTCCTGGGTTTTGGTCCATTTGAATTTCTCTGAGGTTATTTTGGTGATCTTTCCCAGGGAAAGGATGTTTAGGAGGGCAATCATTAGCAAACGATTAGGAGGTTGTCATCAATTGATGAAAGCAAAAATGAATTTAAGTTCCTAAAGTAAATAAAAATTTAAGAATAATTATCTTTAACATTCAATTTTGAATCGTGAATTAAAAAGTGGAGGATGCGAGAGGCCGCACTATGTATAGGTAATGCACAGATTCCGCAGATGTCACGTATTTATGGAATGTTCTTGGTCAGTTACTTGATTTCACTGGGGTTCAATTTGCTCAAGTGAATAATAAACCTTAAAGCTGTAACTAACTTCTAGGTCTGTTAAGAGGATTAAATAAGACCAGAACAGTTTGCAGCATGTAGTAAGTTTACTAAAAATTAGCTACTACTATTATTATTATTAACATTCAATGTTTCCTAAATTATTTGACATGGATCTTTTGGGAAGAATCTTCTAGGACTAGTAGTCCATGAATATATTTTACAGAGAGTTGATGGAAGACTAGTTCTCAACCAGGGGAGTTTTTGCATCCTAGGAGACGTTTATTTGTCAATGTCTGGAGACTTTTTGGGTTGCCACAAATGGGAAAGTGGATGGTGCTATTGACATCTACTATTAGAAGACTGAGATGCTGCTAAATATCCTACAATGCTCACAGTAGCTCCCCATAACAAAGAATCATCTTCCAAAACGTCAATAGTCTTGAGATTGAAAAACCCGGAACAAAGAAATTATGCTATATCATTTCTTCTTATACATAGTAATTAGTAGGCCATAAAAAGACACTTGCATAGCACTGGGTAAAGGATCTTGTAAATAAATAAAAGAGTCTTGTTCAACAAATTTTTTTGGAGTAAATAATCATAATTCTGGTGAGCATCTAATGAGAACTTGCTCTAAGCCAAGTGCAATCCTAAGCATTTTATATCAGTGAGTTCATTCGGTGCTCACAATTTTTGATTCAGGCACTCTACACAGAAGGAAACAGCCCACAGAGATGATAACATGCCTATGACCACAAGGGAATGGCAGATTTGGTACAGGGAGTCATATCTAATTGCCTCCAAAATCTTCCTTTTTTCAACCACATGAGGCTTTCGTACTAAGACAGCATCAGACTGCTATTATTTTGGCAGCACTGGGGAAACAAAAACTTGGAGATGTCATCAGTATTTATATTTTGAATAAAACTATGTAGGTTTAATATGATGCCCACCATTATACAAGTGCACTTGTACATTTTCTGAATCAATGGACTGCAACTCCCTCACCTTAATTGAATTGATCTGTATTTGTAAATTTTCGATAGCTTGGAATAAGTTCCAAATATTCAAAACGCTGTTGAATCTGTGAGATTTACTCAAGGTAAGTCAATTACTGATACAAAAATGTAAGCTAAAACCCTATACAAAAGTTTCTGTAAATTATTTGACTTTCAGTAGTAATTAAGCCCATTTTACCCGATGGAATGTGTTGTAGAAATGCTGTAGCTGAGGTTGTCCAGAACTTTGGAGATTGAATTGATTCTGGAAACTCTAAGCCCCACAATTCCCTACTGAAGCTCATGCATTTTCTGTTTTCCCTTTAAGAATTCTCTCAGGGCATCTGGCAAAATATTTTAGCTTTCTATAACAACCTCCTTATAAATTTCTACAAATATCTGTACAACTGTCTTTGAAAAGTAAGATAGGTAGGGATACATTTTGTCCCTAGAAAATGATAAGCTTAAGTAACTTTCGTAAGGCAACTTAGCTAATGGAAATAGAATCAATATCTCCCAGTTTTGACTTGCCTCTCTAACTAAACCATGTCAGCTAGTATTTAAAAAACCAACTGATCAGAATCTGTTGTGCTTTATAGGAGAAAAGACTAACAATAATATTTGACTTATTTTCTTTGAATCTTAGTATATTATAATCATAAAAGACTATTAAAAGTGCTATTTCACTTTCATTTGGAGTGATGAATTTGTTGGTTTCCAAACTGTATTATACATTTGCAGCTAACAACCATGTAAGAGTTACTCTAGTCGGTGTGTCAGGTACCTGGGCCAAAATATGGAGGATGAAAAAAAATTAATAGCTCCTTCTAAAACTCTGAATGAACGTAAGCTTTCATTGTAGAAGGGCTATTTTTATTTATTTTTTATTTTTTTTAAAGATTTTATTTAGTTATTCATGAGAGACACACAGAGAGAGAGAGAGAGAGAGAGAGAGAGAGAGAGAGAATGAGAGGCAGAGGCAGAGGAAGCAGGCTCCTCGCAGGGAGCCCGATGTGGGACTCCATCCTGGGACCCAGGATCATGCCCTGAGCTGAAGGTAGATGCTCAACCGCTGAGCCTAGAAGGGCTTTTAAAAATTTTTTTCAAATAAATCATTTACTTTTTTTTTCCTTTATACTAACAAGTAAATAGGCTACTTTTTCTGGATGGAAATTTCATCACAGAGAGAATAGCAAGCACAAATGAAGTAAAAGTTTCTCTTTTACTCCAATTTATTTACCAAGTTTACAACAGAATTCCCATTTAGATATGTTAAGGTGAATAGCTAAAATTCTAACGTGATTAGAAATTTATGTTTCTAATTTCTAAATTTCTAAACACGTTAGAATTTTTGCTTTTGAGCTTACATTTGTACACAGGTTATGTGGACAATATCAAAATGTAAACTTTACATCGAACCATTCTTCTTGGTCTGGAAAACTCTGATTGGTACAGAGAGGTGGGTAAGGGCTGACAAATCTCTATCATGAGTTTCCTCTCTTGGATCTTGGATCTCTTTTCTATGTGACTTTAAGTGACCTACTATCCATGCATCTACATAAAACCCTATCTTCAAGAGGCAGTCAAAGAGGGTAAAATATGTGGCTTCATAAACCATAGCCTATTATTCTTATTAAAGTCTTATAGTAATAGCTACTATATTTCTGTTATTATTGTTATGTGCATGCCTAGGATCCAATTGAAACTATGCCTTTAGACATTAGCTGCTTGGCCAGTAAGTGTGGAAAACACCTTGAATTCAAAATTAGATTTTGATTGTTCTCTTTTCTGCCCTTATAGTTTAACTGTCTTTTGTATTTTGGTATTATTTTAAAATGGTTGTGTGAGGCAGATACTGGGTAGGCTCTCCTTACCTAAGTTCCCATTTTCAACCTCTTCCTCCCAGCACATATGACCCAGTTCTGTCCAATAAAAAAATTTTTTTTTAAGATTTATTTATTCATGAGAGACACACACACAGAGAGGCAGAGACACAGGCAGAGGGAGAAGCAGGCTCCTCGCAGGGAGCCCGATGTGGGACTTGATCCCGAGACTCCAGGATCACAGCCTGAGCCAAAGGCAGATGCTCAACTGCTGAGCCATCCAGGCAGCCTTGACTAATAAGAATTTAATTTTAAGTAGGTGACAGGCTTCTGGGAAAGTGTTGTTCTCTTGGTACAATGCTTTCCTTTTTTTCTTCTCTACTTCTTGTCCTGATTGTGAATATAATCAGCTGTATTACCAACCTTCAACTGCAAGAGAAAGGCCATTGCAAGGTATAGATACCACCTCTGATTACATGGAGCTCCTAAAACACTGTAAGCAGCTGCCTTTATCTCTCAACTTGTAACAAAGAAAAATAGTCTTATTTAAGCCACTGAAGTTGGATTTTCTGATACTTTCCGCCAGGAGAACTCCTAATTGCTATGTTATTTGAGTAAATATTATACAGAACTATGCTATGCTTAGAATCTGTTTCTTTGTGTCCCCACTAATTCCAAGAGCTATATAATTTATTCATTAAAAATTAATGCAAATTTGTTAACACCAGGGTTTAGAAACTGAGAGAGCATAGATTAAGATGTGGTTAAGAAAAGCAGACACTAACTCTTAGGAAAATTTAGCTAAGAAAATGAAAAAACAATTGGGAGAAAATGTTTGCAAAACACATATCTGATAAAGGCTTCATATCCAGAATATATAAAGAACTTTCAAAAGTCAATAGTAAGAAAACCATCCAATTAAATATTGCATCAATTCTTTGAATAGGCATGTCACCAAGGTAAAAATGAAAAGATACTCATCATCAAAGATACTCAATATCATTACTCACTAGGAAAATTCAAATTAAAACCATAATTAGATACATCTACACTCTTTTAACATGTCTATATTTTTTTAAAAATTGACAACACCGAGTGTGGGCAAGAATGTTGAACAATCAGAACTCTTGTCCATTGCTGATAGAAATGCCAAATGGCACAGCCACGTGGGAAAACAGGGTAACAGTTTTCTATCAAGTTAAACCTACACTTATCTTAAGATTCCCTTATCTAGGGGATCCCTGGGTGGTGCAGGGTTTAGCGCCTGCCTTTGGCACAGAGCGCAATCCTGGAGACCTGGGATCGAATCCCACGTCGGGCTCCTGGTACATGGAGCCTGCTTCTCCCTCTGCCTATGTCTCTGCCTCTCTCTCTCTCTCTCTCTCTCTCTCTCTCTGTGTGTGTGACTACCATAAATAAATAAAAAATTAAAAAAAAGATTCCCTTATCTACTTCCAGCTATTTGTCCAAGATAAACAAAAATGTATATCCATACAAAAATGGTATGTAAATACTTATAGCAGCTCTATTCATAATCATCCCAAACCAGAAACAATTCAAACAGCCTTCAGCTGTGAATGAATAACTATTTTTTTAAAAAAGACTTATTTATTTATTCATGAGAGAGAGAGAGAGAGAGAGAGAGAGGCAGAGACATAGGCAGAGGGAGAAGCAGGCTCCCTGCTAGGAGCCTGATGCGGAACTCGATCCCAAGACCCAGGGATCACGACCTGAGCCAAAGGCAGACGCTCAAACACTGAGCCACCCAGGTGCCCCTGAATGAATAATTAAATGGAAGTACATCTATACAATGGAATACTGTTTTGCAATAAAGAAGAACAAACTACTCATACACACACCAATGTGGGTGAATCTCAAATGGGTGTTGCTTAAGTGAAAGAAGACAGATTCCATGATTATTTCATTTATATGACACACTGGAAAAGGCAAAAAAAATAGGAACAGAAGATAGATCAAAGGTTGCCAGAAGCTAGGGGTGGGGAGAAGTTGACTACTGGGCACAAAGAAAATCTGGGGGTGTGGGAACTCCTATATGTTGAAAATGGTGATGATCACATGATTGCAATGTGCCCATTAAAACACTTAGAATTGTGCATTGAAAAGAGGAAATATTATTACTCTATATAAATTATACTTCCATAAACCCACATTTTAAAAAAGCAGAAAATATTTTGAGCTGAAAATATTCTGAAACTTCATCATGATTTTGGAAATTAAAAACAAGGGCTTTGAAATACAAAGACCTACATCTATTTAAACTTTCTGATACAATAAAAAGATAACATTAGTTCCCAGGCCTTAAAGTTTATAAATGTGGAAAACGACATATACTTTAATGGATGGTAACATTTCTTTCAAGCATAAGATGCTCCAGAGATTTTGCAGACCTCATTATGAACAGGCTGGCTCCTTAAATGTCAATAGAATTACAATTAGGATTAAATACACTCCTCTTTATCAGTGACTGGAAGAAAGAAATAAACCTTTCAGCAACATTCTGAAAAATTAAATTACATTAGACCAAGGTACCTCAAGAGGGAAAAAAAGTGGAAAGACAAATGATCAGAATTATTAGAGGAAATTAATGAGAAACAAAATCCAAATGCGAAAATGATATGGTACAAATCCCACATTATAGTGTTCATTAAGGCTTGTTAAATGCATAGTTTTTATTTAAAAAGCAAGCAGGAATGTGTATTTTGAAAATAAGAAAAAGCCAATAAAAGTGCTAAGACTGACACTTGTATCTGTATTTATATAATTTTTAGTGGTTTTCTTGATTTTTCAGATTTGGAAACTCCGGTAAAAGTGGAATAAAAGAAAAGTTATTTGATGTGGTATCTGACTTGAAAATATTTAAATATTCTTACAACGTTAAAAGTAAAGATTGATCACTTTCTGTATCCTTTTATAATTATACGCCACTTAGATAGTTGGACATTTATAACATTAAGTCACAATATATTTATCATAATATACTAAAACATGGAAAGTTCACTGAAAGCAGATTTTAGGCAGGGAGGGTATCTAAAGTGAATTTGTGGGGGTACCTGGGTGGCTCAGTTGGTTGAGCATCTGCCTTCGGTTCAGATCATGATCCCAGGGTCCTGGGACTGAGCCCTGCCTTGGGCTCTCTGATCAGCAGGGAGTCAGCTACTCCCTCTCACTGTTCCTCTGTGTTTTTTTCGTGCACTCTCTCTGTCTCAAACAAATAAAATCTTTTAAAAAAATGAATTTGTAGCTCTAAATTTAACTGCATGTAGTGGAGTGGAGTCCATGCATACAAAATTCAAATGCCCTGATGTGAATGGGTATACTATACTTCATATGGGTAAAATAAAATAGATATAGAGCTTAAGTCACTGAAAACATAATCTGCTTATTTTAAGAGGTTTTGTAGAAATAATCCTAGGTCAACTGAAAATTGGTTCATTTTTAAGGAAGAGAGTTCAAAGATAACGAATTTTTGCCTTGAGTTTTTCTTCCATTTTAGAAAAATGGCAACCATAAATAAATGCTATATATTTAAAACTATAGCTATCTATATAAGCTATCTATATAAACTATATTTATAAACTATCATATATAGTTTCCATATGCTTTGTAGCTGTGAAACATTTTGTTTAAAATTGCCGTGTTAGGATTCCTACAAACTAAGGAATTTAAGATATGAAACTTAATGTCTAAAACCAACCAACCTTTTTTTTTTTTTTTTGCAAAAAGAAAAGAAAATATTGCATACTGGTTACAAGTCCTGTCTGCTACAATTAGACCATCAAAGCTCAAATCCTGTGAAAAGTCCAAGAAGGATAAAATTTCCAGAGTAATGTCTTTTTCTACAGCTTTCTATGGCCATCAACTTTGATGAAAATATGCCACCCACTGGACAAGAAAAATATTGACAGGTATCAGGAAGCAAAGGACAGTACATCTCTATTACATTGAAATGATTTGCAAAAGAGGATTCAGTCATTAAGGCAGACATTTGATGGCATTACTGCTATAATCAATATGGCGACTGACGTGGCTTCCAGAAATGGTCCTTAAAGAAGAAGCATTCCTCCTTATTCGGTGGCAACTGTGCCATCGCAAAATACTCTTTATGTTCTCAAAACAGGAAGGGCACCATAAATGGACTCTGCAGTGTTTAGTCATAAAAGGACACAAAATACCTTTTTGGGGGCAGTATGCCTCATAACTTCATTACTGTTTTTTTCATCCATGCTGATGCAGTATACAGAACATATCTTTGACAAGAGAGCACTTCCTTTTAGCTTTGAAGATAAAACCTCAGTTAACGCTGGCCAGTACAACTATTGTTTTCAAGAAATAAAACAGCCTTACTACAGAGCCTCCTACTTCACTTGTATCCTGACAAGATATATCTGACAACTAAGTCCTCAATGGGATGGCATTACCTACAGTTAAAAACAACAACAAACAATACTGAATTTGAAGATTGAAAACAAATACATTTGGGACTAAAATCTTCTGCACCCTCCCTCCATTAGCCTCCACATAACCTGTTCAACTTTCTGTCCCAATATCCCCAGGGAGGGAGGACCTCTTGCTCATGTGACTGGTCAGCAACCAGGAAGGAACTGGATTAGACCATGGTTTTACTAGTGGTACTGATAGTGTTTCTAAAAGTTTAGCAGTCAGGAGACACGCCTTCATCCCTTTCTGTATGCATGTCACAAGAAATCAGGCAAGAGTTGGATCCACTGGCTAGGAAAGCATCTTAACAGCATCAAAACTTAGGTCTATCTCTCACAATCCACTTGTGTATGTCCAAGCTCAACTACATGACTCAGACTTTCTGCTGCAATGTGATACATGCCGTTTATGACTTTCTTCAAAGGACACTAAGCAGACTACTGTATTAGAAGAGCTGAATTGAAAGGGTCCATAATTTGTGACCAATCCTGTGTCTTAGAGAATTTATGTGAAAATAGTATTACTATACTGAAGGAAAATATAGCCTCGAATTGCAGTGATCTGCCATACTTAGAGTTAGATGAAGATGAAGAATATTTTGGACAAAATGATGCCTTTAAATATCTACCCATCTGTCCAGCCAAGTTACAATGGAACTAGGAAGTTTTTCTGAAATGCTGTTTATAGGTTAATTCTAATGAGAAGAACACATTAAGAAAGCTCTCTAGCACTCTACCTCCTAACTGATGTGGGAGGGATGAGAGGACCTTTCAGGAGGGTATTCTGGGATCACTTAGCAAGGATTAAACAACCCCTCATGCATAACAGTAAATGGCACATCTTTCAATTTGGTTTTGGTTTTGTAGGAACTCAGTAGGAAAGCATCAAAACTATTGGTATGTTACATAACACAGTCCTCAAATCTCTAACAATTTTGAAATTTCCAGAGGTTATTTACAGCACTTATTTTAAATGAATTAAAATGACTATCCTTCTGCTTAATTTTCCAGAGACAAGCAAATACTTTGTTCACATTTATAGTTTTGCAACTAATTATTCTGTTATATAAAAGTACAATAATTAGTTGTGAAGCTATAAAACTGAAGCATGGCTATAATTTTTTTAAAAAACTGTGTCATTAACTATTAATTTCTCTACTCATTTTTATGATTGGTTTATATTTCCTAGTGGGTTCTTTACACATATAACTTTCATAAAGTAAGACAAATTAAATGCTTTGTACAAATCATTTAATAACTGCGGGGGAAAAGTGAGATCATAAATAACAGCATTTCCACAGGGTCCACATGGCAGGTGGCCAAGCCACCAGGGAGAAATCTCTTTCCTTATGGTTGTCTAAAAAAGAATTCCCTTAAGGCAGCTGTTCCCATCCTGTCCTTGTTACACAGCCAGAGTCCTCTGCAACAGGAAATGCCTGAGCAAAATGTTGGGAAGATGTCATATCCAATTAGTATAACACCATTCAAGGGGACTGGATTATCTCTATTTGCTTATTTGGAGTAAAATTCAAATGAGTTTTGGAGCTTAAACATTTGTCTCCTTTTACTGATTGGATTAAGATGATGTGAAAGCTCAATGAAAGATCCCAAAACACTAGAAAATTGCTCACTGGGAGCAATTTTAAAATTTAAAATTTACCAATGTACTTAAAAATTTGCAAGTGTTGTAAAATTCATTTCTAGTTCTTAAAATAGGTCTTTATGTGGTAAATGAACCAATCGCTTTGGGTTAATTTGGTGTATACTGTTACTGTCACAGGAGCCATATGAGCTCATAAGTAAACACTAAAGAAAAAATTTAGCTCAGTTGTTAAAAACCAATCTGGTTATTCAGTTGATTGAATTAAAATTATTATGGCTAATAATAGGTTTCCTGAGGTAACAGTAAAAATATAGGATGCCCAATTAAACTGGAATTTCAGACAGTAGAGTTTTAGTTTAAATGTGTCCTACCCAATATTTGGGACGTCATAAAAGGACTGTGGTTGAAAAAGAGACTATTATAGCTTGGCACACAAGAAATATTAGATATAATTCAGAGCAAAATAGTGAATACCATTCAGGGGTAGACTGAATGGAACCTGGTGTTGGTAGGCTCTGGGTGAGAAAGATGGAAAGAGGTGCAGTTTGGAGGTGTGGGAAGGGATGCAGGATAATGGGTTTGACTTTGGATGATATTGTTTGAGTTGTCTTGTGATCTCCGAGAGATGCTCAGTAGATAGCTGGCTATGTAGATCTGAAGATCAGAGGAGGAATATAGACTGTAAGATCTAATTTGTGAGCTATCTACTTAGTTGGCAGATGAAGCCCTTTGTGTATATGTTATCCTCTTGGAGAAATTTAGAGTGAGGAGATGAGGGGGTCTTGAGGGGCTCTAACATCTACTTAATTTATAAGCTAAGTCTTAGTCTTATATTTAACCGATGGAGCCAAGGCATCTTTTTTGAACTTAAATAACTCATTATATGACTTTTCCAATGAAATATATTCCAGAGAAAAAGAATACAAAGAAATACATTTTTTTGAAAATGAGTGGACAGGAAAAGTAATTTATATACATTATAGAAAATTTCTATAATATAGAATTGTACAAGCAAAAAATTAAAATAATTTATAATTCCATATTAGGATTCAACAACTGCTAACATTTGGGGGGATTTATTTCTAGTCTGTTTTATTTGTTCAATTTTAAAAATCAGTCTCAACTCAGTCACTATATACTTTTTATAATCTGATGTTTTACTTAAAATATTGGTCATGTGTTAAATACTCTTCCACATTATTTCAATGGTGCCATCATATTAAATATTATAATGTGCTATATTTATAAAAAAGATGATAGAAAAAGGCACTTTCTATCCTCTGTATAGATCTTATCATCTGTCCATGTGAAAGAGTTTATCAATTATCATTTTTCCTATAGTTTATATACTTGATACTTATTCATTCCTACCTTTTCTCTCTTATATTCAGACAGACTCAAAAAAATACAGGCTCATTTACTTGTAACTAGAAGTCTGTTAAAAATGGAAGAAATGGGATAGGGTCGATAGAAAAGAAAAATGGACTATAATTACTTCCTGATCAATTACAGTATGTTCACTGCCAAATATACATTAGTCTTGTCCTGATTTTCTTTAAATCTTAAGCATAAAAATATAGCATATAAAATTAAACTCAGCATTTTACCAATTAGATTATAGTCCACTCATTAAAACACAAAAGCAGATTATATACATGCTCATTACTCATCAGAATCCTAGCGACAAAACCATGTTAGGTATTAAGTGCGTCCTGATTTTCATAAGAAAGTGCGAATTAAAAAAAATCCTATTGGAGATCAGAAGAACTGTAGAACAGATCAACAAAACCAGGAGTTGGTTCTTTGAAAGAATTAATAAAATAGATAAACCATTAGCCTTATTAAAAAGAAAAAAGACTCAAATTAATAAAATCATGAGTGAAAAGAGGAGAGATCACATCCAATACCAAGGAAATACAAATGATTTTAAAAACGTATTATGAGCAGCTATATACCAACAAATTAAGCAATCTAGAAGAAATGGAAGCATTTCTGGAAAACCACAAACTACCAAAACTGGAGCAGGAAGAAATAGAAAACCTGAACAGGCCAATAACCTGCAAGGAAATTGAAGCAGTCACCAAAAACCTCCCAAGTCACAAAAGTTCAGGGCCAGATGGCTTCTGAGGGGAATTCTATCAAATGTTTAAAGAAGACATAATACCTATTCTACTAAAGCTGTTCCACAGTATAGAAAGGGACGGAGTACTTCCAAACTCGTTTTATGAGGCCAGCATCACCTTGATTCCAAAACCAGACAAAGACCCCACCAAAAAGGAGAATTATAGACCAATATCCCTGATGAACACAGATACAAAAATTCTCAGTAAGATATTAGCCAATAGGATCCAATAGTACATTAGGAAGATTATTCACCATGACCAAGTGGGATTTATCCCCAGGATGCAATGTTGGTTCGACACTCATAAAACAATCAACATGATAGATCATATCAACAAGAGAAAAAACAAGAACCATATGATCCTCTCAACAGATGCGGAGAAAGCATTTGACAAAATACAGCATCCATTCCTTATCAAAACTCTTCAGAGAGTAGGGATAGAGGGAACATTCTTCAGCATCTTAAAAGCCATCTATGAAAAGCAAGTATCATTCTTAATAGGGAAAAACTGAGAGCCTTTCCCCTAAGATCAGGAACACGACAGGGATGTCCACTCACCACTGCTATTCAACATAGTACTAGAAGTCCTAGCCTCAGCAATCAGGCAACAAAAAGAAATAAAAAGGCATTCAAATTGGCACAGAAAAAGTCAAACTCTCCCTTTTTGCAGATGACATGATACTGTACATAGAAAACCCAAAAGACTCCACCCCAAGATTGCTAGAACTCATACAGCAATTCGGCAGTGTCGCAGGATACAAAATCAATGCCCAGAAATCAGTGGCATTTCTATACACTAACATGAGACTGAAGAAAGAGAGATTAAGGAATCAATCCCATTTACAACTGCACCCAAAAGCATAAGATACCTAGGAATAAACCTAACCAAAGAGGTAAAGGATCTATACTCTAAAAACTACAGGACACTTCTGAAAGAAATTGAGGGAGACACAAAGAGATGGAAAAATAGTCCATGCTCATGGATTGAAAGAATAAATATTGTGAAAATGCGTATGCTACCCAGGGCAATTTACACATTTAATGCAATCCCTGTCCAAATACCATGGACTTTCTTCAGAGAGTTGGAACAAATAATCTTAAGATTTGTGTGGAATCAGAAAAGACCACAAATAGCCAGGGGAATATTGAAAAAGAAAACCAATGCCGAGGGCATCACAATGCCACATTTCAAGTAGTACTACAAAGCTGTGGTCATCAAGACAATGTGGTACTGGCACAGAAACAGACACATAGGTCAATGGAACAGAATAGAGAACCCAGAAATGGGCCCTCAACTCTATGGTCAACTAATATTCGACAAAGGAGGAAAGATTATCCACTGGAGAAAGGACAGGCTCTTCAATAAGCAAATTGGACAGCCACGTGCAGAAGAATGAAACTAGACCACTCTCTTACACCAAACACAAAGATAAACTCAAAATGGATGAAAGATCTAAATGCGAGACAAGAATCAATCAACATCTTAGAGGAGAACACAGGCAACACCTTTTTTGAACTTGGCCACAGTAACTTCTTCCAAGATACACCTATGAAGGCACGGGAAACAAAAGCAAAAATGAATTATTGGGACTTAATCAAGATAAAAAGCTTCTGCACAGCAAAAGAAACAGTCAACAAAACTAAAAGACAACCTACAGAATGGGAGAAGATATCTGCAAATGACATATCAGATAAAAGGTTCGTATCCAAGATCTATAAAGAACTTACTAAACTCAACACCAAAGAAACAAACAATCCAATCATAAAATGGGCAAAAGACATGAAAAGAAATTTCACCAAAGAAGACATACACATGGCCAACAAGCACAGGAGAAAATGCTCCGCATCACTTGCTGTCAGGGAAATACAAATCCAAACCACAATGAGATCTCACCTCACACCAATGAGAATGGGGAAAATTAACAAGACAAGAAAGAACAAATGTTGGAAAGGATGTGGAGAAAGGGGACCCCTCTTGCACTGTTGGTGGGAATGTGAACTGGTGCAGCCACTCTGGAAAACTGTGTGGAGGTTCCTCAGAGTTAAAAATAGATCTGCCCTACGACCCAGCAATTGCACTGCTGGGGATTTACTCCAAAGATACAGATGCAGTGAAATGCCGGGACACCTGCACCCCAATGTTATATCAGCGTGTTCCACAATAGCCAAACTGTGGAAGGAGCCTCGGTGTCCCTCGACAGATGATGGATAAAGAAGATGTGGTCTATATATACAATGGAATATTACTCAGCCATTAGGAACAATGAATACCTACCATTTGTTTTGACGTGGATGGAACTGGAGGGTATTACGCTGAGTGAAGTAAGTCAATCGGAGAAGGACAATCATCACATGGTTTCACTCATATGGAGAATATAAGAAATAGTGAAAAGGATTATAAGAGAAAGGAGGGAAAATGAGTGGGAAACATCAGAGAGGGTGACAAAATATAAGAGACTCCTAACTCTGGGAAATGAACAAAGGGCAGTGGAACAGGAGGCGGTTGGGAGGATGGTGTAACTGGTTGATGGGCAAGGAGGGGGGCACTTGATGGGATGAGCACTGAGTGTTATACTATATGTTGGCAAACTGAACGCCAATAAAAAAAATTTTTAAAAAGAAAAAATTCTATTGGTGACACACATATGATTTTTAAATCATAAAAGTTTGTCGCTAATTCTAAAAAGAAATTGAGATCAGATTGTCTGACTTATTTTTATAATCTACTAATTACTTTTGTTTTCCTTTTTTCTTTCTATTTGATTACTTGAAAGTTTTATGATGTTAAAACTGGGTTACACACAGTTCAATAAAAAAGAGAAAATATTAACATATTATTTCTAGTAATTCCCTATCTGTACCTCCTGCCAAATTTAGGTGGTATACAGAAACAATGTTTTCTTATACTTCCTACAGGAAGCAATTCTTGCTATAGATAAAATTTCCCATAGCAAGTAATTAAGAAAATTACTAAAGCAAATATTTCTGAAATTAGGTTATTACCAAAAAAGATTTTTTAATAAATGAAGTTTTGGAACAGGAGACATTATAGACACACGTTGAAAATGAACAAAAAAGTGTTTTTGTCTGTGTGTTTCAATATGAAATTATTGCATAATCATTGATTTTCCAAATGTTCCATTGGCCCCTCCTACTATTCAGAAAACAGTTTTAAAGTGTGTGTACTAGTTCACCATTTAAAGACTTTTAGATAGGAGTTGTACAGTCCTTGAAATAAATCTTCAAAGTAGAGAAGTAGATTTGGTTCTTTTCCAAAAAAGTTATCAGAGGGCAGATGTCATAACTGTCAAAGCTCTGACCAAGTCCTTCAGTTTACACTCACCTTACAGTGAGGCACATTTTGGTGATCTCTGTGAATGTTATAAAAATAGTTTCATCATAATTTCTAAGTATCTTGAAAAATGATAAATCATGAATCTTTATATTACAATTATATACTTATATATATATTAATCGCATTCCTAGGCCTGATCTCAACTCTTGAATGATTATTTTGAAAACAAGCACTACAAGTGATTCGTCACTTGTAGTATTTGTGGTCTCTAAAGTCTCTGCAGGTGTGAATTAGCCAATACTGAGCCATTGTTCCTAGGGAAACATAGGGTTAGATTCCTATGAGCCTCCGATCACAACAGTCCCATCATCCATCAATTTATTAACCTGTGTTATGTGTGTTTTTGTTGAAAGACACCTTATGCAATAAAACCTTTTGATCATTAACACTGAACTCAAGGCCAATAGCACTAGGACTTATGCCTAGTTAATGAATGAAGTTAATCCAGTAAGAGCTTTCTCCTGTAAGGCACAGCACACAGCCTTCTCACACATAGGAACACTGGCCACCATTTGAGCACTATGCTTGGGGGCCAATCCAAGAGCAACATCACCAACAAAAAATACAAAAATGAGATAAACATGACACTAAATAGATTACAAAAATAGTACTTGTTTATAGCAAAGGAACTGAAACAAGAAGGTGGAGCACCGCCTGGTTTATATTCAGCCAGGAACATGCGGGTGCTCACTGCATAACTCATATTTTTCACAACTCTGTGCATATTAGAGGATGACCACAAAATAAGTTTTAGCAAATAAGTGAATTCACAAATACAGCATCCCCAAGTAATGAAGATTAATTCTATGAGGATAATTGATTTAAGAAGCTACGAAACGAACAATATCAGAACAGGCTTGCCTTCCCTGACGCTGTCCCGGCTCCCCATTACCAAAACACCAGGCTACACTCTGCCTGGACAGGAGTTTTCCATTTCCTCTTCTCTGATGTGCTCTATTAAATTCAACTTCTGTTCAAGGCACCAGGCTTGGCTCTGTTCAATTAATCTCATAAAGTGCATAAAACAATCACTAAGTTCTAATTTGTCATCAAAGACAACCCCTAGCTCCCAAACATGTGCAGGTTTGATAAAAAGAGAGGGAGGAAATGAAGGGGATTTTAAAACTGCTGGCTTAAGGCAGACTTCCGTTAGAGTTCTGTTTGAAGCTCACTCATTCAAGGGCTAAATAGACACAGAAATGATTTTGTTCTCCATTTTCGTGTTAGATTAACAAGGTAATTGAAGTTGAGCAAGTAGAGAAACATGATTAAACATACTTTGTTTATGAAGGTAGAGCCTAAAAATGTTCTAAGGTTGGTCATACAAAAGGACAGTTGATGTGTCTGCTCAAAGATAAGAGAAAGAGAGAACAAAATCACTTATCCATGGGTGCACACAAACTTAACCAAGTTTCTACTAATGACAGCATTTGGCTTGAATTACTCAGACTGTTCAGGTCCCTTCCATTTCTATTCTGATGAGTTGTTTACTTATATGTCTTATGGCTCATTCATGAAAGAAGGAGAGAAAGGAGGCTCAAAATAACCCCTCTGGTGGTAAATAAGTTTTGAATGAGAATGTTTTGATGTAGCCAATCAGATGTGACATTTTGACATAGTTCTCTTAACACAGACAAGTAAATTTAAAATGCTATTTTAATGACCAAGCAATGGGTACACCAGATATCTCTGGTTTTTACTCCATTCTGTATCCCATCCACTTGTATGAGTCAGCCTTGCAGTGATGCTTAGGAATAAGCTATTGTGACTTTCAGGGCGTGCATACTTTTTCAAGATCTTGATTTCAATTCTTTTGGATAAATACTCAGAAGTGTGATGGCTGGATTATATGGTAGTTCTATTTCTAACTTTTTGAGGAACCTGAATACTCTTTTCCATAACAACTGCTCCATCTTGCTTTCCCACCAACCATGCATTAGGGCTCTAATTTCTCCACATCCTAACCAACATGTGTTGTCCTTTGTTTAAGCTAAGTGAAATAAACTAGTCACAGGAAGACAAATACTGCATGATTCCACTTATGTGAGGGCTGTAAAAACAATCAAATTAACAGCATCAAAGAGTGGCATAATGGTTGCTAGAGGCTGGGGGAATAGAGAAATGGGGATTACCAAACAATGGGCATAAAGTTTCAATTAAGCAAGAGAAGTTCTAGAGTTCCATTGTACAACATTGTACCCATGGTCAACAATACTGCATTGTGCACTTAACAATTTGTTAAGAGGATATATCTCATGTTAAGTGTTCCTACAACAATAAATAACATTTTAAAAAATGAATAATGTGAGGACATCTCTTGTGCATATCAACTTGAGATCCTTTTTTCAAAGCTAACTGACTAAAGGCTTGGTTTTTGGAGCATATTAAAATGTTCCTTTGAGGAAAAAGCAGTAGCAAACGTTCACTTAACCCCAAAATACATCTAGAGTTTAGTTTTCTGAAAAATCTCAGCTGCATTTTTGCAAAATTTCACATTTTTCAATGTAAAAAGATTTGTTCAATTATGTATCAGCTAGACCTACAAAAGGGTTTGCTAAAGATTATTTACACAGATCTTTCATTAGTTTTATCGCTATAAATCCCAAAAGGCAAAGTTACATTCCTAAGTTTAAGGACATAACACTGATAGCAACTATATTTCTTCCTTTCTTGAAACCAGATCAGCTCACCTGGACCTAACGTTCAAGACGACGTGGAAAATCAATTTTAAGAGTCAATTCAGAAGGCTTGAGACCTCTGCTCTAATTACACCTACACTGCTTTAAATGCCTCCACTCCACTTGGAATCCGCACAAGATTTTGTAAAAGTTGGTTCCATCTCAGGGCCAGAAAAAAAAGTGAAAGAGAAGAATCACTTCATTGCTGCGACAGAAAACAGCACAAATGATGTCGAGAAAATAATGGACTGTTTACACTGGCCATCTTAGGATGAAGGCATTTGAATTTTCTTGCTTTCAAAAATGATTGTTTTTATTTGCCAGGAAGTAGGCATGTGTTTTCATTAGGGATATTGTTGGAAGATCCCTACAAAGAAAAACATCTGCATCATTATCACTACTGTCAGAAAAATTCTCTGGCAGGCAAAGCAGCAAATGCCACTTGTCTCAAGCAGCAGAGATGCTAACTCATTACATAGCCCAGACCTGAAAATGAACTAAACTTCATTTAACTTTTGGAAGTGATATGCCAGGTTTAATTATAGAATGTAAGAAGAAAGACACCAAAACGCAACATTTTTTATGTGAAAATATTTCATAAGACATTTTCTCTCTTGAAGAAAAAGTAGGTCAGTTTTATCAACATGGAAGATGATGTGAATCTGAATGCATTATTAACCTGTCCTTAGGCATGACAAAAATCTGCCTTTGTATTTCCATATCCTTCAAATTAAAATCTATAAAAAAAAAACTAAGTTTCAAAAGGGAGGAGAAAAGCTCAGAAAGTTTAATCAGGTTGAAGTGCTTCAACACTACCTACCCTCAATCAGGTAAATGCTCTCAATTCAGACTGATGCAACCAACTTTCTCTCAGCCACTGATGATTCCTGTCACATTGCTCATTCATTTTTATTGGAGATAACTGTCAGCATAACTCAGCATTAAAGGAAAACAACCTTAGGATTTCATGCACTTTTTAAAAAGATTTTATTTATTTATTTGGGGGAGAGAGAGAGAGAGGGCACTGGCGGGGGGTGGGGGAAGGGGGGGTAGAGGCAGAGAAACAAGCAGACTCTCCACTGTGCAGGGAGCCTGACTCAGGGCTCATCCCAGGACCTTGAGATCATGACCTGAGCTGAAGTTGGGTGCTTAACCAACTGAGCCACCCAGGCACCTCTCATCCCTGCTTCTAAATCTATAGTGTCGTCTTCATGTTCTTGCTGCCTATGTAAATGAATAGTTTTTAAAAGTCTTTTATTTAAAGAAAAAGATTAGGTAGTCATTTTTCTTATCTGCTGAGGAAATGACATCTCTGTATTGTGAAGTTAAAGAAATTCAGCGCTGATAGGACCAATGAAAGGCACTGCTCATTTACCTGCTAATTTGCTACGCTTATTTTTTAAACTGGCCTGTCCCACTATCTAATGAGACTAGAGATACCTCCTTATATGGTACCTATTCGGTTTGCATGATCTTACTCAAAGGCAAGTAGGAAACCAAGGCCCCGGTCCAATAACTGAGCAGTGGAGAAGAATGGGAACGATGATAGCTAGCGGATATCAAGAACATTTTCACAAAAATGGAAAGTTTTTTTCTGGAAGCCATCATGTTAGATTATGATGTAGTGTGATTGCAAACAAGGTTAAAATTTAGGGTACCAAAAATATCCTCCCTTGGACGGGGTGGGCAATGGGAAGGCGGTGACCCTGAGATTCTCAGCAAGATCCTGAGTCCCAGCAGAGTGTTTTAAAAGTGCAGGAAGACACAGAGGCTGCTGCCCTTTGGCTCTTAGATAAGGAAACAGCTGATGGGTTATTGCTCTGTAATCTCTACCCTGAAGAAGTTAGAAGACAGGAAGTTCCCCTCCTCAAAATAAGAAAAAGTATAGCCTTCTGGAGAGTAGAAAATGTTACTTCCTGTTTGAGTCCTAGAATTATTACCTTGACTTAGGTGAGCAGCTAGTTTGTTGCCTGTATATCCCCATGTGGTATGAAAGTCACCATGGACCACTTCTTAGTTTCCTAAATTCCTAAATTCTAACAATTATGGACTACACAACAAGATACAGTATTAGAGGTACTTAATCTAGGATTCACCAGGGGTTAAAAAATGATGTGCGTGCGTGTGTGTGTGTGTGTGTGTGTGTGTGCGTGTGGTGTTTATGCGTGTGGTTAGGGAAATCTGTAACAGCTGACAAGGATAATGAATCTTCCTTTCTTGAAATTATATATAACAGAAGCCAATATTTGTTTCTGTTATGTGGACATTCTTCAAAGGCCAAATCTAATAAAGATGGAAGGATTCTCTCACTTTTAATTATTTTGCATAAATTAAACTTCAGGTTATTAAATAGATAAGAAGCTTTATCAAGGGAAATAATCAGTAGGACTACTCTATCAAGAGTAGTAGGTACTTGATTACATTTGAATATGGTTCAATTAAAGTGCTAAGTAACTGACTTAGAGTTCCTTTTGAAAACTATCAAAGCATTTTTGACTCTTGATTATACCCTCCTTAATACTGTTTCTGTTTTCTCAGTGTAGCTACTCATACAAATAATATTTTTAGTTTCTTTTTTCCTTTTTTTTTTTTTTTTTAGTTCGAAATCTATCATTTCAGTTAGGAAGCACTTGGATGGAAATAACAAAAGATATACTTCAAAATGGCTCAAACCAGATGGTTTCCAAATGTTGCTACATAATGGAATCACCTGGGGATACTTGAAATATATGGGTATCTGGCTCCCACCCAACATTCAGAGGATACTGCAGTAGGGTGGGGGCCAGGCATTGGGATTTTTAAATGTTCTCCCGATGATTCTCATATACAGCCAGTAATTGGGGAAATATTGCCTCAAAGGCTGAGAAAAGCTAGCAATAAGAAAGTTCAAGATAAGAGGGGATCTAGAGAATTAGTTCAGGGACTTAACATTTTCATCAAGGACCCAGGCTCTTACTCCTCTGGAATGCTTCAAATGTCAGTTTTGTCTTTGGAGGCTTATTCTTGTAGCCCTCAAAAGGACATCAGAGTTTCAAAAATCACATCCAGACAGGATAATATCCAGTAAAAAAGAGGTATTTATCTGTTTCTATGTCTCTTTTTAAGAGCTGTGATATATCCCTCAGAAACTTTGTCATTGGATTTCCACTTATGCCACGTTAGCTGCATCAGGGTCACTTCTCAACCATTGGCTAAACCAACCATTCACAGTGGCACCCACTTTACTTTTAAGCCAATTCGATGGACTCTCCTGAGGGAGTAAAATCACCCTTCCTTGAATTATTCTGGGGGAGGGATGAAGAGGTAGGAGGTGTAAGCACCTAAATAAAATCATATTTCTGGCAGCTGGAGAGAAGCAAGGGAAGCTGTTTAGTAGGAAACACGGTGTGTCTGCTCGATTCCTCTCTTCCATATCCTACCCCATCACCTGGATAGGTTTCCTCTTATGTAAGACTTCTACCTATCTTTCCTTCTACTTTTCTTTGATCCATAAAAATGAGAAATCATGAAGATAGCAGGGCTCAGAGGAATATCAACTGAAGACAACTCCATTCTTAAACCATGCTTCCTTAGTGGTATGGTCTTATTATAGTAAATTCCCATTCTTTTCTATTTGCATTTTGTTAGCATTTGTAAGCCAACCCCTGCAGACCCAGAAATGTATATATATAAAAAAAGGTCTGTTGCACGTGTCTCATATCGCCAATTTAACATATTAGTAGAATTCCAATTTTCATTTAAGTATACATCAGATATAGAGACCACACAAAAACACTTATCCCAGATGTGTTACTACACTGAAAGCAGAGCAAAGGAAAAGCTGGGAGCAGCTATTTTGGGCCTTCCATAGTGAAAAAAATGGATGGCTGGCCACTTGACTGCACCATGGTAGCATTTCTTCTCTTTGGTAATGCTGAAGTTGCCTTCCACAAGAATGTAATAGTAACTATGGGAGGCCATCTGCCTTGGAGTAGGCAACCACTCACAGAGCTCTTCCAACATGTCAGAGTTTACCCACTCAAGGACCCTAAGATATCAGCCCTTCTGGTAAGACAGGAAATAAACTGGCAGGAATTATGCCTTTCTCCACAGCTGGGTATTGTCTTCTAGGTCAAACTTGCCAGGAATGAATTAATTCCAAAACCAAAATGGCTAGGATCTCATTTGTCTCCTGACAAGACAGATCAGAAATGCTACCTGACAAACTGCTCAGCACACTTATAGCTCAGTTTTAATTAACTAAGTGACCATATACAACCTATTGGATAAGATCACTGGAGACTGGAACTTGCCTCTTGGCTAGTTTCACAAGCAGGTTCCTATTGGATATAATCACTATCAGGTAGCGGGACTGGCTTCCCCTTGAGGAAATCCTAGAGCAGAGACTGTTCTCTGGTGTCCAAAAACAGACGGCGTTGCAACTGCTCTGCATCTGACACTTAAGTAAGGTTGATTAGGATGTGATACTCTATCGAAACAATGACATAGCTGCCACCAAGAAGCTGCAGGGTGAAGCACAAGGTGAAGCAGCTCAGATGAACTAAATTTTGAATTAGGTGGAGAAAAGTCATTGGCATTTAACAACTTAAAGCATCTTGAACTTTATTTGAACACTCCATTTAGTGTATGAGACAAATGAAGAGAAGCCTATGAAGCTCAACTGAAGGCTTCATGGGAATTCACCTTGGTGTTTAAGATGCATATGGTTTCTGATCCCACATAAATAAAGTGTTTCAGTATGAACTAGAGAATTCCTCAGTGAGGAGATTCTAGGGACATGTCCTTTCCACTCAACTCAAACTGCTTGGGTAGATTGTTGAGTTGGCTGGCTGTGGAGTCACTCAGGCAGAAGGCATCACACTCCATCACAGCACTGTGGGATGAGCTTGGCAAAGAGCCCCAGGTTTGGGCTGAAAACCATGTCTGTTGGAACCCTGTATTTTTAAAAATCACATCTCATGTGTCCTTAGAATAGACATATTCTTTTTTTTTAAGATTTTATTTATTTATTCATGAGAGACACAGAGATACAGAGAGAGAGAGAGGCAGAGAGAGAAGCAGGCTCCATGTAAGGAGCCTGACGTGGGACTCGATCCCGGTCTCCAGGATCACACCCTGGGCTGAAGGCGACGCTAAACCACTGGGCTACCAGGGCTGCCCAGAATAGATATATTCTTAATGTTAAAACTTCTGGAGATCGTTTCACTGAATAACATGCGTTTTGAAAGATTCTAAGAAGTAGATGGCCATACAATAGTATATGTATTGCTAGAAATTTAGATGTATATGCACACACCCATATATATATATATATATATATATATATTTCCTTTTCAGTCTAAGAGAAGGCCACCCTTGAATGCTCTCAAATTAAGCCCATGGGGCACTGAATAGGCATGACTTAATTTACATAACCGTGTTGCGTGTAAACCAATCAAGCAAAACTTAAAGAATCAAATATTTTCAGTAAGAATTTCTCATGAACTCTGGAGTTTATTAGAGAGGTAGCTAGATGATTGAAACTATGGGAAATCACACTGTATGAGGAAAGTTAAAGGATATAAGAATCCTTAAATCAGGGAGAGGAAGCTTTCTGGTGGTAGGGCTCTGGGGATTTCTGCTAACTCCTAATAGATTTGGGTTCTCTCTTAGAATCTCAATGTACAAAGTATTGCTTTTCTGTTACAAATGTGCAAAATGACAAAGAATATGTTATGGGGGGATCCCTGGGTGGCGCAGCAGTTTGGCGCCTGTCTTTGGCCCAGGGAGCGATCCTGGAGACCCGGGATCGAGTCCCACGTCGGGCTCCCGGTGCATGGAGCCTGCTTCTCCCTCTGCCTGTGTCTCTGCCTCTCTCTCTCTCCCTGTGTGACTATCATAAATAAATAAAAATTAAAAAAAAAGAATATGTTATGGGAAATCCAGTCTTATACTTAGCACAATCAGTGCCAATGGGCATGTTAGAAAAAGCTGGCCCTTCTTCAAGGCACAGCAATCTGCCAGGAAATTGTAATAATAAATATTCAAATCCAGGATGACCACAAAAATGAATGATGTCCCTAAAGCGGACAGTGCCAAATCTTGCTTGTTACCCTTGAGAAGTTCCAGAGGAATAACTAGAGTAAGTATACTCTCCTCTTCAATAGGAAGGAAGGGAAATCCTGCCGGTCCAGGTGATCACCCTGATGCTACATAAAAATACTGGACAAATCCTGGGCACAGAGTGGAGAAGCAGCAGCTGATGTGAGGTGATAAGAAGTTGGGGGTGAGGGGGGGAAAGAAGTATGGAGGACTGAAGAAATGTTCCACAGATGCATTAAATTAAAACTAGCATCACAATCACCTCCTACGTGTCTGCTGGCATCATCTCTGGCTTGTGCCATCATCTCTGGCTTCCTGAGAGAGACCACAAAGGAAGAGAAAATCTGTTGTGACTAGAGATTATAAACAGGAGAAAACTTGCTGAGCCAGGACGCTGGCCAGACTATGTATAGCAGAGTCATTCCTTTCACCAGGAGCTCCTCTGGGTGCTAGCTACAAACCAAAAATTAGCATTTCTTTGCAAAGGGAACATTTTTGTTGCACTGTCATAAGTACCTCCAGATTCACTGATCCGGGGCCTAATTTACCATTGTACATGAACACCGTAAATGTAATATGTTTGCATTATTTTTAGCAGCAAACGGGGATTTCTAAGAAATTATTTGTACTTAGGAAAGGTCAATGGAAAATTCGGCTATAAATGGAAAAAGCACTCACATAGAAATGATCTAAGCCCCGAGATAATAAGACTAATAATTGCTACATTGTTAAAAGAACCAAAATCACAGTCAATTAAAAAATCTTCAGCTAAAAACAGCGATGGGGGTGGGGGGGGGATGCACCGATCTCATTCAGCTTCTTTCCCTTTTCCAGACACATTAGAGGATAAAAGCAGTGGGATGAGAGGAGGTAAAGAGAATGTAGCAGTGGTTACTTGATTTTTAGAGGCTCAGTGAAAGGGAAGGAAATGGAGAAGAGTGGGAAACAGTAAATGTCCCTGAGAGTTCATGCACAACACATAATGAATTTATTTCCTAAATAACCTGTTACATTAAAATAAAATTATGTATATTGAATTGCAGTGTCTGGAACAAGATCTCTAAAAAATTATTTCTATATTAGCAAAGCAAGTCAACAAGCTTAATTACAATGCATCTGCTTTTATTTTTTTAATTTTTTTAAGATTTTACTTATTTATTCATAAATAAATAGGCAGAGGGAGAAGCAGACTCCCTGTGGGGAGCCCAATGTGGGACTCGATCCCAGGACTCCAGGATCATTCCCTGAGCCAAAGGCAGATACTCAACTACTGAGCCACCCAGGTGCCCCACAATGCATCTGCTTTTAAAGCCTATTAAATAGTTATATATATTTAAATTAGCCATCGAGGAAAACTCTCCTTTTACTCTTTTTTTTAACTGCCAATATGTACAACAATACTAAATACACTGAGATACATGGTTCAGTAATAAATTAACACAGGTTAAGTCTCTTTATCATTGGGAATTCAATGAAAAAATATTTTATCTCACATAGAATGGAAATATTTTATGGAAATAGAAATATTTTATGAAATATGAAATAGGCAATATTTCTTTTTCTCACTAGATTTTTATAACTGGATTAAAGATAAATAAATGAGATTTTTTTTTTTTTACTAAGCTATAGCTTAACAGAGTCCAATTTTCATTATATAGAAATTCAAGTTAGGGAAAATTCATTTACATAGTCACACGTTCAAATGTGTGGCTACTTCAATCTGTTTTTATAATTGGCAATGCAAATATTATAAAGCCAAAATTATAATAATAAGCAATTTCATTAAAACAATTTTAATGTTTTAAAACACAATGAGTAAATCAACATTTTATTTTTTTATTATTTTTTTAAATTAACATTTTAAATAGACCCTTTATTACCCAAGTTTATCCTTTCTAAGATGAAAATATGAGTATCGAGCATGATTCAGTGGCTCTATTACTTTCTGTCAGTAAGTCATGGAGATCTTAAAAATTCCTCCCTTGGCTGTAGTAATGTGCCAAAATTAATTAAGGCAAATGAACATTCTAAATGAATTTCTTCCTCTTAACTATTGTTTGAGTAATTGCCTATGCTTGACAAGGTATTTTGCATGAAATATCAACAATGTGATTGAATCATATAATTACAAACTCTTCAACCATAGTAACTAATAAATTATTGTCCTCTCATGGGAATATCTTCAGACATTTAAAATATTTATTATTGAGAAGTTCTATTGAACAATTATGGTGTCTTTATAATTTCCTAAGACTTCAAATTTCTTCTAACTTTATGATTTGGCTATCTTAATTTTTATTGAAATATAATTGACATAGATCTTTGTTATATCTGGAGAAAGGACATATCTATACCTATATCTCTATATCTATATCTATACATGTATTTTTTTTTACCTTGTTTAGGAAAGTCTCATTTACTTAGCTATAAAGTCTAGCAATTCCAAACCTTGCTAGTCTCTATCTTGGACACAGAAGCAATTACTCTCCTATATGTGGGGAAATGGAATGATTTTCAAAGATATTTTAATAGAATCCAGCTGTAATTCACTTTCTGAAATAAAGAGTAAAAAAATATCTGGTAGCCATGCAGGTGGTCATAAAACAAACTTAACAGAATATCCTTTCAATTAGAAACTCAAGGTAGCATTCTTTAATTTTGCTACACTGCCAAAAACCTTTCTCACATTCACTCCATATGGGCTCATATTCCATAAGCAGTCTTTAGAAGGATGCATGTGTCACTGTCATCCTTGTTCTGGCCACATGCCTGTATTGATATCCCCACGTGTTTAGGACCTGAAATTGTTCTGAAATTACGCCTACAAAATCAATGAGAGAGAAATGATCTTGTCCTATGGATGTTTCAGAAAGACTAAGTTCCCTCTCCTTTCTTCACCTTAAGAGGGACATTATTGCGCTTGACATGGAAAATACACATTGTCTACTGTCATCTAGGTAATTAATGCTTCTGGTTGGCTATTTGGACCTCCATGAATTTCCTGTCACTGGTGTCCCTTGTCACTGGCCTCACCCTTCCAGAAGCAAGACTGGGGAGAAGATGTATCTCTGTTGGCCTCTTGTTGCTTGGTTTGCTCCTTGTTAATTTTTTTAATTTGCTCATATCTTTGCATGACCCCTGAAAAACCTGAAAAGGTGCCTTTCAAAATTACTACCGTCTCTCACCTATCAGCCGTGACAATACCTCCAGGTGCTAGCAAAAATGGAGAATGGACAGCAAAGTAACTTTAGGCAGGACTTAAGGCAGTAGGAGAAGTCTGAGATGCACTACTGCTGACTTACAAGAAACAGAGTGGAGAAAATGCAGTGCAAAAGGTTTCCAAGTATTATGCTTAATAAATATTTAGCATCTCTTATCTAATCAACAGGTAGACACAAGGAAAACAAAGTAGTTTGGAAGACAAGATTATCTGTAATAGATGTCTTTTCTTTAAATAGGAAAGCAGGCATTCTCCCTAATATAGCTATTTGTTGAAAATGGCTTTGCTGCCTCTGGTACTAATTTATTAAAAAAAGGACTAAAGGCATACCTGAATAGACATGCATATTTGTGATAGATCCTGAAACACATTTGCTAAAGTTTGTTCTTAAAAATACTAAATTATTCTAGTAGAGGCTGAAATTTTCTGGAAATATCATAACTCTTTTGGTGATATAATGCCAATTATGAAATGATTAGTAACTAAAATTTTTACATCGCCTCCTGGGAATTTGGATTACAAATATATGAGAGGATATATTACCAAACAATAATGCATTGTCTTGTGTTAAATGAGGCGAAGAAAAAACTAGAAGGCAAAAATTTTAAATAATGTTGTTGGTATACATGGAACACTGATATGAATAGGAATTATGGAAATGGGAACCATGATGCAATTTTCCAATTATTTTGGCTCATTACTGATAAGTAGTGAAATAATGTTTCATTGTTTCCACATTTCAGAATGTTCTGAAATACTGTCCATAGCAAGTGAAATTAGAACTGGACTAGCATTCAGGAAACTGCTGTATTACTAATTCAGGCACTAACTAACTTGAAAGACAACTTAAACTTTCCAGATCTTATTTTCTCATCTGTACAATTTAAGTTATAATGATTAAGACTCCAAAATGGGTCCGTTTTAGAGAATTTACCAACCCTCTGCATTTAAAAAAGTTTGCAATGCATATTCCTTGAAAAATGATCTATTTTTTTATGAGTTGGAATCACAAGATTCACAAAGAAGTGTAGGACTCCTCTAACAACTACAGGACAAGGAGCTTGCTAAGTTTCCTTTTTCATCTTATATACATTACTAAATTTTACATCAAATATAATAGTTATGTATTCACCACATGAAAACCAATGTGTAACATATTTGCACATCCATAGCAATGTATACATTTATATGAAAGCATAAAAAACTTCGAAATTTTAATTTTAATTGCAGGTCAGTTTTCACAGTTGAAACAATTTTTAAATACAAAAATAATTTTCGTTATAATCACTGATTACCTATCAAGGCTGGAAGCCATTTTAGTGTAAGTAAGATCTTATTCTGAACTAGAGGTGCAATCAATTTTTGTCTGGGATCTGTATGACTCGGAGTCTCATTTGAAAATCAAGACCTATGGAAATCAAATATATGTATGTCTACCAATAAAAAGGTCATCTTAATGAATTTCTCCAACAAATATCAATTAAATGCTCATTATTTGGCAGACACTGTGGTAGGCGCTAATTTTGCTGTGATAACTAAAACATTCTCTGCCTTCAGCTGAGTAAGATAAATGACTTCACTTAAAACCTTAATTAACCTGATGAAAGAAATTGAAAGAGACCCACAAATCATGAATATGAAACTATTCTGTATGAAAATATTAAGCCATGTTATTTACCCCCCATTGGACCTCCAGTGTAAAAAGTAGAATTGGAGTTATCATAATAATCTTTAAGTTATGGCACATACTCATCATTGTTCATTAATGCATGAATGGCTTGATTTCATTAATTTACTTTCACATATACACACATATAATAAGCACTCATAAATCTCCTATTAAAAAAAAGCTAGGATTAAAACATACCCCCTACTCTGTACTCATTGCCTTGACATGCCCAAATGAAAGTAGACATTAATGAAAAGTTAGATAAACTGACCAGTACTCAGAGACCCAGAAACAGGTCCATGTGTGTAGTCTGGTGTGTATTAATATAGCAAGTCATAGGGAAATTTTTGAATTATTCAATAAATAGAGCAGGGAATAGCTGCCCTTAGAGACAAAAAAGAAAATCAGATCCCTACTTCACACTACATACAAAGACAATCAACTCTAGCTGGATTAAGAACATAAATTTCAAAATTAAAATTCTTACTCTTAGTAGAAAATATAGATGAATATCTTTTAGACATCGGAATAGGAAATACTTCTTAAGTAAGATACCCCCCAGAAGATTTATTTAAAAGATAATTAATGTGAATATTTAAAATTAAGAATTGTACTTATGAAAGACATCTTGAAGACAAGTTATAATGTAGGAGATGCAACGTAGGAAAACTATATACACCACCAGCAAAAAATTTAAAAGCAAGAATATATAAAGGGCACATGGGTGGTTCAGTCGGTTAAGCATCTGACTCTTGATCTCAGCTCAGATCTCAATCATAAGATTGTGAGTTCAAGCCCATGTTGGGCTCCATGCTCAGCAGGAGACTACCTTAAAAAAAAGAATACATAAAAATTTTTAAATTTAAGCACAAATCAGTAAAACACGCATGAACAGATTTTTTTACAGAAAAAAAAAACCATAATGGCTAATAATTACAAGAAGGGATATTAAACAACTTAGTGATCAATTAAATGCAAATGATGACTACAATGAGATACTATTTTAGCATATTCGATTGGTGTAAGTTTAAATATCTCCTATGTCAAGTTGGAGGTATTAGAAGTTGTAGATACACAACTTCTGTATTGTTTGTTGGGGTACAAACTGGAGCAACCAAGTTTCAAAATTGTTTGGTATTCTCTCCTAAAGTTGAAAATGTTTTATACTTTAAGATCCAGAAATTCCAGATCTAGTTATGAACCCAAAAGAAGTATTGGTCATGTGACAAAAAATGCAAGTATGTTAATAGCAGCACCTGGAAACAATTTAAATGTTCATCAATAAGAGAGTGAATTAATAAATGGTAGCATATTTACATAATGGAATATCATGCAACAGTCAAAATAAATGAACTACGGTAACACAATAAAGTACTATTGAATCTTAGGAGTATCCTAGTAAGAGGGTTCCGCTTTCTCCACATCCTCGCCAACATTTGTTGTTTCCTGACTTGTTAATTTTAGCCATTCTGACATGGATGGAACTGGAGGGTATTATGCTGAGTGAAATAAGTCAATCAGAGAAAGACAATTATTGTATGGTTTCACTCATATGTGGAATATAAGAAACAGTTCAGAGGATCATAGGGGAAGGGAGGGAAAACTTAGAGGGAAGAAATCAGAGAGGGAGAAAAACCAGGAGAGATTCTTAGCTATAGGAAACAAACTGAGGATTCCTGGATTGGGAGATGAACATTAAGGAGGGGGTATGTGATGTGATGAGCACTGGGTGTTACATGCAACTGATGAATTATTGAACTCTACATCTGAAACTAATGGTGTACTATATGTTGGATAATTGACTTTAAACTAAAAATTTTTTTAATTTTAAAAATTTTTAAAAAGGGATCATCATATTCAGGGAAAAAAGAACATTCCCCAAAGGTTTCAGGTGCACGATATCTTTTTATAACATTTTAAACAAATACAATTAAAATAAATATATTTGAGGGGCACCTAGATGGCTCAGTCGGTTAAGTGTCTGTCTTCAGCTTAGGTCATGATCTCAGGGTCCTGGGATGGAGCCCAGCAGCGTGGGCTCCCTGCTCAGTGGGGAGTCTACTTCTGCCTTTCCCTCTGCTTCTCTCCTGTCTTCCGCTTATGCTCTCTCTCAAATAAATAAAATCTTAAATAAAAATAAAATAAATATATTTGAGGAAAATACACAAGCACTCAGACTATTTAAAAAGCAAGGAAATGATGAATACAAGATATAGTGGTCAGTAGTCAACCCTAAATCTTGTGTGAAAGAAAAAAGGAAAGAAAGAAAGAAGGAATGGAGGGAGAAAGTTAATCATTACCTTTCATATATTCAAATTATAGGTGATACTAATTTTCATGTTCTTTTCTATGTGCAAATCACACTCTAGGATAATAGCAAACTACTTAAAAATGACAATTTATAACAACATCCACTTTCAATGGCTTGTACAAATTAACTTTTCTACACATATGTTGGCAATACTGAAGCAAGAAAAGGTTCAATGACTTGTTCACTAAAAAAAAGTTGTCATCCATGGTGCCAAAAATAGAAATTCCCATTTCCAGTTCCATGATCTCAACAGAAGACAGGATGTTCACTTTATCTAACTGATCTAAAATACAACTTCTCTGAGGACTCTATTATTTTGAACTACTATGTAAGTACATGTAATTACAAGCTTCTGGAAATATGAGCTGTTTATTTTATCATTTGTTACAGCAAATAGAAAGCCTGAGCTGAGTATTTACCCAACAGTGATGCTAAAAGCCTTCAGCGTCATTAGGGACTATTTGTGAGGGTCTGTTTAGATATCTTTAAGATCAACGACCCATTAAAGTCTAAGACGGTTCCTACCACACAGACCCCATTCCTTGCTACCAGAAAGTGACATGTTGATGTTATAGACACTCCTCACATTGTTAAAAATGTCTTTCCTGAGAAAGCTGCAGAAGTATAACTTAAGTTTAAAAATTCTGTGTCCCGTGAGTTAGTCATTCTGTTTTTGCAATTTCCTATGATAAAATTATAGATTATATTCTTCAAAAACTCAATGAGTGCATTTATTTTTCTCATTATTTTTATCACTTTAAAAATCTTCATAGAATCTGTCTTCCCTACCCCAACAATACACAGTCTCACATAGTCAACATATTCCCAGCATCCACACATGCTCAGCCTTACATAAATTCCTTTTCTTTTATTCGAAGAAAAACATGGGTTACTTGCTATGTAGCTATAGATTCATAGAATTGGAAGGCTCTTAGAGATGGAGACCAACTAGTCAAGTAGTGTATTTCAGCTGATACCAGAATCCTTTACTAGGGAGCAGTCTTCATCTTCTGAGAAGTGGGGTGGGAGCATATACCATGGGCCCTTTTGGGAGTCTGATGAAGTTATGGTGGTATCCCAAGAAAAATACGGTCATATGTATAAGTGCACATACTACTTTTTGCCTTGTACACTGCATTATTTTATTAAGATTATGTGATTCTTTTTTTTTTTGTAAAAATTAAGGGCTGCTTCCTGGAAAAAAAAATAACTCCAAATTACCCAAATCATATAAAAAGAAGAAAACTCTGTGCCTGCTTAAAATATATTTCAACGAGAAGCCTGTTTGATTTGGAAGAAGTCAAAATTTGGAGTGATCTTACACATGGAAATATTTATGTCATTTTTAGTATTCAATCAATTTTGAGTCTGTTTTAATACCAGCAAGGGCTCAAAGTTGCAGCTCATATCACTTTCAAGAGCAAACAGAATCAAACTCTCTTACAGCAGAATAAACTCGTGTCATGACACCTGAGCTTTCTTTAAGACACTCCAAGTTGAATTTACGTCCCACCAAATCTTTTGTCCTTAAGGCAAATGAAGTTATTTTTGGAAAGGTTGGCATCAACGATGCTGCCTTTGTCAGCAAAGAAAGACGTTTGAAATCCTTTTTCAATTTAAATCATCTAAGCAGAAATAACCTTTAAAAGAGTTTTGCAGTCTTTCCAGTTGCTATTGTTCCTTCCCATGGTTAAACTGACAAGGCGTTCTCATTTTCAACTCGCTTTCCCCTCACATATATCCTTCCTTCAGCCCTAGAAAGGTCACAAGTTTTCAGCTCTAATTTCTCCTTCCAAAATGGCAGGCATTTCTAGCAGCGATCATACATACATCTGGAATCTGATGACCAGCCTCCTTCTTACAGACATTTTAGACTTTACTACAAGAAAGTCTAGCCACAAATGAACCTCTCTTGTCAAACTGTTCTAAGATACAACAGAAAATAAATCAGATACTTAAAAATATGAATAAAGTGAAATTTCTGACACAAGTTCAACCAAGTGCATTAACAACGTATCCTCTGGAAAGCCAAAAAAACTTCTGACAGGAAAAAGAACACAGTTTGCTCTGTTTCTAAATAAAAACTTGAAAACATAGGTTCTAGGCTATAGCTCTGAAATGATTGGGCCACTTTTCACAAAGCAGGGAGAGCATCTTTTAGGATAATTGTCGGAGTCTTTGACACTAATGCATGCTGATGTTAAAAGTAATAAATCTCCCTAAAAAGTCGAAAGCTCTATCTTCTTCACCAGAGTAATCAGGCTGAATGTTGGACCCAGAAACTCCATATGTATTCCACATGGATACTGAGGAAGAAGAGTTTTCTTTTATTAGGAGTTTTGCAGAACAAAGAAACTTTTTACCTTTGGAACAACTTGGTCTTTAAAATATCCATGGGGTCTCTCTCTCTCACACACACACACACACACACACACACACACACACACACACACACAGAACAATAGGACCATCAGCACTCATATGATATATAAAAATAGAGCATTCCTAAACAATCATAGTTTTCGCCAAATTCATGCCAAGGAGGAATAGCACAACTGCTATGTTCACCATAACAGGCTTCAAAATATTAGCAAAATGTCAGAGTTCAGGAGTAGGTTATATCAAGTGAACAGAGGCACTCTTTTAAATTTTTGCTGTTCTTGTATTTCTGAGCAACCCACCAGTTCAAAACGTTTCTAGAGTAAATGATTTGATCAAGCTTTTCTCCAATTATTTATGGTTCCTTATGCTTGGAGATGTGTCAAGACACGCTGGGACAAATATAAAGTTCTGGTAAAGAAAATAAAAATTCTATATTGTGCGAATGTATTTTCAGGATGCTCAGAAATAAGCTTTACTGACTTCAGGCTCTTCTTGGCAGGAGACTTATCACACAAGAAACAATCTGGCTTTTGTGTCCTATCACATTTGGCAGTGCAAATAAAATCAAGAGAAATGTAAGAGCCATCAAGCTTGCTTTCTTTTGTCATCTGCCAACTTAAGCTAAATTCAATATGAACAGAAAGAGATACGTGTAAACATATGTCAGATACATTTTTGTTAATTCCCATGAATGTAATACTATTCTAGATGCCATTATGTAACAGATTTGATAATTTTACATAATGAGTCCATGCAATTCTATCCATGTTATAAAGTAAAACATTAAAAACATAATTTTCCATAAAAATTTTGCACATAAATGGAAGGGAACAAAAATAGACCATATAAATATAAATTTTACAATGTATATATACTTCTATATAAGTATATGCATTATCAAAGCATATAAACATATTTGCCTTTACTTCACCTACAACATGAAGTTCATATATGACATTAAGTTAAAAACTCTTGTGCAAAAATGATCAAGTACGACCACCTAACCTCTGCTATTGTTACAGGAAGCTTATGTTATAAGTGAGCTCACTCAGAGCTGGTTATTGCTAGTTATTTGTATTCTTCCTACTTTTCACCCAATGGTCTACATTGGTTACCTCCCTTTTGCTTCCTCCTACCAAATAATAAATGACAGATACATTACACACTATTTTTTTCTTTTGTGGTTAACAATCACCAAGTCCTTAACTTCCTGTAGAATGACAAGGTTTCCAGAGTCCTTATTACACTGGTTTATTCTAAATCCACTCGAGAGTGTCAGCATCTTTTTTTTTTTTTTTTTAATGCGAGCCTCCTATTGAGAAAAAAATTCTACATTTCTCTGGATGATTGATCACTAAAAACTATTATTCCCTGTATTTATAACTAATATTTCTATTAGAACACAGTAACATTTTCTTGTATTGTCACTAAAACCACTGACATTTTCACCAGAGTAGCCACCATTTCTTACCTACATACTCTTTTACCTAGGCACTGTGTTAGTCAAGGTATCTTACACTTTTTCATCTCATTTGATTGAATCTTCCCAACAGTCCCATAAAGTTGTTATTGTCGCATTTTATTTTGAAAGAAAGGTATATAAAACCAAGAGCACAGAAGTTAAGTAATGAGCACGAGATCATATAATTAAATGGCTAAGCAAGGATTCGAGCGCAGGTTGTCAGAATTCATTGTCAGTGTTCTTTATGACTCCACGTTCCTGCCATTTTTCCATTTCACAATGCAAGGCCTGCCGTCCTTCATTCTTTCCTTTCCATCATTTTCTTTCTTCCTTTCTTGTCTGATTCCTTCCCTCTACCTCTCCCCTTTCCACCTCTTTCCTTTCCACACTCCTTTCCTCCCAACTCTCTTTTCACCTTCTATGGATCCTCACACTTCATCTCATCTTGTCAGTATTGATCCACATATATATACCCACCATTAGATTCCTCATAAAGCTGATTACACTTGCTGTCCATACTTTGATCCACACAGTAGAACAGCACCGAAAACAAACACATCTGCCCATAACAGTATGGCCCATATGATTGTGGCATTAGGGTACAATGGCTCCATTTATTTTGTTTTCATGATTAATGTTGGGGCAGTGAATATGTCTATTAGTCTTATGGGCATTTTTAGATCGCATCTATAGAAACTACCATTTCTCTTATCCATTTCCTGACTTACCAACATCTCTACCTAGCGATAATTTGGGAGTCTAGTCTTTAATTACAGTAGCATCCGTTCATTGTGTAACCATTGGATGCTGTATACTCACTCTGTGACTTTACATACATGATCTCTATCAGAATCACTTCAACATTGATGGTATCATTCCTTCAGTAAAAACAGACAAACTATTAGAGATGTCTGAAGTAAGTAGAAAAGTTGGGATTTAAACACTGGTGGACTTGACTACAACACTGCTCTAATAATGCTGCTGCTCCTCTTGATCTGAAAAAAAAAAAGCCTCACGGTGACATTTAACATATTACTGGTGGGAGGCATTGTGATGATAATTTCCTAATCTATAGATCCCTCCAGGGAAAGAATATCACCAGCGTCTAAGAGCAGCTGAATAGCAGACTCATACATTCTAAATATTTCTTCTGAGTGGCTTACAGCTTTACATATATAAAACAAAGAAATCCTTTTATAAAGCAACAGTGTAAGACTTAGATGGGGTGGGAGGTGCTGCTGCTGGAGGGTTAATGAGCTCCATCTTCAGGGAGGAAAAATAAATGAGAATAGGAGCAAATGGAAAAATAATCTAGAAGCAAAATCTATGACCTGAGTCTCTCAATTTTTAAAACGTCTGAGCCACCCAATGGGCATGGGTACATATATTGGTTATCAATTTCATATAGTTTTAAGAAGATTTACCATAGCTTACTGAAAAAAAACAACATAGACTTTAAAAATTAATTTTGTTTTACAGCAGTTAAAGGGTTGCTTGCTACTGCTTATGACCTTTCTTCAAGCTAAATTTGGCTTGGTGGCTGTGTATTATCAGCCAGGATTGCCTGAATTATGTTTTGGCACTATAACCCCAATATCCTAGAGGCTTAGAGTCACAAAGGTGTATTTCTTGCTCAGGCTACACGTTCCTAAAAGGTTGGCTAAAGCCTGTATTTCTCATTTTCTCACTCTGCAGCCCAGGCTGATTGAGCCTTTATCAGATAAAACATCAGCAGTCACATGGCAAAGGGGAAGGAACACAACGTATCGTGCACTGATTCAAAAGCTTCACCAAGGCAATGGCACACATCACTTCCACTCACATTTTCTTAGCCAAAGCAGTTGTCATAACCACATCACGCTTGAAGGAGGATGGGGAAATCCAACTGTAACATGTGCTAAGGAGGAGAGCAGAACTGGAACGTTTTCCAACAATCCTACTGACTATCACAGAATGATTCCATATGGAGTTGGGTTCTTTTCTTAATCTACAGTTCTACTACGTTAGGGCATACTAACACACACATCTGGTGATTGGCCAAGGAAGGCAGTTTTTGGTGACTATGTCACTCAGTTCTGCATTTTTGGTTCTAACATGGGAGCAAGTCCTCACCACAGACCACTCTCAGCAGCATATCAAACACCAGATCAATGAGCATATCCACCCTGGAAAGCAGGAAGCCTGAATGTTGTAAAACTTAGAAGATGATGGCGGTAAATAAATAAACTGTTTTTTATTACTTTAGTTTCAGAAAGAAGTTCTTTGAATTTTGTTGCAGAAATTGGATGTCCTCTTAAAATATGACCACTCATACACTATTGATTTCTTTCTCCGAGGCACAAAGGATGTGAAGTGTCAGGAAAAAGTTCATCTCTTGGCAACCGAGCTATTTGAATTCAACTGAAGTTCACCAGTCACTTCTCATAGGAAATTCTCTTTTCCAAAGTCAATGTTGTACCCTCTCCATTTCAACCTATAGATTTCCTTATATTTCCATTTATAAACTTTGGTTATTCAACCCAAATAATAGACTGAGGAACTAAAACTTGAAGATGTCACTTAAAATCCCAGAAATGGTCCTTACTGCGAATACTGGGATCATAGTATTTTTTTATTTCATCTCTCATCCAAAAACTTCTGTGAACTTTCTCCTGTCAGCTGGTACCTCTCCGTATGGGAAAGCAGACTCATGTGTCAGTCCATTTATCTGCCGTGTACTTCAAACTTACTTGCACAGAATATGTGCAATTTAATTATGGATCAGGTCCTTTTGAGATTCTTCAGCAAGACAACACAATATCAAGGTAAGGGTTGCCAAGTACTATCTGTATTCTGTGGCTAAAGCTGTTTGTGCATTGGCATTCAAGTGAAACTCATTTATGAATAAATCAATGCATTTTTTCGTTGTATACATAAGTGGTCTTGCTTCAGTACTGAGCTCAACATGATTTTTTGTCTATCTTTATTACAGATTACGGAAGAATAGTTAAGAAGGGGAAACATCTAATCTCTTTCAGTCATTCATTTTCAATAAAAAACAAAATAAAATTTCATAGACCATTCTTCCCATCTTAGTGCAGCCCATAGGCCAGGAGCTGAGTCAGTAGTTGCATCCAAATGTAAGGCAAAACATGGGATTGTAACAATAACTACCCAATAACTACCATTACACTTGTGTAAGGCAATTTGGTAACTGTCCTGCTCTTTTTTATTTTTCTTTCTTTTTTTTTTTGAACGTAACTTGGGTTTTGCAGTCTTGCTGACAATGACCTTTACCTGCTTCTGCTCTGGTAAAATGCAACTAAGAATGACACCCCTGTAGTCCTTTGTCTTTTCTCTACCTGTCATGACAAATTCATAGCTTTCACACTGGAAAGTATTAACTCGCAAATATTCCTGAAAACACAAACAATTTAACCAGAGATTCCGAGCATAATTTGAATAAGAAACCACAAGTTCAAAGTTTTATGCCAGCATAATAGCCAGAACCCAAGAGACCAGGAGGGAAAGGATCTTTAACTCAAAAAAACTTTAATTTTCAGGTATTTGTTGTTGTACATCATCACACTTCTAGCTGCTCCTTTCTTTACTGGCTTGTGAATTCACCTGTCTGGCAACATGGATTCATATTTTATTGAAGAACTTTTCACTAGATGGAGATACATACTACTCTGATTCAGAACTGAATACATACTGCTATTTTTACCATTACTTCCCAGTTAATGTAGAGTGACATAATGAGAATAACGAGGAACATTCCACATGTAAATATGAACAATACCATAAAACTAGTGTGAAATAGGAGTCAAGATGAAGTGGTGAAAACAATCTCTATATAACATGCATTGTCCTTAAGGACAAAATTATTATAAGGACATTACTATGAACCTAAACTTTATTAAAAGTTTATAAAATATGTAAGGTGGATAAATTATATCATCTTTTTCCCTCTGAAATTGTTGGATTGCCTATAGTTCAGTTATAGATTTCCATGGATCAAGAATGATACACACAGTATAATTTACCACAGACAGGGTTTGGAAAATATATTTATAATGCCAACACAATGTCTTCATATTTATTTTCTTTTTTTACTTTTATTCTCTTTTTGCGTAGCCAACTGCTTAAAGAAAAAGGTCTGTGCATTTATTTGAACAGATATCTATACCACATTTACATCTCCAAACCCAATCTCTCCACCAAAATCTAGACTCAGGGACCTGCTAGACTCTCTCCCTGGATGTCTGAAAAGCACCATCAACTTACTCTTGTGTACAACAGAGCTCTTGGACAGTCTAAATTTGGTCCAACTGCAAAGATTCCTATCTCATTATATGACCATTCATCCAGTTATTCAAGCCAAAACCTAAAAGGCGATTCAGTTGTCTCTCTCATCCATGTATCCAATGCATCAACAATTCCTGTTTACTTGACTGTTTACTTGACTCTCAAATACACACACTGAACCTGACGACTTCTCACAACTTACACTGTTATCATGCAAGCTGCCACCAGCAAGTCTCTCTCTTGACCTGCTCATTACTTTTTTTAATGACCTCTCTTGTTTCTTCTTTTGCCCATACACTTGTATTCTCATAGCAGTCTGAAGGACCTTCTAAAAATCTAATCAGGTCAGGGCAAAACTCTCCAAAGGCTTTCTCCCATGCTTAGAATGAAATCCAGTGTCCCAACCATGGCACGTAAGGCCTTACGTGATCTGCTCTCCGGCTGCCTCTGGGAAGTCTACCTTGCTTTACTTCATTGCAGACATTCTTGCTTTTGGGATATTCCTTCCTTGTACTAAGATCCATCTTGGTTTTTGCACTTGTGATTTCTTCTCCCTGGAAAGCTATACCCCCACTTATATTTGTGGCATGTTCAATTACTTCAACTAGGTTATTTTCTTACCACTCCAACTTAATAGAGCTTTACTCATACTTCCCCTAATTCTGCTTTATTTATTTCCACAGTTTTGTCACCCTCTGACATTGTATTGCATATTTATTTAATAATTTTCTCACTGGAATGTAAATTCCATGACTGTAGAGACTTTGCATTGATCACATGCACATTCCCAGTGAGTAGCGTTATAATGTGGCCTATCCTTCAGTTCTGTGGAAGAAAGATAATAAAAGAGATGTAAAAGAGATGATAGATTATCTAAAAATGAAAAATCGGCCATTGAATCTCAGAGGAGTATCACTCTGTGAAGGAAGAAAAGAGTGTGGAGGGGATTTAACCTTGATCTACAAAGTTACTACAGGAATTTAACTGAGAGTAGCCCGTGGGGGTTCAACATATCTACACTTTTCCCACTGAGCAGCCGGTGGCCAAGAATTCATACACTTTGAGAAATTTCCTTTCAGCCTTTGGTTAAATTAACAGTTTAGAACTTGGAGACACAATTAGGGTTATTTACTTAAGTTGTGTTTATTATAAACAAAAATTAAACAGCAAACAACTTCATCTGATAAAGATTTAGCACAAGCACAGTCTAAGTCAAATCTTAGCAAAATTCAAATCATACCCACACTGGATAGGCTACAGTTTAAATCTGCTGTGAAAGAGGTTTTGTATGTTCCCGTCTTAGTCACTTAGGTCTTTCCCACGTGTGACTACTCACATATTAGCATTGTTGAGGTAAAAATTTGTGCACTGGCTACCGGTAGAATTGCAAAGAGGAAGGAAAGTCGGTAACAAGTATTGCTTGTCAAGTATATGTCCTCCACTACAAAACTTTCGAGGGAGTCACTGGGTTCAACTGGATTTGGAGAGGAGGACAGTAGATACTTTATTACTGCAGACTTCAAGCAGAGCAAATATGCTGGATTTATGGATTTTAGGTCCTAGATATGAATTCTTACTTAGTAACTGACAGGGAAGAAATGATGGGCTTACTTAATATTATGTTATTCAAAAGACAATATGGCATATACCTCCCAAATGAACTCTTATGTAACCAGTTAAATTCATTAGTGGGCTAGTCAATTCCACCATCAGTCAACACAACATTCAGTCATTTCTACACATTTGCTTTATGGTAGGCTTCTTGAAACCACTAGTGAGGAAAGCATTACAAAGAGTTGTTAGAAGGGCATATCAGTCTGTTCAGAGATTTTCCATTACAGCCCTAGACAGTAATGTTTGGATAACTATGACATTAGTTCATAGGAGGGTTCTCTTCCAGATTGATTTAAGATTCAGTTGAGTATTCTTTTAGGGAAAGCTCAACCATCACTAATTATGACTATTTTGAATTTCCATATGACTTCATGCAGCCACTAAATAACTCAGACTACAAGTAAGTAACAGTTACCTGCTGAGGCACTGACCTCACTGGTACCATAAGGTCAACTTTTGGTTTTATATGAATGTATAAATCCTGACTGGATCTAATTTAAGAATTTAGCAGACTAAATTATATTTTATCATCTGTCCAAGGAGCTAAAAGCAGAAAGCTTAGATATAGCTCCCATCTTAACCATTTCAACTGTTTGTGTGGAAAAGGCATGTTTTCTCTTCAGAAGACATATGACTAAAATAGTTATTAAAATTTTAATCTCATACCTCTCGAATAGCAGTACAAAACTCACTCTGAAGCACTTTTTTGAGGGATTGTAGCTTGTGCACTGGTACTTCTCCAGATTCCTGTAGCTTTTCCAGTAATTCAATTGCTCTGGCAACATCTGAAAAAAAAAAAATCCAAATAGAGAGATCTAGAGTCAACCATATCTCATCAGTGGAGTACCATCCTGCCAGGTGAATGTGCAATGAAAAATAAGTGGAATGAATTGCAATATCACAACTTAAAATTCATAGCTTATTGATCTAATCTTTTGGTAAAAGTAATTTCAATTTGTTCTACACAATTCACCACTGAATATGCCTTCTTTGATAACATTTCATGTATGTGATTTCTGTCACACAAATCAGTTTGAATATTCTTTCAGGAAAGAAGAGTAGGAAACCTACCTTTTATTGATACCACAATAACCAAGTAAGTCTTGTCTATTTTATCTCTGAACTGCTTTTTTTAGTCTCTTTCCCATGCTACATTTATCACATCTGCAATTTTACACTTATTAATGTCATGATTTGATCAACATTCATTTCTTCCACTTATTGATAAACTCTTAAAGAGTAGGAACTTATCCAAGTTTGCCCACATTTGCATCCCCAGAGCTCAGTATAATACAGTGAATAATATTCGATGAATGCATGAATGAATGGGCTCTATCCATTTAACTGCTATTCTATTGCTCTAAGCCCTCATTATCATCTCTCCTTCGTTCAAATAGAGCTGTTTCTTCTCCTCCAGTCTCTTCATATGGTCGATGAGGTTATCTTCCTAAGGAATCTGGTCTTGTACCCAACTACCAGCTTCTAGGACAGTATCAAGCAAACGAATTTTCAGTAACAATTAAGTTAAATGCTCCTCCTTTACTTGACAACATCAAATGTTAATGTATCAGGAAACAGGGTCTTTTATACCCATAGCTTTCAAATTCCCAGGGTGGTTTTGCAATGCCAAGAAAAAAATGATACGAGGAAAGGCCATTTTAAAAATACTTATGGTGATCTCTTCTACCTGTTGTTGTAGTCAACAGCTCAGTGAAAAGTTACTTGGGTATTTATGTATAAGATAAAAGGTTTTCAGTTCCTAAGCGATTAGCTCCAGAAAGTATCCCGTATCCTGCCATCAGATTATAAATTCATCTATCGATCCTTTCATCCATCTATTCAACCATTAATTTGTGTTCCTCTTAGACCAGGCACTAAGTCTAACAAAAAGAACAAGACACACTTCCTTTCTGAACTCACAATCAAATATATAAAGAATATAACTGCATTGCTACTATGATATAACCACTATCACCTCAGAATTTAGGTGGGTTTGGCATACATGTATGTATATAATCAAAGAAAGTAACTAGTAAGTGTCTTTAATGGAGACTCTCCCTTGAAGTATTGTCAACTGATTGCCAATCATGGCCCAACAAAACAAAAATCATGAAATCAACACAACACTGCCAGTTTGAAAAGTTGATCTCTTTGTACATACACTGGAAGTCAAAGTAGTCAATTGGACAATACCAGCTATATCCACAATCAATAAGTTACCAATCTGAGAATTGTATGCATTTCTAACTGCACAGAAGACTCTACCTAAGATGCCCACAGGTATATGGAACTCTCAACATGTTAAAAACTGAGCTCATTATTTTTTTTCTCTTCCCATATTCCATACTTCCATTAATAGCATCTCACCCAGCCTGTCTTCCAAGCTAGACAATGGCATCATCCTTCACATTCACCCCCACATGCAGTTAGTCAGTGAGGGTTACATATTCTATCTCAAAAATGTCTTCTGAATGGAGCCCTTTTGCTTGATTATTTCAAAAAAGCCTTTATTATTTTTCACTCATAGTACTGGAACATCTCCCAACTGTTCTTTTTTTTTAATATTTATTTATTCGTGTGTGTGTGAGAGAGAGAGAGGCAGAGACGCAGGCAGAGGGAGAAGCAGGCTCCATGCAGGGAGCCAGATGTGGGACTCGATCTCAGGACCCCGGGACCATGCCCTAAGCCAAAGGCAGACGCTCAACTGCTGAGCCACCCAGCCCCCCCGCCCCAACTGTTCTTTAAATTAGCCTTTTCTTGCTCATTCCATCCTCCACCTTGCTTCCAGGGTGACTATCCCGAATGATAAACTTCATTATTATACTGCCCCACATAACCCTTTAACCCTTTCTCTGGCTTCCCACCGCCTACAAGATGAAGTTCAGACCATGTAGGGCTACACACAAGGCCCTTAACAATCGACCTTTTCTAAATCATCTCTAAAAACTCTTTTCTGCCCATTTTAACTTTGGACATTCAAAATTTTATGCGGCACAGAATTCCAACCTCAGTATGGCTTTGCATAGATCATCCCCTGTTCCTGGAACACAATTCAGTCCTTCACCCAGTAATGCCAGGCACTGTGCTATGCACAGGACACAGTGGTAAAGAAGACAGCTAGTTGTTGTCACTTTCATAACATGTAGAGGTTCAAGGGGTCACAGACATGCAATAAAGTGGGCATGTCCTGTAAAAGAATCACTACAGATTATTGCATGGATGTATGAAAAAGGCATTTATCATCATTCAGGAGGCCAGGAAGGGCCTCTTCATGGAATTAACAGCTAAGCAGAGTCTTAGGTAAGGAGGTGCAGGTGGGGAAAAAGAGGAAGAATGCTCCAGCTAAATAAATTGCAAATTGAAGTTTTGTCAAGACAGTGTTAGGCATTCAGAGACCTGAAAGGAGTTCAGTATGGCTCAAGCTGAAACCAAGGCAAGAGTAGTAAGAAATGAAGTAGAGAGAAATCACATCATGGAAGGTGTTTTAAACCATGTGGGAAGACTTTGCTTAAATAGCATCTCCTTAGACATGTCTTTCTGGATTCTCCAAGGCAGATTAAGTCACTATCTGTGTTCCCACAGTTCTCTTTTCACTCATCTACTGTAATTACTACTCTTTGCTCTGCCTCTGTCTGCAGCTATGTCTTTCTCCTTTACCCTTGCAAATCTATAAGCTTCCTGAGGTGTCCAGAATGATACTTCATTTGCCATCGTATCCACTGTTCAATGTGGAGGCCACTAAATAACCACACTGAGGGAAGTTCAGAAAAGCTGAAAATGACCCCAACCTGAATATTCAGGAATTCTCAGCCTTAGCTGCACATTACAATTAACTGGGGATATATTTTAAAATTATTAATGCCCGAGACTCCCCCCCCTTCACCCCCCAAATTAAACCAGAGTATTCAGAACACTGGTTCTCAACCTTGGCTGTAGATTAGTATCACCTAGGGAGTTGTAAAAACCATACATACTTGGGTCCCACCCCAGAGACTGTGATATGAGTGGCACAGTGTGGGGCCTGAGCATGGGACTCTCAAAAACCCTCCAGGTGATGCTAAAGTGCAGCCAAGGTTAAGAACCACTGGTCTATTTGGCATGGATATTTTTATGGCCCCTATGTGATTCTAAAGTGCAGCCAGGGTTGAAACACTCTGATACAGTTAATGGCTCTAAACCGTGAATGTGCTTAAGAATCACCTGGGGGAAGTTATTAAAATGTATATTCTGACCCCCACCCCCACTTTAGAGAGGCTGATTCAGAAGGTGTGAATAGAAGGCCTCGGAACTGGCCTTTTAAACCAACATTTCAAGTGATTCCAAAGTTGTTGGTCCACAGACCTCGTTTGTCGAGAAAGTAAAGAAAATGATCTTTTGGGTTCCTTTTCGTCCCAGCATTCCAGGAATCCTCACATTCCCATTATTCGTTAATACCCTGTGGAACACTGAATGGGGTTTTTCTGGGAGTCTCAGAATGATTGGTAAAAGCCCATGGATGAAAGTAATTAGTGTTAAGTGCCACCCCATTCTAAAACAGTGTTCCTTAGTAAAGGCTGTCATTAGAACCTGCAGAGTTTTTAAACTGGCCTGCTACCCCACGCTAATTAAACCAAAATCTATAAGACTAGGATCCAGTCATCAGGATTTTTGTTTGTTCGTTTAAACTTTCAGACAATTCCTATGACCATCCAAGGCTAAGAAATATTCCAAAAAAAGCCATCAAGGAAATCAGGCACATCCCATTAAAAGCTGGGCCGGCCCTATTACATTACACCATAGGCCTTCTCCAGTCCTTATCGAGAGGTAACTGTGAGAGGAAAGAAAATTCATGGAGAACACCAAGTTCTATCCACTGAGTAGTATTCCCAGTAGAACCAATGGTAGGGGTGCCTGCAAAAGGAGAGACTTGAATCTTTCCTGGTTGCACAGGCGACAGACTCGGTCTCTGCCCTCTATGTCTATCTGATCAAAGGGAGAGAATGGGGAAGCAGAGCCCACTGGAGCCTGAACCATCTTGCTGGTAGCCACCCAAGAGAACCTAGCAGGATGAACTCATGGGATATACAGCAGTTGGTAAAAACCAAAAGAAGTCTAAAGGACCAACAGTGGGAGAAATCAGGTCCCGTCAGCCCAGACCTGGCCAGTGCTGCAAGTTGATGAGTGATAACTGGATAGGAGACCGGAGTTTTCAATGGAATCCTGGTTCCCTTTAGCTCTGTAAAAGTAGCAGAAACCTGCAAGGCCAGGATCTGGAAGGGAGCAAAAGAAGCCTTTGAGTCAGCAAAATACTTGTTCTTCAAACCACTGCAATAGTGTGCACGCTTTATTTATGAGTCCCCTCAAGGTTCCTATTCAGAATCTCCTTGCACTTATTTTATGAACCATCCTACCAAATTTGGTTACTAATATAGAAGTGCGGATTTAGCTCAGACTAGAAGGAATATTAGATAAGAACTGGGGAGGCTGCCAGACAAACAATGAAAACAAGAAGATCTCAGAATATTTTCTTGAAACCGACTCCTCCTCTGGCCTGCCAACTCTCAGGTTCATCCCTCTACCATGTATCCCGTTATCTGAGCAAACGCTGGGGTATTACCTTGCCCCCTCACTCTTTCTCACATCCTGGATTTCTTCATTAATCCTCACTTCTTTATTTTTGCCACTAATATAATTTTTATTGAAATGTAATTAACATATAGTGTGATGTTAGCTTCAGGCATATAACATCCTGATTCAAGAGTTCTACATACTACTCAGGGCTCATCACAGTGAGTGTAGTTTACAACTGTCACCAAACAATGTTAACTATCATCGTTTTTTCCAGGTATAGAATTTAGTGATTCATCACCTACATACAACCCCCTTGGGGATCCCTGGGTGGCGCAGCGGTTTGGCGCCTGCCTTTGGCCCAGGGCACGATCCTGGAGACCCGGGATCGAATCCCACGTCGGGCTCCTGGTGCATGGAGCCTGCTTCTCCCTCTGCCTATCTCTCTCTGCCTCTCTCTCTGTGACTATCATAAAATTAAAAAAAAAAAAAAAACCAACCCCCTTGTGTTCAAGTGCCCTCCTTAATGCCCATCACCTATTTAACTCATCCCCCCTGCCACTTCCTCTCTGGTACCCATTAGTTTGTTCTCTGTTGCGCGCGCTGCGGCAACACGATCAGGGGCCTGAGGATAAGGGGATGAGGAAAATAAAAGTAAAGAGATGGGGACAGGAGGGACACAGTGGATGATGTCCAAGCAGTGCCAGCTTTATTCAAGGTTTTACAACATTTTATAGCATGAGCAAAACAAAGCCAAGAAGGTGTTTATTTTTAGCAGGTTTGTGAAACCCTCCAAAGTTCCCCTTTCTCAGCATGTAAGACAGACTCACGGGTGCCAGAAGACCTTGGTAAATAAATAAGCTTGTTGCTCCAGATGTGCATACTTCAAAGGAATATTAGGTATGGTAAGCAGACCAGCAAGGACAGACAGACCCTTATTTACATTTATGACCAGGTCAGAATAAGTTTTATCTATTGTGTTATGTGGGCGATCACGTACAAGCGAGCCCTGAGAACCATTGCTCAAGCCCCTTCTCAAGCGTCTACCAACTATTCACCCTTTAGGCTCCTGAGCCTTTTGAGTGAATAAGGGACGCAAGTCCGGGCCTGGTTTGGTTCAGTTACTCCAGCTAGTTCGTGGTCGCCCACAGTTCTCTAAAGATAAGCGTCTGTTTTCTTGGTTTGCCTCTCTTCCCCCCAACCCATGTTCATTTGTTTTGTTTCTTAAATTCCACACACGAGTGAAATCATACGATATTTGTCTTTCTCTGACTTATATCACTTAGCGTTATACTTTGAGCTCCATCCCCACTGTTGCAAATGACAAGATTGCATTCCTTTTTACAGCTGAGTAATATGTGTGTGTGTGTGTGTAAGACAGAGAGAGAGAGAAAAAGAGAGAGATCACATCTTCTACATCCATTAATTAGCTGATGGCCGTTTGGGATCTTTCCATAATGTGGCTATTGCTGATAATGCTACTATAAATATAGGGATGCATGTATCTCTTTGAATTAGTATTTTTGTATCCTTTGGGTAAAAACCTAGCAGTGTGGCTCCTGGATTGTAGGGTAGCTCTATTTTTAACTTTTTGAAGAACTTCCATACTGTTTTCCACAGTGGCTGCACCAGTTTGCATTCCCACCCACAGTATAAGAGGTTCCCCTTTATCCACATCTTCACCAACATCTACTGTTTCCTGTGTTGTGAATTTTAGCCATTCATTAAGCCTCACTTCTAAAAGCAACAATAACAATAAACATTTAATATCTATAAAGTAGGAGGCACTGTATGCTAAGAACTTTACATCTTTAACCCACTTTAGCCTTACAACAACCTTTATGTGATAGTAAATATCCACACTTCGCAATGAGAAAACAGAGGCTTCTGGAGAGTTTTAAGTACCTCATTAACAAACAGATCTGGGTCTGGAGTCCAGATCTAAGTGATTCTAAGCCCCTTGCCTTTTATTTTTATTCCATTCACAGCTTTTCTTTTAGCAGCTTTTGCCTTCAACATTCAGGACTTTTACAATAGCTCTATGCTCTGCAGGCTTTCCTGGTCGGAGGCTGAGCTCTTAATCTTTCCTCCCTCAATAAAGATTAACCTCTATTCCATTTACCAGTATACCTCTCTCAGGTAGTATTCTCTGATCATCAGAATCACCTGGAGAGCCTTTAAATGGCAGGGAGGAGTGGTTCTCAGTCTTGGCTACCCACTATCATCACCTGGGAGCACTGGAGAAAAAAAAAAAAAAAAGACCCACACATACCTAGATCCTACCTACATATATTTCTGATTTCATTGCTCTGGAGTATGGCCTTGACATCAGGATCTTCAGAGCTCCTCGGGATTATAATGTGTGGCCATATTGAGGATTACTGACATAGAATCTCAACGCAAACCCCAGGGATTTTAAATAGCAATGCTACTTATAATATTAATAGCTATTATATATAGTATTTAGTATGGCACCGATTTAAACATTTTACTCCTCTTAACAGCACTATGAGGTAGGCACTATTATTACTCCCATTTTACAGAAAAGGAAATTGTGATCAACAGAGTTAAAATTACTTCCCCAGGGAAACAGTTAAGTTGTAGAGTTAAGATTTGAATTTCAGCCATATGGATGTAGAATCTGGGCTACATTGAGATGTGACCCAGGAATCCATATTCTTAAAATCATTCCCAGCACTTGTCCATTCCCAATTGTCCAATTGTCCTTGGACAATTAAAGACAATTAAATCTTAATTATGAGATTAGATTAAGCTAATCTCATCAACAAATCCTTGCTTGAGGGTTGAAAGCACTGGTTCTCAAATTTTAGTCAACATAAAAATTTAACCCTGGACCATTTATCACTAAAAACTGAGATTTAAAAAAAATGATGTTGAGGGTTGAACCTTGAAGTCTGTTAAGTAATCATTTCAAATGAGGCTGATGCAGGAAGCAGACCACAGATACACTCTTCAGGTTACTGCTAATAGATAGTTGAATATGTGATCCAGAATAAAGTGAGGTCATCATTTATTCAGTGCTTTTTTTGCCCTATTTATATCATAAATAGAACCCTCACCAATATATAAAAGGATTACTATTGTTTCCACTGTGTAGTTAAAGAAAAATAACAAACAACTAAGGCTCAGAAAGATGAACTATCTGGTTCAAGGCAATACAACTAGTAAATGATAGGGGCCAGGATCCAAAACCACGTGTGTTTGACTCCAGTGGCCATGCTCTCATTTATTTCTCTATCCTTCCAAAGAAAAGGGATTAGAAGTAAAACAATAAAGGTATGGCAAAAAAAAAATTTTTTTTTTAATATAGCATCATGGACCATGGCAAGCCAGGGCAAACAGTCATAACACTGCCCAAAGTCCCAGGAGGTAATCCCTCAATACGTTATGGTATAATCAATGTGTTCATATTGATAACATTTTTAAAAGATTTTATTTATTTATTTGAGAGAGGAGGAGAGAGAATCTGAAGCAGACTCCACACTGAGCACAGAACCCGACACAGGGCTTAATCCCACATGTGAGAACACTACCTGAACTGAAACCAAGAGTTGAACGTTTAAATGACTGAGTCACCTAAGTGCCCCTGATAACATATTTTGACCATTGAAAAGAGATTTCCTTTAAGATAGGTTCAACATTATAACCCCAAACAAGAAAATACTGAAACACAAATGGCATGAGCTTCCAGTGATCTGGAATAATCTAATTATCATTTTATTTTTCCTTAATGATGACTTTTTATTAACTTGACTAACATTTAGACTGCACAGTTCGACTTATGACTCATCTCAATCTGGGAGTTGGATGAAGATGGAGCTGGGTCATTTAAAGCATACTGTTCACTAATCCCATCAACATTTATTGGTACTGTGGCAAACAATACGAATTATCTACTCTAAAACCATCTAAAACCCTCATATCCCTTGCCTTCTACTATAAAAGCTGGAAAGCAAATATACTTCTCTTTCCAGACTCTTGTCATTTGGCCAATTGTTTTAAGTGTGAAGTCACTGCTTACGGCTTCTAGGAAGGTTTTTTAAATGGACAAACTGCTGGCATATGCCTTCAACGATTAGGTTTTTGCACCCTTCCTCCTTCCCCATTTTGTGATCATGCAAAGAACCCTCACATGTTAAGGAAGGAGGAGCAGGTAAAAGGAGCCCTCACTGAGCTGTTGTACTAGCCTTGAACTGTGCAACCTCATGATTCTTGCCTATGAGACAAATACAGGCTTTACTGTTTGGTCTTCTGTGCTTGCAACCAGATACAAGTTAACTGATACAAGATCACATCACTTTAAAGATACTCTTCTAGGCTGTAGAGCTAAGGCTGATGATATTGAGTCACGTATGGAGGTCCTTTAAGAGAGTCTTGGAAAGCCTCTCTGGAAAGGTGACATTTGGAGTGAAACCTGAATTTAAGAAGGAGCCAGCTTCATGAAAATCCAAAGGAGGGGATCCAGAGAGAGAATAGCAAGGGCAAAGACCCTAAACTGAGAGAAGCAAGTCTACATGTTAGAAGAGGCAAAACCAGAGCCAATGGGATATGGTGACTGAGGTGCAGAGCAATAGCAACAGTGGTGACCTGGTAAATAATTAACAACCAGCTCTTCAAAACAAATAGACAAAAAAAAAAAAAAAAAAAGTCCTGATTTGTAGCATTTGCTGATTTCTGTTGTGTAAATACTCCGACCATGTCCAGTTTCAAACTACCAATAGGATATCACCGGCTTGCAAAATTCCTCACTACTTAATAATCAGCTCCCATTAAGCAGATAGATGGTCAGTTTAAAAATTTAATGGTGTACAGCAGAGCAGATGTACCAATAAAATAAAAGAGATGGTCAATAATGCTTTGCACTTCCGCTGCTCTGTTTATGAAATGCTCTCACTTTACAGGTTACTAATGAGACATGATAATCAGTGTGTCCTTCTCATATGCCAATCATCTCTGCTTTGATCCACCAACACCTGGCCGTGTTCCTCAAATGCAGACTAACTGGTAAACTCGAAAAAAGGAGCCCAATTAAATTAAATTATTTATTTATGATAGTCACACAGAGAGAGAGAGAGAGGCAGTGACACAGGCAGAGGGAGAAGCAGGCTCCATGCACCGGGAGCCCGACGTGGGATTCGATCCAGGGTCTCCAGGATCGCGCCCTGGGCCAAAGGCAGGCGCCAAACCGCTGCGCCACCCAGGGATCCCAATTTTTTTTTTTAAATTAAACCCTTCACTCACTATGCTGTTAAAAATAGTCTACTTTATGATATTTATCAAAAACAGAATGACTTTTCTTCATGGAATTCGGGATGACAAAAAAAGTTTGACAGTATTAAAATTTTTAAATCATGAACTTATCGAATGACAAAATCCTGGCCCAGACTCTCCTTAAAGTGTTTGCCAAACCTACCACAACCAAGGGAACAATCTATGCTACAAAATGAAAAGCTGTAGTTGCTAAGAGATTCTCTGAAACGGAAGGTACCTATTTCATTTGAAAGTGATTACTTACCCAATAAACAAATCTTTAGGTATACAAAGCTTAAGATACAGTTTTCTTTGTTAAACAATCCATTATGTGGTCAGAATGAATAATGCTTCCCAGTTTTTCTAGGAACTATAATCAGCATTTCATTCTTTTTTTCTTTTCTGCTTCCTCCACATGAATTTGCTTTTCAAATTCATCTAATTTTCCCAAGCAGGAAAACTGAATCTTGATTTGTCTACCATTACCTGAGACCTCAGGAAATCAAAAGTCTCACGTTCCTTTTTCTTGGGGGGGGGGAGGGGGGCTTTCTTTTATCTCTATTATATTTGATGTCTTCCTTTCCTTCTATATTTTCACCTCACTTTTCTATTTAATCTTGTATCCATGTCTGTACATCATGACAGCCAACTCTAACCTTATTCCTAGTAACAGTGAAATTAGCTCAGTTTGTTTTTTCTTATTTCCAACCTTCATGGCATCCATGCAAATGAACAGCTGATTTGATTGGCTTTGGGGAACCTATGAGGGATTAGCCCTGAATAAAATGTAATCTGTCTTTGCATGTCTGAAAGAAGTTGAACAATCTACCATCCTCTTCTATGCTAAATACTAGAACATCTGTGTCCTACTAATTTTTGTAGATGCCATTGTATCCAATACAGAATCATGACAATTGTGGTCATTTAAAAAGTATTTGTTGAATGGAACTGATTGTATGGAATTGAATTTTCTTGTTATATTTACATAGTATTGGTATTCACTAGTCAACAGTGATACTTGTGTCACGTCTTACTGACAAGATTTAGGTATCTTACAAAATGTGATTTCTGAGAAAATGAGAATTAAAGGGACCGGACTCTATCTTTCCATAATGATCAAATAATAATCATCCTTCTGTGAATGGAAGGAGTAAGAACCATGACTTAAAAGTAAATCAAAGTTCATTTCAGCACTTGTGAAAAAAGTTAGAGACATCTTATTTTTAGCTCTCTAGCGAGGCATTTTAAAATATGTTGTCCAAACTACAACATTTTGTATGTAGATACGCTGTTTCTGAAGTTCCTTAGAAAATGAATATAATGAACACTTATTCATTAGTCAATTAAGTGTACTGGATATATGACTATAGGAATACAATCAAACCACCACATACGGATTAGCAATAGGATACCTCAACACTGCAGCCCAGCTACCCAGCCTGTTGATCCATTCTATTGCCTATTTATGCTTCATTTACGACCTCAACTGACCTTAGATGCAGCTGGATAAAAGAACAGAGTATCATTCACAGAGCTTTAAGTTTACCTTTAAATTAAAGTCTATGTTTTGTAGCTTTCTTTCCACAACTCCTTAATCTGATGATTTCTCAATGAAAGTTATTATTTAACATCTCAAAATACTAGACACAAACGATATGGACACTCAGGCTCTATATTTCCCTAGCTTAATATGTAAAATAACAACCAAGCTTTTATATTGGTAGTGATTCCACCTGTGCGTATCATAAAATTGGAAGGCTTTTTTTGTAATTATCATTAGTAAATCCCAATTCCCTTTTTCATAGTGCTCAGGAAATTGGAAGGGAAAAGACTTTATCAAGAAATGGCTGGAGAGACACCCGACCAAATTGGGTGTTTTCAGAGAGCTTGTTATAAAGAAACCTTACAAATTTAACTTCTCATGTCCTCAAGTATCTCCTACTAGAAAATGGATGAATGTTTTTATCCAAACTGACACTTTGATATATTATTCTGCTATCAAGCTACTTAACAATATGTTTCCTCTTTTATGTTCTCGCTACTATATCATACTGTCATCCAGTTTCTTAGTTACTTCGGGAATTGTGTGGTGAGGTTGGTGTGGTACTATCTACATCTGTAAAAGATGTTCATGGGACAGAGGAAGCTTGGACTTTGCAGAAATTGTTATGGTGAACAGTTTATGTATTTTCTTGAGAACATGATTACTATTAAGATGATTTAAACTTCCAAGTGAAATACATGAAATAATGAATTTCTCCTCATTACGTTCCATTGCCTGGGGCTGCTTTCTCAGACTTTCTATTGATGTTTCTTCTATAAACTAAATCTTGGGAATAGAGAAGGAGGAAAAGTAATTGTTTAGTAACTTACCGCATTTGCATAACAAACTACCAGTAGCTAATTAAGTGCTATTTAGTTGTAAGTACAGCTATATGAAGTAGTGAATAAAATTAAAGATTATTAAAAATAAATTGAGTACTTTTTTTCCTAATTATAAAATAAAGTAACATCTTGTTGGTTTATAGGGTAAGTATGAATCACAGTCCTGTGCTTTAGATACTTTTACTTTTGTTTAAAAATCTTTTAAGATTTTCTATCACTAATCATTTTTTTCTAGAATTAAATGAAAAATTTCAAAGATGACTCAAAATAATTTAACTAAGTGAATAACTTTAGATTAAAATTGAAGTAGCTCTTTTATTTAATTTTCTAAGTCCTAAAATTCATTATTTTACCAAGAATTGCAATCATGGGTATATAGTGATTCCGTTCTACAAAATTTTAGTTCTTTGATAATCATTTATTCTGTCATCAGATCATTCTTTATATTAGAATTAATAGAATCCTTGGAGTGCCTGGGTGGCTCAGTCTGTTAAGCATCTGACTCTTTGATTTTAACTCAGTTCATGACCTCAGGGTCATGGGATCCAGCCCTGCAAGGGATTCTGTGCTGAGTGTGGAGTCTGCTTAAGATTCCCTCTCCCTCTTCCCTGCCCTCCCCCCACTCATGCTTACCTGTGCTCTCTCTCTTGCTCCTTCTAAAAAATAAAAATAAAAAAATAAAAGAATCCTAATATCTTATTTACTGAGTCACCAAATATTTTTCCATTAATTTTAACATATACTCTGGAATAGTTAAAATACTTTAGAAGTACTTGTTCTTTGACGGACAGATCTTTGTAAATTCATTTGGAACTGGGGCTTCAGGGTAGGTCGTAGCTTTTCAGTTTCTTCTGTTACAGGGCTACTCCAATTTGCTATCACTTATCAGTTTTAATACTTTCTATGGTCCTAGAATGTACATTTCATCTGATTTTCTCTTTTTAAAATGTGTACCAGTACTCTTTTTCTCGTTCAAACATGAAAACATTTCATTTGTGGTACTGGTCTTTTCAAAAATTCAGCATTTGGTTCTATGAAATATATTTTGTTTCATTATTAGTTACTTACTAATATCCTTATTACTTCCTTCTTCATAGTTTACTTAGGTTTATGGGTGTGTTCGTGACCCTATATGTTTCCAAGAATCCCACTGTAGTTATATCTTTCTTCTTTTAACACAGTGGGTCATTTCTTTCTTGTCTAATTTTGATTTCTTAAAGTAAATGCTCTTTAAAAAAAAAAGATTTTGTTTATCTGAGAGAGAGAGACAAGCACATGCACATGAGTCAGTAGGGAGGAAAGGTAGAGGGGGAGGGAAAGAATCTCAAGCAGACTCCCCACTGAGCAGGGAGCCCAATTTCAAGACCCTGAAATTATGACCTGAGCCAAAACCAAAAGTCAGTCAGTCATTCAACCGACTGGGCCACCCAGGCACCCCTAAAGTAAATGTTAAAGCAAAAAAAAAAAAAAATGTTCCCAAGGGAATGGTTTTCAAAGGACTATACTTTTATTCTTTACTTTGTGATTTTTGTCATATATTGATCAGAGAAAATTACTTACTACTTATGTCATTGCATTTTGGATTTTAATAACATTTTGGAGTCATACATGGTAAATATTCCACAGATGCTTGAAAACAATAGATAATACCTATACAAACCTATATGATTAATGTTATAGTATTAGTATATACTACACATAGTACACTGCAGTGTATTAGTATAATTAATATAATTAGTATATTAGTGTATATAGTATAATATAGTGATTTAATGAAATCTCAAATAGTCTTACATTTTTGTCTATTTGAGCTGTTAATCTCTAAGAGAGTTGTGTGAATTGCTAATTTTTCCCACTATCAGTTTTGCCTCACACACATGTACTTCAAAACTCTGATGCTAGGTATGTAAGAGTTTAGAATACTAATATATTCTTAGAAATTTTTCCCTAAATTATCATCTTCATCACATTTAATTTTGGCTTGAATTCTATTTTAACTGTTATTTTACTATAATTTTGCCATATTTTTCTAACATTTCCCTAGTATTTCCTCTTTCTAATGTTTTTGCCATTTTCATTATTATGTTCCATAATTCAACTCTGATAAGTTCCGTATATCTTTCATCTCTCGTTTTCAAACTTTTTCTCTATGATTGTCTTTTCTTCACCTCAGCCTATTATTTTCTTGATTTTCTCTGATATTTTTTAAAGAATGCCAATTTGTTTGCTCTATCAATTCTATTTCATCTAGGGTAATTATATATAATTATATACATATACCTTCACAGAGAGGGTCATTCTCAAAGTCAGTGATTTATTTGCTTTATTTAATAGGTATACTTAAGGACTTAAACTATATGCTTCCATAATCAAATAGGCATTCCCATCCATCTGTGAGTGGACACCGTTTCTAATAATAAAAGCCTATTTCCAGGAGGAGATATACAAGTGGCTGAGGAGTGGCCACTTCAACAAGAGGAAATAAAGAGATGGTTTGTCACTAGGTATGACGGCTCAGTTGCTCCAGGCCTTTGAATGGCGCCTGGGGATATTGCTATGCCCCTTTTCTCATCTCAGCTCCTACTCCAAAATTCAAATATCTTTCTTTAGAGAGCAATGCTGGAGGTTTTAACCTAAGAACAACTGCTAATGTTTTGAAGTCTAAAGAAGTAAGAAAAGAGAATGGATTCATCCCATCCATTTAGTTCTTTAATCAGTTACCAAATGTTTGTACCAGGAATCTCTTCTTCCCTCGGTAGGTTGAGTTTATGGTTCTTCTCTGGTCTTTACTGGGAGAATTTGCACATACACATGCACAGCTTTCTCAGGTTCATGCTTTTGAATTTTAGTCTTCCCTTTTCTGCTAGAATATCACAGTAATTAAAAAGGAAACAGAAACCACAGAGTCAGGGAAGCTGAGAGGTTTGGGCACAGGGTATCAGATGGGGGTCTTTGCCTAGCTGAGTTTCCTTTTCAGTAAAACAAAGATCATAATAAAACCTACCCTAGTGTGTGTTTGTGTGTGTGTGTGTGTCTGTGTATATTCTGAAGATTAAATAACATAAGTGAAAATGCTCAGCACTGTACCTGTACATAGTAAGTGCTTAATAAATGTTAATACCGATTATTATTATCATATTTCATTCATTAATCTGATCCCATCTGCTTGCTATCTTCCAGGAATTCTTCAAAACTTTGTCTTTTAGTAACATCCTTTGCTACCCATCACTTTTTAAAATTGTTTTACATCTTTTTGACATCTATGATGTTCGAGGTGGAGGGAAATAAAGGCACTCATGCCTAACCTAACATCTTGATACAAATCCTCTTTTTATCATTCATTATCCACTTGCTCTAGAAATGTGTTGTGATATTATGGAAAACACAAAGGACTAGGAAGTCACGAGCCCTGGTTTGTAGTCCTGAAATGGTTACTATAACTTAAATTTGGAAAATTTGCTTCATTTCTGTCAGCTTCAGCATCTTTATGAAACCAATGTTTTGGACTCATGGATCTTTTTTAGCCTTAAAAAATAAGTGTTCTGCCTTACAGAATGGTTCATTTATCAAGAGTGCCATTTAATTAATGAGACACAAAAGAAGAGTGGTGGGAGAGGGCAGTTTGAGTTCCAGGAAGAATGGGCCCAATACAGAATTATAGTAAGATGACTTCATACAGAAGAGTTCAAAAGGAAGAATGCTCAAATAGTAGGAAGTAATAAAAAGCCTTACCACTGGGTAAATGAACAGTAAATATAAGACAGTAAAAGAAAATGAGTTATTTAAAAGTGTTCTCGATAGACAGTTAGCCTAATTTAAATTTTTGTATGTGCCTGAAATAAATCTGAGTAGAAGCAATAAACTATTCAAACAGAAGGCTCCCTAGTGATAATCAGATAAGATTCCATAAATTTAAAGATGAGGAAATCAAAACCAAGTAAGATAAAATCAATGACTACAATCTAAAGGTTGAATACTGGGGCACCTGGGTGGCTCAGACAGTTAAATGCCAGGCTTTTAATTTTGGCTCAGATCATGATCTCAGGATGAGCTCGAGCCCTGTGTCAGGCTCCATGCTGGGTGTGGAGCCTGCGTAAAATTCTCTGTCTCCTTTTCCCTCTGCCCTCCTGCCTTTGCACACACATGCTCTCTCAATAGATGGATAGATAGATAGATAGATAGATAGATAGATAGATAGATAGATAAAGATTGAGTACACCTAAGTAGTCTGAAATGTTAGTGATAAAGCCAGAACTAAAACTAAGATACTCTGAATCCTAGGGCAGATTTTTTTCCACTATACTATCCAACAGTTACTGAAATTGTTCAAAATTGCTTTTGTCCTTGAGTCTTAGCCAAAAGTAGCTTACTGTATACTTAAATGTATACCAATTATGAGTCCAACATTTCCTAAATCAATACTCACATATCTACCATATCAAGGTTCATTTTTTTTTTAGTTAAATTCAAATATATCAGTCATGAGAGTTACAGTAAAAAATTTGACTCGGGGGAAAAGGTTAAAAAAAGAATCAATATAAAGGCTGAAGATTTAATATGCACAACTGTACAAGGAGTATGTCTTATCAAAATTTGGTTTCTACAAGCATCTATTCATAGTATAGATAGGTCCATGATAGGTGAAGGAGGCAATTTTGCTTGATTTTTATTAAAGAGTTATCTTAATTTTAGGACAGTACTATCACAGAGTTGGAAGGGACTTTGTGTTTCAAACTCTACATTTTACATATGAAGAAACTGAGGTCAAAGGACACAATATGATTTGTCTGAGGTTTTGGACAGCGATAATTTGGGGAAGATGAGAGTTTATTATCAAATGAAAGCTAATTACTGGGGAAAGTAGACTGACAGCTTGAGCCTAGATAAGAGACCTTTTCTGAGGAAAGAGCCATTTCTATAGTGCTCTGTAATTGAGACAATAATCATACAGAGTAAAGTTTACTTTTTTTAGAAGTCATATGCAGAAATGAGGCCTTTAAGAAAAAAAAAAACCACCCTAAGAAGAGTCTTAGTGTAGCTTTGATTTGGTGTTCCCTAAATACTAGTGGTATTGAACGTCTTTTAATATGCTTACTTGCTACTTATGTATCTTCTTTGGTGGACTTATTCAAATATTTTATTTTCTTTTTAATTGGGTCATTTATTTTCTTTTCTTTTAGTGTTGAGTTTTAAGAGCTTTGTACATTTTCCAGATAAAAATCCTTTATCAGATATGTTTTGCAAATATTTTCTTTTTCCTTGGCTTTTTAAAAATTTTCTTAAAGTACATTGATTTCTTTTGAAAGCCAATAATTTTAAATTTGGCACTATTTTCTATAATACCTTATGCTTTTTACCGTTCATATAAGCAATCTTGGATTAATCTAAAGTCTTAAAGACTTTCTTCTATACTTTCTTTTTTTAAATTATTTTTTTTAATGGTTGATTCATTGACTGATTTTAGCTGAGGAGAGGGGGAGAGAGAGAATCTCAGGCAGACTCCCCAATGAGTGAGGAGCCCAGCTTGGGGCTCCATCTCAGGACCCTGAGATGCTAACCTGAGCAGAAATCAAGAGTCAGACATTTAACTGACTGAGCCACCCAGGGGCCACTTCTACACATTCTTTTAAAATAATGTAGTTTCAGATCTTACGTTTATATTTACAGCCCATTTTAATTTTTGATTATAGCATATGGGTATCCAATTTTGTAGTACCATTTATTGAAAGGACTAGCCTTTCTTCACCGAGCTTCCCAGCAGAAGTACTGAATATCAATTGACTATGTAGCTGGGAGCCTATTTCTGAGCTCTATTCCATTTCACTGATCTGTATATCCAATACTTACACTAATATCACATTTTATTGATTTCTATATCTTAATAGTAAGTTTTGGAATGTAGTAGTATAAATCCTCCAACTTTGTTCTTGCTTTTCTATTTTGCTACTCTGCATCCTCTGCATTTTCATATAAGTTTTAGAATTACCTTGTCAGTTTTTATTTAAAAGAAAAATAGACTGCTGACGTTTTAACTCAAATTGCGTCAAATCTATGCAACATATTGGTAAAAACTAACATCTCTACAATTTGGGTCTTCCAATACCATAAACATAGTATGTCATTCCATTTACTTAAATCTTTAATTTCTTTCAGCAGCAATTTATAGTTTTTTTGTATATAATTCTTGCGCATATTTTGTTACATTTGATCCTAAATATTTCATGATTATGATACTATGTTTGATCCTACAAATATTATTTTTTAAATTTTAGTTTCTAATTCCTCATTAGAAATACAATTGATATTTTAATGTTAACTTTACATTTTCTCACCTTAAGAAAGTTAGTTTTAGTAGCTTTTTTGGTAGATTCTGTAGGATTTTCTATATAGACAATTATGCTTTCTGTAAATAAAGACCAACCACTCTAGCTTCTAATAGCACCATGTTCTATTTTGAACTTTCAGTACAGGCTCACTCTTCTTTATCTGTCATGTTCTATCTTGCCACCAAGGCTTGTTTTTGTTTTTGTTTTAGATCCTTTTTCCTATACTCTTTATCAAGTGAATGCCAATTCATGCTTCAGATCCCCGGTCACACATACCTTCCTCAGGAAGCTTTCTCTAAGACAAGTCTCCATGTTATCCCTTTCATTCAGTTATTCTTTCATTAATCCAGCCAACAAAGATTAAGTGCCTACTATTAAATATCCACACGTGCCATCATTCTTTCATAGTATCACCTATCCTTGCTCCCTAGTATTTATCATTATTGTAATTTTACATTTATCTCCATGATTATTTGGCTACTCCTTCTCTCCTGTAGATTGTAAGCATCATAAGAACAAGAACCATGATTGCATTTTGTTTTCCTTTGATGTCCACGCCTAGCTAAGGCCTCTAACATGACAAGTACTCATTAAATATTTACAGAATAAATAAATGAGCCAAAAGAAAATACCTGTCTAGAAGGTGGAGGAAATATTTGGGGGGTAGGGTTGAATTGCTCAATGCTATTTAACATACTCTGTCCAAAAGACTGTATAATTATTTTTCAATCTCTGTATACATGAAAATGTATCAGAAACTTTTTTTTAAGAGATTTTGTTTATTTAGTCATGAGAGACAGAAGGGCAGAGAGAAAGAGGCAGAGGGAGAAGCAGGCTCCCTGCAGGGAGCCCGATACAGAACTCGAACCCAGGACCCCAGAATCATGACCTGAGCCAAAGGCAGATGCTCAACCACTTGCCACCTAGGCGCCCTGGAAACACTTTTTAGTATAATTTTAAGGAAGTTCAGGACGAAGTTGGAGGTTGGGTTGTAGACTCTAAGCATGAGGAGTTAAGTTTTAAATTCACAAGTCAAACATTTAATTGGTTAAAAACAGATGCTACAAGCTCATATTAGATTAAATAATAATTTAATATTTTGTCAGATGAAAAAATTTAATCCCATAGACCACTAGATGTCCTTAAAATTATACTCAGACCTTTTCTAGTTCATGAGTCACGAGGATCTAATTAACTCAAAATAAACAGGCAAATGCAATAAACTTGAAATGACTTACTCAACAAGGTCTTGAATACACAGTAAACAATTTGGTTTTGTTTCATTTGAGAGCTTATTATATAAAATAAGCTTAGCTTTGTTTTATCTTTTGAATGAGGTAAGATCCTAATCTTTAAATCTGACCATGAATTCTCATTTTTTTTCTTTCACTGCAAGACAAATTACTCATACATAAACAAGTGTAGTTTGAAAGGCATTGTTTAACAAGTGGTATTAATATGAACCACTCCTGCCATGATTTACTGAGCAGTAGTACTTTATCTTTAATTGTACATACACTGAGCACCTTAACTTAGGTACAAATACTTCAACTTATTTTATTAATGCTTTAAACACATTTATTTTTCTGCTATACCTCTCAAGGGTATCTCTAACAGAGAGAGAAAAAATATATATCTCTTAGGAAACATTTTTCTTTTACATGCATCTCAACATTAACACTTAATGCATAGAAGCAATGCAAAAGAAAGGAAATTATTTTGTTGGTTTATTCAGCACTAATAGTGGTAGCCTTACTATCTTTACCTGATTTTCAAACCTAGAATGCCAGTTCAAATGCCATAGAAGTTTGAAAGCAGAGGGGATCCCTGGGTGGCTCAGTGGTTTAGCACCTGCCTTCGGCCAAGGCAGGGCGTGATCCTGGAGTCCCAGAATCGAGTCCCACATCAGGGTCCCTGCATGGAGCCTGCTTCTCTCTCTGCCTGTGTCTCTGCCTCTCTCTCTGTGTCTCTCATGAATAAACAAGTAAAACCTTTTTTTTTTTTAAATTTTTATTTACTTATGATAGTCACAGAGAGAGAGAGAGGCAGAGACACAGGCAGTGGGAGAAGCAGGCTCCATGCACCGGGAGCCCGACGTGGGATTCGATCCCGGGTCTCCAGGATCGCGCCCTGGGCCAAAGGCAGGCGCCAAACCGCTGCGCCACCCAGGGATCCCAACAAGTAAAATCTTAAAAAAAAAAGCAGAGATTGAGAAAAGTACATTACTTACTTGAATATCGTTATTTACTTAAAGGCAGGCGTACTTCTCGTGTATGGGGGTGGGTGATGTACTTAACGTGACTATCACATTCAAGGAACATTTTAAATTGAATTAGGTATGAAATCCATGTGGCTATTCTTATCATGAATCATAGATTTACTTTGAAAATGCATACTACAGAAAAAAAGTAATATATATTTTGAAGTTGAACAGATCTTAAAAGTTTCTCAAGCCAGTCTCCTGAAAAGTGCAAGAAGAAATCCTTTATGTGTGTCAAACCACTATATTTGCATTTCTATAATCATAACGTATCATACAATTTGAACTGTAAAATTCAAATAAGCAATTTAGGAATCCCCAAATATGAAGTGTATTTAATTCCAAGAAAAAAAAATAAAAGGAAAAAAACACAGGGGTTTTTTGATAGGAAAAAAATCAGGATTTGCTGTTTTTATTTGCAATTAAAATGTCAAATGCAAAAATTCACATGGCAGGGAGGGAGTTGAAGAAAACACAGGTGCCTAATTCATGAGCTACAAAAACAGTATAAAGGTGACCATCTGGGGAGAGCTGGCTGACTTAATTTTCCTATGAGCTTACCGTCTGCTCCATATTTTTCTTCCAAACTCCATATTCTGACCTTGAAAATGCATTCACAGGTTTTGCTACATCCATTTGCCTCTAAACATAAATGCAGGTAGACCTAATTATGTAAAGGATATTAATACAACAAAGGACATAGTGTGTGGTATTTTATTTAATCCCAGTTTTCGGATTTTTTAAAAAATGTTGTTTCTGGTGATGGCACCTTGTCAGCTTTTAAGCCATTCATTAAATTCCTACACATTCCATGATGTACCTGCAAGTGCTGACAAGCACAGATCTAAGAATAAATACTTCTTTGAGAACTGGTGGTTCTCAGGAAAGCCCAGAAGGTAGACCTCTGAGCATGTTAAGGAGAGGAGATGGGAACCTAACAAACCCTGATGTGGATACAATGCCTCACCGCGAATACTCACAGGAAGGATGACAAAGCTAAAAGAGTGAGGAATTCCTGACTTGTCACAAAACACTGATTGCCCAAGTATCCTGAGTATGGCAGGATTTCTGAAGGAGGCATCACACTTTTCTGCCATGGTGAATTAATATGCTGAGCAGAAAAACATTTTTTACCCTGGTTTTCTTTTTATATCTCAGTCTGAATACTGGAAATGATGATAGTCACACTGAAAAAAAAAAAAAAGTACTTACTTTCAAGTACTTGTTGCCGTATCCTTTCTAAAAGTAGTCTTTTTCTCTATCCTGTATTTTTCCTCCCCTAAAAATCAGTAGCTACTATTTCTTCAATATCGCTAATTCATGCTCTAATCATTCCCATTATTCTCTGGTACTAGGCTCTACATGGTATCTGTGTTTCTGAAACTTTTTTGCAGTCTTAAACACTTTCCCAGGTCAAGACCCTAACTTACACGTGGTTGTCCCCACAGCATCTCGAAGCTCACTATGTGCTAAGCTAAACTCCTCAGCTTTGTGGACCAACATGCTTTTTTCCTTTAAGCTTTTTCCCTTTGCCTATTTTCAGCACCTATTAATCAATAAGGCATGCCCATTATAATCTCTTCCTTTCCTTCTGTTCCCATAATTCCTCCTCAGGTTCAGGTCTGGTCATCCAGATCACATGGAAAATACAGACCAAAACTGTCAAACTGTTCCAAAGAATAAGAGAGTTCCTGGAACAGATTGTTTCATGATGTGCCTAGTCCACAGGACATGGAGATTCACAACGTGTGTCATGGGCTACGTTAAAGAGACATCTCTAAATTTGTTTAATCCAGTATTTTGGAAAGCTGATGTTTCCTCATTCATTTTACCTTGGAACTTTTCTCAAGGAGCATCCAATAAAATCTTGCAGAGTCATGTTTGTTGAACACTGATCTTCTTCCATATATTTCAATCTTGCAACCAATTTTCTTATTAGTGAATAAATATACAGCTCAGATCATTTCACTTCCTGGCTTAAAATTTTCAAACACTATTGATTATCCATCAAGCAAAGCTAAACACCCCCATCTATCTGCAATCTATGTGTTTCATCGTATCTTTCACAACTTCATTCATCTGTGTAGTAGTTTCCTAGATGTCAGGTAGGACAACTGATCGTCCCCCGATCGAGTAAGTGTTTCACCAAATAAATGTGTACCAGCCCTTGGCAACAAATCAACCTTTCACACACAACTATGATACTCCTTAAAGACTTCATGGCTTCCTGATACTCTCCAAACTTAAACCAAATTCTACTTTGCTGAAGAAAAATAGATTTAGTTTCTTTTCTCCATAATTTGAAAAACTCTGCTACAGATAATTAAAGCTACCTGTGCTGAATATTTTTAGCAAATTAATTTGTCACATTGCATGGTTTTTCTGAAATAAAGGTGGTATGTGGTGCTTTGCATAATTGAGTCAGTTGGGGAATTGGGGAGTAGATGTTGAATAATCATATTATCTGTGATCGCTTCATTTTTTCACCAGTGTCAAAATACATTTTTTCTTGTCCAATTTAAAAGAAAAAGCAATGTCAATTGAAAATATTTCTGAATGATAACAAATTTGGGGTTATAATTTTAACTGAAATGGTACTTGAGAAATATTTCACCGTGCTTCTGCTTTGGGTCAAGTATTATAGTAGGCAAAAGGAGGTCAACAAGACGAACAGAGCTGTTATCACAATATATAGTTCTTACCATTCTTATAGACACAGGAGTTTTAAGTATGTTGAATATTATATCTTCCTCCAGCTGCTCTATGATTTCTCTGCTACCTTTGAAAGCAAAAGTTCTCCAAAAACTCATACATTCTGTCTCTAAAATATCTGTTCCCACCCCTTGTTGTACCTATTCCAATGAAGCTTTCACCTGCTATTTCAATGAGTTGTCAGAACCACCAATGACCTCCACACTGCTGGACAACATGGTCCAATTTCCAAATGACATCTTAACCTCACTCTGCATTTCACACAGATAATCCTTGCCATCTCCTTAAAAGGCATTTACTTGGCTTCTGATGACCACTCTCTTGTCTTCCTCACTAGCTGGTGCTTCCTCATCTTCTCAACCTTTAAATGTTGGAATTGCCCAGAGCTGAGTCAACAACCTTCATCTTTTCATCCTCCACGTGCCTTACATGCCATCTTATATGTTCACAATTCCCCTATTTATATCTCCTCTTGGACCCTTCCCTTGACCTCCAGAACTTTATACAGCTGCCAACTCAAACTCTTCATTTGTGTGTCCAACAGATACCTCAAGACGTCCAAATTTATATTCCTCTCTCTGCCCCTCTGTACTCTTCCCGGTTAGCAGTAAACTGAAGGCTCACTGTTTCCAGATTCTCAAGCCAGTGGCCTGATCATCATCCCTGCTTGTTTCTCTCATACCCTATAGTCAATTTTTCATCAAATCCTGCTGGCTAAATGTTCCAAATGTACGGAGAAGTTGACCACCTATCACTGCTTTCCCTGTCACTACCCAGATCTCAAACACAATCATGTCTGATCTGGGATATTTTAATCACTTTCCAACTAATCTCCCTATCTACTCTTTACCCTCCATGGCCAACGTAGCAGAGAGCCTGTTCAAACTAAAATCCCTCCTGCAGCTTTAATATCTTAGGAGTAAAAAACCAAAGCCCTCAAAATATCCAGCCTCGGCCTCAGCCAGTCCGTGGGCTCAGTGGCCTCTCTGCAGCGCTCGGCTCATGTCCACAAGAACTTCCTTGCCCTCTTCCAGTAGGCAGCCAGCACGGCCCCCAGCAGCCCCTAGCAGCCCCAGCAGCCACAGTGGTGGGGACTGGGCTGTGCGGGCCCTCCCGGCTGGCCCTGCAGCGCGGAAAGGGGCTGGATGCTGGATGACCTTCCCTTGAGTCATTGGGGCTGGACCCGTCCCCAGGCTGTGACCACCCCCCAGCAGGTGGGCACCGTCACGGCCACGCCCAGACCCTGGGACTGGGTCCTCTACGTGGAACGAGCCCCCTTGGAGGCTTGAGGAAAGGAGTTCCTGGGCCCCTCAGCTTTGTGGAGGGCTGGCCCTGGGGTCCCCCAGGATCACTGGCAGACTCCCAGCTCCCAGCCCCTGGCACATACCCTGAACTGGCCTGTGCAGTCCGGTGCCACCTCGAGGCTGGTCCGAGGCTGCACCTTCATCACGGGGTTTCCTTTCGACCTTCCACAAGGCCGAAGCTGCAGCCTTCCCAGTTCCCCCGTGCCAAGCCCATCCCGGTGGTCATTAAAACATCATTTCTTCATAAATAAATAAATAAATAAAGTAATAAATAAGCGAATAAATAAATAAATGAATAAAGTCCCTCTCTGACCTCATCTCCTACTACCCTTTCCCCTTGTTGACTCTGCTCCACCCACACTGGGATCACTGCCATCCTACAATACTTATATAGGGTGTTATCGCCTCAAGGCATTTACCCTGCTCCTTCCCCTGACTGGTCCACTCTTCCCTACTTATCCTCAAGGCCTGTGCCTCATTCACCCACAGATTCTCTTTAAAAACATCCAAGGTACGGGGCACCTGGGTGGCTCGGGGGTGGCGCCTGGCTCAGGGCAGCACCCTGGCATCCTGGGATCAAGTCCCACAGGGGGCTCCATGCTCTGCCTGTGTCTCTGACTCTCTCTCTATCTCCTTCTCTGTGTGTGTCTCTCATGAATAAAGAAAGAAAATCTTTTTAAAAAACCAACCATCTAAGGTGTGAGGACCTCCCTGCCTCTCCCCATGTAAATGAGCCATGCCCACTTCCTTGGCTCTCTCGCTCCCCTCCCCAACCATGCTTGTTTCCTCCCACTACTCAAAATTGAGTGAAATACTATGTATGTACGAGTTCAGTTGCTTCTTGCCTGCTCTTTCCACCCCAACCACCCAAGGGTTCAGAAGGTCTGTCGTATTTGCTACTGCATTCCCATGGCCTAGAACAGAGGTGGGGACTACTGCATTCCCAGGGCCTAGAACAGAGGTGGGGACATAGCAGGAATGCAAAAACCACCTGCTGAGTGAATGAGTGAGTCCTGTTACCAAAAGGCATCCTAAGGTGCTGTGGAAATATATAATGGGGATCTAAAGTATAAAGGAGGCTGAGAGGACAAGAAAAGACTTCTTGCAGAATCTGACACCTGAATGCTGACAAATAGGAGTTTGCCAGGAAAAGGAAAGAAGACGAGGGGAAGAGCTTTCCCACAAAGAGAACAACATGGCCAAGACCTTGAATTTATGTGTTCATTCAACCACTATTTATTAGACACCTGCAATGTACCAGACTGTGCTCCCGGCATTTGGGACATAAGGAGTAAAAGGGCAAAGTACACAAGTAAATACTGGGCATATGTTCAATTAATGAAATTAAGAACATATAAAACAAGAAGTTTGGACAATGGGAAGCTGCTAAAGCGTTCAATGCCAGGGATGACATGACCAGATTAATATCTCAGAAAAATTAAAACCAAACATATGCCTCACCCCCAGTTCATGGCTCATTTAATATTTAAGCCACAAAAGCTTCCTTTCAGGTTCCTCAGTAATTTCTAAGATAAGCCTGTAACATCAGATAAAGTGAAAATGTTGCTATGTGATTTTTTTTTCCTGTATGTGAATACACAAAAATGGTGTCATAAATTGAAGTTTTCAGATTTTTCAGAACTTTAATATAATTTAATGTCATTTTACTAAAAAAAAAAACAAAAAAAACCATTCTTTTCTCATTTATTTTTCAAATATACCTATTGCTTTCTCAGTGTCAGGTTATCTCCTTATAGTTTCCATTCTTTCAAAATACATCTTAAAAATAATTATAAATATGCTGATTTTATAGACTCTCATTTTTTCTTCATCAAAATGTTTTTGTTTTTCAGACGTACCTTCTCTTGGAATTTCTGTTCCCTCTTTGGGAAATGCAGGGTTCACTCACTCACTGATTGGTTGTGAATACTGACTCGGTCCAAGGTCTAGCTCGTTCTCATGTGTTTCTAATGTTCTATTGTGAGCACATCTTTGGGAGCGATGATTTGTTCTATGAGAAACCAGTGTAGCTAGAGCTTTCTTAAGAGCGCTGTCTTTCATATACGTCCTCTAGTTTGTTCTAGCCTAGGAATCATTTTTTGTAAATTTCTTGGGGGCACATTTCCTGAACCAACCAACTCTTGTGGCATCTATTTAGAATCCAAGCTAAGTAATGAAGTTTAAGGTATGGGTATAGTGCACATCTAACACCTCCCCACCCAGTTCCTGCTTTGCCCCCAGCCATGGGGCTGATTTCTAAGTCTGGAACCACTGGACGTGTTTTTCATTTACCTCCCTCAACTTCTACCAAGATGTCATTCCAGCCTTCATTTCCCTTTTCATTTCTGGCACCTGGAGATTATGCTCTCCCACTTGCGATCTAAGCTATAGATAGTTCTTCTAATTGTTAGATTTTATCTGGGGCACATCTTGATGTTTGTAATGGGAGAGGTTCTGTGTTAGCTCAGTCTGCCATATTAGAGATTCACTCAAATTAGTCTCTAAATTGGATTTTAATTTGAAATATGAGTAACAACATAAAGACAGTCTGCCTAACCAAATAGTTGCTCAGATGTGCAAATCAGTACCGAAAATTAACTAAGCTGCAAAAATGCTTTCAAAGCCTGTCTTCCCAACTGGGAACACAATTCCGTACTCAGCTAGGTTAGTGTGAATTATGGCTCACACAGAATGAGTTAACCTGACAAAACAGTAGTAGCAAAAGGTATAGAAACTCCTCCAAGCAGAGTAGGGGAATGAGCACAGGCAAATACTCTTGGGCTTTTTTCCACAAACTTTTGCTGGGAGCTCATGGGAAAGAATGGATTAAGTGGGGGACAAGTGAAGACCCAATTAAAACAGGAAGAAGGTAAAAGAAAAAAAAAAATCTCTACCATAAAGAGGAGGGAGAAGGAGGCAGGAAACAGTCTTAGTTCCAGAATCCTATGCCAATACTATTAGAAATCCTCTATCACTAGGGAAGGGGTGGGAAACTCTCCTACTAAGACACTCCAGTGATGAAGGCGCATTTTTAGTCTGTAGACCAAAGAGAGGAGGATCACTGAGGAAGGCCCCTCCTGGGGATCAGGCACAGGGCCTTCATCCTTCCTGAGACTAGGGCTGGGCCAGGACAATAGAGAAACCCCTTTGCCCACCCCACCACCCCCCAACCAGGCTAGGATCAAGTAACAAGCAACAGCAGTCTACCCTGGGGGAAGGCAGAGAGCACGGAGAAAGAACCATCTGGGACACAGGAACACAAGAAAAATTGAAACCTCAGGGTAAAGACCCTCAGATGGTTTAATTGAAGGCAAATATAAAAAGACATGTTCTCCAGGCGCCTGGTGACTCAGTCGGTTAAGCATCTGCCTTCAGCTCGGGTCATGACCCTGAGGTCCTGGAATCGAGTGCAGCATCGAGCTCCCTGCTCAGCATGGAACCTGCTTCTCCTTCTCCCTTTGTTCCTCCCCCTGCTTGTGCTCTCTTGCATCTGCACGTGCACTCTCTCTCTCTTAAATAAATAAATTAAATATTTTTAAGAAGAAAAGTTTTCTCTATTTTTTTAATGCTCTAAAAGCAGAGGTCAGCAAGCATTTTCTGTAAAGAGTCAGACAGCAAATAGTGTGAGCTTTCCCGACCAAATGGTCTGTTCCAGCTCCTGGACTCTCAAGGCCTTTGTAGCTGGAGAACAGCCACCAACAATATGTAAATGAATGATCATGGCTGTGTTCTAATAAAACTTTACTTATGGACAGTGAGATTTCAATTTAATAGAATCTTCATCTGTCAAAATACTCTTTTGAGTTTTCTAACCCATTTAAAAACGTAAAAGACACCACCTTAGCACATAGGCTGAATTTGGCTGGGGGGACCTATAGCTCGTGACCCCTGGTTTAGTAGCAATGAATTACACGTTTCTAGCACAGGTACAACAATAGCACAAAAGATAGGAAGAAGCAATTTGAAGTACATTGTTTGAAGGACAACTGTGCTAAATTAAAGCTGTATAGTGTCAACCCTAGGGCTACAGCCACAAACAGCAGAAGGAAGACAACAGCAAGCTAAGCCAAGGCCTACATCAATAATATAGATCAGTAAAGTATTATTTGAATATAAGACAATTGATTAATTAGACCTCCTCTACATTTGGAAAGCATATAATTCACAAACAGAAGAATCTCCTCTTGGAAAATATTGCAGGGAAACTTTTAAGAAAAGAATAATTAAATGTATTTTCTTTAAAAGCTCTGAAAGTAATGGAGAACAACACAGGAGAAGAAGCTTTGAAAACTTGTTAGTACACGTAAAGCAGAGATTTTTAAACCCAGAGAGGGGAGAAAATGAAAGTGAGCAGGAAATTAGGCATACCTTAATGTGTATCTAGGTACAACAAATCTTGCCTGTGGCTAATTTGTTCTACTACTTAGGCCAGAGGATCACTCATGTGATGACTGCCACACTGTCTCACTTTATTTTTTTTTATTTTTATTTTTTTTTTAATTTTTTAATTTTTTATTTATTTTTTGTCTCAGTCACTTTAGATTGCTGTTACAAAATCCCAGACTGGGTGGCTTAAGAAACAGGCAGTTATGGCTTACAGTTCTGGAGGCTGGGAAGTTCAAGAGCAAGGTGCCAACAGACTTTTCCTTCAACTCACAGCCTGGCTTGGCAGCCTCTGCCTACTATATGCAGGGAGGGCTAAGGGCATTAATCTCAACGTGGAGCTCCACCCTCATGACCTCACTTGAATCTAATTACCTCCCAAAAGTCCAAATACTACCATGTTGGGGGTTAGGGCTTCAACATACAAGCAGGAAGGGGAGAGACACAGCCCCTGTGCCTGTCTTAATATTCTGCTATTCCACAGTCATCACTTGGATGCCAACCTAGCAATACTTGGAAGGTGTGTGTCATCAGAAATGAGTGTCTACACGATCCAGAATGCTTCATTTATCCAGAGGCATATGTCTGTCAACCTCCACTGACTCAGATGGGTCTTAGAAGCTGACGTGACGCAGAATGTCCCTTTGGGCCATCCAAATAAGTCTCTCATCATTCCTTCAGGAATGCACATGATGTTTTTCTGCCTTGTTTTATCTTCCACAATTCCTTTAGAAGAATCCTCTTTGCTAGAGAACATACCCTGTATCAGAGAAAGAAAGTGAACGAATCCTGTATCTTTAGGTTAAAATTTAGTTAAGTTGGGGGCCCAAAGGGCTAAACTTCACTTCTCTGTAGGTTTTGCTTAGGTGGAATATCTCCTCCACATTTCACGCTAGACAAGCAAGGCGTTACTTGGGGCCACGAAAATCCATCTTAAAACTGCAATGCATGCATTTTAATAATAATGGGTAAGCAGAGTGTGTTTATAATTTTCAAGACATTTGAAGCTAATTTTTAAAAAAAATTATTTATTCATGAGAGACAGAAAGAGGCAGAGGGAGAAGCAGGCTCCCTGCGGGGGAGCCTGATGTGGGACTTGATCCCAGGACCCCAGGATCACGCCCTGAGCCAAAGGCAGATGCTCAACCGCTGAGCCACCCGGGTTCCCCTAAAGCCCCCAATTTTTTTTTTCCAAATTTTGGAAGAGAAAAAGAAGTCACAATCTTCTCTTTGCACCTGAAATTTGAGTTCTGTCCCATTCCCAAATCCCTCTCACTAATCCCATTGAGAGGCAAAGACGGTAAAGAAAGGAGCTTTGGGGCACTATTATTGCCCCCTATGAGAGCCTATGAAAATCCTGGGTCTAGAAGGAAGTTTGGGCTGTGCAGTACAGATCCTGTAAGATAATCTGAATGCCACAGTCCTCATCTTCTGGTTCTTCAGCACAGCACAGGAAGGAATAGGTTATTGCTCGTACTTTCTTGTAATTCTATCTACGGGGATTCTCTCTACAGTACTAAGAAATTAATAATAAGCCCAATCATTTATTAAAAACCTGCTGTTTTACAATAATTGTGGTAGACTCTTAAAATACATCACTAGGTCAATCCTGACCAACACTGGCACACATTCCTTTTGTAAGCATTGGACAAAGTCATTTCTTTTTTGCCCAGGGCAACATGCATTCCTGCTATGCCTTCTGTCTACCTGTCTGTCTGTCTTTGGAAGACTCTGCACCCACCTCTGCATCTTTTGTCCCCTACAAGTTCAAATTCCTTAAAGGCTTGATACCGACCCTGTTATGGACCTATGTACTTGCTCTCTAGCGTCACACGGTGATTAAGCTAAAGGCCTCAGGAATCAACTAGCCTGAGCCTCCATCACTTTATTTAGCCTCTTTACACCTCAATTCCCACATCTTCAAAATACAAATAGCATCTGTCTCCAAGTCTTGTTTTGAGGACTAATCACAATGAAATAAGAAGAGATCTAAGCACAACGCCTGTCTGAATAGCAGTACGTGTAATGTAATGCAGTGTGATGTAGTGAGTGCTCAGCGTGTGAGCTACAGCTGTAAGAAATGCTTAAACTATCTTATCACAAGTTATCTGCTTAATGCCTATTTTCCCTAAACTGCAAGCTCTACCTCTAGCTCTTGACTTGACTTGGTACCAGGCACAAAGTAGACTCATTCGCTTTTCCTTGAATGGCTAAGTGAAAGAAGAATCAAAGGAATGTATCACCCTACAGAGTGAGTGTCATTATTCCTGTATTAAGAATGAAAGAAATAAAATGTGGAGAGAATCAGTAATATTTTAAGCTTCCACAGATAATAAGTGGCGGAACTGCAATTCGAATCCCCATCTATCTAAATCTGAAGCTTGAATACCTTTCATTTATTGCACTGGGAAAAAAAATGCGTGCCCTGGGGAAAAGAGGTGGGGAATAATCAATCAGTATTGAGCACTTCTATGGACCTGGCGGTGTTCTGAGCACTTGCATACGTTTTCCCAGTTCATTTTTATAGCAATCTCAAGAGGTAGAGAGATATTATTTTCAGTCTTACAGGTGGAAACTAAAATACAGAAAAGGTAGCAACAGGCCAAGTTTACAAGGAAGAGGGAGGAAGAGGTAGGATTTGAACCCAGGCATCTGGATCCAGAGCGCTTACCCCTGACTGGCATTTATATGCCTCTCCCCATTATGTGATGCTTAACAATTATGAAACACTGAAAAGGAGTAAAAAAAAAAAAAAAAGTCACCATTGGTTGCATTTTCCCCAGTCAACCACTTCTGATATTTACATACAAACAGGATAAAACAAAAACAATGAATATCTCCACAAACTCTAATCCCTGTCCTAAACTTTTATTGAATCTTAAAGTCACTCTGTAGCTTTTCCAATCTGTCACTCACCTTTTGCCTGTGAATTTCTAGTAATGCAGTAGTAGGATGCTCCTTAATTCCTGGAAGGCACCCATTTGAATTTTGTGCAGAATAAATGTAGGCAATTTTTCTCAAATAGGTATCTGTCATCTTGTGTCATCTGCTCACTTACCTAGTCTTACCCCCTTCACATTCAACATGTAGAGACCAATCAGTAATTTATTTCAGCACATTTCTGAGCACTTATTTTTCAGGCACTGTGATAAGGAATGGTTAGACAAAGATGGATGTAAATGACTTCATTTTGGTAGGGTGACAGCAGGGTAAAAGAAAAAACTCAATCTTGTGTGCTAAGTATTCCAACAGAATTATGGGGGAAAAAAGTGTTATTCAACCATCAAGAAAGAAGTGATCTGGGGAGAGTGGGTTGGTTAATGAGGTATGTATACAGGAAACTTTTGGGTTTGACCTCCAGGCATCTCCACATCTCCAAATGCATCTTGCTTCTAGAGAACACCAAAAGAAACAGTCCCTACCTCTTAGTGTAGCCCGAAGACAAGAAATATTATCTGTCTCTGCCCCTTGGGTGGGGTGGGAGTACAAAACCTTCAGGACCCAAGGAGAAAGTAATTATAATTGTTGAGTGGTTACTAGGATGACCTGTTTTAAGTACTTCACACATATTAGTTCATATAAAGCCAACATGTTATGAAGTCAAAGCTATTTTTGTCATTTGCCATTTTACAGATAAGAAAAAATAAGTAACTTTGAAAGTTGCAGAGCTAGTAAATGGAAAAGCTGGGATTCAAAACCAGGCAGGCTGACTCTGGAATGCATCTTTGCCATCTGAAACCACCCCAACTCCAGCCGAGGACTGAATCATGATGACAGGGCCTGTCTGAGGTTTTCGAGGTGGTTACGTGGAGTCTAGTGGGGCAGTACTCACTGAGCAATATGACCAAGAACAGTAAATAACCAGAGCTGGCTCCTTTTTCTGGTAAATGAATGATTGAATGAATGAATGACTGTATTCATTGCCCCTAAATTTGATCTCTGATGTTGTAACCTGCTATCAAAGCCAGGTATAATTTTAGAATATTGATATGGTTTCCTAAATCATTTGCTATTTCTCCTACTTCTGTCATCTCTACAAATCTTCTATGACTCTCATCCAAAATATCGGTAATGACGTTGAATAGGACAGAGAACCAAACTGCCTTGGAGTATTGTTTCGACCGCTAGAAATCCAAGAGTACAATCATCCACTTCACCTATTTCTACATTCCCACAAGGCTTCTATAAAAGTTATGAGGTCGTGAGTATAATATGGCCATAGCCCATACTTGAAATTTGATGAGATCTATTTTTAGTGATCTCATGTAGGCTCTGTGGGATCACCATTTTCTTTTATAAATGTCATTATCTCATTCTTCTCTTAATATCCTTAGATTTTTCTGGAACCAAGCAAAAACAAGTAGACTGAACTGCAGTTTCCTCAAACGCTTTTCTCAGCTTTTTGAAATCGAAGACATTTGTCTATCAGCAATTACTGCTCTTCTCCAATTTCCCCACAAAAGATCACTTTCAGGAGTCTCTTAACCATTTTTCCCAGTTCTCTTATTACTATTAAATAGGTTCAGCTGGGATTCGATGGTTTTCTCCCCAGTCTAAACTGGGAGCTTGACATATATTGACATTTTGTGATTCCCTTTATTCTTGCTTTTTTAGGTTAAAGATAATTCTTTGATAGCAAAACAAAAAACAAAAAAAAAAAAAAACAGATTTTATACTGAAATATCTTAACTATCACCACCTGGCCAAGTAAACAAAAACAGCAGAACTAATTGGATTCGAAATAGTCTTTCTAGGGGAAATTGCCATCAGTTCAAAGAAGAAGCTATAGTTTTCTGTTCAAGACAAATAACTGAATATAACTTCAAAATAAGTCTTAATATAATTTTTTCGAGTAGTCTTTGAGCATATTTATTTTTTATTAGACCAATCTTCAAATTCAGCTAGCACATGTTAGTAAAACTCAATCATAAAAAAACTTGTCTACCACCTAACCCAGAAGTAAATCACTGATGTAATCAATATGACTTTTAAAGTGTGTTCCCACTTGCCAACACAGTGATTTCATATTAAATCCATTTTAACTTGCTTATCAGGACTCAGCTTTATCTTTAATCCATTTGTGGTTTAAAAAAACAGAAGGGATGAGGCAGTGTAGCTTATTTGTGTGTGTGGGGGGTGCATGCGCACGCATAGGAAATCCTGCTAGACCCCTCTACACAAGTGTACGTGTAGCTACCCGCAACTTTTTTTTTTTTTTAAACCTCTTCAGTTGTATTTGGGATTAACTTGTTTGGTTCAAATAACAAGTTAAAATAGCAGGTGGGTGTGAACAATGGAAGTAGGCCATGACATCAACACCAGCGCTTCACATCCATTCTTGGCCCTGGAAAACATGCCACTTTTAGGAGTCTGCTATACATACACATACACACAGCAGCAAAGTGATCAAATTAGGTAGCCCCCTGTCTCATATTATTATAGGTTGGAAGGCTCTTTTTTTTTAAGTGCTGAAAATGTGTCCATGATAGGTAGTCCAGCTAAGTCAATTTCATTCAATCAACAAATATTAAGAGCGTGCCAACTGTGTGCCAGACAATGCACTGAGCTCTACACAAACAAGTCCAGCCCTCTGATCTGATGAAGGCTGTAACCTAACAGACTAAACGAATTCTCTCCAAGAGGAATTGGCTTGGCACCTAATGACAGCACCCTTAATACCCAGTATAAATCTCCCCATCTGATACTACTCAATGTTTCCTTTTCCTTACAAGCCCTGGTTAGGCCCTAGTTGTGATCCCTGAGGAAGCACTCCAAAAGCAAAAATATTAATTTCATAAATGACAAGGGCACACCAAATACATCTCAGGGCTTGAATGGCTAGCATACCAATCTAGAAAGTATACATTAGATTTATTTTTCTTTTTCTGGAAGCTCTATCATTAATTTCTTGATTTCTTTTCCATTTTAAAACTGTACATAAAACTCCCACTGAAGGCAAAATACTTTTTTGATAATCAAAAGTTTTCTAAAATTTGGGTCTTTCACTGTGCAACTTTTCATTATCAAAGAAAAAGAAACGATGGATATGTCATAATTCTGGCTCCTAGAAAATGTTCTGTAATATATAGTGCAGAATAAAAGACTCAAATATTGATTTGTCAGGAAAAAAGTTCAATAAAAATATATATTTTTTAAGGTGCAGTGAATTTCACAGAAAACATGAGAAATCAAGCCAGCACTTAATGTTTGAGTACGAAAACATATCCGGCTGCCGACGTGAGAACGTTTTAGGACAAAAGCCATAAGACATGGTCAACCCCTCTTCTCTTTCCTCCCCCATCATGACCATCAGAGCATACATGTGTGAAACAATAGAAGAACTAACTTAATTTTTGTTTTCCTTCTTCCTCAATCACTACTCACGTTAAAAATAGCAAAGATAAAAAGGAGGGGCAAGCCCCTTTGGACTTTGAGCAAAAGCAATTTTCAGGCAAATACAGATTTTATAAAAACTGGTGAATACAGTTGATTAAAAAGCTATATGCTGCCCAAGGCTTGAATTCGGAGATACATAAAGTAATAAGTTCTGCATGCCTTGAAAAGTGAAAAGAGAAGAAAGAAAAAATTTAATGTAGCACAAATTCCATGAAAAGTGTGGCACCCATGGGATTTTCATTTGCATTCAATTTTGTGCTCATGTGTCTTTTTTTTCATAAACTTGAAATCCACAAATGAAAGCTCTTGGTTCTATGTTAGAATTTTTAAAGGACTAAAAGTTTTATTTTTAAAAAAGAGAAAACACAGTAAGATTTGTTTAATCAATATCTTGGATTATGACTCTTCTTAGAAATCAAGATTTCCATTTATACTTTTGAGACTTATCCAAGTTGCTTTTAACTCACAGAAAAGTTAGATGACTGATACCAATGTTTTATTTTATATAGGCACCTGATACAGATTGTAAATTATTGATCATGCCATCAATAAAGTCTCAAATGTTTAAAATGATACAATTTCAATTGCTCCCAGAAACTGTTTTATTTATCCATATTTCTCCAACACCTGGTTTTGTATTATTTGCTTATAAGCAAAACAAATTGTTTTTTAAAGGCAATTCTGATGAAAGAGGAGGGAAGCACAGAGAAGTGAAATTTTGGGGCAGCCCCGGTGGCACAGCAGTTTAGCACCGCCTGCAGCCTAGGGCGTGATCCTGGAGACCCTGGATCAAGTCCCAGGTCAGGCTCTCTGCATGGAGCCTGCTTCTCCCTCTGCCTGTGTCTCTGCCCCCCTCTCTCTCTGTCTCTATGAATAAATAAATAAATAAATAAATAAATAAATAATAATCTTAAAAAAAATGAAGCTTTAAGAAAAAAAGAGAAGTGATATTTTGAAGAATTCTGTTGTATTATCTTTTCTGACCTTGAGACATGAAGTGAAGGAGATTTGGAGCTACCGTATTTAAGAAAGTGCCTAAATCCATGAAGCCTTGATTGTAGTGATGTATTCCTATGTCCTTTGTTATGAAAGTGTTAAGTATCATGGATTGCATCTTGCTTTGTTCTTTTGAGTTTGGCTGAAGGTCTTTCCTAGTTTTAAAGATTATAATCGGGGCAAACTAACCTCTGGTGTAGGGAAGAATTACTATAAACATTTTAAATTCTGGCAGAGAAGAGTCCACACTAATCTCTTTATCAGTCTCTTTGCCACAAGGGTAAATCACAGGTACTACTTTCTACATCAGTGTCTAATATAAAATATTAGACTAAAAATGATTGTATCTCATATTATGACCACTTGGGTTCAACATGTAGATTTATGCATAGTGACACGTAAATTACAGTGCTCAGTACGGCTTTGAAAATCTAATTATATGATATTTTAGCCTAGCAATAAGAAGCGAAAAGCTGATCTATAGATTTTCTTGATATACTTAAAACCAAATTTCTACCCTAGGATGCATACTTGGAGTGTTGCTACTTCTTGGTAATTTTTCTTTTCAATCATTTGTTTGGTTATAGATGTACTAGCGGGACGGTAGCCAAAGTGCAGACATACAGGTTGCTTTTATGTGTATTCTTCCCTTTATCCAGAATGCTGTTCCTAAAAACTCTATTAATACATCAGAAGTCAGTTTAAATTTTGCTTTCCTCACGGAGCTTTCCTTGACCAACACAATCTAAGTAGGTCCTTCCCCATTATTCTCCATCCTTACGTTATTTTTATTGTCTTCATTGTACTTCGTACTTTCCACCAATCTAAAATCCTAACCATAAATTGCATCATCTGGTACCCAGCCACCACCTTCACACATTCACTTTCCACCACACTTCCCTAGGTTCCCATTTTCACGTTGACTTCCTCGATGTTCCCAGGATGCACTACTAGAGTGCATCCCCACCACCCCCACCACCCCCACCCTGTCATGGTATCTGCAAAGTTTGCTTCCTCATTTCCTTCGGATCTTTTCTCAAATGTCATCAATTCAGGAGAGAGGGCCTTTCTTGACTATCACATCAACAACAGCAGGCCTTGCCACTCTCCTTGATCCAGGCTTACTTTTTCTCACGGGCACTTACAATTGCATGGGTATGTGATCCGTGTCTCACTCATTAGCATGTAAACTCCATTAGACTTTATCTGTTTTGTTCATTAGCTACAAAGCTGAAGATAGTGCTTTCCATAAGGCTGCCACTCGATACTTATTTGTTGAATTAATTAATCAATCTCTTACTTGTTATCTGTTTCCCCCACTACACTGTTAAGGACCAGAAAAGCAGAAACTTTCTTAGGAGATTTTATTCTTTTTAGAGATTTTATCCATTTATTCATGAGAAGCAGAGACATAGGCAGAGGGAGAAGCAGGCTCCCCACGGAGAGCCTGATGCAGGACTTGATCCCAGGACCAGAGGATCATGACCTGAGCCAGAGGCAGATGCTCAGCCACTGAGCCACTCAGGTGACCCTGTTTCTTACGTTTACATATTAAATATTATAGATACAGCACAGAAACAGTATATACAGTATATAAGATGTGTGTGTGTATATATATATATATATATGCACACTCAATGAATATTTGTTGAATGAGTGAATTTTTTGTGTATATGTGTGTCTTAATGTGCATGTGTCTTAATGTCTCTCCCGCCACGGGCTCTAATTGCCACAGAGACTGGAATTATGTCTGTTTAGTTCACCACTGTATTATCCAATTAACCCTTCCATAGTTGGGTCTGGCTTATACCAGGCACTCAGTGAGTAAGTGAAGAATCCAAAGGACTGGGGACCAGAGTAAACAGGAGCCCCCTCCAACCATAGCCATCCTGAGGCCCACACAGGGTCAGTATGAGGTCTTACTGGCAGATGGAAAAGAGTTTGGAATCTACACAACCCGGTGAAAACCTTAAGTCCCTTGGTTCATCCTTTCAGGGCTCAGGCTGATCCTGGTAAAGACTTGCTTCCCAAACAAGATCCAAGAAGCTAGTGCAGACTTCTGAGCTGCTTACTCTTCCACAACATCTTCTGAATTCTGAGAGGAGTAAATCTTAATTTCAATCCACATGTTTGATTTCTTTGCCTAAAACCCTCACCCTGAAGATTCCAGATAAATCAGTTTATGGTGCCAAAGGGCCTCAAACAAGAAGATTTAAATTTTAGCATAAAATCTCCCACTAACTACTAGAGTAACCTTGAAAAGACTTCTTGCTTCTTCAATGTTTTTCACTTGAAAAGAAAGACGCTAGGAAGAAAAAAAATCAAATTATGGATTTATGCGTTCAAGTTTGCTGAGATGCCTTTGGGAGGCTTTTTCCAGCATCATCTTTCCTTCCCCTTTGCCTACCTGCCCCAGCCCCTCTTGGCTATTAATCATCACAGCTTCGGTGAGCTGTGGTTACTGATGGGAATCTGTCAAGTACACGGGGGAAATGAAAGGTTAAGAACCACTGGCCTGTGTTCTTCCTGCCATCTTTCCCAGGGCCAACACGTCATGAGTCTATGAACTGTATCTCAGCTTCACTACTAAACCCCTACCTTTTAACATTGCTTAAGTTACTGCAGTCCTTAGTTCACGTTAATTTTTTATCTTCTACTGTGAGTCAGGAAGTATAGCACGTACTGAGACTAGGAAAGTAAAATTAGAAATGGTCTCTTCCGTCCAGGAGCACCATTCAATAAGGAGACAGAGGCAACAGCATGTGAGAAATGCTTTGATGGGGTCAAATCAGTGGGTGACCTCTGAGCACATCAAAAGGCACCAAAACAACCAGGGAGAAAGACTAATCTGGAAAACCTGCCAGCAGATGATCAGAAACTGACTTCTAATTTCACCTAGTTGAATTATAGACTGTTAAAGCTGCCCAGTGTCAGAAGCATCTACTCCAAATTTCTCACGGAGCACAGAGGAAAGCTGGTGCCCAAGGATGCTAATCCAGCCATCCATCCGGGGTGAGCATCACAGTTCTACCCAGATAGGACCCAGATAAGTGTTGGTGAGCTGCCTTTTTAGACAGATTTTTTTTTTTTTTTTTGGTAGGAACAGTTTTCAGAACCTTTTCTTTCACTGGTTTAAATGATGCCATCAACTCATTAATCACATTTTAATAAGGTAGAGGGGAAAATATGTATATGCATTGACTTCATGTACAGCAACGATGCCAATAACTCATCATCCATCAATCACAGACCTTGCAGCTAGCTGCTGGTTCATTTATTCAGTTGCATCCAGTCTCATTCTGCCTCTTGAGCTACTTATTACGGGAACCCAATCACACTGGGAAAGGACAGGTACAGTCTGGCTGCAAACAAGAACAAAGTTTAAGGGCAGATCTAGGTCCGACTGTGCTTCCTCTGCACCACCCAGTCAGGAAATCTAAGGTCTGAGGCAGAAACCCAAAGTGCAAAACGTTTTTAGTAGTCCTGATACATCAGCTTGCTCAGGGAAGGCAATTTTCTTGGGAGTTTGTTTTTTTCTTTTCTTTTTTTTTTTCTTTCTCCCAGTGTAGTCGTTTTACTGGGGATATATATGTACAAGCTGATTCAGTCAATGGGGCAATATAAGAGCTCGTTACGTTAAAGCAGAAATTCGTGGGAAATCCATAATTCCTAATAGCTTGCCATCTGTTTGGGTCGTGGCGGCAATGGATTTACGCTGCTGTAGGGTCGGTGACGATCCCGGGCTGGAATCCTGGGTTGCACAGTGGGTTTCTGAGCTCTGTAACCACCGCTCTTAATTTGCAGGCTTGCACATCAGCATTCGGCAGCAATCAACTACTACCTTTCTTTTTCTTTGTTTCTTTTTTCCTTTTTTTTTTTTAGATTCTGCACTCTCACCCCCCCAAGGAAGGTGGCTGCGGGCTCCGTGCGGAATCTGCTCGGGCGCCTTGCAGTCCGGCGGCCCGGCCAGTGCGGGGCCCGCGGAGCGCGCCGGAGGCCGGGCTGCAGCTGCGGGATGCGCTCCCGCCCCGCGCCCCGCGCCCCCCGCGCCCCCGGAGCCCCCGGAGCCCCCCAGCGCTGCGCTCCCCGCGTCGGGCGGCGGCCTCGGGGAGGGGGCGGCGGGCGGCGCAGCGCCCCGGGGACCCCAGCCTCCGCCACGAGTTGCGCCGCAAGCCCGCCTTCCGCGGCCCCGGGGCTGGGGGACGGCGAGGCCGGGGCGCCGGGCAGGGGGCTCCCGGGACAGCCGCTCCCCGCCGCCGCCGCCCGGACCCCCGCGGGCGCCCCCCCCGCCCCGGCCCCGCCGCGCGGACAAACTTGCTCCCGCCCGCGCCCCCGGGCCGCCGCCGGCTCCCCCCGAGCCGCGGTCTCCGGGCCCCCCCCCGGGAGCCTGCGCCGCCCCGACAAGCCGGCGCCCCGGGGGTACGGGGGGCACGGAGGGCGCGGGGGGCGCGGGGGGCACGGAGGGCGCGGGGGCGCGGGGGTCACGGGGGCGCGGGGGGCGCGGAAGGGGGCAGTGTCCTGCCCTGCGCGCCCGCCCCCGCCGCCCCTGCCCGAGCGCGCCCGGCCGCCGCGGGGTGCGGGGTGCGGGGTGCGGGGCGCGGGGCGCGGAGCGCGGGGCGCCGCCGCCTTACCTCTGTCCAGGGTGAGCGGCTGGACCACTGTCAGTGTCGCCATGTCTGCCGCGGGAGCCGAAGCGACGCTCCGCTTCAGCATCAGCCGCCGCTGGTAGTGAGAAAAAGAGGAGGAGACTGGGGCGGGGGCGGGGGCGGGGGCGGGGGCGCCGCGGGGGCGGGGCGGGGCGGGGAGGCGCGGGGGGGGGGGGGGCCGGCGGGGGCGGCGGCGCAGGTAGCGGAGCGCGGAGGGCGGCTCGCGGCTCGCCGGCAACTTCACTCCGCCGCCCGCGCGGCCGCCGAGCGCGAACCGGGCAGCCCGCGGGCCGCCCCCTGCAACTTCGCACGCAGATGAAATGGGCGGGGAGTGCGTGCGCCTCCCGGGAGGGGCGGGGGAGGGGGACGCAAGAGGGGGGCGCGGGAGGGGGCGGGGGATGGAGTGCGGGGGGGCACGGGGGGACACGGGAGCGGGTCGGGGATGGGAGGCTGGGGGATGGGGCGGGAGGGGGGCGCACGGGAGGGGGCACAGGGGATGGGGCGCGGGGGGCGGGATGGGGCGTGAGGGGGACAGGGAATGGGGCACAGGAGGGGAGGCACGGGAGAGGGGCGGGGGATGGGGCGCAGGGGGGGGACCAGAGGGGGGGCACGGGAGGGGTTGCGGGGGGAGGGGGCGGGGGCACGGGGGGGGAGGCGTGGGGGGTGAGCGGAGGGATGGGGCACGGGGGAGGTGGGGGGATGCAGGGGGGAGGCACGGGGTGGGGGGGAGGAGGATGGATTTTTTTTTTCCAGATTAGGAGCAATTGTCCAGCCAGGAAGCCTACCCCTTAGAACGTGCTTCTGGCCCAGAAATGCTGGGGTTCGGTGAACAGCGGCTGCTGCCTCGTGTTCGAGTTCCCTTGGAACGCCGGGCCCTAACGGTGTCCAGGGGAACTGACTCCGGGCTCCATCACTCCAGGAGGGGGTTGCCGGGGGGACCTAACGGAACTTAAGCACAAACTTCTTAAAAATGGTTTTAAATTAAACCACAGAGAGAGAGAGAGAGAGAGAGAGATTTGTGTCCCTCAGTGTGAAAAATACGTGGGCAGCCCTTTTTCGGGTTGATCCGCACCCGGGGTTACTAGAGTGGCCACTGATGATTGACTAACCTGCGTGACAGGCGGGAAGCCGGGAGCGCTGCTTGCCTTCCTGGCCACGGGCCGACTGGGAGCTGGGGACAGGCCCTGCCTTCATGCAGCCTGTGGTCCTGTGGGACATGATGTCGTTAAAAGGGTCGTTGAAGAGTCGGTTGGTCAGGCGTCAGTGACTAGAACCTTCAAATGCTGCCTGTGACCCCTTCACCCCATCTGATGGCTTTCACTCTGCTGCCATTGTAGGGACTTTCATTCCCTGTTCAAGAAAATAAGAAGCACATAGAAATCTTAGAGAAGCAGAATGGTGATGCCTGTGGGTTCAGGAGTGGAAATGGCAAAGCTGCCTCCAGCCCCTTCCCCGTGACAAAGCAAAATGGTTTTGCCTAGCAATGCACCCTTGAAGGCAGACACGATTTTATAGCAAAATATTGGCATATCATCTATTTCATTGTCTTCCGGATACAATATGGGTGGTTTCTGAAGATCTTTTCCATCCCATGTTTTACATTTGGAAAAAAAAAAAAAAGATTTCTCCCAATGATTTGAGCAACTCAAAGATGACTGTCCATACACCACATAGATCCTAAAGACCTACTTAAAATAGTAGTTCAACATGCCTGTATTTCATTTGGTTTTTAAGAAAGAACTCTGATCTTGAAATTCAAGTCTTAGCTGTGTGCTCTTCAGAAATCACAGGATCTCTCACCGATCCCCTTTACTCATCTGTCAAACAAAGGAATTAATAACCTTCAATTTCACTGAGATTCTGTAAAATGAAGAACTAATTCTACCCTACAATCTGAGTTTTGTGAGGGCCTGATGATATTGTGCATGTGAACTGCTTTGAAAACAGGAAAGTATGTACGCGCTTACTCACACCAGAAACCTACACCCCACCTGAACCAGGTGGCAAGCAGTGTGCTAGGTGCTTGGCCCACAAAGATTAGAGACATGGCCCTTTCCCTGGACAATGGCCCAGTCCAGGTCGGGAGACAAGAAATGAGCAAGCAAGCTGTGAGAATTCCATGCAGTAAGTGCTCTAAGCAGCATGGAAAGGACAGGAGGAAGCAAGCTTCTGGCTGATGATCATCATTCTCATCCCCTAAACCAAACAACAGAAAAAAAGTTACACTGTGCGTAATAAACAGCAGAGTCTGTTCCCTGGATTTGCACGAAATATCAAACCTCATTCAATAATTGAGGATGAAAGGAACACACAAATCCGCTGGTCACTAATGTAGTCCTTTTAACAATCTACTTTATTATGAATATGTATTTGAGCAGCTTGATTCATAAGTCTAAAAGCCATAAGTGTACGTATTTCAGCACAAATCCTAGGTTGTGAGGTCTAGGAAATTGGGCTTTTTGTCGTTTTGTTTTCTGATGTATCCCCAGTACCAAACATTTTATAGCATGCTTCTAGACTTGTACTTTGAGCTCCCCAATTGAAAATTTGCTCTTTCATAATCTCTCCATGTTGACTCTGTAGAGTTTTGGTAAGGATTAAAAGAAAAAGTAAAAGAAGGCACAAATCACCATATATTCATTAGTTTTTGTTTCTAGTAGGGGCAAGTTCAATGCCTTTAGCTTAGGTCTATACAGGTGTAGAAAATCAATAATGAACACTGTGTATCTGTTAGAATTTGGGTTTTTTTTGTGGAAGATGAATAACTCTCTCCGATAGTATTTGTGAGTCTCTACTTCAGACATGCAGAGACATAAGAAAAGTTCCTTACCCTCTTCTTTTGCTTCAGGAGATGTGATCCTACTTAGGTCTCATGAATAATTGCCTGGACCACTACTTTACTAACCATAGTATTCCATCGAGGTCAATGTATTTGATCTATTTGTATGTGTTTTGCTCTGTTGATTGTGTATTAATGAAGGAATTGTTAAGAAACACCTGTAATTATACTTGTAGCTGTTTGGATACATGAACACTGCCCTTTTTTCACTAAATGATCTATAGTAGTTTAGTTCAGTGGTGACTATATTTTCAATGGATTTCATTCACTCAATATATACTTATTGAGCACTTGATATATGCTAGGCTTGGTGCTAGGTTGGTCTGTCTCCTCTTTGTAGCCCAGAAGAGCAGATATTGGTATCCCATTTTATAGATAAGTAAACTGAGGCTTATAAACGTTAAGCAACTTGCTTAGGGGTAGAAGCACTCAGGTTCAAGAGCCCCTGTGCTTTCTTCTAAGAAATACTACACTTCATTTTCTATTACTGAAGATTTAGGGATTCCAGCGTTTTATATATCTATTTATCTTCTCTCTCTCTCTCTCTCTCTCTCTCTCTCTCTCTCATTATGCTTGACTTATCATCAAAGAGAGGTATGCATAAAGGGAATTTGGGTCAAAGGAGAAAAGAATTACAATACTGGATCCATCCTGTAGCCATATAGGTTAATATTAAAATGACTACCTACTTTGAAATACAAAATCTGTTCTTGCTAAAAATTTCATTCAAAGCTACGTTAAGGTCTGTTTCACTTAATTGAATCTTTTTGAATTATATGACAAAATCAAGAGAAGGTTTGCATAAAAAAATTAGTATACCAAGAAAATGAGTTAGATTATAAGTGGAGTGTAATAGGCGCAGGGTCATATGAAGAAAATAGCACCTGCACACTGGAATCCTTTCAACCCTAGGTGTTAGAAATTTTTTTTGACTGATTCAAGATATCACATTATCTTCCTTAGTTCTCACCGCTTTGTCAAAATAACATTAGATTAAGATGTATATACTTTGTAATAGAAATGTTTGTTATCTTTGTAAATTATCATAAATATAGAATCTTACTATATTTAATCCTTAGACCTGTTCTGATAAATTACTAATTTGTTCCTTTAACAAATGCTTAATGTACTTACTATATGCTAGGCAGTGTTCTAGGCCCTGGGATTTAGCAGTAAACAAGAAAAAGCCCTGTTCTCACTTGGTTTATATTCTGCATGAGAAAGAAAGACAATAAACAAAGTAATAAACAAAAAACAGATCAATTAGTGACTAAGTATTGCGCCAAGAATGAATGATTTGATGACT